>NC_059090.1:13105977-18518477 GCF_020497125.1 Mauremys mutica
CTGGCACCTGACACTTTCAATACTATAATGGCATTCACATGCATTCTTTCTGAATGCTGTCACACAGCAAAATCTTTCTTCTCTTCGGTTGCTTCGAGGGTGCCTGGCAAAGCTAGTAAGTCTGTGATGGAAATGACAGTTCACTGTGGGCCTGTCAGTCTCACTTCTGATGTCAGCACATCCTTATGCCCATTAGGAACAGATCACTACAACTTCACAATAACCTGCTGTAATGTACTCTCCAATTGTGTATCTCACATCCAAACATAGCACCCAATAAGGTTGCTGATAGTCTCCTTCTTGGGCACTCATTACATATTTGTTTAGTTCAAAGGGCTTTTCTCAGGAAGGCGGAGGGAAAGTTGAAAACCCTTTGGAAATATTCCCATAAATGAACACAATGGTAATCAAGAAATACTATCTGTGTCTGTTCAGATTTATCCCTCATCAGATAGAACCTCAGTATTTTGAACCTGAATAGCTTTAACACTTTCTGCTTTTCATGAACGTTGATAGAAGATCAGTGAACCAATGGATCAACCAAACGAAATAGGCATTTTGATGAAATATCTGGTATAGCAAAGCAATCTGGGCAGACTTGTAAATGCCAGCCAAGTAACAAATATGTTGCTATTTAAGAGGACACTAATGTAAGTGTGCAGTCAGCACTTCACTTGGGAGACTATTCTGTACTTAAATAGAAATCACTCTTAGGTTTTTTTCTCCAGCTTTATTGACTTTCTATTTAATTTCATCCCATTATTCTTAGTACTATTTCACTACACTGAACATACCTTTTTAAATAATGCATTGTAATAGTCCACAGAATTTAATTTTACAGCAATTTTACCATAATTGGAAAATATGGATGGAACTTTGGAAAGATTAAGGCAACACTAGGAATCGAAATGATACTCTTTTTAATCAAGATTGGTAATGCAGATGAGTGCAACAGTGCATCATCTCTGCATTGCTGGTATAATGTGGAAGTACAGTTTCTCCTTATTTACGCCCTTAGTGTTGCATAGCTAATTATTTTTTCAGAATTTCAAGATTTTATTCAGTTGGCTGACATGCTTGTGAACTGGTATGTACAGCACATTTATGTTTCTGTTCTACTATATGCCGTAACATGGATGAGTTGTTAATAGAGCATGCATTTTAAGTGATAGACAAGTAGCAGTAGGTGGTTAAGCCTTGATGCAGGCATAACTGCATTACTGTATCTTTTCATGAAGTTCATCTCCCTTTTTTCTTCTTCCTAAGCATTAACCATTGTCCTTCTTGTCGATGGAAATATGATGCTTAATAAATAGGAAAACCAATCTTCTCCCCCTTCACTACTCCTTAGTCTGGAAACCTCAAGGCATCAGCAGTGCTTTTTGTTAAGGAATATGTTTTATGTGCATTTCCATTGTGGCTGACTGAGCTCAAACATCTCTGAATTAGATGTTCATTTGTGATTGTCAAGGGAAATATTTGTGCCTGTTTGATCTGGGAATGGATAGCAATGAGAAACCTGTGGATAACTTAACATATGCACCTAAGTTTCTGCTGCTCCTTTTAAAGTTTGAGCCATAACTGGACTGAGAGAAATATGAAAATAATTGGAAACAGCCTAGCAAGAAGCTTGAATGAAAAAGACAGCTTTTTGGAGTTCTTTTATTGGTTTGGTAGGGTTAGGATAGACAGTTAAATAACTTGGGGCTTTGAAAACATTACTGTTGAGGTGTGCGTTACTGAGAGATTCATAGGCTTAGAAAGTAGGGTGGACATCTTGTGAACGATTCACAATTTATTTTTAAAACTCTGTTTCTGCAACTGAGAGACCACGCTGCCTTCTTGGCATCTGCTATAGCGTGTACTGTACATTAGACATACAAGAGATGGGGCCAGGGGGAGTTTCAAATTCAACAGCCAGCAGCCCGGGTATCAATTAAAGTTGGGTTATTTTCATGTGTCACATATATGACCCTTTAAACAGTGAACTATGGTGGATTCAGGATGTCTCTCTGACCCTACACTATGCAAATGTACCAAGGCCAGAAGGACTGGAAAACCTGATGAATTTTAATGTGAAAAGTGTGTGATGCCCCCACCTCATTGACATTCTGAATGGGTTTTTTTTCACTAATCCTCACACTCAATAGGCATAACTTTCTTGATCTCAGTGCTTCAGCTGGGTGTGCAGGTCAAAAAGGTGACTGAGCTGGGCCAGAAAAAAGGCAGTTCATACTATCTAGAGTGACATGCTTAGTCACAATTAGAAAGGGGCCTGAGCCAGGAAGTTGAGGCACAGATCTGAACTTTCCTAAAGTTGGAGTCTGCACAGAACTGAAGTTTTAGTTCGACCCCATAGAAATAATGTCCAGTCATCTAGTTTGCCTCCAGAGTTCTCCAAAGTCACTGGATGTTTGGGGGAATATTGTCTGAGCCCATCTTAATTCACAACGGAAAAACTGGGGAAGTTTTCAAGTCTGTTGGTGTCGGAGTCAAGCAGAACAAGTCAAACTGCCATAGCTACATTGTTTCACCCTAGGTCACCATAATTTATTTATGGGGATATCTGTCCTAAATTTTATTCATGTTACAGACACAGAGGTAGAGCTGGTAGAGTTAGTAATATCAATAATGACAGAAAAATAACTAGAGATGTGAGAAATTCAGCCATTTCATTTGCTGTTATAGGGCCTGATTCAAAGCCGGTTAAAGTCAGTGTGTCTTCCCATTTACTTCAGTGGACTTTGGCTCATGCCTACAGAGCAGTTCTTTAGAAGAGTGGGAAGTAAGTAACAGAGGGCCAGATCTTCAACTGGTGTTACTGGTGTAGCCTCATTGACTGCATTGGAGCTTTGACAGTTTTCACCAGGTGAGGATCTGCCCATTCTTCTAAAAATGTATTTCTTTTGTTCTATGTACAACTGTGTCCTATTTGGTTGCAGGGGGTTGATCAGGGTCTTTAGGAGGATGTGCCTGGAAGACAGTAACTGCATTGCTTGTCCTACATTAATGAGGAGATGTAGAATAAAAAGTTTTCTGGCTCCACTGTCCTTGAGGAAAAGAGAACCGTTAGTGACACAAACAAGATTGCTGTATTTTGCATACCCGTGTGATCAAATTTATAATACCAAATAATATTGAGTGGGATAATGTTAGGCATTATGATTTTGGAATGAATTCCAGCTTATTGCAGAATGTGGTATACTATTGTGTTGTTGTTTTGTGGCGCACTGGAGGGAATGGTTTGGGGGTTGTTAGCGTTTTTGTTGGAGGACGGGGGGGGCACGAGCAAAGAGGTGGTTTCATTCATTTGGTTTTTGTTGGCGCTGGCTTGTTTTTCTTGAACTACGTGTTCTTTCATTCTTACCAGCTTTTATGAAATCGTAACTGTTTATGAATTAGACCCACATAGCATTTACATTTCCACACAGAGAGCCATTCTTCTGAATAAGAACCCTTTGACTCTTTCAGATTGTCAGACGTGTTACTATTTTTTAAAGGGGTTATTGTATATACAACCTAAATTATTTCCTCATAAAATGATTTTGAAATGACTCCCCAGTGAGCATAAGGAAAGCATGTCTAGACTTTTTTCATTTTTCTATTTTATCCCACAACCCACTGCCCCTCCCTAATTTTGTAGGTTATGGATAGTTGAGGATTTGTTGTACTGCAATTTAATGCTGAGTATGCACTCTTTAAGGGGAAAAAATATATGTTGCCAGTACAGTATTATTACTAATAAAGCACTAACAGATTTCAGAAGTGTATAGACTCCAAACTGGATGCCCCAGCCTGCAGACGCTTCTCACTCGAGTAACTCCATTGAATAGGGTGACCAGATGTCCCGATTTTATAGGGACAGCTCCGATTTTTGGAGCTTTTTCTTATATAGGCACCTATTGCCCCCCACCCCCTGTCCCGATTTTTCGCACTTGCTATCTGGTCACCCTACCGTTGAAGCAGGACGAACAGATTTTCAAACAGTTGGCTATGGGATGCCCTCTGAAGCCTTCCTGCCGTCTTGCAATGAAATTCAGCAATATTGGATGAGGCCAGTAGTGGGTGTTGTGGTGGTATATGTGGAAGGGTCAGAGAGAAAAGGATGGTCGCTCTTCCCTTTCCAAAGGTAAGCTCTCCCCTACCCCCCGCCACCCCCTCTCCTTTCCACCACCATTTGGATTTGGCAAAAAGGCTAGTTCAATGACTTATGTGGAGGCTATAGCTGGATAATCCATGGAAGGGCCAGGGTTTCAGCATGTGACAGACCCGGTGAGGAAGGCATGTGCTCTCAGCTAGCATCTCATGTATTTCACCAGATTAGCTGACCCACAGTTCTTTGAGGCGGCCAGTCTGCAGGAGCTTTACCAAAAAACACCATGTTACCAGGCCAGATCATAAGCTGGTGCAAATCGCTATAGCCCTGTTGGCTCCAGCTATGCCAAATTACACCTACTGAGGATCCCTGCTGTCTTTTTGTAAAGCCAGTCAGGATACATGGTCACGCTAATTGAAATCAATGTGGCTTCTCACCTGAGATGGGGCTAGTCATGTGAGTAAAGATTTGCAGAACAGGACTGAGAGAGCCTGGACTGGCTTTGCTGCTGGAGACAGGTTAGCCAAATCCCAGAAACAACGCACAAATCCAGTTTTCCCGGCGCTGAGGCTGAAGGAAGCAATTAATATTATCCCGATTTTTTACGTTAGTTAAATCTTAAAGTGAGGTATCCTGGAGGTTATATTTTTAGCAACCACTTTAAGAGATGGGGGAGATTAATTTAAAATTGATAACTGCATGGCAGCACTGCAGTTTTAACCAGCTCAAGGCCCACCTTGTGGAGCTGGCTGTACTCAGGGGACTGCAGTTCAATTCTCTGTGCTGCCAGTTGAAATCAGAAATCACAACCATAGTGATTAGCAGTGAATTTCCCGATCTCAGTGCCCCAGGCAAAGGAAGGAGGGAACTGAGCGTTTTTCCCCCCTCTCCAGCACAGTTAACCCCTAACAGGGGAGAGGAAGCTGAGAAAGGGAATCTGGGAGAATTTACAACGTTTAGACTTGTACATGCTGTTTAAAATAAAAAAAAAAATCAATGGCTATTAGGCCTGACCGCTAACTGTGGAGAAGCACCCAGCGACGTCTTAATTAATCTCTTTGCTAATAGAGGAGCATCACTTCCAAATACTCATGCTGCCCTTCTTGTTCTGACAATGTAGGTCAGATCCAGAGAGGCATCCTATAGGCAAGGAGACAGATTCTGCTCCCCGTTACATAGATGTAAATCCATACTGAAGTCATGCTCTGGTTTTACACCCATGTAATTGGAATTAGAATTTGGCCCCTTTTTGCCAGCATGAAGAAATACCCTACCTCTATTGATCTGTATTTACAGGCCATGACATAACAGACAAGAAACCAGTGAAATTCCAGCACGTAATGTAAGTGGTGTGACTTTTTGTATGTTTTTTGTTTTAATGCCACCTTGCATGATTAGCAAAGAGCTGCCGCTCTTGTCTTTTGTGCGTGTGATCAATGTGTCTGAACAAAGCTAGCAAACTAGTCCCCTGGTCCCTTTTTGAATGTTGTTGCTGCTGAAAGCTGCTTGTTCAGATCCCTTGTAATATAAGATCAGGGAATTTTGGTTAACACATGCAAACAATATCGCATTGAAATTCATAAAACTGTTGCAAAGTACAACAGTCCGGGGGTAGGGCCTATTTGTCAACACTCTTTGGGCTGAAAATTTAAATGTTTTAGTAACTGGAGCAGTAAGAAATGTTTGTTCATAGTTTCATGGATAATTGTCCAGAAATGGCCCTTGGGTTATCCGGTCTAGACCCTTGGCTGATGGGGGAAGGTTGAAAATGATTTTTGTTTGCTTGTTTGTTTTTTCCTGGCACTGTTTTATTTCCTGCAATATATTTAGCAACTTTTAGTGTGACCATTGCTAAGACATCTAGTGTGTGTGATGCATAGAAACAAGCATAAATAATGAGTGTCAAGTGTGTATGGACAACACTTCCCTCTTCTGGATGGAATCACAGCTGGTCATGTGTGTGTCAAAGGTTCTGTACTCATTTAGCATAGGAGTCTGTGCTTTTGGCAGGTCTGCCCGGGGCAGGGCAAGTGGGGCAATTTGCCCCGGGCCCCGGAGGGGCCCCCACGAGAGTATTTCAGGGCCCCTGGAGCAGGGTCCTTCACTCTCCAGGGGCCCCAGAAAACTCTCACGGGGCCCAGACCCCCGGAGCTTCTTCCACTCTGGGTTTTCAGCGGCAATTAGGCAGCAGGGGGTCCTTCCGCTCTGGGACTCACCACCGAAGTGCCCCGAAGACCCATGGTGGGGGGTCCTTCCGCCCTGGGACCCGCCGCCAAAGTGCTGGGTCTTCGGGGCACTTTGGCAGCGGGTCCCAGAGCGGAAGGACCCCCTGCCGCTGAATTACCGCCAAAGTGGGGGCCCCACACCGCTGAAGACCCCGGGCCCCCTGAATCCTCTGGGTGGCCCTGGCTTTTGGGACTCAATCCTGGAAGGTGCTGAGCATCTCTTTTCTTGTGAGGTACTGTGAACCCTCAACTCATTGGCAGCTTAGTGTGCTCGACAGCTCCCAGGATAAGTTCATTCGACCAGGAAGGTTTGGGTTCTATCCGCATTGCTGGGGAGAGGTTCAGAACAGGCAGAGCAGCACAGTGGCAGCCATGAAGCCATAGGTAATGTTACAATCTAAACAGAAGAGCAAAGCAGAGGGAAAAGATAAATGTCTTGGATCAGCCAAAGGTTTTTGCCAAGCTTGAATCTTGGCAGCTGCCGGAGTGAGCTTATCCCACAGTTGGGGAGCCCTAGACTAGTCCCAAACAAACCTCTCACGCTTAAACCATTTCTGCTGTATCCAGTCAGGCCTGAATTCTTCAAGACACAGATACACCAGAAGGTAAATTCTGATTAAAGGTTCATTAGATCTAGTATTTCAGCTGATCTATCCAGATTCAGCACCCAACGCTAGCTGTTTTTCATATGGTTGTGGGTTTCATTGCAAAAAATTCACGAAAATTTCAGTTTTGAATCCATTTCCCAGTTGTTTGTTGTCGTGAATTGAAAATGAGCCTGATTCCCCTCATCTACACTGGTACAAATCAGAAGTCAGTGGAGTTATACTGATGTCAGACTAGTGCAAAATGAAATCAGAATCAGATGCATTGTTCTAGTTTCCAGGGCGGATTGTTGTTTATGGAATGTATATCACTTAGGGCTGAGGGACAAGCAGTTTTTGTACTGTGTTAACTATAGAAAGGGGTATCCTTGCATCCTTAGTGTTGACGCAGTTATACCAGTATAAAAATGCTTATGTCAGTATAACTTAATCCCCAAATGTACGGCAATAAGCCTTACAGATATAAGCACCTTTACCCTGGTATCACAGCCTTCATGCTAAGGGTTTTCCCACTTTATATTGGTTTCTAAACAGATATAGTTACCGCAGTACAAAAAGAGTGTGTAGACAAGACCTAATTCCTGCATTTCTTCAAGAAAGTAGAATGCTGCCTATAGGAACGTGCTTGCTTGCAGAAAAGACACCATTGTATGTTTCTTCACAGTCCGTTGGGATTAGCCCATTTCTTTGGAAATACGCTTATTAATAATTAGCAATTTTTTTCTACCATTATTTTTTCTGGCTACTAAATAATTCCTGATGTGCTTTTTTAAAAATTTCAAATAATGCTGCATGAACTAGATGTTTTCTATATCAAGGCAGTAAATAAATAAACAAAATATCATAGAGGTCATTCATCCCTTGGATAACTCTGGCCTCCAGCATATAAAAAGGCTCCCATCCATAGATTTTGTTAAATGTTCCTTGCACAGTGGTTCTAGTTCACAATGTGGCACTCGCAGCACAATATGCCTTCCTTTTACTGTGACTTAAGGCCAGTGAGTTACCCTGGGGTAAATGTGGAGCAACTTGATCGAAGATAGTGGAGTTGTTCTGGGTTTAAACTGGTGAGCGCAGAATTTGGTCCATGGACTTTAGTCCTGGCTCCCCTGTTTCTGATAAACATTTTATTACTAATTAACATTAGTGAGCAGTTCCCCTCAGTGTTTTGGCTCATAAAGAAAGGCTAACAAAATATCTAATTTTATTAAATAGAGGAATTTTTTTTATATTTGCCAATAGTGGGCTTTTGGCCTGGATTCCCTCCCTCTCCCCCTGTTATTTAGAGGTGAAAGCTTTGATATTTCCTCTGAGTCTAGTAGCCAAAGCAGCCATTGTACTTGTTCTCCTCCTTCTCTCTGCCCCTTAACCCCTGTCATTTCATTGGCCCCTCATTGGGTAATGCACACACTTCCATGCTGTTCACAATGGCCTGAATTCCGCAATTTTCATTGGTCCAGAATCTGATATCCTTCCTTAGACTGAGTTGTTATTAATCCCATTGAGATCAATGGAACTTCTTGTAGAGTAAGGTGTTATTCAACAGAAGTAAGAATATCAAAATTTGGGCCTATTGTTTTCTTCAATGCATTTGTGAACATATTGAGTCACCATCATTTTTTTTATTGTACACATCCTGCTTCATTTCAGAGGGGGTTTTTTCCACACACAAACACACAATTAAAACACAGGTTTTATTTCTTCTTAAAACCAAACCTGTCACAACATGATGAATGAAACACTAGAAATAAATGTGTTTTAATAGCACGGAAGGCTGCAAATTTTTCACTTAAAACAAGATCTATATTTTGCTTCATTGTTGTTGTTATTATTCGTAGTAGTATTATGATCCTAATCATTTTGCAGGGCTTGGAATTTGCAGGAGCAGTTTTGACTAGGCAACAAAGTGAAATATTTTAGTTGAATTTTGCCTTAGTAAAGCCATTTTAAAAAGCAGACTGGACTTGTTTGATTTAGTTTTCAGATATTAAACAGAGCTGGTCTCTGCATTTTTTGCTTCAGGGCATCGCTTCATTGCTAAGAAATAGGACTATGGCAAGGATCCAATTTCTTAATGAACCAGCCTATCTGGAGGAAAACAGCTTTTCACACCATAATAAACAACGAACACCTTTTAGATAACAAATTCAATGGCAAAAATATAGCATTGTATATGTCATAGCTCTATAATTTAATGGAGGCACTTGCTGCATTAGTGGTTTACATTAATTTTTAAAATTAATTTTGTTTAGCCTACAGGGAAGGTATTTTCTTTTTTGTTTCTGATTTCCTGCAGCTCATTAGCACGTTTTTTGTTTGTTTTTTTTACTGCTACTCTACAATACTATCTACAATCGTCCAATTTGTAGCTAGAGGCTCATTTTTTACCTGGGGAGGGGCGGAGGGAGAGGAGCTTTTTACCGAGACCACAAGGGTAGCTTCTTCCATGGTGAAAAAATCATCTCCACAGCAGTCAGATCAATGTGGCTTTCAGATAATTTATTAATTCAGCTGCATGTGGATTCTCAACCTATGATTTCTGGTTTAAACTTAGCTGCTTGGGTCAGAAAAATTATCATCCCAATTTTGATTTCCACAGATTAGGCAGGTTGCATAGATTAGAATTTGTCCACTAGTCCCGTGCAGCCCTCTATCTCTCCTCCTCCTCCCCCCCATCCCTGGCTAATTGGAAAAGATTTTGAATCGATTCATAATGTTGCTGCTCATAGATATGTATGGTGCATAAAGGTATCGCTCTCTTACCTTGCCTGGTAACATGATTGAAGGGGGTTTCAGTACAAAATACGACCTGTTCTTATTGAAAGTTAATGAAGATCACAACTGTGTTTTTTCCCGTTGAGGCATCTGGAGTACTGCCTCTCTCAGGAAACACAAAACGACCAGAGTTAGACACCTTAAATGTCAGCTCAACTCTATGCACCATTCACAGCTGTTAATTTAACAGTGGACTGCTTCCATCTTCCTGAACGAGACTCTCTGTGGGGCAGCTGCTTTAGTGCCCCAGACTGCGTAATGCATGTTTCGGTAGGAGCCTGCCAAGCAGCAGTAGGACTTGAAGGAGAACAGCTTTGCAGCTACCACAGAGCGCTGAGAGATGCATTAGGAGGGGGGAGGGATAGCTCAGTGGTTTGAGCATTGGCCTGCTAAACCCAGGGTTGTGAGTTCAATCCTTGAGGGGGCCACTTAGGGATCTGGGGCAAAAAATTGGTCCTGCTAGTGAAGGCAGGGGGCTGGACTAGATGACCTTTCAAGGTCCCTTCCAGTTCTAGGAGATTGGTATATCTCCTATTATAAAAATATATATATAAAATATATAAAAAAATTAGGCAGGACTCTTAAATTGAGGCCCATTCCTACAAGGTTCTGAGTATCCTCAACGCTCATTTCATTCCCTGGAAGTTGTCTGAGCTGCGTTTCTCAGGAGGCGCTCAGCACCTTGCAGAATTGGTCCTTGAAATGAGCACATGTGTAAGAAAGGAGGGCTACCTTGCATTGTGTAACATTTTGCCTCCACTCGTAAAGAAGACTCCAGGTCTTTGTCAGTGAGTGGTGGATATTGCAGCAAAGATTCATATGTGTGGGCTGGAAATGGAGACAAGACATAAGCTTCATCCTTAAGGCTGCCCTCAAGGAATCAACCCACATGACGGAGTATAGGAGTAATCATGGTAGGTTGCATGAGATGGCAGGAATCAGGATTATCCATCTTTGCAGCATCTGAGGACTGGTCAGGGCCTGCTTTTCAGATTTTCAATATAGTTTCACAGCTTTTTTCAGCATGACTGCCAAAATGTCAGTTGCATATTACAACACAGAATTATTGAACAATGAAAATGTAGCTGTTGAATGGTGTCTGCATTGTTTGACCTCCATCAATTTCTCATTTCATAAAAACAGCATATATGAATTTGGTGGTGTTAAACTGAACTTAAAAGGTAAATGATTGTGTGGTCCTAGAGAGATAGGTATATTGCACTTTGAAATTTAGACTAGTTACCTTATCTAATAGATTGTGCTTCTGTACCATTAGGAACTGGATACCATAAACAGCAAGCAAAATATAACCAGTAGGTAGGAGCTTGCTATTGTCTTTTTATAGGACATTATTTGTAGATATTAAATAATATGCAATTACAATGGGTGAGATCATCAAGTTGTGGAAATCGGCATAGCTCCACTGGAGGTCAGCTAAAGAGCTAACCCATTGAAACACACATGGGTACACATCCTGATTCTGCTCCTATGTACGCTGCTCTAAATCAGGAGCAACTCCACAGAAATCAATGGCCCAGATCCTCAGCTGGTGTTGGTTGGCTTCAATGGAGCTATGCTGATTTACACCAGCTGAAGGTTCGACCCAGCTCACTTATGCTGGTGTTAAACCAGTGTAGGTGAGATTAGAATCAGGCCCTTAGACTGTGACTCCCACATAGTTCTCTGCTGATGAGCTCAGAAAACAAATCTGTGTGATGCATGGCAAAGGTGTTCTCAACAGGGCCCGGCCCATTAAATGAAAGGCTGACATGCTGGGCCAATCAAGACAGACCTGGATGAAAATCAGACTCTTGCCTCTATTTGAAATCCCTGCCTTGAATCTGTAATTCGTCTGTTAAATCAAGTGTGCTGCACAGTGCTTTAGCACAGAGGGAGACGAGCATGTGGAGCTACTCCAGTTGAATTTCTAGCACCAGTTTCAAGTTGGGGAAAAGGAATCATAACTGTGATAGCTTCTGGACCTTATGTTTCTGGCAAAGAGAAACCAGCAGGGAAGGCTTCTGCAAACTGATGAGCTGGTGTAAGTCATTAGAACAATGGTGGACAGCAGCAGGGCATTGGTATTGAATAAACCATAGGGGCTATTGTTGTCTTTCAAAAAGACTATTTTTTTTTCAAGGAACTTGTAGCCATTTTTAAGCTTTCATTTTTTGTAATGTCACAGATAATCTTTTATCTATTATCCACTAGTGCTTTTCTGACAGACATTTGCATCAAATGGTAACGTACAGGCTGGAACTATGTCTAGTGGGGAAAGCAATTTGATATGAAAGGTTATTCGCTCCCTCTGCTTCTTATGGCTTTGTTCTTGATTCTCACACATTTTTCCTCCATCTAAATGCAGGCATTTCTAGAGCTTTTTCTTTAGAAAAACCTTCAATTCTCAGATCTGAGCTTATTCAGGCTTCTTCCTATATATCAGTCAAAAGCTTGTATTCATTGCAAATGATGAATCTGCTTTGAAACATTTGTAGAACACTGTATGCCTCCAGAATCCCTTTAGAGCATTTCCTACAGAGACATCTGCCGTTAAAAAAGAGGCAGGGGCAAAAGCGGCCAGGAGCCCTTTTGCAATTGCACCTCTGTTTACCAAAGAAAACTGAGGAAAGCGTGACCTTTCCAAATGTGGGGAGAAAATGATCCAAGTGACTAAAAGTTAGCAAAGCCGAAAACTGTGGGATTGGAAATATGAAAATGTGGCTCGCTATTGCATTGGTTTCTTAATGAGATTAATAAATGACAATGTAAAAAGGTGACTAACACTGGCTGCATCTTGTGCGGAGGATTGCATTGATTCAAGAAGTGGCCTTGTTCTGCAGCTGATAAAATAGAATAGATTTTATTTGGTAGTGCCTGTTATTCTTTTAATAAAGGCAGGAGTTAGGTACTGGGGGAATGAAGTGACTTTGCAGGGAAATACTTTAGATGTTATGCATTCTGCTGTGTAGTAGCTTTGGATATTAGAAGTTTGATGATTTTTTTTTAATGACGTTGTTTTTCCCTGTTCTTCAACCATGGAACCATCCACCACAGATAGACAGAAGGGGCCTCGGTTCTACATTTCATCTGAATCGCAGCACCTCTGACAGTACAGCATTCCCCTTAGTACTGAGTTTCAGTGTCAGCATTGGGTAGGAGCCTGGAATAGTTAATGACAGAACAGCTGAGATATGTGCTTAAAATTGAATGTCTTGCTAATGTCCAGTGCTGCCAAGGATCTAACCCAGCTCCCAATGAAGTATATAGTAGTTTTGCCATTTGACTTAAACAGGAGCAGGGTATAGCACCACATGCCTATTCAATATCAGCTCTATCCTGTGAAGTTTAGATTGCCTCCTGACAAATGTTGAGCACCTGCTCCTCCCATTCAAACCAAAAAAAGCACTGAGCAATAGCACCTCTCAGGAAGCGCTCACGGTCGTACCTTAACGGAGACTTTCTTTTCTTTGCATCACAATGCATATCTGCAGTGTAGAAAGGCAGGGGACTCCACACTTGTCGGATGAAATTCAAGAAACGGGAGTCTCGGGTTTGCTGCATTAAGTACACATCCCCAGTCATTAGTGCTGGAATTTAAGAGGTGAGTTCAGAGGCACAGTGACAGCTCACTAGTGCACTGTCATTATCATAACGTAGAAGTCCCAGATTAATGGGGATGAGAAATCTTTCTGCTAGTGAATACATAATTGCTTGAATACCAAATGCAGTAATGTTGGATTTATTTTAACCCTGGGGGAGGGGGGGAAGTAATCCTCTTGCCCTCCCCCAAAAAAGCTATTTTTTTCCCTTCCTTCTGAGAAGTCTTGTTCCAATGGCAAATTTTAAATAACAGGACTCAAGTTGCTTACGAGTTATTTTTATTACCCTTTATGGGCCCATGCAGATACAAAAATGCAGAAAAAGAAAACACTAATTCTCCAACTACCAGGATCTCAGGTAACTGTGTTTCTTGAGATTATTTTTAACACACAGTGCTAACAACTGTATCTTTTGTGAGGATAAACACTAGTTGGCCCTGATGAGTACAGCACCAGAGGTCTGATGTAGCTGGAGATGAGGCAGAATTCTATTACAAGAAGTTCACTTCGGGTTAAGGCCTTGGTTCAAGGCCCATTAAAGTCAACAAAAAGTTTCATCTTGGCTTGAATGGGCTTTTGAATCAGGCCCTAAGTGAAGAGACACAAGGAGCACTGGTGTCATTCCTTTGAAATCAAAGGTCCTAAATTTGCTCTCATGTACACTGGTATAAATCTGGATTAACTCCACTGAAATCAGTGGAGTTAGCAGTGTTGCCAGCCCCCATCATTGAAAAATCATGAGTCAGTTCCCAGAAAACTGATGAGTGGCTTAAAAATCATGAGATTTTAAAAATGATAAATATATCTTCTGGATTGTGAGCCTTTAGGGTGCACATTTTCAAACTTTTCTCTACAGCATGAGGCTTGTTTAGTTGGGTTTGGTTTTTTTATGAAAGCTGAGATTCTCACATTATCACTTGACTCCAAGAGCTGGGGCTTTTAAGATAAACACCAACTGTCATGAGACTTGCAATAAAATTGCAAGAGTCTGAGTCCAGTCGGCAGCTTGATCTGTGTCCTTTGTCCACACTGCAAAATGACGGAGCTTGAACCCAAGTCACAGCAGAACTCAGGCTCAAACTCACCCCCCCAACAGGGTTCTAGGACCTGGGTCATGAGTGCTTGCTGGCCTGAGTCAGGCTGATAGTCTGTGGGCAGAAGCGGCAATTGGGCTCAAACCTGAGTTAGAGCCTGGGCTTAGTGTGCAGTGTAGACATACCCTCAATGGCCATGGAAATTAGGTGTCTAGATACCCCCAGCCAGTTTTGGAAAGTTCTGCCTCTACTTTTCTTAGACTTATTCCATGATTCCAGTGTAAACTTTTCGATTTTATAGCAATGTAGCTATTTTTGACAGGAAAACTTTCACTGTAAGTGGAACATAACCAGATTTGCAATCTGCATGGCTCCTGCTCAGCAGTGAGGATTCAGGGTAGCCGCAGAGCGGCTGCACTAGCAGTAAGGCTGCCGTGTTCTGCAGGCATTGATTCTATAGCTGCTCCACGGTCTCAAAGGAAAGATGGCTTCTGTAGCACACTGTTGAGAGACCTTTTCAGCTGCTCAATCCTCCCCGTGGCAAGTGTCCCACTTGCCCCAGGCCGCTCCATTGTGCTGCTTCAAGTTAAAATAAATGACAAGATGAAATAAGAGATGGAAAATGAATTAGTCAATATCATAAACCACTTGGGTTTCGCAGTGGAAGTTTATGGTTGTGCTAGGTGGAATTCTCTCTCTCTCTAGTTGTGGTACTCTGCTGTCGGCTTGGAATCATTCAATCCTGCAGCAGATTTTTCTCTGCTTTTGTCTGAGTTGTGTCAACTAATTAAAAGGATGCAGAAATCTAGCTATTGAAGGGGTTTCTTGGGTTTTTTAGGTGGTGGTAGTGGGTGCTCTCATCTGAAAGGCAAAGGGAATCAATGTGTCTTTGGTAGATTGCTCTGGTCTAGTCAGTGGGATGCCTGTCTGATCTCTTAGTGTATGTATCAGAGTCTGGCAGTGTACATTAGCACAAAGCCGACTTGGTAGGTAGGGGCTTAGAGTGGAGCAGTGCTGAGGTGGTGAAGAACGAAGAAGCAGTTCAAGTTGCAAACTGTCTTGTCATGGGAATTAGACATCTCTGCGCAGTGAAAAGCTAGAGTCTAATGTTTGATGACCTTTTCATGGCTCCAGTTTGACTTCTGGTGATGATCAGCGAACACAGTAACAAGCTTTACCATTTATGTGGCAAGGGATTACTGAAGAAACAGCATCTTTCCGATTTGTATATGCTCATAGAGAAACATCTGCAAAGGAGAGCGAGTGAGAGCAAGGGAGTGGAAGAAAGGCTTACTTGGAGAGGTTTTGTCTGGCTACTAGCCATCAAGAGCAATTACAGAACCCTCCATTGTCCAGAGAGGAATGTTTTGCATGTCTGACTCTCTCTCTGTCATAAACCTCACTTCATCAGACCTAGCTTGCTGTTTTCTTCTGGACATGTAACTTTTTCAGTCTGCAGAATAGCAGGACTCCCATGTTGTTCAGGATTTTTTTGCACCCATATCGGCATTGGATACTTTAACAGTTGGAACGTTGATTTCTTCTGTGGTGAGTCCATTATTTGACAAATATGAATAGCTGCAGGACTCATTGCAGATATTTTTCCTTTACAAAATCAGCCATTTAAGTGCTGAGGGGATGAGGGAACTGTGACGTATTATCCAAACCAATGTTTGAACGTTGCACCTTTTATTCCTGGTGAGGGTGGAAGTAAAACATTGTGACAATGTTTATGTTTAAATACATTTTCTGATAGCATTTAGCAATTACTAACCGAGAAAATGGTTAGCAATTAGGAGTGCAGTAATAAATGGAAGTCTATTGTCCTAATTGAGTAGAATTACCAATGGCAATAGAAACATTGAAGATGCATTTAATTCTTCATTTTAATTAAGAGTTTGTATAATTATAGTGTACTTCTCACATATTTCACAGTAGAGGATGAGAGGAATTAAACAGAGTCTGATGCACGAAAACAAAGTCTAGGAAGGGTTCTTTGCAAAACTGTGGGAAGTTGCATGGATTCACAACTGAAAGAAAAAAATATAGTGGGTCAGACTCTGGCAGTGATCTAAGTCATATCATTTGTAAAACTAAGCATCATTGGAGAGCTCCAAAGCTGAGGCTTTAACAGAGTTTTCCCAGTGGTATGATTTGAAAAAGATGAGACAATTATAGAGTACATACCTTTGTTTGTTGTTAAAGGGAGTTTACTTGTTTAAAATACAATGAAATCAAATGTTTATGTAACCTGATAAACCCTTATGTGCTGAACATTCTGTGTCTTGAGCAGAAATCGGGTCACTTCTCTCTCATTGGGTCACTCATACAGCAGCAAGCTAATTCAATAAAAGGAACCTGAATTGAATAATGGTTTGCTGTCAGGGTGTGTGCAGGGAACATTGTCTCTCTCTTGAGCAGTTAAGCTCTAAATGTGAATCACTGAGAGAGCTGGCTGAGCTTCTGGGAAGAGCATTCGGAGTCTGAGAAGTGTGGATTGGGTGTGTTAGGATTACATCTGTAATTACATATTTTTAAATAGGTTGTGTTGCTCTCTCTCTCTACCTTATTATGTCCTGAAGAATCAGTTCTTGGTTTGAGTTATGCTAAAGCTTGGGAGAAATCGAAACTCCTTGTTTAAAGAATGCTGCTTCTACAAAATACGCTCTCAGTATGGATTTTGAATGGTCATTTAACTGTTCATTATGTTTGTCTAGCTCCTTATTTCATTATTTTTTAAAATAACCATTGCCGAGTTTTCTTGCTGAATAAACGGAGACAACTGTAACCGTTTCAGTTTATTTTAATATCTTTCATATTAAAATATCAAGTTTTACTATGTCAGTAACCATTTACAGAACTCCCATTATAGTATGCTGGTGCTGTGTTTCACCCCAGAGCTGTCTGCAATTTCATGTGAATCCTGTATATGTACTGTAAAATGTAAATGCTATGGGAAGCTTAGGGAAGAAAGATGCTTTATGAAATAGAAGTCATAAAATCATTATCATTAATGACTATAGTGTATAATATGTTATGCAGGAGGATCTATCCAGAAGGGGCCAAAATCTCAATTGATGTAAATCAGCATTTCTCCATTGAAGCCAAGGATCTTGCCCATGGTATTCGACAATCCAGTACAAAGTTTTGAAATAACCAGCTGCTGTATTAGCAGGAGTATTGTAAGCAAGACATGAGAAGTAATTTTTCTACTCTACTCAGCACTGATAAGGCCTCAACTGGAGTAGTGTGTCCAGTGCTGGGCACCACACTTGGAAAAGACGTGGACAAACTGGAGAAAGTCCAGAAGGGAGAGCAACAAAAATTATTAAAGGTCTAGAAAACATGGCCTACAAGGAAAGATGGAAAAAATTGGGTTTGTTGAGTCTGGAGAAAAGGAGGCTGAGGGGGGAGATGATATAGCAGTCTTCAAGTACGTAAACGGCTGTTGTAAAGAGGAGGGTGATAAATTGTTCTCCTTAACCATTGAAGACAGGACAAGAAGTAATGGGCTCAAGTTGCAGCAGGGGAGATTTAGGTTAGACATTAGGAAAATCTTCCTGACTGTAAGGGTAGTTAAGCACTGGAACAAGAGGTTGTGGAATCTCCATCATTGGAGGTTTTTAAGAACAGATTAGACAAACACCTGTCAGGGATGGTCTAGATGATTATTAGTCCTGCCTCAGTGGAGAGAACTGGACTAGATGACCTATCAAGATCCCTTCCAGTCCTGTATTTCTATGGGATTAGAACTAAGGAGTTCTTGGATCCTACTCCTGTGCTCAGACCCCTAAAATATGGTTTTTTCCCCATACGTACCGTACAAGCATACACCGTACAAGTTGTACTCCTGAATTTTGGAAACTCTTTCTGAATCACGGAGTCATGACTTTTTTTGTTTGAGTTATTACCCTGCAAACTCACATGAGCAAGAGGCATCGTTATCACCAACCCAGCCAAATACACACATGATATTTTAATTACAGTATAATTCTGCATGCCTCTGCGGAAGAGAAAAATTTCCCCCATCAGTTTCCAATGGGCATGTGATATACAACCATGGTAATGGTAAACGTATGGACCAATAGATAATGTTCTTCATTCATCCTTACTATTTTATTGGTGTTCGTAATGCATCATGGCAAATTGTGTAAACCCTGAGCATCCCTAGCTGGAATGATTTAGTTGGGGTTGGTCCTGCTTTGAGCAGGAGATTGGCTTAGACAACCTCCTGAGGTCGCTTCCAACCCTAATATTCTATAGTTTAATTGCAAAGTCCATGAAATGTGGAAAGTTCAGAGAATAGCAATTCTGAAAACAAATGTTGAAGAATAAAACCCATATACATGTTAGACAGCTTTCCTACAGCTCTGTCTCTGTGGAGTAGGTGTTGATGTTTTTCACCTTACTGCTTTGTTAGGGATCAATTGTGGAATGTTTTGGTTCTTAGTCTAAAATTACTTTTCCCTCCCATGTGGCGCCAAGTCTCAAGATAGTATGAATTCGTGCTTGTTTTGTTTCTGAGCGGTGGGTGTTTCATTGCAGTAATATGTTCCATTGATGTCATCTGGGTTGCATCCATCTAAATTAAAGTGTTTAGCAACAGGTGATATGGCAGGGTGATACTTCCTTGCATCAATTAAATATTTAATCAGATTGTTACTGGGCTTTTTCATATCACTGGTGGGCTCTGAAGGCAGGCATTGTGAAAAACTGCTCTCTGGAGCGGGTGCATATGAAATATGCATACATCACAACGGAAGGTTCAGGACTGCTGTAGTACCTTTTGATCTGTTGCCATTGTGGGATATTGTATTTGATTGATTTACTTAAATGTAGGAACTGCCTACCTATATCTTAGAAACTATAGAAATATAGCAATTACACCAAAATGATACAAATTACAAGAGACTCTCTCAAGCGAACCACTTCATACCATAACCCACAGTAACCGTTGAATGTCAAATAAGATCTCCATAACCAACCACCTTAAATCTCCTGTCTTTGCAACTGGCTCAGCAGATTAACAAATCCAGACTTTGTCAGACCAAGGAGGGATGTATGTTTCAGAGAAAAAGATCCTAATTATTATTATTATTTATTATTTGTGTTATCATAACGCCTGGAAGCCCCGGTCCTGGAGCAGGATTCTGTGGTGCTAGGTACTGGACAAACACAGAACACATTCATGGCAAATGCCCAGCTATTTAATGCCCAGCAACTTTTAATGTCTATGCTCAGATTATTCCACTTGAGTGAGAGCAGTCCCACTACCAAATAACTCTGTCATGTGTGGGGCTAAGTCTTCGGGGGTTTTAGCCCGGCTGAGCTGCTCTCTTTATTCTTTTCCAGTGAACTGTGGGAAGTACTTGTCTGTCCTTTTTGGGCACATGGGGGAACTTGAGTTAGGGGCAATACATGAGTCATAACTCGAGTTAATTTTGTAGCGAAGACGAGCCCCGTGGGACTGTCAGCTCAAGAACATCCATTGATCACAACTTGTCACGTGGTTGCCCTGAGAGAGCAGTGAGCTTTCAAGTAATTAATGCCCAAAGCATTCAGGGTTTTGTAGATCAAAACCAAAACCTTCATGCCACTAGAAAACTCATCAGAAGCTGTCATGGATCCACGGGTTTGGTGCTACCTCTGGCTTTTAAACAGTCTCTTGGAAGAACCCCTTCAGTGTGTCAGACCCCCCCAGGGCTCTTATTCTTCTATCAGGGTAGGCCTCTGCCTCTGAGACTGAGACTCTGTGCGTCAGCACTCCTGCTTCATTCACATTATGAGCTCTGCCCAGAGAGCAATAGAGCATCTTAACCTCTGGACTCCTGTTCTTCCAAGAATACATGTTTAGAGGTGACTTACAGATGTTTATGGTAGATAGAAAAAGGTGTGAAAAGGATTGTATAGGCTCAGTTCTCCTTTGGCCTGTGCAGCCACATACAGACTTAAGGGAGAATAAGAACCCCCTTTGGCCCCATTATAGGCCACCAGCACCTTTGGTCTGGCTGTACAGGAGGATGTGGGGGCTACATAACCTCTGCCCACTCCCCTGCGGAGAATCATGTTGTCTCTTCTGGAAATGTCTGAATGCATTTCATGCATTGTTATTGGAATGTCCCTTGGCCATTGCTTATAGTTCTGGGACCCTTTTGACTCTATACTCTTTGGGGCTGAGATTCTCATGTATTTAGCACATTTTACCTGGCATTCAGTTGTGCATGCCGATGCTGTGTTAAAGTTTAATAGCAGTGTTCATTGCAATGCAGGTTTTATGGACAGTGTTGCATGAAAAGTCTGTGTTATCTCACATTTTCTTCCTGTAGACCTGAGAGCTATCAGCCCCAGGGCAGGGGAGCTCAAGCTGCGAGCTCTGCGCAGGGCTGACAGCTCAGGTTGTCAGCCCCAGGGCAGAGGGGGCCTCTAGCTGTGAGAGCTGTGTGGGGCTGACAGCCAACAGGCGATGTAAGTAAGTCACCCTAACTACATGGACCTAAGTGCTGTGCCTGTCGTGGAAGTGGAGTTATTAGGTCAGTGCTGTGGGTGACATAAATCAAAAGGAGCAACATTGTAGTGTAGACACTTAGGGTATGTCTACACAGCCAATGTTAAAGCGCTGCCACGGCAGTGCTTTAACGTAGCTGTGTAGTTGTGGCTCCAGAGCTGGGAGAGAGCTCTCCCAGCACTGTAATAAAAACCCGTCCGCCTCCCAGCACTATAGTACTAGCTACACTGCCACTTACAGTGCTGAAACTTCCATCGCTTGGGGGGGGTGTTTTTTCACGCCCCTGAGCGAAGAAAGTTTCAGGGCTATAAGTGGCAGTGTAGACAAGGCCTTAGAGTTAGCTCAACGTAAGCTGCCTTATGTCAACCGAATTCCATAGCGTAGTCCAAGCCTGGTTTTTTGGTAAGAGGCAGGAGAATCCAGGAAAATAATATGATGCAAAAATATTCCTTAGGTCACTCATTTGTCAGTGGAAATGAAGGGGTGAAAGGTTGAAAGATAGTTTGTTGTAACAGGGTAAACAGGTGAGACTGAGAATTTTCCAAGGCCATGCACAGTGCATATCCTGACACCACACAACCTAGGGTTGGGAGGATACACACATGCAAAATCGAATCAGAACCTTCTTTAGAAAGACTCGTGTTAACATCTTGTATTTTCTGGCCATGCAGCCAGGCACATGAACACATCTAGAGATAGCTAGGAATATCATCAAAAGTATTTTGTACTTTTTTGTGGAGATCCCAAAGCACTTTTAAATATTAGTTAAGTTGTTTGACCCTTCAGCTGGGAGGTGAAGCTGTATTATAACTATTTTACATATTGGTAAATGAGGCACTGAGTGCTTATGTGACTTTGGGCAAGTCACTTCAGTGAAACAAATCCGGAAACAGAATCCAAAAGGCCTGACTCATAGTCCCTAGCTCTGATCATTAGATGATTGTTCTCTCTCCATATCAAACCATATCCATACCTCCCCTGTGCTCCAGGGTGAATTCCGCTGTTCCCTGGATGTAAGACATTCCTATTCTGCACACTCTTACCCTCAAGAAACGTGGATTCTCCTCCCAGCTCTGCCACTGGCCTATTTCAGCAGATCACTTCCCGATGGTGTGCCTCAGTTTCCCCAGCTGTAAAATGATAACGCGTAACCAATTTGTAAAGTGCTTTGAAATCCACTGATGAAAAGTGCTATATCAAAATGAGATATGATTATTGTGTATTACTACTACTACTATTTTTAATGGTCAAAAATCTCTCTCCTCTGACAACTCCTTTTGTGTGTGTGTGTGTGTGTGTGTGTGTGTGTACATGTGTACATAAGACTAAGAGTATGTGTGGTGTATATTCACAGCATCCAATGTTTAAAACAATTCCATGTGGTTAAGGCTGTCTGATGTGTGAACCTCAAATGTTTGCAAATGGCATATGAACTTTACCTTTCAACTGGTTCATCATAACTTACATCAAGTGGAAGCTTTAGCACTGGAGTTGTGATTAAGGTTTTACTTTGAGTATTTTTTTTATTCAATATAAATAGCCTGGCACTCATTATAGGCCTCCCCCCCGCCTCCCTCCCCACACCCCTACCTCCCTTGTGCTGACCCCAAATCCCATCAGAATGAAGATCTGGCTGTCATATGGATTGCAAAACTTTTCTTTTGTGTCACAAACAGTTTAGATCACAACCACCTAATTTAAAGACAGATGTTTTCTGCTATTGAGAGAGAGAGAGAGAGAGAGAGAGAGAAGGAATCTTTCCTTTCATAATCATTTGCTCTAACATTAGCTTAATTGACTTAATTTAGGCTCTCAATAAGAATACTGGATGAACTGGTTCATATGAAATGTGAATCTGACCTGAATTTTCAAGCCAGCCTCAAAATGAAGCCATTTTAAATTTTCATGCATGTCTTCACTAGTTTTATCTCCAAGTAGAAGTATTAACAAAGATACTCTTTTTCTCAGACAAGCGCTTCAGTGGGAGCTGCTGAAGGTGCTACCTATTTAGATGCTTAAATAGGAACTTTGGAGTCTAAGGGCATGTCTACACTTACCTCTAGAGAGAACGATCCAGCAGGGGTTGATTTATCATGTCTAGTGAAGACACGATAAATCGACCGCCGAGTGCTCTCCCGTCGACTCCGGTACTCCACTGGAGCGAGAGGCGCAGGCTGAGTCAACAGGGAAACTTCAGCTGTCGACTTATCGCAGTGAAGACACCATAGTAAGTATATCCTAGTACGTCAACTTAGAGAGAGGCTTCTGAACTTAAAGTATCTCAGGTACTCAGTGTCACCACTAAATACAAGCTGGAATAGATTGTTCAGTGCAAGTAGTTAACACACATTTCAAGGGATCCTTCAAGATGAAGTGGCCTCTAAATACCCCCTCCAGTCATAAGGCGAAAAGGATGAGGGGCAAGAAAGGCAGCTGAGGGGGTTGTTAAGTTATAGAATGTTGTAATAAGCCATAAATCCAGTGTGTCTATTCAGTCCATGATTTTTAGTGTCTAGCACAGTTATGAACGGATGAAACCACACTCTTGATCATTACATTGATTGCTTCAGGAAAAAAATTGACTCTGAAATTCTTAACAATCATCACATCCCCCTCAGTCTCTCCACTAACAAGAGGATAGCTATACAGCCCTTGAAATCTAACCACCAGATAGTGATCAGACCAGCAGGCAAAGGGGCAACATTGTAGTCCTCAACTGCGATGACTATGTTAACGAGGTCAACCGACAACTCGCCAACACCATCTACTATAAAGAACTCAGAGAAGACCCCACACCACAATTTACGCAGGAATTTAAGGATATCATCAAATCCTTCTCCAAACAACTCCAAGAGAAACTGTACAAACCATCCCCCATGAACCTACCCCAAGGATCTTCTACATGCTTCCCAAGATATACATAGAAGGGAACCCAGGCAAACCCATCATATCTGGCCATGGCACTCTTACTGAAGGAATATTGGGACTCATAGAAACCATCCTCAAACCACTTACCACGCACAGGGCCAGCTTCCTTTCGGACACAACCAACTTCCTCCACAAACTCTGCAACATTAACAGCTTCCCTCAGAACACCATCCTTGCCACCATGGATGTCACTTCCCTTTTCACCAACATCCCTCACAATGATGACATATAGTTAGTTGCCTGCCTCAAATATTTACAAGACCATAGATAACCCTCAGATATCTACCCCAAACACATAGCCAAAGTCGTCCATTTCATCCTCACCCATAACAACTTTACATTCAACAACAAACGCTTTGTCCAAACCATGGAAACAGCTGTGGGTACTAGGATGGCTCCCCAATATGCCAAACTCTTCATGGGCCACCTTGAAGAAGAATTTATGGACAAATATACTACAAAACCAATGATATACCTGAGATACATTGATGATATTTTCATCCTCTGGAGAAATGTCTTAAACTCTCTCATATATTTCCAGGACAACTTCAACCACCACCCATTCTTTAAACGCACTCTGGAACACTCCCTGCTAGCATCAACATCCTGGATACCATGATCAGCTTCAACAGTGGAACCCTACTTACAACTATGTACAAGAAACCACAGATCATGACAACCATCTTCAAATATCCAGCACCCACCCCAAGCACACCAAGAAATCTGTTATCTATAGCCAGGCACTCAGATATCACAGAATATCCTCCAAGGAGAGAGTCCAGGATATAAACCTTAACACACACAAAACTAGAGTGACCAGATAGCAAGGGTGAAAAATCAGGATGGGGATGGGAGGTAATAGGCAGCTATGTAAGACAAAACCCTAAATATCAGGACTGTCCCTATAAAATCTGGACATCCGGTCACCCTACTCAAAACCGCCTTTACGAAATGAGGATGCTCCATCAGAGAAGTAGATCGAATCATGGAATGGGCCACCCAAATACACTGAGGGAACCTGCTTCAATAGACAAATAAAAACCTCTCTGACCACAAACCCCTAGTTGTCACCTCCCAACCCACACTGGAACCCGTATGGGGTATCATCAAACAACTATAACCCATACTCAATGGGGATCCTATCCTGAAAGACATCTTTCCTGAACCCTCTCTTCTGGCCTTCAGACAACCCTCCAATCTCTCCAAGCTCATAATCAAAAGCAAGCTCCCCACAGACCAGGACATACCAACTCAAAGCGGCATCAGACCCTTCCAGAACAACAGATGTAAAACCTCCCTCCACTGCTACAATGATCAACACCCCACACTGCACACCTTTCAAGATCCACTATATATGCCTATCACAACGTGTGGTGCACCTCCTCCAGTGCACTAAATGCCCTAATAACAAATATGTGGGTGAAAACAGACAATCACCTATGCTCTCAAATGAACTCACACAGGAAAACGATAAAAGACAAAAACACCTTATCACCTATAGGTGAGCACTTTTCACAAAGCGAGCACTCTATATCTGACCTGTCAGACTTCTTCAAAGGAAACCTGCACACCACTTTCAAAAGACGAGCCTGGTAGTTTAAATTCATAACTTTGCTAGACATGAAAAATCACGGACTGAACAGAGATGCTGGATTTATGGCTTATTGCAACAATCTGTAGCCCACTAACAACCCTCCCTCCTCCCCTTTTGCCCCTATGACTGGAGAGGTGTTAACAGGCCACTTCACCTTGAATGGTCCCTTGAAATATGTGTTAACTCCTTATGCTAAACAATCTGTTCCAACTTGTATTTAGCTGTGGCACTGTGAGTACCTTTCCCAGACCTGAAGAAGAGTGTTGTGTTTCTTGAAAACTTCTCTCTTTCACCATCAGAAGTTGGTCCAATAAAATATATTACCTAACCCACCTTGTCTCTCTAATATCCTGGGACTGACATGGCTACAACACTGCAAATGTTGGAGCTCATAACACTTCTCCCTTCACCACCGTTGTGTAACATACTGTGTACTGTTGGTCTAGAATGTGTTGGAAGTGGCCACCTTTTACTGAAACTGTATGTAGACAGGGCTTGAGCCTATCCATGTTCACGCCATGTGAGTCCAGACTTCCACTAACAGCTCCATTGAAGTAATCAGGGCTGTTTAAATGAATATGAACGGTACCATAAATTTGAATAAGAATTTGCAGGACTGATTTTCCTCTTACACTGGTATAAATCAGGAGAAATTCTTGAGAGGTCCAGTTAGTTACACCAGTGGAAAACTGGTGTAAGCAACTGTAGAATCAATTCATTGTTTTGTAAAGTGTTTTAAGCTAAATTGTGCGAAGAGAATAAAATACCGCATTATTATTATATGCAGTTATGTTGTGAATGGATGTTGTATGACATTTTTCACAAAGAATGATTAGTACATGTTAGAAAAAATATAGGGTTTGGGGCTGCATTTTTGTACAATTTAAAACTGTTTTGTTTAGAAATAAGTTGTTACAGGTTCTTTTTGAAACCCTGAGGGTAAATATTTATCACAAGTAACGTTTCCTCAATAGTTTGAATTTTCGATACAATTAGCCTCAGTGTATATGGTTTGCTGTGAGTTAAAATGGCAAGAAGAAAGTACTCCAGTGTTTTTTGAGCTGCGACATTCATCAAAAGTCCAGTAGTATTTTGTTCAAAATCTTTGTTGAACCAAGAGATGTGGGAAATTTTTTAAGTGTATTGTTCTTATTTCCGGGGGGGGGGGGGCCTGTTTCCAACACTCATAACTTTGTCCAGAATGGGATCTTGGGCCTGGTCTACACTGTGGGGGGGAGGGAGCGATGTAAGATACGCAACTTCAGCTATGGGAATAGCACAGCTGAAGTCGACGTATCATATTTCAGCTTACCTCCCGTCCTCACGGTGCGGGATCGACGGCCACGGCTCCCCCCGGTGACTCCGCTACCGCCGCTTGCCCTGGTGGAGTTCCGGAGTCGATGGGAGCGCGTTCGGGGATTGATATATCACGTCTAGACAAGACGCGATATATCGATCCCCCGATAAATCGATCGCTACCCGCCTATCCGGCAGGTAGTCTGGACGTACCCTTGGTATGGGATGATAGCAGAAAGAAACACAGCGTTATGAATTCCCAGTAGAAGTCCCACAAATAGTTATTGTGGAGCCATTTAAAGTCTATGCCCTAAAAGCACAGGCTGTCAAATATTTGCTCTGTGTATCTGTGTGTGTGTGTTTGGGAGGCAGGGCACTGCAGAATTTAGAGTCTTAAGCTGTGTCTACATAGGTGTGCCAACATAACCCACTTGTGTAGACTCAGTGTATGCCTACAGAAGGAACTTTTCTGCCAGTGTAGGAATACCATCTCCCTGAATGACATTAGCCGTGGTCCAACCATTTCATTACATGCATAGTTGTGCAGCACCTCCATGGGTCACGTACAGAAAGAAAATGGAGTCCTCCGTACGTACACTTTATGCAATGCCATGCCGTATGGAGGATACCATTTTGCTCTACAAAAGGTGTTACCTCCCATGTAGGATGCAATTATGGATCTGGGACCAGTTTAGCACAAAAGGCTTAGGTTACATAGTCATAATTTCAGAGAACATAGTTTGAGCTTGGAGATTTTTAACGAAGCCTGAAACCAATGGAGTTTCATGTGTTACGTGGCTTTCTTTGCCAATGTTTTGCACAGTTCTGAGACCTGATCCTGCAGTCAAGTCTCGTTGACTACAGCTGCTTTCTTCATTTCATTTTAATAAACTTCAAAGGGTGCATTTGATCTGGCAACATGTTTTTCACTGTCCATCAGGAGTTCATTTAAGCTAAGCAATGTAGCAAATACTGTATGTTGTTATTTTTTTCATTTCAGCTATAATGGGGCTTCTCATACGAGTAAAGGCTGCACAGGATCAGACTCCTAGTTATTAAGGCCAAAAATTAAAATATGCTGTACAAACTATAGACATTTAAACTTTTAAAAAGTTTTCTCCTCCTTTTTTAAAAAGATGTTGCATTACAGAAAACTTCAAAGGGTACATTTGATCTGCTGGTATGTTTTTGACTATATCCACCAGGAGTTAACTTCAGCAGCCAAGCAATGTAACAAAACTGTACGTACAGCTGACATGAAAATTAACCTAACATACAGAATTTGCTACATTGTGCAGCTTAAATGAACTCCTGGTGGACAGTGAAAAACACGTTGGCAAATCAAAGGTAGCTTTTGACATTTATTATAACAAAATTAAATAAAACCGCTAAGGAAAATCTAAAAATAAAAATAAGACAATTATTTATATATGTTGTATTCTGCTCTTTTATTTGCATTCAACCCAAAGCCAAGTGTAGTCAATGAGAGCCTCTCTGCTGATTTCAGTGGGCTTTGAGTCTGACCCAAAGGACCAATTCTGCCACCTTTAGGCTGTGAAGGCACTTACTCCACCAGTAGCCCTGCTGACTTCAGTAGGACTTCCAGCCCCTTCCCCCACTGGAACCCAGAGTCACCCCCCCCCCACACACGAGCCTCAGGCCACCTGATTGCACCACGCTGAGCCCCAGAGCTGAGTGTGGCCCCCTGTGCAGAGGGGGGTGGGCAGCACGGCTCCCAGCCCCGAAGCTGGGCAGCGCAAGCACTGGCTCCAGCCGCCCAGAGTCCCTGGCTGCAGGCCGTCCCCTAGTAGCCCCAGCCCAGGGCAAGGGTGCCAGAACCCTCCCAAAAGGGGGGGTGCCCTAGGTGGAAGTAAAAGCAGCTCCTTGCCTGTGTCCCAGGCCCCCCTCCCAGGGCAGGTGGAGGGACCAAGGCTCCTCAGAGCTGCCTGTGCAGCTCTCCCCCACCCAGCTCCGGCCCAGGTGGCCGGGGAGCCTGGGGAGCGGGGACACAGGCCGGGGGCTGATCTCAGGCAAGTGGAGGGTCCACCACAGCTGCCTGGGCTCCCCGGCCGGACTCCCTGCTGGCCTGGCTGGGGGGTGGGCTCTTGTGGGGGGAAGGGAAGGGGAAGGGGTCCGCCCTGGCAAAAAGTGGGAGGGTTATGGTCCCCTCCCCGCGCCACCACCCCCCCGGTTCTGTTGCTCCTGACCTGAGGCCCTGGCCACATGGGAAGGAAAAGCTGCAGCAGAACGCAGCGGGAAGCAGGAGGGAGTCTGGGGTGGAGTGTGGCCGGGGCTATGCAGACAGTTTGGATAGGCTTAGCCTTCCCCTGCCTTTGATACCCGCCGCCCGTGGGTGAGGCCAGCAGAAGCTGTCCCTTAATAAGCGTTAATAGTTTCCTAGCAGTACCCTGATATTTCGGAGCACTCACAGCTCCCATGAGCAAGATTCTTCCTCTCTTAGGGCAGGTCTACACTATGGGGGAAAATCGATATAAGATACGCAACTTCAGCTACGTGAATAACGTAGCTGAAGTCGAAGTATCTGATATTGAATTACTTACCGTCCTCACGGCGCAGGATCGACGTCCGCGGCTCCCCATGTCGACTCCGCTACCGCCGTTCGCGTTGGTGGAGTTACGGAGTCGACATGAGCGCGTTCGGGGATCGATATATCGCGTCTAGATGAGATGCGATATTTCGATCCCCGAGAAATCGATTGCTACCCGCCGATACGGCAGGTAGTGAAGACGTACCCTTAGTCCTCAAAACATCCCATTGAAATCAATGTGAGTCAGGACAACAGAATCTGGCCCACGGATGTCAGCTGGAGTTGTGTGTCCTCAGCACTTCTGAAGGTGTAACCTGTTTCCCGGTGTAACAACGAATTTTCATGGACATAAGCAGGCTAAATAAAACAGCTTGCTAGCAGAACTGTTCTTCCCCCTCATCCTACAATATGCTGTGTATTTCCTGTGTGGCGCCAGGGAAGTCATAAGGAGTTGAAGTTGTTCAGAACTTGTTGAATCTGGCCTTTATAAAGGATGAGACCATTTTAAACCGTTGGACTGCACACGACAAGTGCTCATCATTGGGCCTAGTATCTCTCCCTCCGTTCAGCAGTGTGCCAACTGGGAGTACCATGGGTGGATCAAGCACTGTGACCCTCAGCCTCCCCTGTTCTCTGCTTGTGGCACTTAACAGTCTAGTCTCCTTTGGGCTGTAATACTTACCGGTAGGTCTAATTTTGATTGTTGGGTTTAGTGTGCAGGTGCTGGGTGGTGTTGGTGATCTTTGATATACAGCAGGTCAAGCTAGATGATCTGGGGGGTCCTTTCTGGCCTTTGACTCTAGGACAGCTGGGAACTGGATTTCTCCCCCTCCCCCCACCCTTAAGCACCCCCCAAAAAATGTTGTGCATCTGTTCTCATCCCACGTGAATCATTAGTAGATCTGATGGCGCATCTATTAGTTCTCCTTGAAAAAAAGAGGTTGTTTAGAAGCATGACAGAACAAGAGAATTTGGCATTATGCACCCTTAAAAAGCTCTGCTGGACAACTGAGCCTTCAAGCGCTGGCTCAGATTAGTCGTCCTTATGCAGGTGTTCATGCTGAAGTCAACGGAGGCACTAGCCTTAGTAAAGGTTTGCAGTTTCTCAGACCATTAGGCTGGGATTTTCAAGAGCATCAAAGGGAGTGAGATGCTCAATTCACATTGAATTTCAATGAGATTTGGATGCCGAGTGACCTTAGGCTCTTCTGGAAATCCCAGCCTTAATATTAGGGTATCCAGTTTTCGACCAGAAGGCCCAGTCTAAAAGGGACCCTGACTGCTGCTGATCAGACCGTTAAAAGTCTGGTTGGTGCAGCGGGGCTAAGGCAGGCTCCCTGCAGCTCCCCGGAAGCAGCAGCATGTCCCATCTCCAGCTCCTATGCATAGGGGCAGCCAGGGGGCTCTGCGCACTGCCCGTGCCCCAAGTGCCGGCTCTGCAGCTCCCATTGGCCGGGAACCTCAGCCCAGCCTGGAGCCCCCTCATACACCCAAACCCCCTCATCCTCAGCCTCACCGCAGTGTCTGCACCCAGAGCCAGAGCCTTTACACAGCCCCAACCCCCTGCTGGAGCCCCCTCCCACACTCCAAACCCCTCAGCCCGGAGTCTGCTCCTGCACCCCAAATTCCTCATCCCTGGCCCCACACCAGAGCCCACACCACCAGCTGGAGCCCTCAGCATTTCCCGCACCCCAACCCCTGAGCCAGCCTGGTGAAAATGAGTGACATAGGGAGGGGAGAGAGAGTGACATAGGAAGGGGAGGAAGTAGTGAGTGGGGGCGGGGCCTCGGAGGAGGGGCGGGGCAAGAGTGTTCCATTTTGTGTGAATAGAAAGTTGGCAACCCTTCTTAATACGTAGAATGTAAGTGCTGGATCCTGCAAGGAAGACTATTTCCTGACCTTGCACTGGGGTACGTAGAAGCCTTCTCTGATGTCAGAGCATCGTTGCGCTGGTCAGTGTACCTACATACAGTAAAAGATAGGCCTTGCCCCAAAGAGCTTAGAATGTAATTGACAAGATAGCCGAAATATTGATCACCCCATTTTACAGATGAGGAACCGAGACACAGAGAGATGAAGTGACTTGTCCAGAGTCACACAGGGAGTCTGTGGCAGAGCTAGTGATTGAACCCCAATTTCTGCAGTCTCGCACCAGTGCCCTAACCACAAGACTGTCCTGTTCAGGATCATGCCTTCTGTTTTAACTAGGACCTGATCCCTCAAATCCTTCTTTACATGGATAATGTATAATTATGTGAGTAGTATCATTGAAGTCATGCCAGTGAATAAGGAGTACTCACATGAGTAAAGGTTTGCAGGCTTGGAGCCTTTTAATTTATTAGATAGAAGAGATGCAATCCTTCGAGGTGCTGAGCACACAGCACCCTACAAAATTTGGTCCATTATTTCTCCTGTATCATTTCCTGATATTAATCATTTGCAAGTCTGGAATTATGCTGATCCTAAATAATATTTGTTTGACAAATCAGACGTTTTCTCTGTGGGGTTTTTTCCCCTTTCCTTTCCTTTCCTTTCTTTTTTAAGCAGTGGGCATTCCCCACAGAAAGTGAGAGCTGAATGAACTGATTGCTTAACCTCTCCTGACTCTACCCTGGTGGTAGATCATTAATGGTGTAGAAAATGAGGGCTAGTGCTGGCAGCACAGGGTGGGGTGTGTGTGCATCTTTAAGAGATTTATGTGGAGGTCTGAGATGAGGAGACAGCACTGTGGTACATCATCATGCAGGAGACATCAGAGACGTTCTTCTTCGCTTCGGTGCATTATCATAAAAAGTGATTTAGACTGGAGCTGATTGATGCAAATGGTCCTCTGTTCTTTCCTATCATTAGCGGCCTCTTTCAGTGGCCAGAGGCAGTGATTAAAGCTGTCATTTGGAGCTGCTCATTAAAGACAAGCGCCCAAGTAGCAGGAGAGAAAAAAGGTTGAAGAGCCATGAATTTTTCCCCCCTTCCTTAAAACAATGCATTTTCCCTTTTTCCATTTCTGGCTCTACAGGGAAAGTCTATCTCTGACGTGATGCGGCGTGTCGATTGTTTAAAAAAAAAAACATTAAAACTGCATTATTGTCACTTTATATTTTGATGACAGTTTTTATAATTTAAAAAGATGCTCAGAAAGGTATTGCGGGGTGAATTCGCTATAAAATAATCTGTTGGAATACCAAGCAGCCTCTATTTACACAAGCCACGGCTTGCAGCTTGTGAGAGAGCCCTGTGGGGATGTAATGAACTGCCTGTTGTTTAGATTGTCAGCTTTTCAGAGCAAGGACTGTTCTCTCATTATGGGTGTGTACAGCACCTCGCACAATGGGCCCATGATCTTGGTGAGAGATTCTAGGCACTGTCATAACACATGATAAATAATAACAAATGATTGTCTCAGTTTTATAGTAGCTAACTTAACCATGGCTGTTCCCTCTCCATAGATGGGATCTAGAGATGGAGGACTAGTCAGGTGTTCTGGGTTCAATTCCCGCTCTGCCAGACATCTCCTGTGTGAAATAGTTTCTCTCTGCCTCAGTTGTCCATCTGTAAAATGGAGATAAAAGTAGCATAGTATCTGAGCCCCTCACAATCGTACTTTATAGGGGTATTGAGGGGATAACTATGTTAAAGGTTGTGAGGGGCTCAATACCTCAGAACTGGGGTGCAAATAGGTTTGAAGTACTGAATCCCTGTTTTAATCTGACTAACCGCTTGCCCTCAGAAATACCTGTGGCAGTGAGTACCAGAGGTTAATTGTGTTATGCGGGTCATTGCTCTGTCATGCACATACACACACAGGCTGTTGTAAAAATGAACACATTTTAAAGAGATCACAGCCTGACAGACTCCATGAGTGGCTGTAGTGATTCATGCAGAGAATCTGATCCAACTTAAAAGAGGGTAGCGAAAGATGACTGAGGAGAAGTACTGCAGCTGATGAAAGGGTAATTTCGCATATTTGTGGGAAATATGTCAAACAAAGCTGATTGCTATAAACACAATCTTTTTTATTTAATAATCTGGCTGTGCATCAAGGAATGTCCTGATGGTCCTATTGAATTATTGAAGCCCTTGGATTACTTCTTGGTAATTTGCTCTCATACTGTAGTGCCTTCTTGTTTGGTCATGTGGTTATGGTGTATAATTTGTATCTCTTTGAACATTTTCCTTTTCCCTCTAGGGACCCCATGTGAGACAAAGAGTTACTGTGGTGATCACAAGGAATAGTTGACTTTCTTAAGGAGCGAATGGTACTTCATGGAAACCATTCTTGTTTATTTAGGGCAGTCAGGGCCGGTGCTACCATTTAGGCCAACTAGGCAGTTGCCTAGGGCGCCAACATTTGGGGGCGCCAAAAGGCGGCGCCCCCAATTTTTTTTTTAAAAGCCTTTCAGTGGCCGCTGCACTGGGAGGGAGAGGGAGTCTGAGCTGCCAGCAGCCAGCCCAGGGGTTCCCGACAGCAGGGCTTCTGGAGCAGAGGTGAGCTGGGGTGGGGAGGTGCCAGATGGCTCCCCGGGGGCAGGGGAGCTGCCGCGGGGGGGAGGGGAGCCTAAGGGCAGAGCTACCACAGGGCTTGGTGGGAGGAGGAGGGTAAGGTGGCAGTTACGCTTAGGGCGTGAAACTTCCTTGCACCGGCCCTGAGGGCAGTGATTCTCAAACTTTTGTACTGGTTACCTCTTTCACATAGCAAGCCTCTGAGTGCGACCCCCCCCCCTTATAAAGTAAAATCACTTTTAAATATATTTAACACCATTATAAATGCTGGATGCAAAGCGGGGTCTGGGGTGGGGGCTGACAGCTCACGACCGCCCATGTAACAACCACACGACCCCCTGAGGGGTCCCAATCCCCAGTTTGAGAACCCCTGATTCAGGGCCTGTTCTTGCTCCTCTAGCAGTCAGTTATACTTCAATTTATATACTGCCCATCACAGCTAATACCCTGCAATAAATTCCCTGTCATTTAAAATGCCAGGATAAAGAGGCACATCTTACATTTCTTGTGATTTTTTTTTGGCTGTGGTGGATTTGAAGTGAGATGAAACTCCAAAGACAAAAGGTTCTGCTCTGGTAAATGTCCTCCTGCCGATGTCCTGGAGTGCAACTCATGGGACAGACATTCCATATGATGCGCAAAGGAGGACTGGCTTCTATGTAGAGCTGATTTTTTTTAAAAAGGGGGGTGTAATTGCTACAGTTTTTAGAGTAGTTTTCTCCTCCATTCACCAAGATTGAAAAAGTTTGTATACATTTGAAAAAAATCTACCAAATCTCTCTCGTGTTACAGATTTCTCTCTTTTTGGTTGATTGGCTGGTTCATTCATTATGCCATTTAGGAGTTTAGGAAAAATAGGGTAGAAAAGAAACACATAAAGTATGTTGCTGCATCAGCAGAATAATCTCTAAAGAGATATTTTTTGGTGAGGTGTCAATGGACTGTTTAACGGGGACACAGTGAGACCTACTTCTGTATTAGCTACTAAACTAACAAGTGGACCATGAGAGCCATTTAGATTGAGTCAGTGAATCGTAAAAGTTAGAGGTGGAAAGGAACTATTAGATCATCCAGTCCATTTCTCTGCCATTGCAGGATTATTCCCTACAGTACATTTTCTAATGTTTTGTCCAGTCTATTATTAAAAGTCCCAAGTGATGTGGCTTCCACTGGTTCCCTAGCGGAGACTATTCCACAGGCTAACACATCTCACTGACAGAAATTTTACTTGATAATCAGACTAAATTGCATCACTTTCTCAGTAGATTCGGAACGCCATTAATGAGAGCAGATTAAAATGCTCATTTGTATTTGATTTTGAAGGGTACAGGTTGATTTAACGCTTACTTTAAATTTTGCATCAGATCCTTTGAACGTTGAATCCTGCAACGTGGCATTGTGTGGCACCATGAAGAGTGAGACCACTTCTCTGATGAGGCTGCTGCTGCTCATATATATTTTATATTTGTATGTAGCACCATAAATGTGACCGGGATTCATTGAATTCGGTCTGCTAGGTTGGATCATTAGCTTCCCAGGGGTTAGCTAGGTACTGATGGGGGATGCGATGTGAATGCTGATCCAATTACCACCCCCAATCCAGGTCTCCCACTGTACATGGACATCTTCAGTTGCCCCAGAACACGACTTATGTTGAGGCATCCATTGTGGTCTCAATTGCCAGATTGGAATCTGCCAGCAGCAGCCCTCTGGAACGATATGTGATCAGCTAACGACATTTGGAATAGTTTCCTTGTCACTGATCCAACCATTGGACCATCAGAATTTGACCTGCCATGTCACCTTTAGACTCTGTTGAAGTGGTTCCAAACTGGCCAAGGAATATGCGCAGCCAGCCTCTACATATGGGGTATCTGCTGTGACCCACTTTGTCAATATGGTCTCCATCACCCAATGGTGCATGTTGTCAACCAGTGTCAACTAATCAGATTTCATGGTGGCCTTAGGGCCCTTCATTTTGCTGATGAAGCTGCTGTCCGGTGGCTTGGCAGGCACTGAAAATGCTAGAAGAAAAAATGTACATAGTACTATATAAAAAGAATGGTCCCGGGGGGGGCAAGTGGGGCAATTTGCCCCAGGCCCCGGGCCCTGCAGGGGCCCCCACAAGAGTTTTTCGGGGCCCCTGGAGCGGGGTCCTTCACTCGCTCCGGGGGCCCCGGAAAACTCTCGCGGGGCCCGGGCCCCCGGAGCTTCTTCACTCCCGGTCTTCGCTGGCCGGGGGTCCTTCCTCTCCGGGACAGAAGGACCCCCCACCGCCGAATTACCGCCGAAGCGGGACCCGCCGGCGGAGTGCAGCTGGGTCTTTGGTGGTAATTTGGCGGCGGGGAGAGTCCTTCTGTTCTGGGACCCGCCGCCGAAGTGCCTCGAAGACCCGTGGTGGGGGCTGCGCTTCGGTGGTAATTCGGCGGCGGGGCATCCCGGAACGGGAGGACCCCCTGCCGCCAACTTACCACCGAAGTGGGGCCCCCCGCCGCCGAAGACCCCGGGCCCCCGGAATCCTCTGGGCGTCCCTGCCTGCCCTAAGGAACTTACAACCAGGGCTTAAATTCAGATGCAGCTGTCTGGAGCAGAGCGCCGGTAAATATTTTCAAACCTGCTGGAGTTTTTATAGCATGTTGTGGGGTTGGGCATGGGGCGGGAGCTCCAGAAAATACTCTATACGAATTTAAGTATAAGAACTTAGTATTATTTTTCACTACTAGGACAGTGATCCAGCATTTGACATAAGGCAGCAAGGCGGCTGCATATGCATGGAATCCCTTTGAGTTGATTGATGGTCTGCTCACACCCTGCTAGTTGCAGGTTTGGGCTCTAACTTTGGATTTAGGAATATATCATCTGAAATACATGTGGGAGAGATTGTGGCTTATCGAACCCCAAGATGATGTAAAATTCCATCTGGACTCATAGGAGCGTTATTACCAGAGAACAGCGTAACAACTGCCCAGTGTGGATTTTCAAGCTTTATTACTATTTATGACTAACTTTATTAGAAAACTAGGTATATCAACCAGGTTCAAATCAACCAACTTAACACATTTATGCACATGCATCATATAGTGTATGCCATAATAGATGTATATTGTGTGTATGCGTATGTATGTTTTCTATTTATATGTAATCTTGATTTCCTGTATCTGTCCATATCTGAATATCCATCTAGGTGTAAGTTATAGATAGATAGATATACCCAAGAAAATATACATATGCAAAAACTTGAATTCTTCTAGGTCCCAGACAATGAAATTATGATATGTTGCTTTCAAAACATGAATTACAAATTTGATTTTCGATCATGATGTAGGGAATTTGTAGTAATTTTTGGATACATTAAAATTACAATCCAGTAATTTTCTTGAGAAATCTGTTTCTGGCATTAGCCTCTAGTTACGACATTGCAATTATCTCCATGGCAACCCATTGTGATGTGACAGCTGCAGTGACTATAGGTTCATATGCTCTTGAGCTGGAGCTGAGAAAAATGTAGGTTTCTGATGTGAGACATTCCAAGGGCCTGCTTCTCTTCTCCCTCACACCAGTTTTACCCTGGTATGACTCCACTAACTTAGTAGTGGAGTTACTCCTTATTTACGGTGATCCAAGTGAGAGGAGAATCAGGCCCCATGTGTTTAAAGAATTCTTTCAAGCATATTAAATGGCAGTTGCTTATATGATCAGTTACTTGACTAAATAACTTTGAAAAAACTCATACATGAGAATAGCACTTTTAGGCCATTAGTCACAAGAATATATGTCCAGCATAGAGTGCACCCTCGTTAAATGCAGAGCCTGTTCTTTAGTTAAAGAGATTTTTTGTCTCTGTGAAGCATAGGGTAACACCAAGTTGGGGAGTGCTAAAGAAAAGAGAGAGAGGATTAAACGAAAACCTAGAAGTCTAAAGAAGGCAAAGAACAGAATCCATTATGGCATTTCCTTTGAACGGTGCTTTACGGTTCTTAATTACCTGTTCAACCCTTGGGTTCTGTGGTGGGGGGTGCCACACAAAAACCTAAGATAGATAGATAGGGAGAATAGAGTAGCCTCTGCTCTCTCGTCTCTAACCATTTATTCAGGCTCTGCTATATCACTGCCCATCTGAAATGAGGTTGAATTGCAAGGTTTCTCCCTTCTGGGACCATGGCAGTGTAGCTGAACTGAACCAGTAATCTCTTCTTACATCTCCACCCCCAGGGAAACTGCAAGTCCAGCTGGCATGTCAAGGTTGAACAAACTCTCTTCCAGTTGCGGGTTTGCAATTCTCACTGTAACCAACAGTGGCAGGAGTCAAACCTGTAGCTTGTTCAATGCAGCAATTACCGTTCGAGACTAGCTCAAGCCAGTTCACAGTGTAAATGCGTTGCCCTCATTTGTTGGGTAAACTTTTAAATGATTCCTGTTCCCTTGCTGAAATCACAGACCGAGTGATAATGAAGCACGTTTTGTAGATTCCACTGCCGGCTTTAATGCTTTAGTAACAGTAGACATAATCGTAAGCATTCATTAGACCAACAAGTTGAAAACACTATAGGTTTATAGAGCTATAAATCAGTCCCTGCTACCACCTTTTAAAAGAAGAGCCTACTTCCTGTAGCCATCATAACTAAGATGTATATGGTCCTCCTGAGGTATTGGGAACTAGATGAATAAATCTGGTGCAGTGAAATAGGGATATACCCTAAAGGGTTTATTCCCATAAAACCTTTGGAGGGGACGTGTTTGATAAGATAAGTCTTTTGCTATCCTGATGAACTGAGATAGAGCTTTATTGCACAATTTTTGCACTTTTATTGCACTCCTTGTTGAAAGCTTGAAATGAGGCTTTTGACTGAACTAGCCTAAATAGATCAGCTAAAGGTTGAATAATATACTTCATCCAAACATGCTTCAGTAGAGGTTATAAAGGTTAAATTGGATAGCAAATGTAAATGGGTAAGCAGACAGCTTTGCATGTGGAATCATAAAGAGGAGGAGCATGAGCTGGGCCTGCAAAGAAGCTTGGCACCCAATGTCTCCCGAGTAGTAATCCTGGTTCTACACTGATGTCCTCTATGTTCTTGGTCAATTAAAATAATCTCTTGGTTTTCCAATCTGTGATGTAGGGATAGCGGTGTTTACTGACCTACCTCTCTTGGGGATATTGTGAAGAATAATTATTGTGTGCTCATCTAGCGATAGGTAAGTGCAAAGTATTGTTCTATTATGTTAAAATGGACTACCCAATCAGCATCCCATTTCCATTAATGACCCAGGGTCTAATGTTTGGCTTTATTTTCTGTTTCCAAGGTAAAGAATTGTAAACTTAAATTTACTGTTGCTTATTTTAAAAAAACCAAAAGAGTACAGTCATGGTTCCATGCACTGGAGGGGCACTCCGGTTGTAGCTCTGTAGGGCCAGATCCATCCCTGGGGATGGAGGGGGAGCAGTTTGTACCTCCTCGGTCCAAAGACTATGGGGGGTCTCTTCAGTCCCTGGCATAGGTTCGAATGCCCCTCAGAGCTGCCCTAGGTTACCCTTGCTGGAATGGCTACGACCGGGGTACAAAATCGCTGTGGCAAATCGCTAATCTCCTCCAGCCTGCCCGTGCAATTCCTCCACTCTAGCCTGTTTGCCCTGGAAGGGCCTGTGCCCATCCTGGAGCAGATGCTGAAGATGAAGCTCAATACACTGCAGTGGATTGTGACTAGCTGGTGCAATGCTGAAGAGGGCCCATAGGGTGTTATTTTCTAAATAAAAATGTTTTGCTTAAATGTAGTAAGAGCTCGGTCCTGTTTTCATTGATGCTAATGACAAAGCTCCCTTTGACGTGAGTGGGAGCTCATGAACTGAGGCCCTCTGGTTGTTTAAGTCTGCTGAGAAGTCAGCAGACCAGCTCCTGACAAGTTGCATGTGGGAAAATGCACAGTAGTAAGGGGACATTCAGCTTGGAGGGAGGGAATCTAGAGCAACTATTCAGCCTTTGGAAGTGATCCTGAGCTGGGTAACTCCCCCTGGAGCCAACGGGGCAGATTCTTTGTTGCCCTGCACCTTGTGTAGTCATTTACACTGGTGTAAAGTGTTTATACAATGGCACCATTCTGGTTTAATAGCATCTAACATTTCCACTGATGTAATGATTATACAAGGTCAGGGTAACAGAGAAACAGGCCCAATGGGTCTAAGATTTAGCCCTTGCAACATTGCTCAGGGTTAGATCCTTAAGGAGCTCATCCCAGAGCTTTTGTTGTTGCACATTAAAATATTTGACTCCTGTACAGTTGTTTTTCTGTGGTTTATCTTCTAGTATCTATCTTCTATCTTGCAGATGCAGTATTGTTTCCTTTTCCTTATGCTAAAAAAAAGAAGCAAAATTGATTTTTCTCAGCACCAACATTTAATGTTTGCAAAATAACTCCACATAAAAGGTTTGACTTTCCACATGGGGCTCTCAGTATATCTATCTGCTCAGTGATGAGACCCAAGAAAATTTGGGAAGGAATTAAAATTTCCCTATAAACAGGAAGGAAACATCCCTTTAGCCCAAATATTTAGCACCATTTTCTCAAGCCTTAGCTATGGGGGGAGGTGGGGAGGTTGGTGGTTGTTTTCCCTCCTGATGTATTTGGAGAGATGTGTCTTATGAGAAATAGTCAGCTAAGGGACAGATCCTGCCAACATTTACTATCAGTATTGCTTTGGTGGGACTATTCCCAATAGATATGGGCTTGATCCAATGCCTGCTGAAATCAGTGGAAAGACTCTGTGTCTGCAGGATCAGGCCCTGCAGGATCAGCAGTGCTGCAGAATGAATCCAGCCATAGGGTGAGCAAGCATCTCCCTGGGTCGTCACTCATCTTAACCCTGATAGCTTTGCTTAGTGTTTCAGTTTCTACATCGAATCTCTCCTGACCCTCGTTAGCCAAAAGAGAAAAACCAATTCTGAAAGGGCTTGATTTCCTAATATTGTATCTTCTGTATCTGCAATGCCTGTTGTGGCCTATTAAGAATTAAACTGAGATCACTAAACTCATTTCATTTATGCCTTGGGCCTCGTTCAAACCCAGGTTTCCCAGCAAAGTAAGGCCAATGGATTAACGTTTCACCTAGCTCTGTGGAGTGGATTTCATCTCTTTTAATGCCTTTTGGCATTAAAAAAAAAATGCTTTGACTGCAACCCAGGATTTTGTTAGTGCATTGGCAGTGCATTTACTAGGATTATTATGTGGTGTGCCTGGTTTTATCCTGTTTCCAGTGGGAGGGGAGGAGTGGGAGAAAAGCTTATTGCATCTTTATATTGTTAAGCAGTGTGTCTGACCACAAAATATTTAAAGGGATTTGGGCCGCTCTTTTTAAAAGACCAAACAGTCTTCCCTGGTCACAACCAACAGCATTAGCTGCTGTCAAACAAATTACAGTATGGATGAAGCTGTGATATTGACATGTGCTACTTGTTCTTTTTTAATGGGGGCACCACGGGGGTTTCTGACTGCCCCACTGAGCTTAATGTTCTGTAAGGAAAAACAGACACAGAACTGAAGGACATTTCTAATGGGCTGTTAACTCTTTGCTGTCAGTGGGCTGCCTACCCCAACACCCCCCTCCTTTTTTTTTTTTTGCTTCCTTTTAGCTTTTCCTTTCCTTTCTTTTAGCAGTTTAAAGGAGCCCGTAGGGGCTGACATTCTCTTCATATTTGTTATCTTGAATAAGAGGCAGCTTTCAGTGCATCAGGAAGCTCCATTTTGAAGTAGCGTGAGCTTCAGATTCCTTCCCCAGCCCCCCATCTTCTTCTTCTTAGTACATAATTAAACCAAATGGTTGCAAACTCTCTGGGAAAAGAAGATGCATAATTAGAATCACAAAATATCATGTAAATTAGAGATTTAAAAAAAAAAAGACTAAAAACAGTTTTGTGCGTACATGTGGCCATTCATTTTGACCTTTAAATAATAATTAGCTTCAGAGGGATCAGAATGAGACAGCCGTGAATCCGGCAATGCAGACCCGTCTGGCGTGTGGGGAATTTGACAGATTCAGCTGCTTTTTGTGTGTGTGTGTATGTGTGTAGCTATCCTTTTTCCGCCTTGTTAACTGACTTCTAAATCTAAACATGCTGCGGCAAGAACCGTGGAAGCTGCCATGTTTCGGTAGGACAAGCTCTTGGCAATATAATTTTATCATCTCAGCTCATTGCTCAAAAAAAAAATATCATGAGACTCTCTGGAGACAGGGGCATAGACAACATCTCTTTTGTGGAAACAAAGTCCGTCCCCATTGCAATAGCCACCATTGATTGCCATCTTGCCTTATTTCACTTAAAAATGCAACCCCAGCGTTAGTTATACCAGGAAATCCGTCATCCAGTTCAATGGCGGTTTGACTTGTGATATGCCTGCAGGACTGTTGGGGTAATTCCACTGACTTCAGTGGAGTTACTGCTGATTTAGACCCTGTAACGAAATTTACACCAGTGGAACCGGCACTGTGTAGTTACCCCACTGCAAATACCAGCCCTAGACATGATGGACAGGTGAAAAGCAAGGCTTCCGCTGGCTCAGTTTAATGCAGTAGCATACGGCACTGCAAGCTCTACTTTGCGCTGGCACAGCATATCTGCCGTAGCCATTTGCACCAATGTGCAGTTCCTTGTTGTAGACAGGGCCATCCTCTGAGTTCAGAATTGGGACTGATACAGTGTGCTCTGTGGTAACCTTTTCTGAATATCAATCACAGCCCACAATTCCTGCTGATACCACACTGTGCTTCTGTTTTTCCGGTGTCATTGACCTAGCTCTTCTAGTGACTTAGTCCGGGGGAGTGTGTGGGGGTGAGAAATGTTGCCAAATGGTTAGAGCAGGGCAGTGGGTCAGGAGCTTTGGGTTATATTCCAGGTTCTGCTCTTGGTAACTTTGCTCATTTAGCTCTTACTGTGCTGCCGTTTCCCAGTCTGTAAAACATTCATAATAATAGTTGCCTACCTCAGAGAGTTGTAGTGAGTCTGTATTAGCGTGCAAGAAGCACTTTGCATTCATGTGCAGTCTTTTGCTGGAGTATCTCAAACTATTAGTATTACTATTTATTATTAATTGTTATGAGCAACAGCGCTTGAATTTCCTGAAAGCTCTTAGTATCTTGTTTATTTCATGCAGCTCATATTGAGGTCGCCTTTAAGTCTTGAGATGGTGGTGGTGTAAGAAGGAGAATTTTTTTTCATTTCTAACATGCACAGCTTGGCAAAGGCTTTATAGGTGGCTGCTTGATCTCATGTGCCCAGCAGCGACAGAGGTGGAAGGAACACTGGGTTTTTTTTCCATGGGGTGCATCAGTGCTACTCTCTAGTGTTTTTCGATTGCATCTGACAGCAGAACTTGGGGCCAGAGTGCCCCTACCCTGTACAGAAACCCACGGAAGGGGACCAGGAGAACTCCCTGGGGTTTTCAGTAGAGTATGCCCTCAATGGGAAAGGGAGTTAGAAGAGCTAAGTGGAGGTGAGGGGAGATCATACACCGGAAAGGTGGCATGGTCCCAGAGAACACCGGGACTCTCAATGCCACCCAAAGGTCACATTGGAGCAGTGTCATTTCATACTGCCCACAAACCATGGCCATTGCTTCATGCTAGTTTAGACCTTTAAGTGTTGGCTATTGCTTGAAAACTTTATTAACACCTTGTGTGCCACAGTCTAAGTTTGTTAAAGGGCTTGCTCAAGAGAGGCCAGAGACTTGATTGCCATGAGCATTTTGCTGTTGACTTCATTGGGAGCAGAGTTAGGTTGGCGTTGAGTGCTTTTGGAAATCTCACCCAGTGAGAACTCCAAGAAGAGCAACCGCAATTATTAGGAGGTTTAAGAGAGACTGGGGACTCGATCCTGCCAATGCAGGTGCCAAGTGTTGGATGTATAAGTACAAAGTAAGTGAGCAGGACACGGAGCTAAGCGAGAGCCTCATTCAGTATTAATGAAAATGTTGCTGAATTGCCACGAAATTTCTTCTGATCAGTTGTAGGGCTGAAGCCTAAGACAATAGCTGAGGGTCTCATTGGCTTGCTAAAGATCGCACACGTGCCTAAGACTCTTCATACACACCCACCCATTCTTTGCCTACAGCCCACTCCTCTTTTTACCCCGTGTGTTTTTCAGCATGTACTTTTGGGCATGCAAGGTAACTGTGATTTATTCCTGCTCACTGCAGAGGACTACAGCTAGGATTTTACAGTACTTGCACCTATACGTCTATTCTGTGCACACTTGTGCCGCAGCCCTGCGCGCCCTGCTGCTCATCTTGCAAGGGATAAATATGGATAGGATGGCTAGTGGAGAGAGGACATGATCTACTCACCTGTAAAGTGTATAAACACTAAGGCCAGGGATGATTGTTTATAGTGCTGAAAGAGGACCTAACAAGGAGAAATGGGGTAGAATTTTAAAAAGGGAAAGTACAAGCAGAATATCAGGGGCAGCTTCTCTCTGGTGACGTCTGGGAAGACTGGAAAGTCTTCCAAGGGAAGGGTTGAGTGCACCAATATATGGGACATTTACAAACAAGCCAAGAGAAAACTTTAAAAAGTACATATCAGGGCACAAATCCTTTGCTGGCAGGGATCAGGGCTAGATGACCTAAATGTACCTTTCTGTAACTCAGATGTGCAAACTCTTGGTCATTGTGAATATTCACGGACAGCGGCAGCAATGCTCTTCGCTCTCCAGAGCTCTTTCTTTAACCTTGTTACTCTTGACTCCTGAAACATTAGCACCCAGTGGGCGATACTGATGTTACTGCATCAGGTTCAGACAACTGCAGTGTGGTGATTTCTTAGTTATGTAGAAGGTGATTAAGGCAATTAAGTAGGTGATTAATGCTGCTCAGTCAGAGGTGCTGACTGATGTTGCTACCTAAAAAAGCTTACAGTGATCTGAGGTAGCCATATAAATACAGATAATTTATAAGCCTGGGTGCCCTGGCTATATCTCAAGTTGCTTTGTTCACCTATAGCCTGCCTTGCCTGCAAGCTGTGATTTAATAAAGAATGGTCAAAGTGAAATGAGCACATATGGCATAAAGCACATGGTTAAATAAAAATGCTTCAGTGTTCCTTTTGAAATGAGCATTATTGGTTTTATTTAATTAAATATGGATTTACACTATAAATATAGGAGTTCATGAAGCCCATATTTCAATTAATGGATCATTTATATGTCATGCTCTCTTTGTAATTACTGGAATGTGGAAATACAATGAATTGAAATTATTCCCCTCCCCCCCAACACACACACTCCCTTTCAAATAAATCTGAGCAAGTTGGATCAGATAGAAACTGTTTATTACATGTCTGGGTGTGTGCGTGCACATGATCAATAAAGCCACGCAAAATTTTACTTGCATACTCCACCAGAATGAGAGGATTTTTGACGGGATGTTAAAGCTACCATTTATTCTTCTTTTGGGTCAGTCGTCACCTTAAAGAGAGGGCATGTAGATTTTGTGGGGAGGTGGTTTACAGTTTCATGGCAAGGCGGGCTGTATATGAATGTAAACTGCCTATTTTTAATCTTTGGGTGTGGCAGGAGTTGTACGCTATGGAGAAAGACAATGACTGTACTATTTCTCACATCACCTGCAGTAGATTGGTCACTTGGGACAGGTTAGAACATTGAATAGCCTTGTTTTGGAAACCAACTGCACTTTGACAGTGTGCATCTAGACGGGGATAAAAGCCCCGCGGCACAGCCGCAGCTCACACCAGGCTCATGGGGCTCGGTCTGTGTACGTGTGGGCTTAGGCTGAAGCCCGTGTTCTGGCACCCTCCACCCTCGCAGGGTCCCAGAGCTCAGGCTCCAACCTGAACCCAGAGGTCGACACAGCAATTTTTCAGCCCCCCGATCCTGAACCCTGTGAGCCTGAGTCAGCTGACCTGGACCAGCTGTGGGTTTTTTAGACATACCCACGGTGTCCTTGAGAGTGAGTTTGTGGTGGTTGATTTTTGTTTTGCTCAGCGACCTTAGCAAAAAGTAAAGCTTAGAAATAGCCTGGCCTCTGGTTCTCAAATACCTTTATAGCCTCATTGCACCTTCGTGTCTGCATGGACTCGACGTCCATTTTGCTAGGCTCTTTAATGTCAACTGCATTATCGATAAATATAAATAGTAATATTGAATCTTGTGCCAAACCAACCCAATAAGGATTCTAATTGGCAGGGAGATGATGTCAGGAAATCAGGCCTCGTTATTTTCTGCTTAGGGAATGAACCACTCCTCTAGTGAGCTGGCCCCAGGACCTACCTATTCTTCCTGGCCACTCTCCATATGCCTCTGTCTTACTGTCTCTTTTAAGCAATTGATGGCAGCCAGCAGACCAGCTGCTGGAGTCTCCCTTCGCCGCTGTTTCCTGACCAGAAAAAACTGGATTGAAAGGCCCAGCAATGAGCTAACATCGCATACATAATTCTATCAGAAAATATCCAAGGGTGGAAATCATTGTTCTCCGAACTAGCTGAGCTGGAGCCAGAGCAGAAATACTAAAGTCAGTTGTGCCTTTGAGCTGCCTATAACAGTGCCCTTTGGAGACCCATTTCATACAAAATTTGAAGCCTGTGTTTATTGCCCATTAAAGCAACCTTTATTTTATGGCAAATGTTGCAGTAATTGCCTTTTACGAAGAGCACTTTGTAACACACATGCACTGTTGAAAGAAAACCACTCTGGTATTGTCTATCGGGACTTAATGGCGCAATTAATTTTACTCCATCTGTTCCTGAGACTTTAAAGGAAAATGGATTTTTTTTTTGAGCGCACTTTAATGAAGAAGATAAAGCGGCCCTGCTGGTGTCCCACAGGCTCAGCGCAGTAAGTTCAGATTATTGCTCAGTCTGTCAGAATGGGCTGCTTCCCTCGGCAGCCGCCACAGCTAGCAGCCCGCGCTGGCCCCTCGCCGCGCCATTCCTGATGACAAACTGCCAGCCGGCTCCCACAAAAGCGCGATTAAAATGTCAGCACAGGATGACGAAGGGGCCAAGAGGGTCCTTGGAGACAAACTGTGTTCAGTATGAGTTAATACTTCACTGCAACGTGGACTGAGCTGCTGCTGCTCCTGCTTCAGAGAAGTGCAAGGCAGAGACTTACAGTGGCCCAGCTTAAAAAATATACACACCCTGGGCCAGCTCTTCAGCTGATGTAAATTGGCAGCGCTTCCTTGAAGTCAGTGGACCTGCACCGATTTACAGCAGCTGAGAATCTTTCTATGCCACGGTACACCGGCAGTAAGATCAGGCCCACGGAGAAATATGGATACAGTATTTATTTACAGTCTCATGTACCGAGACACCAAAATTGGTGGTCTTGCAGAAACAGGGAGTGATTTGTCTGTAGAATGAATAGTTGTTATTATTAGTGATGTATTTATCACCTGTTTAGCACCAGCAGTGTGCTAGGGGGTTTACAAACAAGTACTACTAAGGTTGATTTGGAGAACAGCTGAGTTTCAGGAGCTGTGGTGCAGAGGGCTAGAATCTCCATTACAATGCATTATCTGCCAGAGGTACTGTGTCACTGACAGCTTATTTAAACAGCCTTAATGGTATTAAGATAAGGCTCCTGCCCCCAAAGAGTTTATATTCCAGTGCATTTTGAAAGTGCCATAGATAGATCATTCTGGTGGTTCTGACCTCAAAGCCTTGTCTGCACTAGCCGTTTCCTTAAAACCTCTCCCCATTGCAGCTCCACTCGGTGGTAGAAGCGGCCAACCTACATTAGCGCCGGCACCAGTGGGAGGTTTTTAAGGGTGACCTCCGAGGTGACCTCTGAGAAATTCCCCAGACCCAGATCTAAGGTGTGGACTTTAGGGCTCCTGCTAGATCATACCCTTTACAGGCACAGAGCTTGCAATTGCTATTGTAAAGATCTGTTGTGGGGGTATAAATAACCTTGCTGGGGATGTCTCTTGTGTATTTTAGCGTCTGCACACCTTCTAGGGGCAAAGTGATCTGAATGTCTTTTAATCAATATTCATAGAATCATAGAATCATAGAATTCAAGATCAGAAGGGACCATTATGATCATCTAGTCTGACCTCCTGCAAGATGCAGGCCACATTAGCCGATCTACCCACTCTTTTAGCAAGCGACCCCTGCCCCATGCTTCGGAGGAAGGCGAAAAACCTCCAGGGACACTGCCAATCTGCCCTGGAGGAAAATTCCTTCCCGACCCCAAATATGGCGGTCAGCTGAACCCCGAGCATGCGGGCAAGACTCTCCAGCCATACCCTCTGAAAGAGGTTAAGAATATCATATTATTGACCCAATTTGACCCAATTAAGTACCAGTTTGGCACTCAATTGACCTATTGACTAAGCCCGTTATCCTATTATACCATCTCCTCCATAAACTTATCTAGCTTAATCTTAAAGTCATGGAGGTCCTTCGCCCCTACTGTTTCCCTCGGTAGGCTGTTCCAGTATTGCACTCCCCTGATGGTTAGAAACCTTCGTCTAATTTCAAGCCTAAATTTCCTGACTGACAATTTATATCCGTTTGTCCTTGTGTCTACATTAGCACTGAGCTGAAATAATTCCTCTCCTTCCCTGGTATTTATCCCTCTGATATATTTAAAGAGTGCAATCATATCTCCCCTTATCCTTCTTTTGGTTAAGGAAAACAAACCGAGCTCCTCAAGTCTCCTGTCATACGACAGGCCTTCCATTCCTCGGATCATTCTAGTGGCCCTTCTTTGTACCCGTTCCAGTTTTAACTCATCCTTCTTAAACATGGGAGACCAAAACTGCACACAATACTCCAAATGAGGTCTCACCAACGCCTTATATAACGGGACTAGCACTTCCTTATCCCTACTAGAAATACCCCGCCTAATGCAACCCAAGACCGCATTAGCTTTTTTAACGGCCACATCACATTGCCTACTCATAGTCATCCTACGATCAACCAGGACTCCCAGGTCCTTCTCCTCCTCCGTTACTTCCAACTGGTGCGTCCCTAGCTTATAACTAAAATTCTCGTTAGTCATCCCTAAATGCATAACCTTACACTTCTCACTATTGAATTTCATCCTGTTACTAATACTCCAGTTTACAAGGTCATCCAAATCTCCCTGGAGGATATCCCGATCCTTCTCCGAATTGGCAATACCTCCCAACTTGGTGTCGTCCGCAAACTTTATCAGCCCACTCCTACTCTTGGTTCCCAGGTCAGCAATAAATAGATTGAATAAAATAGGACCCAAAACCGAACCTTGAGGAACTCCACTGGTAACCCCCCTCCAACCCGACAGTTCCCCTTTCAGTACTACCCTCTGCAGTCTCCCCTTTAACCAACTCCTTATCCACCTCTGGATTTTCATTTCGATCCCCATCTTTTCCAATTTAACCAATAATTCCTCATGCGGTACCGTATCAAACGCCTTACTGAAATCCAGATATATTAGATCCACCGCATTTCCCTTGTCTAAAAAATCTGTTACTTTCTCAAAGAAGGAGATCAGATTGGTTTGGCACGATCTACCTTTCGTAAATCCATGCTGTAATCTATCCCAGTTGTCATCGGCCTCCTGCTCCTTAACCACTCTCTCTTTCAAAATTTTTTCCATTACTTTGCATACTACAGATGTTAAACTAACAGGCCTGTAGTTACCCGGGTCACTTTTTTTCCCCTTCTTGAATATAGGAACTACATTAGCTAATCTCCAGTCCAACGGTACTATCCCCGAATTTAGAGATTTATTAAAAATCATCGCTAACGGGCTAGCAATATCACTCGCCAATTCCCTTAATATTCTAGGATGAAGATTATCCGGGCCCCCCGATTTACTTCCGTTAAGCTGTTCAAGTTTGGCCTCCACCTCAGATACCGTAATGTCTACCCCCATATCTTCATTCCCATCGGTCCCTCTATCACTATTCCTTAGCCCTTCATTAGCCTCATTAAAGACCGTGGCAAAATATTCATTCAGATATTGTGCCATTCCAAGATTATCCCTAATCTCCACTCCGTTTAAAGTTTTAAGCGGTCCCACTTCTTCCTTCTTGGTTTTCTTCCTATTTATATGGCTAAAAAACCTTTTGCTATTGGTTTTAATCCCCTTCGCTAAGTCCATCTCCACCCGTCGCTTTGCCTTTCTCACTGCATCCCTACACCCTCTGACCTCAATAAGGTAGGTTTCTTTGCTGATCCATCCCATTTTCCACTCCCGGTACGCTTTCTGTTTTTTCTTAATGACCCCTCTAAGACGCTTGGTCATCCAGCTCGGTCTAAAACTGCTACCTACGAGCCGTTTTCCCTTTCTCGGGATACATGCCTCTGACAACTCCTGCAATTTCAACCTGAAGTAACCCCAGGCGTCATCTACCTTTAGATTCCTAAATATGTTGGTCCAGTCCACTTCCCTAACTAGTCGTCTTAATTTAGTAAAGTTAGCCCTTTTGAAATCGTAAACCCTAGTCTCAGATGCAATATTAATTATCCTCTCATTAATTTTGAAACGAATTAGCTCGTGATCACTCGAGCCAAGGTTGTCCCCTACTACTATTTCCTCAACAAGGTCCTCACTACTCACCAAAATCAGATCTAAAATGGCATCCCCCCTCGTCGGTTCAGCAACCACTTGATGTAGGAATTCATCAGCTATCACGTCTAGGAAAAGCTGAGCCCTATTGTTATTACTAGCATTTGTTTCCCAATCTATATCTGGGAAGTTAAAGTCTCCCATGATCAAGCAGTTCCTATTAGTGTTTACCTCCTTAAAAACATTAAAGAGCTCTCTATCCGTCTCCAAGCTAGATCCTGGCGGTCTATAGCACACCCCAATCACAATCCCGGGTGAGGCTCTGGTAGTTTTCTTCCCTAACGTGACCATTGCCCACACAGACTCCGTATTAACCATTGCATTGCTAGTTATTGATGCTTGACAACACTGTGTAAACCCCTCAGCAGTGTTTGCTAACTTGCTGGGGGGTAGGACACACTTTGTCACTTACGCTTAATTCTCTTAGAATCCCCACCCGAGTAGCTTTGTGTGGGTGCGTGAGTGACAAAAGCCTGTAATGAAAAGGGGGAGGAGATTTTCAGCTTTTGCCTCCTGCTGGGACCGATCTGCACTGGTACTGGGCAGCAGGTGTGAGCCCTTGCCATTGTCCCTAATGGTTATTAGCCAAAGATAAGCAGGACAAATGTGAGGTCATCTCTCCTGCTGGCAGGTCAGCAGTTGCAGGATTTAATGCCCCTAGGAGACTAGGAAATTATATGGTTAGTGCCACAACTCAGGATGTGACCTGCACTGGTTTTAAATGATCTGTTATGTGTGGGAGCTCAGAATAGCCAGGATAAACTGAATTCCAAATATATGATGTACTTGAATTAAATGCAATCAGTCATTCACTGATATCATAATGGCCCTTGAATAATCAGCACCAGAGATATCATTGGGCTGTTGACTGTTTAGAGGAGGCTCAAGCAAGGTGGGGATTGCACTGTGCTAAGCTTAGTTTGTTTATGAGTGTGTATGTGTGTGTGTTTGTTTTAATGCCTTGTGCTGTTTCTCAACTAAGATTTAAATCAAAGGATAAAGACATGCAAGGGGAAGCCCCGCTGTTTCCAATTAGGTCCACTTGCCATTTCCTATACAACTTCAAATAAAAATACCAACTTGCCCTCCTGGTTTTCAGCACTGCTCCACCCCACCTCTGTGACCTCCTCACCCGCTGGTGCCCCTGCCTGCTCATGCTGCTCCTCCAATCTTGGCCTCCTCTTTGTCCTCGCCTCAGAACTCTCCACAGCCGGGGGTTGCTTTTTTCACTTGTGCTGGCCCATTTAACTCTCTCCCTCATCTCCTCCTGAGTCACATCCTTGCTTCAGATCTTCCTTCAAAACCTTCTGGTTTGCCTTTGCCTGCATCCCGCACTAAATGCCAAGCTACTATCCCTTCCCCCGCTACTCCAGCTTTCCTTCCATTCTTGCCTTGTCATAACGAGCCTGCATGAATTTGGATTTTTATCGTTGGTGGTTTATTTGAGCTCGTTTTGTTTCTGTACGTCACTGGCCCTGCATGGGAGTTACTGACCCCGGCTTTGTGCAGTAAAGCGTTCTCTCTTTGCATTAATAGCACATAGCATCTATCTGGGTATCTCAAAGCACTTTACAACCAGGAATTAAGACTCGCATCTCCCTGTGAGGCTGGGTGCATTCTCATGTTCCATTTGGATAGGCTGAGGCACCGTGTGCGTAAGTGAGTTGCCCACGTTGTCCGAGGCAGGGTTAGGAAAAGAACCCGGGAGTCCAAACTTCCTAGTGCTTTAGGCGTTGAGCAGGACTCCCACCTCCTATTGCTGTAAAGCGTTTTGTGATACTTTCTATGAAGGGTTTAATATGAAACTAAATTGTGTTGTATCGGATTAGGGCCCCATCCGTTTATTGTTTGCAGTAGAGCATACATCTGCTGCCATAGTAATCTCTCTTTGGATGGGATGCACGTTTATTCTGTGAGCCGCTTCAATGGGAAAACACATGTGCTCATATCGATATGTTATTAAGGGAGTAAAGGGATGCAGCTGCTCCCAGGCTCCTTCAGCAAACCTGCACAGTGACTTACAACTCTGTTCCCAGCAGCCTGTGCTGCAGTCTCTTCACACTGCTGCCTATGAATGTGAGGGTTTTAAGCAAGGCCCCAGAGTTTTCCAACCCCCGTGGTAATCCCCTACTGAATGGAGCAGTGTATTTGCTTTTCAAGACAAGGTAAAGGAAAGAATTGGAGGGTCTGCCTTCATATTCTCTAGGCTTCTCCTGATGCAGACATACAAACCACGGGAGGCTGGAGCTCACATTTTCCCAGTTCATTTCCCAAAGCCTGAGAAGTGAAGTCTCAGAGCTTTGGGTGGCATTTTGACCACTTTCCAGGTAGAGTGGAGAGAAAGAAACTACCCCACTACTACAAACGGCTTGGTCTCTCTCTCTCTCTTTGTTTTAAAGTGTGGTTTATGTGGAGATAAGAATGACTGTCCCTCAGATACCATCTCTGGACTTGGAGAATGTCTCCCTGTGACACTGGGCTGGGTGCCAGGAAGCTACAGGAGATGGTTTTAAAAGCTGCCACAGTGGAAGGAACATAATCTCCTTCAAAGTAAAATCAGTCTTCATCTATTTCAGATATGGCTCACTCTGTTCCCTACCTCTCCGCATTCATCGGAAATAAAAGCAAGGAGGTTCTTCTTGGCAACAGCTCTTCAAAACAGGCTTCTTTTCCCTACGTGGATACTGGTGAGGATGGTCAAAGATAGATCAGGTGGTGGAGAAGTTTTAAGACAGTGCTCAGCAATTGAAGAAATGAGCTGAGTATTGCCAACCCTTAGGAAGTCAAAAATCATGAGATTTGCTTACATATCAGGATTCTTTACAAATAATTCATTTGGGGCTCTTTTTATTTGCCTTTTGGGTTTTGAGCCTTTAGGGTTCATGTTTTCAAACTTTTTTCCATAAAATTTTTAAATTTTTCAACAAAAAGTTGAGATTTTCACCTAACTCTGTGAATCCAAGAGCCTGGACACTTTAAAACAAACAAACAAAGGAAAAAAACAAATAGCAAATGTCATGAGAATTGGCAAGCTGGTGAGGCACTAGTCTAGAATTACCATCAGTTGCATGAAAATCCTTTAAGGATCTGTTTTGTACTCATTTTGCCAAAGCTTAAATGACTACGCCGTGGACAAGGCAGGCCCAAAGAGTCAGGATTCTTTTCATTCATTATCATCAGTTATTTACTCAGTGCTTCCTTTGTGCCCAATGCTATATAACCCATAATTATAAAGAAAATTCTTACTCTGAAATAGGCCCAATTCTTCTTTCCTTTACAACCAGTGTAGTGCTGGAGTGAGTCCATTGAAGCCAATAGTTGGCATTACACTGGCAGAAAATGGGTTTAAGTGAGATGAAGCAAGACCAGATGCAGTAGGAGACACAGGAGAAGGAGTTAGTTTAAACTTGGGTTTTTTTCCCACATACTAAGAGATAAAAGAAATATAAAATCAAAAACCCCAGACTGATAACACTGAAGTAGCTGTAATACTTGCAAACTCCTGAGGAGTCCCAGCCGTCAAACATGGATATAACTGCATATAAATATGCTGTGAAATAAAAAACGAAAGTACTTAGGATTCTCTGAGTAAATGAGACTAGGTATGCTAGAAGAGATACCGGAGATGTTGGAAAGCAGTATCTTCTCATGACTACAGTCTCAAAATACCGCCATGACCCTCAGAAAATCCACCACAGCATTATATGGAAGTTGTTCTTGAGAGCAAACAGTAGTTGCCATATTGCATTACATCATTGAGCCAAAACGTGATGTTTCAGAAGAATGTGGGGGAATACTGCACCTGAGACAATTGTACTATGCTCTAGGTATATAGGGCAGGATTTCTTCCTGCAGTGGTCATCTTATGCCCTGAAGGTTGGCATTTATTTGCCTTTTCCATGATCTTAAGGTGCATAACTACAATACAGATGTTCTCTGTCCTAAAATTATCAAACATTTTAAAAATCCTCCCACACTGTTTGATTTAGAGTTGAACCTGGTCCAAATATCATTAAAGTTTGGGGATATTAATACACAAACCAAGATGTGGATACATATATTTTTTTCAAATGGCCTCATCTTTATAATTGACTCAAGCAAAGCACCAGCTCTGAAGGCCACTGAACTTTGAGGTGTTCAGAATCCAGATCTGAATTTTGCAGCACCCTAAGATAACCCAGTGATGACTCTCCCAAGTGGATCCTGCAGGTTAGCTTAGCTGTGCAATGTGCAAAGCAATATTTCCTTTTAAAAAAAATATACTTAACATATTGCCTTCTATTTTCTTTCAGTTATTACGTAGTTCATAATAACAGCAGTACTTACTGCTTATGTAGCACTTTTCATCTCTGGATTTCAAAGTGTTAAGTAAAGAGTGGATCCGTTTGGAGATGGAGATACAGAGAGGTGATGTGACTTGCCTAAGGTTACACAGAAGGTCATTGGCATAGCATGGAATAAAACCCATGCATGCCTTCTGATTCTCCGTCCTGCACTCTGACAGTGGTTCACCAGCACAGCAAATTGTGATGGCCCCAATGGCTCCTTTTCAGGTCCCTTGGCTGCTTCTCTTCCGTGCATTTAACACACTAAAATAGCATCTAAATAACATGATGAGAAGCAGGCAGACCACCTGCAAGCCATGGCATGTTGAGCCCAACTGTTGTGGGGATAATAAGGCAGAGCAAACTTATGAACTTTTAAAAGGCGGCCTGGCAGAACAATCTGGTGTGGGGGAAACCAATCCAATAAATGCCGCAATTCATACCATCTTAAAAACTTCCAGTCTTGTCAGGCTTTTGTTAAAAATTCCACATCTTGATCTTCAAAACCCAAATAATGATGAAAAAGAAAAATCCGAAACCACAGACCTCTACAGAGTTTTATATATTCAATAATAAAATAACTTTCCCATGACTTCCAGAATGGGCGGGAGCCTGATTTTTGTGACTGGAGTTTAGCTTTCTGCGTTAATGGGCCACAGCTGAAGGTGAGTTCAAAAGGACAGGGATTTGTAAACTTGGGCAGGAGGCACTGATGACTGCATGCCGCTGCGGAATGATTGGAGCGGCAACAACTCTACCTTATCAAGTTGGGAGAAATTCTGCAAATGAACTTTGCAAAGAATTATGCAGGGGTTGGCATTACGGTCTTGCACACACGCCTGTTTCCAATCACTCACTGGAACTTATTTTGTAGTTAACCTCCATAAAGGACTGTACAACTGAGCAAAGGCCTGTCACATACACATTATTTAGAAGCCCTTATTATTATTTTATTGCCAGTCCTTGACAGCTGAGGAAAAGCCAAGCGCTTTAATCTTTCTTTCCCTTTAGTTTACAGTGTAAGAGCTGCATGTAAGATGGATTTGATTAATATGTAACAGAGATGCAATTCTCTGTAAAATGTGCTGTACTTTAGAACCCTGGAAAACAAACTGCATCACAATGGCTTAAATCTCAGTCCATTGTATTATATAGACATCATAAATAATAGAGAGCAGGCAGATATTGCTGCAGGCTTCATCTACATAACACATCTGAGCTCTCTATAATGTGTTCAACTTGTCACTTTTAGTACAGAAGAGAGGCAATAAAGCTAACAGCTGACTAAACCACATCAGCCCTGCTTCCACTGCCAGGGTGGTGAATGCTCATTAAGCAATCTTAGCTGTGACTTTTAAAATCCATAACTCTTACAAATGTAAAAAAGTTGCCGCAAAAGATTAAGCACATTATGTATGTCAAAGCATTAATTTTCCATGCATACCCCAATCACCACAACCCTCAAATATTTCTCTTGCTTTTATTTTGGGTGCTTCTGGCTGATACAAATCTTAATATAAAATATTTGCTTTCATCTGGAGGGGAAAAAAACAGCTTAATTGTAGTTGATGAGGAAGCTAGTACATTTCGTACAGCTAGCACAGAACGCGCTGCTGTGACCGGGAGGCATTTTCATGTGACATGCACAAAGGCGTTCCAATTGGAATATCGTGAGTGAAGTTCACCCTGTGCAAATGGCCAGCATGAGATCTATACATCAGTTGAGTACCACTTCAGACTTCAAAATACGGCTTAAATGGGACTTAAGCATGAGACCTTTTGTTGGCCTTCTGCACAGGGATGAGTTTCATCCTGTGAGTGTAAATCTGTTCTGAGTTGTGGGAGAGATTTTCAAAGGCAAAAATGCAAGTTAGACACCCAACTCCCATTGACTGTAGGTTGGGTGCCTAACTCCCCTTTATGCCTTTGACGATCTTCCTCTATATTTGTCTCGCTCAGTGTATCAAAGCCCATGTTTGGAACCTAAGGCGTGATACAGATCCAAAAGGAGGCAAATGAACAACTTATTGATACTTAAAATGCTATGGGACTCCTTCCTTTAATGTGAATAACTCTATAACCTCAGCTTCATAATTTTTTATTCTGTGTGTGAATAATTTTCAGCAATAAAATTGCTGAGGGGACAGACAATTTGTGTGGAACCTAGGTAACTTTGGAACTAAAATGAGGGACCTATGAGAGGGAATGTTGAAATGGTGTTGATCTGTAGTAATGCCATTGGCATGAGGAGAATTACTTCAGATTTACACCAATATAATTGAGAGCAGAATCAAGCCCTTTGTCAGTTCTCTTTCTGACTCCATATTTTTAATCACATATTGGGATCATAAATGTTTGGGGTTTCTTTCATTAATTTAGCACAGCACAACACAACTGTGGAATGCGCAGTTTTACTTCGTCTCTTCTTTTTAAGAATAGCATTTGTGATTACTCAGAATCATGCAATTTGGATGACTTATCACTTAGATCTTATGGCAAAACAGTAATACACGAGGCTAATTATTCTTGATTTTTTAAAGTGCATTACAGTCCTCCTCCTCCTCCTCCTCTTGATAATGGCACCTGAGACTTTCAAAGGGAGTGATACTGTCATACAAAATGTCTTTAAGAATCTTTTACTCAAGGCTGACTTATCCCCAAAGGATGCATTTTAGTGGTTACAGAAGCATTTTTGTCCCTGGGGGGTTATTAAGTATATATCTAGCGTATGGAGCTTTATACATAGCATTCATGTCAGATTTAAATCTGTCTGTTAAAAGTACTTGTTAGTGTGTAAGGAAAATATTATTTAGAGAGGGTAGTCATGGGAGCAAAACTTGGTGTGATATGATCACTAGGAGCAGTAGGAAGAGACAGAGACGAAATAAGGGGGAGAAATGTCATACCAAGGGAAGTGGTAGAAAAGCCATCCTGTGAGTTATTTACATTTGGCCAGAGCACTGGAGAACATGTTACAGGGAATAATCCACTACTGGCCCTGAAGGCAGAGAAGGTATATGGACCTAGCAGGCCATGTTTTCCTTTCATGCCTATGATTCTATGAAATATAAACACTATTTTTTTGTTTACTGGTACTATTTACTGTAGCTCTGATATCAAGATAAAAAGGAGATCTGTTCTTCTTTCCTTCCATTGTACACATACAGCCAATGCTAGTGTGTTGAGAGAATTAGCTTCTGGGGTTGACAACACTAATTGGAGCAATAATACTTAAAGAAAAAAGAAAAAAAAAAAGACCAGTGTGCTCTTCACTAAAAGTGAGCCCTGACTACAAATACCCTTAAGCCCCTGCGTCTTACAGGATTGCCTACATTTCATTGGCTTGCAGTTATTAGACTGATAGAGAAGTCTACCACTGATATATTTCATGGCCAGTGGCACGTGGATGCTATGGAGATGGGTAATCTCTGTGTGTTGATGGACCATTCACACATACTCTCAATATATGAGACTGAAGAGGGCATAGACACCACTGAGGCTATTTTTATGTTTCTCTTCTTTCCTTTGTACTGTGCATGTTCCTTATCTCTTCTGTAACCTGTAGCTCAGCTCAAACCAGTGAACACTGACACTGGAACCCAAATTTGTGTGTTTTTTCCATTCTTCCAGTATATTTACCATAGGGCGCAGATTTGAACTTGTCCTAATGTGAAACAGAGAGCAATACCTTCAAAGATGTGGACCACCTGGCTTAACTTGTCCGTTGGGAGAGCTGCAGATGGAGTACATTGCAATGGATGCACCAATAGAAGCACTAAGCCTGTTAGCTTTCCCACCCCCAGGGTAATTGAGGTGTTTGGTTTGGTTTTCTTTTACTGTAATATTTAAAGAGACTTTCTAAAGATCTGTTACATCTGAAAGAAATTTGGAGGGGAAACAGGCCAAAAGTATTTTAGTGCTGGTCAGAAACGCTACATTAATAATTTTCTCTCCTGAACCTATCTTACATTCCTCCTAAGTCCTATTGATCTCAAAGAGAAAATCTTTTAGCAATTTCCAGACAGCTGATCAGCGTCACATGAGCCCAGCCTAGCCATATTGGCAGGGGGCAATGTGAGGATGTTTCTGTGCTCTGCCTGCTGGATGGATAAATAGAGGCCTTCAGTCTCCAGGGCTGTCAGTCCAGCAGCTTTTGCGAAGCGCTGCCTTCCAGTCTAATGTACTGCATTGCTATTAGGAGTACGAGTAACGTTAGCTTCTTGGCATCACTAAGAAGAGACTGATGTCTCCAGGCTCACAGAAGGCCTCCAACAGAACTGTGTTTTCGGGGGACAGCACAACAAACTCCTGCAACAAACACAACAACATAAAAACAAACCCCACAAACAGGACCTGGGACCAGAAAGAAATTTCAAAACGGTGCTTTAACATTTGCGAGTGAACAGTGTCGCTGGGGCAAATGGGATCCGACAGGAATCTTTGCTCAGCAGCAGCTACTGAACTCTTTATAGCACAGCCAGATGGCCTGGTGCAACAACAGTCTTTCAGAATTAATAACTGCTTCTCTGGGGGGAGAGGTTCATTCAGGAACCGTTTCACATTTCAGCAGGAGTATTTTTTTTTCCTAGTGTTTTCTGGCTGCTTTGCTCTGGGTGGGATGTGAACCATGCTCAAAGAAGGTTTAAAAAAAAAACCCACCCTGCTCTCCCCCCACTCTTTTTTCCCCTGCCTGTGGCTTCTAACAGTGCAGCTTTTAATCTAGAAATTATGGTAGCTTGTATGTGCATTTTGAGAGTATATCATTGCTGCAGTTAATTAACAGTTATTAGCGTTAGCGTACTGTGCTGTATTATATGTCACAAATCATCGAGTCTCCCTGTGCAGTTACAGCAATTAAGAACTCCATCACACCTTCTGTATAGTCATTTGGTTCTCTTCCAGGTCTTTTCAAAACTGGAAATTGCTAATCAAATCATTTCTGCTCTGTGCCTCGGTATCGTTTATTCCATTCCTAATGATGTGCGACTTTTTTTTTTCTTTGGCCGTTAACAGAGGCATCCGTGCGTCTAACCCATTTCACACCACCGTCATGCTTTAGAGAGGCGATAATGAACTTGCAGGAGGAAGTGTTGGCTTTGGTGGGTTCTCCCTCCCCCCTCCTTGGAGCAATGTCTTTCCTCGCCTGCTGTTGGGTGATTGAATTTTGAAACTGTAAAATGCATTGACAGACTTACAAACCCGACTTGCCAGAGCCCCAGACACCATAGTTTAGCTTCAATTCAGAGCTCAGTGGATTCCTGCCTGATCAATTTGTCATCCCTCTAAATGGAAACTAATTACTTTCCAAGGAAAGATTACAAGCAAATATACCCCTTTGCATCCGCAGCCGTCTGCAGTGAGGTTAAGGCAAAGTCCAAAGGGTTTTAAGTAAAGGGGGACAGCACAGGGCCGTTCCACTTCCCCCTCCCATCCTCAGGCCTGTCAGTTAGAGTTTATTTTATTTACACCCGCGATAAAATTGCCTTCACATTTGCTCAGGTCATATGTCGAGGGCACATCTCACTTTTCAGGTCTGCTGGATGCAAACATCATAATTCTGGCAAAGATGTCAGGTGTCATCCAAAGATTAAGCTTCTCCGTACTACCTCGAAAGGTTTTATGGATCTGTACAAGCCAAAGCCTTGCCTCCAGAAATAATACTTTTTTAAAAAGTCCTTCCCATGTTTCCCTGATTCCATTATATCTCCCCACAGAATAGTCCACTAATATCCATGCCTGAACTCAATGGATTACACAGATTTCCAAAGCACCAAGTGGACTCAGGAGAAGGGTGTTTTTTATAGTGATGGCATTGGGCAGAAATAACTTTAAGGATTATGTATGAGAGAGGAACCCAGCCTATCCTGAAACTGCAAGTCCAGACACCGGGTTTCTGTTTCTAGCTCTGCCTCATGATTCCTTCCTCTGCCTTAACTTGTCCTTCTGTAAAATGTCTTTAATACAATTTACTCCACAGCATGAGGTTTTTCTGAGACTCTTGAGTACTGTTTGCAAAGTGCACCGATATGCTGGTATGAAAGGTGCTATTGTAGGAATGCAAAGTAACAGTCTTCAGTTCCAGTGGGAAGAGCCTAACGCAGAAGTGAAATGCATCTTTTACAGGTACATTTCTAAGTATTCGCCCACGAACGTGCTCTCTGCTCCCCTCCTCTCATCTTGCATTGGCCTTTTCTAGCCTTTCATGCAGTCTCACCAATAAAGGTTGCAACAGTTTCCTCTTCAAGGTTCTCTGCCCTTTGGTTCTCCAACTATTTTTGTAACTTCATTGGACGACGTGTCTTTCCTTCCTTGCCTAAATGTCTTAATTTTACTCCCTCTGCTCTTCTTATTCTTTTAATTGCAACTGTGCGCTTGTATTGTTTAACACTGTAAAGGTTTTGGGGAGAGTTTGTGAGAGAGAATCTGTGCAAAAGAAGGCTGAGTGGTGTTAGAGTGTAAACAGCATGGGGCAGAGACCCTCTTGTTCTATGTTTGTACAGGGCCTGGCACACTGGTCCATAACTGGGCCTCTAGGTGCTACTGCAATGCACATAAATAATAATGTATTAATGTACCACATCACTGGTAGAACATTCTGTCTACTGAATGTCACCTGCTGTGCGGCATCGAGTGTATATACCTGCATACTCATCTTTTAGGTGAAAAATCGGAGATTGTGGCTGAAATTTAAGCTCTGATGCCACTGTGAGAACCAGCAACATGAACCGCTTGGAGCTAATTTAGCGCTAACTCAGGGTATGATTTTAAACCAGTTTTAGTTATTTTGATGCACCTTCACATATGGACACTCATATTTCACTTTGAGTGCCTTATTTAGGTCAAATAGGAACAGCTTTAAGCGTAATCAAAATAAACCATTCTTAAAACAAAATCAGTCTCCACACAGTCTTCTATTTCCATTTACTTAAATACCAAATATAACCTGGTGCTATTTGTGGGTGTAGATAAGGTCTTGGCGAAGAGGGTTAAATGACAAGGAGATTCCCTTCACAGTACCATGGACAGGAAGATCATAAAAGGGCTGACTTCACTTTCTGTTTACAACATTAAACCCTGTATAGCATTTCAACTGCTAAAATTGGAAGGTGCTTCAAAGAGGGTGCTCTTAATGAGCCGAGCAGCTGTATGGCATGTTTCTTCTCTCTGCTCAGATATTTCTGCTGATAAACAGGTATTAAGCCACCCAGTCTGAGCAGACTGCAGTGCATCCCTGCCTGGGTGATTCGTGCAGTGTTAGATTTACCTTGGACTTTCCTGGTTTTGGGGAGTTTGTGCTATACACTTTGTCACCATTAAACTTGAGTTTGTTTTTTGTTTCTATTTCAGATAGCTTATTTCAAAGCATTATACGTGTTTTGTTTTATCTTCATGCCTATAGCTGCTTAGCTTGTTTTTTTTTCCCACGGGGCCTGTCTTATACCTGAATTTTCCCAAAGATTGGGTGTGTTCACACCTTGGGTTTTTAATTGATCCTGTGACAGACATAACAGCACAGCTCAGCTCACCGCAAAAAGTTTAGCTGTGCCAAAGTTTGGTGGCTGTCCAATTGGGGTGCTATTATTACTTATTATCATTTATTTGTACCAAAATCGAAGCCTCCTTGTGCTGGATGTTATACAGAGACTAAGAAAAAGGTAGTCCCGGCCCCAAACACAAAGTGTGGGAGAAAGGGGTTGTTATTAACTCCATTTTACAGCAGAGAAACTGAGGCTCACAGGGGTCGAGTGACTTGCTCAACATTCATAGATTCCAAGGCCAGAAGGGACCTTTGGGGTTATATGGTCTGACCTCCCATAGAACACAGGGCAGAGAACTTCCTCACAATAAGTTATAGAGCAAACCTTTTAGAAGAACAAATGGTCAGTGATGAAGAATGCGCCACTATCCTTGGTAAATTGTTCCAATAGTTAATTACTCTCACTGTTAAAAATTGACAACTTATATTTCGACTCTGAGTTTGTTTAGCTTCAACTTCCAGCCATTGGATTGACGTTCTACCTTTCTCTGTTAGATTGAAGAGCCCAATATTAAATATTCGTTTCCCATATAGGTACTTATAGACTGAAATCAAGTCACTCCTTAACCTTTTCTTTAAGATAAATAGATTGAGCTCCTTGAGTCTGTCACTATAAAGTGGGATTTCTCATCCTTGAATCATCTCCAACTTATCAACATCTTTCTTGAATTGTGGACACCAAAGTCTGTGGCAGAGCTGGGGCTTGAACCGAAGTCTCCTGAGTTTTAGTCCAGTGTTTTAGCCTCAAAAGACCATCCTTCCTGTCTGTGTTCAGTTCACTGACATCATTTTAATCAGTCGTGTGTCACTGGAGCCTCTGTCCAAGTGGAGGACTACACTCTGTAAATGAGTTGTTCTTTGCAATGCTCCACTTTGTAGTTGCGTTTCCTCCTTGGCGTGGAGTTGTGCTCTGATTTCTGCCTGTCACATGTGTTACTTGTGTGAGGGTCTAGAGATTTTTCTCTTTTGCCAGTGAAAGGGAGACAGTGTCTTTTGAGAACCGGGCCTTTGTGAAAGAGAGATGGAAAGAGTTCCCTTGCCCACTATGGTATCATTGCTATCTGTTTAGACATCATTAACTTTTCCTTTGAAGATAGCAGGCAAAGTTGCCAAAACACCCCCCCCCCTTATTTTTTTTAAACTGGGTTAGGTTTCTCTGGCCCTCCTCAGATCAGGAAATGAGTTTAAAATCAGTTGCTGAAAAGCCACTGTGTTTATTATTTGAATACAGCAGAGCATGGCTGCTCTGGCCACCTCATTAAAGGAGGGTATTATGAGCAGGCAAGTTTCATGTTTCCAGTTTGATAAAATGCATTGTCTGACAGCAAGCTCAGTGTAGCTCTCAGGCGATCCGCTCTGGCACATATTTTCTGCCTCAGTGGCTTCTCTCAGTAGGATAGGCAGCCTCTGCCTTTCTGTTTGACGTTTTTGCTAATAATTACTTGAAAAATCATCCACTTCTATTTAAAAATTGCTACATGAAGTAGTAGTCCGTCTTTGCATCATGACAGCAAGAGGCCAATGAAGTAACGGGTGCTCAACCATATGAAGCTAACTTCATAAAGCATTGCCCAGGGTGCACTACAGGGTGACTTGAAATAATTAGCCTCTGGAGGTTGGAAACCTATGCTGTAAATCCCAGAGCTGAGAGTGAGGATAGTTTTTTATCACTGTCCTTAATGGAAAAATAGTAACATCACGGCTCCTTCTTTGACATTATAAACTTGTAGCGGCGCCTTTCAGGATGCTGTACTTACAGCCCCATTGATCTTTCCTCTGTCCAGACCCATTGTTTCACGGTTAATCACTCATCTATAACAGGCCTAAACCACAGCATAGATGTGATTTTATTTAACATGGCCTTAAGAATCAGGCCTGTCTGCGTTAGAGAAATTTGCGCTGATATACCTACATCAGCATTACACAGTGACATACTCCTAATGTAGACGCATTGTACTGCGGTAAAGATAATCCACACCCGTGCGGCTTACACTGGGGCCTTGCAGTGATATAACTACACTGGTGTAAATTTATCTGATGTCGACACTGCCTTACTAGGAAACCTTATACTAAGATTCACACTGTAATTATGCGTGTGTGTATGCATGTATATACCTGTGTAAAATGCCATGCATACTAGTAGTGTTCAATCAATAATAAGAAACTGATAGATACTGCACATAAAGACCCCTTAAATTCTCGCCTAATTTTTACAAATAAGTTATACAACATATCTCTGTTTCTTTTATTTTGCTTTAGGGTTCGGTCCTTCAACGATTTATTACCATAAGCAGCCACCTTGACTTCATATGCGCCACTCATGGTAGTAAACACTAAGGGCTTGGCTACACTTACAAATTTGCAGCGCTGCAGCAGGGTGTGAAAACACACCCTCTCCAGCGCTGCAAATTGCGGCGCTGCAAAGCGCCAGTGTAGTCAAAGCCCCAGCGCTGGGAGCGCGGCTCCCAGCGCTGTCCATTATTCCCCACAGGGAGGTGGAGTACGGACAGCGCTGGGAGAGCTCTCTCCCAGCGCTGGCGCTTTGACTACACTTAGCGCTTCAAAGCGCTGCCGCGGCAGCGCTTTGAAGTGTAAGTGTAGCCAAAGCCTAAGGGCCTCATCCAGTGTCTACATCAATCAGAGGGAAATCCCCCACCGACTTCAGTGGGCAAGAGGTTATGTCTTAAATCCTGTAGCAAGTGTTTACAGTTGCTGTTATAGTTGCTGTGGCAGCACTTGCAGCCTACCTGAACAGCTGCCCATGCCCGGTCCCTAGTTTAAGAAAGATACTGTCCTTCGTTAGGAGATGAATCTTTTTTCCAAGCTGAAAGATGCTCTGAGTCCACGTCCAGTTTGTGTTGATTCCTATTAAATCCGAATTGGTTCACATGCCTCTAGTCCGACCAGTGTTGAACTTCTGACACAAATCCACAATATATACAAGAAACCCACAGATCACCAAACCTATCTTCATAGATCTAGTAACCACCCCAAACACACCAAGAAATCTGTTGTCTACAGCCAAGCACTCAGATACCACAGAATCTCTCTGAGGAGAAAGTCTGGGATAGAAACCTTAACACTCAAAACTACATTCACCAAACAAGGACACTCCACCAGAAAAGTAGATCACATCATGAAACGGGCCAGCCAAATACCCTAAGAGAACCTTCTTACCCACGAAAGCTTATGCCCAAATAAATCTGTTTATCTTTAAGGTGCCACCAGACTCCTTCTTGTTTTTGTGGATACAGACTAACATGGCTACCCCGATACCCTTCTTCAGTACAGAAATAAAACACCCTCTGATGGTACACCCCTAGTTGTCACCTACCAACCCCCACTGGAACCCATACAAGGTATTCTCAAACAACTACAACCCATACTTGATGGGGACCCCATCCTGAAGGACATCTTTCCTGAACCCCCTCTTCTGGCCTTCAAACAACCCCCCAACCTCATCATGAGAAGCAAGCTCCCTACAGACCAGGACACACCAACTCAAAGTGGCACCAGACCCTGTCAGAACAGATGCAGAACCAGCAGACATAACTTCATTGCTACAGTGATCAACACCCCCACACAACACACCTTTCAAGATCCATAGGTCCTACACACGCCTATCACAACATATGATGTACCTAATCCAGTGCACTAAATGCCCCAGTAACAACTATGTGGGTGAAACCAGACAATCACTATGCTCTTAGATGAACTCGCACAGGAAAACGATAAAAGAGAAAAACACCCTATCACCTGTAGGTAAACACTTTTTTTCACAAAACGATTGCTCTATATCTGAGCGATTAGTCTTCATCTTCAGAGGACACCTGCACAACACTTTCAAAACATGAGCTTAAATTCATAACTTTGCTAGACACTAAAAATCATGGTCGTAATAAAGACCCTGGATTTATGGATCATTACAACAATCTGTAGCCCACTAAGCCCCCCTTTTGTCCTATGACTACAGGAATGTTAACAGACCACTTCACCTTGAATGGTCCTTTATAATAGATGCTAACTACTTACCCTAAACTATCTGTTCGATCTTGTGTTTAGCTGTGAGACTCTCAGTACCTCTCCCTGACCAGAAGAAGAGCTCTGTGTAATTCGAAACCTTCTCTCTCTCACCACAAAATATTACATCACCCACCTTGTCTCATAAATTCGCAAAAGCAGGGAAACTGGGAGATAAGGTCAAAAGGTGGGATTTTCAAAAGCTCTCTGTCTTGGCCTAGCTCTGTTCTTATTGAAGTTAATGGTAAAACTCCCCCTAACTTAAATGGTGGTAGAGTTAGGCCAACATGGAACACTTCTGAAAATCCATCAAAATGTGCCTTTCACTCACCTAGTTCTCCTTAGAGGAGTAATGCAGTCAACAGGTGATGTTATGTCACTGCTGGAGGAAGACTAGAAGCACAGTACCAATGGTCTGACTTCATATGGCCTCGGTGTAACACAATGACTTAAATGCAGCTTTTCAGATTTAACTCTTTCTTCAGGGCTTGTATGGGTTAAAATAAAATCCTGTATTAGAACCTGAGTTTGGGTGGTTTAACACAGGGACTGGGTACAACTATCAGCTCTTCTGCCAAGAAGCCAGGGGAGCTTTTTCTCAACTGCCAAAACAATGTAAGTTCTTTGAGTGCTTGCTCATATCGATTCCAATTAGGTGTGTGCGCGCCGCATGCACAATTCACCAGAAGGTTTTTCCCATAGGAGCATCCATCAGGTTGGGTCTGGAGACCCCAGGAGTCGCACCTTTATGGCACCGGATATAGGTCCCTGCCGACCTGCTGCATCTCCAGTTCCTTCTTACCGTCAGTGACAGTCGTCAGAGCGTTTCGTCTCTTGTGTTCAACGAGCAATCCTCTAGCGTAGTTTTCTGTAAATAGTTAAAGATAGTTTAAAAAATTGTTGTAGTTAGTTAGACATTTGTACTTGAGATACTGAGGGGGTGTTTCCCTCTCTTGGGCCTGGGGCATGCCTCACACCCAGGGATTAAAGCTGTGTAGGGTTTGCCAGACACCTATGCCCAAGGGTGACCCGCACTCAGCTTGTCTAAAATGATTGGTGGAGGCCCATCAAGCACACAGGTGCAAGATCTGTCGGAGCTTTCTCCCCCACACGAGGAGAGAGAGGGACCACAGACTAAAGTTACTACTAATGGAAGCAGCTCTCTGCCCTCAGTCTGAGTCAAGCCCCATGGACACAGCACCGGGCTCCTCAGCGACGGTGTGCAGCACGCCAGCTTTGGTCCAGGAGGTGCTGAGGAAGGATCCTGGGGTCAGAGACCCTCAGCACCGGCATTCCCCGGTGCTGAGTGTGGTGCAGGATCAATCTCAGTCTCCTGTCCCGAAGAAGAAGCAGAGGAAGACTGATAGAGGGCGCTCCCCTTCCTGCGCATGGGAACGTGAACCCAAGGGAGGGAGACGGGTGCAAGAATACACCTCCCTTCCAGCTCAACAGCTGGCACCGTCGACTCCAGGCCTGCGGGAGGGACCGTTGAGTCTGGTGCCAGCGGAGGAGACCCAGGTGGGGGATTTGGACCTCCCTTCTACACCCAAGACTTATGAGGCGGCGCGGTGCCTGATAACTCTGACAGGTCCGGATTCCCCCGACCACGGTGTCACTGCACTAGTCCAAAGCCCTAAACAACTCAGAGGCCACTGAGGTGCAGTTCAGGGGCAAGTCAGCTATGACACGGCAGTGGTCTCTATCTCCCCAGCAACAATGGGCATGGCACCATCATAGTCCCCGCGCATGGACTCATCTGAGTCTGAATCGGACCCTGACTCATATGTGTCCCGGAGAAGCCGACACCGTAGCTGCCGGCACCCTCAGACAGCGGGGATAACCCAAACGTTCCCCTGGTACTGTGGCCACCACAATGGCAAGTACCAGCTCAGATGCCAACTCAGTGGCCCTTCTGAACCCTGGGGGCATACCACCTATCCCAAGGGTCCTCTTCGGTATACTCCTTTTCAGTTGCATCTGAGAGAAGGACTGCGTCTAGGGCCAGGGATTTCTCCCAGGCATCAGCCACTGCTACCACCACCAGCGCCACAATCGGTACCGTGTCCAAGGTGTCAGACCCAATGATGGACATTTTATCCCCGTCAGGGTGGCCCTTCTCTGATAAAGACCATTCAGGAGAACACAAAAACTCTTTGGCAAATACCATCCTCTCTGGCTCCTACAGCTAAGGGAGTCAAGAGAAAGTACTTTGTGCCCTCTAAGGGCTTCGAATATTTGTTTACCCACCCCCGCCAGACTCAGTGGTAGTGGTGGCCATTAATGCCAGGGAGAGGCAAGGGCAGCAAGGGTCTACCCCTCGAGCTAAGGACGCAAAGAAGCTGGACCTCTTCATGAGGAAGATATACTCCACTGGAGGACTGCAGTTTTGGATCGCAAACCAGGAAGCGATCCTTTAAGTCATGGGACGCAATGTCCATTGGATTCTAAGCCGGAATTCTCAGCTCTCATGGATGAGGGCAAGACGGTTGCCAGGAAGTCGCTGCAAGCGGCATTAGACTCGGTGGACTCTGCAATGTGGGCAATGTTTTCAGGCATTGAAATGTGCTGTTGCTCATGGCTGTGGGCCTTGGGCCTCCTCAGGGAGGTCCAACAGACAATTCAGGACCTACTGTTCGAGGGGGCCACATTATTTTTGGAGAAAACAGACTCCATAGTTTGAAAGACTCCCGAGCCACTTTGAGATCACTAGGACTGCACACCCCTGCTACCCAACTTAGACAATTTTGGCCTCTGCCCACAACACGACCATACCATGGGCAGTCTAGGCAGGACCAGAACCAGAGGCATCCCAGAAATCAGAACCACTGTTGCCAACCCCAACCCCCAAATAATGGGATCTGGGTCATCCAGGCAGCCACCAGGCCCTAGGCAGACCTTTTGAGGATGTGCCCAAGGGCGTTATACCAGCCTCTCAACTGGATCCTTCTTTCCCATTTTTGGAATGTCTGTCCCATTTCTACTGAGCGTGGTCCCAAATAGCCTCAGACCGTTGGGTCCTCTGCATGATAGAAATGGGATATTTTCTCCAATTTTCCTCACCCCCGTCCCCATCCCTCTTCAGGGACCCTTCTCACAAGCAACTTCTCGTCCAGGAGGTACAAACCCTCCTATCGGTAGGGGCTGTGAAGGAGGTTCTGCCGGAGCTCAGGGGAAAGGGGTTTTACTCCCAGTATTTCCTAATACCGAAAGCAAAAGGTGGCCTCAGACCCATCCTGAACTTGCGCAATCTCAACAGGTTCATGACGAAACTAAAGTTTCAAATGGTCTCTTTTGGCACTATCATCCTGTCCCTGGATCCAGGAGATTGGTATGCCGCTCTTGACTTGAAGGACGCATACTTCCACATTTCTATAATCCTGCCCACAGGTGCTTCTTAAGGTTTACAGTCAGGAGTTCCCACTACCAATTCACAGTACTACCATTCGGCCTATCATCGGCACCTCGAGTGTTCACCAAATGTATGTTTGTCGTGGTCACTTTTCTGCAGAAAAGGCAGGTTCAGGTATTTCCTTACCTAGACGACTGGCTAGTCAACGGCCGGTCCAGAACACAAGTGGATCAACAGGTCATCCTCATAAGATCCATCTTCAACACATTGAGCCTCCTCCTAAACTCTCAAAAGTCAACGCTCACCCCTACTCAGAGAATAGAGTTCATAGGGCAGTGCTAGACTCAACACAGGCCAGAGCATTCCTGCCCCAATCCTGTTTCCAAGCCATTCACAACATCATACAGGACCTCAAACGATTCCCTATAACCACAATAAGGAGTTGCTTAAAACTCCTAGATCACATGGCTTATTGCATGTATTTAGTGCAACATGTGAGGTTCAGACTCAGGCCTCTCCAAGCTTGGCTAGCATCAGTGTATCAACCAAGCAGGCACAGTCTAGACATGGTAGTTACCCTTCCACGGGAGGTTCTCAAGTCTCTTCACTGGTGGCTTGACCCGCACAGCACTTGGTGTGTGCAGGGGTTGCGTTTTCCAAACCCCGTCCATCCCTATGTCTGACCACTGACGCCTCAGCCATGGTGTGCAGAGCACACCTTAGGGAGCCAGAACTCAGGACCTTTGGTCTCAAGAGGAACTGATGCTTCACATCAATGTAATGGAGCTCAGGGCAGTCTGGCTGGCATGTCAGGCCTTTTGGCCTCTCCTGGAGGGCAAGTGCATATCGGTCCTAACAGACAATACAACAGTGATGTTTTGTATCAACAGACGGGAGAGCATGCTCCTCTCCCCTGGATCAGGAAGCCCTCAAGCTCTGGGAGTTCTGCATAGCACACTCCATACTTTTGGAAGCGTCCTATCTTCCAGGGTCACAGAACGAACTAGCAGACCACCTCAGCAGGTCTTTTCACAATCACGAGTGGTCTACCACCCGGATGTAATAACCAGTATCTTTCAGCGGTGGGGAGTTCCCGAGATCGATCTCTTTGCCACAAGGGCCAACAGGAAGTGCCTACAATTCTGCTCCTTCCTGAACCACATCTCGGATTCATTCGTAGATGCGTTTCGGCTTCCATGGAAGGACTGCCTGTTCTGCGCATTCCCTCCCATACCGCTGATTCACAAGATCCTCCTCAAAATCTGGAGCGATGGAACCTCAGTGATCCTGATGGCACTTTCCTGGCCCCATCACCATCGGTACACCGTGCTACTGGAGCTTTCAGTGGATACTCCAATCACTCTACCGCTAGTTCCGGACCTCATCACTCAATATCACAGAAGGCTTCAACACCCCAATCTTGAGTCTCTCCACCTCATGGCTTGGAAGTTGCATGGTTGAACCTGCTAGAGTCACATGCTCAGACCCTGTTAGGAAGGTTCTTCTGGTTAGCAGAAAACCTTCGACCAGAGTGACTTTCCTAGCCAAGTGGAAAAGATTCGCCATTTGGTGCTCGCAGAGTCATATCCCTCCAACACAATCATAGGTCCCCTTTATCTTGGACTACCTCCTAAAGTTGAAAGAGCCGGGCTTTTCACCCAGGCGAGCATGGACGCACCATCTTCACTAACGAAATGGTGCAGCAGTTCCTTAAGGGGCTGGACAGATTATGTCCCCATATTCGGCGGCCCACCCCCGCTTGGACCTTAACTTGGTACTCTCGAGGCTGATGGGGCCCCTATTCGAGCCACTAGCGATGTGCTCACTTCTCTACCTTTCCTATAAGGTGGCCTTTTTGGTGGCAATACATCATCCAGAAGGGGGTGCCCGAGCTCAAGGCTGTCACATCCAACCCTCCATATATCGTTTTTTACAAAGATATGGTGCAACTATGACCTCATCTGGAGTTCCTTTCAAAGGTGTTCTCAAATTTCCTTGCCAATCAAGACATGTTCCTTCCAGTCTTTTTCCCGATCCCCCCTGCCAATAGCCGCAAGCAGAAGCTCCACTCCCTGGACAAGCAGCCTTTTATATTGAACGAACTAAGCCATTCCGCAAGTCGAACCAGCTGTTTGTTGTGGTGGCGGACAGGATGAAAGGCCTCCCAGTGTCCACGCAAAGGATATCATCATGGATCATGTCCTGTATCTGGGTTTGTTACGACCTGGCAAAGGTCCCTGCCCCAGCTCTGGCTGCACACTCCACCAGAGCTCACCCATCTTCGGCAGCCTTCCTGGCCCAGTACCAATCCAGGTGATATGTAGGGCGGCTAAGTGGTCTTCGATCCACACTGTCACTTCACATTACACAATCACCCAGCATGCCAGGGATGATGCAGTGTTCATCAGAGCCGTGCTTCAGTCAGCGATTCCATGAACTCCAACCCCATCTCTTAGGTAAGGCTTGGGAGTCATGTACTGGAATTAATATGAGCAAGCACTCAAAGAAGAAAAAATGGTTACTCACCTTCTCATAACTGTTGTTCTTCAAGATGTGTTGCTCATGTTCATTCCAAAGCCACCCACCTTCCCGTCTGTTGGAGTATCCGGCAAGAAGGAACTAGAGAGGTGGCGGGTCAGCAGGGCCTTATATGCAGCGCGACTCCAGAGCCGCCCTGATGGATTTTGCTAGGGCAGGGGTGGCCAACCTGAGCCTGAGACGGAGCCAGAATTTACCAATGTACATTGCCAAAGAGCCACAGTAATACGTCAACAGACCCCCATCAGCACCCCCTCCGCACTCCCACTCCCAGCGCCTCCTACCACCGGCAGCCCCACCAATCAGCATCTCCTCCTCCATCCCCGCACCTCCAGATCAGCTGTTTCATGGCATGTAGAAGGCTGGAGGGGGGATAGGGGGAGGAGGAGCAAGGGCACGGCAGGCTCAAGGGAGGAGGCGGGAAGGGGTTGAGTGGGGGCAGGGCCTGTGGGAGAGCCAGGGGTCGAGCAGTGAGCACTCTCCGGCACATTGGAAAGTTGGCGCCTGTAGCTCCAGTCCCGGAGTTGGTGCCTATACAAGGAGCCGCATATTAACCTCTGAAGAGCCGCATGTGGCTTCGGAGCCACAGGTTGGCCACCCCTGTGCTAGGGGAAAGCTTTCCAGCGACCTGTGCACGTGGCACATACACACCTAATTGGAATGGACATGAGCAACGCATCTCGAAGAACAACAGTTACGAGCAGGTGAGTAACCATTTTTTCCATGGGATGCACAGCGCCAAGTTGTATTATAAGTGAAATATTTAGATAGGAATCATTATAGAGCCCTTTTACAGCGTCCTTGCCAGAGAGAGAGCTGAGAAAGAAAACACAAAGGAGGTAATAATATCTGATTAGCCTAGCAGCTGGATAACTGATGGGGAATTGCAAAACCTATCAAGACATCATGGCTTTCTATGTGAGTGACATTCTACAGCAGGAATTGGCTACTGATTGAGGAATTGCTCTTGAATATTACCCTAAGGATTTGTGTTTTATTAGTAACCTTGTAATATCCTTGGCTACTGGTGTATGTTTTTAAAAATCAGGTGACTAGACTTACTTGACAGCTATCATCACAGTGTTGGCTGCCAAATACATCCCTGGTTCAACTCCAGGGAAGTCAGTGGAGTGATGTGACAGATCAGTATGACTGCTATAGACACTGTCATTCTCCAGTCTCCCCAAATGCTGAGTCCAGTGTGACCATGTGTATGCTGCATGGTATTTAAGCACTTGATGGATTATTTTGAATTGTATTTTTGGAATGAAAGGCCTGGTTTTAAATAACATGTGAGATGCCTAACACTCCTCACACTCACACCAGTGAGTTTAAGGGAGCCGCTCCCAAATTACACTGGTGTAGCTGAGGGAAGAATCAGGCCCATGATGCTTTTAGTATTTTTTCAAGTTATACATTAGTTTAAAGTCTTCTCCTAAACTGAGTTACTAGGATCTGGGGTGTGGGTGGGTGTGTTTGGGGGGGGAAGGGGAGGGAGACGTTATCAGTGTAATGAAGCTGGACCAATCCCTGGTGGCATAAAGAATCTGTTTTTTTAGTGAAGTAAAAACCATGACTGGAGAATGCTATGTGCCAGGACATCCTAATAATATAATCTAATGCACAGCCAGATCGTCAGCTTTGGTTACTCAGTCTAGCTCCATTCAAATCAACAGAATTACATCAACTGGAGGTTGAGGGGGTGTCTCATAGGGTCATAGCTGTTCCTTGCCCAAACCATGGGCAGTAGTCCTATTGATTGGAATGGGAACAGGTTGGGACCCACTGCTTTATGAAAGCAGTGGACCCACTAAGATGTTGTTCATGTAAAATTTACAAAAATAGTCTTGCTCCATTTTGTTGCTTGCTCAAATACAACTCTCCTTTTAACTCCTAGGGCCTGGTTTTGAGATGTGCTGTGCACAAACTCCACTTGAAGTCAGTGGCATCTGTGTTTGTTTAATATCTCTAAAAATCAGAATCTTACTTAAGACTAAGAATCCAGAAATTTTAACCCAGAAACTGATGGTCTGTTTTTGCCTCAGTGAGATTATATTCATTCTTTGTTTTAGTCATTTTCAGTTTCCAAAATCTGTGAAATGTTTTAAATTCAGGGTCCTGGAAGTTTTATACTTACAGGCAAAGACCACCCAAGGATTTAGTTTAGAGCACAATACAAAGTACATGAACTGTAACAAATAGGTCTCCTAACCCCCAAGAATTGGAGAAACTAGCTATACTAGCTTAATCGTAGTCCACCTCCCACAGAGAGGAAGTAGGAAGGAAATGAAAAGTATATGTAAAGTTTCATGTATTAGTTTATTTTAAAAAATAGTCATAGATAAAATCTGACTTTAATGACACAGAGCGTAATGCTGAGAAATATTGCATGGCTAATGCATTGTTTTGTTTTTGTTTATTCTGCAGAAATAGAGGAATTTCATTTTTTAGCAGAATTACAAGCACTCCTTTTATTATTCACAAGTCTTAAAATGCATGACAGGCTGAGCTACCAAGTCCTTAGTGATTTCAATACCAGCTTCTTTGCGAATCTAAACTGGTTTTCCAGTCCACTACTTGGTGGGCCACTGGGGTTTTACTGTAGCATTATACATATTTAAAGCTTCTTATGGATGGCTACATCTGCAAACAAGCACCAAAAGCAGAAGAGGAAATGCACTGTATTATCTGGGGTTGCATGGGGAGGGAATTATCATAGGAGGAAACCTGCACAAGAAGTGTAACACACTAAAAGATGCTGACTTGTAGTCTAGAAGAAGCATGGGCAATTTCAAAAGGATCATGGAGTGAAGAATCCAGCCTTCACTCATCCTTACAAGTAAAAGGATTTCTAGCTACCATCACACTTCCTGTTTAAAGGTGGCAGATTTTAACACTGGGCAGCACAATTGTTTAAAAGCATTTTTAAATCAACATGTCAATTCTCAGAACATGGCACAAGTACTCTATAGAGCAGGGGTCGGCAACCTTTCGGAAGTGGTGTGCCGAGTCTTCATTTATTCACTCTGATTTAAGGTTTTGCGTGCCAGTCATACATTTTAAGGTTTTTAGAAGGTCTCTTTCTATACGTCTATAATATATAACTAAACTATTGTTGTATGTAAAGTAAATATGGTTTTTAAAATGTTTAAGAAGCTTCATTTAAAATTAAATTAAAATGCAGAGCCCCTCGGACCGGCGGCCAGGACCCTGGCAGTGTTGAGTGCCACTGAAAATCAGCTCATGTGCCGCCTTTGGCACCCGTGCCATAGGTTGCCTACCCCTCCTATAGAGGCTTGAATAAGAAGATTCTGTTAAACATTCCAATTATTCATTTCTCATACAAGGTCTATCATTGTCCAGTGTGGGTGAATGGTATGAAAACTGACCGTAGGAGTGACACTAGACATTTAATGGGAGTGGGCGGTGGAGCAGTACCAGTTGTCAGCTACATGATACGCCAAAGCAACATCATGCGGACATCCTTTCTTTCTGAAATCCTGGCTTAGTGAGAGGATTCTGCAATGAGCTGGCTCCCTGTACAAATCCCACAGTGAGAATGTTTCTTTTAATTCCGCAGCTGACAGTGCATTTTGCAGCCGAGAATGTGCGGCCAGCTACAGGGTCTCATTAACACTGCTGCGGAGTCCAGGAAAATATGGCACCATGGCTAATGTAACCTTGTCATAGATTTTGATTCCGCAGTGTCTCCGAGATGTAGGGAAAGATCCTTGTAGCTACCGAAACATTCTCAGTGTATGAGACCAGCAGGTGGTCTGGGGAGATATTGGATGGGTGATTACTAATTAGAAAGCTCATGAAAACCCTGAGATGGAATATAGCTTCATTATCACCATGTATCCCTGTGAAAAGACATAGGATTGTACTTTGCTTTATCTGTTTTGTTTGGATGTTGCTTTTGTTTATTTAATCATCTAAGGCCTGAGAACAAGAGGTCTCAGTACGTCCTGCGATGTGCTGAACAACCTGAATTCCCACTGCGTTCAGTAGGAGTTGGGGGTCAGTCAGGATCTTCCAGAATGCAGACCACTGATGTGGTACAAGAAGGTGCAGCTTGTGGTTTAGAACCATGTAATGTGTCCAGTTCCGCAGCCCAGTCAGATGCAAGGGGCACTGGAAAGCTCATCAGAGAAGCTAGTCTTTTAGTCGCATCCTAGCACTAGAACCAGAAAGCTCATCACACGCACTTATTCGCCCAAGATCTCCAAGTGGTTTTGTAGAGGCAGGCAATCTGAATAATCATCTAGATGTTCTGGTGCTTATCCAATCCCTAGTACTGGATTACTATGAAATTACAGGATGTCAGTACATTCTAATCTTGTAATTCTTATCTGCTGTAGCCATTGTGGGTCCTTCCAATCATAGAATATTTTAAGCTGGACAGCGTAGTGTTGCTTTCCACCAAAATGTGGTGTGGTTGACCATATATATAATTTTTTTAAAAGACAAAAAAACCTGTTTAGCTGGCTACAAATGTTGTACTTTCATTAGAATCAGTCACAGCTCTGTAATTTCACGATGTATAATTTTTGTTACCTGTATAAGGGAAATGACTAAACCTTGTAATTTCTCTTTCTATCTAAAAAGCTTTTGATAACATAAAGATACAGAAATAATGGAAAATGAGTGCCAGGATACATTAATGAACAAGATCTAGCCTGTACTGTACAGTCTGTCTCAAAGGGACAGAAAGAGGAGGAGCAATCTTGAATGGTGAAAATGGGGTATTTACTTAACAGATTCCAAAAGTTAAGGAATAAATCCATCCTGTCATGCTTGAGAGAAAAACATCGCCTGAATGCAGAAGGCCTCAGCCTGTCCTAACTTTAATCACATGAACAGTTCTATTAAAGTCAATGGGTAATTTGCATGTTTAACTTTAAGCATGTGCATAAGAGCAGGTCTACACTAAGGGCGGGGGTCGAACTAGGGTACGCAAGTTCAGCTACGTGAATAGCGTAGCTGAACTCGAAGTACCCTAGTTCGAACTACTTACCCGTCCAGACGCCGCGGGATCGAAGTCCGCGGCTCCAAGGTCGACTCCGCCACCGCCTTTTGCAGTGGTGGAGTACCGGAGTCGACCGCGGCGCTTCCAGAGTTCGAACTATCGCGTCTAGATCAGACGCGATAGTTCGAACTCCGAGAAGTCGAACTCACCGCGTCGACCCGGACGGTAAGTGTAGACTAGCCCTAAGTGTCTATACAAGACTGGAATCTATGTCAAGAAGATGGAAGCCCTCTATCTATGTGTTTATGTCCCTCGCATCACTGTGGTATCTGAGTGCCCTGTATCTCAGCAAATGAATCCAAACTAATTGTGGTGTTCAGTATCCTTCCATTGATGACAGATGGTTTCATTTTTTAAATCCTCATATTACTGGTATAAAGGTGGATGCAAGATATATTTAAAATGTGCTGAATATTATTTCTAACAGTACACCATACTCAGTTACACCTATACAACCATCCTCTTTTCTCCAGAGCTATCCACATCATAAACTCTGATATTATTTGTGTGCAAGGTGACAGAGATCGTTTCCCTTGTCGGTGTGTTCCCTCTCACCCAGAAACCCCTTTTTTAAAATGCAAGGTCAACATTTTCAAATTAGGCACCTAAATCCAAAGGTAGGCACCTAAATGAAGTGGCCAGATCAAAGCCAATAGCTAAATCAGGCCCCTTATTTAGGAGCCTAAAATATGGATTATGGGATGGGATTTTCAAATTTATCTAAGTGGTATAGGAGCACATATAACTTCCCTGAAATGGATAGCAAGAACTGCACACTGGAGCATCTGTGATCATTTTGCCTATTGAAGTGGGTAGAACTGGGTGTGGGTTTAAAAAAAAAATCAGATATGGGGAATTTTTCCTCAAAAGTTTGGAGGCTGGAGAGAGGTGACAGAGAGTTGTATTAATCTGCTCTTTCTTCTTGGAGATCCACCTCACTAATGCAGCTGGGGAGGTCCTAATGGGACTTACAGGTTCAAGGCATTTATAGATTCAAAATTTGACCTGCCTTTCCTATCTGCATATTTTTACCTTGTAAGGTCTGGGGTGTGGATGAGGGTAGGTGTGTGTGGCTGATTCTTGCTAAAGAAAAAGGGTCAGCTGCAAAACATAAAAGCATCTTGGAATTCCAGAGATGGCTGCTGTGACGGAAAATCAAATTTGGGACTTTTTAAACCTGGATAGTGTCACTTTCAAAAGTGTATTCAGCATACTACTTAAGATGCATTAACCACAAAAGATGCTTTAACTCCCTTATAATTTATTAGGTGTAAGGGAGGAAAGGCGAAAGTAGCTCTTAATAAGAGGACAGACGTGACAAAGTTCAACCCATAAAGTTTCTGAAAGAGTGGGTGAGTGTTGTGTGCATACATCACAACCCACATGGCAGAAGTTGGGTGAGACTAGACAGATACGTAATACTCGTCATGATCACTTTTATCACCTGTTATGTTCATAGTAAAGTCATAAGAACATAGGTATCACGTGTTGATCTCTTGTTCTGGGGTGGTTAGTGCAGACTGTGAAAAGGTTATGAAGCACAAATATGAGATGAAAAGCTGGGTGCGCATATATGACGAGAGAGATTTTTAGCTACACATTCCAGATCATAGCTACATTACGAACAATATTAGGATGGCAAATAGAAAAAAAATTAGGTCTATTAGTAAAAGCTGTCTCTTTTTTCAGTAAGAAAAAAAAAATCACTGTATCCAAGTCTGTTGTATTTTCTTTCCCGGAACAACATATGTTGAAACATTTTTTTGTATATAGTCAAATGGGAAAATTCCTTTTCTCTCTCTGTCTGTTTAGCTATTTTGGTCATGCCCATCATGATGCCTGATGATTCCCTTCATCATATTTTTCCCGAGGTTTTCTTTATTGCCATGAGCCGTTACTCCTCGGTACAACTTTTGGACGGAGCGTCTCTCATCAAACTGGCACTTGTGTCTGAGGCTGTTTCAATAAAGGGGCTAACTCAAGAATAGAATCTTGCTTCTACTCGCAAGGATTGTCGAGTGACATCCTGACAGGCAGTTGCTTCCCCTTGTTGTGTTCTAACAGCATTGTAAAAAAACACCACCACCCCCCGCCACTCCGTCTTTGTACCTCCTTGCCCCTCCACACCTATGCAATTGTACGTGGTACATTTTTCAGTCCTGACTTTGTGCACACACAATGTTGTGCTGCAAGCATTTAAAGGCAATTTAGTACTCAAAGGATTAAAAGCTCATGTTAAATTGAAGACTACACTTGGCATAAACATTAAAAATTGACAGAACACCCTGCACATTAACTGCACCAGGGCTCCATAATTAGCATTTAAAAGTAAAACATCATTTCCTTACTGTTTCCTACTTACTCATTTATAATGCATTTATTATAATATGGATGTGAGCATGAGGCTTTCCACTGTCGTCAGTGAGTGAAAAACATACTCACGTTCGAAATATGGGTCTGTTTGGTGTGCAGAAAGAAATGGGGGTTGGGGATTTCTTAAGCCAAATTACAAAAGCATGATGAATCAGCAGCAGTTCACTGGCTTCATTTGGGGGTCTAAAGCTGCTATGTGAGAGGCACAGAATGCTTGTAGTGCTGGCCTTTTATTCACTTCCACTGGCACTGGGATTTGGTTGTCAGTATTTTTACTATAGTAGAGCTTACTGTTGTGCAGCATGGGGAAGTAGGCAGATGTGTGTGGATATCATATCTGTCTCATCCTGAGATGCAAAAAATTCTTTCCACGCTCAAATTTGAACACATTGTTTGTACAGCCCCAAGCGCAATGCAGTGTTGGTCCATGACTAGGTCTCCTAGGTGCTACAATGAAACAAATAAAAAAAAGAAAAGAAAATCCAAGCCAGGAAATAAGAAAAGAGAAAAAATCAAATATTTTCCTCCTAACTTTATTCTCCTATAACTCAGCACCTGCTGTGATGACAGTTTGCTCATGCATCTTAATACAGGCCTTTTTGGTATTTAAAAAAATTAAAATAGCCAAATTCAAACACCAAATCCTGTGGAATATCTGTACTACTGTGTATATAGTCTGTATAACACCTTGGCGTACTGTACCATGACTTGATGATTTCTGATTTACTCCTATTCCTCATCCCTTAAAGCCAGAGCTTTACTCATGGTTTCAAAACAAAAACAAAGACACAAACACAAAACCAACAAATATTCCAAAAGGCTTTAGCAAAACTTCTCACCATCTGTGCATTTGGAGATCTGTGTCTGGGCTATCTAAATCTTGCTGGGTGTAATTTAGTTAAGTTTCCAATTTGCTGAGACGAGTGTCTCAGCAGCAAGACCTGTGTCAGTGAGCAAAGGTTCCCTTTTCAAGCACAATAAAACGTGTTCACTCCACCGGTCAATGCAACCGTCTTCATCTGTGAATAGCTTTCTATTGATGCTGCATATTGGATCAATCTCAGGTCCACTTGTAACAAGTGGGGAACCTTGCTGGGATTTTCAAAGCAGTGCAGGGGACTTAGTCACACCACTTCTATTAAAATGAACCACTGTATAGTCAGACAAATCCAGAGCCAGAGACTGATCAGAGTTGCACTAGTCTAAATCCAGAGGAACTCCACTGAAGTCAATGTAAATGAAAAGAATCAATGTGAGAAAGGAATTTGACCTACACACAGATTGCACAGCACAGAACTATGATGTTTGCACTGTAGAAATAAGCATCTGTACAGGCAATTTCCCTTTTTTAAAGAATGTCAGACACACATACATAGACACACAGACACCTGAGATGACCCAAATGAGTTTTAATAATATTTATTTAGTTACAGTTAAGCAAAATAAATATGTCTGACCTTCAGTCTACCAGTTCTTGATATTGTTCTTATTTGTTACTTGTATTATGGTCTGTTTGGGGGCAGGGACTGTCTTTCTGTTCTGTGTTTTGCACCTAGCACAACAGGGTCCCGGTCCATGACAGGGGCTTCTAGGGACTACCGTAATACAAATAAATAACAACAATGCTAGTAGGATCCAGAGGCCCCAATCAGAATCTGGGCGGCCGATGCGAAGTGCGAATGTACAGTAAAAGATGTTCTCTGCCCCAAAGACTTTACATTCTAAGAGCTGGAATTCTGCCTGGTGTGCAGTGAGAGGGAGGGGATAAGGAACCTCCTGACGCCCTATATAGCCTGCAAAGGGACTGGGCAGAATGGCGTCCGCGTGCTGGGTGGTGCTCCTTCATACTCCCTCCTGGGTACACAGCACCCTGAAGTGGGTGGAGCTTTGGCTCTGTCCATGCCATCCACAACAGGTGGGGAGCAAGGAGAGTTGAAAATGCTTCCCCCCCAGTACCCGGGAGCTCTGGGAGGCTGATTTAGTAAATGTCTTCCTGAGTTTAAATGTATGTGATCTGTACCTACAGTAATATGGTTTGTATCATTTTGAGCATGAACACTCCTGTGGGATTTTTGGTGTAATAGTTTCTATTTCTCGGCAACTCTGTCTGCTTTTTTTCGGGGGGGGGAGGGGGTTGTATTTAAAATGGTAAATCAGGGCCAGATCTGGCAAACCCGAACCTGTGTGAGTAATCTTTGCTCTCCCAAATGGTCAGGTTGATAGTAAAGGAACTGCTTGTAAGAGTAAAGCGTACATGCATGAGTAAAGGGAATAAGCCAGGTGCCCTCACTCTGAATGTAGTTTACGTACCTTATCTGATGTTTGCATTTCCCTTGCAGACTGTCAGATGCATGAAAATGTATGTTTAAAACAGAGCAAGTTTCCACTTCACAATACAGAGGCGTATGGGATTCCTGATGGCAGGCCCTGTCCACTCAACTTTCTATGTGCGGAAGGGATTGTAGAATTGGTCCCTTTTAATTTTTTAAATCCATCTTCATTTTTCAGTATTCACTATTTTCTGCCTTTTTTTTTTTTTTTTTGGCCGAGAGGCTAAGGAGGTTTACTTAGAACTTGAACACACACAGCTTATTTTGTCTTCCTCCAGTAGGTTTAATGATACTTCAAGCTTCTTTTAGCTCTGTTTTCTTTTGCCCAGTTGGTACCATCCTTGCATTACCCAAGAGGCTTCCTCCTTATCTTTGCATGACTTGTTGACACGATAAATTCTTTTTGTTCCCATTCTGAAGCCTCAAATCCTGTCCTGTTTCCAGTAGGGTCGCTGCTGTGTGGAAGACAAGGCTGCATTCTGTTCATTCTCTGTGAAATGCAAATAGAAGCCCCTCCCGAGCCAGCAGGAACTTCAGTTGAAAGGGGGGGAAAAAAGGACCTCCCTGCTGTCCAGTAGTCTGTTGACTTTGAAGTCCTGGGCCATCTTTTGTCCCTCGTAGAGGTCCTTTAATCAGGACCTTTGTCTTAGCCGTTTGAAAAAAATCCCCGACACAGCTGGTGGAGTTGTCCCTGTGTGTGCCTAGCACAAAAGTCTTTGTCACACATTTCCATTGACCTGGGCGCTTTGTTTCTTTGTCTCTACCAGACAAATTGTTTGAACGAAAAAGGAGGAGAACATTTTCATAGGAAAATGGAAGACTTCTTCTGAGCCTTCCTGCCAGGCCCAAGATAGAGATGAGGCTTTCAGTTTGAAGCCTCTTTTAAAAAAAACAAACAAACAAAAAACCCACCTCAATCGGCTTTTTATAGCCTTCTAATCTGTGCACATGTAGGGTGATATACAAAGGCTCATTGTAATATGGGAACACCCTGCTAAATGGAAAGATTATTATTATATTACTGCATGATGTAAACAAAGAGATGCTGAACTTTCTAATTGCTAACATTTTATTTCTGTTGTTTACATGGCAATAATCTGGAAATCTGTTAAAATTTTCCTAAAAAAGTAAACAATCATAAAAAAGACATGATAAATGTTACATAAGTATTGCAAAACACTGAGGCACTTAGGTCAGGAGGACTGAGGGCCATAAACAGGATTCTAATCCTGGCTTTTCCACTGATGTGCTGTATGGCCTTGGACAAGTCACTTAATTCCTCTGGTCTTGGGTTCCTCATCTGTAAAATGGGGAGGATAATGACAGGCATGAATTGTGAAGATTCATGAGTTAATGTTTGTACAGTGCTTTGAAGATGAACTAAAAGCACTATAGCAATGCTAAGTATTGTATCTAAATTCTGACTGCCATCTTGTTGTTTTTAAGTTTGAAACATCCGCTTAACTAATTTTATTGCGGAAGTTTTAGAAATGTATTTGTTCTAGTTTTTCTCTCCTTCTGAACTATGTACACTTAGACTATTGCTTTTATCCCTCAGGGGTAGGGATAAAAAAGTCTCCAACTTTTTAAAAACTCCCTAAAATATTCCACCACCCCTCCCCCACCCCAAACACATACATGTAACTGCCTGTACAAAATACTTGATGGGGTGATGCAGTCTAAAGGTTGTATTGGCAATTTTTTTGTCTGGCCTATGTAACTTATTCATGGCTTTACCACTTACAAGTAATGTGACCAAATCAAACTCATTTAGATAAAATCTGTTTACCAAACACCACCATCATTTATTCTCTCTCTGGATCGAATCCAAAGCCTATTGAAGTCCGTAGAAGTCTTTCAGCTGATTGCTTTGAGTTTTGAATTAGGCTTTATACGCAATATGGACTTGAACTTCCATCACTGGAGCTAATCAGTAGGAGTTTTCCCACTGACTTGGATGGGAACAGGTTCAAGCCTGTATAGAGAGGTAGTTTGGTAGCAAAATATTATTTCAAAAACATCATCTACTTCCTGATTTCTTGATATGTACATTTTGATCTGTTACAAATCTTCCTGCCATTAAATGAGCACCCTGCTCAGAAAAGCAAATTGTTAACAACAACAACAACTTTCTTTCTTTCTTTCTTTCTCTTTCAACATTAATAACCAACTACGGTCAGCTCTGACAGTCTGTCTTAGAGGTATGTGTGAGGTAGACCATGCAGCACTGTTATCAAAACAGGTTAAAATGTATCATCACTCTAATGTATAATATTAGGCACTCTACGCACACCTTCAGTAATGACTGGAATAATCCCATCTGGATACAGATCAACTGATTAACCAAATCTCATGAACCATCTCTAGTGTCAGTTTACCATTACTATTCGCCCACCTTCATGGTCTTATCCTTTAATTTTTATTTGTCTTGTTTTCTATCTGTCCTTTTCCTATTGTAAACATTCAACTATTTACTTTCCAGTGGATATGAAGCTTTCATTGTTACAGATCCTTAATGTGCTCCATTCTATTTATGAAACGCTACATAGGAAAAAAAAAAAGGAAAACAAATCTGTTCATTTTGAAGCATGAGTTCTTGAACGGAATAGCAATAAAATAGATGCTAGTACATGGCAACATGATTGGCATATTCATTAATAATAGAGGGACCTTTCATAATTTATCTAAAAGCTCTTCTGTGCATTTCTTTTCATTAAACTGTACAACATACCTTATGTACTTCTTGCTTATTTGCTTTGTACCTAACTATAAGCAAGAGGACTGGTCCCGACCTAGCAAGGCACTTAAGCACATGCTTTATTCTGAGCATATAAGTAGTCCCATTAACACCAAAGGGGCTATGTTTTGCTTAAGGATAAGACAATACTTAAGTGCTTTGGCATCAGAATGCTTAGCACTTTGTAAGATTGATCCCTATATACCTCCAGTGAGGGCACAGCAGAAGATCTGGAATGTCTTTGTGAAGCACAGAGTTGCAGACAATTGACTTTATGCAACAGCTAAAAGCAAAAGAGATCAAGGATGCCTGAGAGACAAAGAACTACTGTTTTGTTAGAATCTTAAATGGAAGAAAAATAGACTTTCTGAAAGCTAGCAAAAATATTTCTGGTATTCAGGGGATTTTTTCCCCAGAGGATGTTAGAAAGGTCCATTGATGTAGAGGTTTGGATGCAAGGATGGTGGTTAAAAGGGAGAGAGACCTGCCTTTTTGGCCTTTTGATATGACCAACATGTATCTCTTTGACCTTCCAGTGTTCCTTGAGTGTACTGTTTGTCAATGGAAGCTGAGACTGTGCATACTGAGAAACAGGAGCCTTGAAAAAGGAGGTCTTAGCAAGGCTCAAATATAATTTTAATAGGTGCCTTAGAAAAACTAAGATGATTGATAGATTTAATCCTAGAGGAATTTTAAAATATCTCGTTCTTAGACCAAGAGGTAGACCTGAACTAACACTGCATTGGGACACCAGCCAACTTCCAAAGCTTCCAAAGTCCTGAAGCAGACCAGAATTTTGTGTCTGGAATGTTGATTTGAGTACTCCTTGGCGTTACAAAATAAAATGAGCTATTTTCCTTTTGCTCATTATTGTGCCAAAAATACCTGTTTTCTAAACAAACCTTTTCTAAGGCCATGCTTTTCCCTCTCCTATGCTTTAGGAAGAAGCCTTGAAAGTGTGATCACCCAAGTTACTTTCCTATCAGCAGATTGTGATAGCCTAAACACTGAATTATGATCACGCTGTAGGAGCAAACAATAGAAGCGGTTGGGTGGCAAGGTGGAGATCTCTTACTCAGACCGCCAGTTGTGCAACAGCAAACTAGGTGTTTGAGGTTCTTTGGGTGAGGAAGAGGCTTGTCATGACTTGGAGAGGATGGAGCTGGACAGTGCATCTGCTTTATAGGATGCTTCCTCCCCTCCTAATCTGGTGGATTTCGTTCTGCCCCAAAACGCATTGAATCCTTTTTATACTTCCCTTCTGACTCATGAGGATGGGTGTGGAGTACTGGCATGTTGCCAAGAAAGAATAGTAACACAGTGGCTGGGGGAATCTCACACCAGAGGAAGAGCGTTCTTGTTAAGGCTGGGAATAGCTCAGTGGTTTGAGCATTGGCCTGCTAAACTCAGGTATGTAAGTTCAATCCTTGAGGGGGCCACTTAGGGATCTGGGGCAAAAATCAGTACTTGGTCCTGCTAGTGAAGGCAGGGGGCTGGACTCGATGACCTTTCAAGGTCCCTTCCAGTTCTAGGAGAGAGGTATATCTCCTATAATTATAATCAGATCTGGGCTCAGTTCCTGGCTCTGAACAGATGCCCTGGTGACATTTGGGCAAGTCACTTCATCTCTGTGCCTCATATATGTGAAATGGGAAATATAACAATACTTCCTCCCCATCCTCTGTCTTGTCTGTTTAGGTTGTAAGGCCAGGGACATTCTCTTCCTCTGTGTTTGCACAGCACCTAGCACCGTGGAGCCACTAAAAACATGTCATGCAGACCGTAAATAATAATAACCATGCTGCTGAGGGAAAAGAGGCAAGTGTCAGCTGCTCAGAAGGCGTTAGGTTCCTGAAAAAATACAGCCTGGCTTCCCCCTGGACTCTGAGAATACGATTCACCCATTGTGAGCTCAGAACCCCCGTCCATTGGGAGGAAGAGGGAGGACTGGACCTGTTCTCCTCTGCTGGCTTTTTACCCACAGGAGGAGACTTTTCCACACTAGATTGTCTCTCCTCTCTCTCTGTTCACCCCCTCATCTTAGATACAGCAGAAAATCCCTCTTTAATAACAGAGCAGGCAAAGATATAAACTAGGTGAGTGGCAGATTTGCATTTATCCTTATAAGGCACATCAGCAGTAAATGTGGGTTTCTGGTAGGCTTATTTATTAAAGCTTTATACACTGCAAAGGAAATATAGCCAGTGTTATTTTCAAGCTCAGTGAACTCAAGAATGTATGTGTGAGCCTTCCAGTTATTATGACATCATTGTATAAATGCAAGAACAGGGACTTTGCAGTGTCGGGCAGCTTTCCTGTCAATGTTAATTTACTGTCTTTCTGAGAACCAGATACTAAACACTTGAAGTATTAACATCATTTCAGCTCTTAAGTAAAACTAAAGAAGTCTTTTCATCTTTCCATTGACTGGCGGCTACTTAAGTAGATCACAAGCTTTATGCCGCTTTGTCTGAGCTAGGAGAGAAACTTTAATTGTTCCCGTCTTCCTAGTGCAGGTATTGATTAATAAAATGTATTAGAAAAGATCTTGGCCTACTTTTTCCACCATCAAACAAGTACTTAATGACTGTATTACTCTGCAAATGGCATCACTTTAAAGCACTGGATTGAGCCCCTTTGTACTTACCTTTCATTCAGTTTTTTTCATCCTGTTAGGAACAGTGAAGTTTCACCTGCACTTTAATATTCAAGGAAGTGGGGGAGGGGAAGGCGTGAATGGCTCTGGGTTTAGGAGTGCCATATTCAGCCTGTAGTTGGCAGCAGCCATGCCTACGGATGTCCTTGGGCAAAATTGCACGTTACGTGTTGGGTGTAAACTGAGAGGCATTAAGTGGTAAAATCTGTATAACTTGTGTTGCATTAGCATTTAGAGGGTATGCAAATGAACACGACTTACGTGCCAAAGGGGAGGAGGATTTATTAGAAAAAGTAACTAACAGGAGTGTGTACGGTAAAATATGCTTCCCTGACACCTCATTTTATTATATTCCCTCCTTTGAACCTCATTCCCAGAACCCTCAGTCTATTTTACACCCTTTCGTTAGTTACCTTTCTTGCTAAATTCTCCCTCCTTCGCGCCCCCCCCCCCTGCTCTCACACCTCACAAATAAGGTACACTTCTTTTACAGGCTCACTGAATGGCAAATCAGTGCCAGTTACACTGATTTACCACTTCCTTTCAGGGCTCTATAATGTCATCGGGTTTAAAGCAGAACTCCCCCGATTATTTCAATTGGGAGTTCTGCTTGAAGACCCATAGCACTATATAGTCCCAATGTGCAATTTATGCCACTCTGTGTCACTGCTAAATTTGGCACGTGGGCGCGTTTACATCCTGGTGACTGTTTTGTATTTAGACCAGTTTGGGTGCTGACCAGTAGTTGTTACGATCTGACAGTCGTTTAGTGCTTTCGTTCTAGTTCCCGTTGGAAAAGCATCTGCATCACTTCACTCCTCCAACCAGTCTTGGTACCCTAAGCCAACAAGGACTCATCTCGCTTGAGGTTACTTCTCTGGGGCAAAACACTTCGCAATCTTGTAAATTTATTTGCATTAAGACTTTCTCTGTTTTATAATGTCAATAACGGGGGTGCCCTGTTCACAACGGAAGTGTGTGTATAAATAAAAATAATACTTGGCTCTTATCTACTGCTTTTAGCCACAGATCTCAGTGATAGGAAAACTGAGGCACAGATTGGGGAAGTGACTTGCCCAGTGTCACTCCAGTGGGAAAGTGATAGAGCAGGAATAGGCCAGATTCCCATTTCAGTGCTGCTACACCACACTGCCTCCTGAGATGGATGCATCTTTGGTCAAATCCAACCCAGAGTTACCTTTTGGTGTAAATGTTGTAGGATCGCTGCATAGTAAACACACCATTGTGCAACATAGAAGATGCTTGGGTGAGAGGTGTTGAGAAATGCACATGCATCAGTTAAAAAAGCCAGAAAAGGGCCCTTAGTCTCTTTCTTGTCTTGTTCTCTTCACATTCACAAATGTTCCTCTCTCTCTCTCCCTCGCTCTCTCTCTTTCATCTTTCCTAAGGGCAATGACTGACAGATTAATATATGTCTAGCTACGTGTCTTAGAAATCAAAAGGAAGGTGCTGTCAGAATCGTTTGTCAGAAAATGAGATTAGGCGCACTTGTCATTTGCTGAGGATTGCAGTGTTTCAGAGATAAGGTTGCATTTAATGAGTGTAAAAAGCCTCCTTGTGAAAAAGTGGGTGGTGTAGGGGAGAGAGAATGATTACTTTTCTGGTGTCAGCTGAGTGCTTTATCATATAACTTGATACTGCGGCACCCTGGTAGGCACTGATAATGGCTGCTGGGGCTATTGCACCTCTTCAGTTCCTCTGCAACTTCAAAAGTGATGACTTGTTACCTGATTTTAAACTCTTCTTGGATGTTGAAACCCACTATCCTAAGGGAAAGAAGCGAAAGCCTGTAGACTATGTTTTAAAGACAGACCTGTGAAAACACACAGCATAAAGGAAATGTGCTAAATATATAGCCACTTTCCCCAGCAAACTATAAAGAATACTCAGTGGGTTTCAGTGAAATATGGAACTTGTCTGACAAGTGAAGGATAACTAATGAGAAACAGAGCTGTATCCCACTGAAACCAATTGTGTTTTGTTATGGAAAATATTTATCTAGCCTTTTTTTCATTTGTTGGTTCTTCTAACAGTGCCATAATAACTCCTCTTACGTGCGGTGTAATACAGCTTTGCTCATATGCATCTCAGTTCTTTGAATTCTGCAGAAGTTGTTATGTTGCCCATTGGATATGAACACACTACATGAATATTTTTGATGGATGTTTTGTTCATCAGTGTAACGGTCATTCTTTTGCCAAGGTAGCTGGCTTCTACGTGGTGCAAAGACGCCAAATGTACAGATTTATTATCTATAATGTCACATCGGAAGATGAAGTAAGAGTCAAAGTTGGAATTTATCAGATCAGTGAAAGAGATCAGACATTTGCCACGTTTCTGTAACAATGCTTCTTTATCAAGTGTACCTCTTTTAAAATTATCCAGAAATGCTGAGATTTATGTCTTATAGTCTCTTTGCCAAATTAGACATGATTTTCGTTATTTTGCTCAAATGTTAGAAAATGAAAGAAATGACACAGTTGGTTCCCAGTGCTGATTCAGCATTCCCTTGACTAAAACTGGTCTGATTAACAGAGAACGGGATTATGGCGTACAGTGATGGCTGCTTTATTCTGTCTTGCGAGATTCTGTTACCCTGACTATGGAGCAGACTGTGACAAATATTTAATACATGAACTAAGATATTAGTAAAAAATGTTTTTGAAATAGGCTTTTAGTTTCAGAACTAAATGGCGGCGGGAGAATGGTGATACATAATGCTCAGAGTATCATTTTTTATGAGTGGTGCATTTATAAAACCTGCTCACATCAGAGTTGGTGGGGGAAGGATTTTTAATGATATCTTCTTTCTATGAGAAAAGATTTTACAAATGTACATCAGTTAAATTATGTAATATATCTGGATAAAAAGCCACAAGAAGTCCGCAAAGCTGTGGACATAGGTAAATAGTATTTTGTAATCATAATGGAACCCACAGGAAGGTATATATTCCCTGGCTGAAAAGTTGTAGCCAGAAAACAGTTTGGCAATTTTTGTTGTTCATATTTGGAGTGGGGGAAGAAGAAGGAGAATGTCTGTCTTCACTCTAGCCTAAATATGTGACTATATTTGGAGAAGTTTGGGAGGGAAGTGGCAAAGTGAAATATCTCTACAATTATAGGACAGTGAAGCTTCCTTTCCCAGACTGTTAATGGTTTGGGGAGAAATCCATCATCCCTGAAATTAGTGGAAAGCACTCAGCATTATAGAGGATCAGGCCCCGCCCTTAGCAAGGAGGAGGAGAAGAGAGCTCTGCTGTTCAGCTCTGCCTCACTTTTATTCTTTGTTTCCATTTGAAACCCAAATCATAAAATTGCCTGCAGAGTGGCTGCCTCGCTGATACTGTTCATATAAATGAGAATTCCAGCTTTTATGCTAATTCAGTTTCAGGTTTCTTTGAACCTGCAGTTTATGGGCCTCTGCTTAAAACTGCAATCTGTTCTGCATAAAAGAAGGGATTACAAAGTGTTTTTAGTTCTGCAAATGCTGCAGAAAAATATTAAATAAATAAATAAAAGTTACACTGTCATTAGTACATCCCTGTGAAAGTTTTCTGCTTTGTCAAATTGAAAACTTTTCTTGAATTTAAAGCTTATTCTGCAACACTATGTCAGTTCTGGTTCTTTCTAATTGCTGCTGTCAAGAATGTACATTTTGCATAACATTTCCCACCCTCCTTTTTCCCTTAGTGTAAAGACCATTTTCCTCCCCACCTCTTGCCCCCCTCCCCAAAGGCAGTCAAGCTTCACTTTCATCTCCTGCCAAGAGCCCACCTGGGGAGGCAGTAGTTTACCTTGTAGGCTGAGTGTGTAACCATGTCACAGTAGAGCAGATTCAATCCCCCTGGCAAAATCGAGACTATTTTTTATTGACATCTGTTGCCACCTTTTAATGTATACAAGAGCTGTAATTTTGTTTGTGATAGCATTCATCTAGGTCGTTACTAGGGACAGGTTTATTTTGTAAAACATTACATTATCTTCGGGTTCTTACTCTTTGGGACATTATGCCATCAGACTAGCTGTGTGAAGCCATTTCTTTAAAAACACTGATAGCTCCATAAATTCTTTCCTCATAACCCCCCCTCCCACACACACACACACACACACATCTCATATTCTCTAACATATAAAATTATGTATATTTTCAAAGCATTATTAAGGACTTTATAGGGTATCATCACATTCACAATTCAGACACTGTAATGCTTTTTGAAAAGATAAGCCACTGAGAGGAACCATAAATGTTTCCAGTTTCCAACCGAATACCTAAGTGTTGGAATATCCAATTTTCACATGGCCAGGAAATAAACTGCACAGCCTTCCAGGTGAGAGAGAGCTTGCCATGAATGATTTAATACACTATAATCTGCCATAAATTTAAAATTCATTTGCACGTTGCCACAGAGACGGGTAGTTCTTGGGAACGACTGCACCGTTTGGAAGCAAAGCTCTCCACGTATTGCTCAGCATTTAGGCTGCTTCAAGTCCTCCTAACTAAGCTGTATTGGACCACCTAGATACCTCCAAGCATCTTTAAAATGGACCAAAAAATTCCGGGGTCAGTTCTGACACAGGTTCATTGGGTCTCATCAGATGGCTGTAGGCAACGTCAGTTGCAGAAAAAGTGATAACCTTGTCACAGACCACAGATAGATTAAAATAGAATTTGGGCATGGTCCCACCAGGGCAAGGGACGGAAATGTCTTAAAACCTAGTCAATCCAGATTTTTATTCTATGGAAAGGATTGGTATAACTGAAAATCTATTTTTCTGAGACTGTAAACCTGATCTAAAGCCCACTGAAGTCAATGGAGTTCTTTTGTTGACTTCAGTGGGCTTTGGGTGAAGCCCTAAGATCTCATCCTTTCATTCTAAAGATTAAAGTGCACATGCAAGCAGGAAAACTTGGATCCCACTACTTATCTACAGGCCATGTATAATGAGCTCAGGCATGCCCACTGCCCTGCCAATCTATTTTAGGGAGAGGAGAGGGTAATTCAGTCTTAGATTTCGTGTAGACTAAGATTACAGGTCTGACTAACACATTTGAAAAGTCTTGTGTAGACAAGGCACATTGGCTAGAGAAAAGTATGCACTGCCTTGTCCACAACAGAGCTTTCAAATGTGTTCAAATATGTTAGCTAACTAGGGTGACCAGACGGCAAATGTGAAAAATCAGGACAGGGGGTGGCGTGTAATAGGAGCCTATATAAGAGAGAGACCCAAAAATCGGGACTGTCCCTATAAAATCGGGACATCTGGTCATCCTATAGCTAACTTGCTTTAATTTTACACCTTTAATCCTAGACCAGGCCTTACTGTCCATGCAGTCCTTGGATACTTTGCTTATAGTGCTTACAAAAGTTCTGTTTATATTATTTTTGTAATGGGGACTCCTGTCTACTAAGAATTGGACTCAGGCAGCTCAGCTGGACTTAACCAAGTGGCTAGAAGTGAAATCTTCTGCATCCCATTACCAGTAAGAGGTCATGTAATCCATTCCATTGCTAATGCAAGATTGTTATTTACAATACATGTATATCAAGAGCTTCAGAAAGCTGTACAATACTGAGGGCCAGATTCTGTCCACAGTTATAGTGGAGTAACTCTGGTACTACACCAGTATGACTCAGATCAGAATTTGACCATGAGACTGATCCTATCCTGAAGGATTAGAATTTCTATCACAGTTTGACTAAATAACACCCTCTGTTTAACAGCCATGTAATAATCACCCTGCTATATTTATAACCACTGGGTTTATATGGGGCTGTCATTGTGAACACATTATTATTATTATTACTATTATTACTATTTGTATTGTTGTGCACATACCCACTTAGTTGTCCCAGCGGAAACCACTGTAGTGCATGCAACTGTACCTGAAATATGAATTCTGGGGAAATGCTCAAAATAATGGGGAAAAAAGTCACCTCTCAGGGATCATACAGTGGAACCCTCAGGAACTGAGTGATATCTGCATAAAATCCTATACCCATATATCAGAAACGAGTAGGAAGATTTTTCCTAAGTAGTTGACATAGCACTGCTAGCTTGCATGGCTTAGTCCCGCCCTACATTTTTACGTTGCACCTTTTAGGAATCAGCAGCTTTATTCATATAGCCAGATGTTCCACTGGGGCCTCACCCAAAGCACATTGGTACTAATGGCAACCTTGCCACTGACTTCGATAGGCTTTGGATCCGGCCCCCAAATTCTTAGGCCAGCTTGAGTCTGACAAAGAGCAGCAGAAGGAGGACAAGGGGTCTTCCCTGCCTTCAACTGTCCCCTGTGGGGGAACCAGCCGCAGTCAGTGTGGAGAACAGGGCCAAGGAGAGGCAGAATGAGACCAGGGCCATGACCCTGCTAACTCCACACATCAGCTAACAGAGCTGAGTCCATCAGAATTCCTCCCACGCTGCTGCTCTGTATCCCCACATCCACTTAAACTGCAGGCTGGACCTTTAAAATGTAGACTTGCTGGGCATGGGCCTGGAAAACTGGTTGATCCTGAGAAGCCACGGGAGTCCATCATGCTGCTGTTTCCCATATTCCTTAGACTCCCAATGAAGAAATGTTATGGTCTCATTGCAGAAGTCATAATATAGCCAAACATTGTACTTGGATACATACTGTTCATATGCACTACTAGTTTTTAGCATAGTAATGAACCTACTCAGAAATCAGTGGCAAAATTCCCATGGCTAAATCCAACCTGCCCTTGCGTGGGTGTGTACTGGGAAGGTGCATATGTATAACCCTCCCTCCCCTACCCTTCAACATACATGAGAAGGAGGCAGCTATAATTTACTTCCCAGCGCCAGCTCAGCCTGCTTTCTGTGCCAACCATCCCTAGATGGTAAAGGTGTAGCCAGGAATGCTAGCTAGAGCAGTGGCTCTCAACCAGAGGTATCTGTACCCCGGGAGTACGTAGAGGTCTTCCCAGGGGAACATCAACTCATCTAGATATTTGCCTAGTTTCACAACAGGCTACATACAGAGCACTAGTGAAGTCAGTACAAACTAAAATTTCAAACAATGACTTGTTTATACTGCTCTATATACTATACACTGGAATGTAAGTACATTATTTATATATATTTCAGTTGATTTATTTTATAATTGTATGGTAAAGATGACAACTTAAGCAATTATTCAGTAATGGACTGTGACACTTGTGTACTTTTATGTCTGATTTTGTAAGCAAGTAGGTTTTAAGTGAGGTGTAACTTGGGGGGTACGCAGGACAAATCAGACTCCTGTAAGGGGTACAGAAGTCTGGAAAGGTTGAGAACCACTGAGCTAGCGAACTCCCCATGGTAGCCAAGGAACATTATGATATATACCTCTCAGCATCTCCACTTCTTCCCATCTCCAGCTCAGCTCACTTTGTAGGAGGCTTAATCACTACTGTGTCGTTTGAGTGAATTATTACATATATAATCATAATAATGTTTTTGTTTTTATTTTTGCCATGGATCTTCCCAAGTGTCTGGGAGAGGGCGGGTGTACAGGGGCTGGATTAATATATATAGTGCCTGGTGGTGCTAACAGTTGGTGTTGGAACTCAAATAGCAGAAGTCTATGCAAAAACAAAAGAATCACTGCAGTGTCTGCTTAATCTCAAAGACCAAAGTGTCTCAGTTTAGTCACCCAAAATTGAGGCACTCACAATTTGTCAACACTTGAGAATTCTGGGTGTATTTTTTAAAACCAATGACATATTTCTCCTAAGGGATAAAAATGTCTAATTCTTTATACAATAATAATGTGTGCAGTATGTTGGTGCATGTATGGTATTAGGTAATATACAATGCAATTTCTAGCATCTTTTCTTGTGCAGATTTTCAAAAGCTTTACCAATTGACATTTACCTTCATCTGCAATCTTAACTGTAGTGGGTATAACCCACAAATGGGCTCACTTCACCTACCACTGAAATGTAGCCAGCTGTGGAGTTGAATGTGGCTTCTGTTTAGCCGCTGGCAGCAATACTGCACAACCGTTTAGGACTGGAAGTGTCAAATACCTTTTCCTTGTTGAAATTAATGGAGTGCTTTAGATAGTAAGGCAAAACTGGAGCTCAAGTCTGAATTGTGCCAGGATAGTAGGAGTAAGATTTCTCCATTTGCTAAAAGTATCATGGGATCTTTAACCAGCACAAGTGATCAGGGCCTTGGCTTTATAACTCCACTGCAGCAGCATGCCCAGATGTTTAGCCTTGTTCATGTGCTGTGCCTCACATGAAGTGGAAAATCAAGAGCTGGTGTGTGAGCATCTACCTGTCCCAGCAACTCTCCTCTGGTGTTTGAGCCCTGTAGTCGGAACATCCAGCTGTATTTCATATTCTCATGCATCAGATCCAGCTTCACTTATTCCAGACACATAGTCACCCAGGCACCAGCTATGCACCTGCTCCCAGTGTTGAGAAAGCTGGGACCCCTGGAAGCTGCTGCTCAGCAGCTCCAGGCTAGTACCAAGCGTTAGGTAGGTAAGTGCAGGAGTCAGGATAGTGGGGGGCAGTTGAGCAGGGGCTGTCAGGCTGCTGGGCAGTAGGACAGGTGCGTTTAACCCTGGTGGGACAGCAGGCAGGTCAGGCTGGCGCAGAGCGGGGCGAGGTCCGGCGCGGGGGCCCCGGCCGGGGCGGGCTGGCAGGCTGGCGGCGGAGCAGGGCGGGGAAGGCGGGAGGGGAGGAGCAGAGGCCGGGTGGGAAGTGCCTCTCGCAAGGCGGCGGCGTCTCTGAGTGTGGAGCGCTCCTGGCTAGACGCGGCGAGGCGGGGGCCGAGCCCGGGCGCTGGGGCGGCGCTGGGAGAGGTGCCTATGCGGCCGCTCGCCGGGAGCCCTGCGGCAGGAGCTCGGGGGGCGCTCGGGCGCCTGGGGCTCCGGATTACCGGGTGCAGAGCCGCGTGGCGGGGCCGGAGCCGGAGTCACCCCCCTGAGCCGCTGTTGCCCATGGAATTCACTTGAAGCCGGCGGCCGGAGAGCGGTCTCCGAAGAGGGGGGCCCGACTCCAAAGACTTTTAGCCAACAGACCCCCCCACCCCGCGCTGCTCCCCAGCCCAGGGAGGTGTGTGTGAGTCCGGGGTGCCGGAGCTCCTCCAAGCGCCTCCTCTCCGGGGCGCCGGTTGGAGCGCTGCCCCCCGGCTTGCTGCTGCTGCCGCCGCCGCACATGGTTTTCTTTGTCCTGCTGCCGCTGCTGCTTGATTAGCTCTCCGCGGCCGCTGCTTTCCCCGCACCCGCTCACCCCCACCCGCCCCCTCTCTCTCTCCTCCCTGGGAACCATCTTGCCGGGAGAGGGGGGCCCCGCTGCGCTCTTCACTCGCTCTCCAGCAAGGATGGCTGGCTGCGTGCTTCGGGGTCCCCGCCTGGAAGGAATTGGCCTTTGAAGGATTAGTTTGGGTGTCGCTTGGAGACTTTTTTTTTTTTAAAGCCCAGTTGGATCGGAGTTCGCTGGAGACCGGAGCACGCGCGTTCACACACACACACACGCACCAAAAATGAACTTAGGGCTGTCAGTAGCGCTTTACCCTTTGCGATCAGGTAAATGCCCCCCCCTCCCCCCCACTTTGCATCTTCCACTCTCCGCTGGAGGGTTGGACCTGGTTGAGATCTGACAGCCGGGGGGGGGGGGCGGGAGGTTGCACCGGTTCGAAGCCTGTTTTAATGGCGAAGTGTTTTGCCCGCACTTGGTGGTGTTGGGGATTTATTGCTCCCCTTCCTTTGGGTGGAGGGGGGTGTGTGGAGAGGGGGGGGATGTTCTCTGTGTGGCTAGAGTGGGGTCCTCTGTCCGCAGTCACCACCTCTGTTCCGACCCCACCCTCCCAGCAGGATGTGGGACCCTCTGGGACAGGACTCAGGGTGGCTGGACAGGTCAAGCATGTGCAATTTTAGATTCGCCCCAGTCTGGATCCTGCTCTTAACAAACGTGGGTTTTTCGCCCCCCAAAGCCGAACTGGCACAAGTTGACGGAAGGGGCGCGTGGGTCCCCTTCATATCCCCATCGCCTGGGGGATCCCTGCTTTGGGCACCCTGGGCGCGCCCGGCACGGACGCCTGTAGGTGGCAAGCGCCATGGGTGGGTGGTTTGCACTTGGGCCGGATTTGGGGCTGCTGCTCTCTAGGTCCCGACCCGGGTGGGGGGTGGGTGGGGGAGCTGTTGACAGGTCTGTGGTTCCTGGGTGTTTCGCAGCCTTATTTGTTCTAAAGCCTTTGGCTGGTTCCCTCACTGTTGACATTTGGTGGAGTTGGTGTGTGAGAGCGAGAGAAGGTGATCGGAGAAGGGGAACTGGCGGGGGGGGGAAGGTGCCCCAAGGTCTGGGGAGAAGCGCTGGGGAAGGATCGCGCCGTGGGAACGTGAGAGTGAGGGCTTGGGGCTGCAGTTCCGTTTCCACGCACCCAGCTAACGGGCTTTGCATGCAGGGGGAGAACACGGCACATGCCACTGCGGCCTGAGCTGATGCGGAGCAGCCTCGGCCCATGGATGGAACCCCCGGGGGGCGGACAGGGGCGCCGGGGGCGAAAGTATCTCGTGTAAGAGTTGGTGTCTTTGCAAGGGCTTCAAAACCAGCCTCTGTGCTGAGAAGGCGGCCAGCCTCTCTGGCTGGGCAGGACACGGTTTGGGATGGGGGTAGAAGATTATTCGTTATGTCTTTTTTTTTTTTTTGGCCCAGAGATTGCTGGCTTCTGCCATCCGTGTTGTAAAGGACCAAGCTGTGCTTGGGAACTGAAATCAGCAAAGTACAAAGAGGGCGGTTTATAATCAGCTTCAGCATCGTTTCTGGCACTCTCCAAGACAGGCTAGAGGATGGTGGTGAAAAGAAAAAAGACGTTGTACTAGCACCGTGCATGTTCTGTATACAGGCTCACCCGGGTTTCCAGAAATGTGATGACACCTCCAGGTACGGTGTCTGTCCATTAGCGACTCGGATAGGACTCGACCAGTGGAAATCATCGGGATGGTAGTGAACGAACACACATTTTCTCATGTCTCCTGGAAAGGAAAAGTCTCCAATGTCCCAGTCAGTCTCCATTTGTTAAAAAATCCAGGTCTGACAACATACTTCCTCAAATCATAAACCACTAAAGTAAAAACACTCTATCGTTTGCTGCCAATAGATTTTCATTGTCGACGTGCAAGAGATTTTAAGTAAAGAACACTTACAGGCATTGTATTTTAATGGATTTTTTGCGTTCGTATTGAAGGCTTTTTGAAAATGTTTTGGTTTTGTTAGGTATAGGTGCCACTTGATTGGGCTGATTAATAATCGTAAAGAAAGTAATAATTGTATAGGAATTAATTAATTAGTGGATCATGTTTGGTGACAATATTTTTTTTTTACTGTTAGTTGTGTACTTTGCTGTTAACCTTAATGAAGCTTCATATTTAAAAACAAAGTTCTAACTTGCTGTTCAAGCTAACCAGGTGGTTACTGACCATTTGCATCATAACACAGGCGGTGTTGATGGGTTTTTGTTTTTCTTTCTTTTCTTTTTTAAGTTGGTGCTGTCAGATTCAACAATGCAGTTAATAAGGCAAAAGAGGCATTCACTTTCCAGCAAGCTCTGTCTTTGTAAAATTGTCTTTAATTTATTGTATAGCCGTGCTAATAATCACATCCCTAATTTGGGTTGAGGTGTAAAGGTTGTTCATGCAGAATGTATTATGTACCACATTAGGTCTAACAAATGTCACAGACAGACTTTGCAGCGGTGTTTCTTGTGTTTTGCAATGGACCGGAAAAAATTGTCACCTGGATATTCTGAGCTAGGAAAAAAGTCTCTCTCCCCCCCTTTGCCCCCCCCCCCACCAAAAGATCAAGCTTTAAAAAAAATTCCCTCTTTTTTCATTGGGGGGGAGTGATTAGGAAGCACAGACATTTTCTAGGCTATTTCATTTTGAAATGCTGGAATAAAAGAATTTCAAAAGCTATAAGCAATTTTTTACAATAAAAGTAGTTCAGGCTTGATTTTTTTCAAAAGCAGGATGATTTGGGAAGAACTTGACTTTTAAGGGGAAACTGAATTTAGAAAGGCAGTTGCGGATGAAATCCAGGCTGAAAGTCTATTGTTTTTAATCAAAGAACAGGATGATTGGCACGTTTATGAAAGCAAGGAGAAATCTCCTAATTTGTTGGAATAATGTCCAACTGTTCTTTAAAAAGCATGGCTTCCTTGATCGCTTCAATTTGTACTTTATTCCCATATTTTCATTAATTTAAAGAAGAGCATCACTGAATAATAAATCCATCACTGGATAATAAATCCAGTGTTTACAAGGTATTTAATCAGAAAGAAGTATCCTAGCTTAGCTTTTAAATAATACATACAACACTAATCTGGCAAAATCCATTTACAATTGGGAGCAAATTGAGCAATTTTTAACAAATAAGAATATAAAAAAGATGCTTTAACTTGATGTTAAATTAATATATACCCGCATGTGGTGTTATATGATAATACATTTTATATAAACTGATATGTGTGTGTGTGTATATCTTTCTGTATAGATCTATATATATGCCTATACATATCAGTTTATATACAATGTATGGTGTAATATAATATATGTCTAATAAATTCATTTTGCTAGATCCAACTTCAGAAATGACCTCCTGATTTAAGTATATATGGATAATTATTTGCTTTCCAAGTACAGGATGTGTATAAGCTTTGTTCACTGAATGCAAATGGAAAACAATGCTGTATCAGAGCCAAACACCAAGAAACTAAAAATATTTTACAAATTTTGCAATCTGTATTTTCCCCATGCCCATAATAGAATATTTTGTTAATAAGCACATTTAATTGTATACAATGTCAAAAAGCCGATTATCCTGAAATATGGTTAAATTTTAATAGCTTTATTTTGTGTGTATTCTGTAAATTCAGATACGGTATAGATTTAGGCTTTATGGGGGGCGGGGGTATATAGGTATATACCCCTATATGTATACACATGCACAACAGACACATAGACTTGAACTTTTCCATTTTAGGGAAGTAAGTTGTTTGGTAAACAGAACCTTTTCAGGGATATTTTCCCTTGGCTGAGTCTTTAATATTTAGTCTTTGGAACAGAGGTACCCAGTTGTTTTAAATGACATTTAAATAAGGTTTCTGTTTTATTGATTAAAAAAATAGCCTACTGATGTGAAAATTGTAGCAATAATTAAGAAATGGGTATTTTTTCAGAAAAAGCAAAGATAAAGCTGGTATGATGGAAAAATACAAACTAGTTATCAGATTATGCAGAGTGAGTAGTGTCTAGATTATTTTGACCAAAGTGAGTCCAATGCTGAGATATTTCTGTTAAACATAAATCATGTTTTGTTTAATAAACAGCACATTATAACAAGTCAGACAAACACTGGCCTAAGTCTGAAATGCTAAAAATGAAATGATAAATACACTGGGTCTTAAAAGAAGAATTTTTTAAAAGAAAGAAACGCGCAGAACTGCAAACACATGAGACTGGAATGAGTAATTCAAAATTATGGTATCTGTCCTAAGCTGCAAAATCATTGTCAGAACACATTGGGTTGCCGTATGTATCCTAGTACAAAAATATATTTTGTGTGCAGCTAATATGTTGAATAAGGAATATTTTTTTAATTTATTAACTAGAATCTTTCCAAATAAATATCTGCACTGCAGGACAGTGAAACACAGCCAAATAGCACCATCTTATGGATGCTTTTTTCTGGAGCTGCAGCTTTCATGAGCTTTCTTGTTTTGTCAGCCTGTTTTTGGTTTTTCTAAGGTATATAAATATACATATACATATTTTAATAATATATAATGTACCTTCTTTTTCATTGGTATTTCAGGCATCTGATGCCAGCTCTGAAAAACTATTCAACACTGTTACAAATAAAGGTAAGACTGCAATCCCCATCATAAGCATATATATTTTTCTACATGCATTTCTTTTCATGGCAATTTCAATTTGAGATAAAATGTAACTTGTCGTGCAGGAATGGAGCAATCAGCTTGCTACTGCTTTTTATGTTTCCCTTGGTTTCAGACATGTTCTATATGCTTCATAATTGCTTTGCGAAAGCAATATAAAATAAAGAATTTAAATAATGCATTGCCTGCCCGGTCAGAATTAATTTAAATAACAATATTAGGGAATAGTTTATTTTACAAATGGCTTTAATTTAAGCTCATTTAAATAACGGTAACAGTTTTCAAAATGTTTTAGCATGATTGTTACTCATCAGCTACATGATAGACATGGAATTATGAATAGCCAATTTGTACTGCTGACAGTAATAACCAGCCAGCATTTAGTATTCACAGGATAATAGTAATAAACCATGGCTTGCTGTGCCGTATGCTCTCTGTAAAGTTAATAAACGATATAGAGGGCCACATTTAAATATGCAATATCCCATTCATATCTCCCAAACAGCAATATGAAGAGAGAGTGGCTAATGATTTAACAGTACATTAAAGGCGTACTTGCCTTAAATCAGTGTCAGTGGGCTTCTGTGCGGTGCTTATTTGAAGCAGCATTGTCGAAAATAATGTGGGGGCGCTTTTCTTCTTGAGGGCAGGGTGGGGAGAGAGTCTTGAATCACTAGCTGTGCCAAGGTGTATAATTCAAAGGCTTTAAATTACATAAAATCTATTTGATCTTTTCTCTCAACCTCCCTCCCCCCATAACACCTGTTTAGTGGCAGTGCGTGATAATTGCTTACTAAGAAGGTGTGTGCTTTCAGATCTAATCTCATACTGTCTTAAATTATAATTTCATTGGAGCACTGGAGCAAGGTTTGAGTAGAAAATACAGGCTTGATTAAATTGAAACTTAAGCTTTTTCTGTTGTCTCGGTGAATAATTTGGATGGTGACTTATTGTTTCTCACATAAAGCTTTTTTGGTTTGGTTGGTTGGTTGTTTTGGTTTGTCCTATTGGATCATTTTTAAATGTGAAAAATGCCACATCCTGCCAATTTCTGTACCCTTTGGTTCCATGGAGCTGCGGGGGGAGTAGCTGAGAGCATTAAGCAGCCCCTTATATTTGGGATTCCCATGCTGATACACTGCTTCTGAAATTACTTTGATGAATATTGAATTATATCTATTTTTAATTGCCTTATGGATCGCTGTTTTATGTATTAACATCCTTTTGAAGGACAATCTGAAGGGGTCGGGTTTTTTTGGTCGAAATAGCTTATCCAACTTGGCAAACTTATATTAGCTGTTCTATTTAAATTTGAATTTACTGCCATCCTTCCTCCTCCCTGGAAAAAATAGGTCACCAAAAAAAAAAAAAAGACGACTTGTGTGTTCAGGGACCCCAGACCCCCAAACTACATGTGACTGCCCTTTTATTTTGCTAATTTGCTGTAAAAAGCTTTGGAATTTGAGTAGTCCTTTCTTGGGACTGAGCCAGAATAGAATAGAAGCCAATCCAGTGAATCAACATTCCTGACTGATAGCCTGTAACTAGGCTGAAGGGATCTCTTCAATTGAAGGATGAAAAGTGATTGATGAAGACTAGGCCCCTGTTCCTCTTCCTTTCGTTTTCTTTTTAGAATCAAACACATTGCCCACATTCTTATTTTTGTTTACTTACCCAGTTTGATTTGTGGCATCTATTAGGTTGTGAATAACTATGCTTGACAAGGAGCCTTTTCTTCTGAGGTACTTTTCTTTGGTGATTTAGTTCCCTTGAAAGGATTAGGGTTTCTTTGTGTAGCCTAAAATCAACATAGGCTTTTCGAAGCTTTGCTTGGGAAACCATACCCAAATAAGCTTTTTAGTTGATGGTAGATTATTCCTTTGCCCCCTTATTTCCATCAAAATGGCATCTTTCTTTTCCCCTCCTGAGTTTCCCCTTCAAGCCATATGCTAATTCCTGTTGGCAACATGAATGACAAGGGGGAGAATCAATGCAAATCCAGGTGCTGGAAAACTAGGCTGACTGGTTTCATTTTGTTTTGGGTGGGTTTTTCCCCCCCATTATTAAAGGGAAGAGGATGGAAAAAGCATGGGGGACAGTTTTGTTTAAGGGATTAACATTCAAACTGCTAAATATCAGGAAAACAATCTAAAAAAGATCCACTGTTTAGAGATAATGTCAATAATTGCTTCTAGACAGGTGCTGGGATTCTCATTATGGGCTGTGGTTTGTTGTTAGTCTGTCCTCTGAGTGTCTGCTGGATGGATGGTTGACTAGGCTGTCAAAGAACTGTCAGTTTGATGCATTTCAAGTTCAAGTTCTCTTTTTTTGCAAAGTGGGCTGTTTGCTTTAAAGCCCACTCTTCCCCTGTTTTGTCCAGTGTTGCTTTTGCCAGAAGCAATAAAAATCAGTCTAAGAAAGGTCAAATTTGCATTTGGTAAACCGCGACGAAAATCTTCAAAGCCCCTGGCTGATTGAACAATCTGACAAGGTATGGCAAACTGACAAGCATACATCCCTGGCCTGCCTCTCAAATATCCCTCAAAGTTATCTACCTGCCACACAAATGTGGTGTGTTCTCACATTTATTGTTTTATAATTATTTGCATCAGAAACAAAAGACTGTGAAACTGATACTACAGAAAAAGTTATTTGCACAAAAGGAATGACTCCCACTGCATTTTAATTATTAATTGGTGGTGTCCTTCATTTTGGGTCTTTGTCATATACTGTGTTTCCTTTTATTATCGTGTGGTTAGTTATTGTATTACAGTAGCACCTAGAGGCCCCTGTGCTAGTCTCTGTACAGAGACACGGCAAGACACAGTCCCTGCAGCAAAAAGCTTAGGGCAAATTTTTCAAGCCACTTAAGAGGTTTAGTAATCTAAGTTCCATTGAAAGACACTGAAAATAGGACTTAAGCTCCTAGGTCCAGATCTTCAAAAGATATTTAGACCCTTCATTCGCTACTGGGGAGTTAGATGCGTAAATACTTGCTGTTAAGTAAGAGTTGCTTTTGAAAATGTTACTCACAATCTAAATAAACAAGACAGCCAAAGGGTACAAGAAAGGAAGTACCATTTTAGAAATAGGAAACAGGGGTATAAAAAGATGAAATGATTTCCTCAAAGGCATACAAGAAGTCTGTGGTAGAGCTATGGCTTGAACTCAGATCTCCTGAGTCCCAGTCCAGTGCATTAACCATACGACCTGCTTTTTCATTTGGGATTTGGCAGACTAAGAGGTATGTCCATGGTTACAGTATGCTAGTGATGTTTGGTAGGTCTCCTAGTTGATTTCAATCAGTATGTCTGAGTATAAAAATCAATTGCAGGATATCAATTGAGGTCCCTTCCAACCCTGAGATTCTATGATTCTATGATATGCCCTTAGGTCAGTGGTCATCAACCGGTCGATCGCGATGAACTGATCGATCCTAGAGGGTCTCCCAATCGATCATGATCTCCAGTGGTGTAGTGGGGCTGCCGCTAAGGCAGACTCCCTGCCTACCCTGCCCTCACGCCGCTCCCGAAAGCAGCCAGCGCAGCCCCAGGGGCGGGTGGGCGGGCGGGAAGGGGTCTCTCTCCGCGCGTTGTTCCTGCCTGCATGCACCAGCCCTGCAGCTCCCATTGACTGGGAGAGCTGTGGGGGCAGTGCTTGCAGAGAGGGGCAACGCATGGAGCCACATGCCCCCTGTCCCCCCCCCCCCCTCCCAGGGGCCTCAGGGGTGCGTTGGCCCCTTCCAGGAGTGGTGTAGGGCCAGGATAGGCAGGGAGCCTGCCTTAGCCTCGCTGTGCCCGCCGCTGAATTGGAGCCTCTGGAGCCCCAACCCCTGAGCCTGCTCCCTGAACCTGCCCCAAGCCCCACCCTGAGCCCCCTCCCAGAGCCAGCACCCCATATTCCCTCCTGCACCCCAGCACTCTGCCCCAGTCCAGGGCCCCCTCCTGCACCCAAACTCCCTTGTAAAGCTTGCACCCCTCACCCCCTCCTGCACCCCAACCCTCTGTCCCAGGCTCTGCCCAGAGCCCCCTCCCACACTGCAAACCCATCGGCACCAGCCCAGAGCCTGAACCCCCACCCAAACCCCAACCCTTGCCCCAGCCCGGTGAAAGTGAGTGAGGGTGAAGGAGAGTGAGCGACGGGATGGGGGAGGAGGGGACGGAGTGAGCGGGGCGGGGCCTCAGGGAAGGGGCAGGGTAGATCCTGGGTTGCCTTTAGATTAAAAAAGTGATCTTGGGCGTAAAAAGGTTGGAGACGACTGCCTTAGGCGTTTTTAAAGGACATATCAACTTTCCTTTGAGGTCTGAAAGCATCAACATCATTAATCCTGGCCCAGGTACTGAATGTTGTTAACCAAATTTTGTAGTGTAATTTCCCAGAATAATGAAGTTCCATTATCTTCTGATAACAGACACACTTCAAAGTCACAGTTCTGGAGCAGGCAATTTCTCCTACTGGCTCTGTATTCAGTGTATGTTAACCCCTCTCCCCAGAAAATAGCCTTTCTGGAAGGGGGAAAAAATGATTCTCAAACTGTTGAAGTTTTATTCTGTACACTGTACTGAAGTTTTCTTTGATCAGGAGCCCGGTTAGGCTGTTGCAGCTTTTTATGTTCAAATTGTTTACAGGATGTTCATGTAAACTTTATGAATCCATCTGCCTTAATGCCAAAGCCAGCTGTCAGGGAAATATTTAGTCTCTCAGCATGAAGTAGATGGATAGGTGTGGGTTACCAGTTGTCCGTGATGGCTGAAATGTGGCTCAGGGCAAGCTCTGGCTTTTTAGGTTATTCTGGAGAGAGATTGTCCTCCAGAAAAACAGGCACATGTTCTTGTTTCTTGTGTATGTCTGTTTGGTACGTCATTTCTTTAAGACCCCCTGCCACTTCTGTTTTTGCAAACAGACAGGGAAGTGAAACAGACAAATATTTCTCTTCCCTGATCCAGTTCACAGGTGTTCTTATGGTGGAAGAGAGGTGCTTCTCTCTCCAGGTGAACCAACGTCACCCCATTTGCCTTATAGAGTGTAATTGGGATTCACCACTACATTCAAAAAGCATGCACACAATCTCAACATACCTAAGTATAGCAAAAAACCACCACCAATACCCCATACTGGGCAGGCAGATAGCCCCTATCTCTGCCTTTTACCCTCTCTTCTCAGGAACCAGGAACAACCCTCCCCAACCTACTCACCCACCCACCACCTTCTCCTCCTTTTTTTGGCTGCCACCTTCAGATCTCTGTGGGTGGCGTGTGCATTCCCAGTCTACTACTCCTGTGCTATGTGTGTGGTGGCTCTGCTGCCTTTTGGAAACTAACCAGTTGCTTGGCCAGAGAAACCCAGGAATTATTGAACTGCAAGAGCAATTCCCTGCCTGGAAACATTTTCTTTGTGCTTCTGAAAAGGGCTCACTCCCTAAATGGGACTGTGACCAAGGCATGTCGCCAAAGGAGAGTTTGTAAATTGAGTCTGGGCTTTGGGTCACAAAGGAGTCCTAATGCAGAATTAGAAGGTGAATTCATCTGGCAGGCCATATCCAGGATATTAAATGTTGCCATCCCGTCCATGAGAGGCTAGGCTGAAAATCACAAACCATTTGATGAGGTTTGCTGTTTTGAAGACCCTACGTTTCTTCTAATGAGGCAGTGCTGCCAACTGGACTAGGAGAAAAACTGCTTTGTTTCAGTGTAACTTCAGAGTTTAAAAAAAGTGTGTGTGGGGGAGTCTGTTTTGGGTTTGCCTTTTGCTCTAATTTCTAGAAAAGAGAGTTAGTTATTTTGTATTCTGAAGGCTTTATCTGAACACGAAGCTTGGTGTGTTGTGTTGCATCTGTACGGTTCAGATCCATCAGCATTAATACATTTTGCACTTCTGAATGCAAGATGCATTGGCACAGCCAGCTGTTTACATGGTGAATTGTTCTGGCGCCCTTAGTGAAGGAGCATAGGTCCCCCTCTACACCTGCATGCCATCCTCCCTCCTATGCTCAAATCACAGCCACCGCCTCCTCTGTACACGTTCACTCTATCCTCTCCCCATGCACAATTACACTGTGCCCTTTCCCCACAGCTAAAGTTCTAGAGGAGAGTTCTCCAGGGCAGGAGAGTGAGCTAGGGCGGCCAATTGTGGAAGAGAGAGTAGCTATAATTAGCTATAATTTCTCAAATTAAGCTTTAAAAATACAATAGAAGTAACTGTGAGCAATTCTCTTTTTTTATTGGCGTGCCTAAAATTATTATTTGCAAATGTAATTTGAAGAGGCCGTGCCCATTTTTACTTACAGCATAATAAAACTATCAGCTACTCCTTTTCTCTGAATTTCTGATCCTGTTCTTTTAAGAATTTATTTGAAACTGTTGATTTTAGCAAAGTCAAACTAATCCGGTATCAGTGAGCAAAACGGCAATATTTACTAAAGCATAATTTTATCTATTCTGGCTCCAGTATTTATTTTGTAGATTAAGCTCTGTTTGATTTTCTCAGAAAGACTTATCAACACTGCAGTGCAAAATAACAGAGACCACAAAAATCAAGTCAAAATAAGATTGAAAAATTCTTTGGGATAGAGTGTTTTGATTACAAAGTTTCTAGATTAGTGAAGTCCAACTTGGACTCTGACATAAAATTTCATAAAGGGCCGTCGACCTCCTGTATCTAGACTATTGTTAGTCACTCCACTGTAATAAACCGTTGTTTTCTCGGAAAATGTATGTTTATTTAACTAGGTCTCTTTGCTTCACAATCTGGATTCTATTCAGTCAGTTACCACTCCAATTAACTAACAATTATTTAACATTAACAGTAATTACAGACGCCAGTTAAGCGCCTACAGATGTCAACTGTTAGCTTTGTACCTAATCACTCAATGAAATGGAGAAAGTTCAACAAACATCAATTAGGCAAGCAATTAGTATGAGTTAGGAAAGAGCATGTTATCATGTGTGAGCTGATTCAATTTATTTTATTTTGTCAGTAAAACACACACAGAGAGAGACAAGCAGCAATAAATTATTGAGATTAGATAAAGCTTTGTATTGTTTTGTTGTTTACCCAAGATTTTTCCCCCTCCTCTTTTATTTTCCTTATGTAAGTTAAATATACTTTACCATGCATTTGTTATCTTAACAAATATATTTCATTTCAATGGGAAAAGCACAACAATGTTCTTTTAAGACTGCAGACTAGGGACTATGGGCCCAGATCCTCAAACGTATTTAGGCTCCTAACTAGTATTGAAATCAGTGGAAGTTAAGAGGCTAAATACCTTTGAAAACCAGGGCATATGAGCCTGATTCTCTTCTCTTTCATCAGTTTTACACCCGCATAGCTGTCAACCTCAGTGAAGTTACGCCTCTTTTACACACTAGAGGAGAATTAGGGAACATATATGGCTGCAGTGCATATGTGATTTAAGAAAATACTGAACAATATTAATTGATTTCCCCCACTGTATTTCCTTTAAATGTATTTATATTTTAAATGCTAGTATGTGATTAAATCAAAATAACCTGGACCCACCCAACAATCTGCTGTGTAGATGTGTCTGTGCTTCTTTTGCCAACTCTTGAGACTTGGGCCCCTGCACGCCAATGGAAGGCCACTCTCTTTGGTAGCCCAGGCTTCTCCTCCTGCTAGATATGCAATTGATCAGCTGTTTGTCAGAGGCGAGATGGGTGAGGTAAAATCTTTTACTGGACAAGCTTCGGTTGGTGAAAGAGACACGCTTTCAAGCCTCCACAGGGCTCTTCTTCATCTGCCTTGTCTCTCTCATGTCCTGGGACCAATACAGCTACAAACAGCTATTTGTTACTGATTAAGGAGTAACACCTCCTCTAACTGCACTGCACAGTCGGCCTCCATGCTGCAGATTTACCCTGTGTCCTGCTCAAAAGTACTGATTAGGAATGGACCCTAAATTAGCTTTATCTTTATAGTTTAGCTTGCATCTAATGACCAGCCTGACTCATTACTTAACAGCCTAATTTAATGTTTTTTATCAAGTACTTGATAAACGGTCTTTTGTCCGATAAGGATGTATTCCAGGACTTTCTCCTCTTGAGAAACACTTATTGTCCTAATATGTTATACTTTTTTTATGCCGAACACATGAAGTACAGGCGAGTCTCATCTTATGCGCATTTAACACACGCGAATTCAGCTTTGCGCGGTCGGCAAAAACAAAAATTAAAAAAATAGGAGAAAAATAACAATTTAAATACTGTACCTGTAGTGCAAGTGATTCCACCCGCCATTACACTCAATGTAATTTTGACTATATGTGATTTTCGCTTTACGCGCTGACAGCGGAATGTAACCCCAGCGTAAGATGAGACTCACCTGTATACTGTAAACCTAGCCATATGAATGAATCTAACCTTCCTTCTGAGTGGACTCTATGGATTGTAATATCCCTCCTAACTTAAAGCCTGATTTTGAGGCCATTACTGGTGTTGTTTTGTATTAAACTACCACCAGTTAAACAAAAAATAGATCCAGCATCAAACTGGCCTACAGCTATAATGCAAAGTTTTGCAGCCCTGCGTGAAAATACACATTTAATGTCAGCAGATTTAGTGAGCAGTTATAAATACCTTCACAAGTTGTTCCAATAACCAAAGCAAATTGGCTTTTTATTTCAGTTGTCAACTGTACTCCTGAACAGAAATGCTCTTTAGCCTTGTCACGGCACCAGCATATTTGTAATATGATTTTCATGTAAAATAATCCCGTAGAGCATGACGATACATATTCATTCAGGCTGCCCACGGGGTTATTCATGTTAGCATGTCCCAAAGTGTGGGAAAAGGAGTGAAGGTAGCAAAGACATATCTCCCTATTGCTCTCCAGCATGTATGTCTACACTAGGAATGCTTTACTGGTATAGGAATGCTGATACACTGTACCGGCAAAGTGTTCCCAGTATGGACACAGCTATACTGATTAACCCACCCCCCCCAATGAGCTATATCAGTAAAAGCATAGTTTTGCCAATATAACTGCATCTACACAAAGGCTACTGCTGCTATAGCTATATCGGTCAGGGATCACACCTCTTCTCACCCTGATCAACACAGCTATTCTGGCAGAAGTCTGTAGTGCAGACCAGACCAGAGTTTCAGGGCTTGTCTAAGCTGTGTATTATGCTGCACTAGAGGTGTAAATTGTAGTGCTCACTAAGTGGCCCATGTGGATCCTGCTAACATGCACTGAAGGTTCTTAATGCACATTAACATAGTACTGTTTGAAACAGTACCACATTAACATGTACTAGTGAATTTTTAGTGCACGCCAGCGGGGTCCGCACAGACAGTGAGTGACACCCTACTGCTCACAAGAATTTACTCCCCTCTAGTGTGGACTAATGCACATTGTAGATAAGTCCTCAGCTTTTGTTTGAAGAGAGAGGGGGGAAAGAAATAAGTCTCTAGATATTATGGTTGTGAAGAAACCCTTAAATGTGACCCCCGTGTAACTGAAGCAACAATAAGTGTGTGAAGAGCCTGAAACAAAGGCTCTGAGGTGTGAACAGCTCTATTTATTTCAATGGGAGCTAACTCAGATACCAGTGATATCTTAAATGTCAAAATTGTTAACTATTTCACTGCTCATCAAGGCATGTAAGAAATGAGAGAAAGTTCATATTATAAAGACCTATACTACCATGTCCTAAAGTATGCAGGGGATTGAAGGATTAAGTCCTTATTAAATATAGCTGAGCAAATGCTCCGTAATTTGTCCTTATTTAGGCCCCAGTTCCGCAAGATATTTCAGTACATGCTTAATTTTAAGCGTCTGTTAACGTTAAGCATCTACATTAGTGCTTTGATGGATTAGAGTCAAATCTTGAGAGGTGCTGAACACTTTCATCCTCTCATGAATCTCTCATTATTTAGTGAGATTGCACCTGAGTAACCAAAGGCAGAACTTGACTCAGGCCTGATCTACATCTAAAACTTAGACCTACCTAGCTGCATCGCTCAGGGCTAAGAAATTTCACACCCTGTGTGACGTAGTTAGGTCGAGCTAGCTGTCACTCTAGATGCTGCTAGGTGAACGGAAGAATTCTTCCACCGACCTAGCTACCATTTCATGGAATGGTGGATTACCTACCTTGATAGAAAAACCCCTTCCTTCCATATAGGAAGTATCTACACTACAGTGCGACAGCTGCAGTGCTGTTGCAGCCACTGTAGCATAGATATATCCTCAATATCAGGCTCTATGTGAAATATATTTGCTGGAACAAACTGTTTTCTAAGCTAGATTTAACTAGTAACACTCTGCATGTTTGTCAGGAGAACACAGAGGAATGCATCAAGTGGTGAGTGATTGTGTTTGTGAAAGGGGTGTTGTACACGGCTCAACAAGCTGTTTAAATGGCTAGTGTAAACTTATACTTAACAGATAACAAATAAATTGCTTTAAGGTCCATTTTGAACAGTAAATGGCCTTGAGTTGTATGTGCTAATAGACTGATGCAATAGATGGTTGTCCTTAGGTTTTTTTCCGTCTACAGTCATCTGAAAAATAGTTTTTTCCCCAATCATTTCTTTCTTTCTTAAAGATTAAGACCTAGAATTTTAAGCATCAGCTAGCTTTTTGGACGTGTCCCTTTTTGCACGACCAACTTCAGGCCTCATTTTCAAAGGTGTTGAGCAGCCAGGGCTCCCATTGATTTTAGCTGTAGCACTCCCATTGCGGAAGCGTGGGGGCTCAGCACCTCTGCTAGGGTGACCAGATGTCCCAATTTTGGGGTCTTTTTCTTATATAGGCTCCTATGACCCCCCACCTCCTGTCCTGATTTTTCACGCTTGCTGTCTGGTCACCCTAACCTCTGCAAATCAGGCCAGTAGGTGTCTCAAGTTGACGATGATAGTAATAGAGACACTTCAATAAAATTAGTGGATACTTTTGAAAATTTGAGCGTAGATACTTGGTGATGAGTGGCTCAGAATAGAAAATGTCTGTTGCACATGAAGTTGCATTCTAAGAAACACATCTACCTCAAATTAGTAATGAAAAGGCAACGTTTAATTTAATTGATTTATTTGTATTAAGTCAATCATGCAAACATTTCAACTTCATTGTTTAAAAAGAAACAAGATTTTAAAACTAATTTGGTGGTTCAAAACACTAGTTTTACCTTTGCTTGCTGTTTCATAATTTGCTTGTTCAGACAGTCATGCTGCCCTCAAATCTCACTGGGTTTTCTACCACAAAGGGAGTATAATTGCAGCGTTTGAGTCCGCTATTGTTTGTAATAAGACATTCCAGGATTGGGTAATATTAAACAGCACTATAGCACCTTTGTATACGATAATGACAGAAAATCTTTCTTTGTTCCTGATGTATTATTTCATAGTTGTTGACTTGTTGATATGGATGATTGTGCAACAGTATGTGTGTTCGGGTTTTGCTAGTGCATTAGAGAATGGGAGACAAACTATACTAGTAGTGCAATATGTTAATTGAAATCTTGTTTCACTAATTTGGGCTAGTTAGAACCTTGAGAAGCAGAGCTGTTTCTTCCCAGTGGGAGCCCCTGAAAAGAATTGTGACTCAGGAAGTTGCTTTTGGGAGATGGAGCTCAAATACTATGGTGATGGGCAGCAGTAAAAAACCCTAAGATAGATGGGAAGGATAGGAAGACGAATAAGTTACTGCAGCCTTTGAAAGGGTGATGCTAAGTTCTTCCCATCACATCTGGCCATGGAGTAATGGGGTGTGTGCAGCCAGAGCCCTGCCTCCTCCTTATCTCCTCCTTGCCCACTGACTCGGATGGGGAAGTATCTAGACAGCAGGGGCTGTGTTCTGTACCATATCCAAAATCTGGGTATGTCTTGCTTGGCAAGTTGGCTGATTGGGGGGCAGGAACTATTGCGTACAGTGATGATTCTCAGAGTAACCAGGACTGAAAGTCACCTTCTTACACCCCTGCCTCCAGTGTGAGGGAGTCTTGCTTGTGCTTCACTGGGTGTCAGCGCGCTGACGCCATCAGCCTGTTAGCCACCCACGCGCTCTCCTTTGGGCTATGCCAGCCCTTACTTTGCCTTGCAGGTTAACAAGTTCTGCTGAAGCATTCTCGTGTAGTGTCGATTGCCAGAAGGGTGAACAGTCCTTAGAGTGCACAAGTTTACATGTGAGCTGCTGCACTGATGAACCCATACAGGTAGCATGTGACCTTACCCATTCCGGCTCATCTGTAAAATGAACACTTCATCGGTGGAGAAGGGCCTGCTCCATAGATCATTGACGTTAACAGAAAGATTCCCATTGACTTCAATGAGCTGTGAATCAGCCCCTAAGTTGAGTTTTTTTTTCTGCTGGTGGAGGAGGATATAATTGAGTGCCAAATTACATAAAAGAAATTCAGATGTCTGAGAAGTCTTATTTCTTTGCTGAGAGGCTTCCTTCCGTAGATTGTAAGCTTTTGTGGGCCAGGGCAGGGACAGTCATTTTGTTCTGTCTTTGTTCAGTGCCTAGCACAATGGGATCCTGGGTCTATACTATTAAATGCTATTAATTCTTTGGCAAGCTGTTATAGTTGCCTGAAAAGGCTGGTGCTACCGAGCCTGGCCTCTGCCTCAGATCTCTTCTGCTGTACATGCTTTTGGGGTAATATAAATTCAAGTTTCTCCTGTATGTAAGACATGAGGGCCTTGTTTTGAATATGTAGCTGCTTACTTCAGGATTTTGGCATTTTAAAAGTTAAGATGGTTTTCTTTGCCTTCACATATTCTCCCAGGTATCTTATCTTATTCTGATAACCTAACTGCTACCCAGTCTTTCAACAGCACATCCTCTTAGCCTCTAGCTGAGGAGATGGGTATTCACCTGAAGGCCTCATTATGCTTTGCCAGCACATTGGGGGCCAAAAATAACTTGACAACACCTGCTTGACACCAAGGACTTTAAATGACAAACAAATAATTGGGTGAAACAAACCCTAAGCACAGTGCAGCTGACACGGGACGCTGTGTGCAGAGTCCTCGACAGTAACAGTCACAGTTCTGACTGGTTCATGTCAGAGCAAATCTTTGAGCAGCAGATAGGGATGACACACAAGAATGACAGCTTTGGAAATAGCATGCTAGTTATTGCAGCAGGTAGGCCTCTTATGTGGCCTATGACAAGTTGCTGTCATTTTCATACAGGTGAATGGCTGACATCCTGCAACAGAGGTGGAACAATAGCATTTTTAAAAATAAATAATTAAAATCAGAAATGTGTTGTCCTCTAGGAAGGCTTATGTCCAGGGCAGGAAATTTCTCAGCTCTCTTTCTTTTTAAAATCTATTTAAAGTTGAGTGGTGTGAAGGCTGTATATGTTTAAATATCCGATTGCTCAGTAAAAAATCACTAATAGTAGTTATTAGGGCTGTGGTGTTTGAAACAAAAGCGATGTGTTGTTTTGTTTCCAAGGGTGCAAGTGCATATTTGACAGTGTATTCTCTCACAGAGAAAACTAAATACAGAAACAGGCACTAGTGCAACGTTAAGGTTGTGGTAATCAAGCGCTTAAAAAGTTAGGAAATCCCCCAAATTGAAGGTTTCTTCACCGTAGCATTAACTCTGGCGCATTGTTCTTGTTCATCAAAGGTCATTGAAGTCAATAGAAAGACTTCCATTGACTTCAGCGGAATCTGGATCAGGCTCCATGTTGTGCATACGAAGTAGTTTCAATTCCTGTTTTCTTTGTTAAAGGTCGACCTATGCGCATGTACACAGGGAACAGCACTGATCCCTGCTGCCTGAACACAAAATAAAAGGATATGTGAGTGCTGCTAGCAGTGTCAGGCAATCTGACGGGGTAGCACCATGGCCCCATATCCCCTTTTGCCCCCACATGTGCAGAGAATCCAGTGCAGGAGGAAGTGTGTGATACATCTCCAAAAGTAAGATGCTGGAGTCACTTATCAGCAGAGCCATGGAATCATCCTCTTGGTCAGCCTTCTCCATGGTCAGAATAGCTATAGAAACTGGCAGTAGCACAGAATACATCCTCGCCTAGGGCAGCACACCTGCACCTGGTAAAGGCATGATAGAAACCTTCATATATTGCTGTTTATGGGCCCAATTGTGCAGATCTTACTCAATGGGATTTTTTTCTGAATTCACTGGAATTTTGACAGAGTAAGGAACAGGATCTGACCCCATGCAATTTTCTCTATGCAGTAAAATACACTGGATCTGTAACAATGGCAACTATAACTGTTGGAATTTCTTGACCTTTGTTTGATTTCTCAATGTTAATGTTACATTTTGCATTTGTGTGTGTGTATTCACATTTTTAAACTACAGAAATACACACTCTGTATGCATACACGTATATTGACAGTGTATTAAAGAAGTAATTATACATTCTGTGCTAACAGCATTTTTTGCCCTTTATAGGGGTAGCCAGTACTAAGCGCTGGGAGGGGCACCATGCAGTGTTGCAAATAGTTCTGAAAGATACACAGACAAAAATTGTTTATTTACACAAGTGTACAGCAGTGCACTCATGACTTCTTTTTCTGCAATGTTTTGTGGTTCTTCAATATTTTACAGCTCTCAGTAAAAAGTGCAAAGGCAAATTCAAGAGAGTAAGTAAATGAACTTCGGGGACTGGACGAGGTGACCTATTGAGGTTCCTTCCAGTCTGACTCTTCTGTTATTCTGTGAAAGCTCAGAAAAAACGGGAGTCTAATTTTTAAATGAAGGTTTGGGTTGGTAGTTAACTTGTGATCATACTAGTTTTCTTCTTTCTAATAAACATGCACAGGTAAAGAAACATTAGCACATGTCAGAAATATCTGCTGCATATTCTTTACGTTGACTTCTCAGGAGAAAAGTAAATAGAAGTTAATAGTTCTCCCCCCTTCTGCCTGCCCTTCCTCTCTCTCCTCCCCCCTCCCCCGGCCCCGTAAATCAGTTTATCAGTATATGTTCATTTTCCCGCTGCAACTTAAACTCTGTCCCATATAGACAGAGAGTTAATATATTGTATTAGGCTATTATTTTCATATATAATAAACATGCAGATAACTTGCTCTGACAGGCAAAAGGTAAATGATTCCAACAAATCATACAGTTTAAATTAAAAAAAAAAAAAAAGGAGGGGAAAGAAATAGAAGGAACTTGCTTAAACCCTCTTTACCAAGAGGAAGAACAGAAGGTGTATGCGTCCACATATACTTTTTGACACTTTGTGTTTGGTTTTTCTATTCACTGCAGGAACACTTGGCCTACAGGCAAAGGTATCAAAAACTATTTCATGGTGTAACATGCCACTCCCTGCCCTTTAAACAGAAACTCTACTCACTTAAGTCATTTTATTCAATAACACACATTGTGCTACATGCATAACAAACACTACAGGGTAATGATTCATTATTGACACACTATCAGGTCAAACTCTGCTTAGTTTTAGCCACAAACAGCCACCAGCTCCTAGCAGTTTAAACTTAGGGCACGTCTTCGCTGGCAACGTGCTTTAACATGGCTTGTGTAATCGCAGCATTCCTAGTACTCTAAAACCCCACTACCATGAGGGGTGTAGCTACCAGTGCTGGGAGCACGGCTCCCAGTGCTGGTGCACTGGCTACACTGGTACTTTATAGCGCTGAAACTTGGTGTTCGGGGCAATATGTTATATAATTACCTACTATCATAATTCTGATTTACCTAAAAGATATGCTTCACTTACATAACTTGAGCTTTTTCCTTTTTTACCTTTAATAAAATACAGTTTTTAAGTCATATGTGTGTGAGCTTGTTTGTGTATGTTTTCAATAAAGCTCGGGGAGGATAGCTCCGTGGTTTGAGCGTGGGCCTGCTAAATGCACAGTTGTGAGTTCAATCCTTGAGGGGACCATTTAGGGATCTGGGGCAAAAATCTCTCTGGGGCTTGGTCCTGCTGTGAGCCGGGGGTTGGACTAGATGACCTCCTAAGATCCCTTCCAACCCTGATATTCTGTGACATGCCATCTTGCCGAAAAATGAACAAACTCCAGAGGCTATTTATGCAGCTCCAGAGTTGTTCATTAGCTATATTTTTTATCTTATCATATTTGTTCAAACCTGTAGTGCAAAACTTGTAATTTTGTTTGCTAACACATGGAAAGCTCAGAAGATTAAGAACCTGATCCAAAACCCTTTGAAGTCAATGGGAATAATGAGATCATTACGTAAGGAAGTAGCACATGTTCTACCCAGTCCTTTAGAGAGTTGTTTTTCCCCATCTAGTCCTCTCCTCCCACTTTGACAATAAACATCCTAGCGACAGTGCATTAGTTCTACTTTCTGTTCATAGACATACCTTTTCCAGAGACTGGAGATTTGGCCTCTGTTAATGCTCACACTACTGTAGAATTCAAGAGAGCAGTCTTAAAAAAATCTCATAATTATTCCTGCCAGTTCTGCAGCTGACGCTTTGTGAGAGCTACCGTTAATATTTATCAGTGGAGTGTTCGTACAGTACCATGAATAATACATATTGAATATTTCCACAGTCATCTTGCTGGATATATCCTGAAAAAGACATTTTCAGGGTGTACAGGTCCAGTATTTTGATTTTTGAACATTTCTAGTTAATAGGGTTGTGCACATCAATATTATAGATTTGCAAGCGTGCCCTTCTAAAGCAATTGAAGCAAAGGACCACTGGAGGCAAATACAGCCCTAATTTTTCATACAGTAAGATGGACGTGGCCCCTATGTTGCAATGGGATACAAACATACAAAAATAACTTGTTACACTTATCTGCTGAAGCCAGAGAGAAGATTTTTGGTTTGCAAAAATGATTTTTGTGGAGACATGCTCCAGATTGTTAAATGGCTCTGGAGCTGGCAAATTCTGCTTAAGGCAGAGTCTTTTCATTAAAAAGGGATTTAACTAATTAGACCTGGCTGTCAACTGACAGGTTAATTGATAAGGGTAGTGGGGCCCACTAACCTGGAGGTGAGATTATACTATGACTTTAAATCTTTATAGTCCCTGATAAAACTTAGCCTTTCATTGGTATGTCACAAAGTTATGCTGGCTCTTTTACAAGACTTCGTCTCTGGAACAATTTGCAACAAGTCCTTCACGTTTCAAAGCTGCAGTTCTTTTTAATCATTTTAAAAATTAAGGATCTGATCCTGCAGATCTTTACTCATGTGAGCAGACCCATAGACTACTTACTCATTCATAGGATTGGACCCTGAAATACTTTAGTTTGGGCTGTCAAATACTTTAGAACCCAAAGGCAAATATATATGATTTTAATGGCAATTTATTTGTTTTAACAGTTTAAATGAGTAATCAAGTAGTAATCAAGTGGATTTTGCTTGTAGAACCTCTCCTTACACAGAATTCCTTCTTAAAACGATAAGGTTGAAGTTGGAGAAACGTTTATTGATTAGTAAGAATGGAGCTTTTGAGCATACTCGATGTACAGAGCCAGGTTGGATGAGGATTTAGGCTTACAGACAGACTTGCTCGTAGATGGGGTGTACTTTCTGAATATATATGGTGAGCATGAATGACAAGCAGGATTGACTCTGAATGCTGCGGTACATCCAAGTGGAAACCATGTTTCCTGTAAGGTAGCAAGGAACTAATGAAAAGACACAGCAATCATAGAATATCAGGGCTGGAAGGGACCTCAGGAGGTCATCTAGTCCAACCCCCTGCTCAAAGCAGGACCAATCCCCAGACTAATTTTTGCCCCAGATCCCTAAATGGCCCCCTCAAGGATTGAACTCACAACCCAGGGTTTAGCAGGCTAATGCTCGGGGTCTGTAGAAATCAAAGTAACTGCAAAACTGCCTTAAACAAAGTGATTAAAAGCAGGTGAAATTGAACATTAACGCTGCTAGTCTGTCTTTAGGACTGTGTCTACACTACTCAGCTTTTAGCGACATGGCCGTGCAGCTACAACCGTAGCTGCTCTCTCCTGCCGACAAAAACTTCCTCCCCCAACAAGTGGCGGTAGCGTTGTCGGCAGGAGAGCACCTGGCGTCGACAAAACTTTTGAGGTGTGTGTGTTTTTTTAACACCTCTGAATGAGAAAAGTTTTGTCTTTCACTTGCCAGTGTAGACAGACTCTGCCTTTTGTGCCCAAGGTCTGACAGTGAGAATTTCATGTGTCCTCTCCTGCCTAGGCACAACAAGGTGAATAAAAGTTGGACTAGCAACCTTAACTGTGGACTCCCTTGCAGTAGGTGAAGTGTGTAGCCACAGGCCAAAGGAGTGTGCCAATGGCTCAGTATGCTGAAAGAATCAAAGGAATGGGAAGCGCTGCTGACTGGGAGCGTCTGTTTTGGTTTCATTGCTGTAAGATTCTGAATATGTTTTAACCTAACTTTTTATGTATAGTCTTAAAGAAAAAAACGAATGGAAAGGGACAAATTTTGTTCTCATGTGCACGTGAGTAGCTGAGAGCAGAATGTAGCACATAAAATTTCAAGGATAGATTTGGCTCAAAGCGTAGTTACAAAAGAACCCTCCTATGGATGTATAAAAAAGGATTATTTTCATTGGTATCCTGAGGTCTGAGTGCAAGTTGATGAGACATGTCAGTTACAATCCCCACTCTTTGATAGAATTAAATCCATGAGTCCTGGTGGATTGAATGTACCATTAAAATCAACACTGTAACAGTGTTAAAAAAATCCTACCATAAAGTCTAAAACTGCATCTCTTTTTTTCTTATTGTGCTTCATCTAAATGACTGAATAAATATCCATTTTTCAAAAAGGAAAAAAAATGCATTCAGATTTCTAATGTCCATGCCAAGTTGCATCCTGATTTGAATTACAATGGGCAAATTATAATCTTTTGAGACAAGGAAGGGATTATGGAAACTACAACTGACCCTTCCTGGCAGGCATGGCTAAAATGAAACTAAACTTGGCAAATGATTTACACTTACATCAGGCAAGAGTTATTCCTCCAGGCTGTAGTTGAAATGCATTGATTTAGGATTGTGAGGAAGGCTTGCAATGTGCTCAGATGGCCTGAGGTTGAAGAGAGGTCTGTCTCAAGTACTATCAGTCTTTTACATACGACAAGCTATAAGCATCCTCCCATCCCATGTGTTTTTAAAAAAAAAATAGAGTGAGAGAAATCTAATGGAGAGTTTACTTTTTTGGTGGTGTTATATTTGTAAATCCGTTAAACAAATAATGGGTTTAGTGTAGGATCACCAGATAGCAAGTGTGAAAAACTGGGACATGTGATGGGGGGGGGGTTAATAGAAGCCTATATAAGAAAAAGACCCAAAAATCGGGACTCTCCCTATAAAATTGGGACGTTTGGTCACCCTAGATTAGTGGGTGTAACCGCAATACTACGATTTGAAAATGTGCCTATGAGAATTTTGGTAACACCTGTATTTTTGTTGTTTCCTTTCCGTGAGAATATTCTTTTAGTGCACTCTTCTGTGTTCTGGGTTCATTTAGATTTATTTCATGCCATTTTGACTTGTTTACATGCTATGGATAAGAGATCACCATAGTTGTAGTAGAGTAGCATCCAGTCTCTGGGTTCCTTAGCCTCTTACTTAAATTTAGAGCAATTTAAATAAATGTTTTTGACATCTGGCATGGGTATTTAACAGATGTATGTATTTACAAATTTCAGTGGTTATATAGGCTTTGTCAAAGACAGAGAGATTTCAATAATTAGTGTGTGTTTCAGATGGGGTTGTTATGCATTTTGTCTATTTTTTGTATTTGGTTGACACTTAGTGAACCGGAGGCTGTGTCTGCACTGCAGAGCAATAGGGTTTGAACCCTGGGTCACGGCTTGACTTGGGCTCTGACCCTTCAGCCCCTCAGGGCCCTACGACTCTAGGTCTGAGCCTGAATCTGAGAGATTTGTGTGTAGATGGAACCAGGGTCTAGTCTGAGTCTGAGTTTGCACTTCAGTGTAGACATGACTCAGCCACAGAGAGCAACTACAGTACCTCATGGGAGATACAGTATGTCTGGGACGCAGGCGTTCATAGGGGAGAATGGAGGCATGAGGGACCTGAATTAAAAATCCCACGAGGCACTGCTCAGGTGGATGCAGAGATGAGTATCAACCTGACCCAAAACAAAAAGTTTCATGTCAAATTCCTCTGAAATTAAATTTTTCCCTTGGAAAATTTTAAGATCGAGGAAACCTTTAGTTACTCCATGGTCTTAAATGTGGTTATACGTATGTTTTGTTCAAAAATTTTCAACCAGCTCTAGTCAGAGCTCTTTGTCAGTGCCAAAGTAAACACAAGATGGTCGTAGAGTTTCCCTCATTCTCTCTCGTTATCCCTTATGCTGTTTATTATGTCCACTGGTTACATCTTGTCTTAATTAGATAGTCTCTGCCCAAAATAGCATACAATCTTGTGCTCTGTGTTTGGAAGCTGATTTTAAAAAGTGGCAAACGTGTTTGTTAAAAATGTCAGCCACGTATGGCTGTTTTTGTGAAAACATCCAACTTTTCAGAATTTTCTGTCCAGCTGTACAGTGCCTAAAACAATAATTTCTTGATTCTTGTTTGAGGACTCGAGGCTCTACTGTAATATACATAACACCAATATTTACATAGAAAAGTGGATATGTCACTCGGTGAATAGAACAGACAGCATCTTACTAGGGTTCTATTAAGCAAGCAACTACTAACGAGCAGCCCTAGAAAATCTAAAATTCATGTTTCCCCATTTAGAATTTCTGTCTTTTAAAGTCAGTTCTCTGTGGTTACTGATACTCCATTTGCCCTAAATTTGTGTGAATTAACTACTGCAGTGAAATAATCCACTGACACAGGCAGAACCTTCCTCTGCAAATCCAAGTGCTGCAAAAATCTAGTCAAGAGCAGATAAAAATGTAATAAAAAAACCCAGTGAGCTAGAGTACCTGCTCAGCTTGTTGCTGTTTGAGCAGTCCCAAAATGCTTTAATCTCCCTGCTTAAGCATCATGGTGTCAAGTCAGAAAAATTTAACAAACACAGTAGCAACTTACCAGACTCTTTGTGACCTGTGGACAGTGGAACTTATTCTTTTGAGAAACAGGTGCAAAGGGTAACAGGCTGGATTACCTTTCTTGTTTTAAAACACATAAATGCCTACATCTGTCTCTTAGCTCTTGGTCTAATATTTTTTTCTATTGTGGCTCAATTGATTTCTTTTCCTGACTTCCTGCACAAAAATCATGATACAGGTACAATAGAATATGGGAGAAGAGTGTGGTTAGTAATTTTTCTTTAATGGGATCCTGCCCCCCCTCCCCCACAAGAACTGTATACGTAAACTTATATTGGACATGAAATGATGTTGAAGCTTTCAAAGCTGGTTAAGGGATTGCAAGAGAGGTGGAAGTTGTTTTCCCTTGTAAAGCACGTCTACTGGTCTTGAGAAGAATAATAAAGCCAATAACTGTAATTGTTTTCAGGGTAGTTTTTGTACAGTTTGTTTTTAAGCAGGGCAAGACATAGGTCATTTTATAAAGTTGGTTTAGGGAGATGGCAGCGTGGACTATAAAGGTTTATGAGTGGAATGTAAAACAATTGTTTGTGTATATGCTCCCTCCCCTTAGGAGTTCTCCTTTTTATATTTTCTAAAGAATATAAAATCTCCTTGGCAGCAGAATTCCTGAGGCGATTAGTGTCAGATTGTTATCACATTTGACAGTGATTGTTTTCTAATCACGTGTTTGTTTTCCCACTTAAAAGCAACAGTTTGCTGAAACTTGAGAGAGACACAAAGAAAAGCTGGTGCCGGCCATTTAGAGCATTTCAAAACAAATAGTCTAGTTAGCTGGAATCTCTTACTGTTTTGCTGCCTTTTAGTCACCTGGAGGGAGGTTTTGTAAAACACAGATGAAGTATGTGCTGAATTCCTGTTGGATTTCAATGGGACTTGGGTGCCTAACTCACCTTTGTGATGGAGAAAATCTCTTCTCTAGAGTCTTGAACAGACGTGTGTGAGCCTCCCGTATATGGCTTTTCAGGTAGCACCTTCCATCCAAGGATGTCAAAATACTCTAATTAATTCAGCTTCACACCAATCTTGTGAGATAAGTCTCACTATTATCCCCAGTAGACAGAAGGGGAAACAGAAGCACTGAGAGGGAATAGTGACTTGGGCAAGATCACAGAGTGGCCTATTTTGGCACCCTAAATAGTACCTTGTTTCAAGTACCGTTGGTTTCAGCTACTGTTGGAGTAAACTGTTACTCAAGGTGGCAAGCCTCTCATACACAACAAGTCTGTGGCAGAGTTGGGACTAGGATCCAGATCTCCTGGCTCCCAGTCCTGTAATGAGCAACCAATCCAGTATTTGAGACTGATTTAGTCAAGTTCTATATGCATTGTCCACTCGCAATCATATTCTCTCAACTGGTCGGGTTATACAGGGAGTGAAGAACAGATGATTATCATTATCTTTAGCCATGTTTCTGTGAAAATACAACAGCTCTCAGAACCATCAACTTTTTTTCACACCAGCCTGTTTTCTCAGCATACCTCTCTGTTTACAGACTATTTTACATTTCCCAGAGGAATGCTGGTTACCCCCATAGCTGCATTTTCCTCTAAAAGTGAGCAGGAAAGATAAACTGAATCTGACCCTGAGGCAGGATTAACAACCTCTGATGTGTCATATCAGAGTGGAAGGGGCAGCTTTTAGGACCTCTGTCATCTGTGATGGCAACAAAACGAAACAAAAAAAAAAAGTTGTTTTAAATCTCAAATGCAGTGTCTCAGAAAGGGAGTAAGTGGCTGAATGCACTGTTTTGACTGAAAGCAAGACTATGTTACATATGACCCCCTTTAAATTACTTCTTAGTGCGGATTGTTTTGGCATGTCAATGCCATTCTTGATCAATAACTGTTCCATGATACAAGCAGTATTAACTATAAACAAGAAACATAAACAGTTTTATCAATCTTCATCTGATTATCATCAAAATGATGCTCTCTTCTTGTGTATGTGGAGGATAATCTCAGCAGGAAGATTATCTATTGTAAGTGTTTTGCACTGTGATTTGAGTCTATTAATGAAAAATATGAAGTGTGCGTTTTGGTTTAATTTGGTTGACTCTAGTCCAGTTCAAAATAGAAAAGGCAAATTATATCCTTAAAAAATGAGAGAAGATGCATTTTGCAAAATGAATTTCTTCTTCAGAACTGAGTGGGTTTAGCAGAAAAAAGGTTATACACTTTATGGAAAAAGATAAAAATCTACTCCATGAAGCCTTAATGATATATGACAGGAAGTTAGTACATGAAAGGATTGACGTCAGTTTAAAGATTAATTCCTTGCATATTTAATTCCAAAATATATCAAATGATGGGGGGAAATGTTAATTGACGTGTAATACTTTCTTCTCTCCTATGGGTGCTGTGGTTTTTTTGAGAGTTAAATTGTGACGTTTGATGACTGATAGCAGATTGGTAAACTATGTTCAATTAAATTAAACATCCCACTTGGCAGGGTTGTTAGTCTCCTGGTAGCAGAAGGATGGGGGCATTAACTTCATAGAATTGTTAGCCAGAGCTGCTCTGCTGTCCTTGCTGTTAACCAAAGCAATTATGCAAATGTAGACTTCAAAGCTGATCATTAGGATTACCTCCTGGAAAGGAATATTACAATCCTGACCCGGGCTTTTCTCGAGAACACACCTTCCAGGTTATAAGCACTTGGGTGTTCGGATCTTGCCTTTCTGTTTGTATTGTAAAGTTCCCATCGTACTGTTGGAAAATAATAAATACTAGAAATCACTTATAAAAAGGCATTCTTGCAAGTATTCAGTGCTGGCACAGAGGAGGACAAGGAATTTATTGCAGTCTATGGCCCTAATTCAGGAAAGCGTCCCTAACCAGAACAACACATTTAAGCTTAAATTTTACACTTTTTAAAAAATTTAAGCACCTGCTTAGTCTCAGTGTAGCCAATTAGGGAAGGGTTTAAGCATACACTTAAGTACTTTTCCAAATCAGGAGCTAATACAGTAGGTCAGGGGTCGGCAACCTTTCAGAAGTGGTGTGCCGAGTCTTCATTTATTCACTCTAATTTAAGGTTTCGTGTGCTGGTCATACATGTTAATGTTTTGGAAGGTCTCTTTCTATAAGTCTATAATATATAACTAAACTATTGTTGTATGTAAAATAAATAAGGTGTTTTAAAATTAAATTAAAATGCAGAGCCCTCCGGACTGGTGGCCAGGACCCCGGCAGTGTGAGTGCCACTGAAAATCAGCTTGTGTGCTGCGTTCGTCACATGTGCCATAGGTTGCCTACCCCAGCAGTAGGTTTTCAATTCTGAGACCTTGTGATTCCACTTGCCTAAGGCCAACAGTTGATTTCAACTTGCAAGAACCTTTTAGCCCATTTAAGACTGAGTTTAATGTTTTGCTGTTTTACACACACCAGTTTGCTTTCTGAGTCCATGAAAATAATTCAGTATCTTAAATTATGCAGTCATGTCTAAGGAGCCAGTTTAGGAAAGCACTCTTATTCAGGACAGCCCTTAAGCAATTTAAATCACAGGGCCTGTCACACATGTTTAAATGCTGTCCTGAGTCGGGATCGATGTAAGCATGTACGTAAGTGCTTTCTTGAATTAGAGCCTAATAATGGGCCATATTGTGTCATCACTTTTTTTTTTTTTTTTTTTAGCAGAACTCCCCACTGACTGACCCAAAGTTTTGGGAAACGTCACATTAGTGCCTCATAAAATTAAAGGGCTGTGAACATTTTTCCAATAGGTAAACCATATTTACACATGGGGGAGAAGAAAAATCTCGCTCCCATATAGTTGAGAAAACATTTCTGTTGTACGTGTTTATTACAGATTGGAAATATTTTTCATGATGCTCCGGGTCCGTAGATGCATATTTTGTTTGTGAGTGTTAAGTTTAGTGAAGTCCTGATTGGTTATATCTGAGTTATCCAAGTATGAATAAATGCGGGTTTCATCAATTAGGGTATTTTTCAGGCATTTCTGTTTTCTGTACTGACGTCTCAACTATAGCTTATTCCTAAAGCTTAAAGTGTGGCTCAATGAGGACGAATGACGTGGACATATTTGGTGACATATTTGGTTTTGAAAAAATGAAGTTTAAAGGAGAGTCTGTGTGGTCTAATGGATAGAGCAGTGGACTGGGACTGTGGAGATGTGGTTTCTGTTCCTGGCTTTCCCACTAGCTTGGTTAAATCACTTCCCTCCCTGGCCTCAGTTTCCCTCTCTGTAAAATGGGGATAGTACTACTAATCTCTTTTGTAAATTGTAGTGGTGGTGTTGTAGTTGTGTTGGCCCCGGATATTTGAGACCTCACCCACCTTGTAATATCTTTTATTAGACCAACTTCTGTTGTGAGACAGACAAGCTTTCGGGCTTACGCAGAGTTCTTCTATGCTCAAGGTGGACAAACTGGTTTTTACTTTCCAAAGAAGAGTTCTGAGCAAGCTTGAAACCTTGTCTCTTTCACCAACAGAAGTTGGTCAAATAAAAGAGATTTTCTCACCCACCTTTCTAAAGAATGTTAGATTCTGTACAAGGAAAATGCTTTAGAAGAGCTAGGCATTACTAGTATTATTTGTAAAACATCAGAAGAATCACATACAAATATGTATTTTCTCTTTTAATGTAGCAAGTGATGATTCTAGAGAGGTCCACATGGATGTGTGTTTCTGGGCTATTACACATTGAAATAAAAGCAGCTGCATTTATTTTGATGATTACGTATTCAGATATAGGCTATCAGTGTTTATTTGAATGTGTTCCATATACACCAGATGTGTAATAATTTAAATACATTCAAATGATTGGTATCAAAGGTCACTTTTGCCTGTTCCTTCTGCCTTTTTCTCTTAAACGAAGAAAATTGTCAGTGCAGCATTAGGGTGACATTTCAAAGGCACAAATTTAAAGCGATGGTTCCTACAGCAAACAGTTTGTCCCTGATGAGCATATGGAATGTTCTGTGTGACACTGTATGATGCTAACTTATATGGTTTTATATATCAATCCAATTTGAAATTGCTGATTTTGTGCCTTTAAAAAAATCTCAACCACAATTTTGTAGTAATTTGTTTGTTTTTTAGCTCATAGTTCTACATATGTTCTGCCTATGACCGTTTCAGCTGCCATAAGGCATATGCAGAAATACTGTAACCCTTCTGTATTGTACTCAGGGCCGCCCAGAGGATTCAGGGCGCCTGGGGCGAAGCGGGGGAGCTGCGGCGCTTGTACTCACCCGGTGGCGGTCTGGGTCTTCGGCGGCATTTTGGCAGCGGTGGGCCCTTCAGTCGCTCTGCGTCTTTGGCAGCACTGAAGGCCCCCCCTCCCCCGCTGCCGAAATGCCGCTGAAGACCCGGCGCGACTGAAGGGCCCCCCGCCGCCGAAGACCCAGACTTCCGCCGGGCCAGGGCTCACGGGGCCCCTGGGGCAAGTTGCCCCACTTGCTCCCCCTTCTGGGCGGCCCTGATTGTATTTAAACCCTGGAGTTGTGATAGGAGGAACTGAGCATCAGATAAGGTGCATTTCTCTAGCAGATTGTTTATTTTAATATAATGTATGTGTCCAGTTCAGCTGAATAGGCAGAAGAGAACAGTAGGCTGGGGAAATGGAGGTGGAAAATTTCCTATCTGCTGTGTTACTCAACACTGCAAGGGACCGCATGAACCTGCTAAGGAAGTACTGAAGAGCACCTGGTTGAATCCATATATCTTTCCAGCAACATAGATTGCATGCAGGGTGTTTGCCGGCCTTGCAGATTATTATTTGTATTATGGAAGCACCTATGAGCTCCAGTCAGACCAGTAGGGCGATCAGACAGCAAGTGTGAAAAATCGGGACAGGGGTGGGGGGTAATAGAAAGCCTATATAAGAAAAAGCCCCCAAATTGGGACTGTCCCTATACAATCGGGACATCTGGTCACCCTATGGACCAGGGACCCCATTATGCTAGGTGCCGTGCAAACACAGAACAGAGGGTCCTGCCCCAAAGAGCTTCCAATCTAAATAAGATCACTACCTTATTCTTTGGTGGATTGGGAACATCATCATTACCCTAAAATGAAGAAGAAATAATATAATAGCAATATCAGAGGGGTAGCCGTGTTAGTCTGGATCTGTAAAAGCAACAAAGAATCCTGTGGCACCTTATAGACTAACAGACGTTTTGCAGCATGAGCTTTCGTGGGTGAATACCCACTTCTTCAGATGCAAGTCACTTGCATCTGAAGAAGTGGGTATTCACCCACGAAAGCTCATGCTGCAAAACGTCTGTTAGTCTATAAGGTGCCACAGGATTCTTTGTTGCTATAATAGCAATAGTTCATTGCTTATTGAGTAACCCTTTTTTTCATTAAAAGGACGGCAAGACAGGGACAAGTTGGAAACACGGTTAGTGACTTGAATCTACCAGCCAGATAAGATGTAGTGAAAGGGTGATATAAACACATGGTCAGTTTAAAAAAGAATCTTGACAACATCCCATGTATTTGTATTGAATAAACAGAAAGTCTCAGTTTTTAAATCAGTGCAGGTGTGATTGCTAGATGGAGGGAGTCATGTTGAGAACGAAACTTTTAGCTGGATTATTAGTTTATTCAGAATTAGTTTTCTTTTTTCAGAGAAGCATGTTACATTTATAACTAGATAACACCATCTATTTCATTGCAATCCAGCCCCTGGCTTGCTAATAACATGCCAACTCTTCTGCTCACTTTGGGGATCATTACCTGTTGTTACCAGATGACCCTACCTTAAACTGGCATTTCAGGTGGCACTTTTCCTTTTGAGTAGCGCTGATTCAGTGCTCCCATCAGGAGTTAAGGAATAGTATGGTGCTAGAAGGCTAGGGGTGCACAACCGGTTCAAATTTTGAAAAGCATCAATCCCTATGATGTGCATGCATACTGCACAATACATTTACTCAAGTGGGTGATTTGCAAGTCATGTTTCTGCACGCATTTTTCAAAATATGGGACGTATTTTGGATGGAGCACAAACAGAAGTCCTGGGCATTTACTATCATTAAATATTCTTGGGTACTTTTTGTTAGAGTTGGGCTGCTAACTCTGGTGTTCTGGTCCAATTCAAACTTGGTTAATTATGTTCTGCCTACCTAAATTCAAGCTCCATTTTCAGTTAGTGTTGCAATGAACTTTTCAGGATCTGCTGTCATGCCTCCCTAAGTCTGGCTGCTTTGTGTATGAAATATTTTTGCCAAATCTCTTTCTGAATTCGCTATGGGGTATTGACATTTTTCTTTCTTTTGTGTATTAGTGACCCCTCTGAATAACTTACATTTTGCAGAGCAGCACTTTGTATTATCGTGAAGTATGAAAAGCCCCTCTATTCATTTTGAAAAGGGGTGTAAATGCTTAGAGAGATGGAGGGAAAGAGGGAGTGCTGGGGAGAGGAAAATGTTCCTTAGAGTCTCTAATGAAGCACCTGGAGAGAATCAGCAGTTCAGTTGCTCCACTCTTACATCATGTAGATCATTAAGATTTTAGTGGGGGTTAACACTCTTACCGGCTACACAGCATTGCCAATATTAAAAACCAAGCAAACTGAGTCACAGTGAAATGGCATGACTACTTCTCAGACCGAAAGAAGACTCAGTATTACCAGCTGCCCTGATTTTATCACCAGTCTCGTGATATTTGGTGTTTTTCTTAAAACTCAGCTCCTGGAGTCACGTGAATATGTGAAAATCGTGACTTTCATTTTTTATTTTTTAATATCAGTTTCTAGCCTTCCTAGTTTTGGAGAGAAACTTAAAAACGTGAAACCTAAAGGGTCAAAAACCAGAAGGCAAATAAAAAAAAAATCCCAAATGTATTTTATCCGTTTATTTATTTATTTATTTATTTATGTATTTAAAACTCAGGATTTTTTTGGTGGGTCTGACTCAAAATATTTAAATGCTTGAGACTGGAAATATTGGAAGAGCTTAGTCAAGCATATACAACCAAATGAAGCACGTTATGTAGGTATATTGCTATAACTTGGGCATACTAGCCAGTGGTTACAGACAGTCCCTGTGTCCCAGGTAGCGGCCAGTATTTCTCAAGCAGCCAGGAGTGAGCCGTGTGTGTTGGCTGTAGTTCTTCCTTGCAGTCACTGCAGTTGACTCTTGCGGCTGCTGCTGGATTGCAGAGGCTGTTTCTTCTGCTCCAGCCCAGCTGCTCTTAAGTGCTTTGCCTGCTGGTCGACTGCTGTGGCTTTTCAGTGCAATTCTGTGGGGACCAGATAACTAGGGAGAGGAAGTAGTCGACCATTTCTCCCCAAACATGCCAGAGGGGAAACAGACCTACTGTCTACTCTCAGTCATAAGAGCAGGCCACTAGTCTTTCTTCCTCACTACTCCCCGCAAAAGAGAGACCCATAGATAAGAGAGGAACCAAAGCCTGTTGTAGGGAGAAATGGTAAGGCCTTCCAGAGCTTTGGGATTTTGACTGGTCGACCCCATTGCTTTTGGAAGGCCAGTGTTGAGGTTGAGTAACTGTTCCCACAGGTGGTGCCCAGAGTATGCATCTATCCAGCAATCAAAAGGCAGGATTTCAGTAATATTTTGCCAGGTTTCCTGACACTAGCAAAACTATAGAATCCTAATTTTCAGAGTTACTATGCTTCCACTGACTCGCTCTGGAATTGTAGTTATGTGCTGAGATATAACTCCTCCATGCAGCACCCTCACATTGGTCAAGTCCTCTCTGTGAAATGCATCCATTTATTTAAGTAAACATAACTATTACTTTGCTTACCACAGGATTATTTTCTTCATGGCATATTTAGATATAATTTCCAGGACAGATGCAAACACTGGTAGTCCTAATTCATAGTGTTTTACCCAGAATGGTGGGGAGTGGTAACTAGGGTGACTAGATGTCCCGATTTTATAGAGACAGTCCCGATTTTTGGAGCTTTTTCTTACATAGGCACCTATTACCCTCCACCCCCGTCCCGATTTTTCACACTTGCTGTCTGGTCACACTAGTGGTAACAGCAGTGGTTCTCAAACTTTTGTACTGGGGACCTCTTTCACATAGCAAGCCTTTGAGTGCGATCCCCCTTATAAATGAAAAACACTTGTAAGTATATTTAACACCATTATAAATGCTGGATGCAAAGCAGGGTTTGGGGTGGAGGCTGACAGCTCACGACCCCCCCCCCCCGTAATAACCTCATGACCTGAGGGGTCCCAACCCCCAGTTTGAGAACCCCTGGGTAACAGCAACAGAGGTAGACTTTCACCCCAATGCTTTGTGCAGCCTGTGTACATTGTTTGGTTTTAATCTGCTGTGTGATTAAAAATAGATGAATGTTATAGCAACATAAAAACTGCCAAGGATTTGTTCTGTTTTGAAGTATTCTCTAAGGTGGTTCTCTGTCTTCTAAACCTTTGCCTAGGGAGATTATTTAAGGGGACTTGGGGAGAAGAGAGCAGCATTGAGAACAGTGTGTATGAATTTCACTTTTGAATAGCTTTTTAAAAATTCATAATGGAGTTGAAATACCAGTAGCTAAATGCTATTTTGTGTAATGTGTAGGAAAATCTATCTAGTGATGGGAGAGGAACAAGCCTTTCTTTCCGTGATCATCCCATCTTCAGAAAAAATTATAGAGGCTATTGGTCAAAGTGGATCATTGAGATCTTGCAAACTGGTCTTTACATTTTCTTCAGTTTTATGTAAACACCTTCACTATGCAGAGGACTAGATTTGGCTCCCTGTTACCCAGAAAATCTTAGTATTTTGCTGTCCATCAGTATCATGTCCTGGAGGAGTTTGCAGAGTAAAAGAAGGTATAATGGTAATTAATCATCTTTCATATATTATCCTGTTTTACGGAGGAATGAGGAGCAACTACTCAGGCCTACTCAACAGTGAATTTCATTCAAGTCATAATAAGACGACTATGGTTTACCTTTGTCTCTCTTGGGTTGTAGATGGGGAGGATATAGATATATACCGTACTTTCCCATAAACTCACTGTGGTTGCTCTGCATGCGCTGTAATTTTTGCTCTTCGTAGGTGCTGAAGGTTTTTACGCTCTTATGTTGTTGTTTGCTCACGGCAAGCTTCAAACATTTAAATGGGAGCTGATGTGAAGGGGGAAAGCATAGGCTATGCATCGTAGAGCCGTGCATGCCTTCATTTGTGCTTTGTATATTTAGGTTGGTGAATGCCTTACGTTGTGAGGGAAATTTTAAAATCTCAAGACATCTGACTGCCATTCTGAACATGAATTTTGGTGTGTAGCCCTTGCTCTCTACCCGTGAAACATCCCTAGCACTAAATTGGGAGGCCAACCTTCTACACCAAATTGGGGGTCTGCCGCAGCACGATCTAGAGGAGCATGTCACCAGAATTGTGTCAGACTGGGTTTAACATGCCGTGTGCAGGCAAGTTGGAGGACTTTAATTCACAGATAGAACTCTAAGTCTAATTGATGCGCTCATTACTTTGCCACTGAGAACATACAGTAAAGGAGACAGGTTGATGACTTATCAGCGCGTCAGTCTGATGGATCCAAAGCAGGTGACTGCTGAGATTTGGTTTGTGACAACAAGAGCCCTGTTACAGTTAATGACCCCCCTCTAGCAGCTACAGAGATCAACAGCAGTGATCCCTGCTGCATATACGTTCCCAGGTTTGTGAGATTATTTTACTCCCTCAGCCTTATTTTGGCAGTCTAGGCTGCTTTCTGTCTTCATGTGGAGGCATCCGAACGTCCTCGGGCTATTTTGTAAGATTAACGGCTTCCCTGGGTATTCTGACAAGGAGGAAATTTAAGGAACAAGAGTATTTAACTTAAAGCTAATCTGTTTTTTTGTGAGAGCGGGAGGATTAGACCATTAAATTCTACATGCCTGGCGGGTTTATGCCGCTGATGGCACTGATGAGCAAAACATGCTGCAGAGAAAGCAAGCTGAAGATTGATGGTGTGTTAGAGCTGGACGGAAGTAACAAGAGCTTTTATAATGCTAGGTCTTTAGGCCTTTGTCAGTCAGTCTATATGATTTTGAGTTAACTCATGGTCCTAAACGTGGTTATACGTATATTACATGACCCAGCATTTTTTTAGAGGAAGGACGAGAAGGGTGTAAGACTCACCACCTGCAACACTGCCTCTCATGTAGTTGAAGTTATTTCCCTTCTCTATTTGAAGTTAGTGTTGCAATATCAATCTACCCAACACATCTTCTAGAGGTGTTGCTAACAACTATTTACAACCTAGTAAGAAATGTGTGCTTTTGACTGTCTCTTCCCTGTGAAACCTGATATCCTCGTGGCAGTTATATAGCTAAATAACAGGGTTTTCCTATGTCAGAGCACATCATTCTTGTGCTAAAATGGATGCAAATGTTCTCTTATGACTTTTAATGGGCTCCTGCTGTTTTGCAGTGGTTCGGGCATGGTTATTTATCATTACTGTTGTGCAATACAGCATTATATTCTGGAAACTGACTCATAAAAAGAAAAGACAGGTACAAGTCGAAGCTGATCACACTCTGTGTCTACGTATGAAGAATTTGTGATGCTGATACATGCTTTACTGGAACTTAATGTTTCCTCATGGTGAGTCAGAGGCTCATGGATGCCCATCTTCTTACCATATATGTATGTTTAAACACAGCTGGGAATGAGAAATATTTGTGTTACTTTTAGATATGAACTGAAAATGAGCCAGTTTTTGAGGTCTCATAGGATTGAGGCATTACGGAGAAATGCACAGCAGTCAAGCTCTTCACCTGGGTATTATGGATATGCGACATTCATGCTTTGTGTTGGAAGAAGTGTCGGTTTGTACAGGTTAACACCCTCTGCCCTGAAATGAAGCACAGAGGGTCTTTCCTGTCATGGCACATGGAACAAAAAGAGTTAAAGTCCACTTTGATATTTCAAGAGCTTCCTTTGAACAAGCTTCCTCACCATCATAAAAAAAGAGCAGTGTAAAATGTCCGAATTCTAGCAAATTAGACAATTTGTCCGTTCTTATGCTTTCATCTAAGGTTTTATGCCTCCAGGCCTATGACAAAAGTCAATAATATGAATTGGAAGATATTGATTATTTTTGGGGTCGCTGTTGAAACATCATATATGCTTGATTCGGTCTCCCATCATCCAGTAAACATGTATTTTCAGTTTGGCTTCCCTCGTGGAAGGATTTTAAAATAGCGTCAAATTTAAAGTAATTTCTCTAATTTTAAAATAGCCTTTTTGAAAAAGTAGAAAATGTTATTTTAAGAGGTATTTTTCTTAGTTTAGAAACTTAATTCGACATATGAGTCTGGTTTTAATTACTGTGCAAACGATGGACTCTAGGCTGCAAGCTAGTCTATCAATGGAACCCTTGCTCCCATGTGGAAACCCATTGCCTTCAGTATAGCTCTGCATAAGAATAGGAGTGTGTCTGCATCAAATAGTTTGCAGAATTGGGGCCCTGATGTAGTTTAGAGCTTCTAGGATATTATGCAGGTATGTTGTTCCCTGGTATCTTTCAAACTAGCCATTCTGCCTAGTTCACCATACCTAAATTCTAAAGAAACTGAAACCTCCTCAACTGTGGGAAACTCTGGATCCAAACTTTGTGGATAGGGTATGGTTCTAATCTTCCTTTTAGAGACCCCAATCCTGTGCCAAAACCCACTGTTGTGGATCTCTGTACCCCAAGGAGTCCCAGTGCAACTTGATGCAGGATCCAGGCCTTTCACTTTCGTTGAGTGCTTTTGCTTTGTGCTGTTAAGCAGTAGCCACGTTCCACCCCAGACTTGGTTGCAGGCAAGTGAAGTGAGTCTTATGGATATTTGTCAAGTGCTTCGGCATTATAGGCAGTATATAAACATAGGATTATATACAAATATGAAGCACCAATAGTATTCAAACAGAATATGGTAAAAAGCCTAAAATCTCAGTTGGTTGAGCATCTGCCCTACAAGTCTATTTACATAATTAACTTCAAACTGTTTTATGTCTCCTCCTTCTGGAGATTTAAAAAAACCCCACAGTTTTCATTTTTAAGGTAAAGGGACAATATTCAATCTTTGGCTAATTTCACAGATTTACCTCTTCTAACTCTTTATCCTTTACCTTTGTATTGTCACAACTAGTGTGTGTGTGTTTGTGTGTGAAGGGGCAGGTAAATAAAATAGTTTGGTTTATATTTTCAAAGGAAAATAAATGTATTGGAGGGAGTCTAGTAGTAGCATGTATCAGAGGGGTAGCCATGTTAGTCTGGATCTGTAAAAGCAGGAAAGAGTCCTGTGGCACCTTATAGACTAACAGACGTATTGGAGCATGAGCTTTCGTGGGTGAATACCCACTTCGTCGGATGCATGTAGAGGAAATGCATGTAGTATTAGCACAACATGCTATCATATAGGGATCAAAGTTCAGGACCCTGGCATGATGTTTTGCTGCTATAGTATAGGAGCAGCAAACTCAACTCCTTCAGAGAAGTTAGATCTTAGATTCATTCTGTAATGGCGAGGCGAGTCACTGTCAGGTTTCAGATGGAATAAAAACAGAATTCAGATCAACACCAGGCCTACCCACTGATTCAGGAAAACCCATAAGCAGATGCTTTAAGTCCATCCCTATTCAGGATATCCCTTGGAAGTCAATGGGATTTAAGCACATGCTCAAAGTTGAAGAGCTGTCCTGAATGAGGATGCGTTCCAGAACTGAGGCCTTAGAGAGGACTGGTATAAAGTGGGGGAGAATAAAACAAATTGTTGCAAAACTATTTAGATACACATGAAAGCTGAGCTAAACGAAAAATATTTATCTGTGGTTCACTGACTCTGAATTTGACATCCAAATATTAAAATCCAGATGCATATGGCAGAGGATTGAGCTGAATAATAATCTGTGAATAGACTTTTTAGTATTTGTTTGTGATGAATTCCAAAGCCAGAATTATTCAGGATGACAGAGAGATTAGTAAATACAGCATTGCAAAATTATTTCTGCCTACCCGCCACAGGCAAATTGATATTTTGCTTGCCTATTATATATATATAATTACATTATTTCCATCATCATAAAGGGTGAGCAAGTAGATTTTATGCATGGCCTGGTCATGGTTCATGACAGTTTTGTTGTACCATTTAAGCATTATGTAAACATATAAACCTGTAATTAGTTATAGATTTTAATCCCAATACTACATATTTGTATTATATGTTCACATCTGTATTTGCAAGATCTAAATGTACATCGTACAGATGCACACAGGATCCATGAAATTGTCCAAATGTGTTTATATGATTTCTTTCTTCACACTGAAAGTTACTAAGAAGAAACCTGAAATCTTGAAAATGATGATTAAAATATCGGAAATTCTGGCACAACAGCCAGCGATCTGTAGTAAATGTTGCAAGTGAATTTCCAGTATAAACCCAGTTTTGGTGACCTGCTAAAATATCCCTTCAGCTTGAAAGCATCGGTAGTCAATTTCTCCAAAGTACCATTCAAACTGCTACTGACATCCACCTTGTTAATCCATTTTGGAAAATAAAAAATTGGCCACCAATCCATCATTACAAATAAGGCCTTGAGCCTGTACAAAGACTTATGCATGTGAGTAATTTTAGGCACATGACTAGTGCTGTTGATTTCAATGGGGACTACTCACATGAATTAAATTAAATATGTACATAAGCCTTTGCAGGATTAGGGCCTATAAAGTTGGTAGGCTGTCACTGCTATGAAGATTATGACATGAGAGGAAAATATGCAAGAGGATCTCACCAATCAGGTTTCAGTATTCAGCATTCCTGAAGTTACCAAACCACCTACCGCACATGTAACAGGAGAGAGCATTATTTCTGCATCAGATCTGAAGACTGAAAAGCCTATAAACGAAAGTCTGACAAACCTACAAGAATAAGGGGACAGCCAATGAAATTTAAGGGTAACAGATTTAAAACCGATAAAAGGAAATAATTACACAATGTATAATTAACTCATGGACCTTATTGCCACAAGATATTGTTAAGGTAAAGAGCTGGAGGTTTCAAAAAAATATTAGGAATTTTATATGAATAAAAATGTTAGCCACAGTTACGTAAGAGAGATCAATCTCACAGATCATGATATATGCCAACCACTAACTGACAAATGTAGTAAGAAACTTCCCTCATATGCATGTTATCACCTAATTTTTCATGGCTGGGATCTTTACATCTTTCTGTGAAGGATCGGAGACAGTATACTGACTGTACTGGATGGAGTCCCATTAGCGTGATGCACTAATGGCCAATTCCTACATCAGATCCTGGAATAGTTATTTGTCATTCCTATTTTCTCATCCCCTGGATGCTGTATTTTACTGAGTTAACATGCCTAGAATGGGATGCTTTTTTGAGACAGAAGATACATTTGAAACTCTTAATGAATTAATTAGTTTAAAGGAACCACTCTGATTAATGGTATAGCTTGTTTATTCATAAGGAGAGCCTTGCCTCTAATGGCAGTGAAACCAGCTGCTCAAAAGAGAGAACTGCCCAGGATTGTCATTAAAATTCTTGTTTTCCATTAATAGCATCATAAGGAATTAGAAACCTATTTTGCAATGTATTCTCAATGACAGTTGCGGCACAAATTCGTTACCACACGTACTGTATAACCCACATGACAGCTGAGCAAACTTATGAAATTACCATTGAGGATGATTATATTGGTTATGAGGATTAGCACAGCAGGCAGCCATATTGGCACAGGGCAGGGTTTGGGCCAAAGGATAAATATACATTCTTTGATTACGGTTATTAATGGGAGGCTGCTAGACTTTCAAGTAAAGTAAAGGCTCACTGGCCACCTGTGAGCTAATGACATGGATTTGCCTCATTCTGTATTTCAACTCGCTTGGAACCTGTAATCTAATTTACAAACAGATATGAGAAGAGTGAGCAATTCATTTTCTGCCTCACATGGATGTGCTTTGTAAACTTTTAATCCTTTAAAAATTACAGTTCTGTGCAAAATGGAGAAGCACAGTATGTAAGTCTTGTGTCTTTAAGTGCACCATTGACAGGCTACTAATTAGCCTCAGTAAGGGGCTACAAAAGCTACAGCAAAGTGAGGAGCAGATGACATATTCGAAGGGTATACTAGAGCATATTTAGGTTAGAGATTTAAACTAGTAAGGAAAACACTTACCCTTTGGATTGGAAGAAAGACCTTCAGTAGGCAATATTGTCTCCATATTCAGGCCTTACATTCCACTGGTAGTGTCCCTTTCAGCACACAAGGTGGTCGCTTTCCATATAAACGTCAAATCCAGCCAATTGATCCACCTTACTATATTTATAGCAGAAATAAAAATGTGGGCGATCGTACTTGAAACTGGTCTGGATTGCATGTCGTTTACCTTGGGAACGTACATAGGATGTATTTGTTTATTTTTATCCAAGTACTGAACTCACATTAATCAGAAGATGATTACCTTTCCTAAAGGCCCCATGGTAATTCATGCTGGTATTTTATGAAGTCTTTGTATGCGTATTGGAATAAGGTTCCTCTGTCAGGCAGCTAAAAGCTGTCATTACTGTACCACTCTGCTACTTTAATTAACATCAAGCCCATGAAAGACTAGAAACAAGTAAGTTGTGCAATTTAGGGATGATTCTCTGTCATGCTACGGTCCCTTTACACAACTCTGACATATATTCTATGCTTTGGCTGTTCTCTGCTTCCTCCATATGGAGGCTTGGGATGAAGAGCTTAAGTTAGAGCATACCTGAGAACTACATCATCCAGTTTAAAGGTGTCATTAATCTCCTGTGAACCTGTGCTGTCGGATCACTCCCAAAAAATTAGATCCAGAACCTCCCATTTTATAGAAACGAACACTGGTAGTGGTCAGTGAAATGTTAATATGCTCTGTGTAACAGAGAAAGACAACAATATTAAAGAGGGCACCCATCTCTAAAAGTGTTATCCATGGGATTATATGGGTACCCAAATTCCATGCTTCATATTGTAAACTGATCACTCAAAGGGGTCAGGAAGAATTTCCTCCTGTTGTATGGCATTGTTTGTTAGGCTAGGCACGTTGTGGTTTATTATTCCTGCATCACAAGCATCAGGTACCTAGCCACTGCTGGACTAGACGGATGAAAGGTCTTATCCCATGGGCTAGGTCTAATTGTATGTATTCCCCCCCTTATGTTTCATAAGGCTAAGTCAGCTGGTTCCAGTAACATTTGCTTTATTATATCGAACTTATTATGCCATAATGCACTCTTCACTGCACTGGAGGTTGCTGTAATAGGAGCCTCAATCCCCCTCTGAGGTCTATGAAACGAGAGCCGGGCTACAGTGCAGCCTCCCTGATTGTGATTAATGTTTATACAAATTGACAGGCACAAAATGGAATCTCTCTGTGCCCTGCCAAGCTCCCGTCATCTCCCTGCCTCAATGTTTGAAAATTAATTTGACTAAAACAAATAGTCAGTTTCCCCTCAATTTGTTTGTACAGTTTCAGGGATGGAGGACAGCCGCAAGCCTGAATGCCGCCCGTCAGTTCCAGTAATTGGAACAAACCAGTCAATGCTCAATAGATTTAAAGAAGGTGGGAGGAGGGAGGGATGTGCAAGGAAAGGAGATGTCTAGGCAAAGCAGATCCTTGTGTTATGATACTTGGTGCTCATTCAGGTGGAGAATGGCAATGAAAGACCATAGGACAACACAAGGCCCTCAGAAACACAGATGCACCTCCCTTGGAATGATATGGAAGTTCTTTGTGTGACCTCATGGAAAATCCTGTAGGACTTTATCAAAAATGAGATCTTTTCAATAGATGTTTTTGAATAAGTCTGTGGAATTTCCTAGAACATTATATCCCTGCTATAGATTCCTATAGGGTGGTTTTTTTGTTTGTTTGTTTGTTTGTTTGATTTTTAAGCTATAGAAAGGAACTCATTTTTTGCTACATTTTATAGGGTTTTTTATTATTATTATTTCTGTAGAGTCTTACTTGCTTAATCTCTTTTAAATTCTATGACCGTTCCCTAGGACAGAATTTGGTCTATGGGGACATTTTTTACATACCAAAAGAAGCTTTAAATGACCATATCATATCATGAAATAAAGAAACAGACAAAAACAAGGGGCACATATATCTGATTTCAATAGAGCCACATTGTTTTACACCTTTTGAGGACTTTATATGGTATAGTCCAACACAAGAAACTTGGTGAAGGGGAAATTAAGGCTGCAGGCACGTCAGTCATTTGAGTCCCTATTCCCTTCGGTAGTAATAGAATTTAAAAAAAAAAAAACCCACTAAAATGTTACCAGGCTTTCACCTGGAGAAGTGGAGGAAGCTGATGTGCTGTATTACTGGAGCTCCAAAGAAATCTTGCAAGCCAGAGGAAACATGCATGTAACTTACAGGCCTCAACTTACCACCAACATATATTTTTTTAAGGATGCTGTTAAGTAGCTTCAGAACCCAAATTGAGACAGTTTAAAAAGGGGATAGGGATGGAAGGCTGGAGACAGGGCTGGTTTACAAACCTAATACAATTAGATATATTTGTGTGGGGTCTAACCCTGTTCCCTTTTCTCACATGAATAGCCCCATTGAATTCACAGGCTTACTACCCTCCTGATTAGGCAAACAAGTTTCTGTCCATGAACTCCTGAATTTACGTGGAAAGAGTTTTATTGTAATTTCAGACATCTCCTTTGCAGTGTTGGGAGCTCAAGTAGATTAGTATTAAGCTAGTGCATGATTACACCCCACAGTGATGCTGATCAGTGGAGTTTCACTGTGCAAAACCAGTGTAACTTGCTGTAAAAAGCAAGCCACTGAAATTGTGATCATTACCTTATGATATTTTACAGTTAATTTCATGGAGGTTGTGTTAGCCAGAGAAGCAAAGCAATTTTAAAACTATGTTTTTATATTGACACTGTGCTTTAAAGATTGCTCTGAAACCCTTCACTGTAAAACTAAGGAGGGCGGGGGAGGGGATTCTTGGCGCTACAGAACAAATTTACAAAGGAAACGCAGTGTTATGTGGCTAGTGAGTTATGGCTGTGACACCTCTCTAGGGGAATAAATGTGTTATTCTTCTGTATAAACATATCACACAGCTCTTTTTGTCCTTCATATATTAAACTGAGCTGCCATGCTAAATTCGATCAGTGTTCATAAGGTGATACTTTTCAAGCTGCCTTTGAAAGCCAGTTTTTATTCAAGCTCATTCAAGTAATCCTGTCACATCCAAGCTGGATGAGCCAATGTCATGAGCATTTTATGTAGCTCTGTGGCTGAAGCAAATCAATGGGCAAGGAAGGGGGGATAAGACCAATCTATTTTTCATCTCAGTGAGAGTTACTTGTATGTTAAGGTTCGCTGGAACCTATTGAAAATGGGACATAAAAATCCAGCTTTACCATGGTGTCTGCTGCTGCTGCTTCTATTTTTTTTTTACTGACTAGTATCCAGTGTTTCTATTTATTTATTTTTATTTAGTATTAAAAAAAAACAAACCCTCCCTTCACACCTCTCCTTAGTGGTAATTTCAGAAGATAAGCAGTATTATGCTATGTATATGTATTGTATATATGTTGTGAGAGGGAGAGTACTATCCCGAGCAAACAAAACCCAGTGTTATGTGTATGGGAATTAATAGGCTGAGGGCCTCAAGCATTAACTACTCTCCCAGAGAAGGAAGGAGGGTCTTATTGTTACAGCATTGGCCTGGGACTCAGGAGAGCTGGGTTCTGTTCCCAGCTGTGTTACAGACTCGTTGTTCTCTGATTGCAGATGGTTCTGGTTTTTGGGGTATCCATTTTGGGATACCATGGACCTGGTTTTCAGAGGTGCTGAGCACCTGCAGCTCCCACTGACTCATTATAAGCTATTGGTTTTCAGTGCTTCTGAAAAATCAGCCCCAAAAGGTCTCAGAGTAGGCAGTTGCACAGAGAGGCATCAGATTCAGAGACTACTTTTGAAAATGTTGACCATAGTCTTTCTGTGCTTCACTTCCCCCTCCATCAAATGGGATAAATGTTCCCCTACTTCACACAGACTTTCTGATAAATGGGCTTTTTCTTACATGCATTTAATGCATGAAAGGAATTCAGAGATTTTATGTTGATGGAGGGTCACTAGAAAAGCCTCCAAACAAATAAATACAGTGGTCCTGTTAAAGTCAATGGGACTGACAGTGGTATAAGTTATGCTCAGTAAGTATTATCAGGCATCCCTGCACTTTAGGGCCTGATAATAAAGATGAGGTACTCTTAGAGATTGCAGTGTCAAAAGAAGAGACGCAACTTGGTAAGTTAAAAAGCAGTAAGTCACCTGGTCCAGATGGTCAACCAAAGAGTTCTGAAGACACTCAAGTATGAAGTGACTGAGGTGCTAACAAAAATGTGCAACCTCTCACTAAAACACCCACTGTTCAAAGAAATGGAGGGCAGCAAATGTTGTACCTATGTTTAAAAAAGGCTTTGGGGTGACTGAGGAAATTTTAGGCCAGTAAACCTTACATCAGAACGTGGCAAATGGTTAAAACCATATTTAAAAACAGAATACAAAAAATCTGGAAGATCATGATATGATAGGGTCTAACTAGCATGGTTTCCGCAAAGAAAAATTGTGTCTCACTATTCTCTTGGAATTCTTTGAACATGTCAATAAAATAGTGGATAAAGGAGAACCAGTTGACAAGGCCTCACAAAAGAGGCTTTTAAAGAAGCTAAGTCATCATGGGGTGAAAGGCAAAGTATTTTCATTGATCAAAAACTGGCTAGGAGACAGAAAACAAAGAATAAGATTAAATTGCAATTTTCACCATGGCAAAAAGTTGACAGTGGGGGTCCTCAAGATTCAGACCATGTCCTATGTCATTGGTTTTCTTTTTTTTAATTATATGGAAAGAGGGGGGAGGTCAGTAGTGAAGTAGAAAAGTTTACCTATGGCACAAAGTTATTTAGGTTACTGAGGACCATCGAGGGTATGAGGAACTTTAGAGAAACCTAAACAAGATAGGTGAATGGGCAACAAGATGGCAAATGACATTCAAGTTGATAAATGCAAAAAATGTACATGGAAGGGGAAAAATGAACTCATAGATCTTATAGGGTTCGAAATTAATGGTATAAAGAAAGGGATCTGGGTATCATAGTAGACAATTCAATGAAGACCTTTGCTCAGGGTGTAACTGAAGTCAAAAAACAAGCTAGAAGTTAAGATGTATAACGAATGGGATGGTGAATAATAAAGAGAATATTAAAATGCCTTTATATAAATCAGTACCATAGCCTTGTGGATAATGTGTGTAGTTCTGGTCACCCCATCTCTAAAAGGATACTACTGAACTAAAGGGGGGTCAAGAAGAGCAATGAGGAAGATCACGGCCTTGGAAAAACTTTCATATGAAGAGAGATTGAAAAGTTTGGGTTGTTCACTTTAAGAAGGAGATGAATAAACGGGGATATGATATAAGTATGTAAAATAGTTACTGGTCAAGAGAAGGGAGATAGAGCCACTTCTGTTTTCCCTGTCTCAAAACAAGACAACAAGTAGACATTTAATTAAATTAAGAGGTGGAAAATACCAACCTGATAAAAGAAAAAAAAATTTTCACACAATGCCACAGAAAGCTACTGAGGCCAAGAACGTAGCAAGACTGGAAAAGGGCTTGGACATTTATATGGTTACCAAGAATATACAGTGTTATAATTAACACTGACAAAAGCTTTGCTGAAGGGATATTAAACCTTATGCTTCAAGGCTTAAACCAATCTCTAATATGAGGGGCAGATTACCCCACATCTGTTTCTTGTGTACACATTGCTTTGAAGCATCTGGTGCTGGCCACTTCTCAGATATAGGATACTGAACTAGATGGATGTTGAGTCTGCTCCAGTCTGCAATTCTTGTGTTTCTATTTTCCTAAATATGCTGTGCAAATAGTGTGGTTCTGAGGGACCCCATATCTCTTCAACTTGCATGTTAAATGAAACAAGGAGAGAAAGGAGACCCGTAGTACTCAAACAGTTTATTAACATTGAATGTTAATTTGCCTTCCTTTTCTTCCCACATGGCAAGTTTGTCATCCCATTTGAGAAAAGTTTCTTTTAACAATCAATCTCTGGCTCTTGGATGCTTAACAGAGTTGCAAAGTTAATTATCAGAGGGGTAGCCGTGTTAGTCTGTATCCACAAAAACAAGGAGGAGTCCGGTCGCACCTTAAAGACTAACAGATTTATTTGTACATAAGCCGTAAAAAACCCACTTACATCTGAAGAAGTGATTTTTACCCATGAAAGCTTATGCCCAAATAAATCTTAGTCTTTAAGATGCCACCGGACTCCTCATGGTTTTTAAAATTAATTATCTAATTTATAGCTTCTTAGCTGGATAGGTTAGAAAGTTAAGAGGTGTGTCTGTTAGATATTAACCTTTTTGCTGTGGTTATTTGTTTCTATAGGGAGTTGGAGCAGGACTGAGTTATCATGGTGTAGTTTTCTCTTCAGGGGTTGCATGTATGTACAGTATTTTCCATTTGACAGGATTTTTGCGATAGAAGGAAATTTAGATGTTCTGCACATCACTTCTACTTTGAAAAGCTATGAGTCTATGTTAAGTAAAGAGGCTCTTTAAAAGAAAAAAACTAACACCAAGGGCTTTCAGTATTATATTCCTGGTATACAGAATTTAGGTGGCACATTTATGATGTGTCTTCTGTTTAACGGCTGGATTGAATAAATTGTTTCACGTGAAATATTGGAGTGTTCTGCATTCTCGAATCAAGGCTAGAAGCAGCTCAATGACTGAAGGAGTGTCAAATGTTGTTCAGTTTCACTGAGTGGTTCTTTTCATTGATCTTCAGCTTTATTGTTTACAATTAAATCCATTTCAATGCAGAAGATAAACATTTTAACAGGCAATAGCAAGGTCTTTTGTACCAAATGACATTCTTCTCTCTTTGAGAATTAAGTACAAATGGCGTCACAAGGCTTGCTGTTCACTTGTACCAAATACTTGCATAATACAGACTAATTGGTGTCAGCAGATGACAGAGCTGCAAGTAACCATATTTTCTAATATGTTTTTAATTTGCATAATCAATAGTTTTATTGCTGTCTTTGGGATTCAGGATAAAAGATGGTTATGTGCTGAAAATGAAAAATTCTCTTTAAGGTGTACTTTATCCAGTACAATTGATGAGAGGCCGTTGTTCTGTATGATAGCTGAGATATCTAATAGGATCTCCTAAATAACTGTTGCAACATAGAATCATAGAATATCAGGGTTGGAAGGGACCTCAGGAGGTCATCTAGTCCAACCCCCTGCTCAAACATATACCCCTATATCTCGAGGCTAATCCTCAAATGGTGTAAATTGTTACTGCTAGACAGAATAGAGCAATTTACACCAGCGACAACAATTTATACCAGCTGAGGATCTGTCTTCTCTAGAGCTGGGTGAATACTTGATTTTTTTTAGTTTGCAGGCAGTTCCAGGAAAAAAAAAAACAGGTCAATCTGAAACCAAACATTTTTGGCAAATTGAAAAATTCTGCACAAAAGAAATTGCTTTGGGTCAAACAAAATGTTTTATTTTCTATCTGGGCATTTTAAAAAAGGAAGCAAAAGAAACTGCCAGAGGTGGAGGAGAGGCCACTGCTGCCTTTTAGATCTTTAGCCCAGTGGATTCACATGATAAGTAGGAGACCTGGTTTCAGTCCCCACCTCTCTGTGATGCAGAGCAGGGATTTGAATGTGAGTTTCCCATCTTGCCAGTAAGCGCCTCTATCCACCGGGCTATGGGATATTCTGAGGGAGGTATCGCTCAATCTCTTCTGTTAAAGCTGTTCCATCGTGTATGGATAATTAAACAGTCTTTGGAACATGGACTTGAACTTGGGTCTCCAACCTCCCAGGTGAGTCCCGCTGACCACCAGGTTATAGAGTCCTTCTCACTCTCTTGCCCAATGAATATTCGAGTATTTTTTACAAAATGAAACAGCTTCAACAGGAGAAACAGAGACACACCCAACCCTGACCCCCCTCTAGCCGCCAGGCCATAGCACTCTCCTGTATATGGGAGACCCAAGCTGAAATCTCTTCTCCACATCAGACAGAGGGGGATTGAACCCAGGTTTCTCACAGCCTAGGTGAGTGCTCTCATTAAAAGATGAAGGAAGGCAGCTCCACCTCCATCTCATCTGGCTGTTTCATGAATGGCATCTAAGGCCTTTGCGAATGCAGGCCAAAAAAAAAAAAAAAAGTTTTTGTCTGAAACTAATCTGCGAATTCATGCCAAATCTGTGAATCGTTTTGAGTCAGCCGAAACTGCAATTTTCTGCAAATAAACTATCCATGTGAAAAAAATTCATCTGGCTCTAGTCCTCTCATCTATGTCAAAGCTGAAGGAAAATAGAACAATAAAAAACAACAGAATGAGTTTTATATTTTCAAGTGACCAGCTCCTTATCCTGTATTAGAAGATTTGACAGTAATACGCCTGTGATGCCGAAGAGAATAGCTTATACTGTCAGAGAAATAAAAGAAAATGAATATTAATTCAAAATAGAAAAATGCTATGGACATGTGAGCGAAGTTGCCTTGGGAGGCATATTACAGATACACACATGAAAACACAAGTGTGTATATTTTTATGTATATATAATATCATAAACTCATAAATACAGAGTGTTGGTATTTCACATGCAGCTCTGTGTTTGTATTACAAGTCTTCACAAAGTCTTCATTTCTCTAGGGGTGTTGAGCTGATAGAGTGGTAATCATGTTCTAACAGCCAGGCCTATTTCTCTGATGTTGTTATTGAGCTGACAGAGTAGTAATCTTGCAGACACAGCAAACTTATTTGGTAACTTCATTTGGATTAATTTGGGATCTGTGTCCTGTACCTTGAGAAATCCCAATATTCTCTGCTTCAAATGAAAGGTGGTGAAATTAGAGAAATGGAAGTACAGTGTGAGAGATAATCTGATGCAGATTTCATATGCACGCCATTTGTCTGTAACCTTAGCAAATTATTTTTTCCAATACTCAAAGAATTATCAGCACTTCCTTTTATTATTCTTTTGATAAAACTCTCATACCTGATTGGCACAACATCACTATAATAGTGAAAGGAAATCCTATATCACCATATCAGTGACATAATTATTATTTTTCTAATTACTGATTCAGCAAACTGACTTTTCCCAAAACTGTATATTGAGGGTGCTCTTAAAAAAATAAAAATTTGGACACACACCTGATTCTTTAATTTGCTTGGATGGAAAGAAACTCCTGTGTGGTCTAAAGAAGAAAAGAAAGCTGTGTATTGGGTGACCAATGTCATGAAGAAATAAAGGGCTCTCACCTTCCAGTTTCTAGTGGCTAGTGAATTAAATATTCAGAAATAATGATATGTGTAAAAAGTCTTAGAAGATTAAGGGAAAACTTGTGTCTACAACCTTGAAATGTTGCTGCAGAAGATTTAAAATTCTCCATAAAAATCATAAAATAGATAGCATTGCTGTGGGATTTTAACTCTCTAATTAGGATACTGTGTACTACAGTGTTCTTGCTGGACTATATATATTAATTATTGGTTGTGCAAAAATACATTTATTAGGAACATTGACACAAGAAAAACTCCTGGACGTTTGATACCATTTTGTGATGTAGTATAGATGTAATGATTTGAGAGAGAGAGCAGGTTCAACATTTGACATCTCCCAAATAAAATAAATTGGGAACAACTAAACATTACATCTTCTAAGCTGTTAACTAATGCACATGGGAATGGTACTTAAGGGGCTGAACAGTGAAGATATATATATCAATGTGGAAAAAATACACACGGGACACCATGACTCATAATGTCTTTTTTTCTCCAGGGGAGGAGTAGGTATTGTGAAAAGAATTTCACTTCACAGCAGAGGGCTGTGCTGAATAAATTTTGTGCACCCAAGAGACATTAAACATATCAGACAAGAAGGTTAAATGAAGGGCTCTGAGAGAAAGGTACTTCCCCTGGAATTGAAGGTGTCACCTCTGATGTGTTTTCAGACCACCACTATATTCACCTAGTAGGCAGTTTCTAATGATAAAACAAATCCTTCAAAGCCATAATTGGCATGCCTTCTCACTAAAACTCAAACTAATAACTTAGCCCTTTGGGGACTGGGGACATGTACCATGGCATCCTAAGCAATCTGTCGTTTATTTTTTTTCTCTTTCCACGTTTGGGACCTGTCTTAACAAACGGGACGATCCTACTCTGTTTTAACTTTTAACAGTGTTTGATCAAACAAACTGATCCAAAGAATTAATGCAAACTGAGTTTCAGTTATTGATAACCTACAATTTAATTGCAGTGAGCTACACCTTGGGCACTCGTCACAGTCATTACTTTTTATTCTTATAGAGTCCCAGGGCTGCTGTACTTTTCTGATCCAGATTCCTTGGATCTCCTATTACAAATTGCAAAGTGCCCTGTTGGTCAACTCCAGGGATGACAACAGTTTAAATGCATCACTATCAACCTGCTCAGGTCATAGTTCCCCCTGAGACGACGGCTTTCTCCATTTCCTATCTGTACAGTTTCCAGTACCTTCCTAGCATACTCCACTGCCACACTGCTGAGCTAGCAAATTGCTCAGTACCACTGAGGTACAGATTCCTTCCTGAGACACATTTGTCTATGCTCTCTTTATTAAATTAACGACGGATGATATCATTATGATTTACATTATAAGGGCCACTCCAATAGGGCAGCACTAGAGGGAAAGGTCATTGCTTCTTCACCCAAGCTTTCTGAACATCTGCACAAAAAGGAGCCATAGCTGAGTTTGGCTTTGCTGATAGGCATGAGGAAAGCGAGGCAGGGTCTTTCTGGGTTGGAGGGAGCTCTTTTCACTTGCTGAACAAGTAAAGCAAGGAATGCCTCTTTCCAAGCTCCCTCAGAGCCAGAAATAATAAGCAAAATTCTGTAGGCACAGTTGCTGCTCCATTCTGCTTCCCTCTGTTCCACAGCAAAGGCCCCAAGAGACATACATTTGAGCCCACAGAGTATGAACACATCAACAGTCTCACCTCCACCATCCCAAATCAGGTCCCCAAAATCATGGGATTGGCTAAAAAAAATCATGAGATTTAAGAAAAGAAATAAATTCATGTTGGGGCTTTTTAAAATTGTCTTCTGGTTTCTGAGCCGTTAGGACTCACTCGCTTCACGATTTCAGACTTTTCTCCCTAACCATGAAAGCTAGAAACATACTCTGTTGGTTTTAATGGAAGGTGAGATTCTCTTGCAATCTCATGAAACCAACAGCTGGGGCTTTATAAAAATAAAAAAACCCCATAAAACAAATATGGAATCACAAGAAAATTGAGATTGTTTGCAATAGTGGACTTTATGCATAGCTTGTTTTCCGTTATTTTTATTTGCATCCCTTATTCAAGAATTTAGAAACGTAGCTGTGAACAATTCTCCTTTGATATATAACATTTTATCATTTATTTATTCGGTAGTATTTTTCCCACCTAAAAACTGGCAGAAGGGTAAGGAAATTGTTTCCTCACAAGGAAGTATCTAGAACCTTGAGTACACGTTGAACGGTATATTCATCCTGAGCCCTGGGGGCTTTTCAATAGTTTTTCCTAAATTTCTTTTTCCCCAGCATTGGTGGTTGTCAAAGACATAGCAGGCCCAACTGCTAAGCCCCAGGTGCCTGCAATGAGAGCTGCGGGTGCTCAGCATTTCTGAAAATCAAGCTCCCGGTGTGCAGTTGCAATCATTTTCCTTTAGAATCTCCCTCCAGTAATACTCCCTCCTACCTTTTTATAACACTTGGATTAAATACACCTCCTTAAGGGTATTTCAGGTGGGAGATTGTTGTTGAGAATTGATGAGCGTAGTTGCCACTGTATTCAATGTATAATAATAAGTCACTGATATTAACGGAGCGTGCCAATTTAAAAAAATCACATTGTGGTCTCTTGTCTTCTGTAGCTATTCTTCTGACAAGTAACTCCTAAATAACTCACTGAAAGAGGTCACAGGCAAAAATCTTTTTCATTTCCCCCACTGTTTGATAGCACTCTGTGAATAGTTGGTTTCATTTTTTTCTCCTGTATAATCAGTTAGGCCAGGATCCTGCAACTACTTCTGCACGTGTTTAATTTTATGCATAAGCAGTGTTGCCAACTCTCACAAATATATCCTGAATTTTTCCTAAACTGCATCTCTTGGAGTCATGGGATTATATGAATTTCTCAGCTTCATTTAAAAAAAAAAAAAAAGTTTCCAGCCATCATGACTGCAGAGAGAAGCTTGAAAATACGAACCTCGAATGTTTAAAAAGAAGGCATATAAACCCCAGCAAAAATGTATTTAAGCCAGTTTAATGATTTTGGGGGGCCTGACTCGTGATTTTTGAACTCTTGGGCGTAGCAATATGAGTAGCCCTATTAAATTCAATGAGACTACTCATGTGTAGATCTAAACATGTGCATAAGCATTTGCTGGTTCAGGGATGTGGTCAGTTTCTGCTGTTTATTATTTGTATCTTCATAGCGCCAAGGAGCCCGCGTCATGGACCAGCATCCCATTGTGCTAGATACTGTGCAGATCTTTTCTGAAATAAAGGTGGCAGGGGGAAGATATATATACACAGATTTATTAATGGTAAAAAGTGATTGTAAAACCACCAATATGAGGGGCAGGTGTACTACAGGAAATTACTTTCAACTCATTTTTGGAAGTTGACTACATTTCAAGTTGATGTTATCCCTATAAAAGCCTACTATGACAAAACACTGAAACTGCCTAGAATGTAAGCGCTGCAATGGGTTCACTTGGTTTTTCCTCACTTCTTTGCACACGTAGCCATTTTGTGTTTCTTTCTCTCGGCGTTGCAGGTAGAGAATCAGGTGTCAGCACGCTAGCTGAAAATGACAACCAAGATGCTAGGGGGCCGGCTGTCCCGAAAATATCAGGCTTAGAAAGGAGTCAAGAGAAGAGCCAGGACAGCAATAAAGAACCAATACTTGAGCCTGTGGTGCCTAAAGACGCTTGTCCTCAGCTTTCTCAGCCTTTGGCCCAACATCTTTTGGAGCCACGGCCTGAAGCGCCTTCCCCAAGCCCTGCACTGGTTCAGCGAACAGAGGCTCCTGCCCAGCCGCCACAGTCTCAAGCCTCTCAGCGGCTGCAAGGCGCAGAAGAAGCCCAGCGTCCGCCCGCACCTCAGCCTCAAGTACAACGTCCGCCCAGGCCACAGTCCCCTCTGCAGTCTGTCCATCAAAACCTGCCGCTGGTGCAGCCTCACCCTTCCTCACAAAGTCTCTCTCAGCCTTTGTCAGCGTATAACAGCAGCAGCTTAAGCCTCAACAGTTTAAGGTAGGTAAACTGTTCTACACTATTGTACACAATAAAGGAAAGCCTGTTAAAATGTGATGAAGATGCCCAAATTGTTAGCTGAATATGCACATAGGAGGACATGCTTTTCAGGGCTTGTCTGCCCGGGACACTTAGGAAAGGTCAGAGGAATTAACTAAAGGTCCATAGTTCAAGTACATTAAATCCCTGTGTGGATATTTATTCAGAAGTAAAGTGGCCTTAGTTTGCTTTAGCTCAGCTGCTCTCAAACTTCATTGCACCACAACCCCCTTCTGAGAACAAAAATGATTACCCAAACCCAGGACGGGAGACCAAAGCTTGAGTCCCGCCAGCCAGGGCTGAAGCTCTTGGGTGTTGGCTTCAGCCCCGGGGCAGTGGGGCTCGGACGTCAGCTTCAAGTCTGGGCCCAGCGAGTCTAACGCCAGCCCTGGCGACCCTATTAAAATGGGGTCGTGACCCATTTTGGTTTGAGAACGACTGTTAGCTTAATCTCCTTTGCTGCATTGGGGTGAAGACCTTATAACAAAGGAGGAGCTGCTACACTGGCTCTGTATATCTGTCCTACGTTCTTGTAAGACCCCAATTACTGTAGTTTCTGAGCACCTCACAGTCTTTACTGTACTTATCCTCACAACACCCCTGTGAGGTATTATCCCATTTTTACAGCTGGGGAACTGAGGCACTGCGAGGCTAAGTGATTTGTCCAGGTCACGCAGGAAATTTGTGGTGGAGCAGCGACGTGACCCTAGGACTCCCCAGTTCTCAGTTAGTGCCCTAACTGGATCCTCCTCCATCTATCCAAGCTGGGATTCCCCTACACAGGAGACAGTTAAACCAGTTTTTTTGGCTGCTCTGTGCTTTGAGTTGGGGGGTGGAATCGGACCCACAACTGCTCAAGCTCTTGAGTTACTTTAAGCCAAAATCAGCCTGTTTTCCTTCAGAGTCTCATGCAGCAGAAGTGTGAATGATGATTACATGAAATAGTGAAAAGTAAACCACAAGCACTAGCTATTTTAAGTCATTAAAAAAGTCTTGTACTATGTTATACTGGGGGAAACTGCAACCAGTACGTACGCATATTTATTGCTGTGTAATCTACCTTGATCTTTATATTGTGGGAGCGGAGAGGGAGTCATTAATTATACAATAAGCAGGTAGACGTCACAATTTTCTCCAGCCCGTCTCTCATCGTCTACGATCTTTCATTTTATTTAGTGATAATTGTTTTTTTTTAGTGTAAAGATCACTAATTTGAGCTTCAGTTACCTGAAACAACGGTTCAGAAGCATTCGTGCAGAAAGGAATTGACAATGAAGTAATGAATGTACACAGTTGATTGTTCCTTTGTGCGCCGTTCATGCGTTGTTCAAGGCTGATACCGTTTAACTTTGGAACTCAGCCTCTTGCAACCTCCATTCCTCTGGCTAGAGAGTAGATTGGAAATAAAAGGGAATTTCAAAGTTACCGTTTGTTTCGCATGTTCCAAAAGGAACTTCTGGTGTGTGCGCGGGGAGGGGTGCGGGGCGTGATGAGGCTTTTCTTCTTTTCATGCATTGCTTAATTATTTCCCCCCGACCTCTTTTCGTTAACAGCAGCAGCAGAAGCAGTACTCCGGCCAAGACTCAGGCCCCTCCTCCGCACATCTCCCACCACCCCTCCGCCTCACCATTTCCCCTCTCTTTACCCAGCCACAGTCCATTGCACACCTTCACGCCCACCCTCCAACCTCCTGCTCACCCGCATCACCCCAATATGTTTGCCCCTCCTACGGCTTTGCCTCCTCCACCTCCATTGACTTCAGGGACACTGCAGGTTGCAGGACATCCAGCTGGTAGTACTTACTCAGGTAAGAGTTGGATGTGTCATGGAAAAAAAAAACATTTTTGTGGTACGACATGCAAAACTAGCTCGTGGTTTTAAGTCAAATTATTTATTTTGACCAATAGAACAAGGGCTGGCTGTTTGACAGAGGATGTACCCACCACTGACATGCTCAGGACTTTGTTAAAAATGCAAACGATCAGTTCAGCCTGTCCCAGTAATATTCCTTCCACCCTGGGAAAGAATATTTCTGGGAGGCTAAATTTTGGATGTTTCTTTTTTTCTCTCCATGGTAAAATCATGTTAGAGTGCATATGCACCAACTCCCATTACATGAACCCTCTGGGCATCTTGTCTTTGCTGCAGAGTTAACTTGAGTTATCTACACTTGAAGTACTCCACTCGAGTTAGCCTAGAGTGGGAGCAGCCACACTTCTATATAATACTTGAGGTGCTGTGCCCACACTGGTGCTGTACTCACTCGAGTGTGGCACTAAGACTTCTGGGGATGAATGCCATGATTCTTAGCACTGTGATAAGCGGAGCCACTCCATCAGTCCCTTCTCTGTGAAATATTGGGAGAACTTCTCTCCTTCCTGGAGACACGGGAGGAATTCTGGGAAGGCACTGGAGGACCAGGGGTGGCTCTAGCCATTTTGCCGCCCCAAGCACGGCGGCACGCCGCAGGGGGCGCTCTGCCGGTCGCCGAGAGGGCGGCTCTGGTGGACCTCCCGCAGACGTGCCTGCGGGAGGTCCACCGGAGCCGCGGGACCAGCAGACCCTCCGCAGGCACGCCTGCGGGAGGTCTGCCGGAGCCGCCTGCCGCCCTCCCAGCGACCGGCAGAGCGCCCCCCGCGGCATGCCGCCCCAAGCATGCGCTTGGTGTGCTGGGGCCTGGAGCCGCCCCTGTGGAGGACTATCTTCACTTGAGTGATGTTAGCCCGCATACATATTACAGAGGTCATGTTTAGCAGCTGACAAGTTAGGTTCAGTCAACTTTTAGCCAGTTTAGTCTTTCCAGTCGACGCTAGTTAAAAACATCACAGCACTTGAGATAAGGACTTTCGTGTGTGGACCTCTCCCGATTTAGAGACAACACTCAAGTTATAACTCGAGTTAACTTTGCAGTGAAGACAAATCCTGGGAGAAAAGGGAAATTGAAGGAAGGGTTCTCTTGCCTCCAGTGCATTTTGGGAAGATCCAAGGAAGACCCTCATGTTTTGTGATGTGGTAATTGGGAGTAGATATTTGCTCCTAATAAGGGAAACCTAAACTTGGTTCTGGCAGCCAAACCCAGCAACCACCGGGGGGGAGGGGGGGGGGGAAACTGCAGAAAAGCTCCTGAACTCACAGCTTTATTCTTTGTTTCAGAGCAAGATCTTCTTCGTCAGGAACTCAACACACGATTTTTGGCCTCCCAGAGTGCAGATCGTGGGGCCTCTCTGGGGCCACCGCCCTACCTGAGGACCGAGTTCCACCAGCATCAGCACCAGCACCAGCACACACACCAACATACACACCAGCATACCTTCACGCCTTTCCCCCACGCCATCCCGCCCACTGCCATCATGCCAACGCCAGCACCACCCATGGTGCGTACCCCAGGCAGAAATGTGAGGATAAGTAGAGCACAACTCTATTCTTTATTACAAACTACAAAAATGTCAGCTTTCAGGGAGAGAAAATGCTGTTGGGCTAGATAACCTTTGCCAGAGGCAGAATGGCCTCCTTCCTCAAATGTGTACTGGTAACTAACAATAAGTACCAAATGGCAGCATTTAGGCTGATGAATTTAGGCTGTTGACCCAACATACTATAGTACTTGGAACATGTGATGCTTCTCTGGTGCCTGTTCCTTTCCTCTATTGCACAAAGACGTCCTGTTACTCCGAAGGATGCAAAATCTAAAGCACAGTCTTATGCAAAATGTGCTTATTATGTTTTTGTTTATCTCTGTTGGTTGCTAAATAATAAAAAGGCAGTCTTTGATATTACCAACAGAAGTGAAGGTATGAACAACAAAATACAAAGTAACTAGTTTGTGCTTTGATCCCTTTGCAGTTTGACAAATACCCTACAAAAGTTGACCCCTTCTACCGTCACAGTGTGAGTTTTATTACTGTGTTTAAAAACTGACTAAATCGCTTTTCCATAGTGGGCTGGGATTGCCACTCAATAACTAGCAGAATGTTCAGTCTATTCTTAATCATCACTCCAGGAATTATCATTATCGTTCTTGGTCACTTTAGCTTTGGTTTGTAAAGGCTTGCATTTGTGGTGCTTGTTTCTGATAAAGATGCAGTATCATCTTTTTTAATCAAAAGATCTTTTGCTTATAAACCATTTAAAGACCAACTTGATGTGAAGATGAGGCATAAGAGCTGAATGTGCCACATAAAGCAGGATACACCAGTAATTTCATCAGCGTTTTTCAGTTGTGTCATAAGCCATTAGACTAAATTTCTTTCTAAGAAATTTGTAATGAAATGACAAACTATCATACATACCCTTCAGGGTTAGATAATCCAATAGTTTTACTAATATATTATATTTCCCTGTGTAAAAACGAAATCCTTGTCTTTTGTGTGCTTCAGATTTCAAAAGTCATAACTGTTCCAGTGGGCTTGTTACATTTTGAAAGCTCTATTTCATGACAGCAATGAGAATCTAGCACTGTGGTTAAGAGCTACAAAATAAAAACATTGTAATTTAATAACTGGTGTGTTACAAATCAAAAATATATTGTAAATCAATAGATTTCACTTAAGTTTCAAGCTTTTTGTTTTTACAGTTTGTATCATTGATTCATTTCCTGCTGAAACGTAGGTTGCTTTTCCCCATTGTCAGGAGCTTCATCATATTGGTAAAAGACAAGTACTTGATTGGCTATGGAGAGAATTTCTGACTCTCATAATGATAGTTTGATTAGAGAATGAGTTACTGCATCAGTATTATTCAGAACTCTGCAAAGCACTTGGCTTTTTGTGTTGGTTTTGTTTAGAAGTGGAACTGGGCAAGAAAAATGAGATGATAGTTTGATTTTTTTTTTTGTTCTTTTTGCTCACTCTGGAACCTATTTAGGCCCAGATGCTGAAAAATATGTACTCTTATGCCTAACTTTAAGCATGTGAATACTCCTATTGACCTTCAATAAGACTCATCTGCGTAATTTTAATTCCATATATAGGTGTTTTGCAGGATCAGGGCCTTTGTATGAAATGTTAGGGCTCAATCCTGCAAACACGCATGCATGGGAGCCGTTTTACTCACATGAGTGAAATCACTCACATGCTTAAATGATTTGTTTAAAGCAGGACTCCACCCTTAGTCACTGGGTTTCACATCACTTTATAAGATACGTTATCATCAATGTGGCATGTTGATTCAAGCAAGAATGCGGAACCGGAGAAATAGATAAACGTGCATTAGGCAAATAAAGCACAGAAGTCAGTGGTGAATACAGGAAATCCTTGAGTGAGTTATCATCTATATAAGCTTTTTCAAATTGACTTTGGCAAGTTCTCTTATGAAAACTGTAGTTACTAGAAATCCTACCAAACTAGATCATGACATTTTCCTTCTAAATGTAACGGAGGGCATTGTGTTGTTATCTGCTAGCCTATGGGGCAAGATCCTTAGCTGGTGTAAATTAGTGGATCTCTGTTGAAGTCAATGGAGCTGCACTAATTAACAGCCGCTGGCCCATCGTGTTCAATGACGTGTCAATAATAGAATGTGACAGTAAAAAAGGTGTAAGATATTATTCTTTATTATTTATATTCTCATAGAGCCTAGGCACCCCAGTCTTTGACCAGGATCCCATTGTTTTAGGAGTTATACAAACAGAGAACACAAAAGATGGTCCCTGCCCCAAAGAGCTTACAGTCTGAGGCTATAACAGCACTACAGACTTTGCAGCGGTTCCACTCCAGCTGCGCCACTCTAAGGTCTCACATGTAGCCATTCTCTGCTGGCAGGAGAGAGCTCCCCTGCCGGCATAATGAAACCACCTGCAACAGGTGACAGTAGCTGTGTCGGCAGGAGAGCATCTCCCACCGATGTAGCGCTGTCCACCCCGTCACTTTTGTCAGTGAACTTATGTCGGTCAAGGGGTGTTTTTTCACACCCCGGACCAACAAAAGTTTTACAATAGTGCTAGTGTAGACATAGCTTAAGTAATCATGACCCTTTCTGATTGATGCTTTGTAAAGTCTATTAGATTTTGTTGCCTTAGGGGTAGTCAGGTGTTTTGTCACATATTGCCACTGGATTCATATCCTTATTTAAACTAAGGCCTAGTCTACAGTAGAAAAGGTGCTTGCTGGTGTACACTGGCAAACCTTACTAGTATAGATGAGGCTTATACCGGCAAAAGAGATCTAGCTTATACCTGTTCCCCAAGCAAAATAAGCTGTACCAGAGAAGCTCTTTTATGCTCATATAACTGCATCTACACTAGGGCTTTTGGCAGCCTGGAAATGTACTTTGCCAGCAGAAGTGTCTAGTGTAGACCTGCCCTGAGAATTAGACTTATCTTGAGAAAATCTGGCAATTGTCTTAAAGCCGAAAGAAGAATCAGTCACCATATAACCTAACACTGCAGGAGAACAAATGTAAGGCCCATTTTGGAGTTGAATCCAATCTGTAGATTTGAAAATACACGGGGAAGAAAGATACATGTGGTCTAGAGCAGAGGCTCAAATCATTTGTTTCTCCTTTCTTGACCTCTTTGGTCACAGTATCTCTCTCTGTTTCAGGTCCTTAAAGCAGTACCGTAAGAAATTATCCTTATGAATGGGTCAAGATCAGAGAAACAGCCGCTAGCCTTTGCATTATCATTGGGATGCATTTCAGGGGAGCTGTAGTCCAATTTCACAAGTGGCCACAGACTTTTCTAATGAGGAAAGCTGAAGAGGAAAAGGGTGTGCAAATAGAGGATATTCAGGGGCAAAAGGAAACACAGAAGATGAAAAATAACTTATAAAAGCTGACCTAGTTTGACTGATACAGAGATAATGGAGAAATATCATCTGTTTTATAAGAATTCTGACCTTGAGGAAAGATCGCATATATTTAATTGTAAAACTGTAAGGAAACCATTCCTTATTATTAGTCATATTCAATAATATATTAAATAATATGTCTCTCTCCACCTTTTGGAGTTAACACATTATATGGAGAATTAAATGCAGCAGACACTAGCGTATTTCAAGTGTATTTTAGGCATTAAAAGTTACTATAAAGGAGGACACTTGCCTAATAATGACTTCTCAACTGCCTGCAGTTCAATATTAGCTAATCCGGAAATGTTTTCCGCATCTTTGAAATGAGCAGGTTCCAATAAAACAGAATTAAAAGCAACAATGGGAATGTGCTATGCAAGGAGACTTCATACCATATTGTTTAGATAAGAAACCTTTGGGTACAGGTACAATATTGAAATCATTTATCAGCTCTCAGTCACTATAATATGATTAACTGAGCTTGTGAGAGGGGATAATGGAGGGAAAAGGGACTCAGGAAAAAAGTCTCTCTTTATGTACATATGTATATTAAATGAAATAAGTTGATCAAAACTTTGGAAACGTTTGGTTTACACGGGAATGTGGTTTAATCAGCGTGTGCCCATTCTGCATGTCCAATCTTTTACTTTGCCCAATCCCACTTCTATTCAATTAGCCATTAACTCATGAAACACAGCATTTATTTTGATCTTAAAAGTAGCCCATACAGAAGATTTATCTTAGAACAGCTCTGTTAGGAGGTAGATTTTTAACAGTCACGTATGACACATGTGCCTGCTAGCCTGGGTTTAAAGCACCACCAAATCTGGGTCAGAATTTTTTGCATGTGGACAGGAAAGTGATTAGAAACAACACCCAGGTAAGATCCCAGGCTAACTCTTCAGTGAAGACATACTCTTAGGTCACACTGTCAACCCCTGACTCCCACAGTAGGACGCTGCCCAAGTAGTCCCATTGAGAGGAACTGCTCCTCGATATGAGTAAGGGATTCCCAGTCTGACCACAAAGGCAGGATGAAATTTGAACAGTATGGTTGATTTGGTTTGTTTTCCAGTTTGCGCATGTGCACTGCACAGAAAAGCTTGTGTGATTGAGCTCGTTTAAAATAAGAAGGTACCTTGAGGCCAGCGGAGTATATTTCAGGCATATATTCCCTAGCAATTTGTGTGCCTCTGTGCTTCAGGGCTCTATCGTTATAGAAATTGATGCTCTAAATTTAGCCTTTTTTGCTGCCACAACTATTTGTTTAAATGATGGGTTTTGGCAAATCAGAGTATCTCTATTCTAATATTAGGTGTGACAGGATAGCCTCTAAAACAGGCTAATGAAGTAAGAATTGTGTATATTTTCTGATTTCCTATAGATACTATTAAAATCTAAAGTACTAATTGAGTTTTAATGGAGTAAAATCTGAGAACTCATGAGGATTGGTTTTTTTTCAATTAAATAGTAATTGTCTATTAATTTTATTTGGCTTAGCCTTCCTCCTTCCTTTTTGATATAGTTTAAAATCTGTGACTTCTATCCAATTTAAAAATTAACCATTGCAAAAGATCCTTTTATATTATGATGTCCTAATCCAGGGAATAGCTTGTTAGCTGTTTTGATTTGTAAACTACTTTTAAGTTCTAAAGTAAACATTCATGACATTTGTGAACATTTCATTGACTGCTTTAACTAACATTGTTGCAGCGAGATCACGTCTTCAGTGCTTTTCAATTTTCTCCACATCTCATTTCCTTAATATTATACAGGAATGCGCTCTCTCTCTCTCTCTCTCTCTCTCTCTCTCTTTCTGGAATTACTAGATTTGTATTTAGAAAATGTCCCCTTATGTTCTTTTATCTTTTGATTACAGCTGTTTCACTCCTATCCTCCAGCTGTATCAGGTATTCCTCCCATGATTCCTCCCACTGGTCCTTTTGGCTCACTACAAGGAGCATTTCAACCTAAGGTAAAAATAAGAATGACCTGTGTATTCGTTTATATTTGGTTTAGGTTTAGGGTTTGGATCAGATTCAAATATCAGTTGCACTAATGTAATTCAGGAATAGTCCCACTGACGACAGCTGAGTAAATCTAGTTTTACATTGGTGTAACTGAAATGAGAAATAATTTAATGGAGTTTAGCTCTATACTGTGGTAGCTGAGTTCAAAATCTAGCCAACTAAGGCTATGGCTACACTTGCACTTCAAAGTGCTGCCGCGGCAGCGCTGCCGCAGCAGCGCTTTGAAGCGCTAAGTGTAGTCAAAGCACCAGAGAGCTCTCCCAGCGCTGTCCGTACTCCACCTCCCTGTGGGGAATAATGTACAGCGCTGGGAGCGCGGCTCCCAGCGCTGGGGCTTTGACCACACTGGCGCTTTGCAGCGCCGCAATTTGCAGTGCTGGAGAGGGTGTGTTTTCACACCCTGCTGCAGCGCTGCAAATTTGCAAGTGTAGCCATGGCCTAATTTTCAAATATGACTAATTTGAAAATTGATGCAAGTTCATTGAATAAACAAGGTTTTTTTAAATTCATTTCTTGAATTTACTGTTACCTGATAGTTCCACCATCATCAAAACCCATGAACCTGGTTCTCCTCTACTTTATATCTGTTGTGTAATTCTTTTGGCTTTAATGAAGTCATCCTTAAGTAAGAAGAGAATCAGGCTCTATAGCCCTGTGGTCTTTGCTGGAACAGGGTGTAAATCTCTGCAGAGAAGATTCTCTCTTTTTCTTAAATAGCCCGATCCAGCTTATTGATTGAATATGTAGATAGCAGGTCATTAGTGCAGTTCTTCATTTGTATGGTAATCAGGGTGTTAACAACTCTGCTGCTTAATTGTTAGTTGTACTGCAGCTCATTTCTATTCTTTTTGTTTTTTTAATGTGGGAAGTTACAATGCCTAGGGTGGTTCTTTTTCCAAAGTGATGCATTTTGTTACATTGGCTGAATATTTAAATCTAAACCAGGGGAAAGGCTTTTTGTTTGTTTAAAGAGGCGTTGCCATTTTCTGATAGCTGTGTGTCAGTCAATCATTTTTAATGGTGTTTAAATCATTGTAACAACTAAAAAATTACCGATAAATTGTGTATTGATAATGAAGTTAGAATCCTTAGTCTGTTTTAGTGTATTGATGTCACTGACAGCCATCAGTGGATTATTTCCAGGTGATAAAATTGATGAGCAATACAGTACAAGCTTGATGCTCCAAGTACCACTGCGGACATTGCATAAGTCTGGCTATTCAAGTTTTGGACTATGGACTGAACTTTCAATGTAACTATTGCTCTGATTCTGTTTACCCTGTTTGGAATAACCAGAAGATCTCAGAAAATGACGTTTGGAAAATTGAGGCTGTATTATACATTTTACTAAACCATGATGTGTTCCTTCCCTTCCTTTTTAAAATGCCGTTGTTATTCTTTAAGGAATATTAACTCTAAACAGGGAATGTTTTACCCGCTCATTTTGTCACAACTAATGACATTTTCTTGTAACATTTGTAGACTTCCAATCCTATTGATGTCGCAGCCAGACCAGGAACTGTTCCACATACCCTCCTGCAGAAAGACCCCAGGGTATGTTGGAAATGTTATGCCGTTTTAGATGAGAATGTCACTAAAACTAATAATCCAGATAATTTAGGAATAGGAGAGCCTCTCTCATAGAATGATCGAAATGTAGGGCAGGAAGGGACATTAGAGGTCATCCAGGTCATCCCCAGTGCTGAGGTAGGACCCGTCTGGTACCTAGAAGAGCATCTTAAGTTAGGTCTACACTTATAGCAGCTTGTAGGGTACAGGCACTGCACACCCACCCAGGAGGGGTATAAATAGCAGTGTAGACAGTGATGCATGGCTTAGGTAATTAGAATAGAGTGCACTCCATGTTTGAACCCTCCGGTATATACCATACGTTGCTCTTTACATAACCAAGCAGTTCCTTCCACCTCAGCACTGCTGTTTTTAGCAGCATAGTGTCCCACAGCCTTCCTGCTGCTGTAGCCTTTCCCTGCTGTAGTGAAAGGCTCAGGTAGTGGGGAGTGGCTCTGGCAGCAGGGAGGCAGCTGGGAAAGGATCAAGCTCCCTGCTGCCGGAGCCTTTCCCTGCTTCTTCTACCTACTGGAGACTTTCAGTGCCTTGTGCAGCTACACACTGCAGTGATAAGCATGGATGCAGCTTGCCTTTCACAGCAGCATATAGCTACACATGAAGTGCCTATACTCTGCACACTGCCATAAGTGTAGACAAGGCATTAGAAATGCTTAATCCTGCACAATTAAAGTCAATGGGAATTTTGCCCTTAACATCAATGGGTGGATGATCAGGCTCATAACAACTTAAAGGAATGGCCTTTAATCATTAGCACAAAGCATATACCATGCAATGGAAAAGCCCTTTCCTGTAACATCCTCAGGATAAACTCCAAATCTGTTGTAAGGTTTATAAACATCCACAAGTTTTTTTGCTGATAGGCTGTAATTGTTTTTAATGCTGGATTATGACATGTATTCCCATATTTACTGTAGTATTGATTATGCTGATGAAATATTGATGCTCTTGGTTGATGGTTTGGCGCTCTTGGATTTTTAAGTCCAAATTGTACAATTTATTTATTTTAGTCTTGACTGTTCAGCTGTCAGCATTTTTCCATTTTACAGGCAAATGAATCCTGGTGATGAATGTCCATAGGCAGGCTAGGAATTTATATTCATCTATTAATTGTTGTTTACAATGAGTGACATCATCCTGTCAGTTTTTAAACAGAACTCCCCATTTGAAAGCAATGAAAAAATCCACACTGCTATAGATGGCCCAGCTTTTATGTATTGTAAGGCTATTTGCAGGTGTTGAATTATGAGTTTTATGCTGGGTCCCAACTCAACTGGTGCTGCACTTTGGCTTTGTACCAAAAGAAATTGTGCATTTTTGTTTCTGTGTATTCATCTAGTTGAAAAGATAATGAGAGCATCTTCCATTAAGTCATTTAGCTGTATACTTCCTTTCAACTTGTAGCGTAGTTTTGATTGTTCCAAGATAATATATTATGCTATCACTGCTTCCCACAAAGCATCCTCTTATATCTGTAAACCTCCCTTCCCTTTTATCACTGCATTTCAAGAGGGACATCCAAACGTATCAGAAATAACTAATGAATTGATTTTATATTGTCATTGCTAATTATTGAAGCTAGTCAAAATATAAATAGCTGAAGCATGAACAAAGGAGGATGACAGAAAATATCTGGCCCAAAACAAACAAACAAACAAAAATGCTTTTTGTGTAAACATTCTTTATCCACATTTGTTCCAGTGTGAAAATCCCTCTTTTAAGTCAAAGCTGATCCGTTGCAGAGAAACCATCGACAACCGGTCAATGCCAGTCTGTATTGTCTATTCGAATTTTATAAGTAGAGCACCAGGTGCCCTTTTTAAAAACCAGGTCACTGAACGGACACAGTTGCTGGTTCGTGGTGGCACTTTCAAAGTGCCATTCCAGCCAGTTCCAACCCAATCCTTTCCAGCAGGTCTGCAGAAAGGTGGCCAAGACCCCTTCCCAATCTCCTCCCGAGTTAGCCACTTTAGAAATATATGAACAGAAATTTGCCTGAAGGCCATAGCCATGTTTTTCTCCAGATTAGCAAAATTTCCATTTTTATAGTGTTAAATCAACAAATTAATAATTGTGCTGGAGGGCAGAATGCTCTTTATGAGACTTGTTTAGTTGCTTGTCAACACTTATGTACAACAGTCACGGGGGAGGGGGAAGGAGATTGGCTCTAATACCGAGGAAAAGGACTAATTATTCTCCAAAAGGACTTCATTTGAAAGTAAAATGATAACATTTTAATTTCATCTCCTAATGAAGCAATACCAATTTGTTAATTAGAGCAATTGTTTGAGTGACAGGCATGTAACCAAGTTGTCATTTTTTCTTCACAGTTGACAGATCCATTCAGGCCAATGTTGAGGGTAAGACACCTTCTTCTGATACACTCCTCCCAGTGGGTTAAAATGCAGACTAATTATGAGGAGTGCCCTGTTATATCTGGAACATTTGTGGCATGTTTGTTAAATAGCGTGGTAGGTCCCTCTATACCTGTATCTTGTGGTCGCTCAAGTGAAATATGCATGGTTTTGAAGTTATTGTTTGTGCTTCTTACACAACCCACTAACAATGAATTCTGGAGGTTAAATATGATGATCCTTTTTTCTTTCTGGCTCACAAGGTTTACTGAGCCAGATGCTGCAGTACTAGCCAGGCAAAACTGTTTTTGTTTTGCCTGGGAAAAGACTTCTGGATTTAGCCTTTAATTATCTATTTTGCAATATCAGTGGTGTTCAGTGCTGTACCAAACTTGAACTGAGACAAAGGTCCTACCCCAAGAAGCTTACAGTTACATTTAGACAGACAATCCAGTTCAGACTTGGAAAGCCAGGAATTAAAAGGTCATCTCAAAGCAGTACTGATGCCTTTTTAATTTTTCTAAGTTTCTTTGGAAGTCTAACTTTTTGAAAATATGGAGAAAAGAGCTCAGTATATTCACTAGCAGAGCCAGGCTCAATGGATGTGCAGAAGTTGGGGTTGCTTGTTTTTGTTTTGTTTTGTTTTTTAGTAATTGCTTGCTCTATAAAAACTCTAAAAAAGAAAAACAGAAAATAGAGCTGTTTGCCATGTTATGCTGCCTGTGAAGTCCAGGCTTGTAAGAATACTACCAGGTTGTACAGCCTTTAAACCACAGGTGGCTTGAAGAACTCCCCTCATTCCTATGACCATTTTTATATCTGAACAGATGTTAGATGTGGAGTATATACGCTTAATTAACAGTGTTTGGGAAGGAATAGCCTAGATGTGTCCTTTTAAGAAATGACTTCCTGAACTCTTAGCAAACAAACAAATAGCACTAGCAGGTGTTTTACAGCGTGTGTTCCAGTAATAATATGAAATCCTGGTAAGAGGACAGATTCAGAGGGTGTGGTTAAGCAGGGTTTCACCCACACAACAAGGGTGAGTTGACTGGCCTACCAACTTCTTCAACATATCCCGCAGCTAAAAGTAAATTATGGAAGGACTTGAAGGCAAAGTTGACCGAGTTATAGTGGGGAGTCAGGCTAATTTTAAGCACTGGGCTGATTTAAAAAAAAAAAGTGATTTTTTTTCACCTCTTTGTTGATGAAGCTAGTGTTTTAGAATGGTTACACTGGATGTACAGTTGTGAAGTGCGCTACTAATGCAAAATAACTGATGTGGATTAGCATATACCGCATCATTGATTTCAGCTGAGGTAAACCACGTTCTCAGCCACCTGAGCATCACTAGCTGGCATCAGAAGAGCTGATAAAACCAAGGATGGATTTTTGGTTTTTTGAGAAGGTGATGACCCATAGTGTTTCTGGAAGGACAGATAAAGCCCTAATCTAGGGGCAGAATCTCTGCCCCACTTTGCTCCCGTGGTGGTGCAAAGGAAGCAGAGACAACCTGCAATGCTTTTTATTGTCCTGGTGTGAGGGATTCCTCAGTGGGCCTCACGCTGGCAAAGCCCACTCCTGTGCCTCCTTCCGAATGCAGGGGACAGGAGTTGGGAGAGAATGGCTGGCTATAGGAGATAGTCGCCTAATCAGGGTCTGTACCAGGGCAGAGAATTAGGGAGCCAAAACCAGCTCCCTCACGGCCCCTCCTCTCTGGATGCAGCAGAGGAGTGGCCCTCAGTGTTTCTCCTGATTTGTGACCAACTTTTAGGAAGTCCTTGTTACAAGCTTAAGAAGACAGTTTAATCAATGAAGCTTGTAAAGTATAACCACAGAAAAGTGTCATGTGTCTCTGATGGTTCTTGATTTCATGTCACTTCTTTGTTTCTCCAGAAACCTGGAAAGTGGTGTGCTATGCACGTTCATATCGCCTGGCAGATATACCATCACCAACAAAAAGTCAAGGTCAGTCCTTTTGGCAGTCACACCCTTGTGGGGAGCTGCTCAGTGCAAATCTGTGGTGGAAGGAGTTCACCACTCATCATGAGCTCTGCTCTGCCATCATTGAAACGACATTGTGGAGCACAGAAACATTTTAGTCTCCTAGTTCTGTTTCACATTGAAGGCTTAATTGACCTGTAAGATCTTAGACGCAATCACTCAGGAAAAGCCTGTGTCATTAGTGGCCAGGGACATTAGAACGTAAACTTTCAGTGCCAACTGGTGACTGGGAAGAGCTAAGTGGGGGACGTATATGAACTGCAAGATTTGTTCTATTTATAGACCAGGAAGTGAAAATACAGCAGTTAAGATTTTTAAAAGCAGTCTAGGGGCATCTAGATACATATCTGCTATTGATTTTAATGGTGTTCCTGGGTATAAGAAGCCACAAGGAGCATCCCTCTGCTCCCTTCTACATGCTGTCTAATATATCTGCCCCAGCTTTAATTATTGTGTGGTTGTGGCACTGAAAGAGCACAACCAGGTTGGGGCCCCATTATGGTAAGTGTTGTACAAACATAAAAATAACTAATTAATAGTTAGGGTTAATTGTAATTCATATCATAATGGTATTTTGATTGTCCAGGGGCTTTGTGAGTGTGTGATTTTTTTATTTTTTTTTAGGATATTTCCATTATATTTTTCACTAAAAACACTAAATAATTCCTGAACCTCTGAGCTGATTAATAGTCAGTAAGCCGTAGGGATTCTCTGCTGTGAATACTTTCAATTTCAGATGAATCAGTAGGCTGTGCTGATTGTGTGTTAGAAACTTGTACATGTTGCAAAATGAACATGGTTTTCGTATCACTTTAGAAATCCTGAGTCCATGAGTCAGTTGTAACTAGTCAGATCTATACAATATATGGAGATTTTGATACTAAAGCTGGGAGCTAGTAGAGTTTAAAAACAACCCTTTTAAACAATGTTGGCAGGTTAATTTGCTGCAGTAGATGGATCTCTCCTCTTTTCTTCCTTATGTTTCCCCTGCCAGTGATCTTCATTCATCTTCCCATTACCAAAAAGCGAGAAGATTATTGGCCTAGAGAGTTATGTCTTTTTTTTAAAAAAATATTGAAAGGATTTTTCTAGAAATGAAATTATCGTTGCCATTATCTACTTCCTTTGAATCCTTTGTGATTTGATGCTCAGTGAAAGGTCATGTTGGTGCTGTTTTTGCATTGGTGCAGATTTTATTGAATGCTTCAGTTACAGTCCCATGTTTAAATATGCAGAGTAGAACTCTGGAGGCTTATGCTTGTCTGTGTGAGGCTGATTCTGTTAACTTTTCCAAACATACCCAGAAAATACATTTCATTATTTCAGTTCAGTTACAAAGTAATTTTTGAAACTTGCTGGTAGCAGTCGCCCTCCTCCTTACCCACAAACCTTCATCGGTTTGTCTTTTTTATCACTTCCATAAGGCACAGTTTGCTTCCTGCACCCCAAGAAGTTAATGGAACTGTGCTTTGCAACCTAGCATATTAACATCAACCGCAGCACTTGTGCTGATACAGCTTTCTATGAGTGAACTAGCCCCGTTGTGGCTGTCAGGCTGGGGCAGGACACGAGGATCCTTGCCCCCATGTGCAGCCTTCCATAAGGGTTAGGTGCAGTTGCAGTCTCAGTGGCTGGAGGAGCACAGAGACTCCTAGAGCCCCAGGTCTGGGAAGGAGGCAGCTCTCCTCCACACTAGCTAATGAGAGGGGAGCAAACTGCATCATCCTAAAGTCTTATGCAGCCTGTGCATTCTTCCTGAATACCAGGGAGCTCCTGAGGCATAGTCAGGCTGATTAAGAGCCTTGCTAAAGCTCCCACGGCAGTTTACATTGCCTCTTACACAGGCCAGTGTGTATATGCCATAATCTGGCCTATTATTAATTATTATTATTATAGACTATTTATGTGTATTCCCATAGCACCTATAGTCATGGACCAGGATTCTCATTGTGCTAGGTGCTTCGTGAATACAGAAACAAAAAGAAGGTCCTCTTATGGCCTGGATTCAGGAAGGCACACGCATAAGTCCATCCCTGTTCAGGGATGCACTTACCGCCTGGCCTGACACTCGCAGAAATCAATAAGAGTCTTTCCAGTGATTTCAGTGAGCATTGGATCAGGCCCTTAAGCATTTAGTTCACTTGAAACACATGCTTAAGGGCGTTCCCGAACAGGGATGTTTTCCTGTATCAAGGCTCTTCTTCAGTGCTCTTGTAAGGTAAGCCAGCGCATTCAGTAAGTGGTGCTTAGTTCTTAATACATCTGTGGTCGTCCTTTATCATTACAATTTGGGAAGTGTTTTGTTTTTTTCGTTGTTATAGTCCCAGTGTTCATACCGCTAAGCTGTGCCTCCACTGCCGTTACGTGTCCTACCACAGCTACTTAGACGCTCGCTAGCTCTTGTCAAGCTAGTGCGAGCGTGTGTACACAAGTATGGGAATTGCACCCCTAGCCCGTAGTATAGATGTAGCCGCAATCCCTAACTTGCCCAATTCTGCCTGTTTGCAGTCTGAGGTCAAAAGACTGATGTTTATGGGGTAGGGGGCGGGTTCAACATTGAATTTGATACTTCTGGCTTTTGTAGGTTCAAGTTACAAACTTAATATTACTGGTATACGATTCCTGTAATTATGAAAGTATATGTTGACAAGATACACTTGCAAGCTGGTGGTAGTTCCACCCTGCTCTTAGCACAGCACACAGCTGTACAACCACATGCAGAATATGGTCCAAACTAACCCTTCCCCTGAGTTTTGCTTTTATTATTAGGTTAGGCCTAATTTATTCACCTAAGCAGTTAAGCAAGTGTTGCTTAAGTCTCATTGCCTTGAGTGGGATTCAAACACACGCTTAAGTGCTTCACTGAAGTGGGGTCTTTGAAGGTGCGTCTACACAGCAAAAGTACCCTGTGGCAGCAAGTCTCAGAGCCTGGGTCAACTGATTTGGTCTTGTGCTACTAGACTAAAAATAGCAGTGACACATTCAGGCTGGAGCCCAGGTTTGGAGACCCTTTCCCCTTGCTGGGTTATAGAGCCCAGGCTCCAGCCCAGGCCTGAACACCTACATGGCTATTTTTAGCCCTTGAGCACAAGCCCCTCAAGTCTTAAGTTAGCTGACCTGAGCTCTGAGACATGCTGCCATGGGGATGTTTTTTGCTGTGTAGACATACCCTAAGAAAACATCCACCTGAGTCTGAGATTGATTCTTGCTCTCCGCCCTTTGATTGTTCCGCCTGTTGTGATTATCTAGAAGAATCACAGGAATCTCTTTGCATCTCTGTTCAGGATCCCAGTATCTGACACCCTGTTACACCATTCCCTAGCAAGGCATTTTTCCATTTTCAGTGTGACTACTTGGCTCTAACCATATGATGCTGAAGGTGACTTTTAGTGCTCCTTCTTAGGAAGATCTCTTTTTGAATCCCATTTTCCATTTCAGAAGCAGATGCAGTCTGATCCACACAAGCTGGACTTTGGCCTGAAACCTGAGTTTCTGAGCAGGCCACCAGGTCCCAGCCTCTTCGGAGCCATCCACCACCCCCATGACTTGGCCCGCCCCTCAACTCTCTTCTCTGCAGCTGGTGAGTACTCAAGACAGGGCCGGCTCCAGACCCCAGCGCGCCAAGCGCGCGCTTGGGGCAGCATTTTGCCGGCAGGGCGGCAGCCGGCTCCGGCGGACCTTCCGCAGTCATGCCTGCGGGAGGTCCACCGGAGCCGCGGGACCTGCGGACGGATCGCTGGTCCCGCGGCTCAGATGGACCTCCCACAGGCATGACTGCGGATGCTCCACCGGAGCCGCGGACCAGTGAACCCTCCGCAGTCATGCCTGCAGGAGGTCCGCTGGTCCCGCGGCTCCGGTGCACCTCCCGCAGGCATGACTGCTTCGGGCGGCCAAATTACTAGAGCCACCCCTGACTCAAGAAGCTCAGATGTTTCTTCTTATGGAATATTATTTGGATGGCCGATCCTGTTGGTGCTAACAGGAAATGTCCAATCAGCTTTGCTCTCATGAGCTCAATGCCAAATACTTTAATGACCATGAATCTTGTAGTTATTTTCCACACTTCAAGCCAGGATCCTGATGAGATGCCAGATGTACTCTGAATGGAGGAAAACTTCCACACAGATGTAGCTTACATGCCATGAAGATAGTGCATTGGAAATATGACAGATCAGGGTCTCTCAGTGTTTTCCATATTGCAACTTTCTGCACCCCCCTTCAATCTAGCTGAGACCCCTTATTTAGCAATATGGGAAGGACAGGATGGCTGCGACCCCAGGCATCTGTTTGTGACCTCCACTTGTGAGTCACAACCCCCAGGCTGAGGACCCCTGAAAAAGAGAGTGAGTCAGGCCGTGTACAGGGATTAAGATAGCTCATGTACATGGCAGAGGTTGTCATTTAACAACAGACAACAGTGAATATAGCCAAGAGCACTGTGGTTCGTTTACTGATTCAGGAAATTGTTTCCTTTGGCTTTGCTTGGTAGGTGCTGCGCATCCAGCTGGCACCCCTTTTGGCCCTCCACCCCATCATAGCAACTTTCTCAACCCAACCGCTCACTTAGGTAAGTGCAAGAACTAGCTACAGATTCTCAGTAAAGAATTGACTTTGAACAGAACTGGGAAATAATGTATAAGTATCGTTTGTGTCCTCACCAAATTCCAGTGCGGGCAGTTACAGATCATGTTCCTAAATACCCACTGAAATGACAACTGTATTTCACTCCCTATTCTAAACTGTTCTCTAGTGGTCGTACAGTATTGTTAAACAGCTGCCACGCTTTACCCCTCTCAAAAATAATGCATTTATTTATTTCCTTTTGATTAAGAATAAAAACTGCCCAGACAAAGACTCTGCGTGCTCTGCCATTTAGTCAAAATTTACAAAACTAACGATAAATATCAATCAGTTCACTCTTTTCTACCATGCAGCAGCCCTAAGTACAAATAATAGCAACCCAGAAACAACACTTGGAAATCATTTTGAAAATTATCCACCTGGAATTTTGAGTGAAGTCAGACAATACTGATTCAGCTTCACTGTAGTGACCACAGTAGATTTAAACTCTCTTGCTAAAATAATGGTAAAAAGTGTAATTGCCTGCATTGGTGAAAAGCAGCAAGCATGGTTTTAAAAAAAGGAATAATTCAAATAATTAATTGAAAAGCCACATTCTGTGTCGACATAACAGTGCTGCAATAATACAACATGCCACCCTCTGTGAATCAGAGTTTGAGACTTTAAATTAGTCTTTCGTTTCTGGACAGGCAGGGTTTGGGAGGGTCACAGAGATGTCGCACTGAACTCATGGAAAAGGTTTGTCATTCTGCACCAGGAATCCTTTAACTTATCCATTAGAAAAGAGTAGGTCTGGTTCTCCTCTCAGTTGCACCAGTGTAAAACAGAAGTAACTTCACTGATGTCACTAGACTTCTCCCATTGTAAAGTGAAAAGAGAGCCAGACCCACAAAGCTTACCTCTGTCCTACGCACATTAGATACTTTAAAAGAAAATAGAAAGACTGATTGCAACACTTTCCAAAGGCTCTAAACTACTTTTTCATATTTAACACTAACAATAAACCTTGAAGCACAGGAAAATGCCCAGGTCAATCTCATGATTCGATAGCGTAGTAAATGTGGACATTCTGTCAGTTTGGCTCTCCTAGCTGTGTCCTGAATGTGGTTTAGGAGACGTGGCCAGCGCATGGCCTAACAGTGTTCTGTAGGATCAATGGTGTCAGCAATACCTTGTTAGCTAGGAGCATTTCATGAGTGAGTACATGGAATAGATATGGGATGGGAGTGGAATAAAAAGGGCGATTTTTTTCAGCTTTAACACATTGGCAACCACTCGTGTGTTCTTTGAAGTCTTGCTTTTGTTTTGAAGCAGAGATTTTCTAATAAAATGATCCCTTTGTGCTGGCATTGAAAAAAGATTTTTTTTCCCTCTAAACATTGCCATGTTTTGGATCATGTTCAGCTAACGATAAATGTGGACTTTGCTTTATTCAAACGTAATACAGTTGGATATTTCACTAATGCTTCATCACAGTTACCAACATGTCAATGTTTTTCAATTGTTCCCATTTGATTTCAGAGCCTTTTAACAGACCAGCTACGTTCACCGGTCTCGCTGCAGTGGGTGGGAATGCCTTCGGGGGACTTGGGAACCCGACAGTTAGTGAGTAACCTCTTTCTCTAGAAATTTGCCTTTTAATTATTTTTGTTCATCATGTAACTCAGGATTTTGAGTAAAGGTGACTATCTGCTCTGTCAATACCAGTTACGTAGGTCACACAGTTACAAGGGACCTGATTTTCAAAAACAGACATTATTTTTTAAAGGATGCAATTTTCTGCTTTATGTATTTCATAGTTTGAATTAAACATAGCACCAACTGGTAACATTACCTTATGTACTTTAAAAGACAAAACTAACCTAGAACCCATGAATTTAATTAACTTGAGAAATTCCTAAGAGTTCCATTGTAATGGTCAAAAAAAAGTTAATGTGTGCTGCTTTATCTAGCCTTAGATGGGAATATTTTTTCCTTTCTGACTACTTATCCAGAAACTGAACTTGAAAATGCTTCCTGGTCCTGTGCTTATTTGCACTGAGTCACCTAAATCGTTCATAGTTTTGGCCAATCACAAAAGATCAGTTCCTAAAAATCACATCTTTCTTCCTTTTGTCATGCTTCCCCCTCCCCACTTCAAACCTGACATTATTTTCATCATTCCCATCTTGAAAAGCCAGAGCTAGAAGGCAATGAATTTATGTATCTAGAAAGCTGAGGATCTCAGCTTTCAAACAGTAATAGCATATTAATGTCTAATTATGATATAGCTACTCACTGCCAAAGTCATGTTGAAATTTAAGTAGAGAAAATGAAATAAGCAGGACAGTAACCAGAAAGACATGATTTTAAGAGCTGCTCCCTAATGCCCAGCCAAGGCTAGAAATGATAGCTGCTTTCAACTACCTGAAAGGGGGTTCCAAAGAGGATGGATCTAGACTGTTCTCAGTGGTAGAAGATGACAGAACAAGGAGTAATGGTCTCAAGTTGCAGAGGGGGAGGTTTAGGTTGGATATTAGGAAAAACTTTTTCACTAGTAGGGTGGTGAAGAACTGGAATGGGTTACCTAGGGAGGTAGTGGAATCTCCTTCCTTAGAGGTTTTTAAGGTCAGGCTTGACAAAGCCCTGGCTGGGATGATTTAGTTGGGTTTGGTCCTGCTTTGAGTAGGGGGTTGGACTAGATGACCTCCTGAGGTCCCTTCCAACCCTGAGATTCTATGATTCTATGATTCTATGAATGCTTTGTATACGTTTGGAAAGTGGAGAATGCCGGTTTTCCAAATTCCGTAGTATACAATATGTGTTTCGAATCTGAAGGTTTTGCAAGATATAGGATGTTAAAAATATATTTTGCACTGGTCTCGGACTGAATACAGCAAGTCCCATATCTTGAATTGGTATCATTTTCATTCCCTGATGCCTTCAGTATGTTTGGAATAAGAAACATGTCAATTTTGCCTGAGACTTTCTCCCTTTATGCACAGAATTTCCATTTTGCAGTTAAACAGCTGTCAGTTGCCTGTCTAGTGTTAGGAATGAGAGCCTCTAATGAATCTCTGTTAATCTCCTTTCCTTTTCCAGCCTCCAATAATATGTATTCATTTTAACTCTGAGTGCTGTAAAAGTTTTTTTGGTAAGTACCTTCACTAAAGCATACCTTTTTCTGAAACCTTTTTGTTTTCCACTTCACCATTTCAGCACCCAACTCAATGTTCGGCCACAAGGATGGCCCCAGTATGCAGAGCTTTAGCAATCCTCACGAACCCTGGAACCGACTGCACCGAACTCCTCCTTCGTTCCCGACCCCTCCGCCCTGGCTGAAGCCAGGAGAGCTGGAGCGCAGTTCATCTGCTGCAGCTCATGACAGAGATAGAGATGTAGATAAACGAGACTCATCTGTTAGTAAAGATGACAAAGAAAGGTACGAAAGAACGCTTCCAAGAATTGTGTAGATCAAAGCGTGGGGCTCTGTTCAGCTTTTAACCCTTCCCAGCCTGGCCCCTGGTTAAAACATAGCTTCCACAGACTGAATTGTGCACTTAATCCCTGAAGAACTAACACAGTTAATGTGGACAGTACTAGGCTAGTAACACAGAAGACACAATTCTTGTTCAGGTGCTTCCTAGAAGGCCTAGACAGTCTGATCCCCTTCTCATTTGCACCTGGGTTAATCAGAAGTAACTTGACTGAAGTCAGGAGAGTTCTGCCAGTGTAAAGTGAGGATAGACTCAGACCCACAGAGCTTACCTGTCCTTCAGGGCAGATTTACAAAGGTATTTAGGGGCCTAAATATATAGACAGGCGTTGAGTGCTAATGTGACTTAGAATTTTTGAATCACACTAGGCACCTATCTGCATCTTTCAGCACGTATATACCTCTGAAAATCTGGGCTTACATGCATTAGCAACATTTTTCAAAGGTATTAATCTTTCATTTGTAATATTTAAAATAAACAATTGTAACACTGGAAAATGCTCAGGTATGTTGTGGTTCAAATGACATAGTAAGTCTTACTTTTCATACAATACATTACATTTCCTTGAGTCCTTTTAAAAAAAAAGCAAACACATTTGCATTGGTTTTGTACATTTCAGAGCATTGTTTTAATTCAGTGCCTTACACGGACTCGGACACGAATGTAAACCTGTCCAAGCTGGAAAGGGTTAATGAAAATTAAAACCTGGTCAGTTTTTTTTTTCTTTCCAGAAATGTTCCCATTATAGTTACGTCAATAACAATTCTTATTAACATTTAAGAACCAAATTATAAGATTTTTTTGGCCAGTGTCATGCCCTGCTTGAAAAACATTCAGAACTGATTTCAGCTTTTTCAACACGTGTAGCTTAACAGCTTTCCTGCTAAGATGGCATATTAGTTATTTTGCTAGCTAATTTCCTTTCTTTCTTTCTTTCTTGAATATTCAGGAGATGTGTTTTTTTGGCTACTCTACTGAGTATACTCATGAGTAACCTTCTCTTTTAAAGGATGTTACATGAACACATTGATATTCTAAAAATACATTTTAAGAACTTTTTAAGTAAGTCAAGCTACAGATCTTTTCAACTATATTTTCCCATTTGGAATATTTTCTGTGTGATAGTATAGCTTCATTTTGTTCAGCTCTAGTTTTAATGCTTCAAAGGGAATTGGGGAGTCAATCATGCAGACACTTTGCCATGTGAATAACTTTACTTACTGTGGATGTGGGTAGATTTTAGAATTACATGAGTATTTCATTTGTTGTTTTTATTACAAAGTGTGTCTCTGTTGAAGACAATCCCTTTCAGAAATATATTCCTTGCCAGCTGCCTTTGCATCACTCTGAACTCCATGTCATAGTTTCAAGCATATTTCTTTTTAACGATCAGCCTAATTTCAGAGTCTGAAAAAATTAAGCTTCATTCATACATCATACTTCTGTGCAGTTACAATTATCAGCTTTTAATTTATCCTCACAACATCCCCCTGGGGTATGGAAGTATTAGCCTCATTTTATAGTTGAGAACTGGAGGTCCAGAGAAATAAACTGATTTCCACAAATCTCACAAGTAATCTGTGGCAGAGCTGGGACATATCTCCCGAGTTCCACTACAGTGCCTTTATCACAAGACCATCCTTACTTTTATACAGGGCTTTGATATGCGCAGATAATTACCAAACAACATACAGCAATTATGTTAGCCTGATTAGGCAATAGTGCCTGATTCTGATCTCACTTACACCAGTGTAAATTACAAGTAACTCCACTGAAATTGACAGAGTTGCATTCATATGAAACCAGCGTAGGTAAATCACAGTCAGGCCCAAAATTTGCTCTAATTTTACATTGGTATGTTCTGATATAGAACACTCTTTATCCACCATGGCATTACCGCATTTAGAAGGAAAATAGCTAGTGAGTACAAGATGAGAACCCTTGTGCTCAGCAACAATAGGTAATCTAAAAGGCACCAGAGAGCAATTTGCATTCTTGCAGATGACATTCAGGTGGATGTAATCCCAGAGCAGAAGATATCACGAGTGATATTGACTCTTTTAGCAACATCAATGCAGTAAAATAATCGTAGCGAGATGGTACCTGGCAATATACACTTTGGCAACTGACATTACATGTTGTATTTAGTAATAACAATAGTTTGCATGTTCACTTGAGGATCCCAAAGCAAATGTTACCGGGTCAATATACCAGAAACTAGGGCACAGAAACTAGGGTAAGTTAACACAGCAAGTCGGTGACAGACCTGAAAGTAGATCTGAGGTTAAATGACTCCCAATCTCCAGTTCTACTCATATTTTACTGAGCTGAGTTATTGTGTAACGGCACAATGTTAATGCGTCTTGAAATAATTTCATCAGTATGTGCTGGTTACTTAATTGAATAGGACAGAATTGGCAGAGAAAAGTGGTTATTTCATTTGTCCAAAAGTACAGTAATTGGACAGCTCTATTTATTTTGGTTACAGAAAGCATTTATTTCAAGCACAATTGAAAACATATAAATTACAAAGCAAACTGATGTAGCACCAACTGAAGAACTCAATAGGTTCCCTTTAAAATAAAAATACCAAGAAGTCCCTAAATCGCTCCCCGAAGCAAAAGCTGATATTCATAGATAGTCGTTGCAGCGTGCCATGGAAGTCCGCGCACTTACACTCTGTTGGAGAAACAAAGAAATCATGACCCCAAGTTGAGGGGCGTTCATTAAAATGCCCCGCCTCTAGATGTTCAAATCCAGCTTGTATGGCTCAACTAATCTCAGTTGTTGGTACAGAACATGAGGGGAGAGACTGTTTCTAAAGTATCCGGGGTTCCAAACATTTAGGGTACAGTAAATCAGTACAGGCATCAAATGCACACTGTTAGAAACACATTGCTTAGCAGCTCCATTTTGCTGTAACTGAAGTTTCTGAGCAGCGTTCTGTGTGTGCCTATGAAGTTAAAGTTGCAGTAATCTAGTCTGGAGGTAGCAAAGGAATGGATGCCCACGGCGAGATCCGTATCCAAGACATTACATGTAGATGAAAGGATGTCATCCCCTTGGCTGCTGCTGCTAAGTGACCTTCTGAAAGCAGCTACATTCTGTACAAAGGAGCCCTAGACAGGGTGCCTTATTAACAAAAGGCAAGCCAAACTGCTCAACTGACAGGGCAGAGAACCACTTAAATATCTCCTCCAACCTCCAAGGCCACACTTCCTGTCTTTTCTGGATTGAGCTTCAACCACCTAGCCTGCCGTAAGTCCCAGCCATGGCTAGACACTGAGAAAGCAGAGAGACAGCCTCACCCAGATCTGATAACAGAGACTTAGAGATGGATGATGACGCTGCTCAGGCTACCTCGTTGTCCTTCATAATAGCCTCACCTGCACATTTAACGAAAGAGAATTCTGCAGTGCTCTACATGAGAGAATTCCCATGGCCAATTGCCCAACACGACCCTTTTTACAGAGTAAATAATGAAGCTACTCTGTGTATCACTGCCAGAAACTGCATCAGTGTCAACTATACCTTGTTGTTGTTGGTTACAAAGAACAGCTGATACTGTAGACCTAAAGGGATCAGCATAGACATCTGTCACCAGGAGGAGATCGTTGCCTAATGCTATTTCTGTACCATACGTAGATCTAAAATAAAATGGGTCCAGGAAATATGGAGACTTTTTGGCAATGCCAGAGATGTGTGGCCACAACCCTCTTTCTATGGTCTTCCCCCAAAAGGCAGGCTAGAAGCAGGGCTCTTATTAGCAAGATTATCAGGGTCCATGGAGATGGCTTATTGAGCAGGGACAGCTGTTCATAAAGGGTGAAATTCACCCCTGTTCAGGTAGTCAGCTCAAGATCTATGCGCCATTGATGTCCCACTTAAGCTCTAGTTTGAGGGTTTCAGTGGTATGCCCTTCTGACCTCTTGTACTGGGATCAGTTTCACCCATAGAAAGATGTTGGCACATTTAGGGAGATGCTGAAAGCCTCTATCAAGTAGTACTGTGGAGGGTATATTTTGTTACGTTTTCAAACTCTTCAATGCAAATTGTAAAGCAAGGATGCATAAAGGAATTAGATATGTAGTGTGTAGAGATTTTAAACAATAAATCAATTCAAAACAAATATCTCCTCTTGATTTTTTCCCCTCACTTCTATTAAAATACATTTAAGAGGAGTCAGGTAAAAATCATATAACTCCTGCAATTTAAATTTAATTTCTTCACTTATTTTTGAGGATGGAGTTTGGATGTTTTTATTCGTCGCTCACCTTCTTACAAGATGTTGAGGCTGCTGTCTAAAACTTATACAGCTAGAGGGAGCCAGTATCGCTGTTGGTATATCATTGACATGAGTGCTGAGGATTTGGTCAGATCGTTTGCAAAGCCACTCTAGACAGAACAAGCATAGCGTAGAGAAAGGGTGGTCTAGCAATGCCACATATGCCTCTGCCAAAGGAAATAATGCATTAAAATAGCACATTACCAAGCTTTCTTCACAACAGTGAACAGGGAGTCAGGAGGCTGGTGCTTTGTTTTATTTGCAGAGTTTCTCAAATCCTTAACCTTTACACTTTGCTCTCTCTAGGGAGAGTATTGAGAAAAGACACTCCAGTCATCCTTCGCCAGCACCTATCCATCCAGTGAACTCCCTCGGACATAACCGCAGCTCAGCTGAGCAGATCAGGAGCCATCTCAATCCTGAGATTCGAGAGAAAGAGAAACCCAAAGAACGAGAGAGGGATCACTCTGAATCTCGGAAGGACATGAATGTTGAAGAACACAAGGTGAAGGACAACTACTCTTCAGAGAAAGAAGGCTTGGGCCATGAAAGCAGGGCAGTGGAAGAGTCTAAGCAAATGTCCAGGGTACCTTCACCCTTCACTAGGCCCCCTGTTGTGGAGAGCACCAGGCCTAATAGTACTTCCAACCGTGAGGCTGAAAGGAAGAGTGAGCCTGCATATGATAATCAGAAGAAAAGTAGCGAAGTCAAAGTGAAGGAGGAACGGAAAGAAGACCATGATGTTCCACCTGAGGGACCTCAGACTCATAGGTCATCTGACCAGCCACCACCAATATCTACATCCAATGTCCATCCAGGTCCCTTAGTGTCTATGCCTATGACTGTAGGTGTAACTGGTATACACCCGATGAACAGCATCAGTGGCCTGGACAGGACTCGCATGATGACACCTTTTATGGGAATAAGCCCAATCCCAGGTGGAGAACGTTTTCCCTACCCGTCTTTCCACTGGGATCCGATGAGGGATCCTTTGAGAGATCCTTACAGAGAGCTTGATATTCATCGGAGAGACCCTCTGGGCAGAGACTTTTTGCTAAGAAATGATCCCCTTCATCGTCTTTCCACGCCAAGATTATATGAAGCCGATAGGTCGTTCAGGGACAGGGAACCTCATGACTACAATCACCACCACCACCACCACCACCATTCTCTGTCCATGGATCCTCGACGTGAGCATGAGAGGGGCAACCACTTGGATGAGAGGGAACGGTTGCACATGCTCAGAGAGGACTATGAACACGCACGCCTGCACTCAGTTCACCCTGCCGCCTTGGATGGTCACCTGCCTCACCCGAGTTTAATCACCCCTGGACTTCCCAGCATGCACTATCCCAGAGTCAGTCCCCCAACAGGACACCAGAATGGCATTCTCAATAAAACTCCTCCCACAGCAGCTCTCAGCGCCCCTCCTCCTCTTATTTCCACTCTGGGACCTCGGCCTGGGTCTCCCAGAAGGACTACTCCTCTGTCGACAGAGATGAGAGAGAGGCCTCCTTCTCACACCCTTAAGGACATTGAAGCTCGATGAAGAGAATAAGAAATAAGGAGATACTGAACATGATATAAAGACCTTCTTGCTATTCATTGACACAGACTGTGGATGTGACCCCACTGTACAAAATGTATAGACCCAAGCGCAAAGATTTTGAAATGGGTGTTTTGTATATGCTATGTTGAAATTTTCCAGATCTTTTAGCCAAGTCCATACGTTCCTTATGCCTCCTACTCTATTTTATTTCTAGTTTAAAATTTTCAAAATTTGAGCTGAAGAACAAGACAACAATCATCATAATTTGGTTAAAAACAAACCAACAACCACCGTACAAAGTTCTTTCAGACCAGAAGTGAAGACAATTGTAGATATCTATGTAAAAAGATTGCTTCATGGGTTAATGGTTCATATATGCAAAAAGGGTAAGATGAAAGCTTTACTTTGTACAAATGTAAATAGATAAAATTAAGTAACATAAAACATTAATACTTCTTAAACTGTGCTATTTGCAAACTTAATATTGATCAACACAGTTTGCTTATACTGTGTTACATATATTGTTATAGACAGCTAAACCCCTTCAACTATGCAATGAATTTTAAGGCTTTTCACAAAAGCCTGTATAACTCAAAGGAGCCTTTTCAACACACAACCTACTTAAAGTCATATTTTCCCTGAACAAGCTCATCTGTTATATAAATCTGTTTTCCTTGCTTGTTTTGATGACAAAACGACCCATTAGAAGTGTAGTTTTCCATATGAACCCCGGCATCAAGTTGCTAATGTTACCGTAGTACATGTCATTTCTTAGGTCTTGTTCAGGTTAGCAAAATATAATCACTGACAACGCAGTATCTAATATGATGTATGGTTTTTCAGTCCTATTAACCTGGGTTAAACAGAGTAACAATCAAAATGTGAGATACTTCCCAGAACTTTTGTCGCTTAAAATGTCAAGTTTATTTTTGGAAGAACATCTGGTTATAGCTATTTGAGTCTGTTGTTATGATCAGTGTGTCATTTTTATCTGTGTACACACTTTTTTTGGGGGGGGGTTAAGTGATTTTAGCTACACTGAAACAAATCCTACAAGAAATCTAATACTTCTCTAAAATGATGGATGTGTTTTCACTGCGGATCAGAAGTTTAGTCTGAACTCCAATGCAGATTTCATAATGCAATTTACTGTGTTTCAGTTGGTAATAAAGTCTGTGAATAGCTAATAGGTCAGTTTTGTTTTCCCTGATCACAGGAGAAATGGCCCTTTAAAAAAAATGCATCAATCTTCTGAAATTTCTGTCTTTTCGTAACACACTATTTTATAATGCATTACATTTCTTGTCTAAATATTTGGAGAGAATATGACTTTATCAGAAAGAATACAGTATCTTGTCTACTGGACTGTAAAATATATGTATGAAATAAAATTAGTTCCATTGGTCTTCTAGTGTATTAAAGTGCTATCTGAAGTTGTTATCCTGTTTTGGCAAAAAAAACAAAACAAAAAACAAAAAAAGAAAGAAAAAGAAAAGAAAAAAAAGTCTAACTACAGACAGTTGTTTCTAATGATCAGAGATCTATTTTAGTAGTCAACTGAAGGTTTAGTTGTGAGCTTCAGATTTTGTGAACTCCAGATGTTGTGCAGTGTTTTTTTTAAAGAACAAAAGGGAAAAAATTAAAAAAAAAACCAAACAAACAAAAAAACAAAAAAAAACCCAACCCAGAAGAATATGTACACTGGAACCGTAGTGGTAGCTTTCAGTATTGTAAAGAGATTGTTATATACAAACCTTTTTGCTGTTTATCCTGTATGTAATAAAAGTCCTTTCTAGATCCTATGTGAAAAGAAAAGTGAAGCGGCTCTGAATCTTCAGCATGTTTCCTCATCAGCGAAGACTTGTGTAATGTAAATTGTGCCATGTTATTAAAAAATGTGAACTAAACTGCCAGGTGCTTCTTTGTGTGGAGTGCCCCATCATTGCTATAGGGAAGAAATCATATTTCTTCCCAAGACTGGGCTTTTGTTCCTAAGAAATAAGCAGCCATGAGAAAAATACAAAAGAAACCCTCTATGGGCCACACTGTAGAAATAACCTTGGTATTCTAAGGAGGGAGAAAGAAAGGGGACAACAGATCTTTGGTGAAGTCCCAATTGTGCAGGGTATTTAAATGCCTGCCTTACTCTAAGTTAAGCAGGTGCCATCAATCAGGTGCTCAAAGTTAGGCAGGTGCTTAAGTACCTTGCTGAATTGGAGCTCTCGTGTAAACTGGCACAGTTCCACTCAAGTCATTGAAGTGTTGCCGATTTACACCAGCTGAGGATATAGCCTCAAATGTTTTCCCTCCATTAAAATCAACATTTTGGCCATATTTGCATGAGAAATGTCAGTTCATAGGAGATGGTTTTTAATCTGCACATGAATATTTTTTATGGCTTAAAAATGGTTCAGCCCCACTTAGCACGGTTCTTTTCTGTTGTTATTCTGTTTAGAAATGTCAGCTCCTGTTGATGTCTGACTTTCAGGTTGTTAGAAGCCCTTTGCAAGCCTTTAACCAGGTACCTCTTGGCAGGAGTAATCGTGATGCTGAAATTTGTCATCTTGAACAAGCCCTAATAAATCTGTCCTCCCTCCCTAATACACACAGCACATCTCTCTTTGTAAGCATAATTGCTGTATACAATTGGTGTATACAAGCATATGTGCAAGTCATTTTTGCTCGTCAAATTATACTCTTGTACTGTATATCTTTCCTCCCGTGAAACATTATTGTCCAAATTCTACTGTTACACTCATGTAAATCTGATGTTTAACGCATGTAACACTGGATTTTCACCTGTGTAACTAAGAGCAAGAGATGGCCCCATCACTTATTTAAAATTCAACTTTGTGTGAACTCTTCATATTCTCAACTGCATGTACAGTTGTTGCATAATGAAACAAAATTGCTTCCTTTTCTCTTTGTAAGGAAATGGTCTTGGTCTTTTGCATGCGTATCATTAAAAATTGTTCTGACTTTCTGAAGGAAGCCAGAGTCCTAGATGGATCGGGAAGAATGGAAACTACTGAAGGACGCTTGTGGAAATTGAAGCATCTCCGTGCACCAATCTATGGGGAAGGGATCTCTGAGCAAGCAATGCCTAATGACCTTACATTTACATAGAGTCTTTCTTCCAGACCTATCCCAGAGAGCGCTTTGCTAAGAGTCATGGCAGCTTTCTCAGTGATTTCAGTGGAAGAAAGGTTGATCCCTGACTGATTGAATAAACTGTGATCCCAGTCGTGTGAGGTGCAAAGTATGTTCCTGCTGATGACCCTCACTTTCTACTGAAGCCAGTGGACACTCAATCCGTAGCAGGTGTGGCACACACAAGAATGTGCCCTTACATATAAGAGATGAAATGAGATCTAATCTGTTTTTAAAATAAAAGTCTGAAATGGAGAAGTTGGCAGCTGCTGTAGACAATCATTTTAGCAGAGTTTCTCCATTCAAGACCCACCTCTCTTAAATCCTATTTTTGGGCTATCTAACATTAACGCAATAAGGTTTATACAAAGCCCAGCACAAATAGCTGTGAAAATTATATGGACTGAAAGGGTATCATGTATCATAGAATATGAAACAATCTGAGTGTAGAACGTCCTTGTGTCAATAGACTACTATGCCCACACACACCCTGCCTTGGATTCCTTTGTTAAACCTCTCTCCCTCCCAGCAGTTTGTTGTTTTGCAGGTTTCGTCACACCACCAACTGGGATGCCAATTAATGCAGCGTGTATAGGAAGTGATTCTTTGAGAACAGTCATAGCATTTGGTCCCTGATGCAATGTTTATCTTGTTCCTTGCATAATTATTTTACCGTCTAATTCTCTTCATTGTCTTTGATTACGAGGTGTCTGGTTTGCTGCTATCCAAACCCTATTGATACTGTAATTTACTCTTGGCCTTTTTTTGCTGATGATGGTTCCTTTAATAGCTCATCACAGTTAAAGCCACTAATATGCAATAATTACAATTTTGGATGATTTTTCCCCCACAAAGACCCTAGCTATTTACAGTAGGTTTTTATTCTTTATTGCCTCCATCCAGATGGGGTAGTGAAAACTGGAGTCGAGGAAAGACAAGTGAAGGTTTGGTAAGGTTTTTGCTAGTGGCTTGTTACATTAATATATATCTTGGTACCATATGGGAGCAAGACTGTGTACGCTAACTAACTCTCTGTACATGCAGGTTATCTCTGCTGAATGCTGCTTGAGGTGCTGGAACAAGGTAATAGATTTTTAGTAGTATTCTGTTTAAAAATAGTTGACTTGCTTAATCATTTTATGCCCCAATTCTCTATCGGTAAAATGCAGCGAATACTTTTCTCTCATGTGTTGTCTTGTCTCCTTAGATTCTACCCTACAGGGTTTATAATTCCTCTCTTACTATGTATCTAGCACTATGGAGCCCTAATTTTGAATGGAATGTCTATGTGCTACTGTGATATAAATAATTATAATTAGGTAGCACCAGGAACTCCAGTTTAGATCATAGAATATCAGGGTTGGAAGGGACCTCAGAAGATCATCTAGTCTAACCCCCTGCTCAAAGGAGGACCCATCCCCAGACAGATTTTTGCCCCAAATCCCTAAATGGCCCCCTCAAGGAGTGAACTCACAACCATGGGTTTAGCAGGCCAATGCTGAAATCACTGAGCTATCCTTGGGGCCTTAGTGTTGTAGGCATTGGTTTTTACACACACACACACACACACACACACACACACTCACTCACTCTCTCTCTCTCTCTCTCTCTCTCTCTCTCTCTCTCTCTCTCTCTCTCTCTCTCTCTCTCTCCCCCCCCCTCCCCCCCATCACATTCTATTTTCAGCATGACATATATATGCTGCTCAGTTTTCTTGTGCTTTTGATCCAAGCCCAATCCCTTGCTGTATATGATGCATTAAAATTATTACTGCACAATGTAAGAATGTAAGATAGTTGCTTGCCAGAGAGAATAAACCCTTCTGCATAGTATAGTAGGTCAGGCATCTATATTAAATACACCCACTTGGGAGCAATAGTGATGGGCACTTGAGCAACAAACAGCACAACGTAGGACTATATAAACCCCTTGCTGCCCAAACCCTCCTTTCTAACTGCTTGCTAGTGCCCCTCCGTGCTCTGATAATCATATTTGGTCGTACCCAAACTCTTCAAGTAATGGGGATTCTACTATGTCATTATCCCCATTTTACAGATGAGCAGACTCAGGCTAATCACTTACCTTGCCTTCCTAAGCCACAGACAGGAGATAGTGTTAGAGCCCAGTAGGAAATCAGGAGTTCTAAGTTTCTACTCAGAACCTGCTCCTCCAACCTACTCTGTGTCCCCTCCATGGACCCTCTCTCTGGATTGTAGTGATTTTTACAAGAAAACCATCTGTTAAAATGAAAGGAAGAGTCCATTGTATTTATTTAAACACAATGGGCTCCAGTGATGTAAAATTACCCGCAGAACTAAAACATCTTAAAGGGACCCTAGATTTGCTTCTGGAAATAGTGTGATGGAACTCCAGGCAGCCTGATTCGTTCCTTTTTTTAAAGGACAATACAGTAGATGCCAAGCTTAGTGCAGCATTTATTGGAGAGGTAGAAATGATTTACTTGTTTGAGTTGATAAAGGGTTGTAATCGTTCCGTCAGTAATTTACGGAGGGCAGATACAAGATAGTATAGTTCCCAGCATGGATTTGTAAATTATCGACATGTCTGAGCGTTCAAACCAAGTCACAATCTAGCGGTCTGTTTATTTAGAATTTATTTTTTAAAAAGCCTATCCTAGGATCTAGGCACCTTTTGCCATAAATTTAAAATACAATCACAGTCAAGATGGCAGCAGCTGCTTTGCACACTAGGACAAGAAAATAATTAAGCAACAGTTAAGCGGAAACTCAAATATCAGGTATCAAATATTACTCTCATCACAAAGAGCTCTCAGCCTGCTTTTTATCTCCTTGAAGCCCTGATCCATTTCTCACTGAAGTCTATGAGAGATTCTCTTTGACTTCAGTGGGAGTTGAATCAAGCCCTAAAAGCCTGGGATGCAGATTTCTAAAGGTATTTAGGTGTCTAAAGATGCAGATAGACATCTAATGAGATGCCAGTCTACATCTGTAAGTACCTAAATATTTTTAGAAATCTGACCCTGGGTACGCGGCTAGGCCAAGTCTACAGGATATTTCAGACCAAAGGCCTCAATTTTCAGCTGTGGCTAGTGATTTTGAGCATGTCCAACCTGAAATGCCTCAAAGGGGCCTGGTTTGCAGAGAGTGAGTACTCTGCACTTTCTGAGTATTTGTCTCATGTTGAGGACTCAGAATTGACTAGTCACTATTGAACAGCTTGGCGGTGGTGGGCAATGGATTCTAAAGCTGAGATCATTCACTGCAAACACCGGGCCAGCAGGTTCCCTTTCTTTGATGCCAATCAGGCTCCCCTATGAGCCTCTCTACTGACCGTCGCTATGGCAGGGGGAAAGTGATCATTGCTGTAGGCAGGCAGGGTCCTAAGTCATTCAGAGATTTATAGAGTAAAAGCAGTTGCTAATTTTGCCCAAAGATAAGAAGTTAGTGGCAGGGCAGCACTGCCAGACAGTGTCATTCACTCATACCTGAAAAATGCTTTGTGCGTCCTGGGTGGCAGATGCAATAGAAATGGAAAGTGTGCTAGGGGTTGTGTTGAAGGACCTCAGCCTGCCTGAGGCAGATTCCCAGAGCTAAGGAGCTGCTCTCCCCAAAAAGTAATATTTTATTTGAGTTTGGTACAGTAGAATGCCAAAGTACAGTTGGATTTATTTTGTCCTTTCAAATTAAAATGTCATTCTTCAGAGACACCACAAGAGGGTAGTGTGAACAGAGATTTAAATATAGCCTGGATGGGGGCTGAGCTGTCGACTTTCAGTGCAAATCCAGGTAGGGGTGAGATGAATGTGGCTGTAAGTTACCGTTATACTTCCCCTGCTCCTGGAGGAACCATCCCATTCCCCAGCACAAAACAGAGCAGTTGTAAGGCTGCTGTGGCAGCCAGTGATCATCCAGACTAGGGGTGACCTGGCCATGCCTCCTTTTATTGCAGGGACCAGGAAGGAGAGATGTAGGAGCCATGATGAAGGGAATTCCCCCAAATAAAGAGACTCATCCACGGGCCAGCTAAGCCAGGTTGAAAGCTGCTTTGCCCCAGCCCAGGCAAGGATTGTTACAGCCTGTAGTATTATTTTAAATAGAAGGGCATGCCTTTCCATTCAAAAAGCGTAAACAGCGTGACCCAGTACACCTGTGCTCCTCAACAGCATCAGCTATTCGCTCCTAAGAGCCTCTATTTCTTGCAGCCACTCCCTGGCTTTGGAGACGGCTGGCCCAAGATTGCCATGTGGCCAGCACGCTGTGGGTGGTTTAATTTGGTTTGGGCATTAAGAAAAAAGGGGGTCTAAATATCTACTGGCTGATGCTCCTGTTCCACACACAGCAATGGAGGTGCCCATTTTACCCCAGCAGAGCATTTGGCGCTTCTCCATCAACGCTGGACATATACCTCCAATGGACCTTGACTAGCTTGTTGGCCCACCTCAGGAAAGCAGCAATTCCTCCTGCCGCTCCCAGGAGGATGGAGGGCCTTGGGAGAAGCATGCACTGGAATGGGATTGAGTTCCCTCAGCAGGGCACTGAGCTAGGAGCAACATTCAAGGGCCAAGACTGGAGGGGGGGATGGGTCACCAGGCCGGCGGTGACCCAACTGGGCTAATTGCAGGTTGTGGCCGGAGGGGGGCCAGCTCTGTAGGGTCTAAGGGAGGAGACAGGGTGGGTTTGCCCCATGGGGCCATAGTGGTCCCTTAAAACAGCTCCAGCTGTCTGGCTTTGGCTCCAGCCTGTCTCGGGTGGGAGGCAGGGCACAGAGCCAGGCGCTCCCTGCCCTGGGGAGGAGCAGCAGCCGCCTCGCAGCTGCCTGGCCTGGGGTGCAAATTGCGGAGCGGGGAACGCAATCAGCAGAGCGGAGGCGGCAGCCGCAGGCGGGGGAGCGCGACGCCCCTGAGGGCAGGCGGGTGCCTGAAACCCCCTTTGCTCAGGTAAGGGCTGAGGTTTGTTTGCACGGGGGAGAATCTCCCCCAGCTCCTGTCTCCCCCGAGCGGGGGCTGCTTCTCCCTGGCCAGCCCCTGGAGGAGTTGGGTGAATTCGCTGCGGCAGCGAAGGGAGACCCTGCGCCGTGTTCTCTCCAGGCACGAGAGCAGGACATGGTTTTCGCGGAGGGGGGGCTGCGTTCACACGGGACCCTGCTGTGCCAGGAGCCAGGCAAACCCGCTCCCTGCGGGTAGGGGGCCGGACCCGGTGCTTTGCCCCCCGGGGGTAAAACAGGACCGTGCACGCCGGCTGGCTCGGCACACGAGCTGCATGGGAACGCGCCTGAGAACAGCCGTGCGGCAGATTTTTCCGCGCCTCATCCGGCGCTGTGAAACGCGTAAAGGTTGTCCGGGCCTCTTCCCGCTCCGCCCCAATGAAGCAGCGAACTCATAAACAAGCTCTAGCGAAACGAGGCGTCTGGAAGGTGGGGTGCTGCTCCGGCTGTGCTCATTGAACGTGGCGCTATCTGGTCTAGCCACTAGGTGGCGCCAAACGAATAAAAATAAGCGCTCCCTTAACGCAGCCCAGAAGTGTAGACAACCCTTGTGGGGCTGCTCTGTAAGTCTGGCTATACAGCAAACAGCTGTTCTCTGTCTTGAACGATATTGTCCACCTCCCCTGTGCCTGAGCGCTAAGAGATGTGTATCAGACCCGTGCCGCTGCTTTTAACCAGGGGGGTCTCAAAAGTGGTTTGTATAAAGCTAAGCCCCTCAACACCTTGTGCCAGGTTGACCAGAAACGTCCCAGTTGGGTTAATGAAGACACAGAAAAGGGAAGCGATGCACCCAAGGCAACAGCAAGTCAATGGCAGAGCCAGGAAGAGAAACCCAAAGTCCTGAGACAGAGCACACAATTCAGACCTTTGGTCTCTGTGCCGTTTATGACAGGTTTCAGAGTAACAGCCGTGTTAGTCTGTATCTGCAAAAAGAACAGGAGTACTTGTGGCACCTTAGACTAACATATTTATTTGGGCATAAGCTTTCGTGGGCTACAGCCCACTTCATCGGACGCGTAGAATGGAACATATAGCGAGGAGATATATTTACATACAGAGAACAGAGGTGGGAGTTGCTCTAAGAGGCTAATTAATTAAGATGAACTGTTGTCAGCAGGAGAAAAAAAACTTTTGTAGTGATAATCAAGAGAGCCCATTTAAGACAGTTTGACAAGATAATTAACATGGGGGAAATAGATTCAATGTGTGTAATAAATTTGTTAGTCTCTAAGGTGCCACAAGTACTCCTGCTCTTTTTGTGTAGTTTGTGTGACTATTACTACTGCATCACCATGCCCCGCCATTATTGCAAACTACGTAGCTGGATGCCCTCCATGGCAACTGTAACATCATTGTGGTGTCTTTATGCACTTACCACTGAGATGCTGTCAGGCTGTTTGTTTCCTGAGGCAGTATCTTATTGTCAGAGCAACGTTACTAGAATCACTGTGGATTTAACTGACTCATATTCCACTTAACTATATTTTCACTGCTTATAATATAGAGCACTTGGAGCTTTGTAATAGGGCCCCCTGAATATGGTACTGACATACTAACTTGCTTGTGTTTCTTTGAAGAATATCTTCAGCAAAAATAGTGTGGAAGAAGAAATTTGTGTGTGTCTGTACATAATATATACACACACACGCTTTCCATAGTGTTCCCATACTCCCTCTAAGACTCCTTGACCACGTCTATTTAGACTACTGTATCAAATCATTATTATTTGAGTCACAGGAATGTCCCACTTTGGACCTGGGTCTTATTGTACTGTCTGATACATGTGCACAAAATAGAAGATAGTTCCTGTGACAAGAGCTTATGATGAAGTTTAATATTTTTGCTCCCAGACCTCACCGGGGTCCAGGCTATCTCCTTTTTGTTGGCTGTGTGTTCCATGCTGATTTGTTTTTTGTTTTTTCCATAGACATGAATATGAGAAGAAGCGACAGGCTCCCTGTTTAGCTATGCCAAACCTGGAGCTGGGTTAAATGCAGCTTTCATGCAACTCCACAAAAGCCCAAATTCATGCCTGATGACCAAAAACCTTCGTTGGAGAGAGCCTCGTGGTGTCTAAGGTATAGCAGCAATTTTAGTTGCCACTGGTGTTGGTGCGGTTTCATGTTCTTTAACCTGAGCACGTTCAAACTCATTGCAGTTATTGTACTTGTCTTTTGGCCTTGAGGATCAAAGTTTCAAGGGACAGGTCTCTGTATATGCCCCAACCTGGAGGGAATGTTTTTGCAGGATTCAGAAAGGTGACTGGTTTCTTTCCATTTCAAATAACTGTGCTATCCTAGACATGTGCAGAGGATTTCTGAACTGCAAGAGACTGCAGCTATGTCTGTGCTACAGAGCCAATGGCAGCATTCACCAACACAAGGAGTGTTTCTGCCATGTAGGATCATCCTGAATGACACATTAGCTTTGCTGACTGTAACACTCTATTGTTGGGATAGCTGTGTCTACACTGGCAGAGACATTGATCAAGGCTGTTTTTTCACACCCGCGAATAACTGAACTGTGCTGAAATGTCTTAAGTGTGGACTGGGCCTCTAACTAAGAGAATGGCCGTGAATTTTTCCATGCTAAAACTATATTTAAGTGTTTTCATGTATTTCCTGTGAAAGGGCAGATAGAAATGGTTTATTTTTCCAGGCAGGCTGCAATGAAGCTTAAGCATTTTATGGTTCAAAAGGGAACATTATTTTTGCTTGGAGGCCTGCTAGGTCAGAAGCCCAAGCTTTCATTGAAATTATTGGCCATGCAGTACTGGATGATGTGCTGCAGAGGGCAATGTAGGTGAGTTTAAATGTCTTTGTACAGAGCTTTATGTTTTCAGGCACAGAATATGCAGTGGTCTCCAGTCGCTGGGGTCCTGCAAGAAGTGTTCAGACAGTAGAGGGAGTCCGCCTCCCAAACTTGTAGGCAAAGCTGCTAATTACAGTACTGCGTATAACACAGCCTACTCAGACTTTGTTCTTTTCATTTATCACATCTCATCATTTCTCCTGTCTATGTGAATGGTTTTGAAGTGGAATAACTGGAATCTTAAACATTCATTTGCTTTTTCTTTTTAACCCAGGCAGCTGTGCACCTTCACATACCTTTTTGCAACATGTCCCCACCTCAGAATCTTGGGCCGCTTCCATGGGCTTCCCCCTCTATTGCTTTGCACCTGTTGTAGTCGCTTAAACCCATCCAAAATGGGTGTGAAATGCTACCACTGTGGCCCAGTAAGTAATATGGAGGGTTATCTGAGCAAGCCTGAGCTATCCCATTCTTCTGGCTTCTGGCCTTCATGGGATAGGAGTAGAGCAGACCCTCACCAAAGTGCTATCATTGTTTAGGATTGGATGCACGTATGCCTATAGTAACAAGTGTCTCAGAAACATTTCTGAACACACTAAATCCAGCTGCTAAACTACCCAGTCACTCATTTCCTTGGAGGAAATAAAGGAAAAGAAGACACACAAGTGCCATTTGTTTTGTCATTAAAAGGCAAACAGAAAATCCCTTCTTCTATGTGATATTTTATTAAGAATTTCCAAAATGTCAGCAATTGCATTTCTGGGGAGGCATGGCCTAGTGGTTGAAACAGAGGACAGAGAGTCAGATCTCTGTTCCAGTCTTGCCATAGACTCATTGTGTGACCCAGTGCAATTTGTTGAGCCATCTGATACAACCCAACACTTAAACACAGGTATAGCCCTAACTAGAGCGGGTGGGGAAAAAAAGTATGTTTACAAGAAACCCTCCATTTTCTATTAAAAACCCACAATTCCAAATTGTTCATATTAAAGTTTTGTCCTTCTCCTTGTTTCCTTTTCCATTATGTCGGGAGAAGGGGGAGAGAGCCAGGGGAAAACAAACTGAATTTTTTTCAGCATTGAAATGTTTTCCTGGACAATTGCAAGAGTGAAAATTTTCCACAAGATTGTTTTGTTTTAGAAAATAGGCCATTTTTGGTTCAAGTTTTGAATGTAAAGCTCTTACTCCGTCTATTCCCGTTGCAGCCACCGGGTCGGTCTCGTGTATATATAAAGTGATTCCAATGGTGAAGTGCTTTGCTAAATTAGGTGTGTAGCCTACCTTTGTATTTGTAAAATGGATATATTATTTGCTTATTTTATGGGGATGCTGACGTTAAATTAATCTATGTAAAGCACTTAGAGATCTATGGGTAGATGCTCTAGAACAGCAAGGTAGCAATCAAAGCACTGGACTGGGACTCTGGAGACATTGGTTCAATTCTGGGCTGTTCCACTGGCCTGTGGGTGACATTGGGCAAGGTGGCTCTCTGTGCCCATCAATGGCTATTAGCTAAGATGGTCAGGGACGCAACTCCAAGCTTCAGGTGTTCCTAAATCACTGACTGCCAGAAGCTGGGACTGGATAACAGGGTAGATCACTCAGTAATTGCCTTGTTCCGTTCATTCCTTCTGAAGCATCTGGCACTGGCCACTACTGGAAGACAGGAAACTGGACTAGATGGACTATTGGTCTGACCCAATATGGCCGTTCTTATGTGCCTCAGTTTCTCCATCTGTATAATTTGGGATAACGATACTGATCTCCTTTGTAAAGTGCTTTGACATCTACTGACGAAAAGTGCTTTATAAAAGCAGGACAGTGGGTTTCTTGGTGTTCTGAGTAATATTTACTGCCCAATTTGTGACCTAAACAATTTTGATTAGAGATGTAGTGAATACGTTTTTGGGGTTGGCTTTGTTGTTTTACTTGTCTTCAGGGTGAGCGTCAGATTTCAAGAATGGCTCTGCAATGATTGCAATAGATTCATACTACTTATCACTTACAAAGCATGAAATCTGTGACGTAAAATTCTGCACTAGACAAATGTCATAGAATGCTCATTTGAAGGTGAGGTGTCATTTTTGTCCCATTCATCATAGTTTCTAAGTGACTCTAATTGGCATCTGAATTGCTGTCCGAATAATAATAAGGAAGTATAGTTAGTCTCCATTAGGTATTGTATGAAACGGATAGATCCATTTCCATTTGAACACCTAGATCAGTGTTTCTCAAACTGGGGCTGCCGCTTGTGTAGGGAAAACCCCTGGCAGGCCGGGCCAGTTTGTTTACCTGCCCCGTCCGCAGGTCCAGCCTATCACGGCTCCCACTAGCCGCGGTTTGCTGCTCCAGGCCAATAGGAGCTGCTGGAAGGGGCGGCCAGTACGTCCCTCGGCCCACGCTGCTTCCAGTAGCCCCCATTGGCCTGGAGCGGTGAACCACGGCCAGCGGGAGCCGTGATCGGCTGGACCTGCAGACGGGGCAGGTAAGAAAACCGGCCCGGCCCGCCAGGGGCTTTCCCTACACAAGCGGCGGCCCCAGTTTGAGAAACACTGACCTAGATGAATTGTCATGTGCTTCCTGGGTACAGGTATCCATGCACTATATCAGTGGTGACTACATTTACTGACCCTCTGAGCCACGTATGACAATCTTCAGAAGTTTGAAAGCTGGGGCACACCTGTCAGGGCTCGGGGCTTCAGCCTTGTTCCTGCTGAAGCCCTGAACCCGGGCAGGTGCACCCTGCAGGGCTGAAATCCTGAGACACCCCCCTTCCCCCCTCCGCTGGGCAGAAACCCCGAGACCCCCTCTCCACTGGGCAGAAGCCCCTAACCCACCACCCTGCTGCAGGGCAGAGGTCCCGAGCGCCCCACCCCAGTCTGGTAGGTGGAGACTCGGGGAGGCATGCGGGGTCCGCAAGCCACACTTCAATGGTAAAAGAGTCTCATGTGGCTCGCGAGCCACAGTTTGGCCACCCCTGCACTATATGTTCTGGGTCAAACAGAACCTTAATCTGGTGGGTGTAACTCCATTAACTTCAAATTATGCCTGAATATGCAAAGGCTGAATTGGCCTGTCTTTACATGGCAAGCTCCATCTTGCACATGAATGCATGCCTAACTGCACGTCTCTATCCATGCATGCATGTTTGTGGGGTGCAGCATACAAACTTGTTTTAGACTGAGACGTTTAAATGCAAAATAAAACAAAGATCCTACATTATTGTTTATCTAGTTCCCTGTCTTTCCAATGCCAATACAGGTTAGCAAAAGCCAATAGGCTTGATTTTAATTGGGGTGGGGGCAAGGAATCACCTTACTTTTGTTTTCTTCCATACCTGATAGAATTACTGTGGCTTCTGGCCTCTAAGTAATTACTTATTGCTTCTGGCCTCTAGTTAAATGCATCTCATTATTGAAACCCCAATAAATGGCAATTCTAATCCACACTAAACTCACCAGACGAGAGCTCGGCCTGAGAAATAATGTTGTTCAATCAACACTAAACAGACAGATGTGATAGGTAGGGAAGAGCCATTATGGTTGTTGGTGGGGTTGTTTTGTTTTTTGAAAATGGGAAAGCTCCCTCCACCCCATTGCCTAGCAGCAAGTTTGTTTTTGCTGCTATTTTCTTCCTCTTTTGGGGCACTTGTGTTTGCAGAGAGAGCTTTGAGACAGCAGGTGTATTGGCTTATATGCAAAGCAGAAAGCTGTTTACCTGGGAGTATGACCGGTATATTTTAATATGTCTCCTTTTGAGCGATACAGTAGTAGAAGGAAGAGGTTCCGAGGCCTCTGTTGCATAGGCTGCTAGCATTTGTTTTGGGAACTGGAAGGGGTGTTAGCCAAGCTGCTTAGGCATTGGCTTGTCAGAACTGGAGCTGGCTCTTCCAGTCATCCAGGTCTGTTGGTCTAGGACAGCAAAACATTCAGTAACCCTTTCTGTGGGTGACTTAAGTTTTGGGAATGGTGGACACTTGCTGGTTTGCAAAGACCATGAAAGAACCAGCTCTATCCGGAGTGCTAAAGAAATGAGATTTCTTAGACGTCACCATAGCAGCAGAGGATTTTATAACATTATTATTATTAGAGGAGGTTTCATTTCATAGGTCAGCCACGGCTGCTAATTTCATGCCCAGTTGCTCTAGCACTTGTTTAAAGGAATCTGATACAACCGAGGATCAACAGACTTGGGGTGGAGGTGTACACGTGAACCAGTCAGGCTCTGGTAGATGCCTCTGCATGTAAAATAAGTCTCCTTTGCAACATGAATTTCTGAACTGGAAGCCCCGTATGAAAACCTGCAAACGGTGGGTTAAAAAAATATAGCCCATGAGTACAAAAGTGTTATCACTGAAGCTTGCTAAGAAACTTCCCTGTAAGCAGCTAGAGCCCTGTCAAAAACAATATTAATACCTTTTGGCTATTGAGTATCAGAGAAACCCCTGGAGTTTCTGAATCTGCCAAAGCTGTAAAAGATTTATTAGAAATGTTGTCGGAAAAGTTAGGGCAAAACTGCCCTTTCTGACCACGCTACACAGCTGCTATTTTAGACTCCAAACAGGGAACAAAAGGGAGACGGATGGTCTCATGGCCGAGGCACTGGAAAGAGAGTCAGGAGAGCTGGATTAATTTTCCAGATTGGCCACAGAATTTGTGACACCTTGGGCAAGTCATTTAATTTCCCTGGGGCTCAATTTGCAGCCTTGTGCTTGTATATTGGATTCCTTTTGTTTGTCTGGTCTATTTAGCTCTTCAGGGCAGGACTGTCTGTTGTTATGTGCATGTACAGCACCTAATGCACTGGGTTCTCTTGATACTGTTGTAATACATGTAATCTTGTACATGCCATATATGGAATGGGTGCTAATGGTATGCTAGAGTGATCATCGCTACAGATGAGAGCACCACGGGGTGGATCACGAATCATTTCCCATCCCATCCCTCATCCAGATGTATTTTAACACTATCAACAAATTACAAGGCTCTGCTGGATATTTAAGGAGCCTGCTAGGCTACAGGGAAATTAAGGAATTGCTGATCTCATAGCTTTTTATAGTCCAGTTTGAAAGAAAATATGACCCTGACATTTTGAGGCATTGAAATTGGCCAGCACATGCATAGATGTTTTACAATTAAAACTGCATGAACCTAGACTTAGAGCATGTCTACACTTCCCTCCGGAGCGATCGATCCAGCAGGCGTTGATTTATCGCGTCTAGTGAAGAAGCGATAAATTGACCGCCAAGTGCTCTCCTGTTGACTCCGGTACTCCACCGGAGCGAGAGGCGCAGGCAGAGTTGACGGGGGAGCGTCAGCAGTCGACTTACCACAGTGACGACACTGCGGTGAGTAGATCTAAGTACGTTGACTTCAGCTACATTATTCATATAGCTGAAGTTGCATAATTTAGATTGATTCTCTCTCCTCCCTCCCCCCACTGTAGACCAAGCCTTAGGTATAGCCTCCCCTGGTTACGTCTGTGTAACTCCCATGAACAACCATGAGAGTTTGCGTCCATACGCAAAGTGAAGAGGGAAATAGACTTTTCTGGGCGACCGCGTAGGAGACAAATCTACTTTCAGACCAGAGTAGTCTATCCAGTAATGCAACACACTACCACTTTATTCTGTACAGCCACTTCAGTGCAAACTTTATGCCTCGGTTGAATAACAGTGTGGGATGAATATAAATTAGAGAGCAGCCGTGTATATCCCTGGAATGGTGAATAAATTAAAATGCTCAGTCATAAAATCATAATGGGGGGTGGGGAGGAGAGAAGGTGAGGAACCATGTGTTTGGAGATACCTGGAAATAGATATAGGTGACCTGTCCTACTGAGCGGGAGCTGCAAAGGAGACGGTTTGTGAGGTAACTGTGATGAGATTGTAGGAGGGGAGAGAGAGGCTGTCTGCACTTCGAGCCGGGGTGTGGTTCCCCAGCTTGAGGAGATGTACCCACGCTAGCTCAATGAGACCACACGCTCTAGAAGTAGAGCGTAGCTGCAGGTGCACAAGTGGTGGGTGGGGCTAGCTGTCCCAAGTGCCGGCCCGTCAGAGACATGAGGTGTGTGTCTGGGCAGCTAGCCCCTCTCACCACTCGCACCACTGTGGCCACACTATTTTTAGCATGCTAGCTCGATCAGAGCTAGTGCAAGTATGTCTCCTTGAGCTGGAAATCGCACCCCCAGCTCGAGAACCCTGAATGGAGAAGGAAGTAGGAGAGAAAGTCCATAAAGAATTCTTTGAATCTTGTGGCTAAGGCATTGGACTGGCATCTAGGAGTGGTTTCCAGATCCATCTTTGCCACTGACTTTCTGTGTGACCCTGGACAAGTCACTTAATTCCTCTGTGCCTCAGCTTTCCCATTTGTCAAGGAGTGTTTGAAGAAGGGATTTGAAGGAGGATAATGAGGCAGCTGTACAGGGAATTCCTGTCAAGTGTGAGGAGTAGCATGGGAGAAAGAAAGCACAAAGGTGCTTGTATGAAAATTTAACAAGTGGGCAATAGAGGCTGGGTTGACTTGGATGGTGTAAGGGATTGATGAGGGAATTTGGAGTCACTTTCCCTCCCGCCCCTAAGTCACTGGTTCAAATCCAGTTTAGTCCAGTACCTAGTGGGCAAACATGTCCCCAAATGCATTATTAGTATCAGCAATTTTGTGTAGACTGAAGTTTTCAGACATCTTGTAACACACTCGTCAATTACCAGTTAAAAGTTGTTAATTCGATCTGTCTAGCTACTGATGGGGCCATGGTTGCTGTAATATCTGAGCACCTCACAATCTTAATTGTATTTATCCTCACAATACCCCCCGTGATGTATTATCCTCACTGTACAGATGGGGAATTGAGACACACAGAGACTCGAGCTGTGTGTGGCAGAGCAGGGAATCGTACCTGGGTTTCCCAAGTCCTAAGCTAGTGCCCCAACCCTCTTACAACCCAACTGTAAATATAGGGTCACCTAGGGCTTGGCCTCAGTTAGCTCAGGTGTACAGGTGAGCCAGGACCAGGAGCTAATATCTGTGATGTGCCTATTTGGGCATTTACAATCATTTACACGTGACTGTTCAGTCGTGTTAAGGCCACGGGGGCAATGCAAGTTAATGAGCAGGGTCATGGATCATGCTTTCATTGCCAGAGCTGGTCTCTCCAAATTATGGCTGAGGTACTGTGTAGGTGAACTCATTCTGATGCTGCATATGCCTTGCCTGCTCTATGGTCAAATGAAGGAATTCTGTCTCCAAGGTTGGCAGGCTGGCACCTTTCACCAGCCCTAAATTCATTTAATTTTAATGTAATCTCTCTGTGTTCTTAATAAGACCAACCTCTGGCTGTTTCAGCAATAATGATCAGAAGTTGGAAGACGTTAATCTGACTGTGTAGCTCCATTGCCTTGTTTGTTAATAATAAACCATAAGGCAAATGCTGAGCTATGTTATCTCAAATGTGCAGTTAACTTAATTCCTAATCCTTTAAAGAGATGCTGTGGTCTTAATAATGTCCTTCGGCTTCTGCTTTGCTTTCAAGTGACAGGAGAAACATAAAAGCAAAAATGCTCAGTGCTGGGAGAACTATATCATATATATGTTTCAGTTAATTTTTGGTTGCTTGTGCATCAACACACAGGGAGAGGGAGTTTTGCCTAATAGCAGAACACAACATTGGTAATAAAACTGTTACAGGCTGCTACACTGATGACTGTGCATACCAAGCATCTGCTGAGGCATGGGCCAATGTAAATAGACCCAATAGGTGAGAGATGGAATATTAGTCCAGCCTTCTGTCCTAAACATTGGCAACTTTGTGACTGGTTGTATTAGAGGTGTCTGGTTCCAGTCCAGCTCATAGTACTTCTCTGAGCCCAGCGTCACTGTCTTCATTATTTTTACGGTTGCATGCTAAATCTGAATGTCGACATTTGAGTCATTGTCAGGGACTGGGAGGCTGTAGCACAACTTGATAAAATTCGCTACAGGCAACCAATTCCTGCCCTTACATTGGTGGTGGTGGTGATCTCTTTCTTTTCAATGGATTTCAGTGCAAACCTAATTAACCAACAGATTAACTGTGTCAATGTGCAGGACTTAATGCAGGCGGCTTACAAGGGCAGTATAAATGATCTACTTGGCAATGTGTCTATCTACTTGACGAGACACACAGACAAACTCTTTCCCAGATTCTGATCTAGGACTCTGAAAGCATACTGAACAGGAGTACTTGTGGCACCTTAGAGACTAACAAATTTATTTGAGCATAAGCTTTTGTGGGCTAAAACCCGCTTCATCGGATGCATAGAATGGAACACACAGAAAGAAGATATTTATGCATACAGAAAACATGAAAAAGTGGGAGTAGCCATACCAACTGTAAGAGGCCAATCAATTGAGATGAGCTATCATCAGCAGGAGAGAGAAAAAAACCTTTGAAAGATTACTGTTTGCAATATGCAAAGCTACATGCCTTTAGCTTCACCCCATTGAAACTGCTCTCATCTGCTTTTTTCTTCTTGTTGGGCTAGTAACATGTGATAAAAGGAATTTAGCAGCACAAGTCCTACTGAAAATCATGTTGAGTTGAAGCACCCCTGTTGCCATCTCCTCTCTCTGCTCTGCCCCCTCCCACATTAGTAATCTCTCTCCTTTGCTTTCACTTCATTTTTACACTTTGTCAGCAAATTATCCCCTTGCAATCTTCTGGCTTTACTAATATCCCCAACACTCCTCTTAATCCACTCAGCTAATTGAATAGGATTCACAAACCCAGTAGGTTTATCCTTCACAACTGATTTGATAATACCTACATTTTGTTCTTGAATCTACTGTCAAATTTTCTTATTAGACTTTATTGGCTCCAGATGGCCCTATTAGATTTTATTTTCCCCCTTTTGCTGCACGCATGCCTCTGCTTCATAGTCTTCAATCCTCACTCTTCCCCCACCATTTCACAAGCAGTGAATGTAAAAAGTTAACAGGGTTAATAAAACCCAGCTATATACAATGGGGGAGATGTTGCTGGAAGGGGCCCAGTGTCGTGAAATCCATGAAGGCAGAATGGATTGCAGCAAGCATCCCTCTCTGCAAGCAAACTGACCACCCGTAAGTGTAGTTGGAGAGGGAATCAGAGTTGACCTCTGAGATTAGGGGAGCTGAAAGGTGGCAGGCGGGGAGCGGGGTCTAAGGAGCGCAATACGAGTGGGACCCAGGAGTATGATTGTGCAGAAACCTGGTGCTCCCCAATTAGTTCACTCTTGGGCTGGTTCTCCTGGGGACGAGGCAGTTTGGGGAGCGAGTGTTGTGCGCATGTTGCAGGACGGAGGGGTGGCGTTGCGCTCCGTTCCCAGGGTGCTACGCTCTGCTCCCAGCCCTTGGGTTCATTCATTATTCAGCCAGCTGTGGGAAGGAGAGCTCACCTAGCTGCAATCGGAGAGAACCAGAGCCAGGGACCCTCCTTCCTTCTCTTGTGCCAGGGCTCTTTGGGGGAGTCTCTGCAGCAGTCCCCAGAGGCAGGAGCCAGCAGCGGGGGGAGGCAAGGCATGGGGCTTGGCAAGCGCGCGAGCTGGGTTCCCAAGCAGCTGGTGCCCTGGGTGAAACTTCTCTGTCTCACGCCTCTTTCCCACTGGGGGGGCTTGCTGCTGTTTGCTGGTCTGTGACACCCCCAGGCCTCTGCCTGCCTTACACACTAATGGGTATGTTTAAATGTAAAAATGAGGAAATGGGATTGTCAGTCAAAAAGAACAGCAACAAATGAAAAAGCCGAAAGTCATCCACAAAAGGGTATGTCTGCTGCCGTGCTTTAACATGGCTGTGTAGTCATGGCTCCAGCGCTGGGAGAGAGCTCTCCCAGCACTGTAATAAAACCCCCTCCGTGAGAGGAATAGCAACCAGTGCTGGGAGCATGGCTTCCAGCACTGTTGCACTGTCTACACTGCCACTTTACAGCACTGAAACTTGCATTGCTCGGGCGGAAACTGAGGCACAGTGTGGCAAAATGAGTCGGGTTCTGAAGCCACGATTATCTCCAGTGGCAAGTGATTTTGGGTGCCTCAGCTTTAGCGGAGTCCTGATTTTTTTTTTAAAGGGTCAATGCCTGGAATCCTTCATGGTATCTAACATTGGGCACCCAAAAACTTGAAATACCCAAAGTCGCAAAATGATTTGAGAAAATCTTTGCCTGTCTGCAGTAGGGAAGTCTTTGGCCTCTGAGCACAAGCTTGGCTTGTGTCCAGCCATTGATGACATTTCCAGGGTTTATCGCATCAGCAGAATCCATGCTTCTGCAGCTGATGCTTCCTCTCTAGAAAGATCCCTTTGAGAAGGGATTTCGAGCAGTGCAGTGATGGTATGTGGTAGGTAACAGCCAACTCGCAGATTCCCAGACAAGAGTGGGTTCAGACATGTGTTCTCCGTAGAGTTTGCAGCCCACCATCCTTATTCACTGTAGTATTGATTTAACCAAGCATAAATAATGCCTGTCTCACAGGGCTGTATTGAGCTGCCGTGCCTTGTACGCCTTGGCAAAGGGCCACATGCCAGTCTCCCGTTGGAGGGTCTGCCATCACCTTTCAGTTGGGCTGAGGCCTCTCTCCTTCCCAACTCCTTATCTCCAGATAAGCTTGATCTGCTCAGGAGAGGAGGCCTCAGCTGAGCTCCCAGCTGTGTGAGGGACCAACCAGGGCCGGCTCTACAGTTTTCGCCGCCCCAAGCAGCACACCAAATTGCTGCCGTGGAGGGCAGGGGCAGTCTGTGTGCCCTTAGGGCGGCAGGCGCATTTCGGCGGCAGCTTCTATGTTTAGCCGAAGCCGCCGCGGACAGCTAAACATAGAAGCTGCTGCCGAATTGCCACCACCGCGGAAATGCGCCTGCTGCCCTAAGGGCACACGGACTGCGCCCACTGTCTGTGGCGGCAATTCGGTGCGCTGCTTGGGGGCAAAACAACAGGGACTGACGCCCCTTGCAGAATGCTGCCCCAAGCACCAACTTGGAATGCTGGTGCCTGGAGCCGGCCCTGGGACCAACTTCTCCAACTCCAGCAGAGGGGAGGTTATATAATATTTGATGATTAGATCTTCCAGGAGGTACAACACCCCCTGTGGCACCTGGGGAGTTCACCCTGCTCCTCCAAAACCTCACTCTGTGGCACTGACTCACTATTTTGTTAGGAGGGGGAAAATGTTTGCTATCTGCTCTGCAGTCTGCTAATGGCTGGCCCAAAACTTTTAGAAAGCAGCGTTTGTCCAGAGTTTCCCCATTCAAACTGCGTGTGGCTGCACAGCTGCATGGTCTGGCAGAGGTTACTGATTTCTTAAGCAGAATCCACCTGAATAATAATCAATTCTACCAGCATAGGCAATTTCACGTTCTACCTCATTCTGCAGTTGTCCTGGAATTTTACAGACATATTTTTTCTCATAGTGTGACAGATATAAGACATTTCATCTGTTTGACAGTTTCTACAGAAGCACACTATTTTCATCACACACATGCATTTCTTTTTCATTTTTAATATCAACATTTTCACCTTTTTTTTTTAAATCCAAAGCTGTATTGCAAGGGGAGAGGATGGGAGAACAGACCAGAAGGAACAGGCTGCCAACAAGAGACTTTTGGGAAAGCTGTCAGACTGAAGTAACAAAGGAAGATGAAATTGTGAGGAGAGAAGAAAGACTGTATATTGTGTTTGAGAATTCATCAGTTTCACTTTTAGCTCATAACTTTAAGGAAAAAAATATTTTCAAGCTAACTGAGGACTGCAATGTTGTTGTAGTTTTTTTTTATTTTTCACTTTATTTGCACTAGAATTGTGTCAGAACCTCAAATCTCCCTTGAAACTCCCTGGAATCACTTACAATATGAATGTACAGATATCACTTCATGTCTCAGCCATCCCTCTCCTGGATTAGGGGTAAATAGAAGCCATGTGTTCTGAAATTTAAGGTGCTTATATGGCCCTCATTTCAGTAGTATCTGAGCTCCTTGCAATCTTTTTAATGTGTTATCCCCACAACACACCTATGAGGTAGAGCAGTGCTATTATGCCCATTTTACAGATGGGGAACTGAGACACAGAGTGCCTAGAAGCTAGATCCACAAAGAGGTCTTAATAACGAGGAGTCCTTGTGGCACCCGAGAGACTAACAAATTTATCTGGGCATAAGCTTTTGTGGAATATAACCCACTTCATCAGATGCATGGAGTGGAAAATACAGTAAGCAGGAATAAATATACAGCACATGAAAAGATGGGAGTTGCCTTACAAGTGGGGGGTCAGTGCTAATGAGGCCAGTTCAATTAGGATGGATGTGGCCCGTTCTCAACAGTTGACAAGAAGGGGTGAGTATCAACAGAGGGAAAATTATTTTTTGTAGTGACCCAGCCACTCCCAGTCTTTATTCAGGCCTAATTTTATGGTGTTGCAATCTCTAGCGTTTGGGTGCCGGGCCACCTAGTGGAATCCATAGCCCAGAGTAAGGTGCCCATGCAACACATGGTGATGGGAGTTGGGTTAAACGTTGTTGTTATGGGTTAAGCATAAGAGTTAAGTGCCCCTTAAAACAAAGGCTTTTTGGTGGCTGGTATTTGGATAAGAGGAGAAGGTGGGGGGGGGGAGAGTACACAAAGCAGGACCGGAGAGACAGAAGCAGAAAGCCAGCCAAGAAGTCCCAGTGTGGTAGCACAGTGTGTGGCCCTGGGAGAGGCTTGGAGAGAGAGGTTTTGGGTTGGTGGTACTGGCTGAAAGAGCTGTGGCCCGTTGAGCAAGGACACTCTTGTCACAACTGCACTGTATTTCTCCTCCATTGTCTCTCACACGCACACACCCCGTCCCACCTCCTAGCTTCTCAGCCGTCATCACCTTTATTGGGTAGAGACATGTGTCTCCCTCCCTCCTGACTGGGGCTTTTCCAGGCTGCACAGTTCCCTGCCTACACTGTATTATTCCCAGCAAGCCGAACGGCCTAGACAGGCCAGAATCCATGCTTTGCTTTCTCCTCAGAAGCTATGAGCCGTGTTATTGCCCTCAGTTATAAGGTACCATACAGCTATTTTTAAGCAAGCACATTTTATTCTAAAGGTGAAAGCATTACAGAGAAAACTTATTTAAAAACAATTCAAAGAACCTACACGCATGCTAAGAAGCTTATCAGAGGCCACCCTAACAGTCTTACGGGGTCTCCAAAGGCCAAAGTCCTGCCAACCCCTCCCAGCCAGGAATGCCACCCTCCCCTTGAACAGATGGTCCTGTCCATTTGATGGATCAGAAAGAAGACCCTGAATCAGTTTATACTCAGGCTATTTATCCCTTTCTTTGTCAGCTGGTCACTGAACGATCCCGTCTAACCTACTATGTCTGAGCCTTTCCAAGGCATGGTACCTCTCTGGAGGAGTTACAACTGGAGTGAATTTGCCTAATAACCCTGCACTGTTCTTAGTTCCTGGTTGTGGTCACGGCCTACCCCCTACCCCCATGGAATTACATACGCTGCCAGACCCACAATGGTACAGCAAGTTAATACAGGATAAGGGGCAGCAGCAGCAGTGGTGAGAGGTCAAGAACTATGGAGGTTGGAGTGGAAAAGCCTGCTAGTAGAAGAGAAATGGATAGAGCTGGAGGCCAGATGTGTGGGTGGGGCTGTGGATGGGCTGCTGGGCTCTCCTCTTCTCAGTGACAGCCCAGAGTACGTGCACACTTCTGATCTGCCTGCTTGTAGGCTCTCTGTGAGCATCCAAGGATGGGAGCGACAGCAGCAAAGCATTGTGGTGACACAGCCCCTCATTGGTCTGGTTTGCAGCCTTGACCCCACCTTCCCATCCATCCCCCTAACATTTTTTTTCCCCCTTTTGCCACAGTTGGTACAAGAGGCTTCTCATCACTATCTCCTCCCCCCTGGAACAGCTTGCCTATCACTTCAGTCTAGACTGTGCCTAGAAAACAAATCTTTTCTGCCTATACCTTTCATAATCGTTCTCCCCCTAAACCACTTGCAGCTTCATTTTGTATGAAATGCTGTGAGCCGGGTCCACCTTTTACCGTGTGCCTTGTCATCACTTATACCAGTGCAACCATTCTGACCTGGTAGTGGTTTTAGGTCCAACTTGCCCTTTGCTGTGGCATGAATAAGCTTGCACAATGCAGGGCAATGATGAATTGGGCCTTTTATATCAAAGTTAGCTTAGAGTAACATGAGGAGACTTCACTATAAGAACAGCATCTGTGGGCCACGTTACTCCCTCGTTGGTATTGTAATCTGCAGAGCGCAGTGCTTGGAAACAAGTTGGACTTTAAGGTGGCTTTGACTCTATCAGGCTGCTCGCTGATTGGCTAATTCCATGTTTCCTTTCCAAAGACTCTGCTAGAATTCTCACTCTGATCATTGCTGTTCCTGCATTGGATACGCTGAACCGTTCTCTCTACCCTACTGCCAGTCACCTCTCTGGTATGCACTTCTGAGACCTGGTGCAAAGAGTAACAGTGATAAAGTTGTGTGTTGGGTGTGCGTGTGTGCGGGGAGAGCAGTTCAACACTTCCACGCTGGTGCCCGCAACCTATCCCATTACTTCATTTTACTTCCCTTACAACAGTTTAATTTTACTTGACAGTTCTGTTGAGCTGATTTCCTCCCTGTGAAAAATTAATTACTCCTCTAGCTTCCCTGCCCTCCCTCCCCCGATAAGTCTGTTATGAAATAGTATATTTACTCAGGGTGTCAGGTAAACCTTGGAAGATCTGTCACAGTGTTTTTAGGCAATTCAGAAATTGCAGGCAAATATATCTTTCCAAATGAAAAAGCCACTCCTTCAAACAGGGTCATGCAGCAGGAAGTGGTAGAGGGAGCAAGTCTTTAACACATGACTTCTGATGTCACAGAAGAACTACATACTCCTCGGGGTAATTAGGCTTATAGAAATGTAGGCACCTCAACTACGACTTGAAGTGGGCCTGTGATCCAGGAGGAGGGCTCGAGATGTCAGAGGACTGATTGTGAGAGTGGGCAGTGTCTGAAATGTATGCAAACACAAATCTCAAAAGACTAGTCTGGAGCATCTCCTAATCAGATCACTGACTCCGTGCTCTGTTAGACTGATGAGTATGGCTTTCTCATTTTAAATGTCATTGCTTTAAAACAAAAAAGGCTTGTTCGAAAACCCAAATTCACAAACTGGGTTTATCTCTGGCAATATCGTCCCTAGAATTTTAAAGTCGTGCTTAGCAAGAACTTGGATGTGGAAATAGTGGATCAGATCCTCAGCTAATATAAATTGGCAATGAAGTCAACGGAGCTACACCAGCTAAAGCTCTGGTGGTTTAAGATGAAAGAATAACTCTGTTATCCATAGCTAAATCCATAGCTAAAGGGCCTACACTTATTAAGGGTTTATTAGCTATTATAGGTATTCACAGTGGGTAAAATTCATTTCTGCGGAGGGCCAAATGTGCTACTTAAGCTCCTGTTATGTCTTTATTAAGGATTTCCGTGTTCACGTGGCAAGTTTGGAATTTCATTGCTTGGAACGTACTGTGCAACCTACATTCAGAACCCCGAATGTTCTGTGTTCCCTCTTGATGGCATAGCATAGCTATCTCAGACATTCAAACCTAGTCAGCTGAGTTCTCCAGCTTCTGGAGGGCTGTAAGTTACAGCTACAGATGAGTGACTTTTGCAGCTCTTTGAGCTGCACCTCTGAAAAGCTGGCCACCTATTTAAGGACTTAACTATGGATTTAGTGCCAAATTTTATGTGCCCAAGTTAAAAAAAAATGTTGCCCTTATCTGCAAAATGCTATTTTTAAACTAGGGTATTAAAAAAAAATGGAGGCACCACCCATGTAATTGAGGCGCAGGCTCCAGCCCAAACTTGGAAGTCTACACAGCAATGAAACAGCCCTGCAGCAAGAGTTGGCTTTCATGGGTTTAGCTTTGCTGTGTAGATATACCCTGTAAGCCAAGGTCTCAGTGCAGGATTGTGCTTTGTACAGGTAGAACTAAATTTAATTAAATGGGGCCAGGTATGGATACAGGATTCCACTTGTATGGAGCTCATTGCAGGCTCAGGGCCAAAATCACGAATGTAACCTACTATAAGTGGCAATAAAAATGACTTTAAATGACAAATTGAAGTCTCTTTTAAAACTGTCCTAAGTTTACATCTTCACATCTAACTTCACCTGAGATCTGAAATGGTTGCACCAAATGGCAGCTGATGAGGAACTGTCTGAACACATCCAGCAGTGGGAAGTGCTACTGAAATGTTTTTGACACTGTGTATAGAGTTGTCAAGTTTGTTTCTAATTCAATTCTGGTGAATTTACTTGTGATTCAAGGTTACTGTCCTACCAACTAGCACGCCTGTTTCAAAGAAAATTTGAAACCAGTTCTAAATAAATTCTGGATGAGGTATGAGTGTTTAGGTATTTTTCCAAAGCAGAGAGAAGCTAAACAGGTATTGGAGTGGGTACCCAGCTGCATAACTTACTTCTGTATGTGGGTAACATCATGTTATTCGTAAGCAACCCAAGTAAAACTATTCCTGCAACCTTAAATATTAATGGCAAAGTGTGTGTGTGTGTGTGTGTGAGAGAGAGAGAGAGCGATCATTTGGAATAAGAATTTTATTCTTTGCAGTATTTATACCTTGGGAGAATAAAAGGGCAGCAAAGAACTTCAAATAGTTGTTTAGGAATGAAGTTGAATATGGGGCTGAATAATATTGCTAAGGGTAATTGGTATCCAGTTATATGAAATATCAAGGAAGATTGACAAGTAGAATTCCCTGAACCTGAACGTGTGAGGTAGATCTCATGCAGTGAAGATGACTTCTACCTCACAATTGCATTTTTCTCCCTCAGATTATTCACCTGGAGGTTAGAGGGGCATGTTTTAATAAAATGAAGGCCTTTAATTTACCATCTTTTGGGGAGGAAAGTAAGCAAAGCTTTAAGCTTCTATATTAAGCACAAGCTGAAATCATTTAAACTGCATCTTGCATATCAAATTGTTCTCCTTTTCTCAGTGTTAGCTCAGTACTTGTCCAATTCTATTTAACTTGCCCTCAGGCTTGGGTGTAAATTTCTGCTGAAATGTAATGTTATAATTACCTTGCTGTTTAACTATGTTTTAAATATATAAAAATGACCTATTGATATATAATAAACAGAGATACCATGTAATATTTTATTTATGCTATCAACTATTTCTGTTTGGGAATCAGTTGGATTTTGTTTTTAAACTGGATTCAAAGAACTGTCATTCCATCCACTTATTCTCAGTTAGTGAGTGTCACTTGATATCAATTGTTTGTGACTACTTACAGTTAGTTGAAATCAATAAGTTTGAGATGGATTTTTACCTCATGCTGTAGCCTAAAAGTAATAAAATCCCTGTTTAGTCCAGAAGGCATAATTTCTTGTGGTAGGCTTCCATAAATTCTTATAAGAGCATTGGATGAGCACAGTTTTAGCCATCAACATTTTTTAAAAAAAATCTCTATACAAGGCAAACACATACAAATGAATTTAACTCAGTTGGCCTCAAATGCAAATTAATAGAATACTCATTTTGAGAGGCTCTTGTAGACTACATTCCCATTCTGATTCCCTGTTATAGATAATCAGACCCTGGCCCATACAATATATACCACCTTTAATCCAAGGCTTGGAAACTGAAAAGATGTGCAAGATAGGTACAGAAAATTATCATCATGTTACAACTGAATAAATTGAGTCAGAGTTGAAGCCACTTGTACCCAAGGTCATCCCATAAGTTCAGCAGCAGCACTGATATTACAGAACATCAAGTAACAAAAGTACTCCCAGAGTGCTGTATTGATTTAAGGTTGTATTGGTATTTCCATTATGAACCTTTCAGGGATTCATAGGCCGGCTATAAAAGTCTGTCCCACTGTGAAACTTAGCTTATATCAGGGGTATTCAAACTTCATTGCACCGCGACTCCCTGCTGACAACAAAAATTACTTCACAACGCCAGGAGTGGGGACCGAAGCCTGAGCCTGCCCGAGCCCCACTGCCCCGGGTTGGGGAGGGGAATGTCTGAGCCTCACCGCTCTCGGCAGTGGGGCTAAAATTGAAGCTCCAGGCCTTCAATCCCAGGCAGGGGGCCTGCAACCTGAGCCCCAGGGCTGAATTCTTCGGGCTTTGGCTTCAGCACTGGGCAGTGGGGCTCAGGCTTCAGCCATGGGCCCCAGCAAATCTAAGCCAGCCCTGGCGACCCCATTCAAAGGGGGGTCACAACCCGCTTTTGTGTCCCAACCCACAATTTGAGAACTGCTGTCTTATACCATTTCAAGCCAGCAGACAAGCTTCCTAAAAGTTGTCGAGAACTCTCCCTGCCACAAAATGTTTAGCATTTGCTGCCCTGTGAAATGAAATGGACATTGTCCTGTGTGCAATGGGGAGAGGAGAGCTATGAAGGATAATGACACTTTGTCCGACAGCATGGGCAAAAAGTGTCCATTCGTGGGGAAACCTAACATAGTATTTGTTGCTCAAATACAACATGCAAATGAAATGGTTGGATAGGCTGTGGGTGAGCCGCTAAAATATAATAGAACAGATAGGAATTAGCAACTTACCACAGTGGCAACCAGCCTGAGTAGGGTACTGTCTCTTGATTACAACCAACAGAGCCCTCAACCCTTCTACTCTACAAAGAGCCCAATGGAGGATTTGTTGGCATGCCACTTAACCAAGGTTTCTAATCAAACGGGGATGGCGGAAGGGGTTTGTTGGGATGGCATCTGAAGCTGAGGTTCCAACTCGGGTCTACGTAGTGCAGTATGGATGTGCCTGCACAGTTGTGAACCCTGTGTTTCCACTGCAGTGTGGATGCTCAAATGCGGGCTTGGAACTACCAAGTCTGCAGGTATGGTTCACAGAGACCCAGGCTTAGTGTGGGGTGTAGACATACCCAGAAGTACTGGGGTGGCGAATTACATTGTCACTTGTCTGAATGGAAACATTGCCTCATCTTCTCTTCCTGTAGGCCTGCATGTTGTTACCCGTCTCTCTTGGGCCTCTGTCCTCTGACTCAGTTAAGTCATGCATTATATATTTTTTCTCCTCCTCTTTCCACAACCAGACTCCTGTTTATAGTAGCAGCAGCCTAGAATAATAATGCTTTCCCAAGGCTGTGCATTTGGGTGGGTGGTATTTGTTTAAAAGGCTTCCGTAGATCATGAAAGGCCAAGGAATGGAAGATATGTGTGCCGGGGAGTGGGTGGGAAATAATAAGGGCCAAACACAGTGGAAGATCTGGGGGTGGGGAGCAAAAGTATGCAATATAAAGTAGGTATTTGCTATGGTCCTGAAGTGCTTGCTTAAGCAAAACTTCTGTTGCAGTCAATGGGAGTTCTTTGTAAGTCTTGGAATCCAGGTTTAATACGTAGAGGCTGTGAGAGTCCGAGGTGGATGCAAAGAAGAGCCGGTGGCTAAACTAGCCATGAGGAGATATTGTACACCTGTAAATAAATTCCTTACTCCTGTAGTCATCCAGAGTGAGGGTTGATTAAAACCGATTGTGATAATGGACAGGGCCTCAGTTTATAATATTGTCCATTGTCTAGATAGCCCTGCAGTGAAGACCTGTACTTTTCACTAACTGCTTTCCCTAAAGGTGCCGTTCAATGGCCATCTTGTATTTAAGGAGGCTGTACTTTACTTGATGGGCATTCTATTTCCTTGTGTAAATTGGCCCATTTCCCATTCCAATTTCTTGTGCGATTGGGTTACTGAGCAAATAGGTGGTAATTATGGAATGATTGTAGCACAGAAGTAGCAGGGAGTAGTGGTGCGGGAGGAAAATGCAATGGTATAGAGTGTGTTAAGAAAGTTTTGTGTATCCACAACCAGGCTTGGTAACAAATTTCACCTGTTTGTGGTTACTCCCCCTCCACAGATTGAAATGTACTGGGCTGTGTATTTTGTTGATTCATCCGCTCTCCCCGGCTGTTCCATGGAGCGTTGTTTAATAGACTAACCCACCACCTGCGTGTGTGTGTGTTTGCCTCCCCATGCTGCTTTGCAACAGCCTATCATTAGTCTCCCAACACGAGGGATTGTTTTGTATCTGGGTTACTTGAGCACTCTAATTTGTAAAGCAGTTTCCACTGAATTCAGGTTTCACCCTTTCCTAGTTTGTCCTAAGAGGTGTAGGTGCGGTTGTGTAATTTTATGCTTTAATTCATTTAATTTAGCTGAGGATATTAGCTCCCTGTTGCTCACAGCATGCCTGGACTACATAGATGCCTCTCTGCCAGGGGTCGGCAACCGTTCCGAAGTGGTCTGCCGAGTCTTCATTTATTCACTGTAATTTAAGGTTTTGCATTTTAACGTTTTTAGAAGGTCTCTTTCTATAAGTCTATAATATATAACTAAAGTATTGTTCTATTTAAAGTAAATAAGGTTTTTAAAATGTTTAAGAAGCTTCATTTAAAATTAAATTAAAATGCAGAGCCCCCCAGACTGGTGGCCAGGATCTGGGCAGTGTGAGTGCCATTGAAAATCAACTTGTGTGCTGCCTTTGGCACTCATGCAATAGGTTGCCTACCCCAGCTCTATGGAATTATGTGACTTAGTGATTAAAACTACTTAACTGCATTCTCCCCTGTAGCTCATTCATGAACTCCTTGATCTTGGAAGTCAACCTAATGGGGATAAGAGCCCAGTATGGTCCCTTTTACATGGATCTCTTCTTTTAAAAAAATGCAGTATTGTACGGTAATGATCCAAGTCACTACACAGATGCTGTCTGATGTGATGGCGGTTAAGTCTTAAAGACTCTTTGCTTTGGGAGACCTAAGCACCCACAGATGATTCATCTGTTACAGAAACTCAAAACCACTAGTTTGAACTCCTCATCCTCAGTTTTTCCCTCAGACGAAGTGGGACATTCCTATTGGTCCCACACATAGAGTCTTTTCTTTAGGGATTATGGTTCCTAATATGCCCACTTCTCACTTAAAATAAAGTTGGTTTTTCTTCACTACTGAGCCTCTTTCTCCAGTTAAGTCTGACTATAAAAGCCTTTGCCTCTATTCCTTGCATTTCCCTCCGTAGGGTGGTGATTAGATTCTGAACAAACAGTTTACTGATGAACCTCCACAAGGGACCAAAGCCCAGATATATAATCTATTATAGGCATTGTGCTATTGTTAAAAGGTTAATGCCTACAAGGGTTTTTGCTGTTATCTTGCACCAATATTCCTCTTTGGGAACCGTCACCTTCTTATGGTGAAGGGGCTTGCGTGTTCCAATGATCCTCAGAGCTAAGTTGTCGGAAGCTTCATGTTCCTGATAGGGTCTCCCAAGGCAAACAGGTCTGAGAGGAGGTCCTAGACAGAGCACAGTCCAATCCCCCAAGTCCTCAACAGTGGATAAGGTGGAAGAGGGTCCTCGGACCTCAATGGCTGTGAAAGTGGATGAAGGCTGCAGCAAGTGGAGATCTCCAGTCGTCTCGGACTTTCCCTGCCACTGGGCCCAAGACCTCCAACTTGTCATGATTGTGTGGTTGCTGTAGGCGCGCCAGCTTCCCTCTGTTAAAAGAAATCACGCACAGGCTTCTACCATGCAGCAATATTGCTTTGAGATGCACCCTATCAGATTTTTTAGACTACTTGGTATTTTTGAATTTTTATTTTTCCCAATATGGATGTTTCTTTAGAGTAAGGAGTGTTTCCTTTCTGTTCTTGGGCCTTTCTGATCGGTATACAGGGTGTTACATCCAGCCTCCATGCAACACTTCTGGCTAAAGAGATATTAAGCTACTTGCACACCTAAAACTCACTTCATAGTTTGTGTTGGAAGTTAAAGTTATCTTATGGCAGAAAAGAGAACAACTTGCACAACTGCTTGCACCAAGCCTCTTGAGTTAATAGACCCGAGATGTATCAACTCACGAAATATGCAAAATATCTGAAAGTTCTCTCCCCAGGTTCTAGAGGGCACTAGAACTGTCAGGAGTAGAACTCGCTAGTTCACCTCTAGAAATCAGTCTGATGTAGCTGCATCAGTCTATGTACATCTCTAGTAGCAGATTTTTTTTTTTAAGAACAGTGTCTTTCTGTGTTAATCATATTACAAATGTATGTCTTAAAATTGATGCCCTGCAGCTTCTGAAATGAGAAAAACTTTCATTTCTGGCCACTTACTCAAGGATTCCAGTCTGTTTCAGTAGAAGTGATTAATGACTCTGCCACACGTCATGATATTTACATCTGCTCTGAAATACACTTCTTTCTCATTTCCTCAGGTAAACCTTGGAAGTCTTGCCATTGTGTTGAAGGCAACTCAGAGATTGCTAACAAAGATACTTTTTCCCAGCTAAAAACCTTTACCTTAAAACTGGGCCATAGCAAGGAGCAGAAATGGGAGCCAGCTCCTATAACCTTTCTTTTCCTCTTCTTTTCTTCCTTTTTGGATGTGTATGTTCTATTTGAGTAAAATATGTGCACGGGGCAGCCATACAGTAAGTTTCAATGCTTATTGCAGGAGTTCTCTGCCTAAAAACATTGCTGACAATGGGTTGGGAAGCTTGGCTTAAAATTAGTGCTGACGGATGAATGTAGGATGGGTATTTCTGAAGTGTGCGCACCTCTCCCTCCAAATACCTGTCGTGATATCATTTTAATCAGCTCACTTTTCTGTAGGTTCCCTTATGCTGAGGAGTGCAGGCATGTATAGCTTTAGTTTTGTGATGAAGAGAAGAGAACGTAGGAATGATTATTCACAAATCAAATGTATTTCAGTGTCTTCCCACTCTCAGCCTTCAGACTCCTATTCCACTCCCTTCCATTCTCTCACACTTGGAGGCCGTCTGCACAACCTCCTTCCAGACAATAAGTGCAGTGGGCTGTCTTTTCTTCTATCTCTAAAGCCACTCTTCTGCTGACCCCAGGGCATGGCTTAGGACAATGGAAGACGTTCATTGTCCCCGCCACGTCCCAGCACTGCCACTCCATGGTAATAAGAGCGACCGACAAGGGGCCCTGTTAAAGTCAATGTAGTTACAAGGGTGACTAAGGATCTGCAGTTAAATAACTTCAGCATATGCCACGTTCAAACCAGAGCAGGTCAAAATTACTACTTCTAATGAATATTCATGGGGCATTTAGCCTCCTCCCCCGCCTTTTTTCTGCTCATAAACCATTTGCAGTCCTGTCACAGTTTGCCATAACATTTCCTTTGCCTTCTAGGCAGCTATCTGATTGAGCCGATGTGCTTGAGCAGCACACCATGGTAGGTTTTGTAAAAGCCTTTTAGCAAAAATCTACCCATAGCCTCCCACACTCCTGCTGGAGCTTCAGGCTGTCACATTTCCTGATCGCTAGGGGAGGGTGGTACTGAGACAGGCAGCTGTCCTGAACCCTGAGTGTCCTAACAAGGCTGCAGTCAGGAGGGCTGTGATGAAGAAAATGATCCAAGGACCGTCCCTAGAAGCTGCTCCCAACAACAGGAATGTGGAGGAAAGGGAGAGCTGGTTCTAAACATCCTGCATTAGCCTCCCCAGAAAAATCGCTATGGGAAGAGAAAGAGGGCAGCTCACTGTGTTCTCCATGGGGCAAAGCATTTCCTTTACTCTTTATGGACAGAGCTCTGAAAATCTGTGGATATCTGCTTTATATCTACAGATGTAGATGCGGGCCATGTTTACAGATCGGATGCGGATACAAATTTTGTATCTGCACAGGGCTTTATTTATGGATGTCAGTTTGCCAGGTTTCTGCAAAATCCCTTGGGGCATCCCTTTGGTATGTTGTTGATCTGGAAACCCAGTTGCTCTGAAGACCACAGAGGTTATGTCCTTTCAGAGGAATAGCTAGTACATTCATACACTTTCATCTTCAGGTAGCCATTGCAGATATCTTTATTCCAGCTGCTACATCATTGCCAGTCTCCTAGCACCATCTCAGCTGTTGCAGATTCCTGTAGACTGTTTTGCCTTTAAATTTAATTAAACTTTTTTGGGACATGCAACCCGGCAGTTGTAACGTGGGGTTTTAAGTGGCCTTAGTCCTATATCTGCTTACTAGTTAAGGCACTTTTGGGAATACGCATTACTGCAGTGTTGGGAATGATAAACTGCTTCCGCTATGGCTTTGGAGCCCTCTACTGGAAGTAGCTCATGTAACATCCTAGGCCTGGTCTACACTAGGACTTTAATTCGAATTTAGCAGCGTTAATTCGAACTAACCGCTCAACCGTCCACACCAGGAAGCCATTTAATTCGAACTAGAGGGCTCTTTAGTTCGAATTTGGTACTCCACCCCGGCAGGTGGAGTAACGCTAAATTCGACATGGCTAGTTCGAATTAGGCTAGGTGTGGATGGAAATCGAACTTAGTAGCTCCGGGAGCTATCCCACACTGCACCACTCTGTTGACGCTCTGGACAGCAGCCCGAGCTTGGATTCTCTGCCCAGCCACACAGGAAATGACCCGCGAAAATTTGAATTCATTTTCCTGTCTGGGCGGTTTGAATCTGACGTTCTGGTTGCACATCGGGGCGAGCTCCGCAGCACCGGCAGCAATGCAGAGCTCTCCAGCAGAGGAGTTCATGTTATCTCTGAATAGAAAGAGGGACCCGGCATAGACTGACCGGGAACTCTTCGATCTGATCAGTGTGTGGGGCGAGGAGTCTGTGCTTTCGGAGCTGCGCTCCAACGAACGGAATGCAAAGACCTACGAGAAGGTCTCCAAAGCCATGATACAGACAGAGGATACAGCCGTCATGCAACGCAGCGCCGCGTGAAAATCAAGGACCCCAGACAAGCCTACCAAAAAATCAAAGCGGCCAACGGACGCTACGGAGCCTGCCACCACTGCCCCACCAGTGACCATGGACTCTGATGATGGGACAGTGTCGACGGACAGTTCCTCGACGATGTTCACGGACGGGGAAGATGAGGAAGTGTTTGTGGAGGACGAGGCAGGCGAGAGCGCTTACAACGCTGGTTTCCCCGACAGCCAGGATCTATTCATCACCGTCACGGAGATCCCCTACCAACCCTCCCCGGCCAGGAACCCGGATCCTGAATCAGGGGTAAGATCAGTCGGTAAGTGCTTTAACCATGTTAACTTTTATTCTTAATATAACAGGAATCTGAAGTGTGTGAAAAGGAGGTCTCTGTATATATGGTGATAGAACAGAAATCCTCCTGGGAGAACGCCACGAAGCTCTCCTGCCGTTAATCGATAAGCATCAGCAGGAGGTTCCTGGGGAGAGCTGCCTTATTGGGTGCTCCGTGATAGCACACTTTTCCGCGCGAGGCTTTCATGCGGTATTCAGGGAGCACTGCCTCCCAGAGCACGGCTGCATAGGTCCGTGGTTCGTGCTAGATTTCACGCAGCATGCGCTCTCTATCTCCTTCAGTGCCCGTCCTCACGGTGATCTCGCTCGGAGACTCCTGCATCTAAGTAGGGGAAGAAATGTTACGTTACGCCTGGTCCAAAGTATTTTTAATAAATAAACGGACAGACGGCATAGCACAGACTCAGCACGCAGCTGCGTGACGAGCGTAACGGAAAGCCAAAGAATCAAATGGACGCTCATGGAGGGAGGGGGGAACGAGGACGCAAGGTATCCCACAGTTCCTGCTGTCTCCGAAAAGCATTTGCATTCTTGGCTGATCTCCAAATGCTTCTAGGGTCAAACACAGTGTCCGCGGTGGGACGGGGCATAGCTCGGCAATTTACGCACCCCCCGACCCCCAGAAGTTAAAGGGAAAACAATCCTCTGTTGACTCTTTTACATGTCACCGTATCTGTACTGAATGCTGCAGATAGACGCGATGGTGCAGCACTCAACACCAACATCCTTGCTCCCCCCACGCTATGGATGGCTGATGGTACAAAACGATGGAAATCCATCCTCATCATCAGCCTATTGGCACATGGGGCAGTGCAAAAGGGCTGGTAACCATGACAACCGTACCAACTTGCTTGGGACCGGTCGGTCAAGGCCGCCTGTTGCTAATTTTTCATGGTAGATGGTGCAATATGGCTGGTAACCGTCCTCATCATTGCAACAGGGGGCTGAGCTCCATCAGCCCCCACCCTTCATTGTAAAGAAAAGATTCAATTGCCCCTGGACTAGCAGAGGGATGAGTGGCTCCCTCCTCCACACCCCTTAATGTCATCTCTGGACTATCATTGCAGCTGGAGGCTTCCTTCCACTCATTTCTCACAAACGACTACCTGTGTCTTGTTCATGCATTCTATATTACTTCATCACACAAGTGGGGGGACAATGGTATTGGAACCCAGGAAGGCTGGGGGAAGAACGGAATGAACAGCTGGGGTTGTTTCAGGAGCACACCCTGTGAATAGCGTTCAGCTCAAAATTTATGCAGGATTGGACAGAGAGCAGCTGTGGTCTCTGGTTGTATGATACAGTGGTTCTCTAGTACACTTGCCCATAATCTAGGCAGGACTGATTCTATTTTTAGATACCCAAAAAGGAGGGATTGACTCGGGGAGTCATTCCCAAATTTTGCTTTTGCGCCCCTGGCTGATCGACCAGGGGCACTTATGACAGCACCAAATGGCGCAGTGCAAAAGGACAGGTAACCATGACCATCTTATTACCGTCTTCTTACCAGTTCATGGTATGGTAGATGGTGCAGTATGCCTGGTAACCATCGCTGCTGTCATGCAAAAGCATAAGCATGCTGCTGTGTAGCGCTGCTGGTCCGCCTCTGTCAGCGGCATCCAGTACACATACGGTGACATACACAAAAGGCAAAATAGGGTCCATTGTTGCCACGCTATGGCGTGTGCCAGGGCATTTCATGGAAAACGTGATCGAAATGATTGTCTGCCGTTGCTTTCCCGGAGGAAGGAATGACTGGCGACATTTACCCAGAATCCACCGCGCAAATGATTTGTGCAACAGCAGGCACAGGGGTTTCAACAAAAAATTCACAGAGACAGCCTAGACTCAGTTAATTGTTCGCAAAAAAGTATCATTGCAAGGAATTAACTAACTGTTTCCCATCTCACAGCTTCCACTGTCTCCAGACCTTCCACAGCATCCCCCTCGCAGAGGCTGGTGAAGATTAGGCGGCGAAAGAAAAAGACAAGGGACACGATTTTCGATGAATGTGTGGGCTGCTACCTAGCCGAGGCGGACCAGCAGAGGCAGTGGAGGGAGAAAGTCTCTCTGTACCAGCGCTCACACAGCGAATGGGAGGAGAGGTGGCGTGAGGAACACAAGCAGGCGAGTCAAGCAATGCTTGTACTACTGAGGGAGCAAACGGACACGCTCCGGCGACTTGTGTATGTTCTGCAGGACCGCTGCAGGACAGAGCCCCTGGCAGTATCTCTGCAACCGCCCTCCCCCGCCACAAAGTCACATACCCCCCTCACCCTAAATAACCAGGAGGATGCCCGCCCTGGGCCGTGAATACTGTCACTGCACCCCAGCAGAGTGCTCAAGTAACCAAAAGCTCTCATACCCTACGTTTGCATAAGTCCTTCCCTTCCGGACTCAAACAAGTCCCAATCCCAGTCCCATCCCATAACTGTGTACTTAAGTAATAAAAATACTTTGCTGTTAAGTACTGTTTCCGTCATGTTTCCTCACTGAAGACTGTGTTTGAATGGGGTGCGTGGGGAAGTGCGTTGCTAATTGCATAGGACAGGCACCTTTCGCAGGGTACAGACACGGGGGCCGGATCAGCAGCGGGTAACACACACAGTGCAGTCAGCAGGCACCGTGGTCGGTATGGGAGGTGGTTTCCAGGTTCTGTGTGGGCGGTGGGGATGTGACTTTTTAGCGGGGGAGGGCGGGTACAGATCTTATACAGCGGTCCTTGTCGTGGACTGCTGAGTCACGCAGCAGAGGAATCTGTATCCGTCCTCCTCCGCCACAAGGCCACATAGCCCCCCGCACACAGAATCCCAAAAAGGAGGGATGGCAGGCTCCGTTGAAACAAGCAGTCCGGCAATGCGGACCGCTGTAGGAGCAGGAGCCTGTCATTCCTTGAGTTTAGAGGCGGTCTTTACATCAGCGCACACCCTACCCCCCGCAGTCTGCGTTCCAGTTTCGACCCTTTAACGAAAAGTCATGAATAAAGAAACCTCTCCTCAGTAACAGTGTGATATGTATTTTATTTTTACACGTGTCTTGGAAGTGGAGGAAACGGGGAGAACGGGGTATTTAACCGAAGAGGAGAGTCAACAGTAACTGGGTAAAGAAACAGGGGCAGGTTCAGCTTCTCTGTAAAGAAACTGAACAGTCACAGGTCACGCTGCTCGCTGGTATTTAAAGAGTTCCTTGTCGCTGTCCCAGGCGCCTGTATAGGGCTTCATGAGCAAGTGCATTAGCGGGCAGGCTGGGTCACCGAGGATCACTATAGGCAAATGCACATCCACAACAGTTATTTCGTGGTACGGGAAGAAACTACCTTCCAGCAGGCGTCTGAGCAGCCCACAGTTCCTGAGAACACACGCATCAGGAACCTTGCCTGGCCATACGACGTTCATGTTGGTAAAAAGGCCCCTATGGTCCCCCAGTGCTTGCAGAACCATTGAAAAGTAGCCCAATTTCTCAGCAGCTGAATGTGGAAGAGGTGGACGATAAAGTGCGAGGAGGAGAAAATGGCGAGGATCGCAGCGGGCTCCATGCTTGCAGTGCTGTGGCGTCCACGCTGTCACTGACCAGAAAAGTGCACGAACAGATTGCCCGCAGGCGCTTTCAGGGAGGGAGGGAGTGAGGGCATGATTGACGGTTCAATGACGACAGTTACCCAAAACCACCCTCGACACATTTTTTTCCCCCAGCATGCATTGGGGGGAAATCCCAGCATTCCAATGGGCAGCGGGGACTGCGGGAACTGTGGGATAGCTTCCCAGAGTGCACCGCTTCGAAAGTCGACGCCGGCCCCGTGAATGTGGACTCAGAAGTTCGAATTAGTGTATTTAGTATGGATACACAAATTTGACTTCATAAGGTCGAATCCACAAATTCGAATTAAGTAGATTCGAAATAGTCCTGTAGTGTAGACAAGGCCCTACAGTGACACAGGCATCCACATAAATCCTTCATCTAAAAGAACTATTCGTAAAAATTACTGATTGTGAATGATGCGTAGAATTTGAATGAAGGCAAATTTACATTGCTCTGACTCTGATATTCTTTCTCTCATGAGTGGGGCAATATCCCAGTTGCCCTACTGGTAGAGTCTCTACTAGCTGCTTTAATTTTCTCTGAGTAAAGAATGAACAGGGAAAGTTAGGAGAGTTAAGAGGGAAACGGCATGAATGACCTCATTACACAGTTCGCTAACTCAAACTTACTGCAACTGCACTTGCTATTCTTAACTCAATGGCTACCACTGGAAACTGGATAAATGTATGAAACCCTTTTCAGATCTCTCCCTCTGCTATTAAACTTTTTTTTTTTTTTTTTTTTTTGGTCTCTGAGCAATGCCGGGCATTATATATTGTTCTGAAAATGCCTGGTCTGCTGGCAAAAAAACCAATTTGTTCAGAAAATATATAACTAAAATTTATTCATGCAGAACAATTGTTTGATTTTTATAACGTATTTGTGCAGAGTTGTTTAGAATCCTTCTGAAAGAAAATGCTATAGAAATGTGCCAAGTATTATCACAGCTTGAAGGCTAAAGGACTGTATTGGAAACCCAAGTCTTCTACTCCACTGAAGGCAAAGCTTAACTCTACTATCAATAATCTTGACTTTTAAACACCCTTATCAGTATAGAGTTGGGAAGTGTGTTTTTTTTCTTTGCCTAGATCCTGTCATCATACTGAATTTCTAATACAAGGGCAGACTTGCATGGCTGATAACTTAGCATGTATCTGTCTCATTAAATGGTGCATTTTGTGTTGAATCCTAATTCTTTAAGAACTTCAAGTGGGAATTCATAGCTCTCCATTTTGGGAAAGTGATAGCTTTATCCATACAGCTACACTTCTAGTTGTTATGTAACCAGCTCATATTTGAGCAAATGCTTGGGGCAACAATATGAACTGCAAATGGGAACAGGTTATTTCTTTTCCTAAGTCACACGTGCTTTATGTAATAGTTAATCAAGTGTGTTGTATTTCTTTCTTTCTCTCTCTCTTTCTCTCACACACACACACACTCTCACTCTCACTCACACACGCAGACAGTTGCCTGCTACTTCTTCCAGCTAATGGAGTTACCCCTTTAGGTCATGTTTTGGAAATCCTGTGTTTTGGTGCTGAAGGTTCTGAGTTCAAGCCTTGCTTGGCACTATGAGAGGTGGCATTGTCTAGCAGAAAGGGTGTCGGGACATCTGGGCTCTGTCACTGATGTGCTGTATGACCTTGGGCAAGTCACTTCACCTCACTATGCCCCTGCTTCTCCTCTGATCTGGTCTGTCTCTTCTATTGGTAAGCTCTTTGGGGAAGGAATTTTCTGTGCATGGTCCCTACTACAAAATGGTTTTAATCTTGGTTGATGGCTCTAGATGCTACTGTAATACAACTAACTAAGGCACTCATATTCCTCAGTGATGGAAGTGGCATAAGAGCTGCAATAGAACAGACATCTTCCATCTGTTTTGGAAAATCTGATGTCCTCTGCCTTCAGGAATAGCTCCTAGATTTCTTGAAAATACACGAGCTTATGTTATATCTGTCTACCAATACTATTCAGGAGTGATTATTGTCCTGATCTCCATTATCTATTTTCCTTATTGTCAGCGCAATTGAATCTTTCCAATGTCTGTCTACCAATAAACCATATGGGATCAATTTACTGCTTTAATGAAGAATCCCCTCCTTTATTCAGTTTGCTAGTATGTATAAAGTGCCTTCATTGTGGAATGGCAAGAGGAGGGTGCAGATGGCAAAGTATGAGGACAAACCTATTGTATTTTAGGTCTGTGTCTTCTCCTGTGGTTCCCAAGTAACCATACTCTCTTCAGATGGTGGTTGGCTTTCTTTCTTTTGCCTTGATTGACCACAGTGACGCATCCCAGTGTTACTTGTTTCCTGTCTCTGACTCATCTGCGCCCGTTCTCAGTCACAGTGGATCTTGGCTGTATCCTAACCCAGGTGTCCTCCAAGATCAATTACATATTACAGCCCATGTGACTTAATCAGAGTCATCAGGTACTGATTAGTTCAGCTGAAGCTTGGAAAGAGGCCCAGCTGCCATTTGTCACGATAATGGGCATAGTTGGAGAACCTAAAAAGTCTGGGATGCACTGACAGTAATCTATTGCACCTTGCCAATGCGCTTCCTTAGGGGATATATTTCTAGTGCTTTCTCTAGTCAGGTATTAAATGTCCCTCTTCGATGATTGATTTGATCACCTTCAAAGTTTCCCTAACTGCTTGGTGTTCCTATGGGCAAGGCTTTCTAGATCCCTGATCTCTCTGCAGCATGTACAGAAAAGTTGTATTTATCTTGTTTACTCTCCCTTCCTTCCATTTTTGTGACAGCTGAATTAGGCTGGTTGTAACAAAACAATTTAAGCCCTCTGTCTAGCCCACCTGAAGACTTACTTTTAAAAAAAAAATTAATTCAAAAGTAATTATTACCTTTCAAGTCTTACTTTTTCTATTTCTTTTGAAGCCGTCATCTCTGTCCTTCTGCGGGATGAAAATATTCATTTTCAGCCTCGCAGTTGATGTAAAAGGCTCTTGCTTATAAAAATGGCTTCCTGTGCTCTGAATGGAGAAGTTACATGAGCTCAAATAATAACTTGAAAACAACAACAAAAAAATCACGAATCATTTTATGAACTCTTAACCTCTATTAATTGCATCAATGTCCAGCAAGCTTTGTAAACCAGGGAGTGTCAAAATGTGAATTCTGTGGAAAATCTTTTCCTGGTAATTATCTTGCTAGAAAATTGTGCTCTAAAGACTGATGAAATCCTCTGTTAATGTGGTCTACAGAGCTGCTTCTGTTACAATGGGGGGAAGCATCTGTCAATAACAAACACTACCTGTCAAACATATTCCAGCCATACCCACTCAGTATCTTTTTTTAACCAACTAAGCCTCTTATATGGGTGTATTAACCAAACCCCCTCAGCAACTGATTATGTATTGCTTGAGATAAGGATTAAGGTTGTGGTTGCATGGATAAGTACTCAAAAGAGGAAATGCAAGAGTTCAGGTTGCGCATACAAGCTTAACTCTGCCTCATTTTTCTATGCTTTGAGAAAATATTTGAGAAACATGATGTTATCATGTTAATTAAACAGTACAATGTCAATCAATGTAAATAACTTATATGGCACAACCTTCATTTGAAAAATGGTGTGACTTAGAACAGATACCATGGTGTAAACTCTGAGGGACTAATTTGAGTACGGGCTGTGGAATTAGAATCTTAACCTGAAATGGGTTCTCTGTTGTTTTTAAAAGCTTGCAGGATTAACTCAATAGCCATAAAAAAAAAACAGTGTGGCCTAGAAACTTTGATAACGATTCTTGAGATGACTCTTTCGAGTGTGATGGTAACAGACAATAAGGACCGCACTTAACTTTCCTTACTCATGTAAGAAGTCCATTAATCATCTTTGGCTTTCTAGCTGAGATGATCTGCAACTACGAAAAATATTGTAGGATGACATGCTGAGTCCCCTTAATAGTAAAAGCACATACTGATTTGAAATTTACCTTTTATTATATTTTTCCAGTCTCCTGAAGCCACGGCCATTTGAAGTGTTGGCAGCATGATGCATGTTATTGAAACACAACCTCTGCCAATAAAGAATGCGTTAGAGCCTGGGCAAGCTAGGTAGGTGGTATTCTTCATGTTTGATGCTGAAAAGAGATGCTTGAAAATCTAAAGTTCTGATGGTGTATCTCTAACAAACCCATTAATAGCGGAGAAACAGGTTTTTTTTATGTCTGGCTCGTTCTAAATAAATACGACAGGGTTACAAATCGACTCTTTAAAGAAGCATTAGGTCTCAATCCCTCCCCACATCTTCAATTTGCAGAGAGGGTTCTGTGATGGGCTCTGCTTCCCGCACTGCACCTGAGAGCTGAATTAGGCCAAGTGGGCCCAATCAGCTAATTAGCCTGCCCTAAATCTCTCCTGTTTGCCACATGGAGGCAGCTGATTAGAGAGCCTATATCAGTGGTTCTCAACCTTTCCAGACTACTATACCCCTTCAGGATTCTGATTTGTCTTGTGTACCCCCGAGTTTCACCTCTCTTAAAAACTACCTGCTTACAAAATCAGACATAAAAATACAAAAGCGTCACAGCACAGTATTACTGAAAACTTGCTGACTTTCTCGTTTTTACCATATAATTATAAAATAAATCAACTGGAATATAAACAATTAGTATATAGTCATTGTCCGTATGACATTTTAGTTTGTACTGACTTCGCTTGTGCTTTTTATGTAGCCTTTTGTAAAATAAGGCAAATATCTAGATGAGTTGACGTACCCCCGGAAGACCTCTGTGTACCCACAGGGGTATGTGTACCCCAGATTCAGAACCACTGGCCTATATAAGACAGGAGATGGGAAGCAGAGGGGGCTGCAGGGAAGGTGTTTGCAGCCCCTCCCTGGGAGAAGGGAGGCATGTCTGAGGGATTGCAGAGATGAGTTGCCTAAAGATACTCCTTGGGAGGAAGGAGTGAAGTGACTGACCAACCCAGAAGAGTGTGGAAGGCCAGGAGGTATGGACATGGCTCAGAGAAAAAGGCAGCAAGGTGCAGGGAACAACTGTAGTTACTGAGAGAAATAGAGGGGCTGCAGAGGAGAAACGGACGGGGTGTACTGGCTGGAAGGGATGTCAGCAGGACTGAGCTAATCCCCAGAACCGTGGTGGTGGCACCATCCAGCAGTGAGCAGAGCAGCCTATCACAGGTTTCATTTAAATTACCAGTAGTAATATGTAAAAGAGTGAGTGGGTAGAGAATACGTTACTGCGGCTGTTTGCAAAGCCACTTTATACTATGAAAAATTAGATGACGCTTGGCACTGGAAGATGTAAAGAACTTGAAAATTATGTTGATTTTTGGCATAAAAAATATCATTCTCTTTTTCCTCTTTTGCCAATGTCAGTAAGTAGTATTTTGTAGGGGAGCTGCCAGACTAGGAATAAAGAGATCCACAATTTCTTCTTACATCCTTACTTTTTTTCCATTTAATTTTATTTTGAGGTGATTGGCTGTCCTTTCCGAGACTGCCAGCTTCTAGTATTGAAAGAATAAAATAACCACAGAAATAAACCTTGAGTGTTTAGAACCACATTATTGCCTTTTTATTTTGATGTCCCATTTTAGAATATGATGTCCGATATCTTACATTTGCATAGCACTTTAACAGCTCTTTCACCAAAGTCACTTCACCCATTCCTATTGAATGCAGCACCTATGGAGTATAGCACTGCTATAGCTTTGGAGTGCAGAGCAGAGGCACTCTCTCCAACTATATTACAGGTCAGAACTTGAAGTGAAGAAAATTGTGTCTAGCTGAAACTACACATGGGGAAGTTAGGTAAACAGAATGCACCTATTCATACTAGGATTTGAAATTGCACCAAGGGTCTTCCTTTGAAAATGTTCCCAAATCATGAGTGTGCTGACGAGCCAGTTGTGGTTCTCTATGTGTTTCTTTTGTAAGAGAGAAGAAACCAGTCACTAAGCTGGAAATTAAAATGAATGGATTATATTGTGTTTTAAGCTGTTGCTTTTAATACTGTCAACTTTGACTTGCTGATGACGTAAAGTTTTGTAACTTTAGGAGGAGGAGACGAACAAAGGGAAAACCAAAATGGGGTCAGGGATAAATTTACAAAGCTCTTAATCAAATATAGAAATGAGAGAGGAATTTTTTTTAACTGGAATGGACATTGGTGTCTTCCGATACAGATTACCATATTTAATTGACTTGTAGCGAAATGCTCTTTCTGTGTGGTTCTCTGCAGTGGTGTTGCTAGGAAATGTTGCTAGGCAACTGTTCATTGACTGAACTGACTTAAGATAAATATATTTATTTTTCCTTTGATGCAGTAAAGCATAACTCTACTATTTCAGTCTTGTACTAGTGGGTCACTGGGCAGTGGAGAATATATATGGGGGCTGGGAGTTGTGAAGTAATGGTCTGCTTAAAATATTTGGCAACGCTGTTTTGCAGGCATCAACCTTTTTTGTAAAACTGTCTTAATTCCTGGTAACGCCAGTTTCTCTTTGCCATGCTAACAACTAATGCTGGTCAGATAATATATGTTGAATAATTCTATCTTTATTGAATAAATCACTGAATGAACATTTGCCATTATTCACCCAGCTGCCCTGGTGGCACTGACAGTGCATCTTGACAAATATGATTTTAAAGAACCAAATGTTGACTAGGCTGTCTGCTAATAAAACTGTATTGTTGATGGTGGAACAAGATGTGCATAGCAATGCCCCATAGCTCACCAAGTGATATTTCCTTATACAAGAGGTCTTCAAACTCGCCTTTTACGCATGCAAGTCTCTTGGTTATAACATTGTTCAACTGAATCATTTTTTTAATGTTTGCTCATTCCAAAACTAGTAATCAAATATTTTTCCCCCCAAAGGAGCATTTAAAGAATTCACTAACTACATCATTCTAAAGTATCGCTAGTAAATTCTAGTCTGCAGATATCCAAGAAACGTTAGCTTCTTCATGTCACCAGGGCTAAGGTTTGAAAGGAACTTACTGCACAAAAATTTAGAATGCAAGAATAAGTTGCCTATGCAAACTATAGAACTTGTACATGGACACAGGAGACATGCATACAAATTGGGTAGGGAGAAGTCTGCTCAAAGACAGACTCTCATCCTTCAGTGATCTCAGTACGGGTAGACCCCTTCTCCCATGTGAAGCTCTGCAGGACTGAGGTCTTCAAAGCTATACCTTGGTCCTATTGTTTCAAATACTTGGTGGGGGCTTTTTGTCGTCTTTTCTGCATGCTCTGGACTTAGAATGCATGGTGTATTAGAGCAGAGCATGTTATAGCAGACACATGCCTCGGAAGCAATGCCAGTTTGAGGTAGTGATCATGGATATCCAATGTTATCACAGGTAAGGTCATTCAAAATTATGCTGCTCCCCAGTGCCGATGCTAATGTAAACAGCCAGTACCCATCTCTAATGTACATGTCACCCAATGCCTATGTTCAGAAGCAATTAAACTTAAAAGAGAAAAAAGTATGTTCATGATTCATTTCTAATACAGAGCAAAGAATTTATAATGGTTTTCAAATCTCTGCATGGTTAAGTTCTTGCTCTGAATCTGGTACCCTTTCACAAGGAGTCCCTCCCCATTTAAATAGCTAAAGTAAAATAGAAAGAACAAACAAACATGTATCTGAGTGTTCCCAGTGTTCCATTACATAATGGTAAAAGCACAGAAGACTCCAGTTCCATATAGGAAAGCTGATGGTGACAATGGTCAAGAATGAAGCGGTAGTGTGGTCAGTTGATGTCTTCAAAATATATGTGTGTATATATTTTAATATAACACATAACCACTACTCTACACTGTGTCTCTTCCTCTTCTGCTCTGTTATTGGGGGTGGGGGGCAGGCTTTCTACTTCATTCTCATACCCCACCAAAGTTTTTCATTCTTCTCTCATCCCCCTGGCTAAATGCTGAAGACCCAAAACTATTTCATTATAGAAAGTGACACAGTATTTGTGCCGGCTGAAATCCTGTCCACACAGTGTGGCATAATTCCTATTCACTTAAATGGGCCAGCCTCTTCCCCGTATTGTATTGTGTGTACTTCCCTGATACAACTTGCTGAATATGACGCCATACTGAAAAGCCGAGGTCATGAATACTTTTTATAAGCCTGATTTGAGAGGTGCCCAACAATGACGTGTTTTTCTTTTCAGTGGTGATTTTATTTATTTATTGAAGACACGTGGGTAGTAAGTCTCTCTCTTATTGGGTGGTAGATGTATTGCTGCTGTTAGTCCTACAGCATCTGCACCCAACACCTATAGTGGTTATGAGAAATGGATTTCAGCAGCAGCAAGAGGAATAAGAGGCTAATAACTAATGGTTTAACACTAATGACTGTGATAGTTTCTGCACTATTTATGCATTGTGTATGTAGCACACAGTTATACCACAAATAGTACACTCCCTGACTTCGATATGGTGCACCAAATGCATGTGTTGACTACTATTAGAGACGGCTCCATGGGCAGTCTTGCCTAATGATCAGGGTGGGAGGTTGGCCTAGAGTTTGGATCAGAGGTGACCATGCCTAGTGGCCAGAGCCCAAATCAGGAGCGGACCTGAGAGCCAGGAAGCAGGAGCTGAGGGTCAAAGCCATGGTCAGAAGCAGAGAACCAAGTCCAGGGCGCAACTTGGAGCGGAGCACCAGGAACAAGGAGTAGAGGTGCAGGGATAAGGAAGGAGAAGAGCTGAGAGCAGGAAGCGGGGCCAGAGAAACAGCTGCGGGAGTGGAAGACTATTGAGCAGCCTGGCACCTAGGCCTGCTGCAGGATTGAAGAATGTGCCTGCTGGCGTCTTCAGCCAGTCAGGAGGCCATGGTCATTCGCTGAATCAGCTGAGGGCAATGAGCTAGGTCTGGATTGTGCGGTGGGTTCCTGGCCCTTAGTACGGAATTTAATTTGCGCTATTCAGCCTGAGGCAAGGGGAGCGTAGAATTAACTGACTGCATTATTTTGGCTCTTTTTAATAACAGTAAAGCGATGCCATGTGAACTTGAAGCGGAGTTCATTAAAAGTTGGCTGTCTACAGAAAAGATCTGATGCCATGATTGGCCTAGGTAATGCAAATGGGTGAACGAGTTCAGATTAAATAAATTAGCTGGAACCTTTGCTCAAAAACTCAGGCTGAGGCTGAACCAAGCTGTCTTTGCGATTCAAAATTCCCTCCCTCATTTTTCTTCTTTATTTACTGCTCCCTACTCCTGATCCATAAGCACTACTCTTGTTCCTAATTCTAGATCACAGCGGGAGCACCAAAATACCCCGAGAGGATATTTTGGATGCATTTTCAAATCCAACTTGGCAAACATAAGTAGTTCAAGTTGCTTTGATAGAGGTCTTTCTAAATCTGAATTTGAATACATATGTGAATTTTAATGACAATTCCACCTTTCTATATAGTACCATACATATGAATGAGACTTTACAAAGATAAAAGAGCAAAGATGCAATAAATTCCTTTTGGTAGGGGCTATCTATGGCCCAGGTCCTGCCAACATTCACACACATGCTTAACTGAAAGCACATGAGCAATCAGATTGAAGTTAATGGGACCGCTTACAGCTCCATATAAATGTCTTCAGGATCTGGGACTTAGATTATCCTGGGACTTAGATCCTCTCATCAGCAGTAATGAAACACTGGGAATAGTTTCTACATTTTGCTAAAAGGAATGGAAACATAGCGAATGTCTTCCAAAATTCCTGGGTGATCAGATTGTGTTGGACCCGTCTATAATACTGAAATATTGTCAGGAGAAATAAAAAAAAAATAATGCAATTCATCCAGGGAAGACGTTTTAGCCAAAGTTTTATGTAAATACACTCGTACTTCAAATTATGCATTCCACAGCCCCGCCTTGCAAAATAGCGTTCTGTCATGGAATGAGAATTGGTGGTTGATATGTGAGAATGGGTAAGTTTAGTACTTAACAAAAAAGTATTGTGAAATAAAAATAATTGTGGTGCAGTTTATCACAAACTACGGTAGCTTTGAGAGAAGAATGCACTAACTTTGCAGCTTTAGACAGTATGTGCCATGGCCTAAATTGAGAACATTTCAGGATGAATAATTTACCACCTAGAGAGAATGAGCCTGTCGTTTTCAGCTACACGAATAAAAGCAAAATCAGCTTTGCAAACTGGGATTCTTTGTCTTCCAAGCTGAGTATTTTCTTAGGGTAGGTTTACACAGCCGACGTTGCTTTGTAGTCGCAGCTCCAGTGCTGCAGCACTGTCTACACTGCCACTTTACAGTGCTGAAACTTGCATCACTTGGGGTGGGAGGAGGGGAGGGGATGGGAGGGGAGGGGGGTTGAACCCTCTGATCCTGCAAGACCTGTGGAGGCTGAGACTTGTGAGATATTGTTTTCACCTCTTAGCTCAGAGAGCTCTACACACCAGGCAAGAAGAAATGTGTCTTTTTCTCCCCCTTGGTTTTCTTCCCCCTGTATGAAAAGATGAAAACTTCAACAGATGAGGTTGTTTGTTTTCCCTCCAGCAAAACTGTGGGCTGTGCTTCTTGGATTGGGGTCTAAGTTCAAACTTTTACCACTTCATGTGGTCCTGACCTTTTGCTTGCAAAGTGGAGAGCTAACCAGGGGAGGCAAATCACGTGCACATCAAAAGAAAACAGGATTTCCTAAAAGCTATGTGTAAGTCCTACAGTTTTTGCATAAGGGTTTATTGCTATAGGCATTGTTGAGGCAGCCATTACTATGGTATCTGGGCATGCTTTCCATGGTTCAGATTAAAGAATACACCCACCCACTGCACTGGGCTAGCTATTGCAGGCCAAAAAATGGAATTTCCGTCCCATGGGAAATTCTGAGATTTTGAAATGTGATTTTTGTTTCAAACAGGGATGAAAAGATGAAGCCTCAGAAATGTTTAATCAAATGAATATTCTGAAATATTTTCTTCTGACCTTATATAAATGTAACCTTATGATAACTGCTGGCAAATTTTGATGAAATTAATATGTCCCCATGAAACATTCCATTTTGTTGAATCAGCATTTGTTGTCGGAAAATTTTCAACCAGCTCTACTATCCAAATTAGCAGGCAAGTCTGCCAACTTTTTAGTTATTTCAAAAAAGGCCTCTTTTCCCATCTCCACCCACCCACATTCTAGCTAACCTTCCCCCCCTTTCTGGCTATTATGATGGAGGGAAAATGGGATAGAATCAAATATGGAGCAGTAATAAGAGGAGGGAGCGCAAATAAGTGCCAAATAATCCAGTGTTCTTTCTGTTAATGTAGTAAGTAAATATAGAAAGTCGGGGATTGGTAAATATACAGTAGCAGAATGTGTGTCACGTGGCCACAGTCACAGGGTGATGCTTGAACAGCTGATCCCATTTGGCCAGTGAAGAGGATGGGCTATAAAGGATCAGGGAGAGACCTGGTGAAGAGGGAGTCTCAGTGAGTCAGAGCAGACTGGTTCAGTCAAGAAGGGCAGGTGGGAGCTGCCAGAGACCAGGGGATTGGAGGAGGTCCTAGAAGGAAGCAGAAAACATTTCCTTGGGGAAGGAAGGCTGAAGAGTAGCAGAGGGGGTTGCTGGCTGGCATCCCTAGTTCAGAGCACTTGAGCGGGCTGAAGGCAAGAGAAGCAGCACCAGGATTTGCCCGCTAGCTCTAAGCTGGAGAGCCAGAGCCGAGAGCCTGGAGGTAGGAGAGCAGCAGAGGCGCTTACCTGCTATCACCTCCAGGGCTGCAGAGATGGTCCCAAAGCAACCATGAGAGGGCTGGGGGAGTGAGGGATGCTCCCCAGAAAAGAGGCTGTGGGGAGAGGGGGGGTTCCTACTGGGAAGAGTGAGGTTGCACTCCAGTTGAAAGGGCTAGGGGGTGAAGGTGCTGGTACAAGAACAAGAGAAGACTGGGGAGAGTCTGGGGCTGTGCTGGAGTGTCAGGGTGCGGTGAGAGATGCTGGGGCTGCATGTTGCATGTAGTGTTTGCACAGTGCTGGGGGAATTCTGAACTGTGGGTCGGGGCATGTTGTTTTTGTTGTTGTTTATGTGCGCTGGACTTCTGTAATAAATTAACCCCGCAAGGGTTACTGGCCCTCAGAAAGACTCTGTGAACTCTTCAGGAAGGAAGCCAGGTGGGCGTGCTTGTCACACCCTGGCCTGCAGCAAGACAGCGCACAGTAGGGGCTGCTTTATGATTGACGACAAAAGTTGTGATTTTGATACAACAAAGAGCTTGTGGTGGTAGGAGCCAGCGTGACGCAATGGATAGGATGCCGTGCTGAGAGTCAGAAGACCTTGGTTCTTGCCCAGGGTCAACCACAGAGCAAGGGGAAGTCTTTTCACTTCTCCATGCCTCACTTTCCCCATCTGTGAAATGGAGTAACCCACCCAACTTTGTAAAATGCTTTAAAGTCTGCATATGTGAAGAGCTGTATAACACTATATCTTAACTTTCATGTAGCCTGTCAAGAGTTAACAACTCCACACTTAAACCGATAGGCACTTAACATGTCCTTTGAAACTTCCTAACCAAAATTACCCATGGAATTTCTGCATGTATCTCTTTGGAAAATCTGATAACCTAGTTATGGGGGTGCACATCAAATGAGGATTCTGTGTCTGAAGCTGTGCTGATGCCCTGGACTGATGCAAGTTGCTGGTGTTTTGATGCTTGTGTAGTTTGCTGGCATTCTGGATCTTCAAGTGTTTTTTTGTGGTCCAGTTTCCTGCTTTTCTGATGGATCCTGCAGAATAAACACTACCTGCCTTTATTCTGTGCATGGCATTGTCCCAAGCATAGGAGTGTGTGTACAGATAACCTTTTCCCTAGTCCCAATTACCAACATAAAAACAATTAATTGGAAGTACTCACCATCTCCCCTCAAATCTTTACAGGACAGAAGAAAGGACCTTGAATAGTGGTTCTGGGATCAAGCACTTTTATGCAATGGTGAAGACTTTGTCTATTATTATGCATGCTCCTTGCTGAATAACTTTTATTGGCAGCTGGGAGGGCAGTAGCATGCGTGATGGGGCATGCTGTTTGCTAGACAGGCCTTTTCAATTCTTTTCTATAACAAGTTATTTCAGAAACCCACTGCCCTGGAATTTGTCATTTATAAATAGTGGTTTTCCTCCACTTTGTTTCCCAACTTTTTTCCTTCCTATTCTTGCACCAAGAACTGTCTTGCATACAAGCCCATCCCTTCCCCCTGGCCAAAGCTTTTCCACCCTTCCTCCCCTCTCCAGTAACCACCCTAACTTAGAGCCCATCAGCAGTGGTTGGCGAGCAGAAAAAGGAAGAGGTCACGGGGGCACCGTATCAGCTGCCCATCATGCAGCATTGTATCGGGAAATTGTGTGACTGCTCCACTTCCTTAAACTTGGATTGATTTAACCATAAAATCCCTTACGTTACAGGTTGGAACAAGACCAGTGCTTATAAGACTATATTAACACAATCTGCATTTCAAAAGAAAAGGGAGTCTCCAAATTAAAATACTATTTGGATGGAAATTTCATATCTATGCATTAGTTTAATACCCACTCAACCTACCAACTTTGTCACGGTTAGTAAAATAAAGGAGTTCCTATAGAATTACAATTGGTCCAGTTTCTCAGTGATGCTGGAACAATTTTTATAGTGGGGGTGCTGAAGGCAGAAACCATGTATTTGGGTGGTTGTTACTACTTCAAGCCAGAGATGTGCGGCATCACCCTGGAACCCCTTGTTTCAGCACCTATGATGTGTTTAGTATATCATAGAATCCTAGACTTTAAGGTCAGAAGGGACCATTATGATCATCTAGTCTGACCTCCTGCACAATGCATGACACCCACCCACTCCTGTATCAAATCTGTGTCTGAGCCATTGAAGTCCTCGAATCATGGCTTAAAGACTTCAAGGTGCAGAGAATCTTCCAGCAAGTGACCCGTGCCCCATGCTGCAGAGGAAGGCGAAAAACTCCCAGGGCTTCTGCCAATCTGCCCTGGAGGAAAATTCCTTTTCGACCCTATATGCAGTGGTGTTGTAGCCAGTCTCAGGATATTAGAGAGACAAGGTGGGTTAGGTAATATCTCTTATTGGACCAGCTTCTTTTGCTGAGAGATACAAGCTTTCGAGCTTTCACAGCGCTCTTCTTCAGAGTAGTTTCCCATACCTGAAGAAGAGCTCTGTGTAAGCTCAAAAGCTTGTGTCTCTCACCAAGAGAAGTTGGTTCAATAAAAGATATTACCTGACCCAACTAGTCTCTCTAGTGGATTTAGTGATTATTTGTTTCAAACACATTACACTTCAACTTGACCCAATATTTTAATAGTAGATGATAAAAAAATTATTTCCTGCCAAAAATTGTCTAAATATGGAAAGCTAGAAAATATCTGTAAGCCTAAAGATATGTACATAGTTATTTAATGGATTCCTAAAAGTATATTGAATCAAGATGTAGCATAGAATATGCTAATTCCACATTTTCTTTTAAAGGAGAATCTAGTTCTTTAGGAGACCAAGAATAACCCTTTTAGTAACACAATTGGGCAAAAATTTTCAAATCTGACTAGAGATTTTGGTTGCATCCATTTTTAGGTGCCCATCTTGAAACGCATTAGAGAGGGGTTGATTTCTGAAAAGTACTGATCAATGCCCTCTGACAATCCAACTCCTTCAAGATGTCTCAAGCCGGTTATACAAAATCACTGGTCACTTTTGAAGTGGAGGCCAACATATATCAGCAACAGTTCTTAAAGTGAAATCTGATGTTGGGCAAAGAAATCCATTCAGATCACCGACAGATGGCTTCACTAATTCAGGCTGCCTTTTTCTAGTAGCTTGTACGTGTGTTTTTACTGTAGCCAGTATAACACTATATTACCACAAAAAGTGCCAATTGCAAACAAAGCGCCTGAACGCTACCTAAAACTCATTTTAAAATCATAAATGCCAATGACTCTGTTCTACCTTCACTTCCAACATCTGCTCAGACGACTACATAGAACAAAGGAAGTCAACCGGTCCTGAATAAAATGATGGCATTACTATTCTTTGTATTCCATCTACTTTCTTATACTATGCTCCATCACAGTGGAATCAGAGTGCCTTCCCATAGTGCATTAAGCAATGTAACTAACACCTGTCACATGTTTGTTCTCTCATCCTGTCACCTGTGGGTTTTTTCTTATAAACATATAGCAGAGTATGTGTGTAATATATAAATATGTTGAGAAGGCCCGGTAAAAGAGATGTGCCTTGCACTTGGAGAGGAAGATGCTGAGGTTGGTTAATGGTCTTTAGTTTCTGTGGAAGTTTGTTCCATAAGCTCAGGCTGGCCACCGAGAAAGTTCAGTCCTCTGCACACACAAGCTTCACCTTTATTGTAGAAAATTATGTTGTGCCAGATGAGCAAAGTTGATGACCACAGTCTTCAGCCCAGAACTTTTGCTGATCTTTTAGAGCGCCTTGAAAATAAGGGCCAAGACCTTGAACTAGATTAGATATTCTGTGGAAAGCCAGCACAGGGAGTGGAGTACAGGGTTTGAGGTATTGTGGTAGCCTGTGTGACTGAAGAGACATGCTCCAGCATTCTGTGCCAGCTGACGTTTACACCTACTGAAGGCTTCATGTCCAGGTATACAGAGACCAATATCTCTAAAAGCAGCCAAAGAAGGGACTCTGACTTGCTCTTACCTAGTGCTTCTAGTTCTTAAAGTGTTTTACAAAGGAAGGCAAGTGTCGTTATTCCCAAAATGGGGATATGGAAACTGAGGTAAGAGACAGATGTTGTGCCCAGGCTCACATAGGTTAGAGGCAAAGTAGGGAATAGAATCCAGCAGTGCTAACGCCCAGTTCAATACCCTACCTAGGCTACCGCTCCATGCTTAGGGAGGGGATGCCACACAAATCACTACAAGGGGGAAGGTTCTCCCCTGGTGCATTCCAGATGGAATCCTTGGACAGGAAGTAAGAAGAACTCTGTTTTGGCAGGACGTAGGCTGAAGGATTCTAGACCAGTGGTTCTCAAACTAGCACCGCCGCTTGTTCAGGGAAAGCGGCTGATCACGGCTCCCACTGGCTGCGGTTTGCCGCTCCAGACCAATGGGAACTGCAGGAAGCAGCATGGGCCGAGGGACATGCTGGTCGCCCTTCCTGCAGCCCCCATTGGCCTGGAGCAGCGAACCGCAGCCAGTGGGAGCTGCGATCGGCCGAACCTGTGGACACGGCAAGTAAACAAACCGACCCGGCCTACCAGGGGCTTTCTCTGAACAAATGGCAGCCCTAGTTTGTGAACCACTGTTCTAGACCACTAAGGGCTGTCTATGATGGTGATAAAACCAAAAATTATGTAAAATGATACTTTGGAAAATGAGGTATACACCCTAAATCTTTAGTCTCATTCCGTGTTGCATTCCTGAACATTCAAAGATTTCCACTTCTATGCATCTTATTGCTCTGGGGTCACAAAGGCTCTAACTAGCTTCTACATCTAGGTGGTTCGGTCACCAGCCATGCATATCCTACAAAAAGGGTGGTGTTAATGGAGCACAGAGCTTTTCAAAATGCCCTGCTCTACCATATTGGTGTTTTGCTTTTTTTTAAATCTAGACTCCATGGTTCTTAGTGCAGTATGAACACCTACAAAGCTAGGTAAATTGACTGAAGCACATGCACACATACATGTATGTTGAAAAAAGCCTTCGCACAATTGGGAGAGGCTGACAGATAGGCTTTTGTCCTTTTGTCTCTACAGCATCTAGCACAAAGGTGTCCTCACCCAGGACTGGGGCTCTGGGGCATTACAGTAATACAAACAAGTAAGGGGATGAATGAAAGGTACAGTGATCACTAGCGCTCATTTTTTCTTTACCTTTTCCCCTTTGCTGAGGGGAGAGGGCTCTAGTCTGGATAATTTCTTTCAGAAATCTAGTGCAATATATAAGATATAAAAATGTACATAAATACAGCCAACCTAATTTACTGTTTACGTGCACAGAACAAGTAACAATTTTAAAATCCTCTCTTTGTGTTTGGGTTGTTGTTTTTAGTCCACAGGGAGAAACATAAATTCTTAATCATCTGTATTCAGTGTGTGTGTAATAATTTATTATAATACATCATATGCATATTCCTCTGACTATAAAGGATAAATATTTTAGGAGCTCTAATGAAGAAAGTTATCTAAATGTCTTTCTCACCCATAAGGGATTCTTCCCTCTCTGGAGAGGAGGTTTCATGTGTTGAGAACATCAACATTCTTTTAAAAATACCTGGATAAGCATTTGTTACATGGGGCCCAAGTGACTTTGCTTATGAATAAGGAAGAAGCTGTTAATCTATATATCCTCTTAAATAAGAGACTAAGCAAAGCCTGAAAGAAAATTATACAGAAGCTCCCCGACTTACGCAAGTGTTCCGTTCTGGAACGCCTTGCGTAAGTCGAATTTTGCGTAAGCCGGGAACGTATCTCCGACAATTACACCAAAAAAAAAGCTTATGGAATTTACAGAACTTTTTCCATAAATCTGGATTTCCATAAATCGGGTTTGTGTAACCCGGGGAGCATCTTTATCCTGTTTGAGAACACATCAAGAGAATAGCGCTTAATGTTGTTCATAACCTTATATTTTCATCTGCCTTTTAATATACCTTGATAGAAACCTTAAATATCTATTCATCATCACTTACAATTATTCTTACGTTTAGGTTACTGAAACAATTTGGATCACCATTTTCTGCTGTGTATTAGACATTATGCTGGTAGTAGTGCTAATTAGGTACATTGTGGTCTTGCTAGTTATATTTTTGTATGAAGGTATAGGTATTAGATCTTGAAGAAACTGCTTGTTGTTAATTGTGAAGCAGTTTTTTTAGAAGTTGAGTATAGTGCCAAAAAGTTTGTGTTCTCTCTCTCAGAATAATTCTTAGGCATGGCTGCTGCCTAAATGCTATAACCACACAAGGAAACAATGGAGGCAATCTGTTTATTGGAGATGTGCCTCAGGCAAGTTGTACCTGTTCCTTTGCTTCCGGTAAGGTATTGGTGGGCATAGGGTTTCTTTTGGGTTCACAATTTTGTCCTTAATCTGCCCTTGGATACATGTTTTCAGCTAAAATCTGTTTGACCACTGAAATGATAGAGGTAACTTTCTTCTGCTTAACCTCTCTCTTTTTATATTCCATTTCTGACATAATGTCAAAACGGTCAAAGAGCACATTGGATTAAGAATTGCTAAAAATGCAAGGAACGGGGACAATTTTTTGGTTTTGATTTTGCTTTCTTTTTTCTTTCTCTGTACCTAACTAATATGTTAATTAAAATTTGCAACTTCATCTAGCAATTAAGGTTTTGTGTTACTAGTAATCAGCTATTACTGGAAAAGCAACCTTTAGAATCCTCTAGGACTTGCTTTCCTTTTAAAAACAAAAACAACTTTGATTTTTGACCTACATAGCTTCTGATATTTTTGTTACCTAAATTGTTACACAGGCTACTAATTATAGTGTACTTAAAAATAAATTAGGAACCCATCAGTAAAAATTACATTAAAGGGCAACAGTAATTCCTGCAACACTAATAGTATTTGCTTGTGATTTATTTTTGCAACAATTACTCTGAAGTTTCCTGGAAGCTATATTTCTCTGTTAATATAATATACGTAATTTTCAGTTTTGCCGCCTATTCATTGCTTCATTTTTCATCTGTATAAGGCTATTCTTATAATTTCCTCTGGGTTTCCAGAAAAGTCAGACATCAAAGGAAAACCACAATGGTCCATCCTATGGGAAATACACCAAAAACAAAACAAAAACCCACCCAAAAACCAAGTAGATCAGAATCTAAGAAAAAGGACTGAGTTCAAGTGAACTTGCACCATGTGTATTTAATGGGGTTCCAACCTTTTTAAGATCTGCAACTGTTGTTTTATGGAAGTAACTTTGCTTTTATGTGTTTCTCCAAGAGAGCAGAATTCTAACTGTGAATGGGGTCCATGCAGCTTTAAAAGAAAACTGTATACATTTTGTTCTGTCTAGGAATCTATGAGTTCAAAAGGTAAAGATGAATGTTTCTAGGCATAAATTGCATTTATCTGAAAACTTAGTTTTTAAGATCTAATCAGCCCAGGGAAGGTAGTAGAAGCATTAATGCTTGAGTCATGCGCCTGAAACAAAATACTGAGATTGCTGTTGAAAACAGTTCTGTAGGGGAATGGATAAGATGACCCAATAGATTTCTTCCATCTCTAGCTGATTGGTACTGTTGAAAGTCTTGTTCAAATTAAGATTTAACATAACACTTGTGACACTGGCATTCTGGAAGCTCAGTGGTTTTTTCCCCAAAAGATTGATTGATTCACATTCTGCTTTCCCCTGTAACAACCACATGGTTGCACGGAACCAGGGGTGGCTCCAGGCACTAGCACGCCAAGCGCGTGCTTGGGGCGGCAAGCCACTGGGGGCGCTCTGCCGGTCGCCGCGAGGGTGGCAGGCAGGTTGCCTACGGAGGGTCCACTGGTCCCGCGGCTTCGGCGGACCTCCTGCAGGCGTGCCGCCGAATCCGCGGGACCGGGGACCTCCCGCAGGCAAGCTGCCGAAGGCAGCCTGCCTGCCGTGCTTGGGGCAGCAAAATACCTAGAGCCGCCCCTGCAGGGAACCAATGCATATCAATAGGACTAGCAATAATATGGTCCCACGTTAACAGGCATTGCATTGATGCAGTAATGGACACCTTTTTTTGAAAGCATGTGGTTTCTGTGTCTCTCACACGGTAAAGCTCTGTAGGAGCCAGGTTCTGTTTTCACTTACACTTATTTAAATCCAAACTGACATGACAAGAATGAAATGATCTTCACAGCTCTTTGAGGTAGGTTAAATATAGTTATTAACATTAAAATGTCATCGCTGGCTCAAAGTTAGCATCCTCCTCTACATAGACTGGAATAACTCCAGTGTCCTAGTTGCCATGGAATGGTAGGTTTTGGTAAATGCTACTTGAAATACTGAGGTTAATTCATATTTTAAAGATAAGGGGAAACTGTAATATTTTTTTTTTTGCCATTTCAAGGGGGAAACTGTCATACTTTTATGACCAGTGGTTAATGGTAGCCCTACATTATTGTCCCCACTTTGACAGATGAGAGAACTCAGACAGAGGACTTAGTCTGGGTCAGTGTGTGTGTGTGTGTGTGTGTGTGAGTGAGAGAGCTGAAATTAGAACACAGGAGTTTCTGGCTCCTACTCCTGTGTTGAGAACATGCTGCCTCTCTGTCAGGCTGAGATGGGTCAATAATAAGCTCTTTTTTTTTTCTGTTGCACTTTCAACCCAGGCAGTATACCCATCCCGCAATGGCCCACAATCTCCCTCTTGGCCCCTACCTACACAGCTGTCCGTCCCTCCCACCCCAGTGCATTTTAAGAAATCATTCAAGTTTGCTTTGTTTTCTATTAAACATTTCTAACAGAGTTGCGTACAAATGCCCCAGTGTGGATCAGAGCCATTTTGTGCTGGATGCTACACAAAGATACAACCCCTGCTTGGGAGAGTTACCGTTTAAAAGCCATAAGAACAGGAGGTCCAGGGATGGAACAACCAATTGACACCTGGTTTATTTGCTTGTCACAGCCTGACTGCTTTCTAAACTAGTTGTACAACTCCAACTCGTAGCTGTGAGTTTTTATTAGAACAACGAGCAAGCGATGTGAAATATTGGTATCTATGTGCCTTGTGTTGGACTCCCGCAGGTCGTTTATCCCATGTGAATTCCCTGACATGAGAAGTAACTCACAAAAAGGGTCGTCAAATAAATTAATATAGAAAACACTGTTGTTCAACGCAGTCTGTTAGAAAGAGAACTTTAATGTGTTAGAGGTGAGAGAGGGGTTAAAGAGGACATATGGGCAATCTAGAAGTAAAAAGGGAGAGCCAGGAGCAAAAAAATTAGACAGGAAAATGAGACACTGCAATGGCAGAGAGAGAAAGGATTGTCTCTATCCTAGGCTGAGGCTTATTGCTTTTGTAGTAGCATCAATGTTTGAGACTGAGCCACCTCTGTCTTGTCTCTTGTTATCACAAGGGAAGCTTAATGTGGGAGGGAAGGACACAGATTTGGGCAAAAACCAGAGCAGTCTAAGCCAGTAATGCTGTCTCTGGCAGTAATATTAGTCATGCTTAGCTCTTATGGAGTGTTCCTCCATAGATCTCAAAGTGCTTTACAATGTAGGTCAGTATTATCCTCATTTTACAGAGAGGCACTGAGCAGTGGCGTGACCTGCCCAAAATCGTCAGCTAGCCAGAAATAGAACCCAGGTGACTTGAGTCCCAATCTAGGGCTCTATCCATTAGACTGCGCTGGTTAGGAGGGGATCTGTGCCTACCTCAGATGCAGTTGTATTTTGGTTGGCAAGCAGTGGGGGTAGCATTGGCCTATGTTATAGAAAACATTCTCTCTTTTTTAGGGCACGCACAGCTTGATTTCTCAGATGTACTGAGCGCCTACAACTCCAGTTGACACCTATTAGTCAGCTTTCCTGAAAATCAGGCCCATTGCTACTTTCAGTGCTACAACAGTGCATGTGTGAGTTATAGGGGATTGTGCAGTGGGTTTGGAGCTTATGGGAAATCAGTCGTGTCAGTTCAATTTCTTCTGACTTGTGTATGCTTGAGCTTGGTTGCTGCTACTTACCAGTTGGGAAGCACATGGTAGATTGCTACCTCAGTGCTATGGACCTCACAATGGGCTGAGAGAGAAATCCAAACCATTGCATCTTGCTATCTCTAGTAACTTGAAAACAAAAACAAAATCCTCCTTGACTGCTCAGAAAAGGCTATAGCCTTATAAGCAGATTTAGACAAGTTTTCCAAACCCAATCATTGATTAAACTGATGCAGTACAGCCACAGATGAGAGATATTTTTAAACCACTTTTTTTTATAAAGCCTTGTCACAGGCATGTTTAGCAGTACTACTTTTATCTCACTCTAGCACTCATGAAAAGAACCCGATTGTCAGCAGTGGAGACAGAAATATTTTATCCACAAAAGAGTAGCCTGGGCACCCGCTGTTTTTTGTTTTCACATTTTCTGCATGCTTACTGCTCTACCGAACGGGCAGGAGTGGCTCATGTATTTCATTAGACTGGAGGACCCCACTGATACTGGGTCTTTCCTCTCTTGTGCTTCCCACTTAACATTTTTCACGTATGACCCTTGTAAAACACAACTCTTGATCTCTGCCATCAGCTGAGCTCTAACCTTCTCTCATGTATCGGGGGGTGGGGGAGAGAGGGTGTTTCATAAGCGTATTGTTCCCTTGCAAAGATGGAGGTTGTTGTTACCCGGTCTCCATCCTTTATGAAGTCTGCTGTATGACATAATAGCTATGTTCCCTCCCAATAACAATCATTGGAGTGACTCCTACTGGTCCTGGGGGAACTCAGGGCTTTGGAGTCCAGGGGTGGTTCCAGGCCTCAGCACGCCAAGCGTGTGCTTGGGGCGGCAAGCCACAGGGGGCGCTCTGCCAGCGCCACGAGGACGGCAGGCAGGCTGCCTCCTGCAGCTTGCCTGTGGAGGGTCCGCTGGTCCCGCGGCTTCGGTGGACCTCCCGCAGGTGTGCCTGTGCCTGCGGGAGGTCCGCCGAAGCCGCGGGACCAGCGTACCATCCGCAGGCAAACCGCCGGAGGCAGCCTGCCTGCCGTGCTTGGGGCGGCAAAATCCCTAGAGCCGTCCCTGTTGGAGTCAATGGGAGCTTTTCTATGGACTTAACCTGATCTTGGGCATGCTCCAGCTCTCACTTAGGTAAGAAAAGTGCACAATCCCTTCTTAATCCTGTGCAAAATCTGTGAGTGAGCCTCTCTTTGGTAAGCAGTTCTGATAACTTCCCAGACATCATCTTTCCTCTGCCTCTCTAATTCTTGGTTCTGGCCAGAAGTTCTGAAATACCCCAAGAGGCTGGTCTTGCAGGTTTTTCTGGCCCTGAATGGAAGTGAGAAGTACAGGAATTGCTGTAGAAAAAGTGTCATGAAACTGCCCTACCCAGTTTTGCTAACCTCTTCACCTTTTCCGAATCACCCATCTTCAGGTGCTCATTAGCTTTTTGCAATTAGATCCCTTTGAAAGAGAGGGCTGGTCACTATTTTGTTGGCAGTCTGGTTGTTTGGGTCCCCTCCCCCCCTTTTTCCCTTACCTTTTTGTATAGTCTGTTTTTACTGTTTCAGTCTCTTACCTTTTGTGATCCATTAGACTAAAGCTTCATTCAGATCTTGCAGGGAGAAAAAGCAACTACTGTAATAAGTGGGGAGATGAGTGGGCTGTAGTGAGTACTGGGTAGAACTGTCTGCATGGAATTCACCTTGCCTTAATCCGTGGGCTTCATCTTTGCTGCACAATGTGTTCATTCGTCTAATAATTTTCTTGTTTTCTGCAAGGGGAAAATGCACAATGAAGACAAACTCACAGATTTCTCTTCTCATCGTCCCCCATGTTGTTTTCATATAGCAATTTGGCGGCAGTGGGAGGGACGGGACGTTTAATGCCTCACAAGGTTATGTCCTTCTTGATTAAAAACCTATTTGGGCATAAACTATTGCCTCTCATAGCTTGCAAGGTGAAAAAGCAACAGAGCTTTATTATATTACTGATTTTAGTTAGAACATATTGTATCAAAGGGCATTCTTTATGGGAATGTGCTCATTATGTATAAATGCTTTTTGGTGAGGTTGTCATAAATGTAATAAAAGCCTTAAATCTTCCTGGAAGTACTGCCATTTCAAATATAAATTAGAGAGCGTATGAATGAATGAGGACTACATCTCTCCAAGCTCTCGGCCCTGATTCAGTCCCACAGTCCAATATTACCAGCTGCTCCTCTGCTCAGCGACCTATGTAAATGAGTTGTTGGGGGATAGTTCCCTATATCACAGCTGGCACACACAGAGGCTTTCTCAGCAGAAAGTCTAAGGCACGGATGTTATCTCAGGTCCCTCTAGAACATTGTGTTTGCTGGTGTGATAGGCTGGGAGTGGAAAATTTTCATTGCCACGACCTGCAGTGGACCTGATCTGTGGCTATACAGAAGGCTTCAGTTTAAAGGGCAGTGTGGCTACTTTTACCAGCACTTAATTCAGTTAGAGCCGTTTGAGTTCACAACACTAAAAACCACAAAGTTATGGAATTGGGTGCAACTGCATGTCACCCCCTCCTCCGGAATTACTTCTAAGTAATTATTGGGACAAATATGGAGACTGAATTACTTTTGGGACAAAGCTTTCTCAATTCTAGCAGAAGATTAAAAATGTGCAGTTTTGGGCAGAGCATTCAGTTATGATGATTCATGGTCAAATAAAATGTGATGTTCTAAACCACTGAAAGAAATAAGATGTATTATCTCTGTTATTCTTTTGTATAGAAACCAGTATTTCACATTCATGAACCTCTGTAGGGCAAACCTTATATGTGCCATTCAGTAGAACACAGTGTGGATGAGATTTCTGGCATGAAATGTTAGATCTAGCTGTGTCAGGGCTGATTCCCCACACTGGCACTTCGAGTGCAGAAGGTGGGGGCCTGCAAGGATTCTAAAAATTAATACTTGCCTTTCCAGGCTTGTATTAAACTCCCAGGGTTACAGCTTCTCTCGGACCTTGGGTGGGTAGATGCTGCCACCACCCAAATGCAAAACCCCTTGAGAGCCCAGGAAGACGCACGTGAGAATTCCTTCCTGTGGGGTACCCTCAAGCTCTTTCACCCCCCGCTCTGAGGAAGACTTCAGAAAGAAAACAAAGGAAATTAGCTGTTGCCCCAGCATATGCACAAACATCTTAGGACACCAAAAATCCAATCCTGTTCTTAAAAAAGGTAAATGTTATTAAAAACAAAAAGAAAGAAAATACATCTGGAACTTAGGCTTTTGCTAGAGTTAAAAAAAAAACACTTACAAAAATTAAACATCAAGAATAACCTTCTTGAGGTCCAGCTTAAAGGTTACAAGCAAAACAAAAAGCATTTGGGGTTAGCACAGAGGAGTCCACAAGCCAATAAGAAATAAACAGAAATAAACCTAATTGTGTCTTTCTAAACATTCCTGATCTACTTGCATATCTGGGTTGTTAAATAGGTAGTTCTAGATATGATCTAATTATTTTCATATCTGACCTTCAGCTTCTCACAGCATAACTGCTCCCTGTTCCCCTCTTTCCTGGAGAACAGCAGCACACAAAGGGAAAGCTTTTTTCCCAATTTTAAAAAGTTCAAGCCTTCCCATTGGCTCTTTTGATCAGGTGCCCACTCCCTTCCTTTTACCTGGATGTTTTTAACCCTTTACAGGTAAAGCAAGTAGAGAACAGCTACCAAAAGGGACTTTATAGCTAACTGGCTGGCTGGGTGTCCATAAAAGAGATATACCCCCCACTCCTTCATTTACCACAGTCTGGTTGCCAGTGGCCCAATCATGTATGGTATTCTTGACAGGATAAATCTACTTGGGTCATACCAATAGATGCAAACATTCACTTTAGCCCACAGTCAATTGATAGCCTCTTCAATGCTGCTCCTGTTGCCAAGTCTGCCAGCCTACCAACAATGTTCAAGTCTGCCAGGAGCTGTGCTGCTTCTTGCCATCACTCATCAGATCTGTCTCATACTTATCACTGACTCTCCAAGTGTGAAGCAGTATTTTTCTGTTCTGCATCAGCTTGTGAGCAGCACATCAGGATAAATTCTTATGGTGAATAACTCTTTGCATTCTGGCATAAGGAGAAAGTTGAGTAAATTGAATTCTTGAGATGACAAACCTGTGTGTGTGATATTTTTAAAGGATAGGCAAGGTAGGAAAAACATGTGAATTACTGTACAAATTTTCAACACCTGGAGAAGTAGGAACCTAAACTATTCTGGAATTTTTGAACCAACAAATGTGCAAAGTGATAGATGCTTTCTCAGTACTAAATTATACTTTCACCTGCCTTGAAATGGAAACTGCACATGAGGTAAAGGGAGCAAGAAGGATATTTATAAATAGATCAAGTGAGAAAAAGAACTAGCAAGAAAATAGGCTTATTAACAAGGAAGGGATGAGAGCTGTGGATTGTTTTTTGTTTTGTTTTGGTGTAAACAATTTGGCAAATTTGACACACCATTGTTAAATGTTTCGGTTGACCTGTATATTTTGTTGAAAAAAAGTTTCGGGCAAAAAGTTTTGCCCAACTCTAGTAAGGATGAAAATAATAAATGCTTATCTTTGAGATGCTGAGCTCCCTGCAAAAATTAATAAAGAGAAAAAAAGTAAGTTTTGAACTGAGAAGTAAGACTTATAAAAAGTAACTATTGATACAAGCAAGCGGTAGGGAAATGTAATCATCTGCCTTCATTGATATCCATGTTGGGAATGAATGAAATTAAAGCCTACTCCTGAACCATTGTAGTCAGTGGGAGTTTTGACATTGACTCCAAGGAGAATAAGATTGGGTCCTTTCATCCTGATTTAGCAAGGTACTGAAGAAGTTATCTACCTTAAGTACAGATCTCATTGCAGATCCTTAGAACCGGCTGCTCCTGCTCCTGTTCCTGGCTGGTAAACCACTTACTGCAGAGTTAGGAGGAATTTAAATGGCAAAGTGTGTGTGTGTGTGTGTGTGTGTGTGTGTGTGTGTGTGTGTGTGTTGAAATTTATTTATTATTTTAAATCCAAACAAAAACCCACAGAGGTTGTTTTGTTTGAGGGGAATTGTGTTTTGGCAAGGAGAGCATATTTTAATTTTGCCGTTATTGTTACATCCTTGGATATGTGGAGTTGAGTTTAATATGCACTGAAACTTCCACAAGATACAGGTATTTGAATATGGAGGATGTTTCGTTTACTTTCCTTCACATACACCCATCTTATTTAGTGTGTCTGAATACTGTAATGTGCACTTCTATATAATCTGGATATCTGTATTCCTTTGCGATACTGTGTGTTCCATTGTTGTTCCTTGACCATCACCCAGAATCTAGGTGCGTGTGTGAAGTTATTTTGTATACACACAGTTCCAGGCTGTTCAATGTCAATGTTCAATTGCTAGATATGTGAAATGTGAGTGAGATAAAGAAGTGGGACAAAAGCCTTTTCACATTGGGATCTTTTTTTTTTAAACCACTTCCTATCAGTAGTTGGATACTGGCTCTGAAACTGTCCCACCTTCCTCCCTGTGCATGGTACAACCTCTTTGAGTTTATCTACAAAGCCCATATCCAATCCTCCCTTAGGTCCCTCTTAAATACCCACTTTGGCCATCATGCTAGCTACAGTTAATTGAGTGGATTTCCATGTAAATAGCCTGCTGTTTCCCCATTCCCTAGTCTCTCTTTCTCTCTCCACATGTGTGTATCTGTCATTGCTAGGATCAGGGACCATCCTCCCGTGATAGCACCTAGTGGCCACTACAATAAACAAATAATCATTCAGATCAGAACTGCACAGCTCTGGCCCATTTTTACTTCTCTGTTTGCCATATTTATCTGGCAGCGCAGCTCTACTGAACAGTTTTAGCTAATTAACTGCTGCTTTGGAGCCAACAAGGTAGCTCACTTTCTTCTGAGTGTCAGACTGTGGGTTGTGTTTAGGGTTTTTTTTTTAATTTTCAGTGAAAAACGGTGGGCTAAGAATAGTGAGGAAAAAATGGAGTGCATAACCCACTTTTCTGAGACCATCTAAAGTTCAGAGTACACGTATAATAACCCTCACACATCCCTCTCCACTCAAGTTACCACAGCACTTATGCTTCTTATGATGATTTAAAGTAAACCACACTTTTAATTCACCTACTATATCACGGCTCGATCCTGCAATTTGCTGAGCAATCTGGGGTCCCCCTCCCACAGAGCATGTAAGTACATGGCATAGTCTCATAGTCAAAGCATAAAGGCCTCTTATTGCTTTTATCCTTTGCTCTGCATGCTATATATGCTATGTACCCTCTGGGTGAAGAAATAATGCTTTGTTTTAAAGAAACTGTTCTTGAGTCGTTTTAATCAGCTGCTGTTGCAGGCTTCCAGAGGAAAAGATCTAAAACACTCTTGATGAGCAGGGGGCTGCAGGCCAGAGATCAAATCTAAGGTTGGCAGAACCATGCGCTTCCACTGAGAAAGGGGTGAAGATAGTGTAACCTGTCCCCAAAGGGGTGTACTCAAGAGGGGCTAAAAGGGATCTAAAGTGCAGCCTGGGATTGCCACCTCTGAGATGCCAAAAAAAATGGGACATCTGGGGTGATCATGAGCTCTGAATCCCTGAGGGGCAGAAGCACACTTTATGCTGAAGGTATCTCAAGTTGGTCTCTGGTGGAAGCCCCTTCCACCTTTCCTTAGACCAGTGATGCTCAGACCTCAGTGGTTCAGGAGCCAACTTAGCAATCAACAATACCTGAAAGAGCCACAGTCGTGTGAATTCATTGTTTCATTTACTATCTATTATCACAGCAAAATGACTAACCCAAGTAATATTATTTTATCAGCTACAATTTGTTAATAACATATTAACCCATCAGAATGTTTTTACGAACTTAGATTGGTTAATAATTAAATCACACAGTGTCTTAATATCATGCGCTGCGAAGAGCCGCAGGAGATACATTAAAGAGCTGCTTGTGGCTCAAGAGCCTCAATCTGAGGATCACCGCTTTAGATGTTCTTCCTTAGAACCCAGATCATTCTGCTCACAAGCACACCAAAGGGAGAGGTGGTCTTCGAGAGCCAACTCTCAGATCAGTCCTGGTGGAAAACCTTGAATTGCCCATCCATATGAATAAGCAGTGAGTGAGGACCAACTGTACTAATGATGTGTCCACTCACATAATCCATTATGAATGTCTATAAAGGGGTGAATTGTAACCTGTTCTGGAGGCATGACATGTTGTTTTATCGGCTTGACTCAATAAGATAATAGTCCCGATGCCCCATTCTACTCACACTATGAAATGTATGTGCCAAGGAGAAATGATTGCTGGCCACCGTTAATAAGTCCCGTTACACTTATCATTGGTAGAATCATTCAGAATCACGGCTTGTGCACAACTTACCAAGTGCAACTTTCAGATCTTGTGGCTGTCTTTCTCCCAGTTTACAATACAGAAATAGTTTTGCTGGTAATTGATGCATGGGGTGAAATGAAATGTTAACAACTGTATATTGTAGCAAATTACCCAATCTCTCACAGTTTTCTTTTTTAATTTTGAATAGATGGAGGTGGAACAAAATGGGCACAGCTCAGGGCACTGGTAAACAGACCACTGGAAAGTTCAGACACAGGCCCAAGGTGGTAGTAAAACAAACCTAGGTTTTATTAGACCAACAGGTATGAGCACTGGAGGCTGACAATTAATGGAAAAGCTGCATGCGAGACAAAAACTGCACTGGAATGGGTTACCTAGGGAGGTGGTGGAATCGCCTTCCTTAGAGGTTTTTAAGGTCAGGCTTGACAAAGCCCTGGCTGGGGATTGGTCCTGCTTTGAGCAGGGGGTTGGACTAGATGACCTCCTGAGGTCGCTTCCAAGCCTGATATTCTATGATTCTATGAAAAACGACAATCGAGATGGGTACACGTGGAAGAACTGAATCCCTATGGTGGAAATGATGCTCACAGTGGGCTTCAAAAGTGAGGCTACGCCCATACATACCCCCACTAAGACGTTCACACTGGGTACAGAATCATGTACATCATGAATCAACATGGCCCCAATCAATGTAGTAGAGGATCAGCTAGCAGTGACCACTCCTGCTCTGCCCCCTCCCTCTGCTGCAGCTGGCAGTGGGTTCGTTCCAATGAGACCGTGTCCCTACAGCAGGGCATTGGGATGAAGGATTACTTTTTCCCTTTTCAGCTGTGCTTTTTGGGCCTGATCCAAAGCCCACTGAAATCAGTAGGAGACTTTCTATTGATATCAGTGTTTTTTGGATCAGGCCCTTCGTCCATTTCCCCCACAAGTGCAGCCCAAGGCTTTGATTCCTTTTTCCAAGTACTGTGTGCGCAGGTCAGTAGGACGTAGCCTTTAGCTGACGGTGCCTACATTAGGAAAAAAGGCAGCATTCCATGGCTCTGGACCACATACAGTTAAATCCTATAATTTCTTATCTGAGCCATTCTTTAATATGTGTCTCATGTGAGCATGAACAAAACCAGCCTTAGTGAGGATGAGAGCTGGGCTAGTACCACGTTTGTGATATAACCGCTTATCTAAAGCCCCATTGGTGTAGTACAAAAGAGTACAACTCAGTGGGTTGCCTTGCCCTTAGTCAATGGCTGAATCAGACTTGGATGAATAATTCATTTTGAGGCTAAGATTAGGTACTAAATTCTATCCTGGAAGGAATTTGTATTACCAAGTTGTATAAATGATTTTAAATAGGGATGTGTAGTGGAAGGTCAGCTCATTCAGAGTGGTACTCATGAGCTACTGTAAACCAGAAAAAGTCCCAAAAGTTAGCGTAGACTTGTACGAAGGAATAGTATATTTGGAAGGTTCTCTGCTTGAAGCATCTGTCTCATGTTTGATGAGACCATTACAGGAGCGCCGCCAGCTTTTTTGGTGTCCTGGCAGCGGAAGTTCCCGCCCCTGAAAGACTGATGACGACCGGGGCAGCTGAAGATCTGGCCGCCGCGGTCGCCGCCCCCCAAATGTTAGCACCCTAGGCGACCGCCTAAGTCGCCTAATGGGTTGCGCTGGCCCTGGACCATTAAAGTTGTTTGTTACATATATAACAATATTGCTTTGAGATGTTTTGACGTGGTCCCTGGCATTCTTCATGGAAATTAACTGGTATTGGAATAAAAGGTGATTTCATTTCATGAAGTCAGAGGAAGCTTTTATAAATTTAACATAGAAATAGTTTTTCTGGCCTGAGCTAATTTGAGGCCCGACTTAGAGAGAATATTGCATTTATTCTTGAAAACACCCAAGAGAAACTAGAGGGCTGTCCTCATGGTAAAGTTGAAAAAGTGATTACGGTAAATCTACAGTTCAGTGCAACTCCGATCATTAGCTGCAGCCTCAGGTATACTAACCTTCCAAGGAGAATAAATTGAAAATGTTTCAAATTTTTAGATATGCTGGAGGCAACTCCTACCTTCTGCAAAGGAAAAACATCAAAAGAGAAAAGAGGGTTTGGTGGTAATGAAGTTTAGGAACTTGAGAAATTATGGAGGTCACTTAGGATCCCATTGGCCCTCAAGCAAAACTGTTTCAAGACATCTTAGTTCTTTGACCTTCCTTGTACATATTTGCAAGTCACAGATTTTTTACCTAAAGCAGTCTGAGAAAGATTAAACAGCTTTCTAACATCTGCTTTATTCATGGCATGTAAAGAGAACTGCCAGTTTCGGTTGCTGTTAAGATGAATGGAGCCTTCTCAATTTAGAAGAGGTATTTAAACATACTTCCCCCCTATGTTTGTGCATTTCTGTAACCAGCAGCACACTCAATAAGTCAGCTTGCTTTAATATGGTTCCTTTTTTCTTTCAAAAGGAACTCAGGCTTTAAAAACAATGCAAATTGTATACAGGGGTCCGTTCACTTGCTGGGATGAACTGCAGCATCTGTTTAACAGCAGGCAGCAACCCTTCAGAATGATTTAGTATAGAACACACCAGCTCCAACTGAAATTTCTAGAGAAAATTTCATGAATAAAAATATATGTTAATTATTTGAGTTGGAAGGACGCTACAATTAACTCTCGTGCTCTTAGAATTAACTCCCCTACTCAGGGAAAGAGCCATCACATGTTTAAGTTTTGTAGTTTTCATATGTGTCTCCATATACCTGTTTAATATTATCCTATCCTACTGCACAGAGTTAAAAATCAAAGGAGGCTGGTGGGGTGGGGAGAAAACAGGAATCAAAACAGTGCAGAGATAAGGCTCTTTAAGGGATCAATGGGGGGGACTATTAACTGGGGAATGCCCCTGCCTGACTCCAACTGGGCTAGCAAGGTTTATTCTTCCCAGAACCAAAATAAGATTAAAGGGAATACTAAAACCTTCAAATTGCTGGCATAGGAGAGAAGGAGTGTTGAGTTGTCCATCAGCAGCTGCTCAGGCTGGAGATGCTGACAGACACACATAGAAGGAGGGAGAAAATGCAAGAAGGCTGGAGGTATCGGAGCTGAATGGCACTTACCAGAGCTTGCAAGGGAAGAGTAAAGTTTAGTTAAGGGGAAGTGTGCATAGAGGCCTTTGTTTTTATCCTGTTGCTCTGCGTGCTGTGTACCCTTTGGATGAATAAATAATGCTGGGTTCTGAAGTCGCTGTTTTTGAATGGCTTCAATCAGCTGCTGTCACAGTCTTCTGGAGGAAAGGGGCTTACATGTGCCTAAAACACTTGGGCTTGTCAAATTAACGTGGTTGATAGACAGGAGAGATCCTGTCCCAGAGTGATTGAGTGACCCTTGTGAGACGTGCAAAAAGCCATGCCTGTCACTGAGGGGTGCACCCAAAAAAGACTAAACGGGGTCTAAAGCATAGCTTGCTCAGTAAACTCGAAAACCTCACAGGGTCAGTATAATATTTATGCCACCATGAAACGTTGTTTGCTTGCATGTGTATAGCCTGTAGAAAGCTGCTGCACATAAGGAAAGATTTGGGCAGAGAGCCTGCATACCTGATCCAAAGCCCAGTGAAGTCAACGGGAGTCTGTCTATTGATTTCAGTGGGTTTTGGATCAAGCTGTAAGGCAGAAAACAGACTTAAAATGAACTGCACCTAAACTAACAGTAAGCATTTCTCCTAGCTATGTCTATAGATAATTTGCAAGACTCTGTAATAGTATTGTTATGCTGAAGGCTTTAATGACTGCCATCAATAGAATCGATAAAATATCAGACCTGGGTGTGCCAAGCACCATTCAGGCCAAGTGGAAGGAGCAATTCATCCCTTTTTATGTAGTGAAATCAGGACAGGCAGAGAACCATATGGCAAAGAGCCTGAGCAAGAGCTAACCCAGGGAGAATAATAGGAGTTTCCCTGGGGCTGGCTGAAAACACAGGGGCTTGTTTGGTAGACAAACGTTGTGTTCGTAAGAGGCAGAAAGCCAGCGTGAAAGCAAGAGAAGCAGTCATGAGCTAGAGCTCCTTCCTTGGGCATGGAACACATTGGGAAAGCCACCCTGGGAATTTCTGAGCAAGGAAACTGCCTGCTGCTGCTCATATGGTGTTCAGGCAACCAGCCTTCTGGGTTTAGTCTTTGTAAATCCACAGGATTGCACCAGAGAATAGGCCTGACTAGTATCCATTTCTCCTCCTAATGGAAACAGTCTTGCAAGGCCTTGAACGTGGCTAATTGTTCATGTCAAAGAAGCAATGGTACCTTTTAGTGACTCTGTCAGTTTCATGTCTTACCTGAAACAGCACTTACAGTAGCACTAGGGTGACCAGATGTCCCGATTTTATAGGGACAGTCCTGATTTTTCTGTCTTTTTTCTTAGATAGGCTCCTATTACTCCCCACCCCCATCCCAATTTTTCACACTTGCTGTCTGGTCACCCTAAGTAGCACAGTAATGCTTGGCATTATGGGATGGCATTAGTTTGGCACTGATTCCAAGAGAAAAAGCTCCATTTACTGCATTGCCGTCACAGCTTCTTGCAACATAAGTTTTTTTTCTTGGAGATCCTCCTTCCAAGTGATAACCCAAATATGGGGCACTACTCTGGTTAGCTTGTGAGATCTCCAGGGATCACAGCCAAAACCAAGATGGCTCTAGACATTGAAGAGAAAACTGAATTATTTGTAATATATTCTAGGGATGCTCATATTAGCATCAATATTGTGAATTTGTCAGTCTTTGACTTTATATATAAATCCCTATTTAGGGTTTATGACTCTGGAGGACAAAAAGCTCCTGCCTGAAATATGTCTCTCGACCAGTTAGTGAGAAATCTTTTTGCAGAACGTGAAGAAATGGTTATGGATTTCTGAATTGCGCACAGGAGGGGCCAGTCCCTTACTCAAAAAAAAAAACCTCCCACTGACTTTAATAAGAGATTTAACTGAGTCCAGGCTTCAGGGATTTGGCCTGAGGTTTTTGAAATTCTAATTTGCCGTTGTCTGATACCCGTTGCCTTGCATTGAGTTAATTAGTCTGTACTGAGGCGGAATTGTTCTTCCTGTTCAGTACACACATACCCTGCACTGAGATTGCTTTTGCTGGGATTAAAAAATGACCCTTTGTGAGCTAGTGATAATGGGCTCTAAAACTGTGAAGCGGAGCAGGACTAGCTGTGAATGAGGCATCCTGTAAATTCAGTGAAAATTGTCTTGTGAGCAGGGTTTCTACTTTATACAGTGCTCTTGTGAGAGCATCGTTGTATCAGTATATTGATGCTTTTAAAGCAAACACATAGCCATTACGGGGATAGAATGTTCCATTTAGATAGAAGTGGGGTTTGGTTTGAACTTCCCTGAATCTTCTTATTCTCTGGACCCACCTCCTATAGGGTTGACTCAGCCCCCTCAGCCTTCCCAGTTAAACCAGTGACGTATGTAGGCTTTTACTGTGTTTGGTTCCATGGATAAGGGCCTTAAAATTGACATCCTGATAGTTCCACGTGTATATTAAGGACCCCATGGCACTTCTAGTACTGAGGCAGGGGATCACCCTGGTGTCTGAAATTAAAATTTCCTCTCCTTATAGTGTCGTTTGCACACAACGGTCCCTGTGAATAACGCTAACATTTTACCACACTGTGCTATCTGAAATATTGGAATTGTTTCATATTCTGAATACCTCATACTAAGGGTACGTCCATACTTACCGCCGGGTCGACGGGTAGCGTTCGACTTCTCGGAGTTCGAACTATCGCGTCCAATCTAGACGCGATAGTTCGAACTCCGAACGCGCACCCGTCGACTCCAGAACTCCACCACCGCAAACGGCGGTGGTGGAGTCGATGGGGGAGCCGCGGACTTCGATCCCGCGGCGTCTGGACAGGTAAGAAGTTCGAACTAAGTTAGTTCAACTTCAGCTACGCTATTCACGTAGCTGAACTTGCGTACCTTAGTTCGACCCCCCCCCGCCCCCCGTAGTGTAGACCAGGCCTTAGATATCGAAGGCCTTGAGCCTGCAAAGACTTATGCACACGCTGAATTCTTTGCAGGATTGAGACCACAGATGTAACTCTAGAATTTTTGGGTGCGTCTACACTGCAGTGAAATATCCTCAGCTGGCCTGTGTCAGCTGACTTGGGCTGTGGGGCTATACAGTTGCAGGATAGACATTTGGGCTCTTGTAGACAGGGCTTCTGGGATCCTCCCACACTCATTGCAGTGTAGACATACCCTGAATGGCAACTGCCATACACTTGCCTAGAGAAAATGAAAATGGGACTTTTTTCATATTTTAATCTTCAAATTACAGTTCCTGTGTTTCAAATAAGGCTCAGAATTTGGGGAGTAGGAATGTTATAGACCCACAGTGCTAAAAACTGCCCTAAAATTATAAATGCACAACTTTTACCATCTTTCTCTTTAGCTGTTTGCTAGCGTGTTCCAGCTGACTTGAGCTGTTCTGGTGACTTGGAGAGGAAAGGGGAGATGCCAACTATTTGAGCATAGCTTTGTATTTGTCACATGAATGGTTTGAGTGATAGATACTGACTCCATAATTGTTGTCTTGCCCAAAATAGAAAAACGTGCAACACTCTGAAAGAGCCACTAAGATGCTCAGGTTATTTTATGTATGGCTTTTCTTACAGATCAAAATATAACAGCAGCTCCCTCCAGACCTCTGTCTGACCACTGATAATGGAACAGGTCATTGTATTAGAGCTGGGTGAACAACTGATTTCTCGGTTCACTGGCAGTTCTGAAAAATAAAATTTAAAAAAACCTGAATCGAATCCAAACTTCTTCAGAATTTTCAGCTAATCAAAAAAGTCCATTTTGGGTTGAATGCCATGTTTTATTCCAGCTGAAATGTTTTGTTTCGGGGCATTTTTAAAGGGTTAGATTCACAAAATGACCAGAGGAGGAAGTGGTGGCTGGAGCAATAAAATAATCCTCCTGTTCCGGGCCCTTTTGTGAATCTAATCCTCTGTTTTTACTAAAACTGCTCAGCAAATTTGTGACTACCTTAGAGTTGACTGAAAGTGCGTTTTGCAGCAAATAAACTATTCATCCAAAACATTTCACCCTGTCTGACCCTAGATACTCATGTGTGGGATAGCATTTCACCCACCCTTTCATTCAGGGTCATATCCCAATATATTTTCATTCTCTTCTAGCATAAAGTAACCATTATTCAGTTGCTTCTGATACAGTAGTGACAGTTCGCCTCCTCACCTGGCTTTTCCTTGAACTGAGGTAGCTCCTGGGACAGTTCTAAGCCCCGTGAACTCAAGAAATGAGGTTAAACCACCATCTCCAACTGAACCAGTTGGGATTTTGGGCCTTTTCTTATTCCACTTAAATTCAAAGGTCCAGGTTCAGGCCTTATTTGAAAAACAACCAGTTACCGTTAGTGTAGCTTAACATCCCTTGAACATGTCATGTACCTCTTCTAAGGCAAAGCACATTCTTTGCATTAATCTCCAGTCAAACTTCACTACACATCTCAGCATCATAGGATTTCTCAGAAGGCTTCAAAGCAGTGGGGGCTTTTTTTGGTGAAAGTCCAGGAGCATGGTTTTGTGGTGTGGTTTGCTAGCACAAACTGATAGCTGCCTGGATATCACTAAATACCAGTTCACCCCATTCGCGACGTAATTCTGGGTTTCTTGCTTTGTTGAAAGTGCAACCCGGGTTGGCCAGGAAATGTAAGGGCAGCGCAACATGTTTCCACACAGTAACCAGAGTTCCAGACGGATCATAGTTCTGCAGTAATGGGTTTGTAGACCCATTGATGAGCTACAGAAAGAGCCAAGTGCAGCGCTAAGGAGCTGGAACAAGGGGAGAAATGTGCAGATGATTCCTAAACTATTAAAAAAAAAAAAAGCAGACCTGTAAATCTTCATTTAGATGCTACTGCTTCTGTTGAGTTAAATATGTCCTTTCCAAGGCTTTGGTTTGAGGAGGGCATCTATGAAATATCTGTATTTTCCCCTGTACTTTGCATAATAAGCTGCACCTACAGTATTAGGGAAGCTAATAACCTTGGTTGCAGCCAAGCAAAATGAGTTCCTCTATCACTTGCTGCTTCCTGTGTGTCTACCTTTGTACACCGCCAATACACTGTCCCATTGCTTCCACCATCAATGCTATTTATACCTCAACTCTAGGGCTTGCTAGGAAATTGTCCTCTTCTCCTTTCCCTCAATATGACTCACCTGAAGAAAACAGCCAAATCAATAATCTCACAACAGACATTTATGATCCATATCAGGAAATGTTTAAAAAACAAAACAAAAAAAATGCTTCCCGCATATCACTTTTTTGGATAGCTATAAATTCTGTAACGTAAATTCAACTTGTATTACTTAACCACCAGGAAGCTAATTATGTTTTGTGAGATGTAATTATTTCTGCCCCATTCCCCTCTAATGGTAAAAATAAAATAAAATAAATAAATAAAATTGTGATTCTACATCAACTCCCTGATCCCTTTTCTCTCCCCATCATCTCTTCCCCAGTTTATTTTGTTGGAGAAAAGTGGTCTTCCGGTTCAGGTCATACCACTTGATTCAGGACATTTGATACAGACATTTTGATCTCTCTAATATCAAGAGTTCCTGCCTGGATTCCCAAATAACTGAACCAAAAAGTATTCATTTCTATAAGGAGTTAGAGCACTTACTTTAGGCAGAAGAGTGATAGAAGAATCTCGTCTCCCTGTATACTTACCATTGTTTTCCTTCAGTCAGCAATTTGCTAATAGTATCAGAGAGTAATATTTTATATTCTACATAAATAGCTTGGACCCAGTAATCTAAGATACCTCAGTGGTTTGGGATTCCATTATACACCTATCTCTTTGTACAGTACCTCTGCAAATGAGATCACTAGAGGGGCTCAAAAGCTGATGACCCCTTGCTTTTAAATTCTCAGCTGGCAGAGAATTTTCAGTGATGGGGAGGAAGGAAGGCCTAGTGGTTAGGACTCTGGACTCAGGAGATGTAGGTTCAGTTTCTGGCTCTGCCATAGACTTTTTTGTGGGCAAGCCACTTAATCTACCGCATGCCTCAGTTTTCCATCTGTAAAAAGGGGATAATGCTTCGAAGTGGTATTTTAAGAATCAAGCTAATTACTGATGTGCGGTGCTCCATTACTCCAGTGATGGGCAGCATGGGTCTCTGCTTTGGAAGCCACCCCCTTGTTGGTCCATCAGAACCCAGACTGGTTAATCTTGCGGGCATGATACAAAGCCCTTCTTTTTTGCCGGAAGGGTGTTGTTTACATTGTTTCAGGATATGGGGGTTTGATGCAGGATTATAATTATTTTGGTGACTTGGTGGGACTGTTTGATTCTCAAGAGCACTGGGAGTCCTAAAAAGATGATGGTATTAATTTTACTAAAGATTGTTTCATTTGTATGGAGCCCCCTAGTGCTAAGTAGGTAGTTTAAAATCAAAATAATAAAAAAATAAATATTCTCCAACTGGGGAGGAGGCGAAGTGCACTAGACAAATATGTACTGCTGGTTTAATTCTCTTGATCAAAAGAAAAACTGTCAATATCATACTCAGTTATTAAAGAGGGCAAATGGGTATGCCAGCAGAGGTATAAAGGAGGCTGGGCAGCTGCTGCTCTTTCTAATTGGTTATCCACACAAATGCATATTGTGTTTCCCAAGTGTATTACCTCGTTACAATAATAATAAAATGTCTACATTTCAGAATATAACATTAATTGTAGGTACTGGAATTTAATCCTGTATCACGGCCCCTACGCAAAGTTGGCAGGTCCTAAAATGTCAGTATAATCAGTAGTGTGTCTCTCTCACATACAAATATATATACCTAATAAAAAAATCATGAGGTGGGAAATCCTGGCCCCACTGAAGTCAGTTTAAGTTTTGCCATTGACTTCAATGGGACCAGAATTTCACCCTTGGTGTATGTTTAAATTGGAGAGTCTGAATTAAATCCCATCTAGATTCTTGGGAGCTGAAAACTGTTGTCGCAGTTCATGGCAAAGCTATTTTCCCCTATGCTTGACCTGTGTTCTCAATGTCATGGTCTCCAGGTAATAAACAGACAAAAGAAATCTGACACTTGGGTAAATTTGCTAGGTTTTTATCAGTCAACAAGCATAAATTGAATGAGTAGAACACCAACTTCATTGCAAACTCCTTATTTACATAACCTTTATTTGTTTTACAGACAGTGAGCAACAGTATTAAAAAGAGTGTGTGTATCTGAATATATGAATTCTCTGTCTCTCCGCTGCCAATGCAAGACCTTTCTCCATTGCTGCTTTTATCATCTGAAGCAGCTGTCCTGTGTTTCTCCTTCTCGATACCTTTTCATTGTCATTGTCCCTGGTCTATGCCACTTATAATATTTCCTTTTGCTGTGGTTTGTCTCTGTAACTCTGTTGTTTTGGAATATAGTTTAAACATTGGCTTCTTTAACAGGACATCTCATGCCATGTTTGGGTGAACAAAATAGTCAGGAATGTGAAATAGGCATTTATGTATCTAAGTATCCATTTAAGATGCTAGCTGTGATATATAGGTTGCATCCTAGGGATATCTTTATGAACATGGGTAACATTGCCGAGTTTAAACCACTATAATGGATACTAAGCATAATAATGATGCTTTGCATTTGATGTAGTCAGAGGACTGGCTTCTGACACCCTCACTCTACCTTACTCTGTGAGTAGCCTCATGATGTTAATGAAATTACTCCCTGAATAAGGTACTACTCACTAAATAAGGATGTCTGAATCTGGCTCCTTATAAAAATGCAAATGATGTGTGGGTAGACACTTCTTCCCATTGTGACTGTATGCCCCCTACATCTAATAAACCATAAAAGTATTTCATTTTATGGCCACTGCTTATGTCAAGGGTGAGAGATGTTAAATTTCTCAGCCTCTGATCTTCCCTTTACATATACCTTTATCTGCAGCTATATAGTAAGCAGATGCACAGGCTAGTAATAGTTTCGTCCCTTGAGAGCACCATTACCAAGAAACATTTGGGAAAATATTCCACTAAACAACCATTTTCCTTACATTCCAACTATTCTGTGGGGGTGGTTTTTAGTGAGGACATTTTATGGGTTTCATCTGCTCTTCCCCTCCCGAGAAGTCCTCCTCCTCTGTTTGAAACCGCCATTTGTTTGTTGGGAAAATGAGAATGATAACCCTATTAGGGGTTATGACTTCAGGTTGGGGAATAAGCAGCAGGCGCAAGCAAGCTTCCTAATAAAGATTTGCTTTCATGCAAATGCCCTTAATGATGCAGAACCAAGGGGAGATCAATAGAGATAATGTGATCTAGGTATTTTTTTTTTTCATAAACAGAATGCTACTGGAGTTCTCTCCCTCCACCCCCAGCATAGACAGCTCTTTAAAGGAATGATGAAAGCTCCTTGTTTTGTATAGCAATAACACATCGACAAGTTTAGTTGCCTGACCATGCTCCCTAGAGATTAAAGCTACCCCTAGAGCAAGAGCCAACCGATCTGCCCACAACCCTTCCCGCCTTCTTTTGAATGTAGCTGAAATATCAATTATTCTCCTACCTAACCTAAATTGCAACAATAGGTTAAAATGCCAAGTTTTCCTGTCTTGCAAAACTGGATCATGATGTAATCTTGAACAAAGGCTGTCATAAACAGATAGTTAAGGGTTAAAGTCTGTTTTACCTGTAAAGGGTTAACATGCAGTACCTGGTGACCACCTGACCAGAGGACCAATCAGAGATAAGATTTTTTCAAATCTCTGTGGAGGGAAGCGTTTGTCTGTGTTTTCTTTGTTTGTCTCGGGTACTCTTTTGAATCTAAAAGAGACCAGTCATGTCTCCAAGTTCTCCTGGAGTAGTTTCTACTAATTAATAGTGAGTATTAATTAGAAAGGCGAATTAGTCTTCTGATTTGATTTCTATATTTGCAATTGTGTGTTTGCTAAAGGAAATGCTTTATTCCTGTTTGCTGTTACTTTGCTTTCACTGAGAAAGAAAGGGGGAGAGGGGATTCTCTCCAGAGATTGATAAGGTTATACCCTATGAGTGTCCATCTTGGGCTCATAGAGATTCTGTATTTTCTTTTTGTTCTCTTAATAAATTCTTTTCTTTTCTTTGGACTTGGTTAAGTTCCTTACCTGTGGATTCAGGGGAAGGAAGCTAGGCGCCACTCTGTGGAGACAAGGGTTGTCTCCAAGCAGAGAAAGCAGGGAAGGGAGAGGGAAGTGAAAGGAATCTTTCTCCCCCTGTGATTTGATCTGTGCTTCCCCAGGAAAGTCTCTGGAAGGAGGAGGGGGGAACAGAGGGGTGTCTCGATTCACCGAAATAATCGAGTGGTGGCAGCGAGAAGGAAACCTACCCTAAAGGTTAGGGTGGGGGGAGAATACCTGCGGGTCCCCATCTTTGAACTCACAAGCTCAAAGTGGGGGTGAGACCCTAGGACAAGTTTTCCTGTCTTGCAAAACTGGATCATGATGTAATCTTGAACAAAGGCAGAGGCAGGAAGAGAAATGTTAGACCTGCTATATTATCCATGTTTTCTCCTCTTTTATTCACTTTTCATGGATATTCACTTGACTGCAGATTTGTTTGTATGGAAGTTCACAGAAAACTAATAGTCACACTTTATATTAAGGTTCAATTTACAAATGGTTTATAAAGGGTTAATAGATGTTATAAGCATGTTACGGAGACGAGTAGTATGTGTTGTAAGCAAAAAAAAAGAGACAATATTACAGTTATAAGTGACCCGTAAACCTGTTGGACTTTAAAATGATTAACTATTTATTAAAATATCGATTACTCATTCATTTACACTTTATAATCTGTTTTTATAAATGGGTGTGACCCAAGTAATTTATCCCCAAACTGAAATTAATGTAATCACAAAACAGAGTTTGCCTTGTGACTCAATAGCAATTTAGAGCTGCTGGATCATTCAGTACGCCAGCAGAATAATACCGGGTGACTCCAGTGGCCAGTCAGACAGCTCAGACACCGAATTGCAAATATTTAGAACGGGCAGGATTCAATTTAGTGAGCAATTGGGGTGAAACTTTTAAATGTAGGGCTTAAACGTGATTTGAATGGTGCATAGGTCTTGTGCTGGCCCTTTGCAAAGAACAAATTTCACCTTTAGTGAGCAGTCTAGGCAGCAATTTGTGTCCCCAAATATCCATTGAATTATAGAGAATACCAAATAAATGAAATCAGCATGTTTACAAGCAATTCATAAACAGAAAAAAGGGCTAAATCCATTGACTAAATTGTTCTCTTTGAATGATTTTCCCATCTCCAGTAAAAGGCTTAAGTGGCATCGGTATGGAGATAAAACCGTTAGGACCGCGCTCCTCCAAACACTTACGCACAGGCTTAACGTGAATAGGCCCATTGACTTCCCTGGGACCATTCACATGCCTAATTTCAGGCACATGCAAAAGTGTTTGCAGGATCAGGGTCTACAGCCCCATTTCTGCAAGTTCTATCTTTCTGGTGGACCCCCAGTTACTTTCATGGGGCTCTGTGTGGGTGTATAGATTCATCCACAGTGAGCAGCGCTCAGGACCCAGGGCCTACGAGTTCCAACAAGCAGCTGTAAAAGAATATCCTTGCTGCTGTGCTTGATAACCTCACTTAAAAAACTTTGCCAGAATCAAGAATGGTCTGTCTGTGTTGATCTAAATCCTGTTAATCTCTGTAGTCCAGAAAGCAATAGCTAGTATATTTCTGTGTACTCTAATAATTTGCCTTCACTGAGCACTGTCTTCTGATCCTCCCTGTCGTCCCTCCTTCATCTAATGCAACCCCCGTACAGGCATCTTAGTAGCAAAACTGAGTGAATAGAGGCTTTTCTGCTTTAATTTATACACAAACACAATTTCCAAAATGACTTAGTCAGTGCTTTCCTTTATCTAAATTTGACCAGGCAGAAAGAAATCAACCCCCACAATTTTTCTTTTGGAAATTGCAAATGCACAGTTTGAAATCCACTTTTCAACCATTTGTGTGCACAAGCAAGATGTGTCAGGCATACATGCGTGCTCAGATCTGTACCCATTTAAAATCTGTCATGTGTATCTAATTCTCTGTCTGTGCTTATACATGTGCATGCCTTTCTCCATGGTTATGTACAGATGGTGTAAAAAGGGGTTTAAAGACTCAACCCAATGAACTGGAGCTAGAGAAGGCCAATTAGATAGCAAAGAATCACTCTTCTGCCTTTCAGAAGTTAATTGTTCTGTGTTCGACTACTAAATGAGGAACTATACATTTGGTAAATTTAAATGATCTGTAGTAGCTTTGGAGAATATCAACTGAAACAACCACACAGCGTTCTGTTTTCCACAAGTACATCGGTGTATAATACAAGGTATGTTTAAACAGCTTAGCCTTACGGCTTTTCCGTGTGTACTCTGGAGATAGAATATTTACCAATGATGGCAACATGGTTGGCAAAGTTACTGTTAGAATCTCTTCAGTCTCCCAGGCCGTTGATGCTTGAGTGCTTATTTACTAGACATCTGTGGGTTGAATTAAAATTTCTTAGAGCATGTCTCCTCCTTAATTCAAATACCTCCTGTTCTGAAATATTTAAAATACCAGTGACAGCGACATTAGAATGAACCAGCTATATATGGCTTATGCACTGCTGAATGTAGGGATGCCAAAGGCATAAATTCTGTATCAGTGTAACCTATTTCTGACTAGATCTAAAGTTCCTGGTGAAACTCTTGCAGTCCTTTCACCATTATATATACTAGCTTTAGTTCTGGTATCATATTGCCTAAGCTGATCCACATACAGCAAAGCAATGTTCCAAGAACTGCATATTGGAGTGCAAATTCTATTGTTTGCACCAAAGAAAATCTGGAGTAACTCCACTGAAATCAATACAGTTACTCCAGATATACACTTGTATAAAAGATAGCAAAATCATCCCGCTATGTTTCAGAAAGTTCCCTAATCTGCATCCTGCTACAACACAATCCTGTTGCTCTATTTCCCATCTCCCTTTACAGTGCTCCCAGTCTGTATCTAGAACCCTCCAAGTCTCTCTTAGCCTGGATGTTGGGTGGATGTTCCCTGACTGATTCATTACACACCTTCCGACTTCTGTAACAAAAAACAATGAGGATAATAATCTTATATAGTGATTTTCATCAGTGGATCTCAAAATGCTTTGCAAAGGAAGTCAGTGAGGCAGGGATCCTGCAGACAACACACAACATCCTCAGTCACTACACAACCCTCAGTAATTCCCAAAGCATTATCCATCTTCTGCAATGAATTAAGCAGGGGTCCTGTGGGGGGAAAAAATCAGATCATTTAAGTAAAGTCTGTATCATTATGCATACATACAAGTGGGCCAAATTAAGGTTACACAGGCAACCTTAATCCAGGCATTACCGAAGTTTTGAAAGCTTGACTTTGCAACCATAATATTCTTTTAATTTTTTATATGTAATTAAAGTCCATATTGAAAGTACACCATAGCATTTGAGCTATCCTGATTTCTGTAGTGCTTGAATCCAATATATAGGGTCACTTTTTGTGAAAGTTCATGTAAAATATGTAACCATATTTCACTCTTATACAGCATATTGGACCCAAAAGGATCCTACAGTGTTTTGCAAACTGTATACATAGAGCACCACTAAAGAGTTACAGAGGGTGGCCAGTAGTGGTCAGCAAACTGTACATGAGTGAACGATGGTAAAATATTTGGGCAAAAGCAGTGGATCAAATCCCTACACTCATGAAAAGTGCCATGTATTGTTTAATGCCCACAAAGAGCAGGCCGGCCCTTTGTTTTTCAAGTCTCCCACAAAAGAGACTGTAAACTCTGTGGAATTTAGTGTATCTGCTGATGAAGGGTTGAGTCAAATGACTCTACTGAAAGGGAGCGTCACATTTGGGAACCTATGTGCCAGGCACAGGCTTCAGCATGTAACCTTACCTCAGGGGATAAACCAGCTGGTACATCATAGAAATGTAGGGCTGGAATGGACCTCAAGTGGTCATCTAGTCTGTCTCTCCCATGCTGAGGCAGGATTCATTAAGACCATCCCTGATGGGTTTGTCTAACAGTTCTTGAGTGACATGCTTAGAATGACATTTTCTCTATCTGCAAGATATTCCATAAATGTCTACTCTGAGAATTCTTGCACCTTCCTCTGAAGCAGCTAGTCAATCTCAGAAACTGGGTACTGGGCTAGATGTTCTATTGGTCTGATCCATGGGAGCAATTCCTATGTTCCTCCCTGCACCAAACACCTTTCACCTTGAGAAAGCATGGGAACTGGGACCTGCAGAGAGCTGGAGAGAGGAGAAGTAGTCTGTCCAAAACTGGTACACGTGTTCCTGGAGACGACTGTAGGAAAAAGCAAAGGGAGATTTGCTTCTAAACAAGAGGAGAAGAAAAGAACCCACAATTCCTTCCCAGCCAGAGCTGTAACAAAGGAGATGTCTCCATGGCCACAAATTATTATCCCCACAGAGCATACAGCCAGCAGAAAGCAGGTCATATTCCACACAATGCAGCACTTGAGCAGTAAACATTACGCTATCATTGGTTCCTATGTCCCAGGGACCTGCTATGGCTGCAGCTTTGGCAGTATCTTCTGAATCAGTCCGGCTGCTGGATTTGTCTCTAGTTACTGCAAGCCTGATGCCTGGATCCCTACTCCATCATGTCAATTAGTATGAATACATACAAACAGGAACGTAAACACACACTGCTGAAAATGGAGGCACACTGTAAATTTAAGCACTTAGTTCAGTCCTGCTCTCTGATGAACAGGTGCATGTTGGTGCCTGCCTTGTAAATTCAGCCACGGCTCGCACAAGGATGATGCCACAGCTCTCAGGCTCAAACTGTGTGTGTGTGTGTGTGTGTGTGTGTGTGTGTGTGTGTGTGTGTGTGTGTAAAATCAGAGTGGCACTGCTGAACTGTTAATTTTCCCGCCCCAAAACTTCCAGGTGCAGCAGCACAAGATGAGCAATCACTCCTGTTAATTATCTGTGCATCCCCCTGCATAAGGCAGTAGAGATGAGCTCATTTTTCAATAAAACTATATATATATATTTTTGCACATACTTGGCTGCCTCCTTGCAAAATACCAAAAATATTTTTTCCCACAAATATTATCCCTTCTGCAGTATCCACTTTAGGCTGTGAATGAAAATATGCTCCACAGGCCAAAAATAAAACCACACAGGAATGCAGTCACTGACAATGCTCCGACTCGGGCCTGCTGCTGATTTTCACCAGCCCTAGCTCATTGCAGCTCTGGCACCATCATTGGAGAGAGAAAAGTGGTCTGAGCACAGGATTAGGATCCAGGAACCTTTCCTGAGTTCTGCTCATGACTGTACCACTATCTCCCTCTGTGGCCTTGGGAAAAATCATTTGAAGCCTAAGACTGAGCATGCTACCCCCTTTCCCTTATGGAAAAATATTAGAAAGAACCCCCTTCCCTCTGAGATGTCAGAAAGCCTCACGTTCTGCACCTGCGTTACCTCCCCAGCTTCCTGGCCTCTGTACTTAACAAGAATTCCTCATGCCAAGAAGCTGAGGCTTCAGTCTATTCCGTCCGCTCCTTGCTGTCTCCTACTCTGTCTTCCCTGGCAGGTGAGAAGGGTGAGGCGAGACTTGAAGGAAGAAGAAGGGAAGATGGAAATATCCAGCAAGGGAAGCCAGGACTGGCTTCTCACTGGAATCCTGAGCTGGACTCTCCTTCCAGCATCTACATACATCCTTCCTGCTACTGCAGCCCCTATAAGCCAGCCTGCAACCCAGGTGCAGATCTGACTGCCCCGCATTCTCAGGGTTACTATAGGTGCTTCTGTAACAGGGAAATAATAATCCTTACATCTGAGAATTAATTAGTTAATGTTTCTTATGCTCTTTGAAGATGCAGTGCACTGTGTAAATGCAAAGGATCATTACCATTTATTATTTTAAATATATATTTACCACCTGCCCTCAAATATCTGTGCTGTATAACAAAGGGGAATTTTTTCCGGCAAATCCATGTTTATGACTTGTTCAGCCATTTTTCAAAGTGCCTTCCTGTTAGAAGTACATTTTTTATATGAAGATTTCAGACTGTGTAAAATAGGCTTTATATAGCAAAACAAAAGAGGTACCGGTTCTCTTCCAGCTCCTTCCACCTACTTACCATGTATGGTTGCCAGACAATTTCAGTATTTTATAGTCCCTTCCCCCAAATCAAATTCTGTGTTGCTTTTGGTTGAAAAGGTAATAATAGCTTTCTAAAAATGTGTCCATGGTTGCTGGTGATGGATTGAAGATTAGCTGCTTATCCATAGTTCCAGGAGGTTTTCGGCAATCAACCTTGTAGAGGAATGAACTTTATGTATGGGGAGTTCGACAAGCTTTCCTGAGTATATTTTGTTTTTAAAATACTAAAAAAGCAGTTAAGGAAAGAAGAACACAAAGCATAGCAGTGTTTCCATCTGACAGTGCAAGGTTCTTCCAAGAATGGTGGTGTTAGGAAGCAAAGAATACTGACCGTGGGTGAGAAATCCTTCCTCCACAACAAGCCAAAAGATCCCAGCTCTTCTGGACTAGTCTCCTAGAGGTGTTTGACTATCACATGATTAACAGTGAGGCTGGTGTCAGGGTCAGCTGTGCGTAAGGATTGGGAGAAAACATGGACATGACACTAGAAATCACAGCAATTCCAGGAGAAATGATAGCTGTGTTGATGCACTTTTATTGACTTGCATTTAGTGTACTTTTTTTTAATGGCTGTCAGAACAAACCCCTTTTTGTTGTTGTATCGCTCTTCTCTGGTTCTTTACTGAACAGGATTGTGTGTGTGTGTGTGTGTGTGTGTGTGTGTGTGTGTGTGTGTGTGTGTGTGTGTGTGAGAGAGGGAGAGAGAATGTTACAGTGTGATCTTGAGCAAGGCTCTTCATCTCTCTGTGCGTCAGGTCCTTCAGCTGTAAAAGGAGAGACAATAGCACTTCCCTACCTCACAGCGGTGTTATGGGGATAAATACAAAATTGTGAGGTAATTGTGCAGTCTAATCAAAAATTAGATGCTGTGATAATGGGGGATAGACTTTATGTGCAGCATTGGCTGATGTCATGTACTGGCTGGCTGCCCTCAACTAGAAGGAATTATTCCTGCCCAAATATATGTCTAGATCTCTAGAAGCTGAAGTCCCAAAAGAGGATACAAATTCCATATTTATGAAGGGAAAAAATTCCAGAGGCGGGCCAGGGTCTAGTATCCATAATGCTTTGCCTGCACAGCCTGTGCGCTTCACCGACAGCATGCTCCAGCTCTCTAAATAAGCTTATATTTTATACTAGGTCAGAAATAACGAGGCAGCATTTTGCCGTTACCTAGCCAAAGGCCTAACAACCATTTCATCAATTTGGGCCTCGTCCATTTAGAGCTTTGTGTATACTGAGTTTCAGTGAACAGTCTGATTGGAGTTGCTGTGGTGAGTGGAGCACGGGTGTGCTGCTTGGGTGTTGCTTTTACAATTCATCTGTGCTCAAACCTGCTGCAGCAATTCAGATGAAAAGCTAGGAAGGTCTGTGGACGTGTGAGGCAAGATCTGCATCTGAGAGGAAGGGGTTTGGTCTGGTGACCAGTACAATCTGGAAGCAGTGGTGAATCTCATAGAATCCTGAGATTAAGGATTATGTTGGTGGTTGAGCATAAACCCTCATTTAATGGAGCAAGTCACCGATTTTGCCAGGTTCTACAAAGCACCGCCCCCACCCTCCAATGACCAGGTTCACCAGAGTCTTGACCAGATTGAGTTGTAGCCAGCTGGCTTTCATCAAGTTTAAGTTGCTTCTTGGTTTTGAATAAACCTGCTGGCAGCAATGTAAGGGTCAGATGGAGTTGGGAGTTGGGAGACATCAGCAAACTGGTAATGGTGTTGCCTGTATCAGCTTTAATCTCTCCCAGTAATTTCATTAAACAGAAGAGGGGGCAGGACTTCACTCTGCAGGATCCCACAGGCAAGAGAACACTCAGTGATCAAAAGCAGATATTCATCACCACTCTGAGGAACTACTCAAAGGAAAGTCCCTCCATCCATACCAGGTCTTGCAGGCACAAACTACCTTCTTCAGCTAGTGCTTTGCAAGGCTGCTTAAAGCTCAGCACTCACAGCTGGGGCCAGATCTACAAAAGAACTCAGCTCCCATCTAGGCACCAAAATAAGCGGCCAGATTTTCAAAACAGTTTAGCATGTTGGGGGTGCATATTGGGTCATGAGCTCCTTTTGAAAATCTGTCCCCAGTTGTGGGCACTGTATACTTGATAATCTGACCCTGAACTCTTGAAAATGTGACTTGCTCAAGGTTACACAACAAAACTGTGTCAGAGTTAGGAATAGAACCCAGTTTGATGCTCTAACCGCTAGGCCACTGTCACTCCATATAAAGAAACATTACAGAGGCACATGTACATATCTGTCTGTCTCCTACATGTGTGCACACACACAGCTTGTGCATGTGTAGGTATGAACACGAACATATACATACTACACGACAGGAGGAAATGCAACTCTTTAACTGAATGTAAACAAACATTTCTTTTTCTTGACCTACTTGCATCTCTAAATTTTAAGAACTGCTTTAAAGTATTTCTTGCTGGGATGCAGGCTTCTTGAAATTTGTATAAGAAGCCTCTTTAAATCCTGTAACAGGAAGTTTCTTTGTAGCTCTCATTGAGATGAAATTAGAACGACGCAGTTACACCAACGGACTGGTATTGAATGATTAGTTGTTGCAATTTATGGTAACTTTTTATTGGGAGGGTTTAAATTTGTAAAGTTAAAATGATATATTACTGCCAGATAGTCAACTAACATTCAGCATCACAGTAGGGTAAAAACGGCCCTAGCATTACCTATAGCATAGCTTAAGCACAAATGTAGGGCAAGAGATCCTTTAATTATCTTATAAAGGATCTCATTAAAAAATATAGAAACAGGTTATTCACAACTCCAGCCTATAAAATTAGTGGTTTAAAAACACCTAGCAACCCTACTTAACAGCTGCCAATCTGAAAATTATTCCTTTCCTATCTTAGGCAATAACATATGCAGGGCTTTAGTAGATAAGATGGCAGAATTAAGTATCTGTTTTCTTTCATATCTGTGTCCACAGAAGAACGATGCCTACTCTCTGTCTCTTTCCCATTGCATCCTATTGAATGCTCCCACTCAAAGCGGAAGGTTTGCAATTCCTTCCCACTCTCCTCTCCCCACAGCATAGTATCAAATGGTCCCAGCTGCAGTGGAACCAGAGAAATTCCACTGCCTGGATTGAAGCATGCTGCATAGTGGGTGTATATCATCTACATACTGAGAAGCCCATGTCACCAAGGGCTCAATGCACAGCCCCAACAGCTAGGGGTGGAGGGCTAGGCCAGGGGGTCTGTGACTATGTGGACCTATTAGTCACTGACCCTTGCAGAGTTGGTACACAGGAGTGGCAGGGACTCAGGGCTGCAATACTGATAGTGGAGTAGCTCTGCTAATCTGCATCTGTGGGAGAAGATTTCTCTCCCGGGGCCCTGTGGAATCCCCCTGTGCTGCGCCCGATTGCTTAATGGAGGATAAATGGTGGGAAAACACTGTAAAACTTGAGTATTGGCTGCACTATCAAGAAACCACCTGTAAGCCTGCTTAAATAGCTTTTCTTACCAGGAAGGATTTCATTCTGCAGGTGCTAGAGTCGTTTTATAGGCACTGTAAAAGTATTAACAATTCCGTATTGCTGCAATGATGCGGGGACAATGCTGTCTCCTATAATTCCATTTCAATTGAGGTCTGACCCTAGTCCCACTGAAACAGTGACCGAACTCCCAGTAACACCAGTGAGGGCAAGCTTAGGCCCGTAGTGACAAGTTTGATTATACACTGCACTATCATATCTGTGACTCTGCTGAAAGTCAAGTTAAAGGGAATTTTGCCATTCGCCTCAAAAGGAGCAGAATTGGATTCTTAGACCAGAAATCTCAGGAGAACTGGTTTTCATGAGGTTTCTGGATTGCCCTGTTTTCTGTTGGCATGGAGATGATGTTGTGAAGGGAAGAGAGATGCTCCGGTGGTTAAGGTGCTAGCTTGGAACTAGGGAGACCCAGATTCAGTTCCCTGCTCTGTTACACATTTCCTGTGTGACCTTAGGCAAATCACATATTCTCTCTGTGTCTCAATTCCCAATCTGTAAAATGGGCCTACTAGCATTTCTTCCACCTCACAAGGTTGTTGTCAGGACAACTACATTGAGGACTGTGAGGTGATTAGATACTGTGCTATGGGGGCATGGTACAATCTGTAGAGCTGGATGGGAAATGGTTTCCCTGTTATGTGAGAATTTTTGACTTCGGACACTTTTCCCCCCATTCCAATCATGACGAAAAGTCAAAATCTTGAAAATTTTCATGAACCAGTAAACCAAAAATATTTTTGGACTGGGCCACCCTAAATATTTCCTTAAAGATCATTTCAAAACATTTTGTTTTGATTATCACCTTTTCATACTATTTTATACTTTTTGTTAAGTAGAAATAGACTAAAATTTCAAAATGAAATGTTATGAACAGACAAATGAAACTTTTTGTTTCAAAAAGTCAAAACACGACATTCTCGACAAATTTGAAACGTTGGTTTCTTTTATCCTGTTGAGGCCCAATCCTGCGTGAGAACTAAACACCTGGCAAGACTGGACTTTAAAGAAAGCCATGTTAAAGTTGATCTCCAAAGAGTCTTCCCTTTCTGGAGTCTTTTGTGGCCACTAACGTGTGCAGGTATTTAACACCCCAGAGTAAATCCCTGAGTTCCAGCCTTCCGTCTTTCTCTCTCCACAGTAGCAAGTACAGCAAGAAAGAAATATTCTTTACAGCTAAATCTTTAAAGCTTTGGGGATTCATTTTGTTTCCATGCTACAAGCATTCTGTTCACATTTTATGAAATTTTAATCAGAGCATGTGACTGTGAGCTGCTCATCAAATTATGACACAGTAGTGAAATGGACTGGAAAATGGACAATGTTTTGCATTCTGCTTTTAGGTTGAGAGTTGGGCCACGGGCTTTTCTAGAAACTAAAACAAGTTTCACCTACTTCAACCAATATCTACAGGGATCAGCACTTCTGAGGTTTCTTCGAAAGATCTGAAGAGGCTTCAGTCTTCTCTCAGATAAGGGATGGAAGAACCCATTTCGAAACAGTGAGAGCTTTGCTGAACATTGGCCCAAAATTTAATTTTTCTTTTGCTTTTCCTTCTCTCCGTGTCAGTGTTCCAACTAGAATAAGAAGCAGATGTTATATTATCAGCGTATAATTTGAGCTGGTCAAGAACTTAAAATTTCTTCATAGGAAAATGCTGATAAGCTGAAATTGTTCACAGGAAAGGGTGAGTTCTGATGAATCTCCCAATTTGAATTTTGTTTTTTTGAAAACAAGTTTTGAAATGGGACTACTGGTATGTGCAACAAGAAAAGCTTGACACCCACAAAGCCACATTGCTCCATAACTCTGTAGGTCATGCTAGGGGTATAATTTCTCAGACCTTGCAAACTACTTTGTGCCTTCAAATGCGAGTGGTTTTGAGGGAAGTTGAGTAGACTTGACATCTTGTGGAAGTGTCACACTTTTTAGGACTGCATCCTGAGTCCAATAAATTTAAAAAAAAAATTCCACAGATGGCAAGGGAAATTTGAATTCTCCAGAACTGATGGGGGAGAGATCCTTTCACCAGTGGGTGCACGCATTAGGGAAATAGAACTAAATTTAATCAGTAATAAGGAATCCTCAAGAGTCTAACGGACATGTTAGAGAGTGACAAATCCTGAGCATCAACTGAAGCTAATGCACGCCTGAAGTTTAAAAAAAAAAAAAAAAAGTATTGCACTAAACCAATAATCCAGGCAGAACTTGTACTTTGAGTTTTGTAGGGAGAATTTAAAGACTGTTTATTTTGGCTGATATTTTTCTTCTTTTATCATGGCTTTCGTGAGAGGTTTTAAAGTCAAAGTTAAGTAATACAGGTCAAGTGGGTTGATATACAAGAGACCTAACCATCCTTTCACTTACTCTAGGTTTACATTAATGAAAGCACACTGCTGTGTCCAATTTCTGTCCAGGGAGCCTGTTATAGTACCCTTATGCTCTCCTAGACCCTGAGACCAGGTTAGAGCAGACTGGAGGCTGCTGTAACCTGTGCACAGGGGCGGCTCCAGGCATGGGTGCGCGTGCCTGGGGTGGCAAGCCGCGGGGGGTGGCCTGCCGGTCACCGTGAGGGCGGCAGTCAGGCGGGAGGTCCGCCAGTCCCGCGGTTTCGGCATTAATTCAGCAGCGGGTACGCCGAAGGCGCGAGACCGGCAGACCTCCCGCAGGCATGCTGCCAAAAGCCGCCTGACTGCCGTGCTTGGGGCGGCAAAAACCATAGAGCTGCCAGCTCTATCCCTTCTGGGAACTCCCTAACGTTGAGGGAATCCCCAGCAGCTGGCTTGAGGCCAACCTTTGCACCTTGAATGGTGCAGAGGCGGCAGAGCAGTGAAGAGCAGCTGTCCCAGTTACTTCAATAGAGTCCCTCCACATTGTTAGCCATTCAAATGAGAGGAGAATCAGGACTGCATAATCTCGGGAAGCCAAGTTACTTTGCCAAAACTCTTGTAGCAATCTTTGCCAAAACTCTTGTTCGTTGCATTCAAGGAGCAGAGCTTTTAGCTAGAAGATTGTAATATCAGTAATTGAACCATTGAATAATGTTTTAGTGGAATTTTTTTCTCAGATACAGGGAAATAATAATTTAGGCCAGCATATATAGAGATTATACACTGCTGCTATTGACTTTTGATACCCTAGTGTGTTAGGCAGAAATAGAATTTTTCCAGAGCATTAGAGACATAGATTGGTCTTCTGTCCCTATTAATGGTAAATTCCACTTCTTCTTTGCTTCATAACATTTTTATGCAGCAATTTCTAGGGAAAAAAATGGCAATGGGCAGAGAGAAAAATTATGATTGGTCTCAGTCTTGTGCCCCTGTGAACCAACATCCTAAGTCTGTAGAGTGTTTTCCCCATATGTAAAAAATTCCCACTTTGTATTTAGATTTGAATTCACACAGTTTTTATAGCATTGTATGGTATTAATGGAGCACTCGTTTGTCATCCACACTTAGGTAGCCTGTGTGTGCGTGCACATGGTGTTTCTCTTCTAGATTCCCATGCCACAGAGCATAATCTCTTTTTGTTCTCCTTCAGTGCTATATGGCACCTTCTGTATGCTTCAGTGGAATTTTCTCGTTATCATTGTATGTGATTCAGGGTATGTTCCTTGCCTCCACCTCACCCAGGAAGAAATACAGTGACATTAACAGAAAGGTCTGCTAATCCAGCAGCTCTTAAAATCACACAGTTCGCAGCAGGCTATTTGGAAGCAGTTGTCCCACTCTGTATAACAAAATCATCCAGGTCCTCCTGTGTAATTCATATTGAAGGAGGCTGCCATATTGCTGCTCGGTATTTTGGACTGAATATACTTAAAGCTGCCTAATGGTTTCCATTCTAATTCCCAACTTTTCAGTCACTTTCTATTTCTGGAACTTTTCAGACTAACATTTCCCAGGATTAGCATCTGCCCGAAAGTGAGTGGTTCTGGGAAGACTGAGCAAAATTGGTGCAGCCACTTTTGAGTCAGAGGAAAACAGAAAAATACATATTGATGATAATCAGTAAGGACACCGGTCCTGTGTAATGTGCAGTGTGCGAAAGAATTGAAGGGTGTCTCTTGGGTACTTTGTAAGGGTCCCAAGAAGGAGTCCCGCTTTCATTCACTGTAGCAGCTTTGCAGCTGGGTTAGACACACAGCACTTTCCTTAGCTGGCCGCACAACATTTAGGTAGCTCAAGAGAGAGGTTTTCTCTTGAAGGCCTCTTAGAGAGCACAATTGTGGCAATTTGTTGTGCGTCAGCAGAGTTTTTGAAGTCCTGGAGAGTGAGGATCTTTTTTTTTCTTTATTTTTATTCTTTTTTTTTTAAGGACATTCCTTTAAAAATAAACTATTGGGAGAATATTAAGGCTACATAGTTAATTCTGCTCCTACTGCATGTGCATTCCTAAATTCTTCAAAGAACACATGCTATTTAATAATAATAAAACATTACATTATACACAATTTGTTTTCTGCACCTTTTCCTACATGTGTAGCTTCTTATATTACCGTGCACTACTCATGTACTCTAAACAAACAGTTCCTGGAGCAGGGAGTGCTGGAACTGTCCTGGAGGCGCAGGGTCTTCACATGGTGGGCTGTGGCTTTCTGTAGATCCACCGCAGGAACCTGCTAGTTTTGTGGCTCATTGTGCAGGGAGAGAGGGCAAACCCTATTCCCCTCTCCCCACAGTGGACTGAATTCAGGCCTCCCCTTTTACCTCCTGCCTGTAGATTTTTCTATGAGAGAAAGCAATCTAGTAATAGAAATTAAGAAACTGAGCATAATAGTCTTATAAAAGCAAGTTACTTTCCCAAAAAACCCTTGTAACTAGAAGCCGGTGTTCCTTGTATTCAAGCAGCACAATTTTTACCTAGACACTTGTATCAGTAATCAATCTATTGAATATTCATGATTTGGTGGAATTTTGTTTTCGTAAAAATTAAGAATTTGCATTTTACTTCTGAAAACACTAACAGCATTAAGGTCATATTATGAGTTGCATATCATTCTTTTTCTTTTAAATCTAAGCGTTTATTATTAAAACTCTACTTTTGCTACATGTCTACAATGCAGCTATGTTTATTTCAGTGAGAGTTCTGTGCAATGAAGACTTTGTAGGATGGGTTGGGTCCTATCTTTCCAAGACTAAACCCCATCATTCAAAAAAGCAGCCGTTAAAAATATTCAGGTAAATAGGAAATTTTCTCTGCTTTGAGTGCTATGCTGCTTTTCTTTTTGGTAAACAGCTCTAGCAGCTCTAATTATTATTTTTTGAATAAGTACATTTACTGCTGGAGGAAAGTGCTTGGATTGATATCTCTGGAAGCGGAAGTCTTCTGTTTCTTAGCATATGAGGTAAAAAACAGGCAGATGCAATGTAGACTTTCTCTCACTTTCTTGCCAACCTCCCTCAGGCCTTTATCTGAAAAGGGTGGAGTAGTTCACTCTTTTTGGCCAACACAGCCATTCACAGCTTGGCCTTTCTAGTGAATAAGGAAATTGTGGATGGTGGAAATGGATTTTGTGATGTGGACACCTGAACTTGGAAACTTGAGGAGGGACCATTTCATGGTCTATTGTAGCAATGTTTGGTCATTTATCAATCTTAGATTGGATTTGAACCAGCAGTCTAGAGGCAAAAGATTTTGTATCCCATCATCTGAAATGTCAAGTCTGCTGAAGGTTTTTGTTTGTGTGTTTTTGAGCAGAGGGGGAATATTTTTAAAATAAAACCTCTCCGCCCAACTCTACTTTGACATCATGTTTCAACCTGGATTTGAATTTCTGCTGCATTTTTATATTGCGATTCCTCTGAAAATGAAGTTTAATAATGGCACATTATCAATATGGATCAATAATGACAGCTGTAACTATATGGGTTTGTCCTCTTAAGCGTTCATGATTTTGGGATAAAATATTATAGGCATTGAAATACGGCTTATGGAGTCTTACACTGGAAGAATTTTACCATTCCATTAACCCCTCACCCCCATCCTCTAGGTATTTATTTCAAACCCATCCCAGTGGCTTCCAGTCTGAGTGGACAATGTGAAGTACCACAGTGGTCTCCAGCTAGTGACTAGCGGTCAAGTGTCCACATCACTAAATCCATTATTCCAGTTGCAACCCTTACTGCTGATGATAATGACTGAATGAACATAACATCATAGAAACGTAGGGCTGGCAGGGACCTCAAGAGATGTTCCAGTCCATCCCCCTGTTCTGAGGCAGAAACATGGAGATCTGAAGATCCAACAACCCTCTCCAGATCTGGATTAAGGGTCATCACATTAACAAAACACAGAAAGTGTGTGTGTGTGTTTGGTTTTTTTAATGGTAAGTTTGTGTGTACGCACCTGAGTGTTTTTCCCCTTTTCTCAATACATATCATTATACTGCTATTATATAATTTTGTGTTATATTAATCCAAGGTAATTTTATCATTATTATTATTATGAGAATCAGAATGTTATGGTCACTTGTTTCTAATTAGGGGAAAGGTGGCTTTTGGTCACTCTGCATCAGACTGGGAAAGTTTCTCACCTCTATAGCAAACAGTGGCTGGTTTTTTTTTAAAAAGAAAGAAACTGGTCTGCCTCTATGTAAAGATAAAATGCATGAACTTAGAGTTCTCTCTATATTGGCCCAACCCTCAATTGTTCTGAATGAGTGTAGATCTGTTGATTTCAATGGAGCTACACCAATTGAGGATCTGGCTTGTATATATTTTGAACATGTATTAATTTGGGTTACCTGTTTTTTGAACAATATTTTTGAAGCATTTTTATTCAAATGTATGTTCTGAATTTGAATGACTTTGGTGCACGTGTTGCTGTTTGTCCTTTTAAAGCCAAATCTAAGTCTCCAGCCCACCAGCACTCTGCAGATTATTGTTAAGAAAGGAAGGGGAGTCACCGAATTTAACTGTGCCTTAAAAGAAAATGCAAAGGTCTAATGCTGGGAAAAGCAAAGGATGGACTCCTGGGCAGGGCTGACTGTAGAACTGGAGTCACTTCTGATACCTGAGCTAGATGAAATGCCCCTTTAAGTGCGGCTTTGGAAGAACCTGAACTGTGACTTAGTTTCCCTGACTTGCTGTTCTTGATCAATGTATTTTGACAGTGGGAGGAAGGCAAGGTCAGGGCAATAGTTTATTTTAAAAACTATGCTGCTGCTGCTACCTCTCACCCACCCGGGGGGACAGAGAGAGACACACACACTCAGCAGCCTCCCACTAGCACAAACAGGCACCACATCCCCCTTTCTCCAGCCCAGATTTTCCTTCCAACCCTTCCCCAGGCATGCACCGGGGATTCAGGCACACACAGGAGGGACGGTCTCCTCCGCTCAGGCACCGTCAGCCCCCAGCCATGGCAACCCAGAGGCGAGAGCGAGCCGCCGCTCCCGACCTCCGCCCCGCAGCTTGCCTGGGACCTGCCTGAGCGCAGCCCCCCCCCATCCCCGCTGCCCGGGTGTCTCGCCCCGCGCCTGCCACGCGAGCCGGAGGAGGATGCTCCGGAGCCGGGGCGCGGGGGAGCCCCACCTTGCCTGCGCGCCCGTGCGCCCCGCGGAGCGGGGCGAGGCTGGAGTTGCGCCTTTGCCGCAGCGTCCGTTTCCCGGCGCGGTTGCGCCTCCCCAGCGCGGAGTCGCCGGATGACGGCGCAGGATGGTGACTGACTCGCTCCGGGCCGGGAGAGCTCCGAGAGCCGCCGTGCACCGACTGAGACCCCGGGCTCGCCGGGTCCTTCCCCGCCCTGCCCCCCTGAGATAACTCTGCGGCTGCAGGGAGGATGGAGCGGGGCTGGGGGCACCTTCCGCCTGGCTTGATCTAGCGAGTGACTTGAAGGGAGCGGGGGAAACCCACCGCTGGGAAATCCCCCTGCCCCCCCGTCTGAAAGCCACGTTCACTCCGGAGTTGCCATGAAGGACACCCAGTGCCAACCCTGCGGGGCTCGCCTCCTGGAGCCCAGCCCGTCCGCGTGAAGCCGGCAGCCTGCGCTGTGCGGAATCGCTGGGGCGGGGGCAGCATTACAGGGGACCAGGGGTTGCGGCACCGGCTTCCCCATCCCGGGGACGAGTCTCCTCCGGACGCCGCGGCTACAGCCCCCGAATTGTGCTCTCCATCTCTTCTGCACCTGCTGGGCACCAGGGAGCCGTCCTGAGCCGGCGCCTTGCCAGAACCCCCCGCTTTGCTGCTGCACGCTCGCTGCTTCGGCTTGAGACAGCTCCTCCCGGGGAGGTGGGATGTGCTCGCACCTGCAGCCACCTCCCATCCCAAGCCACCTTTGCGTCTCTAGCCAGGAGGCTCCCCACACGCCGCTCCTCGTTTGCCAAGCAGCAGCTGAAGTGGCCACCCTGGGAGTTTGATGGCTTCTTTGAGGCGAGTCAAAGTTCTGTTGGTGTTGAACTTGATTGCAGTGGCTGGCTTTGTCCTCTTTCTGGCCAAGTGTAGACCCATCACTGTCAAGAGCGGGGATTCCTTCCATGAAATCCACCCCAGGGCAGAAGTGGCCAACTTGACAGCCCATGGCATCAGCCCTATCCAGGATGCAGTACTGAAAAGGCTCTCCCTTCTAGAAGATATAGTCTACAGGCAGCTAAATGGTAGGAATTGCTGTCATTCTTTTGAGGCACAGCCATACTTGGAAATACAAATAAAAATATAATAGAGAGCAATGATTCTTGAAGTTAGCAAAAGTAGAGTGCTACTTACCTATCTTTTCTGTGTTCTCATGCAAGCTGTATCTTTAGGAGACATAACTGGGTGAATCAGTGTAGTCTCTAATTTGTAAGCTATGTTAGGTTCTTAAAAGATTTCAGGTACCTTGCACTGAATGGGAGGAATGTGTAATAACATAATGCTGCCTCTCAGTTCTGTTGTTCCGGTCAGGAAATTATACCATCATGACTTTTTCCTCAGGAGATCAGAAACTAGTTCAGCAGCCAAATATAGGGTTGAAGAAGCATGCTGTGCATTGACTGAGGAAATGGCTTTTTACCACCAGAAATTTGTTGTTTGCTATTTTTAAAAAACTTTTGGGGAGGTAGCGTGGGGCGAGGGGGTTCAAAAGACTAAAGCATTTTGCATCATCCAAGTGCAGACAGCCAGACAGTAAATGCACTTTTCTGTAATAAGTTACACAAACAATTCAACATTTCCTGTGGCTCAGCCTTGACAGATGCTAATTAAAACCTCAAGTAATGCTTCTCTTTATAGCACAGTGCAGGGATTTCTATTAAAATCTCACCAGGTTCAATAGTTTGGAGATGTAGAAAGGGAGCTTAAAGATGCCATGTGGGATACAGAAACAAGTTGTAGAGATGTAAGAAATCTAGGTGAGATATCTAATTAAAACACAGACTGAAGAGCTATTTTTTTTAAGTGTTCCCCATAGATTCACTAGCAGCAATGTGATTTAGAGCTTCCACTCAACCCATTTGGAGCTTCCAGTCTCTGTGGATTTAAAGACAGTAGATTTTAATATTGCAAAATTAACATTGTTAATATTTTCTGTAATGTCGGTGTGTTCTTCCCTCCCCTGATTCTTGAATACTGAACTAAGGCATGATTCTGTACTGTTGGACTGAGCACCTTGTGAATTGCATTTGTGTACTAACTCAGAACTATTACTGATGGCAATACTATACGGTGGATGCTAGGCATATACTGGAATGCAGCATGCATATGCTGGTGTTTTGTCTTCAGTTATAATCATAATCTTGGTCAATCTGTGGGCTTGGGAACGGTGTTGTATGAATTGAGATGCACTATGCCAGTTGAGAATAGATCATTTTACATTGCTACTCATACACGTGTGTGAGAAGAATTTCCTGCTTGTAAAGGTGGATGACACCTAATCTAAATCCCTGTGTTATCCAACAGAAGCAGTTGAAACAATGTTGCATGGCAATGTGAGGAGTGAAGTAAAAGGATAACAAGATTCTATATTATTTGGTATAATGAACCTGTGAAATGCATTGCTGCAAGATAGCAGGGCAAACGATTTAATAGTTTTCAGAAAGGAATAGGCATGTCTGTGAATAAGACAATCTGCAGTTCTATTTATTTAAAAAAATCTGTGGGATATCAGTCCTCAATCTTCAGAGCATAACAACCAGCAAGAGATTTCTTCTCACCACTATCATTATTATTTATTAAATATGTGCATTTGGGGTAGCACCTAGCAGCCTTAGTGAGAGGTTTTCCTAAGCACTGTACACACACTGTAGAGTGCTACATAACTGAGTGCTGACATTAGCCATCGGGAGAGTCAAGATGCTCGGCTAGCTGCACCAATGGTCAGTTCGACTATGGCAAATGAAAGGAATTGAAAAGGAAAGCTGGGATTTAGTGTATCTAAATGATAGTGCTATAAAAATGTTTGGTAAAATGAAATCTGATTACTCTGGTGTAATATATAACATTACCTGCAGTACCGGGCAAGGGAGCTGAAAACAAGACCTTGGTTAGCATTTGTCTCCTAGTGTTCCCAGAAATAGAAAGTGGGAGTTCATCAGAAGTTTTTCCTCTTTTCCTTAGGACTGAGAGCTGGGGAGCTGTAGGACTCCCTTTTGGCCAATCCTTGAGGGTGCAAACTAGACCTTTTGGTGCCTATTGGTTCCTCCAACACACCATTGAGTGCAAAAGGTGCTTTTCTTCCTAGGTCTCAGTAGGCCGTCTCTGTAATAAAGTTGCAGCAGGTGTGCTTTTGGAATGTAGAGACAGCTTGGTGCTGGAAAATGCTGCCATGCACTTAAACGCTATGAAAGGGGATGGAATCAATATGTTTGTCCAAACCACAAATGATTTCCTGGGTGGACTGTAACTCAAGAGCATGAAGGTAGCTACTTATCTATATGGCCACTACAAGTGCAGTTTGTAGCAATACTGATGTGTTTGGCTGAACAATCGGCTCAAGTTTAACCGTGGTGTAAGTTAGGGGTGTTGAGCAAGTGTATTCGGGGGTTCACCAAAAATTTATTTCTGTTAATTTTGCTTATGCACACTATCCACTGAATACTGTATGTAAGCTTCGTGCTTCAGCAAGGTATGTGAATAGACCTGAGTGAATGAGAGAGAGAAAGAAAACAGGAAACAGCAACACTCTCTAGCGCCTGTCCTCTGCAACTGCAGGAATGTGCCCAAATGATCCTTGCAGCTGATGATCCTGGGGAAGATAGAACAACTCTTCTGTGGGAGAATTTCCCTGTTTCTAAATTTGGAGTTAAAATTAATTCCATTCACAAGAGAAAGAGTTACCAAGACTGAAGATCCACAGTAGAACCTCAGAGTTACCTCCATTCCCAAGGTGTTCGTTGTTCGTAACTCTGAAATGTTCATTACTCTGAACAAAACATTATGGTTATTTCAAAAGTTTACAACTGAACATTGACTTTATACAGCTTTGAACTTCACTATGCAGAAGAAATATGCTGCTTTTAAATGAAACTATCCCAGAAATGGTTTGCTTATCTTGTCAATTTTTTTTTAAATTTTACATTTTTTAAGTGTTTACATCTAACACAGTTCTGTACTGTGCAGTATATATATATTTTTTGGGGGGGGTGTCTCTGCTGCCTGATTGTGTACTTCTGGTTCCAAATGAGGTGTGTGGTTGACTAGTCAGTTCATAACTAGGGTATTTGTAATTCTGAAGTTCTACTGTAGTACCAACTTGAGATGTGCAGATGTCTAATATAACTTGTGCTTTTTTTTTCCTTTTAGTCTTTAAAAATTGAATTTTGGTGACAACTGGCTCACAGGCTCTAATCCCTGCATTTAGAATAGCTCTCTACAAAATCCATCAGCCAATGAAATTCTTCTTTCACAGTACCCATTAACATTTTATTTTATAATTTGCCTGAGGCCTGGATGTTATATTTTGTGCCAAATTTCAACTATCACAGAATGTAGCATCCTCTATCTTTGAGGGAATCTTGTGTTTCTCCTATAGCTTCACCTGGTTGGAGGAAGTAGGAGGTGTTTGAGCAAATCTGGTCCATGACTAGGGCTTCTAGGTGCTAAGGTAATACAGAGGATAATGATACGTTAAGTCTAAACTGTTGTGTGCTGTTCTACTTTGCGATGTTGCACTCTGAGTTGGCTGCATTTCATTGGTGAATAAGCGATTCCTAAATAAGTGCACCATTTATAAAGCTCCATTGTGTAAATATAAGCTTGTTGTTGTTCTGATCTAGTATAACAATTCCTGTGTTTCCAATTGTTGCAAGATATGGTATAAAGCAGGTCAGAAATGCCAGCCAAGCTGTGCACCCACCATCTCTCCTTTGAAACTTTTTGGTGAATGTTGGCCTTAAAAGACAGAATCAATGGAATTCTGTGCTGATGGTCTGATACCTGCACTGTGCTACAGAATTAATATTTGATTAGTAATGACATTTTGTAACCAACACTACATCTCCCCTGCCCACAATGGACATTTCTTTATGCACGGGTTGAAGAGCCAGCCCAGACATGCAGGCTTAGGGAGGATGGTCTAGTGGATAAGGACTCAGTAGAAAGCATTCAGTTCTTAGACTTTCCTGCGAGACCCTGGGATTCTCTGACATGAACCAGAACTGCTATGTTAAATGACTTTGCAGACCAATAGGAACAGGAGAGACCATGCGTGTTTCTGAAAATGTAAACTGCAGCTTAAAATTGGTGAGACAGTTAGAACTTACTTGGCCTTGCTTTGCAGATGTTACATGTGGTTGAGGCTGGGTGGAAGTGGGGTTGTTTCTTATGTTCGGCGCAGCACAAGCCACTATGTAATTTAGCCCTTGGAACGCTGACCTTTTCCAGACTGCCAGTCAGATGAATGCTGTGTGTGTGCAGTATTGTCTTACGGCTTGGTAACTATTCATAGTAAAGGGTAGATTTGATTAATTCACTCCCTTTTTGTTCTCAAATTTGTTCTCAAATTATCCATGAGCAGACTTAGATCTTTACAAATTTGTTTGTTCAGAATTAGTCAGTAAACATTTCAGCCTGCGGCTTGCTTGTGAACTATTTGCTATAATTATTGCTCTTTCTGATTTTCTGTTCCTACTGTGTGATTCATCACACAAGTTGTGTGTGTGTGTGTGTGTGTTTTCCTGCCCCCGATCAGATAACTCCTATACTATCAAAGAATTTCCATAAGTGTGGCCATGTGTACTCTCCCCCCATGGATATTTTGGGGAATATATACATTTGTAAGAGTATTTGAGAGACTTTTAAGTTCTGCAGTCTTTTTTTAAATAAGCAAATGTTTTCTTTATGCTGCAAATGTGCAGAAAAAGCTAATGAAAGGGTTGTGAGTACTGCTGAAAGGAACCTGTGGCTTTTATTCTAGTTAATGTTCACAATTTTCTTTTTTACTCCTACTTAATCTCTCTCTCTCTCTCTGCTTCTACATTTACATAAAATTTAGCAATGATTGTGTTCCAAATAGCCTCAAAAGTTGTGGAAATTCATACAGAAATATCAGAACTTTGCAGTGTGAATCCACCTTCAGAGAGAGAGAGAGTGTATGTGCGCCCATAATAAACATAGGTTAAGGAGGATGGTTTAATGCAGTGGTTCCCAACCTTTTTTGTCTGGCGGGTGCCAGACGACGAGCCACGGAGGATCATGGTGGCGGATGAGCATCCGCCGAAATTCCGCCGACAAGTGACAACGTCAATAGGCGTTGCTGCTGCATTGCTGCCAAAATGCCGCTGAAAATCGGCGGCATTTCGGCAGTGATGCCTCTAGATGACGCAGCTTGTCAGCAGCATTTCGGTGGATGCTCGTCCACCGGCCAGTACGTGGGTGCACTTTAGACACCCCCGTGGGCACCGGGTTGGGGGCCCCTGGTCTAATGGATAGGGACTCAGTAGAAAGCATTCAATTCTTACTTCAGCCATAGACCTCCCATGCAATCTTGGGATTCTCTGAATTCTTCCGTTGACCCTAGCTACCACTTCTCCGAGGGGTGGATTAACCTCAGTGGTGGGAAAACCTCTTCCATTGCTGTGGTGAGTGTCTACACCAGTGGTCTCCAACCTTTTTATGCACAAGGTCACTTTTTGAATTTAAGATCAACCCAGGATCTACCCGTCCCCGAGGCCCTGCCCTGCTTACTCCATTCCCCCGTCCCTCTGTCACTCGCTCTCCCCCACCCTCACTCACTTTCCCCAGGCTGGGGCAGGGGGTTGGGGTGCAGGAGGGGGTGCAGGCTCTGGGAGGGAGTTTGGGTGCAGGGGTCATATGGTCACACTGCACCTAATCTCATAGAATCCACTGGACATTTCATGAATTTTACTTTTTATTAGTGTCATTTGTGGTTCATAGATCCAAAATCCTTCAGGATTGTCACAAATCAGTGTAACATTCTCAACTGTGGGGTGTGCATTAGCTGAGCCTGGGGCAGAGGGTTGGGGTGCAGGAGTGAGGGGTGCAAGCTCAGGGAGGGAGTTTGGGTGCAGGAGGGGGCTCTGAGCTGGTGCAGGGGATTGGGGTGCAGGAGGGGATGAGGGGATGTGGGCTCTGGGTGTGGGCTCTGGGAGGGAGTTTGGTGCAGGAGGGAGCTCTGGGCTGGTGCAGAGGGGGCTCTGGGCTGGAACCTGGAGCCTCTGCCAGTCAATTGCGATCACTGGGTTGGTGACCACTGGTGTTCACTAGGGCTCTCCACTGACTCAGCTGCAGTGCTATAGTTGAGGTATAGCTGTACTGTGTGAAGTGTAAACACAACTTATGTATATTTGTGCTCTACTCCATTAGAGAGGGCTACCACAGCTGCTCCAGGAACTAAAAACAGTTGGTGGTGTTTCAAGCAAATCAGCCAGGTTGTAAGCCCCCTACTCCTCCCAGAGAGCTTCCGCCTCCTGGATGTCTTGCATATACTGGTTTAAACTGGATTCTCCAGTGACAAAGACAACAGGTGTGACAATGCTGCCCGTGGGAGCCAGCTGAGGTCACTCAATTAGGGTGAACTGCAAACAGAACGGGGCAGACAAACCCCAAATGCTGGTGGATATTCCAATACTTAGATTTACCAACCAGCACAGAACAACTTCTATAGAACCTCACTGGTTACTCAGAAGTTCAAACAACACAGTTCCCTTAAAGTGCCCAGCCTCAGGCCTCCGTCCAGACACACACGTCAAATATGATGATGATTACTGAAAATTTTATCTCATCATATAAAAGAAAGGTTCTTCCAACCCCAAAGGATCAGCCACACACCCAGGTCCAATTATAACTTAAATCCTACCCAAAATACATGCTACAGCCAATTCTTGTTAACTAAACTAAAATGTATTAAAAAAGGAGAGAGAGGGAGTGTTGGTTAAAAGATCAATATACATACAAACTTGAATTCAATTCTTGAGGTTCAGATACATAGCAGTGATGAGTTTGTAGTTGCCAAAAGTCCTTTTAGAAATAGTCCATAGGTTATAGTCCAATGTCCATATTCAGGGTGACTCCACTCAGTGACTGGGGATCTCAATACTTATGGCTTAAGGTTTCCCCCTCTTGAAACTCAAAGCAGATCTGAGATGAAGAAGGATCATGGCCCAGGGTTCTTGTATATTTCCAGCAGCCTTTTGGCCTGAGAAAACAATAGGCTTAACTCTCCTTCTCCCAAACATCCTGGCAATTAGCACAGGGTAATTTATCCATTAAACAGTTTAAATACAGGTTATCACAACCTTCAAAGAGACATATAGACAATAATACTATTTCACTCAAGTATCTTCCTAAATGTTAATATTCCTTTTTTTTTATCTTTGAATCAAAGCTATAGCAATAGACAAGACTTGTTTGCTTATATTACAAGACCTGAGCAAACATCTACCCTTCTTCCTCTAACAATACAGGCCTGTATTTCAAAGCTCTATTCATTTACATATCTTCCTAACCAGTCTCTAAAGTTTGGCCATGGGTCAGGTCAGTCTGGGAGTTAATTAACTCTTTCTGGCCCTGTCACCTTTCAATGAAATACTGTATTATATTACACTCATAACGTCACAACAGGACAAATAGTCTAAGTTTAGACAGACTCGGAGTCTGCTCTCTGATCCAGCAAACAGAGAGAACCTGCTGTCCAAGGGGAACCCCACCCTATATGTTTGTATGTTTTCTCTGTAATGCTTTTACCTGAAAACAAACGTGCATGCTTAGAAGGAGCTGTGTGATATCTTGTCACTGCTGGCAATATGCTGTTCAAAATTCTCAGAGAGAAAGTAAAGCACAGGCGCTGGCATTTTTAGGGAGACTGGCTTGCTGGGGATATCGCAATGCAGGGAGCTGTTCAGCCTTAAAACCCCGGTCAGGAGTGACACGCAGGTCTCTGCCCCAGAGGGATGATGGCTGGGAGCCAGAAGCTTTTAAGTGGATGTTGTCAAGGGGTCACAAAGTGGGAATACAAGTGAAGTTACCCTGAAACTGTGACGCAAGTCAGAGGCTATTAAATCAACATACAGACAGTTTGCTAACTATACGTCCATGACAATTTGAGAGTAGGAATGATGGTCTTGTGGTTAGGCCACTGAACTGGGATTTGGGAAACCAGGGTCTATTTCTTTCTCAGCCAGGCTTCCTGTGTGAACCACTTAGTCCAGCCTGTGCCATAGTCCTTCGTGTGTAAAATAGGGATAATACTTCGCTACCTCACAATGGGGGTGTTAAGGATAAAATCCATTAACGATTGTGAGGTGCTCAGATTCTTTAATAATCAGGGCCATGTAAGTATGTAGACAGACAGGCCCAGAATTAAGATCTTGATCTAAACATCCCTAAAGTTGGGAGTGTTAGAAACCATCTCTGTTATTAGCAGGTTCAATGAGTATCAGTTCTGAACAACCAATTCTGTCTAGTGCTTTCTGTTTGATTTACACAAATGGATCCATCCAGTAAGCTGTTCAGTGCATGAAATTAGTGGGAGTGAAGGTGGTCAGCACGCTGCTGAACAGAGCCCTCAGCAGTGAAAAAATAATTAATATAAAAAAAGTTCTGTGCACCAAGCCAAATGTTTACAAGAATACTGACAAACGCTCTAAAGGGACACCCCAACTCATTTTAGGCCCAACATTTAAGATTAACACTTAAGATTAACAAAATGGATATGTTACAAAATGTAATAGGAAAATAAATTATTTTAAAGCTCTTTTTAATATACGCACCTCTGAATGTTAAAAGTAAACATCCCTCTGCAGTGTTAAAATCTCAAACTGCACCCTTGTGCCAGTGTAGGACGTGAAACTGGCCAAAAAGGAACGTGAACTTGACCAGTGAAGTTAGTTGCCCCCACCTGGAAGAAATGCACAGAGGCAAATAGGTATTATATAAATGTTAAAAAGCAAATTAGAACCTTAAACTACTTTCCAATTGAATAATGTTGGGCCATAATTTGTAAAAAAGCCTCCATTAAATGTACATCTCCAACTTTGCATGTGCAATAATTTGCACGCACTCAGATCCAGACTGGTGTGAGCAAACAGCATGTGTGCATGCGAATTGCATAGTTGGCTGTTTACCCAATTTGCACATGAAACTTGTGGGGACTGCATATGCAAAATTGAGGCACTTTTTGAAATGTGGCCTTTTAGATGATTTTACTGAAATATAGTTGTGTCTTTTTAAAATGGCACTCATTTTAAAGAAATGTGAATTTGCTCACATATTACAGAGCATAATAATGCTTGACACTTATAGTACTTATCTTTAAAATACTTTACAAACATTAGCTAACTACTGACTATGACAACTGTATATGTAAACAAAAGCCGATTACCATCAGATCCATCAGCTATTACTGGTATGAAGCAGTGTGGCACCCACAGAGAGTACTTACATTCAGATTTCCTAATGGATAAGTAATATACCACTAAAGGGATGAAAGATTCTTTGATTTAAGAAAAACAGATAAAAGCAAAGAGGGAAGAATGAGGAAATGCTATTTATAAGGAACAAGGGCCCAATCCAGAAAAGCGTTACTTACAAGTTATGGCAAAAGAACACCTTGTAAGGAGATGATCTTGCTGTGTAAGGCCCATAGGTATGGCAAATGGTGTTATGAGTAATTATATAGAATGATATGGTGGATGCTGCTGCTAAATTGTGAAATTTCACCAACAGCTGTCACACAGTTGTATAGGAGATACCTTGATTTCCCCCTCACCCCTATGTTGTGCTTACTGTGTGAAGTGACTCTGGTATCTCATATAGCAAGGATTTTCAAACTTTTTAGGCTGCATACCCCTTTCCAAATAATACAGTCTACCATGCACCCCCATCTGAGATAATATGCCTATGATTAGATTGTCAAGTCTTACTAAAAAAATGTGTTGACTGCCATTACAGGATATTCCTCATGTATCCCAGAAAACCACTGTCCACATAAAGCATAATGTTGTAACTCCATAATAAACACTAAAGCTGAGTTTTTTCAGAAGGTGCCTAAGGATATTTGGCTCCCCAATTCCCATTAAATTAATGGAAATTGTACATCCTAATCCTGTAGGCACCTTTTGAAATCTCAGCCCAACTTTTAAACGGCAGGATAACGGGTTTTATAGACTTCACTCATCCCCTGAGGCAACATAAGAGCTGTTGACTTTAAAGTAAATTGTTTTTATCAGGAGCATCTAAGGGAGTCTGATATCTATCACAGAATGATAAAAATAAATACTTCTTAAAGTAATAATAGAGTTAAAAGACTAGTCTTCTGCTAGTCTGTCAGTTTAGAAGTTAATGTGACATTTGGATGACAACCAGGCTGACAAGGAACTGATAGATAATTTTGTTTTCAATTATTGTTTGGCATTATTATCCGAATATTCTCTGATGTTGGCAACGGATGAGTAATAAATCGGTAACACATTCATCACGGAGAAACAACACACTGATCATGAGCTGTAGCGGCAGTGACTAGGTCACAGACAGAGCTCTGGTATTTTACTCTTGCATATTAATCTGAATGCACATCAGCAAAAGTTTAGTTACACGGGAACACTTTCAAAAGTGCCCTAGTGGCTTAGGAGCCCAAGTCCCATTGAGGTTTAATGGGATTTAGACTCCTACATGCCTGAGTCCCTTCTGAAAATGGCTCCAAACTCATTTAGGCATTTTTGAAAAAAAACCCTTTAATTATTAATTGTGTTACAGTATTATTTTAAAGCCCTAACCCAGATCAAAGCTCCATTGAGATAAGTACTGTACAAACGCGTCATAAGAGAGAATCCCTTTATGGGAAGTGATAGAGTTGGGTGTACAGTCCAGGTCTCCTGGGCCCTATTTTAGTGGCCTGTCCATTGGGCCATGCGATCTCTTACTAAGGGTACGTCTTCACTACCGTCTGTATCAGCGGGTAGCAATTGATTTCCCGGGGATCGATATATTGCGTCTCACCTAGATGCGATATATCGATCCCCGAACGCGCTCCTGTCGACTCCGGAACTCCACCAATGCAAACAGCGGTAGCGGAGTCGACAGGGGGAGCCGTGGACGTCAATCCCGCACCATGAGGACAGTAGGTAACTCGATCTAAGATACTTCAGCTTCAGCTACGCTATTCACGTAGCTGAAGTTGCGTATCTTAGATCGATCCCCGCCCCTAGTGTAGACTAGCCCTAAGACAAAACATAAGAGAAAATTGAAGTGGACATTTGTAAGCATTGCTTGTCTGCACTGCTGGGCCTTAACTTACAATACCCGCAGCTGTGTCAAGTCGTGGCATCTCTTGAGCAGTGACTGTTAATCAAGCCAAATTAGGAGCTAGTTTTGTCTTGTGCATAAACAAAGATATGAACGAGACCACCACACATTACTATTGGAGCCAGCATTTGAGCGATGGTTTCTAGAGGTGAAAGGCCGGTATGTTATAATCTGGCCATGTGAAAGGTCTTTAAGAAAATCTGTGAAGTCCTCTTCCAAGTGTATCCCCATAAAACATCACCGCAAGTTGACTGTGGTGATTTAGCTTTAGTAATGTATTCTAGTTTTGCTATGTTATTTTTCCTAAACAGTTTTGTCAGTACAGGCAACTATATTTTATAACTCCAACTCCCTGTTGTCAGATTTTCTCAACAAACTGTCATACACTTTCTATCTTATTGACACATCTGCTGCTAGTTCTGGCAATAAATCTAATAGCCATCGACCCATGTGCTGACATTACAGTGACAATTATCTAAAAATAATGTGGTAATGAAGTGACAAGAGTCTCTATGTAGAAGGTTAAATTAAAGCAAAGTGCAAACTGGGGTGAAGAGCCCATGCGGTACTTGGGCAATTACACACTCAACCCCTGATGCTGTCCAATAGCTTTTACATTTCTGTCAGCGGGAGATGCAAGGAAGAGAGAGCCTTAAAACTAGGAGTGAGTTGAATTATACGAGATCCTTTGCAATGGCTGCTTTAAAATGTAAGGTCTGCATTTCCCCTTTACTAAATAAATAACACAGTGGCCCATGGATCTGTCTCGTAGGTACTTATTCTGTGCATATCACTCTGGTACCTCACCCCACTAGTCAGCCTGCCGGAGGGTATCTGATACTGCATATTCATCTGTACTTGGACTAGGAAATAATTGCAGCTGCTCAGTATCTGCGGCGTGGTGGAAAAGTCCATGTTAACTTTTGCGGAGGGCTATTTTTTTTAAAAAGGGGACCATTCTAGTTGTTCTGGCCTCCAGTGTCATGGCAGAATATTGTCACAGCTGCTGGTGGGTGAAAATGCAGGCTTTCCTAAAAGCCAGAGCCAAGTGTGTGTTGTGCTGGGATTATTTCCATGCTTGGGTAGTTGGGCACAAGGTGTGCAATACTCTGATATGGTGTTGCATCATCTTATTGCTTAACTCTTAGCACAGCGAGGATCAGTGTACAGCATCTCAGCATTCTGCACTGAAGTAAATGGAGTTCTCAATACCTCAGTTTCTCTCACCTTTCATAGCCTGCACCTTTCCTCAACCTATTTCCTTCCCCTTACGGTGTATGCTTATTTATTTATTTTTAAATCTGTCCAACTCTAGTGGTTCCTTAGTTAACAGGAAGGATGGTTCTGTGGTAAAGGCATTGCACTTGAACTTAGGAGATCTGGGTTTAATTCCCAGCCTTGCCACAGATTTCCATTATGATCTTGGGCATGTTACTTAATCTCTCTCTGCCTCAGTTCTCTGAGTACAACTGGGATGATATTGCTTCTTTTCTCTCTCTCTTTTGTTGGTCTCTTTAGATGGAAAGGTCTTCAAGACAGAGACTCTCTCTTGTTATGAGCTTGTATAGTGCTGAACACAATGGGCCCCTGGTCTTGGTTGGGGGCCTCTAGGTGCCACTGTAATGCAAAATCATAATCCACCATTGATTATTGAATAATCCAAATACGAACAATTGACCAGAGGCATCCCTATTAGATTAGCTTAAGTATTTTCTCAGTCTGGAGAGTAAGTGGCCAGGCCTGGGAATCAAATCCAGGTCTCTTGCATGACTGTTTGCAGAACTTATTTTCCTCTGGTTTTAATCTTAGATTCTTGTGTAGCATTTCGATCAGCATAACCTCCCTATGTGGGTGTTGATGTTTTCAGAACAGAAAGATGAAGTGAAAGGTTAATTTAAAAATGGAACAATTAGAATTTCTTTCTGGGTCTTTGCTTGTTTTGCACTTGAAATTAAATCAAGAAAGCATTTATGTTTGTGCCAAATTACTACACTATCTTCCCAAACAATTGCTCGATTGTGCTCTCAAGATAAAAACAAAGTTAAGGGGAAAAAATTGTGAAAAGCCATTTAGCAATGCTGTGGGCTTAGTAATTTACCATGATTGGTTTTCAAATAACTTTGGTCGACCTTTGTATATTTTAACTGGGCCACCTCCTTTCGTACAATAAGCCAAGTGCTAAGAGACGTAAAATAGGCTGTTAACTATAAAAAGCCTATTCTGTTAAACATTACTGCTATTTTTTCATGTGTGTATTGTTAGGGAAATGGTGATGATGATGACGATGATTCATTCATTGTACTGGCCAAAGTACTCGAATGGGGCCCATTGTGCCAGGCACTGTACAAACACGGAAAAAGCATGAAATCCTGGCCCCATTGAAGTCAGTGGGAGTTTTGCCATTGACTTCAGTGGAGTCAGGATTTCATCCGTAGTCTCTCTCCCTGAAGGATTAGAAGCTAAGCTCCCGAATTTGCAAAGTACAATGCACAGGCAAACCGCTGCACCTGCATAGAGCCTCCCTGACTCGGTCTGACAGGCTCCCCAGTCCACCAGCGAAGACAAAGAAGGATGGTCCAGTGGTCAAGGTGCTGACTTGGAAGATTTGGATTCAATTCTCTGCTCCACCACAGATTTCCTGTGTGACCTTGGTTAAATCACATAAAAGATCTTTAAAAATTTTTACCCTAAGTGACTTAGGAGCTGGAATCCCATTGTCAAAAATGACTGATTAAAAGACATAAAGAGATGACGGGTTGGGACAGGAAGTAACATACAAGCATGTGACCTTGGTAACAACCACCTCGGTTTTGTTAGTTACGCGTTTTGCTTCTGCTGGAGTTCTGTGGTTGGCTGAAAATATTTTGTATTAGTGGCAGAATTAGCGTGAGGATAATGTCAGGAGGGGGGAGCTATGGGACAGGAGAAGGAAGGAAGAGAAACAGTTACCACTCATCTGCCTAACCATGATAAACAGCCAGAACGTATAGCTAATTTTTTGATGATCATTTTTATTAAGGTAGTACCCAATGGCTCCAATCAATTCAGGGCTCCCTTAAGCGCGGTGCTGTACAGACAGAAGAAGACAGTCCCTGTCCTTAGTAGTTGACTGTCTAATAGATAAGACAGACAAAAGAGCAGGGAGGAGACTAGAGAACTTTGTAACATCCATGCAGAATGGTCAGAGTGGTGGTTGGCAAATGTCATGTTAGTTCCATGTATGTAGTGTTGTTGTAGCCGTGTTGATCCCAGGATATTAAGGAGACAAGGTGGGTGAGGTAATATATTTTATATATTATCTCGCCCTCCTTGTCTCTGTAATGTTAGTTCCGTTGTGGTTTTAGAAGTCTTTGTTGTTTGTTTTAATTATCGTATTAAATGTATTTTGGGGTTGTGGTGAGGAAGGAATGCAGAAGAGGCTGACTTAGTAGGTCAAAAACATGTACATGAGAAAATAAGGGGGAGAGGGAGGAATGGAAGGACAAAGCAATGATGGGTGGCAGGAGGGGTGAGCGTTTCAAAATCAAATGACTTCACTGGTGTCAAAAGGGCCCTGAAGGCATAATTCTGCCAGAGAAGTCACTCAGGTTCTTGAGACTTATTTTGCTTCCAGAAACATTATTTTCCTTGACCGACTGTGGAATAGGGGACGCTTGGGGCCTGGCTCAGTGTTTGGAAAGTTTCTGTTGTATGAAGAAAATGCATCATTTGGTGGTGGTGGTGGTGGTAGAGAAGTTGGTAGTTGGATAAGACAGGTTTGTGTGTATGTAATGCCTAAGGAGTCAAAGCTGTTTTCTAAACCAGTCAGTAAAGGTCAGAAGAAGAACTCTGCATACACAGAGCGATAAGTAGGTAATTGAACCTGAAGGTTTGGGGATAGGTTGGTTCATTACTCAAACAAGAAGGACACAATTCAAACACATTATCGGCTGATCAATACTCAGCATGACCAATATATTAAGGGGGGATCAGGCAAGTGATTGTTGCGGTGATACTTTGGCCCATGTCGGTAGTGACTGAATGTAGTTACTGGCTGTTCAGTGTTATATGTGAAATATATTAATGGGGTCAGGGCATATTGACTTCAGTACTCTTCAGAGTCTTTAGGTCAAGCCCCAGTCCAACAGGTGACTTTTGGGGAGAGCTGAATAGCTGTTCCACACACAACTAAAAAAAGGAGATGATAGAATAGTGGAAGGGACAAGGAGCTGGCAGAGGAGGAAGGCTGCCACTGGCTGGACAAGGAGCCAGGGAGGAAGTACGGAGGAAGCTGCTGTTGGATGAGCAGCTCAGGGAAGGAGAGTGGGACTGGGAGCTAGTGGGAGGAGGCGAGAGAGATTGGATGAGGAGCCAGGAGGGGGAACAGGGACTGGCTGTTCGAGGAGATTGGAACTGAGTGTAGGAAGGGAAGAGACTGGGAGTCGGGGAGATTGAGAATTGGACAACAAACCCCGACCAGGGCAAAGAGACTGGGGTGGGAAGCCTGAGGAGTGGAGACTGGGACTGAGTAGGCAACGAAAATAGGCCTGAAACAAGGAGCCAGGGGTGGGGGAGAGGCAAAACGGGGACAGGGCAGAAAGGGGTCAAGCTTGGGGCAAATAGACAGAAGAAGCTGTGCCAGCAATACCACACCTGCCTCCACAGCCTGGAATGGAACCCAAAATTCCTGAGTCTCACCACACCTCTGCTATCAGGACACTTCTGTGAAACCCACTGGCAGTGTCTCTCTCCACCTCTAGTGCTGGTCCACACAGGGGTTGATAGCTTACGATTGCTATCAGTTACTCCATTAGCTCAAATGGCAAAGGTCTTTGTGGTGTATCTAACTGCTCCAACCCTACTGATAGCATTATATTGCAATGCACATGATTCAAGTGATGGAATTTCTGGTTTTTCAGTTTGCTTTATAAAAAAACCTAGGAAATTACACACATAAAACTATGTTAAAAGAACATTATTAATCTGACTTTGCAACTTGAAGAATGTTCTTTTATTGTATTTTTGTTACATAGGGAAATTCCCAGACAAAAAACTTAATTAACTTAAAATTAAGATTGCTACAGTAAGTAACAACGAAAAAGAATAAAGCAATATCAAGGGTTCTACAAATAATACAATCTCAGCATTATAATGTATGGAAATGTAAACATAAGGTAATATAAATAATGATTCTAGAATCCATGCAGTCCATGCATTCTCTAACAAAAATCTAGGTGTGAAATTTCATGTTTCATGATTCTGACCTCCATTTTCCTTTTAATTTTTAGTAGGGGAAAGGTTAAGATGTCATACTATTATTCAGTAGTTTTTATAGTAAGTTGTGCAAGGACGATAAATGCAAGGATTGTGTGTTGTTTTTTAACCATATATTTTATATCAAGCAATACACTAGAAAGATCTTATGTATATTAACATCAGTTAGAAAACAGAGTTCTTGCGAAATGTCTCCTTAATTTCACGATTAAAATATTTTATATTCTGCACAATTCAAAAGATGTGTTTGCATTAGACCATGAAGGATATATTTGTCATGTAGTACAAAACAGTTGTAGAATAGTGGTGTTTTTTTGTCTTGAAACAATTTGAATAAAACGTTAATAATGAAGTGCTATGTTACTTGCACCTTGTTAAGGTGGCGGGTGGAAAGTCAAGTGTGAATTTTCACATTTATATGTATGAAATGTTGCAGTATTAGAATAATCATCGGAATTAGATTTTTCCATATTTTCTTATCCTTGGCTTTCATTTATTGTAATATCCTCAGTAGTTCTCATTCGTAACTGTTAGGATTTCTGCAGTAAGTAACATAACTTCAAGTTAATCAAATTCAGGTATTTTTGTCTGAGAATTCAGTGGTATCACTTATTTTCTCGGGCTGGCATTAAGCACTGACCTCCTACTGTTTTTCATGAGATGGTCTTTTCATTTACAGCCTCCTAGTGACAGTAGACTGAGTCGGACTTGGCAGAGGAACTGCAGTACCAAAAAGCTCATAGTCTTTTAATGAGCTTTGATTATATCTCAGAACCACGCTGAGCCTGGGAGAGAAGGTCCAGGGAGAGCTGATGTGGATCACTTTCTGATTCAGGATTCCCTTTTCTATTTCTCTTTTTTATTTTTAAATTTTCAGTTGAATGTAATTCTAGTGAAATGTGCTGGATTGGACTGGCAGCTCTAAAGGCTGAAGCCCTCTGTTTCACTGACGAGAAGATACAGCCAGACAGTAGCAGTGTGTGTTTCCTCACCTCACCCGTGAGGATCTCACCTGTTCTGGTGCAAGAGGGAATGAAAAGATTGCTCATTCTCCGTAGTCCCTTTGATGCCTGGGAAGGGCCAGCGTGGATACCAATTAGGTGTTGATCATGATGGGGCTTTTTTGTGTTGTGGACCAGTGTGCATGGAGAATTACTTCAAGACCATGTGCTCATTTTGCTTGGGCCACTGATGTTAAATTCAAACAGGCAGGCAGAGTTCACTGCAGAAGAGAAAAAAGGAAACATGTGAAGAGCCAAAGTGGTAAGTAAGTATTAAGGCTTATGACCTTAAAGGGAAACCTAAGTAAGAAGAGTGGCACATTCAGAGGAAAATCAGGAAATCAGCAGTTAAGAATATTGGAAATACCAGGAACAAGAGACGTCCATCTAGCCCAGAAGGCGTGTCCTTTTTTGGTTTATTTGCAGTTCACCTACCTGCTTTTTTTATTACACTTTTCAATCGCCTTTTTCAGATCAGCGCTCTATAGCTTGATCCCAATCTTTCTGGTGGACTCAATGCACTTGGGCTTTGAAGTGTGGATCTGCATTTAAGCCTGAGTTTTGCAGCTTAGACTCCACTAGGCTCACAGGTGAGGCCCTATAGAATGCCAGATGCTGTAGATACTGCCAGGGTGTTAAATGTGGCAGCTACTCTTGATGAACCTATAAAAAGATGAGACACAACCCTCCATGCCCCTTCTCCTGCTGAATCCAATCCCACCTACTCACGCCAGTCCAAGTGCCCAAAGAACAACATCCCAAAGCATAAATAGACCCGCTTCCTTTTTTGTCTCTTTAATGTCACAGCGATAAGGTTATGTGGCTCTTTGGAATCATTGCAGCTTGTTAATGATGTTTGACAGGAAGAATTGCTGCTCAGTGCACAGAGAAGAAACAGTGCTGTGCTAAAATATGCTGTATGCTCAGGGGTTCTTTTTGCTAATAATGAGCTAAGACAGAAGCACAACCAAACCTTTTAATCATAAAAATTGAAAAATTAAAATACTAGAGATGAGTGCAAGCAACAAAACTGAAGCCTAAATTTCAAACCCACAAAGCTCTCAGGTGTACAGATACTGTGTTTTGCATTGGCCCATTATGACATTAGAGGCAAATTTCAAAATTTGGATCTGGAGCTCGAATCTGAACCAGCCCAAAATTTGGGGGTGTTTTGTTTTGGCTCATCTTTTTTTTTTTTTTTTTTTTTTTAAGTCTTAAAGTAACTAGAAATATTACTATTATTATTACTTTTACTATTAAACTGAAAGGAATCAATTTTAAGACTGGAAACAAATAGGCAAATCATTGTTTCCTGCAGTATCCTTTCTGGGCCAGATTTTCAAAAGTAAAAGCTGAACCTTTGACCCCAAACTTGTCCATCTCACCCATTTGCTTGTGCAGTTACCTAATTTGCCTCTGTAAATGTAGGAATAGCTCGGTGTGTCTTTTAGCAAGAGACATTTTAATCCATTTTGAGAATGTGACCCTCAGTGGGTTGTGTTAATCATCTAGAACGTTCAATAATTTGTCCACCCAGTTGATGGCAAGTACGCTGTGTGTTTGGCAATAAAATATATGGGTCTGGGTAGGCTCTAAACACCTGCATATGAAGAGGTCATTCCCAGATGGAGTTCACGCTGTTTTATTAACCTGTATACTTAGACCTAAGTACTGAATATGTACCTCCTGTATGCCATCTACCCTGCCTCTTCCCCACCACATCCCTTGAAATGCTAATTAATTATGACTTGAGAGAGCGAGCTGTTATCAGGCCTGGGGTGATGTGCTTGCAGTCCTTCTGTGAGCCAGCCATAACTTCTGACGTACACACTGGTTTTCTTTAATTCAGTTATATATTTTCAGTGCTTGTTTCTTGCCTTCCCACCCACTGACTCCTTTTCCATAGACTTCATCTAGGTATAGAGTTTGAGCCTGGACCCATTGAAGGATCAGGGCTTTGGTCCCTGCTTTTCAATACGTATGTATTTTTTGCCTGCTCCTGCATTTGCCTTTATCAAGTCTCTGTACCGAGCCTTAGCATGGAACCTTCAGAGCTGAAACTAGAAACCTCCTAGATCAGCTGTTTTCAACCTGCTGATCAGTGAAGCAAGGGAGGAGGCTGAAGCTGCACAACTGAGAGCTAGGAGGACTTTGCAGGATTCCCCGTGTCAAGATCTTGCACCACGCAGAGATCTTGCATGGTGAATAAACTGAATGTTGTTTGTCTCTGGAAATGCCCTTGGATACTCAGGTTTTAAGATGCTGCTATTTAAAGTTGCTCATAAGAACATGGGCCTAATAATAATAATAATAATAATAATGAATAATGCAGTCATTGTTCATCTTCTTGGATTTCCTTTCCAGTGTTCTTAGATGGATGCCTTCAGTATTTGTCTCTATGAGCACTGGCGTTTCTTTGCTGCTCTTCCTGTGTAGCATTTACTGCCATTTTGGTGCTCAATCCAGCCAAGTGCTGAGTGCCATCAACAGCCATGGTAGTCAGTGAGAGTTGAGGGTACTCAGCACCTCAGTTGTGGGTGCTACTTGAAAATCTGGCCCTTAATATTTGCTTTAATCAGATATAGTGATTATATGAAATTATATGAAACAGAACTGGTGTGACTGCTGCTGGAATCCTGTGTCCAGTTCTGGTGGCCACCGTTCTAGAAAGATGTTGATAAATTGGAGAGGATTCAGAGAAGAGCAACAGGGATGATTAAAAGATTAGAAAACCTGCCTTAGAATGATAGACCCAAGGAGCTCAATCTATTTAGCTTAACCAAAGAAGGTTAAGGAGTGATTTGATCACACTCCGTAAGTACCTCATGGGGAACAAACATGTAATAATGGGCCCTTCAGTCTAGCAGAGAAAGGTCTAACATGATCCAATGGCTGGAAGTTGAAGCTAGACACATTCAGACTGGAAATAAGGCACGCATTTTTAATGGTGAGAGTAATTAATCACTGGAACAATTTACCAAGGGTTGTGGTGGAGTTTCCATCACTGAAAATTTAAAAACCGAGATTGGATGTTTTTCTGAAAGATCTGCTCCGGAAATTAGTGTGGGGACATTTTATGGCCTGCGCTTTAACTAAACTATGGTCCCTTCTGGTCTTAGAATCTATGAAAATCTGTCTTTGAGTTACTCAGCAGAAGAATGAAGATTGTTTGTTTTTCCTTTTTAGTTTATATTTGATTTTTATCTTGATTCGAAGCTATTAAAAAAAATCATAAGGTTCTGCTACCCCCATGAATGCTTTCATGGAGAGAGACTTGTAGTATCTCGAATGGTAGTATCCACCTCATGCCTTCCCTGGAACAGCTAGCTGATCAACGGGGCAGAAGTACATTTTACATCCTTGTAGATCTATTAGGCAGTGGAGCAATCTCACAAGGAAGATTGTGCTAGCTAATATACTGTAGCGTACAGTTCTGCACCGGTGAGAGTGGGGGTTAGGCACGCAGCTCTCAAACTGACATCTGTGGAACCTTACCTGGTGGGCCCTCAAGTTCAAATATTTTTGAGGACCGAGTGTGACAGATACGGCAATTTCCAGCAATGTCTTTGGGAAATTTTACTGTATTAAATGTATGTTTCATTGTGGGCCAGAGATTGTATATCATTTCTTGGGGGTGAGTGACCACAGCCTCCAGGGACAAGGAATATGGGGAGTGATTAGGCAAATTTACTCACATTATAACACCTCCAGAGAGGTACCACCTCCTGCGAGGCTCACATATACCGGTTCAAACTGGATTGTCCAGAGGCCAACAGACAAAGAAAGGACTTTTTGGATAAATAGCCTGAGTATAAACTGACTGAGGGCCTTAGGGTGACCAGATAGCAAGTGTAAAAAATCAGGACAGGGATGGGGGGCACCTATATATGACAAAGTTCCGAATATCGGGACTGTCCCTATAAAATCAGGACATCTGGTCCCCCTAAAGGGCCTTCTTTCTGATCCAGCAAACAGACAGGATCTTCTGTCCACGGAGAGGGCCCCACTCCTTAGGGAGAGAGAGATGGGTCTTTGCGTAAGAGAGGTGATGGCTGAGAAGCCTACAGGGGATGTCCTTGCTGGACCATGAGGGGGAATAAAGGTGCAGTTGTCCTGAACTGTGATATCTAGTATTGGTGGACTGGGCTGTTGATGGATCCTTGAGATGCTCTCATGAAAAGTTCCACAGCCTGAAAAAAGTTTGAGAACAATCGCACTACATGCCCTAAGACAAAGGTGGGCAAACTACGGCCCGCGGGACCCTCCTGCCTGGCGCCTAAGCTCCTGGCCCAGGAGGCTACCCCCGGCCCCTCCCCTCCTGTTCCCCCTCCCCCGCAGCCTCAGCTCACTGCGCCGCGGCACAATGCTCTGGGCGGTGGGATTGTGAGCTCCTGGGGCAGCACCGCCTGACCTAGTCTATGTGCTGCGCAGTGGTGTGGCTGGCTCCAGCCGGGCGGCACGTCTGCCTGTCCTGGTGCTCTGGGTGGCACGGCTGTAGTGCTGCCAGCCACCGGTGTGCGAGGCAGCGTGGTAAGGGGGCAGGGAGCAGGGGAGGTTGGATAGAGGGCTGGGGAGTTCGGGGTGGTCACCAGAGGGTGGGGCGGTCAGAGAGCAGAGTACAGGAGGATTGAATGGGAGCACGGGTCCTGGGGGCAGTCAGGAGGGCAAGGGGGGAGTTGGATGGAGCTATGGGGGGCAGTCGGGGATGGGGGTTTTGGGGGAAGTCAGGGGACAGGGAGCAGGGTGGGTTGGATGGGGCAGGAGTCTTGGGGGGCCATCAGGGGGCGAGAAGCAGGAGAGGTTGGCTAGGGAGCGGGGCCGGGCTACACCTGGCTGTTTGGGGAGGCCCAGCCTCCATACAATTTCAGAAACCTGATGCAGCCCTCAGGCCAAAAAGTTTGCCCGCCCCATCCTAAGATGTCTCTTTTAGCTCTTATTTCTAGGATCCTCTCCAAGTATCTCCTAATAACCATGTGTTACTGCCTTGGCTCCCTATTCCTCATTTTCTGTAACTTATCCCTGGGTGTCCTCTTCTGTTCACATGGCTTCATGTGTCGTATGTCTGTGGATAAATCAGATTGCCTCTTCTCCATACCTGACATGTTTCCCTCTCTTCATTCCCGTATTTGATGCTCAGCCTGCCTGGATGGATTCGTGGCAACTCAAGCTTGATATGGCTACAAATAAGATCTTCTTTACCCCTTTTCCACTTTTCCTACCTCTGCTACCTCTGAACACACCCTCAGTCTCCTTGTCACCCAGGATCCCAACCTAGGCATAGGTTTTGACTCCTTCCTCTCTTTCTCCTCTCACCCTGAGCCTGTGATGTTCCATTCCTGCTACTTTTCCCCCATCATTTGTCCCCCATAGCGCTTGTGTGTGAGTCATCATAGCAAGCTACGTGAAATTTTTCTTCTCTGTTCACTCCCTGCTTTGTATGTAGGACACTATAAAAATTGTAGGAGGTGTGGGAACATAAAGGGATGGCTGGAGTGAGTCTTATGTGTGACTCTTCTTTGCTAACACTTCATTGCTGCTGTGGGAGGACTGTAAATAAGCTGCTATGTAGCTTGATTAAAGCTGAGAAAGAATTTTAGTTCTAACTAGGAGATCAGCTGGTCCTTGGCAGAGAAAAAGTGAATACTTTTTCTCTCTGTCTATTCCTTGTCAATCACATACCATTGTACAAACCTGTAACTGGTGAAGTCCGGATTTTAAATCCGTTTGAGTGACTGGATCCTGACCTTCCAAGTAAACTTGGTGATTCATTTGGAAAAATTAGGGAAAACCTGCAGAATTCTAACTTACAGCTAAGAGATGCATGCTGCATTACATACAATCGATGTAGGGCTTGACCCAAAGCCCACTGACATGCATGGGAAGACTCCCATTGATATCAGTGGCATTAGGACCAGCCCTGTTGTAAATACTTTACTAATTGAACGGATGGTTAATAATAAGACTTGTGGGGTTATGATACCTTGAAAGTTTTAGGGCCTAATTTTCAAACTTCAGCTGAGACCTGTGGGTGCTCAGCATCTCTAAAAATCAGCCCCTTAAACTTTTGCAAATTAATTCAAGTGATTATTTCATTAGGGTCTCAGAAGCCCGTAGTAGTCCGTTTGCAATGTGCTCAAAGTTGGATTTTTGGATTTTTTTAAAATCATGCATCAAATTCAGAAATAGCTGTTCTGGAAATAACATTACAAGTTTTCATTGAATTTTCTAACGAATGTTTTTTCCCCCACAAGCAAATACTGTTTCATATTTATAACCATGCAAGAAATAAATCAAATGAGTCTGAAATTAGTCTTTGCTGTTACTATGCTTTGCACATTTCTAGCATTAAGGAGATAAAGAAAGAACCAAACCTGCTTTGAAGAGAAGCTGATTTCCATAGCTAGCAGAGTGACCTACTTAGAAGGGGGGAACTATTTATTAATGTATTTATTTTGAAGATCTGCTTCGAGGCTCCCATCACTATGGCCCTCTCCTGACATTCCTGCTGCAGAAATCTGAAGGACGTAGAGCCAAAACACAAATGTGTCCTTCAAGAGCTTCATTTGTATTACAAGGTTTCTTGTGTGTATTGCTAGAATCTGTCCTTAAAGAGCTTCCTTTGTATTTAAGAGGGTTTTGTTTGTACTGCTGGCTGTGACAGGACCACGTAGCACAGCACCAAGGCATTTGGTAGCTTACTGATATCCACTTTAGCTGAAATTTTAGGAGCAGGAGGTCAAAGTGACCCTTCACTTTGCTAATCTGAAAAAGATTCTCTCATGCAAAAATATATATGTATATATTTTTAAATCAAATCACCTCATTGAAAGGCCATAGAAATCCCCCGAGCTCCATTAATCAAACATTTTTGCAGGACACATAGGGTGCACAGTGTTAATCTGTTTGTTTGTTATGTATATTTCAAAGCCTCACCATGCAATTATTGTGTTTGCCAAGGCTGTATGACATAATGCAGCATTGCAAAGGCCACAACTTTTCTGTTTCTCTCTCTCTCGCTCTTCATTTAAAAAAAAAAAGTTGATTATAATGTTGCCTGGCACTAGGGATCTATTGGTGTGACTCTACCTTTTGTCCAGCAGGCTTTCCACCCAGCAAGCCATTTCTAATTATAGGTAGGACATGGTGTACCCTTTTGTTGCTGCTGGGAAAACATGTCAAAGGGCTTCTCAGATCTAGGGGAGAAGGGAAAAAGTCAAGGATATGACTTTGGGGAATGTTAATCAGTTTAACATTTGTAGGAAATCTATTTAATTACTTCACTTAAATGAGACGTAACAGAGTGCCTTGTTTCTGGAGCTCCTGGGTATCCCTTTCAAGGGCAAGGAATGTTCAGTAACAAATTCACAAGGAGTAAACGGGGAGACTTGCCAAGTGATGCAACCGATCCTATGGACTGTCCCATGGAATCAAGCCGGGGTTCAGCAACAGATAGATCACGGTGTATATGTATACACTAGCCTTAGTCTGTTAAACAAGGGAAACATGATTTTATATATCTGTAATCAAGTAAGCAAAGCTGAGATGGAGCTACTATAAGGTGGGTGCAAAGCTGGTTGGAAAACCATTCCTAGAGAGTAGTTGTCAGTGGTTCCCAGTCATGCTGGAAGGGCATAACGAGTGGGGTCCCGCAGGGATCAGTTCTGTTCAATATCTTCATCAATGATTTAGATAATGGTATAGAGAGTACACTTATAAAGTTAGCAGGTGATACCAAGCTGGGAGGAGTTGCAAGTCCTTTGGAGAATAAGATTAAAATTCAAAATGATCTGGACAAACTGGAGAAATGGTAAAGTAAATAGGATGAAATTCAATAAGGATAAATGCAAAGTGCTCCACTTAGGAAGGAACAGTCAGTTGCACACATACAAAATGGGAAATGACTGCCTAGGAAGGAGTACTGTGGAAAGGGATCTGGGGGTCATAGTGGACCATAAGCCAAATATGAGTCAACAGTGTAAAACTTGAAGAAAAAAAGAAAAAGAAAAAAAAGCGAACATCCTTCTGGGATGTATTAGCAGGACTGTTGTAAGAAAGACACGAAAAGTAGTTCTTCTGCTCTATTCCTCGCAGATTTGGCCTCAACTGGAGTATTGTGTCCAGTTCTGGGAACCACATTTCAGGAAAGATGTGGACAAACTGGAGAAAGTCCAGAGAAGAACAAAAATGATTAAAGGTCTAGAAAACATGAGCTGTGAGGGAAGATTGAAAGAAAAGAAGACTAAGAGGGGACATGATAACAGTCTTCAAGTACATAAAAGATTGTTACAAGGAGGAGGGAGAAAAATTGTTGTTCTTCACCTCTGGGAATAGGACAAGAAGCAATGGGCTTAAATTGCAGCAAGGGAGGTTTAGGTTGGACATTAGGAAAAACTTCCTAACTGTCAGGGTGGTTAAGCCCTGGAATAAATTCCCTAGGGAGGTTGTGGAATCTCCATCAGTGGAGATTTTTAAAAGCTGGTTAGACCAACACCTGTCAAGAATGGTCTAGGTCAGGGGTGGGCAAACTTTTTGGCCCGAGGGCCACATTGGGGTTGCAAAACTGTATGGAGGGCTGGGTAGGGACTGCTGTGCCTCCCCAAACAGCCTGGCCTCCACCCCCTATCCACCCCCTCCTACTTTCCGCCCCCCTAAGAATTCCTGACCCATCCACCCCCCCATGTGCCTTGTCCCCTAACCGCCCCCTCCTGGGATCCCCTGCCCACAACTGCCCCCCAGAACCCCTACCCCCTATCCAACCCCCCTGCTGCCAGTCCCCTGACTGCCCTGACCCCTATCCACACCCCTGCCCCCTGACAGACCCCCCGGAACTCCCACGCTTATGCAAACCCCCTGTTCCCCGTCCCCTGACCGCCCCCGCAAACCTCTGCCCCATCCAGCTGCCCCCTGCTTCCTGTCCCCTGACTGCCCTCCAGGACCCCCTGCCCCTTATCCAACCTCCCACCCCGGCCCCCTTACCATGCCACTCAGAGCAGCATGTCTGGCAGCCACGCCGCCCGGCCGTAGCTAGACATGCTGCCGCTCTGCTCCGCAGGAGCACGCCGCTCCGCTGCCCAGAGCGCTGCCCTCACGGCGGCATGGCTGCGGGGGAGGAGGGACAGCAGGGGAGGGGCCAGGGGCTAGCCTCCCTGGCTGGGAGCTTAAGGGCTGGGCAGAACGGTCCCATGGCCCGGATGTGGCCCGTGGGCCGTAGTTTGCCCACCTCTGGTCTAGGTAATACTAGACTATATTTAGTTATATGTACAGGTCTCCTTGCCTGAAAAGGAATCTTGCCTCTGCTAATGATCCCAAGTGTGATCCTGGAATATTGTGTTCTGAATATGGTGGGTAACAGCTTTGTGAAACAAATTGAGTGTACTGAGTGCTAATACTGTGCATGGGACTCTGGAGAAAACTAACAGCAACATGAAAAGTAATTCCTAGGCCTGATTCTGCATTTCTCTACATGTTGTGCCATCATTTACACCAATGCAAAGTGGACATAAAATATGACCAGATCAGCCTGTCCGTTGTATACCCTGACTTTGCACTGGTATAAATGGCTACACAAGGTGAAAGGCAATGAATCAGGGTCACTGATTGCATAATTTATTTAAGGGACCAGTATTTGGTTGGATAGTGAGAGTTGCTGATGTGCGCTAAATGGAGTTGCTTGTGCTCTAAAGGTTCTTCGCTGTACCATAATTCTCCTAAATTTGGTTTGATTCAGCAATGCTTATTGCCAAATTGCAAGTTGTGAGTGGTGGAGGTCATGTGCAAGATAACCTTTACAATCTTTCTGAGTCAGAACTGGGTCAGGTGCAGCACATTCCCTGCAAGAGAAACCATCCCAATCTGAGCCTTTAAATGATCAAAAACGTATTGATATGCTGCTGTTGCACTGAAACAAACATTTTGTTCTGATATGTATACTGGAGAGGGAGGCTTATCGATCTAAGCTTCTGACTGAGGCAGTCTTGACTGAGTTGTTTATCCTAACGAGGTAGTAAAGAGAGACTGAATTCCATGCAATATTTTTTAGGGTGATTCCTTCAGATGAGACCTTCAAAATCCTTTTTGTTCTGCATTTATAGTGACCTAATGACATCCTTCATAAGAGCAGAAGTTTGTCCCATTGTGGTGGTGACGGGGCTGGTCCCCCCCCCCCGCCCCAAGGCTTTTGATTTTGATAATTTATAAAGAATTGCAAATCAGAGGCATTTCATGGGTGGGATCTTTTTTTTTAAATAGACTCTGAAAGCTAAGTGACCCATTGCAAAGGGGACGTTATCCAAAGCCGCAGTTAGGCTGATGCCATGATAGGAAAAAATAATGCCTTTCTGCAACATGAACTGTTCAACTGGCTGCATTGTTCCATGTACCTTCGTCCAGAGACTGAGCTGGTTCCCAAGGGTTTGTTGGTTGCACCACTTTCTACTAGAATGTGGACTCTTTAACTAACTACAGCTCCTGAAAATGTTTGTCTGACATATAATCCCACTGCACACCCTCCTTGTACGTCCAGTAAAAATAGTGAACACACAAAGTGGTTAGGTTCCATGGAAAGCTCTACTGAAGTTCTGTCCCAAGCATACAAAACTGATCAGGGCAGAGGTGTCCAGAACAGGAAGGGAGTGGTGCGAGGGGCGGAAGAGTAAAGAAGAACTGTAACACAAACACACAAGAGTTGCCAATAAGGACTCAGACCTGTGATGCCCTCTACTCTTATTGTGAAGCAAGTGGAAATGGTGGGTGTGTGGGGGCGTGACCAGTAAGTTCTAGGATTGGGCTCCAATTCATGAAGGCAGGATTTAGGACATACGTTGGCAGTATGACTCTGTACAGTTTCTAGAAAAATTTAAGGAACCCCTCTAAATATATCACCAAACATTAAATAAATCCAATCCTCAGATTGTAGACACATTATTTATTTCTATGATCTCTTATAATTCTTGTTACCTTTGAATTGTTGGGTTTTCAAGCTGGAAATCCTGAGGGGGTTTTTTAGAAGAAAATAACTTCCGTTATTTTTTTTCCATGTTGTTTCCCAAGTCTTTGTTTCAGCCCATGGGTTTGCCTCAGCAGTGCCTATAGCATCTGATGTATTGGGATTGCTGACACAGCTTGTGCTGATGCAGCCGCATGTAGCACTAAAGAATCCAAACAACATGCAGAGTGGCCAAAGATAATGCATATTAGGCAGGTAGGAGAAGGAAGGGAAAGGGTAAGGGAAGGACAGCAGGAGGAAGGGCTCAAAATGAGTCAAGAATGTAATGGCATCTTCCTCTTCTTTCAATGCAAAAGCCACATTTTTTCAGCCCTTTTGGCCCATCTGTGTTAGGGTGTGGTACTGCACCTGTTCCAAACAATGGCAGAGTTCCCATTGACTTCAACGGGTACAAGGTCAGGGGCTTAACTTCTGGAATAACACCACCCTTAGTAGGTTTGTGAACTTGCACACCTCTGTGGCTTCACATCACGAATGAGAGTATCCTTGTATATTACAGATGCAGGGTCAGAGTCTCATTTACACCAAGGCACCTTTACATGGCTCTAGCTGTAAATGTAATTCCATTCACATTTTCAAAAATGGTCATTGATTTTCAGTGCCTCCATTTTCAGGTGCCTGATTTCATACCCACAGGGCCTTGTTTTTGGAAGTGGATGAGCTCCAGATGAAGTCAGTGAGGCACAGGTTTTTAAACAGTGAAGGTAATTAAGTTATTGGAGCAACTTACCTGGAAGTGTGGTGAATTCTCTGTTGCTTGACGTCTGTACATCTTTTTACAAGAAATGGGCGTGCTATAGCTCAAGAACAAGTCGTGGACTGGATGCAGAAATTATTGGGCTAGGTTCTTTGGCCTGTGTTATTCAGATAGTCAGTCTTTTCAGGCCTCAAAATCTATGAACCTGTGTGAAATTTATGAATAGGAGCTGCAAGGTCTCATATTTGTGAAAATCAGACCCAAGATGCCTTAGGCTGGACACTCAAAACAGAAGGCACCCAAAACCATTGGCCGCTTTTGAAAAGATTGACCTTTATTATTATTTTTTAAATGACAGCTTTTGGATTCTGCAGAAGTTGACGCCACTATACAGGAAAGTGCATTACCCATTACAGATGAGGAGGCAAATGGATTTTTTTGAAGCCCTGAGTATCTAGGATTTGGAAATTTCCGTAATTCTCAATGGGTAGATTTCTGCAAGTCTGATCTTGATCTGTTCACAACTACACAACAGTTCCTCTTACACACACAGCTATGAGACTCAAATGCTACAAACTCATTCTTTTCAATATCCCACAATCCAATTATTCCTTGTATAATGGTAAAAATCAATCTGTTATTGAATTCTATAGCCGTTATCTGTAATATTTATATTGACATTCTGTGCATGCATACACAGCAGAATATAAACAATCCAACCCAAAACAGATAAATCAGAACAAACTCTCTAATTCCACACCATTAAAACAAATGTTTCTACAATGGAATGATTCATTTCAATCACATGTAATTTAATTCAGTACCTACAAAAGTGGACTTTTATTAGCCCAAATGCTTGAGAGATAACAAGGCAACGGTTTTTGATCTATTTTCCCATTTATTTGAGTGGGAAAACTGGCACGTTCAGTATTATTAAGACTCCTTGTACATCTATGGCAGGAGTGGGCAAACTATGGCCCATGGGCTGAATCCGGCCTGCCAGCTGTTTCAAGCCAGCCTTTGAGCTCCCACTGGGGAGCAGGGTCTGGGGCTTGCCCCGCTCTGGCACTGCAGCCAGGGCGCAGGGTTGAGGGCCGCTCCACGCAGTTCCCAGAAGCAGCTGCATGGCCCTGCTCCAGCGCTCCAGCTGAGGCGCGGGGTTGGGGGCCACTCCACATGGCTCCCGGAAGCAATGGCATGGCCCCCCTCTGACTGCTACGTGCTCCAATGGCCCTGCTCCAATGGCCCTCTATAGGGCTCACTGAGAGTTGCAGGGGAGGTGCTTGTGGACAGCATACGGGGCAGTGTGCAGAACCACCTGGCCGTGCCTCCACATAGGAGCAGGAGAAGGGACATGCCGCTGCTTCCAGGAGCCACTTGAGGTAAGCTCCAACCAGATCCTGCACCCCTGAGCCTCTCCCCAAGCCCCAACCCTCTGTCCCAGCCCTGATCCTCCTCCCGCCCTCCAAACCCCTCGATCCCAGCCTGGAGCACTCTCCTGCACCCCAAAGCCCTCATCCCCATCCCCAACCCAGAGCCCACACCCCCAGCCAGAGCCTGCACCCCTTCCTGCACCCCAACTCCCTGCCCCAGCCCTGCCCTCCGAACCCCTCGGTCCCACCTCAGAGCACCCTCCTACACCCCAAACTCCTCATCCCCAGCACCACCCCAGAACCTGCACCCCTAGCTTGAGTCCTTACCCTCTCCCCGCACCTCATTCCTCCTCCCCAGTCTGGAGCCCGCTCCTGCACCCTGAACTCCTCATTTCTGGCCCCATCCTGGAGCCCACACCCCCAACCAGAGCCCTCACCCCTTCCCGCACCCCAACCCCAATTTTGTGAGCATTCATGGCCCACCATACAATTTCTCTTCCCAGATGTGGCCCTCGGGCCAAAAAGTTTGCCCACCCCGATCTATGGAGTTCTTAATTCTCCAGGTCCTTTATCAATGCTAACTAATTCATCCCCATAACAGCTCTGGGAGATTGGTAAGTATGTTCAACTATACAGATGTGGAAACTGAGGCAGAGCATTTGAATGAGCTGCCCAGGGAGTTGGGGCTACATTCAGCATTGATCTATGGCTCCTTAGCGTCAATATGACCAACTCCAAGAGGCTGTAGGATAGATGTCTGACAACCATGGTGGATGGCTCTGTTACAAGGGGACTCTATTCTAGATGAAGAGCCAGTTCGGCACTGCCCCTGTAGAAAACTCAGAGGGCCATGCCCCGGGTGAATCACAGGAGGGAAGACTTAGAGGTGGGAGGAGCAAAGTTGTGGTGGTCCCTGTCAGTCACCATTTTTGCAAGCGCAGTAGGAGCTGTGGCAGCACGGTGTATAGTGTTGGGAATGTTGTCTGAGTCTGTGCCCAGGCCAATCCAGATCCTGAATAGGGGAGACCAAGATGAATTTGGCTCTGAGTCTCAGAACTCAGAACTTCCTGGGCCTCAGCCTACTTACTACTTACAGCTTCCTCCTCCTGTCTTTCCATGTGAGTCGACTTAGTCCATGCTGGGTTACAATCAGCCGTACATTTTGAAATGTCTACCTCTTTAGAATGCTTGTCGGTTTCCTTCCATGTGGATTAAGTAACAAGACAGATTGAATTAGTATTGTTGCTGCTAACTTTCTGTCGTACCTATTTACTGGTCAGTGGAGGTGGGATTTAAGTGAGAATGAGATGGAAGATTGCTTTGGAAGGAAAAGGGACCATGTAGAGATTGCAGCTCCGGCATATGAATGAGAGGCTGAAAGCCCCCAGAAATGCTCAAGTCAAAATTGCAGCGTTTTGGTGTCATGGGTGAGTTTAGAACTGAGTCCGTTAGCAGCGTACACTGCAGGAACATGCTGCTGCAGCCTAGTGCCAGGGGCACCCCGTCCTGACTGGCATCCTTAACCGTAAATAACTATCATGGACTATTTGGGCCCCAGCCACAGAACTGATAGTGCACCATTGCGCCCACACAGAGCTCTGTTGGCTTCAGTGGGGCTCCCAGAGGCATGATAACCTATATCAGGGGTTCTCAAACTGGGGGTCAGGACCCCTTAAGGGGTCGTGAGGGTATTACATGGGGGGGTCATGAACTGTCATCCTCCACCTCAAACTCCACTTTGCCTCCAGCATTGATAATGGTGTTAAATATATAAAAAAGTGTTTTTAATTTATGAGGGGGGGTCGCACTCAGAGGCTTGCTATGTGAAAGGGGTCTCCAGTAAAAAAGTTTGAGAGCCACTGACCTACATCCTTCATCAGTTGCAGGATTGGAGTCTTCCTGCCACTGGTCCTGATAGACCGTTATCTGAAAACCCAGGTTTTCCTGATCTCCACCTAGAAAATTGGTGAACTAGGTGGGTTGTGTTGTTTTGTTTAGTGCATTTTGGGCTGGCAACTTGTGTTGTAATGTTTGGAGTCCAGCATCGATGGTCCATACTATTTCCTCTCTTTTATTCCTGTGTTAAGGGCCTGCAATTACCTTATCTCAGCAGGTAGTGAAAATACAGTGCTAGGAAATCCAGGAGTACCATTTCCAACCTCTACCACAGCTGCAAGGAAAATGCATTTCTTTCTTCTTTTGCGTTAAAGAAATGCAGACTCTTGGGAGTGATTGCTTGAATAAATGATGTGTGAAATGAGACGTAACTGAAATGACCAAGAGATCCCACCTTGGTAGGGAAGGTATACAGAGGGCGTGTTCAAAGACTATACCCTAAAATAACTGGTGCTAATGAGCAACAAAACAAACCCCTCTCTCTTCCTGCTTCTGTTCTTTAAACCTGTTAAACTGCAAAGTTTGAGCAGGGCTGAAGGTGCTGAATGCTAATCGAGACCTGTCTCTGCTGCATTCCACATGTCTACACTGCAAAGAAAAATCTGCGATGGTGAGTCTCAGAGCCCGGATCAGCTGACTCAGGCTCGGACTGGTGGGCTAAAAAGAGCGGTGTAGACGTTCAGGTTCGTGAACCTGAGTCAATTGACTTGGTGCTGTGGGTTTTTCTTTGCAGAGTAGACATCCCTTTTTAGACACCAGGGCAGGGATATTCAGAAAGGCTCAGTGGCCAGATTTCAAAAGAGCTTAGTTCCTCTTTAGGTACCTAAATAAGTGGCCAGAGTTTCAAAAGAGCAGAGAACATGGGGGCCTCTTTGAAAATCTGGCAATAGGGTGTTACAAAGAGAGATGCTGGATACTGAAATAAGGATGGGAATAGACTATCTAGGAAGTAACTTAACCCCTGGTTCTTTCTGCAGACCCCTCTCTGGAGGGCAAGGGAGGGAGTTTTAGTCCTTTGATTGACTCAGAAGTTCAACCAAGACAGGAGTTTCAGAGATAATACAAACCAGTGGTTCTAAACCTTTTGGGCTTAGAACCCATTTGTAAGTGTTTTATAGCCTGTTGTGACCCTGTAAATAGTTTGGGGGTAGAGGCCCTGAGGTGGTTTCAGTAGGATCCTGCCTCCTGGAGGGGTTGGCACTCACCCCACAATGGCGGCTCCTGCAGCTCCTGTGCTGGGCTTGGCTCTCTGCATCGGGCGTTGCAACCTCCAGGGTTGCAGCGCAGCTCAGGTTTGGCCCTGCCCCCCAACTGGGCTAAATTTGTGAGTGGAGTTGTGACCTGACTCATGGGGTTGCAGTGCCACTCACTCAAATTTGGCCTACCTGGCCTCCTGTCATCAATGGCCAAACCTGAGTGGTCCTGGGACCCCAGTTGCAGTGTCTGGAGCAGTGATGCCAGCCCTGTGGGACAGGAGCCATAGTAGCTGCTATGCAACCCTTTGAAACATTCTGGAGACCCAATTTGGGGTCCCAACCCACTGGTTGAGAAACTCTGATATAAACTGCCCATAATGGGCTGGATTGAGGGAGGTGCAACACATTGGTGGTGGAGAGGGAAGAGTTGAGGTGTTGCATGATACCATTCCTTTTCATGTCTCTCCTCCTGAGTCTGGCCAGTCACAATTGTCCATGACCATGACCACCCACTGCCCCGGGGAAGCAGCAGGGTGCACGGAGGAAAGGAAGGTGGACCATCCCGAAGGGCGGTGCAGTCTTCGAAACCACTGTGTGCTCGGAGGAGCTCAGGGAGGAATTATACCCATTTAGTTCTCTCCTGTTTTTCATACCTCTGGAGAGACGTACTGGTTTGAAAGTGTCTGGAGGACTGGATAGCTAAGGAAATGGATAAACCTTTTTGTGTCCTGCATGAAACGAGTTTGTTGGGTGTCGGTCTAGTTCTTGGTGGACAGCTGTTCATGTCAGAAAGCACCATCGCAACAGGCACTAATCGGGCACCCTTGTTGGCATTCTCGGTCAATTAGGTAAAGACTGAATTCCTCTGTAATCTATTTTTATTAGCCTTGGTCCTTTTTGGTTAATGCTGAAAAATTGTCCTCAGTTTGTGAGGTAATGCAGGATAAGCTGTTGAAAGAGGAAGATGGGCCACTGGTTAGGGCACTAGCCCAGGACATTGGAGACCCAGGCTCAAGTCCTTTCTCTGCCACAGGCTTCCTGTGTGACCTTGGGCAAAATCACTTTGTCTCTTCATACCTCAGTTCCCCCATCTGTATAATGGGAAGAACAACACTTCCATACCTCACAGGAATGCTATGAGGATAAATATATTAAAGATTGTCAGGTGTTCAGATTCTACAGCAGTGTGACAAGTGGTGTGGTGAAGTAAGTGTGTGTGTGTGTGTGTGTGTGTGTGTGTGTGTGTGTGTGAAAGAGCTGTGGGGGAGGGGTGGCATATAAATGCCTAGCCTAGATAAAACTTGCATTGCTGATGCCTGAATTATACAGGAAGGAATTGAGCACCTTAAGAGCAATATAGTTTCACTATTATAAAACTAAACCAGTTCAGAAAGGTTGAGAACATATTAAACTATCAAAGGAAAAACCTGCACCTATGATCTATTGAGTGAGTCTCTTTATATGTTGAGTATCCCTAACACCTACTGCTAAGATTTGTTTAGTTGTTTCTTTCATTCAGTTAAATTGCTATCCGGACGTAGCAAATGTGGGGGCTTTTGGTTTGTATCAAGCCTACGATAAACAGCTTCCCTTTGGCGAGAGCTCTCTCTGTGTCCCTCCCACCCCTTTTGCTTGATGGCTTAATTTCTTTTGGTTTACCACAGTTTCATTTTATTTTACAGCTTGCAGCATGAGGTCCCAAATCATTTGTGTCTGTTAAGCAAACATATATTTCTGGGATGGATGTTTTAATTAAATGAAACGCATTCTAATTTGGGGTCAGCTGCAGCCATGAATTTTTAATGAGCAGTTTGTTGGAAACCATCTCAAATGGCACCATTTAGCAGGCGGCAGAGCTGCGCGGCAAGTGTTCTTGTTCCAAGCCTGTGCAGATGGGTGATTTGTTGCGTGTGCTTTGCATGACTCCTTTTCCATGCCACGGTGTTTACCTTGGATCAGTCACCCACTCCTGGGCTGCCTGAAAGTCTGCCTTTGCCATTTTACATATCCCCTGGGATCTGACTGTTCCCTTGGACTGATGTGGGTGCAAAAGAGGATGATGTAAGATGCACAGCGAGAGGCTTCCTGCTGGACCAACTCCCTGAAGGGAAAGGCAATGTGCATGCAAAGAGACTTCCAACTAAGAGGAGATTAGCACTGCTTCTAGTAGCCCAGCCACAGAATGGTATTTTTTTGGCACCCGTGTTAAAGATCTCCTTATCTAGAAGATCCATGTTCAAATAATAATGAGCAGGACACATGCACAGAGTGCAGGTACCACAAGGGGGACTCTGCTAAGTGGTTTAAAATTACTTTAGTTTCTGTCCCCCCGACACACACACACACACGCACACACGCACACACACACACACACACACACACACACAAAATCCCACTGGCTGTTGACTGTCATGCAACTCCAGGAGGACAAGGAACAGAATGGAGGAGCACCTACTCAGTGGGACAGCTATTAGACTAGCGAAGCTCTTATTGGCTTGTCTGGGCAGTGGAGGGCTTCCTCTTGGCTCCTTCCTTCAGCTGCTGCCCACCTAATGGACAGAGGATGGTTTAAAGCACCAACTGTGTCTCTCTCTCATATTTACCATTGAGGATTAGAAATAGCCCCCAAACCACAGATCCAGATCCACAGTTTGGATCTGTCGTTCTGGTTCTAGCCCATTTCTGGTGAGGTTCGCTGGACAATCGTTTTATTTCCTGGTGCAGCCTAAGATGGATACCAGCCTGCTGACTTTGGTTTTGGCATACAGGATGTGCCCGCAGTTGCCGGGTAGGCAGAATGATATGGTATACCAAATCTAAGCACGATTTTTCATCTTGTTTAATCTAGTCTGTGTACTCCTGCTCTATTTCCTCTCCCATCTCTGCTAATTACTGATAATCAGTATGTTGAGAAGGAAAACAGAGGTGCATAAATGACATTGTAATGGGCTTTTAGAAAATTAACTCTCCTCCCCTATTGTTGTTTTTAATTTTCTTACCATCCTTCTGTCATTCCCTTCTCCACGGTTTAAAACCTGCCTTTAACATGCTCCCCCTTTGCCTGCCTCCATATTTTCTCCCTTCCCCACCAGCCCCATATTTAAAAACAAAGTGAAAGTACTTCTCAGAAAGATGATGATGAACTGATAAGCTTCCTGGCTGAAGTCCAGCACTGGCATTGGCAAGGCAAGCATCATTCACATTGCTCCTTACTGTGGGAGCGAGGAGTCACCCGGGTTGAAAATTTTCCATCCAATCTGTTTTTTGACGGAAAATTAGGTCTCTGACAAACCAAAAGTTTTTGCAAAAATGTTTTTGCTTTCTCTGGAACATTTTGAATGATAGTTTAAAAAATTAGAAGGTTGTTGGATGAAAAATGTTGCGTGTTGATGAAAATTTAAAATTTTAAAATTTTCCATTGGGGGAAAAAAAAACCATTTCCAACCAGTTTGGTTCCAGGCTTCTCTGATGAGATTGCAGCCAAGGTTCCCAGTTCATTCCAGTGATGGTGCTGGTTTTTAAAATGGGAACTTCTGCTTACTAGGAACAGGACTTAGATCCTCATTTCAGCCGGGCTGTCAAAGAGCCTCCTTTTTTACTTTGAGTTCAGAACTGGAAGCCTAGTGGTGAAATCTCTGCATCTGATCACCGGTCTCTCCCTCGTTAAAATTTTAAATCCTTCCCCCAAACTCGTCTTTCCTTTCCTCATACTCTTTTCTATCCTTTTTCAAAGGTGTGTTTGTGTGTGTGTGACTGCCTCTTCCCTGGAGTTGGACCTCTGCTGCAGATACACAGCATGTCTTCTACCCTATCACCCTCATCGGTTTACAAGCTTTATTACAGAGATGGCTCTTTCTGCCAAGCTGTTTAATGCAGGTGATGGGGGTGGAGCGACAGGGCGAACAGGCAGTTTAGCTAATCTTTAAATCCAGGAAAGAGAGCTTATCAACGATGGCAAACAAAAATGTAATTGTTCCTTTGATTGGTTTAATTCTGTGAGAATTGAGAAAGGATGAACATTTAGGTAGATGTCAATGGTATCTCGGTATATAAATGAGATTGGATACTGATTCTTCTACAACAGATTGGGAGAGAGACCTTCAAGTCAGTGTGTTTTTTCTTTTTCTTCTTGCTGGAGCATTGAATTCAAGTAGCCTTTTAGGAGCAGGTGCATGTATCCTATGTAACCATTCTCCAATTATTGCAAGGATCTTAGTCCTCCGTATCTTTAACCTGCCTTTTTCTATTAAGGGCCAGTGATCATCCTTGCAGCTAGTGGTGTGGCTGTGCAGAGAAATCTCTGATCAGTATCTTCAGCCTTTACCCTTATCACAAGAAGAATGGGTTTCTCTTTTTGTTTGTGCGTTAAGGACATGTAGTGACTTCATGGAATCACCACAGGAATAAATGATGTATGAAATGAAAAATCTCTGCCCAGTGCACACAGATATAGGCACTACTGTCAAATGTTCAGCTCAGATGCAGCCAGAAAAGCCCAGAAATATCAAACAAGACTCTCTCTTCCTCTTCCTTCATTCAATTTTTTATTAGTATTGTTGAATTAAATATTTTCTTCTCGCTTGCTGCCCTCACATAATCTGACTGAGCATTAGAGAGAGAAAAGTCTATCTCAGTCTATCCAAACCACTACTTGAAAAGGTCTTAAAATACTTTACAAAGACATGGTAGGTGAGGTAGGACCAACTTCTGTTGGCGGAAGGGACAAGCTTTGGAGTTTCCCAGAGCTCTTCCTCAGGTCTGAAGAAGGTAACCAGAGTGTCTGAGCTAAATTCAAGGTGGGACAGATTGTTAAGCATAAGGGGTTCACACATGCTATAGGAGATCACTCAAAATGAAGTGGGCAATTAAGGATTAGCAAGCAGCAAGGTGTGTTACAAATCACGACAATGAGCTATAATACACCGTCTCTGTTACGTCTATGGTTTTTAGTGTCCAGCAGAGTTATGAATTTAGGTGTAAAGGAAAGTGTTGTGCAGGTTTCCTTTGAGGATGAGGACTGACAGGGCAGATATGGAGTGGTGGTTCTGTGAAAAGTGTTTGCCCATGGGTGATAGGGTGTTTTTGTCCTTTTTTTATCATTTTTCTGTGCGTGTTCATTTGAGTGTGTAGTGCTTGTCTGGATTCATCCACATAGTTGATGTTGGGAATTTGATGCGCTGGATGAGGTACAACACAAGTTCTCATAGGCATGTGCAGAGCTGGCTCCAGCTTTTTTGCCGTCCCAAGCAGTGAAGAAAAAAAAGAGAAAAAAGAAAAAACCGATTGAACTGCCACCAAAGAGGAAGAGAGTGAAGGACCCGCCGCCGAATTGCCGCCGGAGACCCGGACGTGCCGCCCCGATAATGGTTGGCATGCCGCCCCTTTCTATTGGCCGCCCCAGGCACCTGCTTCCTTCACTGGTGCCTGGAGCCGGCCCTGGGCATGTGTAGGTCCGATGGATCTTGAGAGTTGTGTTATGAGGGGTATTGCTCATCATAGCATTGGAGATACGTCTTCAGGTTTTGCATCTGTTGTTCTGGCAGAGTCTGTTGCTGCTTTGAGTTGGTGTGTCCTGGTCTGTGGAGAGCTTGCTTCTGATGATGAATTTGGAGAGGTTGAGGGGTTGTTTGAAGGCCAGAAGGGGGGGGTCAGGAAAGATTTCTTCAGAGTCTGGTCCCCATTGAGTATGGGTTTTAGTTGTTTGATGAGACCCCATATGGGTTCCTCTGTGGGCTGGTAGGTGACAACTAGAGGTGTGTGGTCAATGGACTTTTTTTTCTGTATTGAAGCAGATTCTCCTGGGGTATTTGGGTGCCCTGTTCCATGCTGGAATCTACTTCTCTGGTGGAGTGTTCTTGTTTGGTGAAGGCAGTTTTAAATGTGTTTGGGTGTACACCCTGGACTTTCTCTTCAGAGCAAAGAGCAAAAAGAGCCCTGAGGGGGCGGAGATGTTGTTGTTACTTTCCTTGTTACTCTTAGTGCCACGGAGAGAGGTGCCATTCTCAGAAACAGATGAACGTTGTGTCAAGAGGAAGCTTCCTTGTAGAAAGACTACCTTTGCATGTGGCCCAGCTCCAAAGTTCTTCCTATGCCAGTGCTGGTTCAAATGGTCAGTCCAAACTATCCACAATGGCAGGTGTGGTTTTGAAGTTGCATGTGCAGTCAAATGCTCATGTGATTGTTGGAGAGGGCTCAGGTTTTGGAGGTTTATCTGCTGCTTTAGGTGTATCTGGATAAGCCTGTGGCTTGATGTCAAATCTTCGATCACAGAACAGTCATCCTCCTTTGGTCCCCTCCCCTTTCCTTCTTAAAACAACAACAACAAAAAAGAGCTCGTGTTTAAATTATAAGCAGATCATGTTTCCCTAAGCAGTATCGATAGGAGTAGCTGATTGTTCATGACTTCACAGGTGACATGGGCTTTGTTTTCTTGGCATGATTGATGTGACAAAGGATGACAAGGATGGGAGAGGCTAAGTCGTAAGAAAAACTTGCTGTAGTGATTTTTGTAAGTGTGATTTAAAAGCCTTTTGATAATGATCATACCTTTCCCTAATGATATCAGCAAAGCAAATAGAACTGCATGAGGCAAAAGCAGTCTATAAGAGAACTGAAGCCACAACAACCTACCAATAGAGGGACCAGTCTTGCATACGCTGTTGGTGTGGTGCTTATTAGCTTGAGTACTGCCACTGACTTTGCAGCAAGAGGCTTCGCCTAGTAAAAAGTGTTTGTCACTAGAAGCCGGATTCTGCAGTCTTATCTCACCAGTGTTCCAGGGTCACTATCCAAGCCAATAGAGACAGGTCAGACAAGTCCATGGAAGGCAGGAAGGTGGGTGGCAGCATCTTACATAACTCAAGAGCAATTTCTCTGCCTATTATTGCAGCATAAATCCCCACCCTTGCGACTTTTGAGGCGCAGAATTGGTGGGGATCAGTGGAATATGTGGGAGCAAATCTGTGCAAGGGCCTGTGAACAAGGAGAACACTTTCAAGTCTAGTGCCGTCCTTTTCCTTTTTGAAGGATGCACACAATGAGGTAAAGTAACCCAACCAGTACCAGTTTTACAAACATCCCACTAGCCATAGTTTCTCAGCCTCATAAATTTCAGTGTATACCTGGCGACGTGAACATTCTGTTGAATGCTCACTTTTACATAAATGGAGTTGGAGGCAAGCACTGTCCCACATAATTCTTTCACTTGGGAGAGGCTATTGGCTGGTGGAGTGGTATGATCTGAGGATGAGCAGATGGCTTAAAGTGAGGGGTAGCTGGACAGTGGGAGGAGCCTTGTGTCTCAAACAGTCATGCAAACTATCCCTGCTCTATTGTATCATTATGGGAAGGGGAGGAGGAAGATAAAGATAGTTTTTAAAACTGAACTAACCAGAACTACAGCTGGATAAAAAAAATACAGACAAGTTTGCATGGAAACACTTTTTAAAAATTGTGAAAATTTGTTGTTGAAATTTTGAATGTTTTAAAAAAATCGACCTCTCTGTAATAGCATTAAAAACAAGGTCATAAGGGGAAAAGATTGAAAAATGTTTTCATTGAGATTTCAAAATTTTGAAAACTTTTGACCAGCTCTAAACAAACAACCCCCTTTCATTGATTTGTATAATTGAAGCCATCAGAACTTAGGCATTTTTGCTGCAGTAAAAAGCTTAGGAGTAATAGGTTAAAAAAATACCCTGTCCTCCAAATCTGGTTAGAGGAATTGTAAATTGGATCTCAGTCTCTGTACAATTCTTGAATGGCCTTAGGTTGGAGAACAGCTTGGAGTTATGTAAAGATGCCGTTTTTCTTCCCTTCCTTAATGAAGATGCAGAGTGAGGCAATGCTCACTCTACTGGATCCAGACCAAGCAACTACAGCAGTGTTCCTGGGGGAAGGCCTGAAACTGACAGAAATGTCTCATCTGGCTGCTCTGGCCAAGGCTGTGGAGGAGTTGTCAATTTGACTCAGGCAAGCCAGACATTCTAGCATCAAATATACATGATATCTGCATTTCTATTCTATGATATTATATTATATTCGGTTTCTTATACTTTCCCCATCATCATAGTATTTTATAGATACCCATTGTTCTCTCCATGCCGTCTCATGTGCCAGGTTTGTCAGATTACCCACGTCTTAATTATTTATTCTCCCTAACATACACCATAGCAGGTGGTGGTTATATTGGCCCATCTCATTAACAGTACTGAAGTATTATTAAAGTTTTTATTTTTTCTAACCATATAAGGCTGTTATTGCTGCAGATAATTTAATGCTGCGTTTGAAAGTATCTACACTGTTTAGGCGCTGTTGGATGTAGCGGTTCGATAGTTAGTTTCCAATTAATTTCACTCTGGCCCTCTTTTAACCTTCTCTTCACATGTAGTTTTGTTGTACCGGATAATACAATGTAATGCCATACTCAAGCAATGACTAACTGAGCAGATGATACATACAAGTGGGAAAATAGCTACAGTATTGGCTCCAGCTAGAGACCTGCACAGATGGGTTCATCAGTAAACTGCTGTGGCCAGCAGCACTGCGTAATGAGTTTCAGCTAGTACCTGCCATTCAAATTTCTCCTATTTGAAATTTCTGCTTATGTGAGGGGATGGGAGAGTCCGATAGCTAGAAATGTTCATAGCAGTCCAGGAGATTTTGACACGCAACTTCCCTTAAAATTAAACATTAACCATAGAATTTAACAGGAGTGAAACGATAAAGTTTCTATAGAAATGTAATAGAGCTGCATAGCTATCCCTCTAGAAAGGGGTAGAATTTAACAGAGAATGAGATCATTTCCCTATGGTTTTGAACCATAGTGAGCATATAATTCTCTTTTCAGTTCTGTAGGATGGGCCAATAAACATCATTTGATATTAAACCATATAGGACTTTTCCATAAGGGGAAATTAACAGTGCTAGAGACTGGAAGCACTCTTTTAATAATCCACAGAAGATGTTGTACAAACTTCCCCACAAAATTGACGTCTTTCTTGAATTTGTGACATACCCTAGGGTGCAACCTGGAATTGTGGGACCACTGTGCCCCTCACTCTCTTCCCTGGACTGTCTCTTACAATGCCTTGGTAGTAACAAGTAGCAAACTCCTCTAGGTGCTGTGATCGCTCAGCCAACAGCATGCGGATTTGCATAAATACTCTCTAAGTCACTCATGAACTATGCAGAGAGAGACCAGCAAATATCCCCAGCCCCTGAGCCTTGGACCCCTGCAATGTGCCATCTTACACTGCTCAAGATCTTCTCTTGAGCAATGGAAGCTCATTAATTAGTTCGCCACTTTGTCAAAGGATAGTGGACGTGCAGCAGCCTTTGTAATTTGAGCAGATTCCCCAAGCACTTTAGACAAACTCACTGGTAAGGATGTTCCAGGCAGTTTACAGTTCCTAATACACAAGTTGAATACTCTTCTTATCCCAGGACCAGTCGTCCCAGTTCATAGTCTTTATCTTCCAAATAATCTTCCAGGTGTTGAGATGGGGGAGGATGTTACAGACTCCAATTTATACTCCCCCGGTCCATGGGCATAGAAAGATACTGTCTCAAACATGGGGTCAGGGATCACATGCATAGGTGATGCGTAGGAGGGACCGGATCCTGCCCGGTGCAGCACACAGCTGCCCGGCTGCAGCGACAGCGGGCTTGACTTCCGGGACAGCGGCTGAGTGAGTCGGAGCCCTCCCCCCGCGCTCTCCCTGGCATGTTCAAAGTCAGCTCCTGTCCCCAGAAGCTGAGCCTGGGTGGGAGGCACTGCTCTGGCCCCGCCTCTTCCCTTCCGGCTCTGGCCCCGCCCCTTCCTCTCCCTGCCCAGGCCACCTGCTGGAGGGTCACTTGACCTTGGGGCGATGCGTGTGGCCATTCATGCAGCCCCCATAAGTTTCCTCTGATAACACATTCTATGTCCTCTGCTGAGTCACTGGGTTAAGCCATCCCCATTGTCTATGTGCTTCAGGAAAGGCCCACTGGGAGAGTGGATTCTTCTTAATGGCCCACTAGTCCTAATGTAAATCTGTCTTGGGATGTCAGTTGCTCCTTTGTTGCCACCGAAAGGCCAGCTGTGGACATCTCCCAGGCTCACAACATATTTCAAGTAACACACGCATAGCAAAACTTGGTAACTTGAGATACAATTGTCACACACACAATTCAACAGGATAGTAATATTCAACAGATCATGACTTCTCAAATGATCTCTCACAAGGCATACTTTGTATAAAACATATTAAATTGTATGACAGTGGTGAATATGTGGGTTCCAGGGTGCTATTTTGAGGTACAGAGTGTCACAGAATGCAATTCATGGAATCTCAACTTTTTGTATGTACTGTCTTGACTCACTTAATAAACCCAACCTAATGTTCTGCTGTGATAGCAAAAGCGGAAGATCAACGTATTTCTTTTACAATTTTCCTTTTTTATGAAACAACTTGTGAACGAATGCAATGCTGCATGAAAGTGAGGGGCTAATACCACTGCTTAAGCCAGGTTTTGTCGGCATGTGCTGTGCTGACTTACCCAGTAGCCCTGCAGGTGCATATCAGTCTTGATTTGCAACACCCATGGCTATTTCAGTCCTGTCCTTTCTTAAGAGACAATGACTAGGACATTTAAAACCATTTCCTGTCTTCATTTGCATTAGGAAGAGCATTCTGTTGGCTACATATGTGGAACCCAGATTTAGAAATGGCCCACTTCCTTCCTGATTAGGGAGATGGAAGAGAGAGAGTGTCTTGAAAATACCACCCTGAATGCTTAACTCCTGTTTGTGCCTTTGGAGATCTCTCTCTAAGTCTCTAAATATTGGGGGGGAGGGAGCGGGAATTGGGGGACAGGAGGGGGACTGAGGAGTTACTGAGTCTAGGGTGGTGGGGGCAGCCAGCTCCATACTAGGAAACAGGGTCCTATCCTGGGAATTTCCACCTACTGCCTCTTGGTCCTGTTCCCTGCTCCCTGGTCCAATCCCGGGCCCGGCAAAGGCCACTCCAGCCCCTCTGGATCTCACTCTCGCTTCCCTGAGGCATGCACAAGTTTACAGGTGTGTGGTGCCACCACAATATTTCCATTGCAGCAACACTAGCTGCCCCTGTTCCCCCTTCCCTCTCTCCACTTGTTCCACCCCCTCGCTAACTAGGGTTTTACTGTAGGCACCCAAGTTTGCAAATATAGACTTTAATACCTGAAACAGATACTAGAAACTCTGCTACATTGTGACCAAAATGTTAACATAAAACTAACTCTCAGACTTTTTTCCCCCTTCTATTGCTCTGTTCTGTCCCCACAAACAAAGCCAAAGGATTTCAATACATTTTCTAAAACATTTGCTCCTGGGCAGGAACTTGTATGTCAGGTTTCAGCCTGGAGCAAATGTATATGTTCAACTTAAAAACACGATTTTCATAGAAAGGCTGACAGCATTCTAACTACCCAGCCCCAGCAAGCACCACTGGAATAATGTATGCTGACTTAGATCTTTTATGACGTTAAGAGGCTAGAGACTCAATAAGTCCTACTACGCCAGTCCTCAGTTGTTAGGGCTCTCTGTACCCATCAAGATAAATGTCAGCAATACCTGAGCGATCCTGTGTTCTTCAGTCTGTCTTTCTGAATTACTGACATACGGGCACATGGTTTTTTGTACTATATTATTTCTAAAGGTGGTGTGACCAATGATTCTATAGCTATATAAAACTCCAAAGCAAAATGCCAATTTGCAAGCGGCCATTGCTGCACTCTTTGCAGGCCCCTGGCCCAAGTAAAGCAGGTACAATATTGGAGAAAGGAAGTAATGGAGATGGGGAAGAGAATCACAAAGGGAAGAAATCATGTGCCCAAGTCCCACATGAAGTCTGTGTGACAGAGCCAGGAGGTGAATCAGGATCTCCTGGATACCAGACCAGCGTCTTAACCACAAGATCATCCTGTGTGATGCATCTAGACTTAGTTATTCTCATGTCTCATAGAGCAATGCTCACCCAAAGTCATGGGGGCGTTTTACAGCCAGGCATTGCTGTCATCCTCCTCTCACGAGACAGACATACTGCCAGCTTGTCTCCTGGGTGAGGGATCCAGTGTATTCCTTTGCCTCCCAAGATACACAAGTCCCATCCTTAGTCTTCATTCATAACCAGGACACTCACTGCTGTATTGTTTCTTCCTGTAGCTTCACAAAACAGCTTTCCACTGGCACTGGCTCAGTCTGCAGATAGGTCTCCATTGTGAGGCAGGCAATACATAATACCCATATGACCAGACAGTGCAATAAGCATAAGTTGAAAGGAGCATGTCTGAGGCATGTCTCCTCCTGATGGACGGTCTTAACTCCAACACCTCAAGAAGATAATTTTCAGTATAGATACATAAGTCCTTAAATATTATCCATATGTTCATTTCACAGTCATTTTGATGACCAGTGGGCTCTTGGTAGAGACTTCACACGTCATGCTTTGATGAATTATTAGGCATGTATCTGACCCAGGGGATCTCTGTAAAACTCTATACATCCTCGGTGCCCTGTGCCAGTTGGCACCAAAAGGTCCCTGGGTCACATCCTCCCTCTTAAAACTGAAATCCTGCAAAATGATATCAGTCCATGCTGGGGGTTTACTCAGTGGCCTTTCCCTCCTTTCCCCTCACACTCCCTGTCCAGGTGGCAAGAAAGGGCATGCATAAAGTACAATGTGCCATGAAGTGTATAAACACAAATGGACTTTTTAGTTTGCATTCGCTCATGAGTTACAAGTGATCATGCACCAGCCATTGTGGTTTCACTTTGCTCTGCCCTGCCATTTATGAATTATACAGTTACTTCTTTTAAAGTGTATTAAGCTCCTTTCCATCAGCACGTACTAAAAATAGCTCCTGCAGCAGCACTCTTTAGGGTTTAGGCTTCCAGAAGTGTCAGTGCCACCTCTTCCCCCAGAATTAAATCTACTTGAAAAACCCATGACAAGCTGTACTATCGAGGGCAGCATTAAAAAAAAAAGGGAACGTTCCCTTCAGTTGGAATGCACAGTATCTGAGAGCTCTTCCCCCATTTTAAGAATACAATGTTGTATACTACAAAGTTGTATATATTCGGTGCATAAATTATGTGCCTAACGTCACGTGGCTGGTCTGATTTTTGAAGGTGCTAAGCATCTGTTGTTCCCATTGAAGTTAAACGTTCATGGTTTCAGAACGGTTTGGTATGAGTGTTAGGCAAAGGTTTGGGTGGATTATTTTTCCTCATCTGAACAGATTTCCTATCCCAATTGTACAGTAAGGTAGATTTCCCAAGGCATAAATGACAGCTGCGTACATAACTTCAATTGGCTTCCATCTAGGCAGGCACCTGACTTCCTTGGTAAATCTGCCCCACTTTGAATACTGTCACGGAGTCACCGGGCCAGTGCTCTGGAACTGTTCCATACGAAGCCAGTCAGGACTCTGGGGGAGCCTCCTCTCTGTGCGTGCCCTGTCTCCAGGGCAAGAAGCTTACACAGCTTCAACCTTCCTGTGTCTGACCTTGGAGCATTCAGCATCCCCTTCCACATCATGCGCTTCCCGCAGTGAGTCTGCCTGGGCTGGGTTCCTGGGGAAGCCAGAGGGCCCTGCACCCCAACTTTCAGTCAGCAGTGACTCTCAGCCAGCATGTAGAACAGAAGGTTTATTAGTCGAAAAGAACACAGAGTAGAACAGAGCTTGCTAGCACAGAAATCAGTGACTTTCAGCCAAGTCCATCTTGGAGAGTCCTGGGCCAAGCAGCCTGGACTCCCCCTCTTCCAGTCCCCCCAAGCAGACTGCCAGGTTTCAGCGACCTTACCTCAGACACCCCCATTGCTCCTCCTCTTGGTCTTTATCTCACCTCCCTGGCAAAGAGTCACCCTCCTGGATCTCAGGTTACCAGTCACAGAATAGGTGCAGGCAGCTGAAGAAGCCTCACCTGCCCCAGAGTTCTCAGCCAAAGTCACACACACCTATTCCCACCACAAGGTATTGGTGCAGCACACAGGGAAACTGAGGCACACACAGTATTCATGCAAAGCAGTAAGACTCACATACAACATAAAAAGGGAAAATCCCCACTTCGTCACAAATACATATTCCATTAGCTCATGATAATGTTTTATGGCCCAGATCCAGCTAAGCACTTAAACTTGTACTTAGCTTTAAGCTTGTGAATGGTCCCATTGAAGTCACATGCTTAAAGAAAAGCACATTCTTAAGTGATTTACTGGGCCTGGCCCAAAATTACCGCTTCCCCTGGACTTGCATAGCTTTCCACATAACCAAAATATTTCTGAGAAAAACAAAGATTTGGTTAAGAAAAAAAAAGCCCTTGTGGGTCTCATTCCAAAATTCTGATGCAGCTGAGAATAAGAGAATTTTCATTTATTATTTATTTTCTTCCTGCACTGGCTATATCAAAGGTGTAACTGACTTGGTGCCGCAGAGTAATCATCTAACTTACTTTAAAAGTAATCTATATACCTCTCTACATAGGTTGGCCTGCTGCTGCTGATTGATTATGGCAGTGAGCAGTTGCTCAGTGATTCTCAGAACAGGACTGAGCAGCTGAAGAAAGGAAGGATGGCCCACTGGTTAAGACTAGTCTAGAATTTGTGAGCTCTGCATCCAAGTCCCTGCTTTGCCACAGACTTCCTTTGTGACCTTGATCAAGTGACTCAGCCATCCGGGCCTCCGTTTCTCATCTGTAAAATGGGGATAATAGCACTTCCCCTGCCTCACAGGGATGTTATGACAATAAATACAATAAAAACTGTGAGATTCTTAAATACTACAATATTGAGGGCCATATGAGTACAATAAATAGTGTAGGATGAGTCCCTAAATAGATACAGCTGAATTCTAGTCACTTGCACACTGTTGAGGTAAAGCCAGTTTTTCTGATGAATGGTGAAACTTAGCTGGCACTTTGCAGTAATCTTTGTATGCAAATAGGATTGCGATTTGTGTGTTCTCTGTTGAGATAATTATGGGGGAGGTAGCCTGGTTTTGCATGAGGTGAAGAAAAATCTAAGCAAATGGAATGATTCTACCAACCCAGATTAAATTGGGTGGCTCTTCAGTGACGTGATGTGCTGCGTGTGACCTTCACTCACTCACATTTAATACAAGTCTGGGTTAACTGGTTGAGCACAATGGGCCCATGCCCATAGTCTCATGATGTGCAGCCCTGGACACCCCAAGGAGTGAATTGCATCTGAGGCAGTGCTCTGCTGTGATACAAGAACCTGCACCCCCAGACAGTTCTCCCCTCACCGTAGCAGAAGTCTTGACACCTCCTGGATCCAGTAAATGTTTTCCACACTAAGTTCTGCAAGCTGTTGCTTTTTCAGTGGACTTTCTCTTCCTACCCACTCACTCGTCCTTGCCCTGCAAGGTCTCTTAATGTATAGAGAAGGAGGGCGGACCAGTGGTTAGGGGGCTAGCGTGGCATTTGGCCAACTGGGATTCGATTCCACCTGCTTCCTGTGTGACATTGGCAAGACACTTCATCTTCCTATGCCTCAGTTCCCCACTTGTAAAACCTCGCAGGGGTGTTGTGAGGACTAAAATAGGTCAATTTCTGTTTCGGCCAGAGCACGGGGGACACTTGGGTGTAACTTTCTGTGCTATCACAGCAGAGTTCTGTCTCTGAAGCAGATACTCGGTGAGAAGAGAGCTCAATATGCGCTCTCCCTCAAACACCACAACCAGCAGCTATTGTGCATGCGCGATGTATGCAGTGGACTTTATGCAGTTTACAGTGGGCTTCATTCAATAGATTCTTGTTGTCTCCGTGGCAAGGAGACCCTGTCACTTTGAGGCATTAGGCTTCTGCAGGATGCCAGATTGCCCTGGCAATGTAAGCATCATATGCCAAGACACAGGATGAAATGGAAACAAGTTCAGAGCTCCCTATGTGACAAATTCACTGATACACACAAGTTTAGAAATGTGCAGCTTGTGAAATGAACATGACGCAAGGCTGTGTAACAGGCTCTGATGTGCTTCTGCAATCTGATGAGGAGATGACACGGGAGATAACTTGGGACCTATGCTATTGAAATCCACTCTAGTAAACATCCTTTTTGACTTTTATATCTTCCCTTAGTTACTCTTGGCACAGTTTTCACCTTTCTTATCTTAATTGTGTGTTAAGCAAGGCCTCCTGTCCAGTAGTATTTAAACAATGTTTTTATATGATTGGTGTTTTATTTATTATTCTTGAGTTAACAGTTCTATAACAAGCTCTGCTTTCTTTTTCCAGAGGGCTGCTTTAAACTGCCACTTAGGGTTAGATTGAGCCTTTGTTCAGTGCACTGAATATGAGGCAGCATTAGAACAGATTTGAAGACCAACATTTTTTCCCTGCAAGAAATTTCTGTAGAAAACTCTTCCTTCAAATTTTTTCATTCCAAAAAGGTTGGCTTTCCCACGGAAAATTTCAAACAGTGAAATGGCAATTTTCATTTTGGGTTTTTTAAACTGAAAATCCAAAGTGGAAATTTTTCATGTGACATTTCCCACAGGAAAATTTATTTGCCAGAATTGACCTTTTCTTGCCTTTTTTTTTTTTTTTTTAAATCATCTTGTCCAAAACAGAGTTTTTTGGCCAGGAAAATTCGATTGTAACCAGCTCTAGGCAGTAATTATCCAGGCAACTTTAGAAGGACTCGGTGACAATTCCTGCTCTGCTCTATGGTCTTTGGAAGATCTAGCTCATCAGTGTTGCTCTCTGTGCCTGCGTTTGTGTGTCACTACATCTAACTGGAAGAAGCAGAAACCAATAGTAAGTGAAAAGACGAATAACCAGAGCTATTCTTGGCCTAACCTGGTTTTAAGTGCTGACAGTGTGCTTGAGTTTGCACTGGGTCATCCCTCCACTCCATCACTAGTCCACTGTCCTAGTAGACAGTATCAGCAGATCAATGCTGTTTTGCCACTAGAACATTAGATCAATTAATCGCAGTTAACTCATGCAAATAACTCACAAAAATTAAATCAATCACAATTAATCGCACGGTTAAACAATAAAATACCAATTGAAATTTATTAAATATTTTTGGATTTTTTTCTATATTTTCAACTATATTGATTTCTATTACAACACAGAATGCCAAGTGTTCAGTGCTCACTTTATATTATTTTTATTACAAATATTTGCACTGTAAAAATGATAAAAGAAATAGTATTTTTCAATTCACCTCATACAAGTGCCATAGTGCAATCTCTTTATCATGAAAGTGCAACATACAAATGTAGATTTTTGTGTGTGTTACATAAGTGCTCTCAAAGACAAAACAATGTAAAACTTTAGAGCAGGTCTGCACAACTCGTAAAGCGGCGAGGGCCACATTACTCAAAAGAAAACGGCTGAGGGCCGAAATCCCCCGGCCCCGCGGAAACACCCCGCTCCAGCACCGCCCATCCCTGCAGAAACAAACCCTCCTTCCCCAGCGCCGCCCCACCAAAACAGCTGTGGGCCAAAAAGGAAGGTTGGGGGTGGGGAGGTGATACTTGATTTTAAATCAACCAGGGGCTCCCAGCTGAAGAGGTGCCTGGGAGCCCTCAGGGGCAAATTAAAGGGCCCGGGGCTCCGGTGGGTGGAGGAACTCGGAGCTTTCCGGGGCTGGGGCAGGGATTTAAAGGGCCCAGAGCTCCTGCCGCTGAGGGGAGCCCGAGCCCTTTAAATCCCAGCCCCAGCCCATCCGCTGGAGCCGCGGCTGGGAGTCAAAGGGCTCTGGGGTGCGGGCAGCCCAGAGGCTTTGACTCCCGGCCGCGGCTGAGATTTAAAGGGCTCTGGGCTCCCTGCTGCTGTGGGCAGCCCAGAGCCCTTTGACTCCTGGCCACGGCTGGGATTTAAAGGGCTCTGGGCTCCCCGCCGCTGTGGGCAACGCAGAGCCTTTTGACTCCCGGCCGCAGCTGAGATTTAAAGGGCTCTGGGCTCTGCATTCAAGTCCCTGCTTTGCCACAGACTTCCTTTGTGACCTTGATCAAGTGACTCAGCCATCCGGTGCCTCCATTTCTCATCTGTAAAATGAGGGTAATCTAGGCCGCGGCTGGGATTTAAAGGGCTCTGGGCTGCCCACAGAGCGCCGTGTGTGGTGGATTTAGAATCCCCCCACGGGCCACACAGTGAGGCTCCGCGGGCCGCATGTTGTGCAGGCCTGCTTTAGAGCCTTAAGAACTCTTTCACAGCAGATTTGACAAAATGCAAAGAAGGTACCAATGTGAGATTTCTAAAAATAGCTACAGCACTCAACCCAAGGTTAAAGAATCAGAAGTGCCTTCCAAAGTCTGAGAGGGACGGGGTGTGGAGCATGCTTTCAGAAGTCTTTAAAGAGCAACAACCAGATGCAAAAACTACAGAATCCGAACCACCAAAAAAGAAAATCAACCTTCTGCTGGTGGCATCTGATTCAGATGATGAAAATGAACATGCATTGGTCCGCTCTGCTTTGGATCATTATCGAGCAGAACCCATCATCAGCATGGACGTATATCCTATGGAATGGTGGTTGAAGATGAAGAGATATGAATCTTTAGAGCATCTTGCACATAAATATCTTGCGACGCCGGTTACAACAGTGCCATGAGAACACCTGTTCTCACTTTCACGTGACACTGTAAACAAGAAGTGGGCTGCATTGTCTGAGCGATTGGCTGAAGTAGGAATGGGTGCACTTGTTTTATTTTTCAATATAGTTATTTTTTTGTACATAATTGTACATTTGCAAGTTCAACTTTCATAATAAAGAGATTGCACTACAGTACTTGTATGAGGTGAATTGAAAAATACTATTTCTTTTGATTTTTTACAGTGCAAATATTTGTAATAAAAATAAATATAAAGTGAGCACTGTACACTTTGTATTCTGTGTTGTAATTGAAATAAATATATTTGAAAAGTAGAAAACATCAAAAATATTTAAATAAATGGCATTCCATTATTGTTTAACAGCGCGACTAATCACGTTTAATTTTTGTAATCACTTGACAGCCCTAGTTTTTACCAATCCCTAGGCCTGTCACAAAGGAGCTCAAATGGAATTTGTGATTCCTGCACTTGTCCCTTTATCCCTTTATATTTCCTGCGTTTCCATCTGGCAGCAGGCTCCAATACTTGAATGGCAACTATAAGACTTCTATGTTCCCTCCCATATATCCTGTTTCCTTGCTGTAAATCGTGATGTAGTCTTTAGGATGGGTACCTCAGCCTTGGCATTTAGTGCGTGATTGTAACCAGTTTGGAGGAGAATAACTTGTGCAGTGCTCTTTACTGTATTTATAGATTGACTAGTACTCATATTATTATTGGTGGGATGCTGGTGACAGCTAATGGAAGGTTGCCGGAGAATTTTTATTATAACAGATGTTTTTAGGCGTTTAGAAATTTCTGAAGCATTCACCACTCAGGCTGACATTTTCCAGGCTTGGTCTTTTTGTTTGTTTGTTTGTGTGGTTTGCAAAAGGTCATGGAATACTGGACCTTAAACCAATTACTAGACTATTGCCAATCTTACACCTTGGATGAAGGTGACTTTCTGTGTATGTGTGGAGGATGGAAAAACATGTCCATTGCAAGAATTAAGTTGTTCAGAGCTGTGGAATGTTAGGTTAAGTCCTGGGGAGGCAGATGGTGGATTTTTGGGCCGAATATAATTGAGACACACGATCAGGCTCTGCATAGTATATACCCATGAACTGAAATGATACTATTAGACATTTTCCCTTCCAAGCAGTTGTAGGTAGCTCTGCTATAAACCTGTTGGATAATACTGGTCTGCAGAGTAGTAACTGGATCTTCTCATGAACTCATTTATCTTTTCTTTTCTTATTTTACTCATATATTTCCCTTTCCTTACCTTTCTTATTAAATTAAGGTACAGCCATTGCATCATGGACTATTAACATATCTCTCAAACCTAAGTAGCGATAAACATAGCTACTGCTTGGATGAAAGACCTCTAAGGAAATCCACAGTACTGCAGGTAGTGTTAATACATAATTCATTAGGTGGCACTATGCCATCTGAACTAGCACTGGATCAGTCTACACGCTTTGGAAAATCAAGTCCTGTGAGAGCTGGGATTCTTATTGGTGATAATAGTATGCTATTGAAGATGCCGTCTTTTGGAAGAGACTTAAATCCATGCTCTTGACTGCCTGTGGTCATTAAAGAACCCAGAGTTATTACAAGAATAGTGATGCCAGTTCAACTAGCTGAATTCCAGTATCATTCTGTCTCCCTACAACTTTGGGGCACAGTATGCAACTTAAGATACAGTATTTTTTCACTCCTTGTGTAGACTGCTGCATGGTGTTGCTTTATGCTGTATTCATAAACCTGTGTTCTTCAGAAGGTTAATGTGTTGAAAGCAGGTTAAAATTAGCTTTACAAAGCCATTGCTAGTAGTCTCAGAGCCACTCAGGATTTCTGTTCGGTCCCTGATTCTATTTTTTTTTCAAACTTAATGTAACAGCGATGCATGTTAATGATGTGTTAATGTAGAAACATAGCAGAGCTATTTTGGATAGAAAAACAATAACTATACTCGTCACAGCACTGAAATACATAAGTTGTGCCAAATCCCATGGAGGACTTTCCTGAGTTTTTACATAGTCATTATTCAGGATTAAATGAAAATTCAACAAGGATCTTAGGACTTGACCTCTTGGCAATAGCAGCAAACACCATGTAATACTTTATTTTAACAGGTCTATGATTCTGTAGGGTCAGACCTAGTATACTCACAATGATTTGCAGCTGCACGTTACTTTATTTGATTAAATTAATAGCAAATTCACACTGGCTGTTTTAACCAGAAGGATGCACAATAGGGGGTTCTTTTTACAAACAGTGGATCAATTTCTGCAATTGGTGATATCCATATAACCTCCTCAACAGCAAATGCGATAATGAGTGCTGAACTCAGATTCATAAGTGCATATGGAAAGCATTTATCCTACCTCGTTCTGTGCAGAAATTTTATGCAATCTACTTTTTCAGTATAGATGCTGAGGGTTTTGCTGTCATGTGTTCTCCATACTACTGGCAAACATGCCACGTGCACAGAACTGCATTAAAGTATTGTATCGTTTCTGTAAGATTTTCAAGGGAAAGATTTCAATTGCCTTGAAAATTCCCCACAGAGCTTTTTATTCATGTAATAGAGTCTTTGAAATGTTGATTTTAAAACTCCACAACCTTATTACAAATATTTTTGCTTGTATTTACTAGTTTTCTTTTTTTAAACACGAGGACTGCTTACCCCAAGTATTCATCAATAGTCTCTTCATAAAATACCAAGAAATAGTTGCACACTTCTCACAAGATATTAAGAATATAATTCTGGTATTTCCTGGAGTCCTGGCTATTGGGCAATAGTAATGTAGGACCGAAAGGACATAGGCTTGAAGATATTGTTTTCTATTCCAAATGAGGAACAGCTGTTTTTTTCCCAACTCAAGAGAAGAGACTCATTCATTTTTTAAAAACAGGTCAACGGAGCTGCAGCCAACTGTTGGCTGGAGATGTAAATCAGGAAATCTTAAAAGATAAAAATATGTTTCATTTAAAGTGCTGTTAAATGCTTGAAGCCAGAAATATATTGATGCAATTATCAATTTCTGTACAGTTTAGAGTTTCACTCCAGTATTCTTTATTGGCATCATTATTTATGTATTTGTATTGAGGTAGCACATAGAGGTCCCAATCAGGGATCAAATCCCCATTGAGAGAGACATTTTACTCATAATAAAGGAGATAGCCCTTGTCCCTAAGGGTCCAATTCTGATACTTTTACACTGACTAGCAGCATCTTACTCCATGAATTGTCCTACTGTCCCTAAACATTTTGTATTTATTATTATTTATATTGGAAGAATGCTTAGGAAACCCAGTCATGCACCAAGATCCCGAAATTGTTAGGTACTGTACAAACACATAATAAAACATCTCTTGCCCCAAGGAACTTACAATCTAATTAGTCAACTAATAGCTAATTAGACTAATTAATCCATCCAGAAAATGCAGAATTTACTCTAGAACCTTAAAAAAACCCCAGTGTATTAAATCTCTTCTCATACCACAGTGCCTGAGCTGGCGTCACATTGCAGGTGGACTCTGGTGTCTGGTTGGAGCCCGTTGATTTCAATCAGATTTGCTCAGGTGTAAGGGGCCTGCCTGTATGGATCCAGCTGCAGGTTGAGGGCCTTATTGTGTAATTCTTTCTTTGTTTATGTGTAGGACGTGTTAATTTTTGGCTTTCAAATGAGTCTGCTCTGGGAAGATCAATTTTAAAAGAGTATAACTGACCCCATGGGAATGGGGGCCATGTTTCCTAAAAGAACGTACAAATTCAAAAATACGTTCAGTTGTTTGGCCTAAAGGACTTGACATTGTCCTTTTAAATTTATCCTTTTAGAAATCTGACCTTTTAAAATGAAGTAAATATGTATTTTGGGCAAAGTTTTAAATACTAAATCATATTAAAGTGCCTCTTTATTGCCAGCATTGTAACTAGAGCCATACAAGAATGTGCTTTAAAGCTTTCAAGGAGAAAACATATTTATTATTTTTACTAATCTACATTTATATCTGTCTGTGCATACGCTGAAGACTATGGTTTATGGTGTTGTTTACCTGCTAGTAATAGAAGCTGGGGACTGTTTGGTCTGATTTGCAGCTTCAAGGTGTGATGATGAATAAAAAGAGAGAAAGTGGGTTAGGTACAGTGGAGACAGGGTTCATATGTCTGAAATCAGATTGGTTTAGCTATGCTATAATGGCTACATTCATCCCTAAATTGATCTATAGTGGGCATCCTTGCCTGGGCTCGCCGAGACCAACAGTTAATGCGCAGCAAGCAGGGTGTAAATCTGCAGTGCGTGAGTGTGCCAGTGTGCCGTGCACTAACTGCCTATGTGAAGCCTGTTACCACACACTAAAAGTTCCCTCGTGTGCACTGACTTACTCCTGATTCAAAGCAGAGTAGATCCAAGTGCACTACACCCTGTGGGTACGCATTCGGGGTGGCTAGCCCATGCTTCTACCTGCCGTTGCCCGTGCTACCATGGTTACAATACTATTGTTGGTGCACTAGCTTGATGAGAGCAAGTGTGAGCATGTCTGTTCCAGCTGCGAATCATACCCCCAACTCCAAGTGCAGATGTAGCCTAAGGATACGGCGGGTAGCAATCGATTTCTCGGGGATCGATATATCGCGTCTCATCTAGATGCGATATATCGATCCCCGAACGCGCTCCTGTCGACTCCGTAACTCCACCAACCCGAACGGCGGTAGCGGAGTCGACATGGGGAGCCGCGGACATCGATCCCGCGCCGTGAGGATGGTAGGTAGTTCGATACAAGATACTTCGACTTCAGCTATGTTATTCACGTAGCTGAAGTTGCGTATCTTATATCGATTTTCCCCCGTAGTGTAGACCTGCCCTCTGTAACCTTAGTTCAGTATTTTAGGCATTTGTTTTAGTTTGCATAGGAACGTATAGAGACTGATGGCAAATACTGAGGTGACCTCATATATTATCATGTTGAATTTAGAGTGATCACTCTTCAGAGCGGGAGCCATGACTTGACTTGTTTTTGTGAGGCATTTAGCACGTGGGCTACTCCAGATAATAATAGTTTGTTTATCTGAGGTAAAGGTTGATTGTAGGAGGGTGTCACTGTCACTTAAGGATACCTTGTCACATCAAGGTTATAGATAGCTCTCAATCCTTGCTTCACCTTCCCAAAGACCCCAAAGCAGATATGGGTCAAACCTCAGGTTTAAACACCCCCTTCTGTTTCCTAGTATGATGGGTATCCAGATGATAAATCATGGGCCAAACCAACACACTGGGTTTGAGCAGGCCTGAACACCAGGATGTTTGAAATCCTGATCTAGGTCTGCATTTTTAGAGTTAAGCTCATTGCTACCAAAGATCTGAGAAATGAATAAGAAAGTGGAGTTAGAATGAATATACAGGAGAATGAAATCATGTTGGGTGTAACCTTGGTAAGAGAAGAAGAGGTTTAATGCCTTTGGTTGCCTTAACCAACTCTCCTATGTGGATTCAAACCAGAAAGAGGAATTTGAAAAATAAGGGGCATGAACCCCAGTACCCCACTAAAGGTGCCCCATCCTGGCAGTACTGCATGAGCACAACTCGTGTTGACTTCAGCAGAAGTGTCACACATGCAGCAGCTCCAGGAGAGGCCCAAGATACTTAAGATGTGTTGCCAGTCATGGTACATGTGGTTGAAACATAGGCACACAACAGCCATAAGAAAGTGACGCAAAAGGGAAAGGATAGATAGCAAATCACCGAAAAATGTATGTGTAGTATGGCGTGGAGAGGCAGTAGGACAAACATGGTAAGCCAAAGTGAAGGGAGCTTGTAAAGAACATGAAATAGCAGAAGATGAACCATTGGATAGTAATCATCATAAAAGCCAGCTGTGGTTAAAGTGGACAGACAGGCTTTCTGCTATGGTGTCGTGTCAGGATTAGAAAAGCCCTTTCTTCTATCATGGAGAGAATGAAAGTCACAATGACTCTTCTAGAGAAGTATTACAGATGCCCGACTTCTGACATTGCTCCTATGAGTGGATTTTCCAAATGCTTAAAACGGGTTTGGGTTTGTACACGCTGGTCTACGAATATATCATAAAAACCAAAAAATCAAGCCTAAAAGACCTGTTGGTAGAGCTGCTGGCTGCCTCCTCTCTTGTTCCCTTGCTTACTCCCAGTCATTTGCTATTCCCTGTAAACACGGATCCGAGGAGCTGCTAGGCTTTGTCGGAAGGCAGTGTCTCCAACGTAAGCAAATTTGTACCACTTTGACTTTTCTCCTGACCTACCTCTGCCGCATGAGTTATGTCCCAATTGAGAAATAAATCACGTACAAATAGAAAAACAATAAGTAATGATGTTTCTTTAGGCTAATATCAATAAGGAATAAATAGAAGGCACAGCTCTTTCAAGCCACATATAGGCCAGTTTAGGCATTATTCGGTAGAGTGGGCTGAATCCCTGTACATTACCTGCTCAAAGATGAGATTAAGCCTCCATACAGTTGTTTAGATTCATGTAGATCATCCCCTGCAGCATCTGCTTAGGAATTTGAACTGTTTTTGACTGCTATGAAACAGCAGTTGAGTTGTGGAGGATATGTACTAAGATCGAGGGGCTGCTGTATATCATGTAAACAAATTTGGCTAAGCAAAATAACTGGGGATTTAAATGTTCAAGGAGACTAGAACTGCTGTATGTTGCCGTATATTACCTCACCTTAAAATGCAGCAATTTACAAAAATAACCACAGGAAGAAGGCCTGGGTTGTGCAGCAGAATGAAATGAAGATATGGAGACAGGCCTCTTGAGTTCTGTTTCTACACATTACGTTTTCTGGCTGAATGACCTTGAACAAGTTATTCAACCTCTGTTTGACCATCAGAAAAATGGGTGTAATTTGTTCTTATTATTTATTTGTATTGCAGCAGCATACAACTAGGGTTCCAAACATGGACCAGAATCCCAGTATGCTAGTTGCTGTACAAATACAGAACAAAAAGATGGTCCCTGCCTCAGAGTTTAAAATCTAACTCATATATTGAGCTTCCTTATAGGAGTTCCTTGAACATTAATTATGTCTTAAAGCATTTAGAGCCTTTTATCAGACACAAGTCTGTGGCCTTCTAGGAATTCCATATTATCAGTCTGTTGTGCAGTCTGACCATCCATAATTTTGTGTTGACAGTAGAGGACAAATGCTGAACCTCTTGCTTCAAAACCGCTATCTTGCAAAGCACATATACACATGCTTAACTTTAAACATGTGAGTAGTCTCATTGACGCCAAAACTCTGGCTCCTCGTACTCGAGCTAGATGACACTCTACCTTCACAGTAAGCAGTATAAAGATTAGGATCCAGATAAGCGGTTATGATTTGCCCTACAAGGGGCGCTGATATGCATATACCCAGGTTCTGTTTCATTACTAGTATTTTTTTATTACATACAACATCTTGATTCATTAATAATATGCATTTTGAATCCTATATGGTAAGTGTGCATTTCACACTGTGTGTGTGAGAGGAAGGGAGCTAAGGGGAAGAGGAATCAGTACAAAATGTTCCTCTCCTGTTACTGAATTGCATCTCTTATAAGTGCCCTCAGATATTACAAGTCTTGCCATGTCACCCTTTTGACCTACTTGCAAGCATAAACAAATAAGAAGAAGTTGAAAGAGCAAAAATACTCTCTAGGGTGCCCTGTGTATCCGAATGGACCAAATTCGGTAAACCATTGGTGAGCCACCAATGAATTGTTAAGACTCCAAGTGAGAATGGTGTCCAAGGACAGCCAGAGAAAGGCCTATATAAAAGATTAAATGTACTGAGCAAAACCCTGTCAAATAGATTTTCTTGACCTTAAAAAGTAGCAAGTCCATAGCTCAGTAAGGGATAATTAGCAGGAAAAAGCATGTAGTGGTTGCAGAAAATACATATATTGACCCAAAGTTTCTCTTTCTGCAGAGAAATTTGCATAACAATTACATATTTGTATTGAGAGGCTCTTATTACTTTTCAGACTGGCCATTGTGGGGGAGACTGAGTCCAAAGTAACCAGTACTTTAAAGAGCATTTTCATGAGAAGTGTTGAACTGTAGACCTGGGAGGGATGATATGGAGCATGGCTCTGTTAGCCTTGTGCAGCTACTTCAAGTGGAAATCTATGCTGATTCCCATTGTAAAATTCAATTCATCTTAAGATCTTTGTAGCTAAATTAGATCTGCACGGTGAGAACTTCAGTGGACTTTGTGAGTTCTCTGCACTTTTTCTTTTTGTGGTTATCAAAGGCTCTGTTATGGAAATAGAGCTTGGCTTGGTGTGAACAAGAATGTATCATGTGTGCCCATTCGCATAACAAAGGGAATGGGGGAGTTGGATTTTGGTTTGTATAAGGCATGCACTAAAACGTGGCGTTTCCTTTCTCGCCAGATTAAAAATAAATGCCCATGTAATATGTGAGGTGATTATTCCCCCCTCCCCCGTAATTGGCTCATTTGCAGACAAAATAAATAGCCCCCCACACACACACTTTCTCTGAACTATGTGGATTTTTTAAATAAATAACTTCTCCTGAGAAAATTTGACCTAAAAATAATAGATTCTGTGGGAGGAAAATATGCAGAATAATTTCTGTTAACCACTTGGACAGAACTTCATAAAAAAAAAATCAAAAACTGTTAGCCTGATTTTTTTTCTATGTCATAGATTCCGAGGCCAAAAGGGGCCATTGTAATCATCATGTCTGACCTCCTATAGAACACAGGCCATACAACTTCCCCAAAATAACTCTCAATTCCCCTTCGACATCACACTAAGGTCCCTTTACACCATTCTGGTATCGTAAAGGGGCTTTGGAGAGGGTGAAAATGTAATGTAATCCCCACCCATCTCTTCTGGGGAGGCAGTAAGGAAGCAAGTTGTCATGCTTACTCCTAGACCTTAATTGCAGGTGGCTCAATATGGGTGTAAGGTGGGTCTTAGTTCCTTGCACAGGTACTTAGCCTGAGTCAGAATCTAGCCTGTGATTATTACATTAGATCAGGGGTGGGCAAACTTTTTGTCCCAAGGGCCACATCAGGGAATAGAAATGGTATGGCAGGCCGTGAATGCTCACAAATTGGGGTGCGTGAGGGCTCTGGTTGGGGTACAGGCTCTGGGGTGGGGCTGCGGATGAGGAGTTTGGGGTGTAGGAGGGTGCTCTGGGCTGGGGCCAAGGGGTTCGGCGGGTGGGAGGGGGATCAGGGCTGGGGCAGGGGTGCAGGAAGGGGTGCAAGGTTCTGGGGTGGGGCTAGGGATGAGAGGTTTGGGTTGCAGGAGGGTGTTCTGTGCTGGGATCGAGGGGTTTGGAGAGCTGGAGGGGGATCAGGGCAGGGGGTTGGGACATGGGGAGAGGCTCAGGGGTGCAGGCTCTGAGCTGCGCTTACCTCAATCGACTCCTGGAAGCAGCGGCATGTCCCTTCTCCGGCTCCTACGTGTGGAGCGGTCCCCTACCCTCAGAGCGGGGCCATGCGGCTGCTTCTGGGAGCCGCATGGTGCGGCCCCTGACCCTGTGCCCCAGAGCGGGGCCATGCTGCAGCTTCCTAGAACCGCGTGGCGCGGTCCCCGCCCCGGTTACCTGGCTGGAGCATCAGAGCGGGGCCGAGCTGCGTGGTGCGGCCCCCGACCCAGCACCCCGGGTGGAGCACCGGAGCGGGACAAGCCCCGGACCTCGCTCTCCAGTGGGAGCTTACGGACTGGCTTAAAACAGCTCGTGGGCCGGATCCGGCCTGCGGGCCATAGTTTGCCCACCCCTGCATTAGAGAAACCTTTATACATGAATGCCCAGATATGCACATGCCTGAACATGGTAACCACATACTTTAACCCATGGCCTTCCTCACTTTAACTTCATGGCCTTTTCTATCTCTAGCTGCTACTGTTTGTTAACTCCACTCATCAAGATTAGGTGCCAACATTCAAGTATGTGAGCAGATCTAGGACATTGCTGGAACTGGTCATGTGCCTATAGTTACTGGTTGTACATGTTTGCTAAATAGGGGTGGAAAACTGTAGGCTGCATGGGGCAAGAGCCTTGTCTTTCTTTTTGAACTCTAAAGCACCCAACTTGTATCTCGGTGTTATCAGACTAGTTACATTGTCTGTAATATACAATACTATAATGTTATACATTTGATTATATTAAATTAGTTATACTAAATAAAATATAATTAAAAACAATCTCTGTGTATAACATTTTAGATAGTATATAAAATATATATCTCGTTCCAGAGGCTTTGCGGGAGAAATCTTTAGCATGGCAGTTTAACCTCACTGTTTCAATCAGTGTTAATGGAAGCCATGGGGTCTAACTCTCTGTGCTGAAAATTTATCCCGACAAGACAGCAAGGCTAGTGGATCATTCACAGTTGCAGTTGCTTATGTTGGGCTTTCCTTCCCCCGCCTCCCTCCCCCATCTTGGAGCCTCAACAAATAGCCAACAGATTTATATTTCAGAGAAGAGTGTGAAACAGACCAAACCAGCCATTATTAAGAGCTGTCCAGCCCTATGAGAGAGAAACTAGAACAAAGGGCTTTGTAGGCATTTCTTGCTGTTTGCCATGGAAGAAACAAATTGTGACACTTATGAATCAGCCAAGTTAAACTGCACAATAAATGGAGTGAGAAACCTTGGGAAAACAATATGCGCAGCCCAGCCAAGTGTCCGAGAGGTGATGAAATGCATTGACAGGTAGATAGTGCATCAAAACTAGATGGGACCTGGATCGCCAATAATTGTTATCCCTCCTCAACTTTGACCTTTCTTCCAACATCTTCTCACCCACCCTCTCAATAACCTTCCCATTCCTCATGCCTGTCCTAATGTTTTCCTTGATTCTTGCTCTCCGACCTCTGCAGGACACACTCTTGGAGTCACCTTCTGCCCTCTGGATCCAGCCTGCCAAGCAGACTGTATTCCATCCAGATCCAATACATTTACTCGGTGTCTGAGCTGGCAGGGTTTGGGAGCATTGTCCTGATAACTCTTTCACACGCTGAAGAGTAGGCTAGAAGGGAAGGGTTGCGAAAGGTGCATGTTACATCTCTCAACAGCAACAACCTTGAATAGAATTATTATTTGTATTATGGTAATGTCTGGGGACCCCAATCATAGTTCAGCCGTCCACTGTTCTTTACACTGTACAAACAAATGACTAGAGCTCTCTGGGAACCACGATTCACTGGAATTTCTGCCATTTCAGGGAAAAAAAATTATTCCGACTTGGAATGAAACATTGAATTTCAAAATTTCCCAAGACACACCATTTTTGAAAACATTTAATTTTGGGTGAGTCACACCATTTATTATTATATTTTATATCATTTTATTTGTAATTATTTTGTGACAGAAAACATAAACATTAAAATATAAAAAGACATATAAAATAAGAAATAAATATAAACTAATAAAATATAAATTAATAAAGTAAAAATACAAAATAATGCAATAATAAAAATAAATTGCAAAATAAAGTCATTTTGAAAAAGAAAATCAAAACATACCATTCTGAAAAGGTCAAAACAAATAGGATTGAAACGGAACTGTTTGACCTTATCAAAATGATTCATTTCCATTTTTTTCCTAAATAAAATTTCATCAAAGTTGACATGATCCCATAGAATCTTTCAGTTTGGACTAATCATTATTTTCTGATGGAAAAACATTCAGTGGAAATTTTTCAACCAGCTCTATGCACAACGCAAGATGGAGTCCCTGGCCAAAATTGCTTACAAAGAACAAACAGAGCTCAGGAGCACGGCAGATAGGAAAAAGTTAGAGAGAGCAAAATAATGAATGTAGCTGGCCAGAACCTCAACTAAATGGAGCTGTGCCAGTTGATACCTTCTAAGGATCTATCCCAGTACTTGTACTAGAGGAAGTTTACGAGTTGTAGGCAAATCTGGACAGCTGCACATGAATCGGGTAGATATGTTTCTGTCGGGCATTAACATGCAGTTGTGTCAAAAAGTTGGATTTACTGACCCTGAAGGCAATTTTGTGCCATTAGAAATGACAGTGCAACACTGGTGCCCGTATTTAATTTCTATATGTTGTTATTGCTTTCAGTTTTTAATATGAGGCAGTGTGGTGTAGATTTTTCCTACTATCAACATAGATATAACTGTTTTCCCCCCTTTTGACGCCAGTCCATGTATGGTAGTTTGTTAGACCGGCTAGACAGCTGATATAAATTCATTCCTGTAGAAGGGGGAAAAATTGGTTGTGCCTATATCCTACTAAGAATGAATATCTGCGGGTTGGTCTTAAGCAGAGGCTGACTACGGTGAACTTCCTCGGTCTGCATTTGGATGCCTTGCATTTTATGTCAGCAAAATCCATACAGTTCTTGGCTGTGTTTTTGATGCTCAGTTTCCTTTCAGTTGAGCATTTCATGCCACCACTTGATCAGCTTCTTTTTTTTTTTAAATGAATAGCACTTAAGTAGTATTGCCAGGTTAATACAGTCATTATAAATAGGTTGGATTGCTGAAATATGTTCTTTCTCTTGACCTTCCTGCAAATGCACTTTCTGAATCATACGGATCCAAACACAGTATCGAGGTGCCTGGAACAGACAGTCATCTGATCATACAGTATGGGTCACTCCATTACTTGTCAGTGGCCTCAGAATATCAGTGCATGCACTGTAAAATGTAGATCCTTTCTTTCAAATCATGTATCTTGTACCTTCTGATTTAATATGACTTATTACAGTGTATGTCATCCCACTGAGCTTTACAAACTATAGACCATCTACAAGAATCACTACTGGTATCTAGGCACTTTGGAATGGAATATAACAGCTATTCAATCACCCAGCAATGGTACACAAGAAATTAGGAAGAGCAAAGGAATACTATATCCATTTGAAACTATATGGAAATTTTAGGGTGGCGGTATGTTTTATTCAAAATTTGGCTGGGACAACTGTCCTCTTGGGGGAAAAAAAAAGAAACATGCATCTTTAATGACCAGAAGTGATCAGTGTGATGTTTCTACCGTGCATTTGAAAGATGGCATCTCCAGAAGCACGTAACCTGCTGGAGGCAATTGTTTCAGTACAAGCTTGGAAAGAAGAGGGTCGTAATTAAATTACCAGCACCATTTCATGCAGTGTCTTGGGGTTTCCTTGATGGTCTCCCATCAAAGTATTGTCTAGTCTCCCTGCTTAGCTTATGAGACCCATTGAGATCTTAGCTCCAGGGCATGGCTGCAGCTCTTCTCGTGTTCTCTATTCCAGCCAGGTCTCTTAGGTCTTCCAACTCTGAGTTGCTTTCTGTTGCTAAATCCTGCTTTTATTCTGCTAATAACAAGACCAGGGTATGAACAAAAATCCTGGGTGCTAACAATCTGACTTTGGAAAAGTTTGGAACTGATCCAAACTTTTCAGCTGGTCCTGAGCTCTATAACTGTCTGAAGTGAATTCGAACAGTCCTGACCTTTTAGAGAAACTCAGTTCTCAATTTGGATCCAATGATTATGGCTTGGGACAATCTTTGCCAGTAAATGATCATTTGCATCCTTAGGCCCTTTCTATTGCAAACTCCCTGTACTTCTAAATGAAGGAAGTTTACTCCCTAAATATTTATACAAGCTAGATTAATGTTTGCTTTCAGTTGTGCTGAAGTATAGCAAAATGTTTTCCCGGTGGCACTGTGCATGGACTCTCTCTTTGATTGGGTGCTTTGTAAATGAAGATTGTGTATCACGTTATATTGTATTTTATTATCTGAGAAAGCTACTGTCTCGTTATCAAATATATTGCTAGTTTAAGAGAAGAAGACTATAGTTACTGTAACGGTGTTAGTGTAGGAATAATTTTGCTATAGAAATTAAATTTTTATACCATCATGAAGAAAACCAACACTTCGTGAGTCCTTGGAGAATTTGATTTCTGGCTTTCAGCAGGAGTGACTCAGATATTTAACGTTGTAGGAATAGACTCTTACTTATTGCAGCTGGATGCTCCTTTGCCCCAAAATTCAAATAAATCTGGGAGACTTTGAGTAAAATACCCTTTCTGAGGTGTTATTTGGGAGAATGTAATTTAATGATGGGTGTAGCTCAGAAATGTTCAGAGATCCAGTCCAGATCAATACCTGACCTTTATCCAAACTATCTGAATCTCTTGAGTTTGTAAAATTGTGCAGAGAATCACCTAATGTCAGGCTTTTTTGATGAGATTAATGGTGTTTATCACCAGGGGCGGCTCTAGCCATTTCGCCGCCCCAAGCACGGCGGCACGCCGCGGGGGGCGCTGTGCCGGTCGCCAGTCCCGCGGCTCCGGTGGACCTCCCGCAGACGTGCCTGTGGAGGGTCCGCTGGTCCCGCCGCTCCGGTGGACCTCCCGCAGGCATGCTGGGGCCTGGAGCCGCCCCTGTTTATCACTTCTAGACAGGATGGAACCAAAGCAAAAAAGCACCTTTCTGGCAACAGTTTGGCAGTTATGTTTCTGTGCCTGGCCAGAATAATAAAGATTTGGTTTGCATGTTGGGAAAGGTTCATGTCTGTTCTATTTTTATCAGAATCAATTCACTCTTCCCTGCTTCTAAATCACCAGAAGCATCTAATGATTCATTCTCTGTCAGCAGCATGGACCAGGTAGGGGAGATCACTCATTCTTTGAGACCCAGACATAGGGTCCCTAGAAGCAGCGAAAGACAAACAGAGAATTAAAAATATATTTACTGTCTATAAAGGCCTTAAGCACGTTTTACTTTAAGCATGCAACTAGTCCCATTGAACTCAATGGTACCACTCTTGCCTAAAGCTACAGACATGTTGTATGGGCCATACTATCAGAGCGGATATCAGCAGTGGTGCGGAAGCCGCAGTCCCATTGGTATAAATGAGAGGAGGGTGCTGGCAGAGTGTTCTCTTTGATGGCCTTGTATCTTTGGAAATAACTCTCCCTATGGTCCAAAATAGCCCAAATCTGACGATCTTCTGCACACTATTGTTATTTCTTTGTGTTGCAGTAACACCTAGAATTTCCTGTCACAAACCAGAGCCCTGCTGTGCTAGGTGCTGTACAAAACACAGAACAAAATGATAAAAAATAGGCGGGGGGAGCACAAGCAAACAATGAGGCACAACTGAAATGGTATGTGAAAGTCATGTTTGTAAAACTCATCTCTTTTCCCAGACATTTGAAAATGGAGTGGTTGGGAGGAGGAATTATAAGCTTGGTGAATTGTTTGAGGAGGATTTGAGTTTTTAAGTTATTTGGTTTCAGTGGAGTTGTTAGCTGAAATTGTACTGCTGCACTTAAGCTGTATTTTTAAGTTACCTCAAGGGTGCCTAAAGCACATGGGGAGGAGTCCTTTTTACCTAAATAAAATAAAATGAAAAAAGGCTTAAGTGATTTGCTGGATCAGGGTCCCTATCTGACTGTTTCTCTTCAATCTCATTTCTTTGGAGAGAGCTTTTCAACCAGCTGGAAACAAATGTTGTCTCTTTCATTTTCCTGTTGGACTTGGGCTGTTAACATCCTCACCAAACATTTCTTGATCCTCAGTTCCAAGCACCTTAGAACAAAGTATCAGAGGGGTAGCCGTGTTAGTCTGGATCTGTAAAAAGCTACAAAGAGTCCTGTGGCACCTTATAGACTAACAGACGTATTGGTCTGACGAAGTGGGTATTCACCCACGAAAGCTCATGCTCCAATACATCTGTTAGTCTATAAGGAGCCACAGGACTCTTTGTCGCTTTTTAAAGCAAAGTGATGCTTTAGCTGCAATGATGAACATTTCTGACAGCCTAAGCTGGGGGAGGTGGCATGAGACCATCCCTGAGTACAATGCATAGACCCCAGTTGTCACATCACACCAGGGCCGGCTTTAGGAAGTGCGGGGCCCGATTCGAACAGTTTCGACGGGGCCCCGGCAGGGATGACTTTAAAAAAAACATGTGGGGCTTGTACTCACCGGGTGGCACTCCTAGTCTTTGGCGGCAGGTTCTTCACTCGCTCCGGGTCTTCAGCAGCACCAAAGGACCTGCCGCCGAAGTGCCGCCGAAGACCTGGAGCGCCGCCGGGTGAGTAAAAAATTAAAAAGGAGCCTCTAGCCAGGGAAGGGATTCTCAGCCACTTCCCCCTCTCTCCCCCACCCCGCGGCTCTGCCACTGGGCGCGGGGCCCTCTTAGGTGCGGGGCCCAATTCGGGGGAATTGGTGGAATTAGCCTAAAGCCGGCCCTGCATCACACCAGGGGATTTTCATTTTTTGTGACTACCCCTTTAGGTGCCTTTGAGATACCAGACAGGACAGCACCGAAAGAGGATATTTACTCATTGCAGATCCCTTGGCTAGTGTGTGCAGAATGATTGAATTACGTATTTAATTTATTTCACTGTTTAAATGGTTTGACATCGGTTTATCAGCTTTCGCTGTAACACCATGAGCCGATGGAGGAGTATCGCAGAAAGATGTATATCTGGAAATTAGCTTCAGTGACTATTTAGTTGGTCGATATGAATCAACACTTGTGTGTCTTTCTATCATGACTAATCTCAAAATAAAATAGTTAATGACATGATCTTTTTCATTCAAAGATGATGAGCCTGGAGGTCAGTTCTTGCTATTTACTCAGTGGCGCTTCCTCCGTTGACAGTGAGGCTGCATGTTCACAAGACACAGAACCTTGACTACACGAGGGTTCTTTAGCAAAGATGCTCCACTATTGCTACAGATCCACCACTGTTAGTGATGGTGGACACCTCCCGTGGCTGCCGAGATTTTTACCACCATGTCATTTAGACCTGCTCTGAGCTTGGTGAAACAGGGTATTAAAAATTCTGACAATCATTCCATACTAGTGAGTTATTCTGGAGCTAGCAGCTCTAGGGAGCTTTTGCTTAAAAAAACACCCCTAATGTAGATAAGGCTCTAATCCCTGTCAACATGTAGCCTCAGGGTCATCTAAGGGGTCTCTAAAGAGGAAGAAAAAACCCATTAGCTCAGCACTTTTGCATGGAGAGCTCATAATTCTATTAAGTGCTCCTGAAACCTATTTTAAAAAAAAAAGGTAAATGTTGTAAGGGAGGAGCACAGTTGTAAATTAAGTAAGTAAATAAATAAAACCCAGGAAGGTTAAGGGGTCAGAGCTTTAAAAGCTAACCGGCAGGCGCTTAAGGCACCTATAATAAAATGTGACTGCATGCAAGACGTTGTGGGAATATTTCATAATTCTGTGCTATATTCTTACCAGCCAAGAAATAGCGCTGGTAGAGAGAAGGGTAATTTCACTCATGACAGAGTTTTCTTGGTAAAGATATTTCATGAACAGGGTAAAGAAGAATGAATTAAAATTATGAGTCCAAATCTGGAGTAAATCTATCCATCGGGGAGTTACTCTGAATTTTCACTGGTGTTAGTGAGATCAGAATATGGTCCAGGCTGTCCTAAAAACAAAGTGTGAGACCTGATTCTATAGTATTGCTAACCCTGGGTATTATGAGTCAGCCCCCAAAAATCTCAAGTAGCTTAAAAATCATGAGGGTCGTTTTTTTTTAAATAATAAATTTTTCATTTTGCTTTCTGTTTTTTGAGATTTTCACATACTTGCATGGCTCCAGCCCTTAAATATCATGAGATTCATGATAAAATCTGGAGAGTTGGCAAGATAGAGATCCCTTGTCAGAAGCTGTGATAATAACAACACCTCCTGTCAGAGGATTTCACGGTGATTTATGCTCACAAATGATTTTCGTTAAGCCTGGCAACAACCCTTTGAGTTAGAGAAGTATTTAAAATCCGTATCTTGAAAAGGGGGAAGCAAAGGCATAAAGAGGCTAAGTCATCTGCCCAAGGTTATACATGATGTCCATGGCAAATTTGGGAGTAGAACTCTGATCTCTGAATTCTGACTACTGTGCTTCAGTTACAAGACCGTCTTCTCTTGTCTTAAGCATTAGCAGGGTGATAGAGAGCCTTGCTTTGCGAATCAGGGCTCTCGGAAATAAAAATAAAGAAGGAAATATCAAGGTTTAAAAAAAAATCATCCATCAAACTTCTTAGCATCTGCCAAAGAGAGAGGCCTGAATCTCCACTAGTGAAAAAATGTTAAAACGTCAGGCACTATATATCACTAGTGAAGCAAGGCTTAACTTGGCTTCCCACAGCCTCCCCTAGCATTATTATTATTATTTTCCTTGATTCGTTCTTGAACCTTGTTTAATTCCTACAGCTACCCAGATATGAATGAATAAATCCTTTTGATAAAGACCTAAGAATGTTGTTGCACTTTAAGAAAGCTAGGAGGGAAAATTGTTTTTAAATCAGCAACATTTGTATGCTATTCACTGTTCATACTTAGTAAAAAATTTATTCACTTGGCAGTTACCCAACTTGTTTCTATTCTGATTCTGTGTTCAGCTCATTCTCCTCCTGGGGACATCTAACCTTATATGTAATTACCCTACTGAGAAAGGGAAGTAGGTATAAATAACCATAACTTCCCTAACAACTAAATAGAGTTTGCAGTATCCAGGAGGCATCATCGTGTTGGCTACTGATGGGGAACATTTTTCCAGGACTGCATTTTGGTTAACTGATGGGGTATATCAGGGCAGATGATGAATTTCTCAACTCCCCTTCCTGCATGGTTGGGAAGCATGTACTGTACATGCAATGGTGATGGACACTAAAATAGTAGATATACAAACAGACAGACACGTAACAGTATATCCTTTGTGAAAATGTACGATCTCTCCAAACAAATGGGATGGTGAAAATGAGTATGACAGACTCTGAATATCTAACTTTAGTCCTTAATTAAAGTACCCTTCATCTGATTTGGTGGTCTGTACAGACGTTCACTTAGTGCCGGGAGAAATGTGTAACTATTTGGCTGCAGCTACTAGGAAAAGCATCTACCTACCGCCCCATGGAAGGGCGGCGGTGGTGATTTGATATATAAGCACTCTACAACAATTATCTTTTTTTTCTTTCACAAGGTTTGTCTAAGTCCCTTGGTCTCATTGAAGGCTACGGTGGGCGTGGTAAAGGTGGGCTTCCTGCTACCCTCTCCCCGGCGGAGGAAGAGAAAGCTAAGGGGCCACACGAGAAATATGGCTATAATTCCTACCTCAGTGAGAAAATTTCACTGGATCGTTCCATACCGGATTATCGTCCAACCAAGTAAGTATCTTTTATTATCAACATCTCAGAACCACTGGTGTGAACAATAAGCCAGCAGTGTTGGTTTCCTCCACAGAATCATAGAATGATAGGACTGGAATGGACCTCGAGAGGTCATCTAGTCCAGTCCCCTGCACTCAAGGCAGGACTAAGTATTATCTAGACCATTCCTGACAGGTGTTTGCTCTTAAAAATCTCCAATGATGGAGATTCCACAACTTCCATAGGCAATTTATTCCAGGGCTTAACCACCCTGACAGTTAGGAAGTTTTTCCTAATGTCCAACCTCAATTGCCCTTGCTGCAATTTGAGCCCATTGCTTCTTGTCCTATCCTCAGAGGTTAAGAAAAACAATTTTTCTCCCTCCTCCTTGTAACAACCTTTTACATACTTGAAAACTGTTATCATGTCCCCTCTCAGTCTTCTCTTTTCCAGACTAAACACACCCAATTTTTTCAATCTTCCCTCATAGCTCATGTTTTCTAGACCTTTAATCATTTTTGTTGCTCTTCTCTGGACTTTCTCCAATTTGTCCACACCCTTCCTGAAATGTGGAACCCAGGACTGAACACAATACTCCAGTTGAGGCCTAATCAGCGCAGAGTAGAGTGGAAGAACTACTTCTCCTGTCTTGCTTACAACGCTCCTGCTAATGCATCCCAGAAGGATCTTTACTTTTTTTGTAACAGTGTTACATTGTTGACTCATATTTTCTGTTATTCCCCCCCAGACACCTCAATTTGTAACGGGCCTACCCTGTCCTTGGTCTTCCTCTTGCTTTTAGTGTATTTGTAGAATGATCCATGATCTCAGTTGATGCTTTCTCCCTTCCTCCTTAACTCAGTCACTAGACAATGTTGTTCAATAGTGAACAATTTAATTGGTTGGGATTAAACCCAAGAGACTGTTTACCAGGACAAAACTTAATATATTGCTTGTAAAATTGTGGGTGGTAATGATAGGAGAGGCCAAGATCCACTCCAGGCAGCAGAGCCCTGCTCACTATGGTATCAGACACAGCTTTTCACAGATGTCTGTTGCTCTTGAGAATTGGGCAAAGAGCTTCTACTTCCTTTCCCTGCCAGCTCCTGAGTCCTGTTAGAGTGCTAGGAATAAACTATTGCTCCTGCACTATGCCTCACTAGCCTTCTAGCTGAGTCGGTCTGATGGGCATCCCTGCAGTGCCAGTCTGCACTGTGCTTTAATCCGCCCAGAGGATTTGCTGTTGTGGGGAAGAGAGGCCCTTCTCTCCCATCACCAAATGGATAGATGAGCAGTCTGCCTTTGCTGCACTCCTCAAGCACGCTAGCCCAGGGAATGAGAATTTAGTCCCAAGAATTGAACCCAAGGTAGTGCTGTACTGCACATTAAGTTTATGAATGGGATTACTGTCTCTTTGTTCTGTATTTGAACAGAGCCTAGCACAATGGCGTCCTGGTCCATGATAGGGACTCCTTCCTCGGTGCTGCAATAATACAAATAAATAATAATAATCTGATAGGGTTGCCTGTGACAGCAGGGGACTGGACTTGATGACCCAGGAGGTCTCTTCCAGTCCTATGTCCTTATGTTCCTATTAAGACGGTCACCAGATACTTAACTTGTAACACTGCCATTTGGCTTTGCATCTGCTGTCAGCTGCCTCCCTCACCAACTCCATGCTAGTTGTTCAACTACACAGTTGTAACAGAAGGGAGATATGAGGAAATGCCTAATGTAGGGGTCAAAAGAGCGATCTTTGCAGGTTAGGTGGATCCAAGTATTATTTATTTTATTTTCAGGTTTAGACTCTGTAGTCAGGATGGGATGTATTAGCAGGAGTGTTGTAAGCAAGGCACAAGAAGTAATTCTTCCACTCTACTCAGGGCTGATAAGGCCTCAACTGGAGTACCATGTCCAGTTCTGGGCACCACACTTTGGGCAAGATGTGGACAAGTTAGCGAAAATCCAGAGGAGACCAATGATTAAAGGTCTAGAAAATATGACATGAGGAAAGATTGAAATAAAAATGGGTTTGTTTAGTCTGGAGAAGACTGAGGGGGGACATAAGTCTTCAAATATGTAAAAGGTTATTATAAAGAAGAGGGTGCTAAATAGTTCTACTTAACCCCTGAGGACAGGACAAGTAATAGGCTTAAATTGCAGCAAAATAGATTTAGGTTAGACACCAAGAAAAACTTCCTAACTGTCAGGGTAGTTGAGCACTGGAACGAATTGGAGGTTTTTAAGAACAAGTTAAACAAACACCTGTCAGGGATGGTCGAGATAATACTTAGTTCTGCCTCAGTGCAGGGAACTGGCCTGGATGACCTATTGAGGTCCATTCCAGTCCTACATTTCTATGATTCTATATTAGAGCACAATTAGCTCATGGGGGAATGCTACTTCAGCACAGATGCTTTTAAATGGAGGCTCCAAATGTCTCTGAATGGCAATGTATTCTTTTTTCCAGATAAAGTTTAAGATTATAATGATGAGATATTACATTTACCTGCTAAGCACATAGAGAAGGGTAGACAAATGAGATGCCAATCATTTCGTTAAGAGTCTGGGAACAGACATTACAGGAGCTTATTTTTATTAAACTTAATTTTAGATATGTCTTACAGAATGTTCTCTGAAATTGGAAAGCGTCAGTTTGTCTGTGATGTCAGTGAAGGCTCCGATAAAATGTGTCTAGAAAGATTAAGACACAAAAGATATATATCCACATTCCATGTCATTAGGCTAGTGACAAAGATATTACTTGGAATCTGCAGACCACTGATAATCATGCGAAAAGGAGATACGGTTAAATACATACGGCATGCTGGGAAAGGGTTAAGGACTTAATGTCGTGGCAAGCTGAAGTCCTTTACTTGCCTGCATGTTGGATAAGTTTCAGGTAGCCACCAATGGTTTCCAAATCCCCCAGAACAATGAAAACAGAAATATTTAGGTGATTTTTTCAAAGGGACTGAAGCCGAAATCTCCCTTTGTGAAGGCACAATTTGCACTTGCATATTTGCATCAGCAAAATGAACTGCAGATGCACATCAAAGGATTTGCATCTCTAGCTACCTGATTACAAATCCTACTACACTGAAAACCCCTTGGAGGGGAGCCTTCTCTAACACCTGAATATGAGCTCCTTACACAAACTTTCCCATCCAGAATTCTTACCTCTAGCACAGCTACAGTTAATTTGTGAGTTGAGTTTGGGAATTAATGTTCTTTGAGATGTTGGGCGGGGGTGGTGGTGAATTCATTGACATTTTTAGCTTATCACAACTCCAGTTTATTCTTTTGCAGAAACAACAGTCACATCTGGTGTGTGTTATTTTGTATTTCCCTCCCACTGAGTTTTTGCACTTGTTACATACCGTATATGATTGTGGGACTCGGATAATATTTTGGGAGAGGGTTGATATGGGGCATTGTGGGGTACAGTAATTTTGTTTGTCTCTGTGAAGCATTCCATAGTATATTTTTGCACTTGGTTCTTCGTGGATTGAGTATCCTGGCATTGTAGGTGGGCGTTTTGTCTGGTTGGGGAGTGGTTATGACTTTGCTAGAGGATTTGGAAATTTTCATTTCCTCTCTTCCCTTCTTATTCCAAGATTTGTTCTCTATTTTCCTAATGCTCTTTTATTGCAGATTTTTATGAAGAGTTTTATAAAAACCATTTAAGTCAAGTGTCCTGGTCTCTGATTAAAATAGATTCAAGTCGAAGGAAATTAGCCTAAATGGATTTAAAATTGCGGCATTAGTAAGGAAAACTGTTTTAAAAAGCCCTGGCTGATAAGCATTATAAAGCAAGTATTAATTTTAAATATAACTGCAAAAACATACTTGGCTCTACTGGAGACTACTTGGCAATTATAATGCCCACAGACTCAAACTATTCATAGGTAGCAATTTGTGCTACTCAATGGCACTTGTTCTTCCTTTTGTTCTTTTGAGAAAAAGATAAAAAAGGAGTGCATGGCTTTCTCTGGAATAAAAGTAGCTCAGCTCCAGAGCTGAACTGTCCTCGGTTTTAAGAGTTTGGATTCCAGGTTTCAGTCTGGATCCCTTTCTGAAGGGAGGGTAATAACAGTAATGGATCACGTCAGGTATAAAACTGGCTTTGATGCCATGCAGACATCCTCAAGATAGCTCTGGTTGTGAACCTTCAATCCTGATCTTTTGCAACACTGATTCTTCTGATCCCAGTCACCTACTGAGCAAAAGCTGCTGGTCACGTCAATAAAGCATGCTATTATGAAGTGTAAATTACATCCACATAGAGGATAACAGCCTACTACTTCTGTCAGCTAATGGGGCAGTAGGCCTGAGTGGTCCGGAGAGTCTGTATTTTAGAGCTGAAGGTCTGAGGTTCAAATTCTGATGCTGGTGTGGATTGGTACATCAAGTAACAGCATACATGGTTTTGCATTACACACAAGTGAGTCTTGGATAAGGCCATTCAACTCATTTACACCTTTGACCTAAGATGAGATTGGCTTCTAGCCTCACATTCTATCTGGATAAGAGTCTTTTCCATTAGCTCAGAAGTGTTCAAAGTGCTACCCAGAGGCTCCATGTGACCCACAATGCCCTGAAATGCAGGCCAGGTTTACACTCTCGTTATATGTTCTTGTGTGTAACTGGTGCTGAAGGAAAAAGCTGGCTGTTTGCAGGTTTTATTGCTGATAAATGCAAATAAGATGTAGCCTTGGGGCTCCTGGTGGATTGCCACTGTGGTGCATTGTGATGCTAAATTTGTGCACTTCTGCTTTAAGCAGTGATGCTGTGATGCATGAACACTCTGATTTAAGAGAACACAACACCCTCCTAAATTTACTGGAAAGTAGGAATTGCTAGACTGGATCAGACCAATGGCCCATGTAGACCAGTATCTTGTCTCTGAAAGTGGCCAGCAGCAGATGCTTCAGAGAAAGGTTCAAGAAACCATACAATGGACAGTTGTGAAACCATCTGCCTATCGGGTATATTTCTTCCTCACCGCTGTTAGTGAGTGCCCTAAACCATATGGGTTTATATCCCTAATTTATATATATTTTTTATCCCGCCTAATATAACTATGTGGAGTTCTCATTATCTAGATAAATGTCTAATACCTTTTTGAATCCTAATTAATTCTGGTTCAGTGGTATTTTGGCATGGGAATTAAGACTAGATTTAAGAAAAACAATACCCACACGTGTTGTATGTGTCCAGAACTGAGACAAGTTGGGTGAAGGTGAAGTACTCCTACTGTATAGAGTCTCCGAACATCTGTTGTTAGCATGATGACACTGTTAAAGCCAACGGAATATGTTAAAGTGAAGGGAAAAAATCCATAGGTAAGGAAGGAGAAAAAAGCATATAGCTTGTTTTTTTTTTAATTATTCTGAGTATTTCCTCTTTAATGGAACACTCTGCTCCACTGGTGAGCTGCCATGTGGTCCTTGCAGGAGATAGGTAAGGCATGGCACAGATAGACTTGTGTCTTTTCCCATATGCAGCTGTTTGAGCTTGTATGGAGTAGAATGGAATGAGCAGGAGAAGTGGAGCATCATCCACAGTTATTTTCTAATAAATGTCCAATGACATATCAGTGGCACTAATTATTGTAATCATTCCGAGTAACGGGTTCATGGTTTGAGTCACAGCCATTACCCTCAGTTCTCCCCCTGATTCTGAGTCACCAACACAGTTCATTTCTGTAGCTGCCTTTCCTGATAGTCTGTGAATAATGGGCTCTTTGCCATCATTTGACGTCATACGCTTTTATTCCTGTGGGCTTTGCTGCAGCTCTTGGGCTCCAGGCATTTCTCCGAGTGGAAGATGGAAGAAGGCACAGAGAGTTTAAGAGGTTAAGGGAAGCTTTTTTTCTTCAAACTGGCATCTTGGTGAAGGTGAAGCATGTTGCAGTAGGTGTTTTGGCTCTAGCTGCAACTTGAATGCAGATGTTCCAAGATTGGTTCTGTGTGCTAGGTATACCAGTGTGTGAATGCGTTGCCGTTCTCAAGCAACCCCTCGCCTCCATTTCCCCCTTCGAGGGGCTCCTTAAATAAACACCACACAGGCTTTTTATCCTTCTCCCCAGGTCTCATTTATTGACACAAAACAGAAAACAAAACTCTTCTTTCCCAGTTGAACTTCTGAAACTCTTCCCTGCTTTGGCAGGCCACTCTCAGCTCTACCGGGCTAGAATCTTTTCTTATTCCTGTGGTGTCTTGCTCTCTGTTTACTTATAAAATAAAGTCTCCTCAAGTCTGTGTACTTACCCTCTTAGCAGGGCTCCTCCCAAGCCTTTCCCATCTGTAGTCTCGATCCCAACTCCTAGGACTGGCTGGAACGTACTCTTTCCTAGCAGCCTATGATCTCTGTTGGGGTGTGCCTCCTTAGTAATCAGGGTTTGCTCGACCCAGGCAAGCCACCCTGTTACACAGTATTCATTGTCTGATTGATAGTCAGAAAATAAAATCAGGTTTGGATCTGGCCGAGATAGGTAGTATTGAAAACCAGATTCCATGGCAACTGATTTCAAAACATTATGATGAGCTGGTTTTTAAAAAAAGTAAATATAATTTTTCCTGGGCATTTAAAAATAGTGTGTCATTTTTTGATTTTGTTTCTTCAAAATTCCATCAGCAATTTTTGATTCTTGAAAAATTTCAACTGGCTCTGTAGCTGGTTGAAACCCCCAATGTTTTCAACAAGGTTTTGCTCAAAAATCAAATTTTCAATGAAAAATATTGTAGAAAATTTTAAACTAATGAAATTTCAGCCGGTTTAATTATCATGCAGTTGTTAATGCAAACTGTTGATAGGCATTAATTTAACTAAGCGTTAGCTATATCTTGACAGGTTCAAGTCCTCAGTAGGATGGCCCTGGAATACTAAGCTAAGGCTGTAGCAGACTCATTAATCGGTCTTGGTACCACTAGATGGGACAGCTCCTTGTGTTTAGCTAGCGTTCATGAGATGAGGCTGAGGGGGAAGAGAGCACATTTTTTACCTTTACTTCATTCAGAATTGCAAGAATGACATTTGCCAGGGAATGGAGCTTCAAGGCCTTTTCATCGCAATCTTTGTTGTTCATTGCAAACAATAGAAAGAACTCTCTTGACCTCTATCTCGTTCTCGCATTGCATTCTGATAACTCTTATGAAGGTTTTGTGCTACTCTACATGCATATAGTAGCAAGCAAAAGCATTGCAAGGCACAGTAATTTTTCTCCTACAGTCAAATGCAATAAAAAAAATTTTTTGCAAGGAGTGCAGGAAAGCCTAATCAGGGAGAAGACGCTACAGCATTTACAGGATGTAAAAGCCCATTTAATTTTCATCTGGAGCTGTGCAAAACAGGACCTCTGCATTTTCAAGCATCATACACTTAGTCAGAGCAAAGTAAATAGAAGAGCCAAGTTTATAGCTCCCCTCACCCCCTCCAACAGCACTGAGGTAGACTCTGATTTATTGAAAACTGTGTTAAAATTACAAGCTATTACATTACGCGTAATGGCTATTCTGGTCCCGATTGCAGGCTACGGGGGTTCTGTAGGGAAGTGTGTGAACTGGGTTTTCAGCAGCCAGTCTGCAAAGAGCCAGCCAAGAGCAAGTTGTGGTGAGTTGTGCATCACTTCCTTACAGAGAAGACTTGTTTTTTCTCTCGATTTTTGTTTGTGCATGTTAGGGTTATGGGTTCTAAGAAATAAAGTAGTGTCACGTCGTAACCTTCCAAAAAGAGTATTTTATGTTCTTATCTAACTATCCTGTGGATATGCTATGAACTTAACATAGACAATGGAGGGAACATTGGAAAGGTCACCCTAAGATCAAACTGTTTCAGCTTTTGCATGTACTTCTTCCAAATATTTCACAGCTGATCTCACTTCAAGGCATTTCTTGGGGACAAACGGTGGAATCAAATACAAAGCTTTGGCAGAAAAGGAGCAGGTTGGGCATTGGCAACTATACATTGTTATCCAAATGCTGATTGCTACTGGAAATATCAGAGTTGTGTGAGTAGAGCAGGGGTTCTCAAACTGGGGGTCGGGACCCATCAGGGTATCGCGAGGCTATTACATGAGGGGATCATGAGCTGTCAGCCTCCACCCCAAACCCTGCTTTGCCTCCAGCATTTATAATGGTGTTAAATATATGAACAAGTGTTTTAAATTGATGGGGGGGGGCTTGCACTCAGAGGCTTGCTGTGTGACAGGGGTCACCAGTACAAAAGTTTGAGAACCCCTGCAGTAGAGGGATATTTGCTGCTCCCCGATGTATTCTTTTAGAACTCTGGTGATGCATATAAGGAGGGCCACATATTACAGACTTCAGTGCAGATCCTTTGCTGGTGTCAATTGGGGTGGGTCTATTGATTTCAGTGGTGCCATATGCCTATTTACACCAGCTGAGTCTGTGACCCTTACTTAGACTCTGAATGCTGACTTAAACACTGAAGGTTTTCCATATTTATCCGTTCTCTGTGATTGCCAGAGCAGATTTGCTCCTTACCAAATGCTAGTCTCACAAACTCAACTTGAGATCTGAAAACCAGTATGGGTTCTTTCCTTCTCATGCATCATCACCAGCAAATAATGCCCTCATTTTCACATGCAAATGCAACCAGAAATCAGAGCACATTTTGATTTTCAATCTGCCTCTTAAATAAAGATGCCACAGTTAGAATTTAGCGGCTTCTTTTGTTGATTATGCACAGGGCACAGAAGCATGCAGCTTTCTCTTAGGTTACCATGTTGGCTCTGCAGCACTGATGCTAATACAATCTTTATATTAAATAAGTAGCAGTATTTTATCTTTGTTCTTAAATGTATCCAAATGTGTGTGCATGTGGAGAAAGTTACTAGATTTTCAATAATTCCTGTTTGAACAATATGTGCACACAAACTCTTTAAAAAATTTGACACTTGTAATTGGTGTTGGTACTACCTGTTTTTCATTTGTAACTTCGGGCTATATACATTAATGTTCGGCGTTAGTTCTGAGACCTGATTATTTGAACTTGTATATAACCCCATGTAAAGTGAATAAAATTTAAAGATCATCACATAACTAGAGGTTTTTATTTCGGGCTTTATAACACCTTGTAGATAAAAACAAATCCTTAGTTTTAAAATCTGAATATAGCAATGGATAGAGAGCAGGTAAAAATAAAATGAGCCTTTTTGTTTGAAATTGGGAGTTCATTGTCCAGCTTGTACCATTATTTTTCAACCAGAATTTTATACATATGTGTCCAAAGATACTATATTTGGCAAATCTGTATGTGTATTACTGCCAGCTACAGGATGGAATCAGAATTGCTTTAACTATGGGTTTTAAGCCCTCCACTGCTAACAAGTGCTGGAAGGTCTCCTTTAGCTTAGTTGGTAGACGACGGCTTTTGGAATAAGAACCTCTGGGTTCTGTTTCCATGTCTGTGATGAAATTGTGTGTGGTCATGATGTGCAGCATGAGTAATAACTTTGAAAAGTTTTGGGAAGACATGAATTTTCATTTACTTAAAAATATATATACAAACACAGATAGACAGATATCTTATGCACAGTAGATATCACTAATGGTCAATTTTCTGATGAGTACTAGGGCTAGTCTACACTTACCTGCCGGGTCGACGCGGTGAGTTCGACTTCTCGGAGTTCGAACTATCGCGTCTGATCTAGACGCGATAGTTCGAACTCCGGAAGCGCCGCGGTCGACTCCAGTACTCCACCACTGCAAAAGGCGGTGGCGGAGTCGACCTTGGAGCCGCGGACTTCGATCCCGCGGCGTCTGGACGGGTAAGTAGTTCGAACTAGGGTACTTCGAGTTCAGCTACGCTATTCACGTAGCTGAACTTGCGTACCCTAGTTTGACCCCCGCCCTTAGTGTAGACCTGCCCCTAGTTACTGACAACAACAACCAATGTTTCTTACTTCTTAAACATTTCATAGCAGAATGGTGCCACGAAGTCTCAGATTATCAAAACAAATGTTATTTTTACAAAACATACTATAGAACATTTACTAACAGAGGACCTGATTCAGTTAAATTAAGTGCTTCAGTGCAGTGCTGAATAGGGATAGGATTAGTCATGTGCTTGAAGTTAATCACATGTTGATACGCTTTGCTGAATCTGGTGCATGACCAGAAGTTACTATATTATCATAAACAAATACAACTAAACTATAATTGTGAAAATAAATGAACGTATACGTTGTGATATTTAGTTTTACTTTTCTTAAAATTGTGCTTGTTCATTTACTTTCAATTCATAAAATTCAGTGACTGTATTTTTTCCAGTCATTAATATATTTTGGCAAAGTGTGTATGTGGGGTGGAGGCTGTAATTGTTGTTGGTAACTCCATAATGACTCTGGTGCCTTCATTACTGGTTTCTACTTGTTTTGCAATAACATAATTATGGGAACATCTTACAAAAATAATCTTATTTTGTATGTTTTGTTTTTACATATTGCTCAGGAGATCATTTCTCGGAACATAACTGCTCCTATTTAGTAAATAATGTGCACTTTAAAATGTCCCTATATACTTGTATAGTTAAATTATAATGCATATTTCAGTACTTCCTTATTTTATAATTTGTCACATAACTTAAATATTACTGTGTGCTGCAAATAAAATAGGTACATTAAAATGCAAATTTCATGGGGAAATCTTTCAAATATATCTTGCTTAAACCTCTAATCTATTTACCTAATTTTTAAACATTTTCCTTATAACATTTGCTAAAGATCAGAGATACAATATTTGCCTGAATACATGCGTTCTGAATTCTTTAAGCATTCAGCTATCCGTGTACCATCCTATTTTAAGCCATTTAAGAGTATGTTTGTGTGGAGAAAGAGGTTCTACTTTTCCCTCTACTTCATAAATTATGTAATTGATTTTCTATTGATAACTCTTTTTACAAGAAGACGTGCGACTGAATCAGCAAAATACAAACTAAAATAAGCTTCCACATCAGAGAATGCAGCATGATTAGGAAAGTCATCATGAATAGCAGTCTGAAGGTTTTCTTTCTTTTAAGCCTGTTCATAATCTTTGCAGATGAAAATGAGAATCAATTAATATCCTGAGTAAACCTGATATGTGTGCAGAGCAAGTGAATTGAACATTCTTCAGATTGATAGGTTTAATTTATGGAATTAATGCGTATCTATAGTTTAGGGAGAATTCTGCGTAGATTTGAAGACAGCAAACAATAAAGATGCTGTAGTAGTTCATACATGTGCAACAATGTATTACAGGGGGAAAAAGTGAGAACTGGATTAGAGAACATAAAACAAGCATGGTCACACATGCAGACATATGCACCTGCATGCAATAAAAGCCCAGTCAACAGGTTAAAAGAAGATTTGAGCATGATTTATAACGTGTATTATATTTCGGCTATTGTGCTTTGCAGTCTGATCATGACAAAAGCATTCTGCCCAATCAACTCCGCATTGGATATTGATGTGTAAGAACTCATCTCCCATGGCTTCACAGCTGTATCAATAAAACATATAGAAAAGTGCAAACAAATTATGTCTATACTGAAAAGGGTCTCCTACTAATGAAGGGCCCAAAACAAAATAACCAATGCAAATATCTTTGAACACTGGGGAAGTTGTAATCCAGATTCCTGTACTGTATCTGGTTTGGACACTTCTATATCTTGTGTCCCGGTGGTTGAATACTGTTTGAGCTGAAAATCTCCTAAACTCTTAATTGGCCTCATTGATGTATGTGTATAGTATGCACGTTGTATTTGGTATGCATCAGATATATACCCAACTATTCATTGTATATCCAAATAACAAATATGAATCTGTACAGCCACTGAGAAGAAAACTTGCCTCTACTATGGCTAGTTAGTCCCTCAGTTACAATGGCAACAAATGTGCATGTTTTGTATTTTTAAAAATGTGTGGGATTTACATAAACGCCTACTCAAGTTAGGCACCTGGGGCCAGATGTTCTAAAGTATTTATATGCCTGAAGATATTAATAGGTGCCTAGTGGGGCACTTAAAGTGGTACTTAACTCATTTAGGTGCTTTTAAAATCCCTGCCAACAGCTCCAAATAACTATTGAAATCTGTACAACCATGCAGTTCTCAGTTCTCTAGCAGCGCTGAGCCAAATTCATCAGTCTAAGGCCTGGTCTACACTAGGGGCGGGTATCGATCTAAGATACGCAACTTCAGCTACGTGAATAGCGTAGCTGAAGTCGACGTATCTTAGATCGATTTACCTCGGGTCCTCACGGCGCGGGATCGACGTCCGCAGCTCCTCTATTGACTCTGCTACCGCCGCTCGCTCCGGTGGAGTTCCGACGGGGAGCACGTTCGGGGATTGATATATCGCGTCTAGATGAGCCATGATATATCGATCCCCGAGAAATCGATCACTACCCACCGATATGGTGGGTAGTCTGGGCGTACCCTAAGCATCCCTGGGAAGTAGGATAGTGTTATCCCCATTTGACACTTACACTGAGTGGTAGCCTTACAATACCTCTCCCCTCCAACCCTGTGCCTTGCCTTTTTCCTGGTGGGGAAAAAAATAACCAGCCAAATTCAACCCGTGAGTAACTTCATTAGGCTAGGGAAGTTATTCTGGGTTTACACCTATGTCACTGAGAGCAGACTCTGTCCCAATGGAGTTTTTGCAGGGATGAATCTTGCCTATTATTTTTAGAACAGGAAAATCAGAGGAAGCATGGTGTCTGAGAATTTAGAACAAGGAGATCAGGAGTCAGAACTCTTGAGATCTCGTTCTGACTCTGCCATTAATTAATGGTATGATTTTAGGGAAGTCACTAGACTGCTCCATCCCTCATTTTCCCCAAATGTGAAAGGGGGCGAGGGAATACCTTTTAAGAGTTAATTATTAATTAACTAATAACTAACCTTAACTAATGTTTGAAGAGTGTTTGCAGATCCTTGGAATGTCTGTAGAAGAACAAAGTATTATTATCACCAACCACAGCATTTCTATTTGCCAGCTGTCATCCCAAAGCAAGCTTACACAGGTACCGTCTCATTAAACTGTGCTTTTGTGATGCAATATGGTTATGATGAGCTGATAGTGATGTATGAGATGAGGTGCGAGAAATGGAAATATTTGTGTGGATCATGTCAAGACTGGCTTCCGTGGGTTGATTCTGTTTTTTAAAGACTTTTTCGATTTCAGATTCCACGAGGCAACAAATTGAAAGCTTGCCAAGTACTGCTCAGCAACACCACAGTGGTACAGACTCACCAGTTCGATGATAGATATTAAGTGAATTTATATGAAAACTTCTACAGACACTAGTAAAAGGCAAAAATTAATCTCACCAGTCCTAAAATCACCCTCTAGGCAGTCTAATGTGGATCCATTATTAGAGAAAAGAATTATCTATGAACTCAGTTATTTCTTTTAAATTTATCATTTTTATAATACCTATCACAGCAATGGTATCATTCCTCACGCTATTCCAGGCCATGCAAACTTTATAGTCACCTACTTTATACATTTGTCCTTACCGCATACAGGATAGGTTACAAAATTACATGCCCACTAGGATAAGAAGTTCTTATAATAATGTTATATACAAATAATTGCACTTTAAATTTGACAGGCAAAGATTCCAGCAGTTGTATATTGATCTGCACAGCAAAGAGGCAATGAGCCGCTTTTCACTAAACTCCCACCAGTATCAAGTGCTAACCTAGAGTAAATGAACTGGGATTCTCAGGCACCATATTACATTTAAATGACATGATGAACATCTGATGTGCCCAACAGAGAATGTCAAAGCTTAGATTTGTTCAATTGACACTTCCATAGATCTCAAAGCACTTTAAAGTAAAAGTCTCAGAAAACCGCTTTGTGTTCAGTCAATACTCTTCCCACCTTACTGGTGAGTACACTAATGGGACGCAAGACCTCCAATAAACTGAGCCAGGAAGCATGTTCGACAGTTCAGTAAAAAAGCCAGGAACAGAATTTGGAAGTACTGGCTCCAAGACTTCAGTGTTGCAGCCCAGTCCTGCAAGGTGCTGAGCGCTTTCATCTTCCAATTAAGTCAAACGGGAGCTGAGGGTGCTTAACTCTCTATAGCATCAAGGCACATTTTTGTAAAGTATTGTACGCAGACCTTCATCAAGACCACTGGCTATTTTAAGTGCTTATTTTCAAAATTGCATGTGTGTATTCAGCTATTTTCTGATAGAGCATTTTTCATACTTCTTTAAAAAATTCTCATCTGTAACCCCAGTCTGAGAATTAAAAGTTGTCTAGTGATTTAAGTCTAGAATCCTGGGTTCTGTTCCTCCATACCAGTGACCTGGGGGTTAACCACTTAATTTTTGTGCGTCACAGTTTAAAGGGCTAATAATGCTAACCTCAGATGGGGGGTTGTGGAACTTAAATAATTAATGTCTTAATTAAAGGGGACGAAGGCTGCGGTTAAACTCTTGAGTGAGACTCTGGGCTTGTTAATACACCAGGAGCTACAGCAGCGCAGCTAAAGAGATGTAGGTATCCTACTGTCATGCCAGAGTGTAGACACTTCTTACAGCAATGGTGGAAGGTTTATCTCTGTCATTGCAGGTAATCTAAGATAGAGTGACGGAAGCATTGTTCCATCAACCTTGCTGTGTCTGCACTGGGGCTTAGGTTGGCATAGCTGTGGTGTGCAGGGGTGTGAATTTTTCACATCCCCGAGCAACATAGCTATGCCCATCTAAACTTTAAATGTAGACCTGTCCTCATAAGATGTAAGTTCAATTCCCAGCTCTGCCACAGACTCCCTGTGTGGCCACGGATAAGACAGTTTGTCTGTATGCCTCAGTTTCCCATGTGAAAAACAGGGAAAATAAATCTTCCCTACTTTATAGGGATGCTGGGAGGATAAATTCATGAATTCCTATGAGGTACTTTGATGTGCTGATGGGGGCCACCTATGGACAGAGATTGCTGAATAGTGAAAGAGACTTTGGCAGGTATAATTAATAATACATCTTTTTACATATAGAATGTTCTCTTCCTTCATGCATTTGTTCATGGTCAAGTATGAATCTATATTAAATGAAAAGCTGCATGCTTTTCTGTTTCCTGCTCTGAGAATGACCTGCCATCTCTTGGGCAAGTCACGTAGCCTTGCTGTGCCTCAATTTCCTCCTCTGTAAAATGGAGGTAATAATTCGTGCTTCATTGAGGCTTAAAGTTGCACAGTCTTGTTAGATCCTCAGAATTAATATTCTAATTTGCCCAAAATACCAGTACTCTCAGTAATTAGTATTAGGTAGCAATTATTCTAAGTGATTGTCGTGAATGCATATGCACATCTGGTGAGCTATCATATGATGGACCTTTACCAGCTGATGTGGGGTATCCTCTCCCTTTTTTATTTAATGTTTCCATGGTGTTTTGGAATTTTGGCATCCTAGCTGGTTTTTCTGTTGGGCACTGACTCTACAATGGTTGAATGCTGGTGTTTACCACTGAATATAAATGGTTTGCACAATGCTCCAAGTGCTTCAAAAGAGAATGCTTCGCAGATGATTTCTCCTCATGGGCAGGGCTGTGTCCATTTCTCATCCATTGGAAGGATTATTAAATTTGCCTATAGCCCCAGAATGTGTGGACTGTTGTAAACATTGCTAATTCTGTTTGCTAGAGTCAGGGTTGCTGGCAGTCTGCTGGGTAGGTGGAGAGACGACGCATGGATGTGTGTTTAAATAAAAAAGTTTGTATAGACAAAGGTATTAAAATGTCATGGCTTGTATGGGAGTGTTGATGATGCAAGGATGATGCATCTCTGTTGCCCTATGCTGCTTTATGGGATGGGAAAATTGCACCATGAATTCTCTCTCCCTTCCCATTGCTCCCATGCATGCCAGGCCAGCTAGCCCTATTTAAGATGAACAATCTCTTCCTTGCCTCTATGGTAGAAGATTGGCTGGCTTGTGAGTTACTGAATCAACATGGGGCCATAGGGTGCAGAAATTGTCTGTAGTGGCACCCAGTACCAGATTCTTCAGAAGAAAGTGCAAACAAAACTCTAGTGGCTAAGTTTGGAATAATTGTAGAAGTGTCTCATTAACTTCCACCTGTTTAAAATTGGCTTATGCCCTGCAGCCTGAGGATTTATATCACTTATAATTAAATGTAACTCTGGCTGTTCTTATTAATCATATAAATGTCTAATCTCTTGACCTCACTGGTCTCTAGTGGCAAGGAGTTCCACATGTTAATGAAGCATTGTTTTTTAAAGTATTTCTTTTCACCAGTTTTAAATTTGACTGTCTTTCGGTTTCATTGCTTGCCCTTTTGTTCTCTTAATAGTAGGTTGTGTAATTTGGATCAACCAATCCTTACAATCAAGAGTAGATAGTGATTCAGTCCTAAAAAGGGTTTGGAGAAGCTGTTCAACCAAACTTTAGCCCCTGTCAAACTTGCCTCCATAATGATGGAAAGATTTTTTTCTTAAACTCAATGTTTAAAAATGGTTTCATAACATGGCAAAAATGTAGTAGAGTTGGGACCAGAGTCTTACATACCATAACCATCCCAACATAAGCAGGAGAGGGGGAGGTTATGGATTTGTATGTGGTGCATTGACAACAACATTCCACATTCGCATTGACATTTCTTAGGCTTGCCCTTTGGTTCAGAACTCACTAATGCTGATCAGTCAGTGTTTGGGATGTCAAGAAGATGAGATACGGATGCAGAGCTGGAGATGAGCTTTACAGAAGGGGTCAGGCTCAAGTGCCTTTCCTATGGTTCCTCTGCAGAGCTGAAGCTTTAGGCCTCTGAGAGTTCAGAGTAAAGATGGTGAAATCTTTTGATAACCTCACTGGTGTTACACCTCAATTTTCTGTAGTTTTGGGTACAGATGAGCAAACTGGTCCAGAGAGAGTAAGAACTCATGCACAATCTTCAATAAACCCAAGCCAGAAACATTGTGGTTTTGCACACGCTCGCGGATGTGATTCCAGAGATTCCAAAAGCTTATTTTGTACTTAAAAGCATCTCTGTGCTTCCTCTTTACAGCAGCGACAGGAAGCCCTATGATAGGCAGCAGACTCGATCCATGCCTTGCTTTTGACAAATCCTGTTCTCATAAAATTCCCAGCCCAAATTCCATAGCAAAAAGGTACAGAAAAGAATCCAAACTCCTGGACGCTTAGCAGAACCTATTGTTGTATAAATACTCTGATGTTCATCGGAGTCTAATTTTGTGTTCAGTTATCAGCATTTTTATTCTGTTCCCCTACAAGGAGTAAATAACGCAAGCAAGGACCTCTCAGCATATACCAAGAACACTAGACCCCAGTCTCAACCCCACTTTACATACAAGAATGTGATTTTTTAAATACAAAAAATAGTGTTAGAGTGTTTTTCCCGGGGTGGGGAGAATCTCTCTCTCTGCTGCCCACTGAGCTGAGCTCCAGCCCACTGGCTAATTGTCCCTCCAGTTTTATCACTTTCTGTGTGGGGTTGAGGAGCTTAGCCACAAAATGTTTGACAAGAAACACTAAACCTAGCTTAGTACTCGACCATCCCCAAGTCCTCCAGGGGGGCGTTCCTGCCCCTCAGGCTTGCTTTCCAAGCAGTTTCTGATTCATACGTTGCTTACTGCTTGGGGTCTAATTGTTCCTCCCTGGTGGCTGCTCCAGCTAGCAGACTCGTCTCTCCGCAACTCTGCAAGCGAAGCTTGTTTGAGGCAGAGCTCTGTCTTCCTTACAGGCCAGCTAGCCCTGAACGGAGCCAGGCTCTCTCTCCTTTTATTCCCCCTCCAGGTTTGGCATTGGCTGCAGGTACAGCAGGATGGGGCTAACTAGCGTCATAGGATCTCGTTAATCCTTTCGCTTCTGGTTGGAAGGCCTCTGTCTCATCACTTGTTTTTTATTTAAATAGGATGGTGACACCTGAGAAGCCCATTTAAGGATCAGGGCCCCCTGGGAGCTAAACAGACAAATAGCAAGGACGGCAATCCATGCCCTAGATTGTTCACAATGTGTGTATCAGACAAGTTGCAATACGTGGATGAAACAGACAGATGGATTGGATGTGGGTTGGGAGTATGACAAAATAAACTCCTCAGATTTCTACTTGTCTAACCAATGCGGGAAGGGAGTGATCTTTTGGGATCATGGTAGAGGTTGATTCTGTGACAAAGGCAAGGTATTGCACCTAGAAATCAGAAGATAACTCTTAACGAAGTACCAAATGGGGCCATGTTAAAACTTAGACTAGATGATCATAATGGGCTCTTCTGATCTTAAAATCTATGTATATATTATTAGTATCTCTGAAGAACCTCCAAAGACACTTTGTTCTGGTAAGAAACCAAATGTTTTATGGTTATTGAAACCCTAGCAAATTTCTGGACTGCAGTATTAGGGTGGAAATATGCAAAAACGGCCTTTATCATGATATTTCCTCTTTCTGATTAGGTCCAGAATTACCATGAGAAGATCCTTTGTCATGGTATTATAGTATTTTCACTGCTGGTCCCACAAGAAATGCCATATAGATACATAAACTATAATTAGAGAGAGGCTCATTTCCGAATTAGAGCCAAAATCCAAGATCTGGACACTCCTATAAATGTTAAATTCCAGATCTGGGGTTTGGGTCCTGATTTCACTAACAAGCTGAACCAGTGTCCCAAATCCAACTCCCACTGACCTTGGGAGCATTTCAGATTTGGATCAGAATTTTGTGGCTTTGTCTGGAAATCAGCCACTTTGAACCATGTCCAGGGATTGTGTTTCCTGTATTAATATCGAAGTCTAAAACAGTGGTTCTCAATCAGGGGTCCGGGACCCCCTGGCAGCCGCAAGCAGGTTTCAAGGGGTCCACTGAGCATGGCCAGCATTAGACTCACCAGGGCCCAAGGTGATTGCCCTGTTTGCTATCCCCTAATGCCGGCCCTGGCTTTTATATGCAGAAAAACAGTTGTTGCACAGGTGGGCCTTGGAGTTTTTATAGCATGTTGCGGGGGGAGGGATCAGAAAGAGAAAGGTTGACAACCCCTGGTGTAAAAGCTCATTTTGATAGCTTGAGCCTTGTTGAAATGTTGCCGTATTGTTGACATTTCCCTCCAGGCACTGTTCATTCTGCGATTGGTGAGCTTCTGAAAGGACACTGGCCATTGAAGACTCATTCTTCTCAATTCATGAGAGGCACAACAGATCTTTCACGTAACACGTTTCTCTGTTTTTGAAAGGGGCTGAATTTTCTTATAACAATATAGTTATATCTGCTAAGATGACAATAAGTGCATCTCATGCTTCGGGGCATAGTCATGTTCCAGGTTGGCAGGGAATTCTTCTCTCACCCTATCCATTACAGACATTCCAACTTCCTCTCATTATCTGCCAGTAACGGCCACAGGTCACGGCAGTACTCAGGTTCTGACAGACTGATGAGCTTATAGGGTATAGCGGATCCTTTGCTCCTACACTAATATCTCAAAATTTGCAAGAAACATTTCTAAGAGTGGAGCTGTCAACCTCCCAAACCACAGCGTGTAACTATACTGAGCCGCATGGTCTGCATAAATAAAGCATGAAGCTCAGATCAGTCCCTTTTTACTGCAAGTGCTAAGAAAAAAAATAAAACTGCCTCCGCTGTAATGTACCCCTCATTATTTCTGCTGCTTTTAACAAGTTCTCCATTGGCCACTCTAATTATGGCTGAGCTAAAGTGGGTTGTTTTTTTTTAAATTTTTTATTTCCTTCAGCCCCATGAGAGAACAAAAGCACCAGGTGTTTTCTTGAATGAACACATGAATATTTGTTGACACGTCAGTCTGTCAATAACAAACCATCGCCGTGTACCCTAGAGGAGCTGAAGAACAATTGCACGTGGCTGCAGGCCGAGTGCTACGTTTGAACCAGCTGCTCCTTGTGCCAACAAGTGAAGGCAGAACACTGAAAGAAGACTGATGCTTAAGTTTGTTTTAGCTGCTTGGAGATTTTGTTTTTGATTTGCTACTTTGCCTCCTATTGTGGCTGCAGCCATGGCCACATGAGAGCACTGTATTTATGGAAAGACCTTGCCTCCCAGGTTGCCTTATGAGGATTTCACGATTATGCACATTAACGATCCTGGTATCTGTTGTCCCCGTCTCTATCCATTTGTCCTCCATAATCAGGGGCAGATGGAATATGACAGGAGTGGTGCAGGGTGAATGTAAATGAACAGTGGGCGAACCTTAAATCACTTGGTTTGGATGTTTCTCTGAGTAGTCACAAACTGAGCGGGTTATACCACCAGAATAGCCTGTCTTGAGGAAGAACAGTGCAGAGGTACGCACAATTAAAATAAAGCATTATCTCCATATCTCTCTGTCTCTATCCACTTACACGGTTTATTGTGTATTGGAGGACACAGGAGCAATTTTTTAAATCAGAAAATTGCTTTAGTTCAGTTTGATATTTTGAGGATCAATTTTTGTTTTAGCCCATTGTTGATGCATTTTAGAAAGAAATGCTTCCCAAAAGAGCTGTTTTAGCATCTGTTTCTGTTCGATGATTTTATGTTCCCTTTGGAGAGGCTGCATCAGCTAGGGTGAAGGCAGTTGTTACAATGGAAAAACAGATTTATTTTCATATGAGGTACTTGTTCTACTAAAGAAAGTTCACGTATAAACCATCTGGCAATTATCTTGCTGTGGAAATCTTTCTGATTTCCTCCCTCCCATTTCAGAGCATATACAATGCCTGTTGTGGCCTAAGAAACAGCTAGCAAAATTAAAAATAAAGTAATTGATCCCAAGAGTCAACAAACTTTAAACTGTATGTCATAGAGATTGTTACATTCTTTCTTTGTTTTATCTGCACAGGATTCATTTGATAGATAAATACTAATTATGTTGCAGCTAACATTAATGGGTGTTCTTCGGCTAATCTCTCGCAGATAATACTGAGAATGACCCTTTGCATGGGCTGGTGCCCTTTTCTTTTTCTTCTTTTCCTTTTCCTTTCCCCATTTACTTTAAGGAAAGCAGGAGGGTTTGGTGAAGTTACCTAAAGGAGTTCAATAATCACTTGATGTATTCTCTGTGGGTATATATGTATAAAACGTTTCAGTACGTAGAAATGATTGGCTAGATCTTCAGCCCCTCTTAACATACCAGCAGTTCCCATTATGACACTTCAGGACAGATTTTTGAGAGAGCTCTGCATCCAGTGTGCTCCCATCATGCTGGGTGCTTTTTAAAATCCGGCCCACAATAATGCAGCCTTATGGTTCCTGGTAGAGGTCTAGGGAATGGAGACTTGTTAACTGGACTTTTTCTGAAACTCAGTGGTTTAGTTTGCTTTGGGTTGTTTTTCACAACGGTCCAGGTCAGGTTTCATTTTATCCCAATGGGCTCACTTAGCCCTAGTAGTAAGTGGTTCTGCATAGTTCACAAGGGCAGACTTCGTGTCCCAGGCTCTCGCTTTTTTGGCCCTATGGTGATAGAATCCTCCTAACAGGATTCATAAGGAAGAAGAAGATAACCCTTATTTAGAGGGTCACCGAAAGGCAGGTGAGAGGGGATTAATTACCTGAATGTCCAGAGCTCCCAGCCATTGGGAGGCTCCGAAGGCTTGAGTACTCTTGTTCACGAGAGAGACCTTTTTATTAGCCCTGTCAAGCAATTAAAAAAAATTAATCGTGATTAAAAAAGCCAGATGCGTTACAGATTCGTATGTCCTTTCATGCTTCAACCACCATTACAGACGACATATGTCCATGCTGATGACGGGTTCTGCTCGATAATGATCCAAAGCAGTGAGGTCCGGCGCATGTTTGTTTTCATTATCTGAGTCAGATGCCACCAGCAGAAGGTTAATTTTCTTTTTTGGTGGTTTGGAGTCTGTAGTTTCTGCATCGGAGTGTTGCTCTTTTAAGACTTCTGAAAGTATGCTCCCGTCCCTCTCATATTTTGGATGACACTTCAGGTTTTTAAACTTTGGGTCGAGTGCTGTAGCTATCTTTAGAAATCTCACATTTGTACCTTATTTGCGTTTTGTCAAATCTGCTGTGAAAGTGTTCTTAAAACGAACATGTGCTGGGTCATCATCCGAGACTGCAATAACATGAAATATACATGTCAGAATGTGGGTAAAACAGAGTAGGAGACGTACAATTCTCTCCCAAGGAGCTGAATCACAAATTTAATTAATGCATTTTTTTTTTTTAACGAGCGTCATCAGCATGGAAGCACGTCCTCTGGAATGGTGGCTGAAGCACGAAGAGGCATAGGAATCTTTAGCGCATCTGGCACGTAAATATCTTGCGATGCCAGTTACAACAGTGCCATGCGAACACCTGTTCTCACTTTCAGGTGACATAATTCAGAAGTGGGCAGCATTATCCCATCAATGTAAACTAACGTGTTTCTCCTCACGATTGGCTGCACGAGAAGTAGGGCTGAGTGGACTTGTAGGCTCTGAAGTTTTACATGCTGTTGTTTTTGAGTGCAGTTATGTAACAAAAAAAATCTACATTTGCAAGTTGCACTTTCACGATAAAGACATTGCACTGCAGTAGTTGTATGAGGTGAACTGAAAAATACTATTTCTTTTGTTTATCATTTCTAGAGTGCAAATATTTCTAATAAAAATAATATAAAGTGAGCACTGTACACTTTCTATTATCTGATGTAATGGAAATCAATATATTTGAAAATTGTAGAAAAAAATCCAAAAATAGTTAATACATTTCAACTGGTATTCTATTGTCCAACAGTGCGATGAAAACTGCAATTAATAGCAATTAATTTTTTTATTTGATTAATTTTTTTAGTTAATCAGATGAGTTAACTGTGATTAATCGACAGCCCTACTTATTATATATCGCCTTGGTACTCAGTAATGGATTTGTATATGGTCACCTGTTTGCATCCTGTGATGAATGTGTTAAGATTGGATAGGATCAAAGGCAGCATTAATTTAATATCTGCTGTGTCTCACTGGGACACTATATCCTGCCTTTGCAGGGGAACAGATTTAATTATCTGAAAGATCTCTTCCATTTCTGACTACTTTATTCCTGTTCTTCATGCTCCTGTTCACAAACTCAGGTGTAGCTGTTCATGTAACATAAACCTGCGGGTTGTCAGTAAAAAACTTGGCTGCAGAGTGAAAATCTCCCGGTTCCAGCACAGAGAAAAGTAGCTAAATACATATTAAGCCATAAAAGTAAAGCTCATTTTGAGCAATTAATGCTGAAACACTGGAGCTACTTATGGAACTGCATAAAAACTCACGTACAGATGTGAAGTGCAGAGATGCCAGTTCAAGTTGACACTCGAGTAGAATGTTCCCATGGAAGAGAAAACGCATAAGAAATCCAGCAAAGAGCATTGCAAACATTTGCTAAAGCTGTTTGACCATAGATCACTACATTCCTTTCCTTCTGGCAAATCCCAAAAACCAAATAGAAAGAAACACACTAGTGCAGCTTAAGAAAAAGGCAAATTTCTGACCTTCCATTCATCTTAAAGCTAAATCAGAATGGAGGCTTTACTTTGAATTATAAAGTCAGAGGCTTTTGCCATGTTGAAAGAACATTTGAAAAATAAATATACAAAAAAAGAAATCTGTGTCTCTCTGTAATTCTGTCTCTGTCTCTCTCATCCCTGGTTTACCCAACTGTAGTTAACTGTACCTCTTAGTTAGCCATATTCCCTGAGGTTCCTTAGAGGGAAATTTTCCCCAGTTGCACTGGCTGTATTTGGAGACTACGGGTCCGATCATGTGTGGCAATTTCTATGTTCCAAAAACACAGGAGGCTATGCCTGTAATGTAGAGCAGAGGTGATACATGGGGTCTGCAAGAATATGCAACTTTACACAGTCATAAAGCTTGATAAATTGCCCTTTACAATATTTTGCATGTGTGCTCAGCTTCTAACACTGCAGCGTGCATCCTGTTAACCCAATTTCCTTTTGTGTCTTTTCATGCTACAGGTGCAAAGAGCTGAAATATGCAAAGGATCTGCCCCAGATTTCCATTATTTTCATCTTTGTGAATGAAGCGTTGTCAGTGATCCTGCGGTCAGTGCACAGCGCTGTTAATCACACGCCAGCCCACCTCCTGAAAGAGATTATCCTTGTGGACGACAACAGTGATGAAGGTAAGGTAGGCTGAGCTCTTTAAGAAACATGGAGCACTTGATCCCCAAAAGGTCCAGTTGGATGTTTGTTTTTTTCCCTTGGGGAGTAAAACCACATAAAGAGGTTCAACGCGATAGGAGGACATAGGGGCGGCTCTAGGGATTTCGCCACCCCAAGCACGGCAGGCAGGCTGCCTCCGGCGGTTTGCCTGCGGAGGGTCCGCTGGTCCCGCGGCTTTGGTGGACCTCCCACAGGCACGCTTGGCGTGCTGGGGCCTGGAGCCACCCCTGGGAGGACAGTGGCTTCATGATGTGAAGAGCTGCATGCATTGGAAGATCAGGTGCTGTTCAGCGTACAGTTCTTCCGACCCCTCAGTCAGCGTGCATTCCATCAGCTGTAGTGGTATAAGCAGAACCAAAAACAAACCTCAAATTAGACTTCTAAATAAATTTGCAGGCAATCTGTATTTCAGGAGAATAAGAAGAACTATTTCAGTGGGTTGGAAGGAGGCTAAAGAGCATTAATTATTATTATTATTACTGTAAGCACTGTCAAACGCATAGTAAGCAGCAGTCCCTGCCCACAAAAGCTTAAGCTCAGATGCTCAAAAGTACATGGGAACCTAACACCCATTGATTTCAATGAGAATTAGGCTCTGAAATACCTTTGGGGATCTGAGCCTTACAATCTAAATGTGGTAGCATGATCTTATGCATTGAACACCGGCCTGGGACTCAGGGGACTGGGGTTCTACTCCTGGCTCTGCCACTGGCCTTGTGAATGGCCGTGGGAAAGCCATGTCCCCTCTCTGTGCCTCAGTTTTCCCATCAGTGAATTGGGGATAATGATACCAACCTCCATTTGTAAAGCACTTAGGGACTTATGGATGAAAAGCACTGCATAAGAGCTAGGTGGTGGTGTTAATAATAATAATAATAAATACACAGGCAAAGGGTAGAAGAGGAAACAGAGAGGAAGTGATCTGCCTGAGATGATGCAGCAGATCAGAGAATAGAGCCTAGGTTTCCTTGTGTCTCATCCATGGGACCAATCTGTTCTCAATTTCTCTTGATACACTTTCTCTTCTTGCCTTTGAGATTCTGAGTCTATCTGGATTTTGAGTTTTTATGGGGGTTCTATGCTTGTATTTTCAAAGTCCAAATTATTCCTCCACCCTGATTCTAATTATACAAATTATAAAAATAGAAAACAATCAGCGTTCAATTATTAAATATTTTTTTAAACCTTAATGAATACTAACAACGGGTTAAATCAGCAGTATCTGTTGCATAGGCTGAACTAATACAAATAATTATGGGCTCTACATCCTGTGATGCATTACAACTGGAAGTGAAGAACCAGGGGGATGATAGCTGATTTTTCATTCCAAAGAAGACTGAGAGGTTGCATTTAAGATGTGACAAGATAAAACTGGAATAAAGTAAGCATCTCAAGCCTGCAAAATAGGCACTACAGTAATAAGCACCACAGAAAACTGATGAATTATAACAATTGCTTGCGGGTGGGGGGGGGGGACAGACTGTGGTCAGAACCTCAGCTGATGGAAATCAACATAGCTTCACTGAAGTCAACAAAAATCACTGGTGATTTGCACAAGCTGGGCATTTCTCTCCTCATCTGACCAGTAAAGAAAGGTGAAGGTGATTTGTGTTTGCAGTCTTTGGTATATCCTCTGTTTTACAGGGGGGAAAAATCTCAGAAAATATCAAAATGAAATCCTGCACATACCCCACTAAGTTACACTGCATTGACTGGATAGAGAGTGAAGTATGGCTTAAAGGAGAACCCATGTGTATTAATTATTTATCTTCAATAGTCCCTGCCTTGTGCAAAGAAATATGCATCTAAACAGTCTCTGTCAGCCACTCAGTATGCAGCACTGAAGCTAATATTGTAACAAATGCTATTGGTAAGCTCTGGAGACACTTATGAAAGGAGTAGGACAACGAAATGAATCCTTTTAAAAACCCTTACTCCCTTGAATAGCAGAGACCGCAGCTGGCAATGAGAATACAAAATTAATAACTCTCATTCTTTATCTGCTGCTGAGATTAAAAGGCACCATCTTCACTGGCATCTGCTCTGAGGAAGACTGTGCTAGCTCGGCAGTGTTTTCTGTGGGCAGGTCAGACGGTGGATAGAAACCCGAATGTTATTCAATATGTGGGGGGAATGCTCCAGGGAGGCACACACTGAGTTTGGTTAACTTTAGAGCCCCTAAGAGCTTTAGAAAGTGTTGGCTTGTTTCACTGTACATGTTTGCTGCTCTGTCAAAGCACTCCGATTTACATCAGAGCCCTTTGCAGCATTCCTCAGCCAGCATCACGACGGTAAGCCAGATAACCTTGACTCTGCCTTCCTGCAAGATGCCAAAATTATAATAAATTATACAAAGCAACATACATACCAGAGTGCCACAAACCACGCTACTGATACATGCCAAAGAAGCCTCAGTGATAGAAAATAGTTACTCATAGTTAGAGCAACATCTTAGGGTTCATTCTTCTAATATTACAAACAAATGGATATTATAAAATGAGTAAGTTTCTGACAGGGAAATAATTCCACATTCTAAACTACAGGTTATAGTGAATAATGATTAATTCTCCAGGAATCCTAGGAGTAAAACAGAGGTCAGAGTTAAAGTTTTCAGGGTATGACTTTGTGGTTGAGTATGGCTGGTTTGTTGTTGATGCTTATGAATGGGCAGATTGTATTTCTGAGGGGCTGTGTGAGAAGACGACTTGTAGGTATGCAGCTTTAATCGCTGACCTAGAGATCTTGGATGCCAAACTTCAGATACCTCAAAGGAACCTGATTTTCACGGGGCAGATATTCTGAGCTTCCAGAAAATCAGGATCCTTTCAGGTATATCCAGCTGGGCACCCAAAAACTGAGGAATCTAAAATCACTAGTGGCTTTCGAAAAGTTATGGTTCTTCTTCCTGGTTTTCATATTTTGGAGAGAGAGAGAGAGGGGGGTGTGTGCGTGGGTGTGGGTGTGGGTGTGTGTAAAATACAAAAAACCCTGCATAACTACATTAAGATGGAGTTGAGGTTGAGAGTATATCTTAATAATTTAAGTGTAAAAGACGTTACAGGGATGTTTTAATTATCCCAAAATCAAGAATAACACCACCCAGGAAATTTAAAATTAAATTTAGAATTAAGATTACATTTAAAAGAAATCCCAGCATGAAAAGGTAAGAAACACACAGTTCAGGCACTCAAGCATCCTTAACTCTGCCTTATAAATACACCATCCAATGGTTTGATGTTTGTGGTTCCAGATTAGAATAAACTGATTTTTAAAGACATATTAGATTTTTCTTCCTCCTTGCATCACTACACGGTGATATATACAATAAACATCTCAAACATAAAATTATACAAATGTATTACAGAGATGTATTAAATGTAACAATTCTTAATGGGTAGACCTGAATTGTAAACATAGAAACTCAAATGTACTGCAACAAAATGTTACCCCCCCTAAAGGCAAATGGCAAGAGAGTTTCAGTTTTGAAACTTTTCTCCACTGAAAGTCACGCTATACTTTTATGTAAAGACTTGTTTTGTACTTGCCTTTGGTTTTTTGTTGCGCTGGTTTATAATTGCAAAGACGCTACACCGCTTGTGTTTCTGAGTGATAACACATTTCCTAGGCATACAGAATATGCCCCTGAGACAATATGCTATCTCACACTCACACACCTTGTCTGAGACTGTTGCTTAAGCATAGCCTGCCTTTCTGCTGTCTCTCTGTAAGTGTTTTTAATCTGTAATAATATCTCTTTGAAAAGAAAACTCATACTATAAAAGAAAACTCCAAGATAAAAGGCTACTTAAAATATCTAGGTACATTCAGTGATCCATATGACTGGTTGTAATTTACTTCAGCATAACAATATTCGCTGTGACTGGATATATCATTATCTTGCTCCTCAGCTCATTTCAGCAATAACAATGCTTCCTATGTGTTCTCTTGGGAGCCGACTGTTTTACAGGTTTGGTAGAAGAGTGCATTAAAAAGGGGAAGGTTTTAATAGACTTACATGAATGTAAGAGCCTTCCAAGTCTTGTTAGGCATCAAAGTTGCCTTAGCCAACACAAATCCCAAGGTACCTCAGATCTTCTAATTAACAAATTGTTTAATTACAGCTACTATTATGCTGGCTAGATTGTGGCCAGGTTAGAATTGTGCAGACCTGACCAATGTACATAGGGGCATGGCAAACCGTTTGGTTTGTATCCCTGTGGGTTTTGCTGTGTGTTGGGGTCTGTTGAACCCAAGGCATGGTGCATAATGCAGCCCAAGTCACCACATTTTGCACAGTTTTATCCATATGTTCTAATTCACTCGCTGGCAGTTGCTTCCCTTGCCTTAGCTTCACCTAAAAGGTACACAACTAAATGTGGAAACTCACAGTCTTGTTACAAAGGTCCCCCCCAACTCTAGTTCAGCGATAGGCCAGCCTAATCAGTTAGATGACCCTTCTCGTCCACTGTGTCTACTGTTCCTCTGTGCTTCTTGCACATTACTTTGGCTGAAAATCAAACCAATATCCTCATAGCCAAAATCTTTGGTACTAGCAGATGAGCCAGACGTAACCTTCTCAAATGCCTGTGTAGCTGGCCAAGCCTTCTGTATTATCAATTCCAATTGATAGTATAACTGATATCAGTTGGAAGGTAACAGCTGGAGACCATGGGGTTACCAAAAGCTTTGGTGGCACAATAAAATTACCAATGACAAACATAACCTGAATATCCAGCCAGACCATTTTTTTTATCAGAGCAGCAGATATATTGGTTTCTAGGGCTTCTAGCTCCTGGGACTCATCTTCCACTAAAGATTAATTGAGTCAGATAGGAATCAAGAGATCATTGAAATGGAGTCTACTGGCATGTTTAGTAGGAGTGTCCAGCTCAGCTTGAAGTTGCTCATGAAATGTCAAATACCAAAAATTCACCTCCTCTTGTACTAATACTTATTACCTCCAACTTAAACGTGATTTTAAAAAAATACATGGATGTGAGCTGAAAGAGAATCCATCCAGCCCTCTTCAAGGGAAGAGCGGAATGGGCACCAATGTGGAGAATAGGGTTCGAATGGAGATGCATACTCTGAACTCCATCACAGTGTCGAATTTGTCTCAAACTACCCATCTGTAAGCCATGTGAGGTCCACGTGCTCAAATACCATGGTGGGGAGCTAGACGGTTAGATAGCCCAGTAATTAGAAAAATGGATCTGGAACCAGGAAGCCCCAGTTCCAGCGCCTGTCCTGCTCCTGATTCACTTTGTAACCTTGGGCAAGTCATTTTGCTTCTGTGATCCTCAGTTTACAAACAGAAATAGTGAAATGGATATAATGCTAAAGTGTCTCGTAGAGATGCTGTGAGACTTAGTGTTTTTGTGAAGCTCGTTTAAATCTTCTGGGCGTTGGTGGTGATGTGGAAGGGCAAAATGTTATAACCGAGTGCCCAACAGAACTGATCAGAACTGCAGTCAGTTCTCTGAACTGTGTGACGTTTTCTCCCCTACTCTAATTAGCAGGAAGCCTTGAAAATAGCAAAGCCCAGGGCAGGGTAACCAATTTATGTGAATGACAACTTCATAGGGGAGGCTTCCCCCTCCCTCCCTTTGTTGAAGTCATCTAATTTCTGGCATGCTATTTCCGAACTCAAAGTCATGTGGCTCTGGGCTACGCTACAAAGATGCAATATTTTGGGATAAAGCAGCCCTTAATTTATATGACGGAGAATAAATTTGCTGCTACTGACCTAAATGCAAGAGCCCTCTGGATTCAGAGCCTAAAACTGCATGTTCTGACAATGCCGTGTTGGCAGGCATTGAGTTATTTTCGTTGTATGCTAATGTCAGTCACTAAAATGATTGCTGAACCCAACAAATGCAAGGTAAAATTAGGAGTAATTTACCGTGATTTAGATTAAGATTAGATGTGAGAGTGACTTCTGATTTACAGTCCAGCAGAGTTTGTCTAGAAGGAATGGTGCAAAATCAACCTCTGCAGAAACTGAGCAGTGCAGGCTTCACGGATCCCAGGTGAGTGGTAGGCTGCAGTTGATCGCCAATGGGATGGACACGGCTGTGTATTTAAAAGCATGTGAGGGTCCCAAAATCTCAGCTTCCTACCAGCCCCCGCTCACCTGGAAATCTGGATCATTGGGTGAAACTGTGGCTCCAGTGAAGGCCATCAGAGTTTTGCTGTTGACTTCAGTGGGGGGCCAGATATTCACTCCTTACACTTGTACCTAAGTTTTACAGGTAGGACCTATCTTTCTAATGAGACAAACCAGGGATGGGCTGAGAGTCGAAATCCAAAGTCCAACCCAGACCTGAGTTTTCCTCCTGGGGTCCCATCTCGATATGGACCATCAGTGTTAGCTGCTATACAGTTGGTATTTATTTACCAAATGAACCCTGCACAGATAAAATAAAGAAAGAATGTAGCATTGCACATAGGTCTGTTCTTGCAGTTTTGCCAATCCAAGTTGTTTGTACAAGCATCTTAGGTGCTTATCTGTACCAAACTAGAACTCTAAGCCAGTTGAGGTTCACCCATCACTAAGAATATGTCTACTTCGCAGCTGGGGATGTGAATGGCAGCTCGAGTACATGTACCTGAACTAGCTGGACTCTAGCGAGCTTGCTAAAAATAGAAGCGAGGTCATGGTGACCTGGGCTTCCGCACAGGTTGTACAAGCAAGTACATACTGTGCTGTAGCCTGTACGTCAACATTCTCACGTCTATTTTTAGCAAGCTTGCTAGCATACAGCTAGCACAGGCATGTCTGCACGAGCATATTAATACTCCTTCTCCCTCTGTCACGCTTGGGCACATTAAACTTCTGCCTTCCTCCTACAACGCCCGTTAGCGTTTTCCCCTTCCTTCAGCAGAGAAACTTAAACTCTAGTTTTGAAAATCTTGTCATTGTTTAATGCAGAGGTGCTGGAACTAAGGGTGCGGGGGTGCTGCCGCACCCCTTGGCTTGAAGTAGTTTCCATTATATACAAGGTTTATTGTGTGCTTCAATGGCTCTCAGCTCCCACACTATGAAAATTGTTCCAACACCCTTGGTTTAATGTGGCCTATAAATCCATGATCATGCAACATTAATGGCTTACCTTCTGACAAAAACATGTCAGAAAGTGATGCTGTGCATGTGGGGTTTTGTCTGTCAAAAAAACTCTCTCTCTCTGTCGCCTTGAAGCCTCTCACAGAAGGGATGTCCTCCATAAAATATTGGTTTCCTATGAGTGGCTCAGCATGAAACCAAAGTTGCCACAATTATATATGTATGCGATGCAGATGCTTTGGGTTGCAAGGTTTTTTTCCCCTTCTTCCCCATTTCAGCATAAAAGACAGAGACTCTACCTGAGGGAAACGGATATGTGAGGAGGAATAATGCCAGAAAGACAGTCACAAAAGCACTATTTTTATGTGCTTGGAAGAATGCACATAAGGCGAGGGAATAGCTGATTCCATTTCCTTTGACTTCTCTGGCTAAGCATAATAGATGGGGTTTAGTGTTTACTCCTCTGTTTTCCATTACTATGTTTTCTTAAAGTAGTGACCTACTTTGCCACTCATATTTCAGCAACTATTCTGACCTTGTGTATTGCATTGACAGTGATTTTTCTGAAAGGGGCGGCGGGGGGGCCCGAAATAGGTCAATAGGCCTCCCATAGGAATTCCTAGACATGCAGGGGCATTGGTTATAAGGTAATATCATGGAGCCGTTAAGCCCTGCAGAAATGAGGGTCATTCTCCAGCAATTTGTTTCAACAATATGATGCCTGCAGTCTGTCTTGGTACATAATAAAACTTAGCTCTGATATCACATTTTTCATCAGTAGATCTCAAAGTGCTTTATAAAGTTTCATGGGAAAGGGCAGAATTTCTGATACAGTCCTGCATTCCTCTTATTCTGCAAAAAGGAAGAGCATTAAAAAAAAAATCCAGAGAATTCAGTAGTATTCAATGGAATATACCTTGCAAATAAGGGTTTTAGGCCCCTAGCCTGAGTGTTTTGCATGTTATTAACTCAAAACCAAACCTTATGTTGAGAATCAAAAACACTTGCTACAGTTTCCCCTTTTTTGCAGGCAGGTTGTATCTGGGGCTAGAAGCAGGACTGCCAAGTTTTTCTAATTTAGTTGGAAGCAGGAAGTGCTGGAAATCTCCCAGGAGAGTCTAGTCTCATGAGACTTCCAGTCCAGCTCTACAAACTCAAGAGCTTTGGTCCCAATAAGCAGGGCTGGCTTTAGGCCGATTCCCCAGAATCGGGCCCCGCGCGCTAAAGAAGAGCACCTGACTTAGGTGCCTTTTTAATTTTTTTACTCACCCGGTGGTGCTCCGGGTCTTCGGCAGCATTTCGGCGGCCGGTCCTTCAGTGCTGCGGAAGACATGGAGCAAGTGAAGGACCCACCGCCGACCTGCCGCCGAAGACTCAGACCGCCACCGGGTATTCAAATCGTGCCCCACATTTACTAAAGCCGGCCCTGCCAATAAGGTGTGGATAAGCACCCAGGCTTTGGGGTGCTTTTCCATAATTGAACTGACACTCCAACATTCAATATTTATTTATTTATTTTTATGATTCCATGTGCATACACCAGAGTTCACTTTTACATTGCCTGTCTTTTATACACCACAGGCATCGGAAAGTACTAATAAGTTTGGTACCAGTAGTGACTCTAGAAACTTAAAGCCATTATGTACTCAGCAGTAGAGCATACGCTGCCTTAAACAACTTAATTAAATGATCAGCAGTTTCCCAGTAAGTAGATGTACTTATAGCGCATGATATTTAGGCTCTGCTGAATGAAGCAGAAATCTCTTCATTGCTATAAATAAAAGTGGAAGGATTTCAGGTAGTCCAAGGGCAAAGTTTGTATGCAACCAACACGGATATTGATATGGCAAGGCTGAGCCACAGGAAAGGGAGAAACTGCGGGGTGCAGTTTGCAGCAATTTAAACAACACCAGCTGATTAAACTGGTCGACTGATCTCATTTTGCAATGTTCACAGCAATCCACTCAAACCTACAGGAGGCAAAATCACTAACATCAACTATCGTAGTTCTTTGATTCTATTAACAGTATCGGCGACATTTTATTTTATAATAAATCGTGCCCCAAGTACAGCAGGGAAATTTACCTGGTCGCTTGCTACTCTGTGGAGCCTTGTCCCTTCATATTTGCTCTAAGCCTCTCAGTTTTTGCTAAGAGGACAGAGTGATAAAAAGCTGGGAAGCAGAGATAGTCCAAAGAGAGGAAATAGCTGATGAGCAAAAAGGTAAAATACATTAAAATCGCATTTAGGAGAGAGGGGAAAGCCAATAAAGATTAAGATTAATTTTCTCCACTGTTGGGAATTACTTGACACGGGGGAGTTTAGAAGGGAGATGACAGAGCCAGGTTATGATTCCTTCATCCTGTTGGTTTGATCTGCACCAAACCAGTCCCAAATGCAGCATAAATCAGAGTAGCCTAGGTACTGTCCTGTCTTATGCGAGCAGCTGGCCATGATCCCAAAGACAATGCTTCTGACACACCCGTGAAAGCACGTCCTGTTCGGTGGCTGCATAGGAGCCAGTGATGCTGGCTTTACACCATCTGTGTGGTGGCCATACACCCACATTCCAGCTCGTTGGTGCTGTCTGAATGTCACAAAGGAACTGGTTGGGGGCAAAGAATCTGATCCCAAATTTACAAACAAGTATTTAAAAAGGAAACTATGTGAAGGGACTGTCCAAGACATTAATGGGGGCTAAACAAATGCTCAGAAATTAGGAACAAAGATACTGAAGTAGGGGTATAATTTCAAAAGTGACTAACTCCCCTTTTCAGGAGGCAGCTAGGCACTTAAAAGCTTAAGACTCTTTAGAAAATGGTATTTAAGTGCCTTAGTCACTTTTGAAAATTTTGCCTTAGATGTAAAACAATAGCAACATCCTGGTCAAAGAGGTGTGGTTTTTGTTCTTTTATTCACTCAGCTCAGCCTTCTAACAGCTCCCTGAAATTCCCTTTTTCCAAATTAACATTGACTAGGCCTAAATCCTTTTCTACTCGCTGCATTTCCTACTAGCCGCTTCTCTAAGGTATCCTGTACCACTGAGCTCCACCAGTGTTCACCAGTGAGAAGAGTTGATTAATACATAAATGCCCTATGGAAACTGTTGCTCCTTTTGAGTTGGCTTTCTGGGTTTTCTCCTCTAGAGGAATTGAAGGCACCTCTGGAAGAGTACGTCAACAAACGATACCCGGGGCTCGTGAAGATGGTGCGCAACCAGAAAAGAGAAGGCCTGATCCGAGCTCGTATTGAAGGCTGGAAAGCCGCTACGGGCCACATCACTGGATTCTTTGATGCCCATGTGGAATTCACTGCTGGCTGGTAGGTATAATAAAAAAAAATAAATCAGGTTTAATGATTTCACGGTGTGGTTAGATTATAAGGGAATAAATCAGGCGTGCTGAAAATGTATAATTTAGCATGGACATTCTTGCAAATGTGGCCAGTAAATTAATAAAGCTAGAGCCTTCCTTCTACCCCAATGTACCCTGGATTGGGTGCGGCAGTACACTGCAGAACTGCTAAAGTCCCTGTTTTCTGCACTCATCCTACCCCCACTCACATTTTATTTTGTTCACATCATTGCCCCCTCCTTGACCTGAGTGAATTCTGTAAGCTAAAAAGACGAGGCAGCAGGGAATTGAAAAAGAGAATGGTTCCAATGTTATAGGCCTTTCTACCTTCCTCTCTCTGGGGAAGGTTTATGTTTTGTATTGGTTTGATTCTTCTTAAATTGAAAATAAGTTCAAAAGTGCACGGACAGCAGAAAGTATTTCAAAGGGACTCTTTCAGAGGGATTGATGCATCTAGAGCACAAAGTATCAGAGGAAATTCTATTACGTTTCTAAGTCTGCACAACAAAAAGGTTCCATGAATGAGATTTTGCAACAAAATGTGTTTTAAAAAAAATTGTGCTCTATGCTTAGAATATTGGAGACAGAAGAGGCTAATGCACATTTCATTGTGTGATCTGAAGAGAGGAAAAGAAAAAATCATGTTATATCACCTGCAAATAGAAAACACATTCTGTGTAGAGTTATCACATTTTTCATATGAATAAGGACATATTCAGAAGGCTGTCTCTATCACTGGTACCTGTATTCCCATCTAAATGCTGCAGTGATTAGGCTGCTAGCTTTTCAAAACTGGATTGTATGCATGTGTACGGGAAACTATAATTTACTGTACTCACTGGTGAAGCAGCTTTTCCTATCAGTAAGGAATGAGAGTAGCAGATTGCTCCTTTGACTGCATTATGAGCTTGAGCTTGGCAGACATTGAGCATCCTCACCTCTCACTGATTGCTTAGATCCTTGGCAGAATGAGCCCTGTCTGTTCAGTGGTTCTTGTTTTTACAAAGGGGAGGCTGACCCAAAACCCCAGTTTTGAATACTCTCAGCTGAAGCAGAAGCAGGGTTCCAGATCAGAATTTTGTGGCTTGGGTCCATGTCTGGTTTTCCATGTTCATATTTCAAGGAAACGCTGTTTGGGTAGCAGCACAGCCTTGCCTGTATTTACTTTTATTTCTTACATTTAGAGAGACATTTTCAGAAGTGGGGGTGCGGGAGGGAGGAGGAAACAAATTGCAGCCAGAAAATTTGCCTGCACCCACTGCAAATATCCACTTGTGGAAGCAAGTCGAGGATCTCAAGGGCAATTTAAGCATTCATATTGGGAAATCTGATCACTGTTGGGCTTCCTAAATTTCTCCAGCAAGTGTGCATGCACCATTGTGTGCAAAGCAGGTAATTGTACTCCCAAATGAACACTAGTGTGCAATTAGCCATTCTGCATATACAGATATTCACTGTACACATTCTGACTTTTTAGGTGGAATGTCAGAAGACGGTATTGAAAAACAAGCCTTTATTCACTACATTGCCTGGTTTCATACCTTCTTGGTTAAAATGATGTGAAAATGCTCTTTAAAACACAGCTGAATTCATATTTATAACACTTTGTAACCACATTAAGCCACTCCAAAATGGACTGTGTTGTCTCTGCATGAAAGCTCAGCTCTGGAGGGTCTCGTAAAGCCTTTATACCTTAAATTCTTCCTGGTTTGTGAAATTGTTTCTTTGTGTGTACTGTGGTATTCTCCACTGGGTCCATGAATTTTGCACAGGAATATTCAATTGCGTAAGAGAGAGCCTAAACCCTAACACATATGGGTATGTTGCTATTTGAATTCCATATACAGCAGCTGTCCCCTGTAGCCTAATTGATAATAGTTCCACATAATTGATGTGTCCATGCTTCTCCCAGGCAGGAAATCCCATGAAGTGGAAGCTCAGAAACTTCTAAAGCCTCCCTGGTGGCTGACAAAGCTGCATTGCAGACCTTAAAAAGTATCCATTTAATCTCAGGAAAATGAAGAACTTTCCCTTGCCTCTGGTTTTTGTGTTCACTTTCTACTCTCCGAGTATGTTTATAAGAGAGTGGTTTAATGGATTGAGCACAGCACTGCAAGCCAGCGACTCTCAAATTCAAATGTAGGCTCTGTCACTGAGGCCTGGTCTACACTAAAAAGTTAGGTTGAAGGAAGCCTCCTTAAGTCGAACTGTTAATGTATGTGTTTACACTACCGGGTCCTTTATGCCGAACTAAGTCACCACTAACGTTGACTTCTGTAATCCACCTCTGCGAGAGGCGTAGCTCTTAGTTCGATTTTCATGGGTCGACTGCGAGGTAGTGCAGATGCAGCATTGTGTAATTCAACTTAATTGGCCTCCAGGTGGTGTCCCACAGTGCTCATCTGTGACTGCTCTGGAGATCATTCTCAACTCTGGTGCACTGCAGCCAGGTACACAGGAAACAGCCCCTCCCCTGCTAAAATCCTGGGAATTTTTAATTTCCCATTTCCTGTTTGATCAGCATTGGGAGCATGCCAGCGTGAGCACAGCTAATCATGGAGACTACATGCCCCAAACGCTCTCCAGCCTGGTCTGAACGGCAGGTGGTGGATCTCATCACTGTGTGGGGAGAAGTCTGTGCAGGCAGAGCTCCGATTCAGCAGAAGAAACACGGACATCTATGCAAAGATCGCTCGTGGAATTGGGGAGAAGGGCTAAACGAGGGACACATAACAGTGCCGTGTGAAAATAAAAGAACTTCGCCAAGCGCGCCAGAAGGCAAGGAAGGCGAACAGTCGTTCTGGTGCTGAACCCCACACATGCCAGTTCTACAATGAGCTGCATGCGATTCTCCAAGGTGACCCTACCAGTACCCCCACAAGCCATGTGGACACCTCACAGGTGTGTGAGTCTAGGGACAACAAGGAAGATGATATGGTGGATGAGGAACTGGAGGAGGAGGAGAATGAGAGACAGGTGAGTGGTGGATCCATTCTCCCCAAGAGCCAGGAAATATTTTTAACCCTGGAGCCCTGTGGGTTGCAGGACATCACGGTGGCTGACCGTGATGCCGGTGAAGGCACCTCTGGTGAGTATACAGTTACAAGCAAAGTCCAGTTAAACTTCAGTGGGCGCCCACATTCGGTGGTATTGCATGTTTATTGTGAAGAAAAAGTGAGGTGCTGTGGTTCTCTGCTTACAAGAGGCTGCTCCAGCTATGCAGAAGGTAGCCCCTGGAAAAGACTGTTTATGTGGACTGGGATAGCCTGGGAATCCTCCATGGGAGGAAACTTTCCTGGAGGGACTCTGCAATCCTTTGTAGAAGGTTTCTGGGCAGCGCAGTCTTATTTCTTCCACCATGATAGGACACTTTCCCATGCAACTCCTGAATGAATTCTGCTGGCATCATTGTGGTACACAGCAGAGCAGCATAAGGACCGGGCCTATACCATGGCTGGAACAGCAAAATGGAACATTGAACAGTTGCGGATTCTGATTATGTTATGACTTGCACCTAGTGTAATAAGGGGTTTATTTTTATGAAAACGGCCTTGCTATGGAAATATTTTATTCATGTACAATGGCTCCTTTATTTTTTCCCATGACTGACAGCTGGAAATGTGTCCTTCGGCGTGTCATCAACACCTGAAAGCAGACTTTCGCTGATTAGAAGGAGGAGAAAGAGAAGGCGGGAGGACATGTTCACCGAGATAATGAACACCTCTGGAACAGCTGACACAGAGCTGAGAGCGTGGAGGATTTCACTGTCCGAGAAGTTGGACATGGGCAGGGGAGCAGGGAAGTTTCAAATGAGCAAAGAGTGTGCGGCGCAGGATGAGATGCTTCGGATTATGACCAAGCAGGCATGTTGAGGCGTCTGGTTGAACTGCAGGAACAGAAGCAGGAGGGTAGAGTCCCTCTGCAGACCCTGGTGGACAGCAAGCCAGCCAGCATCGCCTGGTGCAGAATCACCCTCCCCAAAGCGTTCCCTGAGACATGGGAGAAAAGTCCATTATCCCTTTCACTTAACTGAGGAGGAGGGTACAAGGAACAGAAGGTGCCCCTTCACAGACCTTTGATGGTCTGGAATGCGGTGTTATGTTACAAATGTTTCTCCCATTCCAACTTTACAACCCCTTTTCCCCAAGGTTACCTTATTTTTCTGTTTTCCCTCTTTACTTATGTTTGTTAAATGAAGTAAATGGATTCGAGAAACAAATTTTCTTTACTGAGTAGAAACAGTGGGCTTGGGTGGGGGGTTGGCTTTACAGGGACAGTGATACAAGCCAAGTGAAGGTTTGGGAAAGCACAATGCAGTCAAGCAGCTCGCGTTACTGTGACTCATTATTGAAATGGCTTTTCAAAGCCTCGCGGATATGCAGCGCCCCTTGCTGTGCTCTTCTCATTGCCCTAGTGTCTGACTGTTCAAAAATGGCTTCCATGTGATTGGTCTCAGTTGCCCACCCCTGCGGAAAATTCCCCCCCTTTTTTTCCACAGATATTGTGGAGCACACAGCAGGCAGCTATAACCAGGGGGATGTTCTCCTCAGTAAGGTCCAACCTTGTTAGTAAACTTCTCCAGCGCCCTTTCAAACGACCAAAGGCACGTTCAACCACCATGCTGCACTTGCTGAGCCTATAGCTGAACCATTCCTTACTTCTGTCCAGATGGCTGGTGTATGCCTTCATGAGCCATGGGAGCAAGGGGTAGGCTGGGTCCCCCAGGATAACTATCGGTATCTCAATGTCGTCAATGTTCATTTTGTGGTCTAGAAAGAAAATCCTGGATTGCAGCTTTTTGAACAGACCCAAGTTCATAAAGATGCACGTGTCATGAACCTTTCCCAACCATCCTACGCTGATGTCAGTTAAATGCCCCCTGTGATCCACCAGTGCTTGCAACATCATTGAAAAATATCCCTTTCGGTTTATGTACTCTTTGGCAAGGTGGTCTGGTGCCAAGATGGGGATATGCATGCCATCTATCACCCCACCGCAATTAGGGAACCCCATCATGGCAAAACCATCCACTATGTCCTGCACATTCCCCAGACTCACTACCCTTCGTAGCAGAAGTCGATTAATGGCCCTGCACACTTGGAGCACAGCAGCTCCCACAGTTGATTTTACCTGCTCCAAATTGATTCCCGACTGACTGGTAACTGTCTGGCATTGCAAGCTTCCAAATAGCGATCGCCACTTGCTTCTCCACTGTCAGAGCAGCTCTCATTTTTGTGTTGCTGAACTGCAGGCCAGGGAAATGCACTGCACAAAGTTCCTGAAAGGTGGCTTGCATATTCGAAAGTTCTGCAGCCACTGCTTGTCATCCCATACCTGCAAAATGATGAGGTCCCTCCAGTCAGTGCTTGTTCCACAGGACCAGAAACGGCTCTTAACAGAGTGCAGCTGCTCTGTGACTGCCAGCAGCAACTGTGAATTTTTTTTTCAATGGCTTGCAGCAGGGCTGCTTGCAGGACATTGCTATGTTCCACACAGCGGACCCTATTGCTGCTCTGGAAATACTGCAGGAGAAGGCGCAAGGTGTTTGAGATGCTCACAACAAGAGTGCGCAACTGAGCAGTCTCTATGCTTCTGGGGTTATGGCGTACGCGCGGCAGTTTTAAGGTGCGAAAACCACTGAGTGGTTTGCCGTTGAGCACAGTGCACCATGGGATGCTGATGCAATGTTCCTATTCTCCCTGCGACAATATTTTGATCCCATGAGGCATTGCACAAACTTCCCAAAACACACGGTGGCAAGTTGCACTTAGGGATAGCTACCCACAATGCACCGCCTTGTGCATCAGTGCAGGCACTGCTAGTGAGGACGCACTCCATCGAGACAATAAGCATGGTGTGGCCATGCACAATTGACTTAATTTATTCAGAGGCTCGAGGTGAAATTAGATAAAGTCAACTTAATTTTGTAGTGTAGACAAGCCTGAATAGCTGTGTGGCGTAGTGCAAGTCACGTAATCTCTGTTGGCTGGATTCTGCTGTCCCTTGCATCTTTACAACTCCAGCAAGTCACTGGAATTATACCATCTTAAGTGAGAGCAGAAATGGGTCCTTTTTCTTTGTCCTGTCCTACAGGGGTGCTGTCCGAGCTAGCAGAAGTAAGGCATTCACTATGGGTATGTCTACACTGCAGATGGAGGGGTGATTGCGTGGGCTTCAGCGCGGGCTGGCAATGCCAGTACAGATGGAGGGTCCCTGGCAGACTTGGATAATGCACAGTGAGCCCCATGCCACCATGCCTTTACTGCTATTTTTAGCCAGCTGGGTAGATTAAAGTTAGCCCAGGTATGCCAACCTGTCCTGCAATCACACCTCTGATGGCAGCATAGTCATAACCTAAGTGTTGCCATCAGGTACGTGGATTGTTAAAATGCTACTGTGTCCATCTGTGTTGTAACAGCAGTTAAAGCCCCTTGTCCGTTCCCTTCTTTTTGGCTTTTTTAGGGCTGAGCCAGTTCTGTCGCGAATCCAAGAAAACCGGAAAAGGGTTATTCTTCCGTCAATCGACAATATCAAGCAGGACAACTTCGAGGTGCAGCGTTATGAGAACTCTGCCCATGGATACAGCTGGGAGTTATGGTGCATGTACATTAGCCCTCCCAAAGACTGGTGGGATGCTGGTGACCCTTCACTGCCAATCAGGTATGTTGTGGAGCCGGGGACACGTTCAGTAATCAAAGAGAGCCAGTGATTTGGAATGACTTGAGGAATAAGGAAGACGGCCCAGAAATTGTGGCACTGATGTAATAGACTGAGAGTAGAGTGTGTGTTCATATGTTACCGTGGTGAGGGATTTCGCTTTTCCAAGGGGAGGAACATATTATTATTTCACATTGCATCCATACTTAGGGCACCAGTAAGGAACCAGAACCCCATTGCACTATACAAGCACAGGTTTTAATTGTAGATTTTAAAATGTCACTTTACGAGAAAGCAATTCAGGTTATTATATTTATTGTTAAGTTTTTTAATTAATGGGGAATCAGGTGATTTTTCTCATATAATTTAATTTGTCGGACAACATCTAAGCAGCTACTGTATTTATCTGCTACAGTATATTGCTCTTTTATAATGTGCTGCTATGGACTTAGGTGCTAAGGGGGTGTTACCATCAGGCATATTTTGCCTGCTGTTTCAAATGTAGGCATGGGAAAACACCTACATTTTATCTCAACTCCAAGAACACAATATCTAGGCCTATAATCTATTTTTTTTAAATATGGTTTGAAATCCCTGCTGACAACAGAATGATCAGGATACCATCTCACTAGAAAGGTGTATCCTGGAAAAATCTCTCAGGCAAAAGTGCTCTAATGGAGATAGAGCTAATGGCTGGAAGCTGAAGCCAGAGAAATCTAATTGAGAAATAAGGCAGGATTTTTTTTTTAACAATGAGGATGATTAGCCATTGGAACAAACTACCAGGAGAAATGGTGGATTGTTCATTTCTTGATGTCTTCAAATCAAGACTTAGAGCCTTTCTGGAAGTTATGTTTTAGCCAAACACAAGTTATTGGGTGCAATACAAGGGTAACTGGGTGAAATGTAATGACTTGTGATACCCGGGGGGTCAGATTAGATTATGTCAAATTGCCTTCTGGCCTTCAACTCTTGGAAGCAATGGTCCTAAGGACATGGTAACGGTGTGGTCACCCCTACAATTTCCTATTGCACAGTAACTTTTCAGTGACCGAAATGTTGGATGTGGAAGCCATAGCAATAGAGAAGACCACAAATGCGAATTAGATGCTTAGCTCCCATGGACTTACAGTGGGACCTGAGCGCTGAACTCCCATATGTACCTTTGAAAGTCTTCCCCAAAGTACCTTTAAAAGACCAAAAACGAATGCAGTGGGTGGGAATGGAGAACTGTTGTTGCTATTGTTCAGTTATGTATAGCATTATTATTACTGATATATTGCTGATCTTTTGCTAGTGCCGAGGTTCCAATATTGATGTTTCTCTTCATAATATACAGAGACAGGTCCTTCCTTCTAAGAGTTTACAACATAAAAAGATATAGGACGTAAGAAGAGTGAGTGAATGGGCAATAACTTGTCTAATCTATGTTAATGTACAAATAGACATTTTATTATTTTCCCCTCCCCTAAGCCTAGCTGTTATTGGTTGATAGGTTTCTTATAGGTGTTGAAGGGGGTATGAAGGGTTGGATCTGAGTTCCATGAATAGAGAGCAGCCTGGAAGCACAAAGACATGGCTGGGAAGGTGGACAGGAGAAGGCTGGCATTGTACACAGCATGGATGAGAAGGGGGGAACGCAATAAGAGGGAAGAGTGTAGGATTGTCCACGTTATACTCGCACAAAACCGAACACCCTTGTTCCACCCCTGCTCTGCCCCTTCTTTGAGCCCTACTCCTTCTCCGAGGCCCCGCCCCCACGCATACCATCCCCCCTCCCTCTGTTGCTTGGTCTCCCCACCCTCACTCGCTTGCTCATTTTCACTGGGCTGTCTCAGGGGTTTGGGGTGGGGGAGGGGCTGAGGGCTCTAGCTGGGAGTGCAGGCTCTGGGGTGGAGCTGAGGATGAGGGGTTTGGGCTGCAGAAGGATGCCCTGGGCTGGGACTAAGGGGTTCAGAGTGCAAGAAGGGAATCAGGGCAGGGGCAGGGGGTTGCAGCATGGGGGGGTGAGGGCTCTGGTTGGAGGTGCAGACTCTGGGGTGGGGCTGGGGATGATGGTTTTGGGGTGTAGGAGGGTTCCCAGGCCGGAATCGAGAGTTCGGAGGGTAGGAGGGGGATCAGGGCTGGATCAGGGGTGCAGGCCCCAGGCGGCACTTACCTCAGGCAGCTGCCAGAAGCAGCGGTATGTCCCTTCTCCGGCTCCTCTGGGGAGGCATGGCCAGGTGGGTCTGCGAGCTGTCCTGTCCTCAGGCACCACCTCCGCAGCTCTCATTAGTCACCGTTCCTGGCCAATGAGAGCTGCGAAGCTGGCGCTTGTGGCGGGGGCAGCACGCGGAGCCCCTTGGCTGCCATTATGCCTGGGAGCTGGAGAGGGGATATGCCGCTGCTTCCGGGAGCCGCACGGAGCCGCTGCAGTCAGGGAGCCTGCCTTAGCCCTGCTGCGCCACCGACCGGACTTTTAACGGCCCAGTCAGCGGTACTGACCAGAGCCGCCAGGGTCCCTTTTCGACTGGGTGTTCCGGTCGAAAACCAGACACCTGGCAACCTTAGAAGAGCGGCTGATTGAGGAAGGGGAGGGCTGTGAAAAGAGGATGAGTCAGTGGATAGATATGAAAAATGGAGATGTTGTGGTCAGAGCAATAGGCAAGGAAACTGCAGGCAAATAGCAGCTGCATTGTGATTGCATTGGAGTGTGTGTGGGAGGGGTGGCAAAATGGAGAGTGGCAGCCGTTGAGATGTGAGTGATAAGGGCCATGGATGAGGTGTAGGCAGAGAAATAAGCCCCGATTTTAGATGCAAGTCAGACACAGTTTGAATATGTGTGCGAGGGAGAAAGCGGAATCAAAGATAGCCCCCAATGTATGGGTCTGAGAGATGGGGAGAATTGTGCTTGTTGTGTCAGTGACGGAGGAGGGGAGTGGGTTTTGGAGGAAAGATAAGGAGTCAGGCTGATCTGTTACCTCTCCCTCCCTCACCCATCACCTCTCTAGCTGCTGCCTTCTGCATGAATCAGACGTCAGTCGTTCGCCTGCTCTGTCTCGCCCTATGGCTGCTGATCCACAGGGTCTCTGCTAAGTAACTCTTGCGCTCCTTCTAAAATAATGTGAGACCAGAACAGGCCTCTTTTGATCCAAATCTGCATTTTCCTGCCCTTGATGCTGTTTATGGATATGGTGTATGGTGTATGGTGTAGCTCTCCCATGTACTGTAGGGAGCATCTGAATGGATGCACAGATACTTCTCTGATGATTAAGAGGTTGTCATTTAAAAAAAATTCCCCAAGAAAACAAATGACTACCACAGATATCATCCAGTAATTACCTCTTCTGTTAAGGAGCGGGAGCCCCGAGTGGGGGATCTGCTGTGAGGGGGTTCCCCAACTATAGAACTCACTTCTGTAGGAAATTGTTGAGGCCAAGAATGTAACAAGATTCAAAAAGGGTTTGGATGTTTATATGGATATTGAGAATATCCAGAGGTCATAATTAATTCTGTGGCTGCAATGGCTCTGTGGAGCAGTGGAAGGCATTGTGCTTTGTGTGCAAGTGGTCACGGGTTCATATGCCATCTAATCTGTCTGAGAGTAGATGAATATTCTTCACAGAAGCTAGGAGCTTGATGCAGAAATTATTGGGTCAGGTTCTTTAGCTTTTATTATGCAGGAGGTCAGACTACATTGTCGTCATGGTCCCTTCTGGCCTTAAAATTTATAAATGATCAAAAAAATTGTGGAAGTGATATTAAACCCCATTCTTAAGGATTTAAGACCATCTCAATTATCAGAGATCAGGATAAGCCCTAATGTGGAGGGCAGATGACCCCGTATCTGCCTACTGCAAGATTCTTACGTCTGCCGCTGGAGCATCTAGTTCTGGCAGCTTTTGGAGACAGGATACTGGCCTGGGTGCACCTCAGGGCTCATCCACTGTGACAATTTCCGTGTTCCTGACTGCCACCTTTGCAATTGTGCGAAAAACTTAGGAGGACTAAACAGAAAAGCAGAGATCTGTAAAGATGGATGGAGATACACCACCGACCCACGCTAGCAGTAGCAAGAGGTGCCTGCATAATTATTTGTCTTCACTTCATTAGAGAGTCCAGTAACATGGACACTGACCCCTCAAGCTGAGAAGAGTTGAATCACTTGAAAGTAAGAGTCAAAGATTAGAAAGTAAGAGTCATAGAAAAATATGGATTGCAGGGCAAATGCTTTCCAATAGCTATATGGAAAAGGAATGCCAAAACAGAGACAATAGCCTCCGAGTAATGTTAAATAATTTAAGAACTTGCTAAAACAACATTATTAATACTCAACAGGAGAAGCGTTATGAGGAAGATAAATGTGTAAAATACTGCCTCTTTCCTTTATATTGGTAACTGTATACAAACAGAAATAAACTACTTCAATTATTATTATTATTAATAATATTATTTGCTGTGTAGTGCTCTGAAATGTACATTTTATAGCAATGTGTACTTGAAAGGAATAGCTGTGTTTTACTCTGTAATTATGCAAGGAAACATGGGCAAATTTTAAACTATAATTTGCAAAACAAGGTTAAAAACATCTTGCCTATTTCATATAGTTGACCTTTTAGGATAAAGGAAGGAGAGTGAAGTAAGGGGGTAAGTATTGTTTTTGTTTTTGTTTCAGTTGTACATTTTTGACATGCTTGGTTTCTAACAGTCCTTGAAGAGCCTGATCAAGACGTACGTGTTAAAAGAGATGGAAAGGGATGGTCTGACTTGCTCCTGGGTATCTGGTTCTACACAATCTTTATTCTGGACCTACAGAATATTCAGCAGCAGAGGCTGGAGACAGTGTGTTCGGAGACAGTTTTCTCCCCTGGATAATTCACAAGAGATAATTATCCAGGCAAAGCAAGATGATGGCATACAGCTCATCTAAAATATGGCCAGCCTCAAGATGGATCCAGGCTCCTGCTTTAAAGCAAGCAAATAGGCTAAGGGCTGGATTTAGGGGCAGGAGACCCAGGTAACCTCCTGGGGTGCTGGGCTGGGGAGAGGAAGGGAGGCACCGGGCTTGGGGTGCTGTTTTTGTTGTTAGTGACAAAAGGGAAAATCGAATGTTTGAAGTAAAATGACTCAGGTATTCCATATGCGGGTTCATTTTTCACTAACCTCCTAGAATGTTCTGGACCTTCATAGAATCTCGTGGAACCTGCCAGGCTTTCTGAGAACTACATTTTCCTCAAACCTCCTAGAATGTTGTCAGCCCTGCCCTCGCGGGTATGTAACGGGCGGGGCATCACCAGTCAGTCTTATATGACAGGGATAAACCATGCAGGCAAATCATGGATCAAAGTCGTGGAATGGGCTACAAATGCAATACAAAATAAGGTATTCAAAAGTTTTACAAATGAAGCGGGTCAGCACCATTTAGTCTAGGGCCAGCTCGGTATCGGCTCTTTAAATGTTTGTCTAGTCTAAGGTTTAAGGGGGCAGTTTCTTCTTTAATTTCACTGGTTTCAATGGCAGTCTTTTGTAGCTCATCTTCCAAGCAAGCCATTCAGGATTTTACATCACCTACACCTTTTGAGATTGAATCCTATCCATCTGTGAGGAATTCTTTCAGGGCTGAGGCAGCTTGGGCTAGGTTTACTGTGACCTTGTGGTCTCCTGCTTCATCTGTGTAGATCAGAGGTGGGCAAACTACGGCCCGGAGGCCACATCCAGCCCATGGGACCATCCTGCCCGGCTCTTTAGCTCCTGGCTGGGTAGGCTACCCCCTGACCCGTCCCCTACTGTCCTCCCTCCCTCGCAGCCTCAGCTCGCCGTGCCGCCAGCGCTCTGGGCGGCGGGGCTGCGAGCTCCTGCCGGGCAGCGTGGCGGCGGGGCTGGCTCTGGCCGGGCTGCGCAGCTGCCAGTCCTGGTGCTCCGAGTGGCATGGTAAGGGGGCAGGGAGCGGGGGGGGGGGTGTTGGATAAGGGGTAGGGGGTAGATGGATGGGGCAGAGGTTCTGGGGGTGGTGGTCAGGGGACAGGGAATGGGGGGGTTGGATAGGCATGGGAGTACCGGGGGGGGGCTGTCAGGGGTCAGGGCAGTCGGGACAGGGAGCAAGGGGGGTTTTATAGGGGGATGGTCCTGGGAGTGGTTAGGGGTGGGGGTCCCGGGACGGGGTGGTCAGGGGACAAGGAGCAGGGGGTGTTGGATGAGCCAGGGGTTCTGAGGGGGGCAGTCGGGGGCAGGAAGTGGGAGGGGGCAGGAGCCAGGCTGTTTGGGGAGGCACAGCCTTCCCTACCCGGCCCTCCATACAGTTTCAGAACCCCGATGCGGCCCTCAGGCCAAAAAGTTTCCCCACCTCGGGTGTAGGGGATTCAGGCTTAGATACTTTGTTGCCTCCCATTTCTTCATTTGAATCCTTATTCAGTCGTTTGATGTTTAATTTAATTGTTTGACAGAAACTTATTGCCCATTTGCGAGGAAAGTAATGATCAGAGATGAATTAATATGTGAGGAGTCAAGAAGTCTGGGACTAAGTAGCCATCTTCCTCTTGAGTACCCTGTGACCCTGAAATAGGCTTTTTAAATGACTAGGTGGGACAAGGTGTAATTTTTGGATTCCATAAAACATCTCCTCTTTCACATTTCTTCCTATAATGTGAAAGAATCTGCTATATAAAGATGTCCTAACACTCAGCGCTCTTTTATGCATGCAGGCGATTTATGAATAGACCTTCCTTGCCAAGCTAACTGAGCTGCTATTGACCAATTCTGCCAAAAAGATAAAATCATGATTACAATGTAATGGATCACATCTAAATTAGAACTCCCACCATGAGAAGTCAGTAAGTGATACTTGAAACAATCATCTTATGATTGAATTATCACCATTGGGCAATCTTGATTTGCATTTCTTGATGGAGTATTTTTTTTAGTTTGCATGTGTGTGTGTGTATACATAAAATATTGTGTCTGTGTGTATGCAGTATTTTCTCATTAATGGTTATTGATCAGCATTTACTGGGAGTTCAAAGAAACATAATACTTTAAAGAAAAAGAAAATAACCTAACACCTCCTGTATTGTGCAGGATGCACCAAAAGGTCACTTGGAAATGCTGGGAAATCACTGATTGATTATCTTGTCTAAAAACGGCACATTCCAAAGCTGAAATTTACCTTCTCACAATGCTCAAAGAATTATTAATTTCACAGCTGGCAGAGTTTGATTTCCAAGCCTTTTACAGAGCAGTGGTGGGACTCTCAGCCTCCCACAATTGGGATGCTATTTCAAAAGGTACCAGTTTCTCCTCTCTCATTCTTTCAGTTCACTGAAGTCACACTCAGTGAAACAGAACCATTATAGCAGTTACCAATATTTGGAAGATTTATGGCCAGACATGCTCATCATACTCTATGCAAGACAGCCTCATGGTTTGTTAGGATTTATACATTTGCAGGACATCTCAGACCCTGGGGCTCAAGTTCAGAAAAGCAATAAAACATAGGCTTAAATCCTTCCTTATTCAAGAGCATTTCAGCAGATGCTTAAAGTTAAGTTCCCTTCTCAAATAGGGATGCTTGTCTGACTCGGGAGTTGGAGTTATTTTTCTCTGGTAGTACTGGTAGAATATGCTAGCCCCTATGCAGAAGGGAATGTTTTGGAACTCTGCTGTACTGTCTGTGGGTCCATTGACAACGTTGTGAACATAGCATTCCCGAATGGTTATAATGGGATTTCCTGACATTTTCAGTGTACTTTATACACTTGACTGGACAGATCAATTCAATCTGACATGCAGACGCACGGCTGCTGAATACCTTTACTTACTTAGCAAAACACCCACTTAATGTCCTTGAGCTATGAAAGCGCATTTCTAGGAGATGACAAGCAAAGGGTCCTGTTTAAACAGCCTGGTGTATATTATGACAGTTCTGAAACAGCTAGTTGATTAAACTGGATAATGCTATATCATTTTGTTGTTATTTTACATAGTATTTCATTTCTTTGTGATGGGAGACAGACAACTATTCATTTAAATGTAATTTTTTTAATAGTTCATTGTAAAAAGGCTAACAATGGAAATCAATGTTGAGAGTTATTGATTGCCAATAACTAGGAATGCAGGATAGATTTCTTTCATGAGAAGAAAAAAAATGGCCACGGTTCATTCCAAATTAACTCATCTGATTATCCAGCACCACAATATCTGAGTGCCTTACAAACATTAATGGCTTCATCTTCACAACGTACCTGCAAGGGAGGAAAATATTATCCCTGTTATGCAGATGGCCAAAGAGGCCAAGATTTTCAAGAGACCAGTGACTCTGGATGCCTCAATCTTTTGTTGCCCACCATAAGACACCTTGAGAGACCACAATTTCAGAGCATGGGTGCCCAGTACTTAAATCAAGCCCCATCAAGGTGGCTCCAGTTGAACTGCTAGTTAATCTTGAAAATTCTGACCAGGGAAATTAAGTGACTTGCCCAGGGACATACACAGCCATTGGCAGAGCTGGCAATAATAATAATAATAATAATACCTACCTGTAATATAGTGTTTCATCAGTAGATCTCTAAGTGCCATCTCCATTTTATAGATGGGAAAACTGAGGCAAAGAGAGGTGAAGTCATTGTTCAAGGTCACCCAGCAGGCCAAGCCAAGAGTGGAATCCAGGCCTCAGACTGGGCCTGATAATCAAACCCAGATCTCCTGAGTACCAGTCTAGTGCCCTATCCGCAAGACGATGCAATATTCTATGGTATTATGCACTTTTCTAACACAATTAAGTTTCCCTTTTGGTGCAAGAGAGAAAAATCACACTGTAAAGCACCAGTGAGCATATATACACCTTTACCCTGATATAACGTGACCCGATATAACACGAATTCGGATATAACGCAGTAAAGCAGCGCTCCGGGGTGGGGTGGGGCTGCGTGCTCCGGTGGATCAAAGCAAGTTCGATTAACGCAGTTTCACCTATAACACAGTAAGATTTTTTGGCTCCCGAGGACAGCGTTATATCGGGGTAGAGGTGAATATGGGTGTATCCTGCCCCCACTGAAGTCAATGGGAGTTTTGCCTACCAATACTCTATAAAGCTTCACATGACTAATCCTTCCTCCTTGAAGTTAGTGGAAGCTGCAGCTGCTCAGTACCTATGAAAACCTTGCAGTCTCTTAGTACATAAGGCTAGTGCAGGTCTCCAACCTCATTGACTTCCTAATGTTCTCCCAGTCCTGACTTGGAGGTTCAATGGGAATTTGCACCCAGACAAGGGTGGATGCTGGCAGATGCTGATGCAATACTGGGGACTAAGTATGGATTTAGGTGTCTATCTTTAGACACCACCCACATTTTAAAAGCTTGACTTTGTGTTTATTATATATTGTTATAGTATCAATCATAGGGCTTATGTAGCATACAGATCTTGTGATGAATCCCTGCACCATGATGAATTTCACCCAGAATGAGGGGATTATAGGTGTGTTTGTTACCTTTACATAGTGTTCTATGTAAATTTTTCAGCATTTATCTTGCGTTTTTCCCTATGTTTTCCTCTTAGACTTTGACTTTGAGTGAATTTAATGATAGCGAAAAGGGCCACACTGACAACACAGGAAAGTGGAGTTCTCCATTTTGTGCACCTGGTAGACGTAGAAAGTAGGGCAAGCTTTCCTTGCAGTGCTCAGCTAATGTACCACTGTGAAAAGTGCCATCTCCAGGAGCAAAAAGAGAATTCAGTCATTATATTCACTCATTCAGCCTCTTTGCTGGGATGGCCAACAAAGTGGTCAGTCAGTGTGCTTCAGCTTCAGCTCTAAATATGTGATCCCAAGTCCACTGAAGTCAATGGAAAGCCAGTTGGTTTTTGGATCAGGCCCTACGATTCCAAATCACAGCTCTTTTCTAGTTCTCAAAGCACTCATCTGCTGCTGTTGATCATTACTCTGAACTTGTACAGATTCAATCCTATTAGTAAATGTTGTGCTTGCTTTATCGCCACTCATTGATGGATTCCGTCTTCTCCGAGTCTAGCCCTTGAGAATCCTTGCAGGCCACACTTCAAGTTTGAAGTATTTGTTTTGCACAGGACAAGCACATATTTTTAGATTGGCCTTACTATCAAATAGATTTCCCAGAATAACCTCTGTCGTCATGCATTTTGATGGCAAATGAGTTTTCAGGCTCAGGGGAACTCACTTCCATGCTGCCTTGTAAGCTTTTACAGGCTAACCTATTATGGCAGCGCATCAAAACTGTAATAGATTGATTTAGGCAAGCTTGCTTAGCTATTATGAACATTTTAACCAGCATTAAACGCTTAGTGTGGCATTTTTATCAGAAGACATCTAGTAACTCTGAGTTTATGCAGACAATTAATCATAGATGACAATGGTAGGACCTCATAAGATTAGGTAAAATTATTGTGATTATTTATTGTTTCCTTGGTATCGATTATTCTGAAAAGTCCCAGAACATCTCTGGAAACTGACTTTAGACAAAACATAGGATTACTTTATTTTTTGTTTGTTTTTGGAAGGATTACTGCTTTTAATGAGATTGTGCAAACTGCAATAAGATTTTTATTCCTTTGTAAACACAGTGGAATTTTCAAGAGCTCTCAGCACCAGCCCGCCAATGCTGTCCTTGAAGTCAATGGTAAAACTCCCTTTGATTTCAGTGTAAGACAGTGATAGACCAACGTTGAATGTTTTTGAAAACCCAGCCTGGTCTTTCTGAAGAACACTTTGTGTAGGTTTTTGCTTGTGTCGTATGTAAGACATATGAATCAATGCCAGCTTCATAACAACGATGGAACTATCACTGGAGCTATTTATATAGATTCGTACCCAAAGAGAGGGAGGGGCACCTATCCAAAGCTCTATGCACTCCTGCAATAAATTGCTACAACAAAATCAAGCTGCTCACACCCCAAATCCTCTCCTCCCAAAGCCCACCTCTGCAACAGCCTGCGAATATGGCTTGGCCTTGCACCTGGCCCTGAAGGTCGATAAATCTGGGTAATTTCAGACAACAGAGGAAGCCTGTTTTAGACCAAAGGGCCCTTCCCTGAGTGCACTCTCTTGCCATCTCTCTCTTGTAAACTGAGGCAGGTTTTAACTCTTAGTGCAGTGGCATCATGGGGCAAAGAACTGTTTGTTTAATGAAGATGGAAGACTTATACTGGATTATAGGAAGTGAGGCAATAACTATACCATACGCGTTGCATGGACATTGTTTTAGTGTTTGATCCTGCACCAATTGAAATCAAAGGCAAAATTCCCATTGACTACAGAGTATGTGGGATCACAGCCTCAGACCCAGGCTGGGAAGAGCGCTTGCTTGCAGGCTTATGCATGATTTCACCCTGATTTACTGTTGCTGGAGCAGCCTTTGGTAATAGGCACCTACACATTTAAACTTTTTAATGAATAAATCATATGAGAGCCTCATTTAATGCGATTTCCAGTGATTCTGGTTTCCAAATGGGCCAGTCATACAGCTAGGTCATTCTTTTTTAATGTATTTCAGAACTTTACCCTGGCTGGAACGAAGCAGAAGAGAGGCATATGAAAATAAAAAATAATGGGGGGGGGGGAAGGGTGGAGAGAGAAGTGAACTGATTTCTTTTTTTTTAAACTCAAAACAGGTTTGGTCTGGTTTCAGCTCACAGGACGGGCAGATTTGGGTTAGGATCTTACTTTTTTGCCCGCCCCAAGGTTAAACCACAATTAATAATTTTTTTACCACCTTCAAAGTATTTTATTTTACAGGAAGCTTTCACCTCCCGTTATGTTGGATTTATCTTTAGGTGATCAGCTTTGCAATGACAATACAAGCTATGTGAAAAACACAACTTAGTTGATTTTCTTGATTTTAATTTTAAATTGATTTTTAAATAAGAGAAAATAGCTAACGACTTATTTTGACTAGAGAACTGAGCAAGAATACCCCTCCCCCCCACACACAATTTATACAAGGTGACTTTACTCTGCAGAGGGATACTTTAAGCTGCCAAACTTTGCAGAGATTCTCTGAGGCATAGGAAACTCTGTGTGAGGTTTGGATAGTTGAAGGCTATCACAGCTTTGATTGTCTGTCTGTCCTACATTATATAAAGAATTCTGTGCCTGGTCATTTTAATGTTGCGGAATTTAGTGCAAGGTGTCAGGAAAAGGAGCATCTGATCATTTGTAATGTTGTCTGGTTTAATAAGATTAACAGATTTGTCTAATTGCCTGAAGAGCTAAACACCCTTCATCACTGAAATATCGGGCCTGTGACTAGGTGTAGATGTTCCTTTCAATTAATAGAGGGGGATGTTAGTAATAGACCTATGGGATGAAAAACAATACATCCTTTTCAGGAGTGTCAATGCTATATTTTGTTTCAAAGATTCTCCTCTTTTCTCATGCTGCTATTGCGATTAGGAATGACAGCTGCAAGTAGGTCTACTTGGAAGGCAAGGGCCTGATCCAATACCCACTGGAGCCAATGGAAAGACTATCAGTGGGCTTTGGTTCAGGGTCTCATACGTTGTCTGTATGTCAGCACAGGTGTAGGAATGCTAGAGATTCTGACATAAACTAAGCAAGATTAAAAAGCTGCAGAGATAATGGACAATGAGATCTTCTTAAATCAGTCTCAAGAAAGGCATCTCCTCCATGCCTTTTTTGACAAAACATTCCTAGGCGGAGATTGGGGGGGTGGGGGTGCATTCGTTCTAAGGTGCTAGGTAGGGTGTTAAATAGCTGGCATGTTCACCCCAGAGGTGGCTGCATTTCTACAGTGAGTGAAGTGATTCCTCTCTCAGACTGCAGTTCAGCAAACCAGGGAAGCATGCGCTTAAATTCATCCCTATTCAGCAAAGCACTTAATCATATGGTCAATTTCAGACACGTGCTTAAGTGCCATTGAATTCAGTGGGACTTAAACTTGTGTATAACTGCTTTGCTGAATTGGTAGGTCCAAGTCTGGAAGTCGTTACTGAAGCAAAGCTCTCATTGATGTCAGCAGAAACCTGTCTTGAAGGCTTTAAAACTGGGCCCAATACAAGTAACCTTTAGGGCTTGTCAGCTCATAAAAGTTGTACCTGGTATAGGTAAAGCAGTCCAACCCTTCTAGCATGAACACAGTTATATTGGTATAAAAGTGCTTCTTCCTATATAGTTTATTCCCATTTGGGAAGGGAAATAACTATACCAGTATAAGTCACTTTTACACCAGTATAACTACCCAGATTATGGCTTTTACTGGTGTAATTATTGCAGTAAAAATTATTACCTCCCTAATTATACCAGTAAAACTAGTAAGTGTAGACCAGGCCTCAGTCACACAAGTAGCCCCACCGAAGTCAAAGTTACTTGGAGAAATAAGGCAAGACGGACCTGGCCCATAATTTGTAAAGCCTTTGGGATAAAAGTTACCAAATAAATGGAAGATAAATAACAATAAATATTCTCAGACGTAATTAAAAAAACAAAACGAACCAGGTCAAGAGAAATGTACTGAATTTGTGTCATGCTGGAAGAATTGCTTCTAAGTTGTCCATAAAGTGGATGTGTAAGTCAAAGCCAAACTGAGCCTCTTCTGTGGTCTGTTCACACTTCCCCTAGGAGAAAAGCTATATTTGATTGATTATACTAATGTCTTCTAGTTTTAAATTATAAACTGAGGGAAAATATACTGGGGGGTGAATTGGCTCTTTGAATTTCTTTTTTATTTTAACAGATGGCATTTAAATGATTTATTGGCTAAGAATAATCTATTCTCATTAAGAAGCCAAGTATTTAATGACTTCTGAGGTGGGTGTTCAAAATAAACAAGTGATAATAGAGTCGATTGCACTTAGTGACAAAATATAGCAGCCCTTCATCAAAGGGACTTAAAAGGGAATGTTTGAGAGTGAGTGCTGAGGGCTATGATTTCCTTTTATGTGCACTTTAATCCACTGTCTTTTTCACTCAGTGGTGCATAAATAGGCATAGTTTAAATTAAAAGATCCTTATTATCATAGCCATCTGTGGGAGAAATAAGTGTTTGCTCCCTGAATGCTCCATGCTGCCTCTATACAGGAATGTTGGAGGCTCTACAAACCGTATTGGCCCAGTTTTGCCCAGTGCACCTAACTCTTCTGATCTCTGTATTTGCCTGTCTGAATTGAGCTAAGTTTTGAAACAAGTACCTACATTGTGCCTGCAAAATTTACACACACAGCTTACACATTTTTATGGACAAAATGGGTCACTGGAAGGTAGCAGGAGTTGCTCTTAGAGCACAGAGACTGGGATTCAGGAGACTTCAGTTCTAATCCCAGTGCTGCCAATAAATCCATATGTGACTGTGGCAAGTCACTAAACCTCTGTCTGCCCCAGTGTCCTCATTGGTGAAACAAGGAGAAGTAATAGTATCAGAGGGGTAGCCGTGTTAGTCTGGTTCTGTAGAAGCAGCAAAGAATCCTGTGGCACCTTATAGACTAACAGACGTTTTGCAGCATGAGCTTTCGTGGGTGAATACCCACTTCTTCGGATGCAGTTACCTGCTTTCCAGGAACTGTTAGAGGCTTAATTAAAATTTCCAGAGTGCTTTGAAACCTTCAAATGAGAAATGCTACGGGAGGACAATTTTGTCATTGTTGTTGCTCATGCAAAGGTTGTCACTGCTCACCCAGAAAGTTACTTGTGAGTACATAAGTACCTTAATCTTATTTCTGAAAATTTAGCCCATCACTATCTCTTTGTATTTCTGGAGAGATTACCATTAGAGATAAAAGAATAGTTCTGTATCCATGGTCCATTCAATCTCTGGCCTTTCTACTCGGACTCATGCTAATAGTGATTGTGGGTTTTTTGGGTATTTTTTTGTGAAGTAACTTAACTGAGACCACCAAATCTTTTCATCAAGGACACCAACACAGTGCTTACGACTTTATACATTTTGCCTGCTTTAAAATCTTTAGCATCAAAAACTGACCTAGGATCCTCAGAAGCAGCAGCTGCTGTACATGTCACTTCTTTGGGCCTCTTGTTCAATAGTTCTCAGTTAGTCAAAGAAAACACCCTCCCCCCCCCCAGCAAAAATATTTTCTTTCACCAATTGGCCTCACTTCATAGCCTTCACCTAGAATCATAGAATATCAGGGTTGGTAGGGACCTCAGGAGGTCATGTAGTCCACCCCCCTGCTCAAAGCAGGACCAATCCCCATCTAAATCATCCCAGACAGGTCTTTGTCAAGCCTGATCTTAAAAACCTCTAAGGAAGGAGATTCCACCACCTCCCTAGGTAACCCATTCCAGTGCTTCACCACCCTCCTAGTGAAAAAGTTTTTCCTAATATCCAACCTAAACTTTCCCCACTGCAACTTGAGACGATTACTCCTTGTTCTGTCATCTGGTACCACTGAAAACAGTCTAGATCCATCCTCTTTGGAACCCCCTTTCAGGTAGTTGAAAGCAGCTATCAAATCCCCGCCCCCCATTCTTCTCTTCTGCAGACTAAACAATCCCAGTTCCCTCAACCTCTCCTCATAAGTCATGTGCTCCATCCCCCTAATCATTTTTGTTGCCTCTGCTAGACTCTTTCCAATTTTTCCACATCCTTCTTGTAGTGTGGGGCCCAAAACTGGACACAGTACTCCAGATGAGGCCTCACCAAAGTCGAATAGAGGGGAATGATCACGTCCCTCGATCTGCTGGCAGTGCCCCTACTTATACGGCCCAAAATGCCATTAGCCTTCTTGGCAACAAGGGCACCCTATTGTCTCATATCCAGCTTCTTGTCCACTGTAACCCCTAGGTCCTTTTCTGCAGAACTGCTGCCCAGCCATTCGGTCCCTAGTCTGTAGCAGTGCATGGGATTCTTCCGTCCTAAGTGCAGAACTCTGCACTTGTCCTTGTTGAACCTCATCAAATTCCTTTTGGCCCAATCCTCTAATTTGTCTAGGTCCCTCTGTATGCTATCCCTACCCTCCAGCATATCTACCACGCCTCCCAGTTTAGTGTCATCTGCAAACTTGCTGAGGATGCATCCACTCCATCCACCAGATCATTAATGAAGATATTGAAGAAAACCGGCCCCAGGACCAACCCTTGGGGCACTCCACTTGATACCGGCTGCCAGCTAGATATGGAGCCATTGATCACTACCCATTGAGCCTGGTGATCTAGCCAGCTTTCTAACCATATTATAGTCCATTCATCCAGCCCATACTTCTTTAACTTGCCAGCAAGAATACTGTGGGAGACCATATCAAAAGCTTTCCTAAAGTCAAGAAATAACACATCCACTGCTTTCTCCTCATCCAGAGAGCCAGTTATCTCATCATAGATGGCAATTAGGTTAGTCAGGCATAACTTGCCCTTGGTGAAGCCATGCTGATTGTTCCTGAGCACTTTCCTCTCCTCGAAGTGCTTCAGAATTGATTCCTTGAGGACCTGTGTCACGGACTCACAGATCGTGCCCACGCTTGGCCCCGTGCCGTCCATGGGGGGTGCCCCTTTCAGTGAGACAGCCCTTCTCGGGGGTCCACTCTCTCTCGGGGTCAGGCCCCTCCACCTCCTGGAGCCGCACCTCTCTGAGCCTTAGCACACCTGTTTCTCGCCGTGGGCCCCCTCAGGGAGTCCACGCGCTCTGGACCCCCCGGGCCTCCTCACCCCCAAAGGGATTGATGCAACCCTGTTCTCTAGACCGGAGCGACTTTCAGCCAGCATAAAATAGGAGGGTTTATTGAGAGTTGAACACAGCACAGGAAACTCTCAGGGCCTCAGGCCTGGCCTCCCTCAGCACAGCATATCCCAGTCCCCCTGCAGCCAAGTGGGCTCTGCCTACTCCCCCTCTCCAGCCCCAAGCCCCCCTGCTTTCCAGCTGGGCCTCTGATACCCCCGGCCCCAAGCCCCGCCTCTGTCCACTGTCTTCTCTCCAGGTAAACAGGGTCGTAAACAGGATGGCCTGGGTCTCCTCTCCTCTCAGCCCTCCTCTGGCTGGAACTGGCTGGTCAGGTCACCGGGGTCCTCTCTTCACAGCCCATTGTCCTCTCACTGGCCAGAACCGGCTGTGTCTCCTGAGCCGGGTCTCTGGGTCACCAGTTGCTGGGGTCTCCAGCCTACAGGCCATTGGCCGGGGTCCCGAGTTCCCTCTCCGGTCCTCTGTAACAACAAACTCCCTCTCCCCTCACCTCGTTAAACCAGTAACACCCAGGGACACTGAGTCCCACCCCCTGTGCATGCAAACCGCTGGAAAATACAGAAAACCCCAAGAAAACCCCCCACTTCGTCACAAGCTGCTCCATGATTTTTCCAGGGATTGAGGTGAGGCTGACTGGCCTGTAGTTCCCCTAGCCATATGGATTCTAGGGAGCTCTCTTTGTTAAACAGTTCTTACTAGTGGATGAACCCGTTCAAGTAGCAGGTATATGAAGCATACTCCAGTAAAGGTGACAGTGAAGCTATTGGTCTAATCCAAGAGTTAAGCAGTAGCACTTCTGAGTCTGTTTATTTAAAGTCCAGATGGTCCCCAACACTTTCCCCTTCTGAGTTCTCCTCGTGGTTCATTGCAGCTGTAAATCTGAACCGATGCCTGCCTGATTGGTTTGGATCAGCAGTTGAGAAAACAAATATATAGGATCTTGAGCATCTCAGTTATATGGAAAGACAGTTAATAAGCTAAAAGTTTGCCCGTTAGCTAGTAAAGGGAGAAGATAACACTGTATAGTAAGATGTCCTTAGGCTGAGTAGTAGTGGTAGTTGACAGAAGAGTCACTCCCCCTGACGGGCCGGGTATACATGAAAGATGGTCAAGCTGCAGGCTTTTTCAGAGTAAGTTGCCATCAATGGAAGACTCAGACATGTCTCTCCTGTCGGGCGCAATGCACTAAATCAAATCAGACTAAAAGTTTTCATTTTAAAATGAATTTAAGGTTGTCTCTAGCAACAGCTATCGAAATTGCTATTATTGAGGGCAAGTGGAGGCTCCTGCAAGGCACTGTTGCTATGCCCTATGGGCCATGCACTGGTGTCATGGCTGAAAAAGAACTGAGCTTTGAAAGAGACAATTTTCTGAACTCTGGAACGTAGAGTCCTTGTTGCCAGCATTTTTGCCTATAGGTCACACATCAAAACAATCCAAACATTTAACAGAATCTTGCAAGGAATGCATTTCAGGCTGCACCAGCAGAAGCTGTATTTTGGGAAGAAGTCAGCTCTTTTTTTTTTTAATTACAGAATCATCTTTTTCCCAAAAAGGAGAGACTGGCATCTGGCTAACTTCTGTGCAACTAGCTGGTACCCTTGAGAAAGCCTGATAAAGCAGAGCACTTAGCGGGTCCTTAAAAAAAAAACACCTCAGGGTTGTAGGATATTTTTGCTGATGGTAGCCATTCATATGTAAATGAAAACATGCTCCAACAAATGTTAACTGCATTTTTGATTATCCAAAACAAATCTCTTTCCAGTAAATACCACAAAATTATCTCATCTAGAGGGACAGTATGTTAACTGCGCTGGCTCTGAATAGAAAGAGCAAGTATCCGACAAGGCATTTATGAACTCTGAATCTCCCCCTGTCCATTTAATGCTCCAATGCCACAGGATTGGCATTAGAGCAACACCATCGCTTTTGATCCTCAGTATTTTATTAGGGGGCTGAGTCCTCGTTGCTCTATTTTTTCCCCTCAAGCATGATGAATAGCACAGCACTCAACACTAAGTATATTATGACACACCCTGCTTCCTCACTGCTCACCATATGTGATTTCAGATGCTATGTTTTGAGTCCTACACCTGTTTTAGTTCCCAAGTGCCCTGTAGACAATCCACTTTTGAGAGAGACAAATTCTTACTAATGGGTGATAAGGTTACAGTTCATATTTGTCTCTAAATAGCACACTCTCTGTTCTGCTTAATTCCTGCATGCATCAGTTGCTTGACTAAAAGCCTGCCACCCCATGTTAAAGCAATTAACGTATGGGGAGCCCCAACACTTAAGAGCTCTGAGGTTCACTCCCATACCATAGCCTTATCAGACATCATGTTTGTCCTTAGCTTTTGGTCTGATGAGGCTCTCATCCTGTACTTTGTTCTATAACTTCTTAATCCCACAGTGGTCAAGCCTCACTGAGCAAAGTATTTACCAGGTATATCGTTGCTTGGGGGTCAGAGACCTGCAGCTGACTAGCTGGCTGATTAGCCCCACCCACTGCATCTGAGAAAGCTAGAAACCTTTATAAAAGAGGACAGTAGGACCTGGAGGACTAGAATGCTCTGGGGCTGGGTGCCAGGCTCCGAACGGACTGCTGCTGGGGCTACTGCAGAGATGAATTGTTCCAGAAACCAGACAGACACAGGGAGACTGTGCGGAGTCTTTTATTGCTGAGGCTCTGTGGTAAGAGCCAAGAAATTTAGGTTACTGAAGTAACTGCTGTGAGGGACAGACCTGGGGAAGGGACTGCTTGGCCTGCACAGACTTTGAGGGAAGAGTCTGCAAGGTTTTGGTTGAGTTGCCTAGACGGCTTAAAATAAAACAACTAACCCTGCTGGGAACAGCTTCCCTGGATTCCTTGAGTAAGCTCAGTTAGAACTAACCCAGGAAGGAGCTCGTTCAGCAAGAGTAAAACCTGGTCTGGTAGGAGGAGGGTGCTATAAAATCCTTTTACACACGTTCTTAAATTTAAGCATGGTGTATACTCCCATTGAAGCCAATGGGATTAGCCATATGCTGACAAAAGATGCATGCAGAACTTTGTTGCATCTGTTCATCACTCGGGAGAAAGCTGTCCTGCAAGGGGTTGGACTCAGATGAGCTTTTCCATCTGCGTCTCCTGCAGTTCTGTAATCCCTTGTGTTTTCACTGTGGTGTCTGGTTCCATAGTATCTCCCTACCCAACCATGTTTCATCCATCTTTACTGCATGCAGTGCAGTCTGCTGGCAGTAGAAAAAAACATGGTACAACTTCTGAATTTACCCAGCACAGTCCTTTTGTGGTGACATTTACCAGGCACTAGTTGATGACTCAGCAATTGTAACCTCAGTTTAGTGCCTCCTCTTTATTTCTGTTTTCCCTTCAAGTCAAATCATTCAGAAAGAAATTACATAAAATATTTAAGGAAATGGCTGTGAATCTCTTGGGCTGGTGCAGCAAGATCTGAAAGTTCTGTGTTAATTTTCAACAGGTCCATTGACTAGAAAATGAGAATAAAGCAGGGCCGCCCAGAGGATTCAGGGGGCCTGGGGCAAAGCAATTTCAGGGGCCCCTTCCATAAAAAAAATTGCAATATTATACAATACTATATTCTCGTGGGGGCCCCTGCGGGGCCCAGCGCAAATTGCCCCACTTGCTCCGCACCCATGGGCGGCCCTGGGAAAAATAAACCACCTGCATTTCAGCACAAACCCAGTTTTGAGAAAAATTCTTTACAAGGTATCACTGGTTCTCAGCATCAGCTAGTGCTAAAAGGCACTAAAGCTCATTAAAAGGGTCCCTTACCCCCAGCTCCCCCCTCACCCGGAGCCTCAGCGCATCCAGGAGCCTCGCTCGACAGCTGCAGCATGTCCCCGGCGGGGCCTGAGCCCCGCCCCGCTCCGAGCCGCGTGGTCAGGGGGCGGGGCTGCGAGCTCCGGGCCGAGCAGAGGGAGCTGAGCTCAGCCTGGAGCTCGCAGCCCCGCCCCCTTATCACGCGCCTCTGAGCAGGGCGGAGCTCGGGGGCCACGCTGCAGCACTGTCCAGGGATGCTCCTGGATGCGCTGAGGCTCCGGGAGAGGGGTGGAGGCGGGATCGGGTCGGGCTGGGGCCTGGCAGGGAGCCTCGGCCGTTCTTGTGGGGGCCAATGCAGAGCCCGGGGCCTTGGGCAAATTGCCCCACTTGCCCCCCCCCTGGGTGGCCCTGGAATAAAGTCACCAGCTATCAGTGTTTGTAAGGAGTTCTTTCTTTTCCTAACCAGTGGATTGACATTAGAACGGGAAATAATCTGTTCCACCACCACCACCACTCTGCTCCTGTTTTCCCATTCAATTAGAAACGCCATCAATCAATTTCACAAATGGGCACTGTATAATTGCCTTCTATCTCATTTGCTATTTAAAATAGATGTTCTTGTCAGGTCCAGCCTTGGAGAGAAAAGAACATCTGACACGTTTCCAGGTGCTCTGCTGAGATTCTTCACAAATATGTTTTCCACATGGGATTTCAGCTTCCTGCTTTTTTAAAAAAAGAGGAAAGAAGTTTGGTTGTTGTCTTTTCTTTTCTTTCTAATACTAAAATTAGTTGCTTAGTGTCCAAGGCGCACATCTCCCATGAAGTGTGAAAAGTGAGCTAAGACAGAATGTCAGGAAGCCATGTCACATGCTGCCCAGAGTGTCAGCTATGACCTTTACACAGTGCTGAGTGAATGAGAAAATTTGAAAGTCTCTGTCTCTACTCTAGTGGCCATTCACATTTTTGGAATTAGACTGGTCCTAGGTGCAATGTTTGTATTTGCATCTGATCTACTCCACAGATCACAAGTGTTTTGGAACAACCCAGCACACAGCTAATGGCCTAGAAGTGAGTAAAGGGCTTGGGGATATGGACCATTATTATTATATTAGCAGTTGATAGAGAATTTTGTTTGGCTGTGGTTCAGTGGGCTGCTTGCATCTGAAGACAGGAAAGGATGGAACTTGACAGAGCAAGCCTGTTCTGAGATACTAATTCAATGGGTACAATTAATTAATTTCACATGCGCACACACTGCATCCAGTTGCCTGTTGTAGGAAGCTCAAAATGGAAGATGCCAAATAAATTGGCACCAGAGCATGTTGATAAATGAGCTTGAAAAGTGTGTGTTGATTCACTCTAAAGTGGAACCTGGGGTGACAGAGCAGTTTTGCTATATGTTCCCCCGCCTCATTTTTCTGTGTATAGTTGCAAACAACTTCTGCGTTGACAAAAGAGGTCTTATGCATTTTTCTCTTTCTCAGGGAAGGAAAGGAACACTGAAGGAAAGGAATAAATTCTAATCTATCAGCCCAAGTTCAAGCTGATGCGATTCTCTTTTTTCCCCCCATCCTTTTTGATTGGTTGACATTTTTTGACACGTGTGTGTGTGTGTGTGTGAGAATGTAATATATTGTGTATATATGAAAGTGAGGGCACTCTTTTGGAGAAGCCTCCGGGGAAGGGGGGGGGAACTGGGTTTTCCATTCAGCTCTGAATGCAACAAGGTTAGTATTTGTCCTTATTTCATGTGTCAATGAGTTCCATGGTCCAGGTCCAGGCCACCTCCCCCCATTAAAGTTTTGTCTCCTGCAGTTGCGAGGTTCCTCCTCCCTATTGCTCAACAGTTTAATTGTTCCAGTGGAATGTAGCTGCCCTAGGAAGTCATGGTTGTGGAAAGAGTGAGAGATGCACACAACATAAAGTATTAGTTAATGTTAAGAAATCAGGCCCTGGGTGAAGGATGATCCAAAACTGAAGGGCGAAGTGAGGGAAAAGAGAGATTTTAGTTGTTATTGAAACATAAATAGTGAGATTGGGGAAGCAGATAGCTGGCTCACTGCAAGCCAGAAGCTGATTATTCCAGCTGACCTTGGGATGGGTTAGTTCAGTCATCACCAAGAAAAATCACTTGAGCATTCAGCAGGAAAAATGTAGTAAAGGAGTAACAGTTCACTGGCCCACAGCACCAGGAAACACTAAACAAGCAGTGGTGAGCTGGAGCCGGTTCCCACAGGTTCCCAAGAACCGGTTGCTAAAATTAGACTTCCGTGGAGAACCGGTTGTTAAAGGGCCAGGGAGTGGGCAAAGAACTCCGGTCCGCGGGCCGGACCATCCTGTTGCTCCCAGGATTCCCAGCTGGGGAGGCTGAGGCTCCCCCGGCCCTTCCTCCCAGCTGCAGCATGGCCAGCCGCCGGCATCAGCTGGGCAGCTCATCTGAGCTCCAGAGTCGTCCTGCTGCTTTGAGCTGCCGGCAAGGTAAGGGGGGAGGGGGCTGCAAGCTCTATGGCTGCCGGTGGGGAGGGGGTGGGGGGCAAGTGGGGCAATTTGCCCCAAGCCCTGCAGGGGCCCCCGGCCCCACGAGTATGTCTCCCCCTGCCCCAGCCCCTCCCCCGCTCTCCCCCTTAAATTTGAACTTTTTATAGGGAACCGGTTGTTAAGATTTTGGCAGCTCATCACTGTAAACAAGGATAGCATCTACATGTCCAAAATGCGCAGAGCACCAAAACAAAGATAACTCAATACTGCATTCAGTAAAATACGTAGATGCCAATATCTCCCTGGGAATAGTGACAAAAATCAAGCAGCGTTTGTAGATTGCCTTGTTTGCAGGAATGTATGGTAGAAGCACATTTTCCATTTTAGCAAGAAATAGCCTCATTGCAAGACAATGTAATATGACTGCTTTTCCCTGCAAACATTCTTTTCCCCTCCTGATTAATGATTGGCTTTGTCAAGGAACTGCAGGATGCCTAGGACCAAATTTTTCTTTTTATACAGCAGCGTTTTTTTTAATGTCAGTGAAATAGAGCCTAGCATAGAAATAAACCACTGCATCATCATCATATTTTTTTAAAGTACAAAATAAGATTATGTTCTAAACGAAGATCAAAAGCACGCGAGGAGATCAGATCACAAGTTCATATCAACCATCCAATCCCCTCTTGACTTGGTTTTGTATTTAAATGCAGTATCTGCACTTAATAAATATTTCAAAGATATTTATATCTAAATGTTTTGGCGAGCTGCTAGTTAGTCTCATGATCCTAATGTTCTTATATTGGGACACATGCATCATTGCACTAATATACTATTACTGTACTCCTACATGCCACAGTTTATTTGGATGTAAAAGAATTATGCTTGCTTGGAGCAGACATTAACAGCAAATTTGGCTCTTTTTTCTTTTCTTTTCTTTAGACAGATAAGCATTTCTGGTCTATTATCCTTTGCTTTGGCTGATTCTGAATTTCATTTGCTGACAAATTTGCCCAAATTGTTGGCTTTTATTGGGGTTGAAAAGTTTGAGTAACAGCATCATGGGAAAGGTTATTTACCAATATCAACGCATAACTCATCACTTAGTCATCACTTAGGGCTAGATTGACAAAGGTATTTAGGTGCCTAAAGAAGTCACAGAGGTGCCTGATGGGATTTTCAGAAGCACCTAAGCATGTTAGGTACCTACCAACCTCTAGATGCCTGATGCCAAAATACCTTTGCAAATCTAGAGAGGTAAGGCGGGTGAGGTAATAATATGTCTTATTGGACCAGCTTCTGTTGGTGAAAAAGACAAGCTTTTGAGCTTACAAAGAGCTCTTCTTCAGGTCTTGGAAAGGTACTCAGAGTGTCACAGATGAAACAGATCCGGAGTTAACGAGACCATTCCAGGTGCAAGACACCCTTCAAGGGGAAGTGGGCAGTTTATACCTCTACAGTCATGGGACAAAGGCGGGTTAGTGGGTTACAGATTATTGTAATTAGCCATAAATCCAGAGTCTGTATTAAGTCCATGAGTTTTGGATTTAGTACAGTCCATGTGGCAGAGTTTTGAATGTAAGTTCTCAGGCACATCTTTTGAAGGTGGTGTGCAGGTTCCTTTGAGGACGAGGACTGAAAGACTAGATATGGAGTGATCATTCTGCCCACAGGTGATATAATTTTGAAAAATAATGTTATCAGTTTTGCAAAGCCAGCCTTCATCCCTTGGCACTACAGTTTCCCATCTTCAGAATTAGGATGATGATAATTTTCTTTCTTTCACCTTTCCTTGCTCATCTGTTTCAGCTTCCATTCAGCAAAGTATGTAAGTGCCTGGCTAACTTGGAGTGCAAGAATAGCCTTAAATGGGATTACCGCATGCTTAATGGGAGGCGTGTGCCAAAAGAGTTCACTGAGTCAGGGCCATAAACTCGTCAGGACTTGGGCTAAGTCTCCTTGTGTGTTTATAAAGCACTAGCACAATGAGGCCATGATCTCAATCAGGTCTCTAGGTGTTATGGTAATACAAATAATAAGTTATCATTATTATAGCAGCACTAATGGAAGTTGTATTTTTCTTCAGTTGCCAGGATCATCATAATTAAAGAGAGGTAAATAAAAGCCAACTAAAATTGAGTTGGTCAGTAAACTTTTTTTATTCCCACTTTTTTTAGTAAAAACAAAAACAAATTGGTGAAATTTTTCTTTAAAAGTTTTCAGCTGAAAGTTTTTGGTTACCAAAAAACTAAAAATACTTTGTTTTTTGAGTTTTAAGTTTTTTTGACCCCAAACTCCCAAATCCTGCCTGTTGGAACTTTCATTTTGATTAGTTTTTTTCACTTTAAAAATGTTTTGATTAAAAATGTTGACCACCTCTAACTACATCTTCCCCAAACTCGAACCAAACATAGATAAATGCTTCCAGCACCCCTTGAGAAGTCTTCGTATGGTGCCATGCCCCACTAGCACTGCAGTATGTGCAATTACTTATATAAAACATTTTCAATGTCATATGCTTGAATGAACAGCACACCACAATTGTTTATTCTAATGGAAAAAATGATTTATTAAAGGCAAATTGCAAAGCTAAAATGAAAATTGAGTTAAGCCTGGAAATATGTGCTGAGCAGGTTGTGATACCGTTACCTCCATGCAACTCATGGCATGCCATCCAAGAGACTAATCAGTGATGTCACAGGAGGATGGCTCATTAAAATGTAAATACACACCATAGCAGGTGTTATCTTGCCCCTGTCTGTCTCCCTGGCAGCACTTCAAACTGTGACAGGTTCACTTGACTAAGCCCTTTACAAGAAAATTGGACATTATGCTGTGCTACAAGCATACATCTAACGTGAGGCAGACTCTGTCCTGAGCATTTGATCATACTATCCAATGACTCAAATCATCCTAAAATGATAAATTTAAACCAAGGATTATCTGGCTTGAACATATATAACAAAACTTGGTTCATATAATGATGGATGCAGAAAACCTTTTTTTTTTTTTACTTTTAATCTTACTCTTTCTAAATGGATTTTATTTGTCACTGTGATATCCTCAGAACCCTAATCCTGTGCACCTGCCCTTTACAAAGCTTTGAAATGGAGCAGGGCATAAAATATGTCAATTAGAATATCAAAGAAATAGGTAATGGATCTAAAACTTAGACCAGAGGTTCCCAAACTTGGTTCGCAGCTTGTTCAGGGTAAGCCCCTGGTGGGCTGTAAGATGTTTTGTTTACCCAAATGTCTGCAGGTACGGCCACTCACAGCTCCCAGTGGCCGCAGTTCACCGTTCCCGGCCAATGGGAGCTGCGGAAGGCGGTGGTGATCTGCAAGCGGCTGTACCTGCAGACGCTCAGGTAAACAAAGCGTCTCATGGCCCACCAGGGGCTTACCTGAACAAGCTGCGAACCAAGTTTGGGAACCCCGGACTTAAACACACAAATCCCAGTTTCTCTCCAATTACTTTGATAAGACTTAATTTGGACCAAATTGGACCACCCAGGCATGAAAGTGGTTTATTCTGCTTCATCTTTACTTGGCTAATAATGCAGAAAATACCATCTTCAGGTATCCAGTAAAAGAGATTATATCACACGCATGCACACATGTGCACACATGCAAAAGTGTCCACAAGCTGAATTTAGATAGGGGTGGATGAAATGTTAAATCATTCTATTTCTGTTATGTTTATCTTCCCATATGCCAGTTTCCCGTCCACCATCATCCTTCATTTGGCTGTTTCATGTAAATCTTTCTGAAGACTCTTCTCATGTGGGGCACAAGTGTTTCAAAGTTTCCCACAGAACAGTTGTTTTATCAAGTGCTATATGGATCAGTAACTTAAATGTTTTAGAGGTTTAAAATCAAGCTCCTTCTCAAGGGCTTCTTGGCAGCAGTATTTGGTGGGCTGCTCGGTACAAGAGAATGTGGAAAAGCATGCATCCCCTGTGCGGTGCAAAGTCATGCGCGGTCTCCCACCTGACACTGCTGTGGGACGGGGGGAGTTGGGAGCATATAATTGTCCGTGGAGGCTACTTTATCTGTAGGACTGATGATAGAGTGGCTCCTAAATCTGGATTCATGGCTTGGGGGAAGTAATTCCCCTTCTTCCCTTCATCTGCTCAGGCTGGGTACTCAGACTGGATGTGGAGGTCGAGATTTAGGCCTCAGTAATTCAGTACTGTTAAAGTAGGTCCCGCTTTGTTCTTGTAGATAAAATTACATCTTTCTCTCTCTCTTCACATCTATGTGCTATTCAGGAATTATAGGAAAACTATAAGGACTGTCCAGGAAGGATAGGCAATTCTCCGAGCTATTCTTTGGTTTGACTACAGGACAAATGGTACCCTCATTTCCACCTGTACAACTCTATTGTCTTCCGATTGTGTCCTCTGTGACCTGTTCAAACCCAGTGAAGGTTAATGGGGTTGCATAGGTATCACTGAAGTCATCATTGGTCCTGCAGATCCATGATTTCTGGTGATGGTCTCTGAGATGGAAAGACTGAATTTGCCAAGGTGGTAGTTAGGAAAAAAATCTTTTAACTTGCAAATCACTGGGAGACATGAATATGGGACCCTGCCATGCCTGTTGACAGTTGAACCACATGTTATTATTGGGAATGGAGGGATTTAAAGTTAAACTCAAAAACGTGTTATATAGCAAAGCAGGTATTTATAAATCACAGTAAATGTCAATAGCGATTGAACAGTGGTCTTTTACTATTGATTAGGATAAATCTTGGAATTAAGTTCTCTTCTTCCTTGCCTCTTAATTGCACTATCAAGGCCGATATCAAAAGGGCCATATGCAAGTGACTACAGCTGCCCAAGATGCTATTATTATGAGAGTAGTCCAACCCCATCCAAACTTGCAATGTAGCATCACTTCAGGTTAAATTGGGAAACTGAGCAGAAAATTGCTGTCTGGTGTTTTGAATGGTTTTTGCATCTTAACATTATCTGATATTGGATCATTATGTACTGATGCAAAATGCCAGCAAATAATGGCACAACGCTGCAAGTAATGACACTGGGACTCAGGAGAAGGAAACAGTGAGTGTAATTTAATTTCTTATGCAGTTTCATGAACTAGAAGTCAACTCAGCTACACATTTGTTCAGATTAAATATAATGATCTGTGTCTGCAACCTAACTCTGTAGGGAATGCATGTCTATAAGTAGGGAGGGAGTGTTACCATGGAAATTTGACTGATGTCATAGTTGCAGTGCATTGCAAATGGCTCATGTGTCATGGCTCATTTTCCAGATGGAATTAGGAGGACCGAAAATTCAAAGAGAAATGTCTCCAGATGTTTGCAGCAAGAAACGTCAACAATTGTACAGGGATGTTTTTAATAGGCAAATGTTGTGAGTCTTAAATTCCCTGTTAGGATTAGCAAGGTGAAAATACTCCATAAGGGAGAACTTCACAGCTTTCATACGCAATCTAGTGTAATCTAAGTAACAGAATAAATTCTGTGCTTTCCTGGGAATGTCTGACAGTCAGGGTCAGTTCTTGGGCTAGTGCAGGAAGAGATAAAACAAAGCCTCTGCCCATTTGTCTCCCTGTATCTCAGCAAGAGATTCAACCTGACGGAGGGCAGCCACTGCTGTGGTGTCTTCCCTCCCTCAAGTTTGCATTAGGTAGAGACAGCTTTAAATTCCACCGGGAGTGATTGTGATGCCTCCCAGGGATACCCAGGGTTTGGAGGCATCTCACTACCACCTGTCCTTAGCATGAAGAACCCTTATCTTTGCCTGCTGCGGGTCAACTCCCCATCTCCACTGGCCATGGGAAACACAGGCCCCACTATCTCACTAGGCTTACACAGGCCCCACTGTCTCACTACAGGTTATGCACACTCCATCACCCAGCCTCTGATTGTCTCCCTGGAATATCCAGCCTCTGGTCCACTGGACGCAGTGTTCACAGATTCGCTGCTTCCAAAGAAGCAGGACATCCCAGCTTACCAGTTACACCTCAGTTCCTCTTAACATACAGCACTTAGATATGTCTGTAGTGAAAACAGGTAAGAGTTTATTTAACAAAGTACAGCGATTCAAGTGATAGCAAATAGAAGTATTGGAAACAAATGATTACATATAAAATAAAATCATAATACGCATTCTGGAATCTAAACTTACTCAACTAGATACTTTCATGTCTTATACAGCAAAGCTCCCCCAAAGTCCTTCCAGCATTTTACAGCCAGGCTTGGCTGTGATCCGTTCAAGACAAATCACACTGTCAGCTTCCCTCCAGGGTGAAATATTCGGGGTGTCTGCACCCTCAGATGTATCAAAACAGTCCTTTGTTCTTTTTCATAAACAGGACACCCCCTGCTGATTCCCCCTTCCCTGTGGCTTCCCTCTCTTGTTGATTTTTGCAATGTTTTTATCGGTGTCATGCTCAGAATGTAAATAGACATCAGTTGTGAGAGACAGTAGCCAGAACACATGACCAGACAGGGAAATAAGCATCTGTTACCTCCTGCTTGAAAGGAACCTGTCTAGGATGCGTCGCTTCCTGATGACTGCCTTAAGAACATTCTTTTCAGTGTAGACACATAACTCCTTAAATATTATCATACGCACATTTCACACCGAGTATGATGACTAAGGAGCTACTGGTCTCGGTAGAGACCTCATATGCCACCCTTGAGTGAATTATTTATGTATGTATCCAACCCTGTAAAACTCTACACACTGCCTGTACTCTCTGCCTGTGGGCATCATAAGGTTCCTGGGTCACAGTGATGCATCCCCATCTGTGCCTATGGCTAGATCTACACTTATGGTGGCATGTAGAGGACAGATACTGCCTGCCCAGCTAACGTGGGTATAAACAGCAGTGTAGACAATGAGGCTTTGCTTAGGCACGTAGAGTACGGACATACCAGAACCCTAGTGTATGTGCCCTACATGACTCTCTACTCACCCAAGCACTGCTTCCTAAGTCTGCACTGCTCTTTTTTGCACTTTAGGGTCCTGCTGCCTCCTTGGAGCATTTTCCTGCTGCAGAGAGAGGCTCTGGCAACACGGAACTGCTGGAACCTTTCCCAACTGCCTCCCCCCACTAGAGCCTTTCACTGCCACGGGTAGCTACACATCGCAGTGTGAATGCAGCCTGCCTTTCACTGTGGCGTACAATGCACGCCACTGCAAGTGTAGACGAGGCCTACGATGTGTGCTACAATCACCTGTTTCTGTTGCAACAACCTCCCCCAACAGCTCCCATCTAATCAGGGCTGGTGCAACCACTTGGCGAACTAGGCAGTCGCCTAGGGCGCCAAGTGGTTGGGGATGCCAAAAAGTGGTGCCCTGGCTCGGCAGGGAGGAGCCGCCTTTTGGAGGAACTGGAGAGTCAGAGCATCGGCTTGCGGGGGCGGCGAGCCCCAGCCATGGAGGAGCCGGCATGGCGCAGGGGGGAAGCAGCCCTGCAAAGGCGGTGGCGCCGCTACTGGGGAGCAACCACGCCCCTCCTGCCCAGGCTGCGGCCTGGCACCTCCCCCCTGGGGGGGCACCTGCAGGCTGCAGCAGATGCATGTGGGCACTGGCCCCCGTGCGCCCCCCAGCTCTTCCCTTGCAACGCTTGGGCTCTGCGGCTTCCGGGAATGTGAGCTACCGCTGCCGGGGTGCAGGGCCCTGAGCCTGCTTCGGGAGGGGCAGTGGCGGTGACGCCTGCATGCATCCTCACCGCACTCGGATTCTGCGGCTCCCCGGCATGTGAGCCGCTGCTGCCCCTCCCAGAGCAGGCCCAGGGCCCTGCACCCCGGCGGCGGCAGTGGCTCACATGCCCAGGAGCTGCAGAGCCCGAGCGCAGCAAGGGGGGAGCCAGGGGTGCACAGGGGCCGGCACATAAATGTATATTTAGGTATATAAAAGCAGATTCTGTGTTCACCATTGAAAATCTTGGTTACGTTCCAGAACAATGGTACAGAATTCAGAAGAAGCCCTAGATTATAGCTTATCATGCAAGAAGGGAATATTCTTCAGATTTCAGATAAAAAAAAGACCAATTACATGGTTGAGAAGTAAATATAAAGTATTTTAATGTGTTTATACAAAGTGAGTTTGTTTATATGTGGACCATCACATCTTAAAAAAAGTCTTGTTTTACTAACCTTAATATTGTTAAAAATTCACAAAGAAAGAAAATGACTTTGAAAGTCGAGTATGGAAAAACAACCTTTTTTTTTTTTTTGCCCTTTTCTGCCTTTTGAGGCACTGTTACTCAAAATATTTGCACAGCGTATTTTGAAAGTCAAATGAAAAACAATGAACTCATATCAACTAAGCCACCACGTAGTTAGGTTTCCAGAGGATGGGGAGAGAGAAATACATTTTTTATCTAAGCAATAAAGAGCCTAGATTTTCATGAAAATTGCTGGAAGTTAGATGAGCAATTAACTGAGTGGGATTTGTCAACTGCAAAGTTGATTCTTGGTAGACTGTGTCAAGTGACTTTATTTATTAATTTGGATTTCAGTCTAGAAGAAACATCCCACAGCCATGCACACCACTGACAACCTGTCCAGTTGTTTGTCTATGCACCTGTTGTATCATGTCTTTAGACTGTAAACACCTGGGGACTATCATTTACTATGTATCAATTTAGTTCCTAGCACAATGGGGCCCCAACTTGGTTGACGCCTCTGGCAATATAAATATTTTTAAACACAATGCCATACGAATTGTAATACATAACTCCATCCAGAGTAGCAGCATTTCTCCAGCCCCCATGCTACACACACTGAAGCATGTGAGTAACTTTAAACATAGCAGGACTACTCACATGGTCGAAGTTATGCAAGTGCTTCAGTGCTGTATTGTCTAATCATCAGTTAGTAGATGCAATGGCATTTGAAGTGCTCTTTAACCATAAACTGACAGATTAGTGTTGTCCTGCACCCTAGGACACATAGTACATGGTTGCAAATAGTCCTGCTTAAGGGACTCACTCTGGGTACCCTTGGTGCACAAATTCCCTCAAAAGGTGCTGGGCTGCAGACTTGGTCATGTTTCCCTTACACCTTTCTCCACATTGGTTGCAAATATGGTAGCATGTCCTCTAGGGATGGTGTACCATGCACACTCCCTATCCCTGCTCTCTGGAGTTCTTGGGAGGCAATGTGCCTATTCAATTGAAAACGAGGCATATGGGTGTCATGTTGGCCCAAGGATATGTCTCTGTAAGCTCTTCTAGATAGTCCTCCAAGTTGCCTTGCGAGGGAGAAGAATTTGTGTGTTGCAGGAATTCTGAGGAAAAGTTGGGAATAGAACGTGGAACTGCTCACTCCCAGGCACGTGACTCACGCACAAGACCTTCCTTCTTAGCAGCATGTTTGATTTATATTATAAGAGAAGAAGATTTACAGCCCAATAATAACAAAACCCCTCTGCCCTTGTATTGTGTGATTGTATTCATTACTGCTCATTAAGAAATATCTTTTTAATAATCAAGAGGTAACAGGTGCAGTTAGAGCTATAAAGGCTCGTTGGAATTTGCCCCTCAATGAACCGATGTGTAGGGGGAGGAGGGCGCAAGGTGGAAGTTTTGCCTAGGGCACAAAATATCTTTGCACCGGCCCTGCATCTAGTGGATATTCCAGCACTGGTGTGTCCTGTGCTGTAGTCTGCACCATCTTCTGCCAGCATGGACCTTGCAGTGCATGTAGTCCTAGGAGCTCAAGATGTTATTTGCAATGTGTTCTATGGCATTTATTTTGCAAAGGTGGGCTTGTGCTGCAAAGTTAGAATCCAGCGCCGTCTCTGAATTTCCTCCAATGTCAGGGCCTTCAGCTTCATTGTACTGTCTAAGCCACTTCTCTAGTTATGCTATTTCTAAATGTAGGGGCCTGGTGGTCTTTCCTATATGACTTACTAGCTTCGTTTTGAGCCCCCTAGCTTTTTGCTAGCCTAATCTCTTTTTAGCTGTAGGATGGCATGCTGTTCTCTCTATCTGTCTCTATCATCCCCCTCCAGTCTGTAATAAAACAACAGGACCCTTTACGGAAATACAGTTTATTAAAATGGCAAAATAGAGACATTTATCTTTCAAAGTTGCTTGCAGTATGAGATGTGGTCTGAATCTCTTGTCTGATTTAAGCCTGTAGTTGACTGTAAAATAGTTGACTTGTTTTGTGGTCTAATGCTGCACTCATTTTTATAATTGGATGAGACAGTCGGCTTTTTTCTGATTCTTTGGGAAATCATTTCCTTGCCACTAGAAAAACAGCACAGGTCTTTGCTGCTTTTACATATGTTTTTATACTAGAGTTCAGGTATCCCCAATGAGCAGCATGCAAATACAGAAAAGCTCAAGTTCCCTTTATTGTATTGCACTCATCGTCTAGTGCACTGAGGCTGCATTCACCAAATTGGTTGGAACAACACAATTTCCAAGTGTGGCTGAGTGTTTGGAGAGCAGAGGATTCAATATCAGAACTTCTGGGGTTATGGTTTCCTCTCTGCTACTGACTAACTCTGTGAACTTGGGCTAGTCACTTTACTGCTCAGTGCCTCAGTTTCCCCTGAGGTATAAGAATACTTACCTCACAGATGATTAATTTGTGTCTGTAGAGTGCTTTGAGACATGTGGATGAAGGCTGCAGTAGGTAGAAATTTTCCTAAGAGAATCTGTGTCCTCTCTTTGCATCAGCTACATTAAATATATATTTAGATAATTATTTTTAAATGTATGTCAGTGATGAGAAAGGAAAAAAATCTTTCTCATGTCTTCCATAGTAAATGAGGAACAAAGAACTATAGACATGAAGTAAGCATGCGGTCTGGATTAAGGGCTAAGAAATCAATGCATTTTATTAAAAGAATGCAATCAGAACTGTAACTATAGCTTCTAATCAGATTGTCATTTTTCAAGTGTCTTCGTTGTTTAAACTTCTTTTGAAGTCTCATTTTCAGCCAAAACAGACCCTGTCTTATGTAGCATTACTGCATGATTGCAGGTAGGATTTTGTAATAAAAGACCACATTCTGCCTTCTTTTTGACCTGTGCAAATTCAGTGGGAGTAGTTCTATCCTCAGTTAAAAACTGCATAACATGTACTACTTCAGTGGGGCTGCAACAGTGTAACCAAGGCACGAGTTAGCCCAGAGTTCCTCCAGTGTGAGGCATAGATGTGTGATAGATGAAGCATCTATTGTTTGTACTGTGATTTGCCACACTCCACGCAACTCCATCAACGTCAGTGGGGTTACATGTGGTGTATCAGAGTGGTAGCCATGTTAGTCTGGATCTGTAAAAGCAGCAAAGAATCCTGTGGCACCTTATAGACTAACAGACGTTTTGGAGCATGAGCTTTCGTGGGTGATCCGACGAAGTGGGTATTCACCCACGAAAGCTCATGCTCCAAAACGTCTGTTAGTCTATAAGGTGCCACAGGATTCTTCGCTGCTGTTACATGTGGTGTGAGTCAAAGCAGAATTTGGTACTGTGTTGCTTAGTCGCCTCTTAGCTGTGTGTGTCTGGAGAGACAGCAATACCTCTTCATAAAATACCTTAGTAGATGCAACGCCCACCCCATCGATAAACCTACTGAGCCTAATTCTGCCGTCAGCTTTATGTATGCATCTGTCTGTCTGTCTGCCAGTCCCATACTGCCTGCGAACCTCTGCTGACTTCTGAGGAAGTTGTGTCTGCCTGCCCAGGGGTAGCATTTGGCACACAGTACATGTGTTGTGCTCATTGTTAACACTAGACAACAAATGTGTCATACATTCTAATCCCATCTGAGAATGAAACTGTGGATGGATAGTCCTAATGCTGGAACCCATGAGCCTAATTTACTCTCTGAAGCAAAATCTCTCAAGATTATGTACCACTTCTCTTTTCTCTGTGATCTATTTTCTCTAGCTACAAATGGAAGCTGTAAGAGAAAATGAAGTGGAATTTCTACGTGGTTCAAGTACACTAGAATAATAAATAAGGCTCAAAACAAACCACCTTGTCTTCACAAATCAATTGATCTATTTTTGTCCCACGCTCTTGCTCCTAAGGATTTACTTTTCCATTGAGCTTTAACTAACTAGCACGGTATGCATGATTCTGCACTTGGATAAATAAGTAGTGGCATTCTTATTTTAAAATAGGGCAGCATTATCTTTCATGCTAGGCAGAAGCAAATGAGAAAACAACCTTTTTTTTTTTCTTCTTCCAATGAAATCTCTTGAGATTTGTGGCATAGAGACCATTCACAGCCTGGTCCTCAGAGGAGCTGAGCACCAGCAATGCCCACTGAAGTCAATAGGTGTTGCAGATGGTCAGCACCATTCCAGATCAGACCCTTGGTTTGGAATTGCTCCCTGCCTGGTTAAGTGCTGAAGTAGGTTTGAACTTTTATGTTAAGGGTCACCTTCATGTTCTTTCCCCGCTCCTATGAGTCTGTGGCTTCCCGTGGCTTCTGTAGTGTTCTTAGGGAAATCCATGCTTATCAAAGTGAGGGAAGAGAGAGTTTAAAACTGAGCATAGTGCAAGCAGGTGCTGGACCCTGCACCTTTGTTGGTATATCTCAGGCCTGCTGTGTAACCTGCCTGCTATCCCAGTGCTGGACATCTCCTGAAAGGAGGATTTTAGTCATGCTGAATTGTGTGGGTTTTTTTGAAGGTGATCAAATGGCCACTGGGGACTGATTTTTTTTTTCATTCATGACATACTGTAACGGAATATACTCCCCATACTGGCACTGGAAAGAGCTGATTTGGGTCAAGTGGGCCCAATCAGCCAATTAGGCTTCAGTCTGGGAGAATTAAGCCTGGGAGGAAAGCCCTAATTAGGAGTAGCTCACCTGTGTAGGCCCAGGCGGGGCTTATATAAAGACAGGAAATTGGAAGCATGCAGGGGCTGAAGGGAAGTAGTCTGCAGTCACTCCCTGGTGGGAGGGAGGTGTTTGGGGTCTATAAAGACAAGTAGCCCAGCCCACAGTTATTCCCCGGAAGAGTGGGGACGGCCACGAGACAAGGAAAAGGCTCAGGGAAAGGCAGCACGGTGCAGAAGGGAACTGCTATTTAGAGAGTCCCTGAACCAGAACCCAGACTAGAGGCAGGCCCATGTTTCCCTACCAGCAACTGAGGGAGTGGCACCTGGCGCAGTGAATGGGAGGACTGACTGAGACTGCTGGTGAACAAGGGACTTTGGTACATATATGTCTCCCCGTATCCCACCACGTTTGCCATCTGTAAAGAATCCTTCTTGCGAATGAGTGCAACAGGCAACTGCATATTGGTTGGCATCCTACATTTCATGCTAGTGTGTTGCCCAGGCTTGGATGGCAGATACAGGGTGAGATAAGTGTAGTCAATTGTGTACACTGCCTTTGATATGTCACACAAAGTAACTGAGTGATGGTCATTATGAGGAATCTTCTTTTAGGAAAATTGGGTGGGCTAGATCTCTTGCTGGTCAAAACTGTCATAGGTCCATTGTGTTTTACACCAGCTGTGGATCTGGCTCATTAGGTTTTATCACTAGGTGATGCTAATTGCTGAGAACTCTCTCAGGGGGCCATGTGTACTTAGGGAAAAGCTGTGGACTGTAATGGGAGATGAATCAGGTACATCATTTATCTCCTAAAGAAGAATTTCACTAAAGGCAATGTGAGTCATATGAGCCAACATTAGCTTATAACTGCATAACACAATCCTAAAAGCTACAAACATTCACAACTGAGAACATTAGCTGCATTTATAGCTGGTCTAAAACCATAACAGATGGTATATAAAAGCATCATATCTGCTGTATAAATGTTCCCATGATCATAGTTTCTTAACTTCCTCATGAGAATCCAGGGCCTTTATTTTCAAGTTCACTGGTTGAGCCTCATTGCGGTCAGCTCACTTGTTCCACAAAAAGATGAAGAATGATGATTAATACATTTAAAAACCCCTCATCCTGGTTATTCTCTTCTCTGGAATTATTATTTTTATTTATTAATTTATATCACAGGAATGCCTACAGATCCCAAACAGGATCCCCTTTTGCTAGGCACTGTACATAGTGACAGTAATAAGTAATCACAAGGTAGGCAACATCTATATCTTGGCAGTCAAGTGGTGGAATGAGTGAATAGGTTTCCCTGTTTGGGTAGTATAATAACATCAGAGCGAAGATGTGATGAAGACATCAAAAGAAGGATACAGTGAGGGGGAAAAAATGTATTCCACAACTTCCAAAGACTTCCTGTGTTGTCGAAAGCTAAAGCTGCACATCGACACTAGATTGCTGAAGTGCTATATATGGTCCACTCTGCTGTACAGATGTGAGAACTGGACACTTTAAAAGAATGTTGAGAGAAGACTGACAGCATCTGAATTTTGGTGTTACAGCGGAAAGCAAAAAAATAAAATAAAAAATAGCTGCATAACCAAAGCTTGGATCAAAGAGGCAAAGAGAAGGATGAATTTTAAAAGAGCACAATTCCTTGAGACCCTAGATAAAAGAATCAGCAAAGAATCCTGTGGCACCTTATAGACTAACAGACGTTTTGCAGCATGAGCTTTCGTGGGTGAATACCCACTTCTTCGGATGCAAGACGAAAGCTTATGCTTTCGTGCTCACCCACGAAAGCTCATGCTGCAAAACGTCTGTTAGTCTATAAGGTGCCACAGGATTCTTTGCTGCTTCTACAGAACCAGACTAACACGACTACCCCTCTGATACTAGATAAAAGAATAACATCTTTTTGTGGCCCCATAGCTCGCAGATCACAGAGTGACTTGCTTCCAGCACTCATACTATCAGGCAAAGTTGCAGGCAAACCACGAAGAGGAAGAAAGAGAACCAATTATGTTGAAAATGTCGTCAGATGGAATGGTATCCAAAGGAGATTGGACATTTTACAACTCTGTCATGACTGCATAAGATGGTCAACAACCTCTGCATCAGAGATGTCACTTGAAGAAGAAAATTGTACAAACAAATAGGAGGAAACTGTCCTTATCCCAAAGAGGTTGCAGTCTAAATTAATAGACTGACAAATAAAGATGCTTATAGATAAGGAACTGAAGCACAAAAAGCTGAAGTGACTAGCTCGAGGTCACACATTAAGTCAATGGAAGAGTTAGTAATTGAGTCCCAATCTAGTACCTTAATCATAAAACCTTAATCCACATCCTTCCTCTCTGGTGTCCCAGTGCACCCTACCTACTGTGTTGGTCGTGTTTTGTCTGGAAGCTCTTTGTGTTCTGTCTTATAAAAGCATCAGGCACTGGCTAGTCTATGGAAAAAACTGTAGTGCATTGTATACAACCTCAGGAAAAGTCTGCCAGATCTGGATACATCTTCCTGGAAAAATTCTGTTCCCTGTGCCCTCCAACTTTAATGTCAACATGCTCTAGATGAAACTAACCAGCATAGAGCAATGCTGTCCTGTGGTATTGCTAGAATAGTTCAGGATACCCGATAAATAATCACAGTCCCACTTGCTGACATACACTCTGACATACTTTTCAATTAAATGCTGTATATCATAGAGTGACATGACCTACTCTTTGTGGAACCGTGCTGACTGAACTAGCGTAATGGATTCAAAGAAACACGGCCTGCTTTCCATGTATAATGCATGAGGTTCGTTTTGCGACAGTGTACAAGGCATCTTTGTCACTTCTGAACTAAGTCTCTTGGGCCCTGATGCAGTGAGCCAGAGAGCCTGTCAGGTATCCCATAAACAGCTTGTCAGAGCTGTATTCCACACCACCAATATAAAAGGAGTCATAAATGAAACAGGTGGAACATTTTACTTCCATGATAGTGGACAACACGCTTTCGTAATGCACCAGAGAAGACTATTATTTCTGCCTTTTTGCTCCCATGGCACTAAAGGCATCTTACCTGGTAGGAGACAGATTTAAGAAGTACGGCCTCATGTATTTCATTCAAATGAAAAGCAGCGAGCACTGCCACAACCTCATTTGCTAAGAATGGAGGAAAATCTTATGCTGTGATACTATCTCCGTATAAAACATCATTCTCCAGGGAAGCTCTGAAATAGTTCTTTCCCATTTTTGGCCCTGATTCTGGACCCTGCTAAGAGGTCTGATTCTGATCACAGTTATATGGGTATATAGCTGGAGGAAGAAATTTGAAATCAGTAGAGTTTGGGTTTGCACTGGTATAACTGAGATCAGACTCTGGCTGAAGGTCGCTTTGTCACACTGACACAGCACAAAGCGTCCTTAAAGATGCCCGAAAAGGGCACCTGAGGATACTCCCAGCATGGGGAGATCTGGGATGGCATAAAGCTGGTGTAGAAGGTGTATCAGGGCTTGCTATGTTAAGGGGAGACAGATCTGTGTTATGAGGGGAGGCCGGAGCATGTTGCACTCCACTGATCATTGTCAAGCAGAATGGACTACGAAGGACTCTTCTGTTTGTAAGTGAGAGCAGCCATATAGCTACTCTAATTTGTTCCAGATGTCAATTCAGCACCAACCCCTGACAGCCAGAGCAGGACCATGGGGAAGCATAATGCCTTTATCCCCTCACAGCGCCATGGAGGAAAAAAATGAAAGAATTGCACATGACAAATGCTATTACCATCACTTAACACACATCTGGAAGGGACTCAGCTCTACAGTGGGGAGAGCAGTATGACAACCAGAATAGAATAAAAGGTGGTTTAAAGATAATAATAGCAGTTCTTATCAGGGGCAGCTCCAGGAACCAGCGCAGGAAGCATGTGCCTGGGGCAGCAAGCCGTGGAGGGGAGAGAGGGGTGGCGTGCAGGTCGTTGTGAGGGCGGCAGTCAGGTAGCCTTTAGCGGCGTTTCTGCAGGAGGTCCACCAGTCCCACGGCTTCGACGGCAATTCGGCGGCGGGTATGCCGAAGGTGTAGGACTGGCAGATCACCCGCAGAAACACCACTGAATCCGCATGACCAGCGGACTGTCCGCAGGCGTGCCGCTGAAGGCCACCTGGCTGCCGTGCTTGGGGTGGCAAAAACATAGAGCTGCCCCTGGTTCTTATGCAGTGCTTTTCCATCCAAAGAGCTTTACAGAGGAGATTCGTTATCCCCATTTTACAGATGAGGAAACTGAGGCATAGATAAGTGACAGAACTTGCCCAAAATCAACGCGTCTTAGGTGCCTAATTCACTTTTGAAAATGGGACTTATGCTCCATTGAACATTTCCCCCCCCTCAATAATAAATTAAGGCATATTTCAGAGTAAAAATATTTTTGCTGTAAACACTCCATTGTTTTTTTCTGGGCCTAGTAATATATTTTTTTTCTTTTTGCTGGACAGAGTTCCCAAAAAAGCAGAATTTTTTTTTTAAATAAAAATTATACTTTAAAATCAAGCATCTTGATTTTCTTATCAAGATCAGTATATTCTAGGGCCACACTAGAGACCCTTCTTTGATGCATAGTGCTGCATACTCAGGTGCGGAGTGTGCAGCCTCTAAAACAAGAGAGGGGAAAAGAAATTAGGCAGTGAACTTGAAAACGTACTTTGACAACAGCAAGGAAAGCTAAACTCTCCCAGCATGCATCAGATAACTTGCTAGTGGGGAAAAAGGTGCTGAGCAGTCTCCTCTCACATTAACTTAAATGGATTTTCAGCTGCTCAGCAGCTCAGATGAGGTGATCAGCATCTTGCAGGCTCAGGCCCATAGGTACTGTATTTTTCTGTTCTTTATTACCAAAGTTTTCTTTTCCGGGTGAAATCTTGAGATGGATTGTGAATTATTCACCATAAGCTTCCCATGTGGGTGTCAAGTCTGGACTCATTTCCCCCTTGCCTTAGGGCACCTGAGAAATAGAACAACGGCCGATCTCAAACCTCATTACCATATTCTTCCTGCTTTTGCTCACAAGCTTTGTAAGGTTTGTGTTGTGAATGTATTGATTTCCCTTCCTCCTGCCACTATTGCTCCCGGACATCCGTGCAGTCAGTACTTTCCATGGCCCCGTATGTAGGTCAGGGCTGGCTTTTAATTAAAAACTAAAAACGGGAACTATTTAATGCTCCCCAAAAAGGAGGAAATTTCAAAGGGGGAAGAATACTGAAAGGAAGGGGATTCTATCTGAGAAATCAAAAATAAACTTTTGTATTTTATTAATCACCACTAGCATGACAAAGTGTTTTGGGCAGCAAAGTTCATCCATTGCATTGCTTAATGAAAATGACATTCAAATCATTGAGTTAGGGGGTGAATCTCTTGGGCTCTTGGTCAAACCAACAATAAAATTAAATGTTCTCTTTCCGTGTTCCCAGCCCATTCCTCTGTAATTTCTATTTCTCTTTACAAAACGGGGCTCATGTCACAACCACAACAAAGGGGATCATTTCACAACCGCTTTCCCAAGTGGTCAGTAAAGTCATTTCCACAACAGAAGACTGATGAACCTCTGGGTTCCTGACATCTCCAGAGCTTTCCCTGAAGACTGACCTGCTAGTTGACCAATATTACTGGAGAAGATGGTTTGGGGGGAGGAGAAAGTTGCGTATATGTTGTTTCAGTTTTTCATGCATAATGCCCCAAATGAAAAAACACCAGCGATAAATTAAATCTGAGATCTGTTCAGTCCTATTATTATGATCGTTATTTGAAGGTTTTTAAGTTAACCAAGCACATTTTATGTGCTTCCAACATATGGCTTTAGTAAGTAATTGCCCTATTTATATCCCTGGAGTTTTGTCAAGCATCTGCTCTAAGGGGAGAGTGGCAAGCATGAAATCTTTGGTCACACAAATGGAGTGTACTGTACATATTTGCTAAGAACACAGATGTGATTTCTAGGTCAAATGTCTGGAGCAAACAGTTTTATTTAGTGATTTTTTTAAATATTCATGTGCATACTAGGTACCTTTCTGCTTATGATAAGACAGAAACCTGATTTGCTCTTAGATAAACCCAGGCAACTCACAGTGCAGTCAATGGGAATTATGGGCCAGATTTTCAGAAGAGCAGAGAAACTGGCTGTAAGCATCCCAGCGGAAGCTACTAGGCATTGAGCATCTTTGAAAATATGGCCTGGGTTTAGGTGCCTGAGTGCAGCTGAGCTCTTCTGAAAATCTGGCCACAGTGATGGGTAGTAAACTCTTGGAAATCTGGCCCCAGATGTCCACTGAGGCATAGACCAAGCCATTAATTTGTAAGAAGGCTCTTGGATAACTAATGCTTTTCAGTTGTTCCCAACATTTTACTCCACATGCAGTGCTATTGCCATCAACTGAAATGTAATGTGGCAATGATCTGATTGAAATAGAACTGCAATTCTCAACTAAGCTAAGAAAAGTAACAAAAAAAGCAGAGCAAAGACTGCCTGTGCATCCTAAACTCACTTCTTTGGTGCTGAGCAGAGCTGATTGAAATTTTACTGAATTTTAATTTTTTCAGCTACTTTTTTTTTTGGTTGAAACTTCATATTTCAACTACAACAAAGGGATTACTTTTCTCTAAAAAGTTCCCCCTCAAATTAATTCTGTTTTCTGACCAGCCCTAGATCTGGTTGAAAAAAGGTAAAAAAAGACAACATTTTGATACAATTTTGAATTTCTTGAGGGGGAAACACAACCAGAATGGAATTTCCATGAAAATGTTCATAAAAAATGTTCCCCCCTTTTTGACCAGGTCTAGTGATGAATGACTGGAGCAGGAGCTAAGGGCACTCAACACATTGCAGGACTGCGTCCTTACTCCCTCCCCTGAAGGCATCCCCTGAATGGACTGGCCTCAGGTCTGGCTCACTGTGCAGTATTATACTGAATACTACAATAGCTCAGCTTTAGAAAACAGAGTTAGGCTGGGGTTTACACAGGAACATAAGGAAGTTAGGTGTCCAAATCCCACTGAAAAGAAGCACTTAACTCCCCTTGGGCTTATTCATCTTCACTTTCACTTTTGTGGCATTGTGGTAGACCCTAACTTTATTTCAGGACAGTTGGAGTACTTCCTTTAAAAAGCTGGCAGTTGTTGGTTTCCTTTCTGTGGTTGCACCCCAGAAATACAGATGTAGTGTCACATCTTACTAATTAAATTTTACAACTCATTAAACTGGAGTCTACTTGGGCCTTTTTGTTTCTGACACAGGTTGGGGTTGGGGAAGGATGGCAATAGGAGAGAGAATTAGCTGATAGCAGTAATTTTCCATAAAAATGTTTGAATCATTTTGCGTATTTCCCAAGTATATACAGCGCAGGACGGAGTGTTAGGATGTTGTTTTCTGAAGAAGCAAGTTCCATTGTTATTGCTTGAAGCCCTTAGGTACATCATATACATAATCTACCAGTGAAAGGCTCTTCAGCTATGTGCTAGTATTATAAATCGTACTCTGAGTTCCTCCTTGTCATTGTCTTTTAGTTGATGGTAGCATCTCGTATACATTTAAGATGTTGCTTTTTTAAAAAGCATCTGATGTCACAAAGCACGCTCTTTTCTTTTAGATATGTGGTTTTGAAATGCTAAACCAATTTAAAATGAAGACTGCAACTTTGTGTCAAAAACTGACCCTGGGCAGAAGGTTATGACCCGAGTCATAGAGCCTCTGAAGATTGGGACTCATGATGAAAATGTTGACACTGTGTGCCTTGATAATACAGAAAATAACCTTTTATTGTCTTAACAGGGCCGGTAAACTAGGCCCATATATAACGAACATTCATATCATAAATCCTCATTCGCCCCATGGATTCTAAACAGTGGACTTAAAAAAATCCTGCTTCCAGGTCCACCCAATAGAGTATGGAAAACAGTTCAGCAAAGTGCACAGAAGATAGAATCAAGTAACCTAATAACATTGATTTAAAAGCCTCTAAACCTGCGGGGGAATTCAATGGCAGCAAAAGATCCTTCCTGTTCCTTGAAGTGATGAAAGGAAATGATCAATCACCTTTATCGGTCTTCCCTTTTTTTTTTGCTAACGCGAGGGAAAGAATAGCTTTCTTTCACTATCAAATTAATCGTTACTGAGTGTTGTGGGTTTTTTCTGTTTTTGCAAGGTGTGCATCTTCTCTTACCCAGCCAGCCTGATCTTATTTCAGAACCTTTAGCCTTTATTTACATTTAAAATTTCCCAATATTGTTTAAACATTGGGGAGTCTGTCTGCTCTGTTTGCTCTGGTTACATCCAGCACTATAGCTGCAGCAGTGCCAAGCTCTAGTGTAGACAGGGTAAATCAGATTTTTAAAGGTACAAAAGGTAGTTAGGCACCCATCTCCCATGGATTTTCAATGAGATTGGTACAGGAAGCATCAGCTCACCAAATTCCTCTCAGCAGTTGTGTAGGTCTGAAGTAATACCAGCATTTAAGCCACTATCTCTTCTAGATCTGTTTAAGATCTTATGACCATAGTGACAAGCATGAGGCTATCCCAGACAGGCTTTATCTCCAGGCATATACCATAGCTGGCCACAAGCTGAGTGTTGTGTATGGGCTTATGATATCCTGTTGCCACTTAGCGTAATCTATCGTGTGTTTGTAACATGCTTGTAAAGAGTGTGTCATATTTTCACCCCAAACTCATGTTATGTCTTTTCCAAATAGGTGATAAGTCTACCACTACTAATGGAGTTACTCGTTTAAGTTAAGTGGTGGAAGTCTGTGCTTCGGTTCTAAAGGTCCAGGTTTCAAATCCTGACGATGATCTGTAATGGGCCATTGCATAGTCACCACAAAAATCCCAACAAATATCAGCATCTGCCTTTTTCCACCAACAGACAGGATTCATTTGTGTATCATTTGCCAAGCTTGACAGTATATAAAAAACTTACATCTGCCAGAAGTACAAGTGAAGTCAATAGGGAATTGTTTCAGCCTTCCAGTCAGTATTCTGGAAGAGAAGAAAATCCTTGTTTGTTTCTTGACAATGGCATATAGATATATATCCATGAAGTCTACTAGGGACTTCAGTACTGCTATTTATTTTACGTGGAAGGTGGTCATATATTACAGTGATCAGAGACAGTATCAAACTGATAGGTAGACAGATAGATATGATGCCACAGAGATCTTGTGTTTGGAAGCAGATAAAATAAAACCTTGCTGAACTGTCTTGAGAAACACCTGAATGTAGAATGTGTTTCTTCAGTATCTCCATTTTTCTTGCTTTTGAATACAGTCTATAAAAATTAAGTTACATCCGTGGTTGCAAATCTATTGTTCTGGTGTTTCTGTCGGTACTTGACTCTATATAGATGGATCATGATTATTTTGCCTCATTCAAACAGCCCCTGATGAAAAAGAGATGAGCCACGGGACAGTTTAAATCAAATGTTAACATTTATGCCTGTTCAGAACGGAAAAAACAAAACAAAGCATTATTTGTGTCTGCTCCTTTTGATAGCTCACTAGAGGGGATCCAGACAGAAAGAATACCAGAGTGAAATCACTGTATGACAAAGCAGCTGCAGTTCAGAAACAATAGGATGTCAGCTGCATTCCAGGCCTTTACTGATTTCGTTCTTTTGGTGACTCTGGTTCTAGGACCATCATTCTCAATGTGGGATGGGCAGAGTGACAGAGACACCTCCTTTGGCCATAACAGAGTCAGGTAGATGAGACAGTTTTTCAAAGCAAACCCCAAGCTCCTCTAATTCCACCCTCCGAATGTTTTTAAATAGGAATGACCTGGTGAATGTCTTGAATATAAATTTTCTAGGCAGCAAGGACTTAATCTAATCCAAACCTACACCCTAGTAGGAACTGAAAATTAGAAGCCCTACTTTAGGAGTAGCAGAAAATGGCATTCTTCTGTGTGGTTCGTGACACTCATGAAGGATCTGTGCAAAACTTTACATCTAAGTGAGTTAGGAGCCTACATCCCACTGAAAGTCAACATCCTGCCTAAGCTATAGAAAATTTGCTACATTCAGGTGGAAGTGCAGTACTCATTGTTTATATTGGTTGAGTAGGTGGTTAATAAAGTATAGGGAATCATGCTGCAGCTGATGTTTTTAATATGTTACTTATATAGCTGATAGGCCAAATGCTGATCTCTCTTATGCTGGTGTAAATTCAGAGTAACTCATTTGCCTGTAATGGAGGTTCTCTGCCTTTATGTAACTGAGACCAGGATTTGGCATGATATGTTTCTGCTTTAATGAAAACATTATGCCACTAGTGGAGGTGGCATATCTGCTTCAGATATGGGGGCTCAGTTTTCAAATGTGGATACCTACATAAGACATTTAAATTCTGTATTTAAGTGAAATCCTGGCCTCATTGAACCCAATGGCAAAACTCCCATGGACTTCAACGTGGCCAAGATTTCACCATAGGTATCTAAATGTACACTTAGGCACCTAAAATGGACATTTGCATTCATAAGTGCTGACTTTAACATCCAAATGCAAAGTTTTGTTATCCCATTTTCATGTCTGTATCTGACAATTGGGACTCCTGGATCAATTCTCTGCATTGATTGACAGAAATATACCTGATCATTTTCAAACAACTGAGCAAAGATCAAATCCACACAACCTTCAAGTGTAGGATCATTTGTGTTCTGGGATTTGGTTCAGCCCATTATAAAGTGAAAGGCAGCCACAAAGTTTGGAAAAGCTGGTATCTAGATATAAACTTTTTTATAGTTCAAAGATGTTCAGGTCTGGGATTTTGGTTTGGACCTGTTTCTGCTCACAAGAAACATTTGTATAGTCGGTGTCAACAACTGGTTTTAAACCTAGTCAACAATTATCGTTAACCACTGGGAAAGTAGTTAAAACGTTCTGCCCCATCTTTGAACTGCCAGTGCTTGTACAGAATATCTCCCTCAGCTTATAAACATTAGTAAGAGCAATACAAACAAACAGAAGGATTTAAGAGCTTGTATACAAGAACTACTGCTAAATCCACACAGTCCTAGGTGTAATAAGGTCAGTGTTACAGAGATGCCATTTTTCCATTAAGGAAGTATTTGTTTTGAAAGAGCAGGATCATGGGCGGCAGGTTATATACATGTGTGGTGCCCGGGCTCCAGGAATATTCAGGGCTGGGGGCTCTGCTCCAGCAATATTTGGAGCTGGGTCTCTCCCCCGGCCCTGCCCGGATCGGGCCCCGGCCCCCGCGGGCCTCCCCCTCCCCCCCCGCTCCGCCGCGTCCCTGCCTGGAGCAGGTCCCAGCCCCCGCCTGCCACCCCTCCCCCTGCGTTTTCCCTCGCCCCCCCCGCCCACGCCGCGTCCCTGCCTGACAAAATACAGCGCGTGCCTCTCCCCTGCCTGCTCTGTGCTGCCGGAGATCGGCTCCCGGCAGAACTGCTGTCTGCTGCTGCAGGGTCCTAGCGCCTGCCATTCACTAATGGCAAGGCAGGCTGCCCTTACCCTGCCCTTCCGCCCTCGCCCTGAGCCTCCCCAACACCCCAAACCCTCATCCCCAGCCAGAGACCTCATCCTCCCGCACCCTAATCCTCAGCCCCAGCCCTGAGCGCCCTCATCCCCCTGCACCCTAATCCTCAGCCCCAGCCAGAGCCCTCATCCCCCCTCACCCTAATCCTCACCCCTGACCCCCCCACAGCATGAACCCCTCATCCACAGCCCTCACCCCACCCCTCTGCCCTAGCCCTGAGCCCCCCCACAGCATGAACCCCTCATCCTCAGCCCCACAGCCCTCACCCTGCACTCCCTCCTATCCCCAAACTCCCTCCCAGAGCGTGCACCACCTCCCCCTTCCTACGCCCCCACCCCCAGCCCAGAGCCTGCACCCAAACTCCATCCCAAAGCCTGCACCCCTCACTCCCTCCTGCACACCCACACCCTGCCCCAGCCCGGAGCCTGCACCCAGCACCCAAACTCCCTCCCAGAGCCTGCACCCCTCACCCCTTCCTACACCCCCAGCCCAGAGCCTGCACCCAAACTCCATCCCAAAACCTGCACCCCAATCCCCAGCCCAGGACCTGCACCCCATACCTCCACCTTAGGCAGGTGGGGGCGGAGTTTGGGGCGGCGGGTTCTGGACACCACCAAAATTTCTACAAACTTGCCACCCATGAGCAGGATTAGAATTTGGTTTCAACTACTGGTTCTGTGGCGTCAAGAGGAAATGGGGAAGAAGAGTGTGATTACATGATTAGTGACCTACTGCCAAGTCTACTGTGGATGTGTAATTAGGTAATCTTTCAAAAATAGAAAAGTATTTAGAAATGTTGTCACCCTTTTTAACATATTCTGAGGAGGAGGGATCGTAGCCAGAAAGCCAGAATCTTAAGCCAGGTTCTGTGAATATTAAATGGATTCTGAATAAGTAATAAGCCATGTACAATGTTTTGCCTTAATAAAAAGTTAAAAAAAGGTTTTCTACTTAAATCAAAATCACCTAAACCAAATACAAAGTATAGATTGAAACAAATGCGCACATACATGCTAAGTAAGTGTAAAAAACAGCCCTATTTTAACCTATAAGGCACAGGAAATTTGATTGGAATAGGAAAAGCTGCTATGTAGAATAACACAAAAAGGTAGCCACAGGCCTCATACTTTGGCTTAAGTTTCCATTTGCCTTAAAATATTTCCACTGTGTGTCCACTTGTCCCCATGAGAGCCAAAAGCCTTCTTGCTATTTCCTGTCAAATTAAATTAATGGGAAAAACATTTGAGATCCTCTGAATGCCGGTTGAATACCACAGAGTTCGGACCCTTGCAGTTTTTCTGTTTGGTTTAGTAGCACCACTGAACTCTAGTTAATAATGCAGAGAAAGGCCTCCTTTTCTTTGAATGCATTGAGCACCCTAAAAACTAGCTCTTTATTTGGGATATTGCAGCGAGTCATTGTTCTAAGTAAAAGGAAAATTGAAAAGTAAATAACAGCACAAGTGATAAATTCCAGCCCAGATTTTTTTTATTAGGTTATTGCTGCTCTTTAGCTCTTTGTTAATTATATATCAGTTTTGCTTAGAATCCTCCTTCAGAGTGTCTCTGATTCTGTCTCTGTGCTTGAGCTCTATCAGAGAAAGTTGTGTTTTTCCCTCGGGCTAAGGTGAATGCAGCAGAAAGAAGCCACCTGGGAAAGACTAAAGATTGGAATTCCTCTAGTTTCAAAGAGCAGTGAGCAGTTATGAGAGGAGAGCAGATGGTTTGGTAATTTTAATGACTGGACCAAGTTTCCAGGAATATTTATAATCTTATCTGTGTCCTGTTACTGTTCACAACTTTCATGAGGGCCATGAAGTGGCTCCAGATCAAATACCCCCAATAACAGACGTCCATTGGCATGAGCTACTGCAGCTGCATAATGGTGACGCTGTTAATGTATATCATGGACGTAAGTGTTATTTCGCACAGAAGAAATAATTAAGGCAGCTTCACCAAAGCTTCTGTTTGTTTGTTTTAATTTGATTTTTAAGTGTAGAAAAAACGGGGCGGCGGAGCAGAAATAGCCTGTTTCTTTGCTTTGCCATATATAACAAATGAAGAGACTATCATCTGAAAGAGGAAAGCACCCTATGCGTCCTACAGGAGTGTAGGAATAATTAGGTAAATCCTAACGTGCTTAGATTAATGTCGCAATATGAAAAATAATTGTAATAAGGAACATAGGATCATTCTGCTGTAAAATCATATTTTTACTTCGCTCTTGCTACATAGTCTAGACCTACTCCTGATATATACATCATCACATCTGTCTGGTATTTCACATTCTTTTGTTTTAATCCTTCTCTTCCTACATTAGCTCTGCAGCACTCATTATGCAAATTACTGTGTTGATTGGAGACTCTCTGGAACCAAATTTAGGATCTGATCCCGCTGGCTTCAATGGGACTCGTAGCATGAATAAAGTTACATGTGTAAGTGTTTGCAGGACTGGGGTTTTTTGTTTTGGCAGTTTAAAAAAAGCTTTACAAAACTTCATTTGAATGGAAGTGGTTTCATGATTAATTGCAATGAACTGTTTTGTTTAATTTGAATATTCCCTTGTAGACTTTGAAGCTAAACTCTGCAGTACTATGCTAGGACATGAAAATGACCAGAAACGGGCCAGTGTAACTTAATCATCCATGCTGCGACTTTAATTCAGGAAAGCATTTAAACATGTGCTTAACATTAAGCATGTGATTTCTCCTATTTATGTCAATAGAGCTATTCATGTGTTTAATGTTAAGCCTCTGCTTTGCTGAATCAGTACCTGAATGAAGAGCAGATGTAAACAAATATCTATATGGTTAAAAATAAATTCAGCATTTATAATTATTGCACTTTTGACCTTATTTTAATAAACACGATTCAATTTAAAGTAGGAATTTCATTGCAAGATCAGGGCCCAAATTTGTCAAATTGCTCACTAGTCTTTATTTGCTCACATCTTGATATTAATGAAAATAAAGAGCTTTTTTTGGTTAAATACGGTGAGCAGCTTTAAAACTGGCTGTTGACTAAAATAAGGATCCACACCTCATTTGTGGTGTTTACAATGATTCATGATGCCAAGAACAAAGTACCACAAATTCCATAAATGATGTAAATTGTGTTGAGCATTACATGATTGGCTTATAAGACTCTCACTCTATATGATTTGTAATTTGACAATATCCCATTTTTATTTTCTAGACCAACTTCTAAAGAGATATATCAAACCAATCAGTATGCTTTTTAAACTGTTACTGGAAACACATTTTCCTCTATTGATCTGGCTACCCTCATTACTAGAGTGAATTCTTTAGTCATATCCGACAATCTTGGAATAGGCCCCTCTAGTTTTAAACTGTTGAATTCTTACTCTTTATTTCAAACAAATATGGTAATATTAAGAAATGAATAAAGAAGTTTCTTCAGAATGAATTCATACGTTGAAAGATTTAGTTATGTTGATGTAACCATACAGAGTGCTTGGTTTGTGTTGTTTGTATTATCATAGCACCTATGAGCATTACTCGTGGACTAGGATTCTATTGTGTTAGGTGCTGTACAATCAGAGTTTTGTACTGTTCCTACTTAAATTGCCCTTTCAGTTTCAGTGGGATATGTTTTTGTTATTCACTCTCTGCATTGTCGTCTGTGGTATTGTGTGCTGTTAAACGACAGCGGCTTTCCACTCGTAGAAAGTGCTGCATTTCAGCGGTGGGTGAAGTTATAACAGACCTTGCAACCACTGAGTCAAATCTCCCCGAGATCCTCCTCAGTCCTTACTTGAATATAATTCGTGTTATGGTCAACAAATATTTGGCCTCAGTAAAGACTGAACAAAAACAGACTGAAAGTGCTTTTGAGTCCTTTGGCATGAACGGCACTATATAAATAAAAGCAGCAAAGAATCCTCTGGCACCTTATAGACTAACAGACGTTTTGCAGCATGAGCTTTTGTGGGTGAATACCCACTTCGTCGGATGCACGAAGTCTATAAGGTGCCACAGGATTCTTTGCTGCCTTTACAGATCCAGACTAACACGGCTACCCCTCTGATACTATATAAATAGTGGACATAATTCTCATTCCAGGCAATATCTGGCAGTGATTTCTAGCATGACTTCTTTTTTTCTTTTCTCCAGCTGTTAACTTTGTCCAACCAGGAACCTATTGCAAAAAAATTACAAAACGGAATTTAAACCAAATTTCCCCTCCCCCCCCCTCGCCACACAGAATCAGAAGTAAGTCAGGACTAGAATTTTGCAGCGTGTGTTAACAGTATGAATTGGAATCAAAGACAAACCCATCATTTGATTACACAGTCTCTAATTCATCTTAGGTTTGCAGGACTCATCAGATGATCCTCTGATAAAGGCCTCCCTTTCTAGTCAGAACAACTTCTTCTTTTGTAGGAGTTCAAACACTTACATCCCACCCCCTTCAGTTTTTTCCAGACTGTGGATTCACTCACAAAGTCTTGAGTTGTTTAAAGCCTGCAGCGTGCTGGAATGCTGCCAGGGCAAACTGCAGATTCTCTGTGCCAACGAATCTGGTATTGCTTAACTTTTAGGCAAAGTACAAATGAAAGATTCAGTCCTTTGGCCATGAATGTGTTGTCGTGTGAGACAAAGGATCTGTTAGCAAAACACAAATGGTAAAGCACTTAGGGTTTGCTTTGTAAAACTTTAATCCTTCTTTTGCTGTAAGAAAATATGAATCATTCCCCCTTTGCTCCCTTCAGCAGTCCTTTGTTCCTAACGGCAGGACTAGGAAACCACAGTGTTCAAGCCAGGGACTGAGCCATCACACCATGTGCACCCTTCCTAAAAACTAATCACATTGGGAACGACAAAAGACTTCACTGTCCCTTCACTTTACATTTCCAGCCACCGTTCCTCCTTAGAAAGAAAGTATCAGAGGGGTAGCCATGTTAGTCTGGATCTGTAAAGGCAGCAAAGAGTCTTGTGGCACCTTATAGACTAACAGACGTTTGGGAGCATGAGCTTTCGTGGGTGAATACACACTTTGTCGGATGCATGTAGTGGAAATTTCCAGGGGTAGGTATATATAAGCAAGCAAGAAGCAGGCTAGAGATAACGAGATTAGTTCAGTCAGGGAGGATGAGGCCCTCTTCTAGCAGCTGAGGTGTGAAAACCAAGAGAGGAGAAACTGGTTTTGTACATTGGTGGACATGCAGGTGAATGAGCCGGTAATGGTGTGGCTGATCTGGTTAGGTCCTGTGATGGTGTTGCTGGTGTAGGTATGTGGGCAGAGTTGGCATCGAGGTTTGTTGCATGAATTGGTTCCTGAGTTAGAGTTACTATGGTGCAGTGTGCAGTTACTGGTGAGAATATGCTTCAGGTTGGCAGGTTGTCTGTGGGCGAGGACTGGCCTGCCACCCAAGGCCTGTGAAAGTGTGGGATCATTGTCCAGGATGGGTTGTAGATCCCTGATGATGCGTTGGAGGGGTTTTAGCTGGGGACTGTATGTGATGGCCAGTGGAGTCCTGTTGGTTTCTTTCTTGGGTTTGTCTTGCAGTAGGAGGCTTCTGGGTAACTCTAACTCAGGAACTCAGGAACCAATCCATGCAACAAACCTCGATGCCAACTCGACACCATCACAGGACCTAACCAGACCAGCCACACCATCACCGTTTCATTCACCTGCACGTCCACCAATGTAATATACGCCATCATATGCCAGCAATGCCTCTCTGCTATGTACATCAGCCAAACTGGACAGTCTCTACGGAAAAGGATAAATGGACACAAATCAGATATTAAGAATGGCAATATACAAAAACCTGTAGGAGAACACTTCACCCTTCCTGGCCACACAATAGCAGATCTTAAGGTGCCCATCCTGCAGCAAAAAAACTTCAGGACCAGACTTCAAAGAGAAACTGCTGAGCTTCAGTTCATCAGCAAATTTGACACCATCAGCTCAGGATTAAACAAAGACTGTGAATGGCTTGCCAACTACAAAACCAGTTTCTCCTCTCTTGGTTTTCACACCTCAGCTGCTAGAAGAGGGCCTCATCCTCCCTGATTGAACTAACCTCGTTATCTCTAGCCTGCTTCTTGCTTGCTTATATATACCTGCCCCTGGAAATTTCCACTACATGCATCCAACGAAGTGGGTATTCACCCACGAAAGCTCATGCTCCCAAACGTCTGTTAGTCTATAAGGTGCCACAAGACTCTTCGCTGCCTTAGGAAGAAAGAGAGTGTCACATTTCAGGGTAATTGCACCTGTATTTCCCCTCAGTGATCCAGCAAAGGCCCCCACTCTCAGTCTTCCAGCTCCCCAGGACCTGCCTGTCTTGGGTGGAGACCTGCATCTCACTCCCTTCTGACTGGTATATTGAGGCTGCACAGTTCCCTACCTTCACTGTAAAAACAACGAGGAGTCCTTGTGGCACCTTAGAGACTAACAAATTTATCTGAGCATAAATTTTTGTGGGCTAAAACCCACTTCATCAGATGCATGGAGTGACAAATACAGTAAGCAGAATATATATTAAAGCACATGGAAAGATGGGATTTGCCTTACCAAGTGGAGGGTCAGTGCTAACGAGCCAATTCAATTAAGGTGGAAGTGGCCTATTCTCAACAGTTGACAAGAAGAGGTGAATACCAAGGGAGGGAAAATTACTTTTGTAATGCTAACGAGGCCAATGCAATCAAGGTGGCCCATTTCCAACAGTTGACAAGAAGGGGTGAGTATCAGCAGAGGGAAAATTATTTTTTGTAGGGACCCATCCACTCCCAGTCTTTATTCAGGCCTAATTTGCAAATTAATTCCAGTCCTACAGTATCCTGTTGGAGTCTGTTTTTGAAGGTTTTTTGTTGTTGAAGAATTGCCACTTTTAAGTCTGTTATTGAGTGTCCAGGGTGATTGAAGTGTTCTCCTACTGGTTTTTGAATGTTACAATTCTTAATGTCTGATTTGTGTCCATTTATTCTTTTGTGTCCGGTTTGGCCAATGTACATGGCAGAGGGGCATTTCTGGCACTTGATGGCATATATCACATTGGTAGATGTGCGGGTGAAAAAGTCCCTTCACTGTGTTATTCAGGGCAGAGACAAGCTGCCCAAGCACACCTACTTCTTGCTCTTCAGAGATGGTTAAGATCACAATTGCCCACAGTTATAGATATCACACAGCTCTTTTTGATGCAAGCCTATTTTATTCTTGAGGTAAAAGCACTACAGAGAAAACCTGCTAAAAACAATAAAAGAACCTACATGCATGTGAATATGATTACCAGACTTTACCACCTCCAATATGGGCTCTGGCAGGAGCATTCCTTCAACCCCCACAAAAAGGACGGCTCTTCTATGGACACAGGTTCATAATAGCCTCAGTTCAGAATTAGCATCCATCTTATAGGCCTCTGTAGGCAAAGTCCTTCCAACCATTTTCTAAGGAGTGGGGCGCTCCGTGGACCAAAGGTCCTGGGCATTTGCTGGATCAGGAAGAAGGCTGTAAGCCAGTTTAAAACCAGGTTATTTATCCAAAAATCCTTTCTTTGTCAGTCGGGCCCTGGAGAATCCAGTTTGAGCTAGTATATTCAAACCTCCAATTGGACGGTGTTTCCCTGGAAATGTTTCCATCTGAGTGAATTTGTCGAACCCTCCTCTGCTGTTCTCCTGTTTACCTTTCCCGTGGGCATACATACAATCTCTCAGTAACACAACAACAACTGCATTTTTAATACAACGGACCCCAAAGGTGTTCCACCTCATTCAGTGAGGGTTAACTTGATTCAGTAAAGTTAATTCAGGATATTGCGGGATATTGTCCATCTGTCACAACAGGGTCCTAGCCAAGCCAGGTGGGCAGAATATTATTGGGGAAGAGGGGGGAGATTGGAAGAGAATGATATCTCCGCCACCTTCCTTTGTCCGTATCATTTTTCATCCTGTGAACCTTGTTGCCAAATTGGATACAAACAGCACGAAAGCAAGTGAACTCGGCTAGGGCTGCGCACTCCAAAATGTAGCTGCCAGTGAACGATGTGCTGACTTACCCGATTCCATTTTGTGCAATCAGTAAACAGTTTGTATCCCCTGTGATATCAATTGAAAGGGCAAAACGGTTCCTTTTCGTGGATTCATAGAATTACAGAAGATTAGGGTTGTAAGAGAGCTCAGGAGGTCATCTAGTCCAACCCCCTGCTCAGAGATTCCTCCAGTTCCTGACGGCGCTGAGTACAGACTAGCTTCCCCTACACTGTGCTCGGATTTAAGCCCACAAATAAAGGGCCTCATTCTGCAACTCTAACTTATAATGATGCCCAATTCTTCTCTCGCCCAGACCAGTTTCGCACCTGTGTAATTCCATTCACTTCGGTGGAGAGAGTGGCCTCGTTTTCAGCAATGTGAAAGCAGAATCTGGCCCATAGTGTGTGGTACTTACTCACATCAGTATCCCATAATTACAAGCAATTTTTAAATACTGAGGGTGAAATCTTGTCTCCACTGAACTCACTGAAAGTTTTGCCATTAACTTCTTTAGGGTCAGGATTTCACCTTCCATTTTTTAAATTGCAATATATATAATATATATAAAGATATTAAAAATTGGCTTCAAGTTTGTGTTAGTTCTCCCAGGCCACAAACTAAGTATGCCCCATGCTAATAGAAGCACCTTGGATAACTTATCAACTTTGAGCCTGATTCGCCAGGGCTTCGGCATGCAAGTAGCCCCACTGAAGCCAGTGGGACAGACCTTCAGCTTGTGTAAATCATCATAAGTCCATTGTGGTCAATGTTGATGTACACCCAGCTGTGGATCTGGACCAGTGTAACTGCTCTCATGAGCAAAGCCTCCTGCTGTTAGGAAGAGTTCGCAGACTCGGGCCGTTTGTTAAGTTGTGTGCAGACAGATCTGTTTTCTCTGTAATGGAAATGAACCCAAATCTGAACCCCTTGCAGTCCCTGCCCCTGCCCTTTACCAGTAAGTGACGGCTAAGATGATCTATGTTCATTCTTCACTACCTCCTTGTGACGTTATTGATATAAACTGGGACCATATAGAACATGGGATGCAACCAAGGTCCTGTAGTGGCACCAAATCTTAGAGAAAGGGGGTCATCTAAGGTGTCTAAGACCAGATTATGGGTTGCTGATTATAATTATGCTGTCTGTATATCTGTATCATTTTTAGTTGAAGTTATGAATGTTGGCTCTATGCTGTCTGTATTTCAAGTTGGTGCTGTGCTTCTGGGGGAAGCATCCCAGACAAGCTGGTGTTAGCTCTGCTTAGCCTGCTTGATGGCCCATTAAGGACCATCAGCTACACAATTGACCCACGGAGAGAAGGCAGACACGCCTTGTGACTCAGCAAGGTATGCAGAGACTTGTCCATGTGACTGCAGACTCCATTTGCGGTACTTTTCCACAGTAGGGACAAAGAAATTCTTACACCTAGAAAAGCCTATATAAGGCTGATGCATCATCTCCATCTTGTCTTCAATCCTGCTCCTTACCTCTGGAGGGACTTTGCTACAAACTGAAGCTCTGCACAAAGGACTGACTGACCCATCCCAGCGGGGGATGTTCCAGAGACTTGATTTGAACCTGCAGTTTATGCCATCACTGCTGCAAGCCTGAACTAAGAACTTTGCCATTACTGTATGTAATTGATTCCATTTAACCAATTCTAGCTCTCATCTCTACCTTTTTCCCTTTATGAATAAACCTTTAGATTTTAGATTCTAAAGGATTGGCAACGGCGTGATTTGTGGGTAAGATCTGATGTGTATATTGACCTGGGTCTGGGGCTTGGTCCTTTGGGATCGAGAGAACCCTTTTCTTTTATAGGGGTGTTGGTTTTCATAACCATTCATCCCCAGGACGAGTGCACTGGTGGTGATACTGGGAGACTGGAGTGCCTAAGGAGATTGCTTGTGTGACTTGTGGTTAGCCAGTGGGGTGTAACCAAAGTCCTTTTTGTCTGGCTGGTTTGGTTTGCCTTAGAGGTGGAAAAACCCCAGCCTAGGGCCGTGACTGCCCTGTTTGAGCGATTTGTCCTGAATTGGCACTCTCAGTTGGGTCCCGCCAGAACTGCATCGTCACACTCCTCCATCCATTCCTCCAGGTTCCAGTCTCCCTATCTGCCTTATTCACTGTTTCTCTTTTTAGATTCTCAATACATTCTTTCCCTTGCCCCGCTTTTCTTTTTACAACTACCAGGGAAAACTTAATTATGCTGTTAAATGTGCATACTTTGTGTCTGATTATAGAGAACTGGTCCTTAACATTTCAAAAAAAGAAAAACAAAGGAATAGGAATGTCACTGACAACTAGAGGCACCAAACATGCCTGTTTATGATTTCCCTGATCAATCTCTCTTGTTCCGTGATACTATAGGTGTGTGAAGGTAAAATAAACCTGAGTGTTACCCCCTCCTGGTGAACAGAATCACATGAGGTATTTGTCAGAATAAGTGCATTACTCAGCTTCTTTCAGGTGCTTACAGGGCTATTTCAGTGCACTCTCATTTCCCCACAAAGTGGAACTGCTCTGTCTGTCAATATGCATTACTCATTTTCCTATCCTTAGTAACAGACTATGGCAAACACAGACACAGTGGGCTAAATTCAGTCTTCAGATATACCTAGGAAATTCTCTCTCTGCGCTGTTGACTTCTATATCCATTACCTGTACATATCTGAGAGCAATGCTGGCTTGTATAAGACAAATTAATAATAAAGGCTCTGATTGTCAGCTGTATGTCTGTGTAGCTCCACTGAATTCAGCGTACATGATCTGGGGATCTAGCCCAAAATATTTTAAAGTAAAGCAGTACCATTTTTTGAAAAGTTACTATGCAAAAATAGTACCTTCTTACTCAACAGATCTGTTCCTTGTATGTATTCAGAATCCTGATTTAGTGACAACATCAAGCCTAGACTGCTTTTTATTCCTTTTAGTCCTGCAGAGTCAAAAAGCAAAAAAAGTCAATGTCAATTTTCAGATTAGTACTGCACTTTAAGTGGCATAGGACAAATATAACAAAAGTATTGTTTATTTTCAGGGTCAGTGTGGTTTCCTTGTGAGAGATTTGGATGGTACAGATGATTGTTAGTGGGATATAGAGCCATTGTCCTCTGAGACATTGATTCTGATTCAGTCCTGGTCATTGAGGATACAGTGCCTTGTGTGAATCTGATAAGTTTCAGAGGGGTAGCCGTGTTAGTCTGGATCTGTAAAAAGCAGCAAAGAGTCCTGTGGCACCTTATAGACTAACAGACGTATTGGAGCATAAGCTTTTGCATGCATCTGACAAAGTGAGTATTCACCCATGAAAGCTTATGCTCCAATACGTCTGTTAGTCTATAAGGTGCCACAGGACTCTTTGTTGCTTTTGTGATAAGTTTATCACTGCTCAGTTCTCCATGGAAGATTTGAAAGGCCATGGAAACTTAACTCGCCTCATCTAGCTAAGGTACTGATATGGTTCCATTACTACAGGGTGTGAACACCTCACAAACTTTAATGCATTTATCTTCACAGCACTCCTGTGAGATACTGAAGTGCTATTATCCCCATTTTACAGATGGGAAACTGAGGCAGAGAGCTGCTAAGTGACTTACCTAAGGTCACACAGGAAGTCCATGGCAGAGCAAGGAATTGAATACAGATCTCCTGTGATCCACCTACATCCCTAACCACTGGATCACCCTTTCCCCCACTTAGAGTATGGTTACCCTTCTGAGTCATGCCTGAAGCACATTGTTGGGGAAATGTGAGAAATGGGCTCTGCCATTACCTGGGGTTTGTGTGCTGGGTGGATAAATACAAGCTGTCCATTTCCAAGTCTGTCATTCTGGCACCTTTAACAAGAATTAAATTCACATTAAAAAGAGCAAAGTAAATAACACGTTCCTGCAGAGTATGTTAATTACACATATTACATCCAAAAGCAATTATCATTTAATCAGCAGTCTGGTAATAATATAAGTACAATGAAGTGGAAGTTGCATTAAGTTCATTACCACTACCAACTAAACAGGCATGTTCATGGTAAAACGATGATAAAAGTATTTTGGACCAGGTCTTCAACTGGTATAAATCAGCATAGCTCTGCTGAAGTCAGTGGAGCTACCTGCTGATTTTGATGGAGCTACGCCAACTGAGGCTTTGTTTTGAGGTGGTAGCAGAATTGCTCTAGTCTAGTGCCAGCTGCTAATTTGCTGTATGTGGGGGTTTGCTTGTTCCATAATAAATTAGGTGCTTTCATTTGAAAAACTCATGGATTAGGACTAGATGATCCCTACCCCAATAACATGTGCCCTACACACACACACACACACACACACACACACCTCTCCACCCCAAACATTTCTGAGGATTAAAAAAATTTAGATACCTATTCTCTCTGCCATTTTCCATTCTCATTTTGTTGTGTTCAGTCTAGAAGCAGAAGTGATGAAACACCATGACAGAGATTGTTCTCACTGTACATCCAGTGCAAATGGAAACAGGAAGTACCAGAAAGTTCACAAGAAGGACTGTTCTCAGTTTTGTACAGTTATGTATGTCAAATAAGCATCCAAGCTTTTGGGTACTTGGCCAAATCTCTGGAATGTTGTGATTCACCCAACACTAATTCTCATATGGGTTGAGGGAAATATGAGAAGAACAAGAAGTCCTCCTGAGAAGTATCTGGAAGTGGTGTCCTTTTGTGAAATCTGAAGGGTTTGCTAACTAGGGACATGCACAAATACAGCTATCTTGGAGGTCTGTTGTAGCCACTAATGTTCTTTGTGGGAACTGCCTGAAATGATGAGTTTTAGAGCTTGTCCACATGGGGATACTTGGAAAGTTAATCTGCATTAACTAAGGCTGGTCTATACTAAAAAAGTTAGGTTGACCCAGTTACATTGCTCAAGGGTGTGAAAAATCCACACCCCGAGCAACATAAGAATTCTTCCATTGACCTAGCTATTGCCTCTCAGGGAGGTGGATTACCTACACCAGTAGAACTCCTCTTGTCACTGAAGTGAGAGTCTACACTGAGGTGCTGCTGCAGCGTTTCAAGTGCAGACAAGACCTAAAGATGTGAATTTAAAGTGGATTAGTCAAACTGCATTAAACCCATGCGTGGACACTCTCATTCAGAATTAAAGTAGCTTCAATTTGGTTTAGCTTAATTCCCTGTATAGATAAGCCCTTAGTCATTGTCACCATCATGAAATTAGCTTTTTAGCCAAATTTTCAAGCAGGCCTCAACTCCCTCCCTAAATTTGTGCCCAGGAATTCTGTTTCTCACAAATCAAATAAATAACCCTGATTTGCATATACCAACATGCTCTTGTGAATGGAAGGTCTGTATGTGTAATAGATCTCCCACCTAAGTAGTCAATAGGGTTTGAAATCATGACATTCTGTACCACAACATACATTTCTGTCACTTGAGCAGAAGAAGTAATTCCATTAGCTGATGGCAGTAGTTGGCTATTATCCTCCAGGAATGCAGCTTCGCTTGGAAAAAGGGTGATTCTTTCCATGTGTTAACAGGTTGAAGTAAAGACTATGAAGGAGTCCAGGGTTTATCTTGACTATTTAACTCAGGTTAAAACTACAAGCTGACTTGTCTTCACTAGGATTTTATGTTGTATTATGTTATGTTAGTTAGCAAACATGAAGTGAAAAACACACCTTTTGCTTAGCTCACTCAAGGCTGATGGACTAGCCACTGGAGCGAACTGCAGTACACACTTTGTCAATATGTTACACATGCATGGAATATTCAGGAGCAATTTCAGAGGCTGTTTTTCAATGTTTGGTCCTTTAAATCTAATACCAGTTAACATTTGCTGGATTTTTTACGGGGCCAATGGAATTACAAGGGAATTAAAAACAAAAAGGCAAACAAAAATACCTCACCTGTTTGCCCTTTTCATTCGTAACATTCCACCTGTGCTCAGCAAGTTGTGATTTATTTGTAAGATGGCGCATAGGGAAAGTCTCCTTTTTAAGCTATCTTTTTTCCTGATTCTTGCTGTTCAATAACTTCCCAGACAGGAATATATTTTTCCTGTCATTCTGCATGTATTTTTCAATGGCTTCTATTATTATTTGGCATATATATTAACGGATGCATTGTTTATCTCCATCTGAGACTCCAAGACCTTCGTGTAGCCTTCTCCCCTGTAGGAATATCACTAATAACTCACTGCTTATAAGGGCCATATTACTTCCCACAATTTTGCCTTTGAGAACTGGGAGATTGCAAGGAGAAGAAATCTTTCTGGCATGGTGGGAAATTCTACTGCACAGCCCTATTACTGTGGCTTTCAGTGGTTGCTGCATGTTGTCAATTCTGTCAAAGCAAGCACAGCCTTTCCCTCTATGGTCAGAGGCCAGTGCATGGAGTCCTATAACCTCAGGCCAAAGCTTCAGTGTTAAACTTAAAAGGATGAGGTTCTCCCTTTTCGCTTATCTTCCCGTTGCTGTAAGGAGTCACTTGTATTGAAATAGCCCTGGAACATGACTTAAAATTAGCTGATGTTGAATAGCATCTTTTAAGTTTATCCTGAGGGAGCTGGGCTTTTAAGAATCAGATAATTGCTGTAAAATTTTCTCAAGACCTTTGCCAAACAGCCTTATTTTAAAGGGTAACTATCCAATGAACCTTCCTTATCCAATGTCACTTTTCACAGCAGAGCTGCCACACAAGTTGTGTTATGATGTCCTCAAACTCATAACATCTTTAAATTAATTTGATGCAACATTGCTCCTCTCTTGTCCACATATCAACAAAGTATGGAACTGAAACTATGGGAAAAAGAGCGGTGAAATGCCTTGCTTAAGGTTACACAGAGAATTGGCAACCGGCCTGGGAATAAAACCCTGGATCCCCTTGCACAAACTGCATGATACAAATAATTCCTGCTAAGGGGCTTGCTTTAATTGGCATTGTAGGTCTGGTTCTCCCTAGTACGCTAGCTGTGTAAGTGGGTGGAGGAAAGAGACGAGAATGGTCCATATGATCAAGTGGTTGTGAATGGTGACAAAATTCACCCCCATTTATGAAAATCTTGTAAGAAGAATATTTTGGGTTGGTTATTGTAACTCTGTTTGGGAAGGAAAGCTCCGGGGAAAGTAGATCTGGGAGTTAGTGCTCCATCAAGGGTCGAAGGCCAGCTGGGAAAGGGGTGATGAAGAGACCGAAGCGGAGAGCATTTGAGGAGAGAAGATTACAGATAGACAGCCCGGTTGTTTAGGGTTTAGGATGGGTGTAGGATGCCTGTGCAAAGTTCAGATCTGGGAACTCTTTGGATCTAGGGTCTTGGTTCAGATCTGTAGTGGGATCTTTAAATCTGTGTCAGAGCTCTGCCTCAGTTTCCCCATAGTGTCAATCATTCATCAGCTCCCAGTGCTGCAAGATCATTGCAGAGATTCAACCCTTTGTCTCAATCTAAAAGAACATCAGTTCCAGAGTTTTACTCAAACTCCAACATAAACCCCAAAACCAAATCTTCTCCCCGCGGCTCTTCCACAGGGCACAGCCTCTGTCTGGAGGTCTGTCTTCTTTCACTTTGTCTTCAGCCCTTTTCCTGGGCTCTAATCAAAATTCCTTTTCCCCCTTGTATGCAGGCGCTGCTGCATCTCTTCGGGTGAGGCTCATCTTTACTCATGGACACCTGTAGTTGTAATTTACTGTGTGCAGCCACTGATATATCAGTAACATAGAATCATAGAATTCAAGATCAGAAGGGACCATTATGATCATCTAGTCTGACCTCCTGCAAGATGCAGGCCACATAAGCCGATCTACCCACTCCTTTAGCAAGCGACCCCTGCCCCATGCTTCGGAGGAAGGCGAAAAACCTCCAGGGCCACTGCCAATCTGCCCTGGAGGAAAATTCCTTCCCGACCCCAAATATGGCGGTCAGCTGAACCCCGAGCATGCGGGCAAGACTCTCCAGCCATACCCTCTGGAAAAAGTATGTAGGGCTTACTAGCAAACTCCATTAACAGGGCAAATGGAGTCAGATTTAATTACTCTGTATTTGCATTCTATTGCGTTTGAATAGACTTCTGCTAGAAATTGGACCATGATCCACAAGGTAAAAGTAAAGAGGTGGAAAGAAAGGGAGAATCTAAAAGATCAAACAGTAGCCTGTGACGGGTTAGCCCAATAGAAAAATTAATTGAGTAAGAATTGGCACCTGAGAAGTTAAATAAAAGGAGAGTCACAAGAAGCAGTAAGAATACAAAGCAGTCAGGTGAGACAAAGATTTCATCTGTTTTATCACATAAATATGGGCCAGAGTCTAACATCCTCATTCAGACGGAGCAGTATCTTACTCCACAGAGAGCCTAATTGTGTTCAGTTCAGTTCAGTTACTCAGCATGAGCAAGGTGCCAGGGACTCCGGCCTTGTGAATTTACAAACCTTTTAAAACAAAGGGTAGATTCCTAGCTGGTGTAAATTGTCATAGCTGCATTGACTTCACTGGACAAGTTACACCACCTGATGTTCTGGCCAGAGTTTATAAATCTAACTGACTGCAATAGACTAGAATCAGGGCCTCTATATAACCTTCCATGTGATGCCAAGCAGTACTCCGGCATTTTGAAAGTCTGTTATGGCAAGCATGTCTGCACCAAAACCCTTGCCAAAAATCCCTAAAAATATGTTGGTGTGCAGGGAAATTGTGAGTGTTTAAGGGTGTCCTGTGAAGGAAAATGCTGGGACTGCTCTGTTTAAAAAAAAAATTAAATTATAAGGAAAAAAATGCCCTTAGGCTGTGACCTTGATAGCAGTTGGATGTGAAATTTTATGTTGAATGCCTGAAGCTTGGAAGTTTCATAGAAGATTTGCTACAGCATCAACTGCTGCATCTTAATACACCATGGGTATAGAAAATGTAAACATGTGCTCCACCATTGTTACTGGTTGGCTAAAGCAGTGCTGGAGTCGGAAGACTGAGTGAAGGCATAAGGTTACAGCTCACACTGTCCGACCTACTGATTTTTTTCTCATCACAGAAGTAGTACATTTGTGTGTGTGGCACATATAGTTACAGGTAATGTACAGTTAACAATAGTTACAGTTAATGTAACAGCTTTAATCCAAGAATCATAAAAGTGCTTTATAGATGTTGGCTCGCCATAGATATTACACTCATTTGACAGATGGGAAAGAGAGGTAAAGAGTGGTTAAATACTTTGCCTAAGATCCCAAACTGATAGGAATAGAACCATTTACACAACACTGACCAGGTCAGATACATAAGTAGAACTGACAGACTTTCCAATATATATCGTTTTCAAGGGTTCTCTTTCATTAAAAGCTTCTTTAAGTCTTGTTATGTGCATGCAAATTTAAAAAAAAGACACTAAATCTAAGCTCTTTAATGCGATATCTCTTATTTTTAATTTTTCTCGGATACTAGCATTTAGCAAGAGTGGGAAAATGAGCCTCTCTGAAACAGTCAATTAAGCAGGGTTGTTGGCTCAAGGAAGCCAGGATCATTCAAGAAAAAACTATTTTGAATGCTATCCTGGGGATACTGTTAACCAAGGTACATTGCCAGGGGCCAAACTGTCATTCCTTCTGTACACATTTTATTACACTTTTATGAATGAAATCTAGCCAGTGTCTGCCCAAGCCATTATGGAGCTGATGAAGGGAGGCTCAGAGAAGGTTCTCGTCTGTGAAACTGCATACCTTCATGTATGAGGTGTGTGACAGGGTCAGGCCAGATGGATACAGGAGAGTGTTAGAAGGCAGATATATTAGTCCCAAATTAAGTAGATCCCTTTTCCCTGGGTAAGGTAACAGGGTCAGTTCCAGAACAAGCAGGAACTTGCTGAAACCAATGAAGGCAGGCAGGCTAATTAGGACACCTGGAGCCAATTAAGAAGAAACTGCTAGAATCAATTAGGATAGGCTGGCTAATCAGGGGACCTGAGTTTAAAAAGAACCTCACTTCAGTTTGTAGCATGCAGGCGAGGAGCTGGGAGCAAGAGGCTCTAGGAGCAGAGAGTGGGAAGGTGTATTGCTGGAGGATTGAAGAGTACAAGCATTATCAGACACCAGGAAGAAGGTCCTGTGGTGAGGACAAAGAAGGTGTTGGGAGGAGGCCATGGGGAAGTAGCCCAGGGAGTCTTAGTTGTCGCGCAGGTGTTCCAGGAGGCACTCTAGACAGCTGCAGTCCACAGGGCCCTGGGCTGGAACCCGGAGTAGAGGGCGGGCTTGCGTTCCCCCCAAACCTCTCAACTCCTGATCAGACCCAGGATGAATTGACCTGGACTGTGGGTTCTACCAGATGGGAAGGTCTCTGGGCTGTTCCCTGACCCACATGGTGAATCTCTGAGGCGAACAAATCCACCAATAAGCGCAGAACCCACCAAGATAGAGGAGGAACTTTGTCACAGGTGGAAGGAATATTTGAGTTTTTCCTGGAGAGGCAGCACTCACAAATGACTGTAATGACATAAGTATGCAGACTCCCATGTAATCCAGATCACAACATCACACCTGTGTACTACTATGCAGTGGTCACACTGAAAGCTTCTCAAATTGCTCGAATTAATGCACTGAAGTTTTGTATTCTTTGGGGTGTCTCTTTCCTGATATTCAGAATTTTGGTTAGGGAGCTGGAGGGAGTCACGAAAAGACACGAGTCACACCAAATCAAATCCGATTGAAAAGGTAGTTTGAGTCTTTAAAATGCACATAGTAACAGTTTCACTTCCAACAATGATGATATAGTAACCTGGGAAGATACAAATTCCTGTTCAGGATTTCAGAACAATCAAACAAAACGCTACCCCGGATGAATCCATGCTTGGTTTTAAACCAGGCCCAATGCATGCTGGGATAGTCTTTGGCAAAAGTAGTTAGGGCTTTGCAGACATGTCATCCTGAGCATGAATTATTCATGCTCATCCTGAGCATGAAGTATTCAGTAGCCTGAGACACTGAATTGCCAAATATAAGTCTCCAAGAAGGAAGAGACATCCTTGACATAATTGACATACAAGCAAAGGAAGCCTGAAGCCCATAACTCTAGTTCAAAGTACACCTTCTCTATCTACAAACCCTCTCTCCTATAGTCCTTGACATGATACATTAAATCAACAAGTTGTAATAGAGGTAGTAACTAGTTTCTTCTGAACTGTTTTTGACCAACTGCAGAAGTGGATGGACCCTATGAGAGAAGCTATCCCTTCTGGTATTTCTAGCCTAGCCCAGTGCAGTGCCAAAAGTACTCAAATCTCATGAGACAGTCAGATTGTGTGATGTTTCCAGAATGACTTCCCCATCAATAGGTTTGGATGGGCAACTAAAGATTGTCAGAACCCCTAGTGATGGCCCCATCACTCTGGTTTCACCCATGGTACAGGAGACTTATTTCCACCAATATCTTCTCTCTTTATTTTTAATTGAAGGAGTTTTGTTCAGAGGAAAGTCTGTTGTACTCAGGGGTGATGGATACACAGGAAAACTGTTCTGACTGATCTCTTTTTCCATAGCCTTGCTTTAGGCAAGCAGAAATAGGCAGCTAGATGGCTACTATCAGTTACTGAATAAGCATCTGTGGCTAAGATATTAACCTCGCTATAAACTGAAAAAAGCTTTCATCAATACCACATGCTGGGATTTGATTTCTGCTATACTGTGGTAAAAGTACACATCCCCTGGAATAAACCCCTATGTTATGCGCCCAGTTCTTTATTAACTCTACATTATGTGCATCGGGCACCCCGTGCATAGAAACACACATGTACAATAGTGACAAGTCAGTTTTGTTTACAAATTAGTTTACAAATTACAATTACAAATTTGTTTACAAAATCCTTAATTTTGTCCATGGCTAAAAGAAAATTAAATACTATAAATAACAATATACTGTGCATATCTATTGAGCCGCGAGAACAGTACATACATAGTCTGCAAAGCAGATCAGGAAAGCTTTCAAGTATAGATGACTGTTAGCCATTGACTGAACTGTTTATCCACTCTGCTTTAATACTTAAACTCAAAGGGGAGTTTGTGTTTTCTAGATTTGTTGATTTCTGTTCTTGAAGGTTCAGAAAGATCTGAGTTTACAAACAGAGTTTCAGTGGTGTACAGGAGACTGATCAATGATGTAGTTAACTTAAAATCTCTTTGGTTATGTATAGTGCATGCCCATAAATACATGCTCTTTTTTAAAAAAAGCAGTCAAAGATACGACAGAAAGCCAATGGAAATTTGGCCCAAGACCATCTGTCGATAAAATCTATTTTTCTTAACTCTAACACAGACTTCCTTTAGGGAGAAGAAAATAATTGGTGGTCCGCCACGTGGGAGCCACTTTGTTAATACTACAACCAAGTTAGACAACTTGCCTGAAGTTTACTAGATAACATGAGCCTGATTCTGTTCTCATTTCAATATAAAGCCAGATGTAATAGCAATGCAGTCATCGTAAATCCAACTGTAATCCCAGTGCACCAGTGTAATTGAGAATGGAATTCATATTTACCAATACTAGCTGAATCTCCTCCTGAGTTTGCAAATTTGGGCCAGAAATTTTGTGAGAACAGGCTTTTTAATGATTTTTCCAGTCTTTCCTGGTTCCATACAAGCTTTGCAATACCTCCCAGCTGCAACCCAAAAGTGCAGAGACAGGCAAAAATGAAAGACAATGGGTGCAAATTTCCTACAGTTTTGGAACCTCAAAATCAAAATGCTTGTTTGAGTTTGGTGTGGAGGGATGGGCAAGGGTTGGGGATGAGGCAGAAGCAGGGCAAGAGGATGTGTTTCTAGACAAACCCTCCACATTTACCCCAAATAGAATGGCTGGGTTGCAGCCATGGGGCCTGCTATGGCCTCAGGATTAGAGCGCCAAACATGGAGTGATTCCAAGGCTGAAGTACACCAGCTATATTCAATATGTCTCCTTCAACCTTGCCTGTAAGGTGATGAATCATCCCTGAGCTAGAGCCTGAATAAACCACATGTGTTGTTGAGGCATTCCTGTGTTGGGCTCCAGCCAATCCACAAGCCAGGAGCTGGTCTGGTGACCCTCGGGGCAGGTATATAAACCTTGCGGGAGAAACAGTAGCTCAGTTTACTCAATGTTGCTTCATGGATTGGAACTCTCCCCTGCCTGACGGCAGTAACACACTCTATAAGCCTTAGCCTCCTTCTGTCTTGCTCTTGCTTCGGCCCTGTTCCTACTCCTGCCTCTGTCTTGTTCTTACTCAGGCCTTGTTCCACCCCACTATGGACTCCTGATTCCAGCTCTAACACCCCCTGCCTCCGCCCACTAAATGTGATTGTCATGGCTCTGGCCATGCCCGTCATGGTTTCTTACATTGTCAGCCTTTACTTTTATGGACATGAAAATTAAACACAAATCCAACCAAAACCCCTTACTTGGTATACACACCTCTACCTTGATATAACACGAATTTGGATATAATGCTGTAAAGCAGTGCTCTCGGGGGGCAGGGCTGCTCCAGTGGATCAAAGCAAGTTCGATATAATGCGGTTTCACCTATAACGCGGTAAGATTTTTTGGCTCCCGAGGACAGCGTTATATCAAGGTGGAGGTGTACATATTGTAACTTGTACTTTAAGTGTAGTACTAATTGTGTAGGAGAACTAACTAGACTATATTTCCTCTTCAATTCAGGAGAACGGTTTAGAAGTCTAGAGTATAACTGTGCACCAGAGAAAGGAAGAATATAAGTCACTTAATAGACTAGGATAAATGTTTGCCTCTGTTTCTTATTTATCTTTATTTAGAGATTTATACTGAGGATAGTTCAGCCAGCTTTTTTTGATCTTTTGTTACTTATTTGTGTATTAGAGCCAAGTGAAATAATAGCAAGAAACTAACAAACCATGGAATTCAGGATAAAAGGCCAATAATTTCTCTAAATATGAATCATCTCTGTTAATATTCTTTCTGCCAAATTCTACTTTTCGCTTCACATTAAAGAAAAATTAGCTATCGGGACAAATAAAAAATGCATTTAGTGTGAATTGATCTGTGTGTTTTCAAAACAAACTGTGCTAATGTTTTTAATTAAGGAGTAGGGAAAATGAAGGGCTTTATCATCCAATCTTCTAGGGCTATTATTCCATTGTGGATGGGTCTTCTGTTATTCTAAATGACCACCTCTTTTGAAGGATTTGCTGTTAAATCAAATGTAGTTTGTATTTAAATTCCAGCGTGCCACATGAGCCCTCATTTATTTGATAAGGAACCATTGTTATGAAGAAGAATGTAGTGCTTAATTTGTATTGCTTAAGGGAGCTCAGGAATGCTCCATTTGCTCGTTTTGCATGTTAACGATATCATTTGGTCGGAAATGAATATGCAGTGCTATATAGTTGAGCAAAATTTGGAGGTGAAATTATAAAAGCTCTGTCAGATTACTCACACACAAGGCTTCTGAAAGGACATGTTTTCTAGAAAACATGCACACACAGCAGTGCTGACAGGTTCATCACTGTTCCTGAGTCTCAGCTGGCTTTGGAGGGAGTGGCCATTAGCAGGGATGAGTGGATAATTTCAGTTTTCATGTTCATTTACGGTCTGATCTAATGCTCAAAAAGATCAGTGGAAAGACTCCCATTGACTTTATTGGATGCTTAGATTGGAGCTTTTATGGCTTGATCCAATAAAGTCATTGAAAAGACTCCCCACTAACTTCAGGAAGCATTGGATTAGGTCCTGAGGCTTTGATCCTGCAAAGATGTGCATACATGCTTAATTTTAAGCACTGCGAGTATTCCCATTGATTTCTGTGGAACTACTCACATTACATTAAGTTAAGCATATGAATATTAGCAGGATCAGAGCTTTAGTCGTTAAAATATTTAACTGGCAAAAAGGATAACAATTTGTGGGGGAGGGGGTGTTGGGCCATTGTTCACTAAGAACTAGTCTGTGGCCACCAGCTGGTTAGAAAACTGGGGGTTTTCTTCTGGGAACTGATTTTTTTCATTTAAAGTATCAAAATCTGAAATATTTTCACAAAAAAATAAAATATTTTGATTTTGAAATGCTAATTTGGTGCTTTAGGGGAGTTGTAGTTCATGTTTCTCATGCCCCTGTTCTCCTTCATAGGCTGTGCTCCTTGGTCGGACTACATCTCCCATGATGCACCATGTTTTCTCCTCTGGGTGTGGGAAGGCAGTGCATCGTGAAGTCCAGTTGCTCACCCTGCCCACTGAGGAGAAAGGGAGTATGAGGTGTCTGAACTATCCCATGAATCACTGCAGCAGCATTTCAATATCCAGATATTTCAGTTATCAGGCATTCAGTTTTTCGTCAAAAAATGTTGGTTTGTAAACAACACCATTTTCCATCGATAAACAGTTTCACTGGAAAATTTTTGACCAGAACTAATTAGTATCTTTCTGTCACTAATGACCTAAACTAAATTTGATGTAGAAGCAAAAGGCCCCAGAACTCCCATAACTAGATCCCGCAGCAGCTAGACACTTGCAACTAGCCCATGCCAGTCAGTTCAGGCTCAGGCTGCAGGGCTGTTTCATTGCTGTGCTGATTTTTGGGCTTGCTTTGAGGCCGGGCTCTAGGAACCTGCAAGGCGAGAGGCTCCCAGAGCTCAGGCTCCAGCTTGAGTCCAGAAGTTTATACAGCAATGAAACAGACCCGCAGCGTGAGCCTGAGTTGGTTGGCACAGGCCAGCCTCAGGAGTCTAGTTGCTGTGTAGACAGACTCAAAGTGTCCATGCCAGCTTCCCAGTTCAGAAGACACGAGAGAAAAAGGGGTTGTGCACATTCTGTGACAGAAAAAGTGTGACTTTTCCTTTAGTTTAATTCCTGATGGTAATCCAGGAAAATGGAGCTATTAGATGTTGGCATCTCTAATGTGAGTATCATTTCAAAATGAATTGTTTCTGCTAAAGGTAATAATCTTGCTACCGCTAAAGCAATGAAATTGAATTCTTAAGTACTAGAGTAGAGCAAACCATGAAGTATTGTACTGCTTATTGAAACTAAGGATCAGATGGCTGCCTGAAAAAGAGTCTATTTAAGGTAGAGTATTGATAGTTCCTGTATTTACCAATGTAATATGCTAATTGGTAAATTCTATGATTCTACATTAAATCTTATAATAGAAATAATCTGCACTTAATACATAGCACCCTTCATCCAAGGATCTTAGATAGTTAACAAAAATGAATTAGGCGTCATACCATCTATGGATCAACGAGTGATATCTTTACTCAGGTAGAGTGGTATTTGCCTCCCATTGACTCCCATGGGATGACTCACAGTATAAGGTACAATCCAACCTGAGTATCACTATCTGGCCCTAAGCAAGGTAGAGAAGTACTGTAAATAGCAACTCTGTAGATTGGTAAACTGAGGCACGTGGAGGTTCTGTGACTTGCCTCATTTAAAGCATGTTTGTTAAGTATGACACAGCATATCAGTGGTCGAGCCGGAAATAGAAGCCAGACTTCCTGACTCCTACTGCCTGGCTTCTACCACAAGACCTGACTGCCTTATAGGAAACAACATGTGCTCATGGGGAAATACAGTGAGTTTTCTAATGATCATATATGATAGAATTTGCATTAAGGGATGAAAGTCTTCCCTGTGCAACCGAAGGCCTATGCGCTTAGTCATGGGGCTTAAGTAGGAGTTAACTGCTGCATAGGCTTGTGCTGTCCCTCTGTTCAATGTTGAATTTCACCCTAGTGAGGGCAATACCACTTCTTAAATACTAGGCTTATTTCCTGACCCCAAAGGATACTGGGGACAGAGCTCTGTTTGTGTATGGGAATAATTTAAGACTGAGGTGCTTTGGTGACTCTTCTGCACCTCTAAATACTACAGTCATGTTTGATTTTTTCCTTGCTGATATCCATAAGGGGTCCAGGCTTTGCTGCTACAGCTAGGAGCAAAGTCTAGATTAGATGGGGAGGGAGACGGAGTGTCTTTTATTATTCCATTTTACAGTGGAAAATATCCCAGAGGATTCAACTTTCCATATACCACAACCACAACAGATTTGCAAACCCCAAAGTAGTAAGAGCATAACGATCTAGTTGTTTTAAGCCACATGCTGTGTGGTAAATCATAATTTTCGGGATGGGGTTCTGTTCAACCATGCCCATATCCTCAGCTGGCATAAATCAGAATAGCTCTCTTGTTTCCAGTGAACCATCTACATGAGCTGAAGATCTGCCCCGGTGTTTTCAAACAATATTTACAGTTGTTCTATCCTAGTTATTGAAGAAGAAAGAAAACTGGCACCAGTAGTAAATACACCTACCTATGAATGCCCTTAATGTTTTATAGTTATTAGGAAAATATCCAGTGGGACTGTATTTCTTCTATATCATTTTGTGCATATGTTAATATCAGTCCCTGACACACACTCATTTTTCTTCATCCTTTTCTCTTAATGGATACCTTGAGCTTGGCTGGCCTTCCAGAGGCTGAGAGTAATAAATTTGCTTCATCAATTAGAGAGCAAGAACTTTTGCAGGATTCTGGAGTCAAATCTTTTGTCCAATGTTTTTAATGAATTTGCTTCTGCCACATGATTGTTGTTGTTGTTCATTAGTGAGGCATATTTCCTTCTCTGGAATTATATTATTTTTGTTATAATTTATATCACCCTGCAGATCCCACCCACGATCAGGGCCCCATTTGATTAGTCATTGTGCAAATACATAGCAAAAAAAGAATTGCTATCCTGGAGAGCTTACGTTCTAAATAGATAAGAGAAAAAAGGGAGAGTGGAAGGTAGTAGTAGTATTCCTACTCTACCAATGGGGAACTGAGGCACAGAGACATTAAGTAACTTGCCCAAGGTCACTCAGGAAGTCTGTGGCTGAGCTAAGTTCAGTGCCTTAACCACAGAACTTCCCTGGCTCCCTTTAATGTATATAGGCAGTTTAGCAGTTGAATTTTGTGCAGTCTTACTTCAGTGGCAAAATAATATCTCCCAAATAATGTTCCAATTCTACAAGCATAGTGCTTACTACTGGGAAGCTGGTGGCACTACCCAGTGCAGGCCCGTTGAAGTCAATAGGAGCTTTTCAAAGACTCCAGTGGCATCAGGATCAGGCCTTATTTTAGGTATTGGGTAACTTCCATTGATTAAATAAATCTACAGTCCCTTTTTTTTTAAAAAAAAAAAAAAAAAGGGAAAATGACAACTACAAATTTTGCATTGCTGATAATGCTGTTTCTATTGATTTTTTTTTCTCTTCCTGCAGGACACCTGCCATGATTGGCTGTTCGTTTGTTGTAAATAGGAAGTTCTTTGGAGAAATAGGTCTTCTGGATCCTGGAATGGATGTATATGGAGGAGAGAACATAGAGCTAGGAATCAAGGTTTGTGAAATTGTTACTGTTCTGTGCAATTTTTCTTGAAATTGTATTTTTAAAAAACACATACACAAGTATCTTTTTTAAAGACCAAAATCAATTAGAATCTGCATTACAATCAAGCACATGATACTTTCAGTGGCACCTTAAAGAAAGAGTCCAGAAAACATTTAGTTACTTATTAGGAGTATATATTTTCTCCTGTCCCCCAACATTTGGATATGGAGCAAAGGCTGCTAAAACCAAAGGCAGCGTTTCCAATTATTTAAGTGGGCTTTGGATCAGGTCTCTAGCATCAGTTCATGATAACAAATTATAGATATGCGAAATATCAAATCCACTGTCAAAGAAAATATCATGCTTGTGTGTCTCACAGAAATAGTCTCATGGAAGGTGATGGGGCTACTCATTGAGAATACCACAAGCACGATTTGAATGCTAAAACATCTTTTACAGACATTTAACAGCCACATAATAAAGTGCATGTATAAACTGGTGTAACCCACTTTAATTATGATATATTAATAGGTGTATTTTCAGTAACTACCACAATAAACTACACAAGAAACTCCTGCTTACAATGTCTTCTAGTGCAACTTCAGTTCATTACTATAAAGATATTAGATGTGGTTTAATGATTTGATTGTTTCCATAATTAGAGCCCTACCAAATTCACAGCCATGAAAAATGCATTACAGACCGTGAAATCTAGTCTTCCCACCCCCTGTAAAATCTGGTCTTTTGCATGCTTTTACCCAATACTATACAGATATAATGGGGGAAACCAGCGTTTCTCAAATTGGGGGTCCCGACCCAAAAGGGACTTGCTGGGGGGTCACAAGGTTATTTTAAGGGGGTTGCTGAATTGCCACCCTTATTTTTGTGCTGCCTTCAGAGCTGGGTGGCTGGAGAGGGGTGGCTGTTGGTCAGGCACCCAGCTCTGAAGGCAGCGCCCCGCCAGCAGCAAGGCAGAAGTAAGGATGGCAATATCATACCATGCCACCCTTCTGTGCTGCTGCCTACAGAGCTGGGCTCCCGGCCCACAACCACCACTCTCCAGCTGCCAAGCTCTGAAGGCAGCACCGCTGTCAGCAGCAGCGCAGAAGTAAGGGTAGTAGTATCGCAACCCCCCCTACAATAACCTTGCGACCCCACCCCTCCCCACACACAATTTCTTTATGGGACCCCTATGATTGCAACACCATGAAAGTTCAGATTTAAATAGCTGAGATAATGAAATTTATTATTTTTAAAATCCCATGACCCGTTAAATTGACCAAAATGCACCGTGAATTTGGTCCTATCCATAATATATCACAAAATGGTTCATAGACAAAAGATTTCAATGCTTGCAAACAAACTTGCAGTGGCAGAGTCTATGGAGATCCAATCTAGCCTGGGCTTAGAACATACTATTGGTTAGATTAAGGAGCTGATAGTGGGAGAGACTTGAAACTTGCTCATAACTGAAAAATTGAATTAGTGCTGTTGTAAAAAATGAAAAGTCATTGTTTATTTCATAGATTTTCCAGATGATATTTGCTTTGCTAGACAATCAAAAGCAACTTATAAAATCTGTATTTATTGGGTGTGGGGAATAGAAATCTCATTTAAACAAGGGAATATAAAATAAAGGCCTTAAATATGCCACGCAATTCCACTCCTTATGGGGTAATTATTGCACCATGAGCATGCAATTGATGCCCTTGGTCTAGAAGTATCAAACTCCCTTGTAACCACCTTCATTTGTTTGTTTCGTGTTTTTGTGTTGCTATCATTCAGCGATTGACAGAGATGGTATAGTATTTAGTAAAACTATTCTTCTCCTAGTTAATAATTCAACCCATCTGTTTAGTCTTAGAGGATTTCAGTGGAGATTGCTAGAAAAGTCAGATAGTTGTTGCAAGTACAAGCAATGATCAGAGATGTAATATTTTTTTTTTTACATTGTGGATCTATTAAAAGGTTAGCTAGAATATCTCTACTTGAAAGTTTTGAAAATTCCCACCACCCCATCCTAATCTTTTTTTTCTCCCATGTGTATACATGTGCGCACACACACATTATATATACACACTCTGGCCAAGATTTTCAAAAGTAATTAGTGGTTTTGGGTGTATAAACATGTGGGGCTCAAACTTATGACATTTTTTAAAAGGCCTGCTTTTCAAACGGTGCCGGGCACGTCCCCTCTGAAAATCAGCCTCCCTTAAGGTGTCTGAAGTTGGGCATCCAAAACTGCAGGTAAATAAAACTGCTAGTCGCTTTTGAAAATATTGGCCTTCGTGTAAAGCTTACAGTTACACCATTTGGGCCCAGTCTTGCTCACAGTGAAGATGATTGGCAATTTGCTATTAAATTCAATAGAATGGTGGCTCTTGTCACAGTTGGTTTGGTTTGCACTTTATATCAAGGTTCCATTTATAAATTGTTTATACAGGGTTAATAAATAATTAACTGACATTTTAATAAATGGTTCATTAATTATAGATTGTTATAGCATCCAACCTACCAATAAATTGTTTTAAACTCTGGCTTACAACCATCTATAATATGCTTATAACACCTATTAATCCTCAGAAACCATTGCTAAAGTTTATCTTAATATGAAATGTTTGATTGGTTGCTGAATAATTTTAAAGTGTGGCAGTTGTCAAAAAGTAATTGTGTGGTTATTTGTTTACTCTGTCTCAATGCCTCTCAGCTCAAAAGTGACTCCGTTTACAAGTCAGAAGATAACGGTTTTCTCTTTGGTGATGATGCAAGTTCCACCCTCTTTCTGAAAATCATGCTGTATTTTAATATAGTTTAATATTTCTATTACTTAAAAACCCATCACATGTTCCTGGGTGCATGTATACATTTGTTTTAAAGTACAAAAATTAGACAATAGACCAAAGGAGAAATAAAGCCCACCACTTCAGACATCCAGCAAAAACATCAGTTAAACAAACTATGGTAGGGGTTCTCACAACAGATGTTTTGGTGGCCTCAGAGTGCAGCCACCAACTCTTGCTGGTGGCCGCTCTGACAATTTTAACTAAAATTCTGAATTAAGTTTAGGAAAGACAACTAAATATGCGCATATACTTGTCCAAATCATTGCAATTTATTTATGTTGAGATTTTTTTGCACACTCAATAATAAAAATAATGTATACTTGTCTCTATTCTTTACTGGATCTAAACAGAATAGAAAACACAACTAAGGGTGTGTTCTTGTTTTTGTTGTTGTTGTTGTTGTTTTTGCTTTTCTGGTTTCTTTTTTAAAGACTTGCTAGCTAGTAAGCTGCTGCTGTGAAAAGTGATGTTAACAAACATGCAAATATCACTTTTCACAGCAGCAGACTTACTCAGCCCTGGCAAGCCCAGGGACAAATTAAGCGCTGGATGGGGTGGTGGGTAGGGAGGCATTGGAGGCCAGAGGCAATGGGGAGAATGGATGGGGGAGGCAGTGGCGGCCAAGGGAGAATGGATGGGGGTGAGCCCAGGGCTGGAGCCTGTTGCCCACCACCCCAGGGAAGGTGAGGAACTCACTAGCAACCTGTTCCTCCAGGATTTGTGTCTCCCCTGCTGGCGGCCTCAGGGGAGGGGGCACTGCTTTTCTCCCCTCCCCCATCACTGCCCAGGAGACTGTGTCCGCAAGAAAAGCCCTGGTGGCCGCATGCAGCCATGGTGGCCACATTTGAGAAACGCTGTTCTATGGTACAATTAAATGAAGGTGATCTAAAAAAAAAAAGTTAACAGTAAAAAAAAAAAAAAAGGTTTTATCTTGTCCTATATTTTAAAAGAATGTGTACTTTATGATAATCTGATTTATAAATATGTCCAGTTATATGTACAGTACATATGGCTATAAAATGCAATAAAAGAAATCTATCTATTTACTTGCTGTTACTAATTAGTTCAAATGAGAGCATTGACAGATTAGTTAAGTGGTTCACTCTGACAAAAAAGTTATCCATGGTTAGAGCTGCAGATAACCCTGGCACTAGGGTTTTTGCTGCCCTCTACAAAGTAGAAAACATCCTCCTACCCTGTAGTCACTCAAATAATAATAAACCCACTAAACATTTTGCTGCCTCTAATTTCTTCTTGCCCTAGGCAATTTCTTGTTCTGCGTGCAGGGTAAACCTGGCCCTGGCATGGATTGTTCTTTGTATTACTGTCATTCCTTTTATCTCTACAGTGAATCTGGAAGGAGTTCACATCTTGTGCTTAGTCTCTCTCTCTGTCCCTAAAGTCGACTACTTCATATCCTGAGGCAGCACTAAAAAAACCCGAAAGAATAAAATCGCTGTCAGCCTGTTTTTGGTAGAGAAAATGGTGGTGTCCACTAGGCAAAGGAGTTCAGGGTAATATTTCAACGAAGATGTTTTCAACAGCATTTATTTATTTATTTATTTATGTATGTCAAGCTATTCCTGGCCATTGATTTATCCCAGTGCTAGGTCTTACCACATTTGCCGCATGCCAGGCCTGTATATTTGAACAGCATTCCCTAGAGTTAGCAACAAATACCTTCCACAGCAGGCTATTTTTTTTATCAAAGTTCTGCCCTTCACGGTTATTCCACAACAGCAGAGTTGGTCACAAGCGCTACCTGCTGTGGCTGGAGAATATCAAAGCCCTAGATGTCTGAGCGAAGGGCAGTTGTAAGAGTGCGTCAGCTTTTGAACTCTGCAGATATTTGCACTTCACTAATATAAAGCCCTTGAATGTGGTCTCAGGACACCCCTTGACTTCAGAGGTAGATTTGGGCCTTTACCAATGTCAAGGTTGTATATTATGTATGCAGTTCCGGCCTCGGTGCAGGAAAGGACTTAAGCACATACTTCTCATGAAAAGTTTCATCACAAATCCAATTTCCCAACATCAAAAATTTGCTATCAAAACTCTTTTATCTGCCACAGTACTGCTATTACCTCTAGTGGTGAGAGGGACATTTGCTCTGGTAGCTTCTTTCCTGAGGTGGCCAGCAATATGACAAATTAGTATGAGTTTTCCATTCATTGCTTAATGGAGACAGCTTTAGTCCATTTAGTGATATAGGCCTGTGAGAATCTATAACGCATTACCCAGTTCCCTCAAATAACCAGTCTCCTCCACACGCACAGACTTTTCTCCATGCCAGTGAGGATTTGGGGAATCTGTTTGTATAACTTATGAATTCTGGGTATGATGATGAACACTTTGCAGTTTTATCAAGGTGCAAGCGCCATTTTGAATGTGCAGCCCCCTTTGCCTCCTCCGGTGTCTGTTTGCGTTCATGTTGAATTGAAATTCCAAAGGCTGGTGACAAAGGTATAAGAAAAGAGGGTTGTTGACTTAAAGTGCACTCCTATTGAAATGGAATAGCTCTAAAAGTAGACTGGCTCCTAACCAGGAGAATTGGTCTATCAGAGGAGAGGTTGCCTTGGCAATTACCCTGCGGCAGCTGAGCAGGATGTCACCCCACAAAGGGGGCTAAAAGCTATAGAAGGGCAGGAGCTGCTTTACTCAGGGGACCATTTTTCTCCAGCTCAATATGAGGGAGAAGCAGCCCAGCATGTAGAAGCTTGTTGAGGCAGGGAACCCTGCCTGCTTGCCCCCAGGGACTCCCAAGGGAATGGTGAGCTTGTGGTGGGCATTGCATTTAGGCGGCTTATTGTTTTCTAAATGATCTGTACTTTCTTGTGCTTAGTTGTTAGGTGAAAGAGCAAGGGTATTAGAATTCTGTGCAAACTCGGTGTTATATGCGTTAGGCAAAATGTGCCTTTTGAGAGACTTAACCAGTAAATTGGAAAGGATTCTGGTGGGATTGTGGGCGAGGGTGCGTTTAAGCTATGGGCATAGGCAGCTGGATAACAGGCACCAGCTGTCACAAGGAGTGCTACACACTGGGTCTGGATAGTGGCTGGGCTTTATCCAGGTTCCTGGAGCTGTAACAATGCCCCTTCTGCATTTGCAAACTTCGGCAAAAAAATCTATTCAGAAAACTTCCACTCCCACTTTTGTTTTGTTTTTTAAATGAAAAGTGTTTGTGGATATGGTTTTTAGTGAATGTTTGAACTGCAAGGAAACCATTTGCTTTTAATATGCATCACACTGTTTCTTTGTGTGTGAGGGTTGTATGGATTTTCACGGTTGGTCACAGAGACTTACTGAGATGCCCCAGGAAACTATATATGATGTTTGTTTTGAACAAAGGTTTATTTTGTGTGTGTTGCCATCATTTCAAGCCCTGGGGATGGGTTACAAGGTTGTTTTCAGCAATGTCATGCATTGCTAATTAAACTCATTTAAACTGTCTTTCAGAGATTAATTTAATCAATAAGGATATTATTACTCCTTTGATAGTATCATTTGTACGAATCATCACTTGATGAAGACAATTAACTCAGAATGCTTATTAGCTGATCCATCCCACACCTTATTTGTGTAGTAGGAATCAGTCACAGATTTAATTAAGAAAAGTACAATTCAAGGATTTCTTTGAGGCTTGGTGGATGACTCGGTCTTTGTTTTACATGAATGTTTAATCTATTGTCGTTTGGGTTTAGTCATTTATTTTTATCTATTTCTTTTTTTAGAGGAGAAAAAGGTGCTTTCTCATTTCAGAGGCTGAGGGCTTGGCTACACTTGCAGATGTAGAGCGCTTTGAGTTAAACCCGCCTTCGGAGAGCGCAGTAGGGAAAGTGTTGCAATCTATCCACACTGACAGCTGCAAGCGCACTGGCATGGCCACATTAGCAGCTCTTGCAATGGCCGCAGAGAGCAGTGCATTGTTGTAGCTATCCCAGCATGCAAGTGGCTGCAACGTGCTTTTCAAATGAGGGGGTGGGGTGGAGTGTGACAGGGAGTGTGTTGTGTGTATGTGGGGGGGAGAGAGTGGGTATTAGGGGGGCTGAGAGCATGTCAGCATGCTGTCTTGTAAGTTCAGACAGCAACAGACCCCCACTTCCCCTCACCTCTCTCTTGCACACACAGCGTTCCACAGTAATGGTTGCTTTGTCTTGGAGCAGATAAGCAGCTGGCTGTCAGAAACGGAGCTTTCAAAGGGCATATTGGCATGGCTGCAGTGATTCCAAAACAATGACAAGAGTGGCCTCTTGACTTAAGGGGATTATGGGACGTTTCCGGAGGCTGATCAAAGCGCAGTACTGCAACGCTCATTCACACTGACACCTGGGCGTTTCAGCCAATGCACACCAAGTGTTAATCTTCTCATTGAGGTGGAGTACCAGGAGCGCTCTAGCCCTGGAGTCAGAGAGCTCTACGTGCCGTCAGTGTGGACGGGTAGTGAGCTAGGGCACCCGGGGCTGCTTCAATGTGCTGTAACTCGCAAGTGTAACCAAGCCCCGCGTTTTCCTAACTAGTCATCTAAATGTCTCAAGTCAATCTCAGACGTGTGCATCCAAATGTGCAGTTGTGCATGCAAAAGAGGTAACAGTGAACTCATTTGCACATTCATATGTGCTAGTGGAGGACTGGTCTCAATAAGGGTAGTGAATTTTGAGAGTTGGCTCCAGGTAATACATGCAAGTGCGTGGAATCAAACATTTTGGAGTGGTTGTTATTTTATTAATAACTATTTAGGCTCTAACTCCACAACCATTCATACACATTAGTAACTTTATAATTAGGGGGTGAAATTCACCCCTGTGCAGAGGGCGCAAGGACTGTGCACCCCTTAACTCCCACATAAGTTCTCAAAGTGGCACTTCAGTGGTACATAAGTCCGGGGTGGGCCCTATGCTCAGGGTGAATTTTACGCACAAATAGTCTCATTGAATTTATATGAGTAAAATTACTCTCATGCGTAAGTGTTTGCAGAATCAGGGTCTTAGAAACAAACTATATATATTTAGTTTCCTTTTTAGCACAGAGGAGCTCATGGATTTCTGTATTTAGAAAATCAATTTTTTTCTCTGTATGTTTTGCATAAAATTAATGTCATCTATCACTCTTTACTAAGAATAAAAAAAAGTATTTTGGCTGGATTTTTGAAAGCAACTGAATCTCTCTGCTTCCATTGAGTTCCTCTACGCTAGCTCGAGAGTTCATATATTCCAAGGCCAGAAGGGACAACTGTGATCATATTGTCTGACCTCCTGTATAACACAGTTCAGAGAACTTCCCCCAAATAATTCCTAGAGCAGATCTTTTAGGAAAACATCCAATCTTGATTTTAAAATTGTCAGTGATAGAGAATCCACCACCACAACCCTTAGCAAATTGCTCCAATGGTTAATTACCCTCACTGTCAAAAATGTATGTTTTATTTCCAGTCTGAATTTGTATAGCTTTAGCTGCAAGCCACTGGTTTGTGTTAGCTTTTGCTCGTCTATTTCGAGGAGCCCGTTATTAAATATTTATTCCCCATATAGATACTTATAAACTGTAATCAAGTCCCCCCTTAATCTTCTCTTTGGTAACTGAAATAGATTGAGTTCTTTGAGTCTGTCGCTATAAGGCAGGTTTTCTAATCCTTTAATCATTTTCATGGTTCTTGTCTAAACTCTCTCCTATTTATCAACATCCTTCTTGAATTGTGGGCATTAGAACCGGACCCAGTATTCTAGCAGCGGTTGCACCAGTGCCAAATACAGGAGTAAAATAACCTCTTTACTCCTGTTCAAGTTTCCCCTCTTTATGCACTCAGGATTGCACTAGTTTTTTTAGCCATAGTGTCACATTGGTAGCTCATGTTCAGCTGATTATCCACCATGACCCCCAAACCTATTTCAGAGTCACTGCTTCCCCGGAGAGAGTTCCCCATTCTGTAAGTTTGGCCCGCATTCTTTGTTCCTAGGTGTATACATTTACATTTAGCCATATTAAAATGAATATTGTTTGCTTGTGCCAAGTTTACACAGTGATCCAAATTGCTCTGAATCAGTGACCTGTCCCCTTCATTATTTGGCCACTCCCCCAATTTTTGTGTCATCTGCAAAGGTTGACTGTGGTGATTTCATGTTTTGCTCCAGGTCATTGATAAAAATGATAAATAGCATAGGGCCAAGAACCAACCCCCCGCAGGATCCCACTGGAAACACACACGCTTGATGATGATTCCCCATTTACAATTATATATTAAGACCCATCAGTTAGCCAGTTTTTAATCCTTTTAAGATGTGCCATGTTAATTTTATACTGTTTTAGTTTTTTAATCAAAATTTCATGTGGTACCAAGTTGCAGCAAGTCTCCAGCCATTTGTGCCACATAGGTGGCGCAAAGGGAGAGGAATAGGGCAGAGAATCTGCTCTGTGATGTTCTGTGCATGAGTGAATAGAGGAAGGATGGTTTCGTATTTAAGGTGCTAACCTGGGCCATGGGAACCCCAGTTTCAATTCCCTGCTCTGCCATGGGCTTACTATATGATCCTGGGCAAGTCACTAGTCTTTCTGTGCCAGGGGTCCCCATCTGTAAAATGGGCAGAATAGCATTGCCCTACCTCACAGGGTCTAGTGAGGATAAACACATTAATATAGTCTGGCACTCGGGTACTATGGAAATGGGGGCCTTATAAGAAGCTTAGATAAATAAATACTCAGCTGTGGTTTTAATCTTATGAAAGGAAAGTCTGAATGCTTGGTACTTATCACCAGAGCCTTAAAATAGCCCAGGTTTGGTTGCATGTTGTTGTTTTTATAATACCTTAGTACTAGCCAAATACACAGACACCTACTATAAAATGTCCCCTTTTGGCTGAGCGATATGCATTGTTCGTTGTCATTCTATATGTACTTGGCTTGAGCTTTATGTTTGATTTTCATCTCTCTAAACCCTGAGTACAAATATGGATACCAGATGGCAGGACAATACCTGAAATTCATTGGACTAAAATAGTAAATCAGGCTACAGACAGGAATATCTGATGGCAGGACTGTACCTGAAATTCTTTCTTTAGCACCTTGCCCGTCAGCACATTGCCGTATAGTTCCTGTGACTGTCATGTCTGCTGATTTTACAAGACATTCTGCAGCTTGTTGTCCACAGGCTGCCACCCGCTGAGTGGGATAGTGGGAGATCTGTTATGCTATATTGTTACATTGATCACTCTGAAAAATATAAGGCTGAAAAGCATCTCATTTATTCATAAGGTTTTATTAGGCCTGGGAGTGCGTGAAGAGACAAGTATCAGGGGATAGTTGTGTTAGTCTGTATCCACAAAAACAACAAGGAGTCCGATGGCACCCTAAAGACTAACAGATTAATTTGGGCATAAGCTTTCGTGGGTAAAAAGCCTCACTTCTGCAGATGCACCTGTTAGTCTTTAAGGTGCCACCGGACTCCTTGTTGTTTTCGTGAAGAGGAAGTAATTAGCACGATGTGCGATTTTTACCCACCCAACCCTCACTTTGCCAGAATGAAACTGATCTGCTTGAAATTCCACCTGCAAGATCTTCAGTCTGGGGATGAATCAGAGAAAACTTCTGAGAGAGATGGAGGTTCAAATCTTAACTGGAGTTCACTCTTGGAATATATCCTTAATTTTATTTCTTAGTGTGCGTGGTGGGTTTTCACATCTCCCAAATGGCTTGACATATATACCCCAAATTCCATGTATTCAGTTGGTCCTGGAAAGGAGATGTGCCTTAAACTAGTTTTCAGGGGTGAGGCTGGAATTACTAGATACTAATTACGTACATTATGATGTCTTTGTGGCCTAATGAGTTGGTGTTTGTCTGTCCCATCTGCCTAATGAGCTGATGTATCTTAGCATTTATACTGAACAGCTATAAACTTTATCAAGTGGGTAAAAGGCCAGATGCGGATAGTTGTGATGTGAGGGGTGGCAAGCAGGGTACCACATTGGGCTGATGAGGTCTTAGAAGAGGGCAAGCCACAAATGGAGGTAAGTGGTCTGGTCTGGAAAATGGGAAGGAGGAAGCCACACATAAAGATGGGTCCATTTCTTCCCTGCTTTCAAGGAACAAGGAAGCACCTGCATAACTTGCAGGATCCGTAAATGATCCTGGATGGCTCACATAATACCACAGAATCTATGTGCAAAAGCCACAGTGGGGAATTTTTAAACAAAGGATATTTCCAGGTAAAAATATTGTTAACTCAGAGCAAAGGAAGAAATAGAATAAGACTGACCCTGGAAAATGTCTTAGAAACATAGCTTTAGAAATAAAGGAGCACACCAATTCCCATGTGCTCATGTGCTTGGTCACATGCTATTTATATTGGGCGGTATCCCCGTTGTACTAAGATTGATTTTATTCTTCAGTCAGCATTATTGTTGTGTGGTTGAAAGAAATATTTCCACTGTTGACAAATAGCCAATCAGGAAAAACGTTTATTTTAACCACAGAAATCGGTACTATTGTGAATTTAGAACGATTGCACCACGTTGTTGTCAGTGCCGCATTTACTGTAGGTGCTGGAGGATGTTTTATAGGAAACGTCAGTCTAGTTTTCTGACGCATTGTGAGCCAGACATTTACACCATTTGCTTCTATTAGAGTTGCAGTGGTGTGAGCAATTTAGAGCTGTCTCTTTTAAGGAAGGGAAATTGCAAGCAGGCAGTCATGTCGCTTATGCTGCTCACTCTCTCGCTCTCTCCTGATAGAAAATGATTTATTGTCCCTGCCCATTATCTCCACTCAAATAAGGAAGGGTGAAAGGAGCATTCTCACCCACTCTGATTCTAGCGTTTTTACTGACAATATTCTTTTTATGCAGGGAAAAAGTTCATCGTCTTCATCAAAAAATATTAGCTCTTCCCATCCAACAGGCAATATATTGCTGATAAAATTCACTTCTGTGTACAGAGGTCCTGCTCTCAAGACTATGCACCTCTTAATTTCTACTTGAGCTTTTGGCGCTTATAAGCCTTTTCTGGTCTTCAGATGAATACTAATTGAAGAATTGCCAAAGGCCTGATGTAATGCTGGACGTACAGAACCAGACGTACAGCCCTGTCTTCCACCACTGTAACTGCAAGATCTGGGCTGCTCTTGGGAATGTTCCAGCTGTGGAGAGCAGCCGCAGCTTTCCCTCTGCTAAAGGGCCTGTAGATATATTTGCAGAACCCAAATTGTGAGCAGCACCGGCTGAGAAGGGAGTGTAGGCAGGACAGTCAATTCAGTGTGTACTCCCAGCAACTTCCTCTGATAAATCTCCTGTAAAGCTCTGGCCAAAAAATAAAGCTCCTTACCCCCACCCCCCAAGCAGAAAACCATAAGGCAGGGTGAAAGCTGCAGCACCATCTCACCTTCCTGAGTTCAGGGGATTAGATAGCTCAGATGAGGTTTGATTTACACCTCTCATTACTGGCTCATTTGGGAGAATCTGGCCTAGTGTCTAGGACAGTGGTGGGCAAACTCTGGCCCAGGGGCCGCATCTGGCCCTTCAGATGTTTTAATCGAGCCCTTGAGCTCCCGGGGCTTGCCCCGTTCCATGCATGCCATGGCTCCGCATGGCTCCTGGAAGCAGTGGCATGTTCCCCCTCCGGCTCCAATGCATAGGGGCAGCCAAGAGGTTCCACATGCTGCCCCTGCCCCAAGTGCCGCCCTCATTGGCCAGGAACTGTGGCCAATGGGAGCTGCAGGGGTGGCGCCTGTGGACCAGGCAGCGCGCAGAGGTGCCTGGCCGTGCCTCTGCATAGGAGCCAGAATGGGGGACATGTCGCTGCTTCTGGGAACTGGTTGAGGTAAGCACCAGCCGGAGCCTGCATGTCAGACACTCCTCCTGCACCCCAGCCCCATACCCCAGCCCTGACCCCCTCTCACCCTTCAAACCCCTTGGTCCCAGCCCGGAGCACCCTCCTGCACCCCCAACCCCTCATCCCCAACCCCACCACAGAGCTCGCACACCCAGCTGGAGTCCTCCCCCACACTGCACCCCAACTCTGTGCCCCAGCCGGAGCTCCTTCCTGCACCCTGAACTCCCCATTTCTGGCCCCATCCCAGAGCCCACACCCCCAGCCCAAGCCCTCACCCCCTCCTGCAACCCAACCCCCAATTTCATCAGCATTCATTGCCCACCATACAATTTCCATACCCAGATGTGGCCCTTGGGCCAAAAAATTTGCCCACCCCGGTCTAGGATCTGTACTCTATGCAGTGGTATTTTCAAGAGCACTCAGCATTGGTCTAACTCTGCTCCCATTGAAGCCAATGGTAAATAATTCCCATTAATTTCAATGGAATCAGAGTTAGGCCAACACTGAGCGTGTGTGTAAATTATTTAACTTGCCTTTGAAAATGCAGTTATGGTCAGAAAACAACTAGAAAAGTTCAACAGGCCTGGTCCTTCAGTGCATTGTGAGTTAGATCTGCTTGTATTTCTGACTCAGTTATATTTTTACCATTCCTGTTAGCCCTGCTGAGTCAATGCGGTCCTGGGAGATTGAGCTGCATTCCTGTCCTGTCGTCATCAACAGAAATGTTAAATTTCACTTGCTGAACATTTATTACATTATTTATGGTGCATGAGCCAGAATGAACCCTGCTCTCAGAGGACAGGCTAAGATTATTAGAGATAAACCTCCTTTTATTAGCAATTCAGTCGGAATTACTGAGCCACCAAAATGTCGTTTTTCCAGAATCTCTTTTCAGAGTACAATTGTCCTTTAAAATATCCCTAAATTCATGAAACAGTAATCCAACTTTCCTCCCTTGTTCACTGTTACAATGTGCTAGCAACTCATCTTAAGTTCCTGGAATGGCTGAGATATAAATTGCCCTATAATGTGGAAAACAAAACCATTAAAAACAAACTGAGTGTTGCCTTCCTATTAAAAAAACAGCGCACGTTGGGAAAGATAAGAGAAAATTTGACATGAGGTTACACTCTGAAAAGTGTAACTATATAAATAGCAATGTGGGGTTTCATATCTGTCCTCTCTCAAGGACTTCCCGAGCAAATCTGTTCATTTTCATAAGTCAGAACACAATTTTCTAAGTGCCAGCACTGCAAACATAAACCTGGGCTCTGACAGAAGCTCAAGCTGTTCCTTCTGCCTCTTAAATCATCACCCGTAAAGAACAGTTAAAGCATCGCTGATAGTTTGGTAGGTGATGCGTCTAGACAGGGTAGAATCAGGCTTCCTTGTCCATAGATGTTGGCTCTGCAGTTCTAGCAGGAATAAAATGATATCTGGGTCGTATCAGCTTCCCTGTTTTTTCTAACAAAGAAGCCATGCAAGGAGAGCACTAAGTTGAATAATATGATATTTCCCTCTAATCAGCTTTCTGAAAATAATTGCACAGTATTATTTTTTAAAGGCTGGGTGCCACCAATGGCCAAATATTCTCATTATAGGGCTAGAACAGTAGGCTAGGTTCAAAAGACTCAGATCGCAATTCCTCTCCTGCTCCCCACTTGTTCTGAAGGACTTCATCCCTTTTTGCGGGGCTCGGATTAATCGCCTATTACCACTGACTCCTTTTTAACATGTTGGCCTCAACCTTTTATACTGTTGAAAATTTACGTTACAATGGTAGCATCTTAATTGGTGCATCTGCTCCCAGAGTTCCTTTGAACACGATAGTCCTTTTCCAGACACACATCTAATTCCCTCTTGAGTGATTTTCACCACTTGCCTTACAACAGCCTTCTCCTGCTGAATTTGGCAGGTTGTTCCAAGCAAATTTCCGTGCAAAGAAATTTGGTCCAAAGGGTTCATGTGCCAATCTTCTCCTCGCTGACTTTTTGTCTTTCATTTAGCTACTGGGCATGATTCTCTGTTGCTCTGCACCATGTGTTGTCATTTACATCGGTGCACTGTGAGAGCCAAGTGGGTATAAAACACGTAGGCCCAGATTTTTAATGGTGTTTAGTGTTGCTGTGCTCAGCATTGCAATGCCTAACTGATTTAGGAACCTAAGTCTCATTTCCAAAAGAGATTTAGGTCCTTGGAAGCATAAATCCAGTGCGATAATCTGGGTCTCAGTCACAGTAGTTCAGATCAATAGAGAATCAGGCCCACTCTCTCCAACAGTTGGGTGTTGGTTCAATTAATCTTCAGGACTTGTTTTGTGAAGAGTGGGTTCCTTCACCCATCCACTCACGTTTAGTTTGCTCTTACTGTGAGACGTATGTACTTTCCATATAGACCAAGCTCTTGGGGCAAGAATTATATCATCTTATGTATTTGGAAATGGTCTAGAGAATTTTGGGCACCATCAATAATGACAATAAACCTTTCTTTATTAGTCATCTCTTCGGATTATTTAGTGACTTTTGCCACCATTCTTACAATCCCAGCAATCTAAGAGGAGCTTTTCAAAGGCACAAAGGGCAGATAGGCTCCCATCAGAATTCAGCAGGATTTGGTTGCATCACTCCTCAAGCCACCTTTGAGAATCTCTCCTCTCCTTGAGACAGTAAATGACCAGACTAGCCTGCGTTATTCTCAATGTGGTATAACTTGAGACTTGCTCTGTGTGGTATTTAGCACAACAAGAGAATAATTTCTGAAGGTTTATGTCCTGCATCCCTATGCATTTATCCTCCTCCTTTGTGTGTCCCTGTTACGCTTTGTGGACACCACAAGGGTATTGCTCCTGGGGACTCATTTTGAATCACAGTCTTAGGCAAAGTTCACTACAATATGAAGGTAGCAGAGTGCCACACTAGCTGGCTTCCCACTGGTGTTTTTATTATTCAAGGCAAGGCTTCTAGTTCATACAGAATCTAATCCATGCAGTGCACTTGTTGCCATGATACATGAAAGGTGGTTAACCCCAATAACTCAATGCACTGTGTTCTCATTTGTCTCCTTGGTACTTCAGAGGTCTCTTTCTCATCACTGCTTTCCCAGCAGTTCCAAAGCAGCAGAGAATGCTTACAACCCAGCTATTTCATTGACAAGAGAGTCCTCAGCCTTATTTAATATCTGTGTAAAAATACAAGGCACGCTTTTGTATTATAGTTTCCACATGTAGTGGCTCAGGGTTTTAGTGTGTTAGCCATAACCGCCCTCAGTTCCGTTCTGTGATGTGCATTGTACTTCCGTTCTTGCTCTCAGCATTAGAATTGTTGCTGTTTTCCAAATATATGAGTCCATCTCTCCTCCCACCCCTTTGGTAGTAGACTATAGGTCATTTTCCTCCCTTAAGCACTGTAATGACTCAGGGCTTGACCAACAGAAGGACCATCCCTTCATTGGGTTGGTTTAAAAACTCAGACACCGTGGTGATGGGTGCGATAGAAGAACCAAAATAGAACAGAAAAGAATAAAGAGCTCAGGATTTGGCCCAGTATTAGGGCCACAAATTTTCTCCCTCTGCTTGTCAGAAGCAGAAGGAAAAAGAGTTTGGGTGAGCTAGTCCAGAACTCCACCTTTGGCCATATAAGCCGTGATGCAGCCAAACACTTAACTTTTAAGCACATGAGAAGTCACATTGACTTCTTTGAGATTAGTCTGTATGCTGTAAATTTAATCACATGCTTAAGTGCATTGCTGTACTGATGCCTTAAAGAATTAAACTTGAACCAAAGCATTTTAAGAACCAATATTTGTAAAGCAAAACACTCAATCTTATTTTTATTAGAAGTGAAAATAGGTTTGAAAAAGTTTTAAAAGATAAAAAACAATCTTCTACCCGATGTCCTAATTAACTGGCTCTGGCTTTAAAATAGATGTGCATCCTTCTTGGATTGGGTTACGTAGCTGTACTTTTGAGAGTTATTATACCTCATTTGCATAGAAAATGCAGGGAAAAGACACCAGGAAGCAAGGTAATCTGTATTTTAAATAGATTTATACTTAAAACCTCAATGCAGTAACTATTTCATATTCATCTGAAAACCCAGAATGTGTATTAATTAACCCCATTGTTGCTAATGGGCACATGCAAATCAAGTAGTGTAAACCGATATTTCAAGATCAGCATTTCTGTTACATTTTCTACCTCATAACGAAGGTTGCTCTGTGCTGTCTTTGGTGTCTTAGTGTATCAGATCTATGCCTTGCAGCCCATTGGCGGATGGGTAGGGGGGGGTTCCATGATTTCATCACTCTGCAACAGAATATCCATATGTGATCCCACTTGAAACATTTCTGTCTGGATTTCCCGCAGGATGGAAAACCATGTGTCCTTCTGCAACAGCTGTTTTGCTCTGCCAAAGCCACAGAGTTAAAGTGAGGGAAGACAGTTGAACTTAAGTTCAAGTGTAAACTAAAAAAAAAGAGGAGTCAGTTTAAAGTCGAGTAAGTCCCTACCTTTCCAAGACTTGTTGTGATCTCACTATCCAAACAGTAGTAAAATAAGGATTTTTCCATGTTGACCTGAGATGTGTTCAGTTTATCTGGGATAATATCCTTTCCCGTTGTGATCCAACCTTCCTCATGGGGTCGCTAGAGTGCTGTGATAGACCAACCCCAAGTGGCAGGCCAGGAGTGCTACTCATACACAAGCACTGTTGATGCTTCAACTGCTAATTGAGCACCTGAATGGCGTTCTGTCCATTGTCACACTCCTACCTCTGGACACACACTGTCTGGCCTGTTTCTTCCCAAAGGCCATGGAACCTTCACCTGAGCTCTGGATCTATAGTGCAGGAAGAACAGGAGTAGATTCACTAATTGGCAAATTCATCTCAGCATGTTGGCTGTAACATTGCTTTTCTGTTAGGTGTTGGTTGTTCTCTGCCTCGTTCACGCATTGACTGTGTAAAAGACATCGGTATTTTCTTCCAAGGAATACAACTTGTGTTCGGTTTCCAGTGGGAAGAAATGAGACATATATAAACCACCGTGTTTTACCTATTTTGGGATCAAACCCATTAAAACTACAGCGTTCCATTTCATTTCCATCCAAAACCTTAAATTGGTGGCTTTCATTTGAAACAAGATACCAGTTTGCAGAAACCTTAGGCCTGGTCTAGATTAGAAAATTAAACTTAACTACATCGCTCAGGGTGTGAAAAATCCACACCCCTGAGCAGCGTAGTTAAACTGACCTGAGTCCCTGTGTAGACAGCACTGGTTCGATGGAAGAATTCTTCCATCAACATAGCTCCCACCTCTTGGGGAGGTGATTACCTACCCCGGTGGGAGAACCCTTCCTGTTGGCATAGGTAGTGTCTGCGCTGTGCTGCTGTAGTGTTCCAAGTGTAAACAAGCCCTCAGTGAATCTTTTCAGGACCTTGAACTGTGTTTTGGGTTGGGCTAAAACACAAAGGATTCTTTGTGGAATGTTTGCATGGTTCTAGTTACCAGTAACTCAGCGGAAGGTTCTTTAGCATCTCACTGTGGGGACTTCCTGGCAAACCTTGAATTTGGCAAGTATTGACGTGTTGTTCTATTCCTGCCAGCATCAGCCCACTGTCAGACATGCTGAGTGACTGGTGCTGACACTCTGCGACCCCTTACAGTTTCTCAGGAGTATTTTAATGGCGATTACAGATGATCGTGTTAAGTAAAAATTGAATTTAAAAAATTGGCATAAAATAAGAGCCTTCCTGAGATTCTCCCCCAAATCTTGAACCAGACCATCTTTAGAAAACTGGAAAACTTCTGCTAATTCAACATCCATTAAGGGCTATACTGTGGCTTTGCTGTTGTGCAGCCCAGAAAGCAGACTGTGACTGTGAGACTCACATACTGCTTCCAGATTTCCCTCTGGCTCGGGGGGCATGGAATGATTCTCTCCTGACTTGCCCCAGGATGCTAGCATGTGGAATGCCCTCTCTCTTCCCCAGTTCACTCCCTCCTCACACACCCGTGTAGGCGTGGGAGTAGCAGCTCTGGGAAGGCTGCTTTCTCCCTTGCACTGTCTTGAGACACATGGGCTCAAACCATAAACACAGTGTGTGACTGTATCCATCCTGAGTGGGTCATACCTGCCCCGACGGACCTGGGATGGGGGTTTACGCTTGGGTAACACTTGTATAGTTTGCCCTGCCGATAAAGTCTCGTTGAATTGAACTTGAATAGTCCATCTAGGATGCCTGGAGCCCCCTTGCTCCCCTGCCTGGGAACATTAGACAGGCCACAATCGGGTCCAGAATTTCATTTCAATGTATCTTTGCACTTCTGAGAACAAGGAGCAGAAGTTCCAAAATACTGCAATGAAAAAAATCAAGCCCGGTCCATCATTTCCTTGTAGTTTATAAGTTATCCAGTGAAAAGTTAGTACAGCTAAAGCAATAGTGAATGCACCTTTCTGAGCTGGGACAATGCAACCGCAGTGTTGCTGTCAGTGAAAACCTAGAGACTGAGCCATTTAACAAAGCCTTTCATTTAGATCATCTGCTACTTTTGCCAAATTTAAGGCGGAGTGTCTTGTCTTGTCTTGTCAGAGTTGTGTTGTCTGCTTAGATTACATAAGAGTAGCAAATGGCTGTTCACCGGGGATTAGCATTTGTACGATATAAAAGCAGCATTTGCGAGCATTAAAAAGCAAACTACCTTTTAAGTTGAAGAAGTGCCATTAAATAATAAATGTTATTTTTTCCCTAGAGCATTAGCATACTCAGCAATAGCTAAAGCTGCACAGAATGTTAACTCTCTGCTCCCCAGGGCTAGGAGGAGTTGGGTAGGAGGAGCAAGAGCTAGTATTTAATACTCATATTCACCTGGGGTAGGATGGAAAGGTTTTCTTTCTGTGTGTGTATTATTTGAGGGAAGGGGAGCATGAGTTCCCACTCCATGTTTTTTGTTTTAATTTTTGTGATTGATTTATTTGTATTCTTTGGTGTGGGTGGGAAATGCTTCCAGATGAGGACAAATAACAGGTGAATGGGATGTGTGAAGGAGCTGAGAGAGTGTGAGAGCGTGTTTTCACCTCGTGGGCGCCTCCTCAAGTCTGGTCGCAGCATTGCCTCAACTCTAGAGATCAGCAATGGCCTTTTTCTGACTCTCTCTTCTCCTGACTCCCCTTCAGAGTATTCTGTGGCTTGATGCTCTGGCCAAGTCGTGGAAAAGTTTAAGCCTCTTCCGGCCTGAACAAGTCCAATAAAGATTCAAACAAGTCTTCAAATTAATATCCCTTCCACCCCTCTCAGGCTTCACTATAGTCCTCATGTCATCATATATCTTGCCTGTTAAGCCCTAGGCCGATACCTTTCTTTATCAGAGAGACCTGTCTCCCCATTACGTCCCTCAGGCCTGGGCTACACTAGCGGGGGGGTTCGAACTAAGATATGCAACTTCAGCTACGCAGCGTAGCTGAAGTCGAAGTATCTTAGTTCGACTTACCTGGCCGTCCTCATGGTGGCGAGTCGACTGCCGCGGTGCCCCCGTAGACTGCGCTTATTCTTCCTGCTGAGGTGGAGTACAGGCATCGATTAGTGGATCGATTTTTCGCGTCCAGACAAGACGCGATAAATCGATCCCCTATACATTGAACACTACCCACTGCTCCGGCGGGTAATATAGATGTACCCTCAGTCTACCTCTAGCCAGGAGACAATGAGTTACTCACCGCCCCCATACTTGTACAGAGCATGAGTAGCTGAGTTATTTCCCTTGCCTTGCAAGTGCTGGTGGGTAAGCCACATCACAGAGAGTTTGAAGGGTGGCTTTGCATAAGAGGAGGTAGCAGCAGGCATTGTGTGTCTAAATCCACAGGGTCCTCCAAAATCTCAAACACTGTTGTTAAACATTTTCCTAAATGCCCCCATTCTATGAGAGTTGAAACTTAAATGGAGTCCCCACCACCACCCTTTTTCAGAATTATAGGCAACATTTATTCTCTGAAGGGAAATATGAATAGTTGTAAACCTCGCACAAAAAAATTGCCAGATTAGGAATTGCCATTTAAAGTTTGGTTGTTGGTGTGTATTGTTTGTTTCTCCTTAAGCCCCTACTTCTTTCAGACAGACAGACACACACGTATGAGCGAATAAAACTTATTGACCTTTAGGGCCCAATGAAATATAATACATATCTAGTTTCTGAACCATAGGAGTCTGTGCAAGGTCACAGGTTCTATATTTTTATTAAATCAGCCCCTCACTTACAAAATAATAAACACATTTCCAGTTCAGGGTGACATGATGTAGATGAGGATGATAATCTCGTACAAAGTTGCTCCTGCGTTTTCCTGCCCAGAACCTCACAGCCAAGCTCAGGTTATGAAATGCTATGAATTTCACATGCACACAAAAACATGGGAAGTGCAAATGTGAGCTAGTTTGATTTAATCAGAATTGTGTTTCCTATTGTTTGCATAGTAGTACATACATTTATGGGCTTTGCATAGAAGCTTTTTTGTGACATTTTAAAAGTGAAAACAGCTTTTTTTCTAATGGAAAATTCTGAAGACTTGTAACATTTCAGATGCTTTTTAGCCTTTTGTGCAAATTCAGTATAAAGCCAGAAAGGTCAGTTTTGCTGTCATTGCAAAACTTTCTCACAGTTTTACTGAGCAGAGTTCTGTGACATGGTTATTAGCCAAGCCCTGTAAAGCTGAATGCATAATATAGTATCTACAAGATGTCATTATTTTCAGTTATATTACCATAACTAGTGTTTATCTAAAACCAATCATAACTACTGAGTGTCAAGGAAAATATATATTTTAAAAAGTAAAGTCCTTTAGATGTTGAAACATCTACAGGAGAAACAGCAATAGTAATAAGCTGTAAACCACATTTGCTCCTTTGTTTTCATAAAACTAGCTCCCTCTTTTTCCTCTACAACTGATCTGCTTTCCACTATACAGGTTTAAGAAGAAAAATGATCATTAACAAAACAGCATAAGCAATAAGCCCATAAAAATTGCCTATTTTAGAGCAAAGTTTAAAGCAGTGGTGCCTTATATACAGACATATTGATAGGGTGAAACTAGAAGGGTCCACAGTGATCATCTGATCTGGCCTCCTTCATAGGACTTCCCCGTAATAATTCCTGTTTTCACTAGAACGTATCATTTAGAAAAACATCCAGTCTTGCTTTAAAAATTACCAGTGGTGGGGAATGCACCACTACTGTAGGCAAGATGTTCCAATGATTAATTATCCTTACTATGAACGCTTTATATATTAATTGAAATGTTGCTATATATAAATACACATACATACATCACATCTATGTAGATACTGATATTTATATTTATTTTTATTTATAGGGTCTGATCCTCAGCTGATGTCAATCCGTGTAGCTCCATTCAAGTGGAAGGAGCTAAGCCCATTTATAGCAGCTGAAGATCTGGCGCATAGTGGCAGATCTCCAGAAATACCAAAACCTTTATGGAACTTGTATTTTGAGCCTGATCCAAAGCCCATTGAAATAAATGAAAAGGCTCCTGTTGATTTTTCTGGGTTTGAATCAGGCCCCTAGCTATGTAAATGAGGCATTCCTGCATTTCCATACTTCATTCCCAGCTAGGAATAGTTTTAATGAACAGTTCTATGAGAGCAGTGGGTACTGAAGCAGTGCTTACTCTCTCTTAAAAAAGAAAAACCCCAAATCCTGCAGAAAGAATATCCTACTGGAGAGATCCATGCATCCTGGAAAGATGCAGGACTCCCGGTCTTCATTATTGCAAAACATCGCTGTAAAGAAATACAGAGGGGTCCCTTCCAAACCAGTAACATGTAATGCATTGTTCTCATTTAAAGCATTTAGCTCCTGGCAAGTGTGCATCATGTAAATAGAACAGACTGAAATGAATAGCTGATAACTTACACCACAGAAGCATGAAAAGCCTATTTTGTTAATGGCGAGTGTCTGAAAAGGAACCTGGAAGAGAGTGTGCTGCTTCTTTACAAAAAGTTTTCAGATGTCTGTACTGAAGTTACCCTTTAAGCGTTTGTTACTGCAAACACAGATGTTGACATTAGAGGGCCTGATGCAGGATCAGATGCATCAGGTAGGGTGCTTTCTCCCTCTCGGCTTTTCTATATGGTTATGCCCTGCATTAACTTTTCACCCACTTTCTTTTGTGCGGGAGGTGGACAGAGAGGCCCTTATTCTTCAAAAAAAGAGGACTAGAAATAAATAAAAATGGCTCATTTTTGCCTGCTGGTTTTCCCTGGGTTCTAAGCATCTGGATACAAGATAAAGGTAACAGGGAAGTATCAAGTAAAGTGTCAAATCCTTGTGCTATTAGAGGCAACAGGAATCCCAGTGGGACCAAGTTTGGGCCCAAAGCAGAGGAAAGACTTGCTTTATCTTACGCTCTCCTCTTAGTTGCCTTCTTTGCCGCAATCCCTTTCTGCCCCCTGTTTTAAGGAGCACTCATTTTACACTGAGTGCCAAATCTGTGCAACTTGCAGCGCGCCTGTGTCCAAGTCAGTGACCCTTCCATTTATGTCCCCACTGAACTAGGCTGCTTTAATTTAGGTTTTCTTATTGAATCTATCCCCATAGAATCCAAGTGCCAGTCTTTACATTGGCCCAGATTTCAGAAGTTTGCTGTATTTACAGAATAACTATGCAATCTAAGAAACCCATAAAGCACAGAAAATGCACAAAATTTTACAACAAGTGATTTTCAAGGAGCCTTTGTGCTCTGCCAGCAGCTAAGTCTTAATATGTATGGGAAGGTGCACGCCAGTAAAGATTTCTTCTGACAAAGCAAATCATCTCAAAATTTCTTTTCAGGGGAGGTTAAGCAGTCCAGACCCAAATCTGTCAAAGCTAAACTCATTTCATCATCGAGGCAGAAATACTCCTCACATCTGCAGTTGGAATTGTGATTTTTTGTTAACCCTTCACCCACATCCTTCCTACAGCTCTGCCCTTCAGTAACCTGCTAATCAGATTAGCGTGCTTGGCTGCACACGACATGTGTCTTCTGCTCGGTTGCTACACCACCTGTCTATCTGAACCAATAATAAATGGGTGTCGGCAAACATCGCAGACTTTTTGTTTGACTTTTCTCCTGCTGCTGCTCATCATCTCACCTTTCCTCACCAGAGATTCTTCTGTGTGTGTGAGAGAGAGCGCGCACAAAGGGGAAAATACAATTTATAAGAGTACCGCTTTGGGGACTCCTGTTCTGCAGCCAGAGATAGTGTGTCAGCCTTCTTATTTTAAACCTCTTTAGCGGGTATTAACTGTGCTATAAAAATGTGTGCTAATCTGAAGACATGTACATACACTCACGTTATGGAGACGTGTTATGGAGAGGTTGTAGGCAAAGGGGTCAAAAAGCAAACTTTTCTGGGATGTCATGAGAGCCAAAATTTCAGTTTATCACATACCCAATAGATTAAAAAAATACTTGTGCAGTTTGAGTAAAAATCCAACATATTCTGGGAAATAAATACACGTACAATAACACATGAACAACATGACACTTAGGGGTTACCTACATGGCGGGGGGAAGTGGGTAATGCCTCTACAGAGTTGTGATTTCTAAAGCGCACTAATGTTCTGTGTTTCATATAGTACTGTGTTAAAGTGCACTAGAGAACCATTAGTGCACATCAGCAGGGTCTACTGGACCAATTAATGTGTGGCACATTAGTTTAATTTAGAAGTCACACCCCCATAAGCACATTACTCCACTATGTAGACAAGTATTTAGCGCGCCTAATACCAGTGTAGTATTTGACTGTGACTATCCCTGTGTTATATCTGCTGGGATTCCCCCCAAAACTTCTTTCCATTCAGCTTCCCAAGAACTCAGTTTGATTCCACACTTCATCACTCAGGTATCTTTATTTGGCATACAGCAGTTCTACGGTGAATTCATCAGACTCAAACCCAGAAGTGAAGGCAGATGGAGGGTACATCACGGCTCCAAAGTTACACAGAAACTCTGTCTCTTTATATACATTTTCACATCTCATTGCATTGACTAGACATTGTATCATATGTTTTAGGATTGGCTTGGTTACTTAGCAGGAATCAGTCCTGTACTGCATGCTCTGTCCAGGCACGGTCCATGTTTCGACTTCCTCATTACCTCATCTCTACATTCCTGACTTATTTTTGTCTCTTGTTATCTAATTCATAGTAAATATTTCCCTGGGTGTTCTTCCTCTTATCTTAGTTGGCTCAGACATTCTGTCTTCTTAGCTAACCGACCCTATCTACTTATTTTATTTAGCACAAACATTCTGTTTTCAACCCAATGATTCATTTATCTCCCTAATTCTATTTTCCAAGAAATGAGGCGTCCCTCCATGTGATAATTTTACTCATGTCAGGCCAGGCCTTAGGTACAATATCCTGTTTGTGTCATTTACCTGATATCTTATATATTCTTTGTACCTTAATGCTTGCGTAGGTTCCAGTCCTGCAATGAAATTTAGTCAGGTAGATCCTGGCACCTGCATGCAGCTCCACTGAAGCCTGTAGGGCTCCACACAGATACAGGGATCTGCTCATACACTTCTCACTCTGGAATCAAGACCGTAGTTCCTTAAATGCTTCCCTGTTCCTGTCTATGATGGGGTGTGTAAACCTCACACAGGCAGAGAAAGAGTTTAGGAGCCTGGGATCTCATGTGGTACAGCTGGGGTGGGTGTAGTCAGGTTGGGAGGAACTTGAATAAGTGCATGTCACTCCGGAGGAGGCTCAGGGGACAGGATAAGTTGAAGCCCTCTCCTGGGAGGAGACGCTGGATAAAAGAATGGGGCAAAATAGGGATAGCTGCAGAAGGCAGGATTATTCCCTATAGTGGGCCTTGCGAGGGATCACATCTCGCGGCCCTGCAACCTGAAGACAGGATGGTGAGGCTGAAACTTCAAACTCAAGAGGGGTCAAAGAGGTGCAGTGGTATTTATGGTTTGGACTTTAGTCTGGTTGGAGAGGGGAAGTCCCAGAAGAGGTAGAAGACCTTAGGAGGATTGCTCTATTTGCTTTAATGCTGGTGGAAGACGTTATTTGGAACTTGAAGGACATTATTGCCATGAAAGAGGTGGGACTTTAAAGGAATCTGGCTGGAGTCTCAGGGCCTGAACACAGGAGATCAAAGTTCACAAGGGGGCGCTCTGGGATGGTAAAGCTGTTACACATCTCAAGCTCATCATCAGAACCAAGCTCCCACAGACCAGGGCACACCAACTCAAAGCAGCACCAGATCCTTCCAGAACAAGAGATGCAAAACCTGCAGACCTATCTCCACTGCTAGGATGATCAATACCCCCCACAACACACCTTTCAAGATCCATGGGTCCTACACATGCCTATCATAACATAGGGTGTAACCTCCATGCACTAAATGCCACAATAGCAACTATGTGGGTGAAACCAGACAATCACTATGCTCTCAAATATACTGACACGGAAAAAAACAATAAAAGACAAAAATACTGTATCACCTGTGAGTGGACAGTTTTCACAAAGCAATCACTCTATATCTGACCTCCAGATCATCATCCTCACAGGAAACCTGCACGACACCGTCAAAAGATGAGCCTGGGAGCTTAAATACATAACTTTGCTAGACTCTAAAAATCATGGCTTGAACAGACACATTAAAATTAAGGCTTATTACAACAATATATAACTCACTAAACCTCATTCCCCCCAGCTTCCCCCCCCCTTTCCCCACTATGACTGGAGAGGTGTTAACAGGCCACTTCACCTTGAATGGTCCTTGAAATATGTGTAAACTCCTCAGTTCTGCCTTGTATTTAGCTGTGACTTTGAGTACATTTCTCAGACCTGAAGAAGAGCTCTGTGAAAGCTGGAAAGCTTGACTTTCTCACCAACAGAAGTTGGTCCAATAAAAGATATTATCTCACCCACTTTCACCTTCTCCCTTTGAAAGACCAAAAGGTTTTAAAGAAAATAAGGATGCATTGGTGTAAGGATCCTCCTCTTCGCCCTGAACAACTAAGTTCCGGAGGCAAAAATATCTTTGATATTTTGCCCTGCAGTTGCTGTTTACTGTAGATTTATTACAATGGCAATGAGTAAAGACGAAGCATCCGATGAAGTGGGTATTCACCCACGAAAGCTCATGCTCCAATACGTCTGTTAGTACTCTTTGCTGCTTTCAATGCGTAAAGAGTTATAGTAATGAAATATTTTTACATTAAAGAATGAGCTAACTTATTTTACTATGAACACATACACAGTTTTATGTTTTTGCAGGCACAGTAAGTGACCACTGTCCTTAATGTTAAAATGTAACTTTTGTTACAATTCTGCTTTTTCAGCTGCTCACCACTTCTTTTTGGAGTAAAGTTGCCCCATTTCCTGGGCTCAGCCAAGAGGAAATTTTGTTGTTGTTGATAGATTCAGTAAAATCTTTCCAGCTGTGTGCTTTTGAGTTTTGCACATGTAAAAAGCAGGAGGAAGAATGCTTTTCCCAAGGTTCCAGTTAGTTATGTTATACACAGGAAACTGTGGAAACAGTTTTTCCCCAGCTTGGTTTGTTTTGTGGATCTCATTGAGGAACAATCCTTTGAATTTTCATTGCGCCAAATCCTGAAGCCTAAGGCAGCTTTTATTCAGCAAAATTATTGTTCCCTTCAATTACTATTGCCTTCAGTGGAATTTTCCCAAGGAAAGACAGACAGTAAAGATTTAAATATTTGGCTCCCTAGGATTGTTCTTAAATCCTTAATTATTCGAGAGCTCCCACATCAAATAGCTAGAGGAAGTAAACAAACAAAACACCAGATCTGAACTTAGGGAAAGTTCAGATCCAGAACCAAACTATACAGCTCAGGCCCATTTCTTCAAGAGTGATAAAGAATTTCTAGGCAATGGAAACTAAGGACCCAATCCTGCTCTGGGAACCACCCCGGCAGATCCCCGTTTAACTTTTAGAGGGGCTTAGCATGAGTTTGGGACCTACGTGTGTGAATCAGAAGGCCTACTTTTTCATTTTGCTCTATTACGCTCTTTTCAGCCCTCCCCTGCAGATAGGCTGACGGATGCTAAGGGCTCGGCCACACAGTGCTTTAGTGCACGTAGCTGGGTGGTAAATTCTAGAGTGCACAAGTATGTTGCACACTAAAGTGACCCTGCTGACGCACACTAAAAGTTCCCCCCGTGCACATTCATGTAGTATTGTTTCAAATGGGACTATGTCAGCGCACGCTAAGGAACTTTTAGTGTGCATCAGCAAGGTTCACATGGATCAGTTAGTGTGTGACATGCTGGTGTGCACTAGACTTTACACCCTGGCTGGTGTGCACTAGGACACCATGTGGGCAAGGCCTGAGAGAGCACGGGATGATATGTGGATGTATAATCATGTTGTCATTCTTTTATCATCTGGTCAGTGAGCCATAGCGAAACTGTTTCATTGGCAAAACAAGACTGTGCTCTAATTGCTAAAGCACAGATATAAATAAAATTAAGGTGTTGGCATTAGAGCATTCCAGTCTCAAGGTCTCAGTCAGATGCAGGAGCCTGCCTACCTCTGACAATACTAATAACCCTCTTGAGTGGCAATGATTTAATAAAGTGTCTAAAGCTGTATTTTCCCTTAACATTTGAGCAGTCTTTAGGCCTCCGTTTTCATATTTGCTAGTTCTTTCAATTAATTTTCATGGATGGTGATTAAATTAAATCATCAGTCCTAGTGGAATTGGATGCTCCTGTTGATTTTGAGATTAATGATGACGATAATAATAATAAGTTGCACCTCTACAGGTACGACTTTGCATCAGATAATGTTCTAGTTCTTTACAAAGCTATGAGGTAGCGACAGTAAAAGAGAGAGTGAGCCTAATCCAACATCCACTGAAGTGAATGGGAATCTTTCCATTGGTTTTGGCGGTGATGAGATTGGGCCATTATTCCCATTTTACAGTTGTGGAAACTGAGGTACGCAGAAGTTCAATTATGTCCTCCAGTTCATGTGCATAGCCAGGATTTGACAAAACCCACGATTCTAAACACTTAGACAGGCCTTCCCTCCCACCCCACTCCCACCTTCCACAGGTGTGACCTTGAGACCTTTTCTTGTTTCTCTGCAGTTTTAGCTATTCAAGTGCTTGCGGTGTAGCTTTGACCTCCAATATGTTTGTTTGCATTAAGGATTTCAAGTGCGGAAGATACTGAGGAGAATTAGTCTGATTTAGGAATTTTTCCTAAAAGCAATTCAGTGTATCCAGAGGTGTCTCAATTAGTTCTGGTGGCTAACCCCACCTCACTGATCTTTCAGCTATACCTGAAAGATACTTCAGCCAAAGTAGGATTCACTACTGACAAGTGGAAGTTGACTTGTTGTGTTAGCCAACTGATGACTAGGCACTAGAAGCAGACTTCATCAGTTAGTGGAACCCTCCCAGTTGGATATCTGGGCTTTCTGGGTGAGGTCAGCTGAGTTAAAAGGCCAAAGAGGGATAAAAGCTCCAGATCCAACCAGAGGAAGATTTCCCTGGTGTGAGCACTGCAGAAGACAGACTCCTACAGCCAAGCTGGCTTCCTTTCCCACACATTACCATAAAGACTTCCATCAGGTCTCAGCTTATCTTTCCACCAGGCCTGTCAGCCGAGCCAAATGCCAGAAGAAGCTCTGTTAAACTTTTCATAACTGGACATTGCTTGCCACATCTTCCAGAAAATGTACAAAGCCCATACAATGATCTCTTATCCTATCCAATCATGGGCCTGTGGTCTGGGACAGTCTATGGATTAGTGGTCTCTGCAGTGTTGATAGATTGTAAATGTATATTACTGGAAGGTCTAATAGAAAAGCAACAAAATACTTTACTCTGAAAGCGTGCCATACTTCAGGAATATTCATATTCCAACAATGTATTTGGCTCCTCTCTTCCTGCTAATGAGGCAGCCAGCAGTGTTTTCTAACATGATCTATGGGGAAGCGAGGGTGCTAGATGCAGCATCATGTGGCTGTATGTTTACCCAGCACTCTGATTTATACTGTGGGATGCTGGGGAAATATTCACAAAAATGATTTGTATGCAATGTTTAAAAAATTAAGCTCAGCTGAATTAAATATTAATTTTCCCTAAAAGCACAAGAATCTATTAAATCCATTCTCTCCCTATATGTCTACTGCGGCTGTAATGGAACTCTAGATGAGAAACTCATTTTTATATTATCACAATAGCATATTTTATAGTAAGTTTCCATTTATAAATGATGCATGAAGGAATAAGAAATGCTTAGTAGATCTTTTAATCAATGGGTGATTGATTGCTATAGACTTCAGCCCGTTGGTTAGAACCATCTCTAACACCTTCTACAGATGTGCTTATAACTTTCTAATAGAAAGAGCCAGTACTAGGCATAAGCAGACTAAACACTTGCTTAGCCCCTGAGCAGCATAACAGGGCCACCTATTAACTATTAGTGGGGGCGGAAGGGGGCGAAAAATATTCCTGCTTGCGGCCCCCCAATGGGCTAGCACCCTGCTTTCTGTGACACATACTGCTTGTGTCTGTAACATGTTTATAACATGTATTCATAATTTATTAACCCTTTATGCATGTGAACCTAATACAAAATGTGACCAGGAGAATGGTGGGAGATTGTCTCTAGTACAGTTCCACCATACCACAATATCTCAGTGCACATTTGCTTCCTGTCTTATGTAACTTGCATTCACTCAGTGTGATACTCTGTCCCCCTCTAGTGGTGGGAGGTCTTCATCTAGAGATTGATGAGCCTACTTACCGCCTCGGCTAACTGAGCATTTAGAACCAGAGACCCCAGAGTCAATCCCTACTGGTGAGGACCCACCTTCGGGTGCAATGTTACATTTCCTTTTACTGTTAATAATCTACCAGCATACAACTGAATCTTTTTATAAAATGACTACCCTGTGTATATAATCCAGCTAGAATTTGGTGAATACTGCAAAATAATGTTCAATATTCAGATATTCATGCTGGGTTTTTCAAAGCTGCCTAAGGAATTTGGTTTCTCAATTCCCCTTAAAATTAAAGGGAATTGTGCATGGAAATCTCTTAGGCAGTTTTTGAAAATCTCTTCCTCGAATTACAAATAACTGTTTAAATTACGGTAGTTTTTCCACTAACATTTGTGCTCCTGGGCTCTCATTCAGATGAGTGACATTGGGGAATGACTACTTTTCATGCATATACTACTATTTGGTGGTGATCCAGGGTATTCGTTCGCAAATATTATTTGCACCAATGGTGTTCGTCCTCATTTTATGCAGTTTTAGTCCTCAGATCAAGGAGCTGAAACTATACCATGTAATTGAAGCTACCAATCACAGACCACAAATAATGAACAGTTGAATACATAGTTGAAATGAATAGTTCAATAATTACCCTACTGTTAACTACTACACCACTACCTCGATATAATGCCACCCGATATAACACGAATTTGGATATAACGCGGTAAAGCAGTGCTCGGGGGAGGGAGGGGCACTGCGCACTCTGGTGGATCAAAGCAAGTTCAATATAACACGGTTCACCTATAACGGGGTATGATTTTTTGGCTCCCAAGGACAGCGTTATATCGAGGTAGAGTCTTATTGTTCTGAGTGAGTGCAGTGCCTAGCATAATGGAATCCTGGTCCATGACTGACACTCCTAGGTACAACTGCAATACAGCTCATGCTAATACCCCTGGGTTCCAATATGTTAACATAAAGTGCTCATAATACAATTATATGTATCTGTTTGCTGATAATTCATAAGCAGAAAAATGGGGCTAAATATATTGGATAAATTATTCCCTATGAACAGCTTGCAGACTTTTCTGTTACTTGCCAATGTGGCATTTAAGATTAGTTAATGTGTTTTGCATTAACTTGCACTACCTGCATATAAATAAAGGACCTTTATAAGCATGTTGAAATCAGTTAAATCAAAGAAGCGAGAGAAGGTGTCATTGTTCAGCAAGCCGTGGTGCTGATTTTCTGATTAAATGTAAGCTTTTTAACATACTATGTAGATGAGATGCGCTGTCAAATTAATAAACTGTGAGCTCTAAATAATTACTTGAAAGAATGAGGAGTTTGGAATGATGGATTACTTACTAGAAGACTGATTACTTCCAGAATGGAAGGCAGGCTGTTGTTTTTCACTATATTATTTCTCCTTGAAAGAAAAAGATTTATTTAAAGACTGTCTATTGACTGCACACAATAGTGCAGATTCAGTTATGTCTTCATCTTTTTTAAAGTATTTGTTTAAACTATTTTAAACAAAATTTGATAACCTATAGAAGGAAGGTTAAACTATTTAGCACATTTTTCTCCCTGTTTTCTTATCTGCAGTGGTGCTGGAGCAATTTTTATAGTGGGGGGGGTACTGAAGGTGGAAGTCATGTATTTGTGTTGTTATTACTAGTTCAAGCCAGGGCGGTGCGGCAGCTCACCTAATTCCACCACCTGTGCTTATCTGTACCTGATTTGCAGAACAAATTATCTGGCTCATCCATTTCTGAACAGAGAAATCTGATTCTGAGCCACCTCATCGGAACAAAGGATGCTTTTAGTCATTGCATATTCCAAATTTCACATCTTTTGTGGGTTATCTTGTTAGGCTACCCCTGATTTCAGCTCATAAGTGGATATTTTTATGCCATATGTTTACAATACAGTAGACATAAACAACCCAGAACTAACACTGTCTGTTTTACCCAGTTTAGGGCAACTGCATTACCAGAGATCAAATTCCCTGCCAGAATAAGTGTGTTCTGATGTATATGAAATTGTTTCAAGTGGCAATCACTGTATAACAGACCAGATGCAGTGAGTGATCATTAATGGCAAGAATTAGCATGCTGAAATGATTAGGAAGCCAAAGAAAAATCCCTCAAAGTGGGGTCTTCCTTTGGAGATTGCTTTGCAGTAGAACTGTTTTCCATATCACAGTGCAAGCTTATTAGGAGAAGTGAAAAAGCAGACTTTCTTTCTGACATCTCAAAACCTCTCTCTAATACTAAAACCAGGAAAGAAAATCTCAAACAGTTTAAAAAAAAAGTGAGTATTAACACTGTGGAGAAATGCCATTTGAAAAAGTTGCAGTTCGGGGAATAAGCTTGTCTGTCCTAAGAACCAGATTCTGGTCTCAGTTACATTGGTGTAATGTAGGTGATAGTGATCTATGAAAACGGATATAGCCTAGTCAGTAGGCCAGAATCGTACTCTGGCCCTAAAATTCTAATTTCAGACACTTGGAACAAAAAAAGGAAAAATTTACTTTATGGGCTATTGAAGTCCTGAGAGAATTTTCACTGACTTCAGTGAGCTTGGAATCAGACCACTTCCTGAGCAGCTTCAGCTAAAAGGTGTTTTATTCTGTGGCAATAGTGAAGAATCAGAGTTAAAGCAACTTTCTTCTAACCCTTGTGATAGACCCAGGCCAGTTGGGTACAGCAGAATAGCAGAAGGCAGATATACTGGCCACTGGATTAACAGTTTTCTGTTCCCTGACTGACCAGAGCAGGGGCTGCTCCAGGCTAATGAGAACACCTGACTCCAGTTAACCTGCAAAGAGTCAGGTGAGGCCATTAAGCTAATGTGACCACCTGACTAATTAAGGGCCCGCTGATATTATAAAAAGGGCTCTCTCCAGTCAGGCAGAGGAGAGCCAGGGAGCCAGAGGAGAGGAAGTGCGGCTGAAGGGCTGGTTAATGAAGACACCCTCAAACCATCGTTAAGGGAGCCCTAAGGTAAGGGTGAAGAAGGGAGAAGCAGGAGAGCTGTGGGGAAGTGGTCCAGGGAAATGTAGCAACTCTGGCAGTGAAAGGTTGGCTGCCAACAGCTGCTACCATTAGGGTCCCTGGACCGGAACCCGGAGTAGAGGGCAGGCCCGGGTTCCCACCACTACAGGAACATCTCCTGGGAGGGGAAGTCAGGCCCCTGTCAGGACAGGAGGCTAAACTGTTCTGAAATAAGCCCCAGGGACAACAGAGACTGTGGGAGTTCTCTCACCAACCTCCTTGCTGGCCTGTGATGAAAAGGGCTCAGTAGACTGTAATCCTGGCCCTAGAGAGAGAAGGGCTACGTGCAGGGTCACAGTGAGTCACTGAGGCTAGCATAAACCGCCTAGAAGCGCAGGACCCATGGGGGCAAGGTCAGAGCTCTGCCACACCCTGAATGGTGTGCTCCCCATAACTATTTTCTGTCTCTCCCTTCTTCACTGGAGAGCTTTTGCTCAGAACCTTCCTCAGACCCACTTCCTGCCTGTCCACTGAAGACGTAAAGGAAGAACATCCCCACAGGTTCATACAAGCTTTCTTTAGTGGGCTTGTACCAAAAATCTTGAAGGAAAACTCACTCCAAACTGCTGAATTTTCCTTTACTTCAGTTTTGCACTGCTGAATTTCATGTGTTTTCCTGCCTATACGAGCAAAAGATAACACATTGTTAGGTTCCTTGGGTGTTTTTTGTCTTGTTTCTGTAGTACTAGAGAGAGGTTGATTTCAGTCGAGCTGTGTAACTTCTCAGTGCCGGAAGAGGTTGCAATCAGATCATCCGATTCTAAGAGCTCTCCTGAAGCTTCTCTAGAAGATAAAAACACATTGCAAGCTCCTAAATCCACTTTAAATGATGTGCCTCGCCTGGACTATGAAATCTGTTTGGCAAAACCAGATATGACATTCCTGAAAGGGAACTGGAGGCTTAACTCTTAGAAATGTGTGAACTATTTGCAATGAAAGTAGAATATACTTGGAATTTGATTTTACTTTTTTGCATGTTGTTGTGCACTAGAAAATGGACCCATTTTAACCTAAAAATAAGCCATGATCTGTGAACGGTTCACTTGGGGGGGGGGGGAGTCCCATTTCTGAGTGAAAATGAGCTCATTCCAATTTTTCCATGTTTCATTGAACTAGCTGCAAAATTGCTTGGAATAAAACAATGAAACTATTATTTTTCAATGTGGAAAATTTTTCATGAGTTTCACATAGTGCTTTAGGAGGCGGAAAAACTGTGCCAGTAACAGACTCTTTCCCATGTCAAAAGAAAATCTGGTGCAGACTTTATGTAAAACTTTTCAACTCTGTTTTATACAATCGGAACCTCTGTCCCAACAAGCAGTGCCCTTACCATTTGAAATACAGAAGGATTTCCAGCAGCTGTAGGCTCTATGACACACAGGTGAAGACTTCTGATTCTACCCAATAGAGGGCAGTGGTGCATGCGTACACACACACAAAATGATGGATGTTTGTTTGTTTATTTATTTGTTGAGGTAGCACCTAGGAGCCACAGTCATGGACTGATTGTGCTAGGTGCTGTACATATACAGAACATAAGGATGGTCCCCTACTCGAAAGAGCTATCTAAATATGAAACAAGAAACAAGGGGTGGATATAGAGAGAAGTGCGGCAAAAGGAAACTACAAGACAATATGGGTCAGCATGACAGGCAGTGCTCTCAGCATACCAACTGCCTGTTGTCAAGTTTTTTTGTAGCCAACACAGCAAATGAGGGTTTTAAAGAGGGATTTGAAGGAGGACAATGATGCAATTCGGGGATTTTTATGGGGAGCTCCTCCCAAGTATGAGGAATGCCATGGGAGGAAGCACAAAACCACTTGTTTGAAAACCAGAGCCATTGCTGGAAATGTATTAAGTATTTCCCTCCCTGCCTCTCCCTCTCTGTACCCACAAAATGAAAATCTCAAAGATGGCAAGTATCCCATCTCTTCTTCTGTTCACAGTTTCACCCAGCAATCGCTTTTCAATGAATCAATCTGAAAAAAATCCATCACCCCGACATTTCATGCAAAAGCAAAACTTTGGAGCTGAAAAATTACCTTAAAGAAATATTTTTGCAGAAAACTTTGCACGCACACCAAAAAAGTCCCAACTTGGCACAGCTCTAGTTAATATAAAAATTACTGGGCTATAATTCAGGTGTAGAACAGCGGTTGGGAAATTAAATTCAATTTTACATTCAGTCCTTAGCCTAATTATTCTAATGTGAATGCGGTAATAAATGTGGAATATGCAGGTGAACAACATGCAAGTTAAGGTGAGAATGAAATGTTTTCTAATTTTATCTGGGAAAACAGCTTAATGATTACAGCAGGTCAACCAGTGTGTAATATTAATCACTGGCAACGTTCCTTCATAACCACGCTGGTCGTGCTTTTGGGGCATTTGAACAGCTGTCAGCTCTATCAAGGAAAATGACAGACACACACCACCGTTCCAGGCATTTTGCCTAGCAAAAACAAAAGGTGTAATTAAATGGAAGCTTGTGCACATTTTCTCAAAGTTTGGTTTCTTCTCATACTTTTTTATAGAAACTTTTATATATATTTAAAATAACTAGAGTAAAGTGCTAAAATGTTTGCAGCTTGATTATTCCTTGTAATCTTTATGAAGTTCAAGCTGATACAGAAAAATATCCAACTCTTACACCCAACTAGCTTAAGCCATTTCCCCCCCATTATTATAACAGCCAAAAGTTAGCTCCTTGGCTGTCTCTGACACAATTTTTCTCTGTCGTTTTCGTTGCAGAGAGTATGAACTCCAGTTGACTCTCAGACTTTATTTTTGCCAGCAGAATAGACACATTCATTTTGAGTTCTGTAAGCAACTGATCTTTTACAAAGAGTGGTCAGTAACGACACCTGGCTTCAACTCTGGATCTATTGCATAAAACACTTCTTTGTACAGAAGGATGGGTGAAGGGCTGGTTTAATAAATCAAAGAACTTACTTTACAGAGGAATAAGCAATCTGGTTTGGGATCAGATAAGAAATCTACAGTATACCATGGCAGTAGCCAACTTTGAGTGGACCTGGAAACTTTTATTAATCTGTGCAACACCATGCATCTTTGGGAAAGTGATCCATGACTGGTGTGTTAATTGTCAGCTCATCCAGAGAGAGAGAGAGAGAGTGTGAGTGAGTGGCTAGGGCACTGGAATATGAGTCAAGGGACCTGGCTGACTGTGTGACAAGTCACCTCGTCTCTCTGTGTCTCAGGCTCATCATTGGTAAAATGAGAATAATAATATTTTATGTGTTAATCACTTTGAAATCATTGGCTGAGGTATGCTAACAAAGGTCCACTGGCTAGGGTATTCATCTTGGATTTAGGGGACTCAGGCCTTGGCTACACTTACAAATTTGCAGCGCTGCAGCAGGGTGTGAAAACACACCCTCTGCAGCGCTGCAAATTGCGGCGCTACAAAGCGCCAGTGTAGTCAAAGCCCCAGCGCTGGGAGCCGCGCTCCCAGCGCTGTCCGTTATTCCCCACAGGGAGGTGGAGTACGGACAGCGCTGGGAGAGCTTTCTCCCAGCGCTGGCGCTTTGACTACACTTAGCGCTTCAAAGCGCTGCCGCGGCAGTGCTTTGAAGTGTAAGTGTAGCCAAGTCTTCAGATTCATTCTCTTCTCCACCAAAGACTCCCTTTGTGACTGTGGGCAAGTCATTTATTGTCCCTGTGCTTCAGTTTCTCATCTGTATATGGGGATAATAGTACTTACCTGTCTCACAAGGGTGTTGTGAAGATAAACACATTAAAGATAGTAAGGACGGCTGGTTGAGTACCTTAGAAATAAAAACTAGGTATGTTGTTATCACTGGTCACACCCTGCTCATTGCACAGAGGAAAGATGCTTATCCACTGTGGCTTTTTTTTTCCACCAAAGCATCATTTCTCCTTCTAATAGCCATCGCAATGTATCCAACAGTCAGTTAAAGTAGTCAGATTGCACAGTTCTGTTCAGATTTAAATTGCAGCAGAGGTGCTGATGTCCCGGGTATATGTGGTTTCCATCAGATACCTCAGATCTGCTTGGAGCTGGTGGATTGCCGGGAAAGAAAAAAAAATCATCTAGCTTTGGGACTTGTCTGAAGCCCTGAATAAAATAAGCTTCATGGCCACAGTTAAATCTTTAATGAACAAACGTCAACTGCTCCACATAAAAAGTCACCACACATCTGAAAGGACATTTTGATTAGCAGTCTCGGCTCTAGAGAAGTCTCAGAAGTGAAACACAAAGCAGAATAGATGAACCCTGTCACCCTGCTTCACCTTTCTCATAATATTAAGCTTGAAGCTTTCAGTGTTAGGAGTTAAAAAAAAGCATTTGTCGCAGAAGAATTTATGGAAAACTACAAGGGCTTCAGTTCCTTCACTCTCATTAGCAGGTTCATCATCATTAACATGTTCCAAAAGTCTCCACTAATGTCAGAATTACTCATTAAAAAGGCTTTTTTTTTAAATAAATGGAGTGAAAATAATTGGAGAGAGATGAAAATGCAGGGAACCAAATTCAAGCTAGAGCACATTGCAAAGACGATCGCTTGGCTTCAAGGTTATTTAGATTATGTTGTTCTTTCTGTGCAGCTCCATAAGCTCCCATTGCTACATGCGCCTGTTGCCTTTCCCTCTTCAGCCGCCCCCTCTTGTCACTTTCAGATTTTCACCAGGTTCAGCATCTTGTACTTTAAACACTTGTTCAGGCTGGTTTGGATAATGCTGACAGAGAGACTGATCGATTGGCAACAGCCTTTGTCTGGGAGCCGAATATGAATTTTAGTCAGTGGAGAATGAGGTTTTCTTTCAGGAGCCTTGATTTCAATTTTTTTTTCCACTCAGCTAATTGTGGGCAGAAATGGATGTGCCTGTCCGTGTTCAGCTTTGTGAGAGGGAGCATTCCAGTACTCTAATTGAATTCTTCTGTGCAAGGAACCTTTTGTTCTGTTAAAAATCTAGGGCCTGATATTGGCAGCGAATGGAGGTGACAGTGCTCAGCAGGAGGTGCCCAGCACCTTGCAGGATTTACCCCTTCGTGCTACAAAACCAGAGCTTTCAACATCTGTCTCTGTCTGGCTCCATTGCTTTCCTAATCCTGGTTTCTGATGTGTGCAAAGAATCATTAACGATTACCTCCAAAGCCACGTCTGCTTTGGTGTGTGTGTGTGGAGGGGGGGACCACAGGATTAGGGAGGAATTGGCAACTAAAATATAGGGGAAAAGCATATGTTATGTATCACTGTTAGCCTGGCCAGATCTATGGAGCTACACTAATTTACACCAGCTAAGGATCTGCCCCCGTGTGTGCTGAAAGGCACCGAAGCTTATCTAAACTGTAAATACTGAACCAGCATGACAAATCACTTTCTCTGCCTTTTCCCCTGTCAGAGCTGTAATAGCTTCTGAGGGTAAACGATGTTTTTTGCTAATCCATTGAACAAATTTGAAACGACTTCTTCTCCCCTCCCCACCGGTAATATTCAATACAGTCAGACTCCGACTTGGCCAAGAAGTTAATGTCCCATTCCAGGGATGACATAAATTTCACCACAAATTTCCTGAAACGAAACAGTCGCATCACGTTTCCACTGTAGGACAAACTGAACATCGTCTGTGAGCCTCGTGATAGAACTGGCTGCTTTTCTGATGGGGAAGGGAATGGGGAAAGAACTCCTCCCCAAGATGTCTCCATCCTTCCCCTCTTCCAGCCCCCTTGTAGACAGTTGTCCCTCAGCTCGGGAGGCCTGGCTGGCTCTTGCTGGGACCCACCAATGGCCAGACTCGCCTGCTCCTTTATTCCGGGGGGTGGGGCAGAAAGTAATGCAAGGCTTGTCCCATCTCCCCTCCCACCAAGGGATCAAACACAATGTCTCCTAGTGATGGATCTTCATTGAAATTTAAACTATGCACTTCTTGGAACATACACCAGATTTATCACTCTTTGGACTAGTGGCAGGGTAGCCCATGGTCTAGGTGCTGAACTGGCACTCGAGCTGTGGGTTCAGTCGCTGGCTCTGCACAGTTTGTCCTCTGTGACCTCATGCAAATCACTTATTATCACAGTGCCCCATTTTCTCCTCTGTAAAATGGGCATGTCAATGCTTCCTTTTCCCCACCTTGAGTTTGTGTTTTCTTTTTCAACGATGAGCTCTTTGTGTCTCTCAGTGTGTGTTTGTACTGCACCTAGCACACAGGGGCCCCCCGTCTGAGTTGGGATTTTGAAGCACTACTATAATACAAATGATAAAAATAATAATATGCACTTGCTACTAATACAAACTATGTGACTTCCTGAGCCCTAGCAAATGATTACAAGTAAGGTTGTGTTAGCATACTGACTCTCATCCTTGCAGGCTTACCAGCATTTCACATATATTATGGGTACTAAAGATCCCAAGGGGCTTCCAATGGAAACACCCAAAATGGCTTTCAGCCAGGTTATTTGTTACACTCTTGTCAAGTTAAATTCTGCGCTGTGCCAGCAGAACCTTCCTAATTCTCACTTCACTTCTCAGCCAATTAGATTCCACAAAAATTAATCCAGCCTCACCCACTCCTCAGCAAACACTGCAACAAAGGAATGCCACAGTCTGGTCTCAGATGACTAAGAATTTATTGTTCTTAGAAGTTATTCTGTACGGTGTGTTTACCATGATCGAGTTAAGTACAGTATTCCTGTAAATAAGATGTTGCTCTTCTCTAGTACCTTCACCCCAAGGGTCTTACACCACTTTACAGACATTGCACTCCTAATAGCTCCCCAGGGTGCAAATAAGGAGAACGGAGGTGCACTCAGGTTAAGTGTCTTGCCCAGGGTCAAGCAGGAGGTCTGTTGCAAAGTCAGGTAGATGACTGTTACGCTCTCTATAATCTGTAACTGCTAGACAGTGCTCCTTCTCCTAAATGAAAACAAAACGTGTGTCAAGATAAATCAGCACAATACCTTTTGTGAGGTGCTATCCTGGATCTGGTCTTTGTAGGACCACATGAGACGACATTTTCAGAAGGGCTTGGTAGAAACTCACCTAATGTAGAAGGAGGCACTCCTTTTTTAAATGAGATTTGTGTTGTTTAGAATGCCTATTACTTCAGGCAGATCCTGCCATCCTCCTCCTCTTTAATCTGTTCAGGATGCGTTCCTTTGACTATCTTCATATGGTGTCAGGCTATGGACAGAGCATCCTCTGTAAAGGAGGATGGGGGCTGTGTAAAAATCAGACATATAAATACCCTTCAGTTTGGGGAGTGTGCTCCTCACACCAGCCCTGCCAGAGCCGAATTAGGCCAGGTGGGCTCAATCAGCCAATTAAGCTGCAAATGAAATTTAGGCTGTGAGGAGGGAGCTATTTAGAAGGAAGGTCACCTATGAGGGTTTAGGCAGGGCTTCCATAAAGCCAGGAGGACAGGAAGTATGTGGTCCTTCTTCTTGAGGTAAGAGGGGAGGAGTCTAGGGCTCTGAACAGTGAGGTTAGTATAGCTGCAGATATTAAGTATTCATGATGAGGTTGTGCAGTAGAGCCTATAATAGAGGGAGTCCCTGGGTTCCCCCACCAGCCACTGCAGAGTGGTACCGCTAAGGGCAGCAAATAGGAAGACTGTAGGAGTGACATAAGGCAGTGGGTATGGGGATTGTCAGGTGTTGCTTGTGGAGAGAGACTTTGAAAGACCACCCCGGAAGGGGAAACCACGTCATGACCTGGCCAGAAGGCTGAGTCATGAAGAGGAGGCTGCAGCTCCTGGAAGGAGAGGACCCGCAGAGAGAGGGAAGGGGCATTGGCCTGGCCAACCTAATCGCCAGAACTGCCAAGAGGAGGAGCTGTCCAGCAGTGAGTAGACACTCCCCTGTCACAGAAATCATTTTCAGATTGCCTTTAATTTGAGGGTTTGGGTGGTTTTTTTTTTTTAAAGTCTCAAAGAGCTTATTTGCAGAACCAGACTGCGGCAGAATGCTCAATTACAGGCTCTCTCATCACTGTAGCTTTGCTTATTAATGTTTGCAATAACTCGTCAAGGGCTAATTAACCAACTCACTTTATAACGGAGGCATGAGGGAATTGGATCTACAGGACACTTGTTTAAATAGTACAAAGCTATTGTACTATTTAAAGCTTGTTTAAATAGTACAAAGCTTTGTTTTAGCTGACCAACCATTGTGATTTTCCCTGTACTTTTGGCAGTAGCAGTAGGCCTAATAAATGTATGTGTTGGCAATGTGGGTGCTCAGACTATAATTGAGTTTCAGATAACAAACGCTTCTAAATGATTTCTTGTGCCTTTGATAACCAAAGGAATTTATTTTCAGAGTGATGTGTGGATAACACTCGCTTACGTTTATGCAGTGCCTTTCATCCTGAAGGATACCAGTGTTGTGTTACAAACTATATGAAGGGATCATTTCATCCACCATGAAAATGCAGCCTCCTCTGTTTTGAACGCAGTAACTGTTGAGCAGCATACAGCAATCCTGCACAGTAGTTTAGGAGAGGAAGTTAAGAATTTAATGTAGCCAGGCTGACTATTCACATGAGTTTGTGTTTGGCCAGCCCACCGATGGTTAACATCCCTTTTCTTATAAAAATTGTCACAGGGACACTAATGATCACAAGTGATCAGAACATCACTTTTTAAATCTCATCCAACAGAGACATGACCATATACTCAACGGGTGTAAATCAGGGCCAGTTTACATGAGCAGAGGATCCGGACCAGTATGTGCACAAATCTTCCATTTAGTTTTGGGGCTTGGGGGCTTTTAATTGTGTCTTTCTGATACTGGGTGAGATAAGAGAGTCTGACATGAAATTCTCCAGAGAAGTCTAACAAGGAAGCGGGGCCTCTTTCTAGCTTCTCCTCCACCCCAAACTGTGCCAGGCCCCAGTGAAAACTGCCAAGACACAGAGATAAGCAGCACTCACATCCAGCTATGCTGTAGATACTTGTGCAGCGAGAGGTGCCTCTTAAGATTAGTCAAAGCCAAATGTCAGAATTTTGGCTAAAATTCTGCTACATACTTATTCCCAGTAAGATTTCACTGCTGCCCTAGTATCTGGTGTAGTATTTAGAAACCGTACCCCAAACTGTCTAGGTATTATGAATCCATCTAGGAGTTTCTGTCAAAGCAGCCGTTCTGGCTGATTCATCTGGTATGTAGTCTCTCACATGCATTATGTGGGCGTCCTATTGGAAATGCATTTTGTTTACCCGCCTGTAATAGACAATTAGAATCAAGTGTTTCCATGGAATGAATAAAGGAGTTAGCAAGTAAGAATGTGAGATATCACTTACTAGCAGAGACATCTGGAATAATTGGCAATCGTAAGTGTACACGAGCACTGAACATGTAAAATATTTTGACTGCTCAAACTTGAAAAACAGGCCAGATTTTTTAACAATGATTTTATAAGAGCCATGATTGCGGGAGTGGGGGGTTGTTTTGATGTTCTAATACAATCCAGGGTGCTCATTAATGTTTCAGCTTTGGATTCAAAAATATAAAATAGCCTCTAGGAGTGTAGTCTTAGGCTCAAGAAAAACAAATCAAACATCTGTCTACAATATTTAATCCATTTGTAGTATGCCCATCACTGGTGGCATCTAAGTGTGGTAGAATTGGTAATCCCGTAGACATTAGTGTCGATGTACTTGTCTAGGTGGTTTTGTTCATGAACAAACTGTTTCAGGAGGTTCTGGGAAATGCGTGTGGGATATGCAATTTTTCACTCCTTGGTCACTGCATTTTGGAATCATGGAAATGTAAGACTGGAAAGGACCTTGAGAGATCATCTACTCTAGCCCTGTCCTCAGACAGGGCCAAGTATACCTAGACCATAATACTCAAGCTGGAAGTGAGTCTAATACATATTCATGGGAAAAATTCATTTTTGTAGAAATTTACTGGTTGGTTGTTTTTTGAGATCTCTCCATCCCCCCACCCCCAAAACATTGGTGTTTGGTAAAAGTTTCAGGTTTTCTGAAATCAAAAATAATTTTAGACTTAGGCTTTTATTTGAAAAACTGAAAAATATTTGCTGAAAATTTTGAACATTTCCTGTGAAAAATAACTGCCATTTTTATCCAGCTCTAGAAGTGAGTGACCAAAAGCCAGTGTCTGTTTTTCATATGTCCACTAATCAGTATCTGATGTCTTTCACAATGGCCTTTTTTTGTCTCTAGGGCTGACTCTCCTTTTATTCTATCTACTTACTTAGCTGCTGTTTCAATCGATCCTCTTCCTCCTTTTTTCCTTTGTCCTCCTTTTCTTTCCTCCTACTCTACACCTTTATCTGTTCACATAATTTCCAGTGTTTGTCCAAGTTAAGTTGCATGTTTTGTGAGGCAGGGACCTTGCCTCTCTATTCTTGCAGACATATGGGGCTACATGAATAATTGCAGGACTATGTGGAATGAGTTTTTGGTCTCCAGCAAATTCCTAGTGGACAACATCCGTGTTATGGAAAGCACTTTCATCACAACTTTGTCACTTGTCACCAGCCTCAACAAGGTCCAGGAACTGAATGATCATGGAGGCTTGAGTTGGTTGCTCTAGTAGAGTTTGGTGTATGTTGTCAGTGTGTGGTATAGGTAGGGTGACCAGAAAGTATGAAAAATTGGGATGGGAGTGGGGGTTAATAGGCACCTATATAAGACAAAGCCCTGAATATCAGGATAGTTCCTGTAAAATTTAGACAGCTAGTCACCTTCCCTTAGGTCTTGGGAAGTTAGCACTGTCTTTGCCTGCACTGCACCTGTTCTATAGGTCTGTGCAACCACAACTTTCAGGATCACTAAATAAATGTCTTGTTTGGGGGTTTTTTCCTCCTTCTCTCAAATCCTCAGACTGAGGCAATAGAAAACTTCAAAGGCTATGACATTTAAATACATTAGCCTACTGAATAAATATTAATGTAGTTTTGAGACTCAAGCTTCAAAACCCTCCATTTGGTCCCTTTAGACACTGCAGCTGATGCTCTTCTATATGATTTTCAGCAAGAAGCATTGTTCACTCAAACCGAGCGGAGTGCCTTCATCAAATTGAACAACAAAAGTTAATCTTTCTCCTTTCATCTCTGTTACTGCTTTGTAGGCTACCACCCTTTTTAGCATGCCAGGCATTTTCCCCATCTCTTTATCTTCTTATTTTCCTTTACGTCCTTATCCTTCTTCTTTAGACAGACTCATTTATGGTGACCACTGTGCTGGGGATGCAGAGCAGCCAGACCAGGGAGTTTTAAGAAAACAGTTATCTGAAGATTAAGCAGGGATGGCAGACTGTGTGCCCTGACTTTATCTCCCTTTGCTCCCTGTTAATCACCATTGCAGAGAAAAAGGGGCTTTATGTTTCCAGTGATGGAGTGCTGATAACTTGTGTTATCCTACCATCTCACTTATTCCAGTCTCATCATTCACATTGGAACGTATGAAAGTTAGTCCAAAAGATCGTACTAGATACCAGCCTAGCAAACTCTTTCACTAGGCTAAACCCCCCTCTTCGCAAAATTGAGCAAAAGAAATAAGCCACCACGCCAGCGCCAAGTGGCCCAAATCATACTTGGGTGTGGACCAAGAAAGCCACCAAAGTGTTTGTTCACTGATCCTTTTTTATCTTCAGCACAGTACAAAGCTTAAACATTTCAGTGCACACATGCTCAATTGTGGTGCTAAGGGAGGTGTGGATGAGATTTCAAGCAGGACTGGCACAGGGAAATGGCTTTAAACAGATGGGTAATGAGACTGTGACCTTGCCCAAATCCTTGTATTCCCTTCAACCTCTGATTTGGAGGTCCTACTCCAGCATCAGGATATATATTGCCTGGTGGTCTTCTCATTTCACTTACAGTGTAACTGCATTGGCTTGAGTGGAATTACTCCTGATACACCCTGGTATGAGTTAGTGGCGAATCAGAAACCTGCACTAGGGACACTATTTCTAATGGAAAAAACCCTTTCTTAAGCAGTGCCCTTAAAGTATCCCATTGTGGTCTCCAGAATAATTTGGTGCAACCTTTGGGTAAAGACAGATCAAACAGCCAGTTTGTCCTGGGTCTTGATTTGGTCATTTTAAATCTAAGCTCCACTGTATTACCTGTTCTGGGACACAGTCATAAACAAACTTCTTTCACTTATTTATAGGGGTACATTCCTTCTGCACTGGGGTTCTTGCAGCCTGTGTGTTGGAGGGAAATGCTAGTTTAATTAGACCTGAAGAAGAGCTCTGTGGTCTTTCACTGACAGAAGTTGGTCCAATAAAAGATATTACCTCACCCACCTTGTGTCTCTCTGATTAATCAAATGTGTGTTTCAACATACTGTAAAGGTGGCAAGATCTGGGCATATAAGTTTCTTTGGTGCTCCTGTAGTTACCTGAGCATTTAATAATATTAAACGTGCAGCAAATCGCCTCTGCAGTGCAGCTTTTCTCCATGTGTCCTTAAGCTGGTCCCGTTCAGAGATGAGATGGTGATTCTTTCTCTGTTGGGTATCTCATACCAGCTGCTTGTTTACGCAGATAAATCCTGTGGCTCATGCTAAAAGGGGCAAGATCCGGGCCACGTATCACAAACAGCATTCAAAATCCTGATGTGTGCACTGAAGAAAAGTTGTGAGGTGAAATTTCCTATCAATAGGCACCTGTGGATAATTGCTATACCTGGAATCTTTTCCCTTCACTTAGACCTCTAATAAGTCCTGTTCAAAGGCTTTACCTAACGTATTTTTGCCTCCTCTTACCACTATTTGCACTCAATTATTGTTAGGACTGCTAGGTAATTATTTGCAGATGGCAATGGAGGGGCCCTCCAGGAATGTCTTTCATGCCTTTGTTATGGTCTGCAGCCAATAGATTTAAGAGTTGGAATGAAATCACCAGGGACTGAGCTGAGACTGCCAAACTCATTCCACTTCGATCCAGATTGTGTCTCCTTTTTACTTTGGTGGGGGGTTACTCCTGAGCAGCCCCACTGCGTACCAGATGACCAGTGGGAATCAAGGGTTCGCAGCCTGGCCCTAAATTGGTCATTCCCAGCTCATTGCTATAAAACTGCAGCACTGACTTCAGTGGAATAGCTTATGTGAGTAACTTCTCATTGGTGTGAGCCAGGGGCTCGCAATTCAGCCCTTACAGAACCGGCTACATTTGAAAGCTTTTATTCACTGAGTAACCCAGTTCCCACTTTTTCTGCCATCCTCCAGTTTCTGCAAAATGACATGATCTTGATTTTTAAAAGTTTTCAGACAAGTTTTACTCTGCACTCTGCGTTCTCTTACTGCGTTCTATATGCCGTGTATAACTGACTGTATACATGAGGTCAGAAAATCTGTAAGCATTTGGACGGCCACAGTTGTGGCTGTAAAAAGAACAGGAGTACTTGTGGCACCTTAGAGACTAACAAATTTATTAGACCATAAGCTTTTGTGGGCTACAGCCCACTTCATCGGATGCATGTAGTGGAAAATACAGTAGGAAGATATATATATACACACAGAGAACATGAAACAATGGGTGTTACCATACACACTATAAGGAGAGTGACCAGTTAAGGTGAGCTATTATCAGCAGGAGACAAAAAGAACTGTTTGTAGTGGTAATGAAAATGGCCCATTTCCAGCAATTGACAAGGAGATGTAATGAACTGGTGGTGGAGGGGGGAATAAGCATGGGGAAAATAGTTTTACTTTGTGTAATGGCCCATCACACAGTTGTGGCTGTGTGATTCTGATTATGAATGTATTTGTGCAGCGTGTTTGTTTTTGTTTCTGTAGTTACGGCAAATACAGTAATATCTGGGAGGGGGCTGTGAGAAACTGTCAGTGCCCTAAAATGCATTCTTCTTCCTTTTTAGAAGCAGCAAACAGTAACTGAACTATTTTTCTCCCTTCACAAAGCCTGACTCCTAAGTGAATCGGAACTGTTGTGCACTATACTGTGGGATTATTATCCTGCACATTTGTCACTTAAATGAACACACAGAACAAAATAAAAAATTGAATTTTGAAAGTGGGCTTCAGATGATTAGCATGTACAAGACAAGGGTCATTATTTTGCTGAGATCTGAAACCTAGCTCTTTGTTAACCATCCGTCAGTGAAGACAGTCTCTTTTTTCTTTGAATTATTTCTTGTTTACGGTATTGTTCATCTCTTCAATAGATCTCTTGAAGTCTCCTATTTATTTACTCTACTTTGCAGGTCTGGTCACCATGTTTCAAATTTTGATGTGGTAATGATCATATTAATCAACATTTTGACAAGAAGGAAAATTGTCCATGAAAATTGTTTCTCCCACCCTCCATTTTTCAACCAACTGTAATTATGTATATTTCAGTGAGAATCTTAAAAGGATTTGGGAATCTCTTCCATTGACTGGACGTCTTAGTCGTTATTCAGTGTTTATTGAAGTCCATGGAAGTCCTTTCATTCATTTCACTGGGGATTGCCTCAGGCCTAAAATGTGCTATTTGTTGTATAGGCACATGGTTAAACACACTTACTTCCTCAAAGAGCTTATAATGTGAGGGCTTGTTTTCTACATGTAAGTCACTGCAAATTAAGGGCTGGTCTACACTACAGAACTCAGGAGATTTCACTGCTTCCCTCAAGGCTGTGAAAAATGTTGTGCCTTAGGTTGTCTTAATTTCATCACACAAGCCACTGTGTAGATGGCACTACTTGATGTAAGAATTCTTCCATTGACCTAGCTGATGGGTCTCAGAAGTGGATTTACTACAATGACAGAAGAATCCCTTCCAGTGGTGTAATAAGCGTCTATGCTACAGTAGAGAAGGTGCAGCCATGCTGCTGTAATGTTTCTGTTGTAGACATACCCTAAGATAGGGTGTGAATTTAAGGCAGAATAGCCAGTCCTGAATAACTCCATGCGGACATTCTTTTTCTGGAATCAGAGTGTCTTTTTACAGTTTAATCTATTTAAAAATGGATTAAACTAAATTCAGGGCATCTATCGCAGTTATTCAGGAATAAGTCGGTGGGCAGACACCAGAAATATAGGTGAAGGATAATGGGGGGATTGGGATACAACATATAAGTAGAGTGGTCAGGTTGACGATGAATGCACTAATTACAAACCCATTACTCTCAGGAGTAAAGCTCTAGATTGATTTTTCATAGGTACCAATGTAGTGCAATACAGTATCTTTAAAAATAATTGAAAAATGCTATATTTTCCATGAAAAATGTCAAACTAGATGAAGAAAATTATGTTCAGTACTTCTTAGTTTTTTGACAACATGGAAATAAAATCTTCAGTTTTCTTTTCCTTTTCTCCTTTAAGAAAAAAAGGGGGAGAAAAGTGAAGGGTTAAAAAAACAACCAAACCCTGAAGACAAGTTTTCCATTTTCATCCAAAAATAGAAAAATTGACTAAAATGAAAATTTTCACTTTGGTCAAAAAGCCATCTTTTGGCTAGAAATTTGTATTGTTTTTGAAATAAAACAACCAACCTTTGACCAGCCGTAATTGTCTTAAATAATATTTTATAGCTAGGTGTACTCAATCCTGCCTCAGCATGGCGGGGTGCACTCGATGAACCTCTGAGGTCCCTTCCAGCCCTATGTTTCTATGACTTCATGATTTGGGAGCTATGTAAATTTAATATTATTCTGTGTGAGCCCAGAAGCCTGCCCGTACAAAGCTTTGTGCAGGACCAAAGTCCTAGACCAGTGATGCTCAGACCTCAGTGGTTCAGGAGCCAAGTTAGTGATCAAGACTACCCAAAAGAGCATCAGTCGTGAGAATGAATTGTTTCATTTACTATAGTACTACAATAGAACCTCAGAGTTACGAACTGACCAGTCAACCACACACCTCATGTGGAACCGGAAATACACAATGAGGCAGCAGTAGAGAGGGCGGAGAAAAGAAGCAAGTGCAGTCCTGTGTTAAACATAAACTACTTTAAAAAGAAAAAAGAAAAAGGAAAGCAGCATTTTTCTTCTGCATAGTAACATTTCAAAGCTGTATCAAGTCAATGTTGAGTGGTAAACTTTTGAAAGAATTATGTTTTGTTCAGAGTTACAAATGTTTCAGTTATGAAGAACCTCCATTCCCGATGTGTTCATAACTCTGAGGTTCTACTGTATTCATGTTTAAACAGTAAGAAGGGAAATATTTAGTGTGTGTATATATTCTCACAGCAAATAAGTTAATAACTTAATTGGATAATAACATAGAAAAAGCATCCTGACTGGTTGTTAATTAAATCACAACATTTTAATATTCTGTGCTGCAAAGAGCCACAGGAGACGCATTAGAGAGCCACTTGCAGCTCACTAGCAGCAGTCGGAGTATCACTGCCATAGACATGGACAATGTTTCTGGCCAAAAAGAGCTTAGTCCTGCAAGCAAGGTTGCTAGTGCACCTCTGAGGCATATAAAGAGCATCTTTGAAAGCTGAGTCATCTTTCTGTGTTAAGGGTATCTATCTCCAAGTAATTATACAGAGATCAACACAGTCAGTGACAACCAATGTGCTAGCAATTCGAGTTCACCTTCTCATTTCATGGTAGCATGGGGATGAGTAATTCTAAACAGCTCTAAAGACATTTAACAGCACCCAAACCATGACAGACAAAATACAGCAAATGAGAACAAGGTAAGTAGTTATATGCTTTGTGAACCTGTAGAAAAACCTATTACCCTTTGGTACAATATGTAATGTTAATAACTGCAAATTCTGTGTGTCTGCCTGCACACATGCTTGTAGTGCACTGCTTTGCCTCAGAGACTTTTGCTTGGTGGTAAAAAGTCTGATCTTTGCTTTTCCTTCAAATGTTAAAGGTTGAGGCTGCCTTATCAGGAGATGGGCCAGCCAAAGCAATGGCAAGCACACAAATAGTATCTTCTTCTGTGTGGCATGCATCACTGCATAAATTCTACTAGTGATTGCTAACTTACAGGGAAGGTCAATGTGTGTGCTTCTAGTTAACCTAATGAACAGAAGTTCACAAATTACACCTCAGACCCAAAGCAGTGTATCCCTCTGTGAAGATTTTCTTCCACCAACAGAAATTGGTCCGGTAAAGAGATTACTTGCTATCACATTGCGATTTAAATCTGTTACTGTGATCCATGCTTTTGTCACCCCTAGACTGAACTGCTGCAATGTGCCCTATCTGCAGCTACAGCTTACGGGCCTGATCCAAAGCCTGCTGACGTCAATAGGAGTGTTTCCATGGACTCCTACAAGCGGTGGCTCAGGCTAGAAGGCTTTTTAGAGGCTGTTGCAGAATGTGGTCGCCTGTTTAAGGGCTAGTCGACACAAGAAGCGCTACAGCTGTACGCGATGTAGCTGTGTCACTGTAGCAGGTCTGGTGAAGACGCTCTATGCCAACAGAGAGCTCTCCCATTGGTGTAATAAAACCACCTCTGCGAGAGGCAGTAGCTATGTCAGCAGGAGACACGCCCCGCAGACACAGCACTGTCCACACCAGTGCTTAGGTCAGTGTAACGCTATGTCACTAGAGGGAGGGGGAGGATGGCTTATTCCCACCCCTAAGCAGGGCCGCCCAGAGGATTCCGGGGGCCCGGGGTCTTCGGCGGCGGGGGGCCCTTCCCTTCCGGGACCCGCCGCCGAAGTGCCCCGAAGACCCGCGGCGGGGCCCCCCCGCCGCCGAATTACCACCGAAGCGGGACCCGCCGCCGAAGCGCAGCCCGGTCTTCGGCGGTAATTCGGCGGAGGGGGGGGGGCCCCGCCCCGGGTCGTCGGGGCACGTTTGCGGCGGGTCCCGGAAGGGAAGGACCCCCCACTGCCGAATTACCGCCGAAGACCTGGCTGCACGTCGGCGGCGGGTCCCGCTCCGTCTTCGGCGGTAATTCGCCAGCGGGGGGTCGTTCTGCCCCAGAGCGGAAGGACCCCCAACGGGCAAAGACCGGGAGCGGCAGAAGCTCCTGCGCCCGGCCGCACAAGAGTTTGCCGGGCCCCCCGGAGCAAGTGAGGGACCCCGCTCCGGGGGCCCCGAAAAACTCTGGTGGGGGCCCCCGTGGGGCTCGGGGCCTGGGGCAAATTGCCCCTCTTGCCCCCCCCTCTGGGCGGCCCTGCCCCTAAGGGGGACAAGTTATATTCGCATAACCTGTATTGTAGGGAATTCCATGGCGGGCATATGACATCCTGCGGTATGCGGTGACAGGCATTGTGATGGGGTATAAAAACCCTACACTGGGCAACAAGGGGTTAGTGAGCAGGCAGCCCTGCCCCACCACACCTGCAAGAGATGCAAAGACTGGAGGAGGAGTTAAAAAGGAGCAGAAAAGCTCCTTTGTGGGCAGGCCAGGGAAGGGACCTCTACCTTGCAGCTCCTGAGAAGAGGGCTGAGGGAAGGCAGGATCTCTCCCTCACTCTTGCCTGAAGGCCCTTCCCTGAGGGAAGGGAGGACATACTTCTGTTGTACCTGGAGAGGGAGGCATTTCCCCTCACCTACTAACCCAGTTTTGGTGTTGATTCCCTGTATTTATGGACTATCTCTGAAGGGGAGAGACCTGGAACTGACCTGGCCCGAGGGCCAAGGCAGGCAGGTGCTGCCCCAAAAGGGAGAGAGCTACCATACCATGCTTGGCTGGGAAGAGATGCCAAGTGGTGGGCTGACGCCCTTCACTGCCTACTGTGATGGACTTCAAGCTTTGGACAATGGTGAAGTGCTAGGAGGTGACCGAGGCAGGGCAGCCTTAAGGCGCTCTTGAGCATCAGACCTTGTGTGGCCTTCACAGGGCCCTGAGCCAGAGCTCGGCAGAGTGGGAGGGCCTAGGCTTCCCTACCAAACCCTCTCACTGCATGTTGAAGGGCCTAATCTCAGACCACTAAGCAATGCTCCCCAAGACCAAAGACCATCACAGACATTCAATTCTATACTTGCATGCAAATGCCATGCTCCATGCAGTATGATCTCTGGAGCCCTGCACGGATATAAATCAGTATCTGTGGAACCACAGGGCTCTCCCGGAAACCACAGCAGGGAAAGGAGCAGAACATGGGGCTGCCCCTCCCAGGAGCCAGCGCCCTGCACTGGCAGCTACTCCAGCACAGCTGTATTGCCACTAGCCCCACCCACTGGGGCAGGCACCAGGTTCACTGGCAGCTGTCCCTGGTCACACTCTTGTGTTCAAGCGGCGCACATGCCCCCATACAGGAGACGCAGACATCTGTGTGGAAGGGATGGGGAGGAGGTGCTGGGGGCAGTACCATGCCGGAGGAGCAGCCGGCATGGGGCACTGGCCCCTGGGAGTGGTAGCCCCACGTTCTTCTCCTTTCACCGCTACAGTTCCCAGGAGAGCCCAGTGGTTCCTTGGATATAGATTTGTATCTGTGCAGGGCTCTAGTGATCTCACACGGACAGTGTTTGCGCAGTCGTGCTGTGCAGAGACCGGGGCAGCCCTAGACTAGCTGCCAGCAACTGGTGCCCTAGGCTAACCATGCAATTGGTGCCCCCACCCCCAAACCCAATCTAGGCTGAGGTTTTTGGTAAACTGGGAAACATTTTGCCCCTTTTTTCCTTTTAATGTTTTTAAGCATTTTTTTTAACAGAGGCTTAATTATCCGTAAAAGCAGCAAAGAGTATTGTGGCACCTAACAGACGTATAGGGGCATGAGCTTTCATGGGTGAATACACAAAATTATTCATTATTCAGTTGGTCGGTCCGTCGGTCCAACCAATGTTTCTGAAATCAGATAAAATAGAGACACGAAATTTTCAGACTGACGACATTTACCCATAACCACCCGTGACAAATTTTTGGCCCCATCAGGCATTGGGAGCTCAATCCAGAATTCCAATGGGCAGCGGAGACTGGGGGAACTGTGGGGAACAGTGCACCACTCGGAATGTCGACGCTTGCCACACGCCGCTGAATTAATGTGCTTAGTGTGGACGCATGCACTCGACTTTATACAATCTGTTCCCAAAAATCAGCTTCTGTAAAACTGGAGTCATTTCATAGTGTAAACATACCCTTAGAGACTATCCTTGCCGTGTGCAACACCACTGCAGCAGAGCTCAGTGGAAGTACTTGCTGTAGAAGGGTAGGTGCTGCTCTGGCAGGGAACTTTCAACTTTGGAATTCACTTCCTCGCTCTGCAATAGCTCTAGGCCTGCTTCAGAGTGCATCTTTTCTAAGGGTACGTCTACACTACGGGACTATTCCGAATTTGCATAAACCGGTTTTGTAAAACAGATTTTATAAAATCGATTGCGCGCGGCCACACTAAGCACATTAATTCGGTGGTGTGCGTCCACAGTCCGAGGCTAGCGTCGGCTTCTGGAGCGTTGCACTGTGGGTAGCTATTCCCTAGCTATCCCATAGTTCCCGCAGCCTCCCCCGCCGCCCCTTGGAACTTCCGGGTTGAGATCCCAGTGCCTGATGGGGCAAAAATCATTGTCGCGGGTGGTTCTGGGTAAATGTCGTTAGTCACTCCTTCCTCTGGGAAAGCAACAGCAGACAAGCATTTTGCGCCTTTTTCCCCTGGATTGCCCTGGCAGATGCCATAGCATGGCAATCATGGAGCTTGTTTTGCCTTTTGTGACTCTCACCGTATGTGTACTAGATGCCGCTCACAGAGGCGATTCAGCAGCACTACACAGAAGCATGCTTTTGCTTTTGCATGACAGCAGAGATGGTTACCAGCCATATTGCACCATCCAAACCCTTCCATAAATTGGAACTAAGATGATCATGGCTACCAGTCCTTTTGTACCATTTGCTGCTGTCATAAGTGCCCCTGGCTGCTCTTAGCCAGGGGCGCAAAAGCCAAAATTGGGAATGACTCCCTGAGTCAATCCCTCCTTTTTGGTATCTAAAAATAGAATCAGTCCTGCCTAGAATATAGGCAAGTGTACTAGATAACCACTGTATCATAGAACCAGAGAGCACAGCTGCTCTGTGTCAGATCCTGCAGAAATTATGATCTGTATGCTATTCACAGGGGGTGCTCCTGTAACAACACCACCTGTTCATTCCGTTCTTTACCCCAGCCTTCCTGGGCTACCATACCATTGTCCCCCCACTTGTGTGATGAAGTAATAAAGAATGCAGGAATAAGACATGGTGACTTGTTAGTGAGAAATGAGTGGAAGGCAGCCTCCAGCTGCTATGATAGTCCAGACAGGACATTAAGCAGTGTGTAGGAGAGAAGCCCAGCATCCCTCTGCTAGTCCAGGGCAACTGAATCTTTTCTTTACACATGAAGGGTGGGGGCTGATGGAGCTCAGCCCCCTGTTGCTATGATGACGATGGTTACCAGACATATAGCACCATCCACCACCAGAAAAAATTAGGGCCAGGCGCCCTTGATCGACCTGACGGATGCTAGTCAGCATGGTTACTGCCCCATGTGCCAATAGGCTGATGACGAGGACGGTTACCAGTCCTTTTGTAACCATCAGCCACCCATGGCAGGGGGGGAGTGATGATGTTGGTGTTGACGGCTGCAGCATCGTGTCTATCTGCAGCATTCAGTAAAGATAGGGTGACATGTAAAAGAGTCAGAGGATTGTTTTCCCTTTCGCTTCTGGGGGTGTGTGTGGGGGCGTGAGTAGATTGCCAAGCTATGCCCTGACCCACCGTGGACACTGTGTTTGACCCTAGAAGCATTTGGAGCTCAGCCAAGAATGCAAATACTTTTTCGGAGGCTGCAGGAACTGTGGGATAGCTTCAGTCCTCCAGTCCATGAGCGTCCATTTGATTCTTTGGCTTTCCGTTACGATTGTCACGCTGCAGTGCGCTGAGTCCCTGCTATGGCGTATGTCTGTAGATTTTAAAAAAAGGATTCTGAATTTCATCTTCTGTAACGGAGCGCTGATATAACGGATTTGCCTGCCCTTACAGCGATCACATCCGCATGGTCCGTGCTGGAGTTCTTTTTTTATTTTGATTTCGGACTGCATCGCCACCCGTGCTGATCGGAGCTCCACGCTGGGCAAACAGGAAATATTCAAAAGTTCGCGGGGCTTTTCCTGTCTACCTGACCACTGCATCCGAGTTCAGATTGCGGTCCAGAGCGGTCACTGGTGCACTGTGGGATAGCTCCCGGAGGCCAATGCCGTCGATCAGCGTCCACACTAACCCTAATCCGATATGGTAATACCGATACTAGCGTTACTCCTCTCGTTAGGGAGGAGTACAGAAACCGGTTTAAAGAGCCATTAAAATCGATATAAGGTGCCTCCTAGTGTGGACGGTTGTGGCGTTAAATCGGTTTTACGCTCCTAAAACCGGTTTAAACGCCTAGTGTAGACCAGGCCTAACAGGGCTCTGGAATGGTCTTCAGAGGGGTTGCCAGTTGCATTTAGGAGGAAATATTTTCATTTTGTTTTCCTTCCCCTGATGATTGTGTGGATTTGTGGAGGTGGGGAGGGAAAGCATGTGCTGCTGTTTTGGATCTCCATGATTGGGTAATAATTAGCAAAAATACTTAGAGCCCGGAATAGTCACTCATTGTCAGTTATTTAAATATGAACTTGACAGCCAACTAGAAAAGGAATCAGATAACATCATAATAGATGGAGATAATGGGGTTTACTTGTTGTTTTCAGCTTTTTCTCCTTAAGGGATTTACCGATCAAGTTCCAGTTTCCAAGTAAAGGTGGTGAAAACTCAGAATTGTTGATGCCGTTCCAAATCAGAACAAAACAAAAAAAATCTACATTTCTGATTAAATGAAATTGAATTTTTTTTTTGCTAGGTTAAGCAAAACTTTCTGTTGGAATAATAGTGAAATAGATTTTGAAACAGTCATTTCAAAATGAGAAATCTAAACGCTACGTTCCAATAAGGGCAAAGCACAACATTACTGACCTTAACCAAACACTTAATTTCAAATTTTGTAAAAATGAAATTTCATCGACAGTCCTGTAGAAAGGTTCAGATTTGACACAATAACTCTTTTCTGACATCGGAAAATTTTAAACCAGCTCAATTTTCAAGCTTTTTCCAGGAGTTCACAAGCTAAGCGCATGACAAATATCCAAAAGTACTGAAACAATACAGTGTCCGTTTGTGTCCCTTGTATTTGTTGTGCAGCAGAGTCTCCTAGTGGGAAAATGAGCACTGACACTGTTTGTTTTAACCAGCAGCCTCCATTTTTCAGCACTCTTTAAAATGCATTTAAAAGGAGTTAAGTCATGTTAGCACTTAAGCAGAATTTTGATTTAGTACTGCTAGGCACAGGAAGAGAGAATGTAATATTAAGAGACAGAAGGTTGAAATGAGGGTCCTTCATTTTGCATTTCTGGCTCAGGAGAATTTTCTTTTGGTCTTTAACTACAGATAGCTCAAAATTCATGAGCTGGCAGTCAGTGCTTGGAAGAGGCAGGAGTAAAGCCTGAACTGGATTCTAAAACTGGATAAAGCTTCTGTTTGGGCACAGACAATAGTTGGAATGAAGCTGGGAAAACCACACATGCTCTGGTTACTCCAGCCTAATTATGTCTATAAGTCATTAGCTCCATAAAAATATCTGATATTTCATTCATAATAAAATATGGCTTGGAAGATATTCTGCACACCAAGCAAAATGCTGCGGACTAAGTCTATTAGAGCTGGTTGAAATTTTTATGGCAGAGATAAATCCACTTTCCAACTATCTAAATGAGAATTTCCATTGGAAGTGACTGATTTTTTTTTTCTATTAAATTTTTCAGGTTTCCATTGAAAAACTGAACACCAAGTATTTACTGGAAAACTGACATTTCCCATGGAAATTTGCACTGAGACATTTCAAACTCTTTGTGTTTTTAGCTTTCAGTCACTTGAAAATTGAACCATGTTGGGAGGTTGCATTTGAAAACCTGAGCGCTTTTTTGTAAGAAATCCAAGGGAAAAATACTCTTTTCCTGACCAACTCTATTTGCTACTCAGTAGTCTACAACATGAAATCAGTATTGTGCTATAGGTACAGATGCAAAACATCCATTACAATGGGTATTAATTGGCAGGCATAACAAGGGAAGCTGACAAATGATTGGGCATGGATCAGCCTCACTCTTAAAATAATATTTAAGGTCTACAAAAAGGCCATTACCTAGTTGTGTGACACCCCATGCAGTGAATTGGGAACTTCAGAGTTGCCAGTTTTGTATGAGAAGTGTATTCCCTAATAATTAAAACAAAGAAATGCAATGTAAAAAAAGAAAAGAAACATAAGAATTTAAATGCTGGTGTTTCCTTAGTGATCACTGTGCATTTGGGAATTTGGAAGAAATAATAAAAAAAAAAAGAAATCTATGAAATGCATAGTGGGACCTTTGGGCAATGTTATAAGGGGAAGTGCATGCTTGTGATAAGCAGAATGCTATTAAGAGAGTAAACAATGCATTCTTACCTTCACAAATATGGAGGCTTTAGCACATATTTTTGCCACTGCTTCTCCTCTGCATATTTTATGCAAGGAAAATAATGTTAGCCCTAAATAGCTTTCAAATAAATGAGCTTAATCTTGTCATCAGATGTGTTGACTTGGAATAGGCCAACTGAGTAAGATAAAACACCTGAATCTGGAAGCACTGGAAATCTTTTAGGAAAAGACTGCTTTCACAGATTTCTAACACAGGTTCACCCAAGACATTTGAATAGCTCCGACAAATACCAAGACATTTTTGGTGCAGATCTGATCGCTTGTTTAAAAAAAGTTTGCCCAAAGATTGCTTTGACACATGTCCATGTTTCATCACTCTCCCTGCAAAGTAGTTGAACCAAATTCTCTGTTGGTGTAACTTCCATTGAAGATCTGTGTTCTGTTGAAATAGGGGGTAGAGATTTGCCTAACCTTTTAAAAGGGAACCTTTCCATTTATATTCCCCTCTGAACTGTTGTGCCTATAGACCCCAATCACAGCTCACGCCCTCTTGTACTAGGCACACTATATATACACACACACACACTGAAAACCCAATACCTCTCTGAAATTGTTTGTACACAATAGCATCACGAGGCCCGATCAAGATGAGAGCTCCATAGTTCTAGGCATTATCCATACCTGTAATAAGAGCTAGCCCCTGCCCCAAAGAGCTTAGACTCTTAGTTAGACAAGACACATCATGCGTGGGAAGGGAAACAGATGCACAGAACTGAAATGACCTGCCCAAGGGCACATGACTGGCTACTGGCAGAGCTCAGAATGGAGCCTAGATCTCTAGGGTCCTAGTCCAATATCCACTGCACCACACTACATCTCACTTACCCTCTTTGTACACCTGACCGAGCCACATCAGTACTGTAATCGGTCTTCACCGTCCTCCATTCCCATGGCGTTTATGAGTTGAGCTTTGTATGGACAGTTTAAAGAGCAAAATGCTGGAGCAGACCCCTGTCTAGAAGAGTAGTACTTTGCTACTCTATAGGATGTATGTTATACACACCTATGCAGAGAACAGGTTCTTGTAGATATTCTATATTAGTCTGACTATTGAGATTAATTAAAAATATAAAAACCTATCTGCATGAAAACTTTATATTTTTGATATTTTTTATCAGTGTGAATCCATCAAGGGTAGGAAAGAATTTAAAATAGTTATTCTAAATATTACTTGCTGTAAATTAGTTTCTTGTCTAGTTTAACCTTCAGCCAGAGATCCGGACAATGGCCAGACATTGTGACAGCATGGAGACCAAGCTAGCAACCTCTTCTGAGACAGACAGATACAATCTGCTATGTTAGGATGCCACTTGTGCTATCTAATGTATAACTGGGCAGACTAATAATAACAGAAGTCATCTAGGGACAATGCAGAGAACATTTCCTTTGGATCTCAATGCCATTACATTCCAATGAAAAGATCTGGCATAATGAGCACAACAGTGTCCCAGCATTTGCTACACAAAAAATCATTAGTGATGATGCTCAACCAAGTAGGGTCCATGCTGTGACCATACCCCAAGGTAAACAGAAATCTATTCAGTAAGCCTCTGTTGGCTGAGATTTCTGGAGTGAGATAGCAAGCAAACAGCCTTTGAACATGTTACTGAGGAGTAGGGTGTCAGCTGTAAAAAGCTAATGAAGTCAGCCAGTGGGAAAGATAATGTTTAAAAATCATTTTGATCTCTACCATGGCAATTTGGTCCCTGAGATCAAAGGAACAATTTGCAATGTAGGTTATTACGGGGACTAACAAAGCAGCATGATTTTTGTGCAGTCATGAAAGCAATTTTGTAAAAGAAGCAGTCTGCCTCACCTTCTCAATCTCAGGCTGTGTAATTGGCTGTCATTTAGTAGGTCATGTATCCATTGACTTCTTTAACTAGCGGAGGATCATAGTATCCAGAATAGCAGACCTTAAGAAGGTCAAACTTTCCAGCAAAAAAGCTACAAACAAATGGAGCCCTTGATCCTAATCCAGGGAAGTATCCCTGTTCAGGAAGGATGTACATACACGTTATTTTAAGTGTATCTTCAAGTGCCATTTAAGTCGGATTCAGTTTTCAACAATGTTTTACTGAAAACCCAAAAAGTATTGGGTTTTGGGGGAGTTGGTTTTTTGTTTGGGGGTGGGGGGAATGGGACTCACAAAATTGTGAGAAATTAAAGACATTTCCTGCAAGAAACAGTTGGCATTTTCCAACCAGTTATAATTATTATAAGTTATTACCCATATGTAAGTTCACTGTGGCTGGAGATCCAAAATCTTCTTGTTGAAGAAGATACGGCTCTGGAGCTCAGTGTCATGCAAGATCAAGATGAACTTGTCTTTCGTTTCTTGAGAATGCAGTGCGAGACTCCTGTTTACACTGACCTTCCCACAGTAAGGGGGAAGTCTGTCTGTCTCCCCTGCCACCGCCAGTCCTAACTAGGACCACGCTGATACATAAAAAACACATTGTATTTGGCAAATGTACCATGGTTATTGGCATTATAGAGACAGGAGGACATTCTGGTCTCCCTTAAGTCAATCAGAGTTTTGCTGTTGACTTCACTGGAGCCAGGAGTTCATCCTCAGAATCTAAACAAGCCTTAACTCAGAACTAGATTTGACAGAAAGTGTTGAATTGCTCTTAATAAAAATAAGAGTGCCGTTCAGCCAATAAGCCACAAGGAGGAAAACCCACTATGCTAGTAAGTGTTGCCTGTCTGGAACAGACAGATTTTTATTTCCACAGTCAAAGTTAAACACTCATTCCAAATGCCCCTTACAGCCTTCTTCTCCATTGCTTGTGTGAAGTTCAAAGGGCCAAATTCTTAGCAGCCGTAAACAAGTGAGAGGCCCCTGAAGTCAGACTTGCATTCAGACCATCAGGTCTGAGCTGGGCACCAAGCAGATCAGAATCCAGTGAAATATGGTCTCCATCAAACTGACATGTATCAATAAATACTGAACTAGCTAATGAGCCACTAGCTCTGGAAACCTTTGAAGACAACAAAATCTAGATGGCCCATCACCGAAGTTAATTTGAAGGCCGTGGAGAGGACCATCAGTACATCCAATGGCTGCATCATTTTCGTTGCACTAAACACTCCCCTGAAGATAGTACTTCCACATTTAAAATCACAGTTCCCGCCTAACTGCTTTTCGAGTGCTACTTCTGGAGGTAAATGTTTCTGGGTTGGCTGGACTTGGAGTGTTCAACATATGACAGTGCCTGCTACTATTTTTAAAAGTGCAGCTGATAGTTTATTAATTCTATGAGCCTTTGGACACTACTTGATGTTCACATGTGCCTGAATTTTTGAGACGTTTTTTGCTTAAGCTCTAATACTCAGCGAAAGTGTAAGACATTAACAGTATTCTATAGCTGATAACCTCAGAACCACAGTGATTGCCCATGCTATGCATTTGAGTATTCATCTTGTTCTTTAATGACTTGATTAAAATGGAAGTTTTTAGGCTGCTATAAAAGATAGGCAGATGGGCAGAATGAATGGCAAAAATATGACAGACCTGCTATAGTCCCTGACCATCTGTTTAGGACCTTTATAGAGACCTGATTTTAAAGTTGCACACATCTATGAGGTCTCTAGCAGATTTTTTCCATTGCAGAAGGCCGTGCAATAGGCTGTGCCGAGTGCCATCCATTCTACTGTCACTACAAACTGGTATTTCTTTACATACAGTTCTGAGCAGATGCCTTTCTCATCCATTTCTTGTTACTAAAATGCTTGGTACGTGTGCATATGTAAGAGGGGAGTTAATAGATATAGTGCCAGTAGATGATGCTCATGAATATGTAGGATAGTTTCTGGGTTTGGAACAATCAGTAAAACTTGTTGTGTACTGCAAATAGCTTCCTCTAGCTGTTTTTAATGCTTCCTGGGGTTTGGCTTTATTAACAAAGATATTAACAATCAGGGGCGGCTCCAGCACGCCAAGTGCATGCTTGGGGCGGTAAGCCACGGGGGGCGCTCTGCCGGTCGCCGCGAGGGTGGCTGGCAGGCTGCCTTCGGCGGCATGCCTGCGGAGGGTCCACTGGTCCCGTGGCTTCGGCGGACCTCCCGCAGGCTGCCACTGAATTCACGGGACTGGGGACCTCCCGTAGGCAAGCCGCCTGCCTGCCGTGCTTGGGGCAGCAAAATGCCTAGAGCCGCCCCTGTTAACAATAACATAGTACAAAGTTCAGACCCAAGCATTCTTTAGCACCTAGGGTTCCTACTTCAGATTTCTCAACTCACACTCCAGAGCCTCTTCCCTCCAGTGCACCACTGCCTCCTCCCTTGTAGTCTGTTACACCAATCAGATACATGCTTCAGTGAGCAGGCAGAACCCACTTAAACCTTTCCAAGTAGGAACCGCACCTGCAAGCAAGGTGGGTTGTTCCATGGAAAACTGTTTAACATCCTGCTAAACCCTGGCTTAAACAAATAAGCAAGGGAGATTGTAGCAAGAACTTGAAAGACCCTACAAACTATTTTTGACAGTTGTGCTTTAAAGTGTTTGGAAGCCTTAAGAATACGTACCTGGTACATGCTAATCTCATTATCTATTCTTCATGGTGAGTTACCTGAGCAAGTTTTCTGGTTTGATTTTCTATTAGAAAGAATAGATTTGAATTACTTACATGAAAGTGGATAGTCTATGAAATCATTCAGTAGCTTCCGTTCAACGCATTCTCTGTTCAGATCGGATGATAGGCTATCTATAATTACAGCTAACAAAAGTCACTTTAATGATGTGCAGGAGTTGAGAGGAATAATAATAGACTGAAGGAAATGGGCACACTGTCCGCATGTGAGCTGCTATATCACACTTGGTGCCTGTCTTTGCATAAATAATTCTGTTTCAGAACTGCCTCTTATGATTAAAACTTAATATGACATGCACACACAAAATGTTGAGCCCTGCTATCCTAAATAACAGATTATGGCTAATTTGCTCTGAAGACTCTGCATCAAAAATAGATCAAAATTCTGTTGAACATCTTCCACCATTTTTACTTGTATCACTATGTGACTGGATACATTTACTGGATACAATAATGGGGAAAATAAGATCAAGGTTATTTTGGTGTGTGACCTGCAATAAAATTGCTGAGTAGATTAGGATCAATTTCTGGAGACTACCGTATTTTCTATATTGGTAACACAAAGGGTTTGGCTATTTCTGTTTGTTCCATAAGGGATAGTGATTATGATTTACGGTGGCTTTTTAAGTACTTGTCTCTTTTATAAGCTTAGAATGTTTGTATTGTACTGTTAAAACATATTAAGGTCCTTGTTATGCTGACGAGACTAGTCATGTGACCTCAATGTGTTGGGGAATTTAAGTACTGTGCATATCTATGGTCAATTTTATACTACAATAGCTAGGAATAACTTACGCACACAAATATAGCTTTGCTCATTCAAGGACTGTAGAACTTGGCCATATATTAGTGGTCTTGTCTAACTAGTTAGTGCACAGCAAGCCAGGATGTAAATTTACAGCACGCTCTTGTTCCACACCGTGGTAAGTGGCCATGTTGATCATGCTACCATACACTAAAATGTCCATAGTGTACTTACGATAGCTCAATGAGACCTTTGAACAGAAGTATGTGTACTCAAGCTGGGAGTCACACCACTGGCTCATAGTGTAGATGTAGCGTTAGTATGCAGCAGGCTAGCAGGTTGCACGCTCATATCCTGGCTTGCTGCACACTACGTCGCTGTGTGGACAAGGCCAGAGATGTGCTGAGGAGGTGGGGTTTTGATGTAGTTTAGGTTTCAGATGGGATTTGGGATTCAGGTTTCAGGCTGAATTTAGTTTATATCTTCAGGTTAGATAAATTTGATACCTCCCCAAGATGCCTGCTTAGAAATAGTCTAATGTAGAAGAGGGATAAACTATTAAAGTTAAGATGACAAAATTCTGGTCTGATCATGCAGTTGTTCTAGATGCCAGTAGTTTCACTGTGTAATAATTTAAGTATCAACTGCAAAAGGGTTAAGAAATGGTACATTCTTTTTCTATAGTTTCTTCAGAGCTGAGAGTACAGAACTTCATCATAGCAACTAGTGCAGTATATCGGCAATTGGGAGTCTCTTAAATATAGACTTCCGCCAAAGGTCATTCTTTAATATTTTACCTTTTGATGATACAGTCAAATCAATGCACATTGTAGCTGGCAATGGTGCACTTTTTTAAATGGTTTGTTTTGGGGTTGTAGCAGAAATGCAGCATTAATTCTTAATTTTATACAAACCCAATTACCAAGTGTATGTGTCATTCTGATTGGACAGGTGGTGGCACAGAGCAATAATTGCTTCAGCTCCACCAATTGTACAATGCATAGACATGAAGTGTTTTGTTTTAATATTCTCCAGTATGACAAATATTAAGCTGATTATATTCCTTTCACAGTTACAGGGATAAAACACTCTGGACTTTGTATAGTGAGTTGCTGGTCCCAATCCAGTTCCTACTGGAGAGGTGGGTACATCAAATGGTCACCACAGATGGCTTTAATTTGGTAGTCTTGTCAGTAAGGCCAAGAGTTACATGGACATTACTGTTGTTTACATGGCACCAGAAGAGATGCATAATATAAAATTCTCCAGCCCCATAGATCATGCAGCTTAAGGAGGGGGGAGAGAAGCAGGAAAGCATCACAAGAATGTATTACGTTGAGTATATTTAATATATTTTCCTTTTTCCCCCTGCCAGCCCTATAAATGGTCCCTTCAAGTGAGGATTTGAGGCATACTGGTTTGGCATGAATTGGCTGAATCTGACACTACAATTGCCCATCCTGTACTTTTTTATAGATAAACAAAAGCCCTTTGTCATCCAGGTTTTCAATCTGGGACCTTTCAGGACCATTAAATAAAAATTAATAATCCCTGTCACATAACTCGTGTCTCTTTTTGGGCCTTACACCTCACCCTGAGCATGTGCCTGGCGTAGCCTTTGCAACACATCTCACTTGGCGAGGGACACGTTTGACTCAGAATAGGCATAGAGGCTCAGGCCTTAGACCCCACCTTTTGCCTTCTCTACTTTTCCTTGGAGGTTGAAGGGCTTTGCATCTTTCAGGGAGATCAGTGCGCAATACCAACCCGCTAGCAGCCTTCTTAAAAAACAGGATTTGTTTGAAAAACATAGAAAATCTGATTAAAAGAAATGGTTTACATATCTGTATATTTGACTAAAGCCCAGGGAGGCAGGCTTTCCTTAGCTTAATTATAGCCAAGAGAAGAAAAATCTCCATCTCTAGAAAGGAAGTCATCTGACCCTGCCAGAGAGCCGTTCTCTCCCCCATCCACCCCACTTCCCCTCTGCTTAACAACCAGAACTGAGTACGTAATGGATTTTATTTATTTATTTATTTTGGTTCAGGAGCCAAACCAAAAGGCTGTTTTTTTTTGTTTTGTCTTTTGTTTTTTAAATAAAAGAAAATAAAATTTAGTTCAAATCAGAATCAATGTTTCCAAAAATTTTCATTGTATTGAAAAACTCAAACGTTCATTTAGAATCAAACAAAACATTTCAGTTGACTTGAAAAGACGAAACTTTCTTCAATTTTTTTTTGCATTTTGATTCAAGAGGTTATTTTAAATCTTGGCCAATTAAAAAATGAAATGCCATTTCTAAGTCCAGTCAAAATAAAATGTTTTGACTTTAAAAAAAAAATCAATTGAAGCGCCTCATGAAATTCAGCCTGAATTTGCAAATAATTTCAGAGACCCCCAAAATACATTTTTTGGGAAAATATCTACACCGCTACCCCGATATAATGTGGCCCGATATAACATGAATTCGGATATAATGCGGTAAAGCAGTGCTCGGGGGGGGGCTGTGCACTCCGGCGGATCAAAGCAAGTTTGTTGTAACGCGATTTCACCTATAACGCGGTAAGATTTTTTGGCTCCCGAGGACAGCGTTATATCGGGGTAGAGGTGTATTTGCCAAAAAAGATTTCACTCATATTAAGTCCAGGTGTTAGAGTTCATTAGCTGATCAGGGTGAAGCTCCTTCAATGTTTCCATAAAGAGTGTTTTTTGTCCCATTCTCCTCTTCTCCCTTCCTCCCCCCGCTTTCCCTCACCCCCGGTATTGTCCCCCAGTTTCTTGTTTCTAAATCCAGCATTCCAAAAGTTACGTGGATTTCCACTTCCGTAGACAATTCCTTGGCTAGTTAGAAGTGACTTTTGAATTGTCTGCCTGGTGTTGAAACCAGCTCCCTCTTGGGCATTATGCTAGTTGCCATTTTCCTTGGGGGAGCTGGGAACGACTTTTCCCCTCATCACCATATTGGCAGGGATGGGGTGGTTTTTTTGTCTCCCAACAGCAGGTCTGGCTCTCAGTGGGGTGGAGTAGGATGTCACAACTTAGTATGTTAAATGTGTGGTGGATGTCTCGTGCGGGTACTCGGTATGGAAGGGATGTGGTTATCTGATGAAATAGATTGGAAAAGGCTGTGAAGGAAATCATCCCTTAGGGGAGCTGAATAAGCAGGTTTTAGGGCTCCGACACCTTGTACAGTGGGGAGCTGATTTCCCCCTCCCCCCTTTTTCCTGAGTCCCCTTCAAGGGAGCGGAGAAGAAGGGCTTGGGGATGCTATGTCTGGAACAGTGGGAAGTCTATTCCCCTCCTTCCATAGGCCCCTTTCACCTTCTGCAGTGAGCGGAATAGCTGGGGCCTGGTTGTGGATGACTAGTAAATGATTAAGGAAAGGATGACGACTTGCACTGTACAACTTGTCAGGTACCCCCAGATAGTTTATGTGAATCAAGTTGTGGCCCATTGCCTCCTGTCAGTCTTTCAGTGTGGTGGCTGCTGAATAAAAGTTAGGAGGGTCCCACCCCACTTCCCCTTTTTTGTCAACTTTTTTTTTTTTTAAAGAAGAGTGATTAGATGTTGCATATGACATCTGCTTATGTGAACTATAGGTGGGTTTAGTTGCTCTGGTATATATTTCAGTCTGAATGTTATGGTTTGGCAAAGTGATAAGCAACTGAAAACAGGGTCTTATACTGGAAAGTGTCAGGCAACCTTAACTAAATGTGTTATTACCATTAATTCTGTACTTCCTATATAGTATTGCATTTATCTCCTTTTTATTGTTATAATATTGCTAAATCGAAAGGAACTGCACCATTATATAAGGGTGACAGTGAAGTGTGATCCAACAGTGGTTTGGCAGTAAAGATAACTGTGCAAATGTCTTCTCTGTAGGAAAAATGGCTAGTATTTTATGAATTATAATTTATCTGGGGCTGCCTTTGGTACATATCTGATTTTTTTAAAATTAGAATATTGTCCTTTTCTTTAAGGGTAAAACTATTAACTGTACAAATCACCCATGTTTCCCTTTCAGTGAATATCATGATAGGACTAGTATTGTTTCCTTGTGAATTGCTTGGGAGATTACTTTCTATAAGCTAGACTCTCTCTTTTAATTAGTTCACTTCCTAACTTTTTTGATAGGGCTGTGGAAATATCCCTTCCCTCTGCCATAAAATCATTGTTTGAGAGAATCAAAACCACTGGCCTTTTCATCTTGCCTGTGATGGAGTGGACTCGGTCTGGAGGCCCCCTGCTGGAGGCCTCATGGCCCTACATCACCCCACCCCAGAATAGAGAAGAGGAGAAGTCCTCCAGGCAGCCTAGAGTGACTGCAGAGAAGCAACCAATTGGAGGGGCAGCTGGAGTGACCAATCAGCGATCAGAAGGGCCATATAAAAGGCAAGCAGCAGAGCAGAGAGTTCAGTTTCTGCTTGGTGCTCCAAGAAGACCAGGTGTCTGGTTGGCTGAACATCAGGATCGTGGACAGGTCATTGCAGGCAGGCTGAGCCCACAACCTGGCCTGACCAGGCACGGGCACCGAGATGGGGCCCAGCTGGTCTGGTTGCAGATTGAGCCCAGGGAGGACTGCTGAAAGGTCACCAGCTGCAGATACAGAGATGAGCCTGGGTTGGGTTGTTGAAGGCAGGGCGTCTGGGAAGAAACCTTAGAGCTATAGCCCCATACCAGGGTTGGGGGGAAAACCTGAGACTGTATACCCTGGAAGAAGGGACAGTGAATGCAGCTCAGACAGAGGGCTGAGTCGCTGAAGACCTGCTTGAAAGAACTGGGATTGCAGGCATTATTGGCCAGGGAAGGGAGTGCTCACAAGAGGCAGGTGCTGACCCCGTTACGTTGCCATTTATGCTTTGGCCCAAACCGACACAGTACTTAAGCATGTGCTTAACCTGAAGCAGAGGAATAGTAAAACACATACTTTAAGTGCTTTGTAGGATTGGGGCTCAATTGACCTACATACCACACAAGTTGTGTATTAGAGTATAAAATCACTTCAATAATATGAGCAAACCAAACCTTTCTGCCTGCTTCATAGACCACATTTGTAACAGTAAGAATCTTTCCCACTTACAGTGCACCTTCCTTCATGGATCTGAAAGGATGAGCTTAGCTAGTAAATCAAACACAGATTATTGGCCCCATTTTACGGATGAGGAAATTAATGTATAGAGAGGCAGAGATTCAGCCAGGGATTAGAGTCCCAGTCCAGGGAGTTCTCACAAGAGGTAGCAGAGAGTACTGAAAAGTTGTGCAGACCCCGTGCTCCAAAGTTTATGGAGGGGGATGCTCCCACTGAACTTGGAGTTTTACCTACTTCATAAAGGCAGCATCAGCCCTGATCACTAGACCTGGATTATGCTTTTTTGCTTGAGAAGTTACTTTGGCGTTAGACTGATTGTGAAGGGTCATTTTGTTTAAAGAACATTCCTTTTAGGGTGATTGCTGCTGCTGTCCGACAATAGCAAAGCAAATTGATGGTTATGGCACTTCTTTGAGGGCAAAGGGAACAGGAAAGGTAATTGTTCTTAACTACTTAACACAGTGAACAATATTTCTGTGGCTGTAGAGATGAGCTGATCTAGTTAACCTGGCATCTCCTGGGTGTCTCTCGCTCACACACCATTTGTATACTGCATTTCCTAAAGTAATCAGCCATTCTCTTTCTATTAAAGTGTGTGCAGTAATCTTAACAGGTGGCAACCATAGAGCACATAGCCTTTTTCTCTGACAGGCTACAGAGTGCTTCATCTTCTGGTCCCATCTCAGCCCTGAGGGCATATACCTTTCACTCATGTCAGTATCTTTATTTTTCAGGATACTCACAAGCACAGTGAATGATTGATTCCTAGCTGTCATTTGAGAGGAATAAATGCAAATTGCTCTTGCTGGAGAGGGAAGCCATGTAAAAATGCCTCTCCTATTTTGCAAATGCAAACTGGAATGATTGCATGGAGTCTTCCCAGATGCACACTACCTGCTTGTCAGGATGAATTCCATTGAAAAACACTGAGGGCTGGCACAGCACAAAAACAAAAATCACAACCAATTGTGCAAGCGCACCTACAGTGCAAGTATTTAACTGTGGAGAGGACCTGCCCGACATTTCCCATCGAGTGATTCTTTCATGCCTGTAGGCTTCTTCTCCCAAGCTTTTTTCTCTGCTGGTGCCTCCCTGCTCATGCTGCTGGCAATGTGTTTTTCTTTCTTTCTTTTTTTTCCCTACAGCTTGTGTGCTCAGGATAACACGTACTTTTTTCCTGGGGCTTGATCCAACACCTTTAAAAACCAGTGGGAGCTGAAGCAAGCCCCTGATTTCTGGCACCACAGGCCTGCAGAGTAAGATGGGTTACTTGATGAAAAGGTGGTATCCATGCATCTGGAGACCCTAACTCCATATTGCAGTGTCCAGAATCTGTTCTCCTTCCTACTTTAGCTCCCCACAATGGCCTCCCTGTATCCTCAAGGAAACTGAGATGCCAAAAAGCTCATGAATTTATTACCACACCAGTGAAGTTTCCCTGCTTGAAAAGGACGATTGGAAGGGAAAGTTTAAATGGCCCCCGTAGTGTAGTGAAATTATGTCAAACTTGGTTCATCATGTATTTACCATTTTTTTCCTTCCTGTATATGCCAAAAATGTCTAGAAAAGAGATAATTGATCTCATTTCAACATCACTAGTAAATTTCACTACACAAGACAAATCATTATATATTCTTTTCTCATTAATTCCTTAGGCAATAAATTTGTTTGGGAGATGATTGGAAATGCATCACCCACCGCTCTTTCGTTGTGTATTTCAAAGGTCTGTGGGTGAAAGATTTATTTTTTTTATTTGTTTCTCTGAGATTCGCTCCATAGAGCTTAGTTCAAAAAAAATATTTATGTATTCTAGTATCCCCATGACCTGTATTTCTATGCTGGATAAAGAAGAGGTTACATAGTCACCATTATCAATTACTGGAGGGAGATGCATCCAGTTTTATGTCTTTCTGGATGGATGGATGAATGGCTGGCTAATAGCTGTTACATATTTGTCTTATGCTGAAAAATAATGAAGACTTTCATGATTCTTTTTCCCACCAGGAAATATACCATAGTAAACTTTTGAAACATGCATTCTATCCTAAGCATGCATATTTTAAAAAAATAATTTGCTCCTTTTGTAACTATTTTTATAAAGGACAGTGCCAAGTTAAATAGGCCAAACATGACTTAATTTAAAAGTGAATTTTTTCCCCTCATTTATCTAAGTGTTGCGATTTATTTTATGTTCTCCCTTTCACAGCTAATGTTTGATCCACTGAGTAATGGAAAAGTCCTGCATACAGTCAGTTAATTGTGTGGGACATATTAACTAGTTAATATGAGCTATTGTAGCAAACAGTGCCTCATGGTGGCACAGGTTTTTTGCTATCATCTAGATTTCTATACACTTAATTGGGAAAGCCACTTAATGGGGATGGTCCCCAGGGAACCAGTTTTTTTTAAAGCTTGAGAGACAATCAACAGGGATATGAGTGGCGAGTAAATGAAACACAGCCCTTCCCAATGAACTTCTCAATTACGTGTGTAAAGCTGTCTAAGGACTTAAGGCAGATTAAGACACTGCAACGTACAGGTAGCTTTAAGTACTAATGTGTTTTAAAGGCTTATGGCATTTCAAGCACTTGCGTCATTTTAAGACCCACATTAAGTCACTTTAAGTGGCTCTTCGGATCATTGGGAAGATGGCTTAATTGGAAGGTTAGTCCTGTACTTCTTTTCTTATTGGAGCAAAGAGAACAATATCTGGACAACTTCTTAATAACATCTATATGGAAACTCGGCGCTCAAAGTAAGTTACTGTTACTATAGATATGCGTATAATAGATCAGTGTGAACTTATTGAAAGAAGTATATCTAATGCTCAGTGTACTAGAAGGGAAGCCAAGACTCTTGGATTCTATTCTCTGCCTAGTCCCTCTGGGCCACTTGAATGCAGCCACTTCACTGCCCACCAGCGTCAGTAAGGGAAACCCAATCTGGCTTTGTGTGAGCAAGTACAAGTGACAGCCGCTCTGTGCCTTGTCCTCATTGTACAGATGGGAAGATGAATAATATTTGCCTACTTCACAGGAGTTTGATAAGACTTAATAGATATGAATGTTCCTAGGATGAAAAGTTCTATGAAAATACTAGTTAAACAAATTTTGGTTTTAAATCACATTGGAATTATTTCTCTTTGCTACAGTTCTCACCAGGTAGGAAATATCTGGTAGAGATGTGTCCATTGTTGTTTATTTTATTATGACAGCTTGATCTATTTGGGGGTTGAGCATGGTCATTCCTATCATAATTGCATTTTAAAATTAAACTCTTATTGATCTTACTGCAACAGACTTGTGTACGTATACACATATCAGTGCCCTTCAAATGATACCTGAGACATTATCCCTTAGTTTACTACCATATATGTTTGTCCAGAGATTCTTTGTACATTTATTCCTGAAACATAAACTTTTTGTCCCATATGAAAAGATTGTGATTGAGAGTAAAACTCAAGACCATAATAGTCGCATCCCAAGCCTACTAACTAGTAGTGTTGGGGGGAAAGAACTTTAGTTCTGTGAAAATAATTCTGACAACATGAAAATTCTCTGTCCTCAATCAGGATGAAAAGCCAAAATCTGAAAAATTTGTCTTGGAACTGAAATCTCATAATATTTCATTTTGGAAACACTGGTTCTAAAATAAAATATGCTCTCAGGGATGCTCAGATGCATGAAAAGTGACACAGTTCTGAATTCTATCTTTGTTTTGGTGGTGTTAGAAGTCAAGGGCAAACCTCAGGACCAGGGTAGGTTTACTGTGTTGTTTTGTGCAGCACCTAGCACAGTGGGACCATGATACATGATTTGGGCTCCTAGGAACTACGGGAATACAAATAATATGCAGGGTGTATGTGCTGTTGAAAGCAAGGAAGGTACAGCATTAGCTCCAGTGTGTTCCTGGAAGATGCACTCTCGCATGAAAACAGGCATTTGAACCTATCAATTTGAATAAACAGTGGAGGTTCTTAAAAACTGGCTAATTGCCTTGGATAACTAAATATTTTCAGTTTTGGCATTATTAACATAGGGAAGTGCAAGGAATTAACTCCTAGAGAAGCTTACCTTAGTATCTCTTAGGTACAAGTGGTGAGCTCTTAAGGGTCACCTTTGTAGCCATAGAGTTCTGGGTGGGTACATATGGATGCTCTTTTTGTGTGTCTCCTAGAATTGTGCGCCCGTTGAGCCAATGCAATTAATCTCGATTTACTTCAGGGTAACGGAGATCAGAATCTGACCCAGCAGGGCTGGCATGGCAAATCTGGCTCTAGATAGTGCTGGGATACCATACGGAAAGAGGCCAATGTAAATTGGAGAACACCGATGGAATAAAGTGGTGGGCCTGGAAATAATCTCAGACACTGTGGGTGCTATAATAATTATGCAAAACATTAATGAATAACACCACAAAATAGGCTCAACCATGATCATTAGGCATACTTGGCATACGTTTGTGTCATACCTGTCCAGTGCTTAAGCCCTGGATATGATCCTTTATCAATTTAAGATGGATAAAAACCAGGGATTGTAGAGTACAGGTATGCTAAGACTTCACATAAAGGTTTCTGGCAAGAATATATTGTTGGTTGTATGCCTCAGTCCATTTCTATATGAGAGATAGAAGACTTGAAATTATTGTAATAAAATGTAAACTGCAATTTAAAGATGTTTAAACCATGGGGGTGGGGGAACTGGCGGGGAAGCATGAGCAAATATTTCCTAGAGAAGTCTGTCCCTACAATCTATTTCACTGTGTTACCTTTCTTGTAGATTCAAACATTGCCGATATTCCATTGGTCACCCAGAATGCCCTAGGCACTTACAGCTGTGGAAAAGGCTTAGAGCTTTGCTTCATTCCCAACAGAGTCCCAGGATTAGACATGGCCAAGAATTGAATTCAAGGCCTGATCCAGACCAATGGAAAGTCTCCCGTTGGAGTCAGTGAGCTTGGCTTGGGCCCTTTCCAGACCTCTGGTGCCATTGTCGGCATCAATAATGCTGATACGTCACAGACACCACTATGACTTGAATAAAAGAAGCGGCATGTGCACTGTATTGGTCAAGAGTAACAGCCATGTAAACTAAGGGCCCACTCCTGCAGACACTTACCAAACGTAGGGCAAAATCTTTGCCCCATTGAAGTCCAGTGGAAGTAGGGTGATCAGATGTCCCGATTTTATAGGGACAGTCCCGACTTTAGGGGCTTTTTCTTATATAGGCACCTATTACCCCCACCCCGTCCTGATTTTTTACACTTGCTGTCTGGTCACCCTAAGTGGAAGTTTGGCCATTGATTTAAATAGGGCCCCGATTTCTCCCTACAGAGTGCTTGCTACGATGAGTAGTCTAATTGGGATTTACAGTAGTGAGCACTATACTGACAGTATTTGCAGGATTGGGCTCTAAGGTATTACAGAGCCTTTTCAGTTTATCAGACTACGTTGTCATCCACATGGTGGTCAACAGACTGTGGTAGTTCATTTGGGGAGGGGAGGAGAATAGCCCTTCTTTCTCCTTCTCCTCCATTTTTGGATGCTTGTACCCTGAGAGCAGCAGAGATTTATTTGCTGGATTCTGATCTGAAAACTCAGTCCTTCTTCAGCTGACCTGTTGCACGTCTCATTCTGGTCTGTTTCAGGTGTGGCTGTGTGGTGGCAGCATGGAAGTGCTGCCATGCTCCAGAGTCGCTCACATTGAACGCAAGAAGAAGCCCTACAACAATAACATTGGTTTCTACACCAAGCGGAATGCTCTGCGAGTGGCCGAAGTGTGGATGGACGATTACAAGTCTCACGTTTACATTGCGTGGAACTTGCCACTGGAGGTACAGCTTTTCCTCAATTCATGTAGTCTTACCTCTTATTTTTCTTAACATCTTAAATAAACAGTACATAGCCGTCTTTTGCGTCATGATACTGATGGTGCAAATAAGCATAGCTCCATTGACTTTGATGGAGGATATTACTGGAGGACATAGAAGTCTGTGGAGCTATGCCAATTAACACCAGCTGAGGGTTTGGCTTGTTTTTGAAAATTAAACACACAATGTATTTGCCTCATGCTTCAATTCATATTTACTGTGTATTTATATCACTGACATTACCTAGCAAATTTAGTCTTTCTGTGGGATTAAAGACAGAAAACAATCAAATCTTTCTGCCCAGGCAGTAAATGTCTTTTTAACACACTGTCTCATGTGGTGAATGTACATTGCATGCCTTGCTACACAGACCCATAGTAACAGGAACCATTGCTTCCATAGTAGCAACATCATTGTAAATTCTCCAACTTCTAGCCCAAGCTCATTCTGTTGAGAATGTATTCCACAAAAATTGTTGGAAAAACAATTTCTATTCCAAAGAATAGACTATTCTAGTCCAAGCCTTGAACACAGTGCTTTACAAACATAGGCTAAGCAGGGACTCTGCCCTGAAGACCTTAGTTTAGAGACAAATAGCATTTAGAAACCATGTTTACAGATGCCTTAGATACACAAACATCCAAGACAATGGAACAGCTATTCATGAAATGGGCTCCAATTCCAACAGATATGTGTTTGTGTAGCTGCTCTAAATAGTACAATACGTTGTGATAGCCTTGGTGGCTGTTTACTTCACATAAATGCTTGAACATACGTGTCTGCCTATGTGGGCCAGTTTACAGGATTGGGGTCTCAGCTTGTAGTACTTCATGCCTCCAACAGCAGTTGTGCGTGAACATTAGCTAGGGCCTGATCCAACTCCCCATAGAAGTACAAAGGAAGACTATTGACTTGCGTGGCCGTGTCACTGGTGAACAGAGTTGTTTACCTATGCCCTTATTAAATTTTAGTTTCAAGGAGCCACTCTGGATGTCCATATTCAGGCAAAACTCCTTTTGACTTCAATAGGAGCTTCTGCCTGCAGAGGGATTGCCAAATATATGCTTAGGCTTTATAGAGCACATCCAAACAAAGATGAATTCCATTTAGTACAGCAGCCTGTGGTCCTGTTACAGTACAGTCTGCTTGTAAGAAAACACCATCCTTGAGGGATGAGCGTTTTGAGCATGCTGCCATTGTAGTCTGAAGACAGGTTATGTCTGTGGAGATTTACTGGCATTTGGACACGCAGTAACATAGCCTTTGTTCTTTGTCAGAGAACAAAGGGTACCTCGGTGCGGTTAACCTTCTGAAAGGGCTTCCTGATTTGACATGCTGGGGACTGCAGATGGTCCCTAATTAATATGCGGTTGTGAAACACATGAGCTGGGGCTAAAAGATCTGAGTGTTGTGGGTACTCCAAATGCATGTTATGAAGAAGGAGAGTTGGCAGGAGTCTGACTTCTGACTGCTTTCTGGCTATTCTTAGGCTGTATCTGCAATCATTCCTGGCTAACTTGGGATAGGGTTGTAAGCAAGTTGAGTGGGCTCAGACCCAAGCCGTAGACCTTTCTGTGTAAGAGGCAAGTGAATAAAAGTTTCTTTGGGAGCTTGCTCTTTGGATGAGGTGGTGGGGTTTTTTTGTGTTTTGTTTGTTTGTTTGTTTTTCTTTTGGAGCTTACCAGGGAGAATAGAAAATTAGATCCCAAGCTTTGAGGGCAGTAGAGTTCTATGCTTAAAAAGCAGCGGGAATCTCCCTAGAAATGGTCTTAAAATAGCAGCTGAGTCTTTTTCAAATGGTTCAGGTATTTTCTATGGGCATTATTAGTCACCCTGTGAGGGTTTAATTTTAAAGTACACTTGTTCATATCCATTACAAAACCTCCTCAGTACAAACATGTATTGACTCTTTTTTGTTTTTATATAATATATGAAACATGTTTGCTCAGTGTAAAACACCATGCGCTGAATATTTCAGTCTGACTGGTTTGTGGGCCTGCTTAGCACATCATCCCAGCTCACTTCATCCAGATTTTATACCCGGTCTTACCTGTCAAAATTGAATCATATTTATTTTTACCTATTGGTGCCCAGTAGCACATTTAAAATGCTCTTGTCTGAAAGGCAGAGTGAACAATTCATTAGAAGATCATTACAACTGTTGTCATGGAAAATTGCTTTCCTGACTGTATCTAATGAACTTTGAAAATACAAAAGTATAAAAGACACTTGTTTAAAGGAATAAGGATGGTTGTATCATGCTTCTAATTTCCCAGACCAAACTATTACTGTAGTTCTTGAAATTACTTAAAAAGTTAAAGATGGGAATAATCCGAGTCATTTTTCCTGGCCACTGTAGGATTGTTCACATTGGGATATATACAATAGCTTTGCTCATTTTCAAATCCCCACAAGCAATGGGGCTGCCGCTGTTTCTCGTGGGAGACTATTACAAGTATAATACTTGAAATTGAATGGAGGTTTTCCTTAGGTTCAGCCTAAACTTAATTGTCTCCATAATTTTATTCTGTTACTCTTATTCTCCCATGATGCCCTGAGTCTTTTTTTTCTTTGTTTTACACCTTCCTAAACATCCTCACTCCTCAGCCATCTCTTAGCGAAGTTTCACAAATTTCATTCTTTTAGGAGGGACAGATTTTTAAGTGTACAGTACCCACAACTTGGGCCAGATTTTCACAAGAGCTCAGCACTCGGTCCTTCCCACTTTAATAACCTATGGCCAGATTATCAGCACGTTGGTCACTGAGCTCTTTTGGAAAGACGGACTCTTACTTTGGTGCCTAAATAGGAACTGAGCTCTTCTGAACATTTTGGGCACTGATCCCTTCAGGAAATTCTCTGGCTTTAGGGACTGATCCAAAGCCCACTGACTAATCGTCTCTTAATCTTTCCTCAAAAGTCAGTTCTTCCAGCTTCCTATATCTTTCTTGTCGTCTCTGAATTCCTGCCCACTTCACATCAAGCTGAGTACTATTTCTTCCTGTTTGTTGTGGCTATGAGATACTTGCCTTTCTGTTGACCTTCTTGGACAAAGTGTGTTTTGTGGGTTTTTTTTAAGAAATGGGGGTGTGTGAGTTTTGAAAATAGCATAGTCCACCTGTATGTAGAGCGGCTTTTGGAAATCTTCAAGCTGTTCGGCAACCATATCAAAATGCAAGGAAACCCAATCCCTTTGTTAAATAACATGGCAAGAGTAAACTCTTACGTAAGGTGCCGAGTGTGTCTTTCTTTCTTTTTCAGAATCCAGGCATTGACATTGGGGATGTCTCGGAGAGAAAAGCATTAAGAAAAAGCTTAAAGTGTAAGAATTTCCAGTGGTACCTGGACCATGTTTACCCAGAAATGAGGAGATACAATAATACTATTGCCTATGGGGAGGTAATTAAGACAAAGCATGCTCTTAACACAGATTGATAAGTATTGTACTGTATAAAGGAATGACACATGAGCATGCCAATGTGTATATAATCAGAAACACCTCTCAAGATGATCCCGAATAGCTGCATTTTAGAATCTGTTCACCGTTCCCTGTAATGTTTTGAGCTTTTGGTTCATTCCCAATTTTGGGGTCCTATACATGCTCAAAAATTTAAATAGTTACCACAATATTGAGTATGGTGCCTGCTAACTCCATTGGATAAGCCTCTGTGTGTGTGTGTGTGTGTGTGTGTGTGTGTGTGTGTGTGTGTGTGTGTGTGTGTGTATATATATATAATGGATATATGGAATGTGCTGTCCTATTGTAGTAATTTCTTAACTTACACTTGACCTAACTTTTGCTAGTTTGCAGGGGCCTGGACATATGTACTCTATAGGGTGTAATCCTTTGCCCCAAAGCCATATCATTGTGCCATGTAAAGAGACTGAATTCAGTATTGACTGGCATTGGGACCACAGGAGAATTAGAAAAACAGCTATTCACAGTAATTAAGTAGTAATGATCCATTGCAATACATTTCCCATGGAATAGTGACTGCCTGGGCAGAGTTGCTGAAACAGCCCATGGATCCCAGCTGGCCATGGATCCCAAGAACATGTCCCACACCAAGGTTATTGATGTCTTTTAAGCTGAAAATAGAGACAGGAATTTTTAATGTGTGATATAACTTCAATTGGTGTCTATGGGGAGATTCTGGAGAACAAATGACTGTACATATTAGCAAATCTCATTGCTTGACTCATCTCTCAACATTTCATTCACTTTATAGTATAAATGTTACACAATGTCTGTATTAGTACGTGCAAGCTTCAACTTTAGCCTAAAAGAGCTCTTTTCGGTTTTTTCAGTGTTTCCTAGGCCAGTGGTATGTGTGTACATTTCCCATCCCTTAGCTACCCTCCTTCTCCTAAGTTCCTTAAATGTGTCAACACTGCACCACTTTCACTCACAGCCACAGCTTGGATCAGCATTAAGATTTAAAAGCCATAAAGTGCCCACAAGAAGCACTGCATTGATCCCTATGCCTTCTATTACTCTTCCGAAAAGGGGTGTTGCCAGTGCTTGCTGCCAACTGCAACATGGGCACAAGAGCTGAGAGCTCTGACCATGTCTCCAAGATGGCTGACGGCGTCCTCTGGGTCCCTGAGCAAATGGGTTGGGACTTTTGCCTAGTCACTAGGCCTGTGTCCCATCTTTCTCTTTCCCACACACTCCATCATTGCACCCCCAAAAGACACACTGAATTTTACTTCAGGGCTTCTAGAGCACTTCAGGGAAAGGAATAAGGAGTGCTGCATTGACCCCCAAATCATACAGTGGAAGACTTGAAAACAACATCACCACCACACATGCCTAATATCCTAAATACAGAGGCAACTGAAATCATTGCCATTGTCAGTAAACAGTAGATTTTTAATGGTGGCTATTATATAAATACAAGTCATTATTAAAACTATCGTGTATGCAGCACAAAAACCTATTGCGTATGATGTGGTAAAGCATCTTCTCTTTTCCATAACACTAAAGGCCAGGGACTTCACTGCGATCATGCATTACATTCTTCCCTCCAATAAGGGACAGACACGTAAATATGCAATGTTTGTTTCTACAGCTTCGTAACAACAAAGCGAAGGATGTATGCCTTGACCAGGGTCCACAGGAGAACCACACAGCAATACTGTATCCATGCCACGGCTGGGGACCTCAGGTTAGGATTTATTTTCTGTTATACAGTGTGCACAAACAACAGAGAATCGGCGAAGATTGCTGCAAAGCATAATAAAGACATGCAGTGGGGTCTGTTCATTTAGACTTTCAAATGACAAGACTGGTCGTCATCTGAAAAATGAAGAAGGTGGGGGGGGGTATATTTTTTCCATTCACTCAGAGCAATTTTCCAAATTAAATTACCATAATCTTGAGAGAGCTGTGCATAAAATCTTAATTTAAAAACGACATGGATAAATAATGCTGAAAGCAAATAGCCAATCAGCAAAATAGAGCATGCACACGTAACACATTAAGGCATTTTATTTTTCTGTTCATATGCCAGCAGGGTAAAGAGACACATGGGAAAACAAAGCAAATGGTGGTGTGTGTGTGTGTGTTTTGTTTTTTTCTCCCCCGATGGCATAACTAGAATGTTCTTTCAACTAGGTGAGGACTTAAATGGAGCCTTACTAGACTTTAGCCTCTTACTTGTCCAAGAAAATATGGGCCAACCAAAAGGCTCTTTGAACCATTGTCTTAATTCAAATCACATTCTGGGCTAAAGATCATGGTGTGTTTTTGTGGTATTATGGCTCACCTTAGCCCATGATATAATTTTATCTTTCAATACTTTAAAAAGAAATTCACTACACTTGAATGGTGCTGGCTGGACAGCCCTGGAGTTGGAAATCCTATGTGTAGCCATAGAATAAGTACTGCATAAACAGTGCCAATGCATCCATCCAGGGGGGATGGATCCTGTGCTGTGCTTCCAAGACCTGCAAGCCTCCAAGGATAACTTGCCAAGGCTCCTTTGTCACTTTGCATCCTTCTCTTATTCTGGCTTGGGAGCGCAGTACTGTTCATATCTGCCAGGTAGTCATCACCTTTTCATTGATATCCCTCCTCAAAATGCCCTTCTTCCGTGGAGATGAAGAGGGTCCAAAGCAAGTTCATGATATTTCTGGAAGTAGAAGAGCCATAATACGATAGGCCATTTGTTGTTGTTTCGTTTTTTTTCCTACCTGACCAAAAGCAGGAGACGCCAGAAATCATGAAATTCCAGCCCAACCAAACCCAGGAAATATTGGAGCTGGTTCTCATGGGATTTGCAGCCCAATCTATGTATGCACACCCAAGAGGTTTTTCAGATAATTTAGCTAACGATCCAAGTTTTTGGGTGTGTATCCAACTTCAACCTCTGAAGTGCTTGAGATTTACCCATCGTTATAGGAGCATAATCAAGTGATAGGTGAGGTGGAAAGGACAGATGGAGTGTTCCACAGTCAGTGTGCTCAGAGAATGAATGCACCAGTAGATACTGGCTACATCTGGAATTGGGAAGGCAAACCTGGCGGCAACTCATCTTTCATAGTTCTCTTTTCTTCTGTTGCTCCCCTTTTTACCTTACTATAAAATTTGTGCACAGCACTGAACAATCAGGTCAAACATTACTCGCTCCACCTCCTCTGGCTCAACATCTGAACTGAAGGGATTTCATCCTTTGCCTTTTGCTAGAAAAACTTTTCCTGGATCATAAATGTGCCAAGATCCACTCTAGGCATATTTAACATCCAGGTAGAGTTTTATTTATTAGAAGACAAGTCATCTGCCTTTGATTGGGGTTTTTTGGAGGGGAAGGACTGACTGTCATTCCAGAGGCTCTGGAAACTTTATTGCCTGTTATATATTATTTCCCTTGGTCTACTATGTTGGTTTTGGTTTTTGATTCCCTCTGTCTTCCAGATGGACAGAATCATGTATATTACCCTATACGTGACAATGCCTTCTAATGGTAGATTTAAAAACAACAATCTAAAACCAACTCTACCCAAGCAAAGCACTAACTTCCACACAGTTCTCGGCCGGGCAGAGGATGAGAAACAAAATTAGTCACACATGACACATTGATTAATGCACCACTGAAAAGCATTCCGATATGACAGTAATAAGGGAGTATATAAAATTATACAGAATAGAATCCAAGATCCAAGGTGCCTTTATAAACTGCCACTGTTTGACAAGTTCACTCTACCTACAAAGTGAGCTCCCTATCAAGCCTTCATCACAAAAGAAAAGTGCATAAGCGTTTCACAAGGACTCAGGGTAAAGTCTTAATTCCTGGTCCCAGTTCTGTAAGCCATCATCTCCATGTTTTCTGTGGTCAGTGAGGTTCTCATTAGAAGTTGTGAGAAAGGAAGGCGCTAAGGTTTATTCTGCTGTTTCTTCTACCAGTGTGAGAGCTCAGGGCTGCAATTGCATTCACTAAGAATAATATAAAGACCATCACAGTAAGTGCTCACCAGATATTTGCATAATAAAAAGCTTGCCTAAGGAAATCAATTTCTCACATACACCAGAAAGGCGTGCAAGGGGGAAAAGGTCTCCTGCAAGACAGAAAGGTTCCTAAACTTGTTTGAGGTAATCAATTCATTGAAAAGATTTGCAGCTAAAGCATTGGTTTTCTGGCTGAGCAAAAGGCTGTTCCAGCCCATTTAACTGATTCCAGCCAGGCTCTGGCTCCACACTGTAGCTTTAGCGGTGGTAGGATAGACTACCAGAGATGTTTGTCAAACTCATGTTTGAAAATTGTCTCTCTTCCTCTCTCTTGTCCCTATACGTGACTCTACCCAAGCAAAGCACTAACTTGTATATAATCGAGCTCTTTGATAGTTTTTTTCCCATCTGTCTATCATAAAGCTCTTTACAAAGGAGGTGTCATTGTTCCCATTTTATGAAAGAGGAGATGATTATGGTAGAGTTCAAGTCTACAGCAAGGCCCCAGGGTCAGGTAGACTTGATCCAGTGACTGGTAACTGGCCCAAAGACAGGGCCTGATATTGGCTCTCGTGGGGTGACCAGCAATGGTCTCGGCTGCTCAGCTCACCTTTCAGTGTACACAGTTCACCAACACTATTCCCACAGAGCTGGTACTCTGGTTAGGGCACTAGCCTAAGATTTGGGGAGATGTGAGTTCAAGTCCCAGTACCAGGACAGATTTCATATATGACCTTGGGCAAATCACTTAGTCTCTCTCTGCCTCAGCTCTCCGTCTGTAAAATAGCAGCACTGAGCTAACTCAAAGGGGTCTGGGGAGGATACATATATTCACGGTTACGAGGCGATTGGACAGTATGACGAAAGGGGCCATATAAATACACAAGAAAATGAATAAATAGAAGGCTCCCTTGCTGTAAAGGCCCTGGGTAATTTCAGGGACTCCGATGTGTTCAGATACAAGTTGTCTTCCCTTGTGGCTTTCAGCTGGAAAATTTGAATGCCCATGTGCCAGAAATGCCCTAAGAGAGCCATCCGCAAGGTATTTCCAGCCTGGCCTTTGAAGATTCACAAGGGTAGAACAGTTCCAATCAACATTTCAGTGATGGGATACTAGCCCACGCTGAAGCTGAACTGAAAACTTTTGTAGGGCCACCGGTATCTAGCAGGGGATGAATTCACAGTGCAGCCTTAAGGCGAAGATGGATAATCCTATTCTTTGTACAAAGGGAAGGATAAACTAGATCAGCCAGTGATGTAGCTCTTTACTAAATATAACTTAGCCACCGTTGTGAATGTGCCATTTAATAATGAATTATGCACAAACTGCATATTGTACTTTGTAGTTGGAAGCTTATGCCTTTAAGTTTCTGACTGTATGAGAAATTAAACTGATGCTGCCTGCTAACCTTGGACTTTGAGATGAAAACTAAGAGCAGGTTATTTCTTCCTTCCACTGTTTTTTTTATAATTAAGCTTAGTGATGTTTTCTTTTCCTACATGGTGATCTGAATTAAAATGTTGTGTTGCTGTTTGTTTGACTGGCAGGCTCAACGAAACCAGCTCAAAGCAGATTTTCCTTCCTGTTCTTTCTGAGCCACATTGTTCCTTTCCTCTCCAAACCGTGAAAGAAACAATGACCCCAATTAATGTGGGCATCTAATGGTATGCCCTCGCTGCTCCAAAAAAAGAGAATGGCATTTGGGCACATAAAACAACCGTTTACAAGCCAAAGTGCTAGTTAGATTCGTCTGCTAAGTGAGTTTGGTGTTCTGGCAAAATGCAATCTGGCTTCAGAGCCTTGCGGTCAGACACATAGTGGAGCTTGTATTGCCGATTAGATTCTTTTTGCTTTTGCTCAAAGTATCTCCAGGCCCACACTTGTCTCCTGGCCTTTGTTGTTGTTGTTTTGTTTGTTTGTTTGTCTCCTCTGTTTATCTTCCCTTTAGTGTTCCTTCTTTCATAGAAGGCTTTCATTCATTTCTAGGTTAATTCATCACCAAGCGTGAATGATGAGAAATCCCTTTATCCTGTAATTAAATTGAATCTGCTCTTGGACTCAGCTTCATCTTTTAAGTGATATATCATTACTGCAAAGTGTTTTGATGATGTATTACAGTCATGTCATTGGAGTGACAGAACAGTGGTGATATATTAGCATAATAGAAGGCACTATAATACAAGATAATGTCCATCCAGCAGTGCCTTCCATTTAATTATAGGATAAAATATGTTTTCCTCAAACAAATTTGTTAAGCAGCAGGATGCTGGGACAAAGCCACTAATAGTGAGATAATCCAGAAAACTGTTGTATCATGGGGGACAAGTATCATTTAGATTGAATTATTTAAAAAAGAAAATACTGTACTCTTATGTATTGTGACTAGTTGAGAATCTGCCCTCTGCAGTAAAGAAGCTAAACAACTCTAAATTATTTTTCAGTAGTCAAGGAACATCATCAAGACTTATTTCCCAGGTCCTAAGAAGTCTAATTAACTTTCTTCCATCACAGAGGAGCAACCAGGTAGAAATAGTAATCAAAGAGCGTATATTGTTAAGGTCAGGTTTACAAATGAGGAGATCAAACTGAATAATGCATCAGTGCATTTGTAGAGTGTGAGGCTTACCCAACTGTGTTTAAATTTGCAGAAGCTGCAGGTTAGCTAAATAAATTATGTAATCTTTACTTTACCCCTCCTTCCCTCTTAAAAACACAGGCAGCTGCTACCTCCTTTGAACAGAGACATAGCTCCACCCTCCTCTTCGGCACTGGAAAGATATTTAGAATAGTGATACTTGGAGGTTCTAGGGCCAGGCCCTTAGCACAACCTCACTTATTAATTAGGGGGTTAGGTTGTGCAATCCTTAGGTTGGTGAGCATTTACTTAGAGGCACAGTCTCCTGGGGCTACACGTGGACATGTTCAATCTTGCCCAAAGTCAGCAGTTAGCCTGAGACAGTGTAACTCCACATTAATTTCCTTTAACCGTTTGGTCACTAGATTGTTGTGTTTTTTGTTTTTTAAGGGTTCCTCTTGGATTCCTTCCCTTTTCCCATTTTTCCCCTCTTACTCCTCCCCTCCCCCTTTCTAAAAATCCTCACATCATAGTGGTCTGATGGGGTATGTCTGTACTGCATGCTAAGCCCAGGCTCAGGTCTGAGTCCAAGTCAGACTCACTCAGGGCAGCATGCACTCAAGACCTAGGTTCTCAGACCCTGCTGAGGGGGTTGATCAGAGCCCCCAAAGTCCCCCTGAGACTCAGGTCCAAGCTCTGTTTTACAATGTGGACACAGGTCAAGGCATGGACTCAAGTCAGAAAGTTCTCAGTAGGGACACATGAACATGACCGAGAGACCCAGGTTCAGCAATTTGAAACCCAGGCTTTCCGTGCTGTGTAGCTGCTTCAGCACTGGTTTAGAAACACCCAGTCCACAAGCTGGGTCTCACTCCGGTCTATAATGCAGTGTAGACTTACCCATAGAAGTCTGTTACAGTAATTCCTATTGTTTTACTTCCTCTCCTTCTCCCCACTCCCTAGCGATGTCCATACTCCGCTGCAGCATGTTCAGTCCCTGCCAGTGCGGGACCCATTCGTGAATACGAACAACGTGTTCTGTAGAAGTTAGCAGCGTCGAGTACATCCGTGAGAAGTAACATCTCACAGCCTGCCATTTTGATCTGTGGAAAGTGTGACGTCCAGCACTCCCCACGACTTCTATGCACCCTCACTTGCTGAAACGTGGGCTGGGCCACCTTGGTGCACGTAGTGGGGCGGGGCTGGGGGAAACAGTGGTGGAGGCAGATGAGCTGGGGAAGGTGGCCAGGCTCCCTGTGGGAGTCAGGCCTAGGCTCTGCATGCAAGTTGGGGCCAGGTTCCCTGGGGGCCTTGCTGCCCTGCTTCTGCGTGTGGTCCTGGCCTTCAATGGTCCCTCTCTGCCAGCTGGTGTGAGCCAGGCTCCCCGAGCAGCAGCAGCTCCTGCATGACCACAGGGCCTTCACCTTCCACTCCTGTGGGTGAATGCGGCCTGGGAAGAGCACAGAGCTGGGACAAGGGAGCCCTGCTGGTGCCAGCCCCCCACAGTGCCTCCAGGGGTCAAACCACTCAGCCATCCCTCTTATAAAATAGATTTTTAGGTCCTGTGTCCCCCCCAATCTGCCCACATACACTTGTCGTCCCCCCAGCACCTCTGCCCTGAGGGGCCTGCACACCTCTGCGCTGACGGCAGAGTACGTTACTTCAGCTGAGGGCACCAAAACCGCAACTTCAACACCGGTGGCCATAACTTTAGAACCAAAACAGCACAACTGTCATTCATCCTTCAGTCAGAACCCAAGGGGACTTGTACTCCTCAATCACTTAAGCTTATTTGAAAGTCACACCCTTAAACTTATTTAACTCATCAAGACACGTACACAACATTAACTCTCCGAAACAGCCTTTTCCAGCTGTGATGCTTTCCAGGAATAACTGTCGTCCGCTTTGAGCTGATGAAAAAGACTGAAGAGTAAAGCAATTGCAAGCTCTGTTTTGGTTGACAGTAAGCTAGATCAAATAGTAAACAATATACTGAAGTCGATCCAGAAATGCATTCTAGGTTTTATTTATCTGGCTATTATACCAAATAGGTTGCACATCTACTATATCCACTGTGATAGATTTCTCATAAGATCCGTGTTTGTTCTTCAGATTATTTCATTTTCCCATTGCCCCTTGCCCTCAGGACCTGATTTGATTTTTGCTCTCGTTACTTTTCTCACCACATTAGGAGATAACATCTAAGCACAGAAATTTTATTGCCTTGTGGGCACTAGGCCAACAGGCTAAAGAGAAGCTGACAAACATAATGAAAGGAAAGATGCCTAATACAATAATTATATACATGGACACTAAGGTTTTAAAAGCACATAAAGAAAAATACTTGTACTGCATGCTTGTGCTTGTCAATGGATTTCTTGAAGTCACAGTTTTAAAGGAAGGAGTTTGATATTTAGTCCTTGAAAGATTTGTGAGCTACTGTTAAAATACTAATTCAGTTTGGTTGCTTTACGAAAACACATGCTGTCAGTCAAGACTTTTACTGCTGAGGATTTGAAACATAAAAACATCAGCACCAATAAAAACAGATAATCCAGAATTTCACCATTCTGCAATACTTGATTTGCTCTTAGAGTAATTCTAATGCTCTGTTCATATGGTAGCCTTCTTTCCAGACAGTCTCATCACATGTTGCAGAGTTGAAGTAATTAAGCTCCTTTGATGCAGGTGAGCAGTATACCTGTTTTGTGCATGAATAACCTGAGGCACAGAGAGGATAAGTGTCTTGCCCAGGGCCTATTCAATGAGCCAGTGGCAGAGTTGGGATTAGACCCCAGCAGTCCTGATTTATATTGAGCTGCATTAACCTCTAGAAAGCACTTCTTTCTGTTCCACAGACCCAACCCTAACACCACTGACGGCTCTGGTGAAAACCACAGGGAAAAAGAACTTGTCAATGCACAGTCAGGGGAAGTTTGACCATGAGGTTACAGCTAAAGGGTCATGTGTTCTACTGCAGCAGAGCTTTCTTCAGTGCAAGGAGAGCATGGTGGGCAGAATGGCTGGGGGACAGCGGCCTTTGTTGTGAGTTACAGTAGCTTAGGTCTTGCTTAGATTTACAACACTAATATAATGTTCTTAAGGAGCCCTACAGCAGTGGCGGCTTGGCATGGCATAGCCCTCTCCTGTCCTCAGCCAGTTCGAGCCAGAATCCAGCCCCCTTTGTCCCACCTGGAGCGAGAACCTGGGAAGTTCAGCACCAAACCTACCACAACCCTGCCAAATGATGTGAAGGAGTCGATGAAGCTGTCAGTAAATAACATGCTGTTATGGTCACTAGCCACTAGAGAGAGAGACAACCATGCATGCCAACCCAGAGCAATGCACTTGTGTGTCTAAACCAGCATAGTGAAGTAAAGATGAAATTAGAAACAAATACCTTAATAATCGGTATCTGCTTTTATTGGTTCAAGTCAAACCCCTTTACATTGTTTTTAACTTATTTTGGATGTTTAATTATTCCAGCAAAGATAACCATAACTCCCAGTGTGATTTACTGCCTCTCTTTAAGCATCTGGGTCACAGATATATTCGGTTAATTAATGTGCTGAATACTTCTCATTTGTCTGCTGGATAATAGAGTGATTCATAATTTAAATAAGCAGCTGTGTATATCTTTCCCCTGAATTATAAAAGGCAGGCTGCTGTCGTTCATCTCTTTTCACTCTGTGAATTTAAATACGTCTAGGGAAATATTTTTTTAAACAGTGCAAATATATCAGCCCTTTCTTAAACAACCATGCAGCTCGTTGGACAATCAACAACAAGAAGGGACATGAGTGGGGGGGCAGTCGTCTTCCTATAGCTAATTTCTGCCCAGTAGCAAGACTTCATTCTTTCCATGGCTGGGGACAAGACAGCTCGGATGCCTTCCTCTGATGCTATCATTCAACATTTCCTCCAGAACAAACAGAATTTTCAGGGTGCACGGGAGGAGCGAGATATACAGTTATGCACAAGCAGGATACTGATGGATACTCCAGTGTTTGGAAATGGTCACACCAAGAGGCTTTTATATCATCTCTAGCTATATATACATATGGGGAACAATATGGGGGATCTAAGATTGGAGCATTTCGTGAGGGACATGATCACAAATCAAATCCTTCACTTGGTTATCCTTACCTGTTGGCTGCTATTTTCTGCCTATGCCTAGAATAGCTGGAGGGCTGCTCTGGACACATCGACAATGGCATTTAGTTGTCAAAAGAAGAACCCACAGCTAAGCATCTCAGAATCACTAGAATGGTCCAGCATGCCCCAAAATAGCCAGCTGGTTGCAATCTAAATCCACCATGACTAGCATAGTATCAACACCAAATAAAGGCCAAAGGATCCCACCCCACGGGGTTGTTAGTAATTAAAGCCCAGAGCCATAAAGGTATTTAGGTGTCAAACTCCTCACCTGCATCCATCCACAAAACTGAGCTAGAAATCTCCGGAGACAGGCTTTTGCATGTCATTCCCATCTCCTGTACTCACTAGCTCAGTCCCCTCTGCATCTCTTCTCTAATCACACTCGGGAAGTACTAACAGTCTTTTTTCCCCCCACCCTGTCAGCTTGCCCGCTACACCAAGGAGGGATACCTTCACTTGGGGGCCCTTGGGACCACGACTCTCTTGCCTGATACCCGCTGCCTGGTGGATAACATGAAAAGCCGGCTCCCTCAGCTCCTTGATTGTGAAAAGGTCAAGAGCAGCCTCCATAAACGCTGGAATTTCATACAGGTTTGTGAGGATGGGGCTTTCGCCTGCTTCTTCTCCTCCCTTTAACTATGGCCTGTGTCATGTATTCTCTTCTTTATAGCATGGAGGAAGCATTTCTGCAGAGGTAGGGGCTACTAGCCAACATGCTGCGAGAGGAGGTGTTTTCATGCCCCCTTTGCTAGTTTTACTCACACAGAAATTGCTCAGCCTAAGAACAATTTAACGCTGGTGAGATTAAGGATGTTTCTCCTTTTTCCTAAGTCTTGTACTGCTGGTGCATAAGGCCCAGAACTTGATATTCACGTTATGTATCCATGCAGCCATAGATTCGTTACAAAATGGCATCCCAGAATAGGATCGTGCAGACCTCAGAGACTGAAAATTGCCTTTGTCTACGATGGGAGTATGTAATATATTGGCTAAATGTGTGTGATCATGTCTCCCTCACACAGAGGATAAGACTCTGCTACTTGCAGATTACAGATTTTCTCAGTTCGCTGAAGGGGCAGGGATATATACATTTAGGGCTGAAGGATCTCATGGATTATTTTAATGGATATTATTTCTTAGTTTGCATTAGCGCCCGGCCACCAAGTGCTAAGCACTTACCCAGCCCAGAGGAAGACGCAGTCCCTGTCCCAGCGATTGCATGCAGTCACCTATTGGCTACACCGAAGGTACTTACCTTTATCTTTGATTTTAGAATGGTGCGATCCTGAATAAGGGAACTGGGCGCTGTCTGGAAGTGGAGAACAAAGGAATGTCCGGCATTGATCTAATTCTTCGCAGCTGCACGGGACAAAGATGGACAATTAAAAACTTCATCAAGTAAAGGTGTAAGGGCCAGAGCAGTCTGAAGATCTTCACTCACAACACAAGTGACTTGGACTGATCAGACAGGGATCCTTTTCACAACTTTGGAAAGAAAGAAATATAAAAACAGAGCTTTATTCACGGTATCAGGAGAGGACCTTGGGGGAAGTGGGCATTCGTGGTTTGTTTTTTTTATTGTATATTAGCTGATTCCAACTGGGTGAAATTGCGTCAGAACTGTTATTTTTCGTCTAGCAAGAGCTCTCAAGGTATCACTTATATCTGCTGGAATGAAGCCGGTGCAGTCTTGTGGACGGTTTGTTGACAGGGAAGTGATGCTTTCACAAATGACTTGAAGCTCTTAGCAAGGGCCATCAAGGTTTATACCAGGACCAGAGTTAAGAGACCTTGGACTAACCCACTTGTCAAGCAAGAGCATTTCTCTGTATAAAACAGAAAAAATTGCCGAGTTTGGAAGCCTAAAGTGAGCTGCGTTAAAGTTCTTAGGTGTTTTTAAATGTCTCCTCTCTCCCTTTCTCTCACCCACCTTCTTCTTCAACCTGGGACAGGCATGCTTTAAAGTGACAGGTCTCAAAGCCATCTCCAAATAGCTCCTTGATTTCCCTCTCCCAGCAGCAGGATACCAACTATACATACAAAATGATGGGGCCTCAATTAGCTGTTACAACTCCAGAAAGCGATTTTGGCATCATCATGGATAGTTCTCTGAAAACATCTGTTCAATGTACTGGGGCAGTCACAACAGCCAACAGGAAGTCAGGAACCGTTAAGGAAGGGATAGATAATCAGACAGGAAATATCATAGTGCCAATATAGAAATCCATGGTGCACCCACTTCTTCAATACTCAAAAAAGATATATTAGAACTGGAAAAGATACCAAGAAGGGCAACAAAATCTAAGGGGTATAGAACAGCTTGCATATGAGGAGAGATTAAAAAGACTGGGACTGCTCAGTTTAGCAAAGAGACGACTAAGGGAGGATATGATCGAGGTCTATAAAATCATAAATGATGTGGAGAAAGTGACTAAGGAGGTGTTATTTACCCCTTCGCATAACACAAGAACCGGGGGGGGGTCACCCAATGGAATTAATTAGCAGCAGGTTTAAAACAAACGTGAGGAAGTACTTTTTCACACAATGCAGTCAACCTGCGGAACTCATTGCCAGGGGATGTTGTGAAGGCCAAAAGTATAAGAATAAGAATTAAATAAGTTCCTGGAGGATAGGTCCAACAATGGCTGTTAGCCAAGAGGGACAGAGATGTAACCCCGTGCTCTGAGGGTCCCTAAATTCTGTTTGCAAGAAGCTGGGACTAGATGACGGGATGGATTACTTGATAATTGCCCTGTTCTGTTCATTCCCTCTGAAGCACCTGGCACTGGCCACTGTTGGAAGTCAGAATACTGGGCTAGATGGACCATTGGTCTAACTCAGTATGGCCATTCTTGTATTCTTATCTCATGCCAATTCCTTCATTAAACTAAATCAGTTGAAATAAAAAAAATATGATCTTTTGTTGCTTCCCCCTCCATTTAACACACATGCCTCCTCCAGCAATAGCAAAACTATGCTTCAGTCCATAAGGCTGTTTAAATTAGTTATCTCCCGTACCTTCCACCTTCTAACAGTTGCACTAACCCACCCCATGCAGAATGGATCTCCTTTTCCCAGGCCTTTGCCAAATGGCAGCCAAATCCCACCACCGCCCTTCTGAATGTGTTCTCTAAATACACCTTCCAGTTTTTCCCCAAAAGTAAATGCTGCTCCTTCACGCTGATTTCAAATAACTGCCCCATTGCAGGACCAGTCCAGTGTGCTCTTAGTGAGGAGGCCAACAGAGGTTTCCTTGCCCAAGGGGCAGCCAATCAGCTGAACAGCAAGATGTTGACCCACCAACAGCATGCTGAGTAGCTGACTTGCTTTTCTCCACACTGTAGTGACAGCACCAGAACTGACTCTCCTGCAATTCTTCTTCTTCATCCTATTGCTGTTCTGTTCTTTTAAAAGTGAGAATAATTATGCTAGTTTGCAGGTCATGCCAAGAACAAGTAAGAGGAGAGAAGATCCTACCAAGGCAATCCTCTGAGTGAAGTAGTGGGATTAATTTTTAAAATACACATGTGACAAATAAAGATAAAATAATAATAAAAAACCCTCAACTTTGTAGTGCTTTAGTCCTACAGCCCATGGTGGGTGTTTGGGAGGGATAGTTCAGTGGTTTGAGTCTTGGCCTGCTTAAACTCAGAGTTGTGAGTTCAATCCCTGAAGGGACCACCTAGAGATCTAGGGCAAAATCAGTACTTGGTCCTGCTAGTGAAGGCAGGGGGCTGGACTTCATAACCTTTCAGGGTCCCTTCCAGTTCTATGAGATAGGTATATCTCCATATTTAAAAAAAAAAAGCACATTAATTGTACCATGTCTGGTGTATCTTTGTTATTATTGCCTGCTTACCACAATCCTGGCCTCTGTGAGTCTTCATGAGCTTTGGCTGAATCAGGTAAACAGAGAAATGAATGTAGTTTGTTTCAATGCTGATTTGCCACAAGTTCCTAACCTGGCAGCCATCAAGGCTAATTACAACAACACAATGAAGGTGGCACCATCACATTCTCAGTTTTGAACCACAAGAATATTCACTACCCAGTTTATTCAGCCATCATAGGTGACCCCCAGATATTGAGTTTGGGTCCCAGTGGCAGGGTAATTGAGAAGGGGGAATAGTGACATCCAAGTTACTGGTTTTTACATGGACGTTAAAAGAATTCATTTCACATCAAGCTGTGTCTGTTGTGGGGAGTAGGGAGACTCTTTTCCTTGTCTTTCTCACAGAATAATAATTTTTCTCGTTGCCCTCTGGTCAGGGTGAGTTTAAAATATATTAATATATGAGATGTACGTGTAAATATCATTCCCAAAGACTGGATGTACACAGAGTTGTTTGCTGCAGAGCACTCGTGCCTGTCTTCCATTCAGGTCAGGACGAAGCTACCTTGATGTTTAATGAGTTTCATTTTCAGTGCCATGCAATAGGTTTATAGCTGATGTTTTAGTAATTTATTGAACAGAAGCAGATGTATTTCATTGTCCCTTCTACAGCAATGAACATCATTGTTCAATCATGCTTGACAAGACTCACCCATTCATTGGCATTTCTCTGATTTTTTCACCCTCGCTGTCCTTAATGAAGTGAAATCTTTCAGTTGTCCTGAATTGCACAGTACGGAGTCATTGTATAACTTCGCTCTCTTATTAGCTGTTGCATCATCTCTTGTGTAATAAATTTTAGCACTTACAAAAACAGCATGATGTGTATGTTTTAAAAGGTATGTAAGTTTTCCCCCTTGTTCATTGCCACTTTGTAATGAAAATAATTTGCCAAGAAACTTTTCACTGAAAAAACTTGCGGGGGTGGCGGGGGTGGGTTATGCTACAAAATTAATGATAAGTGCAGTACAATTATCTCTAAATGAGCAATTCATTTGCTAAAGGTCAGCAGTGGAAATCATGTATTGCTTAGTGTTGGGAGAACTCAAAATGTTTCAACATAACCACCCCAAAAGTTTGCATGTTTATCTGAAACTTTTTATGACTATTCCAAACCCAGAGGCCAGTCTTGCCATACTTAGGCATGTAGGATACTTTAATCACACATGTAAAGTTACCTATATGGTTAGGGTGACCAGATCACCACACTAAAATATCGGGACACATTGGGGTGCCATCAGCCCTGCCCACAGTCCACCCCCACTCCTCCCACTCTCCGCCCCCCCCACTCTGCCCCAGGTCCCGCCCCCCCTCCCCACTCAGCCCCCCCACTGCGCCCTTCCTCATCCCCCAGCCTGCTGCTGGCTTGCTGCGTCCCTCCTCAGTTCCCCCCCCCCCGGACTGCTCACCTCCCTACCCGCTCGCTCACTCGCCCACCCACCGCTCATCTCTTCACCCTCACCCCTACGACGCCAACTTCCCCTCTGCTGGGTGGATGCTCACTCACCCCCTGCCTCTCCCTGCCCATGCACTGCCCTCGCCCCACCTCCTTCCCCCAAGTCCCCACCCCTGCCCTGCCTCTTCTCCGCCTCCTTCCCTGAGCATGCCGCGTCCCCACTCCTCCCCCCTGGAAAGTGCTAAGCGCTGCCAAACAGCTGTTGGGCGGTGGGAAGTGCTGGAGGGGGGAGGAGTGGGGACGCAGCATGCTGCGGGGAGAGGGGAGAAGGAGATGAGGAGCAGGGAGCTTGGCTGCAATTTTTCCCCGTGGGTGTTCCAGCCCTGGAGCACCCACGGGGTCAGCGCCTCCCTCCCGCTCGCCTCCTTACCTGAATATCAGGCCAAATGACGTCCCGATGGTACATTGATTGGGACGCAGGACAAAGGGTTAAATATCAGGACAGTCCCAATTTTATCGGGACATCTGGTCACCCTATATATAGTTGAGTCAGTGTTTGCAGGACTGGGTTCCCAGTGCATCTTGACAATTGGACTGCTGATCTCATAAAGAGAGTTCTCTGTTTGAGTTCTGGTACTTCTTGTTGACCAGAAATAGCTCGAGAAGAACCTGTTGTTTCATCACTTCTGCTTCCAATTCTGGGTAGAACCAGGAAGTAAAACGGTCAGCCAGTAAGAACCATCTCTTTGCATCAGGCTTTGTCTGAAAGAGATGACTCTGGGGAAGAAACTGGACTTATTTTGTAATGGGATTCCATTTAAGAAGAAATTGTCAATGGGTATTTTGAAGCTCTTGGATATTATTATTTTATAAATCATAATATAAATAAATGTAAGAAAATGAAAAGTGAAGAGGATTTTGGACGTGAACAAGGCATTTCTGATCTGGTGCTCAAATGGATATAGGTTTGGGGAGAAGGAAGAAATTCCGCTAAATTGGTTTCCAATCAGCATACATAGAAGGCTTTAAAAAGATCAAGAAGAAAACTGCAGCAGACAAGCTCCTGGGTGCAATCCGGGCTCTACTGAAGTCAGCAGGAGTTTTATCACTGACTTAAACTGAGCCATGGTTTTACCTCTTGTAATTCATTTAAAGTTCTTACATTTAGGATTGTAAAATGCAGAGACAGGCCAAAATCAAAACCTGAGATCCAAACTTTGGTGCTTTTACAGATCTGGATCTAAATGTTGCATCTTGCATCTCTCTCTCTAGTAATTCATTAATTGCTTCAACAAGCAATGTCCAGGTGGCTTGCCTCCCAAGTAATTTAAAAAGGATTGGATGCCACTGAAATGTGGAAGGACTCATTATCCTCTGCTCCCTATTTAACACAAAGGTTTTTGGTTTTTTTTATAGAAATGGAACTTAGATCTTAGAAAAAGAAGAATGAAAGGAAGCTCACCTATGCAGATTAATTTGCCATTCCATCCCTCCATATGGTCTGTCAGTCACAAAGATAATGAAATTATATACTGAGAAGATGAGAAATCACCTGGTCAGAGGTATTGTTTGTGAGTAAGTCATCACACATAGGGGAGGGGCTTTTGGGGTTATGCTAAAAGCTCTTTTTAAGGGATATTACAAGACTAATGGAAGAACACCTGCATTGTCATTACTATATAATTTTGTAAGTTTCTGATTTTATAATGGACCAGTCTAGGTCAGAGGGAACTATACAATCCATCCTGTTTTATGGAACTTCAAAGTCAAAACTGAGCTTTTATTCCTACAGTCAAAACTCTTTAGCAGTAACTTTTTTGCCACTGCCCTGGGCAGATAGCCAAGCTTTCAGAAACTTCACAAGTTTGCTTTCAAAGTCAAAGGTTTGACTCATGAACTCCCACTAGAAAAGCCTCTTTGCTTGACCACTAAGTAATTTGGGCACTCATCCAGTGCTAATGGGTATGGAGTTAAGCATTCTGTTATGCAGTGTGAAATTAAGCATTGTGAAATCCCTATAACGAGCGCTGGGAAGCAACTACTGAACTACGGTCTTGCTTTTGTGTTCAACGTACAGAAAGTTCATACGACCATTAGGAATCCCAGCTGAAATTCCAAGCCTAGCTGAATAATCCATTGAGGGCCAGACCTCCTTCATTTGAACCAAAGTGTTTTGTAAATTTACACAAACAGAGTACATTTTTGTCAGGTTCATTGATCTGAATTTGTCCCCCTTGTAGCCCCATCCACCTGACAAGTGAAGAAAGGCAAGGTTTTGAGATCTTCCCCAGCTTTGCAGAATTTGCAGCTTTGGTGGAAAATTGAAAGTTGGGTTGAGCACTTTGGAGGTATTTATTTGGGGGAGATGGTTGGCAAAATCAGTCCCACAAACATTTACAGGCAAGAATTACACAAAGTCAATGGGGCTACTCAGGTGCATAAAGATACTAATGTGTGTAAATGTTTGGGGGACTGGGGTCTACAATGGAAGCAAAATAACTATGTTGCTTCAGAAACAGAATGACTAAATAACTTCTAACAAAATAGACTCGGTTGCTCTATTTGTGCTCATTAAAGATCCCATGTTTCTTTTTCAAGAACACAGGTGTTAACTGCAGTGTCCTGGATAGATTTCTTCACAAATTCCCATTATAGTTTCAACTAGATGCAAGTCCCTTTACTGTCTGTCTGAATTACGGTATGGCATTGCTGAACATCGTTAAACTCTGTGCTCTGGCCCTTGGTGACCACACTCTTTTCTCCAGAGGTGGGAGCACTGATAAATGTTTTTCTCCAAAAAGTGGTTGCACTTCAGTGGTGGTTAAAGTGACTTCTATATTGATTATCAGAGGGGTAGCCGTGTTAGTCTGGATCTGTAAAGAGTCCTGTGGCACCTTATAGACTAACAGACGTATTGGAGCATGAGCATTCATGGGTGAATACCCACTTCGTTGGATGCATGCATCTGATGAAGTGGGTATTCACCCATGAAAGCTCATGCTCCAATACATCTGTTAGTCTATAAGGTGCCACAGGGCTCTTTGCTGCTTCTATATTGATTGGGACCAAGCCTACAGGCCTAAAACAGGCAAAACTTCTATTAACCCCAACGGGAGTTTTGCCTAAGGACTGGACTGTTTGATCTATAGATTATAAGCATGAATGGGCTTGATTCACATTTACCCTCTGGCTGCTTTCCACCCACGTAAAGCCCCTTTACAATGCCAGGTTGGTGTACAGAGGGGACCCTAATATAAATGAGAATCAGACCCTATAAATCTAATGTAGCTCTGCTTACTTATGCCAGCTGTGGATCTGGCCCATCTTCCAGTCTGAGATCTTTGGTAATTCATTGTCTGCTATATATTATATGTACTGTCAACAAATTAACAGTTGGAGCTGTCATAGGTCTCACCCCCACTTGGAACTGCTGGGTTCCAATGTGGGGACCCGCATGTATCCCCCCACCCTAAAATCCTAGGGTAGGTACCCTTTTTGCTGCCACCACCCGGTCGAATATGTGGGCCGGAACACCCCTGTTTTCCCCCCCTCCTCTTTCCAAAGACGTTCCCTGGGGAAACACAGATCAACTCACAGAGAGAGAAACCTCCCCCCTCCCCTCTCTGCCCGGAGATAAGCTTGTCTCACCACCGAGAGAGAGTTTCTTAGCCCCCTCCCCCTGTATCCACAGTAGAGGGATTTAATCAAATCTTTATAGAAAGAATTTATTAAAAGAAAAACAAGAAAATACAGAATCTCTATGAGTCCAAGCTGGACACTCATAGGGTATAACCTTGCTAAGTTCTGGAGAGAATCCTCTCTCCTTCTCAGTACAACAATACAGGCAGAATTAAGAATAATCAATAACAAACACACAGAATTGCAAACATAGGATTATTAGATGAGGACACAAAGTATCTTTCTAATACTCACTATCTTGACTAGAAGAAATTAGTTCAGAAAGGTGGAAACTTGTAGAAGACTTGATTAAAACATCTGGACCCTTGTAACTCCAAACGGCTAAGAACAACACACACAAGAACAGAGAGAAAAAGTTCCCTCCTAGGAATTTTAAATTCTCTTCCCTGATTGGTCCTCAGGTCAGGTGTTCACCAGGTACTATGTGTTAACCCTTTACAGGTGGAATTTAACCCTTAACTAACTATTTATGACAGGGGCACTAGCTCTTATATCTCCTAATATGCTAAATGTTTGGTTGGAAGGAATATGAGAATTGTTACCCCAGAAGAGACTAACGGCCCTTCTACCTCAGTGCAATATCTTCAGCAGGGGCCTATATCAGATGTTCAGAGAAAGGCAAAATAATAATAATAAAAGATAATGCAGATGGGAGACTCCCTAGGGACTTCTTTGTTAATCCCACTTGGTGATCATGATGAGAGACATGATGGATAATAGCCCTGAAAACTTGTTTCCTAGCTATTGTAACTAGGTTTTATTGTTATGTTTAAGTGTCTTATAGGTAGCCGAGAAACTCTGCGGGAACCAATTCCTTTTTACGCTCCTCAGACAGGGTGAATGTGGTAATACCAGCATGTTTTGCAATACTAACATTCAGCTGGGTGGAACCCTGCAATGAACCTCAAACAACTTTGCATTTTGAGAGGCAATCTCTGAGGGTACTGTAGCTACACTGAGAATTGTATAAGCCTTCCAAGCTTTCTCTGTGTATCGGGGTCATTTTTCACTGCTCCTCTGGTACAAAGGGACCCTACTGCTGAGAAACCATGAGACGCTCATCTGATAGAACAGAGCTAGTATAGCTGCAGTTTGCAGGGATGTGGCCAGGACAAAGTGCAGCCGACAGAGGGCATCTCTGACTTACAGAAGTGAATTATGTGGGCTAAGAAAAGCGGGAAATTATTTATTATCTGACAAGGATTTGTTTTTCTTACCTGTGGCTGGCAATAGAGGAGTCTCTTTGTTGCTCCATTCATTGCTTTATGGTTCCACTGATTTTCTTTTTAGAATGGGATGAGCGAGGCAAAAGGGACATAAAATAGCAAGAGGAATCCCCCTTCTGCTGAGACAAAAATGCTTCTAAATTCAGGTCAGAAATGAGTCATCTGCTGTCAAAATGACAGAGAAAAACTTGAAGCCCTGACACTTAATGCAGGGCCTGGGATGTAAAAATGCACCACTCCTAAGAGAACTCCTTGCATACACCTTTTGTGGCCCTATTTATGGGACGACCCTTTCTCACCGCAGCCTATGGCTCACAGACCCCGTTAGAACTACTAATGTTATTCTAGCAGTGCCCACCCATGCTGCTAGAGCCCAGAGAGCTTTCTCTTAACTCTCAGTAATAAAACATGAGGGCACATGTGGAGAACAAGCAATGCATTCTCCTGGGAGCGAGGGGTTAATGTGACTTGGGTCTGATCCTGAGCTGGTGTAAATCAGCACAGCCCTATTGGCTTCAGTAGAACTACACCAAATCACACCAGCTGATGATTTTGTATATATTCACAGGGATTGTGCTTTGTGGTGCTCTTTGGGTTTTGTTGTGGGGGGAGAGATTCCCCCCTTGTCTTTAAGGCTATGTCATTTTTACCTTCTCTCCCATCATGTCTTCAGCTTTGGTGCTATTTTTGTCCTCCTCTCCCTTTGCCTGTAGCTGTCTTGTTTTATTTTTAGTCACTCTGGCTGCCTGAGATTTGGCTCTTTGTTCTCAGCATGGATTTGTTCCATCTACGGCCTCTTCAGTCCCTTTATTCTCCATGTATCTTTGTTCAGTCTTTTTTCTCTTGCCGTTTCTTTTAATTGCTTATTTCCACTCATTCCATTCTGGTTATTTTGTTCCTCTGTCTTGTGTCCTCTCTTTTATTTTTCTATTGCTTTGTTTTCTTTGAAGTTAGGTTCTCTAGTCTAGTTGCTTTGTTCTTTATACATCATCATTTTGCTGTTTACATTTCTCCTCGACTGCCTCTAAGTAACTATGCCTCTGTTTTTCCCCTTAGGTTTCCCTTTTGAGATTTGCATCCAACCTAGGTATAATGGTTAAATATTTTTCTCTCTTTAAATTTTAAATCATGAATGTCTGTATTCCAAATGCACTGACTTTCTAATGTTAATCAGTGGGTATCCACGCAGCTACTGGTGCTCTCAGAGTTACACAAAACCGGCCTTACGTCAATGTTGAATTGCTCTCATGCAGTATGTGTTGGGTTTTTAGCTTGTTATTTCAGTACTCCTTCTTCCCACATTGGGGTTTCTCTAGAATGCTGATGAATGTAGCAGAAGCTCTGAGAGAACGGGTATCTGCCCAGCTCTGCTGAGCCAGAACCATTTGAGATCAAGATACATTGCAGGGTAGGGAGGTACCAATGAACATACTCTTATAGTCCCACTTTGGCAGTGTATCGGGCACCCATTTTACAGTCCCTCTAAACTGTCAGCGTGGTAGAAAGGAAGCTTAGTGTAACTGAGAATCAGCCTCTAAAAGATTTTAAAAGCTGCTTCCTTTTGCAGGGTGTTAGACTCTCTTCCCTACAGTGCTGCCCCAAATGTTTGCTAGAGCAGGGTGTGATATCATGGAGAACAACACTGCTTCCTGAGAAGAAAAGGCAAATGCTTTCAAAAGGGTACGTCCACTCCTAGCAATCCAGGCCATTATGATGGTGGTCAAACTTTCCAGGATCTCCCAGCTCAAATAAAATATAGGCCATAACATCAAGGTCTGTGTCTACAATGTGGAAATGAACAAAATAATTCCCAACAATGCTGTCATGGGGTTAATAGACAAGGTTCCTAAAGTCCGGCTCGGTTTTACCACCACTTTAGTTAATCCTATTATGCATGTAATTTAAATGGTGGTAAAACCAAGCCAGTCTTTATAGTGACATTACAGCTCCTGCCAGCACTAACACCAGTAGCAACCACTGTAGTTTGTTTGTTCATTTCCCCAGTGTAGACAAAGCCAAGAAGAGACAGACCCATGATATTACACCATAGTGGGGGGAAAAAATAAGGTAGCATTTTATCTGGCTATCTTAGAGTGAGAGCACTTATTTCAATTGGAGCCATAGAAAACCTCATTTGTCCTGCACTTGGCAACTCAAGGGAAAAGACTTTCAAGCTTTACAAAGGACTGTGTTTGAAGACAAGTCTCTCTCCAGAGAAACTGCTCTGTTGCTTTTCATTACGCTGATAGAGTCTAAGGTCAAAGGGACGTTGTGATCATCTGCTCTGACCCTCTTGCACCAAGACAAGCCACAGACCTTCCCCCAAATAATTCCTTTTTGAACTTGAACATTAGAACTATTGGTCACTTACAGAAGAAATATCTAGGATCTGATTTCCAGAAGTACTGGGAACTCATGGCTGCGGTTGTTGCCAGGAGAGCTGCAGAAAAATGAGGCCCCCCTCACTTCTCAGAAGCTGCATGTGGGAAAAGGATGGAGATGTGCACAGGGGAGAAGGAAATTCAGAAAAGGTAGAACTAAGTCTGCGGTGCTGACCCCAGTTTCCAAGAGAGGGGAAATCACAAGCAGAATGAAATGTAAGTTTGAGCATGTTCAGAATAGCTGGAGCAACGAATGTGCCAGACATACTTTGCTCCCCAGCTGTCTCCCCTATGCCAGGGATTTGCGGGTGGGGACACCCAACAGAAGTATTGCATAGAGCTGTTCACCAACCCTCCTCCCCCTGAGAGGCCCGTCACAGGAGCAGTGTGTAAAGCCAAATTAGGCCCTCTGTGTTTTTAGGAACCATCCTAATGTCAGAACTCTAGTGCCTTGGGCCACGAGTCCTTAGCCTGGAGGTAACCAATAAAGGGAATCACTCCCCGTGATCGCTTTCCGCTGGAAGTTGTTCTGTGTTTGTTCAGCACCTAGCACAATGGGGTGGTCGCCCATGACTCCTAGGCACTACCACAACCCAGATAATAATGCTAATGTAGACAATGCCAGGCGATGATGGTACATTTCCCACTAGTATAATGTTGGTGACCTCCACAGCTGAAGTGCAGCAGCGCATGCTGAGCGGCTTTGTTGCAGTTGATAGGGAGATAATTATAATCCCATCAGTGGATAAACTGTGTTTCAATAGGCAAGAGAGACGCTCTTCAGGCCTTTGATGGATATCTAACAGCTCCTAGAGATCTGATATTAATCAGCTGCTATCTCTTGACTGCCGTCAGCCTAGTGATCACTAACAATAGCAATTGAGGGAAAACACAATTTTTCTGAGACGCACACTTTTAAAAAAAATCAGGCTGATTTCTGAAGCTAATTATTAACTGTTCTAGCCCCAGTCGTTGTGAAAGTGGTCTTGGTGTGCTGGGAAAACCTGTCACCTTGACACCACCTCTGGTGATGAGATTTAGCACCAGTTTTCTTTTACCAATGTGTTGGCTGGAGGTGAATTGATGTAAATTACAATTGCCACCCATCCTAATCAGAAGAGAAGGGGTTTTCTCTTTAGCCTCTCATGAATTATTTAACTGCTGGAATTGCAAGGTGAGGAGTGGAAAGTGCCTGCTAAAATGTTACTTAATATTTAATTCCGTACAAAGTCAAGGTTGGTATTTCTAGGTATTTGATTTCTTCCTAGATATGTGACAGGTAAAAAATATTCATTATTCACAGCCTATCCTTAGTCCTTAAGATCAAGCAAGCTTCCCTCTGTATTTTAATGAACAATTTCTTCCACACTGCAAATTTGTTTGTAACATTAATAAAAGTGATATGTTCATCCAATTCTCTTCAGTTATGCCATGAAGTTGCTATAAGACAGACGTTCTAGTCAATAATGCTAATAGTCATTGCCCGAGAAGCCAAATGTGATTAGGAGTGAGAATATTTCTGGTATCGTCCTATATAGTAATAGGATAAAGTTACTGATGGAATAGTTTGGCTACCAAACTACATGGTATCCTGTAACACCCACATTTCATTAAAAAGTTGGACTCTTGTGAGGCCTGGGATAGATGTACAATACAGACAAAGGGTAATTATATTGTGGGAGTGATTTTACCTTGCTAAGAGTGCAAGATATATGGGGGCTTTTGTTTGTTTGTGAAGATTTATAGGGCCCATGGTTGATAGCTATCTAAATAGAACACTGGGAAGAATGTAGGATGCATGCTGATGGATGTAGCTCTTGCTGAAGTGTTTAACATTACATGACAATTACCTTCAAGAGTAAAGGCACACAGTATCCTGGGACTTACTGTTATCACAGTAGCATCTATAGGCCCTAAACCGGATTGTGTAAGGTGCTGTACAAACACAAAGGAAGAGAGAGTCCTTGCCCAGAGTAGCTTATAATCTAGCTAGACAAGACAAAGGAGAAACAGCAATAAAACCACTTGCCAATGGTCATACAACAGAGCCAGTTTTTCTCAATCCCAGACCAATTCCCTACACATATAGCACAGGGGTACATGAAACAACAGGATGAGGCTAGATAGAACAGGGTTCGTGGCATACTTTAGCGTGTGAGATGTTATTTCTCTCTCGTTCTGTGATGCTAAGCCCGTGAGACAAAGGCCTTTCACTGCCCCAGACTAATACAGCCACAAAGCAGGGGTCTGAGACTTTCCGCATCTTTTCATCTGCTCCTCTCCCTCCCATAAGGATGCCCAGTGGGTGAATCACTGTCGTCATCTTATGCTGCTCTCTGGGCTTGCTGCAGAGAAGATTAAAGGCAATGCACGCCCTGCGTGTCTTCCTGCCCACTCTCTCTTCTCCCAAAGGAAAGGGACTGTGCTCAGCTGCCCTCTCATCGCAGGTATCTAAAAACATCTCTTCCTGCCCCCTCGACTGCTGCAGGGATTGGGAAGGTAACGTCACAGCTGCTCCAGAACTCAGCTCTTCTCCTACCAAGTGCTGAATAAGCAGCTCTGCCAGAAGCCCCACAGGTCAGGGTACTAAACAGGAGGGCTTGACTCAAAGCTTATTGAAGCCAATAGGAGACTTATCACTGACTTGAATAGACTTTGAATCAGGCCCTTTGTGCAGACTTCCCCATGCTGCCCCATCTCTTTCCTCAGCCTCATAAAAATCCATTCGATCCTGCAGAGCATCCGTGGGGAGGACGGTGGTTTTTTATGTCAATCCCTATCCAGTGAGGACTGGACTAGGACCACCAGCTCAGTTTGCTCCCTCTAAACAGCCAAATGGCAACAGCTTTGCAGTTGGGTGAAATGAAAGTAGCTGCCACACTAGAGGAGCGTCCCGAGGATGCTGATGGAGTGTCTGCCTTTCTTGAATGATGCTCCATCTATGAGCTGAGTGCTCAGCCGGTGGGATGTGTTGTATCTCTAGCATTAGCTGGGGTTGTTGCCTCTTCTGGGAGTAGTCAGAGAGAGGACATGGGAATCGGGACACCTGGATTCTAATCCTGACTCTGGCAGTGCGTGCTCATGGCTAAAGCATGGGCAGTAGGTGCCAGATCTCCTGGGTTTTAATTCTGGCTCTGGGTGTGTGAGGCTTTCTGTGAGTCATGACTTCTGGATTACATTGGTCCAGCTCTTGCAGGGAGTGGTGTCTAGTGGTTAGAGCATGGAGGTGGATGAGTGTCACAACATCTGGGTTCTATTCCTGGCTCTGCTACTGACTTGCTGGGCATCCGTCGGCAAATGACATTGCAACAACAGCTGTGGAGGAGTTGACATCTGCAGGGGGGGGATTGAACTCCGGATCTAAAAGCTCCTAATGATTTAATAATGGTGTGGGTGTGTCTCAGGAAGGGCAGCTAGAGATCTTTAAGTTTTTTTTTTTTTTTAGATGGCAGGGGGAAACTTACCCACATGAGACCGCCCATAGAACTATGCCATCAAGCGCGTTTGAGAACAACCTGAATTCCCCCACTCTGTTTAAATTAGAGTCTAATCTGGTTGCAGGGATGGAGAGATGAGACGTTTGAAATGAAGTGAGGATGTAGAGGGAGGCTATTACAGATGAGGGAAGCTGCAGACAAGGTGGGTCTCCCACCCACAGTGGAGAAAGCAGGGACGGAAGGGTCTGGTGCCCAGGGAGGGCAATTGGCAAGCCCTGATTCAGTCTGAAAAGATCCATTCTGTTGGTGGTGCTGCCCTCCTGCTCTCCTATATTCTAGGGAGCAATGGTGTCCCTCTTCCAGATTGTTCTGTGTTCCCTCCAAGCCCAGGGGCATGGTGCCCTCTCTGCACTTGAATTTCTCCCCAGCAGCACATGCCATCCGGATCTACCTACTGGTGCTTGTGCAACAACCAAGCCATCTTCACCCTCCTCCTCCTCCTCTGCGCCTTTAATTTCTCGCACTTACTTATTGACCCCTTTAGCAATTCTGGCCCCGATTCTGCAAGCTGCCCCATGTGGGAAGATATGTGCAGCCCCCTGGGGCTCTGTGCAAGTGCATGTATCTCCTTGCATGCCTCATATTGCAGGATGGGGCCTTAGATTATAAACTCTTCTGGGTATGTGCTGGGTCTTTCTGTGCATTTACACAGCACCTTGTGCATTGGGGGCCCCCCAATATTGACTGAGGCCTCTGAATGCTACTGCAGTTCAAATAATAATAATAATAAAAAAATACTACTAATAAATATTAATAAATTCACTGCCATTCTGGACTAAACTTCAGCGTTATTGCTCAGCTCTGAACTGCTCTGGGAATTGTATGAGCAGCATTGCTTTAAATCCATGCTAATTCTAAGGGCATGAATTTCAAGCCCTGAGTAAATCACTTCAGACTAGAATTTAGAATCTGTTTTGGTTTTACGGCAACTTCTAGCATTGTCCCAAAGGGACCCCCAATAAAAAATCAGATACCATCAGTGACAGCGCAGAGACTATGCATGCAAAGGCAGCAAGCATTATAACTGTGCAGTCATTAAAAGGTCACACACACAGCAATGGACTTTAGAACCCATTTTACTAACAGAGAAGCATTGAGCAGAATGCAAAACCTATTCCTTAACCTTTTCCAAAAGAGGCCCTGAGTGCAGGTCCTGCAATTCTTTCAGTGACCTTTAGAGGGGGCTGCGTGCTATGTTACTCCCACCCGCTCTGCCCCTGCAGGGAATCCTCACCAAGCCAGACACAGATGTGGGTTTGGTTTTGTTTGAATCCCAGCAGTGGGGGAGGTGTGTTGCTTGCACAGTCAGCTCAGGGAGATGGCTGCCAGCTGGCAGTAATCAAGGGCAGCTGAGCCTGCTTAGGCTTAGACCCTTGAAGAGCAGCTCAGCTCAGTGAAGGGAGGCTCTGCTAGCTGGAGAGCAGGCTGGGGTGCTCTAGCAATGAATATTGTTGATGGTGCTGTGTGGATTCCCGCTGCAGGAAGGAGATGTGGCTAGAGGTAGCATTGTGGTTTGGTTTCTTTGGCTGTGCAAGAGCCCTGACACCTTAGAAAGAGTCGTTCAACCTGGGACCTCCTGGGAAACTTCTCTCCAGCTATACTGTCCCAGACTGCTCTGTGTGGGATTTTTCATGGGATGCTTACCAGAGACTAGTAGACAGGATTCCATTTCAATGTGCCTTCCACCCGAGCACCCCTCTAAACATGTAGTGACCCTCCTCCCGCAGCTGTGACCCAGCAGCGTTGGCAGCAGGTAGGAACCTAAGTGCTATTAACAATATGTTAATATGAGATTTTTTTGGCTCCTTAAATCTGAACTGCTGATAACATCCTCAGTGCAATTTGTCCTTTCATTTTTCATGCTTCCTTTTAACAGTTAAAGTGTATATGTTTGAGTCTCTTCCTTGTCACATCCTTGACCGTGCCGTAGGCAATTGTTTGAATCTTTGGCTGTTCTCTGTAACTTAGAAGTAATTGGCCATGAGACTTTGAGATCCCTGAGAGAGGCCAGGGGCTTAGAAACTGGCACAAAAAGAAAAGTTCATTTCTAACTGTTTGTCTAGGTTTTTAAAAAAAAATGATTGAATTGAGTAGTTCTGCTTGTGACAAAAAAGTGTTGCTCCATCACAACTCCATGTCTGAAGTACCCATGGGGTTGTGTAGCTCCTGGCATTGTTTGTGTAGAAGGGGAATGGTTCTTGGAACTTGCTTTGTGAAATTCAGTAGCTGACTCAAGGCCATTTTCATAGTGCCACCGTGTGGCCAAAAATCAAATCATCACAAATGGGCCTCAAAGCAAAAAATAAAATTAAAATGAGCAGGTGTAGAAGAAGTCCGCATCTGTGAATCCTCTGAAGGAGCCCTGCAGATCCAGAGTCTGGGCAGAAACTGAGCTGCTTTGAAAATCATGTTTAATGTTTTAACAATATTAAACAAGGCATTGAAAATTTGGCCAGAGACTGTGTGTGTGCACGCACAGTAGTTTGATCACTAGCCTGAGACTTGGGAGACCCAGGTTCAGTTCCTGCTCTATCACAGGCTTTCTGCATGACCTTGGGCAAATCACTTAGCCTCTCTTTGCCTATGTGTAAAATGGGGATAAAAGCACTGCCTTGCCTGACAGAGGTGCTAGTGGGGATCAGTACATTAAAGATTGAGGTGCTCAGATGCTGTGGTAATGGGGAGGCCTTACTTGAGAGAGAAGTTGGGTGATTCCCTCTCTCGCAGAAGAACCCTGTGAAACAACAAACCAGAAGTGAGGAAGTGGCTTTTTCCCAGCTGAACAGATTCAGGTTATGATAAGGAGGAGGCCTTGAACAAAAGGCAACCACCAGGTAAATCTTGGCTCCACTCAAAGCATGAGGGAAATGCACGTTGCTCGTCTGATACATTGTGTTTGCCAAATCGTTAGGACAAAAGCAGGCGGCACAATGTCTTGTATTTTGAGCTTTCTAACAGGGCACCACACAGTGCAATTGTCTTTGTTTTTGATAAAACAGAAACACAACCATTCACCCTCCCAGAACACACTGATTCTTGGGGTTTTTTGGAGGGGAGAGGAAGTGTTGGGCATGGTACAGCTTATCCCACAGTTGGTTTAAGTCTATATGCTAAAACTGGTGTTTCTCAGCCATGGGTTACAATTCTGGGATTCAGAAAAAGCGATTGGGAAGATGGCAAGGGTTCTAAAACTTTATCATGATCTAAAGCAAAGAAAATCTCACTTCCCCACTCTCCTCACACTGCTATCCTTCCTCTCAACACACACACACACACACACACACACACAAATTATGTAGGCTTAGCGTTGTAATTTATTTTTTACTTTTTTTATAGTAAATGTAAGTGGGTGACGAAAAATTCTCAAACAAGAGGTTGCCAGTCTGAAAAGGTTGAGGAACACTGGTCCAGAAGAAGCTGTCATTCGTATCTAATAAGTGGTGTTTGTTTTTGTTTTCGTTCTTTGCTAGCGGGTGCAATTCCAGGTTCCTAACAGAACCAGCGGAGGAATTGTCTGCGCTTGTGAAACATGATTGCGTCTAACAAAAAAAGAGAGAAGATGAATTGAAAGCCTGGCTGACTCTTCTTCCCCCCCCTGTAAAAGGTGACAATCGTAAGCATTGGCTTGGTAATTACCCACTCAAACGCTTTCTGGCTGGCTGCAAACATGAAGCTAACTTGAAGCTTTCACTACAATTAGCCTCATATCTCTCGGAGGGCACTCAAGTGTGGTTTGAGTGATGGTGTATAAAATGGGCAGGCCTGTTAATTGTTTCAGCTTTCTCAAGCCTTCGCCCTATGGAGTTGTTTGTTTGTTTGTTTTTTTGTTTTGTTTTTTTTTAATTTTGTCTTCTGACAAACATTCCCAAACGTGGCATTGGTCTCTAACGCCAAGTTTCTGCTCAGTTATTAACCATGCTCGGTGCAGCGTTCCCTTATCTTCAAAGCGTGCCTCCAATCTGTGCTCATTCCTTATGGTGATGACAAGTCACCCTCTGGCCCAGATCTAGCAAGAAGCTGTGTGTGGGTGGAGCCCTGAATGGAACTCCAGTAAAGCCAATGGAGCTTGCCACGTGTCCATCTCAGTGCCAGAGAGGGGCTTTTATTAGTAACCCTACTGTGATGCTCACAAGAGAGGGGTTTTGAGAGGGTGGGTGGGAATTTAGGCTACTACCTCCTCTGGGTCAGTCTGCATTGTCTCCTCTGTTTCTTGTCTTCTAGGGATTTCACTTTTCATGTCTCTTACAAAACAAGGCAGAGTACCTAGTGGTTAGAGCACTGGACAGGGACTCAGACAAACCTTGGGTAAGTCACTGCATCTCTCTGCCTCAGTTTCCCATCTGTGTATCTGTTTACAAATGGAGGTCAGTTTGTGTGTGGTTTTTTTTGTTTTGTGTTTTTTTAAGTACTTTGAGACTTACTGAAGAAGAGCACCATGTAAGGGCAGGATGGTATTATTATTACAGTGGCAAGCACAGAATCTGTGTTTAGTAATGAATATTCCAGGGAAGGAAACTGATCTTGGTCAAGTCCCTGAAGTGATCTGCCTCCTAGGCCATTCAGAGCCAGGAGTGTCTGTCTCAGTCGCATTCTGAGAGCATTAGACTGTGATTTCCTCTCCCTCCCCTCTCTTATTTCCCCCCTTCTCCCCCCCCCCCGGGTTAATTCAGGGACTGCTCTAACCAGGGCCGCCCAGAGGATTCAGGGGGCCTGGGGCCTTCAGTGGCAGGGGCCCCTGCCGCCGAATTGCCACCGAAGACCCGGCACTTCAGTGGCAGGTTCCGGAACGGAAGGACCCCCCGCCGCCGAAGACCTGGAGCGGAAGAAGCTCCAGGGGCCTGGGCCCCATGAGAGTTATCCAGGGTCCCCGGAGCAAGTGAAGAACTCCGCTCCAGGGCCCCCGAAAAACTCTCGTGGGGGCCCCTGTGGGGCCTGGGGCAAGTTGCCCCACTCGCCCCGCCCCGCCCTGGCTCTAACTTGGTCTTATGACTAAACTTTTCTCTGAAAACTGCCTCTCTCTCTCTCTCTCTCTCTCATATATGCCCTACATGCAGAACAGGTTGATGCTTTGCTTTGTCTCACATGGCTGGATGTTGCTTGCAGGAATGCTGCCTTGTAACTGTTAAGAACCATGCCCCATTGGATAGTTCTTTGGCTGGTCTCCTAGTATAAATACAACTATTCCTCCTCCTCCTACAAGGATCTTTTCCTTTCCCCTGTGTGGTGCTATTCTCCTCCAGGTGTTCTCAGCCTGTGACACTCATGGCTGCAGGAGATCAAAAAGTCAAAGAGTGTGGCTGAACTTTGCAACTGGCTGGGTAACTTATTACACTTAGTTACGCATGGTAAGATGAGAGTAAGCCAACAGCTGATCAGGAAGGAATCCATACACAATAGGGAGACATTGTACAACTAACTAGGTGTATTATGGGATTTCTTAATATTTATTTTGTCTGCCTTCTGAAGGGTCCAAGAGCTTAGCATCAGCATATCAGATTAAACCAATGGTCTGAGATTGCTCTGGTGACAAATCTTACATTTGTTTCTGTCTTGTTAAAGCAATGTAAGATCTCGAAGAAGAAAAATGGAAGTTGACCTTTCACAGAGTGTTTCCAATCATCCATCAATCTTGCTCTAGCCCTGTGATGCAATTTAAATATTTATTATTATACCTGTTTGATAGGCAGCTTTTCCATAATCAAGTTTTCCTAGGAGCTAGATATTTTTTCCAGGAATACTGAGCACTCTCACCTCCCAACTAAAGCCAGTGGGAACTGCAGGCACTCGGTACCCATAAAAATTGGGCCTCATGTGACTTGCCAGAGGTTGCATCACCTATCTGGGACAGAGCTGGGAATCCCTTCATTCCACATCTGAGTCCCAGGCTTATTCTTTACGCACTAGAGCTAAGAACACAAGAATGGCCGTGCTGGGTCAGACCAAAGGTCCATCCAACCCAGTATCCTATCTTCTGACAGTGGCCAATGCCAGGCGTCCCAGAGGAAATGAACAGAACAGGTAATCATCGAGTTATCTATCTCCTGTCGCCCATTCCCAGCTTCTGGCAAACAGAGACTAGGGATACCGTGCTTGCCCTGACCATGCTAAAGGAGACCTGACACAAGGCTATGCTGAGCCTATTTTCTACTGGGTAGTTTCCTGAGTGACTGGTCAGACTGGCATTGGAGACATGAGCGTAAAGAGCTGAGAAAAACATCTGAATTTCCCTCCCCTCTGCATATGGGTGAGGGTGCAGCTTTGTACATGGGAGGGTGGGAAAGTATATGTGCATTGGGGAGAAGGGTGGTGTCAGCTGTGTTCATAAGTCTGTGGGTGGGGTGCACCTGAAATCAGTGGAAGGTTTGTGTGGAAAACATTCTGTGGGGGCGGGGGGGGGGAGCTGGCTGTGTTCATATGCTGGGGGAGCTGCTCTCTGCTTGTGGCTGGGAAGCAACTGTTCATAGTGGGAGGAGGCTGGTGTCAGCGCCTGCATGTCATGGGGAGGGGGCTGGTGTTGCTGTTAAGTGTCCATGAGGAGTATGGTGGCTGTGTTCCTGGGGGTGCAGGTGTTCGCTTCCGTGGGGAGGTGACTGTATGTATGGCAGGGCACGTGTCCATGTCTTCAACAGCATGTGACTGTGTGGAAGGGGGGCGGCTGGTGTCTGCATGAGGCTCTCTGCAAAATAACTGTTTATGGAGGGGTGGGGGGAACGGGTGTCTGTGTGAAACATCCATGTAGGGGGCAGTGGCTATGTTCATGGCTGGCTGGGATCTGCACACGCATTTGGAGGGGAGTAGTGTCTCTAGGTGCATGCAAGGGGAGGACATTTTGGGCATGTGCTCAGGGTGGGGGGGGGCTGTTTTGTGCACACATCTGTGGGTGGGGATGGCTGTGTCCATGGGGAATGTCTGTGTCCATGAGGGGTGTGGTTGTCTTCACTGGGGGGCGGGGGAGGGTGGTGGTTAACCGTGTGCCCAGGGAGGGGAGGCGCTGTTCTGATGGGGAATCTGGGGTCTGCACATGGCGTGTTTCTGCACAGGCTGGCTGTGTTCATGGTGGGGCTGGTGTCTGTGTACCCCGATTGTGTTGATGAAGGGGCTGGTATCTGCATGCAGGTCCATCGGGGTGCAGGCTGTGTTTGTCCATGGGGGTGGTATGCCCTGGGGGGGGGTGTTGAGGTATGCCTAGGGTGGCTGTGTTTTTGGAGGGGGGGGCACTAGTGTCATTGTGTTCATGGGATAGGCTGGAATCTGTGAAGCGTTCAAGGAGGGTTGTGGCTGTGTTCATGGCAGGTGCGGGGGCTGATGTTTGCATGTCTGTGGGGACAGGCTGACATATTTTATGGGGCCTGGTGTCTGCATATGTGTCCATGGGATGGGGGCTGTGTTAATGGGGGGGGAAGGGGGAGGCAGGGCCGGCTTTAGGAAGTGTGGGGCCTAATTCAAACAGTTTTGATGGGGCCCTCGCAGGGATGACTTAAAAAAACACGTGGGGCTTGTGTTCACCGGGCGGTGCTCTGAGTCTTTGGCAGCACTTCGGTGGTGAGTCCTTCACTCGCTCCAGGTCTTCAGCGGCACGAAGGACCCGCTGCCAAAGTGTCGCCGAAGACCCAGAGTAAGCGAAGGACCCGCTGCCGAAGTGCTGCTGAAGACCCAAAGCGCCGCCAGGTGAGTAAAAATTTAAAAGGCCCCTCTAGCCAGGGAAGGGATTCTCACTGGGCGTGGGGCCCTCTTAGGCGTGGGGCTCGATTCGGGGGAATTGGTGGAATAGGCCTAAAGCCGGCCCTGGGGGGAGGGGCATCTGCAGTTACGAGGGGTGCTTGTGGAAATGGGCACGATGACATCCTCCTATGAACATCTATGGGTGAGGAAGGCTGTGTTCACATGGGGGCTGGTGTTTGCACATGGTGGTGGGGTGCTGATGTCTGTGGTGGGGGTGGCTATGTTTGCAAATGGGCTGTGTCTGTGTGCTTGTCCTTAGGGGGAAGACTCTGTTCATATGGGGGGGGGAGGAAAGATGGTGGCTGTGGCTCTGTTTGTGAGAGGGGGGCTGGTGTCCATGCACATATGGGTTGGGGGGGCTGGTGTCAGCAGGCTCATCCGTGGCGGGGCTGTGGTGCTGTTTGTGGGAGGGGAGCTGGTGTCAGCAGGTCCGTCCATGGGGCGGTGTCGGTGTGGCTGTGTACAGGGGGCTAGGAGAGCTGGTGGTACCGTGTATGCAGGGGGCTGTGTGCATGGGGGAGCTGGTGTCGGCATGTGCATTTGTGGGGTGGCTGTGCTTGTTGGGGGGCTGGTGTCTGCATGTGTCAGCGGAGGGGTGCTGCAGCTGTGTTTTGGGGCAGGGATGGTATCTATATTGGGGGGTGTCCTGTGGCTGTGTAGGTGGGGGGCCTGTGACTGTGTTCAGGGGGCTGGTGTCTGGAGGGGCTCTGTTCATAGTGGGGGGGCTGATATCTACATGTGGGTCTGTGGTGGGGGTGGCTGTGTTTGAAAATGGGCTGGTATCTGCATGCTTGTCCTCCTAGGGAAAAGGCTCTGTTCGTATTTGGGGGGTGCATGTCGGTGGGTGGGTGGAGGACTGTGGCTGTATTCAAGGGGGGCTTGCGTCTGGGTAGCTGGGGCTGGGGGTGTGTGGCTATGTTCATGGGGGTGGCTGGCGTCTGCGTCAGGGTGGGGGGCTGAGGTAGGAGATTTTCCATATTAAGCAGTGATCATCCCTCGATTGAACTGACCTCGCTAAGCAGGGGGGTTGGATGCCAGATCCCAGTGGAGAGACCGAGGATGGGAGACGTGTCTTTTGCTTGGTGCTGTGGGCTCTGCCTAAGAGTCACAGGCACTATTCATCTTGTCCCTCTTCCCTGTTTGAAGAGCGAGGTAATTAGGCTCCATAGAGAGTCTTTTGTGGGTTGGTTTGTTTTTTGTTTTTTTTTTAAGTGACCAGTAGAGCTGAAATCACTGATCATCAGGTAGCGGTCTTAAAAAATACACTAGTTGCCTAACTCTTATGCTCTTCGGAGCATTAGGTATTTCTTCCTAAAACAGAGAAGCAATACCAATATGAGCACTTCCAGACTAGTAGAACTTTGTCCAAATTAGGCAGTTACACCACCTTAACTAGCTTGCTTTCTAAGCTTGTATAATGGTACAAAAACTGCCAGTAGACTTAAGTTACTTCATTCTGGCACCATCTCGGATTATGCTGCTGTGTCTCCCAGTACGTACCAGAGATGAAGAATTGCAATATCATAAATAGAATCAAACTTCATTGCATTCTGCAAACGTAGCCTGGTCTTTTACCATCATCAACAAAATCTCGATCATCATCAAGAAGAGACGTGCCTGTAACAACTCACTGCAAAAGGACTCTTCTGAAGACATTCTTTACAGAGGTAATGTTAATAGCCAAAGACAAGTTAATTATTTAAGCAGCCATTGACTGAAAGGATAGGTAGATAAGCTTGATATTTTAAACAGGAGCGATACATTGTCTGACTTCTCATCAAAGGGGTATTGTTAGATATTTATCAGTGTTTAATTGTAGCGGTAAACAAAAACCTCTTAAATGGGTTTTTAAAAAATTGCCTCTGAGGACAAAAAAAAGATTCTAAAGAATATGCTAATGGCTTTCTTTTTGGAGAAGTTTCTGCAATAGAAAGACAGCTGTAGGAGCAGAATCAAACCCCCATTTCTTGTGTATGGGACTTCTGTCCTTTTATTTCCATCATTTAGTTTATGTGCTGCACAGGGTGCATATTACAAGGACACACTTAAGAGGTTAACACAAAGCTACGTAAACAAGTCCACTGTATGCATAAGTAAGTGTTATTTGTAGGAATATGGAATTTCATCATGCATGTGATATGCAGGACTACATCCATCCTGTTGCTGTTAGAGTAATAGTGTTTAGAAAGTCCAGAGAGAGAACTAGGAAAAATTACTAGCTTATTACTCATGTTTCAGTATTGCCTAGGAACGCCAACCAGCACTGGGCCCCCATTTGCACTGGCCATTGAATTCAACAGGGGTTGAGGATTTTCAGCCCCTTGCAGGATTGGGCCCAGCTGTGAAGCTTAGATCCAGATCCAGGCTGCTCCAGAGTTTGTGGGGAGGGACGGGGAGGGGGATTTCAGGTGTAAGGTTTTGGTTCCAGCCTCTGGGTCAATGCCACAAATATATGACTCGTGACCAGGATGAAAATGACTGTCATGGTTACAGGGCTAGTCTCCTCCTTCCTGGTCTCTCTCAGTGCAACCCTCGGGTGTCAGGCCTCATGCCTTTGCTTCTCCTGAGCGGAATGCCACAGACCTCCCACTTAGACTGGGATCTGGGCCACAGCACCCCGCACATCAACTGTGCTTACCCAGCAGGTTTCACTGAGCGCAGACACCTGCATTTTTTTTCTCTGTGGGACTCTCTGATCATTTGGTATCCAGTGATAAAGCAGCCTTCTTACAACCAATCTCACAATGGAAACAAACCTGTTAGAGAGAATTTTAGAACAATCTACACATGTGGCTATCCTGCCTACTGGCTTACCATTGCCTGATGGCAGCCTAGGCAGGACTAACTTCTTCAGATACCCCAATGGTGCCTTCCTCTTAATCCTTTTTTAAACAGCTAGAGTCCTTTTATTCTCGCGTGTTCCTGAGCTTTGGCCCTTCTGAACTGAACTAGTTTAGCAGATTGGCTGGGAAGGTGGAAATCTCATCAAAGCTAAAAGTTCAGGCAGCGTCCATTAGCAGCCCATGGTCTTTGCTGAAGGAAGATGCATCTTGAGCTCTTCTTGCTCATCTTTCCTTACAACCCCCTATTAAAGTAAACTCATATAATCGTATAGTAAACATCCCAATAACCAGACCAACATACAGCGGTCACTTCATCCGTTATTGCCAGCTCTGCTTCTTGCAGCCTGGGATGGAAAATCGCTGCCTTATCTGTATCCCTGTTCTTTAGACCTGAAATGTACCATATTGGTTTGCCAGCTGAAGGCCGCCCTAGTCTACAGCACAGTATTTCCTTCCAATTCTTATAAAGCTCCACTTGATCTAGTTTAATAGTGATACCCAAACTAAATCTTGGTATAGAAAAGATGAGTAAATGTGACTTACTGGTGCACATAGAATTAGAGGAGTGTGTGTATGTGTATGTATATATGTGTGTATATATGTATATATAAAAAGGCAGGTAGAAAAGATTAAGAACTTCTTCTTTTAAAGAATGATCCAAGTGAAGTAGCCAGGAAAGGCAAACATCAACCGGAGCAGGCCTCTGACTGCAACGTGTAGGATAGTACTATAGCAATGGCATGTACTGCTCTGTATTTGTATACACCTACTATGCAACCCTTCATCTGGGTACAGGTTCCTTGGTCTAGGTGAGAGAGGCCACGCTGCAGCCAAAGCGAATCATTAGTAATTCAATCTGCCCCTTGTATGGAGACGAATGATTATGGCCACGTGTCTTTACCAAAGTGAGAGTTACTGAGCTACAACATGCTTTGTTAATTTGCCCTGTGAAGTAAAACCGTATCTTACACACTAGAGCCCAGATTTTTAAAGGTATTTATTTAGGTGTTGCTGTGCTCTGCATTTAGCAGCCTAAATCTGAGTTCAGCAATGGCAAAATACCTTTAAAAATCTGACATTTCCCCTTTTATCTCTTTATCAAACAACAACTTTTTTTTTAACACCACCAACCCTGTTCTATGTTTCCATCCATCTATCTGTTTGTTAGGGCTTATAAGGAGAGGCTTTGGGGTCTATAAGGCATAAGCCAATGCTAATGATAAATGCCATTTTTCACCACAAGAGGTCCCCAGGTTCCTAAACAGAAGAATAAGTCAACTGCATAGCTCAACCATTTGAGAACTGTTGTGAAAATCAGTATCGGCAACCGCAAAAGCTCAAAAAACCAGGAGTTGGGTTGCAAAAACAAATCTTAAAAGATTTAATTTTTAAGTGCTTTTTGTTTGCCTTCTGGTTTTTTTGAGGCTTTAGGGTTTTTTTAGCAATCATGAGGGCTTTTTTGGCATGATCACATGACTCAGAGCTGGGGTGTTTAAAGGAAGCATCAAATATTGCAAGCCTCATGATAAAATCATGAGTTTGCAACACGGGAAAAACATAGTGTGGAAATACTTAATAATTTAAAAGGGTTTTTTTTATTTAGCTGTGCTGTAGTAATGAGGGGGATCTCCTGTTAATGAGAAACTTTGGGAGGTTTTTTCTTTCTGCAGTTCTGTCCTTTTTCTTTCTCCCAGTTAACTAGGGAGTGAAGTTTGGTCCCTGCTGTTGACTTTACCTGGTTTATATTAAAAGCCATGTAGACTAGACTTCTGTCTTTTCACACAACCTCATTGATATTAGCGTGTCTGTGAGCTACAGAGGGGAAGAGTCTCTCAGACTGTGTGGAGTGCGTTGAAGGTTCATGGCCAAAGAGTCTTGTAACTTCCTTTGTATTAAAGATTTATTTCTGTATGAACATGGACAGTGTGTGGTGTGTTGGTAAAGGGCAGGGTTTGTAATTGTGTTCCAAGTGGTTCTGTCTCTCTGACCTTGGGTGAGTTACTGAGGCAGGGAATTTTCAAAAGAACCAAAGCCAGTTGAATGCACTGACTGTACAGATTGCTTTTACAAAGTTCCATCGGTTCAATCCGATGGGCACTGCTACCATTTTCTGTGTCGTCACTGCTCTGAAGATTCAGAGGTAGTGGCTATAAAAGCGGGGGCATGGTGCACCAGTCACCTCAAATCTTCCACTGCCTGCTCCATATCCAAATTTGGAACTAAGACTCAAGGGAAGTGTGTGGTGAGCATGAATGTGCAGAGTCCATCTTGAAGCCTCCATTTACAGAGAAGAGACCTTCATTTCTTTGTCAAATGGCCTTGGCACATTCCTAGGAGACCTTAACAGAGGGCTAGATATTGGAAAGGGTGAGGCAGAAAACCTGGAAAAATTACAATAGGGTCATAAGCACAACAGGGGGATATCCATGTAGGAACTTGCTCAACATCTTAGAGGTCTATATGCAAACGCAAAGAGTATGGGGAATAAACAAGGAGAACTGGAAGTATGAAGTTGTAATTTAGCTTATGTATTGACTGGTTTTACAGAGACTTGGTGGGAAATAGGGATGTACCATTTTAAAATTTAACCATTTAAACGATTAATAATATCTTGTTTAAATGGTTAATTGATTAAAGGTCTGGCCTGCTGGATCCAGCCCAGCAGGGCCACTCTGGGCGGGGCAGCTGGCTGGCGTGGAACAACTGGGTTAACATTTTACATCCCTAGTGGGAAAAGCCTCATGATTAGAATATTGGTACAGGGAGTATAGTTTGCTTAGGGAGGACAGGCTGGGTAGAAAGGGAGGAGGTGTTGCATTATACATTTTAAAATATATACTCTTGTTCTGAGGTCCAGAAGGAGGTGGGAGGCAGACAGTTGAGAGTCTCTGGATAAAGATAAAAGGAGTGTGTGTTTGGTTTTTTGTTTTTTGTTTTTTTTTAAATCGGGAAGAGGAGGTGGATGAATTAATAACAGAAATAGCCAAAATCCAAGACCTGGTAGTAAGGGGGGACTTTAACTACCCAGATCTCTGTTGGAAAAATAAAATGGCAAAACACAAATTTCTAACAAGTTCTTGGAAAGTATTGGGGACAACTTTTTTTTTTATTAAACACTACTAACCTTTTTAGTGACCAGATACTCAACAGAGTAAATATGAATGACAAGGGGAAAGAAATGGAAGACAAAGTAGGGAAATACCTAAATTTTATTAAACCTGTTAAATTTAATGTATTCAAGTTGGTGGAGCCTAATGAAATTCATCCTAGGGTACTTAAGGAACTAGCTGAAGCAATCTCAAAACCGTTAGCAAATATCTTTGAGAATTCCTGGAGGACGGTAAGGTCCTGGGGAGGGGCAAACACATAGTATCTATCTTTGAACAGGAGGATCCAGGGAATTACAGACCAGTCATCCTAACTCTGGTATCTGGAAAGATACTGCAACAAATTTATTTAAAAATCAATTTGTGAACACTAGGAGGATAGTAGGGTTATAAGGTAGAGCTAGCATGGATTTGTGAAGAACAAGTCATGCAAAAAAAACAACCTAACTTCCTTCGTTGACAGGGTTACTGGCCTAGTGGGTGGGGGGAAGCAGTAGATGCCATATATCTTGATTTTTTTTTTAATAAGGCTTTTGACACAGTCCCACATGACATTTCCCTAGTTTACTTATGATGATGTGGTCTAGATGTAACTAGTATGAGGTATGTGCACAACTGGTTGAAAGACCTTGCTCAAAGTAGTCATCAATGGTTCGCTGTCAAATTAGGTGTGTGTATCAAATGGAATTCTTCCAGGGTCAGTCTGGGGTCTGGTACTACTCAATATTTTTTCATTAATGACTTGAATAATGGAGTAGAGAATGTGCTTCTAAAATTTGCCGATTACACTGTGGTGGGTTGCCCCCTGCTTCCAGGGTGCCACCTGGTGTATTGTGGTCTCACTGAGCCTGCCCGTTCCACCAGCCTGGGCTCCTTCGCCCTTCTGTGCCAGGCCCTCAAGCCTTCTCTGGTACGCACAGGTACGGACACTGAAATCAGCGCTGCATGGGAAGAATCAGCTAGGGCAGTAGTCGCCAACCTTTTTTGTCTGGCAGGCGCCAGATGATGAGCCACGGAGGACTGTGACGGCAGACGAGCATCCGCCAAAATGCCTCCGACAAGCGGCAACGTCAAAAGGCGTTGCCGACAAGCCGTGTCATCCAGAGGCATTGCCTCTGGATGCTGCTGCTTGTCAGTGGCATTTCAGCGGATGCTCGTCTGGCCATGGCGCCTGTGTTGGGGACCCCTGAGCTAGTGCACACCCCTTCTGGGTTGCAAACCCAACATTGTATTGTCTTGCATTGCACAGAAATCTGTACAGCTTCAGTTCATTAAAATCACCCCTCCCAGTGGAGGAAGAGATGCACAGCTTTTGCCCCCGCTCCTCCTCCACCCCCAGTGATGAATTTCACAAACTGGATTTTATAATAAACCAAACAAGTGTATTAACCATAAAGGACAGATTTTAAGTGATTATAAGGGATAGCAAACAGATCAAAGCAGATTACTGAGCAAATAAAACCAACACGCAAACTAAGCTCAGTACACTAAAGAAACTGGGCACAAGCAGTAATTTCTCCCCCTAAAGGTTGTGTTGGACATTTCTTTCACAGGCCAGACACCTTTTTTTGGCTCGGGCTCAGCTCTTCTCCCCCCCTCGTCCTCCGTCCTTGTTCCTTAGATGTTCTCAGCTGTCATCCTGGGCAGGATTCAGTGAAGAAAGAGCCCTGATTAACTCACTTCCCTGCCTTAAATAGGAATCATTTGTTTCCCAATTTGGTCCCTAGGAGTGGAAAAATACTAGCAGGCCAAGATGGGGTCCAGTACCTGGTGACATGATCACATGACCCTGCAGTGTCAAAGCAGCATCCCAGGAAGCTTCTTAGGAAACTGGGAGATTAGCATTTTCAAAGTCCTATTGTTTTCCCTAATGGTTCATTGCCTAACGAGCCAGACTGATTATATTCTAGTGGGCATTCCTCAGATGCAAACACATTTTGTAATTGATATATAGTTAATATTCCTAACTTCAGATACAGACAAATAGGATAATCACATTCAGTAAATCATAACCTCTCACATGACTCACCTTCCATAAAATACATCTTAGTTGTGCCATATTCATATTAGAAGCATATTTCGGTGAAGAATATGGGGCATAGTGCCAAGTACACCAAGCTGGGCGGGGTCGCAAGGACTTTGGAGGACAGCTTGAGAATTCTAAAGGACCTTGACAAATTGGAGAATTACTCTGAATTCGTCAAGATGACATTCAAGAAAGATAAGTGCAAAGTACTTCACTTAAGAAGGAAAAATCAAATGCACAACTACAAATTGGGGAATAACTGGCTAGGCGGTAGTACTGGTAAGAAGGATCTGGGGGTTATAGCGGATCACAAATTTAAATGAGTCAACAATGTGATGCAGCTGTGGAAAAAAGGCTAATATTCTGAGCCATATTAACAGGAGTGATGAATGTAAGAAACAGGAGGTAATTGTTCCACTCTGCTCAGCGCTGATTAGACCTCTACAGGCGTAGTGTGTCCAATTCTGGGCACCACACTTTAGGAAAGATGTGGACAAATTGGAGATAGGCCAGAGGAAAGTAACAAAAATGATAAAAGGTTTAGACCAGGAAAGGTTTAAAAAAAAAAACTGGGCACGTTTAGTCTTGAGAAAAGAGAGACTGAGAGGGGACCTGATACCTGCCTTCAAATATTTTTAGGGCTGTTCTAAAAAGGGCAGTGATCAATTGTTTTCCATGTCCTCTGACAGTAGGATAAGAAGTAATGAGCTTAGCCTGCAGCAAGGGATGTTTAGTTTAGATAGTAGGAAAATCTTTCTAACTGCAGGGATAGGTAAGCTCTGGAACAGGCTTTTGAGGGAGTTCATGGAATCCCCATCATTGGAAGTTTCTAAGAACAGGTTGGACAAACACCTCTCAAGGATGGTCTAGGTTTTCTTGGTCCTGAATCCGTGCAGGGGGCAGCACTTAATGACTTCTAACAGTCCCCCGTAGTCCGACATTTCTATGATTTTATGATTCACACTCTTGGCATATGCCGGCATGCAGTTTGGAGTTCCGTGTCCAAATCCTAGCCTAGCAGGAAAGGCCCCCAGGCTTTCTGAGAAGCACAAGTATGTGATTTACTGTAGCAAGGCCAGACTGAGTACAGGTCAGAATATTTTTTTGGTGCTGAAGTGCATGAATGTGACCTACATAACCAATACGCCTGGAATGGAAAGTGTTACTGGAATACATTTAACTCCAAAGCTGGCCACAGGATAGAGGGCAGCATGAGACATTAACTAGAAACAGTGGACAGAGGCCCAATGCCCTTTGCAGCATGTTTTTGTTTCTCCTGTGTAATAATAGGGAGTAGTGGGTAGCAAAGATGGAGCCAGCTAATTTGCAGTACATTTCACAGATTTGGTTTGCGGGCAGAAAAATGGCTCATACAATTCAGTGTCATCAAGTAACGAGGCGGAGACTGGATAAAAAGACTCCAGGATAGTAGTTGTATTAGGCTGACTGTGGATACCACATTTAAACCAACAGCAGCAAGAAAAAGGCAAGCAAGGGCTGTGAGGATATTGTAGCAGCTTCTCACTGGAACTCCAGTGTGCGCAATTCTGGTTACCAGCAGTAAGAGACGTCTTGTGTGATCAGTTCTTGACAAACAGTAATTCGCTGAGAACATATTTTCTGCTCATCTATGGCATGAGACTGATTAAGGATGAGTTTTAAACCTGCTGCCTGTTACAAATGCATTAACTACCTCAAAAGGCCCCAGAAGTAGACTTGTGTGTGCATTTAAACTCCGCTGTACTTGTCTCTTTTTTTGCATCCCCTTTTATTCCCGTTTTGAATCATATTCATTATGATCTTTACCTGCTACTGTAAATTGTCTGTCAATTTTGCCTACCTACTGTTACTATCCTGCACCTCCCTCAGACTCTTTCTCCTTTGTGTCCCAAAAGCATCCTCTTCCCCCCCCCCCCCAAATTACGAACTGAAACACTGGTTAAGTAAAGAAGACTCTTATCTCTAGCTTCAAACACCAGACTTCTTGAAGGAGCTCTTTCATCATCTTGATGATCTCATTATCAGAGGTAAACATAAATCCCTATTTACATGATTTATCAGAATTCTTCGTACCTCTCAATCCACCGTGAGCGCCTGGTTTGTCAGTGCGGCAAACCCATGGCACAAGAGATGCACCTAGAGGCTCATTCTACTCCTATTGAAATCAATGGCAACAATCAGTCAAGCTGTTTGGCGAGGAAAACATTGATTTATTACTGGGCCAATTGGTTGCAACTATAGTAAAGAACAGAATTATCAGACACATAGAAGAATGGGATTTGTTGGGGGAAAGAGTCAACACAGCTATTTCAAAGACAAATCATGCCTTGCCAATCTAGTAGAATTCTTTGAGGGGGTCCACAAATGTGAATGAGGGTGATGCACTGGATATAGTGTGCTTGGACTTTCAGAAAGCCTTTGACAAGGTCCCTCACTTATGGCTCTTTAAAGTCAGTGGTTCCCAAACTGGGGTTTGTGAACCCCTGGGGGTTCATGAAATGTTACAGGGGGTTCTCAGGAAAAAAATTCCTAATGGCGGACTGAGCTATGTACCTACTGGTTTCAGGTGGGTTTGTGCTAAGCTGTGCCTTGGCTGCCCATGCTGCCATGGCTACACTGCTGTTTTATACTCACAGGCTCGATAAAAGCTAGCACAAGTGCGTATACAACAAGCAGGGGAAACACAACCCTAGCTTGTCGTGTAAATGTAGCCCGTGTGTATGCTGTGAACATAACACTTAGGTGCCTAGAGGCACCTGCAACTCATGGTTCTCAATGGCTATTAGAAGTCTAAATACCTTTAAAAATCTGGCCCCCAAGTGACTTGCCCAAGGTCACATAGGAAGTCTTTGGCAGAGCAGAGAATTGAACCTGGGTGTCCTGAGCCCCAGGCTACTGCTCTAACCACAGGGCCTTAATAGAGGTCACTTTTTGGCCATCTTGCATTGATACCTCCGCCACATCCAAAGGCAAGACCTCACTTCAGCCAGTCCTTTGCGGGGATTGTTGAGTGTGTAGCTTCCCTTCAGATTTGTAGGCCAGTTGTCTTTATAGCTGATAGTTATACTCTGACAGGTATAGGTCAATAATTCATAGCTGATAAAAAATTCCCTCTTAACACATTTCTTAAAAAGCAGAATAAAGTTAACTACCTTGAGTTCACTCCAAGTTAATTTGACTGGCAGTTAAAGTCTCTAGTGTAGTCAAACCCTATTATTACTATTGTCTAGTATTACCAGAGCACCTAGGAGTACAGCTGGGTAAATGTTTTTCAGTTACAGTAAATTGGCCGAAAAATACTTTTTGTTTTAGTTTCAGTGCCCTGAAACTATTTGCAGATTTGTGTTGAATTCAACTAATAGTCTTGGCTGGAAAAAACAGGAAAAACCAGAAACATCACACTGTTTTGCTATTTTGCTTTGGCTCAAACAGATTGAGATGGATTCAAATGGACATTTCCAAAACACAGTATCATTTCAAATTGACAATTCTTTAAAAAACAATGAAATTTTTTTCAGTTTTTTTTTTTTGGTTCAGGGTGAAATATAAGCCGTACCTCTCCAGAAAGATGGGTTGGATTCAGATCGACAAGGACACTTCGCAGATAAAAGCATCATTACTAGGCTAGATCAAAAAGCAGACAGCTCTTGGAGCAGAAAACTTGTCTGGAAGTACAATGCAAAGTTGGCCGGGAGAAGTGACTCTTGTGTGCACATCCTAAATTGAATCCTTTTGAAGGTGCACAAACAGACATCCAGTCATGTAGATGCTTCAGGCTGGCTAAGCAGGTTCAAACTGCCAGCTGGAAAGCTGGAAAAAAATTCTAGAGCCAGCTAGTAAAACAGGCAATAGGACTTGAACAGAGATGGTTCTATTTGCTATGCAGATAAAAAATGAGTGTGGCACCAGAGCTTGTAATCTAGACTAGATGCTTTATAGAATGGGCTCTGTCATTCCCTTGAGAGCCGCAAAGGAGTCACCGACTAAAGCGCTGTGATCCGAGGGAGCAGTGAGAGGGTAGCATATGGTACCCAATACCAGATGCTGGAACTGAATATACTGCCCAGATAAAGGGGGGTGGGTGGGTGGGAGGAGCTTTATTTAAAAAAGCAAAAAGTCTGGAGATGCAAGGGCATTGCAAAAGCTCCTCTCAATAGGCAGAGTTTCAGACTAGATCTTTCCTGCAGGCACTTCTTCACGATCTAATCCACACCCCCAGTCTACATTGTATTTTAATTCAAAATTCAAATTTTCATTATTAGGAAGGAGTCGCTGTGGTAGGTTCTGGGAGGGAAAATAATCTTGTAACCTCTCATGGGGACCAGTCAGGGAGGAAATGGTATTTATCCTGGAGAACTTGCTGGAGGCAGCATGCTATGAAGTGCCATCTAGATACAGTTGTGGTTAGTAGCTACAGGGCCGGCCAATAGACCGCAAGGTGATGGGGACAGGGGTCGCATGTGTGACCATTATGTGCTATGACTAAGTTATGGAGACTCGTGCACTACACGTTGCACGTCTCGTGCTGCACTCATTCACTGTTGATTTCCTGCCGTGATGGTCATGCCAAACCTATAAATATTTTTATGTTCCAATGAGGCTAGGAGACGCTATCTCTGCCACAGCAGCAAAACAACATTGGGCGGCGGGGGAACAGCTGCAGCGGGAGGCTTCTGCCACTGGGAATGCCACTCATCACAGGCTCAAGTGGCTCGTGGCATAACAGAAAGCTGTGCCTGACCATGTGGGTAAATAGAGAATAAGTAAGGCCGATACCATCCTGACCTCTGCTCTCTGGAATCTGCCAGTTCGGCATCTCTGCTACCTCCTCTTTTTCTTCTTCAGGCAGTTAGTTTTATTCATCAGTAGGGAGGGGTGAGCCATGTGGGATAAGATGAGGTGAAGTAAGGGCTAGTCTACACTTACCAGCCGGGTCGACGCGGTGAGTTTGACTTCTCGGAGTTTGAACTATCGCGTCTAATGTGGATGCAATAGTTTGAACTCCGGAAGCGCCGCGGTCGACTCCGGTACTCCACCACTGCAAACGGCAGTGGCGGAGTCGATCTTGGAGCCGCGGACTTCGATCCCGCGGTGTCTGGACGGGTAAGTAGTTCGAACTAGGGTACTTCGAGTTCAGCTACGCTATTCACGTAGCTGAATTTGCGTACCCTAGTTCAACCCCCGCCCTTAGTGTGGACCAGCCCTTAAACTCTTCTGAAGTACAAGGAGCTTTGGGTTACTCTATTTTTCTCTTGATCCCCTTCCCCACCCTACCTTCACTAAAATTACTATTCACTTTCATAGGCCTCTGTGCATCCAGTGTAGAAGTTATATTGGTTTGTCTCCTGGAATTCTGACATGGCCACACTTCCAGTGTGTGGCCTTCCTTTTTCATACCACTTAAAAGGGTTGGTGGTTCATTAGCAATAAGCATAAAGCCATTCACTACAGAATACTGTATACTGTGGGGCAAAATATTAGGATTTATTTTCCCCTAAGATAATACAATATGACCAATCTCCTTCTCCAGAAGGAGCTCTGTGTAACAATATATAAAACAGTGACACGTGTCTGGAGACTTTTCGTGGTTTTCCTTGACTTCTCTCCCACTTGCTTCATAACAGCCGTTCCTCCTTAGTACAAAAAGTTCCTATACTGAAATGCTACCATGTAGCACCATGGAAGTTGTTAGCAAACATAAAATCCCTGTTGTCTGTAGGTAAATTGTGAATTGGAAGGTTATTCATGTGCAGGTGGGTAGGTAAAGACCATTTCTAAAAGTAGGCTCATACTGGGTCACTACCCTCATGTAAATACTGTATATTACTTATCAGAGGGGTAGCTGTGTTAGTCGGGATCTGTAAAAGCAGCAAAGAGTCCTGTGGCACCTTATAGACTAACAGACGTATTGGAGCATGAGCTTTCGTGGGTGAATACCCACTCCAACGAAGCGGGTATTCACCCACGAAAGCTCATGCTCCAATGTCTGTTAGTCTATAAGGTGCCACAGGACTCTTTGCTGCTTGTATATTACTTGATGCCATATGATTCCATTTAATGGCACTCCTGTCTCAGATTCAAGTTATAGGAAATGCCACATCTCAGTAAAATAATACATACAAGTGAACACTGTAAAAGAGGCAAAAAACTGCAAACCATTTCAAGAGGAAACTAAGATCAATCATTCTGTTAAAGACAGCATTCCTACCAAGCCCTTGAAGTTAGACTCCTCATCAGCTTAATCAACAGTCTTAAGTTTGAGCTTGCCTGCAAAGAAGAATTCAGAGTTAAATAGATATCAGAGATTATTCCATGCAAGGTGAGGCATCCAGAGAATATGAAATAAAATAGTTGAGCCATTACCTGCAATTTCAATGCAAAATCTGATGCTAAAGGCTTCTTAAAATTCACAGCTGAGGAATTCCAACAGAATATTGATTTGTGCCTTTTTTCTTTTGCATTACGAACCTTTTCAATATCTTTGCCCCATCATTTTAATATGAAGGTCCAAATAGAACTCCTCTAATAACAAGACTGAAATCCTCTTTGAGCTATTTTGTTCCCATTATATATGGGAAACTACTTGTCTAAACCATTACCCATAATGTCAGTGGTATTTATGATACCTACGTTAGTACAAATCGCAAAGTGATGTCTCTTTCACCATTAGATTCCTGTTTATCTACTAACAAGCTCGGCAGACATGTTCACCACAATGCGTTATTGCTGGAACACATGGGCAAGGTTGCTAAGCATCTGATGGTTCTAGTGAGAAGAACTTGGCTTGCTCTTTCCATCAGCAAAGCACTGGCACCCCCCTCTCTGATAGGTACAACAGAGTCAAAGTGCTTTACTCACAAGGGGTGAACCTCACCCCTTTGCAGCAGGCCCTCCGCAATGCCAGTGCACCACGTAAGCCTTTTTGAGCCCTAGTTTTGAGGGCTTAAGCCGTGTGTAGACTTGGTGAAGAGATGAACTTGGTGGGATGTTGAGCAACCTCAAACCTCGTTGATTTTATCTGTGCTGCTCCATTGGCCTCATAGAGGTAGGGTCGCAGACCAGGATTTTTATATTGCTGAGCACTTGCAGCTTCTCTGGAAGTCAAGTTCGCAGCTCTGGGATCTGCTCAAAGCCCCCCCACTCAGGCAAAACTCCCTTTGATGCGAACATTAGTCGTGACTAATAGCTGAATAAAGATTTTTGGCTCAGATCTGGGGTTAAGGAGCCCAAGGACTGTACTGTGCATTCAGGTTTCATAGTCTAGAAGCATGTGGGCATGAACGCCAATGCAAATGGAAAGCATAGCTCCAGCACAGAGAATACCTCTTCTCCACCCCTCCCCAAATATGCTTGTCACCCTTTCCAGAAGGCTCTCTTACACTGGGGCAGTGGTTTTCAAACTGGAGTAAGCCTCTCCCTAGTGGTACAAGAGCTCTTCTCAGGGGACATTTGACAAAAATGGCATGTAATGGCAGACAATACATTTTATTTAGTAAGACTTGGTACTCTAATCCTAGGTATATCATGAGCCTATGGCTGGGGGTACGCGGCAGACTGCATTATTTGGAGAGATATGCAGCCTTGAAAGTTTGAAAACCACTGGAGTGCTGGAGCTCACCTCTGTAAGAAGTGATGGGCCCCCGCAAGGGCATTGGAACAGTTTTCATAGTGGGGATGAAGTCATTCAAAAAACCCTGTCTATGATGGAAGCCATTTATTTGGTTATCAGGACTTAATTTGTGCTAGGGCTGAGCCCCACCCCTCTAGGCTTGACAGTTCATAGGCCTGGCACCTCTGGCCTTGCCCATCAGTTATGAAAGTAAAAATATTGCTTGAGCCCCAGCACCTCTTTCATTACATATCAAGCACTGGTTGTTATGACCACCTCAAGCTCGGGGGTGCTGCCACACACCCAGCACTCCTGGGCCTCTGTCCCTTCACTGGAAGTCAGTGGGTATTTATCACTGCTTACATTGAGATGAGGATCTGGCACTAACTTTCTAGCAGCACTTGAATCTTCCTTTCTGCATTTGCGCTCCTACAAAACGTTGTCCTTGGCAGTAATACAGAGTCTCTGTGGAAATCGAGCAATGCACAACTTCAATGTTACTAACCTGCTCAGTTTAACAGCGACCTGACGACAACCAGTATTAAAGATCCAGAGTAACTATCAAAAAATCCACTTTCAAGCAGCCCTCTCCAAAAATCACTGGAGCAAACAATCCTTACAATAATACGTAGGAAAAGAGTAAATGAAGGTTATATTAAATATTCATAGTGTGTGGTTTTTTGTTTTTTTAGAATGGTGTGGAAACGTATGTATTAGCTACTAAATATAACAAATATTTAACTATTATGGAAAATGCAGAGTTTGGGACTAGAATGACATACTTAACAATGCACTAACAAAACCATTCATAGACCTGAGATTGAGCTGGAGCTGTGCAGACTGGTTCACAGAGGCCTTCTCTTGCAACAACTAATATTCAGTGGCTAGATGCCAAGCTAGGAAACATGTTGTTCCTGCAGCAGTTTCTACCTCTCTTTTTCCGATGGCGCAGGCAGCTGTGGTGGTGCCTCTGGATAGAAGGAAATGTGTATGATAGAAGGAAATGTAAGGAATTTAGACTTTTTTTTTCCAGCCTGTAAACAAAGAACTAGGAGATGAATGGCCTGCACAGTTGGATCCTATGCTGCTGATCAGGCCCATCAGTCTTTGGAGAAGTTAATGACTCTGAACTCCTTGGCTCAGACCCAGCACAACAGGGAACTTTTCTGAATGTAGCTCCAGCAGCAGGGAGTGGTACATTTTAGGAGCAGAAAGTGACACTGCCCCTCACAAAATACCTGCTTATCCACAACCACGTTCTGTACCCGTACAGGAGCTGTTTGCAATTTACTGCAGAGTAGAAATAAACTGCATTTTCTCACACCCCGGGAAAAGTCTCCTGATGCTGATTATTGACGATGATTCAGACTAATCTCAGCCAGAATGCAAAAAGTGTTGTGTTGATCTGCCAGGTTTGGACCACAAGCTCATTTATTTCATCTAAATGCATTATCCCATTTGCTGCACAGCTGCATTTGGGTCAATTTAGTACCAAAAGCTAATTCATTTATTATCTGGTTTTATTTTATATCGACAGTATGGCTGGTGAGAGGGGCGATGAACTAGAATTTTGGACCAAAACTGGCACATCCAGAACTCTGAATTGTAGCCTACGTTGCAGCTTTTGCCCACTGGCATTTTCCTTTAGATAGGTAGAGTTGCATTGCTTCAGACCTGAGTTCAAAGAGAATTAAATGGGACTCAGCCCTGTTATCAGTGCCCACTGTAAACCATCACTTTGGGGAAGCACTGGAATAAGATGGTCCTGCTGCTGTACCCAGCCACCCAGGGCAATGGAAACTGGCCTGGGTTTGAGCATGATCTGTTCACAAACCATTCATTGCAACTTGTACGTGTGTTCAGTGATGGAGATCTCTGCAGACATATTTGTTTGGTCAAGTTACCTGAACTCTGAGCCCCTAAATGGTGCATTCAAGTGGGGGCTCTTTAGAGGAGCTCACTGAGTCCAGCTTGAGATCTGGCATCAGAAGGAGTCGTCCAACTCAAATTCTTTCCAGCTGTCTTCAGCTAGAGCGAATGGCCCAGGATAGAGGACTCTGGGGATCTGTGGTTGGCGGCCCATACCCCAATTGGGGTGACGGGCATGAGTGAGTGAGTGTCTGATGGTTTAGTTGAGTCTACTGGGAAAATGAAGGTGGGGTGGGGAAAAACCTCCTACAGTTGCTCTTGTGCCTTTCTGACTATCTCAAGCGTTGCCAGAAGATGAGGTAAATGATTGGTCATTGCTCACCGATTTCTAAGGCGGGAGAGGGAATCCATGTTCCCAGAAGGTCATAGTCTAGAGCAGGGGTGGGCAAACTACAGTCCGGGGGCCGCATCCGGCCCTTCAGACGTTTTAATCCGGCCCTTGAGGTCCAGCCGGGGAGCAGAGTCCGGGGCTTGCCACACTCTGTATGGCTCCCAGAAATAGCAGCATGTCTCCCCTCCAGCTCCTAGGCATAGGGGCAGCCAGGGGGCTCCGCATGCTGCCCCCGCCCCAAGCGCCGCTCTTGCAGCTCCCATTGGCTGGGAACCACTGCCAGTGGGAGCTGCAGGGGTGGCGCCCGTGGACTGGGCAGCACGTAGAGCCACCTGACTGTGCCTCTGCATAGGAGCCAGAGAAGGGATGCTTCTGGGAGCTGCTTGAGGTATGCGCTCCCCAGAGCCTGCACCTCTGCCCCACCCTGATCCCCTTCCTACCCCCGAACCCCTCGGTCCCAGCCCAGAGCACCATCCTGCACCTCAACCTCTCAGCCCCACCCCAGAGCCCACACCCCATCCGGCACCCCAACCCCCAATCTTGTGAGCATTCATGTCCCGCCGTACAACTTCCATACCATTATTGAACTGTCCCATCTTTATTTTTATGTGTTAGCATCATAAGTATTTCTGTTTTTTTCCAAAGGCAGCGTTTCCCCCTCTAATACGATTTAGGTGGTTGTATCAATGCCAAGCCTAGTGCAGGGGTAATCAATTATTTTTTGTCAAGGTCCAGACTCCAGAGAAAATAATACCAATAATGATGATAATTTTGTATTTAGTAAATATGTTTCACGGGCTGTTCAAAAGCATCTGGTGGTCCAGATTTAGCCCCAGGTGTTCCTATTGACTGACTGTCCCTGCACTAGTCCCACTTCTGGTTCCAGGAATTCTCCCCAAATCCATTCACAAACGTGTGAACCTGAATGTTGTCTCTGGTCTGGCAAGGGGGAACCCCAAATTCCTGCAAACGTCCAGTCCCATGAAACCACGAGAATTCTGGGGAGAAATGTCTTTAAGCCCCTTTTGGAAGGGTTGGTACAACTCTAGCTCTGCTTAGTGTGGGGGCTGGAAGCTTGGGCACCGTTCACTCACATTGTCAAGGTGAAAAGGGGAAACCTAACAATCCCCGATGAACTCCCTTTCTCTGTCATGAGTTACCAGGGAGGGCTCACGGTAAAGCTAGAGAGAGATTTGGCATTACAGATTCCCAGTGTGATATTCGGGGATGCTGCTTTGGGAGAATGGCGCCTTTCTGACAAGAGAAAATTGAGGTCACAACTTCTTGTATTCACTAATGCAAGAGGAGAGTTGTTTGCTCGGGTGCCTTGGCCAGATGCTTACTTGGGAACTAATATTCTGTTCCCCCATTTGACAGGCTACAATATGTCTTTGCTTCTTCTACTGAAATACTTGCTAAAAGCTGTTCAATTGCCATGCTCCACTCTAAGCCTTCATTTACACTAGCTCCTAAAATGCCAGTGTATCTGCATCAGTGCAGTCCCCTAACGCATCCATGTTTACACCAATGCAGCCTGATTTGAATCTGTTAAGCTTTATCAGTTCTTCTGCACTGCAAATCACATTCCAATGGTTAAATGGTATCTTCGTTAGCGGCATCGAGCCAAATCCCTATCTCCATAAGAGAAATCCCTGTGTTGACCCAGACCTTAGTGATGGCTGCATGTCAGTGGTGAGTTTAGCAATTTGTATGTGTAATTGTGTAAAATGGGTGAGTACATATTGTTACGGTGGGAGTCGCCAGATGGCATTGTTGCAGTCTAGAAGGGTTTTTGTTGTTGGCTTACAAGCAGCATAGAGGTTTTTGAAGAAATGCTGTATTGTTGTTTCTATGACAGGTAGGGTCTTGTGGGGATGTTGTTACAAACAGCAAAAGCCTCTGTGGTTTCCATTAATCTCTCTAGAGTTAATTCTTGGTTTGGCATTGCCTCCTGGAAACCAGGCACAGGAATTTGGGCTGAGATTTCTGAAAGAGGGGGGTTGTCTGCATGTTTGTGACCACCTCTGTTCAAGAACTGGGGTGTATATTGCTTTTTTGTAGTTCAGCATGTTTATTTACAGTATACAAAGACAAAACTCTGTCACTGATTCCTTCTCCAACAGGAAGCTGTTCTGCAAAAACTCAACCTTTTCTAGTTCAGTAGAGGGGCAAAAAATTGTGCATGTGGATTAATTTTTTGCAATACAGTAAAAACTACACAGCAAAGGTTGTCTTCATGTTCTCTCTTTGTTCAGCTCGGAACACAGTGTTAGTGCTCAAGGTGGATAAATAACAATGATTTAGTAAAATCAAAATGGTTTTCTTAAGAAATGTGTTTAATGTAAATACTTTTACTAGATTATACTACGTTCAGGCCTTAACATAGATTGTCATAATATCAAATTTTGGATTTTTTTTTTAAACCAAGCAGTACATGCCTGATGCCAAAGTTTTTTAAAGCAGGGGTTCTCAAACTGGGGATCCACACCCCTCAGGGGGTCATGGGGTTATTACAATGGGGGGGGGAGGGTCGCGAGCTGTCAGCCTCCACCCCAACCCTGCTTTGTATCCAGCATTTATAATAGTTTTAAATGTGTGGTTTAAAAAAGTGTTTGGGGGGGGGGGGTTGCACTCGGAGGCCTGTGGGATGAAAGAGGTCACAGTACAAAAGTTTGAGAACCACTGTTTTAAAGAAAGTCAAATCACTGAAGTGGTGGATGTTGTCTAAGTACCTGCAACAGCATTTGTTCACATGCTAAAACCAGCTTTTGACCGCTGTAGCCTCTTGTGTAGGTGCAAAGAGACAATATTTTCTTCATTCAGTTTAACTAGTTCAGTGCAAGTTGAAAAATTGATTAGGAGTTGAGAAAGCAGGAAGTGCGAGGATGAGACTGACTAGTTCTAAAATCTTTGAAGGAAATGGATGATGAGAACCAGTCAGTTCAGCTCACTAACTACCAACTACTTCCATTGTTTAATATGATCAGTTTAAAAAGCAAAGCTTGTTGTGATAAACTTCCTTTTTTTGTTTGCTTGTTTTTCTTGTATATCAACCATATGTAAGCTAGTTTTATCTGACGAGTAAACATTTTTAAATGTTCATTTTGTATATTTTTAATTGAATTCCAATGTCTATCCCAATGCATCTTGACACACATTTCAAGTAAATGACCCTAGTAAACGAGCCATTCACCATTTTCTAACGCATTCAATTTTTAATTTTTACTGGGTTTTTTGTTTTTGTTTTTTTTATTGTATGTTAAAGTATATACTTGTTTAAATGTATACAGATACACTATATCCTTGTGACTGGGGAAAAAAGGTAGCAAACCTTATGTAAAGGGTTGTTGCAAATCAACGTGTTAATGGTTACCAACCAGTGAGAATCACCTTGTGCTTTAGGAAAACAACTAAAGTATGAGTGCAATACAAGATTGAAATAATTTATTTAAATCAAGGTTTCTCACTTGCTAATTTAAATGATCAAATTTAATCATGGTTTAAATCACTTTGCTTTAAATCAATCCACCCTGTCTGCACTTAACAAATATTGTTGAGATCTTTGAACCATGTTATAAATGCAGCCAATTGCCATTTCATGTTATAAATATTCTACATGGCATAAGCTCTGGATCATTTGAACTTCTCTCTAAACTCTGGTGTGGGCTCAGGAAAAACATGGCAGTTACACTAAGGCAATAATTGTAGCTCTTTGCTGAGCTTTAAGTATAGCAGATGGGACTTCTTAGATGAAAAGGTTTCTAGCAATAAAAAAACCCCCAGGTATTTCATGGCTTTTTAATGGTACTTTTATAGCATGAAGAATGGTTTAAAAAGCACCCAGGGACCTAGATTTATCTATGTAAACATTAATATCCTTCTAAATTGGTCCCATTTAATTCACTGTGGACAAGTCTTAATTCAATATTTTACTTGTACAGAGCTATTCCACTTTCAAATGCGCTCCTTCCTCGTGTCTGACAGGGTGGCTTCTCTCTGGTAGCTGCCTTCTGTACCTGCAATCCAACTGTGGGCATATATTGGGTAGTTAAAGGAGTGAGGATTTAGATTTGCCCCATTTTTGAAGGGCACCAACTGTGTCAGCTCTTTTTGATACCACGACTCATAACTCAAAGGTTCTGTTTTTCATTCTGAGGAGTTCTAGTGTTAGCAACTGTGGCGGTCCTTAACTAAAACCTCAGGTAATGAACTGTCATGTGTATGTACTGAAACATGTACTATAGCCCTGTACTGGATATGGTGAGCACTCCTCAGAATGAAAAACATAACCTTTGAGTTATGAGTCGTGGTATCAAAAAGAGCTGTGTCAGAGACCATATATTGCTAGGCATAGTGAAGATTCTCACTTGGCTCCGGTGGCAGAGTGAATTCTAACCTCCCTGCTACCTTAAAGTTCTGAATGGCCAGCAGCACAGTGGCATCCAGGCAGCACTAGAGGGCCACTGGTTTAATATGCAGGGATATGAATACACCTAAACCTTGGGAGTAAGACCATCTCTAAACTGGAGCATCATGGACATCCATAGTGCTGAATCAATGCAGAAGACAAGGTTCCTACCCCGAATAACATGCTATCTAAATGAGAGACATGGTAATGACCCCTAGCTGGAGAGTGGATGAATACTACTTAGATCGCACTTCTTGTATTCCGCTATCTTAAATAAACAAATAAATACAAATTTTGAGTGAGAAGAGGGTGAATGCTCCAAGCCTAGAGGGCAAGATTTATGAACAGCTGTACAGTAATGCCTTAAGGTCCCAACCAAGATCAGGGCCTCATTGTGCTAGGTGCTGTACATACAGAGTAAGAAACAGTCTCTACTCCAAAAAGTTTAGGTTGGAATTTTCAAAGGAGCCCAAGGGATTTAGACACACACACTCCCATTTGTGTCCTATGGGAGTTGGGCACTCTGCTCTTTTTAGGAGTGTTTTGAAAAGCCTCCCCTAAATAAATGAGGCAGAAAGGATGGGAGGAAAATTTATGTGGTCAAGTGACAGAAGACAAAGGTGACTTAGGAAGAATTGACCAATCTAATGTATCTTAGGCTCTGTACATGCTAAGCACCAGCCTGTTCCAGAGGTTGCCCAGAAGCCTGAGCTGAGCTGGACTGAACAGAATACTTGAGCACATAACAAAATGAGCTGTGGCTTCTGTCCAGCCAGTCTGGCTCCTGTGCATATTAAAAATCACATTGCTCATTGCATCTGAATGCTTTGGATTCCAGTCCTAGCTGGAATCCGGAACGAGAAAAGGAAAAGTGAGGGTTTTTTTTATTATATCATAAGTACTTACGCCTCATTGGTTGCTCTTAAACAAAGGTTCTGATTTTTATGCATCAAGGGAGAAATTCAGCCCTGCAGCAAAAGACCTATTGCACCCTCCCAATGGGGGCCTGGGGAGGTCTGTCCTGGGATGAATAGCCCCAGTGCTAGCTTCTTTATAGTGGTGAGAGGTGAATGTCATAACCTCATCTCCAATCCCTAGTCAAAATTTCCTCCAAACAACCCCTCCCCGTATCCCCAGCTTCTACTTTCCATGTGGTCTTTATGGAGGAAGTGAGGCTTCAATGAGAACTATAAATACCGCTTACCAGATTTTTGAGTACTTCTGTAGCTTTAATCTCTCACAAGGTGTTTTGTACCGGGGCTGCTATTTCATACCTGGAATGACACTCTGTGTTACAATGGCTTAGCTCTGCTTGCAGATTAAATCACACCGTTGAGCTGTTTATCGTAAATAACTTTAGTGATGATATTTGGCGGATAGTATTGCAAAGTCTCCGGGCCTTCTCAAAAGTATCAAGGGCACAAATTAATCCGCGCCTGCTTGTGTTATGTATGGTGGTGTCCTCCTATCAATTACCATCTCTTACAATTCCATTGAAAGAGTAAGATGAATAGAGCTGTAGTGGGAATTTGCCTCACTTTGTATCTGTTCACTACCTCTGAACTGTGCTCAGGTTCGCTTAAAATTGGATGAACCCATATCACGTTTTGCAGGGATATGGCTTCTGAGTTGCTGAGTGCTTAAAACTCTTGAATTCACTGGAAGATGAAGGTGCCCGGTTCCTGAAAAACCAGATCTTATATTTACAATATGAAATCCCTAAGGTTTTCTCTTGGGCTGAAAGGTATCTGTAAATATAACTTCCTCCTACTTTGAGTTAAAACCAAACAGAAAAAGCAGGAATCAACTCTGTGTGCAGCATTCTTGCTAGGGCAGTAAAATGTTCATCAAACTGAACACACTAACCAGTTGCATGCAGGATGTTGAGCTTCAACAGATCTGTTCAACTAAGAAACTGCCCACAATTTGCATACGGTCTAGTGTCAAGTAGGATAGAGGTAAATTCAGCATATTACTGGCAGCAGGAAAAAGTCCTAGCTTCCTCGTGGCTGAAATCCCAGTGTCATTCCTGTAATAAATTTCATCCTCATAGCTTACCTATGGAAACCTAAATCTTCCTTTCCACCACCAGATGTCACACACTTGAGTCTTTTATTTATTTTATTTTATTTAACAGGTGCATTCAGTTCAGAATATTACTTGGTCAGCCTCTGCAATTCCTCCCTGCAAACCTCATTTGAGGAAGATAGTAAGGTAAGTCTGTTGATCAGCCAATTGCTGGATACATGTTTAATTCTTTGAGTGGGTTGCCTAAAAATAAACTGTCATTTTACACCACACACAAATCCCACGTCTGAAAGTTTGATAACTTTTACTCATATCTTCTATTCCTAAAGATAAAAGATATGGCACTTATAGAATAGAAAAAAAATTGTTTTGAAATGTGTGCTGGAACCTCGGGAGAGGCCCATTTCAAGTTTGGGGTTCATTTTTTATCTTTGCCAGACTAGTTCACCATTTTCCATAAATAAGATGGCTAAAAACAGTAACTACTGACGAGTTCACACACCAAAGGATGTCGGAATCTTTAGTTCCAGTTGACAGTGTCCACTGTGCACCCCAAAGAAAACATTTCTGCTATATAAGCCCTCCTGGTGGCAGGCCTTGCAGGAAGGCTAGGAACTGACTAAACCATGGAGACTGCATTTCCGCCCCCTCTTTTTGAGATGTCCCCTTGTACGCTAGTAAGCTGCTGTGCCTACGGTGAGAGGGTTTACATTTAAAGTCAATGTAATGTTTGTGAAATTATTAGGGTTATTTCAGGCGATACACAGTTGCTGCAGTGTTTGGAATTATAGATTTTTATAAGTACAGGCAGGAACCATGCTTTATACAGGTATGTTAATGGGAGGAAATGAACAGCTGTTAATAATTCAATAGAGAGTACTAGAATCCTTATTTCCTGTGAAAATGTTTGCAATGTTAAGATTTGTTTTAGAAAGGGTTGCATAGTCTATAAGTATGTGGACACACACACACACACACACACACACACACACACACACACGGCAGGGATCGGAGACCTTCCTGCAGAACCAATTAAGAAGCCAGTGCAAATAAGTGAGGAGGTAAGTACCACTTTCTGTAGGTGCTCCAGCTTCATCATTTTTATCTTCTCCTGTGCAGTGTTGCTGTTTTTGTTTCTCTAGGTAGAAGGAAATTGAGTATATCAAAAAAGAAACACAGGAGGGGGAAGGTGTCTTTATGCTATTTCAAGATCTTTCCGTTGCACATATTGGGCAAGAACATAAAATGCAAGACTAATTCTGTTTCCCACTGAAATAAACATGTATCTTACAACCGGCTGCATGGACTGTACTGAAAATGGCTTAGAAACCTCTTGACAATCTCAAAGACGTGCTCGCTTATTTCATTTGAAGCAGTGGGCAAGGTTATTCAGACTTTCTGATCTTCACAGAATCACTTGAGTGGCGAGCACCAAAAAGTGATCAGAATAATGCCTCGTGTAGGAAGGTCTACCTCTACCCCTTCCTGAAAATAGCCACATCAGCATGTCCTGTTCCTAGTGAAAGGAGAAAACACACCTGCTGTAACCAGCAGAACGCTAGACCACTAAAGCAATAGGAACCATTTATCTATGGGCAGTATTATCCTGTGATTTTTTTTTCCATAACCTGCTATACAGTAGAAAGTTGTATGCTAACACACAGTGTAGCCCTATCCAATAGGTATGCTAGAGATACTGTATGGCATTATTTTGTCTGCTCCACTAGGGTTCCATCTTTGAGGAGGCCCTCTGTGCCTGGAGTTAAAATAAAATTTTAGCTGTATTTTTTTTGTTTGTTTTTAGAGGAGGGGGGTAAGCTGAAATTGGATTGTACAGATGGAGTTTACTCCTGCTTCAAATCAAGATATATTTCACCAGTGCAAGCAATGGCTTTGCCTCTATCTACTATGGGTAACATCCATCCATTTCCCCTGATGTGGCCAACAATGGCTGTAAATAGGGACAAATTTTCGCTCTTGACAAATTCAGTGTATGTATATTTATGTAAATATATGCAAATTAAGTTGCTCTTGAGGAGGGGGGGAGCAAAAGGTGTTGGACCAAAGAAATTTATTAATAACTTCCTTACTTTAAACATTTTTGTGGAGGAGAGCAGAAATAAACATTTTTCATAGATGTGAGAGTCTCTTAAATATAAGTTCCAAAGAAACCCAGTTAACAGACCTCATTATTGATAAATTAACTTAATTACACTGAATGTGTTTCCCTGGGATCAGTAGAGCCATTATGTCAAAAATTTAAGATATAGCAAGAGAGAAGGCTGACAGGCAACAAAGAAAGAAAAAACTAATATAATTAGGTCCCCAGAGATGTGTATTCACAGCTCCATGTGGAAATTAATATTACAATTCAGTCAATATTTAAGAGTTCAATTGTATTGACTTAATTAAAACCTTGATTAAAAAGCCAATAAACCAACCAGCTAAAACTCTTTTTTTTTTTAAAAAAAAGGGGGGGGGACCAATCTAATTAATTCTTGATTATGTGTGGTGCTCTAATTTAATAATAAGCTTGCATTAATTAAGGTAGATCTTGCATATGTTGAGTGGAATTAGAAAAGTAAACCAAACCAAAAAAGCTTTTCCCAGTCCTCAGAAAAGATGTGGTTTGTACTATATATGCATTTATTTATTCTGGTTAGCAAAGGGGAAAAAATACATCCGGGTTTTGTAATGGTCAGAGAAGCCAATTTTGAATTCTTCATTCATCCCTTAGATCAACTCTCCCTCTGACATTGTGGGGTGGTTTAGGTCAACTGTGTGTTTGGGTTTTTTTTTTGTTTGTTTTTTTAAATCTCAGACATCAGCCTTTGAAACAAATGTGTCCTGAAAGTAATGGAAGATAACTAGGGGTCAGTGAGAACTCAAGATGCCCAAAACTTTAAGGAACTGGAATCCAAATGCTACTGTTTGGTCCAACCAGCCTTTGAGAACTTGTTTACTATCATGCCATCCTAAATCAACATACCAGCCCACATGCTGGGGCAAAGTTTACATGGATCCTGGGGCACAGGGAACCTTGAGCTGTTGTTACATTAAGAAATGTACCTAAGCGCTGATGCTTGTATAAACATGGGTTAACAATTCTTATAGGCTAGTGTGACGGGGTGTGCATACCCCACGTTGAGCAGGAAAGGGTTAACCCAACACTATGGGTGGCGGAAGTCCCACTCCTAAGACCGTGCTGGGCATGCTCCAACTGCTGCCTCCATATAAAAGGGAGCAGCCCAGCTCATTCTAGGCTGACCACCGAGGAGGGAGGACGCTCGGAGCTGCTTCAGCACTTGACTGCGGGAACCAGAGAATAAACCAGACCAGAGGCCTGTTGCCTATGGCCAACCAACTGGAGTCAGAATTCCAGGGACCTACCTACACCAAGGGGCTTGGAGACCCTCATGACATACAGACCTCGGCTTCAGGAGACACGGTAGAAAGTGGTCCATGGAGGCGGCATGAGTGGTATCTCCCACCTGAGGAAGGTAAGCATGTAGCAGTAGGATCCATACTGACTGCATGATGACCACAGTCGCCACTAACAGGGCCCTGGGCCCACACACACACACCATGGCTAGCCATTGAGCTGCACATCCCTGATCCCCAGGTCAGTCATACAGACTCTGGTCATTGGGCCGTACGGCTCTCAGGCTAGGGATAGTTGGGTAGACTGTAACTGCAGGAGTATCACAACCCCGACCTGCCCCAAAAGGGGATGGGGTGTGCATACCCTGCAACACCTGGTCAGTATTGGAGCTTTCTATACCTTTGATATCTATTAAAGAAACTTCCTCCTGCAGTCTAAAGAAATTGAAAACACCAAGGCTTTTTTTTTTAATTTGAAAAAAGGTAGAATTACAATGTCATTGATTATATTAGAGTGAAATAAGCATTTGACCAATGCATCTTAATAAATAGGCAAGATGCAATTGAACTGCTAGTAAAGTAGCACTTATGCAGTACGTCCTTTTAGGTGCTTTTGATAGATGTCTGGTATTTTGTGGCAGTGCTAATCAAAGCCTACCTGAGGAATGGCACCAGAAGGGTTAAATTTCAGAACTTCTGAATTCTCTAAACTCCTCCAGCATCGTTCTCCAAAATTATTGTTGTGTTTGGTTTTGTGGCTTGTTTTTAACTCTGTAAATGTTCCGTTAGATTATGCATCTTAACTGGACACCCTAGATACTATGATTAGGAAATCGTAGTGGGTGAAATCCTTCTCATATTTAAACCCACTGAAGCCAATCAGGTAGAATAGGTGTAATCAAATGTAGAATTTAGCCACAATATGAAAGATAATAAATAATCTAACAGAAGTATTTTAATTCAGTGGGTAGAAAAGAGTCACAGATTGACTGTAGACCGATAAAAGCTGTTCTTACTCTACACCAGTCAGTCAGTAATCAATCCATGTCTCTAGCATTTAAATGTAGTTGTATTGCTTAGTTACCAAGGTGATGGATGCCTTCTGTTAGTCCCTTGCATTTATAGTTGTTCACCTTTTGATGTAGCCTCGTCCCACTTCATTGCGAGCCTATAAGACGACCAAATATCTCAAGCTTTAAACATGAGTTATAAAAACAAATCCACTTTAATTTTCAATGACCATTTTCTGCAATATTACTGTATGCATAACTTGGAGACCAGTGGAGTCTAAAGAAATCCCGAAGTGATAAGTGTTTAAGAACCATCTTTAACAACATAGAGATTTGCAATTATGTAAATAAATGCTGCAAATTATAATTGCTATTGACAAGCCATCATGTGTACGCAATCGTTGCTTTCAAAATGTCTAATGAATACTTACTGCGCAAGGCGTACAAAGGGGTTATTTATCCTAAATAAAGACTGATTTTACTGTAGTCTATAGTGCTTTTTTTCCCTTAATGTACAGTAGAACCTCAGAGTTACAAACCACTCAGGAATGGAGGCTGTTTGTAACTCTGAACTAAACGTTATGGTGATTCTTTCAAAATGTTACAACTGAACATTGACTTAATACAGCTTTGAAACTTTGCAGAAGAAAAATGCTGCTTTTAATCATCTCAATTTAAATGAACAAGCACGGAAACAGTTTTCTGACAGTGTCAAATCTTTTTTAAAACTCTACTTCTGGTTCCAAATGAAGTGCGTGGGTGACCGGTCAGTTCGTAACTCTGGGGTTCTACTGTAGTAATGCTTTGCCCCTCTGTACAAAATGTATTACTGGCACGCGAAACCTTGAATTAGAGTGAATACATGAAGACTCGGCACACCACTTCTGAAAGGTTGCCGACCCCTGCTCTATAGACAGACATGCATATGCATACGTGCAGACTCAGTTCTATCCACTAATCTAAGTGATTGTGAAATTCTGTCCAGTAAACTCTTCATATGGATTTCATGTTTTGATGGAAATCACACATCCTTTCCAGTAAAAAGCACTGTTCAGTAGTATACAAACGATTCTGTCTGAAATTTACTCTTTTTTATGTAATTGTGGCACTGAGGAGCATAGTTGTAACTTGCTAAAATGCGTGTTCTGGATTTGAATAGGATTGAATGACTGGCTTACACCCTGGGATTAAAGCAACACCCATAAGAATCTTCAGCAGTTCTTTATAATTATAGCTGGTCTTTATATCCTCTCTCATGGGACCCATTAGTACCATTAAGCAAAGAGTCTGGGTGTGAGAGAGCGCTGTAAGTGCTTTGAGGTGTACAGGGCACAGTGTTATAGGTGGACAACACCTGTACATTGATGATCGGATCATATTGGGGTACTGCTCCAGCTTTGATTACTTTACTCCATCTTTAGCTCCCAGGCAGTTAGCAGCAACAGGTGTACTAGGGGGTGATATAAATATGGTAGGAACCCAAAGCTTTCTTTGGGATTGAGACCCCACTGTGCTGGGATACTGTACAAATATGGAAAGGAATCTCTGCCGCCGACGGCGTACCATGTAAAGGCACAGGCAAAAAGAGGAGGAGGTAAGGATAAGCCGTTCAAGCAAATGATTACAGTGAAGAATTGATATTTCTGGGTAGCACTAGTTTTTGTTTTTGTTTTGAGAGTGGTGGTTTTGTAGGGGTTTTTTTTGTTTTGTTTGTTTGTTTAAATTTTGGTTTAAACTTGGGTCAGAGGTAGGGGTTAGGAAGAGAGAACCAATCATCGGGCTAGGTTTTGTAGGGATTGCATAGGGTTCCCAGCTGGATGGTTTTTGTGCCGCCCTGCTGGTTAAAAGATTTAATGTGCCAGGTTATTTTTTTTCCTACTTGGGACAGTTAGACTGTTCTACGATTTACACTCCAGTTAGCCTGCACTGCAGCACCACATTAGGGTAAGGTAAGAAAGTGATAACCTACGCTGTGTATGAGAGGTTAGTTTATTTTGTTTTTAAATGGTTCTCTACAGCTAATTACTAAAATGTTTTTGTCGACACTAGGACCTGTTTTCTTAGTGAGGGGTGGCCACTGGCTGGTTTTCTGCATCGTAGAGGTGGCAACCCCCGCATTCCACCACAGGAGTCTTAAGGAGGTTAAGATTGCAACTCTTTGGATGTTATCAGTTCTTTTCCCATATGTAAGAAAAAGTGTCTGAAAAAGCAGGGAGATGTTTAAGGCAGAAGCTTGCTGATGGAGTCAAGGCACGGATCAGCATTGTGTTGGGTTACTAGACCGGCTAGATAGAGTGGCTGAACTCTTCAGTCTCTGAAAGGTAGAACCAGGAAGTTTGTGGTTGATTTGGGAGTGGAGGAGGAAGCTTGTGAAGGGTGGGGACTGTTAAGGTGGTCATCTTCATAGTTTATCTTAGCAGCAGCATTTTGAATGGACTGGAGTGGAGCAACGCCAGAACAGAGGCGGTTGCAGTAGTCAAGATGTGAAATGACGAGGAGGGGAAAAGCCGGATGTTAGAGCAATTGTGGAAGAGGAAAAGCAGCAAGATTTAGCAATGGCTTGACCAAGTGGGTCAAATGAGAGAATGAGGTCAAAGATGACTGCCAGGTGACAGGCCTGAGTAGTAGGAGGATGGTTGTAGCATCCGAGTTGATAGACAAAGGGATAGTTAGGGAAGGGGGCAGCAGCTTGAGCATAGTGGTTTCATTTTTTTCAGGTGAATTTAAAATATGGGGAAAGAATTCTATGAAATCAAAGTAGGAGCACTGGGCTTAGAGCTGTATGAGGAAAGCATGTGTGATATATATAAAGTTTGAGTGCATTGGGGATGAACAAAATCCTTCTCTTTCTCCCCCCCAGCCCACAAATTAGCTAGGCCGACAGATGTAAGATAGATCAAGACAGGAATCAGTCTGATTCTATGAAAGACCGCTGACTTCCATTTAATAATCACATGCAAATCATGTGCAGGTACCTAAGATACGTACTTGCATTTACAATTGTAATAGTACATGGAAAATAAGGCCTACAGGTGTGGGTACTCTTACCATTGGATATGGGTATACACTTAAGGTTTGGCCATAATATATATGGCAGGCCTAGCTTAATTACTTATGCCTACTATCCATGACTTATTAAAATAATCAAGCCCAGGTAGATGAGTATTATGCACCTATAACTGTGTTCTCCTATAGTGACTTTCCTCTTCAGACTCTAAAGCACTTGAATTACAGTCCTCACAACAACTCCATGAGGTTGTAAGGATTGGTCTATTTTTCAAAGTGATAAACTGAGAGGTTAAAGTCCTGTCTATTGTAGGATTTTATACTGCTACCCATCATTTTAGTATCTGAGTGCCTCCCACGTCAAATTGATACAGTAGTCCCTAGTGGACTGCATAGAATCCCTGGCACGTCTTCCTTTTTGGGGTAAAACCTCTGCCTAGGGTAGGGATTTCTCTATTATTTAATTTACCTCTATTGTTAAGGGTGATTTGTTTCAGTTTTTGGTTGATTAGCATTTTTTGGGGCATAAGGGGAAGCCAATGAAAAAATGACATCTTTGGAAGAGTTGGCTAAACAAGCCAAGAATCCAGACTCTCTTCCAAGCATGCTCCCTCTGCCTGTGTTCTTATTATGTCTGCCCAGTTAATACAAACTATTTAATTTTGTAAACTTCAGTTTCTGAAATCAATTTATAGCCTTTAAAGTATTTGGGATCATAAACTCTCTCAGGCCTTTCACGTAGCAGCTCAGATTTTTGGAGCTGTTGTAGTAACAATGAAGCTTTCCTGCCAAGCAGGTTAATGACTCATAGTTCTGTTGAATGTGAAGGCTGCTTCCCTGCTACTGTACCCATTAACGATTTTGTCAGTGCCATTCCCGGGTCTTTACTAAATGATGCTCCAGATTTGGAAATGGCTGGTTTTTTTCATCCAAATAAAACCGCGTGAGTGAATGCTGCTTCCCTCCTGATCAGGAATCGAATGTTTGCAAATGCACTTCAAGGAAAGTACAGGATTGGGTCTCTGAGCAGTAATTGCCTGTCTGTTTGCTTTATGGCAGGGGTGTGGACAGCTGCAAATGCTATGAAACTGAATCAGTATGCAAGAAATCAGGATCACAAAGACCTAAATATGACATGAAGCGAACAAAATTACATGGCGATGCAGCAGTGGAAGTACAAAGTTACATTTAGTCCCATGTTGTTTATGGTGGTAATAAAAAAAAAAAAAGTAATTTGTTCATACTCTATCTAAGCTCCTCATTGTGCGTGTGAACATGTTGTTTTTTTAAATGTAGATAAGCAGATGCTCAGGTTGCTGGCATCATTCCAGAATTCCTACGGCAGCCTCCCTCTGTCCTGTTACGCCAGGTCATTAGATGATCTTCACCAAACGTTTAGCAGTACTGAGTGGAGCTGATGAGGAGAGATGCCTTAGCTATTCCATTCACATCTCTTGCTGAGCATGCAGATGAGTTTGCTGTTTGCAGAGGCTGATTAAACATAAATTAATCACTTGAGAGCCTTTCCACGTAACGTGCAGTGATTACCCTTATTATAGTAGTACAGTTCGTACCACTATAGTTAAGGGTCTCTCAGCCTTTCCATTATAAATCCGTAATTCTGGGGAGTTTTGCAGCCTAACTGTAAAAATGCTTTTGCAGGCTGGCACTTGACATAGTGCATACAAGGGCACATCAGGAGGTGGCTCGTTAGCAGTTACTTACCTTGTTTTCCTGTAGCCGTACTGCAGTGTCTTCTTTCTGCGTGTGCCAAATCTCACGGGCTTCCTGTTCGGTGATCTGTAGGATTTTTGCCTAAGGAGTCAAATCTCGCTTAGGCTAGGGACGAATATGGCCCATAGAAATTTAATCCTTGAAAAATCCCTGAGGCAAAGATTTTAAGTGATTTTTTTTACCCAGGGCCACAGAGCGAGAGTCGGTGCTAGGAGATGAACTCCGGAGTTACTGTCTGCAGGCTGCTTGGTGGTAGCAGTTCCCAACCGTGTAATTACAAAATATTCTTGTTGGTTTGTTTTTAAGGCTATACACACATCTTGTAAATATTTGGAATACTAAAGATTTGTCCAACTATCTTTTTGTTAACCTTCAACTCTCCCATTTTATTAATAAGCTTCTGTTTTTAAAAAGTAATAATGTGATCTGCTAGTGCCTAACATCTTGAAATTTGCCAATTGTTCTTACCCTGTGCTGTTAGAGAAACACCGTAGCATCTTTGTTGGAGTACAAAATAACGTTTTATTATGGCAAGATTACTTGACAACCGCAACTAGGGAAGATAATGGATGCAGAGATAATAAATGTTGCAATATTGTGTGGACAGGTAAAGGATGATGATTTCAGTTAACTGCATTTTCCTTTCCTTGGAGCTACCAGATTTTGATGGATTTAACTGAATGAATTTTTTTTTTTGGTGGTTTGTTTTGGTAAGTGGGTGCAGGATTTTTGTTCCACCTCAGATCTAAATGGTAATAGCTATTTATTATTGGTCATCTTTATAGCCGCTTGTAAAGCTAGGCTCGAATGATCTCAGCTTTCATTCATTATACATGAGATGCATTTGGAGAATGTATTTTCAAAGCCACTCGTGGTGGACAAGTAGCAGTCTAAATGGGAATTGGGGTTAAAAGACATTTATTATAGTTTGGGTCTAGCTCGAAGGCCGAAAAGGCTGACTATGCATAATTACCAATATATTGACATTGTAGAGTATATTTCCCAGTGCAGTATGCCAGTTGTAGGTTGGATTTATCATGTTGCACTATAATAACCCCCCCGGCCAGTATTTTTATATTCACTGCAAGTCTGGTGTAATACTAGGGATTAAATAGGACACTTTTAGCCATTCTTGAATGAGCAAACTGCTATATTTTAGTAGAAGTCCATAAACGAATGGTTTTAATGCGGAGACTGCCTGGATGTTTCCTAAAGGTGGGTTATCCCAACTGTGGCATGAGAACACTGATTCACTGGAGAATGTAAAATTTGGCTTTAGTTTTGCCTGAATATCTGGGTACTACCTGTGATTAAACTCTGACTAAATCTGGGTACTATTGAAGTCAACGGGAGTCTTGCTATTTACTTTAGTGGGAGCAGGAATTGAGCAGAAGTACTATTCTCTGCTATGTTGTAAAGGTGCATTTGGTATGTCACAAATTGATAGTAAATTAATACATCCAATTTAAACTACAAACAATCCCATGCACCACTCTTAGAGGAGTTGCATTTTGGTTCCAGATTTCAACTTTCAAACTTGTTGTTGTTGTAGCCTGTTCAAATGACTAATGGTATTTTCTCCTCCCCCCCCCCCCCCACTTTCTAACTCAAATAACTGGAGGGAATTTGTTCCAAGTCCAGCACAGTCAGAAATCACATTTGGGTAAGTGTGGGAAACTTTCAGTCCAAAGAGGAAATGCTTCAGAAATTTTTGAGCAAGTGAAAATAAGAAGGCTAATAAACTGTTTAGCAACAATAATTTATAGAAGCTGTGCTCAAGATCTCCTCCTGTAATTACTTTCTTAGAAAATTACAAATGTTTTGATAACTTCTGTGGGTGGAAGAATAAATGGAAAAAGATATGGAAGATAAATCAAAAACATTTTAATTAAAAATGTTATCGAGTAAGAAACAAAGAGCCAATTGAAAATGGAGGACTTGAAACTGCGCTTAATATTGAAAAGGTTTCTTTGTTGTATTAACTAGTCTTTACCAAAAAATAAATAAATAAATATACGGCATCGGGATTAGCATTAGTAAATGAATGCTATAGATGTAAATCTGGTGGAGGAAAAGAGGGGGTAATGGACAGAGTATACATGGGTATGTAGAAGTGTCATCTCAAAGTCCTATTCACATTGAGATTTGCTATTTGTGTAAGTGCAATAGGCCAACCAAATCATGGTGGTTTTTTATAAACTTTAGGTCATGCAACAGAAACAGAAGTATAATGAATTAGTGGATGGATAATCATTTGTGGTAAAACTGATTAAACCTTCTAAGTTTAAGGAACATCATCCGAAAGAGCAGACTTTCGTCCAAGTAGTTGTGTAATAAATATGAACCGGAGTCAGACAAATTCTGCAACTTTCTTAAAGTTTTCCCACCTGTTATGTAAAGCACTTTCCATGGATTAAAAAAAGGAATAAGACATTTTTCTGTAAGAGGCTTTTTCTTTTTCTGTACCAGGTGTAGTGAGTTTATTCAAAAAAATCTTTCATGACTCAGTTGTAGTTACAAGCTAGATGTGAGCGAACAGCAAAACACAACTTTGTCACAAGACATGGGTGAGCAACTTCAAAAACTTGTCAAATTCTAATTTGGACACCACAGATGAAGCAGTCGGGTGTCACTCCACATAGCTGTAGTCTCATTTCAGACTTTCTCACCTGTCTTTGGTAAAGAGTTAACTTGAACGCTGTTCTAATAGCTCTGGGGATAATATTAAACATTTCTAAATGGCCCTTCATCCAAAGATCTTAAACCACATTGTAGATGTGAATTAGGAGGTAGGTGAAGAAGAATTTTCAGTAAAATTTTTCAGAGTAAAATGAAGAGTAGGTTACGTGACTTCCCACACCAAGGCTCCCTTCCTACAAGCTGCTCGATGGCTGCGTAGAACTTTGCTGGAGTCAGTGGGCCCCCTCAAGAATACAGGGGTTTTCCTGCCTGGAGCGGCTTGCACTATTGAAGCCTATGTAGCAGCTGGGTCAGGAGCAGAACTGAGGTCTCAGGTAGGCTCTCTGGTCTTACTACTACTGTATACATTCCTACGCAGTAATCTGATCTGGACCTCACTGAATTCAGTGGTGGTCATTCCATTGATTGTGGTAGGTGTCAGATCAGGCCGTTAAGGGTTCAGGAAAGTACTGTAGTGCAACACAGTTGTGGGTCCCCTTGTCCATTTGCTTGCATCACTGTAACTCTCCTGACTGCAGGTGAATTATTTCTGACCTCTACAAAGGGAGTTGAACCCCCTCTTAAGCTCTATGTAACGTTGTAGCATAACGTGCTTCTTATCTCAATCCTAGCATCAAACTGACAGTGCCTGTATTCAGCCACAAGCACCGTTTGTAATAACAAGCTTTATAATATGTAAATCTGTTTTCAAAGGGAAAAAAACAAATCTTTTTTTAATCTTCATGTATTCCTCAGAAGAAAGAAAGGGTCTGTCTGTATATTTTATGCAAATCTAGCTTTCTCTCATTCTTGGGCATGAATGAATATCAATGACTGGTTCAAAATGAGAACAAAAAAGAAATTTCATCCTGCGTCAAAAGAAACGAAAACTTTATTTCTATTGCATAAATAATGGTAAAATTAAAATCTTTTTTTATACACATTATATATTTACAGTGGTGTTTGGTTAGAGGAAACAGCCGGTATATATGGCAATCTGTTTTTCTTTATACACTTCTTTATACACTCAGATAACATTGTAATAACAGAGAATTTATTTAAGTTGCATGCCAAGTTCATTTATATTTACATTGGTTTGTACAAAGTTTTTTTTGTTTTTAATTATGTTAACTATTATGCCTTTGACTTTGTGGATGGTGATTGTTCTTAATTAAAATGCCATGTCTTCAGTTAATGAGCAAAAATGATTGATTTTTAACACTGAATGAGAAATGGAGCAGAAATAATGATGGATTGAGGTATATAAATTAAACTAGTAATGTTGGATTTCATATGGCTGAGCCACTAGGTATCAATTATTCAGGTCCTACAATAAAATGAATGTCAGGGTGCCTGATTCTGATCTCATTCCAGTTTAACTCCATTGAAGTCAATGGATTTGCTCCTGATTTCACCTGTGAGAGAAGAATCACACCCTGTATGTTTACTTTAATTGATGGGATTTGAGAGAACAGGAGCCACTGAATGAAGCAAGAACAGTTTGGCATGTCTAGACAAGGATGGCAGGAATGCTAATACTGTGTTTTAGTCTGGAAGAATATGAAAATAGCTCTTGTTTACAGTTAAAATCAAAACAGATATACAATCTGAGGGTCCTGATCTCTTAGGCCCCAATTCTGCAAACATGGGCCATGCCTAATTTTGAAATCCGTGGGGCTAATCACAGTAGTAAAGTGAAGCACATGCATAATTGTTTGCAGGGTCAGGGATTTAGTCACAGGAGGCACATGAGGAAGGGTTTGCTGTTTCAGACACAGGACTAGCAGATGTGAATCAATTTTAATAGGAATGCAGTTTAAAGGGAGGGAAAGAACAGCAGTCCTGGGGGCTGGCTATTTGTGATGATAAAGCAAAGACAGACTTTTCTCTTTAGGATCCTGTTAATGATCACTCTTGAATAGGACTGGACAGAAAAAAAACAATACCAGCTTGTGAAAACTTTCAAGGTTTCAAAATCTGGTTTTGTTCTGCATGGGAACTAAACTAAAATGTTTTGAGGTGTGTGTGTGTGTGTGTGTGTGTGAGACAATTGTCACAACATCTGTTTTGAGAGCGCAACCTGACCTTTTCGATCTGATGTCCTCCCTGCATCTCAAAAAGTTCTTCAAAATCTAGGTCTGTCTTTGTTTTCGTCAATGGCATGTTTTGAGTAGAGCTGGTCAGAAAATTTTCAACAAATCAGTGATCATTATATTAGCTTCCCCCCCATTTTCCCACACACTCCTCCCATTACTACTCTTCCCCTCCCCCCCCCACCCATCACTACTGTTACTTCCCTACAAAGGGGAATTTTCAGTGTAGCTGACCATAGGGTAGGGAGGGGAAATCATGCATTCCTAATTCTGTTCAACCTCAAGCAAAATTCCCAGGGATTTTGGCTGAATACAAGGATTTCACTGGCCCCTCTTCCTTCCAAATGAGAGCGCATTAGAATTTGCAGACTTGAATTGGGAAGTTCATTCAGAGATGCTGAATATTCCTGAGATTTATAAGAAATATTTCTGGCAGAAATCTGAGTGTTCCCTTTGACCCAGAAAGTTAAAATTAATGTACATGAATAAAAGAGAATCAATGATAGTCCTCATGAAAATGGCAGCCAAAATAGAGAGATGAAAGTGAATGCTCTCTATTAAATTCTTAGAATAAAGCTCGTTACTTTCCTAGAAACTGACAGCTCTGCCACTAGATTTCCTGACATCAGAGTAGAGTCTATTTCACTAAGATATGGCTCCTATAAGATCTGTTCCTCCATTTAAGCATGAATATATGAGTCAAGACACTTGGTCAGACTTAAAGCTCTTATGAGATTAAGATGAACAATTTTTTTTTAAATTTAAGACCGCAAACTCTACTTTACCACCAGATATAATGCATTATAGAAAGCCTCATTCTTATTAATCATAACTCCTTTCTGTGGGCAATCAAAATACCATTTCTCCTGTTGCAGACCTCCATCTAAATTGGGACTGTTAATGTTCTTGACAGCAGTGTGTGTACATACATGTGCATAAAAGTTTCAGTGGAATTTAAAACCTTGAATGGATAAGGGAGAGGGAATGGCGTAAGTCTCCTTGTATTATGTGAGCACTTCAAACCAGAATTTCATCTATAGCATTGGAACTGTGGACAGGGGTCGCAGTCCTGTGCTGAGTTCCAGCAGGCATTCTTGGAGTTCTTCATAGGAAGCCAGAAACTCTCAACACACTTTAAGCATAGAAAGATTCTCTCCCCCACTAATCTAACACCTATTGACCTAATTACTGTACAGTCTTTGTTCTGGGCTTTCTGCGTTCAATCAGATCAATAGCATCCTAGTGAGCTCTCATCTGTCCATGTTGTGACTGATAATCTTAGGATGACACATTCTTGAAATCATCTTAACTTCGGGGGGGGATGACCTCCCCTCTCTCCCCCCCATCCCCCCATAATGTAGAGTTTAGGTTGTGCAAGTGCATTACCTTTTTGATAGTCACTAGAATACAAGGACATTGCCAGTAAAAGCCACACCAACTTCCTGACCAAACAACTTCCTGACCATTCACAGGTCCTGCCATCTAAACATCAATGTGCAAGTACACACCTAGAATACTTAGTGTGAACTGTCTGTACCCAGTCCCTCAAAATCACACTCAAATGCACAACTTTAACTCTGGCCTCAGCAAGATTAGAATAGGGTTATCTTGTGGGAGGAGTAAGAGGTAGGTTGAGAAGCAGGTGTCCTCTTCCATGTTCTGTCCCCATCTATTCTGCCACCCCAAGTCAGAGCCTCTTAGAGAGATTCTGTGCGGTGACGAGGAAGGTTAGGTAGCAGGGCCATGGAGGTAGTATTAGAGATCAGAGCTAATAAATGGGTTCAGACAGAATTCTCAGTTCTCTTGATGGGGATAAAATGTGTTGTACTGAACTCTCTGTATTCGCCTAGACAGCTTGAGAAATTTAGATAACTTTCAGTGTTTTGGGGTTTAGAGGTTTTTTTACCCTAGGATTCATCACAAGATAACTGTTCCAGAGAGTCAACTGAATTTTCTAAGATATGTCTGGGCAAAATGCTCATTATTTCCTGACTGGTAATTGAATTTATACCCAAATTTGCTATAAGCATTCTCTTGTGGAGTCTTGCTGTAACCTTAACAATGGTGCGGGTACCAACTTGGTAGCAAAAGGTTAAAGAAACACAAAGCTGTCCTGCTTCCTGATCCAAGACTGTACCATAAATAAACCCCTATAAAAGCCTCGAAACATTTTTCAGAGGTGCTGAGTGCCTAGAATTCCAACTGAAGTGACCAGGTGCTCAACGTCTTTTGAAAACCAGGATCTACCTTTTAAATGTAGAGCGTCAGGATGAAAAATATTCCTGAACCTGGCTAAAATTTCATTTTGGATCACCTAAGACCAAGCCAGAATCCTTGTTACATGGATACAGTTCCAGTTTGCCAAACCTGTAGAGAGCAGGGTAAGAAACAAACCAACAACCTCGTATTCAGCTTTCTGTGAGGCTCATACGCTTAGCTGCTCAGGGATTTCCAGATTTGTTCCGTCTTCATGGAAATATTGGCAAATTCCAAAATTCTCTCCAGTTATTATCAGATGGGCTTTCTTGTTGTTCAGTAGTCTCCTGTTTTTAAAAAGTTTGTCCTTCAATTAGGAAGCAGTAAATCCACATGAGCAATCCCACACCACAAATTGCAGATGCCTGTAACTCTCCATTCACTAACAGACTTAAGAACTGTCTAATCAATGGCAAAAGCTTAGGGCCTGTCTACACACAGATTTACACTGGTTTGATCAAACTGATGCAATCCAAATGCATGGACACTCTCATCGGCTTAGTTTGATTTAGCTAAACCAGAATAAGTCTACACTTAAATTGAAATAAGTGTGTCCACTTAGGGGTTTTCCACCAGTTTAAATTAATCTGTTGAATTTCACACAGTTAGACAAACCAGTGCAACCCTCCACCTAGACAAGCCCTTAGATACAAGTGTATTTGGGTCACGTATCATTCCCAGATTCTGCAAAAGGCAGGCTAAGCTTTTCAGTTCTTGGCTCGAATACTGTTTGACCCCCACTAAGGAAGTTGGGCTGCATGTTCTTTAAGAAATTGTTGCATGTTTCTGTGACACTGTGCACATGTCTTGTATAGCCAGTATTGCCTTAGCGATAGCCTTTTCATACCGAATGGCAATGCGGAGCAGCCACTGAAATTCCCATGGAACTTGTAGTGTCGTGGTGGTGGAGTGAGTGACGGATGTGCAAAACATGCCCACGTGCAGTAGTTAATAGTACTAAACATGCAGTACTGTGTGCCTGTATTTTGGAGGGCAGGATTTATCCCACTCCTGTTGCATGCCAGGCTCCCCTCCGTGTGGGAATGAGAACAGAGCTTTTAACTGTGGTTGAGGATCAGTTTTCAAAGTCGAATTCCTATTTATGTATCAAATGTTACGTGGCTTTGGATTTCTCTAATTCTAAGTAACTGACCAAGAACGGAAACATGTTTTTGAGTCCTTTTATGTAATCTAATAACATTCTAGTAGTAACAATTTAATATTTATGCTGAACAATATGAAATTACAACCCTGTTTTTATGTAAACTAAAACCTAAAGAACACCCACTGAAATCCATGCATTGTTTTCAGGAATTGGAGATGATTAAAATCACTGAGACTTGCCAAATGCTGGTGACTTTTTTGTTTACTATTACTATACTGATCAACACACCCATGTTGATCCATTAATGCACACAGAGCCAAGTTTTCTCAGGCAAAACTCGCACTGATTTCAATGGGAGTTTTGTACCAGAGGGAAGGGTCTTGCTTTGGCCCCAGTGATCTGATCCAGCTCCCCAGGAAGCTGCACTGGGGGGCTGGGTCAGGCCACAACTGAACGCTTGTCTCCAGCTTCAGTTGCTCTCCGTGTGGAACACTGGTTTCTAACTTTCAAAAGGCACCAATATGGTCCGTCAACTAGGAATATTAAGCAAGAAGTGTTAAGCCTCCAGGCAGTAACTGCAAATTGTTGTTAAACATCACCCAGTGATAAGTAGTGTTGATGCTGTGTTCCGATGATGCCACTTTCATCATGCCCCTGAGACGTGAAACTGTCATCCACATTTACGGCATCAAGATCTCAATGCTCATTAGTCAACTAGGTCTGTCGGGTCCCTTACAGAAAGCCTTTAACTCTATCTCTGTTCCCTAGCAATGAGACGCATGTGTTTAGAACTCTCCCAGGATTTGATTTTGTTTGAAGTCCGTTCCTGTCCCATACTGTATGTAAATCTCTCCTTCTAGGAGAAAGAATGCTTCTCAGAGAATATTCTACTCATTGATCCAATTTTAGCCACAGTAGAACAGAAATGAAGTGTGTGTTGTGTCGTCCTGAAACCTAAGCAGAAAAATTGCATGGTTGCTTTGAAAAAGAAAGTTGTCTTGCTCAAAAACAGGGAAAAGATGGATGACGAAAAGTTTGTGGATTTAGGCTTGAAAGGGTGTGGGGAGAGGAATGCAAATCCATGCCAGATATTGAACACATCCACTGTGAATGGCTGAACTGTCTGTAGATGGGGGAGGAGGCAGAAGAAGAGGAAGGAATGTTTCCATTGTGCTCACTTTCTAATCAGACCTAATAAAAATATGCATTACATATAACCAAAAGACATGACATTAGTTTTCAGGACAGATTAGGGTTTAAGAGGCTTGGCTTCGTTGTAGGGGGGAGAGAAGGCATGGACCATGCTGTGTCTCTGCAGTGATTCTGGCTGGCACACCCAAAGTTCCACGGAGAGTCCAGGGGAAGTGTGTGTTGGAGATGAAGCTCCGCCTCCCTTTGAAAAGGTGAAGCATATGCTCCTTGGCCCCACTTTCACAGTGACACTTTCCACCCCCTTGGGGGCATCTAATGTAGCTGGCAGCACTAGACGGCAGCACTCTTATGGCTCTGTCCCTACACTCAGGTATCTAAAGAAATACACCCTATGCCTTCTCTCCTCCCCAGACACACACTGTCCATTTGACAATAGCAGGTGACTTTCCCCCATACCTCATACCCAGATGACGCAAGGATCGTTCAAAGCTAAATGCAGGATCATGCCTCGTTTAAAAAAAAATAAAAATTCCATACTTGATCCTGGCATCAAGCGTGCGTGGTCCTTGCGCTCTTCCCAGTACGTGTTGTACCTTTTTGACTACATAACTCCCTGATCTTGTTTATGCCGCTCGTGAAAAATCTCTTCCAGGAAAAATGAGTAACTCTCAGGATCTGAACGGCTGACATGCTATGTACCATATGGCAGTATTTTCTAGTCTGAGCTCTTCCACTGCTTGTTGCTTTCTGCTTTTCAGTTTTCTCTCCCATGAGCCTACACACGAGGGCGAAAACTGCCCCTGATAAGAGACAGAACAGTCGAATGATCAAAAACGAACAACACCAAAAAGTCAAAGGTGCGAGCGACTATATATAATTTTTTTTTTACAGGAGGTGCCTAGCATAGAGACTTCTGATACCTCATTTCCGTAACAAGGCATGTGATTGGAGCCAGGACTCAACAAATATTGTTTTATCGGAAGAGTTCTTCTATGATTTTGGTGTCTGAGAAGCTTGTGCAAGACAAATTTAGAGCAAGGGCAAAAGCGAGTTTGATGGAAAACAAGTGACATTTGATGCACAGATGGAACCAAATATGATGATCTTTAATTGATAGCGCTGGTTGCAGACTCAGTAGGAAGACTGTGCACAGATTTTTAAAATGCCCATGTGCTAAAGCAAGCTTTTTTTTTTTAAAAAAGCCCTGATTGAAACAGAAAAAATTGCACAAAGTGCTTCCCCCCCCATCTTGTGTCAAAGGTGGGTTTAAAAACAAAAAAATAGAAATTGCACAATACTAGCAAATTTTCCTTTTTTAACATTTGAAAATACTATACAAGGACTTTCTAGCTCCCCTCCACTGCCGTAGACTTGAGGGCACAGTCGTAAGGGAAAATGTAGCAAAGTATGTGAAGTAAAACTGTATTTGCTTGTGGCTACACTATGATCGACTTCCTAGGAATGTAGAACTCCTGGAAAGCTGTTCGAAATAGTCTGTTGGCCCCTAGGTTAAAAGACAGCCCACAAAAATAGCTCGTGAGGCTGCGCTTCTTCAGAATCACAAAATATAACTCTGGATGAAAGTGAGTCCTCCAAGTTACCACCGCTGTTTTGAAGCAATAATTCAGGACTCCTGTATGTTTATTGCATTAGGAAACGAAACCATTAAAGCATTAAGACAGCCCTTTTATGTCCCTGCCAAGAGGATGTAGTTGATTCACAAGCCATATTACACTGCTGGCCTCGGGTTCCTTGTCGACTGGTTCTTTATCTGCCCGCCTTTTATTTCCCCTTTTCAAAGTTGATTGAGGAAAAAGTTCACCCGTTGGCATGCGCATGCATGGTTAGTTTGGTTCACAGTGTTATGGTGAAAGGCTATTCCATGCCGCTCCGGAGGATCTGGTTGGCTGCAATCAACATGACGCTTATAATAAAGGCCATGGCAAATGCACATATAAGGCTCTTCCGTACACAGGTCTGTCTGTTCTGTTTCTGGGAGTGAACTAAAGTGGGAGGGAAAAAATAGAGAAGGTAAAGATGAGACACTCTTACAACTGTAAGTATTTAGTCTTTCACCAGTTAGTCTTTGCATTGTAATAAGCACTTAACATCTCTTGCATCTGTAACCCCTCTGCAAAAAAACCATATCAATTGAATTTTACCCCAGTAATGTCACCCTTTTCACTGGTCTGACTTTGAATGGTTAAACCTCTAGCCCATTCCTTTGAGATTACCCCCAGACTCCAGACAGCCCCAGTTGTTTGATTTCTGATTAAGAAAAAGTTGCATTTCCATAAAGATTTCCACCCCCGGATTTCCATACCAGTCATTTAAATTCTCCACTGTGCACTTCAAAGGGAGACTGAACCAATTGTTGCCTGATTCTGGCACATACTAAATTCAAAGGGTAAATTCAAGCCCTCTTATTCTCAATACAGACTGGTCACCAGGTATCCTAGCACCGTCCCAGTTTATTTATTTCTTTTATAGTCCCTAGAGAAACACTGGAACCTTCGCTTGGATTCAATATTATGGCCATCTAGGACACCTTTCTGCCAGTGCAGGATTTGCGTGCTCGCAGTGTATTTTCTAGTGCTTTGTCTGAAATGGCTTGTAAAACAATCAAGTGATCCATTCTCATTGTATTCACCCTGAATGTTCACTGACTTCACCTGTTGCTCCTAGTTAAAATGCCTTTGTATCATCCTAACCCACTGCTGTCTCCTCTTGGCATTGAAACACTGTTTACAAATATTAGAAGGGTTTAAATTTACTGCTGTTTAACCAAAGAACTGACCATCTCTTTAGTCCTTTAGATATAGCTCCATTAATCTTTCCTTATAAATCACTTGTTGGTTTTGACTGGAAAGATGTAGCCAAATTGGAAGGGATTCAGAAATGAGGTGCTTGGAACTGAGCAGAGTATTCCAGATGCGGTCTCATAAGACACTCCAAATACTGTGCCCAGTGGCCATGGTTAAATATGGTGTAATCACTTCCAGGAAGCGCATTTAACGTTTTCAGTGGACAGGCAAAAGTAGACCTATTGAAAAGGAAGCCTTACAGAACAGACGGAAAACTTCTCTAAATATCCTGTAGAAAAGCGGGAGTATCGGCTACTAGTCAAAATACAATATTCAAAGTCAGGAGCTGTGGTTTTGTTTTTTAATCTCTACCACTGGCTCGCACTGTGACCTTGCACAAGCCAGTGTTCCCCTCCAGGCCTCCGTCTCCCCATCTTGCAGGGTTATTGTAACGATTCATATTTGGCAAGTGCTTAGGGAGCCTCTGCTACAGTACTAAAGGGCTATAGCAACTCGGCGTATCTTTAAGTCCATTGTTGCAGGAAGTATGAACTCTGTCTTATCTGTATGTGCTAGGCAGCCAGTAGTTCTCTTATTTTGGTGTGTGGAGGGGAGAGGGAGAGGGCATAGCTGATTGATTATGGAAAGCACTCACTTACTGCTAGTGATTACCATGGTTGTTATGGAGAAGGTTTATAATCACTAAATTTTGATATGGCTCCCCCTCCGCTGCTCCCCCATCCCCTAGTTATACCATGGACATGAAGTTGCTGCCTCCATGGGCAGTCAGACTGGTAATGAGAGAGCCTCAAATGACTGAGATACTGTTCCAGTGTTGACAAACATCTGAGGAGCAGAAGAGTCTCTGAACATCTCAAGTCTGGAAAGCTTGAGCTGGTGGTTTCATGAGAATGGGTTTTCTTTCACAATACCCTGCCCTTCTGGTTCTGATGCCAGCTGGAAACTGACTATCCAAAGGCATGCAGAAAGCAGGGTGGGGAAAGCTGTTCAGAACTGTCAGGGAGCGCCAGAGATTAAATTCTGAGTGTTAGCGTTTCTGCCTCACTTTTGTAAGGGGGTAAGGACGTTTGATTTATAACACCCGCTTCCATATCAATGACACTTCAGTATGGCCTTACTCCTTCTCAAAATGTGGTATTTTGATTGAAATGGCTGTTTCTTTAGCATCCTTTTTTCCCTAGGTCAGAGAAACCAATAGGGGAGTCAAGTAAGTTCCATGCAGAGAAAGTGTAAAAATCCCCATTGTGGCAGTTGTATACTGTTTTGGTGCATAAAAAAAATAAAAAGTAAATAAATCCTGACTTCTAGCCTGTACCTTTCCTATTCTATCCTCCCACTGTTGCTTTCTTCCCTGGGTGGTGGGTTTTTTTAAAAATTTTTTTTACATCTAATACTGATTCATGATTTTATGTCTGAAATACTGACATTTCCAAAATCTACTTAAGATACAGGGCCTAAGTTTGTGGGTTCTCCCCCCGCTTCTGAAAGCTTCCTCCAACGAAAGGACAAAATGCAAAAATTCATTGTCAACCGTAGTGGCCTAACACTGTTCCTGCAGAATAGGATCGTACGCTCTTGCCAGTGACAGCAATCTGAGTTTAGGGTGCCTGAATACTGGAAGACTGGTCCCTATGGCTAGCATTATACTTTTGTGATAATGCTGCTTTCTCATGTGCAAAGGCTACAAGGAAGTGAGAAATCAGAGTGAGCTTTTGTTGTTCGATTGTGACAGTCAGTCTATGCAAGTCTCTCTAGTTTTTACTCTTCTGATGCACCAGTCTTCAGAAGTTGTGCTTCTAGGTAGCAAATATTCCTATAATTTCCATCGGGAGAGGGCTGCAGTGAAATTCATCTTTAATGATAATGGTTTAGTGAGACATTATAATTGGTAGAACTTGTATGCAAGGTTAACATATAATAAATTACAGTTCACGCTCTGTTGGAATACCAGAGACTGTACTTTAAGAAGGCTCTTCAGTACTTCAGTTGAGAAGAGCATATGGCCCAGTGTCTAAATGAAACCAGAACTGCTGAATAATTTCACTTTACAGCCCCTTTTGATTGTCTGTCTGGAGTCAATATAAGACCATGATCCACATGCTGTATATTTTATCAGAGAACAGTGCACACAATGAATGTTTATGGCACTGGAAAGATTTCATTACTTAAAGCAGAGGACTGGGAGGCAGGAGACCGGTGTTTCACTCTCTACGCTAACACTGACTCACTAGGAGGCCTTGGGCACTGGGGAGATGTTTTTCAAAAGTGGCCTCTAGTTTTCAGGCCCATAGGTTCTCTTTTCTGAGGTGTTGAAGCAGAGCAGTTGCAGCGTCTGCTGATTTCAGTTGGAGCAGGAGGTGCTCATCAGTAAGTGGAAAATAAGCAGCTGATATTCATGGCGTCCCAAGGTTCGGGGCATTTTTTTTTTTAAATGTGGGCATTAGCTTCTCAGGCTCGGCTTCTTCATCTATAAAAGGGAGATAATTTGCCTAACGAGGGGCTGTAGGGGTTAAAGACTTTATTTAGTAGCATTTCTACACTTAAGAATGCGCTTTGGTTTTCACATGGCTGAAAGAAAAAGTGAGCTAGTGCAAATTATGGGTATGTCTACGCAGCAAAGAAAAACCTGCGGCTGGCCCATGCCAGCTGACTCTGGGCTTGGGTGGCAGGGCGGTTTCCAAGTCCAGAAGTCTACACAGCAATGAAACAGCCCTGCAGCCTGAGTCAGTTGGCACAGGCCAGTTGCAGATATCTGTCTACACAGCAACAATGCCCTATGTGTATTTGGTTTTAGAGATGGACCTGATTTCTCTTCACCTATGGGGATGTTTGGATCTCAACTTTTTTCTGTGCATGCATCCATCTGTCTGTCCATCCGTCCCTTTTATGAAGTTGGATACTTGGTCCCAGGACACACACAGCAGCTAGGTGTCTAGTTCCTGCTGACGATGCTGCTGATGATGGAGGAGAGATTCAAATGGCACAAAAGGAACTCCCATTCAATCTATATACTTGGTTCAGTATTGTTTAGATTAAACATCCAATCGCATTAACTGCGCTGCTTTGGTGAAGTACTCAGCAATGTGCCACAAAAAGTATCGGAGGAAATGTACATGCAATTTTTTTGTGTTTTTTAATTTGAACAGATGAGAGAGAAATGAGTTTTTAAACCAAAGTCTTTATGAAAAAGTGTGAGTGATTGATAAACCACACAATCCCTCTGGCATTTTGATGAATGCATACTGCAAAATTCTTACACTCTCTAGCAACATTGTATCCTGCATGTGAAACTTTTTGTGAAGTCCGTGGGAGTTCTGTTTGAGGAATGGCTGCAGAATCAGGCTGAAGGAAATGTTTCAAGTAATCTGGTGATGTAGCTGTGCCGCTAGTGATAATGGCCTTGCAAATGCTATACTTACTAATCGACATCTATTATACCCTGAGTGTAGTTGCAAAGTGTGGTATGTGAGTCTGATCTTGCATACCGCAGTAAAGCTCAGGAGCAATCCCATAGAAGTTGCGTGGAAATAACTAAGATCAGAAGCAGGCCTAGGATAGCGAGTATTCGCTGATATTTTTCCTGTCTGCCTACTTCTCTTGTCTTGGTTCTTATATTGTGCATCACTGTATTTCAGCCCCTTCTATTCATTTTAATAGAAGATTGACATACTGAATGTATATTATACAAATGAACAAGATTATTTCATGCTTCTCACTGATGTGATGAGACAGTATTTGGGTGGTCACAAATAAGAAATCCTATGCACCCTAGCACACTCTATGCTTGCCTAGCTGCATTTCTCTTTAGAAAGGGAGACAATCAACAGGACTGTGTGTTATCTAGAACACTGGCAAATGAAAAAAATTGGTTCATCAATAAGTTTGCAACATGCTTAAAATCTGTGGAACGTTTTATTTGATATACGAGTAGCAGGAACTTAGTTTGTTGGATTTTGAACTTATTGGGGCACAAACAAAATCTTCCATTTCCATCTCCAAAGAATAAATCATTGGTGATTCACTGTGGGCCTAAATTATTCCTGCACTGCATACTGTACACTGTGTTGATGGGGGAGGAGAGGAAGAAAAACAGTTTTATGAATCATGCATAAGAGTCCCTTCACTAATCACAAGGTAGCTGATCCTGAGAGGTGCTGAGTCTAATGGAGTTGTGTGCGCTCAAACTTTTCATCTGGTCAGGGCCAGATCCTGAATTCAGCTGGGAGGAGGAACCCAGGGCCCCAGTTTTCCTTATGGCAGGCTCCTCTGTGCAAATGGTGTGAATTCCTGCCCTGCCTGCCAAAGGGAAAGCTGCCACCTTGTGCAAAACTGCTCTGAGACAACCCATTATCATATAATCTTTCTGTAGCTCTGATCTGTCTACTCGCAAGAGTTGTGTAATGCAACATAACCCCCACTGAGCTACATTGCCTACAGCTGTGATGCAAAGCAAGGGTTTTGAATGCAGCTGTGGCAGCCACCGAGCTGGCCAATGCCATTCTCTAGGAAGACGATTTGTGTGTATAGAGGTTCACCCCTTTCCAAAAAAGTCAAGTGGTCTTGAGCAAACTAGACAGATGGCTTGGTCCTAGAGCTTGATATTTGAAAGACCACCTCATGGGCTTTGTCCTGCCTTTATTCCAGTGGGAAAAGTCAGAGAGAAGACAGCTACCATGAACATCTAGGTGCACTGCACAGGATGCTAGGTAGAGCCAGGATAGATTCAGCTAATAGGGGTCAGAGCTAGTCAAGCTCTACTGCCAGCCTTCCATGGCGCTCCCTGGTAAGAGAAGGTTGGGGGCTTTAGAATGAGGAAAGTGTGCATTTTACAGCAGAGACCCGTCCGTAGTGGTGTCTAGGCTCTGTACCATCATGGCTGTGGATTGTGTTTTCCTATTTGGAAGGACTGAGAGCAATGAAATCCTTTAAGCAGAACATTTTAGGTCTTCCTCTAAGTTTGTTTGACTGGAGTTCTCCCAGACGCTAACCACATTTCTCCTCAAAACAGAGTAGATGAGCATGGTGTTCCAGAGAACACCACAATCGCAGCAGTGGCTGGGTGCTCTTGCAAGAAGCACAGCAGTCAGATGTGAGCTTTCTTGTGAAACCGGTCAGGGTCAAGACTCCCTCTAGGAGAGGCTGAGTGATGAGAACCAGGCTTACTAGAAGAAGGCAATTTGAGATTGAGCTACATAACCTTGCTTCCTGGGAATTCCTTTATCCGTAAGAAGATTGTCACATCAAAGCAGTAGAATCTTCTTAAAGCAGAGGGAGTGGGGTGGGGGTGGGGTCGCCAAGTGTGCCTAGGCCCTGGTGTAGTTCAATGCGTGTGTAACTTGTTCATGTATGATAACGAGACAAAGGGGCAGGGCTCAGCAGAGAGGGAGCACAGCAAAGGTAATGAGCTATGCAGGAGCAGCAGCCATATATGAACATCTGAATATAGGCTGACTGCTACCGAAGATGCGTGCATCTATAACATGGGCCAGGCAGCGTATGGCCCGGGGTCTATGATGGACCTCTATGGAGGAAGAGCTGTTGCAAGAGGCTGCAGGGGCGGAGAGGGACCGCAGTTTCTCTTCTGTTGGGGAAGAGGCCACAAAGGGCTAACATTGACCAAACTAGAGGCAGAGTGTCTGAGGGATGCCCGGAGTCAGCAGCCTCTACAATAAAACGACCATGTCCGATCTGGCCAGTGTTCTCATGGGTAATCTATGGCTAGAAGAAAAGGCTGAGCCAACTTCCAATGCAGGAGTAGCAAATTCAAAGTAAGTGCTACAAAATATGTACAGCGACCACGGTCATAACTCCTGCGTGCAGCGAGCGACACTAGGAGCTTGGCTCTACGAACACTCAGTTTGCAGCAAGTCCCGGTGTAAAGCTGTAGCATGCTAACTTGCTTCACGCTCACTGTGCATGTTGACCCTGCTGCCCTCCATTCAGGCCTTGCCTAGAGCGAGAGCAACGTGTGTGGCTACATGCCATGGTAAAAAACAGGCTGCATCCACAATGCCACGTGGCGCTGTACCTGGCGGTGAAAGGCTCCAGCAGGGAGAAGCTGCAGGATGCTACACCACTAAAACCAGCTGTGAGGTGGGGGAGGCGCCGCTCAGGCGTGTAGCTGAGCACACCCTAAGGGTCTGGTGTGGTGTTACTCTACTAAGCAGTGCTTCACCCAGGGCCGGCTCTAGGATTTCCGCTGCCCCAAGCAGGGCGGGACCCCGCGGGGGGACGCTCTGGCGGTCGCCGATCCCGCGGCTCCGGGGGACCTTCTGCAGATGTGCCTGCAGAGAGTCCGCTGGTCCCGTGGCTCCGGTGGACCTCCCGCAGGCACGCCTGCAGATGCTCCACCGGAGCCACGGGACCAGCGGACCTTCCACAGGCACGCCTGCGTGAGGTCCACTGGAGCCGCCTGCCGCCCTCCCGCTTGGCGCGCTGGGGTCTGGAGCTGGCCCTGGCTTCACCCTCGATGCTGCTCTTTATACCTGTGCTAGTGGGCCGTACAGCGCATGTACTCTCTATGCTGCTGTGAGGGTAGATCAGAGGTGGGCACACTACAGCCCGTGGGCCACATCCGGTCTGCGGGACCATCCTGCCCGAGCTCCTGGCCCAGGAGGCTAGCCCCTCCTCTGCTGTCCTCCCTGCCCCGCAGCCTCAGCTCGCTCTGGGTGGCAGGACTGTGAGCTCCTGGGGCAGCGCCCAGCCTAACCCGGTCGCTGTGCTGCGCGGTGGCATGGCCCAGCTCCAGCCAGGTGGCGTGGCTGTAGTGCCGCCAGCACTCCAGGCAGGGCAGTAAGGGGGCAGGGAGGGGTGGATAGAGGGCAGGGGAGTTCGGGGTGGTGGTCAGGGGGTGGGGGGAGTGGATGGGGTCAGGGAGGGAATGGGGGGGCGCTGTCAGGAATGAGTGGAGGGGTTGGATGAGGCGGTGGGAGGTCTGGGGGCACAGGCGACAGGGAGTGGGGTGAGTGTGGATGGGCAGGGGTCCGGGGGGGCAGGTCACGACCCCTTCCCCTAACTGGCCCTCCATACAATTTAGGAAACCCGATGCGGCCCTCAGGCCAAAAAGTTTGCCTGCCCCCAGGTGTAGTCCCGTCCTAACAGTGCCATAGGGAGCTGTTACTGTCCATGTGGACACTTAGTGTGCAGCAAGCTCGTGCGCTGTAAGTGTACACCCCAGTTGGTACAGACAAGTCCCAGGTTTCTTTCCCTTTGTCTGGAAATAGGTATGAAAATGAGGAGCTGACTTCCTCCTGGGAGCAAGGAGCCGAGACTCCTAGCTTTTGGGTGCAGCTGCTCAATTGTGTCTTAATTTCAATGTCACATTTGAGGATGAAATATTTGTGTGCGCAGCCATCAGCATATAGACATTCTAGTTTGTTCCCCGTGATATGTTTAACAGACTATCTCGAGCAGTTTGATTTAAGGCACTGCTGGGCAAGAGACTGTAGTGTAATTGCGCACTGCTCTCCTTTTTGCCATAAATTATATATGATTCTTCCTGGTTCTCGCCTCCGTTCCCCTGGCCTGCTCATTAATTTCTTCTGCCCGTTGCCACTGTTCTTTTAGTACAGTGCATATCCTTCTGTCTGTTAGGTATTTCTATGGCGATCTCCATACTTAGTCTCTTTTGTGGTCCCTTGTTATCAGGGTTGAAAATCTGACTGAAATAGGGGGGGAAATGTATGTTTCAATTTGCGGGGTTGATTCTTTACCAGAGCAGACACTTTGTCATTGGATAGGTGGCAATTTTGGACTCAGCTGCAGATTTGGGGTCAAAGTGTCATTCAGCGCACTCTAAATATAGCCGCCAAACTCTCCAGGTGTGCAGAGCTGGACCTCTGGATATGCATTTATAATTTTCACTAGACAGGGACTGACACACACAATTTAAAGTGTAATCCTGAATGTCTGTGCACAGACAATGGAATCTCAAAACAGAGAAAATGGTTAGCTAAGGCCTGGCCTAGACAGAGTTTCTGAAGCAATAGTTATATTTGGTTTAGAGGAGTGAATTTTTTTAACAGATGTAGTTATGCTGGTATAACCCCTTGTCAGGATGCAGTTACACCAATATAAAAGGTGCCTTATACCAGTGTAGTTTATAGCGTATTCTTTTAAAGAAAGTGCAGTGGTGGAACAAGCACCTTCTCTAGTCATGTAAGTGCATCCGCGCCAGGGGGTCGTACCAGTGGGTGGCACAACTTTGCATGTAGACTAGCCCTGAGAGTCTCTGTTACCCGCACTGAGCCTCTGTGTAGGTGGAAAGAGCACACAGTGTCCTTCTGTTGGGAAGAATGTTTCAACAGTGCTAGTAAGGTGCTGATTTTGAAGAAGGGTTAAACTAGTTGGTGGGGGAACCCCACACCTCGCCAAGTCTTACTAAAATCCAGTGAGGCACTCCACTTGCCTTACCTGCTAACTTACTGCTTAATTAAGGCATGTCGACCCCGTGAAGTCCTGCGTTCTTGCTTTGGAGCCATGCCCTAGAGTTTGGCACCTGTGTAATGGGTATAGTTAGGGCAGCAGAGTATATGCTTAAGTGAACAGCCATGCAGGAGAGAAAGATGCACATTGTCTTTGGGCCTGAAATTACTTTGAAAAGTGCCAGTGTCACAGCGAAACTTTTTGAAATATTCTGTTATTTTTTAACCAAAAAACTGGATTAAAAGCTAACATTTTTTCCTCCTGATTTTTTTTAATGGGTCCATATGCTTCTGGGTTCTGTCTGGCACCAGCAGCGCCAACATCCCATGAGAAAAAGCTGTTCCCCCTGTACTTTCAGAAGCAGGAAGTACCAACGTGCTGACAGACTGAACAGATGACACGTCCAGTCCAATTTTAGCAGACCCAGGCTGTGGATAGTTCACCTAAGTATCAGGCCCAGTTGAGTGCTGAACTCAAATTAGTGGCTTATCGGAAAGTAATGGCAATTTTAAGAGCTTTGCTTTGCAACATCAATTTTCCATTTTTAATCGAGATTTAAATCAGCAAGCAGGAAACCTTGATTTTAAGTAATCGATGTTAATCTTATTTTGCATTTGCACTTTTTATTGTTCCTAAAAATGGTTGATTGTCATTGGTTGGTGTAATTTTGTGGTACTTTTTGCTAACCAGGAGGATGCACTAGCTCTATATGCATTTCTTCCAATTGCTATGTAATTTCTTAATGTTATGCATTTATTGAACTTTTGCTTTTTTTATATTAGAAAATGGTGAATCTCATTTAATAGAGGAATAACTGCAAGTAAAAAAATGTCAGGCTCCATTTGGCTAGAAATTGGAAATCAATTCAAAATGCACAAAAACTGCATTGTTATTTAGTAAATGAAACTACCTTAAGTATGCTGGGCGCGGAAGAAGTGTTTTAAACTGCAGGCAATACTTCCTTTATCAAATCAGTGTGATTGTAAAACTAGTGCCCTTCACAATCAAACTCATTCTGCATTGAAATTGGTTCCAATCTTGAGGGACATGGTGACATCTAAATCAGAGTATGTGGCTGCTAGAGTAGCCCATAAATGCGGTGGTGCGGCCTGAATCCACCTCTCTGAGAGGCTATAGTTACGTCGACAGAAGAATTCTTTGTTGATCTAGTTCAGGGGTCGGCAACCTTTTCAGAAGTGGTGAGCTGAGTCTTCATTTATTCACTCTAATGTTAAGGTGTTGCGTGCCAGTCATACATTTTAACGTTTTTAGAAGGTCTCTTTCTATAAGTCTATAATATATAACTAAACTACAGTTGTATGTAAAGTAAATATGTTTTTTAAATGTTTACGAAGCTTAATTTAAAATTAAATTAAAATGCGGAGCTGCCAGGACCCAGGCAGTGTGAGTCCCATTGAAAATCAGTTCGCGTGCCGCCTTCGGCACACGTGCCATAGGTTGCCTACCCCGATCTAGTTGTGTCTACAGTAATGGTTAAGTAAGTCAACCTAATTGTGTTGCACAGGGCAGGAAATTTCTCCAAGCCCCGAGTGATATAAACTAACTAAACCTTGAGCTATATCTGAGGCCTAGTCTATATCTAAACATTTCTGCTCTAGTATCCTGCATTTTCTCTCACTCTGAACTTATTGTGGGAACCTACCCACACGCAATGAAGCATTCTTAAACTTGAAATGAAAGATTAGATGGGATTTTTTTTAAACTTTGGATCATTTTTCCCATTGGCATCTTACATTGGGTAAAGTATAAAAGCGGCTACAATTATTAAAGCCAAAATTGCATGCGGCCCCATCTGTCAAGCACTCCAGTAAATGTTCCGTGTGGAATCCCTGAACTAACTTTTTTAACCCAATTTTGCTAATACAAAGCTAGTCCTTCTCAGTGTGGTCCAATAAAAGAGATCCCCCTCACCCACCTTGTCTCTTTCAAATTCTCCAAAGCCTTACTGTGATTAGTTCCAGAATGCTAGGTTAAGCCGATGTGTAAGTGCATGTGTCAATCTTTGCAGGCTCGGGATCTTAAGGGGCCAAACTTTTAGTAGATTAGTATCACAGAGCAGAATTTAGCCCAGTGTAACTGAGAGCAGAACTTGACTCGCTGGCTTTTGTGTTAATGGGTTGGCTTACGTAGGTAACATTCTCTTTTTCAGAGAAGAGAGACCCATGCCAGGTTTCGACTGCTAGGTGATTTCAGGACGATCAACAGTAATTAACGAGTGTCAGAGAGATGACTCCAGAGCTCAGTTGTAATTCATTGTGCTAATTCCATTACAAGGATTAAAACTTGCCTCTCACAAGGATCTGAGCCAGCTAAAGAGATTCCTGTCTCCCTGAGAAGCTTTCTGGCATTTGTATCATCATTTTTATACTAACCATTGTGAGGTTCCCAGAAATAACATCAGCGAGAAGTAGCTATTCTTGAGAGAATCGCCATTTCCTCCTTCATTGACCTCCCACTGAGCCTAAAATGAGTGATCCTATTTTTCTTTATTATTAATTTACATCAACTTTCCTGTTCCAAAGAGCCTTTCGTCTGAGACTCTCAAAGCACTTTACAAGCAGAAAACCCTTGCAATAACCTTCTAACAATTTTTTTTTTAGGTGGCTCAATTTGGTGAACATCTTTTCAATTCCTTGACATCTTTCACTGATGTGTGTGTGGTTTTTTTTTTTTTGGGGGGGGGGGTTGCACCACCTGATTCTTCTTGGTTTCATGCCATTTCCAGGGACTGAAACTGTTCCCCCATGGAGCATGAAAACTCTCATATCAGTTCACTCACACTCAGGGATGTTGAAAAAGCTGGGGTCAGCATGAAGGGCCGGTTGGGGTGGTGCTCCCAAAGCCAGATGGGGCAGCAGGGAAGGGAAGAGGTTCTCAATTCGATTCCTACTTCTGCCCCTTAATTAATGCTGGCCACTCATTAGCCCCTCAATAATATAAGAAAATGGTTTTGTTCCACAGCTCAAGTAAAGGAAGGCTATTTGGGGAGGGCGTGGTGGTGGCTGGTTGTTTAAAGCACACTCAAGTATGCAGCGATTTGTCCTCCCCTTAAGCAATTTGTTGACTTCAACTCCAGGCTAAGTTTGCTACTGGGTTATAACTGGTGAAAAGGAAAGAGAGTGTAGGGGAAACTGGTGGGGAAGACTTACCTTGCTTGTGGAAGGATACCAAGAAATTGACCTCAAAATGGTTCGGGTACTGAGCCTGACAAACGTGTCACAAGATCTATCTTGTATGAAGATGGGGGTTAGTCATACAGAGCACAGGTTCTCAAACGGGGGGTCTTGGCCCCTCAAGGCTTGCGAGATTATTACATGGGGGGGTGGGAGATTGCAAGCTGTCAGCCTCCATCCCAAACCCTGCTTCGCCTCCTACATTTTACACTATTATTAAACACTTCAAATATGAAAAAAAAATTATAAGGGGGGGGGTGTCACATGCAGCAAGCCTCTTTGTGAAAGCGGCCACCGGTACAAAAGTTTGAGAACCACTGATAGGATCCCTAGACATTTGATATTCCCTTTAAGTGACCCTATGAAGTAGTCATAAACTCTATGTACTGGAAACCATATAAGGTATCAGTTTGATTCTTAAAACACTTCAGCCCCCCCTTCCTGTCCCCCAATTTTAATGGCTATAGAGTAAAGAAGATTAAGGCTCAAATTCTGAGATCCATACTCAGTTTTCACTGGGCTTTTAAGCAGACCAGTGCTCATTGATAATAGTCAGGTCAGTTCCCATTAAAACCTTAGGAAAGGACCTCAGGGTTCAGCTAGAGTTTCATAACAAAAGCTTAGCGAGAGAAGGCATAGTAACTTTTCACCACCTTCAAACTCTGGTTGGCAGTTGCCAGAGTTTTCATTTAAACTCTCCTCCTCGTTGATGATGATGTTTTCAATGTCCTTCATTGTTAAATGGTCCTGGAATGCATGATACAGAATATGTTTGAGCTCTTCCAGCGTTATCCTTTGCATGTCAAACTGTGGGAAAAGGAGAAATCATTTCAGTTAGTTTGCGTAACTGGTAACAAACCATAAATGCTTTCGGGACCCTCTCTCCACATCCGAGCACATCTCAATTTGCTGCATGCTCGTTCTCTCAGGGTGAAGGAAAAGGCCCCAGAAGTTATTTTGCAAATTCCTTTCCATACTTCTAAAGACCCACTAGAAATGACGACTATCCATCACTTCCCCTCTTATGTCTGTACTGCTTACAGGCCTGCATGCGCCCAAGAAGCCAAACCCAGGATGGGTTCTATGAGAAAATGGCCATACCCAGGCCAGAACCCAGCAAAGCTTGTTTTTGGTAGGATCTCTATACATTGGGCTGCCTAGCAGCTTTTTTGCAGTGCAGCATCATCTTTCCCTAACCCCTCCCTCTTATTTGTTCTGACGTCTCTTTCCGGAACACACAATACAGGGAGCTGGCATGTTCATCTTCAGGTATTCATGAGCATATGGCAGGTAGGTGCTGCTCCCGCACCATGTCAGTGCCCATCCTGAAACTGTCTGTCTGCTGCAAAAATATGCTGAAACCTATGGTTCTCCTTGGAACACAGTCCTCTGCCTTTCTCCAGAGGGCACATCTTTGCTGTTGGGTAACTGGCTGGGAATTTAATGTACAAGTAAACAGACACTATTTTTGTTCATTTTTTTTATATCATATATAAATATTTATATATAGAGAGAGAATATTTATTTTAGAGACCTTATTGCTTGATTTAACAAAAACACTAGACGTTTACATGCAACCTCTGTATCCTTCTCAACCCTTCAAAAGAAATATCCACATCCTGCAATGAAAAAGGAATCCAAACTACACCTCTGGCCTAATGCGGTGAGTGAGAAAAATAAATTACCACTTGTGTCTGCTTCTTCCATTAAACACACACTGACAGCAAGTAATTAGATTTCTTATCCAACAATTTCATAAACCATAGGAGCAAAAGAGAACCCCCCCCACAAGCAATTAGATAAGCTTATCTATTCTTAGTTAACAGGAAAACAAAGAGAAGTTTAGCATGGAAAACAGCTAAGGCCCCGTTCCCTGACCACCTTGTCCTTCACTGATGAAAAACCGTTTGCCTATGTGAGAAAATAAGCTTTCAGAAGCTGTTCTTGATACCTTTTAAAAATATTTTTGCATATAAATAAATATGGACTCATTGATCTGTAAAATTCTAATTAGAATTTATTTCTTTTTCATGTGACCTGTAAAATCTGATGCCAACAATGTTATCACGCAGCGAGCAGGAGACAGCGTGGGCAATGGTGAACATTGCAAGCTCCTCATGTAGCTCCCAACAGACCCCCGGCTACTGGGGTTGGTTGCTTTTTTTGCTGGATTTGGGACACCGCTGACCTACTAAAAATATCACCAAAAGCACAGTCACCACCAGCAATCTATAGCCTTTCCTTGCGCTAGAAGAAAGACGCACACACACGTTGGGGTATAGTGACAAATTCCCCACTCACTGGGTTGTAAGCACGGCAATCTGTATACGCCTCTTCTGATTTCTATTCAGAACTGGTATGAATAGGAAAAATGTTTCTCCTGGCAACTAGAGCTCTGTAAACAGAGGCTAACAAACACTTGGCTACCTCACAGGGGTGTCGGAAGCATTAATTACTTGATGTTTTAGACGACGCTTTGCATTTTCAAAGCACTCTACAGAGCCAAGTGCCATTTGATCATTTTTACCCCCTTTTGAGGCATTGTTTTCAGGCTGGCACCGTGCTGAGGTGAATGGGGTTGCTCTGGATTTACACCAGATTTACCTCTATAGTATCTCTGCTGCAAAATATGGGCCAAACTGAGCTTTGTTAAAGCGCAGGGGTTTACCGTGGGGCTGTGAAACACCCAGAGCCCAATAGTGTTTCTCACCTGCCCTGTAGTTCCGCTTTCCTCTCTTTTGGTGTGGACAGGACTCACGTTAGGGGTTACGCTTGAGGTAACTCTGCAGTGAAGCCATGGCCTTATTGGTCAAAGGAGGGGTGGTGGGTGGTAGTTGATGCTATAATAGTGCTTTTTTCCCCTCACAGGGAGATCTCTGAAGCCAGCGTGTGAGCTTTTGCACAGGAGTTCATAGCTCCCCCCTCCAGAGAGCTTTTTTTTCCATCTGCCCCATAGCTAGCTTTAATCAGGGGTGGCTGCAAACTCTAGAAAGCACAGCCTGTGACTTCATGGGAGATGTATTAATAAGCACAGATCATGGTTACTGTGCTCTGTAAGCTAACTCACATCATACATTTGAAAGTTCCCCATCTTCTCGGGCGTCCACCAATCACTGGGGTTCTGACTCCCCAGGCACTCCTGTAACTACTAGCGGATTGTGCTTTTGCTAGTCCACCCTTTGCCCGTGTGGTCTTGTAGAAGGAGTGCGTTGGCCATCTGCCTCTTGGGACATTCTAGGGAGAGGGGCCCTGGATGGGCTCGTTTCAGGGAGACTGCGTGTCAACTTCACGGGCAGCGGCTATCAAAAATAGTAATGGGACTCCCCTCACTCCATCACAGAAATACTGAAACACAGGCGTAGCCCCAGTGGATCTGACCTGTGGTCCATCTAGCCCAGTATCCCATCCCAGACAGTGGTCAGCATCAGCTGCTTCGGAGGAAGGTGCAAGAAACCACCCAGCAGGCAGATTAGCAGCGCGCTTCAACTACAGTGTGGTTGTATCCCATGTCAATGGGCAACTGGTGAAGGACTCTCTCTTGAGGTTCTCTGGAAGAAATCCTTGGTGGAAAGATTCTGCCATGGCTCTTTTGGTGACAAAATACCAAAGTATTCCTCAGCAGCAGAACTGCTGCCTTACGATCATCTGGCTTGGGCACACTCTCTCCTGTGAGCCCCCCTGCACTGAGCAGCACCACTTACCCATTTTGTTCCCGGAGGTTGAGCCAGCAGCCAATTGGGCACATCCAGACTTATTTTCACGAAGACATGGAGCCACTGACTGTGTTGAACAGTAGAAGAGGGGGGTTATAATTGGATGCAGCTATATCCTGTCTTGTGTCATGCACCTTACCTAAATTGCTCTTCAGGTTGGGGGGTGGGGGAGAGGCAGGAAACCCACCTCTGCAGCACTTGCTCACTCCATCCGTGAGCCTGTGCGCAGAGTTCTTCTGCACAGGCCTTACTCTTCCTGGGAAGAGGCAGAGGATAAACAAGAAAGGGCTCAGCTCCAATCCCTGACTCAGTCCCGCCTTAAGCGATCCTCCAGCTGCAATAAGCACGGTGCTTAGTAATGAAGCGTTTGCGGGATCAGGCCTGCGGTTTGTAAAGTGTTTTGTCATCTTTGGGGATGAAAACTGCTGGAGCTATGAACAGCATCTAGAAACTCAGCAGCCTGAAATATTTTCCAGTTTGGGCCAGAAGGTGTGGGCTCAATCAGAGTCTTAGTCAGAAATCAGAGGGGTAGCCGTGTTAGTCTGGTTCTGTAGAAGCAGCAAAGAATCCTGTGGCACCTTATAGACTAACAGAAGTTTTGCAGCATGAGCTTTCGTGGGTGAATACCCACTGCTTAGTCAGAAATGTCCTTTTGCCATTAATGTGTGTTCATAACACAATCATTAGTTTTGGTGAAAAGCGCATTGGTGGAAACTGATTTTATGAGTCTATTTTTCATGCTTAGGCTGTAAATTACGGGTTCATAACAGCGATGGTAACTTTCTGAAAATAAGCATAAAAAATTTCTCCAGGAGTTCTCTCTCAGTGAATCCCAAAGCAGTCAAGCTATAAACCCTGGCTCTGGCTAAAGAACAAGGTGGAAGCGCATTTATAGACAGGGAACAGTGCTATCAAGGGAGATTATTTTATGGATTTCCTCTCAGTATTATGCTGTAGAAGACAAGCGAGTCAGCTTGATGAACTGTCTGTTCATATCTCTCCATTTTCATCACAAATGAATGTACAGAACTTTATAAGCAGAACTCTGCCGACTGCCTCTTGGGGGGGTGTATGAAAGAGATTATTATGATTCCAAGGCAGGGTGGTACTTCAATAAGCTCAGCTTCGGTGTAGATAATCTCCAGGGACAGCACTTCCCTCACCTTCTCCCTGTAGCAGGCCTCAGTGTTACCCTTTTTTCCAGGATTTTAGTCCTGATAGCAGGTAGAGAACTGTTGGTTAAAGAAACTCACATCTGGGTGCTGAAAGCCAGAACTAGTTAGAACTCTTTCTTAGAGAACGGTGAGCTGGCTAAGTCCGTACTTTAAGTCACTTAGCCATGATCTACGGTATATGAAAATCTTGCCATTAACTAAATGCAGAACATGTTATTCGACCACCCAGTTACCCCTGAACTGAAATTTAAGGGCCTGTATATACAGGAGGTCAGACCAGGGGGAAGAGTTTTAAGGCTCTAAGAGACCAGTAGATCATCTTCTCTATTCCCCCTGTAGATTAAAAAAAGAAATGTTACTCTCAGCCATGAAGTGAATATTTGAACTTGCCCCAAACTTATGGGTGTTCAGCGCCAGGGTTGGCTTGTTATGGAGGGTGGAGCTAGATTCAGATTTCCTAGCGATAAGGGGAGTTGGGAACCTAAGGGTTTGTGATGTAACGCCCAACCGGAAACTGCAGGGAGAGTTGTGCTAAATGCTGCACAAGCAGCACCTTGACAGTACCAAAATGGAGCAGTTGAGAGGTTCTGCTTAACTAGACTACACTGGTCTGTGCGTGGGCTCAAGGTTCTGGCTGCATGGAGCTGCATCTAGGACCAGGTCCATGCTGATTCTCCTTTTTATATGAAAAGCAGAGAGCACCACCACTAGAAATAGAGATGACTATTTGGCCTTGGGGATTTTACACATAGCTTTCTACTAGACTTAGTACATTCCTATGCTGAAGCAACTCTTGTGGTAGGTGAAAATCTTCCAGCATTTCTGATAATGTGTCCAACCCAGATATAAAATCATCATAGCTTGTAAAAGAAGGGCATGATTGCATCTGCTATATAGCATGTAGGCTCAGTTTTGGGGGGAGCGAACTTAAAAGTAGACTTTTAAAGTTTTTATAACTGAACTGTAGCCACCAACTTGCATGAGCTATGGGAAAAAAAACCTTCAGTAGATGAGTGAGCTTCCTGTGTCTTAGCAATAAGAGCAACGTTAAAAGCTTGTCAACAGCAGTATGGAGTTCCGGGAAGTGCTGGAATCAGTCATGCGATCACCTTAGAAACCATTCTGTATAACTGGTAAATTTCCACCTTTAGGCAAGGCATGCTTTGAACAGAGACCAAGATGATCCTTGGTGTGTAACTCCATAGATGGGTAAATTAGACTCCCGAGTCTCCCAGATAACGAACTCTGATTACAAAGTGTTGGGTAAAAATGGGACCCAAATATGTATGGAAAGAGCTATGTGCAGCATAGAGTTGAAAACTCATTTCAATGATTTACTCCATAAACTGCTCTCAAATTTTTATACTTTGCATCTGACAATGCATTCTATTTGGCTACTGACTGCAGTATATCAGTTTCATTTCCCTGATCAGCTCATGTTTCTTAAAACAGCACTCAAAGGCACAGAATGGCCATTTTACAATGCTTTCGTAGAAAGGAGACAAAACGTGGTTGCTCCCGTTTTATGGGTCCTTATTTAATAAAAGCGCATATCCCCGCTGTGGTTGATGCACTGATCCAATTAGATGTGAGTGTATCACATAAATAACTTCCACAGACACATCTATGCTTGCTTGTAACTACGCCTGCAGAAGCCTGCATGCGCCACCATAATTCTTCAGTTCTGGAGGAAAATCGTGTGCTCCTCCATAAAAGCATATATTGACTGAGGGCTTGATTTTGCAAGATGGCTAAGTCCCTTCAATTTCTCCTTACGCCAATGAGAAGTAAACTTGCTCAACATCTTTGAGGAGGCACTCAGTACATTGCAGGCTTGGTCTTTCGGTGACCACATTAAGTCAGTAATTTTAATTTCAGTACAAATACAAGGGAAATGTCCTCCTTGCTATAATTTGATTGTCCGCCTTCTCACCTACATTAATACTTACGGTACCTCGCTAATTCATCTTTGCCTGTAGCAACAGAAATCTATTTCATTCACAATCCCCACAAGTGTAACTATTTTGTTATTCCCTAAAGACCGAAGCTTAGATCACCTCACAACATAGAAAGGTGGTTTTCTCCTCATTTGGCAAATGCTTGGCGCCAATGCTTTGAACAGCTCTCTCAAAACTACAAACATAATGGTAAATGTTCAGAGGCTTGCAAGCAGGGTGCCTGAATTCAGAGCATTTTTTCTTCACTCCAGAAGTGATTGAACACTTCATATTGTCTTAACAAACCAGTGTGAAAATGTGCAGGGGAAAAAATCCTGACCTAAGTAGATCTCAGGCTTTGTTATGAAGCGTTTAGACTTTGACTTGTCTTTTAAGCAGTGAACGGCTTTTGCATCAGGAACACTCATTGTGCCTTGTATCTGCTTTCACATCTAAACTCTGATTAAAAAAAAATCAGTGCACCCGTTGTCAAAGATCTCTGAAAAAAATATCCTGAGTAGGGCCCTTGACCACTAGTCGTACTTTGGCCCAAAATTAAGCTCAGGACAGTTAGTTCCTTTTGGGCTAAAATTATAGCTCAGCAAAAAGCCCAGAACTGTACAGTGCTGGATAAATGGTAATCTAAACGGATACAATGAATCACGCAAATGATGATAATCTGTCTGAGTGCGGCAGAGAGAGATATCAGCTGAACTGCCAATCTATCACCAGCACAATGGGTATGTGGGGGGAGAGAGAGAATGAAGGACAAAGTAATAACCAACCTTTGGTTGCAATGTTAATAAAAATACCTGGGCTCTTGGCCAAGCTGAGAAATGATTCTGCCCATAAAGCAGTGCCAAATTATAGCAAACTTTGATCATTATGAACCTCCCTTGGATCTTAAAAAAACAATTTGTTTGTGGGTGATTGTTTTATGCTCTTTATAAAATCTAAAATGCCATTTTTCATAGATTCTCTCCCCGCCCCCATAAACATGATCAGTAACTACCTTCTAGACAATCTTCTATCCCTCTCTCTTTAGGCTTGTCAAATGAAATGGCAGGGCGCTCTTAGGCAGGACTCTACACATAAGTATTGTATGTAAGAGACAAGGCAGAAGCATGTGGATTAGTGACATCTGCCTGCACGCTCCTTTCCATTCAGATGTCAACTTATTTGGTAGTTCTAAGTTCACTGAACACATGGGGATAAATTACGGCCCCATGAGCCAGCGAAGCATGGGGTTAGCATCCAAGTGTGTTGGGTGAGGGGACGTTATGCCTGTGATGCACAGTAAATGGGGATCTGTCCCAAAGCACCCCTGCAGCTTGCTATGGAGGCATTCGTGCCAACACTGGAACGCCCCCTCTGGGGTGTGCCGAGTGAAAGCAGCAGTGCTAATCACGCTTTGAGCCAGAATTATAGCCTCCTCCTCTGTGGGTGTGCTGGAGGCAGCAGAGGTCTCTCTGCACCTGCATCTCCTCTAGCATACGCAGTTAGCGAAGAGGTCAAAGCATGGCCATGACTGTGTATGCAATCAGAGCAGCTTGAAACAAAGTATCTTCCAGGCTGTTTAACTACTGTCATATGGGTAACTGTTTTCTCATTATTTTTTTCACTTGTGAGTTCCCATAATGGGTAATTACTTAAGAACTGTAGTGGAAGATTAGTGTGAGCAATTGCATATTTAGGAAGAGAAATTGACTCAGTCTATGGAAGGTGTTGTTTGTGTCTCTCTTGTTCAGCTCAGTTTCTCTTTTGCTTTTTGCGCTTAGAATGTGAGGGAGCATCTTTGGCAGCACCTGTGTTCAGACACCTCACTGCTTGTTAACCACAGCTCACACTAGGCATGGGCAAGCAGATTTCTATCATTGCTCCCAGCATGTACTAAGGCTTGAAAACGTTGGGTTAGTTTAAAGCAGTGGTTCTTAACCTGGGGTGCACGATACCCTTTCTGGGGGGAGGGGTGAGACATGCCAGATTTTTTTAGAAGGTAAATCATCGAAAACACAAATTAAGCGCAGGCACATAAGTACAACTACTTTGTTTCATCAAACTTATGTATTTATTAACATGCATTTTTTAACTATTACTGTAATTTACAAACAAAAAAAATCTCGGTTTAAAGAACTGACCTACTGCAACGATTTTTTATGAGGGGTGCGAGAACACAGTTTGAGAACCAAAGGGGTGCAGGCTGCAGCAAAGGTTAAGAACCACTGGTTTAAAGGGTACAGTGAACTGGGAAGTCCAGAGATCCAGAAGCATAAGGATGCCCAGTTAGAAAACATTCAGTATTTACTTATTAACTGTATTGAGGTACTTCAATCTGCAGCAGGTATAGGGTCTCATTCTTGGCCACTGGGATGATAGGAAAATTATTTGATTCCAAGTCATTCAGAGAGCCTGTTTAAGTGAAACAGGCTTTACTGAAGCCACTGAGTCTCTCCCTTCTCATTTGCACTGGTGTATGTATGAAAACCATCTACAATTTTAAAAACAAATCTGCAGAAATTAATTATGCTGAATTACACACCAATCAGAAATTCAAATATTACACAATCAAACTGTGACTTGCTTAGAGTTCAGTGCCCAGAATTAAAGCATTAAAATCAAGCTTTGATATAGTATTTTTCCCAGTAAAGCATGTTACAAAGCGAGGTGAGTATCATTAGCCCCATTTACAAAACAGAGATGACGTGAGTTGCCCAAGGTCACTCCAGTGGGCCAGGAATAGACATCAGGGCTCCTGACTCCCAGTCCAGTGCTCCTTCCTCTAGGCCACATTGCTTCCACTGAATTTCTACTTGTACTACAGTGGAGTAAAACTACTTCGGGGAACTTTCTTCTTTCCCTGAAAGCTTAATCCTGTTTAGCATGAACTTTCATTCCACCGCAACTGTTCCATTGTACAATCCCTGCAGGACTGCACTAATGTAGTAATCTGGGAGGTCATCTAAGTGGTGTGTTTCAAGGATGCTGTCTCCTCCTCTGGTCAGCTATGGAAAGGAAACTCTGGGGGTGACAACTCAATGAGGAATGAAGTCCAGATGACTGGTCTTTCTTCATAAGTTCCTTGCTGGGTGTGAAGAAATGGCCTTCCAGAGGTCCCCCAGATACTACCCAGCTCTTAGTAAATATTCCCCCTCCCTAGCTGCCAACGCCCGCTACCACTGCAGATGATTGTTGTGGTTATCAGTACCGTTAGTATGTGGTTCTCTGCCCTATATGGTATCTTCTCTCAACTGTTCCACTTTTCTTATGCAATCATTTACATGGGTAGATTTCTCTGTGTCACATACACAATTATTATTTCCGTTACTTTCTTTTAATGTCATCTTGTCTTTTCCTAATTTCTAATACAGTGGAGCCAATTTATGATTCATGTAAAATGTCCTCCCACTGTTTTGTAAATGTCAGAATTACAGCCGTGATGGCTCTGTGAAAGTAAAAGAAAGCTGAGAATATCTGTTATACATTTCAGGATGCTAAGGAGAATAATACCCAGTTTTATAATTCAAAGTTCCATCTATGATCAGCTCACCCATGTCTGGGCATTAGCCCACCTAGCACTGCTATCAAAGAGAGGACGCGGTGACTTGCCCCAGAACTATAGATCAGTCACTAAAGGGAAAAACAAAAAATTGTAAGGGAGCAAATGAAGGAAGACAGTGGGCTCAAGGGTAGCCCCCAGGTTTAGAAATGTGTTCTAGTCATCTTCAAGCAACTCCACATTTCTTAAGTAGGAGGTAGACAACAGCCATCAGGAGGTAGTGGTGGTTATAACATCTTTGTAAACCTGCATGCCTGATAAGAGCCATTTCTGAAATTTTTACAATGAACTGTGGCCGCACGGAAAAAATGAGGTGCTGAATTTTATAGAAACAAGCACTAACACTAAATGCAAGCCTGAGACATAGTACAAGAGGGAAAGTTTGGAGACGGGGGCAGAACTAAAGTTTAATCTCTTGAAATTAAGACGAACATAGTTCTGGAGCAAAAGGGCCGCTAACCCGATAAAACACAAGGATGCAGACCAAACAGAAGACATGAAAACAGGCTTAAAAGGAGCTATGCTACTCAGCTGCATTCATGTCTGAATGAACACTGCACACGCAATCATGCCACATAACTGAGAAAAAGGTTGTAGTGGACAGATGTGATCAATAAGAATTGTTCCAGACCAGCCCTGCTCTATGTAGGTATCGTGTAGTTACTAAGTGATGAAGTTTGAGAGAGAGATGGAGTTTACAGACCAATTGTTTACATATGGGAGATCAAGGTGGCTAATTTTTTTTTTGACACAACTGTGCCATAGAACAAATTGGGCTGGAAATCAAGTTAAACTCTACCCTAAACCTTTTATTATTCCTTAGCTCATCAGTGAAGCACAAACCACAACAGGTTCAATGGTTCAGTTTCTTCATCTGAACTTGAACAGAATTTGCAAAAGTTGGCAGTCACCATCAGCACTCAATGCAGACGCCATTATTGGTTGTCAAGTGAAAGAGTTACAGTGCTTTCCAGGAGAGGGGGGGGATTAGCCAAACCATAGATCAGTAACAAGTTGTGTTTTCAGCAAGTCTAGTAGTTAGGAAAGTTTTAGTTGGGTTTGGTCCAATAAGTATATTTTCTTTGTTTGCTCCTGGACTGAAAGGGCACTACATTGCTTCAGTCCCTGCTCCTGGGGTCTTGTAGTTAGTTTAGTTGTCAGAAAGGGGTCACCATGCAATCAAGGTTGAGAACCCCTGAGCTAGAGGGATAGGCAGAGAGCAAATGAGGGCACAGTGGAGTGAATTATCCATGGAGCACTATGTTTTTGCAAAGAGGTTTGCACACACCGTGCCAATCTTCTTTCATCAGCACAGAGGGTGGCAGAAAGATTACATTTTCAAAAGGCAAGAACGGTTAAGTATACCATGTGATCAGACCCCTTAAGGCCTAAATCTGCTCAGTCTTGGGCTGAATCTCATGGAGCCTAATCCCACTCCTCTTCATGTCAAGGCATTGCCTTTGTGTCAAAAGATGGTCTTTCCCCTCTGTCACTGCCCCCATCCCGCTCACTGGATTTGATGCCTGGGAATGGGATTGTCAGTACATTCTCTAGGGCTATAAGGATCCAGAGACCATGAGTGCAAGATTCTGCACGTCATCTTTCAATATGCTTTAAACTGGACTTGGAAAGACCATTCCTCCCCTCTTTTGGTGGAAGAGGGCATTTGTTAGTGTCAACCACCCCCTAGTATTCATGTCATATTTTCAACCCTCTCCACCCCACTAGGCCATCCCATCAGTGGCATGCTGTTGGTGTAGGCAAGACATGGTCCAGGACCAGCTGTGCCCATAGGCCAATTCTGTCTGGGCCCTCAATGCATGAACAAAATGGCATCCTCCGCACAGCGTGACCTCACGTGTATGGTGTGTGCAGAGGATGCCATTTTGCACACCTGACTGAATGGGATGATGCAGTGGCATCCTAGGATATTTTTATTTTCTGACTCATAAGGGAAACCCTCTCAAAAACAGCTGCCTCTGAGCTAAAACCATATGAACGCCTCCTTAATGTCATAGAGCAACTCAATGCTGTTATCGTACACTGTGCCATAGAACCCTTGTGCTTCAGATAATTGCCAGGTCTAGTCAAACCTTAATACAAAAGTTCTTCCGGGCTCATGAGCTTAAGCAACCTCAATTAAACTCAGGGTAGCACTTGAGCATATTCCAGCTGGGGCGTTCACAAACTTGAATAAATCCAAATATGAAACATTCCGTTGTTTGTGGGATTTCATTCATGAACACACATTGCCCAAATTCTGTCCCTGCACTTAAGTGCCCCTTGCCTTCCAAAACAAGAGCGCTCTTTTGGGATTCAGTCCTCTCGCTCCTCCTTGGCAGGTCACAGCTGGAACGTTTTTAAATTCATCTTCTTAAAATCACTGAACCATGGGGCATTGCAGCAGAAACACTACCAGCAACATTACACTTCTCTTGCCAGTGTAATTGTATTACATACAGAAGAAATGCCAGCTAATGAATATATACATTTATATACACGTATAGGTGCTCTGTGCAGAATACTGTCACTTTCATACTGTATACAAGGAGTGAGCAGGTACCTAACAAATAGCCAATGGGCAGCTGCGTAATGCAAATCGGCACCATCGGAGGCATTTGCCATCGCAAATGAGATGATGGACTAAAGTCGATGATCATTGTGCAGGATTAACTGGCCTGCAGGTGTGGATTGTTGTAACTTTGCCATGCCTACTGCCGCACGAAAATGCAACTCTCCCTTGAGGCTGTCAATACAGTAGCTTTCAAATATGCAAACATCCTGACATTTAAAAACCAACAACATGTGGCATCTCTTTATTTTGCCTTCTTTGTTTGTTTTCTTTTTCCCAAGCTTTGTGCTACAATTCTCATAATGCTGAAGATTTAAGAAAAACACCAGTGATGATGTGGGAACATTTTGTTCCTTTGGTGTAGTCGCACATATTGAATAAAGGTGCCTCTACGAAATAAAGGTGAGTTGAGCCAAATCTTTGTTACTGATTTGTAGGCGGTTTCTCCTCTAGTTTTGACTCCCATTAAACTTTTAGTTCTGAGTGAGTGAACACCACTATTCTAGTAGCAATCCTTTCCAGCCCTGTGTGTACTCGCTGCATTTGCCTTCAGAATGCTCAGTGTTGGAAAGTAATGGAGCTGCTACAATTTTGCACAAGAGCAAGGGAAACGTTGCCTCTCAAAGAGACACGCGCATCAAGCAAAAGTCTGCTCACAATGCGTGACCCTCAGAAGAACCTCCCTGGCCCCAGAGTCATCCGGCAATAAGAATGGGAATTATTTGTTTCCACTACTCAGTGCAGGGTCCACAAAGCTCACTTGCACCAAGCTGTGTTAGAGGAGCCAAACCTCAAAGAAGAGCAGAACTTAGTGGAGCGGAGGCAAGTCTAAATGTCTTAAAAGGACATGGCTAGATTTGGGGACAGAGTGTGTGCACACAACTTATGTCTGCATGTTCATAATACTTGCCACATGTATATGCTCTTTTATGAGGGTATGGGCATCCATACAGGGATGTTGCAAGGGATAGGAAATGATGCCTGTTTTTATTCCTAAGAATACATGGGGCGCTGCCTAGAGATGTGCATAGACACCAGTTCCTATCCCTATAGACTGGGGTAGTCTCCTACCCCTAACAATACAGAGGAACAGGTTATTCCTGTCCTTAGCTGGAAGTAGAGGAGCATTCTTATAGGTAGCAAGTCATGGCTGGGGCTGGATGTCCCTGGGTGTTCCCAGCTCTGGACCTCTCTTCTTATGTGTAAGCTATAGCTGGGATAGGAAGAGGGGTCTATGTGCCTGTTCTTGGATGTAGAGAACTGTCCCTGGCTTCTATCTCCATGTCTAGATGGGGCTAGATATGTGTAGGCATTTATGCCCAGCGCTAGGCAGCTAGCCATAAGAATATACTGTATAGGAACAGACATCCATCCCTGGAAGAAAAAACAAAATAATCTCTGCTCAAGTTTGCAGAAGACAAAAAAAAATTAGGGGAGTGGCTAAGTAAACTCCATCACTGATTCAGAGTGATCCCGATCACTCAGTAAACAGGCTGGAAGCAAACACTGTACGGCTACATTTAAATGTGTACACCTAGGAACAAAGACTGCAGGTCGGACATACTTACAGGATGGAGAATGCTATCCTGGGAAGCAGGATGATCTATCATTATAATCAGCTGAATATGAACTCCCAATGTGACACTGTGGCCCAAAGAGGTAATGTGATCCTGGGATGCATATATGAGACTCTCGAGTAGCAGTAAAGGGGTTATTTGGCATTGCTGTGACGGCTGCTGGAATAATGTGTCCAGTTCTGGTGCCCACAATTCAAGAAGGAGGTTGATAAATGGGAGAGGATTCAGACAAAAGCCACAAGACTATAAGGTATTTGTAATCAGTGATAAGCTCCTTGGGTCTAACAAAGAGAAGGTTAAGGGGTGACTTGATTACCATCTATAAGCATCTACATGGGGAACAAATATTCAATTTAGCAAATGAAGAGCCCATGATTAAAGAGCCAACGTGATCCCAGGGCTGGAAATTAAATGCCTTATTTTTGGTTTGCATTTGTCTAGCTTTAACAGTGAGAGTAACTGATCAAAGGTCATTGTGGTGGATTCTCCATCACTGACAATTTTTAAACCAAGCTCTGCTCTAGGAGACATTGTATGGGGTTGTGTTACATAGGAGGCCATGATCATCTGGTCTAATAGGCATCCAGATGCAGATTCTAATCCCAGAAGGGACAATTTGTAAATACATAAGCATAGGCACCTAGGCTTATGCATAGGGTGTGTGTGTGTAGAGCAGTGACAGGCAACCTGTGGCACATGAGCTGATTTCAGTGGCACTCACACGCTTTTAAATGAAGCTTCTTAAACATTTAAAAAAACCTTATATACTTTACATACAACAATAGTTTAGTTATATATTATAGACTTACAGAAAGAGACCTTCTAAAAACGTTAAAATGTATTACTGGCACATGAAACCTTAAATTTGAGTGAATAAATGAAGACTCGCCTTGCCACACCACGTCTGAAACGTTGCTGACCCCTGATCTAGAGAGACAAACTCTGTTCCTGGGTATAGAGGTCTGAGATACACGTATGCATCAGTGTGTGTATATTTATTAGGCCTGGTCAAAAACTGGGGGGAAATTTCTATGAAAAAGTTTAATGAAAAAGTGACCCCTCTCTATGGAAAATTGAGGTTTTGTGGAAAAAAACCAAAACCCGATAAGGGGGGGAAATTGTTTTTGACCTAAAAGTCTTAATTTTTTTTAAAACCGGCTCTAGCGTGTGTGTTGGGGGAGAGGGAACAGTAACATACCGTCTAGAACACTTCTGCCAAAACCTGCATGCCCTTTGCACTGTTCCATAAGGTGGTGGTGAATGTTCCACATCCACTGAAGAACAACTCAGAGATCTTGTTCCTTTGAAAAAAAAAAACTATTCATTTTTCAAGTCCTCCCTCAATTGTTTAGAATAATTAAAGGACGTACTTTTATTCCTCTGCTGCTAGTGAAAAATGGAGCCTGTACACCAAATACAGAGAAGATTAACATGCTCCCCACTACTCCTGTGCATGGAAATAGTAAGGACTGCCCTTTTGGTGCATTCTGAGTCTTTCGGTCAGTTTGACTCGATCCTTGAAGTCAGGGCTAATGTATCAGGAGTTGAGCCATTTTGACAGATGACCACTACTTAGGAAATGGTCCAGGTTCAGTGATGTCATTATCTAGAATCAGAGGGGTAGCCGTGTTAGTCTGGATCTGTAAAAAGCGACAGAGTCCTGTGGCACCTTATAGACTTTATTGGAGCATAAGCTTTCATGGGTGACGAAGTGAGTATTCACCCATGATAACTCATGCTCCAATACATCTGTTAGTCTATAAGGTGCCACAGGACTCTGTTGCTTTTTACATGATCTAGAATAAAAGCCAGACCTTTTTTCTACCAGTGAGAATCTGGCTCTCATCCCTGCATTGTTTTTATTGGTTGGTGGTTGGTTTTTTTAATCACATAGCGCAATGGAGCGTGATTTCACTGCTGGTAGTCCTAGCCAGATCTCTGCATTACAATTAATGGACTAGTGCAGAGTAAATTGTTTAATTTATTACTTCCACTAAAACTTGGCCCAAGGAATTTGATGTTCCTATGAAGGCATGTGTATTTGGGGGATGGGTCTAAGACTAATCATTATTTTCAATCAGATATTTTCTCCCTTTTAGCCATCTTTTATTTTAGCTGGGTGGTCTGGCCACTCCTCAATAGCTACAGCCAAGGAAAAAATGTTTTCACTAACTTTTCAAGTACTGTAACTCTAGATTAGCATGTGTGTGAAGCTTTTATACTAGAGCTGAGCAGAAACCAGATTTTCTATTGCATGGGAAATTCCAAACCCTTTTCTGTTCTGAAATGGAATGAGAAAGAGGAAAAAAAAGTTTCCCAGTAAACAGGAAATTCTTCCCAAACTTCTTATTGTTTCAATCAAAATCTTTGACTAAAATGGAAATCTCATATAAAAAGGGTTAAACACCTGGCATTTTCTGAAACATGGTTTTTTGGGACAAAACATGACATTTGATGAAAATTGACACGTTTTGATAAAGTTGCGTAATGCTTGTTGCAATAATGCCTGTTTCAGAAATAAAAATCAGCCTTTGTGTGGTTTTTCATTTTTGAAAGGAAAAAGCGGAAAGCTGCAAAAAGGTAGGAACAGGAATGACTGGATCAGTTGGTCTTACTATGGCTTTTTCCTTTCTCTGGACTGATGTGGCAAAGTGAGGGTATGATATTTATGCAGCATATCGCCAGTAACACCACTGTCACCAGTGAAGGAAGAAATAATTTCTGGGTCAGACTAGAGGCCCTCACTATCAGACATCTGCACCAAATACCACACAATTATGTGCCTTGCCTCAAATTTCTCTAGGTTTGCAGGCTGCTTCCTCTCAGTTAACCAGTTTCTTTTAATATCTTCTGCAGTGCCCATAGACTTTGGTGGTTGGCATAATCATAAAAACTGTTCAGTGGAGTAAGATTGCTCATAGTATCTTGAACCATCTGATCACATCCCCACCACCCACCTACAACTAGTCAAAAATGAGACAGAAATGGGTGTTGCCACATGGTTCAAAGGTCAGACTTTGGGCCCGATTCTCCATTGACATACTTCCTTTTGACCCCCTCAAAATGGCTGGTACTCCAACTTACTTGCTTTTGTAAATGACTGCAAGTTAAAATTCCTTGATGCCTTCCTCGCTGTACCATTAGCTAGGACATGATATTTCAACTTGCATCTCGATGGAGCCTTATACTCTTCTGAGCAATTTATGGAGAGAGAGACCAAGGCCCAAAACTCAGCAAGGATGAGTGGGTACCTCAGAGATGAAGTACTTAGACTGAGTCATCCCTCTGTGGCTCACATGGCATCTTTTAGTTTGCCAGGTAGACTTTCTGGTATAAAATTAAGGGCTCATTGTCACATTACTCAAGATGCATCTCCTTCCAGAACTCTGCCATTTGTAACAATAGATACCAGGATATGAACTCACTGCTCAATCTTTTCACACGTACTGCAGAGTTGTAGTGAAATATGCATGATGCGTTACTGTTGGCAATGGCCTAAGTCGAGAGAGGTCATTCAGTGATATTATGGAGTGGATATACAACAAATTATTAATAATGGTCAGAATGCTGATCAAGAAAAGTTCCCCTACCGTTGCATGTCCTTAACAATCAAATAATAATTACCCAACGCTTTACATCTTCAAAGCAACACAACTCCATGTCAGGGTGGCCAAGAGGTTAAGTGTGGATTTGCCCAAAGGCTGCAGAATGTGTCAAGGCTAGAATTCTAATTCAGGAATGGCCTGTGCCTGTACTGAGAGATCCATGCCTCAAAATAACTCAAAACCCGACCTCTGTCGGAAGATCAAGCTGCACAGTATGTGTTCCCGATTCATATTTTAAAACTAATATTGAAGACACGCTACGGCTCTTATCCTGCCGTCTGATCCAGGCAGAATGACCCCACTGATGTCAGTTGGGTTCCACGTGGGTGCTATGACTCTGTCCATATGGCCAGAGTAGGGCCTAAAAAGCAAACCCAGGGGAATAAAGCAAAGCCCATTTGAAAAGGCTGTCCTCTGTACGAGTAACTTCCTCCATAATTACTCTGGCTGATTAGCATAATCAGGCTGAGGCAACGGAAGTGTGAAATTACTTTGCAGCATTAAAATCAATGAGAGGAATACCGTAAAATCTGAAATTATTTCCCACCAGCCTCGGTCTGGAATTCACATGGATTCCCAGGATGATGTTAAAAGGGATGCATAAGGGGCATGGGCCTGCAGCTTTTTCCAGCCAGGAAGTGCCACAGAATTATATACACTATGATTTGGTGAAGTTTGTAAGATTACCTCCTAGTGGATGGGTGGGAGATGGTAGGTAGGGGCCTGTGCTCGTATTACAGTAACAGTGGGTCTATAGCTCAAATGCGCCTTCATTATATGAAGTGGTCATGGTGTAACAAATGGTTAGCTGGCCACAGATTTGTTAGGACATATTCATGGTTAAAATATCATATTTAATAATTCCTACTCTTCTGTTTCCTCTCCTGAAGGTCTCTAACCAGAGTCTAATGGTTCTTAGTTTAGCATTATACAGAATCACCGCAAAGGGACTCTATCCATTTGCTAATTGCCAAGATTTCTCACCCACAAGTTTTGGTAGTCGAGGGACAATAACCCAAATAAGCACAATTCAGGAACAGCTTTTCCAAAACTGAAAAGCAGCTAAAAAATCAGTCAGGAGCCAGCAAAGAGCATGATCTCATTTCCATAGTAACGGGCTCATTACTATGCTGGCTGCTGCTAACACAAGATTGCTGAAAAGAATCAAGCAGACTTGGCTGTAGGAAATGATTCATAATGTATTCAAAAATATATTTAAAAAAATTAAATTAAAATGTTTTAATAATATATGTACTGTGCCTGTCTTAACCCTAGGCACATTATCAAGTATTGCATACGATGCACAGTATTCAAAATAAAACAGGCCCACAAAGTCAACACGGATAGATCATAAAGGCAGAAAAGTTACTACTTTCCAGCCACTCACAATATTATCTGAATCCATCAACTTTCCCCTGACTGGGGAAAGCATTATCCTATTAGAATGCCCCGAGAGTCATGAAAACCCAGGATCTGGTGGATTGATATATGGTTTAGTTTAACGGCATTTGATAGTGCTATATGCTGGGTTAGGGTCTCTTTCCAGAAATGCAGAGAGCAGCTGGATCTTAAACATAAACATCTAAACAGCCATCATCATTGTGTCTTAAAATCCTGCCACAGTCAGGAAGAAGCGATGGCTTGAGGATCTACACTGATGCACAAAGCTCTGATGAAAAGGACTCCGACAATCAACGAGGGAGGGTTTTCCAGCTTTAAAAAAATGGGGACAAAATATCCACTCCATCCCTCTGTGAGAAAATTGACCCTGCTGGAGATTGCACTGAAGCTTGTCAGTGCCACTTGTGTTGAAGGAGAAACTCCATTAGCTGTGACCATTGACGCAAGCAGTACGACAGGGCCCACATTTGTATTCAGATTGAAGCCTGAAGGCTTCCTCGGAAGAGCCTTTTCATCAAAACCTTTGCTCATGTGAGTGTTCCCGATGAATTCAAGAGGGTCATTTGCCTGAATAAGCATTACACAACAGGAGTAAGGATCACAGAATCAGGCACCCAAATCCAATCCTAAAGCGTGATACAGAAGAACTGGTAGACGACATGGACTAGTCTCCTTTCACATAGTCCTTTTTCATCATGGAGGCTCAGCACTACGTGTGACTTGTCTGGGGACAATGAGACCTTTTCAGAAGGGCCACTGAGGGGGTTGGAACAGGATGGCAAAACAGCACAGGAAAACAAGGTGTTTATACAAATGAGTTCCCCATCTCCAAGTTCGATAACTCCTGCAAAGCAGCCACAGGAATAGCAAAATAGGAGGAAAAACTGAAATCGCTAGAGCTGGCTGGAAACTAAAATTACCTTTCCATGGGGAACTTTGTTTTCTTGGTTGCGTTGTCCTGCAATGTCAATGGGAAGAAAAAGAAAATTTCCCCTGGAACAAGTATTCCAATTGTTTGGAAAAGACACGGATGGGGATGTTCCTTCACGGCTATGCTGTTTACCTAAAAGGTGCTACGTAGGTTACCACCGATGAGGGGCATTCCTCCCTCAGGATTCGATTAGTACTTTGTGGAGATGGAGCCCCAGGGCTCTGGTGTGTTAGGGTCTGGGTATGGGCCATGTACTGTATTACTCTAAACTCACTACTGCTACTTATCATAGGTTGTTGCTTTGTTTCCCCACACATTATGGAGACAGAATCAACATGGCAGCAGGTTCCTAAGATGAGCCCATCAACAACTGAGTAACAGAAATCTGACTTCTGCTGCCTACAGTTTTCACTCTAGCTGGACTGGAATAGAACTCCAACAGCATATTCCGGTGTCACCATTGCTGTGTAACAACGTTCTTGGCCATTTTAATTTGATCCGCGGGCCAGTGCTAGATCCGGTCACCTGATTCTAAAGCATTATGCATAATGCTTTAGAGAGCATCAATATATTGTCTTGCAGATTTAAGACAAAGCACCCCACTAGGTCAGAGACCTTTATGCCACACTGAATTCTCCAGTTCAAGGCCAGGGCGTAACCATTATTGAAGCAGGTTAAAAGAAATAAGCCCCTTGGTATTAAAATTCATACTGTCTTCTCTTTCAATAATGCTGTTATGTCATGTCAAATCAATTAACCTATGAAAACTTAGAGGGGAAATCATTGCTTTCTTCTTCTTCTTTTAAACCAACTAATTAATCCTAAAAAAGTTCTACAATTTAGGATCCATTTGTCATAGATCTGAGTTGTTAATCAGTCATGTGCAAATCCACAGTGAATATATATTTAGTTTAGATTCCAGACCCAGGAGAAAACTTGCTTCTATACCAAATGAGAATTTCCAACTGTATTTCCAATTAAAACTTGCATCTTCAGATGCTGCAGGCTTCCTCACAGATAGTCTTTTTACATTTACGCTGTTTCCTAGGCGAGTTCATTTTACATTACAATTTGAGAAATGAATACATTCACTTTGATTTTCCAGACAAATGTTACTTATTTCAAGACTATCCTGAGCATCATCATTTTTAGATCCTTTCAGCCCCGTTATTCACGTATAAAGAGAGAAGCCAACAAGATCATTTAATTATTTTTGTTATTGCCCGAGCACTCTGCAAATCACCATTTTTCACTAGCTGTGCGCAGCGCTTTGGATGCTTATCCAAGCCTTCTCCGAATGATTCATGCTTAAGTGACCTGAACTTTGAGATTTACTCAAACTTGTTCTGGATTTAAACTAAAAGTGAGAAGAGAATCGGGACCATGAGCTTGTTCATGCGTTTAATCTCCAGATTCACAATAGATATTATATAACTATAATGGAAGATACAGAGTGGCTCAATACTTCCACTGATGTCAATGAAGTTTCATTTACACTGGTGGGTCTGACTCTTCTGAAAACTCTACTACCTTTTCTTAAAAAAATAAGACCACTATTATTTGAGACTAAGATGCAGTAATTTTTAAAATCCATTTACTGTGAAATTGGGTATAGACAACTCCTCAGTTGAACTGAACAACAACAGATCAGGGAGTCTCCTCTCCCCTATATGGGTTATTCCAATGTAGGGGAGAGGAAAGTCCAGAAGTTTCAACTTGAATTCCTAGGAAGCGCTACTTCTACCATGGGGTTTCTACCCTATAGGAAGGTTCCACATCTTTAAATGTGGATCCCCCGCTCAGCCACCCAGCCTCACCAGCTACAACTCATCTAGTGACTGTACTTCCAGAAGTACCCCCACCAAAGTTGCCTCCAGAATCCAACTTCCTCCAGGGCTGTTAAGGTGAGTTGGGGGGAAAGGCAGGGGATACTATCTTACCATGCTGCAAAACGTCTGTTAGTCTATAAGGTGCCACAGGATTCTTTGCTGTTATCTTACCTTAGTGGATGGATAGGAATATATGGGGTGCAATAATTAGCTACTGCGCAGGATACATTTACTGCTATGTATATAAATTCCATCCCTTCCAGATGCCCCTTGTTTGTGCCACAAAAATATCACCATAGGTGAAAGAATGAAGAGAAAATATAGCCGTACATTCTAATGAAGGCTGTTGAGCAACTTAGAAAAGACAAATGTGTGCTCTGTCCCCAGTATGGACAAGAGAAAAGGCTAGCTCAGGGGTTGGCAGCCTTTCAGAAGTGGTGTGCCAAGTCTTCATTTATTCACTCTAATTTAAGGTTTCACGTGCCAGTCATACATTTTAATGTTTTTTAGAAGGTCTCTTTCTATAAGTCTATAATACATAACTAAATTATTGTTGTATGTAAAGTAAATAAGGGTTTAAAAATGTTTAAGAAGCTTCATTTAAAATTAAATTAAAATGCAGAGATTCCCCCGGACCAGTGGCCAGGACCTGGGCAGTGAGAGTGCCACTGAAAATCAGCTCGCATGCCACCTTTGGGACACGTGCCATAGGTTGCCTAGTCCTAAGAGAGGGGGAAAACCCACTCAAAGAAAGTGGCCAGTTTAAGATGCTACTGTAGTTACCAAATTCAGTGAAGTCTGGACCTTTCCTTCCAAGTGGAGGTTAACACCTTCTACAGCAAAATGATGAACACGTCATCACCATTTGAGGTGCACGTATCTCTGGGAAGACCAGGTACAAATACGTTTGTAGCTACATCGTTAGCTATGGGTGATTAGGATCTAGAAGAGCATGATGCAGGATAAAGAGGCCTGTGTCCCACAATAAGGAACACAAGATGGTAACATTACCTGTCATTAGATGAGAGTGGTAATTCAAGCTATCTGCGCCCATTATCAATACAAATGTGTTTCCTCTCACACGCACACACCCTCAACTTTGCCAACTGAATTTGTCAGAATTAGATAACATTACTATAGAAAAGCAACTGCACATCTTGGGAAAGTAAAGAAAGCATAGTGTGTTGGAGGTGTGGTTTTAATTTATGGGTCTAATAAATATAGACTTTGGCAAGCTTTCCTTGTTTATATAATTCCTTGCCTGAGATCTGCTGTATCTGCTCAACTGCTGGGTGTCGGCCTTGCACAAAGAATGTTCATTAACCTCTGTTTTCTTTCAAAGCGTAAAATCACAAGTGGCCTTGTAAATAACATATAATTAATGGATAAAGAAAAATTAAAAAGCGTGATGTGTGATAAGTTACAGCTGCAAGCGTTGTTTACTAGCATACTTTGGTTACTTAAACTAGTAGATCAATCTCTGTACAGATCAGGAGCTGTCCACAAGCACCAAGCATCCAGTGCATGATATGAGGTATTAACCAATAGTATTAAAATGTGGGTTTAAGCAGATTCATGATTACCTTCATTGATTGAATGGGCTGTATACCCTGTACCCACCGCTATAGTTGAGTTGATTGGGCTCAACTGTAGCTTGACCTAGGCCACTAAAGAAACCTCAGTGATGAGTTGAGTTGAACTGATTTCTTGGGTTTCAGAGAACTGGATAAAATGTTGTCCCAGAACTGGCCTAACACGAGTGAGAAAAGGGAGCAACTAAAGGAGAGAGACACACTAGTGGCTTATTGGGATTTGTCGTCACCACAGAGGATTTTAAAAAGAAGAAATACTCCCTAGCTAACATAAGGCCAAGGTGTCTGCATTGGCACAAGATGATCTATTAAGGAGCAGTTTGTCCATCTTGCGTTCTTTCTGAAGTCTCGTCCCTAGTGACTAACACTGCTGATCTGCCAACATGCACATGCAGCCGCTCACTAAAATCGGCAGAAGAATGGAAGGCAGCAGATGTTCTTTTAAAAGGTGCTAGGGTGTTCCTGTGATTTACAGACCAGCATGCGTTGTTTTAGCACCAGGAAAATTGGTTGTCTCTATAAAATAGTGGTCATCTAGTGGTTTACAGAAGCTGTGCTAGTTTGAAACAATTACTCTACTAAAATTCTTTGCACGTATCAGCAAAACCACAGATAAAGGAGAAGCAGCTGACAATGTATTTGGATCTTCAAAAAGTCTCTTGTGAGAACTGCTTAGTTGCCTCTCACCTCACTCCATGACAGGACATTAACTGAATTTTCTTAAGGGGGCTCATTCACCACACCGGCACCTATTTGTGGCCGATAAGGGAATTAGCTCTGGTAGCCAGTGCGCCCTCTTCTGGTGGTGTCTCACCACCATCACTTCTCCTCCTGGACCCAGATCCCCCCCAAAGACCACAGTGTCCTCCTCAGTGACACAGCCCTCTGGCCGTGCCACGCTCTGTGGTCCCACCTTCTAGGGGACATATCTGCAATCCCCATCCAGCCACTTCTCTCAATGGTGACTGCAGTCTACTGTCTAACCACTCCCCCTGCTGCAAGCGGCGGCGGGGAGGGACCCTGAAGAAGGCCGCTGCTTGCTGCCCTTCCAACTGCTCTGTAGATTTCCCTGGGCCACTTCCCCACAGCCCCATTGCCCTCGCCTCAGGGACTCAGCCTGCCGATCCCTGCAGCCTCCCAGGAGCTGCCTTTAGCTCCCCAGGTCTCTGCCTGAAGCACTGCTCTGTCCAGCGTACTAGCTGCCTTCAGCCTGCAAGGCAGCCGGTTTGCCTCTGTCATCGAGCTCCAGGGAGTGACTGAAACTGCTCTGCCCTGCAGCTCTTTATATAAGGGGCCTACTGGGCCCCGATTGGCTGCTCCCCTCAGCCCTTCTTTGATTGGCTGCCTCCTGTGCAGCCTGCCTAGGGCTCAAAGAGCCCAATATGGGGCAGGCATCTTATCACTAAGGGGTTAATATTGTTTTCTATTAGTCGGTTCCTACTTGTAAGAATACAGTGCCAAGTTAAAAACTGACCAAAGATCAACAGTAGGATGCCCCAAGAATTTGTTCCCAGACCATTGTTGTGTAGGATATTTATGAATGACTGGAAAAGGGAATAGCCACCTCTCTTAAAAATTGTTTGGTCAAGTCTCTTATTAAAAACCTATACATAATGGTAAGAGAGGATAGGTCCCTCTGACATTCCTCAGATTAAGTAAATGGCAAATAAATTCATTGTGTTGTCCCCTCTTGAAAATGCAAGGTGATGGACTTGAGAGAGCCATGCACACTGAGTGGCTACTGTTAAAAAAAAAAAAAACCCCTCATTGAGATGTTACTAATTAACTTCCAATTCTTTGTCCATAGTGACAGGATAACTCACAATATAAACTAAAACAGTTTTATTCAATGGCAGCAAAGATTCATCACACTGTAAAATTACCAGTCCTAACATTAGACAGATGTTTTTGTTTGCTTTTATAAACTAGAGTCCATAATAACACATCATTACTGAAAAGGAGCTCTCTAGTGCATGTGCTTTATTCATATTCTCATCTATAAATGAGTTATGAGTGTTCTATAATGGGATGGTGCAAGTGGCTACAAGTGAATTACACACCTAGTAAATCAAGTTTCCTGGGAACACCGAGTTCAGTTTTCTCTGGTAGTCTTTTAAAGGGTACAGAGATGGGCAATAAGAATGATTAGAGACACGGAAGACTTCAGTATGAGGAAAAAAGGGGACTGTAAAAAGCACCTGATTTAGCTTTAATTTTGTACGTGTCTGAGGATATCTTCCATATGCCTGTTCCCTTATCATATTCTCCTTCTCATAAGGAAAAAAGGATATTCAAGAAAATCAAGAGGCACAAAATATCAAACTGAGGAAAACTCTGCACGCAATATCATTGCCTCAGTGGGACTGTATCTAGTGGCACTGAGTTCCACAGGCTAAAGAGCTTAGAAAGATTCCAACAATAGATATGTATATGGATAAGGAATGGTGAGCTTATGCCAGGAAGCATAAACTGTTTTCTCCTAAGTAGCTGGTTGTTTGTATTAAGTGATGAGATAGGAAAAAAAATTTCTCGCGTGACATGCTTCACCATTATCTAACTCTGCAATGTAAACATAAGGTAAGTACTTAGTGGGCCTTGGAGATACATGTGTGAGACAGACTCCAGCTAGCAAAGTAGTCAGGTCTTGCTCACTGTTCTTTACAAGCAACTTGTAACAAACTCACTACACCTAAAATCTACTGAAAGCAGTATCAATACTATGAAAGCTTGTAACTTACACACATTACACACATCTTGCAATGATTTACCAATTCTCAAATATTATGCCCTTCTTGAAAGTCTCGGAGTAAAAGTTAGTTACATTATTCCGTATCTTATATAGTCAGCAGGGAATCATATGTCTCAGTGATAGCTCATTCAAATGGGAGGGAGCTGTCACCCCTTCCTGGCTAGCTGGCTATGTAATGTATTGGTACAACAGTAGACAAAGACAAATTACAATTGATCAATCCAGAAAAGTCAATGGAAAACCACTCTCTTGAAAGTGAAAAGGAATGAGAGGACCGTGAGAGGATCACCCCATCTGGGAATAAAGACTGATTCAGTATATCACAGGGTGGAGAAGGACACTTTGGATCCATTCACTGAGGAGGGAGTGCTTCATGGAAGCACCTTGGGGCTAGCAAATGCTGCAAAAGGCTGACCTTGGGCATGAGAATCTGTTCTGTTACCTTTCCTAGCTAACTATTAATACATGTAGGCCCTAGTTCACGTTACAGGGTTCTGTGCAAAACAAAATCAGTTTGTTTCTCTGATGGACATTTGATTTCTTTCTTAAATAAAAAAGCGCAAGTGTCCCTTTGTACAGTAACTCCTCACTTAAAGTCGTCCCGGTTAACACTGTTTCGTTGCTGATCAATTAGGGAACATGCTCGTGTAAAGTTGTGTAATGCTCCCTTCTAATGTCGTTTGGCAGCTACCTGCTTTGTCTACTGCTTGCAGGAAGAGCAGGCCATTGCAGCTAGCTGGTGGGGGCTTGGAACCAGGGTGGACCAGCAGCCCTCCTATCAGCTCCTCGTTCCCCTAAGTTCCCAGCAGGCTAGCAATTGCAGCTGTCCCTCCCCCCCCACTGCCATGTGCTGCTGCTGCCCTCTGCCTTGGAGCTGCTCCCTGAGACTCTGCTTGCTGTTGGGGGCTAATGTCAGGGTGTCCCCCTCCCCCCTACTCCTGCACCCTGCTTACCCTATCTTCCATAGAGCAGGGGGGACACACCAGGGCTTAGGATGGAGGGAGCTTGCAGCAGCTGCTGTCTCAGCAAGCTGATCTAATTAACAAGGCAGTGTATTTAAATGGGAAATTCCTCTGTGTGTGTGTGTGTGTGCGCGCACACATTTATAAATGTCTCTTGTCTGGTGAAAAAAATTCCCTGGAACCTAACCCCCTCAATTACATTAATTCTTATGGGGAAATTGGATTTGCTTAACATCGTTTCGCTATAAGTCACATTTTTCAGGAACAGAACTACAACGTTAAGTGAGGAGTTACTGTATTACCATCACTGAACTCGAGTGCTGTGGATGGTACAGGCCTGGTGGGTTAAGGTAAAACTGGTAAACTGGGGCACACTGTTCTTTTGCAAGCAAAGGAGCTGGGATTTCTGTGGGTGTGCAGAACTCAGCTGCTGGACACCATAGGAGGACACTTAGAGACACACCAGCCCATGTCCCTTCAATTGTCAACCTGCAGGGCAAAGGCAGGGCTGGTGTAGCCCAGAGGCCGAAAGGCTGGTTGTACTGGGGAGCTAAAACCCAGCTGGCACTGGCAAGGCTCCCTCACATTGGAAGCAGGTGACAACAAGGTAACTCACAGGCCTGGGTGACTCAAGAACCATCAAAATATGTCACAGGAAAGATTAGTCAATGCATTTTAATTTTAGCAAGAGGAAGGTCTTATGGTTTTAGCCCAGGCCTGGGAGACCTGGGTGAAATCCTGGAGTTTGCCCAGATTTTCACCTGGGATTTTATTATTGTCTCTGCCATAAAAGTGATCTTAGGCATCTATCTCCTCAGTGGAGATAATATTTATCCTGTTATGTCACAGGGAGGTAGAGAAGCTTAGTAGGTAACGGATAGAAAGTGCTTTGACATTCTTGGGAAAGGAGACCCCTTCAACAGTCATTCACTGGGTAAAAAAATACCAAAAGTATCTTTGAAACTACACAGTATCACCATCATTACTGCCTAGATACTGTACTGAGAAGGCAGTATCCACCTAATGAACCTATGTGAGTATCATCTGTACTGCAAGAACAATCGCCAGTTGTATCTTTCTTCTACTCCTGCCCATGTTCACTCTTTTCCATTGACAAGGGATGCTGGTTTATTGGGTGCAGAGATGCTTGGCTTCTCCAGCAATCCCCAGTATTGGCATACTCCTGGAAAATGCAGCCATGAAGCGCTACGCTAAACGCTACATCCTCCCAGCCGGGAGAAATGAGTTTCCTGAAAGCAAACAGTGGGAAAACACCAGGAACTGACATCTGTTACCCTTTTGGATGGTGGATTCCTTACCCCCCCCCTTACTGAATCACTGCCTAGAGCATGAAACTTCATTTAATGTACAGAGGATTTGGATTTTTTTTAAAAACGTCAGAGGAAGTATGAACTGTCTGATCAATTTCCCTGCTGAATCTTTTTTGAAAGCCTTGGGCAACAATGACCCCATTTTTACAAGAGATTTAGGGATGGTGGGAGACCCAGATAACACAGTGATGTGTGCTACAGAAATGAATGAATACCTAGTAATTAAAAACACTTTATGAGAGCTTCTGAAGTGAGAGCCAATAGGGAGTCACAGGATTGGTGGTTTCACTGAACCTCCGTGGCTGCCACTACACATCCCGCAAGAACACGTTCTCTTGTAACCTTCTGGCACTGCCGTCGCGAAGACCAAACGAGCACAGAAGTTTAGATACTGTATTCAACTTAAGGTCATTTCCAAGGTCTTAGGAAGTGACCTGAAAATTTGCCCTTTTATTTTATCCTAGTCAATTCAATCATCCCGGAAGAGATTCTGTGTCTGTAAAAAAGTGCTTTAAGTTGTGATTTCTAGAAGTTCTCCAAGATTAAATTACTTACGTGTGTGCTCAGTGAGTCTAGATATATTAGATCCTCTGCATGGGAAATACATTGACACTAGCTGTTTGCATCTTGGTTCTCCTAGTACAGAATCTCAAATAAGCTCCATCTAAGAGAATCCTTGGGTCACCCCAAAGGAATAGTCTCTTAAGGCAGATAAATTATAGAAAAATGAACTCCTCACTCAGAAACCAGACTTTGTACTAGGCAACCTTCACAACACTAAAGAAAAGCAAATGAAAAAATGTGGCTGTGAAATACGACACTACACTCATTTCTAGTTTGTGATATAGGAATGTGGATTACGGACAATTAGGAACGTTCTCACGGGCGACTGGATCAGGGACATTGGGTTCATAGCCAATTGACTAATCTTTGGCCCATCTCCTGTGAATCCCAATAAAAGGTCCCAATTGTGATAGTGATTTTTACAATAAGGAAAGCTTTTAGGGATGGATTATAAAAAACAACATGCCTTTATTCAGCAAAGCACTTAACAACGTGCTGCAGTCCTGCTGAAGTGTGCTGAATCGCTGCTTGGGAACTGACCTGATATTACCAAATTTCACACACAACAATAAACGGCCAACAATTTGAGCCCATTCCCAACCTGCCATAGAGAAGAGTCCTTGACCTAGTGGAGAAAGAACTCGATACCCTATTATCCCTCACAGTCCCACCCCTCCCCTCCTATTCCCCTAGATTATTTGATCAGGAAAAGCCTAGGATATCTTGTGTTTGTAGCTGTGCGCCTGCCTTTATTTTTTCCCTAACACAGGATATGGGGGGAGTTTGTTAAAAAAACATTAATCTCTCCTCAAGTTAAAGGGTGTTAGGTGCCTTTGAAAATCTCACCCCTACAAGATCCGTGACAGCACTTTGTGCAGGCAACTCTTAATTAGTCAGTATGAGAGAACTGAGATCAATGAGTATGTTCATACACTGCCTAATACGGTCTCACTCTATCCTTATGCTCCTCCCCTGACTCTATCCACCTGTCTGTAAGGCAAGGACTGTCTTTAAGTATCAATCTTTGTTCTGTGTCTATACAGCACAGTACAGTCTGGATCCATGAAGGATGCTCTTAAGTGCTACCACAGTACAACACAATAGGTAAGTGACAATCTCCCATATGTCATCACAGATTCCTCCTTAACCTCCCCGCCTGTCTTGGGAAGGAATGTAATGGAAATGAGAATATTCATTGTTTACACAGGCACTTTGAGGTGAACTTCCCCTCACTGAGCTTGTCAGTTCCAGGCTGATGGTTCAGTCTTCTGCATCTCCATTACCACACTGGCTAATAGAGGGCGGAGGTGTGGGGTGGGCCAGAGTACCGCCCACTACTCCAGGTCTGGAGGTAGGGTGACCAGACAGGAAATGTGAAAAATCGGGACAGGGGGTGGGGGTAATAGGAGTGTATATAAGAAAAAGACCCAAAAATCGGGACTGTCCCTATAAATTCGGGACATCTGGTCACCCTATCTCGAGGAGGTGGATCTGGCCAGGTGGGCCCACCCACTCCTCCAGGTCCCAGCCCAGGAACCCTGTAGATAGTTAAAGGGAGATGAGCAGACTCATTAGAGAGAGATTAAGTATTTTGGTAGAGAAGAAAACTTCCTGAAATGCTAGTTCAATACAGACTTGAAGTACCAGCTCCAGGGATTCAAATACCCTGCCTGCAAAACCGTCTCAAACATTATGCTGTACCTAAACCTCCTTGTGCTCAGTAGTTTTTTAAGCAGTGAGAGCTTGGAGCACAAGCACAGTTTTATTTAAGATTAAAACAAAAAACCACATCTGTCTTCATCCACAACATTTGGTGTTAGAGAGGGAAAGGAAGTTGTTGGGTTTAGTGACGGTGCGGTGTTAATGGCCTGTGATATAAAAGAGGTCAGACTTGATCTAATGGGCCCTTCTACGTCTCTGTGACTCTAAATCCTAGTCCCAATGAAGCCTGTCACAAAAATCCTATTGATATCAATGGGGCCAAGATGTCACCCTTTTTGACTAACATAATCCAAGCCCCACTGTCTGAGTATGCTCTGTCCCTCTTGGGGTATAGTATTCCAAGCTGTTGATGGAGCAGAACTTGCCTTCAATGGCCAAGCCAAGTTTTTGTAGGATCCTTTTCCAGACTTAGTTACGGGGAACAACTATTGATGTCCAGAGACCAGCAAAGAACTTCATGAGTTATATTGTTTTCCCTGTCCTGGCTTGTGAAAACAAGAATGTCCTCTAGACTTGCTGTCTATAACTCACCACTATGAACAGCAGGAGACTGTTAAAAGCAGCAGCTTTGAGGGCATCAGAAGTGATAACATTAAAAGGGAGAACTGTTAAAACAGCTCTCCCATCCTACACAGCCAAAAAGCCTGCTTCTGACCACTCAGGGCTGGTTTTACTGGAGACAGAAAAAGAGGGTAGCCCATTCCTTGTCCAAAACCTGAGCTGAAATGCATTTTAAAATTCACAGTTATAAAGCTGGTTTAAATATACAGCTGGTTTAAATCAAAGAGAGGAGACAAATAATGTGAGGAACTGTTTTCCTGTTAGATGAACAATGTGGCTCTGAACTGTGTGCCAGGCTACAGCCAAGACTGGTTCCCAACACAGTGCAGGGAAATCTGTTTTTGTGACTCTTGGATCCCAGTTTACACATGTAAAGGGCTTAGGCAGTTTAGGTGCTTATCTGAACCAAACCTCTTGAGGGCTCCATATCCAAAACCAGAGATAGGGCAACATCCATCCTCAGTACAACTCTTCCTATGAGCTTATACAGTCATATTTTTAAAAAGGCGTTTTCCTGCACACATCTGGCACCGCACACTACAATATGCAGCTTAATAATTCACCCACACTGTGGACATGTTTTTATATAAAACTCAACCATAAGCAATGTAGATTTACCACAACCAGCCTGCCAGTGAAAATTCATTTAATGTTCAGCTCCTTGTTAATCATGGCCTGTTGCTGGTCTGACTGATGTCAATGACAAAACAGCACCTGAATCAAATGTTGATTTGAGGGTGTGCTGATGCTTGCAAGTTCACAGTAAATTAGGGCTAGAACTTCCTATAACATTTGGTTTTCTTACGTTGGTTGACAACACTCATAAGCATAATTCTGGTAATATACATTAGGTTTGCTATTAAGAAAACCAATTTTCCCTCTCAAATACTTGATTACATTCAAAAGTGTCTACCATCAAGTGAACTGTCATGCGGCAGGCACAGCGGGTGTAAAAATGCAATTGCACTTGAATCTTACAATATTCAAGATCACCTGGCCAAAGTGCTTATTCAGTTAAGACTCGTGTACAATGTAATGCAATGTGACATGCTGAAAATTTCAGTTCAATGATCAATATTATCCATTCACACAGGAGGCAACTAATCCAAATTCCAGTGGATAATTAATGAGAAGGGAAGCGGGGGGGGAGGGGGAATGTTACTCGTCAGCAATAAACATAATTTTCACTGAGGATTAAGATGAGTTTTCACTCCACCAAGCATAAAAAGGGCAGAGAGTTCTCAAAAATCTAAACTTAGAGACCAAACTTCCAGCTTCAAGAGAAAATTAAACCACTAGCTTTCCTCTGACATACAGGAGACATCTGTGAATGTAAAATGAAATATAGATACAATTTGCAACCTGAGGCCTGGCTTCTAGGGCTCTCAGTCTGGCACCTTTGCAGACTATTACACGTTTACATTATATATCTTTACTTTAATATATCTGCTCACTGCTGGAAACTGATCACAGCAGATGCAATGTGCGAGTGACAACATAATCCAGGGGAGACTCTGGGCCAGATTCCGCAGTAGTGTGCATGGCAGGATAAGCGACACATCTGGTATAAAAACAGGAAAATGGGTCTTGCTAAATAGCACTGACTGGGAATAGGGAGACCTGGGTTCTTTTAGCGATTCTGACGCTGGCTCACTGGAATTCTGAGCCTGTCACTTGGGCCAACATTTTCAAAAGTGGACTCTGATTTTCAGTGCCTAACATGGGACATTGTGGGCCTGAGTTTCAGAACACCCAACGTTCCTTCTGACAGCAAGAGGGAGCTCAACACCTGATGCAAATCAGGCCCAATGTGTATCAAAACTGGGCACCCTACATCAGTGACCATTTTTGGAAGATGCTGGTTTTAGGACCCACTCCTGCTCTTTTTTAAATGCCAGCGGCAAAACACTCACTGATTTAAACGGACACACGATCGCCATCTGTTTCACTACCAAATACTAAGATGGGGATTGCATTCAGTTATCCCAGAGCCCTTAACTGATGGTAACAAAGTGCAAGGCAAGAACAGAGTATATTCTGCAAGACGTTCTTGTGCCTTGAATAAATCCTCAAACACACATTCACTGTACCAACAAGCCAAAGCCTATGTGAGGCCTGCATTCTAATACATTATTGTAAACCTGATCCAAACAACGTTCTTGTGCTAACTCTACACCAATTGCAAGCACAGTAGCAAACAGATTTTTAGACATGCTTCCTATATCACTGGTCCCAGCTGCACCTTAGGTGATGAATCACATCAGTGCTGCCTTGGCAATTATTCAGTGGTGTCTCAGTCTATTGATTGCTTAATAAAGATAAAAGCTTAGTGTAAATACAAAAAGAGAGTAGAGGGCACCAGTGTATTTGTTGTTTGAGCATCCGTGTTCAAGTCTTATTGAGTGCTTGATTAAGATCACGATGTTATCACGGGGCAGGCTGTTGAAATGTAACGTTGTACTAGTGAACCTCAGATGGTACAGAGATTTGATTCAGTACCCAAAGTTTCTGATGTTTATCCAAAGTCTGAACACATTGGGCCAAATTCTGCTCACACTTGCACCAAGCAGAGCCTATGTTTGTGACCCCCCCCCTTCTCCCACCTCCGCCCCTCTGGGTTGTTACTCACCAGGTTCAGAAGCCCTACTCTAAACAAAACTTTATACTGGTTTCTTTTATTCTCCTAGGTTGCATTCTCACTTATCACAATGTCACCTTCACCTCGTGCACTGGAAAGCAGTGCTGACTCGGGGTTATAACTGGAGACCAGACGTCAGGAATCCTGGATTCTGTTCCCAAGACCACTGTGGACCACTTTAAATCACTCACTTAACCTCTCTACCTTTCCAGGAGGCTTTGATACCTTTGAATAAGAGGTGTGATGTAAAGGAAGCCTGATTCTCAGCTATGCTGGGAACATACAGCTCCCACTGTCTTCATCTGCAGATCTGAGTGCTCAGCATCACTGAAAGTCAGGTCCTGGATATTTTATTAACAACTAATTTCATATAAACCTCCCAAAAAAGCCATCAGACAATGACTTTTGGTCACCCCTGACCTGGGATGACATTGTAGGGTTCAAAACCATTATTAAATTCCACACACGCTGAGAAGGAAACAATAAATCTTCCACCACACAGCCGAAATCTCCAATTGAAGCATTTGCGGTATGTTTGTACAATCCATGACAAGTAGGGCTACCAGGATTTCTTACACTTTTTCCAGGTTCTATATCTTAGTGAACTCTGCACCTCCTTCACCCACTGCCATAGACTTCTTCCAACCAGCAATCGCAGCCAAGAATGAAATATAATGAAAAAGGGAATTTCATTTATTAAATTGCTCTCTCATTTTTATTTTTTTTTAGCCACAGCAGTTACTCTCGGTAGCTTCATTCCCAGAGCTTCCCCCAGGGTCCAGAACAGCAACCACAGTGGCAGTACATGTGAGCTGCATATTTAAGCAGAGATAGTGGGCAGTTGTTACAAATGTGTCTGTGTTAACCCCTTGGAGGTCGTCATCGCTCATGTTGCTGGCAAAGGGTGGATGGAAAATGCCAGTATTCAAAGTAGCTCAGTTAGCGAGCGACTGGTTCCACAGAACTGCAGCATCACCTTTGCAGGTAACAGTGATGTGTGTTTTCTACAGATAGCACCAGCAACATGCCTGGTATATCCTCTACTGCTATTCCCAGGATTGCTAGATACTGTGCAATAAATAAAAAAAACAGTGATATTAAGGCTGAATTTCATCTTGAAAACACAAATGACAGATGCCTTTTTTTCCTCCACTAAACAAACAGTTAAGAGAACAAAGCTACTTCAAGAGCTTGCTGCAGGAGATTTTTTTGTAGGCAAGAGTCTGTGTTCCTATGTTCAAATCCATATCTTTAGGGAATCCAGAAGTACTTGAATCCAAGCGCTGAGCTGGCCCATTAGACAGACTGGATGCAAACCCATATTTGATGTAACTAGAGCAAAAAAGACTTAACTAGATGTTTCTATTTATTCCGTGTTAGTTCTAGTGTAGATCACTAGACTGACTTCTCTCTGCCTTCCTCCTCTGGAGATTTCACTCTTTGGAAATAAGATCAGGACAGCTTCCTTGGAAGCTCCATCCTTTCTAGGTGCAAAGGGCTTTAGATTGGTCCCTAAACTGGTCCCTGGCATTTTACTGATTAGAGCTTAGGCTTTACAGGCACAGCAAGAATACATCGAGTCAAAAATCCCAGGAGATCTCCCAAGCGAAATCCAGAGTTAGAGAGAGACTGTGTGTGGCTTCAGAAGCTGAGATATAAAGCAAAAGATCCAACGGATAACTAAACATAAGCGGAGACTTCTGTGTAGATAGTCAAGCTTCCAAGGGGTGAAGCAGCAAGTATCTGAAGACCAGCAAGCATTTCTGATTAAGAAAAAAACGAACAAAAGCTAGATTTTGGCACTGTCAAGGGGAGAAAGAAAGGAGACAATATTAAGACAACTGGTGGCTCAGAAGAAGGCAAAATGCATTACAGAAGTTGTGTGTGCCTATCTGAAGGGAAGTAATGAGCTCCCCCTGCTAATGAAAGCCTGCAGTTGAGAGACACAAGATGCATTTCACCTGTTTCAGATGAGACTATCAAATGACATTGCTATGAACTGAGTCATAGGCAGTTTCTCAGCATGAATGTGATTTAAAAAACTGAAAAAGTGTCTTGGGGGGTGTTTGACATTCTAGCAAAAATATTTGCCAGATGTCACCCATTCTACTCATACAGAGTTGAGGAAGAAAGCAGTTCATGGTAAATGCATTCACAGCAAATGCCAAGTCTCAGGAAGTGTGGGGTCTGCCGGGGGGAGTGCTCACACTGAAATCATATACCTGTAGTGTCTGGAGCAAATCAGACACACACATTCACATTCACACACATACTATTTTATTTCAAATAGCTGTTTTAATGTCTGCCTTGCAGTGCGTTGCAGGAAGAGGAAGTCTGGGATTTGGTTGCAGTCAAGCTGCGGAATAGCCTTGTAAACGCCTGATGGTCTTGAATACATTATAACCATTCGGAGGAAATGTTCAGATAACAGAGTGGTGGGTACCAGTACAAGAACCAAGACAGACAAAAACACTAGTCATTAGAACTTGAAAGCAAATTTCAATTCAACCATATTTTCTACCTTACTGTACTTGTTTTATGTGAATTTTTGTGCCTTCGAGCTTTACTAGCACAAATACGTCCAAAAGCCTAATTGTGAGCTTGACTAGAATATTCTTGGAAAGGAAATTTAAACTTTTGTGTTCACTGATAAAGTTCGCAATTTCCAATCTGTGTTGTGTTGCTTATTTACCAGAGTCATCCAATCAGAGATCAGAAAGAGCACAGTTTGACTTTTGTAACTAAGCAACACAGCACAAATTGCAAATTGTGAATATTCACAATTTGACAAAATATTTTATTTGTTGTCTATTAATTTCTTTCAGAAAAAAGGTGAGGATTTCACTATTTGTTCAAGGGACAAGTTGCAAATGAGATAAAAAACAATCAAATTATGTATGGACAAATTATTTGCTCACCTCTATTTCCAACATTATGGCTGGCCTCTGATATTAACGGAAACATGACTTCCCAAGTGCTGTTTGGTTGCAGTAATAAAACAGCATGTAGCTGAAGCCAGTGACTACTATTACTGTAAACACAGAGTGACTGATTCAATGGCATCTTCCATTCTTGGTGAACTTGTCCTTTGTAGAATTAACAAGCATAAAGGATTGCTTACAACCAGAACTGTGCAGAAGGGAGCATGCATTTAATACAGAAGGTGGCTTTTGCTGTAAACTTGTACAAATTGAAGCTGAAAAATATACTGCATGTTTATTCTGTGTTGGTTTTTTCTTAATTAGATCAAAGGATGCTGCTCATAAAAAGTTTGGCCCAAAACATAACCTCACTGTGCTAGCCATAAAAGGGATTGATTTAGCAAAGCAACTTAGAGCAATCACATTTCCACCCACACACCTTGAAGAGGACACAGTTTATGTTTGAAAATGAATAATTAGTTAACTACAAGTTAGTGTACCAGTATTTTCCACTTTCAGGAAAAACAGTGGTCTTTCTCCTGGCTCCAGTTATGATGGAATGATCAACGCTTATAGAAATCAAGGAGGAGATGTGCCATTCGTGTTAATAATTGACTCCTGCACTCAATGAAAATTCCAAACCTGAATGTGGCAGAGTAAGAAACAGCAGGTAACAGTGTGTGACTTCACATCACTGTTTCCCCACCTAAATAACTGATGCAAAAGGAAATAGACTAATTAGAGGCAGACCCAATCCAAAAATTTGGATTCCAACAAGCACAAACACTGCAGCTCAGATCCTCCTCTGGTTCTAATTGAATTAGTAGCTTCAAGGCTCTAACTGAAAATAAACTCTTTGGAAGTCTCCTTCCACTTTTATTCACTGAAGAACCCATTGTGACTGTAGTCTAATGCTTAAAGGAGGGATGGGACTGGGTGTTAGGTCTGTTACAGAGCAGGCAATACAGTTTTGGAGTCTTATGAGACACTGGGCGCTTAGACCCAGCTCTACAAAGGTACTTGGGCAACTTTAGCCCAGATTTGCAATCCACAAAACTCCCGCTCAGCTCCATCTAATCTTAAATTCACTTGGCACCTAAATTTTCACCGAACCCTCAATTCCCTTAGGAACCTAGGTTTCTGCCTCTGGATATGCCCACCACTGCCTCAGGTAGGCATCCAGAATGCTCATCTCACATCTCGACCCCAGCATGACCCACAAACCAGGTGAAGATAGGTGGAACAGTGCCTATCTTGCCTGTGGGCCCAGATCCAGTAGGCATTCTCCGAGCACACCTACCTCTGCACAAAATGGCCAAGGAGTGGCGGGAAGGAGGAGGCAGTCTCTCTTATAAACTTTAGTCCACTGGTTAGGGCAGCGGTTTTCAACCTTTTTTCATTTGCGGACCCCTAAAAAATTTCGAATGGAGATGTGAACCCCATTGGAAATCTTAGATATAGTCTGCGGATCCCCAGGGGTATGCAGATCACAGGTTGAAAACCACTGGGTTAGGGAACTCACCCAAGATGTAGAAGACCCTGGTTCAATTTCCCCGTCTGACTAAAGAGGAGACAAGTGAGTGCCCTAACCACTGGACTATGGAGTCATTCTCACATTCTGTCTCTAGGCCCAGTAACTATGGAAGCCATTCCACTTTATATGAATAATTAAGCAAGAGAGCATGAGAGAGACCCACATCAGAATATCCCATATTCCAGTGGTCAGGTGACATGAGATATATTTTACATTCTGTAGGATTAGGATGATTAATAACGACCCATTGGTTGCTCAAACCAACATCCAACTATGCTTGATTTTTAAGATTGTTGCTCAAAATCCAAACCCTTACCTGAATTCTGCAAATGTCCCCAATCTTTATAATGGGCCAAACTTCCTACACCAAACTTTTGGGTGTTTAACTCATGCTGCATAATTGGGACCCAGGTATCAATCTCTAATATTAATGCCATATTTAATAAGCTAAAACTGTTGTTAGTCTCTTAAAGCCAGCCTCTAGCCACAATTTTTAGAAAGCTGCAGAGTCTTCAATTCTCAGACTATTTCTGGGACTGAGTCATAGCCTCTCAATAGCTATAGCTATCATCTAAATAACATGGTGATGTATCAACTAGAGAGGCCAGCCATGAGGAAACCTTGCTAGCATGAACTTTGCACTTTGGCTTGAGCTATGGTATCAGAGCAGCTTTAACCCAGAGTCTCTGTTATTAGTTATACCATCGGTGGCAAACCCGAAGAAAAGGGATTACGGGAGAGATGGAAAATGTAATTACTTTAACTGCCCACCCTCAGAGCCATCATGTGGCACCATTTTCAATGGCCATTGATGGAAAGACCACATCATTGCAATCCCTCTTTGGGGGCTGACCTGAGCACAACCTACCCCCATAAATTACATCAATGTAGTTACAACAGTTCACATTTCCCTACTCGAAGGAATCCCTTTGTATACAGTGACTAGGTCTTTAACAAAAAAAATGGCTTTCAGGAGTTCATTCAGAAAACTGGGGGAGGTATGAAAACATTTCCATGAAATGCAGCACTACCTGAAATTCAAGGAGATGTTTGCATTTCCTTAAAAGCCTTTGCACTGTAACTTGCACATTTTTTGATAGGGAGAAAATAATTAGCCTGTTTTCCAGTGAAGACAGGCCCAGTTCTGTATTGCCAGTTTTGATTTCACCATCAAGATGTAAAAATATAAGTGAGGTTAACAGAGTCATGTATATGTACAATATTTCAGTCTGGCCTTCACCACTCTATTTAATTGCATGAAATAAAATAATGCTATGCATTAGTACACTTACTGTGTTCACTGTTAAAAAATAATAATTAGAGTAAAATTTAATAAAAGCACAAAAAAAGTTAAATGTAAAATCCATATAGCAGGGGGTCACCAGAGAGTGTGATGACCACAAGCCAGACAATGCAGAGGGATCTCAAGGATAATGATCCATCAGTTTGTAGGATCCCCCTCTCCCACCGATATACACCATATCTGAACTGGAATAAAGTCAGGGAATGAGCTATTTAAAACCTGTCCGAACACTGAGCTTTCTGCCCATATATATCAATATATTTAACAGAGGTGTCATACCAGATAAAGCTGATCTGGTGACGGTTTGCCATCAGCTGACTGCTTAGTAGAAATGCTCAGGAAACCAGAATTTCCGTTCCATAGGAAATCCCATTCTTTTGAAAAAAAATTCTGTTCCAAATTGAAATAAGGAGCTACATTTTCCAGCAAAATGACAATGCTAGGGAAAAAATGATATTGAAATATTTATCAAAACGAAGCATTTTTACCTTATGATATTTCAACATGAAACAAAATGTTTATGTAACATTTAATAACATGTGGAAGTCAAAATTAAATTATTATTTTATATTATAATGTATATTAATATACATTGAATGTATGATATAGTAATTTTAAGTCTAAACAAAAGGAATCAATGTTCTCCAAATTAAATTAGGAAGTTGAAATGATTCATTTTGACTTTTTCCTGTCAAAACTTTTGCTGAAATTTACATACTCCTGAAAAACAGTTAGATTTTGATGAAAATGCATTTTTCAACAGAAAACTACTCTATCACATGTTTTTATCAACTCAACTAATTAGTTTTGAGAAGCAGTAGATGTGAGATGTTTGATCACTCACTTAACAAAAGCGATCTAAACTTTAGGACGCTGTCGGTGAAATGACAAACTTAATCATTCCCCTTAGTGATGGATCTGATGGTTCTTATTTTTCACATAGGACTGCTTGCTGCTTATAGAGCACTGCCTGTTGATAACAGCTAGGCAGGTGCAAGCTGCACTGTATACCACCCGCTTAGCCTACAGGAAAGCATGCTGATATCACCTGACACAATTTGTTTGTCCCTTCCACTTGTTGAATTTTGTCATTAACCAAGATCAAGGGCAGACACTGTCTTGTTACTACAAACTTAACAGAACCCACTGTGCTATGTGCTGGATCACAGCTTCATGTAAAGAGCTATTCAGAATAAGACATCTCTCCTGTGTAGAGCGCTCCTATAACACACCACTGTTCCTAACTGGTGCCTCGAAGTGCTATTGCAATATAACTCAATAACCACAACAGTGATATGCACATGATAAATCCATGGATAGATCACATTAACTGGAGCCTGCAATCAAGTAATAATGTTCTGGTTTGTATGTATGATGCTATGTGTTGGGCCAGTGCCAAATTATTATGAATTGCTATGACTGGTATGAATGAATGTGGTAAGCATGAGCTTGGTATGTCAGAATCTCTTAGCGTTATATAAATGGTGTGGAAAATTACTGGCAGTGCTAAAACAGCACTTGAATGGTTAATAAAGGCTCAATCTGTGTGTACGTTTCAACATCGAACTTTGGAATATCAGCAAGGGAACCAGCTCACGTAAAATCATGCAATCAGTGGGCTTAGTACAAGCTGACCTGGGTCAAAATGACCACTCTGGATGGCATCACGGGACGAGCTTAAGTGAATGATTGATAAGAGGGTGATTGAACTTTGGTCTGTGTCTGCTTTGCAGTCCCTTCCGAAATATTAATTAAAGAAAATCAGTAATAAGACATCCACAAGCCATATTTCTGGGACATGTGACTCCTTTAAGCAAAGGCAAATGCTAAGCAAAGGAAATTAGTTAATTGGGGAACTAACTTAACATCTGAAGACAGAAGTCCTCAGGGTGACCTAGACCCTGCTTTGGGGGACACTTGACGGACCAAGTAGCTGAGAGGGGAAAAGACGTCTCCATCTAGAATTGGTAGATAAACCTGCTTTGTTTGCCAATCAGGATACTGTGTAAGGCTAACATAGTTATTGAGGGTTTATGCTTGAGGAACTGAGGCTTATTAGGAAAGATGTGTACTATGTAACCGTAACTACTTGTGTAATTCTTTCTCAAATAAATTACTATGCATTAAGCATATTGGTTTCTGAATTCTCACTGGTACCAGTAACAATGCGCCCAGCTGTGGGCCATTAAAGATCCATTTCAACACTATGTATGTCCTCTTTATGAGAGCTCAGAACAAAGGATAATGTGAATTATTATCCGCCAAATCAGAGAGGTGGGAGAGCTTCACAGAGGCACTGTTGCAGCAAACAAATTAAGCATGTGTTTAAGTTTAAGACATTGACATCAATAGGACATCTTACATGCTTGGCTGAATAGAGATGGAATTATCATGTGCTTATCAATTTTGCTGAATACGGGACAGAATAGATCTGGGTTCAGATAACTATACAAGTCTTCAAACAGAGTTTGTGTTCTTAATGCACTAAAGGAATACCTGAGAGGAATACCCAAGAGTTTGACTATAAATCAGTTATTCACAAATCAAAACTGATATAGTTAAATCAGTGCAACCTCTCTTGTGGATGCAGTAATACCAGCATAAACTAGCTTTATATAAAAATCAGCCCTTTTATTTTGGTAATTAAGTGGATACAAACTTTTGGTAATTAAGTGGATACTGTAGTATTATCAGTATAATACTACAACCGCATTCACACCAGGGAGTTTCATTAAATGTAACTATATCCAGTTTTAAATTGATACCGTTTTTATAATGATTTAATTATGTGTAGATCGGCCCTAACAGGAAAATCTAGCGGTAGCTACTTTCAACTTGAAGATGTGTTTGTTTTGTTTAAAAACAACCCAACATGTTTTTAATGGAAGCATTTGACTAACTGACATTGAAATGCTGTAAAGGCAAAGGGGGAATAACGCATTTACAACCCCGAAATGCTCTCCTCTCTCTCCATCTCTCTTTCCACTGGGGAGTGGTGATTTAGTTAAGGAAACAGTTCTCATTCTTTTGGTGTGTTGCTCAGGGGCACAATCACACCCGCGTGCTGAAGTGGAATGTATAGCCCTGCTCTGAGAGGCTGTGCTCCCCAAGTTGATTAGAAGTCAAAGTTAACTGCTGTGGCAGCAGCTCTGAGTCATCAAACATGCCCCCCCCCCCGTCCCCATCCCCGTCCCCGCCTGGATAGACAGATGTCTGGAGGTTCCCAAATATGCTCTGCATCAGCATGCTAACGTTTAAGCCCATAGACACTCTCCACGCACCAGACACTCTCCCACAAGTGTCATACTTCAATAAGGAGGATATGCCACTCTCTCCTGCCTCCTTACCCTCTCCAATTGCATGATTTAGTGTAGGAACCTGCGAGGCCCCACATGCTCCCCGAGATAGCAGCAGGATCCCTTAACGGCACCTCTTGATTCAGAATCTCTCTTACATTTAGTGGCACGTGGAGTTTCTCCATGACTTGCAGCTAAGAGGGCAATACAGCAGCTGAAATGTTACCACAGCCAAGGTTTTAAATAGCTCCAGGATTTCAGAAGCCCCAGAGAACAGCTGAGTGTAGAGAGCAGTGCAGCAGCAGGACAAAGCAAAGCAGAGTGCTGAGGTCAAGCAACAACTAGAGAGGAAAAGGGCTCTCAGAGCCACTCACCAAGCCATGACCCTAACCAAAGAAAGGCACAGGAGTCACGTCACCTTCCCAAGACAAGTCCTACAGGAAGAAGTAGGGAAAGAGGGAAGATCATCTGGTCTCTCCTAAATAAGCAGACAGCATCTCTCCAATGTATGTAAGTGAGAATGGTTATTACACAGTGGACTCACTGCAAAAACGTATGCATTCAGTTTGGCAGTGGGCAAAAATTACAGAAAACTCTTAGGCTATGGCTATACTAGAGAGATTACAGTGGTGCAGCATTTTGATTTATGTATTCATCAGCAAAATGATCAGTTACATTTTGATTGCAAGCATCTTATTTATGGCTAATAAAAGGCTGCTCTATTTTATGGTCCAAGGTGGAGATTTCTAACCACCGTCCTTGCAAAGTCAACTTCTGATCTGTACATGATACAGAAATGTTACTGTGAGAGGACAGAGACGGAACTATGTAAAGCCACTATATGCAGGTAGCATTCTTGCTCAACTGTTAACACAGTAAACCTACTTGCACATTAGATGTCTTTAAATTTACTTGCTTCCTGGGTTGCTATTTGGTGTGAAATTAAAACTCAACAAATCTCAGCCTAAGTTTCCTATTACAGGAGCCTTTTCCTAAGGTTTCTCACTGCAGGACCCCTCTGGCCAAGGGAAACATTCAAATTTCAATAAGCAAAACTCCTGTGTTGGAACTAAGAGGACCTAACTAGTGTGGGTGCCAAGATGAGGCAGGAAAGCAGCTCTACATCTCTGAGCAAGGTCCTAGAATCTGACACCCTATTTCAGCCATTCCTACAAAATCACTTTGTCTTTCAAGTGTAGAATTTTATAAAAAATATAAAGGGCTACACTGACACACAACATAACTGATCATACCATTGTTGCCTTTCAGATTCCTTATGAAGAATTTTTTTTTGGAATTGCCCATATGCCTCGAACTCATTCAGTCAATGGATCCATTAACAGTAGGTCTGAATTGTTGGCCTCCTCTTGGAATGTAGTCATAGTTGACATTCCAAATTTCCTAGGATTGTGGCTCGGCTTCTCTCTCATACTGCTATTTTCTTAGATAGTAGTGTGGCTTCCTATGAACTCCAGATCCATCAATCAATTGCCAAACCAATTGCTGAGGCCACAAGATCCAAAACAAAAACAATCCCAGGCACACCAAGGAACTGGCTGGATTGATAAATGGCAAGACCAGTAGTGTACTCCTATTGGGCAGATTAGTGAACCGATCTGTCGTACTATGTTGTATTTTTAGCATTGCGAGAGTTCACGAGCCTCACTCAGCTGTATCTTTCTATAATGAATGTATCACTTAATAGAACTCATTGAGTTCAATCTTAGACTCCTAGCTCAGTCAAGACTCCCAGTGACTTCACGTTAACTGATATCAATGGGTGCTTTGCCTAAGGACTACAAGATCGGGCATCCCTGTCCCACTGAGCTTCAGCCACGCTTTGGGCAACTGTACTGAAAACAGTCCACATGAGCGCGCCGATTGCTTCCAGTGCTGGCTCCCGCGACCGTTACTAAAACTCATGTGGAAAACAGTTCTCAGCAATCTGGTGTGTGTGCAAAAACCAATGCCACACAAGACCACACAGAGTTTGAAACAAGCACAGATCATGAACTCAACATGAAGCCTAATTCTGCCCTCAGATACACCTGTGCAACCCCCAGTCACTTCAGTGGGCTGTAAACAGATTCACGGGATGTAACTGAGGGAAGAAAATGTCCTGAGGTGTCCTAATGCATGGCTAAATTGTTGCATGGCACATACAAATCCAAAGATTAAGCAGTTCAGACAACTTCATTTAGGAATGTACATCTAACCAATTGAGTTTCTCATGCCCTGCAAACTCAGGATGGATGTCCTCCTCTTCCATTCAAGTGAAGAATTAGACCTGGCTTGGGTCCCTGAATGTACAACTCAGGAAGTTTAGAGATCAAGAAAAGCAGTTGGACTTTCTGAGGGGTTCTCAGTGGTTATGTTTCCAAGGACTCACATTGTGGATCCTAAAATGTAAGAAGCTTGAATCTTTACAAACTCCTTATCAATCGTCAAAATGAGGCACAATCCATTTTAGCCTCAAACCTGGGTTTACTGCAAAGTGTGTGGTTATGATTCACTTTCACCTAAGCAATTGTGTGCCTCTTCTCATGCCAGTGTGTTTTGTAGGCAACACACTGAATATACATCAGATTTGATTTCTAAGATGATTGCACAGTACTGTTTCAGTACTGTGCATTATGATATTAGATAACAGATAAGAACCTCATTTTTCCTTAGACCTAAAATGCAAAATCTCCTTGTCTGCCTGTTGGTCACAGGCCGACTGATCCAACACATATTGATGCGTTCCTTCCTTGAAATTACTTCCTTGATGCGTTCTTTTTTTCTTTTGCTGTGACAGCAGATTTGTATTTCCTCCCTCACTACTGTAAAATATTGGTATCTGGCAAGAGCCAGCAAATGCTAAGTGAACTGCTGGAGGGGACTTGAAAATTGATCACCTTGTTTTTAACAAGGAAAAAAACTGTATTCATAGCAACAGAGTAACCAGCAGTTTCTGTAGGCTTCAACTGAACTTTCTACCTCGTCAGTAGTAAAGAGCTTTTGGGGTTGATTTTTATTCTAGGGAGTAGGAATAAGGAACCTCAGTGTCAGACTTGTGGTCTAACATAGTATACTGTCTTGCCTCCAGAAATGTACTTTACACTATTTAGAGAAAGGAAATGTTACAAAAAAATAATTGTGCATGAAGCAAAACACAAACAACAAAATTATAGGGACACTCCTAGACCGCAGCATCTGAAAAAACGTATTCACTAAACCTTTCGTTCACACGCTGCATCTCCTTCTGATGCCTTTGACATATGAACATCACTGTATTTCATACAACGTCCTCTTTAAGTTGATCACAAAAATGGTGTGTGGGGAGGGAGAGGTTTAAGTTACACGTTCCTTGTCTTCAGCTGAAGTGATGTATCCATCTATTTTTTCAGGCATGAGATTTTTCCTGAAAATAGCATCAGCAATTAGAAGTGAATGTTAGCAAAACCACAGTGGAGTTAATCCAGGCTTTTCCATTGCAGAGTCAAGCAATGGTGAGCACAACCAGTGATGTTCTTAGCTAAATACTTTAGGCCAATGTTTTCAAAAGTAGGTTTTGGGTGCCCAACTTGAGACACCTTTAAAGAAGCCTGGTTTTCAGAATGCTGGTGACTCAGCACTTTCTGAAAATCAGACTTCTGTATGCTGTCTCAAGTTGTGCACCCAACAAAAAGCACCCACAAATCATGTCACTTCTAGAGCTGATGAGGAATTTTCAATAAAACAATTTCCCTCCCGTTAGAAAATACTAATTCGTCAAACCTGAAACTGTTCATGGGAAAGGGCTGGTTTTGACAAATTTCCCATTCTGGGGGGGAGGGGGGGAATCCAAAACCTTCAAAATTTTCAAAAAAATTATTTTGAAAAGTACAGCTTTCTAACAATCACCCTGAAAGCAGGGGTCAAAATTTAAAAAATCTGAAAGCTAGGAAAAAATCCACTCCCAATGACATTACATACTATAGAGAACACTAAGGCCTATTTTTCTGAGGTTCATATAGCCTGCTGCTCCCACTGATGCTTATGAGAGCTACAGGTGCTCTCACACCTCTGAAATATCAGGCATTAAGCCCATGTCAAAATATAGTGCCTAACAGTTTTGACCCTGATTTTGGAAAAAGGCCTCAAACCAGCTTTGGATTTTGCAAGCACCGATAACTGGATCTTCAATTACTTATGCGTGTAATTCATATGATTTAGACATCTAACTCAGGCAGGTAAGCTTTGAAGGTTATATGAACCACAGCCCCTCCTAATGATTGTGCATGCAATTATTTGACAGTGCAATGTGAGACATTTTCTCATTATGTCAAAGTACCAATGACGTGTGTGTCATTTCCACCTTTTATGGAGGTGCCTTGCATGCCATTCTGAATCACTTTGATATTGAGATTAAATTGGGAAAAGCCTATCTCAGAGAAGGATATTCTTGGCTTAAATTTAGAACAGGCACATATATAGTAAAATGACCGGTGCTTTAGAAATAACACAGCATATTAGTCACAGGGCATTTCTGACACTATAGAGTTTCATTACAGTTAGATCTTTATCTTAATTTTTTAAGTTTTATGGTATATATTGGAAAACATGAAACCCTTTTGAGACCTATTGCAGTGTGTACATCACAACCAGTTCCAAGGTTTGTAAACTTTATATCCAAACATTCCTACTTTCACTTTCCTCCCATCTCTAGGACTGGATGTATCCCCATAATCTAGGTGTGAGTACAATTGTATACCCAGGCTTTTATGATGCCTTTAGTAGTGCGTCCGGCTCTGGCGCATTTTGCCACAGAAAATAAATGAAGTCAGCTGTGGTTTGTCAAACAGACAGGATTGAGAAGGTGCAGAAGTAGAGAGAGGGGATTTTAAACTTGACAATTTTAATGGACTTTAATTAGCCACTTCAACTTGATTACCATAAAGCTTCTGATTCTATGTCTCATATGCAAGTGTGCCTGAGGGTGATTGATATGGGTTTTTAACTCATCTAATTTGATTCCTGTACAGCAATCAACAGTCAGCTGTTTGAACTGCAATCAGAACAGACTGTTTCGGGAAGCGAGAAGAGTACAACAGAATTCTAGTCTCTCATGACCTTTCCCGAACACCCTTTTTCTGAGGATAAACAGAAGAGTAACTTGAAGCTATAAGAAAAACAAAGAGCTGTTTTCTGGTACACAAAAGGATCTAGGGGAATTTTGTGAAGAGAGCATTTCCCAACTCCATTGGACCAACAGCATTCATAGAAAGAATGATCATTGCAATAGGTATATTTGTCTCAGAAATTGTCATTAGTGACTGAGATGCCCTGACTGAACAAGGTGCATTACTTAAGACTCTACTGCAAACAGCCAGACAAGCTTGCTAAAGTACTCTGCACACACTTCTTCAAGCTAGATAGAAAATGGGGAAATGATTTCACTAACATTTTTGATGTTGTTTCCATTTTGCCATTTGAAATGGACCCATTTTCTGTTTTACATGAAATTCTCCATGATTTTTTACCTACATTTTTCTTTTCATTTGGCAAACACCCAGTTTGCAGTAAGAAACCATGGTTTGGGGTAAAACAAAACACTTTAATAAGGATTTCAGGAAACATTTTAATCAAAATTTCTGTGAAAATATTGGTAAAAATAGACATTTTTGATTATTCTCAAAATTTCCTCCACTAATTCTATCATGAAAAGTTTCCGGGGGTGGGGGGTATTTTCAGCAAAAAAAACCCACAACCTTTTTCATACAAAAAGTTTTGATCATCTCTAATTATTGTTATTTACTCTTTACAGAACTCTCTAAAAATGGGCCCTCAATGTGATGGAGTGTGGACAAATGTATAAAAAAAAGACAAGTCCATCCCCGGAGAGCTCACATTTAGGGCACTGATCCTGCAAAGCCGTAGGGACGTGCTTAACTTTATGCACTGTGAGTAGACCCTCTAGCTTAAATGAGACAACTTGCAGTGCGCAAAGTTAAATACGCGTATAAGTTGTTGCAGAACTGGGGCCTAAATTAAGACAGGACCCGGCAAGCCCGTGTTCCAACCAAGCAGAAGAAATGGAGAGAAGATGAGGGTAACGAAAGTTCAAAACGTGCATTTTGAGCCAATGACAGATAAGGAAGAAACAAGATGTATAAGGAGTGGCTCCCACTCTCCACCAACCCCAACCCAGAAATAAGTCTGTCGCCTAGAAAGAGAGATTTTAACATGCACAGTATACATTATAAAAATAAATACAAAATATAAAATCCTCTGAGAGCAGTGTAATTAATTGTGCATTCAAGTCTGCAGACAAGAGAATAGTGCTCCCTTCAAGACTCGGTCTGCCTGACTTTCCAGACATCTCATCACAGCTGGCATTCAACAGAGCCTCAAAAAACATCCCCATCTATAGACCAGATTTGTAACGGGTGTAAAGCTGCATAGCTCCATTGAACTAATGAAGCGGTGTGGATTTACACCATCTGAGGAACTGCAGCTCTATCTATAGAATAGATTGTTCTTGTCTCCTCTGACCACATCTCTGGAACACTATAATAATTTGCTTGTTAAATGTACAACATTGTAAAAAGAATTTTCTTCCCCACCAGATGCTAGAGCCTGTATTTTTATTTCATGTATAATCCTGACTCAGATCAATGCCTGGATTGAAATTTCACACACACAGTGATGTGCTGTGTTGACTGACTTGGTATCCTGCTTTCTTACATAGACACAAAATCTCTACAGGTGCTAACAATTCAGTTGGTAGATTGCTATTGGAATGTAACACTGGAGAAGCAATTTAAAAACGAAATCTTTGCTAGACATAGTATGGCTGGAAGGTGAAAACCCCCTTCATATTTGCCAAGCTTGGGTTCAGAAATCCTGACATTTCAATGAATCATTAGTTTCGAAACACATTAGAATTGTGTAGTTCAGCTGCATTCTATTCCCTACACAGCGGCACAGCAGCGTGGAAGATTAGCGATGGGTCCAAACCAGAATACACGTGCCAAACTTGCATCAACTTTCAGGGGGCAGTGTGGAGAAGGTGGGGGGTGGGGGCACTGTAGGAAGGTTAAATCCAGACCCAACCTCAGAGAAAGATTTTATGGCTTGTGCCCTTCTATACAAAAGACCTATAACACACTACAGCAATTTGATGTAGGCTGCTCAGATTCAGCCTTTATATAGATGTAGAAAAAATTCATCTGGTTTTTCAAACCTATTTACTTTGGAGTCACTAACCATCAGCTGAAAATCTTCTTGCTATGCAATCTACCCTGTTGGTTTTAACTCTGTGATGAAAACCTAGATGAAGAGTGTTCTAAGAGCTTACTAAGGAATACTGGTGGTTAAGGGGAACATTGGCAGTGGATTCATTCTGTCTTTGCGTCCCTTCTCAATCTGACCCTGCTCATACCAGCCAGGACTGTGCAAGCTCCCTCCTGCACACAAAGCCCTATATCCCCATTTCCAACCTAGGGGCCTAAGCCTGTAAACAGTTATTACCAGGCAAAGTGCTTCCTTCAGCAGACTAGTCATGGACAGGAAGCACTGTGCTCTGGAATATCTGCAGGATTCGACCCTAAATCCTGAACAAAATATTTCATTTGACCAAAACAACCTTTTAAAAAAAGTTTTAGTTTTTCCTTAAAAAAAATTCATTTCATATCAAACTGAAACAATTTAATGTTTCCAGTTTAGCCATCAAACCAAAAAAAAAATCAACTATTCACCTGTTTGTAGATTTAAATGGCGCGTGGGATGAATGTCATCCTGGGTATTTCAGTTTGCCAGCAAAAGTAAAGCACTGGGGATTTATAACAAACCCAGAATGTTCAGGAATATAAAGAAACAGATGATGATGGTAAAATACCTCACTCGTACATAGCGCTTTTCATCAGTGAATTGCAGAGTGTTTTACAAACCTCAGTATCATTATCTCCATTTCACAGATGGGGAAATTGAAGTATAGAGAGACTAAGAAACTTGCCTAAAGTCATACAGCAGAGCAATGGCAGAGCTGCATATAGAACCCAGGTCTCCTGAGTTCCAAGTCCAGTGTTCTAACCACTAGGTCACACATTTTATTTTATTTTTAAATCACTAATTTTCTAGTATGAAACATCTTTGTTTTAAAACGATTCTGCACAAATTGAAGACAGCAAAAAATTCCACCTTCCCGTTTCTTTTGACTATATACTTTTGTGTTTTACAGAGTTAAAAAAAATGAAGGAAAATAAATTCCTTTTCTGTAGAATGTCAGTACATGCACTTCCTAAGTGAATGTATTTTCACAGGAGGGTTACATCATCATTTGATTCTGGGATCATTATATGTTCTACCCTTAGACTTAAAACTGCCCTTGGGATTCAAGCATTTTTGAATGTCAGAATAAAATACATAGTTTGCTGAAAGCTGTTTGAGTAACTGCAAGAGCATTTCAGAGCCAGAAGTTCGTAGCTTTCGTATTGGAGGCGGTAATAAAGAGGGGACATTATGACAAAAGATGAGGAAGTTTGGCTTGAAGCAGTAGGTAGAAAGAAGAATTTCTAATATGGGGGAAGGGATACATTGTAACACACTGACTAAGCAGGTGATATTTTGTCACCCCCTACTGGAGCTTACAAAGAATATGTAAACAACAATACCAAAGCTTTTGTTCTTTTAACTCAAGTCTCATAGACTATTAGGGTTGGAAGGGACTACAGGAGGTCATCTAGTCCAACCCCTGCTTAAAGCAGGACCAATCCCCAGACAGAATTTTACCCCAGTTCCCTAAATGGCCCCCTCAGGGACTGAACTCACAACCCTGGGTTTAGCAGGCCAATGCTAAAACCCCTGAGCTATCCCTCCCCTCCATAGAGACCTGTGTTTTGTGAGCTAAGATTTCTGGATTCTGGTCTTCACCGAGTCCCACAGTTCCTGTAAGTATACAACACATGCTTCAGTGAAGATTGGCACTATCTAAGTGGTATTGTGTCATTTCTTTTCCACCCCGAGTGCTGCGCCTCTAAAATGTATCCACTTAAACTTTGGAGAGAGAGAGATGAAAAGGAAAATAAATTGAGTGAATTTTAGGGCTGGTGAAAGTTGCAGGACTGATAACTCTGGAGAAGGCTTGACACCCTCTGTATCTTATCTGCAAGTCCCCAAGGGAAAGGTATCTAAAACAACACACCCAGCAATGACCGAAAGAGAACAGAAATGAAATCATCTTTGTAAGATTTCTTTTTTGTCTCTTCTTAGCTGAAGCGAAGGCATCTCCATATTCTGCATTGCACTGTCTATCTGGTAATATCTAGACTAATTGCTTTGCTCTTGATATCAAAGCTCATCAACCGGTATAATTTGATAAGGAATCTTCTGAATTCTGCCTTTCCTTGCCCTCAGTGTACAAAACCTTGAAAAATGAACATGCCTCGTGACAGAACTGTTGATGTACAGTGTAAGACCTCCATGGAAACATTGGACAGATATCTTGCTCATTTCACTACAGGGGAAATTAGGCATAGAAAATACCATAAATATCAATATATAAAGAGGGAGATCAGGAAGGGTTTTGATCATTTAATATCATAGAATCATAGGAGTGGAAGGGACCTCGAGAGGTCATCTAGTCCTGTCCCCTGCACTCATGGCAGGAATAAGTATTATCTAGACCATCCCTGACCATTGTTGTCTAACCTGCTCTTAAAAAACTCCAATGACAGAGATTCCACAATCCCCCTGGGCAATTTATTCCAGTGCTTAACCACCCTGACAGTTAGGAAGTTTTTCCTAATGGTCCACCTGAACTGCTCTAGCTGCAAGTTAAGCCCATTGCTTCTTGTCCTATCCTCAGAGGCTAAGGAGAATATGGAATTCACAGATATATCCTTGTATATTTCTAGTATTTTCATTGACTTCAATGGTGTTATTCTGGATTTATGCCATAGTAAGTGGTGCTAGAATCTGTTCCAACATAGTTCTTCAGTCCAACTTGTGACTTATATATACTTCTTTTAAAAAAATGACCACTTTATAATACCATGTAGAATTCAATTATATACAGTAGTAAATCTTTCCCAGCCACTAGAAAATACATTAAGACAATCAATTCTAGAGGATCCTGTGCATTTCAAGGCATAACGTATTTCTTCCCTTGCTGGCACAGAAATATATTTATAACCTCACATACAGTAAAATGAAGGAGGTGGGGAGAGACAAGCAGAGAGGTACTTTGTCTGGATAACAGTGGATTCGTTAAAAGAGAGAGACCTCTGGCATTTCATCAGCTTTCTCTTCACGTTCAGCATCTTCCCACCCACTCAGAAATGGTAAATCATGTCTCTGCTAGAAATGTTTATTTAACAAAGCAACACCACTTTTTTTTTTGAAGGAGAGAGGACTAAGCCCATTCTTCTTTGCCAGTGCAGAGTTTGCAGTGGGTGAGGCAAAGTTCACAGCACAGTGGGCATAGTTTTTGCCCCAACATACTAGCTAGTAATCTATTCTACTCTTGCCAGACAATCCATTTCAAACCTCTACAGGGCCTATTTGTAGGATTCATCTAAAAAACACTTGAAAAACAGGGCTTCTGTTTTGTTTAGTTTTTCTTTTTCAAGTGCCAGCTGGACCAGAAACCATGGGCTAAAATTCAGGGCCAGCGATGCATGGACTGTCATCCAAACAAAAGATGGTGTTCACCGCTAGGGAGAAGTGTGATGGAAGAACTGGGCTGTACTATGGCTTATCCTGGAGGAGACTGGTAAAGGACTGGTGGAGAGGCTGAGAAAGGCATTGAACAAGATCAGAGGATGTGATTTGTCAAGGCCACTTTGGACAGAGCTGGAGAGCTAGCGTAAGAGAAAGTCATGACATGAAAGGGGTGGTATAACAAAGTTTGATGGGACTCTTTAAGGAAAAAGACTTGAGTTTTCAAAGGGAGGTAAAGACCCAAATCCTATTGACTTGCAGTGGAAGCTGGGTGCCTAACTCCATGAGGCGCCTTTGAACATCCTAGCCCAGGGAGAAGGGCAGATGCCCAGGAGGAAGGAAGGGATGCAACTGAGATCAAATAGTGGTCTCATGACTGGGAATGCCAGGGCCACAGAGTTATCCATGAGCTATCAGGATTCCTCCCCTTCCTCCCAGCAGGGAATCCCCAGCACCCACAGCAGTTACTCGACCGGCATGCTGGGCGGGAGGCCTAAGGGAAAGCAAGGCACTACGAAACACTCATTTGCAGCAGCCAGCAGCAAGCATGGTCAGCCTGGCCCCATCAGACCAAAACAATAAAGGCATTTTACAAAGACAGGTGAGCAGGTGCCCCTGGGGTGGCACAGCTCTATGTGTTACGATAGAAAAGCCGTTGAACACACATCTACACTCATCACTGCTAGACTGGTAAAGGTGCGTGGCTTACATCTTCAAACCCTGTTGCCATCTGCAGATGCTAACTGCTTCAAGTCGGTCATCTGCACATGGTTTAACATTGCTGTTTTGCTGACATATTGGTTGTACACTGTATGCCCCCATGATATCATTTAGGGCCTGATCCATAGAGCCTTGAAAAGTCAATGGGAGTCTTTCCATTGAATTCAGTCATCTTCAGATCAGCTTTAACCAGTAGGTTGCAACTGAAAATCCTGATTTCACACCGGAGCACCACAATGCTACCACCTGGGTGTGTCTACATTTAGGGTATGTCTACATTGCTCACTGAGCCAAGGTCTGCGGGACATGGGCCTGTAGACTCAGTGTTGCCATACACATGCTTGAGAGTCCACACTGCTTTGTAAACCTCAGGTTACAATTGCTGGATCTGGGTCTCACCGTTGTGCTAACGCATCCATATTGTACCTCACAGAGCTTCTGACTGAAAAATCAACGAATGGGATAGTTTTGAACACTTCAAATTGAAAATCACTTCAACGTTCAGCAATTCTTCGTGAAAATAGGTTTTCATTTTTCCATCGGCTCTAGTGTTCACATACCTCCTGCATTGTTATTGTTCTGTTAAGCAAACCGAAAGACACAAGCATATTACAAGAGCCTGATAACAACCACAACGACCAAAGGAAGGTGGTCTAGGGAAGGTTTGTTCTTTAGCAAAGTTTGCCAGCATTCCAAATCCCTAATAAGGCATTTCTTAGATGCCTCTGAAGAGAGGAAGGATGGTCCAGTGGTTAGGGTGCTGACTCAGGAAATCTGAGCTCAATTCCCTGCTTTAACAAAGACCCCCAGTGCACCCTGGGGCAAGACATTTAGGCTATGACCCCACTACAAGCACTGCAGCTACACCTCTGTAGTGTAGACACTTGCTGCAGCAACAGAAGGGAGGTTTCTATTGCTGTAGTAATTTTCCAAGAGACAGTGGCTACACTGATGGAAGAATTCTATACTGGAAGAAGTCTGTACTACATCTCTCGGGGGGCTGGGGGAGGAGCTGAATTTTGGACACCCTTGAGCAACATAGCCAGGTCGCCCTAAATTTTAGGTGGGGACCAGACCTTAGTGTCTCTGTGCCTTAATTCCCCCTCTGCAGAATGGTGATAATAGCACTGGCCTTCCTCACAGGGGTGATGTGGGAGGGGAATACATTCATTAAAGATTATTGGCGCTTAGATATTCTGGTAATGGGGGCCATATAAGTACCTAAAATAGATCGATTATTTGAAACTGTCTGGAGACGCTAAATCAAAAACAAAGGCTCTTCGGTCTGAACCAGAAGGGTGCTGGACATCTGCAAGTCCTATTGAGTTAAATGAGTTTTGGGGGTGTAGTCTGTGCTTAGCCTCTGGCCAGAACAGTACTATGGAAAACCCACGCTCAAAGAACATAAGAACGGCCATACTGGGTCAGACCAAAGGTCCATCTAGCCCAGTATCCTGTCTTCAGACAGTGGCCAATGCCAGGTGCCCCAGAGGGGATGAACAGAACAGGTAATCATCAAGTGGTCCATCCTCTGTCGCCCATTCCCAGCTTCTGGCAAACAGAGGCTAGGGACACCATCCCTGCCCATCCTGGCTAACAGCCATTGATTGACCTATCCTCCATGAACTTATCTAGTTCTTTTTTGAATCCTATTATAGTCTTGGCCTTCACAACATCTTCTGGCAAGGAGTTCCACAGGTTGACTGTGCGTTGTGTGAAAAAATACTTCCTTGTGTTTGTTTTAAACTTGCTGCCTATTAACTTCATTTGGTGACCCCTAGTTCTTGTGTTATGAGGAGTAAATAACACTTCCTTATTTACTTTCTCCACACCAGTCATGATTTTATAGACCTCTATCATATCCCACTTAGTCATCTCTTTTCCAAGCTGAAAAGTCCCAGTCTTATTACCCATTACCCTACCATGCCCTCACATGGCAGTCGTTCCATAGCCCTAACCATTTTTGTTGCCCTTTCTGAACCTTTTCCAATTCCAATATACCTTTTTTGAGATGGGGCAACCACATCTGCACGCAGTATTCAAGATGTGGGTGTACCATGGATTTATACATTTATATATTATCTATCCCTTTCTTAATGATTCCCAACATTCTGTTCACTTTTTTGACTGACGCTGCACATTGAGTGGATGTTTTCACAGAACTATCCAAAATCACTCCAAGATTTCTTTCTTGAGTGGTAACAGCTAATTTAGACCCCATCATTTTATATGTATAGTTGGGATTATGTTTTCCAATGTGCATTGCTTTGCATTTATCAACATTGACTTTCATCTGCTATTTTGTTGCCCCGTCACCCAGTTTTGAGAGATCCCTTTGTAGCTCTTCACAGTCTGCTGGGGACTTACAAAACTACCAGATAGTTACAAAACCAGATAGTTATCATCTGCAAATGTTGCCACCTCATTGTTTACCCCATTTTCCAGATCATTTATGAATATGTTGAATAGGATTGGTCTCAGTGCAGACCCCTGGGGGACACCACTATTTACCTCTCTATTCTGAAAACTGACCATTTATTCCTACCCTTTATTTCCTATCTTTTAACCAGTTACCAATCCATGAGAGGACCTTCCTTCTTTTACAATGACAGCTTATTTTGCTTGTGCTTTGCTCAAGATGGAAGGCATGAGTCCTGCATGCATTCCTCCATTGCCTTTATTGTTGTGCTTGAAACTTAACATAAGGAATATATCTATTAAAAAAATACATTTCTCCCAACAAACCCAGCAAAGAAACTTCAAGAGAGCAGGCAAAATGCATTACAGAATTGCCACCACTGAACCTATCCAGGGCAGATCCCATAGGGAGCAACGGAGCCCCATGCCAGTTCAAATTCCAGACAACCATCAACACAGAGACCTACAGCCACGTGCATTCACTTTTGGCACTCAGAGCTCCATTCATTTTTAACCGGCTCATTACGAAAGTCAGAGCACAGTTGTTATTTTATGCATCAGGAGGAGAGGAAAAAAACAACAGAGACAGACCAAAACTCCGTGTGTGTGTGTGTGTGTGCGAGAGAGAGAAGAGAGAGATGGGAAAAGAAAAAAATAACCTCTATGAATTAAGAAATAGTCAGTGTGCGTGTTTCCAAGTGTGTGACGCTGAATACCAAAATCACCACCTGCCACGCTGATAAAGCAACATGACCCAGCATGCAGGATGCCTCTTTATATAAATCGTTAGCTTTAAATATACCTCAGACAAAGGCTTTGGTGTCTTTTTAGAAGGCTAATGGTATAAATAGGCCTGTTCAAACTATGCAACACAATAGGACTGGGAAATCATCTTTTCTCCCTATTGTTGGCTACAGCAGAGGTCTAGTCTCTTGCTTTTGATCAGAAGCATTTTGGCCTAGATTTTCAAAATGTAGTGATTTCAGATGCCTCTAGTTTTGGATATCCAATTTGAGATGGCTTAAATGGACCTGGTTTTCAGACAGACGCTGTTTAACACTGTCTAAAAATAAGGCCCCATTAGGTGTCTCAAGTTCGCCACCCAAAAACCGAGACATCCCAAGTGTGCCAAGTCATTCTTGAAATCTTTGCCTTTACCTTTGTTATATAGTGGTGAAAGGAGTTAAAGGATGGAGACACTCTTCACAGGACAAACAGCAGCTTCATGGATGGCATATAATTAATCAACCTAACAAATGCACAACTTCATGTATATTCCAGCAGGCTATCCAAAGCACTTCTACGCAGGATACCTGTGCCACAAACATAGGTCTCTTGTTGCGTCCTGAGATGAATGTCAGGCAAGCGGAGGATGGCTATAGTGTGCATGGAAGAAATCAGGGAGAAAATGAACTTGGGACTCTTGGTGATAGGTACACTGGAGAACGCGCATTTGAGGTTAGCTAGACATGTGACAAGAGTGGGAGAAGAATGACATGCAAAGAAAGCATGGGAGGAAGAGGGCAGCAAGAAAGACTGAGGATATGATGGAAAGACTCTGTCAGAGAAGTCTGAAGAGAGGAGGACTGGAACTCCAAGACTCATGAGTCCGTGTGTCATGGACCAAATGGAGTGGTGAAGAAACCTGGTTACCACCAATCTTGTGTAAATGGGAAAAGGAGTTGAGAAATGCAGTGGAGTCATGCGAAGCAGGAAGCTAAGCCTGTAGTAATGTCTGCTAATCAACAGCAGACCAAGGTTTTCAAGTGACTTGAGATTCTGGATGCTCCACTGGAGACGGTATAAAAATGTCTGATTTTCAGAAAGTTCTGAGCACCTGCCCTGTGAAAATCATCCCCCTTTCAATGTATCTCAAGCTGGGCGCCCGAAAGTGGAGGCACTCAAAATTGCAGATCACTTTTGAAAACGTTGGCTTGTTTGAGTAATCCACCAGTGAGTTCATGTTATAGGTACATCTCTGTGCTTGATCTGCAAAAGATGAGTGGGACAGCCCCAGCTAGAGATGCTTTAGATTAAGCTGTAGAAACTCATGCTTCTAGCTCTGGAGCATGCACCAATATGGTGGCCATCACATATGCACTAGACCTACAAACATTACTAGGCTTTCCTCATGGACCACAGCACATGCAGCGGCCTATGAGCCAAGCACCTCATACAGCTCACTATCTGATTCAGTCGTCGACTGACAGATAAGATTCCGACAGCTGAGCCAACCACCAAACATTGTGCATCATCTGGAGCTTTGACCTACAAACTTAGCATTACACAGTTTCGAGCATCTGACATTCTTTAGAACCACAGCAAATGTTGGCTGGAGCCCTCAGTAAAAATTATGAATGAACGGGTTTGCTTCCATATTGCAAAGGCTGAAATACCACCACCTAAAGTCTATACTTGGAAAATTTGTATCAATGTAGCTACACCAGTTTGCAAAGTCCCAGTGTAGATGTGCTGCACTGATGTAAAATGGGGCTTACTCCGGTTTCACAGCATATTACACCAGTTCAGGGGTTCTCAAACTGGGGGTCGGGACCCTTCAGGGGGTCGCAAGGTTATTGCATGAGGGGTCGCAAGCTATCAGTCTCCACCCCAAGTTCCGCTTTGCCTCCAGCATTTATAATGGTCTTAAATAAATTAAAAACACTTTTTAATATATAAGGGGGGGGTCACACTCAGAGGCTTGCTATGTGAAAGGGGTCACGAGTACAAAACTTTGAGAACCACTGCACCAGTGTAATGCATCTGTGCTGAGGGGTTGGAGTGGTATAACCGCTTGGTTTAGCAGCTGTTTGCAAAAGTAAGGGGAGCTGACTAAAGATCGTTAATGAAAGCCAGATCCCAGACCAGCATTAGAGTAGAACAAAATAAGGGATGTGCAGGAATCTACATACTCCCAAGTCCTCTCCAGCCCAGCCCAGCTGGGGAGAAGGAAATCTGTTATTTAGAAATACACTTTTCCAATGCTGGTGAAGAAGTGCCGGGTTTATTACCTGGCTAAATTACAGGCTATTTTCAGAGAGATGAAATACATCCTCAGGGATTATGACAATGCTAAAAAATGTTCAGGCCCCAAATTAATTCCTCTGCAGGGACTAGAGGAGGAACTAACTGTTCTTCAATTCTTCAGAGGAAGAAATGTTGTTAAATTTATCTACTGGACTTAGGAAAAAACCAGCGCCTTTCCCCAACCACCTTATATCTTTCAGAGTCTCTGCCTCCCCTCCCGCAAGTTTGCACTGGCTTTTGTTGATGCCAATGAGATTTCCAAATATTTCCTTCCTCATTTCATTCTATTAAACCACTGATTGATTGAATGGTTTAATACAGCATAGAACTATCCCATGGGAGAGTGATTCCATTAGTAATGACAACTGACAATAGATTATGAACAGGCAGCTCCTCACATAAATTCATTAAAGCGTCAGCAACAGAACCCAGGCCGTGGATATGCAGATGTTCTATCCCCTTCCTCACTGCATCCTTACTGCTCTCCACATAGAAACTCAACTGGGATCCTTGCCCTCAGAATTTTCTGCAGAGGCCAGCAGGAGACAGAATCCTGCCCTCCGCTGGCCTCATAAAAATCACCACAGCCATCTCAGGCCACTACTGGAAGCTGTTGTAGCCTCCTCAGTCCGTGGATATAGTCATGAATAGAGCTGAGTGCGTAATAGATGGTGGTACTGAGAAATCCAGAAAAATAGTTTGGAACCAAATCTGCAATGTTTTCCCTTGGGTTTATTTTTCTTGACAAAACAAAACAAACATAAAAGGCATTTGTTGAGGTTAAAAAAAATTCATTTTGAAAATGCCAATATCAAAATGGTTCTTTTCTATTTTTTAAATGTTTTCCCCTCTGTTTTTCATTCAGCCAAAACTATTTGCCAAACTCGACTTCAATTCGCAAAGAGTTTTGTTCACCCCCAAACTGCATTTTTTTTTTGGCAAATTTACTATTCACTAAAATAAATTCACCCTGCACTAGTAATGAATCTACCAGGCTTGTGCCTCATCCTGTCCTCGGCACATCCATCACCACCTAGTGGTGAGAAGAGAAAACTCATTCTCTTCTACCTGGCTGGAACCAGCCTTCCTTCCCTTCTTGCATCACAAAAGCTTCCATGTTAACAGAACATGCTTGGCTGGTCTGATGGCCCATGGCTCCATAGTGCCCTGCTATGCAAGAGATCAGTGTGCTGCGCTACGTTTGCTACGCCGCTGCGGAACATCTGATGAAGACACTCTATGCCGACGGGAGACACTCTATGCTCTCCCGCTGGCAAAATTAAACCAACTCTGTGAGTGGCACAAGCTGTCCTGCCAGCATAGTGCTGTCCACATTGACGCTTATGTTGGTCTGGCTTATGTCACTCAGGGGGGTGGTTTACTCCCACCCGAGTGACATAGGTTATGCCAACGTAAGCTGTACTGTAGACATAGCCTTAGACACTTTTCAAATTTTTACCCTTATTCTTACTAAAAAAAAAAAAGAAAAAAGCTGACACTCTGGTGATCAATGGAATGGTCTCTTTGCACCACTCCAGCTAATCCTTGATCCCCACTAGAGGCAAGCCCCTTCCCCGCTATGGAAAACACTGCACCAGAAATCCTTTTGTCCTTCAAACCATACACCATAATCACCCAAACAAAGTGCTCATAAACATCTTCTGGTATCAGATAAACTTTCCCAGAACTTGTTTTTCTTACAAACAAAAGTTAAAACAAATTTTATATTCAAATGGCGCTGAGATGGAGAATTAGGAATTGAAATATGTAATTGACAACATCTCTGCAAAACTGTACTCCATTTGTACAAGCTCTAGCTAGAAATTTTACAGAGACAAAGCTACAGCGATAGAAATTAACGTTCCCTCAGCTCTATTGATACTATTGTTCAAGACTGCGTTGAACTGAAATAGTCTTTACAGTGTTACCCTCCCCCCATCCCCACCCTACAACCTCTTGAACCATCAGGCAAGAACACGGAAAGCCTTTCTTTCCAGAGTGGATCTGATCTTGGCTACTGTATAAAGAGAGTGAGCAAGCTGCTTGACAGGAACTGATACAATGCAATTTAAAGCTCACATGGGAAGGAAAATACACAGCCTGTTCCCATCTTTGCTCTCTCTACTCTTCTACCATTGGCATCTTTCTCCGTCTTCCCGCAGTCCTGCTAATATTGTTGCAAGATCCTTCCCCTCTGCAGCTCATGCCATCTGGAACAGCCTTCCTGTATCACACCAACTCACTCCCAATTTCATTTGAACACGCATCTCTCATCCCTTGCCGGTTCCTTTGAATTTCTCTCTCCTTCTGCTGCTGTTTATTATTTAACTCTGTCATTGTATTATTTAAACTGTGCTGGGAACAGAATCTGGATGAAAGCACCATTAATATAGGAAGCTTCGGCAAAAATATCATGCAAGCCAAAATCGTGACAGTTGGAGAATGAAAGATTGGATGGATAGTGGCAAAGCAGTTTCTGAAAGCCAAAAATGTATCTTCTGCCTCCGCACCTGACACAAAAAACTTCTCCGAGGTGCCTCTTGACATGCTGATTCCATGGTGTGGTGCCCCAGGCCTTCAGCTAACAACCTACATAAGACAGAGTTGCACCTTCTAGTGGCTATGTTAACACCTTCAATTGCCTGGCCCCACTTATAGTTTTGGAGTGGACATAACAGGGCTGCAGCTACTCTCAACTTTCTTTAGATACTTGAGGGGATTTTTCCCAAACTGTCAACATGCAAAAATCATTACACATGTCCAAGCCTTTCCCTTTTGCGAGAAAGTTTAAAGTCTGCATTAGTGGGATGTTGAGAGTGAATTTAGACCCAGTTCAGCAAGGCACTTCAACATGTGCATTACTTTAAGTGTGTGCTTAAGGCCCACTGAACTTAAGCATGTACTTAAATACTTTGTTGTACAGGGACGGGACTTAAATACTGCTTAAATATTTTGATAAATCAAGGCTCTGATATTTGAGTAGGTAAAATAAGCAAAGGAAACATGCCACACAGCAGCCTTGAGTTGCCCTTTGCTACATTCTTCTGCCAGTTCACTCTTCTGAGAACAGGCAGTCAAATTGCGGAGGTACATTTTAGACAAATTTGACCTGCTCAGAAAGAAGAGGGATACATGTCTGTATGCAAAATGAAAATGTGTGCAAGCCACTCTTAGATGCGGCCTCATGGATACGTCAATGAACCTGAACTCAGGAGACGTGGGTTCAAATTGTGGGTCTGCCATTGCTTTGCTGGGCAAGTCATGGCCCCTCCCTGTGCCTCAGTTTCCCCATCTAATAAAGATATTGCCCTCTTTTGCAAAGTGCTTGCAGAGCTATGTAAGAGCTAGGAATTATTATTACAAGAGTTTTTTTTTACATACTCTGAAGCACATATGCAATTCAGTCAAATCTTTATTGCCCACAGATAACCCCCCAGACTATTTCTCACAGCTTGTATAGCATCTATCACCCGAGAATCACAAACCTCTGTTAATTAATTCTCACAGTAGTCCTGTGAGGAAGAGAAGCATTATTATTTTCCTCACCGTATAAGCAAAGTAAACCGCAGCACAAAAGAGTTAAAGTCAGTGGCGAATAGACAGTCCACAGCAGTGCCAGACATAGAACCCAGAATTCTGCTGCTCCGGCTCATGAGGCAAGGCTAGCCACAGGCATATATTGTTTGGTAAGAAGCACTAGAGCTTTTCCCCCTTTGTATTAGTCAAGCTCTTTGATAAGTGACTCACCTGTGGGGCTCGATGGAGGCTGTAGAAGAACAATGATTTTCTGCAAAGTCCCGGTACTTCTTAATGTTTCTTCAAACACTGTTTCCCTCCCAGATATGTCATAATTCATTGCTGGTTCATCAACACTGAGTACTTACTCTGAGGAATGAACGGTGGGAATACAGAGCTAACACTTTCGATCTTGTTCCTATCATCTCAGCATGTATCTGAAACACCTTTTAAAGGATTTTTTTACACCACTCAAATATGGCAGACTGAATGTCTGCAGGAAGAGGAGACAGAGCCTTTTATAGTTAGGCTGTCAGTTCCCCCAAGGACTAGGCTTGAGAGCGACCAAAAGCTGGTAGGCCACCCAAAAGCACTCAGTTGTTATGTGAAATCACTGGTCATCTCATAGTAGCAGAGAAATCCTGTATACAGTGGACAAAATATTCCTGTCTCAAACAGCAGGCCTGGGAAAGGTGCAAGAAACCCTGCAGGAGGCAGTTACAAAATAATATGTCCACAGGGAAAGTTGAGAGGTTAGAGGATTTCTTATGTCCTGAAGCACTAATGTTTATATCCCTTCCAAAATTTGGGGGTGGACGTGTGTGTGTGTGTTGGGGGAGGTGTAATCCTTACTATAGCAACTCAGCAGAACCTTGTTATCACACAAAAATCCAATCCTTTTTGGAAGCCTGCACAGCTCAGTACAGTTGTCAAGTTTACAGGTATCCACACTGCAAAAATGGCCATCGCATTCGGCACTGGTTAACACCTTAGACAGGCGTCTCAGCACCAAGGACTGAATTCACATGGAACGTGAGCATGGAATCTTACCCTGTTAGGGCAGGGTTGAGGCACATTGATGGGTCAGCATAGGAGCAGCTTGCAAATGGCACTGCCAGTCTACTTGTTCTGTGATAAACAGAGGGTGTCATTATCCCCAGACTTGGATCCCAAATTATTTGACCTATTGTATCTCATAGAACACACATAAGCACCAATAGGATCTGATCAGCATGTTATACATTTGATTAACTTCAGCTCAGTTCTGCCGGCTTGGAATACATACTAACTATTACCACATTGATGGCGAAGAGTGAAATATGACATCTAAAGGGAGATCACCTGATGGGCAACCATATAGATTATATTTCTATTTCTTTGCCTCATTAGACAAACTAATCTATTTCCCCGTTAACGCAGATGTTTGCTTTGCATCCCAATCAATATTCCTTGCAAAACCCAAGTTCCCAACAAGGCATTGCAAAAATATCAAAATCTATTCAAAAGCACAGTTCTACACAGACACAAACCATCAAATTCTCTCTCTTCTTCACACATCAAATGCAGAGAATGAGAAAGGCACTCCACCAATACAGTATGGTCTTATGTGGATCATAACAGAACTGAATAACCTTTACACAATTGTTCAATCTCAGCAAAATATTTCATGCTTCAAACATTTCATTGTTTCTTGAGATAGTGATAATTGCTCATTGATGTTGCTTTAAAAAACCAAAAAGATCACTTACCTGCCAGAATATGCTGTCTATTGTATTTCCAAGAAAACCATCTCTCCCTTCTGAAGATACCAGCTTAGGTCCAAGAATGGTCATAAATTCATCAAAATCAACCTGGCCATCCCCTGGAATGAGAGGAAAACTATCAGTGAGTCTTAGTTGATTGGTATCTCAAAGGTCGCTCAAAAGTCCATGTGCCAACTGGATAGCTCTGCCCCCTGGAAAGAAAACAGGTTATGAACCAGTGAGTGCATCATCCAGACACCATGATCACCAGCAGAATCACATCTGTTGCATGGGAAACAGCTCATTTCCATTCTTATTAGTGGTTTAATATTATATTACTATCCAAAGAGCAGCCAAGATTGGGGTCCCATTGTGCTAGGTGTGGTACACATGGAGATGAAAAGGCTGTCCCCAAGCCCTGCTGAGGTTACAAGCAAGTCGCTTCTAAAAACCAAAGGTTCTTGAGCATTTCAGCAAGACCGCAACTTCCATTAGCTGTAGGAGGGAGGCAGCGTGGCAGCACTGGACTGGGACTCAGGAGACTTGGGTTCTCTTCCTAGCTCTGCCACTGTTTTGCTAGGTGACTTTTGTCCCATCACATCATCTCCCTGTGCCACAAATTCCCCATCTGTAAAAAGTGGGGATAATGATACTGATCTCCCTTGTAAAGTGCTTTGAGATCTGCAAAGGAAAAGGCTCTGTGTAAGAGCTAGGTATTAATTAATTTATTATCATCATCATCCTGTTTGTAAATCAGCCTGTAGAGAGTGAAATCTTTCCAAACTCTAACGCAGGTCCAAGTCCATCCTGCAGCGGAGGTTCCCATACAAAGAACAGCCAGGCAATAATGTAACCACAAAGCAATTCATATCAGCTTTCATCAATGTGTATCTCCTAAAAACCCTACGTACTCTGTATGCAGAGAAGACAGTGTAGACTCGGATCCAGTGTCGTTTCCAGAAAGAGGAGACTCTTCGTGCAACTAATGAACTCAGCCATGACCCCGCAGTAGATTGTCTGTTTTGTAAATGAGCCCTGGCGCTGTCTGTAGTGCATCCAAGTATTAATTATCACCTGGGAGGACTTTACAGAAGGATTCATACAAAATGCCAAGAAAGAAAGAGAGCGATTCTGTAGTGGTTAAGGAATCTTTCAAATACTTTGCTCTTCCAGGTTTTAAAAAGGTGAGCGCAATGCACATCTGCTTCTTTGTACTTTTCAGCTCCCTAGCACCACACCACCAGAGCACCTCACAACCTTTTAATGCATTCATCCTCCCACCACCTCTCTGAGGTAGGGAAGTGCTGTTCTCATTTGACAGTTTGGGAATGGAGGCATAGAAAGATTAAGAGACTGGCCTAGGGCCACATATTGAGACCAGGTCCACATTAGAAACATTTGCGGGTATGGCAATGTCATGGAAAGGGTGCGATTTTTATGACAAGCCCTAATATAGGTGCAGTTATGCCCGCAAGAAAGTGGTTTTGCCCGTATAGCTTATGTTATCCAGGGAGCTGATACAAAAAGCACTCTCTTGCCAGTATAAACTGGCTACATCGGGGGGCTTTCTAGTGTTGTTCTAGCATAGACGTGGCATTAGCTGAACCCGGGTGTCCCAGGTCTCAAGCTAGCACCCTGATCATTGGGACCTTCCTGATTCTCTTCCTGATCCTGCACCCATTGAACCCAGTGGGAACAGACTAGCCGGACAGGAGTTGGTGTGGGTTTTGTTCTTAAATTATCAAGAATGAATCACTATTAAAAGATCAGACTAGAGCAGCTCTGGACAGTGGTCATTAGGAAAAAGCCAGTGTTCACCGGGGTATCTTAGATACTGCGGTGTGTGGTTACTTCTGAGTAAATACTGATTAATGGCAACACCTCCATTTGCATGTGTGCGTGTGTTTTGTGGGCTGCGGGTATTTGCCCTTTTAGTGTAACTAAGATAACTGTTTGCTGTTCTCCATTTGTACGTACGCCTCATTTGTTGAAATCTATATAAACTAAATTCTTATCTGAGCAGAAAAACGCTGTCAAATAAGCCGAGCAGAGATTATTCCCTTTCCAGAACGATGATCTCTACCCACTCAAGAGTGCAGTCAATAATTTTCAGGAAGACACGCAGAGATGGAAAAAACATTCTGAGGGGAAAGCAACAAGCATTGCTCTGAAGAACATAGCAGGGATCCATAACAGGCTCAATCCTGTCAGCTGCTGAGCAGTCTTGCCCCAAACCAGCAAGGCACTTCAGTTTGCGCATAGCTTCATTCATATCATTGGGAATGATCCTCACACACTTACAGCTAAGCATGTGCTTAATGCGTTGCTGGATCAAGGCCAGAGCACTCAGCACCTGATAGAAGAGTCAATGCCAACATTCATTGCATAGATAGTCTGTTTGGGGCGAGGTGGGGATTGGGGACATAGGGACCCACATCTTTGAGAGCAGATTTTTGAAATATTCATAGGCAGAGAGACGGTGCGGTTTTTGCTTCCCTGTGGGAGACAGAACTTTGTGACATCAAGTCAGACTGTATCAATCACATCACACTGGATCACGTTGTGGAATGCAATGCAAGGTGACAGTGAATTCAAGATGATGTACACTGCAATGCCTTGCTTAGAAGGAAATGCTGTAATAGAAACACACACTACCTTACAAACTGGGTTAAAGATATTAGCCAGATTATCAAGAAAAAAATTTGCATTTTAAATAGTGACTAGTATGTGACCACACATATATTTGCTTCTTCATGTCTGACCCCAATATACTGAATTATCCACATGACATTTTCTACTAGAGACAGTGTCATTTCATTTACTAAGAAGAGAAGCAGGGAGTGCTGCATAATAGAACAAGTGTCCAGAATTCTGGGCTCACTTTATGACTTACTAGAACTTTGGCCAAGTCGTTTATAGTCACCACTCTGTGCCTCAGTTTACCCATCTAAACATAACGACTACTTCAGCAAGGCTGTTCCGGGGCTGAATTAATTGAAGTTTGTACAGTGTTTTGAAAGCCTCCAATGAAAGATGCCACAAAAGTGCAAAGATATTTTATTTCCTTACTTGCTGCACTTTCAGTTAAAACTGGTGACTAGCATATGACCTAACCAGAACCAGGATTTTACATAACAGAAAAGATCTCTTTGACATTTCTTTTAAGCATAACAAAATAAACACTTCCCACCATCAGACTCACAAGAGATCCTGTATCAGAGATAGAAATCACAATTTAAAGCAAGAACTCCTTTTATGGTATTCAACAGTCAACAGAAAAATCCTTAAATACCAGTGTACGGATCATGGGAAAACGAACATGAAGGGCTACTTTCTGTTCTCAGGTAGACCCCCATGTAATACTGCTGTAATTGCAGAATTAAAATCAATGGGGTTTCTCTCAGGTATAAGGTTCTGTAAAGGGATGATGCTGAATGAATTTTGCTCCCCCTCAGATCAGCAGGAGTTAAGATCGGCTCAGAGGACTGCTCAGCATCTTCAGGGATCAGACCTTAACTGAAGGCAGAATTTGATCCACAGTTGCTCTTACCTCACTCCCTTAACAATCTCAGCTAGGTACGTATCTCATCGGATTATAATCCGCGATGCTTTCAATCACATTCAGTACCTATACCATGCCTACAGAAACCCTCGTTGGCAGAGATTATTAGCTATTCAGAGCCACTGAATGCCACATCTTATTCAGAAATTCTAGGTTTCTGCAGAGATGGGGCCAAGACGCAAAGTTTGGATCCAAATGTGACTGTCCCAGGCATTTGGGGGTGTTTGGATTTGCTGGCACTCTTCAGCCATTAGACAGATAGAGCTGAGTCACACAAGTATGAAGCCAAACTTCCTCAGGGTTTGGGTGGGCTTGAATCCCATGTTCTGGTCTGAGCCCACCTTCAGCTTTATTAGCGCACAGGTTTTTGTGTCATGCCCAATTCCTGCAGTTCTCTCTATGCCAAGAGTTTTGTAATGTGTCCACCGTCCACCTTCTACACCAGTCTCCCCTTCCTTCAACCTGCAATTTTACATTAATTACCTTAGCAAATCCTCTTCGCATTCAAGGAACTACCGTCAAGGGCAATTTGACCAGCGAGGCAATCTAACGCAAATTAAACAGCAGGCACAGGGAGTGAGAAGATGCAAATCCGTTGCTTGTTCGGCTCAGATATTCCATTTCCCTTTTAGTGATGTAGAGCAGTATCCTCTTTTCCCTGCTCTCATCAGTTTTAAATGAGGAATAAGTTTATAAACCTGACCCATACTGCGCTCACTGCCCTGATTGATTATGACAATCAAACACTACTATGACTTATTTATAAATCCAAGGTGCATAGAAACTCTACTAACACAGCCGTACAAAGCACATGGCATGTCAATGCCTAAATATTTGTAGCCAACCGCACTTCAAAGCTTCCCAGCAGCGTGGAAAATAGAGTAACTTTTTCAATAGTGGCCAAGTTACACCTACTCCTAACTAGTAGGTCAGACTGCAGGACTGCAACCATGGCCATGTGAGAAATAGAGTTGAAATAAGGTAATACACAATGTGGAAGGTCCGCACTATGCATTATTCTTCCCTAGAGCCAGTCCACTGGCTTCCCTTTGTCTACCTAAAAGAGGATTTTTCAAAGAGTTGCTCTGTGAATTTTTCTGCCCGATCCCCTATAATACAACCCACTAACTGTCTTCCACTGAGGTCAAAGTGGAAGATGGGCTGGAAACTGTATAGCTAAAACCTTGCATAACAATGAAAATATAGAACATATGTCATTGCAGTGTAACGTTCATGGGATGAACTAGACCCTGTTCTTGTCATTATCTCTCCTCAATGCACAGGAGACAGTATTCTAGCAAACAGATGCATCAAGTTACTTGCTGTCTTCCTTGCTGCTTAGTTCCTCCACAGCCCTAAGCAGTCTTGCCCTGCTTTAAGAAGACCGAACATAGCACAGGGCCATTATCCGTTCATTGCTTGGGTTTGGTTGAGCTCTAATGACAATGAAGAACCTGGTTTGCTCCCATTTCCTGGAGTGGGATCGCGAAGGGAGACCAATGCTCCAGCAGTGAGAAATCGCTCAAGGACAGTGGACTTTGCAAAGGTAAATACATTTTCAGGCAGAGATTTTGATGCTAAATTAGCACGCAGGGGAACACTTCCTGAAAAACCCTGGCCACGGCACAAAGGATAAGGCATATATAAAAATGGAGATAAGAATCTGGTGTGTGTGGACTGATAAGTATCCACATTTTTCTTGTGTTTGACCTCCCGAATGCGGCTAGCTGGATATATTTGAATTAATGAGGGAGTCACTTGCAGCTTGGGTCACAAGCATGCACAACCCTTCCGTTCATTTTTATTCTCTTAATAGCTAGCGGCAGTGATTCTCTGTCCTGCTCTGTGTCACTCTTTGCTGCCGTGTGGCAACTGTGTGTGAAAATTATGGGATTTTGGGATTGCCACCCTGCTCTGCTCTAAAATTACACAGCTACAGCCACTGAGCTATTTTCAAGAAAAGTTGTGTGCCTCTTTCATAGACTTTAAAGCCAGAAGGGATCATGCAGCGCTGCCTGCTCCCGGCCCCTTCACAAACTCAGTTTGAAACCCTCCGAAGGACATGCACCAGGGCTCTTTTATTGTTCGTGCCTATCCCCACCACCTACGATTTACATATCTTACAGACCAACACCCTGGGAGACCGCTAGCTTCTCCTACCAGCAGGGATCTAGAGCTCCTTGCTCCTCCCTTTCCTGTCTCTCCACCTCTGCTTCCTCCAAGCCAGCTTTATATAGCAGGCTGGCCACTCAAGCCTGCAGGTGCATCTCCTCAGGTGATTAGGGCATGGCCTCCCCAGCAAGTCCTAACTAATCCCCCTTTTTAAGCGGAGCTGGGCTAACAGGGGCCTGGGTTGGATCTCCGAGCCAGCCCCCTGTTACAGACCATTATGATCATCTAGCCTGACCTACAGCATGACACAGGCCGAAGAACTTCACTCAGTAGTTACTTCATTGAATATATAACTTCGGTTTGAGCTATAATGTCTCTTTTAGAAACTATCCAATCTTGGTTTAATGATCGCACATGACAGACAATCTGCCACATCCCTAGATACGTTTTTCCATCATTAATTACCTTCACTATAAAAATGGTGCCATCTTTTTAACATAGGTGTGTCTCTGAATATTTGTCTTCAGCATGTGGGTTTTCTATACTGTGGGGGAAAAACTCCATTTCACAAATAAATTAATTACACCTGGGGTGAAGGTGTTTGTTTTGGAGGGGTCGGAAGGGCAATTGGAGGATGGGAAGGACAGCGAAGGAGCCAGCTATATACAAAACTATAATGATATTTTAAACGTATTGTATAAAATTGTTCAAAGATCTCCTTGCACTTTACAAAGATTAATGAAAAGCCTCACAATAATAATAATAATATCCACTTTTCACAGCTGGGGAAATTGAGGCACAGAAAGCCATAAAGTCACTTGTCCAAGGGTAACGCAAGAAGCAAGTGGCAGAGTCAGGAAGAGAACCCAGGTCTCTCTGAGCTAATGCTCACTTACACGCTAAGTCCCACCAGGCAATGATGCACGAGCATTCTAGCATGAACTCAGATAATACACCTTTTCCATTGCAAAAGATCCTGGTGGCCTTTACTTTGTGAAGCTCTTACGCCTCCGTTGTTTGCAGCAGGGCTTTGACAGTGGGCACTGGGAAACACCAGAAGGCTGCACAAGTGCCTTTTCTTTGTCCCATGAAATTCTGTTCAGATTTTACTGAGACACAAACTGTTAAATATCACCAGGCCCTTTCTCCCTTGCTCCTCCTGAACAAATCACAAAAACTTGCTATCACTGAAGATACATGAACTCTCTACAGCTCACTGTAGGATGAAAGACACATGTCTACAAACGGGGGATAAATAGAAATTATAAGACCCCCTTCAGGACATACCCTTCTAACAGTTTGGCTGTGAGGCGTTGTACATACCCCAAACTTAACTGGCCTCGGGACAGTGGTTAAATACCTCCATGAGCAGCCCATCTTTTTGGGTTGCTGGTGAAAGTTGGCAGCTGTGGATCATAGAAGGGTAAACATAAAACTCCATGATTTGGTTGGACTGGGGTTCCTAGCTGAGGGAAGAGTTGGATTTGCATCCACCCTGTAAAGGGATCAGCTGGAGACCAAAGACAAGGAGCTAGTGGTTTGTCTGTCTGTTCTGCCCACAAGGAAGGGAACCCAAGAATCACTCAGTTTTACCCTGGCCTGGGATCTGCCTGCGAGAACCAGAGGGCTGAACTGACCACCAAGTCTTTGCATCCAATGATTCTATTATCTATCCACACTGCAAGTGGGGTAATCTTAGAACTTCCCATTTGCACCTTGTTTCAAGGGACTGGCCTTTGTTCATTGCCCTTGCAAGGAAAGGGAGTTCAGAACTCTTCCAAGGACTGAATGACTGTGTCCCCATTAGAAGGGACTCTCAGCCTATTCATATGAGCCAGCAGGACCCTCTCTAACTGTTGGCCCTGCAAGACAGTGATCGAAGACTAGGACTGTAACTTCAGCTCAGGTGCTTCCACCTGGGAACGAGTGATAGAAGCTTGTTGTCTAACACCAGAGATCAAGTTACCCTGATGAGTATCTATTTAAACCTCAGCCTGGTAACCAGACCTTGGAGATGCAGATGTGACAGCTGCCATCTTGACCCACATACCAGGGACCTTCTGAGCTAAAACCATGAGCTGCTACAGTTTGAGCTAAAGAGCTACAGCTCTGGAGCTGGGGGCTGTAACAATTCATATCCTCTGTGGAGCCGCACGCCGTGGGATCTGTAACATACACACACCAGTAAATTAAACCAGGGATTCTAAAATGTCATTGCACCGCAACCCCCTTCTGACAACAAAAATTACGACACGACCCTAGGAGCGGGGACCAAAGCCTGAGCCCTGAGTCCCGCTGCCCTGTGGTGGGGCAAAAGTCAAACCCCAAGCCCCTCCCCCCAGGCCAGGGTGGGGCCCAAAGCCCCCAGGACTTCAACCCCAGTCAGGGAGCCTGTAACCTGAGCCCCCCACCCAGAGTTGAAGCCCTCAGGCTTCAGCCCCAGGTGGTGGGGCTCGGGTTGGCCCCAGACCACAGCAAGTCTAAGTCAGCCCTCGAGACCCCATTAAAATGGAGTCACAACCTACTTTGGGGTCCCAACCCACAGGTTGAGAATCGCTGGGTTACACAACCAGAGAGACTGGTGCTTGCTCTCCACAACATCTATTACGAGTCAAAAATGAGCAGGTTGCTTTTTAGCACTTGGGTAGAGGAGAGCAGTCCAACGATAACAGCAACTTACATTGCAGTAAAAATTCACCAGGCATCTGTCAAGTGATATGTCAGCTCCACACAATCCCTTGGAAACCGTATAACCTCAAAATTACCTCTCTCTCCAAATGACTGCACTGCAGGTAAACATACTACAGGGCCTGCTGTCCCTGGCTTGCCTCCATGTCCTTTGGCTGTGCCACTAGGCCATCGGGCCAATCTGCTGCAAGCTATCAATACTTATTCTGCAGAAATAGCCTCCTTTGCACTGCGGAGGCTATCATTAGGAGATGGGAGAGTGATGGCTATCAGGCAGTGTGTAAAAGTGAAAGGATTATTGCAGATCCCTTACAATTTCAGAAAGTCTTACATGTTGCAGTAGATGAACAGTTTGCCAAATGCTCAGCTAAAGCAAAAACAGGTCAAGCTGGATGAGACCCTAATCATTTTTGCCTAAGAGGCTCCCAGAATGGCAAGAAGCTCTGCAATCATCATTGCAGTTACCAGAGAGCTCTGCAACATTTGACACAACTGGGAAGCTGATAATTAAGTATGAGGAACTATAGACACAGTCCATACAAACTGCCCACGCGCGCACACACACGCGCGCACACACACACAACTCCTATGTTTTTTTTTTAATTATTGAGGTTGCAAAGTCAAAGATGGAAGTGCCAGAATTTAAAGATGCAATCCCCAAGTGCATTAGGATCCTGTATTGATCACGTACTGTTTTTAATACCGAACCCTGGCCTCAGTCAATGCACAAGATGTCTTCAGGTAATGAGAGAGCTGTTCAGTATTTCTTTTTCTCCTCATCACTCAGTATGTGGCCCCAAGCACACCTGCCAGACCCTGCACTGAACATGGAATTTGTTATTGCTCATTCGCTTTTTTTTTTTTAAATGGTGTTCATCAATGTAGTATCCTACTTGCCTCACAAACAATCATTCACCTTCACAACACCTCTGTGAGGGGGCGGGGGAGAGTAGCATTATCTCCATTTTACAGTTGGGAACTGAGGCAAAGGAAGATCGGGCGGCCAACTTTTGTGCAAATTTCCACTCATTTTCAATGCCCAACTTGAGACACTATGGAACTGATATTTCAGGGGTACTGAGCAACCACAGCTCCCAGCTGTACTTGTGAATGCTCAACACTCAGATTTAAGAAGCTGGACAATAATCAACAATTAGTGGCTGCCTGAAAAAGCGCTGCTCTAAGTGACTTATGTGAGAAGTCTGGTAGAGGCAATGCTTTCTAAAAGCCCTAGTTAATATGCAACGGCCATATCCCATTCCCCGCCCCTCACATTTGGTTTAAAGCACGGGAGAGAAACTCATCCTAAGAGAGTTAAACTATGAAATTACATGTTGAGAAGCTTATGAGCCAGCTCTGAAGTCAAAAAAAGGGAGAGAGAAGCATCTAACATCTGATTGTCAATCTAGTAATCAATTTACTCATCCAGCAATCACTTAGTTTACCAGACCAGCTACGCTTATTTAGATCAGACGATTAGAATGAATTAAAATATAATATCGATGGTAATATGGTTTAGTCTTCACAGCACTGTGTAAAAGAAAGAAAGAAAGAGCCTAAGATACTTTTTCGTAACATTTATCCAAGATGCTACAGGCTTCTCCTATTCAACAATGACGGAGTAAAAGGAGGAGAGCTCTAAAAATACTGGTCGTCAGTGAAAAGTGAACAAAGATCCATCACTGGATCCCATTTCCTATTGAACTGGAAAGCACATTACAAAATCTATTATTGTACAGAAGAGAGGTATCTTGCCCCCATCCCCAGAACAAATAAGAGCAGCTGTAAATGGCTTTTACTAAAATAAAAAATAGCTGGACTTGATAAAGCTCTTTAGTCGGAATGAAAGGTTTGTCATGTGCCTGTAAGGGGTGAGAGTTCCTTAGGATCATCCAAGTCAGTGTCACATAAGTAAAGGCTAGTCTGATTAAACCAGTTTTGTAGTTGAGCTATTCCATCTGTCAGGTGGATGAGTCTCCCAGCTAAGCAATATGATTTAAGCTAGCAGAACTTTGTAGCTGAGCAAGGTCGTTTTTCACGGACAAGGAACAAGTGAAGTGCTTGTGGCAAGCAATCTGTTCTCTTCCTGTTGACTTCTTAGGGCAGATCTACACTCGAAACGCTGAACCAGCGCAGCTGCACGAATGCAGCGCTTTAATGAAGATGTTCTATGCCGACGGGAGAGAGCTCTCCTGTCGGCATAGTAATCCGCCTCAGCAAGAGGCAGCAGCTTTGTCGGTGGGCAAAGCTCCCCTGCCAACACAGAACTGTTTACACCAGCACTTAGGTCAGTACAATTATGTCGCTCAGTGGAGTAGATTATTCAAAGTAATTACACCTCTACCCCATTATAACGCCACCTGATATAACACTAATTTGGACAGAACGCGGTAAAGCAGCACTCCAGGGGGGCGGGGCTGTGCACTCCGGCAGGTGAAATCAAGTTCGATATAACGCGGTTTCACCTATAACGCGGTAAGATTTTTTGGCTCCCATGGACCGCGTTATTTCGAGGTAGAGGTGAATATTCAAATTATACCAAAGTAATTCTGTAGTGTAGGTTTGATCTATTCAGTGTAATCAATCCAATTCTGCCCTACATGATTTTGGCCCATACAAATAACTAAAGCATGGTCTACACAGAGATCTTGTACCAATATAACTCTTTCAGTTACAGGTGTGATTTTTTAAACCAAAAGAATTACACCAACCCAATCCCTAGCGTGGATGCACCTATAACAATATCAAGATGCCTTATACCAGTATAACTTATCCCTCTTCCCATATGGGAATAGCAAAATTGGTACACCTGTGTCCACACTACAGTGGGGTCGTACTGCTTTAACTATACTGGTACTGCTTCAAAGACGGGGTTGTCAGAAGTGCCCTGAACTAGGATAGATCATTTTGTATAGTATAGAAAAGACTATTAACCCAGAGAAATTGTCAAGTCATGACTATGTGCACCATATGAGGGGATGCTTGGTAAGGTTCTGTCTACGCTACAAATGCCTGCCCTGGCCTCACACCACTTCCGGAAGCAGCCGGCACGTCCCTGCGGCCCCCAGGGGGGCAGGGGTCTCTGCACACTGCCTCCGTCCCCAGCACCAACTCCGCAGTTCCCATTGGCTGGGAATTGCAGCCGATGGGAGCTGCGGGGGTGGAGCCTGCCTTAGCCCGCTGCTGCACCGCCGACCAGAAGCCACCTAAGGCAAGCGGGGTCAGGGACTCCGCACGCTGCCTCTGGAAGCGGCCAGCAAGTCCTTGCGGCCCCTGGAGGGGGGGCAAGTGGCTCCACACGCTGCCCCCGCCTGCAGGCGCCACTCCCGCAGCTCCCATTGGCCGTAGTTCCCAGATAATGGGAGCTGTGGAGTGGGCGCTCGGGGCGTAGGCAGTGCACAGAGACCCCGGCCTCCTCCAGGGGCCGCAGGGACATGCTGGCCGCTTCCGGGAGCAGCACGGGGCCAGGGCAGGCAGGGATCCTGTCTTAGCCCCATTGTGCCACCAGACTTTTGGTGGCCTAAAATCTCCCAGTTTGGCTTCAGTAGCCTCCGGAAAATAGAGCCTGATTCTGGGAGACTCCCGGCAAAACCGGGAGGGTTGGCAACTGTATTTCAATCTTGTAACAGCTCAACCTGACTGTACCCCAAAAGTAAGATCAGAAAAGGGAGCGCTAGAAGAATCCCTAACTATGAGGGAAGTTTACACAATGGGGCCAACTTCTCTGCATTATGGGTATATAGCTCCATTGATTTCAATGGAGTTTTATCTACTTATACCAGTGGAGCATATAGCCCTAACAGTTACATTCAAGCATCGTGAGTCACAGATTCATCTTTTTTATTTCTAGAGGCTAGTTTAAATGGTGGGCTCACTACACAGGAAAATGCAGTAGTTAATATGCTGTTTTTCAATATCTTTATTAGCTTTCCTGCTAACTGGCAAATCATACAAACAATTCCTTTTTTCTCACAGAAAATACATTTTACATACTTTCCATCCCAAGGCTATAAAGACAGAGCATCCCAACTTGCTAACAAGACTGCAGAAAGATAGATATGTATTCAACATTGTAGCAACATGCATAGAACTTGGAGGGAGGAGCACAGGCTGCAGAAGGAAGAATCTGAAGAAGGCACCAGGAAGTCAGTCTGTGTGTACATGGCTAGAATACTAGCTGCCATCACAGCATCTCTGTAAATAGTTATCTTAATAAAAAGCTGGTTTAATGTTATAAGCATGGAGTCCTTCATGTTATTATCCAGCACATGGTCCATGAAACACCCATGATTTGTAACGTTCAAGTTAATGTTATGCAGTTCAGCATATAGGAAGGAACACAAGGCCTAAATTACCTCAATTGCACCCCAGGCAATGGAAAAGTGAATATGTTGCTCTCCCCCAATGGCATCAGTGGGCCCTGGGGTGTAAGTCAGGCAGAACGTGGTCCATGGTGTCAGAGCACATATCACAGATCTGAGGAATGACATCCAGTGTGTTCATATAAGGCCATTGTCCATCTGGGGAATATTCAAGTGTATTGAACAACCCTCTGCTGTCTTAGCGTGAAATTCATCCCAAAGCAGAGAGCCAACACACAATCTAAGACCTGCTTGTATCCTCAAAACAGGGCATAAGCATTGCCTACCCTGCACAGGATGCACCTCATCCTTAAGGGATGAAAGCACTGGTCTCCCCCCGACACACACACAGTAATGAGAAGCAGTTTTTCCTCACCCTACTCTATCCTATTTTACTTGGCTTGCTATACCACCTTCATTAGAGTAGTATCTCAGCCCCTTTCGATAGCGAGTAAAGCAATAGGACTGTGGTAATTTATTAAGTTTCCTTAGAGACCTCAAATATTCCCAATATATTATTTTCCCCTTAGTTAAAAAAACAGTTTAAAAAATTACTAAAATATTTCTCTCTGCAGCAGCCACCCTTCTCTTTGGCTGAACTGTACCTTTGAAAACAGTAAGGAGACTTTACAAATTAAAAAAATAAGCAGTGGCCCTTTTAAGAAATACAATAACTGCTCTGACCTGCGGTACCTGCCTCCAGTGAGAGCTGCGGAGTTTGGTATTCAGGGGAAGTATTTTGCATTCAGTCAGGCTGGGCTCGGGAGAAGGCAGCTGGATGCTTACTCCTTTGCAAAGATACGAGAGGAGACGCACAGGCCAGGGAATGTGCTGGTAGCATAATATGCTAAATTGTGTTGTTTTCTACCTGACCCACATCATGAGAGGCGGGAGGGCAGCGGAGTGGCAGCAGCTCTGTGGAGGTTCCTTTAGCCATTCCGTCTGCATAAGGCTGGTACGGGGAAAATGGCTCAGTTAGCCTTGGGGGAAGCAAATGCACCAATGCTCCTGATGGCTGATGCAGACATTAGCAGGGTCACGTACCCCCAGCATCTGCTTCCAGACGCTACCACCTGGTGCACAGTAGGGCAGGTCCTTGCAGGGGTGCTCCCAGGCTACCTGGGGCTGAGAAACACCATCAGTTGATGTTTAGCCATCCTCCCTCCCTACCCTGTAGCCCAGGGGTTCTCACACTTCATTGCACTGACAACAAAAATTACTACATGACCCCAGGAGGGCGGGACCAAAGCCTGAACCCGTCCGAACCCCGCCGTCCTGCGTAGGGAGGGGAACAAAACCGAAGTCCAAGACCCGCCACCCCGGGTGTGGGGCCTGTAGCCTGAGCCCTGTCACTCAGGGCTCAATCCCTTGGGCTTCAGCCCTGGGCGGTGGGGCTCAGGCTTCAGCTTCAGCCCCAGACAGTGGGACTCAGGCTTTGTCCCCAGAAAGTCCAGCGCTAGCCCTGGCAACCCCATTAAAATGGGGTCCCAACCCACTTTGGGATCCTGACCCACAGTTTCAGAACCGCTGCTCTAGCCCTTACTGTGCTGCCTGGCCCCTGCCTGGATGCACGGAGGGAGAAGAGGGCTCATTGTCTGCCCCCACACAGCAGGCCCACCCAAGAGACGGCAGAATTTAGCCTCATGTGAAAAGCGAATATGTTGCTCTCCCTTGACGCATCTATAATCTCGGACACCCCCTTTAAGGTCGGGGGGGCAGATGGTGCCCAGCAAACTTTCACGTGTTAGGCAAAGGGGCAGCCTTTACCTAACACGCACAACAAACAATTGTACTGGAAGCCTCCTGGGGACACTAACGTGGTCAGTTGCTATGGGGGAGCTGCCTGTTGAAAGTGGGCCCCTTAGTGCAGATTTCATTACAAGCATGCACATTCCTAGCTGCAGATACTTGTGAGGCTCACTTTGCCTGTTCCCTATAAAACAACAGGGCCCACAGCATAACAGGCAGAACTACAGCATATAACTACCATGAAGTAAAGTACTAACCACACCATGATCATAAATGTGTGGCCACTTAGAACTTCACGGTTGTCACCATAGGCACACCATGACAACTTAAATCTTTGTCATCCCAGCAAGGACAGAACTCAGATCTTATAGCTCTGAACTCACATGTCTCTACCACTTGAGTTAAGAACATCTCCGTCGCGCTACAGGGTTTATGACACTCAAATGAGCAATTCCAACGCCATCCCTGAGAGGGCAGCAGCACGGATACACACAATCCAGTTTGTTTCACTACAATAGAATACAAATCCATTCTAAATAATGTTCATTCAGAATCACCAGCCTATATAAGCCCAAAGGACACCAACATTTCAACTCAAACTGCTTTCATTGAGATTATGGGTTTGTGAATCAGTTCAAGTTTTCAACCACCATCCCTTTACCTTAATCTCATCCCAACGACGTTCCCATCTCCTGTCAACTGTGTCCATTGCTCTGACAAATTATTCATGTCCATCCCTGGTCTTGCCATCATCATATCTGTTGCATTCAAGCCTCCATAGTTATACTCTTTATACTTGAAAAAAGTTCCACCAGGAGGTTTTTATGTCATTGTCTTTTTAATGAATTAACTAGATGCTTACACTTTTCTACAATGCAGTCATTTTGTGGGATAATATGCTCATAAGAACCAAAAGGGAAATAAAAAGCTTTTTTTTTCCTTCCAGAGCAAGTGGCAAGAACACCCAGGACATAATCAATTCCAATAAAAGAAAATGCAATTCAAAATAAATCATTACACTGTGGCCAAACTAATGATTCACAACTGAAAGCCAATTTCAGGAGAGACAATCAGATATTTGAGAAACTTCTCTCTCTGTTCCAACTGTCCTAAGAATCCTTCTGAGAGAGTACAATACAATATATGCTTCGACGCACCACTGCAGATGATTCTAAACTGGGGGTAGGATTATATCATACAAGCTGGAAGAGTCAGCATTGGTCGGCACTTGGATGGGAAAACTCCAGAGAAAAATTCTGTCCACTGACGCAAGTTCTTTTGGTGGCTCTCTTTTCTTTATCTCAATAATGAACTAATGCCCCAACATGGTGTTACTGGGCACTGGGCTGCTGGAAACATGGTGTTGCTGAAAACTCATGGGCATTAAAGACTGCATGGCACTTTTACTGAGGTATTGGTTAAATTCCAGTTTGGACAATTACCACTTCTACTTAGAATTCTACCAGCATTTTCTACCTAACCTAACTTCTGCCTGCTTTTTCCATGGGATATAAAATTCTCCTTTATTTCTGTCCTAACCTGTTATGTGGTTACGCTTCGCATTGTTAAACAACTGCCATGTTACGACCCCAGGAGTAGCTGCTTTTCAGTGGGATAGGAAGTGATTCCTGTATAATCTGTCAATAGGGTGACCAGATAGCAAGACTGAAAAATCAGGACATTCCCTTTTGGGGGGGTGGTGGTGGTGTTATTTTAGTTTAGGAGGAGTGCCAAGCCATCAAAAACTGTCCATATTATTCCTGCTGGTGGCTCTTCTTTATAAACACAAATTCATCCAATCTGGGTAAGACAAACTTTCTCCCGGGCTTAGGCTTCTATTCATTTTCAACCTGAAACAGATTTTTAATAGATGAGTTCTCACTCTCAACCCACTTACAAAATGGGGTTCATGCAGGAATGGAAAGACTGACTGATTCTGGTTGTGTTATTATAATCAATTTGTCAGCTAAAGAAGGCAAGGCAGATACAGTTCCTCTGCCATCTTGCAATCCAAAGATATTCCCAAGGTATTGTCCAATAAAAACATAATGTTTGTACTAGGTCCGCACAGACTGGTTCAGATTACACGTAAACCACTGCCAATTTTATTACCTTACTATTAGCAGGCACTGTCATCAGCCTACTGGGGGGACGCACACATCTGGCTAACATATCCACGTGCACATTATATCTTTATCAGTCACATACCCCCAAATGCACAGAGGGTTTATTGTCTTTTCCGTAGCACTCATGTACTGGGGGGGGTCTTATGATTGAACATTGTACATAACGATTTATCATGCAACCTGGCATCCCAACTGAGATAAATGTAGGCAAAGCACTGCCAAGAGCTTCAGTTTTCTGGCTTTATTCTGACAAAGTGCTGCATCCCTCATCAGGAATATATGACACAGAGAAACTTGGCTGCGTAGATCTATATCTGCAAGTACAGGGCCTGATTTGAAGCCCAGAGAAGTCAATTTCCATTGACTTCATTGGACTTTGGGTCATGCCCAGAGTACCGAACAATCCCCATTCACACAGCAAGAGAAAGAAAGGGAAGCGAGTTATACAGTTTCAGGTTCTCATTACATGTTTCAAGATAAGCTGTGGAAAAGAGCAATCCATTAAAGAAAAGAAAACCTTGAGCTGCATTGTGTTAGCTCGGTTTGCAGTCTAAATAAATTCTTCTCATAATATTCCCCCCCCCAGCTCCTGTACTGCCTAAAGAATTTTCCCTACTAATCTTTCTGTTTTGTTTTTCGTCTTTTTAAACTCTGGGTCCACTTATCATTTATGCACATTGGAAAGCATAATCCCAACTGTACATATAAAATGATGGGGTCTAAATTAGCTGTTACCACTCAAGAAAGAGATCTTGCAGTCACTGTGGATAGTTCTCTGAAAACATCCACTCAATGTGCAGTGGCAGTCAAAAAAGAGAACAGAATGCTGGGAATAATTAAGCAAGGGACAGATAATAGGACAGAAAATATCATGTTGCCTCTGTATAAAGCCATGGTACGCCCATATCTTGAATACTGTGTGCAGATGTGGTTGCCCCATCTCAAAAAAGATATATTGGAATTAGAAAAGGTTCAGAAAAGGGCAACAAAAATGATTAGGGTTATGGAACAGCTTCCATAGGAGGAGAGACTAATAAGACTGGGACTTTTCAGCTTGGAAAAGAGACCGCTAAGGGGAGAAATGATTAAGGTCTATAAAATCATGACTTGTGTAGAGAAAGTAGGTAAGGAAGTGTTGTTTACTACTTCTCATAACACAAGAACTAAGGGTCACCAAATGAAATTAATAGGCAGCAGGTTTAAAACAAATAAAAGGAAGTATTTCTTCACACAACGCACAACCTGTGGAACTCCTTGCCAGAGGACGTTGTGAAGGCCAAGACCACAACAGTGCTCAAAAAAGAACTAGATAAATTAATAGAGGATAGGTCCATCAATGGCTATTAGCCAGAATGGGCAGGGATGGTGTCCCTATCCTGTGTTTGCCAAAAGCTGGGAATGAGCAACAGGGGATGGATCACTTGATGATTACCTGTTCTGTTCATTCCCTCTGGGGCACCTGGCATTGGCCACTGTCAGAAGACAGGATATGGGGCTAGATGGACCTTTGGTCTGACCCAGTAGGGCCGTTCTTATGTTCTTTACATCACATGCATGTGTCTTCTAGTCCAGAAACCCTTCAGTCAAAATACTATGAAAATAGGCACCTCAGAAACATTAATAATTAATAATAAACAACACAGCTAGAAAAGCTAGATCGGGATGGGTGAATTGGCTCAGATACAAGACTCACCTCCCAATCTTTATGCAAAACTGACATTGAAACTTTGTCAAAGGTCTCAGGAGTTCATTAATTTATTCCCCTCTTTTACCTTTTCATGCCACCTCTGCACTTACAGATCCCAGCCGTACTAGAAGTGGAAATGACAGCATGCCAGAGATCTCCAGAGCATCCAGATATCGGGAATGAGAGAATAACAGGAGATGGACTGGAGCTGGAGTCATTATCCAAATCATTCTTCGTACTAAAAGTGTATGAATCTGTACCACATCATTCTGTAAAACCTAAAGCGAAGTCACCCTTATGGAAGAATCCAATAGAATTTAATAGGATGAACACAATAGTGCTCTATAGAAATTACTCTTAAAACCTATAGAATTTTTTTTTCAAAAGAATGAGATCCTTTCCACCATTTTTAAAATCCACCCTATGGAATCCATTTTCTATTGATTTCTATCCCTGCTATAGAATTCTACGGGATACTTTGAACATTCTATAGAAAGATTATCATGCTCTTTTACATTCCACAGAGGTGTTTTTCCCCTCTTTAATCACAAGAGACTGAAAGCCTGTGATCATGGCATATCTGTCCTAACTGGAAACAGAAAGTACTAAAAATCATGTGAGAAAATCCAAGCCCAATTTCTAAACCAAAGCAGCATATGAACTAAACCTAGGAAACATCTGAAGTTTGCACTTCACTCACACATTTGTAACAAGGAGCAAATTTTATTTAAAAGCAGCACGTATTAGCTACACTCCATGGTGCATCTGTTGCACACGGAGGACATCAACACTCTCAATTTAACATTTGCAGATTTATAATACTCTGCATTGTAAAACTTCTTTAGATGACCAGAAAGATTTTACTATAAAAAACAAACACTAAAACCAAAAAACCACCAAATTTTCTGCAGCCTGACATGATTAATATATTTGTACTGCATACATGATAATGTTTTCCATTTGGCTTTGCACCATTTCATATAATTTTTCAATGTTGTTATATGCCTTTGCAGAAACAGGAGAGAAGAGCTCCTCATTAGTCCAGCATCTATGCACATTTTAGCTGTTAGAAAAGCGTTTTCCTTTCTGACCTATAACTCTAAGGACATTTTAAAGATGGCTCCTTATTCTGAGCTAGTATGATTGCAGATGTACGTCAGCTAAGAGAGTCCCCCATGGTTCCAAAAGCCTTGATGTCCTATTCCTCTATTCACTTTAATAATGGGTTCCTTTTCTTTTATTATATATTAGTAACCATTTGAAGGAGATCTCTCCACAGGGCCTTGTTCCATCCTTTTCAAAGCCTTGCCCATGAAAACTTCCAAAGCTTCCACATTTCAGACACAGCATGAGAAAGCCCCACCTATCGCAACTTTGAATGATGCAGCAGAATTACATCATGGCTTATAAAGGACTGGATTGCTCAGAGAAGTGGAGCATTCAAGACACAGATAACGGGCTCCAAAGCCTTCCAATGCAAGGTCATTGGTTCAAAGGCAGCCCAGAAATAACCAAAAAGTCCTCACAATTGATATCTGTTTAGTGACTGAACCAAACATGTTTAGTGGTTTCAGTCTAACTCTCAGTGAACAAGCATCCACAAAACCACCACCATGACTACCTCTAGTTGGCACAGCAGAGAAGCCAAGTATTTGAATGGGTTATGGAAACTGAGCTACCCTCTCATTCCTAGAGGTGATCAGAATAGAGTCATATAGAAGGGACAGTGTGGGGAAGCTTGCACCACTGTTGTACCTGCTCTGTGAATGAATAAAGGACTTCAGTTTCCTGGGTTATCAGCTGATACCTTTCATGAGCACTGTATTCACAATACATATCTGAAAACAAAACTAAGGAGGAAATGGCTTAGCGGGATACTGTGACAGGCACTATTTTGCCACTTCCACCTGGACATTGCTTGGAAATTATAGGACAGTCCAATCTGCAAGTGAAAATCTGTTTGTAAAGGTTTTATCTGGGGAATTGTATAAGGTGAGGCAGCATGGTCTAACAGATAGGGCATAGGACAGGGAGTCAGGAGTCCTGCGTTCTATTTCTATCTCTGCTATTGAGCTCATGTGTGACCTTGGACCAGCCACTCCACCTTTCTGTGCCTCTGTTTCCCCTCCAGCCCTTTCTCTGTCATGTCTATTTAGATGGTAAGTTCTTTGAGGCAGCGACTGCCTCTTACTATGTATTTATACAGCACCCAGCACTACTACAATTCAAAGAATAATAACGACTTACCATCCATATCAAGGCGCTGCATGATAATTGCCAATTCCACCTCACTAGGCATGTATCCCAAAGAACGCATAGCCATGCCCAGCTCCTGCTTGGAGATAAAGCCATTCCCGTCCCTGTCCAGCACCCGAAAGGCTTCACGGATTTCTGCAATAATGAAGAAAAGAAGAAGGGTGTAATAGCATCATGGTGCATTAACCGCTCCATGCAAAGAATATAAATCTCTCTTTATTATATCAATGAGATGTTTGTAAATGTTCCAGTAATAGTAACCAGCATATGTATAGATAAAAAAAAATCTCCTGGGTTGAGTGTCGATAATATCCCACATTTTATATACATATACACACACACATATATATATGGGATATTATTGACTCTCAAGTTTTCAGGCATAAGACAACCACTAGAAATCCAAAAGTAATTTGTCTCTAGGCAAATTATTGCACAAATATTTATTTGAGGTTTTTCTGAATCTCTCTGCAGTATCTGATACTGAGCTCTGGGTGGACTGTTCTGATCTAGTATGGCTATTCTTATGTTTCTAGAATTATAATCATCACACCAACCCTGGGATACAATAGACTATTTCATCAAATAGACTCAGAGTCCTTTTCAGAAAAAGTAATGAATTAAGCCTGTCAGCACATTTGTAAGGAAGATAAGTTTTGTCCGTCATACAAGCAGGGTAATAAAACCATGACCTTATTGCAGGGTAAGAGAACATAGGCACACTTCTCTGCTACATGCAGATTCATGTAACCTAAGCATGACCCTTTAATGAGGTCACCCACATCACCACATCAGGACGACGTCTCTCCACTATTACACGAAGTCACACCAATCTAAATAGGAGATTTTTGCCTACAGCCAATAAAACTTTTGGCCCAAAGAACTGCCTTTGGAAGTTGACTCTCTCTCATAGAAGTCTTATCTCCCAAATGAAGCCCTAAATGCTCATTTCCTTTCTTGTCTGATAAATCGTGATCTATATCTTTTAAATCACCTCCAGGCAATTTCCACCCCCCACTACTTTTCATGGCATTCCTCTAATTTATAACTGTTTTACAGCTATAAACAGCCACAGATCAATAAAAATGCTGTGAGAACCAGAGAAATCATCCATCATTCTTCCCAACTCTGGCACAGTTTTTGTCATCTGATGTTGTTTTTGTTTTAAATCTGACATTCACACCTCAAGCCTTTCATAGCCGCTTTAAACTCCATACTGCTCAGTCATTCCCTATCCTGGAGTGTCCATGTTCTGCCAATGCATTGAGGGCACTGATGGTTATCCAAGTTTGACATACTTCAGGGCTTTCTTAACATTGAAGTTTCACCATCAAATTCCCCAGGTGAAGTGGTCATTGCTGCTTAAAATGCAGGACATTTTGATTCACGTCAATTCTGGAGTCTCAGCCAGCTGGGAAGCCTTCCTACTTTAAGGGATTTGGGGTTTGTTTTGTTTTGTTAAATAGGTTTGTCTTTTCAACAAGCATTTGGAAAGAAAACATAGGATGTTTTATTAAACACCTTTCAGGGAGATAATGAGCTATTAACAGGTTCAGTAATCTCACGTCAGTCAGCTCTTTATGATCTCTGCTAGGATACGAACACATTCCTTATTTAACATGTCATCAGTTATGTTTATCTTACTTGTGCATTGTTTGCAAGGATGTTGACTGATCGTTTTCAGTTTACCCAGGGCCATAATGTACCTTTCAGTAATCAAACCTACAAGAAGGCAGAGGACTCCGGGAAACTCTGTCCGGTGAACCACAGACTTTCTGATGAATGTTCTCCTGAAGGGGGATGGTTCAGGGAACCCCAGAGGAGCCCAGTGCCCACTCCCCTAATGAGAGGCATGGAGCAGAAGTCAATATTGCTAGTACCCATACTGTATTCACCCACATGGGTCCCAGAGGGAGCATTCCAAGGTGGATGGCCACTCCTCACCAACATGCTACTTCCAACTGCACAAAGTAGGATTCTGAAGATTACTGGGAAAGTAGGAACATGACACAGAAGTGAGTTCCCCTCATCTGCTTTCACTGCCCTAGCTCTATCCACTCTGCTCCCCTTTGCCCATGGGGATGTGCAATGAGCCACTTATCTGCACAAATATTTCTTTGTATTATAACTGTCTCCTGCAGAACTTATTGATCGTATTGCATGGCTGGTGCCTCTGCAGCCTTTGCTTTTGGAAAATTAATAAAATGAATATATTTAAACAGATGAAAAGGTGGCTATTTGGAAAATAGGGCTCTTTTCCCTGCAGAAAATTTCATCTTCATCAAAAAACTAAAAATCAAAATATTTGTAAAATACTGTTGCAGTGCCTCATGGGAGTTGTAGTTCAGGTGCCTCACGCTCCCATTCTCCCAGAGACCGGGCTCCCTGGTCAGACTACATTTCCCATGATCCACCATGATTCTCCCAGGGGAGGAGACGTGGTATACCATGTGAGTTCTGTGGCCCCAGTGCATCATGGCAGATGAAAACCGGTTGAGGAGCCCAGTCCACAGAGTATGAGGAGGATCAAGGGCACCAAACAACAACTCTTATGAGGTATCGTGGCAGCATGTCTGATTCAAGATATTTTGGTTTCAGCTGAAAAATTACATTTTCATTTTCAGATGTTTGGTTTTCAATTCAAAATTCAGTTTTCTGCCATAAAACAGTTTAATCAGAAAATTTTCAACTAGCCCAAGGTGGTTTGGGCACTAGCCTAGGACTCAGGAGATAGATATTCAATTCCCTCCTTCACCACAGAGTCCCTGAGTAACCTTGGGCATGTGTCTTACTTTCTTGTGCCTCAGTTTCCCATCTGACTAATGGGAATACTAGTGCCCTGCAGGGAATCCGTTACAATAATAATGGATCTTCCATCCAAGGAAGAGCTGATGATATCATAGCTCACAGTGGTAGGCTGCAGTGACTTAATTATTTTTCTAATAACTCTTTTAAAGCCCAAAGGCAGCTTCTAAATCACAATAAATCAAAGTTCGCACATACACCACTGTTGCTTTGACAAAATCTATTGTGCCTTTATCATTTCACTGTAAATATACTATCTTATACTATGGAATAATTCCATGTTTGCTTAGTTGATTTTTAAATCGCCTTTTATAATGTCACCCATATAAGGCCTGATCCAAAACCCACTGAAGTCAAAGGGAAGATTCCCGTTAATGTCAGTGGGCATTGGATCAGACCCATAATAGCTATATTTTCAGTTCCTACAGGAATTAACTATGGCCTCTTTATCCATAAGTGAAAGAGAGATGCTATCTTGTATCCACCTTCTCTCCTTGCATTGGAATCACAATAATGTAAAGCGATGACGAGTCTGTTCAAATCAAGCACAGCTGGAAGTTTCAGTACATAAAGCCTTTGGAGTAGCAATGAATCCCATTAGACACTGCCAGCTCGAGTGAGATCTATTTTCATATGCTGGGCTGAAAGCTGAAGCGCAGTAAATATTACAGTGGAATCCACTCATTTAAAAAATGATCTTTGACAGCTTAAAAAAAAGCTAATCAGAATTAAAAATATAATAGGAAACTAACAAAATGGTTTTTAAAGGAAAATATCAGGCATTAACGTCAGAAAACTTTACAAGCCGCAATGTGAGAGCACTTAAACATGAATAATCTACATTCATATATTGTCTTCAGTGTAGGATTTCTTAATCCCAACATATGGCAGATTTCATTGGGAGTACTCACATGCTTAAGTGCTTTGCTGGATCAGGGCCTTGGTCAGAATCCCGACATAAACTTCAGTTCAAGCTGTTCCACAAATGAAACTTTTGTGAAAAATGAACTTTTAACCAAGTCTGAAACATCAACTTCTGACCCCAAACCTACCTATTTTCACTCATGTCTATAAATAGCACTTCCTAGTGTAAGTATATTTGGGGAGCTATAAATAGGTTGTACTCAAAGCACAAAAAGCAGCTATACTTCAGTAAGTGCCTCCTTTGTATACTTGTATGCAACTCCACCTCAAACATTTTTTTCTTTGTAGCACTCTTTGATTCTGCTCTCCAACAGACTCCCTGTTACTGTTCGACACATCACCGAACTTAAAAGTCACTCGGCTCTGGTTCCTTTTCGGGTACAGTCAAGCCAACTCTATTAGCTAACGGGTACAGAACCGCAGTTCTCAAACTGTGGTCTCTGAACCTGTGGATCAAAAGGTTCTGGTTCCCCCTTCTTGTTACCAGCCATTAAATGTCATTACCAGAAGCTAAAAATACATCAAGACTTCCCTTATATCACTTTTCCAAGTGATCATGGTGGTTGCAATGACGACTGATGCTGCTGGATCACAAGTGGGACAGGAGGTGCCCATGAAGCAATCACTCAGCAAAGATACTGTCCACACTATGAAAAAATTGAGAACTCCTTTATTTAGACCAGTGGTTTTCAACCTTTTTTCATGTGTGGACCACTAACAAATTTCAAATTGAAGTGCTGGACCCCTTTGGAAATCTTAGGCATAGTCTGCAGACTCCCCAAGGTCTGCGGACCACCGGTTGAAAATGACTGATTTAGACTACAGGCCCTTTGGGGGCAAGGACTGTTTATTAGAGCATGGCAAATAATTTTCAACAGATTTTTTTGGTGTTGAAAAATGCATCTTTCCATGCCCCAAAACTTTTTGCAAATTTGGGCCCAATTCAATGAATAATTTCCATACAGAAAAAAACAGGAACAAAATTTCAAAGAAGACAAAACATGTTATTTCAACCATTTCAGGATGTTTTGTTTTGACTTTTTCATTTCAAAATGTTATGTTTTGAAAATTTCAAAACATTGACGTTGACTTCAAATTTAGCCAGATTAAAAAGAAAACAAAAAATGGTAAAACAGCCAAACGCTGAAGAATCAAAACCAAAACACAAATTATTTCGAGTAAATCAAAATATTTTAATTGACACTAAAATTTAAAAAAAAAATTCATTTAAATCAATCCAAAATGTTTCAGTTGATTCAAAACAAATGTATGTTTTTCAGCATAAAATTTCGATTTGATTCAATTTGAACCAGATTCTTTTTCAGAGTGTTTAGTTTGGTGCTCAAACTGAAAATTCCATTATTTGCTCAGGTCTGCTACTCTGGGTTTGCACAGTGCCTACAACAGGGTAGCCCCAATTTTGGCTCGTTCCCAGGCACAACCATAATAAACATAGTCATAATAATAGTATAAAAGAATAAGGGCCAGACTGTGACCAGAGAGCAGCACAGATTAACACTGCTCCAGAAGGGTGAAGCCTCTTACCCACCCTTCTGGAGAAGCGACCAGTGGGGGCGCACTAGTTCCAAGCAGTCCTATGCTGGGGCTGGCCATACTGTAGCAAGCGACAGGTCTGTTCAAGTTCTACTGGTTTCCACTAGGGATGTTAGTATATTCCCACTCCCATGTATATTACTTGGCATCAGTTTGTACGGCTGTCACCCTCCAGTCCGATGTGTGTAGTTTACTCCCAAACCCAGAAAACACAAATAGAACTTCTCATGAAGAGAAGGTGGTAGTTAAGTATCTGGGGATTTTAATATTGGGTGACTGTGTGTGAGATAGATGCAAGACCTTAGAAACATGGACACTTCCAAAGACTATTATACTGAGATGGGCCAGATGCTACAGGCTCAGGGATTAGTCACACGCTTTTGTATCTATAAATGTTATATGTATCATTGTGAGCTAAGGATGGTATTCTAGGTCTATGGGGGAGGGTCACAGAGCTTCCGCCAAGAACGAAAATCAGTGGGGAGTAATTATGCAGATCCTGGGGCAGGTAAAGAACCCCTGGAGTGAATGAATTGCATTCAATTCAGACCAGGTTCAATGAGACAAGGAGAGAGCCGTTAATATAAGGGTCAGCCTGAACTGGCTGAATGAATCCACTTTTTGATCCAACAATTGACATGAGATTGTCACCAAGAGGGCAAAACACTGCTGGAAGGGTTTGAAGACTTGAATCTGCCAAGGCCTCCGTGTGGAAAATGGGAGACACCTGGTAAGCTTTGCATGCGTGTAGACTGTTTACTCTCTTAAATGTCCTTTCTGTAATGCTTTTGCCCTAAAATAAATGTGTTGTGCTTTATGAAAGCTACCTGGTCACTGGTAACCCTGTCATTTTCCCTGAGACAGGGACAGACCTTCTGGGATCAGTACAGTGGATTGCATGGGGACCGAAAGCTTAAATCCCTCATCTGCAGGCTGAGACACATGTCCTTGCCAACAGAGAGGTGATGGCTGGAGTCTGAGACTCTACAGGGTGTCCTTGAGCAGATCTGTAGAGGTCAGAGGTGCAGTTAACCCCAGAACCATGACAGTGTGTTCCAGCAGTAACAGCACTGGACTAAGACTCAGGACATTTCAGTTCTTCAGGATGATATTGGGAAGTCACTGCCCCAGCTTGTGCCTTTGTTTCCCCATCTGTAAAATGGGGATAATAACCCTGGATCTTCCTTGTAAAGAACTTTAAGATCTAAGGATGAAAAGTGCATTGCTCTTCTGCCACTCAGTCTAAGGACAGAGAAATAACACTGTGCACAACAGGTTAGACTGAATAGCAGAAAACAACAAAAATGAGATTCAGCTGGAAAAATGCAAAATCATTGAACTAGGGAACAAACAACACAAAACAGGTAATTCAGGAGAGGGAAGGACTAGAGAAGTATTAATGCATAAAGAAATCTAGGGTATATTCATTATTTATTTTATTGACCGATTTCAATGTATAATTCTATGATTCATTTCCAGGTGCAAGTTCTGTAGTGACGTCAGCAAGAAGTGTCTCCGTTTCAGAAGAAAACCAGTGAATCTGGCTCAAAGAGCAACCTGTACAGAAAGTCAAAACTTTTCAACCTTCTCTATCATCCAGAGGTCACAGATTTTTACCTCAGCTTCTGTTTGTTGTTTTTAAAACACATTTCTCATGACGGTTTAGCCTGCTATTTTTCCCCCACTGATGATTTATGTTCTACAAGTGCTAAAGGGTACAGTACTCATTTCTCAGAGTTATCTGAGCATGCAAGGGTTTTTGTTTTTAATTAATTTCCACTCTCTGATTGCATTTAACATCTGCACCTTCTAGTTTTTAGTTAGTAGGCAGCACATGGCAATTCTATTAAGTCCCAAATTCCTCTGGGATGAAGGAAAGAATAATCAGGTGAAATAAGCATTTTTTAATTTTCTGAGTTACTCTGCATCCGTTTCTTTCAATGCATTTCATTTCAGAAAAGCCATTCACAGAGGGAGTTGTTTTGGTGATGTTTGATATTGTTTTTCCTTTAAAACTTCCTGAGCTTTCTGACCTACAATTCAACAGTAAATTTATTTACAGGAAATCCCTATATGACTGGTAACTAGCAGCAATCCTCATTATTTCTTGTTGCATATACTGATCCAGAGTGAATCACACTCTCTGTGAAACAAATTCTACTTGGGAAATCACTGCCTGCTAGCTAGCCTCTGGCCTCGCAGATGGTTTCTATATATTTGATAGGTTATAAATAGCCATGTAATAAATTTGTAATTACACTGCAACTGTTGACCACGTTAAGTGCTATGTAATCACTATCCGATTATTTCTGTCATTGTAACATGGGTAGCAGTCCTACATCCCTTATGTTTGCCAGCAGATATTTTCCTTAGCTTCAATGCAGCTTTGGGTTCTAAAGTATAAATAAGTGATTTAAAAGCTGCCAATTTTATATCCTTAGTTGCCTAGTAAATAAGTTTAACAATTACTAGAGCTGGTCAAAAATTGGAATTTCCATCCTTTGAGATGGATGTTGGCTACATAAGCAAATATCTCATTTTTGTTCTTTGAGCAAAAAGCTTATTGTTACATGTCTCCGCATTTTACCAAGACCCTGCGGTATATCGTTGTCACTGTGCAATCTCTGAGCTGGTAGTGTGGCCAGTGCTGCATTTAATACTATTTGCAGAATAGTTCTGTGGTCTCTCCACACAAGCCAGGAGGCCCCCATCTACCCTAACACATGTATAGAGGCTTGTGTATTAAATGGAAGAGTCATATGACCTCTCCTTTCGATTGCTGAACCATCCCACAAAGAGCTCTGCATAGAAAAGGAGAAATACCAATTGATTTTTAAACCTGCAGATGGATCCCGAATAGATAACACCAGGGAGTTCAAAAAAATCTGCATTGAGAGTGACAGTTTCACTCTGGTCTTTTTTGTTTTTTTTACTGTGAATTACTGTGCTGCTGAAAAGTGCCATATTGCCAGACCCGGAGGTCCTAGTTCTCTGTTTATCCAAACAGCAGGTAAAGCACAAGCAGTGGCAACATAAGCCCCCCAAGTCCCTCAGCCCTGTGAGCTGGAAGGACTACAAGTCTCTGTGACTCATTCAGCCCTTTCTGATGAGACTGCCAGCGAGGACAGCTGTGTTGGGGGCCATTCGTGATGTTCACCTGGAAATGGACTGAGACTGCAAGGGTAATATTTGCCAAGCACAACTGGGAAAGGAACTCCCACCACTACTTATTATTGATAATGAAAAAAGAATTCATAGCCATGAAAACATATGGCCCCTCCTCCACTACAAGTGTCCGGTTAAATAAACAGCCCATAATATTTCCTTTACAGTTTAAAAAACTATTGTTCAGAAAGCTGAATAAGGAGACAACTATTCTTCATAGTTTTCCAAAGAAACTCCTCTCTTTCCTTTCCCCCCTCCTCCTATTCCGATCCCTTTAGTGTGAATTGGTGATGGAAAGCCTGTACCCCCTATTTTTACAAACTAATTGAAGAGTCCATAAAACTGAACATCTCAACATAACAGTAGCTGCACAACAAAACTGCATGAGTTGCAGTACAATCATTCACAAAAATCAGGGTTCCATGGTGCCACCATTTATGGACAATGAGTAAAGGCCTATTTTTCCTCCCATGACATTACTCCAGTTTTTTGCCATGAGTATTCAATCCATGCTCACAAAAATGAAAATGTTTGCTGGATATGATAAAAGTTTAAGACCCTGCTCGCAGGCATTTCAAAGACTGAGGGTAATTTGATTCAAGATTATTTACCCATGACTCTCATTAATGTCCAAGAAATAATGGTTGCCCATCATTCATTAATTTGCATCCTTTTCGGATTTCTCACTGAAGCTGTTTTTGTACAATTCTTAGTAAAATGACAGCTTCAGTCTGCAACCTTCAAGGCAATAATTGTTTGGGAAATATGACCTCTGTCTTCATTTATAGCTATTTTCCTTCCCTTCATAAAAGTGCATTATTTAGATATTGAAAACTTTCTTTTATAAATTTACTTCCCAATTTTCAAACTTGGGTGCTTAACTCAGGGCATTAAGTTCCACATGTAGGACAACATCCTTGAAACAGCTAAGCAGGGATTGATTTGCTATGGGGACACCTCAAAGTCACCTGGCATGTGGTTCTGACTCGTACAAGAACTTGGGCTTCTTTCTTTTTTTGGAACCAGAGTTTTGTGGGTGCAATTAATTGTGGGCGCAATCATTTGTGGGCAAAAATGAGTGAAGCTGGACAGCCTTTTCACCCACCCCAGAACCTTTAAGTAAAGCTCCACATGGTTCATTTAACTCCATCAGTTGCCTCATTAAGGACTCTATCATGGGAGCTGCTGAGCACCCATTCAGCACCTTGTATGATCGGGCCCTAACCTGATCACACTACAACATCTAGATCAGGGGCCGGCAACCTTTCAGAAGTGCTGTGCCGGGTCTTCTTTTATTCACTCTAATTTAAGGTTTTGCGGCCAGTCATACATGTTAACGTTTTTAGAAGGTCTCTTTCTATAAGTCTATAATCTATAACTAAACTATTGTTGTATGTAAAGTAAATAAGGTTTTTTAAATGTTTAAGAAGCTTCATTAAAAATTAAATTAAAATGCAGACCCCCGGCGGCCAGGACCCGGGCAGTGTGAGTGCCACTGAAAATCAGCTCGTGTGCCGCTTTTGGCATGTGTGCCATAGGTTGCCTACCCCTGCCCTGGTAGATATTGAAATTATTATTCTATCTACTCCTCCATCATAAGCCTGCCCGCTTCAAAAGACCAATTTCAACTTCTTTCTTTTTCAATCAGCAAATTTTACCCCTTGGGCCCCGGATTCACTTCCACTAACTTTGGCCCAAGGCAACAGACTGTCTTGTAAAGACTCTAATGTACCTTTGATTTAAGGGTTTTCATTATTAACTTACTTTTCCCCCAGGCATTTTCTATTCCCCAACCCTCAAGCAGCCATGGATTTCTTCCTCTTCAAAATAATATTCATTATAACATGTAAATTGCTATACTGGCAGCATGTCTTGTGAAAAGGAGCATAGAGAGTCTGTTGACAAAACCCAATCTAACTCGAACGTGCCCTTTCCGGCTCTCACTCATTATCATCTCTCTTTACTGTGTCAGAGTGAAAGGAAATGAGCTTCTCTTTACTCTTGCTCGCTCTTTTTTTTTTTTAAGGACTACACAGAGCCAGCTACACTGAATCAAAACTTCCCACACAGGGAAACTTCCCACCACTTTTGGCGGCATATATCGTATGCGTAGCTATACGCTGCAGTGAAAAGCAGGTTGCATCCACACTGCAGGGTATAACTACACGTATCAGTGAAAGGCTCTGGCAGGGGGGAGTTGCTGGAATCTTTGCCCGCTGCTGGAGCCTTTCCCCGATGCCAGAGTCTTTCCCTCTGGTGGAGAAAGGGTCTAGCAATGGGAGTCCTTACCTGCACGGGAAGGCACCAGCGGGGAGGAGCTGCTGGAATCTTTTCCTGAGGTGGGGAAGGCTTCAGCAGTTTTCCTTCTGGCAAGGAGAGGCTCTAGTGGATGGGCACAGGGCAAACTACGGCCCATGGGCCAGATCTGGCCCACCAGCCGTGTTAAGCTGGCCCTCGAGCTCCCGCTGGGGCGTGGGATCTGGGGCTGACCCCGCTCTGGCACTCCAGCCAGGGAGCAAGGTCGAGGGCCACTCCAGGCAGTTCCTGGAAGCCGCAACATGGCCCCCTTCTGGCATTCCAGCCGGGGAGCCGGGTCGGGGGGGCATTCCACATGGCCCCCGGAAGCTGCAGCATGGCCCCCCTCTGGCACTCCAGCCAGGGAGCAGCGTTGGGGGGCATTCCACATGGCCCCCGGAAGCTGAGGTATGGCCCACCATACAATTTCTGTTCCCAGATGTGGCCCTCAGGCCAGAAAGTCTGCCCTCGCCTTCTCTAGTCGCAGGGAGCTGGCAGAACCTTTCCCCTGTGCCAAAGCCTTTTACTATGGTGAGGAAAGGCTGCAGCAGCTGGGAGACGACACAGCTAACAATAGCAGTGCGGAGGGTGAGGCGCAGCTTGGGTGAGTGGAGAGCTGTGCAGGGTATGTCCTCGGGTACATACCCACAGCCTTCAGGCAGATCTGTGCTCTGTCTGCCTGAGCCAGGCCTCACCGTCTACTTAAACATACTCTACTTCCGCTGAAAGAAGTGTGCAGTGTGGACGTCATGTTCAATAAATTCAGCCACTTTGGTCTTTGTCTAAGTGCTGGAGATAAACTATAAATGTGGTGGTTTAATTACAGAAGTTCATGTTAGAATTCATGCTATCATTAGATTTATAACTTTTCTGGTAAGCCCAACTTGTCTTCTGTTACCCTCTACTATGGAGATATTTGCTTCACAGTAAAATGGGGCTCTGCTAACATTTTCTGCCCAGTGACTAGTGATTATATTCTCTTAACTCCACTGAACACTTTCATATTAAGGTGACCTTGCTATGAAAGCAAATTCTTTGCAAACCTAGTAATGACCTGACTGGACAGAAGGGCTCTACAATTCTTCATTATCTGAACCTGTTTTCTACTACTCAATCCTCTCCTGCAATTACAGTGGAAAGGCCCTTGATCACCTGACTCCTCAATTAGATAAACTGATGGAGAATTCCCAGTGACATTCAGATCAATAACCCTATTCAGAAGTCCAAACAAGACTAAACCAAAGTGGTGGTGCAAGCACAATAAAAACTTCAGGCAGGAGGAGAACAGGAATGTAACTCTTACTTGTATTTTAAAGGGGACATAAAGAGTATACCAAAAATAGGTGGGGAAGCAAGGAGGGGCGGCAGAGATCCAGCATCATGTGTTTGAACATGATCCACCAGGGCAGGTGAGTAAGCAGGCATAACCTTGTGCAGGCTACCCGTGTCACCAGACCGTGTGTAGCAGAGAGGCCAGCTGCCATAAAGCTGCTAATCCCACTCCTGCACAAGGGAGAAGGCAATGGACAGAAGGTTCCCTCACCCATGGTCCACCCTCCATATACCAACACAGCAGAGCTGAGCCAGTGTACAGTGGGAAATAAACTACACCATGTACAGGATTCTCTCTAAGTTACAGTTCAGTGCCTGGCCTCCTTCTGGAGCAGCAGCATCCCTGCATTCGGGGCTTTTGGCAACTCCATGATCTAGCCATATAACCCTTCTGTCTCACCTGAAAAAATGAGTTAATTTCAAATATTACAATTGGAGGCAGGCTGGGGAGAGCGTGGTATAGTTATTTATGGAAGGGTTTGTTTTTGTTTTCCACTAAATCCTTCAGGCGGCCACAATTAAACCAAATAAATCATTCTTTTCCATTAGTAATTTCAGATTAGAGGTGAAATAGAAGTTTTCTAATAAATCTTTGTACTTGAGGACGTTTGGAAAAAAATAAAATGCGCTCTCCAGAAAACACACTAAGAATCTAGACTGGGGAATTTTACTCATATATTTTATTTAAAATGTTTTTAATGGCAATCTGTCTTTTCCGCTGGTGATTTTATAGTGCAAAGAAGGTAAGGTGTTGTATATGAAGGTACCTGATTCTCCTCAAAGTATATGGAAAATGAGTAAGAATGGGAAATAAAACAACATCCACTGACCCTAGAACCTGGAATTCTCATTCCATGAGAAATTCCAAAATTTCCAAAAAACAAACATCTAAATCAGAACAAAACTTCAAAATTTCATTTAAAAATATCAAAACATTGTTTTGTTTCATTTGAATAAGGCCAAAATGTTTCATTTCCACTTTATCAACTCAATTATATTATGTTGTTGTCAAAATCAATCATTTTGATAATTTTCTGTTGAAAATTTCAAGTTCCTGCAGAATGTTTTGATTTAATCTAATCAGCGTTTTCCAACAGATAACCATTCTCTCGGAAAAATTACAAAGCGCTCTAATCTCCCCTACTTACTCCATATGCCTTTGATCTGGCTTTATTTATGGCTTTACATAGTGTAAGACCTTTTGAGAAGGCTTTTCATATCCCTGATCATGAAGCAGCACTGAGAGGTCCACTCAACAAGATGTACAAGTTCAGAGACACTCAACACTGCAATGCACCCAGTGCAGCACAGCTGATACAATATTCTCTACTGCCTTGTGTCATAATTTGCACCCGTGTAAAGTGAGTGCAAAACTCTACCAAAGTAATTATGTACCCACTTTGCACCAATGTAAAGGATACAATGCAATAGAAAAATCACACCCAGTATTGCAAAACCTGCAGACATATCTCCACTGCTATGAAGACCAATATCCTCCACAGTACACCTTTCACAATCCACAGGTCCTACATATGCCTCTCACAACATGTGGTGTACCTGATCCATTGCACTAAATGCCCCCAATAACAACCATGTGGGTGACATCAGACAATCACTATGCTCTTGAATGAACTCGCACAGAAAAATGATAAAAGACAAAAACCCCACATCACCCATGGGCGAACACTTTTCACGAAACAATCACTCCATATTTAGCCTCTCAGACCTCATCCTCAAAGGAAACCTGCACAACACCTTCAAAAGACAAGTTTAAATTCATAACTCCGTTAGACACTAAAAATCATGGATTTAATAAAGACACTGGATTACACCAATCTATAATCCACTAAACCTCCCTTGTCCTGTGACAGCAAAGATGTTAACTGTCCACTTCACCTTGAATGCTCTCTTACAACATGTTAACCCCTTAGGCTAAACAATCTGTTCCACCTTGTATTTAGCTGTGACAATGCTGCTCCCATAAAGATATTACCTCACCCATCTTGCCTCTCTAATACAATTAACCTTCATCCAATTATATATACAATCCCCACGATGAAGTGGTAGGGATCTGACAATAAAATATCCAAGCAGATGATTCAGAAAAAATACAGCTGGATCCCTACTGAATGAATTCATGACAATATTTATGGAATGAAGCCAATAAAAACGAAGGGCTGGTGCAAGAAAGAACTACAGGGCTCAATTCTTCTCTCCTTTAGACCAGTCTTATTGTAGTGAAGCCTCATTGATTTCAGTGGAGCTGCTCCTGATTTGCACCAGCGTTAACAAGAGGAGGATTCGATCCTTTGTGACCATTTCCCATATGTTAGTTCTGATTCAAATCACACGCCGGGATCAGAGCTGAACAATGCCTTTAGTCCTACAGAACAAAAAAATCTTAATAGAGAAAGATGAAAGTAAGGCTCGTTAAAGAGAATGGTTTAATTAGTGTGCACGATATCAAAGTTGAATAATGTCCCAAGTGCAGTTAGCATGATTTCTAAATTTGAAAATGGGTCATTTGCCTTTATCATCATTTTACATCTATGCTCCCTTGACATGTTTTATCCATGTTCACATGACATATTGATCAATGATCATTCCAGTGACCTTTTATACCATAGAATTAATGAGTTTCTTTAAATAAATAGTTGCTCCCTTACAATCCATTCACACTGCAGCTCCCAAAATAATCCCACCCCCAATCAGTCCACATCACACCCCTCTTCAAATCCTTTCCATAGCTCCCTCTTCACCCAAGTCAAATTTAAACCTCTTGTCCTCAAGTCCCTCTGCAATTCTGCCCCAGCGTTCCTCTTGCTCTTATTGTGCTCCTCTTTCTCACTGCCAGAGACATCAACCACACTGTTCCCTTCACTTCCTTCTCCAACTCCAGTCCTCTTACTTTCTCCCATACTGCCTCGTCCACAAAGAAGACCACCACCACCCCAGGCCCAGAAGCTTCCTACTCTCCTCTCTCATTCGAAGCCTCCCCCTGCCTCTTTCACAAGGCCACAAACGCCAACCCACATAAGCACTGCCAGGGCAGATAAGTCATTTTGCTGGAGAGGAGATAAAGGGAAAAGGAAAGCTAACCACGCCATAGACAAATGGGTAGAACATTCAGCGTTCTCCTCCATAGGCATCATTCCCATACAGGGAAAGATGGGGCTCAATAATAATACAGTAACATAGTCTGTAGCCTCATCACCTTGTGCTGTGATCATCAGTTGGGCAGGGCCCAGACTTGGATGGAAGCGATGAAAGGACTGTCTAGGAAGTGGTGTTAGCGGTTTGGCACGTGGCATTTTACTCTCTGAGCCATTACAGAGCTAGGGTCTTAGTGCGGTGGTTCTCAGCCGGGGGTCCGCAGAGGTCTTCCAGGGGGTACATCAGCTCATCTAGGATTTGCCTAGTTTTACAACAGGCTACATAAAAAGCACTTGCAAAGTCAGTACAAACTAAAATTTCATACAATGACTTGTTTATACTGCTCTATAGACTATACCCTGAAATGTAAGTACAATATTGATATCCAATCGATTTATTTTATAATACTATGGTAATAATGAGAAAGTCAGCAACTGTTCAGTAATAGTGCGCTGTGCCACTTTTATATTTTTATGTGTGATTTTGTAAGCAAGTAGCTTTTAAGTGAGGTGAAACTTGGGGTACGCAAGACAAATCAGACTCCTGAAAGGGGTACAGTAGTTTGGAAAGGTTGAGAACCTAGTGAGTGGCAGGGGGTATTATGCTGCTGGCGCTTTTGTTTTGCATAAAGCAAAAGGCTGAAGTGCTCTGAGATTCACGGGGATGACAGATTCTATCTGCTATAAACATAAAACCATTTTAATTAAGAAAATTATCTGGCTAAAGATTCCAAGCATAAAGCAAATAAATAAACCAACATCAAATGCAGACACAGGTAAAACTTGCACTGTGTGCATTTGATCTAATATATATTAGCAAAATAGATCAGTTTCACATTTCTAGAAAAGGATACCAGATGTCTTTGGCATCATCTAAATTATCTCTATTTATAAAAGTTACTCTTTTCCATTTGCTGCCAAGTCTGAAAGTCCAATTTGCCAAGATAACATAACCAGTGCGGATGAAGATTTCCAAACTTGAAGTATCAGTCTCTTAGCAACCGTGGTACCCTTTGTATTAAAATGGAGCAGAGTGAAAATGTCATCTTCTGCAGACTTTTATGCACCTAGTCAGTGAATTCCCATTAAAGACAAGCAAGTGGGTGAAAATGGTACTTGGAAAATCTCTCTTGCTCGCTCTCCCCCCACCCCATGAAATAACAGCTGATCATAATGAAAGGTTCAGCAAGCCCAGGTCAAAAAGCTGGTATGATTCATGGAAAGATTAAGACTCTTTCCTTCCACTTGCCCAAGAATTCTTGGTTTAGTGCCAGAAGCAGGATCGATGAAGCCCTGCTCAGTTTTGTGTCCATCTGTAGAACAACCATTTGAAAGCTCCCTCTCTCCAAACCTACAAGAGTTCCTAAAAGGGTTTTCAACTCCCACATTCACATCTGTTGCCTCCATTTGAGTCCTTCGCAGAAGCTCACACTCCTGATACGCTGTCCTTTGTAAAATAACATTCTGGGATCCTCGGGGTGTTCCTCTCCATTCTGGGGTCCTCAGAAGTTTAGGGTGCTATATAAAGGCACAACAATATTGTAAACATACAGAAGGCCATAATAAGCCCTGTAATTCTCAAGGTCGCATCAACTCTCTGAGCTCAGATGTGGCTGCCTGCACTTTCAATAAATGTGATACCTCAAAAACACAGGAAACGCAAAGCAACTAAAGCTGCAACCCATGTCCCCTGGTCTCTCTCTGCTTGCCAAACATGAGGAGTTCAATTTACACAAAGAGGCCTCATCTTCTCTCCTCTCTCTCTCTCTCTCTCTGGGCTGATTTCTGACCTCAGTGGAATTACTGTCCTGATGGACACTAGCGTGGGATCAGAGTCATGTTGTTTGTATGGGTGTAGGATGAAGGGGTTAACTCACTGCTGTCACCTCCTTGTGGCCAGGTGTGGCGTAGCAGCTCTCTGCCCACTGGCAGTCTCCTGCTGATGGCTGTTCTGCCTCTTCCTGTGATGTGGCCCTCCGGACAGGTCACTTTAAAGCCTGTCCCCTTCTGGAGCAGGCCGTGAACAAACAACAGGGGGGACTGACGCAAATAAACAGAGTTAGTGAGAGAGAGGGGAACTGGTCCCCCTTGGGGTGCATCAGAATCTATGAATATCTCTCAGGGTGTGTCAGAATCTGGCCCTCTCCTCAGGCAGAGGCCTTCTGGGAAGTCATCTGGGAAGCTCCTGCCTTCAGTCAGCCCTTTCCTCAGGAGCTGAGGGCTGACGCTCTGTTCTCTTTTCTGGTCTGACAACAGGTGAGCTGCTCCGCTCCCCTGTTCAACTCTGCCTCCAGCATGTGCATGCATGGCAGGTGTGGTGGGGCGTAGCTGGCTGACCCCAGAGCAACTCCTTAGCTCCTTGTTGCCCAGTGTGGGGTTTGTATGCCCCATCGCACCCCCTCCTCCTGAAGATGGCACTGGGGACCCAGACCAGTAGATTATCCCCCTCTCCCTTCCCCGCCCTGAAAAAAAATGACATTTTGGTGAGCTTTTCCCACTCTGTGCTGAACTTGGAAGGTGTATACAGCTGGAGGGGTTGTGTCTTTGCTGGTGTTTAACCACCATAAGGGACATGATCAGTGACAAGCTAGAACAGATTTCCCAGGAGGTAGTAGTGGAGGGAGTCCACGGCCCATTTCACAGCCACACCTTCCTTTTCCATTATGGAATATGCCCACTCCCAAGAGAATAGTTTGCGGCTCAGGTAGAGTACAGGATGTTCCTCTCCATTTGCTTCTTGGGACAACACTGCGCCCTGTCCCACTTCTGAGGTGTCGGCTTGCAAAATGAATTCTTTGGAGAAGTCAGGACTGAACAGGACAGGCTCTTTTCACAAGTGTTCTTTCAACTTCTGAAAGGCCTTTTTGCAGGCCTCGGACCTGTGAAGCTTCTTGGGGCTGCTATTCCGGACTAGGTCTGTGAGGGGGGCTGCTGTGGTTGAAAAACCCAGGCGCAAATCGGCAGTAGTAATCTGGGAGACCTAATAAACTTTAGATTTGTTTCTTCGTGGTTGGGATAGGCATGTTTTGAGGGCCTGCACTTTACCCACAAGGAGCCAGTCCTGGCATGTCCCCACACTACATCCCAGGAAGGTGGTCTCTTTTCCAATCTTACACTTTGCTGGGTTTCCAACTGGCCCAGCCTCCCATAGGGACCAAAGTACGGTGGTGACTTGTGCCTCATGTTCACCCGAATCTCAGCTGTGGATGACCATATCATCTCAATAGCATGCTGCAGGTGATGGAACGTCTCTGTGGCACCGTGGAGGCCAAAGGGCATAATCCTAAATGACAGTGGCCAAAGTCTTGGCAAAGGTGGTTTTCTCCCGTGATTCTGGTGTGAGTGGGATCTGCAGGTGTGACAGGTCAGAGCTGTCTGAGTCCAGAGCAGTTCCTTAACCCCTTGTTGTCCAGTGTGAGGTTTGCATACCTCATCACAGTAGATTGAGAATGCTTTGTAGTTAAGGCAACGAGCTGGGACTCAGGAGATCAGGGTCCAGTTCCAGACTTCCGACGAGTCACACTTCAGGCTAGATCCTGCAGGTGGCTCCCCCAGAACATATCCATTTGCAGTATCTAGCCTTTAATCATTCAGTGTCTCAGGTCCACAGTTGTACATTGAAGATAATCACATCTCCTTTTTTGCACCCTTTTTCCACTTAGATTTGAAGCTTTTTAAGGTAGGGACTGTTCCTTATAATGTCTACATTCAGTGCCTAGCACCAGGAGTCCCTGAATTCAGTTGGGTCCTCTAGGTGCTCCTGTAATATTAATAAAAAATAAAAATGATCTGGAAGCCAACTCTTCTGTTTAGCACAGTGCCTATCCTCCCCGTACTTCTCAGCGGTAGAGAGAAACACTCTAGTGAGTGTCTCTCTCATTCTGTAACTCAGAAGAGTGGGGAGTTTGAGTACTTTTTTGAGCAAAAGGAGAGTTTGCTTCCCCGCTGGGATTGTCTTTGCTCCCACAGCAGTAATGATCAGAGTCCATCAAGAGCGCACGATCAGCAGTTTATTTCTTACGAAGTATAACAGTTGCCTAGGAGAAGATGGGATCAATAGCATGAGGAAATGCCCATACTTGGATGCCTGCAGCTCCTCTATCACACAAACAGGCAAAGAAAAATCCTTGAAGCTTTTACAAACATTGCTGGGCTTATTTTCGTTTTCCCGCATCCCTGATGGATAAAAAAAAAATCAATCCAAGCTCGACTCTATTTTAGCTGTGACCTTAGCTCCTCCATGTATTTTCTGCGTTATTTCTGTAGATTACTAAAACCAACAGTTATGATGATGATAATAATGCCATGGTGACTATTTGGAGCTCCAGGGAAGGAGACAGAGGCTGTCTAAGTATTTTAGATTTAAGAGGGAATAGTCTCGCCATTTACAATCAGATGTTTCCAGCCTGCCATGTTTTTTACTGCTGCAAGGTGAGCAAAGGTTCTGAAATGAAATAAAATGGAATGAACAGTATCTTGGCATCAAATGCCCTTTAAATAATCAATTTGGCATTTGGCTATTGGAACTTTCAAGCCATGTACATTACTTGCATGCTTTATTTGTTTGTCCAAAGTCAGAGGGGAACACGCCATTTGTAATCCTATCTGTGAAATAAATTAAATGGATAAAGAAGTCCCTAATTAAAGACTCGATAATGTGTATATATATTTTACATTGGAGCTAATACTTACAAAGCACAAACAAACATAGTTTGACACCATACAGACTCGTATTATATAGCATGTCAAATTTTGAGAGCAGCTATTTCGCACCTGATGCAGGGAATAGGGGATTTTACTCACATTATTATAATTATTTATTAAACATGTTCAGTATATTCAGTGCCCTACGGAATATGCACAGAATCATTGAATACACACAGAGAAAATATACAGTCGCAGGATATATACATAGAATATACACACAGACACAACAAACAGACAAACTATACACAGTCAGTGTATGCATACACACAATATACAGGCACATTACACACATAGATAATATACATACACAGTCACAGTATGCAAACAGACAATATACACACAGTCTCTGCTTCCAAGATCTTACAGTCTAAATAATGTTGCACATCAGGTGGAATTGCCTCCAGATTAAACCATACTGAAACAGCTAATTAGGGATGATGTTTGATACATTTACTACGGCATTTCTCCTTGCAGACATTAATTTATTTAGATGTATAAGGAATATACTAAAGAAAAAGCCCCTAAAATCTCTTGGCACCTTTACCACAATGAAAGATACCACCACATGAAAAGGAAAGCCAGCAGCTACTCCACACCCACGAGCAAAAAGTAACCGTCATAGTACAAAGCAAGCCCAGCAATACTCCCCTCGCTAACACAAATATCAACCACCTGTCATGTCCCTCCCTCTCTAAAAGTCTGGGTAAACAGACAGGCTTGCAGTGTGGCTGAATGTCAACAGATGTCTGGGTAGGTGGGGAGAGTAGGTTCGAAAGTTAAGGACCCCTCTCATCACAAAGAACACCCAACTGTCAGCTCCTACTGTTTGACATCACTCCATGGGACTACTCACATGCTCCAAGTTAAGCACCTGGTTGAATCTATACAGCATTTATTACACAATACCTGTGAATGTTTGGAGTGGGATCTGTTCTAAAAACATGTATGTAAATGTTTGCCAAGTACAGCTGAACTTTATTTAGAGAATGAGACCGTAACTGTGCCTTGCTGTATACTGTACGATACTTGACATGTTTTCTTATCACAGAAATAGCCTCGGCCAACTCAGTCTAAGAATACACAGCGTTAGCAAAACTCTGAAATCAGGCAAATTAGAACTTTGCTGGGAAGCCACCTCAGGAGCAGCCTGATCAGAAGAGCATCTTTCTCGGTGAGCCGTGGAGAAGATAAGGGAACATAACTTCTAATACAACATACAGAAGATTACTTTAAAAAAAAACAAAACATAAAACTCCGAGAATCTGAGAGAGAAGGAAAAACTCACAGCAGAGGAGAGGTAAAATCTGTGACATTCACCTCTCAAATTAAACTTCATGTGAAAGGAGAGTGAAGGAATTCTCCACTGCCTTGCACAGCCATTTACACCTGCAATGGCATTTTGTACCCACTGTGCACAGATGTAAATGACTCCACGAGGTAAAAGGCAGTAGAAAATCAGGTCTCACTTCCAACACCCTTTTTATGTAAGGGCTGGTCTCCATGCAGTTTTTGTAGCACTATAACTTATAAACTGACATAGTTAAAGTGATACGATTCCTTCATGTTGACACAATTATCCTGGTATAAAAGTGCATAGCTTTTGCAGCTGCACTCAGGGGTTTCTAAACTGATATCGTTATAACAGTATAAAAACCAAGCGTAAAACCAGCCCTAAGCAGAGGTTCTTTTGAAATCTGACTCTCCCATATATTACCTCCCATCTCTGCTGAAAGTCACTTCTCTCTCAAATGGAAAAGCTCATTCCTGATTGCAAGCTCAGGCCCAAGACTACAATCCAAATTCTACCCTTAGAGACTTAGTGACTTCCACACAATCCAGGCACATGCAAAGGACAAAATCGGGCCCAGTTCATTCTCCTGGAAGAAGCATTATATTGAAATAATAACTAGAGTTATTAAGTTATGCCAGCTGCCAGTAGCCCCAAGGGACTATAGTAACAGCCAAAAGTCGCCAGATAAAAGGAATTCACAGCCATGACACTCACACCTCTTGGCCATGTCCCCTATGCCCATATGAATGGGGAGGAGATGTATGGGCCATTATGCCAGCTCTGTGGCATGCAAGGTTCCCCTTACACAAGGGAGATCCTTCACTGTCCAGCTTTAGGGCAGCTTTGCGTTGGCAACAAAACACAAAATGGTCCCATGGCAGGCGAGAAGAATCAAGCCAAATACTGTTGCTTTATTTTGTGTTCCTCTTCTTAAGATATTTACGTTCTTCCAGATCACACAAAACATAAGAGAAGAGAGAGATGGGAAATGCCAGGTAGATCATCTAGTCCCTCCCCTTTTAAGGAGGGACTCCTTCCTATATTATATGTTTTGTCCAGTCAGGTATTATATATCTCAAGCAATGGGGTTTCCATCACTTCCCTTGACAGATTATTGCTCAGTTCAGTAAGTGTCCAGGAAGTTTCCCCCTGTTATTCAGACACAATGTTGTTCTCCAGCTCCTTTCACAAGGCCCTACGCTGAATTATAAAGCTTTGAGTGGTTCCAAAACAAATCACTTTCTCTGTCTTGGAAATACAGCCCTGAAGGAGGTGGGAGTTCTGTATACAGGAATCCTACAATAAATATATAGCCACTATTATTTTAATATCTGAGCACCTGACAGTTTTTAATGTGTTTATCCTCACAACACCCATATGAGGTAGAGACGTATTCTTATCTCCCCCCTAGAGAGAGGGAACTGAGACACGGAGAAACTAAGTGACTTGCTCAAGGTCAAACAGAGGAAGCATTTGGCAGAGCAGAACCTTGAACCCAGGTTTTGCAAGTCCTAGGCTACAACTAGGTGGGAGTAAAGCCACCAGTCCCTAACTCCTGCAAGAACTGCCAGCGGCTAAGGAGATCATATCCCTCTGACATGGACTTCTGCAATGCACCTGCCTGCCTCCACAGCTTCCCATGACAGCAGCTCACAGACCCCAACTAAGGAAGGGTCTCATAGTGTGGAGACAGGGCACACAAGAGTTAACACAGCCCTGGGCTATGTTCATTATCTATAGGCTTGCTCCTATGCGTATAGCACACTTGGTCCTCCCATTCCTACCCATGGGCCCATTTCCTCCTCTCATGTAGATCCCATTCATCACAGAGCACTTCCTCCATGGTTCAGGAAGGTGGAACTATGATGACAAAGAGGAAAGTGACCTCCCCATTACTACAACCCCCAACTAGGAGCTGTCCAGGTTTTTGTCCCCAATCTTCCCACGGAGACGGAGGTAACAATTTGGCCTTTTTTTTTTTTTTAATTCTCAATCAAAGTGGCCGAGCACGGATGGAATTTGCCTTTTGCTTCATAGCACAAAGGCGCAATGAATTTCAATGAAGAAGCAAGAGTAGTCAATAATTGGCACCAGCTGTCTTTTTTTGCCTCACCATCTCTGTTTTAATAGAAGAACTGCAGAACCATTCATGGTTATTTATATAAATGCTGTACACTGCCCCAGCTGCAGACCTTCGCCAATCTATATCATTTTAGAAAAGCAGTGTTGCATATTTTCTGCCAAGCAATTAACGCACACCGTAGCACACCAAGCAGAGAGTTTTAGTAGCACTAAACAAGGTTAGCACATTTGTAAACAGCTTGCTGTGGTGTAATATTTTTTTCTGCTCATATGGTCTAAATATACCTTGGGAGGATTTTCTCCAGTACGAATGGCTCTGCCTGAAGGAATTTAAAACAACAAAAGGACTTATGATAATTTCTTCTGCTGTTTGCCTAGCGTGCGCGCGCTCTCGCTCTCTCTCTCTCTTTGTTTTCTGGTTGGTCAAGTTACCAACTGAGGGTCAAGTTCCACCAATTATCCAAATGAGAGCTTGGTTTTAATGGAGCATCCAGTTTAAATAGAGATGAGGTAGAACACACATACTGGCCACCTGAGTTCTAACCTAAGTGCCACAGACTATCCATATAGACTACCCATTGGCAAGACAGCTGGGACAAATCTCATCCCTGTAGAGAGAGAGTACACAACACCCAAGTACGGGCTTAGTTATCCATAAGACCGGGCACTAACACCCTTTAAGATGTGCATTCTACTCTCCATAGACGGCATTGTAGAAATTCAGGCTTCTCATTTACTAGTGACTTCCAGATCAAATGTGATCAGTTTAGAAGCTAAACTATGTTATTTCTGTCTCTCATAACAGTCCAAATTTATAACCTGGGTTTTGGGAGTCAAACTGAGTTCTTGCCTCCTCCGTGCACGGCCCTCAATAATAACAAGCAGCAGCTCTGCAGAGACAAGGTGAGTGAGGCAATATCTTTTATTGGACTAACTTCTGCTGGGGAGAGAGACAAGCTTTCGAGTTTACACAGAGCTCTTCAGGTCTGGGAAACTAACTCAAAGCATCAACGCTACATAAAATAAATAAAACAACACTGCATAAAAGCCCGGCAGCTCTTTTTATGCCTATAATGACTCTCGAGCAAACCCATCACTGTCATTGGCCTGCACAGGTAATACTGACTGGAGTTCAAGTCAGACATTTGGGTGACCATGCATAAGCAGGAGTGGAATCCAACCATTTCTTCGTAGCTCAACTGGCTCTTCAGACCTAAGCAACAGTTAAAAAAATATTTTTGTCCCTCAAGTCAGCAGATATGACTGGATGTGCAAAGTGAACAGATCTGCTCAGAAGAAGGTGCCATTTTAAGATAGTCACAGTTCAAAGCAGTGCCCTATGTAAATCTCTCCGTGTCTCAGCTCACCTATCTTTACAGCTGGAGGGACAGTAATATTGACCTACCTCACAGGGGCTTTGTGAGACTAAATACATATTTTATACAGGGCTTTGGGACCTGAGACAAAATGTGCTATAAAAGTGCAATGTATTTATTTGTTTTATGCACTTGAACCTAGATAAAACTGGCTCGAGAGGCTGGACTGGGATTCATAAGACCTGGGTTCTGTCCTTGGCTCTGCCACCCATTTGCAATGTGCTCTTGGGTAAATCACTTCCCCTCTCGGTTTCCCCTTCCCTTCCTTGTCTACTTAGGCTATTGGCTCTTATTCTCTTATCCATACACCCCCCTATTACTACTATTGGTTATTTGCACTGCAGTAGCATCTGGTAGCCGTAGTCTTGGACTAAGATCCTGTTGTGCTAGGAGTTGTATGAACGACGATGGGACCTCAGTCTTGCTTATGCTTCTCAGTGCATTGGTAACCCAAATAATACTTATTAATGTAATGTCTTTAACAGCATCTAACTTCCCGCTAGATCTACAGCACATTCTGCCTTTTAAATAGCTCGTTTCATAAGCTTCTTTGATGGGCCACCATCCTGTTTGATATTCCATCCATGCTTGTTGTGAGGAGGCTGTTAATGAAATGGCAAAGACCTCCCGATCCTTGCGTATGCCTAAAAGATGTCTACAAAGCAGTACACTTTTTACACTTCATTTAAAAGCTCTAGAAACTAATTGGAGTACAAAGTCAGGTCTAATTGATGTTTGTATTGATTGAACTGCTCCAAGCCTTAATTTCGGTTGTAAACCTCACTTTAAAATAAAGCCATTCATAATTAAGACAGGATCTGTAATTAATGGATTTTTATAGTCATAACAAAATTCCTCTCTCATCAATCTAAATTAAACTCTGCATCAAAGTTAGTGCAAATTAACTACCGTGGGTGACAAATTTGCTCTCAGCAAAGCTTTCACTATTTTTATCAACATCAAAAACTAATTTCTGAACCTACACAATTGTTGAAAGTTCATGTTAATAAACACGTATCAGAAATGGAATGTCCTTATTTCTCAATGTTTGGGGCATACACACACACAAATGAGACAAATATTTGATGGCTTTTGCTGTAAATTGTGAAAAATAATCAACATACACCAGGCTTCTTCTAAAAATACCTTGGCACCATATCTTATAAATATATTATATGGTGAGAGTAGTTCATGGTGCCATGGAGCTAACCATTGGAGCATTTAACCCTTTCCTCCTAAAATATCAATCTGTGTTTAGACAAATGAAGTATTAAATTCTTATTTGCACCCAGTCTCTTTATCAGTTAGACCCGTTCGTGAAACTTCGGTTGATCGTACAACTTTGCTCAGACTCTTCTTATTGGAAAACTTTACAGTCGTACGCACAATATGTACCGAGAACAGGATGTTTTAGGTTCATGGGGGAAAAAAAGGGTCATGGGGCTTGCCTATATGGGACGGTAATGCTCTCTACTGGGGTGTGAGTTCTAAAGCACACTAAGGTGCTGTGCAATAATTTGTGTAGACCCTGCGTTTTAATGTAGTATTGTTTGAAACAGTACTATGGTAAAGTGCACTGGGGAATCTGGGCAGATCTACATGGATCAACATGGTAGTATGCTTTAGAAATCACACCCCTGTAGAGGGTATTACCTCACCGTGCAAACGAATCCTTAGGACAAGTGTATAGAATTTTAAGCTTTCTAATAAATAATCTTCTATGTACAATACTCTAACTTTTCCTTCTGCAGGTAACTTCCAGAAAGGCACCAACTTAATTGGTGCCTTAGTGGAAAATTGCTGCCAGTTCCTACACGGGTACTGTTTTCCTCCTGTTTATGTCTGGCTGCCTCACCGCAATTAAAAGGGACCCTGCAGAGAAAGCCAAGTATTTATTACTCTATCATACTTAAATACGTTTTCAAAATAGTCTTTAGAAGTACTTGTCACTGTGTCTGAACAGTAGCAGTGCTTCTACCGTTGAATGCTGCCATTTTGACTTTTTCTGCATTAGACTGCTGGGAATTTGGAGCCCAATCCTGTTCCGGCTGCAGTTAACAGGAGTTTTGCTAGTAGTATCAGTGGGGGCAGAACCGGGGCCTAAGATTAAGGCACAGGAAAACCATCTCAGCACTGGAAAGCATGGGCAGGGCAGAGAATTTCAAAGCTGTTGTCAGACAAATTTGACTAAACACATCCAAAGTTAGTTTCAAAAGTGGGTCCCAGTTTTCGTTTGACAGAACCAATTCACATGTAGTATGACAAGTGGGACTGGAGAAAGGGTCAGTTGCTAATGAAACACATGGGCTTGCTTACCGTGTATTTCAAAAGACCCAATGTTCAGAGCAACCCATTTTGCCCATAGTCAAATCTCAATGTAAGCCTCTAAGAAAGCCTTAGCTGTGGTAATTCACACTCTTTTTCACAGGTTTGCATGTGTTCATTGGCAAAAATGATGAGACTGGCGGCCATATTGTAAAATACCATGTGGTTGACTTTGTTTTGTTAAAAGCTGGATGCATATTCTTATCGGCCAGCAAACGGTGCTCCTTATATTAACTATTTAGACACAGTATACATAAATATATCGTAATTCTTTTATATAGCACTCAGACTTTTCTTGGCAAGCACCATTCACGCCCAAACAGCTCTGGCACACAGCCACCTCAGATAGAGAAGAATTTATATGTTTGCAGACATGAAGACAATTCTACCAAGTCATTGCTGACCCCTGGTCAAATTTAAACCAAGGTTTGTTTTGAATTTGTTTGCACATGTCCATCTTCATCCTGCCTTCCCAAGCCAGTCTGGTGAGCGGGCAGTGTATTAAATATATATTAATCCAACTGTCCAGGAGCGTTGTATATTTCAGCACGTTTGGACATGTTCTTTCTCTATCACCACTGTCAAAAGACCTGTCAAAGTCAGAGTTCCCAGTTTATGAAATAAAGTTACTATGGAAAAACGCTGTGACACATTTACATCAGACCGAGAAACTAAAATAGGAACTGAAACGCAGAGATGGAGCTGAGCTGTGCCAAACTTCCCCATGTGGGAGTATTCTGATCTGGCGTTTTGATTCACCTGGCTGCAGGACACTAGTTGCAGCAGTTGGATCCAAACTTCCTCACAGTTCAAGGAGCTGAAATTTTGGTTAATTCCCATGTGTACTAAAAAGCGTTTCTTTACAAATGAAGCAAAGCTAAGGAGATTAGTCAACTATTTAAATCTCAAATGACTAAGGGCCAGATCCTGGTCCCGTTAACATCAGTGGCAGTTTTGATATTGAAATCAATGAGGTCAGAATTTTACCTTTTCAGCATGTGCATTTGGATTTTTAAAACAACAAACCCATTCTAAAGCTAACTGGCTGGAATCAATGCCTCCATCCTCTGGGCAAGCAGATTCAGCGTTTTTCTGCAGCCTAAAGTAGCTCATCTCATGAAGTAACATGGAAATGCTCTGACTGGGTGCCAGTGATGTCACCAGTCATTGCTGGAGGAAGACAAAGCTCTGAACTCAAAAAGCTTAAAGTTGCCCAAAAGCTTTTTCTGTGCCAAGACATAATAATAGGGGCCCGATCCTGTAGTTCTTGAACACTCAAAATCCCCTTGGAAGTCAAGAGGGATTTGGAACACACAAGTAATGGAGGACGACACTGAAACAACAACATGGGGCTGTTGTTATTATTAGCTAAGAACAAGGGAAACTTTGGGGAGAAAAAAAACCCTGTACAATACTAAGTCATCAGTTTTAGGCATCAAAGCTTCTCCTTCTGTGCCATATCAACAGCCACAAAGCCTTTAGTGTCCATCAATCATTAAAAAGAAAGCCAAAGCTTTGCCACTACCAGGTTTAAAATTTTTTTTCAAATGTGGACAAAAATCTCGACAGCCACTTGTTCAAAAGGGTTAACAGGACCACTGCACAAATGGGACATCATTTATCTAATACGTTTTATTTCTGCATTGGTATCGATCTCATCTCCTCCTCTTAAGGAGCACAATTAGTCTTATCAATGCAACTGAATGAAAATGACTGGTGACTACTGCACGCTGTAGCCATGAGGAAGTAGGGGAGACTTTAACACCAGCTTTTGTTGTAGGACAGCAGAAAGGCACATGGCCAGCTTTGAACATGGGAGTTGTCAATAAGTGCTTCACTCCCACAAGAAATATTCTCAACTGGTCTCACAGCTTTCTCCTTCTACTGGTTGGTTGGTTGGTTTGTTTTCATCTATTCTTTATAAAGGGCGAGATAGCTTCTGTGTGCTCATGTACCTACCGCAAAATAAAAACCACAAAGAAAGAGACAATAAAACCTATCAAGCTACTGTCCTGCTCCCCACCATGGGTTATCAGCACTAAAGTCCCGATCCGGACACCACTTAAGACCATGTACAAATGCCTTCCTGAATCAGGTCTGGAAGCATAGGACTCTGCCATTCAAACTAAAGGAGTAATTCCATTAGCTGGAAGCAGTAATTGGCTCTTATCCTCTGATTCTGGACCAGCCACAAGAATGAGACATGTAATGTAAACTGAACCAGTGGATTACAATACTGAGAAGAGTTATTAGGTTGATGTTTTCTATGCTTATACTATACAGGCAGAAACAATGGACCAAATACTATCCTGATTTATACCACTGAAGTCATCAGAGGTGCACAGGCTAGTTTTGCCCATGTGACTGCTTTCTATCTTTAATAATGGGTTTGAGCCAAAGCCCACTGAAGTCAGTGGGCAGACACCTATTGATTTCAATGGACTTTTAATCAGACCCAGTGTGCCTATACTATAGCCAGTGGTTACACACACACTGTCTCCATAAAGATAAGGAACTGAGACAGGCAGTTGTTCAGGCAGACTGGCCCCTTAGCTGTATGGTTAATTAGCTGTTGGGGTGCCCTCAAACTGTGCCCCTTGCTTATAAGTTAAATGGAATCCAATGAAGCAGAAATCCAACTCAAATGAGTACTCCCATGTGGCAACTATGTGCCAGGGGCAATATGGTCTAGTGGCTGGAGCAGAGGACTGGTAGCCAGGAACTAGTGAGTTCTACCACCAATTCTGCAGATGACTTTCTGGGTTGTTCTGGCCAAGTCATTTTAAAAGCTCTCTGGAGGCCACACCATTAATTACTTTAGGGGGCCTGGTGAGGATTAAAGTAATGTGTGTAAAGCATTGCTATTAATGCCAACACACACCATGTGAAAATTTCATTGCAAGGCCCAGTGACAAGGAGCTGTATGTAATTCCATCTTTGCGTCTGTTATGTACATTATGTCGGTAATGACCTTTACATTCTGGAAACTTTAGGAGCATTTAAACAGGTGACCATTTAAGCCTGTAAACAGTCATATGCTGGAAAGAGGCTACCCAAAAGCTAAACAAAATAGGATAAAGCATCTCCATCATGATTTCTGTGCTGTGTAGAGAATACACATCATAAATGCAACTTGTCTGCAGACAACTACTTCTTTTCTGTAACGTCCACTAACCCTATTGTGGCTGTTACTTACCCTCTAGTGGTTGGACTAGGATTAAAAGGTTTATGAGTAGAGTTGGCCAAAATGTACGCTCCCTGCAGGAAACTTCACCTTTTTGAAATTTTCCACAAACCAGAAATCCTGAAAAAAAAATTCATCTTGGAAATATCGACACATGGTGTTTCCTAAAGAAAATCTGCTCCCCGAGAATCTGACTGCTGCTGAATGAAATTGACATTCTTCTCACAGCCACCAGCTGGCACAGGAGTTTGGAAGTCCAGGGGCTCCCAGCCCAGGGCAGTCCACATGAAGAGGGGCTGCCCCAGACCCTGGGATCCTGGCTCTATGGCAGGGCTCCTAGGCTCCTTGCCAAGCCTTGGTTAGAGCTGGGGCTCCCAGGAATATGGCTGAGAGTCTGGAAGCCCTGGCATGGCTGCCTGCCCCAGAGCAGCAGACCCCGAAAACCTGGGCTCCCCAGCAGTGCAGAGAGCTGGCAGGTTTTCCATGCAAACCTGCCTTTCATTCACTGAAAATTCATTAAACCGGAGGTATTTTTGCTCAACATTTCCGGTTTGATGAATCAGCATTTTCCTCACACAATTTCCAGCCAGCTCTTTTTATGAGTCTGCTAGTGCCCCCAAGCTAATGGATTTGTTTCTTTAGCACAGGTAGCGGGGGCCTGTGTTTTTAGACTCAGAGGTACTAAATTCAATATCTGCAGACTAGCCAACCAGTGGTGTCATTACATCTATTATTTGTATAAAGCAATAAGTAAGGCAATCAATGAAGCTTTATGGAAGGGGAAAATCAAATTTGCTGAAAGCTACAATCCCAGGAAGCCAGGTAGGGAAAGCTTATTGTTGCTGCTATGTCCTTCAGCTCCCTCGATATGTTTCCATCTCTCCTACACCAGCACTGAACTAAACGTTTACTTTCCTCCCAAGCTGTCAGAGATAAAACTTAAGTCCTTGTGACAAGCATCTTACCCATCACATGCTTTTAGAAAAGAAGCTTCACCTTTCAAAGGCACAAACTTAGCTGTACCTGCAGAGCACAGGGGATGCCACCTCCACATTAAGAGCTGTTGAAGAAAAAATACACCCAACTGATTCAACTGTAGGGGGAAAATACCAATTACTAGCTAGTTAAAACAGTTATTTTCCCCCCTCTCCATTCAAACCTATTCAAGGAACCCCCTGGCTATGCATTAGATTTAGATGAAAGGAAAGTAATGAGATCTGTCTTTACCAATTTCAGTAGATAATTGCCCAAACGAATAATCTCATTAGTAATTAGAAATGCCCTGTTCCAAATGTGGCTGACATGTTTGTGTTCTATTGACTTATCACCAAGAGGCACTACACTTCCCCTAAATGACATTATAAAGATGTGAATTGGAGAAAATGAGCCTAGATACTTTTTCACGGCTGAGGGGTTATTTTAGTTTTTATGTATGTCTCAGCAAACTGAAGAAAAGATGTGAAACATTAAGACTGATCATAGCGCTGTGTTACTGAAGACTGGAAAATATAGGATGGTAAAATATCTGCTTTGGTTATTCTATCTTTATTATTTGCATTATTTGTTCCTACGACATACCAGGGGGCTGTTTACACATATAGGGAGGCACCGTCTATGTACTGAACCCTTTATACTTTACACCCAGAGAAGTACTGCAAAAACAGCGTATGTGAGCATTCATTCCAATTCTCATCAGCTTTTTCGTTCTACTTATAGTTCCCCTTTAGCTGACTGGTTGCAGATGCCAGGGGCCTTGCAGGTCAAGATCCCCAGTGGAAGAGAAATCAGTGACCTGGAGTCTGGTTATATTCTAAGTATAGCTTGTTTTATTTATCTACATATACTAGTCCTGGAACAGAGGTGGTCACATACAGCACACAGGCAATTCCTTCTTTCAGGAATCTCTGCCCAAAACCAATGACTGGTTCCTAGGAAATATTTGATTTGAATCAGAGGCTGAGAGAGAGGGCAAACTCTCTGGTTCTTCCCACAGCTCCCTGTGATGAGTCCCTCCCCCGGGGTGCCACCTGGAACTGGGGTACCACTGAGCCCCCCGACCCACCAGCCTGGGCTCCCTTTTACACTGTACTGCTGTGACAAGCTGCAAAGCCTTCTCTAGCCTGCACTTTCACCAGCACACATACAGTTAGGAACACACCCAGCTGCAGTTACATGCGGGCAGGCTCTTTAACCAGCCCCTGCATGGGAAGGCCTCAGCTAGGGCACGTCCCAGCTCCTAAGGCACACACCTCCTCTGGAGTATAAACCCAAAATTATACTGTCTTGCGCTGCACAGGGAACTGTACAGCGTAAGCTCATAAAATTCATCCCCTCCCTGAATGTGGAGAGGAAATGCAACAGCCTTTTGCCCCCGAGTTATGATTCCCACATACTAGTTTTAGATAAAGCAAAAGCACGTTTATTAACTACAAAAGATAGATTTTAAGTGATTATAAGGAATAGTAAACAGATCAAAACAGATTACCTAATAAATAAACAAAAATGCAAAGTAAGCTTAATATACTAAATAGATTGGATATGAATAGCACGTTCTCACCCTAGGTGATGACACCAGCAGGCTGCAGACTCTTAAGCTGCACTTGCTTACAGCTTGGAATCCCCAGGTGTTCCATTCATAGCCTGGGTCCAGCACTTCCCCCACTTCAGTTTTTTTCCCCTCAGGTGTTTCCAGGAGCCCTCTTGGGTGGGGAGTCAGTGAAGAACCCAGATGATGTCACTCCCTTGTCTTATGTAGCTTTTGCACATGGCAGGAACCCTTTGTTTCACAGCTTGGTTCGCACACCAGTCAGTGGAAAAATACTGATATCTCAAGGTGGAGTCCAGCACCAGGTGACATGGTCACATGTCCCTGTAAAGTCACAGCAGCCATCCCCCACAGGCCGTTTGGAGCGGTCACCGGAAGGCTCACCAGGTGGGAGATGAGCTTCTCCTAAGGCCTATTATTTCTTCCTAATGGCTCATTAACCTGAATGGGCCCTTCCCAGACAGCCATCTAGACTGAGAGCATTTTCCTAGTGGGCATTGCTCAGGAATAGCTACATGGGAAATAGATACACAGTCAATACTCATAACTTTGGATACAAAAATGATACATGCATATGAATAGGATAATCATATTCAGCAAACCATAGTCTTTCCAATGACACCTCACATGCCTTATCTTGCATAAAATACATCATAATTATGATATAATTATATCATACTAATATCGCTATGAAGAATATGGGACACAATGTCACACTCCCCCCTACTGAATTCTGCATAACAAAACTTACATCACTTGTCTTCCCAAAACTGAACATTTGCTCACATATTAAGAAAAAGAACTTGGAAGACTGTAACAGCAACACCTATATGCACCACAGACATGTGCTTTACCCTCACCTTTGAATGCAAAAAGAAATGTCATTTCTAACTCATTTTAATTTCATTCAGAGGCAGATTTTGCTAATAGCCCTGGGCCAAATTCATGGTGTCATCCCACTAACTTCAGTGAATTTGGCCCACTCATCCTACAATGTAATAACATTACAAATGGCAAACAATCACAAAGCACTTTACATACTACCGAGATGATTCTCCTTTTGATCAGCACTGCAGACCTTGCACCTGTTCCACTTCTAGACTCCCTCTGACATCAATAGCGCTGAATGGAGAATTCATATATATAAATATATATACACACACACACACACAAATTGCTTCTCCCACTGACCCTGTGTCACCTTTGAAGTGAAATGAGGCAAGTGGTTAACCCAGTGCCCCACAATACTGTTACACCCCTGGGCTAGTACAGATGACAAATACCTTAACCCAGGCATGCACAGTAAAACCTGTTATAACCAAACAAAGTTCTAGGTTCTAGTCCCAACTCTGCCTCTCCTGTGCTGTGTGACTAGGCAAGATGCTCAAACTCTCTGTGTCCCTCTCTGTGAAATGATGACGAGGATACTTGCCTGGCAAACAGGTCTGCTCTTCTGTTTGGATGATTAATGTTTGTCAAGTACTTGAAATTTTCACCTGGAGGGAGCCATATACCCAGCCAGTGATATATTAACCGTAGGGATTACTTGCACCTCTTCGGTACTCATGGGCATGCAGAAGCAAACTCTGAATTCAAAGTTTCAATTTACTATCCTCTGATGTTTCAAAAGCCAGCCAAGGCCACGAAAAGCTTCTTCCCAGCTGGGTTTCTGCCCCACCATCTGTCTGACAGTTGGAAGCAGAAGCAATGCGACAAGCCGACAACTGCTGCCCGTAGTCCTGGCTGCCAGCTCATCTTGCTCAGGAGGGCCTCTAGGATGGAACCTGAGTGGTCAGACCCCACATCTAGCCAGCTACCAACCACCCGCTCCCTTGCCTGTGCCCTCCAGAACAGTCTGTCCAGCTTCCTCTGTCCCCCAATATTCCCCGCTTCCCCGTCCCAGCTCTGACTCTAATATCACCCCACCACCACCGCCTCCTCTGTTCCTGCTTTGCTCTTCCAACGAATCTGCCCCCAAGAATCTTGGCCACTCCACCCCAGAGAATCCTGCTTCCCTCTCACACATGATTCTCCACTTCCCCACTATTCTTTCTCCCCCGGCTTTAAAACTCCCTCAGCCACTACCCTGGAGATCCCCACTCACTTCCTATCTTACCTGCCACCAATTTTCCACCCCTCTCCTCTTCCCCCTTTCTGAATGTTTTGCAAATAATCTGACAAAATTACCAGGAAGGAGTGTGTTTCAGTGGCTGCGCCAGACAGGAGCTGGGTGCCCCGTGTGGGTTGCACTGTATATTACTGTGCATTCACTCAGTGAAAAAAGACAACAGCTTCCTATCTCTGGCCATTCGCATCTATTCTCATTTCGTTTTGGGATGAGCTACCGTGTGTTTTTCTATTTCCCCTTCTTAGCCTTCAATTAAGCATTGCTCTGAATGACATGATCTGGCTAGGTAAACTTGGATATGGAGCTTTTACAACAGCTGGTCTCATGCTTCCCACAGCCTTGTAATTGCAGGGAGAAAGGGAAGGTGGGTCTGAACCGTATCAAGACACAATGCAGTCTATTAGTTCTACTCTTCTGAGCATAGCGTGCTTAGCTTCTCTCCTCTGGATCTATGCCTTGCTAAGTGACTCGTCGCTCTCCCAGTCATGAGACGTGAGTCACAGCCTTGCCCCCTCAGGAAGACAAATGTACTTTATCATGTGTGGGGAGAATAGTACTGAGGGAGTGGGGGCGCGGGGGGAACAGAATCAAAACGTGTCATTACAGACTTATGGACAGCAGTTGCCTGCGATGGCTTCTAACCAATAACACAGCAGGTTTGAAGATGCTTTATGATGCCACATAACAGATGCCCTGAAAATCAAACTCAAGCCGTTAACATTAACCTTGACATTTTATCTTATTTTTCTAAAAAAAGGTCTTTAAAAAGAATCACATGTGGAAGATACAGGCAAAGCTTTCCCTGGATTTCTGGAGATTCCCCATCTCCTCCATTCATGGGATAAATGCAAAGCAGAGGTTCACTCAGTGCCATTCATTTAGATCCATTTCAGCAAAGCACTTAAGCCTTTCCACTAAAAACACATGTTTAAGTTAAGCACTTTGCCGAAAAGAGGTTTTCCTCCGAATACTACCTCTGGGAAATCTTATACCACTCAGATGGGGATATAAATACTATTCTGCCCTTCTTACAAACATTGCTCCCATGTGGTAAACTGAGGCACATAGCGATTAATGACTCACAAAGTCTCAGTGCAGAACTAGAACCCAGAAGTCCTGGCTCCCAAGCTGTTGCTCTGTAGCTGCCAGATCTCATTATTAATGAGGCAAAATCTAGACTGGCTTTATGAAATGCACTTAAACATTGCGGCGAACAGATGTCTAATCGTAGGCATCGCTGAATTTGGCAGGGTGACTCTTCTGGACTTGAGGAAGTTGACTCAGGTTTTGCTACAACTTGATTAAATCTGACATGCTGAAAAACACAGTGAGCTACCTCATCATGGCTGAAACATTGATCACTGTAACACTAAGGGGCACCTGACAGCAGACAACCCAGCAAACGGACTGAGACAGAGCTGGTTCTCAGCGCTCGCATCGTTTACTTTGTCAAGTATTAATTATTTAAAATAATGCTAATTGAAGGGGAAACAGGCAAAGTGCGCTGGCTAATTGATACACTACAGTGCATGCTATTCTGAGCAGGAACCCTGCTGGAACAGAAGTACCGCAGAGGTGCCCTTGACTGGGTACAGCTAACTGAACAGAACTCATTTCCCCATGCAGCATGAAATATGCATCCTAACCACTGCTGAGCCTGTCGAACCTTTTCCCGCATTTTATAAATTCATGCAAGCTCATTCTGCCCCAGAATCATGCAACGTTAAGGTCCCATTTGCTCCACTGTAGGTCTGGCTTAGATTCATCAGGGCACTCTAGTAACATTCCTCCTCCTTTTGTCTCTTTTTTAACTGCATCTTGTCTGAACCTCCTGAGTCCACTCTGCAGCAGCCCCAAGACTTTGGTTGAGACATGAAAGCCCTAAGCGATGAGATAGATGACAGTTGGTATGAGAACCAATACGGCACAGAACAGAAAATACAACAGGCTATTTAACTAAGCACTTACATAATATATTGGGGGCCTGAATCTTCTCGTACACACTTCGTGGGCGTGACACAAGTCTAGCATCATTGACTTCAGTGGAGTTATTCCCAATTTAAACTGGCATAAGTGAGAGGAGAATCCCCCCCCTCCAAATTAATGAATCCTGAATGAGATGAGCATTAATGCAGATTTATTCAGCCACAAATGGGGAAGGTGAGGCACAGAGAGGCTAAGAGACTTGGCCTAGGCAACTTAGCAACACAATGGCCCCTGTTTCTAAGATACCAAGTGCAAATGGGAATCTTCAGTCAGCTGGTCTGAATACACAGTTCTGCAGGCCTCCTGCTGCTCCCACGAGGCTGCTGTTCCTCCTCCATTGAACCTGCAGCTCAGGAAGGAGACAGTAGTTGGCTTCAATGGGGCTATCTTGGCAGGAACAGAGCCAGCAGCCCACCAGGAGTGGTCAGAGAGGGACAAAGAAGGGTCAAAGAGGGAAGTTTTTAAAAGGTCAACGATAGGGTTTATTCTGTAAGAAGGAAAAAAATCTCCTTCAAGGTATTCAGAGGCTGTTCCCTCTAACCACCTCCAGGTGCATTCAGTCTGAAATCTGTTTCCCTGCCGCACTCCCCACCCCAGGCCCTATCAGCCCAGGGAGCAAACAGCGGAAGCAGAATCAAACCCCACAGCCTCCTGTGTGGCAAGGAGAGGCGCTTCAACCAACAGCAACCAGTATTGACCACTAATGAATTCACGCAGCATCTGAAAGGTTCTGGAGGGATGCTAGAAAATGTTCACCTTGATCTGAGCCTCTGGATGTAGGCACCTGATGCTGACTGAACACATGGGCCCCAATCCTCCATTCTCTGGCTTCTGTGCCTGGGAGAGAAACAGCAGGAGGGAGGCAAAGGTAGCTTAAAGCCCATTTTGACTCTGCCTATTCAGGGGTCTGCCTGGGAAGCAGAGAATAGCCACAGAACAGGGCACTCTCCCTACCCCCTCTCCCTTTTGTGAGCTCCACAGCTTCTGAGAAGCTGTCCGTGCAGAGGGTGTTCTCCAGACTGCTGCAAAGGGGCTTTGCTGTTAACTAAGGCTCAGGCCCACTGAGTTTTTAGAGCAACATGCACTGAGAATCATGCTCCCTGCAGAGCAGCTGTGAGGTGAACCATGGATTTAGGACAAGGAACTGGACAGATCCTGGAAAACGACTGGTCTAGATTAGAAATATGCATTTAAAAGGTCCATATTAAAGTGGTATCAATGTGTCATTGTCCGATTTAAGGGACTTTTAAAGCATGTTTGGAGCTCGATCTGAGTTTGCCAGGCAGCAGTTCTGCACACAGGTCCTTGGCCCATGCAGAGAGCGAGTTATAATACTGCTCCAAAGAAAGGCAGTCTTCAAAATGAACTGGGTTTATTTACAAAAATTCAGAGGACTATTTGCCCACAACAATTCAGATCACACGAGGGATAACGTAACAATGATGCGTTTCCAGTAGGAGACACGCACGCCTGTCTCCATGCTACGAGGCAAGAGATTAAATAAACAAAGTACTGAAGAGTGAGGTAAAAGTGACTTGGTGCAAACCACGGGGCTTTTCTAAAAATGGTCTTGTACACAGAGGGTTAACAATGTCCACCCTGTATCGGTTCCTTCCTTGCTATCTCCCGCTTTCGTACACCATCCTCATTCAGATTCATTGCGGAGGATAACTAACCCCAGTGACACTCGGAGGACTTGCCCACTGACCAGCCAATACCAATAGCTACGGTGATGTAGTTAGAGCTCAAACGTAACCTCTTTAATTGTCTTCCAGATGGTGTCCCTAGCAATTCTCATCTGTTGGCAGCTGATCGTCAGTTTATTAATTCTCTCTGTCAGAGCTCTCCCCTCAGAGACGGCCGCGATGTGCGTTACTGGATTTTTCCTTTATAACAGACTGCTGGGGCAGTAAGCCAAGGTGAATGAGCTTTACAGTAAAGGATTCTGGCATCAGGAGGGAGGGGTTGTTCTGGGGAAAGGAGCAAGCACTTCCCCCTTTAACGCAAGGCATCTGCGACCCCTTTCCCCAGCACATATACAAACGCTACAAGATTCCCCCCAATATCTTAGCAACCTGCCACGTTGGGCAAATATAGAACCACCAGCCAGGGCCCAGGCAGTAAAACATCTGGGAATGGAAACCTGAGCTGCTTTGTGCCGCTCCACAATTTCCATTCTGTAGCTTTTTACCACCTGCCTGCTGAGGGTCCTTAGTGCCTCATCTAGCACAGCACTGGCCCTCTAGCCATAGAGTTCCCTGACACTTCACAGCATCCACAGCTTAGAAGATATGAGCTTGGCTCCCTACAGAGCCCAACTTCCTTCTAACCCCAAGAGTCACTCTTGCGTCATACCGGCTTTGTGTGTCCGTGTGACTGACGGCACCTGCTAGGAGCTGGGACCTGTTACTCCTGTTAACAAAAGCTCTTGTAGCTCAAGTGCTAGACGCCTGTGTTTCTGGAACTGAATTACAGTCCCTGTGAGTGTGTGAGAGATTTGTCTAGTAATTGTGTCTGTCTGTCTGCAGCACCTGGATTTCATACCAGCTCTGTGCAAAGTGGGTGTAAGATGCTATCAGATCAGAACCGTAGATTTTACCACTTACTTTCCCACTTACTAAATGGCTACGCAAGGTGCAGCTCAATGGAGAATTAGGCCCGATGTCTTTGAGCCAGTATGTAAACATCAAAGCAAACCCAAATAACATTGGAATCTATAGACTCCATATTAATTTTATAGAAGATAAAATAGATTCGGATAATTATACACGCAGAGCACTGCTGTGTGCTCCCTTTGTCTGATTTAAATGAACACTCTCTAACCTAAGCCCACAGTAAATAAGAACACAGGCCAGAATGGGTAGCCACAATCTCGCTCCGTGCATGTATGTTCTTCCTGTGGGTATTCGTTCTATGGGCTTTTTTCAGGAGCAAATGTGCATCTCATAATAAAATAATCGATATTATACAGAAGTTATCATTACCGTGCTGGTATTTGTGATTTCTAAATGGAAACTGTTTCAACCCTGAAGCAACTGGGCACTGAAGAAATTCACACTGTAATTAAAATAAATTTATATTTGGGAAACTGGAAAGAAAAGCCCCACAGGCATCAGAGATACCCAAGGTCCAGCCGGGGGAGTATCTGCATCATGACACTGTGGCTTTCTATCACAAAGATGAAACAGTATTTAAACACAATTTAAAACTTAAATTATTCCATTTTCACCCCAGATCACTCATGATGGGAAATCCATGGATGAACCTCTCTTTTACAAGCATTCCGAGCTTTATACAATTTCATCTATGTAATTAACAGGCTGCTCCCAGAGCTCACACTGAAATACAGGCTTTTGAGAAACCTCTGTGGCTATCGCCCTCAATGCTGTTCATCACAGCTGCTAATCTGAGCATTAGCCTTTAATGCAACATAAGCATGGCTAGCATTTCAGCTTAGTTCCTTCTGTGTCATGCCTGGCCATTTCAGAAGAGGTCCTTGGACCCCCAAATGCACCTTATCTTTCCCTTTTATCCCTCTCCTCCTCTGGGTGGTTTTTTCCATGGCCAAAAAGCTAAGAAAGGCAGACTCACTCAGTGTTGCTCCATGTGTCAACCAAGCATCTAACGGGCCATAGCCCCTTTGGATTTTCCTCCCTCTGAGTGCTGGTGCATTGCTTCTCCAAAGAACTTCAGTTTCACGTTCTCCGCAGATACCAAGGCAGCTCACTCTGCAACAATAAGTCTCATCTGCAAATATATTGTGCAATCAGCTTGATTTTAAGACTAGCAAGAATCTAACTGCTCCTCGAGCCACCAGAACTCAGCAGGGTGAACAAAATAGCCACAACTCCAAAGGCGTCACAGAACAGGCACATTCTAAAAGAATCATTTTCAGGGAGGAACTTCTGGGACTAATATTGTGGTTCCCCATCTCTGAGAGGCAACCGCGTTTTTATCAAGTCCTCTTGGTAGCCAATAGCAAATCAGGTCCCAGTGCAGCAAAATGCTTAAGCAGTTCAATGGGACTCGAGTGCCTGTTTATGTGCTTTGCTGAATAGGGATGGGATTACAGTTAAACTCATGCTTAAGAGCTTTGCAGAATCAGTGCCTTAGTGCTTTGCAGAGCATAGAATATATCTGAAAGGCATTAAAAACTGACCTTCTTGGGGCTACCCATTATCCGGTCAGCAATCATGACCTCTGTCTTCATTTTAATAGCCATGGACAACATTTGTAGACGTGCGTGTCTAAAGTTTAGGTGCCTTAGTTTGAGAATTGGGGTCCGCAGTTTTCGTTCCTGCTTCCCAAGAGAGCCTATTTAGTGGTATAATCTCTTATTGTCCTGCTGCAACTTTGACTCTATAAATGGCTATTGCCTCAATATAGCCTCATCCAATTGTTCATTGCCTGGATTATTGGCATATGGCAGCCAACATCTAATTGTGAAGTTCATCATTTAACCAGCATAAGCTGTTTTCCAATTATACTCTAAAGCCACTCACTGTTGTATCTCATGCAGCAGCCCAGCATACAGGTGACCTGGTTAAAATCGCTTCTGCAGGTTTTGCTCCCACTCCATAATGGCAGAGAGTTGGCAATGAAACAGGTGGAAGCCTGGTAATGGAAGTGCTATAGTGCAGGCAGACATGTGAGCACGTTTGTCTTCAACTCAAACAAGATAATCCTTGAGGAAGAGCTCTGATTCAGGGGACGTCCTCGAGCACTTCATTTGAAGGCCACTTGACCTAAGCTTGTCTAGACTGGGGATTTTCCCCAGTTCCAGCCTTTTCTATAGCTCCACTACTGCAAGCCTAGCTTGGACAGGCAAAGCCTTGATTTGCACTGACGGAGCTTCCCTCGGCTTCACTACACTACAGCTTGTACCAGTTCAGCCAGGCAGTTGTCTGTAATCGGGGCACATCCCCAGTCTACAGAAGGTCTTACAGGCACAGCTAAGGTTTTATGGCGGAGGCAATATGATCTAAAACTGCAGATGAAATACCTTATTACTTCAAGATGCTCTAAATACATCAGAAATAAATCTCAGGGAGGGTAAAGAGCTATTTAAGGTGAAGGACACCGTCGGCACAAGAACAAATGGGTATAAAATGGGGATGAATAAACTGAGGCTGGAAATCAGAAAAAGGTTTCCAGCCAACAGACAGGTGAGGCTCTGGAACAGCCTCCCAATGGGAGCAATGTGGGCAAGAAACCTAACTGATTTCAAGATGGAGCTTGATAAATTTGTGAAAGGGATTCTGTGGGGTAGTTGCCTGTGATAGCAGGGGACTGGACTTGATGACCCAGCAGGTCCTGTCCAATCATATATTCCTGTGCTTCATAGTGACATGGTCCAGTGCCGATTGACTTACTGTGACTTGGGCCAGGCTCCAAGTTATCATAACATCTTTCTACCCTAATGGCTGCTCTTCTGGTTCTGGGGCGGGGGTGTGTGCACGCGCGCGTGTGTGTGCGAGAGAGAGAGAGAGGTGTGTGTGTGTGTGAGATACACACATACACACACACTTACTTTTACAAAGTTTACCTAAAATGCATATATTTTCCCTTCAGGTGATATTTGTCAGACTCTGACAGTGGGAACATTTTGCCTTCTAACGATACCCTTTAGATAGTGCCTGTGTGGGTGGATGACTCAAACTTGCAATGATGATTCCATCCCCTGATTTTTTATTAATATAAATATATATTCTTAGCAATTTGTAATGTTAAGGCAGCAGCGATTCTAACAGGAAATATGTGCAAATAGTGCTAAAATTCTGAAATGAATCAACAATAGCCAGGAAATTCACAGATAAAGCAGTTGCTCTAGCCCTAATTTATGCTCTTATGCCTAGCTATTGCTGACTATATGGCACATAACATTCACCAGAAGCCGCCCCTACTTTATAATCCCCAAGAGACAGGTTATGGATAGCATATCAGTTTCAACTTTGTCATTTACTTTGTGTTACAAATTTTGGCAACACCTAATGTTCTATAAATTAATTTCCTTTGCAATCCTAAGAGTTTCTCAAAACCCTCGTGCTACTATGGGGACCACAAATAGCAAATGACACTATGAGGAATAGACAGAGAATCAAAAGAGTAAGCAACTATTGCTTCAGCCTATTTTCTTTGCTGCCACGATAGTATTTACAGCAGAATGGGGAAAAGAGGATGCATTTAAAATAGACAGATGGCTGACAAAAGTCTGAGAAGTTCTCATGGGAAGAGAATGACTAGCCAGAAAAGAGGTGGAAGAATTGCCCAGGCATGTGAACAGACTACTCTAAGATGTGCTTATTCACCCTACAACCCAGAATCTCTGCACACCTTTACCCCTTATTAAAAATGTGTGTAACCTTGAACAATTTAAATTGTCTGATGTTCATACCATACTGCACTGTATGACCCCGTGGACCACATAACAACAATGCAAGTATGAATTAATTTCATTACCCCCCAACAAAAATAACATTCTAATCTATTTGGTTTTACTTAGGCTCTTATACTTCACTTATCACCGTAGTAACTGATCACATGCACTTTTAAAAATCCATTACAAAAGTGAATGGGATTGAGTCAAATACTCTAGATGCTACCATGATGTCAGAGAAGCCTAACAGATCAGATGGACATCCAATCTTGCAAGAAGTCCCACCCAAAATTCCCAATAACTTGTATGCAATAAGGTTCAATCCTTTAAGGATTTAGCATATTGTTGCTGGTATTTTTGAAGGCACCGGAGGGGGTTTAGCACCTAAATCCCATTGAAAGTCAATGGGAGAACAGTGCCTAACTCCCATAGGCTCCTTTTGAAAATCCCAGCTTGTATTATTAATTTCAAATTTGTTACTATGTTATAAAGGTCGTGATGCGGCCGTTAGTACATCAATATAACTCCCATATGCCCTCACCAACGCCCAAAGCTAAAACATCTTAATAACTGCTGCCTAGATTGTAAACTCTTTGGGGAAGAGATGGCCTTTTTATTCTATAGTATCTAGCATAGTGGGGTTCTGGTCTCTGGATGGGGCTCTTAGGTGCTACAAGAACACAAATAAATAATAAAATAATACTTACTGCTGGTAAAAAATAACAAATGGCCAAAAGGAATTCCATCCTTTTTTTTTAAATGACTAAGCTATATTTTAGTACACAGTGCACAGGAAAGCATGTCCACCTACGAAATCCTTCTGTGCTGCTATGGCTTAAGAGGAATTGAATCAATTTAGCACCAATTTTGTGTGTAAGGAAAAAAAAATGCCCTCGGGTTGAGTCTTTTCTGCTAGGCTATAGGAATGAACTATGCCCAATGACTAGCTAAACTGCTAGGCTAAAAACTGGGACATATCTTCATGGCAAAGTTATAAAGCCTTTGAAAATAAGTGTTTGTAAAGCAAAATGCTGCCAAAAATGTATAAGTAAATTCTAACAAGAAGTCTGTGTCTAACAGCCAAAGAATAAATGCGTGATTAGCAAAAGAGCTCAGCTCCTGTATTTTGAAGAATGAGTGGGATATCCTTTGTGAACAGAGATGAATGAAATAAGCTGCTCTCCAGTGCAACGGCACAATTACACTAAGGCACAAACCACATTGAGCTGACATGGGATTAACATTCGCAGTGACTGCCACTGGTTTCATAAGCCGGCTACCCAGCAGTTATTCATGACATTTCACATTAATTACCAGTAATGACACTCAGTGATTCATATTCAGAGTGACTTTGCTTAGGCCAGGCACCTTCACTCCCTGGGCTGAATTTTGTGATGACCAATAGCCTGTGAAATCAGAATGGAGTCGCCAACATGCATGAATTTTACCTGATTGGGGGGTGGTCAAATTGCAAAGTAGGGTGGGCGTGGCTAAGGGGGCCTAAATCTCTGGTCTGTCACTGTTCTGTGCAGGGCTGGTCTCCCTGTGCTATGTTAGAGCAGCTTGAAGGCCAACTGCAAACAGCCTGAGAGGAGTGAAAATACAACAGAGAATCAGCACATCTCACAGTATTCTGGCCACTCTCCATTCCTCCAGCCAGGCTCCCTTTTCCCTGCAGTGCCAGTGGCAGGGAGGGTGAATGGCACAAAAGTCCTTCTGCCATTACAGGATCAGTGGTGTCTCCCTTTCCCTAGCTCTCTGGGCCAGTTAAATCAGCTTCACTGCCAGATTACTCCAGTTCAATAACACAAAGAAGCCACACTGCACTGACAGAGAGCTTGCCTTTGTGTCTGACACTGATATGTAAACACTTCAGAACAGAGACCTGGCTTTTCTGTTTGGTTGCTTGCTGCTAAATGCAAATCTTCTAAACAAATAAGTTGCAATGCCTTCTTCAGTCACTAGGAGGTAAGGGGTCTGTGAGCTATAGAGGAAGTTAAAATGGGAACACCCTGGTTAGCGTGTAGCAGCGAAGTCTTCCAGAGCGGCATTTGAGCAAGACTTAATCTACTGCCATCTTGTCTGCACTGTGCTAACCTGTTTGATCATCAACTACGAGAGCATACTTTACCTAACCACGTTGTTCTTCCTTATTGCAGCCCACGGGAGCTTCCGGTTCCACTCCAGTCGCACCGCGGAAGAAGGACCTTCTGCCGACGTGCCGCAGAAAACAGCGGCAGGCAATTGAGCAGCTCAATGACTGCCGCTATCGCCTGCGGCATTTCGGCGGAAGGTCCTTCTTCGGCAGCGTGATGGGAGTGAAACCGAAAACTCCCGCACGCCCCGTGGGGAGCGCACAAAATGCCGCCCCCTAAATTCTGCCTAGGGCGCCAGAAACCCTGGCGCCGCTCCTGTTTATACTAGGTCCTGTATATTTCTTACCTTTAATAAGTATAGTAAATTCCCACTGGGGGAAAAAATCATTTTAATAAATATATTTGGAGAACATAATTTAAGTTAAGAAGAAAAAAAGTAACATACAACTTGCAAAACTGACTTACAGAGAGTAGAGATAAAATAGACCTGTCAAGCTTGTAAGTGAGATCTGATTTATCTTCAGAACATATAAAACTTGGCTTGCTTTCATGTTGCCCCACCAATACATGTAAACCCTGTTCTAGAGGGATAGTTTCTATCTAGCTCCATTTCCATGCTCATTGAATCATTAAGCTCTCTGCAGAGCTTGTATAAAAGGTCCACTGAGAAGTAGACCAAGAGCTTCAACGTCTTCCATGTTGCTCACAGAACAGCCATCAAACAGTAAGCACTTATGATTAGAAATTATCTGGTCAAGAACAGAGGGATCAGACCCCAGGTCCATCTAGCCCAATGTCTTGTCTCTGACAGTGACCAATACCAGATGCTGCAGAGGAAAGTTCAAGAAACTCCACGGTAGGTAATTATGGGATAATATCCACCCACAAGGAAAGTTTCTTTCTAACCCTCGTCAATTAAAGGTTGGCTTATGCCCCCAATCATTGACCTGGAGAAGTCAATCGCAAAGCACTTTTCCAGCCCCGGAGCCACATTCAGCTTCCACATATCTATCTAGATAAATAGATATAACTAGACAAAAAACTTCTCGCTTAATGGACATGTAGCAAATGTGATGCTACATCTAGGAACACAGATCCTGGCCCTGCATAAAGAACAAGGCATCTTCCTGTGTAAAGAACAAGGCATCTTTATCCAAAATGTTAGTCTAACTTTCTCCTGCAAAATTTGGCCCATTCAGAACATTCTTGTTCTTTTAAAAGCTCTTGCCTTATTTGAAGGTGGAAGGACAGAGACTGCAGCTAAAAGCAGACCTGAGATCTGAATATAACTTCAGGCTATGGCCTTCCCCTCATTTTAGATCTGGTGACCTGTGCCACTTAAAACAAACCTTTTATTCTCTACTTCACACTCAGAATGGCATTCAAGTTATTTTAAGATTATGCGACTAATAAAATGAATGCAGGCTCACCGACTGCCTTTCCCTACTGTCTAATTACCCCTTCCCCACCTCAAACAAGGCTTCTTACCATCCAATTCCTCCACAGAGATATTGGCTAGCTGTTCACTGTCACTGCCAGCAGAGAGCGATCGATTCAGGTAGTTCCCCTTGTATAACAGGCCAGCCGTTACATGGTGGAATGGCATCTTCTCCCTGCACACGAAAAACAAGCAGAAGACTCATTATAATACTTTGTCTTTTCTTTCTTTTCAGAGAGCAATCAGCTGCCTTTGAAAGAACAGTAGGATTAAAACCTTCTGCGTCTCAGAATGATGAATGCTCAGAGAAGCCAAGTTCATGACTGATGGATTGCAGGCTTAATTTTGTCGCCACACCAGGAACTAAACAAATAACAGTGTCTTCTTCATTAAGGGGGAGAGTTAGCATAGGCAGAATGCAGATGTCCTAGCCAACTAATAATCCTTTGCATTTACCTGGCAATGTTCAGCCTGGAGAATTTAATAGAGTGTAAAAAAATCACAAGGCGTCAGAGCTGAGATATTCAAAGCTGCATAAGGGATCTGAACGCCCAATTCCCATTAATTTAAACTGAACATCCAAATCCCTTAGGCAGCTTTGAGTATCTCAGCCAGGAAATGTTAGTACTAGTGCTGAGTACCAATCTTAAATGAGATTACATCCATGCCACAGTTTCAAGAATCTAACTGCAGTGGTTCTTGCTGAAGGAAGGAATTTCACCTTCAAGCAGGAACTGGAGATGAACATTTTCATCCCAGTATATGAAAGTTGCAGAAGAGTATTACCAGGACAGCATCCCAGGAGATTGCAATGGAAACTTCTTTGCAATTCACCTACAGCATAAGCAGTGCCCACCATAACCTAGGGTACGTTTCAGCAAAGGACAGCCATTTCCTCAGTAGAAAATGGCAGTTACATGGCAATAATATACAATGATTTAGGATGGACAGGAAAGGAGCAAGTTTGCTGTAACCAACTGAAACTATGTTTGAAACTGAAATGTTTGTAGGCCAGATCCACAGCTGGTGTAAATCAGACTCCATCTCAGCCGTAGCACATTTTATAGTGTAAAGGATCCACCTTCAGCGGATATAACAGCAGAGTCAATGGAGCCATGTTGATTTATACCAGCTGAGGCTCTGGCACAATGTTTTTACACAAACTGGAATTTGGCCAGGACACAGGCCAAAATACCTCGAGCCAAATCCTCAGCTGGTGTAATTCGATGTAGCTACAGTGACTGTGCGGATTTACAGCAGCCGAGGAACTGGTCCCTTGAATGTTCTCTATAAAAACGTACTATAGGGTCTCTCCTTTGCATCTCGTTCAAAGGCCATCACCTCTACATTCATGCCGAAGCACTGCCTCCGAGAGACAAGTGCCACCTATTGAATCGTGTCCTCAACTTCTGGCCACACTTGGGTAATAATTACAGGGGTGATTTGGCTCTTACACCACCATATGTTCTTAGTATAGTCAATAAAACAGATGCATATATATACACATACACTCAATATATATATAAACACATGCACATCTGACTCCTGTAATGAATGACTTTCTGCCTCATTGAGTTTATGAAAGCTTAAATAGCCTTAAAGAGCAAACCAACCTGATACAAAGGTAACACAGAATGAGAAAGAAAGTTTGTTTCCCTGTCATTACTTTGTACATACATAGCAGTTCTCTTGCTGTAATTATGCAAACAAATCCTAATCCTTTTTAAAATAGATTTACTCTGGAACTAGTTTCTTCAGCAGCACATTAAAAACATAAATAGGTGCACAGATAATTTCCCAGCACTTACCAATTAAAGTATTTCACTCAGATACATTAGTCTGTGTTGCCAAGGCACTAACTTTATATTCACAGCAAAAGGAGTACGCTGAACACCATTTCAGTGCCAGTTTGGATATTTCAATGCTGACCAGTCAGACAGCAGTTCCAGCAAGCTGTGTAGTCACGTTGGCTGTCATGTCACACAATGAAATATTTAAACAGAAATTGATCTGCATGTTTCCTCCATAATCATACTTCCAATATAAAAGCAACTACACTGACTTTTGAAATCCCATTTAATTAGAGAGGGGCTTAAACCAAATCCCTAAACCTGAGCAGTCACATATTTGGGGTTAGTTTGATATCCAAAATCCAGATCTCAACTCCTCACACAGGGTCAGAGGTTTAAATTGACTAGGTGCATGCACAAATCAGGCAGCTGAGGGCACACAACAGGCCAGAACTGGTGTCCAGGGTTACCCAATTTGTGTGCACAGTTGCAATAACTGCACATGCAAATAAGGTACGGATTTCTGCATGTAGCTGCATACCTAGCCATTTTAAAAATCAGGCCTGCGAATCCTTGTCTTTATGATTTTTAAAATACCAGAGTTAACCATCCCCTGAACTGTGAGGTGTTTGAAATCCAACTGCTAGCAGAGTGAAGCTTGAGGTATCCTGCCACCAGAAGGGAATCCCTCTAGAGAGAGATGAAGCAGAACATCTGGATTGCAATACCTGGATTGTGGGGGAGCCATACAAAAAAGGGGAAATATTCTGAAACAAGCAAAGGCTTTACGGGAGAGTGGGTAACTATCAACCCATCTGGTAATCAGTGCTGTGCTCTACTATAGACAGTTTGTTTATAGACAGGGGGTCGCTTTTTGGCATATTTGCTGGTGAATTGTTGCATGATCAGTCTGAGCAAAATCCTCCTATCGCAAGCAGGGTCACAGAGGGTGGTGGAAACAGGACAACTCTTCGGCAAGAGGTAAGAATGACACTGCACACGGCATTGCCTAAATGAGACCCAGCTGGACTATGTGTACACGAGGGAGAGGTTAAGATAGCCTGTGGGTCCATGATTACACTCATCCAAGCAGCCACAAACCTTAGCAGTGGGCATGTGCAGTGGAAGTCCTTTATTAACTATGGACGGGTTGCAGGACTGGCTATGTCTGCAAACTGGGAAAAGGAGTGTACTCCGTTCTCCCTGCCCCAGGATAGCCCCCCACCGTCAAGATGATTTACTCCAACTTTGTGTGAGGCAGGGGGATTTCACCCTGTGTACCTCTTTGTCCTGACCTTACCTAAGTTGCATTACACTTTCGGAAGCATTAGAGGAGCACACCACCTTGAGGGACAAAATCAGCGGCGGCTCCAGGCACCAGCGCTTCAAGCGCGTGCCTGGGGCGGCAAGCAGTGGGGGGATCCCGGCGGTCCCTGCAAGGGCGGCAGTCAGGCAGCCTTCGGCGGCTTGCCTGCAGGAGGTCTGCCAGTCCCGCAGATTCGGCGGCAATTCAGCAGCGGGTACGCTGAATCTGCAGGACTGGCAGACTTCCCGCAGGCACACCACCGAAGGCTGCCCGACTGCCGTGCTTGGGGTGGCAAAAAAGCTAGAGCCGCCACTGGACAAAATACCTGTGTAGGCCTGACCCTGCCAGACCTCAAACCACACAGTACTTCAGGGGGAGTTTTTGCTTGAGTAAGGTCTGCAAGACAAGGCCCTCTCTCATTTGTATTCAGACTGCTGTGCTGAATGTTTTATGTCTTTTTGAGGAAGGCCCTTTGCGGTAGAAATATTGACCTTTTCCTCTTCGCCTGCAATAAAGAGAAAGTGACTCTATCTTAATGAGTCTGAGCACTTAATTAATGGTAGTTTAAAGACACAGCCTTGGTGGTTCACTGCTCAGGCAGGAACTCTTGAAAGAGACTATGCCTTAAAGGAAAAGAAACAGCAAGTCATTCTGTGTAACCCTTTCACCGGGGGAAGCAACCAGGTGTAGCAAGGGGCTGGCATTGCCCGGCACTCTTCAGAGCATTACTAGCCTAGAGACATTCCTGCTCTCAGGAGACCTCACGGTGCTACCCAGCCCAACCATTGCTCAACTGAGTGTGGGTGGCACCCAGCATCCTCTCACACTTGGCATGTGACCGGAGTCCCTATTGCTGAATTTGTAGCCATGTGAACACAGAACTTTCTTCTGCCCTTTTACAGAGACGGCATAAGAAAGAATCCAGAGTTCTGTCCTGCATGAAGCAGCCTCTGTAGCTGATGCATCAAATACCCAGCGCTTCCTTAGATGGACAGTCACCACCAAGGGTACTCTCCCTTCCATCTGGAGGGTTTCCACCTGTGAAGCAGCTGCAGAATGCTGACCCTTGCCTGGCTGAGCTCACAGCTGGAACGGACAGCAAAGAAGAAAGGGTGTGTTCCTGTGGAGGATCCACCCCACTTCATAATGCTAGTGACTGTGGCTGGGAGAACGGGTTTCACACCACACACCTGATCTCCAATTCTGGAGCCCACTGTGATGCTTTTCAGGGCACCCAGGGCTGAGAATCACCCCGCTGCCACCTGCCTCCATTGTGAGGGAGTCTTACGGGTGTCAGCTGGGTGTTAACTCCCTAATACAACCAGCCTGTCAGGTACTCGAGCACTGTCCTATGGGCTACACCAGCCCCACCTTTGCCCTGACAATAGATGCTCCCAGCCCCTGTGGGAGTCCTCCTATGGTGTCCTCCTGTGGTGTCCAGCACCTGATCACTGGATAACCACAGAAATCCCAGATCCTCTGCTCACAAAGGAATAGTGTATCCCAGCTTACCCGTTTTACCTTAGCCCACCATGCCTGCACCACACACAACACTTGAGCTCAGTCATGGTAATATAGACTTAAGAAAGACAAGAGATTCAAATAGAAACCAGTGCGAGTGATGGGAAAAAAATGGCTAAGTACAAAACAAAATCATAAAACGTGAACTAGGGCTTACACATATTAATAGTTACCTTTCCTAGCCAAAAGAGCAGATTCTCACCTGCAAGTACAGCCTTTTCCAGTGTTTGCTAGCCGCAAGGAGACAGACCCCAGTCTTTCCTCCTCAGTGAATGGATCCAGAGTGTCTTTCTCCACCTTGTGATATACTGAATCAGTCTTTTGTCTTTATTCCCCAACAGGATGCGCCCCTCACTGTCCTATCATTCCTTTTCACTTCCAGATAGTTTCAATGTTTATAGTTTGTCCTTGATGGTTTTCCACTGACTTTTCTGGGGAGTTGGTGCACTGAGCAATACATTACGTAGCCAGTTAGTGGTGACAACTTCCTGCCACCTGAATGAGCCAACACCGAGATATACGATTCCCTGCTGACTAACTTTTACTCCAAGACCATAAGGGCATAATTTTCCATATAGTTACATTAGTCCTTAAATATGACCCTACACACATCTTGCCATGGCTATGAGTATCGATAAGATACAAGCTTTCAGTAGAGACCTCACATGCTACCCTTTATGGAATACTACTACGAAAGTGGTATATCAGGAGTAGTGAGTTTATCAGGTCTGAGACAGGAATTGCTTGTTAAGAACTTCGAGTCCTTTGCCAGTTAGCACCAGTCAGTCTCTGTGTGACACCCTCTCCCTACAACCTCAACACAGCCTAGAAGGGGGAAGTCCACCTCAAACTACCAGCAACAAATAAAGGCTGAAGAGAGCAGCTACTGGTATGTTTTCATTCACATGATGTAACTATTTTGCATAGTTCAAGACAGACTCTCATTTAGGGACTGCAACACTGGTAAAGCTGGATGAATACTACAGCAGGTTGAAAATCTTCCACTGGAACTGGTTTTTGAAAGAAGATTGAATTTTCAATCGCAAAAGGAGTGTTTCCATGGAAAAGGTTGAGTTTTCATTATTTAAAAAAAAAAAAAATCTCCCAAACACAAAAAATATTATTTGGAAATGCTGCCATGATGCCTCAGGGAGTTGCTGGTTTGGGGGAACCAGGTCACCAGTCAGATGACATTTCTCACCAGGCACAGCAGCAGCATTTCCAAATATATTTGTTAGGATTTTGGTACAAATACCTTTGAGGAAAAATGAAAGGTGCTCCTGGACAATTCATCAACAGGAAAACAAAGCGAATTTCACTGAATAAATTATTTACTACTAATTATTCATTAACTGGTGTTTTGGTGTCAGGAGTCCCTTTAGCTCAGTGTTTCTCAATGAACGGTCCCTGGACCAGTGCTGGTCCCTGTGATCTCCCTGACACTGTTTAGAAAGGCAGGAAGCTGGTCCTGGGTAACATTGCTGTAGCTTACATTCTTCTTCTGCTCCTATGGTGTGTTTAAATAAAAGAGTTTCAGACATTACTGAAAATTCATCTGATTCAACTGGAAACTTTCTTTTAATTAGAAATTAAGTGCATTTGAAGGATTGTTCTGCAGGATTAGGATCATTTAAGTGGCTCTGGCCAATAGATTGCTCAAATTTACCCTGTAACTATACCAAGTACTGATTTTTTTTGCCCCAGATCCCTAAGTGGCCCTCTCAAGAATAGAACTCACAACCCTGGGTTTAGTAGGCCAATGCTCAAACCACTGAGCTATCCCTCCCCCTAGCAGATATGTGATGGCTACCAAAATATGCAACATTTCTTATTAAATTCTTCATTATGTTCAGCAATACATGACTGCCAGTGATTTCTTCAAGTACCTGCCACATGAAGATGTGATAGCAAATAAAAAGAAAGAAAGAACGAACCACAAAATGATTAGACTGTAGGGAAACAAATTTATGAGCCATAAAGCACCCTCGGGTCCTGTTATAAGCCCCTTTTGCAAAGATTCACCAAATTAAGTAGTGGAGCTGGGTTGAACAAAATTGGAGGAAGGGTCAAGTACAGTAACTAAGGCAAACAGAGAGATCTCTGGCACTTTACCCATCTTCCACGGAATTGAAAGATTGCTGATACAGTCTTAGGTATCTATATGAATCAGGCTAATAACTGAGATTCTAACTTGGCCCAGAGGAAAATTCAGAATGAAACACAGATAGGTCGTTGTGCATCAACAGGACATATCTTGAATAATTTCACCCTCCATCTTCTGAGCGTGTCAGCCAGGCGAGACAGTTGTCTTTCCAAATATTCCTCACTGTCTTCCTCATTCTGCCCTAGTTGCTGCAGGTTTAACAGACACATCACACCATGGAAGAGGCAGTAACCAGAGAGCCATCTTTAGCCATGCCCTCCTTCATCTGAGCAATTGTTCTGGAGTTAATCCACATCTCTCCCACTGTAGCCAATATATTTAATGGGAGTCAGCAACTTGTTGCATACATGCGCTTTTGGCAACACCCCTCCATTAGTCAGAGTATTAACTGACCTTGTGCATTAGTACTTGGATTTGCTGTTGCTGACTGTGTATTTTTTTCTTTTTGCATGTCTCCTATTGGGCACAGAGTTGGCTCTCCTTACATTTCAATACTAGATCCAGCTGCAAAGAACTTGGAAGGACCCAAAAAGTCTCAGTACAGCAACAGAAAATATATTCGGCGCATTAACAGGCATATCAGGAGTGTCTGATTGGCTCTTCTAATAGTGTGCCAGATTCTAGGACCCTGCATAGGAATGCAGAGGTCTTCTTTTTAATTACCAAAACCTCAAGTGTATAAAGATAAACTAGAATTAGAGCTCACTTATGTTGGCAGGTGGATCTTGTTATAGCTCCAAACAGGCTATAAGAGAATTTGGGGGTCTCTAGAGCAGAGGGAAATAATGTCTGGGATAGAGGAGGTCTTACTCTCATAATTGACCCATAACCTCTGGCTGTGTTACTGAAATCCTCAAATTGTGAAAAAAAAATAGGGTTTCTAACCTGAGAGAAATTCCTTCCTGACCCCAAATATGGCAATCTGTTGGACCCTGAGCATGTGGGCAAGACCTATCAACTAGACACCTGGGAAAGAATTCTCGGTAGTAACTTGGAGACCTCTCCTTCTAGTGTCCCATCAAGTAGTAAAGGCAGGGCCAGCTTTAGGAAGTGTGGGGCCCGATTTGAATAGTTTCGACGGGGCCCCGGCAGGGATAACGCACCCGGTGGCGCTCTGGGTCTTCCGCAGCACTGAGGACTCGCTGCCGAAATGCCGCTGAAGACCCAGAGCGAATGAAGGACCCGCTGCCGAAGTGCCGCCGAAGACCCAGAGCGAGTGAAGGACTCGCCACCAAAGTGCCGCCAAAGACCCAGAGCGAGTGAAGGACTCGCCACCAAAGTGCCGCCAAAGACCCAGAGCGAGTGAAGGACCCGCCGCCGAAGTGCCGCCGAAGACCCAGAGCACCGCCGGGTGAGTAAAAATTAAAAAGGCACCTAAGTTAGGTGCTCTTCTTTAGGGCACGGGGCCCTCTTAGGCGCGGGGCCCGATTCGGGGTAAAGGCCTGTGCTTTTAGGTTTTGATCCAATGCTTATGCCAGCAAAAAAAATTTCCACGGGAAAAACTCCTTTTTCCAACCTTCTCTAGTCTCAGCCTGTCTGCTGGGCCCTGGGGATTGTTTCCTCCAAGTCTGGCTTGCAGTGCACTCTGGGATGTCTCCATCCAAGTAAGCTTCAGAGTGTGAGAAATTTCAGTGAAGTCAAGGGTCCTACAAAAATTAAGTGTTGGCCTCTAAAGTGGGATTGGAAGCATGGACTACTGGAAACGTATGAGTAGAAAAGAAGACGGAATAGACATAGTTGCTAAGGGTACAGAAAAGAGAGAAAAATTATTTGAGGGTGGCAGAAAATGCCTTATAGTGAGAGAGAAAGAGCTCGATCGGTTTAGCTTATAAAAAAGAAGATTGGAAAGTGACTTGATTACAGTGTATCTGTACCTTCATAGGGAGAAAATACCAGGTAGTAAAGAACTCTCTAATCTTGCAGAAAACTAAAGGTTGAAAACTGAAGCCAGGCTAATTCAAATAAGAAATGGGGCACAAATCTTTAATAGTCAGGGTCATTAACCACTGGAATAAACTACCAAAGGAAGTGGTGGATTCCCTGTCTCTTGATGTCTGAAAATCAAGACTGGATGCCTTTCTGGAAGATATTCTTTAGCCAGACTCAAATTATTGGGCTCAATAGAGGGGTAACTGAGTTAAATTTAATGGCTGAAATTATAAAGGTGGTCACACTAAAACTTTGACTACACATGGAAGAAAAATCCATGGCTGCCCCATGTCAACTGACCCAGGCTTGCATGGCTTCGGCTGCGGGGCTGTTTCATTGCTGTGTAGACCCTCCCACACACCTCACAGTGTCCTAGAGCCCAGAATTCTACCCAGCAAGGCAACAGTCCCGCAGCCTGAGCCCTGCAGGCCAGCCATGGGTTTTTCTTCGCTGTGTGGACATACCGTAAGTGACCTAGTGCTCTCTTCTGGTCTTAAACTCTATGAATCTATGAAGATACCATACCTATTAACACAGTATAAATGCCCAGGTCAGAACATCTGCTATGAAAGAACTTAAATGTTATACTGTGTGTTTACTTAGAATCATAGAATATCAGGGTTGGAAGGGACCTCAGGAAGTCATCTAGTCCAACTCCCTGCTCAAAGCAGGACCAATCCCCAGACAGAGTTTTGCCTCAGATCCCTAAATAGCCCTGTCAAGGATTGAACTCACAACCCTGGGTTTAGCAGGCCAATGCGCAAACCACTGAGCTATCCCTCCCCCAAAACAGGTTACCCTGCTAATGAATGATGATGCCAGCAGAGATCTCTCTGAATCCATGCCCAGCAATTACTTACTGTTTTCCCCCTTATCGGCATGCAGTGGTAGTCATCACTGTTTCTCTTTCCTCTCATCTAGCAATCAGCAATTTCCCCCTCACCAACAGAACACTTGGTATACAGAGAACTGAACAAAATCAACAGCGATAATGTCTCAGTGAACAAATGGGGCCATCAAAGGTCACCAGTGCAATAGAGTCTTCGCACTATCCTCTTTGTTTGTTCAACACCCTTATGCCAGCAAGCACTCTGAGGATCTTTACTGTTAAGTCCAAAAAATCTGAGATCTGTCTCTTTCTGGAGTAATTTATCTCACTTTTTTGGCCCATGCAGAGCTCATTGAAGGATCAGGACCTAGAGAAAGGGTAGCATGTTGACACAATTAGATGATACAGAACCAATTGACAACATGGAATAAGAAGATTGTTATTAGCAGTAAGAAAAAATGATATTTCAAAGATTTTCCTAAGAGAACATCAAAGTAGCAAGGAAATGTCACTTGTGCATCTTTAAGTCTCCGATTATACATTTGTACATCTTCTCTTAATCTGTTTAAAGACCTTGTCTTCCATTGATAACAGAGGATATGGCTGTTGTGGGTTTGTTTATCACAAGTATTGTAAGGACTCTTTTCCCCAGCATGTTTTAGTTCATTTTCCTATGTCCCATTGCCTTCATTTCAAACAGTTATAGCAGAGCTGAAGAAATGAATTCAAAGCATTCCCTATCTGCAGTATAGTATACTGAACAAAAAACCTCAATTTGAAAAAACATATATACACAAGTTATTATTCATAATAGACTGAACATATCATAGCTGAGTAATAATAAATGGAAATATATCAATAATGAAGAATTTTTACAACAGATTTAACAAAACAACATGGCATTACAAATAGCCTCAGGGTTGATTGGGTATTGTTAGTAGAGTGCCAAAACATTTAATTTTAATAATGGGACAATTAATTACTTCAGTGAATATTCTGAATTAATTACTCTAGTGATATTCACCACACCCTTTCCTGAAAGGAAGCTATTGGGCAGCTTGCATGGTTTCAGTTCTAAAAGCGACGGCAGGTAACTCTTACTGAAGTTGTCTAGACGTTATGGTAATTGGGGGCCATGCAAATATCATGCATGAAAGTAGTAGAACAGGGGAGGAAATTATAAAAGTGAAATAACTAGAGGTGAAATGTGATACAAAATTCAAATGCAGATCTAAGTTTCAAAGTCATGGGGCGTTGGGATCTAGGCTTTTGGTTGAGTACATTGTAGAGAAAGTGGCCAGTCCTTAAATTAGGGTGTAGGTGTAGACTTCCAAAGTCCAAGATTCATCAGACCAGGATATTTGACCTAGGCTTATATTCAATAGCAACACTTTTCCAAAATTGTACGGCTAGTTATTATTACAGGAGATCTTGCAGATGCATTAAGAGGGTGCTTTCAGATTATGGTACGCAGAGGATTTTAAAACATTAATATTAGATTTTTTACACCACTATCTAAGGTTGTCATAATGTCCACCCAAAGGAAAAGAGCTAAGGACTACCAGTCCATCTGTGGCATTTATATATAACACCAGTTACCATAGTACCGAAGCACTGAGCAGGTTAAGGGGAAGAATATATATTTAGGTTTTGATCGTACAATGAACTCTGCATGGCATGGAGAAGATTTCAGGATTAATGCCTATGGCCCCAGTTCAGCAAAGCAATTCCATAGAAGTCAATAGGATTTATGCATTTAGTACCCAATTCAACAACATGCTTAAGTACATGCTTAAGTCCTACTGATTTCAATCAGACTACAGCACTTGCATAAGTGCTTTGTTGAATCAGGGCCTAAAAGCATAAGTGATAATTATGGGATAATCAGACTCCATAGTAAAGTGCTAAAATTCTTTAGAAATTATGCAGTTCTTTCCTCTCAGGGTACTGGTCTTTGGAAGATTGTCACAAAGCTGTCCTAAGATTTTGAAATGATAATTTCCTGCTGAAGCATAGTGTTTAGCTCTTTGGATGGCCAAATTACAGGATTCTTATTTTTATTCAGTATTTATTTGAAGGAAATGTACAAGGGAGAAGTCTGATGCTGGCAGTGCTTTAAACCTGCTGGTGCTCCGTAAACAAGTTAGCTCCAGAGAGATTTTCATGTCGCTTCTTGAAATATAAAAAGAATCACTGAGACTGAATAATTGAAAACAGTTATGTAGACTTCATTTCGTTGTTTTTCCTGGGCTTAACTCTGTGCTTTCTTGCTCATAATTGTATACTTAGCAGGGTCAATTAACTATTTGGAATCTCATTTACATAACAGTTGACATGTTGATAATGCTTCAGAATAGATTATTGCCCTGGAGGATATCATACTATGCAGAAAACTAATATGAAAGAAGGCATTTCTCTTAAATTACAGTTTTTAGAAGGAGACAAAACAGAATATGAAAGATCAAGGAATTCTATAAAATGGGACAATGTGTATCAACACACACACATCAATCTGACATTTTTATAGCATCGTTCATCTAGATAGCTCCCCAAATGCTTCAGCAAGCTAACAAACTCACTGTACAAGGCCTGGTCCTTCCAATACACACTCACAGAAGCAAACCTTACCCACATGCTGCCATCATTACTGACGTCAATGGCAAAACGCCAATTAACTTAAATGGGAGAGATTGTGCCCATTAGCTGTCCTGAACTGAAGTCAACGGAATGATTTGCATGAACAAGAACTAGTTACCTTAGTAAGGCTTCGTAAGACTAGGCAGTCATTTAAAAGTGCTCATCAAGTCTATATGACAGTTTAAAGGCCCCAACCCTGCCAACAAAAAAACATGGGCAAAAGCTCACTGACTTGAAAAAGTTTCAGTACAGGCATAAAGGTCCATCCTCGCAGCATCCTACTGACTTAGTCCCATTGACCGCAATGAGAGTCTCACCACAGTGATCCCTTTGCACGATTAGGGCCATGGGCAGGAAGTGAAGACAAATTAAATACACTATACAATTGTTTCCATATCTAGGTGGAATTCAGGTCAGAATGTAATGACCTGAACTGGATTTTGGCCAGGATACCAAGGGCATCATATCACTCAACTGTCCTTCATTTCAAGGAACGTCATTCATCTTAGTCCCATAGTTATCTACATTTCAAACAGACCTATTGTCCCTCTCATTCTTATTGCTGAAAGCAACTGATTAAAAAAGTGATCATTAAGTGAGGTGATGACAAAGTTGCGTACACCAAAGAAGTGGATCCCAAGATACTTTGAGTATTTTGAATGAATACTTTTTGTGCGGGCACACGCCACACACTGTGACCCACATTTTTTGATGTTGAGGGGAATGGCCCTCCTTAATCTTGTAAAAAATACCACGGGATCCTTAATGACCATAAGTGATCACATCTTCTGTTTCGGCCTGACCTGAAAGATAGAGAATCAGATTATCTGAATTACATCTGTGAAAATCTGGAGCCACTCCACTGTATGAGTGCCCTCAAATATCAAGGTGAAAGCGCTTAGTGAGGCAGAGATATTAAATCAGAGGCTGGCCCAGCACCACCACCAACACAATACTCCTTAACACCACACTGGGGCATTGGTTAACTCCTGGCTCAGAGGAGAAGCGTAACAACTACTAAATCACCAACTCTGTGCCCTGGAACATCTCAGTGCTCCTTGGAGGTTTCTCACTTATGCTGATAGGATCACAGCACAAAGTGATATGGCTGCAGGCAACGAATGACATGAATCCTAAACCTCAGATCCAGACTAAATAGTACTGTCACTTATTATGAAAAGGGGAGATATGCTGTGCCTATACTACAGCCATGAGACCAGGCTTACCGACAGTATGCAGTGTGCAGATGTTTAAGATTTTCTTTTATTATGCTGTAATAAGGCATGTACAACTATGCCCACAAAGAGTGCATAAACAGAAATTAAGTTGAGCGAATGAAAGGGCAGTTTTAAAACCACCTCATTATTTCTATACATTTTTCATGTCATACTCCTGGACTTCGGGTTCAGAAGACTAAATCCACAGTGTGATTTTGATTACCATGGTTTAGTGTCTTTATTCGAAATCACATTTTAATCCTTTAAGCCTTTTAGCAAAGCAGGATGCATTTAATTATAAGTAATAATGTAAAGTGGAGTTCTTCTATTGCATCACATTAACAATAATCCAAGTCCTGTTACATAATAGCCTGTGTTTTCTACAGTTTCTTGCTTACAGCTTAGAGCACAAAGTCAAATTCACAGATGCAAAGTATAATCAGCGGGTATCTGCCTTCAGAAAGTCAGTCTATAGATATCAGTTCCTCCAGTTAATATCCCAGCTAAGTACATTTTATTGTACTGCTTCCTATATAAAATGGACTTGATATTATTTATAATATCCATACAATAATTGCTTTAGTTGCCAGAACCCAATCCCACTGAATAAAACAAACATTCTAAAAGACATTCCACAATCCCAGGATATATTAAAAGAGTTCCCATTTTCTTTTGTATCTATTAACAGATTTTGTCAGCCACATTTCATGCTGACTCAATAATGTTATGTGTGCAGAAATTGGCTAAAATGATGCACACTAGCATTGCTAATGCAAACAATTTTTACAGAGGCATTATTTTTTTCAATTTACAAATCATTATTGAAGATTAAACCTGAATACTAACTAGGTGCTGTTATCTTGCCACTCGTTAAGCAATGTTTCATCTGCCTTACCAGTTAGATCAGTTTGGGGTGGAGGGAGGAAGGTTTTTTGGAGACTGGATTAGAAGCAGAGGACCAGCCATTGAAATGTATTTGGACTGGGTTTGCATTGGTTTTGTTGATGTAAAGTCTAGAAGAAGTGGCCACGGGAGTGTGTATATGCATGCACATATATATATATATACACACACACACACACACACAAACACATAAAATGATCTCCCGTAGATAAGATGCATCAGCATAATCCTGAACCACATTATGGTTGGACAAAGACTGCATGATGTTGAAGTGTGTTACGGGGAGAGGGAGAGAGAAAGAGAGAGATGATAACTTTGCCTTGTATAATATGAGAGAAAGGGGTAAAACAGAATTCTGTATAAAAATAAGGTTTGAATAGACAACTAGAACCTTTAACAGAATACAATTTTTGCCGTGTAAGTTTAGGCCAAAAATTCCATAATACATATAGTTTCTATAAAGCCCTGCACTATAATGTAATTCATCAGCATGAAGAAGCATACTTTATTATGAACTTTCTTCTTGCACTACTGAAATTAATGGGGGGCTGTCAGTCACACCCAGGCTGGGTCACACATGAAGTCAAATGCAGGACGCATACTCAGCACCTTGCAAGACAGAGATCACCCTGAGAGGTCTAATCCTGCAGTCCTTACTGCAAGTGGATATTCTGCATGAGGAAAATCTGGCCCACATGTACCATCATCCAGATCCACGTACAGTGTGGTTTGAATTTTTCCTTGACTTACACCCCATGCTACCTCACTGATGTCAGGGCAGATTTGGCTCAGGAGGTGCAATGCATATGCCAAGGAAAAGAGTACAGGATCTAGAATAAGATAGAAAACTTGACTAGGGGTAAATCTGTCACATCAAAGCTTCTCCTCACACATACGAGGTAATAAAAAGTTTCCTGCAATAAATAAATAAACTTTCACAGAAATACCATAACATAAAACAGCTGGGACAATCTTTCTAAAATGAAAACTTTCAGGGTGCTCACCTGGTGGAATTTATATTCCAAGCAACCAGTATATCTTAAATGTAGAACTTCCATTGGTTATTGTATGAGACTGGAACAGTGAATTATTTCAAGTCAAGGAAGCTTACATCAGCATTAATTCAAAGTAAAAGCATAGCCAATGTGACCTAAACATTATCCCTGCAATGAAAGGCTCATTACAAAACAATATGGGGGAGGGAGGACTAGAGAGACTTTTATTTGCACTAAGACATCACATATATGTGATCTAATTGCAGATAATTGCTTAGATGGTTCTTTTGGACTTAAAACGAAGTGTCATTTTGATGTCAGCCACCTACATGATGTAAGCAACGTAGTCAATCAAATCCATAACCAATCACATCCAGTGCATCTGCTTTACAGCAAAACAGAGAAATCCCATTTCCAATTACATTAGGAGTTTTTTTAATAGCCCGATAAACACAATAAATATAATGTGGCACGTTCCCTCTTTTTAATACATATATATCAGGGGTTCTCAAACAGGGGGTTGTGAGGTTATTACGTGGGGGAGGTCGCGAGTTGTCAGCCTCCACCCCCAAACCCCTCTTTACCTCCAGCATTTATAATAGTGTTAACTATTAAAAAATGTGTTTTTAATTTATATGGGGGGGTCGCACTCAGAGGCTTGCTGTGTGAAAGGAGTCACCAATACAAAAGTTTGAGAGCCACTGATATGTATAGATAATATTGATCTAAATCATTTAGACCAATGATAACTTGGACAGCTGTTTCCACAATGGATCAAATTCTACTATAGTTTTCTCATTGAGGCAGTCAGTATCATTACGAATTTCAAAAGAGTAATGACCATCACCACAATAAAATCCTGAAACACTATGCAGCTAATACTAAGAAAAATGCAGCTTCAACATGCTGGAAAATGTTAGCAGAAACTTCTTTGAATAGCTTATGAGTGCCAGCTGAAATGGTATTATACAGCTTAAGACCTCAGAAAGCAAGAAAGCTAAGAGGGAGGCTTTCTTAAATGTATTCCTTTTGCTCTTTTAGTAGATAAATGAGGATGCAATCACTTCAAATCATCTTTCAGTGATTGAAATTATATTTAAAATAAAACGAACCAATGTGTGTTTGAATACATAAAACCTATTAATACACCTGTGCATATGCGTGGTAGGACCATCACCTTTTGATTACTGCCATTAAGATTAGTGGACATTATGGGCCAAATTCATCCATGGTGTGAATTCACTAACTTCCCTGACTTCCATGGGATAATTTGGAGCTGGATGTTCAAATGGAGGGGAAATTATAGCTCCTTGTTTTCTGATTCTCTCTGTACATCTACTTATACCTACCTACAGAGTGTGTATTACACAGCTACCAAACAACCCTGTACCTTCTTTCTTGGGCCTGGGGGTGTTTGGAAAATACAACAAAACACTAGGGGGATGCTGTTAAACCAGAACTTATGTACCTCTCTGTCTCTTGTGAGAGTGTGCGTGCCCACCCCCAAATCTATCCCCCATCTGGATGCACACAACACTCAGAGCAGATGCAGGTCTGCGTTACTGACTGTTATTGAAAATAATGGGAGTGATAGAAAATGTGCATACACAGAGAAAGGGAGAAATAACGTGCGCAGGGAGAAAGAGAGAAGATGTGTGTACCCCAAGGGGTATGTTTCACAGTGGCTATAAACACAAACACGGTGTATTACAAACACAGAGCGGTAGGAGCGATCTCTGGGGCTGTCTACACACAGCTTCCTGCACCCTGTGGCACAGCTGTAGCCCTTTCACTGCGTTACGCTCAGTGCAGCCTCCTCATGCCCACCTGCAGCGCTGACCTGCCGCCCTCCTCCCCCAGGGGCGCCACGACCTGTTGCTCAACAGCTACATTAAGTCGCTCGGGGGAAGAACAAGCGCTAATTGCGCCCAGCTTGCCCCGGTGCAGGGAGCTGAGCTGGCGCTCCGGCCACGGGCTGCCCCCTCCCCGGGGCTTTGGAGCGGCTCGGGGCTTGCTTAGGATGCGGCGGCCCGTGGGCGCAAGGCGCCCCCCACCCCAGACACGGTGCAAGTTCAAAGCACCGCCCCCCCCCACCCCCGGGTCTGGTACCTGCGCCCCCCGCAAGGCAGGGAACCTGGAGCCACGCTGCGACCTGCCCGCTGTGTCACCGGCCCCGGCTGAGCCCTGCCGCCCTCCCCCCTCTGCTGCTTCCATCCTGGGGGGGCGGGGGGGGGGGATATTCAGCTCAACCTGCTGTCGAGACTCTTGGCGGGGGGCAGCGCATCCAACACTCGCTGGAGGAGACCCCGACAGCCAGGGCTGGACGCTCCCCGCCCCCGCCCTTTAAACCACCAGGTGCAAAATCCTCCAGCCTGCAACCTGCCGACCGGTCCGGGGCCCCCAGGACGAGCCCGCTGTCCGGCAGCGGATGGGAACGGTGAATAGAGTATGGAGCGAGGTAGATTCTATACACACACACACACACACCCCACTCTTCCTTGCAGGGGAAGGTCTTTGCTGAGCCTACCCCGCGCGCTCCTGCGACCCTCCCCACCCCACTCATGGAAGCCAATGCCGGGCAGACCCCGGCGCACGCAGCTGCACCATCCACCCCCCGGCCGCGCTCGGCAGGTTCCGAGGGGGGGTTCCCCTCCCCCCCCCAGTCTTTTCATGCAATAAAACCTCACCCCCGGGCCGGCTAAGCGCGACCATTTCCTTCGCCCTCCCGGGAGCCCGGCCAGAGGAGGGGGCTGGGGCTGGGGCTGGGGGTGCGCCCCAGGCGCTGCACTCACCTTTCCGGCAGGCGCCTCGGCCGCTACACGTTCTCCCCCCGGCTCCCTCTGCCCCCCGCCAGGTCGCTGCTGGCCGGGGGGGGGGGGCGTTGGTGGTTTATGTCTCTCCGCCCAAGCCGAGAAATCTCCGGTCACGCACACCGCGGGTAGGAAACATGCAGCCCCCGCGGCACCCGGCGGCGTTGGCGGGGTTCCGGCGCCCCGGGGCGGGGCGAGGCTGGGGGTCAATCCCCGGCAGGGGGACAGGTGCGCCCCGGGGCCGTCAGGGCTCCCTCTCCCCAGGCAGGGCTCCCGCTACACTCCATGCAGCGGCGGCGGCGGCCGCCTGCCCCCTCGCTGCCTCCAGCAGCCCATGGCGAAGTTACAGCTCGCGGGCTGGGCAACACCCCCCCGGGCACCTCCCGGGGCTCGGCCGCGACGGAGCGCCCAGACCCAGGCAGCGAGCGGCAGCTTCCTCCCCTCCGCGCGAGAAGCTGCCCACGTACAACTCCTGCCCACGGGAGCCGTTTCACATTGGACACCTTGCGCCGGGGCCCTCGGTAACTCTTTCCTCTCCGTGAGGTGAGGCGCGCTCCTGCAGCTGGCTGCGCGCCCCTGGGGGGAGGCGGAGGGGCTGGGCTGAGGGAGCAGGGGGACAGGCAGAGAGGAGGAGGAGGACGCCAGGGGCACATTGAGAGAGGAGAGGTGGAGAGCTGAGAGGAGGTCGGGGCAAAGAGAAATCCCTTTCCCTCCCTCGGGCTGAGGATTAAGGGGAGAGCCACAAACCACCCCTCCCTGAGCAGCATCCCAGGAGAAAGGAGAGAAAAATGTGGAGACCCCAAGAGAGGGAAAAGGGAGCGGGTCCCCCTGAGGGAGACTCAAGGATGTAGAAAACTCCCAGGGAGAGAGATCAAAAGGGATAGACTCACAGCGCTTCTCAGACTGTGGGTCGGGATCCCAAAGCGGGGCCCGACCTCATTTTAATGGGGTTGCATTAGATTCATTGCTGATTCCAAAGCCCAAGGCCTTCAGCCCGGGATGGCCGGACTGGGACTTGGGGCTCCGGCCCCACCTCACCCAGGAGCAGTGGGTCTTGGACTCTGGCTCTGCCCCCCGAGCAAGGTCATGAAGTCATTTTTGTTGTCAGAAAGTGGTCACAGTGCAATGAAGTTTGAGACCTGTGGGGATAGAGAGTCCAGGGGAATGGGGAGGGAAAGAGAGGAGACACAGCAAGAAGAAAATTAGCATAGGCAGTAAGGGTTGCAGCCAGGGGAGGAAGTGACTCTGAATGAGATCGCTGGAGGAAGAGATTTATAGCCAGTCTTATGCTACCACTTTTCACCAATCCTCTAACTGGCTAGCAGCACAATCCACTAAACATAGTTTAAGGCTCATATCTGAAGAATTCATTCAAAGACCCTCCCACCTCGCAGGGTCCCAGAGCCATCGGAAGTCTACACAGCAATGAAACAGCCTCGCATCCTGAGCCCTGTGAGCCTGAGTCAGCTGGCATAGGCCAGCCGCAGGTGTCTAGTTGCTGCGTTGACATACCCTGTGAGAGCTCAAGTTCCTACATGTTGTATATTTCACTATGGGATATTAACTAGAAATTATCTTAGATATTCATATGGCCCCCTTTACCATAGTATCTGAGCAATGCACAATCTTTAATCTATTTATTCTCACAGAACCCATGTCAGGTAGGTATCCCCATTTTACAGATGGGCAACAGAAGCACAGAGACTAAGTGACTTGGCCAAGGTCACATAGGAAGTCTGTGGAAGAGGAGGAATTGAACCCAGGTGTTCTGAGTCCCAGAAGGCACTCAAACCACTAAATCATCTTCCTTGTCTTTAGACCAAAGACTAACTCAACACATGGGACACAGGCAAAGGCAAAAACAGTGCATATTACTAATTTGTCACAATTCTAGACACCCAAGCGCCAAATAATTTTGTTTCTGACCTACTGTGAAAACCCACAATCCTTCAGAATAGCTCACAAACGACATGTTTGATGGGCTGACGTAAGTGAGTGTAGAATCAAACACCAGCATTGTTATAAAGAAAAGAAAAGAAAAGAAAAGGCATAACTAAACACTGCCACAAGACTCCTGAATGAACAGGTATGTGTTTCAACAAAGACCTACCAGTTACACCCTTACTTCTTGACAACGGAAGCCCACTGTTTAAGCCAACTAGAATGGTGTGCACAGTATTCAGGAAACGACATGGAGAGTTTCCAGCAGCTACTAAAACACTTTGACAATCACATTAATATTAATCAAAGACTGTGTGGCCTCATGGATCACGTGTCATCTTTCTATTTCAAGGGTATTTAATTCATAGCCTGTTAGTGTTGTACGTTTCCAGTGCTGCCTCTCTCTCCAGACCAGTGAATCACTATGTTACCAACGCTTAGGGCTAGATGGGGCCTTTAAAGCACAGTGAATAAGAGCAGAAGTCCAAGGAAGGGACCCTGCCTTTCCATGCTCCTCACCTGCTCCAGCGAGCTAGTTAACTCTGACCAGTTGCCGATTATTCCCCCCGAGCCAAATCAGTTGCACTGACCAATGCATTGGAAGGGTGGAGCCAAAGCTCTTCTGTGCTCCGCCCACTCCTCACCCCCAGAGGGCAGGGATATTGGGTACAGGTTACTTATATGCACCTGGGCCCCTGGTCTGGGAAGGCCATGCAGGAGCATGGGGATTCTCTTACTCATTCGTACATTGCCATAAAGGTACATAGGCCAGACTACAGTCCGGCACTGCATCATCTTCATTATATAGTACACATATCTATGTCCAACGAAAACACTTCAATTGCTGGTCCATGAAAGTAACTCCCGCTGATGTCAATGGGAATGGAGCTGATAGCCCATAGGCCGCCTGCGTTTTCGTTAAATTTTACACCAGGGTAGGGTTGGAATTCATTGCTTTTTCATTCTTTTCCTTTTCCTTTTTTCTTTGGTTAACTCTTAAAGGGATCAAGCCTGATTTGCTTATATGTTACCCCATCAATTTTAAGAGCACTACTGGAGTGAGTAAAGCAAGCAGGGTTTGGTCCACTATAGTTCTAATAAATTTATAAGAACTTAATTCCCTCTTTAGGTTTACGTTCCTCCCATAAATTCCCAAAGATAGTAACCAAATCCCTGCCATCCAGGAGCAAAAGCATCTGCCTTGTGGTTTGAAAATAGTAATTTGAAAATGATTGGAGTTCTACATCTATTTTTTAAATTGTTCACGGACCAGATTCTGATCTCTGCTACACCTGCATAAATCCAAAGTAACCCCAGTTACTCTGGATTTACATCCACAAAATTGAGATCAGAATCCGGTTCTCCCTCTCTTTTACTCCACGTCCTTTAAAACATATTACTGATTGTGTAAAACCTTGTGTTTTATAAGAATAAATATAAATTACCAATTTTGTTCCCACGTGTGAACCCAAATGCTGGCTCTTCGTGGCACAAGCACATGGAAATATGTATTTTTCATTAAGGGATGAAAGTTTCAGAAATCACAAGTATGTCATCTGCATTACATTTCTGCAAATAATGCAGAGGGAGACAATATAATACCAACGTGACAAAGTAATACAGTGAAAAATTATTAAAGACAGAGCAAGTTGTTGTCACAGGCCTAGCTGCCTTCTGGTAATTGGTGATTGTTGTCACTGTCAGTACTGAGGCATCACTCTACTAACAAGTGCATCACGGTTTGATGTAATGTGTCATAAACATGCTTCAGATCAGCCAAAATGATTAATCAAACATTGGGTATCACCCAGTTCAGAGGAGACGGCTCAGTAAGCCCATGACTGGAGTGGTGTTTTTTTCTTTTTTATCTATGCATCAGCTTTTTGAGCTGTACTTTCTGTGGTAAAGCACAGACCAAGCAACACCATGGATACATAGCTATGAGCTATCATTTAACAAGTGACCACCACTACTAAGAACATACCAGCAGCATTGGCCACACCAGATTAGATCGTTGGTCAACCTGCAGCAGAACAAGGAAGAGGCCAAGAGACAGTCAATCCAAGCCAATGTAAAATTTTAGAAAGGGCTGACATTTTTAAAGATCTCCCTTTTATTAGCTATGTCATCATTTTATAGACCCATCACATCAAACCGTAGAGATCTTTAAAATGGTCAATCTTCCATTGAAATCAGTAGGAGTTTTGCTCAATTGAGGAAATTAAAACTGGAAAAGATCTATTAGGTCCATCTAAGCTATCAACTTTCCAGTGCAGAATTGTTCCCTACAATATACTACGTGTTCTTGTCCTCTGTCCACTCCAGTTTTAAATGTCCCAAGAAGTGTAGGGGAGAGTTGTACTAATACTTCATACCCTAATAGGTCTCACAATTAGAACACGTTTTCTGACTTTTCTTTTTGCTTAATTTCATCCCATTATTCCTAATTAAACCCCTGTGCAGCATCCCAAACACTAGCTACCCAGCCTGGATATTTATACCCTTCTAACAATGGTTAATTATTCCAGAGGCAAATTGTTCTTAAACTTTCTCCTTTATTTCATTTCTCTGTTGGATGATTTATTTTGAAGTTTAATGGGCAATTTTTAGAGCTAAATAGCTAGCTTTAATAATTAGTGAATAGGTTCTGCTTGAGGATTTATGATCCTTCTGTGCAGTGCTTATTGTGTTTGCCAACTCGTGTAATTGATGTTGATTGATTAGGTATTTGCAATGAGGCAGAAGCGGAACCACATGGAAGATTGTTGGTAGTTTAGGAAGCAAAACAGTTAACAGTGCTTGTTTTGTGGGAAGAGAGAGAAGGCAGATCTGCCCCAGCCTTTTAATAACCCAGTGCTGTTGCCCTTGTTCACACTGAATAGTACCTTCTTCCACAAAGAGGATTGATTTTGATTACTCACAGAACAAGGTGCTACTCAGCATAAGTAAGGGCTACAGCGTCAGGCCTAAATTATCCAACTGTCGCATTGCTTAGAACAGTTGTAGATGGCAGAGGATATGCTTACTACAAAAGGGCCTGAGCTACAAAACTTCTAGCAGATCAACTTCTCCTGGTCACATGCCCCAGGATCGTATGGGTATAATCTCACTTAATCAATTTCCTTCCATTGCAGAGGCCTTGGGCTGTGCCTCAGGGTGTACCTCAGTGCATCCTATTTTCTGCCTGAGGCACCAATAGTTTAGTCTGCTGTTGGCTGCAATACCTTGGTCTAATTTCAATTGTTGGGTTTGGTGTGCGAATGCTAGATGCTGTTGGTGTCCTGTGATACATTGGGGATTAGATTAGATTAGATTAGATGAGATGATCTGGGTCCCTTCTGGCCTTAAATTCTATGACTCTCTGATTCTATCTCCATCCCCTCCGTGTGCTTGGTTCCAAAGTTTCAGTTCAGCCCATTAGAGACTGGGCTGGCTATAAACATCACATCTAGGCTTAGTTTTGGCACCTGACCACCCCTTCCCACTGAAAGTCCAGGGTTTTGATTCAGGTTTACCTACTAGTGCTAGCTACGGCTTCAGTATTGTAATAGGTTCCCACCCAGAGTGTGGCTCATTTCAGGATGGGAGCCTTAGAAACCAGTTTAATTTTGCAAGTCCCGTTAGTAAACTCTGTCAGCCTGGACAATAAAACAAGAACGCCTTTTAATTACAAAATAAACCTGTAGGTAACTGTGACAACACCCACAGTGGTCCTCATGGTATGTTTTCCAGAAGTTAGCTAACCTCATACCTGGTTCATTCGGCTTGTTCAAGATACCCCATTTGGGCTACCAAGCACCGAATGAACTCCTAAATCTTGACACTATAATAATAATCTGCCCAGTTTAGGACAGCATCTTCTGGAATACGTTCACAATTTTGCTGAATGACCACAGTCCCAATGGGACAACTGGCGATTATTCCACAACCCCAGCCATTATTTTCCCCAAACGTCACAAACAGGTCAAAGAGCATCTGCCTTCTGTGCTGGATTCACCAACAACTCACGTTCACTGACACCAAGAGTCTAGAGCAGGGGTTTTCAAACTTTTTTTTCTGGCGACCCAGTTGAAGAAAATTGTTGATGGCCGTGACCCAATGGAGCTGGGGATGAGGGGTTTGGGGTGTGGGAGGAGCTCAGGGCAGGGGCAGAGGGTTGGGGTGCAGGGGTGAGGGCTGCGGGGTGGGGTCAGGAATGAGAGGTTCAGGATGTGGGGGGGGCTCTGGGCTGGGGCAGGGGAGCAGGAGGGGATCAGGGCTCTGGGTGCAGGCTCTGGGCTGGGGCCAGAGATGAGGGGTTTGGGGTGCAGAAAGGGGCTCTGGGTTTGGGGGGGCTCAGGGCTGGGGCAGGCGATTGGGGCGCAGGTTGGGGCATGGAGTTACCTCGGGCAGCTCCCGGTCAGCGGTGCAGTGGAGGGGCTAAGGCAGGCTTCTCGCCTGTCCTAGCACCGCAGACTGCGCTGTTCTCCGGAAGTGGCCAGCAGCAGGTCTGGCTCTAGGAGGAGGCGCGCAAGCAGCTCCGTGTGGCTGTCGCCCGCAGGCACTGCCCCCCCACAGCCGGTGCTCGGGGCAGGGGCAGCACACAGAGCCCTGTGGCCCCCCTGCCTAGGAGCCGGACCTGCTGCTGGCCACTTCCGGGGTGCAGCACAGTGTCAGAACAGGTAGGGACTAGCCTGCCTTACCTGGGCAGCACCGCCAACAGGCCTTTTAACGTCCCGGTTGGTGGTACCGACCAGAGCCGCCACGACCCAGTGCCTTACATGCCATGATCCACTACTGGGTCACAACCCACAGTTTGAAAACCACTTGTCTAGAACAAAACAGGCAGCATTTTGTGGCATGCAGGTTGTTGAAATAAATCCATGCCCCTGGGCCACCTTTTAGCTGAGCTAACCCACCGAGCTCTGCCCTATCGGTGCTACCTTGTGTCATTAAAGCAGCAGTACAGGGATTCCAGGCATACACATGCCACGAAACAATGCAACTCTCCGACACCTGGTATAAACCTCTCTATTTCAATCTGCTCTCTCAGACCTGGAATTCATGATCAGTTACCAAACATCACCATACAGTGTAGCTTCATGTCTTAAAGGGACACCACCAACTTGAAATAGGACATCTGCATCAACTGTGTATTTCTTTTTTTTTTTTTAAAGGAAGTAACTCTGAAGTCATCCAAGCACACATTTTTTCCAAAGAATATCAAAAGTGGCAAAAATATATAAAAATTATTGCCTGCGAACAGCTGAAACAGATGGTCTGTTGTGACTCCTCCATAGCCTCATGCAATTCATGTGAGTCAAATCACTTTCAAAAAATAATGAAGAATCCATTTTGGAGATTTCCAGCCTTCAGAAATCCCTTTGGACTTCCCAGTTCCTGCTCAACACAAAGTGAGGCACTGGCTGTCCCAAACTCACTAATAAACTCAGCCTCAGGACAGCTTTTATGCTCCTCTAATACGATTAAAGACAATAACTATGGTGGTATGCAAAGATCCTGGGCAAACATGCAACATTCCAGCAAACGACAGAGATGTACAACACGTGAGGAGTTATTGCTACCTGGGAAGCATCATTATAGAAGATGCTAGACAGCATTATTGAAGGCAGCACCAGAATAGCAAGAACACAACAGATGAGAAGGGACATAAATCTGAAGACTAAATTCCACCCCCAAGCCCAGCCACCTGCCTCCAGCTGGAGATGAGCTCCCGCTAGCTTGGGGGAGGAGGTGGAGCATTGGCAGGGCCACCGCCTGGGTTAGGGGAGGCGTAGCCTTCTCCGGCCTACTATACCCACTACCCACGCATTACTGAATGGAATAGTTTGTGATTAGAAAGAGACTTGCCAGACAGGGAATTCTGGTTGCCTGCTTCTCTGTAGAGATTCTGAGATCTTCTCTTTTTCTCTGGGAGACTCTCCCTTTTGATCATCTTCACATTTCATCTGCCCCTCTCCACGTTCTTCTATCAGCCTCATCGGGCAGATGAGATGAATGGTTGCAGAAGATGGGTGACCACATCAGGGGGACATCAAAGCCAGCAACGTGACTCTGCAAGGAGTTGACAGAAATTTACTGCACACGCTGTATTAGTTTATAATTTATTTAAACGAGGCTGTTTAATAATGCATACCACCCTTTCAGTGGGCAGCAGGACAACCATGGCAGCACAGCACGGACACAAACATGAACAGTTGCAGCTGTAACAGATGTTTAGTTATTAATAAAAGCTCGATATTACCACAGAATATTAAAACACAGGTTAAATGACATGCTTTCACAGACAGCCCCACTACTTACAGGTATGCAGGGATCCTTGCCCATTTGTTTTCATTGCAAACAACGTCTGCATAGACAAAACAACAAGTCCAGGGATAGATTCCACCAAAACCCCACAGTATGGGGATGTTAGAGGTGCAGCACCTGAAAGGATATTCTCAGTAGCACTGGGCCAGATACAGGCACAATGGTTCTGAACTCACTGAGACTGATGTAAATTGGGACTACCTCCACTGGAACCAATGAGCCTGATTCTGAATGCACTGACGCTCATGTAAATGAGGAGTAACACCACTAGAACCAGGGAACTGGGGTAAAAACCAGGGAGAGATTAGAGTCAGGCCCAATATGCAGGCGAGTGTGCAGGGTGCAAGACTTCCCTGGCTCCCTCCCTGTAGGGAAGTTATAGTTGCTGCTGGCATTAGGCCAGAGCAGCCTGTGAGCTCCCACCCTACAGGGATGGAGAGCGTAACTCCCCTTGTTACAGAGGCACAAGGAGAGGAAGTCTCTCTGTCCCCACAACCAACCCCGGGCTACTCACATTCTAGCCTCACTGCCTGTAAGACCTACAGGGAGTCCAGATCCTCCCTTAGGGCCTGACCCTGCACCCACTGAACTCAAATGGAGTCCTTCAGTGAGTGTAGGACCAGGCCTTTTGATTCCTTACTGATGGAGGAAATTCAATAGTTGAGGAGGTTTAGATTGTTCCTGATACTTAATCCAAACCCTCTCCATAGCTCTGGAGCTGAAAAGTGAGAGCAGGGGATTTTCAGGGGCAGAGACCTTCTTGGGAGATCCCTTTTAACCCCTACTTCTGGTCTGATCAGAAGTACCACAAGAAAGAGCTTTTCCTGTGGCATTTTCCCCCTCCTCCCCACGCACACACTTCTAGCTAGCATAGAGGCACAGGGTGAAGGGGTCATTATCTGAACATATGCTTAGCAGGTAGACCAGCAAGCACCAGGGAGACATACCTGCCCCAGTCCCCACCCCCTACCCAGATTGTCCCAGTGCCACAGCCCACTGCCTTCTTGCCCCTCCCTCGTGGAGGAAGGAGAGGGCATTCATGCTTGCTGTGCAGCAGAGGTCCTGCTACAAGAATTACCACCAGAGCATTTTTCAGCTCTCCATTTCTGCTTTTTGTCCCATCTGCCACTCCTGCGAGGCTCTCTCCACACCCCTCTTCTGCATCAGAGCATCTGTCCTCTTCCACTCCTTCCCGTCCCCTCACTGGCCCCATTTTTCCATCCTAGGTACCCACCAACTCTACATGTTCATCTTCCCCTCTCCAGCCCTCCCACCAGCACAAATCCAGATCTCAGATCCACACAGTTGCTCTGCCTCCTTCCCCTCACCTCTGGGGACGTTTGCCCCCACCCCGGTCCTCTCTCTACCCTGCCACCACTTCTGACTCCATAGCCGCGCCTTTCCTCAACTCTTCATTTGACCTGCATCCCTGGTTCAACTCCCCCAGTCACGAAAAGCTGCCATCACCCCCCTTGGTACCTGGAATACATGTGTTCAGAACAAAGAGATAAGGGATAGACAAAAAATAGTAAATCTAATTTCAGATGAGGCACACGGTATACTTGTAAATGGATGAGTATAACAAGGGTAGCTTTAGGAGTGTCACTTTGACAGCACACCTCCTTTGTAAGGTGAATTTAACAACACTGCAGGAGATGGCTTCCCGGTATCCTATTGAACCTTCTTTCCTCTTCTATACTGTTATTGAGTTTTCATAATCAACATGAATGACATTGGGTATTTGGTCTCTTGAATATATTTCATACTGAACCAAAGTGTGGTCAAGCAATTAGCTACATAGTTCGTCAGCAACTCTTGCTTCCTTCTTCCCTGCCACAGATGAAGTTTCCCATCTGATCTCCTCCTCTAGGCCTTCCACGTGCTCCAGTGACCCCATCCCACCTCCTGAGCTACCTAGCACCTACTCTTACCCTCTCCCTTACTCTTCTCATTCTCCTCTGGCTCTTTCCCCTCACACTATGAGCAATTCCACCTTCGACCCCACTTGCCCCACCTCCCTTCTCTCTTTCATCTCTTAACTCATTGAGCATGCTGTTTACCACGGCTGTCTGGAGTTCTATTCCTTCACTTCCATCCTAGACCCTCTCCAGTCCAGCTTCCAGGCCTTGCATTCCACTGAAAACTGCCCTAACGAAAGTCTCTAAATAACATCTTCAGAAGCCAAAGTTCAGAACCAATACTCCATCCTCCTCGACCCGTCAGCCACCTTCAACACAGCCAACTGTGCTTTTCCTGAAATCTTGTCCACCCTTGGCTTCTATGACTCTGTCCTCTCCTGATTCTCCTCCTATCTCTTTAATTGCACCTTCAGATAATTTACCTAGCCCCCTTATTTTGATCATGTCCCCCACCTTTCACTGACTCCCTGTTCTCCATAGTATCAGCTGTACGTTATTTGTCTTCACTTCAAGTTCCATCACAGCCAATCCCCACCTTCCCTATCATCGCTCATTCACTATCAACTATGGACTCCCACCTCTGATCAGCCCATGATGCCACCCTCCATCACCCACTTGTTCAATTTTCACCTTTGTTCTTTCTCCCATGCTGCCTCCCACACTTGGGAGGAACTCTCTGTAAACCTACTTCATTGTCCTCCTTCAAATCTCTCCTGTTCTGTGATGCCTACAAAACACTTGACAACAGTTAGGCTGCTGGTGTGCAAAGACCACTGCTTGTCAGGCTGACCAGTATCTCGCTGTTTCCTTGCACTCCTCCATCTGCCTGTATCCTTCTGTCGTCTCTTGTCTTATACTTCGATTGTAAGTTCTTTGGGGCAGACACCATCTTTTTGTTCTGTGTTTGTACAGCACTGGGCACAGTGGGTTCCTGATCCATGACTATTGTCCTAGGCACAACAGTAATACAAATTGATGATGATGATGATGATGATAAACTCTGTAAGGGTTTCTTCTGAGCTCCGGATAGCCTCTCACATCTTTCAAACGGTTTTGTCCATCCCTACTTATTGCAACGCCGCGCTTTCAACACCTCCTCTGATAACTGGATTATTTCCTCTCTCTGCCGGTCATCTTATTTGCGGCACAGACATAGCACTTATGAAGGAGTTTTCTTACTAATAATGACTGAGTATTTCACTCTGCTAGCCAGCCACTTAACGCCAGCCAGAAATGGCTTTTTTATAGATAGCTGTTGAACTTCAAGATCGGTTAGCTAATCAAAGCCACATTAGGAACCCATCAATCAGTAGGGAGCACTGAACAACAGAGAGTAAGACAGTCAATGGCTGTTCAAGGCTGAACTAAGGAGAGCCACAGAGAGGTCTTGTGGTCTGTAAAGGTGTGGACAGTCCCTGTATGCCTCCTTGTGGCCAGGTGTGGCACTGCAGGTGAGACCCACCTTCCTTTCCTCAATGGGCATCAATAAGTTTACTATAACAGATCTGGGCAAGCAGAAGCAGACACATACTATCAAAGTAGCAAAACCCTTTAATAAGGATCCAGGATAGGAGCAATTACAATAACTGGTTCATAAGGTTCTCACTTGGCCCCTGTTCAGTGCTCTCAAACAAAGTCTCTGAATTTGGTCAGGCTACTCACCTGGAGCCTGAGGAAGAAACCACCCACTGTAGCCTGCACAGTTTCTCTCCCTTGACAGCTTCCGGTTTCTGTTTAAATACCCCTGCCCAGGGGAGGGGGGGCAGACAGGGCCTCTCTGAATACACCCAGACTGTCCCTGGTCATAGGCTCTGGCCTGACCCTTAAAGGGGCAGTTCACTTTTTCCCATAGTCATTCAAACCTGTCCCCCTGGTCTACACTTCATATCCCGCATTTTAATCTTGGTTAAAAAGGCCAACAGTCAGCTCTAGCGGAATTCTTTCTATGGAGTTTCTGGACCTGTGCCACTTAGGACACCATCCAGATTAAACCCTGGTTACCCAAGAGGGTTTCATTCCAGCCACAATTCTGTTGAACTTTACATATTAAACAAAAATCTTGTAGCGCTTTCCTTGACTCTCTGGTAGAGTGCATGAAAAATAAGAGCAGAATCCAAAGCTGTTCAAAGGACATCTCTTTACAAACAATTCTGACTATCATTGCCATGTGATAGGGACAACACTGTCAGGTGATAGGGACAAGACAGCTGAACATTCACATTGGGGAATTTTCTTTTACAAGCCTGTTCAGTTTAAGCCAAGCTGCCCCAAAAGCATTATTGTGAGAATAGGATAAGCTTTGGTATTAAGGTAGGCTTTTAGTTGCCACGACACTATGTGTAGCCGAGAAGATGTTAAAGCAGATTTCAGCCAAAAACATTTAACATTGCATCTAAATGAAGCCACCACTCAGAGAGAGCAAACCACCTCTAATACAAGAATGTAATGGCTTCTTTATATTATATGCTCCACTAATCTGGATGTTGGACCAACAGTCCTGGCAACTCTGCAGTCACAGAAAATGTGACCCTCTTTGGAAACAATTTCATGAATTTATTGACACCTGTACCAGAAACTGCACTTACAAACTCCTTTCTCAAGAGGAGTGCCAAAAGTACCCAATAATGCACTGATTACAGTTCTGCTCCTCCTTTATCAAAAAGGCCTGCACATTAAGTTTACGCGCCTCCAATATATTCAGGAAGCCAGAAAAAAATTTTTGCCTCTATCTTTAATATTCAAAATTCAGGTCTTGTCTACTTTGTTTTTCCCAGAAGATGGATGACTGGAGAAGTAGCAGTAATGTAGTGTGACAAGTTACAAACCCATGTAACCTGATGGAGAGGAGGAAGAAATACATATTCAGATGGTTTAAAAAAATGTGGTTTTTTTTGTTTAATTATCATTAAACAACTAACAACCCACTGCCTGAAAAAGAGACTTTGTTAAAGATTCAACACACACCCCTAGTGAAGGGCTGAGAAAGCTTCTCTGAATCTTCCAAGACAACCTCCAACAGAAAGAGCAAAGACAAGATTTGATATTTCTGGTAAGTTTTTGCAAAGTTAAAAAAAACAACCAGAAAAGGAAACTTAAGAAGAAATAAAAAGACCACAGACCTTTCTCTCTTATAATTAATAAAAACCCCACATGGCAAAAATCCTTTTTATTTCTCTAAGTAGGTCCAATTTTTGTCTGGTCCTTTGAACATTTGCTTAAGATACATTTCATCGTAGCTGAACCGAGTTTGCTTGTAACTGTAAAACCAGGGCAGAGTTCTTCAGGTTTTTTGGGTGACAGAATCATCCTTTAAACTGTTGAGAATTAAAGTGATCACTAATCAAGTTCAGTTGGCTCCCCTAGTACTGCAATGCTTCTTGTCTAAAGTTTTCTTTTCTTTTCTTGCTTTTCCTTTTCAGTCTGTCACTCCAAATGTAAAAACCCCAGCCTGGTTTACAACACAGCACACCAACTCAAGCTCAACCACTCATTCAGCATTTCTTCATCCCAGTGTATTCTTTCAACAGGGTTTCATTTTAGGTGGCATTTACCTTAAAAATATTATGCTAGGAAAAGGCAAGAAAATCCTAAACACACAGTATATCTGGTATAAAGCAAATTAAGGAAGAGCATCTTAAATAGTTCCAAAACAAATGATATAATCAGATGGAACAACAACTTTCTTTCTTCCCATAATAGCAAAGATGCTATTGCAAAATGTCGACAGAGAAGAGCCACTTCAGTATCATGGCTTCCATAGGATAGACAAATTTACATAGCGGGGATTTTAACATCTGTTCTGTGATTCAAATAAATGGTGGTTATTTCCAGTCTTATTAATAGCTCAGAACCTAATACTATTAAAATGGAAATCAACAGCTGTTCCAGACATGCTCTCTTTGGAAAGTAAATGATGTTTGAACTCAGCCTGTTAAGAAGCCTTTGGTCAATTCTTTCGTTGGATCTGGAGCCCTTTATTTAAATGGCATGAAAAAACCCACATTGTATTCTCTCTCTGTGATATTGAGGCTGCTGGATTTCTACCTTATCCTGGGTAGTTTTTCTTCACTTTTCTGTTGTTCTATTCTATACACATTAAACCATGTCACCCTTATCACTTTTTTTCCTTCTGATAATAGCTCACCTTAATTAATTACCCTCATTACAGTTGATATGGCAACACCCATTTTTTCATGTTCTCTGTGCATATATATTTTCCTACTGTATCTTCCACTGCATGCATCTGATGAAGTGGGTTTTAGCCCACGAAAGCTTATGCTCAAATAAATTTGTTAGTCTCTAAGGTGCCACAAGTACTCTTGTTCTTTTTGCTGATACAAACTAACATGGCTACCACTCTGAAACTTATCACTGTAGTATCTGAACAGTTTCCAGTAGCGCACCCAGTGGCCTGGGTTTTATTTTGGGGAATATTTTTTTAAACGTACACGCTGCTCCGTGTGTATGTTAGAGGAAGCAGGTCGGAGCAGCGCACTTTGCATTTGGAGCACTGGCCGTGAGCGGAAGGTGATGAGGTTTGTATGGCCCTTAGTTCCTGTAAGAATTCATTCATTCAAAGTCTAGGATGAGCTCCTGAGAAAGTTCTGTCTCCTGCACAGATGAGTTTTTCCCTTGTAAATAGAAAGTACCATTTTGCCAGAGTGGCAGAACAGCTAATGCAGTGGTGTTGTGGCTGGGAGCTTTTCCCTTGCTTGCAGTTGCCTGATCCCAATATGATTAATGGTTCACTCACTTTAACCCTTACAGGTAACACCTACACATTTTCCATGTACAACAGGACTACTACCTCACCTGCCACTTTCATCTTCACCAATATTTGGACTCATTCTGTGAGCCCTCAAGTGAGAAGACCCACTGAAATAGTTACTTACTTGTATCAGGATTAGTCATGGAAGGGTTGCATGACCTGCCTTGTTTATCTCACTGCTTGGAACTGGCATTATTCCCAAACACAATTCCCTTGCAGCAGAAAGAGGATGGTTCCAATGGATTATCTGACACAATGGGCCTGATTACAATCTTACTCCACACCAGTGTATCCCTAGTCTTTTCAGTCAGTACTGATTCCCACCAGAGTAAGCAATAACCAAAACAGATCCTGGTGGATCATCTCACACATTTCAAAAACTGCCCGATTCATAATGAACTGAGAGAACAAGGGACACTTATAGGAAAACTTCCCTTCAAGCAGCCGGGTTTGCTATCGCCAAGTGATAGATCCTCCAGCCCGCAGTGTGTGATTTTAGGGTCAGTTGGATGCCATTCAGCGTATTAGCATAAATCTGGAACGACAGGATGCTAGGAAGAGATTGTGCTGAATATTCGAAAAGCTCCTGAAGAATTGAGCAGTTTGGCAAGCCTCTAAGAATAACTGTTCCCCAACAAGGAGCTCTGATATTACGTATGGTCTTTTGAAAAAGCAACTGGCAATGTCAGGACAATTATAAAACAAGGGTTTAGGTCAAATGACGTACTGTTCTCAATGTGCAATGACAACAGAATGGAAGAAAAACATAAGAGAAACTTGCCAAGCTGCATGAAAAAAGAAATAACCAACAGCAAGAATGAAAGAGACTTTGTTGGCAGCACTGACTAAATGACTTGCAAATCGTTACTGCCCTCTTTCACCCACCTTCTGTAAAGTAATTGCTGTGTGCTGAAGCTAACTCACCAGAGATACTGCTGCTGCTAACAGGGAACTGCCAATTAATTATCCTACAGCCGTTCCAATCTCAAAAGAACTAGGAAAAGATTTTGAGGGTAGCAAAAAGTCCGGTATTAAAGAAAAGGGGGGGTTGGTCAATATTTGGTGGTGCTGAATCTGCGTTTAGCTTCAATGTTTGATGATGAGAGGAGGGAGGCTGAAAGGTCAATGAATCTTAGTGCAATCTTACAAATGAACCTAAAGGAGCAGATACATAGTTATTCTGAATTCAGAGCCGCAGGTGCTAACAGCCAAAGATTGCACAAAGACCTTTGCATAGAGTACAGCCCTGTACAACTATTGGTTGAGCTTATTCATTAGCACATACACATATGCAATTAATAGGTTACTCATGGCTCCAGTGGCCTGGCCTCACCCCTCACTTTTATATCAGGGGTTACAATCGCAGGACTAGAGCTACGTGAGTGCAGCTGGTCGGCCTTGCAGGAGTATGAGCCAGGCTCTTATTTGTTTCTTTCTTTTTGGGTGGCGTGCACATGAATTCACCCTTCCTTCCCCTTGGATTTCAACCCCAAAGGTGCCCCAAAACACAAAGTTAAACTCTGTCAAAACCACCACCTCTCCCCGGATTTGGATCAAAATCGGAGGTTGGCCAAAAAGAAAGTGTTCAGGTCCGGATCAGATTTAAGCTGGAGTTCAGGGTGCAACCAGGGCCCAGGTATTGATGCAACAGCGCCAAAATCTTGTGAGCTGTCCTGGCAATATTTTGGCCCAAAACACTGGAAATGTCATGAGGTCAATGGTCCTGCTTTCTACCTATTTACTTTTCTAAGGTACTCATTTGCCCCCCATTTACTGTAGCACCTGAGCGCCTCACAATATTTATTGTATTTCTCCTTACAATACTCCTGTGGCATAGGGAAGTGCTATTATCCCCATTCTATGGATGGGAAACTGAGGCACAGCGAGACAAAGCAGCCCAAGGTCACACAACTAGTCTGCAGTGCAGCAGGGAACTGAGCCCAGGTCTCTCAAGTGCCAGACTAATGCCCTAATCACTGGACCACTCTCTCTCTCCTGGGCCAAAAGCCTTGCAAGGGCATCCAAACCAGAAAGGGGAAATCAATCCTTTCTGCGCTTGGCTTAGAATTTTCACCCTCCCTATTGGGGGAGGTCAGATGTCAATGACATTCAAAGAGGTTAGAACTAAGATTCAGGTTATAACTTAATTCTAGTATCAGAGCGGTAGCCGTGTTAGTCTGGCTCTGTAAAAGCAGCAAAGAGTCCTGTGGCACCTTATAGACTAACAGACGTATTGGAGCATGAGCTTTCGTGGGTGAATACCCACTTCGTCATGCATCCGACGAAGTGGGTGTTCACCCACGAAAGCTCATGCTCCAATACGTCTGTTAGTCTATAAGGTGCCACAGGACTCTTCGCAGCTTATTTCTAGTCCAGCGGTTCTCAAACTGTGGGTCGGGATCCCAAAGTGGGTTGCAACTCCATTTTAATGGGGTCGCCAGGGCTGGCTTAGACTTGCAGGGACTCGGGGCCAAAGCCCAAGGGATTCAGCCCTGGGCCACAGGGCTCAGGTTACAGGGCCCGTGGCTGGGGCTGAAGCCTTTGGGCTTCGGCTTTGACCTCTTCCCCGCCCGGGGTGGTAGGGCTCAGGCTTTGGTTTTGTCCCACCCCCCGGGAGAGTGGGCCTCAGGCGGGGTCAGATTTCGGTCCCCACTCCTGGGGTCAGGTCAGAAGGGGGTCACGGTGCAATGAAGTTTGAGAACCCCTGGTCTAGTCAAACCCAGTGTTTCCTATGGTTCCCCCCAATACCATAAATTGCTCCGGTCTTGCTCAAAACTCAACACGTAACGTCCCATAATTCAGCACAACTTCATTTGAATCTTTGTCAAGGTTTGCTCTCTAGTCTATTAATGCACACACACATATAGATCCTATACAAAAAGCTTTGTTAGTGACGACTTACGATGGAATTCATTTCAATCGAGTCCCAAGTAACTCAAAAATGTCCTTACAAAAATGAAACATTTTTTTAAAACCTCAAACTTCAGGATATCTGGAAATTAACACTGAAGGGAGCCAGCCTGTTCCTTAGTGCCATAAATAATCCTCCATCGCTAACTCTTAGCCACCTGTCTGATTTCTTTAGTTAGGAGTGACGTTATAGTCTTGACTTTCCGTTCCTGGAGTTTTGTCATTTGCCAACCTCAAACATTCATCAGTTTATCTGCACTGATTTCCCTTTCATTACCATCACACACCAAAGGTTTTCCAAATAGATATCTGTTTACCATCCAAAAGCTGGTTGAGGGGCCTTGTGCAATGAATTGGTGGGTCTCAGACCAGCTCCCAACGGACACATGGCCTCACTATAAATATCACCATTGAAAAGGAGACTGATTGTTGACAGGGATAGCCAAGACGGCAGAGGACTGAATGGACACTGAGATTTAGTCAACCTCTCACATCTGCACTGTCACTACCTATTCTGAACCTGTTCTGGAGCGAAACGAAGGAGGTAAATCTCCAGAGCTATCACCAGGGAGGATGCTAATATCAGATGCTAATAGGGAGACGAAACATACACATAGGCACATTCAGAGCCAACCTACTGCAGAAGAGGAAGAACAAATTGTATCTAATTCAAAATAAGTCAGGCAGTGCCTGTCACAAGAAATCTAAGCCCAAGGAGTCTCTTGTTCTACCCAAAAGTGCCTACCCTACTGCCCCTCAAGGAGGCAAAATACATCAAAACAATACAATAATCAAAACCAAAACCAAACCAATAATCCACAACACAGGGGGACTAGTTCTGTGCATACTTTTGATCTTCCCCCTACCCCACCATCCCCATGACCACCCCTGGGCAATGAGATTAGCATAACTAATACCCTCCCCTAAAGCTACACTAACACAGAATAAAAGAGATCAAATCAAGCTGGTGCAGGGCATTACATCAGTTTAATGTTGCAGCTGTTTAAGTCAGTAGCAAAATATACCATTGACTTCAGAGAGCGCCGGACTGACTGCACAACTGTATATGCAGAAGACTTTGACCTTGGTTCAAGAAAGCATTTAAGTGTGTGCTTAAATCCATCCCTATTCAGGAAAACACAAACTTTTGCTTAACTTTAAGCATGTGGCTAAGTCCCATTGACTTCAGTTACTTCAATAGAAGCTAAGCATGTGCTTGAGTGTGTTCCGGATCAGGACTTTGGCTAGAGACTCTAATTTCCACAAGATATTACTATTTATTATTCAGACCGTGTTACAGTAGCATCCTGAGGCCCCAGTCGTCATTGGGGACCCATTGGGATAGCTGCTGCACACACACGTATTCAACAAATATGCCAGGCTGCAAAGTGCTTCCAACAGCATTTCAACTCCTTTCTCAAATGCTCAGTTTTCTGGAAAACCCAAACAAGTTCTGAGCTAAACTGTTGAAATTCTACCACATGCAATATCAACGGTGCTAGGCTTTTTTGCTTCGGGTATATATCTTGATTAATTGCATGTGCTCTCTCAGTCTCTCTCCTATTTATTTATTTAATTAATGTTTCGTTCGAATTAAGCACCAGAGTCGTCATTCATAGATCATAGTAATTGTTCTCCAATTCTTCTTCTGCCAGCTATTAGGGAAGCCTATTTAAGGCTGACCCTACCAACCTGTATTCATTTTACTTCAAACATTTCAATTACTGTCCAGTTTGGATCCACTTGAACAGTCGTGTCTAACATGAGCATTGCCAAAACAGTGCCCACTTATGTTTTATCATCCCTAGATGGCATGCTGATAATGCTACTTAGCTCTAACGCAGCAGTCTCATTATCCCTATTGTACAGATGGGGGCACTGAGGTACAGAGGTGAAAGGTGACAACAGGGCAGTGATGGAGTGGGAAATGGAATGCGGGTCTCCTGAGTCCTAGTCCAGTGCTCTATCTACTGGATCACACTGCTGGTGCTACAAAAAAACGATGTGGGTGGCTTAAGAGGCACTGTGAACAGCAGCTCCCTGAGTCATCTGGGATTGGCTGGAGAATGTAAACCCGCCCTGACAGGCAATGTGGAAAAGGGCAGTACTCCTTGTTAACATATCAGCAAGTAAAGACCAGATCCAATTGAAAAGCATGATGCCTGGCACTGTTGCCTTTATCACAGAGAAAGTGTGGGAACAATTACGGTTATTAAGTGGATGTTAGCTGGAGAATCGACACCGAAGGTAATACGGGCTTGTTACGGGGAGTTCCAGAACCAGTCACCTGCACAGGATTCCCAGTAGCTCCACTGACCCTTGGGGATCAGCGGGGCAGGGGCACTGGAACAATTTGTATTGTGGGGGTGCTGAGAGCCATTGAACCAATGAACCAACTGTACAGGATAGAAACCACTTCAAGCCAGGGGTTGTAACAGCACCCCCAGCACTCCTAGTTCCAGCACCCATGCAGAGAGGGGCTCATATGAGGCCTCTCTTGCAGAGGCGTGTTGTGTCTGTACAGTTCCCTGAGATATGCATAGGCTTTCCTGCTATGGGAGGCAGGGAAGAAAGGATTTCTTCCCTTCGCCTCATCCTGGGATAGTTAGAACTCGGAAGACATTCTCCATCAGGCCCCGTCAGTTTTAAGGTAAGTCAAATTTTAGGCATAAACTATTTAATCTAATGGTAAGGGAAAGACCCAGTGAATCAGCTGCTTTGACCCCTCCCTCCTGCTTTGCACAGGGCAATTTCCTTATGTAATTCCCACTATTAGTCTCAGCTAATCTGTTCGTGAATACCTCCCATGGTGGTGCTGTGTTAAACACATTAGCACAGAAAGAGAAATAACGTTCGCCCGTGACTTCCATGGGCACGCCTTCCAAAAGCTGTGGAACAGAGACTGATGTCTTCGGATAGCAGTATACATGTGGATAGCATTATTGCTATTGGTATTACCATAGGCCTGGAATCCTAGGCATGGAACCCCTTTGCGCTAGATGCTGTACATACACAGAACAAAGAGATGCTCCCCAATATATTATAGTAAAACATATTATTTCCCCCTCTGATATGGGGAGATTACTACCAGAATCAATGGAATATTGGAGCATGTTTCCTATCTTGTTTTACCTTGATTAGCTCCTATCACGTGCCTGCACGTATTTTCATTAAGTCCTCACTGTGATCGCCATAGCTATGATATGGTATTGTGCGTAGAACAGGGCTAATTTAGATATTATATGTCTGATTACGCTCTCCCTTGCACCGGTGTAAATCAGGAATGACTCCATTCACTTTGGCACAATTACACCAGTCTAAACGATAGCAAAATAAGGCCTTATGTTGAAAGCAGACTCCTGTCATAAGTTGGCTTACTGCATATATATACACAAGATCTTTGTGCATGTCACCCTAGTTTGGACCTGTATGCCTTTCCCTTGAAAATCCCTTACCAAGTAGCATAATTTCTTTGGAGCATGGACTGTCTTTTTGCTACATGTATGCAGAGTGCCTAGGGACAATGGACTCTCAATCCCTGACCAGAGCCTTTAATAGCCACAACAATATAAACAATAATACCCACTGCAGTCCTGGTCATGCCACTGTACTTCCTTCCTTTTCTGAAGTTTCCTAGTAAACTAGCAAGTCTGCTCCACCTCTCCTGCACATAACCAGTTCGATTCTCTTCTCACTTACACGGGTGTAAGATTGGAGTCTTTCCACTGATGTCAATAGTGATGCATGTTGTTATAAATCACTGAGATGCAGAGGATATTCAAGCCTAATGTATCCCTCGGGTAGAAGAGGTGAAGCCTGCATCCACCTCAGGTAAAACATAGCAGGGCAAGTTTCTGCTTCTCAAGCTTGGGCAGCCCCCATGCAGAGCCAACAAGAGAGGGAGAAGCCGGTACAAATTACTGGGCCCGGCTTTGGCGGCCCCGTTTAGCCAGTCTGCCCTTGCTGGGGGGGCCTGAAAAATTTTTTTCACTGGGGCTCGAACCCGCTCTCGGCAGCCCTGCCCCCATGCCCTTCTAAAGTTACTCCTTTCCTCTCGATATGCTGTTTCAACAAGCCCTTACTTCCTAGGGAATGATAGGAAAATAAAAATCTCTCCCTATTTTATCTTTGAGTCCATATATTCCAAAACAAAGATATTTATCTTTGGTCCCATAACAACAGGTGGGGCACAACAGGATCACGGGTACCATTTTCAGAAGCATCTGTGTGACTTAAGAGCCTGCGTCCCTTTGCTTTTCAATGAGACGTAGGTTCCCGGAAGTCCCAGTTGAAAATGGGTCTCTTAAGTCACTAAGGGCGCCTGTGACATTCCCCCCCCCCAAATCTGGAATCAATCTTCTGGCGAGGGCCTGAATGCAACATAGTTCAGATGCTCAGAATTTCAGACCCCAACACAAAAGAAATAATCAAACTTAGGCCTCAATCAAATTCAGCACCACCTCATATACACATCCTCCTTAAACAACTACTGTAAAGGTGCCCCAAGGCCTCCATTACAATTTTGTTTCACTTTATTTAAAAACCAGTCCCTACCAGGCAATTGATTTTTGCTGCTCTCCTGGGCAATCACGGAGGACAAGGTCGTCACTGTCCCCTGTACATTCTTTTTCTCTCCTCCCTCCAAACCACATTTCAAGGAGTACACTTAAAAGTAGCTTTACATTTAAAGGGGGGAAATATATCAGTCCCTGAATAAAAAAGATAACAATCCAGAAAGAAAATATCCCAGCAGATGGAGGATTAGCCCATATTGAAAGGGGACCTGAATCTAACTAACACATTCTGATTATCAGTAAAGATTATTCCACATCAGGATCACTTAGTTTTCTCCTGTCATGACTGTTTCCCACTTCTCCCAGTCGCAGGTTCATGCTAATGCTTCTAGTTCAAACACATCAGTTAATAATTGTGTGATTTCACTCAGACAATACATTTTAACAATTTAAGTCTGCTGTACAATTTTACGACTATTTTAAATTTATCCTACTAATTCAAACTGTGATATCCTGCCAGAAACGTAGAAGGGGTTTGACACATGTTCCTCGCTCTAAAAAACAAAATAGGCTAGCGCAGTTTTTCTCAACAACCGGTCGGTGGCCTGGCGCCAGTCCATGGCAGCCTCTTCCAGTCCCTGAGATCTCCCTGAAATGGTTTAGGAAGGCAGCAAAGCAGTCCCTGGAATCAAAAAGGTTGAGAAACACTGGGCTAGAGTGAGTAAACAGATATTACCTCTTCATACCCACTTTGGTCCCCTCCTGTCCTAGGTATAGTATTTGTCTTGTGAAAATTAGACTTGTGCTTTTTGTGGTTGTGTGCTCCTTTTAAAATACAGTATAAAGAAAGCCTGAATTGCTGTCTCCCACAACAAAGGGAGAACAATTTTTCTGCTTGTTCTTCATACCTGATATTCAGGTCTTGGCTATCTTAGAAGATGCTATGACAACTGGAGACTTGGAGAGAGATCCACAGCTGGTGTAAATTGACGAACTATGTGGTTCACCCCAAGTGATGATCTGACCTATGGTAAGATTATGATGCAGTTACAGAGAGAAAGCTGAGTGTTTGAGGGAGGAACGGGGTTGAGTTTATTTAAAACATTTTGGCTGATTGCTTTTGGTAAGATCTATGTAAGTCTATTATGTCAAGAACACTTAGCTAAGAGGATGTGTGTTAAAAATTCCAAGCGCCTTCTTTTAAGAAGAAAGAGACCGCAACAAACAATTTCAAGACCTCCAAGCAGTCCTCCATCAACACCAGGGAAAGACAAAGTCATAAGCCTGAAAAGTCTAAGGTTTTAAAAAAAAAATCCAAGCCTTCTTTATCTATCATAAAGCAGCAAAAATAGGGCACAAACTCAATTAAAACATATTTTTTGCAGGCCACCTTTAATTTAAGTGATGCTAGGTGAGTGCTTTTCTGCTTGGATGTGTGTCTTCCAATCCCCTCTAATTCCTTCTGTCATTACAGTTCAAGAGCATTACTGAAGCACAGAATGCAGAGTTTAATTATGAAGGTCAATACACTGAATTATACTAGCTGCTGAGCTTGGCTTTTTCTTTTTTCTTTTTTAATAGCCGCATTCATAGAATCAAATTAAAAATGGAAAAATCTTGTTCAGTCATCTACTCCATCCCCTGCCAGTGAAGCATGGCTCTGTACGTTAAGTTTTGTCCTGTCTAATTGTACATGTCCACAGCTAACTTCCTTTAGGGCATTATTCCACAATGCAGCATCCCCTCCCTACTGCTTGTCACTCTTACTTGGTGTATCACAACCAACATTTAGGCCTTGATTTTCCCTGTGGGTGGATCCCTGTGCCTGGATGGAGCTCCTCTGTCTTCACTGGGGCCTCACACAGGATTCTGTCTAAACAAGATTCATTGAAGGATTGGGGCCTTAGATTGTAAAGTAATTGGAGGAGGGCCTATATTTCTCTTCTGCAATACAAAACATGCTTTGGACGCTGTAAAACACATCTCAGGGTCAGGAAGCTTTTCCCGATTGCAGGAATTGTTATTTTCTTAATGTCATACCATTACTCCTAGTTATGCCACCATAAATAATTACTACCCCTTCTTGGCGTTTGCACCTGTTGAAAGCTTGCTGGTTGGTGTCACATCACTAAAGCCAAGCTATTTAGCTCTTCATTGTTCCTCCCTGTAATGGTTTTTGTTGTTCATCTCTGAAGTCCTTCCCATTTGTCAGTCTTTCTGGTACTGAGGTGCCTTAAAATTAACACAGTATTCCAGGTGAGGTCTCCCTCAATCATACAGAACTCAGAACCCCCTTTTCTCTAGAATATGCCATCTCTGGATGTGCAGCAGATGCTTTAACCCCCATCACAATGGCGGCAGGACCAAAAGCAACATCTACAAGCAGCAATAATTTGAGAGACCAGCAAAGCTGCTGTTGGAGCTACTGCGTAAATGTCAGCAGGTCTGTGCTTCTTTACAAGCAAGCCTGTTCCAGAGAAACAGTTACCGTATTTCCTAATTTAAGAGATGGAGCAGCAAGACTATAACAGGGTTCAAAAAAGAACTGGATTAGTTCATGCAAGATAGGTCCATCAATGGCTATTAGCCAGTAAGGGCAGGGATGGTGTCCCTAGCCTCTGTTTGCCAGAAGCTGGGAATGGGCGACAGGGGATGGATCACTTGATGATTACCTGTTCTGTTCATTCCCTCTGGGGCACCAGGCATTAGCCACTGTCAGAAGACAGGATACTGGGCTAGATGGACCTTTGGTCTGACCAGTATGGCTGTTATTTTGTTTAAGAAATGGGAATCTGAATACACTTGTCTTTTATCATACGGCTGATTCAATTTATTTAGTACTTAAATAACATATTGGTAGATGCACCTGAATGAACGAAATGTAGTTACCACCATTTTTGAACTACTTATGCCAAGTTGTGTGTATCACAGGCCAAACTGCACATTCAGTTTCTTCCCTGCAACAACGGAGTTGCATGGGTGCCAATTAGTGCTGAATTTGGCCTTTTGTGTTTGTGCAGCACATGCTGATACAGCACATGCCATGGGGGCTCGTGTTATGGACTTGATGCAAAAGCTACCTGGTGAAGTTCTCTGGCCTGTGTTAAGCAGGTCAGACTAGATGATCAGAATGGTCCCTTTCTGGTCTAAAAAAAAATCTATTAGTGTAGTGCACACGCTTGATAACAGCCTACTATAGCTACTAGCTAACAGAGTTACTCCTTTAACTCAAGTGGTTGAGATCTGCACTATGGGTCTGAAGGTATTAGGGTCAAACTCTGCTAATTACCAAGGGAAGGGAGGGGGTTACACAAGAAGCAAGAGTTTACTCCTGAAAAGCCACCGGCCTGGGTCAGATCATAGAAAAAAAAATTGTGTGTAACTACAGAACTAAAAGGCACTTTCAGGTTTCCTTGCCAGCTTATTTACTTCTCCTCTGCAAACTGAAAACAGCAGATCTATTATCCAGGCTTTAGTCATGAGGTCCAAGCTCCTTCATATGCTCACCAACCTGAACAAACAATTAACACTTTACAGTCAAGTAATTCACAGATGACAGAGTAAATGATGAAGGAAACCAAGACTGTGGAAACCTGTTAAAAGTATACAACACAGAAAATGTATATCTTCCGCAGGCCTACTCCTGTAATAGTTAATAACAGATTCTATGGTTCAGATGTCACTGTGCTCTGGCATCTTTAGCTTTGGCTTGCAGGGAATGCAACCCTTCACTATGTTTGTTCCTTTAACTATTCAAATCATGGCAGCAGCAGCCACCAGAAGATACATGGTACTTGGAGTTGCACCTGTATTCTTCTTCATGCAACAGCTATCAGAATATTACTCTACATTATATTACTCACTTTGAAGTTTCTTGCCCCTTCTTCCTCCCACGCATCTGGTACCCAACACAGTCAGAGAGATGGTACTGGTCTAGATGGATCACTGGTCTGACCCTGCGTGGCCATCCTTATGGTCCTATGCACTTGGATTCATGATGAAGTTACAGAATTTCTTAAACGGGTGTGCTGTTTGTGGACACAGTAAGGTAGAGTTCTCTGCCTGTGGATTAATGGCAGAGTTTTTGCTGCACTAACACTCCATGTATAAACAACCTGTCTCATTATATGCTGAAACATGTGGTTCAAATTCTAGCCCTTTTCTGGGAGATTAGTGGCTGCTTTTTCAGTCCTACTTCAAGACGGTCTGTTATTTGTCAAAAGTGTTATTAAACTCAGATAGGCATCAGCGAAAATGCTTTTCTTCTAAGCCTATGTTCCCCTTCAGAGAGCCACCCCACATAAGGGCTTCTGAGGACCTGCAGCTCACCTGGGATCTGACTGCACAGATGAAGAGAATTGCTCATTAAGATTAAAAAATCTTAACTGTGCTCATAACCGGATTCTCAGAGCTAGAAATGAAGGAACATCAATGCGTAATTTAAAGAAACAGCTCTGCTGTTGGGAACTGGGGATTAAGATATCACTCAGTATAAAACAGTGAGGGGGGAGGAGAAAAAATCAATTGGTGCATGTGATGGGTCACAGTTAACGGTTCTCTGTACACACTGTTCTCACTAAAAGGCAATTTATAAGACTAGATAAAGCCACTATGGTTATACTCCCGAGTACATCAAACTCCAATCCAAACACAACACGGTCCTTAATAGACCTAACATTCAGCTGTTATGCTCCGAAGAAATGCTCTGCATTAAGAGTGCAACGTGAATGGAAGAATATGGCAAAACTCGGTTAGCCTGGTATTCTTAAAAAGGAAAGCAAAGAGGAGCAGAATACAAACACCTTAGTCCAGCTGGGGAAATTTATAGAGTAAGTGACAGGGAATGAGTTCTCCAGTAACTTACGAAAGAAGTAGCTCAACTTATCTTCCACTGAGTGGCACGTCATTGATTTAAGGGGCAATAAAAATTCTAGGACGTGCACTTTATTTTTTAAACAAGGGGAGGGGATCATCAAGGCATACGACTGTGCCTTAAGGAGGACAACTCATACTCCTCTTCTGATCCGTTTGTAATCAGAACAAAGCAAGGTGCCAAAAGAAATCAATTGCATTTATGCCCAGAAATCAGAAACAGATGAAAAATGGGGACACTTTCAACCTGGCTGTTAGAAGAGGAACAAAGCATGCAATCAGCCCACTTTCAATATAAAAGCCCCCCACCTAAAAAAGGCCACCAGAAAACAGCATACCTACTACAGTTGATCTCAAGTGAACAGCTTCCAAAATCCATGATGTGGGGCCAGTGAATGGCTAAACTCTTCTAAAGAACCTAGAGTCACTGTAGCTATTTGGAAAGACAGAATATAGTACAAGCTGCAATTTAAAAAAAAAAAAAAAAAGCCTTCAGACTCTTTTAAGTGATTTAAAGGGCTAGAATCCCAATTTGGTGGTGTTGTTCCCTTAGGAGTGATCCTCTCTCACTTCAGCCCATCAGCTGCAGCAGCAAACCAGAGCCTGCGGATTGCTGACAATACTGTAACCATGTAGTAAGCAGCAACAACAGTTACCTGGTGGCAGCAACAACAAATTGTAAATCAATACTAGGAGGCCTAGGCATGGAGGCTAGCAAACCATGAAGTGAAAGCAGCGATGTTGGCAATTGTGTCTACAAGGTGACCTGAAGCATATTAGGAGCAGGAGGGAAAGAACGTTTGCAATCCACAAATGCTTTCCAGCTTTTTCAGTTTAGGATAGGGTTTCTCCAGCTCTGTCCTAGTTATTAAAATGCTTGCATCTCTCCTAATACCAATGGACCTGACCCTGAGTACTAGGACAAATCCCTCATTGAAATCAGTTGGAGTTTTGACTGAATAAGGACTTCAGTAAGTTGTCCAAACTGAGTGAGGGGCAAAGGACCTGCAGCTGGAACTGATGCACTTCCCTTGCTTCTGCCTGGCAATCATGTTAATACAAGGCCCTAGTCTACCACTGTCTTGCTCTCTTGTAATTTACATCTGTGCAAAGCGAACTGGAAAAGCTACCACTCTGATCTGGAATCATTGTTTCTACCCAATGCAGCAGGGCATCAGACCCAACATATGCACCGGATTTCCAGGTGTCCATATTGCAAAAATACTTGCTCTTCCTTTGATTTCCCAGGCTACTCCATCAGAAGATTCATTCAGTCCTCCGGGTGTTCTCAGATGGATATCAGAATTCCAGTGTGCAAGTCCTTAAAGCTACAGTATCTCCATTTTCTTAGGCATGGCAGTTATGATGGAAGCCCGTTTCCTAACTTTGCTAGGTTGTTTTCTCACTTTTGTCTTAGCAAACAGCTACTGAAGATTTACTATAAAGTACCGAATACTGAATCAACACACCTTGGGCCAGGCTTTGCCAAATCTTAAGTTAAATAAGGGAGGGGAGAAGCAGGGAAAGAAAGACTATTCCACTTCTTCCTCATCTTCTCTGGGCTTGCTTGAGATTGCAGCAAAATTGCAAAAAATCCTTGCATGAATCTGAGATTGCAAACCAGTCTCAAGCTGTTCAGATAATTAGCAGTGTTATAAATGAATGAAGAACACTAGCAGAATGGAGGAACTAAAAGATGGGGAGAAAGGGTCACAAGTCACTTGTGGGGTTCATTCACATTCTAAAACAAATTCATCAAAGTTAGAGATGGGTCCAAGCTGCAAAGTTGAGATTGAGGGGCAAAGTTCTCCTTTTCTGATCCATCTTCTAGCTTTCTGTTGGTTGTTCTATGAGTGGAACGCACATTAACATCAACAGGCACTCCCAACATAGACTCAGAATATTATAATACCGCATTGTAGATGAGAGAGTTCTGCAAAATGGAGAATTTAGGCCTAAATTTGGAGTCTTTCCATTCTGTTTGGATTGAAATGGCTTCCATGACTTTACATTAGTTTCTTGACACCGCTTTGGCTCAGAGAATTTGAGAGAAAGCAAATTTGGTGCCAGATTTTCAGAGGACTCAAGCATCCACAGCTTCAATTTGCATCACTCACTGACCCAGTTTCTCTAAAATATCTCGGGCCTGATCCAAAGTCCAACAACTCCCCTTGACTCCAGAATTTTCACACAGCTCTGGAACATTGGTAATCCATGACTGCCTCTGATTCTTCTTTCCAAATAAATTTGATAAAGAGTATACAGTAGATGTAATTTCCTGAGCTAACACTATTCCTCTGGTTGAGGTTAGCCATCAGTTGTAAGTTTCTAGTTAAATACATTCCTTGGGAAATCATGGTACAAAAGCACTTAGCTAAACGAAGAGATAAATGTCAGCAGAGACAGTCTGTTTCTGGAGACTCATGCCTCCAGTCTAAGATGGGAGATATTGCTCTCTTCTATGAATCTCAGAGACATTCAGTAGTTGTTATTCCTTGAATTATAAATCTGTGTACTGACGTATGTGAATTTGTATGGGCTTCTAAAGGATGCTCACAAAAATATACATCCACATGATTTGACTTGTTTTCATCCCATGACCAATTGCATTGTCTTTCCAGCCTAATATTAAACACACCACAAAATACTAAGCATTTAAATTAAAGTATCCATCCAGAAAGTTAAAAACTGCATCACATGCTGAAGTGTGATACATGTGAAAAATCCCTATTTGATAGAAGTGCGACAGGCCTTCATATGCAGAATCTAATTTCCTGATAAGATCCTTTTGCTCACAATGTTATCACAGGATTCACTTCAACCACCATGCTAATGGTTTGATCTGATAGTCAGGACTGAGCGTTATCAATTAAGCGGTTATGGAGCTGTGCATTTAGAGGGCCCTTCAGCATTGCTTTAATTTCCAAGCTTCAACTCCAGACCTAGTTTTTTTTTTAAAAATGGGTCTTCCATTCAAGTCTTCCCATTTAGATTTTAAAAAAAAATTAAAGACGCTTCCTCCCAGAAAACTAGTTAAAGGGCCTGATAAATCACAAAGAACATCCCTGAACTTTGAGGATGTCTGAAATCCAGACCTGAATTCTGCATATGGCTCTTTCCCTTTACATTGGGCTGAACCAAAGCCATAGCAAACACCCCAATGCTTCAGAGTGTTCAAAATCGAGATCTGAAACTCGCCTCCTTGAGCCTATGGTTAGTTAAATCCATATTAAAAACAGCTCTCATTTAATGTATACTTTAAGTGTCTTGATACCATTTCTATTCATGCAGGTTTTGTAAAACTTTTTTTTAAACATAACCTAAATATTGTACCCAATTCACGTGGCATTATGTCCTTCAGCAAATAAGTCTGCTGGGATGCTTTCAAGGATGTGAGATGTTTGTTTTAACATATAGGCAGGCCTTGTTACATTGTACACATTCACTCAGCAATTCTTATGCTTCAGAGCTTTGGAGTGCATCACACTTCACATTAACAGATAGCAAACACAGCTGCTCACCGTGTTTTCTTCAGCTGAATTCTTTACTGGTAAACATACATTTTGTTTACTGTTCTTTAGTAGCTGAAGTGAGCTACTAACATTATCTGATATTTGAGCATTAGCACGATAGATGTGCCTGGCGTTTACATAAAGATAAAAGACATGGGGTCAAATCCAGGTCCCACTGACTTCAGAATGGTCTGGATTTCATCCATGGACCCTACTCAAACAAGGTTACATTCTAACTGATTGTAACAAGGGGAGATAACAGGAAAGAGGGATAAGTAAGATGCAGAAAATTACAGAGTTGTTTCATTGGTACAGTAGCTGTTAGCGCCTAGTTTTTTTGGTGAGGTTCTTTTTTTAATAGAAATTACATTGTTTTGATTTGATTGCATTGTAGCTAAAATAGAAAGAGAGGCTCATGAGTTAAGAGATTGTGGAGAAAGTGATTTTTGAGGCAAAGTTTGAAAGACTAGATGAGGTTGCATGTTGTACAGAGTCAGGCATCATGTAAAAAGCACCATAGGAAAAGCCACTTATGGGAGAACATAGAATCATAGAATATTAGGGTTGGAAGGGACCTCAGGAGGTCATCTAGTCCAACCCCCTGCTCAAAGCAGGACCAATCCCCAGATTTTTACCCCCAGTTCCCCAAATGGCCCCCTCAAGGATTGAACTCACAACGCTGGGTTTAGCAGGCCAATGCTCAAACCACTGAGCTATCCCTCCCCCCATGGGAATTGCTAGACTAGACCCATAGTCCATTTAGTCCAGGCTCATGTCACCAACAGTGGGTGAAGGAGAAAAAAAACCAAAAAAACCCCACCACCGTAGGCAGCTATGGAATTATCTACCCACAGGGCTAGTTTCTTCCTAACCTTAATTAACTAGAACTAGTTTATACTTGTTAGCAGGAGGGTTTAAGCTTCCTTATCAAAACTCTTGGGGTTTTGTAATCTTTGCTATTGTAACTCTGGATGGGAAAGGAGCAAAGCAGGGCATTGAGGCAGATCTGACGGAGCACAGGTTCCAAGCAAGGAGGTGACGAGGGAGGACATGTACAGTAGGCAGGAACAGAACTGTGCAAATTCTTGTCCAAAGCGACCACCTTATCGTCTTTTAAATCCCTCTTAAAGTGACCTGCCATGCTGCTGGAAAATCACCACCACTCCACACTGGCTAGGCAAGTGGGGAGCTCAGACTTCTACTCTTATGCTAAATCCTGTTCATTTCATGTTGTTACCACCACACATTTTTTCTGTTACATCTAAAATGAGCTCTCCAGGGCAAGGAGTGTCCTCTGTCTCATTTACATTGATTTTAAGGCAAGGAGGTACCACTACGATAATCTCATTTGCTGCATAACAGAGGCTAGAGAAATGCACCAATTTTACTTGTCTGTACAGTGCCTAGTGCTGTGGGACCTAATCTCTGACTGGGACCCCTAACTGCTGCCATAATATAAATAATAAATAAATAGTAACTATCATAATAAAAGGGGTTGGGGTTTGTTTTTACAGATTGTGCTTGTTTCCTACCAAACAGGAGGAGGACTAAACACAACTGCTCGGTGACAGGAGCAAAACCTTAAAATGCAGGATTATGTTAAACCAAAAAATACCAAGTAGATGTGCCTGGCATGTAAAAAGCACCATTCCCCATTTATGTTTATTATACGAGTTTCATTCTGCTAGTGAAGAAAAAGCAAAGGGAATAAAACATATCAGAATACATGTCCAGTTTGGCATTCCTGATTTCCAGCAGGAAGAGCTGAACACCTTGTTTGTTTTACCCAAGTTTCACAGATTATTTAGGACTTTACTTCAAATGGAATTTGGAAACAAAAACTATAGTTCAACACATAGAGATGAACCAATTCTTAACACACTTTTGTAAATTCGCCCCCTATCCCACCCTTTCCTGGCTTTGCAAATCATTCTGTCATGTGGCAAACAAATGTATCTCTGAAATCTAGATAAGTTACAATGGGTATTTAACCAATTTCCACAACAGTGCTGGTTACAATGATAAGTGCTCCAGAAAAATCATACATGCGAAGATAAAAGAAAACAGAGGGTTTAAGAGGCAAGTTTTCTGTTGAGTGAGATATTGGAGTCACTGAACAAGAAGAAAAACTCCAGGAATTACTGTTTATATAAAATACAATCTCACCTGGAATATTGTGTTCAGTTCTAGTCACCCTATCTCAATAATGGATTTGGGAAGCAGAAATAGAGGCGGTCCAACGACAAGTGACAGAAATGATTACAAACCTGGATAAACATCCATATGATGAGAGATTGAAAAGGCTGGGACCATTCACCTTTAAGGTGAGATGAGTAAGAAGGGACATAATAAAGACACACAAAATAGTGAATAGTATATAGAGAAGGTGGGCTGGATGCTGCAATTCACTCAAGTGCACATTCAAACTGAATTTAAAACTGATACAGCAATTTTTTTTTGCACAGTTAGCCTTTGGAACTCAGTGCTACAAGATATCAATGAGGCCAAGACCTTAGCAGCATTTATAAAAGGATTGGCCACGCATATGGATAACAAGAATATCTAATTATAACAGAGGGATTTTTTTTTAAGTGGAGGATTTTGGAAAGAATATAAACACTCTTGTTTCAGGGCATAAATCAAATTCTAACTAATAGGGGTTTAGGAAGAAACTTTGTTCATGGGAAGGTTAATCCATAACTGCCTGCTGCAGGGTAGATTTGGTTGAAAACTTTAAAAACTCAAAAAAAATCAGGAATATGTTTAATACCATTTTTGTTACACTTCCCCCTACTTAAACCAGCTAGAGAGGTGATTGTATATTTTCAAAATGTCAACACTTTTCCAACAATATCAAGAACATTTTCAATTAGTAAATTATTATTCCCCTCCCCCCCACCTACCAGATTTGCTCCTGAGTTGAACCTTTGTCTCCAGCCTCTGATGCTGGTGACTGGAGGAGACAGGACGGGGGATTAGATGGATCACAGATCTGATCCATTATAGCAATTCCTCTGTGCATTGTCATAAGGTCACTGCTACTTTATCACCTGCCCAGGGCCAAGAGTCACCAGCTACAAACAACAAAACCCTAAAAATAGGGTTTATAGAACTCCTCCCTTTATTATCCCAAAGGGAAGTTCTTGAACTCTGTTTATGGCACTTTTGATGACTTTTCCAGATCCCTTCCAGCCTATGATTCTTTATTCTTTTCTGCTCTATTTCAGCATGACTTTGAGCAGCCTTGAGCACAGGTCCCATTCGAGAGCAAGCCAAGAAGTAGGTTTCATTATAACAGCCAGACAGCTGTCAACACGCAAGCTTTATGCTCTTATCACACGCACGCACCGTTTCAGTAGGTTAGTGTAATTTTCGGTCCATGCTCCCTTCAGAGGAGAAAAAGGTTTGCGACGATCAGGAAACCACTAACATATTTTTCACTCCTTTTGATTGAGAAATCCCAACCCTAGGGCTTGGTTTTACTGCTGCATTTCTGGCTTGAGCTACTTCTGCAGTAAGGAGCTCTCACATTTGTGGACCACATTCTACAACAGGGGTTCTCAAACTGGGGGTCGGGACCCCTCAGGGGGTTGTGAGGTTATTACATGGGGGGTTGTGAGCGGTCAGCCTCCATCACAAACCCTGCTCTGCCTCCAGCATTTATAATGGTGTTAAATATATTAAAAAGTGTTTTTAATTTATAAGGAGGGGTTGCACTCAGAGGCTCGCTATGTGAAAGGGGTCTCCAGTACAAATGTTTGAGAACCACTGTTCTACAACATTCATGCAATTGCAAATACCCAATAGTCTAATGGAGGCATGACTGCAGACTCTCACCGGTCGGTACAAAACCTCATCCTTGATTCAGCATCCAAAGAGATTTTACAATCATCAATTGGGTTTTATGAGCTTCCATATCTCTCTTGTTTGAGTGACTTTGAGGGGATGGGAAAGAGTCATTCAGCAATGCTTTGAAGTGTAGCAGTTATCACCTAAACATTAAGCAAGATTTAATACTAACAAATTATGTAGCTTCAGTTCAGCCATAAATAATATAAATCAAACCATATTCTCTCTCTTATACATATATCTAACATATGATTGTGAACAGGAGATAGAGTAGGAAAGATTTCATTTCAACCCATACTTGACTGTTAACATTTCAAATGGATTCAAGGTATTTGTCTAAACTAAAAGCGGTAAGTGAATCTGACAGCACAGACTAATTGCATGTTTATAACTGTAGAAAAGCATTCTGTGCCGGTATTTTTTACTGCATGCTGCGGATACAGTAGTACTGTGAATGAAGTCCATTACCCGCAGGATGTTGCCAAGAACAGCGTGGATTCTACCTTAGCTTTCTGTTGCCATGGTGAGCAGGGTTGCGTCATTCTTTTACAATGGAAACCCAAAACTAAGCAAGATCTGGTCTAGTTTGGGAAATGAAATGGAAATGAATCCAGCAGAGCTCCTTGTAAAATTGTCTCGGGCCCACAGACATTTAGTCAAATGCAGAGAGCTTAGTCTATGTGCTGTGGCTTCATAATGATAGGAGCGATGATTAGTCACAGCTTGGGCAGGTGATCACAGAAGGTGTGCTGAGCTGAGCAAGCTCTTGAGGAATGGCTCACAAGTATCATGATGACATGTGGCATCATAGGCAGAATGAGCCAGATCCACAGTTGGGCCAAGTTTACACTCTACACAGCTGCAGGGAGCACAGAGAGAGCCAGACACTCTAGGGCCCTGGGCTGTCCAGGAGTCAAAATTGCTCTGCAGTGTAATTTACAGCAGCCCGAAGGCTTCAGCCACCCCACAGGGACTGCCTTGTCCCTGAAAAATGCCACTCGCTCTGCCCTGTTCCCAAAATTGCCCTATCCCTGGAAGGGAGGGGAGCAAGTAGCACCCTCTGTCGGGAGAATCCAGAGCCGATATTTAGAGTAGCATTCTGGTTTCTTTGCGTGGTGTAAACCAGCTGGAACCAAATATCTGCCTCTAGATAAGAATGCTTAAAAATACTCACCAGTTTCAGCTGGCCTCCATATTGGGTTCAAACAACACCCAGCACCATAACGCAAATCTCACGAGGTGCAAACACCTCCAAAACTGTGCTGCAAATCACACAAACTCAAGCCAACAAGTTGTGATGTAGATGAAATCATTGTGGGAACACAGTGCATCAATGCCTTCTAGGAAAAGAGTAAGGCATGTAGGCCATACTATCCTTTGCAAACATCATGGGCAAAGGCCAATGGGAGTTAGGTGCCTCGTTGCCATTTGTGCCTTTGACAATTTCCTCCCCTCATGCTTAGTATGGAACTTTCTCTAGGACAGAAAGAATAAGTTTGCCTTAATTTAGTATCAAATACTAGCTGTGGAGAAAGTAGGCAACAAGAACACAGGATGGTGCTTCCTTTCCAAAGTGACTCTGATATCATGAATACATGGCAGACAGAGCTTGTCTCACTCTCATTGCTCTGCTCTTCATCAGCGGGGTTGAGAAAGTGCACAGTGACAGGCATGATAATTCTCTCTCATTTTGCACCTGTTGTGCAGAAAGATGCAGTATCAACGTTAATCTATCTCAATTCATATGCTAATATAGTCCCCAGGAAGTAAATTGTGAAAGAAGGTGTGTTCATGCACGTAAGAAAATCAAAGGTGATTTTCATGGGTAGATCAAGGTACAGTCATTGGGTCCCTGTGAGATGATAGGAATCTGAGAGTCCAGAGATGCAGTGAGTAACCACGTCTATTTGGGGAGGCTGTTAAGGGGCTTAATTTGGAGTCTCAGAAGAAACAGAGACTTCCCAAACTAGGGTGAGGGAGACGGGGAGAAAGCTTATTTGTGGGAGCTTTGACAGCAGAGATGAGGGAGTTAGGGGTTGACTGATGCTCTTGGGGGACCCTGAGTGCCCAGTATTGTTACTTATCAGGGCCCCACTCAGTGTTAATCCATTGTGTTGGTTTTGTGCCGAAGAATTATGGAGTATAATGGCTGTCGGCTTCTCTGAATCGCTGCAGCTCTGTTCTCTTTCCTCCGCTGCTGCAGCGTACTCTTGCATCCCTTTCTAAACTATTGCAAGTGAAATCCACAGTGAGATTTACGAATCCTCTGAAACTAAAGTAAAAAGAAAAAGAGTTTCCCTCATAAAACCTTGTTCTTGGGTTAATCCTGAATTGATATCAAATGGAAGCAAATCAAATAATGGTAGGACTAGGATGTGATGACTGCTAATATCTTCATGTAGAGTTTCCCATTAACATATGTAGGATTACATCAATTCAATTCAGGTAGCGAAGGACAAAGATTAACCGTTAGTGTGACCCTTATCCCTTAATCAGGATTCTTTTCAAAACTCATCATTTGATTCCCTTCTCCTCCCCCCATGGGCTATCTGTATGTTTTAAATAGGAAGCACAAATAAAACGTCTTAACGATAACATGCAGGGAGAAGCGACCATTATGTTGATAAAAATTAGGAAGGCGCATTGCCTTTTCAAACAGCTACAGTCACCCGAGTGAATGGAATGGGGTGCTGTGGGTATATGTGAGGCTGAAGGGATGATAGAAGGAATAGAGATTAGCACCCGACTGGTCTGGACGTTGGCGTGGGTGGAGAGTGGGGGAAGCAATGAAGGCTTCCTCACTTACCCACTCACACATCTGCATCTCTTGGCAAGGGCCAGAGATGGTCACACTTCCTGAGCTTGGGCAAGAACAAAGAAACCTCCCTGCTGGGGATACAAATTACCCCTAAAGAGGGTAAAAAAATTGCCCCAAGCAGTTAGGGAGAAGGCAAAGGGATGGGGGAGGAGGCAGGACCCTGAGCTCATTCCCCAAAATACCCACATCCCTCTGCAGCCCCTAGAACAGTATCAGCTGGAGGCCCTTAGTCCCTGTTTACTCAGCCAAAACCCCCTGGAGAGTTTGCCAGAGTGAGGGCTTCAGGGTTTGGACCTTGCAAAAAACCATATGGCACAAACCGAGACAGAAGGACAGGACAGAGCTAACACAATGACAAGCCACAAACCATGTCCATTCATTACTGTATGTTTTTATATACACTACACTGTTCCTTTCCTGGTATTCTCCCCCCCACCCCCCACTCCCAACCTACTTTTCTCACCTGTCCCTAGCATCTATGAATCTGAGGACAGCCCCAGGGCCTTTTCCCCAGGGAAGAAGGAAGATCAAACCATGCCCATCCCTAACCAATTTATTTGGGGAGATGTCCATGAGATGATCCTTGCAGAGATATCCTCCTTAAGCCCCTTTTCTCCAGGTTGGTCTGAGCCAGATGAAGGACCTCAGGACTTTGCTCACAGATTATATGAAACAGGTCCAGGAGTAAGAGACATTTGCAGGGGCGGTTCCAGGCCCCAGCACGCCAAGCGCGTGCTTGGGGCAGCAAGCCACAGGGGGCGCTCTGCCGGTTGCCGGGAGGGCGGCAGGCGGCTCCGGTGGACCTCCCGCAGGCGTGCCTGCGGAGGGTCCGCTGGTCCCGCGGCTTCGGTGGAGCATCCGCAGGCGTGCCTGCGGGAGGTCCACCGGAGCCGCGGGACCAGCGGACCCTCTGCAGGCACGTCTGCAGGAGGTCCACCGGAGCCGTGGGACCGGCGACCGGCAGAGCACCCCCAACGGCGTACCGCTGTGGTTGGGGCGGCAAAATTGCTAGAGCCGCCCCTGGACATTTGCCAGCTCCAGTTACTCTTTTGTAGCTTCTGGCAGCTCCAGCAGCGATTGTCTGACTTTCTACAGAGCTACAGTATACTAAAAATGCAAATACAAGCCTGTACGTTTTATTCAGATTGCTGGAATTATTCAGTTCAAAGGAAGATAAGTAACAGCCACCTCTACTGAGGTTACCTGAGAGCTGTCTGTTCCATTAGCATAACTGTGTGCTGAAAAATGCTTACTTTTATAATACTCACTCAATCTACAGGGAAAGTATTGAATTAATGATGGAAATTTCAGGGCAGCAGCTCGGTTCCACAATAGGAAGAGTTTCTGATGAGCATTTTCACTTCAGTTTTTATTGTATTATTACTTTTCATTGCTTATTAACCTGCTATCAATATCGCAGTCACACAATGGTAATTTTATCATTTCATCATCCCGTGCAGAGGGATTTGGGATGTTATACATCATCAAAATGCAGCTTAATAGATTCCAAGGCCAGAAGGGGCCTTTATGATCATCTACTCTGACTTCGTATACAGCACAGGACAGAGAAGTCCATCCAATGATTCCTGCATTCAGCCCACTAACTTGCAGCTCAGCCAGGCCATCTGTTACAGAAAGACAGCCCATCTTAATTTAAAATACATGTAAATATATTGAAATATAAGGCTGCCATCTAGGAAACGTCATTGAATAAAACTGATATATGGGACATTCAAGGGAAATGGAAAAGAAAGTTTGAGGCTAAGAAATATGAGCCCAAGAGTGGACATTTTAAAAAATGAACCTTTGGCAGTGGGGAGCAATGGGGACTGAGTTACAAACCCAGCTTAGAGCTTTCCATAGCTCTGGTCTTTCAAAATAACATAAATCAGCTTCTGTACCAGGTGGCAGGAGGATAACTAATGTAATGCCAATTTTTAAAAACGGTTTCAGGGGCAATCCTGTCAATTAAAGGCCAGTAAGACTAACTTCAGTACCAGGCAAATTAGTTGAAAAAACTATAATAAAAACAGAATTATCAGACACATAGATGATCACAGTCTGATGGGGAAGAGTCAGCACAGCTTTTGTAAAGGGAAACCACGCCTCACCAATCTATTAGAAGTCTTTGAGGGTGTCAACAATCATGTGGACAAGGGCAGTCCAGCTGATACAGTGTAATTGGACTTTCAGAAACCCTTTGACAAAGTCGCTCACCAAAGGCTCTTAAGCAAAGTAAGCAGTCCTGGGATATGAGCAGAGGTGGGCAAACTATGGCCTGCAGACCACATCTGGCCCGCAGGACCGTCCTGCCCGGCTCCTGAGCTCCCCCCTCCCCCGCAGCCACACTGCCACGCAGGGAGCGCTCTGGCCCGCCGCTCCTGCCGGGCTGCACAGCTTGCACCCACCCACATCCCAGGCTTTCCAATAAGCCAGTCCTGCCGCTCTCAGCGGCATGGTAAGGGGGTGGGGAATAGGGGGGGTTGGATAAGGGGCAGGGGGTCCTGGGGGCAGTCAGGGGACAGGGAGCAGTTGGATGGGGTGGAGATTCTAGGGGCGGGGACGGTCAGGACCAGGAGCAGTTGGATAGGCATGGGAGTCCCAGGGGACCTGTCAGGGGGTGGGGGTGTGGATAGAGGTCCCGGGGGCAGTCAGGGGACAGGGAGCAGGGGGGGAGGGATTGAATAGGGGGTGGAGTCCTTTTAAACATTTTTAAAAGAATGTTAGAAACAATTAGGAAAGGAATAAAAAAAGACAGAAAATATCATACTGCCTCTATATAAATCCACAGTATGCCCACATCTTGAATACTGTTTGCAATTCTGGTTGCCCCATCTCAAAAAGATATATTAGAACCAGAAAAGTACAGAGAATGGCAACAAAAATTATTACGAGCCTGGAACAGCTTCCATAAGAGGAGAAATTAAAAAGATTGGGACTGTTCATATTAGAAAAGAGATGACCAAGAGAGGATGTGAAAGAGGCCTATAAAATCATGACTGGTGTGGAAAGAGTGAATAAGTGTTATTTACCTCTTCACATAACAAGAACCACCAGGAATCACCCAATGAAATTATTAGGCAGCAGATTTAAAACGAACATAAGGAAGTACTTCTTCACACAACACACAGTCAATCTGTGGAACTCACTACCAAGGGAAGCTATAAAGGTCAAAAGTATAACTGGAATCAAAAAAGAATTAGATAAGTTCGTGGAGGATAGGTTGATCAACGGCTAATATCCAAGAGGGTCTGGGATGAAACCCCATGTTCTGTCCCTAAACCTCTGACTTCCAGATGCTGGGGACAACAGGGGATGGATCACTCAATAATTGCCCTGTTCTGTTCATTCCCTTTGGCCTTCAATGGGAATGAACATTGGCCACCCTTGGAAGACAGGATACTGGGCTAAATTGACCATTGGTCTGACGCAGTATGGCCGTTCTTATGTTCTTAAAATACAGGCATCTAGATGCTATCGTGAGGAGTGCCATAAATAAGATAAATAAGTACAGTTTACAATGATGGGACCTCTAAGCAGTGAGCCATGCCCGAATGCAGATATCCATCAGGATGAGGCTCAAGAAGATCTCAAACACAGCTTGGGCCTACATCAAACTGGCACGGTATATGCTTAATATATTCAGTTATTGGCCACAAGGCAGACTGAGTGATTAGACTCAGCTACAAATGGACATACACTCCCAGACCCAGGTGAGGGAGAGAGGTTCGAATATCTGGAGCTGACCTCAGATCCAGCCACATCTCTGCTGTAGTCCCACAGTTAGGAGGGAAGCTTACAGAACACACATTGATTAAGTATGGATGGTGCAAGCCAGCTGAACAGATGCACCTTTATTTTCAATTTGGACTTCAGTCTTCATAACTCATCCTGCTTTAAATCAGTTTACAAGATCATTCTCCCAGGCAGACTTTATTAATACAATCTCTTTGTAATTTACAACAGCCTCCAGTCCCCGACATCCACTGACTGGATCACAGATTGCCCAACCCAGTTGAAGAGACAGTCTGTTGAATTTGCCAACCTCACATTTGCTTCAGCTAAACATAAAATAATTTTCGTGCTCATGTGGTTCTCCCTACTGTGATAGACCTGGTCATAGTTTTCTCTTTTCACTTCATACCAGGGATACCAGTTTTGAACAGAGGTGGGGCCAAGCTTCAGAGCTCAAATCTGAACCCAAAATCTGCCTAAGGGTCACAGCCCTTCAAAGTTGTGTGTTCCATTTCAGGTCCATGATAGAGACAGACCTGAGCTGTCAAGTTCAGATCAAGAGCTGAACACAGAGCAGAACTTCTCCAAAGTTCAGATGCAGTGGGGCTGATCCTTCTTTCATTTGCACCGCGATAAGTCAGGAGTAACCCCATGGATGTCAGTTGAGTTATGCTAGTCAATGAGGGGAGAAACAGACCCATTTCTATTCTAGCTAGCTTAGTACATGTTCTATCACCGAAGTATCTGAGCACCTTACAATCATTCATGTTTTTGTCCTCACAACACCGCTGTGAAGTAGGGCTAGCCCCATTTTACAGAGGGGGAACTGAGGCCCATGGTAAATTAAGTGACTTTCCCAAGGTCACACCGGAAGTCTGTGTCTCAGTTGTGAAATGAATCCAGGCGTCCTAAATCCAAGTCCAGTGCCCTAAGTACCAAACCACTCATCTTCCCTTTTATTCAATCCCAATCTCTCATTCCAAACAAAACAAAATAACGGGGTGAGAAGGTTCTACACCTCTGGTGATGAGGAGCATGAGCCCCAGCCAGGGACAAGATTAACTGAGATTTCCTAGATGAGAGAACAGTACCTATGTGAACCCTCAGGCTGACCATGCAATGGCCGCTCCACTGAGGGTGACTCCTTCATCCCCTTCTTTCCTCGCCATTTTTATACTAAATTCCAAGGAAGGCACAATTTTAAGAAAACTTACATCAAGCAAAAAGTATGTGGCTTGTGCTTATTCACACGCTCCGCTTTTCAGCAAAGCTTGGAATATTGCCTCGCACCCATATATTCATACACTCTTCTTCAGCACATACAGTACAAACAGGGCTGGCTTTGGGCACTGCGGGGCCCAATTTGAAAGAGCTGCCACCGAAGACAGTGGAAGCACTTCGGCGGCAGCTCAATTGGCTGCCGATGCCTTCGGTGGCACGTTGGCGGAGGGTGAGGGTCCTTAGGGACGTTGCGGGGCGCTCTTAGGGGCGCGGGGCCCTCTTTGGGGGAATCAGGTGAATCACCCTAAAGCCGGTCCTGAGTACAAACAAAGCTTAGCACTGGGTGCCCTAGGGTCCAACTCAAGGGGAAATACCTAAAAATGAACATGCCTCTCCTAGCCTTCCTGCCAGACGCAAAGCCAGAGGTAGTCAATAGGCCGACTGTGGGCCAAATCCAGACCGCCAGGTCCTTTTGAACGGACCGCAAAATCTTTTTGATTTATTTACTTATTACCATTATTGTTATTTTTATATTATTTTCTCTGGAGTCTGGACCTTGACTATACCTTGACCAAGAAATCTGGACCTTGACAAAAAATAATTGATTATCCTTGCCCCAGGCAGAGATGGTGACATAGTTCGTTTTCAGTGCAGAAATGGCGCCACACAAGATGCTTCTGTGTATCTCATAGCAATTTCAGACAACTGCATGGCACCTCCATAGCATGGCCAAAGTATCTGAAAAGAAGATATGAGGCTTGATCCAATGGCATTGCTACAGTCCCAGTGCATCCTCAATATTCCAAATGGGCACATCTGAACCCTGCAAGAAATGAAGATCATGCTTAGAAACCACTGAATTTATGCGCCAGAACCACTCCAGAAGTGAAGCCACAAGGAAGTTGATAGGATGCATCTGCCAATGTAAGTATCACCCATCATACATCCGTAATCTCCAGATTATCATGATAATAATATATCATCCAGGGAGAATTCATGTCCCAATTGCCCCATCATTTATATTATGAGCCATTTCAGACCAGGAGCCATAGTCTGTATTCAACATGTAGCATGCTTGTGGGTGTTGTAACAGTTGCCTTCTACAGACTCTCTCATGTAGCATATTTATGATGCAGCGGTTTGGAGGATGTGTGTATTGAAGGTGGCCTTCTTTTCTGTTTTACACACGTAGCGGCTGTCATCAGAACACTGGTTCAGCGGCAAATGGTGACTGTAACCGTGATAACACCCTGTAACAATTCTCCCACAACTGCTTTTGCACGAGTCAGTTCTATATGTTCGCATGAGTACTTTCTGCATTATAGGAAAACAAATCCTGGCTGTATTAAGATTAGAGTTCTATATATATCCCCGCACATCACACAGTGCCCTCTGGTGCATGCTTAAGTGAGGAAAGTTTAGGTTTTGCAAAAGGGTCTTGGGTATTAAATATAATACAGTTCAAAGTTCAATTCATTTTAATTAAAAAATGGCTAATCAAAGTATTTTTGTGGATACTTGATCCACTTAAGATGAGATCACTTTAGAAGCTATTGGGCATTTTAAAAAAAACTTTACATACCATTTCTCATATGCCCAATGATATTACAGCACTTGATAGAAGTAGAGCTGCCTAGAAAACAAGACAACTGTTTTTGTAAAAAATCCTGTAGTTTTTGACGTCTGTTTGCTCTCCCTGTTGGAACAAAAACCAGACCTTTCCAAACTTTTCAGGAAAAGACAGACAGGCTCATCCCAGAATAGATAGCGGCCTGGTGCTTAGGGCACTCACTTGGGATATAGGAGACCCACGTTCACGTCCCTTCTCCAAATCAGGCAGAGCAGGGACTTGCACAAAGGTCTATCGCGTTCCAGGGAAGCGCCCTAGCCACCAGGCTCTTGACTAGTCAGGGGCGGTGCCCTCTCTCTCCTTCTTTTCCTCCAAAATTCTACCCTGAACCCAAGACACTGTCTAGATGAAAATTTCATCAAAACCAATAAGTTTCTGTGGAAAGTTTTGGTTTTGACAAATCAGCATTTTCCAATGAAAAACATTGTGTCAAAAAAATTCCCAGCCAGCTCTAAACATTAGCTACAACATCACAAATTTCCATTATTTAAATCAGGGGTCTCAAACTCCTGGCCCGTGGGCCATCTGCGGCCCACGCGCCTCCCCAATGGGCCCACGGGGCTCCAGCAGTTTTGGGGCCAGGTCTCTCCCTTGGCCCCACCTCCGCCCCCCAGGCAGCACAGCAGAGCAGTGTCTGCCTGCTCGCTTCAGTAGCTGCCAGTCCCTCCCTGTGGCCCGACACGAGGCGGAACGGGGCTGTGCCTCCGTGCGCTGCCCCCATCCCGAGCACCCCTGCGGCCACTATTCACCAAGGGTCACCAGTGTTCAAGCTTAGAAATCCTCTTCCCTCATCTGCTGAAGTGAAGACACATAGGAACTATTCACTGAGTCTTCCTCAATCCAGATGTGATATGGATAATTACCAAAAGAGCTTCTACAATTAGAAGACAGAACTAGCCTCATAAAGGATATGATTGCTATACTGAATAGAAACTGAGAAGAGTTCTACTCTCTGGAGAGAAATAGTCACAATCAAAATGGGGTTTCATGAATTAGCTATGAAGCCCAAAAGAGAAAGATATGCAAAAGTGACTTTTTAGTGTACTACTAATTAGGTATGTGGGAGACAGAAACCAAGTAGCAAATACTAATATAAATATTTGATTGAAGGTAAGTGCACAGGAGTGACTTGGTTTTGCAGAGCACCGAAGCACTTGTTGCTGTGAGAAAAATAATTAGCACCTAAAATGAAAAGAAAAGAAAATTGAAAAGAGCTTGGTACAGTAAAAAAGGCCTAGAAAAACAAAAATAATACACGTAGTGGAAAAGGGTAACATTTACAAAAGCGCATAAGTGACTTAGGAGTCCCATTTTCTAAAAAAAAAAAAAAAAGAATTAGACACTTAGGAGCCTAATTCCCATAGGTTTCAATGGGATTTAGGCACCTAAGAGCCAGATTTTTAAAGGTATTTAGACACAAAGATTTGGTTTATTCTTTTTTATTACTTTTATTTGTGCTTCCATGCTTAGAAATGCTGACACTTCATGAGACAAAGCATTATTTTGGCATATCCTGCCAACCTGAAAGGAAATCTCAGCACATTTATAATTTAATTATTATTATTTGTCTTGCAACAGCACCCAGGAAATCCAATCATTGACCAGGATCCACTGTGCTCAGCACTGTACAAACACACAACAAAAAGAGAGTCCCCTGCCACAGATAGCTTGCAGCTAAATAATTTCCAGCCTACTTTTTTGCAGACCCAAAAGGTTTGGATAAGATGGTTTAAGCACATAATAGAATAAGATATTTCGTGTTCCAACTGCAGTGTCAACCCTAGATCCCTCCAAATACATCTGGGCAAATTTTTCAGTCAAAACATTTTTTCAGTAAAAAGTTCGGTGACACCAAAACATTTTAATGTTTAATTTCAAAACCACTTTTCATTTACAAAATTCCTTCACATTTATTTAAAAAATGTAAAACATTTTGTTTGACCTGAAACTTTTTTCTTTTTACTTTTTTTGATTTTCCAAAAATTCATTTTCTCTTTGCGCCATTTTTCCCCCCACAGAATTATCAGTGAATCAAACAATCCATTATTCACACAGCCCTACCTCCAAGGCCTTGGGAAGCTCATGCAACATGTCTGCCTCTATTTCCTCACCCAGGGACTGAGTGTGGCAATATTTACCTACCTCAGAATGAAGATGAAATAGCTAATGTTTGTAAATCTTATTAGAAAGGAAGGATGATGTGGTTAAGGCATTGTTACTCAGGAGATCTGGTTTCCTGGCTCAGTCACAAATTTCCTATGTGACCCTGAGCAAGACATTTAAACTCCCAGGACCTCATTTCCCCTTCTATAAAATAGGGAGAGGCCTACTTCCTTTTTCCAATTCTCGGCATGTCTTGTCTATTTAGATTGTAAGCTCTTTGGGGCAGGGACTCTCTTTGTGTTTGTACAGTGCCTACCACAACAGGGCCTTGATCTCAAATTGGAGCCTCTAGGCTCAGCCATAATACAAATAGATAATACTACAATAATCAAACCATAACATTAACACAATCCTAATAATAACAGTATTTTAAACACAAAAAGTGTCAAGTTTGGGGTACTTCTGTGTATTCATCTCTTCAGAACCTTTAGAAGGTAATCTATTGCTACACAGAAGATTCTTGGATTGTAAAGCAGAACCCGCATCAACTTGTGAATAGTCCAGTTATCCAGCACTGAGAGATTCTATTACTCTGTTGCTGTATCATTGCGAATGATGGAGATAATACTGATAATTCTTCTTTGGTAGGTAAAAGAAAAAGATGTCAAAACGTGCTCTGTGATCACGTGTAATTCTGTTATTAGGAATGCAAAGGAAACGATCAGATGCATGCAGGTAGCGCCAAGGTTTTTTTTAATTATCATAAGAGATGAAAAGATCCGTGGGAACAGCGAGCCTATTATAGGATAAAATATGAAAGTAAATTGTAGAGAGACAAAATAATTGAAGTAATATGTCAAAACATGAACTCAGAAGAGAAAATACTATCATCTGATATTGGCTTTCAATGCAATAAGCTAGAAGGCGTCCAGAGAAGTAAGAGTGAGGTTTATCCATTTAGGGCCTGCTGCATGACACACTGGGGGTTTTCTTTGAGCTTTAAAGTACATCATGGAAAAATTGTCTTATAGACCAAGAAGAACTAGAATAAAAAGGATAACATGAGCAAAACTAGCTGAGGAAATGACAGACCTGTACCTGGATGCACATAATAAAAAGAAACCATGTAAGAGGATAAGTTAGGGGAGCACAATCCACACGATTGCGATCTTAGGCCAGATTCATCACTGATGCAATTCCCTTGATTTCATTACAGTTGAACCAGTTACCAATGTGACTCTTTGAACCTATACAGCATTGGAACATCTTTCATCCTAATGGCTCTGAAAGTGCTTTACAAACTCCTGCTCCCTTTAATGTGCAAAAATAAAACATTTGGATTTCAATGGGAGTTGGACTGGGCCCTAATTATAAGAACATATAAAGTATATAGATACCTTTTCTCTCACTAATAGAATACAGCCACCTGTGGGGTGAACAGCAGCAGCTGTTTAACAATGAATGCTAAACAACAGTTCAGAACAGGACGCGAAACCATCAGATTTTGCATTTTCTCATTTCTGTTCGAGTCTGTTCTACATAGGCTGTTATACCTCCCTCATCACAGTACTATCTCAGTGCCTTCCAGTAGCGCAGTAAGCATGCATAAGTAATATCTGACATATTTGGTTCAAAACTGTAAACCCCCTGAACTCTTTCCCCTCTTCAGTTTCACATTTCATTCAAAAGGTGGGACCTTCATCAGCAAGTCACTCCTTCGTATCTTTATGGAGCTTTGGCTCTGTGCTAAGTCAGATGCATTACAATCCTACTTAGACTGTACATTTATCGGGGTCGCGTTCATCTTTTTCCTATGTGTTTGTACAGCATCTTGCACAATGGAGCCCTAATCTCTACGGGGGCTCATAGGCATAGCTGCAGTACAAATAAACAACAACAACAGATACAATAAATGACATATTGTAGAAACAGAAATAGACTTGGGCCAACATATCTGGATCTGAACTTTCCCATGTTCAGGGAGTTTAGTGCTGTTCAAATTCAGACTTTTCATCTCTAATTGTCATGCATCATTATGACGTTTCTTTTCCATGGAGGAGGTTACAGTAGCCCTAACGCTAGGCTTTGGATTTTTCTAGAAATATACTCTAGCTAGTTACACCCAATTCCTATCACTAGAGTACCACAGCATGACAGTAACTCTTCCCTGGCTTCCAGCTAGACTTTGGTGGTCATTCAAGGGTGTCTGTTTGGGGGTGATGGAAACCTTCTTCTTGAACTTCCCTGAAACATCTGCTTAAATGGAGGCAGGAAGTTATAGAGTTTAAGGTCAGAAGGGACCAGAACATTTAGCCTGACTTCCTGTATCTCACTGGCCACCAACACCACCCAGCACCCAGTGACAGAACCCAACAACCAAAATTAGACAAAAGAATTACATCCCAAAGCAGGCAAGACTATTATGTGTCCCAGGAGAGAATAGGAGGGACCGAGGTGCACCAGGGCCTGAGGCAGGAAAATGATTAAGTGAGATATAGTGAGATTAAGTGAGTCCTAACAATTGATCCGCATTCACAAGGACAAAGGACATCCATGTGATCTGAGCATACATTTTTATATCCGCAGGAAGCTCTTGTACAACGTGATAAGTGATCGCAGTGCTGGTGACACACACACACAGAGGAATGTTTTAAAGCAGAAGTCATTGCTTAACTCTAGCTTACCGCTGCTTTTCATTCCACTGACAGCAAATGATCTAGACAGACCAAATGACTGCAGCACAAACTTGAACAATTTGCTGATGATACAAAATCAGGGATAAAAAGAGGAGAGTTTAACTGTGGCAAATAGGAAATGCTAAAGGATTTGGTTTTATGATCAGGCATGTAGAAGATTGAATTTGAGATAGAAAATGGTAAATAAATTTAGATTGTCTTACAAATAATTCAAAAGAGAATGAAAATGAACTAGTGGCAAAAGGACCTTGGGTGTCCCAAGTAGCTTTTTAAATTTCATTTCCACCTTGCATAGCTATTTACGGAAAACTGACGTTCAAGAGTAGAACGCTATGGGACATACGCTATTTCCAGGGAGATTTTAAATAAAAACAGGATGTTAAGTGCTGCTTTCAAAGTAGCGAGGGGTGAAGGGCCTAGGTCTCAAGAAAGGCTTGAGGTTTGGGTTTGATACACCAACACACAAACACAAACATACACACACACACGATTAGATGCTTATCTGAATTATCTGGACTTCTCAGCTCTGCTGAGTTAGGCTGGAGAGACTCTCTCGTGGAAAGCTAAGAAATTCTTGTGTCCATCACAAACCAGCCTCACTCATGGTACTTTGGTGCTACCTTTCTGAACCCTTGTTGGAACCCACAAGGCCAGAGATGTTCAAAAATTGGAAAGGAGAGGAAGACTTGCTGAGGGCCAATTCCTCCCCATCCACCAAGTCCAAGAAGCTACCCTTGCCACAGTAGGCTTCATGAAGGGAGGAGAAAAACTTTCCCCATGCCTCAGACCACTGAGGGGTAACAGCTGCTTCAGGGATGCTACTGCAGCTCTACTTTTACAGTTACACCCTTGCTCCATGAGTAGATGGCCTTGGCCTTGCCTCATCCTCTGTCTCCCAGCTGCATGGGGATATGGCACGAGCTGGGCCCTACAGTATACTGGGCTATGTGAGCTACCATATGTGACCTATCCAAATCCTGGCTGTACCAGCCCCACATCAGTTCCACTGCAGGCAGGATCCTCTTGAGGAGGCGATGAGGGCAGGAGCAGAATTTGCTCCTCAATAAGCTTTGTTGACCATGAGAATAGGTTTGGTTGGAGTTCTGATGAGCGTCCAGGGGAATTTCCAAGTCTCACTAAACCAGTTCAACCATCCTCAGATAGTCATTCTCTGCATCTTCAAAATGCATAACTAGTCACAGCCAAAATCTCAGTTCCTTGTTTTCCTGCAGGATTCATATTAATATTCATATCTCTCATCTTCTTTGTTTCTTAAGGAGCAACAGTCACCATTGCATGTAGATATGTGTTACTCCAGAAAGTTTTACAATTGAGAAATCCCAGAAAGGTTTGCACATGTAAGGCAAGATTTTCTTAAGTCACTAATGATTTTGGGTTCCTAAAATGTTAGCAACTTAGAGCAGCCTGGATTTCAGAAAGTGTTGAGCACTCTGGAAAGCAGGCCCCCATAATGGTGTCTCATGTCAGGGACCCAAAATCAACAGTCACTCCTGAAACTGAAAAACTTGCCCACTGATCCCAGTATTTCCAAATACTTGGAGTCAAACAGTCAGGATCTCACAATGGGAGCAAAATATAGAAGAAAGAAATGTTGATCAATGTATCTGGTGGGCTTGGTTTGGAAGAGTATTCTTTAGAAACACTGCTGACCATTCTACAAGGTCATAGAAGACATCACTTTACCTTCAGAATAAAACTTGCTGAGCAACCAGATAGTTCAACGCTCTATGTTAGGAGGCCTAGATCGGTGTATCACCATGCCACCTGCCGGAATCCAACCTAGGTCAGTAGTGATTAACTGATAGCTTTTCAGAGACCTGCTATAACCCACTGGTCAGCATGTGCTACACATTTATGCCCAATCTACAGAGCACACCAGTCTGTTACAGCTTCTCTGCTTGACAGCCTGGCTTGGTATATGTAACACACCGGTCAGTATGTGTTACCTTCTCCCCTTTTGGTATGAGGCTGGTCACAGCTCTCTGCTTGACAGACACCAGGGACCTGAACCAAGGGCCTCCAAAGCTAAAATCATAAGTCTCCACAGCTCGAGCTACAGAAGCAAACTCTCTACCTGGGGATTGTACAAGATCCATATCTTCCATGGATCTGGCACAGCAGAGGACACAAAACACACTCTGAGCAGCATGTAACACTACCAGATGTGTAATGAGTTGGGGAGAGGGTGTTCAGCCCAGCTCTTAGTGGACATGCTCCCATGGTACAAAAGCTCCCATGAGAGTCAAGGCCTGGATGGGCCACTGAGACAGAGCTATCCTCTCATCTCTAGATAGGAACTTTGGTGAGACACTAAAGGGGAAATCAGACTGCCCCTACAGCACCTGTAATTCCGTGCACCAAGAGAGAGAATTGGATTCTAGGGTTGTGCCTATCAGCCATGAACATCACACTCATTTTTAAAGCTAGTTTTCAAAAAAGGAGAAGATTCTTATTATGTGTTTTCCTAACAAATGATTGGAATTGTGGAGGGGAAAGCACTGTGTAATAAACATTCACACCTGGTATACTGCTGCTCTGGATTATCACGCCATGGGGACCCATGCCATGGGAATTCAGAAGAACAAGCATGTCAAGGTCTATAGGTGAACTCATCAACTTACAGCTGTTCACATTGGTAGGTCTGTGGTCTATAGCAGTTTTGCAGCCTATCCAGAGCAGCAGCATCCTTGAACTAAAGCAGGATTTGCTGGCACTAGTCCATTTGCAACCATTCTAGGAGTGCCAAATTTCTTCAGAGAGCTCTCATTAAATTCAAGTGTCCATCAAAATCAAGGTGATGCTATTCCAGGTAAACACTGCTTTATTAAACATCTGTGTGAAATTCCCCTGGCTCATACCATGATTCAATGCCACCATCAAATGTATCCCTTGGTGCATTTACTTGAGAATGCAGAAACATTACTAGGGATTGGAATGCTTCTAGATTTTAATTAAAAAATGTCTATGTCCTAGCAGATGAAATAAACTAATTTGGGGGAGAGAGGTTTGGGACTCTGAAATGTTTCCTACAATGCACATTTGGGCTTGCATAAACTCTCATCTTCAAGGTACACCCCATTGCTTAGAAACCCAACAAAGGTCTGACTGAGAAACATTAAAAAAAAAGCCAAGCGTGAGCAGGTGGAGGTCCCATCCTGCTCTGAACAGAATATCAGTAGAGGGCATAAATCAATTCAAATTCACCCTCTTCCCAGAATTTTTGTACAGAAAAATGTTATCCCACTTTTTACAGATCCTGGGTAAAATTTTCAAAAGTAACTCAAGCTCAGAAGTCCCATTTTCAAAAGTGACTTAACCCAGATTTCCAGGGGTGTTGGTGCCTAAATAACTTGAAAAATATGGAGAGACTAATCAAAAATTGTTTTTACTCTGAATTGCAAAAAATGAGCTTTCCAGAACTAGTGAAATTTGCCAAATTGTTGGAGGAAAAACAGAACTCTGGGGTGACATCTGACTCCTTCCATGATCATGGATTTTTTATTTGTTCTTGTTTAAATTATAAAAGAACCACTCTTGTTTTCTAACTAATCTGTCTCCCCAATTTTATTTTTTCCTCCATTATTTTCTTGCTGCATTAAATAAAGTGCTGCTTAAATAAGCTGGTCCACAGCTTTGAAAACTCACCGCAAGGCTGGGCTTTGAGAATGTCGTAAAATCGATTCCAAATTAGAGCTGAATGTTATCACTTAGGGATTTGCGCATTTTAATCAAGGAATGAGGCGTGCATTGGACTCAGGGGTGAACCAACAGCAGCAGCTCTCTTTCAGCAAGTGATGAGCCTAGCCTACCTGCCTCTGCAGGATGCGTCCTAAAGATAACCTCCAGTCTCTCTCTCTTTCTCATCAGTAATTCCTATAAAACACATCATCAGTGTGATGTTTTGGGGTTCACCCAGGCCAGCAAGGGGTTCAATCACCATCTGCCTTGTAACCTTGGCTCTCTTGTGGCTGTGCAGCTTTAAACCAGAGCTCCGCCGGCAGCCCACAAGCTTCACCCTAGCTTTGCCCAAATTGTTTACTCCTTGCAGGCTGACCTTGGGACCCTTCCAGCCCCAAATTTGCCCCAAAATCATCCTAGTGCAGGGACCAGTACCTCTCACTGGACCCTCAGAGAGAAAGTGCCGATTTGCTGCCTTTTCAGAGCCAGTAAAACTCTGACCTGTTAGCTTTCTACAAGCACGCACTTTCCCGAACTTACCCAGCACCAATGATTTATAATGAAAGCAAAACAAGTTTATTAACAAAGGAATTGTGGATTATGTAATGCAAAGTAAAAGAGAGAAAGGTAAAGATGGATACAAGCAAATAAAAGGAAAATATGTACCTAAAAGTCTAAAACTTAATCTAGCAAGATACAGTCTTTGTTCAAGATGGATTCTCTCTCTCTCTCTCTCACACACACACACACACACACACACACACGCCCGTCTCCTCTACTGGTCAGGATCCATCACAGAGACCAGATCAATTGGTCTCTTTGTCTCCTAAGGAGAAGGATAAAGATGGAGTCTTTCTCTGTTCTTTACCATCACAGGACCTAACCAGATCAGCCACACCATCACCGGTTCATTCACCTGCACGTCCACCAATGTAATATACGCCATCATATGCCAGCAATGCCCCTCTGCTATGTACATCGGCCAAACTGGACAGTCTCTAAGGAAAAGGATAAATGGACACAAATCAGATATTAGGAATGGCAATATACAAAAACCTGTAGGAGAACACTTCAACCTCCCTGGCCACACAATAGCAGATCTTAAGGTGGCCATCCTCCAGCAAAAAAACTTCAGGACCAGACTTCAAAGAGAAACTGCTGAGCTTCAGTTCATCTGCAAATTTGACACCATCAGCTCAGGATTAAACAAAGACTGTGAATGGCTTGCCAACTACAGAACCAGTTTCTCCTCCCTTGGTTTTCACACCTCAGCTGCTAGAAGAGGGCCTCATCCTCCCTGATTGAACTAACCTCGTTTTCTCTAGCTTGCTTCTTGCTTGCATATATATACTTGCCCCTGGAAATTTCCACTACTTGCATCCGACGAAGTGGGTATTCACCCACGAAAGCTCATGCTGCAAAATGTCTGTTAGTCTATAAGGTGCCACAGGATTCTTTGCTGCTCCTAAAATATGTTTTTAATGTTAAAGGTTTCACATAAACAGAATAACGTAATGGTCATTAGAATACTAGGCACGGTAAAGATCAACTGAATCCACCGAATGAGTCTGTGCAGTCTGGGGTGTTTAAAATTTCATAGGCAACACTTTTTTGCAGCCCTTATGCTTGGCTTTTTGCAAAGCTGTGACATTAATTGCTGTACATAAGAAAATAAAACAATGTGAACAGCTCTTACTATCTGCAATATCTTACACTTCATGCAAGATCAAAGGGGGAATGGACAGGAAAAGCAGTTAAAGTAGCCACCAATATCATTGTGTTGACAGTGTAGCAAAATATTAAAGAGCCTAATCCCCAAAAGGCATTTGATTAACCCTTTGGAGGCCGGAAAACACCATCATGCTGTGGTCTATGTTGTTACATTAGAAACCACATCAAACCAGTGGAAGATACAAGGATGTAGTCAATCACATCAATCAAATTATTTGAGTCAACTATATTCCTACAGGTTTCAGAATGGTAGCCATGCTAGTCTGTATCAGCAAAAACAATGAGGAGTCCATGTGGCACCTTAGACATTTATTTGGTCATAAGCTTTCATGGGCTAAAACCCACAAAAAAGCCCATGAAAGCTTAGGCTCAAATAAATGTGTTAGTCTCTAAGGAGCTACAAGGACTCCTTGTTTTCTTAAAATATTCCTACAGTTTAAGCAACACACACAAACTGGGGGAAGGGAGGGAAATCAAAATATAACAGCCTGGTGTGAAATGTTCTCCTGTTAGAAATATCTCTGACTGGCTGCGATTAAGTAAAATCTGATTCCACTTCCATTAAAGTCATTGAGCACATCTAGACTAGGAAAATAGACCATGACTAGCTAACACATTTAGACTAACCTGTTTTCCACTATTTTCCTAGTGTAGCCAGAGCAAATCAGAGGTTTGCAATTATGGAAGTGAGCCCTCGGTGTCCAGCAGAGAATAGAGTGTGAGCTCATTAAACTAATATTTACTTCTGATGCACCCATGATTTCCACACAGATTTCCAGAAAAGCTCTCTCCCTGTAATTCCACCTAACTTCCCACAGGCCTGTTAGCAAGTAGGCCTCCATCACCCATATCCTATACTACTGTTTTACCCCTGTAAACTCCGTTCTTGAGATTCTCATGCTCATCATGCATTTCTCATGCAACCTGAAGACAATACACCCTTGGGGCAAGGAATGCTTAGCCTGTGCCATAATAGTCACAAATCTTGAGTAGCAGACTCTCCAGACCCCTTCTCTTCATTGCCTCTGCTTAGAGGTTGAAGGTTGTTTTACCTCTTGAAGATGGCTTGTGGGAATTTCCCCAAACTGTCTAAAATTCCTACCTGGGTCATAATGAAATAAGAGAGAGAAATATTATAACCAAACACCATGCTCTGCCTAATGCATCCAGGGTTATATTGTCAAAAGTGCCTAAGCCACTTAGAGCCAAAGTCCCACTAACTTCAGTGGGATTTAGGCTGCTCAGTCACTTAGGCACTACTGAAAAATTGTCTTAAATCTCTGCAAAGGCTCCTCTAGATAGGCCCACTTTGTGTCCTTACAGGGAATAAGCCATAACTTCTCGAGCATGCATCCTCTCCCTCAGCTACCCCTGTTCTTTATAAAACACTTTAGCCCTGGCAACATGTCCGATAACCAGTGTCTCATCTCATCCTCTATTTGACTCAGTGCTTTCATGTATGTTTGATATGCCTGGCTTTTCAGCAGAGCAGACACTTCCCACCCACCCAAAGATCGCCCACAGAGGGGATATTGCAGCCTGTCTCTCCTGCCAAGGTCAATGTCTGCTTTCTCAGTCATTCTCTATTGTAATTAACGCTCTTTGGAAAACCAGACTGGAATCCTGTCTGCCTCTCTGCCCTGCCATCCCCACTGCCTTTCTTATATCTTATTTCCAATAGGCAGCTCTCCCTTCCCTTTTTGTTCTAGCCTGACAATCATGCTTTTGCTTGTTGTCATGGCTGGAGGTATCAGCTGTATCCAGCTCATTGTCTATCTTTAAAGAGACAGCGCTCACATATGCATAACCCTCCCTCTGAACTGTTTTTTTTCCTGTGCTTTTTTAAAACCTCCTTAACTTTTGATGAGATCAAACATGTCTTCATTTCAGCTATAACCTTGAGAGCCTCAAGACTCTCACTCAACCTCTCTCTCTTCCATTCCACCCTCATATAACAAGCGTCATTGAAATTAGATTTTCACAGTGCAGCCGCAGTAGGGTTAAGAGTGGACTTGCCCTACGTACAGCTTAAAACCCCAGGCTCTTGCCAGCATACTGAGATCCTATTTAGTGATTATTTTCTTTAATACTGGAACTTAACACTCACAACTAAAAATAATCCTAATGAGCAGTCCAGTATCTCCCTTGGGGTTTGCTTTGATTTTCACCATCACCTCTGAGGGGAGAGGGGGTTCTTGCAAGCATGAAATCTGCCATTAAATAACATCACTGCTGTCTTGTTTCTTCTGCTTTTCTCTCTTCTCTGCTTCCCCCCATTTATGCATCTTCTCTCTTTTACATTTCCCCCACCTACTTCTCCTCAGTCCCTGGGCTTTTTTTATCTTGCTCATCATTCTTCCAAATGTAATGTCTTCTTCCAGCACAGACTTCTGGGAGATGCATATCTTTTTCAATTCCTTCCTCTCTCTTTGCTCTGCGCACACATGCACTCACTCATTCTCTCATATCTAGAGCTGCCTGCATTCTCGTGGCTAATAGTGCAGTCATGAAAAAGCAGAGAGAAGTGGGGCAGCTCTAATGTGCGTTCCTTTGAGCCCTACACAAACTCCAGCGCAGTCGATGGAACTTGCCTTGTCTGACGTCAGGAGGAATAAAATATTAGCCAGTCTCAACCAGCAGTAATGCAAAAGGGAGAGAGTGTGATCAAGTGGTAGTAGTATGGGAGAATTAGACTTAACGTCTTCATAGGGGTGGTTCAGATGTCTCGATGATGCTTGTGGCATAAATGCCTGGCCAGATTAATGAAATAAGCCTTGCGACGTGCCATCTAATGTTCAGGGATCCTTCAGGTGGGGGCTCTAGTACATTCTGAGCTATTCCAGTCCTGGTGAGGGTCAGCTCCATACTCTGTTCTAAGCTGGGGCACTAACCCTGTAAAGTCCTACACACACACGCTTCACTCTACACGTGGCGATAACTCAGTAGGGATTACTCAAGGGCACAAATTTAAGCCTGTGTGTAAGTCTTTGAAGGGTCAGAACCTTTGTGCATTATCATTAACTGTGTCAATCAATACATAAAAAGCCTCTCCCCTCACACTGGTGTGGTCACAATCAGAATTTTGTCCCCTTTAATAATGGATGTCTGTTTCTGAGACTAATAGAGGGCCAGTGGCTCTAAGTTGTCCAGTGCACACCAAATATCCCAGCCCTGTGCATTGCAACTCCAAAAAGGATGCTTAAGGCACTGGACCGGGATTCTCAAGAAGTAACACAAGGGGGCTCGGTGCCAGTACAGAGGCTTCACGTAGGTGGGCCAGGATCTGTGGGGCAGAACCCTTAGCTTCTTTTCCCCCACTGCAATAGAGCCATATGGGGGGAAACCTTCTCCCCGCGAGCTCCTTCCTACAGGATGGGGTTCTCTAGTTCCTGGTGATGATGCATGAGAATTTGGCTTTCATTAAAAGGGAGCCTTTTCCCCTCCCCTCTTTCTCAGAATTTTTGGCAGCTTTTATCTGCAAAAATGGTAGCATTCGATGCTCTGGAAGAAATTGGTGCTAACGTTTCAGCCACAGTCTCCTCACCCTCAACTCTGCTCCTCTGACCTCTCTGCACCCAATCTGGCAGGATGGAGCATCTGATCACAAGAGCTCCCTTCATCCCAAACAGCAACCAAAATGTCAGTGTTTTATCCACTTTTCAGACCACGATTTGCCCTCGGCACTGAACTGGCTTTCCACGTGGTCTGAGAAGAGAAAATCACTTGGACAAAGCTGATTCTCTTACAGGGGTACCAGCTATATCGCAAGAGCCCAATAATAAATGTTATGTGTCATTAAAGTAACAATGACAGATGCATGTTTTCAGGGTGGCATAAATGGTGCATGTGTGTTAATTCTGAAAAAAAAGCATCTCATCGTTTTGGCCTTCTGGCCACCCCTGAACCATAAACTCCTTTGATACTGAGGATTTATCCACCCCATGCCCAACAACCAGACCATGCTGCATATCGGCTAAAGACTCATAGCCAGCAGAAGATCAATGTCTGGAAGTGTGCCAGAGCTGTTCTGCCTCAACGCAGTTCCTATTGAAACAGTCACTTGAAAATCAAGCATCACTTTATCTTTACTCTGCGTTAGAAGGGTTTAATATGGGGTCAGCACTCCCAAATTTTCCCTTCCTCTTGCCCTCAGCTTTCACTAATTCCCCTAGAGTGGCAAAAATACACAGATGGCCTTTGTTTATAACCATATGTGGATGATGACTCAGATCACATAATAAGGGAAACATCCTGCTTGAAAGTCCACGTCAGCCGGGCTACATGGAGACAAGCATCTCAAGCTACTCTGAAACTTGGTATCCCCAAGTATCTAGTTGAGAACCTTTCACTATGTAGCTACATGTGCATTGATACACAGATGACCATCAATCTGCTCATTTTACATCTACCACTGTCAGAACCAGGAGTAGCATCCTGAAGGGACAACAGGAAAACCCAGCCATTTGGGTTATTCTCTGGCAAAACAAGCAGCTTGTCTATTACAGCTGACCTTTTCAGGTAGGGTGACCACTTGTCCCAATTTTATAGGGACAGTTCCGATTTTTGGGTCTTTTTCTTATATAGGCTCCTATTACCTCCCAGCCCCTGTCCTGATTTTTCACACTTGCTGTCTGGTCACCCTATTTTCAGGTCAGTATTTTTCCAGAGCTGCTTGCTTTTTTACAGCCTGCAGGCATTCTCTGACTCAACAGTATTGCTACAGCTAAATACATCCGAATGGCTTTTTCTTGGGGACAACAGTATTCCCTAGTGGCTAACACATATTTTCACTAATCTCCTCTGTTGCAAACGTCGCTTTAGTTTCCGTAGCCAGATGGAACCATTAGATTTGTCTGGTGCTTTTTCCCTCCCATCACAATCAGCTGGCTGTGGTAGTATATCTGTGTTTGCCCACAGAGAGACATCAGTTGTGAAGGCCAATACTATAACAGGGTTCAAAAGGGAGCTAGATAGATTCATGGAAGATAGGTCCATCAATGGCTATTAGCCAGAATAGGCAGGGATGGTGTCCCTAGTCTCTTTGCCAGAAGCTGGGAATGGGCGACGGGGGCTGGATCACTTGATGATCACCTGTTCTGTTTATTCCCTCTGGGGCACCTGGCACTGGCCACTGTCGGAAGACAGGATACTGTGTTAGATGGACCATTGGTCTGACCCAGTCTGGCCGTTCTTATGTTCTTAGTTTACATCAGACATCAGATTGCAGACATCATGCAAACCACCCACATTCAAACCTTTCAGTGGATACTAGGTGCCATCGTGTCAAGATCCCAGGTAAAGGAGGAAAGCCACTTGCCTTCCTGAAGTCCCTGACACCTGCTTCTGCTCCTCATGTTTTTGTAACAACATCTGTCCCTGTATCTCTCCCTCCTTGACAGGCTACTGGGTCCCAGTCTTCTGCCAATTATAATAATCAGGAACGGCTTTGTATTATGGGGCAGAGCTCAGATCTTGCTAGTTCTTTAATCTGCTTCTCCAGCACAAGCATCAAGAAGAAAGATAGGCCAAAGGCACCTGAGCCCCTGGAAGTGTGTGTGAGGAGAAAGATGGGAGCATTCCAATGCAATGGGACCCAGGTGTGAGCCCCCCTGGATTTCAGCTTGAAGAACAAGACTATGACCAGTAAGTCTCCGCGAATTCAAAGCCACCATCAAGTTTGCCCATCTTTATCCAAAGCCTCCACAGCACACCCTGCTCAGCTCAGTCCCTGGAGAGAGGAAGCTTCGTGCCATTCTCTGAGGTGATACTCTTGACACCACACATTGAGAAGCACTGATAGGCTCCAGAAGGCGCTCTTTGCAATGAGGACAGCCACCACTGAGCGGAGCCAACATTTTCAGCTGAATCTTTTTTTTTTTTTTTTGGCTGAAAAATGCAGATTCGGTGACATAAAATCATTTTGCAAATTTGCTTTGGTTTCACCAAATTGTTCCTTTAGATAAAAATTCTAGAAAAATCAGGGAAAAAAGCAAAACATTTTGTTTTCAATGTCCTGGATCAAAATAACTTTTTCTTTCGAAGTTTCCCTTAATTTTAATTTTAAAAACCTTCAAAACCGAGAATGAGAAGCTGGATATGGGTCAACAGGGTGCCCTTGTTGCCAAGAAGGCTAATGGCATTTTGGGCTGTATAAGTAGGGGCGTTGCCAGCAGATAGAGGGACATGATCGTTCCCCTCTATTCAACATTGGTGAGGCCTCATCTGGAGTACTGTGTCCAGTTTTGGGCCCCACACTACAAGAAGGATGTGGAAAAATTGGAAAGAGTCCAGCGGAGGGCAACAAAAATGATTAGGGAGCTGGAACACATGACTTATGAGGAGAGGCTGAGGGAACTGGGATTGTTTAGTCTGCAGAAGAGAAGAATGAGGGGGGATTTGATAGCTGCTTTCAACTACCTGAAGGGGGGTTCCAAAGAGGATGGATCTAGACTGTTCTCAGTGGTACCAGATGACAGAACAAGGAGTAATGGTCTCAAGTTGCAGTGGGGGAGGTTTAGGTTGGATATTAGGAAAAACTTTTTCACTAGGAGGGTGGTGAAGCACTGGACTGGGTTACTTAAGGAGGTGGTGGAATCTCCTTCCTTAGAGGTTTTTAAGGTCACGCTTGACAAAGCTCTGGCTGGGATGATTTAGTTGGGAATTGGTCCTGCTTTGAGCAGGGGGTTGGACTAGATGACCTCTTGAGGTCCCTTCCAATCCTGATATTCTATTAACCATTCAGAAATGGTCAGAATGTTCTCAGTAGGGAACGAGCACAGATATGAGCTTTTAGATGGGACTCATGCTTCCAAGTCTTGCAGTCACTTGTAAAAATTTTACCCTCAGCATACATGTGTGCAGCCCATGGCAGGGACCTTACTAGGCTGGTGTGACATACTTAGGCTAGCAGGACTGACACTAGAACTCTAAAACATATCTAGGCAGGCAGTGCTTTGAAGTTGCGGCTTGGGCTCTGAAGCCAGGAGAGGGCGGGAGGATTCAGAGCCCGAGCTGTAACTTCACAACACCGTCCACACAGCTATTTTTAGAGCGCTAGCCCCACTAGCCCACAGGCTGGGTAGGCCGTTCGCCTAAGGTCCCAGTGAAAGTCTGTGGCAGAACCAGGAACTGAACCCAGATGGCCTGACTCCTAATCCAGCGCCTCAAGCACGAAGCCGCGCTCACTGCTACAACCTCCCATAATAGCACATTCAAAGCGCCGAACCATAGTACAATAAAAGCCCCAGTAAAAAACATTTGAAACAATCCCAGCAAAGTCAGAACTGAACGCAGCACAATTTGCGAAAGTGAAAGAATTGCCAGCAAGTTTCTAGGAGTTATGAGACTTCCCCTGTGGCAGGGAGCAATATAGAAACCTCACTCCCAGCAATGCCTTGCCACTGTTAATTAAGGTTCCTGCAGCCTTACTGGAGCTAAAAATGTTCTGTGCATGTCCCAGAGAGGCAACTCCTGCACTGCTCCATCTGGTTTGCCCGACCATGAATCTTCGGCTAGTGCTGTGATTGTGGAATTCAGACCAGGCTAATGGCAGCAGAATCCATCTTGGTACTTTAAAGGCAGAGCAGGATCACCTCCCTATAGACTGAAAATAGTGGATGAGCCATTAATCTGTTCTCTCCCTCTCTCCCTTTAATCACTGAAAATCTTTTTTCAAGGGGTGTAGCGATCAATAATGTTAGCAACAGGGTAGCGTGATATTCAGATCAGGAAGAGAGGCTTAAAGAGACCGCTTTGTTGTCTGCATAAGATAAGAGTGATCCTGAAAGCAATCGGCTAATGATGTTGAACTGAGCTAGAAGGCTATGATATAGCTCAGGGTGAAGGGCACAGGAGAGAGGCAAGCTGCACGATCCTGTGGTTAGAATTTGAAAAAGGGTATCAGGACTGCTGGGTTCAATTCCCAGATGTGTCTGAGAAGTACAGAACTTGGGCACATCACTCAGAGTCTCGGTTTCCCCATCTGCAAAATAAGGACAATATTTTTTTTATTACGGCACAAATGATTAGTACTAATAGGTATTTCACAGGTGTGCCAAGAGGCTTTGTAAAGTGCTCAGAGATTTGGCTGAAAATAATGTGTACTGAACCCAATTATTACAATGAGCACAATCTATTTATTGTGCTTACAGTACCATCGTACCTGAGCACCTCACTACCCCTATTTATCTTCATGACACCCTTGTGAGGCAGGACAGTGCTATTATCCCCTTTTTAAATAGAGGGAACTGAAGCACAGAGAGACTGAGTGACTTGCCCAAGGTCATGAAGTCTGTGGCAGAGCATGGAATTGAAACCAGGTGTTTCAAGCCCGAGGCTAGCACCCTAGCCACTAGCCCACCCTCATAAAAACACGGAAGGTATTCAAATCCATCCATCAGGAGAGAGGACGCCGAGACACCCATTGATCCAGTGGTTTGGGATTCAACCATAAAGACATCATGATTAGTCAAAAATATTAACTAAGGTCCCAATTCTGCAATGACCTCAGCATAAGCAGACGCCTGTACACATGTAGGATTGGGACCCTCAAAAAACAAAATTGTCAAGTCAACCTCCTGCATTGCTGACCCTCTTTCAATTCCCTTTATCAGCATTTTTAAGTACAGTTTCCTTCTCAGAAGATTTCAGTAACTATTTCATAAGCTGTTTAAAGAAGATTCCTCTTTTAAGCCTTTGTTTAATCACATAATCCTGAGAAACACCCTCCCAAGGGGGAAAAAGGGTGTGGGGGGGCTGCTGATTGCTTTATCCCCACGTAATTGGATAACATTTACTGATCTAAAATAAGTCTTCCGGAAAAGTTTACAATTTATAGCAACAATACCAAGGCAATTTTTTAAATAAAAGGAAGCTAACCACACGTTTTGGAGAAAATGGGTTGCATTTGGGGGACACTGTGGTGCACGAGAAACAGCAGCACATGTTCAGCAAACACATAGCTACAAGGTAGGGCACTTTAAAAGTTAGCACTGCAGAGTGGAAGGAGGGTCTGAGGCATTACCTTGAAAATCGTAGAAAAGGAACACAATAGAAAGCACTTCCTCCCCGAGGCAAAGGAGGGAAGCCTGCAGAATACAGATTCTTAGAGGGAGTGGGAGGGTTGATGCTTCCAAATACAGGGTCCAATCTTGCCAGGTGCAAGACCTCAAATCCCCACAGGCACCAGTGGGTATTAAAGATGCTTAGCACATGGCAGAACCAAGTCTCTAGGAACTCTAGGTGGGCCCATAACAAAAAGCCCAGCAGCTCTTTGCACCCTCAGACATTGTGTCTCAGACTCTTCTTTAAAAGGAACATCTGACTTACCGAACTAGAGGGGACCACTGATACTTTCTCATCTGATAGTCTGTCTCCAGAAGATGGTTCAGAAAAATGCTGATGCTAACAATGTGTCCTTCCTGACTCCTGGAGGTGATTGGACGACATGCTAAAGCATGAGATTCGATTTCCATGATCTAAAACAAGAATGGTCTTCTAGTTAAAGCACAGGGCTCGAAGGTAGGACTTCTGTGATCTATCCTCGATTCTTCCACAGGCTTTCTATGCGGTCCTGGGGACATCACCTAGGGTATTTCTACACTGCAGCAAGGAGTCCGCCTCCCAGCCCAGGTAGACAGGCACGTGCTAGCTCTGTGCTAAAAAAAACCCTTACCATAACAAAATTTACGTTGAATGCAATTTCAGTACAAATGTGTTTATACTAAGAGAGAAAAATTGTCATTCACCATGACAAGTAATCCACTATTGCATGTGCCCCTATAGAAATAATCCCTATACTTCAATTAAAATTTAGAACTTCATTAAGGAATTCTTCAGAGAGCAAGAAAGTGGCCTACACTGCAGTTGTTCCTTTATTTATAGAAAGTGGAGACCATAAGCAGTAACATAAATATATAAATAGCTTTATTTGCATGCACGTCACTTCAGGGTATTTTTTTTATGATAATGAAAATATTGACTTAATAGACCATTACACAAGAAAATAGAAAAATAAACATGCTGATATATTTAATTCTAGCATCTATTCCATATTAAAATACTGTCACTTAAACTGTGACATGGATAATGTATTGTCAGGAGCATTTTGTAAACGCTTCATGCAGAAAAACGAGTTGCACAGAAGTCTTAGAAGATTTCACAAAAGCTTCTGATCCTGTGAAAGACTTTTCTTCTGCATTAAAGCTGTCTGAGCACTGAAGAAATTATACTCAGAACAAAATCACGGGTGTCTTGTCAGCTGCCAATATACTATTTGCAAACGAGCCACCAGCAATACAGTGTCATATCATGATCTGTAATGATCACTGGTGTAGAAAACATTACAGTAAATCTATGATATGAAAATAAACAGAACAGTCATGGCACAATGGTAGTGGCACCATTTTACCAGTTGTGGAATAAACAGTGGCATGTGGACATGTGGTGCAGAAAGTTAACCTTGCAGACATGCATGGGATGGTTCACAGGGCCAAACCTATTAGGAAATGGAGTCTTTCACCTCTAGTGCACTGGTTCACATATGCCACCAGGTAAGGACTAACTAAAGTGGATGATAAACAATGAGGAGTCCGGTGACACCTTAAAGACTAACAAATTTATTTGGGCATAAGCTTTTGTGGGTAAAAAACCCACTTCTTCAGATGCATGGATGATGTAATGACCACACCACTCCCTTTTCATTGAAAAGTACAGTCAGGCTGGACTTCTGCAACTCACCCTTCCTGAGGGTCATCAGGGCTGCTATACAGAGACCGCAACTAATGGGGTTGCTTCATGTGCTCATTTGCATTGTGCTACCCAGAATCCTCGTCCAGCTCACTGTGCTGTTCCAGTATCTCTGTGCTGGTATCTGAGCTCTGGAAACAAATCAAAGGTTTACTTCTCTGTCACGGTGGATGCAAGATGCTCCCTCCTGCCTATTCTGAGAGAGTCATAATTAGGAAGGATTTTGTGCCAGTGGTTTCAGTCTTCATACCTTATTGTTCTTGGGTTAATAGAAAAAGAGCAAAGTGATCATTAAGTGCACCCCCAGTTGTATAAGCAGAAACTAAGAACACTGAATTTCCTTTAACCAAAGGAATCGAGATATAGCGCCACACTCTTGTAATGTCCCACAACACTGCCTTGAAAAGACGTTTAAATGAAATCTGCCTAGCATCTGTTAAATCAAACATTGAACAGAGCCTTTGAAGAGATCAGAGCCTTACAAGTATTGTTCAAAAGGTTCTGGATGTTCGCTGTGTTCTCAGGTTAGTCTTAGGGTGGAGAAGGAGAAAGAAAAATAAGAAGTAGATGTCTCTGAAGACTTGAGTAAAGTGAAATAGATCTTTGGGGGGGTGGAGGAGGAGAAATATCAAGGTAGCATCCAGGGAGGAATTCAGGTAAGGTACCTGATGCTACATTGTTAAGGCAATGCACTAACTTCTAAGTGATAACAAAACTGCAAAATGAGTTTACTTTCTGCGTTCCCCGCAATTAATAAAATCCATGACAAGAAATTATAATTGTGAGCTTCTTGGACAACATGGTAACAGGGGCCATATAGACACCTCAGATAGATAGACCGAAGCATAAAAAGAAATGCTAAGTGTACCAATTATTTTTAAAACTTAAGCTTTTAAAATAAGTATTTTCTAATATATACTGCTTCACGAGCTGCGAGGATTGATTTTGTCAGCTTTTTGGCAGTTCTACCCTCAAGGCCAAGTTTTTCAAAAGTCACCAGAAATTTGGGGCGCCTAACCTGGAATGCCTTAGAGGGGCGTGATATCCAAAGGTGGGTGCTCAAGCACTTGTTTAAAACTAGTCCTCTTTAAGGAGTTTCATGTTACGCATGCAAAAATTGGGGCACCCAAAATCACCACCACGTTTGAAAATCTTGGGCAAGAATCCATTCACGTCAGATGTGTTTTATGCAGACAGAGCGCTCAGTGAAGGCAAAAGCCCTTAGAAGCCACCTTTGCCACAAGAGAAGACGGAGCACTTTTATAACCTGCACAAGTATGTGGCTCACTGTGACTCAAGTCAAGTTTCTGGAAACATCTCTCTCATACTGGGCATGCTCAGAAATTTGACACAGACATTTACATAGTCACTCCCATACTGCAAACTTATGTCTATCCTTAAATTAAGGACAGGTCCTTCCAGCAGGACTGGACCCTAAAGGGATGATGCAAATAAGTTAAACTCAACAGTGACCATCGCAAATAAAAGAGCCTAGGAAATCACTAGTTAAATCCTCACCCTTGCAATCTTACAAACATGATTTTTTGGCTTTCTTTACTTTACCTCATCCACAACACACACCTCCAGCCTACCCCTCCACACAAAACATGCTGTCTTCATCTCTAACCATGCTTCCTGGTTAGAAATTAACATCAGTATTATGCTGCAGACTTAACTGGTCATCTCCCACCCTCTTTTATGATTGTGTTTGGGACCTGAGAAACCCGAGCTGTTTTTAAAGAAGAATTTTGTTTGGTGGAATACATAACAGTCCCTCTCTGCTCCTACCTCATTCATTCCCTTCAATGCAGCTATGCTTGCTACACAGCACAAACTTCCCATTATTATACAGTTTATATAATGCTAGCTCTGCTTTAATAAGGTGACTATTGCTGCAGTTTCTGGCTCCGCTCCATTCAACTGAGATACTGAAATTTGCACTTACACTGTGGGAACCAGCCCAAAAAAAAGGGGGGGTGGGATCTAAATTTATTGTCGGGACTGTAGTCTTTGGTTCTGATCTTCACTAACAGTCTCAGGAGAGACCTCAGCAGCTAAAAACTACAGAAAGGAATGCAAGTCTTTTAGCATGAGGATCCAGGAACAGACAGGACAATTAATGTGATTGAGGAGTGTGGTAAGAAAAAAAAACGCTGACTTTAAAAAAAATGTTTTGCCAAATCTCAGGGAAGCCAAAGTACACATTTGACAGCTTTTACTGGAGCTGCAGCTTGAACACTAGTTACATTTCCGAAGAAACAAATGGCATTGTTCTGCCTCAAACAGTGAATCCCCAATAGAGCCAAGTCTTAAGGGAAGCAAACAAAGAATTAAGGTAAAAAGAGGTGACAAATTATTAATTCCTCTTAAAGACCCACTTCTGCTGTCCTCAATGAACTGAGTTTATTTGTATATAAACTGCCTGTTCTCTATTGCTGTTCCCCTTCCCCTAACCTTTGTCTCCTTACTTCTCTTTCTTAGAATGCAAGTTTCATACAGTGGGGAATCATCTTCTTGGGGGTTTGAAAATTGTCTCACACACAGTGGGCACTAAACATGTGAATTACGGATTTTTCAGTTTGCTGGAATTCAGAAAAAACAGAGTTTCGGATCAACCCAAAATAAAAAATTTTCAAAATATTCAGCAAATTGAAAAGTAAAATGAAATTATTTTGATTTCAAGCATTGTTTTGTTTTATAAATATAGATGGAAAATCCTAAACAAAAAGTCATTTTGAATTGAAAAGCCAAAATGTTTCATTTTGAAAATGTCAAAACAATGTTTTGTTTTGTTTTCAGATTTTTTTTTCTTTTTTAGGTTTTTTTTTTTCCAGCTGATACAATTTGCCAAAATCTACATGAATTTGAGACATGTTTTGGTCGAACTGGATCTACATTTTTCACTAAAAAAAAGTTTCATTTGAAAAATTTCACCCAGTTCTAATGGGCACTACTACAAATAAAAGGTACATAGTAAGAAAAAGAGAAATTAAAGAAATTAAGAGCATGTGACAAATGACAACTGCTTGTGCCTTGTCCTTATGGTCCCCTGCACAAACACAGATTGTTTCAAGTGTGTACTACTTATTTATTTAAAAGTGTTCAGTGATGGTATCATTATGGAACTTGATACACAATGCTTAGCTGAACTCAGGGGTGGCTCCCAAGGAGATGTTCCAGTCTGCTGGGTAAACATTAAACATCTTAAAACCACATAGAAATGCATCCGCCTCCCACAGATCAGCCATTACAGACTACCATGTGAATATGTATTCATGGACTGATTGCCAGATTGCACCCCATGGACATGCAGACTCTCAGAACCTCTCAAGAAATAAATGAATCAGGCCACTAGGCATATTCCTATTCAGGGGTGTTCCTGCAATTCTAAGGAAAATGTAAAGAGCAACGTTGCAATGGTAGCCTACACAGTACGGCATACCATTATTATTTATTGGCGTTACCATAGTGCCTAGCAGCCCTAGTCCTAGACCAGGGCTCCACTGTGCTAGGTGCTGTACAAATACAAAACAAAAAGATACTCCCTGCCTCAACAGGATTACAACTGTATGTGTATCCTGGACCTTGCAATCTTTACTTTCCTCTCATATAAGTAGCCCCACTGAAGTGAACAAGCCTTTAAGGAAGACTTATGGGACCAGGTCCTATATTAGCTGTTTTCATTTTTTTTCATTTTTTAAAATGGAGTTTTTGCCTGATCTTTCTCCCTTTGAAAACGATGGGATCAGAAGCAGGACCGATACACCTGATCTACTTACGGGCTAGTGAGCATCAACATCGTCCAGTAAAGCCAATGAGAGTTATGGGTACTCAGCGTCTCTGAAGAGCGGCCCAGAACTGCTTACAAATTGCCTTATTTTGGCAAATGAAAGGCTTTTTTGTCTGTGTTTTTCACTAGGAGTTGCAAAAAAAAAATTTTTAAGTAACATCTAAAATGCCGACTTCTCTTACTTTTGCAGAGAGACCTTGCAAGACAATTCTGAGCCCACAGCAAATGTTTTCAGCCAAGCCATAAAACAGCAAGCACAGGGATTTATCACAAAAACACTGACAGATGCAGCTTAACTGTAATGTCATGAACAGGTAAACAGCAAAGATCCTATAAAAACAACTCCTGCCTCAGTCTTTGCAAGAAACAGTAAATCTGGCTTCCAGTTAAAAAAGCATTAGAGGAGATTTGAGGTAGACATATTGGCTTGGCTCTTGATCCAGTGGTATCTAGGAAAAGCAATAACTACTGATGATGGAATGCCTGAGCTTGAAGCACTATCTAGAATAAGTGTCTGAATTTATAGAGCTAGTAACTGAAAGCCTGCTCCTGCTGCCACTGAAGACAATAGGAAGTTTTGGCTTCAATTAGAGCAAAAGTAGGTTTTTAAAGGAAACCCTGCTAAATGGAAACATGCAGAGTTCACATTCATTCAGGCAGCCTTGCAGGGTGAAACTTCGGTTCTGTCACTGATCTTGAAGGCCGTGACTACACCCCGAACAAACTGGACTCATCATTTGCAAGCTGTGTGCCGCCACTGGTGGGAGCAGTGGTGTTGGACTAGATGACCTCCTGAGGTCCCTTCCAACCCTGATATTCTATGAAAGGTGACAGACTTTTACAACATTAACCCTACTTGGAGTGTCTCTACACAAACCCTGAGATTAGAGGATGTCAGAGTCCCTAGAGCTTTATTATGCCTCCATTTACACCAGTATAACTCAGGAGTAACTCCAGTGAGGACACAGACGTAAAAAAAAGCCCTGGAGCCCTGTCTACACTACACCACCCACCAATGATGGAGGTGGACTAATGGGGGGTTACAGGCCTGTAGTTTGTCAAGGAAGATGCAGCGGATTCTGCTCTCACAAGAGTTTTACACCAGTGTGATGGTTTATATGTGCAGTTATTCCCGATTTACATCAGAGTAAACTGAGATTAGAATCAAACTCTAAGGCTTCTGAGATCGCCCAGACTCAGACACGGATGGCCATGCAGTTTGTAAAACCAGCTGCTGCATCTCCCTACTTTTTCTTTTCTCTTGAACTGGCACTGTATGTACACTGGTTATACCTACGTGTGACCTGTAGGATTGTGCTTGTCATTACAAGGACATAAACGATGCCCCTAGGGAAGATAGGGATGTGTGTAATAAGCTCTAGTATTAAGGGTTGTCTCTTGCAGTTGAGTACCATTGATTTAAATGAGTTTCCATTACTGTAGATGAGGCAAAGTGATTAAACCAGCCTCTTGCTATTAGCAAGGCTTAAGAAACAGAGGTGTTAGCTGTGAACCTATTATCAGCTTAAAGCAGGAAGATGGTTTAAAGAAGTAGGATGGTTTGTGGTAAAAGCATCGGACTAGAACTCAGGAGACTGGGGTAATTCCCAGCTCTGCAACACACGCTTCCAGGGTGACCATGGGCAAGTTACATATGTTTTCAAAAGCACCTAAGTGACTGAGGAGCCTAAGTCCTTTTTCCAAAATTGACCTAGGCACTTAGGAGCCTATGTTCCGTTGTCTTTCCATTAGACTTAGGCTCCAAAGTTCATTTTGAAAATGGAATTTAGGTGCTTTGGAAAATGTTACCCCTAATCTCTCTGCGGCTCAGTTCCTCATTTATTAGGTGGGGATAACATCGCTTACTTACTGTCTGTCTCATCGAGAATGTATGGTTTTGGGGGACTGTGTCTTTGCACAGCAACTAGGGTAATGGGGCCCAAATGTTAGCTGGGGCCTATAGGCCACTACAAATAATAGATACATTCACAGTTTCAAGTTGGTGAAGCTGTTTGCACACACCAAAGACCAAACACTGTCATCAAATTTTATACAGAATTATCATTGACCTACAAAGAGATTCTTTTAGAACTAGCCACTTCCAGCTGTAATGACTTGGCGTTTGAATGGGCAAGTGAAGGTACCACCTGTAAGTAGCTGTTACAGTGTAAGCCTTGACAGCAAGGACAAGGAGTCTGCTGTTGTTTGCCAGCTCAATGCAATCTGATTGGGCAAAGGGTGTTGTGCATTCAGCCAGACTCCCTCCTTATGGTACGTCCACACTACCTGCCGGATCGGCGGGTAGCGATCGATCTATCGGGGATTGATTTATCGTGTTTCATCTAGACACGATAAATCGATCCCCGAACGCATGCCCATCGACTCGAACTCCACCAGGGCAAGAGGCAGAAGCAGAGTTAACGGGGGAGCTGCGGTCGTCAATCCCGCGCCGTGAGGACGGGAGGTAAGTTGAAATAAGATACGTCAACTTCAGCTATGCTATTCCTGTAGCTGAAGTTGCGTATCTTACATCGACCCCACCCCCTTGTAGACCAGCCTGACATCTTAAAGGGATATCATTCCTTACAAAACTCAACGCACAAAGGGCTTCTGTTCTTCCCATCTCAACCACAGGGGACGAGCCAGGAATACAACTCTTCGGAATACATATTGGCCTTGCTACTGTGCTATGAGGAGAGTGCAAAGGAGCCCGGACTGAGCAAGAAAATTAAGCTGTGCTCTGTCTCCATTAAATAACAGCTTAGCGTCAAATGAGAACCACATCTGCATACTTGATCCGCTTGTGCAGTTCATTCTCGAGATGAATCCTTCACTGACATAAAACAGATTGCAACGGGATTGGCCTTGTCTTACGTGCAATTTTTTTAAAGAGAATTTAAGCAATAAACCTTTACACCTGCCATTTTAAAGGAAGCCAAAAAATGCATGAGAATGAATGCCCTGATTTTCCAGGCTTACTCCTTTGGGTGATGTATGGTGTCTAACAGATAGTAAATAACTCTCTTGATTTTAGCTTGATATCTTCATACCATACAATACGTGACCAAACGAAGAGGTTACTGCCACATTTTGGGCATTTTCTGCTATGATATAAATTGGGATTACAACCAAAGGACATTTTTCATGACTTTCTAGGATAAAAATGCTCCGTTTGGGGAGCCTGAAGCTGCGTGTGGCCTTTCATTTGCTTTTAAGTATTACTCTGTCTTCCATAAACAATGTGGCACGGGAGTGAGACCCTACAGCACATTCTAAAAGTCAGGCATGAAAGAAAGGGCAAGTCATGATGCATGTGCTGCTTTCATTTGACTTCTTGTTCGTAAGTTACCAGTGCCTACCTTTATTATTTGTGTTATAGCAGCACATAGGAAAACCAATTACAGGCCCCATGGTGGTAGGTGCTGTACAGAAAAATAAAGACAACACTCCTTGCCCCAAAGAACTTACAGTCTAGGTGTCAATCAGGAGGTGACATCCTACTGTAAGATTATATTTCATCCCTTTGGGAAATTAACACAATATTTCTAATTACATTTACTGCTGGTGGAAGAAGCCAGATAGGCAGCCCTGGAAAGTGAAGTCCTCTAGTTTTTGATAGATTAGACCAGGGGTGGCCAAACTGTGGCTCATGAGCCACATGCAGCTCTTTTACACTTCAAGTGCGGCTCACGGAGCCCCTCATGCTTCCCCACCCCCCATTCTCCAGCTACCAGAGTGGGAGCAGGGAGCTCAGATCTTCTTCCCTGCAGTGGAGCTAGGGGCTTCTGCCCAGTGGGGAAGGGGTCTCCGGGCTTCAGCCCCACAGGAGGTGGTTTGGGGCTTCAGCAGGATCAGGGCTGAAGCCCTGAGCCCCAGTACTATTAAAGATGGCTCCCACTCTCTGCTGGTGGGAGTAAGTTCACCAAGGTCTTTAAGGGTGAGAAAACGGGGGGAAAATCTGTGGGTCTCCTGAGAGACAAGCAGAGACCATCCAGAAAACAAAAAGGAATTAAATTACACATTCTTACAGAGCAGTGACAGTATGCAGGACACTACAGTGATATGAGTGCATATGCTCTAGCTGCATTACCCATCAAAGAAGCCTGTCACCGTAACATACACTCGCTGTAATTACCTACCTCACTACCTTTGACCGCACTGCTTTACCAATTTATGGTGTGCAGATGGGTTACTTTAGACTGCGTACTGTTCTACTATACAGGCTAATAGTGGAGCTCTGTCATCAAATTACCTCCAGGGCATCTGGTAGTGAATATCGCGCCACTGGCTCAGTGTTCTAACATCATACTGGGAACATGCCCAAAGCAGGAAGGGCTTTTTGGGACTCCAGAATCTTATTTAGAAAAGTAAAGTTTGCTGGAAACACAAAACTACAGGAGCTTCTTTTTTTTTTTTTTTCTTTTTTCCTTATTTCCTCAGTGCAGTTTTCCAGCTGGAATAGCTCAAAATGAATTTGGTTTTATGTGGCTGTATTTTCTCATTACTGTTTCTCAAAGGCATTTAAGGTCTCGGGTAGCTTATTTGCTTAAAGGAGATGAAATGTTCTGTTCCAAGCAATTTTAGCAGCTGAAATGGGAGGTGAACAAGGGATCAGGCTATTGCAGGTCTATCTAAACAAGACTAAATACTGTACCAGAGCGGTTTTAGTTATAATGCCATAAGCCTGCTACCAAAGAACAATATTTTATTATTAACATGCTAATTTTCTGATCCTAGTCCACTGTATGGAAATGCCACTGAGATTTATTTTTTGCAGAATTAATCTATAAAGTTGATTTCTAATATATGTGGATGATATATTGTATCATTCACACTGCAGCCTATTGGGTGAGATTGAATCACATTAGTATTCCCCCCACGGTCACTGGCCCTGGGTTGAAATATGCAAAGTGGTGTCACTCCTACATGATAATTCTGAAGACGATTTTTATTTATTAGTCACTTTGTAAGTGTTGTGCATGCAAAATACACCAGCCCCAGTGCAAGGAAATGTATTGTCAGTATGCGGCGTTGGAAATGACAGCTCTGTCTATTATTATGTAAATCAGCCCAACACACTCAAACAACAAGTGTGCTTTTGAAAACCCTCTCATTTGTAGATAAGATTTGACAGTGACCCAGCTGAGAATTCAGATTTAGCCTTAACACACAATAGTTTACAGCAGGAAAGTTGAATGTGAACCATTAACATAAAAATTGGGCCAAGGATCTACATGCCCTTTGTCCATTCTGTCCAATACAGAGGATTCTCAGAGCACTGTCTCCTCTGTATGGTAGGTACCACGTAGTGGAGACAGTATGAGAAATTTCAGGTCCTTCAGCAACACAACCTGCAGCCTCCCAGCCCTTTTGCCATCATATGGACTAGGTCATCTGCCTGTGCCTGTGTGCCCATTGTGCAGGCTGCAGTAGGGAAAAGGGAAGATGGGCAGTTTGGGCACCCAGCGCCATGAGCCAGAGATATAGTATTAAAGCAGACAGCGCCCACTTCCATTCTGAATCAGGTGTGAGCAGGAATTATGAACCCAGGTCTCCAACTTTCCAAGTAAGTGCCCTAACAACTGAGCTACTGGCTATCCTGGGCTCTCTCTCTCTCATTCTGCACTGCAGAAAAATGCCCATTTATGACAATGGGAAAGCAGGAGTTGAGGCCAGTCATTTGGCCCAAAATGGCAAAGAGAAATTACAAGTAAAGGCTAAACCTCTTTATATAGGGGAATGGATGGGGGATCTGATTTACATCAATGCCTCCCAAGAAGCACAGGAAATAGGTAAACCACTAGATTTTGTAACTTTTAAAATATTTTTAAACTTTTTTTTTTTGCTTGCAACTGCCAATACAAAGCATTAACCTTCTCAGAGTTCTGTTTCATAGAACATGACCGTCTCATTGCTCAGTAAGAAGACAGATTAACAATGAACTGAGCAAACCCAAATAATGCCACATGTAATCATGATACAATTGACTTTTACATTCTGGAAATTGAGTTTTCTACATACCATCTGTGTATAGAGATGGGCTAAAATCCACATAATTTCTCCAGAGCGCTCTCTTTCTGGTACAAGGGAAATAGGAAATATGGGAAATAAAATACAGGAAATAAATGGAGGACCACCATGTCCACTTGACATTTGCATATAATGAGAACTGCATTGCAAAGTTTTTCTTTAGCAACTCTATGACTTTCAAGCAGCAATTTAAAATAAAAATAAGTAAACGATGTTCATAAAGGCAGCTTTGCCCGTACAATGATCAAATGTAACTTGAGAATGCATCTGTCAATGGGAAGAATTATGAAATGTATATTATGGTGTGGTTTATTTGAAAGCAATCAGTCAATTTGTAAATATTGCCATTTCTTGATTTGAATCATGTTAATCATAAACATGATTTGAGGAATGAAATAAACATGGAATTCTCTATATCATCTGCACCCATACTAAACCTAAGTGTTTCAATCAAATAAGGTCCCTGGTGGTATCTATTTCTTATTTTTAAAATAATTCTGAAACCCTAAAACTGATAACAGAAAAGAGACCTACACTCTGTTATTCCAGAATCGTGTAGATTAGAGACGACTCATGTAAGGGATCCAGCCTTTTTAACCAGTTATCCTGAAGGAATGTTAATCCCATTTACTAGAATGCAGCAGGTTTTTCTAGATGTCATGTATCTTCCTACCCTCAAATAGAGAATATTGCAGGGCAGTGAGGTTCTTTGCTGGCCACCCGCTAACTGACACAGACACAGGCAGGGTGGAGAGCTGAATGAAGTGTGTTGTTTTGGTGGGGTCAGGTTGTTTTGTTTTTTGTTTTTATTTTTTTTAAAGAATTAAGGCCCATGTCCTTCAGGGAGGGAGTGTGAGTCTGAGTGTTCATTCCTTTGCGCGCGGGCGCGTGTGTGTGTTCGTTTGTTCCTTTGCCTGGGCAAAGCTCCTTACTAGATCAGAGCATCTAATTGTATTAGGCAATATTTAATAAAATACCAAAGGTTCTGATCCGACAAAGTGCTGAGAAACCTCTGCAACAGGCCTAGTGCCCTCAACTCTCAAAGCCTTGAATGGGAGTTGAGAATGCTCAGCTCCTCCCAGAGAGGAATCTCATAAAATCAGGCCCAAACACAGCTACAGAACAAATTAAAAGCTGAAGATAAGAAATGCTGCTGATGCAATTTTAAGACATGTTCATGTTATATAGCTAACCAAATCATCTACCCTCAGGATTATACATCTCCTCACCCACCTATTAAAAAAACAAGACACAGATAAAGAATATAGGAAAGATAAAAAAATAATCTCTGCAAGGTGAGAAATATCAGTTTAGCCTTGCTGGATTTTTCAGATCAGGCTCATCTCTAGCAAATCGAAGCCAATTGCAGCCCTCATGGGAACAGGAGCATTCTCCTGACTTCAGGTGGGAAATGGACAGCAGGAGCAAATCAGCTCTCCAGAACAAACATCCTGTTTCCATGCTAGCAATGAACATCAAGGGCCATAAGGGTAGAAAACTTAATAACCTACAAGTAGAGTAGGATGTTTAGCAAAGTTTCTGTATGAGGCATTCAGGTCTCAAAAACCCATGTAAGCACAAAAGCTTGTCTCTCTCACCGATGGAAATTAGCCCAATAAAAGATATTACCTCACTTGGCTCTACCATATTAAGGAATCATTACACACTAAATATTTATTCCCACTTCTCAGGGCCTAAGCATGGTTAAGAGACCACATAACATATACCTGACAGATATTTACTGCTGTCCTTGTGGAGAGGGAATGAAATTCTCCGAGGGAAGCTAGAACCCAGATGGAGCCTCTTTCGCTCCATCCCCCCACCATGTGGTTCTGGAGCGAAAACTGCAAAGAGGAGCCAGCCAGAGATTCCAAAGGGTTGGCACAGATACAGCCAAAGCAGGGACCTTCTGATCCCAGAGAATTTTCTACAGTTCTGACTGGGCGATCTCTGGTCTGTGGTGACTGTCCGTTTGCTCCAGGCCCTGCCTCTTCACCTCAGCTTCACTCCACACCTACCCCTTCTCCCCTCTTCCTTATCTTCTCACCGGCTTCCCTTCAATGTCTCTTCTGCTTTCACTTTTCTTTCTATTCAGCTGATCCCCTGCTCATGGGTGGCAAGTTTGTAAAAATTTTGGTGGGGCCCAGAACCCGCCCCCAACTCCGCCCCCCCCAACTCCGCCCCCACCTGCCTAAGGCTCTGGGAGGGGGCTCGGCGGGGGAGGTCTGGGGTGCAGATCCTGGGCTGGGGATTAGGGTGCAGGAAGGGTGCTGGGTGCAGGCTCTGGGCTGGGGCAGGGGGTGGGTGTGCAGGAGGAGGTGAAGGGTGCAGGCTTTGGGATGGAGTTTGGGGTTGGGAAGGGGTGTGTGGGAAGGGGGAGGGAGTTTGGGGATAGGAGGGAGTGCAGGGTGAGGACTGTGGGGCTGAGGATGAGGGGTACATGATGCAGGAGGGGGCTCAGGGCTAGAGAAGAGGGTTGGGCTGTGGGTGAGGGCTGTGGATGAGGGGTTCATGATGCAGGAGGGGGCTCAGGGCTAGGGCAGAGGTTTGGAGTGTGGGGTGAGGGCTGTGGATGAGGGGTTCATGATGTGGGGGTGCTCAGGGCTGGGGCAGAGGATTAGGGTGCGGGGGGATGAGGGGTTCATGATGTGGGGGTGCTCAGGGCTGGGGCAGAGGATTAGGGTGCGGGGGGATGAGGGCTCTGGCTGGGGCTGAGGATTAGGGTGCAGGGGGATGAGGGCTCTGGCTGGGGCTGAGGATTAGGGTGCGGGGGGATGAGGGGTTCATGATGTGGGGGTGCTCAGGGCTGGGGCTGAGGATTAGGGTGCGGGGGGAATGAGGGCTCTGGCTGGGACTGAGGGTTTGGGGTTGGAGAGTCTCAGGGTAAGGGCAGCCTGCCTTGCCAGTACTGGCGGAGGGTAGGCACTAGGACCCTGCGGCAGCAGACAGCAAATCTGCTGGGAGCCCTCCGGGCAGCAGGCAGGGGAGAGGCGCGCTGCGTTCTGTCAGGCAGGGACGCAACACAACGCGGCGGAGGGGGGGAACACGCGGAGGGGGGGTGGCAGGCGGGGGCTGGGACCTGCTCCAGGCAGGGTCGCGGCGGCGGGGGGAGACCTGCGGTGGCCGGGGCCGATCCAGGCAGGACCGGGGGGGGGGGCCAGGAAGAGACCCAGCTCCAACTATTGCTGGAGCAGGGCGCCCAGCCCTGAATATTGCTGGGGCCCGGGCCCCACACAAATATATAACCTGCCGCCCATGCCCCTGCTAAATAAACTAACCCCCCAATAAATCCTGAAGCTAACATGCCATTTGCTGCCATCACATTGTTCACTCTGCTTGTGTTCTGCCCCTTCCCCCACCCTGTGTCTGTCTTGGTTATTTAGATTGTAAATGCTTCAGGACAGGGGACCATCCACTACTCTATATTTGTATACCGCTTATCACAAGGGGTCCCATTCTTGGTTGGTCCTCAGGCACTACCCTAATAAACATGACTATTAACCACTACCTAGCACAAAAACAAGTTCCATTCTGATACATTAAGTTATAAAGTGCCAGTGTATCAGGAAAGGATCAAGGTGATACCAGAGAGCTGCAGTGGGTGAGGTAATAACTTTTATTGGACCCAAATCTGTTGGTGAAAGACATAAGCTTTTGAGCTACACGGAGCTCTTCTTTGGGTCCAAGCTTGTCTCTTTCACTAACAGAAGCTGGCCCAATAAAAGACACTACTTCACCGACCTTGTCTCTCTAATATCCTGGGACCAACATAGCTACACTGCTTACAAGGTTATACCAGGCTTAGATGATGTTTATCCATCATTTTAATCTACTAAATGGCAGAGGGACCCAAAATCTCCACAGTTGTCACAGATCAACAGCATGAACCCGAATATTTAAACTTGTAACTGGATTGCTCAGACAGATGAAAAGATATTTGAAAGCTACATTTAGCCAAAGAGGTCCCAATGGGTTACACAACGGAGGGCCCTCAAGACCATTTTTTTTTCAGTTTCCATAAGTCACCAAGTGTAATTTATAATGATTAAATAAGCTGTACAATGGCATAAGAACATCAGGGTTTTGCTAAATTATTGATTTGTATTGCAGTTGTGCCTAGGAGCCCAAGTCATGGACCACGACTCCATTATGCTAGGCGCTGTACAAATACAAGATAAAACCATGGTGCTTTTCAGAAGCCAGACTGTTCATAGAATGGCAAAAAGTTAGTGAATTGAAAGTTAAGCACACTCAGTGTTCTGAATGCTTAAACTACTCCAAATGGCTGAGATGGCCAAATTCCGCTTGCAAATCTGTGCTCTGGCTGTTATTTTTTATATTATGCTAGCATTCAGAGGTCCCAACCACAACTGAATCAATATAACAAGCCCCACTTAGAAAGTAGAGGAAAGGCTTTATATCCAGTGTTGAAACCAGTAAAGGCAAGAATTTGCGCATGATACAGTTTGAAAACTGCCCCAGGAGCTGACTGAGGCCATGCACTGAATCTACACTGTAAAAGAACAATGCACATTCTTTCAAGCTAAGTGCAGTAGAGACTTTTTTTGTCATTATCCTCTGTTGAAGGTTTTCCATCACCGTTGAAGCCAGTAGATTTTAGGTGAGACACAAGATAACGTGGAGTAACAAATGAAGCTGCCAGCATTGACTGGGAAGTGGAAGTGAGTCAGTGCAGCTGTAGGATAATGTAGACCAACCTGATAAATGTGACACCTAAACGTATAATTTCCTCCCAGATCAATGTACTGTGTAGGGGAACCTAAGGGTAACGAACTTTATTGTCAGGCTGTACTCAAAACTATAGAGTGGAACAGGACTGTTTCCCTGAAAAATATTTCAAAGCCAAGTTCCATATTCTCAATGTAATTAGCCAGGGAAATATAGAAAAATTTCCTCCTGCAAAAGTTCAGTCCTTGTCTACTCTGGAGCTATGCACAGATTTCAGCCACAAGTGTAGCTGCATCACAGCAAACCCTTCTTGAAGACAGGGTAAACTGCTGACGGTCAGATTTGCACCAGCATAGTTTCAAGCACTGTAAATAGTAGCTTTGCCTGTCTACACAAAGGGTTCCGCACACAGGCTACTGCACCTGGCTGGTCACGGATGACTGAAACTGAAGCAAAGGTGCTGTGTAGACAATACCTTAGTTTCACCTAGTTTCCCATGAGCAAACTGATTCAGAAGGAGAAATTACAAGTCGGTGACAATAGGACAACCACTTGGGGACTGCGTAAGTGCCAATAATTTTGACAAGTATCTTCTCATTTCCTGGGGCAATCCACTAAATGGGAATGGAGCATTTAGTGGCTAATTATTCACATCTGACGCTTTCTCTCTGTTTTCTAAATAACATGTATTTAGTGCTAAGATGATTTAAACAGCTGATCCAATCTGAGCCCCTGGCAAAGAGGATGAAATTTAGCATGGCGATGGCAGTTTAAACTCCCAGATGGCTGACCCAGAGGTGAGGATTACACTATTATCAGCATGCATAAAAATTCCTGGAGATAAAAAACATGTATGGCAAATCCATTGGAAGAGGGAGACAGAGAAATCAACCAAGAATACTAGCATTGTGGGGGAAACGGTAACTAATTTTAGTTACTGTAAAATTTCCTGCCTTTCCCGTCAACTGGATGTTTTCTCTCATCATGGGCCTCATCCTGAAAAAATGCACCTGTTTTAACTGGATTCATGTGAGTTGACCCATTGATGTCAATTAAGTCAAGCATATGCATAAGTCTTTGCAGGCTGGGCCCTAGCAAAAACTTTGTAACTAGCGAGCAACCTTTAATGCTAGTCTATAACCAGTCATATCAACCCTGACTGGAGCTAGATATGGAGGCAAGCCAAATACAATAGGTTCATACATCAGATTTCCCAGTTCAAGAGCCCAATCTAGTTTAATCACATTCATGCAAGAAGTCCCTAAAGCCAGTTTCACCTAGGCCAGTGGTTTGATGGGGAAAAAAATCAAGGTGCTGCAAGAGGCATTGCTGCCTGGCTATCCAGCAGGAAGCCAAATAGGTAAGTAGTTACCTTCTGCCTATTTCCATTTCAACTGGATAAGGTAGTACCCTTTGCTTCCTGTCATAAGCAATTCTGCAATGCTACTGTGCAGTTAAACAGCTGCCACATTCCACCCTTGAGATGGCCACATTGCGGAGGCAAGAGAAGTGATGTCTTGCATAGGAGTTGGCAAAGCTGCTGTATAAATATAAGTGATATCTACATATACATTGTATATAAGCACAGTGTGAATTCTTTTCCTCCATGGCATCAGTCGGTCTAACTATGTTCTCAAGAAAAGACATAGAAGCAAAGGAGATACAGGGTTCAGCCTACTGTCCGTATTCCCAGTGATCTCACTGGGATTTCTTGACCCCAAATTAAATAATATTCTGAACAGCCACCCATGTAGAATTTGTCTCCTACAGATAGCGGACACGTGTTTAAATAGATAGCAGTCAGTATTGCAGCCATGCATATTCATGAGCTGTGAAATGGGTATGTCCTGACTGCCCTTGGATTGGAAGGTAAAAGTTTTCATATCATGTGCTTAAAGAACACCGAGCTGAGGCTAAATCTGTATGAGGGTTGGCTTCAAATACACCAAACACCAGTGGCAACAGATGTGAAGGCGCTGATGAGCCTGATGGGGAGCCTCTGGCAAGAAGAGTGTTCAGCAGGAATGAAGTGGGAGAAAGAGAAGCGCAGGTTAGGACACAAGACTTCAGCCTCCTGACATCTATCTTCACAAAGGGTGAAATGATTTGAGGAGCACTGATATTTAGAGGCATGTAAAGCTAGCTTGTGACCTGGCCTACACAGCTACTCAGAGTACGCAGGAAATGAGAATTCACATTCCATGCCTGCACAGGTCACACAGACCTTGGGAATCAGCAGGCGTGCTCCTCCGAGTGGCTGGGCTGGGGAATGGATGCACCTTTGCTCTGCTCCCTTGGTGCATCCAACCGGTGTAGCTGAGCTAGCTCGGAAGGTGCTGTAATGTACTGCTGATATAAGCTAGTAACAAACAACTCTCTCACCAGAGTAAAGCAGGGAGGGAAGTATTATTATATACACCTCTACCTCGATATAACGCTGTCCTTGGGAGCCAAAAAATCTTACCGCGTTATAGGTGAAACCATATTATATTGAACTTGCTTTGATCTACCGAAGTGCGCAGCCCCCACCCCTACCCCGAGCACTGCTTTACCGCGTTATATCCAAATTCGTGTTATATTGGGTGGCGTTATATTGAGGTAGTGGTGTATTTGTATTACAGTAGTGCCTAGAGACCCCCATTGAGATTGGAGCTCCAAGGTGCTACATGCTGTCAATACACATAGTAAGTGACAGTGTAAACTCCAAAGAATATACCATCTAAAGGAACACGACATGGGGTGAAGTGACTTACTCAAGGTTTCAAAGCCAGTCAGTGGCAGAGCCAAGACTAGAACCCAAGTCTCCTAACTCCCAGTCCAGTGTCCTACACACTGGCTCATGCTGCCTCATGGGTTGGTGAGGTTTACGACACATACCATGCTGAGGGCTGGGACTGAAGGCACGGTGTTCAGCTTGCAGTTTTCAGGACAAGGTGGTGTATAATCACTCAGAACAGCAGGACCACCCGGGGAGGGGGGAAGCAAGTAGGGTAATTTGCCCCAGACCCACGGGGCCCCCACAAGAATATAGTGTTCTAGAGTATTGCAACTTTTTTTTAATGGAAGGGGCCCTCAAAATTGCTTTGCCCCAGGCCCCCTGAATCCTCTGGGCGGCCCTGCAGCAGCTGCCACAACAGGAATTTCAGCCCTTGACTTTCCTCCCCACTCCCACTCCAGCAAGAATAATATCCTATTGCAGCAGCACTGTACTGCAGTGGCACTTGCATCATATTGCAGCATATCATTGCAGATGGCAAAATGGAAAAGGCTTAGGGCCAGATTCTAGAACACTCCGTCTGTCATCCAGGCTACAGAATCCCCCTCCTCCCTAAAACACTGGGCTTGCACAGCACACATGGCAGATGGAGTTTTTATTGAACCAGGCCCAAGAGAGAAGAAACAATTAAGATTATTCCATAGTTAAGGTATAAATGTGACACAGGAAAGGCAGGTAATCCATCTGTCAGATAATCATCCTGAAACTGTAATTAACAACTGCCTCTGGAATGAGATGTGCCAGTCTCAAATATACTCCTCTCCATTTCGTATCTAACCAGAGTAGCAAGTAGGAACAAGGGTCTAAATATAATTTATACTTCACAATTTTTAGAAGTTTTGTTCTTACTCCCAATCCCCAAAATTTAAGGGCTCCTCTACAGTTCGCAGCAAGCTGAGGCGTAAATCTACCCTGAACTAGCCTGCCTCGCACGAAGTGTCCGTGTGGACCCTGCTGACACATATTAAAAGTTCCCTAGTGCACTTCGATCTACCCTGCTTTGAAATAGGAATAGATCAAAGTGCACGAGGGAACTTTAAGTGCGTCAGAACTTAGTCTGCGGCAGGCTAGTGCAGCGGAGATTTACACCTCAGTTTGCTGTGAACTAAGTGTTTGTGTAGCCAAGCACTACAATTCTTGCTACTTACATTTTTTTGAATATGGCTGATGAGCTGATTTGAAAGCTTTTGTCTCTACAACTGTATGGTATTACTTATGTGTCTGTCTGGACCAGGGTTATCTCTAGAAATATTCCCTGTCAAAAAAAGAGAATTTATGATGAAAACAATGTTGCGGACTTGTAATTTTATCATAGATCTTGCAACATTTCTTAAATTCCCAGCTCCTGGACTCTTGTGAATACATGAGAATTTTTTTTTTAAATAAGTTTCTAGTCTTCCTGGTAGCAGAGAAAAGCTTAAAAAACAAAAGCACATCCTAAAGATTCAAAAGTCAGACTGGTGATTAAAGAGCACAGCCCTCCCATTAACATTTTTAAGTCTCATAATTTTTATTAAGCCAATCTTATGATTTTTGAACACTTAGGACTGACAATATTGTGATCAAAATGAAAATAACTGCATACACTGACTCTCCCATCAATCCTCTATGATAGAAAAGTGTGCCCATTTTATAGCTCTTGGATAATAATTGAGGGTCTGATTTTCAAAAGTGCTGAGCACTCCCGATTCTCACTGAAGTCAGTGGGTGCTCAGCACCTCTGAACAATGGACCCTAAGCAACTTACCCATGGCCACGCAGCAAGTTAGTGTCGTTTGAACCACAGTCACAAATAGGACTCAGGAGCCCTGAAACCCAGTAACTGCTGCACTTGCTGTCACTTCAAATTATTCCCAGCCTGATGTCAACAACTTCTTCTAAATGAAATATTTTTAAAACCACAGGACTAAATATAACCATCCTCTACGTCTGCATCTACAGGTCCCTGTTGGGTCTCCAACCTTCTTCATAATTAAAGACTTAACAAAGAGTTCTAAAATAAATCTTTCCCCTTTGGGCATCAAAGATCCATCACAACCCCAGTGATTAATACGTATGTTCTAAATAAAACCTTCCCCTTGCCCCGTCTCTTACAAACTGCCAATTTGCTACTTGTGTCTTTCCAGCTAGACATTCACAGAAACATTTTTACACAACAGACCGCCTTCTTCAAGCAGACTGCTGTTCCTTCCCGTTCCTTGGGATCTACTACTTCAGAACAGGGCTAGATCAAACAGTGTGTGTGGCTCAGACCCTGCTGTAGCAATCACATAACTCAGCCTGAAGGGGCCAGACAAGCCAGATGGAAGCTTGTCTGGCCAGCACAAGGGGAAGCTGCTGGGTCTCATGCTAATCTACAGGTTGATCTGGTGGAGCACAAATCTCTAAAGTAAAAAACCCTACTTCAACTACAGCTCCACTTGCCACAAAACTGACTCTCCGCTGTCACCTCCTGTTTAGTGCTTTATAGCTCCTTTAAAAAATACTGCAGGATTCCGTTTCTAAAAGCACTACAGTAGTGGCCCAAAAGATTGCATCTTAGCGTAGTACTGCTGGATTGCCTATTGGTTACAGTGCTATCCTGGCATTTGGTCAACATGGCTTCAATTCCCTGCTCTGCCACAGACTTCCTATGAAACCTTGGCAAGTCACTGAGTCTCTCTGTGCTTCAGTTCCTGTCTGTGAAATGGGGATAATAGTAATTCCCGACCTCACAGAAATGTTGTGAGGGTAAATACATTAGAGATTGTGAGGTGTTCAGATGCCATGGCAATGGTGGCCAGATAAGTACCTAAGACAGGGTTTTGCGTGATTGCTGTTGAATAGCATCGTATTATTTTTTCTAAAGGAGGACACAACATCCAACAGACAACCAGTGAGGTAGCATTCTTTAGCTCTAGCATTTTAGTCAGAGTTGTCTGACTCAGCATCCAGAGGTTAAATCTTAAGGCAAAGTCATTTGTGCTAGAGCAGCTACAAGTTAAAAATTATCACACAAGTATCTACCCTGACAGGAAAATTAATTCCCCCCCACCCCCAGTTCAGGCATGAAACAGAACAATACGTACTTGTAAAGCAAGACCTTTTCTGACTATGTTTCTGCTGGGCATACAATCAGCAAGGATGACACAAAAATGTGAGGGTTAATAGTAAATAATCTTGCTGCCTTTTAACACGTCAGTGTCTGCCTGTAAAAGCCATTGAAAAAGGTGTCAAGTTTCAGTGTGCACTAAAGATAGTGCTTTTGAAATGTGCACTTGCTGGAACAAGCACCTGTCATAGCATCTTGAGAACCTTTTTCCTTAGTATTAGCAGAGTGCAGGTGAAGAAAGTCAAGCTTGGTTTAGAGGAAGACTGGATGTAATTTTAGACCTGGTGATAGCAAGGCTTTCTGCAGAAGAGCCCTGGATCCTTAAGAAACTCATATATAACTTGAATTCAGACAGCCTGGATGTTCTTGACTTACAAGCGCGCCATAGAAAAAGGTTATCACACAAGAACGCACTTTTGCTTGTTTGAATGATTCCAAATGATACTTCAGCCATAGCTGAGCTTCAGCTTCAGCCGTAGCAGCTATAGTGAAGACACACTCTCAATCATATAGACTTCAAATGAGACATAAATACCCAAATGCCTGTATCCCTTTTGGAAATGGGACTTAAGCGATTTTGAAATTTTTTACCTCTACTATAGTAAGTGAATCAAACTAAGTGTTAATTGGTGATTGACAAAACAATAAAGAGAAACCAAAACTTATTTCATATATAATCACTTTTTAAAACCCAAAACAAAACAAAACCAACAAAGCTGAAAATTCCTGCAAATCAGGCAACACCACACACAAGAATGGGGGAAAGAAGGGAATTCAAGTTCTCTACTCAGCAAAGAGGAAGGAACCCTTTAAGGATGCATGCAGCATTTTAATTGATATTTTCCCCAATATTCATTTCCTTTGCTCCATCATATTAAGTCATTTGCACAATGCCTGGTTGTACCTGCCATCAGTTACTTTCACTTAAGGGCCACTCCCCTGTGCCAGCTCATGAATCAATTTGCACTGGATGAAATGAAAGAGACCCTTATTTAAATGAAGATGTCACTTTCCATTTTCTCCTTATTGCATCAGACTAAATATAACGTTCAAAATCATTCAGAGGTGAAGCAACGTAAAGTCAGAGCTGATAGAGAGCGACTGTTTTGGGGAAGTTTTTAATCATGATTTTGCTCTTTATGAAAAAGCTATTTCTATCCTTTGAGAAGACTAAATTTAGTGGGTCGGGATGACAGTGATGGTTCTCTATTCCATTCCTATCCATAACTCTACAGTAACTGGATGTTGCAGCTACAATCAACAATTGACCAAAATTGTGAAATGTCAGCCTTGATGATCACCATGAAGCTACAAAGTTAACATCACTGAGATGAATTAGGATAGTTGACCATCTCAGAGCTATCTTGGTTAAGCACAATCTCAGAAAGATAGTGCTGCACTGGTACTAGATTCAGGCGTGTGCCGTGGTGCGTCTCTCCTCCTCCTTCCCCCAAGTACAGGGCCAGAACTTTTCAAGTGAAAGCTTAAATTCTGCAGAAAATAATGGCACCACTATATCACAAAATACCAGCTCTGCCTGATTCTTGACAGGTTAACTTCATTTACGGCATGCTAACTAAGAAGGTCTTACACCAAGACAATGCAGAGGTTAAAATCCACCTTACCTTTGGATCCTGGAGTTGAACGTTCCAGGGGAAGAGCCTGGGTATTCTCAGCAAGAAGAGTCGCACTTTTGGCCATTGCTCCTTGTAGTGGTGCCAGATCCTCAGTCTGGGGAGCTTCAGGCCACAAAGAAAAGACTGAGCTGTTAAGTCAGACTTTTAATTGGCCATGTGACCATTGCTACCAGTAACAGGCAGCAGATTTAAAACATAGCTAAGGAAATACTTCTTCAAACAACGCAGTCAATCTGTGGAACTCATTGCCACAGGATGTTGTTAAGGCCATGGGGTTCAAAAAAGAACTAGATAAGTTTGAGGAGGATAGGTCTGTCAATGGCTATTAGTCAAGATGGTCAGAGATGCAACCCCAAACCTCTGACTAGGACTGAACAACAGGGGACGGATCACTTGATCAATTGCCCTGTTCCGTTCATTCCCTCTAAAGCATCTGTCACCGGCCAGTGTCAGAAGACAGGAAACTGGGCTAGATGGACCACTGGTGTGACCCAGTATGGCCATTTTTATGTTCTTAATGTATGGGAGGCTGGGAGTTTGATATAGTGTGTATATTTTGAATAAAGGCAAACAATTGCTGAGACAATAGGCTCTGTTACAAACTAATACATATAAAAATTAGTTTGACATTCCCTGACTAGCAGCTTATTCAGTAACTCTTACGGAAAGGTGACATCAAAATCTCCAAAGAGGATGGTCCCGAGCCTGATTACTGAGCCCTATGGGAGTTCTCCCAAGACCAGGCTCTTTTATAAATCTATATCAAAAGGGAAAGGATAGAGTTTGGCAACCCTAAAGACCACTCTTTTCTTGTGCAGGCTGGATGAATACTGTGACAATACAGCCCTAGCATAGAAAGGGTGTATATCGCAGGCAAAGTGAATGTATTGTAGAGAGGCAATCTATTTTATATCTACCTTAAAATAAGCAATTTCTGTGAAGACATCAAATGTTATTGTTGATTGTTCAGAACCAAAGGACCCTCTCTCAGATTTGAAAAAAAATGTCCAGCAAAACGGACAGACTTCACAGTACCAAATATCTGAATCCAAATACAACAACTAGCCTATCTTCTTCAGATATATTAACCTACGGGAGCAATCCACTCAGGTTGCATGGGTCTGAATTTTAGCATATTTTAGGAACAATGCTGGATGGCAATTTATATTAAATTATACACTTGAAAGCTAGCTGTGTAAGAGGATTCGGTTTTGGATATGGGCATTGAAAGACATGCATTGTGCTTAAAGCAACTCAGATAGAATTACAACACAAAATCCAGCTAGTTTTATTCACTTGAATAGTCCTAAAAGTGAATGGAACTACTCAAGTGAACAACATTTGGTCCTTAGTTTGCTCAGCGTTCCTAATTTTCAAGGTTTTCACGTTTCACTCATCTCTATAATCCTAAATAATTGCTCCCTAAGGCCACTAAAATAGTATACCTTGATCATGCCATTAACTGTTGCCATGCTCAAGGTGAGATACCCCAGCTCCAGTTACGCCGTTGCACACATGGATGTAATTCCACTGACTTCAACGTGAACTATGTCTGTGCATGTTAGGCTGGGCTTGAGCCCTTAGCTGCACTCAGTACTAAACACTATTTTGTTTTCCACTAAATGAAAAATGAAGTATTCGTTCTTTTTTCTCTCCACACCTTTGCAAATTTCCAGTTGAAGTGGCCAGCTGTCAGTGATCGCAAGAAATTCCCATTGGGTGCCAAGAGATTTAGATTTACAAATCAGTCACCAACACCAGTCACTGAAACTCTTCCTTGGTGAGCTCAAGTTTTGCTGAATATTTTTTTAAAAAGGCTTCAAAAGCAATACGGGCCTGTTCAGCTCCTGGGCATTGAGGCATTAAAGACCACGCCACACGTTATTTTGAAGATTAAACTATTTTTTTTCTGACAAGTTGTGAATGGTTTGTCAAAATACTTCATTCGGGAGTGTCGGGAAGTTGGAACTGCATCTTGGCTTCTGCACTGGGAGCCTGTGTTCGAATTTCGCCTCAAGAAATCTCAGGGATGAGACTTTCCTGATGTTAGTGAGCAACCTCTTAAGCAATGGTGCGTCTCATGCGCATTAACCCCAACAGAAGAGCTGTGCACAGCTGGGCTTTTGTGGGGAGAGGGAGCTCTGACAAGATGGGATCAGAACAGAGAGGAAGGATGGGCCAGTGGGCACTAGCCTAGAAGTAGAACAATATAGCTTCAAGTCCCTGCTCTGTCAGACTCCACGTGTGACCTTGGGCACATCACTTAGCCTCTCTGTGCCTCAATTCCCCATGTGTGAATGAGGATAATAATGCCTGCCTTCCTCACAAGGGTGTTGTGAGGAGAAATACATTAAAGATTGGGAGGTGCTCAAATACGACAGTAATAGAGAAGCTTAGAGAGACGGATAGAACACATGGGAGCATTTTCTGACTCTTTAGCGCTCCCCTAGGATTTTCCATGGGAAAGGATGATCCAGCACTTAGATGTTATGCAGCATTAACTGCCTAATTACCACCACGGCAGTCAACAGCAGCACACACCCCATTAGTAAAATCCAACTCTCAGCCTTCAGTGATTAAATACAAGGGGGAAGCCGAGACTGAATAACTATACTGCAGTGCATGGTCTGAACAGGGAGGTTAGGGTAGATTAAGAGCCTGGTGGGCAGATTCTGGGCTGATTTATAGCGAGTTTTGGAAGTGATCAGAGTATCTAGCCCTAGGAAACCAGAACAGCTATATCACAGAAAGTCTTAAATGGAGTATTGCATGTACATTATTGTGCATCGCTGGGCCCCAGTTCTACAGTTTGCTGCGAATAGGCATGAGCAGTCAATTGCAGTATTGAGGCCTAAGTGCTAATACTAATCTAACAGAACCTATGCAGGGCACCGGATTTCAGGCAATTATCTTGATTCGATTTCTACGGGAAACTCGAAGTGGCTTTATACTATGGTGCTTCTTAGCACCACACAAAACATCCCTAATTTCAAAGAAATATGCTTTTCACCGCACTACCCCAACCTTGAAGGAACTTCTAATGAGACATTCGGGCTGCCATGAAACAGCACAGGATTGGACAAGGTCTCAGCCTACAGACATCTCCATCAGAGGGTAATTCCTCCTGGAATGTCTGTGCCGAGGAGCAGCAGCATGTCATTGTTGTTTAAACCGCAGCTCTTCAAGAACAAATACACTTTGTGATGACAGCTAAACTGCCAGGGAAGAAAGAAGTTATCTGAACATGTTACCCCTCATATTAAATCCAGTGGAGCACTTTTAAGCAAGATAATTTCTTTCCCACCGCTCTCCTATACGATATAAGACGACTTTCACTATTGCAAAGCGAAATTTGCACATTTTGGTGCAATGAAATACTTCTGGACCTCCACTGTATAAACAGCTTCACACCTTAAGGATTTGACAGAAAGAAGATTGTACTGTTAGCATGTAACATCCATTCCAGACAACGAGAAAAACCTCATTCTAGAGTTGAAAAAACCCAAGAGGATTTATCCATGCCGGTTCTGGTTCTTGTTTTGCAAACCAGAACACAGTCTCCTCTGAATTCTTGGGATTTGTAATCCATATTTTGAGATCTATAATCCATATTTTAAAAATATTACTTGGTAGAGACAGGCTTCACCTCACGAAGAGAGGGAAGAGCATCTTTGCAAGCAGGCTGGCTAACCTAGTGAGGAGGGCTTTAAACTAGGTTCACCAGGGGAAGGAGACCAAAGCCCCGAGGTAAGTGGGGAAGTGGGATACCGGGAGGAAGCACAAGCAGGAGACTGCAAGAGGGGAGGACTCCTGTCTCAGACCGAGAAAGCGGGACAATCAGCGAGTTACCTTAAGTGCCTATACACAAATGCAAGAAGCCTGGGGAACAAGCAGGGAGAACTAGAAGTCCTGGCACAGTCAGGGAATTATTATGTAATTGGAATAACAGAGACTTGGTGGGATAACTCACATGATTGGAGTACTGTCATGGATGGATATAAACCGTTCAGGAAGGACAGGCAGGGCAGAAAAGGTGGGGGAGTTGCGTTGTATGTAAGAGAGCAGTATGACTGCTCAGAGCTCCAGTATGAAACTGCAGAAAAACCTGAGTGTCTCTGGATTAAATTTAGAAGTATGAACAACAAGGGTAATGTCGTGGTGGGAGTCTGCTACAGACCACCGGACCAGGGGGATGAGGTGGACGAGGCTTTCTTCCAGCAACTAACAGAAGTTGCTAGATCACAGGCCCTGGTTCTCATGGGTGACTTTAATCACCCCGATATCTGCTGGGAGAGCAATATAGCGGTGCACAGACAATCCAGGAAGTTTCTGGAAAGTGTAGGGGACAATTTCCTGGTGCAAGTGCTGGAGGAACCAACTAGGGGAAAAGCTCTTCTTGACCTGCTGCTCACAAACAGGGAAGAAATAGTAGAGGAAGCAATAGTGGATGGGAACCTGGGAGGCAGTGACCATGAGATGGTCGAGTTCAGGATCCTGACACAAGGAAAAAAGGAAAGCAGTAGAACAGAGATCCTGGACTTCAGAAAAGCAGACTTTGACTCCCTCAGGGAACTGATGGGCAAGGTCCCCTGGGAGAATAACATGACGGGGAAAGGAGTCGAGGAAAGCTGGCTGTATTTTAAAGAATCCTTATTGAGGTTGCAGGAACAAATCATCCCGATGTGTAGGAAGAAAAGTAAATATGGCAGGCGACCAGCTTGGCTTAACAGTGAAATCCTTGCTCGTCTTAAACACAAAAAAACAGCTTACAAGAAGTGGAAGATTGGACAAATAACCAGGGAGGAGTATAAAAGTATTGCTCAGGCATGCAGGTGTGAAATTAGGAAGGCCAAATCACACTTGGAGCTGCAGCTAGCTGGAGATGTTAGGAGTAACAAGAAGGGTTTCTTTAGGTATGTTAGCAACAGGAAGAAAGTCAAGGAAAGTGTGGGCCCCTTGCTGAATGAGGGAGGGAACCTAGTGACAGAGGATGTGGAGAAAGCTAGTGTACTCAATGCTTTTTTTGCCTCTGTCGTCACAGACAAGGTCAGCTCCCAGACAGCTGCACTCTGCAGCACGGTATGGGGAGGAGGTGACCAGGTCTCTGTGGAGAAAGAAGTAGTTAGGGACTATTTAGGAAAGCTGGACGAGCACAAGTCCATGGGGCCGGATGCGCTGCATCCGAGGGTGCGAAAGGAGTTGGCCGATGAGATTGCAGAGCCATTGGCCATTATCTTTGAAAAATCATGGTGATCGGGGGAGGTCCCGGACAACTGGAAAAAAGCTAATGTAGTGCCCATCTTTAAAAAAGGGAAGAAGGAAGATCCAGGGAACTACAGGTCAGTCAGTCTCACCTCAGTCCCTGGAAAAATCATGGAACAGGTCCTCAAGGAATCAATCCTGAACCACTTAAAGGAGGGGAAAGTGATCAGGAACAGTCAGCATGGATTCACCAAAGGCAAGTCATGCCTGACTAACCTAATTGCCTTCTATGATGAGATAACCGGCTCTGTGGATGAGGGGAAAGCAGTGGATGTGCTATTTCTGGACTTTAGCAAAGCTTTTGATACAGTCTCCCACAGTATTCTTGCCAGCAAGTTAAAGAAGTATGGGCTGGATGAATGGACGGTAAGATGGATAGAAAACTGGCTAGATGGTCGGGCTCAACGGGTAGTGATCAATGGTTCCATGTCTAGTTGGCAGCCGGTATCAAGTGGAGTGCCCCAAGGGTTGGTGCTGGGGCCGGTTTTGTTCAATATCTTCATTAACGATCTGGAGGATGGTGTGGACTGCACCCTTAGCAAGTTTGCAGATGACACTAAACTGGGAGGAGTGGTTGATACGCTGGAGGGTAGGGATAGGATACAGAGGGACCTAGACAAATTAGAGGATTGGGCCAAAAGAAATATGATGAGGTTCAACAAGGACAAGTGCAGAGTCCTGCACTTAGGACGGAAGAATCCCATGCACTGCTACATACTAGGGACCGAATGGCTGGGCGGCAGTTCTGCAGAAAAGGACATAGGGGTTACGGTGGACGAAAAGCTGAATATGAGTCAACAGTGTGCCCTTGTTGCCAAGAAGGCTAATGGCATTTTGGGTTGTATAAGTAGGGGCATTTCCAGCAGATCGAGGGATGTGATCATTCCTCTCTGCTCAGCACTGGTGAGGTCTCATTTGGAGTACTGTGTCCAGTTTTGGGCCCCACATTACAAGAAGGATGTGGATAAATTGGAGAGAGTCCAGCGGAGGGCAACAAAAATGATTAGGGGGCTGGAGCACATGACTTATGAGGAGAGGCTGAGGGAACTGGGATTGTTTAGTCTGCAGAAGAGAAGAATGAGGGGGGATTTGATAGCTGCTTTCAACTACCTGAAAGGGGGTTCCAAAGAGGATGGATCTAGACTGTTCTCAGTGGTAGAAGATGACAGAACAAGGAGTAATGGTCTCAAGTTGCAGAGGGGGAGGTTTAGGTTAGACATTAGGAAAAACTTTTTCACTAGTAGGGTGGTGAAGAACTGGAATGGGTTACCTAGGGAGGTAGTGGAATCTCCTTCCTTAGAGGTTTTTAAGGTCAGGCTTGACAAAGCCCTGGCTGGGATGATTTAGTTGGGTTTGGTCCTGCTTTGAGCAGGGGGTTGGACTAGATGACCTCCTGAGGTCCCTTCCAACCCTGAGATTCTATGATTCTATGAAAAGCCCTATTCACTTGGAAGAGACAGTAACAGCAAAACTCAAGTTTTACTAGTAAAAGTGAATTTTTTTTTACAAAATATCTTCTAATGACAGAAAGCTGGGCATTTCAGTTTGCAGATGGTATAAAATAATTTCCAATACTGGAAGCTTGAGACAGTAGTTGCTAAAATGTTTCCGTTCAACTACAAGTGGGTAATCATAATGACGTGATTTTTTAAGATGTGATATCTTGCACTAACACCTGGATGAGAGCACTAAACATGCTTGCAGAGTCAGTAAGCTATTCCAAGCCCAGATCAGTGAGCAGAAAGGAAAAGTGTTGCTCCCTAGACTTTTTAAATTGGAAAAAAACAGTGAAAAATTGCAACCACAAAGTTGCTTTTCACACTAGGGTTTAGAAAGTATTTTGGGGTTGTGGATAGTGAAAGGAAAAAAACTCCATGTTTGATATGGCTTTCTGACCATTACCATAATTAAATATGCCAACTGCATTACATTGTGAGTTTCCAATACCTTTAAAGGATCAAATAAATTTAATTATCTTTCCTTTACAATTCACTGAACAACCATGTTTCTTCTTGATACATAGGAAATTAATACATTCCTAGCATATTAGTATCGAAAGATATATGAATTCTAGTCTCCAATTAATAGAGTAGAGATAGTGTAAAGGCCAGCATGCTGTCTTTGTGGTTGATGGTATGGGGATAACAAAAGGATTCTTACTTTTGACTTTGCAACAATGCTCAAAAGCTATCAATTTTATTATATCCAATACTACAGTGAGCAAAATGTTCTAAGCACTAGATATCACTCTAGAGAATCATGGCTGTTTGTATTTGGAACCTTTAACCTCCATAGCATAAGAACAAACTTGAACATTTAGGAAAAAAGCTGGAGAAATTACCTATTAGGACATCTACCACACTAGATCAGATCTCTCTCTCTCTCTCTCTCTCTCTCACACACACACACACACACACACTTTTTCGCTACAAGCAACCCAAAAGCTCAAACATTTAAATTCTCATTACAATTTTTTTTTAAATTTTTCATTCATGTCCCCATATAGAAAAAAATGGTGAACGGTGCACAATCACACAAGAGATTGCGTTGAAAAGTCAAGTACTTTATTTCCTGCCTTTTCTGAATCACTTTTTACAGTTTAAGAATTGCACTTTAAAAAAAGTACAGTCCCACGAATACCGACATGTCCAAGCTGTAAGGCAGGGATATTACTAATTTTGAAAATACCAGCTACTGTTACAAAGAAATTAAAAAATAGCAACAACCTTCATAAAACAGCCAGGTTAGGTAGTTAGGTTTCAGTCAGGATACATGATGGCATTCTCTGGGAACCCTGAGAGAACACATCTAAAAGATGCATATATCTTAAAAACATGGCAGTAAGCATAGCTCTCTTTAACACATCGCCATAATATGCCTGAAATTGTATTGTTTAACCTGCACAGGCAAATTATACTCCTTTGAGTTTGCTGTAAGTGGAAAATATTCAAATACAACTCCATTCTATAGTAGCCATATGCAACAGGAGTCTAAGCTCCATATAGATGGAGATTATAAATAAACCCACGATCCTCAGCTGGTCCAAGTCAACACAGCATCAATACTTCAACGCTCTTCCAATTTACACCAGCTGAGAATCTGGCCTTAGATATTTTCACATTGAGGCTTATTTAACTTGTACATGAGCAGACGTATTGATATTGCATGAGGTTTTCATGCAGCAGACTCAAGCATATTTCATAAACAGAATGGTGCAGATTGTTGGGATACAAAAGCAATTATTTCCTCAATGGTAAACAAAACCCATCTTTATTTAAATGTAAATGCCCAGTAGCAGTTACTTTAATATCTCAGAATATCACAAAAAGCCATCTGTGGTCCAGTCTCTCCAACAGATACATTTATAACATTCACATCAGTGTGACCTTTACTTTTCTGTGATAAAAGACAATAGTTTTCTTGGAACAAAAATCCCAAACCTGATTCAGACTTTACTTACACCAGTTTTACACTTATAACTCGGACAAATTCATTGTTGTTACTGTATATTTATGCAGGTGCAAGGAAGTCATCCACAACTGACAATTTTGATCAAACACACTGACACTTAGGCTCAAAGATTAGCCACTATCACCCTGCCAAAAATGCAAGTAATGATTTGGTTCAAGAGATTCTGTTGGTGCCTTATTCCTAGTCGTTTCAAAATATTGTTGATCGTTCCAGTCTTTCCGTTCAAAGGCAGAAATGATTCTTTAGATATTAAGGCCTGATGTATTTAGGTTTTCCTACTGGTCAGGGATTCAAATTAAAATTCACTGCCGGCTTACTCAAATGATCAAATACTGATAGTCTACCTCACTCAAAACTCACACTGAAATCAATAGGACAGTGTGCACAAATCTGGTGAGCACAATTTGGCCCAAAAGAGTTCATACAAAACTGAACACATTTTGTTTGGAGGCACGACTATTTAGAAAATATTAAATATAAGAATCCATGAAGTTGGAAGACACTGGGGCATGTTTTAAAGGCTTCACGCTACCAGCATAGTTAGAGGTGTTCTATAACTTCAGTGGATACTTTCCACCTTGCTGGATCGGGCTCTAGATTAATTTGTTTTTTTATAGCAATGAGTGTTTGTGTTTGACATACAGGTTCATAAATCTTAGGTGCTGCCAATGGCGTGATGCTCCTGGTATGGATCAGGCTTTTAAAACCAGAGCTCCTAGGTTTCATGCACTCAGACAACCAAACTAGGGGGATAGTTACACTGAAAAATTCGACTCTCCCTAGCATTGTTATTGAAACAGAATATTTAAATGTTGAAACAGGAAGCAAGCAGGCGCCAGCTCTCTCCACTCCAAAAAGTTGAGCAACAAAATAAAAGCTGTAACACTAAATTGTGTGGGCCACAGTTACTCTCTAATTGCAAAGTCTAAACACAGAATAAAATGTATGTGGCACCATGCCAATTATAGCAAATTACTTATATGGATCATTTGTACTAGATTTAAAAGTGTCTAATATTTTAAATCGCGGCGCTAGAAGGAACAGAAGGGAAGAGATTACAAAGGGCTTTTGCCTTTTTGTTGCTGTCAAGGGTCAGGGCTATGTGCAAATATTCTGTATCCAAGTTATGCTATATAAGGAAGAAAAACCAAACAACAGCTCTATCTGTCAATCAGGTGAGTGATATCAACACCCCGAGATGTCCTTTATTTTGTTCTTTCGTTGAAATCTAGTGTCCAAAGGATCAAAGCCCCTCTCTCTGGAGCCAAACACTGCCCAGTGTGGTGTTTTGGCTACGTAATCTGCTGCGGTGAAGGTCTTTGATCCCCTGCTATTTTCATACTCCTGGACCAGCTCCTGAAAACGATCATAATCGATCCACGTGCACCATTCTCCATCGATCTTGAACTAGAAAGGGGAAAAAAGAATATTGTCATATCTGGGAGCAATAGAGAGAACCAAAAACCCCTGAATATATGCTTAGCCAAGCTGCTGAATTCATAGCTACATTTTAAATTGGGTCATCAAACTGCAGCACTCTTATTCTCTAGACACAGCGTTTCTCCCAGGGAAAAGAAGCCATCCAAAAATGAAGACATGATAATGACTGAATGTGAAAAGCCATATAGACAGTGTATTGTTCACCATCAATGGGAATCCACTTTTTCCAGTTCACATCTTGAAGCTTGACAAAATGCAGACAGATGTGGAACAGTCACTTTTCTTAAGGCGCTAGTCAAAATTGAGTGTTATCTACTGGCATATCGACTTAATTTCTTGGGTGCATTACCTGCATGTCAAAAGTAAATGTCCTTCCGATCCTGTTAACACTCAGTGCTGCCTCCTCGGAAAGAACACCTCATCCTATCCTCTTTGGCTACACTCAACAGCTTATTTCGCAGCCATCTCAGCGTTCACCCGAGCGTTCATTCTTATCTGAAGAATATGGTTTCAGGTGCTGGAAAAACCTCTGTCGCAGCCTTGTGTCTTACACAATGTTAGTGAGGTATCCCTGTCTGGAGAATATTGTCCCATCACAGTGCTCAACCTGCGCAACAGACATTATCTTGACTGAAACACTGGGAATTACAACGGGTTCCTCCCGAGCTAAAAGCAAGAGATGCTCCTGGTTCAGCTAAATAGCCAAAGCCCTGTAGCTGGGGGCTTTAACAACTCATATCCTCTGCAGATCAGCATGGATGAGGACTTGTGACACACTCACCAGTGGGTTACATAAGCATGCTGTAATACCAGCTACAGGACACTAGCAACCACCGAGTGAAACAGAATAGGGTAAATAATACAGGTGTGCCTTTGTAGGAAACAAGTTTGAATTATCCTTCAAGAATAAGAGGATAGCGTCTGGGGAACAGAGAAAGGAAGAGAAGCTTAATTACATGAATTCTCCTCTTATGCAATGGGAATTTTAAGAATTGCTTATTTTGACAAGTCTATACTGCATTTGTCTAATAAGCCAGCACTGCTAATTTAGCAACAGCCTTGACTGAATCCTCAATTAGGCTTTATCGGAGCTAAGTAAGTGCCTATTACACACTCCATCCAAGAAAGACTGAGAATATTCTGTGTGTGTGTGTGTGTGTGTGTGTGTGTGTGTGTGTGTGTGTGTGTGTGTGTGTGTGCGCGTGTAAAACTGAACGTTATGCATTTAAATGGCATCTGACTTGGTGCCCAAGAGCTAAAAGCTTTTCAGTAGAAAAAAATGCTGACATCAGCAACATTTGAAATAAAACTTTGCTCCTCTTAATATATTGCTGTCCATCTAATAGTTATGAAGATGGCTTGTCTGAAGATTCCTCAGCATAGTTCTCCTAGCCAAGAACGGGAAAATGCAGAGTCATAATTGCAGGCAATGATTGCATTGTCAAATACTTTTTATTCAGTGTTTGCTCTAAATATGTGATGATACGAAGGCCGTGTTCAAACCAGGCGATGCATCTATTGTTCTGCACACAGCTAATAAATAAAGCAACTTCCAATTTAAAGAGACATTTTTGCCTATAAGGCAGTGTGGTTTAGTGGATAGGGTAGTGCATCCAGTGAGAGGAGACCTGGGGCTCTACATCTCTTGTTGCCTGCCACTTCACCTCCACCTTTGTCTCTCGTCTCCTCAGACTAAAAGCTCTGCAGCACAAGGAGACTCTTCTCATGCCCTATGCTCCTAGCACATTGGGGCGCTTCTCTTGGCTGAGGTCTCCAGATGCTGTGGTGCTCAGTGGCTAGAGTTGGAGAATGGGAATCGGGACTCCTGTATTCTGTTTGTAGCTCACTTTGACTCTTGTGATTTTGGGCAAGTCACTTAACTTCTCTGTGCCTTATTCTCCAATCGGTAAACTAGCTACCACGCTCCCCCTAGCCTCATGGGAATGAGAGAGACTTATTTAATGGCTTAAAAGAGATTTGAACCCCTAGAACGAAAGACATTTAAGAAAGTTCATTAAATGTATCAGGATTCCAACAAATGTTGGCATACAATGCACATGCAATATTTAAAGAGAGGAAACCAACAAGGCTGCAATGACAATCCATTTAAGTATGTGATACCGCGAAAGTGAACTGTTCAAAGCACAGTGAATCAATTTCCATGACTATACAAGGAACTCCATATATATATGGAATGGATCAAAGCCATTTAAAGAAGCGAAAATAAAGGGCCACCTAGAGGACGGTGATCAAAGATCAAATAAGATAGTTAAAACCTGAAACCAATTCAGCAAATGGATAGTTCAACAAGCCTACTTTCTTGCACACCAACGAGGTGCCCTTACCTTGGAAAGGGGGGAAAAACCTTGCAATAAATTTTTTAACTGCATTCAGCAGCTGACGAACTTTGTACCCACTCCCATAATTAGAAAAACTGCTATAAACACAAGTCATCAAGTCAAGATGAAACAAAGATATAGATTAAAAACTACAGCAACAGTCCAGACAGCAGACTACTCTAGCTAGCTAGATTATTAAATTGGTAACAATATGCTAATATTGTGTATGATCAGAAGGATCAACAGAACTACCACTGAACCCACATCTGCACTGACAAGCTAATCAATAGTGATTCAATTTCACTCGCACTCAGTAGAACATGAATGTGTGGATTAAAAAGAAATTAAACTCACAAATGGCCTATGTCGCCTTCTTCACGGTGCACAGTAGCTGCTATGGTTACAGAACTCCACTGCTGTCCAACTTAGGCCTGGTTTACACTGGGGGTGGGGTGGGGTGGGGGCAATCTAAGTCGGTCTAAGTTATGCAACTTCAGCTATGAAAATAGTGTAGCTGAAGTCAACGTACTTAGATCTACTTACCGCAGTGTCTTCACTGCAGTAGGTCGACTGCTGAAGCTCTGGCGTCGACTTCGCCAACACTTCTAGCTCTGGCGGAGTACCGGAGTCAACGGGAGAGCGCTCGGCAGTCAATTTATCGCATCTTCACTAGACGCGATAAATTGACCCCCGCTGGATCGATTGCTCCAGAGGTAAGTGTAGACATGCCCTAAGTTGGGGAAAGTGGTCTCTTACAGAGATGAGATTTTAAAATGAGCTTTGGAGAAAAATTAGAAGCTTCTTATTTTAAAAAACTACTTACTTTTTTCAGGCCACAATAGTGTTATATTTCATTGCTCTAACAGTCTGACTAAGACTACACTAATCTTTGTCAAAGCATACTAGAATAATTGGGGGAACTAAAACGGTATGTCCAATGGGCTATTTTTGTAACAAGGGGGCAGAATTCTTAAAAGTTATGCAACATGAACTGTCAGATTCCTGAAGAAAAAATTAACCCGCACAATCCCCTTAAGAAAATCAGACAGTATTCATGACTGAATGCAATTACGTAAAGTGTCAATCTGCTTCATCTGATATGCAGGCTCTGAAAGGTCTATTTGAGCATTTCTTTCATACAAATAGCACTGGGAACCATGGGATCAAATGCTATTACTCAACAGGATCATACATATGCAAAAGAAACCAAGTGAGGACCTAAAACCAAGCCCTTGTCAAAGCCCAAATAAACTGGGGTCAAACAGCAAAAACTTGATAGCGCAACAAAGGGAGTGTGCAAGAAACAAATAAGATCTGAATTATAGCAGGGAAACCCGTATAGAATTCCAAATGCAACAATAATAGTTGTAGGTCCAGGCATGAAAAGTGTGCAAAGTGCTCAAAAAGGCACGTAAGAATCAGAAGTCGTATTTTTAACTGGGCAACCTGAGGCACAGTGAAAGGAAGCAATTTAACCAGTCAAGGTCAGTGTGAGTTGGGGCAATTCCCACCCAGCTCCAAGCAAAAGATAGGCACTCATCAGAGCAAAAATTCACCCTTTCCGGGGGCCCAGTTTTATTACACAAAGGAAATTCCAAAATAACATCCCAGGAACCCCAGGCTAAATCTTTTCCCAAGGATCCCACCCCTTCAGGGCCCGTACCAAATGTCATCATTCCCACTCTGAACTAGAGCTAGGCAACCCAAAAAATCTAGCCAAAGATGCAGGTGGTTCAAGTTACTTATGTTTTTTTGTGATGAACCCTCAACTCTTGTGGAGTCACCTGGCACTATGGGGGCCTTAATCCCTATTGGGGTCCTTTACAGGCTTTCATCATAATCATCATCCAACTCCCATAGCAACAATCAAGCTAAGAGTCTATGGTATTTTGCTACAAAAACAGAAGAAGAAATATTTAATATTTTTAATGCTGTGATGCAATAGCAATATAACGTGGATATGAAAAAGTCATCTTTAAGCACAGTGGATCATGGAAACCAATTATTTCCTCCAAGGCAATAAAATCAAACAAACAGTGGTGAGCAAGACAATGACTTCTTCGGTTGTCCACACAGATTTACTGATTGGAGTTCAACAATTTTATGAGCATTTTCCAGCTAGTGAAAGATTTAAGACTTTCTATAGTATTTCAATGTCCACACAAACAATGGAAAGATAATTCTAAAAAACTAGTGTTATTAAAAAGGCCAATACAGTTGAGATTGTTTATTGTATTTTTCACTACCTAGTTAGTGTTAAGGTAATAAATACAGGAACTAAAGACTACTTTTTTTTTTAGTTAGTTCAGTTACAAAAAAGAAAGTAACATAGGCTATGTGAGATTGTCTTTTCCAACCAGCTTTAAAATTAAGTCACTGAAGAGTGAAAACTCACCCCCTTTCTGGGGTTTGGCTTTATTAACAGTAAGGTTATATTAAGGTCCGCTCAGATGTTCACCTCAGGCTTGACTGCTCTACTGGTTCCTATCTCTGGGATGATTAGCCCACACCGGAGATGATCTTCCTTTATCTGATACAGGCATATTTACACCACCTTTATTACCATAGTGTCTGAGCACCTTCCAGTACTTACACTAGGGAGCCACTCCCCCTCCACCCTGCCTCAATATGCACAAAAACCCACTTAATTTTCCCAGCAAGATCCGGTGAGGGGGGGTAATCCAAAGCTCACTGAAGTGAATGGGAGTCTTTCCATTGATGAACTTTAGATCATGCCTGAGGGAAGAGGTTGATTGGGGGGGGGGGGAGGGGTGTCATTTCAGGCCAACGCTGACGGCACATCATGAGCTAACGTTGACTACTTTGTTTTTTTATTTACCCCTAATGGAAGTGTATCTAACATTATTTCAAAGGGCATTATCTACTGGAATACCATTCCCACTTGAATTTCTTTACGCTGAAAATAGAGTAGCTTCTTATTATGTAAAACTGAACATTCTTGAAGAAAAGAACAGATTAAAATGTGGAAAACAGTAAATTGCTGCAGTGCATATTTCTTCTCGTAACAGTACTTGCATAAGCAATTTTTAGTAACTAACGTATAAAGAATTTATGTTTGAGATAATATAATTTGTAGTACAATATACTACATTCCATCAGACACGCATAATTGCAGAGAAATAAAAGTCTCAACAGATTTATATGGAGGGGTATAATACAGACGAGAAACAAAGACAGTGACATGAAGTGCTACAGCTGAAAAATGGAAGTCAGCCAAAAATCAATTAGTTTCTCCTAATAAAGATGACACTATTATTCTCTTCTGAGGACCGTGCATTAAACTGGAGAATAAAGTGTCTCTTCATCCATTCACTTTGGCAGTTCTTTATATACTTATTCCCAGACAAAGAGAACATACGCTATGCAAAATAAGAAATTCAACGAGAGTGGTGCAGTGAAGCCTGTTGCCATTACTATCCAGGTTTTACCCTTCTGGAACTAATTCTGAGCTGGAAGGGCACATCCTCTCGTGGGATGAGTGATAATTAGCTGCCCTGCCCACTTCATTTGTTAAGATCTTCTCCTTGTAGACTGTTAGAAAGGCTGAACTGAAAGGGCTATGAAACATGGAATTCTTTCCACTATTGACTGAACGGCAATAAGCATGTGGCATTTCATTTATGCGCCAAACTGAGGTCAAATGCAAGAGTTTAGCTACACAGTAATTCTTCACACTACCACTAAACAGGAAAAACAGGGCATTACTTTTTTCATCAGTTATTCTTTAATAACCTCAAGGTACATCATTTTACATGCAGAAGTTACAGCACTCCAAAAAAATAATGGTTAAACATAAATCTTTTCTAGACTACATAAAAATCACTCGGTGGAAAGAAAAAGTAGTGCATGCTTCACTGGCATTGCTTAGCGACACAGAAACTGCTCCAGGATTGTACTGTAGGGAATGACCCTGCATTGGCACAAAGATGGACTGGAGGATGTGATAGAGCTTTTCCATCTCTAATTTACAGAATTTTAAAATCTGTTTTCCGCAAATGTTCAACCAACATTTTTCAAGTCTGTCAACAGCACCACACGTTAAAAGAGGGTTTTTCACCAGCAAATATTGAAGGGGAAGCTTTTTAAGGCTGACACACCCGAAGCTGAATTCTGGTTATCATCTTCCTCCTCCTTCATCCACCCATTTAAAAAGAAAAAACAAATGAAAATTTACTTTCCCGCACCCAGCTATCAGACATTCAAAAACTATTTACTGGGTTTCAACAGGAAGGACTCCAAGGCTTTGGCTACACTTACACTTCAAAGCGCTGCCGCGGCAGCGCTTTGAAGCGCTAAGTGTAGTCAAAGCACCAGCGCTGGGAGAAAGCTCTCCCAGCGCTGTCCGTACTCCACCTCCCTGTGGGGAATAACGGACAGCGCTGGGGCTTTGACTACACTGGCGCTTTGCAGCGCCGCAATTTGCAGCGCTGGAGAGGGTGTGTTTTCACACCCTGCTGCAGCGCTGCAAATTTGTAAGTGTAGCCAAGCCCCAAGAGTGTTAAAACTCCAGCTTCTTAGCTGAGCACTCCACATAGAGAGCTCAGAACGTGGGCTTGTTGAGTTTTCCAACATACACACACATATTGCCGTCCCTTTTGCTTTCCCAAACTGCTTCACACGCTTGAGAGCTAGCTTGGAACTAAACTTGACATGAACGATTCCTCAAGACAACATCCATCTGTGGAAGGCTCACAGAAACCAGAATTGCTATCAGAGGTTGCTTGTTTTGCATTTGGATCCCCCAGCAATTGGGGCTTGGGCAGGACTGGTCACACTTCTCCACTTGCAGAAAATCATTTTACCAGTAATGATCTTTAGAAGAGTTCCATGTTGGGCCTGCAAACCTTGAGACTGTCCCTTTAACTCTATTGCGAAGTACAGTCATTTGACAAAGTACTTGATCAAAAACCTGACCACTGCTCCCACTCGAGTTTTACCAAAATGTAAGACTTAGCTTCAAAGCACTGGTTAGGGTTGCATCAGAACAACCCTCATGAGTCCCTATTTTCAGCAGCTTCCCTCAGGTGATTTCTTACTGAGCTTAAACAATTCTTTTTCCATTAAACAAAAAATGCTCTTAGGAAGACGGAGTACAGATGCGCACACATAGCTTAAGGATGCTTTTTTTAGTTGCAGAAACTCTTGCAACTTAAAAATGTGCTATACTGTAAAGCCTGTAGGAACGCTAGCACATCATTTCAGACAGGGCCGGCTCCAGGCACCAGCGCGCCAAGCGCGCGCTTGGGGCGGCATCGTGGGGGAGGGCGGCAGATGGCCCCGGTGGACCTCCTGCAGGCATGCCTGCGGGAGGTCCACCGGAGCCACAGACCCGCAACCGCCAACGCGCCGCCCCGCCCCCCCCCCCCCCCCCCCCGCAAATCCTAGAGCCGCCCTGCCGCCAGCCGTGGCCGGGAATCAGAGGGCTCCGGGCTGCCCGCCGCGGCGGGCCGCGCAGAGCCTTTTAAATCCCAGCCGCCGCTGGGAATCAGAGCCCTCTGATTCCCGGCCGCCTGGGATTTAAAAGGCTCTGCGCTGCCCGCTGCCCTCTGATTCCCGGCCGCGGCTTGGATTTAAAAGGCTCTGGGCTCCCCGCCGCGGCGGGCAGCCCGGAGCCCTCTGATTCCCAGCGGCGGCTGGGATTTAAAAGGCTCTGGGCTCCCGGGCAGCCCGGAGCCCTCTGATTCCCGGCCACGGCTGGGATTTAAAAGGCTCTGGGTTCCCCGCCGCGGCGGGGAGCCCAGAGCCCTTTAAACGCGCCTGCCACCCTAAGGGCACACGGACTGCCCCCCCCCAGCCCAGGGCGGCAATTCAGCAGTCTGCTTGGGGCGGCAAAAACTGTAGAGCCGGCCCTGATTTCAGATACTCTCCTTGATTGCTATGGTCTTCTAACATGATTGCTACCACATGAACACACACCAAAATGCTTTACATTTTCAAAGCTGTCTCAATATATTTAGAGAGCAGATCTGTAGAAGCAACACGGCGCTCTGTAACTTCCCAGAAAGAACCAGCAGACTTGGGTCAAAATAAACCCATATTTTGCCAAGTAACAGCAACACTCTTCTCCCAAAACACCAGCATAAAACAGATGTTTCCTTTTGGCTAATGTAAGTGCCACTCCATTAATTGCCCATTTGCTGGCACAGAAGGTAAGGGCTGTTGCCCATTTTCTTTCTCTTCCCCCCCATACATGTTCATGGAGACCAAGTGTATTAGCTCTGCAAGACTAGACAGCATTAAAATGGCTATTGGATGTGGGTCTACTGCAGTATATTATTCGCTGAAGCCATGGCACCCGGCTTACAAAGATTCTACATGTACCATATTTGTGCATGTAATATATTGATGTATAAAGTGCAATACGATACAATGTATGGAACAGAGAGGCATGAATTGGCTACTGATTAATGCCTGGAAGCAGGAGTCAGAAGATACTCAAATACCACTGTCATGCGAAGCAGTGCAAAAACCTAGACCAACAAATAGATCTGGTTCTGGTTCTAACTCTGTCACTGAGCTTCAAGTTCTTTTACCTTTCCATTCCTCTATTTCCCCATTTCTAAAATGGGGATATTACTGCCACCTCCACTTCCACTTCCTGTGTTGCTTAACTCAGACAGAAGGAGCTATTTAAGTGCAATATAATATTATAGGAAGTTTCCTATTTAAAAGTTATGACCACTTTATTTACTTATCTAGGGCCCCTCAGTGCTGCAATTTTATGCCATTTTCTTTGCACCATTTCAGCATAAACCACCCTTTGTTCTCATTAAAGTGAGCATTGAGGAAAATTCTTAAATTAGGTTAGCTGGCGAAAAAAATAATGCATTTTCTCATGCAACTTTACAGCGTCAGTTCCTTAATTTAAACTGATGGCAGTGAGATATCTTAATAAAACAGCTTTTATACATTCACAAAGTAGCATTAAACAGATTAACATAATGGCAGTGCACAGCATTACATTATGCAAATTTTCATAACAAGGCTATTTTCACCACCTGCCAATAGAAATCTGTCTGAGTCAACTTGAATAATTCATTAAGTTATTGTGGACAGTTTCTTTACCTATTTAAGGTTTTTAATATATGCTTTCTTGTATGGCAGGAGTGACTGGACTGGAGCTAATGTGAAACCAAAAGAAATATGGCAGACAGCTGAATTCTATCAGGCTCATATCACCACTTCTAATTCAGAACTCAGTGTTGTTTTTTAATTGCTAGTTATAACTTTAGGCTCCATGAGAAGCAACTAGGATTAAAAGGTGAATCAAGTCATAAACATGTGGCATGGAATGTTATAAAACTCTAACAGAGTATGAGACATGTAATTATGAGAATTTTACCACATACCGTACACTAGCAGTAAAAACAAAAATCAGTATATCAGCACTGACTGCTGGGGGACAATGATACTGGTGCATAACTATATCTTTCCAGAAATCTTAAAAACCCCATCCATGAACAATCACACTGAAGATTTCCATTCCCCACCCCCACCCCTCCCTCTGTCCATAAGTACCCTAGTCACATGATCAGTGATATTTTTAAACACTTTAACAGCATTATCACCAGTTTAGACAGTCAGATCATCATTCAAATTTAGCACTGATCAAGCTTTATACATTCAATTTGTCATCGCACTTTCTAAAAGAGTAAAAGCCTTGCAACATGATGTCTGTATCATCCTCGGTATAGTGGCATAATGCCATCCACACATGGGATCTCTCTTCTGTAACTTATTAGCTGCTATTTATTAAGTCTAATCTTATGCAGATTATTCTATATAAAAGATGCATTATTGTAGATTTTTTATATATAATTCTTACCATCATCATTATGGAGCAGCCCATCTACCAATTAAGCTATAGATACACCCAGACAGTTTTAATTCTAATGGATGAAAAATGGATTACTTCAGAATACCCAGTGCCCTTTTTAATAACTAACAGAGCAAGCACAGCAGAACCAACCTCATATTTTGAGAGTGACACTAAAGAAAATCACAGAAACATCAAGTTACAATCCCATGCCTGCAATAATATTGCTGTCGAGAAGTTAGACTATTTCACTGACAGGTTAGGACAGGTTTTCTCAAACAAGGGTTGCCGCTTCTGTAGGGAAAGCCCCTGGCGGGCCGGACCTGCCCCGTCTGTAGGTCCGCCGATCACAGCTCCCACTGGCCGCGGATCGCTGCTCCGGGCCAATGGGAGCTGCTAGAAGAGGCACGGGCCGAGGGACGTACTGATAGGCAACTACACTACTGAAACCTCCTAAAGACTGATGAAGGTGGGATTCGAACCCACGCATGCACAACATAATACAGACTAACACGGCTACCCCTCTGATACATAATACAGTAGTAGCCCAATGCCTTGCCCAACTGGCCACCTCAAAATGCAGTCTCCTGGCAGAGGGAAAAAACCCAGATACCCCATATGACAGGTGGGGATACTCATCACTACACCAAAAAGGAAGAAGCTCACAAAATACTTAAATTCTTAAAAATAATCCTTCAATATTATGGATCTGCTTTGAGCTGATCAAAAATGAACAGCAACAGAAGTAGAAAGCAAGAAAGGTAGCACATAATACAAATAGCACTAATGAAAAACCCAGGAATGTAAAGCCACAGAGACAGCACTGATGGAAAACAAAAGCAAGGTAGGTTATTTAAAATCAATATAATAGAATGTAATTGGCAAGCAAGGGTTTCAACACAATAGAATCCTTGGCAAACACCAGGGTAAAACAAATCCAACAACAGCAACAAAAGAGAAACAGACGTTTTTATTCCAGAAATTACTGCGATTGTAACTTTCATTCAAAAAGATACTTGCTGCGAGGCATCCGCAGCAGATTTTCTCCCTTATTAGTCACTCACTCTGATTGTCTCAAGGATACCATTTATTGTTACAACACAAGGAAAACCAGCTGCCTAAGTTCTCTCTCTGGAAAGGTTATTAGAATTAATTGTTAAATTATAAAGTTGCCGCTGTCTTGATATCTCCACCAATTAATTCAAAAGCACTGTAATAAATTAGATTTTTCTACTTGAGTGTTCATAGGATTTGCCACAAAGCAAATGCAATTACTTGAGACTATAACAGCTATGCTGGGAAAATATAATCAAATGGGAGAGAGCTGGAATACTCTGGGCACCTAGCAAAGGGAGATGGAAGTCATCAGTTTAAGAAAAGAGGGTGCTGCAAAAGACACAGCTGGGAGAACACAGAAAAGACAAGTGAGACTGACATCTTCTGAAAGTGGCAATACAAGCAAGGAATAGATAGCAACAGTAGTAGTAGTAATCCTCTTGGCTACTATAGGGCTATCTACCTTCATTGAACACAATGGCACTCGCTAGCAATGGCTACTCTACAGCAGTTAGTATCAAGCCAACCTCAAAATAGTACAAGTATCAGCTTCTTGATCTACAGGTTAATACTCATCTATTAACCAAGTTTTTTTAATCATATTGGCTAATGCAACACTGAAAGCCAGATCCAACTTCCACTGAAATTAATGGGAGTCTTTCAGCTGGCTTCCATTGGGCCCAAAGGGTAAAATTTTCAAATGTGACTAAGTCCCATTTTCAAAAAGGACTTAGGCCCCTAAATCACATCCACTATCAATGAGTCAACTACCCAAATGCCTAAGTCCTTTTGACAATGGGACTTAGGGTGAAATTTTCAAAAGTGCTAAAGTGATTATTCAGATTTAAAACAATCGGAGTCAATGCCCCTAATTTAAGGCAAAACAGGTATTAAACTACGCACTCTCTGCCATTTTTAAATTCTCTTGAACATGCAGGCATTTCAATGAAGGGTTGTTTTTTAATTTGAACTTAATAAAACAGCTAGATCCTGCAAAACAGAATGAAGCAAATGTAATCTCTTAATTATTTTTACTATCCTTTTTTCTCATTATTTTTATTTTATTTTAAAGGTTCCTTTTATGCAGCCTAATGGCTCCCATAGCTCTGGTTTTCCACAAGTAAAATACTGACAAGTTTTATTCTCTACTGGAGCTCGAAATCCAGAATTAAAAAGGAGTAGAAATTTTTTTTCCTTTTTATTAGTTATTTTAGCTCCTGGATAATGATTGCTTCCAAGAGACACCCTCTCCTCATGAATTTGGAAAGCAAAGTAGTTGTAGAATTCCTCACAGGTTAGTATCCATCTATTCTTGTTACTGTTAATAATGGTGTTACTTAGATTATGTTTCGATGACCTAGGCAAAAATTTGTTTCCTTTCCTTAGGCCAGAATTTTACCTTGCTATGGAAGAGACTTTTCCACTGAGAATGAACTCTGGCACAGCTACCAGTTCCACCAAAAGATTTGAATTGAAAAATAAGGAAATATTATGAGGACACAGGTCAAGAAGGTAGCATGTCAGATTTTTTTTAATCCTACTCCACACACACCCCCCTTTTTTTTTAAATGTGAATTTGGCACGTTCTGAAATTTTCTACTGGAATTTTTCAGCCACTATAATTTGTTGAAAACACCAATTAAAAATAACTTCTGATTTCTGCAAGTCGGGATTTTAACCAAATAGACTAATTTGTTACTGTGTGTGTGGTGTAGTGCCCAGAGCCCACTGTGGTAGGCACAGTACACGCAGGAGACAAGAGAACGGCCCCAAAAGGAGTTCACAATTGAAGTAAATGATCAGAGGTAACAGGTGAATACCACACAGACAGACAGAAACACAAAGCATAATCTAATACCAAGATAATAAGTAGAGATTTCATCAGCTGCCTAGACAGTCCTTTGTTTTTCATTTGTAAATGTTTTTCTGTACATTAGAACACCAAACAGTACAACATTTTCCGTACCCCACACCCTTAAAACTTAACCATCCCTTTGGCATTTCACATGCATTTCAAATTACTTTGATGGCATTTAAAAGAAAAATACATTATATATACACATACATATATGCGCCACTGAAACATGCTTTGCCTACTAAGTATTTTAGTGCCTGACAGAACCGCTGGGCTGGTGTTGCTGTTATGACAGCAGTAGTAGTTTCAGAGTTGTTTATCTATCATTTATATGGATAGAGAGAGTGTATGAAATTATGACAGAGCAGCTTTATTGTTTGTCCTTTAAAATCTGTTTTCTAGAAATACAGTTGCAGAGATCTCTCAGATACTGCAAACCAGATACATCAAGTTGTTCTGAGAGGAAATTTTTCCATGCTTAACACCCACATATCAATTTGTCTTGTGCAGAAATTGTTTATCTCAGAGAAGGAACGCAGTCCCCAGTGCTCCTCCAACTTGGAGTAACAGGAATAAAGATGTCTACGGCTTTGACAGGAATTCTAATGATTCAAAAATAAAATAAAATAAAATAAAAATAACCCGAACTCCTCTAAACTCTGGTGCCCCTTCAATGTCGAATCTGCATGGGGACACTCATTGCTGAACAACATTATTAAGGAAGAAATAGGGGCGGGAGATAGCAACAATCAACCCATCCCCATTTAGTTTGTTCCTGCTGCCAAAAAATACAAAGCAAAGACAGCACGATAGATACTTTCATTTTCTTTGAGAGCCAAAAGACTGTTTGATATTTTCAAGATCTTGCTTGTGTCATCAAGGACAGTACTGCAGGTTGTAACAGGACAGTCACTGAACCCATAACCGTCTTATAAACTAATCCACAGAGCTCCATGGGATAAATGTGTTAAGGGATTTTAAAAAAAGCTAATCTTTCAAACCTCGAGAGTAAAACCTGCTGAACTAGAGCAATTGCTTAGACTCAGCAGCTCACACAGGGTGACCAAATAGCAAGTGTGAAAAATCAGGACGGGGGTGGTGGTGGTGGTAATAGGCGCCTATATAAGATAAAGTCCAGAATATTGGGACTGTCCCTATAAAATCGGAACATCTGGTCACTCTAAGATCACAGCTTTTAGGAAGTGAGTTGTCAAATCTTTCTATGCCATGTCTGTTTTCACACACCAGGAAAAAGACAATACCTTTTTGTGAGCTATCAGGAGGCAGTTTGAGTGTTCATGTTCACACGCAATGTCATAGTCTGGAATCAGGTCAGCCAACTCCCGGACGAAATGCACCACCTCTTCGTGCCAGGGGACATTGGCCATGGTTAAGTTGCTGGCCGAGCTTTCACCGCAGTACGTCACACCCTGTCGAAACATGTTCAAGTAATTACTAAATGCCTTTTAAAGATGGCTACAAATTTAAGGCAGTATTTACACATGCACATGTACAATTCACATTTCAATATACTCTGCGAGCTTGTTTTTGACAATTTACACCCATATTATCAGCCAAAGTGTGTGTTGGATGGGGAAGGATGGTCTTGCAGCAAGGACATAGGAAGAGAATAAGGAAATAATCTCACCTCTGCTGAAGGCTCTCTCCCCACCACTTTCAGCAATCCACGCCTCAATTTCCCCTTCTGTAAAACAGGGACTAATCCACCTCTTCCAACTCACACAACTTTAATGCATTAGGGTGTGAAAAAAACAGCAGCAGCAACATAGCAGAAGTCGATAGGGCTTATGCTCCTATGCCATTTAGGAGCTTTTGAAAACCACACTTTTAATGTTCATAGACCGCTTTGAGATCTTCGGAAGGAAAGTACTATCGCAGTACAAAGTATTACTGTATATACAGCAGCTTAACAAAATGTAAAAAGTTACAGAAGACTAATTCCTTCCATCCCCTCACAAATTAATTCTCTACCCCAGTGGTTCTTAAATGTTGCTCCCTAGAGCAGTGGATCTCAACCAGGGGTACCTGTATTAAATTTTGTTAGGTATTCCAGAGGGTACATCAACTCATCTAGATATTTGCCTACTTTTACAGCAGGCTATATAAAAAGCACCAGCGAAGTCAGTCCACTCTAAAATTTCATACAATGACTTGTTTATGCTACTCTATACGATACAATGAAATCTAAGTAAAATGTTTATATTCCAAAGGATTTATTTTATAATTATATGGCAAAAATGAGAAAGTAAGCACTTTTTCAGTAATAGTGTGACACTTCTCGTTTTATAAGCAGGTAGTTTTTCAGTGAGGTGAAATTTGGGGGTACTCAAGACAAACCAGACACCCGAAAGGGGTACAGTAGTCTGGAAAGGTCAAGAGCCATTGCCCTAGAGAACTGACTAGTCATAGAGTACTGGCTCTCATTTGCAGCTTCTCAATTTATTTAAGAGACCATTGAAAATACACGCACTAACTTGCTACTATTACTTTTCAGGATACACAACTGTAGTAGCCAGAAGTGGAAGGAGATCATAAATAAGAAAAGGGGAGATAGGCCACACAGTTATGAATGGGATGTGCATGAGACACTCATTATTAAAATGTGGTTCAGACTATGCAAGTTTGGGAAACCACAGCATGCCTTCCACCAAAATCTCTACATCATGTGAACTAGAAGCCATCTTGTGGGGCTGCTGTAAATGGCAGACTTAGCTATATGCCAGCACAGACTGCATTTCTGCTGCAACAGGTCAACTAGTCCACTGTTAGTAAAGCACTTTGTTTTACTTCCACAACCGATTGCAGCCCAAGATCTCAAATAACTCACTACTGGCCATTTTAATTTCTTGCCACTGCTATTCTAAAAGGATTTGCCTGAATAAATTAGACAGTAGGAAATTACAGTAAAATACACATGCAGAATGCCAACATGAGGACCAGCAACAAACCCATTAGATATTCTTCTGGAGGGGTTGACGAAGGTAAAAAAATGGATGGCCCACGCAAAGCTTAAGCATGCAACTCCCGTTCTCTTTTCAAGTGAAAGAAAAAAAACCATCATATTGCAGGCGTGCAAATGTTTCCTAATCCTCTGTGCAAGTGCATGAAGTGTGACTCTTTGGAAAGCTTTGAGAGCAAAACTGCTCTGTTTTAAAGGGGACAAGGAGCAGTTATAAAGCAGAGGAATCTTGTGAAATGCACTTGGAGATCCCTCAGAAGGCAGGTGCTATGTGTGAAGGCACAACAACGAAAGACCTGAATTTTAGAGCAAAAGCTTCAACTCGCTGGGTCCAGTTCTCGCCTCACTTACCATGATGTAAATCACAAATAAGTCCATCAAAGTCCAAGGAGCTCTGTTTGGGAGGTGGAGCTGTGCTCTTACCCCACTGTACAGATGGGGAACTGAAGCACAAAGCAATGAAGTGCTTTCCACAAGGTTACATAGGAAGCCTGTTGGGAACCAGAAATGGAACTCTGGTATCCCATATCCCAGGCCAGCATCCTAACCAGTGGCCTCTTCCTTCCTTCTAACACCTCCTTACTTCCTAGTGACAACCCTGGTTTCCTTTGCTTCACTTCAGAAAGACCTTCCCTCTGTTTTTCCCTCTCACTCCCACCTCCTCTGACCTCTATTTCTCAACATCCCTGAGAGGAAAAACAATCTGAATTGCTCTGTAATATGAACTCTCAATAAAAAAAGGGACAAAGATTCCTGTTGTAACAACTCGCATGGCTTAAAGAAAAGTATGCCAGTTTTTCCGTTACTGTACCTAGCTCTACCTTCCCCATTTGGGTCATTAATAAGCGCTATCAGGCTTTTATGCATCAAACACCACCACCCTTTTAAGGTCTCCTTTATTAATGAAAAGTTCAACAGAACACACAAGAAAGAGACCTTCAACCACATGTCTTAGCACTTGAGTCCCACTTGAGTCTAACTGTCTGAAAGGCCAGGTCCTTTATCCATGAGGAATTCTCAACTGGATTCCTTTCCTGGAGCCAGGACCTCTGGATTCCTTCCTGTTGACTACAGCTCTTCTCCTAGCAACATGCAGCTTCCTGCAGATTGGGCCTCCTGTGATTATGTGGGATTTTGTGACCAAATAATACATCCTCAACCAAGTAGCAAAGGCGATAAAACGGCCAATGAGAGCGTGAGGGCAAGAGGTGCTTTTGCCATAGGAGTTCCTCTACTCTGGAGCCTCCTCTCTCTAGGAGCTTCCTCCCCTAATTGAGCTCTGGTAGCCAACTAGCTGTCAATCAGCCACCTAGGCAGTTAATTATTTGCAGGTGGGCTGAGATGGGCTGACTTCCCTTGACATAAAGACTGATACTATGTTATATTTCTCAGTGCTGAATCTGTATCATACATTATACACACACATGTGCACAAACACATACGCATGCCAATCTTTCATACTGTAGCAGGATACACTGCTGAGATTATTCTGACGTCACTATCTTTTAGCAAATTAACATTTAGCAAATGCTGAAAGCTCTGATAAAAGTTGGCCACTTTGTCCTCACATTCCCACTGTCCATTTTATTATCTTTGCTACATGATTGGGGATGTTTTATTTGGTCCCAAAATGCTATCAGATATGTTCCTTTAAAAGCAGAGCACATGCAATTCTATGGAGGATTATGTTTTGAAACTTGTTTTCCAATGGGAAGAAACTTGGGTTTCTTTTAAAATCAGCATTTCCATCTCCACTAAATGTTTATGGAGCCCTGATCCTTTCCAGCATTACATTCTGAAGACCTAATCCTGCAGGCGTTATTAATGTTTATTATAGAATCATAGATGTGTAGGATAGGAAGGGACCTAAACAGGGCATCTCGTCTAGTCCCCTGCACTCAAGGCAGGGCTACATAAGAAGTAGACCATTCCTGACAAGTGTTTGTCTAACCTGTTCTTTAAAACCTCCAGCGATTTTGCGTGCATTACTGTGGCACCTCTGAAGCAGACTCATAGACCAAGACCCCATTGGGCCAGGAGCTGACCAAACAAAGACAGAACAAAAAGACAGTCACTGCCTCAAAGGCTTGGTCTAAACGGGGGGGAAATGAGAATAGCATAGCTGAAGTCGACGTATCTTAGGTCGACTTACCTCACGGTGCAGGGTCAACTGTCGCCACTCCCTTGTCAACTCCGCTTCTGCCTCTCGCCACGGTAGAGTCCAGGAGTCGACGGCAGAGCGATCAGGGATTGATTTATCACGTTTACACTAGCTGCGATAAATCGATCCCTGATAGATCGATCATTACCCGCCGATCCGATGGGCAGTGTAGACATACCCACAGAGTTTAAAATCTAGGTACTGAAGTTGAAGGTGCTGAGCACTAAAAAGAGGGCCAAGACCTTACATTGCAAAGGCTTGAAATGGGGGCAAGTGAAACATACAAGCAGGAGAGACTCTTAGGATAGTGGAAACATCCTTAAGAAGAAATGGAATCGCATTAATTAGAAACCATACAAGTTTTGGAAGCAATTATTTTTCACATATTTAATTTATGGTGGACTGCCTCTGATGATCTACCCAAGCGAAGGATATTAAAGCAGCATACTGTAGCTCAGTACTAGTGAGGTAACAGATGCACTGTGCAAGACAGAAGAGACGCAGAGGGAGTACTGAACAGGAAAGTACATTAATTTAACCCTGCACTGGAAGTTTGAAGAGATTTTAAACATGCCTATATAAAAGCAACCAGACACCCAAATAACGTAATATATATCTCAAAGGCTCAGCTGTATAGAGACAGCTTTGTAGAGCAATATTTTCCCCTCATTCATTATGCAGATTATGATTTGAGCAGCATGAAAAATGTATGATTACAGAGGGGGGAAAAACTCCTAGGAAGCTACAACATGACTCATTCCTTTAATAAACTTCAAAGATATCATTTACAAGCAAAGCGGACGCAGTGGCAAATGGAATTACCAAGTACTTGGATGGCTGATTAATTCTCTCTCACACACACACACACACACACACACAGTGAAAATCATCTTAGCAACACACTGTACAAAAGCACATCAGCTTTCAACTTCTTAAAACTTGAGCTAATTAACAGTGCCAACAATGCCTCTAAAACATACATGGTTGATTAGAGCAGTCTTGTTATATTTTTCAGCAATACCTGAAAATAGCGATTACTTAGAAGCCAACTATTGGAAAGGGAACAGTCCTATTATACACAATAGCTTATATATAAACTTCTCTGTAGTGGAAATATCAATGACACTCTCTTAATTAGTCTTTAATATGCATGTTTTCAGCATGCTAATTATACTAACAGCTTTCAGACAAATACCTTGAAATCCAAACCTCTTCAAAAGTGTCTTAAATACTCGGGCCAATTTGTGCTTTTGGTTCTGCGCATGTAAATCCAGAGTAACTCCACTGAACTCACTGTGGATTTACATACTGGTGTAATGGAGCTGAATTTTCACCACTGATTTTATACCATGTCTTCTGCTAGCTTGGTAATTGTAATTACAGTGAATGAGAAACACAAAAAGGAGTGCTGTCTGGTGCTCACGAGAGTATTTCTTCTTTTGAGATTTGGATCCTTTCCAAGGACCTGAACAATCATGAATCATTCTAATCCAAATGGCTGTGGAGGAAGATTACCTGTGAACTAAAAATGAGAGAGCTTTGCTTCTTTTCTAAAATAAACTGCAGGCCTTCCAATTTAATTATTATGAACAAGAAAACTCTCTTATCTACTAAACCACTGATTATAAATTCATTAAACAGCGTACTGTGTGAAATGACAAAAGAATAAAGTGCTGCCGTCAAAATGTGGCTGACCTACTATTAGAGAGACTGGATTACTACTCAGAAATTCGGGCAATCTTGACCCAAGGCAAATGTAACTACCTTAAACTGCCTGCTGATGGATCAAATACTCTGCAATAAAAATGCATATTATTGGGATTTCAATATTGTCTAAAGCTATAATACACAGCTACTCCTCACTGAAATGTGTTTTTTTATATCCACGCTCAAGTTGATTGGACATCAGTTTATTTGCATCAATTATATCTGACAACCCAATAATTCAACTGGTTAGTCATGAAGTGTAACCACAATATAAAGGCTACTTCCATGAACGTGAGTTGTACTCTAACATTTCGAAATGGACTGCATAGATATTTAAAGAAAAAATAATATCAAGTTTTAAAGAATATCACGTTCCAAATCTGGTTTGTTTGTACAAACACCTGCCCAAAGAGCAAGCTCTATGCCTCAGTTTTCCCATCAGTAAAATAGGGATAATGATACTTATCCACCTTTACAAAGCATTCAGATCCACAGATGGAAAGCATTATGTAAGTGTTATTATTTACTCTATTAGCATTAAGTGGTGACAGTGTTTAAAAATCATGATCCAGATTTGGCTATCACCTTACATTAGTTGTGCCATAATAATACTTTTAATGATAACAAATACTTTCAGACATCTACATCAGTTTTCATGGCTTATACCTGCTATTTACTTGATACATTACTCTTGGCTTAGACAATGAAAACAGACAAGTCTTTCAGATTGGCTTCTGGTTATTTTCAGACACGGACACACCAACACAATGCCACAATGTTTGGGCTGCAAAAAGAATGTAGGGAATGATTAAATCAAAACAAAAAAGTAACCTGCTTTAATTTTTCTCTCTCTCACATCAAGTAAACGTTTATTGATGCTAGATTTTGTTAAATGACTAAATTTTCAGCCCAAACTATCTGACAGGGTGCATCTAGAATTCAAGATTTGTTTTTAAAAATACAACCTCCTGCTAAAATGTTCACATGTGTTTGACCTGAAGCTCTTGAAGAAGTGACTTGACTTCAGTAGGATGTCTGATACAAATCGAGTTAAGCACATATGTATGCATTTAGCACTCTGGGGCCTTATCCTGAAAAAGGAATAGCAAAAAGTGCTGTCTGTATATTTTTCCAATACAAAATTTTACTTGGCCTGGTATTCAAAGGGGTTGGGCCTTCAGTGGGAGCTCCCCCTCTCTGAAAATCACGCCATGCCGCGTGCAGTTTTGGCACTTCCCTTTCTCTCTGCCGAGCTATGACTCATTTAACCTAGAGTTCTGTAGATAATGGTACAGGTCAGCGTTTCTCAAGCATGAAAATTATACATCAGTTGTTTTTGTTTTATAGCACTCGCTAGAACACGTCATTTATAACTTCATCTTCTCTCCATCTAAATGCAGAATGGAACGCTACCCAGACTCTGAATAGCTTTCTGACAAATGAAGGCAATCAGCTTTCGCTTCTTGCAAGTAAAAGCTCATTAAAGAAGAGTTAATTTTCCTCTGTTTTAAACACTTACATAATCTTTAACATTTAATAGGACACGGGTAAGCAGAACAGGGGAGATGCTTCCATGTGGCCCTACCCAGCCAGCTTATGAACAGGTCATTTAAATTTGATAGCAAAGCCTCAGATACCAGTTCCAGAAAGCCCTTCCTCCTTCTGATTGACACCGGATCCACCATCCCTCATACGCTAGCCCAGAACCCCTGAGGTGCTGAGCTGGAAGCAGTGATGTAGGATAGAGCTAGACAAATGCAGCAGCAGTGGTCAAAAGACTGAGTTGACAAAGGCTTTTGAAAATTATACACACTGGGCCTGAGTCTCATTTATACTTAAGGCCCCTTTGCCCTGCCAGAGCTCTTCCTTGAAATAGCAGCATGGTGTAAAATAGCCTTTGGGTAACTGGGAATCTGGCCCAATATTTTATTTTAAGTGAAAGAAATTGGTTAAATACAAAGAGGACAAAGGAAGAGGATCAGTTATGGGCCTGATCCTAGAGGCTTTGCTCATTACGTGAGCCCACCAAACTCAAATGTTCTCAGGGCTGCACAATTGGGCCTTTCTTTACTAGTGCCAGCCTGCTCCCCAGGTGAACTGTTCCTGGGTAGGTTCGTGTCTGTTTAGCAATGGTGTACAAAGGGCCACGCAAACACAATCACCAGGTTTACTGCACTGACTGGTAAGGTTCTGCAAAATCAGGGTCAGAGCTGCAAGAGGGTCCGTACGCATGAGCGCTCCCACACATGTTGTCTGAAAGCTACTGTCAGTTTGCAGAGAGAGGTTTGGAGTAAGTGCACACAAGGGCACAGATACAATTTGGAATGTTAGTGTAACAGATTTGCTGTGTAAACCACACCATTTAGAGGTGTATTTGTTTTCTGCATGCTTATCTGGCCTTCATCCCGGTAGCACCGCCAGTGCATTTTTAAATAAGTTAATCTACAGCATTTGCACATGTTTTCCATATCTTTGGAATGAATTATTAAGGATTCAAACACTAAACCTTTTATTAAATTTCACACAGTCTTCTCTAATAAGTTGTTGAGCTCAATGTAGAGTTAAACCTGTTGAAATTTAATGGCCTGTGACGTACAAAACATCTGACTAGATAATCTAATGTGCCCTTCTGGCTTTAAATGCTATGAATCTATGAATGCACTTGATTTGAAAAAAAAATGCAAGATACTGTGTGTTTATTAATATAAACTGGTGGCTTCCTAGGCAAACATCTGATAAGGTATGTCACCGATAAAAAGCCAAACTGCATGTTCGATAGATTAAATACACAAATCACTTCTGAATTAAAGTGCAACAGTTTTATTATGGCATTAAAATATGCAGTAATTGTGTTTTTGTTATATGGATCTCTTAATTTTGATCTCCATAAGCCTCATTCTCCTGACCCACAGGTTTTACACAAGGGTAACCGTCGCCAACAACAAAATTAATGCTAGTTTCCACTAGTTTAAGTGAGAGAAGAATAGGGTTCTACAGAGTTGCACCAATGTAAGATGTGTAAATGAGAGCAGAATTAGATTCTAGATCTTTTGACCTTCCACTACACCCCAAGAGTGTTTCTGGAGCAACAGGGGATTAGCTACATTGATTTAAAACAAACAATTTATTTCAAGTATTTAACCAGGAAAATCCCACTGAGATGAAGCTTCATTTTGTAGCAGATGCTCTACGGGACCTAATTCCTTTTTCTTTTCTTGGTCTCCTTTCTCGAACCCATTGCACTAGAGTAAATAGGGAAAAAAAGACTATTATGACTCTTGGTCTCCAATGAGTTCTTCAATCTACTTTATTCCCAAAGGATTAAAAATAATACCTTGTAAATCAAGAAAAGATTTGAGGGAAAGTTCCCACGTCACAGGTGTTCTGTACATCCTCTCTCGGGCGTCACTCTATCAAAAATATTATAGCTCCACTAAAGGACAGACCCCCTATGTCCATCAGCAGGAGTGACATCAAGAAGTTAAATAGCACCTAAGAACTCTAAGTAAGACGTACAACTGTACCCAGCAAGTGCAGAAAGAAAGAATGGACTCCACAATATTCAGAGCCCCTGGATTTGATCCCTTCTCAGTGCTACATGACATCCATGCTGCTAGGAGTTTAAACTTTGACTCATTGCACTTAATCCCCATAGTATTGCCAAAACTGTTGGATTACATTCCTGGGCCAAATGCATCCCCAGCAGACCTCACTGACTGCAACAAGGTGACAGTTGGAGTGAGTTTGGCTCAGTAACTGCATCATAAGATAATCACCTATCTCCGTAACTCAAAACAGACTGCCTGCATTTTAGTGCAGGGTCACTGCTTTCAGGACTACAGAGTCTCAGGCAACAGCATTTTATAGGAAGCACTCACATTCCTATCGAGAGTCTTGGGGCTTTATCCAAACCCCATTAAAGTCAATGGAAAGACTCTGATTTCACTGGGCATTGCATCCAGCCTATGGTGGCTTTCATCAGGACCCAGAGCCCTTTTCCAGGCTAATTTTGTCCACACGCCCAGACCCAGAGTTCTCTTGTTTTTCTCATGCTTAGACTCCTAGAGAACAGATTCGCCACAAAAGGCCTATCACTCCTCTACCATTCGTTTCACCATGACCCTGCAGCACTCTTGGGAGGAGGTGAGCACCCTCTGCTCCTGGACGAGCTGGAAGATGGGAGTTGAAGGCACTCAGAATCTCTCAGAAGCATTACCAAACTGACATGGTCTGCACACTCACTTGATCACACACATACGACTGGGCACAGAGACTGGTGAAGATGGCACTGAAATTATTGCGGCTACCTATATTTACAGACATAGTGCTAGCCTCTCTGCAACATACACTAGCAGAAACATGGTCTCGTGGTCGAAGCACTGGATTAGGACCTGGAACAATCTAGATTCCAGGCCCGCCACAGACTCCTGGCGTCACCGTGGACAAGTCACTTCCCTTCTCTACAGCCAAGTTCCCCATCTGTAAAACTGGGTTGATAATAATTATACTTCCTCTCTCTAACCCTCTGGACTTGCCTATTTACATTGTCAGAGCACTCTTTGGAGCACTGAGTGTTTTCTCTTATTGTACATTCATACAACATAACTCAGTAGGACCCTGACCTCAGCTGAGGTCTCTATCATCCCCACCCTCACACCAGACAGCCAGAGCTCAGGTACGAATGGGGAAAATAATCTAAATAGATAGAAGCCATTATTGTTAAAACAAAGGTGTAGGTGTTGCCTTTCCATGTTGGCATTATTTCACTGGGGTATAAGTGGCCGCAAATGTGTCTCTCTCATCCGTGTTGAGATGCACCTTGTCTCGATACCAGCCAAGAGGAAAGGGAGGCCAAAATATAATAGTTCCACTCTCGAAGTAAGAAACCATGTAATCACATTTACAGAGACAGCACAGTAATAGGAGAAAACTACTGTGCCTTCCCCACTGAGCCAAACCCTCTGCACTTCAAAAATACTGCTGTTTAGCAGAAACTGGCAAATAAAACTGGAAGGAACAAATAAGGTTGCTGGTTGACCTAATGCTAAATGTAGTGTGAGCTGCTTTATTCCTATGGAGCATAACATTTACCTCCTTTAAAATGTTACACCCATTGTAAAGAACTGAAAGATGAAAGAAAAGGGTTAAAAAAAACCCTGCCCCACAATAAAAGCACTAAAAATAAAAAATCCACTGAAAAACCCATGAGGAAGTGTTTGTCCTTCAGTGACTACAAATTACAGTCCATTTAAACAAAACAATCAAGTGTCAAGCAAATCTCAGCTCGAGGAAAGTGTCAGAAAATTTCATGACATTTTAAAGAGACGGAAATGCCATCCAAATCTAAAAATGTTCCGCTGATGCATAGACAGCTGTGCCATTTGGTTCAGACAGTGATAAGATCAGTTCAGTTCTCAGGAAAAGAAAAATCCCATCTTGAATGGGCACTGCCTGCAAATGCTGTAAGTAATAGGGTGCTTCATATTTAAGTTTTTTGTTTTTTTTTCCCTAAGGACATACACACTGCTGCAGTTCTTACGCATTAAAATAACAGGACAGTACAATTCAATTTAAAAGCTCTGTGATGACTCAAGTGGAGAAATGGAGGCTATTGCAGGATCTGCAATAGATGGAGGTTCGCCTAGTTTGCGGATAGTTTATTTTTATCAGGTGACTATGCTAACCAATTATTTGTGTTTTATTGTATTGAACTGTCCACTTTTGTCTTCTAACTTAGCTACTGTCTTCATGTACAGTATCATGCACATTAAAAAAACCTTTAAATGAGAAAGCCAATGCACAAGTTGTTTTCATGCCCTAAGAACTATACAGCTGATGTTGAAATTGTACATTGTGAAAATTTTCAGCCAGCTGTAATTAAGGGCCATGTACAGGGGCAGACAAGAGGAATGGAGAAGCCCCAAGAAGGTTTCCCACCTCTTTCGGCCTCTGTTGCAGAGTCTGCTATTGATAGACAAAATGCATGCTGCGTCCCCTTAAAGGATAGAAGCATGAGACACTCTGGCCCGCATACCATCTCTATGCCTGGTGGCACTGTCCCTGGAGCCCTGCGCGGATACAAAATTTATATCCGCAGATATAAAGCAGATATTCACGGAGTTGGATGACTCTAGCGATGATGAGCGAGACCAGCAGGGCCATGGCTAGTGACTGGGCCAGGAACGCAGCGGCAAAAGCAGCAGCATGTCAGGCCACCGATCGCAGGAGTCCACACCCATGCCAGGCAACTCCTCTGACATGGCTGTACTATCCCAGCCCTGCCCACTGGGGCTGCTACCAGGCTCATTGGCAGCTGTGCCTGGTTGTACTAATCCCCCACCTTACCCCTGTCCATGCCCTCCTCCCCAAGCTGGGACCAGGAGTAGGGCAGCAACTCAGGGGGGAGGGGGTGCAGACAGGGGTAAGGGGGCCAAGGCTGGGGCAGGGCCAGGAGCGAAGCCCAGGCACAGGGCTGGCAGCTGGGACCCCAGGTTCGGAGCTCCAGGCATGGGGTCAGTAGCAGAATGAGGGGCCAGCAGCCACACACCCCCAGACGTTCCTCTGGGCCCTCCCAGGGGGACGTGCCCACAGTTTGGGGACCTCTGTGCTAGTGTGTACAAGAGGCTCGCACACTCCCAGACAGGAGTCCCTGCCATACAGCGGTGTGCGCCTCCTTGTGGTGAGAGAGCCACGCCTGTGTCATTTATTTACTCAGTGCTCATGTAATCTTGAATTATTGTGTTACAGAAAGTGGAGAGGAAAAAACTAGACGCTATGTAGTGGAAAAGCTCTGATTCACAGCTCACCTTAACTTCGATGAAGTCTGGTTTACCAAGGGACACCAGCTCAGCATAGGCTTTGAGTTCATCCACGTTCCAAGCTTTCACCAGTGTCAGTCTATACACTGTGCGCTGTTGCTGAAATAGAGAAAAACTCAGTTCAGTGACAGTTGCTTTGCACTCCACTTAATGAGCCACTGAGGTTTCCTACTTGGTAATTCACAATCTTCAAACTATCACCAAAAAAGAAAAAGCTTTTTATTGTAGAATCCTAGTTCCAAGTACTGGGGGGGAGGACTGCAGTAATCTAGATCATGAAGGGAATAACCCACGCTCCATGAACTAACTTTTGATCTAGAATGACTGCATCTAACACTCTCTCTCCATATGCAATTACATATGAGAGTATTGAATTATCAGGACAATCACTTGGTTCCAGCAGAAATCAAGAATGTTTCTTCCCCTTTGGTATGACATTTCACAATTAGTTGCAATACGGATATTTTATTTCATCAAAATGAATCATGTGGCATTGCCAGTAATGGAGACTAGCAACTAGACTAGAGGGAGCCTTCATCTGTCCGGGTCTGACGATTGCTATGGTACACTATGTTCACTATTGCTGCAGAAAAAGCTCCCTTGTGACAAGTTATGCATTTTATTGGAAACAAAAGTGACAATTAAAATTGCTACCAAAAAAATATGTGTCCCCCATTCACAACCTAATCCATAAAGACTGTGCTATAAACCATTAAAAATAGTGTGCATTATTTGCAATGCTATTAAATAAACCAACATCAATACATCAGCAGCACTCTATCCTGGCTCTGAATCTCATCACCACATCACCACAACTACTTCTAGGTTTCTACCTGCTCTCCACAAAATCTTTCTCCACAAAGCTGCTCTCTTCACTAACTGATGAAACAGTCTATCCAAGCACTGGGATTTCTCATCGCACTAGCCTATTTCCTAGGATGGCCACAGTAAACACGCTCATGCATATTACTGGCCCTGTGCGTCTCTTAAGAATAAAGTGATTCTGTTCAGCAGCTTCATTCTTTATAAACTCATAGATTTAAGGTCAGAAGGGACCATCATGATCATCTAGTCTGACCTCCTGCACATTGCAGGCCACAGAACCTCATCCACTCACTCCTGTAATAGACCCCTAACCGCCAGCTGGGTTACTGACATCCTCAAATCATGGTTTAAAGACTTCAAGTCACAGAACCATTACACGGATTTAAACCTGCAAGTGACCCATGGTACAGAGGAAGGTGAAAAACTCCTGGGGTCTCTGCCAATCTGACCTGGGGGCAAGGGGGGGGGTGAATTCCTTCCCAACCCCGAATATGGCAATCAATTAAGACCCTGAGCATGTAGGCAAGACCCAACAGACAGACACCTGGGAAAGACATCTCTGTATTATCTCAGGGCTCTCCCCATTTACTGTCCTATCACCAGACACTGGAGATATTTGTTGCTAGCAGTCACCGATAGGCCACATTTCATTGTAGACAGTTCCATCATACCATCCTCTCCATAAACTTATCCAGTTCAGTCTAGAAGCCACTTCGGCTTTTTGCCCTCACTGCTCCCCTTGGAAGGCAAGAAACCTTCATCTAATTTCAAGCATAAACTTGCTGGTGGCCAGTTTATATCCCTTTGTTCTTGTGCCCACATTGGCATTTAACGTAAATAACTCCTCTCCCTACATGGTATGTATCCCACTAATGTATTTATAGAAAGCAATCACATCTCCCCTGAGCCTTCTTTTGTTTAGGCTAAACAAGCCAACCTCTAAGTCTCTCCATTCCTCGGATCATCCTAGTAGCCCTTCTCTGCACCTGTTCCAGTTTGAATTCATCTTTCTTAATACAGGAGACCAGAACTGCACATGGTATTCCAGAAATGGTCTCACCAGTACCTTGTATAACGGTACTAACACTTCCTCGTCTTTCCTGGAAATACTTCGCCTGATGCATCCTAGGACTGCATTAGCCTTTTTTCATGGCCATATTACATTGGCAGCTCATCTTGTGATCAACCAATACACACAGGTCTTTCTCCTCCTCTGTCACTTCCAACTGATACATCCCCAGCTTATAGCAAAAATTCTTCTTGCTAGTCCCTTTCTTAGGGCAAGCTTGTTCAAGCAGATACTAGCAACAACCCTTTTGTAAGCAGGAAGCCACTTAACTATGAGATAAGGCGAGGCTCTGGTTTTATTTTTCGAGAAAGCTCATTTGCCCTCTTATTCCCCCAGCTCCTTCATCTTTCACTATATTCCAAACAGAAGCTGGTAGAATAAAACATTATTTATAGAGCAATTTTCCAGCAAAATTGTTTTTTCGATTAACTCATTTTACATCCTTGGCAGAGAGTACATTGTAAAATGTTACAAGAGTACCGGCTTACTTCGAAAAGATAATGCAACAAATCCATGGCAACCTAAGACTTCACGGTTGTCAGTAGGCTGCATACCACGGCCAGAAATTCACAGGAACATCAGGGAGAGAAATCAAATGTTTCTGGAGCAGAAGAATCAGGCCTTTACTACTTGAATTGGAAAAGATTCTCCGCTAGCTGTCAGCATTACAGGGCCTACGGCAGAATTTCATAAGCCATCCTAATTCTATTCAGTATAGGTGAGTTGTACACATACACATTAGCCAGTTTATTACAGAATATACTAAATATGTTCAACTCGTGGGAGAACACTTCAACCTCTCTAACCACTCAGTGACAGACTTGAAGGTGGCAATTTTGCAACAAAAAAACTTCAAAAACAGACTCCAAAGAGAGAGTGCTGAACTTGAATTAATATGCAAATTAGATACAATTAATTTAGGTTAGAACAGAGACTGGGAATGGTTGGGTCCTTACACTAATTGAATCTATTTCCCCATGTTAAGTATCTTCACACCTTCTATGGGTCATCTCGATCATCACTTCAAAAGTTTTTTTTCTCCTGCTGACAATAGCTCATCTCAATTGATTGGCCTCTTACAGTTGGTATGGGTACTTCCACCTTTTCATGTTCTCTGTATGTATAAATATCTTCTTGCTGTATGTTCCAGTCTATGCATCCGATGAAGTGGGCCGTAGCTCACGAAAGCTTATGCTCAAATAAATGTGTTAGTCTCTAAGGTGCCACAAGTACTCCTGTTCTTTTAGCGGACACAGACTAACACGGCTGCTACTCTGAAACCTGTCATTACTAACAAAGGACCAGCAGACAAAACCAGACAGGGTGCCACTGCTTGAAAACAAAGGTTGAAGACTGATTGCTCCTTTAGTTAATATTTAAAAACATCTTGGGCCAGGTTTTTAAAGATATTTAAGTGCCTAAAAATGCAGGTAGGCACCTACCTGCAGCTGTAGGCACCTAAATACCTTTAAAAATCCAGCCCTTTATGCCTCAGCACTTCTGCCCATTATGAGCAAAAAGCTCATCATGGTACTCAAGGAAAAAGGGTAAAATTTTCACGAGTGCCTAAAGTGACTTGGGCCCAGATCCTCCAAGGTATCTAGGCCCCTAGCTCCCATTGAAATCAAAGGCAGTTATGGGCCTGGAGACCTTTGAGCAGGTGGGTCTTAGCAGCCTAATTACTGTTCATTTTCAATCAGACTTAGGCACTTTTAACTGCTAGCCTTAAAAGTTGAACCCGCAAAGTCCTTGAAGGGATACACCTCTGTGAGGACCTCGCATATAAAGAATCAATAACAGTTTGATATGATAAGCTAACACAAAAGCTTATAGAAGAAACCTGAGATTAATATACATTTTACAGGAAACCAACAGCATCCCTCTTGAAAGTCGGTGTGTTAGCTGCCAAATTCTGGATTAGTTACATTGCGTAGAAAGCCCATCTGTAGCAGCTGAGATAATCAATGAAGACACAATAATAACATTAATCTAATTTACTTTAACAAGTGATATCACTTCTAAAAGACTCTAGTCCATGTGACAAGTATCCTGGCACATCAAGAAGGAGGAATGATTTCTAAGCCCAGAGTTTGGCATGAATGAAGTATCTGTCCTCCTCCCTCCATTGTTCATAACCTTGTTGCCTTCTGGGAATGGTAAGGTGAAGGCTTTTGTGATACAACTGAAGTAGCAAAAGGAAAGTTCAGGAAGCGAGATAACAGCAAGGTCATGAAATGGATTATTAAAAAGAGAGAAAGAACAATGGAAATGCTAAGGATACAGCATCTTTTACAAGGTTATTGGTGAGAAAGGAAACCAAAGATTACGAAAAAATCTTAACTTCGGTAAAATCTCATCTGTATTGCATGCCTGACCATTTTTTAAGCAATTGTGACATTACCCAGAGTACAATCTGGACTGCTGACCAGCTGTGTCCCTCAACTCTCTAACCTGAGGTGCCTTTTACGCTGCTTTGCTGTGAGAACAACCACTCCTGGTCTGCTCCCACATAGCCTCTAGCATGTAAATTACTCCCAGCTATATTACAAGAGTGTTCTAGCCAGCCAGTCATGTATTATATTACAGGGCGACACCAGCAAACTCTGAGTCAGACTTCTCCCTAGAAATATGCATCTTGTACTGCCCACCTTTTTGTTTCAGGATAATACAAGCTCATAGAAAGTCCATTGCTTCATTAATAGAAAATGATATGCACAGACCCTGTTATCTCAGATGAAGGTTCCCAAACACTTCAATCCAAACACACTAGTTTAGATAAAACAATAAATGTTTATTAACTACTGAAAGAAAATTTTTAAGTGATTACAAGTAATGAGGCATAGAAGTCAGAACTGGTTACAAAGAAACTAAAAAGTAAAATCCAACTAACACCTAACTTAACAAGCTAAGTGAATTTAAAGCAAAAATGTCCCTCACCACATACTTTTACAGTGTCACTGGCTGGAATCCTTCCAGCCAGAACCCTACTCCTAGTTCAAAGCTCTCTCTTTGTCTTTCAGGTGTTGTGGCTGTTATAGGCAGAGAGGAAGGCAGGAGTATTTTGGGGCATCTCTTCCCATTTCTTATAGTTCTCTTTTCCCTTTGAAGATCATTTCCAGCTGAGGTTCAGAAGACAGGAGGTCTGGGGGACAGGAACCTCCAAGCTGTTTTCTTTGCTGCTATGCAATTTTTTTTACTTGTACCCTTCCGCCTGCCAAAGAATGACCACTTAACCAGGTGATAGTCCATTTGATTTTGTTGATACCTGGCTGAGACGCTGGCTAGCCTTTTGTCTCTGGGGAACTGGTTTGAAGCTGTTTCCCCATATTTGGAATATGTCTTATACAGTAGAATTTTATAACTTTACATACCATGGTGCCACACACATTTAAACACCACAATAATGTTCAGCAGATTATGAGTTTTCAAATGATACCTCACAAGGCATACTTTGTACAAAATTTATCATAGTCATGCAAAAAGGGTGAACATAGGGGTACAGACTGTCATACCAATTAAATTAGAAATTGCTCCCCAAGGGTCAGCTGGGACTGGAAAATAAATACGTGTAGCTTCAACGTAATGTTAAGTAAACTAATGGCTCTTAATTCAAGCTCGTCGATGCAAAGGGCCAAAGTCAGGAAGAATACATTACAAATGCAATCAGTGAGTTGTGTGCCCTGCATGAATTAAGTCTAGAGGTAACGCTGGAATGTCTCATAAAAATAATAATAAGAACAGGGCCCACTGCAGTTCTGCTGTGTGTGCAGAAAATGCAACATGCTGATAATACACATGCACAAATCTTTAGTGACTCAGAGAAGGAAGATACCGCGCTATCCGGAGGTTAAAGCCCCAACAGAAACTTTTCATTAAAATGTGGAAACGCCCGTTTGTATGGATTTCCATCACAGTCTCAATAATCCCCATTGGAATAGGCTGATTGAATACCAGTCAAGAAAAACTACCCACTCCATTTAGGCTACTCACAGAACCCTTAGCAATTCTACTAGGTTACAATCTAAAGAAGGTTATTGACTCAAGGAAGGACACATTGACAACACAACTACTGACAGAAGCCAGATCCACAATAGCCCCTTTTTGGAAAAGGACAGATTCCCCAATATTAGTGGCATGGAGATGGAGAAATTAAGTATGTGAAATCTGTTCGACAGGGGAAAAGACAGACACCCTTATATCAGGATAAGCTAGATTTTATGAGATATGGTTAGCATTTTGGGGAATCTGAACAAAAATGCACAGAATTTAACCAACACAAAAATATCTTTTCAATGTAAACAAATACAGGCTAAGAATTATAATATTTGTTACTACATGAATGGAAACGTCATGTATGTTAATAATGACAAAATAAAAATGAAAACAAAATTAGCCAAGACACAAATGGGGTGAGAATCTCTTTGCAAAATCATGGCAATTGCCACTATATGGAGCAAGGGTAGCATGCCCCTTAGCCTAACTGAAGTGTTAACAGCTCAGGACAGAATCAAAGATTTAAGAAACAAGTACAATCCACAAGGCATCATGCACAGCTGTAGTATCTACTTGGAATGTGCTATCCACTTGAGTACTGTTGGTCTGTAGCAAGATCCTTGGGGAAAGCCCATAAAATGTTCTCTCAAAATTTATCAACACCTTATAATACCATTAAGTGTACATTAGAGTAGATTTAATAAATAAGCACACTGAAATTGTGTAAGTGCTCTTTGCATCAGTAAGAGATGACAGGAGGTGTTTTTAATTGAGGGAAAGATTAAAGGAGAGCCACAGAATTCTGAAAATGGAAGGAGGATTTTACATAAAGGAAATTAAATATTTTTTAATTTATATTGGGGAAAGTGATAAACCCATTGTGCCCATGCAGATTTCTTTCTGTAATAACGAAGTACTGTACAGATTAGTTGTTTGGTTTCCTGTCACCTAGATCTCAACTGGTACGTTCACATCTAAATTTTGGTCTGTTTTAAAAGTCTGACACACTTCACCCACTTCATGAAACTGAAACTGCTACAAGTATATGAAAAGTATTTTTTTAAATGAGAGCGCTGACTGATATTTAATAACTGCAGTCAGCGTATATTATCAATCACATTAACAACCCAACTGTTAGAAAAAAATATTAGCTAATCATTAGTGGCTCTGAGAGAAACAGATGAAGAACACTGAAATATTGCCCAAAGGGACAGGAAAAAAGTTAACCAGCATCAGGAATTAATACTGCAACTGAAGTAACGTACGTCCAGAGGGCAATATACTTCACGTGTAGACTGAGTGGAAAAAAAAAGACTAATCTCGTTCACTTTTTCATAAAAGAAAAAAAAAGTATATAAAAATGACTAAGGGCCCAATCCCTCAATGTGTTACATATGAGCAATCCTTATATGTAATCATCAGCACTAACCCTAGCAAAAATAGCCACATATTATCATATTATTATTAGTGTTTGTATTAGGTCAGCATATAGGGACCCCTTCTATGGCTATTAGCCAGGGTGGGCAGTGATGATTTGCCAGAAGCTGGGAACGGGCAACAAGGAATGGACCGGACCACTTGATGATTACCTGTTCTGTTCATTCCCTCTGGGGCACCAGGCATTGGCCAATGTCGGAAGACAGGATACTGGGCTAGATGGACCTTTGGTCTGACTCAGTATGGCCATTCTTATGTACAGACCCCTCCATAGTATGCACTGAAGTAACATAGAATAAGACATCTTAGACTTTAAGAGTTTACAATCCAAAACACTGGAACGTTAACATTTACTGTCTAATGTTACATGCCTTGTGTTCCCAGGAAAAGCAATCAGTATTTCAATTCAGACAGCTATCACAGTAACTCTACTTAAAATGTTATGAAGAATAAAAGCTAACAGACTGTTGTCCAAGTGATAATTCAGTTGAGAAGAAGAAATTTGAGGGAGTGAAAATGCAAAAGTTTTATTTAAAAAATCTTTGCTCACCATCCTCCAAAATCAATGACACATGGAACAGCGCCACTTAACATTGCTTATTGGAACTAGCACAAATCTGACAAAGGCTGCAAAAAACTTTATGCTCTTCTTCTAAATGGAATTCCTCTGACACAGACCAAGCTAAATCAGGAAATTAAAAGTTGTAGAAATGGCATCTAGGAGGAAGATACAAACATGTCACTTTGGAGAACGAAAACACATGCCAGTGAATAGTTCTAACTTGCTCCAGTCATACAAAACACAACTCTTCTAAATCACCCTTCACAGGGGGAGTTGAGGGCAGTGTAAAATTCAGCTCTACAAAAATATCCATAATTAACAACAATTAAAAGCAGCAGCAAACATACGGAACATTCCTTTAGCCTGGTTTAAAATGTCGACCTAGACCAACAATTATCAACAGCAGCGGAAAGTGCATTCTACAGTCATGGGGCATAATTACAGAAAGAAAAAAAACTAGCTCCCATCATCACAAGGTTATAATCAAGGTAGATTAGATAACCAACTGATTCAGATCTTAATGAACAGCTGAGAGTGTAGCAGAAGAAAAGAGCAGTAAAGCATACTGAAGCAAATCCATTCAGAGCCATAAGAGTCAGATCAACTTTAAAATCAATATATTGAAAAAGAGCTGAGATTTCAGAAAATTACTAATAACATGTTATAATGTCTGCCTACCTAAGAACATGAGCTGCCACATTTGAAATAAGGTGCATCCTTGATATAATACAGTCTGGTACGCTGAGATAATATATCCTTGACTAGATGAGAGCATTCATCAGCAATTATAAATCATTCTTACTGACAAATGGCTCCAGAGGGGGAACTGCGTTTTACAAATTATTGGTCCACTATTCTCAAAAAACTGAACAACAAACTCCTAGAGGACTATTTTTTACACTAACAATCTCATGGAGATAATGAAGGTTTTTTTCAGTAGCATGTAGGGAAAACTCTTTAGATTTGCTTCATTCCAGTAACCAAACCAGATGCATAAATCAAGGAGTTCCTTCTACAGTAAACTAATCTCTTTGCAGTACACCAACAGATCTATTTTGTGTTTTTCTATTTCTTGACTGGGCAGTATTGAAAACTGTTAAAATTATAAGCTGCCACTTTAAATTCTCAGGAGTTTTCCTTGTACTCCTTGCAGACTCTGGGCCCCTGGTTCTTTAGCAGTCAGTCTGCAAAGAGTCAACTCAGAGCAAGATGGGATGAGTTGTGAGACTCTGCATTAGGGAGCAGCCTCCTTTGTCTCTCTGTTTTTTGGTTCTTGCATGTTAAGGCTCCTGATTCTAAGAACTAAAGGAGCATTATGTTACAATCTTCCAAAAAGAGTATTTTATGACTTCTGCGTGTATGCTGTCAACATAACACTGACATACCAATGTGGATTTTATAGATATGATTGGTCAGTATTCCCTAGGCAATACAACGCAAATGTAGTTTTTTATATCCACATACTTTATGAGTTATTTACAACAGCTCTATATTTAGTATATTTCTGTATAGCCAGAGCACTTATGACACTTACAAATTTCATTCATTATTGAATTTTACTCATGATGAACAACTAGGGTTGCCAATTGTTTAATCACACAAACCCAAACACCCTTGCCTGCCCCACCCCTTCCCCAAGGCCCCGCCCCGCTCACGCCATCCCTGCTCCCTTCATCACTCACTCTCCCCCACCCTCACTCACTTTCACCCGACTGGGGCAGGGGGTGGGTTGAGGGAGGAGGTGTGGGCTCTGGGCTGAGGCCGAGGGGTTTGGAGTGTGGGAGGGGGCTCCGGGCTGAGCCTGGGGCAGGTAGCCGGGGTACAGGAGTGGGTGCAGGGTGCAAGCTCTGGGAGGGAGTTTGAGTGCAGGAGAGGGGTCCGGGCTGGGTAGGGGTTGGGGTGCAGGACAGGGTGCAGGCTCTCGGAGGAAGTTTGGATGCATGGGGGGGTGCGGGCTGCAGGCTCTGGGAGGGAGACTGGGTGCGGGAGGGGGCTCAGGGCTGGGGTAGGGGGATGGATGTGGGAGGGGGTGAGGGGTGCCTGCTTCAGCTGGGCGGCGCTTACCTCCGGCGACTCTCAGTCCGCGGCGCAGTGAGGCTAAAGCAGGCTCCCTGCCTGCCCTGGCTCCATGCTGCTCCCGGAACCAGCCAGCACATCCCTGCTGCCCTCCGCACGCTGCCCCTGCCTGCAAACACCACCCCTGCAGCTCCCAGCCAATGGGAACTGCGGAGTCAGCACTCAGGGCAAGGGCAGTATGCGGAGACCCCCTTCTCACCGCCCACCCAGGAATGTGCTGGCCGCTTCTGGGAGCAGTGCGAGGACAGGACAGGCAGGGAGCCTGCCTTAACCTTGCTGTGCCGCCAGACTTTTATCAGCTTAAAATCTCCTGGATTAGCTTCAGTAGCCTCCGGGAGATAGAGCCCAATTTTGGGGGACTCCTGGTGAAACTGGGAGGGTTAGCAACCCTATGAACAACATCATCATCATCATCAAAGTGACAGACTCCAAAGTGTCTAGGTCTCTTTTGAAAATGAGACTCAGGAGCTTAACCAATGTAGGTGCTTTTGAAATTTTTACCCTATGACTCTAAATGACTCTGGCTCTTCTACTTAAGGAAAACACATTTCAAACAACTCCATGCAATAGGAACCTTGATGAAAAACAGCATTTTCCTATTCAATTCCCGTTGCATCTGAAGAAGTGGGGGTTTTTTACCCATGAAAGCTTATGCTCAAATAAATCGGTTAGTCTTTAAGGTGTCACCAGACTCCTTGTTGTTTTTGTTCCTATTAGATTATTATTGTACAACTGATTAGTTTCTTGAAACATTGCATCTTCCAATTGCCAATGAGGGGCACAGAGACCAAAAATGTAATAAAAATCCTATAATAAAAAACATTGGAATCCAAAGTTATTACCCAGTAGACAAGGAGATAAAACCTTTTTCTCCAGAGAAGACTTTTGAATCCTGTTACCCATCAGTAGGGTAAGAATTTATGTCTCACTGCTAAAGAGGCAGAGAACACAACTGACAATCACCACTGATGTTGGACACAGGCACAGAAACTTACTGGACTTTTAGCATGCAATTAAATCTCACTTTTCAACCATGTCAGGAAGCTTTCCAATCCCGTACAATTTGCAAGTGAGCATTTGTTGTGGGTACAAGCTTTGACTTTGTCCAAATCGCAAAGCCAAACTATCCCATGCATCTCAGCAATCAGCTAAAGCCAATATAGGAGACAGTGCTCTCTTGACTATCCATCATTCCAGAATCTGCTAATGTAGGTTTTGCATGTCAGCTTGACAAAGTGCTCCCTTCCTGCTTCAATAACCAAGAGGGATTAGGCTGGCTTTTTTTTTTTATCATCTCTTTTTAATTCCCTCCATCTTAACGTTCATCTTTTTGTAGAGCAGATATAATTATTCTTCACAGAACATACCAGTTCTAATCTCAGATGGGAGGCGGGGGAAATGTATATCACAACTGTTACTATAAAACGGCCCTGCACAGGTACAGTTAGGGGCAAGAGGAAAAATTTCCCTTCAAGGGAGGGGGAAGGCACAGAATCCATAACACAAGGTACAAAAGCAGTGCTGAAGCTTGTGCTTGATCCTGAACATCTGCAACCGATTTCAGTGGGAGCTGTAAGTACTCAGCAGCTCAGGATCAGACCTCAGGCCTGACTCCCGATTGCCTTGTGCATATCTGTGCAAAGCGCTACCAAATCAGAACTCGCCACTCGCACCAGTGAGCTGGGTTACTAGGGAATCAAAAGCAGGGCCCACAACGGCCAATGCCAGTAGAAGCACTCTGGGCTTACACACAGTGGGCCGTGGCATTCTGCAGACCACCAGGCTCCAACAGATTTGGGGCAACCTTAGCCTTTTTCATGGGAAACCCACACCTAATGAGACAATAGGAGAGAGATGCCTGCAGAAATTTCCTCCTCCCTGGGAGGGCAGGATCAGGCACTCAGTCAGGCATGTGCTGATTTAACACCCTCCTTCATTAAAGTGTGAGAATCCTCTGGTAAAGTGAACTGAACATATTCATGGAGTTACAAGCCAGATTGTTAAGTATTCAATACACCCAAAGTGTATGACATTTCTATTCTACTGCTTAAAGCAAACTCTTCTGAATAAAGCGACAAAGAGTCCTGTGGCACCTTATAGACTAACAGACATATTGGAGCATAAGCTTTTGTGGGTGAATACCCACTTCGTCAGACGCATCTTCTGAATAGTTATATAACTTCCTTAGATATAAACAGACTGAAGAAGAGCTCTGTGTAAGCTTAAAAGCTTGTCTGTGTCACCAATAAAAGTTGGTCCAATCAAAGATATTACCTCACCCGCCTTGTCTCTATACTAAAATAAGACATTTTATTTACCTGGTCTTCAAAGTAAATTCATATTCTGTGCCTAGTGGAATTAAATAAGTAATGTAAGTGGTACAAACGAAATGCAAAGGTAGCTTTGCTTAAATGGGAAAAAAAAGACTTGTGGAAGATTAAAACACATAAATCCTACATGAAAATGACTATTGTCTTACTCCAGCATTGCAGATACTTTGTAGGTATTAGATTATGAATAGGAAGCTACTGCAGAAACCAGCTTCTGGATTTTTCATTAGTATTTCCTGCACTCTCTTGGATAAAGAGCCTTGACTTGCACCCTAGCCTGAGACAACTTTTTAAAAGGATCTGAATTGCCAAGTACTAACCCTTATCAAAATATAGAATGGCTTAAATCCTTACACACATGCACAACTTTAAGATCACTGTTTCATTCCTGGTACCCTTGGCAGGTCATTTATTATAAACATGGGAGCAGTAGGCAAGGTTAACTTTTGGAGTAGCAGGCCCTCTGAAGATAGAAAAATTGTAATTTCCAGTGGCCAGATTTTGATGACCTTTCTCGGGTTGAGGAGCATCTTACTCCAAAAGCAATCGAACTTAAGTTCTGAGTAAAGTTATCATAACCTTGGCCACAATTTATCACACAGCAGCAATCACTTGTTACAGGGATTTGCTATAAAAGAAAGCTTTAGCACTGAATCAACTTATGATAAGCAACATGCATAAAACCAATAAATCCAAGACACAGCAAATAAATTCAAAGGTCATGAGGTCAACAATTCCCAGTTTTCAGCCCCTAATTTTAATGCAGAAGCCTCCAAGCTTTTATAAAACAACCTGGTGACAGAGTTTTAGCAGCAAGATTCTTGGTTCTGAGAGTAAAGTGGCCCCATCTGATTCATCCAGGCTCAACTCCCAGCCTCTGGGAGAGCTCAAACTAGCCTTTCCCTAATTCACTAAAGCACCTGAGTTTCCAGGCTCTCAGACTACACCATCCCAAGTGAACCATACCACCAAGCCTACTCCTTAAAAGTTTAACTCAGGTAACACATAGCAGTGAGGTTTCACTTCCTCTCTTTAGAATGTCCAACACAGTCATTCACGCAAAAACAGAACAGGTTATCTATCTTGTGTGTAACTACCATTACTTGTGATCCAAAAGCATACATTGATCAGGCATTTGTTATTCAAATGCCAGTTTAAAGTAACTTGGGGTTTGTACACACTCCAGCTTCTCCCGCCGACACAGCTACCGCCTCTCGTGGACGCCTCTCGAGCACTCTCCCATCGGCATAGAACATCTTCAAAAGACGCATTGCCATGGCACAGCTGTATAGCTTCTAGCATAGGGCTTTGTCTTCACTGGTTAAAAAAATATAGAAAAAAAGGCTCTCTGGCAATAAAAACCATAGGGAGGACAAGACCCTTCATTTTTACTGACAGATAACCTAGGCAGGATCAGCCCCAGGCAGGGGTATAGTGCTGATCTCTGGTTAACTCCATCTTCTCCACGGAGGATTTTGTTACCAGGCTGTAAGAAAATATCTTTTTAAGCAGTGAAGACAAGGCCAGTGTTAAGTTCAGATTTGACCCTAGGTTTATAATGTCAAAGAGCACCTGAGATGTTCCTTTAAAAAATTATAGTTTTATTTCCAAAACATAGATACCCCTACAGTGTTTGCATTCCAAACCATTCCTGCACTGAGTTAGTCATGGAAAAGAATCAAAAGTGAAATTGACTAAGGCCTGGTCTACACTCCGGGGGAGGAGGGGTCGAACTAAGGTACGCGACTTCAGCTACGCGAATAGCGTAGCTGAAGTCGAACTACCTTAGTTCGACTGACTTACCCGTCCTGACGCCGCGGGATCGAAGTCCGCGGCTCCAAGGTCGACTCCGCCACCGCCGTTCGCGGTGGTGGAGTTCCGGAGTCGACCGGAGCGCGTGGGGAGTTCGAACTATCGCGTCTTCATTAGACGCGATAGTTCGAACTCCGAGAAGTCGAACTCTCCGCGTCGACCCGCGCGGTAAGTATAGACCTACCCTTAGTAAATGTCAAACTGATTAGGGACCAGATCCTGTAAATACTGAGGGCTTCTCTACACAAGAAAGTTGTACCGGCCAGGACAAATAGACAACGCAAATCAGATTTTTAAAATTTTCTGTTTTAATTATCCGTTTTTTGTTTTACTTAGGTACCAAGGCTGAAATCCATAAAACTACTTCTCATTCCTCTACAGCCTCAATATATTTCCCTGTTATCAGTGCAGAGAAATCCGTTTATTAAAATGTGTATTTGTAAATTATTAAAAAGGTGGAAAATCCTGCAGTCAATTCTTCTACATTTTAGATCTGGTTCTTGGATGGGAGTTCATTTAACCCAACTGTTACTGGCCAAATCTACGATCCTTCCAGTGAAAGGGCAAGAATAATCTACAGAGATGCTTTGGGAACATACCACTACCAATTCCCTAACCAAGACCTTTATCCAAAAAGCACTTAAGCATGTCAGTGGAACTACTCACATGCTCAAAGTTAAGCATGTGCTTGAGTTTTGCTAGACTGAGAACTAAAAAAAAGTAGAGAACTAACTATGATTCATGTATCTTGCTCATCTACCAAATCCGTAACACTAAACTTTGAGATTCTCTGTGACCCATTTTACTTATACACTAATATTTGTAAGCTATTATCTCCACTGTTATACCAATTGTAGTCTTTGTTCTGTTTATTTGATTAAAAATCCCTGGAAATAAAATGTTAACTAAACGTTTGTGCTGAGGCCTGAAAACTGTTTTATTAAGTAGATCCAGAGTCCTCACTATTTTTTCCACTTTAACATACTTATCTCTATAAATCATTTACCAAATTTCCTTTATTGATTAAGAAAGATTTTTATTTCTAGGCTGGCTCCCGGGGACTGTCATGTAAAATTTATATTCGCAGTAGAAAATCAAGTGCAATGTTCCTGAAAATAAAAGAAGAGCAGCAAACCAAATTATATGCAGCCATCAGCAAAAACATACTTCAGATTTATTGCTAAACAGGCCGACAGGAACAATGATATTTCAGTTCCTTTTGGGAAATTAGGTAAATCCAACATTAGAGAAGACAAGTATCTGGAGCAGCCTGGATACTGCTAACACATGGCCCAATCCTATAACGTTATTACGAAAACACAGGGGTTGAGCTACAGGAGAACTTGTAGGGTATGCGTACACTGCAGCTGGGAATGAGCCTTCCAGCCTGGATAGACAGACATGAGTTAGATCTATCCAGGCTACTGTGTTAAAAATTGCAGTGTGGACATTGCGGCCCGGGTGGTGGCTTGGGCTAGTCACCCACGCTTAGACCCATGCCTTGATTGCCTTGGACTCGGGAGCCTACCCCAAGCTACCACCTGTGCCACAACATCCACGCTGCTATTTTAGCATACTAGCTTGAGCAGAGCTAGCACAAGTCTCTCTGCCCGAGCTGGGAATCACACCTCCCGCCCAAGTATTCACACCTCCCGGCCAAGTATTCACACCTCCCGCCCAAGTATCCATGCCCAAGTATTCACAAGATCAGGGCCTTTATGCATAAAGGACTCGCTTTACCAACCAATGAAATACAGCAGCAGTCACTAGGGTGAAATACAGCAGCTGTTAAAACATCAGGCAGCAACTATTCAGAATAGGAAATGATGACCACTATGTCCAATTCAAATCGCATGGGCAATTTAGCGAAGTGGAAAGAAATCAGCCTTGGAATATGGCCAGTACATCAAGGCTACCAACGTATTATCATGAAAAGAGCCACTGCAGTTTTAACAAAACTCAAGCGGTCAGCCCTCAATTTTAAGGCGGATCTGTAAAACATTATCTCCCCATATCACTGTGCTGGGACCCTGGTTACAACCCCAGCTGGAATACCAACTCAGTTCTGATTCTACATGACCACCGCAAGGTTTTAATGAAAAAGTTTCATGTACGGTTTAAGACCATGAAAATGCTATTTAAAAAACTGAAACATTAAAAATAATTGTTCCTCGGTTTTAATCCCTGTGAAGTGCTTTGAGAGCGAAAGATGAAAAGCACTGTATAACATCATCATTACTGAAGAGCAACATTTAAAGTATATTGACAAACAATGTGGGAACTTCATGTGGGGGGAGGGAAGAGAAAGGAGGAAATAATCCAGCCAGATGTGATTATCCTCTGCAACAATCTAAATGAAAACCAGGGCCAAAGGTTTTAAAAACAGTCAATAGTTAGGAATATAAATAAGCAGACTGATTTCCAAAATTGCAAAGCACCCATCAGCTACACTGGCAGCTGCTGGGTGCTCAGCACTTTTGAAAGTCAGACTCTTATTTACATGCCTGTAGAAGATCCAAGAAGTGGGAGGCCAAAACTAACCCCCCCAAAAAATAAAAGTCACTTCTAAGAAGGTCTCCAAACTGATCCCAGCCACCTGCAACAATCCCAGTTCTCTTCTTGTTCTAGATGGCAAGCAGGCTCTCTCCCTTTTCCTTAGGTCAAGTTGGGGAATGAGTCACTTAACCCAGTTCAGAAGGCCCTTCACTCAGAGCCACGAAATGTATAGTCAGCAAAAACAGTCTACAGGCCGGTAACCTGGGGCCTGTCCTCTATCAGCCAGCCTGGCTTCTGGTCCCCAATCTCTTGCTCAGCTTTCTTTTCCTGTTTATATAACCCAGTCCCAAGGACAGGGCAGGGCATTCCTGGACTGCATCCAGGCTATCTTGACTGTGAACTCCAAACTGTCCCGTAAAGGGGTGGTACACCCTACCAGAGCGCCCAGCTAAAGACTTAGAAGCCTTACTGTAGGTTCCTATTGTTGAAAAATCTTGGCCAAAGAAAATGACTTTTCGGCTCCCCTTGGATCTGATATGCTCTCATGCAAAGACAATCTTTTGCAATGTCCAGACTTCTTATTTTTTACGTGCCAACTGGGAATATATGTGGGGAGGGGGAAGAGTAACTCTGCATTTTACATAATCCTATGACAATGATGCTGAGATAATGAAACACTAAGAGGCACGATGCCTACTAAAATGAAAGATTTTCACAATTTGACAAAACTTCAGCTGGGTCACAGTTAGGGTTCACTGAAAGTAGCGGCCAATAACATAATACATGTTATGTACGATTAATGCGGGGCACATCAGCATGTCAAACGGACTGAAGTATGACAAGTTAATATTATGGTTAAAAGAACAGGGATAACATGCAAACAACAAACCAGCAGTGCAGCTGCAAGAGCTAAATAATAAAGTACAGATTAATCTGCCATAAAAATATAATTACCTTATAGAACACCTCTCTAACACTCTACGAAGCAAGAGATTTATGAGTATTTTTCTTTGGGGGTTGTCTAATTTACCTTAAAAAAAAAAAAGATTTAAAAGACCTGACTTGCTGTAATTCTGCCAATTGAATTTAACCACAAAAAAAGCAGAAGATACGTTTTATGTCTCGTTGATTAAGAGAGCTTTGAAGGCAGCTGCTTTTGTAGTGCCATTATATTACCCCAATAGTTACAATCTAAGATAATGATTATTATAAAAGGTAAATGGACGTTAAAAAATTTAATTGCCCATCCTATTAAAAGCATAGCTCCAGCAGAATGCTCATGTGATTTTAAAAGAACATAATTTTTATATAGTACCAATTGCATGCATTAGAGACAAGCAAGAAGATACGATCTGGGGCCGAAGGAGCTCACACTCTGATTCAGTCGACTTCTAGATCTACGCAAAGGACTAAAGTTACTACCATGCATGGTCTGCAGGGGCAGGCCCTACTTAATAAAAAAGGAGAGTGCTCAGTTCTTGGACGTGAATGGAATTGTGCCTGTCTTTAGAGCTGCCAGGTGCTTTGAGATCCATGGTGAAAAGGACTAGATAGAAATGACATATTACCACTGGCAGCCGGTATAACCCCACCTTCAAACATTTCTCATTCAGGACCTAATTCAACATTCCTGGGAGCCTTTCCGTCAACTCTGTTCGGCTTTGTATCAAGCCCTGAATCCTGAACACTTTGATTCTCCTGGAGGGTATGTCTGCACTGCAGCTGGAAGTGTCAATTCCAGCTCAGGCAGGTGTATATGATCTAGCTTTGATCGCGTTAGCATGCTAAAAATAGCAGCGTAGCTGCAGTGGCGTGGGTCGTGGTACACGCTAGCTGCCTCGAGTATTTGCTTAGAGTCTTATGTGGGACTGTACTTGGGTGGCTAGCCTGTGCCACTGCCCACGCCGCCATGGCTACGCTATTTTTAGTGCACTAGCTCCATCAAAGCTAGCTCATGTACATCTACCCAAGCTGGAAATTACACTTCCAGATGCAGTGTAGACAAACCCTAAGACTCATCCTATTTGGTGCTGGGTTCCCTTCAGCTCCCATTCATTTTAATGAGCACAGAGGACATTTGACACACTGCAGGATTAGGCCCTGAATATATGTTTCAAAGAGCCTTTTGAGACTCTCTCTTGCAGGTGGCAACACTTGGGCTATCCAGCTCCCATCCCAGCATTTCAGATCTTGGGGTGAAATTCACCTAATCCTCTTCCCCTCCCCACATACCACACAGCCAGAATGAGCATTGCACAGGGAGCTAAGCAGGGGTTGGGGAAGTGGGAATACAACCACTGATCCACACGCAGGGCACAAATCGGCTCTGCATCCATTCCATGGCCATTATTAATGGACTATAACAAGGTTCAAAAAAGAACTAGATAAGTTCATGGGGGATAGATCCATCAATGGCTATTAGCCAGGTTGGGCAGGGATGGTGTCCCTAGCCTCTGTTTGCCAAAACTTGAGAATGGGCGACAGGGGATGGATCACTTGATGATTACCTGTTCTGTTCATTCCCTCTGGGGCGCCTGGCATTGGCCACTGTCGGAAGACAGGATACTGGGCTATATGGACCTTTGGTCTGACCCCTTATGGCTATTCTTATGTTATCAGCTGCCAATGCTTTTTTATGCAGAGCTTCTAATCTGCTGCAGCCACCTGTTTTTGGATCCAGCAACCCTTTCCCCTATCGTTCACTTCTGCATTCTGATGGTTAGAACCAACGTGTGGTCTACTTCCCAGCACACCATGAGTCTGAAGGCCTTTCAGCATGGACACCCCCCACGGCTCTAACTATATAGTATTACAAGCATGAGGGTTTCACAGCATGGGGAGCCTTGTGTGGGACCTGCCGAAGGGGGAAGATTGCTCATGCCAACTGCACTCATCTGGACATGGTCTTGCTCCTGTGTCTGTTGTATATCTAAACAAAGAGATGTGGACATTCATTGTCTGTGTCCTAAAGCTGCCAGGTGGGACTCGGTCTCAAATTATGAGGAATTTTTATAAAAAGTTACCTCTGACTTTCCTGTAGGAAGACGCTGCTGTTAGAAGCTAGCTTGTGAAAAGCAAAGTCATTTTCATATAAGTGCACTCTAAGAGGCCATGTGCTAGAACCAGAGCTATCATTTGTCCATTCCAATGCACTGAAACAATTTTGGACTTTCCTACTACATCGTAAGGAGAGTTTCATTCCATCCATGTTGGCTATAAGCAGATTCCCCGTACGTGACTTTACAACAAATTAAAATACTTAGAACAAGATCATGAGGCACTGCTCATTAATGCGACAGCAGGGGAGAAAATGCAAGTGGTGGGAGCAAATCCAAAACAATGACTAACATTAGGACCTAATTACCAAATTCATATTCCTGTAAAACAAATTGGGAGCAGTTTTCCCGCCAAGCCTGTTCGTATGCAAAATACAGAACCTAATAGGCCCTCTAAGCTGTTCTGCGCCACTGCTGGTACATGTTACCCAGTCTGTCAAGTCTCCCACATTTCACAGTTGCAACGTATCTGCGTCCCCTGGTATTTCTTCTTCTTATTATTATTTTATATTTTATTGAGGGTCCCCCCCCCCATAAGGGGAAAACAGGGAAAAAAAGAACTAAAAAGTAAAGAGAAGGAAGGAAGGGGAGCAGGGAGAGGAAAGCAAAATTACATCTGTTTCCATCCGCTAAGAATTAATCAAAGACTTCTAAAAAAAGTTAGAGTAAATCTTTTCAAATTTGCCTGTGGTGCCTCTTGTCCAAAACACTGCCCACTATCTGCTGCCACCACCACCATTCTACCTATGCTCCTGTCGGAGGGAACAGTTTGAGTCCTTTACAGTAACATTTTCTAACCCGGACTCAGCACGACAGAGGCACCTAGATAGTTGTGTGCCTTCTCAGGTGTCATTTTGTATTGCTCAGAATCTCAAACCTGCTCAAGGCTTAGGTAAGAGATCACTCTGACTGGTTGTAGCCTAAACAAATCATGCATGTTTCTTAGGTGTCCAATAGGTCAGCTCAATAAGCATTACACATTATTAAAACCTTTGACCAAGGTTTTGGGTTAGTGACTCGGGGTCCAAGATGAAACTCCTGCAAACAGAGCCTGATTCTGAGGGAAGGTGCTTAGCACCATCTGAAAACCAGGCCCCTTCCAGGCATCGCAAATTAAGCGCTCCAAAACTGAGGCAAGATTCACTACTGAGAATCTTACCCCCCACCTTGTTGTGGGCTGGGATTTCCAGAGGAGCTGAATGAGTTAGGCTGAAAGTCAATGGGAGCGAGTGCCTACTGCCTTAGGATCCTTTGAAAAAAATCACAGCCCACAAAGACAAGAGCAGGTTAGTGCAACAAAGTCAAGGCACATACAGGAACAGAAAGACAAAGGTAAGTTTGTTACAAGGCTGGAAACTGCCTCTTTAGATTCCGGGCTTCACCTTATAAGAAAATGTGATGTCTCCATATCATATTTCAACTGCCATTCTTTTTGCTATTTGAAATTCTGGCTAAATGGGTTTTATTGCAAACTACACATTCAGGAATTGTGGTTTCTCTGAGTGCTAAAATTAAAACAAAGTTCAGTCTCTTTTAAAAGATAAACCAGCATAGACTACTGGTGTTCGCATAAAAACATAGAAGTGTAGGGCTGAAGAGGTCGTTTGCTGAGGAAAGATTAAGTATAGCTAATGGATTTGCATAATGGCTTTATGCAGGATGTGTCTTTATTACAAGGGCACTTCCTAATTCAGATTTCATAGACTTTTTCTTTTTTTATGGACTAGTGAAGTTTAATTTAAAAAAAAAGAATGAGAAGAGATCATTTATATTGTGCCTATTATAAAAGCATCCAATCTGATAAACATGAAGATAGCAGAGTACTCTTCTGGGAGTAATGGGGGGAGAGAATCCATCCTGCTCACCACAGCCAGCACTCCTCTAGCCAAAGAGAAAGTTAAAAATGAACACAATAGATTTGTTTATTTACAGACATTTTTACTATGGACCATTTGCGTGGGGGTGACTTCATCTGGAGAGAAATGGGTAAATGTGTGCAACTTCACAGTATCCAAAGCACATGCTTTCAGCTTCAGATTCATCTGCACACTAAATGCAGAAAACAGCCCATTCAGCAATTTTGGAGACTTTCTGTTCTCTGCCATAGAAAGATAACTAGGGCACTCGGCTCAGAGTCAGGAGATGTGAGTTCTATTCCTTGGGCAAGTCACTTTGCCACCCCATCCCTCCATTTTCCTTCCCTCTCTTCATCTATTTAACCTATACACTCCATGGGGCTGAGACAGTCTCCCAGCACACCAGGGCCCTGATCTCAGTTGAGGCCTCCAGGTGGTGCTGTAATACGAAGAATATGAAGTTATTTCTCCCCATGAATCCCCAACTAAGTTTCTAATTTTCCTTGCCAGATCCCATTTGGCTGGCAGATTTGCAGCCTTTGTGGAATATACTTCGGGGAGAAAAACGCTGGCTGTGAAGAAACTCCACTCCTATCCTCAGGGGGTGACTTTAGGAGCTCAACAGAGGACATAGGGCAGCTCAGAAGTTAGAAAAGCTATGACAGTGCTGTGACCCTAACATCCCAATGCAAGAGGGCAAGGTGCACATTGGAATCTGGTAGTGATTTTCACCTGGCCTGCCCTGACCAGTCCACTGATGTCATAACCTGTATCTAAAAGGTGTCAGGTAAAACATCAATAGAAAGCTAACCACATACTGCTCATTCATATTATTGTGATATAAATTTACAGACGACAAATTCAAAATTGACAAACACGTTGGAAATTACGTTATCAAAGTGTGTCTGCCAACCAGGACAAAAGTTATCTCATCCTGGATGGTATCGCCAAGGTACATTAAAAACAGACATTCTCAACCTTTTTCTTTCTGAAGCCCCCACTCCGCCCCAACATGCAATAAAAACTCCACACCCCACCTGTGCCACAACAACTGCTTTTCTGCATATGAAAGTCAGGCTGGAATTAGAGGGTAGCAACCAGGGCAATTCGCCAGGGCCCCATGCCACGGGGTCCCCGCAAAGCTAAGTGGCTCAGGCTTCGGCTTCAGCCCCAAGGTGGTGGGGTTTGGGGCCCTGGGCTACAGCCCCACATAGCGGGGGCTTGGCTTTCTGCCCTAGGCCCCAGTGAGTCTAACATCAGTCCCGCTTGGCAGGCCCCTGAAAACGGCACGTGGCCCCCCAGAGGGCCCCTGGTTGAGAACTGCTGCATTAAGAGACAAGGGGAATGCAAATTACACAGCAGGTACACAGGACCATCCAGGCAGCAGGGGGAGGAGATTGCAGAAAACAGATCAATTTGTATTTTAGCAAACACCAGTGGGGGAAGAAGCAGCATGAAACTTCCTTCACCAGGAGACTCCACATCGCCAGTTTGAATGAACTTTATTTTGGGGGGTAACCTTCAGATGAAACCATTTCAAAGCTTCATTGGACTATAAAAGGAGAGGCAAAGAACCCCAGGTTATCTTTCACCTCAGACAACAAAGGAACTGAGCCCTTTGGACTTTGTGGGAGATCCTGACCAGAGGGCTTGGTCAGCATCTTGCTGGTAGGACTATCGGTAAGGAAACTGCCTTGAACAAAGCCTGTAGCTTGTTGTGTTCAAGCCTCTAGAAAGTCCTTTTCACTTTCACTTTTACTTGCTTGTACCCATTCCCAACTCTATCCTTTGTATTTGAACTCACTTGAAATCCTATCTCCTTTTGTTAATAAACTTGTTTTACTTTTAATCTAAACCAACCCAGTGCTGTGTTTGATTTAAAGTGAATGTTCACTCCAGTTAAAGTGGCAAGCCGCTGAGTATTGTGCCTTTAATGAAACAATGAACCTTAATCTCTCTCTGAATGGAGAGGGCTGGATATTGCAGAGCACATGATTTGGGGAAAAATTCAGGCCTGGGAGTGTGTTGCGATCATCTTGCCAGATGTCACCAGAGCATGGCTGAAGTATCACAAACAAGCTGCTGGAACCAGAATTGCCAAGTCTGAGCTTCTTCACTCATGGACACTCAGTGCAGGATTGGGAGCATCCAGACAAAAGAACCACAGTAGAAGAGCATTTTGAGGCACTCAGGATTACAGGGCAGGCAGAATGTGACAAATACAAATTAGTAATAAATATTATTATTAGGAAGAGGTGATGAGGAGTAACTCTGCAAAGTTACCAGTTGGTAGCTCAATGAGTAGAAGGGACTTTAAAAAACAGGATTGGTATGCATCATCCCTAGGATTTCCTGAAATTAAACAATGCATAATAAAAAAATTCTTACAGGTTGTTGTTTTTTCAGATTTTGAAACAAAATACTTAGCATTAGAGAGTGGTATGCATTTCCTAAAGCTTTGTACTAATATTAAGGAAATGGCTTTTAAAACCCTGACACGTTTTTTCATTGCACAGAATGAAAAATTAAACTGCAGAACCCATAGCTTGAAAAATTAGTGGGATTCAAAAGAAGGATTTGACGTTTATATGAATAAAGAAAACATCCAGAGATTTATTACACATGATTTTAGAAATGTGTTTTTTTACAGAGTTATAAACCCTCATGCTTCAGGCCCTACGCTGATAACAGCTCACAGTGGTTAGGGAGAAATTTTTGCTATGGTCAGGTACTGCCATGATGTATCCTCTGAAGCATCAAATACAGAAAAAGGACCACTGATCTGACCCATTCTGATAATTACTATCTTCCCATTATAATGTTCAATTAACTGTACTATAGTAGAGGGCTTTACAAAAATCATGACCACCACAGAAATCTCTCTTCAGCAAGTTTTCAGTCTCACAAGGCAGTTTATCTTTCATTCCATGTACCACAACCACCAGTTTACTTTGATGTGCATCTAATGCCATACATATCTGATGATTATCGTATGAAATTTAGTAAATTCCCATAGTTTCTTGTACTTAAACAGAAGTGCAAGATTATGCAGTCAATCAGGTGAGAAAACAGCGATGGAAAGATTGATCAAAATACATCCGTCCTTTCAGATTTACTGTACTTTACATGGCCCTTGCATCAAAAAATCAATGGTATTAATGCTAATCATAAAATTGACTGCTACACTATTCCCTTTCTATATTGCTGATCATTAATCGGAGCAGCTGAACCAACCCATTAAATTGAAACATAGTGACAAGCCTTAATGTAAAAACAAAAAAAATCACCTTTAACTGGCAATTAGTTTACAGCCTTTGGTCAACCTCTAATTAAGATATTCCAGTTCCAAGACGACTCCTTAAGGACTGCTTAAGGTAGTTAAGCTTTCATGAGGAGGAATCCCCAACTTCAATTTTTTGGAAAACAATTCTTCAGTGTAGCAGCTTCAGAAAGGGCTCTGAAGATCGCTGCAGGGCGAGCCCTCCAGTCCTTAAAGTGGCAAACTGAATGGGAGTTTTGTCCAAGGAAGAAATGCAGGCTTTGGCCCTAAAGCTCAGATCCTGCAACATCAACGAGACTACAAATGGCCTGCCCTGATTGCCCTCAGAAGCTGCTAGTTACTAAAGCTGATGGGTGTGGCTGGAGAAGTCAAAGGTTACCCTTCCTATAGCCATGCAGGGATCTGAATGCTGTCCAGTACGCAACTGCCTGACAAAGCTACGAGCAGCTCTGGTCTCATGTCCTGCTAGGTGGATGTACAGTTATAATAAAGTATCAGAGGGGTAGCCATGTTAGTCTGGTTCTGTAGAAGCAGCAAAGAATCCTGTGGCACCTTATAGACTAACAGACGTTTTGCAGCATGAGCTTTCGTGGGTGAATACCCACTTCTTCTGCTTGCATCCAAAGAAGTGGGTATTCACCCACGAAAGCTCATGCTGCAAAACGTCTGTTAGTCTATAAGGTGCCACAGGATTCTTTGCAGTTATAATAAAGGAACTGTTTAAGGCACATACTCCTTGCACTCATGCAAAGACCCCACACATGGCACTCTCTTTGCAGGGTTAAGGCCATAGTTGCTATAGGCTGCAAGAAAAAGAACCCAGCTCAAGCAAATTGGCACTCAGCTCACTCACAATATGGCAACCCCAACAAAAGTGAAAGTTTAGGGCCAGATTCTGCTCTCATTTGCACTGGTATAATCTAGAATAATGCCACCAACCTGAATCTGAACAACAAAACCTGGCCCTTTGTCTTTGGAATGCAGTGTGCTGTGGTAAATCCTTTCTAGACACGTAGAAGCAATTAGCCAAAATCTGTCCTTGGTAGCTCGGGCATAATTAAGAGCACAATTTAGCTTTATATGGAAGTCACAAATACAACTCAAACAGCCTACCACATGGATCAAAGACTGCAATTTCACCCTTGCTGTGGATTTCTCTTATTCTAGTAAGAGCCATCTTACTATTCCATTTTTCTTGGGTGTGGAAGGATGCATGTTTCTTTCTTTCTTTCTGTTTTCAATATGCATTAGCACACCAGTATCTATGTTCTTCACAGTACTGAATTTCTCGGTTTTCTTTTGTGGTGCTTTTGCATTAGTTTTATATTGAAATGAAAATGTAAATCGCCCTTGGAAATGCTTTGTCAACTTCTCTTCTTTCATGAAATGTCAAATAAAAAAAATTCAATGGACGAAATAAATACTTCCTTATAAATCACCAAAGTTAGAGCTTCTTGGTATTTGTTTAAAGACAAGAGAAATGTCTAACAGTTAAAAGAGGTTACATCATTTAACAGACGGGAACATTATGCAACACCTTGAAAACGTGTACAGATCCAGTGCAAGTCTACACAGCATTTGGTCCAGCACTATTCTAAATAAAATGAGATTTAATTCTCCTTTACTTAGCTGCCACAACCAATGATTAATCCCCATCTTTCCCCTGCAAGAGTTCCAACGAATACATATATACATAGAACCTTTTCAGCTAAACATTTCCAAGTGCTTTTCAAAAGTCAGTATCAGCAGCCCCGTTTTACAGATAAAGAATAAAGAAGTTAAGGGACTTGCCCAAGGTCACCCAACATGTCAGGGTCAGAACAGAACTCTGGCTTCCCAAGTCAACCCAGTGGGACACAGTGACTCTTCTGGAAGGACGGAGAATGCTTTCTTTTGGGTATTTGCCATATCATCAACACTCAAGAGCAGCATGGTCTAGTGGATTGGGACTAAACGGAGCTGGATTCTATTACGAGCTCTGGCACTGGATTGCTGGGTGACCTTGGGCAAGTCACTTCACCTCAGATGGCTCATCTATAAAATAGGGAAGATGATGCTTATCTCCTCTGTAAAGTGCTTTGAGATCTACAGCTGAAAAGTGCTATATAAGTGATAGGAATTAACTCCTGCCGAGGAAAAAATTGAAGTCTGACACCAGGTAAGCAAAACCGGAACTGATCCTTAACCAGTCTTTTAAAATGTAATTATTTATTATTTTAGGTCTCCAGGTATCCCAGTAGAGACCAGTGATGTGGAATATTAAACAGGTTTGATTTTGCAATGTATTATTTACAAACTTCTTCATTCCCTTTTTCCTTTCTACAAGGAGACATTAGAAGGGTTAGAAAAGGCTAAGTAAGGGTACATCCATACTACCCGCCCGGGTCGGCGGGTAGCGATCGACTTCTCGGAGTTCGATATATCGCGTCTCATCTAGACGCGATATATCGAACTCCGAACGCGCTCCCGTCGACTCCAGAACTCCACCACTGCAAACGGCGGTGGCGGAGTCGACGGCGGAGCCGCGGACTTCGATCCCACGCCGTCAGGACGGGTAAGTAGTTCGAACTAAGGTAGTTCGAGTTCAGCTACGCTATTCACGTAGCTGAACTTGCGTACCTTAGTTCGAACCCCCTCCCAGTGTAGACCAGGCCTAAGTGTTTATTCTTTCCAAAGTCTAGATATTTTTGTTACAGTTCACTCATACTCCTCAGTAGGCCATGCTGAAAGAGGGCAAAGTATTTCAGGGAGTAACATAAAACATTGAACCTTTATAAAACTTTCATCATGTTCCAATTCACAATGATTACACCAATAAATCTTGTCAACAAAATCATTAAAGCTAACAAACAGCTGGCGGAGAAGAGATGGTTTACTGTGCATGAGAGGCAGATTTTTCTAAATTTAGAGTGACACAAAATTGATTACTGATTTCAACATCTGTTGCAAATTTTACATTTTACAGTCTCCTTAAAAAAAATATATCTTGATTCAGAAACAAAGACCAGTCTCTCCAAACTGACTAACAGAGGTTTCTCCCCTCAACCACACAAAATAATCTCCACACAAACCAAAATCTGTTGCAAGCATAAAAGCTATAATTATTGGCATATACTGTATAATGTAATAGAGCATTAGCACCAAACACAACTAAGATTCAACTCCCAGAGTATATGAATTTACAGACATCATGTGTAAACCCACAGAACCAAAGAGTAAGTTGCAGTAAGAATCACATTAAAAAGAAGAGTTAAGTAAACAGGACCAGACACGAGCTTGCATAATTTTGAAATCTAGATGCAGGCATCTCCATATACACTCAGAAGTGGTGTCATAAATAGAGTCAGAAAGTGGTAAACTGATGTATAATTGCCGCTTCACATTTTGAGGCCCTGATCCTGCAAATGGGTTTGCAAACACCATCCCTTAAAGTGATTCCATGCATGAAGTACAGATCTACGTGTGTGTGTGTATCGCTTGGCAGGATCGGGGAGTATGGCACTGTAGTTAAGGGTCTGGCTGTTCAATATGTGAAGTCCCCAGTTAAGCAGAGTTAAGAACCTTCTTTCACACGGAAGATGAGGAACTTCTGCAGCACTGCATCTGCAAAGAGTCATTATCCTTTTCCCAATGAAATTTCAATTAACTTGAAGAAAGGAAAACTTAGGATCCAAATCCCACAAAATGATACAATTCAGAATGAACTTTGGAAAGGCTCACTAGGGAGGTCCTTAGCGTGTGCGACCCTTTTTTAAGGGCAGGTTAATGTCCTGCTTTGTCATCAATTCTTGCAGGGCCATAATGCTATATTAACCCAGGGTTTGGGCTCCCCCGCCCCAACGTTCTAATCTGTTTAAGAGAACATTGGCATCTGCACTCTGAAAGTTAAAACAGTGCAATAATGCCTACTTGGTGTCTGGCAGCACAGCAAGTACTTTGAGGTACAGTGTACTGAGCAGACTGGAAAGGATTTATGATGATTAAGTCAAGGAGATGGAGAAGTAAGAGGTACCTAGGGGGAACCTAAAGATGACAAAGAGGTGGCACCATGCGGAGGCGGAAAAGAACTCTGCAGAATGCATCAAGCTAACAAAATTGACTTTTTCCTATACTCTGGTATTCATCAGCTCCATGAATTTCCTTTATGAGTGAGCAAACAGTTCCCTGCTTAAAATTAGTTGAACTAATTTCTCAAATAACAATATGTATGTGTGCACAGGTACCATAGGGTAATGATGGATCCCAAACACAGATCTTAACACTCTGCTGGCACCTACTTCAACTTTTTTCCCTGAGATAATTGTCTAGCTTCTGTTGTACAAATATGTAAGTCGCTTACCATACAATAATTTATCTGATTTTAAAGGGAGTACATTTTATTATGCCATTTTTCAGCCCCAAAGCAGCTGACCAACTATTAGCCAAATTATGCTTGGGGTCCCCACACAAGGTCGCTCCACCCCTTGTACTAACCGCCACACCCTCTCTTTATGAAACGTGTCACCAGATTTGTACTGTCCATGCAGCACAGACAGGTCCTTAATTTTCAACAGTTGTCATTGTAAAGAACCTCACCTCAGTAGAATTCATGGAAATCAGGTCTATAGAATCATAGATTTTTAAAGGCCAAAAGGGGCCATTACATTATCTAGTCTGACTGTGTAACACCGGCCAATGGAATATCACCCATCTACTCCAGTACTGAGCCCAAAACCCTGGGTTTGGCTAAAGCATCTCTTCCAGAAAGGTATTCAGACTTGAGCTAAAGATTTCAAGAGACGGAAGATCCAACACTTCTCTCAGTAGTTCACGACCTTCACTGTTAAAAGCATCAGCTTTATTTCTAATTTTAATCTGTCTGGCTTTGCCTTCCAGTCACCGGTTCTTATTATTTCTTTCACCACTACACTGAAAAACCCTTTAGTACCAGTCATTTTCTCCCCAGGAAGGTACTTGTCAACTGTAAATTAAGTCAGCCCTTCATCTTTTTGATCAGCTAAAGTCATCTGCTTTGGAAGGATGAAGGGGTGAGTGAGCTCTGCTGGGTATTTCAGCCATGATGCTTGGAAGAAGCATATTTTAAATTAGATGTTAGTTTAATCACTCAGTTGACACCTGTCCCTTACTTTTCATTGATAAATAGTGCTTAAGACATGATCAGAATATACATTTCGATCTAAAACAAATAAAGCTTTCTGAGTACCCACCAGCTACCTAACACTAAATCACACAGATCTCTCGGAAATGTAAAATTCATCATAAAGAGCACTGCAATAAAGATTACTTTGAAAAGAGCAAGACTTACGCCTGAAAACAGCTTCTCTGCATCAGCTGGAAGATATACTGTTGCTCGCACTGGAAAGTGATATCCTGATAAGAGATGGTCAAAGATTTTCTGAGGAAACTTTATTCCGAAAACACCAGGTCACTGAACCACAAATTTCTCATGAAAGCAAGACTGGTTTAACGAACTAGGGGTGAAACCCCGCCTGCTAGGGTTCTGATGAAATCCTGCCATGCCACACAGTCTGCCCTGGAGCTAGAGACCCCAGGCCCCTAGGATTTGCAGCTCCAGGACAGTCCCACCATGCCAGGATTTCTAGGATCTCTGCTGTGGAGCCAGGACTCTCAGCACCACAGCAGGGAGCCTGCAAGAGCTGGGAGCCCGGACTGAGACACTGTTCCTGGCTCTGCAGCAGGGAGCCTGGAATCCCTGTGGTCTCTCAAGGTTTCCAGGCTCCCTGCTGCAGAGCTGGGATCCTGGAAGTCCTAGGACGATCTCCCTGGGTCTGCGACTCCAGAGAGCTTTCCCCAGAGCTGAAGACCCCAGGGCTCCCAGACTACCTGGCTCTTCAAGATGCCAGGCAGGGACTGACTCTCATACTTACAGTACCAACCACAGTAGAGCCCTGCTCTTGTCTGGGCCCTCTGTGTGCTACTGTGATACAAGCAACCAATCACAGGTAGGATGAGGGAGAGCAAGAATACAGGAATAACTCTTGCCAAACAAAGTTGTAGCAAGCACAGGAAGACATTTTATGTCAGTTTTTAGAAGCCTTTTATTTTCTGGCAGCACAGGGGATGAAAACCCACTATAAACTCTTAACAACAATGACCGTATATCAACTACAATATCATCCTGTCTGTGTCTTGCAGGAATTATGTAAGACACGACAGCTGAATGCATCGTGCAGAACTGAGGACTTGTGTTCTGTTTCCTGATACACAGCACTGCTTTCCTCAACACAATGCATCATCACTTCCTTATCCCAACATCCATATTGTAGTATGAACCGTATACCTTGAGATCATCAGAAGCAACATCAGCTTTCCACACACTTAATTCATCAGAGTCCTATGAAACAGTGCTTAATCTTCGACATGGTCACCAAAGCATGCACACCGAGGAGAAAACCTGGACTGTTCGCCTTCTTAATAAATCACTTCAGGTGTTTCTAGACACTCCCTATAACCACAGCCATGTGTAAAATTATAAAATCATCTGAACATATACAAGCTTCCTAGGGGATTTTGACATTTGCATATTTTTGCCCTGGTATTATGCGAATCATACCCCATTGCTGATCAAGGATATCATCAAACTTGGCTGCTATTAAGAGGGTGCTATGTTGTCAGTGTTATAAGAACACCCAAATCTGTCTTTGAAGGGAAAAAAAATGCAGCTATCAGCATGGCTTTTTTCCCCCTTCCTCTTCACCTTGACCAAAAGTAATTTTAGCTCTATGGATATAACTGCCAATATGTTCCTCTCAAAAAATGAAGGTGGAAAGATTCTGACAACACGCAGGAATTCAGCAGTGAATGTACCTTATGTAACCAAGGTCAAGAGAGAGATTCTACTAGCCAAAGTCAGATTTCCTAATACATCAAAATGTCCCCCTTTTTTGTTTGGTTGGTTTTGTTTCATTTTGGGTTACTGGAGTTTGGGCCTCCCCAAGCCAAATCCTGATCACACGGAAGTTAATGGAAATTTTGCCCCTGACTTTGCTGAAGCCAGGATTCTCCCCTGAGTTTAAAAAGATGATCCTGTACACGGACACTCAACACAAGTACCTTTACCCGTGTGAATAAAGTGAAGTGAAAGCAAGTGAAATGGGTGTATCCACGTAAAAAAACTAATTGCATGCATTTGCAGGACCAAGCCTTCGGGCAGTTCCATTGAAGTTAATGGGTCTATTCATGTAAGTAAATCTGGCAGAAACAGGCCTAATATTTGTAGTCTCGGAACACAGCAAGCTTATTATATACACTAAATAGCATCTCCCATCTGCTCAGTCTCACAGGCAGCATGTAAAGTTGTGCCAGAAATATGAATAAAACCTTTTTTTCAGAGTGCTGCAACACTAAAGACAAGAGAAAACATGTACACAAAACACCTATCTTGTTAATTCACACAGTGCCCAAGTCAGATCAGTAGCGCTCTCTCAGATAGATGGAAAACTATAAAGATTGTGGCCTAAACTCACAGCTGGTATAAGCAGGTCTCAAGCCTGGAGTGAATTTGGACCAGTGTTCAACTGCCTTATGCAGTACAGAAAGAAAGTTACAACCTGGAAATATCAGAAAGAGGCAACGTCCTTACATTACCCAAGTACATACAGCCGCTAATTTTGGCCCCAATCCTGCAAACAAACATTTACACGTACGCTTATTTTTACACATCAGTAAGTAGTCCCCATTGCAGCCAATGTGTAAGTGTTCACAAGACAGGGGCTTTACGGAGATCCTGGTGAAAGCTTTGGAAACAAATGTTAGCTATCACATGTTCTTTCATGCCCTCTTCTGGGCTTCCTACCTTCCTCCAACCGCCTCGTTTTGGCTGCGAGCTGTTTCGGCAGGGTCTACCTCCATTTTGGACAGCAAAATAAATATATGATTCTCTTCCTGACACACCTTCTACCTCTCTTCTCCTGAAATTTATTCCCATATAAAAAAATCCAAAGTCCTTTGTTAGCTTTCAGTTCGGATTGCTACACTGGTTAGCCTAACACCACAAACTGTACAGCTCACAGAAATAAAGCTCTTCATTTCAACCCCCATTTCCTTCAAGCCCCACAAACCCACACCCCCCCTTCCTGAGTGGAAAATGAACAGAAAGGGGGAAAAGTTAACAAAAACTATTCTTAACTTGCTACCTTTTCAGCCAAGGCCTTTAAACTGTCTAGAAACCTTTGCCAGAAATCCTTGAAGAGGGGACGGTCAATTTTCTTCAGGCTTTCTTTGGTGCTGGCATCCACGCTGACATACAGCTGCGTTACTGGCTCAAGGTTCCTTGGCAATAAAAAGGAGAGGAGAATCATTATTTTCAGACATTGCAGCTAACTGAATTTATGCTTTTTTACAGAATCATCCATAAGACATAACATTGCAGAGCAAATAACTATGCTGGATTCTGCTCTGTTCCCAAAAGCAAAAGCAGTAATGTAATATTTACAGCATACTCTCTCAAAGTTCAGCAGTGCATCTTTAGCAAATGGCTGGGGTTTCTAATAGCGACAGAAAATAATCTTTCACCACATAATGTGCCACAAAGCAAGGAACACCACATACTAACCACTTGCAGAAGGGTCAAAGCCAGTGATAGTTCAACGATCAAATCCTCACTGAACAGCATATTTCATCCAGGTAGAACACTAATTAAGAACCTTCCCAAGCGGCCTATGATCAAAGGAGCCTGTGGTCTCACCTGAAGCATTTAAAAGCTTCACTTCCTATTAGAGCATCTGCAGGCAAAGTGCCCTAAACTTCAACCTGTCCTATAGAAAGGCAGCCCTATTCAACAGAAATGCAGTGCTGCTCAATGGAGTTCACCCGGCAGGGTGGGACATCTCTGAGCTGGGCAGGTGGAACTTTAAGGCTCTAAAACTGTAAGCCAAACACAAATGGGCGTTTTGCAACAAAAGAAGTGTAAAAGTGGCTTTAGAAATGTGCTCCTGGTACTTTGTAGAGGACCTTATTTCATGGGACCCGCCCAAAATTTTGCACTGAATCCTTTCCAACTAGCACTACTGTAAGCATGCTTGGGGCCAGAGACCTACTACAATATGAGACATTGATTCCAAAGCATATCCTTAGTTATGATTGCCTCCCCACATTTTAATAGCCCAGGGTCCCAAGTTCCCACATTTTGAGGACTGTTCCTCTGGTGCAAAAAGTGTGGGATACAGCTCCCACAAGGACATCAATGCCTTTGTCAAGTTGACTAAAGAGGTCATTACAGCAATCCCAGCCTGCATCAGTCTAAGTGGAAAGGGCTGCAGCTTGGATTTCTGCAGGAAAGCATATTATGCTATAGCTCTTTTATAATTGAAGACATTACGCTGTTTACAAGTGTAATCTCCTGGTGAATGTGTGTTACAGGTCCCCTCTATGCTGATCCACAGAGGATGGGAGTTGTCACAGCCCCCAGTTAAAACACACATTCACCAGTGGGTTAACACAAGCGACTTCTAAAAGTTTAAACGTATTCCACGAGTCTGTGACCGATTTCATCCATTCTGGAACCCCAAGGCTAGCAAGTGTGATGCAGACACAGACAACTGGGGATGCAAAGAGCAGAATAAGTAACACTGTATTCTGCTATGCAAGGAATAATGAACAAAGAGTAACAAGCTGAGAGAATCAGACTTAGCAAGCTCCTTAAAAGAAAGAGAAATAGACAAACTAGGTTACTTTTTATACCCTTTGGTCTCTTCTGGAGGGCTGGCGACACTTGTCAAACACTGGGCAAAAACACTCTACCACAATGCCTTCTAGATGAAGTGACAGCTTCAAAATTTTATCGCACAGCTCTATGGGTCTTAACTCAATATCTTAGGAAATTAAGGAAGAGCCTTCCACAAATGCTGCCTGTGAAGGCTGCTAATGAGCAGGCTACAACTCAAGTCTGAGCTAGTGCTTTAAAAAAAGAATCCTTCATACAGCTGTCAATCACTCCTGCTTTAAAAAAACATGAAGGTGAAAACTAAAAGTGGCAAGAATTGCCTGGAATGAGACCAGAGCTGAGCTGTCAATGGTCAGAAAATCCAATTACCCAACATGAACTTGCAAAGTACCCAAGCATATTCCTCCTCTCCAGATTCAGACAAGAACAGATCATTAATGGGAAACAAATCTACCATTTTAGATTAAGAACCATTTTACTAGTGAGCATGCTCTGAACTGACAGTCCAAGCAGCAATCACCTAAATGGCCAAGTGTTCCAGGTAGCAAGGGATTGAAATATTCAATTACAAAGAGCGTGGCCAGTCTTTTGCATGTTACATTTTCCTAATAAAATAATATGTTATTATGGTAGCACTGAAGACAGAGCTAGTCACTTTCAGAATGGTAACTGGAAAAGTTCCTCTTCTCCAAGGAACCAAAGCGTGCCCCATCCCCAGCAGCTGCAGGCAGCCAGCAGAATTAGTAGTTATACCACAGAAGGATGGGGACACGATCACGAGCAGGGGTTTTACATACCCTCTTGCACTATGCTGTTCCACTTTGCAGTGACTGGCTGAGCCCCAGCACCCACAAGGGGGCATAGTTGGGTCTGAAAGTACAGTACATGAATACACTTGTCATTCTATCCCACAAGCTGTGAGAGCTGCTGCGATATTCCATGGGGCTCGGACATGGATTTGGCAGTGAACAAACAAGGGACACAACCTATTGTAACTCAAAAACAGTGGATATAATTATCAGCCAAACCTGCAAATGCTTTCATACACAGACAGCGTCAGAGCCCTAAGAGACTTGCAATACAGACAAAATATCATGTCAATAAACTGTAGAGTCTAAGCTCAGCAGCAGGAATAAGACCACTCTAATCTTAGCAAGGTTTGTGTGTTCTTAAAGCAAGTCTTATTAACTGCTGTACCAGATACCAGGCTAGGATTTTGCTAGTTGGGCTCAATGGACATGCTGATGAAAGAGCCAAATTAGAATTTTATCACTTGGGGGGGGGGGGGGAAATGACATCAGTTTCCAAGAAATATATTCTCAAAAATAGTGTTGGCCCTCTTTTTAAATTCTGTGTTCAGTTTCTAGAAAGAGCAGTTTCTGTCTATCAGGCACATAATACATGGTTTGAAAAGTAACTTGATTACACAATCACCCAATCATTTGGAATGGTTTTGGAGTACCTAATTACTCACTCCAAAAAATGTGCAGTTCCCCCCACCCTCCACATTCAGACCAAAAAAGGGAGCCATAGAGGAAGCCAAAATATCAGAGATTGCTGATGTGTAAGTTATTCTTTTGCAACAAATGGAATGTCCTATTTACCTGGAATTAGAGATTGTGGAAAACATAACACACCAAAGCCATCTCTGCTTTACCTCCACTGACGCTGCTAGAAGAATTTGGGCCTATGCTGTTAACTAATGCCTTTCGGAGTACTTCTCCCCCCTCCCGCAGTTTGTGGGAGCTGAAGACAAGGTCTGAGCATTAGCAGCGAGTTTTTCAGTGCTGTACGGATTTTTGGTTAAACGGGTCAAGCACTCTCAAAAGAGACAAATAATACACCCAGGACCTTTAATCGAAGTATCTGAAAATGCTTTACAAATATTAAATTTCACAACTCCCTCTGCAAGGTTAGATAAAAATGACTAATTACCTTTTGCAGGTGGGAATATTGAGAAAAGAAGTGAGTGACTTGCCCAAGGTCACAAGGAAGCGAGTGAATGAACTGGGAATAGAACTCATGAGCTTTAATGTGTGCTCAGTCTATTAGAAACACTCCCTTCCTTTACTCAACTGCAACACCAAAGCAAAATACAATTTGCATTTCATTTGTTTTATCCTTATAGACTTTAGGTATCTCCAGAACCTTCTGGAATGGACGTTTGGTTATACTGCCTGTATTTCACTTCAAAGTAATTGCACTGAATTTAAGAGGCACAGGGGAAAAAAAATAAAGTAAATGTACATTGGTGTGGAGAAGAGAAGGAAGAGGGAGGGAAACGAGCCCGGAGAGACTAAAACTATGATCCAGGCAGATTCTGAGCAATAATTTTAATGGCTATTTCTAATGCAGACTGTGGCAATGTATGTTTTCACTGTGATAAAGTATAAGCACACCATACATCACCAGCTCTTTAGAATGAGACAAAATCCATTTAAAAAAAAACAAAACAAAACCACTTTGTAGGATTCTCACCTAATCTCCACAGGGAACTGTGCATTTGTAACCAGGAAGCTGGAGATGTTGTGCCGGTGCAGCAGTTTTAAGAATGTGTTGATTTCTGGGTACATAATTGGCTCTCCCACCAGAGACAGTGCACAGTGTTTCACCACCATCCCTTCTTCAAAGCGATCACCTCTCACTCCTGGCACACCTGGAAAAAAGGGAACGGGGGAAGGAAAGAGTGCTGTGGGAAAAGAATTTACAAAATAATTCATGCAAAACCTACATGCACGGCACATCTTGAATATTCATTGGAAACTGGGAAGATGTAAAGTGCAGATGAAAACTGGCTGATCATCACAGGGAAAGAGAAGATTGGTTAATCTGGGTGGGGGGGGAGGAGAGCAACATTTTACCCTCCAATAGCTGAACACCAATTTGTAAGCAACCCTTCTGAATCATCTACTTGAGCCAATCCACCTGTGCTGCTACTCATTTTAAGATTTTCATTGTGTCAAGATCAAGAAAACGGGACTGGTGACTGAAGCTACTGAGCCAGATCCACAGTTAGTGTAAATTAACATGGCATCATTGAAGTCAATGCCCCAACACTGCTTTGCACCAACGGAGGACTCAGCTCACTGTGTGTACAATGAACCTATATAAACAACAAAAGCAATATTTTAGTACACAGTATAGAATAGTCTCTCGCCCACATATAAGTCCTCAAAATACATGTGAAGGAATAGGAACGAGGGAACAAAACCAAGAACCATAAGCCGTTCTTTAAGAAGAAATGAAAAAGTTATGTTCCTCCTCCCTTGGAGCTGAAAGTAGTTTGTGCATTTCACATGAAAACAAAGGCCCATATTTCATTTAACACCGCAACAATATTCCATTGCAAATCAGTATCAGTCACCAATACAATCTGGTTTAAGACATTTCCTAAGAGACAAAAGACCTGTTAACACACAAACACTGCTTCATCCCTGAGTTGCAAGGACCACTTCCAAGTGAGAAGGTAGAAACAAGAAGGTTACCAACTGTAGCGATCCCATGGAACAGTCAGTCATCAGATGTAAGTGCTTTTAGCTAATAACATGAGCCAGATTCATACTAGCGATCTGGGAATGAAGAGCGCCCTATCCCATCCATTACCAGGTCCCTGAGCTTCTGCGTCTGCACGTGAATTCATTTCACTAGGAATAAGAGGCAAGCCAATTCAAATTTCTATTCTGAAGATGTCACTTTATATTGCCCCGTGGTGCCTTGATGCATTTGAATAATATACTAAGCATTTTAAAAGATTTATGGCTTCGTAGTCCTCAACTCACCTCATGTTGCCTAGACACTGCAGCTCAAATGGTACAGAAAATTACCCACTAGACTGCAACATCAAGATAAAAAAAGATGTTCTGAGGATACAGCCTCAACCTTAAATAGAGGAGTTGGTCTGTGAACAGAACCAGGAAGTATAGTGCGTTTAAAATTAGTTCAATTTAGTCCTGAGCCCGTGACCACTTTAGTGTCTACTAGCTTGGGACCCTGCAGGACTAGAAATGGAAATTGTACCCCTCTGGAAAGGAAAATCGCAGCTTTACAATGGGACAAACAGCACTTTCTTCTAGTTCTGGAAGGGGCAGAGATATCAGACGTTAAAGTCATGACATTTCCATGTCTCAAAGTTATTCTGGGAGGCATTTAGGTTAATTTCTCTTCCCCTATGAACCCTACGCTATTGGATAATGGTGACCAAGGCACCAGGCTTACAGGCAGAGGGAAATAAGAAATAATCCCAATAGTACATTTTTAAATTCTCTAAAATTTTCCTACAACAGTTATTGTCCAACATGGCATGCACTACATACACAATGGTGGGGTACTGAGGTTTTAGAAGCAATCATTTTGACCAGCATAAATGATATGCCAGCTCAGGGTTATTCCCAATGAATACATGGACATGTTAAGAAGCACATGAACTCCCACACACTTAATAACTAAACATAATGACCGCATTTGACTTCCCATTTCCTGTGGATGAGCTCACTTTCAGATCTAAGGTGCTCAATCTTCCACCACCTCAGCTCTTTGTGACTTTAATTTCACATATGCCTAAGCACTGCAGCTCAAGGGGTAACAGACATTATGGCTCAAGCTTCACTGTTCATATGGGACTGGCATTATAGTACTGTATTAAGGATCTTGTTTAAACATATCAGAAACACGCAGATAAGTGACCTTCCCTCCCCACCTCTTACAGCACCTAGATTTTCAGGGCACACTTCGTTATAAATCCAGGACTGCAATACCAAAGGTACCTGCTTTTCTGGGGTTATTTATTTATTATGCCTATGCAGCATGTGCCCTTGCGAAGGGCAATGGGGTTTTACTAGTCACTACCTAGAAAAAGTATCCATCAAATAAATTATCCTGCCCCTGTCCCCTTCAGCAGCCAAATCAATCAATAAGATCGATCTCGAGAGAGAGAGAGAGAGAGAGAGAAAGAGAGAATCTCATTTACACAATGGAGAATTCTGTGGCTGGAAGCTGCGTCAGGGTGGGTGTGGAGCAAGGAGAAGCACTGCCAGGACCAATCCATTCTAGCAATAACACCACTCTGCACCCACAACCCCCTCACTTCATTCTAGCAACAAATACTAGCTCTTCTATCCCACTACGGCCCCACAGCCCAGGCCCCACAATCCCCAGCCCTCTCCATTAGAATCAGGCCATGAACATCTAGTGTATGAAGATCCTAAGAAACTGTCTCATCCAAAACATAACAGGATTTAAATCAGCACCCCAACTTAACAAAAAGGAAGGCAGGACCGACTTTGCTTAACTCAAGTTGGGTTTACATAAGATAGAACACCAATGAACTAGACAGAATCACTCCATACTGTTGAAAAAAGTTTCTGCCTGTCATGTTTCTCATCCATTGGGCACGCTCCATGCTCAGCCATGATAGACGGATGGGTTACCCAATGACATCCAAGACATAGACTTGTCTTGTACATTTTACGGATGCTTCATTTGACTCCTGACCCAGTCATAATCTAAACTATAAATAAGAAAGAGCTTAGTTCTAGAGTTTTCCTGTCAAATAGGCTGGCTTTTCTTGTGCGCAAGTGTTGACCACGGCAAGGTAACTAATTTTCTATATCTGAAAAAGGATGTGAGCTAATGAGTAGCTCATACAGGAAACAAAGCCAAGAAGATTTCAGGTTACACATTTATTTAGGTGGGCTGATTTCCTGCAGCTCCTATTGACTCCAGTTGGAGTTCTGGGTGCCGAGTACTTCTAGGGGAATCAGACCCTCTAGTGCATAAAGCAGGGACATAAACATGAGAGAAAATACAGCCAACACCCTGAGGACCTCATTCCAATGAGACTCTATGGCACTCCTTCTGCTCAGGTTAATGGGCAGCTTCCATTCTTATCTCTCCTTACTTTTTATACAGCAAGGTCAAGATTTGTAGTCACCCAATCTGTCCCCACCTATTGTGGGGCCTCTATCCACAAACCACGTATCTAACTCCTGCTATCATATATGAGAGAGAGCTCCCTTCAGCTCTTTCATGGCAGCAACTAGCAGCCCAGGGGCTGATACTGAGTTCTAATGATGTAAACAAGACAAATCATCTAGGAAAAAACAACAATAAATAATGTGCCATAAAAATTTCATAGTTACATACATTTGAGGGCCCTTACTAGTCTCATGTTTCTTTTCTAGTGTTTTAGACATTTTTTGATCCACACTTAATTAGTTAGTGTCTGTTCTGATTTCTGCTTAACAGCTTCATTAAAAGAAATAAATTTAAATTACCTTTAAATTGCTTGATCAAGCTCTGGTGGTTTTCAATAGCCTCCCGCAAGATCATTTCAGGTTGGTCCATTTTCCACCGCCACTCTGTGCCCACTGGATTTGTATGATGCCTGAAAAGAGAAATATTGGATTTTTTTATTGTGATTTGTAACACACAAGAATGAGCCCACCTGCCAATCTTTGCACCTCTGACATTATTTAAAAACCAATATAACAAAAGCCAGCTGCAAATCCCCAATACAACTCCAACCCTCACACAACCCAATAAATATATGGGACTTTTCTAACAAATCAGCCAGCTCCATCAGCCCTCAATTCATGGGCGATGGTGAACACGCTGTTGGGGGAGGCTAGCCCCTGGCTGCTCCCACTCTGCCTGAGGCCCCTCCTCTCCCCTTCTGCCCTTCCCCCCATCCCCGTTGGAGCCCGGACTGAACACACCCCCGCGAACGCTAGCGCCCCAGTGCTGGGCGGCGGGAGCATCCCCAAACCCAGCACACCAGGTGGGTGCAGCTGGAGCGCCCTCAGCCCCAGTCCGGCCCCAGCCCCGAGCCTTGTGCGCACCTGCACCAGTCTGCCTGACCCAGCCTCTCGTCCGCAGAAGAGCAGAAAGGTAACTGGAAGCAGGCAGGAGGCGGCTGGGAGCAGAGCGTGGATGGGGCCACACCAGGCTGTTTGGGGAGGCACAGCCTTCCCCTGCCTATGCTACCCCCTGCCCATGCCTCAGTTTCTCTTCTCCCCCGGCAGAAAGCTGGGCCTTGCCGCACACTTTGAAGGCCAAAAGCCTAACTATTCTGGAGCCAAGGGAACACTCTGCCTCCAACCATGCCTCTATTAAAATCAAGGGGATCCAGCTCTAGCATCGCCAATGAGTGCAGCTGTGGCAATATGACACACCCACAGAGGCAGGTCCCACGCCATTTAGCCATATATTGAAGGTACAGGTGTTATCCGCAACTGACAATGAAGTGATTTGTTTCTAACATGATAGCCTTACCCTTTCTGAGCGTTCCAGTGTAAAATGGACAAGAGCAGCCTTTGTTATTCCATATACAAAAAGAACTGTGTAACTTGCAATAGATCAGAGATGTATTTATGATGGATCCAGTTAATTTCCTAGATTTATTCAGATGGGGGCTTCGCTGGTTACTTACAAGATTTTTTTTTTTAAAGTATTGAATTATTGAAACCTAATATAAAGTACTAGTTCTCCGCGCTGAAGTAAGCGGCAAACAAAACAATCAGTCAATCATTTGAGACAGAGCTGGAGTAAGACCACAATGCAGCAGCTTGCTCAGAGTCAGGAAAGCCCACCCACCCAAAGGCACTTATATCAATGTCTCAGCAGCTGTACTCAACCAATTTGCCTGCACTAGTTCTTTTTCCACAGGCCAAGCACCTGCAATTATATTTCACCCTCTCCCTTAGTTTTCCAGATATACTATAAATCCATCGAAACTCAACTGTGCAAAATTCCAAAGGCATCCTAACTGCCAGACTAGAAGGTAGTACTTCAAGTATGGTTTCCCTTCACTACAAGTGATTCATGTTGTGCATACCAGTAACAACACAGAAAGGTGTCCTAGACAATGGGCTTGATTCTGTTCTCCCTTACAACAGTGGAGTAACTCCACTGAACTCAGTGGGGTTAACTTGGTATCAACAAAAAAAAAGAAAAAAGAGGAAAAAAAAAAAAAAAGAAGAATCAGGCCCTAAAATGGTCTTTAAAAAATAAAAACCACACACACACACACTTCTGTGCCTCTTCTGTTTTCAAAAACACACTATTATTTTTAGAAGATCGAAAATGAAAGTTTCTCCTCTAATTTTGTGCATTCCCCCATCCTCTGTTCATGTTTTGAACTGATCTGAAATTCACAAAGGCTGCCTGCGTATTCACAAGGCTGCTTGTTTGTTCTCTCATTTGAGCACTTGCACCATACATTTCAGTACAGCTCTCAGAACAAATTTAAAGTGCTGCAGAGGGAACAAAATACCCTACTGGATCTGACGCAATAGCACTGATGGATTAAAACAGTGAGCAAGGAATACAGGATCAGACCTTCTATCCATACAGCATTCACCGATCAGGTTACTGTGCAAAACTCTGCTCAAGAAAATGCTGATGAAAGGATCATTTCGGACAAGTAGTTTTTGACCTGCAGAACTTAGACTCTGATATTACTCTTCTATAGTCTTCAAGGCCACTTGCCTTCCTCAGTCTTCCAGATACATAGAGCTCACACATAACATCTAATATGTGGCTAAAAGAGAGACGGAAGAGATCGCAGGCCAGAATGAAGGGCCTGACTGAAAGCCCATTGAGTTAATCAAAAGACTTCCACCAACGTCAAAGGGATCTAAGTGAGAAAAACCCTTCAACCTCACACTTTGACAGAGCTAAACTAATTGATTCTCAACCTAGCACAAGGCCAAAGTGCCTGTTTGAACCAAATATCCTTCTCGTTCAGGTAAAGAACAAATTCATGCACTGATGCCTGAAGCATCTTTAACTTCTCACAAAGGAAAAATACATAAATAAAAGTGAATCACAACCAAAAGCAGCTTTATTCTTCTCGAGTTTCTCCAAAAAACAATATTTTATCCTGCCAACATGGAAAATGTTGTGAAGGTGAAATATAAAAAGGTATTTATACAACTCTTACATGTCTATCGCTGGTACCATGCATATTTAACAGGGGGACTTGGCAGGAAGTGGATAGATCCTTGAGGGACTCCGGACATCCATTAATTATAAGCGTCTCACAGGCCTTGAATTTTTTAAACACACTATTTAATAAACACACTGGGTCATGTCTACAAGTGGCTTATTTGGCGTACAGAGTTTTAATAGGGACACAAAACATATTTCATGGCTTTGGAGACTGCATTTCCTAGGTATCGCCAGAGTCAATAATTCACTCTCACGTTTTCATTCACCAGCAGGCTCTAAGGTGTCCTAGAACATGTGCCCAACCAGTTACTCTGGTCTTAAGAACAGTCCAAGATCAAATGTAAGCAAGTAATCATAGGGGACTGCAGCGGGGCAGTTACCCCACTCCTAGGGAAAAGGGGAGGCGGCCACAGCTGTGACCACACCCAATCAGGCCACAGCTGGCCCTGATATAAGGGCAAAGGGAGGAGCTGGGTCAGTCTCACTCCAGCCTGGGAGTGGGAAGGGCCTGGCTGCCTCGGAGCTCAGGGTACTGGAAGCAGAGCAGTCCTGAGGAAGGGCAAGAGGAGCTGGGGAGCTCCAGCCTGGCAACTCCCCAGGCTGAGGCCTCATTTAAGGCCTAAGCAGGTACTGGGGCTGCAGAGGTGCAGCCTGGGGATAGGCAAAGGCAGCTGGTCCTACCCCCTTGCCAGTGATGAGCGGCCATTACAGACTGCAGTCTGCCCCAGAGAAAGGGGGCTAGATGATGACTGGCAATGGCCACTGAGGCAAGGTGGGTGTAGAGGGTTGGGGGTTCCCCTGGGAGGGGAGACCCAGAGTGTGGACGGTACTGCTGGGGGCAGAACCCCGAGGTAAAGGGCACCAGGGTCCGGGAGGGACATGAGGGCCTAAGGCAGGCGAGACACCAGCCAGCAGAGGGCGCTCAGAAAGCTGGAATTGAGCTAATTCCCGAGGCAACCAGCAGGAGGCGCCGCAGCAGTGAGTCAGTGATCTGCTACAGGGACTTTCTTCCTCTTCCAGCACTAACACACCATACTCAAAACAAAGGGGAAAATCCTATTGTATTAGAGAACTTTCAGAGTCAAAACATAGTCATTTAGGAGACTGCTCTGCTACTCTAAAATATAAGGCATGGTTGTTATAGTGTACTGCTATCTGAACACAACAGGGAGTTTTCAGATCATTCTAGCAGTCCCTCAGCAAATCAGTGTGGCCTACAAGTGAACCTTATTTGTATTCTCATCAGGCCCTTGATCTACCTATATCATTTACCAATACTACCCAAAGGACCCTGGCAATTAATCATAACTTTTTCCCAGGAAGATAAATGTTCCTGTGGTGTAAATATTTACGATAAAGCAAGCGCTAGTTTACTACCGTGGGCAAGTTCCATAAACACTGTTTGCTTAAAATGGAAAAAGGTCAGTGGATTTACTGCAAACCTTTACAGAACAAGGAGTTATTTTCCAATGTGAAAAAGTAGCCCAGTCCATTATAAAGAAACAAATAGAAAAAAAAAATTGAAGTGCCAGAGTCTGCCTGCCTAGGTAACTCAGAGTGGGATACCAGCAATAGGAAGCTTCTACAGACAGTATGGGGAAGTATGGTCTAGTGGTTAGGGATTGAAAGTCAAGACTCCTAGAACATATTCTTTGTTTGTTACTAACTCTCAATGTGGCCTTGGGCATGTCATTTATCCACCCTTAGCTTCAATCAGCAGCAAAGATTTTACTCTGTCAGCAAAGATGGTTTTGTGCTATATATTTCTTTTGTTTGTTTTATTTTGGGGGCTGGGATGAGGAGGGGAAAGAGTTGGGGTTAAGAGCCATGTAATTTGGTAGAACATGCTTTTTCTAATAGAGACCTTTTGAAATGCATTAAGAAAACAAGTACCTCTCAGAATTCAGCCGAGTGTATCTAATATTCTTTCCCCAAGGAAATGTGTATTGCAATCAACACAACAACTGTTCCCCACTTAACAAGAATGAGGAGACATGGAAGCCTCTCTTTCAAAATCAACTCATAAGACTGTTTCTAGCATTCTGTCAAAAATGGATTGGCAAGACAGAGTGCCATTTCACCAACCATATGCAATAATTAGCAGAAGAAAGTGAGCTCAGTGCTTCCAATAGCTTTATTTTATTGTTATGCCTTTTTTTCCCCAAGTGGCTAGCCATAGTTCAGGGCCCTGAGGATGTTTCAGTTGGAAGCAGATGTTGATGGAGTCTGGTATTTTCTTTGATGCAATCTTGTTTATTTACAAGGAAAGTACAGAGTCCTGCTTCTCGGAACACAGAAGGAATCAAAAACCAAAAGAGCAATTTCTTAGCTTACAGCCCCAAACCTTTTTATCCAACGATCCAAAAGCACTATCTTTTCCCAGGGTCACACACCGTGCTCAGGAGCTACTGCTCGGCTTTCTTGCTTTTTCACCGCTGAGTCTCTGTCTGTTCTGCCATCCCTCACACCCACCCAAAAACAACAGCAAAACCCCACCACCCAGCTGGTCCAAAACTCCTGGGCAGGGTCACCTAACCCTTTTGTCTTAAGTAGTGGCTTGTGATTGATTTGTCCTATTGAACATCATGGTTTTGAGATACAAGAGTGGGAGTGATGAAAAGTATGGATTTCAGTACTGGTATGCTGTTGAGACTAGGAAATTAATGTTGAGGGAAAGGTATCTCAATAATGATACCGGCTAGCTTTTTAAAAATGTTTTTCGTCCAAACAAAGGAGGAAAGTATCATCTCCATTTCACAGATGGGGAAAACTGAAGCAGAGAGGTAAAGTGACTTGCCCAAGGTCATCCAGTAAATCAGTGGCAGAGCCAAGAATAGAAGCTATGTCCCAATCCAGTATCCTGTCCACTGGACCAGACTGCCTGGTTTTAGAGGACTTTTTGGATACATATTATTGCTTACTCACTGTGTGACCCTGGGCAAATTACTCCACTTTGCTGTATCTCAGCTTTCCCTTCTGTACAATGGGGATAATAATACTCCTTACTTTGCAGGGCACTCGTGGAAAATCCTATCTAAGTGGAGAGTACTATTGTGTATATATATAGTGAGATCTATTTCCCACCCTATATTGCCTGGACTTGACAAGGCAGGATTTAATTAGGTATTTATACTGAACTGAGCACCTCATAAAGAAGTTGCTACAAAATGGAGGTGGCAGCCACAGAAGCCACTGTACCGATAGGCCTGTGGAAGGTATTCTCTGTTCTCCATTCAAATAACCTTTTTGTTAGCATGTTTAAGTTTCCACCATTTATTGCTGGCATCAAACCCAAGCTATATATTTTGCAAACCGTCTGGCTTACCCTCATGTTTGAAGTCAATTGAACTGTACCTGTGGAAGGAATCCAGAATTAGGCCCTGTGACAGAATTTTCCCAGCGCCTCACCCGGCAACAGGGGAAGATAAACTAAAGCCCCACGCTACCATTCAGCCCAAGGCTCTTTCCTCAAGGGTGGCAATACAAACAAATTCAAAGCAAGACCAAAGCTGGTTGGAACACTTGGTCATTGCCACTACCCATCGTTCAAGCCTCCAGCAAGCCAAGAGGAAAGAAATACATCCTTCCTCTGGCTAGCTGTGCCTCTGCTTTAGCCCTACCCCAGGTTACCCAGGTGACAGGCAGGATCCCCCTTACACATGGGGGCTTAACAAGCACCTTTATACGTTGTCACACAAGTGCTGAAACCCGTAGGGTCCTTATTACTGAGCCAGTGTGACCTGCAAAGGAAGGCAGGGGTTGGGACAGTCTGGTCTTATGGAAAACAAACTAGAGGACAAATCAAGCCTGGGGAGAAGGCTAAAGCTAGGGTTTAGGTAATGCTAGTTTTGAATTACCCTGTTTTTGTTAACCGAACAAACCCCTACAAGAAGACGACTTCACTTATTAAAATGAGTAGGTTGTTTGGTGATGGCAGGGGCCTTCTCCGGCTTAAAGGCTCCAATTCTATTTAATGTAATTCTATTACAGTCCAGTGTTGCTAACTTTCGTGATTTTTATCATGATATTTAATGTTTCTCTAAAAGCCCGAGCTTCTGGAGTCAAGTTATTAGATGAGAGTCTGCTTTTGTTGGTTTTGTTTTTAAAAAGGTATGTCTCTTGCCCTCCCAACTGCAGAGAAAAGCTTGAGAACCTGAAAACTCTCAATGTATTTCTTTTCAAAATTTCATTATTTCTGCGGGCCTGACGCTTGCTCTTTGAACACTGGGGATTGGCAATACAGATATTCAAGTATTACAGTAAGGAAATCCATCCCTGAGGAGTGCAAGCCACGAAATTTCAGGTTGCTGTACTAGTGAAAGACTGAGCATTTGGACACAGCTGTAACCAATGTAGTGTTAAAAGAAGAAATATGAGCTAATTTTTATAGGGTATTTTATTCCGGTTGCCTCCTACTCAAATACAAAATAATAAAACCTATTAATTGAAATCTTATTTAACTGCTTCATCTCTCCACAGTAATTGATTGGGTTTTAGACACTCAGCCAAAGGAGATAATCAAATCAGGTTTGCTTAGTGATCTCCTAAGTAATCATGACATAATATGCATGGTGTCGGAAAACTCAGTCAGTATGCTTCCTCTAACTGATTAAAAGATTTGGTCACTTAAATTTTTCCATTTAGACAATTAAGCTGAAGAGACACGACAAATACAGTGGACAGATTGAGAGCAATAATGGATGGTGACAGACTACTTTTTTTTTTTTGTAAAGTGAATTATTAGTTTGGGATATTTATGTATTATAATAATTAAAGGTTTGTTCCTGTTCCCATTGCCAACTCCTACTCACTTTACTAAGGCATGAATAAGCCCTTAAAAAACAGGCATACCGTATTATCCCTTGAGCCCTGTGAAGCGACTACGGTATTAGCATATGACGACAATGTGTACACTGCGCTTAGGAAATCCTGGGCCAAGTTTAATCTTGCCTGTCTCTGAATGGAAGTAGTATTGAAGACAGAGCACCCCTAATTGCTTCCTTTCACCAGTGCTGGGTATTATATCTACACAAGGCATAATGCCGCCACAGATGATGGAGTGAGCCAAACCACGCTTTTAAAAAAAAGGGACTCAAGCTGCAGAGTTTAACATGCCAAGGGCCGAGCCATGGCCACACAAGCATATGGCCTTTAGGACGATGAGCATCACAACCAACGCTAGCCAGCACCCACCTCGAGTGAAGACAGCCAAACTATAACCATGCCTTGCCAGGGGAGTGGGGGTGGGGAAAGAGGCTCCTTGTGCCTTTTCCCCACTTGCACTGGGACAGCCATCATTTACCTCTACGGGTATGTCTATACTGTAAAAAAAACCTGCAGCAGTAAGTCTCAGAGCCCAGGTCAATTGGTTCAGGCTTGTGCTACGGGGCTAACAATAGCAGCGTAGACGTTCAGGCTTGAGCTGGAACCTGTGCTCTGAAACCCAATGAGGGGAGACTGTGTAGAGCTAGCTGACAGGGCCAGTCAGGAGGAAAATACATATTACAAATATTTTACTAGCATTGGATCAAAAACCACTTGAGTCTCCAACAGCATAGATGATAACTATGACGGGTTACCCTGCACTCTGGGGTGACACTTGATGTACTGTTCCACCAGTCGGTGCTCCCTGTTACCACAGTATCTGAGTACCTCACAACCTGGAATGTATCTATCCCCACAATAGCCCTATGAGGCAAGGCAACACCATTATCCCCATTTTACAGATGGGGAACTGAGGCACAAAGACTAAGTGACTTGCTCAAGGTCACACAGGGACTCTGTGGTGCAGTAGGAAATTAAACCTGGTCTTCCAAGTCTTAGGCCAGTGACCTAACCACTGAACTACCTAGGCTGTACCTAGCTCCCCCAAAAAACTGGACAGAAAGAGGTAGGGATGACCCTAGATTACTGAAATTTGCTACACATCTGTTTTTCACATCTGTATCTGTTTTTAACTGCACCTGACAGCTGAAGAGACATTCTTCCTGTTCATACCGAAGAACTTACTAATTAGACCCATTTCACCCAAAGCAAATAAACTAGAATGTTTTTCAGCATAGTCCTCTAGAAAGTGATTTCCTTGCACTCCGTTTGTCACCATTAGCAAAATCCGTTTTCCAGCATTACTACTCATTAGTGCTACTCCATTTCCAGCATTATTTTAAAAAGTGATAAATGGCCTCCACAGAGCTATGAGTTAGAGTCATATGGCGGGTGTCACACTTGGTGATTTATCCCAATTATCGTACTTTCAAATTTACTCTTCCTTGGCGTCTCTGATTCAGCCCCATACTTCAAGACACAGAATCCTGCTGATAGAAAATACTGTAGTTGGGTTGTTTTGGAGGGGAACGGTATTAAATTTTCTGTAATAGAACACGAGGTACCAAAAAGCTCCATTTGGGTGGTTTTATTGCTTTCTATTTTACGTTTATGTTACGCCCCATCTGTGTTGGGATTGGGTACACAATTACACACACGCACAGTTACCATTGCAGAATTAACTGAACCATTACAAACTGAAGTCTTGAAAAGAGAAAAAAGAAAAAAAAAATACTACATTTTGTTTCCTAGCTACAGAACAGTTATGACATACTGTAGAAAAGAGTGGGAAAATAACACCCATTAACTAACTATGCCATATGAAATTCATGGTGTCCTTTTAAACCATGAGGTGTGGAGAACCTATTTAGGATTACAGTACCAATTAAGGCTCAAGTGTTGATTTAAATAGGATGGCCAGTACAGAACGTTCGAACTTAGCATTTACATAGCAGTTATCTTCAAAGTCCTTTTCAAAATGATATCAATTGGTCTGCACTGGGACTGTTATTTAAAATACTTTTACTCTTAAATTTGCAGACTACACCTCTACCCCAATATTACGTGACCTGATATAACACAAATTCGGATATAACGCGGTAAAGCAGCGCTCTGGGGGAGCGGGGCTGCGTGCTCCGGTGAATCAAAAGCAAGTTCGATATAACGCGGTTTCACCTATAATGTGGTAAGATTTTTTGGCTCCCAAGGACAGTGTTATATCAGGGTAGAGGTGTATCAAGATAGGGGGAGCAACTGACACTCAGGGGAATGCAGCTGTTTTCACAGAATGATATTGAAAGGTCCGGCACACTGGCAGAATATGAAAACGAATGGTGTCTATGTGCTCTTGGGGAGAAATAATACCCAAGCTAAGTACAGTTTGAATGGCATTGAATTAGTTAATCAGATAGAAGAAGAAGGAACAGTTGAGAAGTTGAAATAACTTTCAGCTACTCCTATTCATCACATTTTCACTTTTAACAAAACCATTCATCTTGGGATGGGTACTTAGGAATGCATGCGCGCTCACACCCACAAGAGAGACCCAGGTTCGTACAACATAGAACATATGAACACATTTATTTAACCCATCTGTGACCCTGCACCATGTGGAAGTTGACTCTTTTTTTTTTTCAACTGAATGAGGTCCCGAGATGGCATATTAGTGGTTGGTATTTTTTCCAGTGGACTTAACGTTGCAAGAAAAAACTAGCTGCATAGTAAAGCACAGCGTGTTCAGTCTCTTGGCTAGCTCAGTCTCTTGGCTAGCTCCTTTATAGCCTAAATGTCATCTTTCCAGATGAAAAATGCTTTAGAAACTCAAGGATGCTTTTGAAATTGTTCCCACCCTCACTATCGAAACAGCAAGAACATACATTGAATTAATCCTTCCACCAAATTCTCAGACACTAAAAGGATCTTTTTAAAATGTCTTTTTAAAATGTCATACAAATGGATTAAAAATTAAAGAGGGCTATTAAACCAAATTTATCATATTAATATTTTCTTACTCTGGATGCAAAATTTAGCAGCCTTTGGTAATGAAACACCTTAAACTTAAAAACCTCCCATTTGCAATTGTAATAAGAAGGACATTGAGGTACTGACCCTGCAACTGGATCTCCACATGCAAGCACATGTCCAGTTGCAAGATCAAGGCTATGTGTTACTAAGTGTGTGTACACAGCACACAGCAGATTGTCAGCACGCAACAAATCAAATTTAAATTTTTTGAATTATTGTTTGGAGGGCGGGTTAATAGGTATGCTGAGTTCAGAGAATTGTGAGCAGGTCTTTCTCTCATGCTAAGAATCCAGGAGGAGATTATAAACACACCAATTAATGCACCAAAGTAAATCATCATCAGTACTTTACCTCCAGCAAAACACACATTTGTTTGCACAAGCCAGGCTCGGTGTGGTCTCCATGCAGCGGTGACTTTCAATGCCATAAAAGGTGTGTTTGTAGCAGCCTCCTCTACCTCGCAGCATCGACTAGAAACAGGAAAAGAAGAAGGCACATAGAAGTTTAACAGTTTGCAACCAATGGATGCAAAAAGCAAAATAATCTAGAAAAACAAGATTTGACAACTCCAGACACATTTCAGCTTCTTTCATAGAAAGAAATAAGACAATGGATCAAACTTAATTCTTACTCCCATTATACAGGAGATCAAACTAGATTATCACAATGGTTCCTTCTGGCTTTACAACCTAGGAACGTATGAAAATTCCAATGTAACTGACTTCACTAGAGATTTATACCTGTGACTAATTAGCTCAGTAACCTGAATACCAATAAGGCTGCTTAAATTAAGCTTCCTTTTGCCAAAGAATCCAGAGCAGAGTCAATGCATTGGAATGGAGATTAAGTCCCCGATGCTGTATTAACTGCAATACAGCAACACTCAAACATCTTTACAGGCATTTCTTTCAATTTTGCATCATTTTTGTTTTTAATACTGTCATATCAAATGCTGTACGGTTATTTGTTCCCATAACAGATCTTCAATTTCAATCATCAGCCACTTTGATTTTCAAATCCATCCATGGACAGATTCCACATGTAAGCAGTAGGTCACAATAATGACAGATATCGTCTATTTGAGAAAATTCATGGCAAGCAGATCAGTGTACACAGTGTACAGCAGCTTATATATGTGCCTATATAAAAAGTTTACATCAGTGCTGGAAAATTCATGACTCTCCTTTACAGGAAGGAAACAAACAAAGCTCTAGTTTAAACATTATTTTTTCTTAAATAGTATCATGCACCACATCTGTTATTAAAGCTTTTAGCCTTACAAAAACACTCACTATCAATAACCAACAGGTTAAGCCACTTAGCTGTACATTTAAGGTAACTTTCTTGTAAAAAAGTTACTACAAATAGTAACAAAAATCAATTTAAAGGCTGCCTTATTAAACATCCACTTGTTTTAATTCTCCTGAAAAACTGCTTCTTTCTCAATCCTAATCTAATACAGACCCTCTTTTACACCAAGAGCCTGTTCCAGGAGGATTGCATTATCTCCTTAAGCCTGGGTTTTCAGCAGCTACCCAGAGGTTCTCAAACTGGGGGGTCATGACCCCTTAGGGGGTCACAAGGTTATTACTTGGGGGGTCGTGAGCTGTCAGCCTCCACCCCACCCCCACTTCACCTTCAGCATTTATAATAGTGTTAAATGTGTTTTTAAATTTATATGCGGGGGTCGCACTCAGAGCTTGCTGTGTGAAAGGGGTCACCAATACAAAAGTTTGAGAACCACTGTTCCCTTAGGAATTTGCAGTCTATTTAGAATGCATCTTGCTTGGGACAGACACTTTTTTTTTTTTTTTGCACAACACATCAGATAAACAACAACAAATGGGACAGGATCCCTATCACTATCAAGAGGGAAAGAGGAATATAATGGATTAACTTTTAATCAAAAAGCTTCAGTGAGCCAAATTAAAGTTTCATCCTCTCAGAGAAAAAGAAAATACAGTTAATGTCTAACCATTACAGTATAATTATGCACGAAGTGATTTAAAAAAAAAAAGGGGGGGGTTGTAAAAAAGGTGATTGTGCCCTCTGCTTCCAACCAGGTGTTAAATTACTATTTGTATTGTTGTAGCACCTAGGAGTCATTGGACCCCTTGCTTGATGCTGTACAGAACAGCGCAGAACAAAAACACAGTCCCTGCCCAATGCCATATTTGCACATCATCTAAGAGAGCCAGATAGCGCAGATGGATATTCTGAGATGCCCAGAAGTACAAATTATTCGTACCTGCCAATTCTTTTCTGTAATATGGCAAAGCATAAATACATCTAATCAGTTAAGATGGTACTGTACAGCTTGTTTTCATTAATAAACCTTAGGCCTACTTCTGCTTTCCACTGGTTTAAATTAGATCTACTAAAATCAATTAAGATACCAGTCTAAAACTGATAACTTAGGCCAGATCCAAACTACGCACTTTGGGATAACTACGTAGTGCCCCCATCCATTCCCAAATTGTAGTTCGATACTTTTTAATGGGTTTTATGTAATATTGCTTGAAGCGATGGCATTTTAAAACAAATCAGTTCTCTATTCTTCGCTCTCATCAGCAGCACTGACCAAGTCAGACAACTTTTTCTTTAAGTATCTCGCTGCCTCCTAGTATGTTAAAAACCACAGAAGGAACGTTTTTAAAAGTAATTTTACAGCCCACTTTTTGCAATCGATGCAGTGGTCACCAAAAGCATTAGCAGGATCAATATGCCTTACAAAACATTAATGACAGTACAGCAGGGTGCGCTTTAAACCATTCACAGGTGCAGATATTGTGATGGGACAGTTCTCCATCAGGCATTTCAGTAAAAACTAGATTCAGCCACCCATGTTAGCAATCATCATTCAAAGAGTTCTTTTCAAAACAGACCACGCTAATCATGAGCCAAAAACAGAGAGACCAGGGAAACTGCCATGACTCCAGAATTAAAGATGTGTCAGCATGTTCAACAAAAGTGCTTAATCCCAGAGTTTAAAATTCTGAGAATGTTTTAGTAAAATATACACTGAATTTGCAAGATTCATAACATTCTCTGTTTTTCCAATGAGGGGAGAGAGCAGACCCTTTAGATCAGTCACAAAACATAGGATCATAGGGCTTAAAGGAGGGGTGGGGCAATATTATACAATTCAACTTTCAGAATCTCACACACTAGTAAAGTTATTTTACTCCTTAGAAATAAAATCCAGCTTATTGATTGACAAATGCAGAAAATCCAAGGACAAGGCAGTACAACCACAGAAAACCAGAAACATCAGTTAAAGGACAAACTGGTCTGAACACCCTGCAACTGCTAGGTCAGTTTTACGATGAAATGTGTCGTCTTTGCTTTAGAAGACCTTGCCTCTGTGGTGAAAACAATCTCCCCAACACTCCCAATTATTTTTCATGCTATATATTACTGCAGACAGGAGCTACAACAACAGGAATAAGCTGCAGAAAATGAGACTACTAGAGAGTGGCTCCAACTTCTTTGCCTAAATCATATTTCCACTCTTCACAGCAGGGATTTAATAAATCAAAATGCAAAGCGACAACATTATAGACAGCTTAAGGTTTGGTTACAGGTAATTATTTTCAAATGGTTATTTTGGACAGAGAATGGTCACACCTGATTTAGGTCTCTAGATGTTTGTTTTTGTTAGTGTTGCAAAACCTTAAAAAAATTAAAAGGTACCTTTGTCCACCGACAAAGCTTCACACCGGAATGGCTTCCAATCAATTTGTATCCTGGACAGAAAAAAGGGAAGGGTTAGTTCCATTGATTTTAAGCTGCAGTAACTGGCACACAAAATTAATCTAGTCTCAGAGGATTAACATCTCCCCTACCCGCTAGCCACCCCTAAAAATTAAAGGTGTTCAGATGGTGGATGTGACACAATACTAGAGCTTGTCTATATGGAGAGCTAATGAGCTGCAATGCAAGCCAGAGTGTGACGTGCAGCACCACTAGCTTGCTGCGCACTAACTCGTCACGTAGCCCCCACTACAAAGTGCACCACAGAACTTTTAGTACAGTGTAGTGATGTCCACGCAGCAAACTAGTGCTTGGTGAGCTAGTGTGCTGGAGAGTCCCACCTTGTCTACATAAAGCGTTAGTGTGTGGCAAGCCGAGCCCTAAGTTAACGTGGTGGAGAAACTTAACACACCCACATGAACAATTCCCTGCATTAGAGCTATTTCATTGATAGCATCGGCCTTGTTTTATTCTCGCGAGCCCAGACCTCAGAGGGAAAGCCACATGCCACTCAAAACTGACTCCACCTCATTCAGGATGGCTGCTGATTGTTTACAGATGATATATTTATATTGTCCAGTCTCCCGCTAATGAAAAGAGGGTGGCCCCAACATGGGGCCGTGTGACACAGTGGCAGACTCTAGGACAAAGCACAGTGACAAAGAGTCTGTGTTGAGGCATCCGCTACTTAGGCACATTGTAACTATGGCCGAATCACAGCAGCAAGCAAGCCAGTTAGCTCCAAACCAATCATACAGAGGATGGACTCTCTCTCAGGGGCAAAAGGAAATAGGGTCTGGAACACAAGGGGTCTTCAGGAATAACCCTGGGAACAGCTAAACCTGAGGGAGGAAAGCTTAGGCAGAAGGGGGTGAATCTGAACTATCTGCATGGTGCAAAGTCCAGGTGCTTATAGGTTTCTAGGGTATGGCTAAAGGGTATAAAGCAGACGTCAATGTAGGAAAGACCCTTCAGTCTCATAATGCATCATCTAGCCCTTCAGAAAGGTGCAGGAAACAAAAGCACAGGTTATACCCAGAACAAGACTTATCACACCTCTGCTCACCTCTTCCAGAAGCTTCTCCCACACTAGTGTCTCTGCCCAGTTCTGAAGTGGGCACCTCAGGAGAACGATTGTTCCATCTTCATGTCCTTTCAATATAGACTCAAGAGAACCAGCAAATGGCCTATGTGAAGTGATATTTGTTCACTAAAACGGGGCAGGGACCAACCCAGGGCCTCATGTAGGCTGCTAAATAGCCAGCGTATGTCATTCTCCAAACTGGCCCGACCTTAAATTAGAACCCTAGCAGTGACTCTTCCCCTGGACAAGGGAAGGGGATCTTCTTCAGCAAGGCTGACAGACCAAAGAGAATCACAGCCAGCTCTCCTCAGCCCACTCATGCCGCAACAGTGATAAGAGTCAGAAATGGAAAGGAGAATGATGGGCTTGAAATGGAGAGAAGCAGGAAGGAAGCCTCAGGATTTTAAACTGGACTCAAGGTATTGTGGGCCAGATTCTCAGCTGGTGTAAATTGGGGTAACTCCATTGTCTTTAGTGGAGTTACGCTGATTTACACCAGCTAAGACTCCAATCCTATATTCTGAAGATAATGTAAATTTGACATCACTTCATGACATTACAACAGTATTAACACACATTTTTTCAAATTCATTGGGATGAGGGGATTAATTAGATAATGTTCATTAAGCTCTAAGCACTATTACCCTAAATAGTCTACATTAGGTTATTTTCATCTTTGGAAAAAAAAAATGCTTAGATACCCAAATGTCTGTAAGATTTAAATTCACTATGAAATGGGCACAAAGAGATAAGTGGGATTCGGAAAGCCCACTTGCATAACTCAGACCAAATGCAGAGCTCTTTACTAATCAATGCAGACTGGACACCCACAGACCCAAAGGTTTACCTCAGCTAGCTAGTTTTACTTGGTTAATTCTGGCAGATGTTTATGATGTTTATTCTTTTAAGGCAAATAAAAGTTTATGAATCAAGTCATCCTTCCTGCCCAGAAGCATGAGTTAGATATAAAAACCTACCATTCGGCACACAGAACCAATCACTGCCACCCACAGCGAATCAAAGAGCGGAATTAGTGTGTTTATTTTACGTTCTTCACTTGTGAAGTTATCACACACGTCTCATTGCAACCAGGCTCAGGGTGATGCTCCATCCTGATATACACGCCCCCGAAGCCGCAACGAAGTCAGTGCAGAATTAAAATGAGAGTAAGAATCTGAGTCAGATGTACCAACTACAAATAAAGCGGCATGATAAACTGCAAGCACAGGAGGCTGTGCAACTATTTTATCCACTGAGCATACACAGCACTCAACAGGCTGTTTGTGTTCATAGGTATTGAGCACCCTTCACCTCCTACTGAAGTCAAAGGGAGTAGAGAGCACTTCAAAGGACTAGCCGAAAGCATGTTACGTAGGCAGAAGTTACACAAAAATTAATTCTGATGGACAATGAACTATTGGCTGTCAAAAATCCTATGGGCCAGAATGAATTACTTCAGTGGAGAGAGACTTGTGCCTACCCCAAAAAGCTTACAGTGGACAAATTGGAGAAAGTTCAGAGAAGAGCAACAGAAATGGTTAAAGGTCTAGAAAACATGACCTTTGAGGGAAGATTGAAAGAATTGGGTTTGTTTAGTCTGGAGAAGAGAAGAATGGGGCGGGGGGACATGGGAACAGTCTTCAAGTACAGAAAGGCTGTTACAAGGAGGAGGAAGAAAAATTATTCTCTTTAACATCTCAGGATAGAACAAGCAGGAATGGGCTTAAATTGCAGCAAGGGAGGTCTAGGTTGTACATTAGGAAAAAATTCCTGTCAGGGTGGTCAAGCACTGGAATAAATTGCCTAGGAAGGTTGTATAATCTGTCACTGGAGATTTTTTAAGAGCAGGTTAGAGAAACACCTGTCAGGCATGGTCTAGATAATACTTAGTCCTGGTGGACTAGACTAGATGACCTCTCAAGGTCCCTTCCAGTCCTATCATTCTATGATTCTATGAATGAAGCTATGCCATTTTACACCTGCTGAGGGCCTGTCCCCATCTTTTTAAGAAATAACACATTTTACTAATGTATTTGGGCATCTGTGTAGCCCCCATCAACATTTAAAATATAGGATTTATTTTCATCAAAACTACATAGAGACACAGAGTTTAGAGCCAGAAGGAACCAGATCACCTACTTTGACCTCCCGTACATCACACGCCACCACCATCACCCAGCACCCGCACGCTAAACCCAACAACCAAAATATTACACACCTCAGGAGACTGTTATGCACCACAAGCAGAAAATATCAGGGGCCAGATGTGCACCAGAATCCGAGGCCCCTGCAATGGCAGGGAAATGATTAAGTGAGATATGCTCAGATAATCCTGGCAAGTAGCTCACACCCACATGCTGCAGAGGAAAGCAAAAAAAACCCAAAGCCATATGAGGCATGGGAGCCTGGTCTAGTGGATAGGGCACGTAACTGGGAGTCAGGAGACTTGGAGTCTATTCCTGGCTCTGCCACTGCCCTGCAGTATGACTTTGGGCGAGTCATTTCATTTCCCTGTGCCACTTCTTCCCCTCCTGTCCTGGGTCTGTCTTGTCTATTTAGGCTGTGAGCATTTTGGGGTAAGGACTCCCTCTTGTTAGGTTTCTGCAATGCCTACCACAGTGGGGCCCCGATTTCAATTGAAGCCTTTAGGTGCTACTGTAATTCATTTTTATTATTTGTCTGAGTAGAACTAACTGCACGTCTTCTTCCTCCCTTCCACGAAGGTTCCATTGACCACATTTGTAGCTCACGTCACTCCACAGAGCTCCCATGCCTTTTTTTTTAAAAAAAAAACATTTTACCCATTCATCAGGTGCCATTTGCAGCCCTCCATCGACAGTTTTAGGAAAGATTTATTTATTTTCTCCAAGACTATTGCACTGCATGTCAGTAAGAAAGTCTCAATATTATCACTAAAAAAAAAGAAAAAAAGAAACACCTATTATATTAAAGTTTTACTGAAAATAAAACCCACCTGCCCAAATCCCCTGTTGACCAGTTCAGGGTAATGAAAAAATAAGATCAATCTTAAGAGATGTTGAGATCCTGAACCTACAATGTTTATTTCCCTTGAATAAGGGCCACTCACGCCAAATTCACTATGCTGAGCACCTGCAAACCTCCAATAAAGGTAATGGGGACTGCACATGCTCAGCACCTCCTAAGATTTTGCTCAACATTGATGAGGGGCTGAAGCTCTTAGCCAACTTTAGCCATGAAAAGTGTCTGACTCATCTAGTTGGCCTGTGCCAGGAATTATATTATTGGAAGAAATAGCACACAGATCTGCAGAAGTGCTTAAAAGCAATTATGTAGCTGGTAAGCCAAGCTCTTCACCTACTGTGTTGACTGTGGAAAGTTTGGTGATAATTACCCACTCAGCCATCCTAGTGGTTTCAAGAACTATTAAGTAATGGCAAAGTCCTAAGCCAAATGAAACCCATCCCCATGCAGGTTAGTGGCTAAAGTTTAATAGCTCAGTATGGCTATTTTAACGAATAAAACCATTCCTCCAATTTCTCTAAAACCCATTTATCTGTCTCCCATTTGGTCTACCAATACCGGCAGCAAGCCAGCCTAAGTAACACAGAAGACAGGAGCACAAAGGACTGTGCATACTCATGATTAAACTATACAGCAGGGGTTCTCAAACTGGGGGTCGGAACTCCTCAGGGGGTCGTGAGGTTGTTACATGGGGGGTCGCGAGCTGTCAGACTCTACCCCAAACCCCGCTTTGCCTCCAGCATTTATAATGGTGTTAAATATATTAAAAAGTGTTTTTAATGTATATGGGGAGGGTCGCACTCAGAGGCTTGCTATGTGAAAGTGGTCCCCAGTACAAAAGTCTGAGGACTCCTACTATACAGGATACGGTAGCATTTTTTGTGGGTGCAAAGGAGACAGAATCAAAAGGAGGCTCTTCTCTCTCATTATGTTGTGTGTCTGCTACCTGACCAAAAATAATGAACCCTTCAGTAGCCCAGGCCAGGACACCTTTTCCATCAGCTGTGCCAGGTCACCTTCACTGTTATACTTTTTTGGTTCTGTGGCAACTCTATTGATCTTCTTTCCTATTTGCTATGCTTACAATGGCCGTCTCAATTAAATCCAGCTATTGGTCCCATCTAAAAGCACTCAGGGCAAGCCTGTGCATAGATATTCCCAAGGACATTCTGAACATATTCAGCTGTCTTTGCTAGTAGTTTCAAGGTGTTAGCAAAGAAATTTCAAGTTTCACATCTTCCCAAGACACTTATAATGAGATACAGGCTTAAGCAGAAAGTTTAGCTTCAATATACTCCAAATAAAAAAATGCTTTCCAGACAGCACTCTCTCTAATCACAACTAGATGGATTTATGGTCATACCACTGCTCAAAAGTAGTACTCATCAACACATCTTTAATGACGATTCACGTAAGTCAAGCCCATGAAATACCTTTAACATCCTAAGCAGGATCATAATGAAATCAACAACAACAAAAATTTACTGAAAGCACAAGGAGTTCAAAACTGGGATTTTGTACCAAGTGAGCCTTCTCTAGCTGATGAGTTCTGAAAAAACTAGAGCTTGCCAAATGGTGAATTTCAGTAATCAAGCCTAAGTGTTATAAAAGACATGAATTATAGCCTGCAGATCAGCTTTTGAGAGAAATGAGTGTCCTCTGGCTATAATAATATGGGGATAAAAAGAATATTTGGTAATGATCTGTTCTGAAAGTCAGACTTTTAAAAGACGAGACAGAAGCTACGTTACAGCTGTCAAGCGGCAGGGTGTACATAGTAAAAAAAATTAACCACAACTCAGACACAAGCTGCACCATTTTTATCAAGTGATTTAAAAAAAATCCAAAAACCACTGTTTGGCATCCATACGGGGATCACATCCTATGTTCTCTGCCACTGAAAATTCATCACCAGTGAAAGGATAGAGTGTGTTCTCCATTACAACAGCATGTCATCCATCAGAACTGAAAACATCTCCAGAAAACTCAGATGTTCAGGCCTTGTCTGCACTAGGAAATTTTGCCACTTTAACTATACTGGTATAATTAAAAAGGCAAAACCCTCTTACTGCGGATGCAGTTATACTGGTATGAGTGCGAGTGCTTACCCCGGTATAAGCTTAGCCTTGGTCTACACTACGAGTTTAGGTCGAATTTAGCAGCATTAGATCGACTTAACCCTGCACCCATCCACACGGCAAAGCCATTTGTGTCGACTTAAAGGGCTCTTAAAATTGATTTCTGTACTCCTCCCCGATGAGGGGATTAGCACTGAAAGCGACCCGGCTGGGTCGAATTAGAAGTAGTATGGACGCAATTCGACGGTACTGGCCTCCAGGAGCTATCCCAGAGTGCTCCATTGGGACGCTCTGGCAGCGCTCTCAACTCGGATGCACTGGCCAGGTAGACTGGAAAACCCCCGCGAACTTTTGAATTTCATTTCCTGTTTGGCCAGCATAGCGAGCTGATCAGCACAGGTGACCATGGAGTCCCAGAATCGCAAAAGAGCTCCAGCATGGACCGAATGGGAGGTACTGCATCTGATTGCTGTATGGAGAGACTAATCCGTGCTATCCAAACTCGGTTCCAAGAGACAAAATGCTGGAATATTTGAAAAAATGCCGGACAGAGGTTATACTAGGGACTCGCAGCAGTGCCGCATGAAGCCTACTAAAGAACCAGAGAGACAAACGGATGCTCCAGGTCAGAGCCCCAGACATGCCACTTCTATGATGAGCTGCGTGCCATTCTAGGGGGTGCCCCTACAACTACCTCACCCCTGTGCTTCCCTCCTCCCCCACCCCTCCTGGGCTACCTTGACAGTTATCCCCCCATCTGTGTGACGAATTAATAAAGAATGCATGAATTTGAAACAACGACTTTATTGTCTCTGCAAGCAGAGATCAAAGGAGGGAGGGGAGGGCAGTTGGCTTACAGGGAAGTAGAGTGAACCAAGGGGGCGGGTTTTCATCAAGGAGAAACAAAACAGAACTTTCATACCGTAGCCTTGCCACTCATGAAACTGGTTTTCAAAGCTTCTCAGAAAAGCACAGCAGGGCGTGCTGTGCATCAAACCACCCTGGTGTCTGGCTGCGCGTAATCAGTGGCCAGGTCATTTGCCTCAACCTCCCACCCCACCCTAAATGTCTCCCCCTTACTCTCACAGATATTGTGGAGCACACAGCAAGCAGTAATAACGATGGGAATATTGGTTTCGCTGAGGTCTAACCGAGTCAGTAAACTGCACCAACGAGCTTTTAAACATCCCAAAGGCACATTCCACTACCATTATGCACTTGCTTAGCCTAGAGCAGCCGGAGGCAGAAGCCTCCAGCTGGCATGATATTCCAGGCAGGACTGAATCTCCATTAGACGAAATTTAAAGAAGAGAATGACCTGAAGTCATTCCCGTTTTTGTTCAGGCGCTCCCGAGCAACCTAACCAAGGTTGGCCAGGAGCACCCACAGGACGACGGCTAGCAGTCGTATTACAACATCTGCCGTCCGCAAGGCAAGGCAAGGGGATGCTGCTGGGTAGCACTGCATCTGCCAGCAGCACCCAGGAGACATACGGTGACAGTGAGCTGAGCTGGCTCCATGCTTGCTGTGGTATGTCATCTGCACGGGTAAGCCAGGACAAAAGGCGATAAACGATTTTTTGCCGTTGCTTTCACGGAGGAAGGGAGGGAGGGGGGCCTGACAACATGTACCCAGAACCACCTGCAACAATGTTTTTGCCCCATCAGGCATTGGGAGTTCAACCCAGAATTCCAATGGGCAGCGGAGACTGCAGGAACCATAGGATAGCTACCACAATGCAACGCTCCGAAAGTCGACGCTAGCCTCGGCACTGTGGATGCACACCGCCGACTTCATGCGCTTAGTGGGGTCACACACAATTGACTGTATCAAATCGATTTCTAAAAAAATCGGCTTCTATTAAATCGACCTAATTTCATAGCATAGACATACCCTTAATATCGTTCGGTAAGTGAAGTAAGCTATACACCAGTATGAGGTAACTTTGTATCAGTATAACTGCACCCACAGTGGAAGTTGTACTGTTAACTGTATCAGTACACATTAACACCCCTAATCAATATAATTATACAACTATCTAGTGCAGACCGGCCCTAAGTAGCACAGAAACGTAGGGAACATCACAATGGAGGGTCATTGCACTATCAAAAAATTGTTTTGCCAAAAAATTGAAAGATGTAGGGCTGTGAAATTAAGGATTTAACCATGACAGACTGAGCTAAATAAGCAATTGAAATCACCAGGAGGTGCAAGAGCAAAAAATTAGCCACACTCCCCAATAAGGAAGAAGTCACTGCAAGCTCTGGTGAAAGCAAATTCGATGCAACACTGAACTTGAAAATCAGACAAATTCAGAGAGCTGCTGTGAATGGGATAATAAACATCCAATATAGTTGTGTGGTTCTATTAAGCAGGCTCCTCAAATAAACACTCTGGTTTGAAGTGACTGCTGCCTGTTAAACCCGACACTCATCAGGAGAATGTTCACAGGCATAAAGTTTCCCATTTGCTCCCACAATGCAAAAGTGGAGTGTAAAAGGGTTGCAACGTAATAAGGTCACTAATACAGTAGTAATTCACCTCCAGCATTAAGGATTATCATGAAGGCCATAATGCAATTTCTTTGCTTGAGCTACCACACAACAGGGGTACTTGACAAAGATTACTTGGCAGAGAAACCGGGGAGGCAGGTGGGAAAGAGACAACAAAACTTACAAAGGCTGAAAGGAAACTACTGGAATTAAATTAGTATTTAATGCAAACATATGAAGAGTATCTGGTAGCTGGACAGGTTGGCCAGTCATGTTGGTGGATATTGAACTATAAACACACTCTGGATTTTGTTCTGAGCTCTGACCAGTGTCTCACAGCTGAGGGATGGGGGGGGAAATCAATCAACACAACCAATACGAGGCCTAGTTTTCACAACATCATTTTTAAAGCATTCTGCGGGGAAAGTACTTTAAAAATAGGCTTGTGGGGTAGGAAGCTTTCAGGGCCTGATCCTGAAATGTTTTCTTACGAGTAATGCAATTGACAGAGAGACTCCCCAGGAGAGTGTGTGCGTGACAAAGGGTTGCAGGACTGGACCCTGACTGCGAAACAGCTGCAGCTTAATACTTGTGACTCTTTGCCTCCTAACTGAGCTGCTAAAATGTTGCTTTGAGCACCTAACGTCTTCTGTGACGATCAAAAACTTATTTTTGCATTTTCAACATGTTGTAAAAACCTGCTATGACTAATAAACACAAGCTCTCAGGCCATGGGCATTAGATACAAGCAAACATATGTACCTAGATGTCAGAAAACAGACATTGACAATGATGAACTGCCAGTAGCTGCAACCAACTCCAGCCTCAACCTTAATTTCATAAGATACCTGGCAAATTTTTAAAATTTCAGTGTCCAATATGATACTATTTTTCATTTTAATCGAAGCAGAGATCCATCTTTATATTACAAAATTGCCAAACTAGCGGAGCATATAAAACCACTGATGTATCAGAGCACCATTTCCTATCAAAGTGTCTGCTTGACAAATAGACCGCCACAAATACCACTTCAATGTTTTCATCTACATTAAACTAGTGCTGAAAAAACCTCATGCTTTATGCAGGTATAGACAGTGCAAAGTGGTAAGCAGAACCACCCACAGAGCTGCTGCAAACATTCTTGCCACTAACAAAGTAATGTCAACTCAATTTCCAGTATTTGGGTCGAATGAAGGAACTTGTCCTACAACTATCACAAGATATTACCCAGTAATATTCCTGAAACACACCAGCAAGAGGAACGCCAATATGATTTTACATACAATAAAGCAAACACAACTTCAGGAGGAAACAGAGACAAGAGGTCAAGTGAGGAATCTTTTGATTACTGCAGGAAGTTTAATTTTCCATCCTTTTTGTAAAATTAGCTCTCCAGCCCCCACCCATGAAAGACTGATGTGATCACTAGTTGTTTGCAGTGGTGTCGTAGCTATGTTAGGCCACATCTACACTAGTGAGCCTACAGCGACAGCTGTACCACTATCAGACTGCTCACGTAGTCACTCTATGTCAGCAGGATAGAGCTCTCCTGTCGACATAAAGAACCTCCACGAGCAGCCGTAGCTATGTTGATGGGAGAAGCTCTCCCACCAACATAGCACTGTCCACACTGGCACTTCTGTCGGAGTAACTTATGTCACTCAGGCATAATTATGTTTGTTCAGACTCCTAACCAACAAGTTATACGGATATAAGTGGTAGTGTTGACATGGCCTTAGTCATTAGAGAGAAAAGGTGGGTGAGGTAATACTTTTTATTGGATCAATTTCTGTTGGAGAGAGAAGCAACCTTTAGAGCTTACACAGAGCTCTTCTTCAAGTCTGGGAAAAGTATTCCCAGTATCACAGCTAAATCAATGGTGGAACGGATAGTTTAGCATAAGTAGTTAACAGATATTCTAAGGGACCACTCAAGGTGAATTGGCCTTTTAACACCCCTGCAGTCATAAGACCAACAACAACAAATAAAAGGGGGGGGGGGATTAGCGGGTTACACATTGTTGTAATAAGCCATAAATCCAGTATCTTTATTAAGACCCTGATTTTTCGTGTCTAGCAAAAGTTATAAATTTAAGCTCCCAGGCTCATCTTTGGCAGCTCTTGTGTAAGTTCCCTTTGAGGATGAGGACTGAGAAGGCAGAGGGCAGTGTTTGCCCAGGGGTGATGTGATACAGTGACCACTGATAACAGGAGCTGGTGTATATTTATCGTTCTATTAATGAAAACTCACCCTTACCTGAGCACTAATAAATAATACCACTTAGCTATTACATAGTGCTTTTCATCAGTAAATCTCAAATACTTTATCCCCATTTTACAGATGGGGAAACTGAAGCATGAAGAGGTATGCAAAGCATGATGGAAACTTCAGAGTATAGCCTCCGTGTACACGTGTATGTCAGTTTTACTGGCTGCTAGAGACCAAGTTGTTGGCTTTTTTTAAAGCATCTCTTTCCTCCAGCTGTTATTTCATGAACTGGGCACATTTATTCTTATGCCTAGGACTTTTTTCAATTTCTAAAAAAACACACCCTTCCTATTGTCTGGACAGACAGCATTATGAAGAATGCAGAGAGAATTTTATCCTTGCCCATCTGTATGTCTACAACCTGTATTTTGTCTAAACCTAACAGGCCTCATGACTTCAAAACTTCCGCTCCAGTAAGTCCCATCCCCTTTAAAAAAAAACCCTGGAAAAATAGAAATAGAAAGAATCCATTTCTTCTCCCCACCAGTTTTACATTTGTAACTTCATCAACTTACACTGATGTAAGCAAAGGTTACCCACAGAACCTTGATTATTACTACTTTCTGTGCCACTGATCAGGTATCAGAGGGGTAGCTGTGTTAGTCTGGATCTGTAAAAAGCGACAGAGAGTCCTGTGGCCACTAATACTATGCGTCCTAGACTAGCAAATGATTATCAGCCACTTCTCCATGAGCTCTTGGCAGCTCCCACACCATGACCCTGCTCAGACTCTGTAACTCCTGCTCTTAGGGTGTTATTTCTTTAACTTTATATTCCATATTTATTGAGACACACACAAATTCTCTAGGTAAATTTCACAGATTTAGAGCCTCATCTTTTAAAACCACTGCATTCTTCTGCTTACAGGCACTTGAGTGAGAATTATTTTATTTTAGTTGTTTTCACAACTCATGGTTAATATTTCCACGGCAAACATTTGAATTCTATTGTTCTATAGCATACATTTCAGTGGCTGCATTGTTGTTACCAATACATAACCCAGCCAGAAGACTGCTAGCACCCCCTGGAGTTCAAGGGCTTTATTTTCATCTTGATGCACAGGGATTTTCACATGTATTATCCCCAAGCCTGAAAGATGAAAATATAACCTTAAGTATGCAAACCATGCAGGGGTACATCATGCTTCTTAAGTCAATCAGTGACAGTGCCTATGCTTGTCACAGCACATTTAGCCTTTATGGCCAGAAGTTTCAAAAGGGCTCAGCACCCATAATCAAGCTCAGATTTTCAACCCATCTCAGAATATTGCGTGTTGAACCCTTTTGAAAATCTGGCCAGCTGAATCAACAATGGGAGCTCCTGAGTACTTTTAAAAGTCTGGCCTCAACTCTGCACGCTGAGCATTTGGGAAAAGAACCCTGAACAATTCCTGACATCCGTGCCTGCACGTCCCACACACACTGAAAATCTTAGATCAAAGGACTTTACATTGACATCCTAATGGGACAAGAGAGCACCAAAGACGTTACAGAACTGAAATAGCCCCTGCTATTTCTGATACTGTGTTCTCTTCTACTATTGCTTTCCCTTGGATTTCTCTTCTACCGAGGCCCATTAAATAAGAAACCAATTTTCTATAATGTGATGATTCTTTGACATTAGAGAACAGGATGAGCGAAAGTACATGCACTATTGCAATGGATATTCCCAATCATTTGGCATTTCCATTACCATTCAGCTAACAAACAGGAAATTAAGGTTATAATTAAATGCAACATCATCAAGGCTGAGAAATCAAGCCCCATGAAACTGAAGACATTCTGGACATTATTAAGGTTCAAAATTCTGCTCTCATTTATACTGGTGTAAACACAAAACAATTCCATTGGACTTCAGCAAAGTTGTTCCAGCCAACAGAAGAATTTGGCCCAGTATCATTACCTCAGCCACATTGTACTAAATATATACTGTGAAATATACCATATATATAATAAACACACACACACACAAAATGTATATATACTGTGAAATATACATAGATAATTACCCAGGCAGCTAGCCCATGCTAAAGCCAATGCTTCCGCAGCTTCTAGATTAAAGCTAGCTCAGGTGTATCTACACAAGCTGCAATCACAGCCCACGATTAAAATGTAGACATACCCCAAGTTAACAGAGACATGGAAGAAGCCTTATGTGGAGTTCCCCCACAGCTTGGGTTCTCAGCCTTATTATTTTTTTGCATTTATATTCCCGCTTGTTTAAGGTTCTCTTTACTGTGCTCTTCTTAAGCACCATAAGACTGTAGCTATAGTCCTCAATATGGACTTCAAAATTGACACTGTGGGGGATTATGTTTATTGATACAAAAATCACTTGGAGCCAAGTCCGCTTACTAGACAAATGATGATTTTTCTAATTCCCAGCCCTCACCCTGGGATCTGCATGTCAAGATGGGTTCATTCTGACTTGTCTATCACTGATAAGAAGTATTCTGCAAATCATAAATAAGTTAAAATCCCATGAATGATTCAATAACCAGAACAGAATACAGCTGCCTATGCCACAGCTGATTTTGTAGAGCTAGCAGGATAGTGTAAAAAGTTTACCACGTTTTTTGCATTAGTAAAATAAGCAGACCCAACCTGGATTACACACAAGGAACAGATATGTTGATTCAGAATGGACTTACTAAAACAGTCACTCTCTTCTGATCATAACCATAATTTAAGGGTGCCTCTAAAGCTAAAGCCACACTTAAGTTTACCTCCTCATCTGAATTCAGCCTCCAACACTTAGAAGTCATTAGAGGTAAGCTTTTCTACACACAATAATTCATCTTAAGACCAAGCATACCAAGTTTTGGCCAAGAAGGAACTGTTCTGAAAAAACTATAAGCAACTAAAGGAATTAGAATATAAGCCATGTCTCAGCTCTAGCTACATACTGTTTGCTCTGGCAAACAAAGTAATATCAATGGTTGATTTCTATTTTCATTTCACTTTCTGTCTGCCTTAAATAGATGAAATCTACTATAACATTAACACTGCAAAGTAGTAGCACTGTAAACATAACACCCACAGTCAAATACTTGAAATAGACTCATTGCTAAGACTCTCTCTCTCAAGTTATATTTGTTATTTGGAAGTACTGAACAGCTTACCCTCCCTATGAACTTTATGCAAGATTTAACACTGAAGAGGGAGAAGGAATTAACATTTCCTGACTGTACAAAATTGACTACAGCTTTTTATAGAAGGAAACTATTGAAGAATGCCCCTATTAAGCTAATCAGTAAATATACAGCTCCTACTACCCTGTACAACAGGGATGGGCAAACTATGGCTCGGGGGCCGTATCCAGCCCTTCAGACGTTTTAATCCAGCCCTTGAGCTCCCGTCGGTGAGTGGGGTTGGGGACTTGCCCTGCTCCGGCACTCCAGCCAGGGAGCGGGGTCGGTGGCTTGCCCCACTCTGCACGTGCCATGGCTCTGAACGGCTCCCAGAAGCAGCAGCATGTCCCTGCTCCGGCTCCCACATGTGCTATCCCCACCCCAAGCACTGCCCCCGCAGCTCCCACGGCCAGTGGGAGCTGCTTGAGGTAAGCGCCACCCGGAGCCTGCACCCCGACCCCCTTCCATGCCACAACCCTGATCCCCCTCCCAACCCCTTGGTCCCAGCCCAGAGCACCCTCCTGTACCCCCAGCCCCACCCCAGAGCCCGAACTCCCAGCTGAAGCCCTCACCTCCCCCCCCTGCACCCCAACCCACACCCAGAATTCCTCATTTCTGGCCCCACCCCAGAGCCCGCACCCCCTCCCACACCCCAACCCCAATTTCATGAGCATTCATGGCCCGCCATACAATTTCCATACCCAGATGTGGCCCTCGGGCCAAAAAGTTTGCCCACCCCTGCTGTACAACCTGAGTGTAATGGTACATTTAACTGGTGGAAAATCCATGGTGCTAAACTGGTGCTAAAATAAAGCCCAATTGTTCAATCAATATTCAAGTCACTTAGACCAAGCAAGATAAATTTACCTGAAGGTGAATAAAAATAAATGAATGATTGTTAAGATTGTCTAAAAAGACAAAGGCAAATTCGTGTTCTGCAACTAAATTTTAAAGGAGCAGCTTCATTCTGAATCACTAGCACTGATTTTTACCTCTTTTGAGCTAATTATGCCCTCAGGGATAACATTGAAACAAAAGTGAAGTTTAACCCATAGCAATCAGTAACTGCTAAATAAGTTATATGATCTTTTGAATCTTCTGCACTTTTTTTTTTTTAAACCACCATGTAAATATGTCTATATAGTCTGATCTCCAGAAGAATGTTTGTTTTGACATGTGAAAACAGAAGGAAGGCAAATTAAACCCCTATAGAGCAGGCTGCTCTGATGCTAGTTTTTGTGAATATAGTGCACAGTGGGAAAGTGTTGCACGGAGAGGTTTTAATTTAACAGAAATGGGCATGCTAAAATTAACTCTTTGGAGACCGCAAGTTTATTCATCCAGCTGTGATTGCTGGCATGTTCCAGGAAGCCGGTCATAGGAAAATATAAATGACACATGTACCTAAAAAAATGCAACCTGCCAACAGGAAAGTGAATTCTTCCAATTCTCCCTGAAGGTCGCAAATGATGGAATTTCCCAGGTAGATCTGCCCCGGTGTTTAAAACTTGATTTGTAGAAAAGTGGGCTGTGTGTGCAGTTTTGATCATCTAACAATGTTTTTTTTAATGTAACACGAAATAAATAAATAGCTTTCTCGTCAGAGCCACAAAACCAAAGGCAATTAAAGGCAATTGGAAAAGTGAAGCTGCCTGAATCACTGCCGTCACTTTGCTTCACTCTTCCTGAAGACATAATGCAGCCTCACAATTGGGCAGGGCACTGCAATGAAAACATAGGGCCCAATCCCACAAGATGCTGACTGTCCTCAGCTCCCATGGCAGTTGATGGCTCCTGGCATGTCAAAGGGCCAGGGCCATAAGCAGCATTTATAATCACTTCCTATCAAAGTGTTTCACCAACAGAAAGACAGTAAAAGCCTCTACCTTCACGTCCATGTGGTAGCAGAACAAGATTCCTCCTTAGGACTCCACAGATCACTTAGCGGGGTACCAGCTACCATGCTGCCTAGCACATCGGGGTCAATCTTCCAACCCAGGGAACAGCCAGAACCCAAACTCCCAGGAAGCTACTGCATGTGCTACTATCTCCAATAGATGCTACTGCTGTGCACACCATCCATTCCTTCTCACATTCCTTCTCCACCCTACGCATCTACCAGCATCCCTGCTCCTAAGACGACAAGCTAGGACAGGATTTGACCTTAAAGTTATACAGGGGAAGCACTCACAAGTGAACCACATATTCAACTACTTTGCAGCAGTTTACACTGCATTTCTCACCGAAATTATTACCTTCAGCAACAAAGGCAAAAAGGACTTAAGCAACCCAGATGTGTGGGAGACACTTCAGGCTTCCAAAGGTGTCAGCAAGTAGCAAGACAGGTACCCACATGGAGGCACTACAGGTTAGTGGCCAAGTTTTGCAGCACTTTATTTCTTACAAGGCCTTTGCTAGATTCTTTTATTCTAACTCTGAGTTTTATGCATTTCACATTTCTTTTACATCTGTTCTAAGTTTAATTTTTAAAAAAAGCATGCGCACAAGACTGGATGACTGGGACAGGGAGTTGGGTCACCTTCAGGTGACCAGGTTAAAGAAACTAGACCAAGTTGTCAGTGACTGAAAATGTTACAGAAAGTGAACTTGTTTCAAACAGCTGTGGCCTATCTCCGTCCAGCTATTAAGTTAGACATCCGTATCACAACAGATACCTTTTTTCAGAAGCTTCAGGAGAGGATCTAATGCATGAATGGGCATGAAAACTAAACTCCCCTCTCATCTTTAGAGCTAAAGACCAAACTACTCTCTCATACGCCCTTGAGCTACATTGCAGAGCATTGTGCTACCTTTGCCCAAGCTGTACCTGTTCTGGGGATTGAGGCTTTTGGTCTGCAGGACTGTAAATCTGGCATTTTTCATGCATTCTTGCATACATGTTTTTTAAAATAATGGCCTTAAGTCCATTAACATCGTTCTGTATGGTTCTTGAGAGAAGTCATTATCTAGTTTTCCTCTAGTGGACCATTCAGATTCATTTGAATGAATTTATCTTTGGGAAGTTAATTTCAGCACTGAAATCAGAGTATGAAATTGAGAAGAAAGTACTGGACTAAAATATTAGAAGTGAGGCCAATTTTCAAATGCCCTTCAAAAGCCCTCTCTTTCGGGAGCTGGATAAGCACCAGGGTGTTTTCTCCCCAAAACATTAACAAACTGGCTCACAAAGAAGATTGGTGCCCTCTAGACTCCAAAATTCCTGTTCCGACACTACTGTTTATGACTTCAAGAGCTGCTGTGCCCAATTAAGGATTTTAGGTCTGGACTGCTTGGTTTCAGTAATCTCACTAGTGTCCTAACTTTGCAGCAGGAGGGTGACACCTACAAAAAGACTGTCCTATATCTATTACGCAGGCATCATGAAACCCACCATAAACAAAAGGCATACGATAGTTCAATCCTTTCTTTGCAATCCTTACATTGCACCCTTTCTGATAAAAATCTATACATACAAATTTTTTGAAGCCTGATCCAGAATCTGGTCTGCAAACCATCTTTATGGACCCTCACCTTGTTTCGTAAGTGCATCTCTAAGACCTGGAGTGATCATCTCCCTCCTTTCACTCTCCTCATTTTTCCCACTGCTCTGCTGAGATGGACCTGTCCTGCCAGCTTCTTCCTCAAGTTCATATTCTTTCTGTTAAAAGAGAATTAATTACAATCATTTAGCTGAATATGCAATATTTAGACATAGGAATATTCCTAGCAACCTCAAATCACAGCTATTAAACCTGATAACAATTCTGGCACACCAAGATGAACCTGGCACTCATGCAATTCATTTGTTAAAAGCTGTTCATCCATTATTCCACTCCACCGCTTCGTCATGCTGTCCAAAACACTTTACCTGGATTTACAAAGGAGTCTAATGGAGTTTGGCATCTAAATCCCGTAGAAAGGGAATGGGATTTGGGAACCTAATTCCCATAAATTCCTTTGAAAATCACCAGTCATAGTGACTTTCATCTCCAAGTGCTTTACAACTGTTCCGTATGTGCAGGGATCACTTCTCCCTGCCAGTAAACTACAGCCACCTCTTGGGTAAAAAGTAGTTCCAATAGTGCTCAGCACTGCACAGTTATTTAGCACAGGTCAGTGAAGAATGCCCCATAACCGTTTTAAAACACTGAAGGGTTTTAAATAGGCAAGACAATTTACTGACTTGGAGACATGGAATGTTTCTCCTACTCTTACACTAAGTACTATAGGACCTTTCCTGGCCAGTGCTTCCGACCTCTGTTTTATGTCTGTCTATCTGGAGCATCACCCACTCCAGAACCATAACTTGTCCTTTCATGCTGTGATGCTGCATCAGTTCAGGACTGTCGATGCAAGCCCAACCAACTGCATTGTTTAGAAATAAGCTATTAAATCTCATCACGGAACCCAAGTAAGATTAGAGCCACCATTATCAGCCACAGTATAACAAGAGTATTGGGCTCTCCAGAGATACAATGCTACAAATATGGCTAATCCTCGAAGTCTAGTTTGACATGAATAAAGAAACAACACAAATTAGTATAAAGTTAAAAGAGGGTTAAAAAAAATAAAGAGTACATCATAATTGTGAATCCCTTGCTGTATGAGTGTCACTTCTGAGATTAAAAAAAGAGGAGTACTTGTGGCACCTTAGAGACTAACAAATGTATTTGAGCATAAGCTTTCGTGGGCTACAGCCCACTTCATCGGATGCACAGAATGGAACATATAAGAAGAGTATTGAAAGCTTATGCTCAGATAAATTTGTTAGTCACTAAAGGTGCCACAAGTACTCCTGTTCTTTTTATGGATACAGACTAACATGGCTGCTACTCTGAAACTTCTGAGATTGTATTGCCATTTATAGTTGCCTGGACAGCACACATGGAAGTGTAAATAATTACTTTGATATTTGATGGAAGGTGTACTATGTTTGTTCTTAAATATTTCAAAGAAAATATACATACATTACAGACAGATGGTGTTTAAAAATTGAGTCATTCTGATTTCCCAAAAATCAAAGTTCTTTCACAACCAGGTCCATTTTAATCAGCACCCCTGATCTAGGTCTATTTTAAATCAATAGCCTCCCCTCGCCCACTCCCACTTCCTCTCCCCCGCCACCCCACCACACACACACCCTATGTACCAGGAAGTTCCAATAATTTTTTTCCAGTTCTGGCTTATTTCTACTTCATATTAAAGAAACGTAGATACTAATCAAACAATTGCTCTTAATTTCCTGAGCTCCACATGGTCTTCCTGACCAGATTCAGTAACTCAAACAGTTCTCAAGACACACATATGTATTTCATTTGAACTCCAAGAAGTTTTCAGAAAACACTTAGAGCGAGCTCAGAACCATCCAAGAATTCAGTTTGCCATTGCTTCCAGGAAGTCATATGGGATAGATTATTGAAATCACATGGGATAGATTCTACCCACCCTTCATATTGAAGTAGTACCTGTTGATTTCAATAGGACTACTTGTGCAGTAGGCATCAGTCATCAGAACATAACAGAATCTGGCCCTTACTAAACTAGTAAGATCTGGTCCAACTTTTGCTTCTTTGCATTCATAGTTTGTTCAAAAACAGTTCTAAAATACAAGTACAGCATTACATCAGCAATTCTACCAACATTTTTGTAATGCAGCTAAACTTTCTTAAAAGGCCCACAACATAAAGCACCCAGCCACTAACACAAAGCACAGAAACGTAGAGCTGGAAGAGCACTTGAGAAGTCATCAAGTCCAGCCCCCTGTGCTGAGGCAGGACCAAGTAAACCTAGGTAATAAGGTAATAATTGGAGATATACCAATCTCCTAGAACTGGAAGAGACCTTGAAAGGTCATTGAGTCCAGCCCCCTGCCTTCACTAGCAGGACCAATTTTTGCACCAGATCCCTAAGTGGCCTCCTCAAGGATTGAACTCATAACCCTAGGTTTAGCAGACCAATGCTCAAACCACTGAGCTATCCCTCCCCCCTAGACCATCCCTGACTGGTGTTTGTCCAACCTGTTCTTAAAAACTTCCAGTGATTGGGGATTCCACAACCTTCCTTGGAACCCTATTCCAGAACTTAACTACCCTTATAGTTTGAAAGCTTTTCCTAATATCTAATGTAAATCTCCCGTGCTGCAGAGTAAGCCCATTGCTACTTCTCCCACCTTCAGTGGACATGGAGAACAACTGATCATCATCCTCTCTATACCAACCCTTAACTTATCTGAAGTCTATTAGCGGGTCCCTTCTCAGTCTTCTTTTCTCAAGATTAAACGTGCCCAGGTTTTTTTTTAACATTTCCTCAAAGATCAGGTTTTCTAAAACTTTTCACCATTTTTGTTGCTCTCTACTGGACTCTCTCCAATTTATCCACATCTTTCCTAAAGACACTGTACTCCAGCTGAGGCCTCACCAGTGCCAAGTAGAGCGGGACAATTACCTCACGTGTCTTACATACAACCCTCCTGTTTATATTAACAGGTTTCTAAGTCCAATATAAGACTCCGTCTTCACTCATCAAGACACTTGGACAATAAAATATTGATGTTACTGAAAAAGCTTCATACATAAGCAGGGAGAAGGTAAGTTAGTCATCTTTTACATAACTATTGAGCACTGAACAGCCCTCTCTCTCAAAGCTATAATTTAAGTCTGGGCTAGATTCTGCCCTCCCCTTAACTCAAGGCGGACAGTACCTTACTCAGAGTAATCCCATTAACTTAGCGGAGTGCAGCATTACTCAACGTGATTTCAGCTCTTGCACCGCATAGAATCCTAGAACTATAGGGTTGGAAGGGACCACAAAGGTCACCTGGGCTAACCCGTGCCAAGATGCAGGATTTGTTGAGTCTAAACCATCCAGGGCAGATGGCTATCCAGCCTCTTTTTAAAATGGCCAGTGAAGTAACTTCCATGTCTTCCCTAGGCAGTTTGTTCCATTGTCCTACTGTTCTTACAGTTAGGAAGTTTTTCCTGAGATTTAATCTAAATCTGCTTTACTGTAGTTTGAATCCATTGCCTCTTGTTCTCCCTCTGAGGGCAGGGCAGAATGTACTGATGCAGGAGCATTCCCTTTTACATGAGTAGAGAGCACAATGTGTATCTGTGTTGCTGTATTAAATGTAGTCACTCACATAAATGTGCAGTACAAATAAATTAGCATATACAGAACCAACCTTTGCATACAAGAAAAGTCATCTTGCATGACTAAGTGTCCTAGCATATCTATTTTTCTATATACTACACTCACTGTATTATCTCAGCAAAGTATTGAAGCATAAAAGAGTCTATTTAATTAGAAAAATATAATCAAAATCTGTATATTTAAATTTAAAAAATAAACTCTTATTTTTTCCCTACCTTGAAGAGACTGTCTACCACTTTTTTCCCAGGCTGATTTCAATGTATGTATACAGGACACCAATCATTTGTTCCAATCTTAGCTGAGTACCCAATTTGTTTTATGTTTGGTAAGTATTTAATCCAAGACATTTCTTGAGGGGAAAAGCAACTCGCTGCCCTAGGAGTTGTATTTATTCCTTTGCTTAATAATAAACCTTTCATGTTTGTTATTCAGGATATGAAAGAAAAGAACACAAGTAAACAACTTAGCACAGAGAGCAAACTTCTCAAGGGTGATTTAGCAAGAAGCATTGAAGTAAATCTAAGGCAAGTTTATTGTCTTTCTGTAACAAATCAAGCAAGCTACAGCCAGCTTTTCTTTGCCCTTGAAATAACGTGGCTGCCAATAAAACAAGCCAAACACCCATCCTTCTGTTCTATATTCACAGGCAGCAAAAGTCCATGGACAATGAAAACTTCGGGATTCAGATTTTTGCTACTTACGGCCCAAATCCTGAAGCCTGCAGGAGTTTTGCTACCATACTTCATTGGGAGCTAAATAAGGACAATTACACCTCATGCTTGCGGGCACAACTGACCTCAATCTTGGGTCAGGAAGAAATGTATTTCTCTTTATTCCTATATGTACAGCACAACACAATCAGCTAGGCACTTTATGGAACAAGCCAGAGAAATCCACCTTCCTCTGAACGACCAAGTATTAGCCATTACAAAAGGCAGAACAGGGGATAAGTTGACCAATTTAGTAGAGAAGGTTCTGTATTCCTGGTTAGGATAGGAACAGAAAGCAGTGCAACATTCATTATCTGCAAATTCACAGCTCAAATGTTTCAAATGCTTCTTTATATGTATTTCTTACAAATATGCCTGGAAAGCACACACAAAACGTAAAATTCTTTCAGCAGCATGCGTTTATTTGGGGTCCTGCCGATATCTTCTGACATGGAGGAGAACACCTCCACAGATGGTTATAGTTGAAGCTGTCAAAACTCCTCAGCGGCATTTTTGGCTTCGTTATGTAGAATTCAAGATATTCAAAACACATTCTGTGGCTAAAATTAGCCATTTCAATTTAAACTAGGCACACAGTTAATTTAAGTCTTTTTAACCTCCCATTAAATGTGGCTCTCGTTCTCAGTGGGTCACAGCTGAAGAAAATCTGTTGATGTAACTCACTATACAATTCTCTACTCCAGCATGGCAGCTGCCACCCATAATGTCCAAAAGATAAAACTCTGTTTCACAGATGGTCCAGACCATTACTTATTCTTCCAGGAGAAACATGCTAAGGACCTTCAGAAGTTGGCCTGGCTTATGGAAGACTGGTTTTCTAGTCAAATAGATCCAACCTTTTTAATGAAGCATAGTCTACAAATATTGGAAGGGCGCTGCGGTGTCTGCAGACGGTACAGATGGTGCAGTGTGCAGAGCCACCTGGCTGCGCCTCCGCGTAGGAGCTGAAGGGCAGATATGCTGCTGCTTCCGGGAGCTGCTTGAGGTAAGAGCTGCCCAGAGCCTGAAGCCCTGATCCCCTCCTATGTCCCAACCCTCTGACCCAGCCCTAAATCCACCTCCTGCCCTTCAAACCACTCGATCCCAGCCCCACCCCAAAGCCTGCACCCCTAGCCAGACTCACCCCCAACTCAACTCTCCACCCCAGCCCAGAGCCCACTCCCACACTCCAAACCCCTCAATCCCAGCCCAGAGCCCCCTCCTGCACCCCAAATCAAGTCAAACCCAATTTCTCCTTGCCTAGAGGCCGAGCTATTTTCAACCCCACTTGAGATGGGTCAATATCCTTGATCAACCACAGGTCATTTCCTAGCCTACACATGTCGCAAGTGTATACAACAGGCCAACACTGCGCTCATCAGAGCAAGATTAGCACCCCTAGAGTAACAATTATATAAGGTTATTGGCAGAAACAGGTTAACACTGTTTCCCTGGCTAAGACTTAGCTGTACTATGAACCAAGACAAACTCCATGACATGGTTTTGTAAACTGGTATGGAATAACCTCTGTACCTGTACCCAGTTTAATACATCAGCTTACAGCATGCTTAGGCCCTGTTTACATCTGTAAAATTGAGTTAATACTACTTCCTTTCTCCTACCCTTTGTCCATCTTGTGTATTTAAACTCAGGATAGACATACTTTCTTGCTATGTATATATAACACCTCGCCCAACAGAGTCTCAATCTCAGTTGCAGCACAAGGTGCTATTGCCACATATGACAGAGAGGGATTTCTGTCCATCAGTTCTCTGAGTGCTCAGAACAAAAAAATCAACCAATTTGCTGATGGAAGCAAAGCTGTGCATCATCTTAAAATGAAGAAAGGGCCTGCTGGGTAACATATTTCAGAATAACCCCACCTTGAGAGAAAAGGAGCACGCTTTGGTAAGACAGAAGGCAACTTTCAGAGTCGACTGCCATTTAGGGACTATGCCAAAACACTTGGACAGCGTGAGAGGGGCTGCGGGGGCCCAGCGGCACTTACTGTGGCTCCCAGGAAGTAGCCGCCAAGTCCCTGCAGCCCCTAGGCAGAGGCGTGGCCAGGCAGCCCCGTGCACTGCCCTTGCACCTGCAGGTGCCGCCCCGCAGGTCCCATTGGTTGCAGTTCCCAGCCAATGGGAGCTACGGAGCTGGTAGTTGGGCAGGGGCAGCGCACAGCACTGTGCCATGGGGCCACAGGGACCTGGCTGCTGCTTCTGGGAGCCACGTGGATCTAGGGCAGTCAGGGAGCCTGCCTTAGCCCTGGGCCACTGCTGCAACACTGCCTGGACTTTTAATGGCCTGGTCAGCACTGCCGACCAGAGCCACCGGAGTCCCTTTTAGACCAGGTGTTCCAGTCGAAAGCCAGACATCTGGCAACCCTACTCCAGTTGTGCACATGCTCTTGGTTGTTAGTTGTGAAGCTTTACAGTTCAGAACACTAAGCTCACTCAGTTAAGTTTGGATACCAACTGCTGACACCATGTTTCTTGCACAGATTTTGAACCAAAACCTGTTGTTCCTTACTTCAGGAAAGCTCCCACGACCTTCACTCAGAGTTTTGTTTAAGGGAAGACAGTAAGATTTGGCCTTTCACAATGATAAAACTTTAAAGGCTCTCTAATAAATGTATGAACATGGAGGTTTACAAACCCCACGGGAGTTGAGTAAATATCCACCCCGTTTTACAAGATGGCAAAATGAGCCAAGAGAGGTCAAGGGACTCCCCCCAAAGACACACAGTGAATCAGCGGCAGAAAAGGAATAGTATCCTAAAGTCTTAACTCCTAGTCCCCCACTTCAATTCCATCCTGAACACATTGTTCATTTCCAACTACCCCTTTTCTTTTCTTTTTTCCACCCCCTTGCATTTTAACTTTGCAACTGTGTCCACACTCAACATTAAAGTTGTTTTGGAAAACAAAACAACAACATTAATATTAAGATGGTACAAAGAAAAATATGCATGCGTGATTACCTCTCAACAGATCCCAAAAAATTAGGTGATTATTATTATTCATAAATGTAGTTTATAAATATGAAGGTTAATAAAGCAATTCCTTTTGGTAGGACAGATCTGTATTTCTAGTTTATCACAATCACCCAGCTGTGGGAGACGCACTGTATTAAGAAACAGTATCCCTGTGATTAATGACCATAGCTTTAAAGGCTAAAAATACATCTATTAAATTTCACATTTATCTGATAACTCCCCAGAAATGTGTTTACTTTAGAGGACAGAGAAGGTGCACCACATTTTTATCAATCAAAACCAGAAGTAGCTGTTAAATCTATCGCTAGCCAACACCTTCCTCTGCTAAACAAAAGCTGGTTGGGGGAATAAAACCAAACCAAATTCTCTGTTTGAAAAGTAAACAAAATTGAAATTATAGCTAATGGCAAGAAAATAGGGGAATTACCTTGCTAGGCCAGGCTGCATTCCATCGAATCTAGCATCCTGTCTCTGAGTTACCAGTACCAGAGATGCTTCAGAGAAAGGTGCAAGAAATCCCATAGTGGACCACTTATGGAGTAACCTCCCAATTGGACTAATTATTCCTAACCACCCGTCAGTTAGTGGTTGCCTTACGTCTTGAAGCATGGAGATTTTTAATATGCCTTGGAATTTATTTTATCCTGTTTCATAAAACTGTGGATGTTTTCTCAGTGGCTCTCACGCAGGGTCTGGGGCACCCTGATGGGCCACAAGGAGGTTTCAGGGGGTCCACCAAGAAGGACCAGTGTTAGACTCACTGGGGCCAAGAGCAGAAAGTTGAAGCCCGTGCATGGGGCTGAAGCCAGGGACCTAAGCCCCACCACCTGGGGCTAAAGCAGAAGCCTGAGCAACTTAGCTTTGCGGAGCCCCTTATGGTGTGGGACCCCGGGCAATTGCCCTACTTGCTACCCCCTAATGCTGGCCCTGGCTTTTATATGCAGAAAACCAGTTGTTGTGGCACAGGTGGGCCGTGGAGTTTTTATAGCACACTGGAGCGGCTTCAGAAAGAAAAATGTTGAGAACCCCTGAGCTATATGAAGATCTAATCCCTTTCTTGAATTCTATTAAGGACTTGGCTTCCATTTTAGCTTTTGGCAGAGAGTTCCCCAAGTTAGCTCTTTGTCATGTAAAAAAAGTATTTCCTTTTATCAGAGAAAAGGTCTGCTGCCTATATCAAATGCCCTATTTTGTATAATCCTAAGAAACTTGCAGTGTGTGAAAGGCAATACATAAAACAAAAATCTAGTCTAGATTTCCCAGCAAATCACGTAATGGGAGATGGAATTTCATTCAGCAAAATTAAATGAAGATTACCTGCAGAGATCTCAACAAACATTCATTATTAAGATGCTGCTGTCATGACCTCGCTCATGCTGCCATTGCATAAAAATCAAGACAACAAGGATTTATGACTAGACATCCCAGGCATTCAAATCTCTGCCACCAATCCTCACACAACCATACAAGAGTCCAAAACTAGGTCCTAGAAATATTCAAAAATTATCTTTTACTGCCCCTACACACAAAGGAAATGTGCAAATGTACATCCCAAAGCCTCAGGAATATTGGAAGGACGAGATTGACATCATATAGTAAAGTCTGAAATATTTATAGATCAGCACTGTAAAAACAAAATCAGAAGCTAAGATATAACAACGTATTCTACAAATAGATTTTAGGCCCCTTTCTGCTCTCTCATATCCCATTTTAAGTCAGAGTGATGTAATTCTATTGATTTCAGTAGAGTCAATGTGAGAACAGAATCAGGCCCTGTGAATTTAAGTACTGAACATGTGCAACTCAGTATTCTGTAAATTGGTTTTTAAAACAATCTTAATTTGAAAGACGAAAGCTCTCATTGCACTAATGCACAGCAGCTAAAGCAAGGACAACTCTATAAAGAAGGATGCCTGGGACTTAACCAACAATGGTACCTTCCATCTTGGAAATCAGACAACTCGATAATGAAGAATTAGTTTCACATTTCAGATTCTTCTGCATGTTAATATCACATCTTTGGTGCTTATTTTTATTACAATAAATGACTGCACCTATGGGATCATTCCACAATTCAAGCATTTGCACAAATCCGTTAGTAAGTCAGTCTGCATATTCCCCGGGAGATTCATCATGGAGGCAAAGCCATTCGTTCTCATAGCTAATGATACAGACAGCCACCTATTTAGCCTCTCACATGCAGCATTTATATGGTCATATCCTGCCACTGTTCTGTGTATGGAGCTCCACTGAAGTCAATTGGAGTTTTACATTAAAATTGATAGCAGGATATGGCTGTAGTTAAGAAACCTATCCTTGACAATCAATTTTTAAGAGGAGAATGAAATGCAACTTTCAGACATTAACACACACAGCCAACACATAGCTAGAGGAAATACAAGAGTCTTCCCTCCTGGCCTCAGTGAGGCCAGGTCTATAACTATAAACTTACACCAGTATAACTACTGATATCACGACGGGGTATGAAAAATCCACACCCCTGAGCGATGCAGGTTATACCGACCTAGACAGTGCTATGTCGATGGGAGAGCTTATCCTGTCAACATAGCTACCGCCTCCCACAGAGGTGGATTAAATATGCTGACAGGAGAAGCCCCCCATACCGTCTTCACTGAAGCACAGCAGCATTGTAAGTGCAGACCTGCCCAGAGGATGCTTTGGAGGTATTTACTCTTACAAGTAGCCTCCCTGAACTCAAGTGGGTCTACTAGTATAAGAGTTGCAGGATAGAGTCCCTAGATTGTATGGGGGTGAGGGGTGTTGCACTTCTGGGATAGCCAACCTACATAGAGACTGCACAAAGAAACCAGTTTACGGAGGAGGGGATTAATAAAAGACTCCAGCTTCACAGACAAAATAAGGGAAGGATGAGAGGTAGAGACAGAAAACTCAGTCTTAGATCCTAGAAAGGCCAAGTATTAAGCAACAGTGAGTTTTTGTTACCTATTTGTAACACTCAATTATACTGGAAATTCTGACTTGTGATCACTACCAGGGCAGTGATCACAAAACGTTAGGAAGTGGTTGTAGTTTACTGCTGTGGTCATTTGCTTGTTCATAAACTAGACAATGGACTATGCATATTTTTATTTTACATTGCACAGTCCTTATGCTGTTGCTAGATTTTATTAGTCCGTGAAACCTTGAGGCCTCATCTCCTATAAAAATGGTTGCAAAAATAATTATTTTTTCCCTTTAGTGGTTTTGAGTCATGTCACAAATGAAGGCTACCAAAAAGAATCTTTTATTGGACAAACGTCTGTTGGTAAGAGACACAATCTTTCGAGCTTTAAGTCTGGAGAACAGCTCAAGGGGCTCAAAAGCTTGTCTCTCTCACTGACAGAAGTTGGTCCAATAAACAACATTACTTCACCCACCTTGTCTCTCTCATATCCCAGGACCTCCACAGCTACAACTACACTGCATACACAAATAATCTGTTTTTCTTTTCTCCAGTGACCTCTAGTGGTGAATACATATGACAGTGAAGCCAAAAGGACTGTACCCTATTGCAAATAGGATCAGAGCGTGTTAAGGGTGAGGAAGATCTAGTAGTTCATCAACCTGTAAGTGGAAAATAGTTTCCCTCAATGGAGACACAGATACTAAGCTGACACTATACTAAGGAAAGGTAGACATTCAGATACAGGGCCCCCATCTTCCCCCATGACAGTTAATGAGGCATTATGAGTTCAGGAGAGAAACCTGCTAATCTCAGAATTTCCCCTTGAAAAAAGAGATTAAGCATCCTCAGACAGCTCCATCCCCTCTCAAGGGGTTCTGCATTCTTTGCTCCCTTGTTTCCCACTGAAATCAATTAGAATTTTGGGTGTTAAGGCAATATAAGATCAGGCCTGCCAGATTTCTCTGCAATTGTCTCTTAGAGCAAACTGGTAACTGCCATTACTGTTACGGACCACAAAGGAATGTGCACATCCATTATTTTCATTGCACACCCAGCTGAAACTTTAGAGTTAGTGCCTCAGCTGCCTTACTAGATAAATCCAAACAGATCTGCAATATAACAGGAATAATGAGCATGTGGCAGAAGCAGGAGGTTTGGCGGGGGGGGGGGGGGAGGGATTGTTTTTTGTTTGTTTGTTTTAACACTTTTGGCTATTGTGAGCATTTTATAAAACCAACATAAAATTGTAGGCCCAGTTCTGTAGTAGAAAACTCATCTTTGTGCTTGGCAAAAATAACTGTTATGCAATAACTTCGGAGGGCACCTCCCATTCATTGTTCAGGAACACCACTTTTTCCTCTACGAACCCAAAGTAGAGTCAATATTTGTGCACGCACCTGTATTTCCAAAGAGAAACTTCAGGCCCTGACTTAGCCTCATTGCATTTCAACTTTTATTTTTATTTTTTATTAGACGTTTATGCTGCAGACACCCCTAGAGGAATCAACCAAGTCAGAGCTGCATTATTCTGCAAATAGGTCAAATATGTAGCAAGTGACAGTCCCAGCATAAAGAACTAATTCCTGTTCTCTGTTAAATTCCTGAAAGACTCTCCAACTTTCTCCTTTAGTCAGGAAAGACAATGCAACCAAAACTTCATGCCAGCACGCACTCTTGTGACAACATGAACACAGCTCACTGTCCCAGAGTGCCCCCTTGTTGCAAGACCAGGTGTTGCAGCACTTGCACCTCAGTTTCCCCTTAACACTCTTCAGCTTATCCTTGCCAGAGAGGTGACATGGCCCTCCAGCCAAGCCACTTTAAACATTCAATCCCTTCCAGAGTAACAGAGTCCCTTAATCTAAATCCAATGCAACACCAAAACAAAAGAAAGTATTTTTTACAGGCAGGCTTCCAGCAGCAATAGCCTGTCTCATTATCTCACCTCCAGATCCAATCACACCAACCATCCAGGTCAGGTCTACCCTCTAACTAAGGGATCCTGGCAGGCCACAGCCAGTTCCTAGCTCACACTCGGCTTTTTCCCTCATTTAGGAGCAGCCCGTCTACTCCCTCCCCAGCCGGCACTCAACTGCTAGACTTTCCTCCTCAGTCAGCTCATCTGCTCTCCTCCCTAGCCAGGGATTCTGGCCTGCCTTCCGCATGGAGCGCCTCTTCTTAAATCCAACCCCCAGCGCAGCTGTAGCAGGATGGGGCTAACTGAACAGGGCTGACTGGCCCCAGACCTTCTGGCCCTTACAGGGGAAAACCTCCCTGTTACCCAAAAGCATTCAGCTGTCTAACATGATTGAAGAAACTGTCATGCCACGGTCTCTACAAAGGCATCTCATCATCATCTGCTTGTCCACCTAAAGTTTTATCCATTGCACCATGGTGACACTAAACAAACCGTACTGTTCACCCCCAATTGGAGGAAAATTTTAAAAATGAAACATCTATGCTGCTGATGTACTCTGGAAAATTTGGATTGAAAAGTGCACAGGCAGCAGTGCTTTTTATTAGACTCACATAACTTTAAAATAAGACTATTGCAAAATCTTTTGAAGGGGGAAAAAGAGCACCTCCAACCTACCTCCAAATATTTCAAGTCACATTTTTGTTGTGTCCTTAGATGATAGCCAATGGAGTTTACTGCTTTGTTTATAATTTACCTCTATAGCTACAAGCCAGGGGCAGTAATATTTTAATCAACTCGCTATCTTGGTGATAAGGAAACTCCAGGTACTAAGCTTGCTCTAATAGCAGTACCTTGGCTTTCTTCATGTGACCCATAATTTTGCCCAGATCTTCAACATCAATGACAGAGTTACGGCTTCCCTCTTCCTCAGCGCCCGACTCCTCCTCACTGGTGGTTTCAAATAAATCCTCCACCTATGCAATAAAGATTGCAGAAGGAATTTTAGAAGCTTGCATGCTATGTTAAATATAAACCCCTGCCTATTCTAGCCTTCTGATTCCATTACACATGTGGCAAAGACTTCTGGAAAGTTAACAATGGGACATTTGGCCTATGCAAGGCACACAACTCCCAGCTGTACCAATAAAAAGCCTGATGAATTGTTTTTTAAAATAAATTTAAGAGTACACAAAGCATTTGACCTTCAGTCCCCTGGGAAATCTGGCTTCCAGATTCATTCCTCTCTCTCTCTCTCTCTCTCTCTCTCTCTCTCTCTCTCCTGATCGGTCCATTTGCCACCATGTCATTGGCAGTTAAAATCAGAGGTTAGGACAAAGGGACACAACTCCCATGGGATTTAGGCACCTCATTCCCTTAGGCTCCTTTGAAAATCCACACCAGAGTGATCAATATCACAGTGAACAAGACAGGAAGGGAACTGCCATTCAAACTGTAAACTCCTCAGGGCAGGGGGCTTGTCTTATTCCCCTGTAAAGAGTCAGGCACAGCAGCTGTCCTGTATCAATATTAACAAAGCCTATTCCTCTTGTGGTAGCCTAAAGAAGAGGCAGCCTTGCACTTTCAAACCCACCCAGGGAGAAGACCAACTGTCTTCTGGTAGGCTTTACAGTGCAGTAGCAGTGATGCCCTGTGCACGAGGTGGATGATAAAGTGCCTCAGCGTCAGCTGCTTTCACTTTCTACAAAGCAAGAGAGATGATCCCCTAATCAAAACCTGTTATTAACACAAACACTGTGGGAGAGAGACAAGCAGTTAGACGTAAGTATTCAGAGGAAGAGACAGAGCTGCCTCAGACAATGCTGCCAATCTGCAGCTGCAAAGAGAGACCCTGGACCAAAGCAGCCAACCTGACCAGTGACAGACTGAAATGCTAGTGGTGGTGTTAACTGCTCCTATGGCACAGTAAATAAGAAGCTTCACCCTGGAGGTGGAGATAACTTAAGGCCCTTCTGAGAAATCAGCATGGCTCCTCTTTATATTGGCTCTGGCACATCCTGGCTCCCATTTAAAGGGAAACTTCCCTGTACCATTCCCCCTAGCTCCCCTCCACACACACAAACCTCAGTTCTACTTCTTCTCTGGCCCTCTACTTGCACCCTCACCAAGGCACGGAAGCAAGGGACAAGTGTAAGGGAAAAAGGTCACATAGCAGATCCAAGCCCTTAGAGCTGGGGAAGCGAAGGAAGGAGTCCAACACCTCTCCAAGAGAGCCCACAGAGTCCCTTAAACCAGCCCTGCTAAGAGATCTGTCACAGAAGTAATGCCCTGTGATTTTTGGACCTACCTCAGTGTTCTCCTGCTCTGACACCCTTTGCTCATGATCCGATCCTTCCTTGCTCTGCTTCCCTTTGGATTTGCACTTGCCTTTCTTACAGTTTCCGCTACAGGGCTTCTTCTCCCCTTTGCAAAGTGCCTGGAGCCTAGCGAGGAACCTGGCCTTCCAAGCATAGAAGTCAGCCTCGATGCTGCCGCGCTTGCTTTTGGCTACATTACAGTCCCCCTCCGCACGAGTCATGACACGACTAGCACTGAGCATCCACAGCCATTTGTCAATGTTTTTTCCAACCTAGGACGAGAAATGAAAAAAAAGCCCATTAACAAGGCCCAGGAACTTACAGACAGTCATTCAGAAAACAAATTGGACAAGAAAAAGGTGGCTAGATGTATGGCCATAGCAGGCTGACTAAGTGATTGGGAACCAGGGATCTCTGAGCACTAATAGCAGCTCTGTTGCCGATGCAGAGTATGAACTTAAATCTTAGCATACCTCATAGTTTCTTCATTGGTAAAACAGTATTAATATCACCACTGAGTCTGACCACTTCAGGGTGCCAAACTTTAGAAAAGATGTGGACAAAGCGGCGAGAGTCCAGAGGAGAGCAACAAAAATGATAAAAGGTTTAGAAAACCTGAGCTGGGAGGAAAGGTTAAAAAAAAAAAACCTGGGCATGTTTAGTCTTAAGAAAAGAAGGCTGAGAAGGGATCTGATAACAGTCTTCAAATCTGTTAAGAGCTCTTATAAAGAGAACTGTGTTCTGCGTGTCCACTTTTGGTTGGATAAGTAGTAATGGGCTTAATCTGCAGCAAGGGAGATTTATGTTAGATATTAGGAAAAACTTTCTAACTCTAAGCATAGTTAAGCTCCGGAAGAGGCTTCCAAAGAAGGTTGTGGAATCTCCATCATTGGAGGATTTTAAAAACAAGTTGGACAAACACTTGTGAGAGATGGTCTAGGTTTACCTGGTCCTGCTTCAGCGCAAGGGCTGGACTTGATGACTTCTTGAGGTCCATTCCAGCCCTGTATTTCTACCATTCTATAATAGGTGTGTTTTAGGGGATAGTTTTTCACTTTACAGCATTTGCTAGTAATAACAAAACCTATGGATGTACAATACCAGGTGTTGCCATCAGGCCATCAAGCACTGTACAAGTACATTAGTCTGATAAACTACAACTTTTTTTCTCTTTCTGATTTAGATAATCTCAACCAGTTTATGGGGTTAAACACCATCAGACTATCATATAGCTGGTGAATATCAAGATTTATCAGTATAGTAAATGAAATGCAGAGAAAGGAGTACTTTAAAAAAGGGAGAGAGGCAATAATAAGCCAGTGGTTTATTTTGCCCTTTAAAAATCATACAGAACAGCCTCTGACAAAACAAATGTGACAGCTTTATCTACTAATTACTGGTTTTAAAAGCCTGGAAATTCATTGAAAGATTTACAAAATGTATTCTGTATATATTACAAAGGCTGGGGATCAGAGTTACTATACAGTTTTACAAGTGTCTGAACTACCATCCTGAGGAACACACTCCACAGGTTAATATAGTACCAATGGGAATCATTCCTCTTCACTTTGATAGGGTGCTGCACTTGAAGGGGAACTGGATCTGGCCTTAAATACTGCATCCTTTAAACATCTAATTTTCCAACTTCCTCTTAAAAGCAAGGAGTCTCAAGAACACTAACTGCCTAACCCAAGAGATGCAGAACACCATCAATCTCACTGATGTCTGCAGACACCAAAGATGCTTAGCAATTCTTCAGGATCAGAAAACAAAAAGAAAATCCAGAGAAACTCACCGTGTTGTAGTGGTCCACATATTCTGAATTTCCCAAGCCAAACACAGCGTATCTCATGCCTTTCAGATAGGTTTTGCCAAACCTAAAGTCATTCACAGCCTCTTCTAACCATTTGCAGAACCACGCTGCATTTTCAGTTGGCTGTCCATCAGTGTAGGTAGCAACCAGAAACACACAAATATTTTTACTGGTTGCCTGAAGACAGTATAGCAGAGGAAAAGAATATTTTAAAGGGATGATCAGTGGATTTTCTAAAACAACTTTAATATCAGTGTCAGAAAGAGAATGTTATTTTCTTTTTATAAGTCTACGTATGAAGTCTAGGGCAGAAAACCCTAGGCATGAAGCTGGTAAGTTCACTCTTTGTATAAACCATGGATTCAATACATTAGGAAAAACTGTATTAATAAACATTTTGCCCCATACAGCATTTCCATTCAAAGATCTAAAGGAACTTTATGAACATTAACTAAATAAATCTCCATCCTGCAATCTGCATCCGACAAAGTGGGTATTCACCCACGAAAGCTCATGCTCCAAAACGTCTGTTAGTCTATAAGGTGCCACAGGACTCTTTGCTGCTTTTACAGACTAACACGGCTACCCCTCTGATACTAAATAAATCTCAACACCGCAGTGAAGTAGAGATGAATTACTATTACTCCTAGAAAGGACACTGAGGCACAGTGAGGGACTTGAGCAATCTCTCTCTCTTACTGAGAAAGCTTGCAGCAGAACCAAAAAAAGAACTCAGAGCACCCAGGATCAGAGGTCTGGGTTCTAGACAGAGACCATCATCCTACCTCCTCTCAGAAAAGAAATATCAAGTTGATATCAAATATTAAATTACTTCAAGGTGGTATTTTAAGCTGTAAGAAGCCCAGCATTGAAGGTTCCCATTTACCCCACGGATACACTCTTCAACACAAGTCTTGTGGGATTTGCAGGGAACTAGGGGAGGCCTGCAGGGAGATGCAGAAGAGATCAGACCTCTCAACAGACCCAGGGAATTGTTACATTTATATATTTTACCTATCTAGGAAGGGGAAAAAAGAAAAATACTAACCTCTTCAGCTAGACAATCATCTGGATCATAGTCTCTCATGTTAATGATTTCTGCAGGCAAATTAAGGGAGAGAATAGCTTCAGCAAGAATTGTTGCAAATCCCTGGAGAGAGAGACATAGAAAGGCTTTATCTGCAATAACCCAACCAAAGGAAGAGTCAAACAAATTCATGAGAGGGTGTTAGAAACTCACAAACCTTGTAACAAGAAGCTGATATTTCATATGGCTATCATGTACATCATATATCGTGTACAGAAACAGAACAAAGATACCTATAAAACACGCATTTTCTTTTTTTAAAAGTGAAGTGCATTTTGTTTTAGAAAAAGTGAGTATTTCTACAGACACAAAAAAAATCACTCAACTTTAATCAGTTTTTATCTTTGACAAAGAAACATTATAAAGCAGTATCTCTCCACACCAGAGGAGTTTAAAGTGACACCAAAAGATTAATAGAGTATATTTTAAAGAGTTGATTTTTAAATTCTTTAAAATCTAATTTCCTCTTCACTTTTTTATTTTATTGGACAACAAAAACCTAGTCAATTTCACTTTCGGGTTCTTGAACCATGCATTGTTTGCAAGCCAAAGTTACACTTCAATAACATTTTGAATTAACTTTGTCCAACTAGAATAAAATGACTTTTACCTTAGCAGTGCCAGTCTGAGAGCCATAGAAAACCTTCACCCCAGTAACATAAACCTCCTTCGTCTTTGGCTTTGTATATCCATTTATTAGCACATCTTGTGTTACTTTAGATGGAGTTAGCTTCTCGGTGGATTTTTCATCCTACAAAACAATTGTAGTATCCCAATCTTACCCCTTTCAAACTCATCTTAAGCTAGTTTTAACATAAAACGCAAACCACCTAGTCAGATCTTCAGCATTAGGTTGGTGAGCTCTAGCAAATGTAACAGTGTTAAGTTTTAGAGTTACAACCGCCCCATAAAAACAATCAAACTAGCATCCTCTCATTTAAATAAACCAGGTTACTGTAATCTGATTTTACACTATAAGGTGTGACTTGATCATCCCACATACACAACTGAATATTTTATGAGGGAGTTTTTACCCTCTTGAAGGGCGTAATCCTGCTCCTAGTGAAATCATGCAACTTTTATCATTAACTTCAAAGGGAACAGGACTTGCTTCTCAAACATCAGGTGTAAGCAGCTGGCAGAGACAGGATTTGAAAAAGTGCTGGGCCAGTCCAGAATGGCAAATCTTCTTCACATAATAAACAGGGGTGATTATGTGAGATCAGTTCACACGTCGCTTACAAAGCAGTAAAATATTCAACAGGTATGCTTTTGTTATATTTCTGAACACACTTCAAGTACTGTGATTTTCGAGGGTGCCTAACCACATTTAAACTTTAAGAAGTTAGAACTTGCACATGGCCTAGAGTGGACTACACTGAAATGAAATGCCACATTCCCACACCAAAGGAGGACACATTTCAGTAGTGGGTTAAAGGATTACTGTTGTAACACGGTGGTAGACTCCCAATTGAAAGAATATAAATGCTAGAATTGTGAAGTCTCATTTACCTGCTTTTTGGCTTTGGTGGCAATGAACTGAAAGCAGATCCAAATACCGATGCCAAAAGCTGCACAAGAGTAGATGTAAAACCTGTTTAGCCATATCGACATCAGATGAGTGTAGAAGTAGCTCCATGTATCCACTGATGCATCTAAAATGAGAATAAATCATGACTGCCCTCTTCCAACTCAGGAAATACAGCAGCAATTTCCTTCATCATCAACCATTTTAAAAAAGCAACACACACACATGGCATCTACCAGTCTCATGACCTTAACTATTCTCAGTCTCCAGATCATGCAATGACAGGAGAAATTGAAATGGCTTTTGGCTATGGACACAACCATTATAAAGGAATTAGGGACTAGCTGGCCTTTCACCCACTAAAGCACTGCTGCATAGATTGAATCATAGAATATCAGGATTGGAAGGCCATCTAGTCCAACCTGCTGCTCAAAGCAGGACCAATCCCCAGACAGATTTTTGCCCCAGAACCATAAATGGCCCCCTCAAGGATTGAACTCACAACCCTGGGTTTAGCAGGCCAATGCTCAAACCACTGAGCTATCCCTCCCCCCTACAGCCTTATCCACAGGCCAAAGCCTTAGACTGTTACAGGACAGCCTAAGTTGAGTGTGCTTAGTCTCAAACATGTTCTGTGCCATTATAGCCTCTTAAGAATTAATACAATCTTAATGCAAAAGCCAAACTTCATCTCATTAGCCTCAGTCTTGCAATGAATCCAATGAGAGCAAAACCTTGCACCTATATAGAGCTCCGCTGACTTCAAAGAGCTCAGTGCAGGATTAGAACCTTTAAAAACTGCTCAAATTGTACAAGTTTTAATAAACTGGGTATCAAGACATGCTTAATATTTTGATTAAACTGAACATACTTTATTAGCATTATACAAGGCCTATAACCACAAGGTTTTTATTTAAAAAGAGGATTAGCTTTTAAAGTATAGCATTAAGAGCACCATACATTACACGTAGTAAACAGTGATATTTCCCCATTCTCCGTCTTTACTGGTTATGTGCAAAATGTTCAAAGACTTAAAGACCGCAAGCCAACAAAATAAGACTAACTCATTAAATTAATTCTTTCTGAAGAGCAGGGATTAAGCATTCACAGTATTACTTCTTATGCTCCTAACCGGGCTCCAACATCATGACTCCAAAAGGTACTGGGGTCCAGGATCAGGACTGCTATCCCCTAACAGAGTGCAAGTAAGGGAAGGGCACGTTTCTTGGAAACTGAATGCAAAGGATTTGGTTTTCTCAGCAACATCCATTGGGAATAGTCACAAGACTTCTCACACAGTTTGCCAGCTCACTTGTTAATTCATTGCCCCAATTCCCCCGGCTGGCCGCTGTAGAGGCAGAAGAAGTGGGCTGTAGCTCACGAAAGCTTATGCTCAAATAAATTTGTTAGTCTCTAAGGTGCCACAAGTACTCCTGTTCTTCTTTCGGCAGAAAAAGCATTTCTCCAATTTTGCTACCAGTAGCAGTTTTTCTCTCATGCTAATATGACCTTTTAGCTACCCATCAGAACTTGCTACCACTCGGTCCATGGGTAGTGAATTCAGAGGGATGGGGCTTTACCTTGGAATCTGGCACAATTTGCTTCCTCCTTGCTAATTTGCAATTGATTTGATTATTGAGGTATGCTGTCTCATTGTGTGTGTGAGTACGTGTAAAGGGAGGTGAGACTTGGGCTCATGTCTGTGCTCTGTACCCACAAGTTGATACCACACACCAGCCCATCCTTGCCTAGCATTTCGATCAGAATGAGGAGTCACTGAGATAGCAGTTTGTAGAATTGGCTCTGGTTAAAAGCAGCTGCCTTCAGGGTCAGCTATACAGCAGTTAGTTCTGTAAGAGGCCAGAGTTGTAGCACAGACAATGCTGAAGACAACAAAATGTTTGTGACAATGGCTGTGAGCAGCAGATGTTTTCCAATATCCTTGAAGCAGCAAAAACGCAAAGAGCTTGTTTAGATGGAAATTTGCACTAGTGTCACTACACAGATGTAATCACACAGCTGTAAATTGCCCTAATCTAAACAAGCCCTTTAGAATCAGATCAGTTAAACTAGTTTTCAAGGTCCACAACCAAACCATGAGCCCCAGGCAAATAAAAGCTTAGCCTGGCCTTCCTTGCAACAAAAATGCCTTTTTGGTAAAAGTGGTATCTATAAAAAAACATAAGTCTGGAGACCTGCATACTATTCCCTGCTCTACCAGTGGCTTGGTATTTCATCTGTAACAAATCTTCTTCTCAACTGCTCTGGTCTCATTCCCCTTGTAAGATGGGGATAATGTTGCTTATCCACTGGAGCAAGGCCAAAGAGCATAACACTTCGAACAAAAGGGTTATTAGAAGCTCAGCTTTCAGTAAAAATAATCCTTTGGGTGGAGGTTTTATTACAACAGTTTCTAATTCAATCCCACCTAAAAGCAATCTGGCTAAAATCTCTAATTACCCTCATCCCATGCAGCAAACTCATAATCCCAAAGATGCCCCTCCCATTCCTCACTGCTCCCAATCACACACACCTTCCCTTTGTGGAGTTTAGATACATTCAGCTGCCTATAATTAACACCCAAAACCCAAGTCCATTAGCTGGCTCAGAGATGCTTCCCCCTGGGGCACCACTGGAAAAGGGTACAGCAGTAATTCAGGGTTATCTTTATATTATTGTTTCCTACATTTCTCTGATACTAACAGATTTCACTCTGGGTGTGTCCATCGGAGATATGTTCCAATCTCATTTCTGCTGGTGGTCCCAGCAGCCTTAAGGTTTCAAGATATTGGTCACAGGAGTCACCCCTTCCAGGCTTGGCGCTAATTTGACTTCCTTTTAAAAGGATAAGCAACTGAGTGTGTGTTGCACGTGGACCTAACAGCAGCAAGCAAGTGAGCCCATTCCCACCTTGCTGAGAGCAGCAGGAAACAGGCTATTCCTGATGTGTTATGGTTAAATCAGTGTCGTTTCAATTTAATAGGAGATGGGCTAATAGGCTAATGCCTCTGTCAAGGCATTAGCTACAACAATCCCCTAAAAATCATCAGGCTTCTCCACACAATAGTACTTACCCATGGCATGAGCGTCAGCACAAGCAACCAGGATAGTTAGGGCCTGAAACACCAGCCAAAAATTCAGTATTCCAGAGCGTGCTGTGGCAATTTGCAGCTACCCTTCTACGTTTTGGGTAACAAACTTAACTAGGACAGAGAAATCCCCAGGAGCTCCTGGGGGCAGCCATGCTGTTTGCAGAGGGATGCTGGGAGTCTGGGCGGTTTTTTTTTTCCTCCCCTTTCCTCCCCTCTTCACTTTGTAGATTGCTACTGATGAAAAGGAAGCTATACAGAGCTCAGGGCTGGTGTGGTAGTGTTTCCTTCCTGTTGCCTAGAAAACAAAAACACGCGATCGCAAACACTCTAAACATTTACAGTCATAGAAAAACAATCTCTCACACGCAAAAAACATCAGATAGGCAGTGCAACCTCACCGGGCTAAAGAAATGGGATACGAAAATAATACAGCAAAGACAATCACGGGACGGGGGAGCACCCGATCCTACACATACACCCCCCATGCAACCGCATAGAAACAGAATACCACGAACACAGCCACCGAAACACACTGAAGCCCAGAGCGACACGCAGAAACTCAGCCCGCCAGGGAAACACATGCTACAAAAACACGCAGAGTCAAGCCACTCTCAACCCCTTCTCACACCCCGCCACGGGAGTACAGTCACCCACGCCGGCCGACCCTCGGGAGCATTTCACTGTTGTTGATGAACCCCACCAAGGAGCCATTTGCCTCCAGGCCCCAGAGACGGGAGACACCCGGCCAAGAAGACACGGTGATGGGCGCGCGGGTTGGACTGTGAAACTGGGCGGAGTGTGCAAGCTCCTCCGGCGGGGACGGTCTCGGGCTCAGGCACCGCGCCCTTTGCCGGTGTCCCGCTCATAACCATGCCGCGATGCACTAATATTAACGACTAATCATGGGGGGGGGGGGGCGGCCGGCTGGGGTCTGGTATGTGCCTCGGGGGTGGCCCGGTGTTACGGGGTGGGGGGCACTACCTGACAGGCAGTGTCCTGCCCCCCAGGTACGTGGGGCTGGGGGCAGCCCCCCTGTGCCCACAGGCCAGGGGAACCGTGCACGGGAAAGGGGGGGGGGATTTGCCGCCCACTCACGCCGGCTCAGGGCCCTGCTTTCAAACCGCCCCTCCCCCGGGGGCCAGGTCAGACCCCCACGCAGTGTGCACGGCGCTGTGAGGGCCTCGAAGCCTGGCGCCCTCCCGCCCTCGGGAGGACTGGGGCCCCTGTGAGGGGGAACTGAGCCCACGCGCGAGGAGAAGCAGCGCGCACACAAACACACCGCGCGCGCTGCTCTTCTCCCTGTGTGGCCGCTGCCCCGGAACCCTTGATTCCCGGGCCTCGTTTCCCCGCCCGGACGCCTTTCGGCGGCCCCTCGAGCCGCCTGTTTCCGGCGTTGCGCCGGCGTCACAAGAGGGGGAGGTGGCTAATAGCCGTGGCGCAGCGCCGCTTGTTGACAGACCTCTCAGCCGCCGCCTGACGGGCCCGGGGCTCCCTGCACTGCCGCCGCCATGTCCATCTTCACCCCCACCAACCAGATCCGCCTCACCAACGTGGCCGTGGTGCGGACCCGCCGCGCCGGGAAGCGCTTCGAGATCGCCTGCTACCGCAACAAAGTCATGGGCTGGCGGAGCGGGGCGTGAGTGCGGGGCGGGGCCGGGCGCGAGGGGGGAGATATGGGGCAGGGGGGGGAGCTTGGGGCCGGGTGGGGGAGGTCTGAGGCAGGTGCAGGGCTGCTGGGGAGGAGGGGAGTCCGGTGTGGGTGCAGGGCCAGGAGAGGTGAGGGGTTGGGGTGGGACCCCCTCGCCAGGGGGGTTCTGGAGGGGAGGAGACTCGGATATCTGGGGGCTGGGACGGAGGGGGGTGGATGCCCCAGGTGGTGCTGGGAAGTGCCTTATCCAAATAGGTGCCTGTCAACATCCAGCTCCTAGTGAAATGGACCAGGCCAGGACTCAGCAGTACCCTACTTCTCCAGCTGGTGCCAACACTTACAGAGCAGGGGTAACTTGCCCTCATCCCACTCGAGGAGAGATTCCCACCCAGGCATTGGGGGAGGTGTTCGTGGAGTGCAGGGAAGGTAGGAGTCAGCCCGGCCCTGCCCTGAGTTACTGACAGAGGGTCTGAAAGCACCTACTCTGCCTACCTGAGGGCCCTCTGGAACTTGAAGATTAATCAGCTAGAGGCATGGAATCAATGCACATAAGTTAAAGCATGAAGATGCTCTGATTCAGGAGTAAACATGGCTTTAGTTTCCTGTAATTAAGCATGGCCTACACTCAGGCTATGTCTACATTACCACTTATGTCACTCGGGCACTGACTTATACTGACATAAGTTGCATGGACCTAAGCACCACTGTGGACAGCACTATGGCGGCAGAAGAGCTTTTTCCATTGACATAGCTGCTGCCGCTTGTTGAGAGTAGATTAACTGAGTTGATAGGAGAGGTCTCTCCCATCTTCTTAGAGTGGCTACACTAGAGAGCGTACAGCAGACTCTCTAGTGTAGCCATAATCTTCAAAGTTAGGCTGAGGTAGCTACATTAGTCAGGGATATGAAAAAACACCCCCTGGAGTGCTGTTTTGTCAATGGAAGAATGCTTCTATCAACCTAGTTACTGTCAGTTGGGAAGGTGGTGTTCCTGCATTAATGGAAAAACCCCTTCTGTTGGCATAGGCCACATATCTGCTACGAGGTTATGCCAGCGTAGTCTCCTGGATCCTCCTTGCCTTTTGAAGGTATCTTCACATCTTTAGTTTATTTGCCTTAACTTTTCTAAGTGTCCTCCTATCCTCTGCATGAGGAAGTGTCCCTCCTTTGAAAGGGTAGCTCCTTCTCCTCTTGTGAATGTTGTTTTACTTCAGGATTTAGAAATACTCTCTGTTGCCACTGCCAGTTTTGACTGCTCTTATTTGGAAAACATTGATCTGTTTTGTTTGTTGCAATGTTTGTACAGGGGCTTGCAGTTGGCAGTGCTTGTTTTATGTTTCTGCACCAGTAATGTTGAAGCGGCAAGCGCAGTTTGAGAATAAAGACCCCTGCCTGCAGTCACTATGAATCAAAAACTCCCATTCATATGTCTTTCTCTCTGGGACTTATATTATCGCTATCAGCATAATGTTTGAGTGCCTGTTGAGAGGCTTTTATATTTCTTTGTCTCAACCATGTTTTTTCTTTAGCTTCTCTGACATAGCTAAGGGTTTAACTTTTAAAAAAAATCAGACTAGTCCCACAAAATTAATATTTTGTGTGTCATACTTGGAGTCCTAAAGGATCATTAATGGCTGCACAGACTTAACTAGCCATTGCTTAACCCCAGCATCTACATTTTTTTTGTGAAAATCAACCCTTAAAATAAATGTTGACATTTTTTAAAATTCCAGTGAAAATAGTTCTCTATAAACAAAAACATTCTGCAGTGCATGCAACACAAATGTTTCAGCATTGAGAACCAAAATATGAGACTGACTTAATTTATTTTCATGGTTCCAGCTGCAAGTGATTGAAAGTAAACAAGCAGTATAAACTAGAGGAGATGTTAAAATTGGTTCCTTTTTAGTAACCAATGTGGTGATAGTAATCTAGGAAGGAAATTTGTTGCTCATTTAAGTCACTTGATGGTGTCCTTAAGAAGTTATTAATGAATTAACCACTCCATAAAGCTACAAAAGGAATCTCCATGTTGTGTTAGATTCAGTTAAGTTTAAGGACAACATTCCTCCTGGTGAGAAGGTCCGATAGCTGCTCACACTCAAGTTCCCAGCTTCCGCTAATTGGTGCCCTAGCCTCAGATGCAGAGTAGCAGCCACAAGACTACTCCCTGCTAGTTAATGCTATGCTTGCACATGTTTTCTAATTGTGAATACAATTGTTATTTACCAGTGAAAAAGACATTGATGAAGTTCTACAGACCAACACAGTATTTGTAAACGTCTCTAAAGGTCAAGTTGCAAAGAAGGAAGATCTCCTCAAAGCTTTTGGAACTGATGACCAAACAGAAATCTGCAAGACAGTAGGTCCTCTATACATGAAAGCATAAAGTTAACACACCTTATTGTGAATCAGAAAAGATTCTAGCCTTCCTCCACTTAAAATTTAGCTAAACTGAATATCCATCTGTCAATTGATGCTGTTAGAGTTTAATGACTTTTCTAGTATATTACGTTTTTGTTTTGTTTTTTCTATTATTGATCACAGTTTTGGGTAAACACTTTTTCCCTTCTCTTTTTTGAAATAAAGTGTTTTAAATGTGTGGTTTTCAGCAACACCACTTTGTGCTGGTCATATGTTCCTCACAGATCTTGTGAACAAAGCAGGGTCATATCAGATCAGTAGACTGACGGGGGATGTCCGTGCAATGCCTAGTTGTTATAGGCCGGTGTGTTGCTGATCCAGTAAAGGATACTTTTCCCTTTCAGTCACTACTGAACCAGCTTCTGGGGGGCGGGGGGGCATTCTTCTTGATATCTGATCTTTCCAGTGAGATATTTATAAAACTGAGTTCTGACCACTTGCACTTTTTGTATAGCATCATTAGGATCCATTGTCCTTTACAGACATGTCGAAGCAAGGTCCCTGTCCCAAATAACTTTAACTAGACCAATTTATAATGGAAGATAGGGATGGAGGAAGAGATGTAATAAAGTTTTGTTTCACAAGTGTCTTGATCCAAAAGATTTTTTTGTTATATTGGTCTATTTATAATGTACTAGGAATGAGTGGGGATGAATAGTAAATCTGCATTTTTAATCAAACAAGATATTCAGTAATTCTGTTTATTTTTAAATTGTTTCAGTGTTCAAGATAAACCTGTTACTTTTATTTTTTTTGGTCCCCCTTTTGGTACACTTATATAAACTGTTAACTTAATTTGTAGGATTTGACCCTTATCTGAAAAACACTAGTTTCCTTTTTATAGTTTAATGAGATAAGCATTACACTTTTTGCATAAGGGTTTTTTTTTTTTTTTTTTTTTTTTTTTGTATTATGAAATAATTCTAGTGTTATACTTGACATGCTGCAGAATAACCTAGTCAGGTTAAAGATCTATACACAAATTAAGCTAAGACATACCGTAATTGTTACTTTGAAAACAAATCAATAACTTTCCCAGAGCTAGGATTTCTATTCTTCAGTCAAATATGTATTATTACTATTTAATAGAATTTTTCATTCTTGATTAATCACTTCTAGATTTTAACAAAAGGGGAGTTGCAGGTATCTGACAAAGAGCGACACACACAATTGGAGCAGATGTTTAGAGACATTGCAACTATTGTCGCTGAGAAATGTGTGAATCCTGAAACAAAGAGGCCATACACAGTAATCCTTATAGAAAGAGCCATGAAGGATATCCACTATTCTGTTAAACCAAACAAGAGCACCAAACAGCAGGTCTGTATCTGTCCCCAAAAATTCTGTTTTCACTTAAAAGAATTTTTGTGTGTAGTTTCCTTATTAACATCCGCAGGAGTCACTTGAGCCTAAATCTAAGGATGGTAAGTGAGCATTGTTTGACAGAAAGAGGTGGCATAGGAGCTGCATGTTAGAAAGAAACTCTTGCGATCTGAAACTTCGTAGTTTGGTTTGTATCTGCCCACGAAAGGGGGGAAAGGAAACTAACTACAGATTATTAAAGCAGCCACAAAGTTGGGTGTAAAACAAAAGCAAGAATACTCAACACTTATGCTCTCTTCTTACCTCCTGTTGTTCAGTGGGATAGTGTGTTTATCCTTAATTTTGAATGTCCTGAATTTTATAGTTTTGATATAATCACCTTGTTTAACATTTCCAGCTTTTCTGACACCTTAAGTCCAATTCCAGCAATACTTTGAGGAGATTTGCCTTTTCATGTTAATCAGTTCTGATCAGACTATACCAAATGTATTCCTGGAGAATTCCAGTGGACGGTACCAAAGAATGTTTCTGGAGCATCTATAAGCAGTTGTAAATAATGCTAAACCTGAGTGTGGGATATGGTGCTATGTAAATAACAAATGAGCATGTGTCAATTTCATTTGTAGTTAATGTCTTTGCAGGCTTTGGAAGTGATCAGACAGTTAAAGGAGACTATGCAGATTGAGCGAGCTCACATGAGACTGCGGTTCATTCTCCCAGCAAAAGAGGGCAAGAAGCTAAAAGAGAAGCTCAAACCACTGATCAAAGTTATAGAGAGTGAAGACTTCGATGAGCAGTTAGAAATTGTAAGAATCTAGTTTCCATAGTCAATTTTTTCTACATTTAGTTATGTTCTTTTGTAAAATGTAAAATCTGTGTTTGGGTTAGCTGAAATCGTACTAAAGCATTGAAATTGAATTAATCAGAGATGCATAATTTGGGGTTTGGGAGATTGTTTTGGATTTTTAAAATCTTCATGGTCTTAGTGACTGCTTTCAAGCCTTAAAAGGCTCAGGACTGTCGGAACACTTGCTTGAGGAATGAAAGTTCTTGACTTAGTCATCTACCTGTACCCATATTTGTTGTAGAATTGCTGGCTCAAACTTTGAAAAATACAATGCAGCAACTTTTAGCAGTGATATGTTTAACTTTCTCCTTTTCTCATTTTGCCAGTCCCCTATATGTTAGGATGGTAAATTTTAATTCTTACAGTGCAAAACACATGCACCATATCTTACTGCAATTCAGTTTTGACCATACTGTAACTTATTTAAAAGGTATTCCACCAAAATAACTATACATTAGACAAGATCTGTAATTAGTGATACTTTGGGCTACTTACAACAGACTGGGCTTCTTCTGCAATTTCACTGCTGCATCATCAGCAAGTTGAGCATTGGCAGGTGCAGCTGCAAAACTCCCTCAAACAAAAGATGGATCCATTTGGATTGTTTAAATATCGGCTTTTAGGGATGTGGAAAAGTTTTCTTAATGCCTAGGGGGTCAGTCATCTGTATATTAAATTGCCATAGGAGAAAAGGACACAATGTAGGCTAAAATCTTCACTGATTGGTATGTAAAATGTTTCAGGTGTGCCTCATTGACCCAGGCTGCTTCAGGGAGATTGACGAACTGATCCGGTGTGAGACTAAAGGGAAAGGCTCACTTGAAGTACTCAGTCTGAAAGATGTGGAAGAAGGAGATGAAAAGTTCGAATAAAACCCTTCCACCAACATCACTTTTGTGGAAAACACTATAAAGAGGCAGAGTTAAGACACCTCATTCTGTTAAGGTTTTTGTTTTTCCAACCTATTGCTGTCACTAGCTCTATTTAGGCTAATTCCATGCCGTGTTTCCTTGCATTTGTCTGGGTAACAAGTGCCTTTTGATAAAGAGATGTTTGAGTGTTCGATTTGCACTAAGGATAAAGTTATAGGACTTACCGGTGAAAGGCTATACTAGCTTTGTTTTGGTGGGGGTAGTGATTATATCGGTGTTCAACTGCGCCAAGTCCTTTCCCCTTTAATTTAGTGCTGGGAAGGCTGCGTATATCCCAGAGATGTTTACTGCGTATGAGGAGAAGCATGCACAGCCAAAAGAATTAAATGAAGTGTCACTCTTAAAACAGTGCATGGAGTTAAGGTGTATATTATTTACCTTGTTTAATGGCATCATTAAATGTGTGACCTAGACTGCCACATACTACTGCTAGAGAAATTTCACTATTTGTAAATAGAGGACCACTCTTCTATATTTTATTCATGGGACATATTAAAATATACATCTTAACTTGGAAAAAAGTGTTCCCCTAATTCATTCTTTCAACTGTTAAATGAATTATAATATATACATAAAGTATCTTATAGGATCTGGCACTAGGGTAGTGGTCCTTTATGCTGCTATGAGGCTGAAGCTGTGCTCCCAAAATATGCAGAAATTCACTACTAAAATAAACCTGATCTAGACTAGGTAAAGGCATCTGCTCCTTGAGATAGACAAGCTCCCAGTGTACCCTAGTTTTCCCCTGCTGGATGTTTATATATGTTCCTTTTCTTATCCAAGATAAAAGCCAAAATGCTTTAAACTTCTCTAGTATCTTCATGTTAGACCCTTCGTGTGTCTTGCTGATGTCTACACACACTTTCTACCAACCCACCTGCTGCAGAAGGTACAGCACTCTAAACTACTGCCTTGCTGAAATTGCAGAACAGTTTTTCAAACTAGATAGTATATGAATAATACAGCTAAGCAACTCCAAGAGATGTATTCTTACTTCCTGAGAGAGAATACAAAATAGAGAGGAAAGAGTAAATGATACTAACTGGGCCTACCCATCCATGGATAGTTCAAGGATAAACATGGAGTTTAAATGGAGCCCCTGGCATTAAACAACTGTGACAGTAGCATGATGCAGCAAAACATGCATTAGTTGTTTGGTACCATTTGTTTCCTAGTTTCAGGGGATGAGCAAGTACAGTGGTCACTTGCTGACGCCTAGAGGAAGTGGCATATGTATTTTGTGACAGTTGTCAGCTGTCCTCTGATTTGATACATAGTTTCTGTGAAGATCTAGATGTTCTTAATTTATAACTACAGCAAACCGATATTGCTAACACATAAGTACCTAGCAAAGCCCCTCTGTACCCCTCTCAGGAATTTACCTCCCCTTTAGTCTGACAGCCTGAGCTTGTTCATGGGTCAGATTGCAGGGGAGACCAATAAGAAATTTAGAAGTACCTAAGTTGCACTGGAGTTTAAGTCCCACTGATAGTCAATGGGATATGGGTTCCTTAGTCATTAAGCATTTTGAAAATTGAAATTACCTGTGTGATTTTTTGCTACCATGTGGTCTTATGTGGACATACATTAGACTTAATGGCTATACACAAACTATACTGGTACAGTTAAGCTGGCAAATTTCCCCATGTTGATAAGCCATTGATTATGCTCATCTTTGAGATGGTTGAGCACCAACGATACTTATCAGTATTAATATCCCATTGAGATTAACTAGGCAATTCATTACTCTCATCTAGTGTTTTTGGTTGCCTGCAGCTTCAGCCATTACTACAACCATAATGATTAGAGCTGTTTTTCTTTAGCGATAAAACTTAGTTTCTGAAGAGCAAACTGGGAGCTAACAGGAGAAAGATGAGTTGCAATAATTTAGCAGAATCTAGTTCACAAACTTGCTGAGGGGGGCAGGGGGAGTCTGTCTCCCTATAAAGCCTTCTCTAGGATTTGGGTGAATTTTTCAGGTTTTTCCTGAGTAGAGGGAGTTCCTTTTTGTAATTTATGTACAGTTGGTTTGTTTAGTATTTATGGGTCAGGAAGAATGGCTGACAAGTATCAAAATAAACCTTATTGAAGTTGTTGACTAGCCCGTGTTGATTTTCAGCTCTGCTTCAACTAACACCTGTACTTCCTTGCACAGTGTTTTCCTGAATATAGATACAATTCATATTTCAAAAAGATACATGTAGGTTTATAATTGTCATCTTACTGTTAGAGGATAAGCAAGTTAAGCGAAGAAGTAGAGATGAAGACTTGTAAAGGAGCACATGTACTACGCCTACATTGTCAGTGCTCAGAGCTGAAAAACTTTCAGTATTTCATGCTCTGCCTTTAAAGCTAAATCCAATCAATATATACACACACTTAAAGCTGACAGCTAGAAGGAATTGAAGCTTTATTCAATATACTTTAGATTTTTAACTTATAGGACTAGATGTTTATGAACATTAACATCCATTTTTACTCAGTCCTGCATGTTCAACCTATTTGAGCTACAATTTTGTATTGTCTACTTCCACAGAAATCTGTATGAAGATCTGTTAAATATACATTTAATGCACAACATCAAGTACAAATTGGTCCTACTGATAAAGTAGATGCTGGATACCATGTTTAGTCTTCATCAGAGACGAGTCCCTCTTTAGCAGATACCAGTTAGGTGTCTTTTGTCTCTAGTACTTAGATTTCTCTGACACAGTAAGTTATGCAGTCTTCTACACATGGCGGCAGCAGCAAAGATATTCCACACGATCACAAAAACCATGCACTTCCACACTAAGGATTCATTCACATCTCCATGAGACATCAAAATAATAAGTGTATTAAGACCTACAAAAAAGCCTGTCCAATCCTAAATTTAGAATTAAGAGCTAAAAACTTTCTCTAATAGAAATACAAGTCCAGTATGTGGACAGTGTTACGTTTAGGGATAAGAAGTGAAAAATGTTCTGTGGACTAACATCTATGCTGAAACAGGCTTTAGAAGTGTCACACCAGCTGCTAAGACTTAAAACACAGTCATGTGTGCTCTGTACTTTTTTATAAAAACAAATTTTCCCAAATATCTTCTCCTCCCACAATGTGTTCCACTAACACTACTCTTCGCTTTAAAGGGTCCTGCATTTCAGTAGTGCTCCGTAGTTTAAAAAGCACTTTACATTTAAAATGCCTTTTATCCTAAAAGTGTTTTCTCACAAAGCACAGATGCAATATAGGAGCCCAAGTTACATCATGTTTGCCACCACGAAAGATGCTTGTCATTTTCAGTGCTACAGGCATCTGTTGCCTCTCTGGACACTGAGCAGCACCACACTCATTACTGGACATGTTTTGATGCTGACATCGAGTAGCTAAAGGTATACAGTGGTTTTGTGTAAGTAACTTGTGGCAGCCAAATGAATTACTCTCAAGTTCTGCCTATTCACTTCTTGATGAAAGCATTACTGAATCGCTGAGACGCTTCAAATGTAGATCACGTCCGAGTCATGCTGCTGAACCTACATGCAAATCAAAGAAGTTATTTCCACCCTAAAGTTCTGTTTAAGCATAGGAATTCCTGGCTCCCACTCATAACTCTAAGCCTGGCTTTGACAACTCTCTGTGGCCTTTAGGAAATCAGATAAAAATGCCTTGACTTTTTTTCCTGCCCTCCTGCTGGAAGTTTTCACACTGACAGACATCACTTTGCAGTTTGGATTCTATTTTTTCTTAAAACAATTACCTAATTATTTGCATTAGGAAGATGCTGCTTCTGTCCAACCGCATTGGACTTTGTATCTTACAATTCTGTGCCCACAGTCTGCAAGTTAAGATCATGTAACACAGGCTCTAGTGATTCTGAAAAATCTTTACAATAAATATACGAAGGAGGAGACGAGCAAAGCTCAAGTTTATTGATCATAGACTAGAAACTCTTGCCCTAGCCTCATTCAGACATCGTTTCTTTAAACTTCCAGTTAGTTCTCTAGCAACCAGCACAGTTAGTAGTGCATAAATAGTTACTTGTTGGTAAATGTTCAATAACAGTTGCCTGCCCTTAAACCAGTCTCACATTCAGAACAGGATTCCTACACCACTCCAATCCTCAACTCTAGAAGCAGACTGAGCTTTTATATCCCCCAATGTACTCACTCACCTGGAAGGAGCCAAGTATACAAGAATGCAGGGTCTCCCTCATGGACCCACGCAGCACTGGTGTGAAACAGCTGATAGAGAGGTGGTGTTCTATGACCATTGCCACGTAAGAGCTGAATTGTAGGTGCTTTGGTCAATTTCTGTTACTGGAATCTTATTACCTACCCCTTAATGCTGGAAGTTAGGTTTTCACAGCCATAAATACTAGTGCGGAAGGGAGTCATGTTTATGTTTTAAACTGCTGATGCCAGCACTGAGGACACATTGATTTACTTTCAAGCTTGGTCAAACTATAAAGAAAATGCAGCTATTGAATACAGATCCTCTTATTTCCTAACAGGATTTATCTTTCATTCATATTCCAGCTTTGATCACAGGTGGAATGGAGTCAGCTGATCTCAGGATGCCTATCTTACAAGCTGCCTTAAATGGCATGAAACTGAAGGACTAGAGTAAGCAGCAGTCCTTCACAGTTTGGGATTGAGAAGCACTGGCAGAGTTGGGTGGAAGGAGCTTGCCCAAGCTATTAATTCCTTACTTTCACAAGCACTAAATTCACATTTTGGGAAAATAAATATAAATCCCATTACCTTTATAATCTGTTTTCTAGTTCCTGTCCCCACATTGCTGGCTACCAAAGTATTTGTTTGAAAAGTTGACTTTTCCACAGGCACTGTATGTTGACTCTTGTTAGTACATGGCCAACTGCTTGTGGCATTTAATGGATAAGCTGGGAAGGGCTTTCGAAGATTTGTATCCAACAAGTCTCCAACTCCAAAGGTTTTCATCCATGAGGGAGCCTTTAAACGACAGAATATGTGAAACAGCACTCTCACTACATCAGCTCACGTTAAGCCAAAGGCATATTAAATACACGGACCTGAAATTATAGAAGCCTTCTCTCACCCAAGCCTCCCTTTTTTGTCTCTAATATGTGTTACTCTAAGACAAATTTCTACTAGGTTTGGCGAAATCTGGAAGGGCTGGGGCCTGTCACTGTTGCACTGGTCCAGAAAGGGGCTCGAAAGTTTGTTTGCTGAATCACAAGAACCTGGCATAAAAAGCTGACTTCACACAAACACAAAATCATCACACCTGAAGAATTAATAGACACAAAAAGCATAAAGTAGAAAGAGACTGATTACAGCTATGCCACATTTAACTGTTATGAGCTTGCAAGATCTTATTTTACCCAATAGCCTTCAGCCTTTATGGGACTCTTCCTGGGAGCTCACAATCTTTTGACTGTTGTACATTTGAGGGGATTCCTCTCATAAAAAGCTTCCAACAGAAAATGCCACTTTTAATGTCTCCAGACCCACTTTTCACATTTTATTATCAATAGAGATAGTGAATGTGTGTTTCGTACCAAAATATGAAGCGTATGTTTAGCATATGCGTTTAGAAACATTTTAGGGATTCCAATATTCCAATATTCCTTCATTTATGGTGTCAACCAAACCTATATTTATTAATTTCTACTGCATGAGTAAGCTTATGTGTTATTATAAAACCTATATTTAGGGTTACATACATTTCCTATTGAACGATCCAAGGATCCAAGAACTTCATTCCAGTGAGAGTAGAGCCCAGTTTGTTTTTCCTCTAGTTTTAACGCATGGATTTCTGACTTCAGCTCTTTCAATCGATCTTCAAATTTTTTGCTCTTTTCCAAGTAATCTAACCTGCAATCCACACAGGGAGAGAAGACAACAAAAAAATAATCTAATTAGCCAGTGGTAGCTGTAAAGGAGGGTTTTGTAGTTTTTACATTAATCTATTTTGTAAGGGCAATTTGTAAGAAATTTTCATTCTAAGCTTCTGGGGCAAAATCAATCTCCATTATAAATCCACTAATTTTACATCAGAGATTTAACACCTGAAGTTATTCAATTAACAGTCAATAACTTCATCCAATTTGTATTTTATTTATTCTGTGAGGCTGAAGCTGTGCTCCCAAAATATGCAAAAATTCACTAATAAAATAAACTGGATCTAGACTAGGTAAATGGAATGGTTCGAAATGTAAGCTCAGGCTATGGGCTGCATAGGAAACCTGTGAAGACATTAATTCCAGATGATCACAGCAATACCTGCTCCCCGTCAACTAGAAATCCAGCAGTCACACACACACAATCTCCTGTTAGGTGTTATTAAACAGTCGGAGAACCAGCTTTATATGGGAATCTGCAGAATCATAGAGGGTCCTGCAATAGGTATAGATAAGACTAAGTCTGTCTACATCCATCTGTTGTCTCTTGTCTTCTACTTAGATCATAAGCTATTTGGGGGCAGGGACCATCTTTTTGTTCTGTGATTGGACATTGCCTAGCACAATGGAGTCCTGGTCCATGGCTGGGGCTTCTAGGCATGACGATGATGCAACTAATAAGTTTACTAGCTCCTTGCATTGTCAGCTAATTTACCATCAGAACATTAATGCATTTCAATCGGTCAGATTGAGGGTATGTCTACACTACGGGATTATTCCGATTTTACAGAAACCGTTTTTTTTTAAACAGATTGTATAAAGTCGATACTGCTGAAGTTATTTGGCTCCATATGGGGGTGTCTGGGCTGTGATATACAGGAAGTTAGGCTAGCTGACTAATGTGTCTCTTCTGATGATAAACTCTATGAAAGCATAAACATACATTATAGTCCATGTGGAGTGAAAAAAACATTTAAAAAAAGAGTGAGTCTTGCCATTTTATATCCATTTGCCCACAATGCAGCTTATAAACCACTTTTAACATTCAAGATGGCCTCAGAACCAACTTGATGCTCTCCAAGGTCTGTGTTGGCAAGCAAGTGTAATGTCTAGGAACATTTTGAATAGTCTTTTGGTAGATTTTAAAGCCACTTTTCACAGGAATGTAGGAAAGACCATAACAGAACAATGGTTCCCCTAGTCAGTATACAGTCTACAATGGGGCAAAGGAAAGGAAAGCCCTCTCACTGCACCAGTCAGTTGTTTCAGTCCTCCTGCATACTCATATCGGAGTAGAGTGCTTTGCTCCTAGACAATGTATCCCTTCAAATCCCAGAGCTCTGTACTCTTCATGGCTAGAAGCCAAGAAAACATATTTTCTCCTTCTAAAAAGCTAACGAGTTACAGAGCTGATGCTATTACTTCTGTAGAAGGCGAACACCCATATGTATTGTGGGGAACAATCCTGCACTGGTAGGAGGCTACTTCAGGAGACATAATAGGTATTTTCCACCTCTAGTTTCTCAGGTTAAGACTCCCTCGTTTATTTACATCTTAGGAGTGTTCCAGTACCTCTCTCTTTCTATCTCAAAGGACAGTCTCTTCAGATCTACATCTTTTAAATCCATCTTTACAGATCCTTTGTCAAAGTTGACATCTCTGGTGTCAGCAGGTGAATGATGAGGATACCGGGCCACATGCTAAAAGATGCAAGGTAATCAAAGAGTTTGTTCCATTAACAATACAATTAGAACATTTGTTTTTAATTGCAAGTATATTCCTAGCTTCTACAAGAATCTCACACGCTGTCTCCAAAATTGATGTCTTCCCATTGATTCTAAAGATGGCTGTAGGCATTCGTATCCCTTTCTTCCCTGTCTGGCTGGCCCTAAACAAATCTTTTTGAAATAAAATGTTAGCCTTCAATGAAATACATTACAATGCATACAGACTGTGCGCCAATGACAGCGGAGCATCATGGCTGGAATGTCTCCCTATCTAATTTTTAAACTTTGTGGCTATCACAGAGAGTGCAGCATGTGCATAGACTGGCTTCCCCATAAGCAGGATTTGTGGCATTTGCTCCTGGCATCTCAGGTCACAGTGGCAAATACTGCTTCTGTGCAAGCCCACAGCTTTACTTTAAACACAGGCTGGGAGGAATAAACTTTCATCTTATCCTGTTACACTCACAAAAATAAAAGCTAAAGTACTGAGGAGTCTGGCATTTTTTAAAATGAGACTCGGACGCTTTTGAAAATTTTACCCTAAATTGCTTGCCCTAGTTCACATAGTGACTCAGTGCCAAAGAATGGAATAGAACCTGACTGTCCCAATCCTCTGTTTTGACAATGCAGATTCCCTCTTTTGCTATACTGGAGCATACAAAAGAAGTTTGAAGCCACAGACAAGTTTTCATCCGCTAAGCTCCTTTTCTGAGCCCTTCCTAAAGTTCTCTCAATGTCACTCAGTTTCCATATTTCATTTCTGTCAGTACGACATCCAGGTATCCTTAAATTGCAAACATCTCTGAGTACTGTGTATGCTACGTGATTAACAGTGATGGAGATAGATTAGATATTCCTTAAATTGTCATGACGTGTTAAAATTGTGAAGTCCAAAGACTGCAAAGTACAAAGAGGTTATAAATATATCAGCTTGGTAACAAAGTGTGTTGAACAAACTTCATGGAGAATGTGTATTTACTTGTTAGTTACATTGTATCTACATTTAAAATGATGATTGGTTATTTGTCCACTCTCCAATAAAGTGTTGCCCACCAGAACCTAAACTGGGTCACTTACAAGATAATTAAGCTTAGTTACATCCAGAAGTTTCTGCTTTGCTTTTCGTTCAGCTTCCCTGGCTTCATGCAGATCCTGTTTTAGATGTTCAGCTTCTTTGGCTCTGTCAGACAAACATACTGTGACTGTTAGGTGGTAGATTTCAAGCATGTGGCAACACACCGAATTCATACCCTTAGCTTGTTTCCCGAGAGACATCTGTTAGCCTCTGAAATAGTCTCCACAGGTGAAAGCCTGATTGCACAGGACATTGAGAACTGGACAAAGCACAGGAAGAGGTGATTGCAGGAAGAGTCCTGCATTAGCTGGCTGATTTAATAGATCTTTTTTATCTCTAATTCCTATGGGCCCAGTTCTGCACCCATTGTCTTGTAATCTCTGGGCCCTCAACTATTATCTGGCATCAAAGATCCTCTCTGGGATGCTTGTTTGAAAAGTAAGTGCTCCCCGTTTTGGGAAAATGTTGTTTAACACCATGCCAGCATAAATAAAGTGCCCTCAGGTACCAGGGTGATAAGTACTTTACAAATACCTGTACCAATACACAACATGAGGCATGCCCTGTATTTTAGGACAGCACTGAGCCCTAGGATTCTATACATGTGCAAACAATAGAATATACATAATCTACAACAGTGTCTATATTAAGTGCACTACACTGGGCTAGGAACCCCATAATAGAATCCTGCAAACCGCTTATAAGTTTAAACTCCTCTAATTAGCATGATTCTAGCATTCACCAGGCTTTACATTTAAGTTTAGACTCTCCATTAGTAGCCCTCAGTCTTTCGATAATGCTAAGGAGTTGCTGCACAGTCACAGTTAAAACTCTAAAAAGCTGAAGATGCAATTTTTGCCAAACAATTTCTGGCAGTAATTTCAAATTCACTGGTACAAGGTGGGAATGAACAAGATGCACAAAGCTGTGAAGTGTCACCTGGGGAATTCCTCCTTCCACACTTAAACTCTAGGAAGATAGTCACGTACTATATCGACAAGTGCCACGGCTGACAGGTGCCACCCACCAGACCCTCAAACAAATCTAACCTTCGATCTGACTCTTTCACCAGTTTTACTGCGATCAGCTCCGTCTCCCGCATCTTCTGCTCCATCAGACGCTTCTCCTCCTTGGTTTTCAGTGCTGTGATCTCCAACCTCTGCCGCTCTTGCTCAGCTTCTGCAGCATTCTGGGCCAGCAGTTTGGCCTCTTCTTCTGCAATCTGAGCTTTCTCCGCCAGCAGCTCTGCTGTTTCCTGGGACCGCAGCTAAAAAGAGACAGGATTTAACTTAGCTACTATGATGCAACATTTAGAAAGGAAAAATAGCTAGTCAGCTTAGAAGCAGGAGGTCTTTCCCCAGCAGATCATAATAATGTTAACCCTTAACATACCAAGAATCATTATATTTGTCCTTAGCCCTCTTTACTGAGGGCCTAAAGCCAAGTAAACATTTCCAGGATGTCTCGTCTCCCTCTGCTCCAGTATTCTTGCCTTCCTCTCTCCCTCACTCCTTCCACCACATAAGACCTCTCCTCCTGTATTCAGCGCTGGACTAAGACATCTCCCAAATGGGCAGAGCTTAGTGAACTCTGCCTGCCTCCTTTCAGCTGCCAGTCCCACCCGCTACTGGCTTCATACAGACTTCTCCACAGCTTCAGTTCCTGATGCAGCCTGCTTTCCTCTGGTTCCTGGCCTGAACAAGGTGTTCGCAGAAAAATCCGGGGGAAAATGGGTGGTTCCCAGCAAATGGAGATGGGGGACAGGCTTGGTTCCCTGCAAGAGTGCAAGCATGCCCTGCCTCCCAGAAAATCTCCCTCCTTTCCTTAACAATAACCCTCAGGGCACATCTACACTGCAGTAAGACATGTGGCATTGCCATGGCTGGCCCGGGTCATCCAACTCAGGCTGCAGAGCTAAAAATTGCAGCGTCAACATTCGAACTTGGGCTGGAACCCAGGGTCTGAGACCCCATGAGGCCAGAGGGTCTCAGAGCCTGTGTTCCAGCCCAAACAACTACACTGCAATTTTTAGGCCTGCAGCCTGAGCCCTGTGAGCCAGAGTCAATTGGCCTGGGCTCGGAGACTCAGTCCCATAGGTTTTTTATTGCAGTATAGACATTCCCTCAGTGGCCTAGCTGACGCCACAGGAAAAGGAGCTAATAAATCTTGATGTCACCCAAGGCCAGATGACATTCACAGACTTCTGCAATGCTCACCAGTGCCTCGTTGGCTTGCCTGGCTTCATCTTCCATCTGGAAGAGACGCCTTTCCAGCTCTTCTTTGGCACGCTCTGCTTCTTCTCTGAGCTGCTTCTCCCTGGCCAGCCTTTGAGTCTCCATCTGGAAAGATAATGAGTGATGCTCACAGACTGGGACTGCAGAGCAGACTGGATAAATATTTCTAGAGAACTGAAAGCTGTCCGGCTGCTGCACGGCCATCTGCCACTATCAGGGCATCTTGCAAATTGCCAGGGCAGCTCATCTGTATTGACTGACAGCTGGTGAGCCTGGTTATCTAAAAGTGCTGTCAATATGGAGCACTTGTGTCACTCCTCCCTTTGTATTACACCTCCGCTTGAGCATCCCTCTACCACAGATACCACCCATACACAACACACATACTGTCTCCTCTGACATTCCACACCTCACACAACTGCTCATATTCTCAATCCCTCCATGTGCATCAACACAGACACCATTGAGAGCACACACACACACACACACACACACGTTCATCTCTGCTCATGATATGAACAAATAGGGTGAAGAATAACGTATGTGTAGTGAATGGAATAATAAATACTTTCAGCAACAAGGAGCAGAAGGAACCTACTTTTTTTCTAGCCTTTTCCTCCCTGGCCTGAGCTTTCATTTGCTGGATCTCGATGGAGTCCACTTTTCTCCTTCTCATGAACAAGTCATGGTTTCCAATGCACAACTGTAAAATCTGCCAAAAGCAAAGCAATTGCAACACAAGTGAGCTGAGTGAAGAGCACCGCACAGGAATGCCAACATCTCCTACGTGGGGGCGAACTTCAGAGTCATCAGGAGCTAGCAATTCCTCCCCCTCCAATAAAAGTGATGATTAGATTTGCAGGTTTCTAGCCTAGCAAGTCAAGGTAAGGCACATCTTTAGTCAGCAAAGACATGATTTGGACAGGTTCAGAGCAGGCTGAAAGTCTCTTTCCTTATTCAGTCACCTTCTCTGGCACCAATTTCTCCTCCAGTTCTGCTGGTGTAAGAGAGGTAAATGGAACTAGTTGGGTGGGGGCATATGAGGGACAAGAGCAGTAGTGGCATGGCAGGTCGTCTGCAGAAGACCCTCCACAGGTGCATAATAAGATGAGGGCTCTGCAGGCTGGGAAAGGATATGGTTAGCTAGGGAGAGGACTGAGCCGGTGTCTTCCCCCATCAATCCCGAAGGGATATTTCAATGAAAGATAATGCCAACCCAGTCAGCAGTATCATATGCTGCTTCCCTTTCCTTGTTGTTCCTTGAGGAAATGAGAGTCCACAGAAGCACCGCTCCTGAGGAAGCAAAGGGGGCATCATGCCTTCTCACAGTCCCCTAGCCTTAGATCTGCAGGATTTCCCTGTGGCTCTCTGGCCTTTTACACAGTTGGTGAGTCTCCTCCCATGCCCATTCTAAAAAAGGGGGGAAACTCACCCACAAACAGAATAATTGAGAGGAAAAAGCAAGTGTTCAGACAGACAGTTTCCTGGTCCCCAGGCGGGTTCTCTCATGTAGGGCACAATATGGTACGCCGGTTTCTCTCATTAATTTTTACTAAATCACTGCAACACTAATTTTTATTATGGCTTCAGGCCTCTTAAGTACCAATACTCATGACACACATGACCATGGCAGTATTCGGAGAATAAGATTTCTCATTCTGAGATCAATCAATGCAACCGAGATTGTTACTACATTCAGATTTTTTAAAAGAGCAGCAGCCCACTTACCAGTTTGTTCACTTTGAGCTGCGAGGAAAAGAATTTGAAAACTTCTGCTTTTTTATCAAGAGGTTTAATAGTTAGCTGGGGGGGAAAAAGGAAGCAGAAAAGTCTGGATCAATAAAAAGCTGAAACTACTGAATACTATTTCTACAGCAAACAATAATGAATCCACACCTACGTGAAAGTATTATCCCCAGCACAGAGGGGAAACTGAGACAAGACGTTAATGATTGCTCGAGACCTCAGAGAATCAGAGCCAGAGTTGGGATTAGATGACAAGAGTTCTTGGTTTCCAGTCCTGCAATCAGATTGCTAGGGGATTTTAGAAGTTAAAGCTGCCAGCAATGAGGCCAATTAGTGCCAGCGGCTTTGTGATGAACTGGATTGAGGCCATCAAATTCAATGGTCATCATTATAATGAAGTTATTATTAATCTCTAGAAGTTGTCTTTTAACAAATGCAATACTCCAAGCCTGCCCTTGTGAAGTATCCAACACCACTCTGGTTATAAAACAAACAAACAGGAAATACACAAAAGGCCTGAAGGATAAAAACTGGACATCAGGACCCATTCATGGAACTTTTCATTATTCAGAGTCCATCTCCCAAATTGTTTTCTGAGGAGTAAGTGAAAAAGGGCTATATTGCAAGGGGGCCAGCACAGAGTGTTTCACTTCCTATGTTGAATTCAACTCAACAGTACCATAAAAGCAGCTCCCTTCTTTTAGATCCTGGCCTTTGCTGTGACTCATGAATTAGCACTCTATTCCGATCCACTCATTTGCATTTTGTTGCATAATCTCAGTGCCTGTCATCTGATTTCAGATACGGTTTCACTGAGATTATAAATAAAACTTGTTATAGCTCATTTGACTCTGTGGGTAAGTCATTCAAACATCTTGCCCAAAGCAAGGCTGTGTTTGAATAGTAGAAGATAATGAATGTTTTAATACGTGCACACCTCTGACTTTGGATTTACACGAGAGCAGAATTTGGACCCCAATTTGAAAGGACTCATTGAAAAGAAAGGGACAGACTATGCTCTGCTTTTATTGTTAATTCCTGGGGATTCCAGTGATGATGTTTTCTCCTGATCAGTCTTCCAGTTAACAATATTTCAGGTATCTCTCACACCTTCCCCTCCACACTCCCCCTCCTTTGTATGGAGGATGATCTGTAATCTCTTTAAATCCAACTGAACTCTTATGAAATGTGCTGAATTTATAGCTCTGGAGACGGAAGTCTTCTACTTATCCACAGAACAGATAGAGTGAAGGTAGAAAATGCAAATGCCTCCCTACATGCCCTCTCTTGCCATAGTGCCTCCATCCTGACCTGGAGGAACCAGCTCTGTAAATGAAGATAGAGTTCAGTCTTCATGGATCATTCAATCCTTGGCTTCTCCACAGGGGCAACTGGAGCCAATCATGGTGGCTTTTGTAGGCCTTATCTTCTGGAAAATTAACACAAACCACCACACTTTTTTCACAGGTCAAAGAGCCATCAGATTGCAATGAGGTGCTCAGTTTTCAGGGAGGGCTGAGCACCCATAGCTCCCCTTGAAACCAATGGGTGCTACAGGTACTCAGCACCTCGGGGGGGGGTGGGGGGGGGGAAGAGAAATCAGGCCCATAATTCTGAGTTTTGTTACAAATCCCCCATCCTCGGGGGGTTTTCAGCTGTTCAGACAGACAGACTGCTTCCAATCTATTACAAGAATCCCTGTGTGTGCACACACAACCGCAAAGAGAGTAATAGGTTAGATCCATCCTACCTCTTTCTCACTATAGGAAATGTTTCTGATACCACTCCATTCAAAAGACTTATTTGGAGAGAACCTGTTATTTATGCTGTAGACGTGAATACCTTTAGCATCAACTCCAAGTAGGAGATCTGTGTCGCTCTTATTTTGCTGCAAAGGAATACAATAAATTATGATCAACACCATTTCTAGTGGCATGTACAACCACACTCCAGCAACTTGTTTATTCTAAACAATTTATTTGTATATTTTAGAGGCTAGTGTATCCACCATATAAAAGAGGTTTATTACTCTGCTGCCACCTCTAGCTAACAGGCCTGGTCCTTTAGCTTAGCCAGTAGAAGCCCACAGTTTTAGATCCAGAGATCCCAGGCTCAGTCACCATAGATGACCTCACTGAGGTGTCATCACATGCTGATATCAAAGATCTTTTACAGACATTAAATAATTAAGCCTAATAGTTCTATTCACAGGAACTTCTTCTATTTATTTTGCAGACTAGGAAGCAGAGAGAGTAGTGTGTCTGTGGCCACATGGCCAGTCAGCGGCAGAGGTGGAAATAGACCCTATGAATCCTAGTTCTAAGTCCCCTGCTCCAAGTATCAGGAAACACTGGCCCTAACTGGGCTGAAGATTTAGAATCAATGAATCTATAGTAAATAAAAATACAGCTTAATATGATACACTTACAGCAATAGGAAAGTAATTGACACCATACATCTCCAAGTCCTGAGCAATTTTCAAATAGTTCATCTTTGCTTCATCCCTAGAAAGCACAACAGTGATTACACTTGGAAATTCAAGTAAATTCCAACCAATTTTCCTCTTCTCTAATTTTCCATTACTATTTTGAAGAGAGCAATCCTAACCAGGTGACTGGGTCTTTTGCTCCTTTGTAATGTTGGTTTACTTGCGCTTAAGTTTTGCTGCACAGCTTTTAAGATCTGCACTGTTAAGTGCATGATCTATTGCTGACAGCTTAACCAGTGCAGTCTACTCCAGATGAACAGAGTAAAGCTTTACCAACCCTGTTTGAGTCACATATAGTATAACCTTTACCCATTACTGGTAACTGACTCCGATCTCATCTTTGTGTGTCAGTTTTGCCTCTTTCAGATGTTAACAGATGCCACTGGCTACAGACCTACTCTAACATGGTCTTCCATGACACAGGAGTTTTCCCCTCAGGAAGTGGTTCACTGAGAAGTATTGCTATAAGAGGCTCCAAACAATATTTTACACTAAAATCTAAAAGACACACCAAAGCTGCCCTTTGACTAACAGAGAACGTCTTCAGCCACTCATCAATATCATTTCCCTTTCAAGGCAGGCAAAATAATAAATACCGAGGAGAGAATGTTAACGTGCATCCAGGACAGCTAAATAAAGAACAAATGAATTAAAACAACTTGGGCTATAGATCAACTCCGGACGCCTGGTATGGCGTGCCTCTGAAACAGGGCCCTAATCCCTCCTTTGGCTTCAATGCAAGTTGAAGGAACTAAGTCTCTCTCAGTTACTCAGCATCTGGTATGAGCAGGATCTTAGTACCAAAATATTGTATTTTTCCATTCGGTAATAAATGTTCCTATTAGGAATACAATGCTGATAAACCAACATAAATGGGGGTCAGATAGCCATCCACTAGCTTATACCTGTAAAACCCAACTGAAGTCAAGTGGGTTGTACTGATGTAATGGTTATGTCTATGATCTCCCAAGAAATGTTACGGTACCTGGCAATGCCCCTGTGCTCTGCATACCAAGCCGATATCTTTTCTTCCCACATGTCTGCTGTCATCTGATACTGCCTGAGGACCTACAGAGCAGGGAAGGAGTTGGTTTTCTTTTGAACATATGGAGACGTGTGCTGCCAGTGGTGTTTACCACCTGCCACTCCCAAACAACCCAGTGTATAAGTGTCAACAAAGTTCACAGCTGGGACTTCTTGCCAAGTTCAGAGGAAACACACGCGCATGCACACACATGCACAGTGTGAATTCCTGGGGTTATAGCCAGCCCCAGGAAAAGATTTGCTTCTTCATGCAGCTAAAAATATTCATGTTCAGCCCTGGGAAATACTTACTCTTTTGGGTAACAGCTCTTCTTGGGCAAGAAAGCCTGGCTCATGAAAATTCGGGTCATAGTCACCATACTGTCACAGGAGAAGACAACAGACTTGGTTAAATACCTGCAGGATGCTGGAGAATTTGGTAGCTGGACAACTTTTGCCTAGAATGACTGCATCAAGGGGGATGTACAGCCCAAGTAAATGGGCTTTGTGCAGGGATCCACTAGATGGATTTGGGGTATGGAATTTGTCGTTAGTCTGTGGCCAACGCATGTGGCTTCAACAAGCCACTGTTCTAGCATATGGACTGAAATGCTAGGCACAGTCCCTCCACAGCCCCTTGCAGAAGTTCCAGTCTGTAAAGCCATGTAACTACAGATCCAGTGACTCCCTGTCCCACCCTCCCACATCCTCCTTCGCCTCAGCTGATTCAGAGCCAACAAGGAGCCCACTTCAGCTGCATTCTGGGGATGTGGTGGCTTTGCTGGCTCACATACCCACACATGGCTACTGCAGTCAGCAGTGCAGAGGGCTTGGTGCTGACCTTCTGCCATGGGGCAATTTTGACCCCTGTGAGTATATGGTGGCCTCTAATACTTAAAGATGCTGAATGTCCTCAGTTCCCATTGATTTCAGTAGGAACTGAGGGCACCAGCCACCTGCAGGATCCATGGACATCTTTTAAAGAGCCAGGAATAATTTTACATTTTAATATAAGCTTATACCAAAGTGCTATATACAGATGTTTCAGGATCAAGATATTCACATGCTCGCACTCTGCCTCTTAGCGCAATAGGACAATCCAGAGAACAGGATCTAATTTTAGTCCTCTAACGTGTTAAAAGCATAATGTAAAATAGCAAACAACCCTCTCTCTCCCTAATTGCAAGTAATTATATATAATAAAACACTCCTCTTTCTGCAATACCTCCATGTCCCCAGCTGACCTACTTTCTTCACAGCAAAGTTTAACAGTATTGTATGTGTTAGTTAAAACTGTATAATCATGTTTGATAAAAATTGAACAAAAAGAAAAGAAAACTAACCTTAGCCTGCACAGCATAAGAAGCCAATAAAACTGTAGCCTCTGGAGAGCAATAGATTTCTTCATCCAATATCTGTTTCTTAACCTAAAGATGGAAAAACAGTACCAAGTTATGAAAGACAGTCCAAAAATCAGGACTTAAACTAAGCTCGAAGTGAATCAAATAAGCCCTCACCACAACCTGAGACCAGAAATGAACAGTTATGAGATAATAACAGCAACAACAAACAAAAATACACTTTAGAAACACAGGATATTCAAAGTTAAGGTTAAATTTACAGGAAACCCAAACCTTTGAAAGTATGGAAATCACAGTTAAGATAGTTTGGCTATCCCCACAGAGATACCAGTCAGCGATCTATTCTGTCTTGCAGATGATTGAAAAAGTGTACAACAGAACATGGATTTTATCATTTGTTTTACGCACACATATCCAATACTACGTGAAATGATTTCTCACCATGCTAACTTGCACACTTTTCATTTAACTGCTCTAATCTTATGATCCAGGCATATGAGGCTTTTATAGAGAAACACACTAACTTGGGGTCTAAAGACATGTGAATAGTTGGATGACACATAAATCATAGATGGTGAGCACTCTCTGAAGATCAAGACCTTAGTGAAGAGTGAGGAATGATTGCCTTCCATATGCTATTTGTCTATTCAGGAATTTGGAAGATGTCTGTGCACATTTTGTATATGACCATAGAGAAGGCCAGAATGATGCTCAACCACTGTAGGATTAAGATGAAAGTATCCTAGTTTTTGAGATCAATGCTAAAAAGAAGGCACCTGTTTTGGATGGCTAAAGTACCATATCATAGCACGTTTCTTATTTTCTCAGCACTTCATTACTGGCACAGAGTTAAGGTCCTTTGGCTACTTTAACTGCAAATTTCCATCTGTCAAAGGTTTGGATTTCTTGTGAGTTTCATCTTAACACGGTCCTGGTTTTCTGAAATTTGAATTTTCTCTTAACTCAAATGTTATTGGAAGGTAATATGCATTCAAACCACTAATAAGTGCCTCTAGACTTCATTTAACTTTAACTCATTTTTTTTCCTGTGTGAAAATAAAAATGTGTGTCTACCTTACAGTAGATAAAAGGTGCTTTACAAGAGCAAAATATTGTCAGAGATCATCTGAGAATTACTGAGATACAACATTTTCCTGGAAAACAAGTGTTCAACTAGAGATCAAGGGCCCAATTCTTGTGTATACAAAGCGTGCTTTATACCACTCCAGCAGCACAAACAGGCCTTCATTTCCAGGCCCCTCTATACTGCCAGAGCGGTGTAAAGCTCCCTGAATGTAAATGAAAATTATGTCTCAGAAGTAAGTGTTAAAACGGAAGAAATATTTTAACAGCAGGAAGAAAACCCAATGAAAATATAATGCTCAGTTTGCTTGACATCACAAATTCTTAAATTTTAAAATGGCAAGACCAGGTTTTTTTCCCATAAGGGTGAGAAAAATGTAAGGGAGAAGCTTTCATTACTGTGAATCTGGAATCAGGTTTACTCATTATGCCACATTTGTATATGCGGAATGAATCACCACTCTCTCTCACCCATCTATTTGGCACTCAAGCATATATATCCAGGAGAGAAGCTATAACACATCTTGCTTTTACCAATAAAAAAGTGAGCCAGCTCCTCAACTACTGTAAATCAGCATAACAACTTAATTGTCTTCAGAAGAGCTACCTCGATTTGCACCAGCTGGGAATCTGGCCCACTATATCTAAAAAGGGCTCTAGCAGGTAGCATAGGCCAAAAGTTTAAATTTTGTTTTTAAAACAGCCTTACAAAATGTAAAGTTAACAGAAATGTTCTCATATGTAAAAAAAAAAATAAAAAATGCTCAGTTAGTACAGTTCTGCAGTGCTTGAAGCTCAAACATTGCAACATTGGACTAGTGAAGCAGAACCACAATGTAAAACTGACTATTAAAATAGTGAAACTAACAAGTGTTTTAGTTGACCAGGCAGAGCAAAGTGCAGAAAGTTCAGGAGGAAAACACCCCAGCATAAATGGTAAAAAGTTAGAGATTTTAACATTCTTTCCATTTTAATCATCTAAACTGATATTAGTAACACAGGTACTAACGTGAGGGGTTTTGTTTGTTTTAAATCTGATTTTAGCCCAATAATGTAAAGGAGAAATGCAGCATAATATTCACAAATTCACCCTCTCAAATGCAAATGAGTTTAACCTAGAAACAGAAACAAGTCTTGAGGAATGTATAGCCTTAAACACTTCCAAAATAGAAGGAAGGAATGACCGGAGGTAACTTAGTTATCTTTATGAATATGCATTGGGATAGCAGATTCTGTGAACTGAAATGAAACATGAAGGAAGAATTTTTATGATAAAAACTTTATTCCTTTGGTGAGCACAATCTGTGAATTTGTGTCATAATGCAGGGAAACTCATTTCTAAGCTGCTAAAATGGAAAGCATGAAAAGGTTTTTCTTCCAAACTGGAAAATTGCAGCTTTCATACTCCATGTTACAAATCGTATCTTTCACAGTTGAAAACGTCCTTGGACAAATTCTATATACAGGTCTTTGGGATTTTGAAATTAAATATTACAGACACTAATTGTTATATGTCTTTAGGCAGCAGATAGTTGTTCTCTAATGGACAGAGAAAGTTATGAAGCGTTTTAGTCAGGTAGTTTTATTCACACATATGGCAAAATGCTATTATGCCACATTAATATTTAGACATTTCAGTAGTCTATAAAGCTGAAATCTGTAGGCAAGCAGATGTCTGTACATGTTTTTCCTATTAGTATCCAGGTGCAATCTTAAATTCTTATTGTCAGGAAACTCTGCAAGTTCAAATTTGCTTTTTGCCATGTCTTTCTACTTTGGAATGAGAAGAATTACACTAATTGCATATCTGAAAGTCAAAGCCAGTCAAGGCAGGCTCAAGGGGAAAGAAAAAAACAAAAACATGAGGATTAAAAGAAAGGCAAGGAGGAGAGTTTTCGTCCTGTCATCTCTTTCCTAAATGACTCAAGAAACCAGTTGTCAAGTGGTTAAAAGAATCCAAATGGAACAACAGTTCCTTGGAACAATGGCATTTGTCCAACTACTTGATGAATTAATACTTGCCAGGAATACCTGCTGGGCTTCTATATTTAATATAGACAATCATATTCCATGCCTCCAACCTCCTTTGCACAGACATCCAAGTTCCAAAAACAAGCAGAACTGCCCTGGTCCTGCTACAAAGAGGAAGCCATCTGTTGAGAGGCAGATGGAGCAGTAGAGCAGCGCTCTACAGTGGCTCTGTACACAATAGCAGAGAAGTTGGGCTGGGGCAGGCCAAGGAATTGGCAGTGGTTCTATGAATAATTGGCCAAAACCTCCACACATGGTGTATAAGAAGGGCTATTCTAGCAGCTCTGGCGTGACAACATGGTTTCTCTGCTCCAGGTTGGGGAAGGATTCGAGCTCACCCATCTCTATGTAGGTCACTAAGCAAAGCCTGTTAACTCAGCATGAGACACAAGAATTTGGTCCATAGTGCACAGCATTCAAAGGATTACCAGAACCTTAGAAGTCTCCAGGACAAGCATAATGGAAATTGTTGAGATGAGTTCCTGTCTGCATCCTATAGAACTTGCCCATACCGGTATTGCCCTGGCCTCTTCTTTTGTCATTCAGAGTTGAATGCATTCTAAGACAATATGCATTTCCTCACCTTTTGGGGGCGAAGCCAGACTTTAAGGCACCTGCTCCCCTACATGGTGTAAACTTTGCTTGTGCCAATCAGAAACGAACACAAACAGGTTTTGGGCCCCGTCCCCTATGACACTTCTATGATGTCATAGTGGGTACTTTATGGCCTGCCTGCCATGTGCAGGCAGGGAGAGGAGAAAGAAAAACGAATCCTGTGTATACCCGTGTATCCTGTGTATGCCCGTGTATCCTGTGTATGCCCGTAACCGAGCCTGATCACCTTGAAGCCTCTCTCTCAGCTCACGTGTTTCAAACAGAGCTTCTACGTTTGCCGGTCGTTATGCGTTGGTTTGTATTTGTAAGTATCAGTTATTACTAAATGCTGCATCTTTGTTTATAAATATTGTTAGTAGATATTTTAGTCATTGTGTGTTTTAAGTTTCATTAACTCTATTAGCTAATCATACACTGCTCCCTTACCCCTTGTAATTATCCCCAATAAAACTTTTAAATTGATTAAGTTTAGTGTGTGTGTGTGTGTGTGTGTGTGTGTCTGCAGTTTGCATCGTGACCCACACTCTCCTTGCATCCCTTACCAATATAGTCTGTTGCCACGTGCAGCCTGGTAAATAACAGGCCTGCGTTTTCTTTCGCCCCTGCGAGTCCGTGGCAATCTACAGAAATGACCAACCCTGGCAATTCAATCAGCAAGGCAGCCCTGCAGAGCTACTAGCTCTTATGTACAAGTAGAATTTATTTTAGGTTTTTAGCACATTCCATCCAGAGATCTCACAGTGTTTAACTAATACTAATTAAGCCTCACAGCACCGGTGAAAGGGAGATAATCTCAATTTTAAAGAGGGGAAACTGAGGCACAGAGCGGTTAAGCAACTTGCCTGAGATCATTTAGGGTGTCAGGAGGAGAAAAGAACCCCCGAGTCCTGACTCGGGAATTCTGCTCTCACAACTACTGCACTATGCTTCTGAAAACAAAGAGCAACTCCAATTCTTTAGTAACAGATCCCCTCTTAACAGTTATTGAAGTGCTGGAAATTATTCCATTCTCTCCTGGCAAAACCACTATTTTACTTCCTAATGCAATCAACCCCACTGCAGGGTGTCACTATGAGTGGGGTCAATTAGATTTCTCTGAGCAGTGGGATTCCATTACATTCCCAGGGATGGGGAACACAACTCCAATTGGCTGGCAGATGTTAGGAGCATTCAAGGTGCCAGAGGACTTCTGAGTATCCCTGAAATGCTATCCAGAGAAACAAACATAGTATATTGGTGCTGTTGTACAGTAAACAGGGTATACTGTTTGCTTGATTTGAAGAGTTAGACCAGTCCTAACCTTGGCTTATCTGTAATAAGTTTGAAAGAGATTTAGGCCAAAAGAGTATGATGAGTCCCATTGATCTGTTTATATAAATTACTTTTTTATCCCAATAAAATTTAAGAGTTTGCCAGACAGCCCGGATTTCCATGTTCGATTCTGTACATTCAACATGACCCCTCGGTGTGATTGAATCCATAAGGGATTCCTGGACTCTTATGTTGCTGTCCAAACAGGTTTTCAAAACATATTCGGGGCAGACTTTCTAGGTATGAAAACTGGTGGATACAATCAGAAGAATGAAGATCCATTCTCAGCCCAAGGGTAGAAATCCAGGAAGCAGAGCAAAAGAGACAGAAATAACAGGCGGCAGCAACAAGAACGACAGACACTGATTTGCTAAGCTAGTCTGATCTTGCCTTCAAACAATTGACAATCCCAGGGCCCAGAAGAAGATTTACAGACCAAATAACTGTAGCGTCTTAAAAAAAGAAATTATGGAGCTGTTCATATTTCCTGGTTTTGCTGTGTTTCTTCCTTCTCACCCCAGCCATCAAGTAAAACCTTCTCCAAATCAACCTGGGTCTGCTTCAAGGTATTACACACATACACACACACTCTCTCTCTCTCTCACCCTTGCTGAGATAAAAATAGGCAATTAATAATGATGAATGAACCTTGAAATACTCAGAGGTTATGTTCACATGGAATTAACACTCAGAACACTGACTACTTGATTCACATTCTGGACTGTAAATCCCAGCAGCTGTAAATCCACCTGTAACAGGGACACAGCAACACAAGCCACCAGGAGACCCAGAGCTGGTGTAGCCCAAACAATGGGTAGGAGGTCTAATAAGGTGACTGAGCCCACTGACCAGGAGAGGAGATGATTGTTATTGATTCCAACTAGGATATCCCACAGAGATACTGCAGCTTGCCTGCTATGGGCAGCATCCCATTGAGGACTAAACTACAGACAAGAACAAAAAGAAGACAAATCACGAAAAGGGATGGGATGAACAAAGTTAACAGTTAAAAACTGCCTCCTGACCTGCAAGAAGAATAGGTGCTGGGTAATTTCCTGTAATAGCTCCTCTTCCACTTTCTCTGGATAAAATTTAGCCAAAAAACGAAAGCTAACAGGGTCTTCTTTGGGGATTTCTTGATCCAAAACCTATTTAAAGATAAGCATTAGTAGATGCAGTAGTGAAAATGGTGCAGATATGCCTCAGAACACAATTCCAGATATCAGTTAGAAAGCAGCCAGCATTTGAGCCCTTTCAGATTTGAGCAAGAAGGACATTGCTGATTCTAAATTTAACAACTAACACTATGCATTATGGGCTTGATGCAGGAATCAGCTGGTGAAATCCTATGGTTTATTTTATGCAGCAGATCAGACTAGACGATCACAATGGTCCCTTCTGGCCTTAAAAATCTAGAAGTCACAGTCATCACTAAACAGATGAGCCTTTACATCAGGGGTCTCAAACACGCGGCCCGCGGGCCGCATGCGGCCCGCGGAGCTCTTCCCTGCGGCCCGCGGAGCTCCCCCACCAGGGCCGGCTCTAGAGTGGGGAGCCCAGAGCCTTTTAACTCCCAGCCGCGGCTGGGAATCAGAAGGCTCCGAGCTGCCCGCCGCGGCGGGGAGCCCAGAGCCTGGTACCTCCCCGCCGCGGCGGGGATTCGGAAGGCTCCGAGTGGCCCGCCGCGGCGGGGAGCCCAGAGCCTTTTAACTCCCAGCCGCGGCTGGGAATCGGAAGGCTCCGAGCTGCCCGCGGCGGCGGGGAGCCCAGAGCCTTTTAACTCCCAGCCGCGGCTGGGAATCGGAAGGCTCCGAGCTGCCCGCCGCGGCGGGGAGCCCAGAGCCTTTTAACTCCCAGCCGCGGCTGGGAATCGGAAGGCTCCGAGCTGCCCGCGGCGGCGGGGAGCCCAGAGCCTTTTAACTCCCAGCCGCGGCTGGGAATCGGAAGGCTCCGAGCTGCCCGCGGCGGCGGGGAGCCCAGAGCCTTTTAACTCCCAGCCGCGGCTGGGAATCAGAAGGCTCCGAGCTGCCCGCCGCGGCGGGGAGCCCAGAGCCTTTTAACTCCCAGCCGCGGCTGGGAATCAGAAGGCTCCGAGCTGCCCGCGGCGGCGGGGAGCCCAGAGCCTTTTAACTCCCAGCCGCGGCAGGCTCCGAGCTGCCCGCGGTGGCGGGGAGCCCAGAGCCTTTTAACTCCCAGCCGCGGCTGGGAATCAGAAGGCTCCGAGCTGCCCCCCGCGGCGGGGAGCCCAGAGCCCTTTAACTCCCAGCCGCGGCTGGGAATCAGAAGGCTCCGAGCTGCCCCCCGCGGCGGGGAGCCCAGAGCCCTTTAACTCCCAGCCGCGGCTGGGAATCAGAAGGCTCCGAGCTGCCCGCAGCGGCTGGGAATCAGAGGGCTCCTGGCGCTTCCCGCCGCCAAACAGCTGTTGGTGGTGCTTAGCACTTTCCAGGAGGGAGGGGGGAGGAGCGGGGAGCCGCGCACTTAGGGGAGGAGGTGGAGAAGAGATAGGGCAGGGGCGGAGCCTCATGGAAGGGGTGGATTGGGGGTGGGGCCAGGGGCAGCAAGGGGGCGTGTCAGTGATGCGGCCCTCGGGCCAATGCACTCGTCCTCATGCGGCCCTCGGGGTCATTTGAGTTTGAGACCCCTGCTTTACATCTTGAGCTGAAGTAGTAGCTCCTGTAGGAGCAACCTAGCTGAAAGGAGGTTGACAGGTTGCTGTTTTTACAGGCTAATTGTTTTCAATACCTTTTTATCCATCTTTAACCAGGTGTACATTCCTTTTATTGTGTATTGCAAGCCAAAGAACCAAGTTTCCCTTAGTCCTAATGCTCGGCACACCAAGTCGAACAAGTCCTTTCCCTTCCACTTCATCTAGAATGAGAATGGGGAAAAAAAAATGACAATGGATTTTTCAAATGTTATTATCTTAATGAGGTGCTCTAGGGCTGGTTTTCTAAAGCATGGAGGATTAACCAGGTCATGGATTTGCCTTCTTCCTGAGAAGTGCATTTATCTCACCTTTTGCTTTTCAAATAAATGTGTCACTGTTGTCTAGTGGTCAGAGGAAAGGCCCAAGAGCCAAGACTTCTTGATGTCTCTTCTAAGCTCTGCCACAGATTCACAGTGTAGCTTCTGAGTAGGTCGCTTAACTTCTCTATCCTGTATTTTACTTGCACATGCAACCGGGGATGGTGTACATTGCAAACTTTTATTAATAATTTGTAAAGTATTATTTAATAATTCATGCAAATTGGAAAGATGGGGGCACATGGGTTGAAAGGAGGCCCAAGCCTAGAACAGTAATGCATAAAAATCATAGGGTAAATCCATCCTTGATGTAACTCCATTACTTCAGTGAGTTACATCACAGACCAACTTGACCTCTTAACTATACAGGCTCTTTCCTTACTCCCATTCAAGTCAATGGGGTTGGCCATTGCCTTCATTGGGATAGGACTGATCCCACAATAGAGGCAAGATTTGTTGTATCCAGGAAAAAAATGTAATGACAGTCTAATGATAGGCCTGGCATAGATATAGAATGAATTGGTTTGCTAGGCCAGCTCCATGTAGGAAGAAGGATTTGATTAAAGGACCTGAAGTTCTCTCACAGTTTTCCTCTGAAAAGGCTACACATCTGTTTCTCCTATATGGCAGGGTGTTACAAGAGTTGCTGTCTAATAACATGGGTCAGACCCTGAGAACTTCATGGTAAAAAAAGTGAATTTATGAGTAATATTTGGATGGGGAGAAGGAAATCATCCCAACAAAAAAATAAAATATTTTGCAAAGGACAGGGGAGAGAATACATTACATTGAATTTAACAAGGTTCCTGAGCTGTAAGCAATATTCCAAAATCCTTTATTTCTACTAATCTGACAAAATTATTTGAGATAAATGTGTAACAACATATTACATGTAACTAGGTTATTTGATCTTTGGGTGACTTCTAAAAACCAGGAATTATGTAACAATTCACACCCAGAACTGACAAACCCAAACAAGATTGCCAACTCCCACAATGGCAAGTTCATTCAGCCCATACCAGTTCTAAATTTTCACCTTTGATTTTTAAATGAAATCATTTCCCACCCTTTTTTTGCAATTGTTGATTTAGTATGTGTTGACCAGCTGGCCATCTCTGTATTTCCTCCACAGTAAACCCAATTCAAGGAGTGACTGGTCATCTGCTGCATCATTCTCCTCCATATGGCGTTCATTCACTCTCTTCTTTTGCAGCCTGTATTTCTTGATTTTGTTTACTGGGGAGTCATAACCAGTGGAAGGAAAGAACTAGCTTGTGCGTCCAGATTTGTCCCCCGCCCCCAAAAAGAGATTCCCCCAGAAAAGACAAGAGCTTTGACTTTCTAAAAGTCATTCTGACCAAACAAATATACTTGAGCATAGTAATGGTGTTAAAATCCAGAAAACAGCAGTCACCTTTGAGGATAAGATCCGAGTTCCCAACTCAAATATGCAGGGGGATATCATTCTGCAACTTGTAAAATAAGTTACAGACCGTGGACCTCCTCTGGCAAGGTGCTCAGCACCCGCAACTCTCATTCAAGTCAGTGGGAATGGGCCACAATCAGCACCTTGCAGGACTGTCATTTGTACAAAGATTATATATGTGCACACACATTGATATTTACAAGAGGTCCTTGTATTGCACACCAGTCTGACTAGGATGAAAATCAGACTGAAATCTCTCCAGCTGGCATAATGCCACTTCGGCTGTACTGTGGTGCTACAATCAGAAATTAATTTTAGGTTTTTATTCAGCATATGAAGTCAAGGGGTGCTTAACAGAACATGTTTTCTGAGACAATTAATGGTCCCTCACCTTAGGTCTGATCCTTTATTTCTTAAATAGTCTATTAACGGAGGACTCTAATGGATACCCATTACAGAGTGCATGCCTTGATTAATTCTTTACCTGTACGACTGTCTTTTCACATACACCATGTCAGTGTATTTTGGTGAATACTTTAAAATAAACATTTATTAAGTTAGTGCTGCTAATCATTACCTCTATATGTAGGGCAGGGTCAGTGGCAGCACAAGCTTCCCTACACTGTCGGCATACCTCCACCATGAGGTACTATAAGGTTGTGGGTAAAGTTCAGTCTATTCAATCCTTGGCCTCTCTGCTGAGATCCCGAAGGTGGCAACAAGTGCTAAGTGGTTTTGTAATGTGGACACTTATCCAAGGGGAACTGGGCTGAGACCACCCAATTTACTTCACACAGGCCACTGAACCACAAATACATAGCAATGCCTTGCAGGCAATACCGAACTGAGCTGTGTTCAAACCAGCACCCTACAGGTGAGAGACTATGAGTCTGATTCTCAGCTGTCCTGCACCTCATGTACTCATTAACATCTGTTCAAAATACACATGAAATGCTAGTAGATCAGAATCCCACTTTCCACAGGTGGAAATGACTACACACGGTGCAGGACAGTGGAGAGTCGGGCTCAAAATCCCATTACAATCCCATGAGCCATCCAGTCCCCTGATTAACAATTATTTTTCCAAAGCCTGTTTGTGGTTGTACTCAGAATTCTCCAAGTCAGACCTTAGTAACATGAAGGATGTAAGTTCTCTCTTTCTTTCCCCCACCTCCAGGAAACTTACCTCACAGCTGAACTCCATTTCAGCATCCATTGTTATAACTTTCACTTTAAAAGTCTTAGGTTGCTTCTTCTTCAGTCCCCTGATGGACATTTTATCAGGACAACTGCAGCTAGAATGAACAAGACTAACATTAACAAAAGTATACATTTAAATATACAATTTGGGGCTGCAAATCTATTTTCTGGAATAAATTAATAAATCCCAATATAAAATAAATCTGATCTTGGGAAAGGAGGAGGAAATCGCTCTTTATTATGAGTTGTCTCTGTACGTGATAGCATACCTGACAACAATAGAAAATCCAGACTATAACCAAGAAAGGAGATTAAGATTTTACGGTACAGAAGCAAACTTTTTCTTAATGTATTATTTATATGAACAAGTCTCCAACTTTTCCTCCAATTTGAGCAGACATTCAGACCCATCATTGCAAGGCCCTGTTGTCTGCCTCTTATCACATGCGAGCCACACATCCTCAGATCCAGTCCCCCAAGATCCTGAAGTGTTTCCTTCATCTGTTGCAGCGTTGCAGTATAAATGTCAAAATATTACAAACTACGTCTCGCTATAGTGTTGCAGTAACACAAATTATGACATTTATCTTGTCCCTTTACAGACTTAGGCAAAATTCTCCCTCCCAAGCCAGGATCTTTGTTGCATATGCCATACTCTTTGAGCACAAAACTGCTGCTGACATCAATGGAAGTTGTGTTGCAGAATATGCAACAAAAATAAGCACCAAAGAGCAGAGATCCACAGCGCTCACCAGAGAGGACAAATTTTGTTCTTAATCCTGCTCTGCCTGGTACCGAGGATGCCCTCATCTCATTGACACATGTGTCAACAACATATGCAGTGAATAAATTGCATTTTTATACTTCTCTAGGATATATATTTAAAAGATCAGTTAAGTCTCATTGATGTTGGGTAATTTAAATATTTATTTTCACATGAGTTCTTGTGATGTGAGTTTAGTTCAGATTTGCATAAGCCCTTATAACATATATTTTAAATACAGTTGACTGAGTACTATATATAAAACTATATGGAAAATGTATGTTACTTCCATAGCCAGATGGTTTTGTGGATTTTAGACCAACTAAATGTTGCAAGCAGGGGGCTTGGCAGTGGGACATGGATCCGCACTATGCTGTCCTTAGATTTTATGAGTGTAGGACAGTAGTCCATAAAGTTTTGTTCCATAAACTAAAAAACAGGAATTAATAGCTTTGATCTAAAACATACACAGCCTAGTTAACATCTGAGGGTGATATAAGTGTAAGCGGGGGAATGGTCCCGCTATTGTGGGGAACTTTCCTGGCTTCTGCACTACCCCAGTGAAGTGGGCTAGCGAAAGGATCTGAGTCCTCGCTCCCACTTCCTTTACCCAGAGGCCTCCCTGCCCTTGAGGGCTCCCCTTCCACTCTCCTGTCTGGCAGAGTCCTCGTAACCCCAACAAGGCTGGGCCCAGGATTCCTAGGGGGCTCGACCCCCAACCCTGCTGTGGTCACCTAGGACAGGGGCTAGGGTGTCCCCACTCCGGGGTACTCTCTCTGCACTGCACACATCCCTGACCCACTGATCACATCATACAATTTAAAGCAAATACAAGTTATTTAATTAACACTTAATTTAAAAAAAGAATAAGGAAAAATGGGAAAGGTTACAGGAAAACACATCACCCTGCTCTGTGGCAGGGAACATCACAAACAGTGTCTCTGAAAGGTCAGGGCAGTTCACAGTCTGTTCCTTGTAGGTCCCAGGCCTCCTTCTCAGGTCCTGGCTGTGCTGCAGGGATGCTGTGGGTCGGACACTTGCTCTGGCGGTGGCCACACACTCTCAGGCTCTGGGTGGCAGGACCCTTCTCCCCAGCGTCACCCCCGCCCTGTCAGGGTTACGATCCCCCTCCCAGTCTGGCCTGCAGGGCCTCTTGGCTGAGGCGTCTCCCTGCGCTGGGCCCACTGCCCGGGGTCCCCCTCGCTCTCCCCAGCTGCTCACCGCACCCGGCTCCGGCCTGCTCCAGCCCCAGCTCCACTCTGCCTCAGCACGGCTGCTGCTGCTGCTCTGACTTCAGCTCCCTGGGCTGCTTGTCTGGCCTCTCTGGCTCCAGTTGCTACAGCTCTGCTCCCAGGGCAGGGCTGCTCTGCAGGCTGCTTCTGTGACTCTGCTCTCAGCTCTCATCTGCTTCCTGGGCTGCTTCTCTGGCCTCTCTGGCTCTGGTTGCTGCAGCTCTGCTCCCAGGGCAGGGCTGCTCTCTCTGGGCTGTGCTCTGGCTTTTTGGGCTGCAGCTCCGCTCCCATCAGCTTAGCTTGGGGCCCTGTTCTCTCCTTAGCTCGGCCCCACTCCATCTGACTCAGACAAATCCAGCTCACACGGAGGACGGGACCCCCCCTGGCCTCCTGACTCCTTGATTAGCCTGCCCGCTCCATCAATCAGGCTGACCTGGAGCACTGGCCTCTCCACATTGTTCCTGGAGACTGTCAGTCTCAGGCTCCTGATTTCCCATCGACCGCTCCCTTTTTAGTGCTGGGAGCTAGCAACCAAACACCCCCACTGAATGTTAGTAAGGGGGCAACAGTCCCCTTACATAAGCCAAGAAGAGACCCAGAGTTCTTGGTATCTTACAAACTAAGGCTGTTCTTATAGTGTGGCTAACCTTCAATCTTGTCTTAAAAAATTCCTAAAGTCCTAGTTTAGTTTAAATTGAAAAGTTCCATTTGTCTGAACCTCCCAATAATTTATAAAGCATCTTTGTCCCTTTTTTCTCTTCTACTAAGCTGTAAATTGGCAAAGATACACAATATTTTCCATATATTTTGCATTTCAACCAAATATCTCAAGCACGCACATTCTCTTTTTACTGATGGGAACACAGAAGCAGAGAGCAGGTTAGTAAGGTACCCGAGGTCACACAACCAATGCACAAAACACAACACATAAAACACAAAAAACAATGGCAGAGTCGGGAATAGATTCTCAATGAAGAATCGATCCCTGCACCAGCACTGAGACCACCGCAGAAATCATGAGGACATGGCTCATACTCTCCCAATGCGGAGGCTGCTGGAGACTGGTTCGGGCTCAGGCACAGATCAACACTGCCAAGTTGTGCCTTGGCTGTAAGGCGGACGTGCTGTAATGTGGTTGAGGAACAGCTGGGACACAGACGTGCCCTAGCCAAACCCTCTCACTCACACCTCCAGAACAATCCCTGTACTGGGAGTATTTTCCTGGAGGGGTGCGACCACTTTTCACCTGTCTAACCAATCCAAATTGTCCACAGGACAATTTGAGCCTGCATTCTAACCACTACAGTATACTGCCTCTGTATTTAGTATACAAAGTTGTACTTCTGTCAAAAGATGAAATTAACATTTTGCCAGCTCAGCCACCATCATAAGTCTCAGTAAGGATCTGAACTGAAGCTATATGAAAACAGTTTAAATTACTTTGATACCATTTTAGGCCTCAATCCTCCAAGCTGTTCTAGATGTGACCAGTGCACATGACAGTAATAGTACCTTTGTGTGTCTAGTATATTCAAAAGGACACTCCCACATAGTTACCTTTATAAAAGGAAAAGCTAATACTTCCGCAAAGTACAACACATATAGAGTATTACAGAAGACGTACTTAGCACTGGTACAGGAGATGACTGTTGGATGCCAGCGGAACCAAAGTGAAACAGGGGAATGAAACCTTCTACCCCCAGTCCTGCAGAGACACAGAATCAGTAGCTAGAGACAAGAGAGCAAGAAGTTACGTAATCTGTTTTTAATGTATACTTTGAATTCACTAATCCAAGGGTTCTCAAACTCCATTGCACCACGACCCCCTTCTGACAACACAAATTACTACACGGCCCCAAGTTTTGAAATGTCAGAATTTCTCACTAAAGGGAATTTCCTAGTTTCAAGCAGACCTACTCTGAGGAACTGTAAGAGGAGAACTTTTCCGCAATGATTAATCCAAGGACCCGCTGCTGATTTTTTTCACACCAGTTTAAATCCAGAATAACTCTACTGAGCCTTAATGGAGTAATACCAGTTTAAAACCCTTGTAAGTGAGAGAAGAGTCAGGCCCTTAGCAACAAAGGAACCTTTTCAAATAAAAGAAACCTTGCAGGCCAGCATAATCAGGTTCTGAAATCCTTTGTGAAATACAACATGGTAAACAGCATCAAGTCTTCTTGCTAGTAATAACCACTTTGGATTGTGAGTCATGGGCAACTTGTAGCAAGATACAATCTCCTTCATTGAGTTCCAATGATTTATTTAGGAAATTCCCGGAGCGACAGAAGCTACAAATTGCGATAAACAGAAGCATGTCATAATATTTAGTAAATAACAATGCAAGCCACAGCAGGTACGTAGAGAGGGTGAGGTGAAAAACGCAGTCATTGGCTGGGTAGGAAATTATTGACATTTTAGAGCCAGGGAACTATGGAGAAGTGGTGAATTTCCAGGGTTTCCTCCTCCCCCTCATAACTCATTGAAGAATGACATAAGCTCTGCTTGAAAGGTGGAAATTGAAATGCAGTGATCTAATGTAATTACTGGAACGAAATGATAATGGCCCCACCTTTCACCAAGTTCACTGAGGAAAGTGGTTTGCTAAGAACTCTGAACCTCCAGAATTGACCCAAGCAACCACTCCGCACTGGACTATAGTCCTCTTCCTGCCTGCTACAGCCTATGGACAAACCCAAAAACTAGCACCTGGACCAAGGGATCAGGATGAAGAACGATAAAGGAAAATAGCAGCAGGAAGAACTGGCAAAGCAACTCTTGCAGGAGTGTTGCAAGGATTACAGTTTATTTATACAGCACATAGGTGTGCATTGCACTTTACAGACATATAAAACAGAGCATGTCACTGCTCTGACGAGCTTATCAAAAGTGTAAACAATCCAGATCATTAGACTTACGACATCAACCTAAACCAGAATTGGAAAAAAAGTGGAATCAGTAATCCTGCTAGTCATAATATAGCTACCAGAGGTAATTAAGTTACAGAAACCAGGATATCAAAAGACCTCAACCAAAGCTGCTGTAATTAACCCTACCAAGAAGCTGAGTTTTATTCACCTTCAATTTAGTACTACCAAGGTAACTGGATTGTTCATGAAACTGTATATGGGATATAAACACTTTCACCTACATGGCACTTGCTTTAGTCCAGCTCTGGCTGATACGGATAGTGAGTAAAAGTGTTACCAGCTAGATCACAGTTTGGCAATCTGTCTAAATCCAAGAGAGTGTGAGTGTGTGTGTGTGTGCGCGCCTCTCTCACACACACACATATCCAAGTGGAAGAGTGCATACACACACACACACCTCTTTAATTGGCAACCTTGTTTTCTCAGCAGATAAGCCAAGAAATGAATGAGCCAAGAAGGGTCATCTTTTAATTAGGATTAATTCTTTCAGATTAGAATTCAAGCACATTGGTGGGGCAGTGACTGTGCTGTATGTGGTCTGTGGATAACCATGAGAATCTTCAGGCGTGTCCGATAAACTCTTTTCACAAGCACCAAATTTGTGCCTCACAGGCACTGAAATGGTGTTTAATGAATTAAGGTTTGTGAAGCACTTTGAGATCCTGCAATCAAAGGAGCAGAGTATTTTAAAAGCACTATATTGACAGAAACACTGTCTAATTTGAAAGGCTCTTGCCTTCATCATCACTGAAGTATTTACTGCAACTTTTATTCACAAGTTCCACTGCCTCATCTGTTTTTCCTGTTTCCCAAGTTTCTATACTTTAAGACCAGAAAACAGTGCAAATAAACAGAATGCAGACAGTTAAGAGATAAATGATGTTTTGTTTCTTTTACAAAAAAAGTTTAAATTTAAAAATTCCTATCTGTGCTCCCCACCCTGATTTGCTTAAATATTATTTTTAACGTGAGTGAGATATAAATAATTTCCTTACCTCTCAGATAACTTCTCGTGAGTCTAAGTTCTCCAGTTGGAACCAGATTTATTTCCCTGTTTCCTCTCTGAACCGAGATAGGACAAAAAAATTACTTTCAATCCCAAATTCCACATTTTGCAGCACACATCAAGGTCCAGCCTCACTCCTCAGTTCTGTCACTGAAATTAAGATCTAGGCTCATGTTTAATAGTCGCTTCCCTTTCCTTTGTTTCCTATGAGTTGCAGCATGTTAGCGCCCTCTGACAAATCAAAGAATTGCTTTTCCAGGTGATATGAATGGCTGTTAACCATTTCCTGCCTGTGCTGGCTAGACTCCTCCCCAATTTTCCGTTCACTGCAGTTTAAGCAAGACCTTAAAAGATAAGGAGTGCTTCAGGAAGGAGCCTGTAAATCTTGATACACACATATGTAAAAACTGATCAGAGACACTGGCAGAGTGTCACAACTCTTTTAAAGATATTTGATCGTATTATTTTGACAGGATCCCCAATCACAGAGAGTAGCTTTATCTCAAAACAGCCAACCACCTTAAAAAAAGGTAACTGCTGTGTACCCTCCTTAGGTAAACACCACCCTGCCTCTTGGTACTTCCTGCTGTGGTGACATGTGATGAGATGATAAAATCTAAAGAGAGTAGCTGTGAATGCGCAATGGCCAATATAGTCACAGACCCAAAGTTACAAAACTGAATGCAGTTCAGCTAGCCCCAAATCGGAGGAAAAGCCAAAGAAATGGGATGGGGGTAACAGTGCTAACAAGCTGCCAAAAGCACGTTGCCCAGAATGCAGAGACTCACCAAGGCTATCCTTTGCCATTCTTAGGGCTATAACTCCGCAATTGTGCCACCATAGCATTGTAGTGTAGACGTGTGCTACAGAAATAGAAGGGTTTTGTCACTGCCGTAGTTAATCCACCCCTCCAAAAGATGGTAGATAGTTCCATCGACCTAGCAGGATTTAGATCATCTTAACTACATCTCTCAGGGATGTGAGTTTTTCATATTGCTGAGCAACATAGCTAGATTTTAGTTGTGGACCAGGCCTTAGAGTTGAGCTACAGTATAAGTCAATTTCTTAAATATCCAAATTTAAGATATTTGGATCTAGGAAATGGATAAACAAGGACAATAGACCAAACTCCCCTGTGTCTGTTACACCAATATAAACTTTTATACAGGTGTAACAGCAAAATTTGGCCTATTGATCTGATTTTGGTCTGAGAATGAGCAGAGGTCCAATAAACCCCTCTGAGAAAGGCCTCCATTTCATCAGATTCTGCTTTCCTGAGGTGCAAAAAGACACCATTTCACAATAAAACAAAGGGGTATTTTATTTAAACACAGTTCTTAACAGGGACTCTGGTGAAATGGAACAAGGCACCTCAGTTCCTACACCTTTACATCTTCATCTAATTGGGCACCTCCAACCAGGGATCCACAAAATACACTCATGGCTGAATAATGAAAAATGTAATTATGAATAATTTGACAAAATCTTCAGCTAAGTTAACCACAATGAAGAGTTCAACCAGCTCTACTCGTACCCATCTCTGAGAGGGGTTTTGTGACTGCTCAAACCATGACTTGATGCAATGCTGGCCCCTATGGGAAAGGGGGCAAGGAATGGTAGGGTTAGAATGGTCCATGACACAAGCCTGCGTTCTCCCCTCCACTGCAGAAAGCAGTTCCCCGGGTCCAGTACTGGGCAGCGAAGGAAATTAAGAAGACATGACTTCTCTGTCTGCCACCAGGGCAGGCCACACTGCAGGGGGCGCACACACAAAATCCTAAACCACCTCTGGAGGTGGCAAAATGTGGGTAAATGGACAGTACTTGCCAGAAACACCCCGCAAGAGCACGCTCGTGGTTACATGACGTTCCTAGAAGGCAAGATGAAACATCTCACCTCAGGTCTTGCTCCCTCTTCCTCCCTGTCCCTCTCCTCAGAGCATTCCAGCGGCCCCACTCCAACCCCCCGAGTCCAGCCACCCCACACAACCAGGTCTCCATCCCCCCCCGCAGGCGCACCCTGTTGCTCAGGTGCAGGGGTTGAAGTTGAGCCCAGATTCCCCTTTATCACAAGCAACAGAGCTCCCCCTCCCCTGCCTGAGGGGCTGCAGCCCGAGCTCCCCTCCGTTTCCAGCCCATTTTAATCCCCGGGTGGGACTAGCCCAGGGGGAGACAGGGAGCTATGCTACTCCCCCATTGCCACAGCAGGGGGCTCCCTTGCTCCTCCCCTGAGGACAGGGGTAACACTGCTGCCCCCTGGGCAGCCCTACGCCTTTAAATGGCCCCTCCCCCTCCGCTACAGCGGTTGGCCACGCCCCCTTGTCGCCCCCTCGGGGACAGCATATCCCTTCCGGGTTTGGCTCCGCCCCTTCCGGAACTGGCTCCTCCCCCTCGGCTAGCCGGTGAGGTGGGTCGGGAGTGCTGGCGGGTGAGGAACCGGCCGTTCGGTCCCTGCTTGGCTGGTACAGCCCGCGGGCGGAGCGCGGCTTAGAGCCGCGGGGGAGGGTCCCGAGCCTCTGCTCGGCGCTGGGGTCGGGGGAGCGGCTCCGGGGTGTGCTAGGCTCTGGGGCTGGCCTTTGCCGGGGGCGGGGGGGGCTCTGAGTGAGGGGGGCTCGCAGGGAGGGAGCTCGGGGGGCGCGTCTCAGATTTACAGGCTCCCAGTGCATTGCGGAGTTATAGCCCTAACTACAGCTGCCTTGACTTGATCTTTTTTCTCCCTAAGTGCTTCCCTTCCCGGTGAGACAGCTTCGGCCCAGATCCTCCAAAAGCACTTCGGTGGTTTACTCCCATTGACATCAATGAGAGTTAGGTGACTAAACACTTGTAAGGATCTGGGCCTTCCTGCCTACAGCACTTTCCCTCCCAGTGCATCTCTGATGCCTTGTAAACGCAAGTGATTCAGCTTTCACAACACTCCTGTATCCTTATCCCCAATGAGCTAGAGTTACAGAAAATTACTTGTACCCTGTGTTCACTCAACAAGTTAGTGGCAGAAATAGCACCCAGGAATCCTGACCCTCACTCTAATGCTCTAACCACTAGACCATGCAACTGGGAATTGATATTTTTATTGTGCGTGAATGTGCAGAGAAGATCTGGCTGTTAACTCTTCTGTTGAAATGTGCTTTGTTTTGTTTTATCTTGTAGGTATGTGGAGATCACAGTGAAAAATAGAGAGGGTATCTCCGAGGTTTTGGAGAGACTCTTCAGCCAAGCATAACATTGCACAAAAGGTGTGTCAGAAAAGAACAATGCTATTTTCTTTTTGTCACGTGAATTGTTTGTAGCTGGAATTTGCCAAGGTCTGTGACAAGAAAAACTGTTCGCATTAGCACCCTCTCAGGCTTGTGACTTCGGATACACATTTCTCTACTTTTGTAGTATTTCCTTAAATGTATTATTTACTTTTCTCGTGCTGAGTACTGTAGAAATAAAAGTATGCACCACCTTGTATATATGTATATAAGGCATGTACTTCTGCTTTTGTTGCTTAGTGGGAAATAACTAGCAAAACAATATGCCAGATTAAGAATCCCTTTAGTGTTGACGACTGTCTTTAGCAAAGTTTATTTCAACAAGGGGAACGGGTGTTTAGTGAACTAATAATTTTAAAATTGCCCTAGTTTTATTTTTATTTCTGAAGAGTTAGTTTTCCTTTAGGGCTCATCAAGGTAATGTGCAACTGCAGAGAAACTCTTCCCTGTTTAGACAAGACTGGCGTTATATTCACACGCTCTTATTTGAACAGCAGAAGCTAATTTTAAAAGTAGTCATTTCATGGAATGCATCTGATGTGAGAAAAAAACATGCAACTTAGTTAACCTCCAGTGCATCTTGAAAGTAGTATGACATCTTTTTTCAAGTTTCAGTTTCTGAATTCATAATCATGGAATATACAGACATATGTACAATATTTTTATCCCTAAAACTGTGGAATATTTCATGTAGCAATTTTGTTTTTTGTTTGGGGCTTTTGTTTGTTTGTTTCGGGGGGGGGGGGTTCTGTTCTACATCATTCTATTCATATGTTAGGTAAAATTGTAAAGGGGTTACAGTGAAGATACCAAAGAAAGGTAAGACAAGAACAGTAATTTGGATATGGATTAGGTTCATATTAACATAATTAATTTTTCATTTCTAGGTTACGAATTTGGATCCAGCATTTTAATCAGATGGCTCTTTGGGCCATGTAAAATGAATTGGGTGCAGTTCACTCTTCAGTGGACACAAGGGGTCCAAGTCTACGCCCCTGAAATCACTACCTCAGTTGCTGTCTTCAAAATTGGGTGTAGAGGCTGACATACATTTACACACCTACTTGTAGGTTTTGATACAAGGGAGAAGAGGAGGAATGTGGGGAAATTTGAACTGCTGCTGCCTGTGCCTCACCCCTTCTAAGGAATAAAAGAGAGATTGGGTTGGGACCAGGTTTGTCATTTTGGCACTGAACAGAAACCACTTCATTTTTTTTTTTATGGAGTAACATTGTAGTTTTCTTTCCAGGCACTGGATGATCATAGCTAAACAATGTCTGGACTACGTGGAGCTGTCCATGCAAAATGGATAATAGGGAAAGTAATTGGAACCAAAATGCATAAAACTGCCAAAGTGAGAGTGACAAGGCTTGTGCTGGATCCTTATTTACTAAAGGTAAGGTCTGGTCACCAACTTATTTTGCAAGATCATTTTCATATTCACTGTCAAAGAAAATTGTATTGACTCTCTGAAATACTAGGATTTCATTGTAAACTGTTTACATTGTTAACTAATTAAGAACATTGGGTGGGAATTTGGCTCTGAATATGACTGCATAGAAAGGAAAACCAGTGTAAGAACATAAAATTTGCCATATCAGATTATCCATTAAATGCATTTCCTTGAATGTTTGTTAACACGCATTTTGATCTGAGCTGGGAAAGTGGACTATTCGTGCTTTGATTTTTGAAAAGTCCTTTTAAAATTTTGTATAAGTTTCTGGGCTTTTGCTCCATTTTGAAAGCTTGAAGTTATAAAATAGTTTTTGTATATGGTGATATTAAAATAATTGCCTAGTATATCTTTTTCCTAACCACTTTGTTGAATAAGTAATTGCAGAAATTATTCTTTAGCATTTGAACCACTGAATCAATTTAGATCTATCAATAATAAAATAATCAGACTATTTATAAGGCAAGCCTCCCTCAGTTACTATTAAAGACTAGATTCAAGAGAAACCATGCTTTCTTTAGTCAATTCTGCACTTTATAAGATAAAAGAAGGTAGGTTAGATTTGTAATTTACTCTTTTTTCTGTTTTAGTATGCATTTTCCACAACTTTTCAATCATAATTTACATAATCTTTTCAAGGGATATAGTCTGGATCCTGATATTTTCCCCAGACAATAAGTTACTAAAATTGGACTAAAATGTGCTCATATGGGAGATATTGGTGCAACACTAATACCACAGGGATAGGGACTTGGGCATATTGAAAAGGATGAGAATTATATAGTTTCCTGACCCCTTCCCCCCTGCAGTTTATGCAAATTATTATTAGGCTTGGAAGAGCTTTGACAACCATTTTTGCTGAATGTGATGCAGTGTCATTCTGGTGCATCTTAAGCATGGGAGGGACTGAGATGATAAACCAGAGGCAACTAGCGGTCAAGAATGGAGTTGATGAGTCAGAGATTGGTGAATAGTGACAGTACCTAGGGCGAAAGACCTACCCTGGGTGAAGAAGAGCAAATGTTACATTTGCCCAGTTCTACCGTTATACCATATGCATCTACCAGTGGCTTTGCTTGGGCAAAAACCCAGTTAGTTATGCATACCTGCACTACCAGCCTGATAGCAAAACTTCCAATTCATTTTGCTTTTGAACATAAGTTTACTGGTCATCTTTTTTTAGTTTTGAGTCCTAATGCCTGGGTTTCCTTTTCTCCTTCTCTCCAACAGTTCTTTAACAAGCGAAAAACTTATTTCGCTCATGATCCATTGCAGCAATGTGCCGTCGGAGACATTGTTCTTCTAAAAGCTTTGCCTGAGCGGAGGACCAAAAACGTGAAACATGAACTGGCTGAGATTGTTTACAAGGTTGGAAATGTCATAGACCCAGTGACTGGAAAGGCCTGCGCAGGAACCAGGTTCCTGGAAAGTCTAACAGATTCAGAAAGTCTAACTGAGGCAGACACCACCTATCTAAGTGAAAAGCTCCAAGAACTAAATGTTTCCTCAACAGAGAAATAAAGGGTGGGAAGAGGCCAGTAAACAGAGGGATTTACCTCTCATCTTTACTTGAGAGATTGGTTGTGCCCATTGTCTTAGGATGTAAAATCTTTCTATTGTTAGTAACAAATAATAAACTGAATTACTTCCAACACTAAAATGACAAATATTTTAAAATTGGGGAATTTATCAATTAGAAATAATGTGGAAAAAACTTAAGTCACAGTTAAGCTGTGTTCTCAATGTTTTATTTTCTTAACACACAGTTTTGCCCTATCTTTAGCAAGAATGTCAAAATTACCACCTCAGTCACAAAATTAAGAATGGTTCTTCTTTATTAAGATGTTTAAGAGCATAAATCTATATATAGTTTAATATTCATGGGAGGATGTTTTTCCCATGTTTGACTGTCTGAACCCTGGAACTGAATCTGTTGTGGTTTGTAGCCTAATATTTAAAGTAACACAATTAAAAGTTTTTTAAAATATTGTAGAAATCCTATAGCCATATGTTTATATATGTTGTTTCATTTTATTAGTAGTAATGCCACTCTATAGCAGCAAGCCTGTTACTCATTTTGTACAGAAGGTTTATGAAATGTTATAATAGAAGCATGTGCATTTAAACCACCTAATTTTAATTGCTTACTATTACAAATTTTATCTGCTTTATCATAAGACATACTAAAGGAAAGGTTCCCATGTGAAATTGATAAAAATCTACAATGAAACAGTGGCATAGCTTGACAAAGTGAAGAGATATAATCCAGCACCCATTGAAGTCAAAGGGGAATGGGAAGTCAATGAGAGTTTTGCTATTGACTATCATGAGGGAGGTTCTTAACCAATAGGTAGGGGTAAAATCTATATCTGAGGGAGAAAAGTGGGTCCTTCATGATTCACATAGCTTGTAAAACAAAGGAAAAGTACATGTGTATCCAGCACAGATATAGGGGAGGGATGTATCTGTTTTAAACTAAGTATTGTGCTGCAAAGAGAAAAGTTACAAAATATGAGTATTAGAAAAATCCCATAAATGTAATACAAAAGAGTGGAAGTAAAGATGCCTGAAGTCTTCTCTCTTAAGAAGAAAAACTAATTAAGGCCCCAAATCCTGCAAAGAGATGCAGGGATCGAGTCTCTAAAAGCTGTACCAAAGAACACATAGTCCATGGCAATTCAGGATTATAGTTGACTTGGTGCTGCTGGGATTCTGGGCCTGTTGACACTATTGCGCCCCTTGCCATAAATTAGAGCTGTTCCAGGGCCTGTGGGTTGCTCAGCATCAAATCTACCGGGACATCTTCTCCGACCCTCAAAATACAAGGTTTGCAGGGGACAGCAGAAGACTATATATGGTGCAACTGCCCAGGGGCCAGGCCCAGAACTGGGGGAAGGAATCTTCACTCACTGACTCTTCAAATGGGTGTATAGGTGTGCCTGCATCCATCACTTTGCAGGGTTAGGCTTGCAGCCTAAACTTCCAGAGAATCTATCTCTGTGGATGAGGTGCTACTGATAAAGCAAGATTTTGGAAACTGAGCCCCTCTTCAGGAATATGAAATCAGTTGTGCCCCCTTCCAGTCTATCATGTGTGGTTAAAGATCTACCCATTTTAATGTATGTGCTTGCTGTGGGAAATGCTACACTAAAGGCTTAGGCTCTGGTGCTTGTGAATCTGTTCAGCGGTTGCCAAAAGCCATGCTTTGCTCATCAACTCATTCGTTATCCATGTGCCCACTGTTCTGCAAAATTAACTATTATAAACAGTACTTGAACTCATTTTCTGTTGAACAGGTCAAACCCTTTCACACTACTGGACATTTATGGTGTTAACAGAATTTATATCCTCTCTGTGCTCACCACCATAAAACAATTGGCTAGGCAAAGCTTTTGTTAGTGCAGTATGTTGCTCTGATAGGCTTAAATATAATTTTTAGTCACTAGGGGATTTGTTTTTCTACACAAAGTAGTTTTAACAAAGATCTAATTGACTCCCTTGCTAGCAGGAAGAATGTGGCGTGGAAATGTACCTGTTCGGTGAATTAATAGGGCTTTCACTGAAGTCTCTGTCAGCAGAGAGCCTAAGGAAGGAAATGTCATGGAGAGATAATTACTTATTCACAACTGTCACACGTCCTTTTAAAACACCTATTTACCCTTTCTAGCCCCGTGTGCCTGTGTACCTTAATGACATAAATAGCAGCACTCCCAAAATTCAACTACTACTTTAAAAGTTGATAATATATAGTATATTTGACAGTCCTCAGTTTTTTTTAAAAAGTCAATTTTTTATGCTTGTTAAATTAATGCCTAAGCCTAGAGTAAGAGATGAGAGAAGGAAAATATTTTTCAGTTTGTGTGGGGGTGAAGATCTTACATTGTTAAAAGTTGTGTCAAAAATCAGTTCTGTATTTAATTTAGAAAGTGGGAGTCTGGGATGCTTACATCTTTATTCATGTATTTTGCAGGACCGTGAGCGTCTGTAATTTATCCACTATGCTCATCAAAAGTGCTTTGTTTTCTGAGTCAGGATTGAGGCACATTCACACAGTAGTTCAGAGGAGTTTTGCACTGGTGCTGGTTGGGCTGACGATAACAGTATAATGGTTTCCAGGGCTGTTACACTGACCTCTTTCAGCGCCTTTACATTTGCTTTAACCCTGTTAGTACAGCCTTGCTTGTCTGGTATGTATGGGAAAATACACCTTGCCTATGTAGTATGCTCTCAGCACTGTGCTATACAGATGCCGTATCTCCAGTGTGAAGGTATTTTCCAGTTTTTGTTCTTTCCTCCAGCAAAAAAATGAAATTGTAATTATGAGTGACAAGTGAAACATGCTGTGATAACTGAAACAAACTGAGTTTTTCCCATTACTTCAGTGTATTACTGGAACAAATGTGTGTTAATATCTGCTCCTGTAGGGTTCCAACAGGAGGGGGACAGGAAAAAGAGCATTCTAATCTCTAATAACTTGTTGGAGTGGTAAGAAGCTACAGTTTACCATGAACACAAAATATTTGTGCATCCATCACACATTTCATGAAAGGAATAACAGTGTAAAGAGCAGCCAACTATTAGACTGTTAGCTCTTCAGAGCTAGGACTTCTGCACGTGGTTGCGTTTTTTGTCTTGCAGAGTGGAAACCACAGTGGCAAGGGTTAGCAAGTAATACTTTAGGCCCCCAAGCCTGCTAACACTTATGCACCCTCAGGATGCTTCACAGTAGTAAAGTTGCAGCAAAGAATCCTGTGGCACCTTATAGACTAACAGACGTTTTGCTGCATGAGCTTTCGTGGGTGAATACCCACTTCTTCGGATGCAAGTAGTAAAGTTAAGCATGTGCAAAGTATTATCCTTATTTTACAGAGGAAAAAACTTGCACGGAAAGGTGAAAGGGCTTGTTGCCAAGGCTAGAAGCCAGGAGCAGAGCTGGCTCCACCGCCCTGGTCTTCTTCCAGAGATAATGTTTCTTCTCTGAAGTGTTGATGAGATGCAGAATTATTCTCCTGCGAGAGAGAGAGAACAGTGGAGGAGGAAAGGCGCTGGCATGAGCCTCAAGGGTCTTGTACTGAGTGGATTAAAACAGGCTTTAACAGATTTGCATGGGGGCAAATGGGGCTCCACCCTAAAATCCCCTCCATCCCCATAGACTGATGCTGCAGGTGCCTGGCTTGATGGGATGTGTTCGGGAGCCATAGGGAGACAGATACCTAGCCCAGCAGCCAAGGGGTTAAAGAGTAGGGTCGGGGGGGTCCCCCTGGACCCCTTTCTCAGAGCGCCAAGCGCCCCTTCATCTGCTGTGGGGCCTGCTCACGCCCCGCTGTCCCCCCGGTGGCCGCCAGCGGGTACTGCAGGCCCGAGTCGTCCTCCCGAGCCCGGGCGAGCTTGGGCGGGGGAGGCCGGAGCAAGATGGCGACCCGAGTGCTGCTGCGGCGGAGCCTGGGGGGAGCCGGCGGGCTGGGCAGGGCAGGGCCTCGCCTCCCGGCCCGCGGCGGCCTGGCCCTCAGGTGAGCACGGGCTCCTCCGGGAGAGCCCCCGGGCCTGCAGTGCGGCGCTGGGGGGCCCGGCCCCCGGGGGGCCCCTCGCTCCCTCCTCCCGGACGGTAAATGGCGCCCCTCTGGCCTGGGGGGCGCGGGCTGCGGGCCCGGGGGCCGGAGCCCCCCGGCGGGGCGGGGCGAGGCGAGGCGGGAGAGGGGCAGCCCCGAGTAGCAGTTCCTAGCCCGGGGTCTCCCGCAAGGTCATGGGCCTCCCCGCTCCGCCTAGGGACAGCCCGCGCCGGGCACCCGCGCCCCCACCTGCACCCCAGCTTGTGCCTCCCCCATGCGGGGCCCCGAGCCGGGCCCGGGAAGCCCGCCCCACAGAGGCACTCTCCGCCTCAGACCCGCCCCACGATCCTGCTTTGGGATCATGCCCACACAACCCCCCCATCCTGGGTTTGAACCTCCCATTCTGCACACACAGGGGCCCCCCATCTGAGACTGGGACCCACCGGGTTACACAACCCCCCTACACACGCACCCCCAGAGGGAAACCCACAAGACATAGTCTAAATATCTGATGTCCCAGGCCCCAACAGGCACCTGTTGGAATGGGTTTGAAGCGTCTGATTTATTTTTATACTTTCCGTTAACTTTGATATTTGTTTAGAACAGAAATCAAAACCTGTTGGCTGAATTTCAGTTAAGTGTGTCTTTCAAATTTTTCTCTCTTTCAGGGGGATGGTGTGAGGGCAAAAATTTAGGATTTGTACTCAACTTGAATATAGGTTTTCAGCTAACAGAAAACTTGATGGAGACGTATTTCCCTGTGTGTTTTTAATCTCATGTAGGCAATTTTTAAAATAAACATTTGCCAGCTGCCTACTGTAGCACTGAGCTTGTACATAGGAAAAGAGAGGTGAAATTGATTAGAAACTGATTAGTCTTTTACTATTTTTCAATGGAAGGGTAATGCCAAAAGTAAAACAGTGAAAAATAAACTTACATTTTCAAAATTCTAACTTTCCATTTGTTACAAGTTACCAATGATGTTTCTAAAATAAGGAAGGTTGTTTTGTTACATTGTTTTAACCTGATAGTGTCCGTTTGAAATCTTGGGTATTGATGATTTTTTCTGGGTTTTTTGTTTGTTTGTTAGTGTTTGTTTTTTAGTTTTTTTTGGAAAACAACATCTACAGGAGCCACTAGCAGTTTGAAAAAATATACACACATTGGCTGATTATTTGCTCTCTATCAAGCCAGTGTGGACACACCATTGCACACTGCAGGTGCGGTTGTAGGCCTTGATCTTGCAAACACTTAGGCATATATGCTTTACTCTGAGTACCTACCAAGGCCCAGTGACTTCAGTGAGATTATTCACATGCTTACAGTTCGGAACATCCATACGTGCTTGTAGGATTGGGACCACAGCTAGCAAAATCAGGCAGTGCCTTAGTAAAAGGACTGATAATGATTCCACGATAGGCTGCCTGTAATGCTGTGAGAAATATGGCCCCCAGAAAACCAAACATTTTATGCTGTGTTGTAAACGCCGTATGCCTACCCTTTATCCATGATGTAAACATATTCTTACCTGCATTAGAGAGATGTTGTCAAGTAACTTTTTCTTAAACCTGTTTTATAATCTGGTGGGACATATTAGGAAACATTCCCAGACAGTAAGGTGAGATTGGAAATAAGGTATAATGTTTAACAATTAGAGTAATTAATCATTGGAATAATTTACCAAGGGTTATGGTGGATTCTCTGTCACTGACAATTTTTACATCAAAATTGGATCTTTTTCTAAAAGATACGCTCTAGGAATTACTTTGGGGAAGTTCTATGGCCTCTGTTATACAGGAGATCAGACTAGATGACCACAATGGTCCCTTCTGGCCTCAGAATCTATGAGTCTGATAGACTGTGGAATGATCTTCCAGTGGGGAATGCCATGGCTTTGAATATTTAAAACTGAACTATACAAAGCACTAATGTTCTACTGCAGGGAATATTTCTGAACTAGTAAAGAGATTAGACCTACCTGGGTCTCTTCTGTCTCTTTCAGAGCTCAGAATAGCAGTCAGGATATCCTTTAAAGAAAATCTATTTCTCTATAGCTGGACTATTTTTGGTGGAATACAGCTCATCTAGGACCAACACACATACTGGAGTTGTAGTAGTAAGACACGAGAAACAGTTCTCAAAGTTTTGCTAACATCAATGATACTGTGTACAAATCTATGCTGATTTTAAGATTAATTAGAAATATAGGAAAGTATCCATTTTTGTCAAATTGTGAGAATTGTTAAGGAAATAAGTTTTACTTCAAACTATTGAGAAGTAAAACTATGGAGAGTTTAAGGGGATGCTGTCAATTTATAATTCATATTGTAAGCATATTTATTATAAATTTGATTATTTCAAATAATTCTAAAAATCCAAGTTCTTTTTCCATTTATATGCTGTTATCTTTTACATTCCGCTACCACTCAACAATTAATATCAACAAAGTCAGTTTTCTTTTGGTTATAGTCAGTTTCTCTTTGAAGTTCTTTAGCACTGCAATCTTTGAATTGACAACAGTGGCGGAAGATGCTTTTGTTTAAAAACAACTGTTTATATTGGAAGATGTTTAAAACAAATTATTGGAAATATACCTGTTGGACCTGAGCTTTTTTAAATGATTTCTCTTCCAAAATTCTAAATGTTGCTCACGTTTTAGTTGATAGTGTTCGTATTTAAAAAAATATTAAGCACTGTAATGTCCTTATAAAATACACCTAGGAATTGAGGACCTCTCTATACTACCAGGATTACATCTAAGTAGTAGTAACTTTCAAAGCAGAGAGATAATCATATTACTTTATAATCTTCAAATACTGTACCTACCTAGTAATATGTCATACAAAGCTGATTTCTTATGGTTGTAGGTTTATTGTATTTGTTTTATTTCAAGGTTTTCGTTATTGTCCCTGACAAACTCTTGAGAAGGTGACTGTTCACCAATAATCATTAAATTGGGCCATAGCTTTAATTTACTAACTTTTATTTTTCAGTTGATTAGTCCTCTGCTGTGAAAATTCACTGTGTACTGATTACTGGCATTTGAATCTAGCCCCAGAAGCTGTAGCTTCTTTGTGTTGAAGGTCACCTCATTCCCAGCTATTCTTTTCTTAGGTGTCACATGTCTTCTTCCTTCCTTCAGCTTGTTGCTTGAATAAGCAATATAAACTATCTCATCATTTTATGCCCCATTATTATTGGGATTTTAAAAATGGGAATTGGGGGGGGGGGGGGTTATGTGTTTTTTAAAGTGAACTGCAAAGGGTTATTTTTCCAAAACCAGTTTTTTTCCAACATTTTTATTTCTGGAACATTTTCAGTCTATTGAGGACCTGAAAGACAGTATCACAGTTGGAAGTTGTAACCTGTCCTATGGATCTCCCAGCCAATAACTAAAATCCTCCAGAATAATTAAGTCTAATTAAATAGTTTCAGATCTTTCCACAATCCTCCAGGAAATGGGGCGAAGCTGCAAGCAAATGCTTCTAACGGGTCGGGAGGAAGGAAAATATTGTAAGATCAAGGCCACCTTTATATATTATAAAGACGAAGCAGTAAAAACTAGAATCTTTTTTGTTTGCTGTTCACTTGAACAAAATATTATTTGTATTGGCGTAGATAAAGCCAGTGCACATCATTTGGTGGCTCTAGTGTCTTTCACCACTGAAAAAGGGAAAAAACAGTCCTAATATATTCATACTTTAAGAAGAACCATGTTGTCTGTTGTGATTCTATTGTGTACTGTATTGTTGTATGAAGATAAAAAATAGCATTTTTGCAGAGGTACTTGCAGAAACTAAATTGTTAAACTAGTTAAGCTTTCAGACACTCTATCAAAGTCAACTAATTTTTAAGTGGGAAAAACTGTAAATATTGAACAAAGAAAATGAATTTGAATCCTGAACATTATAATGGCTACTGTTCAAAAATTAAAATCTATGCAGGCTCCTTGATGTCTAATGCCACTCTAATCTATTCCCAAAGTAGAGTATGCTGTAACCTGCATTTCTTCTCTTCCATGATGCTTCCTTGAAATCTATTTCAGTGAACACAGGAACACGTGGCATTTACTGTGCCATTCACAGTAAACAAAGCAATGTTTGCACACTGTCTTTTCTCGTGCACGTGCACTAGGGTTCATTTTTGACCTCAGGTTTCTGGGAGGACGTAGATATCCTGCTTGAGCAAAGAGAGTTTAAGAGAGAAAAAAATATTTAGTGGCTTACATTCTCTGCTCTTACAGAGCGCTAATCAATGCAGGAGCAGGGCACGGAAGCAAAAGTGGTTTTATGCCTCACAATGTTTTGGGGTTGGCTTAAAACCTGATATAAATTGTCTTTACTAGCAATGTTAAAGCGCTGCCGTGGCTGCGAGAGAGGTCTCCCAGCGCTGTAAAAAAAAAAACCACCCCCGTGAAGTGAGTAGCTCCCAGTGCTGGTGCATTTGTCTACACTGCCACTTTACAGCGCTGAAACTTGCAGCGCTCAAGGCGGTGTTTCTTCAGCACAAGGGGTGCAAGTCGGGTAGTGTAGCTGCACCACTTCTGTGCCGTCCCGGGAAGCCTTTTCAATAGGTGTATACCTTGCTGGGTAAACATTGTCCCTTTACACTTCTGGAGAGTGAGGTCCTGGGAAGACTTAGCATCATTCCTCTGTATACGTTACCATAGTATGTTAAACTTGATCTTGACTGACTTTCCTCCTGTCTGTGCATTTTTAATAAACATTCGGTGACAATGTAATGTATCCATTGATGTGTAGGGGGCTGGCATCATCAACTAACAGAGCAGGTGAAGACAGCTGGTTAAAATCACTCTTTGTTCGCAAAGTGGATCCAAGGAAAGATGCTCACTCCAATCTACTAGCCAAAAAGGAGACCAGCAGTCTGTATAAAATACAGTGTGGGTGATATTTTTATATTGAACATTTCCTTTTATCTTATTTTCTTTTAGCTACTACATTTATCCTTGAATTTTATTGTTTCAGTTCACAATGTAAAGCCAGAATACCTAGATGCCTACAACAAACTTTGGTAAGTTCATATATTATACTTTGTGGTTTTCAACATGTGAATCTGAGCAATGGGATTCTGTAAATTGGCTGGTGTGTGATTTTTTTTATTTGGGAAGAAGAGAATTATTGTGAATAAACCATTTATTCTTAGAGACAGTTGGCACAGATGCTTCTTTCCAGTTCCCCTACTACTGCTCCTTTTTTGGGGTGTTCCTTCACTGTTGGGAAACATGAGCCTCCCATGTTGCAAAAAAATGCTGTTTTTAGGGTGTATATGAGAGGGATCCAGGTGCACGTTTCTTCCCTCCCCTAGTTGTCATAAGGCTGCTGCAGCCTTTTTAGGCAGATACAGTGGAGTCGCATCATAGGCGCATTTAACTTACACAATTTTAACTATATGCGCTTGGCAAAACAAAAAAAAATGAGAAAAATAACAATTTAAATACTGTACCTGTAGTGCGGGCAATTCCGCCCGCCATTGCCCTCAATGAGCATTTGACTATACGCGATTGTTGCCTCACGCGCTGACTTCAGAACCTAACCCCTGCATAAGATGCAACTCCTCTGTACTGCTGTCCCCGTTAGCCCTTCCTTCAGCTACAGTGTAAGAATCTACCTGGTGGGAGTTCTGTCTACAAAGTGGAAGAAAAGAGAGGGTCACTTGAGAGGGGCCACTAAATATCAAATATAAAATGGAAGTAAAAGCTTTGAGGGAGGGGATAAAACCCCAAGATTTGACATTGACGCACCCTGATGTTTCCATGAAAAGTGACATTATTGAGAGCCATACATTAAGAGGTATTGTGAATCCTTATGTGGGCTGGATCTGCAGTGAATTTTACCCACAGGGCCGTTATATAGGATTTCCAAAAACTCTTTTGCTGAAGAAAAATAAGTATCAATATTTATGTTTTTTAATGTACTGTACTAATTTAAACACCAGTTACAGAAATGGAAATTCTGATTTATCTGTATATTTGCTGCATTAGAGCTGTAGCCATTACACTTTGAAAGAGCTAAACACTCAAGTTGGGAAACATGAGCCTCCCATGTTGCAAAATGGCAGTTCGTTCTCATTGACACTGATCATTTAAGAGAGGGTATCAATTAAATAAAACAATACTGGTTGCATTATCCTAAAACAATGTTCTAAGTGTGGTTTATTGGCTAGAACCATAGGCTGGAGGTCACAGCTCCTGACTTCAGTTCTCAAGAGCGTTCATGACCCTCCATGTAACCATGAGTAGGTTACCTGACCTCTGTGTGCCTCCATTTACTCATCTCTAAAATGGGAATAATACATGGCTACCTTACAAGGATTCTTCTAGGGTTCATAAATTAATGTTTGTAAAGTGCTTTGATTTGCTTTGGATAAAATCACTATTATATCTCTAGTACGGTATGAATGATCCTTTGTTAAAATGCCCAAAGTAGAAAGAATGTACTGGGGGGGACAGTTTTCTTCATTTAAATTAAACAAAGGTTCTTCTTGTGTTGCAAATTGGGGAAATCTTTAAAAAGTAGTTTCCACTGTAATCTTTTTTCCTCTCATGACTGAAAAAAGAAAAGCATACCTGGAGAAGAGAAAATCACTTTCAACCAGCTCAGTATAAATGTGTATAATTATATGAGGTAGGGAAGTGGAGAAATGGCACTGCTTCATCAGATAAATACATGTTAAGTCAAAGCAGAGATGTTTATTTTCAAGGAAAGGTACAGGGACAGTGATAGCAATCTACTGAAAGCTATAGTATTTGATTTGGTCTTTCCAAACCAAAGTCGGCCTAAATATTCAAGTAGAAAGGAGAGAATTGGGTCCATTTTAAGAATGGAGGGATGAAAACCTGAAGCTTCCCTGAACTTCCCTCAGTATCCCCAAAAATTCAGCTTGAGCAATCCGAGTCCTTGTTACATACTGCCAACTCAGGGTGATAAAGATTAGCCATCATGAATCTTGGCATCCTGACTTCACCAACAGGGAGGAATTGGTAGCGGATCCCAAGGTGGAAGGCAATTTGGGTGAAAGCGATCATGAAATGATAGATGTCATGATTCTAAGGAAAGGAAAGACGGGAGCAACAGAATAAGGACAATGGACTTCAAAAATGCAGATTTTGACAAACTTAGAGAAATGGTATGTAAGGTTCAGTGGGAAGAAAATCTAAGGGTAAGAGTTGTTCAGGAGAGCTGGGAGTTTCTCAAGGAGGCAATATTAAAGGCACAACTGCAAACTATCCTGATGCAAAGAGAAGATAGGAACAATAGGAAGAGGTCAATGTGGTTTTATCAGGAGCTCTTTAATGACCTGAAAATCAAAACGGAATCCTACAAAAAGTGGAAACATGGATGAGTTGATAAGGAGGAGTACAAAAGAACATTGCAAGCACCAAGGGACATAATCAGAAAGATTAAGGCACAAAATAAGTTACAACTAGCAAGGGACATAAAAGGCAATAAGAAAAGGTTCTATAAGTACGTTAGGAGTGAGAGAAAGATGAACCAAAGTGTAAATCCACTACTTAGTGGGAAGGAGAGTTAAGAATGGATGACATCAAAGAAAGCTGAGGTGTTTAATGCCTATTTTACCTCAGTCCTCGCTAATAAGGTTACCAGTGACCAGATACTTAACCTAATATTAACAGGGGGTAAGGTGCACAAGCCTGCATTATGAAAGAACGGGTTAAAGAATGTTTAGACAAGTTAAATGGATTCAAGTCAGCAGGTTCTGATGAAATTCACCCTGAGGTACTTAAGGAACTAACTGAAGCAATCTCAGAACCATTAGCAATTATCTTTGAGAACTCATGGAGGATGAGTGAGGTCTCCGAGGACTGGAGAAGAGCAAACAGAGTACCTGTCTTTAGAAAGGGGAACAAAGAGGACTTGGGCAATTATAGACCAATCAGCCTAACATCAATAGGTGGAAAGATACTGGAAGAAATTATTAAACAATCAGTTTGTAAGCACCTAGAGGATAACAGGGTTATAAGGAATAGCCAGCATGAATAGAATAGACTTCCTAGGGAGGTCGTGAAGGTTTTAAAAGCAGATTGGACAAACACCTGTCAGGAATGGTCTAGTCTAGTTTACTTGGTCCTGCCTCAGCACAGGAACCTGGACTTGATGACATCTTCCAGCCCTACATTTTTATGACTATGAATTAATAGAAAAAGTGTTATCTGTCTTTGTTCTACTAATTCATGAACCTTCAGAGATAGGGGGCTCCATTCTGAAGTTTTGAGAGCCAATTTGGACTTCCAATAATAAAAGGCAAAAAGGTGGTGCTCATACTTATGAATGAATCAGGTGAGATTCTTTCTAATCTAGAGCAAAAACTAGCTTTTAGTTTTATTGTAGTAATAATAATTTACATTTCTGTTGCAACTGCTATCCTAGGATCTCATTATACTTCACAAACATAAGTTGTTAAAAACTCCCAGCTCCTCTGTGAGATCAGTGTATAGTATTATTCCTGTTATGCAGATGGAGAAATTGAGGCACAAATGATAATGAGATTTGCTCAAGGTCACATGGAAGGTCAGTGGCAGAGCTAAGAATAAAACCCAGGTCTTCCAACTCTGAATGCTGTTCATTACACATAAGACTATTCTTCTTCCCTATTTATTATGGTACATAGAATCAGTGGCTGCTAGCCAGAATGCTCAGCAATAAAGAGAAAATTCAGCTAGTCTGAAACAACCTTATTCACCAAAGTACAGTAGAGTGAAATCTGTCTTAAACAACCATGCAAGAAACCAGGGGTTGCTCAAGACAAGGTTGCACATAGGAGATGGATTTTAGGCAGCTTTTGCTGTGTACATTGTGCTTTAATGGATAAATTAGTTTCAGACTGGGTCTGCTTTCTGATCTGTTCAGTAATGCTACAGCAAGCAGCCATCACTTGACTTTATTCATGTCCATCAGACAAAGTGATTGATTATCTTCATCTGTGTGGCATAATAGAAATGTCAGTTATAGAACTTTAGTGCTGGAGACAAATGATCCTTTCCCATCTCTGTGTCTTACCATTGCTGCTAACAAAAGAAAACTTTTTAAGTTGTTCCTGAACCAAGTCATGCAGGTGTTTTGCACACCCTCAGATTGGGACATCTTGCTAATATATCAGGTAACCTTACATGTTTTGTGGGTTCACATCAAAAGACTTGATGTATCATGCTGTGTATTAGACATAGAATATCAGGGTTGGAAGGGACCTCAGGAGGTCATCTAGTCCAACCCCCTGCTCAAAACAGGACCAATCCCCAGAGAAATTTTTGCCCCAAATGGCCCCCTCAAGGATTGAACTCAGAACCCTCTGTTTAGCAGGCCAATGCTCAAACCACTGAGCTATCCCTCCACCTACAGTTGGTTATGCTTAAGTTTATATAGAGAGAGTTGTAGTGATCGGTTTTTCCTGCATACAGCAGGTTTTTGTATTTCTGCTTTCTCTTCTGAAAAATGAAGTTTGTGAATGTTCATACTATAATGAACATGTGGTGGCATAATTATGAGTTGTTATGCATATCAAATGTAGCCTCCCTGAAGGAAATGCAACATAGTGTCTGTATTCCTTGTTTTTAAGTCAAGAGGTGCTGCCAAAGATTCATGAAGAAAAACACTACCCGTGTGCACTGGTGGGGACTTGGAACACGTGGTACGGAGAGCAAGATCAGGCTGGTAGGAGATAGAAGTACAACAGAATGTAAAACCGTACAAGTGAAATGTGTGCTTGGCAGGTTGCTTTTTAAGTCCTCGCTGTGCATAAACCTTTAACAGTGTACTTCAGGATATGGGCTGTTGATTACATAAAATAATTGGTTAATGATTGTTAACTTTAAAATGGCTTGGTTTTTATCACATTGAGTTTGATACTGAAGTGTTGATTCATAAAATGGGCTTGTTCAGGCAGCACTAATCTAATACTCTCTTTCAAACATATTTGTATACTTATGTTAATACACTTTTACCTCGTCTCAATGAGAGAGTGACAGTACATGGTAAGCCCCTTCCTCTTGTTCCTGCATATTTTTGCACCTGCATACCGTTTGTGCCTGCATTATTTTGCAGGCACAGATCACACTTCTGAAAATTTAGGCTTAAAAGGTGTACTGAGATAGAATTCAGCTTGTGTTAGCCAGTTTAAAAGCTTAACTTTGACTTTCCGTGTCCTATTATAATTGTTCTGCATGGCACTGTTAAGCAACGTTGATGTTATCACAAAATGTTATGGAACTATTGTCTCCCAGCCAATTGGGTCCTATACGATACCCTAGATATCTCTTCCTTAAACAGACAGTGTCCAGTAATTCAAGATCAAAATGTAATCTTCCTTCAAATTCAACGAGGAGTCCGGTGGCACCTTAAAGACTAACAGATTTATTGGGTATAAGTTTTTGTGGGTAAAAACCCATTTCTTCAGATGCATTCCTTCAAATTATTGAAAATATGCTATATAACTACAAAGTGTTACATCATTGTTATAATCTGGTATAGGGAGACATTGAAATGATAAGTGGCTTTTAAAACAGTCCCTGCTCTCTGAGAAGTTAGAGTATTGCAGCAGTCCTCATTTTGTGGGAACCACATAATCAGCATGCTGCGCTCTTATTAGTTCTGCAGCAGACACACACTGTTGCCGAAGCTATCCTACTATCAATGCTGCTGCTTCAACTACAAGAGCATATACGTGCATACAATGTGCATGTTAATTTCAGCTGTGTTCGCTGAATATAATTATAATATTAGCATTGGCCAAAGGCAGGAGCAGCACCCTTGGCAGAATTCGGGGGTGGGGGGCGGCATTTTGTGCGCACCCCACGGGGCACGCGGGAGCTTATGGTTCTGCTCCCATCGCGCCGCCGAAGAAGGACCCTCCGCCGAAATGCCGCAGGCGACAGCGGCAGTCATTGCCGAAACGTCGGCGGTAGCTCAATTGCCTGCTGCTGTTTTCCATGGCACGTCGGCGGAGGGTCCTGTTTCGGCGGCACAACGGGAGCGGAACCTGAAGCTCCCGCGCGCCCTGTGGGGAGCGTGCAAAATGCCGCCCCCCGAATCCTGGCGCCGTAGGTGATCGCCTAGGGTCGCCTAATGGGAGCACCGGCTCTGGCCAAAGGTGAGAGGATATCTGTAGACAGAGCTTTGTCAGTTTGTAAGAGAGTATTTTTAAAAATGAAGGGAATGTTGAGGTACGGAGGGGAATAAACCTAAAATATTGCTTGACAGTTAATTCAGAAGCATACTGACAGAGAATGTCCATGCAGTCATTTCCAAAGCAGCATTAACTAGTTCAGAGGAAGCCATGCCCACCCCGTCTCCGTTGGAGGAAAGGTAGCTTTTCTGGGTCTTTGAGGGCAGATGGAAGAAAAGAGGGTGGGAATGGGAATCTCAGTATTTTAATATTGCTAGTCTGAAAGCTTATTAAAAAGTCTTGTTACACAGAGTACTTAAAGGGCATTGTTAAATTTAGGTAAAAATAGGCATCCATCTTGAAATTATTATTTGATGAGGAAGGTCCTCCTGATTATAAATATTTTAGAGGGTTTGGGTCTCATTTAGTGTACTTTTGAAGGTTGCCTCTTATCGCGGAGCAATAAAAAAATTAACAATGGCATCTATTTTATTTATCCCACAAAAAAGTTTTGTGCTCCTTCTGCTTGAGTAGTTAATTGAAATACAAGTGCCACCTCTGTGCTACTATCAGTTGAAGCTGTGCACCAAGTCATTTTCGGCATAAGACACTGTTTTAAGTTGAAGCTCAACTTTAATTATAGTCACATAAAAGCATCACATCTAAGCAGTATACAGCAAAAGCGCCCTTCAGAAATCTTTGTACATTCTTGCCTTTAGGGTAAATCATCTGTTGCTAGAATAGCAGGGGAAGCCCCTTGTCAAAAAGCAAATGGCTCTACTGTATTGCACTGAGAATGCATTTTGAACATGCTAGCCAGCTTTTACTTTTGTATTATTCTGTAGTGTTAATGACCTTGTTTACATTATGGTGTTTCATGTCTTTTGTCATAAGCCTCTAAAAAGGTCTATTTCTATTTCAGTACATCTCTGGCGGTATGAGGGAGGCTATCCAGCTCTTACTGAGGTCATGAATAAGCTCCGACAAAATAAAGTAAGTCTAAATGAAGACTACATTTTAAACTTTGGCTAGAAATAATAAATGTTTTACTGAGAAATATTTTTCCCAGTGTCGCTAGAGAACATAGGCTAGCAGACAGAGCAAAAGACTAGAAGTTTGGACTCCTATGGTCTATTTCCAGCTCTGTCAGACTAGCTGTGTGACCTTGGACAAGTCACTTCCTCTTTCCGTGCCTCATTGGACCTGTCTGTAAAATGGGGATCTCACACACCTCTCGAGTGCTGAGGTTGAATGTGTTAATGTTTATATAACGTTTTGAGTTCCGTAGGCATAAAACGTTGTAGAAGTGCAAAGTGGTTTTAGTAATTTATATTCTGCTGTTATGAACGGTCTGTGATTCTCAGCTCTTTTGTCAGAGCCTATTTGCTAGCGGGGCATGCCCCCACCACCATGTCCCCTCACATAATGCTTCTCCTTTACTTTGTTCTCTTGTCTTGTCTTCCCCCCCACCCCACCCTCCTGTCTTATTCTCATTATGCCTTTTTACATGACTTTTGCAGATACTCTTCCTCTCCCCTCCCCATTTTCCCACTTATTTGAAGGTCTCATGCTGGGGGCTGGAGGTATCTTTTGGTGCCCAGGCTATACTTACTACAATGGGAGCAGAAAAGTGATGCTCGAGCTGGCAGGCTGCTGTGTGAGCCTTCAGCACTGTACATGTGAGCTGCTGCCACAGCCAGTGACCTTAGGTGCTGTGTGGAAGCATGGAAGAATGCCCACTAGCTTTTAATGAGCTACCTGCTTCTTTACATGCAAACGCATCAGCCTGTTTGCTGTATTTGGGGATGATATAGATCTGGAGGCCAACATCTTTCCTCACCCACTCTGATTCTCTCCTCTGCCCCACACACCCACTTTAACTAATCTGGCACCAGCCCAGGTTGAAAAACAATGAATTACATTCTTCAGGATACTGTCAGTGGCCATTCAGAACACACACAATCTAATTGTCAGTTAAAGCATTATTGTCATGAAGCCACTCAGTACAGCCTGTGTAGAAAATAGCTCCTCTGGATTTTACTTACCTAGCTTGGCATTAATAAAACAGCTCACACCCAAACTGCCCAGTACAAAAAATGTTAATAGAGACTGTGATGTGTAAACACACTGATTGATACTTTCAAAGCTGCCTAAGGAATTTGGATACTATTAAATTCAATGGGAACTGGGTGTACAGATCCCCAAGGTGGTTTTGAAAATTTCAATCACTATGTTCTATAGAAGAGTAGAATTTGTTAATGTAACATATTAAAGTTTGATGATGACTGTTTATTTTTAAGGAATTCACGGAGTTTCGCAAAGAAAGGGGTAACATGCTTCTCTCTCGCAAGAACCAGCTTCTGTTGGAATTTAGTTTCTGGAATGAACCTGTTCCCAGGGAGGGTCCTAATATTTATGAACTGAGATCTTATCAACTTAGAGTAAGTGTCAAATATTTTTTCTTGCGTGAATGATTAAAAATTGAAAATATGCAACACACGGGTACAATAAAACACAGACCTCCTTAAAAATAAACTAAGGATCTAGTCTTATTCCTATTGAAGTCAATGGCAAAAGTGTTTCTGGCTTCAGTGTGTGCAGAATCCAGCTGTAAAGACTGGATCCGACAAGGTGCTGGCCACTTCCTGAGAAGTGCTGAGCACCCTTGACTCTCATTGAAATGCACACACACTCATGCAAGAGACTGAAAGAAAATATTATAGCTGTACAGTGTAATTGCAAATGAATATACAGTCATAATTTTAAGCACTTAAAGGAATCAATGTATTTGATAAATGATGGAATTTTTCAAATGGAAATGCTGTGAGAATGGAAACCTGTGTAGTAATGATGCCTGAAATCTCAATGTTCTATATTATAACACGTACGTGAAGATGAAGGAGCTCAAGAAAGCATCGCTGACATTTGTGGCTATGTCACTATCTTGTTTAAAACCATTTTTGTTCCCCTTTGTCATTAGTGCATCATAAGCGCTACAATAATACAAGTAATCGATGATGATGATAATGGATCTCAATAGCTCTAGGCTCATGCCATTGTATTTTTCATTTTTTCCTCCCTTCAGATTAGTGAAAATTAAACAGTGCTCAGTTTGTCAGAAAAGACATGCTAAAAATATATTATTGTTGGAAGCACTGTTAAAAACCTGTAATAATGCCAGCAGGCAGGAGTGGGGACTTGAGCAGCTGGCATGGTCTGTCAATCCTGAACAATTATATTCTAAAAATATTTGAAAAGTCAAATCTCAGTTTCTTACCTTTTACATTTAAGGACCCTGCAGAGGCAGCATGCACAGCCTCTCAGGGGAAAGAAGTGCCTTCTGTCACTCAAGGGACTCCTTTAGTTGGTTAATGTGGCATGTTAACAGACTCAAAATGGGAGCCCTGTAAATCTTAACTTGGACAGAAGATTGATGGCCATAACGTGGTGCTTAGATCACGCTACAGGCTTATCACTGTCAGTTTGTGAAATATGGAAGGAAGACCCTCCCCCCCTTATATTTTTGCTTCATATAATTTCACATTTGTCAGATCCATTTTCAAAAATATGCCGCAGAACTGTCCCAATACTCTAGTTTTCTTTAAAATACTAGACACTTTCTTCTTCTTTCAGCCTGGAACAATGATTGAATGGGGCAACTACTGGTAAGTGTATTTCACCATGTTGTGTGCTGTAATTTAAGTTTATTAATTACATTTCATAGTTTAAAACAGGGGTCGGCAACCTTTCAGAAGTGCTGTGCCGAGTCTTCATTTATTCACTCTAATTTAAGGTTTTGCATGCCAGTAATACATTTTAACGTTTTTAGAAGGTCTCTTTCTATAAGACTATAATATATAATTAAACTATTGTTGTATGTAAAGTAAATAAGGTTTTTAAAATGTAAAGGAAGCATCATTTAAAATTTAAATTAAAATGCAGAGCCCCCCGGACCGGTGACCAGGACCCGGGCAGTGTGAGTGCCACTGAAAAGCAGCTCGCATGCTGCCTTTGGCACCCATGCCATAGGTTGCCTACCCCTGGTTTAAAACCATATAGGTGGAGATGGTCGAATAATCCCTACACCCTTCCAGATACACAGAGCTAATGAGCTGCTCCTGGTCCTACACAGCTCTGACAAATTAGTTATTTTATTTTGCCTTTCTGGGAAGGAAAGGGAGTGCCTCCATGAACAATGCTGGGATCTCTCTTGTTTGTTGTCATTTTAAAAGCCATCATTCTTTTGAGAAGTAAATAATACTTAACACTTCTATCACATTTTTCATCCTTAAAGCATTTAGATATTAATCTTCACAACAACTGTGTGAGGAAGGGAAGTATTATCCTAATTTTACTATGGAAGATTCTGAGGTACAGATTGGGGAAGAAATTTTCCCAAGAACACATAGTGAGCGGATGTCAGAGCCAAGATTAAAACTAGATTATTTTGCTTGCTGTCCTATGTTCGGTCTACTTTCCCAATCAGTCTCCTCAGGGACAGTACCAATGTTACTGACTTGGTGCCTGATCCTGCTGCATTGAGGTTAATGGAAATTTTGCTGTTGACTTAGGTAAGAGCAGGCTCAGACTCTTGGCAAGAGTAGATATCTGTAGAAGGGACACCATCATTCTTCTAATACACCTGGGCACTACTGGCATTGGGTTTCTTTCACAGCTACAAAATGAATGACCGTCCTCTACCACTAAGAATCTCACCTAGTCTCACTTGTACATCTCTGCTGGCTAAACTCTTGCCCGTCCTGCTCATGTTTGTCCATAGTAGTGTGATCAAAACAGATAAAGACCTTTACACAAAGAGACTATGTTTCCCAGCTTTCCATATGTCTGTTTCCTGAGAACTTCTTTCAGAACACCTTGAGATTTCCCCTGTTTTTTACTTCATCTATCAAAATGTTCAGGTTTCTTATCATTTAAAAAATGTTTAAAACATACTGCTAAGATATTTTGTATGTCCCTGCTTCGTCCTTCCCACAGTGAGTGTGTGTAACACGCCAACAGTTGTTCAAAACCAAAGCTTGTTATAACTTGTCATGTGCCAAAGTTGCAGTAATAAGGCCAATGATCCAGCCTAATTAGTGCAAAACTGCAAAACCCCTCAAGAAATAGGGGTTGGGGGTGGGGCAATGGTCTCTCTGCTGTTTCCCTTTTCTCTAAAATTGCCAGACCCACATGGAGGAGGGAAAATAGGTATGGAAGAACACAGGGGGAAGAGGCAGAACTTTCCTTTGGTTTTTCTGTTGCCCCAGATGGAACTCTTCTAGCTCAGGTGGAACAGATCAAAGACAGGCACCAAAAGGCAGAAGACTTGAGTATTTGCCGCAATTTTTTTTCTGATCATCAAAAACATGCTGCTTGTTTTTTTTTATCTGAAAATATGGTCACCTAACTCCTAACCCATTGGCCAATTCTCCAACGTTACCATCCTTCTGGTTTGACTAGTACACAATACAAGACATTGGCAGCGGTAAGGTGGTGGTAGTTTTAATTTACAAGGAAGGATTTTTTTCTTTTCCCAAAAAATTAAGGCGTATCAAGAGTCTAATAATTTATGTGTGTTGCTGCTTCTGGAAGTCATGCATTTGAAGGATTGTCAATAGAAATAGCATGCTGTGAGAGGCCTTTGTAGATTCGATTTAATTGGAATTAAATGTAGTCTCAGAGCTTTCATTTTGCTTTGTAACCTAGAGCCAACTTCTGTGGGTAGAGGGTGCCCAGACTGAGGAGTGCATGCTAGAGTCTTCCACGAGCCATGCTTCCTATGGCACAGGGGCAGTCGAGAAAGCAGTGGAAAGTGCTTGGCTTCAGCAGGTTTTGGATACTGAGTCACTTGCTAGTTTTATTAGGGACAAATTCTCCCCCTTCTCACTTGGTGTTTTCTGTTCCCTATGCTGGGTATACCTGACTAAGGCCAGATGTCCTGACTGCCTTCTGGGCAATGCAGTACTGTATTGCAGAATTCATGGCAATGCATTGTTTTCGCTAGAAAGTACTGCCCTTGGAAACTCAGAGGGTTAACTATTTAACACTATGTTGATCATTCTTGGTTTCCTCAGCATCAAAGTTAGAGATACGATTTTTATAATACCAAACCTTAGATTTTTATCTTTTTAAAATAAAACTCATTTTAAAATCCTACTGACTATCACATTTATATTTTGATATATAGGTAAAAATGTTTGTCTCCTCTTCAGTATATACTCCAGATTTTTATCTTGTTTAATACCAGTATAAGTTCCTTGCATTTACATTAGCTAAATCCAAGCAATTCTAATGAATTAAGGTTGCATGATTGTGAGTATTTACAGTTGTTTTGAATAAGAATGAAGACTTGAGTTTTCAAACAGCATAATGTGCATCAAGATAATTTGTTTAATTTCAATAATTTGCCAGTAAATTTGGTTTCATTCTATTATTGGGGAGGTACACATTCAGATACATTTGAGTTGGCAACAGATCCACTTTAGAAAATGTAGCAGCTTCTAGTTGAGTTAAGTTTAAAATTAGGTGTGGGGCATCATGTGATGCAACTGCCTGAGAAAGATGCATGCGTATAAGAACTTTGCATTCCAGTAACGTAAAATCCATGTGTGAAAGACAATACATTCACAAATAGCATATCTTCCTGATATGACTAACACTCAAAAGTAGTATAAAGTTGGCAGGTAGGAGGATACCGTTTTGGAAGCATCTTTTGATAAACCTTTAGAAATGTCTTGCCATTTTAAACCATAACAATGATTATCATACTGGCTCCAAAATTAAAGTTGAAGACTAGAAAATGATCAGTATGGAATCTAATAAAGGGGTGTCTCTCCAATGTTAATGTGGCTTAACAAGTTCTATTTTAATTGCTTATTGCTGGGAATCGGGTTGTATTTTTGTTTTTTACATCTGGAATCTGCTGCAAAATCGTTTAACATTTGAGATGGTGTTAATTGTAACTCTGCTTTCCTTCCAATCACCACTTGTTTCCTGTGCCCATCTACTGTTTCTAGAGGTTCCATTTGTCTCTTGTAGGGCTCGTGCTATTCGTTTCCGACAGGACAATAATGAAGCAGTTGGAGGATTTTTCTCACAAATCGGACAGTTATATATGGTTCATCATCTTTGGGGTAGGCTTCTTTGTTTTCTGCTACACTCACTCCTCTGTCACTATACTGAATAGGTCCTTAAAACAAGGACCTATTCCGTTTGGGATAACGAGATATGTGGACTAGAGAGAGAACCATGTGAATTGCATTTTGATATCAGCAAGGGTTTTTTAATTGATTTTTCAGTTTTAGTTGCCAAAGTTAAAAGCACAAAATAAACATTTCCTTGTCCTTTTGTAATTTCTATGAGAAGTTACAGTAAGGCATCACAAACCTTTCTTATCAGAGTCTTACTGTTTGCTTCAAGTAAAGTGAACATAATGAGTTCAGTCCTGCAGTTTCTTCCCTCAGGCCAAGTTCACACTGAAATTAGTGATCAAAGATTTAATTTCTAAGGGTCAAATAATACCTTCCTACAGGGAAGGAAAAATCAAGTATCTCCTCAGGTTACCACCGTCTGCTCCCCTCACAGCAGAGAGAGTTGAACATTTATTTATTTGCAGTGGCACCCACTGTGTGCTAGGTGGTTTCCAGACAGTTCAGGAGGACAGGCCTCTTCAGAGAAGCTCACAATCGAACAACTGCATTGAGGAAACATGCGCTGCGGCCTTCAGACCTCAAGGATATCCACAGGAAACTGGATTCCAACACCATGGATCCTAGAGCACCCATGCAGAGATCCAGCCCCAGTGTGCTGCATTATCTGTCTAATCTATTTCTAATGCAGCTATAATTTTGGTATCAAGGCCCTTTCTGCCTCTGGCATCCCTTGCCACACTTGCATCTTACTTCCATTTGAAAGGAGATAGTCAGCATGGGAGCTTAATGTTCCAATGACCTACAGTGACTTCTACCAACCTTCCTAGCAATACTTACAGCTAGGACTCCACATGCAGCAAAACCCAGGGAGCACCAGCCATGTGATATTCACATGGAATGGCTCCCATATATGCTGTAGACCTACCTTTTTGCTCTCTCTGCCTTCTCCCTTTCCACTGGTCTTGGAGCTTTTTCTTTGTATACGGAGGAGCATCTGAAGCTAACTTTTTTTTTTCTTTTTCTTCCAAATGATTGCAGCCTCTTAACCACAGAATTAAATATTTTAAATCATGATAGTTATGGACAGCAGAACATTGACTTAGTACTAAATTTTGTGTGCATACTTTTTTCCTCTAGCTTACAAAGACCTCCAGTCCAGAGAAGATACAAGAAATTCTGCATGGAATAAACATGGCTGGGATGAACTAGTATATTATACAGGTAAGAGCTGAACTAAATTGGAATGGGCCATGGAGTAAACTTTTTTTTTTTAATGGACAGAGATGCCACCATGATTGTTTCAGTAAGTTACACTGTCATAAATGCAGCAAAGAATCCTGTGGCACCTTATAGACTAACAGACGTTTTGCAGCATGAGCTTTCGTGGGTGAATACCCACTTCTTCAGATGCAACATGTTGCATCTGAAGAAGTGGGTATTCACCCACGAAAGCTCATGCTGCAAAACGTCTGTTAGTCTATAAGGTGCCACAGGATTCTTTGCTGCTTTTACAGATCCAGACTAACACGGCTACCCCTCTGATACTTGACTGTCATAAATGTTTTGTTTTGCTGGTATGTTCATCAGTTACAAAGTCAATTGTTTAAATAATCTGTTTTCAGTTTTTGTAAATGTCAGCAAACTGATGTAGTTGCTGTATAAATGTTTGTATTAAAACACATTTGTACCAAAGAACATCTACTAAAGGAATAGATCTGTTCAAAGATTTAATTTTCTGTGCACAAAAACTTATACAGTAAATAGTGAAATATATCTTTAAAAGAATCCATTAGGTTTTCTTTGTAACAGGCTATAATGTGAAACATTGGGGCCCTGTGAAATAAATTCCTCTAAAGAGGGAAAGTAGACTTTGGAGCCAGGATCCAGGAGACCTTTGATATCAGAAACAGCTTTCATAACAAATCTGGCATGTAGGCTATGCTAAATATTTCAAATGTTGTTCCATCAAAGTACAATGGAAATATTACAGTACAAATTGCAAGCTAACCTTAAATCTTGCTGAAAAGCAACAGGTGTTTTTGTCTTCAAAACCCTTAGTGCAAATTTAAAAACGATTAAATAATTTTGTTTTTTTCACCTCCTCTCAAAACTACTATTCTTCAGTGACAGGGAGAAGGGGTGGTTGGTGATTAGTAAAGAGTTGACATGCACTGACTAATAGAGTAGTTTGATGAAAGCGGTGCTCCAAGATGAGTGTGCAGAATTACTAATGGGATCTTTATTAGTAAATGAGAGCCTGTCTTTCCTCTTTTCAGTGCCACTTATTCAGGAAATGGAGTCCAGAATCATGATACCATTGAAGATCTCTCCACTTCAGTAAAGTTATTGACTTACCTGTGCCTACATAGATTGAAGTGACAAGTATTTGTCTTAAATTAATTTGATGGCATACATCATATATCATGGTCAAAGAAACATAAAAGTACCGTATTGAGCTTGTCAAAGAAACCTCTTTTCTTCAGAATCTAAAGACTTTGTGCATTTAGAAATGTACCGGGGAAAGAATTGTAGTTTAAGAACTCAAAAGACATACCCAGTTCATCTGTGAAACTGGCCCCTCGAGCTGAGTCTGGCATACAAGTATGTGGCGTGTCCTGATGTGTACTGATGCCCACGCTTCAGTAGCAGCAAAGGGAGAGTTGCACATCTGCCATTTAAAGTCTTGAACTAATGCTGTATTTAAATCCTGGGGAAATTGTTACAGTTCAGGGGGCTTTTGTATAATGGAAAATGTATATTTGATTTGTAGTAATTACCGATTGAAAAATCAGTGTCAGTTGGTTCCCATAAATAGGAGAGATTTAAACAAAGCTTTCTATCTGAGAAATTCATACCATTATATCATTTTTATTGGGAATTGAACCAGTAAGTAATTACGAATTAACAAAGTAGCTGAGAATATTTAAATTATAACGTGCACTAGAATTACTGAACTACTCTCACTTATCAATAAAGTGCAAGTATTAGTGGAAAATTAATTACAAATCAGGTGATAGTTGATGAATGTACAGACAATAGTGGATTCCATTTTGATAAGGCTCTGAAGTAGAAATAAACAAACATCCATCCAGTGTCTAAATCTGGAACTCATTGTATGAAATTATTTAATCAAGCTTTGGGCTGTACGATGTATAGTATTGGAGTAGACATTTGCAAGGAACGCTGGTGTGAAATTTTACAGGCACTCGTGTTTTGTTAATCGTGTATTTCTGACAATAATTCTGCAAGCTAGGAAGAGAGGTTTTGTTTAATAAGCAATCATGACTTCAGATATATGCTTGATCGGATGTTTCACTAACTATACAGTAGGTGCATCTAAAATGATGTGTGATGATGGCGCATGTTGAGTCAATATGATTAGCATAAAGCAATGTATCATTATGTCCAGTTCTGTTTGATTTCACTTTTAGATTAGAGCATATCAACTTTTTAATATCTATAATGACGTGACCATCCTGTAAGTGAAAACAATAATGTCTATTCAAACTAGTTAAAGAATCACTGTAATATATTGTATGTACAAATCACATACTGAATGTCCAGTTTGTACATTTCAATGAGTTTTCTGCAATAACATATCAGTCAATAAAATCCTTTTAATTTTCACATATTACTGGCGCCATATGTTTCCATCCATCTGCGCAGTGTTTGTTATGAAAAAGAGGGGTAGGGGGAATTACACAGTATTTCAGTTTAGATGGCCAACATTGCCATAATGTGCCTTTTTTTCAGAAGCTTATCACTTCCACAAAGACATGCTGTCAGCTGATATTTACATACAATTTCCAAATAAGATGCTAGGTTGTGAAGTGTGTGGTGTTGGGATGTGGAAATGGGAAGTATCCCCACAGCCCAGATCCCTCAATTAGATCTGCTGGTGTGGAGCCCTGCACCCATGTAGAGCCAGCAGATCTCCATATAAGGTGCAAGGATCCATGGTGCCAGATCCAGTTACAGGATCAGGACCCATGTTATTTTGCAGGGTATGGCTTCAAATCATCCATGCTGATTTATCAAGTGTATTCTTTTTGTGTGCAGCTTATTTTTGCTTTTAATTATTGAACACATTCATTGCTTGGGAGAGTGAGGGATGAGTAATGCCGGTTTGAGCCTGGCGCTGCAAGCGTTAACATTCTGCTGATACCTCAGTCTTGACCCCTTGAGCTGCATCATCCTTGTTTCATTCTATTGCCAGGCCTCTCTTGAGTAGAGCTACTTAATTATGCCGGATTGTTGGATGGCTTTGCAGTGCTAGACAGTGGAGACTAGGCTGAATCTTGCATGCTAGCCTGTAATTTCCATCCCCTGTACTCCGGTGCTCCAGGCTAGATGCCTAAACTTACTATTGACCGGCATCAGTATTTTCACCTTGGTCTCCACAGGTGAAAAGCTAATGCACTGACATAGCCATTTTGGCCTAGATAATACAGCATTTGAAAAATGCACATGGATGACACACACATCTTCAGGGGTCCTGGGGGTGCTGAGAGCCATTGAACCAAACTGTAAATCCAGTATATAATGGAAACCACTTCAAGCCCGGGGTGCTGCAGGAACACACACACACACCATACTCCTAGTTCCAGCACCTGTGCACATGTGGTCTTTCAACTTAATAGTTTCCTAACTTTATTATTAATAATTTCCTAACATCGGTATTATTTGTGTGGTGGTAGCATCCAGTGTCTGATTATTCTAGCCACCGTGCAAGCAGAGTGAAAGACGCTTTGTGTGCTCAAGCGCTTACAATCTAAACACACGAGAGAAAGCGTGGGGAAAGGAATATAATGTGCTGGAGCATAGACTGAAGAACAGATTTTTTCATAAGTGAGCAATGGCTTTGCATGATTTTCCTTCCTCTTCTGTGTCAAGCAGGGCATTTCCTTTCCCCCCTGTAACTTCCTCTCTTTTATCCTATTCCTCTCCTGTCAGGGGATTGCCTGCCTACTTACTTTACCCCTTGCACTGTTTCCCAAAACTTTCCTGGGCACTTTTGTGATGGATCTTGTATGCAGTGGGACCGGCCCTTACCTGTGATGTGGAAACTTTCCTCCTGCTGCTGTCTCACTGCCGTACTGCCTTTGATTAGCACTCTGTGCTGTAGAGAGCGAAGAGGTCAGCCAGGAGAAGAGAGCCACCTGCTTACTGAGCTGAACAATAATTCTTGATTCCACCTAGGAAGAGGTGTGGCTTGGTGTTTGCCAGGGCTCGGCTGCAGAGGCGGCGGCTCGGACGCAGCAAGGATATTGTGCCTCTTCATCCTCCAGGAGAGGGATCCATGCCGAGGGTACGTCGGAGCCAGCGACGGTGGTGCCAGGAGGCCTTGGCGGCACCGGCGATCCGGTGCCGAGGGAGCGCGCCTTGAAGACTAACTAGCGCTCGGCGCCGAGAGCGGAGGAGCAAAAGCTGCCTCCCTCAGGAGCTGTTTAAAACGAAAGCCCCACTCCCCTTTGTTCACGGATTAAAGGCCTCACAAATGCGGCACTTATCTGTGAGGTAAGGTCCCTCGAGGCACTTAGGAGAAGATCTCTTGTCGGCAGCGGTTTGCGGCCGGCCGAGCATTAGAAAACTCTGTGGACCGGGCATCGGACCCGGCACCGGGTGAGGGGAAGGGGATAAACCCCAAACCCCTGTAAAATAAATACACTACACTATTCTACAAACAAACAAAGTTAACTACAACTATAAACAGAACGAGAGAAAACTATGAGTAGCTAGGGAAGTGGAGGTCAGCTAAGCTGCGCTCCACTGTTCCAACGGCCGTCACGGGCGGAAAGAAGGAACTGAGGAGCGGACGGGCCGGCTGGGGTATATATCCTGCGCTATAGCGGCGCCACTCCAGGGGGCGCCCAGCCGGCCCGCCGGAGTTGCTAGGGTAAAAATCTTCCGAAGAGCCGTGCACGCGCGGCGCGCACACCTAACTGGAATGCATAGGAGCAATCATTCGAAGAAGAACGGTTTTCTTACCTTTTCAAAACAATCACACCTGAAGAACCCCTGTGAAATATCAGGTCCAATCCACGCTTCCATTTTCCACTCACAATCACAGTGACGGGCGTGGAGAAGAATTTCAGAGGTACACTGAGGCCTCAGTTGTACAAACCGTTCTCCATATGCTTAAATTAACGCATTGACTTCAGTCAGACTACTCATGCTTAAAGTTAAGTATGCGTACAACTGTTTGCAGAGTCAGGGCCTGAGTGAGTGCCAGAGCTGCCGTATTGGACGTTAGATTTTTGTCATGATATCTTAACAAAAAGTTCTCTCATGCCTGGAAACTCTACAGCTGCATCTTAGAGGAGAGCAGGAAAACACCCTGAATAACAGCAAGAGCAAGAGCTTTCTTTCACCCTATTCAAACGCTCCTACCCAAACAAAAGACTTATTGTACATGAGCTGTTCTTGGAACTTGCTGAGATTTCCTTCAAGATGAATTTAAAAGAGAATATTTTTTGTAGGCCACTGAAGAGTCTTGTAGTAAACAGCCTGCTGTCATGCCCATTGCTAGAGTACAGATGCAGATTTATTAAGCAGAGCAGATGTTGCCCTCTGAGTCAGCCCTCACTAATAAAGGTCTGTTTGGAACCATCTTTTCACAGAAATCAATCAGCTTGTTGGGTTTAGCTGCTCCTTGGTGTTAATCAACTAAACCTTGCTAAAGAACCAACTTGAAAGGAGTCACCAAAAAACCCAAATTTTTGGTGATAGTCTGCTCAGCTTTCCTTGGAGGAAAACCGACGCCCAGATTGTTTTCATGTGGCATTTTGGAATTTTGTACAGAAAGTGACTCACTTATAGCTCAGTGGTTTGGGCATTGGCCTGCTAAACCCAGGGTTGTGCGTTCAATCCTTGAGGGGGCCATTTAGGGAACAGGGTTTTTTAATTTTAAAAAAAAAAACTGTTTGGGGATTTGTCCTGCTTTGAGCAGGGGGTTGGACTAGATGATCTCTGAGGTTCCTTGGAACCCTGATATTCTATGATTACCTCCCCCACCTTGTGTCTCAGGTATATCTTTTATTGAACCAAAGCCCCCACCCTGTGTGTCTAATGTCCTGGGAATGACACAGCTACAACTACGCTGCATACATTTGTGTCTGTCCTTTCTATACCGCTATAAGTGGACATGTGAAATCTGAACTTTTAAAAGAGTTGCCAACAAGCGTTCACGCTGAGCAAGCAATTGCACACTCAGGTGTGACCTCTGAAACTGTCTAGCCAGTGCCCCCAGTTAGTTGTACATCACATAACTAAGTATGGCACACCTCTGCTGGAACTGTGAGCACTGACTGTGCTTTTCAGCAAATAGCAGCGGCTTATTTTTCACATTCCAAAGCAGATTTTCAGCTCAGTGTGGCGTTACTCACCGTTTTCCACAAGGCAAACACACGCACATCAAAAACATGGCACCAGATTCTCCACCCTGAAGTGGTTCCTTTGCACCACTCAGGCCAGCTGAGAATTCCCTCAGCGGGAGGACTTCTCAACTGATGCACAGCCAGCATAGCTGGACCCTGTGCCAGCTGCTCTACCTACCCACGCCAGTATTTGGGGGCGTGGGGGTTGGGAGAGTGAGGAGGCAAAGTAACTGATTGGCCAGTTCTCAGCTGGCATGTGATCTATAAGGGACCATAGCCAGATGGTGTTCTAGTTAATGTAGGTCAGGTGGCAGCCAGGGAGCAAATGCCTTTCCCTCCCTGTCATGCGCCAAGCAAATCTGACCCTTCTGCGGGAGAGTAAGGTGCTACTCAAGCTGAATGAAGGTAGCAGAATGGGGCCCTTAGTGATTTAAAGAAACATACATTATAAAGTAATCACAGACTATTAATTTATTAACTTGCCAATAAATTCTTAACATGGGTCTTCAGTTGTGATAGGCCAGTGAATGAATCCATTGACTTTTCCACCTTGGAAAAGATTATCGGATAAAAGGTAGCCATTGCCCCATAAGAATTCTGATTAGCAAATGTTTGGGTAATATATGGGAATGGGACCACTTGCAATGTGAACTGCAGGTACAAGAGGGAACATCTTGGGAAGTTATCTGGAAGCATCAAAGTCAAACAAAAAAATTCAGTACACAGTTGTGCAAACAAAAATATGTTTAATTGCATTGTATATATTGAGCTACTATAATTGTTAATAAAAATACTATGTTACTGTATAACTTATCTTTCTTCCAGTTCTTTAAGCAGTTCATCAAAGTGAGTAATGTACCATTTGGCTTTCTCCTTTACTTGTTTCCTGATTACATTTCCTCCAAATCCAATGAAGCAATCCTAGCAAAACAGAAACAAATAGGCTTGTATATTAAGCTTTCCACTCATGAAATGGGGATTTTCAGTGTAAATATGTTCAATTTTTTTAAAAAGAATGAGTTTATCCTCAAACTGTAGCAAAAACCCCTCACCAAAAAAAAAAATTAAAAAAAATTGCCTTTCTGTGTTTGTTGCTAGGATGGATTTCATTAAAGGCTTGATTTTGCACCCATGAAGTCAATGCGAACTTTGCCATGGGAGCAGGGTCATTTTTTAATACCTCGTGACATTGAGATTGTTCACATCTGAGACTTTACTGAAAAATCTGAGGACGATTCCTGTGACTTATGCTGCTACTGTACCTTGAACTCCTAACGGTCCATTAGGAGTTCACAGGCGAATGTTTATGCCCAATATCACAATTATACCTCTGCTATTTATTTTAACTCCACTCACCTCAAGGGACAGATACCAAATGCAATCATTAACCAATCTTGGCTCAAATCATTAACCAAGAACCATCATCATTTCTAGAGCCTAGACAATCTAGATCAATGAAAATGCAACATTTAAATGTTCACTTCTTGCTGTTTCATGAGATATTTAAGGCATTAAACAAATATTAATCTGGAATCGCAGTGCATGCACTTGCTGCCAAGATATGCACAGTTAGCATTCAAAATAATAGAATCACACAAGCACTGGCGCTTGAAACTAGCATCAGGCATGTTCCTTATACTGCAGTGCTGATTTTATGGTACTTGCAGAGCACATCCCAGGCCCACATTAAGGTACATGCTTCCTGATTCTGACAGAGCAAGAGCATTAGTATTCTAGCAAGGTACTTGACTATAATGGTAGGTTGCACGTTACATCCACACCTACTGTAAAAAGGCACTTTTTAAAATGTTTTTTAGGTTGTGTTTTTAATTCTTTTTTAAATTATTCCCAGTTCTGTGAGAGCTGCCATGTTTGGGGAGGGGGTGTCAGGTGTCTGCTCCATCCCTATGAGAAATTATCTCTGGTGCAAGAAAGGATTTTGGTACCCATCCCTCCAACCCGTCAAACTAGCACTCTTGCTCTGCTAGTATCAGGCAGCATGTGCACCAGAAGGGTGCAGGAGCGTGCTTCCTAAGCACCATAAATCAGTGGCCCAGGTTGGGATCCTGGCACTTGATGGAATCTATGTAGAAGCATCATGATACTAACAGTAATAGCAGGAATCCTAGTGCTACATTGACAAAAGTGTGTGTGTGTGTGTGTGTGTGTGTGCGCGTGCAAGCAATGCCTTTTAAAAAGGTAAACAATACCAAAGAAAAGATTGCAAATCTGGAGGTGCTGGCCACAGTCTAAAAGGCAGGTTGAGTGCTGAACAATATTGTCCAGACCAGCTGGAAGGCATTAGTGGGCTGCTTAGTGGCACTGGAGGGTTTTCAGGAGATTTCTGAGGGAGTGTGCTTGGCTGGCTTCCAAGTCTGTTCCAAGTGCAACGTGAAAAAAGGCAAGGAGCCAAAGGGAGCAGTCAGAAGAGAAGCCAGGGTGGGCTACAGGAAGAGTGATGAGTGTAAGGTAATAACAGGATTATGATGTTTCTTTTCAGGTTCTCATATTAGGGGCTGGAGAGGCAGGGAGGTGATGATCTCAGCTGCAGGTGTGGGTGTTTGCTCAAATGGCACAAAGAAGAGAGAGACACAATGAGTGTGCGTGTGTGACCCAGACCCAGAATGAAAGAAGTACATGACTGAATGGTGATCCCACTGCCTGTTGACATCGGGAAGTGAATGCCCATCAGTACATCCCCTTCTTGGTGTCAGGCAGGAAATCTGATCTCTGGCACAGCCTTTGCTGCCGCAAATAGCCCACAAGATACTGCTTCAGAATAGATTGAAAGGCATTAACGATCCCCCTTAAATACTGTATAACAGTCAACAGATGGTGTCTTGACATTGCTTTATATATATAAATATAAGAAAGCATGTGTTTAAAGGGGAAATCCAGTTCTTGGATACTCACAGCAGGGGGACATGCCTCCATGTCTGTAGCTCCATCTCCAATCATAACTACCTTCTTAAAGCGAAACTGTTCCTTCAGATGACTGATAACCTTTCCTTTTCCACCCGATTCAGCTGTTGGTTGTGACTCATCAAACCCTGCATATTCTCCTAAAAACATATGGGGAGGAGGAGTTAGATGCTTGGGCAGCATGTGCAATTGCTTCAGTGGGTTGCAGAGAATCACGAGTACCTAGGAAAGACACCAATGAACTTCTTGAAAATCAAGAGGGATTTTTACATCGTTCATGGCCTTTTCATTAGGAAATAACTAATTAGGGCCCAATCCCGAAGGCTTTACATGCATAAAGCCCCCACTGAATTAATTGGAAATTAAGCATGCATTAAAAACTGTAGGATTTGCCCTAAATCACTTTGTGGATCTTACAGTGCCACAAAGGTGTGAATATTTCCACAATGTTCAATGCTGAGAAAAGGCAAAAAATTCCACAAATTCACAGATGCATTGGGCCAGGTTCTACCCTTGGTTACACTGTGTAATTCAGAAGTGACCCCATTAAAATCAGTGGCATAAGTAAGAATAATGAGCCCCAGCGAGCCCCATTCTATTCAGTTACACTGGTGTAAAATCCAGAGCTACTCCACTGAAGTCAAGTCCATTAGAGTCAATAGTTACTCTGGATTTACCCCAAAGTCACTGAAAGCAGAAACTAAAATAACTGAAACTGTGTTATTATTAATGAAACAGTCTTTAACCTTGACTTGAAATCTTATCAAACCCATAGCAAGAATGTAAAAGAACGTGACTTTCCTACGCCTCCGCTGCCGTGCAAAGGAGTGCCAACATTGGCTGCTTTTCCCTAGTACAGCCCATAGTTAAAAAAAAAAATTGATCTTTTATTCTAGACACACAATAGACTGAACCAACTAGCATTATTAGTAGGGTATTTCCCATGCTTGTTTCTTTACCCTAGCGGGTTATGTTATCTCAGAGGAAACAATGGCTTCCAAAGAACATTTGGTATGGCTAGAAATTGTTTCAATTGGATTTGTTTTGTTTGGAGCAGAGAGGGGAGTTCTGGGAGAAGAAGGAGTTTGGGGGAAGGGACGGGGAGATGACTTAGTGCTGGAGAAAGTTGCCAGCCTGACAGCCCAGCAGTCTGCAGTTTTCCGTCCACAGAACAGCGCACTCCCCAGAGTTTGATTGGCAGATGTCAGGAGAGAGAAAAAGAAGAGGGGCTCGCAATTTCTTTGCCTGGTGCTGTGACCGAACTGGCACTGAGACGATGCAGGCTGGATGGTTCTGGCAGAACATGGATTGTGGCTGTAAAGTCACTACTGGAACCCACGCTTCATTTTCTGTCTTACGTCCTGTGACTTTTAACATGCTTTTATGTCACCAAACTGCCTTAACCCTGACCTCTTCTAGGGGCGCCTGGGCAGTTCAGTTTCCATGCTGCTCTCCGTGGCCTCTCTGCTAAGATGGCCAACAAGGGACAATCAGTGCCACTTGTAGTGATGGTCTTTATAACGTGGACGCTCAATCACAAGAAACGGGACTGAGAACCATCAACCTCAGTTCAGAGAAGCCATTCATAGAAGCAACATGATCATATTTCAGTGTGTTGATTTTCCATTAAGTTCTTAAGCCACTGTAGCCCACGATCCTACTTCAGCCTGAAGTGAAATAGTGACCGTCGGTGAGTAGAAAAAAGAGCTACAATCACATCTTACCATTAAAGTAAAACTTCAGCCTATTGGCAAACACGTTTGCTGCTGGAATGTTCACCTGTAAAGCGACATGCTCCACAATGCTCTGAAACCCTCCGGATATTAAGAAGACTTGGATGCCTCGCTGATGAAGCCTGCTTACCAGCTCCCTTATAGGAAAAGAAAACACAACAACCAGCCCTGAATATCTAGTAAGATCAAGAAATAATAGAGAGGGAAGGAGGAATCCCACCTATATTGTTCATTAACAAAGCTGACCACAATTTGCATTATCCTTGTTTAGTCAGGAATTGGGTTTCAATACCATACTTTAGTGCAGCCTTACACTTTCCCTTCTTCCTTTGCAGGCTCGTGTAGCGTTTGTATGAAAGGAGCTATAACGAATCTGTATTATTGAGACAGACTGGCAATTAGTTGCTCAGAAATTAGTGGATCAGGGAACTGATTTTCTTGACATCCAGGTCAATTTTCTTCACATTCAGGTCAATCCCAGTGAACAAATGAGAACTGATCCAGCCCAGAAATTCTCCTGAATGGGGGGATAAGACCATCAAAAAAATCCACCATATGCGAGCAATATAGGCGGTTGAGTCCATAGCACCAAGCCGCACAGAGAATGTGCTTAAAGTTATTGTTTCTTTCTTTTATACCTTTGTAACTAGCTAAGTAATAAGAATACACCTAAATTCTTGGAGGATAGGCCTTTGCAGACAGGCTTGAATATCTATATCCTAACAGTTATCTAAAGCATAAGCTGGTCTTTTGGATTCACTGACCCTGAGCTTATGCTGAAATAAATTTGTTAGTCTCTAAGGTGCCACAAGTACTCCTGTTCTTTTGACCCTGAGCTGTATCTCTTGCTGGATAGTTCGTAGGAAACATTGGACAGCAACAGCCTTCCTGTAGAAAAAGGCAATAGCTACAGAAAAGGAATCACCAAAAGCTGTATTGGAGACAAAAGAATTTCACTCCCAGTCCCTGAAGACAACGGGAGTTGAGCATTGGCCTGCTAAACCCAGGGTTGTGAGTTCAATCCGAGAGGGGGCCATTTAGGAATCTGGGGCAAAAATCTGGGTGGGGATTGGTCCTGCTTTGAGCAGGGGGTTGGAGTAGATGACCTCCTGAGGTCCCTTCCAACCCTGATATTCTATGATTTCTAAAAGAAGGCATTCAGCTCCTGGCAGGATCTGGCCCTAAAACAAAAAAAGCAGCAAAAGCAAAGCAGCAGAGGTGGTAGCAAGAGCGGAAGTGCTAGAACACAGGATTAAAATACAGGATTAAAGCAGCGGAGCTGTGTGAACAGGAAAGGGGAGGGAAAAAAGGAAGAGGGCGAGTGTAAATAAAGAGAAGAGAATCACGTGATTCCAAACAAAGACACAATGTGCTGTTTGTGTTCTTGCTGCCCCTGGAGAGAGAACAAATCTGTGTTTCGGTTCAAGGAGAAAACACAGATGCAATATCTTCTCACAACACGGTTCAGTATTAGAGCCTGCTAGGAGGGCAGTTTTCTAATAAGAGCCTTTTTTCAGTCACTTACTGCTTTTGGGTAGAAAATACCTGTTAGGCTGAAATGAGTTGAGCTTACTCTGAGCCCCAATTTCTTTAAAACTTTGTTTGTGACTTTAGTAATGAATTGATAGCCTTGAAGAACGGACCCCTCTAGATGGGCCCAGTCCTGGGAGTTGAATGCCCCCAGCACTTCACAGGGTCACAGTCTATATCTCCAGAACATACACACCTAGGCCAACAGCACTGCAATCGAAGGGCCACACCCCGGACCTCGAAAGACCACTTCTAAAGGTGACGGGATAGAGCATTGTCCATAACCATTCAGTCCTTGGCCTGTGTGCTGAGACTGCCAACGAGGATGCCCCTTAGCACCAACCGAGATGGTGCTTGCTTTGATGTGGACACTTGTCCGCAGAAATGGACTCATCCCACTGTAACATCCCGATTTGAACATCACATACCATGTAAAAGTCAAGCCAGAAAACATTCTGGGCTAGAACCCCAGATGGTGTAACTCCACTGACTGGGGGAGGGATAGCTCAGTGGTTTGAGCATTGGCCTGCTAAACCCAGGGTTGTGAGCTCAATCCTTGAGGGGGCCATTTAGGGATTTGGGGCAAAAATCAGTCTGGGGATTGGTCCTGCTTTGAGCAGGGGGCTGGACTAGATGATCTTCTGAGTTCCCTTCCAACCCTAGTAATCTATGATTTCACACAGCTATGCTGATTTACACCAACTGAGCATCTGGCCTTCTGTGGCTTTGGAAGGCTCACTTGAAACACATCTTACCTTATGCCTGGTGTGAGCTGAGGAGGATGTTCTGAAATTAGTTTTTGCACTTGCTCCCAGGAGGGACGTATAAGTCCTAGTCGTGCCGTTAAAGCAGCTTTGAATGTCACGGAGCCTCCCATAGCTCTCCGTGTCCTAAATTGAGATCCAAACAAATCCATGCAAATCAGTGACACTCGACAGGAGATGGTTTGTCACAAAGACTTTTAACTGAAGAGGGATTATTCATAAGTGCCATTAGTTCTAGGCTCTGTTGTGTGCACATTCTGAAAAGGTATGAGCTGAGAAATGTGCATGATACTTAGGAACTGCTGCCAGATTTCAAATCCCCCTCCAAAAATGTTGTGGCGGTTCAGATCCACCTCTAGTTACAACGGAGCAAAGAGGCAGAGCACTCTAACATGGCAGGTTGAAGTTACCTGACCAGTATTACTGGGCAAAATACAGGAGATGGGCAGCAAAGACCTTTACAAAGTGGTGGAGTTGAACTGATGATTGATGACTACTTGTTGGCAACTCATTAAGTCTGAGGTTTGCGAGATATTTATTTCCAGCTTCCACAAACAGACACTTTCCCCAAGCTCAGTGGAAGAGGATCATTGATACTTCTCAAGAGAAATGCTGTGATTTAGGAGGACCATGAGGCAAAGCAGATAGGTAGCTCTGACATCATGCTGTACCTGAGCATGGCTGACCCAGCTGACAACATCTTTATTTTATTTCTCCATATTGGACCAGCATTCCTTAAGTAAGGGCCTGATTCTGCTCCCTATTAAGTTAATGGGAGTTTGGCTATTGGCACCAATGGGGGCAAGATCAGGCTTCAGAATGGCCCAAGATGTATTTTCTTTCCCTCACAAAACAGAGGGACCAAGCTGTGCTACTGTTTTGCAAAGTTTAACTAAAAGCCCCTTAACAAAGTAGGGGCCTGGTGTGCATTGGACAGATTTGAATGAACGTTGGCTCAGGCCCCATATATCCACAATTCCAACCGGTAAGTTATTCCAGTATTCACTGATGCTATTTATTATTACTCTGATCCTCTTTAACCTATTCATCCCTGATGTAATTCCACTGGCCAGGGATGAAGCTGAGCCATTATTACTATTGATTGCTATTGACTGTTAAATAAATAACCAAACTGTGTACATACATTTCTGCCACAGCATCCCCAACTCCACAGAACTTCGCCAGCTCGTCAATTCCTTCTTCCCTGATGACTGTACTATCCACATCAAAGCACACTGCATCGGCATTGCGGAAGATTTCCTTCAGCTCCAAGAGGGAGGCCATCCTTCTGGGAAGCTTCCTGCTGCAAGAGAAGAGAAGTTCTTTCTGCCGCTCATTGCACTGCACTCTGTGTTGAGCCATCTAAGAAACTGATCTGTCATCTGCCAGCTAGTGCTGAATGCAGCCGTAGAGCCAGCCCTTATTAATGAGCGTGGGCAGCGGTGAAGACCTGGCTCAGTTGCTGATTTGCTCTCTGTGCCTGCTGATGATCAGGCTGAGTTCAAAGCTGGCGTTGGGCAGTGGAGATTTGGCTCAGCTGTTGATTCGCTCTTTGCAGGGGCTGCTCCAATGGGGCTCAAGCTTATAGTTTTGACATTTAATGCAACAACTCTCTGAATCCAGCTCTCCTGCAGGGATTGTGACACTAAATTCCAGCTCACCCTCTCAGGTCTAAGGGAACAAGACTTCTCCCCACAAGGACTTGTAGAAGGACATAGGATCAGACCCCTGGTCCATCTAAGCCTGTGCCAAATGCTCCAGGGGATGATGCAAGAAATCACATAAAGGACAGTTAGGGATTAATCTGCCAGAGGTGAAGTTTCTGCGTAAGCCCAGCAGACAGTAAACATAAATCTTTTATAAATCCTACTATGCTCCTGGTCTCAGGGAACTTGACCCAGCACATCAAGACATCAATCCCAATGTCATGAAACCACAACCTTTTCCCCGGAGGACTATGTTTAAAAATTAGAAACTGAAAGTGTCACTCAACTGGACAGTCAGGATGCATAATGACTGCTGAAATACACTAGCTTTCCCTTTCTTTTGTCTCTGTTCACTTGACTGTGTTGGGCACAGTTAATTCAGCAGATCAGAAACAGGATTTACAGGTGGGTATTAAACAGCATAAGAATACTTTCCTGCTATCACACTAATCGCCTTGTGCTTGTTCTCTTTATAGGCAAGGTGTAATTCCATATTTAGCCATCGGTTTGTATTTGGGAGAAATACTCAGTGCTACAGCTTTATACCTACCCCGTATCCCACATGGTATTGTTTGGCTGGTTTGTTTGGGGGTTGATTTGTTTTCTAATCACCTATACTTTCTACTATATATCCCTGTATGTGATTAACCTGAATCTTCCCTGTTCTTCCTGGGTGAAGGGAAAATGCCTTGCCATCTGGTGTCATGTCACACAGCTTCCTCTTTTCTTTTCATCACACTAAACCATATGCAGATTTGTTTGCCTCTTGTGTATTCATCTATAATTTGATGGCAAGACGTCCTACAGCTCCTTACAGAGGACCTGGCTGATTCCCACAGAGAACATATTTCTTGTCCTTTTAAAACACACTTCTTACACTTGGGCTCCTCACTGTTGCCAGTGGAGATGGGGCCCTGATCATCACACACCCAGCTCTGTAAGGGCACCTTTAAGGTAAAAGATGTTTTGATTTTGTAAGAAAGTGCTTGGCTCTGGGAATGGTTAAAACAGCTGCCAGTGGGTGCAGTGGGGTAAGTGTTTTAATTTTTCCAGGATAGTCACCCCACCTCGGCCCAATATATATCAGAAAAGTCACTGTCAACTTCTTCACCACCTTGCCTGCAAATATACCTGCTTGTGGCATGATCCTGGTAAATGTCACAAGTTAAGAAGGATTGAACTGATTTGGTATTTGGATGGGAGACCTCTAGAGACAGTGTGTGGTAGGACTGATAGCAACTGAGAGACAGCATTGCTGAATAGTTAGAGCAGGGGACTAGGAGTCAGGAAACCTTAGTCCTATTATTATTTCCCATGCTGCCAATGCACCTCTGTGTGACATTTGATACATCTCTTCACCTTTCTGTGTCTCAGGGCTTGCCTACAGAGTTCGTGCACGGCAAGCGGGGGTGTAAATCCACAGTGCACTAGTGTGCTGCACACTAACTGGCTGTGTGGACCCTGCCGCCACACACTAAAAGTTCCATAGTGTGCTTTGACCTATTGCTGTTTTAAACACTCTGTATAGAAATGGCCTCAGTTCCCCAGTCTATGAAATGGGGATAATACTATTTGCCCCCCTATAGGTAGGCTATACATAGTTGAGATGTTTAGAAGGAAAGCTGCTATTTAAGATCCTGAAGTTCTCACTCATTTATTACTCAGTCCTCTCTCGGACAAAACTCCCAGGAGAGTGATACGAATTTTATCTAAGGACTCATTAAAAACCAAGTAAGAACTTAGGGCCAAATTCAGCAGTCCTTAATTGAGCAACACTTCCGTTGACTTTAACAGGCTCATCGTGCTCTAGATCCACATTATTATACTTTACCATTAGTATAACCACAGTACCTAGGAAACCGAGTCAGCAACCAGGACCCCACTTTGCTAGGACTCCAACTCAGAAATAAAAGCCTCTGATGAAACATAAAGAATGAGGTCCTGCTCACTTATCCGTCCCAAGACCTCTGCCATGTGAAAGGGGCATTAAGCCCAGTCATGTGGCAGAATTCCCATTTGAGTATTTGCATCCATCCTAGCTACATTCCCAATGCGTTTTCAATTGGTTGAGTTATTCTTCACTTCCTGTCCTAAACAGTAGCCTTCTTACAGAGCTCTGACTGACCATGTCTCCATGGCTGTGTGTGTAAACTGTTATCTCATGTATTGGCATTTGTCTGAGTGAGATTCCTTGGAGCTGGGTCCTTGTGTTTTGTAAAACCCCATGCATGTTTATGGCACTCTGCCCTGCCAGCGGATGAAATGGCTGTATATACCCTGTGGAAAGAGCTTTGAGATCCTTTGGGATGAAAGGATCTTTGAACAATTATTGTAATAACTGAAAACGTATGTACTACACACATAGTCATCAAAGAGACTGACTGGGTCTTGTAAATGCTCGTGTAGTACACAACTAACCGAATAAATAGGAATGTTCCTGTGCTTCATTATGAGACAGAAGACAACAGCCAAACATGCTACCTCGAACAGGTGGAATAAAGCCTGTGGCTGAGAACAGGTAACCCCTTATTTGTAAATGCCCCTCTGTATTTAGCAGGACGCTATCAGCACTGGGCATGAAATATCACCACGCGAGGCAGAGACAAAGATTTAACTGGCAAAAAACACCTATTAAAAATAAAACTCTACTAAGGCACCTGTGAAATAGCAGTATGTGCTACATATAGTCTATCTATCTGCTTTAGGGTTTTGTGTGGCACGCTCCACAAGAACCAGATTGTGACTTAGGGATGTAAGGAGCCCCCTTACCCTCCTGCACTTATCTGTCCCACAGGTAGGAGTGTGAGGGCTCTGGGGAGAGCCGGTGCTGCAGGGCTGCTATGCCCCTCCCATGCAGGTGGGTAGGTAGGGCAGAGGGAGTGGACAGAGCTCTGGCACAGCTGAGCCCGTGTGGAGGGCGAGTAACCTGTGCTAAGAAAATGGCTGGTGCAGCCAACTTCTCTCAGGGCACTAGGGAGACGCAGGGACTGGTCTCTGACTCTGGGGTAATGCAGCTACTCACTGCCCCTCACTCAAGGCAGATTGTAAACTTCAATCTGCCCCGAGCACTTAGCCTATAAGCTCTCTGGAGCAGGAACATCATCATGTAGTTTTCTGTGATGCACCACATACACTTCTGCAATTGGATAAAGAACACATAATACGATAATATTACATGATCATGGCATGCAAAAGAAACTTAGTGCTACAACATAGCTATAGGAATAAAACCTAAACCTCCCTGCAATACCTACAGGTTGGTACTAAGCTACAGTTTCACAGTGGGTGGGTATGTGACTGAATTCCAGGTTTATATTGCATCAGCCTTAACTTGAAATTGACTTCATATCTGCCTGGTCATGCCGTTACTGGAATTTTTTGCTTTGACTTTGGGGCGGAGTTGGAAAACCATGTGTTGTGACGTGATTGAGCAATGGAATTGAAAAGAGTGTGTACTGACAGTTTTGGGATAGCATGCTGTTAAAATCCAGTCTCCAGAAAAATTATGAAGTCCATCAAGAATTCAACCCTGGATATAGTTACTGGTTTTAAAGTTTACCCTACTGGACAAACATGTTGCATCAGAGTGGCATTACATTTGTGTCATGATGTCCCAGGGCTGAGCCATCCTTATGCAAAGTTATCATGTTGCATCGTGAGAACATGAGGTTGCATTGCAATATCACACCATGATGCAATATCATCCTGTGACAATACAGCATTACCATGTGATAATGCAGTGTCAGCCTGAAATATATTTCAGGATATTCCTCCTCAAAATCTGATCTATCCTGTGAAAACTGGGATAGGCAGAAACCCTAATCATGGGCACCAACTGGATTCTGCCTCTCCCTGGGATCAGCGCTTCCAGTTTGCTCCCTTTCCTGGACATTCCTTGCTGTGACGTAGCCATTGCTGCTGACTTTGATGGACTGGGATATAGGATGGAGAGAAAAAACATGGATGCCAGCTGTGAAGCCAGCACTGAGACCAACACTTTCTTCTCTTTATTACATGCAGTGACTCTTTGGAAAGTACTTTAAGGCCATGCTTTGTGGAAGGAAATGCTTAGGTGGTATGATCTTGATCCCCGAGAAGAATCCGGGGTTGATGTGTAAAAAAGAGAAGATGTTTCTAATCTCCTTTGGCCTACAATCTGCAAAATCTCTGGAAAATCATCCCACCACACACTACAGGTAGGATTTCGAGTCACGGACTAACTGTTGGGGCATTTTGGGCTGCTGATCAAAAAGGTGGTGATGGAGGATTTGTGGGGTGGGGCAGCTGGTGCAGAGCATGCCTGGAGTAGGGAGGCTGATGCTACTGCAGTGAGGGGCTCTTAAGTAGGTATAGCCAATGCTGCTGGAGTTGGTGAGGGTTGATACACCTCAGGTGAAGTGGGGTTCATCCTCTTTTGTCCTCCATGCCTGCACAGCTCAAGGAGCTCTAGGGTTAGGAAGAATCATTCCAAGGGGCTACAGAACCAGTTTCACAGAATCTTGAAGCCATTTCCCTAGCCCTGGAATTGAAAGTAACAGGGGAGCGGGTAGAGCACCGAGCTGTCCCGTGACTGGTACTGGACAATAGGCAGTGGGGCAGGGCAGAGGGAGCAGTGGGCCCTCCTGACCCAGTGGGCCCTCCTGACCCAGTGATTTTGCCACACCAGCCAAGCACCCCCGGGGACCCACTTCTGGGTCATGACCCACCCATTAAGAACCTCTTCAAAGAGAACGCAAACACACGGAAGGGGGGAGGGGAGACACTGGAGGAAGTAGACAGAGGTTGTCTCTAATCTGACTTTTCTCCAGCGCTGAGAGCAATGCCCTGAACCTTTCTCTCTGGCGGTGCCTCAAATGAGGTGGAGTACAGCAGTTAAGAGCACAGCCTACCCAAGGAAGGAGTTGTTAGGTTATTCACAAGACCTGGACATTGCGCAGACGTATAGTGTACAAGATCTCAAAAAGAGTGGAAGGAGAACTGAAAACTTTGTCAAACTTCCAAGTAGAAGAGAATCAGGAACTATCACATGTCTGGCTTTACTCCAGAGACCCATGGTTATGTAATCTTCTAAGACTGACAAAGATCAGTTGCATTGAGAAAAAGAGAATCTACTAGCATAGATGCACTGAGGTTTATGCAGTATAGACAGAAAAGGATGAATTCCCACAACTAAGATCAGTTAGGCCTATCTCCATGTGAAAGATGCAGGTAAATCAAATTGGAAAAGCCTGCCTCTTTCTAGCACAGCAACTCCTCACTTAAGGTCGTCCCAGTTAACATTGTTACACCGCTGATCAATTCGAGAAGATGATCGTTTAAAGTTGTGCAATGCTCCCTTATAACGTGGTTTGGCAGCCGCCTGCTTTGCCCACTACTTGCAGAAAGAGCAGCCCGTTGGAGCAAGCTGGTGGGGGCTTGGAACCAGAGTGCACTGGCAGCCCCCCTATCAGCTCCCCTAAGTTCCCTGTGCGGCAGCCGCCCAGCAGGCGATAATATCAATTGCCTGGCAGTTCAGCTGTCCCTCCGCCCCCTGCAGTGTGCTGCTCCTACCCTCTGCTTTGGAACTGCTCCCAGGAGCCTCCTGCTTGCTGGGTGGGAGGGAGAAGAGTGCTAATGTCAGGGTGTCCCCCTCCCCCAGCTCATATACCCCATCTCCACAGAGCTGGGGGGGGACACACGACAGGGCTCAGAACGGAGGGAGCTTACTTGCATCATCTGCTGTCTCAACTTGCTGATCTACAATACTTAAAAAGGCATGTACTTAGAGTGGGGTCAGCACACTTAAAGGGGCAATGCACGTTTCTCTCTCACACACACACACACAGCATAGCTCTCTGTCTCTCCCTCTGTGTCTCACACACACACACATAGTGCATGTCTCTGTCTCTGTCTCTTTCTGTCTCTGTCTCTCTCTCTCACACACACACACATACATATACGGGAAGGGACAGCACGTGGGGCTCTTCAGCAACAATTCAGCGGTGGGTCCCTTGGTCCCTCTCAGAGACTGGCTCGGTGCCTCTTTGGCTGGCAAAAAAAAATTCCCTGGAACTTAACCCCCCTATTTAGATTAATTCTTATGGGGAAATTGGATTCACTTAACATCATTTCGCTTAAAGTAGCATTTTTCAGGAACATCACTTCAACGTGAAGCGAGGAGTTACTGCATTTGACTTCTGGAAGGAAGGCTAGACTTCTGACTCTGTCATTTCAACTTTGGAAAGGTTCCACGCAGCAAGCATTCATACAAGTCTAAGTGAATGGAAGAAAATGGACAAAAAGGTGAAAGAAGAAAATGGGAAAGAGAAGCCAGGGGAAAAGGAGAGATCAGAGAAGAGAAGAAAGGTTCAGAGAATCAGAAAGAAGAGCAAAGTAGAACAGTTGGGGGAAAGGAAAGATAACGATGAAGAAAAAAGAGGAACAAAGAAGGCAGCTTTCAGAGTGGTAGCCGTGTTAGTCTGTATCAGCAAAAGCAACGAGGAGTCCTTGTGGCAACTTAGAGACTAACAAATTTATTTGGCCATAAGCTTTCACAGTGGCAAGGAAAGGAAAGTCGATCTTTCCACAACCCTCTGGATTTGCCAGGACACTCAGAAGAAGCACTGGCACTTCCACAGTTTACAGACGAGTTCTGTTACATAACCTAGCATTGATGGAGCCAATGGATTAGGACTAGCAGTTATGCAGTGCCAAATACTGTTGTTTACAGAAAACAATTGAAATATTTCCAGTTTTCTGATCCTTTGAGGAAGAATGTTTTGTACATGGTGAAAAGCAAAACATCTGATAAATAATACTTCAAGAGGAAAAAGGGAATGATGTTTAGAAGCCATGTGGTTTTCTGGCTGCGTTTATTTCTATCCTGATGCAACTAGGCATTGATTTGACTAGTGAGATCGGAAAATCAACATCCCAATCTCACTTCACTTGTTATCATACGTTAGTTTTCAGAAGTGCTACCCATCCCCATCCACATTGTCACTTTTTGTTGCATTTGCACTTGTTGCCATAAAAAAAATGAAGATCAACTCAACCTTAGTGAAATAGTTACCAACAGTACCTCCTGAAACAGATCATTAGGGCTGTGGTGCACTTCACAAACAGTATCTGGTGCTTCCCACTTTCCCACCCCCCTTCCTCTTCAGTGAAACTGTAAACGCCTTATCAATAGTAATGGATTGCACAAGAGGCCTGATTTTGATCTCACTTACACTGGGTTAACCCTCGTGTAATATCAATTACTTCGAAAGAGTTACTCCTTGTTTGCACCTGTGTATGTGAGAACAGAATCAATCCTGAGATATTACTATATTCCCTTGGCAGAACTAAACCCTGGTTTGTGGCACAGGTGTGAAATTAACTCTTACTGTACTACATTGTTTCTAGTGAACTAAAGAGAAATGAGAGTCACGAGTAATTGGTTCTAGTCTCAACTCTGCTACGTGGGGTTTGGTCCAACTCCCACTGAAGTTAATGGGAGTCTTTCCATTGACTTCAACTGGTGCTAGATTGGGCTGCATGTTAGGATGAGGCAAATTACTTAATCTCTCTGTGCCTCAATTCCCCTATCTGTAAAATGGGAATACAAATACCTACCTCACAAGGTTGTTGTGAGGCTTAATGTACAATGCTAGAAAAGCACTTTGAGCTCTTCAGATGAAAGGAGCCTTATTTGAGCAAATTATTATGAGTAGTAATTACATTAAAAGACCAAATAATAGTCCTTGGGAGTTTTTGGTGCACTAGTATCATTGAGCCTGCTTCAACTTGTTGATTTTCAGTTCAGCTTTAAAGGAAGCAATGTAAATAAGTATTTGCATTTGGAATCAACAGATGGGTTACTTGCAACTGTCAGTTGACATTTGACAGCAATGCATAGGAGTAAATTGCTTTAAATACTTTATAAAAAATCGATGAGGAAAAGGCAAAGGAGACCAAATGATATAGCCATAAACATAGGACCCCTCCAGCTTTTTGGGTAGTGCTTTCATCTGGCAAAGTGATGATGATTCCCCTCTATAGGATTGCATCATTCATTTATGCTCCTGTTGCAAAACCGGCACCTCACTGTCACTGCATCTGGTGTGAGAACACAATCATACCAACAACAACAAGAAATACCCAGAGGGGTCTGAAAACTAAATCCATCACATACTGTCTGTGCTAGAAAACAAATTAGGAGCAAGATGGATATGAGCTTTCAGAGAGACATCCCCTTCTAAACAGAGAAAAACACCAGTCCTGGTGACTTACAGTATTGTACTGCCCGTGGCTGCTGTTGCTGCTGCTGCTGCTGGAAACCTTCTGGCTGTGCAGGAAAAGAAATGATCAGCTGGGACCTTTGCTCATATATATACAAAGGCACGCACTGATCAGGAAGAAAGGTGCATTTTCTAAATAGCTCTGTATAATCTGCTGAGTAAGCACGGCTACTTTTTTTTTTTTAATTGTTACATGCATGAAACTAGAGATGTTCAGCTGTTTGCTGACAGGCTTAGGAAAGCGAGGTGCAATCCTTCCCCCTTTGGAGGAGGAGCCCCTATAGCCCAGCCCTGCTAGCTCCCTGGTTGGCTAAGGATGTACCGGCACTGGCACAGAAAGCATTGCAAGGAGAGGTGGAGGGGTTGCTCGTTTAATGTATGTCACTATGGGCTGCGCTGCAGAAATTTATAAGGGTTCTGAAGCCTCAGCAAAATGAACCAAAAGAGCTTGGCACAAAACCACAAAGAGGTGGGTGTAGGGATGTTAGGTGCCGAGGTCCAGGGTTACTGCCCCTGGTAATGCAGAGTAATCCCCCAAGGAATATGATTACAAAGGCTGTCCCCTGAACTAAGGATAACTCAGTGTTTATATTTGTAACAGAAGAATTCTTAGTCAGTGGAGCTAAGCTGATTTACACCAGCTGAGGATCTGACTCCTTAAATTGTCCAGCTTGGAGTTGAGGAATGTCTCCATTCTCACCTGAATTGAGAGACACATGGTACCAAAGACACATAAGAAGTATTGGTCTATTTGAAGATTAATGTAGACCCCTTCTAGGCTGGGGCTTTTACTAAATTAGCTTGGCCCGTTCAAGCACGGTTCAGATGAACTTGCTTTAAACAGGGTTTGACAGTCCAATGTAGACATCTCTGATACATATTACACATGAATATGGAAACATAGGAAGGAATTGTGAGGTACCTGTGGAGATTTGGGGACAGATCCTCAGCTGATGTAAACTGATGTAGCTCCGTTGGGATCTGCCCTATTGTGCCAAGTCTTCTTTAAGCCAAATCTGCCAGTGATTATTTTCCTGAATAGAAAAGCTAGATCCGGAGGATTTCTAGACCTTCTCATTTTTAAAAAGGGATGTGTTTTAGTGAAGAACTGAAATCAATGGGATTACTCACAATCTTAAAGTTAAGCACACGCCTAGGTACTTTGCTGTATCAAAACTAGAAGGCTCCTCAGCATCTTGCAGGATCAAGCCTCAACCTTAACACCAATATAAAGTTGGAGTAGCTCTATTTAAATCAGTGTGATCACTCCAAATTTACACTATTTTAAACAAATGTAGAAGATAGCGTATGGTCTTTTATATTGGCACTCCTGTGGATTTTCGATTAGGGGATGAAATTAAAGTGTTTTCCAAAATTAAAGGGTGGATTTCTTTTTATGAATAATCTGGATTGTTAGTAGAGCTGTGTGGAAACTGGAATTTCCATTTATGGGAAATTGCATGATTTAAAAATTGGTTTTTGTTCTGAATTGGAAAGAAAATTGAATTTCTAAATTTCCTGCAAAATGACATTTTCAACAAATATTGATTCTGGTCACTGTACATATTTTGTTTAGCTAAAATTTAAACATTTTATTTCTATTTTAACTTTTTAAAATGCTATATTATAGTGTATAATGTAATCTAAAATACATTTTGAAATAAAGTTGTTTTTTAAATGAAAAATCAAAATGTTCCATTCAGATAAGGTTGAAATGCTTCATTTTGAAGCGGGGGGGGGGGGTGTTAATTAAATTTTGCCAAAATTGACACGTTCCAGCAGAATGTTTCAATTTGGATTAATCAATATTTTCCAGTGGTAAAATATTCCATCAGAAAATTTTTGACTAGCTCCAGGAAGCCAACAACAACAACAAAAATCTCTCCTTTTAAGTTGGTTATATTCAAAGGTAGGGAAGCTGTTGTGGCTGATATAGCTCCATTTATTCGCTTCTTGATGGGGCAGTCTTGTGACTGGCATCCTTCTGAAAAGATTGTCAAAAGCCAGTCACATTTCATGCATCAGCTGTTTTGCAATTCTGGCAACCTTATTCCTCCAATTTATGTGGATTAGTTAAAGTCACAAGCTTTATCCGTGCCTCCTTCTATGTCATCCTTGTTGTTTCAAATATTAACAATATTTAAATAATCAGTGGTCAGTATGAGCATCTATGTGTAGCTTCTTGTGTCAGAGTACTCCAATGCCAGGACCCCCTATTGGAGTGACACTGACATATCTAATGTCTAGTCTGATCCTGTTTATTAGTTTTATCTTTGTCAGGACATTGTGTTTTTAAACAGGCTTAGAAACAGTTTATTTTAACATGGGTTAATCACAGTTTGATGCTGGACAAATTGGATGAGATAAATGATTCCTACCCAAAAACCCAATGGGGGTTTTGCCTGAGTAAGGACTGCATAATTTGGCCAACAGAATTCTTATTGAATACTTCAAATAGAAATATCCCACCTTTGGTTTCAATAGATTTAGATGGGTTTAATAGACAGGTTTTCATCCGTTTAAACATTATAGGGAAGTTCTTCAGTTGATGTAAATTGTCACTGCACCACTGACTTCAATGGACAATTTACTCCAGCAAGTATCTGCCCTTATATTTTGATCGTATATTAAAAATTAAATGCACAACAGTTCAACAACTGAAATGAAAATGAGCTATAAATGGACAGGTTTGCACTTCTCCCTAAAAGACTGTGGCAAAATGGGAGTTCAACTGCCCTAAAAATATAAAAGTACTCTGAAACAGCAGCCCTCAAATGTGTGGTCCGAGGAGGAAGCACAGAGACTTGTGGCTTAGATTTTCATTGGGGCCTAGTGGAGTTAGGCACCCCCAATTCCCTTGAAAATCAATGTGAATTGGACACTAACTCCTTGAGGCTCCTGAGAAAACCCCATTTGGTGAGAAGTGTAGATACTGACTTAAACTAAGGGCTGTCGGATTTCTTTTGAAGTTGGCTTTTCTTTCTGATAAAACACATCAAAACTCTAACTAAAACAAAAAAGTGACGATGTTTTTTTCCTGCACTAAATCAAAGCTCCCTGTCTGAAATAGCTCCTGAGTGTTTGAACACTCTAGGCACCAGGGCTGGGGCAGGGCCAAACCAGAATGCCTTACAGATGGCTTCAGCCATGACTTGGATTCATATGGACACTGACCCCTTTTTATCTATATTGGCAATACAACTGCCCCCTTTCCAGGGACCATCAAAGGAAAAGATCATAGACCTGGAAATTGCGTAATATGAAGGATAGTTAGTGTGTGTGTGTGTGTATGCATATGTGTGCACATGTATGTGTGTGTTTGACTATATTGCCCTCTATTGGCTGGTTGCATTCTACATGCTACAGCTAGAGGCTAGGCCTGCTAATCATCATTAATCAAAGGTGCATGTCAAAATGTTTGGGTGTGATGCTTGGACTGTGGAATTCTTTGGTGGAGAGTATCAGAGATATGTGGAAGATTCAGGAGTGTGGAGTCTCCTATCATAGAATATCAGGCTTGGAAGGGACTGGTGGTCATATACTTCCTCCCCCAACTAAATCCCCAAATTGCCCCCTTAAAGATTAAACTTACAACCCTGGGTTCAGCAAGCCAAGTCTCAAACTACTGAGCTATCCTTTGCAGGCTATATGGGGACAGAGATCCCAAAAGCCATGTGTGCAGTCTTTCTCCGGGCCTGTAGCTAGACACACACGAAGTAGACAAACAATTAAAATTAGAATTCCAGGGGTCCCCTCTAACAGTACATTTTGAGATACCAAGTGCAATTTCCTGCATTTTAGAATATTTAATTTAAAAAAAGATTAATGCAATGATAAAGAAAGCTTACCTGGTATTTTTTATTTGGGGTTCCTCACTAGAATAACTTGCCAGCAGCTCAGCAAAACCACAGAGGTCCAAACATGCTGATATATTTCCCATTGATGCTCACACACCAACTGCATAAAAAAGTCAAAAAGTCAGTAACCCAAGCAGGCTGTCACCTTCCATCTGCATAGAAACTCTTGGGCTCCCATACCTATCTCTATCATTCACAACCTGGTCTCCCAAAACTCCGTTATCCTCCTCTCTCACCAGTAAGTACTGGCCAGGTATAATTGTTAAATTGGTTTCAAAATACCCCACTGAGGACATTCAGTCTTGCCAGCTCTCCTGATTTTCTCGCAAGTACGCAAGTCTCACAATATGTGTTGTTTTTCTTAAAGCCCCCGCTCCTGAAGTCCTGTGATTACCTGAGAATTTCAACTTTCATCTAAAACAAGCAAGTTTGAGCCTTCATAGTTACAGAGAATATCTTGAAAAAGGGAACCGTAAAGGTTCAGAATTCAAGGCAAATAAAAAGAAAAACTCTAATTTTATTATTTTTGAAATCTCAGGATTTTCAAGCAGATCACATTTTTTTGGAGCCTGACTCATGATTTTTGAACATTGGGGACTGGCAATACTGGACATTTGTTTATTACTCTGAGCAGAACATCAAGTAGCAGTGGGAGCAAAGAAGGCGGTTTGAAATATTGCGTTTATCTGTTATTAATTGAGCTAATTTAAATATTAATCCACTATTTAAAAAAAAAAACTTGGCGAATTTCAAACTCAGGCGAGTTTGTGATTTTAGTAACTGGGGGATTGTCATTGCTAACTACATAATATACCCATTAATGACCTAGAGGCACGTTCATTATTTGAATTGCATACGAATAGCTAAAACTGTGAGAAGCTAGTTTGTGCATATTAATGAAGTCATTCATATAATGAGAGTCGCATTCGTACATGACTAGGCATGGGTGTACCGTAGTAAGATTTTACATATTAATAAGATCTGGCGTATATTCATAAAAAGATGCGCACGTGATTAAGATGATTTGCATATTAACGGCTTCCAACGGCCGCGAGAGCCCCCGAGGGGGGCGGGCCCGGGGAACGAACGACAAGGGAGCTGGCCCAATGGTACTGCCGCCGGCTCGGCCTGGCCAATGGGATGCTGGCGGGCGGGGTTGGCGCGGCGGAGTGTTCTAGAAGGGCGGGGGGGGCTGATTCCGTCTCTGGTCCCGGCCTCGCTGCGGAGATGTCGGCGGTGAAGGCGCTCAACCCTAAGGCCGAGGTGGCGCGCGCCCAGGCGGCGCTGGCCGTGAACATCAGCGCGGCCCGGGGGCTGCAGGACGTGCTGCGGACCAACCTGGGCCCCAAGGGCACCATGAAGATGTGAGGGCCGGGGGCGGCCAGGCCGCGGGGCTGAGGCGGGCGGAGCGGTGAGGCCCGGGGGGGAGGGGAACGGGCGCCCTGGCGAGCCGCTCCCCGCGGTGACCGGCGGGTTCTCCGGTGGCGGCCCGAGGGGGCCCGAGCGTTGGAGACAAAGCCCGGGCGGCCATGCGGGCGCCGAGGCAGCCACGCGCGGGGGTTGGGCAACGCGCAGGCCCCCTGGGGAGCCGGGCCGCGCAGCCGCTGACGTTCCGCCTTGTCCCTCTCGCAGGCTGGTGTCTGGCGCTGGAGAGATCAAGCTGACCAAAGATGGCAACGTGCTGCTGCACGAGATGGTGAGTGCGCCCCTCTGCCCCGGGCCCAGCAGAACGGCGGGAAGGGGGCTTGGCGCGCAGTGGCTGAAGGCAGATGCTCGCTACGTCTCCTGGGTTAGCAACCAGAAAGGAAAGTTGCTAATTCCGTAGCAAAAAAATGTACCTGTTGCTCATTGGTTGGTCGTTTACCAAGCTGTTCTCTCTCTGACCTCAGAAAGGGTTAGATCTTTTATTCCTTGTCCTGCCTGTTACCCTTCAATACCCTGTTGTTTACCCCAAAAATATTTTGGTTCACCTAACGCTTCTGTCTCTCTCAAGTCCCAGTCTTGCATCTGATCAGGGAGAGGCCTGCATTTCTGTTGCAGACAGTAGGGCTCTTGGTAGATGTACATGCAGAATTGAGGCCAAATGGAGAAAGAATCATAGAATCTCAGGGTTGGAAGGGTCCTCAAGAGGTCATCTAGTCCAGCCCCCTGCTCAATGCAGGACCAATCCCCAAGGTACAGATATGATGATTTAAAAAAAATATGTACTAGGCTGCGTGGTGCGTGTGGCCCACATAGGGTGACCAGATAATAAGTGTGAAAAATCAGGACAGGGGTGAGAGGTAATAGGAGCCCATATTTAAAAAAAAAAAAAAAAACCCCAAATATCAGGACTGCCCCTATAAAATCGAGACATCTGGTCTCCCTAGGTCCATGTGTCAGTTTCCACTACACACAGATCCATACCTACACTGTAGTTTCCCTGCCACATGCTAGCTAAATGAATTATTACATCAATCTTTAATTGTGCTGTATTTTACATCATACTTTTAAATGCTGTCTCCTCTGTGCTTATATGCTTGGTCTACTCCATTAAGGTTAACTTTTCTGTGCTGCTTCTTAAAATATCCTTTTTTTTTCCTTCCCTGAGTCACTGTCAGGCATGTATACATGGTCCTTTTAGAATAACTTGGCTGATAAAGACTTCTTAATGTTTGAAGAAACCAGTGCCATGCTTTGGTTCTTTATTTTCATTACTTTTTTGGTCAAAACAAGAGTTATGCAAAGCCTATGACCACTATAGCTTGTTCTTTAAATGTGACTCTCTAATTAGATGGTGCTACTTTGAACTGATAAAAACAAAATCATTCAGATACACTATTGGTTATGAAAAGTAAGTACTGGCCAGATATAATTGTTAAATTGGTTTCAGATGAAGTAGCAGAGAGTCCTGTGGCACCTTATAGACTAACAGACGTATTGGAGCATGAGCTTTTGTGGGTGAATACCCACTTAGTCAGATGCATCCAACGAAGTGAGTATTCACCCACGAAAGCTCATGCTCCAATACGTCTGTTAGTCTATAAGGTGCCACAGGATTCTTTGCTGCTTTTATAGATCCAGACTAACATGGCTACCCCTCTGATACTTGGTTTCAGATGGTTATTCCTATAACAGTGCAACAAGATTTATTGTTCAGTGTCCTTTTTTGTTTGTTTTTGTTTAGCAAATACAACACCCAACAGCCTCCTTGATAGCAAAAGTAGCAACAGCACAGGATGACATCACTGGAGATGGTACCACTTCAAATGTTTTGATCATTGGAGAGCTGCTGAAGCAGGCAGACCTCTATATTTCCGAGGTCTGTATGAATTTTTTACTTTCATAAGAAAATGTGAACATTTTCCTTTGAGGCTGTTCAGCATCATTGCAGTTAATGTTTCATGTTCATAAAAGAAACTTCAGGTGTTACAGCTCTTCCGGAATGATCTTATTTGAAACACCTTTTATTGTGTGAATACATTGGGTAAAAACTAAGACAGATGTTAAACTAGCCAGGGTTGTATTATTACAAGTTGAAACCACCTATGATGGATGCAGCTTGTATCTACCATTTGTTTTTTACTTATTTCTAATTAGATTTAAAGCTCTTGTCTTCTAATCGTATGACACCAAGAGGCATCTTTCTAGAGTAAGGCGTCGTTGCTGGCAGTATATGTGCCGGGAGACTTAAGTTGATACCTTATTAATTCATGTTGCACAGTGAACACCCAAGTGTGCTTTGTAGTTCCCTTGGCTAGAACTCTGTGCTAGAGTAATCTGTTCTTTTCCTCTGCATTAGAAGGAGTGCCTTTCCTTTTACATGTATTCAGAAGGACAGTACATTTTTGTTTCCTCTCTGGTGCTTTAAGACTGAAGTAAGTTAGAATTTGCATGCTACAAAGTCATGGATGTTTGTGGTATCCGAAGTTTGGACATAACATTTCAAATCTTAACTTTTCAAGTAACACTAGTAAATAGAAGTTTTCCAGGTGTGAAAAAACATCCACTCATCATTCTGTTACTTAACTTATTTTAAAAATTAGGGCTTGCACCCTAGAATAGTCACCGAAGGATTTGAAGCCGCAAAGGAAAAAGCACTTGAAGTTTTGGAGAAAGTCAAAGTAACCAAGGAGATGGACAGGGAGACACTTGTGGATGTTGCAAGAACGTCCCTGCGTACTAAAGTTCATGCAGAACTTGCTGATATCTTAACAGAGGCAAGTGTGCTTATGTTGTCTGTCATCTTACCTTACTGTCCCATTGTGTCAGGAACTCCAGGTGTTCAGCTTGTTCTGTAACTATTTGGGGGAGGGGTGAGAATGTACAAAAGTTGGGGGAATACTGGCTGGGTTGCTTTTTTTGAAGAATGCATTGTTTTTTATGGAGGCACTCTCTTCTATTCCAGGCTGTAGTAGATGCTGTTTTGGCAATCAGAAAACCAGATGAGCCTATCGACCTCTATATGGTTGAGATTATGGAGATGAAGCACAAATCAGAAACTGAAACAGCGTAGGTAGCTATAAAATGTTGGTAATGCATTCTGTATCCATTAATCATAGCTTGAAACTTAATTGCTTTAAAACAGTTGAAGGTAGCTTTAGATAGTATGCCACCTCTGAGTCCCTTTGCCAATTTTTGTCAGTTTACAATTGCATTTTCCCATTTTTCTTACCCTTGTTTTGTTTGAAAAGAGGAAACTGACTCTGCAGGGGAAAACTACAAAACTGATTAATAGCAAAGTATTGTCAGAATTACCAAGTAAATTACAGGAAAAAAGCTATTTTTCAGTTTCTCTGTTATGCTAATCTTCTAACAGGCCAGGAGGGACTGGACACAAGTGAGACTAAATGATGTCCCTCTATGCTGGAGGATGACTGTATTCTTCTGATACTTTTCTGAACGCCATTATCGCTACACATTCATTTCAAGTATAAAATGTACATTAGGTACATCTGCTTTGTATAAACTTTAACTTTCAAAGATTGTTTTAAAACGGTTGTCAGTGTGAAAACCATGAAGCGTCTTACTCCTTTTTAACTATTCCATCTCTTTTGGAATGCAAGTTCACTTCCAGTATGGATGAAGTGGAAGTTTTAGGTAACTAATCAAAAATGCAAGGTGAACAGGAATCTAACTCTCCACCTTTTTGCATCTGAAGAAGTGGTTTTTTACCCATGAAAGCTTATGCCCAAATAAATCTGGTAGTCTTTAAGGCATTCCTTGTTGTCTCCGCCTTTTGTGATTCTAAAATATTGGCAGCACTGGGTGGCTTCTAATATGTCTCAAGTGTCCTCTTAAGTGAAGATATATAAAATCTTCTCGGAATTGTATATTAAGAGAATCATAATGCTTCAAAAATTTTTGGAATGCCTAAACTTTTTTTGTAATGTTTAACTTCAGTGGCATGGATGAATTCTGCATTGGCTTCTTCAGTAGCCAGTGCAGTCAGACACTATGCTAGAGTATATTTCCTTTTTGCTTTTTCCCAATGGTATGCTTTGTGTAAAGTTAGCATGTCCATACAAGTAGGATACATGATCCAATGAATTCTTAATATGATAGTATGATAGGTAATTTATGTTTAATCAACCATGATATTAGTTTTATGACTACATTTCAGGGAAACAGAAGTTTCCTACCCTGTGTATAAAAGATTTTTTTTATAGGTAATCTTACTGACTTTTTACAGGCTGATTAGAGGACTTGTTTTGGACCATGGTGCTCGTCATCCTGACATGAAGAAAAGAGTGGAAGATGCTTACATCCTTACTTGCAATGTATCACTAGAATATGAAAAAACGTAAGTAGTCACCAGTGAAACAAGGGAAGAAATATACCTGACTCTGGTAATGTGAATTAATATTTGCATATGTGTCTTAAACCTTTTAAGAGTATTAAGAATAATAAATATTTTTAGAATATCCCTTTATTTAACAACAAAAGTAGAACTAGCCTAGTTTTGTGTAAAAGGAGGAAATGAAGTCAAATGTTTCACTCCAAAGTAGTGGAGCGATGAATTGGTTATTGAGGTGGGCACATTAGCACAATAGTCCCTTCTGTTGGCTAATTGAATGACAGGAAGTCTCCCCTATGCCTCCAACACATCTTGCATTGCACAGTGAACACCCAAGTATACTTCATAGTTCCCTTGGTATGACTCTGTGCTGTGTCTCTGCAATGGAAGGAATTCTTTCCTTTTACATGTATTCAAAAGGACTGTAAATTTCGTAGTGCTGTACTATAATTTTAGCTATCGATGTCTTAACTGAAACACTTAATTTAAGTCCTCTTCTGATTTTAATATTCTGCTATTTTAACATTATAAAGCACTAGTAGTAATGTTGAACAATTTTTTTCTTTCAGAGAGGTGAGCTCAGGATTCTTTTATAAGAGTGCAGAAGAAAGAGAGAAATTAGTAAAAGCTGAAAGAAAATTCATTGAAGACAGAGTGAACAAAATCATAGATTTGAAAAAAAGAGTCTGTGGTGATTCAAATAAAGGATTTATTGTGATCAATCAAAAGGTGAGATAAATGAGAATACCAGGTAACTGAAAAAATTACCTAAAAATGTTAGTATTCTTGGCAGGCCTGATGCTTTTTCTGTTAACTGTATAGGTTTCTTAAGACAAACCTTAGTCAGTCTTGGTCAGCCGCATGTTTTCAGATACATGTGCATAGCTTCCACTTACTTCAGTATGAACTGAATGTAGAATTTGGTATTTAGCGCTGGACTGAATCTATTTTTAGTTTTTCCTAATATGTACTTCTCTCTTTGGTTATAGGGAATTGACCCATTTTCCTTGGATGCACTTGCAAAAGAAGGAATAGTAGCTTTGCGCAGAGCAAAAAGGAGGAACATGGAGAGGTCAGTTCTTGAGGAAGGAATAGAGATTTTGTGTTAACTTTCACAATCCATTCTTAGTTTATTACATGGTTTTTCTTTCAAAACTGAAGTAAAATATCCTTTTAGTTCAAGCACATACACTTCCTACAGGAATAAAAACAGTCAGTTCAGTATAAGTCATGGAGAATCCTGACATGAGACTAAAACTTTTCAGTAAGCTTTCAACTCAGAGTAGTGTAGAAGAGGCTTGAATGGTTTTAAACTCAAACACTAGGAAATAATCACCTGAATAAACAATCCTTAATATCTTGAGATAAAGTCTCAATGATGTGAAAAACATCTTCACTCAGGACCATTCAGGCAACTAAGATTCCCTAGCTTATTTTCACTTACATTTATTTTAAAAAAACGTAACAAAGTGTTTTATGTACATCCTTTTTCAGATTGACCCTTGCTTGTGGTGGCATGGCTATGAATTCTGTGGATGACCTCAGTGCTGACTGTTTGGGGCATGCTGGTCTTGTCTACGAGTATGTACTGGTGCGTAAGGCCTTGAGTTTGTAACCAAGGCTAAATTTGATATTCCACTGGCTCCTATCTGGTCTGCAGCAATCTTTTCAGTTCAGGCTTTGTTGATTCTGCTACTTCTAAACATATGGAGGTCTTTGCCTACATTTAGGCTCCCATGAGAATTCATTTAGATGTTTGAGAGCAGTAATGGAAGTCTCATAAAAAGTCAATGGGACTTCTTCTCGTCGTTTCTCCTTGTCATGTGTAAACATTTTGCCTAGATGTTGGTACTGCAACTAGAATGTTTTGGGGGTCAATAATAAAATTGAACCAAAGACAACACAGAATAAACTTGTTCTCTATTTAAGGCTGAAATGTAATTGTTCATATTCCTTCTCAGCTTCAGAGGGTGAGGAGAGAAACGTCTCCCTTTCTATCTCTCCTCCCTTCCTGAAAGGTCCAGTACAAAATTTAATTATCTGAATAAACTCGTGTTGACGTCAGTCTTAAAATACTCAGATGCACCATTGTTAAATATTTTTCCATTTAGCGCTTTACGTGGGAGTTTTTCTTACGCAAAAATGTGATATTAGAAACTTGCTGCTTATTGGCATATAGGGTGAAGAGAAGTTTACCTTCATTGAGAAATGTGACAACCCTCGCTCTGTTACCCTGTTGATCAGAGGGCCAAATAAACATACACTCATGCAAATCAAGGATGCAATAAGAGATGGGCTACGTGCTGTCAAAAACGCTATTGAGGATGGTAAGTCTCCTGGTGCTTATTACTACATATAAAGAAGTCTTATGAGGCACATCTTGAAATACGCAAAATATACCTGCCAATGCACAGCTGTGTGCCTGTATTTTTCTATGGATAAATTGTTAGCACAGTGTCATTATAAACTACTAAAGCATACTTCTACTTGCAGTGTTCCCAGTGTCTTGGTGTTTTTTAAGGTGGGTATTTAGGAAAGATGGACACGCACGTTTGTTCAGTTATTGTAACTTCAGTTATATGTTAGGTGACCATTAAAAGCCTCATGTTGCCTTCCTCCAAGAAAGGGAAGAAGTATTATTAAATGTTAACAGTAAGTTAAGTGCTGCAGTTAAAGTTGCTGGGAAACTCTGTTAGTACAAGATGCTCTAATCACTACAGGGAAAATTATTAAAACTTTAGATCTAATTTAAAGTCAATGCTTGTGGAAGCGGGGAGAATAAAAAAATACATGCTCATAGCTGCAAGGTGTATGTCTACATTTGCAGCAGCATATAGAATACAAAGACTGCACACCCAGCTTGCACAAGTATAAAGAGCAGTGTAGACGGTGAAGCACTGCTTGGCTGAGTAGAGACATGCCAGAACCCTAGATCATATACTCTGCATGGATCTCTACACGCAGTGCCTCCCATGTCTAGACTGTTTTTATCTATGTAGTGTCCCACTACTTCCCTGCAACAGTGAAAGGCTCCAGCAGTGGGGAAAAGCGCTGGCAGGCATTTTCAGCTGCAAAGAAAGACTTTGGCAGCTCCCGTCTGCTGCTCTTCTTTCCCACCCCCTGGTGTAGCTCTTTTCACTGCTGTGCATAGCTATATGTACCCTACATGCCACTGAAAGCATAGAGGAGGGCTAGGAAAGGCTTGTTCTCCAGTCATGTAAAGGTTTATTACTCTGCATTGTCAGTCTGGTGTTCCTGCTGGGAAGTATCATTAGAATAGCATTTCTTATCAGTGGAAATAATGAACCAATAACTTGTTTTTCAGAAGTCTGTTTAAAATATCTTGAATTAGATGTATGGTGTTTCAAAAACTTGAGTTTTATTCTGAGAAAATTGCAGAATTGGTACTTCTCTTAGTCCAATCTCCATTTCAGAGGGAAGGAAAAAACATCTAGAAGAGCCACTTTTTTAATCTAAAAATGACACATGAGAACTGCAAACGATTGATGTAAAAACCTTTTACTATATGTAGACTTTGTGCTTTTTTTAAATTACTTCATGTAATACTAATAATCTCAGCTTGTGTAGAATATTATTTGTCTACAGTTGGCCTAAAACATAACTGTTGTCAATACTTTTGATAGCTGGCCAGTCCGTAAGACTTTTACTATTGGCATGTTTCACTGAATATGGTAGAAACATCCAGGCTTTAGTTTTAACTTCCTAGCTTTCTTTCCACCCAATAAAAGCTTGGTGCTCTTTACTACAGTCAGTAAATCTTAACTGACCTCTTTGCCTCGGTGGGAGCTTCATGACCACTAGCTTAAATTATGTAGTCTAATTGTTTGTTTGATATGGCTGTACACTAGCACGTCTCATCTCTTACAGGATGTGTAGTTGCAGGAGCTGGTGCATTAGAAGTGGCAATAGCTGCTGCTCTTGTGAAACATAAGCCAAATGTAAAAGGAAGAGCCCAGTTTGGAGTTCAAGCCTTTGCTGATGCTCTGCTCATAATTCCCAAGGTATAAAATTACTCCTGGTTAAAATAATAGTTTGAGCAGTTATAACGTGTAGAAAATTGTACATGTCTTAGCCGTAGTCCACGTCGCTGAAGAGCCTTTTGCCAGAGGATAGGCATGAGTAATAAATGTCTTGAACTGAAGACAAGGATGGTATATCAGAGGTAGGGAAACTATTGCCTGCGGACCATGCCTGGCCCCTGATCTGCTGTTCCCCCTCCAGCCTCAGCTCACCGTGCCACTGGCGCAATGCTCTGGGCAGCAGGCCTGCAAGCTCTTGCCAGGCAGTGCAGCTGCACAGCTGCGACCTGACCTAGTGCTCTGTGCTGTGCAGCGGCATGGCTGCCTGTCCTGGCGCTCTGGGCGGCACCGCTGTAGCGCTGCCAGCCACTGGTGCTCCAGGCAGTGTGGTAAGGGGGCAGGAAGCGGGGGGGCTGGATAGAGGGCTGGGGAGTTCGGGGTAGGGTACAGGGGGGTTGAATGGGAGCAGTCAGGAAGGAGAAGGGGGGGTTGGATGGGGCAGTCAGGGACAGGAGTTCCAGGGGGGGTTGGATGGGGCAGGCACAGCAACCCTGGCTGTTTGAGGAGGCCTAGCCTACCCTGACTGGCTCTCCATACCATTGTGCAAACCCAATGTGGCCCTAAAAAGTTTGCCCGCCCCGATGTATATCCTTCCTCATTTTTGTATGAGTTATGCCGGCAGGGGGATGTGTTCGGAGCTATGGTAAGACTAACAGTTAATGATGCATCGTCTGTAGATGGTTTCATGGCTTTAAGTTTAATACATAAAACATGCTTTCCTCCCCCCCCCCCCACAAGGTTCTTGCTCAGAACTCTGGCTATGACCCCCAGGAAACACTAGTGAAAGTTCTTGCCGAATATGCAGAATCTGGACAACTTATTGGAGTTGATCTGAACACTGGTAAGAAACTTTAAAATAAGTTCATCATACAATTGGGGTTAAATAATTTATGTACAGCAAGTCCTTCATGCTTTAGCTTCCAAAGATGTTTCAGGACTGGTGGACTTTTGTGGTAAGACCTGGCAGTTTTTCAATGAGCAGCTTCTTTAGTTGATTAGATTGCTAGAAGAATACTTCACTCATGATGATCACTACTTAACTTCAACATAGCTTTATGCAAGAGAATTAACTGACTTGGTGAGCCACTATTCCCCATTTGGAGGCTCAGAGACTCATTTACAAAATGTATTTTTTCATTGTTACACATATGGGCACACAAATGTGAAGGCCAATGTTTAGTATGAAGTAGAAGATACTTTGGTTTGCCTCTTGGTAGCAGCAGCATTTTGCCAAAAGCTGGGAATGGGTGACAGGGGATGGATCACTTGATGATTACCTGTTCTGTTCATTCCCTCTGGGGCATCTGGCATTGGCCACTGTCGGAAGACAGGATACTGGGCTAGATAGACCTGTTCTTATGTTATGGGGGGGCATGTTAATATTGTGATTTCCTACTATCTGTAACAAGATTTTGAACTATATTAATAAAATGCTAAAATGTATCAATTGTCTACAAGGGGATTTATTTTGCATTCCCAGGTGAACCAATGGTGGCGGCAGCAGCTGGAATTTGGGATAATTATAATGTCAAAAAACAACTACTTCATTCATGGTAAAAAAATTTTGTAATTTTAAACTAGAATAGGCTTCCATTGCTAATGGTCAAATTTAATGGATTGCTATGGGATGGGTTAATCTTTACAGAAATATTATCTAAATGTACAGTGTAGAAATAAAAACATGCAAGTACAATAGTTATATAAAAATGACTAGTCTTGATATCTCTTTCACCTCTGTCCTCTATAGAGAAATCAAACTTCTTAAATAAGCCCCAGATTGGCTTTTAAGAACTTACAGAATGACACTTCAGCTGGTACATGAGTTTTTAAACAAGTTAGTGAATGTAGAACCATAATCTACAGAGTGGGTGTGTATGAGGTGGGGACTGAGTGGGGAGATGTATGCATTTGGTACTCTTGTTTGGATGAACTGTAGAACAATGCAGAAGTTTTGACCATCAATGTTTTGATCTTTCTAGCACGGTGATCGCTAGCAACATTCTTTTGGTTGATGAAATTATGCGAGCTGGAATGTCGTCTCTCAAAGGTTGAATTGAATCTGCCCTCGACTGTCATGGTAGCCTTCAGTAGGGAGATGCCCCTACAAAGTAACTTCAAAAAAAAAAAAAAATCCAGCTAACGGCATTATTTTCTCCAGCTTCCAATGGATTTTCACAGTAACAGAAGTAGCTCTCTTTGAAGTAAACATGGCCACTCTCAAACATTAGCACCTATTCAAAGATTAGGTTCTAAAATCAGTTATTTATTTTTTTCTTAATTGCACTGAAATTTACAACTTGCAGTCTTTTTACCCAATAAACAGTTCTGCTCTGTGCTTATCTTGTAATGGTGTCAGTTACTTAACATCTGTTTTGGTTGGGATAGCTAATGTTCTGGGACAAGTCAATGTAGTTATGTAATTGTCAACTGGGAGGAAATGTCACTTTCTCAGAATTCACTCATCTGTACGCCACCTTTCTGGATATTGCTAGAATACCCCAGGCAGGGATGACTTTCTGTGGCTCATGTACTCATGCAGATTGGATTGCACCAAACTCTTTGTAGGTTGAAAGATTTGCGTGGGGGGAGAGTCTCCACAGGGGTTGTGAAGAATACCTGTTGTCTGGGAGGCAGTATGTTTTAATGTGTGGGACACTGGACTGGGTGGGAGTCAGACCTGGATTCTTTTCCTAGCTATGGTGCTGATTTACGGCAATTATGTCACCTATGCATCAGTTTCCCTATCTTCAAAGTGTGTGTGGGGGGTAAACAAACACCTTCATTTGTAAAGTGATATGAGATCTATAGGCATAATTCTTACTTCTAATTTTAATTAGCAATGTATAATGGTGATCTACAATCCAGTGTGATTTAAAATAGTCCACAAACTTGCTGGCAAGTTCCTAGAGTATTGTTTTGATTTTTATTGGCAGCATCTGATAACTCAGATGTGACTTCACCAATGATATAAGCTGCTTTAGCAGCAGATTGAGGCTTCAGCGGGAGGGATGGACAGGAACTGTTTGACAATAGTCAAACTTTGAACCAGACCCAGCTACAATTCCATCAAAACTTCAAGTATGTGAACAACCAGTTGGGTTCTGGTTTCCTGATATCATTGGACCCTACCACTGGTAATGTAGATTCTTACTTCAGTTACCTGCCTGTTCTGTTTTCCACATTACAAAACTTCTTGCTTCAGTCTTGCATGCCTTTTGGTTGTAATGGTGATCAAGAAATGTTTAACTTCTCCCAACTGTAGCCATGCTTACTGACTTCTCCATTCTACTATCTTTTTTTTTTTTTACTATTACATCTGTGTTTTTCTGAATATGGGCATTGGTCTTTACGCACCCAAATGTCCCAAAACACGGAGCATCCATGAACAAGGAATACAGAGTAAAAGCAAAGTCCTGAAATGATATCTTAAACACCACAGTCATATATCACTACCTGAAGAATCAGTCTTTGGAGAGTTGAGTTAGAAAGCAAACCTCTGTTGTAATCCCTGTGTATGTAAGAGCTCTCAAAGGTTCTAAAACTGCAAAATTTCCTCTGCAGAAAATCTCAACATATTTCAGTAAGAGTAGGTTCAAGATATTCCTCCATAAAGAATTTTTTATCTGCAAGTTGAAACACTTTCTCTCTTCTTGACTGGGGCAGGTAGGGTCACCAGTGCTTTTCCCATTTAAAGGTGCACAATATAAGGGCTAGTCACCTTCAAAGAAAGGAAAAAGGGTTCCACAATGTACATCTGTATGACCATCTGCCTCTATGGGAGCCTACAGTCACATTCCTGCCTCATTTTTTTTTTTTTAAATCAAAACATATTTCCTTTGTTGTAATGAAAACCCATGCAAAGCAGCCAAACTGCATACATACCCAATAGAAACCACAAAACTGGTCATCTGAAAAGTGTTGTCAAGTGCCCAAAATAGGTTTGGGGTTTAGGTTTGCTTTTTGTGGGGGTGGGGGTGGGGAGGAGAAGAAGGATAAGATATTTTCTGCTCTTTAGATGCGGGCTCTTAGGTATTCTGGGTAACAATTTAAAGGAAAATGCTTCAGTCAAAAGTGACTGACTTTCACCTCTGTAACACCAAATAGCTGGTGCACTAATTTAATGCACCATCAGGAACAATCGTTCACAGGACTGGGCTTAAATATGACTTAATGCAATGCCTCTCATTTCTACACGGACTCCATGTGCTAAGTACCCAGCTTCTGTGCTGCCGCTTGTACACATGCTCCTCCTCTTTCATCACCTCCCTGCTTTCATTTCCATGCAGGGGGAGGCGGGGACTTTAACCGGCTTCCCTTCTAGCCAGTGATCCCGGAAGCATTTCAACCCAGTACACAGCCCTTCTGGGTCACGGAGGGGCCTTTCCCATTCCTCCAATTCATCTCCTGTTCCTGTCAGCAATGCTACCGTGCTCCTCTGCTGGGAGAGTGCAGCTGGCTCTCCTGTTAGGCACCTGTGTGTTAGGGAGCAGCTACAGTCTGCAAGGTGAGTTCATGTGTCCAAGCATGTCTTGCTCCACCTTTCCTTTCCACCTCCCTTACTCTTTACACTCTTTCTTGCAGCAGAGCTTAATAAATGCTGCCTGTCCCCATTTAATGACTCTTTCCCCTTCTGTCCGGGCATGTCTTCCCTGACTCTCGCCAACCCTAAAAATCCTTCCTCTCCCAAAAAGACTTGAAATACTGCCTTAAAAGGAATCCTCAACTGCCTGAAAACAAGGAAGAAAGGGCCTGTCTGCTCCCTTTTAAATACCTTTGAAGGAACAAGCATCAAACTCTTAAACTTATCCCAACAGTTAGGTGAAATGAGCAATGTGAAAAGCGACCAGCACCCCCTACCTCCAACCTTTGGAAAAGTTAGATGAGAATTCCATGCCTTCACTGGCTCTAAAGTGCAAGATCCTCCTGGATTCCCCACCAAGTTCAGCTCTAGATCTGATGTTTGTGGGGTGCCCCAGTGGCTGCTCAGTCAGACTGGTACCTAATTCTCAATGACTATTGTGATGCTGGGGAAGGTAGGGGAATTCTGTTCCTACTCATCTTCCCTTCTTCCCACCCCCATCCCCAAACTTATTTCCTAGCTGTAAATGTCTGGTAACTTCCCCACCCCGATGTATTTTTCCCTTCTCTCCCTTTCTGAAGGTTTGCACAGTCATTTCTACATATGTTAACACAGTATTTACCCTGGGCCTGCCCCTCTGGGGAGGGGCTGCTCCTTTCAGAGTTTCCCTAGTGAATCCTGGGTCATTTGATGCAACTGAAAAGTGACAGACCTTGAATACTTCCAAAGGAGATGTCCCCGGTGGCCTGAAATCCTGCATGTAAAAACTGATGAGCGAGACTAGATGCCAGGAGTGAATACTCAACTCTCACAACTCAAAGCGATACCCAGGAATGCCTCTCTGTATAAATTGCCATCAGACAACACCGAGTCTGATCTAAAGCAATAGATTGAGCTGCAGTTGTCTTCAGTGAACCCTTTGCAGTGTAGATTCTCTAATGCTTCTTTCACAGTAAAACCTCTCTTTACAAAGTCTTTGTGCATGTACAAAACTTTCATAGGGCAGATCCAGGCTGTGTGGGCTGAGGGCATTTTGTGCCACTACTCTGATTCCTTTATGTGGTTAATCTGTACCCATGCAGAGGGGCTGTCTTTCGGATAGCAGTATCTTTAGCAGCAGAGGTCCTGCCATGTATATTAGGAATCTCTTTTCTTAACTCTCTGCTGCTTTATCGCCTGTGACACCAAGAGTGAGTCACTTAGCCTTTCTGCCTCAGTTACTCCAGCTGTAAAATGGAGATAACAATACTTATTTGTTTTCCTCCTAGGAAAGTAGAGAGAACTAGTGCATGGATTTTTCTCAGGGATAATTTCATTGATTTCCGTGGAGTTACACCAGGAATAAGCGCAGTGCACTCTGTGCAAAGGATTTTCAAGATACAAAGCACTGTCTAGGTGCTAGGTATAATTCTCAATCCTCTGTTCTCCTCCTTCCCCAGCATGCAAACATCTCTAGCAAAGAACATACGCACGCCAAGATTGTATTGTGACTAATTGTTATATTGGATCACATCTCTCATAGCTTTTGAAGATGATGGAAACATGGTACAACTGCCTGGCGGGAAGTTCCAAATGGGAACAAATTCACCTGATGGTAAAAATGAAGGGCCTCTCGAGGCGGTGACAGTGAAGTCATTTGCTATTGACAAATATCCTGTCACCAACCGGGATTTCAGGTAAGGCCCACGCTTAGCATTTGCTTAGTTTGAAGAGAGTGGCTGGCGCAGGGTGGTGGAGACTTTCACCTGTAGGCTATTGGGCTGGGTAGTGACTGAAGCCATCTTTGCTGGGTTTATCTTTGTTGGCAGCATCAGCAGAGAGGCCAGTGACTGATCATAGAGACTGAACTAATCTGCAATGCCTAGAGGTGATCCCACCAGGTCAGGTACATTGGCAGAGCAGCATCTGAACTTGCACACCTACTGCCAGCACTGTACCTGTTCTATGGATTAAGGAAAACCAATTTGAATTTTCAAGGCTGAGAATCTCACCATATTCATGATCACTCAAAATGTCTGGAATATTATAAAATCCTGCAGAAGGATGTTAACATTTTACTTTTAGCTGTTTGCAATACAAATGGCTTTTCAAACACTCTGGGAGGCAAACATTTCTGTTGAGAAGAAACGATAAACAGAAAACTCACTTGTGATTATTTTAAGTTAGTTAGCAAACAGGTCCTTTCCAGCTGTTTGGGGTTTTACATGGGTAACATATCAAAGCATCATATTTTATTTTGTACTGGATTTGTAAATACTTTGCTTTGTTGTTCTGTTATGAAACTGCAATATACTGCAGTCAGAGGATGGATATTCCATTTTCCCACTGAAGTATGTTACTCTCCATAATGCACAGTCATAGAAGTTGGGCCATCTAATGACTAGATCCTAGCTGTCCCTCTATTAATACTCAATTGCGTCCTATAATATATTTTATAAGGATTGTACAAAGCACTAGAACAGGTATTGGAGGGACTATCCTGCATTGGCACAGAGATGATTCTGATATCTTCATGAGTCCTTTTTGGACATGCTGCAAAGCTCATCTTGTTTCTCAGCTATTTTGGGAGGCGATAGAACGCAGATTGGGAGGGGTTATTCACTGCCCTGGATAATTAAATGTTGGGGACAGATTTGCAATAGTAGCAGTGGATTTAAGTGGTTGCATGTGACTTTTGTTCAATGTGAATTTTTGCAAAGTGAACTCACAGCTTAGAATGGGCACTTGGAGTAACTCTGCTGGTTTGGTTGGTTGGTTTCTCTTTTGGGTTGGTTTGTTTTGATAAATCTAAATAAAGAAACTCAATAGATTTATTTTTTAAATATTAAAAAAAAATTCACATCAGGATAGCAGTTCCATGCAACCAATACAAACTGGGCCAGTTTCATCTCTAAACCTAACTCCATTGAGCTGATTGGATTTACATCAGGGATGGATTTACACCAGGGGCTCAATAGACTATAAATGGTGTGAATAGCTCTTGTAAATTGCATTTACTTTTATCAACTTACTGTGCATGTGGTGTTAACCTTGTGGGAGTGCTACCCAGAGACCTATATCTGACCTGTTCACACCAGGGAGTTTGTTCGAGAGAAGAAATATAAAACAGAAGCAGAAGCCTTCGGCTGGAGCTTTGTCTTTGAGGATTTTGTATCCGAAGAGCTGAAAAAAAAAGTGACCCAAAAACTGGAGGTAAAGTCCATTTGGAGTGTGTAAAGTGACATGAACAATATGTTATGGGGTTGATTCACAATGGTGAAAAGAGGGCTGTGATGTTTGTCCTCAGAACGGAGTGGTGTCGGGATGGTGGAATAAATCCAAGCAGTCATTCCTGAAAAGTCGACCATTTATTGTTGTGGCCTTATGTGAAAAAAGGAGGCGTTAACGTCAGCTCTAGCCAAGTGCCCAGAAGAAGGGATGAAGCCTTTGGAACGTTTAGGCTCCACACCCCAGGGAGTAGGAGGGAATTGGACTCCTCACTGAGGAGTTTTTCACTTTATTTTCTGACCATGTTACTTTATTTGTTTATCTTGCTATAAACATTCTTCCCTGAGGGGGGGAAGGCCTTGTTGATTGCAATGGGCATTTTTTTTTTTCTGCTGAATATTGCCACCAGGTAATAACTAGTTTAATATTTTTGCGTTTTCCCTGCCTGATTCTGCTCCCATTGAAACCAAGAGCAAAACTCCTGTTGACTCCAATAACAGCAGGATTGTGCCTGACGTGATTTAAGGCCCCAGTCTGTAGCCTACTTTGGACTCTTTGCAGAGTGCGCAGTAGGGTCTGCTCGGCGAGTATGGAGAGAGCAAGGCATCTCCTGATATTTATCCATCAGAACTAAAAACAGGGAAGCCTACATTTTTAAAGGAGTTTTTTAAATCCTGAATTTTCTTTTTAAAATCAGATGCCCCCTGGACCGTACTTATGAGCTTTATAGAAATGTCTTTAAAATGAACCAGCTGCTCATATCCAGCCACAGAATCTCACCCTACCATACCCAACTCAAAAATACTCCGCCTTACTTCGCATGCTGTGGAAGGGGTTAAGCACTGAGAGTTAAGGCTTGGGGACGATTAGATGGCAGGATTGTGTTTTAATCTGCTCTCTTTTCTTTTTCTTAGTCCGCCCCTTGGTGGTTGCCGATTGACAACGCATTTTGGCGACAGGTGAGCAATCCTTCGAAGGAGTGAATTGCAATCCCATAGGGCTTCAGAGACTCTCTGATTTAGGGGCTGAACTTCAGTGGGAAAAAGAAACGGCATTAATTACAATGTTAGCGATTCCACTCACATAAAAGATGGAAATTGAGAGTTAAGTGCAGAGGCTGTGATTTTTCAGAGGAGTCTCCGGGAATTAGATGTTCAAATCTCCCATTGCAATTTACTAGGCGGCGGGTGCCTAATTCCCTTAGGCTCAATTGAAAATCCATAGCAGAGTCACTGGCAAAAGGAATGGTAATCAGAAGGGCTGATGACCAGCAGTTGAGGACACTGGCTGCCCTCCCAGCTGTGCACTGTTCTTGTCTACTTTGTTTATATATTCAGGAAGCGCTGTGATTGGAGAAGTTCTGCCAGCTACCTGGAAGTGATCACAGGCCACAGTTGATCTGCAGACCTGTTTGAGATCATTGTCTAGGGCAGGGGTAGGCAACCTATGGCATGTGTGCCAAAGGTGGCACGTGAGCTGATTTTCAGTGGCACTCACACTGCCTGGGTCCTGGCCACTGGTCCGGGGGGCTCTGCATTTTAATTTAATGTTAAATGAAGCTTCTTAAACATTTTAAAAACCTTATTTACTTTACATACAACAATAGTTTAGTTATATATTATAGACTTATAGAAAGAGACCTCCTAAAAACGTTAAAATGTATGACTGGCACGCAAAACCTTAAATTAGAATGAATAAATGAAGACTCAGCACACCGCTTCTGAAAGGTTGCCGACCCCTGCTCTAGATATAAACTCCACTATCAGCCATGCCTTTCTAGCAGAGTAGATAGAACTGGTGTCTGTGTGTTACGCAAGTCTGAGGTTCTATCCTTAACTGAGACAGATGCATATCCTCCAGTCTTTAGTACGATTGATTTCTACGAAGTAGTCAAAGGCAAGGTGCTCTGTACCATGTAGAAAAGGATGCATTTCCAAATCATGCCGAAGTTCAGGGTATGACCTTCTATACATTAATGTGAGGCAGGCTGGCCCAGTATTTCGACCACCAACCTAATACTTGGGTTCAATTCCTTCTTCTGTCACAGACTGTCTTAGCTTAATATTTATCATTTGTACCCTCCCTCCTTCCAGAAAGTTGTCTTGGGCTAATGAAAGTTTTTGGTGTTAGTGTCCCCAGATTTTTCTCACCCCCTTACCCACCACCCCCACCCCCTGATTTCAAAGGTGTTGCCACCTTAGCTGACCAGCCATTGAACTATACAAATATCCCACAGGTAGAAGCACCTGAAGTCCAAGATTCTTGTATATTTCAGTTGCCTTACAGATAGGCAGAGCAAAGTGGGTGGTGGTAGATGATGTGTCTAATCGTAGGCCTACCAGACTCTGTACTGTTCCCTGTTGTTGGGTTTATTTTACATAAAGTTGTTATGGCTCAGTGAAAACCTGTTAAATGAAATTCTCCTCAGCCAGCAGGTCCAGGATCTGGGATAAAAACCAAGCTGGACTACCCAGTGCTACACGTGAGCTGGAATGATGCACAGGCATATTGCAAGTGGAAAGGGAAGAGACTCCCTACTGAGGCAGAGTGGGAATTTGCTGCAAGGGGAGGACTAGAGAGTATGTAAGAAAAGCTCTTTGAACTGATCTCTTTCAAACCAAACTAAGTCATCAAATAATTATGATTGATTCGATGATGGGATGTCCTGTGATGGCAGGGGACAGGACTCAATGACCCAGGAGAGGACTTGTATTCCTAAATAATGAATTCCTACCAGACTCAAAGCTCTACCTTCCCCTCTGCTGGGGGTTCTGGTCTCCGTAGGGAGATGAGGGTGGAAGTCAGATTAGATGATCCAATGGTCCTTTCTGGCCTTAAAACCCATGACTCTATGAAATAGGTACATGAATACATTTTGGAGCCATCTCTCTGATTAAAGCTCTGGGGGCCAAATTCTCTTCTCAGTAATGAGAGCTGGGTCTGGCCCTTAACGTTCATGCTTTGCAGTGCATTCCGCCAGGGATAATGGGCAGTCCGGGAGGTGACTACAAAGATGTGCTTTGCCTGAGGGAGCTGGATGGCATTAGTTGCTCAGTTATGAGGCATGGCCCTGAGAAGTGAACTTGGCTTGATCTTCTTACAAGTGAGACATGAACATCAAAGCTTGCGGAACTCGTTGCAGCAGGATGTCATTGAGGCCACTGGTGAAATCCTGGCCCCGTTGTAGTCAAACAGGAGTTTTATCACTAACTTCGATGGAGCCAAGACTTTGCCCCAAGAATTTAGGAAGATTCACAGGGGGATTGGGTGTTTATAGGGATAACAAGAATATCCAGAGTTATAATAGTTAATACAAAACTTAAAAAAAAAGAGTTTGGGAAAAAGCCTCCTGCTGCAAGGTTTAAACCAACCTCTATTTGAGATTGAGATGTGACCTGCATGTGGGGCAGATGATCTCCCATCTACCTACATGGAGTTTCTTGCATCTTCCTCTGGGGCATCTGGTGCTGGCCACTGTCAGAGACAGGATATTGGACCAAGTGGACCCATGGGTCTGATCAAGTCTGTCAACGCCTGTGGTCCCACAGGTTTTTTTGGTAAAGGAAGAGACATTAGCTCTGACATCCGGGTCAAATACCAGCCCCAAATTTAATGTCCAGCCTAAAAATTCCCCCTGCATTTTCAATCAGATACTGCTGTGAAGTGAAGAGGAATATTGTATGAAGTCAGCAGTGTCCTACTCCAGAGGCAGCTGTGTTTTAGTGGTGGATGAATTGATCTCCATGTATAGGTCATGTCTGTAAATCTCTATGCGCAGAAGCTGTGATATTTTTTTTCCAAAGGAGTCTATGGGAGCTAGATGTTCAAATCTCCCATTATCAGAGGGGTAGCCGTGTTAGTCTGGATCTGTGAAAGCAGCAAAGAGTCCTGTGGCACCTTATAGACTAACAGACGTCTATACATGTGAAATTTAGTAGGCTGTGGGTGCCTAATTCCCTTAGGCTCCTTTGAAAATCCCTGCCAGAGTAACTGGCAAAGGGAGTGGTAATCAGAAGGGCTGATGACAAGCAGTTTAGGGCACTGTGTCCTTTAGAGTTAAAATGTTTATTTTTAAAACCAATGCATGGTTTCCTTTTGAATATAAGAACGTCCATATTGGGGAGACCAATGGTCCATCTAGCCCAGTATCCTGTCTTCCAACAGTGGCTGGTGCTAGATGCTTCCAAGGGAATGAACAGATCAGGGGAATTTATCAAGTGATCTTTCCCCTGTCATCCAGCCCCAATTTGTGGCAGTCAGAGGTTTAGGGACACTCAAAGCATGAAGTTGTGTCCCTGAGTGTCTCGGCTAATAGTCACTTCCTCATTTACTTTCTCCACACCAGTCATTATTTTATAGACCCCTATCATATTTCCCCTTAGTCGTCTCTTTTCTAAGATGAACAGTCCCAGTCTTTTTAACCTCTCCTCATATGGAAGCTGTTCCAAACCCTTAACCATTTTTGTTACCCTTTTTCCAATTCTAATATATCTTGAGATGGGGTGACCAAAATTGCATACAGTCCTCAAGGTGTTGGCATACCATGGATTTATATAGTGGCATTATAATATTTTCCATCTTGTTATCTATCCCTTTCTTAATGCTTCCTAATATTCTTTTAGCTTTTTTGATTGGTGCTGTACATTGACCAGATGCTCTCAGAGAACTATCCACAATGACTTGTAGCTCAAGAAAGATCTTGAACAGCAAATTTAGACTCCCATCATTTTATGTATAGTTGGAATTAGGTTTTCCAGTATGCATCAGTTTGCATTTATCAGCATTGAATTTCATCTGCCATTTTGTTGCCCAGTCACCCAATTTTGTCTGCTCCCTTTGGCACTCTTTGCAATCAGCTTTGGACTTAACTATCTTGAGTAATTTTGTATTGTGTGCAAATTTTGCCATCTCGTTGTTTATACCTTTTGCCAGATCATGTATGCATATGTTGAACAGCATCAGTGAGAAAGGGTAAAGCTGACAGTTCCTACTGGTGTCCTGGTTTGATCAGGAAGGAAATAATTAGTCCCACCTCTTTTTTTTTTTTGACAGGCAGAGTATATCCTTGGGGGAACAAGTTTCAACCAAATCGTACAAATCTCTGGCAGGTAGGGTCTTAATACCATCGTGCCTGTGATGGGTTGTCTTGATGGCTTATTGATGAAGAAAAATGTCCTAAAGCGACCTAAGGAAGCATTTAGCTAGTAAATCATACTGACTTGTCTTCAAGATATTGAACATCAGCTGGTAGGACTGTCAGGTCAGTCGTTAAATTTACCACCATTTGAGACTCTCCCCTCACCTCCAGGATTTAGAATGTAAAGATACTTAACCATAAGTATTTAATATTTATCCAGAATATCCTTGCAAGGCATCAATCTCACCCCACTCTCTACTGCGGAAGCAGAATCCAGATTCCTCAACATTTGCGGCTGTTGAGGTTCAGAATTTCATGGGGGAGGGATCTCCCTCTTTAGGACTTTGAATGGTTGAGCTATTGCTTGGTCATATTGAAGTATCTTCACATTATGTGATTTACAACTGTTAGACAGTTTCTGTTATTTTAAGCATGACGAGATTCTGTAAAGTGCAAGCCCTTTTGCTCCTTTCTATGCCATCCTGGGTGAGGTAGGTTTGTTTTCTTACCCCTGGTCTACACTGGGGGTTGTGGGGGACGCGATAGACTAGACGCGATAAATCGACCCCCGCTGGATCGATCGCTGCCTGCTGATCCAGTGGGTAGTGTAGACATACCCTCAAAGTAAAATCCTCTCTTCACACAGGGAATCTTCCCAAAGATCGATATGGCAGAAGATGGTTACCACGGCGTTTCCCCAGTGAACGCATTCTCTCCTCAGAACAACTATGGTATGGGCTAGTGGGCACCTTTGCCCCAATTTGCAAATGAATTCTTTTGTTAATTTCAGTTTAGAAATAATAAAATAGAGTCTCGAGATTATGGCGGGAATTTAAAAACTAAATGGAAATCGAGTTTCTTGGCACCTAGAAATGATGATGCTGGGAGCATTGAGATCTCTGAAGGCTGTTGAAATTGGCTGATGTTGGCATCATACATTTTAAGGCAAGAAGCGCGACATTGCAGCCAATGATTTACAGTAATGATACTTGATCGCTTTTTGCCCTTCTGTAATGCCTTTCATCTGAGACTCTCAAAGCACTTTATCAATATGATCTGATTAAGCTTCACAATGCCCTTTTGCGGGTAAGGAAGCATTATTACCCCACTAAACAGATGGTCGCAGTGAAGTTTAGTGATCGGCCCAAGGTCACGGTGAGTGTGTGTAAGAGCTGGGAATACAACCCAGAGCTTCTGGTTCCTGGTCACCTGCTCTAACCATTAGACCATCCTCTTCTGATGGCATCTTAAACAACCCTCACTGCACCAAAGTGCTTCCAAAGGGGCTTTGTATTGACAGTGTATGTGTCTCCTATGATCCTGATGAGCAATTTCTACATCTCAGGGCTCTATGACCTGTTAGGAAACACCTGGGAATGGACTGCATCAGAGTATCAACCTCGTGGACCCATGTCAAGGCAGGGTGCTCAGAAAATGCATGTCCTGCGAGGTGCATCTTGGATTGACACAGTAGATGGATCGGCCAATCACAAAGCTCGTGTTACTACTAGGTAAGTTTACTTACTGCTGTGGACAAGTGCTATTTTGCACCACATTGGGGGCTTATAGTAACTTAACCTTTACTACATAGATTTGTTTCAAATTATTTGCTGTTTTATTTTTGCTATTTAAGAATTATTTACTTTTAACTAATGTGAAGACTACTTTATTATTATTAATAATAAATCCCTAAACACTTCTGTATGGACAGCAGCCAACTCTGGAATGAAGGCTAGATGCCAGCTAGTATATAACACCCAATACAACAGTGAGAGAAGGAAGGGAAAATATCATAAGGATAGAAATTATAACAATGAAGTGTAATTAATGGTGGGAAATAATGTTCATCTGTTTTAAATCATACAAACTCATTTTTGTCATCAGTTATGTAAATTACGTAATTTACATAATCTAAATTAAATTGCTTTGCCTTCCTTCTCCATATTAATTGTCAGAAGATGTCACATAAAAAGCCCGGTGGAGGAACTGCATCACTCATCAGCCCCTTTGCAGCAATTCTGTATGTTAAGGGCCAGATTTTTCCAAATGCTCTGCTCCCATTTAGACCCCTAATTTAAGTGGCCAGATATTTTTTTAATTAGCACAGTATGTTGATGGCTGAGTTATTCTGAAAATCTGGCCACTTAGGTGCCTAAATTGGAGCTGGGCTCTTTGAAAATGGCGCCATGTGTCAGTATCATTTTAGGCTTGGATGCCTTTCTGGAAGATGTGCTTTAGTCAGACAGGTTAGTGGGCTCAGAACAGGGATAACTATGGCCTGTGTCATTGAGGGGGTCAGATTAGAGAATCTAATGGTCCCTTCTGGCCTTAAAATCTGACTGAATCTACATCGGAGGGTTTTTTGTCCTTTCCCAGGATGGGAAACACCCCAGACTCCGCCTCAGATAACCTGGGTTTCCGCTGTGCTGCCCAAACCAGGAAAACGGAGAGTAAAAAAGAGCTGTGATGACATCACGTATCGGAATGATCCTGAGACTTTTTTTCTCCTGTGGAGATGCCAGCGATTCCCTGCAGCTGTGTTGGACTGAAGTTTGGCAAATTTTAAAAATAAACATTTGCTACTCTTGTTCGGTGTCCGAGTGGAGGGTTTAGACATTGAGGGTGGTTTTGTCAGTTGTCTCAATTCTTTTTGACTTTTTAAGAAGATGCTGCTGCTGCTGTCTTTTCAGCTAACTTCAGCTATCCATCCCCGTGGGCCCAATCCTGCAAACACGTACACACATGAGTAGTCCCAGGGAGACAGATGAGGCTGCTCATGAGTCAACTCTTGCAGCCTTTGCTTAGGCTCTTACTTGGCTAAAATTCCCTTTGGGGGGGAAAAAAACTGGGAGTTTTGCTTGAGTAAGGCCTGCATGGCTTCGTAAGAGTAAGAACCACTTGTGTGAGTAAGGGTTGCACTTGTTCTTGCTGGTAACCAAGAGAGACAGGTGTGGGCTGAGTCAGAAAGTCCTGAGTTCTAATCCCAGCTCTGACTCAGACACACTCTGGCTTTGCTACACTACACTCTCTCCCCCTATAATTCTCCATGGTCACAGCTCCACCTGCACCATTGTACACCAACCACTGGTGTTTCAACCACAGCTCTGAGCCCTGTTCCACAACACAGGGTCTTGAATCACAGAAATGTAGGGCTGGAAGGGACCGTGAGAGATCATCTAGTCCAACCCCCAGCACTGAGGCAGGACCAAGTAAACTTAGACCATCCCTGACTGGTCTTTATCCAACCTGTTCTTAAACCACCTTCCTTGGAAGCCTGTTCCAGAGCTTCACTGTTCTTAGAGTTAGAAAGTTGTATTCTCAGTAAATAACCTAAATGTCCCAGCCCCGTGCCAACGACGAGCCTCCACAAACATTCCCAGGTTTGCTATCATCACCCATGCTGCAGGGGTGGGAAATTTTAGGAAGCAAGAGCATTGTAGACACAGCCCAGGAGACCTGAGGCTGGTCACTTGTCGCCAGATTGTCAAAGCTGCAGATGGCACCTAGTGCGATTTTCCCAAAACACCCCGGCATCTCACAGCTGTTGATTTAATTCCCATTTTTAAATCAAACTCCCATTGGTTTAAGGGCTCCTATCTCCAGCTTTAAGTGCCTAAATACCTCTGACAATCTGCCCCTTAACCTCAGCTCTACCTCAGTTTCCCCACCTCGAAAACAGGGATAATAAAACCTAGGGGCTATTGGGAGGATCAATTACTTAGTGTCTGTAAAGCAGCTGACTATCAATGCTAAGCATTAAGGCTGAGGTTTACAAAAGGGGGTGAGCTAAAGGCGTTAGACAGCTAACGCCCATTGGCATCCCGTGGGAGTTGGGCACCTAATGCCTTAGGCCCCTTTGCAAATCCCAGCCTAATATTATGTTGCTTGACAGAATACAACAGGCACCAGCTTAACAATGCCACGTCACACCAGCTAAGTAAAATGAAGCCTATTTATTGACATGTAAACAGTTTACAAAACCACGGACAGATGCACTGATCAAATAGACATCAACTGAAGCCCTTGACCATTTTGAGGTCTGTGTATGAGCCCTGTATCTTTTTTAAATGTCTCCTAAATACACATGCAGTACATGAGTCACCGTTAGCTGCAATGTGCATTTTCCGTCACTCAAAGGCTGTTTAAAAGATCAGCCTAAGTTGTAGATGCATAAAATGAATTGCTACTCTTCAACATAGTGCATTAAAGCTTTGGAAACAAAACATCTATCACCCTTAAGGTGTCGTTTATAGATTGACTGGTTATAACCGTGATAACTAAGGCTGGCAGGGATAATGACATGATGGAATCTGTTGGCTAGGAAGAGTGCTATGTGAGATGCTAGTCACCCTTCAGAATATGCCCCATCTATGATAGAAAGGAAGGAGTCAATCAAGTCCATTAAGATGAAGGCTCTGATTGCTGTTTTCACACTCAGGCGGCCTTTTGCCATTTGGGGGATTTGGACAGGTCCACTTTTTCCTACTGACACAAATTTGAGGGTGGTGGTTTTGTCACAACTTCTTTTTTTATTTTCAGAGTTTGGTGGGCAAGCAGGCAGGGAAGGTTTCCTCAGCTTGTATTAAAGGCTGAGTTATAAACTGCCAATTGTACGACAGCCCAGGGGGGAGGCTTTTTTTCTTAATAGAATAGAAAACGTGTTAGCCCCAAAGTTAAATGAAGCGAGAGCTCAGTGAATAATACCGAGCCTTTATATGGCACTTTTCATCGGTGGCTCTCAAAGCACCTTACAAAGGAGGTCAGTATCATTAGCCTCGTTTTACAGATGGTAAAACAGGCAATGAACACTTGCCTTTGCAGTGAGGCACCCAAAACAGGGTATTCGTGCCCTGAAAGACGTGATTTTCAAAAGTGATGTGGGATAAGCCACCCTACCTTAAGGTCCTGCTGGTGAAGGCTGGGCCCAGAATCTCTAATAACAACATCCGCCTTGTAAAAACAAAGCTTGGCCAGCTTCTTCGGGTGGTTTTTAACCTCAGTCAATTGAATGTAACAGGTTAGCATTTTGCAAGTGTCCCACTGGTGGAGCTGCTTTCCACATCCCTGTCCCCTTTCCTCTCTGCCTCTCACCTTCACTCCCCGTCTCCCTGAACTTGCTAATAACATCACACTGATTTTTCTTTTTACCCAGCTCCCCATCTAATTTAGATTCCCTCCAGCTGCCGTGACCCCACTGCTTACCTTGGCCTGATTGTGCCCCAAACTCATTATCTTTGCCTTGGCCAATCTATCATCTTCACAGAACAGGTCGTGCCTACTGCCAGATGAAAGCCAGGCTTTGAAACCTCAGGCTGGCCTGGGCCAGACACCAAGGCCCCAATCGAGCAAGTTGCTTCCCAAAGGTGATCCTCTGCACCCACATGGAGTTCCACTGACTGCACTGGGGCAGGTGCAAAGGTCTGTGTAGGTGTCGCTTACAGGATGATGGCCCTAGCTGAAGCAGGAGGGCACCAGCAAGAGCGACATGAGCCTGATCGTAGCAAATGGCAGTAACAGAAAATATTGCCACCACTGCTGGTGAGGATTTCACACAGGTGTGAGGGTGCTCGCTCGCATCCTTCTGTTACCATAGCTTGGGGGAGCATGGCCCATCCTGCCAATGAAAGGATGTGGTGCCTACAGGAGAGGCAATACGTGTATTCTATTGTCCTTGCATACCCTATTGGTTCCCTCTGCATTAGAGAGAGCTGTGATGTTCAGAGCTGGAGCCGTACCTGAATGCCACAGCTAGGATTTTGCTTCGGCCCCCATCTCTATTCTTTTTCAAAAGTGCCTCATCTTGGTGACCAATTTTGTGCCTGCAATTCGTTCCAGGCCAAAAAAAACCCCAAAAAACATTCAGGTGAAATTAATTTGGGGGCACAAATGCTGCCATTTAAGATGTTCACCTGCCTGATCTGAGGGTATATTTACACACACTGTTAATTACAGCTGCAAAATTAGAAGCCACTTCTTAAAAAAAACAGGCCCTTATATGTCATTTTGTAGGAAAGTTGAATATCGGTCCGGCAAGGCCAAAGCACAGAGGCCTTACACAGGCAAAATTAATTGATGTTTGATGGGGCTCTGCCAAGGTTTGTGCACATGGCATCTTTTGAAGGCCAAATAAGGATGTCGGGGTTTGGCGCACACTGGATTTTAATATTATCTATTGAGATTTTATTGGGAAAACATAAAGGAGACTGCGGTTAGTTTTCAGAGCGTCTGCTCGCCTTAGCTCTTACAAACTTACGCTAAGATGCTGCTGAAGCAGTTTTACTCAGGGATAAATCAAAATAACGCTTCCTCTGCGGCTAAGCTCAGCAAAATCACCTTTGCAGTGTTCTCAAACAAGGCTGCTCTGTTTTGTGCTTCTCCTTTCTTCACCCAGTGTCCATAGATTCTAAAGGCACAGGCATCGATCAGTTTGCGAATGGGTTTCAGAGCGTAGGGGTCTCTCATTATTACCTCCCTGGTAATTGGCTTGACATTCCGATAGTGATGATAGATGCGGACTGATGCCAGAACTGTCAGGCAGATGACCTGAAATGAAATGTAGCCAGTTCATGTGAAAAGGCAACTGCTTTCGAAATTAATCAACAGACTATCAATTTAAACTGATTCGTTAACATAAGGATGGCCTTAGTGGGTCAGACCAATGGTCCATCTAGCTCAGTATCTTCCTGTCTTCTGACAGTGGCCAATGCCAGATGCTTCAAAGGGAATGAATGGAACACGGCAATTATGAAGTGATCCATCTCCTGTCATCCAGTCGTCCAGCCCCAGCATCTGGAGCATGGGGTTGCATCCCTGATTATCTTGGCTAATAGCCATTGACAAACCTATCTTCCATGAACTTATCTAATTCCTTTCTGAAGCTGGCCTTTGCAACATCCCCTGGCTATGTGTTCTATAGGTTGAATGTGCCTTGTGCAAAGACGTACTTCCTTTTGTTTGTTTTAAACCTGCTGCCAATTAATTGCATTGGGTGACCCCTGGTTCTTGTGTTATGTAAAGGGGTAAATAACACTTCCTCACTCACGTTCCCCAAACCATTCATAATTGTATAGACCATCAATCCTCCCTTCGTCATCTCTTTTCCAAGCCTAACAATTCCAGTGTTTTTAATCTCTCCTCATATGGAAGCTGTTTCAAACCTTTAATAATGTTTGTTGCCCTTCTCTATATTTTTTCTATTTTGAGATGGGGAGACCAGAACTGCACAGGTATTCCAGGTGTGGGCATACCATGGATTTATATAATGGCATGATATTTGCTATCTTCTATTTATCTCTTTCTTAATGGTTCCTACCGTTCTGTTCACTTTTTTTGCCTGCTGCTGCACATTGAGTGGATGATTTCAGAGAACCATCCACCGTGACTCCAAGATCTCTTGAGTCACGTTCTTGAGTGGTAACAGTTACTTTAGACCCCCATCATTTTGTCTCTATAGTTGGGATTATGTTTTCCAATATGCATCCCTCTGCATTTATCAACATCAACTTTCATCTGCCATTTTGGTGCCCAGTCTACCTCTTCCTTGTTCAAATCCCTCTGTGTAACACGCTTCTTCCATTAAGAATTTCAGTGGTAAACCCACTGGGATATATAAAAAAATAAACTACATGGGCACTGCTTTGAGACGGGCCTCCATCTGGTCATCTATAATGTATCAAGGACCTGCACTGTGTTGTCTCTCTAAAGCACTAATCTACTGGATAGATCCGTTTTGTTTAAGCCCTATTACTTCCTGTGCATTAGAGATGAACCCAAGCTACAAAATTCAGTCCCAAAGTTTGGCTCCCTAGTTATGGTTTGGGCCCATCTTTAAGAGCCTGATCCTTCACCCTCATTAGCAATCAAATCAGTGTTGGAGCCGTGGCTATCGACCATGATGAATAAATAATAAACCAGCTGAAGGCTGTATGTGATCTCACACCTGGCATTGGCCACTGTCGGCAGACAGGATACTGGGCTAGATGGACCTTTGGTCTGACCCAGTGTGGCCATTCTTATGTTCTTATGTTCCTAACATGTTTGAAATGTCACCGTCAGCCAGTCCTGATGGAAGGATCTAAAAAAACTTGGTTACCTTAAGTTTCCTTAAAGGGCTGAAGTGCCGTACTTCCTCCACGACATATTGCTGGAAGAACGGGTGGGCCAGCGCATCGTTAACTGTGTAGCGCTTCTTAGGATTCACCACCAGGAGCCGGGAAATCTGCAGGAAGGCACAGTCAGACGGATTGGCACAGCTGGATGTGCCCTTCTCTCCTTATCGTTACCCTGTCCCAGGAGCATTCCGTCAGGTGTCCCCACTACTGGATTCTTGTCTGTCTTTGGTTCCTCAGGCCTCGAGATTGCATGAGAAGAGCAGGGTCTAGAAATACTTTGAGGGTTATTTATTATTTGTATGACAGTAGAGCCTAAAGGCCCTACCCAAGATTGGGGGGTCATTTCTTTAGGCACTGTACAAACACAGTAAGAAACAGTCCTTACCCCAAAGAGCTTACAGGCTATACTCACAAGACTGATAAAAGGTGGGATGGGGAAAAAGAGGCACAGAGACTAAGTAACTTGCCCAAGATCACCCAGGGCAGAACCAGGAGTAGAATCCCCATGCTAATACTGCATCCACCAGGCCACCCTACCCCACTAGTAAAGCTGGAGAGATTCCCCGTTTCTCCCATTCCTTCCATGGCAAGTAAGCGCTCACCAGATCTTTGACTGTGTCTGACTGATCATCCCACTCCGGAGAGCTGAACTGGTAATTCCCACTCATGATCATCCGCAGCATGAGCATCTGCTTCCGGTGCCAGAAGGGCGGGGAGCCAGCCAGCAGAGTGTACATGATCACGCCACTACTCCACCTGCCAAAGGCAGAGCGGACCGGTATCAGTTCCCTGGGCACATTCATTAGTATCGCTCCCGTCAAGGAAGCCAAGACAGGCATAGACTGCAAAATCCTGATCCAGAGCTGCATGTCAGATGGCTCCGGGGTGCTCAGCTTATTAGACAAATAGGGCCCAGTTACAACACTGGAGGCCAGAGCAGGGTTCGGGCCTACACTGGGGTGTTTGAATCTCACACTCCGTCAAGCTGGGAGAGGGGAGGGTTGGCAGAACAGACCACACCTGTGAAAAACTGCCTCTGCTGGTAACGAGGAGGGAAGAGTTCCCTCAGGTGGGGCTCGTTAGGTTAGGCACATAAGCATGGGTAGGTGAGGGGCTGTGTAGGAGGAGAAACAACCTATGGCTTCTTCTGTGTGGGAAAGAACAGGAAGCCAGAGTAGATGCTGAGGCAGAAGAGTGAAGTGGCCCTCCTTGCTCACCGGAGCCATCATGCTAGCCCAGAGAAGCTGTGAGTTAGAGACTTTTATTCTGGACCTGTTCTGATTTCACTGCTTTAGACTGTGGGGAAGTTCTGCTGGGCCATGAGAGAGAGGGATATTTTGCCTTTCAGGCTTATCACCGGTAAAGCCAGTTGGCCTTGTATGCCCCCCAGCCCCATCCTTGCAGCGTAGGAGTCAGCTGTCTGGACTGTGCTGCAGTGTAATTCAGGAGTCAGCTCCTTACGAGCTTGTGCTGTCAGTGGTGAGTGTGCTGGAGTTGCTCTGTCACGGCTGGCCAGCCAGGAATGGGAGAACCTTGCACAGCAAATGTCCTTTGCACACATGAGGCTTGTCAGGTGCCTAGCTTAATTCAGGTGACTCACCCAAGAAGAGAGCTGAGAAAGCAGCTCAGCTGTCTAGTCATCACGTGTCTGTTTCCAGTTACTAATCTGCACAGGCCTGGCCTTGTGCCATTAAAATCTCCCATTTGCTTCACGGGGAACAGGATCAGGCCCTAGAAGAGCATTGTTTTCTGATTGCTCTCTGTGAGTGTATCAAACCCAATTTCAGGGCTTGTCAGTATGAAAAGGCAAAGAATCATTTTGGACACCCACTCGTGCACCGCTCATTATTATTAATGACACTTAGTGCTTTTCAGCTACATAGCATTAAAGATTGAATTGAGTGGAAGCTAGGCACCTCAATACCTTTATGGATCTGGACCTGTGTGTTATCCCCCTTCAAAACGCCTGTTCACCTGCCTCACAGGTGTTGCGATGGTTAGTTAGCAGGGTTGTTACCCCCATGGTATAGACCGTTGACGGTAAATACTACTACTTCTCTAGCACTGTATGCTCACATAATAGGCAAAGATGAGGAAACTGAGGCAGAGAATTTGTTAGAGCTGGGATTAGAAATCTGATATTCCTGGCTCACTGTGTAGACCATTAGCCCATGTCATTCGCTCTGTGCACCGTATAACCTCTTCACTGACCCCAGCCAGTTGTGGCTGGTATTCAGATCTCTTATCCTTGGAGACTAGTTTGTATGAGCTCCTCTTGCTTTTCCCAGCATCCAAAAGCATGAGAATTTCAGAAGTAAACCCCATTGCAAAGGGAGGAGATGTTCACTCCAGTTACTAGGAAAGTTTGTCACTACATATGAATGTTCTACTTACATGTCAACTTCCTTTCCATACCCTGGATGGTCCTTATCCATGGAGCACTCTAATATTTCAGGCGCTAGATACCCGGGAGTGCCACAGATTTCTGCAAGAAAGGGATGGAACTTTTCACTTTAACATCAGTGGATTTGCAGAGGTTTGTACCACCCTGTAACCAGTAAATAGCTATTCATTGAGCGGCTGCTGCTGGACAGAATGTTTCCAGTGTGTGTTATATAGCCCTTAACTACGCTTCAGTGGTATCTTATCAGGGGAGTCCAATATCGAGTTATAACCTGTAATGTAGGCAAGGACAAGAGTGACCAAGCCAAACAGCCATTTGTGCCTTTGAATAATCTTGTCCCAATGGGCTATGAAATAACAAGTATCTGCAAGTAAGATTGTGGTGGGGAAAGCTAGTATGGGATGGCACAGGGGTGTGTAACTAGGAGCAACTTGTAGAAATCAAGAGAGAAAATTTAGGATGAACTTCCAGAGGAGAAGCCAGTATAATGGGAAGTGGTAGAAGGCCCTTTGGTTAAGACGTTTAAAGCAAGGCTTGACAAAGTACTGGTGTATAGACTGAAGAAGCAAGCCTGCCCTGCCAGCGGGATAGCATAGACAATCTAGAAGGTCTTCTCCTCCTCTGACTGCTGTGATTAAAATAATCATCCCACCTTTGAGCGTCTCATCCCCATTCAACTGGCAGGAGAAGCCGAAGTCCATCAGCTTGATGTTCATGTTGTCATCCAGGAGAATGTTCTCCGGCTTCAGGTCTCTGTGGACAATGTTCATGGAATGGAGGTACTGGATCACTTGCAGCAGTGCACGCATGATCTTCCTAGAGGGGATGATAATGGGGTGGGGGAAGATAAGTTCTCTTTCAGCCAAGCAACCCCTCCAAAAAGAGATCCCATACCCTCTTCTCCTCTCCCCTGAGAATGATGGAGACACACTGAGCTCATCTTGCTTCTAGGCAATGAGATGAGCACTGTAGCTCTGAACCCCAGTGTCCAATTCAGTAGCCTGAGAGTGAGCTTTGCCACCTGGCCCTAGGAACAGACACTGGTTGTCCTTATGTTCCATTGAAGCTGGGTGTGGACCAAAAAGTGCCTGTAAGTGCAACCCTGACAAGTTGCCAGCTGAGAGCAGCAGTTTTGGGCAACCTCGGGAACTGAAAGGTTTGAAACCTGGGCTGTGAGAGACCCCATTTCAGACCTGGAGACCTTTTTGGGGAGCTTGTGACTAGCGAGTCCAAAATGCCACTGTTTGTCCAGGCGGAAATGCTGGCAGAACCACTGTGCTGTTCAAGTCTGTCTCACCATACCTGGTTTCCTTCTCACTTAAGGTGACTTTCTCTGTGAGGTAATCAAAGAGCTCTCCTCTCTTCATTCTGTGTTTAGGAAGACAAGGCACTTAAAGATGTGGGCCTTGAGTCACAGCCACAATGTAAAATGGCAATAAAATCTTTGGAATCAACCGCTATGTGTAAAATGCAGCAACAACCCTGGAAAAGGTCTAGGGGGCTCCCTGTTTGTCTCTCGGTGACCTCAAGCAAATCTCAGTATCTCCAACCCTAGCCTGCAAAAATCAAGTATCAGGTCTCAAACAATCAAGAGATTTGGCTTTAAAATCATGAGATTTGTAAAACCATAAACGTGGGGTTCTTTTGATTTGCCTTCTGAACTTTAAACCCTGTAGGGTCATATTTTCAAGCTTTTCTCTGTAACTATGAGGAATCATACTTTAAAAAAAAATTAAAGCTGGGAGTCTCACATAATCACTTGACTCCAGGAGTTGAAGCTTTAAGAAAAGCAACAAAGATTATGAGTATCACAATAAAATCACAAGAGTTGGTAACACTGAATTCTATTCAATTCACAAGTAAAAGGGAGTAGATTTCTTCCCCCCCAACCCTGCATTAATCAGCCCCATAAGCTCACTCTGAGATCTGAGAGTCAAGCTGGGTTCTCTCTGGTTCTTGCATCATCACCAGTAAAAAGCTTTTGCCAGTGAAATTAGTTAACAATTCCACTGACGCAGGACTAGGAAAGAACCCAGATCCCCTCTCCTGGAATTGTTTTTGACTTAACAAGAGTGAGCCCTTTATCTTGGTCACTAAAGAGCACAGAGATGACTCCAAATACCCCCAGGCAATAGATTTGGTTGATAAGAAGCTGCCAGTTCTAAATAATGTTGTTTCTCTTGCCTTTTACACCACAAACATAATATGAAGGAACCACAGAGGCACAGTAGGGTCCAAATAACCATATTTACTGAAAATACACAACATTCAAGGCATCATTACATATGTAGGCTGGTTGCTCTGGGTGGGTTCTGGCAGCTTTTAAAACATAGAACACCATGAGCACCACTAGAGGGCTCACAAACTATTTAAAGGAACACTCCCCTAGTGTTTTACACAACAAATAGTAGTTTTTCTGACCACCCAACACACTCAAAACTATGTATTTACTGTTTTTTCTGTGGGACTTTTCACCTAGATTCTCAGCCCCTCTGTGACAGAGTGCAGGGTGCAAATGGGTGAGCCTGCACTCTGATCACTCTGATAGTAATTAGTTCCCTAATAGGAAGCTGATGGGGGGAGGGAGGGTGTTAATTACTCAATCAGTAATTGAGCTGATTACACATCAGCCCTAGGCTGATAAGAGGTGGCCCAGAAAGGAAGGGTGGGAAAGGAGAGAAGGAGAAACAGGGCTAGCTGAGCCTAGCCAGACAGAGGCTCAGAACAGGGGGTCCTCTGTTACCTTCCAGCTCTGGCGAGCGGGCCAAGAGGCAGTTCATATTGTCACTAGGCTGTCATGCAAGGACTGGTTGGTGGCGGGAACACAAAGTCAAAAGACACGGGGAAGGCACAACCAAGGGAATCTGTGCAATTTTTCCGGGGAGAAGACAGGAGTGGGGCCACGGCCCGTGACACCCTCACAAACGTGAATTGCGTTATTCCCACTAAACCCCAATGAGGCTGGGAGCCTCAGCTGGGGACCTGAGGCCCAAAGCAACTAAAATGAAATTTCAACTTCTTTTTCGACGTGCCCTCGACGACACAGGAAGTTGGTGGCAGATTTCCTGAGTCCCATTTTTACGGCACTGGCTAGTCGCACACCCTCCCATGCTGTAGCGCCATTGGAGATGACACTCTAAGCCGGAGCTGCATTCCCTTGTGCCCTGAGATGCTGTCCAGGCCCAGAAGTGCTTTGGCTGATATATGCAGTGATTTCTTGCACTCAATTAGCTTTCGGAGCTTTCCCACAGGAGACACGTGTTTTCGCTTAGCCTGCCCCACTGGATGCATTCAGATCCAGGGGCGCTTATGCTAAGGGTGGCTATGAGGCGTAAGGAGATGGGTTAATGTAGCTACCTCAGAGCAGCGACAGAAAAGCATCTCTCTGGGCTTGTCCCCACACAAAGTTGCACTGGTTTAACTGACTCGGTGCAAGATCACACCCTGAGTTAAATCGGGTCTAAGCCACAGAGCTTGCACCTTTCCCACTCCACCTGGTTACCTTCTAAAGCGCTGGCTGAAACCACAAGCCCTGACTGATCAGAAGTTGAAGCATTGCACACGACACAGATAGTTCTGGGGCTGCAGACGGGGCCAAATGTATAAATAGACTCCAGGATCTATGACGGACCTCGCCAAAGGTTACAGGGAAACCTGAGCAATCCCACTCGCTCCCACAAAGGGGAGGAAGGGGGGGGACGGCTGCCAGCCCTGTATTGGCAGGGGAGGCTGCAGCCTTAGCAGTGAAGAGAATGTTCTTGGGCTTGCAGCGTTGAGGCCTGGCAGAGTCGGATACGTTGCAAAGTGCAGCTGGGCGCCTGGTGGGTTTTGGGGCCTGTGTGAAATTCCATTCACAAATGCCCTTTTGCAACGGTTACTGGAACAGAGGCCACCTGCTTGGTGTCTGCTGACGGGAGATTGACGCTCACGTCTCATTTAGCCAGCCGGCTCGGTGGGTGTACACAGGGAAGCCCCTGAGAGCAGGGGATGAAGAACAGTAAGGTGGGAACAGGGACACCCAGCATCATAGCCAGCAAAGCCGCCTTCACTCTGAGGGCCACCTGAGGTCTCGCCATGCCCTTCCTGGCTACCTTTCTCCCCTCAGTTAGATCCAGGGATTTCCCGTCTATCACCTGCCATGCTGCGGGAGTACTGGAGGGTGCCCTCTATAAAAGGGATACCCCCCCATTTCCCCACCAACCAGACTGTTGTGACCTTTAATGTGGCTGGGAGGCAAACTCAAGGGACGTGTTCTTCGTAATCCTGGCTAAGCAGGAATGGAGTGATCAGCTGTGATCCTGCTATTGTCAGGCAGCAGGGCTCCAAGGGTACAGCATGGGAATCCGGACACGTGGGACTTGTTTCCACCTCAGCTACAGGCTTGGGACGTGACTCTGGCCAAGTCTCTTACCCTCTCTCTTCCCCCAGCTGTAAAGTGAGGGTGACGCTATTTCCCAGCCTCACGGGAGCAGTGAGATTAGTGCACTCGGCTTGTAAAGCTCTTTGAGAGCCTCAGACAGAGGATGCTGGGGAAGTGCAAAGTCTTATCGTTGTTTCTCTGTGTCCTTGACTATGCGTTTCACCTTCTCCCGGTGACCGCTCTGACGATTGATTTGCCTGTGGCCGGGACCGGAGGAACCATAGGCGGCGAGTTATATGGGCCCGTGGTGCCCGTGCTCCACCAATATTCAGGAACGGGGGCCTGGCTCCACCAGTGTTTGGGCTTCTATTTTCAGAGCCGTCCCGTCCTTAGGACGGACTGAGGCAACTGCCGCGGGCTCTGCACTTCAAGGGGATGCAGGGTCCAGGGCAGCATGGGGGGCTAGCGTGGGGCCTGGCGCCGGCAGCAGTGAGCGACTCAGCCCCAGCCTGCCCCCGCTCTGCCCCCCATCCCGGCCCCACTCCATCCTTTCCCCATGTCCCCGCCCCTGCCTCTTCCTGCCCCCGCTCCGCCTCGTCCCGTCCCTGCCCCCGCTCCACCCCTTTGCCAAATGCCCGCCCCGCACCTTTCTGGCTTCCTCCCCCGAGCGACACTGGGAGCTGGCAGGGCGGAGCGGGCTGGGACCCTGTTGCTGCTGGCGCCAGGCCCCCCATTGACCCCTCAGGCCGTCCTGGACCCCGTGTCCCCCTGAACCGTGGGGCCCCCCAAAGCGCAGGGCCCAGGGTCCGTCCTATGGACGCGACAGCTCTGCTTGGGCCTGTTCTGGGCACCACAGATATATACAAATCCGGCGCCCATGGCAGGAACAGCTACATTTAAAAAAAAAAAAAATCCCGCCTTCAACTCCTTTTTTGCCTTGTGCCGCATTCCTAACCTCACACACTGCTTGGCACCAGCTACTCGATAGAACAACTTTCCCTCTGCCAGCTGAAGCCAGCTGTATGTGCACGGGTGGTTGAGCTCCTGAGAAACCTGCGTCGATTGCTTAGCTCTTTTGGCAGCTTCGTGTGCCTCTGTTACCGAGCTGGACCCAAACCAGAATCCCAGCTCCATCAGCCAGAGTTTGAGGGTGTTCGAGTCAGACCAGATCAGGCGCTTGGGAGGCTTTCTGCACTGGTTGCTTGGTTCGTGCAGAAAAGCGCACGTCACCTGGTTTGTTATGGAAGATCACCTCCATTGACCAGCCAGAACCTTCCAAGATGCTGAGGTTTAGAGGTTACTGGCTGGCAGTTACTTCTCCCCACAACACCCAACTCTGCTGTGCCTGAGTATGAACTGGGTGCTGAGGTGACTGGGTGCCTTCTGCTCCCACGGAGGTCACTGGGAGCAGGAGGTGCTCACCACTCTGCAGGAGCCATCCAACACCTGGCTGTACTGGGTCCTAAACAGAGCGGAGCTCAGTTAGTGATTGGCGGGGAGACAACCAAGGAAATCTCCTCTGGACTTGCTGCCAGGAGAGGGGATCAGGCCAGGAATAGCTCAGAGTGCCAGCCTGTTACTTGTCTTGCATGCTTTTAAAGCCAGCCCTGCATGTTATCAGGCTAAGGATGATCTGTTGTGGGATGGGGGCCCACTCCTTTATGGTTGCAACTTCAGTTTGCTACAGCGACCACTAATAGGAAAATCTACACATCCCAGGGACCAGATTTTGCTGTCGGATACGTAACTCTAAACCCCATTGACTTCAGTAAGGATTGAATGGGTGTCACCAAACAGAACATGCCCCCACTGATCAATCAGACAGACAGGAGGACAACACCCCTCCCCCCCCCCAAAAAAAAACAAAAAACAAAACAGATGGTACTTACAGGTCAAACACCAAGAAGAAAAAGGTGTGGGATTCATAACTATCCTTCAGCTGAACTGCAATAAAACATGATATCAACTATCATGACAGTGCTGTAACTTACCCGGGGCTCTATGTACGTGCAGTCAGACACGTTCCCTGCCCCAAAGAGATTCTACTCCACTGACTCCCTAAGGATGAAAAAGTGAGCTCATCTCAGAGCTCCCCAATCCTGGAAGGTGGCTGGGTGCCCTAGGCTGTCACTGAGCTCAGTGGGAGCTCTGAGTGCATGACACATTGCAGGAGTCACCCAGCACCTTGCTGGATTGGGTCCTGAGCTGAGCTTGGTTCGTCTCTGGCTGGGACACCACCAAGGAAAACCCAGTGCTGCAGAAAGCAGTGTGGGTGAATCAGAGAGGAGGCAATGGCCCAGCACGGTTAGGGACCACTGGGCTACTAGAGGCCTCCCCTTTCAGATGAGATGCAAGCCAAAGTCCTGGCTAGCTGTGCTCAGCCCCTGGCACCAAAGGGTATGTCCTCACAGTGGCCAAATACCTCCTGGGGAAATTACATTCTGCCTCCGAACAGGCCACAGAATTCCTGAATGGCTCTTCCTCCCCATTCCCCAAGAAGAGTGAAAAACGAAGCAGTTGTTGTTGACACCAGTGTCAGCTTTGCTACCTAAAACTTCTGGCAGTAGGACTGCATCCCAGCCTGCAGGGAAATGGATTCTAGCTACACCCCTTGTTCCTTCCTATAGCTCTTTCTCTGGTCAGATCCTCTAATGGCACTGCACTGAAAGGGACTTCCCGGAACCATATGAAGAGAAACTAACCGATCCCAGGAATCAGCAAAGCAGCCTTTCCATTTCCTAGAATCCCTTCATCAGGCAGAACTGGAACCCTTGTCCGGGAGGGTTTTCAGAAGAGCTGAGTCATTAACAAGTGAAACCCACAACACCAAAGGGGTCAGGGCAGAATTTCAGGCTCCACGTATGGTACCGGAGCCTGCAAACCAAAGCCAAGGTCCTGAGGAATCAAATGTGAACACAGCAGGCTCGGAAGTGAGGTGCTTGCCCTGTGTCAATTTGCAGGTTTTAGCCACCCACAGGACTCGTCTATACTTAGAATGCAGCTGCTGCGTGCTGTAGCCCTGAGAGAAGATGCTACGTACGCCGACGGGGAGAGCTTCTCCCATCAGCATAGGCCTCCACCTCCTGAAGAGGTGATAGCTACATCGACGGGAGAAGTTGTCTACACCAGCGGTTAGGTCAATCTAACTATGTCACTTGGGGATGTGGGTTTTCCACACCCCTGAGCGACATAGTTATACCAACATAAGCTTGTAGTGTAGACCAAGCCATACTCTTCGCCCTGAAGCAAAGATCTTCATGGATCACAGATAGTGTCTGTCAACACAGTGATTCCCCACTAAGAACCCTGACAGCCGTGAGCTTTGGATCTGGGGCCTAACACCTCCTCTAGTCTGTCTTCCCCAGCTGCAGGTTCCATGGAGCATTGGGATCTTGCTTCTAGCAGGTGCTGTGCTCTGCCAGCAATGCTGACTGGGATCATTATGGGTCTAGGGGAAGCAGTGAGTGGCAGAAGGGCTCGCGAGGGCCCTGCCCATCTAGGATTTGAGCCAACTCCCAGCAAGATATCGCTATCAGACACCATCAGGGGGGCATCCACAGAAGATGGATCCTTTCCCTGTAGGGATTTCAGCTCAAGGAGCCAAAGGGATTAATCAAAATCTGAAAACTCTTGTGAATACCTAGAACAGAAAATGGGATGAGAAAAGCTACTGATCAGTTTGTTACCCGGGTGCCCAGTCATACCAATGCTTTGACTTACTGATATTGGGATGTCCTGAGACCTTCCGAAGGATGTCTATCTCCTTGATAGTGGCTTTCCTCAGCTCCTGGACCTCCTCTGGGGATAAATTACCAGCGGTGATGTCTATAATCTTAACCGCGTACTCTTGGCTGGTGGGTTTGTGAATGCACCGACGAACCACGCTGCTTACCCCTCTGCCAGGACCAAGACAAAGAAAAGATTGGAATAGGAGGAAAATTTCTAGCCAGTTTCACTTCCTGGTGCTCGTGCACTAGCACAGGGCTAACAGGATGAGGTAAGGGAGTTTGGGTCAAGGGTGGGGTGGGGGCACAGCCCCCCCTCAGTAATCCACTGGGGGCACAGAATTCCTCCAGCTCTGGGGCCGTGGTGGCGAGCTCCTCCCGACCCCAGGGCTGCAGGGAGAAGAGCAAGCAGAATGGACAGGGGGGGAAGATTGAGCTCCTGCCAGAGCTGGGGGTGGGGAGGCACAGAATGTCCCAGTGATGTTTGGCAATGTGCTCCTCGAGGGCTGGCCCTTGGGCTACGTGGTGTGCGTCACCTACCACAGCCTGTCCCTCTCCATCATCTTTGCAGAAGATGCCCCCCCCAAAAAAGGGGTCAAAGTTAGATTTCTGCATATGCCCCTGTTTTCTATATACTGACAATATGTCCTTGTCGTTCGCATTAAGGTATCACTCCTCTGGGGAAGTTTTCTGCCAGACCAGAGATCTGAGGTAAATGAAGATTTACAGAAAGAGGGGAACAGTGTGGGGGGAGGGGGAAGTGCTTTGTTTGAGGGTTCGTTTGGACTCTAACTGGGACCCAGGGCCAGCACTCTGGCATCCTGCTCTTGAGGAGGTCATCAGGCAGTGAGATGGTATTCATGAACACAGGATCCCAACCTGTCCTGGTAGGAAACGTTGCAAGGAAGCTTTCCTCAGAAGCTGCGTTAGACAAGGATTTTGTTAAGTGTCGATGCTCAGAAGTGTGTTGTACTGTTTTTGTTTTACATATACCCATTTCTGTTTCCATTATCCTTTCCCGGACACCACTTGACTCTTGGATGATAACCGTAGGATTGTTTCACTATCCATATATGCTGTGGTGTGACAAAGGACCTGAACTTGAGTCGTACCAATCAAGCTGGGGAACAGTGAACCTGGTAGTTACTGAGAGTGTCCAGTGACAGGGGCTGGACTCCACAGGGAAGCACTTCGGAGTTGCAAGGCAAAGTAAGGGCTGGCAGAGCCCTGAGGAGATCGTTTGGGTGGCTAACAGGCTGCAGTGTTCAGGAGCTGACACCCAGTTTAGTCCTAGCAAGGCTCTCTGTTGCTGAGGGAGAGGGATAGCACAGTGACTTACAGTCCCGGGCACCCCGAGAAAGTGCTCGTAACGTAATGCCTCTGCACAAAGTGATAGCAGGAGGGGTTTTATCAGATGAGGTGTCTTCCAGCAATTTTTGCCCTAAACAGTCAGGCTGGTTCTCATTCTTATGCAGCTGTATAATTCTTCTCCAGAAGTAGCCACATCTCTGTATTCTTGGACAGCTTTGTAAATATACTTGGGGATGAAAGGTACTATATCATTTTTTTTTGTTCATGGAACGATAGGACTGAATACTTTCTCACATGGAGTCCTATTCAAATCAGTGGGACTAATTGCATGAATAACGCAAACAGGTTTTGGCAATTCTGTTTACAAACTACTGGCCCATCGTTAAGAAACCCCACTTTACCTGCCCAGAATTTCCTTCGGGTCATAATTCTTATAAAATTCCTGGGCCGAATGCCAGTCTGGTAGCTCCTCCTCCTTGGTCATGTTTGGATCCTCACTGGGCCCACGCTAAAGCCTTGCTTCCAGGTAACAAATAGCTAAATCAAGAAAAAAAACAACTAAATAGTACCATGGCTGTCTGTTTCCTCTAACCAGCCCTCTAGTCTCCATGGGGAGGAATGAAGGTAACTATCTTAATTTTACAGCGACAGGGAGCAGGCGGCTGAGACAGAGCGGTTAAGTAGTATGCACAGGTGCACACAGTGAGCTTGGATCAGAAGAGTTTCTGGCACCCAGGCCTGTGCTCAAACCACTGCTGCGCTCACTATCAACAACAGCCAAGGTTTTCAAAAGCCACTGGTACCCCACCTGAGATGTGATAAAGCGGTGGTTCCCAAACTAGGAGTGCGGCTTGTTCAGGATAAGCCCCTGGCGGGCCGGGCCAGTTTGTTTACCTGCCATGTCCGCAGGTTCGGCCGATCGTGGCTCCCAGTGGCCACGGTTCGCCGTTCTCGGCCAATGGGAGCTGCAGGAAGTGGCGTGGGGCCGAGGGACGTGCTGGCCGCCACTTCCCGCAGCCCCCATTGGCCTGGAGCGGCGAACCGCGGTCAGTGGTAGCCGCGATCGGCCGAACCTGCAGACGCAGCAGGTAAACAAACCAGCCCGGCCTGCCAGGGACTTACCCTGAACAAGCCACGCCCCTAGTTTGGGAGCCACTGTGATAAAGGGCCCTGATTTTCAGAGAATGGCTGATTGGTGCTCTCTGAAAACCAGGCCTTTTGGAATGTTTCACACTGGGCCACCCAAATCAATAGAAACTTGAGAAACCGTTGGCTTATTTACCAGGGTCCTTTTGCAATAGATTATAGCACGTCAACAAGACTGGCCAATGGCTATTTCTGAGCCCTCCCACCCTCCTCCAGTAATGATACATTATTGTCAGCTTTTGAAATAAAACATTAAGCATCACAAAACTGTCTAAAGTGTTTGGATTTTTTTAAAATCCATTAAAAAGCTAAATAAAAATTTCTCTCAGAGAAAGGAAAAAAAAAACCCACCCAAATACAGTTTTAGGGCTGGATGACATCTGAGCTGCTGCTTCTGCTAGGAGGATATTCTGCTGATCAGCATAAACTTGAGTTATGCTAAATAGAGACATTCAGATCTGTACTTCTCCCACGCGGCTCCGTGTTATGAAGCACTGTGCTTGCAGCAGATCGGTTTCATAAGGTCAAGGTTTGGATAACACGTTCTGTGTTTCTAAGACTCCGAGTATCATCACTGTGAAATACAGCAGTTTGGAAACCAAGTTTCCAAGAGTCCATTCAGCACCTGTAGACTTGGGGCCTGATCCTAGCGGGAGTTAAGGGTGCTCAGAATCTCCCTGGAGACATCCAGTGCTTACTTACAAACTCTTTTCTGTTTCTTTTTGTGTGCGTGCATGTGAGAGGGAAGCGGGGCGGTTGAAGTCACTGCTCCTGTTGAAGTCAGTGGCTAGGATTGCCAACAGTCCCTTATTACAAGGGATGTGCCTTATGTTTTCCTCTCTGTACAACACTGGCAGTTGCTGAGTGCTGCAAAAAAGCAGCAAGAAATACCCCTGGCGAATGTAGGTGAGTGATGCTCATTATTTAATAATGATAATATCAAGAGGAGGGGCAGTGTGGGTGTAACACCGACAGCCCCGGTCGTTGGCTGGCGGGATTGAGCCTGAGACCTCTGGAGCTAAATGCATGAGCCTCTACTGCATGAGCTAAAAGCCAACAGGCTCTTAGCTAAGGTTGTAGTGGAGTCATTAATCTCTCAGTGATCTTGGTGCCACTACATGGGACAGAGCCCTGCACCCAGGAGGTGTGTGGGCAGGGCCGGCTCCAGACCCCAGCGCGGCAAGCACGCACGTGGGGCGGCCCTTTCCCGGGGGGGCGGCAGGCTGGGCCGGCGAACCTGCCGCAGTCATGCCTGCGGGAGGTCCACCGGAGCCCCGGGACGACCGGACCTGCCGCAGGCATGACTGCGGAGGGGGCGCTCGTCCTGCGGCTCCAGTGGACCTCCCGCTGGCATGACTGCGGACGGTTCGCTGGTCCCGCGGCTCGGCTGGACCTCCCGCAGGCATGCCTGCGGCAGCTCAACCAGAGCCGCCGGACCAGCGAACCGCCCGCAGCTGCGGGAGGTCCAGCCGAGCCGCGCGACCAGCGGACCCTCCGCAGTCATGCCCGCGGGAGGTCCGCTGCTCCCGCGACTCCGGGGCGCCTCCCGCGCATGACTGCTTGGGGCGGCCAAGAAGGTAGAGCCGCCCCTGTGTGTGGGTTACACAGGGTACTAAGAAAACAGTCCCTTATTTTTTAAATACAGTGTTGGCAATGCTACACTCTCTTGGCTGCAAAGGAAGTAGGGGCAGGCCCTAACTTTCACAGATGGCCTTGTTTGTTCAGAACCCCAGTTGAGACACCTCTAGGGACAGGGTCCTATGAGGAACTGAACTCCTACAGGGCTCCTCGCTGAGCCTGGCCTTCTTGAAATTCTCCAGCCGTTGTGTGCGTGCTCAGCACCACTGGAAAAAAACAGGCCTCTAACATAAGCCGTTTAGCATTAGAGGTTTCTTTTGTAAAAGTGCCAGAAAGCTTTGGAGGGGCTGTTCACCAAGTTTATTTCATGGCCAGTTGCAGTTGGCCAGAAAGTCTCAGGGTTGCAATTTTGCCTCCACATTGTCTTTTTGTTTGACCTATCAGTAACATGAGGATTCTGCTACAATACCTACAGATGTGCTTTCATTTCTCTGCAGTGCATTCAGCTCATGTCCTCAAATGGTGTCTGTCCTGGCCTGGTTCTAAGAAACAAAACGCTCTTCCTGAAGGTCTTCAGTCTTGAGCTATGCTCCATTCTGAGTCACTTGATATCAGTCTAGCTTATTTATATCAGTGCTAAGGGTTGGATGCTCTTCCTTATTTCACTAACACAAACCAATTTCAATCAATTAACTTAGGGCCACTGAATTTATAAAGAGCAGCCTATAAACTCTTTCAGCTGCTGGAGATAACATACAAGTTAGAAAGTGCACAAGCATTATATAAACCAATAGCTACGGCAAGACCGAGGGGATATTTTAAATAAGGGGGAGGATCAGGCAGAGAAAAGAGAACACCAACACACCTCTGACAAAGTGTCCTCAAGAGGGCATGTGAATTTGGCTTGTTTTTAAGGGGGAAATTGAGGCAGGTATACAGGGGGAGTGAGTCCCACCCCCATAGCAAAAGCTCAGTGTCTACTGAGTTCAGCTCAAGGGTGGCACCTGGCAAGGCAGGTGGTGTCAGGGCACATAGACCCACCACAAGGCCTCTCCACATGAGGTGCTGAGGGCCCTCTACCGCCACACCAAGCTGAAATGCTCAACACCTTGCAGCTGGGATCTTAAGGGTTTTTAAAATCTTAAGGGCCTGATTGGAGGACTTCAGTGGGAGCTGAGAATGCTCCGTACCTCCTGGGAGACGCTCAGCACCTTGCAAGATCAGACCTTTAAGGTCTCTTTTTTTTGTCTAGTTTTGTGGAGAAAAGACCTAGATTTGGAGTTCTCTTCAGCGGGAGGGCTCCCATAGACTTCAGTGGATGCAGCAAGCTCCAGCCTAACAGAGCTGCTTAGAATCCACTGGCCCCTTTTACAGGCAGCTGTTGTAAAGAACTAACAACAGCAGGAGAGTCCAGTAGTATTATTGGTCCCGTAAAAGGAGACTTCTTTATCAGGGTAATATTAGAGAAGGAAAATTGATTATCTCAGCATGGATAAACCTAGACACCTGCACCAAGTCTGCATTTCATATTATCCCCATGTCATGTATTTTGAAACTTTGAGAGCCTGAAATAACTGATTGGCCACCCCTGGTTTAATGTATACACACAGACTTACTGACTTTTGCAGCCACAGATGATAATTGTCATAACCTCAAGAGCTGGGCATGTCTGCGAGAGCTCGGGTCTTCTGCCCTGTGGCGGGGTGGTGGGGCTTGGGGCTTCTGCCCCACGGGAGGTGCCTGCCAAGGCTTGGGGCCCCAGCAGGTGCGCCCCAATCCCCCCCACCCTGCTGCAGGGCAGAAACCCCGAACTCCCCATCCCTGGCAATCTGTTGGACTGAGAATGGGGGGACGACATGGAGGGGTCCAGGAGCTGCACTTTAACTGTAAAAGAGCCGCATGTGGCTCGCGAGCCATGGTTTGGCCACCCCATATTAAACCCTACAGAATAGAGCAGATACAGGCCAACATCTCTCTGAACTGTTAGTACCAGTCTTTCTACTCTTGATGCACCCTTTAAATTAACATACTTGGTAAAAGGGCAAAGCTCAATATTGCAAGATAACGGGCTAAATTCTACTTTGACACCAGTGCAGTCAATGGAGTCATTCCCGTTACACTGCTACAATATTGTAATGACAGCGGAATTGGACACAATCTATTCCAAAGGCCTGATTGGACTTTTGTTTCAGAAATCCTGCTGGTTTTAGCATTCACTAGTGGATCTGAGAGGGGCTTTCAGCTCCAGCAAGATTACATAATTACCTCTAGGGTACCAAAAGGACCCACCATGCCACAGGCACATAAGAAAACAAGGATCTCTGCCTTACAACTGAGGCTTTATGTGATCACTTGTAAGGAGCTACCGTATATAAAACATCACACCATAGCAATGATTTGTAGCTCTAACCGGTTGCTTCATACGCTCCCCCCCCCTCCTTTGTAGCTGTATTCCTACTGCTTGTTTCCTTTAGAGAGCTGTTTCTAGACACAGCAGGTCCCTACTTACCATTACCTCTTTGCAGATTCTGCCTTCTACCGTCAGCCCAAATTTTCCTGGAGCAGCGATTGGGGATCAAATTACTACCACAAAAGTCAAAACGAACTTGAACGATAAGGGTCTGAGACACAGACCACTTTGAGTCCCACAATAACAACCCAGCCTTCAGCCCAGCTGCTAACTCATTGCAGGTCAGTGTCCGTGTGAGGACTGCAAAGCCAAAAATAAATTGCAGTGCGACTTGGAAGCAATGCCAGAGCCTCAGGGATGAACGTACGTCGCCACAACATTTGTTTAATTTCTGCTTAGGAGCGGAAGGTTGGGAAGCAACATGAATGACCCTATTTTGAAGGGATCAGAAACCATTCAATAGGGAGCAGCGCTTTCCTGGGTCTCCTACATGTTACTGAATTGTAATAGCAGGCTGAGTAGTTTCTTGTAAGTGATCAGTATTTTTTCTAAGCATTTGGAGCCAATTCACAACTGTTATTAGGTAAGATTTGATGGGATTCACGCACAGAGCATAGAAAGGACTAGTAACCCCAGCATGCATGTTTCTGAAGTGCTGTCAGAGGAGTGGGAGGTAATTAAGCTAAAGCCAATTTGATGAGTAGTAACAAGGTGAGAAGGCAGAAGCCCCATCTTCACCGCCTTTGTCCTTCGTGCTCGCTTCCCCCTCTGAGCTCTGAACATTTAAGCTAATGTATATACTCAATAATACTGTTGAGAGGGTTCTCTGACCCCCTTGTCCTCCTGTTCTTCCCCCCCTGAAATGGGTCACCTGCCAGCTTTGCCTTTCCCGGTTCTTGTCTCAGCTCCTTTGCTGCAGTACATCTGCTCAGTTCCTTGTAACTGGGATTCTATGCGCACTGTTTAAACTACTGCGGCTATTCTTGCCAGGGCTCCCATGGGAGCAGCCACACAGGATTCCTAGGAAACCTCTACAGAAGTAAGTTTGAGACTAAAATGTGAAGTCATGATGGGGAGGGAAGAGAAAAATCTCTGCTTTGGTTCAAGAGCAAGTGCTCAGGCTACAAAGCCACCTTTAAGATACAGAATGGTAAAGAGTCTTACCCAGGCCATTATGCAAAGTGTTGCACTCGTCTCTTGACCTTATCAAACTTTCCCCCATATCTACATGCATCCTTGCACTTTATTTCAAGAATAGTATCCAACATTAATTCCATCCGCACCGTAACAATTTACATAGCTATACATCTCCTACAGCCTAAACACAAGCTGATCAAGTTGAAGCGTACTTGTTCAAGGATAGCAGAATGGAGATGGAAAAAGTGAATAAGGAAAAGTTATTTACTTGTTCCCATAATATAAGAACTAGAGGCCACCAAATGAAATTAATGGGCAGCAGGTTTAAAACAAATAAAAGGACTTTCTTCACACAGCACACAGTGAACCTGTGGAACTCCTTGCCTGAGGAGGTTGTGAAGGCTAGGACTATAACAGGGTTAAGTCCATTAATGGCTATTAGCCAGGATGGGTAAGGAATGGTGTCCCTAGCCTCCGTTTGTCAGAGGGTGGTGATGGACGGCAGGAGATCACTTGATCATTACCTGTTAGGGTCACTCCCTCTGGGGCACCTGGCATTGGCCACTGTCAGCAGACAGGATACTGGGCTGGATGCAGGGCCGGCTCTATTGTTTTCGCCACCCCAAGCAGTGTGCTGAATTGCTGTCGCGGACAGCAGAGGCAGTCCGTGTGCCGTTAGGGTGGCACGCGCGTTTCCGAGCGGCGGCAATTCGGCGGCAGCTTCTATGTTCAGCTGTCCGCGGCGGCGCAGCTTCTGTCTTCCAGCTGAACACAGAAGCTGCTGCCGAATTGCCACCGCTCGGAAACGTGCGTGCCACCCTAATTCGGCGGCAGCTTCTATGTTCAGCTGTCCGCGGTGGCGCAGCTTCTGTCTTCCGGCTGAAGACAGAAGCTGCCTCCGAATTGCCACCGCCGCGAAAACGCGCGTACCATCCACAGCGGCAATTCAGCGCGCTCCTCTTTTCCAAGCTGAAAAGTCCTAGCCTCTTTACTCTCTCCTTGTATGGGACCCGTTCCAAACTCCTAATCATTTTAGTTGCCGTTATCTGAATCTTTTCTAGTGCCAGCATATCTTTTTTGAGATGAAGAGACCACATCTGCATGCAGTATTCAAGATATGGGCATACCATAGATTTATATAAGGGCAATAAGATATTCTCAGTCATATTCTCTATCCTCTTTTTAATGATTCCTAACATCCTGTTTGCTTTTTTGACTATCGCTGCACACTGCGTGGATGTCTCCAGAGAACGATCCATGATGACGCCAAGATCTTTCCTGATTAGTTGTAGCTAAATTAGCCCCCATCATATTGTATGGATAGTTGGGGTTATTTTTTCCAATGTGCATTACTTTACATTTATCCACATTAAATTTCATTTGCCATTTTGTTGCCCAATCACTTAATTTTGTGAGATTTTTGAAGTTCTTCATAGTCTGCTTTGGTCTTAACTGTCTTGGGCAGTTTAGTATCATCTGCAAACTTTGCCACCTCACTGTTTACCCCTTTCTTCAGATCATTTATGAATAAGTTGAATAGGATTGGTCTGAGGACTGACCCTTGGAGACCATCACCAGCTACCCCTCTCCATTCTGAAAATTTACCATTTATGCCTACCCTCTGTTCCCTGTCTTTTAACCAGTTCTCAATCCATGAAAGGATCTTCCCTCTTATCCTATGACAACTTAATTTATGTAAGAGTCTTTAGTGAGGGACCTTGTCAAAGGCTTTCTGGAAATCTAAGTACACAATGTCCACTGGATTCCCCTTGTCCACATGTTTGTTTGACCCCTTCAAAGAACTCTAATAGATTAGTAGGACATGATTTCCCTTTACAGAAGCCATGTTGACTTTTATGTTCTTCTGTGTGTCTGACAATTTTATTCTTTACAATTGTTTCGACTAATTTTTGCCCGGTACTGACATTAGATTTACTGGTCTGTAATTGCCAGGATCACCTCTAGAGCCCTTTTTAAATATTGGCGTTACATTAGCTAACTTCCAGTCATTGGATACTGAAGCTGATTTAAAGGACAGGTTACAAACCATAGTTAATAGTTCCGCAATTTCACATTTGAGTGAAATCTTGGATGAATGCCATCTGGTCCTGGTGACTTATCAATTAATTCCAAAACAACCTCCTAATGACACTTCAATCTGTGACGATTCCTCAGATTTGGGCATCTCCCTAACATCCTCAGCTGTGAAGACTGAAGCAAAGAATTCATTTAGTTTCTCCGCAATGACGTTATCATCTTTAAGCGCTCCTTTTGTATCTCGATTGTCCAGGGGCCCCACTGGTTGTTTAGCAGGCCTCCTGCTTCTGATGTACTTAAAAAAAACATTGTTATTGCCTTTTGAGTTTTTGGCTAGTTGTTTTTCAAACTCCTTATTGCATTTTTACACTTAATTTGGCTGTTTATTATGCTCCTTTCTATTTAACTCACTAGGATCTGACTTCCACTTTTTAAAAGATGCCTTTTTCTCTCAGTGCTTTTTACATGGCTAAGCCACAGTGGCTCTCAGTGTTTTTTACTTTGGGGTATACATTTAAGTTGGGCCTCTATTATGGTGTCTTTGAAAAGCGTCCATGTAGCTTGCAGGGATTTCACTCTTCTCACTGTACCTTTTTAATTTCTGTTTAACCTCATTTTTGCATAGTTCCCCTTTCTGAAATTAAATGCCACAGTATTGGGCTGTTAAGGTGTTCTTCCCACCACAGGAATGTTAATTGTTGTTATGGTCACTATTTCCAAGCAGTGCTGTTATAGTTACTTCTTGGACCAGATCCTGCATTCTACTCAGGACTAAATTGAGAATTGCCTCTCCCCTTGTGGGTTCCTGTACCAGCTGCTCCAAGAAGCAGTCATTTAAAGTATCAAGAAATTTTGTCTCTGTGTTTCGTCCTGAGGTGACATGTACCCAGTCAATATGGGGATAACTGAAATCCCCTATTACTGAGTTCTTTATTTTGATATCCTCTCATCTCCCTTAGCATTCCATAGTTACTATCACTGTCCTGGTCAGGTGGTCGATAATAGATTCCCTACTGTTATATTCTTATTAGAACATGGAATTACTATCCATAGAGATTCTATGGAGCATGTGGATTTTTACTTCATTTGATTCTACATTTTCTTTCACATAGTGCCACTTCTCCCCCATGACCTGTTCTGTTCTTCTGATATATTTTGTACTCCGGAATGATTGTATCCCATTGATTGTCCTCACTTCACCAGGTTTCTGTGATGCCAATCATATCCATATCCTCCTTTAATAAGATGGGTGAACTAGAGTGCCTTGTGTTAGACTTCTAGCATTTGCGTACAAGCACTTTAAAAACTTGTCACTGTTTATTTTCTGCCCTTTTCTGATGTGTCACATTCTTTGTGAATGTTTCTCATCTGATCTGGCCCATATTTTATCCTCTCCTCCTGACTAAAGCCTAGAGAATCTCTATCAATAGACTCTCCTCTAAGATAAGTCTCTGTCTGATCCACTTGCTCCTCTGCAGCAATCGGCTTTTCCCCCATATCTGTTTAAAAACTGCTCTGCAACCTTTTTAATGTTAAGTGCCAGCAGTCTGGATCCACTTTGGATTAGGTGGAGCCCATCCTTCCTGTATAGGCTCCCCCATCTCAAAAGTTTCCCCAGTTCCTAATAAATCTAAACTCCTCTTCTCTACACCATCGTCTCATCCACGCATTGAGAGGCTGAAGCTCTGCCTGCCTACCTGGCCCTGCGAGTGGAACTGGAAGCATTTCTGAGATAGAGGTCCTGGATTTTAGTAGGGACCAGACTTCCAAGAATGCTCATCAGCATAAATAGGGCATGTGTGTGTGCTCTAAACTCTCCTGAAAACACTGTCCTTAGGCTAACATAGGAGGGGTGTTTCCCTAAAGATCTATTTCCTCATTTTATTCCCACAGAAAGTGATAACCCCTAATTCACAGGCTCTCATTAGACACACTTCAAACATTGAGATAATTTTATTTAGTCTTAGTCTCACATTTACACAACAGCAACAATGTAATCAGCAGAAAACTAGTTTTGATTAGGCCCCTTGAAACATTTTGCCCATCTTCAGAATCTTATACAACTCCCTCCCCTGATCTCTCGTTTAGAACTATCCTGTTACAATCCAGCATGTCTATCAATGTGGCAGAAAAATCGAAAGGACCGTTTAAGTTTTGGGCATTCAGTTGTGAATATATGAACTAACAAGATGTCACAGATCGCTTTAGACTTTAGAAGTTTACTACTGAAGCATCTTTCAATTTTAAAGATCTTTGAATGCTCATTTTCAGCTTCTTCATTCTGTAGAATTTGATTAGGATAAACCTGTAAATTAAACAGTTAGAATTAGGGACAAGATAAATTTTAATGCTGAGAAAATCTTTAATCCACAGGTAGTGAACAATCTGCTTTGTATGATTCAGGAAGACTTAATTCCTCTGACATTAGGGATCACTAGGTTTCATATTCCAACTGTGCTTGCGTAGACTAACAGTTGCACAATTGGCAATTTCTCCTCAATAAAAAGCAGAGATGTCTCTGATGGAGAGTAACACCCATCATTAGATAAGCACTGTAAATGCACTTTACAGAGCTTAGCATAGCTAGTACAAGTTTGAGTTACCACTCCTTTGGAGTCCATCTTTAATTTCAGACTTGGACATGCAAAGGAAGAAACAAATTAGAAGCTTTTGTGCATTCTTTCAGTTCCATTGGAAATGACTACAGGGGGCTCTGACACGCAAGCCAGAATGGATATTACCAAGTACCATGCTGGTTCTTGTCCACTTCTGATAGAGAGACTAGGAACAGGTCCAGTTCCTTATCTAATTAATCTTATTGATTTAGGTGATTTAAGTCTGTACCAGACTACACACAACTAAGTAAGCTACTCACCATTAGCAAACCTGCATTGCTTCAACACCTCGCTGAAGCCCTCACACAGTTTGAGGTCACTCTGGTTCTGTGCACACTCCAAAAACTGCTTCATTTCATACTGGCAGGCAGGGTACTGGGACTGCTGCTGGTATGCAGGCTGGGCTGCTTGAGGCTCCTGAAAAGGAAGCCACAGAAGCACAAATTCACATTTTAAAAAATGAACACTGATGAAGATTTCCAGCTACAGAGAACCACACTTTAAGAGGACCTATTATAATAGGTACATATCTGCTTATTTCTTCTCCTGTGAAGAAGGTAGCAGGAGCTCCCTTGGAAGCTGTGCAACTTTCAAATACTAGAGGTAATATCCTGGCCCCACTGAAGTCAAAGGGAGTCTTCCCAGTCTTAGGAATTTAGGATTTCATCCAGAGTTCAGCAATGTAAGAACTGTCCCTAAAGGGATTCAAATCCCAACACAGGGACAAGAGTACCCAAAAAAGCCTAGTCCCAAGCATCACATTGGTGAATAGGGGTCAATTTAAATTCAGTAAAACATTAAGGTATTTTCCTGGTCCCCTTTATGATTGGAGACTTGTTGATAAATGAGCTAATGTTTTGGATTGCAGTTATGTCTGCATTTTAAAGAAAACTGATCAGAAAGGGCATTAATGGAAGGCTGATCCATAATTCTCCACAGTCTCTTTCAGTAAGATTAAGAATTTGGTACAAAAGCAGAACAAGACAAGATGTTCAAAGGCAGCTGACAGAATCTGAGCTTTATACCTAGCCTCTAGCTGACCATCTTAATCAATCTAGTCTTTTTTCTACTTGAGTGAAAAGCAGCATATGGAAATTCTCTTGTGCACAAATCCAACAGCTAAATATTTCAGACCTTCATCCCAAACTCTTAATGAATCCTAGAACAGCAGTTAATGCTTGAATACCCCCAAAGCTTCCACCCGTAACATCTTATTACTCTGATGGCTAATCTACCAATCAAACCATAAAGGCATTAGATTTGCCTGAGCATATCTGTTACGCACCCTTTTTCTGAGGGGTTGTGGCGTGGGGTGGCAAGAGCCAGTCACTTCTAAACCCAGTATACCCACCACTACATGATACTACCCCTTTAAACTATTGAAGTTTGATTTGTTGGAAGTACATTTCATAAATGGTAAGGTGGTAACTGCTTTGCAAGATAAATATACTAGAATAGAATTATGCATGTATCCCCATATACCATCTCCATGCATTAAGCTGTCATTAGGCCTATACCGTCCATCACTATGGCTCGCCTTACAAGTTTCCTATTTCATACACAGCTCAAACTTAATATACAATATCAAGCCATGTACCTGGTAAGTAATGTCAGGCCTTTCAGCTTCAGAGCTGCTTCCTCCACCAAATCCTCCTGTCATGGCATGACCCAGCGTGTGTCCTACAGCTGAGCCTACTGCTACTCCTGCAGCTGTTGTAGCCATCTGCGCCATCAGACCAGGCTGCCTTGGTGCAGGAGATGCCACTGCAGATGCAGGGGCCGGTGCTGGTACTGGAGCACGAGCTGCAGGGGGTGGGGGTGCAGCTCTCATTTGCGGTGCATGACTGCATTAGAAAAAAAAATCAATTAATGCAAAAAAAACCCACCAACCTTTATAAAAAGCTCCCCATTTAAAAGCTGAGTTTTTGAATACCTGTAATGTTTATACCACATGCATGTCTTGCAATACTAATGGCTTGACTGCACTACCTGCCTGATTGGCGGGCAGTGATCTATCGCATCTAGTATAGATTGAGCGCTCTCCCGTCAACTCTGGTACTCCACCAGAATGAGAAGTGCAAGCGGAGTCACCCGAAGAGTATCAGCTGTTGACTTACTGCGGTGTCTTCACTGCAGTCAGAAGATCTAAGTACCTTGACTTCAGCTATACAAGTCACCTAGCTGAAGCTGTGTAACTTAGATCGATCTCCCTCCTGTAGTGCAGACAAGGCCAAGTCAGAGTTGTTCATGCATTAGGCTTAGGTCCCCTTTTTGAGACCTTCATAAAGATTTCACAAATGGATACGTGAGAGTCAGACCCTCTGCCCATAATGCGAATGAAAAGAAAAAGTGTGTGACCCATGGGATAATCGACGCGTCGTGGATTTTTCAAACCAGAGCCAGTGGGGTTTTGCTAAGGCCAATCCACAGCCAGTCCATCCTGCAGGTGCCACAAAACTAGTTTAGTTCACGGCCGTTAAGGCGCTACCCAACCCGGTTACAAATCGGATGCCCTCTAGGCCGGTTAAACATTTACCGCCTCGACAAGGCCACAGCGCTCAATAAACAACAACATCTCCCTCTGCAGGAGAAGAGGCCGGGGACTGTTACATAACCGAGGCCTTCGCTCGCCCTCTGCGGCGGGCCTTGGCCCCACGGGACACCCACCCGCCGCTCCGCCCGAGCTCCCGCTGCCCTGCGCGCACCACGCCCGCGTGGGGCGGCGCGTGAGAGCCCCCGGATCCCGGCAAGGGCCGTAACTGAGTGTGACGGTGGGGGCGGGGCTGCTGCCCCGACAGGCCTGTGGAGACAAGGTGAGATTTACGGGACCACCCCCCGCCTCCCCGGTGCCGCTCACCGGGCCGGGGGCGCCATGCGGGACGTGCGGCTCCTGCTGCCTCTCGGCATGGCGGGCGGACTCGCTAACGGCCGGGACGTGCGGCGGTGGCTGCTGCACCCTCCTTTCCCTGCGAAGGCCGCGAGCCTGACTGAGCCGATCCGCCGCTTCCGCTTCCGTCCCCTTGAAGGTCACCGGGTTTCCAGCAGCGGCGCGCCCTGATGATGTCACGCGCGCGCCCGGCATAGAGGGCGGGGCCAATGTTGAGCGACAGCGAGACTTCTGTGCTGCCTCTTGTTAAGGCTCCTCTGGCCCAGTCTCCAGCCCCTGCCATGGATGGGAGAGACTCTGCTAGTGTCCCCATCCACCTGCCCTCTCCCAGCCAGGCTGGGTGAGGAGGCTCTGCTGGGATCTGAAGAGCAATCCTGTATCCCCACAGAAGCCCTGCTGGGTGGAGAAAGGATGTTCTAGGGCGGCCCCACGTCCTTGGTTAAGACCCTATCTCTAGGCTGATGGATGTCAATGAAGTGGCTGCAGTATTGGGAAGTCAAGTGCAACTCCTGGGACAATCAGAACCTGTGACCAACACGTGGTCACTGTCCCTGTGGAGTTGATCTTAACATTTACGGGGTGAAATCTTAGTTATAAATGGTCAGTTTTAAATGGTCGAAGAATGATAAAGAACTTAATGTATCTGTTTGTATAGCAACCATAATGGGGCCCCACTCCTGATGGAGACCTCTAAGTGCTGTCCAAATAGAAATGTGAATTTATAATAGTAAAAGCATCTCATGTTAATGTCCCTCACCAGCACTACTGTTCAAAATTCAAGCCAACAGAATGAAAAATAACGAATATTCAGAGGAAACCAATTAGCAAAGTGACTACAGAGCCAATAAATGCATTTGGTAAGAAAGTCTTACAGAATAGAGCCATCTACAATCAAATTACATAGTCTTGTGAATGCTGTTGTGTATATAATCTGTGTTTAAATGAGTTATTATATATTGAATTAAGCCAAGTTTAATGAACGTGAAAGATTTTTTCGTATGTCTGAAACATGTTAGTACTATACAAATATTACTTCCTAAAACTTATTTGGGTACAGATTCTCGCACAAAGCACCCTGTAATACAACACCTGTTCACAGCTGTTCAGCTAAAGTCCTAAATGTTTTTCTCTTTTAAACTGTGATTGGTCTAGCATGTGTGAGAAATTATACTGTTCATTTAAATTTATTGCCACCTTTTAATTTTGATCTATTAATAATTGCACTTGTTCTCTAGAGCATGTATCAATTCCAACTTTATAGCACTGTGGTAATAAACAATCAGAAAGAGTGGCAGACATCTCCCCCCTTTACCTTTATTTCATATCTCACTGCCCCGATTAACATTTTCTGTTTAATCCCTATTTAACTTCCAGTTCCCCAAAAAAGCATAATTGTGTCATTTTCACATACAGAAGGGACCTATCATCTTATTAGATAACTGTCTAGAACAGGGGTCGGCAACCTTTCAGAAGTGGTGTGCCAAGTCTTCATTTATTCACTCTGATTTAATGTTTCGCATGCCAGTAATACATTTTAACGTTTTTAGAAGGTCTCTTTCTATAAGTCTATAATATATAATTAAAATATTGTTGTATGTAAAGTAAATAAGGTTTTTAAAATGTTTAAGAAGCTTCATTTAAAAGTAAATTAAATTAAAATGTAGAGCCCCCTAGACCGCTGTCCAGGACCCGGGCAGTATGAGTGCCATTGAAAATCAGCTTGCGTGTCGCCTTCGGCATGTGTGCCATAGGTTGCCTACCCCTGGTCTAGAAAGTAAAAAAACGAGTATTGATCAGAAAAACTATGACCATGATTCCACACAGAGTTGTGTGCAGGAACAGCTGTCTACCCACACACAGCTCATTTAAAGTCTTAAAAAAAAAAACCAATCTTAAGAGCAGCAGGGGAACTGATAGAACCCAACTCCCAAAAATTGCCATGATCAAAATCAGATTACTTATGTGATTTTATGGACAATAAAAGCCACTCTTTTAAAAAAAAAAAGCCAATATCTTTATTTACATATATTCATACAGCTTTCATTTATTAGAAATTTTATTTACAATTAACCAGTACATAAAAAGGTACTACGTACAGCCCAATGCCAATATACATAACCAGTCATTTAAAAACAAAGAAAAACACCAACATTGCCCTAACAGGACAGCTAAAAGGGATATACTTAATACAAATTAGAGAAGAGTGTGTTAATTTACTGTTGTTACAACACTTAAGATCAACAGAACTTGATGAGAACGTATATTTCAGTTTATTTTGTGGTTTTGATCCCACTTAATATGTAGTTGCCCCTGTATTTTAGGTCCTAGATCCTGCGAACATCTATGCTCACAGTTTTACATGCCTACGTAAATCACTGTGAGACTACTCATGTGCCTGTTCTTTGGAGCAAGAACCATATCTACAATGCCTGTTACAGTTGTGAAGCATCTAGCATAATAGAGTTCTGATCCTGATGAGAGCCCCTTGCTGCTACTGTAATTGCACGTGTGTAACTTTAAGCACAGCAGTAGCCCTTATTATAGTACACAATGGGACTGCTCATGTCAGTAAAATTAAGCATGTGCACGATAGGGGCCGTAGTCAGCTTCCCCTATTCGTATGGGTCTTTCAAACAGCAATAAGGGACAGATATTTTTGAAAATAGTGAAAATTTAAAAAAAAAAAATTTGAAACTACTTTAATCCCCCTTAAAAAAACAAAACAACCCCTTTGATTTCATGTAATGGTGTCCTTTTCAACATTCTGGCTGGGATTTTTAAAGATGCCCAAAATCTCCCTAATTTATTCTGCTTTGAAAATCACAACTCTATCACTTAAGCCCAGATCTTCCAAACTCACACGTGCAGTTGGATCCCAGTACCCACAACGACTCTCATTCACCAGCTTCAACTGGGTTCTTTGTGAGTACAAGAGATCCACCTGCACATGTAAAATCAAGGCCTTAATCAACAACCCAGAGATTTAAGGCCCCAATCTTGCAAATTTTTACACACCTGAGTAAGCTCATTGAGTTCAACAAGACTACTTAAAACATGCATCTATGGACCCTGCAGCAGGATCTACTAGCAAGGAACCCTGACTTTGATAAAGCTTCACCTGGGCACAAGCATCCATACTAAAAGATATGCTTGTAGTGCCTTCAAATGTAAAGTCTCCAAGACCCAAACCCTGGCTTCATATTTGTCTGTAAAGTTCTTAGCATACTGTTGTCATTATATAAAATAACACAAGATGAGGCAAAAAAAGTTGCAAGGACCTTGGTCTTATTGAAAAAGGTGTCACTTATTTGTCCTGCAAGACATGGTATTTAAGCAGTGCAGCAGGTGAGGTTAAGGAGATCCCATTGCATAGCATTCCTGAACAGGGCTCCCTTTTTCTAAGGGGAACAGCAGTTGGAATGCGGGAAGAAGTTTAACATCCGGTCTGCTATTCAGCCTGCAAGAAATGGACACAAAACATTCTCTTTTAGTTACATGATCAGCTACTGTGTGACATTTCACTGTTTCATTTAAACATGAGTTAAGCCAACCCTCTTCCTTTGTAAGCAGCACAAAACCATCCTCCCGAAGAATATTTACAGTGGTCAGGGCCTTAAATTCAGCAAGATCAGGCAGCTCCTTGGGCTGCAGGTGCTGATTCTTCGAAGTAGGAAGGGGAAAGAGCAGCAGATAGAGAGGCGATGAAGTTTTATCACTGCAGTTAGTCTTAACGCTCATTATTATTTATTTGTATTATTACATAGCCTAAGGGTCCTAGTCATTGGACCTGGTCTCCTCTGTGCTAGGTGCTGTACCAACAGAACAAAAAGTCCCCATCTCAGGAAGCTGAGTACCGTGAGAAGGAACATTATGGACCTTGGGTTGCTTTTGGAGGGGATACCACTGGTTTGGGGCTCGCCCCCACAACAGCGAGTTGGGTTTGCGGGGGGGGGGTATGGCAGAAGAACTAGTGTATGGATCTGCGTGGCTGCAAGGGGGTTTCGGGGTGGGGGGCGGTGTAAGGCGCTCGGGTCACCCCCCTGGGAAGGCCGGGGCCTTGGGAAGGGTGGAGAAGGGGCACACGCACCCCCTCCCCGCCCCCCCCCCCCCGAGGGCCTAACGCGTAACTCGCCCTGGCGCTGCGCCTCCCGGCCCGGGTGGAGCGAGGCCCGCGCTGCTCCCGGCGGCGCCGCTTGGCCTGGCTGTTGCGCAGCTTTTGGGCGATCTTCCTCTCGTGGCCGGCGGGGAGGTGGCGGTTGGTGCGCAGCTCCCTCTCCCGGCGGCTGCGGCCCTTCCCGCCGGAGCCCGGGCCCCGCGGCCCGCTCCACTCCCGCACGTTGTACCACTCGTACGGATCGTAGCGGGCCTCGGCCTCCTCCGCCCCAGGGGGCGCTGCCTTCCGCGGCCTCGCGGCGCCCAGGCCCGCTCTCTCCTCCCGCGCCCCTGGCTCTCGCATGCCTGCCGAGCCCGGCTCTGTCGGAGCGCTGTCCCGCCCACCTGGGGGAGAGGACACTCCGCTCCGCCTTCCCATTGGCTCCGCCGCGGAGGGCGGGCTCTAACTCACCACAAACCCCACCCCTCCTGTTGCGTCACAGAGCATGTCGCAGGTTACCGGCCCTTGGGCTTGTACGGTTGCTATGGCAACAGAGGCCTAAGCCAAAGGTTCCCCCTCTCACTTCTCAGGCCTACGCGCGGAGGGGGCATGTGTCCCTTGCCCCAGATATATACACGAGGGGATTGGTCCTGCCCCCAAGTCTATATACAAAGTGGGGGTGTGTCCTGTACAGCAGAGTCATACCCAAAGGGGGTGTCTCCTGCCCACAAATCTATATCTGCAAGGGGTGGTCCCCTGCACCCCACTTCTATATACAAAGGGAGCACTCGTCTATCTAGAAAAGGGGGGGCTCCTCCCCCCCAAGCCTATATACAAAGGGGACCCTTGCTTTCTCTTGCCGAATGTACATCCTTTTTGGCACATAGGATCACTACAACTCCACCATGGGATTGGGATATGTTAGAAAAAGAAGAGGTTCAGAGGAGGTGGCAAAAAATAAGAGTGATTAAAAGGATTAGGACTTTTTAGTACAGAGCGGTGACATGATAGATGTAAAAAGAATAATGAAAGGCATTAGAAAATCGGGCACTTCTATTAGATACTTAATACACATTAAAGTTGTTAGGCCTGAATAAAGATGTAGCACAAAACCAGTTATGCCAACCTGACTGAAGTCAGGCTAACTTAGGTTTCTGGGTAATCCCAGAGTGGAAAAATACTGAGAAGCAGCATTGTCTCACAAAGCCCTGGGAAAGAGTGAGATAAGTGAGGGGCTGGTACCAGCTGTGTTATGTTAGAAACAGTGTTTGAAGAACTGATAAGAAACACTATCCCACAGTTCTGACTCTAACTTTAACTCCCTTACATTCCTAACTTTTGGCGCTTGTTAAGATATTAACAATTCAATATTGTAGAGACTAGGCATGCGTATATATTAAAAGGTGTCTAATTTCTAGTTGTTAGACAAAGGGGGTGGGTAGCTCAAGTGAATGATCTATGACGTAATAAAACTGTCTATATAGGCTAATACTAAGCTGTAAAGGGGGGGCTGGTTCTCTTCGGAGGCGAGCTGCTCTCTGTTGACGCGTGCACTTGTCAATAAAGAGCTTTTGATCGGACCTTGCTGGTGTTGCCTGTCTCTCTGCGGTCAGACAACGAACTTCGCTGTCGGGGTTAGAGTCCCTGACAAAGTGAAAGGCAATATACCTAAAATTGATTAAAGGAAATACTTGTTTAGACAGCACAATTAACCTGTGGATATTGCTGCCACAAGATAGCAAGCCTATTCAGATTTTAAAAAGGATTAGTTGTTTACATGTGTAATAGAAGATCCACAGCTACGTTACAAATATATGATGCAAAGATAGTCCTTGCCCCAAAGAGCTTACAACAACCTACGTATATGCACACCATGGATAAATTTATCCCTCTTATTTCCTGATCCCTACTTATTCAGTTAATGTAGCAAAGTTTTTTTTCCCAATTAGGGGCCTGAGCTAATATCCACTGAAGTAAATAGAAGGACTCCTGTTGAAGTCAATGAACCTGGGATTGGGCCCTGTGTTTGTGAGTAGTTGTTGTGTTTTTGTTTTGTTTTGTTTTTCCAAGTGGCAGAGGGAATCAGCCAAAAGCAAAATCTCAAGCTGCTTTATTTCCCATTGCAGGCAGGTATATCTCTTATTTGTATTGTACGCAAGCATTCAGAAGTTCATATATTTAATATGATTTCTACCATGCAACATTATAACTTAATGCTCAAGTCCAAGGAGGAATAATTACCAGAAGAGAAAATTTGTCGTTCCTTTTCCTCAGTTGTTTGCTGCTATGTAAGGGATGTGCAAAAGACTAGAATTATATTAAATACTGCTAGAAAATTATTTCAGCATTGTTATGTATGATGTTGCTGTTCTCTGACTAGTGATACTCTCTCTGCATGATCACATCATTAGTATTATCAGCTTGTAAAGTATTATTAGTCTGAAGCACAGCTTGAATCACAGATGTAATTTCTGGTAATTCCCGTATTAAAGAGGAGACAAACAGACCGCTTATATTACAACAAAATATTTTATAAAAGCAAATCAGTGAGGTAACCTGCCCATTTAGTGTGATGTATACAACAAATAAACCACACACATAATTTATTTAAATTTATTGGACTATTCAAAACTGTTTGCAGGATTTTCTTTTAATCAATTGGACTATGTGAAACTGTTTGCAGATCTGGAACTTTACTATTGTCTCAGAAGCTGATTCCTCCACCTTCTGAATCTCTGTCATTCTTTTTCCTGGACTTTTTTCCAGTCTGTCAAGATCTCCATGACATATATCTTTCCCTAAATGTCCCTGTTTTTTTAGTTTTGTTTTTCAGCCAGGAAATAATATTTTTAATAATTTCTTAAGATATTATTATTTCAGCTGCCAATTTAACTAGGCTGAAAAATATTTGCTGTGCTGTATTTATATGAAAAATATTCCATGTGTTTCTATAGGTTCTCATACAGAATTTGGATTCAAGATAGTAGTCATTTCAAATTTTGGATCTAGTTTTGAATTCTCTCTCCTAAATTGGGCTCCTGGTGATTCCCAATAGAACATCCTCTATAAATCAGCTATTGACATGGAAAGCATCGTTCAAAAGTTGACAGAGCAAAAATAAATTTTGTTCCACCTGAAGTAAAAATTCAGGACCCAATCCTGTACCTGTTGAGTGCCTATTGTGAACAGTTGTGTCCTCAACTCTCAGGGACTTTAATGAGAATTGAAAGTGCTAAGCACCTCTTAGGCACTGCCTGGGTTCTTACATTATATATGAAAATATTCTTGACTGGAGACTTTGTGTTATTTGGGGGCTGAACTTCACAAATGTGACTGTTGCCAGGCAAGAGATAGGGTTGTTTCTGTTCCCCCACACCTCACCTTTATTATCTCTTCTGTGGAATTAGACTTTTTTTCACCACACCAGTAGAAATTAGAGGCTAAACAGCAATAGACATTTATTTGAACTTAAACCCTTGTTAGAGAGCAAGGACAGCCTTTTTTATTGTTCATACATTTTTATGTGTCCTGAGCAATACATCTCTTCTCTTTGCTGCAGTCATTTCACAATGTGTTTCTGTGTATTGATTTTGTTCCATAGAACAAAAGAGGCACTAATGGCATAATTCGAGCGATGAATGCTGCCATTGTGTTGCTCTGTTGTTTCTTGTTCCTTGGGAAATTCTACAGAGGCTTATATTGTACTGACTTACTTTCTGTAAGTATGTCTAGCTAGCAGCAAGCCCAGAAAGCTCAAGAGAGTAGGTGGATAGGTAGGCTGTGATTGTACTTTAAATATGCAGGAAGATAGTGGGTGTGGCTGGTGCTTATAGTAGTGCAAGGCTCATTCTAGACTCTGCTGTTATACCTCTTTTGTATTTATAGTTCAGAGACTTTAGCTGGCTTCTCGAACTATAACCAGAGATGTATTGAAATTGCTCCTGCCAGAAAAACCTTATTTTCTAGACTATCTTGTTCTAGGACGTTAATTCATAAGAAAACATATTCTCATGAATCAATCTCCTCTCCTCCTTAATCACCCTACTGCTTGGTTCTCAAAATGTTTAGTTCTGCAGATTACCAGGAAAAGAATCTACAAATCACTGATGATTTTTAGACACAATTTAAGATTATTGTCCTATACCTATCCTTTCCCCCCGTTTCCTTCTTCCATAACCTCTCATATATTACAGTAAGGGTTAATGGAAGTACTTAGAATCATAGAATCATAGACTTTAAGGTCAGAAGGGACCATTATGATCATCTAGTCTGACCTCCTGCACAATGCAGGCCACACCTTGTGCCTTTCTTGTTTCTTCTCTAAATGGACTAAAGCATAAAGGGCACTTCCAAAAGGAGATGCATGTGCTAAAACCCGTTGATGGTTTGTCCTACCAAGGTCAATGCCACAAATACCATTTACTTCAAAGGGAGCAGGATGGAGCGTCTATTAATTAATTTCGTAAAGTGAGTTTGGAGTTGTTTATTGACATTTTAGTGCTGTTTGGGATGTTTATGGAAACAACGTGGCTCCTGGAAGAAAAACACTAGTTATCTAGAGCCAATCTAGAAGCACCTTAAGGCCCTACCCCCACATTGATGTTTTCCATTTTCCCCTTTGTATCCATGCAGTAACATTCATGTGCCCGCTGACCATGTCCTAATGCACTTTGCCTGTCTCCGCCAACAGCATTATTATACAACAAAACTGGTAATTGAGTGGGGGATAGATCTGTTGGGGCTGATTCCTTCCTTCACAAAATTGGGTGTGATGTTAATGGGTTGTTCTTTGGCAGGGTACGCCCAGCCTAAAAGCTATTGGGGAGCCAATGGAGGGAGGACGGTCTGGGATTAGGGTCTGCCAGCCCCCACCTTAACTGGTACCACAGCAGGGACCCCCATCCCTCTCCCCCACTGATATCAACGGGGATCTTTTCTCCCCCATTGATATAAACGAGGCAAGACTCCACTCCCCATTCTGCAGGAGGGGTGGCTGTCGCCCGGGGATCAAGCGGAGTCTGGGATTCGAACACGCAACCCCGACCCCTGCAGTTCACGGCTCCCGCCCCCACGCCAGCCGGTGACCGCTTTCCGACCTGAGCGCGCCTGGCAGGCGAGCGCGCGCCCGCCCGCGCGAGCAACACCCCTTCCTGGACGTGGCGTCTGGGAACGCCCTGACGCACCTCCGGCGTCGCTGCTCGGTGGCGTGCCGGCGTCGCGGGACGCCACGTCCAGGTTGGCCGAGCGGCTGAGCCAATGGGCTCCCGGCGCGCGTGCGCTGCTGTCCCCTTGCCGGGTCCGCGTCGGGGGCTGAGGCGGAGGGAGGGGGGAAGATGGCGGCGCCCGTCCTGCTGCGAGTGTCGGTGCCGCGCTGGGAGCGGGTGGCCCGCTACGTGGTGTGCGCGGCCGGCATCCTGCTCTCGCTCTACGCCTGCCACCTGGAGCGGGAGAAGGGCCTGGACCTCCACTACCGGGCCCTGTGTGACTTCAGCGAGCGGGTCCGCTGCTCCGCCGCCATCGCCTCCCGGTGAGGGGGCAGGCGCCGGGGGCCGGGGCAGGTGCCAGAGACGGGGGCCGGGTAGGGAGCCGAGAGGACGGGGCCGCCCGGGGAGGTGGGACAGCCCGGCGCCGGGGCTCAGGAGTGGGATGGGTGGGCTCGGGGATGACAGGTATCGAGGGGTGGGGGCGTTGGCTTCTGGGCGCTGGGTGGCGGAGGCAGGTGGGCGACGTGGAGAATCCAGGTGTGAGGCTGAGACTGGCGCTTCTCCAGCTGAGGGGTCATGGGAAGGACCCCCCCAAGCAAGCTCCCCTCCCCGGTGGGGCGGGTACCGGGGTGCGTTTCCTTTTCCCCAAGGGCAAAGGGGGGAGGAGAAGGAGGCTCCATCACTGCCTCCCTCAGCCGCTCACTGAGGCCTGCAGGACTGGATGATTTCATGGCTCGGGACGAATAGTAAAGGGGTGTCGTCAGTGTCTCCTCGAGGGTGGAAGATTCTGCCTTTAGGAGACGTGTGACTATTTCGCTCTGCCAGATTGTGATCTTCTTTTCAATTGCTTCTGGAGGATACAGCCTTGGGGAAATAATAATCGAGCCATTGGGCTTGTGATAAATGAGGGGTGGATCCCGGGCTGCTAGAAAGCTGCTGTTGTGTCATTCATTGAGGGAATGAGGTAGCAATTGCTCTCCTGTGTCTCTTGTGGGGCGCAAGAAGGGTTTGAGGATTAAGTACATGCAGTTTGTGTTTTGTAATCTGTGGTGATTAGGGTACCTGACATTTTTTGGTAAAACGTGGTTCATCAAAATTAAATGGCGTAAATAATCAGTGTTTGAGGAAAATATTTAAGATATTGGATGTTTAGGTTGTTTAATTTTAACATAAACAGCTGAAGTGCTTTTCAATAAATGTTGTTTTACCCCATAGTGCAAAATGCTTAATGTTTAATGCTAAGGGTAAGATTTATTTGCTTCAGGACTGAAGATCCCATTCCAAATTTTCATTTTTCTTAATATTCCAGGATGAGCTTGTCTATTTAAGTATCAGTAGTACAATTAAATTGGTAGCTGCTTTCTAGCAGCCTTCCACTTTTACAGGTATTTTGGGAGATTAATAGACTATACATTTTATATGGTACTAATCTGACTTCTATTTGCAAGCAGCTAGGTTATTTATCATAAACGGTGCTGAGAATTTATGTATCCCTTATTTTTTTTACACTAATAGTGCTGTAACTTTGGCATTCACTGTTCAAACTTACAAATGCGGTAAAGTGCATGTAGTTTTCTAATTTTTTTTAAAGCAAATTAATACGAATGACTTTTTAGCCTAAGAAACAAGAGGGTTATCCAAAGACAGCATTCACTTGTTGATTAGAAATCTCTCTCTATATTTTTTAACAAGTTGTAGAGCTGGAGGCATTTGGTCCTTGAACAAATGTATACTCTCCAAACAACTTCCTTATATTTTTGAAAAGTTTTGTGGTTTTTATTGATGCTTTTGGGATAACGTATCCATGATTATTAGTTCAAACACCTAAGGCTTAAATTCAGTGAGAATTTCAGAAATGTATTTTTTCCTATTTAACACACACATTTTAGCAGTCAAAATACTTATTTTAGGCAATTATCATATTGTCATATCAGGATTTAATCATAGGAAAAATAATCCTGTAATAAATTAAAGAGTTAGTACTTACTCTTAAAACTAGTTTTACCGTGACTGAAACCAGCATTGCAACATACTGTGTTGAGACGTGTATGTACAAATCTCTGAAAGGCCGTTTGTTGGCTCTGGGTGGGGACTTCATTTTTGCTTTCCTGATAGTCATGAGATTAGTCTTTCAACCAAGAAAGGTCTTGAGAATTGGTCCTGTCTCTTTGAGAAATAACTTAAAATCTTAGTCTTCTCTCTCTTTAGATTAAGATGGTCAAACATCTTGAGCAATTACATTAAAACTGTCATTAGGCCACTTACATTAAACTATTCAAGCATCATTAACAATATAATTGTTACTGAAGCTGTAACAAAAAATCAAAAGTCTGGTTCTGTGTGTTTTGACTGAGTGGGGCAACAGTCACAATAATCAGTTTTCCCAACCTTTGGACTAGAAGTCAGTGGGCATACAGTACTCCAAAGTACCATTTTCAGGATTAGCCCATAGGTTTTTACATGACTTTCTTTAATTTCTGTATTCCAAATGGTGCATATGTATAAGGCCTCAAGTTTCAGGTAAGTAAATAATGAATCACAAGACCGTACTTAATTTTTACAAAGTATTTGAATATGCAGAAGTGCTCTAACTTTTTTAAGGAATTTTTAATGGCCAAGGGTAGTTGGGTAATTAGAGCACTTCCTAATATTACTACAGCCGGAGTGTTGGGTTCCTGTGATGTGGTATTTGTGGGCTTTTATGTGTTTTCCATACAACTTTATAGACATTCCGAGAGCTTCAGAGCATGCAGTGATATCAAGGAAGTAGAAAAGTTTGATATGATTGAGTTAATTGTGCAAGGACCAAAGAAGTAACTCAGGACAGGTGGAGCGGTCATGCAAAGGGAGTCTGTGGAACAGATGATATTGACCATGCAAGTTCTCTTTAGTCAAACGATATTAGGAGAAGAATGCGCTTGCAGCAAATAATCTTTCCGAAATGTGAGAGGATTATCTGTGGCCTGGGAGCTGTGCATTTTTGTTGAAAGAATAGTCGCTCTTAAACCACCGCCAAATGGAGACTTGTTTCTTTTTATACTGTTGCCTTTCACTGTATTTCAGTTAAATAGTTGCTGATACCTCCAGCCAATAGTACTGTTTCATTGGCACGTAAATTCCAGTTAAAGTTGGCAGAGACAGTGAAGGCTCAAATTTCAGGTATGCTAGTAATTTCAATGTTAACTTCTTATTCTGATCGGCTATTTAAATTCACAGACAACTAACTACTCTATTTGCTGTTGATTTGTCTTCAGCTGAAAGACCAGTCTTTAATTTGTTAGTGTTGTGCAACAGTTTTCTTCCTTGTGCTAAATTTGTGACTGGAATTTGAATGAGATCTGATGGTTTGTAGATGAATCTCCTGGGAGGACAATACCTTTTCTTAAAAACATTCAGTTGATGTGTTTAGATTAAAAGTGAATGTGTAATTTATCTTATCTATAAATTTATTTATTCTCCTTTGATCTGGTCAGTTTGGGGATTAACTTTCTGGTCTTCAGGAAAGATATTTTTTCATTAATAAACTGTTAGCATTTCACAAGTCACTCATAAGCTGAATCAGGTATTGACTCAGCATTAAAAATGGAAATAATTCATGTAGGCTACTATAGACGGGAGAGGCCTGGAAAACCGCGTATCTGGAGATCAAATCATCATGAAGAATTAATCAGAGAAATCTAGCTCCTTGGCTTATATTTCACATATAAAAGTTTCTGTTGAGTTTATTTCAAGCTGGTATCATGCCACTCTAAAATGACAGTTTGCTCAACATTGGAAGACCGCTTTCTTAAGAATATACTATTATACACATGAATATAAATTTTATTTTGCTATACATGGCAAACTATAAAAAGGGCCTAATTTTATAATTAACACACTTTATACTCAAATAAGGAAGTAGAATGCTTATATTTAACTGAAATTTACTTTGTGAGTTTCAAGTAACTTCTTAAAATTCAGTATTTGATGGCAAATTGTACTTTAATATGATTACAGAATACAAGAAATCTGCTATCCTATTAATATCTCTTGCATGCTATGGAGTAACTTTTCTTTCTACCATTTTATATTCCTTTTGGAGATGGAATGCTCTCCAACTATTTGTGTTTGACACTTCAGTAACGTGGGAAGTCTTGGGAGACTTCCAAGTCTAACTGAGTCCAGGAGGGAGTTCACAAACTACCAATGGGTAAAAAGCAAAAGTAAGCAAGAACATTGTAAACTCATGTTACTACATCTGAGAAGAATGTTAGGAATTAAGGAAACATTCAAAATCTTCACTTGGCAATTACAGTAATGTTTTTAATAACTTCTTTTATATTTAAGAATAATTGTAAGTAGCTGGTAAAATTTTAATTACAATGAAATCTGTTAACAGCAATCACAAAAGGAACTGATAGTCTATCTGTTATTTACAGCAGACTATCCCAGAATAGCTTCAAATAACCCCAGAATGAAACATGCAAAGATGTTCGTGCTACTTTAATGTTAAAAAGTTAAATTTAAATTTTAAATCCTCTCATCTAAAGGCTTGTTGTTGTTGTTTTTTCCCCTACTTTGTCCTTTGCGTACTGCAATGAACTGTTTCAGGTCTTCAGATATGTTTCCACTTCCTGGCTATCTTCCAGGTTGATCTTTAAATGTCTTAGGGTATGGCTACGCTTGCAGCCGTACAGTGCTGCCGCGGGAGCGCTCCCACGGCAGCGTTTTGAAGTGTGAGTGTGGTCGCGGCGCCAGCGCTGGGAGAGAGCTCTCCCGGTGCTGCAGGTACTCCACCCCCGTGGGGATTAGTTTACAGCGCTGGGAGCATGGCTCCCAGCACTGGGGCAGTGTTTACACTGGCGCTTTACAGCGCTGTAACTTGCTGCGCTCGGGGGTGTTTTTTCACACCCCTGAGCAAGAAAGTTGCAGCGCTGTAAAGCACCAGTGTAGCCAAGGCCTTATTGAGTGGAGTATGTCAGCGTATGACTATTAATGCATAGCCCCCTAACTCAATGTGCGTTAACATGTTGGTGGCAACTCTGAGACAGATTTCTGGTGGCTAGTGTGAGTGACCATTGGGGCAGGTTTAATTTTACATCTTGAACAATATCTGCAGCCTTCACCAAGTGGCTGACTGTGGATGGTTTGGAAATAGTTAGTATTGATCTAGTTGGGCACATTACGTTTATCAAGTAAGTCCTAGAATAAAGATAAGTCCAATAGCTTTTAAGAGTGGACATTGACTTGGGTGCGACTCTTCGAACAATCTACTTCAGGAACTCTATCTTCAAGGTATTTCAAAATGTGGAAAGACGTCAGCTATCAACCTTTCTAAGGTGACTATGCTGAAAAACATTTGGTGGCTGTATATATATATATCTCATGCAAGAAATATATTTGGATAGTTGAATTTAAAAAGTCATTAATTTATAAACATGGTCTAGAAAATTGTGCTGTTTTTGTGGATGAGTCTGTGCAGTTCTCCAGTTGTCTGATGTGGAGTTGCTGAGCATTGCTGTGTAACCACTAATATTTTTCTTTGTACAATGGCATCTGTTCACCAGTTTATCAAATACTATTAATAGTGATTAGGGCTTAAAAGTTGTACTTCTATAAATATCTGGCATAGTTAGTGGTACAACCCCCCTATTTTGGACATTGATACTGGTATTAATTAAAATGCTTATACCAGTATTGTTTGTTCTTGTACAGGAAGAGGAAAAAGATATACAGCCCAGTGGGATCGCATCCATACTAGAACTTTTACCAGTATAACTACTTTGGTGATTTTTGTTTTTTTTAAATTACACCTTTAATCAAAATTGTTATACTGGTACAACTTTTAACAGTAGACCAGGCCTTAGATATAATCAAGGTCAAGTTCACAAGAACCACCCCTGAACCATATCTAAACCAATGGGACATAGATCAAAGCTTCTTTGACCTCACACCTAACCTGATGTTTATATTACAGGTTCCTATTCAGTTCTGTTGTGGGGCAGTTCCTGTAAACTTGATGTCTGTCAAGTTTGTTTGATTCCAAGTTAAGAAAATTTTATAGCAGTTATCTTTCTCTTTAATGGTAAGTCCACTGACATCAGCATTTTTCTATTGCTGTAGCTTCAAGAGAATATTCTAATATTTTTAACCCTGACTACTGCAACTATTAGTGACTGAGGTGTAAGAGTTAGCAACCATAATGGCAATCTGGGACAGAAAGCCAAATACCTGTCTAGCCATTTTTTGGAACTGGCTTATCAAATAGTGTTAATTTTAAATTTTACTGGTGGTTTTGTTTAATATTATTCATTCTTCAGTAGTGAGGCACCAATAGAGATTCCTTTTTGGTTTGTCTTTTGTGACTTCAACCACATTGAGTGCAAGCTAGTATTTTTGTTGGAGGTTGTTGACTCACTGCAACAAAAAATAAAGTTTCAGTAGTAGATCTTTCTTGAAGGTCAGGAGCATGTGGACATTCAGCTGCAATCATTCCTATAGTATTAAAGCTTCCCAGGTAGCTATGTTGTATGAAAACACAGGTCCCTTAGTGTTGACCCTAAAATGTCTTCTGAGGGGTTTAACTTGGCTTCTGTAGTTCACATTGAACAGAGCTTTCAGATTGTTGGGATGTATCTATACTACAAACTTAAGTCAACCTATGTTAGGTCGACTGCAGCTACCGCAGTAATTACTGCAGTTGGTAATGTCCACACTGCCCTTCTTCTGTCGGTGGTGCACCTCCTCACCGGGAGCGCTTCCACCGGCTTAAGAGGGGCAGTTTGGGGGGCTGAGAGCCCAGGGAGCCTTGGTGCAGCTGGGCTTGGAGCGGGGAGCCCCTCATCTGCCCCAGGGTAAAGCCCTGTGAGTGTCTTTCTTGTCAGTATCACAGCTCCAGCATAGAGCCGTGAAATTGACACAAATAACAGCAAATAGCGGATGTAAATAACCGGCAGTATCTACATGGGCACAGTGTTGCCCTAACTACACTGATGTAAGCCCTATGCCTCTTGTGAAGATGGAGTTATGTCCGTGTAGTAGGGCACTTAGATCAGCAGGAGCAAGGCGTGTAGTATGTACACTGACGTAATTAGGTTGATGTAAGCTGCCTTACGTTGACCTAACTCTGTAGAATAGACCAGGTCTTGGTTTTGGGCAGTCCCAGAGCAAAAATACCAGGATACTTGAAAACTTTTGCAATTATATGGGGATTAATCAGTTTTGTTGTATGAAAGAAGTTGTTTTGAAAGCCACGAGTATAGTTACTTCCCAAATCTTATTTTCAGTGCAGAAACTTGCCATCTGCTATAGCACATACTGTGCTATGTCAAACAGTCTATTCTTCCGTCAACCTAGCTACTGCCTCTTGGGGAGGTGGATTAACTACAGCAACAGGAGACCCTCTCTTGTTGCTGTAGTGAGTGTGTGCACTGAAGCACTACAGCAGGCACGGCTGCAGTGGTTTAAGTGTAGACATATGCTAAGTAACTGAGCAAAGCAAAGCTTACCTAGAATGAAGAAAATTGCTGTTGAGTGTTAGGTTGAATAACCAGCAGTGTCTGCTATAAAACTTGCATCTGTGTGTGAATCTGTTGTAGATCTAAAAGCTGAAATATGAGATTATAGCCTAGCTGCTGCTATAATTATTTATTAGAACTGTTGATTAATTGCAGTTAACTCACACGATTAACTAAAAAATGAATTGCAATTAAAAAAATTAATCGCTATTAATCACATTTTTAATTGTTCTGTTAAACAATAGAATACCAATGGAAATTTATTAAATATTTATGGATGTTTTTCTACATTTTCAAATATGTATTCTGTGTTATAATTGAAATCAATAAAGTGTACATTGCTCACTTTATATTTTTTTATTACAAATATTTGCATTGTAAAAATGATAAACAAAAGAAACAGTATTTTTTCAGTTCACCTCATACAAGTACTGTAGTGCAATCTCTTTATCGTGAAAGCATAACTTACAAATATGGATTTTTTTATTACGTAACTGCACTCAAAAACAAAACAATGAAAAACTTTAGAGCCTACAAGTCCACTCAGTCCTTCTCATTCAGCCAGTCGCTCGGACAAACAAGTTTGTTTACATTTGCTGGAGATAATGCTGCCCGCTTCTTGTTCACAGTGCCACCAGAAAGTGAGAACAGGCATTCGCATGGCACTTTTGTAGCCAGCATTGTAAGGTATTTACGTGCCAGATATGCTAAACATTTGTATACCACCATTCCAGCGGACATGTTTCCATGCTGATGACGCTCGTTTTTAAAAAAAAAAAAAAAGCTTTAATAAAATTTTTGACTGAACTCTTTGGAGAAGAATTGTATGTCTTCGGCTCAATTTTACCCGTATTCTGCCATATATTACATGTTATAGCAGTCTTGGGATGATGACTCAGGACATGTTATTCATTTTAAGAACACTTTCGCTGCAGATTTGACAAAACACAAAGAAGGTACCAATGTGAGATTTCTAAAGATAGATACAGCACTCGACCCAAGGTTTAAGAATATGAAGTGCTGTCCAAAATCTGAGAGGGAAGAGATGTGGAGCATGCTTTCAGAAGTCTTAAAAGAGCAACACTCCAATGCGGAAACTACAGAACCTGAACCACCAAATAAGAAAATCAACCTCCTGCTGGTGGCATCTGACTCAGATGCTGAAAATGAACATGCGTCGGTCTACACTGCTTTGGATTCTTATTGAGCAGAACCTGTCATCAGCATGGATGCATGTCCTCTGGAATGGTGGTTGAAGCATGAAGGGACATATGACTTTTTAGTGTATCTGGACATAAATATTTTGTGACACCGGCTACAACAGTGCCATAAGAACGCCTGTTCTCACTTTCAGGTGACGTGAACAAGAAGCGGGCAGCATTATCTCCTGCAAATGTAAACTGACTGAGCGATTGGCTGAACAAAAAGTGGGACTCCATGGACTTACAGGCTCTACAGTTTTACATTTTTATTTTTGAATGCAATTTTTTTTTGTACATCTACATTTTGTAAGTTCAACTTTCATGATAAAGAGATTTCATTTCTTTTGTTTTTTACAGTGCAAATATGTGTAATCAAAAATAAATAGTGAGCACTGTACACTTTGTATTCTGTGTTATAATTGAAATCAATTATATTTGAAAAATGTAGAAAACATCCAAAAATATTTAAATAAATGGTATTCTGTTTAACATCACAATTAATCGATTAATTTTTTATATCGTGGGATTAATTACGATTATTTTTTTATTTATTATTTTTTATGTGAAGTGTAAAAGGTGTATATAGAATAAAATATCTTCGTTCTTAAGTATACTAATATTTAAAATCAGTCATGAAGGTAAATGTATTTTTGAGCACTGTTGGCAAGGTTACAAATTGGAACTTTGAATCTATTCCTTGTTGGTTTTAAAGAGCTTCAGTTAAGACTGGCAGCGTGACCCAAGTGACCTTATAGCTATGAACTGGGCTTAATCCAAAATCTCCGTCGGAGTTGTGCAAAAGCTACAACCAAGGTTCTTACCCTTGCTACACATTAACACGCTTTCTAGGTCCTTTAATCAAAAGCTGATGTAAAGATCAAAGGCGCACCCCATGAGTTCAGGCCAGCTTTATTGACCTTATTAGGACTTGCATTCCCAATTGAATCTGGGTGTTTAGTCTTCTGGATGCTAGTCATTTGATTCCTGGCCATCAATTTTCAGGGTTTTAATTTTTTTTGGTTTGTTTTTATTGTGCTCAGCAAGCTTGGAATTACCTTCATTTTCAGTTTGAGACACTGATAGCTCTTGCCAGCTCCTAAGCCAGTATTAAACATGTAAGCTGTTTGTTTAGTCACTTGTAAAGCATCTTGAGATGCATAATAGCAAAGATGCTACTTGGAGTCTTTTTAGCTGCCTTTGCTAACTTATAATAGAGCAGCCAGTTCTTCAAGTGCACTCTTTTGGGTCTGTTGTTCTTGAACATTAATGAAATTCATAGCTGATCAGAACTAATGATTAACAGTTTCTAAAGTTTTCATTGATCATTTATCATGGATGGACAGAATGACACATCAGTGCCATGGTGTAACAAGTGTCAAATAGAGGTAATTGCATATATTTAATAAAACATTAAGAATTGGTTCCTTCTGAGCCTTTTTAAATGCCACAAGTCAAAATAGGCAACATCTAAAGGGGTTGACAACATTGCAGTCTTTCAAAAGGGACATAGTGTGAATAGAATTGTGTGCAGTATTCACAATTTTAGTGATTCTGGTAAAGCTAGATAAACTATTCTAAATTTGTCAGGTTCTTTACTGTGAGATCTTCTTTACATAAATGTTTAAGAACCCTTTGAAGTCATAAAGTTGTTTAAAACATTAGGGGTATTAGTTGCAAAAACTTAAGTAGAGCTGACAAGCTGTGATAACTTGAATGAGGAAAATTTTAAAATGGTATTTTGAAGTTATCTTTGAAGCATGCAGCAAAATCTTTCCTAAAGGAAGCTTGTAAAAACTGTTTTAAAATGCATGCAAATTGCCTCTCCTCTGAGTGAAACTTGTTTGTGGCATAAGTACACATGCCAAGTATAGTTTTTGTGTAACACCAAATCATGCAGTACTTTCATTTGCATTACATTTGCAACTGAACATTTGTCTGATCCAGCAGTCACAAATCAATAAAGTGAAGGAGTTGGAGATCTTGAGCGGTACATTTTCTTGTGGTTTGAGTTTATTGCATCAGCCAGCCCTTTATTAACTATTATGTTTAATTGAATTTCCTTTTTTTATTGTGAACTTTGCTATAACCTAAATAGGGAGTTTATAGCAGTGTATTAAACAGTAGCATTTTACAAGCTGAAAACCGTTTTGGCCCTGAAGAACTTTTGAGCAGTAAAGCCAACAGCCAAACTAGCTCTGTTCAATAAAGTAAGACTGGAATTATACTTCAAAAAGATTCCTTAATCCAAAGCAATAGAGCCAATTTGTAAAGGCTTCTCTAGCAAAGCCACAATCTGTTCTTCCCACGTAAATAAACTCCAAAAAATCTTACAGCATGCAATATTTCACTATGATTCAAATCTGTGGAGGATTGCACAGGTGGTAGATGTGCTCCAATCTGGGAAAAGGCTCTGGGAAAAGCTTGGCATAAACCTAAACAAACAGCAACACTGCATTTGGTACAGTGGCCTTCTTGGGATAATGAAGAACAGCTCCACAAATCCCGGAACTGTTAGAAGTCCTATTATTGAAAGGTTTAATAATAGCTGTGAGATGGAAATCTGCCCACATGCCCATTCTTACTGTGGATGGAAAAACTGACCTTCCCAATATCAAATCCACAGATTACCATGCCGTTTGGAGCCTATTTATTAAAGAACCTATTTTGCTTATATAAAACAGAAGCTAGCCAGAAAATCATCTGCACCAGAATAACAGAATACAAAAGTCAAAGAACATGTGGTTAATTTGAAAATCGCATGTTAATCTGTTAACATAGGAATTGCCGTACTCTAACAGACTTGTGGTCCATCTAGTCTAGTAACCTGTCTCTGACATTGGCCAGACCAGATGCTTCAAAGGAAGGTATAAGAATGCAGGCAGCTGTGGGATAATCTGTGCCTCATGAAAGTCTCATTTGACTCCCTAATCATATGGTTTAAATTCTGAAGCCTGCACTTTGTACCTACTCCTTTTGCACGTAGCACTTCAGATTACTATCACTGAAAGATTAGACTTGAAGTCTTGATTTTCCAGACTGAAGTACAAATATACCAATGCCGCTGTTGTTTCACATTTAAAAACAATTGTGAATCTTCTAAATCACAAATACTTTTTGCACAAATTGAGCCTTCTGTCCCTTCAGGCTGCAATAAAAATTGCTCTAGCTCTGTTAGCAAGCATTCACTCAATAAAGAGTACTATCCACCTGAATCTACAAAGAGCACTTAATGAGGTGAAGCGCTGTTTTAATGCAAGCTGAAGTCTTTGTTACCAAGAGACTAGATGGCATGAAACAGAGTGATTGTCAGCTAAGAGTCAGTTAACTTAGTTATTTATAGGGCTGTCAAGCGATTTAAAAAAAATTAGTTGCCATTAACCGCGCGATTAAAATAAAGGTATTCTATTTAAATATTTTTGGATGTTTTCTACGTTTTCAAATATATTGATTTGAAACTGAATACAAAGTGTACAGTGTTCACAAGTCCTGTAAGATCAGGGCTAAGAAACCCAAATCTGGTTCTGGTTCTGAGACTGGTAGCCTTGTAATTTGCACGCTGTTTATCACAAATATTTACTTCAGTTTAAATTATGGTCACCTGAGAAAGAAAAGTTTAGTGCTGAGGAGGGACATTACCATGAACTGTAGAGGTGGGACTTGTGAGAAGTGCTGCATCAGAAGCACTAGAGCTCCACCCAGGAGTTTTATAAAGAAATTAAATGCTGCCAAATCACTAACAGATTAAATATCAGCAATAATAAGTTGACTGGTAGTAATGCATTTTGACATTTTAGACAGAGACTGAAAGGAACAAGTACAAGAGAATTTCACATCTTTTCACCCCTTACACATCTCTGGCGTGAAACTATGCCATGATGAGGCGAGTGTGGTAACAATGGGAATCTGCTGCAGGATTTCCAGTCCTTTGAACTGTTGCACTTAGGATATGTTTACACTACTAAATTAAGTCAACTTAAGTTGATATACAGCCACCGCAGTAATTTAAAGGGGTGTTTCATGACCCTACTATGCTCCTTCTGTGCATCTTCACCAAGAGTGCTTCCACCAACTTAACCCTTACCCCAGGCCTGACAGTTGGAGGCCCCCTCACCCTGAGTCTGACAGCCAACAGGTGATGTAAGTAATGCGGTGTCTGTCCTAAAAACATCAACCTAAGTGCTACCTCTCTCGTAGAGGTGGAGTTTAGTCAATGTAGTGAGCGATTTACATCTGTGGGAGCTACATTTTAGTGTAGACGCTTACACAGGTCTACGTAAAGCAGCTTACATTGACCTAACTCTGTAGTATAGACCTGGCCTTACACAAATTAGTAAAGTTAAACCTCTGCCTAAGTGTTCGTAGGATTGAGGTCAAAGCAGGTAAGAGCATAATACCTAGGATTGAAAGTTCACTTGCTATAGGAAGCTTTCCATCAGTGAATAGGGTCATAAACTTCCATTTTTGCCTAGTATAAGATTTAATAAAAAAAAACCCAACTCTTTTGCTCACACTTGGCTTACTGAGGAAACCGGGCATTTTGCTATTTTTAACACTAGAAGAACAAATTGTTTAAGCAATATGGGTTTTAATATTTATACTTGAATGCATGAGAAATGAAATTCATTGTGAGGTTTAGGAGAACATGGATTCATGTAGCATTTCCAAGGAACGCACTCGTATTGGGGAACAAATTAGTGTGGTTTTACTATGGTTGACTATCTAGTCATACTCTATCTAGGAACTGGCATTAGGAACTGGCATGTAATTCTCTCTGTAGTTTTTGGGGGAGATGGATGAGGCGGTTGGTGGGCATAGTAGTTAAACCAATAAGCCCACTTTTCCAAAGTGGCTGACTTGCTTTAACTATATCTGATCTGAGGATGTTTTGAAAATGTTGCTTATAGAAGCTTACCTTATTTGCAAGTGTTTTGGCGATGAAAAGCACTAAATCATCCTCATTGGGGCTGTTAAAGTGTGGGAAACTTTGGCTTGATAGTTGGAGAAAATGCAGGTGACATCTAACTTATGAATAGTAATAGCAGGCTAATGTTCTGTAATTTAACATTGTTTCAGTATTCAAGTTTCCATATATACTCGTTCATAAGCTGAATTTTTTTAGTAAAAAAGGGAGGCAGCAGAGAAGGGGGTTGGCTTATGAATGGGTATAGAGAGGGAGAGGTGGGACATAGCCCCTCCCCACAACAGGGGGAGCAAGGAGAGGCAGCACAGCCAGAAGGGAAGAGGTGGGGCCAGAGTCTCTCTGTTTCTCCACGCTGCTCTCCCCCCAACCTCCGAAGCAGCTGCAGCTCTGTGCCACTCGGCCCCGCCCGCCGGAGCATGCTGTGGCCATGCCGCCTGGCTCAACCAGCTGGAACGTGCTGCGGCCGCGCTGCCCGGTCTGGCCCGCTGGAGCAGGCTGTGGCCGCGCTGCCCAGCCTGCCAGAGCAGCTCCAGCCAGGCCAGAGACATCCCCCCCAGATAAGGTGGGAAGGAATGGGATGGGGGAGAGTGGGGGGGTCCCAGGCTAGGGGTGGGGGATGGTCACAGGGGTTACTCCCCTGACCCCCAGCTTCTCCCCCACAAAAAATTTCCCCACCAGTTGTTCTAGCCCATCAGGGTAAGCAGCTGGCACACACTTTGTTTACTTAGGTTTACCTCCGTGCCTGCGGACGCTCGAGATAAACAAACCATCTCGGCCCACCAGCGGCTTATCCTCATGGCCGGGGAGCCAAAGTTTGCTGACCCCTGAATTATAGGGTCGGTTTATGAATGGATTATAAAATGTTTCCATTTTTACTTATCCATCTTGGGGGGGGCGGGGTGGGGGTCAGCTTGAACCGGCTTATGATCGAGTATATACGGCACTTTGCTTATCTCCTCTTTCAGTTGTCACTTTTAAAAAATTATCCTTATTTTGCTCTGGCCACTAATATTTCTTGAAGTATTCAGCCTTAGAGAGAAGGAACCATTTGTTCCTAGCACAAATACACAATTGTTGATTTAAAAATTCCTTCTTACTGTATTTTCTATTATGTACTATTACTCTTATAACTTTATCATTTGTAAAATTGAAGCTTGCCCAGTTGAGATGCTACATCAGATTCACATTCTGTATAATATTGTGGAGAGAGATTCTGCTAACGGTTTCCTCAATAAATCCTGACTTACCATTATAGCTTATATGCATTGGCAAGATTTTCAAACTGATAACTTCTAGAGAAATAAATGACTCATTATAATGTCTGGCACTTTTTGTGGCTATACTGGTACTGAATGTACAAAATCCCAATTTTAGCATGGATGTATGGGATAGTGGTGTATCCAGTGCACCCACACTGTGACAAAGTATTTGTTTTTTAAAGTGAAGTTTGAGCTACATATAGGAAATGCACTAGTTACACCAGAGCATCCTCCTATGATGCTAAAGTGAAATTTGGGTGAGAAAGAAGCAGATCTTAAATCTGGGATTATTGGTGTTTATTATTTTACAGATGGGGTCGAGGATTTGGTCTGCTGGGTTCCATCTTTGGAAAGGACAGTGCAATAAATCAGCCAAACAGTGTCTTTGGACTTGTATTTTATATTCTACAAATGTTACTTGGTAAGTATTTAACTCTATTTATGGTCTAAAGTCTATAACAGCATAGATGTTAATAAAACAGGACATTGATATAAACCTTGCTAAGCCTGGATGAAACCATGATAAACTGCACTGGTGCAAGTCACAATTTACACCAGTCTAGCTGTCCAGCCACAGTGGTAGCTCTAAAACTCCTCTAATAACTTCAAGAGTTACTTTGTTTGCTTTTAGTCTTCTATATCATTAATATGAGCACTGGCACAAAGACCGCATGTGGGAAGCAGGCAAACAAGTGATATAAGATGTGTGACTAGTAACACATGCAAACCCATCTCTGCCTGCCGCCTGTAAGCTGATATAAAACCAATGAAAATGTTCATAGATCTAACTTGATCAACCTATAACTTTCCCATAATCCAGGAACATGAAAGATGATGAAAATACCACTCACTGCTGATCAAAATACAGAACCTAGAAACTCTGCTCCAAATTGTGATTTGCTACCAGCGTGCACTCATGGTATTTTAAGCAGAGCTGTATGAATACAAAGTCACTGAATAGAAATAGTTAAAATGTTAGTTCTTTCTCAGGTTTTTTTTGCTTCAGCTATGGAATGAGGGCATTAAAGTAGCAATAATAACTTTGTCTTTTGTTGCAGGTATGACAGCCAGTGCAGTAGCAGCTCTAATCCTCATGACATCCTCCATAGTGTCAGTAGTAGGGTCATTGTACCTGGCATACATTCTGTACTTTGTGCTGAAGGAATTTTGCATTATATGCGTCATCACATATTTGCTGAACTTCATTCTCTTTATCATCAACTACAAACGACTAGTTTACTTGAATGAGGCCTGGAAACGGCAACTCCAACCCAAACAGGAATAACCCATGTTTGAACTTTTGACCGATAGTCTGAAGACCTGACTTCCATTTAAGTTTATTTTGCAGTAATTTTTTATTTTTCATATCAGACACTTTTCCCAAGAATCATAACTGATATTTTTAATAACTGTAAATTGGAAGGGGCCCTAGATAATTTCTGTGCTAATCTTCAATTTAAATATGGCTACAAAAGAGAAAGCTCTAATACAATCAAAGACAAGCTTTAACTTTACTTTGAAGAAATTTCTTAGCCACACAAAATCTAGACTCCTCGCAACTTGTAAAGTGGGTAACGCTAGAAAATATCCTGTGTATAAATTCAACTTCAGATATGACGAGATGTGATCATGACATTTAAATATCCTAGAATAGAGGTACCATATTTAATGTTGCCATGTTTACAGTATGTGTATTACATTTTTAGCCGATGGACTTAAACATGTAGATTTGACTAAAACATGATATTGTAAATAACTAGAAATATTGGATCCATTTCTGCAAAACTCACTGTACAGTCAATTTTGTTAGTGTAGCAACTTTAAGAATGTTCAGCTTATAGTTGATTGATTGAAATAATGGAAGGAATGAGCCCATATAGTGTCTTGTGAGAAGCACTAGTAGTAGTGAGTGCAGCAACACAAGTGATGGTTACCTTTGCTCCATCTTTTTTTCTCTATTAATGAAAATGGAATTAAAGCTAAAACTTCAGGTATATCCAGTAATGAAATTGTGATTTAATATCCGTACAATATGAAGACTGTTTAATATGGCCTGCAAAAAGCCACCATTGGGAAATTAATATGTGGGCACGGGAGAGGAGGGTATTCTGAAACTGGAGAAATCTCTTGTATAAGATATTTCAGTAGCACTTCTTGGAATGGCTTAATTTTCATGCAGATCTGTTTTTCATTTTAAACTGGTATCAGACAGCCCAACACAGTGTTACCAACAACAATCTGACATTACGTTGAAGGCTGCAAAATAGAGTTGTAATTTACAGTGGGTACCAGAGACTTACTGGGCTAGCTGAGTAATGCACTGACTAAACTGAAATTTCACTGATCTTTTTCAGGATCTTTGATTTGTGTTATATTTAGAAATGAACTTTAGAACTGACACATATTGGCCTTTCAAGGGGCCTTATCTGTTTGAGTGGGATAAGTAGGTAAATGTGCTCTTGAAAACGAAACCCAGTAGTGCTATCATTGCTCTTTCTAATAACTATTTTTAAAAAGTAAACAAAATCGTAAACAGTGTTTCTGCACTCAATATCCTGAAGTAGAATGTTGAAAGTGCCTTCTGTCTTAAATTCTTAAACCAAATATTTTCTGTGTTGAACCTGGCAGGCAGAAGTGTCCTTGCTATTTAACAAATAAACTTGCAGTATGTAGAAAAGTATTCTATGGTCCATTTTAGTCCTTAGAATGAGAAGTGGTAGCAATATCATTGGTTCCTTAAGACAGTGTGTTAAACAGACATGTAGGGCTGATAATCTGATACTTCATTTACCCTCAAACAAGCTAAATACTGTGTTCTCTGAAACTCGGTGAATCCAAAATACATTGATTCAACAGTTTCCAATAGCTGGTGCCATGCTTTTTCTGCCCTCGTGTCAGCTAGATTGAACTAGATCTTTTAAAGAATATATCTTCAGATTTAGAAGCAACTACTAAATGTGAGTCTACTTAAGGGACACAATTCTTATGTGTTGTACTGTAAAATGAATTAAAAACACTAAAGTGTTGAAACTAAACTTAACTATGAAAGTATGATGTATAATAGTGATGATATTTAGGATGAATTCACAACAGTATTTAAATTTACTGTTGAGGTAAATTTCTGGTTCTTACCCTGGATGTAGGTGGAGATTGATTTATGGATGGAGTTCTATGGTATGAGTAACATCTGTTACATGTTACACTAAACAACTTGTCTCTTTTGTCTAACAACTCTAGACAGTGTATTCATTAAATACATTTTGTATTGACTGGAGTAGAGCTAAAGCTTGTCTTGATGTTTAGTTCTCTCTCAAATGCCTTGAACTTTGACATGAGCAACTTTAAACTGGGTACCTCAAAGCTTTACCCTTTCCTGGCTCGAGGTTTGGGGAAATACCACTGTTGAATCTGTTATATGGATTTATTTTGATACATTCATGTGATCTGCTACACTAAGGCATCTCTTCAATGAAAGAAAAGGTGAACATGTGCTGCTTGAAATGATTAGTCACAATGCTAATATCTGAGAATAAGCAGCAGTGGAGACAAGTATAATAAGTATTATTTGGTCTAATTAATGACTTAATGCATAAAAACCCTCAAACCAAAAACCATCCACTGAAAATATAGGTGTTGACGATCTTCACTGTGTCCGTGTGCTTAACTGTGTGGGCCTAGTCTGTAACTTCAAAGTTTGTTCAGCTGAATCATCCAGGGCCAGATTTGCAAAAGGCACCCGCCTGCAGCCCCCGTTTGAGTGTAGATCAGGCTTGGCCTCCATAAGAGTTTGCCATGAGGCTGCGTGCACACTCTTGCAAACTTGACCCTTAATTTTAAATCTTTTTTCTTGTGTGCTTTTCTAGTGTTTACTTTATAATTCATCCTAACATGGAAATAACACTTGCTAGAAATAACCCCTTCCTCTTCTTGTCTTTCTCTTTTGTGTCAGAGAAAATGCAATTTGTGTGAATAAAGGGCAAAACAATTAGATTCTTGGTAGAAACAGCCCATTCTTGACCTCTCTTTACTGCTGCCAATGAGAGGCAGCATTTTTCTTCCAGTAAAACAGCTCAGGGCATAATTAGTAATGTGCCAGATATCAGGCTAGTACTTACTCCCTCCCCCTCCCAACCAGAGTAAATGTCATGCCAAATGTACTGAGATCTGTTAATTTGAGCTTTTTCAAATTAAAGGTAACTTCTGGTAAACTTTCATGGAAAGACTGGGGTACAAGAATAAGGCAAAATGCTAGCAAACAATATCCAGACTTAAAAAACAAACACAAAACCGTCTCCACCCTAACTGTGACTTCAGCACTCATAAAATTTTGTGCTTTCTTCAAAACACAAAAACTCTTCAAAATTTGGACTTCCATCCTTTCAGATTTTGGAGGATGATAAGAGGAGAGGGACAGGAATCAAATCTCAAGACTTGCTTAGAAAGCAAACATTCCTGAAAAGGCTTCTTACTGTAAGATATTTGCTACAAGAAGGCCAATGAAACATTTCTCACCACTTTAAGTATCAGAGGTGAGAACAAATCTCTCCATTTAGAGGAGAGAAATTTCCGTATGCTGTAGTACTCGTCTTCTACTGTACTAAGTCTCTAATAGGTCTTGATTGGTCAAAACGGATGGTTAGGTGCTTCAGGAGGCAAGTGTGGCTCCTAATTTGTTTGAACTAAACTTAAATAAACAATCTGATAAAACTTGACTTTGGTTCAGGCAACATTGTTTAAACATGATCTAGACAAAACTAGTCCAAAAAAAGTGAAGTATTCTGTTACCGTAAAACTGTATTAAGCATGGCCTAAATATTAGGTGTGTGTTCTGTATAGTATGTTCCATCTAATATTTATTACTAATGCTTTAAACTCCAAAGTAAACATCCATTTAAAGTGGAGTCATTGGGCAGATGTTCCTTTTATCAGTATAGGTTGAGATACTCTATATCAGAGGTTTAGAATACAATTTTGCTAACAGGTAAAGAAAACCAATGTAAATATATAAGAATGTTTATTTGTTGCACAACTTTTTTTGGTATAAAAAATAAATGTAGAAATGACCTGTGGATGTCTTGCTGCAATCATTCTTACACTGCAGTAGTGCAGTTCAAACAAAGAGCTTGAATGAACCCAATCAGAGGCCTTTTTGGACTCAATCTGAGCCTTAGAAACTGTTTTTAAAGCCAGTACTGTAATCTTTGTAGAAATGTACTCAGTTGTGATTTTTTTTTTTCAAAAGAAGATGTATGTTAGCAGTAGAAGGTTGAAGCATTGAGTCCCCAGAGATACTAGTGCAGAAAATTCCTGTAGCTTCATGTATTGCTGAATGTTGTGTGCACGTGGGAACGTAAAGGTTGAGCACCATTGACTTGAGGATTTACTGTTTACAGTTCTTCACGCAACATGCAGACATGTTCCTATAATCACTTCCTACTTTTGTTAGGCCTGAAGATCTCCTTTAGCTCCACTCTGACAATGTCTCAGTATTCTAAATCTGCAGTATGTGTTCCTGTTTTTTGTTTAAATTTGCAACAAGCTGTGGAGAACTTAAGCAGGAAATGACTCTCCTTGATATGTGTGCTTACCATACAAATGGATGTTGAACCCTTACCATCTGTCTTGTTGGAGTGAACAAAAGTGTAGTTTTTCCTACTGAAATTGCAAGTCCTGTGCATATTGTAGGGATCTGAGTCCTAGTTTGTAATGCATTAACCATGTCAAATCTGTCTCTGTATCTTGATGTGGCAGTTGTTGGTATGTCATTCTGTCAGTGTTGAAATGGGGAAAGAAAATTAAAGTTTAGAAATTAAGAAGTTTTTTAATGACTTTCAAACACTGGTAATTGGATTAATATGGTATTCAGTAAGGTACTGGATAACATTTGAGTGACTGCTTTTTAACATGGATACACTTTTTTATATTCTGCGTTTTAGTTAATTAGGAAATCTGTAAAATTTAAGTATGCAATGTAAATGTGACATACTCATAGTCTGGGTTTTCTTTTGGAAACTAAAAGAAAATTGTTCTGAGTTCTGTAGTGAGTGTACCTCCTTTTTTACTGCTGCATGTGGCAGTTAGAATTGCCTTTGGCTTCTCATGTGTTGCTTCAAGAGTAAAGAATGCTATGCTGCCATCCAATAAATAGTGGCAGCTATTTTCTTTTCTTTATGTATGGGCAGAAATTTAAGTCACTTAAGTCAGGCCACGAGAAGGAGACATTGCATAAAGGAGAAATATAAGTGATGGTATGTTGAATCATTCTTGTCAGGTGATGGTGTGCAGAAATGAGGACACCCACGCAGTTTAATGCACATCAGTTACTGTCCAAAATCTAGTAAGCAACCACTGTTCAGCAACATGGATCTGGCAAAGGTGATGCTGCTATAGGGCTAAACTTCGTCTTTGTGTAAGAAGTTTTTATAACTACCTCCACTATACTAGCTTCACTGAGACTGGATTGCAGCCAATAAGGTAAGGCCGGTACCCTGCATTTGTTATAAGACAGATGAATCTGCATATCTAACTTCAACAAATCTGTGTGCCCCAAAAACATTGAGGGTGCTGCAGTATCTATATTTCAACCCAGTGTTAAGTGAGTGCTAAGGTCAGACTTGGACAAAGTTAACCTAGCTACTGAGAATAGTACTATGGTTTGACCTCCAAATGTGAATTAAGCTCCTCCAAGCTGAAAGTCAGGGCTGCATCTCATCCTTGTAGTCCTAGTAGAGAAGTTCATACTTAAAAGAACTGGAGCTGCTATACAGAGGTATATCTATTTATGACTGACTGGAGTGGTAGGGTAGAAGCTACTGTGGTACACTGAAACGACCTAATGTTGTATAGATGTCATACTAACTAGAATTAGCTGCGTATACTTAGAGTAGAGCAATCCTAATCAATTACAGTACACCTTTTGAGACACCAGAGGATAGAGGGGAAATGGTGATTCCTTCAGAACATAGCTAGCCAGAAACCCATTTTCAGGGATAGGGTATGAAAACAATGTTAGAAATCGGGAGAGCTAATGCATGTCTCCTAATCTACCTCTCTCAAATACTTTAGTTATTAAGAGTGTTAGGTATCCACTTTACCACCTGCAACCATGCAGCCTATTGATTACTAATTTTCTATTGATATATTTCAATTTGCCCGGTGTTGTGTATTAAATAGAACCCGTGGTATGGAAATATTTTTATTTTAGTACTATTTCAAACACTTAAACTGCACTAATTCTGTAATATTAGATTTCAGTAAAATGTAAACATTAAGTAAAATATTTAACGAAAACATCTGAGCTTAATACCCACTCATAAATTGTAATATGTGAGTGTTGGACGGAGACAACTTGATTCATTTGCAAGCTTCCAGTATCTGTCTCTTAGAACAAATGCAGCTGCCTTTGGTTGTCGTTGACGGGTAAAAATCCCCTTCTTGTTCCCTAAAACACGACTGGTTGCTGTAGATATAAAAAGTCATAAAATAAAGCAGGTTTTTTTTTTACAGAAGAATCACAAAATAAAAAGCATCTGTGTACAGAGTAAGACACCGCTTTCTTTCCCTACGGTAATCAACGTGACATGACTAACTCCTCAGCCAAAGGGAAAGAATGTCAGTAGCAACTTTTCATAACCAAGTTATACAGAAGAAACTTAAGTCACCATCTTCCTACATATGGAAGATGATTATTGTTACACTGGCATCATTACAACTGATTTAGCTTAAACCACTACACACTTACATAGGTTCACAGCTGTCAGATGGCTTTAAGTGTGCCTGTGAATGGGCTGTATCGCTTTAATTAAATCAATTTTAATTAAGCTAGTGCTTAATAGTCTATGACCAGTCTCATCTTAAATAGCTGGGGGTTCTATTTCTGCTCTATTTCCGCAGTTAAATCTCACTGAAGAACTTTACTTGGATACTCAATTCGATTTTCTTCTTTATTCACCCTTTGTATTACCCTGCATTCCTTTCCTTTACTGCTGTTCATGCCCTTTTCTCCAACTTACTACTCAGTTGTTCAGTTTTTAATCAAACCAGTCCAAACGACACATCTTCTCCAAGTGGCCTCCAGTTCCTCCATGCTGCATGATGTGTATGGAGCCCAAAGCTGCATTGATTTGTCATTGCAAACTTTGTCTAATTTTCTTTCCACTATTCTTTTTGAATCAGTATCTTTTTCCCCCACTGCTCCTACTTTTTTTATGCCCATGTCTGTCTGGTCTCTTTAGAGCCTTGTATCGCACGTGCTCTTTACTTAAGTCACTGAAGCTAGCACCTGTGGAACAGATTCCTACGGGGGGTATTCCACTAAATACACTGCTCACGCTGCCTCTGCTGACCATCTCTCAGGCTTGGGGGGAAACTGATCTAAGTTATGCAACTTCAGCTCTGTGAATAAGGTAGCTGAAGTCGATGTACTTAGAACTACTTACTGTGGTGTCTTGGTTGTGTTAAGTCGACAGCTGACACTCTCCCAAATGACTCCGCCTACGCCTCTCGCCCTGGTGGAGTACCGGAGTCGACGGGAGAGCACTTGGCTGTCAATTTATCGCGTCTAGACTAGACGTGATAAATCAACCCACCCACCATGCTCCTGCTGGATCGATCACTGCCCATCGATCCAGCAGTAATGTAGACAAGCCCTCGGTCACAATTGTCACTCCAACAGATTCTCTGTACTCTGGCTTAAGCTTTGCCCTGGGAACATACACGAATGGTCATTCACCAGTGGTGGAGACAGTAGCATAAACGACCAACCACTTTTACCATCCTGGCATCTAGCCCTCCATTGCATAGCCTCTGTGGCTACAACTGGAGAAGCTGCCTGCAGCATGATTAATGCGGTTTGCCAGTGTCAGTGCAGTGGTAATGATGGGAGTTACGTGTGAAACACCTACAGCAACTTTGAGCAGAATTTAGAAAGTGTAAAAGGATAGTTGAGGATGAGGAAGAGGAGAGGGTAGAAAGAGTAGTGGTGGGTCCCTCTACAGACGTCACTTGCATTCTGTCGTAGTGCACCGTCTCCACAAACCGGTGATGCAGGTGCTCCTACAGCCCTTCCCTTAGTGTGTGGGACACTTGGTAAACACAGCTCAATCACAGGAGAGAGACCCTTCAGCATAGGAAATGCTGCTTTGCAATTAGGTCCTAGCCAGATACTTGACTTGATTGTGGAAAAATGTCACTTTTCCCCCTGCCTTAATGCAAGAGTTAGCATGTTTGGAACACAACCCATTTCTAGAGAAACAGTAAAAATAGAATATTTCCATTTCTTACTAAGTCATTTTAATGAACTTTGCCCTAGTTTAAAGCATCAGAGCCAACTGGCCTAAATTCTAGCTACATTTCAATGAGTAGCGGTAATGGAAGAGTAGAGAGATTATCCCATTCAACATACAACTTTGTGACAAGGTTGTGCTCTCAGTCCTAAATCAACTAACATCTAACAGTGCTAACACTGGCGAAATAAAGGGAACAAGCTGTGGGAGTTGGCTACAGAGGATGTTTCTGAAATTCTTTGTGAAAAGCATGAAGTCTTCTGCATGCCACATAAGGGAGCTTTGAACACCACACCTGCCAAAAGGACAGATTTATCTTGATTATTACAGTAAGCAGAAATGCTCGACTGTTTGCATTTTAAGAACACAGCCAACTGTGTAAAAGTCAGTGATCTCCTTCTACACCCACAGTCTGACTAGAGTACAGCTTTAGCTGCAGTGTTTGTGTATGAGTTGGGGGAGGGAGAGTTCTGTTTTGTAGTGTAGCTCTGACTCTCCCCAGCTGCCTCAAGACTTGAGCAGTTTGTTCAGTGTACACTGAACAATGGTACTATTTTTATAACAAGATATGACTAGGCTGCCATTGATCAGCTTATGGTGCTCATGTCTTCACAATTCCCTGGAGAGAGCACTTTGTCCAGAGTTGGCAGAGAAAATGAAGTTAAAGGAAGCTTTTGGGATAGATGCTTGAACCAGTAGCATAATACTATAGCACAGGCTTCATTCTCCCCCCTAAAAAAAGCTGTTTATGTGGCGGAAAGTGACAAGGGAACTTTTAAATAAAGGTTTTGCTGCATTTAACAATCTTCAGTGCCACATATACTAACTAGGTTTTCTAGAACACATGCTTGTACTTAAATCTTGTACCCTCAGTTCTGTAACATGAAAGCCATGATGTCAGGGGAGAAAATACTTATCTTTACATTGCAGCTTAAATATAGAATGGAATCTCAGCCTACCTTGATCTGTCATAAAATCAGCAAAGTTCCAGATGAGCTCCCCAATGACATACTCCTGTCTCTTTTTGTCAAATACTGAATGGTATTCCTTTAGCACAGCCTTTTGGTATTCCTCGCTGAACATAAGAGGTGGGTCCTGTAACCAAAGAAGGGAGAAAAGACTCAAAGATAGTACATAGCAGGTGTCAGCAAAGGCCTTCAATTGACTTTTTTCATATGAAAAGAGTTGTACGATTATTCACTCGCTTCCTCCACCACTGAATTATAGCCATATCTATGGACTGTGGTGGCTATTTAGCAGAGGTTAGAAGTACCGAAGAAGGGTATCTAATTGAAACTGGCGGGGGAAGTTTAGATAGCGTTGAATTCTTCTTCTACCTATGTGGGCAGCTCCTTTTTGATTCGTAGGGAGGAAACTAGTAACCTTTTTTTTTTTTTGGATTGATCAACTTCTGAATGTACTTCCTGGCAACGGCTTTTAAAGTGCTACATCTAAATGGTTTCTCTGAAGCTACACAATCTCATTGCCCCATAATGAACTGACTTTTCTCCTCAGCACTGTACCTTCCTGTCCGATGAATATTCTCCACAACTGCCAAAGCACAGAGAGAATATTCCAAGATGTATCTTCTGGTGGTTTGATCACAAAAGTGTAAATCAATGAGTTAACTGTAGCCTAACTGGCAATGATTCAGCTTTAAAAGGAAAACTGCAACATCGCATAAGAGCCAGTTAATGATTTACACTTTGTAAACCAGTCTCTTAAGCAGTATTTTAAATAAGGAAAAAAAGGACCAACGACCACAATCAGAATGTTAAAAGTTTGACAGGTTTTCAGAGAGGCAAAAAAAAAAAATTATAGGAGGCCAGTGACTCAGAGATTATGGAAGTGAATTAGTGGCTTGCAGCATACGCCAGTGCTTTTCCTTAAAGAACTCATCTCCTCAGGTGCCATCTTAGCCCCAGTGAAATCAAGGGCAAAACTCACTGACTTCAATGGGGCCCAGTGTTTCAACAGTAGAGTCCAGTATAATGCGCATGGCAGCTGAGGAGTATATTTCACATTGTGTCTAGCATGTCTCAGAATTAAGGGGTCAGTAAATTTCATGGGTTGGTTGGTTGTGACTGACCCTCCCTCCTTGACCAGCACTGTGTTTCCCAAAGTGGCATAGTTAGAAAACTCACATTGTGAAGCCCAGCAATAGTATCTGCTCCATATTCGCTCTGGATAATTGGCTTTTGGTAAGCTCCATACCAGTTCTCAAACTGGGTATTCAGTTGAAGCTGAATAACCTCCAGATGGCCGGCATCATGGTACCAGGAGAAGTAGCTATTTACGCAAATTACGTCCACGTATGGAGCCTAGAGAAATAATGTAGAGTAATATTTGTAACAAACCCCAAAGTAACCTACTGCGGATGGCTACATCCCTCTCTACTGTAGTTCCACTGACCTCAGTTGTTACACTTAGGATCAATTTGGCCCACAGCATTTTAACACAAAAATGAGACTTTCCTCCTGTTTTTTCTGGGAATAGGGTGGGTGGCGGGCACTCAACAAGTCAAGCAGTTTCCCCCATCAACCTATGTTAATTTTGGCATTTTCTTACAGATTTAGGTAGGCAAAGTAGCCAGTTAAACAAGATTAACTGTTTCATCCCTAGGTTTGTTAATCTTTTTGGAAATTGCAAGATGTGTCTTGGATCTGGTTGTGCATTTAAACATCCTTTTTAACTTATTAAATAACACGATGATCAACTTAGTGGTCAATTACTTTGAGTAGTGACTAAGTTCATGCATCAGTGGTGTAATTTAGGACGAAGCATTCTGCGAGTTATATGCCATTTCTACCACCTGGACAGTATGACAAAGGGCACCAGCCCATTGAAGATGAAGTGATGTTGTATGTAACTTATCCAATGTTCTCTTAACATGTTTTGTAATAAAGTTCTGAAATCAGAATTTACAGCGTGTAAGTTCTTTGAATCTCTTTTGTGTCTCCCTGAGCTGTCGGAAAAAGCATGTTCCACTGGAGCATGATGGGGTGCATGCAACTAGCAATAGATGGGACATTGGGGTAATCAACAGCAGTGCCCTCTTTGCTATGTTTAAAATGGAAACAAACCTCAGTGGTTTTGATCCTGCGCCAATGGAAGAAAAGTCCTAGCTTTCCAAAAGGCCACACATGCTAGCTCCAGGCCAGCCCAGTTTAGAGAGGAAAGGCTAGCTTACTTGGAAAGGAAAATGAAATGGGATTTCTCGCAGGTTCTTGTGAAAGTCGTTTGTATACACGCATCATATGTAGCTAGACAAACTCATTGTCTAAAAACAGACTTGTTGCAAAGACCTGGTACGCTGAAAACATCACAAAGCCTTTTATGTTGTCTTTGATTTCCAAGGAAATGCTATAGGGAGACCAGTTTTCAGACACGAGCCCTTAAAGCAAGGCCCTCCAATTCTGCATGTAGGGCCTCTATAGCAGGACTAAGCCGGCAAAGGCTTTCCCAGGCCAGTGTCCAAGCCCCGTTTCAGAACTTCGGGTATATCTCCACCCCAAAAGCCCCCTGCAGCAGCGAGTCTCAGGGTCCATGGCAGCTGACTCAGACTCGTGCTATGGAGCTAAAAGTAGCAGTGCAGTTCATGCGCAGGGTTTCAGAGCTCCAAACTCGACTGGCTAAACTGCTACGTTTAGCTCCGCAGTGCAAGCCCAGTTGACCTGCCATGGGTCTTTTTTTGCTGGGTAGACGTTCTCTTCAATGGGGGGGGGCAGGGGAGAAGAGGGTTATTTAACATTCCTAAAATCTACCCCTTGCCCAGTTTTATTAAGCAAACAAAGGAGAAAAGAAATGAAACTTACACCATGATCATGAGCGTAATTAGCATTTGACACAAAGGTTACGGGCCGGGTAGGATCAATGGCTTTAGTGTGAGCTATCACTGTCCTGTTTACAAACAGTAAAACACAAGTGTCCATCACCAAAAAGGAGAAACAGACCCACAAAAATCAGCCAACTCCCCCACGTGCCCAACCTTTGGAGCCAGTGTTTAGTTTAATAGGCAGGCGTTTTGAAAGTGAAATAGTGCGGGTCTTGGATGGTGTTTATCCCCCGCAAAGTGTGTGTAATTCTAGCTAAGAATAATAGACATTAAGAGCTCACAGAGCAAGGAGACTGTTTTGCCTGGGTGAAACACACCCATTGCGCAAATCACTGGAGAGGTGTCCGTCCCCATAAGACATCATAAGCATAACTTAAAAAGTGTGAGAGCGAAAGGGGGAGGGGGCCAGTGTCTCTGCAGCCTTCAAGATAAGGTGCTGTGGCCTGCCCCAGCAAGAACAAATGAGTGGTACTGCTCTGATCACAGCTTCTTCAGTATGCAGGCCCAAGCTCTATGCTGGCCTCACTCCACTAAGTCCATAGAGTTACGTCAGCAGAGAATTTGGATCCTGGTTTTTCTGTAGTTAGGAATGACCAAATCCTTGACCAATTCTGCCTTACCTGAACCTTAGTCTTGAAGGAATGTGTCATTCCAAGAGATCTCCTGATGACTCTTCAGAGTTTAGCTCAGAGAAATAACTGGTATGGGTGCTGCTGCAGGGCATTAAACCCAATATGCAAAACAGTAGGTGCCTTGGGGAAATATGTAGTAAGTACATAGAACATGTATACAAAGAAACTTTAAAATAGATGAAGGGATCCCTGAACACCTGCCAGACTTCCCCATGCAACTCCTTTTTCTGACCTGAAAAATGATGAGGCACATCCATCAACCTGAGTCTCAACAGCCACGCACAGGAACATACACTTACTTAAAGTAGTAAGCTGCCGGCAATAGCTCCGAGGCTGGCTCGTTGGCTACAGACCACATCACAACCGATGGCCGGTTCTTATCCCTGCGGATCAGCTCTTCCATCACCACGAGATGGTGGGCCAGTGACTTGTTCCCAAAGTTCTCCCTCAAAGACAAAAGGAAGCAAGAGCAGGTCACTAAAATGCTAAATAAAACTCATCTTAAATCCATTATTGATACTAGCAATGTAATGAATGGTCTTGGAGCACAGGGACCAAAATTAATCCCTGGTGTAAACTGGACCACACCAGAAATGAAGCTGGCCCTGTATCTCTGGATGGGGAGAACTCTTTGCAGAACAGCAGCTGGCCTCTTAGATAGTCTAGCAAAATATGTTTTACTTCATGCACCCCTTGAACTTGGAACCTGCTCCCTCTTCTTGGGAGCCAAACCACCACCTCTTCCTCTTTCAACTTCCAGCTTAAAATACATACTTCCAGGCAGCCTTTCAGAGACTTCTACAGCACTGGCAAGATTTCACCATCACCCAGCGCAGCTTGCATGGCTGAAGTAAAGAGGGACCCAGACAAGAGCCTTTGAGCCAAACCTCCCCTCACCCCCCCAAACATTGGTGGTCTGGTTTAAATGGGCTCCAGGATCAAGCTACCCCCCACTTGGGGTTTGGAAAAACAAACAAGGACAAGGAGGCTTAGATGAACTAGGTTCTCTTTCTACTAAAACCCACCATGTTGGTAGCTCCAGTCACAGCTTGATTCCCTCTGCTTCCCTCCCTGATGGGGATAAGGTGCCGCTCACCCTTGCGCTGTAGCTGGGATACAAGTGTGCTACTGCCCTGCTCCAACCCAAGGCTGCAGCACAGTTTAGGAATGCAGGTTGGGCCCACCTACGTTGCAGGACTGAATAGTATGTTAACGATGTTGAGAAACTGCACAGCTCTAGCCTGCTCCGTCACACCAGCCAGTGTAGCCAGGCCCGAACTTGTCATAGGCTGATTTTTAAGTGATGTAGAGTCCCCCCACATTAAGCTGAGGTCAATAGGAGCTGCGGACGCTCAGCACACCTGAAAAGCCATTTTCCCGGGCAGGGGCTGTGCTCAGTACCCACCCCAGCCGGGGCTCCGTAAAGAATCGTTTTTGAGCGGGGAGAAATACGAAGGGTGGCGTGAGCTTTCAAACAATCGCTTACGGAGCTCTCATCCCCACGCCCGGACACTCATCAATAACCACGATGCCATACGCGTCGCACAGGTCCATGATCTCCTCTGCGTAGGGGTAGTGGCTAGTGCGGAAGGAATTGGCCCCGAGCCACTGCAGCAAGTTGAAATCCTTCACGATCAGGGCCCAGTCCAGTCCTTTGCCACGGATCTGGGGGGAAAGCAGGCAGGACAATCCGTGATGAATAAGAACTCGGTAATACTATGCATTGCCCTTGCACCATCCCTTGCACCATCTCAAAGCGCTTCAGTCGCTTCCCTAAGCCTGACAGCACTGCTGTGTGTTACACCCGGGGAGCCCTGGCGTCAGGCTAAACATGTTACTACATTTCCCTCTCTCAGCCTGAACCGGCTGGGTACCATCTGCTCTCCACTCACTTTCACAGGGCAGAGGGACATGACCAGGCTTTCTTAGGTTCCGTCCTGAGTGGGCAGCGTGGGAGCCTTTCTGCTTCAAACGCTACAATATTTGTCTGTCTTTGCGAGTTTTAAAAGACTCCCACAGAGCTGAAAACTTAATATTTATGCAGAAGAGCTTTGGAGGGGAGAGGGGCGGAAGGCTGGAAAAATCATTAGTCACTGGAAACAGGGGTTGCTGTTTCCACGGTACCAGCTGAGGTGTTGGGCAGAGGCAGTGGGTTTCGCAGCTGTGTATCCTCAAACTAAAGTGTGTGCCTCAGTTGCCCACCTGTAAAATGGGGATAATACTACTTCCCGCTCTTGTTTGGGCTTGTAAGCTCTTTAGGACAAAGAACATCTCTCAATAGGCATTTGCACAGTGTCTAGCACAACAGGGCCCGGATCTCAGTTGGGGCCGCTAGGGGTCTAAATGGCCATCACAATGTTACTGCCAACGGCATATGTGCATCTGGGGGAGGGGATGCTAGGCAACGGACCCATTCTGGGGGTAGGCCCAGAAGTGGTGTTGCTGGAGTAGATTCCGATGGAGTCGCAGAGAGCGACCTCCCACGCCTCACCCCGCTCTGTGCTCTTACATCGGCATCTTCGTGTTTGTTGACTCCATGGAAGTAGAAGGGCTTTCCGTTGATGAGGAACTGACGGCTGGTGACATGCACGGTGCGGATCCCAACAGGGAGCGTGTACACGTCTTCCGACAGCTCACCGCCCACCTGCGCCGACAGCTTCACCTGGATCCCCAACAGAAACCAGCCTCCGCGTTCAACCCTGACCGCACTGAGGAGAATACGCTCAGTTCTACCTCCCTCCCAGCTAATACTTCCCTCTCCGTGACCCCGCGAAGGCAGCCCATCCCAGCCGCACGCTCCCCATCCATTTTACAGTGAATGCCTGTATTGTACTAAGGGGGAAAGAGCTCCCTGCAGTTGTTAAATGTGTGCAGCGGGTTAGCAGTTTGCTCCAGGTGGATCATTTATCTCCTCTCTCACTCCCTGGGCCGTCTCCCTCTCTTTCCTTGATCCAGACCTTGCTAAAGTCCACGGAAAGACTCCCCTTGACGTCAGGGAGGGATGGACTGGGGCCTGGGATAAGACTGCAGTGAGGATTACAAGCACCGTGGTAGGATTCTGAAGCCAAAGGCCTCGCATTCCCTCCCCGTACAGCCAGCCCTCTCTTTCCCAGCGGCTTGGCTTTCAGCTCAGTAAGCCAAGAAGGTAGCAAAACTTGATTTGATTATGGCAAGAAGTGAAAGCATGTAGGCAGGATTCTTAGGATAGGAGGATTAAGGCAGGCAGGCTTCATGATGCCCGTGGATTTCTGTAATCCTAGGAGGGGAATGAAACGAGAGACACGCAAAATGAGACAAATATGTGCATGTTACCTCTAAGTAATAAAGGTATCCGGGGTTTTCGTGCATCAGATAAGGCCACCACAGCTTTGGCTCCACTACTTTCAACTCCCCGATTGGTCCTTCTCCCGTAGCCACCACTTTCCCCTCTTTTTCACGTAAATTCAGCGACAAGGAGTAGCGGGTGTTGCCCATCACCAAAACCTCGTATCGCACCACACCTAGCCCAAAAGAGAGCATGGAGCAGGTTGGAGACCCTTCTCCCATCAGCCATGCTTCCCGGTGACCCCACTGTGATGCGGATCCTACATCACCATGGTTAGCAGGGCTGGGTGCTGTCCCAATAATTCTATCCAGGGCTACCTGCTGGGCTTCCAGTTATTGATACATATTAATTGGAGTTGCACAGATTGTTTCTTCCCTGTCTGAAAGCCTTAAAGCGGTGCTTCCTTGAGAGCAATACCCTGCATTAGTCAAGTTGAAGAATCGCTTCCTCACCCAGCTTCTATATTGTAAACGGTTTGTGGGGACAGTTTGGCTCATGAGCTTGGTACCGAGATATAAAGGTTTTGCTGCTTCAAATCCAGTCCAAGGGATCAGTGGATGACAGAAGGTACCGTGTATGAGCCGACACCCAACTATGGCTTGGTACCATAGTGCTCATCTTCCTAGTGACCAAGCCCAAGACTGGAATTTAGCCGGCTCACAGGCACCCTGCCCGTGTGAAATGAGTCTGGCGGGTCTCAGGCCAGTTCCCATTGGACTGGGGTCGACATCAACCAAAATTGCTGCTACCGGCCCCATTGCTGGCATGCTCAGCAGAGAGGCCAAGCCATGAACGGACTCTGTAGGGTCTCACCCTGAAGAATTCTAGACCAAAGCTCAGGCACACAGCCTGGCGGAGCTGGCAATGCCTCTGCCTCTGCTGACCTCCTGTGGAGAGAGGACTTCAGTCTCCAGGGCTGGTTGTTAACACACTGCTAAATACACACACATATACGCTCGTCAGAGTTGGCTTCCTGACTCTATTGTTCTCAGTCCAGCTCTGTACGTTTGCACTGAGCTACCTACCACGTCCCTGCCAAATGAGCTCACAATCTAAAGGCACAGGCACAGAACGCCGTCCGGGGACTTGATGGAACCGGGAGCTGTCAGATAGTGTGGGGGCTGCCTGGAGAGGTTGTTCCAAGCACAGCCAGTGGAGCGAGAGAAGGCAAGCAGGCAGGAGCAGGCGAGTGAGACAAAGAGAGACGGGTAGGTGAAGCCAGGGATGCACGTCAGAGGATTTGACATGCAGCGATGCAGGGCTAGGGGGTGTAGCAGAGGAGAAGCCTGACATTTACCCAGCAGGAAATGCGGGGGACACAGTGCAGAGTGTAAAGAGAAGAGGGCCATAGGGTCAGAGTATCAGAAAAGGAAACCTGGAAGGTAATTGACCAGGGGGTGGAAAATCTAAGCCAGATTTGCATTTCCTGTCACAAGGACCTGCTGCTGTCAGAAACGGGGTGGGGGAAATACCGTAATTACCCTTCACAGCACCCACCTGGGCCTAGTATCTGCACCTGCACCAGGCAAGCCACGGGGAAAAGCATGTTTATGAGCTGCTGCCCTCAATTTAACGCTGCGGGGGAAACTAATTCAATGTATTACAAGTGACAGCGCTAAACAGAGAGGCCTCCTTACATGTGAGATGAAATGGACCAGGCAAGCAAAAATCCCTTCATTTCCCTAGCCCCTTATCTGCTTTTAGAAGTTACCTCTCTCTCTAAGGGATATGGGCCACTTTAGCTGGACTTTTATATTCTTTGTGTACCTGCAAGATTGTGGCCATCTGACATGGCTTTAAAGCAATTGCAATCATTCGGATAGTCATCCTCAATGATAGATAATCAGAGGAACAACTGAAAAAGCAAGCCACGGAGATGCAGCCGAAACAATTAAGGCTGTAAAAGGAATTGTAATGGGCCTAGCAACAGGGTCCAGTGGACTGAACACTGGACTGGGAACCAGGAGACCTGGTTACCAACTCTGCAAGTTGCTTTACCACTCCGTGCCTTGGTTTTCCCAGCTGTGAAAAAGGGATAATGATCCTCTTTTATCAAATGCTTTGAGATCTATGAATGAGAAGTGCTGGGACAATCTGGGGAATCTGTCTATATACAGCTCATGAGTTTTGTTTTGATATTGGGGATTATCTGTGTCAGATTGCAAATTGCATTTTGAACATGGGGCTGGTTGTCATCTCAGTTGTCTTTTTACCTCCATGTTGAACTGAATTTCCCAGGAGTTGTGACACAGGGTTAACAGTGGGGAGTTTTTAAAACTTGATGGGCCTCTATTCCCAGGGAAGCACCCTGGGAGACAGAATTGGCTACAGAAGCACCAGTCTGCACAGGTGAGCTGGTAACTAAGCAATGGCTCACCTGGTGGGGGACACTGATCACCTGACAAGGCTGATCAGAGGGTCACATGGCAAAGGAAAGGAAGGTTATAAAAGAAAGGCTCTTATTGGCCATGCGGGGCTAGAAGAGGAAAGGGGAGTATGCCTGCATACAAGAGGGTACTCGCTGCAGTGAGCAGACAGAAGTTCCATGATTGGGAGGAGAAGTTATAAGAAAGGAAGGATCCACAATACCCCCAGCGCACTCTGACCTAAGCCCAACGAATGCTCCAGAGTGGTGAGGAAACGGAGGTAGGGAAATGCGTGTGTTTAATATTTTGTCTGAATCTTTATATCCTCTGTGCTGTCCCAAGTAAGAGCGAGTGGTTTAGAATTCCCTTTCCCAAAGCCTGGGGTAGGTGGTTCAACTGTCCCTGAAATGGTAAATGGTGAACCAGGGCACCCCCAGGGCTGGTGCTCTGGGAAAGGGCATGGGGCAGTCTGCCTGCTCTCAGGACTGAGGCAGTTGGACTGTGGGGTCTCAGCTCTCAGAGGGGGGTGGGAGACACAGGTTCTGCACCCAGTAATGTGCCTAGAAAACCAGAGGCAGTGCCCAAGCGCTGCTGGGACTCAGGAAGTTTAACAGCGTGGGGGGAACCCAAATGCACCTGCCTGGTAAGTGACCAGAAGGGGAAGAACAACTAGGCCTTTGTCAGGCACGTTTGTACCTTGAACCTGAACCATTTAAAACCACCGAGAGTTTGGCCACTGGCCCCAGTGGGAGCCAGCTGGGGGCTCGTAAGGCTACGCATTAGTACAGGATACACACAGCTGAGCTCCACTGAAAGGAGGAAGAGGCTGGTCGATCTAGCGTTTAGGGCACTGGTCTTAGATTCTGGAGACCGGCATTCAACTCCCTGCTCTGCCACAGATTACCTGAGAGACCTTGTCTAGGCCTCAGTTCCTCACCTGTGAAACAGGGATAATAGTCTGGCCCACAGGCCGTTGTGAGGGTAAATGCGTTAAAGACTGTCAGTGCTCAGATCTGAGAGAAACGGGGGCCATGTCAGTACCTAAGATGTGTACACAGAAGGATTATTGTGTGTGTGTATGTGTGTGTTGAGGTCCAGAACACTTCTGTGGAGCTCATGAAATCCTCTCCATTGACACTGGTCCTTATGCCAGTCAAAGCAGGATTGGCCTTTACACAAACTTCCACCTCATGGATCCTTTCATTAGACTAGCTCAGTGGTTCTCAACCTTTCCGGACTTCTGTACCCCTTTCCGGAATCTGATTTGTCTTGCGTACCCCCAAGTTCCACCTCTCTTAAAAACGACTTGCTTACAAAAACTATAAATGCAGAAGTGTCACAGCGCGCTATTACTGGAAAATGGCTGACTTCCTCATTTCTACCACCGAATTATACAATAAATCGATCGGAATATAAATATTGTACTTACATTCCAGTGTACCCGAAGCCTGAGCCTCACTGCCTGGAGCCCAAGCCTCGCCACCCAGGGCTGAAGAATGTAACTTAGCTTTGTGGGGGCCCCTGTGGTATGGAGCCCTGGGCAATTGCCTGGTTGCCACCCCCTAATGTCAGCTCTGCACTTGCAACCCCCCAAAACCTGTCCCATGACCCTCGTTGGAATTACGATCCCCGGGTGGAGAAAAACTGAACTAGGCAAATATCTAGATGAGGTGACATACCCGCTGGAAGACCTCTGCGTACCCCTGGTTGAGAACCACCGGAGTATATTGTCGGTCAAGTGCCTTTTTTCTTTTTTTTTTAAACCCCTGAAGGAGATTTTTACAATTTCTGTGATCAAATGAGCGCACGTGGCTTCCCACACTAAACCTACTACACGATCAGTTCAACCTATCCAAAAATTCCCCAGCAGGAAGCTTTCCCATTGCCTCCTTTCACTTCCCCTGGTGGAGAGGAAAATAGTTGCCATCATTGCCCTGATACCTACCAATATTCCCTGCCCAGGCTGTAGTCACAGTGATGTCGTCTATGTAGACAGAAGGGGTTGTATACAACACGACCGGCCGGTGAATTCCAGCGTAGTTAAAGAAATCAAACCTTGTGTTCTGAACAAAATAACCCCTAGGGTACCTGTGAGGGAGGGGAAAGGGTTACGTTCCATTGCACCAGAATTAAAAAGCCAAGTACAGATGTTAGCGACATACTATTAAAATACTCCTGCAATAGATCACATTGTTCCTTTCAACAAACACTTGGATAAGTGGGATCCAGTGAATATCGTATCAGAGGGGTAACCGTGTTAGTCTGGATCTGTAAAAGCAGCAGAATCCTGTGGCACCTTATAGACTAACAGACGTATTGGAGCATGAGCTTTTGTGGGTGAATACATGCATCCGACGAAGTGGGTATTCACCCACGAAAGCTCATGCTCCAATACGTCTGTTAGTCTACAAGGTGCCACGGGACTCTTGGCTGCTTTTAATGAATATAGTGTACTTGGACTTTCAGAAAGCCTTTGGCAAAGTCCCTCACCAAAGGCTCTTAAGCAAGGTTGGCAGGCATGGGATAAGAGGGAAGGTCCTCACAGATCAGTAACTGGTTAAAAGACAGAAATAATTATTCAAGATAGTTAAATCCAAAACTGACTGCGAAGATTTACAAAGGGATCTCACAAAACTGGGTGACTGGGCAACAAAATGGCAGATGAAATTCAATGTTGATCAATGCAAAGCAATGCACATTGGAAAACATAATCCCAATTATACATATAAAATGATGGGGTCTAAATTAGCTGTAACCACTCAAGAAAGGAGTCACTGTGGATAAATCTTTGAAAACCTCTGCTCAATGGGCAGTGGCAGTCCAAAAGAGCCGAAGGAACCATTAGGAAAGGGATAGATAAGAAGATAGAAAATATCGTATTGCCTCTATATAAATCCCCAGTACACCCACACCTTGAGGACTGCAGGCAGGTTTTGTCACTTCATCTCATAAAAGATCTATTATAATAGATACAAGTACAGAGAAGGGCAACAAAAATGCTTAGGGGTGTGGAACAGCTTCCATAGGAAGCGAGATTAAAAAAGACCGGGACTAGTCGTTTTAGAGAAGAGATGACTAAGGGGGGGGGTATGATCTAGGTCTATAAAATCTTGAATGGTTTGGGGAAAGTGAATGAGGAAGTGTTATTTCCCTCTTCACATAACACAAGAACCAAGGGTCACCCAATGAAATGAATAGGCAGCAGGTTTAAAACAAACAAAAGGAAGTATTTCTTCACACAATGCACAGTCAACCTGTGGAACTCCTTGCCAGGGGAAGCTGTGAAGGCCAAAAGGATAACTGGGTTTGAAAAAGAATTAGGTAAATTCATGGAGGATAGGGCAATCAGTGGCTATTAGCCAAGATGGTCAGGGATGCAACCCCTGCTCTGGGTGTCCCTAAACCTCTGAACTGCAAGAAGCTGGGACTGGCCAATGGGGGATGGATCACTCAATACATTATCCTGTTCTGCTTATTCCCTCTGAGGCAGCTGCCACTGTTGGAAGACAAGATACGGGGCTAGCGGGATCATTGGTCTGAGCCAGTATGGCCGTTCTTATGTTCCAACACATTTGCTATTAATACTACAGGGATTAACATGGCCTAATGGTTCACAAATTACTTGAAGGTGCTGAATGAGATCCTATGCCGTGAGGATTAATGAGGATAACTCTGGTGTGTCATTTCCACCACTGCCCTGGTAGCAATCCAGTGAACTCACTTTGACTCGTCCCTCATGAACTGAATGGAGCCGGGAGGCAGGGTCTGAGGTGTCAGCGTATTGTTGAGCGCAATGGTGATGCGACACAGAGCTCCGGGGCTGCCCTGAACAATCCTGGTTATGTCTGCTTCAAAGGGGAGGTGGCCTCCTTCATGCTCAGTAACGTTCACCCCATTGACCCACTGCAAAAGAAGAAATAAAGGGTGGAGTGGCAGCATTAGATATCACAGAGCTGGGGGGGAGAACATGACCTCTCTGAAGCTAATGCCTGGGTCAGAGCTCTCCTTCCAAGGGCCCACCCCTGCAGCTCTTCTAGGCACCTAATTCCCAGTGGAGCCACATAGAGCCAACAGCACCTTCATGGGTGCTTCGGGTGCATCAATATCTGGTGTCCTTCAGCCCCGCAATAGGGCACCACTTCAGCTACTAGCTCAGAGAACCAGTGAAGCTAGAGCTGGAAAAGCACCACCAGGTCCTTGTCCTGAGCCCTCTGCACTTTGGACTCCAGATCAGTGGCTTGGCTCCACTTATTTGCAGACAGCACAGAAGCTGCAGCTGGACTCGCGAAGGGAAAAGCTGCAGAGTGCTGACTTAGTAGTGGGCCAGGTCTACACTACGGACCTATGTCGGTATAACTCCGTCCGCTGCTCAGGGGTGGGGAGTTTTCCCTGAGCAACATAGTTATGCCAAACTTAACGCCCCCATGTAGATAGGACTGTCGATTGAAGAGGTTCTCCCATCAACCCAGCTAACGGCTCTCAGGGAGGTGGATTAAGTACACCAACGGGAGAGCTCTCTCCCCTCGCCATAGGAGCGTCTTCACTTAAGTGCTATGGTGGTGCAGCTACATCGGCGCTGCAGTGTTTTTAGTGTAGACCAGAGGTGTGAAAACTACACCCGTGGGCCGCATCCAGCCCGCCAGCCATTTTAATCCAGCCCTTGAGCTCCCGCTGGGGAGTGGGGTCTGGGGCTTGTCCCGCTCCAGTGTTCCAGCCGGGGAGCAGGGTCGGGGCCTGCAACGCGTGGTTTCCGGAAGCAGCAGCATGTTCCCTCTCCGGCTCCTATGTGTAGGGGCAGCCAGGGGGCTCCACTCCACATGATGCCCCCACCCCAAGCGCTGCCTCCACAGCTCCCATTGGCTGTGAATCATGGCCAATGGGAGCTGCAGGGGCGGTGTCTGTGAATGGGGCAGCACATAGCAGAGCCGCCTGGCCATGCCTCCGTGTAGGAGCTGGAGGAGGGACATGCCACTGCTTCTGGGAGCTGCTGAGGGAAGCGCCGCCTGGAGCCTGCACCCCTGAGCCACCCCCCTGCGCTCCAGCCCCCTGCCCCACCCCAGAGTCTGCACCCCCAGCCAGAGCCCTCACCTCCTCCCACGCTCAAACCCCAATTTCATGAGCATTCATGGCCTGCAATACAATTTCCATACCCAGATGTGGCCCTCAGGCCAAAAAGTTTGCCCACCCTGGTGTAGACCATAGGTGCAGGAGCTTGAAGTGCTGGGATGCTGCCCTGCCCCCTGGCTTGTAGTGGTTTCCATTATAAACAGGGTTTACTGTTTAGTTCAATAGCTCTCAGCACCCCCACTATAAAAATTGTTCCAGTGCCCCCGGTGTAGACATGCCTGCAGTGTGTTGTCAGAACACACACAGCAGCCACGTTCTTCTATAATACAGGATGTGGGGGTCCCCTAGGGCAGCGTTTACTGCGGGTGTTTCGAGAGCCTCTGAGCAGGGCGGAATGCCTGGCGCATTGCTCCCCGGGCCACCATACTTACAACTATGGAGTAATAATGAGCACTGCCAACCCGAAGCACCACGCGGGTGTTGAGGGCGTTCAGAAGCCAGCTCCTGGGAAGCAGCACCTCTTTCTCATACCAAACCCAGCCGGTGAACCGCCGCAGGCTGGGATCCTGAGTGAGCTCATTGAAGCTGGCGGGGACCGGCATGTCAATCACAGGCCCACTCTGAGAGGATCAAAGGAGACAGAGGGTGAAATGGTTCACTTGGGACTAAAAAATAAGGGTGAAGTTTGATAGCTGTTTAAAAATAGGCTTGTGGGTCGCAGGGCGAAAAGTTACATTGGCACATCCATTGTGGGCCAGATTCTGATGTCAGTCAACGGCTGTAAATCCACCAGGGGTTTCTCTCCCTTGACTTTACCTGGCTCTTTGGGCTGGAATGGACTCCTCCAAAATGCAAAGGGAAATTCCTTTCTCCCCCACGACCACCCCCATTTAGATTGAACCTACCAGATTCTGCACAATTTCCACCTAAAATCATATTGCATCAGGCTGACCTCATGCCCCAGCCTCATTGCAAAAGGCAAACTGGGTTAGTTCATGTCGCATTGAACTAACTGTTCAGGATTTACTGCTGATGCAGTTACACCAATTAGCCAGCAGGGAGTGCTGAGGGACAGTAAACCTTTCATTATCACAGGCAGAGCGGGATCTACAAGGAACTTTTACAGCCAATATATATCTGGCTGTTGTACTCAAGTTTCCCCTGTTCACTGATGACGAGCAATCACGTGCATGAATTTCAAACACTGACCTGCACGCTTTGTGAAGAGTGCCCGTTTCTGCTCCATCAATCCCAGTCCCCTCAGCTACTTTCACAAACTCCTTACACACAGCGGCCACAGCGCAGGGCGTGGAAGCGGCTAATTGTACAATTAGTTTGTACTATTTCTATAAAATGGAGCCCCAAGCCCTAACAGGGACCTTTGCACACCCGCCATCACATAAATCTCTCAGCTACTCCTGTGGCGTCCATTCCCATGGTATTTATCCTCACAATAATCCTAAAAGGGAGGGAATTATTATTATCTTTATTTGACAGATGGGAAGCCCAGAGAGACTAAGGGCCAGATTTTCAAAGGTTTTTGGGTGCCTCAAGATGCAAAGGGCTGCTTAGGTTGATTTTCAAAAGCACTTAAGCTGGTTAATTTCCATGGGAGTTAGGCACCAAATCTAGTTTGGGTGCTTTTGAAAATCCCACTGGCTGTATCTTTAGGCACCTAAATACTTTTGAAAATGTGGCCCTAAGTGCCCTGCCCAAGGACACCCAGGAAATCTGTAGTGGAACAGGGAATTGAATCCACATCCCCTGAGGCTTGGACTAGCACCCTAACCACGGGACCATCCTTTCTCACAATAACTTCAGACAATTAGGCACAGTCCCTTAAAGTCACTGATCATAGCGAGCAGTAGTAGTAGTAGGGCTGCCAAGAATTTAGGCTGTTTGGGGCCAGATCTTCAACAGGTGGAAACTGGTGTAGCCTCACGGACACTGAGTTTGCACCAGATGATGATCTGGACGTTTGTTTTCTGAGCACCAGGTAGTTTTTCTACAGCTACAAAAAGTGGCAAATTCAGTGGGTTTTTAAGCAAGAGGATCTCGGCGACATTGCACACCGTAAAGGATTATAACTATTCAGTGATTACAACCTATTCAATCCTGATTGAGTGCCATCCTATAAATATTAACGCACACCCCTAAATATTCAAAAATAATTGCATGCCTTTTAGAAAGTATACCCAATGCTTTGCTATTTTCCCTCAATGAATGACATAAGGAAACCCTAGAGATGGTATAATTATTTCACTATTACATGTTCTCAAATTATATTACAAAATATGGTACTCCATACAGTTCTCTCTCTCGCTTCTCTGAGATATATTATTTATTTCTCTAAGTGACCCATAATTTCAGCAGCTCGCACTCCAGTGGTTATTCCCTTTTAAAAAAACAAAAACAAAACATAACACCACTTTGCCTTCTTGTAGTCATAATTCTTCTGAAGTAAATTCTATATTTACTGTACACATTTTTTCATTTGGAAAAGAGTCAACATTTACTCCATGATTTGTTTTGTATTGGTTATTTGTTAGAATCATTCAATCTTTCCTGAATTTTCCAACATTGAGCATGCATAACTACTCTTTAGAGAATGGTATTAATTTCTAAAGCACTAGGATTGCTATAATCATGTTGTCTACAGTTCAGTCAAACATTCACACACTTTTTCCAAGCTTCCTGCTTCAGGCCCTTGTGAATGAAATGGAGAAACAGTAAAAGGCTGCTCAGTTTTATTGATTAGTATTTGGAAAGCATCTTGAAGATGAAAAGCGCTACTCAAATGCTAAGCATTATTCATGCAATGCAGGAAGTAAACAGCAATTGATTTGCCTCAAGTTAAATAGAAAAGGGGAAGCTAAAAATCACGTGCCCAGATAACAGGAAAAGAACCGTTAAGTTGTACCACAGAAAGATCCTTTTTTTTTTTTTTTCCTAATACAGTATTCACACCCCCGCCTGTGTTTCAGGAAACAGCAAGTGAGGGTCAGGATGGAAACCGATATAACACAGAGCAACTGGAGGAAAGGGGCCCTTTTTCCTTCTTGTCTCATTCTGATATTTATGATGCTCGTTTCCTGCTTTTCATCAGAGATGGGCCAGCCCCTGATCTGAATCTCACAGCTCTGTTTTATCTCTGGGGAGGACTGACTTTAAGGGGCTCAAATCCTGGTGCCAGGATGTGACGTTCTCGCCCATCTGCCCCGTTATAGAGATGGGCACATGCTACTGGATCCAAAGCCGGGCCTGGGTTCTGGTTCGGGCCCCGAGCCCTGGTGACAAAGGCACTTAACGCACCTGCATCAAGGACCCAGTGGAGACTCTCCACTCACAGGCTGCCTGATGTCCCTCCTCAGTGGCCAAGGCCAGTGGCAGATACCCTCTTTGCCACTACTGCCCCAGCAGTGCCCCCCTCCATACCTGTCTCAGGGGCTTCCGGTACCACTGCTGCACAAACCCCTTGTCCCGCTGAGGGGAGAAGTCAGCCCTGAAGCTCCAGATGCCATTCAGCTCCTTCAGCTCCCTGGAGGCAGACTCCCTGGGGTAGAGCATCCCTCTGCCCAGGGCCAGAGCCTGGCAGCACAGCAGCAGTAGGCACAGAGCACAGCACACAGACATGCTGCTGTCTGCTGGGCAGCTCTGCAAGAGGCAGTCAGCTGAGCCAGGGTCCAGCTGACTGCAGGGAACACTCACATGACTTCCAGCTTGGAGGCACCTGCAGCCATCTTGCTTATGGGCTTGCCAGGCCCTCTGTGTGCCTGAGACAGTGAAAGAAAATGGATGTGATCCAATTTGCTGTGCCACATGGGGCCGGGGGATTATAGTCTTTTACCTACACTGAGTCCAATTGCTAGGCACTTTACAGACCGGTAAGAAGGCACGATGAGGTCCCTGTCCGACTCCCTAACAAGCTCACAGTCTAAATAGGATAACAAATATTGCCCAATACAACTTGTACAGAATTCGAGCCATAGTCTAATCTCAGTTACTCAGGGTTGCCCCACCCCAAGCATTCAGAAATCATTACTCAAATCCCCTCCCCCACCCCTCCACCTATACACCAGAACTGTCAAATAATAATTTAGATTATTTTTATACATCTTCTGGGTTTTTTTTAAACCTTGCAGGTGCTTTTGGGTCATCAAGCATTTTTCCGCAACTGTGAGAGCTAGAAGTTAACTTTTACAATAGGAAAACTGAGGTCCTCATGCATTCATATGACTCCAGGAGCTGGGGCTTTAAGAAACACACCACATATCATGAGAGTTAGCAACCCTGTATATAAATCCAGAGTGACTTAACCTAAATAGGTGGAGTTACTCTGAATTTCACTGACAATAGAAATTTGCCCTGTGAATTAGGGCCCAGATTTATTTCCAGGCTGGTAAGAAGAGAGACATGGTGTTCATTTAAAATACTTGTGAGGTGCTCTGGTACCATGGTGATGGAGGCCTCATAAGCACATACACAGATGGATATAAACTGGCTATTAATAAATTTAGGCTTGAAATTAGATGAAGGTTTCTAGCCCGAAGAGCAGTGAAGTTCTGGAACAGCCTTCCAAGCGGAGTAATAGGGGGGAAAAAACTAACTGGCTTCAAGACTGAGCTTGAAAAGTTTATGGAGGGGATGGTACAATGAGACTGCCTACAAGGGCATGTAGCTGATTTCCAACGGTTATTAGCAAATATCTCCAATGGCCAGTGATGGGACACTCCAGGGGGAGGGCTCTGAATTACTACAGATGCTCCCCAACTTACACAAGCGTTCTGTTCCAGAACGCCTTGCATAAGTCGAATTTTGTGTAAGTCGGGAAAGTATACCCGACAATTACACACACACACACACACACACACACACACACACACACACACACCCTACCTTACGGAACGTATGGAACTTTTTCCATAAGTTTGGATTTGTGTAAATTGGGTTTGCATAACCCGGGGAGTGTCTGACCAGAGAATTCTTTTCCAGGTGTCTGGCTGCTGGGTCTTGCCTCCATGCTCAGGGGCTAACTGATCACCATATTTCGGGTAAGAAGGGAATTTTCCCCCAGACAGATTGACAGAGACCCCAGAGGGGTTTTCACCTTCCTCTGCAGCCTGGTGGATTCTCTGTAACTTGATGTCTTTAAATCATAATTTGAGGACTTCAGTAACTCAGCCAGAGGTGATGGGTCTATTACAGGGCTAGATTAGTCAGGTTCTGGGGCCTGTGATGTGTGAGAGGTCAGACTAGATGATCATGATGGTTCCTTCTCACCTTAAAGTCTATGCCACCGAGCCTGCTTGCCTTACTTACACAGTGTGTGGGTGTTACAAAGAGAGATGCTAGAGAAATAGCTAAGAAAGATAAGCCACCTGAGTGATCAACAATGGGGCTACTCCTGAGCGGTACTAGTGAGAGGATTGGACCCTGAGCCCCGATTCGTCCGTTGATGACACAGGGATGCACTGCTGCACCTGCATGGAACTTCGTAGCCTCCGGTCCAGCTGCACGCTGTCAGCTGCAGGGTCAGGGCTGTAACTGGGTAGCAGCTTTCATTCAAACTGCACCCTCCCCCAAACCTTGACAGGATTAAATGCCGTTACGGTGAGAAATGGCAGCAGAGGAAGACGCACACAAAGGCAAGGGTGGGAGGAGATGATTTCAGATGGATTTTTTTTTTTTTGTATAGGTAGAGTAAGTTTTTTCTGGTTCACTTCAGTCTCCTGGCTTGCAAGTCAAATGGCCACAGTGACTGAGCAGCTGGCAGTTAGTCACTGGACTCTTGTGTCCCAGTGACTCACTTAGAGAGACATCAGCTCTGGTTTTTCCAGCATGGTCTAAGTGAAGGGATTGGCCCTGCTCGTGGGTGATGAAGGGGTGGGAGGTATGTTAGACAGCTTGTGTTCATGGAATGCTTGGTCATGCAGAACACCTGGGTATGATTCTCTGCGCAGCTCCGTTCCTTGGGCCGGCAGTACCCTGTGTCACACAACACGCACCCTCTGGCTGTTAACAGTTGTCGATCGGCATTAAGGGCCATCACATCAGCAGGTGGCTAAAAGCTGCTGACCACGAGTTTGGCGATGGGGATTAGAGGGAAGTGTCTCAGCTAGAGGTGGTTTGGGAAAAGAAAGAAAATAGATGCAAATTGGAGGCCAGGCTGTGATCGAAGCGGCCACTGCAGCTTCGATAAGACAATGCTTAACGTGCACCTCTTAGTAACCCAGCCTGATTTTAATTTTGTTGAGGTGGGGAGGGGCTGGCTCTGCACCCCATAACACACCCACTTAAGGCCAGGAGGTGACACTCCTTTTTGAGCCGGCTGGTTTTGTGCCTCAGTGTAACCTGTCTTATTTCATGCCCTTTTCATCTAAGGCTCCACTCGTGCAGAGGCATCGCTTTCCCTCTGCCAGCGAGCAGAGTCCTAAAGCATGGAAAATGAGCAACTGAGCATGTGACTGGTGCAAACAATGTCAGGGTCGTGTGACTCTGAATTGCACCTGAAAACGAGCGAGCATTTTCTTTTAATTTTAGGGCAATGGGTTCACGCTAGTACCAGAGAAAGGAAAGCCTTGACTCTCAGGGAAACGGGGGGTTATTTTTCATGGCTGAGCCTCTCCTCCCATTTGGAAAGGGCGTTACCTTAGATGCCTTACATAGACTGAAAGTAGCACTGGCCTAAAGCTGGCCCAACGTTGCTGTCACTGCAATGGTTGCAGCTATGTCAGCTTAGGCTGTGTTCTGGTCAAATCCCCTAGTGACGCTGGTGGAGATAAGAGGGGTGTGCAGAGGAAAACCACCACAACTCCTGTGAAGGGGAGTCAAGTCCCATTAACAGGTGCCAATGTTTGTTGGTGCTGGTAGGTGCTTATGCCGCCCCCCTCCCTGCCCCAATTGGACCCCTCCCCAAATCCCCATCCCAGCCCCACCTCTTCCCTGAGCGCACCACATTCCTCCTCCTCCCCCCTCCCTCCCAGCACCTGCCGTGTGAATCTGGCAGAGCACCCACCCATTTTTCCCCATGCTCCAGCCCTGGAGCACCCATGGAGTTGGTGCCTATGCTTCCCCTTAATATGCTGGATAGCCCCTTTGCTGTTCCTTGATCCTCTTTGTACTGTACCCATTACCCCTGCATTCCCAAGGTCTTTTTCTACTGATATTAAACCTGGGTGATTTTGCGCTAAAATCCTTCTAGAGCCTATGGGGACCAAGCAGCAACTCTCCCCCCTAGGGCTTGCTCAGGTCAGGGTGGGCTTCCATTCTTTAGAGCACTGGCCCAGCCAGCACTCATCATAACTGAAGAAGCTCCACTGGGGGGTTTCTTGTAGAAGAAAGACACGACAGGTGTGCAGGGTTTTCAGTGAAAGACAACACACCCCTGGCTTTATTAACTCAGGAGTCCTGCGATAAGCAGAAACTCGCGTGAATGGGACGGTTTCCCCGCCCTCAAAACAGATCTTTCTGTCGCCTCAGAAGCTCCCTCAGCTGCTCGATCTGCACCATCACGCTGCACTTGGACATGCCTTCCGGCGTGGTGTACTGCTCCACACTGTTGGCGTAGTCCCACACTTGAGACACGTCGGTTCCAAACAGGGGGCTGGGGAGGCAAAGCGAGACGATGCGTCAGTGGAGAGCTCCACTGTGGAGTCTGACCCACAGGCTGAATGGATTTAGCTTTGCAAGCTGGCTACGCCACACTCCAGTAACTGCCTGGGTTATGGAGCCCAATCCCACCCCCACTGAAGTCAAGGACAAAATTCGCAAGGCCTCCTCCTGCCCTGCCTTGCACCTTGTGTAGTCAGTTACGCCTGCACACAGTGAGTGCGAGCTGGGTGTAACATGCTACCCGATCAGAAGGGCGGTGTTCTACACCTGCTCTGCGGAGGTGGCAGGGGCAAAGCCGTGGAGAACCAGGCCTTCAGTTTTTAGAGCTGGTCCCACGTGTTAGCACTGGAGAGCGTCTAAATCTGCAAGACATTTAATCCCAGCGCCTCAAAGATATTTAGGTGCCTAACTCCCGTTGAAGGATCTGGGTCCTAGGGCCTGATCCAAACCCTACTACAGTCAGTGGAGAGACTCCCATCAATCCGCCCTGCTTCAGGGAATCAGCTGCCTAGTCACACACCGTCAGTTACAGCAGCTGACCGCAGGCCAGGCCTTGCTGTTAATGCCAGCACCAGAAACAAAAAGTTTGACAAATTCATACCCTATCCCTGAAAATGGGTTTCTGGCTAGCTATGTTCTGAAGGAACCACCATTTCCCCTCTATCCTCTGGTGTCTCAAAAGGTGTACTGTAATTGATTAGGATTGCTCTACTCTAAGTATACGCAGCTAATTCTAGTTAGTATGACATCTATACAACATTAGGTCGTGTCAGTGTACCACAGTAGCTTCTACCCTACCACTCCAGTCAGTCATAAATAGATACACCTCTGTATAGCAGCTCCAGTTCTTTTAAGTATGAACTTCTCTACTAGGACTACAAGGATGAGATGCAGCCCTGACTTTCAGCTTGGAGGAGCTTAATTCACATTTGGAGGTCAAACCATAGTACTATTCTCAGTAGCTAGGTTAACTTTGTCCAAGTCTGACCTGAGCACTCACTTAACACTGGGTTGAAATATAGATACTGCAGCACCCTCAATGTTTTTGGGGCACACAGATTTGTTGAAGTTAGACATGCAGATTCATCTGTCTTATAACAAATTCAGGGTACCAGCCTTACCTTACTGGCTGCAATCCAGTCTCAGTGAAGCTAGTATAGTGGAGGTAGTTACAATGTTAGAAATCGGGAAAGCTAATGCATGTCTCCCAATCTACCTCTCTCAAATACTTTAGTTATTAAGAGTGTTAGGCTGCATGGTTGCAGGTGGTAAAGTGGATACCTATTGATTACTAATTTTCTATTGATATATTTCAATTTGCCCGGTGTTGTGTATTAAATAGAACCCGTGGTATGGAAATATTATTATTTTAGTACGATTTCAAACACTTAAACTGCACTAATTCTGTAATATTAGATTTCAGTAAAATGTAAACATTAATCAAAATATTATTTAACGAAAACATCTGAGCTTAATACCCACTCAAATTGTAATATGTGAGTGTTGGACAGAGACAATTTGATTCATTTGCAATCTTCCAGTATCTGTCTCTTAGAACAAATGCAGCTGCCTTTGGTTGTCGTTGACGGGTAAAAATCCCCTTCTTGTTCCCTAAAACACGACCGGTTCCTGTAGATATAAAAAGTCATAAAATAAAGCAGTTTTTTTACAGAAGAATCACAAAATAAAGCATCTGTGTACAGAATAAGACACCTCTTTCTTTCCCTACGGTAATCAACGTGACATGACTAACTCCTCAGCCAAAGGGAAAGAATGTCAGTAGCAACTTTTCATAACCAAGTTATACAGAAGAAACTTAAGTCACCATCTTCCTACATATGGAAGATGATTATTGTTACACTGGCGTCATTACAACTGATTTAGCTTAAACCACTACACACTTACATAGGTTCACAGCTGTCAGATGGGTTTAAGTGTGCCCGTGAATGGGCTGTAACGCTTTAATTAAATCAATTTTAATTAAGCTAGTGCTTAATAGTCTATGACCAGTCTCATCTTAAATAGCTGGGGGTTCTATTTCTGCTCTATTTCCGCAGTTAAATCTCACTGAAGAACTTTACTTTAATACTCAATTAGATTTTCTTCTTTATTCACCCTTTGTATTACCCTGCATTCCTTTCCTTTACTGCTGTTCATGCCCTTTTCTCCAACTTACTAATCATTTGTTCAGTTTTTAATCAAACCAGTCCAAACAACACATCTTCTCCAAGTGGCCCCCAGTTCCTCCATGCTGCATGATGTGTATGGAGCCCAAAGCTGCATTGATTTGTCATTGCAAACTTTGTCTAATTTTCTTTCCACTATTCTTTTTGAATCAGTATCTTTTCCCCCACTGCTCCTACTTTTTTTTATGCCCATGTCTGTCTGGTCTCTTTCGAGACTTGTATTGCACATGCTCTTTACTTAAGTCACTGAAGCTAGCACCTGTGGAACAGATTCCTACGGGGGGTATTCCACTAAATACACTGCTCACGCTGCCTCTGCTGACCATCTCTCAGGCCTGGGGGGGAAACTGATCTAAGTTATGCAACTTCAGCTCCGTGAATAACGTAGCTGAAGTCGAGTTACTTAGATCTACTTACTGGGTGTCTTGGTTGTGGTAAGTCGACAGCTGACGCTCTCCCATTGACTCCGCCTACGCCTCTCCCCTGGTGGAGTACCGGAGTCGACGGGAGAGCACTTGGCGGTCGATGTATCGCGTCTAGACTAGACGTGATAAATCAACCCACCCACCATGCTCCCGCTGGATCGATCACTGCCCATCGATCCAGCAGTAATGTAGACAAGCCCTCAGTCTCAATTGTCACTCCAACAGATTCTCTGTACTCTGGCTTAAGCTTTGCCCTGGGAACATACAAGACTGGTCATTCATCAGTGGTGGAGACAGTAGCATAAATGACCAACCACTTTTACCATCCTGGCATCTAGCCCTCCTGTGCATAGCCTCTGTGGCTACAACTGGAGAAGCTGCCTGCAGCATGATTAATGCGGTTTGTCGGTGCAGCGGTAATGATGGGAGTTACGTGTGAAACACCTACAGCAACTTTGAGCAGAATTTAGAAAGTAAAAAAGGATAGTTGAGGTTGAGCATTTTGGAGGAAGAGGAGAGGGTAGAAAGAGTAGTGGTGGGTCCCTCTACAGACGTCACTTGCATTCTGCCGTAGCGGACTGTCTCCACAAACCGGTGATGCAGGTGCTCCAACAGCCCTTCCCTTAGTGTGTGGGACACTTGGTAAACACAGCTCAACCACAGGGGAGAGACCCTTCAGCATAGGAAATGCTGCTTTGCAATTAGGTCCTAGCCAGATACTTGACTTGATTGTGGGAAAAATGTCACTTTTTCCCCTGCCTTAATGCAAGAGTTAGCATGTTTGGAACACAACCCATTTCTAGAGAAATAGCAAAAATAGAATATTTCCGTTTCTTACTAAGTCAATTTAATGAACTTTGCCCTAGTTTAAAGCATCAGAGCCAACTGGCCTAAATTCTAGCTATATTTCAATGAGTAGCTGTAATGGAAGAGTAGAGAGATGTTAGCTGATTTAGGACAGAGCACAACCTTGTCACAAAGTTGTATGTTGAATGGGATAATCTAACAGTGCTAACACTGGAGAAATAAAGGGAACAAGCTGTGGGAGTTGGCTACAGAGGATGTTTCTGAAATTCTTTGTGAAAAGCATGGTCTTCTGCATGCCACATAAGGGAGCTTTGAACACCACAGCTGCCAAAAGGACAGACTTATCTTGATTATTACAGTAAGCAGAAATGCCCGACTGTTTGCATTTTAAGAACACAGCCAACTGTGTAAAAGTCAGTGATCTTCTACACCCACAGTCTAGCTAGAGTACAGCTTTAGCCGCAGTGTTTGTGTATGAGTTGGGGGAGGGAGAGTTCTGTTTTGTAGTGTAGCTCTGACTCTCCACAGATGCCTCAAGACTTGAGCAGTTTGTTCAGTGTACACTGAACAATGGTACTATTTTTATAACAAGATATGACTAGGCTGCCATTGATCAGCTTATGGTGCTCATGTCTTCACAATTCCCTGGAGAGAGCACTTTGTCCAGAGTTGGCAGAGAAAATGAAGTTAAAGGAAGCTTTTGGGACAGATGGTTGAGCCAGTAGCCTAATACTATAGCACAGGCTTCATTCTCCCCCCTAAAAAAGCTGTTTATGTGGCAGAAAGTGACAAGGGAACTTTTAAATAAAGGTTTTGCTGCATTTAACAATCTTCAGTGCCACATATACTAACTAGGTTTTCTAGAACACATGCTTGGACTTAAATCTTGTACCCTCAGTTCTGTAACATGAAAGCCATGATGTCAGGGGAGAAAATACTTATCTTTACATTGCAGCTTAAATATAGAATTGAATCTCAGCCTACCTTGATCTGTCATAAAATCAGCAAAGTTCCAGATGAGCTCCCCAATGACATACTCCTTTCTCTTTTTGTCAAATACTGAATGGTATTCCTTTAGCACAGCCTTTTGGTATTCCTCGCTGAACATAAGAGGTGGGTCCTGTAACCAAAGAAGGGAGAAAAGACTTAAAGATAGTACATAGCAGGTGTCAGCAAAGGCCTGCAATTGACTTTTTTCATATGAAAAGAGTTGCACAATTATTCATTCGCTTCCTCCACCAGTGAATTATAGCCATATCTATGGGATGTGGTGGCTATTAAGCAGAGGTTAGAAGTACCGAAGAAGGGTATCTAATTGAAACTGGCAGGGGAAGTTTAGATAGCGTTGAATTCTTCTTCTACCTATGTTGGCAGCTCCTTTTTGATTTGTAGGGAGGAAACTAGCAACTTTTTTTTTTTTTGATCAACTTCTGAATGTACTTCCTGGCAACAGCTTTTAAAGTGCTACATCTAAATGGTTTCTCTGAAGCTACACAATCTCATCGCCCCATAATGAACTGACTTTTCTCCTCAGCACTGTACCTTCCTGTCTGCTGAATATTCTCCACAACTGCCAAAGCACAGAGAGAATATTCCAAGATGTATCTTCTGGTGGTTTGACCACAAAAGTGTAAATCAGTGAGTTAATTGTAGCCTAACTGGCAATGATCCAGCTTAAAAGGAAAACTGCAACATTGCATAAGAGCCAGTTAATGATTTACACTTTGTAAACCAGTCTCTTATGCAGTGTTTTTAAATAAGGAAAAAAAGGACCAACTACCACAATCAGAATGTTAAAAGTTTGACAGGTTTTCAAAGGGGCAAAAAAAAATTATAGGAGGCCAGTGACTCAGAGATTATGGAAGTGAATTAGTGGCTTGCAGCATACGCCAGTGCTTTTACTTAAAGAACTCATCTCCTCAGGTGCCATCTTAGCCCCAGTGAAATCAAGGGCAAAACTCACTGACTTCAATGGGGCCCAGTGTTTCAACAGTAGAGTCCAGTATAATGCGCACGGCAGCTGAGGAGTATATTTCACATTGTATCTAGCATGTCTCAGAATTAAGGGGTCAGTAAATTTCACGGGTGGGTTGGTTGTGACTGACCCTCCCTCCTTGACCAGCACTGTGTTTCCCAAAGTGGCACAGTTAGGAAACTCACATTGTGAAGCCCAGCAATAGCATCTGCTCCATATTCGCTCTGGATAATTGGCTTTTTGTAGGTTTTATACCAGTTCTTAAACTGTGTATTGAGTTGCAGCTGAATAACCTCCAGATGGCCGGCGTCAAAGTACCAGGAGAAGTAGCTATTTACGCAAATTACATCCACGTATGGAGCCTAGAGAAATAATGTAGAGTAATATTTGTAACAAACCCCAAAGTAACCTACTGCGGATGGCTACATCCCTCTCTGCTGTAGTTCCACTGACCTCAGTTGTTACCCTTAGGATCAATTTGGCCCACAGCATTTTAACACAAAAATGAGACTGCCCGCCACCCACCCTATTCCCAGAAAAAACAGGAGGAAACTCACCACGCCAAGCAGTTTCCCCCATCAACCTATGTTTGTTTTGGCATTTTCTTACAGATTTAGGTAGGCAACGTAGCCAGTTAAACAAGATTAACTGTTTCATCCCTAGGTTTGTTAGTCTTTTTGGAAATTCCAAGATATGTCTTGGATCTGGTTGTGCATTTAAACATCCTTTTTAACTTATTAAATAACACGATGATCAACTTAGTGGTCAATTACTTTGAATAGTGACTAAGTTCATACATCAGTGGTGTAATTTAGGACGAAGCATTCTGCGAGTTATATGCCATTTCTACCACCTGGACAGTATGACAAAGGGCACCAGCCCATTGAAGATGAAGTGATGTTATATGTAACTTATCCAATGTTCTCTTAACATGTTTTGTAATAAAGTTCTGAAATCAGAATTTACAGCGTGTAAGTTCTTTGAATCTCTTTTGTGTCTCCCTGAGCTGTCGGAAAAAGCATGTTCCACTGGAGCATGATGGGGTGCATGCAACTAGCAATAGATGGGACACTGGGGTAATCAACAGCAGTGCCCTCTTTGCTATGTTTAAAATGGAAACAAACCCCAGTGGTTTTGATCCTGCGCCAATGGAAGAAAAGTCCAAGCTTTCCAAAAGGCCACACATGCTAGCTCCAGGCCAGCCCAGTTTAGAGAGGAAAGGCTAGCTTACTTGGAAAGGAAAATGAAATGGGATTTCTCGCAGGTACTTGTGAAAGTCGTTTATGTACACGCATCATATGTAGCTAGACAAACTCATTGTCTAAAAACAGACTTGTTGCAAAGACCTGGTACGCTGAAAACATCACAAAGCCTTTTATGTTGTCTTTGATTTCCAAGGAAATGCTATAGGGAGACCAGTTTTCAGACATGAGCCCTTAAAGCAAGGCCCTCAATTCTGCATGTAGGGCCTCTATAGCAGGACTAAGCCGGCAAAGGCTTTCCCGGGCCAGTGTCCAAGCCCCGTTTCAGAACTTCAGGTATGTCTCCACCCCAAAAGCCCCCTGCAGCAGCGAGTCTCAGGGTCCATGGCAGCTGACTCAGACTCGCGCTACGGAGCTAAAAGTAGCAGTGCAGACATTTGGGCTTGGGCTGGAGCCCGATCTTTGAGACCCTCCTAATGAGCTGGGTTTCAGAGCTCCAAACTCTACTGGCTAAACTGCTACGTTTAGCTCCGCAGTGCAAGCCCAGTTGACCTGCCATGGGTCTTTTTTTGCTGGGTAGACGTTCTCTTCAATGGGGGGGGGGGGGAGAAGAGGGTTATTTAACATTCCTAAAATCTACCCCTTGCCCAGTTTTATTAAGCAAACAAAGGAGAAAAGAAATGAAACTTACACCATGATCATGAGCGTAATTAGCATTTGACACAAAGGTTACGGGCCGGGTAGGATCGATGGCTTTAGTGTGAGCTATCACTGTCCTGTTTACAAACAGTAAAACACAAGTGTCCATCACCAAAAAGGAGAAACAGACCAACAAAAATCAGCCAACTCCCCCACGTGCCCAACCTTTGGAGCCGGTGTTTAGTTTAATAGGCAGGCGTTTTGAAAGTGAAATAGTGTGGGTCTTGGATGGTGTTTATCCCCCGCAAAGTGTGTGTAATTCTAGCTAAGAATAATAGACATTAAGAGCTCACAGAGCAAGGAGACTGTTTTGCCTGGGTGAAACACACCCATTGCGCAAATCACTGGAGAGGTGTCCGTCCCCATAAGACATCATAAGCATAACTTAAAAAGCGTGAGAGAGAAAGGGGGAGGGGGCCAGTGTCTCTGCAGCCTTCCAGATAAGGTGCTGTGGCCTGCCCCAGCAAGAACAAATGAGAGGTACTGCTCTGATCACAGCTTCTTCAGTATGCAGGCCCAAGCTCTATGCTGGCCTCACTCCACTAAGTCCATAGAAGCAGCAAAGAGTCCTGTTGCACCTTATAGACTAACAGACATATTGGAGCATGAGTTTTCGTGGGTGAATACCCACTTCGTCGGATGCATATTCACCCACGAAAGCTCATGCTCCAATATGTCTGTTAGTCTATAACGGGTAGGCAAGCTATGGCACACGTGCCGAAGGCGGCACACGAGCAAATTTTCAGTGGCACTCTCACTGCCCGGGTCCTGGCCACTGGTCTGGGGGGCTCTGCATTTTAATTTAATTTTAAATGAAGCTTCTTAAACATTTAAAAAACCTTATTTACTTTACATACAACAATAGTTTAGTTATATATTATAGATATATAGAAAGAGACCTTCTAAAAACGTTAAAATGCATGACTGGCACACGAAACCTTAAATTTGAGTGAATAAATGAAGACTCGGCACATCACTTCTGCAAGGTTGCCGACCCCTGGTCTATGAGGTGCCACGGGGCTCTTTGCTGCTTTTACAGATCCAGACTAACACGGCTACCCCTCTGATACTTAAGTCCATAGAGTTGTCAGCAGAGAATTTGGATCCTGGTTTTTCTGTAGTTAGGAATGACCAAATCCTTGACCAATTCTGCCTTAAATGAACCTTAGTCTTGAAGGAATATCTCATGCCAAGAGATCTCCTGATAGCTCCTCAGAGTTTAGCTCAGAGAAATAACTGGTTAGGGTGCTGCTGCGGGGCATTAAACCCAATATGCAAAACAGTAGGTGCCTTGGGGAAATATGTAGTAAGTACATAGAACATGTATACAAAGAAACTCTAAAATAGATGAAGGGATCCCTGAACACCTGCCAGACTTCCCCATGCAACTCCTTTTTCTGACCTGAAAAATGATGAGGCACATCCATCAACCTGAGTCTCAACAGACACGCACAAGAACACACACTTACTTAAAGTAGTAAGCTGCCGGCAATAGCTCCGAGGCTGGCTCGTTGGCTACAGACCACATCACAACCGATGGCCGGTTCTTATCCCTGCGGATCAGCTCTTCCATCACCACGAGATGGTGGGCCAGTGACTTGTTCCCAAAGTTCTCCCTCAAAGACAAAAGGAAGCAAGAGCAGGTCACTAAAATGCTAAATAAAACTCACCTTAAATCCATTATTGATACTAGCAATGTCACGAATGGTCTTGGAGCACAGGGACCAAAATTAATCCCTGATGTAAATCGGACCAGACCAGAAATGACGCTGGCCCTGTATCTCTGGATGGGGAGAACTCTTTGCAGAAGAGCAGCTGGCCTCTTAGATAGTCTAGCAAAATATGTTTTACTTCACGCACCCCTTGAACGTGGAACCTGCTCCCTCTTCTCGGGAGCCAAATCACCGCCTCTTCCTCTTTCAACTTCCAGCTTACATACTTCCAGGCAGCCTTTCAGAGACTTCTACAGCCCTGGTGAGATTTCACCATCACCCAGCGCAGCTTGCATGGCTGAAGTAAAGAGGACCCCAGACAAGAGCCTTTGAGCCAAACCTCCCCTCACCCCCCAAGCATTGGTGGTCTGGTTTAAATGGGCTCCGGGACCAAGCTACCCCCGATTTGGGGTTTGGAAAAACAAACAAGGCCAACGAGGCTCAGATGAACTAGGTTCTCTTTCTACTAAAACCCACCATGTTGGTAGCTCCAGTCACAGCTTGATTCCCTCTGCTTCCCTCCCTGATGGGGATAAGGCGCTGCTCACCCTTGCGCTGTAGTAGGGATACAAGTGTGCTTCTGCCCTGCTCCAACCCAAGGCTGCAGCATAGTTCAGGAATGCAGGTTGGGCCCACCTACGTTGCAGGACTGAATAGTATGTTAACGATGTTGAGAAACTGCACAGCTCTAGCCTGCTCCGTCACACCAGCCAGTGTAGCCAGGCCCGAACTTGTCATAGGCTAAGCGATGTAGAGTCCCCGCACATTAAGCTGAGGTCAATAGGAGCTGCGGACGCTCAGCACACCTGAAAAGCCATTTTCCCAGGCAGGGGCTGTGCTCAGTACCCACCCCAGCCGGGGCGCCGTAAAGAATCGTTTTTGAGCAGGGAGACATACAAAGGGTGGAGTGAGCTTTCAAACAATCGCTTACGGATATTTAATCCCCACGCCCGGACTCTCGTCGATAACCACGATGCCATACGCGTCGCACAGGTCCATGATCTCCTCTGCGTAGGGGTAGTGGCTAGTGCGGAAGGAATTGGCCCCGAGCCACTGCAGCAAGTTGAAGTCCTTCACGATCAGGGCCCAGTCCAGTCCTTTGCCACGGATCTGGGGGGAAAGCAGGCAGGACAATCCGTGATGAATAAGAACTCGGTAATACTATGCATTGCCCTTGCACCATCCCTTGCACCATCTCAAAGCGCTTCAGTCGCTTCCCTAAGCCTGACAGCACTGCTGTGTGTTACACCCGGGGAGCCCTGGCTTCAGGCTAAACATGTTACTACATTTCCCTCTCTCAGCCTGAGCCCACTGGGCGCCATCTGCTCTCCACTCACTTTCACAGGGCAGAGGGACACAATCAGGCTTTCCTTGGTTCCGTCCTGAGTGGACAGCATGGGAGCCTTTCTGCTTCAAATGCTACAATATTTGTCTGTCTTTGCGAGTTTTAAAAGACTCCCACAGAGCTGAAAACTTAATATTTATGCAGAAGAGCTTTGGAGGGGAGGGGGCAGAAGGCTCACCAAGGCTGGAAAAATCATTAGTCACTGGAAACAGGGGTTGCTGTTTCCACGGTACCAGCTGAGGTGTTGGGCAGAGGCAGTGGGTTTCGCAGCTGTGTATCCTCAAACTAAAGTGTGTGCCTCAGTTGCCCACCTGTAAAATGGGGATAATACTACTTACCGCCCTTTGTTGGGCTTGTCAGTTTGGGCTTGTAAGCTCTTTAGGACAAAGAACATCTCTCAATAGGCATTTGCACAGTGTCTAGCACAACGGGGCCCGGATCTCAGTTGGGGCCGCTAGGGGTCTAAATGGCCTGGCGCCCCGTAGATGTCTCTGTATAAACTTCACAATGTTACTGACAACTGCGTATGTGCATCTGGGGGAGGGGATGGTAGGCAACGGACCCCTTCTGGGGGTGGGCCCAGAAGTGGTGTTGCTGGAGCTGATTCCGATGGAGTCGCAGAGAGCAACCTCCCACGCCTCACCCCGCTCTGTGCTCTTACATCGGCATCTTCGTGTTTGTTGACTCCATGGAAGTAGAAGGGCTCTCCGTTGATGAGGAACCGACGGCTGGTGACATGCACGGTGCGGATCCCGACGGGGAGCGTGTACACGTCTTCCGACAGCTCACCGCCCACCTGCGCCGACAGCTTCACCTGGATCCCCAACAGAAACCAGCCTCCGCGTTCAACCCTGACCGCACTGAGGAGAATACGCTCAGTTCTACCTCCCTCCCAGCTAACGCTTCCCTCTCCGTGACCCCGCAAAGGCAGCCCATCCCAGCCGCACGCTCCCCATCCATTTTACAGCGAATGCCTGTATTGTACTAAGGGGGGAAGGGCTCTCTGCAGTTGTTAAATGTGTGCAGCGGGTTAGCAGTTTGCTCCAGGTGGATCATTTATCTTCTCTCTCACTCCCTGGGCCGTCTCCCTCTCTTTCCTTGATCCAGACCTTGCTAAAGTCCACGGAAAGACTCCCCTTGACGTCAGGGAGGGATGGACTGGGCCCTGGGACCAGACAGCAGTGAGGATTACAAGCACCGTGGTAGGATTCTGAAGCCAAAGGCCTCGCGTTCCCTCCCCGTACAGCCAGCCCTCTCTTTCCCAGCGGCTTGGCTTTCAGCTCAGTAAGCCAAGAAGGTAGCAAAACTTGATTTGATTATGGCAAGAAGTGAAAGCATGTAGGCAGGATTCTTAGGTTAGGAGGATTAAGGCAGGCAGGCTTCATGATGCCCGTGGATTTCTGTAATCCTAGGAGGGGAATGAAACGAGAGACACGCAAAATGAGACACATATGTGCATGTTACCTCTAAGTAATAAAGGTATCCGGGGTTTTCGTGCATCAGATAAGGCCACCAAAGCTTTGGCTCCACTACTTTCAACTCCCCGATTGGTCCTTCTCCCGTAGCCACCACTTTCCCCTCTTTTTCACGTAAATTCAGCGACAAGGAGTAGCGGGTGTTGCCCATCACCAAAACCTCGTATCGCACCACACCTAGCCCAAAAGAGAGCATGGAGCAGGTTGGAGACCCTTCTCCCATCAGCCATGCTTCCCGGTGACCCCACTGTGATACGGGTTCTACATCACCACGGTTAGCAGGGCTGGGTGCTGTCCCAATAATTCCATCACTGACGGGCTATCTGCTGGGCTTCCAGTTATTGATACATATTAATTGGAGTTGCACAGATTGTTTCTTCCCTGTCTGAACGCCTTAAAGCGGTGCTTCCTTTAGAGCAATACCCTGCATTAGTCGAGTTGAAGAATCGCTTCCTCACCCAACATCTATATTGTAAACGGTTTGTGGGGACAGTTTGGCTCATGAGCTTGGTACCGAGATATAAAGGTTTTGCTGCTTCAAATCCAGTCCAAGGGATCAGTGGATGACAGAAGGTACCGTGTATGAGCCGACACCCAACTATGGCTTGGTACCACAGTGCTCATCTTCCTAGTGACCAAGCCCAAGACTGGAATTTAGCCGGCTCACAGGCACCCTGCCCGTGTGAAATGAGTCTGGCGGGTCTCAGGCCAGTTCCCATTGGACTGGTGGCGACATCAACCAAAATTGCTGCTACCGGCCCCATTGCTGGCATGCTCAGCAGAGAGGCCAAGCCGTGAACGGACACTGTAGTCTCACCCTGAAGAATTCTAGACCAAAGCTCAGGCACACAGCCTGGCGGAGCTGGCAATGCCTCTGCCCCTGCTGACCTCCTGTGGAGAGAGGACTTCAGTCTCCAGGACTGGTTGTTAACACACTGCTAAATACACACACTTATACGCTCGTCAGAGTTGGCTTCCTGACTCTATTGTTCTCAGTCCAGCTCTCTACGTTTGCACTGAGCTACCTACCACGTCCCTGCCAAATGAGCTCACAATCTAAAGGCACAGTCACAGAACACACCCAACATGGAGTGGGAGGGGGAACGGGATTCACCATCCGGGGACTTGATGGAACCGGGAGCTGTCAGATAGTGTGGGGGCTGCCTGGAGAGGTTGTTCCAAGCTCAGCCAGTGAAGCGAGAGAAGGAAGGGAGGCAGGAGCAGGCGACTGAGACAAAGAGAGATGGGTAGGTGAAGCCAGGGATGCATGTCAGAGGATTTGACATGCAGCAATGCAGGACTAGGGTGTAGCAGAGGAGAAGCCTGACATTTACCCAGCAGGAACTGTCGGGGGACACAGTGCAGAGTGTAAAGAGAAGAGGGCCATAGGGTCAGAGTATCAGAAAAGGAAACCTGGAAGGTAATTGACCAGGGGGTGGAAAATCTAAGCCAGATTTGCATTTCCTGTCGCAAGGACCTGCTGCTGTCAGAAACGGGGTGGGAAAAATAATTACCCTTCACAGCACCCACCTGGGCCTAGTATCTGCACCTGCACCAGGCAAGCTACGGGGAAAAGCATGTTTGTGAGCAGCTGCCCTCAATTTAACGTTGCAGGGGAAACTAATTCAATGTATTACAAGTGACAGTGCTAAACAGAGGCCTCCTTACATGCGAAATGAAATGGACCAGGCAAGCAAAAAATCTCTTCATTTCCCTAGACTCTGATCTGCTTTTACAGGTTACCTCTCTCTCTCTAAGGGATATGAGCCACTTTCACTGGCCTTTTATATTCTTTGTGTACCTGCAAGATTGTGGCCATCTGACATGGCTTTAAAACAATTGCAATCATTCAGATAGTCATCCTCAATGACACATAATCAGAGGAACAACTGAAAAGGCAAGCCACGGAGATGCAGCCGAAACAATTAAGGCTGTAAAAGGAATTGTAATGGGCCTAGCAACAGGGTCCAGTGGACAGAACACTGGACTGGGAACCAGGAGACCTGGTTACCAACTCTGCAAATTGCTTTACCACTCCGTGCCTTGGTTTTCCCATCTGTGAAAAAGGGATAATGATCCTCTTTTATCAAATGCGTTGAGATCTATGAATGAGAAGTGCTGGGACAATCTGGGGAATTTGTCTATATACAGCTCATGAGTTTTGTTTTGATATTGGGGATTATCTGTGCCAGATTGCAAATTGCAATCTGGTTGTCATCTCAGTTATCTTTTTACCTCCATGTTGAACTGAATTTCCCAGGAGTTGTGACACAGGGTTAACAGTGGAGAGTTTTTAAAACTTGATGGGCCTCTATTCCCAGGGAAGCACCCTGGGAGACAGAATTGGCTACAGAAGCACCAGTCTGCACAGGTGAGCTGGTAATTAAGCAATGCCTCACCTGGTGGGGGACATTGATCACCTGACAAGGCTGATCAGAGGGTCACATGGCAAAGGAACTGAAGGTTATAAAAGAAAGGCTCTTATTGGCCACGGGGGGCTAGAAGAGGAAAGGGGAGTATGCCTGCATAAAGGAGGGTACTCACTGCAGTGAGCAGACAGAAGTTCCATGATTTGGAGGAGAAGTTATAAGAAGGGAAGGATCCACAATACCCCCGGAGCACTCTGACCGAAGCCCAAAGAACGCTCCAGAGTGGTGAGGAAACGGAGGTAGGGAAATGCGCGTGTTTAATATTTTGTCTGAATCTTTATATCCTCTGTGCTGTCCCAAGTAAGAGCGAGTGGTTTAGAATTCCCTTGTGCAAAGCCTGGGGTAGGTGGTTCAACTGTCCCTGAAATGGTAAATGGTGAACCAGGGCACCTCCAGGGCTGGTGCTCTGGGAAAGGGCATGGGGCAGCCTGCCTGCTCTCAGGACTTAGGCAGTTGGACTGTGGGGTCTCAGTTCTCAGAGGGGGGTGGGAGACACACGTTCTGCACCCAGTAATGTGCCTAGAAAACCAGAGGCAGTGCCCAAGCGCTGCTGGGACTCAGGAAGTTTAACAGCGTGGGGGGAACCCAAATGCACCTGCCTGGTAAGTGTCCAGAAGGGGAAGAACAACTAGATCTTTGTCAGGCATGTTCGTACCTTGAACCTGAACCATTTAAAACCACTGAGAGTTTGGCCACTGGCCCCAGTGGGAGCCAGCTGGGGGCTCGTAAGGCGACGCATTAGTACAGGATACACACAGCTGAGCTCCACTGATAGGAGGAAGAGGCTGGTCGTTCTAGCGTTTAGGGCACCAGGGCCGCCCAGAGGATTCCGGGGGGCCGGGGTCTTCGGCGGCGGGGGCCCTTCCGTTCCGGGACCCGCCGCCGAAGTGCCCTGAAGACCCGTGGCGGGCCCCCCCCACGCCGCATTACTGCCGAAGCCGGACCCACCGCCGAAGTGCAGCACGGTCTTCGGCGGTAATTCGGTGGAGGGGGGGGCCCCCGCCGCAGGTCTTCGGGGCACTTCGGCGGCGGGTCCCGGAACGGAAGGGCCCCCCGCCGCCGAATTACCGCCGAAGACCGAGCTGAACTTCGGCGGCAGGTCCCACTCCGTCTTCGGCGGTAATTCGCCAGCGGGGGGTCCTTCCGCCCCGGAGTGGAAGGACCCCCCGCCGGCGAAGACCGGGAGCAGAAGAAGCTCCTGGACCCGGCCCCGCAAGAGTTTTCCGGGCCCCCCGGAGTGAGTGAAGGACCCCGCTCCAGGGGCCCTGAAAAACTCTGGTGGGGGCCCCTGTGAGGCTCGGGGCCTGGGGCAAATTGCCCCTCTTGCCCCCCCCTCTGGGCGGCCCTGTAGGGCACTGGTCTTAGATTCTGGAGACCGGCATTCAACTCCCTGCTCTGCCGCAGATTACCTGAGAGACCTTGTCTAGGCCTCAGGTCCCCAACTGTGAAACAGGGATAACAGTCCGGCCCACAGGCCATTGTGAGGGGAAATGCATTAAAGATTGTCAGCGCTCAGGTCTGAGAGAAACGGGGGCCATGTCAGTACCTAAGATGTGTACGCAGAAGGATTAGTGTGTGTGTGTGTCCAGAACACTTCTGTGGAGCTCATGAAATCATCTCCATTGACACTGGTCCTTATGCCAGTCAAAGCAGGATTGGCCTTTACACAAACTTCCACCTCATGGATCCTTTCATTAGACTAGCTCAGTGGTTCTCAACCTTTCCGGACTTCTGTACCCCTTTCCGGAATCTGATTTGTCTTGTGTACCCCCAAGTTCCACCTCTCTTAAAAACTACTTGCTTACAAAAACCAGACACTATAAATGCAAAAGTGTCACAGCGCGCTATGACTGGAAAATGGCTGACTTCCTAATTTCTACCACCGAATTATACAATAAATCAATCGGAATATAAATATTGTACTTACATTCCAGTGTACCCGAAGCCTGAGCCTCACTGCCCGGGACCCAAGCCTTGCCACCCAGGGCTGAAGAATGTAACTTAGTTTGTGGGGGCCCCTTGTGGTATGGAGCCCTGGGCAACTGCCTGGTTGCCACCCCTTAATGTCAGCTCTGCACTTGCAACCCCCCAAAACCTGTCCCATGACCCTCGTTGGAATTACGATCCCCGGGTGGAGAAAAACTGAACTAGGCAAATATCTAGATGAGGTGACGTACCCACTGGAAGACCTCTGCGTACCCCTGGTTGAGAACCACCAGAGTATATTGTTGGTCAAGTGCCTTTTTTCTTTTTTTAAACCCCTGAAGGAGATTTTTACAACTTCTGTGATCAAATGAGCGCACGTGACTTCCCACACTAAACCTACTACACGATCAGTTCAACCTATCCAAAAATTCCCCAGCAGGAAGCTTTCCCATTGCCTCCTTTCACTTCCCCTGGTGGATAGGAAAATAGTTGCCATCATTGCCTTGATACCTACCAATATTCCCTGCCCAGGCTGTAGTCACAGTGATGTCGTCTATGTAGACAGAAGGGGTTGTATACAACACGACCGGTCGGTGAATTCCAGCATAGTTAAAGAAATCAAACTTTGTTTTCTGAACAAAATAACCACTAGGGTACCTGTGAGGGAAGGGAAAGGGTTACGTTCCATTTCACAAGAATTAAAAAGCAAAGTACAGATGTTAGCGACATACTATTAAAATACTCCTGCAATAGATCACATTGTTCCTTTCAACAAACACTTGGACAAGTGGGATCCAGTGAATATCGTATCAGAGGGGTAACCGTGTTAGTCTGGACCTGTAAAAGCAGCAGAATCCTGTGGCACCTTATAGACTAACAGACGTATTGGAGCATGAGCTTTTGTGGGTGAATACATGCATCCGACGAAGTGGGTATTCACCCACGAAAGCTCATGCTCCAATACGTCTGTTAGTCTACAAGGTGCTACGGGACTCTTGGCTGCTTTTAGTGAATATAGTGTACTTGGACTTTCAGAAAGCCTTTGGCAAAGTCCCTCACCAAAGGCTCTTAAGCAAGGTTGGCAGGCATGGGATAAGAGGGTATTGCGTTGCATGCGGGCCGGATAAAGCACAACAACCAATATGATTGCAAGCTGAATCATTTATTATTTACAATGCATCATATTATATAGGCTTCTCCATATTAGCAAACGTCAGACACACCAACATTACATTGCTGCTGATTGGTTCTTTGTCTGATACACACACTTTTCACATGCATGGCCCTTTGCTTACTGGTTTCCCATTTCCCATGCAACTTATCTGATTCCAATTAGGCCACCTGGCATTTGCCTCGCTCTGGCAGTTCCCTACTTTCTCATAACAACTTTATCTCATCCCTCTATTCTTGTTGTCCTGCTGCTGTAACTTTCCACCAAGGCAGCATAGGGATGATGTAACCCGACAAGAGGGAAGGTCCTCACAGATCAGTAACTGCTTAAAAGACAGGAATAATTATTCAAGATAGTTAAATCCAAAACTGACTGCGAAGTTTTACAAAGGGATCTCACAAAACTGGGTGACTAAGCAACAAAATGGCAGATGAAATTCAATGTTGATCAATGCAAAGCAATGCAGATTGGAAAACATAATCCCAATTATACATATAAAATGATGGGGTCTAAATTAGCTGTAACCACTCAAGAAAGGAGTCACTGTGGATAAATCTTTGAAAACCTCTGCTCAATGGGCAGTGGCAGTCCAAAAGAGCCGAAGGAACCATTAGGAAAGGGATAGATAAGAAGATAGAAAATATCGTATTGCCTCTATATAAATCCGCAGTACACCCACACCTTGAGGACTGCAGGCAGTTTTTGTCACTTCATCTCAAAAAAGATCTATTATAATAGATAAAAGTACAGAGAAGGGCAACAAAAATGCTTAGGGGTGTGGAACAGCTTCCATAGGAAGCGAGATTAAAAAAGACCGGGACTATTCGTTTTAGAGAAGAGATGACTAAGGGGGGGGGTATGATCTAGGTCTATAAAATCTTGAATGGTTTGGGGGAAGTGAATGAGGAAGTGTTATTTCCCTCTTCACATAACACAAGAACCAAGGGTCACCCAATGAAGTGAATAGGCAGCAGGTTTAGAACAAACAAAAGGAAGTATTTCTTCACACAATGCACAGTCAACCTGTGGAACTCCTTGCCAGGGGAAGCTATGAAGGCCAAAAGGATAACTGGGTTTGAAAAAGAATTAGGTAAGTTCATGGAGGACAGGGCAATCAGTGGCTACTAGCCAAGATGGTCAGGGATGCAACCCCTGCTCTGGGTGTCCCTAAACCTCTGACTGCAAGAAGCTGGGACTGGCCAATGGGGGATGGATCACTCAATAAATTATCCTGTTCTGCTCATTCCCTCTGAGGCATCTGCTACTGTTGGAAGATAAGATACTGGGCTAGCGGGACCATTGGTCTGACCCAGTATGGCCGTTCTTATGTTCCAACACATTTGCTATTAATACTACAGGGATTAACATGGCCGAATGGTTCACAAATTACTTGGAGGTGCTGAATGAGTTCCTATGCCGTGAGGATTAATGAGGATAACTCTGGTGTGTCATTTCCACCACTGCCCTGGTAGCAATCCAGTGAACTCACTTAGACTTGTCTCTCTTGAACTGAATGGAGCCGGGAGGCAGGGTCTGAGGTGTCAGCGTATTGTTGAGCGCAATGGTGATGCGACACAGACCTCCGGGGCTGCCCTGAACAATCCTGGTTATGTCTGCTTCAAAGGGGAGGTGGCCCCCTTCGTGCTCAGTAACGTTCACTCCATTGACCCACTGCAAAAGAAGAAACAGAAAAGGTCGAGTGGCAGCATTAGATATCACAGGGAAGCCTGGGCTGTGGGGGAAGAACATGACCTCCCTGAATGCTAATGCCAGGGTCAGAGCTCTCCTTCCAAGGGCCCACCCCTGCAGCTCTTCTAGGCACTAACTCCCAGTGGAGTCACATAGAGCCAACAGCACCTTCATGGGTGCTTTGGGTGCATCAGTATCTGGTGTCCTTCAGCCCTGCAATAGGGCACCACTTCAGCTACTAGCTCAGAGAACCAGTGAAGCTAGAGCTGGAAAAGCACCACCAGGTCCTTGTCCTGAGCCCTCTGCACTTTGGACTCCAGATCTGTGGCTTGGCTCCACTTCTTATTTGCAGACAACACGGAAGCTGCAGCTGGACTCGCGAAGGGAAAAGCTGCAGAGTGCTGACTTAGTAATGGGCCAGGTCTAGACTATGGACCTATGTCGGTATAACTCCGTCCGCTGCTCAGGGGTGGGGAGATTTCCCTGAGCGACGTAGTTATGCCAAACTTAACGCCCCCATGTAGACAGGGCTGTCGATGGGAGAGGTTCTCCCGTCAACCCAGCTACCAGCTCTCGGGGAGGTGGATTAAGTACACCAATGGGAGAGCTCTCTCCCCTCGCTGTAGGAGCATCTTCACTTAAGTGCTATGGTGGTGCAGCTACATCCCCGCTGCAGTGTTTTTAGTGTAGACCAGAGGTGGGAAAACTACGCCCGTGGGCCGCATCCAGCCTGCCAGCCATTTTAATCCAGCCCTTGAGCTCCCACTGGGGAGCGGGGTCTGGGGCTTGCCCCGCTCCAGTGCTCCAGCCGGGCAGCAGGGTCGGGGCCCGCAACGCGTGGCTTCCGGAAGCAGCGGCATGTTCCCCCTCCAGCTCCTATGCGTAGGGGCAGCCAGGGGGCTCCGCTCCACATGATGCCCCCACCCCAAGCGCTGCCTCCACAGCTCCCATTGGCCATGAATCACGGCCAATGGGAGCTGCAGGGGCAGTGTCTGTGAATGGAGCAGCACATAGCAGAGCCGCCTGGCCATGCCTCCGTGTAGGAGCTGGAGAAGGGACATGCCACTGCTTCTGGGAGCTGCTTGAGGGAAGCGCCGCCCGGAGCCTGCACCCCTGAGCCACCCCCATGCGCTCCAACCCCCTGCTCCACCACAGAGTCTGCACCCCCTGCCAGAGCCCTCACCTCCTCCCGTGCTCAAACCCCAATTTCATGAGCATTCATAGCCTGCAATACAATTTCCATACCCAGATGTGGCCCTCAGGCCAAAAAGTTTGCCCACCCTGGTGTAGACCATAGGTGCTGAAGCTTGGAGTGCTGGGATGCTGCCCTGCCCCCTGGCTTGTAGTGGTTTCCATTATAAACAGGGTTTACTGTTTAGTTCAATAGCTCTCAGCACCCCCACTATAAAAATTGTTCCACTGCCCCTGGTGTAGACATGCCCGCAGTGTGTTGTCAGAACGCACACAGCAGCCACGTTCTTCTATAATACAGGATATGGGGGTCCCCTAGGGCAGCGTTTACTGCGGGTATTTCGAGAGCCTCTGAGCAGGGCAGAATGCCTGGCGCATTGCTCCCCGGGCCACCGTACTTACAACTATGGAGTAGTAATGGGCACTGCCAACCCGAAGCACCACGCGGGTGTTGAGGGCGTTCAGAAGCCAGCTCCTGGGAAGCAGCACCTCTTTCTCATACCAAACCCAGCCGGTGAACCGCCGCAGGCTGGGATCCTGAGTGAGCTCGTTGAAGCTGGCGGGGACCGGCATGTCAATCACAGGCCCACTCTGAGAGGATCAAAGGAGACAGAGGGTGAAATGGTTCACTTGGGACTAAAAAATAAGTGTGAAGTTTGATAGCGGTTTAAAAATAGGCTTGAGGGTCGCAGGGCGAAAAGTTGCACTGGCACATCCATTGTGGGCCAGATTCTGATGTCAGTCAACTGCTGTAAATCCACCAGGGGTTTCTCACCCTTGACTTTACCTGGCTCTTTGGGCTGGAATGGACTCCTCCAAAATGCAAAGGGAAATTCCTTTCTCCCCCACCACCACCCCCATTTAGATTGAACCTACCAGATTCTGCACAATTTCCACCTAAAATCATATTGCATCAGGCTGACCTCATGCCCCAGCCTCATCGCAAAAGGCAAATTGGGTTTGCGTTTGGGATTATGTTCATGTCGCATTGAACTAACTGTTCAGGATTTGCTGCTGATGTAGTTACACCAATTAGCCAGCAGGGAGTGCTGAGGGATAGTAAACCTTTCATTAACACACAGAGCGGGATCTACAAGGAACTTTTACAGCCAATATATATCTGGCTGTTGTGCTCAAGCTTCCCCTGTTCACTGACGACGAGCAATCACGTGCATGAATTTCAAACACTGACCTGCACGCTTTGTGAAGAGTGCCCCTTTCTGCTGCATCAATCCCAGTCCTCTCAAACTCCTTACACACAGCAGCCACAGCGCAGGGTGTGGAAGCGGCCAATTGTACAATTAGTTTGTACTATTTCTATAAAATGGAGCCCCAAGCCCTAACAGGGACCTTTGCACACCCGCCATCGCATAAATCTCTCAGCTACTCCTGTGGCGTCCATTCCCATCGTATTTATCCTCACAATACTCCTAAAAGGGAGGGAATTATTATTATCTTTATTTGACAGATGGGAAGCCCAGAGAGACTAAGGGCCAGATTTTCAAAGGTATTTGGGTGCCTCAAGATCCAAAGGGCTGTTTAGGTTGATCTTCAAAAGCACTTAAGCTGGTTAATTTCCATGGGAGTTAGGCACCAAATCTAGTTTGGGTGCTTTTGAAAATCCCACTGGCTGTATCTTTAGGCACCTAAATACCTTTGAAAATGTGGCCCTAAGTGCCCTGCCCAAGGACACCCAGGAAATCTGTAGTGGAACAGGGAATTGAATCCACATCCCCTGAGGCTTGGACTAGCACCCTAACCACGGGACCATCCTTTCTCACAAATAACTTCAGACAATTAGGCACAGTCCCTTAAAGTCACTGATCATAGCGAGCAGTAGTAGTAGTAGGGCTGCCAAGAATTTAGGCTGTTTGGGGCCAGATCTTCAACAGGTGGAAACTGGTGTAGCCTCACGGACACACAGTTTTCACCAGAGGATGATCTGGACCTTTTGTCTTCTGAGCACCAGGTAGTTTTTCTACAGCTACAAAAAGTGGCAAATTCAGTGGGTTTTTAAGCAAGAGGATCTCGGAGACATTGCACACCGTAAAGGATTATAACTATTCAGTGATTACAACCTATTCAATCCTGATTGAGTGCCATCCTATAAATATTAACACCCCCCCCCAAATATTCAAAAATAATTGCATGCCTTTTAGAAAGTGTAACCAATGCTTTGCTATTTTCCCTCAATGAATGACATAAGGAAACCCTAGCGATGGTATAATTATTTCACTATTACATGTTCTCAAATTATATTACAAAATATGGTACTCCCTACAGTTCTCTCTCTCGCCTCTCTGAGATGTATTATTTATTTCTCTAAGTGATCCATAACTTCAGCAGCTCGCACTCCAGTGGTTATTCCCCTTTAAAAAAAAAACCCAAAACATAACACCACTTTGCCTTCTTGTAGTCAGAATTCTTCTGAAGTAAATTCTATATTTACTGTACACATTTTTTCATTTGGAAAAGAGTCAACATTTACTCCATGATTTGTTTTGTATTGGCTATTTGTTAGAATCATTCAATATTTCCTGAATTTTCCAACTTTGAGCATGCATAACTACTCTTTAGAGAATGGTATTCATTTCTAAAGCACTAGGATTGCTATAATCATGTTGTCTACAGTTCAATCAAACATTCACACACTTTTTCCAAGCTTCCTGCTTCAGGCCCTTGTGAATGAAATGGAGAAACAGGTTGCTCAGTTTTATTGATTAGTATTTGGAAAGCATCTTGAAGATGAAAAGCGCTACTCAAATCCTAAGCATTATTCATGCAATGCAGGAAGTAAACAGCAATTGATTTGCCTCAAGTTAAATAGAAAAGGGGAAGCTAAAATCACGTGCCCAGATAACAGGAAAAGAACCGTTAAATTGTACTACAGAAAGATCCTTTTTTTTTTTTTTTCTCTAATACAGTATTCACACTCCCGCCTGCATTTCAGGACAGCAAGTGAGGGTCAGGATGGAAACCGATATAACACAGAGCAACTGGAGGAAAGGGGCCCTTTTTCCTTCTTGTCTCATTCTGATATTTATGATGCTCGTTTCCTGCTTTTCATCAGAGATGGGCCAGCCCCTGATCTGAATCTCACAGCTCTGTTTTATCTCTGGGGAGGACTGACTTTAAGGGGCTCAAATCCTGGTGCCAGGATGTGGCGTTCTCGCCCATCTGCCCCGTTATAGAGATGGGCACATGCTACTGGATCCAAAGCCGGGCCTGGGTTCTGGTTCGGGCCCCGAGCCCTGGTGACAAAGGCATTTAACTCACCTGCGGCGGGGACCCAGTGGAGACTCTCCGCTCACAGGCTGCCTGATGTCCCTCTTCGGTGGCCAAGGTCAGTGGCAGATACCCTCTTTGCCATTACTGCCCCAGCAGTGCCCCCCTCCATACCTGTCTCAGGGGCTTCCGGTACCACTGGTGCACAAACCCCTTGTCCCGCTGCGGCGAGAAGTCAGCCCTGAAGCTCCAGATGCCATTCAGCTCCTTCAGCTCCCTGGAGGTAGACTCCCTGGGGTACAGCATCCCTCTGCCCAGGGCCAGAGCCTGGCAGCAGAGCAGCAGTAGGCACAGAGCACAGCACAGAGCCATGCTGCTGTCTGCTGGGCAGCTCTGCAAGAGGCAGTCAGCTGACTGCAGGGAACACTCACATGACTTCCAGCTTGGAGGCACCTGCAGCCATCTTGCTTATGGGCTTGCCAGGCCCTCTGTGTGCCTGAGACAGTGAAAGAAAATGGATGTGATCCAATTTGCTGGGCCACATGGGGCCAGGGGATTATAGTCTTTTACCTACACTGAGCCCAATCGCTAGGCACTTTACAGACCGGTAAGAAGGCACGATGAGGTCCCTGTCCGACTCCCTGACAAGCTCACTGTCTAAATAGGATAACAAATATTGCTCAATACAACTTGTACAGAACTCGAGCCATAGTCTAATCTCAGTTACTCAGGGTTGCCCCACCCCAAGCATTCAGAAATCATTACTTGAATCCCTTCCCCCACCCTTCCACCTATACACCAGAACTGTCAAATAATAATTTAGATTATTTTGATACATCTGGGGGTTTTTTTAACCTTGCAGGTGCTTTTGGGTCATCAAGCATTTTTCCGCAACTGTGAGAGCTAGAAGTTAACTTTTACAATAGGAAAACTGAGGTCCTGACGCATTCATATGACTCCAGGAGCTGGGGCTTTAAGAAACACACCACATATCATGAGAGTTAGCAACCCTGTATATAAACCCAGAGTGACTCAACCTAAATAGGTGGAGTTACTCTGAATTTCACTGACAATAGAAATTTGCCCTGTGAATTAGGGCCCAGATTTATTTCCAGGCTGATAAGAAGAGAGACATGGTGTTCATTTAAAATACTTGTGAGGTGCTCTGGTACCATGGTGATGGAGGCCCCATAAGCACATACACAGATGGATATAAACTGGCTATTAATAAATTTAGGCTTGAAATTAGATGAAGGTTTCTAACCCGAAGAGCAGTAAAGTTCTGGAACAGCCTTCCAAGGGGAGTAATAGGGGGGAAAAAAACTAACTGGCTTCAAGACTGAGCTTGAAAAGTTTATGGAGGGGATGGTACAATGAGACTGCCTACAAGGGCATGTAGCTGATTTCCAACGGTTATTAGCAAATATCTCCAATGGCCAGTGATAGGACACTCCCAGGGGAGGGCTCTGAATTATAGATGCTCCCCAACTTACACAAGCGTTCTGTTCCGGAACGCCTTGCGTAAGTCGAATTTTGTTTTATTGCCATAGAAATGTTATTGCTTTTATGTTATTGTTGCCTTTGTAATGGATGCATTTATCATTACTTGCCCAGTCCTAAACTGGCTAGATTTAATGCACAAGAGCGAGTGAAGCTAATAATTGTTAATGAACTTTATGGCAACAGTTGGAAAGAAAGGAAGCCAGAAGTAGTGATGAATGTGTATACGGATAAGCAGGAAAAGAGTGTTGCCGACCTAAAAGGCCTGAGGCAGCAAACAGTGGTTCATTGCCCAGTGTATCTCGCTCCAATAGACACACCAAGGTGGAGAAGCAGTTAAATGTTTGAGTTCTCAAATAACAGGATGCTCGGAGACACACACACATCTCAAATCGAGCACACCAGACATAAGCTGTGTGTCTCTTCTTATACACAAGTCCAGCTAGGTATCCCTATTACCCCCCACTATCTACTCCCCCCTCCTATCCTATAAGTCCCCTCCCATATAATAGACACATTGTATAGCTAAGGATTACATTAAACAGGTTAAATCATTCTTGACAACAAGCAATTCATTTTCTTAGTAACTTTTCAGGGCTGTTAGGTTGGTTTACTTCTGAATTTATTACCTTTCCTCCCCCCCCTCCTCCTCTTAAACCAGAGACGAGTGGCCCCTTTTTACTATCTGCTGGTGCCAGTTACACTGATAAGAAGCTTTCACACATTCCATTCTCACTTCTAACCTAGGAGTTCAACTGAAGTTTAACATGGAGGGACTTTGGACAAGCACAAAATAACTTTGGCTCATTCAGGCCTAGTATAGATGCCTGATGCCACCAACAATTCCCTCCTTTGAGAATACTCAACAAACCTTTGGCTGAGTGTTCTCATATACTGTGGACAAAATGCGATTGAGTGCCTTGGAGCTGGGGCTCTCAATGAGAGGGTACATAGGGACCTTCGGGGCACGGGGAGCACAAAGTTTATGAAGAAGCAGTTTAAAACAAGTAATCAAGAGGAGGGTGACTAGGCACAATACCACACCTGTGAGGAGGAGACGCACAAGGCCATTTCCCAATCCTCCTAGGTTGGGCAACCAACTCCAAAGGGAATCAAAAATTGTGGGTTCCCCTTCCTGGGCCTTCCACTGCTTGAAAGCCTGTTCAGCTGACAGGATGTGTTTATTAATGTTCTGTGAGTTTTCTGGGACATAAGTACAACATTCGTTCCCAATAAGGGCACATACCCCGCCCTGAGAAGCTAAAACATAATCCAGGGCCTGTCTGTTCTGCAAGGCCAGCAATCGGAGCTGATAAAGCTCTGAATTAAGGCTTTTCTCTATGGCCAGGGTCTCATTGGCAAACTTGGTGAGAAACATAGAGAGCTTACGGTAAATTTGGGACAGCCGTCCCACCCCATAAGATGGGAGGAGAATCATACCAAGTCTGTCTCCCTCCTTAATAGGCTCTGGGGTGGCATACAAGGACCTGCGCTGCCTGGGACGGCCAGGGGGCAGCTTAGGGAGCACTCGAAGGGGAGGGGTAAGATATCCTACGTAACAGCTTCCATACCACCGATGCGGTAGCCACTTATAGGCAGAGGTACCGTAAATGTAAAAGGAGTGGCCATTTCCTACCAACCCATTATTCCCACTTCTCCATTGTTCTGCTCGGGCACCACTAAGAGTTCCAACTCGAGCGGTAGAATTAGATTTGCCATTAACATAGACCGGGAGAGAATCATTCCTGTCAAGGGAAAAATAATACTGACAGGTGCTATTTCCAGCGGACCAGGTGTGATTGTCAGATTGGAACTGTCGATAACACACCAACCCAGGGTCCACTGACCGCAGCCTAATAGGGGTAGGAATACGCGTCGAGTTGGCCTGTGGTTCCCAGGGGTCATCCCTCAATGCATACTGTGATTCAATAGTACAATTTTGTGACAAGAGGGTACCCGAAATGTTTCTTCCCCTACTAAACCATCCCCAACAAAGATCTGACCAATTTTGGGGAACTGCCCTCCAGGGCAACCCAGCTGCATGGTGCGGGATTTGGGAGCATATCCAACAGTTAGAGAGATTAAACTCTTGGGCAAAACAAATTTTCAGGCCCTCGTACGTATTTGCTTCTAATTTGTTAGGGATTCCCCTCCATCCCGCATGTACCTGGGGAGAAACGGGGGTTAACAAGAGGAGTGTTCCCATAGCAAAGAATAACACTGTGGCAAACCTTAGGCCTAAATCCATACTGAGCAAGTAACTCTAAGTTAACAATTACAATTCCCCAAATACCCACAAAATAACAACTACCAATAACAAACAGATTAAAAACAAAAGAAACCAGGCCCACAAGTTAGGCTGGCCCTGTGAAAACAAACACAGCCAACGCTCAGAGTGTTCACGGGGAGTGCGCTGTAACTGTCCAAAGGGGTCACAGGGCATTCCCAGTAGGCCTTACTGTCGCCTGAATAACAGTTTAAGTCCCAGATCGTCGCTGGCAGTCTTCTCCGCGGGCTGGACAGTCCACCGTTCAGGAGCTGGTACTGCTTTCAGACGGGAGTAGTGGATCCAGTTCTTGTATCCCTCGACCTTTGCTGCTGTGTGGGAGATCAGCAGGACGGTGTGGGGTCCCTTCCACTTCTCTTGAAGAGGCTCGTCCTTCCAGGTACGAACGAGAACGGAGTCACCGGGCTGCAGGGAGTGGACAGGGGCATCCAACGGGAGAGGCTGCAAATCTTTGGTATACCTGTGGAGAGAACAAAGAACAGCAGACAGAGAGCACATGTACTGAGATAAGAAACCGCAGCCTACCTCCCACTCCCCTAGCAGAACCGGTGTACCATTCATAGGCCATGCCCTCCCGAACATAATCTCAAAGGGGCTAAGCCCTAACCTGCCCTTTGGGAGAGCACGAACTCGGAGCAAAACAAGGGGTAAGGCATCAGGCCACCGAAGAGAAGCCTCTTGGCAGACCTTTGAGAGATGCCGCTTGAGTGTCTGATTAGTGCGTTCCACTACTCCACTGGCCTGTGGTCTCCATGGAGTGTGGAGCTTCCAGGGGATCTGTAAGACATCTGAAATCCCTTGAATAACTTGCGATGTGAAGTGTGTTCCATTATCAGACTCCATCCACTGGGGGAGTCCAAAGCGAGGAATGATTTCCTTGACAAACTTGAGAGCCACTGTTCTGGCAGTGTTGTTACGGCATGGGAAGGCTTCAGGCCATCCGCTAAATCGATCCACTAAGACAAGGAGATATCTGAACCCTTGGGTTCGGGGGAATTCAGTAAAATCTATTTGCCACACCAATCCTGGTCCTGGGGTAGGTTCCAGAGTGGCTGGCGGCACTGACGCTCCTGGCCGAGGGTTGTTCTTTTGACAGACTAAACACTCAGCCTGTACTTGGGAAGCCAGGGGTCTAAGTCCAGAGGTTAGAAAATACTTATTCATAAGCTGGGTGAGAGCTTCCCTTCCAGCATGAGTAGTCTAATGTAGTTTCTGTAGTACTGGCCGTATTAGGCTTTTAGGTAGGAGGATTTTCCCTTCTGTGGAGTGGAGCCATCCCTCCTTTTCCTGGAGCCCAAGTGAATTAGCCAAGTTCCTTTCTTCGCGAGAGTACTGAGGGGCTGGGAGCTCACCCACTGATGGGATGAGGGCATGCATATGGGCCTCCTCAGCTCCCAATGGTTCCAGGGTGGCAGCTCGCTTGGCTTCCCTGTCGGCCCTAGCGTTGCCCTTGGCTACGTTCTGATCCTCTCGTTGATGAGCCTTGCAGTGTACAACTGCTACCTCCAAGGGGAGCTGTACCGCTTCCAGAAGCCGGAGGATCTGTGTCCCATGTTTAACTGGAGAACCTTCAGCTTTCAGCATTCCCCTTTCCTTCCATAAACCAGCATGAGCATGCAGCACTCCAAAGGCATATCTGGAATCAGTAAAAATATTAACTCTTTTTCCTTTTGACAATTCGAGTGCACGGGTTAAGGCCATCAATTCAGCCAACTGGGCTGACGTTCCGACAGGCAAACCCTCTGCTTCCACAGTTTCGTGGAGAGTTACAACAGCATAGCCAGCCCTCCTTTGCCCATCTGTGACAAAGCTGCTGCCGTCAGTGTACCACTCATGGTCTGCATTTGGGAGTGGCTGATCTTTTAAGTCTGCACGGCTGGAGTATTGGGCATCTATGATTTCTAAACAGTCATGTTCCTGCTCCTCTGTTTCTGGCAACATAGTGGCTGGGTTAAGGGAGGGGCAGGTTTGCAGGGAAACCTCAGGATTTTCTAGGAGTTTAGCCTGGTACCGAGCTACCCGAGCCTGGGTGAGCCAGAGACCACCCTTAGTATCCAGCAGGGCTTGGACCATGTGAGGGGTATACACCTGCACAGTTCCCCCAAAAGTCAGTTTCTCCGCTTCACCAAGCACTACGGCAGTTGCCGCGACTGCTCGCAAGCACGCTGGCCATCCCTTAGCAACTTGATCCAGTTGTTTAGAGAAATATGCCACAGGACGTCTCCAGGTTCCTAATAATTGAGTAAGTACTCCCAGGGCTACTCCTTTTCTTTCATGCACATACAGTTGAAACGGCTTAGAAAGGTCAGGCAGACCGAGGGCTGGAGCTTCCATTAGTTTTCTCTTTAACACTTTAAATGCCTTGTCAGCTTCTGAGGACCAGTGAAAGGGGTCGTGGTCTGCTCCCTTAACACATTCATACAAAGGTTTAACCCACAATCCGAACTCTGGGATCCATATTCTGCAGAAGCCTGCCATGCCCAGAAAAAGCCCTAAGCCGTTTACGATTGCTGGGGACAGGGATTTGACAGATTGCTTCCTTTCTTTCATTTGAGAGCTGTCTCTCTCCCTGCCGTATGTGAAACCCTAAGTACTGTACTTCTAAGAGGGCAATTTGAGCCTTGCTCCGAGCCACCCGATATCCTCGGAGTCCAACAAAATTCAAGAGTCTCACAGTAGCCTTAAGGCAAGGAGTCAGACCCACAGCTGCAATTAATAAATCATCTACATACTGCAGGAGGAGGATTTTGTCCGCATTATCCCATTCTTCCAAATCTCTAGCCAGAGCCTGGCTGAAAAGGGTAGGGGAGTTTTTAAATCCCTGAGGTAACACAGTCCAGCAAAGCTGTTTCTTAACTCTTTTCCCATCCTCCCACTCAAAGGAGAAAATCTCCTGAGATTGAGTATCAACCGGAATTGTGAAGAAAGCATCTTTTAAGTCCAGGACCGAAAAGTGGGTGTACTGCCCCCCTATAGATGCCAAGAGTGTATACGGGTTTGGAACAAGGGGGTGCAGAGTCTTAACCCGCTCATTAACTGCCCTCAGGTCCTGGACCAACCGATAGGTGCCATTGGGCTTTCGAACAGGCAGGATGGGGGTGTTCCAGGCTGACTGACATTCTCGCAGTACCCCATACTTCAAAAACCGATCTATAGTTTCCTGCAGCCCTTCTCTGGCTTCCCTTTTGATCGGGTACTGCTTGATCCACACTGGACCTTTTCCTGGCAGGAGCTGAACCTTAATGGGGGTATGATGGGCTGCCTTTCCTGGGACCCCCGATGCCCATACTAGAGGAAAAACCTGGTCCTCCCACTGGCTCCACTCTGGGGCTTGCATGGCTGAGGGCTCAACTGCAAGAGTCATTATCCAGGCATTCTCTGGGGGTAGGGTGAGAGTGATTTCATCTTGGGTGAAATGCAGGGTTGCACCTAAGTGACAAAGCAGATCCCGTCCTAGTAGAGGCGTTGGACAGTCAGGGAGGTAAACCAGCTTGTGGGAGAGAGTTCTGTCTCCCAAAGCACATTCTGCTGGGGCATACACTGGACACTTGGTTCCTCTCCCTGTAGCACCGACCACAGTGAGGGAATCTGCCACAGGCAGCTGAAGGGGTTGATTTACAGCGGTTCGAGCTGCTCCAGAGTCTATTAAAAAGTCTATTTCTGAATTTCCCACCCGCATTTTTACTCGGGGTTCCGGGGGCAGGATAGTCCGTCTCCCCTGACACCCCTAGTCTTGATTCTCTGCTGCCATCATAGGAATATCTTCCCTCTCGGGGCACTCATTTTTCCAGTGTCCCTCCTTTCGGCATATGGCACACTGATTGCGACCCAAACGCCTTTCCTGTGGGCCAGGGCGCCCACGTCCACGGCCTCTCATTCCCCGGCCCCTTCCACCTCCTTCCTGAAACTTTCTTCTGCCACCAGCCTGTACTGCTGCAACCATCATCTTCACTTGCCTCTTTTCCTTCTCTCCCTCTCTAAGGCTATAAGCCCTATTTGCAGTTTCCAAAATCTGAGCCATAGACATTCCCATTAAATCCTCCTTTTTCTGCAATTTCCTTTTAATATCAGGGGCCGCACGGCTGGTAAAGATACCTTTTATAATTGCCTCAGTTGCCTCAGCATCAGGGTCTGCATTAGTGTGTTGCCGAATGGCATCCCGAATACGCTGCAGAAAAGCGACCGGACTTTCCTTAGGCTCCTGTATGAGCTCATAAGGCTTGGCCCAATTGTTATGGCGAACAGCTGAGCGTCGGAGTCCGTGCAAGAGCAGCTCCTTGTACACAGTGAGGCGGGTCTGACCATTAGGATCATTAGGATTCCACCTAGGATCTACTGTGGGGACCAAGTCGGCAGGAATGGGGACATTAACTGGATCCCGATCATGCCTCTGCTGTGCCTCCTCCCTTGCCTTGGCTATAACCTGATTCCTCTCCACTTCAGACAACAAGGTCCTCATAAGGATATTACAGTCATCCCAGTCAGGCTTGTGACTGGCAAAACATCCCTCAAAAACCGAAATAAACTTGCTGGGGTTCGTTGAAAATTCCCCTGCCTGTACCTTAAAGGCTGCTAGGTCCACTGGGTTAAAAGGCACATGCGTGTAGACCTGCATAGTAGTGGCCTGGCGCCCGTCCGCTCCAGGGCGGGCCACCACGGTCTCAGTAATCAACGGATAAAGTCCCACTGAGGGGGAAATCCCCGGAGCACAGAGTACCTGTTCTTTATATGGTGGGGGTGTAGGAGCCGAAGGGGACACCGACTCTGCCATTACAACCAGGGAGGGGTTCGGGGAACTAACACTAGTGACTACCGAACCTGTCGGAGTCAAATTACACTTCAACAAGAGATCTGACTTATCTCTTAACATCATAAACAACTGTACATACATAAATTCATTCCATTTATTCATTCGCTGACAAAACAAAGCTAATTGAAGGATCATGCTATAATTAAGTGATCCCTCCGGTGGCCACCTCTCCTGGCCCTCTAGCTGGTACTGAGGCCAGTCTACTGTACAGAATCTTTTCAATTTACTTTTAGTCAATGGATCTTTTTCAAACACTTTCCAATTCATCAGAATGCATTCTAAGGGTGTACACCGTGCCCTGCCTGTACTCTGTTCCTGCCCCATACCTATGGGAAGACACTGGGCGTCCCCAGGTCTTAACAGGCAAACAAAAGGTTAACAGCACTGGACTGTTCCTACCTTATCCACGGGACCGGTTCCCCACCGTCGCCCGCAGCTGCTTCTCCACTATTTGAGCGCGTTGCACCGTAATACCCTCCGGGGTCGACCACACTGCGTCTTCGCCGAGGCCCCCGATGAAATCACCGGTGCGCGCTGAGCATCGGTCGTCGCCGCAATCCGTCGACCTCCAGGAGGGGTCCGGGCAAGGCTAGATTTTAGCCTCGAGCCCACCCAGGGACGCCAAGACTGTTGCCGACCTAAAAGGCCTGAGGCAGCAAACAGTGGTTCATTGCCCAGTGTATCTCGCTCCAATAGACACACCAAGGTGGAGAAGCAGTTAAATGTTTATTTGAGTTCTCAAATAACAGGATGCTCGGAGACACACACACATCTCAAATCGAGCACACCAGACATAAGCTGTGTGTCTCTTCTTATACACAAGTCCAGCTAGGTATCCCTATTACCCCCCACTATCTACTCCCCCCTCCTATCCTATAAGTCCCCTCCCATATAATAGACACATTGTATAGCTAAGGATTACATTAAACAGGTTAAATCATTCTTGACAACAAGCAATTCATTTTCTTAGTAACTTTTCAGGGCTGTTAGGTTGGTTTACTTCTGAATTTATTACCTTTCCTCCCCCCCCCTTCTCCTCTTAAACCAGAGACGAGTGGCCCCTTTTTACTATCTGCTGGTGCCAGTTACACTGATAAGAAGCTTTCACACATTCCATTCTCACTTCTAACCTAGGAGTTCAACTGAAGTTTAACATGGAGGGACTTTGGACAAGCACAAAATAACTTTGGCTCATTCAGGCCTAGTATAGATGCCTGATGCCACCAACAAGAGGAAAAATACGGTGGGCTTAGAACTTTGACTAGGCTTTTAGGCCTAAACTTTGGCTAAGTTTGTTTTCAGGCTGTGATTGAACTTTGGTTCAACTTGTCTCTGTGTATAAGGGGAAGAGAGGAGGGGAACAGAGTGATGAAAAAGTGATAGAAAGTTGCTTCTGTGTGTCAAAAGGTTAAAGGAGCCACAGTGGAAAGTTCCCAAAATGGAACAGTGGCTTTTCTGTACAAAGGGCATGTGGGGGCAGAAAGATGTGGTCAGGGCCCCAAAAAGAGGAACTAAAATTGGATAAAGGGAAACCAGAAGCTCTGTTAAATTATAACAGCAAAGCTTGCTTTCAGAACTACAGAAAAGGTAATAGAACAGTAAAACCACCCCACAGCCCTAACCGGTTCTTAATTGGTACCACGAAAATAAGACCGGATCTCTGGATAGGACTAGGTAACCTATGGACATTATGGTCCTTAGAACCCCCTCAACTCCAGTCCATCTGAAAGCTTAACCCTGGAGAAATTGTTACTGACCATGATCATATTTGTTGGGAAGATAACGGCCAATTAACAACCCTTGCTTCCCAACCTCTTATCCAGGCCAATGATAAGTTCTTGTTAACTCAATTGTTTTACAGGACATTATCAAAACCCTGTAGCCCTCCATACCTCTAGGTACATATACTGGGGCCTTTCCAAAGGAGGGTTGTCATTAAATATTTGTTTTTTGTTATTGTTGCTGTAAAACTTGTTGTCCCTGCCCTATATTTGCTTTGTTTATGCCACTTTACTAAGTGGCCCTTGTTCCCTTAAGGAAATTAAATCCCTGTTTGTCTGAAATCCTGGAAGTACCCTATAAAATAAGCTTATCAGTTATGAAGTCCGGAACTTAATAAATATTCACATTAAGGAGGTTGATGCCAGGGTGGTCACATCTTTCTGCCCAAAAGGATGTGGTCACCGGCATCAAAAGGAGGGAATTGATAGGGAAAAATATCCCCCCCACCCCGCTTATAGGCCCAGAATTTTAAGCGTACCTTAACCCCCCGTTGCTGCTTGGCGTAATTTGTAGGCCTTAACCCCTTGCCCTACTAGCATATATAAGCAATGAGTTTAATACTTCTGCAAAATGTGTTTGTCTGTATAAAAAAGGCACCAGGAAGTAAAGCAAAAAGAGGAACCAAGCGGTCCTAAGGTGCCCAGCTGTAATATGCAGAGTCTAGCAAGAGCTTTTGCAGAAGTAACCGCAAGCAGGGGTCCAAAGGCAGGCAGACTACCAACGAAAACCACATTTATACAATAACAGGAAAAACCCTAGATGGTAAGGGGCAGTGACAGGCTCGCTAAAAGTAAGGAAGTATGCCAAATAAGGAGTTAATAAAGTATAATGTGTGTGATGTGTAATTATGCTTTGTGGTTTTAGCCTTTATAAGTGTTGGGATCAAGGAGACGCGGAGTCAAGAGGTTTGTTAAGCAGGCGTCCCGAGCTCTCTTGAGCTGGGTTTTTATTAGTAATTAGATCAAAGAGCATGAGATCATGGTTACTTGTAACATATTGATTGGTTCACCCACAGCCATCTCCCCTTGTGCAATATATCATGAATGGTGAAGAGACTACGTGAGCTATTAGAGGGGCTAGAGGGGCTACGTGCGCTATTGCCTAGTCTATGCTTAATCAATAACCTGAGCATTGCTTTACCTTAAGCCAGGAGTAAATGTAATAAACACGTGTGTGGTTTGCCAGCACAGCATGTTTCACTACACCTCCCCCTTTTTGTTTTTAAGCAATTTGCAGGCATAATGAATGCTCTGTTTTGTATTAAGTCATTGCCAAGGGCAGCCTTGGACAAATAGGCTAATAAGTGAAGGAATACACTGTAATATGCAGCAACAAAGTATTAATCCTGCAGCTATAACAATAACATATGCAAACATTTGCTTGTTCATCATATAAGTGTATGTTGAAGTCAGGGATGGGGTTGCTCAGTCCCTGATGCCACGCCATCCTTGTATGGTCGAACGTATCGTGCAGGTACCCAGAGCGGGCCGCTTGGTGTTGATACAGCTGCGTAACCGCGCCCCCAGGTGATTAGTGGCACAGGTCCGCTCCACTCCGGGCCAGGTAGCTGACGATAGGTTACCTTTGGAGCAGGAAGAACTTCGGTCGTCTGATAATGCCGTTGTGCCCTGGTGAAAAATTGAGAATTGAAAGGTAATAGATTTAAATGATTGAGTGTAAACAGTACTTGAGCCAGCCATTCTTCCTTTTCTGTCAGGCTGCCGGGGACAATTCCCCCTTTTTGTTTTTGCCGCAGGAGAGCAGTTCTTAATGTGCGATTAGCTCGTTCTACAATGGCTTGTCCTTGGGAATTGTATGGGATGCCAAAGGTATGCGTGATTCCCCATCGCGTGCAGAACGCTGCCATTGCTGAAGAGCAATAGGCTGGGCCGTTGTCAGTTTTTAAAGCTGATGGCTTTCCCATCACTGCAAAGGAACGAATGAGGTGATTACAGACGTGTTTCGCCTTTTCCCCTTTTTGTGGCGTTGCCCATATATATCCAGAATAAGTGTCTATGACCACATGCAAATAGGACCAGGGAGCTAATGGTGGGAACCGAGTGACGTCCATTTGCCACAATTGGTTTGCACCTAGCCCCCGAGGATTTACCCCGATAGCGGGGCCTGCGAGGTTTCCAGTACACTCAGGGCACTGCTGAATAACCGCTTGTGCATCAGATAGTGGTATGGAAAATTGCTTGGCCAATGCCCTAGCATTTTGGTGATGTAAGGAGTGACTTTCCATAGGAGAGCAGGGGAAAGCCTTTAAGGCGTTATCAGCATAGGCATTGCCTTGCGAGATTTCTCCGGGGAAAGGCTGATGACTTCTAACATGTGCAATAAAAAATAGATGTCGTCGGTGCCGTAATATCAGTTGTAGGGAAAGAAATAAACCAAGCAAATTATTATCCAAAGATGCAGTAACACAACTAGAAGCAATATTACTAACAACATTTGCAGCATACAAACTGTCTGTTATGAGGTTAACCGGTTGATCAGAAAATGTGTTAAAGGCAAGAATTAACGCAGCTAGCTCCGCACACTGAGGAGAGCCTTGCGGTAAGGTAAACTGGGATTTCCACTGGTCATTTTTCTTCCAAGCGACCACCCCTCTAGAGGGGCCACCATCGGTGAAAATGGTAAGAGCTTCTTGTATGGGAACGGGAGATACCAAGTAAAATACTTTCAGTGGAATATGCTGAGCAACTTGGAGACGAGGATCCTTGGGAGTATGGTAAGTTACGGACCCAACATAATTGGCTAGGGCTATTTGCACCTCCTCCGAGTGCATACATGCAACTTCCCAGGTGGCGATGGGGATGGGGATAATAATGTTTACTAAATCCATGGCAAACAAGTTTAGTGCTCGATTGCGTCCTTTAGTGATTAATTGAGCAAACATTCCAGACAATGGGACGAGTGTGTTTTTGTGTGTGTGTGGTAAATACATCCACTCGAGGATAAATTCTCTCTCACTTGTATGTTGAAGTAATGCCCCCATGAATTGCTTAGTGTCCCCAAGAATGATTAAGGACGGGGGCACGTCAGGTACTGCTCTATCTACCCATCTTTCTGCCATGGCTTCGTTGACCTTATGCACTACCTCCTGTTGTTCGTTTGTTAGTGATATTATGTCTCCCGGTTGCTTTCCTAATTTTAGGGCATTAAACAGTGGAGTTAGCATAGATGTGGGAATCTTGTAATACGGTCTTATCCAATTTATGGATCCCAGAATTTGCTGTAGTACTACATATGTTAATTTTTTTGGCAAGGTAAGTTTTGGAAGTATGGGCATGGAGTATGCTGCAAGCATTTTATGACCTAAATATTGAAAAGGTTCGGCTTCCTGTATTTTTTCCGGGGCTACTACCAGACCCGATTGACTTAAGATATCCGTTAACTCACTTTTCCATGTGGTGGGTAGGGGCCTACCGGCTATTAAGATATCGTCCATATAATGGTATACAAGTAGCTTTTTGAACTTATTTCTGAAAGGCTGAAGAGCAGTATTTACAAAATACTGACACATGGTAGGGCTATTTAACATGCCCTGGGGTAACACTTTCCAATGATAACGTGTTGTGGGTTGGGCGTTGTTCAGGACTGGCACTGTGAATGCAAAATACTTTCTATCCTTTTCCTGTAACGGTATTGTAAAGAAACAATCCTTTAAATCAATTATTGCCACCTGGTAGTCATAAGGGATTAAATTTGGATTGGGGAGGCCACACTGCAGGGGGCCCATTGGTTCTAGTATTTTATTAATTTCCCTCAAATCGTGAAGGAGCCTCCATTTTCCTGATTTTTTCTTAATTACAAAAACAGGAGTATTGTACGGGCTTGTAGTATGCTCAATGTGTCCATCTTTTAATTGTTGCTCAACTAATTGCTGCAAAGCTTCTAATTTGTCTTTAGGTAATGGCCATTGTTCTACCCAGACTGGTTTATCAGTTTTCCACTGTAACGGAAGAGCCTGAGGCTTACTCATCTTCCAAAACCAGTTTTGCCCCTATCTGTTCTAACAAATCTCTTCCCCAAATGTTAAACTGTAAAGGCAATATGCAGGGTTGAATATATGCTATTATGGGGCCTTGTTCCTGGGATTTTACCGGTAACCACTGAGAGCTCTTTTTAGATGCTTGGCTTCCTCCTACCCCGAATACCGCAGGGGCTATCTCAGAGGGCCATTTAGGTTCCCAATCCTTTTCAGCTATGACAGAAACATCCGCCCCTGTGTCCAACAAACCGGTCAGCCACTTACCTTGGAGGTTATACTTACGTTGAGGTTTGTGCAGGGATATTCGGTGTACCAACGCCGCCACCTGTGGGTGAAAGGAAGAGTCGCTGTCGCCTTCAGTACGGGTTGATCCAAAGCCTCCTGTACGTGTTACCTGTGATTTTTCTCCAGGGAGCTCATATGGCAACAGTATCATTTGTGCCCAGGAGTCCCCTCGTCTTAAAGTAAAAGGCAGGTGACTCCAATACTGAACATATATTTTTCCCTGATAATCAGCATCAATCACTCCTGGAACTACCATAATTCCTTGTTTACTTGCTGATGACCGAGGGAGTATAATGCCCACCGTCCCTTCAGGAAGGGGCCTTTTTAGTTGAGTAGGCATTAAAAGAACTTCCCCCGGTAAGAATGAGGATTTTTCTTCTTGATTATACAAGTCTATTCCAGCACTGCCGATCGTTGCCGGTTGCGCCCTAGTCAATTCTTCTGCCCCCGTTGTTTTTCCGGGGCCCGGGGAGGGCCCGATCATTGGTTTCCCTGCCCCAGTCCTGATCGACATTGATTTGCCCAATGATACCCCTTGTTGCATTTAGGACATTTTTTGGAGGGCCTACCCCCTTCCAGGGCCTTCCTTTATGTGCTCCCCCTCCGGGTGCCCTACACTGGCTTTTAGGTTTTTTGCAATTAAAACAATTTCCTGCTGGTTTATTACCTTGTCTTATAGCCCCCGCCAAAAGAGCCATAGCATGGGTTTGACTACCGACATCCGCGCAAGCCTGAATCATGTCCGCTAAAGTGTACGAGGGGCGATGTATTATAGATTGCAGTACCTTCTTGCAATCAGCATTAGCTTGCTCATAGGCCAGTCGCTGTAAAAGCTCTGTCTGTGCCTCCTCGTTATCAACCTGCCGCTGTACTGCTTCCTTGAGCCTATCTATGAACTGCGGATACGGCTCTGTAGGCTGCTGCCGGGTGGCTGTGAAAGACCTAGTCGGTTTCCCACTTACGGGAACCCTTCTGAAAGCTCTCATAACACTAAGTTTAGTACAAATATATGCATCTGGGTCTAACTCCAACTGTCCCTCTATAGTGCTAAATTGGCCTGCTCCATAAATCTGGTCAGGCGTGGCAGCTGGGGTTGAGTATCCCACAGCAGCTAACCTAAACTCACTGTCCCACACCATATTTCGTATGGTGCTGACCCCCGCCCAGTATAAGTCTTTCCAATCTTGTGGAGCCATAATGTAGCCATTTCCAATTCCTTCTAAGATGCCTGCCACGAAATTAGACCTGATGCCTGTCTCCGTGATAGCTTTTCTCACCTCCCTCAGTACTGTATACGGTAGCGCCGTCCACTCTCTGGTGGCATTGCCCTGTGCATCGACTCCTGCCGCTATAGGCATTAACATGGGCAACTCCCCCTCCCACTGATGTTCTTCCTCCAAATTCAATTCCCCCGTCTCACGCGCCAACGCAACCGCCGCCCGGACGCAGCCCCCACGATTCCCCCGGAAACAAGGCTGATCAGTTCCTTTATCAACGGGGGGATCCGAGGGCCACTGCCCCGTATCCGACACCGCAGGCGCTGGTACGCACCCGCGGGTACGGAGGCGGTGTCGTCAGCGCGAGAAGCGGGGCGGCAGTGAGAGACGCCTGTGGCCCCAGTTTTCCCACTGCCTCAGTACAGCGCTGCCACATGAGCAGGTGCTGTACTGCTGCTCTCGGTTTCTCAAAGAGCTGTGTTCCTATCTTTTGCCAATCTTCTTGCTGCAGGGACCCCTCTTCGGGATACCAGGGGCATTGACATTCTATTTCCTTAACAAAATCCTCTACATGCCGCAGCGTAACCGCTGGGCAACCGCTCCCCTCAATGAGCTTAAATAATTCCTTAGCATGAGCCTTTTGTGGCACTGATAAATCGCTCCCCATACTCACGAGTGGCTGTTTCCAGCGGGTGCACCTAGACTATTCCAGTCGGATGAGCAGGGGTCCTCGGGATCCGGTGAATCACGTCGGGGTCACCAGATGTTGGGATCAAGGAGACGCGGAGTCAAGAGGTTTGTTAAGCAGGCGTCCCGAGCTCTCTTGAGCTGGGTTTTTATTAGTAATTAGATCAAAGAGCATGAGATCATGGTTACTTGTAACATATTGATTGGTTCACCCACAGCCATCTCCCCTTGTGCAATATATCATGAATGGTGAAGAGACTACGTGAGCTATTAGAGGGGCTAGAGGGGCTACGTGCGCTATTGCCTAGTCTATGCTTAATCAATAACCTGAGCATTGCTTTACCTTAAGCCAGGAGTAAATGTAATAAACACGTGTGTGGTTTGCCAGCACAGCATGTTTCACTACAATAAGCTTGGTGAAAATCTGTTAAAGACAAGGCAGCTGACCCCCCCCCCCTTGTATGGGGACACGCCGACCTTCCCTTTATGCATAATTGTAATAAAGGTGCATCAGTGTGTGTCTGACCCAAAATCAAAGGTGTGGTCAATTTTTCCACGACAATTGGGTTTGCGTAACTTGGGAGTGTCTGACCAGAGAATTCTTTTCCAGGGGTCTGGCTGCTGGGTCTTGCCTCCATGCTCAGGGGCTAACTGATCACCATATTTCGGGTAAGAAGGGAATTTCCCCCCGGACAGATTGACAGAGACCCCAGAGGGGTTTTCGCCTTCCTCTGCAGCCTGGTGGATTCTCTGTAACTTGATGTCTTTAAATCGTAATTTGAGGACTTCAGTAACTCAGCCAGAGGTGATGGGTCTATTACAGGAGTAGATGAGTCAGGTTCTGGGGCCTGTGATGTGCGAGAGGTCAGACTAGATGATCATGATGGTTCCTTCTCACCTTAGAGTCTATGCCAGTGATCCTGCTTGCCTTACTTACGCAGTGTGTGGGTGTTACAAAGAGAGATGCTAGAGAAATAGCTAAGAAAGATAAGCCACCTGAGTGATCATAAATTTGGCTACTCCTGAGCGGTACTAGTGAGAGGATTGGACCCTGCGGCCCGATTCGTCCGTTGACAACATATGGATGCACTGCTCAGGGGCGGCTCTAGCCATTTCGCCGCCCCAAGCATGGCAGCATGCTGCGGGGAGTGCTCTGCCAGTCGCCGGTCCCGCGGCTCCAGTGGACCTCCTGCAGACGTGCCTGCAGAGGGTCCGCTGGTCCTGCGGCTCCAGTGGACCTCCCGCAGGAGCCGCGGGACCAGCAGACCCTCCACAGGCACGTCTGCGGGAGGTCCACCGGAGCTGCTAGCCGCCCTCCCCGCGACCAGCAGAGCGCCCCCCGCGGCATGCCGCCCCAAGCACGCGCTTGGTGTGCTGGGGTCTGGAGCCACCCCTGGCACTGCTGCACCTGCATGGAACTCCGTAGCCTCCAGTCCAGCTGCACACTGTCAGCTGCAGGGTCAGGGCTGTAATTGGGTAGCAGCTTTCATTCAGACTGCACCCCCTTCCCCAAACCTCAACAGGATTAAATGCCATTACAGTGAGAAATGGCAGCAGAGGAAGACGCACACAAAGGCAAGGGTAGGAGGAGATGGTTTCAGATTTTTTTTTTTAAAACAGAATTTTTTTCTGGTTCACTTCAGTCTCCTGGCTTGCAAGTCAAATGGCCACAGTGACTGAGCAGCTGGCAGTTAGTCACTGGACTCTTGTGTCTCAGTGACTCACTTAAAGAGACATCAGCTCTGGTTTTTCCACCATGGTCTAAGTGAAGGGATTGGCCCTGCTCGTGGGTGATGAAGGGGTGGGAGGTATGTTAGGCAGCTTGTGTTCATGGAATGCTCGGTCATGCAGAACACCTGGGTATGATTCTCTGTGCAGCTCTGTTCCTTGGGCCGGCAGTAACCTGTGTCACACAACACACACCCTCTGGCTGTTAACAGTTGTCGATCGGCATTAAGGGCCATCACATCAGTAGGTGGCTAAAAGCTGCTGACCACGAGTTTGCTGATGGGGATTAGAGGGAAGTGTCTCAGCTACAGGAGGTTTGGGAAAAGAAAGAAAATAGCTGCAAATTGGAGGCCAGGCTGTGATTGAAGGGGCCACTGCAGCTTCAATAAGACAATGCTTAAAAGTGCACCTCTTAGCAACCCAGCCTGATTTTAATTTTGTTGAGGTGGGGAGGGGCTGGCTCTGCACCCATAACACACCCACTTCAGGCCAGGAGGTGGCACTCGTTTTTGAGCCAGCTGGTTTTGTGCCTCAGTGTAACCTGTCTTATTTCATGCCCTTTTCATCTAAGGCTCCACTCGTGCAGCGAGTAGAGTGAGCTGAGTCCTAAAGCATGGAAAATGAGCAACTGAGCATGTGACTGGTGCAAACAATGTCAGGGTCGTGTGACTCTGAATTGCACCTGAAAACGAGCGAGCATTTTCTTTTAATTTTAGGGCAATGGGTCCACGCTAGTACCAGAGAAAGGAAAGCCTTGACTCTTGGGAAACGGGGGGTTATTTTTCATGGCTGAGCCTCTCCTCCCATTTGGAAAGGGCGTTACCTTAGATGCCTTACATAGACTGAAAGTAGCACTGGCCTAAAGCTGGCCCAACATCGCTGTCACTGCAATGGTTGCAGCTATGCCAGCTTAGGCTGTGTTCTGGTCAAATCCCCTAGTGACGTTGGTGGAGATAGAGGGGTGTGCAGAGGAAAACCACCCCAACTCCTGTGAAGGGGAGTCAAGTCCCATTAACAGGTGGCAACGTTTGCTGGTGCTGGTAGGTGCTCACGCCGCCCTTCTCCCTGCCCCTATTGGACCCCTCCCAGGGGCGGCTCTAGGCACCAGCAAACCAAGCTGGTGCCTAGGGCGGCCAAATCTAGGGGGCGGCAGGCTGGGCCGGTGGACCTGCCGCAGTCATGCCTGCGTGAGGTCCACCGGAGTCGCGGACGACCGGACCTGCCGCAGGCATGACTGCGGAGGGGGCGCTCGTCCCGCGGCTCGGCTGGACCTCCCGCAGGCATGACTGCGGCAGCTCAAGCGGAGCCGCCGGACCTGCGAACCGTCCGCAGCCGTGCCCGCGGCAGGTCCGCTCGTCCCGGGGCTCCAGTGGACCTGCCGCGGGAGCTCAACCGGAGCCGCGGGAAGACGGGACCCGCCGCGGGACCGAGGAAGGGCGGCGCAGCACACCGCGCTGCCTGGGGCAGCCTAATTTCTAGAGCCGCCCCTGACCCCTCCCCAAATCCTTGCCCCGGCCCCACCTCTTCCCTGAGCGCACCACATTCCTCCTCCTCCCGCTTCCCTCCCAGCACCTGCCATGTGAATCTGGCAGAGCACCCACCCATTTTTCCCCATGCTCCAGCCCTGGAGCACCCATGGAGTTGGTGCCTATGCTTCCCCTTAATATGCTGGATAGCCCCTTTGCTGTTCCTTGATCCTCTTTGTACTGTACCCATTACCCCTGCATTCCCAAGGTCCTTTTCTACTGACATTAAACCTGGGTGATTTTGCGCTAAAATCCTTCTAGAGCCTATGGGGACCAAGCGGCAACTCTCCCCCATAGGGCTTGCTCAGGTCAGGGTGGGCTTTCCATTCTTTAGAGCACTGGCCCAGCCAGCACTCGTCATAACTGAAGAAGCCCCACTGGGGGGTTTCTTGTAGAAGAAAGACACGACAGGTGTGCAGGGTTTTCAGTGAAAGACAACACACCCCTGGCTTTATTAACTCAGGAGTCCTGCGATAAGCAGAAACTCGCATGAATGGGACAGTTTCCCCGCCCTCAAAACAGATCTTTCTGTCGCCTCAGAAGCTCCCTCAGCTGCTCGATCTGCACCATCACGCTGCTCTTGGCCGTGCCCCCTGGCGTGGTGTACTGCTCCACGCTGTTGGCATAGTCCCACACTTGAGACACGTCGGTTCCAAACAGGGGGCTGGGGAGGCAAAGCGAGACGATGCGTCAGTGGAGAGCTCCACCGTGGAGTCTGACCCACAGGCTGAACGGATTTAGCTTTGCAAGCCGGCTACGCCACACTCCAGTAACTGCCTGGGTTATGGAGCCCAATCCCACCCCCTCTGAAGTCCAGGACAAAATTCCCAAGGCCTCCTCCTGCCCTGCCTTGCACCTTGTGTAGTCAGTTACGCCTGCACACAGTGAGCGTGAGCTGGGTGTAACATGCTACCCGATCAGAAGGGTGGTGTTCTACACCTGCTCTGCGGAGGTGCCAGTGACAAGGCAGGGGCAACGCCGTGGAGAACCAGGCCTTCAGTTTTTAGAGCTGGTCCCACGTGTTAGCACTGGAGAGCGTCTAAATCTGCAAGATGTTTAAACCCAGCGCCTCAAAGATATTTAGGTGTCTAACTCCCGTTGAAGGATCTGGGTCCTAGGGCCTGATCCAAATCCTACTACGGTCAGTGGAGAGACTCCCATCAATCTGCCCTGCTTCAGGGAATCAGCTGCCTAGTCACACACCGTCAGGTACAGAAGCTGACCGCAGGCCAGGCCTTTCTGGTGCTGGCATTAACAGCAACAAAAAGTTTGACAAATAAAAATCACTTTCTAGTTGCGTCATGGAAAAAATGGAAAGTTAGTGCTTTGGCGAGAATTGCTGCAGGATCTGTTCCCCTCCCCAGCACACATCTCCCTGTCATGCCTGGCTCCAGCTGAAAGGCAGCTCCCCAAGGGTAAAGGGGTTCCCCCCCTCTTCACACAGGCATCGTTTTAGGGCCCACTGTCCAGATGTAAACTTCAGTAGCATCATGGTAATTCAGCCCAGAAGGGCTTGAGGAACAGTCATGTCCAGGCGAGGAGATGATGTAGGAGTTGTACAACAAGGGGACAAGTGTTGAGAACCCTAGAAAATGGCCTTTGAAAGCTCTGAGTTAAGGAATACAAACCTAATGCTCTTCATGTCCTCCACAGTGAGCTGATTAATGGCGATGCCCTTTGTCTCGGCTAGGTGGACAGCCTTCCCGGACGTTGCATGGGCTTGTCTGAATGGCATCTGCAGTTAGAAGTACACACAACAAAAAGTGAGCAAGCAACTAAGGTCCAGGATCAAAGAGTGTGTGAACACTTAAGCGAATGTGGACCTTGTTTTACAAGGTGATGCAACATTCCCAGTGCTGTCAGAGGCTGGGTTTTCTGGGATACAGGGTGTGCCTGTTACGCAGGGTAACACTATCTGCAAAAATTTCTGCCAGGCCACAATGCAACAGTTACACTGCTGGGGATACATTCAAAGGGGCTTTCAGTCCTGCTGGCTCAGGGCACAAACAGCACCAGCTGGGGATCCAACAGGACATAACCAGGTGCCTCACAAGGAAAGGAGAGAGTGACCCCTTTCTCTGAAGTATCCAGCTGTCGGCACAAAATGGAATAGCTTAACATTGTTCCTGCTGTGTATTGATGTCAAGGGATGTTGTCAAGAGGAGAATTGAGCCCAGTTGTCTTTGCACTGTCAAGCCAAGATACACCCCCAATGAGTCTTTGCGGCTTCAAAACCCTCCATCACGCTTTCCATTGAGATTTCCTCAATACTTACTCCTTTACGAACCAAGTACAGGGCCAAGTCTGTAGCCAGCATGTCAGGGCTCAAGGCTTTCTCCATGTTCTCCTTATGGATCTGCGGAAGTGAGGACCATAAGCAGAAATCAACAGCTACTAACAGGTCACTGAAGAGGCCTCACACAGGAGATTTCATCCAGGAGAGGCCTGGCTTTTGAAAGGCCTCATTGCAAAAACAACCCACCAGAGTAAGACATTTACTCTCTGCCTTTCGTTTTACTACAGTAGATGATCCAGATACTGCATTTTAAACTGCTAGGAGACACAAAGGCTTCAGCTACGAGACCCCTCCCTCTCTCCTGCTGAACTAGAGACCCTCCCCTCTATAAAACCCTCCTGTTCGAGGGGTCTGCACATGTGAATGTCAGTGAGATAAGTTTCAACTTGTAGGCCTGTTAGGCCTGAATGAAAATATAGCAGGCAAAACAGTTATGCCAACCTGACTGAAGTCAGGCTAGCAGAGGTTTCTGGGTAATCCCAGAGTGGAAAAGTACTGAGAAGCAGCATTGTTTTACAGAGCCCTGGAAAACGTGAGATAAGCCAGGGATTGCATTCCTGGCATACCATTACCTGTGCTAAGGACAGTGTTTGAAGAACTGATAAGAAACTCTAGCATCCCACGGTTCAGATTCTAACTCTTTGGGTGAGTTATAGGTTTGTTTAAAACTCCCCTGTATTTCTAACTTTTGGGTGTTGTTAAGATATAATTAATAATCTAAAGTTGTAGACATAAAGTCTAGGCATGTGTGTATATTAAAAGTGTCTAGTTTTAAGTTGTTAAACAAAGGGGGGTGGGTTTTGCTCAAGTGAGTGATGTATGACGTAATAAAACTGTCTATATAGGCTAATACTAAGCTGTAAAGTGCTGGCTGGTTCTCACTGGAGATGAGCTGCCCTTTATTGATGCGTGCACTTGTCAATAAAGGGCTTTTGATCGGACCTTGCTGGTGTTGCCTGTCTCTCTGTGAACAGCCAACGAATTTCGCTGTCGGGGTTAAAGTCCCCAACAGGCCCAATTCTGATCTCACTTCTTATCAGCAAGACTCTTGACTCGGATGGAGTGACTCCTGATTTACACAGCAGTGCGCAAGTGCAGAATCAGACCCAAAACATAGTAGTAAAAAGTTAGTCTTACCTGGAGAGTGGAAATGACTCCAGTTGCCACTGGTAGCACAGAACTCAGAGTATCGATAACATCGAACACGGCCTCCTTGTCTTCCTATTTGTTAACAACAACAACAACAACAAAATCCGTCAGCCTAGTGCAGTGGACAAAGCAGAGAGCAGCAGCAGCCTGGTGAGTGGACACAGTGTCCGTGCTGACCAAACACATCTGGTCTCCGTGCATGAGTGGGAATAACCACACCTGGAAGAACTGCCAGCCCATGGAGCTTTGGGCATGATGACGCCGTCTTTCCCCGTGCAGTCTAGTGCCCAGCTGAGGAGGACATTCTAACAGCAGTTCAGCCCAGCAATTGGGAATTCAGCAGGGGGCGATCTGACTACACTGTAAATTATTTCATTTAAAAACAATCTTAAGTGAACCTTTGTGCTAGTGAAAGGTGCCAGACTGCCAGCCCAAGAGAGCGAAGGCCTGATTCAAACACAGAGCAGCAGCACAAGCTTTCTCCACGCTGCTCTCTGCCACATGCTCTGCAGTGGCTATTAAGAGGGGCAGAGGAATAGCTCATTCCCCACATCCACTCAGCTCTTGGCTGGAGACACCTACCCTTGGTGCTGTTTGCGATGCAGAAACTTTCCTGGTAGCAAATGGACGGCAACCTCACCAGCTCCCTTAATGTAGCTCAGCTAACAGTTGTCAGAGGATAGAGACCCTTGATCGCAGTCACTCTGGGCCAGATTTGAGTCAGTAAATCTGGCAATAAAACTGCTGTGTCCTATTATCAGACCTCCAAGCCATCCAGACCCTGAGCCAGATCCACAACTGGTGTAAACTGGCATAGCTGCATTGAAATCAATACACTGGATTGACACCAGCTGAGGATCTAGCTCTGTAGCCTTAAAATTCTCAATTGTCTTTTGTTCCATAATCCATCATTAGGATTTGGAGCGACCCAACTACAAACTGCAGTCTTTAAACCCCCTCATCTCTGAATATGTAATGACCATGTCCCAAGCAGGTCATGCGCAGTGTGTAGGTATGAATGGATTTTGGAGAATGTGTTCTGTTGTGTCTATGCAAAGAAATGGGAAGAGAATTCGGGTTTACCTGCAAGTCCTTGTTGTAGGTGCTTGGGAGTCCTTTGAGAATCATCATCATTCCAGAACACTGCAGAGAAGGGGAAGTTTATGGTACTTGGATTAAAACAAGAATAGCGAGGAATTTTAAACCGTTTCACTCAGCAGAGCTCCAAAGATGAGGCTGCATCCTCTGGCCAGATTTCTGTACACCAGCCATTGCTCATCTAAAGCCTGATCTCCGGGGGGCCCACTGAAATCAGTGGGAAGACTCTCACGGACTTCACTGGGAATAGGATCAGCCCGTTATTTGCCAGATTTTTTTTTAAACCTTAACCAAAGCAAACACCTACTGGCAGACCAGTTAAATAAATAAATAAAAAGATGGACCATTCTCAGAATTCCACTATAGTTAGTAGGATTCTGTAGATGGTTATTAAATGTATAGCAGACATGTGCCTTCTTCTGCCTGTTATTCACAGTGGATGGACTTTCCCCCACCGGCAAGACTTGGCCTCTTGGTGTTGTTACTTGTAATGCTTGGTGGCCACCTTGTGCAATTGCTTCAAGTAGTGCTGTGTGTTTTGTAAGGATTTTGTTGCTGGTCATCCATGTTGTCCTGTTTGATCTAACTGCAATCAGTGCTAGGCAGTGGTGTGTACCTAGGATACAGCCCGGGAGGTGTGCTATGCCTGATGTCTGTAGCCTTGTGGTACAACCTTTCCTAGGGATTATATTCTACTTTGTCTAATAGCATGCTCGGAGGGTTGGCAGATGGTGGGGACGCACCACTATCTCCAGGTTACAGTTGAGGAAATGGATACATAGGGGAAGACAGGGCCTAATTGTTAAAGTGGCCTCTGACTTTGGGTGCCCCAAACTCTGGCACATCTTTGATCTCAGTTTTCACCCTCTGTTCCTACTGACTTGAGCTGGAATTGTGGGTGGTCAGCACCTCTGAGCCATCAGGCCCAAGGCCTCTCCTGTTCCACACACAAGTCAAGCCAACCTTTTCAGCTGTAGCCTCTAACAGACTCGCCCAGTGGCTCCCCCAGATTCAGGAAGAGAACCAGAGGATGATGGGTGGGATTTAAATTTCTCTCCCAACGACGCTAACTGGGGATAAAGACGATAGTAACGAGCACCCCAGTGCTCTGACATCTCCCCTTGCAGACTCACTCTTCCAAACACACGTCCAGCCTTGCTGCGGATCAGCTCCAGACTGTCTGGATTCTTCTTCTGAGGCATCAAGCTACTCCCTGTGCTGAAAACAAAACACTGAGCACATTAGACTGATGAGGTCCCTGTCTGTAGAGAGGGGGAAAGAGTTCACGGGGGCTCTGTACTCTGCACTGCAGCAGACCAGGGAAGCTACACCTGCCACCACCATGTACAGTCTAACTGCACGTGGCAGGAAATACCTGGTGCTCTCCAGCGTTCATGATGAACAACGGGGCTAATTTCCTCTTGACACACCCAGTAGGGGCGGGGGTTCCCAAACTGTGGAAAGCTGATGTCTGGAATTTTCCAGAAAACGTCAGGAATATTAAACCCATTGCCCCATCCCCCATCAGCTCTGGCATGTTAGCAGTGGGTCTGGCATTGGGGAATGGCTCCTTGCCCCACGTATTAGTCCTTTGCAGCGCCCCAGTCCCACACTTTTTGGGAAATGCTACAGGAGACTAGGGCAATTCATAGTAAGAGACCACGGTGGGGTCACTGGGTGGAATCCAGCACACACAGAGCCGCAGCTGAAGGAACTGCCAGTTCCTTTACCTGGCCTTAGACACATGAGGCCACATTCACCCCTGCAAACTCCATTGACTTCAGTGGGGTTACACCAAGGATGAACTGGATCCTTTGTGCACTGGAGCAGCGTGCTATTGCTCTGCAGCCTACTCTGCTTAGTTAGTTTACACAAGTCAGGAGTGGAGTCTGTCCCTTTGACACTGTTGTAGCTCCACTTTAATGGCACTAGTCCGGATTTAAGCCAGCACAGCTGAGAGCAGAATCAGAGCCCCTGCATGTTAAAGTGCTGCTTGTGCAGCTGGAGTAGAGTGATTCGGTGTTTGTCTAATGAAGACTTTAAATAAGATGCAAAATATCACACTTCCCTGGGTCTCTCAGATCCCCCATACGTGCTGCTTCTCCCCTAACTCAGCCTAGACATGCCAGATTGTCTCATGGGAAGAGAGCAGGGATGCTTGTAGATAAATTTAACGTGCATCTTGTCTACAGCTACCATGCATCCCTGCTCCTGAGCCTGTATCAAAGCTGCTCTGGGTTTAGCTCCGTCTAGCCAGAAAGATCTTAGCTGTCTTATTCAACAGCTATGTACATATATTGAAGGGAGCCCAGTCCCCTAAGGGTGTGGTCATTCTCGTACCAGGATATACTAACAACATGTGGCTTAGTAACCCTGTCAGAGTGAGAAATGAGACTAGTAACAGGAAATCTGGAAGGATTGCAAAACAAGTCTGTTTAAGGCAAGGCCCTTTTTACGGGAACTCCCAGCATAGGAAGATTTTTTTTTTTTTTTATTCCTGGTTTCTCATTTACAGCCTGATTCCACAAGTGTTTACTCAGGCAAAATGCCCAGTGAGTACGACAGAAGATTCAGCAGAGTAGGGCTACAGGATCTGGCCTTTACTGGGATCAGAGTCAAAATATTTTTTTAGTAATATATACACTTATAAAGCTCCTAACGTCCGACACTCTAGTATTAATTTGCATGATATTTCTGTGAAGCAGGGAAGTCCCCCTTTACCATGCCCATCTTACAGGCAGGCAAACTGAGGCAAGGAGGCTGAGTGATTTGCCCAGTGGCACTGGCAAGGAGGGAGTAGAATCCACAACCCCTCTCCTAGCAGCAATTCGTTCCAAAATGGAAATAGTCACACAAGTAACCTGGTCTCCCTGCATCTAAAAGAAAAATCAGGTTAACAGGGACTATTTGTCCAGGTGCAGAAGTGAATGATAAGAGCCCGCTCAAACACACGCTGTTACTGGGCATCTGCCAGGACTTTGCAAGCAGGAGGCGCCACATCTGAGTACAGTTTAATTGTCTCTCTTCACACCTGATTGAGAAGCCAGTCCCAGCTCAATGCCAAGCCTGTCATTAGGATATGGCAAATATATCGTGCCTATCCCTGCCTCCCCAACCCCCCCGGGCCTAGGCTGTGGTGACGGGGGCAGGACACATGCATCTCTGGGGAGCTAAGGATACTAGTGGGTTGAAAAGAAGGCACAGAAAAATGGGTGCTGGAAGCATGCCCCGTTGGGTTGGGAAGATAGCATCTGAAGTACAAGTATGTTATTGCCAGCCCGCCAAGCAGACTACCTTTTGGGGGGGCTATGCCCCAGGGCCATCTTTATTCTCCCCGCCTAGTTGTGAAAGCTCCCCTCTATCATAGCAACCCCCTCTAAGGAGTGCTAGACACTCCCTCCTGATCCCAGTGCAGGGTGTGAGCGATGCTGATTTATAGCAACTCGCTTGATTGAGGTTTTTGGGTCTTTTCCTCCACGATCCCCTGTTATATATAAAGGTTTGAATACAATTCATATGAGCTCCTTTTATTTGGAATGTGGGAAATGGGTTGGTGTGTGTGTGTGTGTGGGGAGGAAATAGGACTGCGATAAGCTCTAGAGAGTTACCTGTAGGCATCAGACAGAGTCACAAAGCCAAATTCCTTTGTACTATAGATGATGAGATCTTCAGCCATCTTGCTTAGGTGAATCATTAACAAGGAGGCAAAGAAGAGAAACTCCACTGTAGAGAAGGGTGACAGTCAAAAGCATATGAAGGTCTTATTTTGGCTGCCATTGCTAGTCACAGTTGTAATTTAGCTGCAGGAAAATTCAGGCTGTGAACAGCCATAAGCATTTAAGGTAAAATTCAAGTGTGACTTAGGAGCCAAAGACTCATTGAAGTCAATGGGTCTCAGGCTCCTAAGTCACTTAGGCACCTTCAGAGATCTATTAGATTTGTGGAAGGCCCATCACTTGGGTTGTTGCACAAAGCCCTGATAGTTTCAAATTAATGGGGACTCCATCTCCTTAGCACATGCCATTGGGAGTTTCTTTACCATGAGGGACTGAACTCCTCTGGAGGGGCAATATCCTCAGCATAGCTAAATCGGCATAGCACTGGAGTCAAAGGAACTCTGCAGATTTACGCTGAGGATCCAGACCCGAGGGTCCCAAATTCAGTGGCTTTGGGTCACAAATATAACCCCAGATATCCATATGTAGTATTTATTGCCAGGTTAAGAGCTCAATCCTCCCACCAGGCAGTGCAGGGGGTGTGTGAGAAAGCACCACATCTGAGCTTTTCTTCCCCTTGAAAAGTTTACTGGGAAGAATCTCAGAGAAGCAGGTTCCCGGTGAGCATTCGGGCGGGTGTGTGTGGGGGGGGGGAGTGATAAAGTTGCACCTACCCACAAAGTCTCGCTCACTAGTTGCATCCATGCTGTTCAGGCTGATGGCAGCAAAGTCAAGTTCTGCAATTTTAAAAAACACATACACAGGCTCAAACCACTGGCTGCTATTTGAGCTCTGAAGCCCTGCTTCCCCAGGCTACTCAAGCATGTACTTAAACTTTAAGCAGGAGCAGTGCCATTGCTACTCCCCTGCTTAACGTTAAGCACACGCTTAAGAGTGGTGAAGAATCAGGGCTTTAATTATTATCCATAGACTTTCAAGGGAACGGTAGCTGATCAGCTCTGCTATTGTGTTCCTCTTGCAGGCACCAGAGCATCAAATATTTGTAATCTCATCTCACTTCAGAGAGCATTTTTAATCACAAGAGAAAGACTATGACCCCTAAGTAAAGTATGTTGCGGTTGATGGGAGTCTTCCCATTGATTCCAATGGGCTTTGGACCAAGCCTTCTAGTGCCAGTTATTTTCCATGCAGCAGGGCAAGGGATTGCAACATATCTAGAGGGTGGGGTTGGAACACGTGGTTTAATGGCCACCTGTCACAGATGGCTCCAGAGTGCTCCGTTTCCAACCAGAGTCTGCTTCAGGGACCCACAAAACTCAGGGACGTACTGCCTCATCTTTGATGGAGGGTTCTGCATTTAACAAGGCCTCTGGGGTCTACTGCTGTCAGAGTGCATGGATCAGCATCTTGCTGCCTGTGCTTCGTCTTAGGCAGATGCAAAGAGGAGGGTTCCCTGCCAGTGACTGCTGTAGCAAAATACCCCACTACCAGGGCTTCTTGTCAGAGTGCTAGAGAAAGGGTTGGGGGCAGGGAACTAGCTGTGTGTCCCCTGCTACTGTGGGGAAAGGAGAAAGCACAGCAAGGGGAAGTGGGGTGAAAACCCTTTAAAGTGCGGTGGGCAAAGTACGGCCTACGGGCCAGATTCAGCCCACCAGCTGTTTTAATCCATCCTCGAGCTCCTGCTGGGGAGTAAGGCTTGCCCTGCTCCGGCGCGCCATCTGGGAAGCAGTTTCTACCCACACATCAGAAATAACTATAGTGAGGGACATCTAAACTCCTAAAGCCTGTCCTGTTTTCCTCAGAATGTACATTACATGCATTTGGCTGATGGGAGCTTTAATTCCCTACCACCTCATGAAAAGGGTGTAGTTACCTACAAAAGTCAGCATTTTGTTTAAGTGATCTAGTCTATGATGCAGCAGTCAACCTGTTACCATCCCCAGACTTGTGTCACTCACTAACTCGGTTCTGTGAATGGAAAGACAATTTACCTTTACGCAGAAACTCTCGATCGATACCCAGTGGGTTGCCAGCTACAGCACCGCTGCAAGGGAGAAAGAAACCTCATGCATGACACCCTGCACTTCTGACACTCACAAACCTGCAGCAGTGTCCACAACACAAACTCCAGTTACAGAAAACGGCGAGACTGGTGATACCTGGCTGCTTTTTCTACTGCACTGCCCCATCGCACACTGTATGTGGGCAGCTGTAGTATATTTTGTTAGCTACTGGCCAAAGTCAACCAACGTGACTAAGGCATGGTTTCTATTTTGAAGTGTTTAGGGCAGGATCCTGTACCCCACAGAAGAGTCTGCAGATACTGGAGATCTCGTCTGCAAATCCAGGCAGCCATGTCTGAAATATCTGCCTCCCAGGGGGCACTGGGCTGAAGGCACAACATTACACCTGAGAAGCACTAGCAGTCTGAGTGCTCTCAGTCCACATTCGCTCAGGTAGGCTAACAGTCCATCAATGGATATCACACAGATGGATCCCTCCAATGTAGACAGAGCCGTAGATGATGCAGAGCAATGATTAGGGTAGTCAGAAGGAATGTATCAAAAGTGGGTGGGTGGGGGAGTATATTACTTGCACAAGAAGGTTATAAGCTTTGCCATCTGTGCCATTTACAACTGAGAGCTCAACAACCTCCTCCATCAGCACATACAGCTCACATTGGGCTCACTGAGTGGAGGGACCCCAACCCTCACATCTGTGTTTTCTCTGTAAGATACACAAGTGTTACCCCCACACACACAAAAAACAAGCAAAACAACTGAACGCTTTACCTTCCCAACGGCAAAACATTGATCCTTCTCTTCACTTCTCCCAGACGCTCAGAATCGCGGGTGAATGCAACTGCATGACTGTGGGGAAAAAAACAAAAGGAAAAAAGAGGACAGGTAGGAAAGAAGCCTGTTTCACATTTTCCGCTCTAAAGTGGAATGTAGCTGTTGTAAGGAGTGCCAGGTTGTCAACCCTGGAGACCAGAATCCTGTTTATCAGCAGATCACAGAGCCGTGGGCATGGAAAGCATGGGTCCCAGATACCATGGTGAGGGGTGCTTTGTCAGTGAAGAGACGGAAAGGCCAGCAGCAGTGCAAGCTTCCCCATGCTCCCCCCTCCAGTGAGCCGCAACGCTGGCCTACAGGGACCACCTCTAAGTGGGAGACAGGTGCCCTCTTTTTCATGGCCCCTCAATCATCTGCTCTCTGCAAGATCTACTCAAAGTAGACTGTGGGCTCAGAACCCTGGTAAACTAAGTGCAGATTAAAATGGAGCTGTTAGGGTTGATCCTATGGTCTTTTGCGGCAGAGCCTATGAGCTATTCTAAGTTTACTTCCTGAGGTTGGCTGCCTGGTGTTTGTGCAGGCAGAGCTTCGGATTTTATGCACTCAGCCCCTGTGTTTCTTCTCTGAACCCACCCACAACCGAGGAAGAGCGTTAAGGAAGGCTAACTCAGCATAGGGCTCCTGGTAGCGTGACGTTTGCTGTGCTACCCATCCTAACTTGGACATCTTGCAAAACAGCAGCTTCCTAGGTTAGCTTTGGGGGCGACTTCTGCGTCACCACGTGCTGATGTTACAAGGTGACATGGCTGCACGTATAGCTGTCAATGAGCTGCTCCCCAAGGACAAATTGTCACAGCAGATCCTACGAAGTTACCTGAGTAAAAAGTGGCTCCACCGGATTGGCTGAGCTCTTTGCAGATGAGTATAGCCAGGAAAGATCACATCAGTTTCTCTGCAATAAGTAGTAAGAGAGGAGGGAGAAAAGGGAGACAGCTGATCTACAGTTCAAAAGAGTCTAGCAAATCCAACAACCTGCAAATTATGTGCTGGGGGCTCACAATAAGCCAGGAAGTACTGAGCACAATAACCATTTAATAATAGATGCAGTAGCTCAAACAGAAGCTATGGGCTTGATGCAGAAATAACTGGGTGAGGTCATTTGACTCGTGTTACGTAGGCGGTCAGACTGGATAATCACAATGGTCCCTTCTGGCCTTAAATCCATGAACCAAGTGTCAGAGCCAGGATTAGAACTCAGGAATTCCCAGTCCAGTGCATAGTCCACTAGGCTTTCAAGATGCTTTTGTACCATTATTGGTTTAGGGTAGTACCAACCCTTTGTTGTATAGTAGTTATTTATCCTCATATTTGTTAGCTATGAAGAGAACTGTGACATTAAAGTATCCTGTAATGAAGGCTCATCAGTCTATGATAAATTGTTTGGATCACTGTAGTTTAGTCAGCTGCTACAGTCATTACAGTTTTTAATCGTTACAATCTGGAAAGGTTGAGCAGTCCCAGCTGCCTCTATTTGATTTTGCTTTATTAAAATTAAGTTTTAGCCTCTTCAACGTGATTTGTTGCCAGGATACATCTGGGATAAGAGGAAGTCTCCATGCAGCAGGCCAGCCATTCCCCGAGAGAAAAGAAGGGGCCAATCCTATTACCCGGACCATCAGCTGCAGCTGCACGCACTTTGCCTGATTGCACATGGACACTGTATGAGTTGAATGGAAAGAACACCGCTGACTTCAATGGAGTGTTGCGGATTTACGCTAGATAAGGATCTGGCCCAGAATTTTTAACATCACAGCACACAAGCGGCTTCCCCAAGAGATTCCACAGCATTTCGTTTCATAGCGTGGGCTTGGAAAAATAAGGACTTACGCAGCAGCCCGTTCCACCAGAGTCTTGATAAACTGCAACAGGTGAGCAGACAGGACAGAGCAGGAATTTCGCATATAGAGTCTCATGTCAGTCACAACCTGTAAGAGATCCCCAGTCAGTCAAGATGGAGCATGATGTACGTTGTGACCAAACAATACTCACCAGGTCATTTGACTTTTGCCAGCTTGAGGAACCGGATAACAAAGTCAACACCCCCCCCCCCCAGAGCCGCCCAGAGGATTCAGGGGGCCTGAGGTCTTCGGCAGCAGGGGGCCCCCGCTACCGAATTGCCGCGGAAGATGCTCCGGGTGGCCCAGGCCCTGCAATAGTTTTCCAGGGCCCTCGGAACAAGTGAAGGACCCCACTCCAGGGCCCCCGAAAAACTCTCGTGGGGGCCCCGGCGGGGCCTGGGGCAAATTGCCCCACTTGCCCCCCCTCCAGGCAGCCCTGCCCCGCCCCCCCTTTCAATAGTGAAAACAACTTCCCAGTGCCTTACGGATGCCATTCAAACAATTCAGGGCTTTCAATCTAATTCATTATTCAGTGGGAATTTCCCTATATTTGAATGTGCTCTCCAGGGCCTGATCCGAAGCCAGTGGGAGTTTTTCCCATTAACCTCAATGGGCTTTGGCTCCGGCCCCATCAGTGGTTCCCTTAATAGAAGGTCTGCTCCCTAAAGGTGCTATGAACCTGTAACTCCCGCTGATGTTAGGAGCAGGCCCCAGCCACTGGAGAAGACAAACACAGAGGGGAAAATAATCACATAAGCTAATACAAGCACAAAGGGACTCAAAATATAACATCAAGCAGCCCAAAGCTTAGAGGTCTGGTCCATCTACCTGTCAGAGGCCAAAAGCTCACCGATAACCCTAAGCTTTTTTTCTGGGAACCCTGTACTCTGTGTTCAAATACACAGGACCAGATCCAGTGCTGAAGTGAAGCCATTGGCAAGACTGCATTACTTTCAATGGGTGCTGGATCAGGCCCATAGAGAGAGAAGTGAAAAACAAAGTTATCTAGGGAAACAAAAAGAACTAGAAGGTGGGGGATGGAGAATGAGTCTGGGAAAAGTTATGGACTCGACATTTTAGTAAATCAGGTGTAAACACAATATTTGTCCCTAAGGTCAAGAATACGGCTTGCCAAATGAAATTACTGCTGCAATCAGCAGCCTGGACTAACATCTGAAGCTCTGAATTGAAAAGGACGAGGAGTCAGTATGGCTGAGTAATGGTGATAAAATGGAATATACTGGGACTATAAAATTAACAGTGACCAAAAAAGTTAGAAAAACTGCTGGAGGTCAAAGCAGAAGTGTGAAAATTAACTGCAGGTGTTCGCCTAACCATAGCAACAGCTTTGGTAACTGCAAAGCTCTTCACATTTAATTGCCGGAGTACACACGTGTGAGCTATAAAGAAGGATCCCCGTGACTATGGGCTAGACTTGGGACTCTAAAGTCCCTCAGAAATGGAAACAGAACCTACAGTGCGGTTACACAAACATAACCCCCTCGCTGGGAAAATGCAAGTTTCTCTCAGGGCTACTAGATCCCAGAGTCTTCAGCAGAGAGCTAGATGCCTTCCAAAGCAGTGCATATGTGCGCCACTCCCTCTGTTTAGTAGCACTTCTAACCTGCTCAAGTGTGCGTGAGATGATCACCCTTTAGTGGCTGCAGAAGATAGATCAGACTATGACTAATACCGCAGCTATCTTGGGTTCACCTTCAGCTCAAGCGGTTGGGACGGAGTCCCGAGTTCTGTCCTTGCTTTGGACGATTAAGTTCACGCAGGAATGATGTTCAGTCCAGGTGGAAACCACAAAGCCCGCCATAGAACGGCTGCAACTTGTTTGAAAGAGTCTTGAAGCACCTCGGGTTCTCTCTTTTGCACAGAGCTCCTATTGAGTTCCAAAGGAACGCTGTGCAAGAGTCTGGCTGCATCGTCTTGGCCAAAAGAAATGGAGTTCAATTTGTGTTCGTACCCAATACCATTACTCAGCAACTGTGCTCATTCTGTCCACCCAGCACTCATGGGCCACTAGATGAGCTGCACACCTGCAGTGACTAAGTCCCAAGGGAGCATGTTGTGGATGTCAATTAAGAAAAGGGAAAGGAGGTAGAAGGAAATAAAGGAGACAAAGCAAGTACTGAACGACATAAGGCAACTCTTGCCATACTTGATCATTCCGGCTTCGTCCGGTGTGCAACTTCCCAGCTACATCCCCAATCAGCTCCTGAGGGCAACAGAAGAATTTCCATCAGTGTTGGCAGTACTGGAACGATAAGGACTGCAGAGAAAGCAGACCCCACCTGCGCTTAAAAGTCAAGGCCTGGATTCACAAACGCTGACGCAAATGCTTAACTTTATGCAAGCAAATAATACACTGGAGCCAGGCAATTCAGGGCAGGGACAGTTTTGTTATGTGCTAGTACAGTGCTTGGTCCACAATGGGGCCCTGATCAGGGCCCTACATGCAATTGCAATACAAATAATCCCCACTGGGGCCTTTCGGTGCCACCAGACTATACATATTCAGTAGTAACTAATAATATGTTAAGCATGTGGTTAACATTCATAAGTAGGATCAGGGCCCAACGCTGCTTTGGGCCAGGTCTGGCCAAGTCTTCTAGCAATATTTTGGGACAGCCTTCTCTCACTCTGAATACAAAATAAGATGGGGCAAAAAATATACGCCACCGAATGGATAAATAAGAGTTTGCAACATATTTTTAATTCTCTCAATAGGGATGCAGCCTAAAAAGGAAACACTTAGATCAAAGTATTTAAGGGGAGAAGACTTATTTTACTACTGCCAGACTGATCAGAGGCATGACCTGGAAGTTATCAGGAAATTAGAGGAACTGGACCTTTAGTCTGCGTTCGTTGGCAGTGTGGATGTCCTCATCGCTTTTGTTCACCACAAAGGCTCCCCTGGACCATTCTTCAGAAATCTACATCAGCAAAATACACCGGTCAGTAGTTAAATGACGCTTCTTTACTGCGCAAGGGTGTTGGAGGCTTGATTCAGTCAGGTTTGTAAAATGTTTTGCGATCCTCAGATCTAGTAATTGGGGCCTCATCCTGATCTCAAACTGGTGCGATTAAATAACTTGACTGAAATCACTGAACTTACATAATGGTGCACAAGAGATCCAAATCAGGAACTAAAAAGTGCAAAGCATTATTAAGAGACTCTTGCTGTCAGATTAGAAATAGATCTTAAGTCTCATTAAAATTGCATCAGATCAGTGCCACGCCCTCCTTCAGGGTGCAGGAATATGTGTTGTTGCACTTTCTGGGGGATGCACTCCATGAATCTGTTCTTTCATCTCTAGCTACTAACCTTTAAGACACGGGAGGTTAAAAATGTACTTGACAAAGTGAGTTGAAAAGTCAACCAGCAATACAACCCACCAACATTTTCCTACGTAAACACTGTATGGATTCCCCATTGTTCACAATGTGTAATCAGCAACAATGGATTAACAGAGATGCATTCCCCTGGCTTATCTGCTGACTCTTCTCTTTACCCCTATACAATATGGCGAATTAATTCAGACAGCCAGTCACAAGAGCATCCTGTGCATCAGCTCAAAGAGACCATTCCCAATTTCTACTGAAACAATTCCTGAGTACTGTTTGTTCCGGGAAGGGGGTTTGCACTGAATGCACCTCAGCAGGGCATCTCAGCTTCTATAATGGCCTTTAATAACATTTGTAGAAGACTTTCAGAACCCACATTCCTGCCACATTACCTGGGGTCACAGGCTACCAGCCAACATTTATTATATTAAACACGGTTGTTTCTTCTAGATCTAAGCACATCTTAAACAGATACTATGGAGGCAGTTGATCTTAAATATGAGACTTTCTCTACACACAGGCTCCTATCTTTAACACATATAGTGCAAGTCGTTCACAGATGGGGGGGGGGGGGAATGCAAGTTGAGAGATTAAGTGAGTTTTCCAAAGGTCACAAGAGCAACCCAATGTCAGACAACATTAGAACGAGAGTTCCTGGCTTCCTGGCCTGGGTTCATGCCATTAGAACATGTTACTCTTTAGGATTCCAGGGATCAATTGTTCTAAACATACCCAAGTAGTCCCAAGACATACACTGCCATTTCCCCAAAAACAGAGTGGTGCAGGCATGCTACAGAAGTCAGTAAAACAAAAACCCTCCTCTTTTTGAATTGAAGAGCAAATAAAGGATAGATTCATGAACATGAGTTGCCTCTTTGGGAAATCATTCGCCTCTGTAATACCTTCAGATATTGTGATGCTATAGCTATCCACAGAAACGACAAATCTTTCAGAGTCGGAAATGGCAGGGCCTTGGAGTGGGCTTACAGATTTGTTGTGCTTGAGTATGTGTTTCTGCCTGCAGGAACAGAGACACTAAAATGGGAGATCTCCACCAGGCAACTGTTTGGGGGCATGGAGCAAGCTAAGCACAACATGGGTTAGAGTGCGTACACCTGAACGGGAAGCACAGGTAAGCCAAGGGTCAGGACAGATGCTGGACCCCCAACTTTATAATCAAAGACATGATTCAAGACACCATCCCTGGTCAGGGAAGCACGTAATGTGCCTACTTTTAAATAATGGGACTTAAACATGGGTTTAAATGTTTTCTTGAATCAGGATTAAGGAAGATTACAATGCAGACTACCTGAAAAGAGGAAGATCAACAGCCAAGTAGCAGTGGCTAAAGCTTCAAGTCAGGGTGGGTACCTGAGTCAATGCTTGACAACCTTTTACCACACCCTGTGCTCAAGCAAATACATACCTTTTCTAATCCACTCAGAATCTTCTCCAAATCACCCTTGGTAAGAATCCCAGACTTCTCCAAAGCCTTGGCATAAGCCATGCTCCCTCGTATGTCAACTTCCGACAACCGCTGGTCATAAGCCATGGAAGAGTTGAGAGTCTCCATGATGGGATCAGTGCCTCCTACAAATCTTCCTCCCCAAAGTTTATTCCCCTATGAAAAAGGAATTTTTTTTAAATTCAGCTTAAAAGGACATACTAGTAAATCTGAAAGAACATTCAAAGAAACACTCTTTGGGATGAGTATTAATCCTGAGGGACAGCATCCTTGAATCTACCAAAATAGAAGGAACAAATTGAGACCTGGTGTAAGTGAGTACAACTCTGTCAATTAATTTGGCCTTGTCATAGGTCTCACCGAAGCAGGGGGGAATGGTTTATTTCTCCTGGATGTAAGAACTCCATGGATTTGGGGCTCTTGGGATCCCCAAGGATTTTGGGGAAGGACTGTGTCCCAATCCACATTTCCTGATTGGGTGGTGGCAGCTTTTACTAGATCTAAACTAGGATTTTAGTTTAGAGGGAAACCAGTGCAGGTCCCCACATTGGAACCCAACAGCTCCAAGTGGGGGTGAGACCTGTGACAGGCCTATTACACTGACTTCCATTGAAGTCAACAGGCCAACTTTGGCAGTAATGTCAAAGGTGCTGTAAGCGAGTTTACGCTGCTGTAATCTGTGCAGAGAGCGGCCAGGACAAAAGGGAGCAAGGAGGCCCTGCTTTAAATGTATACATTGAAACCCTCCTGTCCACAGCTTCTCCCGTTACATCTCTCTCTCCCAGACCCTTATCATGAGTCCGTCTCCCTTATGCACACTTACCAGTTTGTAATCACCTACAAAAAACTTGACTACAGTTCAGCAGCTGGTGTGCTAAGGTCACTGCCTACCACGCTGCCCACTGTTTCCTTCTGTTCCCCCATCCATCTGTCTGTAGCCACCTGTTGTCTCTTGTCTTGTATTTAGATTGTAAACTTCTTGGGAAAGGGGTTATCTTTCTGTTCTGTGTTGACACGTAGCACAGTGGGGTTCTAGGCACTACCACGATGCAAATAATTAAACATCACTTCCGAATTGCAGTGAATGGGAACTGCCAGTATTCATCTAAGAGCAGAATGTGGCTGATGCTCAGATAATAAGCAATACAGCCTTTGAGTTATCATGAGAGCACAGATCAGAAAAAGGCTGATGTCATATTCAGAATGCCAGGACTCTTGCAGGCCGTTCCAGAGACGGGCAGTTTGTCTTTGTCATTAGTGTCTAGCTACTGAACCGTTACTGCTGGATCATGGGCTAACCAACTGTACTTTGCCCCCAACACAAGTTTGGCATCTTTATGTCCTCATTTTTCAAAGCGAGTATAAGGGCATGTGACACACAACCAGCATTGACCTCTCTTTTAAAGCAGTTGAAAGCCACTGACATTATTTTTGGAGCAAAATAATTGGTCAGCAAAGGACATAGCAAAGACTAGCACTTTTCCACTGTTTTGAACAAAGAATGATACGTTCGTTATAAAGAATAAAAAGCAGGGGAGGGGTTTTAAATGAGAGGGAGCTGTGGGCAGATACAAGCTACCTCTATTAAAAACACTTCTGGAATTATGAAGTATTTTAAGTTCACATTGTGCCAGAGTCTCTCCTCACTAATACTGGCGTGAATCAGGAATAACTTCATTTACTGCAGTGGAGTTACACCAGGATAAAAATAGTGTAAGTGGCCGGAGAATCAAGCCTGCTGTGTTTTAAGTTTCAAGGACAGGTTTTGGTCTGTTAAACGCAGTTACACTGGATTTGCAGAGTAAGTCAAATGAGTCAAAATTTACCCTGGTGTAAATCTACTGCATTGATTAATTTGACATTGGAGTGTGGCATTACAATATTCTTTGTGGGCACCCTTCTGAAGCGAACACACTTTAAGCCACTCAAATGCGTAAACCTGCGTGTAACCTATTTCACCATGCATTTGTACAACGGCATTGCTTCATTAGCAAACAGAAACATGTATCCCTTGGTCCCATGTCACTTGTTTACACAGATGGACACATCCCTGAAGTCCTTACACAGGCAAAACTCTCACTGACGTCAAACGGGATGTCTGCTTGTGTAAAAACTCCATGGTTTGGCCTAACAGATTCAAAAAGAAAGTTTCCAAAGCAGATATTAGCAGACAGAGGAGCAATTGGGAAGCATTTACAGGAAGTGCCTGTAGCAGAGTTTAAATGGATACTTGTGCCCATCTAATATATTTCTCACACCCCTTCTACTCCCTCTGCAGGCCAGGAATCAGAGCCACCTTCTCTGGCAGAGGACTGGATAGGACCCAGTTTCAAGTTAATCAGTGCCACTATTTCATCAGCTAGCGGGGTCATTGTTAAGCAAGTCTTTCCCCAAGGACTGTCTCCACATATCTAACAATCCCTGATGAACAAAGATTGTTCCTGGGGTCCATCTTACAGTCCCTATGAGGGCAATACACTTAGTGAAGTCCTGGGGAGTTTTGCCCCCAGGACTGTAGAATTAGGGCTTATAGTTGGAGATTTTTCAGGGCAGCTTTGTCAATACAGCCATTTTTAATTCTAAATTTTGTCAGTCAAATTCTGCACAGCCTCAGCTTTGCTACCACTTAGATTTTGGCATCATATTGATTTCCTCTACTGTTTCAAGTGAATGGCATTTTGCCTGTCAAACCTATACAACTACACAGCCAGATCTCTGCAGAACTTTAGAGTAGATATGATTTTTTCCTCATCAAATCTGTACTAAGGACAAGTGAAGGGGGACGAAATCTGGAGATCAACACGAGACCATAGCAGCATTTGGACTAGAGAATGGGCAAAGACATATCTATGTGTTTTGTTTCAGGTTCTCCCCATATTAATTCAGGCATAAACAGACAATTGAGATAACTGAACCTTTACAGCAAGTGATTAAAAAAAAAAGTCTAGCTGTGAACATGCAAACAGTTTTTCTCATCTTTTAGAAGTCACAGAATTTCATAATATATTTTGTACGGGCTTCTCCCCTAGTCAAAATTTGCTGCCGGTTGGACTATGGAAAGAGCAAGGCTGGCAAATTTTGACAGGTGAGAGACGCTTATCAGATCAGTGATAACAACGGTGCACAATAGCAGATAAGGCCAAGAAGACTGTGCTTTTGGAAATGGAAAGCATGAATCGCTATGGGAACCGGTCAGATTTTGCTAAGAGGGGCCAGCGCTGAGAATGCAGCATTTGTATAGAGAAGCGTCTTGGGGAAGCAGCTCTACGAGTGGGTGTCCAAAGAGTGATAAACAGGAGAGCGACGGCCACCTAAAAGAATGAGTCTTGGTCGTGGGAAGAAGCCCTCAAATAAATGGAGGTCTGCAATATTTTTGACTCACACTCCCTCCAGAAGAGTTTACTTTGCCTGTGGAGCAGCTCCCATGATAGAACATCTGATAATGAGGTGACAGCTCCTGATGATGCATCAAAGCTCACACTCACCTCAGATGCCATGTCGGGTGAGTTTCCCCCTCTCTCCTACCGAAACCTCAGCAACTGGTGCAACCTGCAAGACAAGAAGCCACTGATTCTTCCCCTCCGCCGGGCGGTGCAGTGTGCAGCTCTGGGGTCTGCCGCTGCCGCCTGGCAAGAAACACCCCCGCCCCAGCTTTGCTGCCGTCTGTTTACTCTCAACCAGGAGCAAGCAAAGCCCATCAGGAAAGCACCGGGGCCGGCTCGGGCCGGTTGCACCAGGCGGAAGGCAGTGGCCCTGGCCGGAACCAGGGACAGGGACAGATCAGCTGTAACCCGACGCGCTCACCTGCCCTGCTGCAAAGCACCGGCGCTGCTGGCCCGAGCCCGGCTGCTATTTCATGCCACCGGGGAGGGGCCGGACCAAGCCTGGAAATGCTCCGGAGGGTCCCTCCCACCTCCAATCCCCGCCCCCCTGCCTGGCTGTTCTCTTCTCCGTCCGCCGCCAGGCTGCCGCTGGTGAATGCGCCCGCCTCTGCAAGGCTCGTCAGTGGCGGGGGGGGGGGGGGATCGGTGCTCACAGCTGACCCCGAGTCTGGCTCATTTGTAGGGAGACAACTTGGGGGGGGGCGCTATGGGGTACAGGGGAGAGACTCCCGCATTAGGCATGTTTAGGGTGACCAGATGTCCTGATTTTATAGGGACAGTCCTGATCTTTTTCATATATAGGCTCCTATTACCCCCCACCTCCTGTCCTGATTTTTCACACTTGCTGTCTGGTCACCCTCTGTATGTTGGGGCAAACACCCTGCCAGGGGGTTAATTGCAAGGCCTATGATTCCTTCTGGGGAGCAACACAAGGGTTTCCTATGAGTGTTTCAGTGACAAGGTGGGTGAGGTGTCATTTATTGGAACAAAGAACAGGAGTACTTGTGGCACCTTAGAGACTATATTGGAACAGCGTCTCTTAGAGAAAGAAGCTTTTGAGCTTACCCAGGAGCAGAGCACTGTGTGGCTGGGAAGCTTGCCTCGCAAGTGATACCTTACCTCACCCACCGTGTCTCTTTACTGTCCTGGAACCACCAGGGCTACAATACCACCGCTTATTTCAAAGACAGACCTCTGAAATCTCAGCTCATTATTTAGTAGGTGTTTAAAATCTTCTGCATTCCAAAAAAAAAAAATTGCACCAGCTGGAGACATACCCATGCAAACTGCATTCAATTCTATACCTGTTGTGGGTAGGGATCACTCCGGAACAGGCTGCTCTGGCTATTGGTCTGACAAGGATGATGGGATTGATATGGAATTTAATAGGTTCTTTTCCATCTCTGCATCTACAATTCCGTTAATCCCATTTGCGGTGGATATTTCGGGAATAGTTTATAAGGTTCCGCGTCTCGCTGATTACCTGGAATTATTCTCGAGGAGTGGCTCTTTTTAGCCTTTTGACTTTTCTTAGGCAGGCTGAGGCACAAGGGAATGGTCCTTGGATGCTAAACTGTGCAAGTTGAAATACCGGTGCTGCTGCTGGCATGGATTTATATAAATATGCAGTGGCATCCTGGATGCCAACTTTTACATTTTGCTTAGCGGTGTGCATTTCCAAAACCGAGGTTGAGGATTTCAGTCACTCATTTCAGAGCAGGGGGAAGCCAAGGAAATCACCTTCTCTCCCTCACCCCCACCCCCAGAAAATCTATTTCTTGGCTTAAAATATTAAATAATGCAACAGCCAACGGGGCTGCTTTCTCCTCCTTCCCTTTCCAGACAGTCAAATGTGTTCTCTTTTTTTCCATTCTGTTTCTTTTGCTTTCTGTTTCATTCTTTTAATCTTTTACTTGAGACTTTTTTTTTATGATTTGCATTATTTGTTAGTTACGTTACAATGCAATATTTATCTCAATCTGCAGTGTCAAGACCTTGGAGAGACTCTAGAAATGGCGCAAATGAATCCTTAGGGAAATTAGCCATCAGATCCCCAGCAGATTATTTAGGTAATTTTGTTCTCATCTATTTCCTTGTTATTTTGTTCTTTCTTCTTTCCATTTCCTCTGTGCACATTGGGATCACTCTCTTTCCTTTATTTGTCCTTTCCTGTTGTCTGGCCTCTTCTTCCATTCATCCCCTCTTGTTTCAATCCCACTATTTATGCCTCTTTTCCAATTCCCCCCTCTCCTCTCCTCCTGCTCTTTGGGGAGGTGTTTTCCTTATGTTGGGCCTGGGGGTGGGAGGCTGCTGTTGTGTTGGCAAAACAGCCAGTACACAGTTTTCTTATGACAAGATGAGGCATGTAAAGAAGGCACCTTTGTATGACCACACGTGTTGCACCGCCCCAACACCGGCTATGTAGAATGGATACAACCCTTGCAAGGATAGTGTCTCCCTGCAGGAATATGATGTGGGAAAGGGCTTTCGCAAAGTGAAAGGTGGACTGGTGATCACCCCCCATATATGGCAACCAGGTACTGTTATCAAGTGACTGGACCTGCTCCCACTTAAGTCAATACCAAAACTCCATTGACTTCAGTTGGGTCAGGACTGAGGCCAAATTGTAAATCACTTGAGTAATATCCCTGTCTGCATTCTAACTGAATTTATTTTATGTTTGCTTGTTTGTTTTTCTCTTACATGCCTCAGCACAAAACCCAGGTGATCTAGTTTTGCAAGTAAAGTGCCTTTGATGGATGTTATCAAACAATATTTTTCTTATTTATCTCATCTTCACAAGCATTTGCATGGCATCCATCACTGGTGCCCAGTTGCCTGTAAGAGTGATAGTTTTTTTTGTTTTATTACATTCATATACCTGACTGTCTCTAGGATGTGATTAATCCTCTGTCCTACTTTTTCTGGATGGAACAGCTCAAAAATCAGTCCTTTTCATAGTGATGAGTAACAAGGAAATGGCAGAAAACAGAAATGAAACTGGAGGTCAAAACAGAAGTTGCAGGGATTGGGACAGGCGATGAGCAAGGACTTCTGTGGAGTGATTTTGAGCTAGGGGGTACAGCACTGCAGGGGGGCAGTGGTGAAATAGGACTGATCAGACACTCAGATCTCAGTTCTTTTTTTCATTCTGATTTTTTATTTTCTTTCGCTTTCTGTTTGATTCTTTCAAAATTTTACTTGCTCGAGTGACACAGAAGCATTTAAAACAAATTAAATACAAGGTACTTAGTTAAATGCAAGGTACTTCTTTTGCTCTGATGGAACGGCAGTGCCAGAGCATAGCGCTGTGTCCCACATTGGAGACAGAGAGGGGAGCTCTTTACTGATGTTTCCTGCTACACCCTTTTCCAAACTGATGTACCAGGTACTCGGGCAGCTTTGAAAGGGCATTTAGCACATTCAGCAGCATGGACATGTTTAATTTTATTTTACTGCATTTCATTGCCCCTAGGTACTAGACCGGGAAGGGCAACCTTTCAGAAGTGGTGTGCCGAGTCTTAATTTATTCACTCTGATTTAAGGTTTCGCGTGCCAGTCATACATTTTAACGTTTTTAGAAGGTCTCTTTCTCTAAGTCTATAATATATAACTAAACTATTGTTGTATGTAAAGTAAATAAGGTTTTTAAAATGTTTAAGAAGCTTAATTTAAAATTAAATTAAAATGCACAGCCCCCCGATCAGTGACCAGGACCCGGGCAGTATGAGTGCCACTGAAAATCAGCTTACACGTGCCATAGGTTGCCTACCCCTGTACTAGACAGTTGAACCTTAACTGCGCTTGCTTTTGTAAATGAAGGTCACAAACTTACTATTTCTTAACTATAGTTTTTTGGTTGAGGAGTGTTTTTCTGGTGGTGTTCAACTCCTTTCAGTGTTTTGAGTGGTTTCCAGAAATATCCTACAATAATAATAGGCCTAATTGTAGAAGCTCGTTAACTCAGGATGCAGAGCAGAGGTGAAGATATGGACTGAAACTGCTAGTCAAATGCACTGTCAGCTCGAGCGGTGTGGAGCAGAGTTGACATTTTTGTTCAAAATTAATGAAACAATTTTTTTTTAAATGCCAGAAAGACACTATAGGGTGATTAGCAAAATGCTGACTACTCTAAACATCTTTCATAACAAAGACTACAAACACTGCAGATCTGCTTTCAATAGCAGTTACAAGGCCCCCTGCTTTCAATAGGTTAATATCAAGGCCCCCCTCTCACTGAGGCTTAGCAGTAACAATCAAAACCCTATGCTTAGAATGTTGACACGCTGAGCACATTTAAAAAACCCCACATCTGTGTTCTCTATGGATGTTCTGTTCTGTGTATCTCACGCCCCTAGTTCAATCTAAAGTGCAGCATTTAGAAACACTGAGCTAATCACTGCTTTTGTCGCCTCTCCTGAAAAGTTGTTTGCAAGACCCATAGTGGTAATTTGGGTAATGCATGAGCTCCTAGATTCAGCAACTGAAACAAAAAGAAGCTGGGGTAGGGTGTAGTCCCTAAAGGGTCCATCAGCAAAGCCTTGGAAGGAAACTGAAAATGCAGATGATTAGGAATAAAATGGAATTCCAGAGAGAGATAAAAAGAGATGCCATGTGGAAAAATTAATATGTGGAGGATGTTGAATCCCAAATCTGATAGTATTATAGGGAAGGTGGAGGCAGGGGTGAACAGATCAGTTGAAAAAAATTTGAAAAATGAATACAATCTGGAAGCACTGTATTCCCGAAAGAAACATAACTTTCTTCTTCCTCGTCATCAAACTGGGAGCAGATGCGCACGTAGGATTGCAGGCAGAAATCTGGAGACTTGCTGCAACCAACAGAGACGTTACAGGGGATCGCTCTGCCTGTTTGGTATTATTACTCCAGGATTACGGAATCTGGGCCTGAAAAAGAATGACAAAGTGGGTAAGTTGTCTCTATATCCCGGGACCAGCTCGGCTACAACTACCCTGCATGCCACACTGGAAAAGAATAGCAATGCTAACTTGATATCTAGTCTGTTGATCCAGGCTCCTGAGATCCATTCATATTTCAGTCCTTTGCACTGATAAAAGGTTGACTATTCTTAAGACACAACACTGCATGTTGGGTCACCTGTCTAGATCATGAAGGGTTGGCAGAGGTGGCCTGATAGTGTGCAGCATCCCACCTAAGAGCAAGGCCCTAAGCGAAGAGGGCACGTGGAGTGGCCTCCTTTCAGGTCCTGATGCTGGAGAACAAGTTGGGTGCTAAATTTACTCTCAGTGGCTTATGAGGAAGGCTGTGAGTCCGTCACAGATTCCGTGACTTCCCGGGACCTCCGTGACTTCTGCAGCTGGCAAGTACGACTGACCCCAGGGCCGTTGGAGCAGCTTGGGTGGCCCCGAGGTCAGCTGCACTGCCCCCACAACAGTGGCGGTCCTGGGCCACCCCCTGCCAGCAGCAGTGCGTCAGTCCCAACCTGGCAAGGCTGTCCCCCACCAGCAGCAGCGGCGGTCCTAAGCAGTCCCCCACCAGCAGGGGCGGCTGCCGTGGTCCCAGGCTGGCAGGGCCATTCCCTGCTGTGCCAGCCCCCCCCCCCAGAAGGCACACCAGTGGGCACCCCCGAGACCCCTCCAGCTAGGGTGACCAGACAGCAAGTGTGAAAAATCGGGATGGGGGTGGAGGGTAATAGGAGCCTATATAAGAAAAAGACCCCAAAATTGGAACTGTCCCTATAAAATCAGGACATCTGGTCATCCTACCTCCAGCAGGCGCACCAGCAGAGGCCCCCCTCCAGAGCAGCAGCTGCACACCCGGAACCCCCCCCCAAACACCAAAGATTTAGTCCGGGCTATATAGTAGAAGTCATGGACAGGTCACCTGGCCGTGAATTTTTGTTCATTGCCCCTGACCTGTCCGTGAGTTTTACTAAAAATGCCCAGGGCTAGATCTTATCCTTACTTACAAGTTTGAGTCCGTGCAAGACTGTGAATTCCCTATGCAGCCCCAGAAACAAGCACTTGGTGCCTGTTGTTGGAGGAATCATTGGTGTACTTTGTTTATGCATCGACTCTTGAATGGCAGATCAATAACAGAAGAAACTGTTTCTTGTATTTATCTACTCCGGCCTCTCAGCCAGTGGCCCAGGCAGAATGTTGCCTGCCCTAGCCAATGGGATTTTCAACTGTATCTACTCAGCAGAGTGGATCTAGTTTTCTCTGGGATTAAAGAAGACCATACAAAATATAATACAATATGTGTACAAAGGGGTGCAAGAGGAGGGAGGGGAGAAAAGGGGATTGTGGGTGCTCATGACGTGGATGATGAAATACACGTAGAATTAGGTGGGTGGGAAATGGGAGGAGGTTTTATATTTCTGTTGCAGAACTAGCAAAATTCTGCTTGCACACAGTCAATATTTTTTTTGATTTGATGGACAAGTGAGATACGTTTTCCCCCTCATTATTATCTTGGTAAAGGGTAGCCAAGAGTTTTGGAACCAGAGCTAATGACAGTCCAGGACATTTTTCCAAGGCTTCTATATATGCACAGGCCAGTGAAATAGTCTTCCCTCCCCCTCCCCAAAAAGTATTGTCAGGATAAAGGGGGGACAAGTCTATTTTGAAGATAGGTGAGTGAATTTTCAGGGCATTTGTGAAAGGCTTCTATATATCGGACACGTTTTGGCCAGTGTACATGGAAAACAAAAGCCAGAGAATCATTCAATCTTTTTAAAATTAAGTAGAGGATAGTGAGCATCTTGACTATCACCTGCATTGGTGGTTCAGTGGTAGAATTCTCGCCTGCCACGCGGGAGGCCCGGGTTCGATTCCCGGCCAATGCAAGTCTCGCTTTTTGTCCCAGCTTCCCCGGATTAATTTTGACTCAAGATTTTTGACCTCGGCGGGTCTCTGAGGCAATGGGGACGGGTCCCCGCCAGGACCCCAACAGGAGCAGGGCCCCAGGGCTGCGCGCTCGGAGCCAGGCGGCCCCAGTGCGCGGCTCCGCGGGCAGAAGAGCTCCAGGGGCGGGGGCGGGCTCGGCGCGCAGCGGCAGGAGGCGGCGGGCGGACGCGATGGAAGTGTAAGGAGCCTCGGCGCGCGTGTAGGCCGCTCCCGGGCGCGGCTGAGGGACCCCCCCCCCGAGCACCCACTGAAAGGGGACCCCGCCCTGGGGGGTCTGGCTGGAGCGGGGAGCCCCTCTTGGTGGGGGGGCTGGCTGGAGGGGGAGGGGAGCCCCCGTCGGGGACCGTCTGGCTGGAGGGGAGCTGGGGGAGGGGATCCACTCTTGGGGGGGGTCTGGCTGGAGGGGGAGCTGGGGGAGGGGAGCCCCTGTTGGGGGGGGTATGGCTGGAGGGAGAGCTGGGGGAGGGGAGCCCCTCTTAGGGGGGTATGGCTGGAGGGGGAGCTGGGGGAGGGGAGCCCCTCTTGGGGGGGGTATGGCTGGAGGGGGAGCTGGGGGAGGGGAGCCCCAGTTGGGGGGGTCTGGATGTGAGGGGGAGGGGAGCCCCTTTTCGGGGGGTGCCTGGCTGGAGGGGGAGCTGGGGGAGCCCCACTTGGGAGGGGGGCCTGGCTGGAGGGGGAGCTGGGGGAGGGGATCCACTCTTCGTGGGGTCTGCCTGCTGGGGTAGAGGAGCCCTGATTTGGGGGGGGGGTCTGCCTGCGGGGGGAGCTGGGGAGTGGAGCCCCTTTAGTGGGTCTGGATGTGAGGGGAGCTGGGGGAGGGGATCCCCTCTGGGGGGGGCCTGGCTGGAGGGGGAGTTGGGGGAGGGGAGCCCCAGTTGGGGGGGCTGACTGGAGGGTGAGCCGGGGGATGGGAGCTCCAGTTGGGGGGGGTCTGGGTGCGAGGGGAGCTGGAGGAGGGGATCCCCTCTGGGGGGGGGCTGGCTGGAGGGGGAGCCGGGGAATGGGAGCTCCAATTGGGGGGGGGTCTGGATGTGAGGGGAGCTGGGGGAGGGAATCCTCTCTTGGGGTGGGGTCTGGCTACTGGAGTGGGATGTGGACTTTAAAGGATAAGGGGACTCCCCCCCCCTGTTGGTTGGGATCTGCCTGAAGGGGGAGCTGAGCATGGTGCCTGAGGTATTTTCAGGGGGCTTCCCTTTCAGTTGGGGCTGGTTGAGAATTTTGTGTAGGAGGTGGGATCCTGACCCCACAGGGCTGCTCAGGTGAGGTGAAATTGCCCCTTAAACCTGTGGGAGTGAGGGTTCCCCCTCACCCATTTGCCAGCTGCTTCTGTGGCCAAGGTCAGGGCTGCAGAAGGTGGTGGTGTTTGCACTTTGACAGTGTTGTGTCCCAAAGTCACAGGGGTCTGTACTCTGCCTCAAGGCTGAACCTTGACATCTAGTGCTTCCCATCATGATACCACATCAGAATAATTGTGTCTTCTCACCTCATCGGTGCTATGTAGTATCACCCTGCACTGATGCAGGACATGGCTGCAAAGTACTATGTGGACCAGTGAAATAAACGAAGGGTAGTAGCCTTGCATGGTGGGTATAGTGCAGTGCTTTGTTGCACCCCAAATCTAATAATCACCTCACTTTCTCCCTCTGTACATTTAAGAGGAACATTGAGGAGGCAGGGAGGCAAAATACTTGGAATATGTTAAAAACTGTAATTATTTAGGTATTGGTACTCCAGATCAGGCCAGAGCTCTTGAACAGTTTAACAGCTTTCCAATCAGTAACTGCATTTATGTTTGCTTGAAAAATATTGCTGAAACATATAATTGAGTAAAACACCATGGGAATAGTTTTAACCCTCTAATAAAACCATCCTTTCTGGTCAGACGTGCATGGACATAACATTCTCCCCATCTTCTTTAACTGTTCTTCCCATAAAGTAATATCCAAATCCTTCTTTTGAGGATCCTTGGGGACCTTTATGCCTGCTTGCAAGAATGGAGCAGACTAGCACAGAGAGGGTGGAAACATAATTTACATGCGTGCAACCTACAATTCAAAACACAAGAGACAAGTCAAATTCTTGCCTAGCCTGCAAACCTTGAAAGCAGTTAAGACAATCAAACAAACAAAGAAAAATAAACAAACAAAAAATCAAAACAAACAAACAAACCAGAAAGTTACTACAGCAGAAAGAGTGCTGGTTCAGGGCAATAGTGCTAGGAACTCCGGCAATTTGTTGTATATCTGGGTGCTGGCATGGTATACAACAGAAACCTGTGTATTTTTAAATAGATAGTAGTACACACTTCCAAAAAGTGAAACTGCCTATTTTGGCAATGTCTCTGAGACACAAAATAATCTAATCTTTCATTTAATCCATTTTTAATTTTAAAAATGAATTCTAGAGATAATTATTAAACTATTATTTATAGAAAGCAAGTTTTATAAACGTTGAGGTGTGCTGTTATCTACATACATACAGCACTGATTTCTGATAAATATGGGTATTAAGGTACTAGAACCTCAGCTGATGTGTGTCGGCATAGCTTCTTCGCTGACATCAGTGGACCTAACAGTGTTCTATACCATCTGAGACGCTGTCTCTCCATTATTATAATTAAAGCTACTTATTGAAATTCAGAAGTGGATACTGAAGAGGGGTGTTGTTTTTATTAAAAATAGAGGACCGTATTCTGTCAGCCTTAGAGTAGCAACTTTTAGAGTTATGCCCCTGCCCTGCAAGCTACTGTGCTTGCAAGGACCTCTGTGTATGCACAAAGCAATTAGCAGAATCAGGACATAAGGGGCTATTCAACATGTGACAGGATCTAGCCCACTGAAAAATTCCTACTCATTCCTTTGATGAATAGGGCCTGTCATAACTGAGGGTCTGATCTAGCAAACAAACACTTATGCACATGCTTATCTCTACAACTGAGCATGGTCCCATTGATTTCAATGTGACTGCTCATGATAGTAAAGTTAGGTATGTACGTAAGTGGTTGCAGGATTTGGGGCCTAGGAGCCTGATCCTGCAGTGAGTCCGTGGGAGTGGACCTTTGCCCATTGAATATGGTGGGAATATTGTGCAGTCCACCCCTCATAGAACTCTCAGCCCTGTTGGGGCCTAATGAACAAACACCCCCATCTTGTTCCTCAAGGAGTCCTTAGAAGAGGAAAATCTTCAGATGAGATTGTCACAAAGCTCTAGAGATTCAAAGGTGAAAATTTGTTATATTCTTCCCCCCCCCCCAAAAAAAAAATTCACAAAATGTTTTGGTTTAGAAATGGAATGTAGTTTTCAATGTTAGAAGCATAAGGTGCCAGTAATAATTTTTTAAAAATAAAGGCTCCCATACAGTAAAATTAATAGTATTATATAAAGAAAAATCTTTCAGTAGTATTTCACTTAGGATAGCAATTAAGGCCATTAATAACTCTCGAAGAGACTCTAATACATTACAGAGTTGGTTTTAAAATCAAGTCAGTTTTCCTTTTCTGTTCAACTCTGAGTCAGCGGAGTGCTATGTTTAGACATCTGATATAAAACTACATATTGAACCGATATAAAAAATAAAATAAATTCTGGTATTTTATGTACGTTCTTTTCTTTAAATATTTTGGTTGGTTATTTTTTATTACCCATAAGAGGGCTGGGACTGATGTGAAGACTGAAATCTATACTTTATAAATGGTGCCAGTTTTTATAAAGACATAACTCAGCTTGAATAAGCATACTAGCAATAATGTTTCTATTATATTGTTCAGTTTAAATTCCTACTAGCCTGGCAAAATATAAAATGTTGAGAAGATCCAAAGTCTGGATGGGTTTAGGTTTGGCACACATTGATACATGAAAAGAGTTTAAGCCCTTGTGCCCTAAAAGCCTCTGAACTGTAGAGGTGTACAGCTTTAAAAACAAACCAATCCTTTGATTTAAATGTAGTTTAAAAAGCTTATTCTCCACAGACCCACATCCTGGAAACTTTTTGTTTACTGCACATAATCATCTCACCTTTTTAATTGGATGATTTTATATGTGATTCTTCCATGGCATTATTGTTATTATTTATAACAAAAAATGTCCTCATCCATAGGGATTTCGGTGGCAATTGACTGAATGCAAAGATTCCAAAGAACTGCATTTACCAAATAAACAAAAGTGACATGGTTCGTAAAACATGAATGAAAACTGATGTGTGTGTGTCTGAGCTTACTTGCTGAAGATTCTCTCGAGTCGGAGGTCCCTTTCATTTAAAATCAATAATAGAACCTGTGGAAGTTTGTTGAAGGCATTTATTTAGCTTGTTTGAATGTGATGAATGTGACAGTTCTATTCAAACATTTGACTGCTTAACAATACATTCTACCTTTTTTATATGGTGCAACACAGATCTCAGAGAAAAGCATTTTTTGTGTGTTTTTGTATGGTAACTTTCTGTTGTTGTTACTACTGTCTGTTTGCTCAGCAGAAACGTATTGTGCTCTTGGCTAGTTTTTCTACATAACATTTATTTATTTATTAAAAAAAATAAAATTACAGTATCCTCTACTTAGTTAGGGCATGCTTAACTCAGAGCAAACCTGTTTAGCCTAATGATAGTGAATGTCAATGATTCTTGGTTAATTGGGATAGAATTATTCTACATTTCACTTAATAGGGAAGCATTTGGTTGGTGGGAAGCTCTAAATTTCAGTCTGCTAATGTAGAACTTGTCAAATAAACATTAAAAGAACAAAATAAAGATGAAATGCAATGGATATTACTTTATTCTTTAATTTGTATTCTGTACTGTATATTTTTTTCTTTTTTATAGTAGTCTTCTGTAATGGTTCTGCCTATCGCTCTTCACTCAGACAAAACTTCAGGGAGTTTTATCTAATTCTGGAGTAATGGGGCAGGTTCTTAATTAGGACGATAAGCCATTCCGTGGAGTGTCCCAGTTAAGAGGATTCTGTTGTGCAAGTTAAACACTTCCTGATGCTTTGTGGGCTGAGTTGTAGCCAAATATTCTTACAGTTAGTTTGTGTAATAGCTGCATTTGGAGTGTGCAAAAATAAGTAACTCTGAAAGGCAGCAATAGCCAGAAATTATAGAGGATTTAACAGAGTTGTGATCCTGAAGATTTTATTAAAAAAATAATCTCAGAAATTAACAAAAAGGTTCCCTTTTTTTAGTGTCAACACAGATCAGCAAAGAATAGAGAATAGATTTTTGACAGTTTCGTTTGAGATGCTTAATTTTTTGTTTTTCAGGAAAGACGCCAATGCTGCATTGCTGAGTAACTTTGAGGTAAGTTTATTTGTACCATGATTTTAAACTGACAATTTATACTTCTTTTGATATCAATGAGAGCATGTCCTGATCCAAATACAAATAATGTCTTCAGGGAGTTGTAACCAGGAAATCGGGGAGATTTGTGTATGACTTTTGATTTTTCACATCTGAATTTTTTGTTTTTATAGGTTTGGTAAAATGGGGTCTATTCCTGGCTTTAAAGGGAACCTAGAAATGCTGTTATTGTACTACAGTATTTGCCTGGTGAATGTGAGCAGGGTTTGAAAAACAAACAAACAAAAAAAACCACAAAAAAACCCCAACACCCAAATATTAGTGTTGTATGTGTATCTTCAAATCCATGAGAAAATAATCTTTCAGAACATCAATCATTTTAATTATCTTTTCTCTTCTCTCACATTTTTATGTTACCAATTTGCTGAATACCCTTACTTTGTTTGTATGCAGTATTCATAACCTGATTCTCTTTTACACCAGTTTTACATCTGGGCAACTGCCCTGGTTTCTTTGCAGTTATACTGTTCTCTCATCAGGCCCAAAATCTTTTAAAGTTGTCAGCTTTGTACCTGTGGAAAGTAATGCCTAAATGGACATTTTTAAACCAGTCTTAACACAGAAATGATTTATGATACATGAAAATAAAAAATTAATTCTACAGAAAGTGGAAACATGGACAAATTACTAAGGATGAGTACAGAAGAATAGCGTGAGCATGTAAAGACAGAATCACAAAGGCTAAGGGACAAATTGGGTTATACCTAGAAAAGGACAGAAAAGGCAATAAGAAGCAGTTCTATAAGTGAGTTAGGAGTGAGAGAAAGATGAAGGAAAGTGTAGGTCCACTACTTAGTGGGGAAAGAGAGTTAAGAATGCATGACATCAAGAAAGCTGAGGTGTTTAATGCCTATTTTACTTCATTCTTTGCTAATGAGGTTAATAGTGACTAGATACTTCACACAATTAATATTAACAACAAGGGGAAAGGTGCATAAGCCTGAACTGTGAAAGAACAGGTTAAAGAATGTCTAGGGGCTTGGCTACACTTACAAATTTGCAGCGCTGCAGCAGGGTGTGAAAACACACCCTCTGCAGCGCTGCAAATTGCGGCGCTACAAAGCGCCAGTGTAGTCAAAGCCCCAGCGCTGGGAGCTGTGCTCCCAGCGCTGTCCGTTATTCCCCACAGGGAAGTGGAGTACGGACAGCGCTGGGAAAGTTTTCTCCCAGCGCTGGCGCTTTGATTACACTTAAGCGCTTCAAAGCGCTGCCGCGGCAGCACTGCCGCGGCAGCGCTTTGAAATGCAAGTGTAGCCAAAGCCTAGATAAGTTAGATTATTCAAGTCAGCAGGGCCTGATGAAATTCACCCTAGGGTACTTAAGCTAGCTGAAGCAATCTCAGAACTGTTAGTGATTATCTTTGAGAACTCTGGCAGACAGATGAGGCCACAGATGTCTGGAGAAGAGCAAACACAGTACCTATCTTTAGAAAGAGGAACAAAGGGGACCCAAGCAATTCTAAAGCAATCACCATAATATCAATACATGGAAAGATACTGGAACAAATTATTAAACAATCAGTTTGTAAGCACCTACAGGATAAAAAGGCAATAAATAATAGCCAGTGTTGGTCTGGTATGATTTGATTTCTTTCTTTGACTGAGTTAGTGACCTAGTAGATGGGAGGAAGCTGTAACATAAGATATCTTGATTTTAGTAATGCTTTTGACACAGTCCCACATGACATTCTTGTAAGCAAACTGGGGAAATGTGGTTGAGATGAAATTACTATATGGTTGGTGCATAATTGGTTGAAAGACTGTACTCAGAGAGTATTTAATAATGGTTTACTGTCAGTCTGAGAGGACGTATGTAGTGGGGTCAAATGGGGTCAGTCCTGAGTCCAGTTCTATTCAATATTTCATTAATGACTTGAATAATGGAATGGAGTGTATGCTTATAAAATTTACGGATGATACCTAGCTGGGAGGGATTGCAAGCACTTCGAAGGACAGGATTGAAATTCAAAAGGATCTTGACAAATTGGAGAATTGGTCTTAATTCAGCAAGATGAAAGTAAAGAAAGGAAGTGCAAAGTACTACACTTGGGAGGGAAAACTCAGATGCAGAACAACAAAATAGAATAACTGTCTAGGCAGTAGTACTGCTAAAAAGGATCTGGGCTTTATGGTGGGAAAAGCTAGTATTATTCTGTGGTGTGTTAATAGGAGTCCTGTATGTAAAACATGGGAGTTAATTGTCTCACATTACTCAGCCCTGGTGAGGCTTCATCTGAAATACTGTGTCCAGTTCTGGGTGCACACTTTAGGAAAGATGTTTACAAATTGGAGAGGAGAGGAACAAAAATGACAAAAGGTTTAGAAAACCTGACCTAACAGGAAAGGTTTAAAAAAAAAGTTGGCATATTTCATCTTGAAAAGAGAAGGCTGAGGGGAAACCTACTAACTGTTTTCAAATGTAGTTGCTATAAAGAGGAGGAGGATCAATTGTTCTTCATGTCCACTGAAGATAGGACAAGAATTATTGGGTTTACTCTAAAGCAAGAGACATTGAGGTTTGATATTAGGAACAACCTTTCAACTACAAGGATAGCTAAGTACCGAAACAGACTTCCAAGGGTCATTTTGAATCCCTGTCATTGAAGGTTTTTAAAAACAGGTTGGACAGATATCTGTCAGGAACGGTCTTAGGTATACTTGTTCCTGCCTCAGCATGGGGCTGGATTAGATGACCTTTCAAGGTCCCTTCCAGTCCTACATTTCTGTGATCAACTGCTGAATCCATTTTCAGGTTGCAGAGAAAAACAGAATTAGAACTGGAGGAAATCTTTGCAAAAAAAAAAAAATCCACATGTTTTCTGAAATGGCTGCTGATAGCAGGGTCACTATTTCATGCTTAACTTGAACCATCCTGCAGTTCAGAACTCTCTTAAGTACCTACTGAAATTAAAATAAGTGCTTTAAAAAAAAAAAGCTCTTTGTAAGTCTCTTACAGCTTAGTTTTAAAAATCTTGGAGTAAGTCCACACTACAGAAAAAATGTGTTTTCTTAACATGATAAAATCTTAGTAATGGCAAATAGTTTGTTGTTTGGAAATGTGTTAGTGGGGGCAGGTAAACTCTAAAGGGGAGCCTAGGGTTTACCTTGACCTGCTAACGCACATGAGAACTACAACTGCCTTGTCTTCATTAAGATTTTGCATGTTGAAAAGGAATACAAAGAAGTATTGGAAAGGTCTGATTCTGCGAGCAATAATCTCTTCCATGCTTCTTGCTTTCCATTCTGAAATGGTAGATTTTTTTAAATAGACTTTTAATACCACACTCTGACATAAAACCATGGGCTATTTTCTATTTCTTAAACATTAAGATTTCTTCCAACTGAAATCCTCAAGTTACCTGGTTGAATTTGCACCTCATACTAATGTCACTTTTCCATCTTACCATCACCAAAAAGGCATTTTCAATCTGAAGAGTGTAAAAAAGGGCTCAGTAAGGCCTTCTCTTCACTAGGAAAAAAAAGGTGTTTTCTTAGCTAACATGGTAAGGATGTTATGGTAAAATTGGGTATGGATCCTGCCTTTCATGTACAAGAAGAATTCTTGCATTGTGTAAATCTTCTGGCACCCCAGAGCAAGAGCCCAGTGCAGTGAGGTGCTGATCATTTTGCAAGTTCGGACCCTTAATTATACGCACTAAATATCTGCACTTATTAAAACCACTTTCTGTTCCTCAGTCTGTGCCAACATCATCTTAGTCTCAATGCCACCCCACTATTGCCATGTATACCCATATCATATGTGCTGAGTGAGAAAGTGAAAGGAAGTGGAAAATGGAATTACCGATGAGACTGCTCATCCACCATTTCCCTTTCTCAGCATAGTTGTCTCAGCACATATAGCTTTTTCATTCTTTTCAGGAAGGGATTTGCAGTGTCTGCAGCTGTAGGCATTTTAAGCACATTTTTCAGCACTCTTCAGTGTACAGATTCCTCTAAAACTAATATCCTAGTTCCCTTGGGCTGCTATTTCTCTGTATTACAGCTTGATGAGGGTGTCTAACTCAGTCAGTGCCAAGCTCATATTTCTCACTAAAAATGTCTGAATAAAGCACAGGACTGTGAGTCAAGAGATCTGGGTTCTATCCCTGATTCTTTGAAAGCTTCCCCTGTTCGTGCCTCATTTTCATCATCTGCAAACAACACTTGCCTGTCTCAGTAGTGTATTGGTATGTACTGTGGTATACAGTTAATGTGTTCACAGTGCATTGAGATCCTCGGGTGGCAGGTGCTATAGATGTGCAAAATTATAGCAATTGATATCTCACATAAGATTAGGGCTAGTCATGTTTCTCTTGGCCACAGTTAGAAAATGCCAACTAGTGTTGAAGGAACTGTGCTGACAAAGATGAAGGCAGGGGGAATCTTACAATATGCTTTCTTCCCTATCTCCTTCTATACGAGAAAATATTACAAAAGAGTATTGCATTGCTTAGAATAAGCAAAGTGTAAAGGCAGTTCTAATTCACTTTCCCTCATTTAACCCGATATTTATTTGTATGTAGGTTTGTGGAATCAGTGTCCTCTTCCAAGTCCCAGTTTGGTTATATTTATTTATACTGTATTTAGTATATAAAGTTCCACTTTGTTTGAAGATCTGTTATAGTAACATTTGCTGTAATGGCAGAGTTAGCATTAGTAACTGGAAACATTGCTCATCATATTTCATTGTAGTTTTATGAACCAGTCATTTTTACAAGGCCAAGGGATTTATAAGTGGAACTTGAGTGGGGCATGTTAAAAACTAAGGAAGCGGAAATAGAAGGATGTCCATTACTTAGATCAGTGGTTCCCAACCGTTTTTGTCTGGCAAGTGCCAGACGACAAGCCACGGAGGATCGTGGCGGTGGACGAGCATCCGCCGAAATTCCGCCAAGAAGCGGCAACTTCAATAGGCATCGCCGCCAAAATGCCACTGACAAGTAGCGTCATCCAGAGCTGTCGCCGCCAAAATACCGCCGAAAATTGGCGGTGATGCTTCTGGATGACGCAGCTTGTCGGTGGCATTTCATTGGGGACTCCTGACTTAGATTTTGTTATCGGCTTTGGACATATTGTGAGGCATGAGGTGAAGGCACTCACAGTAAGTGCACAAATAGCCAAGTTGTTCCCAGGCAATGCAATTGTAGTTTAATATGGATCTTTGGTTGTGGATCCAGTATTTAAGGCAGCAAGCAGCATTGCTGTTAAAGTAAGTTTAAAAACTACAGCAGACAATTCAGAAATGGGGCACGTAAGCAGTATTTATTTTTGGTTTATTGCAACCTTAAAAATAGTACCATTTGCTACTCTGGGCTCAAATACGATGAGTACAGTATAAATACTTAGAGAAATACTGTTTTTTAACTAAATGTTTAGAGAATTCTTTTTTAAACTTAAAATCTGCTCCCTCTTCTGAGCTCATTAATGACGCACCAGAATGCATGATTCCAGGACAGTATATGCATCAGAAGAGACTCTTGGTATCAGCGATGACCCATAAGGATGGATTTTGGGGGAGGGGGGTCTCTGTGAACCCAGAACTATCAGTGGACTTTCACAGAGTATAAAAGGAATTTTAAATAGATTATTTAAAACATTTCTGTACTGCATGCCTCCCACAGTCTGGCTGGGAGCACTTAAGCGTGTGAACCGCTGAAGCCTAAGAGCTTTGCTGCATTGAGGCCGAAAAGAATGACAGAAGTTGTCTTTACATTTTACTACAGTTCTGACTGTCATGCAAGAAGATATAGCAACAGTATAGTAGGTTTGTCAATACTTTATTTTAGAAACTGAAACATAATTTATTTTAAAAAATTCTTATTACATAAAACAAATAGTTAATTTCATTCCTACAGTTTTGAGCATTCAAAAATGTGGAGACATCTTTATTACTCTTTTTTCAACAATATTACTGCTTGTATTTATTTTTTCTAAGGAACTTATGTACTAATTAATTCTATTGAGGTTTTTTATACCATACTTATCACTGTGGCATCTGAGCACACTGTTAAGATGATCCCAGAAATACTTAACTATTAAGCCTAGTGCTTACTGCAAGCAGCCCCACTGAAGTGAATTTATAGTAGCACCACTACACTTAGTGGTGTTTGCAGCATCACGCCCTAATTTTGTAGGCTCATTACAGGAACAGAATTGTAGGGCACACTTTCTTCTTGCACCCACAGCACACTTGAGTTTCTGTAAAACGGAATATGTTGAATATTTTCCTTTTAATATTGTAGGTTAATGTATAGACACATTACATACTATAAGATAGGGCCATATCCTGCAGCCGGTATTCCAGCAACAGTCACATTGATTTCAGGAGGCGTTTCGATTAAGAACTGCAGGGTGTGGCACATAACCAGCAGTTGCACAGAATAGAGTTAAGTGGCTGATAGTTTCATTCTGGTAACCACTTTTTCCATTGGGGCTTTTGGGTAAGGCTTCAACAAGTGTTAATAGTCCATTCAAATATCTACACTTCCTATATCTTTTTGTTCAACATAATTCAAGGCCAATAACCATAATTTAGAATGATCTGTCTCATCATTTCTTGTATACAAATAATTTTTCTGTTACCAAATGTCTCCATTTTACTCACCCAGTCAGTCACTAGAAGGGCAATCTTTTGTATTTGATTGGTAATATTGTAATAACACACGTTTAAAAAATGGCAGTGGAAAAAATGCTAAACTAGTTCAAAAAAATCTTTTAAAGTATTTTAGTAATAAAATACTTTTTTTTTTCTTTTTAGGTGTTCCAGTTACTTACCGATCTTAAGCAGCAGCGCAAAGATAGTGGAAAACACAAACAGAGCTCTGGCCAGCAGAATCTGAACACTATCATGTACGAAGTGAGTAGAGCTATACATTCCTTTAGCGCTCTAGCAGAAGTCAGAGGCTGGACTGCATCATAATGTTCATCATTTACAATCACACATGCAAAATTAAGTCTTGGAATTTTCCTACTGATGAACATTGTTTCCGTAAATACATATCTGACTTTTGTAATATAACTTTCCTCCCCAAAGTGCTGCTTAAACTGCGTGTCGTAGAGCACAACTGAAATGCAGCCCCCTAGGTGGAAAGTGCTGGCTAGCTGGTGTGCACCATCATGGAGGAAAGGAGCAATTTTGGTCAAGGACACAAGGACAAACTCCTACTCTTATGAAAATTGCCAAAGGATTTTTAATGTTTATAGAAACCAGAGAGGCTGTGGCTCTGGTTTTGAGGTGTCATTCGAAAGACTTCAACACAGCAAACTACATTCAATATATTTTTTAAGCCTGCCAGCACATGCTGCCAGTATTTGAATCTGTACTTCCAGAGAGTCTAGGAGTTTCAGACCTGAGGGTTAGAACACACATGGTCTATAGATTTCTCTGTTAAAAACAAGTAAATTAAATTCTCCAACTTGCATTACACAGTGTAACTAAATTATACATTCAGTCACTGGTAAATTCAGTATTAAATTTTTGATGTGTTGTTGGAAAAATCTTTAAAACTATTATTTACTGATCGTTAACATGATGAGATGGTTCTGAATATCTTAAATTAGCAGCTTTATCAAATGTAATTACTTAAAAGAATTGTAGTCTGACCTCTGGTGGCCGTGGAAGAGAATTGTCTTTAATATCACCATGGTTAATACTGGGCCAGTTCCAGCTTTCCTGGCCTGCATGAATAGTCCCATTGACTGCTGGGGAACTATTCATGCGAGCAAGATTTCGTCCAGGCTTACTTTTTTGTTTGTTTTTTGTCTGAAAGGACAAAATTGCAATTTATAGGCCTTAGATTTGATAAAACAGAAGTTTACAAAAATCTAGTTTAATTTGACATTGAGATTTACTATCTCATTCTCATGTGTTTCAAATATATGGGGGAAAAGACCATCCTGTGATTATATTTATGTCTAAACATAATATACAGTTTAACTCTTTAATTATATTGTTGCCAGTATATGAAATGCTTTCACATGCATTTTGCCATCTAGACATTTATTCTGTGCCAGTAGAAAGAGAGAGATTAATTCTAGGTGTACTTGCTTTAGGTACTTGATTTAATGGAATTATTTCTGTCCATCACGTATACACTCTCACAAGTTTTGTGCATGCATGTGCCCACTGGCATTGCAGTCACTGGATCTAGCTTAGTAAACAGGAACTGAATTTTAATGTGACCATAATATGACATTTTTGTACTTTTAATTGATTTTTTTTTTAATGGAAGACGCAGCAGAGTTTTGAAAAGAAATCATTATAGAATTGAAATAGCGCTGTGTTCCTCTAATAGAAAATGGTATTTTAATGGGGCAATTGGTAAATAATAGTAACGTTTAGTACGGTTGTACTTTTTTATTTCAGAAAAATGCAAGAATTCTCTGGAAGCCTGTTCTGATCCCAATTCCTTATAGTGGGTGTTTTTCAAGCAATGTTCACAAAAGCTCATAAGTTATTGTCAAATTAAAAAGGGAGCTGTAAACTGCAGTCTGCATATACTTATTTAAAACTAAAGCAGGGATTCTTCACCAAGCCTTCCATTTAGTTAGGATGACAGGCTCGGATATTATCTGTCATCTTGGATTCTCATTCATTTAAACAGAGACACAAAACATCACATCTCCTTTAAAGCGTATGTTAGTGTAAAAGATAAACAGAGCAGGGAAGTGAATTGTCTCACTGAAAATATCTGAATAAATTACTACAATATCCTTGCAAAGTTTTTTTTTAAATTGTGATCTGCATAAATAACTTCTGAACTCTTTGAGAAAGCACAGCCAAATATGCTGATTACAGTACGCTTTCAGCCGTAAAAGATGAAAACATCCTTATTCTGGAAGGCTTTGTTTCAGTTGTGGAGCTCAAATTAGCTATTTATGGCCTGGCAATGAGAGTACCACTGGCATTGAATTCATGAACACTTGGCAGAAAATAACTTTACATGATCCCAAGGATGAATACGATAAGGTGGTTCTTCAGTTCGGTTTTAACAACTGGATGCCTTTTTAAACAAGGTTTTGAAATCCTCTGTATTGTTAGAATTATACATATACAACACATTCTAAATCTCTGATGATGTTAAAAATACCTTGGTCCCAATTTGATCTGCCAGTTAAGATTATTTCATTCAAATTAATAAAGAAAATGTGTTACAGGTGAATACCCTTTGAATTGCATCTGTTTAAATGCTTAGCACTAAAAAAGGACCTTTCAGCCATACACTTCAGTGCACTTTACAAATCTGGGTAGATATTATCCCCATTTTACAGATGGGCAAGTGAAGTTACAGGGAGGTCAAGTGATTGCCCAACACTACAGAGGGAACCCTCGGAATTGGGTTAGATGAACATAGAAGTTTCTGTCTTTCAGCATTAGACCGTGTCTCTCTGTATGGACCAACTTCAGAAGGGTTTCCTAGATAAGTGCTGGCATAATTGCCATCACATAATTACTTTTTTATGTACTGCCTGTTGCTTACACTTTCAGCAGAAATTAATATGATCTTCATGAATCAAGGGAAATCCAAATGATTGTTCCAATTATGACAGCCCATGCCACCTTCTGAACAACGTTAAAGAACTAAGTTCCCCATTCAGACTTCTCTCAAAAGGATTGAGGAGATTTTTCCTAAAATAACTTGTTTCATAGAGCTCTCATAGGACTCAAAGCAAAAATAAATGTGGAGTAACCTATGTTTTTTTCCAACCTTGTGCAGACATTGAAATACATATCCAAAACACCGTGCAGATTCCAAAGTCCTGAGATCGTGAGAGATTTTCTCAAAGCAATGAAAGGCCATAAACTAACCAAGTAAGTAAAGGTCTTCTTTTGAGTATGTTTATATGAGTGCATGAGAATATTCAAAACCAGTTCTACATAAAAATAATCTTAAACTTGTCTAACCCAGTTCACGGAAAAATGAAGGACAAAATTAAAATTCTCTGTCTAACCATCCTTTTTTCTCAGATGAACCCCTACACGCATGCACATTTGCTTTAGATGTATGCTGTTTGCCACAGTTTTCCCGAACTCTTTGCTTGTATTAACCTTATAGTGTTTTGCATGAGTTCTCATAGTCAAAATGCAAAGAAGTATTAAAAAATATGTTTGCTGAGGTAGAAACTATGTGAGGTGGATGGATTTTCAGCAAAATAAAAAGGGACGCTAAGAGAAACCTCAGTGTGTTGAGTCATCTTGCTCATGTCTATCCTCAGAAAAATAAATCCATTCCTAAAAAAAATTGATGTCTCCCCAGCAAAGAATAGGCATACTAGTGTGACTGAACGTAAGGTCTCCATAGAGATATATGGGAAATGTGTAATCTGTTGAAGAAACTAATTCTTGCCTGAGTCTGTGAGTTGCGGATGCTCAGCAGCTGCCCAGAACTGTACACTCTAATTCATTAATGTTTAGCAAATTAAGATATTTCTTTCCCCCTCTCTGTTTTCCTTGGACACTAAAGGTGTATCCTCTGTGATTTCCAGGAAATCTGTGTTCACTTGAATCAACACCCAGACAACAGGCATAGTCTCTTCTGGGGAATTCAGAGTGGAAGTTTGACTGGCTTCCCTCATACTTCCAACAAGCTTCAAAAACATTTTTTCTCTTAGGCATTAGTGCCCGAAATGGCTAGGTCTCCTGCACACCTCATCATACTGTGAGTGAAGCCTGCCAGAAATTTTCAGGCTCATGAGAACTGGGAGGAGTGAGTCAGTTTTTCCCCCTCTGCATCTGTTATCTTTTTCCATCCTTCCTTTTTCAAACACAGCTTTTCACAAAGGCTCAGTTGTTTCTAAACCACTTGCTTAACGTCACCAGGGAACAGTGTACTCCACGTGGAGTCTCTGACTACTTTTTTCTCCTCTGGAGATTCTATAAAGAAATCTTGCTCTGGGGAGAAGACTAATTTGGTTCTGTTCTAAAAAGACGCATGTTAAGATTATCTGTCATATACAGTGCTACAAGGGAAATGCTTACTTCTTTGGAAACAGCAGTTGGGCAGAAAGAAAACCCATTCAACCCATATGTCTTGAGCCCAGAGTATTAGCGACATTTTGCTGATCACATTGCATCACTCTCAGTGTTTGACATCGAGGGACTAGTACTGAGACGCCCCCTGATGTTAACATCAATACTGTCATTTTTGCTTGTGCTGCTTTCATTCATTTCAACTGTAGTCAACATTAATTGCCCAGCTAGTATGCCAGCATTGTATCCCACAATGAAGTACTTTACATAGATCCTGTAAATTACATTCATGCAACAAAACTGAAACCACTCTAGGGATTTCTGAGCAAATTACATAATCTAGGAGGACAGTTTCACCTTCAAGTATTCAGACAAGCTCTCCTAATCCCTTCCAGGTCTGACACTGAAGTATCAGTGTGTATGAGAAGAGTCTTTGCTATAAAGAGCTGACACTGAAAGTGAGAGAGTTTTTCCTGAAATCCCTATGAGTCATTTTCTTGTGTAGGCAGCAAGTGTCACTGAATTATATACTGTACATTTCTCCCTGTGCTGAAATACAGGGTCAGTAGTTTGATACTGTGACTAGAGTTAGATGAGGGTGTGAGTTACCACCAGTCCTCTTTGCATTACAATAAATTGGGTGATGAACCAGACAACACAATGCATTGTGGATGGTGTGAGATGAGTTACATGATCTTGACTTTGCCGATGATATTGCTTTACTAAGTAATACGTGGAACAGGAATGATTGCTCTTACATCAGAGGTACAATAGGAAGCAACAAAAATGGGATTGAAAATAAATGCGGAGAAAATCAAGATTATGAAGGTAAGAAACTGGACAATAGATGCAAAAGTTTATGTGGATGGAAAAGAAATTAAACAAGTAAAAAGAATTCTGCTGTCTGGGCAATGTGATGATGTTTGAAGGTGTCTTTGATAAACATATTTATACAAGATGAGGAAAAGCAAACACCATGTTTTGAAAGGATGAACAACATCTGGTCAAACAGAGGTGTCTCCATCAAACTAAAGACAAGATGCTACCATGTGATTGTACTGAGCATCCTACTGTATGGAGCAGACACTTGGCCAGTGACAGATCGGAGGCTTCCCATCACAGATGGCTGTGGAAGAGACAATACATTTAATAGAATAATAAAATAAGAAATGTGAGAGGAAGGGAGCTGACAGAGCAGGACCTGTTCGAAAATATCATCAAAGCAAGAAGGCTCAGATGGTTGGGAGAGGTACATCATATGGAAGATGGGAGACACACTAAGCAAAACATTCAGCTGGGTATTTGAGGGAGGAAAGAGAAAGTGAGAAAGGACAAAGAAGAACTGGCAGAAGACAGTGACAGGAGGATCTTGGATGTGCTGGGATCACCAGGGAAAAAGTACCGTAACTGGCAAGTGACTTAGTCCGTGGAGGAACTATACTGTCAGATGTGTCAGTGGCACAGGAAGCACTAAGGTATGCAACTCTCAATAGAACTATGTGAGAATGAGAAACCTTTTTTCCATGTTATTGCACGTATTGAACACTAGGGGGAGCTGTTATATAGCAGAATTATAGATGGGTTTGTTAGCTCAGGCGTTGGCTACACTTGCAAGTTGGAGCTCATTAAAATAACTGCCACAAGTCTTTTCTTATTCCTCATAGTGGCTTTGCTGGACCAGTGGCCTGGTCTGATCTAAATTTCTCATTATTACCGCTGTGCTCAGTGATGTTGATGCATTTTCCAGAACACACTTGTTGGGCATTTAGCGTCCCCTGTGAATTTATTTTTCAGTCCTCTTAAAGAGAGAACAAAGCAGTAAAATATACTAAAACAATTAAAAACCTCTAGTTTTTAGTGCTTTCAGCCAATTGGCTTGCTAACGGGCAGTTTCAAAGCCATGCAAATACCTAACTCACTGATGCTGTCTGACATGAGATGTAGCCATACTTGGGTCTCAGCAGCATTTGGATGAAATTCAAGGCTTGGAACAGAGAATTTAAAAGTAAAAAAAGCTATAAGCTAACATCCCAGTAAATTATATAACTACCTAGTTGAGGTTTTACGCTTTAATTAATTCGTTAGCAAATCCAGCAGTGTTGTATTTGCAAATATAAGGTCTAGCCTGCTTGCTTGCTGTGTTATTTCCTTTCTTATGGGTTTGTTGTTTGTTTATTATAATAGATTTATAGCTTTGTATTAGAGTATTTTGGCAGTAACTCAAGGAACCTACAGGCCACATTCAGTACAAGCTGAAGCAGGTTAGCATACATATATTTGTGACCTTTAGCATAGATGATGAGCTAAAGCAAGTTAGCATACATATGTTTGTGACCTCTGACATAGATAAGTCGCCTGCCGATTGCCCTCTATAGACTTAATGGGTACACCACAAAGAACATGGAAATAACCACCACCAGTGCAGGCCAGAAATAACACATGTGAGAATGAGCTAATTGACATAATACGTATGAATATGCCAGCCTATAGAGTAAGCGTACCCTATAGCATGTGGGTGAGGAAATTAAATTTGGACATAGAAGGTGGGTACATAGTGCTCAGGTGCTATAAAAGGGGCAAACCACCATGTTTAGTTAGGTTTTAGGTTAGTTTTTCTTGGGTCTTTCTAGAGCTTTCTAGCTCTCTAGCTTCTCCTAAGTTTTTCATCTTCCACCTGAGAATTGAACCTGGACCATTGGACTCTTTTGGGATGCCCCAGTTGAAGCTAGTCCTTTGCCTCTTACTACCAGGTTATCAAGGAAGGGTGTGAGTATGTTAACCAAGGAAGTTTTATAGTAAATGATATCACATGTACCTCTAAGACAGAACAGTATTATTTCTGTTTTAATTCTGATTGATTACTTTTCCATTTGATTACTATTCCATTTATGTCAATAAAAGTCTTCTATTATATTTTGTTCCCAACATGAGTGTCCTTGTCATACATCCCGAGGGTCCTTGTGTAGCCTGATTCTGGGACAAGAACCTTATTAAATTCTGATCAGATCAATTGGCGAGCCTATAACCTTTATTAAAATAAACAATCATATTAATACCCTAAAATTAGGCAACTAGGGGAAGATACTGTGCGTCACTCTAGATTAATTTTCCAGGCCTAATCCTCTGTAGAAGCATCTGATATTTTTCTATGTGGTTGTTAATACCACTTCATTTAAAAGAGCAGGTATCAGTCTTATGGTTTGTAATTGAGTTTAAATTGAAATTGACTATTCTCTCACTTTTTCTTGCCTGTATTATGTAATTTTTATTTTGGGAGACTCAATTTTTAGATATCAGGTGGACCCAGTGATGAGCTGCCAATTTTTTAACAACGGGTTCCCTCCTCCCTCCAAAATTTTAACAACGGGTTCCCTCCTTCCCCCGCCTCCGTGGGGGGGGGGGGGGTTGTGCCCCATCCAACCCCTCATGTTCCTTAACACACACACTCCGAGACCCCTGACCCATCCCCCCCTTCCCTGTCCCCTGACTGCCCCTTGCCGCCCCACCCAACCCCTCCTCTCATTCTCAATGGCCCCCCAGAACCCCTACCCCATACAACTACCCCTTCTCTCTGTCCCTGAGTGCCCCCACCACCTCATCCAACCCTGCTCTTTCCTGACTGCTCCCCGGGACCCTTGCCCCCATTCAATCCCCCTGTTCCCTGCCCTCTGACTGCCCTGACCCCTATCCACCTCCCCACAACCCACCCCCTCCCTGCCCCCTTACCACACTGCCTGGGGACCGGGTCCACTCTGCCAGAACCACGACCGGCGCCGCTCGGCCCGACTCCCCGGGCCGGCACCGGGGCCCGGCCGCTCGGCGGCAGCCGCGGGGCCCGACTCCCCGGGCCGGCGCTGGGCTGGAGGGAGCCGCGGTCTGGGACCGGGAGCTGCTGAGCCAGCCGCACCTCCCCTCCCCCTCCGCACCCCAGCTTACCTGCTGGCTGCCTCCATGCTGCTTGTTCAGGCTTCCCGCGAACATCTGATTCGCGGGAAGCAGGGGAGGGGGAGGAGAAGGGGGCGGAGCAGGAGAGGAGTGGGCGGGAACTTTTGTTAAATTTAGCAGCCCTTAACAAGCGGTTCTAAAATGGCTGCTAAATTTAACAACGGGTTCCCGCGAACCCGTGCGAACCCGCTGCAGCTCACCCCTGGGTGGACCTAAATATTAGGCTCCAGTTAGGACCCAGACATTGTCCTTTTAGTTTTTAAACCGACAAATTCAAAGAAATTTGGATCTGAAGATCAGTAGCACTTTAAAATGTATTTCATCCTGATTTTACTGTTCCGTTGTCATTGACAAAAATTATAACAAAGCAAAACCCTTAAAATGTTTAAGGGTGGGCTGCGTGTTTTGTCACTGCTGTCTCCTCCAGAGTTTTCAGAACGAAAACATTTCTTGGAAGACAAAATGGTACCACTTAAGTAACAGCATAATTTTCTAGCTTCCTGAAAAATATCCATTGTACTTCCCACGCTTCAGTGCAATCGTAATTGGGCGTATTATCTACAGAGCAATTCCTGTAATCTTGACTCCAGCCAGAGGCCTAGTGGGGAGTCTTGGCTGAATTAGGACGATCGGATTTAACCCTATGTGTTTGAAGCATGTGATAAAATATAAAGTAGTGGTAGCATATGCCACAATATGATTTTTCTTCTAGCAGCTAGAAAAATTATGTTCCTTAAGTATAAATCTGCCTCCATGCAGAAGGAGGAAATCCTGATTTTTAGCTCTGAATGGTGGATCTTGGCACTGATAGGCTACTCTTCCCACTTGTGCAGATCTCCACCTTTGTTGTAAGAGGAGACTACCAGAGCTCAGACCTGCTGTACAGCACTTGTACTAGATTTTTTCCCATGAGAATGTGTAGAACTTGAAAAGGACAACCTAGAGAGTCTCACTACTTAAAATATCTATATTAATGTTAACGTTTGATGACAAGGACTTGGTTAAAAGAGTAAATGTACAAAATTCATTTGGGTTGCTAATCAGAGTTGGTGCTCCCACCTTAATTTTCACCATAATACTTAATTATTTGTATTTGTTATTGTAGCATCCACAATACGACTTAAATCTGCAGAGGCATTGCAACAGTGTGCTGTTAATTAGATATCTTAGGGCATGTGCTGCGTAAACTAGGTATGCTATAGCAAGTTAAAGATGGGTTGACCTGAATTCCAAAGTTCCTGGCGTTTTTCTGGTATAACTAACCATGAGGTCAACTCAGACCCTAAATGCTTTGCTGTGTATTCATGTTTGTGCAAAGACAGCATTAATTGTGGGTTCATACTGAGACTGGCAACATTGGCCTCTTGTGAAGATTATTTTTGGTGGAGTTTATAATCTGGTTCTGCATGTGTGCGTATGTGTGTATGCTAGCAAGGAACCCTACGTACACTTGTAGGGCATGATCCTAGGTAACTGACATCTGTGAGAGTTTTTTGACATTGGCTTAGATGGGAGCAAATCAGTTTCTGAGCACTTTGCTGTAATACAACACAGTGGCTGTTCAATCCTGGCTTATATAGTGAATAGGGGGTAGCCTACCTGTTGCTAGTGTCATGGGACATGGCTTCTTCTTCCGCCATGGCGTACATGAATTTTTTTTCTATCTCCCCTTCCCCTCCAGCAGCATGCAAGAGAAGAGGAGAGTTCTCCTTTGGGGAAAGGGAGGTCCAGGGCTTGCTGTTTATACAGAGGAAAGAGGAGCTTCCATGTTTGCATCCCCTGTGGTGTTCTTACAGCACACACTTAGGCTGGTCTACACCTAAATCTTAGGTCCACCCATCTTTGTCACTCAGACTGTGAAAAATTTTGCCCCCTGAGCACTATAGTTAACTTCTGGTGCATATACGGACCTAGTTACCTCCTCTCGAAGAGGTGGATTACCTACATCAATGGAAAAACTCCTTCTGTCAATGTAGGAAGTGTTTACACTCCAGCAGCGCAGCTGCAGTGCTGTAGCTGAGCTGCAGAAGCAGCCAGGGGTGGCAGGTTTGTGTAATTTTTGGTGGTGCCCAGAATGGTCCATGTCCCGCTCTCTTCCCCCCCCCCCCCCAACATGCCTAAGGTTCTGGGGGGAAGTTTGGGTGCGGGCTCTGGGCTGGGGCAGTGGGTTGGGGTGCAAGAGGGGCTGAGAGGTGCGGCGCTTACCTAGGGCGGCTCCGGAAAGCGACCCGCACACGCCTCTGGCAGCAGCTCCTAGATGGGGGGGGGTGTCTCCAGGAGTCGCTGCCCACAGGCACCGCCCCTGCAGCTACTTTTGGCTGCAGTTCCAATGGCACAGCCAACACTTGGGGCAGGGGTGGCGCGTGGAGACACCCCTCCTCCCAGGGGCTGCAGGGATGTGCCAGCCGCTTCCGGGAGTGGCACGCCGTGCAGAGCGAGGGCGGGCAGGAAGCTGCTCTAGCCTCGCTGCACTGCCGGTGGGGGTGGTGGGAGCTCCCAGACCCTTAGAAATGGCCCAGGGCAGCAGGCGGGGCCGGGAGATGCTCCGGGGAAGGCATGCGGGGGCAGCAGGTGGGGCCAGTGGACAGCCCCAGCCCCAAACATTGGTGGAGCCGGGCCCCCGTGCTCTGAATATTCCTGGAGCATGGGCACCAAGGGCCCATACAACTCGCCACCCCTGGAAGCAGCTGTCGTGTAGACATACCCTTAGAGTACATCTGTGCAAACAGGACAGGGAACTGCTAACGGGGACCTCCCAGGCAATAGATGCAGCTATATTTATTCCACTGATGTGCATGCTGATTATTTGTTAACAAATCCCTGCCTCTAGATATTTCCTAAACAAATATAAGACAACATGTTCTTGTTGTAGGTTGCTGAATGAAAAATAACCTTGGGAATAAATATTCATACTAATATCAACATACTCACACAGCCTAGTTTTATGATCAACCCAACCATTATCTCGAAATGATTTACCAGCAGAAGATAACCTACAATTCTGATGGTCAGAACAGTATTTAGGTCAATCAGTAAATAGATGCCTAGTTACCGGTATTCAAATAGCTCCCTCGGTAACTTTCATAGTTTCCTTTGTTTCTCCAGTTGAAGCCCTGTATATTTTTTTTCAAATGCATTGTTTGCAATCTTAAATACCCAGTGTTTGAAAGACATTAAAATTCATGCCTGAGGCTTCAATTTTTTTCAGTATAAATTAGTATTTTCAGTTTATAACCTGCTAGGATCTGTTCAGGCATTTTAGGATTAAAAAAACATACAAACTGTTCATGTTGCTTTTTGATTTTTGTACCCTGCTGCTAATGCTTTTTTGATGCACTTAGTCATTTTTCTGCAAGGGAGCACTATGATCAAAAGCTCAATGAAATTGCCCAGATAAAACATTTTAATGACTTGCTACTTTCCTCTTGTAAATTATCCCCTCATTTTTCTGCACATAAATTTTGGAAACTGAGAACAGTCTGTATGATTGCATCTTTTGTTGAAGCATTTTTCATTGAGATTATATTGTATTGCTGATAAGATTTCTAAAAAACTACATTATAGGTTATTATGTTTTCCATTGATGACATTTAAGTCAAAACACCCTTTGAGAGATGACCTTGCTTTACACTCTTGGAACCTATATTCCGGAATATTTCTGCTTAATGATCGCATTAGATGGTTCTAGTTATGATGTACATTTGTCTATAGTTGTTTTTATTGTTGCCTGTTCTGCCAGTACCATGGTATTGTTAACTGGAGATCTGTGTCTTTTAAAATTGTTCTAGAAGAATCTAGATAAATAAGACTGAAATTATAACATCTTTAATATTTGGGATGACGTAGCTTTGGTTATGTGACCAATATTCAAGGCATAATTGGGAAAAAACAAACTATTATGATTATGTTCTCTGTAGTAATAATTATTTAGTAAAAAGTGAGAAAAACCATACCAGGTTTTTCTTTTCCATAATGAATTATCATCATCGCTCCATTCTGTTCAGTGCAGGCTACAACTTGGTTAGTGACTTCTTTTTGGCTAGATGCTATAAATTAGATTATTAAACCTGGGTATTTTTCAGTAATATATATTTGCAATGGAAACCTTGACATTTTGCTTACTCACCTGACCCCAGCTGTTATTTTTTCTGTATTAAGTTCCTTGCCCCTTTTATTATAACTTTACTTTCTAGAATAAAACTTGTTCAAAAGCTAAAAGATGCTTTAAATGCAACAGTGGCAACTAGCTCTCCCACCTCAAGGCAGGCATCCGACCAAACTGGGGCTCAAACCGAGTTAAGAAACCATGTTGAAACATGGGTTCATCATTCCAAACCAGCTCCAAACACACCTGGATTGACCAATATGCATGCGACCAGACCGTGTTACAAATAATACATATATTTAAATGTTCTAACCTACAACCCTATGGCTAGCCAGTATTTTGTTAGAACTGGTTCTAGCTAGATATTTGTTTAAACACATTTTTCAAACTTGTTTTGAAGTCGAGCGCAGCGAGGGTCAAAATCCAAGGACATCTGCTCCTTCCAGCCTGAAAAACAAGAACAAGAGCCATTGTTTAGGAATGAACAGTTTTTTCCCTTTATTTTGTCAAGGATTTTTTTCTTGCTAGAGGTGATTGGGGTCACCTGGATGCACTGAGTAACATGCATCTTGCAGCAATGGCGGGGGGTGGGGGAGACAGCTAAAAAGGTTCAGGTCTAAACATAGTCTGAGTGTGTAGTGTGAGGAACTTGCAGATAGACTGTTGTCATTTAATATTATTTTAACTGGTACATAGAGCTTTTCTTTCTCAGTGTTTTACAGATATGAATCTCTACAACCCTTCTGTGAGGGAGGCCAATGTTATCCCCATTTTACAGCTCTGGAAACCAAGGGACAGAGAAGTTGTGGCTTGCCAAAGCCACATAGCAAGCCAAACTGAAAGCCAGGATTACAACTTGGTATCGCCCATCTCTCAGTCCTGTGCTCAAACCACTGGACCATCCATACTGCTTCCCAGCTCTAGGAAAAATTCATCTTATGTGATTACTCAGGTGAACCATGGCCTAATCCAGTGCCAGTTGAAGATACTGATTAGCACCCTTTCCCCAAGCAAGCCAGGACATCTTTTTTTATATGAGGTGGGGTGGTTTGGGTTTTTTTGTTTTGCTTTTTTTTATAATATTCTTTTACGAGTGTAGGTTTTTTTCCTTCTGTGATTGTTTTTCCTATTTAATTGTAGCATTAGAACATTTTATGCTGGTATCTTTAATCAGCATTCATTCTTACATGTCTGTGTCTTCAGCTGCACACAATGGTAATGAACTCCAACAGTAATAAATACTTTCTTTTAGACAGAAAGCAGCCAGCAATGTGACCTCAGCTCAGTTCTAAATCCAGCTACACTCTTAACAGACACTGTATTGTTGTAAACAAGCTTGGGATTATTGATAGAGAAATCTTCATAAATGGCTAATATGGAAAAACAGTGGAGGTATATTCAGAGTTCCCAGAGACTAGAAGCATAGTGGACTCTTATCCTTGACTCTCCAAAACCAAAGCAAAGCTAATGTGTACAGGAAATGAGTCTAATACTGACTCCTGCATCTCCTTTGTAAACCATCATTTTCTTCTTGCGCAATCAATCCTACTTCAGAATTAAAGAGGCTAAATGCTGTGCTGCAAAAAGGATTATTGATGGGAGGAAAAAACCCTGAACAATTACTCTGACAGAAGAGAGAGTTTGTAGTTGCTGCAGTGGACAAACTGGGTTAGATACATTGGGTTAGATTGTGGCAAACCCTGCATGGGAGGACATGGAGCAAGGAGCTTTCTCTTCTTCATCCCCGTGTAGATACTGCCAAGGAAGGACAGGCCTTTTCGACAGGCTAGGGACACTAGCTGATCTCTATTTCAAGGGAGATGGTATCTTTGTTTTTTCTTCAAGTCTTCAAACACGAAGCATCCAAAAGAACTCTCTTGCCAATTAGTCATTCTGCGCCTCAATTTTCCCATCTGTAAAATGGGGATTATGATTCTTACCTGTTTTGTAAAACATTATAAGATATGCACCACCACTGTATAGGTAGTGAAACAATAACAGGCATTTCTAAAAACACTTTGAAAACTCAGTTTATTTTAGTAAATATATACCTTTCCTCTGAAGAACAAATCTCGGTAGTTGTACTTTAAGGGATGCATCCATGACCATGCTGTCATGGCAAGTGCTGAATTCAAATGTAGAGTTTTTTGTATAGTTAAATATAAAGTATTTCACAGGCGTATTATTATTAAAAACTGTATTGTGAATGTATTAAAGTTGAGACTTATTTTAGAACAGTTTCCAGTGCTTTTATAAAAATGGAAACTGAACGGCTCGGGGAATTAGGTAAGATAAGATAGAGTCTTTCTCCTTTAGGACATTGTTTTTGGCCAGATTTGAAATGAATCTCTTTGGAGGCTCCTGTGAAATAAAGTAGTCTGAGTTCTTAATGGATATGCATCCACATCACAAAAGTCACCACACATAATTATCACCATTGTTTCAGCCTCACCAGCGTGGTTCAGATTTGAATGAGCCGTGTTCTCTCTCATAGGAATACTCTGTTCATAGAATCATGGACATCAGAGATGGTAAAGACCTGTCAGGTCATCCTGTCTTTGGCAATGTGGGATTTTTCCTTCAGGTCAGAGTAGAGACATAAATATAGGTGGAGCAGCCTGGAAATGTTTGTACTACTGCTGCTTATACTGTGTATGTTCTGTGGATAAGCAGAGGGCTTTAGTCTCCAGGGCTGTCATTTAAGCTCCTTTCTTGAGTATTAAATTCACTCTTTCATACACGCACACAAACCAGAGCAGCACATCACTTGTCACTGTTTTCTCATGTAAATGCCTTGGCTGTTGAATGGTTACTAGGGCACATACATAAGTGATAAGGCATTGAAGTGTCTTAAATATTGTAAGGTGTTTGTCAGCCTTGGAAATCTGGTACTATGTCTGAGGACCATTTAAAACTGAAATGGTATCTGGTAGGGATGTAAATATCATTTCAAAAAGTACCCGTTTAAACTATTAAAACTATATCGGTTAATGGTTAACTGGTTAACTGATTTGGGCCTCGCAGTGCCTAGGATGGTGCGTCTCCCCTCCCTCTTTGCCCAGGAAAGATGGGCAGCTGAACTCATACTGGGGGTGACACAACAGCCCTAGCCAGGAGAGCCTGGGGCAGTTGAGGGGTCCCAGCACCCCCTGGCATCGTCAGTACCCAGGAAAAGGGAAAGAAGTCCCAGGTGCTTAGTTAGTCCCGATGCGGCCTCCGCAGATGCTCCGTGCCACCCCAGCAGCAGCTTCCCTTCCCTTCAGTTATCAGCTGGAACCACAGCACCGACTAGCGCGCTGTCCAGTGGCACAGGCAGAGGCCAGGGACTACTTTACTCCCCGATGGGGCCCGCAGCCTCTGCCCTCCCCCCATGACCTAAATGTGCTCCCCCTGCCTGGCTGGTGACACCCTCCCACGCGAAACCTCTGGACTGGTGCTTTGCTCGTCCTGCTTCCCTGCACTGCTAGGCATTCCTTGGCCTAGCGAGTGGTATCCTTCCACTGGGGTCACCCCTCAGGTCAGCAGGGCTGGAGGGACTGGTTTTACCAACAAAAGGGTGTACAGGACCCTCCTCGTCGCTGGGCCGAAGACCCCATTGGGCTAGCGCGTTGATATCGACCCAGCCCCTTTAAGAGCCTCCCAGTGACCTCTTATGATGCCCACCCCTTCCTGGTTACCATAATCACCTCTTGCCGGTGTCCCAAAAATAGCATCTCTGCCCTGGCACCCAGCAAGGATTTCTACCAGCTGATCGTCACCCAGAAGGAGGTGGGTGAACAAAGGAGGGTTCACGGTAAGACTAATACTTATTGGTCAACCATTTAATCATTTAATATTTTACATCCCTAGTATCTGGAGGGCTTAGGCATGCAGACAATGACCAGCTGGTTGCAAGGGCCCAGACATCTGAGCACAGTTCTGTGAGTTTTGGCATCTCTTTCCTCTTGAAGAATGTGAGGTTTCCTCTTTCTTGAAACCTCCTCCAGTTCTAAGAAACTGATGAGAAGCTATTTGGAGTTGCTATAAATATACATTTAAATGCTCTTTGGAATTCCATTAAATAACCTGGAAAGAAGCTTTAGCCTTTTTAAAATGGGAGCTTACTACTAGATGGCAAACTAGTAAAACCATAAATATGAATGGCTTCTTTTTTTATTCTAATTTACTAATTAATAACAACAACAACAATAAAGAAATATTGAGCAAATACAGATTGCAATAAAGAAAGGCGAGTCCTCTAATTTTAAAATAGTTCTTGAACAAATACTTTTATTCAGAGGGGGGGTTAAAATTGTATTTTAACTCCCTTTTTCATTGTATCTAAACGTACTAAATTACAGTTACTGACTTTTTATTATAAGCTGCAGATTCCCTCACCAGTCGTACCAGTTCTATCTCTAGCAGTGTGATGTAGCTGTGTGAGTCTCCCCTAAACCATGAAGGCCCGCTGAGATCACTGCTACTTTGATATCATGACCTGGTCAATAGGACCAGAATGTTAAAATGTAGCTTTTGAGAGCAGTGAGATAAACATACTGGCATATGACCGCACCTTGGGGCTTAGCTGTTGGGGAGGATATATATTTCACTAGGATGTAAAATAAACACTGAAATATGTTTTCTTCCATTCTTTCCACTTTAGTAATAAAGCTCTTAAAGGGGAAAACAATTGTAATATTTTTTTTAATTTGTATTACATTTAATTTTAAATTAATGAGTAGAATTATTATGCAGAGTGAATCCAAGGTATAGTTAGGCTTTATGGGTGTATGCTCTATTGAAGTCAACAAGGAGTCCGGTGGCACCTTAAAGACTAACAGATTTATTTGGGCATAAGCTTTCATCGGTAAAAAACCCCACTTCTTCAGATGCATGGAGTGAAAATTACAGATGCAGGCATTATATAATGACACCGGACTCCTTGTTGTTTTTGTGGATACAGACTAACACGGCTACCCCCCAATACTTGTCTATTGAAGTCAGTGGGAGTTTGCCATTAACTTCAATAGAGGCAGAATTTAACCCTCTATTTGATTTGTGTGTGCTTAAATATAAATGTTAGATTAATTTTATTTTTTCCTTGTATGTAGAGAAGGATGGAAACTGAATAATTTAAAATGTAACTATAACACTAAATATATAGTTAAAATCAAAACAAAACAAATTTAACACAACACAGAAGGAATCCTGGACTTGTGGTTAGAGTACCTAGATTTTCCTGGGAGTCAGAATACATGAATTCTCTTTCTGTTTCTGTCATGGACTTCATGTGTGATCTTGAATAAGTCACATAGCCTTTTTACCTTTCAGTTTTCTGAAAGGTTTAGAAGGAGAATGCTTGTGATGCTTTTTGATTGAAAATGACCCTTTGTATCATTGCTGCTACCACTGTTATACAATTGCAACAACTCTTCTACAAAGTATATCATGTAAGGTGTCAGTGGAAAAGATACCATCTATATAATACGATTATCATAGTTAAATCCATGTGTCATCTTTCTATCTAAAGTTATGAATATTGGCTATGTATTTGTATCTCAAATGTGTTTGTTCCTGAGTGTTGATGGCCCATTAAAGACACTTCACTCTAACAATGGGCCATAGAAGAAACTTATCCGCCCAGATAGCTGTCTCAGAGGATGCCTCAGACACGAGGGGCCAATGGCCAACCCCGGTGATCCAGCCAGCTATGTAAGGACATGTGACCCTGGACTCCATCTTTGGCCAGCCTCTTTCCACAAACAGGGGCTGTGGGCTTTGATTGGGACAGTATAGTAAAATTCCAAGCACATGGCAGAGGATATAAAAAGATACCTGAGACATCTCCTTTTTGTCTTCATTTCCTAAAGCTCTAAACAAGGACTGATGACCCCCAATCTATTTGAGCGATTCTAGAGAGACTTTTGCAAGCTAGCAGTTCATTCCATCACTGCTATGATCCTAATCTGTAACACCGAATGTCACTTGTATGTATATGATTTATTAACCATTCAATAACTCTCTTCTTTTAGATTATTAAACTTTTAGTTTTTAGCTACTAAAGGATTGGCATCAGCGTGATTATTGGGTAAGATCTGATTTACATATTGACCTGGCTAACTGGCTGATCCCTTGGGCTTGGAAGGATCCTATATCTGATTAAATTTGGTTTTCAGTAGCCACTCACATTAAGTTCAGTGTCTTGGTGGTGCTTTCCTACCTCTCATGCATGTTGAGGCTTAATTTCACTGATGTTTGTAAAGTGTTTTAAAATCCTCAGGTGGAAGGTGCTATAGGAGTGCAAAGCATTATTAATAAATAATTATTTGAGGCAGAGACAAAGCATGGAAAATTCCAGCTCAAAAGACGAATGCTTCAGTAAGTTATGCATGTGTGGAAACAAGGGATTGTAATGGAAACTGCTTTGCCACCTTGGTCTGCTAAATACCAGTTTGGGTAGATAGCCAAAGATATCTACAGAATTATCATGACAATCAAGGTCAGAGACCTTGCATCAGCTCTAGTGAAAAGAACCTTTGGAAATAACTCTGTTATTAGGGAAGTGTTTGAATCTGACCATTCATTTGTTCAGAATCCTATATAAATTTTTTTTTTCTTTTCAACAGAGCAGAAAAGCTACAGTTGCTTAACCACAGGCCAATGAGCGCAGTTGAGATACAGCTGGTAAGTTACTGTTCTCCTAATTGCTTAAAATCCATATATTAATGCATCTTTATTCTTGAAAATCAATTGAATAATCCTTTGCTCAGGGTCACTGGCTGATAGGACTTCTGTACCCGTCTTTATATTCATGTTTTCTGATTATTTGTTTTCTTTCCTCTCTGCTTCCCCTATGAGACCTCTCTATAAGACTTGCCCCTCTTCCTCTCAGAACCCAGAGCAGGGGCAAATCTTCACTCTCATGTGTTTCAGATTGAAAATAGCTATCAGCATTGTTAAATGGAGCTATAATCTCATGTCCTTGGAATACAAGAAACCTAGGGGTTTCTTCCGTTGCTTCATAAAGTCAAATACTTTGGAATATGAATTTGATTTAGAAAACTACTGTGGTATATTCCTTTTCATTACTTTTCTAAGATACAGGTAAGGCAAAAATTTGGGAGAGAACAATAGTTAGCAATGACTGCCGCTGTGCTTTTGAAGTGACTGTGTAGCATGAGAACTGTACACTGGGAAGCTTTCAGTTGGAAGTCATCCATTATCAGTCTGCTGGAACATAACCTTTGGATGAAGGAATATTACAGATAAAAAGGGAGAGATTGGTTAAATGTTCTCCAGAGCATCGTGTAAAGAACACAAATGCTGTATTAATAAGGAGATTATTATAACAATGCTGTTCCTCTAATACGGCTGTCTTGCATGGAGAACATCTGTTGACAATCTTATCCTGAGACTTGATTGTGTAATAGCAGGATTGTATTCTGTTGCAAAAGGGTAAGGGTTAGAAGTGGATGCTAGTAGGACTGCATCCTATATTTCTCACAATCCTTGATAGCCAAGAACTAGAATTTCTAGCAGTGAAAGCAGCTGATATGATACCTTATGAACTGCAAAAAGAATGAGGAGTACTTGTGGCACCTTAGAGACTAACAAATTCATTTGGGCATAAGCTTTTGTGGGCTAAAACCCACTTCATCAGATGCACGCAGTGGAAAATACAGTAGGAAGATATATATGCACAGAGAACATAAAAAAATGGGTGTTGCCATACCAACTCTAACTGCTATTGTCAAGTTTATCTACGAGTTAATTCCATTTTGTGCAACTGCAAACAAGAGCATGAAGGCTTCACTGGGTTTGTTGGGCAGCTTTTCAGAAGTGAAGAAGTAGAGCCTTCAAATGTTTTAGAATTTCTCTCTGTTTCTGTTAGCTTCCTGCATTGCACTTACAGTTCATCAGGTTTCAGCATAGTTCATATTCTATCTTCTCTTCTTAAAATATACTCATCTTATTGTAAACTTTCAAGACATCCTTTGTCTTTGACTGCTCCCTCAGTCACTAATTATCTTGTCTATCCACATCACATAGAGTGTATCTGTTTATGCTCCAATATCCAGCTATTAGTTTCAGCTTCAGGTCCTTGAGGCAGGTGTAAGCAAAATATGACTCTTGAGTTGGAGTAAAGTGACTGCACTGGTACATCATTTGTACCTCCAACTCTTTCAGGGTTTAGCAATATAAAAGTTAAAATTGCTCTATTAAAACTGAGGTGTTGCGGCAATAAAACAAGTTAAATGCGGATTGACCAATTTTGGTATGTAACCATTCTCTAAGTAACCCAAAGCAACCTGTTATATAATTAGAAATGACTCTTAGGAGGTAATGTAATGTTACAGTTGGCAACTAATCTTGAGTTCATCCCCAAACTATATCCAAAACTAGACAATAGAGTGAATTATTGATGTACCTGTGCAAGTTTCTCCAACATCACATTAGGCTAAAATGAGTGGATTGCTCATATATACACATGGCATTATGTCAAATTAATTCAGCAGAAAACTTAAACTACATAGATCCTTTCTTAAACTAGTCAGTTTTTGTGGAGTAACAAATATTAGGCTGTCACAGGCCATTTTTGTGAAGGTTGCTTTTGGGATCTGTGTAATGAATGGCTGTTTACTGATATAATGGCAAGAGTTAGTGTTACAGCATCCTCAAGCCAGTAGAACCTCCATGTATTTATAAGGAATTTAATACATAAAAACAGAAGCCACTGGGAGTTTTGTCATTGACTTCAGGAGGACAAGGATTGTCTGTACACACGTTTCCATGAAAGCAAGTCTGTTAGCTGGAATAGAGGATTTGAAAGGCAAAATATACAAGTAAATTAATATGAACTCTAAAATGATCTTGATTGCGCTGTGAACTTTTTTTTCTTAAAAGCTTTGACTCATCCCTGGATACAGATCTGAAGCAATTGATATTGAACATTGTAAACCATAAGTTTCACAAAAAGCAGGTGAATTAATTCAATTTTAAAAAGAGGCACCTTCTGGAACTAATTACAAAACAAGCCATGTGAGAGAGACTGACTGACTGTGTGTGTGTGTGTGTGTGTGTGTGTGTGTGTGTGTGTGTGTGTGTGTGTGTGTGTGTGTGTGTGTGTGTGTGTGTGTGTGTGTGTGTGTGTGTGTGTGTGTGTGTGTGTGTGTGTGTGTGTGTGTGTGTGATTTCCCCAATTTATTTTGAGTAACTTATGTAAAAGGGTATTTAATATTGTTTGGGGGTTTTTTGGCTTCAAGTCTTTTTATTCTCTCCTGTATAATTCTTGCCCTGTAATAGTGCACAAGATATAAACCAGGGTAACTATATTTAATCTAAAAGGGATCTTTCTGTGGCGAGGTATCTTTTTTGTTTTAATTTAGGTCTTTTTTGTTTGTCCTCCTCATCCATAAATCATTCCACTTTGTTTATAGTTGCCTTCTCCAGACTGTGTGCTGAGATAGTTTTTAAAGGATAACAACAAAAGCAGCATGAAATTCTAATCCTTCTCCCACTGGATAAAACATTGTATGCAGTACAGCTGTCTTGACCTCTAGCTTTAATCTCAAACATATGTTGTCCATGGCTCAGTGACTCACACAGAGAAAGAAAGAAAGAGACAGTGATGTTGATTTAACCATGACATGGGTTCCAACTTTATGTAACGCTTAACAACGATGTGTTAGAAGATTGAGGAGCTTCTCTTTAAAGAACAGATTGCTCCACATCTGTCTCTCATTGGAGCAGTAGGTGTTCATTTTGCATATTTTAAAACTAGACTTCCACACCTGGGAGTTCACTGCCTCATGGGATCCACTCCATGCAACCAAACTGGCAGATTGCCATTTACTGTTGACCAGAGAATAACAACACCTATTCTTCTGGAAAATGCAAAAGGCTGGAAGGCTTAAACATTTAATGTTCTCAACAATGCATTTTGCATATTCGTCTAGTTTCCTATCACAAGGAGATGAATCAGCCATTCAGTCTTTTACTGTATTTCTTTTTCTTATGGTCTGTCTTCTTAGTATGTTTGTGCTGAACATCTTGGAATTATTCTACATTTGAGGAAACTGCAGGTATTTCCTTGCTTAAAGTGTCTCCTACATTGGAACAAAAGTATATTGTGATTGTACCTCTGCGAAGTACCAAAATGCACCTTTCTCTTTTTTGTTATTGATTTTTGCATTTAATATGGTCTTATTATCTACAGAAAAACAATAGTGTGCAACCCACAGATTGTTCTCTTCACACATCAAAAATTGTTCACCAGTGCAGGGTGTTTTAAAGTTCTTTGTATTGTTTATTCTCCAGTATTTGCAATATATATTTGTGGCCAAATGCCTAAGGAAACAGCCCTTTTTCAGCAGAAAATACTTTACTCCAATCATATTACAGAGTAGTGCCCACTTACAATATCGTTTCTCCTGACTCCTGCAGTGACCATTGCTGAGTAGAAGGAGAAAAAACTCATGACTGTTGCTCATAGTATTAACATATCACATTGGAATGTAATAATTGAATTGAAGTATTTGTCTGTGTCAGATGGGAAGCGTGATTGGCTGCAGCATGGCAATAAATTTGATCATGTTAGCCACCCAATTGCATTTTCCTGAAATAAGAAACATATATTCAAATGCAAATATATATAAATGCTACAGAGAAATTTTACAATGATTTAGGGGAGCAAAAAGGTGAGTGCTGAAATCCAGTAGCATCTTTGGAATTATTTATTAGAACCAGTAGCATGGACACTATGATTTATTGCATTTCTTCCACTTTGCTCAGAGCCTTGAGAGAGACACATGCCTGTCTGGTTGTATTGGAGAGTGTTTTTTAACATGTACCTTCTGTTACTGTAATGCCAGGTGCTTTCCACTAGTCACATGAGGCTTTTTTAAAGCCCACCTGTATCTCCAAATATAGTATAAACAAGGAGAACACAATAAACATTAAAAATGTCCAGTCCAATTGAAATGTTGGCTGACTATGCCATACAGTCTCCACATGGCATCATTTGCTGAGGTGATCTATCTCCATTTGGATTGTGCTGTCCCGCCAATAAATACACTATATATAATTCATTGACCAAAAAAAATGTATTTTATTTTCCGCTAGCTTAAAGTTTTGCATGCCCTTCTGCCTAGAGTTTGTTGCTTTTACAACTTTAGCCAGTTGCAGAATAGGGGTTAGCAGGACTGCTTTATAATCCACGAGTGATTTGGTATTTGTTCCTTTGTTTGTGAAACTTTACTTATCAATGTTAGTACTTAAAATGTTTGTTTCCTTCCCTCCTTCTGTGTTTTTCCTTATATATTATTTTTTCTGTGAGGTTAGTGTTTCCTTGTGAGACTACTATAATCAGTAATCAGGGAGCATTTTGTCTTATAAATCAGGAGCCTGTGTGCAAATCAGAAGTGTGTGCTCAAGTCTGGTGCACTTAGAATGAGCCACTGAATCTCCTTCTGTTTCCCTGGTTTGATGTTTTGACTCATTTCCACTTGTCTCTTTATCTGTATCTCGTTCATGCTTAATCTTTTGCATTTCTCCTTTATCTTGTTACTTTGCCGTTTTCTAACGGCATAAAACATTTCATGTCGTTACACTTGCTGTTTCTTTTTGCGGGGGAGGAAATCTAATTTTCTAGTTTATTCTTTTGATCCTTGCGCTCTTTGGTTATACTCCACCTCTGCAGAAACATGGATCTTACTAGCAAGCACTCAGCCCATCCCAAACACAAAGACTTTATCTGTTGGTCCCATTCCAATATATAAGAACTTCTAAAGAAGAATGAGGGTGCATGCTTAAGTCACTGTTTGGAATCAACCGGTCCTGCAAGATTTCCTTATTCAAGTATTACTAACTATTAATGTCAGCATGACTATTCACATGAGAAGTTGCAGCAGGATTAAACTCTACAGTTTACCATATGCAGCCACACTCTGGACAATTAATGCACTGAGAAATTAATCATTCAGTCTTAACTAGCTTTGACTCTCCAAGAGGCAACAGGTCTGTCTCTTCGTTGTATGTTTGTACAGTGCCTAGCACAATAGGGCTCTGGCCCTACAATAATACTTACTAATTGATAATATAACACTATAATATGGTGCACAACCAGGTAGACTACACTCACTCTCTCTCTCTCCAGCACTGTTGGTAATAGGATGACAGGTCAGTTGTTTGAATTCAAGTCTTTTCAGGTGCTTTAGCAAGGAAAAGTAAATTGAAAAAAGTTTTGAGGATCTTAATTTTGGATTTAGGTGCCTAAAATGGCAATTAGGTGCCTAAATCCCTTTATGGATTTAGCTTACTATGTCAACAGATATGAATGACCCCCAAAATATCATTTATAATTTCCATGGAAATTTTACTTCAGGAAAAAAAAATCAGAAGTATGACAATCTGGAAGTGAATAGTTAAGAGATGCAGCCGTTTTCTTCCTGCCATATATTTCTCCAAACTCGCTATCAACCCATGCAAGTTACACCCTGCCGCGTTGCCTGTACTATATTCCCCCTTTGTGTTCTAAAGTAATAATATGTTGTTGGATGTATACAGGAGAATTAATATACTATATATATATATATATATATCTTCTTTAGAGCTAACTGTTTCAAAATTAAGTACTTATGGTGCCTTAGCATATAGCAGAGCTCCCTATGTTTTCTACTAGTGCACTGTGTTGAATAAATAGTAAAATGTTTTTATGAAGTAAAGGAAAAATGGTAAAGGTGGGACCATGCAAAGCATTCAGCGTTGGCCTAACTGTTCCCATTGAAGCATGGCAGAGATTCCCATTGATTTCAGTCGGAGCAGAGGACAGTGCTGAGCACCCTTAAAAATCCCACCCAAAATGTTTATATTTATACGTTTAAAAATAACACCCCTAAAAAACAAACAAACAAAACCTAAAAGGCATTCCTTTCCTCAGCAGGCTAACCAGAAAAAAAAGGAAATTTGGAATCTCTATACCAAAGACGACGTTTGCAAAAGCACCTAAGTTCCTTTTTCAAAAATGATCTAAGCACTTAAGCGCTTAAAGCCTATTTACTTTAGGCTCCTAAATCACTCAGGCACTTTTGGACAATGTTATGCCAAGTCATGCTAGAGAGGTCCTGAGCCCAAAGTCTTAGAAAAATGTCCAAAAGAAAACTTCTGCCAAATGTTCATAACACTATAACTTTAAAACTGGCTCATTTTTGACATTTTTACTTTAAAAATACCAATGTACCCTGGGATGACATATGGAGAGCGACATTTTAGAAAAATAAGTTTCTTTTTGGAGAAGATGAGGTCTGACAAATCTGGCTTATAGTGGTGAGCTAGTTCCCATCAACTATAGAGCAACTATCATTCTGCAGTACATTTTTATCATTAGGATTCAATTTTTTACAAGCAAAAGTTTGCATAATGAGCTCAGACAATGTGTACTGCCCAGCTAATGCAGCACCTCCTAACTGGGTAAATCTTGCCTCTGGAGGTGAGGGAGGAAGTGTGGATTTTACAATGACAGTAGGTTGTTTTGGATTTGCAGATGGTAGAGGAAAGCGAAGAAAGACTAACAGAAGAGCAGATTGAGTCACTTCTTCAAACAGTCTCCAGCATTCTTCCAGGGAACCCAGAGGAAGAGCTGCAGAGACAGGCGACAATGGCAGCTGAAGAAGAAGGTGACCCAGAATAGACAGCATCTGAACCTAAGTTGGCAACATCATCAAAAGCTTAATGAGAAAAGAACCAGCTAAACTTTTTGATTGCAAAGACCATGTCTGGGGTTTTTCACCCGCGGCTTAATCTTGTGTGACATCACTGTACAGTATGTTAATGTTTTATTGTATAAATCATGAGAGCAACAGCTGTTTATAAGAAACATAAATCAAAGGAGACCTCTCATGTCAGCCTTTTGTGAGATGCGAGAAAGATAGTAACTGGCTTCATAACACAGCAGTTTGTGACATAGTGAAAATAAACCTTACGCTTGAATATTCTTTTTTTCCATTACCCATGTAACAGCTGTTCTTTTCTGAGTAGGGTTATATGCAGCTGGCAGTGTTCTAATTATCATAGCAATACACTATAATTATAATTGATTTAATATGTTTTTGAATTACTCAACTGTTTTCCAGAGTGCATTTTACAATGCAGTGTCCGTTCTGTGTGGAAGAAGCCATTTCAGGGTATCGATACACAGTTAGAATAAAGTTCAAAAATTGTTTAGTATCCATATAAGATCAGTAGTAATAGATCCTTATAACTACTAATATCTTTAGGATTGTACCATGGAAGTGGAAGGAATGTAAAGGCTGCGTTGATATGGTAACTAGTCTCAAGGACACCTCTGATATGACCCTATGCTTATTTTAAATATAAGGCCAGATCCTCAGCTGATGTAAATGGACAGAATCCCATCAAAGTCAAGAGGGCTATGCTGATTCAGACCACTCGAGGATCAGGCCCATAAAGTTAGGGTTCTCAGTAATGCAAACAAAAAACAATTTAGAAGTATAAGGCTGCTTTTTTTTTTTCTTTCTTTGAATCACCTGTTGTCTAGGTGTTACATGTAGAAGATTGCACAGTCCACATGAGCTATGCTATCATGGCACAACTGGGTGAGTTAATGATGACACCAGAGCCTTAACTCTGAATTTCCCTATTTTGTTTTCAGAAGTTTAATGAGGCTCAGTCCTTTCTCAAGCAAAACCTCCACTGAAGTCAATACGAGTTTTGTCTGACCACAGACTACAGGATCAAGCACTGAAAGTGCTAGAGATCATTAAATCACAAATCGTACATGTATGGTACAGGCCACACTGTTTCTTCTTACGATATGGCTGCAAACAAAACATGTACCAATCATTGTAATGTGTTAAAAGTCGAAATAAAAAGTTTGAAAAAACTCCTAGGAATTTCGTGGTTGATCGCAGTGGGTGTCAAAATATCTGATGTCTGTTTCCAGCTCTGTCACAGGGCTGGTCTACACTAAGGGGGAAAATCGATATAAGATACGCAACTTCAGCTACGTGAATAACGTAGCTGAAGTCGAAGTATCTTATATCGATCACTTACCCGTCCTCACGGCGCGGGATCGATGTCCGGGGCTCACCATGTCGACTCCGTCACCGCCGTTCGCGGTGGTGGAGTTCCGGAGTCGACAGGAGCGCGTTCGGGGATCGATATATCGCGTCTAGATGAGACGCGATATATCAATCCCTGAAAAATCGATCGCTACCCGCCGATACGGCGGGTAGTGAAGACGTAGCCACAGCCTTCCTTTGTGACACTGGGCAAATAATTTACCATTGCTCTGCCTCAGTTTTCCCTTATGTAAAGTAGAACGGTAATACCTGCTTCACAGGAGTGTTGTCATGCTCAGTTCATAAATATTTGTAAGATGCTTTGAGGCACTGAGATGAAAGGTGCTATTGAAGTAGAAATTATAAGTACTACTATCTTTAGGAAGTAAATAACTGTATATCAGGTGAATACATTCTAAGGCTGTGTTTTAGCACAAGGTGTAGTGACTAGGGTGTTAAAAGGAAAGGTCCAAGTTTTTTATTGTTAAATACATGTAAATATTCATAGTAGAGGGTGGAAGGGAAGCCCTCCAAAATAGTTAATGGACTATCAGACTACTGAAAGATACGTTTTTAAATTTGTTATAAAATTACACTTTTTGGCTCTTACGGGTCATTACTGGTGCTCGACAGCTTGCAGGAATGGGCCATGTCTATTAGAATTGATTGTATTTTCTAAAAGCGAGCTCATGAAATGTCATTATAAAGCTAACAGAGCAAACAGAAGCAAAATCACAAGTCCCTTTAAGATACAAGTGAGTATTTTAACCGCCTTCTTAAGCTGGTTGTTCCACCTCAGAAATTGTTGATTTGTTATAATATATCTGTGCCAGCATCAGTATGGTTTTATGTTGAAAGTTGAAAATGTATTGTTGAGATTTCTAGTAAACTGCCCTTTTACTACATTATTTAAAGTATTTAACAATAAATCACTTCCAGATGAATAAAAATACGTACTTTTGTACAAATACAAGAATAGACTACTTATCTCAATGAAGACACACAAATGATCATTTTCTTGGAAGTATTTTGCCGAATGATATTCTGTGAAAGATTATATAGGGTTTCAACATCTGCATTGCATTAAGGAATTTTGTTTTAACCTGCTGCCTGTATTTTCTGGATGCACAAATACAGGCGGTGGATTCTGGAACTATAACGGCTCTTGCTTCATGCTTGTTTGCACTCCGGTTGGTTACTTGGAAGCCATGATCCTGAGACTCAGAAATGGTTTATGGAAAACAAATATTACCTCATGTGTGAGGTGATATCTTCTGGTGCGCTGTATGTTACATGAAAGAGCTGATTAGTATCTAAGGCCACTTATTTTTTTACTGCTAATCTGTTATCTAGTACTGTAAGTGCATGCTGGGTTATAAAACAGAGAGCAATACACATTCCCTGCCCCAAAGAACTTACCCTCTGAGGCCCTGGTTCAGCAAAGTACTTAAACATTTGCTTAACACTAAGCATTTTTATAATCCTATTGACTTTAATGAGACTACCCACATTTTTAAATTTAGCCACATGCTTAAGTACCTTGCTGAATCGGCCTGAGAGACCAGATGAAACATCACAGAAGTTTAGGTAAAGGAGGGTGTGGAGGAAATATTGCTGCAGAAAATAAAGTAGGACTTCTGAAAGAGGAGGATTTTGAAGAAAGAAAAGAGAGGGAGCACTTAATAGAGAAGAATTTGGTAGATGTTTCCAAGCAGAGGGGACAGCACAAAAAAAGGCATGAAAACAAGAGAGTGAGGTGGTGAAAGGGATAGTAAAGAGAGAACTTTGGAGAAGAGTAAAAGGAAATTAAAGCAGAGGTGTAGGCTGTAAGAGTATGTAGTGTCTTGAAGGTGAGGATGGGTTTGACATTGTTGCTGTAAAAGACAGCAGGCTAGTGAAGGGATTCAAATTGTGAGGAGATGAAGTTAACTGTGGTCTAGAGTGTTCTGGACAGACTGGAGATGGGAGGGGCCAGAGACTTACACCATCGAAGTGAAAAATGAGCCAGGCCGTGGACAAGAGCTTTAGGAGAGGGGCTGGAGAAAAAGTGGAATAAAAAATGACAGTGATCTTGTATTAAGTATGTTCTGAGATTGGACTTTTATGTTTCTCCATAAACTGAGATATCAAGTAATAAGGTGTCTCAGGTAATTCATTTATGGCTCTACAGATAATTTACCTTCCAAACTGACCCATCCAAGTGCTACTAAATGTCGATTCAGAATGCTGCCGCAAAGATCATTTTTCTAGCCCAGTGCTTTGACCATGTCACCCCTCTCCATGCTTCTCTTTTCTGGCTCTCCCTTCTCATCGGATCCAATGTAAGCTGCTTTCCCACCCCCACACACTTTCCACCCTACATATGCATCTCTCATTTGCTATTGAGATGTTGACTTTTGCTGCCTGTGATGCCTGCTACCACCCACTTGTTAAATTAAAAAACAAACAAACAACACCTTTTGTACTTTCTCTTCTGCTGCTCCTGATGCTTGGGAAACCCTCCTCAAAACTGTCCTTTGCCATGATGCCTACAAAAAACATAACGGGTAGATAGCTGCTATCTTGAGATCACTGTCATGCTGACCAATATTGTGTCATTGTTTCCTTGCACACCCACATCTGTCTGTGTTTTGTCTCGGCGTTGGTGCCCACCCCTCACGAGTGCCCCCTTCTGATAGGGTATGTCTGCGTTCTTTAAGTCTGGAGACCCCTTTTAGTGGTTCTCAGGTGGGTTTTCAGTGGCAGCCCTCAGGCTGAGTCACACTGTCTGCACTTTACCCAGCACAAACCCCTTCTGCGGTATACAGTCCACAGGGCCCATCTTTCTCCAACCCTCCTTGGGCTTTAGTCTTCAAGTAGTCCAGCCCGGGTATGGGGCTGTATTCCCAGGGCTTCCTCCCTGGAAACACTATCTTTCTGTAGCCCTCCACAGGCTCACTTCTTACTCAGTCCCTAGCAGCCATCCAGGAGCCTCTTGCTCCCCCGGTCCCTGCCAGCAGGCTTAGCTGTCTGTAGTCCTGCTTCTCTTCCAGGAAGCCAGGCCGGCAGCCAGTTCTTCTGCTCCATGCAGCAACTAACTACGGCTCTGGTCTGCAGATCCTTTTATATGGCCCTCCTGGGCCCTGATTGGCTGCTTCCTCTGCACCCACTCTAGCCTGCTTGGAGGACCTCTCCACTGCTGCTTTCCTGGGATGGGTGTGGCAGAACCCTGAGGCCTCCACCAGGGAGCCTTTGGGCCTAGTCCACCCATCACACCCTCACACTTGGATTGTAAGCTCTTTGGCGCACGGATCCCTGTTTGTTCTGTATTTGTACAGCACTTAGCATAATGAGGTCCTAGTCGCTATGGTAATACACATAATAAATAATGACAGGTTTCAGAGTAGCAGCCGTGTTAGTCTGTATCCGCAAAAAAAACAGGAGTACTTGTGGCACCTTAAAGACTAACAAATTTATTTTAGCATGAGCTTTCGTGAGCTAAAGCTCACTTCTTCGGATGCATAGAATGGAACACACAGACAGGAGATATTTATACATACAGATATTTATATATACATAATAAACTTGTTAAATCATATGTAAATTGTAAAAATTGCTTGACAGTAGAAAAGCTGGGTTGCTGTAATATACAAGCTAGAGGACTAGAGTTAACAATAGCAAGGATGCACTTAGTCTCTAGATATGTCTACACATCATCATAGAAGTTAGAGGCAGAAATATTATTAGGACATCCAGTCCATCACTCTACTACTAAGATGTGTTTTATCTCTCTCTGATTCTTATAACAATATCTCTGAGATAGACACATTTACTTCCCTCACAAAAATCTGGCACTGACATGCTCCTTGTTACAATAAGTTGCCATTAAAAACACGGAGGGACAGATTTTCAGAATTGTGTGATTAGTTTTGTTTACACAGTGACTGCTTGGGTGTACAAACTGGTATTTGTGTGCTCAAATGTCTAGCTAGCTATATGCATCTATACACAAAGCACACAATTGTATGAGGAGTTCTGAAAAATGTGATCCTTAATCTTGAGGGGATAGGAACCTGTATCCATACTAAATAAGCACATCCCATATCGTTTCTAGCTTCTCCCCCTGCAATGTTGTTGTTGGGCCTGGGAAGATTGAAAGCTCTGGTTGTTACAGCACGTAGGCTATAGAAACCTCTCTCTTGGAGAGTTTATGATTTAACTGTCAAAAATCCTCTTGCATTTTGGTATTTTAAAATAGAAGAATAAAACCAGAAACCAGTTGGCTGGTCACAGACCTTAGTATGTGTGCTGCAGGTGAGGTCTGCTAGCCTTGTAACTTGCATAGTTTATGTTCTGAGGGATAGTATGAGGAAAAACAACCTGGTTCATTTACATGTCGGTGCCCATCCAAACGCTGAGCTGTGCATTTGTCACAACATTGATATGTGAGACGGGAAGGACTGAAATAAGATCGGTGTTTAGTCAATGTCTGTGTTGCTTCCCCTTGCCCATATGTGCACAATATCTTCTCTTACAACTCTTTGACCCAGAGGTTGAAAGATGCTTTGCATTCCAGTTAGGAGTTGAATGGCAGCGTGGACTAATAAATAAGGCATTGAATAGGCCACAGAAGACTTGGGTTCTAATTCTTGACCTGCTGTGTGATCTTGGGCAAATCACTTCACTCCTCTGTGCCTGTTTCCCTTTCCTCCCTTTAGTCAATTTCGACTATTTAAGCTTTTGGGGATGATCCTTTTCTTTTTGTTTGTACAGAGCCTTGCACAACAGGCCTCAGCAATCTCAGCTGGGTGCTCTAGGGATTATCATAATACAAATAGCCAGGAAACAAATAATTGTATTATTTTTAGCAGGAATCCAATGGAAAATCTTCTTTTGCATGAAGGACACTGAAGCTGGAGTGCAGCAGAATCTTGCATTGTGTCATCTGTCGCATCAGTGACTGGAGCCTGAAAATCACTGCAGGTGTGTTGAAGCTGTCCTGTGATAAAGTCTGCGGGCTTTGCATCTTTGATAATGGTTTCTCTTCCAAAGGAGGCTTGTATGAGATGCCAAGAGCATGACACAGACTTGGTTGACCTCGGGAGTTGCCATTTTACTGTAATATGATCACAGACTTGCACTCATGTTTTTTATTCCATTCAATGGGCCGGATTCATCCCTGCTATCACTCTGCCGACTTTAACTTGGCCCAAAGTCTAAAACAGTTTGCCCGTTTACATTGGTTGGGCCCAGTCCATTGGCGTCAATGGGAGCAAGGTTGGAATCTTAGTTTAGTGAGTTAAATTAAGCCCCATTCATGGCTGCGTATAATCTAGATACTGGTTTTGAAACACTCACATTTATTCTGTGTTGCATTTTCTGTGACTGCGTTCTCTCTCTCTCCCTGAGGTAATCTCTCTGTCATGCCAGCTCTAAGAACAGCACATTCTGTAGCCCAATGAATGTTTCACATTATACAAATGAAACATGCAAACTTGTATTTAAACACATGCTTTTTAAGAATTGATTTGACTGCAGACTGTTGTCGTTTCAGTGCTGTTTGCAAAACTGTCGATACAGCCACGTGCCCCCAGTGGATCCAGTTATAAAGTGTAATTATTTTTCCTTTTAGGAGCAAGTAGTGTTCCCTAATGGTTAAAGCAGGTGACTCCCCGGGAATAGGGATTGAGAGGTTTTGTTTCTGGATCTGTCACTGAGTCTCTGTAACTTGGAATATGTCTCTCAATCTCCCTGCTCCTCTGTTTTCCTTATGTAAAATAAATATAAGAAGTCATTGGGCTTAATTAGTTGTAAGTGCTATGGGATCCTGCAGTGAAAGGTGCTATAGAAGGAATAAGCCTTATTCCAAATTGTGCAAATCGTATCCTATACTCAAGCTGTTTGATACTTTTGGCCATAGTGTTTCAGCAGAGGGAGGTGGTGGTATTGAGGGGAAGTGCTAGGGTGGTATGCTCACCTAAAGCAGAGATTCTTAGCCCTTTTCTGATTGTCATCCCAAATCTTGCTACGTGTAACTTTGTACCAGGCCCTCAGGGTTCCAGGGTGCTTCAAAGTGTGCAGCATAGAAATAGTGGCTTTCTCTGTGTGCTGTTGCTGGTATCTGAAATGGACAGATGGAATGGTTGCAGGCAAGTGGCTGAGTGAATCCATTTAATCAGACACTGGCAATGGGAACAAATTCACAACTCCTCCGACAACGGCAGGCGACCCCCTCTTGAGTATCTCTGGCCTACAGCGCACTGCTGGGAAAACCTCCTGTCAACAACTGAACAAGTGTATATACACCATGGCTCCTGAGAACTTTATAGTGACGGGGGAATCCTCAGATCCTCCTCCTCCAAAAGTACAGGCCTCCAAATCTCGTTTCCATTACTTAGTAGCAGTTTTAGTTCCTCCAGTAGAGGGCAGCGGCAGAATGAGATTGGAGTGATGGAGCGGCTGATTAGGGTGACTGCTGCCCAGATATCCTGATTTTATACACATAGTCCTTGTATTTGGGGCTTTGTCTTATATAGGTGCCTATTACCCCCCCCACCACCACTTGTCCCGATTTTTCACACTTGCTGTCTGGTCACCCTAAGACTGATTGATTCCTAATAACGGGTGATGACCATAGTAGCGGCATGTGGTATATCAGCTGATGCTTTGCTCGTAAGGCAAGATGACAAGAAGTTGAACCAATGTGTTTGGAAATGAAAGTTACTTCATGTTGGAATTGTATTTAACAACTATTATTAATTGTTACAGCACCCAAAGAAGTGCTAATTATGTCTCAGAACAAACAGGAAGACACAGTCACTGTCCCAGAGTTTGCCATCAAGTGTCAGACATGACACAGCTAGTGAAGATAACTAACCATAGAAAGATAGTGTTGTTTAGTGGTTAGAGAGCAAGAGACTGGGTGTCAGGAGACCTGAATTCTAATATCAGCTCTGACACAGACCTGCTAAGTGACCTTTGGGTAAGTCACTTCTCTCTTGGCCTCAGTTTCCCCATCTGTACAATGGCATTCATACCATTTATCTTCTTTCTAATGCACTTTGAGTTCTATGTAAATGCAAAGAACCAGGATTGTTAAAGGGACGGTGCCAGGAAGGGGCAGGTTATCAGCCGGGAGGCTGCACAGTCACTCATTTTAGACAATTGTGCGTCCTGATGGCTGAATTAATTTTTTCACAATAACTGACTCCCAACGATGCTGTGGCTTTATTGAAGTGTTTGATTTTTCATGTTGTTTTGGGATTGGGGTGGAAACGGTGTGGTCATTTGGCAGCCTTGTCTATACTGGCATTTTCGCCTCCGCGGGTGGCTAAAAATCCAGCATACACAAGCCCCAAATAACTCTCAATCTAAACAAAAAAGCAAGATGCTAATGTCCTGTTAATACTATTGATGAGATTATGTGCATTTTGTTGGTCTGTGAGGAGAGAGTTCATTACAAGGAATTTGATGTTAAAGTTATTGGAAAGTTAAGCACCAGTCTTTATCAGCCTTGGCATTTGTGTTGCTGGGAATTACGTCCCGATACAGGCATGTTTTCCCCATGCTGGGAGTCATTTAAATCATTTGTAACAGAGAGAGCACACAACTGAACTGTGTGGTAAAATAACGTTCAGTTACAGGCTCCAACCTTTTAAATTCAAGATGGGCCCGAGCCGTGGAGTTTGGGTCCAGAGCCAAACTGGAACTTTCACAAAATTCTTGGGTGACCATCACAAGCTATTGGACTTGATAATGTTCACTTAAACAGCAGGGAAGATCGAGTTCCTCCAGTGCAAGGATTACTGGGTGGAGTTCTGTGGCCTGTGTTATGCAAGATATCAGTCTAGAAGATCATTGTAGGTCCTTTCTGGCCATAAAAACTTGTGTGACAGCTCCTCAGCTGGTGACTTCAGTGGAGCTATGGTGCTTTCACCAGCTGAGTGGATCCATCCATCTAGGGAAGTTCAAGAGGAGTGGGATTCCGGTGCTGCAGTTTCTAATTCAAGCAGATGTTTTGCTTGTCTGGTGACACCAAAATTCAGTATCTCGGGGTAGACTGGATTAGAGCTCTGGGAGGACAAAAGATTGGCATTTTTGCTCCTTAAACCAGTGGTCTGGTAGAATCCTAGAACTAATAGAAGAGGCTTGTGGTGACGTAGCAGAGATCGGAAGGTGGAAGTTTCTCAAGGTTTTTGGGTAGCTGGAGACAGCTAGGAAACTGGCACCGAGCAGGGACCAGCCTGTGAAGTGAAGGAAGCTGGTACCTGAAGCTCTGTGGAAAGGCTTGGATGTAATTATTCCCTGTAACTTGCTACTAGTCTTACTACTGTCCCTACCCAAGAAGGTCTGCAGTGTCTTGCTGCCGACGTTTGGAAGGGCTGCTGAGAGCTTTTTGCTACAGTTTTCCCCCCATTGGGTCCTTCAAAGCCAGTTTGGGGTGGTGGGTGGAGGAACTTGGAGGAAAATACAAGAGAGAGGGAGGTGCTGCTGCTGCTGCTGCCGTGTCCCTGTTTAACATTGCAGTGATTGTTATTAACAAGGTGCTGATGGAAGCCAGACAGCTTTGCTGCCATGTGGGAGCGAGAACCACAGCTAGTGGCCTTCATGTCATCCAGACCCTAAATGTAACCTTTCATCGGGCAGCTAATGCTCACAAGCCTGCCTGTTCCCCGGGAGATTTGTGACTGCTCTGCACAGTGCAGATTGATTTAATTAATGTTACGGGATTAACTAACTGGAGGATTAATTTGTTATTAATTATTTGCAAAGCACTTTGGAAAGCAGCCAAGTGAGAGATAAGTGGTATCAATATTAGTACAGTTATTATACATTACCAAACCTTCAGATTTGAAGCATTAAGCTTCTGTGTTTGCCTTCCAGACCCAATCAAGTATATATATATATATATTCTCCCTGATTGCCCAGGATAGATACACATGGATGTTACCCTCTGAAAATAGGGGTATTGCAGGTATGAAGTTGCAGGAGGGAAAGGGGTGTGGCTGAGAAGACAGCACCTTTGAGTTTCTCTGGAACAGTATTATTTTTTAATCTGTAGTGACAGTTTAGCCATGTGATATCAGAACACACCCCTCTTGTGCTAATAAGAATACTTTGCATGTACGTAGCCTCTTTCTTCAAAGGAAGCCAGAGCTCTTTACGAGCATTAATTAACCATTTCAACACTCCTATAAGGCAGGTAAGTGGCATCATCCCCATTTTAAAGATGGTGAAACGGAGGCCTGGCATTGGTGATTTACCCAAGATCCCACAGCGAGTCAATGGCAATCTGTTTTTGGTTGGGACGGCGGTAAACCTCACGAAAGAAAATATTCTGTTACTGCAGAAAGATTTCAGACTACAAGAATTAACTGAACTAACAGAGCTTCAGCCAAGTCGCTTTGGTTAAATGTTCAGTGCACTTAGAAGACATCATTAAACCCTTAAGTCCTTTGCAGGCCACAAGCAATAGAATCTGTCGAAGCATATTGGTTGAATTAATTTCCTTACCTATTAAGAATCTTTCTTGTATTAATTTTACTGGTTTATAAAGCGATCTTCAACGGTGTGTGAGATGATGTAAAAGTTTTAAGATTATAATTTGAAACAAAAGTGGCCCAGGAACCAGCTAAGGGGTGAGGTGGGAGGGAAACCATCTGAAAGGAAAATGGGAAGCCCAAAAGGATCAATAGCAAAGCCTTACTGAGCTTTGAAAGTAGCCACAGAGCAGACTCCAGTTGAGACACACAAGAAGCAATGCCGTAGATGGCCAGCTCCCCAGTGTAACAGAAGTCATGGAGTTGGTGGCTACTGATTCCTGTCATGTACAGGACACTAACCTTTTGTAATGCTGACCTACATGCGGTGACTGGGGTCCGGGAATTAAGAACGTTCTCTTAAACTCACTCTTGACACACAGCCTGTGCCAGATTCAGCCTAGGGAAGAAGTTTAGAGACAAACTCTGCTGTAGAGGGACACGAGAAGATGGGCGCTCAGGTACATAGTTTAAGATTCTGTTTTTCCTTTGGCTGTAACAAAGCTTCTTACAGATAATTATCCTCTTCCCGTCTAGCATAGTGGTGCTGAGCTGGCGTTTTTACGTTCACCCCAGGAGGTGTGACTCCGCCTGACTAAAAGACATCTCCGTTCTCCTCCGGGCATCGAATATTCTGTTTTTAATTAAGCTTTGTTTTAATTCTCTCAGTAAATTTTCCTACTGGTGACAAGTGTTGGATTGAAAGCCCTGGAGACCAAAGTGCCAGATGCAAAGAAAAAGGTAGCTGCAGTCTTCACTGATGTGCTTCAGCTCTGATAGGGAGGGGCCATGTCTATGGGTAAGAATCTCCTTGGCCTCTCTGGTGAGGACGCGACCCAGAGTGGCAGTAACTGCCCTGATTCTGACTGGTGGAGGCAGTTGTCCTCCAGGCCTGACTGAAGCCCCCTCCCCACCAGTTAATTTCACAGCATTGAAAATACTCTTCTAAGTAAATAACTAGGTAGAAGTAGCTACAGTGGGTTATGGATTTGCAGCGCTCTGTGGTTGGATCACCCTTTCTCTCTAAACCAGGTAAGATGATCAGTGTGACCCCACTTGAACGCAAGGCAGTGGGCATGATGAACACGTGCCTTTCCCCAGCCCCTTGTCTGCAGCCCCCTGATTTGATACCACGCTTGTAAGCTTTGATGCTAGGGTTGCTGTCTTGTGTTTGGATCCCAGGTATCTCCCCGAGTAAGAACCATTCGAGGCGTCTGGATGGTGGAGAACAAAATCCAAGTTGTAGCATAGCATCAGCCACCCCGGACGTGCTGCACTTGTCACTGGGGCTGGGCCAGATTAAACACCACGCACGGTATGTTTGTCCCTGGCAGTCTGTGACTCGGGTCATGGAGCGATGTCATCATGAACAGCCTGGAGAGCACATGAGGCAGATGGCCTGTTGGATAGAGCCCCACAGTGCCCAAGGCTGGGAAGACCTGTTCTTGCTGATGACCTTCTGAGGGCGTGGGTATATCTACAATTCGAGCTGGGTGTGTGTGGGAGGGTGTGTGACATACCCATGCTAACGGCGATGGCTAAAAATAGCAAGTAGCTGTGCCGGCATGAGCCATGGGACAGGCTAGCGGCCCTGAGTACATGCCTATGATCATACTCCCGGGGTGGCTAGCCACTCCTGCTGCTGCAAATGCACTCTGGTTTTCGCGTGCAGGCGCTCACTGAGCCAGCACAGGTATGTGTCCTCGAGCTGGGATGCCCTCCCCCAGTTCCCAGTGTAGACATATCCTCTGGCCAGCTGGGGCGGGCTGCTGTTAGGGCAGCTGTGGGAGGGCTACAAACCCTATGAAGCCAGATATAAAGCCCTGCCCCTGAAGAGGCAAGGTCCTGGCTGCTGCAATTGTCAGAGCAGCCAGGGAGGGGAACTGGCCATTCCCGCTGCCTGGAACAAGGTCTGCCTCCCTAGCCCCTGGGGCAAGGGGCTCTGTGTGAAGTGGGCATGAGCCCTGCCCCCTAAGACAGGAGCCCATGTGGTTGTGGTGGGGGTGGGGGTTGCTCAGGAGAGCAAAGGGCCCTACTACTCTGTTCTGTGCATTGACTTTTCCTTTATTTAAAACTAAAATGATGACGACTGCATTATTTGCCACGGCAGAGCCACAACCTCATCCATTTCCTGCCATGGCAACTAGCTTTGCTCATCACCAGTCCCTGAAGCCATCCAGCCCCATGTACCCTCTCCCTCTGCCGAACCCACAACGTTATGGTTGCAGAATTGTTCCTCCAAAGCTTGAAACCCGGTTGCTTTGATGTGCTCTCTGTCTAGGCCGATGTGGTTTAAAATCCTTGTTTATGAATTCCATTGCCAGTGCCTCGTTTTAACAGACATCTTTGCTGCAGACCAAGTATGTGTAATTAGTGACTTGGCCTAGCTGAGCTCGCGTCGCGACATCCTGCAGTGCTCAGAGACCTGCTAAAGAGAAGCTGGCACCAATCAGATGGACCTTCTTATTTTATGGGGCCGGAGAGCAGTTTCATTGTTCATAAGAACAGCAGCTCACTGCAGTGTGAAAGTGTAGTTCAGTGTAAGCATTCTGCCTCCCACCCCAGGCCTCCCTTAGAACAGACAGTTGGCCAGCGTGGGTCTCTCTGGGGCTCAAGGAAAGCGTAGAAGTGAATGTAAGGAACCTACTCTAGGCATGCAGCAAATCTCAGCTGATTCTTCTTGCTGAATGTGCTGCTTGTGCACCAAATGCCTGACTCTCTCCTGTGAAGGATCTGAATTGGGGATTCAAATCCTGAGGGGCCTGGGTATTTGCTTGCCCACTCTGGGAGTGCTCCCGGTTCACCCCTCCCTTTTCATTTAGGAAATTCAACCTGTTGCCCAGGTCCTGACCCTGCAAGGGAACAAGCACTCTGGTCCAGATCCCGCAAAGCATTGAATGACATGTTTAACTGTAAGCATGTGAGTAGTTAAAGTTAAGCAGGTGCTTAAGCGCTTTGGCCTTGATCTAACAAAGTGCTTCTCACCTTGCAGAATCAAGCACGTCTGGCATACCTAGAAGCGTTATACGATCCTGTCCTATCTGTGGGGTGTTGGCAAAGCAGGAGAACCCAGAGCAACACATCAGAAGAGAAACCTGGGGAACCAGGGCCCGCTCTACTGCTAGCTCAACACTGGAGTGAGGGACAATCCTAGGCAAAAAACAAAGGTATCTCTTGCTGTCCCAGCCTGGACTGGCATTGCTGCCTAGGTTATGTATAAGAGCTGGGCACACCTTTGTTTTTCAGCTGAAACTCTTCCTGTCTGAAAAATGCCGATTTGGGTAAACTGAAGCATTTCCAGAGTTCAGGATGATTTCGGGGAAACAAAAAATGAAATTTGTTTTGAAAATGTCAAAATAAACCATTTCAACAAAGATTGAAACAAACCATTTTGATTTTTCAGGCTAGATTCACAAGGGGCATTAGGTGCCATTCACAAAACTGGAGAAGGAGGGGGTGATGTCCCCGTTATAGTCAGTAGCCCAGTCACCTAGCGCACTCCCCTGGCAGGTTTGAATCCCCGCTCCGGAGCAGGGACTTGAACTTGGGTCTTCCCCCTCCTAGGCAGATGAGTGATCCGTTGAGTACTCCGGTGGGAATCTCTCCTGTTGAAGCTGTTCTATGTGGTATAAATTATTAAATTATTCATTGGCGCAAGGACAAAAACCTGAGTGTCCCGTTTCCCCACTCCCATGAGTGCTATAATCACTGAGCTGTAGAGTCATTCTCACTTGCTCTCTGGCACAACGCCCATTCAGGTCTTTTATACAAAGTAGAGAATCCTCAGTGAGAGAGTGGGAGAGCCCCTCACCCCAGAACAGCCGATATCCCAGCAGAGAGGGCACTGACCTGAGATGGATTCACATTCCTGCTCCCCAGCAAGGCGAGTGCCCTAACCACTGAGCTGTTGGGCATAAGGGGGGTGCCACCACCCGTGGTTTTGTGACTCTAGACCTTCATTTCCTTTAACTTTTATTAAAGAAGGTTAAAAATGCCCCGAATCAAAATGTAACATTTCATTGCAGGTCAAACAGAACATTGTTTTTTCTTTTTTTGATTTCCCAAACATTCCGGTTTCTGTTTGACCAGCACTGATTTTTTTTTCCCCTCGGAACTGTGCCAGAGAACCAAAAAATCAGTTATTCACCCAGTACTGCTTAATGTGCTTATTTGTGCCCTCTCCTTGGTCTTTCTTGAAGACCAAGAAACATGTAGCTGGGCAAACAAAAACGGAACAGACCGAGTACAGCTCCCTTTAGTATCTACTATCTGCCTTGCTCCTCCCAAGCAGCAGGGGCAGCAGGGGAGAAAACACAACAGGGCTTTTTTTTGGAAAATGTAACGTGTGGGCAATGGAGGCTGGCATCATGGGCCGATAAGAGGCGAGCTTGGTTGTGAAGGAGAGATGATGGGGGCAGTGGAGGCTGACAGGGAAAGGCCTGGAAAGTAAAGACAAGATAGTTGAGACGCAATAACTCTGTATATCCTGTTCAGCGTTTCTTCAGGGTTAATTCCATGTTCGTGATGTCCCCACCAAAGTAAGTAAAAAGTCGGGATATTTGTATTATTCATATAGCAATTTGGGCCTGATTCTCATTTAAACTAAGGCCCCTTTGCACCATCCTGGCAGCGTACAGAGGTCTTAAAACAGGTATAAAAGTTTTAAGGCTCTTTTACATTTCCCGAGTCGTGTCAAGGAGGTTTATTGTAAATGACAGTGTGGCCTTATAAATGCTTATGGTGCTTTAGTGATTCGAACTGGTTTAAATTTTTGGACTGAAAAAATTTCCTGTCAAAATCAATCTGGGTGGGGACTTCACTAAGAATTTGCACATTGCTCTCTGCTGAATGTATTGTTTTATGTGGCTAATCATAGGTGATCACCGCCTAAGAGCAACCTTCTGTGTCTCACACACAATACGATTCTCCAGTTTCAAAGCACTGGATCAACTTACCCAGGTGAAGAAAATTAGCATTTGCCACTTTTGAAAGCCAAATATTCATTCTTTGTTTCTTTATGGCATAATCTTTAATGTCTTCAATTTAACATAATCCAGCTGTGCTTTCCAGCTCTGGGTTTGTGTGTTCTGTAAAGCTGAGCACTAACAGGGCCTCAGTCCTTTAAGCTTTTTTGTCATAAGACGTAGGGTTGGGGGAGCTGATCCCTTTTGTTATAGACCAGGTGCTGTCAAAGAAAGACCATCCAAAAATAGATCATGTGAGCTGTTAAAACAATCCAGCTATGTGGAGAATGCTGTACTTTTCATTTCTTGTGCAATTTGTCCAGGAGAAGAATTGGATCCAAACCCTTGCATTTGGGTGGCATTAACAATCTTGAACCTGGAGCTGCATTTCACTAGCTTTATCATTATAGTGGGCTGACCCAAAATTCTGGATCCAAACATCCCCGAACTTTGGAGTGTTCCAAATCCAGATCCAAACGTTGCCTCTTTGGCATCTCTCCACTGGTTTATAGACACTAGTAAGAGGCATAAGGGCTATTAGCTACATTCTGTGATTTTTTCTATCTTTGTTCTCATTGCAAAGGCAGTTCTGTACACTCTAAAAGTTGTGAGGTGCAGAAGGTCAGAGCTTTGGCGAAAAGATGGCAAGATATGCACATGCCTAATTCAAAAAAATGGGTGGTGAGAAAGAAACAGTGTAGATTTCCGCAAAAGCATGTATTGCATGATGTTGCTTTAGTTCTTGTTCCAAGCCTTTGCTTAGTCACACCGCAATGGTCCTCACACCTGTGCAGCCAACCCAGTTTTAAGACGGTTCATTCCGCCTAACCTAGAACTAAGAACTCAAACTCATTGTACTTTTCTGTTTGGAAGGTTGCCTTCGGGGATCTGTGCTGATATCGAGGGAGTGAGGAACCCTGAGTACTTTCTCTGGAGCAAAGAGGATTCAGAATGAGAAGGTAAAACTCCAAACAAGGTTCTCTTAACGAATCACAACATTCTACACAGCGTCATAATAAAGTAGAGTAAGGTTCCTGTTTGGTTCTGGGTGTGAGTCAAGATGCTGATATTATTATTGCTTTATATATTCATAAAGAGAGCGAGCCAGTGCAAAACCTGTATTTAAATACCCACTTGTATTTAAATACCCAGAATAGGAGTTAAGTGTGCATAGCCTCATGCAAGCCCTCTATATGGAGGCAAATTTCACCATGAGCCTCCAAGACCATTGTAGGTGCCATACAGACAATTTAAAATGCGACAGTCCCATCACTAAAGAGTTTACAGTCTCAGGGCCCGGATCCGGTGGACACCATGTGCATGGGACCTAAGTGAAGAGGCAGCATGAAAAGTGGCAGCAAAAGAGAGGGAGGGGGCTGGGGCTGGGCGTTAAGGGTGACAAATAGAAACGGATGAGTTCTCTTCGTGGTAGCCGTTCGTCAGTGGAAATCACAGAAGGGAGTTGTGGGTCATTCTTGGCAAAGGATCGGGGTCTGCATATTTCTGCACGTGTGCTCATTGGTATGGGAACACCCTGTATGCATCCCCCCCCCCAAACAGTATTAGAAATAGATTATATGAGGAGAGGGGAGCTCTTGGGCTCATCTTGGTTGGCACTGGCCCATACTAACCTGGCTCCCATTTGGGGGTGATGCCTCCTGTTTCCAGATGCCAGCCCTTTAAGTGTTTGACCATTTTGGATGGATTATGGCTCCCTTCTAGAAATCCTGTAAAATGTGCCATAGCCTCTGTCTGAGCTTTACGTCTGAACTGGCTTGCACAGTGGAAATAATTTCAAGGAAAATGAATACGTTTTTGTTTTTTCTTTTTTAGACTACTCCTATTCAGTTGATTTTTTTTCAGGCAGTTCAGTTGTTTTTTATTAGAAAATTTAGTGTCAACTCGATGAGTTTTAGACCTTGTGGTCTCTTCTGGCCCTGTGATTCTATGAATTGTTGCTTGACATAGACTGTTTGCTGGATTAAAAAAGAATGCAAGCAAGCACGCTCCAGCTAAAGCCTGAAGATATTTCAGTGTTTTCCTTCCATCAGGGTTGTTACTTTGTTATACAACAGTGAAAATGGTCAGACCCACCAAACTGTTTCAACTTCCAGCTGCAGACACTACAGAATTAATGAACTTCTCTGTAAACTAGTCGGGGCTGTTTCCAGGGGTGGATAAAAAACCCTTTGGCCAGTTCTGGCTGGGGGTGGTAGAGGGGGATAGTGGAATTTGTAATCCCGGCCAGTATAAACATTTAGCTTTTTCCTGTCCAAAGCCCTGCCTCCAAGGGTCCACCTCAGGGTTCTGTGAAAATTAACCTCTTTGCACAACTTCCCGTCCAGGCTGCCCTGCTGCAGCAGACATGGAGATGTTGCTCAGAAAAGGGACAGCCAGGCCAGGGCTATCACTTCGTATGTTGCAGCATTTTAAAGGCATCCCAGTGGCTTAAACATTCAGGAGAACTGAAAAAGACACAAAACAAAACAAAACCCCCCACAATTTGGGCCTTAGGTTACATTCAGGCCCCTTTATGCCTCTCCGGTACTAGAAAAAGGCCTTAAAGTGAATGGAAACAGTCCCCCTGAGAATACCCCTCGACAGAGGGTGTTCCGAGGTGGTGCAGGGCTGGCATCCGGCTCCACACTGACCCTGCTTCTAGTGAATGAGATGTGTTGGGAGAATTGTAGTACAGGTATTCTCTGCTTTTCTGGGCCCATAGAGGCCACGGGAGCCAGTGTGTAAGTTAGTGCAGTCCTGAGGCTGCTCTACCTTACACCGTGGACTAGGAATGGGCTTGCATGGCTCCATAATACATGGAGCGCTGCACAAAGATGATTTAAAGCAGGGGTCTCAAACATGCGGCCCGCGGGCCGCATGCGGCCCTCGGAGTTCTTCCCTGCGGCCCGCGGAGCTCCCCCAGTTACTTCCTGCCGCCACCAAACTCCCCTCACCCCTGCCCCTCTCCCCGAGTTATTTTCTAAGCTCCCCGCGCGCTGCTCCCCAATGTTTGGGGCCGGGTCTCTCCCCTGGTCCCACCTGCCGCCCCCACGCGCCTCCCCCCAGTGTCTCCCGGCCCCCACTTGCTGCCCCCTCACCGTCCGGGAGCTCACGCTGACTCCACTCCTCCGCTATGCCGGCTTCCGGCATCACCTGCTGCTGCAGGGTCCTAGCGCCCCCCAGCACTAAGCCAGGGCACGCTGCCCTTCCCCTGCCCTAGTCCTGAGACTCTCCAATGCCCCGAGCCTCTCCAATGCCTCAAACCCCTCACCCTCAGCCCCACAGCCCTCACCCCTGCACCCCCTCCTATCCCCAAACTCCGTCCCAAAGCCTGCACCCCCACCCCCTGCCGCAGCCTGGAGCCTGCACCGAGCACAGAGCCTGCACTCCAGACCCCCTCCCCCACCCAAACTCCCTCCCAGAGCCTTAGGCAGTAAATCTAAGTGCGTGTTTTGTCCTTTGAGTGAGGTGCATTACTGAGTGTATATATTTATTAAAACTGCTTGGAAATGACTTCGTCAAAAAAAAGAACACTCATGGAAGAAAAGAGAGTTTTCCAAGACAAATGGGAGAATTTATATTTTTTCACAGAGGTAAAAGATAAAATTCAATGCCTTATTTGTCAGCAAACGATTGCTGTTCCCAAGGAGTATAACGTGCGTCGGCACTATGACACGATGCACCGTGAAAAATATGATGCATTCACCGGAAAAATCCGAGAGGAAAAAGTTCAGCAACTTAAAGCAGCATTTGCCAAGCAAAGAAATTTATTTTCAGGGATTAACAAGTCTAGCGAAGATTCAGTAAGAGCAAGTTTTGTGATAAGCGAAATGATAGCTAAATCATCACGACCTTTTACAGAAGGCTTATTCATAAAAGAATGTCTTATGAAGGCCAGTGAAATTTTATGTCCTGATAGGAAGAAAGTTTTTGAAGGCATAAGCTTGTCTGCAAATACAGTTGCCTGCAGGATAACGGATTTAGCTGATAATGTGCAAAAACAATTGATTCAAATGGCAAAAGACTTTGAAGTATTTTCAATTGCTCTTGATGAGAGTACAGATGTATCAGATACCGCACAGTGTGCAGTGTTCATTAGAGGTGTGGACTGCAATTTGAATATAACTGAAGGATTGCTAGACTTAATGCCACTGAAGGGTACCACAACGGGACGTGACATATTTCAAGGATTGGAAGAGTGCATTGAAAAAGCTGCGCTGCCATGGAACAAACTCGTATCTTTGGCTACGGACGGTGCGCCATCAATGTGCTCTGAAAACATTGGTGTGGTTGGATTATTGAAGACCAAACTGAACAGCCTCAATATACCAGGAATTAGCTTCACCAGTATACATTGTATTTTGCACCAAGAAGCCCTGTGTAGTAAAAGTCTACAAATGAAAGAAGTTATGGATGTAGTTGTTAAAACTGTTAATTTTATACGTGCACGAGGGCTGAATCACAGACAGTTCACTTCTTTTCTAGCAAGTATGGACAGTGAATATGGGGAACTTCTGTATCACACTCAAGTTAGATGGCTGAGTCGTGGAAATGTTTTGAAGCGTTTTTTTGCACTTAAAGAGGAGATTGATTCCTTCATGAAAATGAAAAACAAGGGGGTTCCACAGCTTGCTGATTCCACTTTTATCTGCAACCTTGCTTTTCTAACAGATGTAACTGATCACCTGAATGCACTGAACTTGAAACTTCAGGGTAGAAAACAGGTGATAACACAGATGTATGACAGTATTAAGTCATTCAAAGTCAAGCTTACTTTATGGGGGAAACAGCTGACTGCTGGCAATTCGGTCCATTTCTCAACTCTGAATTCCTTAGGAAAAGTTGAACCCAAATCCTTGAAAGAATATGCAGAGATCATTTCTAACTTACACAAACAGTTTGATGTGCGGTTTAAAGATTTCAAGGCACTTGAACCACATTTTCAACTTTTTTCCACACCATTTGCTGTTGAAATTGACAATGTTGCAGAGGAAATGCAGATGGAGTTAGTGGAGCTTCAGTGTGACACGATTTTGAAGCAGAAGTATACAGATGTTGGAATTCCAGAATTCTACAGGTTTCTTTCACAAGAAAGATTTCCCATGTTATTCTCTGCTTCTGCAAGGATAATGGCAATGTTTGGAAATACATATATATGTGAACAGTTTTTCTCTTCCATGAAGATTAACAAATCTGTGTTAAGGTCAAGGCTCACTGATGAACATTTGCAAGCAACACTGAGATTGGTTTCGTCTCAGGATATCAAACCTAATATTGATGCTCTGGTTGATGCAAAACGCTGCCAGCTAAGTGGCCAAAAATGAAATGACTGTCAAAATTAGCACTGACGTTTCACATTACAGTTAAAGAAGTTAATAAAAAAGTTAATAAATTGACTTTTAATAGCATACTATATTTTAATACTATACTACTATATTACTCTTCATTTTTTTTTCTGCCTACCTCCAGGCGCTTCCCGCCACCAAGCCGCCAAACAGCTGTTGGTGGCGCTTAGCACTTTCCAGGAGGGAGGAGGGAGGAGCGGGGAGCCGCGCGCTTAGGGGAGGAGGTGGAGAAGAGACAGGGCAGGGGCGGGGCCTCATGGAAGGGGTGGATTGGGGGTGGGGCCAGAGGCAGCAAGGGGGCGTGTCAGTGATGCGGCCCTCGGGCCAATGCACTAGTCCTCATGCGGCCCTCGGGGTCATTTGAGTTTGAGACCCCTGATTTAAAGTCACCTTTTCCGCCCTACGCTACCCCTGTCCCAAGCACAGTAGCAGAGTCTCTGGAGAATCAGACCCCTTGTGTTCTTAGATACTAATCAGCTTTAGAATTCAGAATCCGGGGAGGATTTTAACTCTGCCATTTCTGGGGGGCTTCATGATACCTTCACAGAAGCTCAGCCGTGCTAACCGTCTGCCTTATCCAGAGGTCTAAATCCTAGTACCCACCTTTATAAAACAGGCCTATCCTAACACAAAGCCTTTAACACAGTGGCTCTCAAACTTTTTTTACTGGAGACCCTTTCACATAGCAAGTCTCTGAGTGCAACCTCCCTTATAAATTAAAAACACTTTTTTGTATATTTAACAGCATTATAAATGCTGGAGGCAAAGCAGAGTTTGGGGTGGAGGTTGACAGCTTTCGACCCCCCATGTAATAACCTTGTGACCCCTTGAGGGGTCCTGACCCCCAGTTTGCAAATCCTGACATCTGAAGAGCCACTTTGACACTAGCTGGATATGGCCAAGAGCCATGAAAATGAAACCTATTTAGCATTCTGCAGAGCACATAAGGAGCTTATAATAAAAGTCACAGTTAATACATCAGAATAGCTGCAGGTTACGATAGAAGCAGTATTATTTAGAGCTTGCAGAGGGATCTGGCAGGTGGAGGCTGTCAGCAGCTTTAGCAGAAGTCTGGCTCTAGAGATGTCACTGCCACCCACCCACATCATCATAACATTTAGTACTTTTAATCTTCATAGCTCCTTGCAAGTATTAACTAATTGATCCTCACGACCCTCCTGAGGGCTAGAGCTAGTAGTCAGCTAGCAACTAACTAGCTGGGCTTCTGGCTCTGCCACTGGCACACTGCACCTTGGATAAGTCACCTAGGGGTGAACTTTTAATAGTGGCCAATGAATTTGGGTGTCAAAATGTTTGGGTGCTCAGCCTCAGGTAAGATGGGTGTGCAGCCTACAGTAAAGCCTGATTTTGGGAGGTGCTGAGTACCTGCAGATTATAAGATCATGAGTGGTGTGGAGAAAGTGAATAAGGAAAAGTTATTTACTTGTTCCCATAATATAAGAACTATGTCAGCAGGTTTAAAACAAATAAAAGGAAGTTCTTCTTCACGCAGCGCACAGTCAACCTGTGGAACTCATTGCCTGAGGAGGTTGTGAAGTCTAGGACTATAGCGGCATTTAAAAGAGAACTAGATAAATTCATGGGTGCTAAATCCATTAATGGCTATTAGCCAGGATGGGTAAGCAATGGTGTCCCTAGCCTCTGTTTGTCAGAGGGTGGAGATGGATGGCAGGAGAGAGATCACGTAAGTTTGAAATTCCCATTGGTTTCAACTGGCATTTGTGTGGGTTCTCAGCACTTCTTCAAATGGGCACCAAGAAAACCCAGGCCACTTGTGAAAATCATCCCTTTGCTTTTCCGTGCCTCAGTTTCCCATCCTGGGGCTAATCCTTCCCAACTCACTGGAGTGTGTTGAGGCTTCATTCATTCATGTTTGTAAGGTGTTTTGAGATCACCAGATGGAAGGTGCTATACAAGTGCAAATTATTATGTATTATCCTAATGTAATTTTTTTTAGTTGTATCCCTAAGAGCCCCATACAAGAGTTAAGGTGGCTGATCAAAATTGGGAGATTTCATTGAAGTCGTCCACTCCAACTATGCAATGCAAACCTTACTGAACTAGTAGGATTTTGCTGAACGTGTTTTCTGTTTTGAGGCTGTGCCAATAAAATTAGACTGGCACAAGATGAAGGACAATTGTGTTTTATTCTGTAGTTTTCTTGGTGCGTTTTCTAGCTATAATTGATGTCAAAAGATATATTGCCTGTTCTGGTAGTCACTGATGTAGTGAACCTAAGGCTTTTGGCCTTTATATCCAGTCCAAATTCTGGCCTCTACTTGCTAGGGCCTGACCAAATTCACAGTCCATTTTGGTCAATTTCACAGTCAGGGGATTAAAAAAATTGTAAATTTCATGATTGCAGCTATTTAAATCTGAACTTTTAGGGTGTTGTAATTGTAGGGGTTCTGGCCCAAAAAGGAGTTGGGGGGGTGTAGCGGGCCGGTGTGGCTCCCCTCCTCCCCGGAGAGGGTTGAGCCCCGGACACAGGAAGGGGCGGGGCTACAGCAGGGTGAGCCCGCCCCTCAGAGGGTCAGGCGGTGACCCGGAAGAATAAAAGCCGGGCCTCCCAGCTCAGTCAGCTCTCAGCCACCGGGGAGAGCAGACCTGCCTGAGGGAGCTCCTACCGGAGGAACCACTGGAGCCCCGAGCGACTGCCTGGACTGGACGGAGAGCACCCTACCTCGCTCCTGGGAAGACCAGCCGGAACTCCCCCGCGCCACCTACGACGAGGAGCCCGGGGGAACGCCCCAGCTGCCATGCTGTTACCCCGAGGAGCCCCCGGGGCAGGATTGGCTGGACTTCCCTAAGGACCTACCAGACCTACCCCCCAGCCCAGGTTGGGACGAGCCCATGCAGTGGGACTTCCCGGGGCGAGACGCCGTGGACCAGGTAGGCCAAGAGGGGGATAGTGGAAGTGGCCCGGGGGCAGCTGACCTCAGTCAGGCTGCTGACCAGACTGAACCCATGTCAGTGTGTTGCGGTCAGGATCCCCACTGACCGGCAGCGGTGACGACCGCTGCCTAGGGCCCCGGGCCGGGACACAGTGGAGTGGGTGGGCCTGTGTCCCCCCCTGCCACCCCACTCACGGGTGGCAGTCGTCCCCCTCTACCTACTGGCTCAGCCTGCCACAAGAGGCCTGAGCCCCTGTACTGTTTGCTACTGGGTCAGCCTGCCACAAAAGGCCTGAGCCCCTGTACTGCTTGCTACTGGCTCAGCCTGCCACAAGAGGCCTGAGCCCCTGTACTGCTTGCTACTGGCTCAGCCTGCTACCAAAGGCCTGAGCTCCTGTACTGTCGTTACTGGCTCAGCCTGCTACCCAAGGCCTGAGACCTATTTAGACTGTTTGTCGCCCAGCCCCTGCACCAGGGGGCCTGGGCCTGTCCTAGCCTTAAAGAGACAGGACAGAACCCCTGTGAGACAAGCGGGCCGGTGTGGCTCCCCTCCTCCCCTCAGAGGGTTGAGCCCCGGACCCACCTGTTACAGGGGGTCGCAAGGTTATTGTAGGGGAGTTGCGACACTGCTATGCTTACTTCTGCACTGCTGCCGGTGGTGGCGCTGCCTTCAGAGCTGAGCAGCTAGACAGTGGCGGCTACTGGCTGGGAGCCCAGCTCTGAAGGCAGAGCCGCCGCCGGCAGCAGCGTTGAAGTAAGGATGGCAGGGTATGGTATTGCCACCCTTACTTCTGTGCCGCTGCCTTCAGAGCTGGGCCCTCAGTCAGCAGCTGCCACTCTCCGGCCGCCCAGCTCTGAAGGGAGCAGTGCAGAAGTAACGGTGGCATGGTATTGCCATCCTTACTTCTGTGCTGCTGGTGATGGGGTGCTGCCTTCAGAGCTGGGCATCCAGCCAACAGCCGCTGCTTTCCAGCCACCACCTCCTGCTCTCCAGCCACCCAGCTCTGAAGGCAGTGCAGAAGTAAGGGTGGCAATACCATGACCCCCCTAAAATAAACTTATGCTCCCCCTGCAACTCCCTTTTGGGTCAGGACCCTCAATTTGAGAAACTCTGGTCTCCCCTGTGAAATCTGTATATAGTGTAGGGTAAAAGCACCCAAAAGACCAGATTTCACGGTCCATGACGCATTTTTCATGGCCGTGAATTTGGTAGGGCCCTACTTATTGCCTTCACCTGGCTTTCATGGGGGCGATTGAAGGCAGAGTATGGGAAAAGGCTTAAATCGCCATTGAAGGTAACAGATGCTGTATAGTCAATTATTTCCTCTTCTGCTGCTGAGCAAGGAGTTCCTGGAGCTTGGCCCAGCTTTTGAGAAATTTGGAGAAACTGGAAACTTAAAAAAAAAATTATTGTTGGCTCATGACAACTGCGGAAAAAAGAAGTGAGAGACCTGAATGCCACAGCAGGAGCTGCCTTCATCAGTTCCAACCTACTAAAAGTATGAAACTATAGTCTAGGGAACATGCCCAAATGAGTGTCTGGGCCTGATTCGCTGCTGTGTTACTCCACTTCTACCCCATTGGCATTACACTGATCTCAGTGGACTCACATTGGGGTAAAATGCACTGCGGAATTAGGCCCCTTTGTGTTAGAATGAAGCAGTGCAGAAGCTGTGCTCCGAGTTACACAGATGTAGCTCACGTTGATGTCAATGGGACGTACACGTGTCATTCTGGCCAAACTGAGCCTTTAAATTGTATCATCGCCAGCCCTGCAAAATGCTGTGAAAGGTGTGCTGTGGGTTCTGGTCTCATTTACACTGAGGCAGATCCAGAGTAACCCCACTGAAGTCAGCAGGTTGCACTGGGGTAACTGAAAGGCAAAATATTGCCCTTGGTCACCCAGTTGCTAAAGAAGGGTTTTCATATTTGTTAGAACAAAACTCCAAGGGGAATGTATTACGTTTTGAGTTAGCAGGCACCATGCCTGATTCTTCTCTGAGTTACAGTGGCATGAATCCAAAGTAACTCTATTGACTACAGTGGAACCACTCTGAATGTATAGCTTTGCCAACTAGTAGAGTCTGGCCGACAGACCTCTCTGTCTGTTGTTCACTGCACTATGTACACAGCTGATTTTTCAGTGTGGGGTGCACCAGTTTTCTTCTTTTTGTATATGCTAGTGTAAGGGAAAGAATGGATTGAAAAAGTTAACAGAGAAAGGATTTATTTTGGGGGGACTGCAATAGTGCCAGCCCCTAAAATCATAAGTCAGACCCTACAAAAGTTAGGAAATTGTCTTAAAAAGTCATGAGATCAGGGGTGCTGGAAGAATTTTTATAGTGAAGGTGCTGAGAACCATTGAATCAAACTGTAAAGCCTTTATATAATGGAATCCACTTTAAGCCAGGGAGTGTGGCAGCACCCCTAGTTCCAGCACCTGTGCATGAGATTAAAAAAAATAGGTTCTTTTTATTTGCCTTCTGGTTTTTGAGCTTTTAGGGTTTATTTTTCAAGCTTTTCTCCACGATCACTGGCTGTAATGAAAGCTGAGACTGATCAAATGATGCCAGGAACTGGAGCTTTAAGAAAAACACTAACGATTGCAGGACTGGTGATAAAATTGTGAGAGCTGGCAGTGCTAGAAATGTGTGTGTGTATATCTTGGCGAGTTTATATGTTCTGCATTTTTTGCGGGCCCGTTAGCAAAGCCTAACGGTTAATGATTAAAATGTGATTGTATGAACTAATCTCTGAAAGACAGTGAATTTAGAATTTACTTAAAACAGGTCAAATCAGACATAATATTGTCTAACCCAAGATTCTTGCATTCAAACCAATAAACCGTAAGACCCATGTTAAAAGTGGAATAATAAGAGCTGGAAACACACAGGCCACAAATGATCAATGCATGAGCTGAAAGATCAGGAAATGAACTCAAATGTCAACAATCCCTGCAGCAGCCACCTTTGGTGGCTCTGATATCTGGGAATGGGCCAGATCTGAATTAATCAAATGCTAAAGGTTGCATCATGGGCTCTCTCCCCGGGTTCAGCTGCAGCTGATATTAACCAGAGTTGCATGCCAGAATGTGGGTGAGTTCACCCATGACATAGTGGTGGTCCAAGTTACTCAGGTCAGGTATGAGTGGATTAGAAAATGAGTGTGCATAGCAAAATAGTATAACACGCACCAATGGATGTGCAATCTGAGTGCAAATTACACCAGGTATTCGTTGGGGACTAAATTAAGCCTGGGCATAAATATTGAAGTCAGGAGCTGCATATGCTTCTTATAGCCTGGCTCAGTTTGGCTCTGGAAGTGATGGTGATGGTGGAGGCATAAATTAGATCAGGGAGGGGCTGCTCTCCCTCTGTGAGTTAAATTATCTGCTGTAACAGCCTATCTATTTTCTGCTTTTGTTTGCACAGATTAACTCTGCTTAATTGCAATGGAGTTATTCTAGAATGAACAGGTTAGTGAGATTAGTATCAGGCTCCTAGTGTTCAGATTATTTTTAGGGTACTGGTCCAGTTTCTGATCTCAGTTTCACTGTTGCACTCATTCCAGTAGCTTCAGTGGAGTTACTCTGCATTTACACTGATGTTATTGAGATCAGAGCCTGGGCCACTGAGATTCACGCCAGCACAGTTTGGGTTTATTCATCCTACAGCCTGTAACTGTGTTGAATCAATTTGCAAACATGGCTCTTCCCAAACACAGTTGCAGCATGGTTTGCCCCCACTCGCGCTACACTGTTGCAACTCTGTTCGGAATTTGTGCTATGGAATCGGCAGAGGGAAAAGACACAGCATGGTTTCTGCTAGCTTGGTTGTTTTCTTAAGAAACCTTGTCCATAATAAACATGGACACTGCTAAACCAGTGTTGTGAACAGTTGTTAAGTACAGGGTGCTTGTGACTTCACTGCATTGTTATTTATTTTCGCAGCTGTAGCAATGCATGAAGATATGCCTGCCACTGAATGTTGTGATAGGAAGTTAATTACCTTGCCAACTCTATATCTCAGTCTCACTCATTTGCCTCTGGAAATCTCTGGAGATGCACAGAGCTTTGGGAGCTGAGCCTCTAGCTTCTTCCATGAAAGAAAGATGCAAAAACCTACCCCACTCCATTCCAGCAGAAGAATGAACATGAACCTATATGAGCTGAAACATTTCATGTTTCCACTGCCCTGAGTGCAAGTAACCCAGGCATCCTGCAATGAGCATCACAGAAAGATCGGCGCTGATCTTTCTTCCCCTGACATCTGCATTATGATTGCGAGGAATGCAAGAAAATGGCAGCTCCTGTGACAGTCCTTCCACAAGGGGTGAGACAATTTAGCTCTGATTTACTTACAATTTTTCATAGGAAAGTATCTGAAGATGTTTGACAGCCGAGAAATTCCTCTCCAGCTCGTATGACTTTCCTTAAGGAACCTGCACAGAATAGACTTCACCTGGTGTTCTTTCAAACGAATCATTTGTTACATCAAGAACGGCAAGCTCGGCCTGCAGTCGCACGTGAGTGGTTCCTGTCGATTGTCAGGGCTCACGATCTAGCCCACAGGATTCTTTTCATTTTGTGATTGCTTCCTGCTTTGCCAGAGAGATTTCTGTTTGCTTACTTGTTAATCGCCTTGCTAGGGTTGCCAGCTTTTGGAACACGGCCTGCAGTGCCAGCTCATTTACCTCATGGCGTCATAATGTAACGTCATGGCCTCGTGCCACGACGGGAGGATGCTGTGCAATATCATCATCGTGTCACAAGACAGTGTTGTGACTGGAAGAGCTTTTGCTGGCCTGAAATAATTTTGCAGACAGTCAAATCATCAGGGTTACCCTGCTTAAATAGGGACTATCCTCTAAAGCCAAAACAAGAGGCAGTCCTCTTCTTTCTTATTCCCACGGAGGGCAGGACCAGAAGCAATCATCTTAGTTTGCAGCAAGGGAGATTTCAGTTAAATATTAGGGAAAACTTTCTAACTGAAAGGGTTGTTAAGCATTGGAACAGGTTACTTAGGGAGGTTTTGGAATCTGCATCACTGGAGGATTTTAAGAACAGGTTAAGCGAACACCTTTCAGGGATGGTCTAGGTGTGCTTACTTCTGCCTCAGGAGGCGGGGATGGATTAGATGACTGGTCTCAAGCTCCCTTTCAGCACTACCTTTTTATGAGGCTGTGATTATACGCTTCTGGCAATGGGCATAGCCTGGAATTCTGTGGAGCTCCCCTAGCTCAGGCTTCTTCTCACAGTTACGCTCAGTCAATCTGACTCTCCCACGGAATGACAGTGCCCTTTAGTGAAAGGAAGTAATCATTCTCCTTAAGAGGGGTATGCATTTAAAAGCAAAGGCAGTTGCTATACTGTCCATCATTAGCCAGTCTAGACACGCAAATTGTTCTGACCTATTTACCGCACTACAATGCTCATATTTATATAAAGTGATACGTCATCTTGTGTGGTGTTTTCTGTCAGGTGTGTGAGCTAAGCAGAGTCGCACTGAGTCGTTTCCTAGATGGGCGACTTCCATAGGACACCTAGGTAGTGTGGTGGCAGTCCTCCCAACAGGTCAGTTTTGAACTGGTTTGGAGACTTTAAGATGCTGGCTTTCAAATTAAATGTACCACCGGCACCTATGGTTTGTAAGGATGTTAGGGCAGCTTTTGTTACAGTAAACCCTTGGCAAGATTACAACTTGAGTAATTACAGTCTGCAACCTAAGTTCCCCCTGGAGGTTCAGTTGGACGCAGCAGTCGTCTTTCCTCCTTGTTCTAATGGTTGTGCCGTGCAATGTTGCTCTCAGCTGCTGAACAGCAGCCGCAGTCCAGAGGTGGTTGCATCTCACGGGCAGGTGAAGCGAGTTGCACATAAAGCTTGAAAATCCATTTAAGTTTGTAAGTTACTTGGGATGAGAAATCAGTATTTAATTGTAAGACTCTTTCATGGCGCACTGAGCTTTCAGGATGAGCTTTTCTCCCACATCTTGTCTCTGATAGAAAACTGCAGGCTTATAATGACCTATCTATGGAAGAGATTAAATGAAGGATAAAGCCTTTCATATTTTCCACTCCTTATATATGTAAACGCCACTAAAGAAAGCATTCTGGGATTCTACCACAGATAATTCTAACATTAGGCAGGGAGTGCAGCACATACTTGACTGAAAAAAAAGTAAAAAATTTAAATTATAAACAGTTGATTCGTACTAGAAAATGCATTATATAAACTCAACTTGTTTTTCCCCTTTGATCCATATTGTCTGTGCTTCTAAACTACAATATTTGTGAGATGTTTTGCAGGAGATACCCATCCTCAAAATGGATAGTTGGCAGCGGATCCGGAAAATAAAGAGCAGTCTGTTTCCTGTTAAATATTGCTGGTCACATTAATTTACATTGTTTATCTCGTGTTTTACTGCTTCCACGTTGATGTTGCATTAAGCTGGCTGGAGTTGAGGCAAGAAATCAAATGCAGGCCCTGGCAAAGATTCTTTTACACTAATAAGGGTTGTTCAGATAATCATTGTTTTTTTATGCATTGAAATACAAATACTGCAGCTGTCTCTTTAACTTCTTTAATTAGTGTGTGTTAATACATTGCTGGATTGAAAAACCCTGGAGATTCAAGCCTCGGTACAGCACAGGCGTCGGCCGTGCAAGCGTCTCTCACTGTTGGACTTCACTCCCCTATGGATTCATCTTTGGCCTTTCTGCTGTAGCTGTTGACAGTGGACCTAGTAAGTGCCAGTTGTATTGATATTAGCTTTTGTGCCTGTCATGTGTTTACTTGTCCCCGGGCAACTGAACGCTGACCTAAATTTCTCCCAAGCTATCAAATGGTGAATGGAACTTCCAATCGCTATCTGCCCTTCTGAATTTGAGCCCGCATCCCGCCATCCGGGGAGTGTACAATATCCCATTAGCTGCCCTCTGACTCTTCTGTCCCCCAGAAGCAGTCTTGTTTGCCTTCAAACTGCAGCAAGAAGTGATGGCATTGAAGGCAATTATTTCATCAGACATACTCTGCTAAGTAACCACCGTTCTGTGTCCTCTTCCCCAAATGGGACTGCTACCTCTGTTTATTTAGAATGGGTGGAAGTTGCCGGTTTGACAGTCCTGGAAACTAGAGGGGGCAGGTCAGTCCATTGAGCAGCCAGATGTTCATGTTTGACATTGAATGGATATTATATGCTGGGTCAAAAAATGTGTCAGATAAAATTAAGTTGAGCACGGCACCGTGTTTAGATTAAATCTGACAGGATCCAGTTCTTTTCTCTTCACTGTCAGCTTCTTTAGATTGCAGAGCTGCCCACAACCCTTTCCCTGCATCTCCAGGCTCTTAAGATAAAGGCAAGATAAGTTAAGCAAATGGGGCAAATCCCAGTCTCATTGAAGTCAGAAGGAGTTTTGACATTGACCCCTTTAAAAATGGGATCCTCAGGTTTTCAAATAAATGTCTTTGAGCAAAATCGACCTCTCCTCGTGGACCTGCCAGAGCCTGAATTGTCTAGGTGTCCTCCAACAGCTAAACCAGTCCTTATTGTGCTGTCATAGGTGGCTGCAGTGGCATTGGCTTGCTGGGAAAACACGGAACTCTGAACGTTGCAGCTGTGCACAGAGCAGGTAAGTGAGAAAGGAGGACCTGCCTGTCTGTATGAATATGTATAGTACAGATTGAATATATCTGTAGTTGTTAGGTGTGTTGCAGCTCCTGAGCTGTCTGATATGATCATTCGTGTTGGCCGACAGGATAAACTTCTGCAGACATGTCCAATAGTTAATCTCACACCTGTGATATCCCTGTACGTCACTGATAGCCTCATGCACCCTCATCGCCTTCAGCAGAGCTTTGGGGCTGCAGCTGGTGTGGATGGGGCCTGAGACAGGCTGTACAAGCAGGCCCTTGAGTGGCCTAATGATGCCCCCCAACCTTCACTAGCAATCACTGGTGCTCTCCTTGGGTCCTCTTCCCCCCTGCCTCTCTCCTTGACTCCCCGCCTCTCACCCTGTACCTCTCTCTCTCTTCAATCACTCCTGCCTCTTCCCCCTTGCTTTCTCGTCTTGCTGTTCCCCGTGGCTTTCTATTGGGACTCTTTTCCCAGCACCGCCCTCTCTTCTCCTATGGCTCCCCCTCTTGCTCAATTAGTCTTCTCCTTTGGCTCCTCTTCCATCCCCCTGCCTCCCTCGCTTGCTCCTCATTTCCCCTGCTCTCTTCCCGGCCCCATTCACTGTTGCACTGGGTTGCAGAGCAACGCTCCCCATAGCCTTTCTCTCCGTGTGTGTACGCATGCGAACGTGCGCACCCACTGGCAAACTAGCAAGTTGCATGTAAGGGGAAATGGTTAACAAATGCCAAAGGGAAAAGCAACCACCACTTGCCACGGATAAGTCGCACCGTACTGTGGAAAGGGTTGCCATATTCTCCTCGCCATTCTTTCCCTTGATGGTCTGACTGACTCTCCAGCAGTCCATACAACGCAAGTCATATGGAATAATTAATTTAGCTCACATCAGTCTCAAGCAACACGTGGGCTGCTACTGCTGCTGACTGCTGCCAGCTTTAGCTGTAGAGAGCTGAGCTTCCATAAAGAACCAACTGCTTTCCACCTGGCTCAGGTTACTTGGAGGCTGTCGACAGCAACGCTAGAGAAAGTGGCAGAGCAAAGCAGTGATCTTGGCCCAAATCGAGCCAAAGGATTTGGAATAAAAAGGCCTGAAATAAGGACAAAAGCTTCTCACAAGCCATATTCGTAAAGGAGGTTTACAAGAGTTGTCACCTAGCATTGGCCTGGAAGTGTTTCTACCATTTTTAAAGCTAATTTTCCCTATAGAAACATTTTATAGAATTTAATAACAGGGTAGAAACCAACAGGGTTCTGCAGGGTTCTATAGAAATCTCTCTAAATCACTTATAGCCGGGGGGTCTCAACCTTTTTCTGTCTGACACCCCCCACCCCCGCAAAAAAAAAAAGCTATAAAAATCCCACTGCCCACTTGTGCCCCAATAACTGGTTTTCTGTGTATAATAATCAGGACTGGCGTTAGGGGGTAGCAAGCAGGGCAATTGTCCAAGGCCCCATGCTACGGGGGCACCAGGAAGCTAAGTTGCTCAGGCTTCAGCTTCAGCCCCAGGTGGTGGGGCTTCAGCTTTCTGCCCTGGACCCTAGCAAGTCTAACACTGGTCCTGCTTGGCAGACCCCCTGAAACCTGCTAGCACCTTCCAGGGGGCCCCGGACCCCTGGTTGAGAACCACTGACCTATAGAATGTAACAGAGAAATTTCAGCTTTTGGCAGAATTCTTAAAACAACTTATGGAGGCTAAAAGAGATCCAGTGCACAGAATAATGGAGTCAGGAGGCCTTAATACTGTTCCAGACCCTGCCACTGAGTTGCTGTGCAACCTTAGGCAAGTCACTTATCCTCTCTGTGCCTCAGTTTCCCCACCTGTAAAGTGGAGCTAATGCTCCTCAGCTTCCTAAAATCTAATGCTACCAAGAGCCAGATGCTTATGTTGTTTTATTCATTATATCTCTGCTTATGGACTAAAAATGATGCCTTTCAGCTCATGCCATCTAAGGACAGAAAGTAAAATATTTACCTCATTTATCTCTCCCTGATCCCCTTCCTGTGGTGTTGATTCCAAATGTAGCCAACAGATAAGATTTCAAGTATACAGAAAATCTCATTGGATGCAGAGTTTCACAATGATATCAACAATCTTATCAGAGCAAAACAAAGGTGAGGAAATTATTTAAAAAAAAAAAAAAGGCTGTGTCCCTCCTCTGTATCTTGTCCTCAACGGGCTTCCTCTTGTACTCTCAGGGGATGGCCCGTAGGCTAGAGCCTAACTCATTATATCAACAAGTGTCCTCACAGTGTGCCTTGAAGACCTGATTTAAATAAAAAAGGCACTAAACCCTGCTGGTAATAACTGAGAACTCAGCTATTCTGCCCAATGTGTATCTATTTCTGGGCAAATCACTCCTGGGCGAGGGATACATACCCCAGTGTTGTCTTTCTCAGAAAACTGTATTTTTGGACACATTGCTAGAGAGCATCCTGCTAGCATCCTAACATCGCCCCAGTGATCATGGCAAGGTGCAGTTACTGAAATGCCTGTACTTGCCATTAGCTATTCCAGAAGCAGCAGAACAGGAATTGCGACATCTCTGAAAAGAGATTGAATTTGATTTCTTTCATTTAACACTTGAGCTCATTCAAAAAGGGAAATAACAGCCTCCCCTATAAACACTGAATGTTGCATTATGGGAGGAAAATAGTCTTTGCATGCAGTATCATCTGCTCTTATAGTGCTAATTATATTCCAGCCAGAAACCAAGCCTATGTGTATGATCGCTAGTGTTGCTAATAAAAACAATGTTGTTCTTTCAGCACTTTAAAAAAAAAATCACACTTTTACTGTTCCTCGAAAACTAGCCAGCTAATAAAAAGAAGAGTGACTCACTGGACGTGCATTGTACAGTCACTGCTTTCAAAGGAACGTCTGTGCCTCGTAAGTGAGTTAGATGCCAACATATTTAGATGACAAGACATTTTTGTTTTCAAATCTGCCTGAGTGGCAACTGGAAAGTGATAGTCTCCTATTTTTATGCTGGAGATGCTGGCACTGCAGAGTAATTCATCATACAGCAAGCAAAATGCAGCAATAGGAAAAGGTTTTCACAGATGTTTCACTGCCATACTTGTAAACAGAGCTCAGTTTGAATAGCTTTAAATTGAGGCAAACAAAATCCCATTTCTTTGGCAATGAATCTTTGAAACAACAGAGCTGAGGCGGGGCCCCACTGACTGATGCCCCCTCATACCATTCCCAAGACTCGGATGAGATCATTTCTGTATTACTGGCATTATAATTAAACTAATGGCTACGTAGCTCCTTAACTGGCCATTACACGTTCTACAACCCTCCATTCATCTTACATACTCAGGGCTTGCCCTGCAAGGTGCTGAGTACCCTCACCTCTCAAAGAACCCATGGGGAACTCAGTACCTTGCAAGATGAGGCCCTTAGACAGCACAACTGAAGGCCAGGCTGGAGTGCTGGGATGCTTCCCCTGTGGTTAGCGCTCTGCGCTAGTAGATGGAAAAACCCACATCGAGTCTCTTGCCTCCTGGGCCAGCTAGTACTGCGGGGGAGCTTTGCATAAGCAGCCCTAGAAGTAGGGAACTGCAGTTTGCCTGCTTGTTGATGTAGTAGCAGCCCGAAAGACTCCTAAAAGAATTGCAGGCCAAAAGGTCTGTGTGAGGTAGAGTCTTTATAGAGAGAGGCGTTAAAGCGGGGGGAGGGGGAATTGGGTGAAGGAATCTTCATAGAAAATATCCCCCTCCCCAAAAGCAGAATAGCATGCGATCTGTGCGCATCCGTCAAGCCACATAGGCAGCTGTTTGTAAGCCAAGAGGGGGAGCATTCACTCATGCTTTGTGACTGGAAACACGGCTATTTATTGAACAGCTAAAGCTGCACAAAGACTGGGAAAAAAGCACAACTTTATACATCCCGAGGCACTGTACAGATGGGGAAAAAATCTGCTTATGAAATATATTAGATGTCTAGTGCTCCATGCCAACTCGAGCAGAGATGAAAGTTGCATGCAGATATTCATAGCATAATTATTTTTCCAGGTTGAAACTGCTAGCGAGCACATGAAAAGACCAATTTTTAGCTGTCTCATATATAAGATGAGTGACGTGAGATTGGGGACAGATGCCGGGATACAGAGCCTTTGATCTGTAGGCTGCTGGCTGTCCTGGGTCACTATCATCCAAAGGGAGTTTGATGGTCTATGTGCCATGAGTTTGGTGGTCTCAATCCAGTTCCTATTGAACTGGTATCTGCACCAGAAAAAACATCAAAACAGATGGTGCTTCTGTTGTCAGTGTGATCAGACACACCAAGGGCTAAACAGTGGGCTTGGAAGCTGAACTATCCTCTCCTTTCCAGAGGTATCCTCAGCCAACAGGGTGTAGATGGACAGGTTGGTTAGTGTGGGGGTGCTTGCACTGCTGCTGCTCAGCATATCTTCAGATAATAGAGCAAACAGGCCCCCACACCTTCCACAGGATGCTGCATTTTGTGTCCCCTGTGCCAGCAGCGGGAAATTGTGCCCATACTGTGGACTCTGTGTTGCTTTGCAGGTCATGAGATCTGAAACATTTGAGCACTGCCAATACAGAATTAGCTGTCAAGGTGAACACTACAAGTTGCACTGAAAGCATAATCAATACACAAGACAGTCAGGCCAGAGAAATAAAATGAGTAGCTGTGGAAAGTCATAAAGAATAAAATCAATGTGCCCCTGGAAAACAGAAAAAAGACATCAACATTCTTCTAAGTCAAACAGCATTTCTTATGGTTTAATGGCTGGCAGGTTTATGTTGTGAGTAAGATAGGCTGCATTAGGCATAAGGCGTGATTTGAGGCATAGAGATGTATCTATTTAGCAGACGTTAGACTTCTTTAACTCTGTTGTGAGGAGGTGTGGACAGATGTCCTCAAATTAATGTCTGTGGTGCCAGCTATTTCTGAGCTTAGGAGATCATGAACACAGTTCTCCAGCGTTGGAGCTTGAGTCTTTCCATTGACTTCAACGGGCTTTGGACCAGGTCCTTTGGGAGCAGCCTCCTCTTCTGCTTATATCTTAAAGATGAACTCAGGGTCTAGTCTAGTCTCCATGCTGAGTCCCAGGTACTACCGCTGCTTGCTTCCCTCTGCTCTCTAACAAGCAGTGAGTCTTGGGGTACCCCAAAGAACCGTGCTTTCCTGATTGTGGGATTGTGACATCCGGAGAAACCAACAGAACTTAAAAGTAAGTTCCTTGGGGCAGGGATTGTCTTTTGGGTCTGTGTAAAGCACAATGGGCACCTGCTCCATGACTAAGGCTCCTGGGTGTTCCAGTAATAAAAATAACAGTCCCCGGCAAAATTAGTGTGTGCCCAGCCGAGGGACGGTTTAGCAGGGCCCACTATAGAATAGGAAGCAAAATGTAGCATTCAAGCCCCGATTCAGCCGAACACTTACGTGCATGCTTAACTAAAACACATGAACTTAAGTCTATCCTTATTTGGCGAAGCATTTAAACACATGCTTAATGGAGTTGACTTAAGCATGTGCTTCAGGTTAAGTGTGTGTTTGGGCACTGATTCAGCCAAGTGGTAAGACAGAGTTATGGCAGAGGCTGCTGAGTGACGTGAGCAGCTCCAGCCAAGTACTAGTAGCAGTTCAAGTCCAAAGCACCAGTATTGGTACGTATGTCAGTGGCTTGGAGCTGCTACCCTAACTCATCTTTTATCTTAGGGACAAAAGGGTTCCCCATGCTTCTCTTATAAACCAGGCCCAGGAACAAGGATTCTCAACACCATCTCATGCCAGCACCGTTCTTCGAACGTCTGACAGCTAGGAATCTGGCCCCCTGCTCCTGAATTGTGCCTCACCCATGGCCTGGACAGATCACCTGCAGAGGTGAGGGGAGTGGGAGTTCAGTCTCCATGGACCACTCAGTCCTTGGCAGGGCCGCCCAGAGGGGGGGGCAAGTGGGGCAATTTGCCCCAGGCCGTAGGCCCCACAGGGGCCCCCACGAGAGTTTTTTCGGGGCCCCTGGAGCGGGGTCTTTCACTCGCTCCGGGGGCCCCAGAAAACTCTCACGGGGCCGGGACCCCTAGAGCTTCTTCCACTCCGGGTCTTCAGCGGCAGGGGGTCCTTCTGCTCTGGGGCGGAAGGACCCCCCCGCTGCCGAATTACCGCCCAAGCGGACCTGCCGCCGAAGTGCCGGGACTTCAGTGGTAATTCAGCAGTGGGGGCCTCCTGCCTCGGGTCTTCGGGACACTTCGGTGGTGGGTCCCGGAGCGGAAGGACCCCCCACCGCTGAATTACCGCCGAAGCGGAGGCCCCCCCACCGCCGAAGACCCCAGACCCCCTGAATCCTCTGGGTGGCCCTGGTCCTTGGCTTCTCTGCTGAACTGGCAACAGGGACGTCAACTGTAAGACTGCCCGGTGCTATGCATACGTGTGTGTTAGGAACTAAACTTAAGTCACCAAACTCATATAGGCCTCTGAACTGCTCTTAGATGCGGGGCTGGTGCAAGGAAGTTTCACGCTCTAGGCGAAACTTCCACCTTGCGTCCCCCGCCCCTCCCTTTGCCCTGAGGCACCCCCCCCCCCCGTGGCAGCTCTCCCCTTCCCTGAGGTGCCCCCCCCCGGGAAGCCGTGCAGCACCTCCCCACCCCAGCTCACCTCTGCTCCACATCCTCCCCGAGCACGCTGCCCCCGCTCCAATTCTCCTCCCAGGCTTGCGGCGCCAAACAGTTGATTGGCGCTGCAAGCCTGGGAGGCGGGAGAAGTGGAGCAGCGACCGCGCGCTCGGGGAGGAACCGCTGTAAAAAAAAAAAAATTGGGGGCACCACTTTTTGGCGCCCCCAAATCTTGGCGCCCTAGGCAACCGCCTAGTTCGCCTTAATGGTAGCACTGGCCCTGCTTATATGGCAGCATCTTTCAAGGGTCAGTTCTCCCCTGCATCTGCTCTTTGCTGACAGAGACCCAACCCCACTTCCTGACTGCTCTCCTTGGCACAGGGGGGCAACTTTAACTTACGCTGTTGTGAGGCAAACCTTCCATCAGCCTTGCTCTGCCAGCACCCCTCCGTTCTCCTCCCATTTTCTCATTGACTCTGCCAGCACCCCTCCGTTCTCCTCCCATTTTCTCATTGACTCTGCCAGCACCCCTCCGTTCTCCTCCCATTTTCTCATTGACTCTGCCAGCACCCCTCCGTTCTCCTCCCATTTTCTCATTGACTCTGCCAGCACCCCTCCGTTCTCCTCCCATTTTCTCATTGGCTTAAATGAAGTGAGGATTTCACCTAAAGGCTGTGGCTAAACCAGGCATAGTCAAACCCAGCTTTTCTGACTCTCCCGGTCCTTTGCATTAGCCACCTGATCCTGCTTCCCCGTAGTGCTCATGGTATCTGTGCGTAGCATTGGTGCACACTGTGGAACCCCCAGGCTAAAGTACTTTCACATCTGTCCAGAGGCAATAAGAAATAAATATTAGCCACAGATTATTAGGTTCGCTGTCAAACAACTAGCAGTTAATGCTATAATTTAACACAGTGTTTATACACTGGCTTCAACAACTTCTTTGCTGAGCGTTAGGATCTCGGTTAGTGTGTCTGCCTCTTGGAACAGGCAGCAAGATTTTGTGTGTACACTGTATAATTAAATGTTTAACATCCTACTTGAACTATGGCTCAGTTCACTGTAAGTGTTAATTAAGGAAGGGAAGCGCGGCTCAGTGTTAGGCACCAGGCGTATGCAGTGGCGTTTTTATTTTCCTCTTTCTCTAGGAGGATATTTATTTTGTTTTGGAGGCACTGCTCCATTGCAGATGACAAGCAGCCTTTACAAGGGACTGAACATGTGAATCAAAACGAATGCCATTAAAAAACCCAAAGAACAGTAAAACAATAAAGTAAACTGAAAAGAGCTGTTTAATGGACTGAAGTGAACTGCCTGGCTCAGGGGACTGGTAACAGGATACAAAGTGTTTCATCACTAAAACACCAGTTCAAATCCAGCCCTGACTGGTCGTAAGTAACACTTATTGCCCTCTGATGAGCCCATGTGAAAGGACTGTATGGGCTCTGTCCAGTTTTTAGTGGGCATGTGTCTGTATTACCAAAAAAACCCCAACCAAACAAAACCACAATGCCCCACCTCTGTAGGTGCAGCGTGGAGACTGAATATCTTTTCTCTCACTGCTAATGATGGGTTCTGCTTGTCATCATTGTGTGGCAAATGGAGGAAAGCCTCTGCCTGGGTGCTACCTGTCCTGTTGACAAAAGAGAGAACATAGGGGTGGCAGGCTTGTCCGTGCAGCGCCATTCAGCAGAGTTAAATACATTTCAAAACGAGGCAGATTTTCAAAAGAGGTCAGCACCCCATGGCTCTGATTTAGGGACCTAAATGAATGGCTAGAGTTTCAAAAGCACTCAGTTCCCATTTATTATCATTCACTCGCTTGTTCTGTGGTAGTGTCTCATGGCCAGGACTTCACTGTATAAACATACAATAGAGACAGTCCCTGCCCAAAAAGGTGCCTAATTGAAGTGGTCAGATATTCAAAAGGGATCTGCTTCCAGCAGTGCCCTCGGATCTAGTTGTGGATGCTGAACACTTGAAAACCTGGCCCTCAGTCGATGGAGCCTTTCCAAATATCAACCTACTGCAACCTTAAAACTCCTCATCCTCCCACATGTAAGCATCTACTGTTGCCACTATCCTTGGTTTCTTTTTTCACAACTCTAAATAAAATGCATAGTGCCACGTATTAACCCAGTTTCAGTAAAGACCAATCGTTTGGGCTCATTGAGGGCTCTGCCTGCTGCTGAGCTTTTTAACACATGAATTTCAGTTGGATGTGCCTGGTTCTCCTCTCCCTTACAGCAGCGTAAATCAGGAGTAACGCCATTGACTTCAGTGCAGTTACAGCAGTAAAGCTGATGCAAGTGAGACTAGAATCATGAGCCCTGGGTATTATTATTTGTTAGGGGATAGGGTCTCATAAGAACAGCCACATCAGTTTGCAATCTTGTTAATAGTCTCAGCACGTCTGAAGAAGCACAATAAAATTAATCTCTTAAAAATATTCAAGAGAGGCCTCTGGATATCAGCACTCATTTTCTACCCCTGGCAAGCAAGAGGAAAATTAGGCACACTTTCTTATAAATTCTGTGGGCGGCATCGGCAGCAAGAACCGGCTCGTTGCTATTAATGGAAAGTATGTCCCTTCAGGCTCATAAAAGTTTTAAGACACGCCGTTTGGAAGGTCTACGTTAAATCAGATAATGGTATGTTGTTAATTTTTTCATCTCATCCTTCTTAATGGCATGAGCCAATTCAGTCATCAGCTTTTTACTGTTTCATGAGTATCAGCTGATAGTAAAATGTATTCCGTTACTGTCTGGAGTCTGTCACTGGAATCTGTATCATCTCACTGGGAAATTCAGAGAGTAATACCTGTGAAACTATATTAAGGGATTTGAGATTGAAATGGCTGCATTCTGTAGGAGATGGGCCACCGAGGATACAAAGACTCTTTAATGATGACTAATAACCATCTTTCAAATGCTTAACTACCTAGCACAGAGAGTGGATTTCATAGATCAGGTTCACTGACAGGCATCTTGTTAAATACCTCCAACCAATATTTCCTTTTGCCAAGGAATATGAACTGGGGCAGGCGGGGGGTGGGAGGGGGATGGACGGGATGTTCCCATGCCCTTGGTCACAGGACCTGGGCAGCCTACAAACATGTTTCTTCTTAATATGCTTCTGCAGCATATAGTGACATTTTTGAGATGTGTATCTGTCAGTATATGGTGGAAATCTCCAAGTCACCTGGACTAGGACCTCTAGGTACAGAGAAGTAGCTATCACTGTGATTAGGTTATTGAGCCAGATTCCAATCTTGTTTCCCCCTCCTCTGTAAAAAGTTTTATATATAGGGTAGTGATGGCAGAATTGTCACCAAAAGGTTCCAGACATGATGGACGTGTGGTCTGATTCTGGTTCTAAAGGGCAATATATCCGTAAGCAGCCCGAGAACACTTGAAGAAGATTTATGATTAGGGCTCTACCAAATTAATGAAAAACGCATCACGGACCGTGAAATCTGGTCTCCCTCCATGAAATCTGGTCTTTTGTTTGCTTTGACCTTATACTATATAGATTTCATGGGAGAGACCAGAGTTTCTCAAACTGGGGGTCCTGACCCAAAAGGCAGTGGCAGGGGAGTCAAATGGTTATTTCAGGGGGATTGTGGTATTGCCACCCTTATTTCTGTGCTGCCTTCAGAGCCGGGTGGCCAGAGAGTAGCTCCTGTTGGCTGGCACCCAGCTCTGAAGGCAGCACCCTTCCAGCAGCAGTGCAGAAATAAGGGTGGCAATACCATACCAGACCACCTTCTGTGCTGCTGCCTTCAGAGCTGGCCGGCCAGAGAGTGGCGGCTGCTGACTGAGGGCCCAGCTATACAGGCAGTAGGGCAGAAGTAAGGGTGGCAATACCATATATTGCCATTCTTACTTCTCCGCCTCTGCTGGCAGTGGCTCTGCCTTCAGAGCTGGGCTCCTGGCCAGCCGCCCCTGATCTCCAGCTGCTCAGCTCTGAAGGCAGCGCCACCACCGGCAGCGGTGCAGAAACATGGGTAGCAGTGTCGCAACCCCCCCTACAATAACCTTGCGACCCCTCCCACAACTCCTTTTTGGGTCGACACCCCACAATTACAACACCATGACATTTCAGATTTAAATAGCTGAAATCATGAAATTTACAATTTTTAAAATCCTATGACCATGAAATTGACCAAAATTGAAAGTGAATTTGGTAGGGTCCTATTTATGATGGAATTAAGCTCTCTTATACCAGTTCTCTTATACTCTTGCTTATACCAGACTTCTAAGAAAGTTTATTTGTGTATCCTTTTAATTTCATCCACCCATTATTGCACTATGCTTAGAAATTGACTGCTCGAAAGGGCTGTTTGTTCTGGGAAGTTTTTCACATCAGATTTATACGTCAGCTGTGGAACATTTGGAAGAGAAGCATTCAACACCCTTTGCAAACTTTCCTTTTTCCAAGCGAGACCGAACAGCAAATCCATACAATAGAATTCTAAGCTTTAGACTTTTTTCACCTGCCTATCCTGTTCCTGTAATTAAGTGATTGCAGGGCAGCCCAGGGAATTCAGGGGGCCTGGGGCAAAGCGGGGGAGTTGCGGCGCTTGTACTCACCCAGCTGCTGAAGACCCGGAGCGACTGAAGGGCCCCCTGCCGCCGAAATGCTGTTTGAAGATCTGGACCGTGGCCGGGCCTGGGCTCACGGGGCCCCTGCAGGGCCTGGGGCAAATTGCCCCACTTGCCCCCCCCCCCGGGCAGCCCTGAGTGATTGTGAGCTTGGCAATATCCTAGCCAGGCAGCGCATTCTACTTGGAGTTCATAAGTATCTATTTACTTGTGGTTTTTGTGGTTGGAGCTCTTACACTTTCTTAAAGATTCTTGTAACTCAAGCACACATTATAACTTTCTTCTTTGGATGTGGTAGCATACATTTGTAGAGTTGGTGTGAGTATATTTAGAGTAGGTGAAAACCTTTGTCATACTATCTGTTATTTCCGTGCAACCCTGGGATTCAAACATTCTAGACATCACAGTAATAGGCAATTTGTCTATAATTTTTTTTAGCAAACTGGAACATATTGTTCCAAGATGAGTTCCTGGCAGTTCAGGATTAGTGCTACTGGGGTGACGTTTATGCCAGCCACTTTTTGTGAAGTGGAAAACCTCTTGTGAAAAAATAAAAATGAATGAGCCGTTCAGAAGTGAGTTAATTTCAGTATTGTGATAGGTGAAGTGATTGCTGTACATGTGCCATATGCTACTTATACAGCTTGCCATATGTTTATGTTTTAAACATTTTGGGATCTCTTGGAATGAAAAGCACTGTATAAGCATATAGTGTGTGATTATCACAGGAGGGCGTATTTAACAAGGTCTGAAGTAGCTGGCAAAGTTAGGTAATGTTTTGATATCTAGTCATACACAAGCTCTTCAGTCCAAACTGTTTACCTACATGTTGATTCATATGTGTGTCCAAATTTAAATGTTGTCATCAAATTCTAGATATTTTTCACCATAGTCATTTGCCTGTCTGCTATATCCCTGCCCATAATAATTGTGACAGGTGTCCAGGTGGTCACCTAGACCCAGGTGTTTGCTTAGATATTCATCCCGGCAAACTCAAATCCAGCTGTTTATACAGGTGTTACATCATGGCCAGATGTTGACCAAGCTGTTGCTCTAAATCTAAATGACTTTGCCAAAACCAGCTGTTCAAACAGGTGCAGTGAGGTGCATGCTCCAAAGCCCAAGCTGCAGCCAGGTGTTCCACTCACATGCAGCTGTTTTCTTGGGCATTCATCCAAATCGAGAAATGTATCCAGCTGTTAAATCCAGATCCAGTTGTTCACACTGGTACAGATGTGCCCGTGCTCCTCCCACGCTCCAGGGGCCGGATGGAGCCGGAGCCACGCCCACGCCCCCTGGAGCCCCGCCTGCCCTGCTGTCAATCCACTGAGTGGCCAATCAGCGTCGGCGACACAAACCGGCTCCGGCCCGGAGCGTGGCCAATCAGGGCGTGTTTGTGATTTCCATGGCAGCGGCAGGCGCCGGGCTCCGCCGAGGGGAGTAGCGCGGCGGGCTGAGGAGCAGGAGCGCGCAGCGCCGGGCGGCGGTCGCTCCCCTCGGCGATGGTGCCGGCTGGGGGCGGCGGCGGCCGGGACTCGGCGAGGGAAGAGGAGGCGGCGGCGGCAGCAGCAGCAGCAGGAGCCGTGACCCAGCCGCCTCCCTCCGTCCCGCCTCCCCTGTCTCCTTCCCGGCGCGGCGCAGGTGAGGAGCTGACCGCGGGGGGGGATCCCCCCCGGGACCCCGACTCCTTCCCCCCGGGTGTTCCTCCGTGACTCCGTTATTCCCGAGCCGACCCCGCTCCCCCCCGTTGTGCCCCCGTGACCCCGCTCCCCCCCGTGACCGTTATCCCCGAGCCAGCCCCCCCGTGACCCCGCTCCCCATTGTGACCCCGCTCCCCCCCGTGACCGTTATCCCCGAGCCGACCCCGTTCCCCATTGTGCCCCCATGGCCCCGCTCCCCCCCCCGTGACCGTTATCCCCGAGCCAGCCCCCCCGTGACCCCGCTCCCCATTGTGACCCCGCTCCCCCCCGTGACCGTTATCCCCGAGCCAGCCCCCCCGTGACCCCGCTCCCCATTGTGCCCCCATGGCCCCGCTCCCCCCCGTGACCGTTATCCCCGAGCCAGCCCCCCCGTGACCCCGCTCCCCATTGTGTCCCCGTGACCCCGCTCCCCCCCGTGACCGTTATCCCCGAGCCAGCCCCCCTGTGACCCCGCTCCCCCCCGTGACCGTTATCCCCGAGCCAGCCCCCCCGTGACACCGCTCCCCATTGTGTCCCCGTGACCCCGCTCCCCCCCGTGACCGTTATCCCCGAGCCAGCCCCCCCGTGACCCCGCTCCCCATTGTGTCCCCGTGACCCCGCTCCCCCCCGTGACCGTTATCCCCGAGCCAGCCCCCCCGTGACCCCGCTCCCCATTGTGCCCCCATGGCCCCGCTCCCCCCGTGACCGTTATCCCCGAGCCAGCCCCCCCGTGACCCCGCTCCCCATTGTGCCCCCATGGCCCCGCTCCCCCCGTGACCGTTATCCCCGAGCCAGCCCCCCCGTGACCCCGCTCCCCATTATGCCCCCAGGGCCCCGCTCCCCCCCGTGACCGTTATCCCCGAGCCAGCCCCCCCGTGACCCCGCTCCCCATTGTGCCCCCATGGCCCCGCTCCCCCCCGTGACCATTATCCCCGAGCCAGCCCCCCCGTGACCCCGCTCCCCCTTGTGCCCCCATGGCCCCGCTCCCCCCCGTGACCCTTACCCCCGCGCCCGCCCCCGCGTGACCCCGCTCCCCATTGTGTCCCCATGGCCCCGCTCCCCCTCCCGTGACCGTTATCCCCGAGCCAGCCCCCCCGTGACCCCGTTCCCCATTGTGTCCCTATGACCCCGCTCCCCCCCCGTGACCCTCATTCCCGAGCCAGCCACCCCCGTGACCCATTTCCCCGCCCGAGTCAGCCCCGTTCCCCCCTGTGACCATTATTCCCGAGCCAGTCCCCCCATGACCTCGCTCCCCATTGTCCCCCCCATAACTCATTTCCCCACAAGAGCCAGCCCCGTTTGTCCTGTGATCGTTATTCCCAAGCTGCCCCCCTGTGCCCCCATTCCCCATTGTGCCCCCATGACCGATTTCCCCCCCAAGAGCCAGCCTCAGATGCCCCCCGTGACCTAACCCCCAGCCAGCCCTTTTATACCCCCAACATGATCCAGCCGATTGAATCATTCATCCATCGCCCCACCATGACTGAGCCCCCTTCCCCATATCTCCAAATCCCATTTTAGCCCCACCTTCGGTCTTCCCTCATTAGATTCTGCCCTTCCCCCTCTCTCTTACACCTTCTCATTCAGCTCCTGCCATTAACCTTCTGCTCTCCCCATTTCTCTTTTGGGCCATATGGGGCTGGCAGCGTTTCATCCCAGCAAAATACATGAGAGTGTCAGTTGTTGCAGTGACCGGGAATCCTGCTGCTTGCTCTGTGTCTCTGTTTGCCTTTGGTAGCCAACCTGTGTCTGCGCACTGTTTGGAAACATAGGTGGTGCTATGAGCTCTTTCTACAGTAGGTGGTTGCTCTTTCGCATGGGAAGAAAATGTTATATAACTGTATATTTATTATTTGCTGAACAAAACAATTTCATAGCAGGAAAAGTTTAAACAATTTGATTGTTTCTACAAAGAAGTATACAAGAGCCAGAGCTCCATTGCTGAGTAACTATAAGGACCATGCTGGGCAGATATTCCATCTTGAATGATAAAATAATGATGACTACTTGCATCCGAAGAAGTGGGTATTCACCCACGAAAGCTCATGCTGCAAAACGTCTGTTAGTCTATAAGGTGCCACAGGATTCTTTGCTGCTTCGATAAAATAAGGCTTTCTGGAAGTTGATGATTTGTAGTAGGAATGCCCTGTTGTGTATTGTGTCTTGTATGGACATAGATGCATGCTCTCTATTTACTAGCTTTATGCTAATAAAGCTTTGTAAATTTCATCATACATATTTGTGCACACTATCCTTCCTTTACTGACCTAACTGACAAGGGCTTTCAACTTTACAGCCATTTCTTCCCTTTCAGAAAAGGCTGTGATCAACCATTAGAAACTGCTTCCAGTATTAGCAGAAATGCAAAGGATTTTCTAACAGGATTTGGCCTCCTAGTGGCTTTCTTTGTTTTCTGTAGAACTGGTTTTTCCCCTTGAATCTGAATTTTATACAGCATGTTGACACAGGCAGGAGAATGGAATTCAGTGATGCTACCTTTCCATAGCTGTCAGATACTTAGGGGGAGGAAAGATGGAAGATATAGTTAGTAACTTGGGTCATTTGGAGAATCACATCAATTATAGGAGCTTTACTTCTGTGTTATGGAGCCAACATTATCAATTAGCAATATTGTAAGATCTTTCCTAAAATTACAATTCCCAAAACAGAGCAGCTGTTTATTTCTTGGTTCCTTATCAGGACAGAAATCATATTTCCCTGTCATTCTAACTTTGAATTTAAGCTTTACAATTATACATAAAACAAAATATTGTTATAAAATCTTTGATTAACCTGTATATTGCAAGACCTCTGCTAGTTTAATGTTAATACAGCAGGGAATCCTAGAACATGATACTAAATAATAACAATAAAAATACTCTAAAAGTAAATTGATTTATTTTAACCAGTGCCTTATGCGTGTGGTTTTAATCTATAGGACAGATGTGACTTATCCTCATCAGAAAAAAAATCCTATAAAAATTGATTAACATGATCCTAAAAGTGCAGAGGTGTTTTAGACTGTTTGGCCAAGATTTTCAATTAAGCTTTTTAGTAGGAAGACTGTCATATAGTATTGATCTGTGGGTATTACTTCACTATCTGAAGTTAGTATAAATGTATGCGTTGGGGATGTAAAAGGCAGCTTGTGTATATAAATGTTTAATAATCTTTTGCAGTATTACACTTACGTGGGCGTAAGTCAGTACAATTCCAGAAATTGTTCATGTTATTTGTATCTCTTTAGAAATGACCTAAGTAGTTACATTTATTCTGCAGATGCAGGGAAATGTCCTATATAAATTCAGCCCTTACGAAATAAAGTAATAAACTTCTTCAGGAGAACGGAACTGTGTGGTACTGTATTAGAAAGAGTTGTGCACCTGGGAGGTATGTAACAAACTACAGTTCTGTCATTGCTAATGGGTATATTGCAGGTTTACTGTTGGAACAAATGTAATATGGGGGAGTATGATAAAAAGGAGTGTGTATATAGATGCACTCATAAAATATGAAATATATTTCTATATATTTTAAAATTGGCAGTAGGCAATAGTTTTAATGTGTCAAGATGCAATCTGATAACTTTTTCTGGAATGTAAGCATAAACAATGTGTTCCAGAACACCCAAATATGTTCCTGAGAATATGATATATAAATATGAAGTATGTGTAATTATAGCAGAGACTCACGTAATGCCATAGTTAACTGAATCACAAATCATGTTATATTCTTGTCTTAAATATTTTCATTAAATTGGCTTATCTGATTTCAAATGAGAAGGGCAACTCCCCCTGATCCCAGTACAGTAATCTGACGTTTGGTGCTCTGTTTGGTACTTTTGTAGTTGAATGGAGAAATCAGTTGGGTTAGTTCTTCACTCTTGATATTTGGGAACAAATAACCATAGGTAATGATTGTTGTCACAGAGTTAGTGGAAGGTAAGGTTTGTTACCATGACAGATTGTAGGAATGGTGGTGGAGAAATATTTCAGGTTACAAACTGAAGCAAAAAAACCAAAAGGAAAATGTCTCACTTTGTCCTTAACCCACTGATTAACTTTTTATGTATCTGTAGCATACGTGATACGTGCACCTTTCACTGTCGCTCCAATATCTGATTGTTGTGGGGCAAATTACATGCAAATAGCCAGATGCCATTAAATGTATATATGTGTGTCTTCCACAATACGGAAACCTCAAATTCAGCAGTGATATAAATTGACAGTGGAAAAACTTAATTCATGTTTTTCTAGTTGTGGTCAATTTTCTCACCACTTCAACAATTTTAAGAAAAGTTTGTCTTAAGAGTATAGATTTGGGACTTGGATCTCTTATGTATATTGTAAGAGAACTAGGAGATTAGAATAATACATAAAGAAAGTGATGGAAAGATGCCATCACTTTTTGGGGTGTGTGGAGGGAAATTGAATAGTTTTCTCACTAGGAAACTATATTAAGGATTAAAGTGATTGCTATGTACTAGTCCTTTATGTAAACAAAATGCCAGTGTCATGTAAATGGGGAAAGAAAATTAAAAAGGGGAGACAACAATATAATGAAAACAATCATAGAGCTTGGAGAAACTGTATAGTCTGGATGACTGAGCATAGTATTAGAAGTCAGGACCTCTGTATTCCTAATTCTGGTTCTGCTATTGATTTGTGACCTTGGGCAAGTTATTTAATTTCTCTGCTTCTGTTTCCCAATCTTTAAAATTGGGATAATACATATTTACCTGCACCGCAATGATGTCATGAGAATTAATGTTTGTATAGTGCTTTGTACATGTATAATGCTACTGAAATATTAATTATTTTTTCAGAGTGAAGGGGAAGGGTGGTTTATAATGTCCCTCATTGGAATGGTCTGTTAAATGAGCCTTTCTCGAAAGGAGCAATTTGTGTAGCTGTTTTAAGTGGTGTACAATAAATACTTCAGTTATGTTTCTCAGTGTAGTGCTATAACATTTTGTTTCAGTTAACTTGCCTATACATTCTTCTTTGTAATTAACATACTTGAAAAATCAAAGGCAGGTCAGCTGGTTAAATTAATTCCACAGATCCTTTAATTCAAGCCTTTTTTTTAAGTGTGCCTTTTGGAAAGGTTGCTATAAACTCATACAGATGTGTGATTGTTCCTAGCATTTCATTACTGTTGAAATGGGTTTAAGCTAGATCAGTGGTTGTCAATCAGGGGTATGCAGAAGTCTTCCAGGGGTACATCAGCTCATCTAGATATTTGCCTAGTTTTACAACAGGCTACATTAAAAGCACTATCAGAGTCAGTACAAACTAAAATTTCTTAGACGACTTGTTTATACTGCTCTATATACTATACACTGAAATGTAAGTGCAGTATTTATATTTCAGTTGATTTATTTTATAATTATATGGTACAAATGAGAAAATCAGCATTTTTCAGTAATAGTGTGCTGTGACACTTGTATTTTTATATTTGTTTTATTTGTAAGTGGGTAGTTTTTAAGTATGGTGAAGCTTGGGGTACACAAGATGAATCACACTCCTGAAAGGAGTACAGTAGTCTGGAAAGGTTGAGAGCCACTGATCTAAATCAATTCCACTGACACCTGTAAGTATCTTTTTAAAACAATATTACAAAATATATTTTTGTTTCAAAGGGATTTCTTAGGGATCTTCAGTATTTCTTGCTGTCCTAATGGTCTTACTGTTGGGGTGATTCCTTATAGAAAATACTGAGTCAATAGTAATGATCTGAGACAAAGTACTTTAGGAGACTATCACTGCTAGAATTATCTAAATTGGGCCAAAGAGAGAGAAGCAAAAGGCTGGCTGTACAAAGGTACAGAAATAAAGAGCCAGGTTCCAGAAATGAAATGACTGAGTTTAAACCAAGTGTAATTTGGATCAATGTGTTTCCTCTGGAGCTGGTTTAATGAATTCTGGGGACAGGTGAAGTGTGGTGGGCAGTAGAAAACGTGTCCCAGTCCTGTATTTCACTTCATGTTAAAATGGCTAATGCTTGTAATTAAACTCTTTGTAGATGTCCTAGCTCAATACAATTGACATTTTGGCCCACCTGGTAACATTTTTGTTACATCCTGTAAGAACGTGATAGTAATGTTTTGCCTATTGATTAGTCTAGTGACTTCTGTAGTGCCTGATTTCCTACTGCCCACAGAGTATTTGGTGGCGGGGTAGAACCTTTGTTCTACACAGGAAGGTTTAAGAATCCTTTACAACTGGTTTTTGTAGCAGCTTAAAGGACAAAACTGGACCTGGGCAGGACTGGAAGAAAGGGTATGATCTAAGCAACTAAGGAGCGTGCCAGTTCTTCTATGTTTTTTATCTCAGCTAGAGGCAGGTTTGACTGGATAGGCTTCAGCTCTTTGAGCAAAATAGGCAAGGGTTGTCCACAGAGACCCTAGCCAGCCAGGGATTACTTAAGCCTCCCTCTGAGCAGGGAAACAGGCTGGTTCAAAGAACTAAGTGTCAGCAAAGCAGAGGCTTCTGGGGGTTCCTATCTCATTTCCTCTCCTGCCTCCCAGGAGGTCTGGCAGAAGTAAGTTGGATGGAAGAAAACACATAACTGCCCAGGCATGTATCGTCAGCCACTGCTGTCAACAGTCTCTTCTCATAGCTCCAGGCCATGGAGGAAAGGGTAGGAAAGCAGCTTGGACCTGAATGACCAATTAATTGGGGCGTTTGGCCCACCTCATCCTTTCAGTCCACCCCTTCCTGCTGTATTTTTACCAGGAGATTATTTAGCTCCTTTACGATGTCACTCTCAAATAGGTTTCCTTTTACAGCCTCTATTGGCAGGTTTAGCTCAGCATCTCTGGGTAGCAGAGGTTAATATCACCAGAATGGTCACTGGACTGCTCCTTGACCTCAGACCTTGCAGGGCTGAGATTTGTAACCTTTTGGGATGTGAATTTGTGGGCAAGAGCAAGCGCTGTTGTTCGTCAGAGACACAGGCCAAGAGACTAAGGAGCAGGGGGAAGACCTCTTTCTAAGAAGGAAAGCCAAACTTTAGGGTGTGTGGGGTAGAAGGTTTTCCAAGACAAAAGTAAATCCTCAGAGAAGTTGGAGAGCCCTATTTTTCCTTCATAGTTGAAGTGGAAATCTAATAGGCGGAGACATAAACCAAAGAACTGCCCAGAACAGGGCAAAGCTATCTTGAATTGTCTATACCTGCTGAGGGAGAAACTAGTCGTTGTTCTCCTGTCTCAGTCCCCTTTATCTGAGTCATATCAAGGGAATGAACAGGCTCCAGGGAAAATGACCAAAGGCTTGATGGCCTGATAAAACAAAGCCAGATGTTATATGGCAAACCTTCCTCCCAGCAATTCTCTTCAGAAGCACTTTGGCCAAAAACTATGAGGCGTACCACTCAGGAAAAGCAAGATAAAACCCATAGAAATCTAAACAGTCATAGGCGGCGAGTTATATGGGCCTGTGGTTCCCGTGCACCACCAATACTTAGGAAAGTGGATCCGGCTCCACCAGTGTTTGGGCTTACTGCGCTTCAGGAGGACATGGGGCCCAGGATGGCCTGGGAGGTTAGCGGGCGGTGCCAGCAACAGCAGCAAGCAACATGGCCACAGCCCACTGCACCCTGCTGGCTCCCAGTGTCGCTCGTGGGAGGGGACAGAAGCCAGAAAGAGGCAGGGCGGGGGCTTGGAGGAAGGGGTGGAATGGGGTCAGAGCAGGGATGGGCTGGGGGTGGGTCGCTGCTGCCAGTGCCAGGCCCCCTGCTATCTTCCTGGGCTGCCCTGGACCCCATGTGCCCCCCAAAGCGTGGGGCTCAGAGCGGTTGCCCCAATCTGTCCTATGGATGGGATAGCTTTGTTCTGGGCACCACCAAAAATTATATAAACTTGGCACCCCTGAGTACAACTCCAGTTTGTCTTTTTGGGAAGAGGCCCAGTTATCAGAATTTGAGCCAGAGGTTCAAGAGAAGGAAGTGGAGGACAAGCTAACTGTTCCAGAATATTTGACACCTTCTTTAGAAGGGCAGTAGCAATGCTGGTCCCCTGTTTGCTCACCTTTCTAGAAAGTTGTCTCTGGCCAAACAGTAGCTATAGCAAAGGATTAAATTTGATGCTCACTTGCTCCTTTCTCCTAACTCAGGTTTGAACTTTAAAATGTACTAGACTGCTTAAATGCTATAGTGAGCACCAGCAGCTCCACTTTTCTTAAACAAGGACATTTTTTTTAATTGTTCCAATGTAATACAATGGGAAGTGAAATATTGTTATCCTACTAACATTAACGTGTCATGTACTGGACTTTGCTGGTGTAACTCCACTTACTGTGACTGAGTTCATGACTGCATAGAATTTAACTGACTTCATATTTTTAGATATATTCAGTATGTGCAATGTGAGAGAGTTAATCACTCACTTTGCTTTGTTAGCATCCCCTGTGGTGAATTCATGGCTCTAATGCTCTCTGTGAATAAATTCATTTACTTGTACTTCTGGCCAAAAGTACAAAGTGTGGCTAGGATTACAGGGGAGAAAGTTAAAATAGGCTCTACGAATTTCAGCAAAAATTGTGGAATATATTCTACATTAGGCTTGATGTATACGTGGGTTTTCTATAAATATTCCAGTTGGAAACACTTACCGCAAACTAATGCCTCTGATGGTTCGTATTATGATAACCAGAAGTCCCTTGGGACAGTCAGTACTCCTGACATGTAAATTAGACTATAACCTAAACCTTAAATAGCACTAGTTATTCAGTTTGTACAGGGCATTTGGCATACTATGAATATGAAATATTTTACACTATATTTTTCATATTTAGATTTTCTGCTAATTTATTTTATTCATCAAATCAATTGTAAATGTACATGTAATGAGTCTCTCTCTCTCTCTCTATATATATATATACACACACACATATATGTGTATGTATATATACATCAAAACTTGAGTACATAGGAATATATTGTACATGTTCTATAATACCAGTGGTATTTACTGGGTAATATTTGACTTAAAATATATTTTTGCATTTAGAGATGTTTAAATTATTATTAGATATAACATAGGGAGGGGAGGAGCAGATGGAACTGAAGCCATCAGGGATCCGAACATGCCCACACTGGCTTGCTTTAAGTCTGTTAATTGTTTTTGTTTTCTGTTAAAAATATATTTTGGAAGATGCATGATATTTAACTATAGATCTTTTTGTATATCTGATGCCCCTAGAGGCTCAATTGAAGGCATCAATTTATTCAAAACTAACCAGTATCTAATATATACAAATATGGACCATATCCTAGAAATGTGGTTTTACAATATTAATGGGGAAATACGTATCTTTAGAATAAGGTTATATTTATTTGCCATGAATTTTCTTACTGTGTTCTCTTAGAATGTGAAGGGACCTAATCAACTTTCCAAAAGAATTAAAATCCTGAGATTCCTCAGACCAAAAAAGTGCCATGTAGGTTTATTGCAGGAAACTCATCTAGCAGAAATAGATGCTGATAGCTGTTGAGTATCTTTCATCATTGAATTCTAAGAGCAGAGGTACATCCATCTTAGTTTGTAAAAATATAACTTCTTAATGTATAGAGTCTTGGTCTGGTTGTGAAGGAAGATGCCTTCTTCTTGAAGATTGTTTCAACTCAAAATAGTTAATTCTAGGAAGTATTTACAATCCAAGTGGAGGTAATTCCGAATTTTTCAAAGACATTGCAGACATTCTTTCAAATAAAAAAGACATTCCTGCAATACTTGGTGGTGATTGGAGTACTATGCTAGATAAACATGAGCTGCAGCTCTCAAAGCACAATAGGCTAGCCCTTGTTATTAATGAATGAACTTGATTTAAAAGATATGTGGTGACTGAGACATCCTGAAGTGAGCCTATACATATTTCTGTACAGTACATTCATCTTACTCCAGAACTGACTTTTTTCTTGTCTTCAGAACTGATTCCAGCATGCCTTGAAGTAACTATTGATAATATATTAACTTCAGATCATGCTTCAATTATACTTACCATAGATGCTGGTTACATACACATCATTAAAATCTTATAGGAGGAAATGGAACACTGCTACTAAAAGATGCAAAATTTTGTTCCATGGTTGATTCAGTCATCTCTAAGTTCATACAAGAAAATAAGTGCACAGTTACCTAAGATACCATCTTTGGGGAAGCTCTCAAAGCTACTGTAAGGGGTGAATGCATAAAGCATGCCTCCCAAAAGAAGAGAGAGAGACTCAAGTTATTAGACTTTCTGGCCAACAAAATAGATGAGTTGCAGAGAATGCACAAGACTGGCCAAATTAATGAAAACCTCATATGCTCTCTAATCAACATGTAACATAAATATAATTAATGCTTATCCAGCCAAGTTGAATTTACACTCAACAGGGTTAAACAAAGATATTATGAATGGGGATATAAAGCTGGCAAACTGCTTGCCAGAAGACTTAAAATGGAACTAGCCAACAACAACATTTCTTCCTTATTACAAAAAGACGGGAGTGCATCCTTGAACTAATAGATAGAATTACTTAAATTGATTATTTATATCAAGCTTTATATAAATCAGACAACCAATTTAGCTCTAATAAATTTGATCATTTTGTTGAAGGCCTACCTTTTAATACCCTAACTGCTGAACAAGTGTTGTTTATGGACAAAGCTTTCACAACACAAGAGGTTGAACAGACTTTAAAAAATGTGAATTCTGGCAAGGCCGCTGGGATGGATGGCTTTCTGGCTGATTACTACATAACATTTTGTAATCAGCTACCTTCTGTTCTTTAAAAGGTCTTCACTGAAACATTTAAAAAAGGAACCATGTCTTGTGACCTGAGAACTGCTTTAATTACTTCAATATTAAAGAAGAACAAAGATGGCTATAACAGTGGCAACTTCTGCCCCATATCTCTGTTGAACACAGATTGCAAAGTAATTGCAAAAATTGTAGCAACATGACTGAACACCATCATCCCATGTTCATTAAAGGAAGATTGGCTGCTGCTGATACAAGAAAAATCACACACTTGATCCAGCTCAGATGTCAAATGTTCCCTTATCTCTAGATGCAGAGAACTCTACCCTCGCTTCACTATCAACTAATGGAAGTATTTCTCTCATTTCAGCAAGAAAGAGGGACATGACAGGGCTGTCCGCTCTTATTCCCCCTCTTAAATCTCTCTTGAATGACTGGCAATGTACATATATCAGCACTTAGCCATTTAAGGTGTGACCTATAAATGAAAGAATACAAAATCCATTTACATCCTGATGACTTTTTTTTATTATTGAAGAATCCATCCTCATCAGTCCCATCATTATTGAATGTAGTTGATATTTTTGGAAAGTTCTCTGGTTTTTGTATTAACAGGAATAAATCACAAACAATGAATATATCCAAAAGACCAGATCCTTCTCAGTTTCAGCATCATGCATATTTGACATGGGAGTAAATAACTTATTTAAGTGTTAAGATTAGTCCTAATCTTCCCAAAATTGTTTCTATAAATATGGACTATATAGTAAAAGAAATTTCCAAGTGTAGGAGGATAGGGAACCATGGAAGATTTTGTTACGGCCTAGCTTAGGCAGTTCTGCTTTCTCAGCCTCCGGTTATTGTAGGACACGGCATGCTAGTTTCAACCTGCCGTAACCGGCTGGAATTGCTGCGTGGCAAGCCCCTAGGCTGTTGGCCAAGGGGGCGGCCCCGGAGGGTGGAGAGTTCCTATTGCATTATGTATGAGCTGGTTTGCTGCTGTTTGTATAAATATGAGCATGCTTTGTGTTTGCTTTTGGACTCCGTACCAGGCCGAGCTCCAGGGCGCTGGGTTCCCCACCTCCGTGACAGCAACGCTTGGAGTCCCCGTTGCAGATGTGTCACTTTACCTTCATTAAAGCCAATAACTCACAGTGTGTGGGGGCCTCGTTCTTACAGAGCACCCTGGGAGGGCCGGGGCCTCCCTGGAACGCAACACCAAGGATGTAGAGAGGTGGCGTCTCCTCCCTCTGTTTGTACTGGGTAGAATAGAAATAGCCAAAATGAATATCTGCCCAAGATTGACTTATATCATTAACCTATTGCCTTTCAAGGGCACTCCCTCACTCTTTGCTCAAATAAATAGCCTTATCATGCAATTTATATGGGATAAAAATCAGCCTCACTTGTCATGCCAATAGCAACATGCCAACCTTTCACATGTCCTCTATATCTGTCAAAAATGCATGGCTCTGGTCTCAAAAACTTTGTCTCACTATCTTCCTTTCTCCAAGCTTGAGTATTTTAGCAATGCTGGATGAGTTGGTATTACCAGTTAACTCTGAGAAATGGATTGCAGTGACTCTTTTAGTGGCCAAAAAAGTTACTTTGAAAAAATGGAAATGGGCAATTCCTTTCTCATACACAGACTGGCTTAGTGAGCTCTCTACTGCTGCATTAGTGGGAAAAAATTACTGTAATAGAAATGCTTGGAAAAAATATGAGGATGTCTGGTCACATACGAAACTATTGCATACTTTTGGAATTTAGTATATATCAGTCCCTGATACTCATAGGTAATGTTCTCACATGTTTATCTATTTAGTCTCTTTAATAATTGATGTCCTGCATGATCTCTATGGGTTCATTTTTATTTTGTTTTATAGGTTTTTGCAAATAATGTTGAAATTTGTTGTTTGTATGCTATTTCTATCTTGTGTATGTATTTATGTTTCATTGGAGGCTTATATTTTACATAAAACAATAACAGTAAAGTTAAATAATAACGGGAAAGACAAACAAACCAGTGTGCTCTACATAGGGTCAGTTTTGATTACTGCATCTTTTTTGTAATTTCACAAGCTGATCAAAACCCAGGGCATGCTAGATGGTCTAGCATGCACAAAAGGAGTCAATCATCTGAGTTACCAGTTAGGCATGTTAACTTTTCATGTGTGGCTTTAGGAAATGCTTATCCAGTTGTAGCATTATATGCACATAACAAACTCTGTGATTTGAAACAAAGTTTCTTACCATTGATGCTGGTCTTAAATTCAGTTTTTGTTGCCAAGGTAACTTTACTGAGTACTTTCATTTCTATTGCTTTGGTTTATTGAATCATTGACACCTCACCAAGGCTTTTGTCAGCTCATTTGGGATGCTGATCTGTATTTTCAGTTAGAATAAAAGTTGTGCAGGAAATTTTAAATGTCAAGATTGTTTGTTCGTTCTTAGGCTGCTACTGTTTGAGGTCAGCCCCCCGAAATGTGCAGTGAAATTCATGGGGTTTATTCACAAACTGAAAAACTTCAAGTATCTTATATTTGTACAAATATTATTTGATATTTGAGCCAGGGTTACAGGAGACTTGCCTGTTACCATTTGTTCCCACTGATCTATCTGTGAGGAACAGCTCCCAGGAAGGGGATTGACCTAACGGAAACTCAGATGCTGGGGAGGAGAATACCTAGTGGGTCAAGAGGTAGTGGGCCAGTGGTTGGATTTTAATGGAGAGCACTTTATTCAGGGTAAGTAACAAGTATTGCTGACTAAGGTGGAAAATTTGTGAGGGAGACAGTCATTAAAATTTTGGCAGTACATCAGTGTTTAGAGCTCTTTAAAATTAAAAACATGTGCAATTCATATTGGTGATGTGAGCTATTTCAGCACTGGAGAAGAACAAGTGTTCCTTAAGTCTCAGTTAAGGTGTATATATATATATATATATATTTTAACAACGTTTGAAGTTTGACAGTAATACTTGGGTCTTCAGGCCAGCTACCCCTTCCAAGAGTCCAGTGCTGTTGAGCAGCAGATTCTAAAACAGAAAATCTTTTAGCAGTAACTTTGCATTTTGATGAAAAAATTATATTTCTCCTTAAGGTATAAAGATCCAGAGTTTGCTTTGGCATCAGCAGCAGAATATTTTAGGATAGCAGAAACAGTAGGTTCACTAAAAAATTATCTTTAAAAAAGGGAACAAAGAGGACCCAGGGAATTAGAAACCAGTCATACTAACTTCTGGAAGGGTAATGGAGTAAATTATTAAACCATCAATTTGTAAACACCTAGAGAATAATAAGGTTATAAGGAATAGCCAGAATGTGTTTGCCAAGAAGAAATCATGCAAACTGACCTATTTTCCTTCTTTGATAGGGTTACTTGCCTGATGAATGGGGGAAACGGTAGATATGATGTATCTTGATTTTTAATAAGGCTTTTGATTCATATAACAAACTAGGGAAATTTGAAATAGATGGAATTATTATAAGGTGGGTGTACAACTAATTAAAGACTATACTCTGAGTAGTTATCAATGGTTCTGTCATGGGAGGGGCCTACCTAGTGGGATCCTGGAGGGATCTGTCCTGAGTCCAATACTATTCAATATTTTCATTAATGATTTGGATAATGGAGTGGAGAGTATGCTTATAAAATTTGTGGATGACTCCAAGATGGGAGGGGTTGCAAGCACTCTGGATGACAGGATTAGAATTCAAAAGGACCTTGACAAATTGGAGAATTGGTCTGAAATCAACAAGACAAGTAAAGACAAGTACAAAATGTACTACTCTTGGGAAGAAAACATCAAATGCACAACTACAAAATGAGGAATAACTGGCTAGGTGCTACTACTGCTGAAAAGAATCTGGGTGTTATTGTGGATGACAAATTGAATATGAATCAACTATGTGATGCAGTTGCAAAAGAAGACACATCATGTTGGGGTGTGTAGCCTGACCCAAATTTGGGTAAATATAATTGTAACTTGAGGATTAACAGGTTTTTGTTCCGATAGAGACCCAGTAAGATTATTGTAAAATTATCATATAATTTGGGAACCCCAATGTGCACAGGTGCAACACTTACTCTATAGGAACTCTTTCTATATATAAATATGATTTATTAATTTAGCAAAGATTATACACACACTTAAACTTAACAAAGCAGCTATAGATAATACAGAAAGTACATTTGGACATGCATACTTACACCCTGATCTTTTATACTTAACCATTTTTTTTATCACCGTAATCGTTCTCATCTTCCCCGGCGGCCATTATTCTGGTCCCTCTCAAGGTCTACATTTTTTCAGCCTCTCTGCTGCCCCGGGATGTTACTTTTATAGTTGGTTACACTGACGCTGCCATGACCAGTGCATATTCAATAGAAGTCCTTATTTGTATTTCCTCCCCTTAAGGTGTCCATTTTCTATAGGTTAGTATATGTATGATGTTACCCTATTAGCATACATGTCAATTTACTGTCATGGCAGCTTTGCGGTTGGAGATTCTGTCCGGAAATTTCCGGATGCTGGTGTCAGCTATGTTTTGTGCTGGGGTCAGCTGTGTTCTATGGGTGGCTGATGTCAGTATTTTGGACAAAATTCTCCCCCTTGCATGATACTTTTAGTTCACTATGACTTATGAGTTACTTAAGTTTATCTATGCCAAAGGTTATTGGCTGCAAGCCTCACACTATTTACTAAAGCCAAATCTTACAGGATAAAAGCCTGTAGGTTCCTCGCATTACTACTAAATATTATAAAGCAGAATAACAAAGCAATTAATATAATACAGGTAAGCTGGCCAACTGGGCTACAGGTGTATGAACAGGAATGTTGCATGTAAGACCTAGGAAGTAATTGTCCCTCTTTACTCGGCACTGTGAGATGTCAGCTGGAGTACTGTGTCCAGTTCTGGATGACACAATTAGGAAAGGTCTGAACAAATTGGAGAGGGTCTAGAGTAGAACAACAAAATGATAAAAGGTTTAGAAAACCTGACCTATGAGGAAAGATTTTTTTAAAAAATGGGAATGTTTAAGAATGTTGAGAATGGAAGACTGAGGGGGGCCTGTTAACAGACTTCAAATATGTTAAAGGCTGTTATAAAGAGGACAATGATCAATTGTTCTCCATGTCCACTGAAGCTAGGACAAGAAGAAATGGGCTTAATCTGCCGCAAGAGGGATTTACATGAGAGATTAGGAAAACCTTTCTAACTATAAGTGTAGTTAAGCTTGGAAACGGGGATTTCACAACCTCCCTTGGAAGCTTGTTATTGGAGGTTTTTAAGAACAGGTTGGACAAACACCTGTCAGGATGGTTAGGTTTATTTGGTCCTGCCTCAGTGCAGGAGGCTGGACTTGATGACCTCTCTAGGTCCCTTCCAGCCCTATATTTCTATGATGCTATGATCAACCCGATTGGACTCAGTCAGTTTCAATAGAATCGGCCTATCTCTATCCCACTGACCTCAATAAAAGCTGCTGTGGTCTCAGAATTTTTGTAAATTGGACAAGTGCCTAAAACATAGATTTAAGAGCCAGACTTTAATCTCCTGTTTTTTAAAATGTTGGCCCTGGATTCAATCTCTAGTTTTGCTATTGAAACACTTTGTGACGTTGGGCAAATCATCTAACCTCTCTGCACCATTTTCCCCTTCTTTAAAATTGAGATAACAATTCTTGCTTCAGAGATACTGCAAGACTTTAAAGCTAAAGCATCTTTAGATCCTTAGATGTCAGACATTATATCAGTGAAAAATTTTATTTACACTCTGTTTAGGTTTAAAATTTGACCTTCCTTAAAATTATAATCTGGAGAAGAATGTGTTCTGGAGTGTACTTCTTTAAGAATGTGTTCTGGAGTGTACTTCTTTAAGAATGTGTTCTGGAGTGTACTTCTTTAAGAATGTGTTCTGGAGTGTACTTCTTTAAAAAGCATTCTATCTGAGTATTTTACACATCTATTTGGCTTTCAGGAGTTGAGTCATAGTATGACTAGAAAATTTACTAAAGCAATTGAGGGGGAAACAAATATCTAGCCAAACCACTGTTGCTTATGCACTGGTACTGCAAATCCAGCCTGGGAAGTAAAGTTTAACTACTTGCCTGCAGGACCGGGTAGGATCCTTTGGTAACACTGGTACTCAAACAAGAAAGTAAAAAAAAAAGAGCCTATTTGTAACAGGGAAAATATTAGTTTATCCATCTCCATTTGGTGAAATTGTTACGGAAGGAAATGATGCCTTTAAGAGGGTGTTTAAAAACTGGACTGTATAAAATACTTCAATACATAGCATGTTTCTGAACCAGAAGAGGGATTGTGCTACAGTGCATTAGTTTAATCTGTTTTGACAGCCTTCATTTCTGTACCTTGACAAAAGTGAAACGACTCCCCCCGCCAAAAAAAGAAAGAAACTCCACAAATAAGAGCTTTCATGCTGTTTTTTCAGAGCCCTGGGGAGATCTGTCAGTGCTCTTGCTGCTGCTGTGCTAATTGGCTTTCTCATGTTTGTCATGTGTGTGCTTGCCCGAAGATTTAATGAAAAGCAGCCATGCATTCAGATTGCTAACCTTAGGTGATGGATTTTTGGCAACAAAGGGCCCTCCTCTCCTTAGACACATAAATAGCATGTATGTGCACAGACCTATGTATTTGAAGCTCAAGATGGGCTAAAAGAAGGAAGGAACTTGCAGGTGCTGTTCATAGAGAATCAGAACATTGTTTGATATCTTATTTCCATCCAGGACTGAGCTTCACTTTCTGTTTTGGAGAAGCTTTATTACATAATTAAATGTTAACACATTATGCAAGGTTTTAGCTTTTCATATTGAATGCTAAATCTTACATCAGGATTTATTATACATTCTCTCCCTCCCTTATTTATATAGCTGTTTCATATTTTAGCTGAAGTTTAATACATTCCTACTTCTATGGGTAGTTTTTCAATTTGCAGCGTGGTCAAGTGATAAGTTTAACACCAGTGAGAATATAAATATGTAATTTCCTTGTACATCAAGACAGAATTCAAAGCTATGGAGATGGTAGAGGAGTAAAGGCCAGATTTAAAGCCTGCCTAGTGAAGGAACATTTTAAATAGAGGATGTCTTATTCTAGAAGCTGTGGATGTGCAAACAAGGAAAAAAATCTGAATATTGGAATTGGGGTGGGTGGAATTCTCCCATTTAAAACATGAAAAATTATTTAATCAAGAGCCCAGTCTCACCATGTTGGCACACCCAAAGTTCCTCTTGAAATTTGAGTCCTTGTTTACTTGTTGCAGCTATGTTGATTTTTTTTTTTTTTTTTTAGTGCCCAGAGGCCCCAATGAAAAGTGAAGCTCTACTCGGGCAAGGTGCTAACACAAAGTAAAAGATAATCCCTGGCCCCAAAGAGCTTTCAGTCAACGGTATTGCAATCAATTAAGTCAAAACTTGTATTTTGTAATTATTTAACAAATAAATCTGACTCGCTAGCACAGTTGGAAGTGTAAAATGGCTACATATTTTCTTTATATTTAAAACTACTTTAGTGTATTGGATACGTTATTTCCATAAAATTTTGTTGATAAAATAAACAATGTTTTTTTTTAAATCACTATACTCATGAATTATTTTTTTTGGGTACAAACAACTGGCATGCATTTGTAAATAGATGTGTGTTTACATGCATCATTTGAGATGGTTCCAGTTCTCAACCTAGTTAAAAGTTGCTTCTTTGTTGGTGCCTGAGCCTGGGTACTAAAGCTGTTCTTTGCTCCTGGCACTTTCTTTCCTGAGGTCAGAATTCATTTGCGCTGTCTGAGTCACCCATCAATAACTTCTTCAGTTGAGAGATCCGTTTCAGGTTCTCATAAGCAACAGAATACTTATTTTAAAGTTTATGGGAATAGAGTGCAAACAACAAAATAAAAGTAAAAATAGTTGATGCTCCGCGTTACAAACCTAAAAAGAAATAGGAATATCTTTGTTTTTGTATATATTTTGTTTTGACTGCGTTATGAAAGCTCTTCCTCTTTTTCCCCCTCCAAAGCAGTTTTCCTGAAAGCTCTAGAATTTTTTTTTAATTGCATTATTTAAATGTATGTTTTTATTAAGGCATTTGCAACGTGTAGGGTTGTATGAAGTTGACAAAATTGTTGACAGTCAATTACTGCCATTAATGATCATTGGTTGTAATTTTCTTTAAATGGTAATATTAAATTTATGCTCTTTAATTGGGAGCATGCACTTTACGTTCTGATTGTAAGCTAAAAATACCTTATGGCTACTTCTAAATTGATTTGATTGACACTCCTTACTGAAGTATAAAATTTTAATTTATTTTTACCCAATGTCAGTTTTCTGCTGATCTCTTCACCTTAACAATTTTATTTAGCTTGGTCTGTTAAACAAATATAATGCAGTAGTTTCTGTCATTGCTCTGACTGATTATATTCAAATTGCTTTGCTGATAACAGAATCATGTTATGATCCCATTCCTGGAAGTCTTTTATGCGTGAAGCTCCCATTTACGTCTGAGTTCTCATCTTGGAGGGTTTGCAGAATCAGGGTTTTTATTTGAATTACTGAAACATAAAACTTGCTTCCTTCCACACAATTTTTACACTTCTCAAAAAGAGTAAATGAAACTTTCACATTATTTCCATTGAAGAGGTTTTTGATTACCTTGAGGTATGTTTTAAATCTTTGGCTGATAACAGCTGGTGATGATGCCCTGGCAGCACTCAGGCTTGAGTCCAGTGTGGATCCTCATCCTGTGTGTTGGTTCCCGATCCCCTGTTTGTTGCCTTACGTACAGTAGAACCTCAGAGTTACAAACACCTCGGGAATGGAGGTTGTTTGTAACTCTGAACAAAACGTTATGGTTGTTTCAAAAGTTTACAGCTGAACATTGACTTAATACAGCTTTGAAACTTTACTATCAGACAAGCCAAACCCATGAATAAAATGCAGAAATTGGGCTTGTTTTTGGATTAATTGGCTTGTTGGCTAGTTTTTGGCTTGTAACTTGTCGATTGTTTGGCTTGTAGCTTATTGCTTTTTTTTTAAATCTGCTCTCAGCAAGCAGGGGCAAAGGGCAGCAGGGGCAAGGGTGGGAGAGAGTCAGGGGTGCACAGCGGGCCCACCACAGTTCTAGACTGCGCACCGGGGGATCTAGTCGCATAGAGTGTTGGGGTTCTTAGGGATTGGCTTGTTTTGGCCTTGTTTTGAAATGGGATTAGCTTGCTTTTTGGCTTATTATGAAAGTCGGAGTGCTTGTTTACTGCGTGAAAGTTGGCAACTGTGTTTACTATGCAGAAGAAAAATGCTGCTTTTAACCATCTTAACTTAAATTTAACAAGCACAGAAGCAGTTTTCTTACCATGTCAAATCTTTTTTTTAAACTTTCCCTTTATATATATATATATATTTTTTAGTAGTTTACATTTAACAAAGTTTTGTAATTGCCTTTTTGCGGGGGAGGGGTGTCTCTGCTGCTGCCTGATTGTGTACTTCCAGTTCCAAATGAGGTCTGTGGTTGACCAGTCAGTTCGTAACTCTGGTGTTTGTAACTCTGAGATTCTACTGTACCTCAGACCCACTTAATCTCATCTTTTCTGTTTCCAGGGAAACAACCCGTATACCCTAAAATCACCAGCCAGATGCAAACTGTAGTTGCATTTTAACAAGTCTCTTATTAGGCTTAAAGAATATAATGGGCTCAATTGTTCTGTGTTGTACAGGTGTATCTCCACTGACTTCAGTGGTATTGCACCAATGTATCTGAGAGCAGAATTTATTTCATTCTCCTTTCAATGTGTATGCAATGCTCCAGAGATACGTGGAAAGACTTCACTCCTGTCTGTACTGGGTAAGATGTCTGAGTGAGTGAGTCATATACTGTATCCCATATGGTCATAAATATTGTCTGTGTAGCACTCTTCTCCCTCCGTCCCCAGCATTGAGATATATAGGAAGACTTAAACAAAAAAACTCTGTAGGATTCCATGCTTATATTAGTGGCACCATATTGAACTTTTTAATTTGGCAAGAATAAGAAAATTCTTTCCTGTCAGCCCTCTAAACTCAACATGGAATCTGAAAGTTGCATCTTTATGAGTGATAAAGATGCTGCCTCTGATTTGTGTCTGTGCAAATCCACTGGAGCCGATGGGGTTTCACAGATATGATAGAAGGCAGAATGTATTTGTGTGTGTGGAAATGGTACATGACATTTATCATGTACCTGTGTATCTCATTCCTGTGACCACCTCATCTGCCATTTATCCATCAAGCCAAAATTATTCTAATATTCCAAATTTTTCAGCAGCTTCCAACAGCCAATTTACATTTCTATTCAGATTTAATTTAAAATATATCCTGCTTTTCCCCAAATGTGAAATTGTATCTATTGATTTATTCTTTGTTTTTATCTAGACAGTTCTGTCCTCTAGGAGGTCTCAGTTGCTCTTTTCCTTTTGTGAAGTACTAAGCACACAGTTAAACTTCAGCGAATAATAATAAAATACGTATTTTTAACATTTTTCCTTTCAGTTTGCAGACACTTGCATAAGTGACATCTTTGCTAGACCATACCTATTAGTAGTAGATACCCAGTGGTTCAATTTATTCTGAATATTTTCTTGATAACGTAGCTGACTATTTATCTTACTAAGCGGTAATAATACAGTCATCTGACTGGCTGTAGACAACAAAGGAATTGAACCAGTCCTCATGGAGTACATCCACTGGAGGAGATGATGGGGACTTGCTGATATAATGGAAGTACATGGTATAACATGGAATGCATATTCTGTTTCAAAAATTTGTATATATGTACTACATTCAGTAGTATTAACATCACACCAGGGAACTTGTAATTTATCTCCAACTGAAATATCTGGCATGGTGATAGATATATGTTAATCTGTAATGGTTCTTAGTGCGGTTGTAATTTTTTCTTTTATTCCCACCAGATCTTGATCATCTTGGACTATAATCTCCATGGCGTGAAAATCTGAAGATAATCCGGAGTAAAAGATTGGTTTATTTAAAGTGACTATTATATCAAAATGATTGGAAAACTCAAACAAAACTTGTTATTGGCATGTCTGGTGATCAGCTCAGTGACAGTGTTTTATTTGGGGCAACATGCTATGGAATGTCACCACAGAATAGAAGAACGCAGCCAGCCAGTGAGGATGGAAAGTGGGAGAACCACAATAAGAACTGTCTTTAACTTAAAGGCAAATAAAACTTTTGCTTACAATAAAGACATGCCTTTAATATTTATTGGAGGGGTGCCTCGAAGTGGCACTACACTAATGCGTGCTATGCTAGATGCTCACCCCGATATCCGCTGTGGAGAAGAGACTAGGGTAATCCCTCGAATTCTGGCAGTTAAGCAGATGTGGGCCAGATCAAGTAAAGAGAAAATCAGACTGGATGAAGCTGGGGTGACAGATGAAGTTCTGGACTCAGCCATGCAAGCCTTTTTATTGGAAATCATTGTTAAACACGGGGAACCTGCTCCCTATTTGTGTAATAAAGATCCTTTTGCTCTGAAGTCCTTAACTTATCTTGCCAGAATTTTCCCCAATGCCCAATTTCTTCTAATGGTACGGGATGGTCGTGCATCGGTGCATTCCATGATATCTAGAAAAGTCACCATAGCTGGGTTTGACCTTAACAGCTACAGGGACTGTTTGACCAAGTGGAATCGTGCTATAGAGACTATGTATAACCAGTGTATGGAGGTTGGTTTTGAAAGATGCATGCTGGTACACTATGAACAACTTGTATTACATCCTGAAAGGTGGATGAGAACTCTATTAAAGTTTCTCCACATTCCATGGAACCAAGCAGTGCTACACCATGAGGAAATGATTGGGAAAGCAGGTGGTGTCTCTCTTTCAAAGTGAGTACAAGTGTTTCTTGGGGTCTTGTATCGATCTAAACTTCACTGTTTAGACATGGTTTGCATTTTGATGCCAAGTATAATTACAGGTTATTGTAGAAATACAAGTGCTGACAAGTCTCGGCAGTGGTGTATTTTCTTTAATCCCTTTTCACTATGGCTGTTTTAATGTTCCTGTAGATAAGACCAGAATACTCTGCAGCAAGTTGGACTTAAATTCTGCAGCAAAGCTCCGTCACCAGAGTGCCTGACATGAAATTTTGCAGCAGCTTCATTTGAATTGAACGGTTTTATTGGATTACACAGGAAATGAAATAACCAGTACAATAGCCTTTCTAGTCTTCTAATTTTGACATTAAATTCAATTTTTTTCATTCTCCTCACACTTTGTTTGCTTCAGATTTTTATATTGAAAATGCATATTTACCTTGTAGAAGATACAAAGGAAAGATGTAGGTGTTTGCATCTGGCTAAGGGGCAGTTTGGGCTTTTGACCCCCAGTAAGGTGTTGGAAGTAGTTTGGGATTGTGAGATGAGTGTGCTGGATGTTTCTTGTAAATATGGTGACCAGATGTCTCGATTTTATAGGGACAGTCCCGATATTTGGGGCTTTTTCCTATATAAGTGCCAATTACCTCCCACCCCATCCCAATTTTTCACACTTGCTATATGGTCACCCTACTTCTAAAGGTCCCATCACCACTACCAGTACAATCATGGTTTTTGTAACCAGTTGGTGACTTGACATGTTAAAACAAACACAGAGTAGTTTGCACAGCAGCATCATTGTGTCATAACTGTAGCTAACTGTTTGTATATTTGCACCTTCCATATTGCCTAACCGTGTTTGTATTAATGCATTGTGGGAAAACGTAGGCAGCTACCCTGTTATCCTATACCTCAGCAAGGAATATAGGGTACCTGGACAACATGCACTGAGTGGAACTAGTGCATATAGGTCAATACACTCTGGAATATCTTCCTTCCAGTTCCCTGTGCACTAAGTAGGACTGACTACCCTGGATTACTTAGGCACAGTTACGGGGGTCCCATCTCCACTATAAAATATGCTGAACTGTTCACAAGAAGCAATTGTGACTGCCTCGGCCTCTGGCAGTGGCAAAACACACTACAGGATGCCACATTTACTAATAGAATGTGAATGCAAACCATGTATAGAGCAAAGAAGACATTAACTGGTTACAAACTCAGTTAAGAATTAAGTGGACAGGCCAAAATGATCAGCAAGGAATTAGTTAACAATGGGTTACAGCTAAATTATTTAGATTTCAAAATTCATCTCCTTGGATGACTGAAGCAGTTCACATCTCAGAGCTATTGTTGAGGCTATCTGCAGTTTGGGAAGATTATGTATTAGTTTATATTTCATTTTCTTAAATTTAAATATTTGGCTAAAGCTGATGGTGAGCTACGATTATCTAGGTATGAAATCCATTTTTGCATAGGATTAAAGATAATGCTTATCTTATTGACAGTATATATTTTAAGAGATTAGTTATATCTAGGGTTCAATCTTAAATGGTTTAGTAATTCCTCAGGAAGCTGAGTCCTAATGTAGAGTGTCTCAAAAGGTTTGTCTACACTAGTGGTTTTTGTTTTTTTTTTTAACCTCAAGTTCATGGGATTGTAAATCAGCTTGAATTTGCTACCACAATCAAATGTGGAAACTCCACAAATGTGTGTGGAGTGTCTGCGCTAGCCTTTACAGACAGAATGGATACTTCACATTAATTAGCAATCAATCAATTAACTTGAGGTTAAAAGCCTCTTGTTTAGACAAACCTAAAGGGAAAACTGACCTGCTCTATTTGGCATGACATTATTAGTTTTTGTAAATAGTTTTGATTCAGGTACTGGGTAGTATATTGTCAATCAGGGCCACCCAGAGGGGGGGCAAGTGGGGCAATTTTCCCCAGGCTCCGCAGCGGCCCCCATGAGAGTTTTTCGGGGGCCCTGGAGCGGGGTCCTTCACTTGCTCCAGAGTCCCCGGAAAACTCTCGCGGGGGCTCGGGGCCCCCAGAGCTTCTTCCGCTCTGGGTCTTTGGTGGTAATTCGGCGGCGGGGGGGTCCTTCCACTCCGGGACCCGCCGCCGAAGTGCCCCAAAGACCCACGGCGGGGGGTCCTTCTGCCCCAGGACCCGCCGCCGAAGAGCTGGGTCTTCGGTGGTAATTCAGCGGCGGGGACACCCCGCCGCGGGTCTTCGGGGCACTTCGGTGGCAGGTCCCGGAGCGGAAGGACCCCCCCGCCACTGAATAACCACCGAAGCGGAGGCACCCCGCCGCCGAGGACCCCAGGCCCCCTGAATCCTCTGGGCGGCCCTGTTGTCAGTGCAAGAAGAGTCCTGAAGATATATCTGCCAAGAATATAATCTTTCAGGAAATTTGAGGAACTGTTGTTCCAGTGAAGTACGACTCAGAATTGGCATACTTTTTCTTTTGGCACAGCCTTCTGAGAGGGTTAGTATTTTGAATATAAGAAACCTGTTATAGACCAATCTTTTACTAATTGTCTTTCATGCACAGTGTGCATTTGACTTCCTTAGTAGAGCTGGGTGAAATATCCAGGTTTTGATATTCTTGAGAGAGTTTAAACGATTTCGTCTTTCCTGTGATGTCTAACTTACTCTTCACTGACCAGCTCTTTTGGTGTGTCTACCCATATGTGTAGCTGGAGTTTGAGAGAAGTGGAAACTCATTATTCCTAATACATAGAAGTATTTTTCTCGCCCCCTCCCGCCTCTTCCTAAGCACAGTTCTTTCAATATGTGAATCATGTCTGTCTTGTTTTCCTGATATTGCAAAGCTTTTACTGTATTATGTCATCTCTGGACTGCCAGAGGGACAATAGTTACTTTTTATATTAATTAAAAAGTGATGTCCTAGCTGTGGGATGTGCCCAGTTAAATTTCTTGGCCACAATGTGTGACTGCCTGTCTGTGCTCAAGTACTCTTGCAGTAGAAGAAAGAAAGAAGGAAGCTCCTCTCTCAGTGGGTAGGAACACTTTTTTTTGGTTGATTCAAATAAACTAGTAAGATTAACTGAAGAGTGGAGAGGATAAATGCTAAACCTAAACAATTGGGTAAGCCAACAGGCAAAATACTCTAATTTACACTGATTAATTCTTCAAAAACCTAAAGCCAAGTGATTTTATATTAAAAATTGGAAACCAGCTATGAATGGCTACTTGTTGGATCCCTAAGCCAGTATTTAGCATAGAGTGGGTTTTAAAGACTTTATATTGATTTCTGGCATCCCTGGTAAAATATCAGGGTTCTGATGCTGCTGCAGTGGAAATGGTTGTCTTTGTGGCAAGGGAAGATTTAATGCAAAGAAACTCACTCTTCTGTGCCACAGTCCATACGTTTGATTGTCATCATTAATTAACATTTTATATTGTGGTAGTGTCTGAGGTCCAATTTGCTTGTGGTCTTTATTGTGTTAAGTGCTGTACAGACGTAATCAATGACAGCCTGTGGCCCAGATTGCTTACAGTCCAAAAGGTTGGATAATACTTTTTTTTTTAAATATAAGAGCAGAGATATATTGACATGAACCCTTTTATTTATTAAAAAGGGTTATCATGTTAATTGGAAAGATGACTATACAAGTATGCAAAAGCCCTGTTGGTCTGAGGAATAAGCTAGATATGGGAAGTGGCAATGGGATGCTTTGGGGAACAGGCCGTAAAAAAATGCAATGGTAAACTTAACTACCATTGAACTAATGGTTTGAGTCATTGGCATATGGATTGCGTAGGTACTCTTTGCAGCTGCCGTCAGGATTAAGTGGATGATGGAGACCAGTGGTCCATAAAATGGAAGATAATGAACTGGGAAGTCCTCCTCACATAATATACCGTTGGTTCGGAAATAGGGATTGGGAAAGATGAGATTGGTATCCAAGTGCCTCATAAGTATTTAGAAATAGGAAACAGCTTTCTAATGAGTCCCTGCTTATGTTGGAACCTTGGGAAGTAATTGGATTGTTCAGGCCTGTCTCTGTTTGTTCTGCCACGGTATAATGCCTTTGAGTCAATAGTAACTTGCCTGAGTCACAAAAACTAACAAACCATTACAACACTGGCGTCTTCAAGGCTGTTAGTCTCCACAGTGTTAATTTTACTATAAAGGTAGTCATTATATTTTCTGATGGAATAATAGTTTTTAAATTGGACACTCCTAAAAATGTGGGAGGATCCAAATCAGTTTTATGTACAATATCACTTCAGTGTGCTGTGCAGGGATTGATTACTTCTTATTAATGTAAGAGTTCTGACTTCTCTTGTGCACTGATTTATTTAAATTTAAAAAAGGGACTCCGTCCGGTGTGGCTTTTATTGCTAGTTTTGTTTTTGGGAGTAGTATTATGCCTCTTCACCCTGTTCCTTATGAAGTATTTATACTTTATCACTTGATGATTACCTGTTCTGTTCATTCCCTCTGGGGCACCAGGCATTGGGCACTGTCGGAAGACAGGATACTGGGCTAGATGGACCTTTGGTCTGACCCAGTTTGGCTGTTCTTATGTACCAACATTTATTGAGCGTTTCCTCAGAGGGGTGTAGTTAATGCAAACATTTAATGTGTAACTTCCAAACATTTGCATGGGTGTTCTCCCTTCTCACACCTCTCCACAAGGGATTGTGACTTGTGTACACATTTGTAATACATTGAGCTGGTGCAGATGTCAAAATGCTGCCAGAACACAAAAGTAGACTGCCACCTGTGACTTCGCCTGAAGTCACAAACCCCACCTAGCCTTTTGGGCAATGGCAGGTTGGGACCAGTTCCCCAGCTCCCTGTAGCTAATCACTAATTCTTCAGATAACTTCCCTCTCTACTAGATCACTAGTTCAAAATAAAATATTACATTATTTTTATGTATAAAATACAATTTAAAAACCCTGGATCCCTGACCAAGCAGTCTACAATATTAAACTCCACACAGTTTATTGGTCAATGTTTTTCCCCAAAACTAAATTATCAGTCTTATCTGATGTGATATTTGATCCCATTTACTCATGTCATTGGTTGTGCCATTTCAAGGTAGTTGAAACAATAAACATATCATAAAAAGTAAGTTAATCTGAGTCCGGTTCACGTAAATAAAGTAAAACAAGTCAATACAGTTCTATTGGCCATTTTCAATTGTATTTAGTTTTATGGGCTTTTTTCCTGTACACTGAAATACTGAGTACAATAAATTGTGATCTTTTCCTTGGCATATCTTCCATTGTAATTGTTGTAATATAACTGCTTTCTCAAGTATTTGATTTCATTCAGTATTAACATTACCTGTCTCTCATTTTCTCTTTTTTTTTTTTTTTGGTCAGTGCAGTGATGTAAATATAGGGCACGTGTTCTCTGTAGCAGGCTTTTCTGATGTTGGTACAGAGGTAGTATAATTGAGATTACCCTTCTATTCTGTATAAGGAGGGAGTTTCTGATCCTTCACAAAATGAGGCTGTATACACAAATGGAACCCCACTCTTACTTCAGTTCTGCCATATATTTCAAACCATTGTCTGGTAGTGCTCTAGAATATAGTAGTTTCCTTGATTGATTCTGTTGAATCAGTAAATATGTTTGTGCTTTTTTTTGTCTCATCTTCTAGCTTTTATTCAGCAGCCAGTTACCTTATTCATAAAGCATCACATCCAGTAATGACTAACCATCTGTTCCTAAAAAAATGACCAATGGATTATGTTAGTAGTGAACAAACTGATCAAACTTCAATATCTTTGTGCATTGAGTGGTCTTTTACTGGAATATTTTCTTGGCCAGAAGAACACAGATGGAACTGGTAATGTGGTCTTGATTATTACAGCAAAGAGTCCTGTGGCACCTTATAGACTAACAGATGTATTGGAGCATGAGCTTTCGTGGGTGAATACCCACTTCGTCGGATGCATCCACGAAAGCTCATGGTCCAATACATCTGTTAGTCTATAAGGTGCCACAGGACTCTTTGCTGCTTTTACAGATCCAGACTAACACGGCTACCCCTCTGATACTTGATTATTACAAAGGCTTTCATATGGCCTCTTTAACAGTTGTTTTCCTCATAAGTCAAAGTTAGTATGTCATGGTTTGATATACTTTTTTATTACAACATTGTGTTATGTACTGTTAAACCTTATTCGCTTATCAGGATATTTCACAGTATGTACCGCTGCACCAAAATTGAGTGCATGGTGGGGTTGTAAATTGGCAGTTATTAACTTTTGTTCCACTTAACTATCTAAAACCAAATTGTTAGTATTAGATAATTGTTCTAGAATTATAACTGAATTGCAAAATCTTGCACACTCTATCTCCTTATCCTAAACCTTCTGATTGAGTTGGAGTAAATCAGAATCAGTGTATCATAGCTGCCTGTATATCAGCAAATTATGTTTAGAATAATAGATTATTAGGGTTGGAAGGGACCTCAAGAGATCATCTAGTCCAACCCCCTGCTCAAAGCAGGACCAATCCCCAAATGGCCCCCTCAAGGATTGAACTCACAACCCTGGGTTTAGCAGGCCAATGCTCAAACCACTGTGCTATCCCCCCCCCCCGGCCTATTGGATTTTAGGTTTCCATTTCATTCTGTTACTTCACTAACATTGCTTCTTAATTGTGGGATCCAAAAAGCTTCATTTTATCAGCAGAAATATGGAATTAATAAGAGCTTTGAATTGGGAGGGAGGCTCACAATCTGCAGGCAGGAGCATGAGGAGGTATAGAGCAGTCACGCACCCTCAATGCCATTATTCAAGACTCCAATCGCATATGCATAAAGCACATGCATATCTGCAGTGCAATGTACACCAGCATCGTCTTAAAAAGCAGTTATTGGAGGATAAGTAACAGTTCTGTAATGAAGGAGACTATGGTGTTGTCTACATGGTGCGGGAGTGCGCACCAGTGGGGCTCTTCCTGCTAGAGCAGGCTTTCTTCGGGTGCATGGAGAGACTGCTCAGAAGCTGGCATAGCCTCTTCATTGATATTGTGACTTCCTCATTCTCAGGTGATCAGTCTTGGAGTTCTGGAGCTTCAGTCTTCCCCTAGAGAGGTTTTCAACCCGAAAGCCAAACCTTCTTGCCCATATCCTTGATTCCTATAGCTTGTGAACTTCACTTACCGAGCCTTGTAGCATCTCTTGCCAAGATCTTTGGAAAAGTCAGGTGCAGTGCCTACCAAGGAGCTATGTAACCATGTCCAATCGGGTTAGAGTTAAGTCCTTTTTAGCTAGTTGTCAATTTCAGAAAAGTCCCATTTAAACAAAGTGTTTGAGGTTTTTACATACCACAGAGACTGAAAGTCCATGACATCCCCATTCTGTGCCTCGTCCCCCCCAAAATCAGAAATTGGACATAAAACCACTTTGAGGAAGAGGGTGCACTTTTGTTTGGGTGAAAAATCTGATAACAGATCATCACTTTACAGAAAGTACAATTAGCAATTATTCACCCAGCAAAAAAATAGGAAATAAATTGGAACTTATGACAAATTCACATTAATCTTATCTTCCTGTTTATAGAAGTAGGCTACAGTGACATAGGTTATGTCCTGAAACTTTCACCATGATAGAGGGAGCTTACTTTAAAATGTCTGAAGATGAAACTCATTTAAGATTTTCAGTTTTATATAGAGCCTGTATTCTCATGAAAGCTGTTTCTCTCACACAGATATATTGGTCACTTTCAGATAAGTGGTTTGCAGAATCCTGGGGCAAGGACGTTTTGCCTTCACCTTCTTTTCCCCTCCTAGTTTTTGGCTGAGTTCCACCCTTCATGCTCAACTCTATTAGTAGTAACTCGGGATAGGGGAGACATCTGATTAATATTCTGACTTTTGGTTTTGGTTCCACTGCCACCTTGAGTAGGCAGTGATTATGGGTGTTTTTGTCTTTGTCTGCATTTGCTTGATAATCTTCATCTTCATTCTTCAGTTTCTTATGCTGATGCTGCTGTAGCCTCATTATTATTAAGAGAACAGGAATGACAATTTTATTTCAGTTTGGCTTCTAACTAGTGATAATGTTAAAAGGCCTTTAAAGATGTATATTGCAGGATTTGTAGTAGCTCAAAACCTGTGGTTTGAAGTAATAGCCAGCATGGCTGTTTAAGGAATGCATTGTAGTATGTAGTAGTCTAGCCATAAGGAGTATTGTTAATATATCCCTGGTATTTGCCACCTAAGTGAAAGCAGCTGTGGTGACCACAAATGCAAAGAAATGCCATTCCTTTTTCAATGAGGATTTGGCAAGGTTGTTTTTTTTTTAACAACATTTTTTTAGGGTTATTGTGAAAATAGTTGAGTGGGCAGAAAGTACTGGAATATTCTTTTTTTGCAGATGATTTTTTTTTCTTTGTTATTGCCATGCAGAGACAGAAGTGCTTGTGGTTAGCGCTGGATTACATGTCAGCTGTTTCACTGTCTCAGATCTTATTGCACTTTTAAAGTAGGTCCTGGAACTGCCATTGTGTGTGTGTGTGTGTGTGTTTCTTATCTCCCTCCCTCATTTTCATGACTTCCTACTCAGATGCTCTAGACTAAGGTTCTTTTCCTGGTCTTGTCCCTTTTTTCCTGTGTTAAATATTTTTCTGTGGAGACATGGTTTACTTAAGCAAAAACAACTTTGGTGCAGTATTTTCTGGGAATTAATGACTGTCTGGGAGGAGCTAATGTGCTTCTAGCATTAACCCCAGGCTGCTGTTAACTGCCAGGAAATGTTCTATGCGGATGTTGTTGCTGTAAATGATGAAAAAGGCAAGGGGCAGGACAAAGATTTTTATCTTTAAAGTTTGAAGTGCTGTTTGTTATGTGCAGGGCATTCATTAAGTGCCCTGTATGTTACTTATATTACAGTAGCCCTCCGGGGCCTGATCTCTGATTGGGGTTCCATCGTGGTGTTGAACAAACAATTATTAGCCAATGCGATTTACATAGATCTTATTGCAATGCTTCTTGTTGTTTAGAAACAGAGTTCAAAGACAAGTCAATCTTTGCTAATTTTGAGAAGCATTTCAGATTTGAACTGTTGTGGTTTTTTTCCCTCTGTCAGTCTTTAAATGTCTGAGAATCTTCAAAAGTGTAATGCTAGTAAGAGTCAACTTCAGTGGTTGTGCTCATCTTCTGGGTACTGTCCCATCTTTGCAGATTTCTTTTGATGTCATGACGCTTTGTGCTATATGTGCTTTGTCATCTCAGTCCTCCTAAAATCAATTCTAATGATTCTCTAAGTGGGAAATTAGGGTACACTACTCCATTTAAAACTGCAGCAAGGTAGAGAAGGACCAAAAGCAACCTGTTTCTCATTGGCATCGCTTTGTAATGGCTTACTTCAAAACTAGAAGGGATTCTCATAGCTTCCACTGAAATCAAAAGACACTCATTAGTTTTCACTGTAATCTGTGGGGGTGCTGGGTGTTCAGCATCACTGAAAATCAAACTACGTATTTGGGTGCTTAAGTATGAATTTAGTTGTCTCATTTTTTAGGCATGTGCTTTTGAAAACTTTGACCTTGGACTCCAGAAAATTGGGAATTTTAATAGAATACTTCTCTAAACCAGACATCCTCAAAGTCAACTAGCTGCTTATGAATCAGTAATTATAATCATTACCTATGAGGCAAAAACCATTCAGTCTCTTCTCACAATTATCAGGTTAATTAGATAAGCTCATTATTGTTGTAAAGCAGGGGTCGGCAACCTTTCAGAAGTGATGTGCCGAGTCTTCATTTATTCACTCTGATTTAAGGTTTCGCGTGCCAGTAATACATATTAATGTTTTTAGAAGGTCTCTTTTTCTAAGTCTATAATATAGAACTAAACTATTGTATGTAAAGTAAATAAGGTTTTTAAAATGTTTAAGAAGCTTCATTTAAAATTAAATTAAAATGCAGAGCCCCTGCAGACCAGTGGCCAGGACCCAGGCAGTGTGAGTGCCACTGAAAATCAGCTCGTGTGCCGCCTTCGGCACCCATGCCATAGGTTGCCTACCCCAGTTGTAAAGTGACTGAAATCAATGAAGATATGGCACTTTTGACCCCCTAGCTTGAAACTACAGGGACTGTTCCACTAAATTGCTGTTTATTTTTCTCAGGAGATATCTGGTATCTTAATTCTGAGTCAGTTACCAATTGCTGAGTCTTACCTGGAATCTCCATGCTTCATTAACTTGCATTGTTTCCTGTTTGTTCTGGTAGGGAGGGGTCTTTTTAATAGAGCAAGAGTTTGGCTACTGTTCTTGTGTTTTGGTATTTAAATGTAGACTAGAACTTGGTTTTATGGCCTGTGCAGTGATCATGGGCAAATCACTTTGCCTCTTTGTGCCTCAGTTTCCCTACCTGTAAAGTGGGGAGGATGATAATGATTACTGTCTTTGTAAAGTGCTTTGAGATCTACTGAAGAAAACTTCTGTAACAAGAACTAGGTATTAGAGCCTAAGTAGAGCCTTTTGTGCTTAAAATGCTTTACATCAGTAAGTTAGGTACAGGTAGTGCACTGACTGTAGGCAGACATGACAGCTGTGTATTTAGCAATAGTTCCCATACATGTTTAGCTATTCAGTTGGAATTGCAGATGTATGATGACAGACCATGTGGTATTACTTATGGTACAGGAGTTAAATATCCCCCGAGGGACTTTTTCTGCAAAGGTTTTGATTTTAACCTGTTTTCACAGAAAAAAGATGAATACTAACATCTAAGGAGCTGTGTACTTTTCTAATTGGAAAGAAAGTTTGGAAAATGAATCAAAGTATTTTACTTCATGGGAGAATCTAGAACTATTCAGTCTGTGCTGCAGACCATATATTAAATAGCTGGGAGTCAGCATTTTATTAGCACATAGTGTGTCAGTTTTTCTAAACCTGTAATAAAAAGCTGAGTTGTACATGTTCTTATCCAAGGAAGAAGTGACCATAGAAAAGGGCGGGTAACACCAGATTTAAAAAAACAACAACAAAAAACAAAAAAGTCCTGAGTCCTACTTATGTTCCAGGAGAAAAAAAAACAAACAACAAGCCCCGATGTTTTCCTGTTTTCTTGCTGTCCCTGTGTATGTATGGAGCAATGCCTTATCTCCCAACAGCTTTATGTAAACATGCAATTACAAAAAGACCAAAAGATCTTAATGCCAGTTACACAATAAAAACTGTTGGGTGAAAAATAGTAACTACTTCTTTTTCTTTTTGCAGAGTTGAAAGATCTACAGATCAAGTAATCAAACCAGTCAACGTAGAAGCTTTGTCCAAATGGGTTGGGAAAATACCATCAGATGTTCTACAAGACATGCCAGTGATTGCACCAATGTTAGCGAAACTTGGCTATGATCCATATGCCAATCCACCAAATTATGGAAAGCCAGATCAAAAAGTTCTTGAAAACACACGAAGGGTAAGGTATTTTTCTATATGAAATCTAGTTGGCTAAAAGCGCATCTTTCATTATGAAAGAAATGTTGAGGTGTTTTTGTTTTAATGTGGACTATAAAACAGTAGTTTACCGTTTTCATAATGGCAACCTTTAAAAGAGCTTTTGGTGGAGATTGTCATAGGCACTATGAACAGTTAGGCCTCCAACTCCCATTGACTTTTAATGTGACTTGGGTGCCTAACAGCCCCTTATGCCTTTGAAAATGACCCCCTTCATTGCTACCTCCAACATACTGGCATGCAAGGAACTGCTAAAGAGCTTCAATGCTGAGTATTATAGGAAAGTGTATAAGACTATAAGATTTACCATTGCAGATCAGACCATTGCTTCTGCCTCCCAATGGTTTTAGAGAAGGTAAATCACTCTCCGGCCTCCCATGATGCACCTAGCTAACTGAGTATACTTAAGAGAAGGAGGAAAATCCTTTCTGAGCTCCTCAGGGACTCATCTGCAAAGCAGGAGAATGAAATATTCTTGCTTCAGGTTGCTCAGATACAAATATTCATGGATATAAATATTTCTAGCTCCTCTTTAAAGCTCAAATTACAGAGGTTTTTTTGTAAACTCTTGTTCTTCATTAACCATTTGTTTCTGTATCATGGGAATGCTCTGTCAAGCTTGGAGTTGCTTTGTATCTTGTTTTCTTTTGCATTTTCCAAGACTGAGGCAGGAGAGAAGTTTCTTTTCTCCTTTCTCCTGTTGGCACTTTATAGTTTTGTGGGATGAAATGCAAAATGAAGATGCTCCCGAGACTCTCCAAGCTCAGTGGCAGGGATTTCCTTAGGCTCTCTCTCTCTCTCTGAGGGCTGTTTTTCCACAGAACTATTAGCCAACTTTTCCCTCTCGCTCCAGTTTGATCTGACTGGCAAGGAGTGGGGCTGTGGGGAAACACTTTAAGAGAGGCTTTGGACTTCCCTAATGTAACAGTAGATTCCCAGTTAATTCAGTGGTTGAGCAGAGTCCTGTTTACAACATTAAGAATCATAGAAATGTAGGTCTTTCAAGAGGTCATCAAGTCCAGGTCACAGCACTGAGGCAGGACCAAGTAAACCTAGACCATTCCTGATGGGTATTCATCCAACCTGTTCTTAAAAACCTCCAATGATGGGATTCCACAACCTCCCTTGAAAGCCTCTTCCAGAGCTTAATTACAGATAGAAAGGTTTTTCCTAGTAGCTATCCTAAATCTCTCTTGCTGCAGATTAAGCCCATTACTTCTTGTCCTATCTTCAGTGCATGTGGAGAACAATTGATTTCAGTCCTCTTTATAACTTTGATTCCTGTGTTTGGTTTCACATTTTCCTCATGTAATTTCAACTCATCTTCTACATCATCATTTGGGAATCTTCTCTTCAGCAAAAACAATGAAGAGTCCTTGTGGCACCTTAGAGACTAACAAATTTATTTGGGCATAAGCCTTTGTGGACTAGAACCCACTTCATCAGATGCATGGAGTGGAAAATACAGGAGCAGGTATAAATACATGAAAAGATGTGAGTTGCCTTACCAAGTGTGATGTCAGTCTAATGAGATAATTCAATTAACAGCAGGATACCAAGGGAGGAAAAATAACTTCTGAAATGGTAATGAGAGTGGCCCATTTCAGACAGTTCACAGGAAGTTGTGAGTAATAGTAGGGGGAAATTAGTATTGGGGAAATTAGGTTTAGGTTTTGTAATGACCCAGCCACTCCCAGTCTTTATTCAGGCCTAATCTGATGGTGTCCAGTTTGCAAATTAATTCCAGTTCTTCAGTTTCATGTTGGAGTCTGTTTTTGAAGTTTTTTTTGTTGTTAAAGAATTGCCACTTTTAGGTCTGTTAGTGAGTGACCAGGGAGATTGAAGTGCTCTCCTACTGGTTTTTGAATGTTATGATTCCTGATGTCAGATTTGTGTCCATTTATTCTTATGCATAAAGACTGTTCAGATTTGGAGACAATTTATACCTTCAAGTCAGTAGGACTGCTATGGGTACCTGCGTGGCCCCACAGTATGCCAACATTTTTATAGCTGACTTAGAACAACACTTCCTCAGCTCAAATTTAAATAGCTGAAATTGTGAAATTGATGATTTTTAAAATCCTATGACCATGAAATTGACCAAAATGGACTGTAAATTTGTCAGGGTCCTACTTATAAAGCAACAAATCACGAACTTCCCATAAATATAGTTGTTCACTACACCAGGGGTACAGCTACCAGTGCTGAATAGTACTTGTGGTTTTATTTGCATATTAAATTTAAATGTTTATTGTAAGGAATAATCCCTCCTAAACTGAAGCCTAATAAGACAGTAAGTAAATTCAATTCCAAGAGCAGAGCTAGAATGGACTATTTGTATTACTAGAACACTGAAATTAAATGACCACCTCTTTAATTTATGTGCATTTTAGCAGAAAATTAAATTAGTATAATTAGAAGACTAATCCTTCGTGCTCTGTCATATATATTGGCTATCTCACATTTCCTTCTTTGCCTTTCTGGCCTGCCTCGTGGTTTCCCTAAGGCTCGTCACTTTATTTTTAAGCAATTTAACTGCAAAGTGTAACATATATTAGAATACTGATATATATTCCATATATAGAATATATGTATGCATGTCTAAAAAATGTAAAAATGGCATAAAAGTAAGCCAGTTACAAATTTGCAGGTCAGAAGACTCTATTCCTCAAATTCGGAGCTTAGGGGAAAGCAGGAAGATGTTTGAGTACTGTGAAAATTTGTGAAACAATGTATTTTGTTAAAGATGAAAAGGCATTTACATGTAAATATTTAGGTAATCAGTGTGGATTGTTTGTACAGACTCCAAACTGATAGGAAGAACCTTTTTCCTTTATAAAATAAGTGAGGCATAGTCTATAAACCTGATCTGAATAAGTGGTATTTTTGAATTTATACATAGATTAGATGGTAATGGTTTCAGTAATATCATATTGAAGGAAAATTTCTTCCTGGCTTTCTCAAGAGTAAATCATAAATAACAATAAAATTGTGTAATATTTGGTGATCTAGAAAATATTCCATAAACACACTCTAAATATCTTAATATACACTACTTGTTCTGTTGTTTAGTATGAAATTAACATGAAATACTGTTTGTTAGAAATAGTATGCAATGTGGCCTGTGGGGATTACTTTTAAGACTTGGCTACATCAGCCAAGAAATTCATGATAGTAGCTGTATAATGAATTATGGTTCTTGCTAGAATAGTGTTAACCCAACTCTGTGTCTTATTTAGACAAGGGCTTAGTGATTTTGGTGTGAAAGGCACCCCCCCCCACCCTTCAGTAAAAAGCAATTATTTGGAAGACTGGTACCCCGTTTTAAGTAAATAGACTTTCTTTATCTTTATCACCTAAGAAAAGTCTATCAAGTACTGATAGGTTGTGACATTATTATAGTTTGTAAATCAATTTTGTTCACGATTGCTTCAAGATTAGATTTTTTTTTTAAAAAGCCTTTACTGTAGTTTGGCAGCTCATTTTTTCTATTCTGTCATGCATAGGGTTTAACTTTCAGGCTTTAGCTCATTTCCTTTGTGTAAGTAACCAGACTTAAAACTAGTTTCCCTAACCTTAAGGACAGTAATCTTTAAAGCTGGCTGGCCTGGTTGCCAAATTTGAGTTTTGAGCTCAGTCTTTTGCCCCTGGTTTGGCAGGAGTAGAGTGCTACAGATATCCTATGCAAAATACCTGGGGTGGATTTAAAAAGCAAGCTCTGGAAAAAGTCCCAGGATGACTGAAATGTCAGGTTATCATATGCTTTGCTGTTCTTTGAAGAATAAACAAAAGATGCAACAGAATCTGATGCTGATTAACCCGAACACTGGGATTTTAAGTTTGCCTTATTATTTTGATTCTGTTGGAATGTGAGTAGTTAAATTAAGTAGTACTGCTTATCCCTGGAGGTACCTGCTGAAAAATAATTACAGCTGCTTGTAATAAGTATAATTACCTCTCTACTTCATGCTTGTGATAACTTATGTTGTTAGTAGAGGCTGGCTTTGCTGCCTCAGTGACTTCTTCTGTTTGATTGGGTTTCTGCATTGGTGACTGAGGGCTTTTGTCTTCATGAATAGTAATGCCTACTCGTCTTTTGATATCTAAAACCCATTTGTCCATATTGCTGAATGGAACAGATTATAACTTGTGAAAAGTTATTTATTCACTAGGTAAGGTTAAGAGAAACCTGAGAGAGGCTTCATTTCAACAGCAAGAACTTTTTGTCCTACAGTATCTGGCAGCATAACCTCAATGGCAATCTATTCCAGTTGTTGGGAAAGCATCCAAAGAGCGACATAGGAAATGAATGTTAACATTCCCAGCAAGTAAATAGGATATGGTGAAGACAGAGGATTCAGTTGTAGGTATTGGTGAGCTGGATGTGAATGATTCATATTTGTATAAGGAGTTTAGAAATGAAGATGAAAAAATTGAGGATGATTATCAGCTCTTCAATAATTTGGGATGCCTTTCTCTCAGACCTACATCATTGAAAGAAATAGATTATTAGCACATGCTAAGAAAAAAAAATTATGTGAAGGAGCAGTTACTAGGACGGACAAGGCTACAAACATATCACATCTACAGGGAAGAAATAAGAGTAATTAACTTTTACAAATCTTAAAAGCAAGGTAGTTTTTTTTTAAAGTTGCCTTTGGAGAAGTAAAAATCTTGCATAGCAGTTTTTCAGTGGTTTATAATTTGCCATTGCTAGCAATGTACCGCTCATTTGAATAACATTTCACAAGTTATAATCTGTACCTTAAAAAGATATTTCTGCTAATAATAAATTATTGATCTTGCAAGCAACTGTTTTTCATTATGGACTAATTGCTTCATTAATTTCATGTTGGGCCTTGCATGCTTCTCCTGTACTGTGTGGATGCATGTAAGACATCCATTCTTATTCAGGGCATTGAGTTACGGAGGTGGAAGATGTGTGCCACTAGAATCTGAATAGTGTTGGATATAGATCAATGCATACAGAGGGACAAATAAATAAAAATATGTCTGTCCCTTGATGCATACATGGCACCTGTTGATGTCAACGCTAGCTTTCTGTGCATTTATGTAGAATTTTGCGCTTTATTAGTTTTTTATAATATAAGCAAATCTTTTGGTATTCTTGTTGTGCTCATCCACTTTACTTCAAGGATCACTTAGCAGTGACTCAAGTTTGATATATTTATAGTTAAACGTACAGTGGCTTTTTCTAGAAGAGGTAAACAGATTCCATATCCTCATGCACAAAGGAATCTTTTGTAATTGAGTTCATATGTGTATACAAAATATTAATAATTGGTGTTTTCTGAAATGCTACAGTCTAGTAGCCCATTTACTAAGTGAAGAATATAAGGTATTAGAATCACTTCATTATATTTTAAGAATATCGGATGTGTCTGTAGTTCAGTCAGAATAGTGAACTTCACAGAGGCATCTGTTAAGAGTTGAATAGAATATAGCAAAAACTGGAGGATTCCTTGTGACTATTAGATTTTGACTTATGCCCAGCTGAAATTGGCTTATCCTTGTATTATGACTGGCTGTGCAGTTTCCTCTCACATCTGTAGTGTATTACTCCAGTTTTTCTTTGGCACACACTCCACATTGAATGAATTTGTGGACACAGTATTACATATTCCAGTCATTTCTTTTGACGATTCCTAAAGGTTCCGATGTTCACCATAAAGAGATTGTGAGAAGAAAACGTACATATGCTTAGAGGAAAAAGCGTGGGGGTTCTGCCTGGCTACTTACTGGTGGGCCTTATAATACTTTCTGCAAGCTATATTTTTCTCTGTCATGTCACAGAAAATTCTGTTGACTGGTCATAATAGCTGGAGAAAGAAATTGAGGTTTATCAACCCTTCTGTTTCAAAGACACAGCTTATCCCCAGCTTGGCTCTTGAAGACATTTCCTCAATGTTATGCTAGTGTTATCAACTGAGAGACACTATATTAGAGATTGTGTGTTTGCCTTTTAAATACAAAATAAGGACAATGTTCTGCACTAATGATCCCAAAGTATTATAAATAGTGCATCTGACACCAGTGTGGTAGAGCAGCTCTGTCTTGTAAAAGATGTAGTGTATCTTTGTGTAAGGTATGCAGCAATGAGATGTAGCTGTGGAACAGACCAGAATCAAGGCCATGATTGTGCTATAGCTAAGCTGCGAATGGATGGTGTTGGTGGCCACAGAAGCATTTCGCTGTGTGTATTTTGGCTTGTTTTCTTTGCTCTAACTTTTAAACTGAAAAAAAAAACAAAAACAAAATTCCATCTTAGAATACAAGAACCAAGTCAGTGGTTTTCAAACTTTTTTCTGGGGACCCAGTTAGAGAAAATAGTTGATGCCCGCGACTCAATGGAGCTGGGGATAAGAGGTTTGGGGTGTGGGAGGGGCCCAGGGCTGGGGCAGAGGGTTGGGGTTGGAAGTGAGGGCTGCGGGTGGGGCTGGGAATGAGGGGTTCAGGGTGTGGGAGGGGGCTTTAGGCTGGGGCAGGGGGTTGGAGTGCGGGAGGGGGTCAGGGCTCTGGGCTTGGGGTGCAGGCTCTGGGGTGGGGCTGGGGATGAGGGGTTTGGGGTGCAGGAAGGGGTTCCAGAATTGAGGGGGCTCAGAGCTGGGCCAGGGGTTGGGGTGCAGACTTACCTCTGGCAGCAGCGCAGCCGGAGTGCAGAGGCTGGCTTCCCGCCTGTCCTGGCACCGCAGAGCATGCTGCGTCCCGGAAGTGGCCAGCAACAGGTCCGGCTCCTAGGCAGAAGCGTGACTCTCACCCACAGGCACCGGTGTGGAGCCAGTGCTCGGGACGGGGACAGTGCGTGGAGCCCCTTGGCCCCCTGCCTAGAAGCCGGACCCGCTGCTGGCCGCATCCAGGGTGCAGCACAGTGTCAGAAAAGGTAGGCACTAGCCTGCCTTAGTTGGGCAGCACCCCTGACGGGACTTTTAACGTCCCGGTCGGTGGTGCTGACCAGAGCAAGGCGACCCAGTGCCTTACATGCTGTGACCCAGTACTCGGCCACGACCCACGGTTTGAAAAACACTGTTCTAAGTGGTCACCCATGAGAGAAGGGTTTCCTTGAAGAGAACCTGCAAATCTCCTGTGACTCCTTTGGTATAGTTTGTTTGTTTGTTGTTAACTTTCTTCTTTGAGCTTTTTAGATGTAGATATGCCACTGCCTCCATTCTCTCCACAGGAATGTCTGTATGGTTTGGAAAAGAGAAATTAACCCTGATTAATAATAGGATATTGAGCTATTCACCACTGGAGTATAAGTTTAATTACTATAAGTCGCCATCTGGTGACTGTTCAGTGACCTATATTAAATGAGTTTGCTCTCTTTAGTTCCTACTTGCAGTCTGCAGTGTGATATATATATTTTTTTGCTTATCTAAAATAGTTTCTTAAAATATTTGTAAACGCCTGATTTTAAAAAAGGTTAAAAGGCTTTGTTATAGGTATGCTTTACGAGACAAATTCTACAATGGAATTTGCAGTAGTTTATAAAATAAAATGAAACAAAATCGATTTTCTTGTACATGTAAATTGCTGCCATGCTATTTTGTATTGGAACAATTGTTTTCTGAAATTGCTGTAGGAACAGCCCCAGCTTGTGGATTTTATTATGGAGATTTTTATCCAGAAAACAATCCATCTCAAAATGCAAGATTCAGTATATTTCTGAAACTTTTTTATTTCTGAAAATATCAGGTGCCAATTCTCCTCTTCTTAACTTCTTTAATATTCCGCTGAATATTAGTTGCTTGGAAATCTTAACAGTGACTGTGATCACACAGTTAAAATATTGGCATAGGAACAGATTTAATTTAAGAAAATGAAATGATTCCATTTAAAGTAAAACATGACACCCTTCTCTAATGTCTTCGCCTTCTCTAATGTCCCCACATGGCTGAAGAAGTGGTTTTGACTGGCATTTGAAGGAGCAGTTCCCAAATCTCCTTGCTTAGTAGATTGCCATTATACAGGGTCTTGATCAAGACACAAGGGGGAATGAACCACAGACACACGGGATGGATTTAGGAGGCAGGCTACAACTTTGTTACTACTGGGGAAGGGCACTACATGCCCATGTCCTGCTCTCTCACACCAGGCGTTTAACTGGTTCCATTGTGGAATTACAGGGCTCCCACCATATCACCAATAACTGGGGGTAGACCTGCCTAGACCAACCTCTAGGACTTAGCCCTGGTCTACACTACGAGTTTAGGTCAAATTTAGCAGCGTTACATCAATTTAACCCTGCACCCATCCACACGATGAAGCCCCTTTTTTTTTTTTTACTTAAAGGGCTCTTAAAATCGATTTCTGTACTCCTCCCCCGATGAGGGGATTAGCGGTGAAATCGAACTTGCCGGGTCAAATTGGGGTAGTGTTGTCGCAATTGGATGGTGTTGGCCTCTGGGAGCTATCCCAGAGTGCTCCATTGTGACCGCTCTGGACAGTGCTCTCAACTCAGATGCACTGGCCAGCTGCCCAGGGACACCCGAGTAGCAGCTGGTGCGGTTGGCCCTGGAGCTGCTCCAGCAGCAGCCAGTGTGGCTGGCTGCAGGGCCGCCTGAGCGGTTTGCTTCAGAGCTGCTCCAGCAGTGGCAGGGGAAATAATGTTTTTATACAAATTATTAAATTAAATACATTATTTCGCTACAACTACAGCTCATTTAATTATGTCTGCTTCCGTAAAAATTACTGATGGTGCCGTATGCTGCCATATAAGAAACAGAGAAATTATAAAGAAGAAAGATGCTATATGTTGCACATTCTGGCCAAGACTCTTGTAGAACTCTCTGGAGGTGCAGTACACAAGGTGCAGCTGAGGGTGAGAGTCAAAGATTGTTTATAGCCCTCTGATTTTTCTGGGCTTCTCTGGGAGCCAAAATGGCACCTGTGTAACTTAGCATCTTGGCAGCCATTCTAAGTTATGGCATCTTCCTCAGGTCTGCATCTGGTTTGCAGCACAAGCCAGAATGGCCCTATATTGGGGTTTACAGGGCTAACTATGGCTGCACAATCCTGTAACTGTGTTGGGTGAATGTCATCTGGCCCTGTTAACCTCTCCTAGAATGGAATAGAGAATCTCAACCATTTTGATATCTAAGAAAAATTGGTGCATAAATCTGATGCTTCTAGAAAAGCTTAACCCCCACCTCTCCTCACCATGATGAGTAGTTAACTAACAGGTCAGCAACCTCAGAAAGCAATATCTCATTTTTCCTTTCAAGCTTTTTTTCAATAAACCTTTTTAAGAACTTTACAAGGAAACCATTAATGTTAGAGTTCCATCCTGCTTCCAAATACTGCATGTAGTTTACTTCTGGCTCTTCTTAAAAAAAAAAAAGCCAAATTGTATGAAATTCAGATATACTGTTGTAAAACCCCACCCAGTAGCCAGTGTGTGCTTTTATATTTTGCACACTGTTTAAGTAGAATCCTATTCAGGCAACTCTCCAGTTCCTTGAGGATTGCATGTTTTCTACCATCTCCTTGGGAGAGGTTAGAGGAGGTGAGGGGTGATTTGTATGAAAAAATAGAACAAGTTTATAATAGATGTCCATATTTTGAAGATCTTTAACAAACCTCGGGGGGGGGGGGGGGTTAGAAAATGGTATCTAGATAGGTTTCCTGACTTAAGAAGGTAACTTTGTTCAGGGCAACAGGTTCTGCATAAACTAACTTTTTTTTTAATTAATACTTACAAGTGTTGTTTAGATCTTGAACTGGTAGTGCCTAAAAGGAACTAGAGCTGCAAATGTTGAAATACAAGGTACATCCTGTTTTATTGGCTGTCTCGCTTGTAGAATGCATACATTAGTATGAAACAGCCTAATATGTAAAAACCCTCCCAAATTCCTAATCTTTAAAAACTCCTAATCAAATCTCCTCTTGCATTATTTTTGGACAATGTTGCAGTATTGGTGCTTTTTATGTAACATCACATGAGCATATTGGTTTAGATTATCTGCTTTGTGGATAAGAATTCACATGATAGGAAACTGACTGTTCATGACAGATGGGAGCAAAGAATCTCCTAGGTTATGAATATTTAAAATGTCTGTCTGAACCAAAAGTAGTTTTTCTTCAGTATCTACATTACAAAAATGAAGCATGTAGCAAATTACAGTATCACTTTTATCTGCAGTAATCTGATCTGCTGTGCCAAATTATGCTTATGGAAAATTGATAATGCTGTGTGACTAGAGGCTTTGTTGCACCTTTGACTCTACCATAATATTAAAATACTATCTAAGAAGGATTTGTCTTTGGTAGCATGTGAATAATTGCACAGCTGTCTTCCAGGTGCCTGTTGCTGTATCTCTGTTGCATGAGAATTTTATTTTGTCAAATTTTTAACATTGTACACTGAACTGACCAAATAAAACATTGCAAAATATAACAGGGAGAGAATTATATCTGCATTAAAATCCTGACCCAACACTATTATTAATCCTGTTTAAATGGGCTCCTTTTCACTAAACAAATATTGAGTAACATAGTGGTGCTTGGACTAGATCGACTTTTTAACCTGCAGGTTGGAATATTTACTACCTCACAGAAGCTCAGTACACTGAGTTAATTAGTGTTTGGGCATTTTGGAAATAACTGAGCTGATCATTGTGACTTTCGTGGCTATTAGTCTTTTCCCCTTTTTGCTAATTTTGACTGATGTAACACATCTCTATATTGTTTTCATGAGCTATGTTTTCTTCTACTAAAAAATCACGTTAATATGGAACTTCATAGCCTAATGCTTCTGAGGCAGTTCAATTTCTTTCATGGATATGAAATTAGCCAAAATGGTTTCATGTTGTGGATAGGTGAATAAATTGTTTGTAGCATTAATGTGACAACATTGTTGCATCACTTCTTAGCTGCTGTCTAGAGAGATGAGCTTCATTTTAACGGCTTAACTAAAAGATAAAAATCTGCAGTAGTCTGCTGAACTCAGACGTTTACAATAAATTTGGATTTCATTGACCACACACTGAATTTTTGACCAATGAAGCTTTCATTAACGTTATTGTGGGAAGCTATGGTTATTGTGGGAATGGCTTCAAGAATGTGAATGAGAGCTGTGCCTATCATTGTGGATTACCATTGTTCTTCTATCTTTGTCCACTCCTTTTGAGATAACTTTTAAGGTTTTGCAACTTATATAGATGATTCCTTGCTCCCTGGTTATTTTTTTTAGTAAAGTCTGGGTCATTGCATGTGTTTAACCAGTCTAGTTATGGAAATAGAGTAGTGAAAGCTCCCAGCTTGCTTAGTCTAGTCAAAATGAATCGTATTGTTTAATGTTGCAGTCATATTTGGGGTGAATTATTTTGCAGACAGGAAACTCTGAGCTGACTCAGCTTCAGCGACAAGGCCACTGCAGTGTACTGACATAGTAATTATTTCAGAGACCGTTCTGCTCCTAATATGAGCTCAAAATCAGTGTAAGATATTGCAGACTTTATCTAGTTTAGACTCCCATTCAGACCAGACAAACTGTCAATTCTGTAGATGCAAGATCCTTCTATTCAATATTAGCCATGTCAGGATAACCTACTGCAAATTGTACTTAATTCCTCTTTTATTTTTTAACTCTGTAATTAGTAATTGGTTTTAATTTTGGAGAGATTTTTGCATGGCACCACATAGTAAGGAAAGACAGATTTAAAAAAGACAGTTTTATATTGGTATATAGCTAAGTTAATATATAATGAGTAAGGTATTTCGGACTTACGTCAAGCATAATTTGTACCCTGAGAAAACTTCAGATGTAGGGTAAATTATAAGTTTTTTGCCATGTATTAACCTAGTGCATGTTTCTTAAATAAAAATTGTATTAAATGCCATTTACTTCTCACTCGAACAGAACAATCAGTCAGTATGTGACGTTATTGTTTGTATTACCATAGTGCCTCTGGGCTCTAGTCATGGACTAGGCTGCCATTGTGCTAGGCACCGTACAAACGGAACACAAAAAGACGGCCCATGCCCCAAAAAGCTTCCAGGCCAAGTGTAAGACGAGAAATAACATTTGGGTACGGACAGATTGGGGAGCATAAGAAAAAGCTACAATATTTGTCAGCATGATAGGCAGTGGTCTCAGCACATCAGCAGCTTAACTATTCTCAGGCTTTTTGTAGGCATCATGGAGTTATAAGCTGGAGAATGTGTGTAAAGGTGTAGAACTGGATCAGACTAACACATTCTCATTCATGAATTAAAATGAGAATTTCTAAAATAAGAAGTGCCACAACCTGATGGATAAAAATCAATTATTTAAAAGATAAAATACAATCATTTTTTTTATTTAAATCAGATTTTCAAAAGTTTAAATTTTTATTTTTTGAAATAAACATATTTAAAATTAAATTTGAATTTGACAATCTATGTTAAGGCTTAAATTTACTATAATCTATTAAAATTATTTAAATATCAAATATAATATTAATAAGTACATGTTTGAACTTTGTGACTAAGCATCTGGAATCAGAGCTTACTGAAGTACTAAGCCAATTATTCAGGAGTAGCCTCTTCTGGAGGTGCAGAGAGAATATTTTCTTCATTTCAGTTTATTCAACTAGTTTGATTCAATGACTACTACATTCAAAGTTAACAAATCATTTGGGAGTTGAAAAAGCAGGAAAGCTTGTTTTCCTTTTCCAATCTATGAATAAAAACTAGTTCTGAGAATGACTCTACTAGTTCTTAAAAGAAGCCTAAATTTAGTGTAAAGTCTATATTTAGTTGCAAATCAACATGTTTTAGTGGTTACCAACCCATGGGACTCAACTTTTTTTTAGGAAAATAACTAAAAAGTACACATGCAAAACATGATTACAGTAAATTATTTAAATCAAGGTTTCCTGTTTGCTCATTTTAAATCTTGATTAAAATCGTTGATTTAAATCAATCCTCCGGGCATGTCTGATTAGCATGACTAGTTCCAGATGACCCAGACTAACCTATCTTTTAGTTAGCAGTTTGAACATAACATAATGATAGCATCTGCTTAAAATTTTATTATGTTTTTTTTCCCCCAGGTTTATAAAGGTGAATTTCAGCTTCCTGATTTTCTTAAAGAAATGCCACAGGTACAGTATTGGATTGTTTTCTTTCTCTCTGATGAAGCGATATGGAGAAAGTGTGTGAATGCGAGAGAGATGTGATACACAACTTTATTAACAATCCCTTTATAGAGAATTGATTTTTGCATTTCAATGTGATTATATATGGTTGAGTCATAGGTAATATGTCCTCCTATGAATAGGTAGGCCTTCCATGACAGAAGCTGATAGTAAGAATGGTCAGATTTGTGAAGCCATATAGTGCTTCATTTCTCTCTGAAGGAATGCTTAAATATCTGAGTTTACAGAACTTTAGAGAACTTCCTCATCTGGATTAATGAAATATGTGCCATAAACTGGGCATTGTATATGGTTTGTCCCACTGTCTAGAATAATTTGATTTTTTTCCCCTCTACATGCTGGGGCCTTCTTGTATCCTATTTTTAATATTAGTTCCATGCCTACTTTTTCTACTTGATGTCTTGTTTGCTAGTGGGCGATAGAAAACGGTGTGCCTGCCAGCTTTCCCACAGAGCTCGAGATCTTCATTGCTCTTCTCCTGCACGGTCCTAGAGAGTCCTAGCGTCCCCACACTATTCCTGAGCCTGTTTGCATCTCTGGTATGGAATGTAGCACGCTACATCCAAACTAGAGAGGAGTCCAAGACAAAGTGACAGATCCAAACATTCCTGGAACCTTGGGAAACTTCAGATCTGAACTTTGCCATTCAGGCCAAGTTTCATTCTAAATACCTCTAAATGGAATGTTGCATATTATTGTTGGTAGTAAAGAAACGTAATTTGCTATCTGTTGCCTTGTTCTGAAAGGTTCTAAATCAAGTACAGGGCAGATAGCGAGGCTATCTCCAGAGTGTTTTGCCACACTTCAGTAAAGCAGTTCAGTCCTGGGCAGTAAAGATAAGTTATCTCATCATTTACTAAGAACATTGAACTAGTTAATATACTTCACAACTTTAATTATAATTCTAATTGGGTACATTAAGATATAATATTCTCATCAGCTAACTAGTTCAGGGAGTTTTGCTGACCTTGTAATGCAATTACATTTATTTATTTATAGATAGATAGGGAGGATTATCCTCCCAAAGTAGTCAAGTGTATTCTATTCTATAGTAATATAATTATGTGCTAATAATGTGATGCTTATACATGGCACAGTCCTGTCCTAGAGGGTATTGAAGAAATTAGAATAGGGCTATGTGAGCAGTAATAACTAGAGAAGGTATTTCCTCATCGTTTCAATAACAGACTTGAGGTCCTTCAGACATAAATTGCCAAGAGAGTGCTTGATCTAGGTCTGGTATCAATATAAACCCAACAAAGGTTTTCCATTTCTATGTGCGGCATCTCAAATTCTGGGTTTTGTTGCTGGTCTTCTGCTAACAATTTAATGACCTTTACTTTAATCAAAGAGAGGGTAGGACTTAATTCTCAGAATTCCATTAGATTAATATGTAGATGTCTTGTGACTACAAACAAGTTTTAAAGAATTAAGAAATGTAAATAGACTCTCAAACAGATATATTTTTCAGCTGATTAATCTACATTGAGGAATTGTTGTACAATAAACGTACATGTTATAAAATTATCAACCACATTTTTTCTTTGCTTTTAATATGGTGAATCTAATGACAAAAAAGAGAAGAAGATTGCATCTAAGTGTGCCTCATTCTGTTCCATTAATCTGGCATTGAAAAAGCGTCATGCAGATTCTCACCCAGGAGCAAAACATGCTCACTCACTTTTACCATGAAGATAGTAAACATATTAATGATATTTTAGTTGCTTGTTTTACAAAACCAAAACCAAAGCAAACCCAAAAGAAAACAAAACACTGTCCCTGATGAGTGAGAATTTTACAAGGTTGGATTGAAAACAAAAATGGATCATGTTGTTGTTTGTAGGAATGCATACAAATTATGGGCTCAGTCCTGACCTAGGGAAAATTCCCAATCACAGTTGCATGAGGAAAGGCTATAGCAGGGGTGGCCAACCTGTGGCTCCGGAGCCTCTTCAGAAGTTAATATGTGGCTCCTTGTATAGGCACCGACTCTGGGGCCAACTTTCCAATGTGCCGGGAGTGCTCACTGCTCAACCCCTGGCTCTGTCACAGGCCTTCTCCCACTCCACCCCTTCCCGCCCCATCCCCTGAGCCTGCAGTGTCCTCGCTTCTTCCCTCCCCCCCCCCCCCCAAGCCTCCTGCATGCCACGAAACAGCTGATCGGGAGGTGTGGGGAGGGAGGGGGAGGCGCTGATCGGGGGGGCTGCCGGTGGGTGGGAGGGCTCTGGAAGCGGAGTGGGGGAGCTGATGGGGGGCTGATGATATATTACTGTGGCTCTTTGGCAATGTACACTGTTAAATTCTGGCTCCTTCTCGGGCTCAGTTTGGCCACCCCTGGGTTATAGGGTAGGACCCCTGTAATTGGTAGCACGTCTGGTGATGTATCTATGTACAAAGGGCTTGAGATACCAAAGGCTGGAATTGCTTGTCATTATTATCTTAGGGCTTATTCGTGGAAAAATTAGTTAGATCTTTTTCAATTTAACTTTTGTATTATTCTAACATTAATGTGATTCTGCCCTATAGAAACAGGGAGAGGAATCGCTGTGGAGGGGTGGGAGATGAATTAATGAGGACAGTGGGGCTGAACTGAGCGAGGTGGAGACTGATGGGGTGGGTGTCTGAACTGAATGAAGGGGGCTGAACTGATAGGGTGGGTGCTGGGGGGGCAAACTTGTGGTAGGGCTGGGGGACAGGATTAATTGCTGGGGTGGGGGCAGGCATGTTTGAGCTCCTGCAGCAGGGGCAAATACATTTGGCAGAATGGGCAACATTAATTGTCACACCCCCATGCATTGGGGATGGGTAAGTGGAGTTCAAACATCAAGACGGACTGAAAAAACACAATATAATTTTTTCTATAAAAATCTCTTGATTTTTAGGGGTGTGAGTCATGATTTTTGATTTCTTGAGGTTAGCATTACTGCAAAAATGGTGGTTCTAAGAACCTGGGAGCCATAGAGAATTGCATATTTGGGGAGGACCAGGTGATTAGGTAACTCACTAAAACACTTCATCTTTTCCCCCTTCTTCACACTAATGCCATAAAATAATATGTATTAATGTCTGTCAGAAGTGGCGATTTAAAAAAGTTTGAGTGCACACAGGACAATGGTTCGGCCCAATGTGCTTCTGAAATTTCATTTCATTCGACCAGTGTTTCCCAAGTGGTGAGTTGCGACCCACCATTGGGCCATGCGCAGGTTCTAGATGGGTCGCAGGTCCGGTGCTAGGAGGAGGGGGTTGGAGAGCAAACTTGCCATGCACTCACCCTGTAGCAGTGGCTCCTGTCCCACCTGGCTGGACCTTGCTCTGGGTGTCGCAGTCTGGCGCACAGGGTCACAGTGCCACGCAGGGTTGGCCCGACCGTGACAGAAGGGCTCATGGGGTTGCAGCACCATGGCTATTTGGCCCAGTCATGGTGAAGGGGTGGCTGAGTCAAACCTGAGTGGTGCTGCGCCCCTGCGTGCTTGGTCGCAATGGCCAGAATGGGGAGCTGGGCCCAGCCTCATGTGACAGGAGCTGCCACTGTGGGGTGAGTGTGGAGCAGGTTTGCTCTCCAGCCCCCTCCACCTGGACTTCCCTTCTGCCCTGGGCCAGGATTAAGGTTGTGGTGCCAGGTTGTAGGGAGCTGCTGCAGGCTGTCAGTGTCCCCTTTGCAGTGCAAGGAGGAGGATGCTGGTCTGTGATTTTGGGGATCCCCCATTTGTACCCTGGGAGGGTCAGAAAAATAGACAAAATGGAGTTGGTGGGTGACCTTAGTAAAAAGCTTGGGAGCCAGTGCTCTAGAGGGAGTATTGTCACCCTGTAGAGTATCGGGGCGCTGGTAGTCAGGAAATAGTCACTTTGCTCTCTTACTCAGTTTTCTTATCCTTTAATAATATACAAGAAAAGCTGAGCTATCCGGCACTTTTCCAACTGAAAAGCTCTATGAACCGGCATTCACGATCTTTATTGAAAGTCCAGTTTATAGTTCAGTTTGCGCGGGGCCGGCAGCATGGGTGGCAGGTATCATAGGCTGGGGGAGGCTGTGCCTCCCCAAACAGACAGGCATGGCCCCACCCATGCCCCATCCTCAGTCCCACTGCTTCCCACTCTGCGGCTTCAGTGCCCCTGTGTGGTGGCACCTGCCCTCCAGGCCTGGGTGGGGGGCTGGGGCCGTGGCGCCTGCCCTCCCAGCGCTCCAGGGCTGCGGCCGCAGCACTGGCGCTCCGGGGCCAGAGGTGCTACCCTGGGGTGGGGGCCAGCGGCTGCAGGGGGGGATGGACCCTAGGTTCTTGCAGGGGGGGTGCAGAAGGCCTCGGGCAGAAGGAGCAGGCTAGGGGCTAGTCTCCCCCAGCCAATGGTTCATGCACTGTCAATGGCTGTCAGGCTCCCTACCTGGGTGTGTGTGGCTCCCCGAAGCAGCGACATGTCCTTGCCGCTCCTAGGCAGAAGCACGGCTAGGCAGCTCTGTGCGTTGTCCCTGCCCTGAGCACTGGCTCTGCAGCTCCCATTGGCCGGGAACCATGGCCAATGGGAGCTGTGGGGGTGGTGCCTGCGGGCGGAGGCAGCATGCAGAGCTGCCTAGTTGTGCCTCCAGCTAGGAGCAGCAGGGACACGTCAATGCTTCTGGGGAGCCGCCCGAGGTGAGTGCCACCCGGATACAGCAATCCCGTACCCTTTCCTGTGCCCCAACTCCAGCTCCACACCCCCTCCTGCACCCAAACTCCTTCCCTCTTAGTTAACTAGAATTTTTCACTTACTGGCACCCCCTCAACATTCCAGATAAAAAAGCTTTTACTGTACTTGCTTACCTCTTACGGTCATTGGGAAGGTTAGTGTGATGTTTGTAACCAGTGTTTCAGAAACTTTGCTCATGCTTTCAGTGTCATACTCTCAGGATAAAAGGATAGGCACATTTTGTAATTCAATATCCAAAAATATAGGAACAAACTATTTTTCTTAAGGATAACTTTTTAAATTATTCTTGATATGTTAAAAGAATTTCAGGAAAATGCACAGAAGAATTTATTGCATGTGAAATTAAACCTTTCGACTTGCCCCATCAGTTCAAATTAAAAATATTTTTTTATTTAAAAACCAAAATTGGTTTCTTTTGTTCCAGCCAAAGAAGACAGTAGAAAGGAAGTCCCGTGGCAAGATAAAATGAACATGGACCAGTAAAGTAGAGTAGCTGTGGTGTCTGTTTCACGTTTTCAGAGCATAAAACTCTTAGCTGTGGGCACCTTGAATCTTTCTGATAAACTTTCTTTATGTGCGATCTCTAACCTGGGCTTTGCTCTGTTACTGGGTGTTTGCCTGTTCTTACATTTTGAACAGTTAGTGTTCATGCTTTGCAAGCTGTGCTTAGCTAATATAAAGCCATGAAGAACCTGACACCACTCAGCTAAATGTGCTGTTGCTCACTGTAGTCATAGTATTGCTCAGCTCTCAACTGCTGGCCAAAGTGTCTATGCAGCTTAAAGGTGAAAAAGTATTTAAATGTCTGATTTTTAGCAGTAGTAGTTCAGCAAAATGATTTGAAGAAGTATGCAGTGGTTAGTTCATAATGATGACAAAGGCTTGTTAAGCTACAATATTACATGTGTAGTTGCAGTATATGTAGTACATGTGCACAGTTGTCTCTAAAGAAAGAAAAAGTTAGCAGTACATACCTGTGTGGTGTTGAATTTCTGAATAGTGGAAGTTAAGCTATTTTTAAAATACTTAATAGAGCACAGTAAATAGACATGGTGCTTTATAAACCCTAAATTGTCATGTTTCCTGAAGCCTACAATATTAGTTGTTTAAAAAATAAATAATTCCTATCTTTAAAAAATTGACCCGTTGTTAAGTCAGCAGAATTTGGTCCTTAACTTGCAGCAAATGTCTGTTGTGTTCCAAGTGAGATGGTTAAAATGGAACTCTTCCAATTCTTAGTAGAAGAACTGATACAGTTAATTTAAATCTGCTTAATTTAAAAAAAGTAAGTTTTTTATGTTTCTCCAAAAAGAGAGAAACATATAAACTGAAGTCAGAAAAAAATCTTTAGAGAGATAAAGTGGATGAGGTAATATCTTAGATTCATAGACTTTAAGGCCAGAAGGGACCATCATGATCATCTAATCTGACCACCTGCACATCGCAGGCCCCAGAACCTGACTCACCTATTCCTGCAACAGGCCCATAAGCTCTGGCTGAGTTACTGAAGTCCTCAAATCTTGATTTAAAGATTTCAATTTGGAAAATCTACCATTTACTCTAGTTCAAACCAGCCAGTGATCCATTCCTCATGCTGCAGAAGAATGCAAAATAAAACAAAAACAAAAAAACAACAACATCCACATACTTGACCATTACATTGATTACTTCAGAAAAAAAAATCAGCTGTGACATCCTTAACAAACATCATGTCCACCACAGTCTCTCCACTGTGGAGAGGATAGCTGTATTGTCCCTAAAAGCCAACCACTAAATAGTGATCAAACCAGCAGACAAAGGGGATGCACTGTAGTTCTCAATTGTGATGACTACATCAATTAGGCCAACTGATAACTCTCCTACACCACCTACCATAAAGAATTCAAAGACGACCCCATATCACAATTCACACAGGAATTTAAGGATATCATCAAATCCTTCCCCAGACAACTCCAAGACAAACTCTACCACTTCATCTCCCACAAACCCACACCAGGGACCTTCTACATGCTTCCCTAGGTACACAGACAAGGGAACCCAGGCACACCCATCATATCTGGCCATGGCACTCTTACTGAAGGAATATCAGGACTCATATAAACTATGCTGAGACCACTCTTTACTCAAAGGACTGACTTCCTCCAGAAACTCCATAGCACCACAAACCTCCCTCAGAACACCATACCTGCCACTATGAATGTCGCTTCCCTATACACCAATATCCCTCACCATGGCTGCTTCACGTATCTATAAGACAATGGACAACATTGCTAAACTCATCCTTTTCATCTTCATCCTTAACAACTTTACATTCAACAACAAAATCAGAAAAAATGATAAGACAAAAATACCCTATCATCCGTGGGTTAACACTTTTCACAAAATGATCACTCCAAATCTGACTTCTCAGTCCTCATCCTTAAAGGAAACCTGCATAATACCTTCAAAAGACAGGCATGGGAGCTTAAATTCATAACTCAGCTAGACACCAAAAATCATGGTCTCAGTAGAGACACTGGTTTTGTGTCTCATTACAACAGTCTGCAGCTCATAACTCTCCTTTGTCCTATGACTGCAGAGGTGTTAATTGCCACTTCAGTTTGAATAGTTTCTTGCAATGTGTTATCTCCTTATGTTTGACAATCTGTTCCACCTAGTGTTTAGCTGTGACACTGAGTGCCTTTCCCAGATCTGAAAAAGAGCTCTGTGCAGCTCAAAAGCTTGTCTCTTTCACAACAAAAATTGATCCAATAAAAGATACTACCTCACCCACCTTGTCTCTCTCATATCCGGGGACCAACACAACTACAACAACACTGCATAAAAAATCTTTGTGATATAGCAGTAGAGTTAGTATGCTTCATGGGCAGTATATGCTAAAAGAATTATAAAATATATATGATTGCTTCCCTTTTGGAAAATCTGAAGCTGGAGCTGAAATTGCTTCTATTAAATTAGTCTTACTACTTAATATTTTGTTCTGTTTATTTGAGTCTTGAGTATAATAAAAAGAACCAAACAACTAAATGGCACTATTAGTGATATTTTTATTTTGTAATGGAAAACAACTAATTTTGTTTTAATTGGTGGTAGCATTTTATATTAATATATGTATGTATTTGCTTTAACAGACAGAACCAGTGGAGTAGAATATCTGATGGACTTACCTTGCACATAAGGTAATAAAATGGAGTATCACAAGGTTATTTATCTGCTCCAATTGTTTCAGTTATGCTGGTTTATTGTGATCTTCTTTTAAAAATCTCAAATCATTAATGGAAGCTTCAGAGTGGAAAATTGCATTCTGCATTAATATATTTGGGGCTTAGGGTGGGAAATAGATGGAAGGTATTTAGTTCAGATTCAAAAGTAATATATATGAGTCATTTTGGTATAATTCAATATGCTGAGGAGCTGAAAAAGTGTAAATTACATCATTTCAGGATTGCTAGACAACCATACATGATATCACCTCTGAATTTAAACCATTTTCTCTATTCTTGGATTTCTCTGTGCTGTGTTATGGCTGGAAGTACAAAGGAAAATATAAAATGAACAAACTATTTGGCACATTTTAGTAGATCTTCACATTTTTAATTTGTGTTAAAATTAATATACAGGTGACATTTGTACATCAAATTGAAATGCATTTTTAACAAGACAAAGTTTTTTAGAATAAACTTTTTATATTTTTAAAGACAGTTCTTTGGCTGAAGAGTGGGATAAGAAATGACCAGAAAAAAAAAGAAAAGAGCTAACCTTATGTTTTTTGCTTATAGTGTTCCATACATCCTGAAACAGCCACAGGAAAATTGTATTTCTTTGATGATAAATGGCCAGCATAGGGAATGCATATTTTAGTGCACTTTGTACTGAGACACTGGTGAATGGTGAAGGCATTACTGCTAATGCTATAATCAATAATGAGTTTATTTTCAGAGCACTCCTTGCTTAAAATATTCTGGGTGCCCAGCAAAATGCAACATCCATCTTAAATTAAACCAAGGCAACAGTGTTTATAAATAAACAAATAGCACATGTACACAAAAGGATTATGTTGCATTAAAAAGAAATTAATTCTGTTTGGAAACATTCTTACTTTAGAAATCTATGCAGAAAGCATTCATTTAGTATTATATAAGAAAAACATTTAAAACTTTTATGTCTCAGATAATTTTACTTTTCATAAATAATTGGCATTGGAGTGTTTGATTTAGTGCTGTTTTTTACGTTCCAAAGCAGCAAAATCTTCTTTAAAGCATCCTCAGGAGCAATTTCACTGTCAATTTGTGATGGAAGAGAAAGTTGTTAATAAAAAAAATAATTTGCACTATGTAGCTAAAGGGTTTATTGAAAGTATACAGAGATAAAAAGCTTTTCACTGTCTTTGCCTTACAAATGACTTACTTCCGACAAGGTTTCATGCTTTAAAAACCTACATATAGGGTTGAGGGAAAGGTTCATGAGTGGCTGTGCCTAGCTTGGATGGTAATTTTGGACCAGTTGAGATTGTTGCCATTCCAACTGTGAATTAGTCTTTGTATTTATGAAAATGTATGGGGCTGCAAAATGAATTTTAACAAATAAAATGAGTGCACGAATTCTAACTTTTTTAATTATTATTTTCTCTTTGACATGACATTATAAGGACTGTCCTACCGAGATCAGTGAGGTGTACCACTCATGGCCTGCTCTTTTCGAATCCTCTCCCATTTGCCTTCAGACTGTTTTTTTTGTTTTGTTTTGTTTGGGGCTTTTTTGTTTGGTAATTTGTTTTTGGTTTTTTGTGAGCACACTTAAATCTGTAACAATAAAAGCACTTTTCTGATATGGTGAACACTTTCACTGATGATGTACTGTGTTACATTTATACAACTGTTTCTAGAGTTTGAAAATGAAATTAAAGCAAAATCTGGCCTATGTTGAAACTGCTATTCTGTCTATATATCTGTTTAATTCCAGAGCTTAATTTTAAAGGGTTTGTAAAAAATAGTTTGTGAAACATTTGGAATTTAAATGTATGAAATTTTGTAAAAGTGGCCTGTGCTTGTCCTAATTTGTGTTTTTTGGTAGAACAGTTGAGCCTGTTTCAATTTTATTGATGTGGAAATTGTTAAATATCTTTCTTTTAATTATTTAAAAAATCACTTCTGAGATGTTGATAAGTTACATGTACATTTACAATGCCGTGATCTTTTGTATTTTATTTTTCAAAATAAATGCTTTAAATGTGATTTTTTTGGTTTTGAGTTATTAATGCAGCTTTTAACTTGAAGATTGTCATGCAGAAGCAAGGTGTTAGTGTACCATTCAGGTGAATAGCTGTAATAATGAAAGATACAAACTGAGGCCCTGAAATGAGACATTTATGTATGTGATTAACTTTAACGTGTGACCAGTAGGAGTACTCATGTTCTTAAAGTTAAGCACATGGAGATTTGCAAGATTGGGGCCTAATACACCTCTACCTCGATATAATGTGACCCGATATAACACTGGTTCGCATATAGCGCGGTTACCCTGGGGCTCTGGCAGCGGGGCTCGGGTGGCGCTTTAAAGGGCCTGGGGCTCCGGCTGCTGCGGGGAGCCCTGGGCCCTTTAAATCACCGCTGGAGCTCTGCTGCTGCTACCCCTGGGGCTCCAGCAGCGGGGCTCGGGTGGCGATTTAAAGGGCTTGGAGCTCTAGCCACTGTGGGGAGCCCTGGGCCCTATAAATCACCGCTGGAGCCCTGCCACCGCTACCCCAATATAACAGGGTTTTACCTATAATATGGTAGAGATTTTTGGCTCCTGAGGACCACGTTATATCAGGGTAGAGGTGTATATTGGAATTTTGTTTCCGCATATGTAAATCCTGTTTTTCTATGTGTATTTCCAGCATGAACTAGCTTGTTTATTGATTTAGTGCAGGGATGGTAAGCTAATAAGACACTAGTAAATAATTTATAAAGTAGGTTAAATAAGTATTTTCTTTACCAAGATTCCTCTAATAAACAGTATAAAACCTGTCTTCTATAAAACTATTATTCTCCACTGATAATTCAAGAACTTCTGAAATGTCATTTATACTTTTTCCCCACCCAGAGGAAGTCGTCTTGGTGGTTGTGTGACAGCTGAGTGGGAGGATCTTTGTACTACAGTTACAGCTGCTTATTAAAAATTATAAATGTCTCACCAGAATATTTAAAGGACTCTGTCAAGGCATTAGTCATCATTTTGAAAATATTTTCTTTCTTTTATTTAAAGTAATGCACTATTTCCTTGCTAGAAAATGTTTTCCCTGCATTTCACATGCATTGCACCCTGGGTTGTCAACAGATGGTTGCTGGGGAACACTTAGCTTGGTTTTCCCGTCCCTTTAACATTAGCAGTTTGTCTTGGGGCGGGGGAGACCCAAAAACACGTTGGCTCTTGAACATTTTGAACTTTTTGTTCATAAAGTATTGAAATGTAAATTATACTGCTAAAAATAGAGAGATGATTTGTCATCAAATCTTGTCTGGCAAAGTATTTTAAGAATGATTATTCAGAGGAATTTTTGTCTGTGCACTAATTTATTTCCTGATCAATTGACTGAAGTTTTAAAGTTTGCAGATGTCTTCACTCTTCCCTCAAATATTGTGGGCTCTCATCAGAATTTTTTTCTGTTTAGCCTAACTCTGTCCCTTTATTGTGGATGAGAGGGACAGATTCATTATTTGTTTATTTTTATTGGCAGCTTAGGGAGTTTCCTTTCTATTTACTGCAGTGCAAGTAATTCAGTTTGAATTGGTTAAAATGGTATCTAGTCTTACTTTTTAAAGATCTATATTGAAATACATTTTTATAGATGCAAACAAGAAGTGAGGCATATTTCTTTCACAATTGTTGAGTTAATTTGCTATGCTAAATGTGCAAGTAAAATTCTTCTGTTCCTGATAGCTTAGTACAGTAGAGCCAAAGAAAACACAGAGCATCCCCTAGTGACAGAATAGAGAAGTGCTGCTTTTTAATTTCTGGGTCTCAACAATCTGTTAGTGAAGTAGATGATAAAACCAGTTTTGTCTTGAAAATGGTCTTTATTATTTTCAGATTGCTATCAAACTGTTAGTCTTTTCTGGAACAAAAATCCTCTGAAGTTAGTTGCAACCTTCTTTTCTTTCATGAGCAACAGACTTTTTTTGGGGCAACGTTCTGGTATTAATTATAATTGCTGCATTACACCCAAATTCATGTATTTTAGAGCAGCGATCCATTACATATGTTTGTCAGTTTAAACACATGAAATGGTTTAGGATCTTTTAGAATGAAAAGCTATATAAACATAAGCATTAACAGCTAAAAATGTACAACTATAAACATTGTTATTGTTCCTAAAAGCTTCATTACATAGTGTCCATCAGACAGATAATGAATACTATTCTGTATTATCAGATGTTTGACTTGTATGTTTTTCCTCAATTCCTTTCTCCTTTAATAGCTTATTCATAGAAACGTAGGGCTGGAACTTGGAAAGGGACCTTTGGAGGTCTTCTAGTTCTTGTCCATTACCTTGTGCTGAGGCAAGACCAAGTATATCTTACACCATGCCTGACAAGTGGTTGAGTATAGCCTGTTCTTTAAAAATACCCTCCAATGATGGGGATTCCACAACCTCCCTTGGAAGCCTATTCCAGTGCTTAACTATCCTTGTAATTAGAAAGCTTTTCCTAATATCTAACCTAAATCTCCCTTGCTGCAGATTAAGCTGATTACTTCTTGTCATGCTTTCAGTGGACATGGAAAACAATTGATCACCAGCCTCCTTATAACAGCTCTTAATATATTTGAAGACTGGTAGCAGGTCCCACCTCAGTCCTCTTTTTTTAAGACTAAACATGCTCAGGTTTTTTTACTCTTTCCTCATAGGTCAGTTTTTTTTAAAACCTTTTATCATTTTGTTGCTGTGCTCTGGACTCTGTCCAATTTGTCCACTTCTTCCTTAAAGTGTAGTGCCCAAAATTGGCCACAGTACTTAAGCTGAGGCCTCACCAGGGCCAAGTAGAGCTGAACAATTACCTCCTGTGTCTTATGTATGACACTCCTGTTCAGGCATCCCAGAATATGTGCCTTTTTCACAACTGCATCACATTGCTGACTCATACTTAATTTGTGATTCACTATAACCACCGGATCCTTTCCAGCAGTATACTGCCTAGCCAGTTATTCCTCATTTTGTATTTGTCCAATCTAAATATTTTGTGGCCTGAAGTATGAATGAACGAGCTGTCATTAATTATGCAGTGAGTGATGTAGAATATTCATGACTCTACCTGATGGCTATTTAATAAGGCTCTTACACAAAAGACTGGATGGCCATTGTTCCCATCTGCTGCCTTTTTGGTGGCCTGTTTGAAGTGAGTTGGTGGTTTCAGCCTATGCAGGTTCCAGGTGGACAGGTGGTCACAGCACAAAATGCATCACCACAGTTGGTGCTAATGAGCATAAGAATGGCCATACTGGGTCAGACCAAAGGTCCATCTAGCCTAGTATCTTGTCTTCCAACAGTGGCCAATGCCAGGTGCCCCAGAGGGAATGAACAGAACAGGTAATCATCAAGTGATCCATCCCCTGTCACCCATTCCCAGCTTCTGGCAAACAGAGGCCAGGGACACCATCCCTTCCCACCCTGGCTAATAGCCATTGATGGACCTATCCTCCATGAACTTACCTAGTTCTTTTTTGAACCCTGTTATAGTCTTGGCCTTCACACCATCCTCTGGCAAGGAGTGCCACAGGTTGACTGTGTGTTGTGTGGGAAAAAATACTTTCATTTGTTTTAAACCAGCTGCATATTAATTTCATTGGGTGACCCTTAGTTCTTGTGTTATGAGGAGTAAATAATACTTTTTCCACATCAGTCATGATTGTACAGACCTCCATCATCTCCCCTTTAGTTGTCTCTTTTCCAAGCTGAAAAGTCCCATTTTATTAATCTCTCCTCCTATGGCAGCCGTTCCATACCCCTAATCATTTTGTGGCCTTTTTCTGAACCTTTCCCATTCCAATATATCTTTTTTGAGATGGGGTGACCACATCTGCATGCAGTATTCAAGATGTGGGCATACCATGGATTTATATCAAGATATGAGCGTACCATGGATTTATAGCAGTCTATTAGCAATGCCAACTCAGCATTCAACCCTACTTTTTAAGGCACATTGGCAGAGAACTACTGAAGAGAAACTGTCACCTATGATTTGTTTGGACTTCAGATTACATTCTTTAAAAAGAAGGGGTAGTTGTAGCCTTTAGCCCAATGTGCATCATCAATCAGTGTCAAATTAAAATGTTCAAAGGTTGTAAATAAGGGTCTTCCATTTGTCCTCTTAGTTGTGCTGCTATTACTTCATGTTACTTTCAGATGCCTCTTCAAAGAGGGTGACTTTGAAAAGAACTATGTGAAATCATATTTTGAAATCCAGTTTATCATGCAAATGTAATCATGCCTAAGAAAATGTAAGTATACTCTGAGAGTGTGTGTGTGAGAGAGAGAGAGTGTGAGTGTGAGAGAAAAGCTTTATATAGGCACTAACTGTTAGCAAACAGGGAGGGTGGGTAACAGGTGTAAATAGCCACTGGTCAAGAACCTGGCAGGCGAGGTAAAGTAAGGTGCAGGTGCTGCTTTTCACGATGTATTCTGCAGGCGGTACCCTGGCTCTGGTTCCGCAGCGCCGTTTTAGGGCTTGCTCCCTCCCTGGGCCCGGGTTTTCTCGTTGCTTTACTTCCCTCGGTGGTGCCTGGGGGGCGACCCCGCTCATCGCCGCGCGCGCTCTGCGGCAACACCCTTCCCGCCACTCCCGCCCACGCCTTTCAAAAGGCACGTGAGCGATGGGGCGCGAGCCCCGGCCCCCATTCCAGGGGCAGGAAGGGGGCTCACTGGCCCCGCCCCCTCCTCGGGTCCGGCCCTTCGGCCGGTCGGAGCAGCGCGTGACGCGGCACGTAGAGCGAGGGGCGGGGCTACGGCTCATCCGAGGTGGGGCCGCGCATCCCTTCGACGGCCTCCGCAGCTGGGGAGCCGCCACCGCAGGTGAGGGGAGGGCGCGCGGCGGCGGCGGCCCCGTCCGTTGGGGGGCGAGGGGCACCCCCGGCTCCAGCTGGGTCCGCCCGGGAGGGGAGGCCACAGCCCGTCTCCGCCCCGCCGGGGGCCGTGCCCCATGGGGGGGGGAGCGTGTGCCCGCCCCCCCGGCCTCCCCCTCGAGGGGCTGCGGCAGACTCAGAAGTGGGGCTGGGCGGGCCGAGCACCCGGGACGAGGGGACAGCAAATGCGCATCGCTGGTTATTGCTCCAGCCCCTGTGTGTGTGTGTGTCCAGGGGCGGTTCCTAGCTGGGCTCCCTCAGACAGGGCCCCTGAAATGGGGAAGGTCTGTGCGGAGTCCCCCCTCCCCTCCCGTCCCGTCCCCAAAGCCTGGAGCAGGGACCTTTGTAGCTGCAGCCCCACTGCATAAGGGTCACTATCCACCTGCACATCCTGTGCTGCAGTGAGTGCCCTTCTCCACCTGGCTGTAATCCGAGTCATTTACCAGGGATGTGTTCTGCCTCGTGGTAGTGTGATCCCTGCAGCCAGATGGGTAGATCCAGAGGTGCCTTTCTAATTGCTTAAAATAAAAATAAAAAGGTAGAGCGTTGTGGTGATGGATGTAGTTTTGGCAGGTAGCTGTTTATTTTGCTTCTTCAAAAGCTGTCACCCCCCAAGCATCTAAGTGAGGAAAGTGGCAATAGGGTCTGACAAAATCAAAACTGAAACTCCATAGGTCTAATTGAAACACAGAGCAAAATTCTTCAGCTGAGACCGGTACTCCCAAAACTGCCTTAAAATTGCTGCCTGGCAAGTGGGAAACACTCCCTCGAAAGACCTGGTAGGGCTGGAACAGGTGTCTTACAAACAAAAAATAGGTTACTTTGGACTATTGCCACTAGGTGGCATAAGAATGGCTGTCACAGTAGCTCGCCCATTCCTGACTCTTACAGTCTTTAGCAGCAGCACTGTTTGTAAGTGTCAATCTGTCAGGTGAGAAAAATAGTTTTGTAGGGAGAGCTGTGGAAGGGGACAATGTGCAGGCTTCTGGTGTTAGTTATTGTTTCTGTCAGCAAATACAGACTGGGCAATACACACAGGCAGACTTCATCTGTTCTCTGGCCTCCTCTGGTTAGTTTGGATAACCTGTACTTCTCAATGCAATTTCACACTTAGGGGGGTTACTGCTGGTGATGCTGCTTCCAGTCATATCCACCTACACAGTATATCTTTGTTTTAAACTGTTCTGCCTGGTCCAACCAGACAGAATGAATTCATGGGATGTGTACAGGATACCTTTTTGTCTTTTGCTAAGCATGTCTCATGTACCCCGGCCTTTACATTTACAATCAGTTATATTACTGACATGTTAAACTGATTTGTAGCATTCTGCTTACCACATCTCAGGGGTTCTTTTGCTGTTTGAGAATATTCTCCAACTTATTTGGGGGTAGGTTTCCTTTCTCAAAGTATGGTAACTCTTCTTCCCCAATTTCTCTTCTCTGCTCAGTACACACAAAACCTTGACTATATGGGACTCATTTCAAAAGTTACTCCTGATCTTCCAGTAGGCATGCACAGAGTTCTGTCCCTGCAAAAACCAAGGTTCCCTTGAAATCTACTAAATCCTCTTAAAATTCAGCACAGAATACTTTTTTACGTTTGAAGAGCCGTGCTCTGGAAATAGGGTTGTAAAATGAACAGGCTAACTGATCCCTTGGGTTAACTTCACAAATGATACTGGATTATACACTGTTTATTATCATTTTTCATGTACATAACTTCACTGACACCACATCTCAGGAGTGCTCTGCCTCAGAAGCAGTTATTTAAACCAATCTGAAAAGAGCTGAGAAAACAGCAGTTGTGATAGCAGTTGCATGAAACACTACACATACTCCTCTTTTAATCTGGGTAATAATCAAAGGTGAAACAGTACTAGGAATGTTGTCTTCCCTAGAGAATGAAACAAAACTAGCAAGACAGGCTCATTCAGTAACTCAGATTAGAAAAAACACGTATCTAGGGGGAAAATGTCAGCTAACAAGTTACGGGGAAGTAATCTTGTCCACTAAGTGGAACAGCAGTTTGTAAATTGGGAGGATATTCTTTATAATTGGATTAATTAGAAGAGACTAAGGTATCTGATGCCTAATTTAGAACAATGATACATCTTATTAACGAAGTGTCTCCATTAATTTTCTTTACTAGATTTGGCCTTAGTATGATGTACTTGAAAAATTAAAGGGGCGCCAGCTACTTAATTTCGGTCCAAAACTTGTTATTTTTTTTAATGTTAAAAAAAAAAAGTGATTTACAAAATCTAATGTGAACATGCTTTTTTTAAATAATGAAAATATTTTTCAGTTAAACAATTAAAGCAGGATTTTATGAAGGGAGGAGGAGTTTGGGAGTGAATTTCTTATTCCCCTGCACTGCTATGAACCCAAACACAAGAGCATTGGCTTAGTGCCCGAGAATCAGAAAGTGTAACCACCAGTTCAGAAAGATTTGCTTATCTTTTTTCTTTTAGGCAGACTTCTTGTTCCAGTGCTGGTCAACAGTGATAGTGATGTCACTAGTCCATTGCATGCAGGGATGTCTGAGGGTGAGCAGGAAATGAAGCCGCTTTAGACAATAACTTCAGCTGCCTATAAATGAACATCAAAACACAGGTTAAACAAAAGAATATAATTTTAATTTTTTTCTTATCATCTATTTGAATATTCATCTTCTTTCACTAATGACTGAAACATCTTACTAACAAAATCAATCTGTTCACCTATTTTAAAAGGCAAAATAAATGTTATTACAAATCCTTGTTGTTGGGCTCTGATGTACACTGAGCTTCACTATAGAGGCAATTGTATTGCTGGAAAGTTTGAATGGAAATGCTAGTTTTGTAATCAAGGTTTTCAAACTTGGGTGCCTAAATGAGAACACCAAACTCCACAACTGAGCAGTCAAACAGGGTGCTGTGGAGGCATATTAAATACTCATTTTAGAGGCAGAATGGAAATAAACATAGAACTAGGCTCCCAAACATAGGTGCTCAAGTTTCAAAATTGGGTTCAAAGTTTGAATGTTATTGCTGTGAGTAATCCTGTGACTAAGTAACAAGGGCTAAGGTAATATCAGTATTTACCAGATTAGAGGGTTCTGCCAATTTTTCCTTTGATTGACAACTAGTGAAAATTGATCCTTAAATAACAGATTGATGGACTGTCAGCGTTGGATTGCTATTATATGTCTGGATAGAAGCATACTTTTATCTTTCTCTTTCTAACATTTTTTTCTTCTAAAGTTTGAATGATAAAAGTTGATTAGAGGCCTTTGGAGATGCAGTAGGGAAGTAGCAGAGAAACACTCCCAATAATTTCTCCTTCTCAAAGCCTTACTTTATTGGAAAGAGGGGAAATTTTAATGAGATTTTGTCACTATTGGTACTTCACAAATTATGATGATCCATGATTATCCAAAATTCATTCTGTCTCCCTGAATCTAACATTCATATAGAATCTGAATTTTGTTAATCCAAAACTTTCAGATCGTTGGAGTCTGTTTTGAGAGTCCCCTGAGAAATGTGGATAATTAGTGCTTATCAGTAATAACTGTATCTTATCTCAGCTTCTGTGAGATAAGAACTGGGAATATAGCAGCCAAAGCACTGGCTTTCAAATGGCAGTGTTATAAATAATACATTACATGTAAATAAGATTGAAAATCCTTGCGTGGCACTGTGCAAAATGTAACCATGCAGCTGAAGACTCTTGCAAGCTACTGTGCAGTGTTAAGTATGTGAAGAAATTATCATTGAAGGAGTTGCTATCAAAATTCTTTTTAGCTTGAACACTCTTGTTAATGTGCATTTGGGGTGTGTGCAGTGCACATAACTTTTGAGTTTCAGTTATTAGATTAAAAATAGGTCTTTATTTCATAACAAGATTTCAAATAATTGCCAGAGACAAGTCATTCTACCTTCATATATTTGCCTGTGCATTTTATATTGTGATGAAAAGAGGGTTATGTAATGAAAACTCATTGTCTTTGTAATTCTACAATGTTTTCCTAATTACAGTCACCGCCCATTTCTACCATTTGCAGTGCAGATGTTTCTTATTGTATTCATATGAGTAATATGTGAGATGGTCTCTAAGCCAGTCCTGTTTGTCAGACCAAGAAAGATGCTACAATCTGATGAAGCAACAAACCCATTTTCTATTCTCAGAGGCCATAAGCTCTGTGTAACTGAGGTTGGATTGTCTCAGTAAAAAAAAAAAAGATTTAAAAAAAATGGTGTAGTCTAAATACAGATAGGTACCACTGCCAAGGACACGGAGTATAATTTGTCTTTGCAGGGTCTGTCTGTATAACTCTGCCAGCAATGGAAAATAATCTGTTTTAGGGTTTTATTCTGCTGCCCGTCTCCTGAGTATCTGAGCACCTTCCATGTAAGATCAATAGCAATAATAATACTAGCCCTTATTTATCATTTTTTTCATCTATACATCTTGGAGCACTGTACAGAAGAGGTCAATATCATTATCCTCATTTTGCAGATGGAGCAAACTGAGACAAAACAGAGGCATAGAGAGGTATGATGATGTGCTCAAGGTCACTTAGCTGGCCAATGGCAGAGCCAGAAATAGAACCAGGTCTCCTGGACTCTATCCATTAGGCAACACTGCCTTGTAGTGCTCAACAGTGAAGTCCCAAGTGGACTTCATGGACTCATTTCTCCCTTTCAAGAGTCAAAATTCTCTTAAGAGTAAGGACTTTTTTGTGGTGGTGGAGGGTTCATTAGAATTTGGGAATCAATGTGGTGTCTGAATTGTGAGTTTCACTTGTGGGGAAAAATCATTTTAAAAAAAAAGAGTGTAATGTTTCCTGAAGATGGTCAGACTCTGGATTCACCTGATCTCCTCTGGAAGATTGTTGCATAGTTGTATCCCCTCAGTAGAGAATGCCTTGTCCCCAGTTCTCACATTGCAGACCATGAAGCCCAGAACACAATGTTCCAGAGGAGCGTAGTTGTTGCAGTGGTTCCAGGGCCATCCTTACCCACACGCAAAGTACGCAGCTGCATCCGCCTCTTCCCCAGGGCCTCCGCCCCAGCTTTGCCCCTGCCCCACCTCTTCCCGCCCCTGCCCCACCCCTTCTTGCCCCCCACCCCCCGGAGGACTGAAGCAGGGCTGGGCCTGCACTCACCGGTGGCGGGAAGTGCAGCCGGGGCAGCTCTAGCTTTTTTGCTGCCCCAAGCACGGCAGGCAGGCTGCTTTCGGTGGCTTGCCTGCGGGAGGTCCGCCGGTCCTGCAGCTTCAGTGTATCTGCCGCCGAATTGCCACTGAATCCGCAGGACCGGCGGACCTCCCGCAGGCAAGCCGCCGAAAGCAGCCTGACTGCCGCCCTGGAGCGCTGGTGCCTGGAGCCGCCGCTGAGTGCAGTGACCCGGCCCTGGCTGCGCGCCGGTGAATGCTGAGGGGTGGTTCCCCCCCGTCCCCCAAGCCTGTCCCCCAAGCCAGTCCCCCGTGGAGGCTTGGGACCAACCCTCTCCCACCCCCAGCGGGGGGGCTGCGTAGGGCCCCAGAATAGTAGCTAGGACGGCCCAGAGTGGTTAATAGATTGAAATTCTGTTTTTGCAGTAATTTGGGTTTAATCTGTTAATTGCTTTGAAAATTAAGAGCAAGGCCTTAAACTGGCATTGGAAGCTTGCTGGGAGCCAGAGGAGGAACTTGAGCAAAGGTCTGATGTACTCAGCATGGCCTGGGCCTTGGGGTAGGTGGTCAACTGCACTGTAGGCATTCTGCAGGCTTGTCTACACTACAGAGTTAAATTGACATACAGCCACTGCAGTAATTAAAGGGGTGGCTCATGTCCACACTTGGTCCTTCTGTCAGTGGTGTGCGTTCTCATCAAGAGCTCTGCCACCCACTGGGGCATTGTGGGACACTGACAGCTGGAGCCCAGCAGCCCTGGGGGATGGGAGGGGCAACTGAGTCTGTGCCCAGATGGCAGCTTGGGCTGCCAGGGCAGGGGAGGAGAGCTCCAGCTGTCAGCCCCACTTGGGGCCGACAGCCAATGGGCAATGTAAATAACACAGCGTCTCTACAAACACTGTGTCGCCCTCACTACATCGACAAAAGCATTAGGCCTCTTGTGGAGTTACTATGTCAGTGTAATGGGGGACTTACTTAGGCGGAAGCAGCATTCTAGTGTAGACATGGCTTACTAATCATGACCACCTTGTATTGACCTAATTCTGTAGTGTAGACCAGGCCTGACAACACGCATAACTAGGCTTGTGAGGTCTTATACTTCACTCTACAGCATTTCTGTTTTATCTGATCACTTCCAAAATTGCAGGGAATGTTCCAGCCATCGATGGATAGAACCCTTTGATTTTGGTTAAATTCAGAAAACTGGAAGGAGAAAATGGGGGACACATGGAGCCTCCGGCATCTGGTTAGTGCATATCAGGTTCAACCAGTTCTGTAATTGTCTATAACGAACTGGCTGATGTCAGCCATTACACCTTAAGGCAAAACAATACCCCATCTCAAGTCTGTCCATCCTCCCAATAGAATTTGAAAGTTTGACACCTGGAGAAAAGAGAGGAAGGCGGTAGGGTGAAAATGGGGGGAACACATAAGCCCCTGGGAGTGGGGAAAGATGAAAGTGGGGGCTCTACACCTGCTGGCATGGGGAAAAATGGGGGATAGTGGTATGGGGGCAGGAGACACGGGGAACAGAACCCTGGCACGGTGTGGAGGTTGAATGGGGGGCTGTGATGGGGAGAATAGGGGATGGGGACACAGAGCTCCTGGCAGGGTGTCTCTAAACTAGAGGGAGGTGGAAAGGTGGGGCACAGAGAGCTTGTGGGGGAGAATGGAGGGATGCAGGTGTCCTCTGGCACATGTCGTGAGCTTAGTTCATAGAAGCAACAGAATGCGAGACCCTATAGTGTGTGAAGCAAATTTAGTAAAGTTTTCTATATGCATACACCTCTACTCCGATATAATGCTGCCCTCGGGAGCCAAAAAATCTTACCGTGTTATAGGTGAAACCGCGTTATATCGAACTTGCTTTGATCCGCCGGAGCGTGCAGCCCCGCCCACTCGGAGCGCTGCTTTACCACGTTATATCCGAATTCATGTTATATTGGGCTGCGATATATTGGGGTAGAGGTTTATATGTCTAATGTAATCTGTAAAAGCTGTTTTAAATACCACCTCTTCACCTGTTGTGTGTGCGACTAAATTCACAGAAAAACTTAACATGTTTTTAGCTCGTTTTTTGGGGTTAACATTTTACGTGACTTGGTAGAACTGCACCAGAAGCCTTCAGGTGAGGCACAATGTGCGGAAAGCCCTGCTGTAAGCATCTGAAGCTACTGCACTAACACACAGCAGAGCCAAAACTGCTTTGAAAGATGTCAGGTCATTTAATCATCTTGCAACATTATTGTAAACAATAACAGGATTACTACAGCGCAGTCCAACAAATAAGAGAACAGCTTTCAGAACACAGCTCTGCAAACAGCCAATTGCAATTTAACGGCAGGTGAGCCAATAGCTAATTGGAATTCAGTTGGGAAATGACAACTCTGCTGCTGAAAAGAACTAAGCCAATCAGACACTGAATTGGGCAGCGAATGAAAATCAGCATTTTATTCAGCCAGTGACGGGCCTCCTGCTCTGGGTCTGACAAGGAGATTTCCTGGCACTGCTGGGCAGACTGCATTCCTCCAGATCTTTGTGCATCTGTGAGCTTGACTCACAGCACAATAATAATCCTTATAATGATTCACTTCCCAATAATAACAGTGTCATAAATTATTTGTACAAAGCAGGACAATTATGTCTCTCTGTCAGCCCTGTGATTGCAGCTGGTAGGGAAAGTATCCAGATAATTTGGGTCTTGTCTCATTTAGCATTGCCACGGCTGTCTGCCCAGCAGACCTGGTTACAAGAGCCAGAGGGATGGTGGTAGTCACAGGGCAGAACAAAGCCAGTGGAAATCTGGACGATGTCATGTCGAGTTCAGATGCAGAGGATGATTTCCAAGACCCTGCCACTCCTACTGCAACTCAGGCAGGGCACTCGCTGCCTCTGCTGCCTCAACAGGTAAGGGTGGTGTAAGATTGTTCTCATCTGAGCTGATGAGGTGCTTACATTTGAGCCTCCGTTGTACAGTATCAGGGAATCCATTATTCCTCATGCTGAAGTCTTAAGAGTTTCTAGTTTAGTTTCCATTGCCAACTAGCTTGGTGAATGAAACTGAACTCCTTTTTTGCATGATAGCCAGGTGTATTACCCTCGAAACCCATACCCTCCCCTCATCCACATTAGTATTTATCTGCTGTCTTCTACACTAGAAAGAGAAGTGCTTCCTGCCCTATTATAAAAATCAGTAATTCTTATCCTCTAAACTCAGCACAACTCTTCCTTGACCTGTATCTGCCAAAAGTTGTTACTTGCTCATTTTTCTCTGAACTGCTTCCTTCATTCCCTTGTTTCACTCCTGGGTTACTGCCTTTCATGCAGCGGCTCTATGCTTGGAACAGTCTCCTTCTTCCTTTGTGCCAGGAGATCTCCCTCTCCCTATTCCTCCACTCTTTATGAAACCTTCAGACTTTGATCTCCTTGCAGACCGTGTCTTTGTGCCATCTTCGATCTGTAATCTTATCCTGTGTTTCATAGAGATTCTCCTCTGTGTGGGTCAAGGGATCTTGTCATATACATGTTTGTGAAGCACCACAGAATAATTTTTAAATAGTGATATGATTGCTTTTCCAGTTCCCAGAAGTCGTTCCGCTTAATGTAGGAGGCATGTATTTCGCTACCAGGCTGTCAACACTAAGACGCTATGAAGATACCATGTTGGCTGCTATGTTTAGTGGAAGACACTACATTCCAACAGATGCTCAAGGCAGATATTTTATTGACAGAGATGGAACTTACTTTGGGTATGTGCATTGTCCTTACTACTCTAATTTTGAAACTGTTACTGTGGTAGGAAACATTAATTTTAAGAAAGGCAAGAATTTGTTTGCAGTCTTCTAATTCAATCCCATTTGAATTGCATCTTTTATCAGAGACTGGTGTGATTAACATACAACTACAGTTTTTAAAACTTCTTACAGAAAACTGTCAAACTTCTTGGTACATTGCAGTGCCAAAACCCCTATTATTTCATAACTAATGATTGTAACTCACTTTACCCAAAAAAACTCTAAACAATGTTTTGGTCCTTAGCAAAAGTGTGTGTGTGTGCGTGCGTGCGCGTACAAACGCACAAAATAGCTCCATTCAGGGAGCCAAGTTGCTCGTACATTAAAAGTTGAGTATTTGACACCATTTCTTGTAACAACATGATTGTGGCCTTTTTTTTTGTGATGTTTGTTGGTATTATCTTGTTGTTTTTACCCTAAAAGGGCAGTTATGTTCCTAGGATAATTGATAAAGGCCTCTTTTGATTGTCACAATTTTCAAATGTTTAATAAAATATTTGTAGAGATTTGTCCAAGTTTAGAGTACAACATGCTGTTAAGAAAGACAACTGGTATTGTGGTTGACTAATTTACAAGCTTGATTTCTGTGTAAAATATTCTACCCTGTTAATCATACTATAATACTTAGAAGGGCCGAATCTCGTTTTGGATAAAATTACAATTTATACCTTTTTTATTTTTCCTCTTTTCTATTGTCTGCATTTTTATTTGCCTGAATTTCACGTATATATAAATTCAGGTGAACAGGTTAACACTATATACTGATGAAATGTGCAGCATTGTTTCAAGCCTGCAGATATTTATCCGCATCCAAAATTGCCAGACTTTCTCTGAAAGAGAATTTGTTGTTGGAAATCGGGCCCAGCTCTAATTATAATGCACTTCAGAAAGCTGAAGATTAGAGTACAATCTATGTCTTTTGGGGATTTTCACTTTCCAACAAACACATTCTGCAAAATGTAGTAGGATTAATCTTTGTTTTGCACGTGGACCATCTACTCCCTGGACCAGTGAGAAAGTAAAGCATAATAATCTTGTATTGTTTTTAAAAGACTTGTTTACATATTATACGTGGGGAAAAATGCAGGGGCCAAAGAACTTATTTTAAATTGTTGATGTCTGGCAATGTTATATTCAGAGCTCTGTTATCCTTCTAAAGGTCTCAGACAAGATATTAGTTTGCTTTTTATTATTTATTTATTTTGAGCATGATTCCCCTTGTTGGCAGTAATCGCTACTCCAAATACTAAGTGTTTTCAGAATCAGATCTTTGCTTGTAGAAATATACGTTGAACATTCTAACCTCATTTCCAAAATACTTTTTCCCAGAGGGATGTTCTTCATTTCTCCAGTTGAGGACTTAATTCTCTTCAAAGCCAATCAGTGCTGTTCCTTAATCCGCCACAAAGTCCAAAATACATCAAGTCAGAATTTCCTAGTATGATTAAGCTGATTTGTTTATTTGAAAACAAATGTTGGCTTTTGTGAGCTGCTTACTGCAGGCAACTCTCTTATTGGAAACTGAGTTAATTGCGATATACACTGTTGAACCAAACCAGCAATATTTCCTGCAATATTATAAAGAAGGGCCCAGTAGCAGGTGTGTTCTTTGTTTCAGGTCATATGTTTGCTAATAGGATGAATTAGTTAATGTTTGAAGATGGAAAAAACACTTTACAAAGCATTCTGTTCTAAACCATTGTTAAACACAGTCAAATGAAACACTCATTCTGTTGTCAGAATAATTGCAGAAGGCCCTGATCCTCTAAAGACAACTCCACAGCCAGACACTACTCGCCCACCTGGGGCTCTTTGATGCTAGTGAGGGTTTCAGTGCGCCGAAAGATCTGCCCACCTAATTCTTCAGCAAAATTGGGTACTTAATGAATACAGTTATAATCACTGTGTTGTCAATGGGAGACTATAATCTGTGTCCTGTTTCAGTTTAAAGAGATTAAAGCATCCTGAATGTTTTGTTTGCTGTGTTTTTAAACTGGGGTCCCCACACTGCTAGCTTCACAGACATCACATTTTCCAGCTGGAGGCTCAAAAATGCCACTCAAAATGTGCATTTGAAAATAGAGTTTACAGTTCATATAAGAATGAGAGCTGCTTCTTACCTTCTGAATTTGAAAATTGCTGGACTGAGTAAAATGGTGTCTCCATTTCATGTCAGATTAACAATTAAGTTCTTTTTTCCCCAAAATTTTATTTGAAGACTTGTTATTGAATAATATTTCCCCTCCTCCTCCTTCTCTTTAGAGACATTCTTAACTTTCTGCGATCTGGTGATCTGCCACCGAGAGAACGGGTGAGGTCAGTTTACAAGGAAGCTCAATATTATTCCATAGGACCATTGCTGGACAATCTAGAGGAAGTCCAGCCTCTTAAAGGAGAAAAAGTTAGACAAGCTTTCCTGGGCTTAATGCCATATTACAAAGGTAAATTAAAGAATAGTGACGATGTATATTGTAGCTTGGTATGTGTAGTATAAATAATGCTCAAAAGACTGAGTTTACTTTCTAAGAGTGTTTAAGTGTTCTGAGGTAAATACGCAAAGAGGGTTTTCATGGACAGGAAGAAAGTCCTGCGGCTCTGATGCTATTTCCTATTCACTGGAGTAATTTTGACCCAGATCCTCAAATGTATTTAGGCTCCTAATTTCCATTTCCAAGCTTCAATTTTTGACTTTGCTTTTGGGTAATTACGGTGGTCTAACATCCTAGCTCATCACATCTTTGGAGCCCCCACACAGCACTTCCACCTGCATCATTCAAGGTGATGAGTGTTTTTCCTTGGACTTGAATGAGAGTAGGATCAAGCCCATAAAGTGCGAGAAGAGATTCTTGAACAAGACTGTTTCTTTGAGTCTGTATTGGTGATTCTCTTGAGGGTCTGCATCTCTTTCCTTGGGTAAGAGGTTGTGTGTTCAAGGTCTTTAGGAAATGTTTCAGCAGCTATTTATTATTACAAGTATTGTGCCTAAATGGGCTAAATACTTTTTGGACATACAATAAACAGGCCCCTGCCTCAAAGAGCTTACAGGCGACACAATCCATTTTTTCGAGACACATTGTTCCTTGTAGGCACATAATAGCATTACCCAAGAGATCTTATCTGAACACAGTTTATATTAAAAATAAGCCAATATAAGACTGGCCTTGAATTGAAGAGAATAATGCCATACATGTGACTTCACACCTAACTTAACTCAGATTTTTTGGTCTTTTTCTCAGTCCTTTGAGCCTTTGGTTATTTCACAACTTGAACTTTGGGCTTAAGCAGTCATCCTAAACCTTGCAATCATAAGGTTGTTTTTAGCTGGAATTTAAGGCATATATAAACTCTCAATATGAATATGGCTAATTTCATTATTGTAGGCTGTATCTTTTTGCAAGCAACCCTTGAGTATATCTTTTGTTGCCTCTGGCGTTGTTTTAAGAATAATTCATGCCACTTTGATGCAGTAATTAAATTCCACATGAAAACATTGTGTTCTGTTCCTCACATGACATTCACTGTTTATTACGTTTGTTGTTGTTTAGAACACTTGGAGCGGATAATTGAAATAGCTAAGCTTAGAGCCATGCAGAGAAAAGCAAGATTTGCAAAGTTGAAGATCTGTGTTTTCAAGGAAGAAATGCCTATCACCCCATATGAGTGTCCACTTTTCAACTCTCTACGTTTTGAAAGAAGTGAAAGTGAGACAAAGCTATTTGAACATCACTGTGAAGTAGATGTCTCTTTTGGCCCCTGGGAGGCTGTAGCTGATGTATACGATCTTCTGCACTGTATTGTGACAGACCTGTCCGACAAGGGAATTACTGTGGATCATCAGTGCATTGGTGTGTGCGATAAACATCTGATAAACCATTATTACTGCAAGCGCCCCATCTATGAATTCAAGATTACTTGGTGGTGAGTTATTCTTTTCAGAGAGTGCATAAAAAGTCTTTTCTAGACAACAGTTGCTTTTAATATTACCTTTTGCAATATGTCTCTGAAAATGCATTGCTGCTGAGATGCACTGGAATTGACCTGCTGAAATGTTGGCTAATGCTTAGCTGTTCAGCAAATGGGAGCCTGTTACATGATAACGTCTTGAAAAACTAGCCTGAAACAAGATTGTTGGCTCAGGTATCTTAACTTGACACCTTCTGAAAGGTGCCCACCTGCTTGGTGCCTTTTCTGTAACGGCAGGGTCTGAAAAGTGGACAGTGCAACTTTCATTCACTTTCGAGCAAAGTCATGGCTGCTGGTGGTGTTAGCACCATTTGAGAACATCGTGGCTTCAATTTTACCAGCTGGTGTAACGGTTTTAGTCACGTCTGCTAGATTGATCACTCTATAAAGCCAAATACCACTCCAATACAAATATACTGACAGTGCAACTCAGAAATACCTGGTAATTTAAATAAATAAGGGAAGAATGTCTCATGTTAATGTTGGTTGTGATTATTTCAGTTTTTCAAAAGTTAGCTTTATTGACAAACTGCATTACAAATCTGTATTATAATAATTCAGTTATTTCCATTTTTGTGACCAAAAGAACATCTAACAAATTCAGGCTACATTCCTTAATACATTTAGGACAAATTACAAAAAATTTACAAAAAGCCTGTTCTCAGCATTAGAAATTCTAAATATTTACTACACCTACAAAAAAGAAGCTGTATACAAAATGCTCATTTGGAAAGGCTTTTGGAAAATGGGAGAACCCTACTGGTATGCCCCAATTAGCAAAGATAAGATGGACACTCAACACATGAATTACTGTAAACTTAACTCTTCCAGATCCAATGATAATTCCACATGACTCTGAAATGGAAGCTAGATGGTGAGACTTTAGAAGCCAAGCCCTGAAAAAAAAAATTAAGTTACATGATGAATATTCCTGTTGTCCTCCCTGCTTGTAGCAATAAGAAATGTAATTGTTGACTTTGGAGTAATCTTTAAAGATTAATTACAATTGCCAGCTAATGCGTCTTTGCAGCACATTTTCTTTTAGACTGAAAGAGGCTATCCCAGGATCATCTTTCTTCCCTGAAAGTGATAGTTGAAATACTGACATTTGTAAATGTCTCTGTTGAAAGCTCAAATACATAATTTTATCCAAAATGTAGGAATATATTTAAATCCTGGAAACATTACTATAATATGGAGTATCTCAAATCATCTCCACTATTTCAAGAAAGTCACTTGGGTTGGCTTCAAAATTTAATCTTGGAAATATTAATGTAAATTGTAGGCCCTCATGTTACATTTCATTGGGTTGATTAATCTAATTTGTTGACCAAAAAGATCTTTGGGAAGGCAACTTGCATTTAAGATGTTTATCAAGAATTTCAGTAAGAATCTTTGAATAGCATGTTCTGAACAAAAAAATGGATTAGCTCTCACCCGTACTGTTTAATTTAGGAGATTACAGTAAATCTTCTTTATAAGGCTGTACTTGGGAGCTCATGACTTTGTGTATCTTTTGTAAAGGAACATTGTCAAGTGCTCAGGTTTAGGATTTGAATTTAGGTTTTAGAAAGGAGAAGGGGAAAGGGAGAGGATAAAAACATGTCTTTGAATCTTTATTTAAAGGTTAAGATTCCCCTTCAGTCTGAGGAAAAACAACACCACCCTGCTAGTGCATGAGAATCTAAAACTGAAACACTCTAGAAATGGCAAATGAAACTAACCAAGGTAGTTTCACTAAAACCTGGTCTGCACTACAGAGGTAGGTCAAAGGAAGCCGCCTTAAGTCAACCTGTTAATGTATGTTCCTACACTACCGGGTCCTTTATGCCGACCAAGTTGTCTCTAATGTTGATTTCTGTAATCCACCTCTGCGAGAGGCGTAGCACTTACTTTGATTTTCATGGGTTGACTGTGAGGTAGTGCAGATGCAGCATTGTGTAATTTGACTTAATTGGCCTCCAGGTGGTGTCCCACAATGCTCATCTGTGACTGCTCTGGAGATCATTCTCAACTCTGCTGCACTGCAGCCAGGTACACAGGAAAAAGCCCCTCCCCTGCTAAAATCCTGGGAATTTTTGATTTCCCATTTCCTGTTTGATCAGCATTGGGAGCATGCCAGCTTGAGCACAGCTAATCATGGAGACTACATTCCCCAAACGCTCTCCAGCCTGGTCTGCATGGGAGGTGGTGGATCTCATCACTGTGTGGGGAGAAGTCTGTGCTGGCAGAGGTCCGATCCAGCAGAAGAAACGCTGACATCTATGCAAAGATCGCTCGTGGAATTGGGGAGAAGGGCTACATGAGGGACACACAGCAGTGCCGTGTGAAAATAAAAGAACTTTGCCAAGCGCACCAGAAGGCAAGGGAGGTAGTCGTTCTGGTGCTGAACCCCACACATGCCGTTTCTACAACGAGCTGTATGCGATTCTCTGGGGTGACCCTACCAGTACCCCCACAAGCAACGTGGACACCTCACAGGTGTGTGAGTCTAGAGACAAGGAGGATGATATGGTGGATGAGGATCATGGGAGACAGTGAGCGGTGGATCCATTCTCCCTGAGAGCCAGAAAATATTTTTAACCCTCCAGCCCTGTGGGTCACAGGACATTACGGTGGCCAGCCATGATGCCGGGGAAGGCACCTCTGGTGAGTATACAGTTACAGTCAAAGTCCAGTTAAACTTTAGCAGGTGCACACATTCGGTGGTATTGCATGTTTACTGTGAAGAAAAAGCGAGGTGCTGTGGTTCTTTGCTTTCAAGAGGCTGCTTCAGCTATGCAGAGGGTGGCCCCGGAAACTACTTTTTATTGGACTGAGATAGTCCGGGAATCCTCCATGGATATCTCTAGAAAACTTTCATGGAGGGACTCTGCAATCCTTTGCAGAAGGTTTTTGGGCAGTGCAGTCTTATTTCTTCCACCATGATAAGACACTTTCCCACGCAACTCCTGAATGAATTCTGCTAGCATCATTGTGGTACACAGCATAGCAGCATGAGGACTGGGTCTATACCCAGACGCTTGCAGCATCTGCTTCCTTTCCGCCTCTGTTACCCTCAGGAGACTGATATCACATAGGGTCGCCTAGGGGAAATGGTGGAAGTTGTCATTAAAAGTGCTCTTACAAGAAAAAAAGAGCATGTAGACCTCCCCCACCCCACATTCCTGATCGCCAAACCACGCGGCTGCTAATGTGCCTTTACTGTGCTTGGCATGGGTTGGCAAGTAGTTGACTGGGGCCCCACATGTGAGATTCTGCAATTTGAGAGTGAAAACGCCCCCCCGCCCTGTTTGTAAATAGCTTTCCGTGGTGCTATGGGGGAGGGCCATTGTTTGACTAGCTACCTCTGCTCCCGACATGAGCCTACCATAAACTTCATTAAAAGTGCAGTCACCCATGACTGGGAGTGGGGAGAGGGGGAGCTATTCACCATGGCTGGAACAGCAAAACGGTGCAGTGAATGGTTATGGATTCTGATTGTTATGGCTTGCACCTAGTGTAATAAGGGTGGTTTTTTTGTTTTGTTTTAATGAAAACGGCCTTGCTATGGAAACATCCTATGCATGTACAATGGTTCCTTTCTTTTTTTCCCATGACTGACTCTCAGCTGAAAATGTGTCCTTTGGCACGTCATCAACACCTGGAAGCAGACTTTTGCTGATTAGAAGAAGGCGAAAGAGAACACGGGAGGACATGTTCACTGAGATAATGAAAGCCTCTGGGACAGCTGACACAGAGCTGACCACAGCTGAGAGGGTGGAGGATTTCACTGTCTGAGAAGTTAGACATGGACATGGAGAGCAGGAGAGCTTCCAATGAGCAAGAGTGTGCCGCGCAGGATGAGATGCTTCGGATTATGACCAAGCAGGCATATTGAGGCATCTGGTTGAACTGCAGGAACAGAAGAAGTCTCTCTTCAGACTTCTTGGTGGACAACCTGGTGGACAACCAGCTAGCCAGCATCGCCTGGCACAGAATCACCTTCCCCAAAGCATTCCCTGAGGCGTGGGAGAAAAGTCCATTATCCCTTTCAGTTATCTCGGGAGGAGGGTACAAGGAACAGAAGGTGCCCATTCACAGACCTTTGATGGTCTAGAATGCGGTGTTATATTACACAGCTAAAAATGTTTCTCCTGTTCCAACTTTACAACCCCTTTTCCCCAAGGCTAATTTTTTTGTCTGTTTTCCCTCTTTACTTTGGTTGTTAAATAAAGTACATAAATGGATGTGAGAAACAAATGTTCTTTACTGAGTAGAAACAGTGGGCTTGGGTGGGGGGTTGGCTTTACAGGGACAGTGATACAAGCCAAGTGAAGGTTTGGGAAAGCACAATGCAGACAAGCAGCTCGCGTTACTGTGACTCATTATTGAAATGGCTTTTCAAAACCTCGTGGATACGCAGCGCCCCTTGCTGTGCTCTTCTCATTGCCCTGGAGTCTGGCTGCTCAAAAATGGCTGCCATGCAATCTGCCTCAACTGCCCAGCCCTGCGGAAAATTTCCCCCTTTTTTCCCCACAGGTCTGAAGCACACAGCAGGCAGCTATAACCAGGGGGATGTTCTCTTCACTAAGGTCCAACCTTGTTAGTAAACTTCTTCAGTGCCCTTTCAAACTACCAAAGGCACATTCAACCACCATGCTACATTGGCTGAGCCTATAGCTGAACCATTTCTTACTGCTGTCCAGAAGGCTGGTATATGGCTTCATGAGCCATGGAAGCAAGGGGTAGGCTGGGTCCCCCAGGATAACTATAGGCATCTCAACATTGGTTTATGTACTCTTTGGCAGGATGGTCTGGTGCCAAGATGTGGATATTCATGCCATCTATCGCCCTACCCATTACGGCAAAACCATCCACTATTTCCTGCACATTTCCCAGACTTACTACCTTTTGTAGCAGAAGTCGATTAATGGTCCTGCACACTTGGAGCACAGCAGCTCCCACAGTTGATTTTACCTACTCCAAATTGATTCCCAACTGACTGGTAACTGTCTGGCATTGCAAGCTTCCAAATAGCGATCACCACTTGCTTCTCCACTGTCAGAGCAGCTCTCATTTTTGTGTTGCTGAACTGCAGGGCAGGGGAAAGCTCTGCACAAAGTTCCTGGAAGGTGGCCTTACACATTCAGAAGTTCTGAAACCATTGCTAGTCATCCCATACTTGCAAAACAGTGCAGTCCCACCAGTCAGTGCTTGTTTCATGGGACCAGAAACAGCTCTCAACAGAGTGCAGCTGCTCTGTGACTGCCAGCAGCAACTGTGGATTGTGTTCCTCCCTCCCCCCCCAATGACTTATAGCAGAGCTGCTTGCAGGACATTGCTATGTTCCATGTGGCGAACACTACTTCGGCTCTGGAAATACTTCAGGAGAAGGCGTGAGGTGTTTGAGATGCTCACAGCAAGAATACACAACTGAGCAGGCTCCATGCTTCTGGGGTTATGGCGTACGTGTGGCAGTTTTAAGGCACAAAAACCACTGGGTGGTTTGCTATTGATATGAGGGAGGGAGGACAGTGCATCATGGGATGCCGACGCAATGTTCCCATTCTCCCCTGCAACGTTTTGGTCCCATGAGGCATTGCACAAACTTCCCAAAACACACTGTGGCAAATTGCACTTTGGGATAGCTACCCACAGTGCACTGCTTTGTGCATCGATGCAGGCACTGCTAGTGAGGACGCACTCCATTGAGACAATAAGCATGGTGTGGCCATGCACAATCGACTTAATTCGGAGGCTCCAGGTCGAATTAGATAAAGTTGACTTAAATTTTGTCATGTAGACCAGCCCTAAGTTGAGTGAAGACTTGAATGAGTCCTTCACTTATCAGCTGGCTCCTCAACTTTGGTTTCTTTGTAGGGGAAGGGATCCTTAAGCAACAGACTGAACTTTCTACTAAACAGCTCCTTCAGATCCAAAATCTGGAACTTATGAGCCCAAGATTCTTGTTAGGAGAAACGCTTTATTTAATGACTACGTTAAAATAAGGCTGTTTTTTGTGGGTAGTTCAGTGGTGCTTGCCCAATTCTCATGTCTTTGTAGAAATGGGACATTGCTCTGGTCTGACTTTTCAGCATTGTTGACAGAAATGGGAATCTCAGCTGCAGTGATTAAAAGCATACGTTTGGGCTTGACTGTGTTACGATCACATTTTAGAAATTTCCCAAGAGACGCTATTATGGGGATTTTGTTCTTTCTGATTATGTTTATCTCATGTGGTAATATTCTGGCACTAACATTTTTGCCAGTAGATTATATGGTAACTTATTCTGGTTCTCTATATTAAAAAGAAATGGACAGGAAGAAGAAAATCTTGTTCTTGTATCATTTGTATCTTAATTAAAGCCCTTAATTGCCACATCCTCTACCAGACTTTGAAAATTTTAAATCCAGTTTAAGGAAAACCCCAGACATAAGAGCCATTGTGCTTTCATTATGAGCATACTTTCTGTGTCTTGTGATTTAATTTGTGAGAGTTAACAATACTGCTATTGGCTGGACTTGTTCTAAACAAAATCTTTTACGGTGATTTAGATGTTGTTACTGCCTAATACGTGTTCATTTTTTGACAGAAACTGAGAAGAATTGTGCAGGAGGATGTCAGGGGAGTATACTCCGTAACTGCTTTAAATAACTTTATTGACTTAACTTTTCTTGGCGTATACCATCACATTTTGCAAGTTCTAAATCTGGAAAAAAACAAAACAAAACACTGATCTGTTAACCCTCATATATATTTAATGAATGCTGTATAGTTGTAGAATGACTCCAAACATCTGCATAACACTGAATTTTTTTTCAGTGACCTTAGAACCTCTCTTAGGGTTGATATACCCGGGCACATCCAAGAAAATTAATCCAGATAATTAAAGGTGTGACTTTAAAGTGGATTAGTTAAACTTCATTAAAGCTCTTTGTGGGTGCTGTTGTTCAGAATTAAACTGAATTAAGGCCACTTTATCTTAGTTCACTTCCAATTGAGTGAATTGAGGCCATTGCTATTTTGAATTAAGAAGTTCTCGCAGGGTTTTAATTCAGTTTAACTAATCCACTTCATATTCACACTTTTAGCTAACTCAGATTAATTTTCCTAGATGTCCCTGTGTAGACAAGCCCTTAGTCAAACACCCTATCTCTATTCAGTTATTTCCCTGCAGATCTCTCCTCCTATCTGCCTGTTTCTCTATCTCTGCCTAGTCTAAAGGCTGGTCTACACTAGGAACTTACATCTGTATAGCTACATCTCTCGAGGCATGAAAAATCCACACCCCCTGAGAAACATAGCTGACAAACATACTAACGTAACCCCAGTGTAGACAGCGGTAGAAGAATTCTTCTACTGACCTAGCTACTGCCTCTTGGGGAGGTGGATTACCTACGCCATCAGTGTAGGTAGTAGTGTCTAAACTGAAGTGCTATAGCAATGCAGCTGCAGCATTAAAGTGTAGACACACCCTAAGGGCTGGTCTACACTGGGAGGGGGGATCGATCTAAGATTCGCAACTTCAGCTACGCTATTCGCGTAGCTGAAGTTGAAGTATCTTAGTTCGACTTACCTGGCTGTCCTCACAGCGGCAAGTCGACCGCCACGGCGCCCCCATCGACTCCGCTTACTCCTCCTGCCGAGGTGGAGTACGGGCATCGATTCGGGGATTGATTTATCACATCTAGACAAGACATGATAAATTGATCCACGATATGGCGGGTAGTGTAGACGTGGGCTAAGTATTTATATCACTTTGTCACTGTAGTATCTGAGCACTTGTAAGGTATCTTTTCTGTGCAGAATCTGTCGCTTATCTGGATAAACATCAGGGCCTCTGTTCCATTCTGATAAATGCATCATGTGGTTGTTTCAGGTAATCAACATAGTTTTGTTATGAAAGACATGCTGCCCTGCCTGTTGTCAAAGGAACAGTAAGAGCAGCCTGTTTAACCCAAAATGTACGTACCTAAAAGTATGGTGCATCTTTCGCAGCATCTTTGGAGAGGATGCCTATTATTTTTTGGTTCTCCAGTGATGCCGAAGGGAACTTGCTAATAGTGAGTGGAATATTTTGTATAAAAATTCCAAATGTTTTCATTGTGCAAATTGTAAAACCTAGATTACAGTGAAATCTCTGCTAATTGTGATGATTTGGGGGAGAGAAATTAAGAACCGAGTTCTGTTTAGTTATTTTTTAGGTTGCTGCATGCCCAAATATTTGCATTAAAATTATTAGTCTCTTAAACCTCTGTATATGCATTGACCAGTGGTTTGAACAGAGCAAAGAGAGACATAGATCCTATTATCGGTTTTCCAGCTAACTTGTTGTGTGGCCTTGGGCAAGTTGCTTAATCTCTTCGTGCTTCAGTTTCTCATCTGTAAAAAGGGGATGATGATACCTCCTCATCTTTGTGATGCACTTTGAGAGCTTAATATGAAAAATGCCAAATGTTAAATTTTTAAAATTGTATACCTATAAAAGATACCCACCGGGAATGGGATGAGGTTTATTTTACGTTAAGGAAGGTACGTTTTAGTATCCTGACAAGTTGACAATTGTTTCTTGAATGGTAACTAGAGATTCGTAGGACCTAAGAATGTAAAAGAATGAGGCAATGAGCCTTCCTTGTGCTGCTCGTAATGGCCCCTTTTGCCTACATACCACAATACTACATGAGGGTTGCATGGCTGTGATACAGTGCGGAACATGTTACCTGTACAGGCAGCTAAATAGTGGATTAAAATAGGTGGCAATTAATGGTTGGAATTTGTTGGGACCTAAATTATACACTTTGTCTCACGGGTGCAGAGATTTTGTTCCATGGGAAGGTGCTAGCATCTTTGTTGACTGATGATGCAGACTGGCTAACAGCCACTGGCACAGTTTACTTCTTTCTCTCCGCCCTTCTCTGTTCCTGTTTTTCCATTGAGACCTTTGATTTGTTTTTGTAGACTGTTTTGAAACCTAACCCTTAATTCCTGATCTGTTCTTTACATTCAACATAGCATGTAATCTTTTTTTAAAAAAGTATTGCCAATGGTAGAAGCAATAGGATTCAAATTTGTACAGCAAAAATGTCCTGGAGTCCCCCTGACGGATTGTGTAGAGATGTAGGGAGTCTATCCGGAAAATACTATACAATCTAGTAACAACAAAGAATTAATTCATTAACCTGAAAGCTGTAGGCATCTTTTCTTACTTTGGCTTTCCCAGCTTCAAGCACTCACTGGAGCGGAGACTAGCGCAGGAGCTTGGGGATGATCTTGCAAGACACTCAGGGAGGAGGTTTATAATTAATTTTTTTCCACAGGGGACACCTGTGAACCCTAAAGCCGTCCACATAGCCAGCATCAGTGTTGTGTGTGAAAGACATTTTAATTTATCTAAATTGAGCTGCACAAAAATCCACAGTAAATGGTGTGTGCATTTGTTTGAGGGCATAAATGAAGAATGGCGCGTTGACCGTAATTTTGTATTTCTAGTCTCATTACCTTTCTGAAAAATCTTTAATTTAACACAGTTATTATATACTAGGTCTTTTCTATAATTATTGAGATGAATCATTGAGAATGGGCAGAAGTATCAATTTACATTTGCAGTGTAATTCAAAAGGGGATAAATGTATTTAAAATATAATTCATGTAGGCCCCAATCCAGCAAGCAAGCCCATAGACTTTGATAGGGTATGTTTGACATTAAGAATGTGTTTAAGTGCTTTCCTGGATCAGAATCAAATGTGCTAGGGTGACTTTTTAAATATGTAGTTCTTAGAGCCAGGTATGGACATTTCGAGGTCTCTTCTCTCTACACATGCAGTACTCCTGTTACTGTCAATGGGAATTGTGTATGTACAATAATTAAAATACATAGCCCTGAGTGGTATTTTTAATCTTCAAAGCAGTTTACAAATATTGGCAACTGAATTCTCACAAAAGCCGTTTCAAGTCACTAGCTAGCCTTTCTATTTTATAGATAGGGCAACTGAGTCAGACAGATTAAATTACTTGTCCAAGTCCCCAGATAGTGTTTGAGCTGGGGTGAGCATGCAGGAGATCCTGGTTCCCCATCCTTGTGCTCAAACCTCTAGACTATCCCTAATCTATTTTAAAAGCTTGCGTATGTCAACTTTATTTGAAATCCTGATCACTGACTTTTTTCAGTAATAATGTTCCTCTTGAACATAGCCGAGATATGCTTCAGAAACTGAACATTCTGTATCATAATGTATGTGTGTTTGGCTGGTACAGACACATAAAATATAGTTCAACTAATCATCCATTCTGGAGTCTCAAAAGATTCAGATGAGTGGAATAGATGAGCCTGTGGATATTTGGAACTAATTGGATTAATGCTAACTCATGAAAATGATTGTGAACACTTGCCAGGGGAATGCTTTTTAGAGTATGTCTCTCCTGTGTTAGGGGAGAAACTTATGGGGGAGGGGATTTAATTTCTGGAACCCATACAGAAAGAAGAGTTTGAGATTAAAGGGGTAAAACTTGGAGACACAAACACTCCTGTATAAAGTAACCATGTCTATTCAGTTGTTATAGTGCTCCCATGTGCAGCAATTGTTTAGGAATGTTATGTGTGGAAAACTTCCATTGAAGAATGTAATTCTTTCGTGATCATCAGCAATTGGTTTCTGGATTTTTGCAGGGAGGTTTGCTTTAGCTTATATGATTTTTTTTTTCAGTTTAGACAAATAGGCATAACCTGAAAGCATTCCAACAAATACAAAGTTCAGTCTGTTATATTTACAGGAACTCTTCCTTGATTCTTAGTGAGTCCCTAAAGAGGATCTAACCATGTACTTGGCAATCTAATTGAAATGCATTTCAACAAACCTTTGCTTAGAATGACGATTGATTAAACTGTGAGACATAGCAGTCAGCATAGTGGAGCTGGGTAATACAAGCCCTTGAAAGTAAGAGCCAAAGCCCCCTGTGTATCCAAGAATGCATTAATTTGACCAGATACACAATCTGGCTAGGTTTAGTGCCATTTTAACACAGACACTTTGCTAAACTCAAAAGGGTTAGCAGTACTTGAAATTTATTTTTTAAACAGTTACTCTGCTTAAACAATAATAAATCAAATTTTACTGAAACTTTTGGGGCAAATTATCCTGATTTATACCTTGTAAAAGTCATGGCAGAAATTGACCAGTTTCCTTGTTCACCCGTTTCCAATATATTTTTATGCTTCATGACTGAATATCCATGTTCTGCTGTATTTTTCTATAATGCATCCTTCCCGGTGCTTTTAGCATGCATTTTTTATTACAAACATGGAACTGGGAGGGTTTTTGATTTCATAACTTATTTCCCCACTCTAGTTATGAATGACGATTTCAGTGAGATCCTGCTCCCCTCCTCCCCCCTTCCAGTTTTCCAGCTGTAAGAGGCATAAGGAGATCAAGTGACTAGCCTGAGGACACACATTGAGGTAATGACTGTGACTGGATTCGTCCTTGTTCCCTGCCCTTTGTTCTAACCTCTACACATCATACATATATAGTCTACTTAAACTTCCTAAACCTAGAGCATTTATCTTGAGAGCCAGAATACACTGCCTTCATTTAAAAAATCCCTGGAAGTTATCGGTTGGCAACTGGCAGTTGCTATAGAGATCCTGAAGAGGTGTCCTTGAGTCAAACAGAGTCATCTTATTTCTGTTGCTCCCCTCCTCCTTTGCATCTCCCTTTGTTTCTCCACACTCCTTTTACTCCCTATAGAGCATTAGTCATTTTTTTTTAAAGTAACATCAATGTACACAATCAGTTCATAGTTTTTGCAGGTTGTTTTTAGGAATACAATGAATTTAGGCCAAGGATGCCCATACTTTGGGATTCTGAGGGCCTTACTGGTGGACTTGACAGATCCTGAGGACTACATCATATCTATGTCTCTTCCTGTTCTTCATCTTAAATTAGGACTTGATTCTACAAACCTGGTAGGTTGTGATCTTTTGGCCTCAGCCAGCAATAGTGGTCACAAGCTACACTCTTCCCCCAGCTTTATCTTCACAGGTCACCCTGGCTTATGGATGACCTGGGGAAAATGACATGATAGGGAAGACAGATGCTCTGGTGGTGAAAGTCTCATGCCAAAGCTGATAGTTTGCATCATACAGATTTCTTCAATTCTCATGCTGTGGTAGTGCAGGAGGCAAAGAAATGTTTATCTCCATCATAGCATCTGTGAAGTCTGTTGGTGGATCAGTTCCTGGTGGTGGATAGCTTAGCTAATCTGGGTTGTCTACACCTGATTACCAATGTGAGTCCTGTCTGTTGTAAGGTAATGCAGGTCTTCTGGGGGTAAAATGGATCGGATTTGGACTAAAGTAGGTCAATGGAGGCAGGGTTTCCCCTGCTTGAGTTTCAGCCAAGGTCGCTTAGAGTTTGTGGATGCGTTGGAAGAACTTCATGCCATATCCTGCGCTTAGGATCCTTGTGCTTCCTGGGTGGAAAAACTCAGTGCAGAAGTACTGGGTCATACAACTGATCACCAGCCAGAAAGGGCAATGATGCAAAGCACAGAATATAGCATGAAGTTCTCCCAACACATCCAGAGCCTCTGAGAGCTAGTGCCCAGGACACTTGGGACACAGCTGGCCTAAGTAATCACTGGCAGTACTGAACCTTGTAGTTATGCTGCTCTATATGGTTACTTACAGCTTCAAAAAAGAATACATTTTTGTGATGCTTTTTAGATTGTCCCTTGCGCTATAGAGGAGATCTAAGATGGTTTTACATCTTCTAATTGTTTAAAATTTTTAAAAACAAACCCTCAAGGTTGTTTCATTTTTCTTTCTGTGAATAAACTGAGTCTGATCTGGGAATTATATTTATTTATTTTATACAGATCTTCAGATGGATGTTACTTTCCAGGACAAGAATTTATGGTCATTTTACTTTCACAGGTTTAGTATGAGTTTACAGATAGTGCTTCAGTGGGACTTTTATAAGAGGATTTGTATTTTGTCATGTTACATTTTGTCAGCAAGATGTTGTCTCTGTGCATTATAATCCTGAATGCCTTTGAAAAAGCGATCCTAGATACTGATCGGAAGTTGGAGATACTCAGTGTCTGCAAATGTGTGGGTTTGTTTTTACATTTTAAATAAGTTTGTGAATAATGTTAATTTAATACTGTGGATACTGTAGCACTTACTGTGTCTTATTATGTATTAGTTTTCAATTCCATGTAAACTATGTAATCTATGTATTTCATTTAATATGTGTAAAAGAAAAATTATGTATAGTCTATGTTGTGAAATAAAATATATTAACTTGTCTTTTTATAATCTGAACAAATATAGATGAGCACAAAAGCCTCTCAACCAAAATCTGATTTCAGAAAGTTTTGAAGAAAGAATTAATCTATTGGGTTTTATCTACTGTAGAGATAGAAATGGCCTTGCCCCACTCTAACTAAAACATTAAAGGCATTAATAGGATAAGAGAGGTTTTATTTGACATATTGTTGAGCATGGTGATTCATTGACATCAATGGTCTGCCTTCCTCTCTTTGGTATGCCCATGTTCCCTTGCTCTGTTACTGCAATGCTTCCTTCCCCATCGAGTGGGAGTGGATGGAACCTAGGTCCTGTGTAACAGCTGGTTGATTAGGGGTGAGAAGTAAGACACCATACGACCCATTCAAACTTACTTAGGTGGTGGAGATTCCCACTGGAAGGGTTAATGCAGTGTTTACAGTCTCACTTTGTGGTGGGAAATTTTTGCCCTAGATTCAGTTAGACATTTACAAATCCCACCCCCCACATCAGTGAAATTGTCAGTTTGATTGTTCCTTTCCTTCCTAGCCACTTGTTCAGGCAGCTCTTGCCACAAGCTAAACTATACTAAAACTAGGAGCAAGAAGCTTAATGGCAGTTGCTGAGCTGCATGTACTCAATAATTCAAATGCAGCTCAATTCATTTCACCAGAATTTACCAAAAAACCCACACCCCAAGCACAACCAAGCCAACAACCGCCCCTCGCGTCTGTGGTGAGAGCTGGAAAGTTTCAGACCCAAAGGTGAAAGTTAGAGCCTATGTCCATGGAAGGCAGTTGGTGAGGGAGGGAGTATGCTGTATTTTTGTTTGAATAGAAGTCATCTTAACTATTTTTCTCCCTGAGGCAAGCACCATAAATAAAACATGCCTCCTAAGCATTCATCTGGCTGCCGGATCTGGAAAATGCCAATGTTCTGATTTAAAGGCTAAGCAGCTGTGGGAGTAAGGCCAGTTGTAGACTATAAGAGGAGCAGGGATGCCATTTCTGATGGTTTTGTAAAGAGAAAAATGAGAATTTGACTTTTCTCTTAAGGAGCGAAGCTCAGAGGAGTGTGGATCTCTTCCCTAGTTCATACCTAACACATGTAGAATACTGAGAGGTAAGTCTCTTGACATTACCACATTACAAGTCAGACACAAGCCTGATGTCATCTGTGTGTTGTTATCCCAGCAACAGGCCAATTTACCATGCAGCTGCCAGGATCATCCTTTCCCACTTCCCTGACCTTACTTGAATCTGCATAGGCTTTTCTCTCTCCTCTGCATGAATCAAGCGTCTCCTCGTCTGCATTCAATTCTCCATCTTCCCTCCCTTTGTCTGTGACACCCACTTCTGCTTTCTTTCATGTGATCCTTGGAGAAATTTCCTATTAATGTTCGCAAAACAGCCCTCCTTTCCTTAGTTCAGAAATCCTTTTTTAAAAACAAACATCTGTTCTCTGAAGCTTCCATATGTAACAGCAGTTCTCAGAACTTGGTCTTCTGTTGTCTTTCATACTGGCCTGGAGAATGAAACATTTTGAGAATCATACATTGTGGTACTGGGTTGGTGGGAGAGGGAGGTGGTCCATGATGGGATCTTTCTCTTACAAAATGACCAGTAGTGTGAAAGACAGTAATACTCTTTCAATATCTGTGTTCGTTCTGTACTGTATTTCATCCACTTGTGCCTTTAGGCTGAAAGCTCTTGGGACAAAGACTGGTTATTTGCTTGGCACAGTCCACCCAAGATGCAGTGCAGCATACTCTTCTGCAGCTGTTGGAGTAAGTTACTTATGGGGGAGGGATAGCTCAGTGGTTTGAGGGGGCCACTTAGGGATCTGGGGCAAAAATTGGTCCTGCTAGTGAAGGCAGGGGGCTGGACTTGATGACCTTTCAAGGTCCCTTCCAGTTCTAGGAGATAGGTAATAATTGGAGATATACTAATGTCAAAAATGTATATTCTTTTAATGAAAGTAATTTATATACATGTGAGAGAGAGAGAGAGAGAGAGAGAGAAATTTTGGTACTAGTGAAAAGTGTGGCAGCTTAGGAGACTGAAGCACATTTATCCAAAGAACGGGTACCAAACAGGCAGCCTTTAGCTGAAGCAATCACTATTAAATGTTGGATGAGGGAAGTAATTCTGGCTCCAGGGTCCATTCATGTCTGTTGAGATGGTCAGCAAGGAGGCTGATTAGCCCCAGCTATGTGCATGGCTTTCATAATGGGGATACCTTGTCCAGCAGGAAAGAGAGAAAACTTAATGCATGTGAAAGAAACAAATCTTGCATCAGTTGAAGCTACTACTTCCATGATTTTTTTTTCTCATCACGTACTTGGTTTTGCAGATGAAAAGTAGAGAGAGCAGGAACTCAGCATTGTGGGTTATATTGTCAAGTTTCTGATATCAGTGTGGGTTTTAATTTTGGCTTCTTTGTGGAGCAACGGAACATGTACTTTTAGCATCCATTCCATTCACTTAATATTGTAAAATATTATTTGAGTGTTTTTCTTTAATAAGCTCTGCAAGGCTTAAATCTATTAGCAAAATTGTCACATTTTTATGTCCATTTGTCTCAAACAATTTTATACAGTAGAACCTCTGTGTTATGAACACCACGGTTATGAACTGATCAGTCAACCACACATATCATTTGGAATTGGAAATATGCAATCAGGCAGCAGCAGAGCCAAAAAATAAAAATAAAAAAAAAGCAAATACAGTACAGCTTTGTGTTAAACATAAACTACAAAAAAAGAGAGAGAACAGCACTTTTCTTCTGCATAGCAAAGTTTCAAAGCTGTATGAAGTTAGTGTTCAGTTGTAAACATTTGAAAGAACAACCATAATGTTTTGTTCAGACTTATGAACATTTCAGAGAGATGAACAATCTGCATTCCCGAAGGGTTTGTAACTCTGAGGTTCTACTATACCAGTGGTTCTCAAACTTTTTTTACTGGTGACTCACATAGCAAGCCTCTGAGTGCGACCCCTGTCCCTTATAAATTAAAAACATGTTTTTATATATTTAACACCGTTAAAAATGCTGGAGGCAAAGTGGGGTTTGGGGTGGAGGCTATCAGCTCACAACCCCCCATGTAATAGCTTTGTGACCCCCTGAGGGGTCCCAACACCCAGTTTGAGAACCCCTGTACTATACACTCCTTAGCTTGTGGTTTTAATAGTTTAAATGACTGACTATACTATAGAAAATAATCCTAGGTTATTTGCATACGAACATTCTTTATAATTACAATAACAATCTTACAGACTGTTACAGCTCTTTATTTCAGTCCTGGTATTACATGTGCAGCAAAAACAGTAGTGACTGACCTCAGACTTTAAAAGCAATGTAATAACGCTCTCACTCTGGTAAATCTCATATTTGTGACATGAGCGTTCATGTCGACACGTTGCAGCTCGGAAAGAGGCAGCAACCACCATCCTCTTTTATAGCCCGGATGAGATACCCTGGCAGTCTTCTTCATTAGCACATTTGCCACCGTTCCTTGTTTTAAGGACTGTTACAGATTTTAGTGAAACTGTCTCCAGGTCTGGCACGTCAATGAAATGTCTCTGAGGATTGTTGGAGCTGTGAGATGGGGACAGATGCATCATGCTATGGTGACAGGCAGTGTGATACAGCAACTCCTTGGGGCAGCTGGAGACCACCCTGTGCCCCTTGAAGCAGTAAGACCTGAGTAACAGCCTCATCCTTGACAATAACTTGCTTATCACAACAGGACTCTAGGCCAGCGGTTCTCAAACTGTACTTCAGGACCCTAAAGTGGGTTGCAAACCCATTTTAATGGGGTCACCAGGGCCATATTGAATGAAGGGCTGAAGCCTCAGTTCCACCCGCACCTGGAGCAGACCCCCCACACAGGGTCATGTTGTAATGTTGGTGTCAGAAGGGGGGTTGTGGTGCCGTGAAGTGTGAGAACAGCTGATCGAGGCAGCCCCAGGCCCTGCTGGCTGCACCAGCCCATTGCCAATGGCCCGGCTGTGCAAGCAGGGCCAGTCCTGCAGCTCCAGCAGGGGGACAGGGCCTGCTCCCCCCATTCCCCGGCCTCTCCCTCAGCCCCAGCCCCGGGGGCCCCGCCCACTCCCCTTAGCCCGGCCCCTCTCGCTCAGGCCCCGCCCCGCCGGAGCTACCCGGAAGTGACGCCGCCGCACGCACGCGCGCTGACGCCGTGGCGGGGCCCTGCCGGACCGGCCTGAGGGGAGGAGCGTCGCGGTCGCAGGCGGCGCAGCTGGAGCGGGGCTGAGACGCCGCCGCCGCCCGGGAGAGCCGGTGAGGGGGAGGGGAAGGTGCCGAGCCGGAGGGGCCCCAGCTCCTGCCCCCTGCGAGAGGGAGCGGGGGGGTGTGGGGCCGCCCCCCGCGGCGGGGCCGGGCTGGGCTGGGCTCGGGCTCGGGCTCCTCCTCCTCCCGGCCCGGGCGAGCGTGGCGGCGCGGGGCCTTCCCAGCCCCTGGGGTGGGGGAGAGCGGGGCCCTCCCTGCCGCCTGCGGGTGTGTCAGGGCGGGGGGGGGGGAGCCTGGCCTGACCCAGTCATGGGGCCCCCAGGCCCCGTAGGGCGGCCCCCCGCCCCTCCCCATCGCCGTGTCACCAGCTCGCCCTGACCCACCCTGGCGAGCCCCTCCGAGCCCGGCCCGAAGCGGGAGGGAAAGACCATAGACCTAGTGCTGGCGCGGGGGGGTGCGGCTGTCCGTGCTGAGGGCCCCCGGGGGCTGCACACTCCGGCCCCATCCCACCAACAGGGAGGCTGAACCCTGAGCCTGTTGGAGCGAGTTGGGGTCAGACCGGGGCTCTCAAACTTCGGGACTGGTGACCGCTGTCACATACCAGGCCTCTGAGTGTGACCGCCCCCCCACCCCTTAGATATGAATAACGCGTTTTAATATATTTAACACCATTATAAATGCTGGAGGCAAAGCGGGGTTTAGGATGAAGGCTGACAGCTTATGACCCCCCCTGTAATAACCGCATGACCCCGTGAGAGGTCCTGACCCCCAGTTTGAGAACCTCTGGTGTAAGAGGAGGGATGGGGTTGTGGTTACAGCACTGGGGCTCTGCGGCCCTGGTATCAGTTCCTACCTCTGCTGCAGACTTTCTGCGTGTGACCTTTGGCAGATCTCTGCCCTAGTCTTGAGTCTCTGTGCCCTAGTTCCCCATCCGTGAGATGGAAAAAATTCCTTTTTTCTATGCTTTGTCCATCTTGTCCATTTAGACTGCAATGTCTCTGGGATAGGAACTGTCTCTGACTTTGTGTGGTGCCTAGCACACTGGGGCCTCTATCGTAATTGGGACCTCTAGGTTGTGTGATAATATAAATAACAACAATTTGTGACAATACTGGTGAAACGTTGTTTGATCTTTCTGGTTGACGGCTGTTCAGTTCAAAAATATTTTATTGGTGCAGCACACTATACAAGTGCTCTCAAAACATCAATGAAACCAAGGTTTGTGAGTCATAGGTGTGTCTCAAGCTTCTGCCGAGAGCAGACTTCACAGCAATTTGGAGACATTGTGGCAGTGGGGAAAGGCTCCTGCAGCTCCCTGTCCTGGGGAAAGGCTCTGGCAGAGAAGAAGCAGTGGGAAAAGGCTCCTCTGCTGCTGAGTGTTTCCCTATTGCCTCCCCTTGCCAGAGCTTTTCACCGACACTTGGAGCTCCACACCACAGCGTGGACGCAACTTCTCACTGCTGAATGTAGCTACGCATACCCTACACGTTGCCCCAAGTGGTATGCAGTGTAGCCACAGCCTTTGTCATTGCTGTGCATTTCTGGTTTTTTGACTGGCTGCTCTATAATGAGGTGCTGTGCCTTTTCTTTTTGTTGAGTATCTTGTACTTCTTATGAACAGGCTGGTTTATAGGGAAACAGAGAAACTGCATGTAATAAACTTCAGGTGATTTTTTTCTCTTGTGTTAACTGTTGGGAGCGGGGAATAAATGTGTTTCACACATTACACACACCAAGCTATTTCTTCATCCTGACTTCCCAAGAGCATCCTAGAAAACTTTTCTACTGTCTCTTCTACTTTTGGTTAACAAATAATGCAGCTTAATCATTCAAATAAGTTGATCCAGCCTTGAAAATTTATTATGGACACTTACTAGCCCAAACAATCGACTCACCTGTCCATTTCTAGGATAGCCATTTTAATATAGTTCCCTGTATATCAAGTTTATTCTTTTTTAGTAACTTAAACATGCATTTAGTGTTCATGGAAACTATAGAATGACAGCTTGGGAAACTGAAGTTATCTGTTTAAACACAGGACAAGTACAGTTTGTGGCAGCTCCAGTACAAGTTTCTACAAACAGCACTGCAAGTACTTCAATCCTGACCTTCAGGGGAGCACTTCTAGGGTTGAAAGAGTAGTGCAGTCTTAATGGCTAGTTCGCTCCATTGCCAAATACTTAATGCTTCTACTGATTTTTCCAGTCAAGTTGCTAATAGTTGTCGTGACTTTTACAATGTAAACATGTGTGACCATTGGAAGCAAGACTGTAACCATTACTGCTGTCTACACCGGGGTGAGGTTGGCATAGCTACATCACTGAGGGGTGTGGATTTTTCACATCTCTGCCATAGCCACATCTCTTAATGTAAGTTCCCAGTGTAAACCAGCCATCAGGGTTTTGTAGACCAACACTTTAAACTTCACCTGAAAGCCAACAGGAAGCTAGCACAGACCCCAAAGCTCTGATGTAATGTGCTTCCAGCAAGAAGCACCTCTCAGAGATGATCTTATGGCTAAGGTATTGGACTAAGACTCAGTCTTTTTGTGTTACTTTGGTCAAGTCACTAAATCTCTGTGCCTCAGTTCTTCTCTGTAAAACGGGAATATTACTACTCATTTCACAGAAGTGTTTTGAGGATTAAGTAGTTATGTGAAACGCTTAGATACAGTAGTGACAAGAGCCATAGAAAAACGTATAAAATAAATTAATATGGGAGCCACGCTATACACTAAACTGGATAGTCTTAAGGAAAAGCTCCCTGTGTGGACTGCAATACACTTTTTCCATAGACCTAGCTACTGCTTCTTTGGGAGGTGAATTACCTATGCTGATGGGAGAACCCCTGCCGTCAGTGTTGCTAGTGTCTACACTGAAGTGCTACAGTGGTACTTCTGCAACATTTTAAGCTTAGACCTACTTTAAGTGGTCTGGGTGCCTCGCCCCCTGAGACATCACTTCTGTCCATGTGATACCACATAGATTCCAGTAAGAAGGAATCCAGGCTTGTGGCCCCATGGCTTAAAAGGAAATGGTGCTCTCAAGGAAGGTTACTTGACTCTAGGAAGAAAGCCCTCCAACTAATATCTGTAAAAACTTGAAATTGTTGACCACCTGGGCATGCTGCAAGTCCCATCATTAGTATTTTGGGAAGTGGAAGTGGGGAAAGAGGGATTGGGAAGAGATGTGATGGCTAGATCAGGAAGGTTTTTTATAGGATGATCTAATGGATTGATATGATGGGGCAGATATTTCTGTTTAGGATTTTTATCCTTTGTGTGTGTGTGTGTTTTACATTGTGCAAAAGAAAACTTGAAGTTATGGATGGGTGCTTATTTTAAATTTATTTCAATTTATAATACAATGTAGTTTGTAAGTCTTCCTCAGCTTCCCCTTTCTCTTGCTGCCATTTGTCATAAACTCCTGTTATGTTTATTCTCTCTGTATATCCTTGATGTACTTCTTGTGACCTAAACTAGTCCTCAGACTGTAACACGCAATCATGCTTGTGGATACTGACAACACTTCAGTCAGGTGCAAGTATACACTAAGAATTGGATATCAGATGTCAACTCCTTAAAACTGCTTCTCTCTGCCTACAAGCAGGCAAGCAACATAATGATCTAGCATTTTGATAATATATATGTGGAGTAGAATAACTGACACTTCAAAAAGCTTATCTTCCATCTGGATTTTTGGATCAAAATTTATTAAAAATGCATATTTAATGTGATACTGAATTGTTTCCTTTCTTCTCAGTCATAGCAGGAAGCAATTTTTAGGCATATATTCTGTGTGATTCCATTTGCCTACTTTTCTGTATGAGGCACACAGGTTCAAGATGTAGATACTTGGGTGTGATCTGTTAGATCACTATGTTCATGGCCTCCTTGATGGATAAAATATTCATCATTAAAGATGGTAGCTGAGAAAGATCTGAGATCCCATAATAAGATATGCAGACAGTTGGCATGTAGACAAACTAAATTGTGGTTTTAGTTTGCACTGTCAGCACTGCTGGGGGTGGTGCTTTATTTACATATAACTCTTCAAATTCTTTTTTTAGAGTTGGAACAAATAATGAGTTATGTTCACTACGATTTATAAAACTTGTGAAGCCGGGTGACCAGCACATTGGATTCCAGAAATGCTAAACAGTGGATGTAACTTCCTTTGGCAAATATTGTTATGAAATCTTATTGTGATGCTTCATTTCCATGTTATCAATATTCTTACCTGGCATTGTTGCTTTAAAGTAGTGTTTGAGCAGTGGTTTGAATTCTGAATAAAAGATCAAACAATTTTACTAAAATCTTTTGGCTCTCTTCCTAATGAACATATATTTAATAGGCTATAGTAAATATGCAAGAAAATAAACTTGGTTGTTGTGTATCTAATTTCTTAATATTTTTAGTGTGAATTGGTTGCTGATTAAGTTTTGGTGATTAAGTGCTGGTTCTGAACAAAGTGGTTACTGTATGATTGGGTTGATGTTAGCTTGTTTTGAAGTTACTTAGTTTTCATAGAACCATGGATGGAAAATATTTGTTAAGTCATCTTGTCCCTCCCTTCTCTATGGAGGAAACTGGTTCCTAGTTTATTACAAGCACATACTAATTACATGCCTAAATGATTATTGTAGAGTAGTGTGTGAATCATGAATACTTAAGCACTTACATGACTTATAAGAAATTTATGTGCCATGCAATTCAGTGATTGCTGTTCTGAATTGAATAAATATTTGAATAGTGATTGAAAATAGAATGGCTAGTTACTTCAATCTCATAAAGACTTGTGGTATTTAATTAAAAGAAAATTACTTGAAGTTCGTAATCGCTCTTCTGAAGACACTACTGATAATAATGACATTACTGTTTTCACACAGTCTTAGCCAAAGAAAATCTTGCTTTCTAATGGACGCCTTTCTCCTTTTTGAAAATTTCTGTTTTCAGTGCCTTTGGTCTGTTTGGGGATGGGTTCATTTGGGAATGTGTTGTAGCCTCGTATACAACGTCCCCCCCCCCCCTGAAATTATCCACCATCACTGTAGTACTGGTACAGCTTTACCACTGTTAGCTCTCATGTGAGTGTTAGTGTGGACCTGCTGCTGGCAGATACCGCTGTGTCATTTTTTATCTGCCCTGGGCAGGGTTGGACAACTTAATGGCTAAAATCCAGAGATGCTACTCTATATTAGACTAGACTTTGGTAGAAGATGCTGCTTTGCAGTAAAGACACTATGGTAGTCTATCTTGTAGATTTGTACATGGATTCAAAGGCCTGGTCTAAAAATTAGGTCTGCTTAACTAAATTGCTCAGGGGTGTGAAAATCTATACCTCTGAGCAGCCTAGATAAACCAACCTAAATTCCAGTGTAGCCAATGCTAGGTCCACGGAAGAGTTCTTCCATTATTGCCTTTCATACGCTGATGAAGAATTCTTCCCAGCCGCATAGATAGTGGCTACGCTGAAGGGCTACAGCTGAAACACTGTAGCATTTCAAGTGTTGGAAGTATGCTGTGAACTCGTGGTGAACCCTACCTGAAACCTTTCTAATCTGGTGTGGAATCAATCTGTCATTCCTCCACTAATAAAATGTAAAGCATCAGCTGATATCTTGGCAAAATGTTTGCAGTCTTCCTCACCCTTCCCTTTTCTCATCTTGCTCTGAGCTTTAATGCTTAGCACCCAGAACATGACAATCAGGCAGTCTTGATGTTTGTTTTGCACCAAGTGTTCAAGAAACTTCCTTTGAAACGTTTTTTGACCAGTTCTAATTAAAATAATAATGTCCATAGTGAAATTCATTCCAAAGCATGAATAGTGTCAGAGGTAAGACTTTAAAAAAAAATAAATCTGGAACTTAGGCAGATCAGTCTAATACAGAGGTTCCCAAACTGGGGTTCATGAAATGTTACAGGGGGGTTTGGGGGGAAAACAATTCCCTAATGGTGGACAGAGCTGTCCCTAGGGTCCCCGCCGCAGCATGGGGCCAGCAGCTTGGAGCCTCCCTGGACTTCCAAGAGCTAAGCAGATCAAAGCAAGCATATCTATCACACTGAGGAGATTTAAACTTCAAGACTCCTTATAAGAAATGAAAAGGGAGGTGGGTATTTTTTGCTGTTTTTAAAATTAAATAGGCAGCTAGTATTGTTTTTTAAATTATTATGAAGAACAAGTTTAAGATTTGTTGTAACGTGTGTTGCTTGCCTGGACTGCTCAACACCTGAATGCTTGTGTAGGAGGAACTCTTTTGGCTTCTTAAATACTTTCATGCTGTGTCACATCTGATACTCCTTGATAAAACATAGGTGCCTTGTCTTATAACAGGCTTATTCAAAGTGATACAAGCTACGAAAGTGAGATCTTGGAAGAGTGTTGCTGTTTTCATAATGCAATAAAAATACTGTATTGATAAATAGTAATTAATAATAAATAGTATATAATAAGCATGTCATAAAAACAATTTAAGATTTCCAAGATCACGGCTTTTATAATTTATACTCAGGTAAAGGAGAAAATCCCTGGAAATATTCATTTTTAGGAGGGGATTTGCGAGACTTGAGATTTTAATGAAAGGGGTTCACGGGTTGTTACAGCTTGGGAATCACTGGTCTAATGGAAAGAGCAGTCTGGATTGTCGCTAAGGAATGTGATAGAATTTAGCAATACTTAAGTCTCTTTGCTTGTTTCTGGAGATAGAGGATAAAAGCTGGAAGGGAGGGATTCAGGAGTCATATGATAAACATGTTGGGCCACATGGTATTTTACTGCTGTTGGTCATAAATTTTAAATGCTGGCATACACTTAGTGTGCCTAATTTAATATGAAAGTGGATGGCTTACCTTTTCCTACTAGTCTGTTTGGGTTTTTTTGGACTTTCATGCAAAAAAGGAAACATTTGTTTGAACCTGTGTAACTGAAATACCATTGTTGACATCTACTGCACTCCTACAAATTCACTTCTTTGACCTTCAGAAAGTGCAGAGTTACTGCTTATGTTAAGGAACCATTTTTCATGTGTTGATGTAATTACATAATTGATTCGTACAGATGCTGTCCTAGAAATCCAGGAGCTCACAATACACGTTCATTTCTGCTTAACTCTGCCTGATTTCTGGGTTAGTTTTTGTTTTGCTGTGCAAAAATGACCCTAAATAGAACTTAAATACTGTCTGAATAATAAACTGTTATATATTTTAGGAATGTCATCAGTTTCATTGACTGTGAGAGTGAATTTATTTGCCTATTCTGCTCCTTGGAAGGAAAAGATATGAGGAGAGATTAAAACTTAGGGATCTGGGGGAAAACAAAAACAAAAAAACTGTCGGGGACTGTACTTGGTCCTGCTAGTGAAAGCAGGGGGCTGGACTCAATGACCTTCAAGGTCCCTTCCAGTTCTATGAGATAGGTATATCTCCATATATTATTATTAAAGAGGCTAGGAGTTTTAGTGTGGAGACTAAGGGGGGATATGATAGAGGTGTATATAATATCATTAGTGGTGTGGAGAAAGTGAATAAGAAAAAGTTACTTGTTTCCACAATATAAGAACGAGGGGCCACCAAGTGAAATTAATGGGCAGCAGGTTTAAAACAAATAAAAGGAAGTTCTTCTTCACACAGCGCACAGTGAACCTGTGGAACTCCTTGCCTGAGGAGGTTGTGAAGGCTAGGACTATAACAGGGTTTAAAAGAGAACGGGATAAATTCATGGAGGTTAAATCCATTAATGGCTGTTAGCCAAGATGGGTAAGGAATGGTGTCCCTTTGTCAGAGAGTGGAGATGGATGGCAGGAGAGAGATCACTGGATCATTACCTGTTAGGTTCACTCCCTCTGGGGCACCTGGCATTGGTCACTGCTGGTAGACAGGATACTGGGCTGGATGGACCTTTCGTCTGACCCAGTGTGGCCATTCTTATGTAAAAAGCTTGTAAAGGTTACTTGAAGGAAAGGTGGCAGAAAACAATGTGATTGAAATATGACTTTTACATGATAAATTCTAGAACTACTATGGATGTGTTAATTAACAAATAACAGTGCTTTCCCTGAAGTTACAATTCTGCTTTCAGTCCTTGTAAACACTGATGTATCTTGCTATGTATATTGATTATATAGCTGAAAAGGACGCCATTACATAATCTTAGTCTTTTATGTGCACACTAAATAAATTATGCGTGAGAAATTCTATTTTGACAATGAAGGTGCTATTTCTCTACATTATATTAAGGCTGAGGCCACAGCATGATTTTTTGTAGTAGTTCTGGTAATTTTAGTGGATCTATCATAGGTTTGGTACTGTGTTTGTAGATATTTTGCAATCTGTGTTCCATATGAAAACTGATAAAATATAGCCTCTTCCTCTTGAGAGAGCTTTATTCTTAGCACAAAATGTACAATTTCCCAGAAGAAATAACAAATTCTATGCTATTTCAGTGCCTATTGTACAGTACTGACAAATATGGCCTTGGGGATTTATACAAATATGATTGGGAGAGGGGCCCTTTTTGGATTTAAGGCTGGCCTTGTATGATATGTAACTGACTTAGAAATAAAGATGTTTGCTGTGGTGTTGTAGCCTTGTTGGTCCCAGGATATTAGAGAGACAAGCTGGGTGAGGTAGTATTTTTTTATTAGACAAACTTCTGTTGATGAAAGACAAGTTTTTGAGCTTACGCAGAGCTCTTCTTCAGCTCTGGGAAGGTTTTTAGTGTCACAGCTAAATACAAATGTGGATGAGATAAGGAGTTAAGTTGCAGGAAACAATTCAAGATGAAGTGGGCAGTTAACACTTCTACAGTCATAGAACAAGGGAGGGTTAGTGGATTACACGTTGAAATGAGCCATAAATCCAGTGTAAATCCATAATTTTTAGTATCCAGTAGAGTTATGAATTTAAGCTCCCAGGTTCATCTTTTGAAGGTATTGTGCAGGTTTCCGTTGAGGATGAGGACTATGAGGTCAATTGTAGAATGATCCTTTTATGAAAAGTGCTTGCCTGCAGGTGATGTGAAGAGGTTTTTTTTGTCTTTTATAATTTTTCTGTGTGAGTTCTCCCACTTTCTCTCTAGAAATAAAGATTGTATATAAATTCATATGAAGTTTCTTTTACAAGGTGCATTCTTATTATTATCCTAGCGATTGTATTGTGAAGCAGTGTTCATCTGAGGGTTGCATGTTCAGTTTCATTAGGATTTTAATGGAAGATGTTTGTGGAGATAGGTTTAAGATGCATAAACTGATCACTGTAGACTTTCTTTAAAGGAAAGTAAGACAAGAAAATCATGATGTTCTTCTGGTTGCACTTCCTATTTTACTGTGAGCTAGCTACTAGCCTTGTATCTGTGTTGCTGATCAGTTCGGTTTGATATGCAAATAACTAACGTAACTGTCTAAAAGTTGGCTAACTTCTAAAACCAACATTTTCAAGAGTCTACTAAGTTTGGACATCCAACCTGAGACAGCCTCCCCCGCTTCCCCTCCTCTTCTCTCACCCCCACCCCCAAGAAGATGAACCAGTGAAATTCTGGCTGAAGGCACTGGAAGATGAAAGTGATCAACACTTCTGAAAATCAGGCCCTAGGTTTCAGGTTGGGCACCCAAAGTCAGTCTGACACTGGTTTATCTTGACTAAAGGGGGAGTTTTAGAAAGTTTTACACCTTCATCTTTTTAATTATGCACTTCATTGAAATAAGTTTTTTTGCACAAATGGAATCAAGACCTTTACACTTTTGAACATTTTCTTTTGTAAACTAGGGAAAAAATGAGTCTGGGTACAATATTAACTTTTGCATGTGCTTCAGAAAATCCTCAAAGATATTAGTTTATTAAAATGGGTGATTCACAGAAAATCATGGAGCTCCAGGCAAGCACTCCTGCAAAACACAGTTTTGCTGGCATTGGTTTGGATTGTCTCCCCTTCTCATTATGACTGCAGTAATTGAAACCCTGCACTTTTTCCATTGCATGTTAACTTCAGCTATAAGTTTGGGAGAGAGTCAAAGAAGAGGAGCTTTCAGTGCTTAGTAAGAGGAACTGTCAGGCAGAGATGCAGCTGACTTTCTCTCCTGAAAAATAACATGCATTTCAGTATCCTCTTAATGTTCCCATTGAATGATACAACTTTGTTTTATGAAAGAGCAGTGGCTTGCTGTACACTGTACTGTCATGCAAGATAAATCTGATAGTGAAAGAATTTGGGGTGGCAGGGAAGAGTAAACCCAATTTAGATTTGTACTCATAAGAAATTAAAGCAAATATTTTAATAAGTAAATCAGTCTTTACTTCTCAGCAGCATAAATAGATGCCTGTAATCCCACAAAGTAAAATATTGGGAGTTGCTTCAGATTTCCCTAAATCTTTCCCCTCATACTATATTTTAAAACTAGACTGGAGAAAACATTAGAATATTCATATTGAGGAAACAATCCTGCATTGGCAGGAAGGTGGATTAGATAACATAAGTCTTCTCCATCTCCACTTTGAATCTGTCATCATCCATTTGTATATTGGAGACTTTACCACTGTTCCTCTTTCTTTTGCATTCTAATAAAAAAATAACTTAAACAGATCAGTATCAGGATAGCAAGTAAAAAGCCACTTCACAATTAAACCACAAATTCTTGATGCATTTATTCAGACATTTTGCCAAATCTGTAAATATTCTAAGATACTTATTGAAAAAAGCAGCACAACTTGGCTCTTCTTTCATTACGTAATTTTGATGTTGCAGTCCCCGAATATGCTTGTAACACAACACATCTTCATACACTATTTAACAATGGTCCACAAGCATTCACATTACTTATGATATTACACTAATCTGCGAGAGGCTAAGTGCTGTCATCGTAACAGTTCAGAGTGACAGAACCATTGGTAACTGACTGTTGCATGTTAGATTGACTGGATGCAGGCCTGAGTGCACTCATGGCAATAAGTGCTCAGTTCATCTCTGTGCTGTCCTATTCCTTAATTGCCAAAGCAGCAAAGGGGTGGGCACAGAAATATGCTATAATGCACCACAACACTATCCCTTTCCTCATCCTTATACTCCCAAGTAAGTCCATTTACTTCCCCTGGTGCTCTGGCACCTGTTTGTTGCAACTCTCAACTGTATTGTGTATGGAAGTTTGGAGGGGGGTGGATCCAGACTGACTGGGTTACAGAGGAGGCCTCCTTTCTGGAGTATGCCTGAACTACTACTATCTTCCTCCTAGAGGGAAATGTAAGAGAAAGAAACCATAAGTTTATCTACAAAAAAGGAATAAAATATTGCAATGAAGTCAAATCAACAAACTAATGAAGTCAAGTTCCTCCAGAAGTCGGCTCCAGACAACTATTGCTTGTGTGTAATACATTTAAATACAAAGAAAAGACCCTATCATAGAAGCACATTGAAGGATTGGAACTAGAATTTTAAAGTGGAAAGTTTCAAAAACAAAACAAAGGGATTTGACTATCCAGTCATGTAGTCCCAATAATGACCTTTTCTCAGGAGGATAGTAATCTGTACAGGTTTATGTACTACAGACAATATTGATAACTCAGTTATGTGGTTTATATTTGTACCATGTATAGCTGACTTTTTTTATATGGAAAATTAAATGAATTTAAGGGTTTGAATGAAATATAAACATTGAGCTGCAGATTCAGAAACTGACCACACAACAGATTGTTTAAAAATGAGAAAAATGTTCCGGAAAAAAAATCCCTTTAAGAAAGTTGCCTAACTTGAGAAATATGACATGTGATACCATCTTGTTGATTCAGGGCGACTGCTTCAATCCCTAGACATTTAGAAGAGAGGGAAAGGGACAGTTTGGTGTCTTTTAGTGGCTTGGCTCTGCAGATTTCTTCTGTAAGTCTCTCCAGAAAGAGAGAGCACAAGAAACAGAATTGTTTTGGCCCTTCCCCCTGTCTAGAACTTCTTCCTCAAAAAAGGATTCATTTAGCTACTTCAAATCCAGTTTCTGAGTTTTTACATTGAAAATAATCTGTGTTTTTTTTTTTGTTCTGCTGTACAGCAGAGCATTTGCAGCACGCCAAACAAATCTTCTTGGCCCTAGTATCTGGCTTTTCCATTCTTTTTAAAGCAATTGAAGGTCTGTTTAGATATAGGGAGCCAGATTTGACTGTATCTCTGAACTTAGAGTTGCAGAAAGCTGAGGTAGGGTCTGCATCACTTGGATGTAAATAAGCCCTTTCATAAAGCAAGAAATGATGTAAGCTCACAAGTGGTTGGAGGGTTTTGTGTGTCTGGGCACCTTCACTTTGCATCCCTCATTTCTCCAAATTCCTCCTTCATTGAGTCTCTCAAGCACCATCCTGCTCGTTAGCCAAAGAAATTTAAATTTCTAGATGTGGTCCATGGACAATACTGAAATATTATTCTTGTTACGGTATGGAATGTAGGTGAGTGTGTGTGTATGCGTGCGTGCTGGGGGGTAATAATTTGAGATGACAGCTGCAAAATATATGGCTTATTTCCTAGAATGGTTAAAGCAATCTTACAGAATGGATATAGAATTCATGTTAGAATATTCTAGGTAAAATCTCTTCCTTAAACCTCCCAATAACTTACAAAATTGGCATGTTTTTTCTTCGAGCTGATCCTTCCATTGACAGTCAGCTCAGCATTGATGAAAGCAACCGGAGTGTACGTTGTCACTTTCAAATAAAACTATTGCTGATGCAGTGTAAAAAGCCAAGCTTGGTTAAAGCAGGCACCTGCAGTATAATAGTCTGATACAAACTATAATTATGCAATTGTTTCAAGCTTTTGCTTGAAATTTGGCTGATTAATCATTATTATTTTAGAAAGAAGACTTAATGCTAAGTGGGAAAAGTTGCAGAATAGTTTCAGGGTTTCATTTCCCCATTCTCTAGAGCTGTGATTCTAAGAGTCATTAATCAATTATACATGTGATAAGGAGGAGAAATTTCCTTTTGAAGAATTCATTGAGCTCCAGTTTGCGGCGCTTGCACGCATCTAACACTTGGGTTTTGGCCCACTAGATAGCAAGGCACCTCAGTCAGCTGCTCTGTGTCCCATCAGGAATTAAACATGGTGACTTAATCTGTAGGAACAAGAGGGAAGAGATGATTTTCATACTTAAATCTTTATTTTTGTCTAATGACTCTTTCCCATCACTTGTTTGTTTATTTATAATTTATTTTTCCATTATGAATAATGTAAGGTACAGGTGAAGCAAAAGCACTCACTACTATTTAAACTTAAAATATGTCCCCCTTACACTGTCAGATAAAAGGATTAACATGTAAAAGGTCAAACTGTCCTGCAACTTTTGTTGTTTGTATCATGTTTTTGGCCCCTCTCAGTGTCAGGTCCATATAAACAGGGAGATAAAGCTTGGCATATATAGCTGTTGTTTCCAACTAGTAGCCATTCAAAATGAAAACTATTCCTACCAGATAAAGGCCCATGTTAGGAAATCCTCTTAAGGAATCAAGATCATTGCTCCTTTCTCAAAGACTGGAGAAAAAAGGGGCAAAAGAGAGAGAGAGGGGGGAAAAAAAACGAGCGTTCCCCCCCATAAAAACTTGAGTAGAATCCTGAATTGGTTCCTCCTTGAAGTAGTTTGGTTTCTCTTCTGTATCAGTTCTCTTAAAATCTCTTTCCTAAGTCATTGGGAAATGTCGAACATTGTCGTAGTTTTAAAAAAAATAGTCTCTTTTATATGCAGTTTAACCTGGTACAAAATGTGTATGTCACTTTCCATACTAGAACACTAGGTTCATGGATGGCAATGTGAAGGAATAAACTGGCTTCTTCTTTCTTCTGAAGTGAAATAATACTGTGTCTCTCTAGATATTCTAATTGCTGAGCAAAATCAAACAAGCTTAATACATGTTATATTATTCACAACCCTTGTATGTGTGAACTTCAGCGGAATTGGAAAGACTTGGGTCATGTTCTTTTCCCCTGAAAAATCCTTTCCAATTAAGGGCTACTATTGGATTAAAAATCAATTCAAGAAAAAACATCTAACCTAACACCTAAAATTAAAACAATTTTTAAATAAAAATTATTTTTCACTATGCTAGTTTTCATTTTTGCATTTAACTCAGGCTAGTCCATATCAGCTGTGTGTGGTCCAGTTCCTTTCTCATGTTCCCTTGAGGTAGTCAAACATCATATTTTAGGGTGGGACTGCGTTTATGTAAGAAGTTGTTCAAATCCAAGCTCTAATGTTAATATATGCGTAGTGCTTTAATATTGAGTTGCGTATGTTTAGAGTCATACATGAATTTATGTTGGTTTTGTCATAAATGGAGCAAAGCAGTTGAAATTAGAATGAAGCTATCAAACCGTTAACTGCTTCATCACTGAAACTGTCCTTGGGACAAGCTGTCCTAACAGAGTAAAGAAATGTACACAATTTATTTTCAATCTGTGTGTTTGAGCCAAATTTAATTCTTTTCAAACAATTCAGAGGCTTGGGTCAGTAAATGTAGTTTCATTTGTCTTGTTCAGTATTTCATCAAATATTTTAAAATTCTGAAAGTTGAGACCTACTGCTAGATAATGAATACTTGACTCTTCAATACTATGAGACATTGGTGCAAATACTGATTCTGACTCATTTGTATAGTCTCACTGAAGACAAAAATGAGAAAAATGAGCAGGAAAGTAGGGATCTGGTTGCTTATTAAACTCTTGGATCAGTGTTAGGGGTTGTAAATTTCTTCAACAGAAATATTGCCTGCCTTACTCCATGCTAAAATGGCTGAGAATATTGGATCTGTGATATGTCTTATTAGTAGGGTCCATTTTGGTCAATTTCACAATCACAGGATGTTAAAAATAATAAATTTCATTATTTCAGGTATTTAAATCTGAAATTTCACAGTGTTGTAATTGTAGGGATCCTGACCCAAAACGGAGTTGTCAGGGGGGTGGTTTCCAGGTTATCGTAGGGGAGGTTGCATTACTGCTTCCCTTACTTCTGTGCTGCTGCTGGCAGTGGTGCTGCCTTCAGAGCTGGGAATCTGGAGAGCAGCGGCTGCTGGTCAGGGGCCCAGCTCTGAAGGCAGAGCCGCTGCCAGCAGCAGCACAGCAGTAAGGATGGCATAGTATGGGATTACCACCCTTGCTTCTGTGTTGCTGCCTGCAGAGCTGGGCCCTCAGTCAGCAGCCAGCCAGCTCTGAAATCTAGTAAATACAAATACATCTTGTATCTGTTCATTAAGGACTCATGTATTCTACTGTGTTTGACATTCTACTGCCTTGCACATTGTGTAATCCCTCATACTACCCTGGTGAGAGTGGACTGTTCTGCTTTGGTCGCCTTTTACATTTTGTTCAGAGTTGTATGACTACACAAGCTGCAAGTCAGTGAAGAATCAGAGCTCCTGTATTAATAGTTGACCTGTACGTAGCACTTTACATTGACAAAAGCTGTACACAGTTACATTCATCCTGTGACTGTTTTGGTACTGTATGATTGTGTAACCATCAGATGTGGAAGCAGCAAAGAATCCTGTGGCACCTTATAGACTAACAGACGTTTTGCAGCATGAGCAAACTAAACGTCTGTTAGTCTATAAGGTGCCGCAGGATTCTTTGCTGCTTCTACAGAACCAGACTAACACGGCTACCCCTCTGATACTTGACATCAGATGTGGGTGTTCTAACTAGTGAAAATCGCCCTGGCGTCTCTAGCCTTTGTGTTTTTACTACTTGAATTATTCAATAATTAGAGAGAGGGTAGCTTCTCTCTGTAAGGCAAATAGACTCTTCAAAATATATATACTTTATCAAAGTATTTTCACTAGATTTCTTTTAACATCTGTCAACAAGTTTCTCTTCTGTTCTTTAACCTTTTTCTCTTTAAACAGGAAGAAATGAACCTAAAGTCTGAACGCAGAGGAATTCACGTTGATCAGTCAGAGCTACTGTGCAAGAAAGGATGTGGTTACTATGGAAACCCTGGTTGGCAGGGCTTCTGCTCCAAGTGCTGGAGAGAAGAGTACCATAAGGCAAGGCAGAAGCAGATTCAGGATGACTGGGAGCTGGCAGAGCGGTAAAGATGCCTCTTTATTCCTTCATCCCTTGCAGTCAGATGGCTTTGCCGAACAGTATGGCTATCTTTTATTTATAGTCCTTTTTACCCTGGTTGCCTTCAGTTGCCAGCTATGGCCTTTGCAGGGGGAGACAGAATCAAATTTCTGATGCCAAGGAAGAAATTTGTAATTTGTGACATTTTTGCATAAAAAACACTTCAAAAGAGCATTGCTATGTGGTGACTAAGGACAGCAAAACAAAAACCCAATAAATATCCTGCATAATCTACATGATAAAATCTGGAATTCCATGACTAATACTTGGCAATGTGCAAACTCCTTTTAGGACCATTTTATTTCAGCCTTTTTTCTCAGATGCTGATTAAATACATTATAGCTGATTATACTTCTCAGCTAATATGTTTGTCCTGGCAGTAGCAAGAATTAAAAATGCCACCATTTTCAGCATTACCTGAAATTCATAGTTCCTCTGCTGTGAAACATGGTCATCAGCATCTTGGGGTTAGCCAATAATTAATACAAAGTTTCAGTTTTAAGTACTTTAGTTACTTTATAAGCAAAGTTGGCAAAAGTACGTTTTGTTTCTTTAATATAGGCTTGTCTACCCTGAGGAGCTATTCCTGATTAGCTATTTCTGTTTAACTCCATATTGGACACTTATTCTGGAATAAGAGTGTCCACACATGGAGATAAGCAGAAATAGTTAATCTGTTTTAAATGCACATCCTACCTTATTCCAGATCAAATTTCATATGTAGTCAAGCCTAGCAACAAAGATTTGTTTTTTACATTGTGGGTGAGAAGATGTTTTTGCATCATGCCCATTCAATAAATGGCATTTTAGTAACTTCTGCTATCTTCATCTGGCCTGAAAATGTCCAACTGTGATTTCCAATGCATGTTACACCACAATTATCCATGCCTCCGTTACTTTCAGGCTGCAGTACTATAATACTAAAGTTTACCCTTGAAGGTTGCATGCATGATTCAGCTAGTGGAGAATGTGGCCACATCTGTCATTAAGGGTTTGTCTACACTAAAGTTTTGGTTTTTTTTAACTTTAGTTGATTGCCAGTTAATTTGCATTTGCTACTCCACAAACATTGGTTCCAGCATATGAATGTTTATGACAGATCCTAGAACTCAATCATCTTTGGAATGTCCAAGCTAGTATATAGACACTGATTTGCTAACTCAAATTAACTGACAATCAATTAATTCAAGTTAAAAAAAAAAAAAACAACTCAGAAAACCTCATGTAGACATACCTTAACTCAGTGGTGTGCATCCTGTGGCCTGTCAGGGTAATCCAGTGGCGGGCCACGAGACAGTTTGTTTACATCGACCGTCCACAGGCACGGCTGCCCGCAGTTTCCAGTGGCTGCAATTCACTGTCTGTCACCAAGATTGGCATAGACCAAAACAAATTTATAACCTCTAGAGGGGGCAGGTAATAAGAGTGGTGGTATTTTTGTAATTGTCCAAGTACCATGGTTGGGCCTGTAAGAAATCCTTTTACAAAGTGATAACTTTTCACTGGGGATGTGGAAGCAGCAGGTAAGCTCTTTATGATTATGATTAAAATGTTTAGAATAGTAAATACAATATGCTTTAAGACACGGATAAAACACAATCCCTGCCTTGAAGAGCTACAAAGAAAGGTGAAAGGACAAAGGTTTTTACTGTGTTGACCGTGAGGAAAGGAGAGATTTATATAATGACAAGGAAGTGATGCTTGGAAGAAGAGTTGATATGGGGGTGAGGGAGGAGAACAGGCCTGGGGCGACAGAAAGGGTAATGGATTTATCAGTGCATGCTAATTTTTGTTGGTGCTAACTAACTAAACAGTCCCAAATTCTTTTAATTTTAGACTTCAGCGTGAGGAGGAAGAAGCCTATGCTAGTAGTCAGAGTACACAAGGGGCCCAGTCACTCACCTTTTCCAAGTTTGAGGAAAAGAAAACGAATGAAAAGACACGCAAGGTGACAACCGTGAAGAAATTCTTCAGTGCTTCTTCCAGGACAGGAGCTAAGAAGGGTAATTCTTATATTTCTTTAATCATTACTTTATAATATATCCCTTTATGGATTTTTAGAAGGCTGTGTATAATGGTTTACCAAATATAAGCCAATAACTACTTTGTATATGGACCTCCATCCTATACTTATATAGTTACAATACTGATCAAACTACTGTTTTGAATCTACTCCACTGTTTTCCAGAACTCCCATGCTCTTTTCTTTGAGGTGCTTTACAAACTGTATGCACAAATAAAGCCTCTAAAAACCTGAATTCCCACTGAGTTGTTAGTAGTTCCTCTGATCAGCATATAGGGGACATCATAATACCATCAGATGTGACGCTCACTATGTATTGATGGAACTCCTGGATCACTTTACACTTTTGACCAGAGTTATCTGTGTGAATAGTTTTCAGTCTTCCCAAACTATTTGCCACTAAAAAAAGGTGTGAAAGGGACTTGAAATTATAGGGTCTGTAGACAGTGCATATCTGTGATTAACTCAATTAAAACAAGTTTTGCTGGTCTTGGGTTAGTCTAAATTAGTGGTTTTCAACCTTTTTTCATTTGTGGACCACTAAAAATTTTTGAATGAAGGTATGGACCCCTTTGGAAATCGCAGGTTGAAAACCACTGATCTTAATGAGCAGTGGTTCTCTTTACAATATACTCCGTGTAATTTGGCCGTGTTGGGTGTCCCATGCCAAGAAGCTTAGACTAGTTAACAGAAAATGAGTTACCTGCCTTCCTAAAGGTGTTGGGTGAGGGTGCCACACACTTGCATCCGAGACACTCAAGTTTATTAATTCAACCCTTTATTTGAAGCTTTTCTTGCAATGATAATTACTAGTAAAGCAAGATACGACAGACATACAGAAAACGATAATGGCCAATTACCTTCTCCTGGGGTACAAGTCACTCATGATGGGTTTCCCCAGTGGAGCTCCAACTATCCCCTCATGTTTTAAGACACTTATACACATCCAAATTACATAGTTGTTAGTTCTTTTCCAGTCACCATTAAATATCATAATATTATGTATCTTATGCAACTCAGACAATATGCATGTGTGAGCTTCAATTTGTAGGACTTTTGCTGCCCATGCTATTTTCATGTTATTTCTCTTTTCTAATTGGGTTATTACCACTGACCATGCCTACTCTGACCAGCTCGCTTTACCTGATATTAGGGACTGTTTCTCTAATTGCCTCTTAGCAGCACTGTCAAGGTTCCTTCCTCACTCTGAACTCTAGGGTACAGATGTGGGGACCTGCATGAGAACCTCTAAGCTTAATTACCAGCTTAGATCTGGTTTTTCTGCCACCACCCAAATCATTTAAGAGTTATTTGGGAAACTCTGTCTACCTCCCCCCCTAGAATATCTCCCTCCCAAGTACTATAACCCTTCCCTGGGTAGCCTTAAGAGACTACTCCACCAATTTCCTGGTGAACACCGATCCAAAGACCCTTGGATCTTAAAACAAGGAAAAATTAACCATTCCCTGTCCTTTTCCTCCACCAATTCCTGGTGAGTGCAGATCCAACCCCCCTTGGATCTTAAAATAAGGAAAAATCAATCAGGTTCTTAAAAAGAAGGCTTTTAATTAAAGAAAGAAAGATAAAAATCATCTCTGTAAACTCAGGATGAAAAATAGCTTTACAGGATAATCAGATTCATAGAGCCCAGAGGAGAACCCCCTTTAGCCTTAGGTTCAAAGTTACAGCAAACAGAGGTAAATCCTCTTAGCAAAAAGGAACATTTACAAGTTGAGAAAACAAAGATAAAACTAACACGCGTTGCCTGGCTGTTACTTACAAGTTTGAAATATGAGACTGGTTCAGAAAGATTTGGAGAGCGAGCAACCCCCAAAACAAAGATCACACAAACAAAAGCCTCCCCTCCCCAGATTTGAAAGTATCTTGTCCCCTTATTGGTCCTTTGGGTCAGGTGTCAGCCAGGTTACATGAGCTTCTTAACCCTTTACAGGTAAAAGGATTTTGGTGTCTCTGGCCAGGAGGAATTTTATAGTATTGTACACAGGAGGGCTGTTCCCTTCCCTTTATAGTTATGACAAGCACATTTTGTGTATCTGTTGTCCTCCAATTTAAGCCCATCCTGTGCTCAAAACATTCCCTTTGTCCTGTAGAGCAGCAGCTGTAAGCAAGTTCACTTAATAACAAATTAGAGCAACACTACACTCATTCTGACAAAGCTGAGGCCAGCCAAGTCATCACAAGTATCAGCTTGATATGTAACCCATTCTTATGACAATTCCCAATAAAGGCCAGGGGGCTGACATTAGAAACTGTTCAGAAGACCTTTGTTCCCTTCACCGCTTCTTGTGTTAATATGTCCCTGAAACAAAGCAAATGGAATTTTCTCCTGGTATCACTGTTTGTAAAAGATCCTACGAATACAAAGCTGTGCTAAGGAAGTTTGCAGCTAAACCTCCTGTGGTTTTTATACTGAGTATGAGGAAACTTAGTATTCTTTCTGGGTTGCTTTGTCAGTTAAAATCACTATGAATAATCGTATAAAATGTTACTGAGGCTTCTTTACGTATGTTTTATGTAACAAACTATACTGAGGAGCATCTGAAGTCATATAAATATTAATTAGGGCTTCTGATTTTCAGTTGATAAATATGAATAAAGCACCCTTGATACCAAAAAAAAAAAAAGGGATACTTTTATCTAAGGGCTTATTTACACAGAGCAGTAATGCGGAAAACAAGGATGTGATTTCTAAAATGCACTAGCCATGTAGACGCTGCTGGTGTACAATAATGATTCCCTACTGCACCTTAAGGTAGCTCTTCTGGAAACAGAACTATGTTAAAACACATTAGGAAACATTACAAAGACTACAGTAGTATATACTGTAATGAGTAATGTCTGTGATTTACATTACTCATTACAGTGTGTGCAAGAGAGCTCTGAAAAACCCTGATTTTTGGATATGTACATAAAACTCAAAAATTGCTAAAAATAAATCCTAAAAAATGAAACAAACCTTAAAAAAACCCAGAAGCCCTAATGTTATAATGATGTAAATAAGGTTACTAGTTAACGTCCAGGAGTCATAAAAGGTAACCATAGATGGTACCATGGTACACTTCTAGCAAAGTGATTTACTTTATCAGAGCAAAAGCAAACAGTGACCAGCACTTGCAGGGAACAGCTCTGATAAACTTTTAATGCAAGCACCTTGACACATGTAGGCTCCAGGAGGGGTGTAACGAGCAAATGTACATATTGGTAAACCAGTGTAATAAATTCCTTCTCGCACAGGACAACCACCTCTTCACCCAAGCATTCAATTTAAGAATTAGCCTTATTAAAAGTGACTTTCAAATCATTTAACAAAACTACCTTTATGTTAGCAGTATGTGCTTAATGTTCACAGTATCCAGACTAATAGACGATTCAATTTAAAACTAAACTTTAAAAAATGGGCTAAATGCAGGGACTGAATGAAGCATATATTTGAAATGGCTGGAGTAACGATGGTTTCTGGCAAGCATTCACTCTCCTCAAAACCTTTTCAATAAAGATGCATATGGACATGGGTACCTTTTGACTACGTATAGGGTTGGGGGGTTTTCAGAAACATGATGAGTTTTTTAAATTAGTGGACAATTTACTGTTTAGAAGTAATGTTGGAAGTGGGATGACTCCAACTCATGTTAAGGGAGAAAGCTTACGGGAACCTTATTCTTCAAAAATACTTCCAGCTGGAAGTTCTATCACAACCTTATTGGAAATAGCTTTGTGGCAGGGGCCTGTGGCTCCTGTGACACATGTTTTTGTTGGAACCAAGGAGTCATCTACATTTTCAATGTGATGATGGTATGGTTTAGGAATTGTAGGGGAATACTCTATGAATAATAATAGATTATAAGATCCTGAGTTTTAGTAATATTCAATAAACAGATGTCTAAATGTTGTGGAAATGCACTTTTGAAGCAGTAAGCAACACCACACGTTCTGAAGACTTCAGATAATTTTGTAAGGAAAATTAAGATGGTGTAACCCATGTACCCTTCAAGAAAAATAACATGAATAAACATGCATCCGACGAAGTGGGTATTCACCCACGAAAGCTCATGTTGCAAAACGTCTGTTAGTCTATAAGGTGCCACAGGATTCTTTGCTGCTTTTACATGAATAAACATTGTTTTAAAAAAAAACAAAAAGGGAGTTTCTGGAGGAATACTAAGTTTGTTCTTCACTAAATATTTTTTATCCATTGTAGAGTCTATTGAAAGAGAAGAAGAAAAATTGCATCATTGTCTTTGCATAGTGATAACTTAGAAAAAGAAACTAACTAATTATGTGATTGTGTGCTTTGGCTTGGGCAGTAAATGGCTGATAGAGAACTTGACTCTCGAGGAGGAACTCCAAAAGGCATGGAGTGTATCAGGAATTGGCAACCTTTCAGAAGTGGTGTGCCAAGTCTTCATTTATTCACTCTAATTTAAGGTTTCACGTGCCTTTTTAATGTTTTTAGAAAGTCTTTCTATAAATCTATAATATATAACTAAACTATTGTTGTATGTAAAGTAAATGAGGTTTTTTAAATGTTTAAGAAGCTTCATTTAAAATTAAATTAAAATGTAGAGCCCCCCGGGCTGGTGGCCAGAACCCGGGCAGTGTGAGTGCCACTGAAAATCAGCTCGTGTGCCGCCTTCGGCACCTGTGCCATAGGTTGCCTACACCTGGAGTATATTTTCCTATAAAGGAAAGGTGACATTGCTGGGTTTCAGTTTTGTAGACACACTGCATATTTCCTTGGGATAAGAAAGGAAATATACTTTGCTTTCACTTTGGAGTGTTCGCCTCTCAGTGCATGAATGCCACCTGGTTAAACACACAAGCATTTCAAATCCCTGATGTCTTAACTCCTTGTCCATGATCCAGAATAGTACCATTCATTCTTCTCATTCCCATGTTTTTCCTTTTGTTTTGGTCCTGTTCTCCTTACCACTTGATACTCTTGCTCTTGGTGTCTTGCTTGCTTTTGCATTTATTCCAGCTGCTCAAGAGAGAAACCTTAAGCAAGGACAGCTTGGGAGGGAGCGAAATGCTGATAACATTCTCAGGGACTTGAAGGAGATTTTTACTCCCTCCTGGGAGCTGGCTTCCCCTACTGAAGGTAACACAGCACAGCTTGGAGAGCTGTCTGCTTGTTTTAGTAAGTTTATTTAGTTTGGCTTTGCAAAAGCCAAACTAGGGTTGTGCCAGCTATAACTTAGGCCATTGAATATGATGATGATAAGAAAGGCAATGCTTGAAATTTTTTACATTCTAAAGCTAGTTTATGATAAGTGAACTTTGAACCAACAAGTTAGTTGCCTTTAGGGGGAAAAAAATGAAACTCAAATTTCTTAGAAGAGATGTGTTTCCTTGCACAATATTTCTGGAATCAAACTATAAAAGAAAACAAATTTCCGCTTTTTAAAAATAGTGAATGAGTCTGTGTGCCTGTTCATCTTTATTTAAAAAAAAAAAGCCTCTAAAATCTGCACTAAAAATAACTATGCTAGAAATGGGACTTTAGTTTGTGTAAATTTGTTTGAATTATACCCAGTAAATTCTCAAAATGTGTCTTCAGGCCATAGTTACATACATCGGGGGAAAGCAATTTTATGTTATGAGAGAAGCCACTTTTTTATTGTCTGAGTTGAATAATAACAAAATTGATAAAGTAACTGCTCTAGGATCTTGTCCAAAATCTTAGCTATAGCATGTTGTTTGGCATTCTGATGTTCTGGTCTCTAAAGAAATTCTAAATTACAAAGTGTCTTTATTTTACAGAATATATCGGGTATATACACATGTTTGGGGGGTACCAAAAATACTTTTTTTCATATTCTTATTCATTGACTTTAGTCCAAGTAATGGCACAACCATAGTGTGAAGCAGCTGTAATGCTAATGTTCTGCTGTGGCGCACAATTGCCACATAGAAATGAAAGAAAAAGGAGATATTCATGTAAATGATGTTTATCCTCCTCGTAAAAATTATCCTTAAATCCCCACGCCTCTGTTTTTTGTTTTGTGTTGATATAGCTCCTCTTGCAGGCTCTTCCTAACCTGCTCAAATGGGCTTTATTCCTTTTCTGTGATTAAATTATCAGTAAATATGCACGCTTACTTACACTTTACTACACTTATTCTATAGTATCACTGAAATCACATATCTTACAGACTGTAATGAGCAATACACAGTATGCTGCTTCACATGTCTTAAGCCAAAATTTCTGTGTAGAGAGTAGTAGCAAATAAAATTGCAACTTCCCGGATTCATATTAAATTATTACAAATTTGGGTGCTGAGACTATTAAAGAGAAAAGTTATTTAAATTAGAGAGCAAATGAAAACAGCTCTCAAATTTTGTAGCCATGTCTGTAGTAACTGTATCGAGATGGAGGCTATTAATATTTTACCTTTACTACGCTAGAAGTGTCTCTCATGAAGCTTTCTAAACAGAGCTTTTGTAGTCCTTAAACAAAAACTAGAAACAGCAGAATGAGGCTGCCATTTTTATGGATATCTAATCAGCCAAATGTCATAGGAATAGGTAGATGATAAAACTTCATGCTGATAAATTTGAATACTGAAGGAAGCCAATTAGTTAATACTCCACATTGTTTAATGGTGAATTAAAATACATTATTATAAAATTATTTGATATTGAGTGAATACTCTTTCAAAATTAGAGCTTTTTTCTTTTTAATTGTATTTATAAAAGTGCATATTCTTAACCAACTTGTTATTTGATACTAAATTTAGTAAATTATTTACTGTCATGGTAATCTACTAGATTGCATTTAAGTAGTATTCAAATTACTATGTAGACTCCAGTCTTGCATACTGCACAAAATCTCTGCTTTGAATCTTCAGAATTTTTTTAAATTCCTCTTTATACTTAAAGACAAACCTTTGGGTATAAATAGAAATGAATGGATTTGCTTTAGCAATATTGATCTTAACTGATAGAATTCAAATACTTCTATTTATATGGCTTATAAAGAGTAAAATTTTAACACATACTGGTACAGTAACTCCTCGCTTAACGTTGAAGTTATGTTCCTGAAAAATGCTACTTGAAGCGAAACGATGTTAAGCGAATCCAGTTTCCCCATAAGAATTAATGTAAAGAGGGAGGGGATTAGGTTACAGGGAAATTTTCAATACACAGTATACGTTTTAAACAAACAATTTAATATTGTACACAGCAGTGATGATTGTGAAGCTTGGTTGAGGTGGTGAAGTCAGAGGGTGGAAGAGGGTGGGATATTTCCCAGAGAATGCCTTACTGCTAAATGATGAGCTAGCACTTGGCTGAGCCCTCAAGGGTTAACATGTTGTTAATGTAGCCTCACACTCTACAAGGCAGCATGAATGGAAGGAGAGGAGACAGCATGGCAGAGAGAGACTGTGTGTGTGTGTGCACGCGATGCGCATTCCCCATTAAGTATGCTGACTGCACTCTAAGTACACTGCCTTTTTAAGTAGATCAGCAAGTTGAGACAGCAGCTGCTGCCAGCAGGCTCCCTCCATCCTGAGCCCTGTGGTGTGTCTCCCCCCACCATCCCCCTGCTCTGTGGAGATGTGGTAAAGGAGCGGGGTGGGGGACATCCTGACATTAGCACCCCTCTTCCATCCTCTTCCGCTCGCACAGCAAGCAGGAGGCTCCCCAGAGCAGCTCCCAGGCAGAGGGCAGGAGCAGCACATGGCAGTGCGGGGGACGGACAGCTGAACTGCCTGGCAATTGATAGCCTGCTGGGTGGCTGCCACATAGGGAACTTAAGAAAACTGATGGGGGGCTGCTGGTCCACCCTGGGTTCCAAGCCCCCACCAGCTAGCTCTAACGGGCGGCTCTTTCTGCAAACAGTGGACAAAGCATGTGGCTGCCAAACAACGTTATAAGGGAATATTGCGGAACTTCAAACGAGCATGTTCTCGAATTGATCAGCAACATAACAACAAAACAGCATTAACCTGGATGACGTTAAGTGAGGAGTTACTGTAACTGCATTACTGCTAATAGTGTCTATTTTGATTTCTATCAAGAGAAGACTATATTGCTAAGTGAGAAGCCCTTGAAGAGTCTCTCTCTTAAACATTGCTGGTCAAATTCATCCCTGGCGTACAATTCCATTGAAATATGTGAAGTTAAACATGAGAGATGAATCTGACATAGTGTTGAGCCTATAAAAGTCTTATTCAATAAGAAACCAAATTAACTACATGAACTTAATGGACAAATTATTTTCTTACTGTTTAAAAGAAATTTTTGATTTTTTTGAAGTCCTGCATGTATGGCTGCTGACACAGTGCATTCTCTTGTTCTGCATGTTATAAATGGGCTTGTTTGCTTATTAAGAATATTTTCATGTTTTTTCTGTCTTTGCTTCTCGTTTTTCATCATGTTCATTTACATCGCCTTACATTCAATCATTCATTTTGACAGCGTTGGCTGGCAAACTGAGAGGTGGGTGTGCTAAACTTGGGTAGAGAAGATCCTATCACGTTTGTATGTCTGTCTTGTAAAGTGCAACCAATATTTTCTGAAGTACGTGTTTCCAGAAGAGAAATGTGTGGAAATCCCATGTTAATGTATACATTTCCAGCTTTATAAACTTGCATCCACTACTGAAACAAATCCCACTAAACAAAGGGTAGGGTTTTCCCCATCTGTTGAGCTCCATGTAGAAAACTGGAGCATATTTGGTGTTTCTGGTCTGATTCTAACATTAAAGCCAGATTCTCATTTACACTAACACTGCTCTGGCAATATAAAGGAGTTTTCAAGTGAGCATGTAACTGTAACTTTCACCCATGTTGTCTCCTTTATACAGTCAAAATGAATGTAAATGAGAATCTGGCTTTAAATATTTGTGACTGTTCGTTTAATAAGCAGTTTCTTATATTTGCATTTAGTGATGGTTCAGCATGTCACTATTTAGTCCTGCTTTCTTCAGAAAAGAAAAATTCATCTTTATGTATAAAAGTTTAAATGAGGTTTGTCTTGCTATAATTTTTTAAATCTGATACATTAACTGATTAGTACAATTAATCTCTAATTGTTTCTAATGTTCCCAGCAGAGATTCATGAAGCTAAGGCTCCTAGCCCTTCGATAAACAGGCAGGTCAGCATTGAGACAGATCGAGCGTCCAAGGAGTTCATAGAGTTTCTCAAGACCTGTCATAAATCTGGTCAAGAAATTTATAAGCAGTGCAAAATGTTTTTGGAAGCAATGCATCACAAAAGGGTAGGTATATCACATGCATTATGTAAGTAACACATTAAAAATGAGTGACTTAGGCAGAAACAAAAGATTTTAATCCTTAGTTTATACAAAAGCTGTAGCATCAGTTCTCCATTGAAGTATTCATGTGGCTATAGTGCCACCTAGGGTTGAAATGATACAGCATTCATAAGGCCCTTCAGTTTTGGTTTTTATTTTGTTTGAAATTTCTCAAGAATTTGTGTTTATTATAAAATTTGAAAGCTTAAAACAAGGTGCAAAAATAACTTCACAGTTTTCTGGATAAATATTGGGGGACAGGAGGACAGAAAAAGCATCAAATAGAGAAAAGTAAGAGTACTGAATGTAAACACAGTTTAATGTTGTGGTTTACTTCATGGACTATATATTAACAGTATATACACTTGCACAAGCATGTGTATGCATATATTCCACTACATTAGACTAATTTATTAACATAAATGTAGTATTGGATTTTCTCAAGATAATCAGTGTTTTTGTGTACTCCAAAATTTGGGGGAAATTGATAAGAACAACAATAGTTTTTATAAAACCTGGGAATTTATTTTTTTTTTAAATGAAGGGCATTAAACATTTTTCTACTGTTAATACTATTTTCTTCTGTTTCAACTATAGCAATACAAATGGCAACCTGAAAATTAACTGGAATTTCAGATTGTCACCATTTTCATTACAGTCCCCCTCTCTTTCTCTCATGTATAAGTTATAGAAAAATCAGAAGACTTGTGAACCTGTCTCTTACTTTAAATAGAAAATAAAGTTGAGTATAAAATGCTTTTAGGGTTCATGGAACTTTAAAATGTTAAAATGATTCATTTTGTCATTTCAAAATATAAGTCATTGCTTTTGATCCTTTGAAAACTGAGGCCACCCTCAGCTTTCTGTTGCCAGTTTGCTTGTGTGCTTGTATAAACACCACTGAAACTCTAGGAATTGGTCATAAACTGAGGAAGACTGCTTCTCTGTTACTACCTGTGCAAATGGTTCTGTCATGACGTTTTCCCTCCAAGTAATACTTATTACCTTCTTACAGCACTGGTTGGTCTTTCTGTGCGCACACAATGTGTGAGTGCATGCTTCAGTTCCATTGACTTTAATGTGACTTAAGGACATGCTTAAAGTTAAGCAAATATTTAAATGCTTTGCTGAATAGAAATAGCTTGTTGAATCATGGTCCAACACTAGGAATTAATCTTTCAGTGTTCCAAAGGTTACTGCCATTGTCAGTAATAACAGCACTTTGCACTTTTATAGTGCCTCCATTTCAAATTGCTTTAAAAATGGTAACAAATTAAGTGTCACAACTTCTGTCTTAGGTTGACAAACTCTGTTTCCATTTTACAAATGAGAAAATTGAAGCATGAAAAGATTAAGTGACTTTTTTCCGGGTCACACCGGAAGCCTGTTGCAGTGCCTAGCCCCATACTTTAAATACAGCTCCATCATTCCACCCATTCATGTTTGTGGCATTGAGCAGAACAAATAAACATTGTCTTCGAATCACAATACTGAGAAGATAATTTGTCCTGTTTCATGGTTCAAATAAATCTGTGTTCTGTAGAACTCTTGCTGCTGTTAGATATTTTCCATGAAAGCATAGGTACATGACTACTTCTATGCCATTTACCGTTTGTGTGGCACCATGCTTTTTTTTCACTTAATATCAGTGTTCTGTCCTAGGAATTAAGTATTGAGGAACAATCTGAATGTGCCCAGGACTTCTATCAAAACGTAGCAGAGAAATTACAGACCCGTTCGAAAGGTATCAGACTCTTCTTTCTCTCACACCTTATCATTGAAACAGTATAATATTTAGGCCACTTACATCTCCCGAATTTCTCATGTTCTCTCTGTCCCCACGTGACATTGTTACTTTTTAATAGTAAACACTCTAATTAGAGCTATTCCAAGTAACATCACTGTAATTAAGATTCTGTAACGTTCTGCCATCTAAATTAATTGCCAGAGGGTATTTAAATATTTTAAAGAAATTAAATTAATGGAGATATCCTATCTCCTAGAACTGGAAGGGACCTTGAAAGGTCATCAAGACCAGCCCCCTGCCTTCACTAGCAGGACCAAGTACTGATTTTGCCCCAGATCCCTAAGTGGTCCCCTCAAGGATTGAACTCACAACCCTGGGTTTAGCAGGCCAATGCTCAAACCACTGAGCTATCCCTCCCCAAATACGACCAAGTCACAGTTCAGTTAACAAAACATTTGTTGGTCCATAATTTTAAAAAAACCCACTAAATCATTGCTGTTTTTAAACTGATATATTCAGTCCTTTTTCATTTTCTATTTTTTCAGACCTGTGCTTTCATCTTTCTTAAACTGTTCTGCAATTTAACTTCTATTATTTGTATGTAATCTATCTATTTACCCAGTATTTGGTGTATTCCCTACACTTGGAATGGGAAGTATCACAGTGAGTGTATTTTGAGTGGCACGTACCTTACTGTAATTATTCTCAAAAACTTTAAGCCTTCTTGCCTCTAGTGGCACTTACGTGTGCATGGAAGTGCATAGTAAGTTCAAAAGGCCTCTAGCTCAGATATTTCATACTATAAAATGCATCGCAGCAGAACCAAAATTAAAATTCATAGCGCAGAGTAATATTTCTCAGTCCACTTCTGTGTCTCTGCCTTGTCCACAGCGAGTATAGATCTGACTGTACAGACATGACTATTCTGACCCTTGAAACAAGCCCACTTTCCCTTTGGTTCCTGAGAGGCAGAAACTCGAAAGTTGAAAGCAAAGTATATTAAATGTTTCCACATTGTAAACTGTGCCAAGGAGCATATCTGTTCAGGAGTTTAAGTGATTTTTTTTTAACCTAGATATTAAACCTCTTTGGAGCTAGGAACCTGTTTGATCTCCAGCTTCATGCCTTGCTGTGGCCCTAGACATATGGTTATCTCAGAGCATCTACACTCGCTCCTTACTGTTGTATTATTCTTTACTTCTGAAAAGCTCTAGATTCAGTACATTAGTACCTATTGTTTAACTCACATTTGACTTGAGCAGTAGACAGGAATAATTCGTATCTGTGCTGACTCAGTGGTTATTGTGGCCAACTGGCATTAAGTCTTCACAAACAAGCCTGTGGTTCCGTAGACACCCAATTTACAACATTTGGGGGATGGGTTTGTATCTTTCAGTTTCCCCAGAAAAAGTTGAGAAAGTAATGGACCAGATTGAAAAATATATCATGACCCGATTGTATAAATATGTGTTCTGCCCTGAAACAACTGATGATGAGAAGAAGGATCTGCTTGTCCAAAAGAGAATCAGGTAAGGATTTCTGAAGATAAATCATCTAGAAGTCCAAAATCGCATGAGTGGTGTCTATGCCACTCATGCTGAAACTAGCATGCCAAAATCTGTGCGCAAGAGTGGCACTAATCTATTAACTGAAGACAAGGTTTTGGATTAATTCTTCTATAGCTTTTTGTTAAGATAATGGAAATGACTATGCTGGGTTATTTCATTTAAAATAATCATGCGCTCACTTGTAGCACATTAATTAATTATAATATAATTGTTTTTCTGGGCAGTAATCTAGTTTCCTTAGCCCTGGTCTACACACAGCCCCTGGTTCGAACTAGGGTACGCGAATTCAGCTACGTGAATAACGTAGCTGAATTCGAAATACCCTAGTTCGAATGACTTACCGTCCAGACGCCGCGGAAGCGAACTCCGCGGCTCCAAGGTCGACTCCGGCAACTCCTCCTGCCGCGGTGGAGTACCGGAGTCGACCGCGGCGCTTCCGGAGTTTGAACTATCGCGTCTAGATCAGACGCGATAGTTCGAACTCCGAGAAGTCGAACTCGCCGCGTCGATCCGGCGGGTAAGTATAGACGTGGCCTTAGTGGGTTGAAATGTTTGCCTTGTCAAATGGAAGGCTCCTCATATGATCGCTTAATTAATCTGTTAGCATACTGTTAACCTTTGCAGCTGACCTCAGATAACTTCACCGCTATGGGTGGTGTGTGTTTTCATTTGTTTCTCTTGATAGGGCTTTACACTGGGTTACTCCACAAATGCTGTGTGTTCCTGTTAATGAAGAAATTCCAGAAGTCTCTGATATGGTTGTGAAAGCAATTACAGGTTTGTGAACTATAAACTAGCTTATCTTCTTTAAATTAACTATTTGAAGAAATAAAAAGTGCAAACACCCCTACTTTTTCATAGAGACTATATTTCCTGCTATAAACAAGTGTCTACAATTCTGAATATTATATACATAAATTCATTCCTCTGCAGAAACGCTTTGGAAAAATCTTGCTTCTGTAACTCACATTTGTTTCACTGGAATCTTTAGGGATAGATATGCCTCACTTAGGCCCCAGTTCAGCAAAGCACTTAAACCCATGCTTAACTTTAAGCATGAGAGTAGTCTCATTGATAAGGTTGTAATTGGTAAAATTGAGGTGCTTAGCTACCATGCTGAATCAGGGCCTCGGAGCATATCTGTCATCATTCTTATGTGAATCCTAATATTTGTACTGTTCACTTCATCAACTATTGAGATCAGACAAAACTCTTAGTTCTGCTTTTCCAGAAATGGGTTCAGTTTTTGGATCTGCCACAGAGTAATTGTGTGATGGTGGGCAGGTTTCCCACCTATAAAATGGGAATATTATTTCCTTAGCTCATGGAAGTGTTGAGAATAAATCCAACCATGTTTACTCAGGAACTAGGTTGAAGTGGGAGGCATATTAATACTTAGTTTTCATACAGCATCAAGTAGATCAGAGGTGGGCAAACTATGGCCGGTGGGCCGTATCTGGCCCCTGAGCTCCTGGACGGGGAGGCTAGCCCCCAGCCCCTCCCCTGCTGTTCTCTCTCCCCTGCAGGCAGCACTCTGGGTGGCAGGGCTGCGGGCTCCTGCTGAGCAGAGTGGCAGCATGTGTAGGTCCGGCCAGGCGGTGCAGCTGCCAGACATGCCACTCTGAGTGGCATTGGGAGGTTGGATAAGGGGCAGGAGGTCCCGGGAGGCAGTCAGGACAGGGAGCAGTTGGATGGGGCGGAGGTTCGGGAGGGGACGGTCAGGGGATGGGGAACGATGGGGTTTGGATAGGTGTGGGAGTCCCGGGGGGCCTGTCAGGGCGGGGTAGGGATAGGGGTCGGGGCAGTCAGGGAATAGGGAGCAGGAGGGTTGGATAGGCGGTGGGGTCCGGTGGGGTGGGGGGGAAGGTTAGGGTCAGGGGAGTCTCGGGAAGGGGATGTCAGGAGACAAGGAGCGGGGGGTGGGGTGTTGAATGGGTCAGAGGTTCTGAGGGGGGCAGTCGGGGCAGGAAGTGGGATGGGGGCGGATAGGGGGTGGGAGCCAGGCTGTTTGGGGAGGCACAGCCTCCGTACAGTGTTGCAACCCCTATGTGGCCCTCAGGCAAAAAGTTTTGCCCACCCCTGAAGTAGAGTAAATTACACACAAATAGTGCAATCTGGTAGCAATCCAGTGGGTCACCCTTTACATGTGGATTCACTATTGTGGGCTTCTGACTGGAGATCTAACTATATAGGGTTTTTATCTTACAGATATTATCGAAATGGATTCAAAACGTGTCCCTCGTGATAAGTTAGCATGCATCACCCAATGCAGCAAACATATCTTCAACGCTATAAAAATCACAAAAAACGAACCAGCTTCTGCTGATGACTTCTTACCGACACTCATATATATTGTTTTGAAGGGAAACCCACCCCGCCTGCAGTCCAACATCCAGTATATAACCCGCTTCTGTAATCCAAGCAGGTTAATGACTGGAGAGGATGGCTACTATTTTACCAATCTGGTAAGTTCAAGAACAGTGTTGATGCTCTATAGACAGTACAATCATCCGCTGTTTGATCAAGGCATTCCCAGCAAAGATGAATGTCTTAATACTGAAGGAAGCAGAAAATGTAATCACAAGATAATGTGAAAGTATTCTTATGAAACAGTGTATTGCTGTTCAAGCTGGAGTGCACTCCCTTTCACTTTTCATTTCTTCTCTCCCCCCTCCCTCTCCCCCCCCCGCTTCTAAGTTAGATGAACCAAACAATGCTCTGGTTTCATAGCCACTTCTTTAACCAGTTCAAGCCCTTGATTCTGACCAGTGTTCTGCCCGTTCAGACCTGGGCAAGCTTTTATTTTGTAAGAAAAGTGAAAGTTCAGCTACCACTTGATTTACGTTAATCTCAAGCGTCAGGCATTTAAGATATAACAGATGAAGAACCATTAACTTGTAACAGTTTTGAGAAGGTTGACTGACTACCAGCTGTTCAAAATCTGTTGAGGCTCGATTATGCAGCGCTTGTGCATGCACAGCTACCATTTGAGTCGGTGGGATTTCATCATGTGAAAGGTCTGCAGGATCAAGTCATTGATAGAGAGGGACAGTCCTGTGGAAGTATCCCTAGAACAGGGCAGGTGTGTGTCTGAACAAAACTATGAACTTGGATACCCTGGAATTTGCATATGTAACAATTCTACAAGAAAAATGATTTTTTTTCTTAATACGAAATACTTCAGTGTTTGTTCTAAATAATGCTTTCAGAAGGAGAACACTTCAAGCTGAGATACAACCTCCCATTTACTTTTTCAGAAACAGATTAGATAGTGTAGCATGAAATTATGCTCAGTACATAACTAAAACAAGTGCACGTAGTATAAAGGTGCACATAGTATTAAACATGCTGCTGTCAACTTTCTTTTCATTCTTTCACTTACTGTTCTTTTTCAAAATGCAGTGACCCCATAGTTTGCAATGGAGCTTCCTCATTCAGTCAGCACACAATTGCTTTGTACAGCCAAGATGACCTGATCTGAGTGGTGTTCTGCAGTTTCTTAAAATGTTAGTTATTTTTATTTTTTGTGAACTGCCTTTTTTTAACCAGGCTACGCTGAGAGGCTTTTCAGGAGAGCAGCAATTTGCTGTCAGGTGATCTATTGAACCATTAAAGCAACCACCATATTGTTTCTATAACGGCACGATTAAAATGCAGAACACTTGTTGTTATGGGCTATGACTTGCATCATGTACCCTGCAATGACACTCTCTCTCTCTCTGTTCTGTGTGTAGTGCTGTGCTGTGGCCTTCATTGAAAAGCTGGACGGTCAGTCTTTAAATCTAAGCCAGGAGGATTTTGATCGCTACATGTCGGGCCAAATGTCTCCAAAGAAACAAGAATCTGAAAACTGGTCTTCTGATGTGTGCCTAGGTGTTAAACAGATGTATAAAAACTTAGACCTCCTCTCTCAATTGAATGAAAGACAGGAAAGAATTGTCAGTGAAGCCAAGAAGCTTGAGAAAGACCTTATAGATTGGACTGACGGAATAACTAAGGAAGTCCAAGATATTGTTGAAAAATATCCATTGGAAATAAAACCAAAAAATCAACCCTTAGCAGCTATTGACTCCGAAAACGTAGAGAATGATAAATTGCCCCCACCACTGCAGCCTCAGGTTTATGCTGGATGATAATTTACCAGGAAAGTATTAACTGCAAAAGGAATTCTTACACACCTATTACTATTTGCTGCTTGGAAAGGGGAATACGTTTGAGGCTAAAAAATCAAATGAGTTTAAATCAGTACATTTTTAAAGGTACAATTATTTTGTTTAGAGTGTAATAAATTGTATTTATTTTAGTCAGAGTAGGTTTCTATTAGGCTTTTGTGGGTTTTTGAACTGAATTTAAATTTTCTACACAAAGCCAATGTAATTTTTAAGCAACACTAGTCCATTGACAACTTTTTCCTGAAAGCTTCCTTCTAGGCATGCACTTGTGTTTTTAAATAATGAGTTTAATTTAAATTTAAGAAGAAAAAGATTAGCAGTACTTCTTGAATGATGCAAGGCTGGGCGTTCTAGCAGAAACTCAAAGGTACCAGTGTTCCAGAGTCTGAATTTATTCCATAGTTGTAATGATGAAAGATATAGTGTAAAATAAATATGTAGAATTGTAAATAGGTTTAAAAAAAGTAATGTTTCAACTGTGCATGGCACCTTGTGTATTAGTACAAAATGATATATAAAAATGTCCATTTTTAGCAGCTTTTATTTAGTTCAACATGAACTTCACAGTATATAAGGAAGTACGCCATTAATGTATTTTAGCAAGCTGGATGATGCAACAGAATGAACTGCAGATTTGAAAGCTTGACAGAACTATGTCATAGTATTCATAGCTTTTAAGCTCATTCTTTATAATAACTCTTGGGATCTGAAAATGGAAATATTTTTTCATCTTAACATTTGCCTCCATTTTTGTCAGTACACTGATGGTCTGTTGGGTTGCAGCTAGTTGCTGGTGTTGCTTATTTCTAAGAAAGAGCATTGAGCAGGTTTTGGAAGGAGAGGAAAATGACAGCCTTGGAACACGTGGTGATAGTTGTGGGGGAAATGACTCAAATGTTCGGCCAACAGTGACTGACTCCCATGCATCATATGAACGTGTTTTAGAGGCTACTTTATTAAGACCATGACCCTTTGCTATGAGCAAGAAAGAGCACATTTATTTTTGCAAAATTGCACTATTCCAGGCTTTAGTGATTTTTGAGTACTGAAAGTGAACAAGTTAAGCATCAAGGTTAATATAGTTCACTTCACAAAAGCTTTACATCACTGTGTACTGTATTTCATGTGAAAAATAACCCGGTAGTCCACTCCACAAAACATGTAACCATTTGCAGATTTTTTTTATACTCCAGTGAAACATTTTATATATCATTTTAAATATCTTCCAGTTAATTTAGTCTGCCATGGCTTGTACGTGTACCTGTGATATTTAATGCTTTTCAGAGATATTTTCCTTAGCTTGGCTAAGGGCTGTTCTTAAACAACATTAAATTTTTTCCATCAAAGGGAGGGTACCTATCCCTTCACTGTATTCCATTGCTTTAAAAATACTGATACTTCAAAATTTGCACTGCAATAATTTCAGACCAAAACTGTGACTTGTCCTATTTTTAATTCTCAAATTGCTGTGTTTAGCGGTTTGAACTATGCATTCCTAGTGTTTTAAAGGTAACTAATTACCCACATTTCCCTGCAGAGATGCAGCAATGAGTCAGTTGATCACAAGAAATTACTCTGAGTAGTTACTGTACATTGATGAGACTCTGCTCCTAGACTGTTTAAGACCTGGTCAATGCTTGTAGTGAGTGTTTATTTTCTCTACATACATTAGGTGCTAATTCTGATATCCAGGTACACATTTGTCTCTTTCCTAAAACTAAATAAATAAATAAAAAATGTACACACCTTTTAGCTACTGCATACTAAATTGCTGTTAAATAAAAATATGTGCATTAGTCCTTTGTTAATGAGTTCTTCAAAAATCCTGCTTTTATTGTAATGCCACTATTGTTTAAATATTTGTTTACTTATGCCAGGCACCTGTTTTTTCCATATTTGTGGAGGGGAAGAAACATTGGGTGTTTGTGTGCTCTAGATTTTGGATATGAACCTCTGACTCTAAATACATCAGAGTCTCAGTAGCAGAACTGTTTCTGATCTTGGAAAAAGATCACTGAAACAGAGAGCAGTGGAATAGTCAAATGATATGATTCTTCTGAGGGGCGGTTCTAGCCATTTTGCCACCCCAAGCACGGCAGCATGCCGCGGGGGGCGCTCTGCTGGTCGCTGGTCCCGCGGCTCCGGTGGACCTCCCACAGACGTGCCTGCAGATGCTTCACCGAAGCCGCAGGACCAGCGGACCCTCCGCAGGCACGCCTGCGGGATGTCCACTGGAGCTGCCTGCCTCCCTCCCAGCGACCGGCAGAGCGCCCCCTGCGGCATGCTGCCCCAAGCACGTGCTTGGCGTGCTGGGGCCTGGAGCCGCCCCTGATTCTTCTACAGTGCTTTTCTAGCTACGGTATTTCTAATTAATTTATCAAACCACCAAAGTTCTGTCACAGGGATAAATTAATTCTCCGTTACCTCTCTGAGGTGGGTGAATTTGATTCATACTCATTTTACAAATGGGAAGACAGGTGGAGAGGTTGTGTGACTTACCCATGGCTCTAGAAGAAGCTGGTGTCTGAGCTGTAAGTAGAACTCAAATTTCTGCATACTTCCTGCGGTAATTTGGGTTCCAGTCTAGCACGTAGATAACTGGACTATGTCTGTGATGGAAAATAAAATGGTGACAGGTTTTTAAAGGAAATGGCTTAAGATATTTAGCCTTGCCCACGGGCAGACAGTAAACAGACAAACCTATCTACAATGTAAGCTATTTAGATGGCATATTTAAGCAGTAATGTACTTTGCACTGTTTAAGATATAAAAGGAAGTTTTTCCCCAGTACAAAAGAGATTATGAGGAAGACAGACACAAAAAGACAAGATACATTGGGAAATCCAGAGCAGGAAATAACTTGAAGGATTTTTATATTTGTATTGGCCCACTTTTGAGGAACCAGAAAATAGTGAGTCTTTATTACTGCTGGAATAGCAGCAGTGGCCATGAACATTTTTCATAGTAAACAGGAGCCAAGTACTTGCCAATCAAAATATTTGGCTACCAGACAAGGTCAATATAGGTCACTGAAAGACCGGAGAAGACCGGCTGCTAACATTTTATGTCACAATAACTATATGTTGTTAGTGATTGCTTCTCATTTTCATAAGTGTAGAAAATCCGTACCATAGTTGGTTAATGCTACTGAAAATAGTGTGTTAGGGAATCTCTGATCAATGAGCTGAACAAAGTTGTCTTTGAACATGAACCAACTACTTACTATGCCTAGATCAGTCAAGCTACTTTCCAGTAAGAACTGTTACCAAACTATGCATTCTGCTTTTAGTAGTGGCCCTATGGGTACTCCCACGTGAGCATGTGTGTGCACCTATGCACTCTTAACTGAAGTTTTTGATCAGCAATGTCTGCGTCTGCACCCTAGACACTCTCATGCTCTTGCATGAGGGTACACAGGGAGGGGCTGATCAGCCAGCGCTCCAGTTCCTTCTCAATCACCTGCAGCTTGAGACAGAGCATTGTGGTGTCTGTTTAGCTAGCCACTGGGCTTGCTGCATCTCTTGCTCATATTTTCTTTATTTCATAGTATTTTCCTTTGATTTTATTTTTTCTGTTTAGCACAGTTTGTACTTTTGGGGGAAGGGGTCCCTTTTTTTTTCTTTGCCTGATCTAGGCCTGTGTTTGATTTTTCTCAGGCCTCAATCTGCAGCCTCGAGTTTGGGTTATGCCCAAGACACAGAGCTTCAAAAACCTATCAGACCTGCAACAGGTCTTTCCCCTGGAGTGAGGGACATTCAAGCTGTCTCCTTTGACTTGGGGAGTCTCACATCCCCTCTAAATGAAACATCTGTGCAGGTTTCAAGAGTAGATCTAAGAAATTGAGGGAGGACAGGCTAAAACTCCTGTTAATCAAGCAGTCTGCGACCCACGGGACCTAGGTCACTCCCTTGTACATCGAATATGCCAACCAGCTTTGCTCTGGCAATAAGTGAAGATGCTGGGGGCCCTGTGCCACCACTCAGTTGTCAAAAATCATCCCTTTGGTATTGGTCTTAGGAGACCTTGTATCTTGTTATGAGCTCCCATTCCCTCCAGTCTCAATACTAAGCTGCTGGCAAAGAAGCAGTGTACAAAGAAGCCTCCCAGAGTGGCACCAGACTCAATGCCTTCAAAGCATGAGGCCTCCAGAGGCAAGGTGAAATGCTCATCATGCACAGTTTGTTTTCAGTACCATCTCTGTTATCACCTGACATACTGACTCCTGAGGATCCCTATCCAGAGTCCCGATTGCTCTCCTGACTCCTGTTCCATTAGGGCCGTCGCACCCTGAATGATCCTGAATCACCTCTTCTAAGCAGGTTTGAGAGAGACTCTTTGCCTGTACCGACTCTTGCTAGAACCTACCTACCCTCCATCCCTGCCATCCTTGATGGTAACTCATCCTCCTGTGCTGCACCATCCCCACACAAACTCAGAGGGTATTGAGAGATCTCCAGATGGTACCAACTTGACATCTCCAGGTACCTCCTCACTAGGCAATCTGCACCTCAGTACCATTACAAGTTCAGGTCCTTCCCCAGGCCCAGTACTGGCACCCTCTGTCCCTGTGTTGGACACGGGATGATACCTCATCTGACTCTCAGGTGTCCATACGAAGGTCCTCTGACATCCTGCCTCCCTCCCTCAGTTTTCTCTTCAGGTTGAACCTTATCAGCAGGGAAAATATCTACAGACATTGGCAAGGACAATCTTGGGGCCCACCCTTATGCTCCACTTCAGTGAGCACAGTGGAACCCAGTTCTACCACATCCCATCTTGTAGAAGGCATGTCAGGAGCAACAACCAGTGCCCTTGACCCTGGCTTCTCAGGCACCTCATGGAGGAGCAAGAATCAGCTGAGGAGGAAGAAATACTTTCTTCCCACAAGTCCTCCTCTTCAGCAGATGAGGCTGTCATACCTCCTCCACCATCTTACCCTGATGACTTCAAGGTCTTTCAAAACCTGATGAAACATGTAGTGGACAATTTACAACTTCCATTGGAGGAGATACAGGAACTCGAGCATTCCTTGTTGAACATACATCCAAGGCAAGCTCTCCCCAAGGTTGTGCCTATTAACATGCTCTTGGCCCCAGCAAGCATAGTGTGGCAAAATCCAGCTCCCGTCCCACCTATGTCAACCACAAGTGGGCACTGAATGATGAGGTATTCCAAGAGAGAGGTCTTATGTGGGGTCATCCACAGATAGGTCTCTTTGCAACTCTATCCAGTGCAAAGGGCAGATGATTCTGCCTGAGGGGAAGGCACGGCTTCAACTTGATGGGAGATGCCCCAGTCATTCCCTTAGCCTCACATACTGCTTTTCACTTACCCTCCACCTCCCTTACTGATCAAGGTCCTGAACAAATTGAAACAAGAAAAATTAGTAACCATCTTCATAGCACCATCTTGGCCAAGACCTGTGGTTCCCAGAGCTCATCTGCCTATCCTCGCAACCACCTCTGTCTTCTCCTGACCGTGAATCTCCTGACCCAGGAGTCAGGATCCATTGCTCAACCAAACCTTTTGACACCTCACATTGAGTCCTCCTGGGAGCCAATACAGAGGACTTTAACATGGGAGTCAGGTTATATATGCATCTAGACTACCCCAGTGCTGAGGTTTGCTGCTGAATTCCAAATGTTGTTGGCATCTGGTACCCCACTTGCTAGACCAGCATACAAAATTAGTGATCTGACTCCTCCATGTTCTAAAGATGGAATTACAGTTTTCACATGATTTTAGCCCAACACCACACAGTGCATGGGTTGGACTGAAGGGTTTACTAGAGAATAAATGATTTGCTTCTGATGATGGTGTATCTTACTGAGAGACAATAGGTGTTGCAGAGCCACCTTATAGTCTTCAACTAAAACCATTATTGAAGCTTTTGGAATTAAGTACTTTGAGACTGTCAAAATACACTGAACTTAAAATGTCACTTATTCCCCTTCCGGAAACTGACAGTGAGCTGACTTCAGATCAGGTCTAATGGGCTACAGCTCCCTCTTTAGTGAGGGTATGTACCCTTTTACACCAGACATTGATCCTTTAAACATTGGTCCAAAATCTGAAAAAGCAATAAGACTTTTCAGCTGTAGATCTCAAAGTGCTTTACTAAGGGGGAGGAGGAGAAACTATTATCCTGGTTTGGCCCTATAATTGTAGGGCACCTTAAATGGCTCTTTACTGTTGTGAGTTACATACCATAGCATAAGGCCCAACCTTGCAAATGTATGAGTAAAGGAGATTATGTACAGCTAGTAGGTGGGGTCATGCGTTTGGGAAACTCACTGCAAACACTTTGGAGCATCTACTAAATAGGACAGGTGAGCTGCCAAAGAACATACTGTAGACCTTTCAAAAGAGTAACTGAATAACCATTTTTTTTATAGAGTTTCTGTTGAATTGGGCTCTTATTCATGATGCTGTATTGAGTCCTTGCAATTTAGATTTCCAAGTTGTAATACTGCTGCAAATTAATGTCTCATCAATGAAAAAAGCAACCTGAAACTAGTGTGACTTCCAGAGGATGGAATTGTGTTGTTGAAGGTCCGGACCACTCAGTGAATTTGTGGCCCACAAAACATGTTTTTTTTCCAGAATCTAAACTTTTTCAAAAAGGAAAATTTCTACTCCTCCTGGATGTAGAGATAATCTTCCAAATGTGAACTAAATATAAACTATACAGTGTTTTCATATCAGTAAACAGCCATAATGGCTCACCGATTAACTAACCTCTCATTCAACTTGATGAAATATTAACTTCAAAGCATTTTGATGCTATTTCACATCACCTATAATTATTTAATGGCTGGTCGTTTTAGCAACTGTGATGGGGTTGAGGGCAAAGCCCATGTAAAAGGGAGTTGAAAATGGGAGAGACCAGACCAAGTGCAGAAACAGCAGTGTGTGTAAAGCTGAGTAGTTGCCCAGTGAGAGAGAATGAATAGAGTTTAATGACTACATAATGGCAGTATTCTATCCTCAATCTTTGTGTAAACCACCCATTGCTATCAGGAGGAGGCCCATTGTGGACTGAGGGAATATGGAGTTCTAACTTTATACCCCCATCGGTGGACATAAGTAAAAATTTAAGTTGGTCCTCTACAGAATGAGCTTGCTACTTCATTACAGGTGATAGGTAACGTTGTATGGTGAATCCAAACATTGCCCTCTATGTAGGGTTACTACATGTCCCGTTTTGGCCGGTCCCTTTTTTAAGTCCTGTCCCGGCCGTCCCGACTTTTTTGGCAAAAATGGGCATTTATCTAAAAAATGGGGTGCGGTGTGGAGGAACATGCAGAGGAGCAAGTGGCAACCCTAGCCCCACATGGCGGTGGGGGCAGTTCTCGGATGAGCTATGACCCCAACCCCGCCTGGGGAGAGGGGTGGGAGGCTCGGGTGAGTAATGATCCCAGCCCGGTGAGGGCTTGGGCCAGCCCCCTGCAGTGTCTAGTTTTCCCTTTGGGAAATAGGATGATCCTATCTCTGTGGCTCACCTTTAAAAGAATATTAAATATTACAAACGCATAAAGCTGTTCAGGTCAATTTTTTGCACAATTATGACCAGAAATTTTTACTTTTTTTCCCATTCTTTAAGATTATAAATTCATCTTCCTCCTTTCCCTGTCTCCCTGCCCCCCTCCAATTGTTTCATGGAATACTCTGTGTGTGAATGGTGGACTGGTCCATATGACCTCATAAATGCTAAGGAAATGACACCTGATTGAGAGGGGAAGGGATTTTTATACAGATTGTTTAAAATTCATTGTCTTCTGTTTGTTTTTATTTAACTCAAATGTCTGACAAACAGCTGAAAGAAAAGTTTTTTGTCAGTTTTAGCAAAATACGTGCTGAGAGCACAAATCCACGTGTGAATCCTTTCACAGACCTCCAGCAAAACCAAGGTAGACAATACTTGATATGCCTGGTAAATCCGATGTTTGGGGGGAAAAATGTTAAAGATGCTGGGTCTTTATACAGCATAAAAAAAAGCAATTGTAAAAGATCAACTTCTATGCATCCCTTTAATGTTAGCATTAAAGGATCCTTTTTGGTTGTCCAGCTACCAGTAGCTGCGTTGTCATAGCAGAACAGTGTATGTAAATTAGAATTAGCCCTAACTCAAGATTCTTAGAATCATACACTTTAAAATTAAAAGAAGAGAAATTTTCACTAAACTAGTTATGTATGACCTGCCGTGAGTCAGTAAAGGGAGCTAAAGACAACTTTTGTAAAGGAGAAAAATTGTTTAAATCCAGAATAATAAATAAAAGGGAACTTGAATGTCCAGCTGCTCAGTGCACTCAAAAGTAAGTGTGGACAAGAAGACTGGAGTGGCCACGGGCAGCTGCAAACAAAGTATGTACAGATTTTAAAAGCCTGGCTCTACCAGCTGTGCTCAGCCCCTGGACTGCTCCAGAGTACCTCTTATCCTAAAAGGCCATGAGGACAACTATGAAAGTTATGTTGCTTCTTGCCATACTGGCAGATATAAAAGAAAGTTTCTGAAAAATTGCTCATGTTGCTGAAGTTGTGACAGAAGAACCTAAAACCCAGAAATCAAATATGTAGCATGTTATGTAGTGTAAACACAGTGCCTGTACCCTCCTTGGAAATGGGCAGGGCTTAGGTGGGAATTCTTAGCAGGGGCTCTCAGTAAGGGTCACAGATCTGTGCATGAGAAGTGACTGGTCCTTGTGAATGTCTGTTACTGCCTCTCCAGGTGGCTTGGGCCAGCCCAGACGGAGGGAGTCTATACCCCTGCAGCACCCCTAGCTGCCAAAGGGTCTTCGGGGCCAGTTTTGGCCAAGTCTCCTCATTTCCTCCATGAGGGAGCCTGGGGGTAAGTTCTGACTATAGGGCTCTCTCCCCTTTCTTCCCCACTAGCCCCTGGGGAGCCTGATGGGCCTCTCTGGCTGAGCTCATCCATACTAGCCCCGGGGGGAGCTTCAGGGGCCAGCCTGGCTCAGCCCCTGGGGGAGCTTCAGGGGCCAGCCTGGCTCAGCCTCCCCCCCACTAGGGGAGCTTCAGGGGCCAGCCTGGCTCAGCCCCTCCCCCCCAGCCACTGGGGGAGCCCCTCCCCCTGCCTAGCCCCTCCCCCTGCCGGGGCTGCCCTAGCCCCGCCCCTCCCGGAGAGGGGGAAGGAGGCCGGCCGGCCTCAGGCGGGGCGAGGGGAAGCAGCAGGGAGGGGGCTGGGCTGGGCTGGGCTGCGCGTTGCTGGTGGCCGTCAGGGAATCTTGTCCCCCCTGGGCCGCCGTCCGCGGCCGGCTGGGGTGAGAGGTGACGTGACGGCTGCGTCCCCGGAAGCAGCGGGACGGGAGGGAGCAGCCGCCTGCCCACAGCCCCCCGCAGGGCCGGAGAATGGTGCAGAGCCGCCCGCCCCGCCGCCTGTGAGCCGAGCCCGCCCCGCCGCGCCCCGCCCGGGGGCTTCTTCACCCTGCGCCGCCGGTAAGAGACGCGCGGGCGGGCGCGGGCCTCTGCGGCGAGCTGCGCCCGGGGCCTGGGCCTGGGCCGGGCCGGGCCGCGGCGGCTGCGAGCCTGGGCGCCGGGCTCCCCTCTGGCGGGGAGGGGGCCGGGAGCCGCTCGCTCCTCGCCCCCCCCCCCGCAGCCGGGCTGTGAGGAGCCCCGCCCGGCCCCGAAGTTCCCCGAGACCTGCGCGCCCCCGACCCCGCCCCGAGAGGGGGGCGCGTGGGGGTGTCACCGCGCGGGGCTGCCTGGGGCGGGGGGGGGGGTTGATTTTACAAACGCCTCGTTTGTGGCTAGACGGGACCCGGCAGCAGCCCAGGGAGGGGAGCCCGGGATGGGGGCCCGGGGTGGGGGCAGGAGCTCCTCAGGGGAGAGCGTGGCCCGCATCCAGCTGGGGGCCTCTGGTCGTAAGGATCCTCCGCTGATCCACAAGCACGGGCCAAAGGAGCAGATGAGGTCTCCTCTGCCTCGAGCTCTAGGCCTGTTAGTCTCCACCTAAATGTATGTGTCCCGCTTAACAGACACAAATGAGATTCGTGATCAGGACTTGATTGACCTGGTATTTTGCGGTTGCCCTTTAAATCACAAAAATAAATGTTAGGTTGATCTTAGCTTGGTTTCCACATTTTAGGTGTGAACTACTCCTGTGAATTTATAACAGATTAGTTAAAAGAATAACTTGAATGGCAACAAAAAGTGGTTCTGACTCTGAGTGATTTCTTAATTAGTTTATGTTGTTTACTACACATACATTATTTATACCGTTTTGCTTTTAATTCGTACGAGTGCAGATGTTGGTGTATGCCAGAAATTTCGTACAAAAGACAGTGTATCTGAAACAGGGCTGCCAGATACATAGATTTGGATTTGAGCCATGTCTCATAATCATAGATATGGATACCCTGGGAAATGTTCCTGAATATAGAGGGAAGGACTAAATTACAAAACAACTCTTTCTCCACTCTTCCCCTCTTTTAATTTGTTTCTAAAGGTTTGCCTACATAAAGAAATTTACTGGTATAATGATATCACTGGAATTATACTGGTATCACCATAGCTGTATAATTGTGCTAGTACATTTCCCTGTGTAAATAAGTCCTAAGTCGAGATATGAATCTAAGTAGGGTTGTTTTTCAGGTTGTTAAACTTTTGAAAAGCTAGTTGGCTTAAGGTTCAGAACTGAAGGTGTACAATTTAGGGCTGCCTTTCATAATTAAACCTTAATGCGTTTAAAAAAAAAAGGTTAAATTCTGGGAATTGTGAAATGGACACTGAGCCTTTTACTGCTAGGTTGAATTTGGCTCAGGTTGATATAGTAAATTAATATCATCACCATCTCTCAGCTTTTCACTGGCCTGCATGAAATGAACAAATGGCTTCAATCCAGTTTCTAGTGGGCATGTGGCCACATATCAATTGGCACCTTTTGTTGGCAGACCAGGTATACAGACTGAGGATTGAAATGGCCTTGGAGACCATCTCTGATTCTAGAGATGGTCTCTTCAGGCACATTCAGAGAGGGTGGCACTGCCGAGTTCTGTTCCTTAAGGGCTTTCAGTAAGACTTGGAGGATTGGTTCCATTGCTGGGGAAATGTGATTCTCATTTTCCATTTTAAATATGTTTTTTAATCAACTATGTAAAATGGAAACTCCTTCTGCATCTGTGTCAAGTATCAGAGGGCTAGCCGTGTTAGTCTGGATCTGTAAAAGCAGCAAAGAGTCCTGTGGCACCTGACAGACTAACAGACGTTTTGGAGCATGAGCTTTCGTGGGTGAATACCCACTTCGTTGGATGCATCCGACGAAGTGGGTATTCACCCACGAAAGCTCATGCTCCAAAACGTCTGTTAGTCTGTCAGGTGCCACAGGACTCTTCGCTGTTTCTGCATCTGAAGATAATAACCAGACGTCTGTGTTATCTGGCTAAGCCAGATGCATCCAGCAACAGACAGGATGCTGAAAAATACCCTTGCCACTGCACGGTTACTGTACTATGATAGTAAGTGATTCAGAGTGTTCTGGCAGTTTTGGACCCCTTTTCAATATGAACAGCTTACCATTTTTTATTTTATTTTATTTATTTACTTGTTTAAAGGAGTTGTCTTTTTTTCATTAAATATTTACATGTCTGGACAAATAAAACAGAATTTTAGGGATCTGTTGGGTAAAATAGCACTTATTGGGACTTCTTGATGGCACAGTTCTGCTGCTCCACACCCCAGCTCTCCTTGCAAAAGCAAGTGTGTCCTGCAAGTTCTGTTTAGGGGAACAGCCAGACTAGTGCATTAAACGAGACAGAGTCTCATAATTCCTGGGTTTTGTGCCAACTTCGTTTGTTGCCTTGACTACATCATTCTTTGCCAGATTACCCATCTGTAAAATGAAGGCAGTAGTTGTCTGCTTAACTTTGTTAAACCTCAACCCTAAGCTAAGTTGTAGTTAGCCAACTTCGTTTGTTGCCTTGACTACATCATTCTTTGCCAGATTACCCATCTGTAAAATGAAGGCAGTAGTTGTCTGCTTAACTTTGTTAAACCTCAACCCTAAGCTAAGTTGTAGTTAGCTTTGAGACCTTTGGTGAAACAGGATATAGCTATGAAATCGGGGAGGGATAGCTCAGTGGTTTGAGTATTACCCTGCTAAGCCCTAGGGTTGTGAGTTCAATCCTTGAGGGGGCCACTTAGGGATCTGGGGCAAAAATCTGTCTAGGGATTGGTCCTGCTTTGAGCAGGGGGTTGGACTAGATGACCTCCTGAGGTCCCTTCCAACCCTAATATTCTATGATCTGTAAGGTATTATGTTCTCTATTTTGACTTTTCACCTTAGTCGTTTTTTGTGTTCTTTTGCTGCACGGTGTCCTCTGTTTCCTTCACTACTGTCCACTGGTTTGTTTTTTTATAATTCTGCACACACTAATTTCTGCCTTCATTGTAGATCCATGCTACTTCCAGTAAAGCTGCCATTTCCTCAACTTGCCAGTCATTTTCTGCTTGTGATTCAAGTTGTGTATCTGGCTGGGTGTCTGTCTCATTACAGTTTTCATTTAAAAACTACAGTAAAAGCCTTCTAAATTTTTTGGTACTTAGATTAGTAAATTTTAGACAACATGCCTTGATGTGTATCCTTTAACAAAATAAACATTTGCCATTTCAACCTCCTTAAACTGATTAACTTTTGGTTACTGAACTATTTGAGCTTTTTCATTGTTCCTGAGAGAGCTTTCCCATAGACTAAAAGCATTTGGGATTTCCATGGTTCCAAGCATATGATCCACTACATTTATTATTCTTAGTGAAATTTGCATAGCTCTTATAAAAACGAATCAATTCTGTATTACTTTGCTTCTCATTCCCAACCTAATGAATAATCAGGTAAAACATTTGTCTTCAAAACACTATAAAATTGTCCAGTTCCGAACTTTGCTTGTGCCATAACTCTTTTCCTCCTTAAGATTAACTGTATTTAAGCAGCAACTTTTAGCTCATGTCATAAAACATTGAAAATGCCAAAACCAGAAGTCAAATGCAGGGAACTTACTGTCCTGTACACAAGCTTGCTTAGCAAACCAGTTTGCCTTTTTTGTCAGCAAGATTGCAGAAAGTAGCATAGTTTAAACCTACGGCAACACAGGTTTTTCAAGTGAAGGTTGGTTTTTGTTTTTATTTTACAGCAGTGTGTATCTTAAACCATGTTTATTCACTCTTAAGCAAATTCAGAACGTGGTATCAACAGATCACTTGAAGAAGCTTTCCTCAGGCACTCTAATTTCCCTTGTCTCATAACTTTTCTCTCTTTTCCTAAATCTTTAGGTGCACTGATTTTTGAAGTTACTCTAGTAGTGAGAACTTGCTTGCACCTGTCTCAGATTTTGCAAATTTTTCCTGAACTTCAGTCTATAAATAAAGACTTTGTGCAGTTTGATGCCCTAATCACTGCACTGCTCCGATTATTGCAATAAATCAAGCATAAGATGTCAGACCACTGTATGCAGTAGTTTGTGGAGCGAGGTGATGTATCTGGAATTGCCATGTGTGTGTGTCTGCTTTAGTGGCATACTATCAATAATTTCTCCCTTGTTTTCTTTAAGTCTGCATCATTTTTTTCTCTTCTTGCCAGCCCCCTGGCACTCCTATGTTCATTAATAATCCACTTTCTTGATAAATCCATTATCTGGATCACTTGTAGAAAGAATCTTAATTTCAGTGGGTGATATTGTGGCACTAATTCTGCATTGTATAGAAATCTTTATTACAGCTGTAATCGCTGTAAATCAGAAGGCCATTTTTCTGTCACTAGAAATGACGTCTATGCTTTTTGCCTTCAGGATCATGGCAAATATATTGTTGTTAATCAAAATGATGGGTAAATGTATCAGAAAACTGCCTCCAACCACTAAATAGTTTTGTCATTAGCTGAAGTCACCTAATCTACTTGAAAGCTTTTTCCTTGAACGCTAACCTTTAAGAAGTGTGACGTCGTAATGCCTACACCTTCAATCTGAGTAAACTTTGACATATTTGTTTTTACTAGTTTTGAAAACACGTTTTTGCTGCTTTCTTTATAGTTTACCCTCGATGTAACCAACCTTCTGGTCTGGTTTTGTTTTATTTTATTTTTTTTCCTAATCAAAAAGGAGCAGAAAAAATACATTCGAAATAGAAGCTGCACAGTAGCTTTGGCCACAGATTTGACCTAGAATGAACATAGCCTGGAAGTGTGGTTTTTGTGTTTTAAACCAACACTTTGTGTGCTTCTATGCTGAATGCCTAAATATAGCAGAGGTAAGAGGGGCACGTAAGTGATCATAAACCTACCTCCCTTGTTTCTTTGCAAGTTTTGAAGGTTCCCCCCCCCCCAATACCCTATGATAAGCCTGCTTTTTTGTCTCACTCTACAAATATAGGCTCAGTTTCTACAACTGGATCTGCTCGTGGGGACACCCTGCCCCCACTTCCACACAGACATCCGTCGAAATCTGCCTTGGTGGGTCTGATATTATGATATAATCTGCCCATAGTCATTTTTAACAAAACCATGTGCAGATCAGCTACCAAGTGTGACTTGACGGGCCAGCCTGAAATCTAGCCATAAATTACCAACTGGGGGGTCGCATTTTGGAAATGCACGTTTCGCAGAAGTACTACCAGTTTCCATTAATATCATAAAGACACTCAGTGATTCATGAGAATAAGGAAACATGGGAAGAGCCTAGAAAGGGCTGAGATTAACTGTGCAGCTGGAGATAGGAAAACATCTCTTCTGAATGCTGAGAAGCGCTTTAAGCTGCTAATAAGACAAAATGTCCATTTATATTTGGCTGTTGTGATGTAAAGATCTTAGCTGGTGGTGTATTAGGTATTTAAACCTGTAGTCTTGCTCAACAAGTCTTGATTCCTGATCTTGTTCTTTGCTTTGTGAAAAAGACGGATGTCATTTAGTGTTTTTCTTTCTTTCCTTTTGTATTTTTTTTTTAATCCAAGACACAGAAGAGTGGGAGGGTTGCTTGAACATTAGAAAGGGCTGGGCACTGGAAAATTTACAGTGAACTTCAGAGCCTTGAAGTAAGGATCTTGGGACACCTCTACCAGGCAGCTTGCTGTCTGTTACTGATGCAAATTTTTAAGCCATTTAATTTCACCCAACTGGGAGTTGATGTAATTCCAACAGGATGAATAAAAACATCTGCAAACTCTTAAATTGTTAGTTTTTCTCCCATTAAAATCAGTGGTGAAAGAGAAAATAAGAAAACTACGCAAATTAATAGGTGAAAACTTTTCTCTCAATTTCACATTTTTTTAGTGTAGCAAGAAGTAGTTCTGAAATTCCCATAGGAAGAGGGAATGTTGATCATTTATAACTTGCGTTCGTAGCTGCAATAAATCAATTTCAGAAGTAGAAATACTAATTGAGTAATAAAAAAAAAAGCAAAAACAAAACAGAGTTCTGGGTGAGTTTGGGGACTTTTGTATTTTTCTTTTAGATTGTGTTTTGTGAGTTTTGCTTTTTGTGTCAGTTTGGAGTCTGACCTATTGCAACTTTGGGAGCTTTTTGTTCAGCATTCCAGTGCCTTTAGGTTCATAACTATTAAAATGAAATATTGTCTTGATATTAATCAGTGTCCAGAGTAGCATTGTATAAGCCATTAGTATTCTTAGCAATTGCAACAGGCGGTGTGTGTTGTTGAGCCTTTGGGATTTTATCTTTAGTATTTTAAGCATTGGCATGTCGAGCTTTGCTTTGAAGAAAAGAGAACTGAACTTAATATTTGAGAATATTTTTATGTACCTGCGAATGTTTCCTGTTCTTGAATGAGACGGGTCAGTTTTGAGATCAACACTCTTCTTTTGTGTCTGTGTTATTTATGGATGGTTTGTTAGGAGAATCACAGTTCAGTTGGTTGTTTTTTTTGTATGGATGCTTTAATTCCAAGTGGTTAACCCTGATGTAACCTGGTTTCTTTGTATTGTTAGTAATGGGACATCTTTTAAATCTTCATTGATGGTAAAAGAAAAAGACAAAATACTTTTAAATATAGTGGGATTTTCAGGTTTAGAAGAGAGATGAAATCTTAGAGACCTTGTGAAAGTGGATAGGCCACAACTGATGTGTCCACCCTCATGACATACTCATAAGCAAACTAGGGAAGTGTAGCCTAGATAAAATTATTATAACATGAGTGAAAACTTGGTTGAAAGACTGTACTCAGAGTAGTTATCAATGGTTCACTGTCAAAATGGGTGACTTATCTAGTGGGATCACACAAGGGTCTGTCCTCGGTCTGGTACCATTCAATATTTTCATTAATGTCTCAGAGAATGGAGTGAAGAGTATGCTTATCAAATTTGTGGATGACCCCAAGCTGGGAGGGGTTGCTAACACTTCGGAGGACAGGATTAGAATTCAAAATGACTGTGACAAATTGAAGAACTGGTGTGAAAGCCACAATGACATTTAATAAAGACAAGGACAAAGTACTACATTTGGGAAGGAAAAATCAAATAGAAAATGGGAAATAACTGACACGGCAGTAGCACTGCTGGAAAGGATGTGGGGGTTACAGTGATTCACAAATGGAATATGAGCCAACAGCGTGGTGCAGTTATGAAAAAAACAAATACCATTGTGAGGTGTATTAACAGGTTCGTCATATGTGAGACGTGGGAGGTACTTCTTGTTATATGTGGCACTGGTAAAGCCTCAGCTGGAGTACTGTGTTCAGTTCTGGGCACCACATCTTAAACATATGGACAAACTGGAGAGAGTCCAGAGGAGCACAACAAGAATAATAAAAGGTTTAGAAAACCTGACCTTTGAGCAATGGTTTAAAAAACCTGGATATGTTTAGACTTGAGAAAAGACTGGGGGAGGGAGAGAGAGAATGGGACACCTGATAAGTCTTCAGATATGTTAAAGGTTGTTATAAAGAGGATGGTGATCTGTTTTTCTCCATGTCTGCAGAAGGTAGGGCACGAAGTAATGGGCTTAATCTGCAGCAAGGGAGATTTAGGTTAGATATTAGGAGAAATTTTCTGACTATAGTAAAAGCTGTTTTATCTGGCACGTCACCAAATAGAAAGCTCTCTAAACCAGCATTTCTGTTCTTCATTTAAATTCCAGTTTATAGTCTGGTTGGCGTGGGGCTGGCAGGGGGTCTGGAGCATGGGCTCTGGGAGGGAGTTTGGGTGCGGGAGGGGGCTTGGGGCAGAGGGTTGGGGCATGGGAGGGGATGCCGGATCCAGGGGCCACTCACCTTGGGTGGCTCCCCACAAGTGGCGACCTGTCCTGGCTGCTCCTAGGCGGAGGCATGGCAGGCAACTCTGTGCGCTGCCCCTGCTCCACCCTTAGTGCTGCCTCCACAGCTCCCATTGGCTGGGAATTGTGGCCAATGGGAGCTGCAGGGGCAGCACGGCAGGCAGAGGCATCATGCAGAGCTGGCTGCCTCAGCTCCACATAGAAGCAGCTGGAGCAGGTCGCCGAGAGCCACTCAAGGTGAGCACTCCCCCAGATCCGGCATCCCCTTCCGTGCTCCAGCCCGCTGTCCTGAGTCTCCTCCCACACTCAAACTCCCTGCCAGAGCCCGCAACCCAGCCCCCAGCCTCACACACCCTCCTGCAGCCAAACTCCCTCCCTCATAGTTAACCGGCATTTTTCACTTACCAGCAGCCCCCGCTTCCCCAACATGCCGGATAAAACAGCTTTGACTGTAAAGCAGCGTTTCCCAAACTTGGGATGCCGCTTGTGTAGGGAAAGCCCCTGGTGGGCCAGGCCGGTTTGTTTACCTGCTGCGTCCACAGGTCCAGCCAATCACAGCTCCCACTGGCTGTGGTTGGCTGCTACGGGCCAATGGGAGCTGCTGGAAGCAGCTGCCAGCACGTCCCTCGGCCCGCGACGCTTCCCGCAGCTCCCACTGGCCTGGAGCGGCGAAGATCGGCCAGACCTGCGTACGGGGCAGGTAAACAAACTGGCCTGGCCCTCCAGGGGCTTTCCCTACACAAGCGGCATCCCAGGTTTTGGAAACACTGCTGTAAAGGCTAGTTACCTACTGGAATAGGTTACTGAGGGAGGTTTTGGAATCCCCATCATTGGAGGTTTCTAAGAACAGGTTTGACAAATATCTGTCAAGAATGGTCTAGGTAATCTTAGTCCTGCCTCAGATTTAAAGATTCTCCTTATTTATAAACTGCTCTTGATTTAACTCCTTGACCTAGTTGCAAGGTACACTTCCTTATCCATTCTCATATGGTAATCAGCAGGGATTAAATTTTGCTCATTGAAGATTGCTGTATTCTATCCTGTACCAGTGCTGGCAAAAGCATTGCTAGGTCAGGGAGAAAGTGTCTGTTTCATTGTCTTTCGCAAACCTTCCAGGCTAGCCACTAATACTGTATTTGCTTGGGATTCTGAGATCTGAGCTTTAGCTGTGCATTTCTAGGATTTAACGTGTTTGGATTTTTTTAAATTATCAATTTAACCCTAAATTTCCTGGGTGTATAATGCCTGCCTGGTTTTTGGGTTAACTACAACATACCTGTAACAACTTTTTTTTCCTTTCCTCTTTTGGTTCTTAAGGTTGAGAGTGCATGTTAGTAACTTAACTCAATTTTAACTAGTTTTTTGTCTTGAATGTATGTAGATATTGACAAAAGCAAAGTGATTTGGAGTCAGGGCCAAAGTTCTGGACTGACAGCTGACAGCGCACTGATGTGGCCACATTTGCGGTACTTGCAGCGGCATTGGGAGCAGTGCATTATGGGCAGCTGTCCCAGCATGCAAGTGACTGCAATGTGCTTTTCAAATGGAGTTGTGTGGAGTGTGACAGGGACTGTGTTGTGTGTAAGTGGGGGGAGAGAGTGTGCGTTTTTGGGGGGCTGAGAACATGTCAGCATGCTGTCTTGTAAATTCAGACGTCAACAGACCCCCTTCCCCCCCCCCACACCATTCCACATTAATCTATCTTGGAGCAAACTTATCTATCTTGGAGCAGATAAGCAGCTGGCTGTCAGAAACGGAGCTTTCAAACAGCATAACTGCATTCCTACAACGAGTTGAAAACAATGACAAGAGTGGCCACTTGACTTTAAGGGGATTATGGGACGTTTCCGGAGGCTGATCAGAGTGCAGTAATGCAACACCTTGTCCACACTGGTGCCGTGGTGCTCCAGCGGGGGCGCAGCAAACGTTATTCCACTTACCGAGGTGGAGTACCAGCAGCGCTGTAGCCGCAGAGTCAGAGCACTCTATGTGCCTTGCTAGTGTGGACTGGGAGTGAGCTAGGGCACCCGGGGCTCCTTTATTGTGCTGTAATTTGCAAGTGGCATTGGGAGCAGTGCCAAGCCAGTAGATTGCAAAACAGTATGCATCGCCTGTGTATAGGTATCATTAGTCCTGCAAGGTTTAGGCACAGTGGAGAGAAGTGAAGGACTGTGCATTCACCTGCCATTGGAGCCTCTCTTTAAACTTTATTAGTAAAAAAAGAAACCTGATGCTCTCACTTTGCACATCTCTAGCACAGTTCCTGTGAGGCTCACAAAGTGCTTTGAATTAAGCCTCATCAGTGCCGTGAGGTAGTTCTGTTCCTCAGTTTAATCATTTGTAAAATGCATACAATGAAGTTAGGGACTTTCTCCCAGGGTCACACAGCAAGCCAGTGGCAGATGCAGAACAGAACTAGAATTGGTAGCAGAACAGAGGTTCTGATGTGCTTTTTCTAAAGAGATGTAAATATGACTCAAGAGTTCTGATGCCCAGTCCCTACCTGAACCAGTAGGTAACACCCACTCACAAAATGTCTCATGGTGATGGAAATGCATATAAACCAGAGTATACTAGAGTTTGTGGCATAAATATTTAGACACTCTGGAAAAAAAATTAGTTGTGCTTACATGCTGTGTGCCATAGTTTCAAGCAGCAGTATGGAATCATTCCTAAGTTAATACAGATTTGTATATGAAGGAGTCTTGATACGCTGAGCATGTGCAATTGCTGGGTTTTTTCCCTCACCTCTAATATTAACCACTCACAGGTTTTGTTGTAAATACTCAAAGGGCCTGTTATCCTTTGGAAATAGCATCCTGTAACACTTCCTGACTGTTTTCAAAGTTACAGGAGGATGTTTGGCAACAAGTCCTCGGAAAAGCTGGTGCTCTTTTAATAACAAAAAATATTTGGGATGACTTTCTTAGTGAGTTTTAGCACATCCATTATGGTGGCTGAGTGAAACCCCTGGGGAAACCAAAATTCTAATGGAATTGCTGACAATCCTTTAAATTTACAGTAAGCCGCAATACTGTATTTGCTTCTGGGTGACATTCAGCTTTGATTAAATGCTGTAATAAACCTTGCCTCTTGCTGGGGTTTATTTTAAGAGGAAATTCAGAAGGGAACATTGAATACAACTCTGCTCTTGGTTTGTGTTTTGGTCTGTTTCCATCTCAGCATGTCTCCAGTGTTTCTAGATTGACAATTTGTGATGAACCCTAGTTTTAAAAATATATATATATATTTCAGAAATTTGCTGAAATGGAATCCTGTCCTGCCAGTGACAAGATAGGAGACAGAACTTTAGAATTGGGTCATACCCAATTAATTTTCTTACCTGAGGCAATTCACCCATTCTCTGTTGCACCTGCCTTTTCTTGACACCTTAATTAGCTTTTCTAGCAGTACCGCTGCGTGTCTTTGAGAAGTGTGGGCTCTGGTAGGATACGCTTTCTCTTCTTTCTACCTCTTCTTTCCTTTTTTCTCCCACTTCCTGCTCTCTAGCTCTTCCCTATATCCTTCCCTCTCACCCCGCCCACACACAGGATTTTTCCCATTAGATGTTTGTAGTGCTGCTAGTGATCATTGCTGGCACAATGGGGCTGGTTACCTTAGTCTTTGGGAAGTGGCTAGAAATCAGTTAGTGGAGCAAGATTGTGCACCCAGGATATGATCCTGCACCCTGAAATGACCCCTGTTTTAAAAAGTTGTACTAAGGAAAAGAGAGAGAGAGATTGTATGTTAAAGTCTGTGCCATGTTTGGAGGAATGCAATAGTCTCCTCACTGAACTTTTCTGTCTCCATTGAAGCAAAGTGATTTTTCTTCCTAGAAGAAACTGATGATGAAAAGTGTACGCCAGTAACATATTAGGAATACCGAAGCGAAAAGCTGCAGTTACTGTACGGATCATACGCACCACATGCTTCTAACAAGAGATGACAAGGCACACAAACCTGCAGGGGGCAGAATCCCTGACTTAATGAAAATTCCCAAGAGATCAATCTTGTTTTAGTCCTTGATTGCCGAGTCTTAACCATTAAAGTGCTATGCTCTTGAGCTGCTTGGTTTGCATCTTTCAGTTGCTCAAAATTTGGATGGGCAGCACAGGTTTCTAGACAAAAGTCCTTTCCTTCTATGTACTCAAAGGATTAAGAAAGTTTAGAGTGACTACAGGTAAAGCAAATAAAGGAAACAGGATTGCTTGTGGTGGTCTCTGCTTGCACAGTTTCTGAAGTAGAGCCAAAGCTGCACTTTAACACTTGACTGCATTGTTTTCTTTGTGGGTGGGGATGAGTAAATTCCAACAGATTTGTTCCCTTCACTTGCATACTGGAAAGACGGGAAAACTCAAAAGAAATAGAGAATCAATAGGTTTAAATAGACATTCTGCTTCAACTCAGTAGACCAAGGGTAGTCAATAGGCAGACCACGGCCGCGGGCCAAACCCAGACCGCCATACGCTTTTGAACAGACCCTGAAATCTTTTTATTTATGTATTGTCATTGTTGTATTTTTATTACTTTCTCTGGAGTCTGGCCTATCTCAGTGTAACTACATTGCACAGAGGTCTGAAAAATCCACACCCCTGAGTGACGTAGTTATACCGACCTAAACCACCACCACCCATGTAGACAGTGCTGTGTCGACAGGAGAGCTTCTCCTGTCCACATAGCTCCTCCCTCTTAGGGAGGTGGATTGACTATGCTGATGGGAGAAGCTCTCCTGTCAGCGGAGTGACTTCACTTTAGTGCTACAGCAGTGCAGCTGCATTGGTGCAATTGTGCTGATGCAGCATTTTAAGTGTAGGCCTGCCCTAACTCTGGGCGTTCACAGTCCCATCTGCTTAATTTCCTGACTCGAGTCAGTCTGTACTTCTGGAGAACCAGCGGAGAGATGAGTCTTCTGGCTCACTCAGTAAATGGATAACAGGATTTTAGTTGACGTGTCAGCCGGAAGTGTTCCAGCCTGAGTCTCAGGTCCCAGTATGCAAATTTGATGGCTAGAAAAAACATTGGTTTCTTGATAAACTGATCAGATTGCAAATGCAAAACTTCGTGAGGCTTTTCTCTAACCAAATCACTTTTCAAAGTGGAATAGTACTTTGCAGCTACATAGAATAATTCTCACTTATAAAGTTCCATCATCTATTTCACGCTTGGTCCAGCTTGGTCTTAAAATGGCCATTAAAGGCTTTTGCCTTAAGTTTGGAAATACAATAATTCAATTGGAAATTTGCAGACCTTATCTGTGGGCTTCATTGAAACTACATTTCCATTATAACCTTATTAATTCAAATACTGTTCTTATGGAATCCAAATACAGCTGTGTATGCTATGCTGGGTGACTAGTAAAGGAAATAAAATAAAGACCTATATGGACCACTGATTGTCATTGGCTGTCAATAATAGGAAGTTCGATTCTGTTACAAGCTGTGGCATCTTTCTTTTAATTCCATTCTTTCTGGAAATTGTAGCGGTTGGGAGACCAAAATCTGACACCTTTTTGAGAAATTTTTTTAGATTTGTTCAATCCGCAACCACATTTTTCTGTTGATTGATTGACTTAAATTATCTCTTGGAAAAAATCATGTTCTTCTCATGTATCACTCTGTTCTAATGCTCTCCACTTTCAGGTGGATCTAATCAGAATAATGTTCAACATAAACCCTTTGGAGAACCTGAAGGTTTACATCAGCAGTCGCCCTCCTCTTGTGGTCTTTATGATCAGTGTAAGCGCGATGGCAATAGCTTTTCTGACACTGGGTTATTTCTTTAAAATCAAGGAGATCAAGTCACCGGAAATGACAGAGGTATGGTATAATAAGATATGTACACTGACATCCTACAGTAACACGCTTCCTGGTTTTTGTGATGGAACATGCTTATTTAACAGGCATACACAGCATTAGTTTTAACAGTTTGTATGTTTTCTCCTGTGCTAGTGCACAGGACCTGATTGTTTTCATTTGCATTGCTGTATTTTAATCTCTAATTTAGAGATTTTATAAGGAATAATCTTGATACAATTAATTTGATGGGGGGAGGGGACATTAATGTTTTGTCATTAGGAGATTGTGTATGTAACACTCCCCCCTCCGACTCCCACCCTTATTCTGTTCTGACAAACGGCTTGATTCATGGAAATTCTACTGATCTTTGTTGTAACTTACCTTGCAAAACTCTTCCATAGTTTAAGTGCATTTTGATAAAAGTATGTGAGCTAAACTTCATTGGGAGTTACCTGTATGAGAGAGACCAGGGCTCCTCACTAGACAAAGTTAGTGTAAGTACACCAACATTATTAATTTCATTTGTAGCTCTGTATTCTACCATGCTCTTTATAGCTTTGAAAATGAGTATTTGATCAGTGGGGGTGAAGTGGGAATCAGAATTGGCATTTGATTTATAAAAACAAACACACACAAGCACCAGATATTTCTCCTATTGAGAGTGTTGCCACTTACTTCAATGGGACGGTAGGATTGAGTTTGTCTTGGTGACATGGAATAATATATATTTAAAACTAGATATTAAAAATCTGAACTGCTCTTTGAAGAAGTGACAGTACAGAATAATTTTGCTGATCTAATGTGTCATCTAATCTAGATTTTTGTCTCACTTTTTAAAGGACTGGAATACTTTCCTTCTGAGGTTTAATGATTTGGACTTCTGTACATCAGAGAATGAAACCTTAAAACATCTCATCAATGATACCACAACTCCAGAAAGTACAGTGACTAGCGGACAAGCCAGATCTTCTACACAATCGCCACAGACTCTTGAGGACTCTGGTCCAGTAAACATCTCTGTGACAATCACTCTGACACTGGACCCACTCAAACCATTTGGCGGGTATTCCCGTAATGTCACACATCTAAGTTCCACAATTTTGGGGCATCAGATTGGACTCTCAGGTATGCAAAATTTGATTGTTCCAAGAGTGAATAATAATTACACTCCTAATATTACAAATGTCTGAAAAAGGAATATAAAAATCTAGCTAGTCACTAAAGAGACAAATCATTTGCTTAGACACTATGTGCATTGCTAAAATTGTTGTCGGTACTTCACAATAATGAGCCTGTGAGATTTCTTTTTGGCAAAGAGTAATATTTCCCTTATTTGGGGTAATAGGGAAGATGTATGTAAAGTAATACATGTACGCTACTTTGGAGTCTAAAAAAGATCCATCAGCCCAGTCACATTCATCTGAAAGTATTTTCAAAACGAATTTCTGATCTTGAAAAGCTGCTACGTGCTTATGCAGGGTACACTTGAGGGCTGCTGATCAGTCAGTCAGTTTTGGTGGTGGTGAATCCTTTTGCATTAACCATCCAGCTGTACATTAACTGAAAATCTCTTGTTGATTTAAAATCTAAAATACAAACTCGTTCAGGATAAAGCTGCTGAAAAGAAGCAACAGTTGTAAAACTTTCTAGTGATGCTAAGATGATGAAAGAGTCCTAACCTATTCTGTTGCCTTGCCTGGCCAGATGGACAAGTCAGTGGGTTGTGGAGACTTATTAGAAGTGGTTTACAGTAACTATTTAGAGTTAAAGTTCAGCATGTTTAATTTTACAGTGGTGCTATAAACATCAGTGTGGCTTGCACCTGAAATATTCTATAGCAAACATAGGCCACAACTGAAAACCGCCTCTTACAGCAAATTTCTCTAGTCTTTCCTGAACGATATCATGTAATTTCTGTTGATCAGACTACCTGATATCAAATCCGGTTTATCCCTGGGGACCCTAAGTTTATTATTTTGAGAACCCAGTGATTTAGTCTTGTCTCTTTTATAGTTTTATCTGTTGATGAGGTTGTGCATATTAAGGCACTTTTCAGCAGTTATATCTGCATGGATTTCTCTATAGTAAAAATTAAACGGCAGAAAAAGCAGATGATGAACTAAGGTTTTAGGTGGGGAACGGCTAAAATTCTAAGATGTAATTACCGATAAAATTGTTGCAGACAATGGCCCAGATGATGCACAGTTATAGAGAGGTTTTCTAAGTTCAAAAGCTTGTAAAGGCCCAATGGTCATGGGACCAGGTCCAAAATGTCATCCGTGCTAATAATTGGGGGGGAGGGGGGGGAGTCTGTAATTTTCCTGGTATTTCTTTGCCTCCTACAATGATAGCACAAAGCTGTGTCCCCACAAAAGTGCAGTCGACCACACGCCTTTTCCTAGTACTTGTTGCTGTTACTGCTCTCAGCATACCAACAATTTCTTTCTTTCTAAAAGGCAGAGAATCCCATGAGGAGATAAATATTACGTTCACCCTGCCTGCTGCTTGGAATTCAGATGACTGTGTTCTCCATGGTCACTGTGAGCAGGTGGTATTCACAACCTGTATGACTGTCACAGCAGCCAGCAGTGTGTTTCCTGTCACAATGTAAGTGCCTTTCTAATTATTGGTTCTTAGGCTGGTTACCTCAAATGTACCCACTACTCTCTTAATGCTTTTCTTATGCTCCCCATGATGCTGTAACATTGACTTTGGAAGTAAGTGATACATTCTCTTTTTAGTGGTATAAAGTCCAGTTTGTTTTTAAAAGACATTTGCTGTCTTTACTAACACAGTAGAAAAAAAACAGGAGTACTTGTGGCACCTTAAAGACTAACAAATTTATTGTAGCATGAGCTTTCGTGAGCTAAAGCTCACTTCTTCGGATGCATAGAATGGAACACACAGACAGGAGATATTTATACATACAGAGAACATGAAAAGGTGGAAGTATGCATGTTTTCATGTTCTCTGTATGTATAAATATCTCCTGTCTGTGTGTTCCATTCTATGCATCCGAAGAAGTGAGCTCATGCTACAATAAATTTGTTAGTCTTTAAGGTGCCACAAGTACTCCTGGTTTTTTTTGCGGATACAGACTAACACGGCTGCTACTCTGAATCCTAACACAGTAGAGTTTCCCTGGATGTTGTTTAGCTACATCTCACGTGCGCTCACTTGCTCTTTCTCCACATGTTATGTGCACTGATGGAGTTCTAGCCACAATCCAGGGAATGTGGACAGGAATTATAGAATTTATAGTCTTGAAACTATCCTGATAAAGCCCTGTGCATCTAAGTTACAACTGTTTAAACATGACTCTCGTTTTGGAAGGGATATTTACACCTTGTGCTTCAAGTTTAAACCAGTTTCTAACTACTAGGGACCAGATTGAGACCTACATGTGGTCAGATTATTCCACATATGTCTACTGTAGGGTTCTTACGCCATTCTCTGAACTGTCTGGTTCTAGCCGCTGTCAGAGGGAGGATACAGGACTGGGTAGATTACCGATCTGATCTGGTATGGCAGTTCCTGTGTTCCTAGTTGTGTTCACCTTCAGAGTTTCATGTTAGTACTTGATGTCCTAATATCGATTTTTCCTTCATTTCAAAATATTATCACTTTGGTTTTAAAAGTGCAAAAGTATTCAAGGGTTTTCTGGACTTCTGCATCCCTAACTTGCTGAAAATGGCCAGTTTCTCTCTCCAGTTCAGAGCCAGCTTAGCCTGAGTCATGTCTACTTTAAAGCTTCTCAGAAATGATGCTGGCCGTCTGCAGCATAAGCAAACGGCGGATGTTGTAAGAGAGAGAAACGTGTTCTGAAAACTTTCTTTAAACTGTAATATCTTTAGCCATATTCATTGTTCCATTTAAAGTGATATACTGTGGGGAAACAGCTGGTTCAGGGGATTGGTCTGGCATATAGATCCTTTAAGCGCTATATAAAAGCTAGGTGTGGCAGTGTTTATTATCTCTAAGTTGGTAGCTTGATCAAAGCTCAGATCATTGGTGACAAAAGGTTGATTCTTTCTGGCAACTGGTCTATATCAAACGAGTTTGGTCTCAGCCTCTTCAGCAGTAGAAGGGTGTTCACAAAAACGGTATTATGATTGACTTCCCCCCACTTTCTTCAACAACCGTGTCAAGGGGACAAGGCTGAATGGGCACTGGCGAGTGAATGCCTCTCTTGCATAGAGGTGGCATTGCCAGGTCAGTGTGGGGAAGATAACATTCCTGCTGCCTGCGCTGTATCTTTTTGTCCTGTGATTGCAGGGGTGTTAACAGGCCGCTTCACCTTGAATGATCTCTAAGAATACATCTTAACTTTTTATGCTAAACAGTCTTTCACCTTGTATTTAGCTGAGAGACACTAAGTACGTTTCCCAGTTCTGTTCTTTGGATAGAATCCTTCAGTGCCACACTAGTCGGTTCCTGATGGTAACAGACTTTCCCCTTGTCTTCTCTCCACACCTATGGATTGAGAACACGAAGTTCTTGTTCTTTATCCCCCTTGCCTCTAGAGCTTGGGGTCCATTCACCTGAAAGCCGTATTAAAAATATCAGAAGGTTTTTGAAACCTAGTACATACTCCTCTCATTTAATGATGGGGGGTTGACTTTTTGGAATGGATTGCAATGCAAGTTTAATGTTACTATAGGTTCAGGGCTTCCTTTTCCTTTCGTATTAGATTTTGCCATTACACTATGGATGATCCTGAATAAAACAAGACACTGTTTACACTGTTCAAAGAGAGAATGACCCTTACTATGTTCTGAGAGTCAGCCATAGAGGACACTGAAAATGACAATTCATCTGCTTGTTTTGTCTTTTTTGTTTTTTGTTTTTTTTTTAATCCTCAGTCAGCCACCACATTGTGTTCCTGAGACGTACAGCAATGCTACCCTCTGGTACAAGATCTTCACTACAGCCAGGGACTCAAATACAAAATATGCACAAGATTATAACCCTTTCTGGTGTTACAAAGGAGCCATTGGAAAAGTCTATCATGCTTTAAATCCCAAACTAACTGTTGTAGTTCCTGATGTAAGTGCTAATGCTCTACATTCCATTGACTGAATACCTCCTGTCAATTTAACTGAATAAGAGAGTCTTCTCTTGGTGATCTAAAATAGTTGCATAGTACTGCTTTCTTAAATAGTTGCTTGCAGTGTTGTTGTAGCTGTGTTGGTCCCAAGATATTAGAGCTACAAGGTGGGTGAGGAGATATCTTTTGTTAGACCAGCTTCTGTTGGTGAGAGAGAGAAGTTTTCAAGCTACACAGAGCTTTTCTTCAGGTCTGAGAAACCTGCACAACACCTTCAAAAGATGAGCCTGGGAGCTTAAATTCATAACTTAGCTAGACACTAGAAAATCATGGTCTTAATAAAGACACTGGATTTATAGTTTATTACAATCTGTAATCCACTAACCCCTTTTTGTCCTATGATTGCAGGGGTGTTAACAGGCCGCTTCACCTTGAATGGTCTCTTAGAATACGTCTTAACTTTTTATGCTAAACAATCTTTCACCTTGTATTTAGCTGTTGGACACTGAGTACCTTTCCCAGATCTGCAGAAGAGCTCCGTGTAGCTTGAAAGCTTGTCTTTCACCTCCAGTAGTTGGTCCCATAAAAGAGAGTACGTCACCCACCTTGTCTTTCTTAAATAGTTGCCGTAGCTATGTCAGAGGTGGCTGCATTTCAGTGGTGGGCGTGGTGATCCCCAGATATCTCAAATGTGCCTCACAGCTTCATTAATTAAGATTTGTAATTTGAAATCCTCTGATTAAAGCTGCTACTGTTTTATATATCAAATGCAAGAGTAGCGTAATGAATGTTGTTAAAATGCAGTCACTAGTGCAAATTAAATATTGTTAGGAAAATGTGTAAGTTATCCTTAACTGCCAAAACTTAGAGCTCCCTTACTACCTTCAACTTTTAGAAGTTCTGCAGTAGCAATGTAGAGGATACCCTTTGTATTGAGAAGAAACAAGGTTATGAAAGTGGCTTCTTTGCTAATCTGCTAAACATTGCTTGGCTGTCAAATGCCTTCTCTATGTACAGCATCAGTAAACGGTTTTATTTCTCTGTGCAGGATGATCGCTCACTAATAAACTTGCATCTCATGCATACCAGTTATTTTCTTTTTGTGATGGTGATTACAATGTTCTGCTATGCAGTTATTAAAGGTAGACCAAGCAAACTGAGGCAAAGCAATACAGAGTTCTGCCCTGAAAAAGTAAGTTGACCTAAGATAATACATACAGCATTGATGAGGGGGAGGGGAAATTAGAAAAGATCCCTTGACGTACGAAGTTTACATTATTTTTGGTATACAATGGTGATTCACGTCTCTCCCAACCTCGTATCTCACTGGAGGGCAGTAAATAATGGCACTGTAAAGGTGACTTGTTATCTTTGTATCCAGCCCCTGGATGTAGTGGAGAAACAAGGTAGACGATTCCATTCAGAAATTAAATGCCTTGATTAAGAGTAGGGTAGTGTAATCTGTGGCTAAAGCAGAGGATTGAGAATCATGACTTGTGTGTCAGCCACTGGCACTAAGACCTTGAACAAATCACTTAGCTGCTTTATGCCTCTGTTTTGCCTCCTGTTTGAAAGGCGTACAATAGTCCTCTATGCCCTGCGGGTGCTCAGAAGCTTAACAAGTACGTATGTATATAGTGCTGGTAGATCCTTCAATCATAGATTCTTATTCTGTAAATGTAGGGTATTCGTTGTAGTTCAGTAAATGAGGAAGTGATTTTGGTTTTTTAATACCACTAATATGTAACGTCAAGTAAACTGTATTTACAACACGGTATATTATTTGCACTTTGGCTTATATAAAGTTTGGCTTACACAGCTTGAAATAGTGTTAAATTCTCTTATTACAAGAAGACAGAATACATTTATTAAAATATTGCTATCACAGCTAGTTCTAATGTTTGTAATTAGCATTAAAGAAAATTAGTGCTGATGTTGGTTTAAGGGCAGTTAGACTAATTATATATACGCATACACGCGCACGCACACACACACACACACACACTCTCTCTCTCTTTGCTTAATGGATTAAATCCGGATGTATTTAACTATGTAACAAGAAGCTACAATGTACTATCCTTCATTATTAGGGAAACTTCCTACCAAGAGCTGAATATCTTTGAATATTTTATAAATACCAATTACAAAATATCTTCAGATATATTTTGGTCTTTGCCATTCTGAGGACTCAGGGTTGGAATGACAGACATCCTGGCTGCATAGAGATAAGTAATGTGCAAATAGAATTGATTTCAATTATACGCAAGCTCTTAATTCTGTAATTTTTTTTTGTTTTACTTTTAGGTTGCTTTGTCAGAAGCATAATCCATCTCCTCCTTTTACTGAAAATGGCTGAGAACCATAATCATTGCCTGCTGAACCCAGACTGGGTCTTAAGACTTTGTGAATACATTATCTTGCAATGTTGGTTTATTCCAACCAAAGACATTTCAAGTGCCTGTAATTGATTTGTACATATTTATAAAAGTATATTCAGATGATGCACTTGTTCCGCATAGTAGTGCGGCAAGAATCTTTAAACCTTTACCTGTGGACATAGCTGAATGTTTGTGTAGATAATAGATATGTTTAGTGATAAGGATCACGTAGTCAGAGCAAGATATTTTTGTCCAGCTGCATCTGGGCATGTTAAGATGCCTTTCCAAATGTCTCAAACAATACAAACCCTTTGTTTTTGCCCAATGATATGTACAGTGTGTTTGAAACAGTATGCATCTTTGATATAATATTGCATTTCCAAAGCCACTGATCTACTACATAAATTCAATGTGTGTATGTGGCTTAATACTTTTTTCCACTTTCTCCTTGCTTGCAAGAAAAGATATCAACATTTCTAGATTTTTTTTTTTAAAGAGAAATACATATTCACATTTTAATACTGCTGTAGTTAGGACAAACTTGTGCTTTTATCCAGGATTTAATAAAAAAGGCAAAGTTTTGTTTTAAAATCCTTTCTATTGCAAAGTGCTAAGTTTCACTTTTCATGTGGCCTGCTGGAATGGCAGAGCATTGATCAGCATTGGGGTTGTATGCAAAGCTTTCCACTTACTTTGCCTCCCCCCCACAGGCTTTAAACCAGGAACTTCCTTGGAATAAAATAGCTTTTTATAACCTGTCTAAAAAGTGGATTTAAAAAAAAAGATGCATTCTATTAATAGTCAGTCAGTTGTGGCTCCAAGTAGCCTGGTGAAGTGCAAATAACAAAGGGAAAAGGAAGATACAGTAACTTAAGTGCTTCATGTTGGACCTTTCACACATCTCTAGCGGGCAGCTGAAAATGACATGTTTTTATTAGCTTTGTCCAATTTTTATCTACTATTGTCTACTGAGGGGAAGTTGACAACTAGTGGGTTAGTCCTGTTGTGAGTAAATTGAGGGAAACCTTGCCTGAGAAATTCGTATTGGTCTTTGTGTCCATTCTTAAAATCAGAGCAGACTTGATTTTTTTTTTTTGAGTGCTTTTGTTTTGTGGGTTTTTTCCCATTTCTGGCTTATTCAGTCTCCTTCCAGCCTGTCCTCCAGTTAGCTTTTTAATTCTCGTAAGACAGAAGTTTCCTATAGACACTTCCACCACGGCTTTTAAAATCTCACTGGTTGCCTTAATGACCCTTCATGTCGTCTTTCAGCCTTCCTGTCAGGTAGCGCAATTAAAAATGTGTGTACATTTTTCTTTGATAAGTTTCACACTGCCATGTGATACACGAAACTGTAAATCCAATTCAAAGATTGTAATCGCTGATATGTTGGCATAAAATCCTCTGTGTCTAGACACTGTTGAATGCACATTGTTGTGTTCTGAAGATCATTTTATATATTGTATAAAATTGATTTAGGACTTTAATGTATTGAAGATTCATATGTTTCTTCAGAATGTTTGAAGCAAAACAATCAGACTTTTCTTCAGAAAATAGTTCCTCATATAATTGGGCTTGCTTTACACGGTGTATTGGTTATTTCACTAAAATGTGTTTTCTCCAGATACCTTAAGATTAAACTTTAGAGACAGCCATTTAGTTTGAAATCCAGAAATGAAATAACTAAGGCTTCTAATCTTCAGTTGAAGCTACTGTTCACTGGTAAAACTCCACCAACGAAGCAGTAAATTTACTGAATACAAATATGGAGAAAGCTTAAAGTGAAAATCTCTTCTACTGCTCCTAACTTAGGCATCCCCCTCCTTTTATTTAGTACTCGTCTTTGAAACTGACTAGGGGGTAGTTCAGAACAGATAACTCTGGAAGGAGGTTGACATCATCATGTAAAGATACTTTAAATAAATCCAAAATCTGTTCTCTAGTTCAGCAAACTAATGTCAAACCCCAAAAGCGCCAAACAGAACTACCTAGACAGTAAAACACAATTGAGTGTGTTGGGGGGAACAGGTTTTTATAGGAGACGTTTTCGGTAATTAGAGGGGCCAGCTTAAAAAATACATAGTCAAACCCCACAAACAACTGCACTGCAATAAACATTAAGCTCAGATTGCAACCCACAAATGCAAGGAGATTAGCATTACGGGCATATTTTTCATTCTTAACTTAACCCTTTGTACCTAGTTAGTGCAGCCCGTAGTCACCCAGTAGGCTGAGACTTTGTCATACTTACGAGTGTTGGATTGTACCTAGGCCCAGCGTACAAAAATTAAATGCAGCCAAGCAGAAGGGTAAAAACTTAATATTAAAGTGGTTGTTCGGATCATATTGATCTTTCCTTTTTGTTTTCTTTTTCTTTTTAACTATGACTTGAATCAGTTTTGATTCTATTTGTAAGTGTTTTCTTGTTGGTAGAAAGCTGCCATTTCTGTTGCATTTTTCTTTGGCATTACATAGAAAGTCTGAGCCGTGGTTTACAGCCTTCCTCTGCAGGTAATGTAGGGTTAAGATGGTATTTTTTTAAAAAACATTTCACTTGTATTGTTGCATGATGGTTAATAGCTGATTTGGTAATGACACTTCTCTCCTATATTAATTTTGTGTTTGTAAGATGTGCATATTGCTTTGCAGAATAAAAAAAATGTTTATTCTGTTCTCTTTATTTTTTTTTATTTTTTTATTATTTTTTTAAGCAAGTCCTTATGGACGTTTCATAAATCATCTCTCTTTAGGCTGTGTGCAACACAAGGGACTTTGTTTTGACAGTGCACAGTAGTCTGGAATTTCAAACCCTGTCTTGTGCGTATGCTCCAATAAACACTTCAGTTTAGACTTTAAAAATATGTGTCATGCAGGAGGGGAGATAGCTGTTTTGATGTCCAGCATGATAAAATGCAGCACTCATGACACTGAGACCCATCTAACCCAGATATTTCTCTTGTGCTTGAAGCTCCGGTCTCCTGCTGTGCAGTTAAAGGTAGATCGGCAAGCTTCAGACACGCAGTACAAATTTCTGCACTGAAAAGATAACAAGAGGGCTAAGATGAGAAATGCCTGGTGGGAGCAGGGGCAGCAAATAGCTTTAGTTACCTCTGAGATAGTTAATGCAAAACAGGACAATTTCACGCCTCAGTAAGAATTTTTTTTGTCTTGACAGTTTCCCTTTAAAAGTTAATCTCCTTGGCTACGTTTTCCTGTAGCACTGTAGATTGCTTCCTTTTCAGATCTCTAACAGCTGGGACAGTGAAGCCAAAATGGTCATTTTCCCTCTTGTCATTTTCGTTTTCTGGTTCTCAAGCCATACACAAGCTCATGGGTGTGCTGTTTGGCGGGCAAGAACGGCAATGAAAACCTCGACATCCAAACAATACCATTCATGAGCACTTTGTCTAGTGCCTTCACCCATGCTTGCCTCTAAGTTTTTGCACATCTATAAACATTTTTGCAGCTTTTTGCTATACTCTTTCCGGATCACTTGTCTTATGCTAGAGGTTTTCAAATTGGGGAGGCCCCTCTGGAGGTAGCACGGAATGTATTCTGGGGGGGATGTGAGAAGGGGTGGGGTGGGGAATTAATGCACACCTTTTTACCCACAGCAATGAATAACTAGCAAAGCTAATTCCTCCAGGTCCCCGGATGGCGCTGTCCATTTTGACGGATTTCTGTTAAGCTTGCATAGCATTATACAAAGTCATTGCCATCTGTGTGTTAATCCGTTTTGCTAAGACACAGCGTGCACGTTTAATTATAAGCATCCACCACAATCGTGGTTTTGCTTGTGCTCGTATTACAGTGGATTGTTGGCTTTGTTTGAATCAAGGCCTTCCCATTTTTAACATGTAGTGAGAGTTGCATGTTGGGTTATGTACATTGTGTGGCAAGAGGGCAGCGGCATAAACTACTACAGACTAACAGAAGGGGGTGTGTTCAGATAAGTTTGAGAACCACTGTCCTATGCCATTATAAATGAGGCTAATATTGGAGGTGGAGGATGGGGAAATGTTGATCTGACTGAAAATTGAAATGAAGCGTTCTGAGCCAAGGGGTGAAATTTTGAGGATTTAAGGCTAATCAGTTAGTTGTGGTGATGAGGGTGAGAAGAGGGGAGATTTTTCTTTTTCCAGAAAGGGAAAAGAGAGAAACTTTTGGCATAAAATAAAGTCCTTTAAATGATCCTTTATATGGACTTGCTGCCTGTTCGTACGCTACAATTTTGGGTAATGTTGACTACCTGCACAGTAACTTCTGTCACAATGTAACACAGTTTAAAATCTGTTGAATTACTTCCATTGACCTGAAGCTTTAACCGAGAGCGTGTCTTGATTTGGTGAGGAACAGACGTCTCTTTGAGCTGGTTTGCATGCTTCATACTCCCAGAACTGCAGTTAAAACTGTCTGGAGTTCTCCTGCTGGCTTCTGGGGCTCTGGTTTTGAGAGCTGGCAGACGGGCTCTCTCTGGGCTAATCTACACACCCGAATTGCACTCATTTAGATCAGTTGCTATCACTCCTGTGTGTCAACCAGGCCTCGGTAGTGTCCCTCCCTTTGGCGGGCCCCTAGAACTGAAGTCTGGCCTTTGAGTTCCAAGGGCAGGCCTGTATATTTTGATACGCTCTTGGTTGTTTCTCCTCCATCTCCACCTTGTGAATCAGACGGTGGCTTGTTCTCTTTCCCTGCAGCAATCTCCACTGCTACACGGTGAGCGGCTTGCGTAACTGAATGCCTAAGAGAGGCCTCCTTGCCATAGGCACAGCCTAAATTATTTAACTGAGTGAGACTTTGCCCCCAGCATGGCTCCAGGGAACTTGAGGGAAGGATGGAAATGGCTGTGTCAGTTGGTTACTGTTGATGTATACGGGTATAGAGCAAAGAACTTGTTCAGCCTGCCTGGAACCAGTTGCAAAACCCTCTTTTCTGTCTCTGGCGCAGAGGAAGGCTGAACAGCACCTCATGTTTCAGCTGGGCATCACACTAGGGCAACAGTGGAGGGTAAAAGGGACTCCACCCAGTCAACCAAAGCCCAGGCACTGAATGTTTGACGAGTACAGGAAAGCCCATCTTGCTTGAGTGGGGCATAAAAAAGCTGTCATGCTCTGGCTTATTCTGCACGTAAGCTATCAGCAAATGTAACCCCCCTCTATTGTGTAAAAGAATGGTAAAGAGCTGGGCCACCATCAGTCTCAGGGAGAGGAAGGTCTGATAATTGTAGCAAGAACACTCAAGATAGCTCAGTGGTTTGAGCATTGGCCTGCTAAACCCAGGGTTGTGAGTTCAATCCTTGAGGGGGCCATTTGGGGAACGGGGTAAAAATCTGGGGATTGGTCCTGCTTTGAGCAGGGGGGTTGGACTAGATGACCTCCTGAGGTCCCTTCCAACACTGATATTCTAAATTTCTAAAAGAATTAGGGTTTCCTAGAGCTATCGTGCTGGGTGGTGTATGATTCTAGTGTCACTGTCCTCGCCTATAGCCCTAACACCTACCTCGGCTAGTGCTAGGCTGGTCACTGTTGTAACAAAAAGATCTTCTCCTTCAGCCCGTACTAAATCCTTTGTCCCTAGGCTGGCGGAGTGGGGGAAGCAAGGCTCTAGGACACGTATTCATTTGTTTTCCCTTTTAAACAAACATACTTCTGTAACCAAAGGAGGAAGCAATACCATCTGGCAAAGGAGCAAGTTTACTCAGTGAATTTCCTGGCAAGGCTTATGCTTCCTGAAAAATAGCCTTGGTCTGCAAACATCACAGTATAATATTACATTTGTGTAACCTTGGAAGGGGAGCAGGAGGGGCTGTATTTCTCGGCAAGCATTTGGAAAAATACGTGACCCATGGTTTAATCTGGTCTATTGTAAGGAGGGTTTGTTTCAGTACATAAGAGAGGCAGAATTTTAATGTAGGCCCCTAGGCTGCCTCCTTCTGGCACATACTGGATTAAGCATCAGATGGGGAGCATATTCCATTGCTCTTGATATTCAGCAGGGCTCCCCCTGGAGTGGGACAGGTTGAGGAAGGGGGGTGTGGGGAAGCCGTCTCCAAAAGGGATTCATTTTGTGACAAATTAACCCCGATGCTGTGTCCAGGCTATGAACGTTTTATAAGCAGCCCCACTAAGCAGTGAGAAATCCTGCAACGCTTGCTCATCTGAAAACCATGCCAAAGCCATATTTACAATCGGATTACAGCAAACATTAGCAAGCTGTTCCACCGGTGAAGGAGAAGCACCATCTGCCACCAGCCAGGACGTTTCCACAATCAAATATTTTACCCCCCAATATTTTGATACTTTTGTGAAAACTGAAGACAAGGACCACGTCTCTCTTTACAATAGGGCCTTTTTTAGCAAATGCCTTCTCTCTTCCACTCTCCTCCCACTTGCACATCAGCAGATCCGTTTGCACTTGCTGATGTTCAGATTGGTTTAGCAGCCTGGGCTGCAGAGTTCATAAAGACTGGTTGTAGAGTGGCCCAAGAGGACAAGCAAATCAACTAAGACTGAAGGGTTGAATGCTATATGAGAGGATTTAAACTCTTCAAATGTGGGGACCTGAAATTAGGCAGCTTTTCCAGATGTGCTGAGACCTGACCTGCAGCTTCCATGCAGCGCCTCTGAAAAAACAGGCCTTCAATGCAGGTGTCTAAATCTGGATTACAATTCAAACCAAAGTAATACCAATTGTGATCTCTTGTCCACGGGCTCTGCAGGGCCTAGTGCATGGTGCACAGGACTGGGACTCAGGAGACTTGGGGCCTAGTGCTGGCTCTGCTGCTGACCAGCTGCATGACCTTAGGCAAGTCACTTCACTGCTCTGTGCCTCAGTTTCCCCATCTGTAAAATGGGGGTGATGGTACTTTTGAGACCTATGGAGGGGAAGTGCTGTAGAAGAGTGAGGTGGAATTATGCACCTTGCACTTGTTAATGTCTGCTGCATACCTTTAATAATGCTTTGGCCTTAGCGTACTGTTCAGCTATAGAGCTCAAATGACTTTACCAAGCTGTCTAAGCGTCATTGTCCCTGTTTTGCGGATGGGGAAACTAAGGCAGAGGAAGTTGGGGTGAAGTGGCTTACTATGCTCCCAGACTCTCTCAACTTCAAAACCCTGGTTTTAGGATGCCTACTCTGTGTAATCCTCTGGCCCACGGTGCTTCCCACTTAATAAAAGTTTTACTGTCTGGAGACCTCTTATGTAGAGGTGTTTGCTCAAGAGACATTAATACCATCACCTCTGGCTGGGGCCCGGGTAGGGTGACGAGATGTAAGATTTTATAGAGACAGTCCTGACTTTTGGGTCTCTTTCTTGTATAGGCTCCTATTACCCCCCCACCCCTCTCCTGATTTTTCACACTTGCTGTCTGGTCACCCTAGGCCCAGGGTCCTATTTCACCTGTGCGGTCAGCTTGTATTCGCCGTGTACCATGACTCATGCACCTTGCTCTAACCAAGTGCCAGACGAGGCTGAACTGTGTAAAGCTGAAGAAATAGGAGGGGGCATGAACGAAGCAGTGGAGTGAGCTCCCGCCCCGTTGGAGAGGACCTGCTGGTCAGCACTTAGCCCTGCTTTTCAAGAGGAGATGAATGAGTTGCAGTGGGCTCTGCTTGAGCTTTCTATCACGCTGGAAGGGGGCGATCTCCTCTGGGGACCCTTTCCTCACCCATCCCAGAGAGGAATCCCCTCCCTTACCAGTGCAATGCAGCTACTGCTGAAGGGGAAGAGGGGCCAAGCATGCTGCAGATATGAGGGATTTGGGGCTAAATGACCTGGGGGCAAACCCAGTCTCATCCCAGAGACCCCCTACTTCTGTGCTGAAGGGGCCGTGTCACCTCCAGCTGTTCAAAGCTGTGGCCCAAGGACCTCTAGGCGCTACAGCCATAGACTCAGGTTCTCTGGGCTGCCGGAGCTGCAGTCAGAACGAGTCCGGGGGAAAGGGGGCTTTGAGTCATCTTCACATTCCCTTGCTCCTGGCCTTGCTAGGTCAGCACAGGCCATAGAAGCCTAGTATTTTCCACTGGCTGCAAATGAGCAGCAGGCAGTTCTGCCAAGCAAGGATCAGCTGGGTGCAGGGGCTCCGGCATTACCCTGAGGGGGCTAAAACAGGGTGGCGTAGAAGGGCCTCAACAGAGCTGAAGACCTGGCCCTAGATGTGTAGATCTCCGGTTACCTCAGCTGTCATCAGCCTACTGCAGGGACCACAACTAAAAATCCTGGGTGGCATTTTCAAGAGCAGCCAGCAGTGGCCTCACTGTTCCCACGGGGCTCAAACCCTTGATTTCAGTGGGAGCAGCAGTTAGGCCAGCGCTGAGCATGTTGGAAGAGCCCAGCCCGTGTACGTGGCCATTTGCTATTTGTCTGGGTTCCCCAGGCGCTAGAAAAAGACACACACAGATGCTCTAGCAAAGAGAGATTTGGGCCTTCGCTCAGTCTGAACGGTAACGTTACTCCTCTGGGCAGCCCCTCTGAGTCCCGGTGCAGCAGTTCACAAGTGCTAGTCAAGGCCCCGTGGGGGCTGCTGCTGGTTAGACTGACACTGCCTCTTTCACAGGTGCAGACGGTAACCTCTGATTGCACCCCGGCCCGCCTGACAGGGAGGAGGGCACGAATTGAGCAGCACCTGGGTGAGCTGCCCACTATCAAGCCTCTCAGCTCCAGGCTGCTGGTTACTCTGGAAGCAGCTCGCAACCTTAGCTGAGCTGTGGGGCTGTTTTCCCAGGGTGGGTCAGGAGGTGAATTGGCTCAGGTTGGAGTTCGTAGCCCAGCCAAGCAGCATTAAACACCCCGGTGGAAACTGGGAGTCCCTGGATTCCCTCTCCCAACATCTGAGCTGGCTGCAGCTTCCTGGGAGGTGAGTTCCCCTCCGCGGGCCTGTGGGGCGCTGAGGAGAACGCAATCGTTGTGGTTTTGACAAAATGGTACTTCAAAATGAAGTCAAATGGGCTTTAAAAGGGCAGTTGGGTAGAATGAAAACTGACAGGCCCCTAACCCAGGGGTTCTCAGACTTTTGTACTGTGACTCCTTTCACCCAGCAAGCCTCTGAGGGTGACGCCCCCCCATTATACATTAATTTTTTATATATTTAACACCCTTATAAATGCTGGAGGCAAAGCAGGGTTTGGGGTGGAGGCTGACCGCTCATGACCCCCCATGTAATTACCTCATGACCCCCTGAAGGGCCCTGCCGCCCAGTTTGAGAACCCCTGCTCTAACCAAAGGGGGATGCTCGGTGGTGGGGAGCTGAATTGTGAGGGAGCCAGTGTATCATGTGGATTAGTGCTCAATCCAGTTTTATTTGCCACCGTTATTAATGAACTGGAAGAGAGTAAACAGCCGGATAATGAAATCTGTAGAGGAAATGGGAATTTCCGATGTTACTGAGATGAGAACTAGATTAGCAGGACTGAGAGACATTAGAAACACAAGGGGAGGGGGGCATAATCTGAATAGATTAGGGAGAGACCTCTGTGGTGAACTAATTCCAAACACCCCCCACCCCCAATGGTGGGCAGGGGAGAGACATAGGAAGTAGTGATGCAGGAGGGAGAGTGGGTTGCAAACTAGATATGATTGTTATAGTGCAATATGGTAATGAGGCGGGTACAATTTTGGGTTGCTTGCATACAAGGATGATATCCCAGAGCAGGGAGGTCATAGACTTCCCCTCTGTAGCTCCGGTGCAGCTGCCTGTGGAATATCGAATTCAGTCCTGGGCACCTCTCTACCAGCAGACGGGTATTCAGAAAGCAACAGAAACAATCACTGGGGCTGGATGATCTCATTTCTCAGAAGAGATTAAAAGAAGTCAGCCAATAGGCTGGCTAAGCAGCGACTAGAGGATTCCTCAGCTGTTTAGGGTGATCTAATGTATATAACAGAGGGGGGGGGGGGGAATGTCTCCAGGTGAGGGCCTATCAGAATGGTCTCAAAGGGGACCATTACATCACCCCTGAGAGAGGAGAGGACAAAGTGTGAGTAAATGTTCAGTAGGGAGCAGCGCTGAAATGGCTTCTGGAATAAATAGGTTCCAACAGGGGTCTTCCACCTCTAACTTCTCTGAGGTGAAAAGAACGAGGAGTCCGTGTGGCACCTTAGAGACTAACAAATTTATTTGGGCATAAGCTTTTGTGGGCTAAAACCCACTTCATCAGATGCAAATTTGTTAGTCTCCCTAAGGTGCCACAAGGACTCCTCGTTCTTTTTGCTGCTACAGACTAACACGGCTACCACTCTGAAACCGGTTCTCTGAAGTGAAATCTCTTGCACTGCCGCTCTCTGACTGTCTTGTATTCATGTGGGGGGTGGGGGGGGGGGGGGGAGTTTACGCTTCATGGCCGCTAGGTGGCAGCAGGGCTCTATTAGGTACCTCTGGGCTGGCAGTGTAAATTCTGAGCTGTAAGCAGTAGTTCAGGACAGCTGCCTTCTTGTATTGGGCTGGGTAGATTCCCCGGCTGATACGTCTTCTATCATCTGCTTGCTGCATGGTTTGCTGTGCCTCTCGAAATGATCTGTGTGACGTTATGAGAGGCCATGTTGTGCTCGGCGCTGTACATACTGAGTAAGAGACTGTGCCCAGAGCAGGGGACAATTGAAACAGACGCTCAGGGTGGGATTCTCCTTGGGTCATGCAGGAAGTTGGGAGCTGCGGGGGTGGCGCCTGTGGGCAGCAGTGCATGGAGACCCCTTGCCCCCCTGCCTAGGAGCTGAGGTAAGCGCCTGCACCCAGCACCCAAACTTCCTCCATAGCCTCCCCCCCGCACTCCTTCCTGCTCCCCAACCCCCTGCCCCAATCAAGGTACCTCACTTTATTTTCATTTATTTCCCATTACTTATAATAGGAGGAGGAGGAAGGGAAAAAAGAATGAAAAATGGGGAGGAAATGAGAGACTGTTCTTTTTCTTGGCCGGGCCCTGGGGTGTGTGTGTGTGTGTCAAAATGAAGCTGTGCGCAAGGCCCCACTAACTCTAAATCCACCACTGTCCCCTGTGGGTTTTGCAGGAGCGGGGATGTTAGTGCTGCAGGCCAATTACATTCTGGCATCCTGCAGTTCCCTGTGTGGTTTAAATTGGGCATCACCGATTTGTTTTCACTTCCTGTGCTAACCTCTAGTGTTGCAGCTTAAACAAGTGAGCTCTGCTCCCTTACTGTGCCGCTCTCCCTGGGATATGCTGAAGCCACTAGTGTCTGCAGAGCAGGTCTGGGGTTAGAACAGCACAGAGAGACCATCCTGTCCCCAAAACGACATGCTACGGCCCCTTCTCCAAGTGTCCTAGATGTCTGCTTGAAACCTATCGCTTCCCCCAGTGTGCTTGCATCCCATTTACTGCTCTGCTCAGCGAGCTGTGATGCATGCTGATGCTGACTGCAAAGAGCCATCTTATACCTCCTGATTACCCTGCACAGATTTAGGAGCCACTTGAATTAGTTTTGTTGTCTCATCTTATGGCGCCTAGGAGAGACCCCCATACTCCTCAGTAATCTGCTGTCAAACGCCTGTGAGGAGGAGAGGGGGATTAATGTGTCTGTGGTGTATCCCAAGTGACTTTGATTTGCTGCAGAACCAAGCCTCAGCAGCAATGACTTCTCTCTCAGTACCTGGGAGGTGGAGGGTGCCTGTAATATTGTGACCAGTGTAGGTACAGCTGGGGGGTTGATTTATTGTGCTGGCTGCTGTACAATCATTCAGGTGTGGGTTAGCCTGCCTGTTGCCAGGTAAGCAGACACACCTTACCAATAACCAAAGGGCAATTCAGGGAACCTGCCTGCTGTGAAGTCTGTTCCACGTCTCCCCAGCCGGTGGGCTGCGTAAACTGGTTTGACCAGGCTCAGGAGTTGCAGGGAGGCAGAGCCTTGGGCCTGACAGAAGGACAGGCCTTGCTTTGCCTCCAAGCTTTGCTTAGCCGGGGAAGGGAGAGGCCTCTTGCCTGCAGGAGCTGATACAGGGTTCAGAAGATCCCCCGCGCCGAAGCATGCGCAGTGTTGTTCTGCTCAGGCTTTGAGACCTTGGAGTGTCAGCCCAGGGCAGACATGATATCCAGAGCAAAACTATTTCAATAATTAAAGAGGGCGGTGAGGTGTGACGGCCTCTCTTTTCAGAGGGAGCGTTTCCTTAGGAGATGCAACCATCCCTCCCCCACAGCAGCTCCAGCTAATTGTTTGCACCCGTAGTGCAAAGGGTGAAGATGCCGGGAAAACGTTTTGTTTCAGAGGCTCTTCGGTAGCGTGGCGCAGAGATGACTGAAGCCTTGCTGGCTACGTCTGCCCCATCCCGTTGACCTGTCGGCTGTGCCGTCCCCCATCACAAGGCAGTTTGCCTGGGCATGGGTGATGCCCCTGTTACTGCACCCTGAGCTTTCAAGCTCGGCGGTTCTCTTGCACTGTGGGCGTAGAAGTCCTGCATAGAGAGACGCTGGATTATTCTGTGGGGCCTGGGGGAAGGGTAAAGATCCAGGCTCAAGCTATGGCATCTCCTGCTGGAGAATTAGAACTGGACAGTAATGCAACACGGCCCCGCTTTATAAACCCAGGAGTGGCCCTGAAAGGGGGGGGGGAAGGTGCCCAAAAGGAGGCCCCGCCCCCTGCACCACCTCTTCTCCTTCAGGTCCCGCCCCCATTCACTCCTCTCTGCCCCCACCCCCTGTCGGCCAGTAAAAAGTGGGAGGGCCCCCGGCCTCCCCTGTTCCAGAGCCCCTGTATAAACCCCGGGTTGCCCAGTGTGACTGCGCAGGGCAGAGTTGCTCGGTGCATGAGGTGAGTCAGCTCCACCTGCCGATATTGTCACGTCACTGACGCTGGTTGCAGCTGCTGAGAGACCTGCCTGGCACCGTTCTGCTGCCCATCATCGAGAGCAGCCCTGATGTCCTTCCTCCTCCTTGTGCCTGTGACTGGAGAGCACGTTCCCAAAGGCCAGCCACCAGCACAATTCCCCACCCCCTTTGTTTTATAGAGTTCTAGCCTGAGTCCTCGTAACAGGGCCCCGGGGCATGTGCACAGCTCCCAGGGCAGGTGCAATTTTGAACAGTGAGAGTAATTCACCACTGGAACGATTTTAAGACCCTATAGGCGAATACTAAGCGCCACAAGCCATGCATTCGCCCCTCCCTTCTGTCACTTTTCCCTCAGGGCTGCAGCGGATAGCACCCGCTGAGGAAGGGATGGCTCAAGTATTAGTATCGTCCCCTGCCGGCAAGGTTTCAGAGCAGAGACTGCTGGGGGCTTCTCTAAAAACAAAATGGAGCTGGGTGAGACAGAGAGAGAAAATTGCCAACCACGAGGCCTCAGTCTGAAGCTCTGGCGGTGACCAGCCTGCGTGAAATGCAGGCCGCGTTTCTTTGAGTTAATGAACAAACTGACCCAGGCAGCCGGGAGATGCCAATAGAATAAAAATCAATGCCAGAGAGAGCCAGCCCCACTTGAGGGAGGGGCTTGGCGCCGGTTAACCCGTTAGCTGGATGTTTGGGGTTGTGGCTGATGAAGACATGGGTCAATTTCAATTAGCCTTTGGAAGGGTAAGAAAACAAAACCGCTGTGACTGATGCTCAGGCTGCCCCCTGCAGGCCTCTGAAGTGTTCGTGCTGCGTTTCTCACAGATGGACTGTGCTGGTTTAGAGGAATGACAAACCCACCTGGGCAGGGTCAGTCGTGGTTTTCCAAATCGTGGGATTCCTGGCAGGAGACCGTCACATTACTGTGATGGCTGCCGAGCTGTCTGTCTCTCTCTCTTTCCTGGGTCGATAGCCAAGGGCAGTCCTGGGAGGAGGTGTGATCGGGGTCACGTGCCTGTCTCGGCGATTCTCCAGGCCCAGCGTCTGACTCTACAGCAAAGAAAACCCGGCGGCTGGCCCGTGCCAGCCCGCTCAGGCTGCTGGGCTGTTTCATTGCTGTGTAGACTTCCGGGCTCGCGTCGGAGCCCAGGATTGAGGCCCTTGCAAGGAGGAAGGGTCCCGGAGCTCAGGCTCTGGTCCATGCCTGGAAGTCAACACAGCAATGAAACAGCCCCGTAGCCTAAGCCCTGCGAGCCTGAGTCGGCTGGCATGGGCTGGCCCGGGTGTCTAGTTGCTGTGTGGACAGACCCTTAGTGTCTAGGATTCTATTATTATTATTTAATGTTTCTATTGTGGTAGCCCCTAGAAACACACCAGTTTATACCGCACCTGTCCCAGCAGGGCCCCAGACACTGGTTTATTAGTTGTACATTTTCCCCTTCCTCGGTGCCATTTTGAGGCACTATCCTCTGCTCAGAGGAAAGGGGGAGAAATTAAATCCCTCTCCTTCTGAAACAGCCTGAAAGACTCGCTAAAAACCTCATTTCCCAACTGCGCCCTGCCTGCTATCTCGATGGCTTTGCTGAGGGAACGTGCTAACGCCTTCCCCGCGAGAAACCCGCACGACGTCTTGGTCTTGCTATTGGATCCCTGCGGAACAGCTCTGCAGAAATCAGAGGCCTCTCCTGGTCAGGAGCTTTAGATTGAACGTGTGGCATGTGCAGATACAAAACCGAAGCGGCAGAATAACCTAATGAGCCAGCTTGGCTTTAGGAACTGGTAACTCTTTCCTGCGAGTGCCCGTAGCTTTATATTGGTTGGGAAAGATGTGGGGGCGGGGGGTAGGCTGCTGTAATGTATTCATACCTCCCCGAACTCGCACTGTGATTCTGGGCCAGTGACAGTTCCAGCTGATGAAGAAAGAGCTGTTGGGCCGGATTTCTCCAGAAGCTTAGTAAGCAACCCAAATACTTTGGCTATCTAGGACTGGCTTGTTGGGTTAAGGTCACAAGCCACAGAAGTGGAAACTAGGAAACTTAGTGTGAGAGCGAGACTCTTGCAGTGCTGAATCTCTCACTCTCCAGCCGTTCGGTTATTGCTCGATTAAGTGCGTGGTTTGTGACTAGCTTTGTGCACCTCTAACTTACAGATCAGCAACTGATTTCTGAGCTCCCCTGCCCCACGCAGCTGGGTTGTAGCCCAGCCTGACTTGCACTTACACTGATATTTTTAGGATCACCAGTAAAACACTGGCAAGTGGCAGCATCTCTCATGGGAGGGGCTTCAAAGCCCCTCACAAACATGTAAGGTCACCACATGGGACGTTTCTCAGCGCTGCTGGCACCAATGCAGCCCCTAGCAGCACTGGGTGCACTGGTATAAGTGGATAGCGAGCTGCTGCATGCAGGCTCTTTTAGCGGGAGGGAGATAGCACAAGATTTTTGCCATTTTGGCCCCAAATCTCTTGAAAGAAGCTTGCAAGATTTCAGTACTACTGAATCCAGGGGCTGCCCTTGCTTTCTCTATGACCTAAACCCTGTCCTAATCTCCCTCTGGAGATGAACTCCACCTCCTTAGCCTCTTTGTATGAGAACAGGCTGAGAGAGTGCCTAGAGCAGTTAGCTGACAGATTGTCAGCCACCGAATGGGTTTAGTATTTGATGGTTCCCCGAGATGCAGAACAACTGTGGTATTTTCAGCTCTGTAGCTCTCATACCATGTCTGTCTCTTCTGCGTGCTGTACCTTTTAACTTTCTAAGTAATTTGCAGAGCCAGGCAGCCATTTAGTTTTTGGAGTTGACTCTGTATGTTACACACAGACACTGTTCTCTCTCTCTCTCCTGGAGACTTTGCTTTCACTCATTGTTTTCATGAAATTAAAATAGGTTGCTGATCAACACAGCAAATATGTGGCTTTTACTCTGTCTGTGGGAAGCCTACTGGCTCTAGCGAAGACTCATCATATGCCTTCTGAGCTAGCGAACCCTTGGAAATAAAAATAATTCCATGAATTTGACTGATGGATAGTCAGTCATTTTATCTGGGCATATCCCTGCTTGTCACATGGAGCCTTTCAGCTGGAGGCTTCCTCTGAGGGAGGAGGACAAGGGAATCGATGAGCTTAAATTGAAGCCTTGTTCACTTTCTGGTGCTTCCAAAGGTAAAATGGGGCTGTATAAATCACTAATCTGCTTCACCCAGCAAGCAATTAGTATGTACCTGTTGTCAGAGGAACTGTAGAAAGTATTGTAAAAGGTGTTTTTAGAGACTGCATTAAAGAAACAGCTGGGTACATTTCTTACCAAGGGGCAGGCTAGGCAGTGCCGGCCTGGAGAAGAAATATCCCATCTCTGGTTAAGTCTGCACTACAGAATTATTGTGGTAGAACTGCGGGACTCAAAGGTGTGAAAAATCCACACCCCTGAGCGACACAGTCAGCGCTTGTCGGTGGGAGAGCTTCTCCTGCCAACAGAACTACTGCCTCTCGCAGAGGTGGATTAACTCTGCTCTCTCCCATCGGCGAACAGTGTCTTCACCAATGGGCTCTGGCTGTGCAGCCGTGCTGACGCAGCTTTTTCAATGTAGACCCGCCCTCTGTCCGACCAGCCAGGAGGCACGTTGAGCCAAGAACGGGGCTGATGCGCCTTCATTTTTGTGCCGATGTGCAGTGTTTTTAAACAACAAGTCCTAATTCTGGTGCATGGGATTGTCTCTCTTGGGTGCCAGAACAAGAAACAGAAGGGAGACGTGTGGGCGCATAATATGCGTGGGTGGGTGTTTGCAGACAGAATCACAATTTGCTGGGACTGCTGGAGTTTTGACATGTGCTGATGCGCCACGTATGACTTGAGAGGTCTGGGTGTGAATTAAGAAGTAAACAATGTCACTTCTCGCGTCTAGTCGATCATAGGGAGACGTGATGAAGAAAACCCCTTCGGTTAGACCCTCGCCACTTACAGGAAATGAAATAAGGCCCACCACAAAATGATTCCTTCACCATGATCTGTTGTTCCTGTTAAAGAACGGTAGCACTCCCCGCCCCACCATCATGCAATCTGTCTAAGTACTTCCAGTGCTGGGGGATGGTTAATTTTTTGCTATCAAAATTCATAACACATAATAGACACGTGAAGGGACTATACATCCGTCATGAAGAATTTCAAATTGCTTCTCTGATATACACACACACACACACAGAGCTATACACTTCTATTTATTGTAACATGAACAGGCAGGCTGGTGTGGAAAGCACAGCTGTATCTCTGTGTTTCTTAGATTTCACTTAAAAAATGTAACACTAATGTTCTTGAAAGATAATATATGCTCAAACCAGTGAGGTGTGCCTGCGTGGGAAAGATGAGGGATAATGCATGTGACTAGGACCCTGGGTTCTAATCCCAGCTCAGCCACAAACTTCCTGATTTTGGATACATGTAGCCTGTGGCTCAGTTTCCCATCGTAGGGCTAATCTGTCTCTCCTATTTATGATCAGTGATACTCTAAGGCTTGCAAGCTGCAAGTGGCTCTTTTTAATGTCTCCTTTGCAGCATGTGATATCAAAACACTGTATAATTTAATTGACCAATCAGGATGCTTTTACTATGTTATTAGCCAATTGTATTTGATGAAATAGTAACACTTGGTCAGTCATTTTGCTGTGAGAATACTATATAAAAACTAAATATCTTCCCATCAGACTGTTTAAATGTGACTGACTAGTACTCTAGGAAATGAAACAATGCACTGACACGACATTTTGGGTAATGTGGATCACTAATTTGGCTCCTTGAACCCCTGTGGTCTGAGTATCCCCATGAGATCCACATAGGTAATCGGGTGATGCCTTTGTGTGTTACTGAGATGTGCTGTCGTCTGTCAGATCGTTGGCTGCAAAACAAACTGCGGGCTCCTTTTTTTTGGAGTGTTTTACACTAGGGCAGTTTGAATTACAAATGTCTCTAGATGCACCATTCAGATCAGCAGTATTTGGTATTTCAAACAGTGCTCTAGGTTAGATCTGTCATTGCCGGCTGTTACATGCATAGACCGAATCTAAAACCACACAAAAAAGACATTTTCAGAGCATTTTGTGTGTGTGGGGGGGGGCAGCTAGGAGTTAAGATGCCTCTTGATTATTTCAATGGAAAAGGTGGCAGAGAGAGATGAAGCTGTGGCATCTTACACCTTGGGGACACTTCCCTTCCAATTGTTGGTTTTTTAGCAGATTGGTTTTGGGGCATCAAGGCATTCAGCTCCTGCTCCCCCCACTAGATCAGTAGGGACTGAATGTTTCAGCAGCCAAGTCAGTAACTGATTGGACATGCAAACTGAACTCCCCACCTGCTCTTACAAGGGCTTCCTCTCGCGGCATCGTGACAAGGCCACACGGGGAAACGTGGTGTGTTGACACGGCGGCATGGGGAAATGTGGCACTTCTGCCTATGCTGTGTGGCTCTTCCACCTCCAGGGCTGTCAGCCCAGTGGCATCTTTTACTAGCCCTGAATTCATGCTAACTGAGGTGAAATATTAAGGGCCAGATTCTTACCCTTGGGAATTACCGGCATGAAGGGGACCCTCTGCCTGGATCTCCCCTGTCCCACATGGTGGTGTGTTTGGAGGAAAAGGGAAACCAACCATGTGGAGAGATGGCTATGAGGGTCAGTATCTGTGGCTGACTGGTAACCAGATGAGATGATCCTAGGGAAACCTCAATGAGCTTTCTTCAGCCTCCTTCTGGGTTTCCTATAGATGGGGCTAATGGGCTTGAAGTGAGTAAAATAATGGGACTTTGATAGCTGCTTGTAGGGGTCTAAGATCGCTGAAAACTGGGGCGTGTCGAGGCCTAGTTCAGTGGTCCTGCCCTAGGTCCTCACTGTTGACTTCAGTGGAAATCAGTTTAAAAAGCCGTTACCCTCCCAAGCCCCAAACTCCGGCTCTGGAGCCACCCATTCCCAACGTGGTCTCTCCTGTTTGATCTGGCTGAGGGCAGGAGCATTTCCAATTGAGCTCTGAGGTGTCCAGATCCGGGGATGTGTTTTGTCTCCCTCTCTAAATACAAACAGTGTGATTGCCACCTGGAGGATTTAGCATCCTCATCGTTTTGTCGAAGAGAGTAAACTCTGCTCCAAGGAACGGTGGCTTTTATTTAGATTAAGGCTGAGGAGATGAAGCCAGGGAAAGGCCATTGAATTTGGTCTGTACTCTCACCATCTGGCACATGCATAAGCCTCTCCTGGATCTCTTGAGACTCTTGTTTTTGCAAAGGGCTTTGGGGATGAAGCCTGGTTTCCAGCATCCATCACACTGGAGGCTGAGGCCAGGGTTGCTGAGAACTGTGCACTAAATTCAAGCATCTGCATTAAAAGTTACTCCCGCAGTTTGACTCTGGCAGTGTCATCTTGCTCACAAAGGATGGCTCCAGCCAGCAGCCAAAACTTTGAAATGACTCTTGGTTTGTCAGCCCTGCCAACGATGATGGCCAGGAATCTCCTTGCCCTTCAAAGGTGCTAAAGTGACTGATGTTCTCTCTACCGACAACTCAAGGGTGGAGTTGCTGTGGGAAGGAGGGAGGGGAGCTGAGCTGCCTCCTGGATCTCCAGTAGGAGTAAAGAGGTTATTTTTACCTCTGTATTTGGCAGTTGTGCAACCGCTGCTGGAATCCTGCGTCCAGTTCTGGTGGCCACAGTTCTAGAAGGATGTTGATACATTGGAGAGGGTTCGAGCCACAGGAATGATTAAAGGATTAGAAAGCCTGCCTTTATAGTGAAAGACTCAAAGAGCTCAATCTAATTAGCTTAACAAAGGGAGGGTTAAGGGATGACTTGAGGGTACAGTATTTAATAGTGCACCTGTATACCATAAAAGGCACCTATATCCCAAACATAGCACCCACATATTGTAGAGTGACACCTGTATGTTGTAAAATGGCACCTATATACCATAGACTTTGCACATATGTACTATAATATAACATTAGAGTTGGTTGAAAATTTTCCAACTGACCGTTTTTCTGTTGGGACATGTTGATTTCAACACAAACATTTTTGGGAGTGGGAAGACCCTAAGCAAAGTGTTTCGATCATGGAATGGAACATTTTTTTGAGATGACTTTTCATTTCAAAATTTATTTGATACATTTATAAATTGCAATATAAACATTTAAAAAAATATCAATTAACGCCAAACAAATTTTTTGTTTAAAAGTTTTTGTTTAGCAGGAAAGGTTGAAATTGTACATTTCATTCCAATTCCGAACAAAAACAAATTCTGCATTTCCTGCTAAACATAACTCTCTTCCACAAAACTCTGCACAACCTTATAGATGCTCAATTGCACGTTAAGGGTGATTTGATCAGTCTGTAAGTACCTACACGGGGAACAAATATTTAATAATGGGCTCTTCCATCTAGTAGCGAGAGCCTAACGCGATCCAGTGGCTGGAAGTTGAGGCTAGACAAATTGAGATAGAAATAAGGGGTACATTTTAAATTGTGAGAGTAATGAACCAATGGAACAATTTACCAAGGGTTGTGGTGATTCTCCATCACTGACCATTTTAAAATCAGGATTGGATGATCTAGAAGATCTGCTCTAGGAATTATTTGGGGGAAGTTCTCTGGCCTGGGTTATACAGGCAGTCAGACTAGATGATCATAAAGGTCCCTTCTGGCTTGGGATCTATCAGTTCCGGCAGCAGGGGTTATCGCACCAGGCACAATATGACTGACTGACTGTGTAGTTACAGTATATACCATATGTATTCTACTTAGTGTGTATTTCTTAGTCTGATTGTGAGCCTGTTGAAGTCAGTGGTAACTTTACGCTGACTTCAGTGGGTTTTGCATTAGGCCTTAAGCACTTACACAGACCCGGTGACTACGTTCAGGAATTTAACACTGTTTAGTCCTTTGATTCTCTCCAAGGTTCTCATCCCATCCCCACCACTGTGCTATTGGATAATGTGGGAACCGTGATTTTTCCAAAAGAGAATTGTGTGTGTCTGTGTGTGAGAGAGAAAATTATCTATAGGACCTGAGCCTCATTACGCTGGGGCCCCTCTATACTATGCTGGCAGTGTAAAGGGACCTTCGTGCAAATGAGTATTAAAAACCCACAATCTTCCCCCTTGGTTCTGCATTTTCCCCACATGACAGGGTGAGGGAAGTTCAGATTTGGATCTGGGGTTTTGGTTTGGGACCCATTTATAGTGTCATGATCTTTCTTTAAAAATTAATATTCATATTGCAATGAGGCCAGAGACCACAGTGAGGACTGGGGTCCCATTATGTAATGTGACCTACAGAGACAGAGGTGGATGCAGTCCCTGCCCCGCAGAGCTGATGCAGAAGACACGTAATGAAGGATGTGGGAGAAGGGATACAATGAAATATGTCTGAGCTGAGACTGAAATGAACGTGAGTTGTGTGCCTAAACCCCAAAGCTGGCTGTGGGAAGCTCAACCCTAAACTTCGTGTGTGTGTGTGTGTGTGTGTGTGTGCGCGCGCCCATTGGGATGTTAAAATGACTATCATAAGCAGACCAAGTGCTAACTATCCCCATCTGCCCCAGTCGATCCACTGTAAACTGGCTGATTTTTCTTACAGGCAAAGAATTTCCTATGTGTATTTTTTAAAGGGTTCATTAAGTTATTTCTCCCCCTCCCTCTCTCTCTTCTGTTAAGACAAGAAAAATAATCCTATATTCTTAAGGAACAATTGTAGCTATCTTTTTCCCTGGTGATTTCGAAGGATTACATACCATCTGCTCTGTGAAAGCTGTGACCGGCACTGCCTTGTCTGCTTCAGCTGAATTCCTACCCCCACCTTTCGTATTTCCACACAATAGTTTGGCATTTAATATGCGGTAACATCTTCCTTTTGTGAACACATTTTCCATCTGTGCTGTATTATTCAGACCACCTCAAGGGAATTTCAAACTACTCCCCCTACCCCCCTCCTCCAGGAAACCATTTTTTTTTCATGTACAAATGTATCATCAGCCTTTAAATTCTGGTTAATTAACAATTCCACCTTCCCTTCACCTTCTGATTCATTAACAATGTGAATGGGACAATCAAGTATGGACAAGGCCCCAAGGACAAACCTGGCGAGCCTTCTGTATGGTATGGCACAGGGCTCCAGTTCACGATGGAAGATGGGGAAGGAATATTCAGTTCAGGAGACACTCTCACCAGTGACGATTCAGAAGACTATGGGAAGACATTGTTTCATGCTCATTGGCTGTAGCATTTAGTCTGAATACTTCCCGTCCCTTGCGTCTAAGGATAGGCAGCATGTTGATGCCCTAATATGGTGGTTCCCAAACTGTACTAGACTAAAACCTTGAGTCTTATTCTCTGCTGCTTGGCACCATTTGGGACCAAGGCAAAATGGGTACAAAATGCCACCACAGCGGAATGGTCAGGTGTTACACTCATTTTGCACACGGGTGATGGAGGACCTTGTCTGTGTTGCCCAGATCCTCTCGTCTCCCATTCAGCAGCAGGAACTCTAACTTTTAATGGGAGCTTGGGTTGTACTGAAGGAAAAAGGTGATGATCAGATAACACTGTGAGATGAAGGCCATGTAACTACCTAGATCAGGGGTCGGTAACCTTTCAGAAGTGGGGTGCCGAGTCTTCATTTATTCACTCTAATTTAAGGTTTTGCATGCCGGTAATACGTTTTAAGAAGGTCTCTTTCTATAAGTCTACAATATAAAACTAAAGTACTGTTGTATGTAAAGTAAATTAGGTTCTAAAAATGTTTAAGAAGCTTCATTTAAAATTAAATTAAAATTTCATTAGCTTCATTATCACCTGCTATGCCTGAGCTGGTAAACTTTCCTGACCCTTCTCTGGTCTGTAACAAGTCTCCAGAGATGGACTCAAGCTGAAAAGTGCTGATCCAAGTTTCAAACACCCTTGAATTTAGATCCAGGATGTTGAGGCCCATTAATTTGTTCTGATCACAATTATGTCTTTATGGTCAAAGGAGCCAATGTTTGTTCTGAAACCTGGCCATGTGGGCTGGATCATGAGACCCTATGCACGAACCAAAGTTAATAACAGGTAAGTTTCACCTTTGATGTATATGAAATGGTCAAACAGTTGATGTCAGTAACAGCCTCTGCTCTAACATTGAATGTTTTTAGCATGTGAAAGCAAAAAGAATCTCAATGCAAGAAACAGATTGTGGGTGCTCAGCTGTGCTCTTAACTGTTCCTTCACTCTTGGAGTTAACGGTGCCAGGGCAGCGTGCATGCTTTGAACAGGTGGAGGTGAGCAAACACTGTGCTTGGCACACTGCTTCAAGTAGTTCATAAACACTCGCCAGCAACAACATAACTGCTATGTTGAACATATGCTGGGAATGACACACTGAACCTCTCTGCTGAGGGCAAGGAACCCTTGCCTGAGCTGCATCAAGAATCATGGTGGTGTGTTTTTTCTCTCTTTCTCTCGTGATGATGAGCTCCTTGGGAAAGAGGCCACGTTCAACAGTTCACACTGCTCTGCCCTGTGTCCCGGGCTCCTAGCTGAGCCAACTAAAAGTAAACTCCTTGTGTCTGCATAACTTTAACTCTGATTTGCTGCAGTTAGTCCACAGTCACACTCCATCCCGTCTTGGAGCATGACTCCATAGCCTGTGATTGCCTTTTGAGGCAAAATGAAGGCACTCCTAGGACTGGAAGGGACCTCGAGAAGTCGTCCAGGCCAGTCCCCTGCACTCTATGCAGTGCTAATACTTCAGTGCCTGTACGTTCTTGGGTGTCATCTGAAGTTGGGTTTGGCTCTCCAAAGCCCTGAGCAGCTCGTATGAAGTGCTGGGCTCCCACTGAAGTTACTGGGAATCGAGGGCACTCACACTAGAGCTGCTCGGGAATTTTCCATCAGAATAATTTTCAGTTTTGCTGAAAACGGGTTGATTTTCAGCCAGGCAGATCTAACTGAAATATTTCATTTTATTGAACGGTCTCAGAATGTTTTATTTAAAATCAGTTCATCGAAACATTAAACTGCATTTCCCTATCAGTGCATTGCATTATGGGAGTTGTGCTTTGGGCCCCCACTCTCTCTTAGGGGCTGGACTCCCCAGAGGATATCTCCTATAATACTATGCGTATTTCCCTTTGAATGAGCCATGTGGTGTATCATGGGGGAGACATGATCCTGGGTGCATCTTGGGAAATGTAGTCCTGCCAGGGAGCCTGCCCCAAGGCAAGTGTGGGGGCATCGGGGTCTAGAAATACAACTCCTATGAGGCAGTGTGCCACTACAAGAAAACGGTGTTTGATATTGAACTGACTTGAAATGAAACACTTCAGATCAGTTCAATAAATTGGAATGAAACATTTCAGTTTTAGGAATGTCAAAATGTTTTGACACTTCTGAAAAATTTGTATTCAGAACTTCTGTTCCACTATTATTATTATTTTTTATTTCAATTTTTCATCCCAATTTGGGACAGAAGCAACTGTTGGATTTTCCCAGGGATTAGAAATTGTGAATTTTACTCTGCTCTAGTCAATACCTTGTAGGATCCAATTTATTTACAGTGTTGCCTATTGATCCTACCAAACAAAGAGGACGCTGAATGTCTCCTAACTAGAGATGGTGTCCAACCACACTCCCTGGCTCAGAATCCTGTTTGAACTTTGGGAAAGTTCAGCTCCGGACACCAATTTGTGGCGAGGGTCCCACCCCTCTTTAAAAATCACCCTGTTCTCTGATCAAACTGCACGCTCCGTTTGGAGAATGAAGTTAAAATGTGAAGACTGAGACCTGAATTTGCAGTTAAAGACCACTTGACTCTGCTTTGAGGTAAAGTGGGCAGAACTGCACCGTAAATGGGCCTTCATGTAACTAAGAATTCAGTCCTAAATTCCCTACTTATTCGGAACTTCTGAGACTAGTTTCTCCATAAAAGACAAAGGCAGTAATGACACCTAGTTTTTCTGGTGACTGGATTCTAGACACTGAGTTTACACAATCCAAGGGAGAGCTGTAATGTATTTATTCTGCCTGCATTTATTTATCTTTTGGGCACATCAAATTGCAGGAAGCCAAGCCTAGATTATTTTTTTATAGCCTAGGGAACTGTATGTTTATAACCGGTATGAAATTACCAGTAGGTATGAATGGCGGCCATCCACCAAGGTTGATGAGCATGTTTATAACCTGACTGTTTGTTTTTTATTTTGACCCTTATCACTGAATATTAACAAACCAGGCAAAGCAAAAAGACTGTGTTCGTTACAAATACAAGATCTTAAGCAGCTTTGCACAAGTAGGATCTGCTTCTGAAAGACAAACCCGTAATTAAACTCCCCGTCTATCTCCCTGAGAGTTTGAGCGCGTAATGCCTGTGCTGTTCCCTTCTAAACAAAAGGCATCAGGAGTTCAGCTTAGCAGTTCACTGTGAAAAAATTGCAAATGTAATCTGGCTGGCATTGCTTTTACCATCCATCCGTCAGTGAGATTTGACATGGATAAAGCTGTGGAATAGCAGACACTTGATCTGAAACAGTAAGCTCCATCTGACTCACTTGTTACTTCTAGATGCAGAAAAGCATTAAGGTCAGACTGCAGCAATGCAGGGGTATAGATGGCTTGGGGGCATTGGTACTAATGGCATATGCAGCCCTTACTTTTTAAGTCACTGGTTCAAATCAGGAATGGGTCACTAATGCCCAAAATTCAGATGCTTGGCTGCTGGCTGCGTGCAGTGAGTGAGCGATCCGAGTTCAATGCCTAATGGCCTACAGCCATGTCCAAAACCCATTTAAGCCTGGTGCTTGGCAGCAGTACATTTATCACCTCGACAAGCTCCATCAAACATGCATTAATCTTTGAAAGAAATCAGCTAGTAAATAAATGAAATACGTAATCTGGAGACGCACGCACAAAAGATGGATTTGATAATGTGATGTTGAACGACGAATGATTTACTGTTCAAAAAGTTAGCTGCCAATGGGGTTGGGCTGTTTATTTTCAAAAGGGGAATGGATGGATGGAGTTTGCTGCTTCAAAACATTCATTTTCGTGTCCTGGCTAGATGCCGTGAAACATTTGGAAAGAATCAGGAGTGTGAGTCAAACACTGAATCGTGTCTGTTTGCTATCTCCTGGGGTTCTGCATATTTCTTAGTTACTAGAGAGCAAGTGCCTGCAGCCTGCTTCTCTGCCCTCTGAAGTGTTCCAGTTGATCTGATCAGTGCACTCCTAGCAGAGGGCTGATTCTCATGCCTGCAATCTGGAGTAACTCCCCCAGAGTCTTTTTTGCTCCTACGAATCGTGTATAGGTCTTCCTGGGCATCAGTGAGCCTTCGGGCTTGCACGGGATAGACTGATGCTTCAGTTTTCTATAGCACTCTTAATCCAAGAATCTTGAAACACTTTACAGATATTAACGAATCAAGCATTGCATGAGCACTGTGCTTTCGGCAAGTAGTATTAATGCCATTTTGAGAATGGGTATAGCGAGGCACAGAGGTTTAAGTGACTTGCTCCAGCTCACGGAGGAGTCAGTAGCAGGAACAGAATTTGGGAATCCTGACTCTCAAGCCCACGTTCAAACCACTAATTTATATTCCCTCTCTAGCATCTACTTCGTGAACATCCAAGTCCATAGCAAACTCTGCTGTGGGCTCCAGAAGAGGAGCACTGGAATGATGCAGCAGCTTTCTTCATGCAAATCTCCCCTTCCGTTAATAGTGGTCCCCGAAAATTTTCTTACCCAGTTTGCTAGCTTGTATTTCATCTACTGTATATTTTCTTTGGGAGTTCATGATTTAATAGCTGCACATGTTTGCTTTTGCTGGCTAAAGTAAATGGCTTCTTTCTATATGTTGGATCGGATCTGATTTTTTTTTTCTTTTAACTTCCAAGCCTTTTCCTGCATGGAGCTGAGATTCACTATTGTATTTAATTTGTTTTCAGTGCGTCTCCTGGAAGGTTTTAAAACAGTATTATGTAGATTTTATCTTTACAATAACATAGAGGGAAATCTAGATCCCATTGAAGTCAATGCCAAATGGGATTTTTGCCTTCAATGGGGCCAGAAGTTCACTCATAGGTGGTTTGGAGATTGGTTGATGCATACCCTTTTTAACTCTTGGCCACCAGTTCAAATCCAGCCCTGCTGGGCAGGGGCGGCTCTACAAATTTGGCCGCCCCAAGCAGTCATGCCCGGGAGGCGCCCCCGAGCCGCGGGAGCAGCGGACCTCCCGCGGTCATGACTGCAGAGGGTCCGCTGGTCGCGCGGCTCGGCTGGACCTCCCGCAGCTGTGGGCGGTTCGCTGGTCCGGCGGCTCCGGTTGAGCTGCCGCAGTCATGCCTGCGGAAGGTCCAGCCGAGCCGCGGGACCAGCGTCCCCTCCGCAGTCATGCCTGCGGCAGGTCCGCTGCTCCCGGGGCTCCGGTGGACCTCCCGCAGGGATGACTGCGGCAGGTCCGCCGGCCCAGCCTGCCGCCCCCCCGGGAAAGGGCCGCCCCAGGCAGGTGCTTGCCCCGCTGGGCTCTGGAGCCAGCCCTGCTGCTGGGGAGCTAGTGAGTGCATGACTCTTGTTTTTTAACCAGCTGACTTATCTTTAGCATGTGGGATGATAAAGACCCTGATCTAAACCCTGTTGAAATCAATGGGAGTCTTTCCACTGGCTTCCCTGAGCTTTTAATCAGGCCCTAATTAGCATATCTGAGCTCCTTACACATGGTACTGATGAGTATGTAGATACAGACATGAAATAGACAGGAGGTTTCTGTTCAAGTCACAAGCGGATATGAGGCCACGTTACAAGACCTCTAACAAAATTACCTTTCCTCCACCTCCCATTGGAGGCCAAAGATTGAAGAGGCCCTGGACGCTGAGCTAGTCTCTTGCCCCAACTGCCAGGCCAGTTCTGGAAGGAAGCTGCTCATCATGTCCCCGTTCTGCTGAATGTTCAAAGATTTCAGTATGGGGGTGGCCCTGTCAGCAGGACAAACCTTGCTAGCACCAAAATTCCCCTGGAACAGAAGAATAATGCTCAATAAAAACATAGGTAGACACTTTACTAACTAACTGGGGTAGTTTCTCCTCCAGATCAAAACAACAACACTCTCTAAGCCCCATTCCTATTTTTATTTATAAAAATATTTATTTCCCATATATAAAATATGGGAAAGAAAAAGACTCAGAAATATTTAGCAAGGACCTCCTGGCAGCTTTAGCCGCTGGCTTGAATTGTCTAAACAACTTTTGGCTGGTGTGTAAACAGAGCCTTCTGCTTCTATAAACACTGCATCTAAATTGTTGAGTGGGGGAAAAAAGCTGAAGCGGTCACATGAAGGGAAGATTTATCACTTCCGTCAGCTTAAGCAATTTTGTATTCCTCCAGGGCTTGCAAGTTTGGACTTGTTTTGCTTGGGAAATGTGGGAGGACAGGGACAGTGGGTACTTGTGCTATTGCAGAAGACGGCATCTACATGATCTGTGAGAGACTGGAACGCAATAGACGACCCCTTCGGGGATGTATCTCTTGACAAGAATCAACACACACATTTTTAAACCTAAGCATGTATGAAGAGGAGAAATAGTCCCTATTTTGTCTAGAAAGAGAAGGCAGTAGGCTGATGCACAGGGGTTTATCCTCATAGCCCCTATGAAACACCAGTGTGAGTTACGCCAGTGTGGTAAATCCCCTTGCATTGAACAAATGCTCCCTGCTGTCTAAACAAAAGAGATCTTTTCATTCTTCTGATGAGAATCAACCATTTTGCCAATGCCAAAAATCGACACCTGCTTTTATTGCAGCCCATTGCTTCCTTGAGGTGTAAAAGTAACCTGGTGTATTCGGGGGACTCATTCGTGGTCAATATTAAATTTTCTACTTGGCAAGCCTCAGTAAGTAAGCAACCAATGAGATGTTCACTGGAACCATGGGTTGTTCTGAGAACTCCCCTCTGAGGGGAAGAAAGGAGAGGGTGCTGCTTCTGGTCATGGGATAATGAGGAGCATATTGTGCATTATGGGTACAGGAATACTTTGAGATCAAATCAGAGTGCTTTACAAAGGTGGATAACAAAACTCTCCCTGTTTCGCAGGCAGTGAAATGAAACATGGAGAACTGAAATGATTTGCCCAAGATTGTCCCACAATAAGGCCGGGTCTGCACTAAAAACTTTTGCCGATTTAGAGTAATGTTGCTTAGTGGTATTTTTTTTTCTTTTATACTGGCAAAAACCCTAGTGTAGAAGCAGCTATTCTGGCAAAAAAGTGCTATTGCCAGTATAAATTGGGTCCACTCCAGGAGTGTTTCCCCTTTGCTGGCAGAGCTACGTTATACCACCAACCTTTTTTTTTTTTTAAGTGTAGACCTGATTTTGGTCAGCAGAATAGTCTGCTCCAGTATCCACATCACCTGTGTTCTATTCCTGGCTCTGCTGCTGAGTCGCTGTGACCTTGGATGCTTTCTTGAACTTGGTAGCTCTGCAGTTTTAGAGGCGCCCAGGATCTCAACCTCAGTTTTAATTTTTTTCTCTCCCCTTCTCACTTCCTATACTCTACAGAGTGATGAGCTGATACTGGCTTGCTGACTTCTCAGTTCAGGTTGTTTCGAAGTTTTGGACATCTTGGCAACTTCCTGGGATGGAAAGCAAATCCAACCCAGTTAACTTCGATCCTTTTTCAGGTGGTTTGGATGTGAAAAGCTTGTTGTGCGTGGGGAAATTGAGTGTCTGGAATTCCCATTACAGGGTGGACCAACACTGAGAATGCTCTATGCTGTGGCTCCAGATTCTGTCGTCTCCTAGCTAGTAATGGATCTTGGCCTGCAAAATTCTCATCTGCATCCAAATGTCCTTGAAGTCCAAGTGTAATGGTCCCTCGCCCTCCCGTGGGGAGGGAGATCACTCTGCCTCACTACACCAAGGGAATTTAGGTTCTGGATTTTTGGCTCCATTTGTTAGAGAGAGACTGGCTGCAGAGTGTAGACCTGATCTGAATTTCCTCAACAGGAGATCCAGGGTTTGGGCCGGGCAAAAGTCTAACCAGTCTGTTTTCTTCCATAGTCTCAGTATCGACATTTTTAAATCCTTTTTGAATCCTGGACATTTCTAACTAGCCAATCCCCAGCACCAGATCTGCTGAGGCACATTAACCAAGCCAGAACGCTCTCCTACGGAAATGCTGACGAGCTTGCAGTTTGCACACCTGGATACAGTCAGCTGTACTAAGAGAAATCTCTCAATGGCTGAGGAGCTATCATCAGTGAATAGCAGAATATATCATCAGTCAGACAGGTACAAACAAAGATCAGGCCTGCTGAGGACTGCAGGATATACACGGCTCCCAATGTGAGAGAGCGAGCGAGAGCGCCAGATATATATTTTTTACAGTTAGGCACTCTCAATTGCATGTGCACATTTGGGCACAATTTGAGTGTATAGAAAATACCACAGACACTAACTGAATATTTGTTATGCATGTGGCCAATGTACCCTAGCAATTGCAGAATCAATCTGTGAAAATCTGGCCCACTGGGTGTCTTGCCTTTATCCTTTGTTTAGCTTGTTATGACAATCGAGAGAGAAACCTATAAAGAGACTGGATCTTTAAATGGCTGAGTCTGCCCATAGGACAGAATAGAGGAAGATGGGGTGGTGACAGGATCTCCTACTGGCAGGGCAATGTCTGCTTGTGGTGGAACACCAGGCACGCATCTGGGCCTGTGCACATAGCAGGCTCTCTGGGCCTGATTGTTCTGGTCCCTCCACATTCAGGATTGAGGCAATGTGTTTGGCACTGGAAGCTTGAGTTGCAGCTAAGCCAGGCTGCACCCGTTTTGTGGCTAATCGGTCTCCTGGGCCATCAGTGCAAGACCTTGTCACCAAGCATCAGTTCATTTAACAAGAAATGCAGCAGAGCCTGTACCATTTCTTTTTGGGTGGGGACACTTTAATTTCTACTCCAGTCAAAAGCATCCCTCTGGAAAAGGCTTGCCCGGCCCTGCTGACTCCTCTCAGTATAACGCAGAGCACACTGCTCTTGACTTCTCGGTTGAAATTCTGTGGTTCAGAGGAGCCCTGGCTCTCAACCTCAGTGTTTATTTTTTTTTCCTCTCCCTCTCTCATTTCCTATATCCTGGAACAGAGTGATGAGCTGATGCTGGCTGGCTGACTTCTCAATTTGCAATAGATTTATCTTCCGTGGAGAAAGAAGCTAACGGTTCTATAGCCTTCTGTGAGGAACATGCACTGAAATGGGACCATCCTCTGGGTCCAGCCAGAGCATTTGTGGCCGGAAGTCTCTTGGCTGCTAGTTTGTGTTATAAAGAGAGGCTGTGTATCGACGGGGCCGGGGCGCACTGTTGTCACTCAACAAACAATTGTGCTCAGTTGGTTCATATGGGAAAACTAGCCAACAAGGGCAAGTTTTGTATACAGGGGCTCTGCTCCTATTGACTACAGTGGTGCAGGAACCCGCTCTAGGGTAGTAAGAAGACTCCTACAGCCTGCTTCAGAGGCAGTCTCCCTGTAGGGCTCTCCTGGCACGTAGTGGCTTGCAGGATTAGAATCTAACTCTCTAGGCCAAGGGAGGCTTGGACAAAGCTGGGAGCAGAATCTCGTTCGTTCCTATGTCACTTGCCCAAATGTTCTATAATCCATATTAAAAACATGGCTGCCTCTCCCCCCACCCTAGATTTAATAGCAAATATGGCGGTGAAGTCTCACTTTACTATGTGTCTGTGATTTTTATAAACTATACTACAGTGCATTTCCAGACACGGCCTGATTGAATTGAATTCAAAACTAAACTACAGGTGTCAAAGAAAGCAACCGAGTACTTTTTTTTTTTTTAAATGCATTGTCTCGGCAGATTTAGACTTCGATCCCATACGTGGATCTGACACTATGGTCCCCTGTGGCCACACGGAGTCCTGTTGAAGTTAACCCTCCCAGGGGGAGAGAGAGGTGTGCAGAGGAGTGTGTTTTGTTTTGTAGTAATATATACACACAGTGCTGCAAGGTCAAAGAAATGCATCTGGCCTTTGGAGTGGAAGGTGGTGGGGTCTGTGATGGTGCTTAGGTCCTGGGGAAGTTCATTTGACAGTCTTGGGCTGGCTTCCAAGGGAGTTCTGTCTCCTGCACAGATGGGCCTTACCCTTGTAGAGAGCTCTGTTGTGCCCAAGAAGCAAAGCTAGCAACCACACTCTTTATCCCGGGGTTTAGTTAGTTTTTAGAGATCCTGGGTCCAGGCCATTGAGTCCCTTGAAGATACAGCTGGAGACCGTGAACTTGATTTGATAGTCGAGGGGTAGCCAAAGTTGAGTGGAGGCCAGGTTGGATGTGCTCACGGGAGCTAGTGTAGCTGAGGAGATGCTCTGCAGCATTCTGTATGATGTGGAGTTTCCAAAGTGCTGAAGGCTCCATGTCCAGGTATATTGGATGGCTGTGGTCCAGCCGAGAACTGATGAAGATGTGAATAACTGAGGCCAGGTCATCATGTGCCAGGATGGGATGGAGTCTCCTAGCCAACTGGAGATGGTAGGAAGCATTACACACAGGTGCTGCTAGGTGAGAGCTCAGCATCAGCAAGGAATTCACGAGCCTCCTGGACTTACGGACTCAATTGACCACTTGTAGGTGTGAACCTTCAGTCCAAGGAGACTGGGCTGTGGCTGCAAACTCCTCTATTTTCCTCTGCCCATTAGCATTACCTCTGTCTTGCCTGGATTCAGCGTCAGCTGTGACCTGCTCTCGACCAAGCACGGGGCCAGCGGCGAGGGGGTGTTGGGGGTGTGATGGCAGGGGGTGAAGGAGAGGTAGAACCCTGTCACCGATGTGGTGCTAGCACTTGAGTCCATGTTGGCTGACTGGTTCCCCAGTGGGTGCAGGTACATGTTGACTAGGACCTGAGCGAGAACTGATCCTTGTAGGATAAACGATAGAAACGGTCAGGCAGGTAGGCTCGGGAAGGGAGATGTCGGTTTGCGTGTGGAAGGGTGGAGGTGTTGTTGGAAATATGAATAATATTGATTAAATCCCAGTCCGGGCCTCCTGTCTTGTGCTTCTCTTCTGCTCTTCTCTTTGTTTTAATACCTGAAACTGCCTCTTCTGCCTGGCTTGCTCCGCCCTGCCTCCAGGGAGCAGCCTGCTGGCTCTGAACAACTTCTGCTGTACCCGGACCTGCCTCCACTCTAGGGGGGAGTGGTTCCAGCCAGGGCTGCCCCTGGGGGGAGAACAAGTGGGGCAATTTTCCCCAGCCCTGGGGCCCCACAGGGGCCCCCATGAGAATACAGTATCCTATAGTATTGTGACTTTTTTTTTTATGGATGGGCCCCCCAAAAATTGCTTTGCCCCAGGCCCCCTGAATCCTCTGGGCAGCCCTGGTTCCAGCAGGGTCCGGGGGGACCGCCACAGCGTGCAGGGGGGTCCCAGGGAGGGCGAGGCTGCCGGTTCCGGGTACCAGTGAGCGTTGGGGGGGCCGGGCTGGGAGAAGCCCCAGGCGGGGCAGGCTCCGGGGCGGGATTCTCCGCGGCCCGGCCGGGGCCGGGCTGGCAGCAGCGGCGGGTCCCCCCGGGAAGCAGCCCGGGGCCGGCGCTCGCTCTCCGCTGCAGCGCAGCAGCCGGGCAGCAGGGGGAGAGCCGGAGCCGGAGCCCGCCCGGATCCCGCTTCCTCCCGCAGCCCGGCCCCGGCGCGCCGAGCCCTGCCCGGCTCCCTCCTGCCCGCGGCCGCCTGGCTCCGGCTCCGGCTCCGGCCCCGAGCGAGCTGCGCCCTGCCCCGGGCGGGGGCCGGGGACCGCGCCTGGCCGCCCCCTGCGGGGACCCGGGACTGATTCCTGCCGGGGAAGGGAGCGGGGCGGGCTCGGGAGAGGAGCCGCCGCCGCCGCCCGCCGCCTTTGTGCGGGGACATGCAACAGTTCCCCCGAAGTTGCTGCCGGGGCTAGAGCGGGCGCCCGGCTGCTCCGGCCCCGCCGCCATGGGGAGCGAGGACTGAGCCCGCCCCGGGCCGCGCTGGGGGCCCGGCAGGGCGGCGGGGGGCTGACCGCTCTCCGCTGCCCGGAGCCGCCCGGGCGGGGCGTCTGCAGCCTCGTCCCGGGCGAGCGGCGTTGGGTCATGCCGGCGGGGCTGCTGCCGGTGCCCAACTCTCCGCGGGAAGAGCGAGGCGTGGGGGAGAAGCCGCTGCCCCCTGCAGCCAGCCCCCTGCCCCCGGCCACCGGGAGGCTCCGGGGCCCTTGGTAAGAAGCTCCCTGGAATCTTGGTGGGTTTCCCCCCCCCTGGCAGCAATGAGGGGCGATGCCGGTTGTATTTCTTACTGGTGAGCGAAGCCCTCCAGCTCTGCATCCCCGGTGGGGCGACCCTCGGACGGCTGGGGGTCTGCACTTCCACTGAGGGCACCCTGCCTTGGAGCCGCTGAGATCTGCTGCCCACCAGGGGCCACCGAGACCAGACCAGACGCTTTTGCATGAAGCCGGGGGGAGGCGTTTCGGATGAGGCTCCTGGTGGCTTGGCTGTACCATGGGCACCAAGCAGACCAAAGGATGCCAGCCTCCCGGGGCAGGGGAGAGCCCCCCGTCGCACAATCCAGGCTCCCGCAAGAAGATGCCAGCTAGGGACCGGGGAGACTTCCTAGCGTCCTTCATGGTGAAGTCCAGTGATAAGTTTGGGAAGAGTGGTGGCAACTTGCCCCCTTATCACCGGCGGATCAGTATGATCCAGGACATGCTGCTGCTAGTGAAGCAAGGGAAACAGGACGAGGCGACTGAGCTGCTGAAACACCTGCGACAGGTGAGTGAGGATGCTCTGGAGGTTGGAGCATAGGATGGAAACAAGTTTGGGGTCCAGCATAGGGTCTTATTGGAAGGGTGTAAATGGAAAAGATCATCCTAGCAAGTTCTTGGCAAACAAGGGATTGGAAAAGCATTTAAAACTAGGCAGGATTAAATGCTAATATATGGGAAGTAAAATGCTAATAGATGGGACGCAATCTCTCCTTGGTCAGTGGTATGGACTGGGTAATCTATAACACAGCTTTTCCAGGTCTAGCGTCTATCGCAGGACTTTATGGGAAAGGGTTCAGAAATCTCAGTAACTGTTGCATGGTCATTGTGTCCAAAAACTTATAGAAGCATTGGGACTTCACCCAGTTGTTTCATTTGCAAATGAAACTTGGTGCAGCATAGAAGCCTTCAGAAAGCATCTTTCTCTCTTTTATTGCTTCCGATGGTAGCTTTGGAGTCCAAAATAAAAATGGCTGGTATAAGAGATTCCCATTTCACTTTTAAAAAATTCATTTGTAAACAGCTCTTTATAGCACCCACAAGTCTTTGGGCAATTATCCGCCTTTTGTCTCAAAGATTCTTTGTTCATGTTTTTTTTATATTGTAAAGAAAGAACTATCAGCAGCTTCGTATGCATATCTTACTCTTCTGTCACATACCAGTAGACGGAGTTTAGTTCCTATTTGATTAAGGCTTGTAGAAATTACCTTGGGATCTTTAAGGATGGAAGGTGCTATGTGAAAAGAGGGAATTATTAATATACTATCTTAACCAATGCCACTCAACTGAAAATCTGTTCCAGTCATGTGTTAACTGAAAGCTTGGTTTGAGCAAGTGAAAATACAGGCAGAGAACAATGTTCTTCTCTGTCCTCTGGGGTACTGGCTCTGAATCTTTTCAGACTACTGTATCCCCTTCAGGAGTCTGATGTGTCTTGGGTACCCCCAAGTTTCACCTCACTTAAAAACAACTTGCTTACAAAATCAGACCTAAAACTACAAAAGTGGCGTAGCACACTATTACTGAACAATTTCTCATTTTGACCATAGAATTATAAAATAAATCAACTGGAATATCAATATTGTACTTACATTTCAATGTATAGTCTATAGAGCAGTATAAACAAGTCATTGTATGAAATTTTAGTTTGTACTGACTTTGCTGGTGCTTTTCATGTAGCCTTTTGTAAAATTAGGCAACTATCTAGATGAGCTGATGTATCCCCTGGAAGAGCTCTGCAAACCCCCAGGGGTACCTCTGGTTGAGAACCACTTCTCTAGGGCGCTGAAACAAAAGCAGAAAGAAGAGTGGCTTCAGAAGTAAAAGGCTACAGTGGGACTGACCCTGTTTGGGGGAATTCTTAAAAGGAAACAAATTGCTCTGTAAACTATGAGTCACAATTTCCTGAGGTATCAGGTGACAATAAAAGACCGAAGTGCTATGGGAACTTTTGAGGCTTTTTGTGTTTTGGAAGTGATGTGTTAATCAGTTTTCAAGGTGAAAGTGAAAATGGACCTGTCCACACCAGACTGGATTTGTTTCTAAGGTCTTTGTTTCTTGAGGTCTGCAAGACCCATAGGCAAGATGTACCTTGCAATGGGAGTGATCAGTGCCACCTCAGGGAAAGTTGCTCAGGTTTTCTCTGTATGGCAGTAGCTTCCTCTTATTTCCTAGAATTGTTGTGTAAAAATGCACCCTTTCTACTCTTGTTCTGCGTTGTTTTCTGCCTTTCTTTTCGTTGTCCTGGTGTTATTTCCCCCTTCCCTTTCACAGGCATCTGCCAGAGACATTTCCCACTGAAGCCAAGAAGGCAGGTTGTGTGACTTGTACCTATCTTGGGAGTAGTTTCATTGAGAGCTATGGAGGAGGTGCTGTAAGAAGAAAGGTGTTGGGTTTTTTCATGTTCCCTACCATGCTCCCCTGTTATCTGTTTTCACCTCTAGATAACGCTTCCTTCCCCAAACCATAGTGCCCATTTCTACAGGTGATATAATAACACCATGATTAAAGGCCATGCGTATTCTCCTTTGGGTATCTGCACAGATCTCCCAGTGAATGTCAGTCAGGGTTTTGGGTGAGGAATGTGGCTTGAAAGAGGTAATGATTCAAATTCTAAATTGCTGCCCCAAAACACCAAATAGGCCAGGTCAAAACTTTGCAGTAAAGAGTTTGATCTAATGCCCTTTGAAGTCAATGGGAAGATACTTGTTGACTTCAGTAGATATTGGTCAGGCCCAAAATGAGTGGTGGTGGAAGCAATAATTCTCCTCCTAAGAATGCTTGCTGTCTGTGCAATATCATGGAGCACTGTTCCCATGTTTTCTGTCATCCAGTGCCCAAGCTTGAGTCTTGCTTGCTTCGCAGCTGAGATCTGAAGCTGTTCTTCTAGCTTGGGTGGGAGATCCCCCCCTTTCCCTGCTCTGGATCAGTGAGGTGGAGAATCTGAGTGAAATGTGACATTTAACAGTGGTTGCCCTTATGATGAATCTTGCTACCAGGGTGTCCTGTCACCACGACCGGGGAAAAACTGCATATCCACTAGAGCCAGAAATTCCTTTCAAAATGCTGGAGGAGGCAAGGAACCTGTTACAGTCTGATGAGTCTTTTATAAATGAAGATTTCTATAGAAGAGCTCAGATAAAGTATACCTTGATATGTCATAATAGGGAACACTTTGTCCTAGATACTATAATAGACTTGATTATTCCCTGCCATTCACAAGCATTATTCCCTGCCACCTAATTAAGAACTTAAGAGCCCCATTGACCAAACTCCTGATTTCCTGTGGCTTAGAGAATTTAATTTTCAGGGGTCTTGGCAGTCTGGTGCTAGTGCTGAGCTCTCACCCCATGTTACGTGGCAGAGAGAGAACATGGTTAACTCTTAAGATGGGAATTGCAACTGAATGATAGCAAGCTTCTCTGGGAGCTGAATTCCAACAATGCCTTAGTCTGGAAGAGAGAGTGTGGGGGTGAGATTCCTTCGGCTGAGAGAACTGAGTTTGGTGGCACGTTACATTGCAAACTCCTTGGGGCAGAGAGCACCTCCTCACTGTGCTTTGTAAAGAACTGAGCATAAAGGGGTTTTGATTTTGGTTGGGGCATCCAGATGCTACAGTAATATATACTAATGGGTGATGACACAGCATTTGGGATTTTTAGAGAAGACTAAGGGAGTTAATGCCCAGATTTCAATGGGATCTGGGTGCATAACTCCTTTGAGCTCTGCTGAAAATCCCAGTGAGAGACCTCCATTGAGATCACGGGCAGATTTTTCCATTGTTTCCTGTGGGCTTTGGATCAGGCCCAGCGTGCTAAGGAGAAGACTGAGCTAGTAGCTGCAGTTCTCCATGCTTTTCTGTATGAGGCTTGTGTGCTGAATTGATCTGCAGGATTCCTGTACATGCTTCTTATGGATATCTGATCCAAAGCCTACAGAAGTCAAGGGAGGGACACCCACTGACTATGGATCCGGCCCTATGTGTGTGTCCGCTTACAGGCAGTGCTTTTTGCCTGGAGAGAGCCCCGAAACTTGGATTGGGTTCTTCCCACAGTTGCCAGCATCCCTAGAAAAGTTATGTATTCTAGACAGCAGCAGGAAAACAAAACACCAGCTGGCGGGCAGGACGGCCTACTAAACTGAGCATCAGAATGTCTGCCTTTTATCCCCATCTCTGCCACTGATTTGCTGTATTCCTTGGGCAAATCACACAATCTGCCTGTGTCAGTTTTCCAGTGGGAGTGATGCTTACCTCGTTTGTAGATTGCTGCAAGATTTAGTCAGTCAGTGTTTGCGAAGAACCTTGACTACGTAAAGAGCTCTGCAAGTGCTAAGTGTTATGAAGTGAAGCAAGCTTTACAAACAAGTTGGGGGGAAAAAATAAACGACAAATGAGTACACTTAGAGTGTCTTGTTACAAGGCTGCTCCCCAGGGGAAATGCAGTAGGTGGTCTCCTCTCTTTAGAATCAGTTTGGCATTACTGCTGCATTCCAGATCCTACCGCCGGCTTTACAGAGCATGCATTGGCTGTTTGCACAGACAGCCTAATTTTGCGACGGACTCTTTCAGCTGGTGGTAACCTCTTCTGCTGCCGTTTCCTTCTGCTCTGTTAATAGCGTCGACTGCCTCGAGTCCGAGAGTGGGCCTGAAGCATCGCTTGTAAAGCTAACGTCCTAAAAAGAAGCATTGTGCTCTCTCCTTCTGAGTGTGCGCTTCCCTGGAAATCAGCATCTCCTCTCTGCATCCGGCATGGCGGCGCCCAGTGGGTGCTGCACATGGGGCATCTTTTGTTTTTTGATAGTGAGACCAACAAATTGAGGATGAATGGAAATGTACAGAAATAACTATAATGCTTGTCTATAATTCGAAGAACCCCGGTAACAGTATTTACGGTAATCCGCTGCATGCCATGGGCATCCTAGGCTTCCACAATGATGCTGGGATAGTTCCTTTTATGGGGACCTTGCATCGTATGGGGCAGGGTAGGGTGGGGGGCTGGGGATGGTGGTTGGGCATAGGGGCCCTGTATGGTAGGGGCCTGGCCCTTCGGCTTTTCCATGACATGGGGTGGGAGTGGGGGGAGGGGGGGCTGCGTAGGGTGATGGGCAGGGGGATCTTGCCTGGTATAGGGCGTGGAAGGGTGGTGGCTGTAGGGGCCTAGCTGTGGAAGACCTGCAGCATCAAACTTTCCCCTAACATCTCCCTGCTCATTGCCTTTGGGTTTGGGCTAGGGCTGGGTCTGAACCGCAGCCGCAGAAGCCAGGGGAAGTGCTGGGGCTTGGCCCAGGCCGGTGTGAAGATCAGTATCCAGCCATGAAACCTGGATCAGGAGCCTCCGGCTCGGGGGTTCGGGTTTACGGTCAGGCCCTTCTCTAGTGGAAAGTGCTGGCGGAGGGGACGGAAAGGGTCCGTGCGCGATTGTCTGTTGTGTCCATTCTTGTCTCCCCATCCCCAATGCTCAGGGCCATATCCTGCCCTGAGCTACCAGCGGAGAGCTCTGGGATGGGGCACACAAACCCTGCGTGGGCTGGGAAGGGCCAACACCCAGCGCTACGCCTGTAACGGGTGTCCGGCCTCTGGCAAGGGACTGGAAAGACATGAGCTTGCCCAGGTGCAGCTGGCCAGGAAGGAGAGCAGACCAGCGGCTCTAGCTTGGGGGGAGAAACCTGGCTGGAGCCAGGAGCTGACAGGACCATGGCCAGTCATAGCTTCCCTGCAGGAAGGCAGGTCTGACGGGCTGTCAGGGTCCTGCCAGTGGCAGTAAAGCCAGGTTACGGTAGGGTGAGGTCTCAGAGCTAAGCCCCAAAGATGGACACACAACCTCCAAAGGGCTGAGACTTAAGCCCGACAGGGACACTAACTCCTTTTATTTTGGGTTTGGTTTTGGAACCGTGACTTTGGAAGTGGGGCGAGGAGGGTGCATGATAGTAACCTGGCCAGAGTGCTGAGCTATAAGCGGTCAGAGTGGGCTGGAAACCCTGCCAGGGAAACTGAGGCAGATCGGCTGCAGCATTCTGCCCGGCCATGAGGACGGTGCACAGGGGGCAGTAACACGACGACAAGTTTCCATCACAGTCTGTGCAGTTGTGTGAACAGAACCCAGGGCCTCTGTCAGACCCCACCTGCTGTACGCTTAGGAGGGGGCTTGATATTGGTGTTTATAGGGCTTGATCCTGCAAGGTGCTGAGGGCTGTCAGTGCTCACTGAGGCAGCAGTAACAGCCCCGGGCGGGGGGTGTCAGTGGGAGTTGAGCACCTTCTGTGGTGCCCCGGGCTGCTCAGCACTCTGGGGCCAGTCACTTAACTGCCTATTCATTCGGATGGGGTGCCGTGTGCCCCTTCGTGTGCCAGTCTGGTTATTCATATCTTAATTACAGGAGAGGCATGGCAGAGTGTAATTAAAAATAAATGGATGGTGTAGAAAAGGCATACTGGGGACTCGTGTTTACTCTTTGCTATAACACCAGAGCAAGGGGACGGTCAGTGAAATTAAAAAGTGATTCTTTGTTGCGCTCTCTCTAATTAATTAACTTGATTAACTATAAGAGATGTGGGGAAATGGCTGTTATTAATCCCAGGTCCGTGGGATCCGTGCATCAAGTGCTTTCTCTCAGCTCGGGTTGCCATCCAATAATTTTGCCCTTTCTAATGAGGCGTCGGTTATTAAGGAGAGTTTGGAGCAGAATGTAAAGGAGTTTGAAGCCAGAGAACAATAGCTGTATATCGAGAAATAGCCTTGTGCCAGGGGGATGGATCAAGGTGATTTAAATAATCGATTTTATTCAACTTTTCCATTCGTACTGCAGTTACTTTTAAAAGAAAGGTGCATTCTCATTGGTTGAGATAACCATTACAACATGATTTACAACTAAATAGAGTCTTTACGCTAGATTTGGTGCATCTTTTTGCTACCTAGCAGGGTGCACTATATAACTATTCACGTTTATTTAAGCAATTGTATAGCTTAATAGTTTCAGATTCTTATTAATGTTTGTTTTTAGTATGTTAGAAAATAGTCAATGAAGTGTCAAGCAGGATTAGGATGGTAACTGGGATTTAATTAAACAAACAAACAAGCATATAAAGCTTATGTTCATTAAACAAAACAACATTAAATGTTTTGATACATAAATGTATCAAAACATGTTTCACATTTTCAACTAAACGGAGGGATTAACTGTGGTCAGGGAATTAAACTGATTATTTCAGGTCAGACTTGGAAAATTTTCAAATATGATTAAATGAAAGTGCCTAGAGCGTAAATTCCTACACACCTGTCTCTTGAAAATGAGACCGTCTAAGCAGGGCTTTGGAGCGGAGCCCGGAGCTGGAGCCCGGAGCAGCTCCGGAGCAGTGGAGTTGCAGGTTTTTGCCTGGAGCTGAAGCGGAGCCGGAGCACAGCTCCAAAGCCCTGCGTCTAAGTTTATTTAGACTGATCTATTGTGCCATATTTCTAGAGTTTGACTTCAACACTTAGATGGTTTTCCCCCTGACTCTTTCTTCATATAGAAGAGCAGACTTTAATTCTAACTCAGTGGTTTTGATAGAGACCCATGGATTCAGCATATTTATTTTTATGTAAATGTTTTAAGAGAGCACACTAAGTTTTTAGGCCTTCATATATTTTGTATTAAATTCAGATTTAATTTTAAACAGGTTTATTTTAAAAAAGAAAAACTTATAATTTAAATGACTGTTATAATTGAAATAAACTACAAAAATCAGATTTCCTTCCCTTCCCCAAAAAATTCCCCCAAACTTGATGTCTGTCCACCCAGCTTGAGATACAATGAGAGCAGTGTGTTGTGATAGTGTTGAGGTGACCATCTTTCAGAAGCAATGGAACTCCTTTCAAGAGAAAGAGGTGTATTGGCTCTCTACTGTTCTTAAGTAGCAGTTTACTATTTGGTTGGTCACTTTTCAATTGTCAGGGGATTCTGGGCTGTCCGTTTCTTTTCCGTGACAGTTGTTTGAGACCTGAGGAAGACACAATCTTACCCTTAAAGGTTGGATCTTATTCCTTGCAGCATTGGAACTGGCATGAGCGCTTTGGTTTGGAAAGATGTTTGTGTGTGAGAGAGAAGGATCTAGTGGTTAGAACTCCTGAGTTCTCTAGTGTCAGCTTTGCCACTGACTGACTATCTGGCCTTGGGTGAATTGCTCATCTCTTGGCCCCGGTTTATATAACTTTCACAGAGTTCTTAGGAAGCTTAATTCATTATGTTTGAAAAGTGCTTTGAGGGGAGGAGATGAAAACGGCTGTATGTAAGTGCACGTTCTTATGAGCTGCAAATAACACATTTGCTGGACAGAATCCCATTACATTCCAAACTAGATGGTGGTGGTATGTCTGAAAAGTTGTTCGGGAGCAGTCACTGTAAATGTGCAATTTAAACCCTCACGGTTACTCTGTGTACTTAATGGAGCTTTGTAGGTTGAGGTAACCTGGTCACGCAAGAAGTACTTTACGTTTTATTTACGTGCATCAAATCAATCACATGTATTTAGGAGCATAGGCGCTGACTTCTCCTGGCGTCGGTGGGTGCTCGACTGCTGGCCCCGCCCCGACTCCACCCTGGCCCCGCCCCCATTCCAACTCCTTCCCCAAAGTCCCTGCCCCAGCTCCTCCCCCTCCCTGCCCCTATTGGACTCCTTCGCCAAATCCCCGCCCCGGCCCCACCTTGTCCCCTGAGCACGCCACGTTCCCGCTCCTCCCCCATCCCTCCCACAGCTTGTTACGCCACGAAACAGCGGGATGCAGAGCGCTCAGGGGAGGAAGTGAGGTGAGGTGAGGCGAGCTGGGGTGGGGAGCTTGGCTGCCGGTGGGTTCCGAGCCCCCACCAATTTTTCCCCAGCCCGGAGCACCCACAGAGTCGGCGCCTGTGTTTAGGAGTGGCTCTGAGACAATGGATTTCCCGAAGTGCACTGCGGTTCCAATGCGAGGTACTCCCGGATACTGATGTACAAGGAGCAGAAGTAAATCACAGTGAGTCATGCAACTTGCGTTGTCCAGCGGCAAGTGACATCATAGCCAGGTGCAAACTATTGTTACACAACATGCATTTTACAATGACAAAGTCGCTGTGATAACGTTAGAGCCTCTGCCTGTAAACTTCACCGATTTGACACAGCCCTTAACCACGTGCATCAATCTCGTTGTCTTCAATGGCATTGAAGCATGTGACTAAAGTTAATGAAAAGGCTTCACTGCTTTGCGGAATAGGGATCTCTGGCTGAATCGGTAGGTGTTCCTATTCACCAGAGCATTTCAATACGTAGGCTTTAAGCAACTGAAAGTGCTCAAATGCTTGACTGGATTGGGGTCCCCTCTGGCAGTTTGCTAGATGCCCGAAGCCTGCAGCTAATTTGCATAAAATTGACCCAACGGGTGTGCCCTGGGATCAGCTACTGGCGTGATCCTGTCCTGCTGCATCCTGATCTTGGAACGCTGCACACCAGCAACCGCAGTCTGCACGGGCTGCAGCTTGGTGCTAAATGGAGAGGGGCTATGGGCACGCTACCAAGCTCTGTGGCCTGCGTTTGGCCTGTCAGGGTGGCCCAAGTGTGACTTTTCATATGCAGCATCCTGTCTGCCACGCGAGAGCTGCCCGTCTTTCTGTGCGGACAGGGAAAAGCAACAGGCAGGGTCAGAGACTGTCGGGGCCGCATCTCCCTGCGGGCCCGGTGTGCGTCTTCAAGAGGGCACTGCTCAAACGTCGTCATCGGTTAAAGAGTGTGTGCTCTTCAGTGCCGACGGGGACATGCAAGAACCTCCTACAGATGAATGGGGAAGGCTGGCTGAGGCCAGACATCTGCTCTGGGTGCACAATGGGGCTGTGGGGAAGAAAGTGGGCAGGATGACTTACACCCAAGGTCAGTGCTGTGAGTTTGAGACCAGGAATTGGCTTCCTGTGGTGCATTGGAAATGGCACAACCATCAGAAGCTTCCCCCCCAGCTTTTTTTTTTTTAAACCCTTAGAACACTGGGAAAGTTTGCCAGCAAACGAATGTTAACGAGGCCACATCTGACAGTGGTGTGTCAGCCATCATGCGGAGCTGGTGGCCCTTTAATCTCTCTTTCCACCTTCTGAAGATCTGCTCTCGCTTGTATCTCTCTGTGCTCCTGCTCTTCTGCCTCTTCCTTGTCTCAGCGTGTCGAACTTCCTGCTGTTCCTGTTCCTCGGTGGGCCTGAGCAGGGAGATGGGCCCATCGTGCCTTAGTGGTGTCTGAGTGAATGAACTTAGAAAACTGAGCCTGCGGCTACTGTATAAATCTATCCTTTTTTTTTTTTAAGCTGTGTGTGGGGGAACAAGAGGGGGAGGTGAGGGTCACACATGGCGGTGGCTGATCCAGGTGGATTATAGCTGGCTGGCTGGGAAGGATTAGTGAGATTCCTTTCTTCATCTGGTTGGCTAACTGCCCGGCACGGATCTATGTCTGCTACCATTGACTACCCGTGATACTGACAGGGCTCCTCATGGGAGGAACAGCAGCAGATGAGGGTGCCCAGCCGGCATGGTTGAGGACGCTGTGATCATCCTAAAAGTGTGCACGTTGCTGTAGCCTGAGCGTGACTGGGCGGTGGCCTCCGTGCCTAGGGAAGGCATGTGTGCCCAGACCTGTGGAGTTGCCAATGCAAAGCTGCATGTCAGCATAACCTATGCTAGTGTAATAGGCTTCAGGGGCAGGCTGGCCTTTGGGGGATTTTTGTGGGGTTGTTTCAAAAGGAAATACCTTCCCGAGACCGAGGCTCCCTCTCCCTTCAGTGCGTGGGTGTGTGCCGGCTGTTTTGACAAGCGGGTGCCGTCGCCTGTGGGAACTGCCTTCAGAATTCGACCTCTTCGGTGTGGAAGTGGCGGCTGCTGCTCCTTTGAAGTCTCCAGCCAGATGGTGTCTGCGCAGGGGAGTCTGAGCTGGGCTGGAACTGGGAAGTGACAGTGTATTTTAAACACAGCGTATTTCCCCTGGCTTCAGATCGATAATATCCCACGGAATACAGGGCCTAATGGGTCCCCAAGGGCTTTACACACCAACACCACTGAAATGTAGCCACTTCTGGGGTGGAGGACAGCAGCCAAAATGCACATGCATGACAAAGGGTGGAAGGGTGGGTTATGTTGACTGGGAGACTTAGGGCAAATCTTACTGTCATGCAGGGACTGTCAGTGTCTACCCCAAGCAGGTAAGATTTCTGGCTGGGCTTTTCAAAGGAAGTTTAATGGGATTTAGGTGCCTAATTCCCTTTGGTTACAGCTGCACGTGAAGCTGGGGGTAGGTTGACCAGACAGCAAGTGTGAAAAATCAGGGGGTAATAGGCGCCTGTAGAAGAAAAAGCTCCAAATATTGGGACCATCCCTATAAAATAGGGACATCTGGTCACCCTAGCCGGGCATGGGATTTCCAGCTTGAGTAGCACTAGTTCTCCTCTCCAGGGATGTTTATACTAAGCCTACTCATGGGCCTGGCTGGTAATTAATTACTTTCTGATGTTTCAGCATTTCTCTCTCTCTCTCTCTCTTCCCTCCCCCTCTCCCCTGGTAGAAGGGGAGGTTGGAGATCTGTCAGGTGTTTTTTCCTTTTGGAAAGTTGTCACAAAAAAGGAAATGGAGGAGGGGGAGGAATGGATCAGCCATTTAGGAATATGAGGGAGAACACATTCTTCATGGTTTAAAATGTGACCGTATCCCATTCACTTCCTGAAGATAGAGTTCTTGAGCAACAATGTGCTGTCCTTCTAGAGAGCTGTCTACCTGCAGGTCTTGCAGCATTTTGCAAACTTCAATGAAATGGGTATAAATCATTCTTTCTATTTTGCAGATGGGGAAACTGAGGCAAAGGGACTTGGCCAAGGTCCTACTGTGAGCGTGTGGCAGAGTCAGGAACCAAACCCACCTCTGCTGACTGCCAATTTGGTGCTTGAATCCCAAGACTTGGTCAGGGATAATGCCTTCGGCTCACCCTTAGTTCAAAGAAAAATACTCCAGTAGTCTAGAGTAATTACTGTAGGCCATAGGGTTAGAGTCGTGTTCTCACAGGGCTCGATGCCATTACTCTAAAGTTCTGTAGGGCTTGTCGTATAAGGGCATCCTGTTTCCATTGTGGTTGACCTGGCTGTGCTGCAACCAAACCGGTGGCCACTTATCAGTGGCATTTAAAAGAAAACAGCGTAGTGCCCCAGTGCACTCTGCTGTTGTAATATCCTGTGTCGAATGGCAATGCCTCCCGTACACCCACAGTTCTAGTTCCTAAAATGACTTGAGCGAACGCCATTGGAATAAAGCCCCGGTTTGAAGGGACTCTGGAGGGGAGGGGAGGAGCTTTGTGAAATATAAGCCAGTGGATTTAAACAAACAAATCCCCTCTGAGTAAAGAAAGGGCTGATGCAAGGTCCTTGTGTTACGGCTGAGGACGGTACAATGAAAAAGGAAGGATGCTAGTGTGGTTAAAGGCTAAGACAGGGACTAAGGAAACCTGGCTTTAATTCCCAGCTCTGCCACATACTTGTGTGACTTTGGGCGAGTCCCTTTGCACCCGTGTGCTTCGCTTTCCCAGCTGTGAAACAGGTGACGGGGGGTAATATTACTTCCCTGCCTGCGGGATGCTGTGAGGATGAGTTCCTTAAAGCTCTCTGGATGGGACATGCTCTAGGAGTGCAGTGATGTTGGAATGAAGGCAATGAATGCTTGTATTTAGTAACCGTCTTCAGAGCAGGGTCCTTAAACGAGACCCATCTCCATCTGCCCAAGGCTGATGCAGTGTCACTGAAGGGCCACTTTTAAGCGGTTTGGATAATTTAAAGTCAGAACAACTGTTTCAATAAAAAACACACAGCACCACCCTTGTTCTCCCCCCCATCCCTCTCCCTTTCCCCCTCCCCTTTGTCTGTTTAGTTTTCTATGGTCAAACAACAGCATAGAACCCACAGGTGTGCATGCCCTCGCTGGCCTGTGGAAGTGACACCCATTTACATGTGGGCAGAAGTATTTCTAGGCTGGAGATTGCTGTGTGGAGGTCACTGAAGTGTGTGTGTGTGTGTGTGTGTGTGTGTGTGTGTGTGTGTGTGTGTGTGTGTGTGAAAATCAGGGAGATCTCTACTTATTTAATTCCTAAAGGTTTGCAAAGTTCGGTCTGTAGCTGAGGGGCATGTGATCCTGAGAATGATTGTTGGGGTTTCGAAATGGAATTACCTTCCTCTATAATAAAGTTGCTGTTAAGTCGTTTCATTAGCAGAGTTAATAGAAAAACCTCTTCAAGCCCCCGAATACCAGCTGGTGGTTTTCGCAAATGCAGAAGGTGAATGTTAGGAGGGTTGACAGTGAAGTCTCTGTTCAGACAGGACATGTGGGTGCAGGGGGAGTATATGTGATTGGAGAATGGGGAAGTGGTGGTCTGAGCATCGGAAACTAGGAGAGCTTCAGGTTGTGACAGCTGCACGTCTCTATCTGTGGCCTTAGACAAGTCACTTACACTCTCTTCTTCAGCCTAGCAGGAGCCTGAAGAGCGCTTACATTCATTATCGCTTCGTGTTTGCAAAGCGCCATGCAGGACAGTGTTGCCAACTTGGCAAACCTGCAATATTTGGTGTTTTCCTTAAAGCCCAGCTTGAGGAGTCAGGTGAATGTGCGACTCTCAGCTTTCCTTCACCCAGAAAGTTTCTAACCCTCCTAGATGGTAAGAAAAGCTCGAAAATGGGACCTGAGTGCACCTCAGTGGCTCAAAAGCCAGAAGGTAAATAACCACCTGCCCAATTTACTGTTTTAAAGAAACTTATGAGTTTTAAGCCAACCTCCTGATTTGTGTGGGGCTGACTCATGATCTCTGGGTGCTTGAGGTTGGCAATGCAGCATAGTATTGGAGAAGAGTGGAACACTTCGGGCCTGATCTTGCACTGTCTTGCATCTGTGCACAGTAGGTCTGAAATGCAATCAGAACAGCATTCCCCCCGCCACTGTCTCCAGCCATAGCATCTCCCCTGCAGTCACCCGGCACTGGAGCTGTCTGGGGAAGTTTTCAGTGAAATGGTTTATCGTGACATGCCAGGGTGTCGAAACCAGAGCTGCTTGCCGGGAAAGGTCTGTTTCAATACATTTCCCATTTCTGAAGAAATGTTGGGTTGTTTTTTTGTTTTGTTTTTTACATACGAAATTTGGTTCGAAATGACTTTTAATTTTGAACTTTAAATTCATTTAAGATCAAACAAAAACTTTCTTTGACAAGATCAAAATGAAACATTTATCGAAAAAAACCACTTTGATTATTGAGCCAAAGTCTCCCTCTTCCCTTCCATATTTTCGGTTTGCAATTTTTTTTGAAATTCTCCCTGATTTGGGAGAGGAAAAACCATTTTGAAATCTTGAAAATTCTCCCTGGATGGCTACACAGTTTCCCGCCAGTTCTTGTTGGCACAGGGGAAATGGCCAGTGAAGGTGCAAGGCAGTGTTTGTGCGCACACGCACGCTTGGTTTTGTTCTCCCTGGCAAAATGACTGTGTCATGACCAAACTTAGGCCCTGATCCTGTATGGACTTAGGCTAGGCTGTTCTAAGGTCTCCCGTGTAGCCGCTCTTTGCCGGTGGGAGTGCGCTCTCCTGCCGGCCTAATTAAACCACCCCCAGTGAGCAGCGTTAGCTGTGTCCGCAGGCTACGTAGCACGGTCCACGTCACCACTTTTGTCAGTCAGGGATGTGTGTGTTTTTTTTTTCACACCCCTGACTGACAAAAGTTTTACTGACAAACGTGGTAATGTAGACAAAGCCTTACTCATGGGCAGAACTTCACACATCATTGAAGTCGAATCAGTGAAGTTAAGCATGTGCCAAGTATCAGGGGGTAACCGTGTTAGTCTGTATGCACAAAAACAACGAGGAGTCCGGAGGCACCTTAAAGACTAACAGATTTATTTGGGCATAAGCTTTTGTGGGTAAAAACCCCCACTTCTTCAGATGCATGGAGTGAGAATTACAGCTGCAGGCATTATACAATGACACATGAAGAGAAGGCAGTTACCTCACAAGTGGAGAACCAGTGTAGACAGGGCCAATTCAATCAGGGTGGATGTAGTCCAATCCCAGTAATTGAGGAGGTGGAGTCAATTCCAGGAGAGGGAAAGTTGCTTTTGTAGTGAGCCAGCCACTCCCAGTCCCTATTCAAGCCCAAATTAGATGTGCAGGTGAATGAACCCCTGATGGTGTGGCTGATGTGGTTGGGTCCTCTGATGGTGTCGCTAGAGTAGATATGGGGACGGAGTAGGCAGCCAGCAACTACACACCACATCAGCCACACCATTAGGGGCTCATTCACCTGCACATCTACTAATGTGATATATGCCATCATGTGCCAGCAATGCCCCTCTGCCATGTACATTGACCAAACCGGACAGTCTCTACATAAAAGAATAAATGGACACAAATCGGACATCAGGAATGGTAACATACAAAAGCCAGTAGGAGAACACTTCAGTCTTCCTGGACGTTCTATAACAGATTTAAAAGTAGCCATCCTTCAACCAAAAAACTTCAGAAACAGACTTCAAAGAGAAACTGCAGAACTAAAATTCATTTGCATATTTAACACCATTAATTTGGGCTTGAATAGGGACTGGGAGTGGCTGGCTCACTACAAAAGCAACTTTCCCTCTCCTGGAATTGACACCTCCTCATCAATTATTGGGAGTGGATCACATCCACCCTGATCGAATTGGCCTTGTCAACACTGATTCTCCATTGTGAGGTAACTCCCTTCTCTTCATGTGTCTCTTCATAATGCCTGCATCTGTAATTTTCACTCCATGCATCTGAAGAAGTGGGGTTTTTTACCCAGGAAAGCTTATGCCCAAATAAATCTGTTAGTCTTTAAAATGCCACCGGACTCCTTTGTTTTGAAGCATGTGCGTACATCTCCCAGGAACAGCATCTTTAAACTTCCCTGTCCTTACTGTTTTCATATCTATAGGTGCCTGCAGTTCCCATGGTGCTGGATAGATAACAAATTCTATAAGGTGTTAGTCTATAAGGTGCCACAGGATTCTTTGCTGCTTTTACAGAACCAGACTAACACGGCTACCCCTCTGATACTTAACAAATTCTAAGGTAGCTCTGCTTTCTTGTGAATGCTCATCTGTGTGTCTTGATTTCTTTCCATTTACTGCTCTTAATCGGGTGCTTCCTTGCTCAGCTCAGCACCTGGGCAAATCTCTCTCGATCGCTCAATTTCCATAACATGTGCGTGTATCTGTCTGGTTTTGGGCATGCTGGGATCCTGCTTGGTTCTTCTGAGAAGCAGCTTTGTGGCTGGTGTTTAGGGATAGAGAATTAGTTGCCAAGAGAAGTAATTCCCTTGTCCGGCTACAGAACAGGAAGCAAAACGGTGTTCAGAGTGGGGGAATGTGTAAACCATACAACTGCTGTTTATGGTTTCAAATTCTGACTCCTTTTATGATTTAATTTAAAAAACAAGATACAATAGAAAGCAGGGAGCTTTGAACCTGCTGACGGTTTGTTATATTGCCCAGGCATTCTTCCAGGAAAGGGATTAAACAGAAATTTGATGCTATTGCCTAACTTTGCCTGCCTGCCAATCTGCCAAAGCTCTGGGAGGGAGTAGACCTTTTCTGAGCCATTGAATTGAATGGAACCCTTTAATCAGACGGGTAAATAGAATTTTTCCTGTTAATTTCACATAGGGCTCTGGGATATGGCGTGTGTTCAAATTGAATGGCTTTTTTTGTAGTGCTTTCAGCTGCAAAGGATGATAGATTTTTGTGCTAATTGCTTTTTAAAAAAGCCCAATGATCTTATCAATATCCCCATTAGGAAATTCCTTGTTTTACACACAAGCCCCTTTTCGCCTTTCCTAGTGTAAAGGAGCCTTGCATTAAAATGAGTGGAAATGACACTGAAACCCACTTTACGTCCCCTCTGCAGTGCCAGGGCCTCCGTGTAAATGAGATTAATGCCTTCAGCTGGAGCTGCTCCCTGGCTTGCATTGTTTGGAAGCTGAACATGAGCTTATTGTTTGAAAGATCCAGTTACTAAAACTGTTCCTGAAAGCATGGAGGAGGGGAAAATCCACTTGGACTGGGCTTGAAATCATGGGCAACTGATCTGGCCTTTCTGACATCCTCACAGAGGGAAGCGTGGGAAGCTGCTGTGAAAAGGGGAGGTAGTGGGGCTATTAACTCCCTGGAGGAGGGGCTGGGAGCACTGCAGGAAGGCACAGTTCTGCTCAGGAGATTCCCCCGTCTCTGGTGCTTGCGCTCATCACGTAGGCCCCAATTCAGCAAAGGCGCTAAACATGTGCTTGAAGCTCATGGAAAGTCAATGAGACATAAGCATGTGCTTAAAGTTAAGCATGTGTTTAAGTGCTTTGCTGAAAAGGAATGGCTTGCTGAACTGGGGCTGTGTTCACGGACTCTCCCCCCCGCCCCCCTTTAGCATCCTCCTTTCCCCATCCTGGAAGTTACTCTGTGTGGGTAGAACCCTTATTGAAGTCCTGCACAGAGCAGTTTGCAGGCTCGGGGCTTTAGTCATCCCTTTGCTGAATTGTACGTGGTTAGGGGTGAGGGTTTTCGAAAGAGACCAAGGATATGTCTACACCGAAGCTGCTGGCATGTTTCCTAGTCCGGGGTAGGGTGACCAGACAGCAAATGTGAAAAATCGGGACAGGGAGTGGGGGGTAATAGGAGCCTATATAAGAAAAAGACCCCAAAATCGGGATAGTCCCAATAAAATCGGGACATCTGGTCACCCTAGTCCGGAAGACAGACACAATCTAGCTCTGCTCGAGCTAGTGTGCTAAATATAGCAGTGTGAACGCTGCTTCCCAAGGACCAGCCCTGCCGCACTGGGTCCATACTCAGGTGGCTAGTCCAAGCTGCTGGTGCCTGTGCCACAACATTCACACGGTTATTTTTAGTGCACTAGCTTGCACGGAGCGAGCACGTCTGAGTGCCCAGGCTGGAAGGCACGCTCCTAGCTACAGTGCAGACACACCCTCAGTGACTTAGGAGCACGGGGTACATGGACTGTCAGCGGAACTCCTGCTTCTAAGCCACACAGGTGCTTTTGAAGAGCCCACCTACAGTCCTCCCCAGGATCCTTGGTAAGTTGTGGCTGGTGGCAGCTAATGTGGGTACGTTGTACTGCACTCTACTGGGTTGGTGAGCTGGAGCCATGGTTGAATCGTAAGGCTGGAAATAAAAACATCTGATTGTGCAAGAAAATCCCCACCCAGAACACACCAACTTCAAGTCAAGGTCTGTGGCGGGTTCCAGCAGGGCAGTTGAAAAATTGAGCCTGGGTCAGCTCCTCAGTCGGGGCCGCTCCATGGAATTCGGTTTATAGCACCTAAGGGTCTGGTCCGTTATTGTCTCAATTGGTGCCCCACGATTCTCAGGTTGTTTTGGTTTAAATGAAGATGCTTTCAAAAGACCTCAGCAATTCCATTCTTTAGGTTCCGGCAGCATCACTATTTTATCGTATAATATTGCAGACGAAATCGATACATTATTACATTGGCCCTTATTGAGGTGTCAGGCTCTAGAAGGAGAATTACACACTGTCTGCCTGTTGAATTGGAGAAATAGCTGCTCTTTAGATCATTTTTCCCCTGAACACTGGGTTGCACTTGATGGCTTTTGAGAGGCATTTGCAGCTTTCAGCATTGCCCTGGTGTTTATTCCAGGTATTGTGACCACAGCTGGAATGGTACATTGTGTTCTACCAATTACACCGTATTAGTCTGGGCTTTTTTCCTATTTCAAATTACAAACTTAGCTTTTAATCAGATACATAAGTGCACCACGGAAGGACAGAGCTTGTGTTAATGAGACAAATTGATTCCTTCTGTGGTTCATCTTTGTCATGTTCCCTCCTGTTTGGCTTTTTTGTTGCAAGGATCTTAAAAAGGAGCCTCGACAAGTGAATACAGGTGCAGCTCCTTTGACCTCAGCAAATGTGCACCTGCTTATGCCAGTGGTGATTGGGCCCGAATGCTAAGAGGAGGTACGAGAAGGGGATATCAAGTCTGGAATGGCACGTGGAAGGCTGCCCGTTTTGCAGTGTTTGTGAGCGGGAGATGCTGTTGTGGTTGAAGCACTGGGCTGGAAAACAGATCTGTGTTCAGTTCCTCACTCTGCCACGTGCAAGTCACTTACTCTGTCTCTCCCTCAGTTCCCTGCCTGTAAAATAGGGGTGACAATATTTCCCTGTTCCATGCTTTGCCGGCCTTGATTTGTTTAGGGGGAGAATTTCAAAGCCACAAAGAACAGGTAGGCACCTAACTCCCATTGGGTTTTGGTGGGGATTTGGTGCCAATATGCCATGTGTGTCTCTGAAAAATCTCCCCTTTCTGTTGTAAATGCTTCAGGGCAGGGACTGCGTCCCGCGCTGGGTTGGCTGCACAGCAATGGGGAGGCATGATTGCAGAAACCCGAGTTAGCTTTGCTGAAGGTAGCATGCTAAAAATAGCTGTGTAGCAGTGGCTGTGAGGGTGGCAGGATAAGTTAACTGCCCGAGGACATACCCAGAGTCCCGGGCAGGATTGTACAGTTTATGATGCGGCGGCTACTTTTAGCAAGCTAGCTCCACCAAAGCAAGTGTAGACGTACCCTATGTATTTGTACAGCACCTAGCACAAAGGATCCCTGATCTTGCTTGGTGCCTGCAGCAGGTGCTACCGTCATGACTAACTGTGGCTCTGCTTCGCTCCATGTTATTCCGATGGGCTGCTGAAAGTGCAAAGCTTCAGTGTTCTGCTTCCTGTGTCCACTCTCGTCTGCCCCGTCCTCTCCGTCGTTGGTGGGGGGCTGTTTACTTTCCATTCTCGTTCCTTTTCCCCCCGGGGTAAGAAGCAGGAGTCTAGTGGGCTACCGGTGACTTGCTAAAGCCTTGTGCACTGAAGCAAGGATTGGACTGCCAACAAGCCATTTCCTTTTCTGTTCAAACAGCTGTAAAGCAGATCTCTGGTAAGACTAACTCCATGAACTACGGAGAGTAAGAAATCAAAAAGGAGAGAGAGGGGAAACCCTTTGCTAGTGCTGCTTTCATCTCTTGCCCATCAGCTGCCATCCTCCAAAGGTGCTAAGAAAATAAATAAGTAAAAATCCTCTCCTGCAAACCATTTTCAAGTCTCTTTCAATCTTGCTGCACCGTGTCAATCAAATGCATCTTCTGGCAGTGACTGCATTTACTCGCAAATTCTCCCTTCGGTGAAGGCTATCGCAGGGCATGAAAAAGGGAGCCTAAGGACGGGCCAGGAGACAGGGATAAAATGCCATTTCTGCAGGAACCCTGCAGGGCAAACTTGATGTACCCAGTCTCCTTACTCACGATAAAAATCATAAGCGTTCACTTCCGATCGCCGTGTGCCAAGCACTGATGGATCTGGGGGAAGTGAGCAGTGACTGGACTAGGCCTCTGATGCTTTCTTTGCTCTGCTTTAGGGCTGTGGTTTTGCAAACCGGTATGGAAGCCAATTGTGGGGATGCAGAGTTGATTTCCCAATGCAGCCACTCTGCTTTGTGCATCTGATTACATGGATGCACGTAAGTCTTGAGCCATGGCTCCTAATAGCTGTCCAGTAATGCCAACCAAACGGTTCAAACTCATGAGTCAGACCTCTGAAAATCATGAGGGTGGCCCTAAAACCACATGATTTTAAAATATCCTGTTCAGCTGCTTTGATTTTTTCACCCCACTCACTTTTAGGCTGTGTTAAATTAGGTTTATGCTCTCAGACCAGTGGAGCTAATACAGAGTTACCCTGGTAGTATTATAGTGGCGTTACCTTGGGTTTACACTGCTGTAACAGAGAGCGGAATTCATCCTCTTTGGGGATATTTCTGTTTCAGGTTAGCTCTGTGAATGTCGCTAGCAATGCCCTCTCAGGTCACTCCAATTATTTGTGTGCTGCTTAATGATAACACCTTAATAGCGTTACAGGTATCCACTAAATACGTGTATGCACGTACAAATCACATTCAGATTTTAGATAAATATGTGTAAAATAATACACACACATTCATTTCCTAAATTTATGAAGGAGTGAGTTGCATTCGTGAAGTCCTGCCGTTATCATCAGACTGTCAAGAAGTTGCTTCCTTCTTAACTATATTTAAGATTTCTTAAACGATACTTTACATTGTAATTAGATGGAGGGATTAAAATCTTGTGTATGTGAGAGAGAGAGAGAGAGAGAGATTGAGATTTAAAATGCAGACCCATCTTCAGTCTCTCTCTCACCCACACCCAGCTATCCCTGGATTAATTTGCAGAACAAGTACATAAATCAGAGGAACAGATTATTGTGAGCACAGATTTTCAACAAGACGCTTGGCAGGGAATCCATTGGAACTCTGTGTTCCAGCAACGATGCTTTGGGATTGCATAGCGTGTGCTCCTCTAGTGCCTCTGGGGGAAATCTTGTGACTGAGCCCCTGGGCTGGAACGTGGGAGATCTAGTTTGAAGTCTTGTCTCTGCCCCAGATGCCCTGTGAGACTTCAGGCGAGTCCCTTATTGACTCTGTGACCTAGTTTTCCTTATCTGTAACATTGAGATAAGACTTTTTTTCTCCCATCGTTTGCCTTGTCCACTTAGCCCCTGCCCCAAAGATCTCACAGTCCATCTCTCTGTGGGTCTGTACGTCACCTAGTACAGTGGGGCCTTGGTCTTGGGTGGGCCCTCTAGCCACTTCGGTTATACAAACCATCAGCCGTCTGAAACAGATCTATCAAAGGGAGCAATAACGATGCTCAATAATCGTGAGAGAGACCTGGGGGAAGATAACGGGCAGCAGTTTGCAGTGAAAGTCTGGCTGCCTACGCAGAGCAGGAAGACCACGGCCACTCCCCATGTGACTCCAACGCTGCCTTCTCTGGAGTGTTGCACTTGTCGCTGGGAAAAGATGTTGACAGTTGGAGGCGAGATCAGAAAAAGGAAACAGCAGTGGCTGGAGGGACTTTGATGGGCTTGGCTAATCAGCATCTGAGCAGGGAGATGTAGTAATAGTTCACCAGCCTCTGAAGGGGCTAGATGTACAAACACCAAAGGCAGGAGGAAGCAGTAGTGGAAGTTGCTTCCAGCCTGCCTTGCTGTGGGAAATGTTGCAATGTGCAGCCCATGTACAGGAGGAGACCGGCCGTGCAGCCCCTCAGGAGCCATAGACGGCCCCAATGTCCGTCTGTCTTAATCTGTTTTCTGTTCCCCGTTACTGTAGTATCTGAGCACCGCCAAGTCTCCAGTGTGTTTCTCTTACCACCCCTGCGAGGTAGTGCTCTCCTCCCCGTTTTACAGACGGTGCCCTGAGGTACAGCGAGGCCAAGCGATCAAACTGAGTCCGCGCATCTCAGGCTAGCACCCGACAACTGGGCCGGCCCACCTGTCTGGCTGAGGCCGGGCAGCACGTTGGATACGGTACGGCAAAGGGAGAGACACGGCAGCAGCGGTTGGCCCCTTTCTGCATAGGCAGCCGGGAAAGTTAAAGAGAAGAAAGGAAACCGATTAACGCAAATTGAGTTTGTTTCTTAGCCTGCCAGAGGCTTTGAAAAATCAGTCTGTTTCTGTCTCAATTAGATTATCTTTCTCTCTCAAGTCTGAAATGTCTCTCATGTATAGCAGGAGGAATCCTCTCTCTCTGGTACTGTCCACTTATCTCTTTGTATACCGCCCCCAACAAGGTTCCTGGGGAATCACTTACTCTTCCAGGTCTATTTGTTTGCGAGGGCACCTCTGTCTCTTGTGAAGACATCTCCTGAATGCCCTTCTTCCCTGTCCCTCCCAGCCGCTGTTTGGCGCCGTGTGTGGCCAGCTCACTGCGGGATTGAGTTTGGCCTGGGCAGTGGAGGCCCAGAGTGGGCAACCTAGATGCCCTCCAGACACCTACCAGCCCTTTGTCACCTAGGGACATTTGTGTTGCAGTGGGATGGCAGTTGTGAAATGCCAGAACACTGGCTCATGGAGGCGGTAATTCAGATACCTCCTGCTCCAGTTCTTCACTATAGGCTGGGCTCCTCAGCAGCCACGTGGCAGCCATGTTGGTAAGCTCTTTGAGGCAGGGACTGTCTTTTTGTTGTTGTTGTGTCTTTGTACAGCACCTAGCATAGTGGGGTCCTGCTCTATTAGCGTCGGGATCCTTGGCATTATGATAATACACACAACAATCCTGTGGCGCTCCCAGGGGAATGAACATCCCCAGACTGGGTCCCTCACCACCTACCGCTCAGAAAGATGAAATCCCTCTGGTAACGTAGAACGGTTTGCTGGTTTGTCCGGGTTCCTCACGTCGGAGACCGACTCACTGGGGTCGGCCTTGGGATCGGTGGAACATGGGGTAGTTTCTTGTGCTTCGGGACCAGCCAAGTGGCCGAGTCCGTCATTTCTCAGCACTGTTCTGGCTTTGAAATAACCAGACATTTACTCAGGTGTTTTGAGGCTGAATGAGGAATTTCTGCCCAAGCATATGAAATTCTCTGTAGGAAAGTCACAGCTGGGGGAGGCCTGTACTTCAAATCACCGGCGGCTGGGGCCTGCCATCCTGGAGTATGACATCATCCTGGTTTTGTCTGCCGCTCAGCTAATCACGTTTCATTAAGCTGGGGGTGGATAATCAGCTCTGCTGTTGTATCAGGAACATAATCACAATGACCTGCTGCTGTGTCCACACTGTCTCTGGGGCTCTTCCTTCTTCGCCGTTAGCTGCGGGAGAAAAGTGTTAATGTCGGCAAACAAATGTGCCAGGCTTGTAACGTGGATGCTGTGGTGGAAGTCCAGTGCCAAAGGCTTTGCTGGAGCACTTGTGCAAATATCCTTGGGTCACGGCATCTTGTGAGAGTTGATTCTCCTGGGAAGGCTCCGCTGCCTCCGCAGAAGGGATTGCCGAGTAGTGGGGTGCATGACACTGTGGTGCTGGAGCGTTTCAGGGGCTGCTGCCTCTGGGAGCGGGCACCTCCCTGTACGGGGTAACACTGCAGGGAAGTGGCTGGGCCAAGCGACTGGTAATTTGTATCCAGCCCCGTTATTGCAACTGGAGGTCGTTGCCATGTGGTGCCTGTTGGCTTGGGTGGAACGAATCGAACTTGCTCTGGCTCCCAGTGGATGCGAGTTTCTACGTATCAAAAGCCACCCCCCAAAACTGGCCTCTCTGTTGGTTTCTTGACTCCGCTGGCAAAGGAATGGGCCATGGGGACTCTTGCCTGTAGAGCTGCTGTCTGCTGTGCCATACAATAGTGCACGCTCTAGCATTAGCTGTGCTCTCAGTTAACCCGGGTGCAGTCCTTGCTGCGTGTAGAACGTGGCACGGTGTGGATGCACAATTTGGGGCACTGCAAGATTGAAAAGGATGCAGCGGCTGTGCTTCTCTGACTCCTTCCCCGCCATCCCGCATTCAAACAAGTGGAGAACAACAATGCATGGAGGTGATCAACCCAAAAACAGCCCTCATTTCCTGGGAGACTGGGTGTGCAGCTCAGACGGGCGTGGGGTGCTGATCTAAGGTGCCTGGGGGGGCGGCTCTTAAGAGGCAGAGCCCCCGCGGCGCCTCTGGCTCTTGTCAGCCTTGTGGGATGATGCTAGCGGAAGAATGATGCACAGTGTTAAGCAGCGGGTGCCATGGACCACGTGGGGCTGGCTCGAAACAAACGTCCTGCTTGCAGGATGTGAAATTAGTGGGTGGCGATGGATGAGCACAGGAGCCCCATCGAACTCAGGCACATGGCTTGGCCATTTCCCAGAGCTCTCTTGTCTATTCTTTCTCCACCTAGCCGGTGTGAGGGGCCTCTCCGCTCGGCTGCGCCCTTCCCATGGAGACTCTGTTAGTAATTTGCTTTAGCAACGTGGGGTTTTTAGGGCCGGAGTTGACTTGCCTTGTTGTGGCATCAGCAGGTTTAGGAGCTGCTCCCTTGCCTTAGTGGGCGGAAAGGCAGCGCTAACCACAGGGCAGTGTTGCTGGCTTAGACTTCTTCACCAGGGCAGTTGTTCTAACGGCTGATGGAGGCAGCTGCTCTGGTGAATGACGTGCACATGTGCAGCCTGCTTGGCAGGTCGGGACACAGGGTCATGCTCTGCCTGGGACACAAAGGTAGTGGAAGCTTTTCCATGCAGAACAGTGTCTGGCAGGGGATTTCTTACAAATGTAAATTGGACACGAAATCCTCCACTAACCCTGAGCATCTGAGACAGCAAGAGAGGAAAGGAGGGAGGCACTAAACCCGGCTTTGCCACTGGCTTCTTAGGGTTCCTAAGCACTTAAGAGCTGAAGTCCCATTTTCAAATCTGACTTGGGAGCCTACTTCTCATTGAAAGCCAATGGGATTTAGGCTCATCAGGCACTTTTGAAAATGGGAGTTCTGTGCTTTTGAAAAGTTGACCTTTTAGCTTCTGTCTAATAATCTGTGCAATGGTACTTGCCTCTCCGGGGGACTGATTAGCTAAGGTTTACAGAGCACTTTTACAAAAAGCCGTAGAGCACTTGTTGATAGATTTTTAAGGCTGGACGGGACCTTCATGCTCATCTAGTCTGACCTTCTGTATGACACCGGCCATCGAATTTCAGCCAGCGGTTACTGTATCGAACACAATAGCGGCCGCTGCACTGTAGCGTATCTTTTAGGAAGACAGCCAGTCTTGATTTAAAGACTCAAGTGATGGAGAATCCACAACCTCCTTTGGTAAACTAAAGACAACAGGAATTGTAGGGACTCGGCACTTCTGAAATTCAGGCCAGTGTCTTAGATGACTAATTATGAATTGAGATGGCTAATTTTAGGCAACCAAGATTTGGAAATTGTAGCTGAAGCGTTTATTCAGGGCCTAGATTAAGTAAAGCATTTAGGCATGTGCTTAATATGAATAATGTATGTTGGATCTCATTGAAGTTAATGGGACTTAAGCATATGCTTAAGAACTTGGCTGAATAGGGATGGACTTAAGCATGTGCTTACAGGCTAGCTCTTCTTTAGTGCTTTGCCGAACTGGGACCTAGCCTCCGAAAATGAATGGGGTTTAACTCGCACGTGGTTAAGCACCACTTAGCATCTCTTGTAGACCAAGACAGTGATCAGGGACCTAGACCGACCATGCTTACGTGGTTCTGAACTCCACTCATTTCCCCATTCTAGACCAGCCCTTTGCTAGCATAACTTGGCCAACCGGCTTCTCTGTCTTCAGCAAAGGCGTCGTTCCACTTGTGCGCGTGTGTCTAATGCAGCCGGTGAAATCCGAGGAACGAGGCTTCCATTGGAATGACTGGAACAGCAGCAAAAATACCTCTCAATCCAGCTAGACTTAACCGTGCACCTGTGTAGTGATCAGATAATAATGGCACGTTCTGTTCTCCTTTCTTTTAAAGGTAGTTTTGAACTTTGTGATGAGGCAGACGGGGCCCAGCTCAGCCCTGGTACAGCTTGGTTGATCAGGGATGAATCTTGCCTCATATAAATTGATTCAAATGGATCTGAAGGCACATACCACCTTGCAGGAAAAGGCCTAGAGGGCATCTTCCTCTGGCCAGGCATGGTTGTCCCGTGCAGTACGTTTTCTAGTGCCTTTATAGTGTTTGGAATGGTTGGGAATGTTCTGGTGCTGGTTTTGTCCAGCAAAGAGTTGGATTCTATCCCTGGGAATCTGGATAATTTGGAAGGGAAAGTTCACAGGCAGACAACGCCCTGAAATCTTTATACTACCCTATTATGCATGCAGATGTAAATGAGGCTCTTCTTGGGTGAATGTATGCCAAGCAGGGCAGGACCAGATCCTTGGTAGGACTACAGTAACCTGCAAATTTCATTGGATGTAAATTCTATTTATTTTTTCACCCAGATCTTTTGTGAGAAATGCTTTCTTGCAGAATAGTAATTTGGGCTGCCCTGAAATGAGTGCAGCGGGGGCATGAGGGAGGTAGGTGAAAGATCTTTATTTTGTGAAATCTTTTATTAAGTCCCCAAATTCAGCAAAGCACTTAAATGGCTGCTTATGTCCCATAGAATTCAATAGGATTTTAAGCACAAGTTTAAGTTAATTAGATGTTGAAGTGGTTTTCTCAATTAAGGCTCAGAAAATGAAGAATCGCAATGGAACAGAACTGTGACCTGCTGAAACAGAATTGGAAAGGGGCACTCACAAATCTGACTTCTTCGCTGCTTTTGCATAATGCTTTTACTTCTTCTGTTTTCCCAGCAGTCTTGGCTTGTTTACGCTTTTCCTGTAATGTTCTTCCTTCGTTGCTTATCCAGCCTTTCCTTGTATGCTTATGCCTTCCAATGACTTTCTCTGCTGTGTTTTTTGTCTTGCTTCTCTGAATATTTCTCATGTGGTCTGTAATGAGTGTCCGTTGCATCTGAAGAAGTGGCTTTTTTCCCCACGAAAGCTTATGCCCAAATAAATCTGTTAGTCTTTACAGTGCCACTGGGCTCCTAGTTGTTTTTGTAGATACAGACTAACACGGCTACCCCCTGGTACTAGACTTACTTGAATTAATGGTGATATTCTTTACTACTTTGGAAGATCAGTGTAGTCAACTTAGGCTGCCAGGAATGCCAAGAAGACAAAGTGGTTGGATCTTGTAAAAGGGACAATAGATAGAGTTGAAATGTAGCAGTGGTGAAATCCTAGAGCCAAGTAGAAACTCATGTGTACGTAGGAAGCTTGGTCAGTGCCGGTGGATGAAGTTAAAAAGAGATGTGCCTTAACACAACTGCTGTCCAGAAACTGATGAAATTATGGATGGATAAAAACATTACGTTTGGTCCCAAAGTGACAAGTTATCAAACCAGTGTACTTAATAGTATTACTCTCCGGTCTGGAAGCACCCGCATTAAATGAAGCAGACCTCAGAAGGCTGGAGGCAGTAGAGATGAGTTCTTTGAAAGATGGCAGGTGGAAAGTGGAATCATTTAAGACCAATGAAGAGGTTAGAAGGAGAGTAGGATGTGAAATCAGGATACCGGATTGGCTACAAGTGAAAAGATTACAACGGCGGGGGCACTGTAGAAGACGCATGCTAGGATGCAAAGAAAATAATGCGAACACAGACTAGGTCAGTTTAACCTAGAGGCTGACGACTGACTAGATAGTGGGACAGGACCCTTAATGGAGGAACCGAGCCATGGTCAGGATGAGTGATGATACTGTACCGCTCCATTTGTCTGCTGGGATGATCCAGGATAAGAACATAAGAACGGCCATACTGGGTCAGACCAAAGGTCCATCTAGCCCAGTATCCGGTCTTCCGACAGTGGCCACTGCCAGGTGCCCCAGAGGGAATGAACAGAACAGGGAATCATCAAGTGATCCATCCCCTGTCACCCATTCCCAGCAAGTCTAGAGCATAAAATGGCAAAAAGAAGTTGTTTTTGCATCTAAGACATGGGCCTAGGGTTCAGGCGACATGGATTCTATTCCTAGCTCTTCGACAGACTTCCTGTGTGACTTTGGACAAGGCACGGAAAACGAACGAACAAACAAACAAATCGTTTGTGCCGCAGTTTCCCCATTTGTAGAATATTTACCTACCTCACTGGGGTTCTGAGGCTTCATAGCTATGAAGAGCTCGGGGAGGCTGTAATGGAAGGTGCTGTAGGTATGCCAAATAGCGTTACAAAGCTAGCAGCACTGTGCTTTATCAGCATGGCGGGCGAGTAGGTGAATAAAATGATGATAAATGGAAACAGTTCAGTTCCCAGCGGTAACTGCAAGTAGCTCTATTATAATAGAGTAATAAAGTCTAAGGTCAGAAGGGGCCACTGTGATCACCTAGTCCAGGGGTGGGCAAACTATGACCCGGAGGCCGCATCCGGCCCTTCAGATGTTTTAATCTGGCCCTCAAGCTCCCACCAGGGAGCGGGGTCCAGGGCTTGATCTGCTCTGTGTAGCTCCCGGAAGCAGCGGCATGTCTGGCTCCTATGCATAGGGGCATCCAGGGGGCTCCACAAGCTGCCCCCACCCCAAGTTCTGCCCCCACAGCTCCCATTGGCCATTGGGAGCACAGGGGAAGCGCCTGTGGATGGAACAGCACGCTAAGCCGCCTGGCTGCCCCTCTGTGTAGGAGATGGAGACATGCTGCTGCTTCCGGCAGCTGCTTGAGGTAAGAACCACCTGGAGCCTGCCCCCCTGACCCCCTCCCCTGCCCCCTTCTGCCCTCTGGGGAAAAATTAGCGGGTGCTTTGCACCCACCGGCAGCCAAGCTCCCCCCTCCTTTCCTCCTTCTCCCACCCCCGAGCACGCCGTGTCCCCCTCCTCCCGCTCCCTCCCAGCGCTTCCCGCCCCCCTGCCGCCTAACAGGGACACGGTGCACTCGGGAAGAGGCGGAGAAGAGGCAGGGCGGGGACTTGGGGGAAGAGGGTGGAATGGGTGCGGGAAGGGGGCTGGGGTGGGAAAAGGCAGGGTGGGGCAGGGACAGGATGGGGGTGAGGCGAGGGCGGAGCGGGAGGAGGCAGGGCAGGGCTGGGGCGGGCGGGGTCAAGCACCCGTCAGGCAGAGGGGAAGTCGGTGCCCATGGCTATGCTGATTTACACCAGCTGAGGACCTGGCCTATTAGTTTTAAAACCCGTGGGCCCCCAGTGTTTCCATCGCAAGAGGCCGTGTAATCTTGGTTGCACTGCTCTGGTGGGGGAGCACTCGAAGCCCCAGTGTTGCAGGAGAGCCGTGCTTAAGTGAACGAGGAGATGATGGATGCTGTGAGCCGGTAGTGGAGGATAGAGAAAACATCACGTGAGTGACTAATGAGCTCCAGACGCAGAAGCGGACACACCTTCCAACGAAGAGTTCTCTGGCGCGCGCAGGATGAGACAAAAGGCCTGAAAACCGGAGAGCGTTAGCAGGGCTTTTCAGGGAACAAACTCGGTTAGCAATTGGAATGTCTCACGCTCTATAGCTCGAGTCAGCGATTATTCCATGAGGCTGCACAGCAGGGGCAAACAAATTGGTTTACTGGTGCCTCATTCGCAGCTGCTCAGTGGTACAAATAACACGCTTTTCTCTAGTCGGTTTCAGTCCCGGGTGCCAAAGCACTTTATCAACATTTATTCATTAAACCTCGCATCAATCCCAGGAGCTTGGGGACTGATTTGAATAGGTATTTCGGCACCTAAAGATGCAGATAAATGCCTGGCTGGATTTTCAGAAGCACCTAGTGTCCTAATGCCAGTTAGGTTGGTATCCATTTTGTAAAATCCCACTTGGTGTCTAGCCATGTCTTTAGGCGCCTAAATACCTTTAAACGTCTGGCCCCAGGTTAGGAAAGGTGTGCGTTTGCATTGCGATAGCTAACTCCAGGTCTCTGTCTCGCTGTAAAATCCTAGTGAAGAGGGAGGCCTGGGTATATTTTATCTCAGTGTAACTAATTAAGGCCAACTCCTGGTGAGTGGTTGACCTTGACTAGCTACCGGTGCCTTGACTCCTTTAGGATGTTGCAGCAAGGTCACTATCTCCATGGGAAAACACACCTCTTTTTGCAGTGAAGATATTGCCAAAGATCCCGGGGTTAACCATCACCAGCTAACACACTTTTAAAAGCATTTGTTCATGCTTGGTGGCAACACAACTCGTGCCTCTGAGTGCAGTGCTTTGTGTCAGTTGGCAGCAGGAATATCCTGTTCCTTAGACCTTGGACTCGCAGGCTGGGGAAACACCCTCACCTTTTGTCTTTTTCAGAAAGCCAGCTGATTTTTTTTTTTTAAATCAAAAGCCGCGCCCCGTTCAATCTTCGCACCATCACCGTTCTTTTAAATCACCCTGTTGCAGATGTATGCAAGTCTGTGCTGATCTTTGTAGAGCGCCTTTCATCCAGAAAGATCTCGAAGTCCAGGGGCAGAATTTTCTTTGAGGAGCCACACTGGCTGTCTCTGATCTCACGGACGTCGCCAGCATTCAGCGTGCAGAATAAGTGTGGAGCATCTGCCAGGACCCGTTTAATACTTAACAATAACCCCCCAACCTTTTTGGTTCTGGCTGTGCCGAGGCGGCAGTTAATGCAGAGGTAGGAGCTCGGTCGAGGTCCTGGCCTGCCCACTGATGCCGCTCAGTAAAACACTTGGCAGACGCTTGGTATTCAGAGCCTGCAGGCCAGTGCTGTAGAGGGAATGTCAAATACCATTCCTGTGCGAGTGCATGTGGAGCTGAGAAAAGCCTTTGCTTTTTCTCTTGACTGGTGGATGCGAAAGGCAGGCAGGATGCAGCCCATGTTTCCGGGGCAATCACTGGTAATATTGGCAGGGACAGAACTTTTCAGAAGGGGACGGATTGATCTCTCTGCTCTCTGGGTCGAGGATTGTTGGGGAGTTGAGGGGAACGGATGATCTCCTCACTTGAGGTATTGAATCTCCTAGGACTGAAGGTGGGGAGATCTCTGTTTCGTTTTGGGAAGGTGAATAGGGAGCTGTAATGGAGAAAACCTGACAGTGCGTGAAGTATTCACCGTATACTTTCACTAAGAGCCCATGGCGGGAGCTGCTCGCATGCAGACCCTACAACTCTCCCCCAGGTGGTAGCACGCTCTGCAAAAATAGCATCTGCCCACTCCCTGCTCGGGGCCCATTTTGTGAACAGTCATTCAGGTGGTCTTGTGTTGCTGGACCTCATGGCTGTTATTCCTGCAGAGAAATGGGGAAAGTACTCCCTGTAGTCTCCTCCTGCTCCCCCCTCTCACCCCCGCGCCTAAATGGGAGTCGCTCTGGAGCACAGTAAAGGATGAATGATCAAGAGAAAAAAAGAGGGAAGGACAGGGTTTTTAAAAATCTTCTTTTTGTCTTACTATTTGCACTCAGCAGTTCTAATGGTCATTCACTGAGGGAGTCAGGAACTTTGGTTCTGAAGGTCTGGGTGTCTCCTGACTGGTATGGGATGCAGAGTCTCTCACCTGGGCTGGCAGATCACAGTTCAGGTCGAAGTGCCATCGGAAAGTCACGGGTGCCTCGTGTTTGTTCAGTGGCGCTCAGGAAATGGGTTGGTGATGGAGCTGTTCCTCCTGGGCTAAGGACACACATAAGCGCCACCATGCTGGGCACTGTTTGGAGGCGGTGTCAGCAGAGAGATGGAGAGCTGTACAGGCCGTGGGGACTGAACTGGTCCCCTCATCTCTCCTTCAGATCAGGGCTGAGCTCCTGAATGGGCACCACGGGGAAGCCTGAATGGCCCTTGGAAAGAAACGTTTTGAATGGGTTGTAAAAGGGGATCTGGTCTCTAAAGGGAGGCAGTGTTGCTTAGTGAATAGAGCAGTGGACTGGAACTCAGGAAATCTGGGCTCTTTTCCTGGCTCTGCCACTGGCTTGCTGGGTGACCTTGGGCAAGTCACTTCCCACCTTGCTGTGCCTCAGTTTCCCCCATTTCTAAACTGGCGATAATGATACTGACTTCCTTTGCAAAGCGCTTTGAGATCTATGGGTAAAAGTGCTGTATAAGAGCTAGGTATCAGTAGTAGTAGGAGCAGTAACTGCCTCTGTGGTTATGCATGGTAAGATATCCTGCTTCTGGTCATCAGCGGATCATGCTAGAGTCAAGGAGGAATTTTCTCTCCTATGTACAGCACTGCACAGTTGTTAAGCTGCATTCTAGGGGTTTTCTGAAGTCTGACATTGGCCACTGTGTTGGAAACAGGATACTGGACTGAAATGGACCATCGTAGCCAGCGTGCTAGGAACTGATTGTTTTGAAAGAACTAAATCCCCAGCGGTGCTGTTCAGGCCATATTTTGTGTTTGATCTGTGAGGTGTGTGCAACTTTATGCCTGGATTATGTATGGAAAGGTAAAAGGTCAAGTCCATCTGCGCTCTTCCCCCGCACCACTCTCAGGGTGGAGCCTGAGACTCAGGGTTCCTGGGCTCTGTTCTCCCCTCAGCCACTGGCCCGGTGGAGAAGATACAGGAGCAGGGTAGGGATCTGGAAATATGTCGTAGGAAATGCACAATGTTCATGGGCAACATGAGCGAAAGCCTTTCAATCCATTAATGCTAATGAACATAATTTGTGCAGGTGAAGACCGGGGAGATGATGAAATGAAAAGCTTATAGGTTCTGTGTTTTTTCAAGGATGACAAGAACCCTTACTCAATTACACTGTGTGTTTAGTGAGACTCTTCCGTTATGTCAAACAGTGAAAGAAATATGATCATGAATGGCAGTACCCCTAAGGATTCAGTTGCTCCAAGCTCAGGCAGCAGGGCTGTCTTTACCCATCAGTTCCCCTTCCTCCCTGGCCCATTTCCTTTTCTAAAAACCTACCTTAAAAAAATATTAAATTTTACATCCATAAAATGAAACCATAACTTCCTGTTTTATATTTTGAAATATGGGTTATTTCAAAGATCCCAATTCCAAAATGTCTGTTTTCTTTACATATTTATGATGTGTGTCTTTATTTTTGTACGCACAACACTACCTGTGTGTATGTTAGTTGTCAAGTGATTAAAAAAAATTAACTGTGTGCTTAATCGCACTGTTAATAATAGAATATCATTCATTTAAATATTTTTTGCTATTTTCTACATTTTCAAATATATTGATTTCAATTATAACCGAGAATACAAAGTGTACAGTGCTCACTTAATATTTATTTTTGATTACAAATATTTGCACTGTAAAAAACAAAAAGAAATAGTATTTTTCAATTCACCTAATACAAGTACTGTAGTCCAATCTCTTTATCATGAAAGTTGAACTCACAAATGTAGATTTACCGGTATGTACAAAGAAATAACTGCATTCAAAAATAAAACAATGTAAAACTTTAGCGCATACAAGTCCACTCAGTCCTACTTCTTGTTTAGCCAATCGTTCAGACAAACAAGTTTGTTTACATTTACAGGAGATAATGCTACCCACTTCTTAATTCACAATGTCACTTGGAAAGTGAGAACAGGTGTTCTCACTGCACTGTTGTACCCGGCGTCACAGGATATTTACGTGCCAGATGTGCTAAAGATTTGTATGTCCCTTCACGCTTCAACCAACATTCCAGAGGTCATGCGTCCATGCTGATGACGGGTTCTGCTCGATAACGATCCAGAGCAGTGCAGACGCATGTTCATTGTCATCATCTGAGTCAGATGCCACCACCAGAAGGTTGATTTTCTTTTTTGGTGGTTCGGGTTCTGTAGTTTCCGCATCGAAGTGCTGCTCTTTTAAGACTTCTGAAAGCATGCTCCACACCTCAGCCTACTCAGATTTTGGAAGGCACTTCAGATTCTTAAACCTTGGGTTGAGTGCTGTAGCTATCTTTAGAAATCTCACATTGGTACCTTCTTTGTATTTTGTCAAATCTTCAGCGAAATTGTTCTTAAAATGAACATGTGCTGAGTCATTATCCAAGACTGCTATAACATGAAATATATGGCAGACTGAGGGTAAAATAGAGCCGGAGACATACAATTCTCCCTCAAGGAGTTCAGTCACAAATTTAATTAATGCATTGTTTTTTTTTTTTAATGAGTGTCATCAGCATGGAAGCATGTCCTCTGGAATGGTGGCCAAAGCATGAAGGGTCATACAAATGTTTAGCATATCTGGCATGTAAATACCTTGTGACGCCGACTACAACAGAGCCATGAGAACACCTGTTCTCACTTTCTGGAGACATTGTAAATAAGAAGTGGGCAGCATTATCTCTTGAAAATGTAAACAAACTTTTTTGTCTTAGTGATTGGCTGAATGAGAAGTAGGACTGCGTGGACTTGTCGGCTTTAAAGTTTTGCATTGTTTTGTTTTTGAGTGCAGTTATGTAACCAACCCCCCCCCATTTGTAAGTTGCATTTTCACAATAAAGAGATTGCAGAAAAACATCCAAAAATATTTAATACATTTCAATTGGTATTCTGTTTAACAAAGCCATTAAAACTGTGATTAATCGCGATTAATTTTTTTGAGTTAATCACATGAGTTAACTGCAATTAATGGACAGCCCTAGTATGTGTATATATAAATATTTGTGAGTGTGAGAGAGAATGTGCTAGCTAGCTTGCAAATAAGAGTCCTTTAACTGGCCATAAAGCACCTAACCTCACCATCAAACGATAGGAGTTTCTTGAGCTCAGACAAAACAGGGCTTAACACAAAACTTCACAAACAAAAACCTCATATTAATAGAAACGATTTGATCAATTATAAAACAAAGGGAAGTTTTGTTTGGCTCCAGAGGTTGGTGTACCCAAGCACTGCACCATTGGGCAGGCATGTGTGGCTGAAGGTGCAACTGACTAGAAACAAAAGTGAAAATATCATTAATAGTAACTAGGGTGACCAGATGTCCCGATTTTATAGGGACAGTCCCGATTTTTGGGTCTTTTTCTTATATAGACTCCTATTACCCCCCCACCGCCATCCCGATTTTTCACATTTGCTGTCTGGTCACCCTAATAGTAACTGCACATCCACTTTCAGCCCTGGGTCTCCAAGCCTGTTACAAAGGAGGGGGAGTATCATTGACCCCATTTTACAGATGAGGGAACTGATGCCAAGTCCAAATCTACAGAATGAGTTCTGCTGGTGTAGTAACGCCATGTCCCTGAACGACATTAGCTATGCCGACAGAATCACTGTTCTGTGGCATAATTATGTCTACACTGAGAATTTCATAGGCATGGCTGTGTGATTTTTGTTTCACACTCCTAGCCGAGACAGCTATGCCTGTATAAGTTTTAAGCTGTACAAAGGTGAAGTAAATTAGCCAAAGCCAAACAGTGCATCAAGGCCGGGATAGAACCCAGGGAAACAGTGTCGTCTTGTAGCTAGGGTGCTGGACTGGCCATCAAGAAACGGGTCCTATTCCTGGCTCACCCCCTGCGCTGCTGTGTGACCTCAGATAGTGAATTGAGACTTTTGTAACTCTCAGTTTTAATAATGGAAAGTGTTAATAAGAAAGGCCCAGGGATCGGGAGAGTTTTAAATACACTGTTAACTTGCCCTGGTGTTCTGCTGTGAGCCCAGCCTCTTTAGAAACTGCAGATCTGGAGCAGTTGGGAGCAGGTGCAGCAAGAAAAGCAAACGTTCACAGGCTACTATTTAGCACAGCTTCAGTGCCTCTTAAATGCTTTCTGTAAATTAAAGCTCTGCTTGTGACTTGCCGTCTGGGCTTTCTGTGTCTGCACTGAGTCTTTCAGGCTTGCTCCTTTAGAGGATGGACGTGGCAGGCTCTTGATTAAACTTGTCATATTTCCTTTTAATGCTCTCTTGAGGAGCTCTTAATGTGAGCTGCAGCAGCAGCTGAGACATTAATAGAGTGATTGCATTGCAAGGTTGATGCACTGGCCTTCTTTGGATTTTAGCCATGTAAACAGGTGTGCTCACACTGGCCATGAAAGATGGAGCTGTCCGTCAGGAGAAAAGAGATTTATGGTGAAAGGTCACCCAGCACCTATCGTGCTGGTACTCAGCAGTTGCTGAGCTGAGCAGATGACAAGTGTTGTGTGGATGGCATCCAGGAACCCGATCCTGCAAACCCATACATAAGTGGCCCTTATTCATGTGAATTTTCTGTCAGATCCACACCATGAGCTGTAGGGTAATGAGAGAAATTGACAGGTCAGAGACTGAGGCCATCTGCTCGAAGCTTTTGGCTGTCAGCCCGGATTCCTAGATCTTGTCCTTGGTCACATTTTCTAATGATCCATCGTCTCCAAGGGCAGTTTGGAGAGATTTATTGCAAAATCGGGAAGCAGGCAAACTCCTGTTGTTTACAGGCGGACATGAGTAATGCCCGTCCCTTCGGAGTTCCTGCTAATACCCAGCTACGGCTAATGCTTGTGTGACAAGCAATGGCGGATTTGATTGAAATTCTCAAAACGGAGCCTTTAGTCGTGTCTGGCAATCCCAGCCCTTTCCGTGTCAGGCTCCTACCTGCTGTGAGAACCAAGCTGACGTGTGCAGCTCAGGCTGTGGCTTGGTATAGTCATTAAAGATCCAAGAGCATGTTCCAGGCGAGGAACACCCGCTCTGGTATCCTGGCTGCATTCCAGCCTGGGTAATGACATTCGCCTTGCAGTCTGAACTAATTCAGCACATTCGACTGCACGTCCCTTATTAACTGTTGTTGTTTAGTATCTGTAGAGCGTCATCACCATTAATCCATCTTTCTGAGATTCTGACCCCGCAGAGTAGGGCCAGGCAGCTGCGTTTGTTATTTATGTCAATCTGCCAGTGAAATGTTCACTCCTTCTCCCCTAAAACGTGGACTCTCCTCCTTAAATTAATCCTCACTTGATGTACAGAAAGAACAGACTTGGCATTTTGCCATGCTCTGCTTGTCATGAGTCCTGGCCAGTTGCTTGGGCTTGTTGGACTTTTTTTTGTTTTCCTAAATGAAATTGAAGTTGCAGTGACAAATGGTTTAATAAGGGGAAATACGTTTGACACCAAGTGTTTAAGTATCTTCACGACTTCGGGGAGCATTACCTGCCACCTGCTCATGCACGAAAACGCAATACCAAGCCTCACAAGCCAATTGACAGATCATTATTTGATGCTGTGCTGTAATCTTTGAAAGTGGATGGAAAGAGCTAGCTTGGTTTGTCTGGCATTAGATGGAGACAGGCTGATTTTATTGATCCTGAATGGCTGGTCTCCTTTATTTCCATCACTGGCGTAGCGGCTGCTGCATCTGTCTCATTTTCCTGGTGAAACTGATGGTGATTTCTTAGTGTAAGCTGTTTGGGCCAGGAACTGTCTTTTTGTTGTGTGTGCACCGCGCCCTGGTGCAGTGGAGTCCTGGTTCACAGCTGGGACTCCTAGGTGATACAATTACTATTTCCTGCGATAGTGAGCGTTGCTTTGAAAACTCTTCTTTAATTATTCTCCCCATTCAAAATGAAAGAACTATTTAAACGTTGCCCCATTCATGAGTGACCTACTGACCTGCAGCTTAGTGGTTATTGACAGCTTATCGGAACGTTGACTTTCCAAGCGCAAACCTTTATCTGGTTTTGTGGCTGGGTTTTGTCTGTCTTTGACAGCTACTCCCTTTGCCGGGTTCAGTTTGGATTAGTTTGATCCGTCTTGTGATTGATTCAGGAGAGGTGCTGGCGCGTGGCTGTTGCTGGAGAGCTGGGTAAGGGCTGGGACTCTCCTTCTATCACCTCTGTGCTGGGGTATGGCTCTCAGTCCCATCTGATCGCTCCAGGTCTCTGCTCTCTTTTCGGCCCTGTCCTGGGTTTCAACACCCACGTGCTCCAAAACCTGGGCCGAGGCAAATGGTGGGGATCTGCTGTGTTCTATGAAATCAATTAACAGACCTTTGGAAAAGACTTTCATTTCCAAACTGGTTTTCTATTGGTACAAGTACTTAGTCCGAAACATTTGAGAACCCACAGCATGCAAACGGACGAAATGTACAACTGATGATCTAATCTTACCTGAAGAGAAACTGGACATTTGAGGTGAGAAATCGATCAGTCTCTTTCTCTGCATATCTTCTCTTGATTTGCAAAGTTATAGTAATAGATATTGGAGATGGAAAAAGTCGGTTGGATCTAGTCTGCTCCCCCAGTGCAGGACTTTCTCCTGTTGTCAAGGCTCTGTGCTCTTAAAATCTATCTTGTATAACACATCCCCGTCCCCGCAATCACAGTAATATCCAAACGCTTTGCAATCTAACGTTTTTATCCAGAGGCAGGGGAGTCCTGTTATCCCCATTGTACAGATGGGAACTGAGACTCTGGGAGACTAAGTGACTTGGTCAAGGTCACATAGGAAGTCTGTGGCAGGGAATTGAAACTTGGTCCCTTACGTCCCAGGTGAGCACCCTAACCACCGAACCATCCTTCCTTTCAATGCTCTAATATGGCAGATTGGAAACGCTTCATTTCAGTTGCAAAAATTGAGATTTTTAAAATCAGTTAAATATGAAAATGAATAATATAATTGGCCCTGTAACTCCTGTATTATTGCCTTTGCAATTAAATCCCCACCAGGGAGGCAGGAGAGGGAGTTTAGGATTGTGAGGTGTGACCATAACTGGAGGTTGTTGAACAATTCCCGTCGTCTTGCTCAGATTAGCTTTCAGTGTTCCAATCCCCCGCTTCCCTTGGGAACCTATTACACAGTTTTTAATAGCTCTCACGGTCAGGAAGTTTTTTCCCTCACCGTTATCCTAAAATTTCCCTTTCTTGGTTTCATCCCATTGCTCCTTTATTTTTTTGTTATGGCAACAATTAGGAAAAGCTGTGACGTTCTCCTAAGGAAAAAAATGCCAAATTCTATGAAGTTTTTCAGGCCAAATCTTCATAATCCATATTGGTTACTACTTCTCATGATCATGTTGATTGCGGAGCGCCAGATCTTTCCTAGTTAAGGTTGGGATCCTCTAGCAGTCTAGTGCAGTCTTTGTTCAGTTACTTTACAAGGGTTAGAAGTTAGAATTATGGGACAGTAATTACCAGGATTATCCATTTAATGCTTTTTGAAGAGACGCATCACTTTTACTTCCCTTCTGTTTTCTGGTACCTCTCTAGTTCTCCATGAATTATTTTTTAAAAATCTGTATGGCATGTAAAGCATTCTATTAGAGCTAGGCGGTGGTCGTTTGTTATTGTTCTGATACTTCCCTTAAATCCCCTCAGATGCATGTTGTATAGGTTTAAAATTTCCAAGTAACCCCAAGTGCTGTTTATCAATAGCTGTTTTTATAAGGTCTTCCTCACTTCCTAACTGCCTTTCATTATTTCTTTTGTTAAAGTCAGATTTTGAAAAAAGAACTTCAGATTTTCAGCCAGTTTTTGAGTTCATGTTCATTTCATCCCCCATGCTGGTTCTTTTAATGGGCCGCCGTTCTACCCCAAGATAGCTTAAAAACCCCTTTATGTTCCTCCGTTGGATGCTTTTCTCTAATATTAACTTTCTGTTTTTTTTTTGCTGTGTGTATCTGTCCCCAACAAGCCTTAGATCTCAGAGAAGTCCCTCATGAAGTCACATTAGCCGCTTCTTCCTCCTTGTTTATTTCAAAGTAAATGTATTCTGTTATGCCTTTAATTATGGCGTCTCGGAAGATTTCCTGGACTTTTTCCATACTGATGATGTGTTTTAGTACTTCCTCCAACTGGACCTTTCTTATTAGATTTCTTGATTACTCTCAATTTGCTTTCCTGACATCTAATACCCTTACGCTGCTGCATTCTGTTGAATATCAGTAGCTTGTGGCAAGAGGCTGTAAGTGTCACTGTCGGTTCCTGCAAGTTGATGAGCTATCCAGGGTGGCTTCATGGGGCCGCTGCTTTGTCTTGGCCTCATACAGTTAGATCAAAAATGAAACAAAGGTCAAATAATATTATAGGGAAAGGGGAGGAGTAGAATGAGTCTAATGGGACTGCCATGGTTTCACCTCATCCCAAAGTGATTTTCCCTCTCTGGCATTCAGTTCCTTCAGAGCAAATGTATGTTCTGATCTTAACAGATGTGTTCAGAAGCTTGCAAAAATTCAATAAGACAATGTCAACGCGCAAGTTTCTTAGCGGCAACATCAGAAACTACAGGGCACGTTCTAAGGTTTATTAAATGGAGAGTGGGATAGCTGGCAAAGGACTCTGTAACCAGACAACAGACTCTAATAATAATGATAAATACAAACAGCAGCAAGCGCTGCCTTGTAGTGAGACGGGCGCTTTTTGTATCCAGTTGTGGCTCTGGGTTGCTTTCAAGTGGTTTCACAGGCTCGATTCTCAGTCTGCTTGTTTGCTTTGTTTAGTTAATCCCAAATCCTCTTTGACTTTGGCATTAGCGCTGGGTGCATAACAGGCAGAGAGAGACTCTGGTGAATGCGGGTCTCTGACATACTTGGAAACTACCTCAGTCTCCTCCTCCAAAAGCCAGCTGTAGATGTTAGCAACCTGAGACAGCTCAGGGATACAGAGATGTTCCTGTTTCCTATCTCCAGACACCGACATACAGACACTGTCCTCCAAACCTCCCCAACAAATCAACCTGGCTCAGCAAAGTGAGGGGTTTGTATGTGCTCAACAGAATAATAACTCTCTATAAATACCTAGATGGTTGTATTTGGATTGGCTGATCACCACATTTGTTCTTAACCCCGGCGCCTCTCCTGTGGGTAAATTGTATTTGCTACGCCGGTGGGTGCTGGAAAGGGGAAGATGCTGGGATCTCAATGTGCTGAAAGGAAAATTAACAATTCCAGTCAGACTCGGGTGTTTTTCTCCAAAATCAGAGATGAGCGATTTGCTGCTGCCAGCGTGAACTGGTGTTAAGTTATTAAATCGCAGATGAGCTCATTGCTTGTGGAGCTTTAAAATATTGCACATGGAGGAGCTGGGGGCGAGGGACGATGCTGGTGTAGCAGTGAGATTTATGGAGCAGCTGAGAGATGCATCTGTGGTAAAGGCAGGGGAAAAGGCTTCCTGCAGACGATTCTCTCTCTCCCAGGAGAGAGGGTGTCCTAGAATCACTGGTTTTATTTTCCTACTTCTAAAATTTAGCTTAAGGAGAATTGCCAGGTTTTTGAGATGTATAAAAAGAAGTGGCACAATAATAAGCCTGCTTCCATCCCAAAAGATCCCGGGGTGCCGAAAGCTGTATGTCCAGGATCACTCTACCCAGCTCTGAAAACCAGCTTCCCCTGGGGCCAGCCAGGGGCAGTCAGTCAGTCATTCTTTACCAGTGACACCCTATGACTGTCGGGCACCCTATAACTGTTGTGAAGACCTTACTCAATGTTTGCTCAGTCCTAACATTTCACACTGGTAAAGTATGTCATGTCTCCCCTGTGGACCAGCCACTGGATAACAGCCTACTATTGCTGCCATCTCTAAGGATTATTTTTTCTAACTTGAGTGGTAGAGGTTTTTGCTATGGATCTTCAGGTCTTGGATTCAAACTTGATTACTCTTGTAATTGTTACTTACTCATTCAAACTCCCATTGTCCTCAGTGGGGAATTTCCCCTAAGGAAACACTGAGCTCGAGAATTTCTGTATTTTTTTTTAAAGGGGAAATGAAGGGTAACTTATGCAATTAAAATTGCAGAGAGCGGGATCTACAAAGCCTGGATGGATAATACAGGAACTCCCCACTTAACGTCCTCTCGCTTAACGTTGTTTCGATCTTACGTCCCTGGTCAATTACAGAACATGCTCCATTTAAAGTTGTGCAGTGCTTTGCTATAACATTGTTTGGCTGCCTGCTTTGTCCACAGCTCAGGAAACAGATTGTGTAGGATATACCCTAAGTGGGTTCCCGCTAAATGCAGGCAAAATCCAAGCAGACCTCATCCTCAGTTCCTGTCTTTCTGCCTTGGGCAAAGGCCTTTCCAGCCTCAAATGGGGGCCCAAAATCTTGAAACCCATGTTGATTTTCTACTTGGGCAAAACTCTGCCTTGCCAAGTGCAGGAACAGAAGGGAATTGCCTGCCTCTTCTCCAGTAGGGCAGCAGGGGAGACCCGGGCAGCAGGGAATCCCCTGCCACAATAGGCTGGGGGGTGGGGGAGGATGTTCCTGCTGATGTAACTTACAGCAGCTCTAAGACTTTGCTAAGTTACTCTGGGAGCTGGGTCACCCCAGCTGCTTGCCAGCTCCATGTCTGGGATCACAGAAGGGTGGTTGAGTCACTTCTCTCCTTCCTCTTGGGTCCTGCGCTGAGCTCAGCTCAGCTGGACCCAAAGATCTAGAGGTTTTAATTTTGGTATTTATACTTGAACTTACCGAGGATCTTTGTGACGTGTGACCATAGTACATCCAGCGTTTCCATCTCCCGCAACATCCCTCCACTTTGCCAGTCCATATAACCACATAACCCCTGTCTCTTTGATCACTTCTCATTCACAGCCAGTCATTCAGGGTGCAGAGTTCTCACCAGTTAGTGGTTCATGTTGACTAGCGCGTTGCTCCCTAGAGCTGTGCTGCTCTGCCGTGCTGCGTGCAGAATCTGAAAGAAGTAGCAGCAGTTGCAGTTGGCAGAGGTAGGAAGGGAGCCACGTACTGATAGGAAGGTCTCTTTACAGACTGTGCTGAATGGAAACTAGAGCTGGCCTGGCACTGGAATGCTGTGTGCTCCCTGTTACCAGCAGGGGTGGGAATGAAGCCTTTGCTCTTGATAACTGAAGCGTCATAAATCTGAGAGACCCGGGAAGCGGTTATGCCGTATTCTCCTGAGAAAATAGTCCCACAGGCCGTAAGCGGAAGAGTGAAGTTTATGGCACCATGCATACGACCAAATGAATAGTCACGGGATACAGGTTATCCAGCCCAAAGTGAATGGCATCGTCTGTTTTTCACTGGTTCTGTATTAAGGTTGCACTCTTCCAGGGATGGAGGGCTCAACTTTTGTTTTGCACAGTTTGTGTCAAAAGCACCAACAATGTGTCAACCAGTTGAAACCAAAATAGTCCACCTGCTGATTGTCTTGCTACAGTCTCAGACTCCAATACCCGGGAGGACGTTTGCAAGTGCAAAATCTGCAAAATCTACATCACCATGGAGAAAGCATAATTTTTCCATGGAAAGGTTAATCTCTCTCTTGTTCCTAAATAGAACTGGAACATGCAAAATGTTCTGTGGTCTGGTAACTTTTAAACAGGTCGGTTGTAGAATCCCCTTCCCTCTCAAAAATCTAGCTCTAGAACCCAGGCGGTTCTAAGTTCTAGAACACATTTCAAAAGTGTTATAGGCCCTTAGAATCTGCATGGTTTGAAGTGGCTCTGAATTCTAGAAACTACTCCACTCTAAATGATTCTAGCGTCTCTGTGATGTAGCGCTGATCCATTTCACTTTCTAAACCAGTGTTTCTCAACCTATATGATACTAGGGACTGGCTTGCTGCCTTCCTAAACTGTGTCAGGGAGATCTCAGGAACTGGCGCCAGTCCATGGACCAGTGATTGAGAAACACTGATCTAGTATACACATGGTTACGTTCTAGGCTCTTAAATCAATCTGGTTCTGAACAGTTGTTGTAGAACTTCTCTTGTTCTTTAAAAAACAAAACCCAACAACCTCCAGAAACTATATAACTAAATAACTCGCTCTAAGATATGAGTTGGGTCTTCCTCCTTCTTTAATTAAAAGCAAACACTGTAGTGTAGCCTCATTAAGTATTTGTAGTGCAGTATATAAGATCATCCATTATTTCTATATCTCTGAGCTCTGTGGGTATAATTTAAGAATAGGGTTTTTTTTTTTTAAGTACCAGCATGACAGTGGCCATATGACAGATCATTGGAGTGTGTAGTTATTTTTTAAAAAACAAGCTAAATAGTTTATAAGCAACAGGCGCGTTAACTGGTTAACTTCAATTTTTTGGTACTCCCATGAAATTAAAAACAACCCAATGGATTTTGATTTTAAGCTGTAACATTCCCCAATCTCTGGGCTGAGGCTATTCATGCCAAGTTTCAGCCTGGAGTCAATATTTTATACTGCGTTGGAAGATTTGCAGTGAAAATCTGCTCTGCTGGCAACCTTAACTCCATCAGTGCCAGGATCACGCACCTAAATTCTGCAAACTGCAGAACTGTTGCATTGCTGCTCCCAGTCTGAGACTCCCAGTTCCACTCCACGCAGGATCCCTCTATAACTTCCTGAGTTCAGTGTCTTAACAAAACGAATGAAAGAAGGGCAGATGCTTGCTTCCGGCCTGCAGGGTGTCACAGCCTCACTGCTTGCAAAGGGCTTGCGTCCCCACGACCCATTTATCACGAACTGAAGCATTTCCAAGCTTAGTGGTTCACGCTGAATTGGAACCAGCGTTGAGTCATTATTCACTTTCACTTTCTTTATTAAAGCACTGGGGACGCTTTGATTTCAGTTATTAACAACTTCCATGTGTGGCTGCCTGCGGGGCGCTGCCAGCTGCTGCTCTTTGGATCATTTAAAATCATTGGGTAGAGGTCGGAGACTGTGGTGTTGTGGCAGGGAGCATGGGGACTAGGAGGTCAGGACGCCTCCTGGGTTCTGGTTCTTCTACCTGACCAGGGCCGGCTCCAGGGTTTTTGCCACCCCAAGCAGCAAAAAGAGAAAAGAAGAAGAGAAAGGTGTGAGGGGGGGAACCACGATTGGGATCTGGAGCTCTGCTGCCGCCACTTCAGAATTCGGCAGCGGGTCCTTCGCTCTGAGAGGGAGTGAGGGACTTGCCGCCAAAGACCGGGACGTGCTGCCCCTCGCCGTTGGCCGCCCCAAGCAGCTGCTTGCTGGGCTGGTGCCTGGAGCCGGCCCTGTACCTGACTTAGACCTGGTCTGCCCTGGAACGTTGTATTGATTTTTACCTGTCTAGTTATACCAGCACAGCTCCGAGAGTGGATGCCGTTAGACCAGTATAAAGATATCCTGTATGGTACATTTAGTCCTCTTCCCAGCTGGCAATAGCCAGGGGCTGTGAGCACCATTTAAAGTGTGTGTGTGCTGAGAAGTGTGTGAGGCTGTGGACTGGGTGATCCCCCCCGGCTCTGCAGGCTGTTGCAATAGCTATCCCAGTCTATACGGTAGGGATTACAGCAGAGTGTCGCTGGCCCCGTAGCTAGGGTGGCATGATGCTGTGGGGTATGGAAGGGGTTTTTCTGGCTCTGTTAGGAACCCTGCCATCCTGTGCGATGGTAGCTGGGTTGACGGAAGCATCCTAGCTGTATCTGCACTGGAGTTTAGGTCGTCACTGCTACTGCACTCAGGAATGGGAATTTTTCACACCGTAGCTGAGCGCCGTGCTAAGGAGGTTGTATGGCTTTAACTATACGGGAAGTTAAGCGGGTACAAACGTCTAGTGTAGACAAGGCCCATAATCTGACTTCGGGCAAGTTAGGTCCTTGGTCTAACCCAGGGTATGCTACAGCAGCCTACCTGCTCCCTGCAGTTCACCCCATCAGCCTTTGTGGGTATGTCTACACTGGAACTGGCTCAGGCTCCCGGGGCTTGTGCTACTGGACTAAAAATAGCGGTGCAGATGTTCCCGCTCAGGCTGGAGCCCTGGCTCTGAGACTCACCCCCATTGCTGCGTCTCCAAGCTGAGCGGAGCCTGAGCCAGTTGACCTGGTCTCTGAGACTTGCTGCTGGTGCTGTTTTTTGTTGTCAGTGTAAACGTACCCTTTATGGAGCAGGTGCTCTTCAGAGTCTCAACTGAGTCCTAGTCCCACCGCCTCAGCTGGGAGGCAGCTGATTTAGTCACAGGTAGGGCTGGGCTCATCTCCCCTTAAAGGGGCCAGTCACCCTGTGACAATACCTGTGATTCAGTAGCACCTGACAGCCACTTGGTACTGGTGTGAATGCACCGGGAGCAGGGCAATTGAGAAACCGGCCCAATCTGTTATGCAATTCATCTTGTGTCTGTTGCTTAGGACAGATCTCACTGTTCATTGTGTTCAAAATGTCAAATAACAATTAGCTAATAATAGTCATAAAATCCCTTGTGAGATGTATGTGTGTTATCTCCAGTTTATGAATGGGGAAACCCAGAGGCAGAGAGAGGTTAAAGGACCTGCTAAAAATGGTTTTAAAAATGACACAACTTCTGCTTCCATGTGCAATGTTTTTGAAAACTAAATGCGATGGCGATCTGTCGTTTCATGCATTCCAGTGGCAGGCAAAGTGTGTCTGCTCTAGTCATATCAGGATGATGCCTCTTGCTACCTTACTGCTTACACCTAGTTTTACCAACTTTGTGGAAGTTAACGTCTCTCTTTTATGCATGCATCAAACGAGAAAAACAGTGACTTTCATTCAGGGGCGTAATTCACTGCACAAAATCCATCGGTACAAGTGCTTTCATGAGACCCAGCCCAAACACGGCAGGACAGAGCTTGCTGTTGCTTCCTGGTGTGGCTGACTTGTATGTGTAACGCTCCTACAGCTACTCCGTTGGCTGCTGGTTTAGCATCCATTTGTATTTCTGTTGGGCCTTGAGTCTGGATGAAAGCTGAAGGGTTCCGGGTTCAAGCCTCCCATTTCTGAGATAAACCAGCTGATTGTTGCGTTCTGCAGGCATCTGAGGCTGAAGGCTTTAAAATGTTCTGCAACAGAATCTCTCCTTGTTTGGGATAGAACTTCAGAGGTGAAGTCTATGGAGGACCAGCTGGGTGTGGAATTGGCTCCTGCAAACTGTTAAGCCTTTGATGTATTATGAACGATGAGGGAGATTTATAGCACAGGCTGACAGCAGGCATCTATCTTTGAGAATCTACCCTGGAAGGCTGCCCCCTTTTATGAGTTTATTTGCTAGGATCAAGGCTGCCTTTCCATCCGAAAGTCTCCTTTCTTAGAGGTGGATCTAGGGTGGGATGGACTTGGATGGGCAAAAGATTTTTTGGGGGCAGGGAGAACTGTCATTGTTCTCTTCAGTCTCCTGAATGATTCCATATTAAGCTGTATCTTTGAAAATGTTGGCATGCGCACAGAATGGCCAGCAAAGAAGAATTTCTGATGCGTTGTCTACAAGGTCCTGAAGCACAATTATGTAGTGGTCTTAGAGAGGCTGCTTCTGCATCCCCTCCCCACCTTCGAGCCAGTGGATACGTTTGGGAATTTCAGCTCCTTTTATTCAGGACCATCTTTTGGCTGTCACCTAGCAAACGAGGCCCTGATTCCTCATTTGGGGCCCTCGGTGCTTCCATGGTGCATACAATTAATCAGAAAAGCTTTCGTTCTGGATGCTGTCAGTCCATATGGCTGGACTCTGTAGCTTAATTGGCATATCCTAATGCGGCTGTGATTATAGCTCTACTCACAGCTAATCGAGAGTCTCATACGAGGGTATAGAATTGTGTCTTTGGCTCAGAAAGTCTCCGGTTCAGTTTCGTAGGCTGCCTATCCGATATGTGACTTAGCCGATGACTGCCGGAGTTAGCACCCAGAGTGTCACTGTCATTATGCTTTCCTCGCCCTGGGAAGGGAAGCCTGTTAGGACAAGCCTGGAGAAGCTGCAATAGTTTTCCTGGAGTCTATTTATTATCTGGGCCGTAAATTGGCTTTTTATTTTATTTATTTATTTATACTTTACTTTGCTGTCGTCCCATTTAAAAAAAGAAAAGACCCTCTTTTCTCCAAGAGCGTCAGGTCACCTGTGCAAAGAATCTCTCTCCCAGTAAAAGCTCAGTTCTTCTAACTCTGAAACAGTTGCCAGGCTGCATTTTGTCACTAGCTGAATTTTAGTGGGAGTTTGATTCCTGTGGATTGTACGTAGAGGGTGATTGCAAAGCATTTGGGGATCCTTTTAGGATGACCAGATGTCCCGATTTTATAGGGACAGTCCCGATATTTGGGGCTTTTTCTTATATAAGCTCCTATTACGCCCCACTTCCTGTCCCCATTTTTCACACTTGCTGTCTGGTCACCCTAGATCCTTTGTGCACGGAAGGACCTATCTAAGGAGCTACACTTGCCTTTCAGGATCGGAGTACGTTTTTATCTAGTCTGCTAACCCATCTCTGGAAGTGCCCAGCACCTGACCACATCCCAGGCAGTGTCCTACCCCCGTGTGCTCAAAATGTGACCCCCCGCGATAGGGTGACCAGATAGCAAGTGTGAAAAATCCGGATGGGGAGAGATAATAGGGTCCTCTATAAGACAAAGCCCTGAATAGCGGGATATCTGGTCACCCTGCCCAGGGACCATGCGTCCCACGGAATAAGAGACGTTGAGAAGCAGGCAGTAAGGACACTGGGGAGGTGGGTGGGGGAGATTCTCTTCCCTGCTATAAAATGGATGTCCGCATAAAAAGCGTGAAGCTACTGTGCAGCGTGAAGACAAGGGAAATGGCTCCTGACTGCAGCTTGTGCCCTGAAGCATGCAGCTGATTAGTCTGGTCATTATCCAAGCCGTCACAGCTACAGGTGTGATATGGGGCAGTCAGAATGTCCGGCCCTTTTTAAAATATCCATGCGGTGCTGCATTGGGTTGTGGGTTTTGTTTTGGTCCTTCCTGATTTGTTTTCTCTCTAGAGACATCCCCTTTGTGTTCCCATCTTGCCCTATTTCCAGGGTCCGCTTTGGGGAACATTCCCATGGCTCCATTCCTTCCTGGCCAAGCGTGAAAGCCCCCATCAGCTCCGTGAGGGCAAATGGAGGCAGCCTCTCAGGATCTGAAATGTGCAGCATGTGACTCATCTGAGTGCAGGGTTGCGTACGTGCTGCTTGGCATCTGGGCTCAGCCGGCAAACGGGTCATCCAGAGGGAAAGCTAGCCGACCTCGCTTACAAAACCCACACGAGAAGTCATGAGTTGCAGGATGTCACCGTTACTCACTGACACAGACCAGGGGCGGTGTTAGCAGGGCAGCTTTTGGGGGAGCGTAGCAACCTCCCATACTAAATCCAGTGTTAACTCGTAAAGCACCAATTCCATGCTGTCTGGTGAAGGCAGGTGCAGCTGGTGAATTTCCCTCTCTGGCCAGGCCCAGGGGTCTGTCGACAGAAGCGCTTTACAGAACAGGAGACAAGCTTGACCACCGCTGTGTTGGTGCGGGTTGCACTTTGAAGAGGGTGCCTAGAATGCTAGGTGTCGAGAAGGACGGAATATCATCCCAGTTGTGAAAGGGTGTGCGTGCGTGTGTTCACGAGAGGGCTCCAGGCCAAGTGGTGACACAACCCCTCACTGGCCTGGATTGAAACCCAGACCCGTCACACCCTAGTTTACAGGCACAGAACCATGGCAGAGAGAGATTTTAGTGACTTGCCCATGGTCAGACAGAGTCTGTGACAGAGCTGGGAATTGAACCGAATCTGCAGAGTCCCTGCCCAGTGCCCTAACCACAAGGGCATCCTGGTTGTATTAAAAGCCGAGCAAAGGGCTTTATCTTCCAGAAGGAGCCGCTTTGTTTGCGGAACGCGCTGTAATCTGCCAATAAGCTTGAGTAGCACTGCAGTATCCCCGGGGAGCTGCTCTCGAGGGACAAAGGACAGCTGATAGATGAGAGGAGATATCTGAAGTAAATTGAATACGCTGTATTTAATCCCCCCCTCTCCAGCCCTTTATGAAAAGCTAAAGAGCGGAATGGTCAATATACACTAGTGTGTTTAATAGCGTTGTGGGGTTTGTGCCAAAATGCTTTACATTGCTGTGTCTTGGGACACCCTGGGCCAGATTCTGCCTCCCAGCCATCGTATGCTGGCATAGCCCTGTTGATTTCAGTGGAGTCACCTGTGGCTTGCCCCGGGGGAGTGAGGTGAATCAGGCCTGCCGAGTATAGTTTACTCAGTGAATGTATTGCTTATGAAGTGTGCCAGTTGACGGCCCCGGAGCCCGTCGTCTGCTCTCCATAGTGCAGGTAAAGCATTGGAGTGCCAGTGTCCCCACGCCAGCGCGCCAGGGAACTTAGAGACGGGCACGTCTGAGCTCCTTGGCTACTGCCCTGAGCCTGCCAACACCGGTGAATTGTGAGAGACGGGCTGTTGCCATCGACCTCCTAGTGTAACTAACCTTGCTCTTGTTTTCTGCAGGACTTAGGGATGGAATCGACCTCTCTGGATGACGTCCTGTATAGATATGCCAGCTTCCGAAACCTGGTGGATCCAATCACCCATGACTTGATCATCAGTCTCGCTAGATACATCCATTGCCCCAAACCGGTAGGTAACTTGCTCTAACTACGTGGCCAAGGCAGTTCTAGTCACTTGCTCATTTGGGAAATGTCGTTTTGTTGTAAATGAGAAGCTTTTTGTTTGTTTGTTTTGTTTTTTATAATCAATGCTGCACAAAAGACCTTTGGGTTAACACAGAGATTGTGATCCTCCGAGTAGAGCTGTCCTGTTGGGGGGAGAGTGGATCGACGCACAGAACTCTCTGTGAATTGCCAACAACCCGAATGACGTGCGTTTAGTGCTTAGTTAATTCTGTTGTTTTGTTTTTTCATATTCCCTGTTTTTGCTCTTTCCTCCTGTCTCATTTGCTCGGGCAAAGCACGAAGGCACCTATGTCTGGAACAATACAGAGGTATGGACAGGATGACTTCCTAGGCCTTTTCTATCTCTGATTTCTGCGGTGCCTGTCTTTCCTCTTGTGTCTCTAAATGAAGCGAGTACTCAGCTGACACATTTCTCACCCCTGTAAGGAGGGCGGTAGCTGAAACAGAGCCCCGTCTTTGCAAGCGTTTGAGCATGCTGTGAGCAAAGCTGGCAGCCCGGGGGCCTGGAGAGCGTGGCAGTCGAGACGGAATAGCCTGAGCCGAATAGTTATTGGCTGGGGTGAAGGACTGAACTGTGACGTCAGAACCAAGATTTGCTTTCCATTCCATCATACTGGTTGTTTTATCATGGCGTGGGGGAGAGCTGGCCCTGTGCTGCTCTCTTCAAAGTCAGAAATGGAAACGGAGTTGTTCAGATCAGTGTATCAATATTAGACAGGTTCGTACGTCAGCTGCTGTTATGGCAGAAACGTTCCTAACCCACCCGGCTTCAGCTTTTGATGGTGACGTGCCAGATTCTCCATTCTCCACTGGTGTAAATTGGAGTAACTCCGCTGAAGTCAATGGGAGCTATGCTGATTTACTCCAGAGGAGGATCTGGCCCTGTTGAGTCATGGAAAAGGCATTTGAACGATGGTTCTAAATTAGAGATGGACAGAAATGGATGTGATTCTGGTTTTGGACCTCATCCGTCAGGGTATGTTTTGCAGAAGTGGCTGGGATGCAGGCCCCATTTCATCTGCCCCTGCAGAACTTGGGAGCGTGTGGTTTCAGATGAATGGTCCGCAGGGTTTGGATTCCTCTCTACTTTTCCTGTTGACGCCTAGAGCATTCATCACAAACCTCAGTAAAGACCCGAGTCCTCTTCAGCAACGCTTAGAACGTTGCGGCCAGGTATTCCAAAGAGCTCAGCTCCCGGTCAGGGATGAGAGTTTCAGAAGTGCTCTGCACTGGTAAATCTCATCCTCTTGGGCTATTTGCTTTCCCTAGGATTTATTTTTTAAATTAACCACTTAATTCTCCCCCTCCACCCCCATTTCAGTGTTTGATTCAGTGAACTGCGTGGACCTGGGACGGTACAAATACCAGACTTCTCAAAACATCTCGGATGCTGAGGAAGGGGGATTAAAAGAGAGGAAGGATGGCCTAGTGGTCAGAGTATTAGCTTGGGAGACCCGGGTTTAGTTCCCTGCTATGCCACAGGCCTTTGAGTGCTTCGGTGTGGGCGTTTTCACTACCGTGATGGGAGGGGTTCTCCCATTGGCGCAGATAAGCCGTCTTCCTCAGAGACCGTAGCTGGGTCGACAGAAGAATTTTTCTGTCAACCCAGTGCTATCTCCCCTGGGGGGTTGTGTCTGCATATCTCAGGGGGATGGGTTTTCCCCTCCCCTCCCCCCTGAGAGATGTGGCTATGCTGATGTACATTTTCAGTGTACACTGTCCCTTAGCTCCTCCGTAGCTCAATTCTGTACATTCGAGACAATCGCTCTTCTCTCCCTCCCGGGGTGTAGTGAGTGTGACAGGTCGCCCCCCCCATCCGGGCTGCCACCTGATGTACTGGGGGTCCCACTGAGCCCGCCCGTTCCACCAGCTTCCTCACCCTGTCCTGCTGTGCCAGGCCCTCAAGCCTCCTCTAGCACACACAGGTATGGCCACACCCAGCTGCAAACAGACACAGAGACTAAAGTCAGCTCTGTGTGGGAGGATTCAGCTCGGGGATTGCCCAGTACTCAAGTGCACACCTCCGTTGGGGTGTAAACCCCAAATGATATGGTCTTGCACTGTACAGAGATCTAGACAGCGTAAGCTCATAAAAATCGCCCCCTCCCTCAGTGTGGAGGGAGATATGCACAGCTTGTGGCCCACCCCAGTTATGAATTGCACTAACTGGTTTCTAGGAAACTGAAACAAACAAGTGTATTAACCACAAAGGACAGATTTGAAGTGATTATAAGGGATAGAAAGCAGATCAAAGCAGATTACTGAGCAAAATAAACAAACATGCAAACTAAGCTGAATTCACTAGAGAAGCTGGTTACAAATAGTAATTTTTCACCCTAGATGTTGTTTTAGGCAGGTTGCAGAGTTCCCTGAAGACAAACTGCTTTTGCTTGCACTTAAAGTTCCCCACATTTCTCTTCACAGGCCAGATCCCTGTCACAGCCTGGGCCTCAGTTCTTTTCCCCAGATCAGTTTTACATGTTTACAGCAGTCATCCTGGGCAGGGAGTCGGAGAAGAACCAGCGACCCTGATTAACTCACTCTCCAGCCTTAAATAGGATTTACATATGGTGGGAATCTTTGTTTCCCTGTTTGATCCCCACACCCCTTCAGTGGAAAAGTACCAGCAGACTAAGCCGGTAAATTCACACCCATAGTGGGGTAAGAGTCTTCCCTTGAGTTGCGTGATGCTAGAGTGGGTTGAATATTGCCGACCCAGGATCCTATTTGGGTGAGTTTCTTAGGCATGTCAGTGTATTTAGTGTCAAGGCTGCAGTAGGGCCTTGTAGTCCTGATCTGCATTAAAATCTAAAGGGCGTGAGTTTTGGTGATGTCTCTTGTAGGAGCCGGATTCAAACCTTCTCCAAATTCTGGCACTCTTTGGACGCAGGGCTTGGGGTTGGTCCTGTCTCCAGTTGAGAATGTATAATACAACTCTCCTTAAAGCCTCTCTCCTTGTGGGCCCGATCCTGATTTCAGTGAGAGTAGTGCAAATGTGGAGTAACTCTAGTGGAGTCATTCCAGATTTCCTCCAGTGTCACTGAGATTGGAGTCGGGCCTGAAATGTAGTTATCCTGTTGGACTGCATAAGCACAAACTAAGCACTGTCCAGAGTTGTGCTGGGCCATGCACAGAGACATCATCCATCAGTATCTGTTCCCCAGTACCAGCAATTACGGTGTACCTTGGGCTGTGTGCCCTTTGCAGTATGAGAGGGAGCTTTATGGTGAAAGAAGTTCTCAGAAAATCAATTTTAAACATGAATTCATTCACCATTATCTGTAGTTTTCTAGTGACTCTTCAGGGAGATATTTGCTAATGATCAAAGACATTTAAATGAGCATTTCTTTCCTCAAAACCACAGCCCTGGGGCGAGAGGAGGTTAATACTTCTCTGTCAATTCTTTCCCCCCAGAGCTGAGGAAAGGTGCCAGGCGGGCAGCTCTGAAAAGTGCTCCGTTTAGTCACAGAATGGGCACAATGCAGGGAGAGGCAGCGCATGCTTCCTTCTCTGGCATGCCTCAACCCTGACTTAGTGGCGACTGCTCTTCCTGGGTAGAGGGGAGATTAGTCCTCGTGGCTCATCTCACCCTGGGCCTTTCTGAGTGGCTGGTTAGTGCTGATCAGAGTGCTGCTTTTGTGACTTGGATATGTGCCCTCTGGGTGATGGACTGAGGCTTTGGCTACACTTGCATTTCAAAGCGCTGCCGCGGCAGCGCTTTGAAGCGCTAAGTGTAATCAAAGCGCCAGCGCTGGGAGAAAACTCTCCCAGCGCTGTCCGTACTCCACTTCCCTGTGGGGAATAACGGACAGCGCTGGGAGCGCGGCTCCCAGCGCTGGGGCTTTGACTACACTGGCGCTTTGTAGCGCCGCAATTTGCAGCGCTGCAGAGGGTGTGTTTTCACACCCTGCTGCAGCGCTGCAAATTTGTAAGTGTAGCCAAGCCCAAGAGACACTCATTTTACATAGGCGTCGCAGGGTAACAGCTTTGGGTCACTGATGGCCTGCCGTAGGTCAGAGGTGTAATGCTCCCTAATAATGTTTTGCACTTGTGTCTAGCACCTCCCTCATGGCACGTCAGATGCAAATGAATGAGGTTTCTGCACTCTGCTGAGGTCAGGGTTGGTATTCCCATTTCGCAGATGGGGACATCAAGGGACAGGGAGGTTAAGTTACTTTCCCAGAGTCCCATGGGGAGTCAGTGAACTATAACCGAGATGCCCTTACCGCTACTTCTGTGTCTTTATCACAGGAGCACCCTACCATAATCTATTACCAACCACATCATTCATCCACCCCCGGGCCTGTGTGTCGTGACATGACCTTGGATTACAGTTGTCGTTTTGAGTTCCTGACGTCACATTAATTTTGATGGTAGCAAATGCTGATGTTACAAATACAGGGGAGGGGGGGGCGAGACAGTGCAGTCTGGTGCTTATAGTATAGGACTGTGGTTCTGGACTCATCTGTGCCACTGGCTCACTGTGTGACTGAGCAGAGCAGCCAGCCTCTGTGCCTTATTTTTTCTATTAGTAATCTGAGGAAAGTGATATTTACCCACCGTTATAAAATATGTTGTGATCTTCAAATGCCACGGACTATGTAAGCACAAAGTATTCTTCTTCACTGCAGGATCCCAGCTAAGCTGTGAGCCAGAGACTTCTTATATCCAAATATCTGAAATAATAGCATAGGGGATAAGAACGATTTGACTGTCAAAGTCAGTGGCATTCTGTATTAATGTTCCTTTTTTGCCACGCTTGCTTGTGAAAATCCCTCTGTATGGGAGCTATACATCTGCATCGCATTAACATATTTTGCAATATCAAAGTGGCTGGGAAGCTCACACTTCACTAATAACGACTCCCAGTATCTTTCGTTACTTAATGTATTTGTCCCACATTCATGTTTTCATTGTAATAAGAGATGTTCTTTTGAAAAGCTCTTCTGTGTAAACTCTGGGAAAATAGAAAAAGGCTGAACCCGGGGTCTTGGAAGCAGGAAAAAAAATAGCACTAAGCCTTTTTTTTTAAGGCTAAATTGTATAATGGTAACATCTGTGTAATTTTCAGTGACACCATTACTGGCAATCCTCACTCAGCACCTCCAAACTGCGGGAAGCCAGCAAGACTTAGCAAAAAAACCAAGTATGGCTGGAGGATCAGCGTGACCTTAAGCTGTAATAAATTAAACTCTTCAAACTGAGAGCTGTTTCCTTGACACTGAGCTCAGTGTGCTGGCACTGAGAGTCTAACGGGCCCGATCCTCGTTAAACTGAAGTCAGTTGCATAAGGGTTGGGCTGCTATCCAGTAATCTACTCTGTATACAAGACCAAGGTGCAGAATGAGAGGGAGATGAGGTCTAGTGGTCTGAGCACAGGCTGAGGAAGCAGGAGTCTGAGTTTTAATCCCAGTTATGACATTACAGACTCCCCCTGTGGCCTCTGGCCAATCACTTCATCTGTGCAAGTAGATGGTGGTACCTCCCTTATAGAGGTGCTGTCAGAAATAATTAGTGGCTTGTAAAGCGCTTTGGAAAATGACTATCCCCGAATTGCTACAGCATTGTGATTCCTGAGGTCCTGTATTAGGCCACTTCATTCCATCCTGGATTTCATAGATTACAAGCTCTGAAGATGGGCTTAGCGGATACTGAAATGCACATCCGCTGTTTCGTACTAGAGGTGGGGAGTGCCTGGAGTGTAGCAGGGAGGATGCCCTGAAATCTGGGCAGACACATCAAAATGTCTGAGTGGCTGCCCACTGCATGTCAACGTGGTGACAGAAATACGGCAGGAAAGCACATTCTGTGGTGGGGTTACCGGCTCCAGGCCTGGAAGCTATTCTGTCTGTGTGGTCCGTGCGTTGTGCTTCATTGCAAGGTCAGGGATGTCATTCATCTGTTAACTCTGTTAGGTATAGACACAGCAGGCGAGAGCCAAAAAACCCCAACAGGTTCCTTCGTGCCACTTTGCCCTGTGATCTTCTCAGAGTTCATACCTGGTAGATGATGGATTTGCACTGGATGGATTATCTGTGCAAACCGGTTTCTCTCTCAGGTTTTTCTAGGGCACCTTTCACCTCCCCTGCCCTAAGTGTGGGGAATGTAGGGAGTGCTGCTCCTTCTGTTAGCACTGACCCGTTGCTCCGGCCTGCTAGACGTAACACCAAACTCCTGATTACTGATCGAAGTCATTGTCCGTCAAGGGCGCTGGAACAGTTGGCATAGTGGGGGTGCTGAGAGCCATTGAACCAAACTGTGAACTCTGTGTATAATGGAAACCACTTCAAACTAGCACTCCTAGTTCCAGCACCTGTGTTGTCAGTCCCGTGGTGGTTTTTGCAAGAATTGGGCGATTATTCCTGGTCTCTAAGCTAAATCAAACTTTGAGGAATTACATTCTGTTTAATTAAATTTTCCTCACAGTTTCAATTGACTCTATTTTTCTTCACTTCCTGCTGTGATGTTTGTCTGCCATTAAATCCCTGCCTCACTTTCTCCTAGAGTTGGCTGGGTGTGAACGGTGGCTGGTCTCAGTCTTGTTCTCAGGCGGTTTGGGAAGTGCCTTGGGATGCCCTGGGATACAAGGCACCAAAGAAGCGTAAGAAGCGATCATCAATAGCATTGTACTTCCTTCAGGAGGGGTTCTGAAGCACTTGTGTCAGTCTTACAATTGACACCAATACCTAACGAGGCCTCACTGACGTGTGCAAGAATGATTACTACTTACACAGCAATGAAAGAGCCCAGTTTATTTCAAGGACAGAAATTCCTTTGTGGTACCTAGTGGGATGATTTAGTTGGGGTTGGTCCTGCTTTGATCAGGGGGTTGGACTAGATGACCTCCTGAGGTCTCTTCCAACCCTAATCTTCTATGATTCTACCGAAGAAGAGTCGCTAAAGAGGGAAAGATTTGGCAGTGTCAAGTCATTTATCTTTTAGTTTTTCAAAATATGAAAGAAGTGCGACAAAGCAGGACCTGTCGCGGCTAAACGTTAATGAAAACAATCCATCACCTCCATTGGGAAGCGGTGGTGTTTTGTTCCATGTGGGCTGTATCATTGACAACGAATGATTTGTGCATACTCCCACATCCCCACCTACCTTCCCAAGGCTTCCTCAAGTTGTCTAATCACTTGTGGCCTGGGGAGTTACATTCGCATCCTGGTGAGCCAGGGTGAGTGTGGTGTGCTTTCTTTCTAGGCATTGTCTAGTGGGAATCAGGACCGTGTGTTGCGCTTGGGGTGTAGTGGCACAGAGGAGCCTCTGGCAGGGCAGTTCAGCTCTCCTGGTCTAAGTTTAATTCTTCCCTGCCTCAAAGAAGTGTTCTGAATCTGAGGGTTGCTTAATTGATACCTATAAAGCGCTTTGGGAGCGTTGAATGAAAGGTTCTTAATAATACTTTTCCTTTCTAAAGTTATACGCATCACGTCCTGCTAGCTGGGCAGGTAATGAACAAAGGAACTCCTGAGCTCTAATCCCAGCTCTGACGCTGACCCCATCTAGGGCCTTACCTCTGCTGCCTCGGTTTCCCTATGTATAAAATGTAGGTAATGCTTACTGGGCTCCCTCAGTAAGCTGGTGTGAGCATTGTCTCTTGTTCGTAAAGTGCTTTGAACATGAGTCTCTAGAAGCATTAAGATAATGTGCAGCATTATATCCCATAGGCTGGCATGCCAGCGCGTCATTTGAATGAGGAAGCCATTAGAAGCTCTTCCTTGTTGTTAGGCTCGACTGCAGGGTAGTAAGATCCACAGCCCTTTACAAATATAAACAAATGGATCTTCACAGCAGCTGCAGGAGTTGGGTGTAGATGCAAACTGAGGCCCCAGGAAATTGACTTGACCAAGACCTGACACAATGAATGTTTGAGAAAGATCAGTGCTCAGATCTCTCTAATGGCGGTGGTCTCCAGTAAACAGTTACAGGATAAACCCTCATGCTAGCCAGACAACGAGAGGAAGGCTGCCCTTGTGGCTAAGGGACTGGGCTGATATTTGGGTGATCTGGGTCCAGTTCCTGACTCTGCCTCCCGTGTGACTGTGGGCAAGTCACTTAATCTCTCCGCGCAGAGCTAGCAGTAAGTATAAGCAAACTAAGCAATTGCTTAGGGCCCCAAGCGGCTCCAGGGGGATCCCTATTCGCTTTTTATTATAAAAACTTGCCGGGGGAGAGGGGGGGAATATTCCTACTTAGGGCCCCCAGTGGGCTAGCACTGGTTCTAACTCTGTGCCTCAGTTCTCCAATCTGTGACATGTGGATAACAGCCCTGCCTCGTCTAGTTAGATTATAGACTCTTCAGGGCAGGGCCTCTCTCTTGCTTTGCATCTGTATAATGCCTAGGCCCTGCTCTATAGGCGCTGCTGTCATACAGATGACACCCCCAAGTGTTGCGTCGAAGCAGGCTGGATGCCGTGTAGCCATTGTTTGGCGTCCCCGCGATGTGATAACTGGGCTAACGCATTCAGCGTAAGTGTGCAGGCTAATTTTTGGCGGGGATGTGTGTGTGGGTGGGTGGAATTAAATGAAGTCTCATCTGTGGCCATCAGGTATTTTTTCCTTAATACACAAAATCGCTGATTTCATTGGGAACAGTGGCAGGACCTGGCCCTGTATTTTAGCTGTGCTTTCTGATCCAGGAAAGTAAAGACATTCTTCCAGCCCTTTACAAAAGTCATTCAGAATCAAGCGCCAGTGATATTAATGGTATATAAGCCACAGCACCTTTTCCAAGAAAAAGAATCTTGCACTGTGCCACCGTGACCACCCTGGCCTCGCAGCACCGCTCCTGTGCTCGGACCACGTAGTCCTGCATGATTCTGTAGTGGGTTTTTTAATAAAAGGTTGTGGGGGATTAGCTACTGTTGTTAACCTCCCTGCTGCTTTATTTCCCTTCCTCTGAAGCAGCTTGATGGGGTCACCACCCCCGCTTGTATATCTAAAACACCTCTCTCTGGAAAGGCTGTGCTTTACTTAGGTGATGGAATTAGATTTCGCATTACAGATTTTTACAGGCTTCCGCCTACCTAGTATCTGAAGGAAATTCAGCTTGTTATGCGGGTTTGGTTTATTCTCCATAGCAGTGAAATCTGGGGGGATAGCCTTTAAGTTACTTACTTGTCTGGGGAACAAACATAAGGAATATTCTTTTGTCAGCGACACAAGACTCTCCCCTGTATTAAAAAGTACATAAGTATTTATGTATGGCAGAGTTCAAAATACTATAGTTTACAATAGTTCCTATAGTGGTTGGACTGTTACAGGAGAACTTTTAAAAGGGTCTCATTAATCTTTATGAGATCACATGGATGCATCAAGTGGGTAATAATATGTAGTCCATAAAAGTCCATAAATAATTTGGGTTCATTCTTTAATGGCAGATTTTATATATATGCCAAGTATTATGAGATGTTGAGATTTTTTTCCCCTGAGATTATTTTGTTGAAATAAATGTTTTTTCAGTGAAAGTGTTTTTTAAAGTAATTTTTTGCTAAAAATTGTCAGCAGTGTTTATTTTTGAAAAATAAATTAATACATTGTTTTTTCTAACTAGTTTCTAATATTTTCTCCAAAACATCATGAAATAATTGTTGACAATTTTGTTTAATAGAAAACCCAGCTGGTGATAAATGATCACTCACCTTTTTGGTAATGTTTTTGTTTAAAAAAACAATTTAAAACTTTGAAAAATTTGAAGTAACAAAACATTTGTTCTGTTTCAAACCTTTTGAAGTGGGAAAAAATTTGATTTTTTTCCCCTCACAAAACTACTTTTGGGTTTTTCAGCCGGGTCTGATGACTACTGATGCAGCCGGACCAAGCCCTGTGTTGGAGTCAATGGGCAGTTGGGCTGTAGGATTTGGGACGTGACTCCATGCATGTTAGATCCCGGGCGACTGCACTAAGGCAGGCCCACATAGCTTGGGGACTATTTTGGACCCCAGTGGTCTGTCCCTACTGTAGCAGACTGGTTAGTGTTTGAGATGTAAAATCATAGAATCATAGAATCTCAGGGTTGGAAGAGACCTCAGGAGGCATCTAGTCCAGCCCCCTGCTCAAAGCAGGACCAACACCAACTAAATCATCCCAGCCAAGGCTGTGTCAAGCTGGGCCTTAAAAACCCCAAAGGATGGAGATTCTACCACCTCCCTAGATAACTCTTTCCAGTGCTTCACTGCCCTCCTAGTGAAATATCCTAATATCCAACCTAAACCTTCCCCACTGCAACTTGAGACCATTACTCCTTGTTCTGTCATCTGCCACCACTGAGAACAGCTGAGCTCCGTCCTCTTTGGAACGCCCCTTCAGGTAGAATACCATGGTTGGGACATCCAAACTCCCTCTGGGTACCACTTTACTGTGCAGATAGTCCCGCTGAAGTCGGTTGCCCTTTATGAATTATGGGCATTGCAGTCTAGCCCTGAAGGAATAACCATTTTCTGAAAGATTCAGCTGTGGCTTTGCTGCAAGCCCCATGTTTGGAGCAGCACAACAGCTGCCCCACGAGCAGACCAGGAACCAGACTGTGACTTGGAGAGTTATAATCTGCCTCCCAGCTCCATGCAGGACGTGCCCTGCACGGTACATGCCTTGCTACAGCTGTGCTGCTAGCAGGCTGAGGGGACAGAGCCGTGGCCAGATGCGGTGAGGGAGCAATGTAGATCTCCTGAGGTGGCTTTTCCTGCTCTTGCACAGCTGTCCTGCCAGGGGCAGATGGTGCAGGGGAGTAAAAGAGACCATTCCTACTGCCCAGGTGTGAATCTCTCTGCACCCTGTGCTCCTGCGCTAGGAAAGGATGTTTCGGAGCAGAATGCCTGGCCGTGGAGTCCGATCTGTTCATCGCTTTCTGTTTGCAAACGAAATGTGTTGACGTTTGGCATTTAAATCTGGCATCTCTAAGAGCCGGAACTAAGAGCTGGCAGGATCTGTGTGACCCTTTCTTGATTCCCGTAATAAGTAAAGAACCTTTTCTAATCACTGCACGATAATATGCAAACGGTCCTGAATGCCAAGAGATGGATTTTTGCCTGTTCTGAGATGGATTTTTTTTTTAATGCCTCCAAAATGTCAGACGCCAGTTCAACAGGCGAGTGACGTGAGAAGTGGCCCTTGTTGCACAACTTTCTCTGTCCCGCTGATCTCACGAGGGCATCGCAGGTGACGCTGCCCCATCGATTGCCATTGTGGCCTTTAATTAAGCAGAGGAGAAGGTTAAAAAGGAACACGGAGCAGGAAAAGCAATTTCACGACAGCCTCTTAGAAAATATTTGGTCTTTTCTCAAAAAGCAACTGTTGCTAAGCATCCAAAGTAAACTTTGGAACCAACTCCCCAAATCAGAAGGCATTCTAGGTGGCTCAAGTATTTTTAAATCCTTGAAGCAGAAGAAACATATACAGAGTCACTATTCAGGAGAACGGGGAAGCAGGAGATTTCTTGTATGTATGGAAAGAAGTAGGAACTGACTCTGAAAAAGAATTAGATTTAATAGGATCGAATTAAATCTGCTTGCAAATGTCTGCAGGGCTGTTCTGACCAGTGAATCTTGAAGTGCACTGCCAGAAGAAAAGAGAGAGAGAGAGAGAGTGTGTGTGTGTGTGTGTGTGTGTGTGTGTGAGAGAGAGAGTGAGTGAGTGGGGGGGGGGGGAGAGAGAGAGAGAGACCTTATCTGAAGTAGCAACTGAAGTCAGAGAAGGGGTGTTACCATTGCTTAGAATGGGAAGAAGCGAGTGTCTGGACTTCTGGTTCTCTTCCCGATTTCTGCATAGAGATAACACCACTGTGGATGGGACATTGCTTCCTCTCCCGCTTTTCAACTTTTTACTCTCCTGTTGATGTTTTCCGCCGTGTGGCTGGATAACGAATGCAGCCTCGCTCCTTACCTCTTCTCACCCATTCTCTCGCTGGCCCTGTCTCCTTAGCGAGCTCGCTGGCGGCGACCGTATAGTGAAGGTTGGGCAGTGTGTGGTTTTCGCATAGGTGGGCAGGTCGAGTCATGCCTACGGTGGCGTCTAGTCTTTAACTCGGCCTGGTACTCTCGTGATAACTACAGCTGCCTTGTCTGCACTATCGCTTCACCTCAAGTTAGCTAACTCCAGTTAGGAACACAGCATTTTCTCTATAGGGAAGTCTAGGCCGCTATATTGCAGTGTATTTGCACCATTGTGATACTGTCTCAGGCTATGCGGTGTGTGTTTACCCCGGAGAACTAGCATGCATTAGCTATCCTGCCGTAAAATCCTAGTGGAGACAAGGGGCTGTCACACGGTCAACCGTGGGGGTGGAGGGACAGGCCATAGCGTTGACCTCTCCTAGTTTACCTATTGGTTATCCTGGTTGCCCACCCCTTTTCTGGCAGTGAAGATGGAGCCTCGCTGTGTGGTGGTGGTCAGGTCACTGTGGTTAAGGAACTGGACAAGGACTCCAACGGTGAGGATGATTTGCTAGGTGTGTTGTGGTAGTGCCTGGGGACCCCAGCGCCATTGCGCTAGACGTTGTACTAACAAGAAGAAGAATCCCTGCCCCAAAGCCGTTACAATCTGGGTTAAATTCCTAGCACCACAACAGACTTCCTGTGTGATCCTGGGCCAGCAATTTATTCTCTGCCTAGTTCTCCATCTATAAAATGGAGATAACTATTCTTTTCTCCTACCCTTTGCTTGTCTGTAGCATCTAACACAATGGAGCCAGATCTTGTTTGGGGCCCTCTAAGTGCCCCTGCAATACATATCATCAATAGTAATAAAATAAAATAACTCTCCCTCTCCATGCCTCAGGTGCAAAGGGAGAGAGATATTGACCTAGCAGGAGGGTTGTCAGCGTCGGGCAGTTTCTGATCTCTGGCTGAAAGGTGCTGTGGAATTCACTGGTATTAATGTGGTAGAGATTTTTTTCCTATCTGAACTCTGCTGATGTGACAGGATATAACAGAGGGGGCAATTCAATGAATGCAGGCTCAGGGTATCCGAACCGAGACCCGGTGACGTTCCTGTTGTGTTGCTTATTTCAATATGTTATTGAAATGCCTGCAGACGAGTCAGAGGTTCGCTCCGATGAGACCCTTTGACTAGATGCCTGTTAGGTAAGGGCTTCATTAGATTCCTTTCACTTATTCCCAGCAATGGACCAGATGAAAAATATTGCAGAATAAAAGCGGGCAGGGAAGGGAGACTGAGCTACGTCGGAAAGCGTTTGCTGAATTCTTTCAGCAGGACTGGAGAGCTTGCAGATTGCCTTGTGGACAATACCATATGCTGCCTAATAATTTGAACAAGTGCTTGCCAGACTAATGGGCCTCGCTGGAATTTGTGGATTTTCATTGCATTCTAAACCACTGTTAGACTTGATCATCAGTTAGAAAAACCAGAGACCTGCAGTGCTCAGCCTTGCTGCTGCATTACCCTGGGCACATCACTTCTCTGTTTCCTTTCCCATCCTTTGCTTATCTTGTTTGTTTCGACCGTAAGCTCTTTGGGGAAGGAACTCTCTTGTGTTGTGTATGTACAGTGCCGAGCACAACGGGCACCAATCTCTCAATGGAGGCCTTCGCTAGACACTGCAGTAATATAGTCTCTCTGAGCAAAGTCCCTGGAAATTTCTACTACCTGTTCTGTACCTGTCCTGGGGGTAAACAGAGGACCTGAGCTTCCGGAGCTGTCAGCCCAGCACCGTCCCTTAGCACTACCTTCCTCTGCAAACGTTCACATAAACCAAAGCAACGGTTCCTTAGGGAAATATGTGGCCAAAAAGCAGGAACCTCATTAAACAGCAACCCCGCGTTTGATGTTTTCCAATGGTAATTGACATCTGAGCACAGATCATTTGGCTTTTAATCAAACCTTAATTTACTGCATGGGAAGGAAGCGTATTGATTTTCCTACCCACCCTCACACATTCTTGGGCTCGTTATTTATTGAGTGTCGAAGCTCGTGTATTAAGATCCTTTCTGTTCCCTAAGGGTGTGTCTACACTGCAATAAAACATGCCCCGGCATGGCCGCAGCCAGCCCAGGTCAGATGACTCAGGCGACTCAAAATGGCACTGTAGACATTTGGGTTTGGGCTCGGGCTCTGAAATCAAACCAGTGGGGATGAGTCTCAGACCCCAGGCAGGCTCCAGCCTGATCCTGAATGTCTACACTGCTATTCCCAGTGCTGCAGACCAAGCCCTGTGCGCCCGAGTCGATTGACCCAGGCTCGGAGACCTGGTGCCATGGGTTTTTTATTGCAGTGTAGAGGTACCTTTAAGGAGTAAATACAAACGGAGTGTTTTCAGTCTCTAGCCAGCGCAGTTCATGCTTTTGGATGGATGTTTTAATATCTGTCCCTGGCTTTGCCTGCGAGACTGAAGTGTAAGGGAACAAATGGTCCAACGGCAAACGGAATTTGCAAAGATGAACGATTTAATGAAGAGGCTTCACCGAAGGTCTCGCTTAGGCAGACCTGCAGGCCGGCAGCTCTCTGCACAGAGAGCGCGGCTGACAAATGGTGGCACACCTGTCTGTGAGGTCTCCAAGTCACAGCTTATTGATGGGGGCAGGAGAGTCCCAAGAACCAGCTGTTGAGCAGAACGAAAGAAGACACCACAACAGAGGTGGGATCCTTCACATTTGCTGCTCTGCCGCTCCTGCCTCAGCAGCACCAGTGTATTGCTTGTTGTGTGAGTCTGTCTGTCTGTACGGAGGGCTCCTATTGCCCAGGTGTCTGCGCTCCCAGCAAACCCTGAGGAATTCTCCCTATAGAAATCTGGATGAGGTGGGGAATTAGTCCCACTTCACACATGGGCTCCTAAGATGCTGAAAGATTAAATGACTTGCACAAGGTCATGTGGGGAGTCTGTGGCAGAGGTTTTGAGTGCCAGGCCAGTGCTTTAACCACAAGACCGTCTGCCCTTCAGTTGGGAATGCAAGTGAATCAGCAGGGGCTCAGCTGTGTTCTCTGATGCACATGTTGGTCCGTGTGCCAACGTAGGGTCACTGGGCCATGCAGCATGACACAGAGCAAGATGGCAATTAGCACCTGCTGAAACCCATGGTGCTGGGGCTTCACGGCTCCAGGCCCAGAGCTAGCTAGATTAACGCTAGCTCGAGCACGTCTCCACAAGGTGCAGTCCTACCCGATGATTGCACTGTGGATGTGCCCACTGTGTATTCACCCCTCTGAAACGGGGATACAAGCTGCCTTTCCCTTTTGCAAACAGCAAATCCTGACACCATGGACGTCTGAGGGGTATTATGGGCTGGGCTAGTGTCTGAACCACTTGTACCATAAAGTGCTCCTAACGGCACGGAAATGGAGGCTGTTTGGGGTCAGATGGAGTTAACAGAAGAGCCCTGGCTACTGCTCTGGCAGTGTCGTGTATGGGGTCTGTTTCTTTTCTCAGGCTGATGTGTTCATGGGACCCTTTGGAGAGGGAAGAACTCACAGCACAACTAGGAATGATGACAGTGCCGGAAAGTGAGCCTGATTTCTGTTCCCACCACTTATACTCTCCAGCAGACCTGGCTGATTCTCCAGGTTACCTCCTGGCTGTTTCTTTGGTGGCGAATCCAGGAGCCTAGGTAGCAGTGTATCCGTAGTCACCGATTTCTCTCTCTGCTGTTCTGAATTGCTGTAGGCAGCGCATGGCGAAATGTTAATTTTGCTTCAGTATTTGCTGGGGCTGGGGTTGATATTATCATTCCTGTGTGACGATTACCTGCCGCCTAGTAAGTGACACATTTAAACAATGCTCCTGTCAGTGTGTTACGCCTCCCGGATGAGATAATAATAAAAAAAATAAATGCTGCTTCCATTACATGCGCTCGACCCAACGTTGCAGCTAATCAAGACTGTAACCTTCAATTAGTCGTAAGCAGCAAAAGCAAATTGTTTCTACAGGCATGTTAGTTACTGCCTGGGGCTGGAAGCAATGCTTAGGCATCCCTCGCTGTCTTCCTACAGGCCAGAGCAGGAGTGGTTGGTCTGCACAGAAGATTTTCCTTGATACATTTTTTAACAGTTTAGGTGAAAAGCGCTTCACATCTAGAGATTCAGTTAAGCAGTGGTCACACTCTGTCTTACGGGCTTTCATGACACGACAGAGCTGCCTCTTGGACAGGGAGCTTCCCTGGCTGACAAGCTTTTAGCAGAAGCTTGTTTATGGTTAGAGAAAAGAATCTACTGTTAGAAACGTAAACAGATTATCCATTGGCAGGCCCAGATTGAAGAATTTTGGGGCCCTTTGCACTATGGAAATTGGGGACTCCCACATTGCTTAAAGCGCCCTGTATATACTCCACCCCATGCAGACCCCCGAATGTCCTCTCTCCCTGTCCCCCACACAGCCCCCCACAACCCACACGACCACCTCCAACATCCTCATGACAGAGAACTGGCTGGGCCAAATCTGAGCGAGTGGCCTTGCGACCTGGTGCACTGAGTCTCCGCACCACTCAGTTTTGTTTTTGTTTATTTCTGGTGGGTTTTTTTCGGGGGGGGGGGGCAACTGAGATGGGGGCCTGTGCTCCTGCTCATTGGTTAATCGAGGCCTGACCACTCATTGTCCTTCACTTTTATTTATGCTGTTACTACTCAGCCACCTTTCTGTCCTGCCTCTTGTTTAACGAGCAGGCTTTGATTCTCAAACGAACGTTCTAGCCAGCCAGGCAGGGGTATGCTGCCTTTTCGTTATAAGCACCTCTTTCCCCAGACTGGGCAGCACTCCATGCCCTGTCTGATAAGCTGACACATTGCATTTCCTACTTCCCAATTAAAAGTGAAAGCCCATTTTCAGATGCTCCAAAAGCATTAAATTCTCCATAAAAATAAAGTATCAGAGGAGTAGCCGTGTTAGTCTGGATCTGTAAAAAGTGACAGAGTCCTGCGGCCCCTTATAGATTAACAGATGTATTGGAGCATGAGCTTTCGTGGGTGAATACCCACTTCATCAGACACATGTGGTGGAAATTTCCAGAGGCAGGTATAAATATGCAGGCAAGAATAGACTGATTCTAAATCTAGGCGTGTGCTTCTGTCTTACCTATCAATGTATTTCATCACTGCAGCATCTCAGCACCTTCTCGAGTCTATCGCTTCCGGCCTGAGCTAATGCAAAAGGAACTCCTACTAGGTCCGATTTGGCCTATAATATTCCTTTACAAAACCGAAGATCAACAGAAATATTTTCAAGATATTTTTTTTTTAAAAAGTCCCAATGGACACGGTTTAAAAAAATTCCAAATACTCCTGCATTATTGGAATGCCAAACATTGCATGGGAACCAGAAAAAGAAATTGACTAGAAACTGACATTATGGAAACTTAACTTTTAACAGGGATGAAACTCTATACAAATTTAGCTTCTGTTGCTGCAGACTGATATGCTTATGCGGAGCCCCATTTTGGTCACTAAGGGCTCCATGTGAGTGCAGCAATCTGTTTACACACAACAGATTGCAGGAACAGGGCTTTAATAGGGTTCTATAGGCAAATATGCCATACAACCAATAGAATTCGGTCGAGGATAATCTTTAAAGGCTTTTAAACTATAGAATTCTATAGCAGAGAATTTTATATTCTGCAAGGTGGCTAATAAAAAATGGTAACCTTTCTCTAGTGTTTGTTTCATTTTGTTTTTATCGTTGTAGAAAAGTCCTACAGAATTAACAATGTACCTAGGTGAAATGGTTTGGGTATGTTTGTTGTTCAAGATAAGTGAAATATAGAATAAAATAATGGAACAAATTGCAATTCTTTATAGATTCAATACACAATTTTAAATAAATCGCTGTTCTAGAATTCTATAGGATTTTTTTTAAACCCAAAACTGTAGAAACAATCTTATCCTCTATTAAATGTATAGGTTTGTAGAATAATATCATAAAATGCTATTCAATTTCTATGCAACTCTCTAGTGCAGTGGTTCTCAATCTATTTACGTGGCCCACAATGTGTTATGTAGGCTGCATCTAGGGTGACCAGATGTCCTGATTTTATAGGGTCAGTCTAGATTTTGGGGGCTTTTTCTTATATAGGCACCTATTACCCCGTCCCGATTTTACTTGCTATCTGCTCACCCTAGCCACATCCAATACTACCTGTATAGCCCTGAGCGTGTCACATGGGCTGCGGCTGTGTGCTGCTTGGGCTGCAAGCAGGCCGCGGGTTGAGAACCACTGCTCTCATGGCTAAATCACTATTAAATTCTTTCTGACTTTGCTGTGAGGATAGGAACCAATGGTTTGTACTAAGCGGAAGAATAGGTAGGAGTGCTCCTTTCTGTTTTCCTCGTTAGAAAACTCTGGCAAGTAAAATGTAAATGTATAGTAAGGCAGGCCGAGAAAGAATTTGAGAAGCGACTTGCTAAAGACGTGAAAACTAACAGTAAACTTTAAATACATCGGAAGAACGAAGCCTGCCAAGCAAGCAGTGAGGCAATAAAGCTGGTAAAAAAGCACCAAAAGAAGACAAGGTCATTGCCGAGAAGCTAAATGACTTCCTTGCCTTGGTCTTCACTGCAGAGGATGTGGGAGAGAGGCCCTCATCAGAGCTGTTCTTTTGAGGTGACAAATCTGAAGTACTGTCCCAAATTGATGTGCCAGAAGAAGTAGTTTTAGAATAAATAGATAAACTAAACAGTAATAAGTCGCCAGGACCAGATGGTATTCACCCAAGAGTTCTAAGAGGAACTCAGATATGAAATTGCAGCATTACTAACTGTGCTGTGTAACCTCTCACTGAAATCTGCCTCTGAACCAGATGGCTGAAGGACAGCTGCTGTAACGCTGATTTAAAAAAAAGGCTCTACGGGATATCCTGGCAGTTACAGGTTGGTGAGCTTAACTTCAGTATTGGGCAAATGGGCTGAAACTATAGTAAAGAACGGAATTATCAGACACCTAGAGAAACATGATTTGTTCAGGAAGAGTCAACATGGCTTTTGCAAAGGGAAGTCATGCCCTGTTAGAATTAGAATTCTTTGAGGGAGTCAACAAGCATGTGGATAAGGGTGATCCAGTTGATATAGTGTACTTGGACTTACAGAAGCCTTTGAGAAGGTCCTTTACCAAAGGCTCTTAAGGAAACTAAGTAGCCATTGGATAAGAAGTAAGGTCCTCTCATGGATCAGTAACCAGTTGAAAGGCAGGAAACAAAGGGTAGGAATAAACCGTCAGTTTTCAGAGTGGAGAGAGGTAAATAGCGGGTCCCCTCCAAGGATCTGTCCTGGGACCTGTGCTGTTCAACATATTTGTTGATGATCCGGAAAAGGGAGCAAACAGTGAAGTGGCAATGTTTTGCAGATGATGCAAAATTCTTCAAGATAGTTGAGTACAAAGCGGACAGTGAAAAGTTGCAGAGGAATCTCACAAAACTGGGTGACTGGGCAACAAAATGGCAGATGAAATTCAGTGTTGAGAAGTGCAAAGTAATGCACATTGAAAAAATTAATCATAACTATGCATATACAATGACAGGTTCTAAATCAGCTATTGCCACCCAAGAAAGAGATCTTGGCGTCATGACTAGTTCTCCGAAAACTTCAGTTTAGTGCTTACCAGCGGTCAAAAAGGCTACCAATATGTTCAGTGCTATTAGGAAGGGATAGAAAACGGACAAAATATCATAATGCCACTATATAAATCCATGGTGTGCCCACACCCTGAATACTGTGTCCAGTTCTGATTGCCTCATCTCAAACAGGGTCTAGGGGAACTGGAAAAGGTTCAGAGAAGGATAACGGATAATCACAGGCGTGGAACGGCTTCTAGGTGAGGAGAGACTAGAAGGATAGGGCTGTTCAGCTTAGCAAAGAGATAATTCGGGTGGGAGGGGAGATGATAGAGGTCTATAAAATCATGAATGGGGTGGAAAAGGTGAATAGATCAGTGTTACTTACCCTTTCACACAATACAAAAACCGGGGTTCACCTGATTGAAATGAACAGGCAGCAGGCTTAATACAAGCAAGAGGAAGTACTTTTTCATACCACACAACGGAGCTGTGGAACACGTTGGAATGGGATGTTGTGAGGGCCAAAAGATGAGTTCAAAAAAGAACTGGACGAGTTCATGGAGGATAGAACCATCAATGGCTATTAGCCAAGATGATCAGGAATGCAACCCCATGCTTGGGTTGACCCTAAGTTTCTGACTACCAGAAGCTGGGGATGGGAGAGAGGGGTGGATCGTTCCAGAATTGCCCTGTTCTGTACACTCCCCCGAAGCTCTGGTATCGCCACTGTCAGAGACAGGACACTGGGAAGATGGGCCATGGTCTGACCCAGTATGTTCTGATCGCTGTACACTGTCACTTTCAGGTTCTAAAAAGGGTCTGGTGCTCACCATTGCATCAGTTCCCAGGGCTGGTAACTGTTGTCAGGTATCAACTCTCCCACCACCGCTGGAAATCAGTCACCATCGTTTTATTTTTGGTATCTGTTTCCAGCCCTGCCTCCCCAACTGGTGCATGTGCTGGATGGAGAGGAGGGTTAAACAAAGCTTAGAAGAGAATTTGCTCTGAGATCACTGCAGAACCAGTGCTGGGGGTTCGCCAAACCAAGGGAAATTTCCCAGAGCAAGTAAATCCTGGAAGAAGGGAAACTCCAGTGGATATTTCTCAACAAGAAGAGATTCTTTCTTTGCCAGGGCCCGCTGGTGCCTTGATGTACCTGGCACATTGTGAGTTGATCCTGGACCATCGCCTCTGCTGCAGAAGCCGCGAGAGTGTCTCTGTGATTCCAGAAAGACAGCACTAGTGAGGCCAAATCCTGAGCAGTGCTGATGTCTCTGGGAGTTGCAGGGCCCAGCACCTCTCAGGATTTAGCCCTGAAGGAGGCGGTTTATTCTTGCTCTGTTCCCATGTGTCTCTCTTCTCCCCTGCTGGCTGCCTTTAGGTGCTGGCTGCAGTTGCTAGCATCCCTGCTGCCATCCCTGCTCTAATGCAGCACCCCCTGCCAGCTTCCCCAACAGTGCAAAGGCAAATGCCGGTAGGCAGGGAGTCCCCTTGTGCCAGCTCCTTGTCCGGAAAGCCCAGGTGGGAACTAAGCCCACCTGCGTGACATGGCAACTGGGGGACCGTGGGCTTTGGTGTTTGTCATTCCAAAAAAAAAATTAGTCTCTGTCGTCTTTTCCATCCAGCATCGCCCCTGTCGCCTTGCCCCGGTCCTGCGTAATAGCGGTACCTGCCTCAGGGCTGAGCTCTGCAGCCTGCAGGGGGTGGGCTCCTCAAATCCTGCCCCTTCTCGGACATTAGGCCGTGTCTGTCTGTGCGGTGCCCAGGGCCCTCTGCACCCGCAGAGGAGGGGGCAGGATTGGCCCCCTGAGCGCAGAAACAATCCCCGTCTCCTTTGCCCAGTGGCGGCAGCATCGTGTCCTAGATAAAGCTCAGTCCCTCTTTGTAGGCTTGGTAGCAGGACAGAGGGGCAGCCCTGCGGGAACAACGAACCTACTGAGCCCTTTGCAGCTGAATGTAATGAGACTTGATTGGGAACTATCAAGCCGCCTACGCAGTGGCCTGATTCAGGTTTTTCTCTTGGCAACAAAAGCCATGTCTGAGCTCCAGGCAGAGGGCGTGCTGCTGGGTTTTCACGCCTGCAACTGGACCGTGCCAACCCCTGAGCGTTTCCCACTGTTCGCACGCCGGCATGTGTGGTGGGGGGAGGTTCCAGGGGTTTCCTCTTATTAGCTGGCTTGTGGTCTGAAGCAGCAGGAATTGGGCGAGGGGCAGGGTGGTTGCACTTGAAAAATACACCAGTTATTAAAAAGTCAGAGGCCAAGTGTGTCTTTTTTTTCTCTGGGCGCCTGCCTGAAATACAGATGTGGGCATGCAGCAACTGGCTGCAATTTAGCCTAATGCTAAAAAATAAAATAAAATAAAATCATTAGATGACTTCAGTCCCTCGTGACTTGCATCAAAAGGGAAGACATCATAAAATTGGCACCAGAGATCGGAAATGCCTTTCTGCTGCCAGCGTGAGGAAAGTCCTTTGCAGAGCTGCGATGGCTGGGTCTGAATAGACCGGGGCTTTGCCCAAGCGAATGAAGGGCACGCGTGAAGTGGCGCTAGGAAATGGTTTTGCTGCAGGCTGCGGTTCGCGCTGCTCGTGGCTGTGAAGGGGTTGGAAAATTGCAATCCGGGTGCACCAAAATGAGCAAATATGTGTGTGGAATCTAATAGAGGTGTCCTTTGTCGGGAATGGTGGTGACGCTTGAAGAGGCAATATGCACAGTAATGGTAACGAATTGTCTGGAGTGAATCCAAATAAGCGCATGCATGCACACAACACCCACTCACTCACACACCCACTCACCCACCCACACACACCTGCCCTCCCCCCCCCCAGGGTGTTAGGTCTAAAGGTAGTTTAGCTAGCTCCAGCTATGGGATGGTTTTGTGATGTGGACACCTGTCTGCTAAGGATGGAGATGACTGATCCATTCTGCATGGTGGCCAGGTGGTTATGACTTTAGGTTCCTACATGCAGATTCAGCTGGTAGGCAAGCGGCTGGGGTTTCCCAAGGGGCCTACAGGAGCTGGGCACCCAAATCCTATCAGTCTCCTTTAAAAATGCCAGCCCGAACACTTTATGTCTCGCAGTCTGTCGAATGGGTCAGAGACCTGGTTATACAGGGCCTTTCGTTTGAGGGGTCTCTAGGTGAACTGCAAGCATTAATGAAGCCACACAACACCCCTGCCAGGTACAAAGTCACTAGAGCCATTTTGCAGATGGGTAAACTGAGGCACAGCGAGGCCTAGTCCATTGCCCAAAGCCATGCACTGAGCCAATGACACGATTGAGAACGAAGTCAAGGCAGTTTGACCTCCCACTTCTCATTCTAATCACTAGAAAACAGTCTCCTCTGTCTCCTGCAGGCAAGATGGTACGAGAATTTGTTTGACCAAGAGAAGATATGTTGGCTAAGAACAGCAGGATATTTTTTCTAAAGGTGCCATAAGATCTTTCTGTTCGACTCCCATTTGTAAACTGTACCCGTCGCTGTGGTAACTGTGCACTTTTATCGTTCACTCCCCCCCGGGCAATGTGCAGAGATGGGGCTATGCAATTCTGACCAAGACCTTATCCGAAGATCAGGCTGCAATTCCCGTTTGTCAGGTACTGTAATGCTCACAACCCCCCTTGTGAGGTAGGTAGATAGGGATTGTCACCCCCATTTTGCAGAGGGGAAACTGAGTCACACAAGATTTGATGTCTTCAAATATGTTAAAGGCTGTTACGAAGAGGGTGGGGATCAGTTGTTCTCCAGCTACATCTACACTTGAAAAGCTCTAGCTGCAGGGCTTCGGTGTCGATCCTTACAGTAGAACCTCAGGGTTCTGAACACCTGGGGAATGGAGGTTGTCCGTAACTCTGAACAAAACGTTATGATTCTTTCAGAAATTTACAACTGAACGTTGACTTTTAATACAGCTTTGAAACTTTATTATGTGGAAGAAAAATGCTGCTTTTAACCATCTTGATTCAAATGAAACAAGCACAGGAACAGTTTCCTTACCTTGTCAAATCCTTTTTTTTTTAACTTTCCCTTTCTTTTTTTAGTAGGTTACGTTTAACACGGTATTTGCTTTTTGTCTCTGTGCTGCTGTTTGATTGTGTACTTCTGGTTCCAAATGAGGTGTGTGGCTCACCAGTCAGTTTGTAACTCTGAGGTTCTACTGTAATATAGTGACAGGAGGGGTTCTCCCGTCACTCTAGATAAACCACGTCCCTGAGAGGCAGTAGGTAGCTATTCTTCCATTGACCTGGCGCTGTTTGCACTGGGGCTAAGGACGGCTTAACTATGTCTCTCAGGGCTATGGATTTTTCACCCCCTGAGAGATGTAGCTATGCCAACGTAACTTTTCAGTGTAGACCAGCCCTCTGTCTCCACTGAAGGTAGGACAAGAAGCAATGTGCAGCAAGGGAGATTTTAGGTTAGATATTAGGAAATGTTTTATTTGTTAGGATAGTTAAGCTTTGGAATAGGCTTGCAAGGGAGGTTTCGGAATCCCCGTCACGGGAGGTTTCGGAATCCCCGTCACCCCCATCATTCAAAGAACAGGTTAGACAAACACCTGTCAGGGATGGTTTAGGTTTACTTGGTTCTGCCGCAGGGCACTGGACTGGATGACCTCCCGAGGACCCTTCCAACCCGACGTTTCTGTGATTCTGTGGCGCTGCACAATATCTTCGTCTCCGATCCCGGAACAGAAACCAGGCTTTCCCAGAGCGCAGCTCTGCCCTTTGGATGCTAGACTATGTGGCCTCAGTTGAGATTTCTGTGCAGACAGAGTCTCTTGCACAAATACATTGGAAATGGCATGAGAGATTAGAAAAGGCCCAATCATCCAGTTACAAAAACTAATCAAATCACGACTCTTTGTCTCTCTGCCTTCAAATGAAATTGGCTGCGGCTTTTAGCAGCAGGCTTAGTGAGAGGAGTGACCATCGGCCTTGCCCTCCATTTCCTTTCTGCTGTAATTTCAGCTCTCCTCCCTGGAAGCACTGGCTGATTTGGTTTAGCATTATTGATTGGGCTTTGAAAAGAAAGTCCTCATTTCATTCATTTGATTTTGCTCGGGGTTTTGTATTTGATTTTTCCAGATGATATGAGAGGTAGGTTTAATCCACAATTACATGTAGCTTTCTGCTCTCAGAAATCCAGGCTTCCCAGACCATATGGCTGCTGCTTTTTGATAGTTGGCTGTCTTTCCTGCCCCTAAGTGTGCTTGGGTTTCTCAGGTATCAAAATTTTCTTTTGTGAAAATGACTTACAATAGTCCCCTGCTTCTTTCCTTCCTGCTGTGTCTCCTGTTGTTAACTCTTGTCCCCGACTCTGTTCTCTGATTGGATTGTCTTCCGAACCCTGCAATGTTTTGACACCATTTTTTTTGCATAGTATAACTTGTAGGTATCAGTTCTGCACCTGAGGCCTGGTCTACACTAGGCGTTTAAATCGGTTTTAGGAGCCTAAAACCGATTTAACGCCACAACCGTCCACACTAGGAGGCACCTTATATCGATTTTAATGGCTCTTTAAATCGGTTTCTGTACTCCTGCCCGACGAGAGGAGTAGCGCTAATATCGGTATTAACATATCGGAATAGGGTTAGTGTGGCCGCAATCGACGGTATTGGCCTCCGGGAGCTATCCCACAGTGCACCACTGACCGCTCTGGACAGCATTCTCAACTCGGATGCACTGGCCAGGTAGACAGGAAAAGCCCCGCGAACTTTTGAAATTCATTTCCTGCTTCCCCAGCGTGGAAGAGCTCATCATCACAGGTGACCACGCACAGCTCATCAGCCACAGTTAACAATGCAGTTCTCCTGAGAATCGAAAAAGAGCCCCAGCATGGACCCGCTCGGGAGGTAATGGATCTGATCGCTATATGGGGAGAGGATTCAGTGCTAACAGAACTGCGTTCCAAAAGACGAAATGACAAAAGTATTTGAAAGAATTTCTAAGTCTATGACGGATAAAAGGCCACAGCAGGGACTCCGTGCAGTGCAGAGAGAAAGTTAAGGAGCTCAGACAAGCCTACCAGAAAACCAAAGAAGCAATACGGAGGTCCGGGGCAGGTCGAAAAACATGCCGCTTCTATGCTGAGCTGCATGCAATTTTAGGGGGCTGCGCCACAAGTACCCCACCCCTGACCGTTGGATTCCGAGGTGGGGGTTGTAATCTCTGCCATGTCAGACGGGGAAGATGAAGATGAAGAAGAGGAGGAAGACCTCGCAGAGAGCACACAGCACTCCGTGACCCCCAGCATCCAGGAGCTTTTTATCACCCTGACGGAATTACCCTGCTCCCAGCCCTCACAAGCAACTATTCCAGAGAATGACGCCATGGAAGGGAGCTCTGGTGAGTGTACCTTATGCAAATAGCAAACAGTGTTTTTTTAGGAAGCCATTTTTTAATGATTGATTTGCCCTGAGGACTTGGGACGCATTCGCAGACAGTATAGTTACTTAGAAAAGTTTGTTAACATGTCCGGGATTGAGAGGAAATCCTCCAGGGACATCTCGATGAAGCGCTCCTGTAGGTACTCCAGAAGCCTTTGCAGAAGGTTTCTGGGCAAAGCATCCTTGTTCCGCCCACCATGGTAGGACACTTTACCATGCCATGCATGTAGCAAGTAATCAGGTATCATTGCGTGGCAAAGCATAGCGGCGTATGGTCCCGGTGACTGCTGGCATTCAAGAAGCATGCGCTCTTTATCTTGTTCTGTTATCCTCAGCAAAGTGATATCGTTCAGGATAACCTGGTTAGAAATCAGGAATTTAAGTAAGGGGGGGTGGCCATTTTTCTACTGGGTTCGTGGAATGCAGCAGCTTAAAAAAAAACACTTTCCTGCACGTAGCGAAGCGGGGGGGAGGGGAGGAGTGAAATGCCGATGATCTTTTCTGTTTGGTCACCGGCGAGGCGATCTTCCCCAAGCTACCGGACAAGCAGTGGTGGGGGGAGGGGGAAGGTTGTTGATTAGCAGGGAGCTAGCGTGGTATTAGCCATGCGTTGGGGGGGGAGGGGTAAATCACTGAGACAGGGGCTTACCATGGCCGCATGCAAGCTGAATCCTGATGCCTTGACCTGTGTCTGAGATCTGTAACCCAAGAGTTTGCAAGCAGGCACTATTAAGATGAAAAAATGCGACCTTGTAGGGAAATCACATGTGCTATGTAAGGTGAATAGTGCTTTTTCACTGTGAAAGAGTATAACCATTGTTCTGTAAAATGTATCTTTCTAAATATTTATCTCCCTCATGCAGCTGCAAATATTTCAAGCGTCCCTCCTCCATCCCAAAGGCTAGCACAGATAAGGCGGAGGAAAAAGAAGACCGCGAGATGAGATGTTCTCGGATATTATGGAAGTTACACGCAATGAAAGAGCTCATCTGAAATGAGTGGAAGGACGTGGTTTCAAATTACAGGAAAGAGGCCAGTGAACGTGAGGACAGGAGGGATGAACGTGAGGGACAGGAGGGACAACCGAGATGAGAGGGTGGCGGCAGGAAGACCGGCAGGAAAATCAGCGGTGGCGGCAGGAAGATCAGCGGTGGCGGGATGCAACTCTGGGGCTGCTGCGTGATCAAACTGACATGCTCCGGCGTCTTGTGGAGCTTCAGGAACGGCAGCAGGATCACAGAGTGCCGCTGCAGCCCCTGTATAACCACCCTCCCCCCTCACCATGTTCCTTAGCCTTCCTCACCCAGACGTGTAAGAACGCGTGGGGGGAGCTCCGTGCACCCGCCCACTCCACCCCCGTGGACAGCCCAACCAGAAGGATGTCGTTACTCTGAATTTTATTTTTTTAATGGCCTTCTCCATCCCTCCTTTCCTCCTCCCAAAGCACACCCTTACTTCTCTCCCTCTTTTTATAATGAATCAATAAAGAATTCATGCTTTTTAAATGAGTGACTTTATTTGCATAAGTAAGCTGTACTCGAAGGGGGAGGGGGAGTTGCTTACAGGGACTGAGTCAATCAAGGGGTTGGGTGTTCATCAACAAACACAGCAGTCACACTGTACCCTGGCCATTGATGAAGCTCGTTTTCAAAGCTTCTCTGATGCGCACCGCTTCCTGGTGTGCTCTTCTAATCTCCCTGGTGTCTGGGCTGCGCGTAATCAGCGGCCAGGTGATTTGCCTCAGCCTCCCACCACCGCCATAAAGGTCTCCCCCTTACTCTCACAGAGATTGTGGAGAATACAGCAAGCAGCAATAACATAGGGGACATTGGTTTGGCTGAGGTCTGAGCGAGTCAGTAATGTGCGCCAGCGCGCCTTTAAACGGCCAAATGCACCATTCCACCACCATTCTGCACTTTGCTCAGCCTGTAATTGAACAGATCCTGACCACTGTCCAGGCTGCCTGTGTATGGCTTCATGAGCCATGGGCATCAAGGGGTAGGCTGGGTCCCCCAGGATAACGACAGGCATTTCAACATCCCCAATGTTATTTTCTGGTCTGGGAAGTAAGTCCCTTGTTGCAGCCGTTTAAAACAGAGTAGTGCTTCTGAATACGCGAGCGTCATGAACCCTCCCTGGCCATCCGCGTGGATGTTTGTGAAACGTCCCTTGTGATCCACCAGTGCTTGCAGCACCATTGAAAAGTACCCCTTCCGGTTTACGTACTGGGTGCCCTGGTGCTGCGGTGCCAAGATAGGGATATGGGTTCCATCTATCGCCCCCCCACAGTTAGGGAATCCCATTGCAGCAAAGCCATCCACTATGGCCTGCACGTTTCCCAGAGTCACAACCTTTCGTAGCAGCAGCTTAGTGATTGCTTTGGCTACTTGCATCACAGCAGCCCCCACAGTTAGATTTTCCAACTCCAAATTGATTCCCGACTGACCGGTAGCTGTCTGGCGTTTGCAAGCTTCCACAGGGCTATCGCCACTCGCTTCTCTACTGTGAGGGCTGCTCTCATCTTGGTATTATGGCGTTTCAGGGCAGGGGCAAGCAAGTCACAAAGTTCCATGAAAGTGCCCTTACGCAATGCGAAAGTTTCGCAGCCACTGGGAATCGTCCCACACCTGCAACACAATGCGGTCCCACCAGTCAGTGCTTGTTTCCCGGGCCCAAAATCGGCGTTCAATGGATAGAATCTGCCCCATTACCATCAGGATCTCCAAAGCGCCGGGGCCCGCGGTTTGAGATAATTCTGTGTCCACGTCCTCATCACTGTCATCGCCGCCGCGCTGCCGTATCCGCCTCTTACTCGCCTCGGTTCGAAGGTCCTGGTTCAGCATATACTGCACGAGAGTGCGCGAGGTGTTTAAAACATCCACGATTGCGGTATGGAGCTGAGCAGGGTCCATGCTTGCTGTGCTATGGCGGTCTGCACGTTCACCAAGCAAAAAAGGCGCGAAACGGTTGTCTGCCGCTGTCAGGGAGGGAGGGAGGGGTGAGGCTGTACCCAGAAACCACCCGCGAAAATGATTTTTGCCCCATCAGGCACTGGGATCTCAACCCGGAAATGCCAAGGGGCGGGGGAGGCTGCGGGGAAACTATGGGATAGCTATGGGATAGCTACCCACAGTGCAACGCTCCAGAAATCGACGCTAGCCTCGGACCATGGACGCACACCACCGATTTAATGTGTTTAGTGTGGCCGCGCACACTCGATTTTATAAAATCTGTTTTACAAAACCGGTTTATGCAAATTCGGAATAGTCCCGTAGTGTAGACGTACCCTGAGAAACAATACATTTCCAGAGAGAACTGAGTCATACCAGCTTAACTGGCGAAATGTTCCAATTATAAAAAGAACTATACTACCACTTAACAAAGCCACTATGTATTTCTCCAAGATCTGACTGCCTATACAGTCAGTTACATGGCACCTGTATGATGACCTTCACCACTACTATTTTGTGACTCGTAATATTACAACTCTTAAGCAATTGTTGCTGCCTGTGGACTCCAGTTGCTTTACATTTCCTTAAATTTGCATCACACTTGTCTAGAAGGGATTTCCTTGGTGCTCTGGCTGACGGGGCCTGATCCATTGACTTCAGTGCGTTTTGGATTCGGCCCTTGGACCATTCCTCTGGAACTTGGCTGAGGCTTGCCCAGAAATGAACGCTCTTATGTAGCGTCCTTAAGGAAGCAGGGAGTCTCAGGTTTCAGTAAAAGGCTTTGTTTAACTGTTCAACAACTTAACGGATCAGGCTTATTTGAGAGAGTGCTTAAGCAGTCTCTTTCTCCATGTCTCTCTCTAGCCTCCTTCCTGTAGGACATGGAGTGTCCACAAGCCAGAACTGAGCCACATGTGGCTTGGCTTGTGTGAAGCAGTCTCTCAGAGCATAAAAGCTTTGGACACAAGGGACTGTTCTTCTCCAAGGAGCAGGAAATTTCACACTGGTTAGATAACGGTTCCTCTTTCATTTTGTTTTCATACCATGCAAACTTTAGACTCGTAGACTCTAAGGTCAGAAGGGACCATCATTATCATCTAGTGCAGGGGTGGGCAAACGTTTTGGCACAAGGGCCACATCTGGGAATAGAAATTGTACGGTGGGCCATGAATGCTCATGAAATTGGGGTTGGGGTGTGGGAGGGGGTGCGGGCTCTGATTGGGGGTGCGGGCTCTGGGATGGGGCCAGAAATGAGGAGTTCAGGGTGTGGGAGGGGGTTCTGGGATGAGGCGGGGGAGTGGAGTGCAGGGGGTGGGAGGGTGCAGGCTCTGGGGTTGGGCTGGGGATGAGGGGTTTGGGGCGCAGGAGGGTGTTCCAAGCTGGGATCCAGGAGTTTGGAGGGTGGGAGGAGGATCAGGGCTGGGGCAGGGAGTTGAGGAGAGACTATGGGATGCAGGCTCCCAGCAGCACTTACCTCAAGTGGCTCCCAGAAGCAGCCGCCTGTCCCTTCTCCAGCTCCTACGCGGAGGTGTGGCCATGTGGCTCTGCACGCTGCCCCATCCACAGGCACTGCCCCTGCAGCTCCCATTAGAGCACTGGAGGGGGCCGTTGGAGGGTGTAGGAGCCGGAGCGGGGCCATGCCGTGACTTCCGGGAGCCGCGTGGTATGGCCCCGACCCCGCTCCCCAGCGGGAGCTCGCGGACCAACTTAAAATGGCTCGTGGGCCAGATCCGGCCCGCGGGCCGTAGTTTTCCCACCCCCGATCGAGTGCGACCTCCTGCACATTGCAGGCCACAGAACCTCACCCATCCACCCACTCCTGTAATAGACCCCTAACTTCTGGCTGAGTTACTGATGTCCTCAAATCATGTTTTAAAGACTTTGAGTTACAGAGTCCACCTCTTTAGGCATTTATCTGTTTGTATGCATGTGTCATTGGACACGTTTTCATTTGCTTTATGCTAATTTGCAACAACTGATCTGATGCATGTCAGAAAATATTTGTAATGATCTTTCTCTTAGGGTTTTCTCTGATGCCTATCACCGTATAAGCTATGCATTTTATTTTACTAATTAACCCAGTTTTCTGTTCTGTGAATAAGACATTTTTCTTTTTTTCATCTGTGTTTTTGTTTAATAGTCCAATCAAAGGGCAAGTGGGAAAATCCTAGCTAGTCGCACTAGACAGATAAGCTGACAGGAAGAATTAGAATGCAATCTATCCGTTTCTCTAGGCGATACATGGGTATGAAACTGTTTGCTTTTTAAAACAGGATCTTTCATTGATCTGGGTGGAAAACTGAAGATTTGGCCTGAAGAGGTCTCAGGTTGGACTGAGCTTTTTATTGCAAAGAACAATGGTCTCCTTGCTGACTACAGAATCACACAGGCTTGTGGGCTGTAATGATCTCCACTCGTACTGTGTGCTTTGCAATAAGACAACATTTCTTTGACTCCTCAGGGCCATTTCTTTGTACATTTTGAGTCTGACTTTGCTTTCCAAAGTTTATACTTCATTTACTTTCAAACCGATTTTCTTGTATGCTGACCAAATAGAGCCTGGGACTGCAAATATTAAAACCATAAGGCAGTGGCTCTCAACCTTTCCGGACTGCTGTATCCTTTTCAGGAGTCTGGTTTGTTTTGTGTACCCCCAAGTTTCACCTCACTTAAAAACGACTTGCTCACAAAATCAGACAGAGAAATACAAAAGCGGCCCAGCACACTGTTACTGAGGGGGAAAATGCTGACTTTCTCATTTTTACCATGTAATTATAAAATAAATCAATTGGAATATAAATATTGTACTTGCATTTCAGTGTATAGTATATGCAGAAGTATAAACAAGTCATTGTATTTGTCATGAAATGTTTGTTTGTACTGACTTTGCGGGTGCTTTTTCTGTAGCTTGTTGTTAAACTAGGGAGCTATCTAGATAAGTTGTTGTACCCCCCGGAAGACCTCTGTGTACCCCCAGGGGTGTGTGTACCCCTGTGGAGAACCACTGCCGTAAAGGACCTAATCCGAAGCCTAATAGAAAGACTGCCATTGACTTCAGGGGACATTGGATTAGGCCCAGAGGGCTTAATAGACCTGTGCAAATACCCAGTTTCTCAGTTAGGCCACCGGACCGAAGAGTCGGAGGGGAAAATATTGTTTAAACGTTGACCTGAAAGGAAAATTTTTCAAACTTTTTGGCAAAATGAAAAAGTTGACTTTTGGGTTGAATGAAATGTTGGGTTGTTTTAAGTATTTCTTATAAAATAAAAATGAGGAAATCTCCAAAACGCAAAATCAAAACGTTCCCTTTTGGAAAGGTGAAAATGAGATCTTTTGACATTTCTGAATTTTTTCTTTTTTAACTGAAACCATTTGCCAAAATCAAGCCAAATTCACGAATTGCGTTGGTTGACCCAAGTATGCATTTTTTGGCGACAAGTTTGTGCGTAAATTTTTGCCCACTTTTATTGCTTAGTCCCATTATGGTTCATGCTGCAGGAGGGCCCATCTGTTTTTCTGGATACAACTGAATGAAGGCTGGAATGTAATTCGGTTCTCGCTCTTAATCATGCCTGTCACCTTGGTGTCTGAGCTTCTGGGGACAAATACAACTTCAGGTCACTCCAGTGTCTGAACTCCTATTGCTCTATTCGGAGTCTGCCGTGTTAGCTTTTATTACATCATTGAACAGCTGCAGTGATACTTTCATCGTGTGTCTTGCAATATCTGGTGCTTTTTTTTTTAAAGCCCCAACTCCTGAATTCTTGTAGTTATATGAGAATCTCAGCTTCCTTTTCTTCTTTTTTTAAGTAAAAGTCTCCACCCCTCCTGGTTGTGGAGAAGAGCTTGGAAGCCTGAACCCGGAAGGCAATGAAAACAGAAGACCCAATAGTTTTTGTTTTGCTTGTTTTAAATCACATGCTTTTTAAAGTCAATAGCATGATGGGTGTGGGGGAGGATGACTCATACTTTTTGAATACTTGGGTTTAGCAATGCTGCATCTGTAACTTCTCCACCCAAAGGGTGATCTTAAGAGACCCAGTGAATGCCTGAGAGGCAGAAACTTGTGACTCAGCAGGACTTCATACGAGACTAAGTTAAGAACCTGCCAGTCTCCAAGATCTCCATGCCACTTCCTCTAACCTAGGCCAATGGCTAATTGTTCTAATTTAGGTCAGGCCGCTGCTGGATTCCAGCATGAATTCTTTATCACGTCTCTTTAAAAATGAATTGCAACCTATTTTTCACAATGTATGGACCCAATATGGATGACAGCACAATGTACTCAACCCCGTGTGTGATTCAGCTAGCCGGGGGGAGAAATGAGGGATTCGTGCCAGTTGCGTGGATCTGAAATGTAGGTTAAGGTGTAGTTTGAGATTATTGGGGTTTGGAGAAGGAACTTTGAAAGAACACTTTCACAGGAAAGGATTTAAGGAACACGTCGTTAAAACATTTAGGCATTTACTGAATTATTCCAGTGTGTATGAGATATGAATATATTTTGAACCAAAAGCAAAGAAAGTTGGAGTCATCATTTTAATGCCTACCCTGCCTCATCTCCCATTCCCAAACACTCGGCCAGCTTATTTTACAGTAGCTTTGGTTCTGGACTTCTGAATGACCATCTCACCTGCCCTCGTCGCCACGGAGCTGTAGCTGTTTGAAGAGAGGCAGAGGTTTCAAGAGAGCAAGTCTGAGGGCAGGGTCAGATCTTCATTGGCTGCAGACAGTTCATAGTGTATGTGTCTGAGGAGACGTCTTCAAGGATTTGGTGGGTGGGAAACTGCCGATCCACGGGCTTGTGCTGCTGAGAACCTGCACTTTGTCCTTGCTTGTGGTCTGTCTGTCTGCTCCACCATTGGTGTCCTGGGCATAATTCTTTATATGTAGTGGGATTCAGTGACTGTGCTGCATTATGGGCATCGGACCCAAGAGTTACAGGTGGAGAATATAGCCGGTCTCGCTCCATTAGAAGAGGAGTCTCTGAAATGTCAGTCGTTTTTGTTTTTAATTTTTGCCACGTTGAATGTAGGCACCAGTTCGTGGCCTCTTGGTGCCAGCTGGGCTGCGTAGGCTCTGTGTCGGCTGACCACACAAATCCACTTTGAGCAGCGTATCGCAGTCTAGTAGTACAGCTTAAGGCCAGAAGGGACCAACAGAACATTGTCTGACCTCCTGTGTATCATAGGCCACTAACCACACGCACCTCCTCCCCCGCCCCCCACGTCCCAAAACCCAATGACTGAAATTAGACCAAAGTATCACAGCCTTCAGGAGACTAGCCTGTTCCGTGCAATGGGCAGAGGAGGGATGGCGGGACACCAGTGCCCGAGGCTCCTGCAAAGGCAGTGAAATGATACACCCAGATAATCCTGCCAAGCGACTCACCCCCATGCTGCAGAGGAAGATGAAAAGCCCCCAAATCGCTGCCAATCTGGCCTGGGGGGAAATTCCTTCCCGACTGCACCTATGGTGATCAGACAGACTTTTAGCATGTGAGCTCAGTGCCGCTTCTGAGTCCTGGCCCACCCTGTCCAGCGTCCCATCTCACATAACAGGGAGAGACTAACTCCCTCCCGAAATCCCAGAATACACTGGGGGTTGTAAATCCCTTCCTGACCACTGCAGGTGGCTGGCTGAAACCCTGAAGCATAAGACACAAACTGGAAGTGAGCCCCAGGGCTGCTGAGCCCTGCCCCCTACCATCACAAGCTGTCCTATCACACAGTCCCACTCAGACATGTGGCCAGTTCTCCGAGTCGTAACTAATTACGTTGTTTGTTTGACCGCACACCTCCTATTGAGAGGCTGCCCCGGAACCTCATCCCTCTGGCGGTTAGAAACCATCGTCTAATATCCAGTCTGAATTTGTTCACGACCAGTTTATGCCCATTTGTTCCTGTGCCAACGTTGCCCTTTAGGGTGTGTCTGCACTGCAATAAAACACCCGCGGCTGGCCCAGGTCAGCTGACTCGGGTCAGGCTGCAGGGCCGTACAATTGCAGGGCTAACTTTCGGGCTCAGGCTGGAGCCTGGGCTCTGTGACCCGCCCCCCTCGCTGACCCTGAGTCAGCTACTTCACGCTTGGCCTCTTTCCTGACCTTCGTTGCATTCGTCTCTGAACTGTGGCTGCTGCCATCTTTCCCCACCCACAGAGAGTCTCTGGCCACCATCCAGAGCCGGCTGCTTGCTAGCACAAACCAATGTTTCCAGCCAGTCCACCCCGTGATGTTTGACGACTCATAATGGGAGAGGGCACGACTCAGGCACATTTTCGTTATTTCCCAGCTGAATTAGCTCCTTTTGGAGCAGAGCTGGTTCAGGATCAGTACAATGAATCACTGTTTCAGTTTAAACCCGTTCAGCGATAGCTTAACAACATCTCCTGAATCTTCTGCGCTCCCCTGTGACAAGCCGCCTTTTCCTTCCTGGAAGGGGGTTGGGAGGCGATCATGGAAGAATTCATTCTGGCAGCTTTCTCTTGGGCGTTGGTGCGTAGACCACCTCGAGTCATGTCTCGCTGTTCGGAAGGACCATGCTTTATCTCTCTGACGTCCTTTCCAGCTTAAAAGGACACTGTCAAGTAGAAGAGGCCTAAATTTTACATGAGATCTGCTGATCTAAATGAGGAGCGCAGGATGCTCCTGGGGTCATTGGTGGCTTTAGCATATGCCTTGTCGATGGGAACGACAGGCATCTCAAAGCTGTAGGGTTTGTGTTCTCTCCGGGTACCTGTCTTGTTCTTGTTTGTTATGTTCACTACGGGGCCAACCAAAACCGGGGGCTCCTTGTACTAGGCAAGTACAAACATAGACAGTTTGTCCTGTCTTGCCTGCAGAGCTTTCAATCTAAACAGACAGGATAGCTAAGGCTAGGGGGAAGGAATACACCAGAGCGTGGATCTAGCTGTTTCCAGAGAGGTGCTCTCTCTTCGGAGAGCTGTTTAATTTAAAGTGGCCACCACTCCTCTAGATGTTTTACAATATCTCCCAGATGTGCCAGAGTTGGCCCTGTTGTGTCAGGTGCTGTACAAACACACATGAAGACATGATCCTAGGCCCCAAAGATCGTAAAATCCAAGGGCCAATCCTCAGTGGGGTAATTTGCGGTAGCTGATGGAACTATAGCCATTTACATTAGCTTGAGGATCTGGCCCAAAAGACCTTGCTCATGTTCAGGTTTCCTGTGAATACAACATTAAACTAATCTAAAGCTACAACAGAGGGGAAATTCAAATTGTGAAACAATCCTTTGCTATACAGCATCATAACTGTGTGGTTTTAAAGGGTGAAATCAAAATAAGTTCTCCCCCCCACCCACTCCACACTGATCTTATTTAATATCAATCGCTCCAATTCTGCAGAACAATTACTGCTCCTACTGCAGGTCGGGCACCTAACTGAAGAATGCACATTTGCTATGCGTGATCGCAGTGAGTGTGTCTGTCTTTGTTTATGTAGGACCTACTCTATGGGCCAGATCCAGAGCTGTTGTCAGTCATTGTAGCTCTGTTGTCAATCACTGTCGGCATCAGTGGACACCTGAGGATCTTGCCCTACGTAGGGTGATCATTTTTCTTTCTAGCGGGGAGGGAAAAATCATTCAGAGCAGCAGTGTTTGACACATGGCTATAACCATGAGAAAACGTACTTAGCAGGATTGGTAGCTTTCACTGTGTGTAATTTATTGTGTGTGTTTAAGGCATCCTTTTCTTCCAAAGAGAGACCATAATGTTTGCCAAACCCCATTGCTGTTGACTCTGATTTTGCCTGGCTGAGAGAAGTCTTCCATACCACTCCCGTGCCTTACGACTGCAAGAATAAAGAAACACGAAAGTCTTATGCTGTCCTTTGCTGAAAGGAAGGAGTTGTTAAATAAATGATATGCTGTAGGTTGAAGCAGCTGGTGAAGTGAAGCATGTTGACAAGTGAACTCAGGGTGCATAAGTACATAACATTATTTCTTAGATTGCTTGGAAATCAAGAGCTTGTCCCAAGGTCAAGGACTAGAATGACAAATGTTCAGCTGTTCTAAAATATGCGTTTGATTTTTGAGTCGAGCAGTTAATCACTTGAAAGAACAGGGAGGGAACAAGCCTCCCAGTAAACAACGGAAGTGATAGCAGCTGACACTGGAGCCGAGGTATCTTCCTTGGACAAGTGATGTGTTTGTTTTGTCTTCTGCATGGGACCAGGATGCGATGGTGAAGGTGGCAGTGAAACACATAGATTAGGTGAGGATAGGTGTCGAGGAAAAAGGAACTGCTAGGGCTGTCCTCTTCCACTGAGTGGTGACTGAATGGAGTGGAAATTATGCCCCACTCTCTGCTCCCCCTGCGTTGGGATGAGAGGATTTATGATGATGCCACAGAGAAAGGGAAGCTTATACTTGGCAGTCACTTATCATTTACCGTTTACATATACATAGTGCTAGCCAGGAACTAATCACATGACATTCCCGAGAGGTGAGTAGTAGTATCCCTATTTTACAGGCTGGGAAACTGAGTCAGGAAGATTGCGGCCTTGTCTACATGAGAAAGTTGCACTGATTTAACTTAAATCTGTTTTCAAACTGATTTAGTTAAGAATGTGTGAGTGGCAGGGCTGCATCATCTTAAACTGATTCCTAAGAGAGAGATGCTAAGCCAAACAAGACTGGTTTAAACCATAATAAGAGTGTCCACCCAGCCTTTTGCACCAGTTTAAATCAGTTTAAAATCACCTTTTGTTAAATCAGGTGCAACGTTCTTATGTAGACTTCTCCTGCGTGACTTGCTCCAGGCTGCAGAACGCGAGGGTGGGTAGATTTAGAATTCAGCAGTTCCTGGCTCCCAGTGCGTGTACCTGGGAAGGAGCTCTGGCTAGAGAGTCTCTCGCTGTTTGAATGTATGTTCAGCCCCTAGCACAATGGGGCCCTGATCTCAGTTCCGACCTCTAGGCAAATAATAATAAACATTATAAAATTATATAGAATATGTAATAATTTTATAAAACCCTTGATCTTTTTCAGTGATAGATTTTTAAGGCCATTATAATCATCTAGTCTGATTTCTGCATGATTTAGGCCAGAGAACTGCATCACAATCAAAAAAGACACCCCATCCCCCCCAAAGATATAGGAACCCTTCCCAGAAGGCATTAATATTGTTCGCTCTGTGAAGGACTTGGGCTGAGTCTGTTCTGTAAAGGAGAGGATGGGCCAAGGAGGGAACTAGTAACCTCCATGTGATGCTGATGGATTACTCTGGACAACATTTAAAGTATCCCTGAAGGGTTAAAACCTATCGTCCTTGCTCAGGCAAATCTGACTTCCCAAGGGATTTTTGAGCTGAGTGGCAGCGGGCTGACAAAGGACCTCAGGGTCTGGCTGATTTAAAGCAAATGAGATTAAGACATGACAGTCGGGGTTGGCGAATGAGCACTAGACTGAGGAGTGATCTGAGAGTTACTGGCACTGACTAATGTGCCCGGCCTCCCCCGTCCTGGAATGGACTGAAGCAGTGACAGGCGGAAGATGCGAGACAGGTTGAGTTTCTGGTGAATGCACCTGATGTTAAGGATCCTGGGGGGTGGGAATGCAGCGCTGTCCTCGGGCATGGTGATGTGTTTTGTGTTGTCGGCTCTGCATTGAGGACAATTCCAAGGAGCTTTCCTAGTCCAGCTCTCCTGACTCCCTGCTGGAGTCCTTCTTTCTTCTCCCCTTGGCCAGGGACCGCACTGGATAAAGGAGGGTTGCTGTGCTAACTGCTTCAATGTGCCAAAGCCTTCCACAGGGGGTGGAAACACAAAGCTCGCTTCCCATAGACTCTGCCACCTCCTTCCCTACACGCATCCCACTTCTCCCTAGGGTGACCAGATGTCCTGATTTTATAGGGACAGTCCCGATTTTGGGGTCTTTTTCTTATATAGGCTCCTATTACCCCCCACCCCCTGTCCTGATTTTTCACATTTGCTGTCTGGTCACCCTACTTCTCCCTTACCAGCCACTACGATCATATTACAACTGACCTTAACCCCCACCCCACCCCCGCCCCCTGCTACCCCCTTTTGGTCGGATTCAGTTTCCCTGCATGCTGTGCCAGTGGAGAGCTGGTTTCTCTTCCCCATCCAAGGCATTAGATGTCTGTTCTCCCTCATACTACAATCCGATGCCAGTCTCCATGGGCTCTGAATACCGCCAAGTTGTTGTATTGTCCTGAGGGAGATGAGCGTCTTTGTGTGTGTGTTTCTCTCTCTGTGTCTCTCGTGTCCCAGCTATGAAGCTCTTCATTCTGATCTCTGGGAATATGCTGATTGTGGAGAGGAATGAGCAGGCACTTTTGTAGCTGTACGTTGCATTTCAGCTGGAGTGGCTGCTGAAGTTATTCTGCCAAAACATGCCAGGGGGTTTTCCCTTCCTTCTGATCAGGGCTCTGAATAATTGAATCACAGTAATGAGGAGTAATTTCTCGGGCTGTGTGCAGCATTGCCATGCAGTCTGCAGCAAGCTGTCAGAGTCCCTCTCCTGTCTGTCTGTCTCTAGCTAGGGCACTAGTCTCCCACCGCTGCCTCTCCAGTTGCAGTTACAATGTTGGTTTACAAAGGAAACCCAGCTTCAAACCACCTTGACTTCAGATTTGTTTTTTAAGTGATAGAATTTCAGCTAATGAGTTTCAGGGCTTGGCGCTGTTATTCTGGCTTGTTGCCGAGTGAGTCTAAAAGGGACGCTGTTCACTTAAATCTCCCTCCTCCCCCCAAATCATTTGTGACGTTTAAATCTAGTTTGGTTTTGTTCGCTTGCACTGTAGCCTGAAATCTGGGCAGCGTTATCCCTGGAAAATCAGAGCAACCAAGTCAATGTGAGCAGGGCCGGCTTTAGGAAGTGCGGGGCCCAATTCAAACAGTTTCAACGGGGCCCCGGTAGGGATGACTTAAAAAAAAACAACATGTAAAAAAACGCGTGGGGCTTGTATTCACTTCTGCGGTGGGTCCTTCACTCGCTCCAGGTCTTCAGCGGCACTGAAGGACCCGCTCCCGAAGTGTCGGAAGACCCAGAGTAAGCGAAGGACCCGCCGCCGAAGTGCTGCTGAAGACCCAAACCGCCACCAGGTGAGTAAAAATTCAAAAGGCGCCTCTAGCCAGGGAAGGGATTCTCACTGGGCGTGGGGCCCTCTTAGGCGCGGGCCCTGATTCAGGGAAATTGGTGGAATAGGCCTAAAGACGGCCCTGCCTAAGGGTAGGGCACTTGGAGCTAGGGTTAGAATTCCTATGGGTAGAGCACTTGGAGCTAGGGTTAGGGTTCCTAAGGGCAGGGCACATGGAGCTAGGGTTAAGGTTCCTATGGGTAGGGCTTCCCGCCCTAGGGTTAGGGTTCCTATGGGTAGGGCACTTGGAGCTAGGATTAGGGTTCCTATGGGTAGGGCACCCACCCTAGCGTTAGGGTTCCTAAAGGCAGGGCACTTGGAACTAGGGTTCGAGTTCCTATGGGTAGGGCACTTGGAGCTAGGGTTACGGTTCCTATAGGTAGAGCTTCCCACCCTAGGGTTAGGGTTCCTAAGAGCAGGACACTTGGAGCTAGGGTTACGGTTCCTATGGGTAGGGCTTCCCGCCCTAGGGTTAGGGTTCCTAAGGGTAGGGCACCCAGCCCTAGGATTAGGGTTCCTGTGGGTAGGGCACTTGGAGCTAGGCTTTGGGTTCCTATGGGTAGGGTTTCTCACCCTATGGTTAGGGTTCCTTTGGGTAGGGCCCTTGGAGCTAGGGTTAGGGTTCCTATGGGTAGGGCCTTTGGAGCTAGGGTTAGAGTTCCTATGGGTAGGGCCCTTGGAGCTAGGATTAGGGTTCCTTTGGGTAGGGCTTCCCGCCCTAGGGTTAGGGTTCCTAAGGGCAGGGACACTTGGCGCTAGGGTTAGGGTTCCTATGGGTAGGGCTTCCCGCCCTAGGGTTAGGGTTCCTAAGGATAGGGCATTGGAGCTAGGGTTAGGTTTCCTATGGGTAGGGAACCCAGCCCTAGGATTAGGGTTCCTGTGGGTAGGGAACTTGGAGCTAGGGTTTGGGTTCCTATGGTTAGGGTTCCTTTGGGTAGGGTCCTTGGAGCTAGGGTTACAGTTCCTATGGGTAGAGCTTCCCACCCTAGGTTTAGGGTTCCTAAGGGCAGGACACTTGGATCTAGGGTTAGGGTTCCTATGGGTAGGGCACTTGGAGCTAGGGTTAGGGTTCCTATTGGTAGAGCTTCCTACCCTAGGGTTAGGGTTCCTAAGGGCAGGACACTTGGAGCTAGGGTTAGGGTTCCTATGGATAGGGCTTCCCGCCCTAGGGTTAAGGTTCCTAAGGGTAGGGCATTGGAGCTAGGGTTAGGGTTCCTATGGGTAGGGCACTTGGAGCTAGAGTTAGGGTTCCTATTGGTAGAGCTTCCTACCCTAAGGTTAGGGTTCCTAAGGGTAGGGCATTGGAGCTAGGGTTAGGGTTCCTATGGGTAGGGCCCTTGGAGCTAGGGTTAGGGTTCCTATGGGTAGGGCCCTTGGAGCTATGGTTAGGGTTCCTATGGGTAGGGCCCTTGGAGCTAGGCTTAGGGATCCTATGGGTAGGGCTCTTGGAGCTAGTGTTAGGGTTCCTATGGGTAGGGCCCTTGGAGCTAGGGTTAGGGTTCCTATGGGTAGGGCCCTTGGAGCTAGGGTTAGGGTTCCTATGGGTAGGGCTCTTGGAGCTAGGGTTAGGGTTCCTATGGGTAGGGCCTTTGGAGCTAGGGTTAGAGTTCCTATGGGTAGGGCCCTTGGAGCTAGGATTAGGGTTCCTTTGGGTAGGGCTTCCCGCCCTAGGGTTAGGGTTCCTAAGGGCAGGGACACTTGGCGCTAGGGTTAGGGTTCCTATGGGTAGGGCTTCCCGCCCTAGGGTTAGGGTTCCTAAGGATAGGGCATTGGAGCTAGGGTTAGGTTTCCTATGGGTAGGGAACCCAGCCCTAGGATTAGGGTTCCTGTGGGTAGGGAACTTGGAGCTAGGGTTTGGGTTCCTATGGTTAGGGTTCCTTTGGGTAGGGTCCTTGGAGCTAGGGTTACAGTTCCTATGGGTAGAGCTTCCCACCCTAGGTTTAGGGTTCCTAAGGGCAGGACACTTGGATCTAGGGTTAGGGTTCCTATGGGTAGGGCACTTGGAGCTAGGGTTAGGGTTCCTATTGGTAGAGCTTCCTACCCTAGGGTTAGGGTTCCTAAGGGCAGGACACTTGGAGCTAGGGTTAGGGTTCCTATGGATAGGGCTTCCCGCCCTAGGGTTAAGGTTCCTAAGGGTAGGGCATTGGAGCTAGGGTTAGGGTTCCTATGGGTAGGGCACTTGGAGCTAGAGTTAGGGTTCCTATTGGTAGAGCTTCCTACCCTAAGGTTAGGGTTCCTAAGGGTAGGGCATTGGAGCTAGGGTTAGGGTTCCTATGGGTAGGGCCCTTGGAGCTAGGGTTAGGGTTCCTATGGGTAGGGCCCTTGGAGCTACGGTTAGGGTTCCTATGGGTAGGGCCCTTGGAGCTAGGCTTAGGGATCCTATGGGTAGGGCTCTTGGAGCTAGTGTTAGGGTTCCTATGGGTAGGGCCCTTGGAGCTAGGGTTAGGGTTCCTATGGGTAGGGCCCTTGGAGCTAGGGTTAGGGTTCCTATGGGTAGGGCTCTTGGAGCTAGGGTTAGGGTTCCTATGGGTAGGGCCCTTGGAGCTAGGGTTAGGGTTCCTATGGGTTCCTATGGGTAGAGCACTTGGAACTAGGGTTAGGGTTCCTATGGGTAGGGAACTTGGAGCTTGGGTGAGGGTTCCTATGGGTAGGACGCCCCACCCTAGGGTTAGGGTTCCTATGGCTAGAGCACTTGGAGCTAAGGTTAGGGTTCCTATGGGTAGGGCATTGCAGCTGGGGTTAGGGTTGCTATGGGTAGGACGCCCCACCCTAGGGTTAGGGTTCCTGTGGGTATGGCACTTGGAGCTAGGGTTTGGGTTCCTATGGGTAGGGCTTTTGGAGCTAGGGTTAGGGTTCCTATGGGTAGGGCATTTAGAGCTAGGGTTAGGGTTCCTATGGGTAGGGCACTTGGAGCTAGGGTTAGGGTTCCTATGGGTAGGGCCCTTGGAGCTAGGGTTAGGGTTCCTATGGGTAGGGCCCTTGGAGCTAGGGTTAGGGTTCCTATGGGTAGGGCATTGGAGCTAGCGTTAGGGTTCCTATGGGTAGGGCTTCCCACCCTATGGTTAGGGTTCCTAAGGGTAGGGCATTGGAGCTAGGGTTAGGGTTCCTATGGGTAGGGCACTTGGAGCTAGGGTTTGGGTTCCTATGGGTAGGGCACTTGGAGCTAGGGTTAGGGTTCCTATGGGTAGGGCACTTGGAGCTAGGTTTAGGGTTCCTATGGGTAGGGCACCCCGCCCTAGCGTAAGAGTTCCTAAGGGCAGGGCATTTGGAGGTAGGGTTAGGGTTCCTATGGGTAGGGCTTCCCACCCTATGGTTAGGGTTCCTAAGGGTAGGGCATTGGAGCTAGGGTTAGGGTTCCTATGGGTAGGGGACTTGGAGCTAGGGTTAGGGTTCCTATGGGTACGGCACTTGGAGCTAAGGTTAGGGTTCCTATGGGTAGGGCTTCCCACCCTAGGGTTAGGGTTCCTAAGGGCAGGACACTTGGAGCTAGGGTTAGGGTTCCTAAGGCTAGGGCATTGGAGCTAGGGTTTGGGTTCCTATGGGTAGGGCATTTGGAGCTAGGGTTAGGGTTCCTATGGGTAGGGCCCTTGGAGCTAGGGTTAGGGTTCCTATGGGTAGGGCTCTTGGTGCTAGGGTTAGGGTTCCTATGGGTAGGGCCCTTGGAGCTAGGGTTAGGGTTCCTATGGGTAGGGCACTTGGAGTTAGGGTTAGGGTTCCTATGTGTAGGGCATCCCGCCCTAGCGTTAGGGTTCCTAAGGGCAGGGCTCTTGGAGCTAGCGTTAGGGTTCCCAAGGGCAGGGTATTTGGAGTTAGGGTTCCTAAGGGCAGGACACTTGGAGCTAAGGTTAGGGTTCCTAAGGGCAGGACACTTGGAGCTAGGGTTAGGGTTCCTATGGGTAGGGCACTTGCAGCTAGGGTTATGGCTTCCCGCCCTATGGTTAGGGTTCCTAAGGCTAGGGCATTGGAGCTAGGGTTAGGGTTCCTATGGGTAGGACGCCCCACCCTAGGGTTAGGGTTCCTGTGGGTAGGGCACTTGGAGCTAGGGTTTGGGTTCCTATGGGTAGGGCATTTGGAGCTAGGGTTAGGGTTCCTATGGGTAGGGCACTTGGAGCTAGGGTTAGGGTTCCTAAGGGTAGGGCACTTGGAGCTAGGGTTAGGGTTCCTATGGGTAGGGCACTTGGAGCTATGGTTAGGGTTCCTATGGGTAGGGCTTCCCACCCTATGGTTAGGGTTCCTAAGGGTAGGGCATTGGAGCTAGGGTTAGGGTTCCTATGGGTAGGGCACTTGGAACTAGGGTTAGGGTTCCTATGGGTAGGGCACTTGGAGCTAGGGTTAGGGTTCCTATGGGTAGGGCACTTGGAGCTAGGGTTAGGGTTCCTATGGGTAGGGCTTCCCACCCTATGGTTAGGGTTCCTAAGGGTAGGGCATTGGAGCTAGGGTTAGGGTTCCTATGGGTAGGGCACTTGGAGCTAGGGTTAGGGTTCCTATGGGTAGGGTTTCTCACCCTATGGTTAGGGTTCCTAAGGGCAGGACACTTGGAGCTAGGGTTTGTGTTTCTATGGGTAGGGCATTTGGAGCTAGGGTTAGGGTTCATATGGGTAGGGCTTCCTGCCCTAGGGTTAGGGTTCCTAAGGGTAGGGCACTTGGAGCTAAGGTTAGGGTTCCTATGGGTAGGGCACTTGGAGCTAGGGTTAGGATTCCAAAGGGTAGGGCTACCTGCCCTAGGGTTAGGGTTCCTAAGGGCAGGACACTTGGAGCTAGGGTTAGGGTTCCTATGGGTAGGGCACTTGGAGCTAGGGTTAGGGTTCCTATGGGTAGGGCCCTTGGAGCTAGGGTTAGGGTTCCTATGGGTAGGGCACTTGGAGCTAGGGTTAGGGTTCCTATGGGTAGGGTCCTTGGAGCTATGCTTAGGGTTCCTATGGGTAGGGCCCTTGGAGCTTGGGTTAGGGTTCCTATGGGTAGGGCCCTTGGAGCTAGGGTTAGGGTTCCTATGGGTAGGGCCCTTGGAGCTAGGGTTAGCGTTCCTATGGGTAGGGCCCTTGGAGCTATGCTTAGGGTTCCTATGGGTAGGGCCCTTGGAGCTAGGGTTAGGGTTCCTATGGGTAGGGCCCTTGGAGCTAGGGTTAGGGTTCCTATGGGTAGGGCACTTGGAGCTAGGGTTAGGGTTCCTATGGGTAGGGCACTTGGAGCTAGGGTTAGGGTTCCTATGGGTAGGGCTCTTGGAGCTAGCGTAAGGGTTCCTAAGGGCAGGGCATTTGGAGCTAGGGTTAGGGTTCCTATGGGTAGGGCACTTGGAGCTAGGGTTAGGGTTCCTATGGGTAGGGCACTTGGAGCTAGCATTAGGGTTCCTATGGGTAGGGCTTCCCACCCTATGGTTAGGGTTCCTAAGGGTAGGGCATTGGAGCTAGGGTTAGGGTTCCTATGGGTAGGGCACTTGGAGCTAGGGTTTGGGTTCCTATGGGTAGGGCACTTGGAGCTAGGGTTAGGGTTCCTATGGTTAGGGTTTCTCGTCCTATGGGTAGGGTTCCTAAGGGCAGGACACTTGGAGCTAAGGTTAGGGTTCCTATGGGTAGGGCACTTGGAGCCAGGGTTAGGGTTCCTATGGGTAGGGCTTCCCACCCTAGGGTTAGGGTTCCTAAGGGCAGGACACTTGGAGCTAGGGTTAGGGTTCCTAAGGGCAGGGCATTTGGAGCTAGGGTTAGGGGTCCTATGGGTAGGGTTTCTCACCCTATGGTTAGGGTTCCTAAGGGCAGGACACTTGGAGCTAAGGTTAGGGTTCCTATGGGTAGGGCACTTGGAGCCAGGGTTAGGGTTCCTATGGGTAGGTCTTCCCACCCTAGGGTTAGGGTTCCTAAGGGCAGGACACTTGAAGCTAGGGTTAGGGTTCCTATGGGTAGGGCACTTGGAGCTAGGGTTAGGGCTTCCCGCCCTATGGTTAGGGCTTCCCGCCCTATGGTTAGGATTCCTAAGGGTAGGGCATTGGAGCTAGGGTTAGGGTTCCTATGGGTAGGACGCCCCACCCTAGGGTTAGGGTTTCTGTGGGCAGGGCACTTGGAGCTAGGGTTTGGGTTCCTATGGGTAGGGCATTTGGAGCTAGGGTTAGTGTTCATATGGGTAGGACTTCCCGCCCAAGGGTTATGGTTCCTATGTGATTGGTGTCCTACGTGGTGATGTTTTGATTCTCTGATCCGATGACTCTGATGTAGAGAGATTTCATGGTGGCTGCATGGACGCGTCTTGCAGGTGCTTTTGTGAAGGCACTTTTGCATGAGTATTCTGGACGTATGCTCACTCTTTCTTCCTACATTGTCACAATCAAATACTTGCTTGTATGAACGTTTAGGGGAAAGCGAATCCAAGCGCCTCATGAATATCTTTTAACTTTTGTTTTTTGTGCCATTCACCCAGCTCTAGTTGCAGGTGTGTGTGAGACGTGAAAGGGGGAGAAATACCAGAGAGAGAGAGAAAAAGATATTGACCCACCTGCTTTCACCCTCCAAACTGAGTGAAATAAACAAATAGCAGTAAGTGAATCAGGTTATGAAAGTTCCTTTCCTTTGGGAGTAGTCTTACTTAGCCGTACTTAGCAGCTATGGCCATTCAGTCCAGAGAGGCGCGGGTGAATGTCGGACTTGTGCATGCCTGCCTGCTACATGGTTCTAGTTTTGGAAGAGTTCACTTGGCTGCCTCATGTACAAACTATGCAGAAACCGTACAAAGTCTCTATGTAAAACAGGTGTTTCTCCTTCGGGGGGACCCTTTTCTTCATTTTGCTGTCCATCTGCTCAGCAACTCTACCTTTGAAAGCAAGAAATAAAGAATAGCATTACAGTTTTTTCTTTAAAAACCTCACTCACCCCATTGTTGTGCATGATTCCCCCAGTTCATTTGGGTCGGGAGCTAAAGTTTTAGCAATTAGTTTGGGCTTTAGTGACACCAACTTCCTAGGTCTGCTATCCATTGGTCTGCCAGCAGAGGCGTCACATTTGTTTGTTTGTTTGTTTGTTTATATCACCATAGCACCACAGAGCCCTGGTCAGGGGCCAGGATCCCACTGCGCCAGGCGCTGTACAAATACAGAACAAAGATGCTTCCAGCTCCAAAGAGGATGAGACAAGACAACAGATGGATGCATATAAAATGGGAGAGTACAAGGTATCATCAGTGAGACAGTATTGGCCGCCGGGGCAGGCACACCAGCAGCCTAATTGGTCAAGGTTCTGTAGGCCTCACGGTAAAGTTTTGAAAGAGGACAATGAGGTCGTTGTGTGGATGTTTAGAGGGAGCTCCCCCCAAGCGTGAGAGGCAGCAGAGGAGAAAGCACCAAGGGGCTCGTTTGAAAATGTAACACGTGACTCACTGGAGGCTGGCATCCTGGGCCGATCAGCACAGGGCCAACTTGGCTGGTCCTGGTGGGGCCTCCAATTCATTTTCCAGGAGGAATCACAGCAGCAGGGAGGGTGCAGTGGGAGTCTGACAGAGCAGGGTTCCTGAGGCAGTGAGACCCTGCATGACACCTGGAAGTAATCCGAGAAAGAGGAAACAGCAGAGGTGGTCTCAAACCAAAGTCCAGATCCCCAGACACCCTGAACTTTGGGGACAGTCCAACCTGGATCCTGAACTTTATGGCGTAGGCTCTAAGTACAGGTCGTGCCACATGCCTCATTCCGTGAGCGGGGTCTGGAATTTTAGGGTTTCAAGTGGAGCGCCTGTGATGTGAAATCGCAGTGGCTTCAGTCACAGATATGATCCCAGTATGGTGTATTGCTGGGAGTGCTGACCGCCCCCGTTCCAGCTAGACTTAATGTATCTCCCACCAAAACACATCGCATCTAACACTGCGCTCGGACCGGCATAAAATGGCCTCATGGTCTTTGCATTGTCAAGGTTTCGATGGTGCCGTAGTTACAGATTTGTCTATCCGCACCACGATTTCGGAACACCTAAGACTGTCTCTGTGTGTGTGTGTGTGTGTGTGTGTGTTTAGGGGGGGGGGGGGGGGACAGCCCAATTTCCTGTTGCTTTTGCTCTCCGCTCAGATCTGTGTTTGACTGTGGGATTTCTCAGCTAGACGTCTCTGCTTGCTGCAGGCCGGTAACTGCAGTCAGTGACGATGGGGCTGCCTGTGCGGCTCGAGGGGAGAATAGGCTCTGAGCAGCACAGGCATAGCAGCTATGCAGGGCATTTACCCACAGTCCAGCAGGGGGCAGTGTGGAGCTGGCCCCACCCCAGGGGGAGGAATGCCGGCTCTGGAAGCACCCCAAGCATAGTAGTGCACGCGCGCCCCTTTGGATGGCGCACCTGGACAGCTCCGTGGGCGGGGAGGGCAGGGGTATGGCCTCTCTCTGCCTCCCCTGCCCCTCTCTTTGGGCTGATTTGCCTCGCTGCCTGCAGTGCTCGCTGGCCCACCTAGTGCGGGGAAGGCTCCTTGCTCTCTCTCCTCCTCCCCCAGCCATCTGTGCTGGGGCCAGCGACAGCCCGGCTCTTAACCAGCCGCAAGGGGTCTAAGGCCTGGTCCACACTAAAAAGGGGGTTCGAATTAGGGTACGCAAATTCAGCTACGTGAATAGCGTAGCTGAATTCGAAGTACCCTAATTCACCCGTCCAGACGCGGCGGGGTCGAACTCCGCGGCTCCAAGGTCGACTCCGCCACCGCCGTTTGCAGTGGTGGAGTACCGGAGTCGACCGCGGCGCTTCCGGAGTTTGAACTATCACGTCTAGATCAGACGCGATAGTTCGAACTCCGAGAAGTCGAACTCACCGCGTCGACCCGGACGGTAAGTGTGGACTAGCCCTAAATGACAAGTGCTGAAGAATAAAGGGATCTCAGTCCGTGCGTGGCGCCCCCTCTGGGGTGCAGCCCAGCAGCTGTCGTGCCCCAGTAACGCTACACACCAGTGTTTAAGCAGTGAAGCAAAGGAGCGTTTCTGCAGGGGAATGTAGGTCAGCAAAATATCATTCCCCAGGTTGGATTGTGTCCAGGACATCTGTAATAACCACAGGCGGTCAGGCCCTGGAGGCTGCCTCTCGTGAGAGCCCGCCTTTGCCATGATTCCTGCCAGGAGCCTGACAACAGTCGGGACTCTGAGAGCACTGCCGAGCAGTGTCGTCGTCTGATTTCCTGGTTGCTCCTCTGTCTGTCTGGATCCACCTCTTGTCGTATATTTAGACTGGAAGCTCTGTGGGGCGGGGACCTGTTTTGTCTCCTTTGTCTCTGAAAATTGCTTGTGGCAGCAGAGAGGGCAGAGCCCGTATGCACAAACAGTTTGAGTATTTGGATAAAATTGAGATGAGTTGCACCCCTAGCTGCCATCTAACTGAAGTGTGGGATAAGTCAGATCAAGTCAGCTTGCCCCGTACGACTCTGCTCAGGGTCAGATGGTTCTTGGAGAGCCAAAAGTGAAAAACGCCAGTGCTCCTGGGCCAGGGAATTAGATTCTCCAGATGTTCTGTAATGTGCTTGGGCGTTCTGTGTGCAAAGGCCACATGGCAGCCTGCACGTTTTGTGTCTTCTTTTTCTAACAAATATTTAAAATCCCATGCAAAAAAAAAAATGATGCCAATGGGAGATGAAAATATCACACCGATTGAGCTATTCTGTATTCCCTGTATGGCTTAGAGCCCTGCAACAGCATGCAAAGGGTTGGCATGGAGCAGGTTGCAGGTATCTGGAGCTGCGCAGCGCTGCGTGCTCTGCCCATGGTCTGAGATTTGTGTTGGGGAGCATTGGAGTGAAATAGTCTCCATGGAGCTGCTCCACAGCCTGGGGTGCGGTTCTTTTCTCCTGATCCCTCCTGTGCATCTGCCCAGCATGCAGCCCTGCTTCTCGAGCCTACGACTGGGCTCAGGAGTTTGTCTAAGGTGAAGAAAGTTCTCATAGCCACAGGCAAGCTCAAATGTTTTAACTAGGGCTGTCGATTAATCACAGTTTTAATTGCACTGTTAACAGAACACCAATTGAAATATATTAAATATTTTGGATGTTTTTCTACATTTTCAAATATTTGATTTCAATTTACAACACAGAGTACAAAGTGTACACTGCTCACTTTATATTATTTTTATAACAAATATTTACACTATAAAAATGATAAAAATATTTTTCAATTCACCTCATACAAGTACTGTAATGCAGTCTCTTTATCTTGAAAGTGCAACTTATAAATGTAGATTTTGTTTGTTTGTTACATAACTGCACTCAAAAACAAAACAACGTGAAACTTTAGCGCCTACAAGTCCACTCAGTCCTACTTCTTGTTCAGCCAATCACTAAGGCCTGGTCTACACTGGGGCGGGGGGTCGATCTAAGGTACGCAACTTCAGCTACGTGAATAGCGTAGCTGAAGTCGAAGTACCTTAGCTCATATTACTTACCCGTCCTCATGGCGCGGGATCGACGTCCGCAGCTCTCCCGTCGACTCCGCCAACGCCACTCGCTCTGGTGGAGTTCCGGAGTCGACGGGAGCGCGTTCGGGGTTCGATATATTGCGTCTAGATGAGACACGATATATCGAACTCCGAGAAATCGATTGCTACCCGCCGATCCGGCGGGTAGTGAAGACGTACCCTAAGACAAGATAATGCTGTCTACTTCTTATTTACAACGTCACTTGAAAATGACACTGTTGTAGCCAGCAACAGTGTTACAAGCCTGACTCTCTACAGCTTGAATGATTCTGTAGCTGGAGCCTGCAATGGACCTATATCCTCTCTGGATTGGGCCCAGCAGGAGACACGTCATACACACCGACCCGTGGGTTTACATCTACATTAATTGCAAAAATCCCGTTTAAAGCCACATTAGTGAACACACTGCCAATCATGGTTCTGTTTTCCTAGACTCCTCCAGCTCAGCCATTGATTCAGTGTGTGATTTTTGGGCGAGTCACTTAGCTCCCCTGGCTGTATACTGCTTTGAGCTCCGGATATGAAAGAGGCAATCAGGCATTGTGATTAAAGCTTGCTACTAAAGAAGTACAGAGCTGCTGCCATCCTGCAGTGGCTGCCTGTTCTTCAGAGCAATAATTTAAGAACAAGTTCCACAGACTGACTATGCGTTGTATGAAGAAATACTTCCTTTTAAATCTGCTGCCTATTCATTTCCTTTGGTGACACTTGGCTCTTGTGTTATGAGAAGGAGTAAATAACACCTCCTTATTTACTTTCTCCACACCAGTCATGATTTTATAGACCTCTATCCTATCCCCCCTTAGTCGTCTCTTTTCCAAGCTGAAAAGTCCCAGTCTTATTAATCTTTCCTCATATGGCAGCCGTTCCATACCCCTAATAATTTTTGTTGCTCTTTTCTGAATCTTTTCCAATTCCAATATATCTTTTCTGAGATGGGGCGACCACATCTGCACGCAGTATTCAAGATGTGGGTGTACCATGGATTTATACAGAGGCAATATAATATTTTCTGTTTTATTATCTATCTCTTTCTTAATGATTCCCAACATGCTGTTCACCTTTTTGACGGCCGCTGCACATTGAGCGGCTGTTTTTCAGAAAACTCTCCACAGTGACACCAAGATCTTTCTAGAGTGGTAACAGCTAATTTAAACCCCAGCATTTTATATGGACAGTTGGAATTACGTTTTCCTACCGACATTCAATTTCATTTGCAATCTAATGGGTGATTTAAAAGCCGGGGTCTCTCGTTGTAAGCAATCACTGTTGGTTTTTGGGGGGTGGGGTAGGGTAAATCTATGTGCTAAAAGCCCCAAATATCAAGGGGCAGTGGGAGAGTCTGAAGTTACACCCGCCCTGCAGTTAAAAATCGATCCCTTTAAAGAAATCACTGATCGCTGTGATCTGAACCCACCTGAATGACCCTAGCCTGTCCCCTCCCTGAATGAGAGGGGAAAGCCAGAGGCCTGCAGTGGCTTGAACCTGGGCTGTGATTGCTTTCTCCTGCTTTCCTGTGGGGGCCAGTTCTGCTAAAACAGGGATCTTCTCACCTTGCTCCTCCCTCCAGTTTGCACCCAGTACTCAAGCCTGCCTTGAACGAAGCACAATCGGACCAAGCCCGTGCCCTGCCCTCGCATCTTCCATCTTAGTACCTCAGATTGCTCTACCCGCATTCATGAATGGAGTCTTTCTCAGCCCTCCTGCTGGGACTTCTCCCCACTAAACCGGTTAGAAGAAATGGGCCAGAACATGACGTTTCGATCCAGTCGTCCAGCAGAGCGTGAGGAGCTTTGGATCCAGTGTCCTGGGCTGGATACTTTCTTGCTTTTGCCGTTCACATAAATCACTTCTCCCAAGAGCAGAGCTCGAGAACCTGGGCTACACTTTGTAGGAGTTTTTCTTTACTGTGATCACAGAGAATTAGGCTGCTCCTACTGATCCCCGCCCCTTCCCCAGTCCGGTACATTTGCATTAGAACTCCCTTGTCTTTCTGTCGTTCTCTGCCGTTCTGTCACATTCCCGTTGTGAGTCATTTTTCTCCCCCACCTCCACACCTCGTAATTGCAGCTTTCAGGATAATATTGGTGATAATTTTCAGCATAATATTATGACACGGCTGCCGCCTTTTATGCAGTGTTTAACCTTTCCATTTTCTTTCCAACAAAGAACAGCAGGAGGTTTCAGAGACAGAGACCCCAGTCTGTCTGAGTCAGTACCCTGAACTCCCTGATAGTGCTAAAAACTGAATCCATTATCCAAGTGGCTGTTTCATCATTAAAGCTTTGCCTGAATGAAATGAACGAAATGAACACTGACTGCAACAAGCTACTCGCTATGGATCCCGCTACCGTATCCCACGCACAGCATCCGAAGTTCGTTTATACCAGGTCACATTCAATTTTCCTTGATGGCCATTGCAAAAAGGGAGGATGGCTGGCCTGGCAGTTGAGATGCTGGATTTGGCCTCAAGCTCTGTGGATTCAGTTTTCAGCAGTGCCACAGACTTCCTGTCTGACTTGGGGTGAGTCCTGGAGGGTCTGTCTGCACTGAAGTTGAGAGGCGTAATGGCAGCACAGGGAGGCCTATTCAAGCTAGCTTAGCTCGCTAAAAATAGCAGCGTCGCTGCGGCGAGGCGGACTAGCCACCGGAGTACAGTCCCACCTGGGATCCTACCTACGTATTCAGGGGACGAGCCTCAGCAAGCCTGGTTACACAGCTGTTTTTAGTGAGCTAGCTTCATCAGCGCTACGTTGGCTGCTTACACGTGCTCTCCTAATGGCAGCACCTCCAGGACTTCTCTACATGGGGAGCTAGCGCAGAGTAGCTAGTGTGCACCAGACAAGCCCTAAATCTCTCTGGGCATCCATTGTGCCCCTGGGAAATCGGGAATAATACTTCCCAGCCTCAGAGGAGTTTGTGAGGATAAGCACTTCGGAGGCGCACAGATAGAGGCCACATAAACATCTAATTAGAGAGAAATATAGCCACATGCCGGCCCATTGTACAGCGTTTGAATTGGGCAAAATTGTAGGCTCAGAGGTAGAGGAGCTTGTCAGGCCCTCTGCCAGCTCAGAATTCTTCCACGGCGGTTCCAGCGTTTTACCACCTCCTTCCCCTTTCAGAACGGTTGCTGTTGGGTGCTGAAAATCTAGGGTGAAAGCACAGCCCTGTTGAAATCAGCGGGAGCGTTCTCATTGGCTTCAGTCGTGCCAGGATTTCACCCTTGGCCCTTGTCTCGATGCTTAAATGAGAGCTGAGCTCTTTTGAAACTCTGGCCACTTGTGTGGAATGAGAGTCTGTAGACACCAGTCAACATGGTTTCTGCATGCAATGCAGGATGACCAGGGCTTTCCTGAGAGCCATAACACCACTTTTACCAGCTGGTTTGAGATGCAAGTCCAAATCTGAATACAGATGCCGCCAATAGGCACCACTGAGGCTATCATATCAAATGGCCTAGCAGGAGCCACAGTCACCAAACCTCTCTTTATGACAAAAAGATTGAATGCTGGATTTACTGAATTTTCACGTTGTTATTTTTGTATCTGCCTTTTGGAGACTGGATGTATATTTTTCTGAGCCGGGGGTCTGGTAGATCACTGGAGAGGTGACAATTTGTTGGACTGTGTGCAAAACTCCACAGCAGTGGCTTGTTATCGAGCATACAAAGCAGAGCAGCGTCTCAACAAGAACAAATTCTCGAGCCCAGTCAACAGCTTTCTCTGCATGCGTCACCCTCTCTCCCTAGTTTGGTTCCTTTATGCATTGGCAGCGTGGAAGGGAACAAAACAAATTCAGAGTTAATTGGAGGAGAAGGAAACAGTTGTTCGAGCAGGAATACAGGGTCCTAGCTAGCTAGTCTATCAATCCTGAGCCTACAAATACAAATATTAATCCCAAAGGGGAAGCTTTTGTTTTGCACCGTAGATGTTAGATTCACTTTAGTTTTTATAGTGCTTTATTGGCTTTTTCATGATGTTTTGTTTTATTCTGTTCGACTTGTTTGTGTAGCTGTCCGAGTGCCTGGCTGTGGGGGAAGGGTGCTTTATACAGGAAGTTTTAACTGTTCTTCATCGAGAGTGCTAGCCAAATGGTTTCGGTGAGATGTGGAAGAAAATGGCCGAGTTTCTGGAGATGCTTAAAACCCAGTTAATCTGGGACAATGGCAGTCCAATGAGGTCACTGGTTTTGCAGAGGTTGTCCCTTGAACAAACCCGGCATGTGAGCCATCCCCAAAGACTAGGGGAGTTCAGATCTGGATCCAAACTTTATCATGTGGCCTCGTGTCTGTAACGGGTGATCACAAAACTGGATAACTGAACACCCATCACGTTTAGTAGATTGGGCCGCTCTGCATTTTAAGTGTCTTAGTAACTGGGTGCACAACTCCGAATCATTTGAGAGACTCTGCAGAAGAGCCCCGAGTACCATACGCGGGTCAGTCTTCATGGACTGATGGAGTCAGAGTTCTAAGCACTTGCAACGTATCTGAACCATGTGGGTTCTGGGATGATAATTGGATCTCTGTTTTGTGCTCTGTTCAGTTTTTAATTCAAATTTTGTTCTAACGCCAGTGCAGACAGAGCACTGGCACGTTAAAGACATTGCTCAGAAAACTCGCTGTGCATTTAGCTATTAGAAGAAATGTCGCCACAAGCGGCTGAGTGATTTATATTCTGGATAAAGCACTTTTCATTGGTTTCTCATTTCCCATTTTATTTCATAACAAACTACTTTCTTTTGCTTTAATCAAAAGGGAACAAACAACCAACAGACCCAATGATAAATCACTTGGGGAGGCCTTGGGTTTTGTAGGTGTAAAAATTTGTGGCATTTTCGTCTCATTTTTAGATCTGCAGGGTCCTGAATGAGGAAAGCTGAAGTTGGCAGAGTGGGTGGGGAATATTTAGAGGGAGTAGATTCCTGCCCTATCTTTCAGAGATGTTTTGAGGTTTAACTAATGAAGGATTGCACAGTGCTTTGAGATCCTCCAGTGCAATAGGCAATAGGAAGTTCTCCACGTTCTTGGGTGCTCATTCAAAACACCAACCTTCCTAGTGTTTATCTATTGCTGATTAAAAGGAGCTTTGGAGTGTGTAGCAACTAGGTGTTATGGGGCCCTATCCTGAGAGGTGGTAGAAAGAAATGTAACTCCCGTGAAGTCCTTTCTCTCGGTCTTCTGATGTATTGTAGATCCCGATTTAGGAAACTTTCAGTGTTGAAGAAAGTACTTAGGCATGTGCTTAACTTTAGCTTGTGCGTAAGTACTTTCCTGAATAGCTCTGCGCTTAAGCATACGCTTAAGTACCAGAAATGGGTCCCTAATCGCTAAACTTAAATCAACAGATGTGGCTGCTAGCCACCTTTTAAAGTTTGGTTGTCAAGTCATTCTGAAACTGCTTCCAACTCATCTCTGACATGAACCTTCTCTTAAAGCTGACTGTTATTACAAAGATACTTCGAGTTTCCACCCGAGCTGTTGAAAGCATCCATCATTGCCTGCTGTCTCAGATGAGGGATGGGATGCAGGTGTTACTACTGATTCCATCCCTTCCCTCTATCAGTTCACACAGATAGCAGTAGCTATCTGTCTTTGCTGAATTAAATCAGCTCTTGATTGATGTATGTTATGCCTTAAGAGCGCGGGTCGGCTTAGCAACAGGTCTACACCAAAATTTGAGGATTTTAATTTAAGCTCTATTGAATTATTGAATATCTAATACATTGTTGTTTTGTTTACCTGGAGTGTTCACGGGCATGGAGCCCCTCAGCTCCCAGTGGCTGCGGTTCGCCGTTCCCAGCCAATGGGAGCTGCGGGAAGTGGCGGCCAGCATGTCCCTCGGCCTGCGCCACTTCCTATTGCTCCCATTGGCTGGGAAGGGCAAACTGCGGCCACTGGGAGCCGAGGGGCTCCGTGCCTGCGGACGCTTCAGGTAAACAAAACACCCCGACCTGCCAGCGGCTTACCCTGACGGGCCTGGCGCCAAAGTTTGCCAACCCCTTGAAATATAGGGTCGGCTTATGAAAGGGTCATACCGTTTTTGCCATTTTTACCTATCCATCTTGGGGGTCGGCTTATAAACGAACGGGCTAATGAATGGTAATTGTTTCATAGCATTTCCATTGCATCATTGGTCAAAATCCACTTTGTGGCTTGATTAATTGAACATTTACAATATCTTTCTCTGTACCCTCCTGCTTGGGTGATTTCTGGGGTGAAATATAGAGAAAACATTCCACAAATGACATGTATAAAATATTCAGCTCACAGCCATGTCGGAGCGCTTAGATTCCTAAGAGAGGCTCTGGGATGTGACATCTTAGTGAACTCTCCCGTCTGACTCCTTCCGATGAGTAACAAAACACAGACCAATCAATGTGCATAAACAGCAATGGCCATCAAAGCCTAGGACAATCAGAGTTTCTAGGGCTGTGTATTCGGGATGTCTCTCTCCTCTTAAATGTGCACACAGTTTCTTGGTCCCACATTTCATAGCTGACGACTGAATGGTGAGAGTTCATTAGAATGCCTCTGTTGGCATAACTCTCCTACCCAGGGGAGGCAGTTGGCAGTGGATGGACTGTTCCATGTGGAGCGTGGCCTGGTTAATGAAGCCAGAGGTTGGGTTCATTGTGCCTTGTATTGAGCATGGTGTAAATCAGCGACACGCTGCTCACCTAAAATGAGTCCGAATTCAAGACGAGGCTCAGAAATGAGGCTGGAGAACGCAGCATGGACCACCTGAGACTATCAAAGGCAGAGAGGGATCAGGTCAGGCAGGCTTCCAGAGGAGGTGAGAATGGCCCCTGCCACCACCCATCACAGATTGCTGTCGGGGAGGAGGGTCTCCCCTAATGATCCTGGCGGGACGAGAAGACTGAATCGCTGGGGCCATGCTCCCGGCGTCTTCGTCCCGCTGAGGGGAGAGTGGGCCACCAAGACCCATCCCCCACCAACTGCATGCTGTTGAATGGACTGTGGGTCCCATCACCTGTAGATGTCTGCTGCCAGGGTGGGGAGGAGAGGCCGCTGGCCACCAGCCACTTCCCACCAAGTCTCCTTGCTGTGGGCCGGGCAGGACATGGGGGAGCAGGCGGTCCTCAGTCCCCGGTGCATCGTCAGGGAGGTGAAATATTTATGGCTCTGCCACGCTGCGCACAGGCCGGGCTCGCTTGCTCCCAGCTCTTTGCATCTGTGGCCCACTTGGGAAGAGCCACTTTTATTTTTTGGAGATGATAATGGGTCCAGAACGGTTGTGCTGCCGAGCCTGGGACTGACCTGCTTGCTGGAACTGAGCCCGTGTAGTGTAGGGACGCAGCCCACAACGTCTCTCTTAACGCCAGAGGTCTGAGGCACAGTTAACACAAAGAACAGGCAGGTTTTTATTTCCCCACGTGGGACATGTACATTCTGCACCCAGGTTCTGAGCCTGCTGGGAAGTGCGGGAGAAGTTCTCCTCTCTGCTGTGTCTTTCGGCTCTTCGGGGACCATTATTCAGGATTTCCAATTGAGCCTTTTTTTATTGGGCCATCTGTATCCTGTCACAGGCCGTCTCACGGTAAAGCCCCAATACCAAACAGGCTCTCATTGATTTCAAATGATTTACAGTTCGATTAGCTTTCTGGACACGCTGCAGTTGGGAAGGCGTTTGCCTGCCGCGGCCACGGCAGTCGTATGATTTCTTACTTTGCTCGGACTTCTCATTGTTCACACCAGAGAACTCTAAGCAGAAGTTTCTCTCCCTCCCCTGCCTCGGTGCAGAAGTTGCACCCTGTAGAGTGGGGCTTAGATGCACAAGTCACTCTCCCATACCAAGAACACAGGCTGGCATTAGCCACTTGCAGTAGCTGGCCCTAGAGATTTCCAGCATAGCACAGAGTGGGGACCCCCTGTCTCTCCGCGCAGGGCTCAGGGTGAAAGTAACTTAAAGGACTTACCAGTACGGCAGAGTCCTGAGAAGGGGGCGGGGTCTCAACCAGAAGAGGTGGCCCTTTAAATCGAGGGCTCTGGCTGCGAGAGCGTTTGTCTCCGCGTGCTGGCTGCAGAGCCAGAAATCCTCCTCCTCCCCCACCCACCTCTGGCTCTACTGCTTTTGCCGGGCCTCTCTCTTCGCTCCCTAAACCTGCCTCCCAGCCAAAGCTATTTGCAAGGTTTCCCAGCAGAGCCAGGCATTCAGCTGGAGGCTGGGACTGCCTGGCCAAGAGCCACGTGCTCCGTGCACCAACAGAGCCGCTTTGTATGCACACACGTGCCGATGGCACAAGAAGTTCAGACCTCAGCAGAAAGACAACAGGCTGTTTGGCATCTGACAGCGGAGCAGGGGAAGAACCGCAACCATAGCATGCTTGCTTCTTTGCTGCAATCCTTGATTATTGTTTTTGTGGTGGGGATGTTTAATCTTTGACATTTCACGTGGCAGCTTTAAAGGGGAAAAGACAGGCAGCGGAAGACAATAGCTAATCAGCTGGAGACTGGTCGAGTACTTGGCCTAATGAGAATAAGAAATGAGAGCCAGAAGCTCCTGGGAACCCACACAGTCTGTCTCCTGTCTGCATGCTGTTCCCCGTGCATGCGTCTGCGTGGGTGTGTGCAACTGCCTGGATGGTTGGGCCCCGGAGTTCTGTTCCAGACTCTGTCACTGCTTGCTACGAGACCATGGGTAACTTCCTTCGTCTCTTAAGCCATGTCTACACTATGAGCGCTACCGTGGCCACAGCTGCAGCGCTGTAGTGCCATAGTATAGATGCTTCCTACAGTGTCATAAGGGTTTTTTCCCATCGTTGTAGTTCATCCACCTCCCGGAGCAGTGGTAGCTAGATGGTTAGATGCATTCTTCCCTTGACCCAGCCAGGTCTACGCCAGGGGTTAGGTCAGCATAGCTGCAGGCCCCGGGAGTGACACAGCTCTCAATTTTAAGTGTAGACCAGGACTCGGTGTTTGCCCTTCCGCAAAACAGGGTTAACAGGAACAGAAGGGCGGTATGGATGAATTAGTCAATGTGCATAAAAGGCATTGAGAGCCTTGAATGAAAGCGTCTGAAGCAAAGTAAGATTATTATTATTCAGTATGAATATATGAGCTACCACAGAGCCTGTCTGAATCCCAGAAGCAGTAGGCAGTAACTGACCATACACTGTGTTCTCTGTAAGCCAGATTCTTAAATCTCCCATGGAGCTTCGTCTGCGTGCAGACACCCTCCTGCTGGGTCTACGTTTCCCACCACTGCATGACAGCGCTGTTTGGAGGCGAGGAGCACAGGAGCATGTAAAAGACTAGAGAGAAAGTGAAGGGGTGACTCTGGAATAGAAGTTTCATAAGAGGGGGGTTTTCAATCTAGCAGACAAAGGTCTAACAAGAGCCAATGGCTGGAAGGTGACACTGGACAAATGCAGCCTGGAAAAAAGCCCCGGCTTGCCCAAAAAAACCCAACCCTGATATTCTATGATTCTATGAAAGGTGCGAATTTGTAACTGTGAGGGTAGTTCTCCACTGGAACCCTTTCCCAAGGGAGGAGGTGGATTCTCTATCACTGGACATTTTAAAGTCAAGATTGGATTCTTTTCTAAATTAATTCAGGGAAGCTTCATGGCCTGTGTTACACAAGGGGTCATGCTACATGATCCCAGATGTTACTTTTGCCCTGATAATCTAGGAATCCATGTTTCAGTCAGGTTTCTAACAGACTTCCTGCCGCTTGCTGTGATGATTCACTGTTCCTGATTTCCTATTTTTAATTTAAGCACCTGCTTAAAATCGTTCAGTTGCTTTTAACAGCTTCTCTTGGGCTCTTCGCACATCTTGTATTAAACCCATCAGGGCTGCGTATTATTTGCAGACTCGTAGCAAACGGAGATGAAAAAGACCTATTACATCATCTAGTCTGTTCCTCTGCCATTGCAAGCTTGTTCCCTTCACCACTGTATGCTCCCCAGTGTTTTGTGCTGTCCATTTAAAAATATCTTTGTGTTGGAGCTTCTGCTGCTTTTCTCAGGGCAAGGGCTCTCAACCTGGGGGTCTTGGCCGGGTGTCAGGACCACACCGCCCTTCTCGTAGGGCAAAGTGGGGAAGGGGCTCCAGGTTGGATTGTAGAATGGAAACAGGTAGGAACTCTGGTTTAGGATCTTGTTCTAGTCTGTGGGTACGTCTACACTACGGGACTATTCCGAATTTGCATAAACCGGTTTTGTAAAACAGATTTTATAAAATCGATTGCGCGCGGCCACACTAAGCACATTAATTCGGTGGTGTGCGTCCGCGGTCCGAGGCTAGCGTCGGCTTCTGGAGCGTTGCACTGTGGGTAGCTATTCCCTAGCTATCCCATAGTTCCCGCAGCCTCCCCCGCCGCCCCTTGGAACTTCCAGGTTGAGATCCCAGTGCCTGATGGGGCAAAAATCATTGTCGCGGGTGGTTCTGGGTAAATGTCGTTAGTCACTCCTTCCTCTGGGAAAGCAACGGCAGACAAGCATTTCGCGCCTTTTTCCCCTGGATTGCCCTGGCAGATGCCATAGCATGGCAATCATGGAGCTTGTTTTGCCTTTTGTGACTCTCACCGTATGTGTACTAGATGCCGCTCACAGAGGCGATTCAGCAGCGCTACACAGAAGCATGCTTTTGCTTTTGCATGACAGCAGAGATGGTTACCAGCCATATTGCACCATCCAAACCCTTCCATAAATTGGAACTAAGATGATCATGGCTACCAGTCCTTTTGTACCATTTGCTGCTGTCATAAGTGCCCCTGGCTGCTCTTAGCCAGGGGCGCAAAAGCCAAAATTGGGAATGACTCCCTGAGTCAATCCCTCCTTTTTGGTATCTAAAAATAGAATCAGTCCTGCCTAGAATATAAGCAAGTGTACTAGATAACCACTGTATCATAGAACCAGAGAGCACAGCTGCTCTGTGTCAGATCCTGCAGAAATTATGATCTGTATGCTATTCACAGGGGGTGCTCCTGTAACAACACCACCTGTTCATTCCGTTCTTACCCCAGCCTTCCTGGGCTACCATACCATTGTCCCCCCACTTGTGTGATGAAGTAATAAAGAATGCAGGAATAAGACATGGTGACTTGTTAGTGAGAAATGAGTGGAAGGCAGCCTCCAGCTGCTATGATAGTCCAGACAGGACATTAAGCAGTGTGTAGGAGAGAAGCCCAGCATCCCTCTGCTAGTCCAGGGGCAACTGAATCTTTTCTTTACACATGAAGGGTGGGGGCTGATGGAGCTCAGCCCCCTGTTGCTATGATGACGATGGTTACCAGCCATATTGCACCATCCACCACCAGAAAAAATTAGGGCCAGGCGCCCTTGATCGACCTGACGGATGCTAGTCAGCATGGTTACTGCCCCATGTGCCAATAGGCTGATGACGAGGACGGTTACCAGTCCTTTTGTACCATCAGCCACCCATGGCAGGGGGGGAGTGATGATGTTGGTGTTGACGGCTGCAGCATCGTGTCTATCTGCAGCATTCAGTAAAGATAGGGTGACATGTAAAAGAGTCAGAGGATTGTTTTCCCTTTCGCTTCTGGGGGTGTGGGGGGGGGTGAGTAGATTGCCAAGCTATGCCCTGACCCACCGCGGACACTGTGTTTGACCCTAGAAGCATTTGGAGCTCAGCCAAGAATGCAAATACTTTTCGGAGGCTGCAGGAACTGTGGGATAGCTTCAGTCCTCCAGTCCATGAGCGTCCATTTGATTATTTGGCTTTCCGTTACGCTTGTCACGCTGCAGTGCGCTGAGTCCCTGCTATGGCGTCTGTCTGGAGATTTTTAAAAAAGGATTCTGAATTTCATCTTCTGTAACGGAGCGCTGATAGAACGGATTTGCCTGCCCTTACAGCGATCACATCCGCATGGTCTGTGCTGGAGCTCTTTTTTTATTTTGATTTCGGACTGCATCGCCACCCGTGCTGATCGGAGCTCCACGCTGGGCAAACAGGAAATATTCAAAAGTTCGCGGGGCTTTTCCTGTCTACCTGACCACTGCATCCGAGTTCAGATTGCAGTCCAGAGCGGTCACTGGTGCACTGTGGGATAGCTCCCGGAGGCCAATGCCGTCGATCAGCGTCCACACTAACCCTAATCCGATATGTTAATACCGATACTAGCGTTACTCCTCTCGTTAGGGAGGAGTACAGAAACCGGTTTAAAGAGCCATTAAAATCGATATAAGGTGCCTCCTAGTGTGGACGGTTGTGGCGTTAAATCGGTTTTACGCTCCTAAAACCGGTTTAAACGCCTAGTGTAGACCAGGCTTAACAGACTGGATATAGCCCTTTGTGGCACCCCAAATGATTCTTCTTCTGGCTTGGTGTTTACAACCTTCAAATGTGTGTGGAGGGTCCTCTCTTCTCCTCTAAGCTACCACAGAGCTGAGCTATTCCTATGCAGGGTGACTAATCTTTTGCCATCAGTTGCTCCAAACCCTTAAACACTTTTATTTCTCTTCCCCTGAATTCCTTCCAGTTCATTGACACGTTGAAGGTATTGAGGCGCCCAGAACTCAATGCAGTGTTGCAGGGCCCCTGCTCCTCCCTGAAGCCTAAGGCAAGGCCTGGTCTCTCTTTGAGACGTGATACAGCTGCTCATGAAAGCCCATTGACAGGTGCTGGAGAATGAAGCAGAGGGACGTGGGTGATAATTGCTCAGAGACGGGTCGCTCCTAGGACAGCAGTGCTGGATTTAGTTGTCCTATCTTTCACATGGCTGTTTAATCCGATCAGGTAATACATTATGATGATTAGGGGCCCGCAGTTCTCCCTGGCTTCAGAATGCCATCTTTCCTAACCCTGAACCCGCAAGGATGGGTTGTCCGCTGGAGTCCTGATTGAGAACTCGGTTGCCAGCGGGATCAATGACTACCGGAGAAGGAAATGGGAGGGCTGGTGGTTTGTCGAGTACTGATAACCTGTTCAGAACGTCATGCGACACAAGCCTTGCCCCAGCAGGCTGACAGTCAGACAGAGTGGGGAAGGCACACGGGGAGCAGATGTTCTGAACTAGCTCACATCACCTCTCCTGTAACGCTGCGTACGGAGGCCTTTTGGAGTGGGGCAGTGGTTGTGGGTTTTGTGATGAACTGAGCGGTTCTCCCTTGGGTAACCGAGAGCCTCAGCAGCACTGTCGTGTGCAGAACAGGGCGGTGACTTGGTTATGCATGCTGTCCATGGGGTATTTTAATGATTGATAGTCATTGTTTTCCGGTGGTTGATTTTGATTTTTCAGAACAGTCCCATGGGGCTCGCCGCCTTGACGTGGGACCCAGTGCGTGAGCCACTTCTGGGGCAAAGCAGCTCCATTGTATTGCAAATGGACTCGGCTCTTCTCTTATTAATGATCCCCTGAAGCGGCATTGCTACAAATAACCTACCTGGCATCCTTCCCTTTGCCTATGCAGGAGGGAGACTCGTTTGGAGCCATGGAGAAGGTCTGCAGGCAGCTGACCTACCACCTCAGCCCTCACTCGCAGTGGAGACGCCAAGGGATCGTGAAGAGGAAGCCGCAGTCCTGGTGAGTCAGCTTCCGAAAGCCGCGCGGATTGATGGTTTGACATTTCCTCCCGCCCCCCCGGCCGGGTGCTTCTAGACGTGTTGGGGTCACTTTAAGGTCGGAATGGAAGGCGATCGCTTCTGCCGCGGTGATCGGCGTTTGTGGGTTGGTAGCTGTACGTAAGCCATCGGGGAGCAGAGATTGTTTCCCCGGAATCAAATTTATTCATCGTCTCAGCTGCATTTCCCGTGCTCCCGGCGACACTAATCTGTCTGTGCCACCGTATCTGTGCGTTGACTCACCCCGTCCCTTGAGGGAGAGGTGAGAAGCCTCCTGTGCTCCTGGGTAGATTTAACTCCTGGGAAATGCGCTGCTTTAGTACGGACAGTCAGTGCGCTCTGCAGGACGCAGCCCAACTATCTCCCTTGCAAATAACGTCAGTTCCCTTTGGTTATGGCCTAGGGGCTTGATTCTGCACGGCACAGGTGTGGAGTGTTGCACCTGTAAATCCTGGGTAAAAAGGGAGGAACAGGTGAGCTCATGGGAACCCGACCCTACGCTGAGGAGTGTGCTGGCCACTAGGTTGCTCTTGCCTAGTAATAGGAGTGAGACCTACGTGGGGAGTGTAGAAATAAGGGCCTTATTAGCATGATGAGGATTATGCTTACCCCAGGTCTCCTCCAGCATACCTAGTCACAGACCTCTGCACTCCTCTTACCCAATGCATTTGTGAACAAGGGGGCAGGTGCACAGGAGGCTTGAGACTTGCACCCAGTCCATGCAGCAGAGTTTACCTAGCATTTACCCTCCTCTGCCGTCACTGTCTCTTTGGCTGGGCTTTGCTTGCCACTGGGACGACACCCGCTCTTCACTGCCCTTGGAGAATTCACTGTTTCTGCTGCAATGTACCTGCTTTTCTGCCCTGGTTCACATTATGCAGGGACTTGGGGGGATGCAGGCTTAATTGCTATGATGCTGATGTGTGCATTCATCTTTGCAACGCTAGACAGAGCTCCTGGGGCTTAGATCTGCCAGGCCAGTTGGTGTAACGTATCTGAATTAATCAACTGCACTGGGGATTTAGCAAGAAGGGCTTTAGGATGGGATTTTCAAAAGCTACAAAGGGACTTAAATACCCAACTCCTAGTGAAAGTCCAATGGGAATTGGGTGCTTAACTCTCGATGAATCTCACTCTTATTAAATCAGCGTTTGCATAGGAGGGTGCAACCCTCTCCCTTTCTAAATCTCTAGCCCTTCCCCCTTGTCCGTTTTGTACTCGCTGTCAGGGAAGGCTGCATGAAACTTCCACAGCTGGATAAATCCTTAGCTGACAACTGTTGTATTCCCCACCAGAGTCTATGGCGTAATGGGATGATCAGAGACAACACCAGTTTGTCCGGGTTAGACTTTCTGCTCTGGCAGTTAACATACAAGCACAGCAGCTGTGTTGTTGTGAGACATCTTGGCTTTGTGGTGATTTGCATAAAGGGAATTGTGGGATTAAAAACAGCCCAGGGGAAGGGGAGGAAAACATCTAATTAAAATGAACCATCTTAACCCCTCCCCCTGCAAGCTCCTCAAAAAACCCAGCGTCCCTGCTCGGTGCGTGTCCCAAAACTCTGCAGCCTAGAAGCACATGGCTAAGGCAGCATTGACAGAAATCCAAAAGGTCAGCTGTCTGCCTGGCATGGCTGATGCGGCGTCTCCGGTAAGGTCAGCGTCAAGTGCATGCTGTCTCCAGGCCATCGGTGGCTTGTTTCTTTCTTTTCCAAGGGTGCAGGTTCAGTTATTGCCATCTCCTGGCACAATTAAAAGCCCTGCCTGTCAGCTCAGCACCAAGCTCTGCGTTAGCAGCTCTTCCGCTGGAGCCACCTCGTGGCAGCTCTAGCTTGAGTGTGCAGGTAGGCGGGGGCATTGCTCACTGCAGGACAGGAGTCTGTACCTGCAGGAAGAGTCTTGAGCCCTGAAGAATCTGACTGTCATGTCGTAGGAAAAACACCATCTGTCCTTAGATCAGCAGGTGAAAAATGGAAATGGCCGCTAGATGCACTTCAATGGAAGAGTGTGCCAGGCCCTGGTTCCTCAAAAGGAGCAGGTAGTCCCAGACAGACTTGGTTTGTGCATTGGCCTGTTAAACCCAGGGTTGTGAGTTCAATCCTTGAGGGAGCCATTTAGGGATCTGGGGCAAAAAACTGTCTGGGGATTGGACTAGATGACCTCCTGAGGTCCCCTCCAACCCTGATATTCTGTGATTCTGAGTGCCAGATGGGTTTGTTAGCAAGGGAATTGGGTTCTCTGCTTTTTCCCTTTCGCTCGCTCATGTGGAGGAGGGAAGCTATTTCTTGTATTCATCTCCTCTTTCTCCGGCTTGCAGAAAAGCAATAAGTCATCCTCCTCCGCGCTGGAAATGGCCATTAAGCATCCCGGTATGAGAGATTCACGGGGAAGTCTGCCATGCCACGACATCCCTCTATCCATCATGTAATCGACTGTAGTTAGAGGATCCCAGCTGGTGGGGTATCTCCTGGCAGTCACTGATTATTGCATGATGGGGTTTCTTGTGCCTGTGTTAGAGTGGAGCTGCTCGGTAACAATTCGTGGATACTGTCTATTAATTTAGTAGTTTAGTTTAATAGCGAGGTTGTCAGGAAAAACAAGCAGGAAGGGGAACAGTGGCTCAAGATAAGCCACTCCTCAGGAGGCTCCTAAGAGTCATTGAGAGACGATACCCCAATGATGAGCTTTGAAGGTTCAGCCTCTTAGCTCTCGCCGACGTACAGAATTGATTCTGAGGAGCAGGGATGAAGTCCGGGAAAGCGCAGGGGAACTCTGGCTGGTTTAAAAGGACTCTCTCAAGAGGAGAGGAGTTGTTTGGAGGGACCAGACTTCCTACAGGCTTACCATCCCCTGTGTAGGAAGATAGCCGTGTGTGCTGACTGTTTGTGGTTTGAAAAATCCTCTCTGAATGTTTTGTTACCCCTGTGAAAACAAGCACTCCCTTGGTTTTAAGACAGCCGTTCTGTCACTGGATACCGCTGGTCGCAGACTCCCACAGGGGAGAAATGCAGGTGTCTGAACTCGGTCAGATCAGCAGGGTCAGCACGGTTGATACCCAGAGTGCACTAGCCCGGGGTCCGCTCTGAGAGGGGGAGAACTGTGGAGTTCTGCCCAGGAGAGGCAAAGGCCTGAGGCAGGCGGTGCACATGCAGAGAGACTAGGAAGGGGACAGAGGTGCAGCTAGCTCCGTAGCTCTGAGAGCGCCTTCCTCTGACAGGCCCCTGGCCTAGCAGGGACACTGGCCGCCTCTGGTACGGCAAGTCCCATGTTTTTGTGATACCGATGGGTGCTGACATAAATGGCACAGCTCTCCCTTGCACGGCACGCAGAGCGTTGCTTTCATGCTGCATAAGCCAAGTAGCAGAGGTTGAGTGGTACAGGATTCAGCCATGGAATCTCTTGCTATTACATTTCTGTAGCATAGGCCTTGCCAAACACCACAGCCCTGTGCAGCACTGTCCCCTTGTCTGATTGCTAATCACTGCTAACGACTGACTAATGACTGTGTCTTCATTTCTGGCTGTTTGTGTTGTGATTGTAGCTGTGTTGGTCTCGAGCCCTTTTAGAGAGGGTGGGTGAGGTAATGTCTTTTATTGGTTGGTGAGAGACCAGCTTTCGAACCCCACCGAGCTCTTCTTCAGCAGCTAACAAATTCTCTCCGAGTTCTGCTCTTCTGCAGCAAGGTGATCTGAGTTCTAGCCCTGCTGAGGGCATCAACGTCTGCTGAGCTGTAGTGTGCTTCGCAGTGACCGCAAAAACCAGGGCCAATAAAAAGCTAAATAATCCTGCATGCAGCAGATGTTTGCCTCGGCCTCCATCCTCGCTATTTGGCTGGGGTGTGTGGTGTTGATTGGCAATGTTACGTTCTTTGTCTCGGGGTTATGTTTTGTGCGTCTTTGTTTTTATTTTGTAAAGAAAGGGAAGGTGACAGTAGCTACAGGAGTCAGAGTTATAATCAGAGTTATATGATATTAACTTGGGGCCCCCCGTGTGATCGTGTCCCTATTGTAACAGGTGCGGCACAAACACATAGTAAGAGACAGTCCCTGTTCCAAAAAAGCTTCTGATTGAAATACACCAGACGGACAAAGGGTGGGAGGGGAAGAGGCACAGAGAGATTAAGTGATTTACCCACTGCCAGATAGCACATCAGTGGCGGAGAATCAGCATTAGAACCCATGTCTCTCCTGAGATTTGTCCTTCTGCCCTAACCACTAACATTGTCGCTAGGTAGTCCAGCGACAAGTGCTTTAGCAATGGCTCAGACTGGGAAGTAGAATACCTGCAGTTTCACATGACTGTTCTAGGATTTTTAAGCACAGTGTGTAATTAAACCATTGGACTGATTTGTATTAGCTATTAGATAAGCAAAACTGTGGCAGATCTGCGCACCTCGTGCTCGGAGATCTGCTCTGCTGATTTTAATAAAAGAGCAGGGCAGGAGCACCCATTCGAGTTGTTTACTGCAGGTCACATCCCACTGGGTGTTCTCAGCACATGGTGCAGCGTGGTAAATGGGGAGCACAGTTGTTGGTTTGTCCTAATTTTTTTCTAATTAGAGGAGGAAATGACAACCCCTTGCCATTCTATTAGGATGTAATTAAAACTGTACTGCTGTGGCAGTGGGGAGCTCTTCAGGGCTGAAGAGTCTTAAGAAACTCTGTGAAACAGATTTTAAAAAGTCCGTTTTGTGCCATTCTCTCTCTAATTATCGGTTCTCTCTCTGCGTGTGTGTTTCTTCCCCCCCACCCCCCGAGGCCTAACTGGCTTTAGCTCAGAGCCCTGTTGTAAGACTCTACTTTCTCCTTTGGAGGAAGCGAGAAATAGTTAAGGTTTTTGATAATCATAATTGCAAAGAGCTGAGATTCATCCACAATGTAAGTCCAGTTATGGCCACGTACTTGAGGCAGTACTGGGATGAGGGCTGCATCCTGTACACCCTATCACACAGCTAAAACCTGACAAACGAGGGCTATCCTGGCTGTAGTAATTAAAGAATTCTTGGCCCTTCGCATTAGAATGGTGGCATGAGGCCATCTGTCCTGCAACTCAGGTAGATTCCCCCTGTGCTTTTGATTGGGTCGAATGATTCTCTTTTCTCTCCAGCCTGAGCTGGCGTGTGCTGTTAAACAGCTGCAGTGTTGCACAGCTGGGTGAAGTGATCCCTACGCTTTTGCATACATTGACTTACTCCTTAGGGGCTCCCAGGTGCTTAATTATTTAATATACCTGTGTGTACCGTAATGTGCTCTGAGATGGTTAGGGACTGTGCGCTCCTATAGAGCCGTTCATTATTAAAACAATAAAGCACTGAGGGGCAGTTTTCCTCTCTTCCTCGCTACTCAGACTAGCTGGTCCCAATAACTCTCTGACACTAAATTTATGGACTCTATTTCCTGGCTGCCGCCATCCACAGTCCTACAATTCTTCACTTTGCTGCACTTCAACTTAATTAGCAGTTGGCTCCAAACGACACAGAAATGGGTCTTGAGAACCTGTATTTGCATAAATCGTTTTGCAGATTAATGAACTTTGTCATAGTGGAGTAATGAGCAGAAGTCCTTTTGGTCTTTCATGGAGTTGGAGGGGAGCTCTGGATAGACTCTGTATGCTGAGATGAAGTTGAACCATAAATAAAACACACGGGCCTGTAGGAATAGCTAGTTTGTCTTCCTGTTCTTTGTGCTTTTCACACTGCATCCGGTTCTGCTGCTTTTCTTCTCACCTTCTGGTCTTCATTTGCAGAGCCTAACATGGCCAATAATCGTGTGATTCTGGGCTTTGTAAAACTCCCCTCTCTCTTTCTCAGCAACGCCACTGACACGTTTTTCTCTGCTCCTCAGTCCTTTTTGCAATGTCTTATGTGTGGTGATACAAGGTTCCTCTGGGGACAAGTTGCATCCTCCATTATTAATGGGCTCGCCAATGAGGAAAGGCCCTCCTCAGGAAATTATTTATTTTTATTTATGAAATCTTAATCTCCTTAATGCCCTGTTCATGCTGCCATTGAAATGGCTTTACCAGCAATGTTTAAACTAGATGACCCAAACTTTAGGGGATTCAGGTTTGGAATCCATCTCCAAATTTCAATCACTCCCTTATCACCCATGGGCAGAATCAGCCCTGGAAACCCAGTAACCCCCGGTCTTCGGTGTGGCAGAGATCCAGATCATAATACAGCAGTATGGTGTTGGGTCTGTCTTTGGCTTAAATGCAATTGTTGCTAGCACTGTTCTAGGTTACTATCGCGACCCAGGGTGGGATTGCCTGCTGTTCCGAGTTCTGCATTGTACATCCGGGGGGGTTACTGTATAGCCTGCTTCAGCTGCCCTGGCTCTCCATCAAAGAGTAAAGAGTCCTGTCCGTGTTTTCCAAGGTAAACCTAGAACTAAGCCTAGGACTGTGATGGATTCACTCATAGTGCAGGCAGAGCCACAGGGACCATTGTTTGTTGAAGGAAAAGGCGTGGGCGAGTGCTTCGTTGTGCGGTGCGTGTTCTCCTTGTGTTCCAATGGCAAGTCAGTAACGTAGCCGTTATTTACAAAAACGCACCCTTGCTCTGTCACAGCAATTAGCGAACAAACGGCCTGTTCTGACGGCAGTATGAAAGTAAAGGATTGTAGTCCCCGGAGTCGACTGATTCAGTGTCTCTGCTGCACAAATGGAGCAATGAAAGGATCCATTTGTTCCTGCCACGAGCAAGCATCCCTTGGAATGAGTGTATGATTTTCAGGTTTCTCTCTCTCGTCTGTTGGGGTGTCTCTTTCCCAGAGGAGCTCTTCAGAGGACTGTTTTCCGCATTGTCATCTGTGGTACTGGGAACGGGCCACCCAACGTAGCTGGGATGTGGAGGGAAACCCAGGGATGGGAAGCATCTTACTACCCACGGCAGGTGGAGGGAGCGGGGACAGTTTGTTGCCCAACAGTGTTCAAAACTGACCGTGTGCGGCATAAACCATTGCTGACAGTGCAGGGCGTTATTAACAATAACACCTGCCTCTTACATAGAGCTCATCTCCATAAATCCCACAGCGCTATGCAAAGGAGGTCAGTACCATTAGTCTGTTTTGCCAATGTGGGAACTAAAATGATGTGACTTGTCCAAAATCACCCAGCCAGTCAGGGGCAGAGCCAGGAGTAGGGCCCATGTCTCTGCAGGACTAGTCCAGTGCTCCGTCCACTAGGCAACATGGCCTCCCTAATGGTGAAGAAGACACAAAACGCTTTTCACGAATGAGTATGACACCCTCTCAGGCAGGTAGGTGCTATACGGATATTCCAGATGGGGGAAACTGAGGCACAGAGAAGGTGACTTTTCCAAGGTGTCACAGCATGTCAGGGTCAGAGCTCAGAATAGAACCCAGGGGGTCTCGGAATCCATTCACCTGATCTCACCACTAGAAAATGCCCCTTTTCCGTGTTCTGCTTGAATATCTAGGAAAAGGAGGGGAATGAGATCTCGAAAGCCTCTGGCAGAGAAAGGGAGTCAGGAAGTTAAAGCCCAGGGGCAATGCCCAGATATTGGGGCTCCCAGTATTACCATATTTCCTGAGCCGTTGAGGCCAGATTATCTAGAATAGAGAGACTGCAGGCAACATGACACCACTGACCTGCAGGTTCTTCCTCTGGCCAAGGTGGAGCTGCAAACCGGAGCATGTCCTGATGTGATTCTGGAAGGTATTGCCCCCATGGCTGTTAAATCCATTTATCCATCACTTCCTCCCCTTTGGGATGAGCCTGACATTTGGCTTCCTGCAGGCCATGCAGTGTTTTGGGCTGCAGTTGGATCTCTCTCTCTAACCCCATGGTTGGTTTACCTGCCCCTTGTATGGCAGCTGCTTGACAGAGGAGCCGCTCCAGGGTACCCTTCGGGCTGTGGATTTGCTCCCAAGAGAGGGTATATTCAGACATCAGCCATTAACTGAGGCAACACCAAGCCCCATGGAAAGGGTTGATCACAGAGCTGTGCGTTTGGGTTCTGCCGGAAATCAAAGTATCTCAGTATTTGTAGCTTTTTATTTCGTTAATAGCCCTGTTGGACTTTGGGGTGTGCGTGTCATTTACGAAGCCAAAATAACCATGAGATCAGGTATTGTCACCATAGCGACACCATCTAGGGACTGAAATCTCCCGAGAAGGCTGGATCACTCATTCTCTGGGACCGGTAAATGGCTTTTGACTCGTTTAAAAATAATACCCCGAAGCTTGAGAAACATAAACATGAAAATTAGAATCCATACGCATATGTTGCTTATATCGGCTATTTCTTGTGGGTCCCTTTTCCATCTTCCCATTGCTTCATAGGCAGCATTTTATCCGTCTGCCTGAGTAGCTTTGTAGATTTTTCCAAAGTGGACTGTCACGGTGATCTCTGAGTTATAAGAGACATAGGGCCTGATTCTCCTCTGACACCTGCTTTACGCCATCGTTATTAATCGATTACAGTTATTACTCCCGACTTGGACTGACATGAGATCAGAAACAGGCCAGTAGTAGGTGGGCAGCGTTGTATACTGTGAAACGGATGAATTCTTCAGGTTAGCTGTCGTTAAAGCAATGGCACCAAAATGGGAGGTTTATAAATAGAAAGTTTTATCTGCTCTGTGGATGTCATGTACCGTCTGCACCTGTCCTTGTGGTGCCATAAAGTAAGACCTCCCTCTGAGAGCCCTGCGTGGGCATGCATGCTGCGCGCAAAACAAAAAAAAAAAAAAAAAAGGTGTGAAAAATAGCCTTCCTTAAAGGTCTGCCGAGTAAGATACGTCACCTCCTAGGATGAGATCCATGTGTTAACTTAACTTATTAGGACCAACTTGCTGGCGTGAAGCTGTTCCTGCCTCACTCTGCCATTTCTGAGCGATGTAGTCACTGTCTGGAGACAATAAAACTACTTCTGCTGCCTAAGAGATGATGGATTTTCCTTTCTTTCCCTCTCCCCTCGCCATATTAGTCTTGTAAAATTTTCAGGCTGCAGCCTGTCTAATGTTCATTCGTCCTCTCTCCCTCCCTCTCTGGGGATGAATTCTGTATAATAGCTGGCAAATGAAGTCCGAATTTGAAAGGTGTAAATACAAAGCCAGACATCACCTGCTGCTGCTACCATCTGATTTGCAGATGCTGGCAGCTCCGGACCTAAAAGATCCCTTCTTTTAATCAGAGGGGGAGGGGGAGGAGGAAGCTTGCTTTTCGTTTCCTACATGACGATTCATGACTGTTCATGAACATTTGGGGTTTTTTCTGTTTCCCCACTAATTATGGGAACCGTACAGGCGGCGGATGCCTTTGTGGGGTGCTAATGGGCTGTAGCTAATGTTACTGGCAAGTACTTCCTTAATTAGAATGCTGTATCTTTATGATAATGGTGCGTTGGTATGTCCTACCTGTCAGGGCTGGGCCTGTTAATGCTCTGACTCATAACTGCCTGGGTAACACGTCCATTGTGGTTGGCAGCGTGGCGTCGTCAACTGGTATAATTTATCTGGGCCCGTGACTGTGCCTGTCTGCTGTGACTGTGATTTTGTTTACACTACAGCTGGTTAGATGCATGGGGAGGGCCAGGGGGAGTGTAACTGATCCCTGCAATCCAGAACAGCAGGAGTCCGTTGTAGGGGAAGGAGCTGGAAACGTGCTAAAATCAGCCCTCTCTGGGTGTTAGTCTAATCTCTCACTGAAATTAAAACACTGGCCTAGCTAGAGGATTAAGATGCATCCAGAATACTGCAGTAATGGGTGAGTTACACATGCCTGGACTGATTATCTTAAAATTAGCCAATCCTATTGCATCACGGCCCAGTCCTGCCTCCACTTAAGTTCTGCCACTAATTCAGTGGGAGCTGGACTGGGACTATTGTGAGGTACAATCCTGAAAAGGATTCAAGGCCTGTTTTTTATGGAGTGGTCAATGCCTCTGTGAAAAGATCCTTTTCTTTAACACAGACCTGTTTCCATCTCAGGTGCTGACACAAAGGGACCTCCATACGTCACCTGAGGCCGTGGCATCCCTCCGGCTTGCTAGTGCAGACTGAAGTCATGGAAGGAGGTTCTCTGGGTTGGGAACCTTTCTGTAGCCTGGGAGATGTACAAAGCCCATTTGCCTCCCTTTCAAACACTGCTGCAGTAGATTCATTGAATGGCACATGGCATTCTGGTAGCCCCTTCCATCCCCAAATCTTGAAGCACATGAATTAAGACCCACAACAGGCCCAAGAGGTAGCCAGGATCCTAGGGTAATGAGAGTTTTGGAAATCCCTAGGTACATAAATATTATTATTACCATTTCACAGCTAGGTAAAATGAGGCTCAGAGAAGTTAAGTGACTGATCCATGATAAAACAACCAGGAATAGAACCCAGGAGTCCTGACTCCTATTCAACTTTATTTTAACTGTTCTTCAGCTTAGAAAAGAGGAGACTAAGGGGGGATATGATAGAGGTATATAAAATCGTGAGTGATGTGGACAAAGTGGATAAGGAAAAGTTATTTACTTATTCCCATAATACAAGAACTAGGGGTCCCCAAATGAAATTAATAGGCAGCAGGTTTAAAACAAAAGAAGTTCTTCTTCACGCAGCGCACAGTCAACTTGTGGAACTCCTTGCCTGAGGAGGTTGTGAAGGCTAGGACTATAACAGCATTGAAAAGAGAACTGGATAAATTCATGGTGGTTAAGTCCATAAATGGCTATTAGCCTGGATGGGTAAGGAATGGTGTCCCTAGCCTCTGTTTGTCAGAGGATGGAGATGGATGGCATTGGCAGGAGAGAGACCACTTGATCATTGCCTGTTAGGTTCACTCCCTCTGGGGCACCTGGTATTGGCCACTGTCGGTAGACAGATACTGGGCTAGATGGACCTTTGGTCTGACCTGGTACGGCCGTTTTTATGTTCTTATGTTATGTTCTTATGAATAGACCCTGTCTGGCCTACTGGCCGACGAGACTGTTGCGCTCTTGGGCGGGCACCTGGAGTGAAGCTTTACAATGGGACAACCAGTCTCAAACTGGCTGCCGTCTTCGCTGCGCATCAGGAGTGAAAACCCACTTGGCTACAGCTCCCCCAGAGGGCCGGCCGGGCCAAACCAGAACAGCCTGGTTCCCAAACTATACATTTCCAGCCTGATTCTCAGCCTTGGCCACTGATTCTCAGCTACACTAGAGGCTTGTTAGTTGCTCTGGCGCCATGACAAGGCCTTATGGGGGGCAGAGACAGTCTGCGCAGAAGCCTGGCTGGTGGTGGGCTGGCATCAGGGAGCAGGGGTAGCCTTGGCCCCCAGCACGGTCGGGAGGTGGATTAGGGACGCTTCGGGGCATGGCCCGAGTGCTCTGCACGAGTTACTTTCTGCTTCCTAGGGGACATGGGGAGCAGGGTGTAACTTAGAGCAGCCCTTAGGCCCTCACACGCAGCCCTAGAAACCAGGGAGTGCAAAAGTGGCTAAAAGCTCCCTTTGGCCCCCCCTTGCCCCCACCCCGAGTGCAAGAAGAGAGTCAGTGGGAATCGGGCTGGCTCCCTTCAGTTCACTGCAAGGGACTGAGCGGTGTTATCTGCAAGCTGTTCCATCTCCTGTTGCAAATGAGTTGGGTGGTCACAGTCCGCTGGTGTCCACGGTGCGGGAAATGCTCCTTGGCAATTTTGGCAGAGATGCGAAGAGGCTAATTACCTACTTACCAGGTTGTAGCTGGGTGGTTCTCATTTGAGGGTGGCCTAGGCCTTACTTGGCCAGTGGGTTCTGGAACTGTCCAGAAATGCTGGCACTTCTCAGAGAGAGACGCACACAGGAGAGACGCTTCCACACAGGCTTATTCAACTCTGCGGAGTGTTCTAGAAACCCGGGGGGCGGTCACTGGTCTCACGATGGCTCTCTTCCGAAACACGGTGGAGAATTACAACGGGAAATTGCTTTTGTCGTCTGCCCACTCAGCCATGGCTGTAGGTGAGGATAGGAAGAAAAGAAGAGAAAGGGAAGGATATGAGGGTACAGGACAGAGAAAACTGGGTCAGAGTTTGGGTCAGTGGTGGGGCCGTGATAATGTTCACTGGCTGCCTGTAGCACTTGAGAGCGGAAGAGTCTGTACTCCTGAGGGCATTCTGCGCCAAAAAAATTAAATTCCCCGCACAATATTTTTTTAAAATTCTGCAGGTTTTAGATGCCTATAAATAAATGCAGAAGCTCTAGCCTGGCAGTGGGGAGCACAGGCCACTGGCTGCATAAAGGTGGGAGACAACCCGGAACCCACCACCACCACCCCCCAACCCTGGGACGCGGACTCAGCGCTGAGGCTGCACCCGACCCTGTGACACAGCACAAGGCCTGGGCCTGCTCCAGAAACACTCTGGAGCCCTGCCTGTCTGCACCAAGCACACCAGGTGTGGGGCCAGCAGGCTCAACCAGGCAGGATCCAAATCTGGAGGGGCTCAGTGTGGGGGGATCCAGGTGTGCAGTGATAAGATTCTGTGTGGGACAATCTGGGTGCAGGCAGCTCAGTGGGGGGTCTAGGTGTGGGGGGATCTGGATGCACAGAGGCTTGTTGGGAGCGGGTTCCAGGTGCAGGGGTAATGGGACTCTGCAGGGGCTTCCAGGTGAAGATGGTTGGGGCTCAGTGGAGGGGTCTGGGGGAGTGGGGCTTGGAGGGGTGGAGGTCTGGGTGCAGCTAGTTGGGGGTCTGGATGTGGGGGCTCAGGGTGCTGCCAGGGGGTGGAGCATGTCAGGTTGGGGGTTTGGGTGCAGGGGTCAGTGTCCGGAGGCAGGGGGGCTGGGTGCAGGAGGCTCCAGATGCAGGGGTTGAGGTTCGGTGGTGTGGGGTTCGGGTATGGGAGTGAGGCTCGGCAGGAATGTCTAGGTATGGGAGATCGGGATGCACGGGGGTTGTGCAGATGGGGAGCAGCTCCCCATACAGTGACCTCTCCCTCTGCAGCTGAGGAGCAGTGGGAACAGGAAACAGGAGGATGCTGAGCTTCCTGCAGCTGGGAGAGGTTTCTGGAGGTGGGTCTGACACAGCCCCAGCTATTCCTTGCGGGGGAAGAGGAAGTCCTGTCCTCTCTTGCCTCCAGCCCAGCCGGGACTTTCAGCTGATCCTGGCTCAGGGTAAGAGCCACTGGTTGGGATGTCCCCAGCCCTGTGGTGATTTACTTCTCTGCCGGCTGCTCCGTGTACCTGAAACAATGTACCTGCATAGCGAGGGAGTGGTGCGTGACTGCTCTTGCAGCTTCCCTTTGCTTCTCTGTCAGAAAGTCATTTTTCTGCAGGGAAGCAAAGAAATCTGCGTGGGACATGAATTCTGTGCACATATAGTGGCACAGAATTCCCCCAGGAGTACTTCTGGGACTCAGATCAGCTGCAATGGCTGAAGAAGAGTTCTGTGGAGCTCAAAAGCTTTGTCTCTTTCACCAAAAGAAGTTGGTCCAATAAAAAATATTACCTCACGCACCTCTCTCTCTCTGAAACATTGTAAGGCAAACACACACAACTTCATGGGCCTGATCCAAAGCCCACTGAAGCAGGTGAAAAGGCTGCCATTGGCTTCAGTGCGCTTTGGATCAGTCTTTCTGTCTGAATGCGGGGGAAGGCAAATCCTTTTTTGGTTTCTAAATCCCCATCAACTTTAAGAGCTCACTGCACTGGTTGAAAACATTGCACTGTCCCATGGGAAACATTTTCAGCGGCTCTTTCCCATTCTGCCTTGTTTACTAAGCCCTTGCTGCGAATTCATCTTCTGTTTTCTTGACTATTCCCAGGGACAGTGTCAAATTACTGTCAGCTCCACAATTTGGAGATTTTGTTTAAAACAAATTACAATGCGGTGGGGAGGTGTGGCAAATTCCAACAGAAGCAGAATTGTTTCAAAAGTCAGTACAAACGTATTTCGGGGGGTTCTTTGAATTTATTTCAAAATTCCCCTGCCCGGTTGTGACTCCGCCAGGACTGTGCAAGTGTCTGAAGCCAGAAAGTGAAATGAATTAGCAGCAAAGGTGAAACTGACTCCCAACAGAATGGAGTGAAGTGGGAAAAATAAAGGAACCGTGTAAATGGTTCACAGTCGGTTGGAGTTTTAAGGGGGTTAAGCTACAGTGACATTTTTTATATGTTTTAGTTTTGAGTTTCATATAAGAGCTGCATCTGGTAGTGCTCAGTACGGCGCTGGGGGGAGGCGACTGTCAACGGTGGAATGAAATCTATTCCTAGGCAGATGATGGCTGACAATGAGAATGCAGGGGGAAGATGGGCCCTTTGCCATTTCTCATAATGTCATGGGGAGGTGGGAAATGTCAACCAGACATTTCCTCCTGGGTATCCTTGCCCAACCCTCCCACAGCCATGTACATACAATCTTTTCAAACTGCTACTTGGCTGCTTCCCAGAACCAGGGCAGGATCCTGTGCACATTAAGGGAGGGATGTGCCTTCATGGGGCAGCTTGCAGGATCAGGGCATTGAAGGAAGACAGTGCTATTGGTGCTTGACTCTCTTAACACCTGGATTTTAAGTCCTGTGGGTTGCGTGTGTAACCCACACACCTCCGGGGTGTGGTGTTCTGTCCCATCTAGTGGCACCGAGACCACTTAGAGAGAGAGTTAAATGAGTCTGCTCTACGGCCTTAGCTAACAGGCAGTTGGCTTTTACCTCGTGGTAGAGGCTCATGCACTGAGCTCCAGAGATCCCCGGTTCAATCCCGCCCGCTGCTGACTGGGGTCTGTCGGCGTTACACGTGCCCTTCCCAAGAATAGCCTCTCATTGAAGAAGATACATGCTCACTTAGAACGGTTCTCTGCCTGTGGTTTATATGTTGCACGTGTGGAATCAGAGCACGATTTCTGTGAGGTTCATGGGTTTTTATATTTGGCCTGTGGATTCCAACTGTTTTTTCCTGTTTGTCTGATCTACCCCAGGTCATGTGAGCCTGGAATTCCATGAGCCAAAGCGTGCTGTCCTTACTCAGGCAAAACTTCCATTGACACTCAGGAGAGGTTCCCCCAAATAAGGACTTGAGAATTAGGCCCCAGGAGGTGTAATCCACAAAGCACCATGTAGGCTGCAAATCCACATGAGTTTCTTTAAGTGGGAGGGTAGAGTTTCTCCCCCACTTCTTATTCGTAATGGGTAACATCCGCTTTCCCTGTTCAAGGCCTGTGCATCAGTGGTGGTTTAAGAGGGATTGAAGCAGAGCACCTGCCTTGTATTGACTCTGCGCGGGGAAGGTAGATTTCACCCAGTGAAAACTTAGAAAACAAACAAAAGGAGGTTCTTCTTCACGCAACGCACAGTCAGCCTATGGAACTCCTGCCTGAGGAGGTTGTGAAGGCTAGGACTATAACAGGGTTTAAAAGAGAACTGGATAAATTCGTGGAGGTTAAGTCCATTAATGGCTATTAGCCAGGATGGGTAAGGAATGGTGTCCCTAGCCCCTGTTTGTCAGAGGGTGGTGGTGGACGGCAGGAGAGAGATCACTTGATCGTTACCTGTTAGGGTCACTCCCTCTGGGGCACCTGGCATTGGTCACTGTCGGCAGACAGGATACTGGGCTGGATGGACCTTGGTCTGACCCAGTCTGGCCATTCTTATGCTTATGGTCTTATGACATTTCTTGCTATTCTGATGCCTTGATTACGTCCCCCCCCCAAAAAAAACAAAAAACCAAAACTAATCCATCCCTTATGGGCAGCCAACTCATTTATGTGGTTTGTAGACCAGTTCCTTCCTTCAGTGCAGACCATAAACTCTTTGCTGTTTGTTTACACTAGTTCGCTCGGCTAAATTCCAATTTAAACAGGGTTTTCTTTCATCTCCACTTAACAAACAATGCCATTCAGCAGCGAAAATGAATCCCTAATTTAGTAGGTATTAATCTGGAGTGGCATTCCATAGAAATGTTACTTTTGGACGAATGATCTTCATGGTTTTTCACTCAGCAGAATGTTCTCCATTTTTGCCAGGCCAACTGTTTGTTCCATTTAATCAAAGTCCTTGACACCCAAGAACAGAAAGTCATAATGGCCCTGAAACGGAAACGTAAGTTGCAGTGTTTAAAGAATATTGGCCAGTCCGGCTCTCCCGTAAATTTGTGCAACCTCGTTGACTTCAGAGAGGTTGTATGGAGGTAACTAAATGGAATAAGCTCCCAGCTGGTCTGTAAAGAGGCATGACTCCATTGGGAACTGCTGGGTGCGCAGCACTTTTGAAAATCAGGTCCTTCTTTAGGAGCCTAGTTATGGGCTCAGCTTTAGGCATCTGTTTTCTTTAAAATCTTGACAATAATTTTTAACCTAGCAATGTTCTTTTAACATGCTCAGGCTAATGTCTAGCAGGGGAAAAGAACCTAGAAAGTGTGTGTGTTTGGTTTTGTTTTCTCGATGAATTATACATTTATGAAAAGGTCACTGATGAGTGGTAGGAGCTATTAGATTGTGGAACAGTTTCCAAGGTAGTTGTTGGAAACTCTATCGTTTGAGTTATTTATTAGCGAATTAGACAAAGCACTCAAAGGTATACACTTTAGGCAACAGTCCTGAATTGGACTGGGTAAGGGGCTGGCCAACATGACTTAACATGCCTCTGATTTCTGTGATTCTGTGAGCAACTTTGTATCATTTTAAAATGAAAAAAACAGTAAGAGGAGACTGTTACATCTGGGAATTGTTATCTGGAGGACTCGGGAGTAAAGAGTCCTGAGTTCCATTCCTGGCCCTGGGAGATAGCATTGGCTGTCCAGTGATTATAGCAGCATATTGAGGAGCAGGACCGTGGGGGTCTCGTTTTGGCTCTGCCGCAGACTTATGAGATCTGGGAAGACATTTCACTTCTTGGAACCTTAGTTTCCTCATTGGTTAGTCCCACCTTTGTGAAGCGCTGTGAGATCTACAGATGAAAAGGGCTCTCTCCCCTTATGCATGCTGATTGCTAGTTGTTCTCCTCTCTACTCAAGCTTAGAGATTTGATAAGAAGGCACCCGCCGCACCGAAAGATCTCTGCAATTGCCCAGTGTTACCAGTGAGTGCCAGGCCTCACCCCTGTAGAACCCCTAACTTGCAGGTGACCTTTTGAACGAATAGTCACCGACTATGCTGCAAAGGTGACACCCCAATTCCCCATGGAAGGCAGGCTGGCAGCCTCGTACAGCTGGTCTTTTGGCTTGTCCATTGAGCCGCATCGATTTGCTTTGGCTCCAAGAGCTTTGGGCCGGGATGCCTGTCACTTTTCTCTAGAGAGAGGTCACGCGACGAGCTCCAGTGGGGTATAAAATATTTAATCCTAAAAATGCCTGACACCAAAGAAAATGATCATTCACGCCGGGACCACGATGATGACTCATATAGAGGACACCAATCAAATCTTTGTTCGTTTCACAGTATCTGGTTTTATGGGACAAAACGCTCTTTAGCCTCTTTTGCTGTAGGGTCTGTGTAAGTGGGGGGAGAGGCGCCATCCCCCTCTAACTGGAGCACCGCACAATAACAAAAAATCAGCCCTCCAGGGGGTGGTTTGTTAGTAAATTAACTCACCATGGAAGCCCCAGCCTTCTGTGTTTGGGACAGACCACACCCTACTCTCTAGCTCTCTGGGGTACTTATCTGGTCCCTATTGCTGTAGCATTTGGGCACCTTGCAATCTCTACTGTATTTATCCTCACAACACCCCTGGGAGGGAGGGCAGGCTGTTATCCCCCCTGTACAGGTAGGAAACTGAGGCACACAGCAGATGAAACTTGCCTGAAGAGAACTTGCCTGAAGAGAGAGAGACAAAGTCTGGGGCAGAGCAGAAACTTGAACGCCAGTCTCCCAAGTCCTGTGCTCGCATTCTGTCCACTGGACCATCCTTCCTGCCTCTCTGTCTGAGGGCTATTCGCTCCTCTTTTATCCGAGTGGGGCAGCAACCCAACAGCACCAGTGAGTCAGCAAAGCCAGCAGAACCCTTTCCACGCAGGCTGAATACCAGCTAGCAGGGTGGGTCATTTCAGGCACACATTGCCGTCCCTGCAACCTTCATCAGAGTCATTTTTCTCTTTTAGGTCCTCCTCCAACTCTCAGGGAAGTCAATGGGAGTCTTTCTGCCGACTTCAATGGGAATTGGATCAGGCCCTTAAGCAGGGGTCATTCAGCTTTGGTACAACTTACCGGAGGATGTGATGGATTCTCTGTCAGTTGAAGTCTTGACATTACGATCGAGTGTCTCTTTCTAAAAGGTCTGCTCTAGCCCCACCAGAAGTTATGGACTTGATGCAGGAATGAGGAATCACTGGGTGAAATTCTCTGGCCTGTGTTGCACAGGAGGTCAGACTAGATGATCTTAATGGTCCCTTCTGGCCTTAAACTCTATGTCATAGGTCTCACCCCCACTTGGAGCTGTTGGGTTCCAATATGGGGACCTGCATGGATTTATCTAAACTTAAATCCTAGTTTAGATCTGGTAAAAGCTGCCACCACCCAATAATGTACGTGTATTGGGACACAGTCCTTCCCCAAAATCCTTGGGGATCCCAAGAGCCCCAAATCCATGGAGTTCTTACACCCAGGAGAAATAAACCCCCCTGCTTCCTCCCCCCTCCCTTTTCCTAGGAGAGATACCGGGATCCAACTACAGAGGGATACCTCCCCCTTCTCTTTCCCTGAGAATCCACCCAAGGAAAGATCAACCAAGTTCTTAACAGAAAAGATTTATTAAAAAATAAAAAGAAAGTAACTTGTCTCTGTAATCCAAGATGGAACAATACACGGGGTCTAAACTTATTAATCTCTGGAGAGAATCCCCCCCTCCTTTCTTTCTCAGTAAAAGCAAAGTAACAGCAAACAGGAATAAAGAATTTCCTTCAGCAAACACACAATTGCAAATGTAGAAATCAAATTATAAGACTAATCCGCCTTTCTAATTAATACTCACTATTGAATAGTAGGAACTACTCCAGGAGAACTTGGAGACATGTCTGGCCTCTCTTAGATCCAAAAAGAGAACACAGAGCCAACAAGGAACACAGACAAAAGGCTTCCCTCCACAGAGATTTAAAATCATCTTGTCCCTGATTGGTCCTCTGGTCAGGTGTTCCTCAGGTACTGCATGTTAACCCTTTACAGGTAAAAGAGACCTTAACCCTTAACTATCTGTTTATGACACTAGATGATCTTAATGGTCCCTTCTGGCCTTAAACTCTATGAATATGAATCTTATTTCAGTCTCCCTGTCTCTGTATCTATGCCCATAAAAGGGGGAAGAGTGCTTTTTGCCACGCTATCATCAGAAATCCTCAAATGGGGAGCGGAGCGGGAGATGTAGTTCAAGCCATGAGACAATCCTGTTCTGTTCTGTATAGGTTCTTGTGCTGATCCCTGGCAGTAGCGCATTAAGTGATGTGACTAACACCTTTTGTGTGCGGGTCATTTTCTTTCTCCCATTCCTGTTCCCAGGATATGATTGTGTTTCTCCTTCAGCACGTACAGTTTGTTGCTGGCACAGATAGGGGCATTCTGCAGTCACCCCTTGACTCTGTTTTTGGCTGCCTGCATAGCATGTATGTTCTCACTACAGTGAAATATGCATCTTGATTTCTAACATAGCAAACACAGAATAACCCCAGCAGGACGGTTTGAGGCAAGAAGCGTGATTTATATTTCCGACAAAATATAAAGCACTCAGTAGGTGGCTTCATTTGTATCGCGTTACTACCAAAGTGCAAGTGACAGTCTGTCTAGAGGAATGATAATAAGTGAATGTAAATCAAGACCCCTGGCAGGGGAGAGTCTGGAGTTGTACGGTGGTAAAACTTACCAGCAGCAGTTCACAGCCCGTTGTCAACATAGAAAGTTCACTGGGGGAAGAAAATCGGGAATTTGTCAGATCTTCAAGCTCCCCACCATGAGCTGGGTTCTTTTGCTTTGGTTGTCATACAAAGATAAAGAATAGGAGGAGGACTGAGCTAACGGAAGGGCCAGCATTTCTATTAAGACTTTTTAATGACGTGGTGAACGGATTAAGCACTGTGATGCGGAGGTGCTGGAACAGTTTTTATAGTGAGGGTGCTGAGAGCCATTGAACCAAACTGTAAACCCTGGAAATAATGGAAACCACTTCAAGCCAGGGGTGCAGCAGCACCCTTAGTTCCAGCTCCTGTGCTGTGATGAGATGCTTTACAGGTTAGATCAGAGGTAGGTAACCTATGGCATGGGTGCTGAAGGCAGCACGCGAGCTGATTTCCAGCGGCACTCACACTGCCCGGGGCCTGGCCACTGGTCCGGGGGGCTCTGCATTTTAATTTAATTTTAAATGAAGCTTCTTAAACATTTTAAAAACCTAATTTACTTTACATAGAACAATAGTTTAGTTATATATTATAGACTTCTAGAAAGAGACCTTCTAAAAATGTTAAAATGTATTACTGGCATGCGAAACCTTAAATTAGCGTGAATAAATGAAGACTCGGCACACCAGGTCTGAAAGGTTGCCGACCCCTGGGTTAGATCAAGACTAAACGAGAAGGGTAAGCATGGACCTGCTGATAGGACTGGGACTCTGGCGGGGCGGCTCTAGACCCCAGCACGCCAAGCGCGTGCTTGGGGCGGCATCTGCGGGGGGCGCTCTGCCGTTCCCGGGAGGGCGGCAGGCGGCTCCGGTGGACCTCCCGCAGGCGTGCCTGCAGAGGGTCCACTGGTCCCGCGGCTTCGGTGGAGCATCCACAGGCACGTCCGCGGGACCGGCGACCGGCAGAGCGGCCCCCGTGGCGTGCCGCCATGCTTGGGGCAGCAAAATGGCTAGACCCGCCCCTGGACTCTGGAGACCTGAGTTCTGTTAGCAAGACAGTGGCCCAGTGGATGTCATCTTGGGCAGATGACTTGATCTTTCTGCACTTCAGTTTCCTCACCTGTTACATGAGGATAATAATTTGTACCCACCTGTATAAATTGCTTTGAGAGCCATAGAGGAAAGGGGATGAATTTTTAGTGGGGGGTGAGGGGCTCTGGTAAGCTTTAGTCATGAATAGATCTAACCATCCAGTGTCATAACTATGAAATGTGAAATATACAGACTCGCCTGCTTTTGTGTGTGTGATAAATTCGGAACTTGTCAACCCATGTTCAGTGAAGTCTTCAATGAGGTTCACAGCAGACCCCTTGTGTTTGACTTTATAGCTGAAGCCAGAGAAAAACTCCACATTTTTGCACATGAAAGAAGGTGAAATTTGGCCATTATGAGGTTTGTTTGCACTCAAAGCCAACTCAGGCTGCAACCCCAGAGGGGATTTTAACCAAAGAAAAGTTTTCATGCCCAGCTGTGACTGTGTTTCACATACCTCAAGCACTAGTTGGGTTTAAGCCACGGAACGCAGGATGAATCCCCAAAGTTTTTGTAGGTTCAGATATGGGATTTTGGACTGTTACTAGAGGGTCACACACTTGGCATGTGCCAGGTGCTCCTTGCATTCCTCTAATCCCCCCCCCCGACAAGTGACCTGTGTGCCACCCTCCCATCCTCTTCTATTTCAGGGACTCCCTGCAACCCCCGCTATGCCTCATGCCAAGGGCTCTGTGTGGCCCCCATTCTCTCATCCATCTTCTTCCCTCCTAGTTCTTGCTTTCCCCATCCCATCTCCACGTCCCTTCTTCTTCTCCCCCAACCTGGGGGCCCCACTTTCCCCTCCACTGCATTCTGGGTCCCTGCTTCCATAGCTGGTCATCCAATCTCCTTCCAGCCACCACTGGACTCCTGCTGTCCTCACTCCCCATTCCCTTGCCGGTCCCTGCTTCCCCCTCCCATTCCACTCTCCCACCCCCTCCTACACCCCTCTACAAACCTTCCCTGTAAGACTCATAGACTTTTTAGGTCAGAAGGTATCACCTAGTCTGACCTCCTGTACATTGCAGGGCACAGAACCTCCCTCACCCACCCACTCCTGTAATCAATAACGCAGCCAGAGGCTAGGGATCTAAGTCCTCAAATCATGGTTTAAAGACTTCTCTCCTATTTCTGTTAGAGTTCAGGCTCCAGACAGTGTCCTCAGGCAGCAAGGCAGCAGCAGAAGGTGGCCAAGGGACTCCTCTGCCTGCAGCAGCAGGCAGCCCTGATTTCCAGTGTTCCAATTTGCATCAAAATCAATAGGGTTGTGCCCATTGGTGCCTAGAACATTCCCTGAAATTTTGCAATTGATCAGAGGCAGTGTCCCAAAGTTATTGGGTAACTGACAGAGTTCAGCTTTGCTTGGCCACTAACCCCCAAGTAGGCTTAGTGCATCTGCACAAGGGGGGAAACTAAGGTGGCACGTGCATCCTTAAATCTGGCGTTTCTTAACTTCTGAATGCTTGTGTGTGTGTGTGTGTGTGTGTGATGCAGAGAATAACAGAAGTGCAGTGCTTTAAAGCCAACATCGTTGTTCAGTGCACAAATAATTTCAGATTTTGTGTTTTTTAAATCCGTCACCAGCTATTCTGACAAATGCACTTTACAAAATAAAAATGTTTATGCCTTTCTTTTCCCCAGACTCCCCTGAGCTGAATTCTGTCAGTGTAGAGACAGTTTTAAGATCTGTTGGAATGAAACTGACAGATATAGAGTAGCATTTTAGAAATCAACATTGTGGTTTACTCTTTTTTGTATTTCTTTTTGCATACTATGTTTATCTGTTTGTATTTGGAGGAGGGGAAAGGGTTTACAGGTGAGTCATCAGCTGTTTCCTTGTGTCCACTGTGATAGACCCAGGCCAGTTGGGAACAGCAGAGTAGTAGAAGGGAGATATACTGGCCACTGGATAAGCAGTTTTCTGTTCCCTGAGTGACCAGAGCAGGGGCTGCTCCAGGCTAACGAGAACACCTGACTCCAATTAACCTGCTAAGAGTCAGGTGAGGCTGTTAAACACCTGACTCTAATTTAGGCCCCTCTGATGCTATAAAAGGGCTCACTCCAGTCAGGCCAGAGGGAGCCAGAGGAGAGGAAGTGTGTGTGCATGCGAGGACCTGGGAGCAAGGGGCGTGCAAGAAGCTGAGAGTGAGTAGGCATCCTGCTGGAGGACTGAGAAGTACAAGGGTTATCAGACACCAGGAGGAAGGTCCTGTGGTGAGGACAAAGAAGGTGTTGGGAGGAGGCCTTGGAGAAGTAGCCCAGAGAGTTGTAGCTGTCGTGCAACTGTACCAGGAGGCACTATAGACAGCTGCAGTCCACAGGGCCCTGGGCTGGAACCCGGAGTAGAGGGCGGGCCCGGGTTCCCCCCAAACCTCCCAACTCCCGATCAGACACAGGAGGAATTGACCTGGACTGTGGCTTCTATCAGAGGGGAAGATCTCTGGGCTGTTTCCCGACCCACAGGGTGAATTGTGAGGCGAGAAAATTCACCAATAAGCGCAGGACCCACCAAGGTAGAGGAGGAACTTTGTCACACCGGGTAAGAATCTCTTTCCAATTCAATGAACAGTACAATGATAAGGACCGGTCAACGCAAAGGACAATCATGTTTATTTCTCAGATGTTACAGAATATCTGCTAGTGACATTCAGTCAAATCTTAAGGCTGAGATTTCTAGAGCCCCAAAATTCTCTAAGCAGTTTTGAAAACCACAGCTTAAAACTGTCGACTCAAATACATGGGATTTGGGTCAGAATTAATACAACTTTAGATAATGTTTTCACCCCTCAGCCAGAAGGCTATTACAATCCAACAGATAACAAGCAAACCATCCCTGCACTGCTCTCATCACCCACTAATATACTATATCCACTTGCACCTAAGTAACAGTGCCAATTGAGTTTGAGGGTACAATACACTGTGATTTTTGGGTAGCTGTGTTTAGTTTCAATAACCGTGTTCCCATACCTTGTAATTGTGCTTTGTCCTGAGCTGTTGGAGTCTTATCTGTGTTCACTGAGTTCTCTTTGTGTGACAATGCAGAGAAATTGCTGCTTGCTGCCAACTACCATAACGAAATGGAAAATACGCTCAGTACATAGCAATCGGAACACAATAATGTGTCGAAATGCCGTATCTGATCAGTTGAGACGAAAAACTCCAGGTTGTTACCCTAATAAAGGTTGAAGCGGCTGCAACCATTTCCGTTTGTGCTTTCAGCGTGCCCTCGTGCGCTGTATGCTGATGAGCATTTGCATATGCACCAAGGGGTGTGTGCGCCATTTGTTGGCCTTCTTAGATAGAGCTGTGACTTGGCACGTTGTAGCAGGCGCCGGGAAAGCAGCTGCTCATGGAAGTTACTCAATGTCCCAAAGACACACCCTCCTTGAGGTACCTGGCTCTGGCTGGAAGGTTTAAGCTCCACTGTCCCATGACGTCTGGTGGGCTCTGGACCCTGTTGAGGTGAGAGAGAAGCTATGGGCCCCCGATGAGTTTCCATGCAGCCTGGTGTGACTCATGGGCCAGACCTCGACTGCTAAGCTGAGCTTGTGAGAAGCTGAGCAGGATGTTACTCCACAGGCTACAATGGGTCATTTCACTGGTTCTTGGTCTATGGCCCATTGACATGCCAGCGGTCAGTGCACAACCACCTACTGCTGCCGCTCCCAAGAGTGATGCTCCCCAGAACTGGGGACAAGGTGAGATTTCCAAAAAAGCTTGCACCCACCAATGGGGCTAGCTTTCAGAAGAGCTTCCCTCCCCATGAGGCACCCGCATGAAGGGTGGGGGTTTCAAAAGTGCTCATCTGCATCCAGCAGCATCACCTGTTCTCAGTGGGGCGGGGGGGGGCGGAATCCACCCATTGTTCTCAGTGGGGTGGTGGGGGTGGGGATCCACCCATTGTTCCCTATGGGAATTGAGCGCTTCTGAAAATCTGAGGATTCCTCACCTGCCTGGTCTGGTCACTAGGGTTGCTACTCTCCAGGATTGCCCTGGAGTCTCCAGAAATTAAATCTTTATCTTTAATTAAAGATAGTCATGTGACAGAACCTCCAGGAATATGTCCAATCAAAATCGGCAACCCTACTGGTCACCTTTGGGGAGACCCTCTTGGTTCAAGCTTTCAGCTGAATGTAATGCTGTCACACCCTAGTGTTCAGCCCACAAGCGTAACCATTTCAGGTTGTCCCGGGAGATTGAACTCTCTCCTCCATCCCTGCCTGCGGTGGGAAACAGAAAAGGCCAGGTCTCTATCTTGGCTCCTTTGTCTTTGTTTTATGACCCCAACCCCCATCCCCAAACAACCCCACCATAAAAGAAAGATCTATTCTAAAATCTGGAAAAGAGTCTGTTCCCCAGCAGTCAGTATTTGCAGCAAAGGCGGGTCTCAGGCCAGCCCAAGCACTGCCATTCCCTGCCTGAATGAATCCCTTCTCAGCTCCTCCTCCTCTTCCGTTCTGTCTCACTTCCACAGCTGCAGCACCTTTAGATTTTCCAGGCAGGCCTGAATCCATCCAGAGTCTGGCGAGCCTGGCTCGGAGCCTGGCGCAAGGGGAGGCTGCCAGGAATCCATCCTCCCCATCTGACCTGCCACTGACCCTGCTTTACATGGAGGCTGATGGATCTATATAGCAGTGGATCACTGAATACAATTTTCCCCTGACCGGCCCCTGTCCCAGAGCGCCGAGAACCCCATGTGGAGCTTGGCTCTGTAGCATTCAGTGGGTCAGTGATATCTGTGCGGATCCTGGATTGAGTGCAATGGAACAGCATCTCTAGCTGTGTCCTCCCCAGCTGCGGAGGAGGAGGAGGCAGGATGTGCCCTCAAGAAATTGGGTTGCTGGGTGCAGGGGCTCCCAGCACTGGGGGAGATAGTTGCTCTGTACTTGATCCAATTTCTGGATGACGTACGTAGACCCTAAGGTGAGGGGAACCGTATAAATCTATGTACTATTACTGATAAAGGCAGGTCCAGGTCTCTCCCCTGCCTATTTGAAGTGCCTCAGTCTCACTCCAGAGAGCCTCCAGGAGATTTCTAGCCAAACTCATTTTTCGTAACAATCCACCCTTCTTTCCGTGGGTGTTGGGGCGATCTCGGGAACGGGGCTGAACAAGACTGTTCTGTGCTGTAAGCTTGCACAGAGCGAAAGCAGGTATTTCATGCAAAACTGCCCATCAATAATTCAGGGATGCTAGGCGGTGTATTTCAACGCGCACATACAGCATACCAGCAGCGCAGAGAGGTTTTTTGGTTTGTTGCTTTTCACGACGACGATCGTGTCTGAGCATTGCCAGTGGCATAAAGAGTGACGAAACTGGGCGAGTGCTGGCAGGCTGATCCTCAAGCTGAGAGGACCCCCCCCCCCCAGTCACAGCATGCTGTGTGACTTGCAATGCCGGTGATGCGCCAAAGTGCTCCAGCTGCAGAGACTTGCGTGGGGGAGGGCTGGGTTGAAGTTACCTGCTAGATGTAGCTTTCAGATGTACAGATGTTAACGCAGGTCAAGGAAGCAAATGGCTCATGCTAGCTGGCTTCCTTTTCCCTTCCTGATTGTCCAGAACCAAAGTAAGATTGTGAAGCCCAAATCCTACCCTGGGTTCCACAAGTCTAGCTCTGCTGTGCCAAAGCAGCTGTTGATGGCAGGACTGGGCAGAGCTGTGCTGTCTGCTTTCACTTGTGATGCTTGGAATGATTCTGCAGCTTGGGGGTGGTGGGGAATCAGGTTAATAAATATTAACCTCCTCCAGAATGGCCGTGCTGCAAAGGGAGGGGCTGTTCGGGTTTGTCATGCTAAGTGTGTCTCTCACGAGGCAGCTCCCGACCATCGGTAATGCTCAGGCAGATCTGAAAGCCGCATGCACTGCCACGCGGAGACAGGAGTCAGTTTCACAAGAAGGAACGTGCAATATCGGTTTTGCTCTGATGGCGGTTTCTGTATGTGCGTAGCATGTCTGTAATGATTGAGAGCTGAGCTGTGAAAGCCCTCTGTGTAATGAAAAGTTTAAATCAATTTTCTTCAGAACACGATAGCGCGACAAGATGCTCTTTCTTGTGCCTACTGAGCAAAGCCGTGGCTAATTACAAATGGGACATGTTGTTTCTTTGACGTGACTGTTTTAACTCTGAAACTGTGGTGGAAGTGTTGTCCTCCACCCTCGCGCCATGTCATGTTACAGCCTTCACGGTGCTTGTGGTCTGTAATTGCTTCTCTCATGCTCCTCAGTGCCCCGATCTTCCTGAGCATTATGATTCTGCGTAGATCTTCACTGCTTCCTCTGAAATTGTTTTCATAAAGGCTCGGATGCATTTCCCGTATATCCTGATCGGAGATGGATCCCTCTGTCAACACTAGGATAATGTCTTGATATGAGCAAACTGTTGAATGATGTCTTTCCCCCAGTTATTGGTTGGTATTGCTTTTTAACTGCTTCTGTTGTGGAGCTTATTGTAATAGAGTCCTCTTAAATTCCTGAAATTTGGTGTAGTCTACATCTTCCTCTTGGGCCTGGTCTACATGGGAGGAGGGGGGATATCGATCTAAGATATGCAACTTCAGCTACGAGAATAGCATAGCTGAAGTCGACTTATCTTAGATCGACTTAGAATCACTTACTTCGCGTCCTCGCGGCACGGGATCGACGGCCGCTGCTCCTCCGTCAACTTTGCTTCCGCCTCTCGCCGAGCTGGAGTTCAGCAGTCGATGGGAGAGCGACCGGGGATTGATTTATTCCATCTACACTACATGTGATAAATCGATCCCCAATAGATCGATCGCTACCCACCGATCCAGCAGATAGTGTAGATGTACCCTTGGTCTACTCTGTTTCTTTCTCTCCATCTTAGGGTTTTGTATAGCACTCATCACCAGGGTATCTAAGCTTTACCAAAGAAATAGCTGAATCAAGCAGGAGAATACAAACAATGGTTTGATTTAACCTTCTAGTGGGTCAGTCTGTTTCATTAGGGCTAATCCATCTTTCAGGTTGAACCATCTCTTCTTCCTCATTGTGGGAGTCCACTGCATCCTCAAGTAATATCCCATTTACTTCCCATCCCCTCTTGGTTTTAACATTGCCACCCTGAAACCAATGAGGTCTGCATAGGGTTGCTTGACAGAGGGTGTCAACACAGTTGCTCAGTTGGCTACGTGGTTTGCTAACTGGGTAGCATAAGAGCTTTTCTTCTCCCTGCCTTCCATCCTGGGACTAAGTACGATGCCTCCATGGTAGTTCGGCCCATTCCAGTCCCAGGAAGAGCAAAACTGGGAGCAGGAATCAAATTTTAAACCACCAGCAGGAGAGTACAGAACACAAACCACTCGCCCCGGACCTCCTTTCTTGCCCCAGCTTCTCCTCTTCTTTGAGTCTGAAGTGAAGTCATAGGGCAGTCTATGCTACAGCAAGTCTACCACGTACTCCCTCTCCGACCTTGGGCAGTCTGGAAAATGGGGCTTATTGTACCTCTAGCTCATCATTATTGCACTGTATGGACCGTGCTCTGGCTTTGGATGAAAGTGTTACAGTTCCCTTGCCTTCAGTGAGAGCTGCGCATAGATCTCCAAAGCGACACGTTACCCAGAATTCTGAATTTATGATGACACAGTCACTTTCATGACTACAGCTTAGGCCATCAACAGAGGAGTATACCACTGAGTTATGTGGGAGCAGGTGGCTTTTAAATTCATGTTCCATAATGTTAAAGGGAACATAGAATCATAGAAATGTATGGCTGGAAGGCACCTCAGAAGGTCATCTAGTCTGTCCCCCGTGCTGAGGCAGGACCAAGTTTATCTAGACCATACCTGACAGGTGTTTGTCTAACCTTTTCTTTAAAACCTCCAGTGATGGGGATTCCACAACCTCCCTCAGTAACTTATTCCAGTACCTAACTATCCTAACAGTTAGAAAGTTTTTACCCTATCTAACCTATGAGCAATAAGGAGAAGTCACAGTCCATCCTCAGCTGTCAATACAGAACTGCCTCCAGTGGGAGGACACTGAAATAAGAATTGTGCCTCCTGAATGGATTTTTGTTTCTTCTTCATTAATATCCTGTGTGTGTGAGAGAGAGGGAGGGAGGAGGACAGACAGCTACAGGTATATGTGGAGGAATAGGAATCTGTAATTAGGCCTTTCTTTAAAATTCTTTCAGGCCTTTCTGTCTAGCTGCCCCTGCTATCTCTGTGATTATAACCTGCAGAGCTGTGTTTCCTTTGTGCAATGGCAGGCATGCTGCAGGCAGGAGGCAACTAATTTTGCCAGTGTGTGTACTGAATACAAACTCTGGTCTCCCTACCCCGCTGCGGGGGCTCTGCAGAACTTTTACCTCTGTGTATCCCATAGCACCATCAATATGGTAGTTTTATTTTCTGCAGCCTTTTTTTTTTTTCCCCCTTCCTTCAATTGCTCTGAATGCACTAGAGGCTCCACATAAAAGTTTATTACACTAAACTTTTGAGAGAATCTGCCCTGAGGGGACTGGAGATTAGAATTTGATCTTTTGCATGCTGCTGCGCGGCTCCAGTTAACCATTCAAGATCCAGCCCGTTGCAGCCAGACTAAAACTGCCCCTGGAAATAAGAAGTGGCTGCCATAAGGATTGTATATTAATTTGTGCCTGATGACTGATCTTCCCCTGTCCTGATGTCGGTTGTTAGTAGCGAAGGCACGGAGGCCCCAAGCAATGCAAAGTCTAAAAACCGATCTGTGTAGAAGAGGTGGCTTAGTGAGATAGCAGGGAACCCCGGTGGGTTTAGAGCAGACACCAGTTGATCCTGCAGTGCCAGAGGGGTGATCTAATTTGACAAGAAGGCCTGGATTGATGCAGAGGGGATGAGACTGCATGTAAGGCTCAGGAAGCCAAGGGGATGAAGAGGGGAAAGCGAGGGAAGGATGAGCAAATCTCTCCCTGGGTCGTTTAGTGATCTGCCCGGTGATTTTGCAGAGACAATAGTTTGTCTCCCCAAGGAGAGCTTTTGTCCTTTGTCTTGTTCTCGGCATTTCCTCTTAGGAGCTGGGCTCTGACTGATTAAGCGCCTTTATTAGCTCTCTTAACGAACCTGCCAGACTCTCCCCCACACTGTCTCTGTGCAGAGATCATACAAGGGTTTGGTAACTCATTCTGAGCACGACACGTCTTCTGTCAGACGGGCTGTGTTTGCCGTCTCTCCCCCAACCCCCCACCCCTTTGTCCTGATCGATCCCTTTCAGACCTGACAAAGCAGGGACTATACAAATTACACTAGAGGGATTTAATTGGGACTGTGACGAGGTCCCCGTGGGGGCCAGCTGAGGTCACTCAATTAGGGTGAACTGCAAAGAATGGGGCAGACAACCTCCAAAGCTGGTGGATAATTTAATACTTAGATTTACCAAGCCAGCACTAAACAGCTTCTGTTAATACCTTACTGGTTATTCAGAAGTCCAAACAACACCGTTCCCTTAAAGTAACCCAGCGTCAGGCCTCCATCTAGGTACCCAAGTCAACTATGATGAAGATTTTTGAAAATCTTATTTCATCATATAAAAGAAAAGGCTCTACCAATCCCAAAGGATCCGATACATTACCTCCCAGGTTAATGAGTATTTCAGATTTTACCCAAATACATGCTTATAGCCAATTCTTATTAACTAAACTACAATTTATTAAAAAAGGAGAGAGAATGAGAGTATAGGTTAAAAGATCAATATACATACAGATGTGAGTTCAATTCTTGAGGTTCAGCTACATAGCAGAGATGGTGAACTTTGTAATTGCAAAGAGTTTCTTTAGAATTTTGTTAATAGGTTCTAGCCCAGTGTCCAATATCATATCCAGGGTGTACCAGCTGAACTGGGATCTCATCTTGCAACTCAAACTTCCCCTGATGAAGCTTAAGCAGATCTGAGATAAATAGGATCAGGACACAAGGGTCTTTTTATACTGTGTTCCAGCATCCACTTGACCATACAGTCCTGGGTAAACAATGGGCTTTTGATGTAACCTTCTGTTTTCTAAACACCACCAGTACTTAGTTACACAAATTAATACAGGGCAATTTAGCCATTAGGAAGTCCATCACAAACTTCAAAGAGACATATAGACAATGACATTATTTCACCCAAGATTCATCTAAATGGTAATATTCCCTTTTAATCTCTGACTTAGTAGCTATAGTGACAGACAGGAACTGTCTGTTTACATGGGTAGCACCCAAGATACACACAATTAGTATCACTTCTAACAATGTAGGTTTGCATTTCAAAGTTCTAGCCTATCTAGCCATAGAATGGCCCTAATTATCATCCACATACCTTTCTAACATGACTTTAAAGCAGGGGTGGGCAAACTTTTTGGCCTGAGGGCCACATCGGGTTTCCAAAGTTGTATGGAGGGCTAGTTAGCATAGGCTGTGCCTCCCCAAACAGCTAGGCATGGCCTGGCCCTGCCCCCTATCCGAGCCCGCCTGCTTCTCACCCCCGACAGCCCCCCTGGGACTCCTGCCCCATCCAACCCCCACTGTTCCCTGTCCCCTGATGGCCCCAGGAACCCCACCCCTGACTGCCCCCACCACCCCATCCAACCCCTCCTCCCATTCCTGAAGGCCCCCCCGGGACCCCTGCCCCATCCAACTACCCCTTCTCCCTGACCGCCGCCAGAACCCCTGCCCCTGACTGCCCCCCGCCGCCCTATGCAACTCCCCGCTTCTTCCTGACTACATCCCCTGGGACTCCTACCCCCATTCAACCCCACTGTTCCCCACCCTCTGACTGCCCCGACCCCTGGGGCCGGGCAGGAGGGTCCCGCAGGCTGTAGTTTGCCAACCTCTGCTTTAAAGGTTGGCTTTGGGTCATTCAGCCTGCAAGCTGTTTAGCCCTTTCTGGCCATGTATTATACTTTGTATAAAATTCATTGCAATTACATAACAGTGGTAGCAATAATGATTTGCATGGTTATAATTTAATTGGCCATCGGACCATATTAATAAGAACATTAATTATGCATAGTCCATTTTTCTCCTTATTTTGTCAGGCGATAAGATGATAGAGCCAGCAGACCCAGCGTAGCCCCTACGTGATGAAGTCTACTTGTATATACTACGGTCTGCTCTGGCATAACTTTTAAACCTGATCTGAACCAGACACAAGCCCACCTGACCCAAACTGAGCCCGAGGGGGTTGAGTTGTTTTCCAGCCCAACCTGACCCTAGTCCTTCTGCCTGGACCTGTGTCAGGATCACTGCTGCCTCCTGCATGCTCCACTCCTGCCAGCCGCCGCCCGCTGCTGCACTGTGTGCATGCTGTGGAGCGAGAGGTGCTGCCACTCCTGGGCACACGCACCCTGCAGCGCACACAGCCCAGTGGGGTGGCGGTGGGTGCCAGAAGCAGGGCACCGAGCCACCACTGTGCCAATCCCACTGGCAGGAGAGGAGAGCCCACCCGGCCCAAGAGAATCAGGTGATTTTTCTGACCCAACCTGAAGCTGACATTGTAGTCGGGTCCCGTCAGGTTGCAGGGTTCTAGTATATATTGTGTGTGTCTTCTAAACCCTAACCCTTCTGGGACCTTTCTGTGTTTTTCCCTCATTCTATGAGCATATAGGTGGCTCTGTCTAGGCAGCCATGAATTAGATGGTTGTCTCCTCCTTTGTGGTGGGTATATCTTCCTAATCACATTCCTATCCCACTTCTGACACCATGGACTGGATCCTCAGTAAATGGGACTTCGAGAGAGCTATGCCCATCTGAGGATATGTGTGTGTGTGTGCGCGTGTATGTATAATATACAGTACACATCGTACTACTGGCGTAGTACGTCTTACACAAAGTCAACAGTTTCTTGGTATTTGTATTAGATTTTGTCTAATGTGTAGCCGTCAGCCAAAACATATAAAAATGGAATCTTTTCCGTCTTTTGGCAGAAATGTTTGGAAACTATTTTGCAACACTAACTAGCACCACATGGAAGGGAACCACCTCCCAGAAAAGCTGTGATCTGTTGTTCGGTATGGCTCATTTCCACGTGTGATATACTGCACGCTGCGAAGTGCTGCAATTTACCAATAGACACATGCCTGCTAGGTACGGTGGTTGATGGCACATGCTGAAGATCCTTCGGAGGAACTGGAGGCCCGGTAGAGCAGCTGTCTGACATCATCAGTGATTTATTATTATTGAACACTAAGAAAAATGTTAGGCAAAACCTGTGAAATCTGCAGAGATCCATTATTGCCTTTACAGACCGCTAGGTCAGTGGTTTGCAACCTTCTTTCATTTGCAGACCCTATAAAATTTCAAATGGAGGTGCAGACCCCTTTGGAAACCTTAGATATGGTTTGGGGACCCCCAGGGGTTTGCAGACCACAGGTTGAAAACCACTGCACTAGAGTATTGTATAGTAATGGCCCAAAGCATAGCAGCTAACAATAGTGAAACTGCAGTGTTGCCGTATTCCTTCTAATAAGGGTGGGCATCTGGTCTGGTAAATACAAACCTACCTGCCTCAACTCCAGCCGGTGGTCTCAGCACTAAAGGCTGGTTCCTAAGCATTTAGCATAAGGGGTGAAATCTTAGCCCATTTAAGGTAATGGGAATTTTATCATTGACTTCAGGGGAGCCAAGATTTCAATGAAAGTCTTAGAGAGCCCAACTCTACCCTCGCTTACTTCCATAGGAGCGATACTTAGGTAAATGGCATTAATGGGATCTGTACCCATGCAGCTGAAGGCAGAATTTTTCCCTTCTAGAGATAACCTGTGTACCGGAGCGAATCCTGTTCCGGCCTACACCTGGGCAACCCCACTGAAACCAGTATGACCCCATGGGTGTCCCTGCGGGCAGAACTTGACCTACTGGGTTTGCACCATGGAGATTCCATTGTTACATAGACTGCGCATTAGGCCCGTGTGTCTGGAATTACCTCAAGCAGCATCTGCTCCCTTCGTGGTGCCAGAAGACTGACATTAAATACAGGGTTGGCAGCAACATTTACATTTGTCTGGCATGGGGATAACTTTGCAGCACAGTCTGTGCCATTTCCTTCTGCTGCACAGAAACGTGGCTGATGATGATGGCAGATGAGGAGCTCAGGTCTTTGACAGGGCAACTTTTAATGTTACTTTACTTTTCTAGAGAAGAGAGATCTGTTAAGTCTAGCACCTGACAACCTGTCATAGGCTGGAGCAGAAGTATTCGGTGGCTATAAAAGAGGGTTGTTTTTTTTAATATCATGCAGAAAGTAGGTATTTCACAGCTCTCACATGTCTTGAGGTAACGTGGACTGGTCATGTGGTAAGAGAACGTGGCAGTAATGCAGCGTGACCGGTCAGGGGAACATGTGATTCTAGGCACCTTGCCAGAGGGGACAGTAGTTTCTCTTTGCACCTGTTCACCTAATGTTTTAACTGCTCTTAAGGGGCTAAAGATATGAAACAAATTCTAGTGGATAACAGCAAATAGTTGTTGCCTTCCCTATGTTGCTGTGAATTTGCAAACTGGGGAGTAGGAACAATGGCAGTACATATCCCTAAAAGTGTACTTCTGGTCACCTTTATCCCCTTAAACCCGGTCTCATTCAGTCTGTCCCAAGTCTGTCAGGAGTAGCTCTGGTGTGGTCCTGTTGAGGCCAGATGTCTTTGTGCCTTACTATAAGCAGGATGGATACAAACATTATTTGACTGCTGGCTGTTCTGTCCCCAGCGACTCTCTGGATAATTCTTGTTTTGGAGTACCGACCGTCTCGCGGACCTACAGTATTTGAGAGACTTTGGGAAGTGGGGTTATCCCATTGTTGGAACTGTGTCCTTGGCTGCTGCTATTCTGTATGGCTTCATAACCCAACCAGGTTACTGTATGGCTTCATAACCCAACCAGGACTGTTACATCAAAGTCTTTTTTGTTTGCTCCTTCTTGAGAAACCCATTTTCCAAAACTGCTGAACCATGCTAATTTTTTTGGTTTTTGACAGCAGACAGAATTTTTTGACTAGTCCACTTAGTTTCACATGCTGGTTTTCAGCTCAGTTACAACAGAGCTAGAGGCAATTCTGTGCCTAGAGTTTCTTGCAAGTCTAGATAATGTTGTAGTATTATGGTCCCCTCTAACATGGCTCAGCGACTTGGAGTACTGGATGAACGCAGTGGGTAACAGTATATCAGGAGCATTCACAGAACATCCAAACTCTATGATTCCCTATGACTCTGGGACTCAATCTGTGTAACTATAATCAACTAGTGTGTTTGCATACCACAATCCTCTGCTCTGAGCTGGAGCTGTTCAGAGGTATGCCATAAGACCCATAATAGATCAAGTGGTAAGGCCTGTTCTTTTGGAGCAGGGTTGTCTGAGTCGTATAGATCTGAGAAGCAGTAGCGTTTAGCATAGGGACAATTGTGAAGTTCTCAGTAGCTACAGATTGGTTAAGTATCAGGGGGGTAGCCGTGTTAGTCTGGATCTGTAAAAGCAGCAAAGAGTCCTGTGGCACCTTATAGACTAACAGACGTTTTGGAGCATGAGCTTTCGTGGGTGAATACCCACTTCATCGGATGCATGATGCATCCGACGAAGTGGGTATTCACCCACGAAAGCTCATGCTCCAAAACGTCTGTTAGTCTATAGGGTGCCACAGGATTCTTTGCTGCTTTTACAGATTGGTTAGTTTTTTAATAACCCTGGAAGTACCTTATATTTTTTCAATTAAAGACGAACCACATATTGTAGCACAAATCAAAGGTTCCTTTTTCAAAGATGTCTTTTACTGCTTTTTAAATACATGCAGTTTGTATTGCAATGTCTCTTCTGTCCAGCGTTCCGTGACTATATAGAGGATTTAATGAAAACACTCTTGTTCCTTCTGTGAGAACAGGCCGTGATGTTACAGAAGGAAGGGACAGCGAATCATCAATCATGAGTTAGAAACACCATGTGCAGGAGAGAGAACTTCATCCAGCAGGAGAAAAATATATATCCACTGACAAAATAAAGTTCTAGGCCATTTGGAAGCAAATTTTAATAGTATACAGTGCCACAAAATGGCTTTTAGTTATCTAATGCTCTTCTTTATAGGTTAATGTGATATAAATATCAGTGTATTAAATTGTCCATATCTTACATTTCATCGATGGAACAGCAGGTTTGTGTCAAATGGAGAGGGAATGAATGACTAGGTCTGATTGTGTAACAGGGATGTGCCACTAGGTTCTGTAGTGGATCCAACCTTCCCCTAAGTTCAGGGATGTTTAGATCCATGGTTTTGGCTTGAGTCCATGCTTTGGATGTTAAAAAGAAGCAAAGAACTCATAAAGTAACATCCTCACTTCTACTCTGTTTATGAATGTACAGCAGAACCAGCTTAGAAGGGATTCTGATACAGCAGGTAGAATAGAAGTCTCCGATTTCAGAGCATTGCAATGTACTGACTGTTGTTTCACTCAGAGTGAAGTTATTCTGTAGAAAAACATGATGTCAAGAGAGTTTGTCTATATTTCTTTGTTCTGCTTTATAGGCTCTAATCTGCAGCAGTCAGCTGTAATCTAGAACATTTGATTAAGGGAATTATTTTAACTATCTGTTACATTGGAGATTTCCCCCCCCCCCCCCCCCCCCCCCGGTTAGAAAAGACCCAAGCAAGAAAATATCAAGGAACACGGATTAAATATATAACACTAAACCAACAGAGTCAAATTCTGCTCTCTATTACACCAGAGCTTCCACGCTGAAGTCAATGCCATGAGTAACAGAGAGCTGAATTTGTCCCATAGCTTTCAAAATCTCCCAGCACTTAATTTTCATCTCTGTGATTGCTAGGAAATTATCCTGGATCGCTCTGAACCATTATTCACAAACTCTATCCCTCTCCTCCTTCTTTAATAGAAAATTAATCAACCAACAGGAAATAAGTGCTGAAAAGCTTCAAGTGGGTTAGAGCAGAATACTGGAGTGAGAAGTTCAAGATGTTCTCTCTTGCTTCATCTTTCCATACCCTCAGCCTATGGCACAGGCCAAGTAAGCAGCTCTTTTGAGGTATCCATCTAAGGCAGGACCAGAATGGTACTCAGACTGCCAGGGCTACTCATCAGCGCTCCCACACAGTGGACTTTCTGCTCACGTTGCCCTTTCTCTGGAAGGGTTTGTCTGTTTTTGCTGAGTCTTTGGTTTTCAGATATGCCTGAGGTGCTTAGGTGCAAAGGGTTCAGTGCCTTTGTGGACTGCAGGAGACTGAGCAGAGACAGGGACCTCCTGCTGGAAGAAGAATCAGTTGGATGGCTTGCTAAGGTGGCCAGTGAGTCGATGATGGGATATGGGTTATCCAGTCCCATGAGTACCTGGAGGGTCAGTGCTCTGCTGACAAAGGGGCTCTGATGGAGCAGACCTCCCGTAAAGCTGCCCCTGGGAAGAATAGTGCTATAGCAATCGTTCTGTTTGCTTGGAGGCTGGTGGATTCACTCGAAGAGGCCGGGATACTGGAAAGACCTTCAGTGCAATGCAAACAGAAAGAAACGCAGGCAAATTAAATGCCGTTTGTAGAGCTAAAGGTTTCATTTCTGTAAGTCCAGAGTGAGTGAGTATTTATGGGGGCTGTCGTTTAAGAACTATTTCAGCTTGATGCTGGTTGTGGCAGATAAAGCAGTTGGCATTGTGCCTATTCATCGCTGATGTTCAGGGAAGATTTGAGCTCTCCTGTGCCTGCTAGAGTGTGAGCTGTCAGCTTCGCTTTCCCTGATTCACTAGGAACCCTGGGCTTTTCCCACCCTGCTCTGATTGACGGGGTCACCTCATGCACTCTGAAGAGCAGCCAAACTGGGATGGTAAATAGCCTGCAAAAAGCACCCGTTTTGTTGTTCATTTCCACTGCAAAGTTATCTGGCCCATCGCATGGGAATGTCTGGGGCCTGGGATGAAAACAAATTACTCCAGCTGGTGATTAAACGGTAATTTAATGTCTCCGAGGAAGCTCACAGTGCGAATATTCCTCAGTTCTCTAACTTAACCCTGAAGACCGAGCACACTGCTTTGGCTTTCCCTTCCAAGGTCACAGTGTTCTGCCCAGGCAGACTCTGGAAGACTCACAAGACCCTCTCACGAGGCTAATGCTTAATTTGGTAATATGATGTGACGGGATCCACCAGGAAAGCAAAAGCTACGAATGCAAGTCCCCCTAGTAGTTCCCGGGGAAGGCTTATTAGTGTCTTGTACTTGGCCAGTGGAGTTGAAGTGCCCAATAGATCGCTAGGTAGCAGCAAGCTTAATTCTTCTGGTTGAAATCAGATGTTGTTTCATGAGTTGCTCTTACCCAACCTTCAGTATGCCAGACCGATAAAGCAGCCACCGGTGGGGGGGAATCAGGAAAGAGTGAGATTCCCTAGTTGAGAAGTAACTGAAGTTAGAGTCAAGGAACAGACCGTTTGGAGAGGGGAGGTGGATTTCACTGACTGCCCATTGGGATGTAATGTCTGTATGTGAAATTGCCCTCCAGTGGCTGGGTCATATAGGATACGGGACCTATTACTAGGTGCAGCAAAGGCAGTTTTCTTTTAGCTCCCAGGGTAGTAACCTGTGTTGTGGTGCTGAAGAAAAAGGGTTTTAGTTCTGGCTTCTCCAGACTAAGTCTGGGTGTTAGTATCATAACTGTGTGTGTGTGGTTTGCAATGTCTGGATTCTTTGCACCAGCCTCTACAAATGACTGTATTAAATCCTGTATCTGGAGAGAGAACATTGTAATTGACAGAGGTGGCATCCAAGGTCAGGCTGGTGTGTTAGAGATGCACAGCATGGTTTCCTACAGCAGCATAAGGTTGTGCGGTCCATGGTCAACAACACCACTCCTTCTATTTCTCAAACAATAAATCAATCTTACAGTGTCACTCACTGTCTGTTAGCAACAAGTTTAATGTTCGAGCGAGGGAGCCCCAGAAAGATGAGAAAGATTGAGGATTATCGATTGCGTGTTACTCACAGGATCTAACGACCCCTTGTTTGACTGTGAGTGAATATGGAACAGTTGATGTTTGGAATGATCAGATTTATGATGGGCCAAAGTACAGAACAATCTCTGGTTAAACCAAGCTAAAGCTGAATATCCTGTGCAGCCAAGACACCATAGTCTGGTATTTGATGGATGCAGAAGGGATTAAACAGAGAGAAGATATTATAGGCAGATACAACTGTGCTCCCTGTACATGCAGCATAATTCAGACCATGCTGGTGCTTCGGAGAGAGTGGCAGAAGCCTGCTCATAACCATGTAACACAGATATTAATATTTAATTTCTGTAGTACCCAAGGGCCCCCATTGGGGTCAGTGCACCTTTGTGCTAGGTGTTATACAAACAGAGTCCTGTTCTGAGGAATTCTCAATCTAACATAATCCAGTGTCCTGCATAACTCATAACAGGACATGATGTTTCCGAGGAAGGCAATCTCTTCCATTGTAGTGTGCAGCGTATCTTTCTTTGAAATGATTTTCGTGTCTGGCATATATGGAGTAGGACTCAGGTTTATAAGATGCTACATGTGTGTACAGACTCTTAAGGCTGTAGAAAAGACATGGTAGTGTATGTGAATTATGTGATTTTTTTTGCAATGGAAGCGTGTCTCAAAAATGCGTGTCAGAATGTGACGGTTTGTGTGGCCTCGCAAATAAGGACTCCTTTTCAGGAGTCCCGTCTCTGCGTGAGCAGGGATTAGGACAAACAGAAGCCAGAGATCTGATCTGCTCCAGCCCATTGATGTGCACAGATGCTGTCCCACCCACACACCCCCTCGCTCTCCCTCTTTTTCTCCCACCTCTGCTCCCTTGGAGTTCCTTTGATTGTGAAAAACATTTGGGCCTACGAGGTGCTTTGTCAGGTTTCACTGTATATGCTGTGAAAGCTGGTGCCGTTCGTACACATTCAAAGAGCCCTGCACATAGGTGCTGAAGAGTAGAGTGTCATCCCTGGGGAAGATTAAATTGTATCACTAAGTTGTCCCTTAAAAAATACCCTTACCCTGCTTGTTACTTTCCACAAATAGGTTGGACGGCTCTTGATTTTGAAGGAACTACCTTTAGAAAAACAACGAGGAGTCCGGTGGCACCTTAAAGACTAACAGATTTCTTTACCCACAAAAGCTTATGCCCAAATAAATCTGTTAATCTTTAAGGTGCCAACGTGTGACGGTGTACCCCATAAGGCTTTGTGGAATATGCTTATGAATGTAGCTTATGAATGTATATATGACATAACTAGAATATGTTTTATGCTATATATGCCATGTAGCATATCTGTGTAAAGGTTATGATCTACTGAATACATTTCTTCGATTTGTATGCATGTATCATTTTTGTACTTGAAGTTAGGAATATTGGCTGTCTACTTGCTTGATAGCCTTAGTAAAGCATTTGGCCAGCAGATTAAGTGCCCAATTAAGAACCATTTAAGCCAACAATAAACTTGGAAACGCCAATCCACATCGGCGATTTCCCAGGAATGTGGCTTGGCTGGTAAGAAACTCAGTCATGCATGGACATGTGACTTGTCCATGTGACTTCAAAACTTCATCTTGGAGCTGGAAGTTGGGCATCTGAGTGTTAAAGACAGGAATACTTCTGTACGCTGCTTTCAGGTTAAGTCTGCAGCTTTGGGGCAACTAATTCAGACCCTGGGTTTGTGTTGGAGCAGACGGTGTGTCTGGCTCAGCAAGACAGGGTGCTGAAGTCCTAAGCTGGCAGGACAGGAGAGCAGGGGCAGTAGAAGTCTTGGCACATCAGGTGGCAGCTCCCAAGGGGGTTTCTGTGATCCAACCTGTCACACACCGGACTCCTCGTTTTTGTGGATACAGACTAACACGGCTACCCCTCTGATACTTGGTACCTTTAGAAATGCAGTGATTGTTTTTCTCCCCCAATTGAATCTTATATTGACAGGCTGTGATTTTTTGCTCTGTGGCTGAGCAAATGAGTTTCCAGCTAGAGAGTATCCTGTCAGGAAAAACCCTCTGCCCCGGCATGCATGGGACTAGTTGACCTACAGTAACAGGGTTTTTCTTCTTGAACTCTCATGTTTCTCTGAGCTTGTCGACTCCATTGAGACAGGACTCTGCTCTCAAAAGCCTCTGGAAATCAGCCATTGCCGGCTTCTCTCATACTCAGGTTTTAATCTGTATCTGAAACTTTTCAGGTTGAAAATCTTGGTTTAAAACTCCTGAGTTCTTCTCTCCTCAGAACTGAAAAGAACATCTGAGCCTCGGCACCTGAAACGCAGACTTCATCTCACGATGCGTTCTGCTTAGGTGATAATTGGCTCCTGAAGGGAATTGGAACTGGGAGCTCAGTGCACCCAGGAAAGACTAATAGAGGCAAACTGGAGGTTAAGTTTGAACAAGATAGAGAGGCAAATGTGGGCAAATTACCAGCCGCTGTATTGAAAATTCATCTTAATCCTGCAGTGTGGCTTCATGCTGAAGATTGTCCTGTGGTCTCAGAAATATCCTTTCCAGTCCAACCGCTAATTAGAATAGGCCTTTGACCGCAGGTCGCAGGAGGGTGTGTTTGGTTTTTTTTAATAATCTTTCACTTACTTCCTGCCATTTCTAGAGGGGGTGGGAATTAGAATAGCTTTTGACACATTTGTAGGTGATTAATTAAATCCATCCCTGCAACCTGGGTTACACAGTGGGAAACCAGCTAGCAGAAATAATTCTTATTAACTGAAGAATCACTTGGTGAAATTGATTCTTTTTTCCTAGCCTTGGAATTTCTTCAACTGACCCATGTTAATTTGTGTTATGAAAACAATTCCTACTTTTTTCTAACAATGAGCTGCAGTGCACTGTGGGACTAACTGTGACTCTTCCTGAGACACGACGGTCCCTGATAGACGATTATAGTCATTCTGCCAACTTGAGAGAAATGAGTCGCTCCCCTTCAGTGGGCAGCCAGCCTAAAGTGTGTCTCACAAGAGGCCTCTGGTTACATTTCCCAACTAGCAGAACCAAACTTTATGATGGAAGTTTGATAGACTCAGATTGATACCCTCCCACACAGGGTAGTGGCAAAGCAATGCATATGTTTATACTGCCATCGGAGGTGTGACTGCCGCCCGGTTAGACGTACCCGGGCTAGCTTTACCCATGCTGGCATGACTAAAAGCAGCAGCGTAGATGCAACAGCATGAACTTCTGTGCAGTCTGTACGTGCACGCTGGTGACCCAGGGTCTGTACTCACGTTGCTACTCCATGCCCTCGCCAACTACATGGCGATTTTTAACCATGCTGGTGTGGGTCTGTCTCCCCGAGCTGTGGTCACACCCGGGACTGGAGGGTGGCATACTTCGAGTGTTCCTTTACAGGGCCAGTCCCTCCAGCTCAGGCTTGGGCCTGAAATCTGTTCCTTGTGTCACTTCATTCAGACGTTCATCGTGCTGCGGGAAATGTATTTCCACGTCCTGCCCCTCATTGTTTCTCACTCGTTCCCCTCCCCCCCCTTTCTCTATTGAATGTGTATTCGGAGATGGGTTCCAACCAGTTCTCCGCATCTGAACAGCCCCCAAACTTGGCTGCTTGTCCCTGTCACTACAACAGAACAAATTACAGCCCCAGGCCACTCTTTTGAATAGTGACTAATGATTCTGAATGCCTCAGTGGTGGAGTCCCCAGCTGGAGAGAACTTAACGGCCCTGGCTCTGAGCGGGTGGCTCCTTAGTGAAAATCAACCCCTTTAAGGTGTCTGAAGCTGGGGCACTTCAAAACAGAGGCACCCAGAGAACTCTTGACAATCTTGACCCCAGACTCAAATGAATCCCCAAGTTCTGGAGAAGGTCTGATCAGGTCCATCTCCCGTCCGTGTGGGGTGTGGTGCTCATGACAATGGAGCCATGCTGTGTCAATAGGGCTAGCATGGGAGAAGGCAATAGGACTTGCATTCATTTGGCCGATTGTGAGAGACGTGAAACCCAAATACAAGTAGGACTTTAGCCTGCATGAAATAAGAAAGTGATAACACCGTGAGCTCAGCATAATGCTGGCTGGCAGCATTCAAGCTTTCCACAGGCAACCTGGCAACTGTTAATGGGTTTTAATCCTGACCTGCAATATTCTGCTTTTCCAGTCCTGTGTCTCTCTTGACCAGAGATTACCGTTCATTCTGAACCAGTATCAGGGGGTAGCCGTGTTAGGCTGTATCCACAAAAACAACGAGGAGTCCGGTGGCATCTTAAAGACTAACAGATGTATTTGGACATAAGCTTTTGTGGGTTAAAACCCACTTCTTCAGATGCATGGAGGTTGCATCTGAAGAAGTGGGTTTTTAACCCACAAAAGCTTATGTCCAAATAAATCTGTTAGTCTTTAAGGTGCCACTGCACTCCTCGTTATTCTGAGCCAGGCCATGATGTGGTCTAGGAACATGTCCACTAAGGATCAAACTCATTCCAATTTCGACAGAGGCTGAGTTAGTTACATTTCTCTCCCTGCTGGGATAGGCAAACAGGTTCAGGAGGAACCAACTTGTATCCCCTTGACTATAATTCAAACCAGCTAGAAACCTTGTACTAAAGACACTCCAAAGAAGGGAGGTGTGGAGAATATAGCAGAAAATTATCCCAACTCCTTTAGACCTAAAGAAGGGCCAGTTTGCATTTTTAGCAGAGAACAGCCAAACACTGCAAGATTCAGATCCAGATTTTCAAAGCCCCCAAACTTTGGACAAATCCAGATCCAGGGTTTTGGCTCTTCCCACTAGAGAGGGGCATGTGGAAGCAGGGGAAGAATTAACAAGGATTTGAAGGGGATCTTAATGCATGTCAGTCAGTTAGCAAGAGTTAGGCCAGCTGTAACCCTAATGACGTGAGACTTCTAAAAGTGAGGATGGTGTGAGGCGAGAGAAAAAGAACCGTGTAAAAAGTTATTACGACCTTGTAACTGATAACCAAATATGCAGACTGGTGTCTTCTAGGAGTGAGAAAAATAAGATAGCAGGATGGCTTATGTATAAACAAAATGCAGTTGTTGCTCATTATCGTCTGTATTATTGCTAGTTATTGTCTGTAACAAAGGTATAAATGCTTGCTGTAATTGTTTACCAGTTGAGAGACCTGTCCGGGACTGGGGTGACCCTGTGTCCTAGGGCACTCCCTCCCTCTATTGTAATTACTAGAGAAAGAATAAAGTATTTGATTTTGCTGCACCCAAAAGAAAAAGCGAGAACTGAGTTTTTCTCCGACAATTTGGGGGCTCGTCCGGGATGGCAACGCCCACGGACCCACAGACGGCTACTACGGATCGTTCCCCTTCAAACCCCATGGCGCCACATGAGAGGTATGAGACCTTTTGAAATCTCTATTGGGGTATCGGAGGAGGACTGTCCATGGGGACGTCTGTCTCTGCTGGGCTCACGCCATCTGAACTTATTGACTGTGCAGCAAGATCAGATGCAAGTGGTATTGGGGAAAGGCCCCAACAAGGTTAGTTTATAGCAGTACTGGGAACTGCTGAGTTGGCCAACAAGGTAATGCATTAGGTAATGCATAGGTAAATGCATTAGGTATGCACCGGTGCTGAGGGGTTTTTACCGCCTCAAGAGGGGTTGTCATACCGCCTCATGGTATTGGGTCCGGACCAGGTAAAGATGCATCGTGGTTTTAAAAAAAAAAAAAAAAGAGAGAAAAAAGAGGCCTTGGTGTGTGTGTGTGTGTGTGTGTACACCAGTGTGAGTGACTGTTACCAGAAGACGCCCAGAGTACCCTGTGAAGCGAAAGCTCGTGACCAGGACTACTCTAACGCAAGCCCGGTAACTAGTGGATCTTTAGGAGATCTGACCCACGGTGGGCTGACTCGGCCTGGCATCGTCCGGCGAGGAAGCTACCTGGGTCTAGGAGTGTGTGAACCCATCTTCCCTCCCCTTTCCTTTCCGTGTGGGCTACTGACAGTCTGATCATCTCACTGGATGCAATCAGAGTGAGCGGCGCCGTCTCCCAGAGACTAGCCGATGCTCTTTGCTGAAGGGAGGTGTAGGAGAGTCGTGGTCATCCTCGTTAGTCTCTCCTGTGTGAGTACCCTGTAGGGAAAGATCCTTAGTTTATGAGCCGCTAGCGCGGACAGGGCACCCTCCCTGTGTGTGTAAGTGAAAAATAGGGGGAGGGACAGTCTAAACATTCCACCTCACCCCCTAAGGGTACCCCAGCATGTTACATATACGTACATTATGGTCCTAAAACCTGCAGGTATTTAAATGATTGGAATCTTTGCACGCGTGAAAATCTATCTAAACAATGCCCATTAGAAGGTACCTTCAATCTAGGTAAGATCATACATCTCAGAGGAGCTTTTAATTACCAAAAAAGCCTCTGACACAGTGTGAGCAATTTGTCTAGGAATGGGTTAATTTGAAATTCAGCTTGGCCCAGAGATAAGAGAAAGTTGCTCTGTGTTCAAGGTCAAGAATCAACGCAGACTATGCTAAGTACAAAGAAAAACTGCTTTCGGCCCCAGCTGACTGTGAAAAAATATAGACAGAGGCAAACCAAAGGCAATACAAGTTACAGAACTGAGATTACATTTGCAAAGCTTAACTGTTCAGTGAGATCCAACAGTGTGTCTTTGCAACCCCGGAGCCGGTGTGGCTTGGTGACACTGGAGAAGCCACAGGCAGCTGACCTGGACTGGAATCTCTGAAAAAGACACCGCAGGAGATTCCAGAGTATAAAAGAACAGGCCTCCCAAGAGCGGAAGCATGTTGGAAATTCTGGACAAGTTGTATACAGGATAATCTCCCGTCCACCTATTCCTCTTCTCTGAATGTTATACACAGATGTGGCCAATCTGGGCAGATGTGTAAGTATTAAAGTGGCTTAAGGCTTGGGGCATTCATATTTTTCCTGAGTGATGTGGGAGCGTTCCCAACACTCTCCATTGTTGTTTTATTATTTTTAATGAAGCTTTAAAATTTGGTTATATGGTGTATTTTCTTTATTTTCCCCCAACGTCCTGCAGTGTCAGCCTGATCACCTGACATGAGGGATGGATTGGTAACAGAAATTTGTCACAGTTTGGTGAGCAATTAAGAATGGGGGAGCCCTGCAGAATTTCACCATCTATCTGTTTTACCCTTGTTATTTTATGTTTGCTTTGTTTGTGTTATATGTTAAGGATTGCATGATTAAAGGTAAGCCCTAATAGAATAAGGAAACACTATCTGGTTTTGGTGCACTATCTGGTTCTAGTTCTGTTCTGTTTAACCGGTTACTGTTGTTTTTCTGCTCTGTTCATTTGGGCGTTAGGTGTGGGCGGAACTGAACTTCTCGTTCGTAATTCCTCAAGGTGGAAGCCATGTGTGCGATGAAGTTCTGAGGTTGTATTGAGATCCTTCTGTCCCGTCCCCTGTAACAGACAATGTAATAGACGTAGGAAAATCTGGCTTAGACTGTAATTCTCTCTGCTCTCTGTGTAATTTTCTTTTCTGTTTAAGTGTCAGCAGACAAATGGGTGGGTCTCTGGATAAACCCCCTAAAGTGGTTTGGATTATATGTTAAGTAAATGGCCTTTACCCAATGGCCATGTATTTTTGCCCAGGTGGCAAGCCTCATGAGGGAGGATTCGAATAGCCTTGTGAATAAGAATGTTTAGGAGAAGAGACCAGGAAGGGTGGGGGCTAGTTGAGAAGCCCACCCTCCTAGCTGAACTGGTAGTGGAACAACCAGTGCCCATGGAAGGGACGGTTCAGCCAGAGAGGCAGGATCGGGCCCAAGCGGGCAGGCAACGGACAGAGAGATTGGAAAACAGGTTGGAAAATGTTGTGGGTGTAGTGGAAGGAAGAAGTAAGTAAGTGTAAGCATGGGGATTTCAGATACCCAGGACAATACTTGAAATGGTGATTTGAGTTGATAAAAGTGACTGGATCCCTGCACCTCCCAGAGGTCTGGGTGTTCAGATTCAGGATATTGGTTTAGTCGTCTGTCTAGTCTTGTGTACAGGGCAGTGTTATCCTAATCACATTGTTTCACCCTTCTCCACTAACGAGTAGATTTTATTCCTGCCAGCTAACAAGGCCATTGTTGCTTGAATTATTTCTAACATTTCCTTGGGAGGAAGCCATCCTCGTGTGCCCATGATTCTTTTCTCAAATGTCAGCAGTTGCACTGCTGCCAGGATTAGGGGAGGAGAATTATTCACTAGCAGCTTCTTGGCTAAGTGTGGGAGATTCCAATCATGATACCAGCCCAGCTGCCTGCCAGCTGCCGAGAAACCTTCGGCGCTTTCCCCCGTTACAAACAGGACTGCACTTCTGGAAGGACATCCCAGTTCCTTCATGGAATAAATGTGTTGTCCTGAAACTGAGCGATCCCTGGACTTGGTAAAGCTTGTTCCTGTGACAGAGGCTTGTCACCTTAGAGCAGTGGTTCCCAAACTTGAACAGCCTGTGAACCCCTTTCACTAGCACGTCAAGTCTCGCAAACCCCCCTCTTAAAAATGAGTATTTCCAGGGATTTTCTCCTGTACCTGCGTATAAATTATAAATGCAGTGATCTTTGAAATATAAAATTTGTTTTTATAACATGCTTATTACACACTATTTATTATTAATTATTTATCATTGCTGTATTTTTATTACATTATGAAAACGGTAACACTCTTCAGAGATCTCACTTTTCCAAGATCTCACTCGAGAGTTCCCCTTACACAAGCATTCAGGTCTTGAGCAGTCCAGGCAAACAACACACGTTACAACAAAGCTTAAACTTGTTCCTCATAATAATTTTAAAATCAATACTAGCTGCCTATTTAATTTAAAAAACAGCAAAAAATATTCACCTCCCTTTCCATTTCTGATAAGGAGTCTTGAAGTTTAAATGTCCTCAGTGTTACAGATATGTTTGCTTTGATCTGCTTAGCTCTTGGAAGTCCAGGGTATCCGGGCTGCCGGCCCCGTGCTGCCCAGGGTCCCTAGGGACAGCTCTGTCTGCCACTAGGGAATTTTTTCCCCAGAACCCCCTGTAACATTTCACGAGGCTTATACACAAAAGCTGAATCGAGTGATGGAAACTCCAGGCAAAATCCTAGGGATTGGGGAGTTGGAGGGGGAAGAGTTCACTTCTTTTTAAGATCAGCTTCATAACCAATCATTTTGAGATGACCCTGATAAGGCCTTGCTTTGTCCAAAATGGTGGGACTTTATTTTAGGATTGAGATGATATGGAAATCAAGGAATGTAAACATCTGGGCTACTCTGCCAGGGGAGGCAGGAATGTCCCAAGCGATGAGCGGCAGACAAGCTCGGAGCGTTCACTTTAAACGACAACAGGGTGGGTCACTGCTATGCCAAGATTGCTTCTTTCCACCTTGGCCTTAGGTTTCTTCTCTAACCGTCCATCGGTTTTGGTACATTTGGGGAGAGCTAGACACTCTGTTGAAATCTCCTTGACGCGGTGTTGGAGAACGCTGGTAGACGAGTGAGTTTTATTTGCACAAGTTGCTCCTTGCTGCCCGCTCTGAGGGCCTTTAATGTTTTGGTTCTGAGGCATGGAAATGGGGGGGCTGCATTTCACGGATCAGCTTTTCCCAGGGACAGTGGTTAATAATAATAAATGACTTTGTGGACAGGTAGCCTGCTGGTCAAATGCGAGGCTTGTTCTTCACTCCCCTGCGGCAGCCAGAGTTTGGACTTGGCTGCAGGGCGCCATGCAGATAAATGACATCCCCCCATTTGGAATGGAAACATTAACTTCGAGATGCTGAGCAAACCGTGCTGGCTGGATCTGGGGCAAAGCCCTGTCCTGTCCGAACAGCAAGGCATTAGGAGTCTCTTTCTTCCCCCTCACACCATTCCCACTCCCCCATCAGGACAGGATCTCTCTCCACTGCAGAGTTGCCAGGCTCATAAAAAGCAATGTGGGAGGTTGTGAGGCAGTGGAAGTTTTATTACAATCTAAATGCTCCTTGCACACCCTTTACCCTTCAAGGTCAAGTATTTTCTGCCAAAACACTTATATAGGCTTATCTGATGCACTTTTTTTTTTTTTACTCTTTTATAGTAAATGCAAAGGGAGATCCGTGAAAATATTTTACGTCTGATGAGGGGTCACCATCCTGACAAGGCTGGGAAGATTAAGCTGCAGCTACAGAGAGAAATTTTAGGAATTCTCCCACTGCTGGCTTAGGTGCCTAAATACCTTTTCAAATCTAGCTCTAACTCCTGCTTGTTTGCAACATACTAGATAAAGTTTGACCCAATCTAGTATTCAGTGCCTAAGGGAGTTAGGTGCCTGACTTCCTTAAAAAATCTGGCTCTTAGTGCCCGTAGAACTCAAAAAAATTCCTCTTGGTTTCTGTTCCATTCCATAGGGCAAAGCACTTGTGAGAAACTCGCCTATGAAAAACCTGTCGGCGGGAGCTGCTCCTACAAAGCTGGCTTCTGTATCTTATTTTTATAGCTGTTTCCTCAGTACGCTCAGAGTGGGTACGCCCAGTACGCCAAAGGCTACCGGTGCTCATGTGTCTCCGGGTTTGTGGGAAGTGTGTACAGCTGGAGGGAGCTAAGGAGCATCACGTGACAATCTGGCTTGAGGGACTCTGTTTGAAATGGCAGCAGGTTCTTCTCTGGTGATCCGTATTGAGATTAAATATCTCACTAGGCTTCATGACCTACTTCGATTAGACCGACCCTATCCCTGCGGTAGGAGGAGTTGGGGCTGGAGGGTGCTGGCATTTTGTTTTCCAGCCAAAGGCTGAGATAGGCAAAGCCCTGAAAAAAAACAGAGGACGACATCAGATCTGGCTCCATACCCTGACCCTCTAGAAAACGTGTTCCCAAGCTACCTAGAGCACTGGAAAGCAATGCCGACTGCTGTGTCTCATCCTCTGGCTGTCATTGGAACAGGAGGGAACGGGACAGCTGCCTGCTTAAACTTTCCCAAACATGATCTCGGTTCCAATAAAATAAACAGTTTAGAGGAAGCGAAACCCTGGGCACATCCTTTGGCAGCCAATTCCTCTTTAATTGCAGGAAGAACATTGGGGATATATTTTTTTTTCCATTCCTTGGGCTGGTTTCTGAGGAGAAAACTGAGCTGAAGGATCAGAGATGAAGTTTCCTTCCATCTTTGTTTTCTTTTCATTTGCATTCAAGGAATGTCGCTTTCTTAAAGCCCCCGGAGGCACAAATAATGCAGCTGAGAACCCTGCGGCTTGCCTTAGAGATTTTGACAGCAAACTGTTAAGTTTTCAAGTTCTCTGCACCCTTTTTCTGGAGGTCTGTGTTATTTAATAGTGCTAATTACTAAAGGAAAGAGCCACCGTCCATTGAAGTCAGTTGGGAGGCTTTCTGTTGACTTAAATGGGCATTGGAACAGGCCCTAATGCTGGGCCAATCCAGGTTGGTGGCCTTCCAAGCCATTCTTAAGACTGTCAGGTTCCCCCGCTCCCTTCCCCCACATCAGATTTCCTAGAGTCCTGTGGTTGGCTGGGGTTACTCCCCTGGTTGCTTGCAGGCTGTGGGGATGGGTTTAATAGTTAACATCACCTCTCCTCTGCAAATTGCAATGAAATTTCCTATCCTTAATTACTTCAAAATGCTTGTAAAGTGGGTATAAGCCCCACTGTACCGCTGGGTAAACCGAGGCACAGAAGGGAAGAGTTTGCCTATGCTGCAGAGGAAGACAGGCGGTGTCAAGTCCCAGAGCCCAGGTCAATTGACTTGGGCTTATGGTGCTTGGTCTGCCGGGCTAAAAATAGCAAAGTAGGCAGGGGTCTCGGAGCCTGGGCTCCAGCCCAAGTGGGAACACCTACACTGCTATTTTTAGCCTTGCAGCCTGAACCCCCGGAGACAACGTGGGCTAACCCAGGCTCCCAGACTGTGGATTTTTCTTTGTCATGTTGACATGTGCAAGTTCCTAGCAGTTTCACTCGTTTAATTGCTGGCAAGTCTCCTGGATTTTCCAAGAGCACCTGCTTGTTTAGCCCATGCTTGCTAGAGTTTGATCCGATCTAGCATGCAGGGCCATCTGCGTCTTCTCTTGGTGCTCGGTGTGGGGAGTTCCCATCGCCTTCCTACTGCCACTAATAGTTAGGAAGAAACTTGCCCTGTGATCGGGTTAGTCTGTAATCCCCTACTGCAGGGTTTCTTGCACCTTATTCTAAGGCACCGGCCCCTCTCAGAAACAGGATACTGGACTAGCTGCACCCAGCTCCGCTTACTCGGTACTTTCTTAGTGCTTTAGTATGTCAGCATATAGTGTTGCACTAACTGATTAGACTGATCTAAAACATTCATTATAACTAATGTCTCTCTCAAACTGGAGCAGAATAGTCAGCGTTTCTTTTCTCTCTTTAGCAGCTGCAAGGAGGGTGTAACAAGACCCAGGGACACTTTTAAATGATACCACAAACCTTCAAGGCTGATTCAAGGAAATTCCCCTCCTGTTTTTGAACTACAGATGCTCCCTGGGTTATGCAAACCCGGACTTATGGAAAAAGTTCCATACGTTCCGTAAGCTTTTTTTTTTCTCTTTAATTGTCGGGTATACGTCGTATGCAAAATTCGACTTACGCAAGGTGTTCTGGAACGGGGAGCATCTGAATTGGTTTGGGAGCTAATCGCCCATGATGCCAATAGACAATGTAATTTTTTTTTTTTAAAAACCTTTGCTTTTGTCATTATTCGCTGAGTATTTATGGCCAAGCACAATGCTGCCTGGACTTTATTCCCTTAACATGCAGCCACTCAGGCTGTCGCCATCATAGGTATGCTGAGGGCCTGTTTATTGTCCGTCATCAGATGTATTTGGCTGTTGTATTTTGCATTTTTCAATTCTCCAGAATCGTATTTTATTAACTCTTCCACTCCTGTAGGTCCCATTGGCTTTTTCTCTCCTTTATTCCCCTGCCCCTTACTGCAATCTGTCCCACTCATCCCCTTGTCCTTCCCATCTTCCCATCCCTGCAACATCTTCCACCCACCAACTATTTTTCAGTTAATGATTTTTAACATGCTTACAAAAATATAGTGGTTTGCTACCAGCATGTTCCAGTGAATTTTCTTATTATGGGCCTTGTTTCATTCTTTGAGCCAGCAGGGTTGTGCTGATAAGACCTGATTCACCAGTCTTTTCCTACCACTGCATTTACACAGGGAGTTGAAGGAAAGGATGAGCTTCTGGAACAACCTCCCGGTAGGAGTTGTGGGGGGCAAACAACCTGATTAGTTTTAAGATTGATGCGTTTGAGTGGGATTGGATGAAGAGGTTGGCTGTTGGGATGGAGGTCTGGGCTTGGTTGGTGAATTCTTTTTCCTCCCTCCCGTTCATTCTTTCGGTTTCATGGGCTCTTGCAATTATTTGATTAGCATCTGCAGGTCCCGCAGCAGTTCCGTTTTCTTTCAATTACTATGCATTTGTCACATTTTAAAGACCGAAGACATTCCCGCCGATAGATATGTATTTACAGGGGACGGGTAGAGAGAATATGCTTTAATTTGCCTTCCCGCAACTAAAAGGACTGTTAGCATAGATTCCAAAGCCAGAAGGGACCATTGGGATCATTTAGTCTGACCTCCTGTATAACATAAGCCAGAGATCTTTTCCAAAATAAAAACATCTCACTTTGATTTTGAAATGTTCAGTAATGGAGAATTCACCACAAGTCTTGGTAAATTGTTCCAACAATTAATTACCCTCAAAAATGTATGCTTTCTTTCCAGTCTGAATTTGGCTACCTTCTACTTGCAGCCATTGGGTCATGTTATAACTCTCTCTGCTAGCCCGATGAACCTATTATTTAAATATTTGTACACATCTACATATACTTATAGGCTAATCACTATAAGGCAGGTTTTCTTATCCTTTAATCAGTTTTATGGCTCTTTGCTGAAGCCTCTCCAATTTATCAACGTCCTTCTTGAATAGTGGAATACTGGACACAGTGTTCCAGCAGCAGTCGCATCCATCCCAAAAACAGAGGTAAAATAACCTCTCTCCTCCTACTCGAGACTCCCATTTATGCATCCTAGCATCGCATTAGCTCTTTTGGCCACAGCGTTGCACTGGGAGCACCTGTCCAGCTGGGTATCCACCACAACCCCCAAATCTTTTCCAGAGTCACTGCTTCCCAGAACAGAGTCCCCCATTCTGTAAGTGTGGCCGACATTCAGCCATTCTTAGTTTGCTTGCGCCCAGTTTACCAAGCGATCCAAATCGTTCTGAATCCATGACCTGTGCTCTTCATTATTTACCCCTCCCCAATCTTTGCATCATCTGCAAAACTTTCAGTGATGAGTTTGTTTTTCTTCCAGGTCATATGTAATACTTCTTATCAACTGTAGGGCCCTGCTGAACCCAACTGGAAATACACCCACTCACTGACCATTCCCCATTTACAGTTACGTATTGAGACCTATCAGTTAACTATTTTTTAATCCATGTAACATGTGCCATGTTCATTTTATATAGTTCTAGGTTTTTTTAATCCAACAGTTATGGGGTACCAAGTCAAAGCCTTACAGAAGTCTATTATGTCACCACTTTTACCTTTTAATAACCAAATCTGTAATCTCATTCAAGCTAATGTCATATATTTTTACAGGATCTATTTTCCACACATCCATGTTGATTTGAAATCATTACACTACCCTTCTTTAACTCTTCCTTAATTGGAGTCCCGTATCAGCTGCTCCATTATGTTGGAATCCAGGATCTTCCCTGGTGCTCCAAGATGCATTAAAAAAAAAAATCAACATTAACAGTCCAGTCAGTTCCTCATCCACCTCTTTTACAACTTGTGTATGCAAGTTATCTGGACCTGTTGATTTTAAAATGTCTGTGGAATGGAAGAATATTAACATCACCATCTGATGAAACTATATCATCTGTTTTTCCCCAACTACAGAACAGAAATATTTGTTAACACTGCCTCATTATTGATGATTCTAGCATGTGAATTAGAATTTGAAAGCCAGGTTATGGCAGATACTAACAATATGTCACTTTCATTCATCCAGTCCATGATTATCTGGAATTGGAAGAAAAGGAGACAAAACATTGAAAGTATGGCAGGCACATGGATCCTTGACATATGTAGGCTGGTAGCATCTTGTGTTGAAGATGATTCTTAGGGATCTGAGCACTCTGAAGAGAGGGAAGCTTTAAGGATGCCTATTGTGAATGCTAGGTTCTTGGGGGAGAGATTCCTATTGCCGTTTCCTTCCCTGACAATATGGACTTGAGTAAGGGTGGATGATGCCAAAGAAATTTGGTTTTAGGTTTTGCTGAACTTGCAGGTCACAAACCTGAACATGGCCTCTGGAGAGGAGACCACGGTGCATGCCTCGCTCCATCCTCTACACCAGGTTGGTACATGAGGAGATTCTTAGTTGATTGCCAGCATCTGTGACCTGCAGACAAATCAAAAGGAGGATGAATGTGCTTGCTAACAGTCTCCAAGTGCAGGGCAGAACTGAAACAACCATCCCCAAGCCCCATCTTATGTGGCATGGACAAAGATGATGTAACCTGGTGTCTGCTAGACCCAAACTGTTCAACGGGCTTGTTAGGACTGGCTCCGTTTGCTGCCCACACCATTCATCCATTGCTCGCCGGCCAGCCTTCAACGTGAAAGGCCTCCATCCGAAATATGGCCACTGGTTTTAGTTGATGCCACCGTCTTGTTTGAGAAGTAGGGAATGCTTAGGGTTCTTGTACCCAGTGCATGCCCAAATGCACAGAGTAGTTCGTGAGAGGGCAATTTGCATTTCTTTCCAAACTCTATTGAATTCTCTTTGATGAATGCTCCCACCTCAAGTACTGTTACATCTTTTCCTCCAGTTTTAGGCACTAGACATGCACAGTAGTAGGATTGCCTTGGGAAAATAAGCAAGCACAACAATTAGCCTGTTGTTTTGTCTGGAACAGAGAATGTGATGGTGTATGGTATCGCTAATTGTCCCTGAAAGAGCGTGTCAGCAAATGCATGAAAAGCAGAACTGAATAAGAGCAGTCTGGCACTCAAATAGTCCCTCTCCACCCACATAGATTAAGCTTCCACTCCTGTGAGAGAGGTCCTGTACTGGAGCCATAACAACCTGCCCTGCCAGAAGAGCGGTTTTAAAGCAGGAATTCCAGGTTAGTCAGTGGAAAACTCCCTGGAGGGTAGGAGAGATTTTAAGACTCCCGGTGGGGGCGACTGGCTGTGCCTCAGTTTACCTGCTTTGCAGGGGGGTGTCCCCCTGCACCTGGCAGGGGTCCCTAGTGTGTGGGGAGCTGGGGGGGGGGGGGGAGAGATAGGTGTCCCGGGTGCAGCGTCCAGACACGACGCTGGCTGGGTCAGGGGGCTCAGCCTGGCTGTGGGGAACTGAGTTGAGATGGGTCCCAGCGCAGACCCGGCAGCTGGTGAGTCGGTGCGCGGAGCTCCCCCCCGGGCCCCCCCCCCCGATGAGTCCGTGGCGCAGGGACCGACCCCCCCCCCCAGCGCGCGCGCGGCCGCCCGAGCCGCGCATGCGCAGTGGGGAGCCGCGCGGGGCGCCGCCATTGGCCGGCGCTGGGTGGGCGGGGCCGGGCGGCGGCATAAAGCCGGGGGCGGCCCCCGCGCGGGGAGCGGCGGCGGCTGTTGCCTCCGGAGCAGGAAGGAGGGAGCGGGGCTGCCCGGACGGGACCCGACCCGGAAGACCGACCGGACCGTGGGGGCCCGGGCCCGGCGCGCGCAGGTGGGTGAGACACCCCTGGTCCCATTCCCGGGTAGCGGAGGCCTCGGCGTGGAGCTCCCAGCCCCGCCCCCCTCCCCACGCGGCTCGGAGCTGGGCCGGGCTCAGGCCCCGCTGCAGCTGTTCAGCGAGGCTCCGGGTGAGGCGGGAGCCGGGGGTGAGAGTCGGGGGGGGGCGGCTAAGGGGCAGGGAGTCCTGGGGACAGTCAGGGCACAGGGAGGGCAGTTGGGGACATGCAGAAGAGCCAAGCTGTGAGCTTCTCCATTATGGCTTCCATCCCCTTCACTTCTCAAATTATAGTCTATATGTAATTTCAGTGCCACAGGGAGATTCCTGTCAGGGGAGGGCAAACTTTGTGCTATTTAGAGCATTTCAGTTTTGACAACATAGGCTCTGTACATAAGCTAATAATTTTTAGTTCAATCACCTTGTGGCCAAAAATCCAGTGGGCTTAGGTGTTTGGTTACAAGCTGGTTTTGGGTTTCAGAAGGAAAGCAGACATTGTTCTGCTTTTAAGAAGAAGCAAGTGGGGCAGGCATTGCAGGGCCCCCCTGAGAACACAGTATTGCTATTTTTTTTACAGATGATCCCTGCTCTACAAAATTAAGGCTCTAAAACCCCCATGGATCCAACCCCCTCAACTAACTTGGGGAGAATTTGGATTGGTATCTAAAAATGGCCTAGTTCACCAGAGAATGAAAGCCACCAACAGCCAAGGAACAAGTTAACAGCTGTCTGAACAGATTGAGAATACAAATAGTCCTTTCTGCTATTCAGAAAGGACTGCTAGCTATTTAGTCCACATAATAGAAAATACTGGGAGGTGATTTGGGCCTGTGGCTCTAGCTTGGCATACATTTGTTTTATTTATTCAATAGCACATTCCAAATAAACCAAACAGTTAGGGGTAGTATCATTAGTATGCCAAGAGCTTTCTGCAGTGGCAATTCTTAACATGTCCCGGTTTGCTTGTATATATAATATGACAGGTTTTGTTTCCCACATTGTTTTGTTTGTAGGAACTGTGTTACCTTTTTAAACAGATGATTGGTAACTGTTTCAGTGCTTACTGGAAGCTAAGACTTCTTTCCAAGAATTAACACACATTGCCTGTTATACAATACTTTGGTCTAATTATTAATTTTATCCCACATACAGGATCCTAGTGAGATATCTTTACTACAGGGCTTTGGAGCAACAGTTAGGATATTTTCCTGTGTTTTTAGTTATTAAATGATACCAGGATCTAACTACAGAGGGATGCCGCCCCCTCCCCTTTCCTCTGAGGAAAGTCACTGTCTCTGTAACCAAAATGGAACAATATACAGGGTCTAAACTTATCACAGAAATAAAAGTATAAGAATACTAGACTCTCTTAATTCCCAAGAGGGTCCCTCTAAAAACAAAGAACAGGAAAATCTTGTCCCTCATTGGTCCTCTAGTCAGGTGTCCACAGGTACTGCTTGTTAACCCTTTACAGGTAGACAAAAACCTTAACTAACTGTTTATGACAGTGGTATACCTCTAGTTTTTCCTCTTATATAGCAGACCAAGTTTGTAATGTTTTTCCTGCTGTGTTGCTTTAAGTTTATTCACAGGTAATAGCTGAGACGCATCATTACCATTCAACACAGGCTCGGCTTTTGGATTCAAGCCCATAAAAGAAAACAGCCTATTACAGCTCTTTTTGAAGCCCTATGAGGATTTTAATAATAAATAAAAATTCTTTCACTACAGCTTTTAATCTGCTATTGTTACAAAAAAACTCCAGACTCTACTAGATGAGGAGCCCACCCTCCTTGCAGAATTGGTAGTGGCCCACTAAAGAATTAGTTTTAACAAAGGGGAACAGAACAAGGGGCTTTTTGTCCTTTTTACAATGAGATGAGAGTATTAAGGGGGGGGTTGGATCTAAAGGGGAGTGCTCAGTCTGGTGGCAGGAGAGGAGGCTTTTAATAAAGCTTTGAACTTATTATCTGAGTATTTGAGAGAGGCGAGTTTTTGATTTTGTCCGGCTACAATCCACAACAGGGAGTTCTCAGTCATCACAACATTGTGGGGAGGAAGGGGGCTCCTGGGACAGTGCAGGAAGGAACTGCCCTTATGCTTTTAGCACAGGAATAGTAACTGTACTCTCCCTAGTCCTCTGACTTAACCTGTGGGACAGGCAGCTGACTACAGAGGTGGCAATATTTGTTCAGGAGCCCAGGGCAATCATGCTGTGACAAGGCAGTTCTGGCAGGACTGAACTGAGAGTGCCAATTCAGGACCAATTGCTCAAACAGGGCAGTTACAGCCCTAGGCTGGGGTTTTTCCACCTCTAAGGCAAACCAAACCAGCCAGACAAAAAAAGGGCTTTGGTTTCACCCCACTGGCTAACCACAAGTCTCTCAATCCCAAAGAATCAAGCCCCAGACCCAGGTCAATATACACATCAGATCTTACCCACAAATCACGCTGTTGCCAATCCTTTAGAATCTAAAATCTAAAGGTTTATTCATAAGGGGAAAAAGGTAGAGATGAGAACTAGAATTGATTAAATGGAATCAATTCTATACAGTGATGGCAAAGTTCTTAGTTCAGCCTTGTAGCAGTGATGGAATAAACTGCAGGTTCAAATCAAGTCTCTGGAGAACATCCCCCGCTGGGATGGGTCAGCAGTCCCTTGTGTAGAGCTTCAAAGTCCCTCCAGAGGTAGAAGCAGGATTGAAGACCAAATGGAGATGAAGCATCAGCCTTATATAGGCTTTTCCAGGTGTAGGAACCTCTTTGTCCTTACTGTGGAAAATTACAGCAAAATGGAGGCTGGAGTTACATGGGCCAGTCCCTGCATACTTTGCTGAGTCACAAGGCATGTCTGCCTTCTCTCCATGGGTCAATTGTGTAGCTGACATTAAGCAGGCTAGGTACAGCTAAATAGCATAAGAACCAATACTTAAACTTCAACTACAAAATGATACAGACAGCATAATCATAACCAGCAACCCATAACCTGATCTTAGACACCTTATATGACCCCCCCCCCCCCCTTTACCTAAGATTTGGTGCCACTACAGGACCTTGGTTGCAACCCATGTTCTCTATCAGGGGTCTCAAACTCAAATGACCCCGAGGGCCGCATGAGGACTAATGCATTGGCCTGAGGGCGGCATCACTGACACGCCCCCTTGCTGCCCTGTCTCTTCTCCACCTCCTCCCCTAAGCGCGCTGCTCCCCTCCCCCCCCCCCCCCCTCCCTCCTGGAAAGTGCTAAGCGCCACCAACAGCTGTTTGGCGGCGGGAAGCGCCTGGAGGTAGGCAGAAAAAAAAAATGAAGAGTAATATAGTATTAAAATATAGTATGCTATTAAAAGTCAATTTATTAATAAAAAAGTTAACTTCTTTAACTGTAATGTGAAACATCAGTGCTAATTTTGGCCACTTAGCTGGCAGTGTTTTGCATCAACCAGAGCATCAATATTAGGTTTGCTATCCTGAGACAAAACCAATCTCAGTGTTGCTTGCAAATGTTCATCAGTGAGCCTTGACCTTAACACAGATTTGTTAATCTTCATGGAAGAGAAAAACTGTTCACATATATATGTACTTCCAAATATTGCCATTATCCTTGCAGAAGCAGAGAATAACATGGGAAATCTTTCTTGTGAAAGAAACCTGTAGAATTCTGGAATTCCAACATCTGTATACTTCTGCTTCAAAATCGTGTCACACTGAAGCTCCACTAACTCCATCTGCATTTCCTCTGCAACATTGTCAATTTCAACAGCAAATGGTGTGGAAAAAAGTTGAAAATGTGGTTCAAGTGCCTTGAAATCTTTAAACCGCACATCAAACTGTTTGTGTAAGTTAGAAATGATCTCTGCATATTCTTTCAAGGATTTGGGTTCAACTTTTCCTAAGGAATTCAGAGTTGAGAAATGGACCAAATTGCCAGCCGTCAGCTGTTTCCCCCATAAAGTAAGCTTGACTTAATACTGTCATACATCTGTGTTATCACCTGTTTTCTACCCTGAAGTTTCAAATTCAGTGCATTCAGGTGATCAGTTACATCTGTTAGAAAAGCAAGGTTGCAGATAAAAGTGGAATCAGCAAGCTGTGGAACCTCCTTGTTTTTCATTTTCATGAAGGAATCATTCTCCTCTATAAGTGCAAAAAAAACGCTTCAAAACCTTTCCACGACTCAGCCATCTAACTTGAGTGTGATACAGAAGTTCCCCATATTCACTGTCCATACTTGCTAGAAAAGAAGTGAACTGTCTGTGATTCAGCCCTCGTGCACGTATAAAATTAACAGTTTTAACAACTACATCCATAACTTCTTTCATTTGTAGACTTTTACTACACAGGGCTTCTTGGTGCAAAGTACAATGTATACTGGTGAAGCTAATTCCTAGTATATTGAGGCTGTTCAGTTTGGTCTTCAATAATCCAACCACACCAATGTTTTCAGAGCACATTGATGGCGCACCGTCCGTAGCCAAAGATATGAGTTTGTTCCATGGCAGCGCAGCTTTTTCAATGCACTCTTCCAATCCTTGAAATATGTCACGTCCCATTGTGGTACCCTTCAGTGGCATTAAGTCTAGCAATTCTTCAGTTATATTCAAATTGCAGTCCACACCTCTAATGAACACTGCACACTGTGCGGTATCTGATACATCTGTACTCTCATCAAGAGCAATTGAAAATACTTCAAAGTCTTTTGCCATTTGAATCAATTGTTTTTGCACATTATCAACTAAATCCGTTATCCTCCAGGCAACTGTATTTGCAGACAAGCTTATGCCTTCAAAAACTTTCTTCCTATCAGGACATAAAATTTCACTGGCCTTCATAAGACATTCTTTTATGAATAAGCCTTCTGTAAAAGGTCGCGATGATTTAGCTATCATTTCGCTTATCACAAAACTTGCTCTTACTGAATCTTCGCTAGACTTGTTAATCCCTGAAAATAAATTTCTTTGCTTGGCAAATGCTGCTTTAAGTTGCTGAACTTTTTCCTCTCCGATTTTTCCGGTGAATGCATCATATTTTTCACGGTGCATCGTGTCATAGTGCCGACGCACGTTATACTCCTTGGGAACAGCAATCGTTTGCTGACAAATAAGGCATTGAATTTTATCTTTTACCTCTGTGAAAAAATATAAATTCTCCCATTTGTCTTGGAAAACTCTCTTTTCTTCCATGAGTGTTCTTTTTTTTGACGAAGTCATTTCCAAGCAGTTTTAATAAATATATACACTCAGTAATGCACCTCACTCAAAGGACAAAACATGCACTTAGATTTACTGCCTAAGGCTCTGGGCTGGAGTTTGGGTGGGGGAGGGGGTCTGGAGTACAGGCTCTGTGCTCGGTGCAGGCTCCAGGCTGCAGCAGGGGGTGGGGGGTGCAGGCTTTGGGACAGAGTTTGGGGATAGGAGGGGGTGCAGGGGTGAGGGCTGTGGGGCTGAGGGTGAGGGGTTTGAGGCATTGGAGAGGCTCGGGGCATTGGAGAGTCTCAGGACTAGGGGAAGGGCAGCCTGCCCTGGCCCTAGTGCAGGGGGGCGCTAGGACCCTGCGGCAGCAGGTGATGCCGGAGGCCGGCATAGCAGAGGAGTGGAGTCAGCGTGAGCTCCCGGGCGGTGAGGGGGCAGCAAGTGGGGGCTGGGAGACACTGGGGGGAGGCGCGTGGGGGCGGCAGGTGGGGCCAGGGGAGAGACCCGGCCCCAAACATTGGGGAGCAGCGCGCGGGGAGCTTAGGCACAGAAAATAACTCGGGGAGGGGGTGAGGGGAGTTTGGCGGCAACAGGAAGTAACTGGGGGGAGCTCCGTGGGCCGCAGGGAAGAGCTCCGAGGGCCGCATGTTTGAGACCCCTGTTCTATATGGTCCCAATTTATATCAATAACGTCACACATGCCAGCTTGGAAACTAATTTATTCATGAATATTTGTGAACTACCATGAGACTGGATGCAAGGCTCTAGAGAGTACCCAGGCTACCAGTTAATCCACATTTTTTGTAAATTTTGGAGCATGCAGTATACGCATTGCCTAAATAGGTGGAACACCACTGGGTACCTTTAGTCTGCTAGGTTGAAGAATCCATTATCAACTGTTGGTTCCCTGTGTAGGTACTTCAATCAAGCCACCATTTAATCTTCTCTTTGTTAAACTGAATACATGGAGCTCCTTGAGCCTATCACTAGAAGGGATGTTCTTTAATCGTTCTTATGGCTCTTTGAACTCTCTCCAATTTATGAACTGAGGACACCAAAACTGGATACAGTATTCCAGTAGTGGTCACTCGAGTAGCAAATGCAGAAGTATTATAACCTCCCCACTCCATATTCCTGTTTATACAACCTGTGATCACATTAGCCTTATCTAGGCACAGCATCGCACCTGGAGCTCACCTAGATGTATGACTTGGTTGCTTATGTTGCACTGCTTTAGTACACCGTGAGTGTTCTCTTGCGATGGGTAAGAAGATGGTGCTCACAAAGCCGCCTTTAACCTAATGAGACTCTAGAAAAGGTCAGTCAGCAGCTGGCCCTTGTGTGTGGATAATTGCTGTCAATATAAAATAACTGAAGTTACTTCACCAGCGTCCTGCCGAACCATCAGCCAGTGCACTGCGAAATAGTCACTTGAACCCGTGATAAACCTAAGAGCTATAGAATGAACACTGGAGGTTAGTAGTAAAGGTTGCACTTGCAAAGTGCTTTTCAGCCAAGGCTTCCAAAACACTTCACAGACCTTAATGATGACTCTCAGCACCCATGGGGAGGTAGGTGAAATGTACTATCCCATTTTACAGATGGGAAATGGGAGCACAGAGAGGTTAGTGACTCGTCAGGTTGCTTCTAAACAGGTGATGTGAATATTCTGTCTTCCCCATTCATGCTAGTTTAAACCTATAAAAGTGACTCGTGCAGAGGAAGGCGAAAATTCCCAGGTCTCTGCCAATGGGAACCAGGGGGAACATTCCTTCCCAACCCCAAATATGGTGATCAGTTAGGCCCTGTACATGTGGGCAAGACCCACCAGCCAGACACCTGGGAAAGAATTCTCTGTAGTAACTCAGAGCTCTCCCCATCTAGTGGCACCGGCCGTTGGAGATATTTGCTGCTAGCAGTCACCGGTCGGCCACCTGCCCATTGTAGGCCAGCTCATCACATACCCGCCATAAACTTTTCAAACACAATCTTGAAGCCAGTGAGGTTTTTTGCCCCCACTGCTCCCCTTGGAGGTTTTAACTCCCATTGACTTCAGAGGGAGCAGAGTTAGGGAGTTACAAGGGCCGAGTTGAACCAATGAGGAGTCAAATTCACGATTCTAGGGAGGTTCAATATTCAAAGTCTGAGTATAGGCCACCAAACCATCACTTGTGGATAATAATAAAGCTTTAGAAATCAGTTTGTGCAACTAACTGATTGCATGAGTCTATTGTAGCAGCTCACACTGAAGAGCCCAGACTCTATAGTCTAGATGTCCATGGGAAGCATTTGCCCGGAAGGCTTGATTTCTTATGGAGTCTTAAATGTCACAGCCGAGCTTGGGTGAGATTCTGTTTAGTTCAGTTTGACACACACACACACGTTGAATTGGCCCACGCAGATCCATAAAGAGACTGGTGAGCCACAAAAGACAAAATGTTTTAATTCTCCTGTGCTGTCAGGTATTCCCCTAGCAAGCAGTATTACAAGAGACGACTAATCTAATGCAGCCAGGTAATAAGAGGCTAGCAGCTTGTTTCCACTGCATAATTTCCTTTGCAGAGTTATTACTGAAATCTCAGCTGACCTGGTGAGGTTGTGTGACATCAGCCAGCTCCCTTCCAGGATCAGCTGTGGCATTCAGATGTTTGAAGTTGCATTAGTCAGATGTTTTAAGTACAAATAGAAACTGAAAATATTAAGCTGATCCAGTATTTAGCCAAACCCCTGAATGGAAGTTGGCTTTAATCTCTCACCCTATCAATTTTTACTTCTTCCTTGTAACAAACATTTTAAAGGAACAATGAAAACAAAGCCCCCTTAAACAGCCTCCAGGGAACAATCCAGCATTGCCAAGGAATGGGAGACCTGTGAGATCGGACTTCTCTGACCAGTCTGTCAGATGTTTCTTGTCAACAGTGGAACTCATTGCTTTTCCTGTTTGCCCCCCGCCCCCTCCAAGAGTGAGCGGGTGCGTGCGTGTGTGCCGCTCGTTCATTCTCAGCCACATGGTTAGCCTGCCGCAGATCTATGCTCTACATGTTTAGTGAGAAAGATGGCTCAGGGATTCCTGGGATTTAGCATCCCTCTCTTCCAAACGGGTAGTTCAAGCCCAGCCCAGGGCATTGGTGATGTGAAGTCATCACTAACAATGGATAAATCACCTCACTTCCCAGGAAGTGAGGATATTTTTCTGCTTTGGAGGAGTCCCTGTCTCTCTCTCCCCACAGTAGAATCAGATTCTTCAATTACCTGAGGCATGGGATAGTGCAGTGGCCTGCTAGACACGGGGACCCGAACACACTTATTCCTTGTGAAGGGGATTTTCAAAGCAGCAGCCTTTACCTACAAGATGGCGAGGCCATCAGATTTTAGTTACTAGTTAGGCAGGTAAAGGAGCGAGCGGCTGTGACATTGTATTACAGGATTTCAGAGGTACCTGTTCACAATGTCCGAGGCTCAGCTTCCCTTTTTTGCACTGCAAAATGAATTGCGGGTGCACGTCCCGAGGACTCGCCCCTCTGACTACCCAGCATGTAGAGTGGTATGTGGTGCAGTGTTGTGGGCACTCCTACGGAGCCAGGTAGAACGCATGGTATCAGAGTGCCACGAGAAGTACAACTCCATTACTGCCTGGGGCCTCTGTGACAGACTGCCAACTGCCAGAGCCCATGTTAGAGTTGGGGTTAACTCCAGTAAGTGCGTAGCATGAGCGGAGGTTCTTTTTATTGTGTTTTAATGTGTTTTCTCTGTAGTGCTATTTACCATAAAAATAAAGTAGGTTTGCATAGGAAGTGCTGTGTGTGTGTGTGTGGTACCTTATGTCTGTAGCAATTACTGTTAATGGTCTCTGAAGAGAAAGACTGCCTGGGCTGAGACTAACACAGTGAAGGATGAGCACTGTGTGCCTGGAAATACCCCAGTCAGAAGGGAGAGACATGGGTCTCTACCCAAGAAGGGAAACGGCTGGAAGCCGAAGAGGGGGTGCCCTTGATGGACCACTGAGGGGGAAATAGAGATCTCATTGCTCTGAAATGTGACAGCATCCACAACATGGAAGACAGACAGGTTGTAGAGTGGCCTGGACAGTTTGTTTCAAACATACATACGGCTAAAGCAAATATAGATCCACCATTGACTTAGCCACATCGCCAATTGAATCAGCTGCCTTCATACCTTGAATCAAAATTACAACCTACTGAATCAGATGCATCTTCTACTAACCCCCACTGCCCCATTAAGTTTCTGGCCTGACTTGTTCAAGCCGATCGTCCGTTTCAATAAGTATTCTTGGAACAGAGTGTGATCACCCACCGTGATAAATCAAATCATAGACAAACCCTCAGGCTCAAACAAAACAGATCAGCTTTGTGAGAATTGCTTTCTGTGTGGCATAACACAGAGCCAACCATGGCAAGTGCTAACTCTAGGGGACAGATTGTCTCGCAAGGTTGCCAATGTGACCAGACCAGTAAGCCTAAATTATTGAAAATAAATATAGCCCAGGCTGTCTCTGTAAGAGAGCATAACCTTTTATATTTACTATACACCGCACCTTTCTTCAGAGGATCTCTAAGTTTTCCTGACATACTACGAGAGGGAAGGAAGCAGTATTAAAACCTGGGCAGTTAGAGCAAGAGACTAGAAATGCCTGTATTGACAGGTCCCATTACCAATGGGCCTATCACTGGAGCAGATGAAGAGACCCGAACCTTTCGCCTCCAGCGTTCTAGTTTGAATCCTGATTGGGTCACTAGGGACCCTCTGGTGACTGTGCGGGTGGCATATGTGAAGCAAGTTGGATAGTTTCAGTCAAGATCCCACCTCAACAGGTGTCCCAAATGACAAAGTAGCATAATGGGTAGTCAGAGAAGCCAAAATTACGATGGGACATGGAGACTGAACTGCCCTCTCCTACGGGTATTCACTTCACACCAGTGATGAGGCTGACAGGCAAAGCTGCATAAGGGAAGCTTGGCCGTGGTCTGACCACAGGATTCAACCATCCAGCACCCTTATGACAGCAATTAAAAGTCATACTTTAAAGAGTAGCTCAGCAGACACACAAACACCATTATAGTAGGGCAATGCACTCAAGCATGTGAGCACAATGGCTGCAGCCCAAAGAGGAGCAGTCCTAGTACTGAATGCAGCCAACTAACGTTTGCCTTGGGCTCAAGTGATAGGCGCTGCGTTTTAAAAGCAGTAGGTTCTGGAGTCTCAACCCACATTACAGGTGGGTTGTAGCGATAACGGATGGCTGTAGTGTCTACAACCAGTACCTGTAATGTCTTGCTATTCTGAGAGCAGTACTGTAAATTTACATTAGAAATGGTGACAAGCAGAGGGTGGTTAAAAGGACAAATAAGAATTAAAAAAAAAAAAAAAGTGCCCCACACAGGGTTAAAAAAAACCTGTCCATTTGATACCTTTCATGTGCATCAAATTCACTAAAAAAGAGACCGCAGGTAACTTCTGTATACTGAAGGAGGAGTGTATTATTCTAAAGATACTACTCATGTACAGCATGGTCGGGATAAATCCTCTATACCTGTCTGCATTTTTCTCTCATCAGAATATAGTTTCATTCTAATCTTTGTAATGATACATTCTCAAGTGCTTTCCATAAGGAGATGGCAAAGATGCTACCAGTCACCTTTCCATTGTCTGGAGTTCGAGTTAATGATCATTCGTCTTCTCCCTCTGCACAGCTTCCACTGCTTAGTGTCAGAGACAAGAGTTAAAGCAAAAACACTTAGAAGTTTGTGCTGCTGTCTGTGCTGTGAGAGGGCTTCAGGCTTTTCCCATTAGAGCCCATTGTGTGTGTGTGTGTGTGAGAGAGAGAGATCAGCAGTCCAGTCCCTTGTGTCTCATTCTCAGGATAAAGACTCCGCTGAGGAGAAGCAGCATCAAACAAAGCTTTTACAGCGACAAGTTGCAGACAGCCATTCTGCCGCCACGCTGCATTTTCCATGCACGACACTATTCTTCCCCAGACAGCATGCGTGGGCATGCACAGGTTGCCATTCTAACAGTCACTTACATGACTAAGTGACGGCATGAATTGCAAACAGCATGATGTCTCGGTTTCACACACACCACTATTCTCTAGTCCTGTCTGTTACATTATCACATACAGCCTCGTGTGTGTCAGGGCTGCTCAAGAGTGTGATCTTATTCTTCCGTGCTGCAGCCTACAGAGCAGGGGGTCTTAATTTATTTACCATTGGGGACCACATCCACACAATGCATATATTACCTGTATGGCCCTGAGGCTGTCACATGGGCCGCACCTGCGTGCTGATTGGGCTGCGGGTTGAGAACCACTGCTACAGCGGCTGAGCCATAACGCAGCTGAAACTAACAAAAAGAGTCTTCTTTAACTCAAGCAACAGCGGTCTTTTGTGAGGGGGGTAAAAAGTCCTTAGTCCCGTCCCTCCCATGGTTCCTGTTGGTGATACAACCACTGGGGGACAGAATAAAGGTGGCAGAGGGAGTCTGCAGCAGAAACTGAACCATCTAAATCAAGGGTTCTCAAACTGGGGCCCTGAGGGGATCACGAGGTTATTACATGGGGGGGGGTCGCAAGCTGTCAACCTCCACCCCAAACCCCGCTTTGCCTCCAGCATTTAAAAAAGTGTGTTTAATTTATAAGGGGGGGGTCCCACTCAGAGGCTTGCTGTGTGAAAGGGGTCACCAGGAAAAAAGTTTGAGACTCACTGATCTAAGTGGCATAATCAAGATCGGAGAGAATGGGGTATAACATTTTTTTGGCTGCCACTTCCTCAGGAATATCTGCTCACGTGGGGCTTTGCGTCTCCTTGAGCAAAGCAACCATGCCAGCTTATGGCAATAAAAGCTCTTACAGCATCTCTTTCCTTTCTCCAGCTTGGATTCCTTGGGCTCCCAGCCCCTATTCCCAAAAAGCAGTGAAATATTTAACCCCTATTCCAAATACACCAACGACCAGAGAGCTAACTCCTTATTCTCGCTGGATGAATCGCTATTACCGTCAGTGGGACGGCTTGTGAAAGTTTTCAGCACTCTCTCTCTGGGGTGCAAGGCCTGCTTTATTCTGGAGTTGTGCTATGTCCACAATGGGTAGTAAATAATCCCAGCAAATGACAGGCTGCGGAAAGCCAGACATCTTGATTGCCTGGAGGTGGTCCGTGGCTCTCCGTTCCAGCTTCCACTCTTGCTCTCCTTGTGGTCCAGGGAGGCCGGGCATCCATCCAGAGTAAGAAACAGACCAGCAAAGGAGGACTGAAATGTCACTGTGTTGCCCCTTCAGATCTCATTTAGGAACCTTCATTAGTGCTACGTGTCTGGGCTTAGGCCTAATTAAGCTGCTTGCAATGGCGCACACTGCTAGGAGCCAGGAGAAAAGGTCAGATCGAGTCGAGGGGGCAGCTAATCGAATCGCTGCGTGAAGCAGCACATGGTTTTCAGCAGTCTCTGGAGGTGTCCCCAACTGCTCAGCTCTGGCTCCTCCTTAAAGTAAGGAATGGTGCAGACAAGGAGAGAACAGAGGAAACCAGCTGGTTTATAGCGGGCAGCCCTTTAGTGGACAGGAGATTGTGTTTATGGTACGCACGCACTTCAGAACACTCACACTGAGGTCACTGACCGCACCGTTGCCTTCATTGGTTTCAAGGGAAGCATGCTAGTTAGGCAAATACTTGAGCTTGGCAATTGTTCCATTTCACTTGGCCAGAAGGCTAGCAATGCACCCGGATGATTGCCTGGTTCTAGGGTAGGGCAGGGGAACTCAAGACAGCGAATGCTCCTTGCAAGAGGGGTGAAATACTCTGTATTCTACCTCGTCCTTGCTGTTCTCTGTATTGCAACAGGCATCACTGAGCACTAAATGTTCCCTTTCACTTTCAGTGTAGAGTTCCTGTGGAAGACTGAACTTTAAGGAAGTCAATGGCATAAAGGCACAAACAGCATCAAGAATATCTAGAATTCTTCCTGTTATAACTTTGGAAGTGCACCCCCAAAGGCATTGCTGCCCAAAAGGAACTATTCACCTAGGTCACAATGAAATGTTGTAGTGGAGTTTAGCAAGGGCTGTAGGAGTTTGCAGCCTTCTGCTCAGTGAGATATTGGGGTTTCAACCAACTGATTAGTCAAGTAGCTTTCTAGACGCCACAGTCTCCATTGAGAGACTTAGGTAAGGAACAGACTATATAAAATATTATGGAGGAAGTACATTTTTTCTTAAAGGAGGAAGAGTTTAATAGGTTCTTCCACACCACCCAAGAAACTAGTGTAGTGTTCCCCTGCACATGCATCATATTGCAAGGGGGCACGCGGACTTGTGCTGCCAGTGAATTAAAGCATTATATTCTTTATCACCAGCAGACCAAGTTACCCCGATGTCTCGTTGAATAGAAAGGCCCTAACTTCTGCAGCCCTCAGTATCACATCCCGGGCCAAGGAAAGTAAAGGTAACTGAGATGGGCTCGTTTAAACCCATGGTTTTGAGAGAGTAAATAGAACTAGAGTGGATGCAGTTACTAGTTCTTCAACCAAAGGGAGTTCCAAACTCCCTTTCAGTGTTCAGGGAATGGCTAACCTGCCAATAAAAGATATGTTAGTTAACTCAGGTTCAAACAACAGTAAGGACACGGAAGCTTAGGTTCAATCCCAGCTTCTCCTGAAGGCTCTCTCTCAAGTGGAGTTCAACAGAGCTGCTGTATAGTCACTGCTATTTTTCACACATGTTAGATATTGCAAGTTTAGAACACTTTTTTTGCACAGTGTAGACCCCTTGAGTCATTGTTCAGAGTCTAAAATGCCAGGGTAAGGGTTTACATTTCAATTTACACAGCAAGTCATGAACAGAGGCCTTAGGTAATTAAAGGCAAAACGTGAAGCTGGCAACACCAGCAATGTCAATGGTAAATTCGAAAAAACTGTTCTTTAGCTCAGAGTGTGATGAGAGTCAGAGCCATATGCACAGTGGGTTGATTTGGCACTATCACTGTGGCAGATGTGCCAGCTTAGCTAATATTTCTCAAGTGATTAACACTGATAGAACTCCCTCAGCCTCCTAATTCATTAGTGTTAAGGCCTCAGCCACTGATACAGCTAGATCCTTGCAGCACTTTAAAAGCAATGCTGATCTTTATAACTCCAATCTGGCAGAGATGCTTATCAGCATCCACAGGAGCATCATGAGACTAATTTATCTACTAAGGTTTTTCTATAGCCTTCGTCACCATAGTCAAAAGATTAATAATAGTTATTGTTCATAAACCACTGGAAGTACTAAATGGGAGTCAGGACATCTAGCTTTTAGATCTGCCTCTACCATGCCGTTGCTCTGTGCCTCAGTTTCCCCACCTGTAAAACAGAGCAAAGCTTATTCCCTTTGACGAAGTGCTCTGCAATGTACAGATGAGTGACAAATTTTCACGCTTGGCACTTAAGCGAGAATTCCTGTTTTTCTGCTGAAATGCTTCGTAGTCTTTCCATTTTTGTCATTTTAAAAGCAGTTGAATGTTCACCTCCAGGACCTTGCAAGGGACTCCCAGAAGAAAGCTTCCTTAGGCTTGTAATTGAAACAGGAGGCAGCAACAATCTTCGAATACATTGGTTTTGGCTGCCATCCATCTTTAAGCCTGCACACAAAATCGGATTAAAAAATCCAGGCCTGACAGAGAGGGGTTGCCAGCAGTTATGTATCCTGTTTGAATGAGTCATTGCACCGTCTCTCACAAAGCTGCCAGCACACAAGAAGTGATGCTTATTAGCAAAATGATGAGTGTCCATGTTAACCGTTTGTCTGTCGTTGTGTTTCTCTGCAGCTTGAAAGCTATCCTGGTGGGGACGCCTCAGAACAACACAGTAGATCTCTCTGGCATCCCTCTGACACTGAAGGATTTGGACCGCATCATCTCATACCTCCAGCACAGCTCAGAGCACATTGACAATGTGGAGCTGTGCTTCACGGAGCTGACTGATGAGATGTTCCTTCAACTTCTGCCCATCCTCAGTGCCCTGCCTCACCTCACCACTCTCTCCCTGAATGGCAACAGACTCACCAAAGCAATCCTTCGGGACCTGACAGAAACACTGAAGGACCCCAAGAAGTTCTCCAGCGTGACGTGGATTGATCTGGGCAACAACGTGGATATCTTTTCTTTGCCGCAGCCCTTTTTGGTCAGCCTCAAGAAACGATGTCCCAAGCAAGGCAACTTGCCAACCATTCTGGAGTTCGGGGAGGGCCAGATGAGTGACTTGGAAAGCCAAGAGGGCCTGGCGGAGAGTCAAGAGGATCTGTGCTCAGCCGACGAAGATGAAAACCAACCTGACAAGATCAACAATGCAGGCACCAGACGGCTGATGACAGAGAGAACAATTGAGGTTGGGACGCTGACAAATAAATGCGACTCTGAGCAGGAACCTGCTTGTGAGGCAGCTCAGACATGATGTTCAGCTGTGTGTCACGTGGCTGGATACTTTGAAAAGAGACACTTTAAAACTGATACCTCACCTATGAAGGTTCTTATTAAGTGTTGATTTACATGTTCAGATGTCTACACAATCAATGCTTTGAGACTTTAGACTGTTGCCTCAGTTTCCTCTCATCATATGAATGTCAACCGATTTCATTTCGTAGAGAACATAAAAATGTGATCAAGTTGTATACTTATCTTTTATAAAGCTGGCCACGTATTTTTAAACATTAGCAATGAGCTGTGCTTTTTATCTCTCTCTCTCAAAAAAAATAAAATCTATATCGCCAAGGTATTGTAATGCCAGTTTCTTAAATAGCACAAAAGGAGAAGAAAACAGCACACAGAATTTGCAGGAAAGCTCTCTGTTTTGAGACAAGATCATTCTTACTGAATCTAGCAAAATCTTGGTTTTAAAGTTTTCTCTCTTGTAAACGATGGGTAAATGGCTGCCACCCTAAGGAGGACTCTTGCGGAGACCAAATTAAACCTATCCCCACTCTGAATTCAAACCACATTGAAGAGTAGCATCCTTGGTCAATGACAAAACAACCGGGGAATATTTCCCTGCACCAGCCAGTAAGGATGAAATTCACCTCCTGTGCAGAGGGGTCAGCACAAGGAGAACGTGCTCCGTAAGACCTGTTTTAATTGGAGTATAGTTGTTGGGCTGGGCATATGTACAGGGCTGAATGTCCACTGCACATTCTTGCTCCTTACCACCACCCTTTGGAATCTAGGGAGGCTGTCTCACTCTCTGGCCTCACAGGAGTTGGAGCGGCAAGATGTCCAGTACTGAGAGCACATTTGGTGCTAGAGTTTGGCTACCACTCCCCCTACTGTAAATAACTCCATTGCTTTCAGTGAAGTTACTTGGAGTTTACCTCCCTGTAACTGAGAGCAGAAGTTGGGACCATCTGCAAAGTTTGAATTCGAGGGTTTGGTTCAGGCCCACCTCTAGTACATGTAAAAGGGACAGAACTGTTCCTAACATATTTATTACAATATGGAATGTTTATAGAAGAAAAATGAACAAACGTTTTCCTGGGGAAATTTTTTAATACACTGCCATTCCGGGGTGGGCAGGCACAAGCCAACTGAAGACCCGTAAGGCCTGTACCAGTCTTTTAGGTTACTTGACTGTCCCTGCCCCCAACAACCAGAAGTGCTTTGTTTCTGATATTTTTAGAAGAGAAACGGTTTTGAATTTCTGATAGCAAATGGAGAGGGGACCTGCACTGCTGGCTTTGCACCTGGATCCTGACTTCCCCAAAGTTCAGGGGGGGTTGGAGCTGGAATGTGCAGGGAGACCCATCTTTCTAGAGCATTTCAGTACATTTAAAGGACCAAACCTGATTTCCCGGCATGAAATGTAGCCATTTGGCTTTCTGTTTGTGTCCTGTTCTTTGAATAGCTTTACAGCATCGTCTCCTGGGCTCGGGTGTGAGTGACAACTCTTTTGGCTTCATCTACAGGTACAGATACATTCAGAGAGTTTTCAAGCTTCCCTTTGGCACTAGCCCCATAACACTGCTACACTCCCAACCTGCTTCCCTTCCACATGCAAGAAAATACCTTGTAAGAGATTCTGCTACTCGTTTAAATACAGCTGGCAAAATTCATTATGATTTGCATGTATCTAACATTGTTTTTCTAACTGCTCATTCTTTTCACCAGGCATAAAAACTTTGCAGTGAATAAACTTTTTCTGTTTGCAATAAAAGATCTATCCATAATCAAAATAAAATGACAGTGTTTAATAGAGGCCTTGTCTTGAGTTTCCATTTATTACAGGCTTCACACTACTGGGACCACAGTTCACAGCAGCAAAGCCCAGAATATCTGCCTCACTGGAAATCTTTCCCCTTTCAAGATACATGGGTAGGTGCTTTATGAATGCATATCACAGATACTACAGTATTTCTCCACTAAACAAATGATAGGCACATACCTCACTTAACAATAATACTTCTGGGCTGATTCTGCTCTCTCACATGGGGTTTATACTGTTGTAAATCTATTGACACCTGCGTAAGAGCACAACTGGACTCTTCGCACTGCCTGCCCATTGGCAAAGCGCCACATCTCGTTTGAACGTGACATGAGAATACGTCTCTGAGATACAGAGAAGCACATTAATCCTCACGGGAGTTGCACTTACTTATGTCACTGCTGCATCTGGCCCAGAGTTGTGCTTGCTTCACAAGACCACCATGCTGCTGCCAACAGGGGAAGGTTCATCAAGCGTTAGCGAATACCGACCCAACCCACTGGCCCCAACACTGGCGAGAACCTTCCTTGTGACAGTGGCAGGTTGCGGGTGTTAAATGTATACAACATTCCAGGCCCTGTACGAGCGAGGGAGGGGTTTCTGTCAGTCCCCTGAAGACAGGGCTTCCCCAGGCAGCAAGATTTTTAGTCTTAACGTTACAGGCAGAGAAAGCAGTGCCAGTGCAAGACTTCCCTGGCATGATTTCAGAAGTGCTCATGGCCCCAAGCCCCTTGTGTCTCTCGGGAGCCTACCAGTGCAGTTTTTCCGCTGTGGTTTGTGCAGTCACTTGCCTGTTTTGATTCTACGGCCTAGATGCTTTCATTCTAAAAGGATAAATAATATGCATATGCAGCCTTTATGCAACTAAACAATGACAGAGTATAAACTGGTGCAACATCAGCCCAGAATTTGGAGGCAGCCCAGGAAATGTGAACTGCCCATTCACCCTACTGCGTTAACTCTGAACCATAACGCTAACAGCATACGAGCCACGTTTTCAGGGCATTTACATATGCAATATACTGTAGGTACACATGCACGTGGGGCTGGGATTCCCAGCTCAAGGAGAGACACTCGTGCTGGCTAAACACACTGAAACTAGCTGTGGCGGTGCAAGCAGGGGGACGGGCTAGCCAGCCTGCGTGTCTCTCTATGGTCTCGGACAGGTACAGCCTCAGGGACCACTAGCTCGAGCAGGTTTCCTCGAGCTGGGCTGCACCATCCCCAACCCCGCCCATTATTACAATGCTGTGCCAACGGGATCGTTGGGCACACACAAACAGCACTGCTCCTTGACGTACCGTGCACACCAGAGCAATCTTACTGACGAGAACGCTGGTTTCCACATAAGGGCCATAGCCCCTCCTTGATCTTTGTGCACGTCGCCCCTTGTTACTGGCAGAGGATTTGATGGGGAGCGAGGCTACTGTATAGCCCTGTGTTCACAGGCTTGATCACAACTGAACTGGCATTTGGCTCCCCCCCAGCCAAGATCCAGCAAGCTCAGCTGATGACAGAAACTCTCCGGGGTAGTGATACTTGGCTCTAGCACTCTGCCGACGCACCGCACTATGTGGACAATAAATGCATGCTAGGTGCCAGCAAACAAAATAGCTGTATTCGCAGCCATGGCCGTATGTCTGTTTGCACCTCACTTACACTGAGGTATAGCCAGAGGTGCACCAGCGTAACACCAGGATTTGGCACGGGCTTCAGGGGCCCTTTAGTCTGAGCTCGCCCATTTCACTCTAACGGCATAGAGGGCAGCGTTCCAACCGACTTACATCCCGGAGAGTTGGGTGTGGTTTTCTTTTAAAAAAGAAACAAAATCTTAGTCTTTTGCGGTCAACAAGTTCTGTTTACATTGGCTGTGCTGTACTTGCCGCTATTGAAATGGAGCTGGTGTATCAGGGCTCAGCAGGTCTGCTTGTAAAATGTTCCAACACAGAGCTCTGAGCAATCAAACACTAATTATAACAATCCTAGGAACAAACACCTACAAAGTAAGCCTGCCACCCAGGTAAACTTTCTTACTTTCCGTATCACGGTGAACAGGCGCTGGGTTATCTGTCCACGCAGCCTTTTACAATTCAGATTGCTTGCATGGTATTACACTTCTGCCTTCAAGGGGACAATAGCATCTTTGTAGAGCATATAACGAAGCTTCCAGGACGTATCACACATACCGCTGAGTCAGTCCTCCTTTCTCTCTGACTGAACCCCAACATATTTGCAAGGGAAAACACAGCAGAAGAAAACCTGTGCAAGGAAATACAGTGAGGCAGGCAGGGCCAGCTCCAGGCAACAGCACAGCAAGCAGGTGCTTGGGGTGGCCAACGGAAAGGGGAGGCACGTCCGGGCCTTCGGCGGCGGGTCCATCGATCTCTCTCGGAGGGAAAGACCTGCCGCTGAATTGCTGTTGAAGAATAGAATGAAGCAGCAGCGGTAGAGCTGCCGCTGAAGTGCCGCCGATCGGGGCGGCAAAAACGCTGGAGCCGGCCCTGGAGGCAGGGCTTGTTTCTAAGCTGTAAGGCTGGGGGTTAGGAGAGACGGGTTCTACCTTGAGCAAGTCACTGCTCCGTGCCTCAGTTTCACCCTCTGTGAAATGAGGGTGCAGCCAGCTCTTTGACAATGGTAGGCTATGGCTCACGGTAAAATTTTCAGAAGTGCCTAACTTACGGCCTGTCCACACTGCCGAGGCTGCACCAATATAGCTGTAGCTGCGGCGCCCCCTAGTGGCAATGCCATGTAAGCCAACAGAAGGCGTTCTTAGGCCAGTATATCTCCACCCCAACCCCAGATGTTGTTAGCTATGCCAACGAACACTGCTGGCAGCATAGGGGCATTCCTCTCCATTTCCCCCACCCTGCTGGCATAGCTACATCAGCTAGAGGCTGTGATTTCTTTTCCCCCACGCCCAAGATAAAATTGAGACCAGCGGCAGACGTGGGAGACTCCCAGTAGCCCTTAGGGTTAAATAACTTAATTCATCACTGAAATGCAGTCGCCTCTAGTGAGGAACGCTGCAGCTGTCTTAACAGTGCAGAGCAGCCTAAACACAAGACACCCAAGTAGTTCATAGCTCATTAAAGTGACAGAAGGAATATCACTTACGCAGACTAATTACCCAAGGTGGAACCTGACCCATGCCCTGGCACCAGCTCTCTTGCTGGTGAAAAGTGCCATGAGATTTTTTTTGATGAGCACTCAGGAAATATGGCTCTCTGTTAAAGCAGAGTACAGAGAGAGTTAATCAAGGGCATAGTGCCATATAACCCTCAAAAGATAAACACTGTGTTCCAGAAGCATCGCCGCCCCTGCCGTGTTCCTAACGTGCATTCGAATCTTCTGCCAGTTTCTATTTTTTAATATTAGCCCAGCTTGTGTATCACTTTCAGTATTCTTAGTTATCAGACAAACTGCTGGAGAGAAGCAACATGGAAAAGGAGATAAGGTATCTGCTGTGGAGAAGGAAAAATTGCTCCTGGCAGGAATTGTGAAATGCGGTATTATCGCAGCTTGGCACGAGCACAGCCAGAGGCAGCACACATACCCAACAGCAAGGAGCTCAAGCCACTTCCTAGGGATTTTAAGACAAACATTGGGTCTGCTTGGTATGACACCAAACAGGTAGGACCTGACTCTCCTTTGATGGTATGCCTTGAGCTCCCCTGGAGAGGGTGGAGTTACATGAAATGGAGAAAAGGAACAGGCTAGTTTTCCACTAGGGAAGGAACAGTAGCTCAGTAGAGGAGAGTCATCAGGGGTTATTTTATATGAAAACACTGCCTTATTCCTGCGTGAGGGGACGTTTTGAAAGTCCCAGTGATCTGCCACTGAGTGGAAAGGGGAATGCATGCTTGGGGTAGGAGCTACGCTCAGTGTGCTGATGGAATTGAAGTGATCAATGTCCTGGCCCTGTCAGCTGGGCTAGAAGTGAGGTGGCAAAGGGGACATGCATACATCTAGGAACAAAAGCTGGGGGGGAAGACAGACAGTTTGTGCTCACTCAAATGTGAGAGAAGATTCAGGCAGATTGAGAGAGCGCGCGAGCGAGCGCTGGATTTTGACACAGATCCAAGACACTGGATGTTACTGGAAAGTTCATTACAATATATCCAAAGGCAATCTAGGTTATTTAACATTTTGATTAAGTACGGTCATTTGTTTTGCTACAGAAGATTCTTAGTGCATTGCACTCCTCCATGTACATTCTCTCTGTGTCTCAGCAATGGCCAAATGACGCCTCTAAATCCCCTGTTCCAAGGGCTCCTTGCTGGCTCAGGGTTTTGCAGCAACAGTCAGAATCCATTTATGGCCACAAGTGCCCATGATGGATCTCGTCTCTTCCCCAGGCATTTGGGCATTTTTGTTTCATGATCACTTGCTGTGTTTTACCCTGGCTGGGGCGAGTTAACTTACAAATCAGCACAACACTAAAATCTCGCAAGACCCTGCTGGCGCACATGCAGAATAGAGTAACACCCACCCATTTAGTCCAGGACTAGCCAACATTTCTGCCCGGTCTTTCCCTTACCCGCTCATGGCCAATGAGAAAGGGAGAGCGCTCCCAGACTCCACGTTGGGACCCCATGATCTACTCCATCCCTCTGCTGTCTCACTGGTCCCTTTAGTCACTGTTTTAGAGTCTCCCCCTCCACGATTCCCCCCTGTGCTATGCACAAACAAGACCCATCAATGCAAATAAAAGGCAGGGCAGACTAGATGAATGTCTGGTCATTGCTATGCTTAAAAACCTATGGAGGCACCTCTGTGAAAGTAGCTCATCCTCCTCCCCTCTGCAGCCACGAATGGGTGCTGGCTCTGCCGGTTTCTGGCGCTGCTGGTGGCTGAGAGGATGGAGTTCAGCTAAGCGACTTGGCTTCAGGGCTTGCTTGCTTTCATTCAAAGCATGGATCCTGTTCACTTTTCCCACAAGGTTCAGTGATGCCCTCTCTCCCTATGAGAAACAGCAGCAGTTCTGCAAAGCTGTTCTGTGAGTTGATGTGTTTTGCAGGGAATGTGAAGCAGGCAGAGGTCTCTGCCCACCCCCCCATTACAGAGCGTGCCCAAGGGTCCTCTGGATCACTCCTCACTACAGAAATGCCCATTTAACAGCCTGAGCAGAGGAGTATGAGCCAGAAACTCCCCTGTTCTATTCTCATCATTGACACTGACTCCATCTGCGGCATTGGCAACTTATAGGGAATCCATGGCCACTCAGTACTTCATTGTTATTATGCCACATAGTGTGGCCATCCGGGGCGCCAGACCCATACTCAGGAATAGAATTCAACTGCCCAGCGGTTTTCCAAGCATGAGCCATGAGCACTTGACCCTACTGCTCCTAGCTAACTGAGTAGGGGGTTTATCTTCTGTTAGCTGCAACTACTAGGGTCTCATCCAAAGCCCACTGAGGTCAATGGAAAGACTCCCAATGATTTCAGCTGGCTTTGGCCTCTAGCCAGCAGCAGTCCAATATCCTTGAGCAGGTACAGCATTCCCCTCAGAGGTCACCTCCCAGTCCCACACTACACCATGACTTGGGCCCTGCCTCAGTTGTCCCTCTCTGTGAGATGGGGAGAACACTGTCTACCTTCCCCCCACGGCTGTGTTGGGGATTGGCTGGTAAGTGGTTTTGAAGCTCTGACAATGAAAAGCGTAAAAGCAGCATTGCTGAACCCAGATTGCTCCTCTCTTTTGCTGCCTCCCTGGTCTCTCTGTCTGCTAGTTCTTCTCTCAGCTGAGGCCTCCCAGGTCTCTGTCGGCCTTTGCTTCATTCCTCCCCTTTCACATCGCAAGACCATCCCTCCCACCCACTCGGTTTCATACTCCAACGCTCACACTCTCCCTTCCCACGCCGGAGCGAAACGCAGGCTAGCCGCTTACAGTATGAAGCCATGCTATGGACTGCCCAGAGGATGGGTCTCAGCATGAAAGGAGAGATCTGTGTGTATAGGATACAGGGGTAGAGCCCTACTGGTAACTAAAGTTAGTCAAAAAACGCCCAACCAAGCGACTGAAACAAAACCGATTTCCCCCTCTGACTTCAAGGGGCTTTGGCTCAAGCCCTAAACCCGTTCCCCCAAAGGGTGTTGAGAAACCTTACACAAATCCCGCCTTCCTTCTGGGGGGCTCTCATCTCAAAAATGAGCAACAATTAGCCAGATCCTCAGTTGGGGTAGACATCAATGGAGCCACCTCTATTTGCATCAGCTGAAGGCCTGACCCGCTCTCCCACCACATCCTGCGACGAGCATGATACTGAAGGGCAAATTATAGGGCTGACTAAAATATTCCAGCATGGTTTAAGTCTTGCGGTTCCCTAGCTGGTTCAGGCAGGTCTTTGGTTAAACAAATGCAGCGGGGTTCTTCAGCTGGGGGTGAAGGACTGACAGTCCATAGCTTTAGGGAAACGCTACTAGGAAATCAAAATGGGATCCTTGAGATCAGAGCGGGCTGCTCTCTAAGCCCTCTTTCTGCAGAGCTGTAGGCTTGACAGGCAGTTTAAAGCTAAGCCAAGAAGGCAAAAAAAAAGAACCCACCAGACTTCTCTGGCTCTGCTCAGAATGATAAAACGACTGAAAGAGCAAAGCCCTGGAAGAAACTCTCAGCTGGACTGTCTGATTTCTTGGCAGGCAACACCACAAATAAAATAAACCCTTTTGATGAATGTGGCAGAGGTCCAGGAGCAGCACCGGGCCATGAGTCTTGCAATAAAACAGCAGTGTCAGATCAAACATCCTTCTTCACAGCAGCTTTAGTTAGGCTTCTCTCGCCGTCTTCCTCCTTGACTCTGCTCCTCTCACCTCTTAGAGCTGCTGAATTATTATCCACTTTCCAGTCTCTCTTGACCTTGCTCACAGAGTTCACAATTCAGTCTTAAAACACAGGAAATTTCAGCTCCTTTTTCTATCTCAGATACTTCCTCTGCCCCTCATTACTAGGGTGCCTCAGTACCACACAATCTGTAACGTACTTATCTCCACAACACCCTGTGAGGTAGGCCAGGGCTGCTCCCCCTGTTTTACAGATGTGGAATCAGAGCCAGCGCCAGCGTTTTTGCCTCCCCAAGTGGCAAAAGAAAAAAAAAAAGCCGCGATTGGCACTTAGGCGGCAGCTCTACCGCCGCCGCTTCATTCTTCGGCAGCAATTCGGCAGCAGGTCCTTCCCTCTGAAAGGGACCGAGGGACCTGCCGCCAAATTGCCACAAAACATCCGTATGTGCTGTCCCTTCCCGTTGGCCGCCCCAAGCACCTGCTTGGTACGCTGGTGCCTAGAGCTGGCCCTGTGTGGAACTGAGGCACAGAGCAACCGTCACTTGCCCAAAGTCCTATTGGAAGTCTGAGGTGATGTAGGGATTTGAACCCAGGTTGCCCTAGACCCAGGCCCTAATCACTGGACCATCCTTCCTCCTTGGATTTAAAGTCTTGTATATGATTACATATTTCATGTGTTAACTCACTGCTTCACTATAGGCTTTTTATTATATATTTGTACAGCATCTACACCACTGGGCCTCCATCTCAGTTTAGGGTGCAGCTGGGGTGTCTAAGGCTGCAATACAAATAAATAAAAATATATTTTGCATTTATTTAAACACCTTTATGAAGGGGTGAGAGGGGCAAGCATAGGCTAACGCACAGGGCTTAACCACAGGACTCTTGGGTTCTATTCCCTGCTCTGCCACAAATTTGCTGTGTAACATGGAGCACTTATCTCCACATCGGTTTTCTCCATCTGCAAAATGGGGATAATAAAGCCCACCAGCCGTCAGTCCCGAAGGAGGGCACCCACGGCGTCCCCAACACTATATGGGGACATTGGATTAATAGTGAATCAAGAGAGAAGAGTAAGTACACCATATTGTTCCACCAGCATCTCTCCTGGAGGTCAACAGGATTAAAGCAAAAATGGAAAATGCTCCAAAAGGAGACCAGGGCATTTTTCTTAGGCCTTGTACAATTTTTGTGCATAGACACTTTAACTACATCCATACTGGGAGTGGGGATTTTATCAGCATAAAGGCGCCTTTATGGCAGAATAACTATGTCCACACATAGGTTGTACCAATTTAGTTATTTTGGTAGAAAAATCACAGCCCCAGCTGTGTGTATAAATAGTTAGACCAGTCTGAAAACTGTTTGGAAACAAGGCGTTGTTAGTTTATCGGCTTCCTTTTGCTCACAACATGGATTAAAATTAAATTAATTAGCTAGTCGATTCTGTGGGAAAGAATTGTTTCTGTTCTGTGGTATCAGTATGGAAGGAGCGTGGTCTTGAAGATAGCAGAGCATTTCCTTTTGCAGTTTGTCATCCAGAAAACAACAACAGTCAGATTATGTAGCAGGCTGAGAATTTTTGAATATTTGGGTCCTGTGATTTGCAATAGCTTTGAGAGGGTATTCCAGTACAGAAAATCACTGCTTTCAGAATATGAAAATTAAAGTTGATTGAGGTCATTTATTGTGTAGAAGAGAGAAGAACTCGCCCCCCCACACACACACCCCTAAAAAAAATCTAATAAAATAAAAGAACCATAAAGAGTCTGAGTATAATGTGGTTCGTTATCTCAACCAACTATAAGGCTATGCATGAGCAGGAGAGAAATAATTCTACAGGAAAAAAAAAAGATCCCTTCAGCAGTGAGAATGTAATTGGAATTCACTCTGTGCACTCCCTCTGAAGAATCAACTCTAAGGGAATTAAAACCAGTAGACAAGGAATTATGAAGTCATTTAAAAAAAAAAGTTTGCTACTGTAAACCCCAAAGGACTAATTTCAATAGGATTCCTCAGGATAGGGTTTGCAAAACTGGGCCATTTTTTTTCCTGCAAGTTAAGATTTGTTTAAAATAAGGGTTAAATTTCTGGGAGCCTAGGAGCAGTAAGGAAGTGAGAGCTGGCAATGGTAGTTATGAAAATACAAGTCATTTGTTAGAAAAATGAATAAAGGAAAAAAGGTCCAGATTAAGGAGGCGCTGACCCCAAATGGCCAAAGAAAGCCGGGATGGAAATGAACATGGCCAGACGAGACACATTCACAAAGGTACTCGAGCTCAGAAGTGCAAGTATGATGTGGAAATGGGCAAATATAACGCTGTTATTTAACAAAGGTTCAGGGAGACCTAGTGGGTGTGGGTGTGCTGGGGAAGTGAAATACTTGTCAGAAATAACTTCTTCCCTCCCTGCTGCAAGGTAAGTGATGAAATAAAATCTGCGGGGGAGGAGGGTTGGGAAGGAGGAGGATAAAAGCCATACCACACTAATCCAAAGGGATTGATTTTGCATCCTAGTGCGATTTTAAATACATTAACAGCAACTATTTGTATTGCAGAAGCATCTAGCTGCCACAATGGAAATTTTTTGTGCTGGTCCCCATGCAGAGTAAGAAAAAGTTCCTGCCCCAAAGGGCTTACAATCAAAACAGACAGAGAAGACACATGAAATAATATTCCCATTTTACAGATGAGGGACTGAACCATCGAAAGATTAAGGGAATATTTTTTAAAATCACCTAAGTGATTTAGGAGCCTACAGCCTAGTGAAAGTCAATGGAACTTAGGGTATAACTTTTAAAAGCACCTAAGTGACCCGTCAAGGGTCTCCCAGACCCTGTGCAAAGACAGGAACTGAACACAGATCATCCTAGTATCAGCCCTGTGCTTCCTCCCTTCTTGCCCATTTGATTACAAGGAGGCAAGAAAATGGACTGCTCCCCATTACAAATGCTAGTATTGTTCCTACAGTTATCCAGAGCTTAGTGAAATTCAGATAAAACATCTGAGGCTATGCCCATCTGGAACAGTGAATTCCATAGGCAGGTCAGACAGAGTGGGCTCTTTCCATCCATTTGGCATTCAATTCTAAAGGACAAAGAGCAAAATAGATTCAACGTCCACCGCCCTGCACAGCCTCATGCAATGGAAACTCCACTGCTTTACACTGAGAGCCAGGCTTTCAAAGGAGCACAGGGTAAGATTTTCAAGGGCTCAGCAGCCACAGTTGGGATCGGTGTTTTCAGAAGCTCCTAGCAGTTCCTAAGAGGACACTTATGGCCAGATTTTCAAAAGAGCTCAACACCCAAAGTGTGGTGGCCTTTTAAATTTTTCACCCCTTACTTTGGTATCTAAATGAGAGAAGAGTTGGTTAAAAAAACCCCAAAAATCTGGCCCTAACTCAGGGCACTGAGCCCTTCTGAAAATTCTGGCTGGCTGGCTTAGAGAATATGCAGCAGGGAACAATTCTGCTCTGGCACCCAGGACTGGGTGCTTTTTCTAGCCACATCACTGCATGCAAACATGAAAAGCGTAGCACATAAATGAAGCCAAATACAGGATATTTCTAGTGGCATCCAACGTTTGTTACAGAGACCCAGTGCTACCGAGGCAGAAGGACTGTCTGTACCAGTCACCTTCCCCTACAGTGCTTCCCGACCCAGAGTCTCCTTCCATCTCTGACCCCGGGCTGGCACACAGGGTGCCGGGTACTCAGTCTATTCAATGCTTTGTGGGATAGATAGAATCTAAAAGTCTGGATACTAATTGCACACCAACCGGCAGCTAGTACATTATTGCTCTTCCATATCACCGTGTTCATCAGAACGACCTGAGCTCAGGGTCCCATTGTGCACGTCACAGACCCAGTAAGCCAGTCCCTGGCCCGGAGAGAAGGCAAAGTAAGGAGTAGACATGGTATCCCTTTGGCCACTCAAGAGCAATCACACTGCCCCCGCTGCAGCCACCCTGTGCAGTAACCTGAGCAGAGGTGACAAAAGCCAGTGTCCGATCTCCAGGGTGACAGGGTGGGCCCCGTGGCTTTTCCTAGCATGGGGTATAAACACAGCCGGCGACACAGAGGGAAACAGAGAGAGATAGGCGGCGCATGGGCTGAACTGAATCTGATCACGTGCACCACTAACTTCAGCCGAGTTACTCCTGACTCACAGCAGGGCAAGAGAAAGCAGAATCAGGCCTGGGAGGTCTAGGCCTCCCACTCGCTGTACATGACACGGCTGTAGGTCCCCACGCCTGCTTTCTTGTCTACTTTACTTCATCTCCCTGGCTCGCTTCTGGGGTGAAACATGCCATGAGGTCTGCCTGGCCCCAAGCCTGTCCTTGTGGAGGGGAGTGCGTACTGGATACAGAACTGTATTGACAGCAATGCCCTGTCCTTCCAGCGTGCCTCATTCCTCAGCTGCAATGGGGTGAAGGACTATTCAGTCTCTATGCCCCCTTTAGCCTCTCTGAGGAGCTGCTAACAGAGCCACAGGCTGAGAGTTTTGTGGGGTGGAACCTTTGCCTTGGGAACCGAACAGCAACTCATTTCACTCAGTCATCAGCACTGACGTGACCAGCAACCTAGAGAAGTTACCACTTGGGAAGTTACAGTGTACCAGAGTGCTCCTCATTTTCACTGGTGCCCCAGGATTTGTGGTGGTTAGCACGTCTGAAAAGTCAGGCCACAAGCCTGTGTTTCCTCCACCTACACTGTCAACCTACACATCAACTGTCACCTACACATCACCAGCTGGGATCAGACCAGGAACCTGGCCATTCGGGTTGTTTTATAGATCCTAGATGACCCAGACCTGTAGGTCCACATTAGCTTCAGTGGGAAAACCCCTGGCCATAAAGTGCACATACATTAGTGTTTTTGTAGGATCAGGACCTATCAGTTTATAGGGTACCAGAAACATGCATGATTTACTGAAGCATACCAAACAGGCAAACAAAACTTTGTAGAGACAACATACCTTTCGTTCAAATGCTTTGACTGGGTAACTTTACCTCCCACCGGAGGCCACTAGCAGAGTAAGCTTGTGGGACACAATGATTTCAGGAAAGGAAGTCAATCAGCAAATAAATACAAATTAAAAGGGAGAGACTCCAATGTAGTACAGCCACACTGAAGAGTAAAGGAGGAATCAGGCAGCTAGCTCAGTGAAATCAGCTACTGATTAGAGGTAAATTAGCACAAGCTGGGTTCTGCTAACCATCCAGTGAAAGGTGCTGTTGCATCTATAATCAGCAATCAATGGCCACGTTGTATAAACATGAGACTGGGTTGAGAAGGGAGGGATTAGATTTGTCTCCTGGGCCAGCAGATGGCTGTTTGTTTGTACCCGCTATGGAAACACTCCTGGATTTACTTTACAAACAAGACAATCAAAAAAACAACCAAACAAAACCTCAAACTCTTGTACTATAATTATTTTAATTTCCTTCTAAGCTCCTTAGAGCACATGTGCTTTGCAGAATTCTCTCACTTGCATAGGATAGTGCGTAGTCCCTCTGGAACAGCAACTTCAGGAATCATTAGAAATTGTAATGAAACTGGCTGTGTGGAGGGGCTGTACTGATTTGTTTTGGCTGCCTTCTCCTCCAGCCCCACCCTCATTTTGAAGCCTCTAGGTTGTAAAGAGTCAGATTCCCAGGAATAACCTATAATTTATAAATAACAGATCCTCTAGATTTAACCCCAACAGCCCTGCAGAGAAGGATGGCTGGATGCCTTTCCAAACGCGAAAGCACCCACAAGCCTAAACCAAAGCAATCCTGATGTGACAGTAGAAACCAGCAGTAGAACTGAGCTGACAACCCCTCATTAAAAATATTGATTAAGAATTTAGGCTCAGATCTACAAAATAGTAAACCTTGTTTTTAAAATTGTGCCTCTGTACAGCAGCTGCCGTCACCCTGTGGTCCCTGCTTTATGGTAAATAGCACCAAGCTTAGGTGGGAATGTTGCTGGCTGAATACATACATTTAGGTTAATTAAGTTTTAGCACTTAGCAAAGTTTATGAACCAGCTAATTGGGCTGTAGGGAACAATGAACAGTTGGGTTCATCAGCCTGGATGCAGAATTCATGGAGCACAAGGTAAGGTTTATAATATCATGCAGAGGCCACCTACAGTGACAATGGCCATGAATAGCAAATATTATTATGTAGCCCCCTCAGAGTCCTCATCATGAACATGTCCTAGGGCCCAGATCCTCAAGGGGTTTTAGGCGCTTAACTCCCATACCCTGGAAGATTTGGGCCTATGTGCACAAAGAGGGCCAGGTTCTGCCTGGTGTGAGTGAGTGGAATTCTGCATTCTACCAGTTTACAGCATGGCCTGATGTAACCCCGGGACATGAGCATCATTAAGCTATTTGGGAGACATTTTCAAAGCCACCTACACAACTGAAGAACTTAAGTCCCATTGAAAGTAAATGGGACTTAGGCATTTACATCACTTATATACTTTGGGGAAACGTTCCCCTTGATCAGAAGATGGCTTGGAAAGGTAAATGTTGCAAAGTTCAACATCAAGGAGAGATGGGCTCAGTCTGGGGGTTTTGTTTTTTTTTAAATGTAGACACAAGAGCCAGGTTTCCAAAAGCTGCCCTGATTTTGCCCTCTCTGTCTCGCATATGGAATATCTTTGCATCCACTTGCTTTACCTGCACAATTGCCAGCGTTTGGGGCTGCTAAACTGGAGTTCCAGTTTGAAATAACTTGGCCTCCGTGGGGTTACTTAGAAAGGAGGTGACCAAACCCCTACTTGCAAATACACAAAAGAGCAGTGGTTGTCATAACCCCACAACATTTGCCTGAGCACCACAACTGTTTCCTGTTGGAGGTGCAGAGGAGGGAGGGTATGAGGCACCTTTGTGTGTCCTGCATCTCATGGAGGGGGTGGGTCACTGTACCTGGCTACCTATGCTGGGGTCACGGGGGTGAACCTGTGGAGACCCAGGGGCTCTACCAGACTCAGCACGCAGCCTGGAGCGGGTGTAGCTGCTCTTCCAGCCCAGGTTGGAGGGTGGGATTTCAAAACCCTGCCTGCCAACTCTACCTGCATTAATGCCCTGTTGTTCAGACCTTATGCATGTGAGTTTCACCCGGGCCCCATGCATTCACCCACAAGGCACAGGGTGAAAGTTCATTTGCATAAACACCCAGCAGAAATTAGACTAAAATTGTCAGCTGCCTGAAGCCAGATTTCCCCCCCCCCAACCCCCTTTATTAAAAGAAGAAAAAATCCTGGCTTGGAAATGACGGTTTCCCAGTTGGGGAGAATCTTCTGTATTATTTATTGGCAGCTTGGCTGGCGTGTTTGACTGTGATTCAGAAGGTGGTAAATAGTCAGCTAGAGTTAAGCTGACAAAAAAAAAATTGCTGCATCTGGAAATGGTGACTAAGTACTATCCCTTGAGGCCAACCTGCTTTACATATAACATACAGCGAGAGCATGATTAGAAATCAGAGGGTTTCTAGCTCTTGCTGATTAAAGAGCTCAGGCCAAATTTCACCCTGGTATAAATGAGTCCAGCTCCCACTGAAGTTCTTTTTCTCAGTGGAGTGGTGAGCCAGTTGCAGATCTGCCACGGGGCATGGAAGAGAAATGTCACAGATGGCAAGTGCTGCATACTGGAGGGACCAGATCCCAGCCAACAGATATGAACAGGTCAGTCCTAGAAAGCTGATAGCTCTGGGAATTTGCCATTGCTATAACAGCATGCAGCTGAGCTAATCTTTTAAATATAATAATGTTCGGCTCTTATGTAGTGTTTTTTCATCTGGAGAGCTCTAACTACCTCTCAGAGGTGGGTAAATATTGTTACCCCTTTTAACACAAGAGGTTAGCCAATATTCGAAGTTTTGTATGTTGTTTCTGTTAGGAGGAAAATTGATGGAGTCAGGTATTTCCCTGATGCAATTCTGTTTGTTTACAACTAATATTCCTAAAGTCCTGCTTCCCTGAACACACACACGACAGTTTCTGTGCTCACAGTTCCCAGCCTCTTTCCAGCCAGCACTCTACTCAAAAGATCTCTCAGCCTTTTCCTTAAGGCCATGCTACACATGCTATTCTGGCTGTGTCTGGAGCTTCCTTGCTGCCTCCTCTGTCAGTGTTTCTGGTGTTGTATTGCTTCTCTCCTCACATACACAGCTCCATCCAACAACCCTCGGTGCCTTGCATTTGCGTTCAACCCCCAGTCAAACTGCTTGGCCCACGTAGCATAGATTCCGGACTAGCCTTCCACGCAGCCTGTGGCTCCCATTGTTTCAGCTGTCTATTCCATAAAGGAACTTAATTGCTTTTTACACTTATCACAGCTGTCAGGAGAGGTTTTCCCCAGCTTAACAGTATTATCCAGATTTTATAGGAGTGTAAACTGAGCTGTGTGGGGGAGGGCAGGTGTTAAGGCCAACATTTTTCAAAAGTGGCTGTTCAATATGAGTCTCCCATCATGGGGTGCCCTGCATGAAACTCCTTGGGCCTGATTTTCAGACATTCTGTACACCCTCACCTTCTATTGAAGTCAATGAGAGCTGCAGGTGCTCAGCACCCCCTGAATATTTGGCCTAAGGGGTCTCATCTTGGGCACTCAAAGTCAGTAACCACTTTTGAAAATGCTGGCCTAAAATTACTTCCCAAAGACATACAGCAAGTCCTTGACTCTGCCACTGTCTCTTGATTCCTAGCCCAGAGCTCAGGCCACTAAACCACAGCTGCCTGAGTGATGCAAGTGATGCCTATTCACCTCAGCCTGAAAAGGAAGAACAAATGTTTCCTTGCACTGACTGGTAGCCCTCTTCCTAAATGAGCAACTGCTTCCTCCTGGAGACCACACTCCAAGGTCTAACCTTGTTTTGTGTTAAACTGAATAGCATAGTCAAATATTGTCCCAAGATACATTCTAAGTGCTATGGTCTACATGGAAGAGACCCCAATAAAACACCATCTCTAGACTGTAAAATAAACTGATCCTATAAAATAATTCCTTTATTAGCTCTGCCTTCCATTATACCTCACTCACGCGACCTCCCCAACTATCTCAGATTGGATTCGGTGTCTGTCAGGTTAGATCCCAGCTTTCGACTCTTCCCTGCACTGGGAATCATCCCACCCCATAATTTTAGTAAGGAAGCCAAAAAGTTTAGGAAAGTTGTCTTGACCCTTTTTTTGGTGCCAATTGCTCTGTACGGCTCAGTTTGAGAAGACATAGAAGGCTTCATTCTGATTTCCTTTCCACGGGATTTCCATTTGAATAACTCTATTGACTTCAGTGGAGTTACTCCCAATTTACAATCCGTGTAAATGAGAGAAGAATCAGACCCACAATCTCTATGGACCGGTCATATGCCAAGCCAGCTAAACTCCTTATAACGTGCTCTAGTCCAGGGGAGAGCTCAGGGAGCGCTGGTTACCACGCGTAGAGCTGTGAGAAACAGCAGTGCAGGTCTGGGCGAGGCTCACATGCACAAACTAGCCCCCCAAATAATCAAAGTGTAACTCATCTGAAGTTGCCATTGCACCTGATTTCTTGGTGAAACCCCGTGTATTGAGCAAACGGTTCCCAGAGGTGGGCTAGTTTGTGATGGAACATGGAAATCAGGAGAGTTTCACGTGACTTTTGGAGTCTAGCTCTGAACGGGTTTGTGTGGCCACACAGACAATGCAACAGATCCATCTCAATTTCATGTTGTTCCAGGTGGCATTCTATACCTGCTCCTTGTGTCTCATCGAGTGCTTAGGGAAGTCAGCAGAACGGGCAGACTTTTGCTGCAGTTGTCCATGCAATTTATCCATCTAATTTCATCCCTACCTACTTCTATAAACGCCTTCAAGCTTCCCTCAACACTTGATTTTTTTATGGCTGCTGCCTGCCTTCTATTTGTTTCCCTTATTGCTATCTACTGCAGTATTAGTATGGTACAGTACGTTTTCAGTTGCAGCTAGGGGCCTCACCGGAGATCAGGACCCTACTGTGTCAGGCACTGGAGAGACAGATAGTCCCTGCTTCATCAAATTCACAGTCTAAGTAGGCCAAGGAAGTATTATTCCCATGTTACAAATAGGGAACGGAAAGAAAGAGAGGCCAGGCATTAAGGGCCAGATTTTAAAAGGTATTTAGGTGGCTAGTGGGATTTGCAAAAGCACCACTGCACCTAACTCCCACTGATTTGGGCTCCTAGGCATGTATCTGCATCTTTAAAAATCTGGTCCTAAGAGACATGATCAAGGTCACACCTGCAGTCTGTGGCAGAGCCAGGAATGGAATCCAATCCTGCTCCAGGGCCTGAATCACAAGCTCCCCTTTTCCCTCCGCTTGCCCTTTTTTTTGTCCCCCACAGCAGATACCCCTTGTTGATGGTGTGTTTCTGTTAGCGAGGGTGACATCCTAGAGCAGGTCTCCACTACCCCACAAGGGGGTGTGAATAGCAGCGCTCAAAGCTCCCTCATGTGGATGCTGTGGGCATGAACTACCTGTTTGAAGAGGATTACGTTCATGCGGATTTCAGTTCGCCCCCGCAGCATCCACACGGGGCAGCACTTCAGTGCACACCACAGAGCAGTGTAGACATGCCCTTCGTCTCTTTTGTTTCAGTTCTGCCGTACTGTGCCCCCTATGTTTTGGCCAGAGTAGCAGGGGCCAGGCATGACACCAATAACCTTATTTTAAAAAGCCGCTGGAATCAGACAGATGCAGGGCTCTGCTACAGGAAATCAGCTGTTGTCAAACTTCCACTTAATCCATTTTTATACTAGTAAATCTTGACAACAGTAACCAAGATGGAACCAACCACCATCGTCTGCCTGGCTGCAGGTTCTAACTGCAAGAGAGGTGGCCTTGCTTTTGGCTTTGCACTCCAACCTTTTAGCTTGTCAATTATCTTCTCAGCTACAGTGAGGGCTAGTGATCAAATACTGTTCCCAGCTGTGAAACATCCCTTTCACTAGAGCAGGGGTCAGCAACCTTTCAGAAGTGGGGTGCCGCGTCTTCATTTATTCACTCTAAGGATTGGCATGCCAGTAACCTTTTTAGAAGGTCTCTTTCCATAAGTCTATAATATATAACAAAACTATTGTTGTATGTAAAGTAAATAAGGTTTTTAAAATGTTTAAGAAGGTTCATTTAAAATTAAATTAAAATGCAGAGCTCCCTGGACTGGTGGCCAGGACCTGGCCAGTGTGAGTGCCACTGAAAATCAGCTTGAGTGCCGCCTTCGGCACGTGTGCCATAGGTTGCCTACCCCTGCACTAGAGTATGAGCCAGAATATCTACCGTCTATTATTATTTATTATAGGACAGAGCCAGGATCAAGGCCTCATTGTGGTAGATGCTATAGAATTATACCATAGGGACAGTCTGTGTCCCAGTGAGCTTACAATCTATATAGACACAACAGATAAAGGAAGTATTGTTATTTCCATTTACAGATGGGAGACTGAACGTTAAGTGACCTGACCATGGCTGTCTGAGATACAGCTGAGAATTGTACCTAGATCTTCCGAGCTTCAGTCCAGTGCCTTCGCTCCGATACCATCTTTCCTACTGAACAAACTGCACAGAGTTCCTTTCAGACTGCTTTGAGGGCCCAATCCTGTGACATACTCAGGCCATCACGGGATTGGGCCCTAGAAGAGTTTCTTTTACAGAGATGTACATTTCATTTATTTGCTCTGGGAGTGTGGAACCTGGTGCCCCTGATAGAATTACCGATTGGCTTTGTGTAATGCTATTTAGGATGTGCTAGATTGCTCCATCTGTGCAGTTTATGTAAATCTCTGCCAGAATTAAAGTACGACACTACAAAATCATTTTCAAAGCATCAACATGGTGGGGGTGATTCCTTGTTGTTAATCTTTTTGAGTCAAAATTCTGCAACAAAACAAAACTAAATAATGCATCTAGGCCAACAGCCAGTTATTGAAATGCTAGGAAGGAAGAGGTGTTAAAAACCATAAAGCAATTGTCAATCCTACAAATTTTTAGTCAAAGGTGTGATTATTTCATGGATTCTAAAGGGCAGTAAATTGTTCTCAGGTGAAAGTTACTTACATTTCTGCCTCACAGGAATTACAAACTGCTTATGTTGTTGTTGGTTTATAACCTCAAGGTTGCCGGGTGCTGAGAGCCTCCTTAGAGGGGGCTGAGAGCTCTCAGTTTGGGCAGGGGGAGGGATGAGAAGCCCCAGGTGGCTTTCTCCCACATCCCTCAGCTCCTGGAGGGAAACAGGGAGGTGAGAAGCCCTGGGTGGTTTCCCCTCCGCTCCCAGCAGGGAACGGGGAGTGGAGTGGAGGCAGCCCACCAAGAGCTTGTGGGGAAGCCAGGTTCCTGGCAGGGAGCTGCCAGCGGAGCTGAGAGACCAGGCTAATTACTGCGGTGGTTGTAAGTCAGCCTAATATAGGTCGACTTATGTTTCTCGTGTAGACATATCCTAAGAGAGGCATATAGAAGAAGAGAGACACTGCAGAGTCCATATGGAGACCATGTACTTAAACAAAAAAACCTAATGGGAGGACATTGGATGTTGATTAGAGCTGGGAACTAGGACTCCTGAGTTCTTTTCCTGAATTGCCCAAAGTAGTGAAAGGTAATAAAAATCCTGCTTGGGCTATTAAGGTTACTTTTATAAGCAATTTAATGTGAGTTGGAGACAGCAAAACTGGTACAAACTGGATGTGTTTATGATAAGAATCACCAATTATGGGTCTCCAGGGGTCACCACATTGCTATAGCAACACATCAAGATAGTGCTAGAACTAGAAATCAGCATCCACATATAAAAATAACTGGATAAGTTGTTTGATTGCATAATTTTAACGGGACAAGGTTGCATCCCTTTTTGCCCACTGCTTTTCTGGAAGTCACTGAGAAACTTGTTCCAGCTAAACTAGTTTGACAAGTTGAGACTGAACAGCTTGTGCTAAGCTCTGCTTCATGGTCATAGGTGACACCAGCCCCAACTTGCTCATCTATCTTCCCACCATTGGGCCTTTGCTTTTCTGATCCTGAAAGTCATCCTGATCAAGTGAGGCGAGGGTACCAAACAACATCTCTGCTTCCGATGTGTTCAGCTGAATCCTGAGCTTCCTGGGATGTGAGCTTGAGGTTCTTGATATCAACATCACCAGAGCATGTCATCTTTCCTACCCCATCTTATTTGTCCTCTTGTCTAATAAGAGTTTGGGTTAGCCAGCCAAGACAGCTTTTGCAACACTGTTGCAATTAAAAAGGAAAACTCTGTGCAATGTTTTAGCCCAAGTTTGGTAAAAGTTTGCCAGCCCTCAGAGGGTCTAACAGAGTCATGTGACTTGTCACTGGTTTCCCAGCACCTATGTTGCAAGCAAGAAAGACACAGCTAGAAGTTGCATTTTCAGTTTTCGCTTTTCTTCTCTCTCCTTGTGGATGCAGCTGTTTTCTCTTACCTTAAAAAAAGAAACAGCTTTGGGTCTTCAGCTAACTTTTCTCCCAAGAAATCAAATAGCTGTGTTATTACAATTAATAAAAGATTTAATACCATATCTGAATACCATCTCAAGAACTTTCAAAAAGGTTATCTTACCCTATAAAACACACTGTATAACTAAACAGAAAAAGGAAGGAAATTGTTAAAAATTTGGAAACTATGACTTCTAAAGTTTCAAACACTAATGATTTCTTCTATTTTTTAACTACATCATTGAGAAAGGGTGTTTATGGCGATTGTTACAATAGAAGGAAGTCAATGACAACTTGAGGTGAAACTTTGAACTACACTTTATGGTGGTGTACCAGTAAACAAGAGAGTTTTAGAATGCCCTATTCATGCTGGGCCTGAGACACTCCTCCTCATCAGTACCTCGGCTCTAGTTCCTGCTCTGGCATTGATCTCCTGTAGGGTTTGGGCAAGCCATTTAAACATACTACTGCAATTTTCCCATCTCTAAAATGGGAATGCTACTCCCAGAGATGTTCCAGTTAGTTATATTTGTGAAGGGTTGACATATTGGGATGTAAGAAGCTATATAAAAGCAAAGGTAAGGTAAGAGCAAATCTAATCCTCAACATCCTACATTGCTCGCAAATATCTGGGTAAAATGTTAAATTTAGCATTTTTTACCATTCAGTCAAAGCTAATGACCTTTGAAAGAGGACACCTGTGGCAAGATGCATTTGTTGAACAGTAATCCTGAAAAGTCAGAACTGTTCATCTATGGAATTATCTTTGAAATCAAAGGGTTTGTCCTATGCTTTTAAGGTGGTCTCTAGTGGGAGAAGGCCTCAAACTTATTTATTTTATATTCTTGCACTTAAAAACACAGTAGTGAGCTGATTTTCAGTGGCACTCACACTGCCCAGGTCCTGGCCACCAGCCCGGGTGGCTCTGCATTTTAATTTAATTTTAAATGAAGCTTCTTAAACATTTTAAAAACCTTATTTACTTTACATACAACAATAGTTTAGTTATAGATGATAGACCTACTAAAAACGTTAAAATGTATGACTGGCATGCAAAACCTTAAATTAGAGTGAATAAATGAAGACTCAGCACACCGCTTCTGAAAGGCTGCTGAACCCTGAGCTATATTATAGAGAAAGCAGGTAACAGCAGCAGGAATAAGTGACATCAGCCACTGCTCATTAGTTGTAGAGATCAGTGCACATTTTACACTAACAGTTTCTGATGTTTGTAATAAAAAAAATGTTACAGCAGTTCCTGCAGTATGCTACGATATCCTATAATTTCCCTGACCGTAGAAGAATCAAAAAGGCCAACTCCAGGAAAATTGATACCAAGTTTTACCTTGAGCCAGCTGTTTGGGTATAGACTGTGGGAGGTTAGTTAGCACTGTGGCGATATGCCTACAGCATAGCCACGATCAATAAGCCCCGCTGATGTAAATAATAGCATTTGACCTAATGCAAAATATTAATGCCTTTGAGCACTGCAGAACGAACACAGCTGTGGAAAGTGAGCCAGGTTCTATTCTGATTGTGCATTAGCCTCAAAAAATGTGGTAACAAAACTAGAACAAGTTCCAACTGCAGGAACTTGATTAGTGATGGCGATGCACAAGCCAGAAATAACCCAGCTTGGCTCTCAGGTTGTTGTGGGGGGGAAGATCATAGAGCAGGCAGCTGGGAACAAAAAATAATCTCTCGATTTGCAAACTGAGCAAATCACACAGAGACCAATTGAGACACAGAATTTCAGGCTCTGTCTTTCCCATTCTCTAACTTCCTATGTAGAAGAGAAAGCTGCTTACTTTTGAAATCCTACATTGCATCTTTTCTGCCTATTACCTTAGGGTTTCAATCTATTCACCACTGCCTTTGATTAAGTGCACTGTATTCTGAATTAATTGCCTAGGTTTGCTGACAGCTAATAGGTTATTGATTCTGTAACTTGTGCACCGTAATTTACTTTTCTTTCCTCCTTTATTAATTCAATCTGAGGGGAAAATAAACTAGTGGAATCCATACAGCAGCATCCAGTAACGGTTTAAGCAAGTATATTCTGCAAGTGCTGGAAGGGTTTGGCTAAAGAATTCAATTTGCAACCTCTCTCTTTAGTAAGTCTGTATCTACTGCATCCTTGGTGGACTATTAGTGGCAACATATGCAGTCTTTCAGATCTAAAAAACAACAACATGGGGCCTTGTGCGGGGGGTATGAAGTCAATGGAGTTGCACCAGTTTACACCAGTTGAACATCTGGTCCAAGGTATTTTCTCTGGTTTGAATCTGAATGTTTACAGTTGGGCCGGGAGTCCCGAGTTCTATTCCTGACCCTGCCACTGACTCACTGCGTTACCTTCAGTAAATCACTTATCCTCTCAGTACTGCATCTTTCCACACCTGCAAAGCGAGGGCTGTAATTCTCACCCACCTGAGTGACATGTGTTGATGTCTATGATTTTATTTGTATTGTGGTAGCATCCTTAGGCCCCCACCAGGATCAGGGCCCCGCTGTGATGGGTGTGATACAAACATCACAACAGTCCTTACCCTGAAGAGCTGACAATCTATGTGCGCAGGGCCAGTAAGAGCCTCCGTTCTGATCTCACTTATGCCAATTTTACACAGTGTAACTGCACTGAAGTCAGTGGCATTCCTGTGTAAATTGGGAGTACCTCTGCTGACTTCAACAGAGTCCCATTTGTGTAAGACTGGCGCGAGAGAGGTCAGACTCAGCCCTTCTCGTGCTTAGGTCTCCAAGTGCTTTACAAAGGTCAGTCTGCATTATAAGAAGAAACTATTAGAATGACTGGTCTATGGAGATTTCGGGCTGGTTGTCTTTAATAACTGCTAGTCAGGGAAGACAATGCACTAAGAACGGGCCGGGCTCCAACAGCCAAATGGGAGCAGAATCCAGTTGGAAAACAACACCAAGTGAATCAGGCTGGGAATAAGCCCCACTTTCCCTTCCCAGCCATCCTCCTTGTCACGTTTCCATCCACAAATGGCAAAACCTGTACTTCCAGTCTAAATTGGCTTATTTATATTAAACAATAGGAAAGAACGAACAGAAGTAAAGTATCCATAAGAGAGTACAGAGTGTATGACTCCTTTGTAACTTGCTACATGTAACCCACGTATGAAATGGCTGTTGAACACTACGGATAGAAATTTAGGCAGAGATTTTCAAAGACTGCAAGATCCCTTAAGGCAGCTTTGAAAAATCTCAGCCTTAAAATAAAAGGAAAAACAAAAGACTTCTATTTCAGAGCTACCTCCGCACATCACACTCTGATCTGTAGAGATCCTTGATATTACTATCCACTATTTCACATGACAGTAACTGTTTTATTTTCTCTCTTTTTCTCCCTAAATTATGGATTTAAGACCAAAACATTTTAGACTGCTGTAGGGAAAGCTATAATTTCATGCAAGATGAGAGCTCATCCTGCCACATGTTATGGAAGCAGGTTTTCACAGGGTTGTACATTAAAATGCAAAATTTCATGGGAAGAGGGGTAGGAGGGTAATGCAAAGATTGTGGAACAGAGTGGGATTAGGTTTAGGTTCTTTATGCAGGAGACTAAAAGAAAAACAACCAAGAATTTAAGGGTCAGATTTTCGTAAGATCTCAGAGCCACCTAAATAAGTGATCAGATTGTCAAGAAAGCTTGACTGCCAGTCCTCAACAGGTGATGAGCACTTTCTAAAAATTGTCCCCAACATTACTATGAAATACATCCATTTCCCCCCCACACTCAGGAGAAACATGCAACAGAACGTTTTAAAATATCACTATAAGGGGGCCAAATGACTCAGGAGATAGACCCTGTATTCCATAGAATTCACTGTAGGCTGCAGGTTTAAACTTCAGCTCATATCCGTGATGACTCAAGCCCACCCCCCTCGTCCCCCAGATGGCTGTTTAGCCAGGGTATGTCTACACTGCAAGGGAAGGTTTGATTGTAGCACAGGGAGGCATACCCATGCCAGCTTTAATCTAGCTAATGCAGAGAACAATAATGAAGATGTGATGGCATGGGCCACCAACCAGAGTACGACCCTCCCAGGGACACTGGGCACGTACACAGGTGCCCACATCACACAACCAACCACCAAAGCTGCCACCCTGGAGGGGGCCTTTCTGGCTCACCATCCATAAGTCCTGATGATGCTCCCCATGCCAAACTTCCACAGACTTCCAAGTGAAATTAACTTAGAGCAGCTGCAGCATCAGCCCCATAACAAAACACAACATCCCCAAACCATATCGACAGAATTAACAAGGAAGAGGAAAAGAGTAGAAAATAATGCCATCAGCTTGCAGCTCCAGGGGCTTCAAAAACACACCAAGGGATTTGGGTTTGCAATGAAATTTAAAAATAAAATGCATGATTTGAGGGGTGGTGGGGGAGGGTGCTACACGCATATTTAGCACCTGATCCTGTGGTAATTACTAATGCAAGTAGTGCCATTCAAGTCACTTGAGTGAATAAGGGTTGCAGGATCAAACCCTGACACATTAACTTTAGTCCATGGAAAAATTGTGTGCGTTCAGCAGAATCTGGCAGGATTTCATTCACAGGGGCCCTCTGCACCTCACTGCCTCTAGCGCTTCTGGCTCCCTCAGACGTTGGTTCTTTGGCTGTGCTGTGCGATGGAGCTCTAGGGAATGTGGAGGTGCTTGGAGTCAGCCACTCTGCTAACAACCTGAATCCTTATGCCAGCATGATTTAGAGGCTCGGATTGCGGCTGTAGATACCAGCTGCACAGAGCCAGTGCACCCGCTAGTTTTGTTTGCTTCTTTCTTCATTATAGGGCAAGAGTAGTAGCAACACATTTGTACTTTGCGTGGAATAACTTCTGGAAGCGGACTGAGGAGACGCCTGTGTTCTCTCTGCTCTTTATTTCAGAAGTGGTAAAATTTGCTCCTTTAATTGTCACCCTCACTTTCGAAAGTGAACTCTTTCCAGCTAATCAATCACATAGCTTAGTTGAGAGGAGACTGTTTGCTTAAGTGATGTTATTTATATGAAGAAATGATCCAGCTGAGGAGATTATGGAAGAGGGAGACACACATCAAGGCCCTAATTATACCCTGGGTGATCGCTACTTCCCACCACCCATGTAATGAGGTTAAGTGGTGTCCGCATAAAGAAATTAAAACTACTGATTACTCCTCAAGAAAGGTTTTTAATGACTTACAGCTATAAATGCAACACAGACAGAATAGGAAAAGAAAAGTTAAAGACCAGCATTGAATAAGGATTAATATAAATGACAAATTATACTGAAGACAAGCACAAGTAATATTATGCATCAGGTACTTACTACTCTTTTTAATACTGCAGCATTGATATAACCTGAGATCAAATTATTCCGACACCACTGTTTTTAATACTGTAGTGTCAGTACAACTAGAGATCAAATCAGCTCGCGCAACCCAGACTTCTTTACTCCGTTACTTTACACTGCATGCAACCAGACTATTTTACTTTAAAACCTTACCCTGCCGAGAATACGTTACCTTTTAGTCGACCGCTCTTTGCACTGGCCAGGTACAGATAAGTTGGTGTAGTTCAAGTTTCCTCGGTGCAGGGGGTGTAAAGAGTGATCTCTTTTAGGTCAACACACACAAACCCACCTGGGGCGCTACACATTTGATCTCATCTGCCCCCCTGTGTTTTGAAGCAGGTCAACCAATCAGGTGAGGCCAAATGTTTACTGTGGTAGTTATTTTGAAATTATGATCTATGCACAGGTGCACAGCTCATATTCTCCGAATACAGCCAATTGTCCTAACTGTGGTTAATTTGTCAGACACAAAAACATTTAAAACAGCCCAAAGAAGTGCTTGGCTGCTTTACACCTTGACCACAAGTCTGTATCTAATTTTGCAAAGCCTGCTTTTTGGAGCCGACCACAAGTGTACAATATTTCCTAGTTTGAATTTGCTACACTTGCTCTGGTTGCTATGCTTGACCTCTGAGCCTTCCGGAAGGTTCAGGCCTAGCATTGAATAAGCTTGACAATACTTTTGCTTGACAGGACTTTGTCACGGTAATCACACCTGCAAGAGCTGGTTTTTCTGACACTGAAAACTCCCATATAATGCAGATGCAATTGTATAGTGTTTCTCGTGCCAAATATCTCTCCAAGAGGTCTTGTTGAGCAAATATGATGTTGTTTAGCAAGGTTACAAGTCTGGTTGCTAAAAGGCAGTTGTGTTGGTGTTCTATACTAGGATTTCTGTAAGGCTGTGACGGGGTTCGACTCACCACCGCTGGTGCCCCCTGCCGGTCACTCCGGGAATTAGCTCTTGTCGGCTACGGAGCACCCTCTGTGCGTGGCGTCTCGCCCATTGTCTGCTCTGCTGGTTTGGTACCCGCGTTGCTCCCCCCTCGGTGGTGTCTGCTTCAGGACACTGCTCTGAGGCAGTGCCCACTACTCCAGTCTCACCCCCTTCGGGGAGGAGGGGGGGGTTAACAGCAGTCTTTCGGCTTGCTCCTGCTTCAGTGGCCAACCCCAACCCCAAAATCTAGCCCCTCGCTTCAGGGGCAAGTTGCAGTCTGTCTTGGCAACACCCCTCTGTGGCCAGGTGCAGTGTAATGGGGGGGGGGACCAGGCCCACCCGCTACTCTGGGTCCCGACCCAGGGACCCTCTAATGGTAGCCTCTCTCTGCCCTCCTTCTCTCCCCTCTTGTCCGACTATGGGCCACTTCCCCTTTGGCCCTGTGCACCTTCTCAACCCTTTTTAACAGGGCCGCAGGCGGGCAGGTAAGCGGGTTGGAGCTCTCCTCTGCTCCCCTGGAGCCTGCCCAGCACTGCTCTGTCCAAGGTGCTAGCTCCTTCCCTCAGGAGCCAGTCCTTCTCCCTTGCCAGCCAGGGAGAGACTCATCCCCGTCTCTGTTAGGCAGCCTTTATACAGAACATAGCTCGGCCCTGATTGGCTCTCCATAGGCCTTTGCTGATTGGCTGCTGGCCTGTGCAGCCTCTCTGGCCTGTTCTAGCCCTTTTTCTCAGGGAGTGGGTCAGCCGCCACACCACAAAGGCATGTAACTGTCTACTTTTAAAAATTAATATGTCCCATATTAAATGGATTAACAACTGGTTCTCAAAGTGTAGTTGCTAATCAAGAGACATCAGCAAATAGAAGAAAGTTTCTGGTCGGGATGGAAATAGTATTTAAAAAAATAACCGTTTATTTAAATTGTATCGGTTAAACATTTAACTGTTAAGTTCACAACACAGGCACAGGAACTTGGGATGCGGGGGGATGCTGCAGCATCACCACATTTTAAACGGGGTACCGGCTGCCGCCCCATGCCCAGGGTCCCGGCTGCCGCCCGGCACATTAGGCATTTAAATGTTAACAGAATACATTACTGGTAAGACTGATGCTTATCGGTTAATCGGCTACTTCCCTAGTTTCTAGTAAACTCCCACAGGATCCATTTTTGGCACAACGCTGTTCTTAAGTGGATGTGTGCAATCATCAATGCAAAGCTGTGTTAGTCCTTAGAAAGACAGCAAATTGTTATCAAGTTTCCAACAATTTTGCACTCCTCCCTGCAGTTTCCAAGGTTTACCATCACCCTTTCCATATCTGAATCCCCTACATATGCTTCTCTGGTATTGAGAACAGTAAACACTAAGGTCTCAATCATGAATTCTTTCCTCTTTCTTCTGTTGGGAAAGGGGTAAGTATGCCCCTTCTACAGGGAATTCAGCTTCCCAAACAGTCCACACCCCAGTATATGCAGAGACCATAGGCTTGGCACTGGCTGCTGGCTCATTGGGAGCCATCTGAGGTTCAGCTCTGCCAACATCTTACCAACAATCCCCTCTCAGAATTACTCCATGTTTATGGTCCACTTCACAATTTCCTCACCTTCTAGGGAGATCTAAAGATTGTGAGCAAACCCCAGCTTCAGTGGGAGACTGAAATTAAGCATGTTTTTGTGGTTCTCTCTCCCACTCGGTCTTATTAAGATCAGCTCAGAACTACCAGCCACACAGTTGCCCTGTGACCTCTCGTCTGGCTAATCCCAACTACTCCCATTAAAGTTCCAAGACTCAGGGCTGGTCTATACTGAACAGGTACAATGGCATAGCTACATCTCTAAAGGGTGGGAAAAATCCACACCCCGAGAAATACAGTTAAACCGACCTGACCCCTGGCATCAACAGCGCTACGTTGATGGAAGAATACTTCCACTGACCTAGCTACCATCTCTTCGGATGGTTGATTAACGACAGTGACAGGAGAACCCCTCCCGTTGCTGTTATAAGTGTTTACAGTTACACTGTATGTCTTGAAGCCCTGAGCAGGGCACTGCACAAGCAGCAGGAGGCTGCATGAGAGGAGAGTTCAAAGAAATAGGAGATAAAAAAAGCTGCTTTCATTTTTTTTTTTAAAGAATAAAGAGATTTCACCAAAAATGCGTTGAAAGAAGCAGAGGATTTGCACCGAGCCGGAGCTAACGTTGCATGAAATAGAACTGAATATGTGAATGTGAATGTGAAAAGGGAGGGGAAGAGGTGAGCAGGGGTGTGTGTGGATGGGGGGGAAGGGGGGGCATCAGGGAACAGGGGGGTTGGTGGACAGGGGGTGGGGGCCAGGCCATGCCTGGCTGTTTGGGGAGGCCCAGCCTCCATACAATTTCTGAAACCCGATCCAGCCCTGTGCTTAACTGCTCTGCTGAATCGGAGCCATGGGGTACATCTGCTCTGTAATCATTGCGTGACTGCAGCACTTGTACACATACCCACGCTAGTTTTGTTCCACCAAACAACAATAGCAGTGAAGCTGCGGCAGTATGGTAGCGTCAACTCACGCAGTACCCTGGGGATGTATTCGAGTGGTTAGCCCTCGCCAAGTAGGCTACACCAAAACACTCCACTTAGCTCCCTGCTGGACAGTGCTGAAATGGTGTGAGGCGGGATAGAGGGCAGGTAGCTTCCTTATTTTTTGTTTTTAAGGACTGGAGAAAAAAAAATCTTTAGCCGTCTTTGGCAATCTCATTCTATTGCTTTCAATGGAAGTGAACAGCCTAAGACTAGCCTCTACACTGCAACATCAAATTACTGTCCAATACAGCCACAATAAATCAAAGAGTGACATTTCATTGGGTGAAGGTTTGTCTAGATGTTAATCTAAGTCGCCTATCTGAGCTAATAGCCAGGAACAGAACAATTGTTTCCCAAACCAGCACTTTTCCTATCTTTAAAGGTTACAAATCCATTTTTCTTCTTGAGGTTAACACCACATCCGCTTAACTTGATCACTGCACCACCTTGTGGCGAAATCCTAGTTCACTTACCGTACCCCTGCATCTGAAGCTTATTCTCGCTTTAAAATGTTTCTTCTTGTACCTATTGAGTCACATTCTACTCTCAGTTATGATTGTGCCCGGTTCACTGAAGCGAGAGGGGCTGCATGGGTGTAACCGAGAGTGGAGTTTGGCCCAATCTAGCAGAACTGGCTTAAAATTCTTCTATAAGTGGAAAATTGAAAAAGACAAAACACGCATGTACTGAAGATAGGGAAGATGAAGAATGGAGATATTACTGATTTTACCATATTGCTAATGCATCACCTTGGCTTTCTTGGTAGTTGTCCAGGACACTGTTGTTTGAGCCCAGATAATGATCCCTGTTAGGTTTTCAGGGCAGTTGGTAGTTTTGTTGGTAGTTTTTTTCCCCCACACCCATTTGGCACCGATGTACTATCTAAATAGAGAGCATCTGGTCATCAGATCCTGGGAAAATTACAGAAGCAATGATCTCAGCCTCTGAGCATGAGTGGAGAAGAGAACATGGCTATTGCTGATTTCAGTACCCATACCTAGTGGCCAAGGCGTAAGCACCCACCGTTAGCTCTGCTGAGGAAGATTCAGGTTTTACATCTCCGACTAAGGCATTTTGATAGGCTACAGAAGGGGGAAGCGTTTGCTAGGATGTAGGGCTCAGAGGAAAAACTTTTTTTTGGCCTCACGCTAATATCAGGGTAATCCTAGTTTGTCAGCAGCATGTGTCCCTTTGGGAGTTCCTCACTTTCCCTTTGCCCCTACTTGAGGATGGGGTGTGGGGGAGGGAAGGCTGGAAAAAATAAAGTACCCCTCCCTGCACTTTCAAAGCAAAGGAATGAAGTCATGCAGCTGAGCTCCCATTTCATTCTGAAATCAGCTCTAACTGCGATTAATCTCATTTTCCCAAGACCGTCTGAAACTGACTAAGCCTCAAACATTAACATATGTTAAGGAATTTCTCCCCCCCCCCCCCTTCCTTTTACTAAATACGAGTGCATTGATTTAATCGTAATAGCAGCCAGCTAGGCAAGAAATTGAGCTTGGCTCACACACTGTAGCTTTGAAGTGGGGTTTGTTGTGTGTTAGTAGCAGGAATTTATTAAATAATGGAATTGTTGTTTCTTCAACAATGGTAACATTAATATGCATGTGTGCCTGATTACTTTACAACAACGAGATTGCAAGCCTCTAACCAGCACTTATAGAAAACACCCCATCATTTATTGCAAATTAAACAGACAAGAATTAGAAAATCTTTAAAATTCAACCACTTTCCTTGAAGACCTTTTTCTATTACAGATGTATACCACTATCTACACTGCTATATGACTTTTGGGACATTGAGATTACACAGCCCACATCACTGCTCTATTCAACTCCTCTCCATAATCCTCTACCCTCCCATTTCCTGGGGCTTGTTCCTGCAAAGTGTCTAGCACGACAGCCTGGCTCCAGCAAAGCACTTAGGCACATGCTTCACTTTAAGCATGTGACTAGTCCAATTGAGTTAAATGAGATTTCAAGTTGAGCATACGCTTAAGTGCTTTGCTGAGCACCAGGAGGGATTGGAGCCCTGCTGAATCACGTTTCCTACTATTGCCCTTGGCTGACAAAGCTCTGCACCCTGCCCTACATCATCCTATCTCGCCAACTATGTGCCTCTACATGATACCAGCCATACGACTCCCTTTGTCTCCTTTTCCCATTCCCATTCCTCTTCCACGCTACTCTCTATGGCTGGGTCAGCCTAGGTCAGCGCACCAGGCTCCCAGCCTCTGTTCATTTAAATCCCTCCTGAAAACTCACTTGTTCCACAAGGCTTACAAACACTAACCCATGTCAATCCAATGCCCTCACCAATCCCACCTATGAAAACCTCTGCATCTCTTTTGGCGTTCTCGTCTGATCTTTCTCGGTTTTGACTGTGAGCCCCTTGGGGCAAAGGCCTCCTCTAGCCGCCATAAACAGTTGACCACATGTGAGAGCTTAAGAAAGAATAAAAAAGAATATATAAAATAGACACCTGTATGGTTTGAGATCTACTGATGAGAAGCACTATGTAAGAACTAGGTATTATTATTACTACAAAACCCTTTCTTGACTACACAACAATTGCTATAATTTGAACACAACAAAACACAGAGCCTTTCTTCCCAAAGCACTTTACAAACTAGTGGCCTAATGCTGCCAGAATTTACTAACGAGTGCAGTGCTTACTCTTGAGTAGTCCCAGTAGTCAAGCGCATAAGCCCTATGCTTAGCAGTATTAACAGATGGGACTTACATACATACAGCACCTCTGAAATACAGTTGCCTCAGAGGGAAGGCAGCAACCAGGGAGAGAAGAAACTTAGAATAACCCCCCTCCTCTTTGAAATTACCCTGGGTTCATTAATGGTCACCCAGAGCACAAGGCCTCAAATATTATGACAGCTATCCTAGAAATAGAAGACCTACGTTTTCCTTCATCAAACTCAATTCATCACCAAAAGGTTGCAACCCCCAAGCTGGGATCTGAACTTGTGTTTCCAAGGTATCCCTTTGGCTTAGGTCACTGTGTTTTGCAGTGGCTAAAATTTCCAATGAAAAGAAATGAATCCTTAGCATGTGCACCAAGGGGACACATCTTTCAGTTAACAAACACTCTTGTAGGCTTACTTTATAAGGAAACAAAAGTGTCACTTTTTCCAAGCTCACATTTTTTTCCCTACCCTATATAAGGATAAACGTTTGCTCCAAACCTATTTCAATGACTAAGTTCGGAGCCAGAGTTTGGTAGCATCCACTAAAACATAGTGAACCTAGCACTAGCATAGATATTTCAAATGCTAAATGAGATGCAAGCATGTGGCTTTTGGGAGTTGGCGTTTAATAGTTAGTTGTTCCTAATTTATTCAGTTGAAGTAGCTCACAATTGTCAATGTTGAAGGACTGATGCTGTTTTAACTTGTCCATGGACTAGTGCATTATGGTTATGAATGAACTGCCTGCAGAAAAGTGCTTTCAGAATGATATTAATGTATGTCTCCTTAGGAAAGATGTTAAAAAAATAAGAAACAGAAAACATCTTGACATCTCAACGCTGTATGAGCAAAAACTGGCAGTCATCTTCTCATATGAAGATTAATTCAGAAATGCCTACATACTACTCTTGGTAAATACATCACAGGATTAATCTATAATAGAAGGCAGGCAGAAAAATTTGGACGACTATGTGGTTAGAGAGAGAGAGAGAACCTGTATTTATTTTATGAAGGACAAAAGTTATTTGTTCTGTGCACCTGAAGGCTAATGATTCATATACAAGTCAGGGGATTCCATTGCTGTATCTTGAGTTCAGAGGCCCTGATTCTGCAATGAGACTTATGAGGGCAGACCCTCGTGCCCATGCAGATCTCATGACACGTCTGGAGCCAGAGCATATTGCTTGCAGGCAGCCTGACTTGCCAAAATGGCTTGTCTGAAATAATGGAAGTAGTCTCCCTTCAGTCACAGAGTAAAAATATAACACATGAGCACACCCAAATGTAGGGTTTCATCTTTGTGTTCAATTTTTAAAGGTTGTGTCTTAGTAACCATCCATAATTATCTGTGGCACTTCAGGATATAGTCTTGTTGATGGCGAGAGAGAATTTGGTTTTTCATATTAAAGTTTAAAACAAAATTGTTACACAGCATGAATGAATGATGAAATATATCGTATTTAAGAACACAGACTATTGGGTGTGCTGTCAAATGCAATATAGGAGGAGATGTGTCCCATTTTTAGTCCTACTGCTTCTAATACCAAAACTACAAAGGATAAACATTTTACACTTGATTAAGATAATTAGTAGTTCATTTCAAAGTGGCTCATTTAAACAGAAATTGTGGCAATTTTTAGAGTGGTACCGCCCAGAGAGAGGGGGAAAAAAACCTATTAGTAATAACAATGTATGCTTCAATATCACCACCTGAGGATCTCACTGACCTTTAACGATATTAATGAATTAGTATTACCACCGTGGGTTGACAAGAATCCTCTCTCTGTCTGACAGAGGGGGAGACAAAGGCATAGGCAAATGCCGTGACCTGGCCCAGGTCACATGGCAAGCCTGCGGCAGAACCAGGAACTGAACTCAGACCTCCTGGCACTGAGTCCTGTGCTTTAGCTACCAACCAAGCCTACCCTTGATGGAAGGGGTCGCTGGCAGAACTTGGCTATCTGTGGAATTTCAATTCAGTACTGAAGTTCACGTAGGTACCTTTCCAAACTTTAACCTAAGTGACTTAGAAGCCTAAGCACCATTGACTTTGTGCTGCAGTGAGAGAGCAGGAGATTGAAAGCAAGAGCTCAGAGGGAAAGTGAAGTAGAGGATTTGCCATGTCTTCCCGCAGTGACAGAAGGAAAGAGAAGTATCAGGAACTCCAGTTGTTACCTCCTTGAGAGCACTCCAGCTTTTACTCTTACATTTACATTGCAAGTTTTTACAGGCACATTGGGTATTTATGCACCTTCACCCACATTGGAAATGGAGCCTCCACATGGGACTATTCTTTTCTTTCCACTTCATTACATGTCTAATTCTGCCTTCAGATGCCTGCATGTGACTCTGCTTCATGACTGCAGGCACCTCACAAACTCTATGGGCAGAGATCAAAGGTCACTACCATCTGATGGTTGCTTGTTGGCCTATGTGAAAATGAGCTCAGTGGTCTCAGTGATGTTTCTACTAACCAAGTACCTGCAACACAAAAACAGTCACAAATAGCCTCCTCGGTGGCCGTCTCAGCATAAAAAAGTATAATCACCTCCTCACCACAGCAGTGGCCACTCCGGATCAGGATTGAAACTTCCGGTCATAACCTATAGTATGTGTTCGGTGTATCAGGGCACCTTACATCAGCACTGAATTCTCTCATAAACGAATAGCAACATGACATTCCCATCTCAGACTGGGAGCCATTCTTGCTTTCAGAATCTAATGTTTATCATTATTTTCTTGCAGCCTTAATCTTTTGATAGGTTTTAAATTTATTCATGGACTTGAGTTTAGCTCTCATTAAGCTCTGGGGGCGCAAGCCGCCACTTTCTCTCAAGCTTTTGCTACTCAAAATAATTTTAATTCAAGACCTTTCCGTTGCTTATTTCCTAATAACTCTGCAAAACCAAATACATTGCAAATGAAATGCAAATGAATCCATTTTATTTTCCCCACAGAAGGACTGACTGTTATATATTTCATGTTTATGAAACAGAAGTTATTAAAATTGTGCATTGATTGAACTAAGGATGAGCCTTTGTTACACATTCATTTAAGCAACAAATGGCGTTTGAGGATCCCTGCTGGGAAACTATATTGTTTACATCATTTAATCAACAAACCACCAACAAATTGAAGGTCATTAATGGTGAAGACAGTTAATCTATAATAGCTATTTATGATTGATACCATTGTCTTATAACGTCAACCAAATTCCAGCTAATAAAGTGTCTTCTGAATGTAGATAAATATTTCCAAATCAACACCTTATAGTTTACTCAGCAGGAGCACTTCCAATTTGCAATCTTAATAAGCTAACATATATTAGAAAAGAGCCCTTTGTTAATAAAAACAAAGGTTTTAAAACAAAAACAGTAGCCACGTAGCTAATTCATCCACTGACTACATAAAAATAAAAGCCCCAGCAAGCTAAACCATCAAGCAAACATTTGCGGAGTTGCTTCAATCTACCCAAGGTCTGTGAGAGTATACAATGGCCATTAACATCAGCGGAGTTTGTAGTCTTGTTTAATCAGAGGTCAGATTCTCTTGCAGCCCAAACTTGTACACTTTCTACAGGATGTTTTTAAACCTTTAAAATAAATAAACTTTCTATGTATAACACATCATCTGAGAAATGTATTTTGTTTTTTTTCCAACAAAAATGCTGAACAAGTTTACAATATACTGTACTAAAACTACGCCAAGAAAAAAAAACCTGCCTCACATTTGTTATAATACAAAAAGTGCTTTTGATTACATTTCCATTTCACAACACAGCAGAACAGACTGTGATTCTATTAAGGATTTTAATTAAACAGTGTTTGAACAATCAGTGTTTCATAGCGCTCTGCTTCGCATTCAAAAAAAGAAGAATCTCATTAGTAACCACATGCAGTTTGCATGCTCCATTGAACAGGTCAGAAACTTACTCTGAAATATAGTGCTCTATGTTCTTGATAAACCAAACGTTTTGGGTAACTATTGCATAGCTATGCTATTTCTTTTGTAATAACAAGAATACAGTTTCACTTTGTTATTTATTGTAGTTTACAGAAACATGCTGACTTTTCAAAATATTTGTATATGTGCTTCCTGGGTTCACATACTATATTGATATATTTCTGCACCACAAACTACATTCTGTAGCCTTGCTGGATTACAAATGAGATTTAAAAATGTAAACCCCAATCCTGCAAAGATTTAGGTATGTGGTGAATTTTAATTATGGGAGGAGCTCCAATGGATGAAAGCTTTAGCAACATTGGAGCCTTATACTTATTCTGTCAATTTGAGAAAATAAGAAATGGGATAATGAAGAACAAAGATCTATGTAAAAAATTCATTTAAATGACCATTTAAGAGAGTACAACTACAATGTTTTAGAGACATCAAAAACATGTAGCAAAACAGGTTAATGTGAAAGGTAGGGGGCCAATTAGCTTGTGATGCGCAATGAGAAACTCATGATTCAGAGAAAAGTTTTGGTTGAACAGGGGTTAGAAAAAAAACAAAGATTATTTTTATATTAACTATTCCTCACACTATATAAAAACTGGTTCTTTAGGTAATTACAACCTACCTCCCAGATGGCCTCAGTAGTTTCTTTTGAATCTGGATTTTCTTCATTTCCTGGTCTAAATGGTTGTCTTTCAGATCACACCTAGAGATCCACCTCCTTTGCTGCAAAACAAAACATGGAAGTGATCAGATTAAGATAGTGTTGTTATAAAATTATCTCAACTCTTTCATCTGCATCTCAGCCCATTTTGATTTTCTAGGTATGATTTGGGGTTGTAAGCATTCTGACACAAGGCACTGTGTGTCTTCATGTTTACATCTTCTTTCGCCTCCCACTTGTCTATTTAAAACACAGTACAAGCTTTTTAGGGCAGGGACTCTTACTCTGTGTTATACAGTGCCTATCAGGAGGCGCCGATCTTCATTAGGGCCTACAGGCACTACCACCAAAAATAATGTTTTTTAAAAAATTGTACAATACAACAAAGAAGAAGCCCAAGTGTTGCCATTTTACAGGCCAGCAGTATCCCTATTTCAGTGATAGGTGAAGTGAGTTGGGGGTGCTGATGATGGAAACCATGTAAACTATATATTTGGTGTTTGTTAATACTACTTCAAGGTAGGGGCTGCGACAGCACCCACAGCACCACTGAAGCGAGTGCTGCATGTAGTTTGAAGTCCTTTCACAGGCAGTGACCCCATGTTGTTGTTATTAATCGTGTTATGGATAGTAGTGCATTGTGCTAGGTGCTGTACAAACTAGTAGATGGCTCCATCCCAAAGAGCTTACTATCTAAATAGACAAACCCCAGGGGGATGCAGAAAAGGATAGAATACAACAGCAGAATGAACAATGTGGTGGCAGCAAATGGCAGGTTAGTTCCATTTTTTAAAATGGGTTTTGTTAGTTAGGAGCGGGATCACCTACATGTAAGGAAAAGGGAAGACAGGGTGAGGGGTCTAGGGTGGAGTGAAGGTGAGGTGAAGAGAATTTGAGGGAGAAGAGAGGGTTGGAGCATACAGCACAGAGCAGAGAAAGGCCAGTCAGAACTGCAGAAAAGTTCTCCATATCCAGAGCTCTGTGCTTTGGTTGCTTCTGCTCCTACCTCCTAGAGTCTCTGGCTGGCTCCTTTCTGCAGTTTTCTCTTAAGCCCACAGGGAAGGGAGAAGAGTGGCCCCAGCTAGGCTCCATTTTACATCTGACCCCTCAGTGCAGCAGTCCCTGATTTGGTTGTTTCTGGTAGCATCAGTGGCTGGCTCCTCTGCAGTTTTCTTTCCTCTTCAGCTCTGGCTGGGCCCAATTTTCTCCCTTCCCCCGAGTGCAGCAGTCCCTACCAGCTGGAGTCTCTAGTCTATGAATTTGTGAGATGAAGTTATCTACAGTCAGCTTGGTTTGTATATTGCTAGCAACAAGGTCCAACTTCTTGCAACGTATCTTTAACAATTTTTTTTTGTTGAGAAAAATCAGCACGACAGGAGGCCAATACTACCAAAAGCAAGTTAAATTCAAAATCTCTCCCATAGTGACACCAAGTGGGCAAACATCAGTAATTTTTCAGTGGTGGTAAATGGCTAGTTCCACAGCCTCAACAAACACATTCAAAACCAAAGAGATTATAATGAAGTAATCTTCGATACCCCACCTTTTTACAATAAAACCAGATACTGGTGTGGTAGCATATCAAATAGCGGACATGAAGTTTCTCTATTCTAGAATCCTAGCTTTTTAGCCATAGCAAAGTTGATCTCAGACCCAGACAAACTATTTACTTTCCCCACACAGGGGTTGTAACAAAAAGTCAAAACGAACAAAGTTGTGCCGATTCATCATATTGGCTCACTTTTATACTAAATCCACAGGTGCTACCCCCTTCACTTTTTGCATTGTAGTCTGCAATCCAGGCCAGGGGTTAATTCTGACCTTTGCACAGAACGGCACTAGTGTAATATAAATGCTTACCACTGATAAAGAACATGGGTATGTTGGACAGAGTCTCCTCTAGGTTCTCCACTGACTGGAAGTGAATGTTACCCATTTTCTACCTAGGCAGTTGTATCCATCTCAGAGCTAGGACAGGTGGGCTGAAGTAGATTAGTCTTTCAGTTAGTAGTATCACTGACCACCATCACGTATCAGCTCCTTAGAGCAAGATCTGGCACTGCAGTGCTCTGCCTCAGTTTCTCCCTCAGGCTCTTGAGCAGGGAACTTCACAGATTCTGCACTTTGGTTACATGTCTGGGCTCAATTATTAAAACCAACTTAAGTCTTCCAAACCCAAAGATAAAGTCCTCAAAGTCCAAATCTGACAATGTCCAACAGACTACAAATCATACACAGGAAATCTTCTGCCACCATCCTGCTGACCTTCAACAATGGTTTCACCATGTCTTTACTAAAGAAGCAAATTCAGCCCCTTTCCTGGGCACCCCTGCTGCATGCTCGGTGTTCCTGGGCTCTGCAGGGTGCTTCCTTTCTGTTTTAGCTGAGCACTGTCTCCCACGAGGCCCCTTTCCACACAGCCTCCCCTTCCTTAATGACAGCCTGACTCCTTATAGGGAACACCTGCCCCCACCCCCTCAGCTGCATCTCATTAATGAACAGACCTGTCTGGCCCCAAGTTCCTAAACAGGCAGACCAGTTATAGCTGAAATTTAAGCATATGAGCTCTTTCATTCCCTACCCCATAAATGAATTGGGATAGGTTAGTATAAGCAAATATCTTATGTCTGTACTTTTTACTATAACTTAGACATTGACAACTTTCTGATACAAGGAGGAAACCAGTACTTCAGCTTTATAGAAAAAGAGCCTTAATGTCAAATATTAAACTTGAAATGTTGACCTACCGTACAAAGGAGTGGCTAAATGTCACAGCTCACTAGAAAACAATCTCCTTAACACCTTAAAAATGTGGCTTCTTTCCATGCCATTTTCATTACACCCAAGCATGTTACTTAACAATCCTCTCCTAGTGGGGGCATTTCCTTTACAGCTTTCATTAACCAGTTGTTTGAAATTGGTATTTGTCTGCAATATACACAATTCTGACTGAACTGTTACCCTGCCCTCGCTACCTCTGCAAATCCTGCTGTGGGTGGGAGACCTTCAGCATTCATTTTATTCCTCAAGAGAACCTGCAGTTTAAGGCCAAAGATAGTGGTGATATAGAAACCCTTCTTTCAGTTTTGTTTACTGTGGAATTACTTGCTTGAAAATTCCATTGTGGCTCAAACTTTTTCACCTTTCTACAAAACCTTGTTAATCACCTGGTGTTTTATATGATTGCTTAATGGATTGCTCATTCATTGATCTGCCCACCTAAAAGATTAAGATACATGTTTACTACTGAGGAGGAAGAGTTCCTCCTTAAAGTATCTAAAGAAATCAGTGAATTGTAAACAAATATGTAAAAAATGAAGAGCAGCAGCTGAGTATGAAGAGACTTCTGTGCAGCCAGCACATTTTAAATGTTACTTGCTCTAACTAAAGGCAGCAAAGAATCCTATGGCACCTTATAGACTGTGCCACAGGATTCTTTGCTGCTTTTACAGATCCAGACTAACACAGCTACCCCTCTGATACTCTAACTAAAGGGTTATTGCAGTAGGAAGCAGTCATTTAAAGTTACACACAGTGTTGCAGTTGTGGGTGTTAAGAGACAGGTGAGGTAATATCCCTAATTGGACCAGCTTCTTCTGGGAGACAAACTTTCAAGCTTACAGAGCTCTTCACAATAGCATGTCTTTCTCCAACAGAAGCTGGGTCAACAAGAGATTCTCTCCTTTACACCACATCACATGAGGAGAGAATTCAGATTCTGTAACTGAAAACAAGCAAAGTGTCCCCTTCCCTAACCTCCCCCAACAAACTCTCTCTGAGACATGTTTCACTAATGCTACTTAAGCTTAAAGGCTGAGCACTCTTTAAAGGAAACAGTTCAGCTACAGGCAGCATTTAAAAAGGCAGCTGTGTTTAAACTAAGCAAAGTGTCAAAAATCTAGTATGGTCTAGTTACACAAAGTTTATTTGTAATACCTTATACATTGTGTGCATTTTTCAGCTATATAGTAAATGATAAAATACAGCATTGTTTACACAAATGGATACTAAGTTATATAAAGGGGTATTTTCTATTATGAATAATGAGTTTCTATTATGCAAGTTATTTGAAATAAAGACCAAGAGTACAATGATTTGAAAATTTTAATTTGTGCACTCAACAGTATGCATTTTATACTTGTAAAAAAGTGAGCAGAAACATTTGTGCTCAAAAAACAGTTGCTAGTTCTCAGGGTCATTCAGATATTTTGTGATGTTCTTCTATCCCAGACTAACAGGCTTGCAATATGGACACCTGCAACACAATATGACAAATAAGTTACAGTGCAATGTGAACTTCTACCCAACCAATTCATTAGTATACAAGATGTCTTCAGAAAACCTTTGCTCACCACTAGTCAATCTGCCGGTAATTCCAGCTATTTTTGGTGAATTTCATCATTTGATATCTTGTACTGAGTGGTGCACATTTATAAATATCTATAACAAGATAGTCACTGAAACCTAGAATGTTTGAAGTAATGAAAAAAGCTACAAATGTGGCTGAGTTTTTTGTTTAGAGTATCACCAGGTTCAATCACCATTGGGATTTGATGTCTTACCATTTAATTTAAATTCTCAGTTGTTTTTTTTTAAATATAAACACACTTTATGAATTACACCCATACAACCACATGGGCTTTCACCTCCAGTTCATCAATGCCTCAGTATTATTCACTCATTTGCACTAGATAAGCTTTCATTCAGTGAACAAATATGATGCAGGGACAACTCGCCCATATCAAGCACATCAGTGATTAACTTTTTTAGCCCTTAAAGTTTTTAACTTACCACTTTTTTTAAAAACGTACTGATGCAGTGCTATCTCCCTGAGTCTGCTAATCAATTATACACCCTAGAATCTAAATTGAATAGCAAGGGTAGCTGACAATTTCTCATTTAGAGTTTATGAACACACGTAAAATTTTATTAAAGCTAATGTTAAAAATAATTAACTACATAGGTTGAGAAAAGTGTCTGTATATCAGGATATAGTGCTTAGATTATCCAAATACAAAGTTTTTAAAAAGTCATAAGATACATATAGTGCATAATCAGCAATAATGAATTTAAGAATACAATTTAGATATCTAGCATCCATACATTCAGGTACACGACTCATGAAAAAAGTTAGAGTTGGTGGTGGAAAACATTTGTATTCAAACTCACCCAAAAAGGTTTTCTAGTGCTGTACTTTCTTTACTGCAGGAATCTCATTTAACTTCCCTGATAATTTTGGAAAAAAAGCTGTAAAACACAAGTTTCCAAACCAACATTAAAATGATAAAGGACAGGTTGCAGAGGGAGCTGCTAGTGATGTCTAGGCACATTGGTTCTGTGAACTAAGATTCATGGGGGAGAGGTTTAGTCAATAAGGGAAAATTGAGAGTTCACTCAGAGGGGAGGGAAGCAGATTAGCTGCAAAACTATCAGGGTCCAAACTTACAAGGGATGTGATTAAGAGTTGCCTGACCTCATGTTATCTTCTGATTTCTAAGGATGTACATGTGTTAACAGTTTTAATAGTACAGTTGTGTTTGAAACCATATACAGGATTAGAAATATTCAATCTTTACTGTAGCATCACATTTTATCAGGAAAGGGAAAAAGGTACCTGTAGACAAATGATCTGGAATTACAATAGATGGTGGGAACGACAATGTTTTCTGTCCAGATTCCTCAATGACTACATTACCAGTCCGCTGCTGCCATATATTAGAGAACTGTACAGCTGAATTTCACTAGAAGCTATTCTTATGTAGAAGAGAACCCTCACATAGATCTTCTATTAAGCTAGTGAAATATGACTGACACCTTGCACACTTTAAGCTATAGGCAAGTGCAAGGGGAGAGAGCTGGAGAAATCTGCCTCCTGTGGTGGATGCCCAGGTAAAGTGGGGACAGGATGGTCTGTCAGAACTTACATAATTCATGCAATATCCAGTTTCAGCTCTTGACCTTGAATCTGTGTATTAATAGGGTCTGAAGAACAGAAGGCTCCACTTTTCCACCAAGTTTTGGTAAGCCATGATCCAGTTTTCCTTTTCCACCCAGATTAGGTCTGGTCCAAGACCCGCATAAGCCCAAGGGAGCTGCTTTCCACCCCTCCTGTGGACATCTCACTCCTCTGAAATATCGAAGTCTACAGACAGACTCTGCAGAGTAAATGAAAAGAAGAGAACAAAAATGGACATTACATGATACCCTGAGTAGGCCGAGGCAGCAGTGAAAACAGCAAGCATGGAAGAGCTAGTCTTCAGATAAACTGCATGCCTGATTGTCTTTTGGCTCCTAGTACTAGTGTAATTTTAGCACAAATGGCCAAGTTTAGCATACAAGCCTCCTGACAACTTGAATTCAATATAAATATAGCTGTTTCAGACAAGTTGAAAAGGTTATCGTCAGTTCTCGCATCTGACGGCACTTCCTATTCAAGGGTATCATCATATCAACAGCGTTTTTGCATTTGTTTGTGTAGATAAGCAATTAACACAAGCCCAACACTTACAAATTTTACTCTAACTTTCCCCATGTCTAGGAGTAAGCTGCAAAGCATTAGCTTATCAAATCTGTAATTTACTTAATCAAGTCTAACAATCAGCTTTAGACTGGTAACTTACAGTTGAATACACCACAGTGCTTTTATTTCAACCTCATGGAGCAGCTCCAAAAAACCCAACAAATCTTTCTATCAGCTTTTCCTTTTGTATTAGTCCAGGTCCATACGGTGCACTAGTTGAGTACCTAACTAGAGTCTGTCCCCCACACATCCAGAAGATAAATGGGACTGCCACATTTCAACTTTAGAGTTTGTCAATGTGCAAGTAAAATCCCAAAACTGGCTTAAGAATTTATACAAGTTAGTGCAAAAATAAAGCTTACCTTATACTTCAAGACACCATTCTGTCCTAAAAAGAGGAAATATCAGTTATTATAGGACAATATTATAGTATTATACATAGGATATTTTGTAGGTTTATTCAGAAAAAAACCTTCTCACCACCAACAATCTGTCGGTAATTCCAGCTATTTTCGGTTTTATTTCATCATTATGCACCTTTAATTTGACCAATTCTATAGGAATATTAAAAAGCTCATTGTGAAAGCAGCACTAAGACTCAACTAGGTTTTTGCATGTAATTATCTGCAAAAAACTCACCCAGTCATGAATCACTGGCTTTAAAAGTTCAGTAATTCCCTTATTATAGCTTGCTAATCATTATCCCAAACTTCAGTTTCTGAATTTAAGTGCCCTGCAGAATCCAGAATTATAACCACTGCTACAGGACAATGCCTGAGAAGTTTTGTATTCTACTCTCTAGCACATGCATAAATTTGGAAAGGACAAAAGGGGTTTCACCCTTTTTGATTATGATACAGGAAAGGAAACCCTGCTTTTTCTAGAGCAACTTTTTTTAGTTTGAGCACTATTAAGCAAATCTTATATTCCTATTTCTGATTTGAAGAACAGAGAACTGCGGATCTTACTCCAACTTCTCAACCCTTAATAGCCAGCATGGGTGTCTTTCACAAAAAAAGTTTTAAACACTATGGGGAACAAATGCAACTAGCTGAGTCTGATCATCCCTTCCCACTCCCTGTTCATAGAATAGAGTTGAAAGAGACCTCAGGAGGTCATCTAGTCCAACCCCCCTGCTTAAAGCAGGGCCAATCCCCAGACAGAATTTTTACCCCAGTTCCCTAAATGGCCCCATCAAGGATTATTGAACTCACAATCCTAGGTTTAGCAGGCCAATGCTCAAACCACTGCGCTACCCCCAAGCCTACTCTTGATGCCCATGATATCACTTTGTTTCACAGTCACACTGCAGCAGCGGTTCATAGAATCTCAGGGCTGGAAGGGACCTCAGGAGGCATCTGGTCCAACCCCCTGCTCGAAGCAGGACCAAACCCAACTAAATCATCCCAGCCAGGGCTTTGTCGAGCCTGACCTTAAAAACCTCTGAGGAAGGAGATTCCACCCCCTCCCTAGGGAGCCCATCCCAGTGCTTCGCCACCCTACTAGGGAAATAGTGTTTCCTGATATCCAACCTAGACCTCCCCCACTGGAGACCATTGCTCCTTGTTCTCAGTCTCTTCCCTACTGTACCCGCCCGTTAAGGATAAAGGGGGCCCCGGGCCCTACAGCAGAGCTGGGGGGGGCACAATGCCATGAACCCCGCCGCGCCCCGGGGCAGGGCGCCTCCCCAGCACAGCCGCACGGGGCACGCGCCATCTTACCTCAGCCGAGGAGCCGCCAAGCCCCGGCCACGCCGTGCCTGTGCCTCGGGCAGCCGCCGCCGCCATCTTCCGCCCGGCGCCGCGGGACCACGCAGGTCACCCAGCCTGTAAGACGGACACAGGGAGGCTCGGTCAGTCCCCAGTAGCTGCCCCCGCCGGGCCGGCAGCGAGCTCGGCGTCGCCCCCTCCCCACCGGAGCCCCGGGCTCCCGCCCCCACCGCACGCGCGCTACAGTCCCAACGGCCCCTCTCAGGCCCGGATGCCGCGAGCCCACCCCCGCTGGGCAGCGCACGAGGGGCCCAGCCCCGCTTTCCCGCCCCAGAGCCGCTGCCCCCTCAGGCAGCCCCGCTCCAGCACCACTGACCGATGCGCGCGCCCGCGAGCGAGAGAGCGAAGCGTGGGCAGGCGGCTGCTTTTAAGGGGTTGGACTGTACCATCTTCTGGGGGAGGGGAGGCTCATCGTAGGCCCTCAAGCCAGACTAGAGCACGCCTCCGCGCTGGTGGAACGTACCATCTCGATCGCAGGATGGGGAAGGGGGGGCGCAAACATGATCTCGTCGGCCTGCCTTTTAAAGGGACAGAGGGTCTTATTCTGCAGGGGACAGGGGCAGAGCTCACTCCGCCTCTCACATTGCTGACATAGAATTACCTACCAAGCCTGCCCTGTGGGCTATCAAAGGACAGCTTATAGCAGCCTGACCCCCCTAAGCATTGGGGGACTATGTACCAGCATCATTCCACCCCATATCTTTAAACTATGTAACCCCTCAGCGTTGATAAATGTTTTCCCCAAACAATGGAATGTTGATTTACCAACATAAATTAAGCAGGATAAGTCAAATCCAATAGGAGTTCATTTACACTTGAGGTAAACAAAAACCGAGAAAGCAGCACGCTGAAGAATCTTATGAGAGTGTACACATCAAAAGGATACATTCCAAAGGTTTACTGGACTGTCGGAGAAAAACTTAGTTCTCGCTTTTTGTTTGGGTGCAGCCAAATCAAATACTGGAGAAATAATAAAGTAATTACAATGGAGGGAGAGAGTGCCATAGGACACAGGGTCGCCCCAGTCCCGGACAGGTCTCTCAACTGGTAAACAATTACATCAAGCCTTTATACCTTTGTTACAGACAATTTCTAGCAATCACGGAGACAGTAAAAAGAAAAATACATTTTGTTTATACATAAGCTTTTCTGCTGTCTTATTTATCTCACTACTAGAAAAAAAAAACAAGACTGCATATTGCAAGGTCGTAATAACTTTCACACAGTTCACTCTGTCTTACATTATCTTGCTTCTACAAATCTCACGTCATTAGGGTCACAGCTAGCTTAACTCATGCTAAGTAACTAACATTCATTAAGATCCCTTCAAATCCTTGTTAATTATTTACTGGCTTCCACAGGACTATGAAAAGAAGGAAAAAGAAAAATTAGTTGTCTATGGCTAAGGGAGCAAAAAGGACAATATTTTTTACCTCCATGAAAGTTGGATCCCGAACCGGGGGCCGGGGGGAAGGCTAGTAACACTGAGCAGCTTTCTTTAGGCAAGGCTTGTGAAAGTTAAGTTCAGTCCCTTAGACAAAAGTATATAACATATACTTCCTCTTATTTGTAACCAGCACTGTTTCCATTATTCATACTCAGTTATTACTTGAATCTGAGAATCTCTGGTCTTTGCTAATACATATTCTGTTTTTACTATAAAATCATCTCAGTGCTGTGATATTACATAGGATGTATCGTCTTGGTCGAATCAAGTAAGCAGGTGTGTACACTGTCTCCTTGGAGGTAGCATACATGGTAATTTCTGAGAGTGGCTAGTGACAGGAGGTGGATGCCACAGGGGAATGCTTTTCAACGTGATTTGGGGACCAGGGTGGACCTAGTTAAACTGCAAAGCAAAGTAAAGGCTGACTGCTTTTGAGAACACTGTTTGAGCTGGCTAACAGACTGGAGTGACAGGGAGCAGACATCCAGTTTATAACTAGCAAACCATTCTCTTGCTGAGGGAGATACCAAGCTGATTTATAATCCTGTATGCCCAAGAAAGTGTCTCAGTAACCTATGGCTATATACAGGGAGAAGGTGATCATAGGGCTTTTTATACTTTGTAGGGTATAGACAACCTGGGGCTATAAGATAGAGCAGGGGGCAGCAACCTTTCAGAAGTGGTGTGTCGAGTCTTCATTTATTCACTCTAATTTAAGGTTTTGCGTGTCAGGAATACATTTTAACATTTTTAGAAGGTCTCTTTCTATAAAACTCTAATATATAACCAAATTATTGTTGTATGTAAAGTAAATAAGGTTTTTAAAATGTTTAAGAAGCTTCCTTTAAAATTAAATTAAAATGCAGAGCCTCCCAGACTGGTGGCCAGGCCCATGCAGTGTGAGTGCCACTGAAAATCAGCTCGTGTGCTGCCTTTGGCACATGTGCCATAGGTTGCCTACCCCTGAGATAGAGGGATGGATGAGATTATTTTTAGTTTTAAAAGTCTAGAGATCTGATTGATCACATATAATCATAGGGCTGGACTGGACCTCAAAAGTACATGAAGTTTAGCTCTCTGCACTGAGGCAGGACCAAGTAAACCCAGACCATAAGTGTCAGGTATATGTTCAACATGTCCTTAAAAACTTTCAGTGATAGGGATTCCACAACTTCCTTAGGAGCCTATTCCAGCTCTTAATAACCCTTATAGGTAGAAAGTTTTTTTTCTGATATTTATCCTAAATCTCCCTTGCTGCAGATTAAGCCCATTACAATTGATCACCATCCTCTTTATAACAATATGTACCAGGGCACACTATTCCTGGAATTCACCTTTGAGAAAAAGTGAATACTTGCATGACCATCTTCACACCCATTTCTGTCAGACTCCTAGAACAGAGAATAACCCAGCTTCAGCAGTTTTTGTGACATACAGGGCCCTATATTGAGAACTGAACTGAGACCATTGAACACCCATTAAATTGTAACAACTAAGGCACTATGACCTAGGCTCTACTTAAACCAGCAGTCAGGTGAAACTTTCTATCCCTTTACCTACCTAGAGTCCCATAATGTGTGCCCTGCAGGATCTCCCAGACATGGCATAACTAACTCACTGTGGCATTATCCCCCTTGCCTGGCATCCAAACTACATACAGAGGTTGAGATGAGCCTGCTAGAGCCTGGGTGAATTTTCTGCACAGTATTTTATTAGGTAATACTGTGATCTGTACAGAACATCGCTGCTGACTTGACGCATCCTACAATCTACTACGGGGTGCTTTTCTCCACTGCAATCATTCAGGCTATGAACCAGTTGGTTTTTATTCACCCTTTGCTTGATGGACTTTCTCTCGCACATGCAACTCTCCTGAAGTTTCACAACTTCTATGGGCACATACGTGTGTGTGTGTGTGTGTGTGTGTGTGTGTGTGTGTGTGTGTGTGTGTGTGTGTGTGTGTGTGTGTGTAGCCGGCCCGGGGCCCGTCTTCGTCAGCCCTTTTTAGCCGGTCCGCACTCACTGGGGCCCAAATCTGCTCTCGGCGGCCCTGCATCTACACTAAAAATTAAGTCAACCTAACTTACATTGTCATACAACCACCACAGTCATTACATTGCTTGTGCATGTCTACACTTTGCTCCTGTGTTGCTGGTACGCATCCTCATGAGGAGCGCTTGTTATCGATTGTACTATCAGTATGGGCCATTGTGGGATGGCTCCTGAAAGCCAGTAAGAGTTGACATAAACAACGCAGTGTCTACACTGATGCTGCGTCAACCTAACTACATTGACCTTGACTCTACACCACTTGCATAAGTGGAGTTAAGTCAGTGTAGCAGGGAAGTTACATCAGTGGGAGTGAAATTTACGTATAAACACTTCCAGTTAGGTTGATGTAAGCTGCCTTGCATCAACCTAACTCGGTGGTGTAGAACAGACCTAAATCTTTAGATTCTACTTGGCAAAGATAAAGGACACAGCTTCAGTGAATCATCTCTTATTTGGATACTGCCAATTCTTCATGGACACATCATTTCAGAATAGGAAAATAGTTTACATATCTTTTCATCAGGACCCCACTTACACAGGAAGGTGCCTCAGTCACCCACTCTTTTTCATATCAACCCATCAATTACCTGGCCTTATAATTCCTTACATTTATAGATGCCACACAATGCATCCGACAAAGTGGGTATTCACCCACAAAAGCTTGTGCTCCAATACGTCTGTTAGTCTATAAGGTGCCACTGGACTCTGTCACTTTTTACATTTATAGGGCTCCCATCCCAGTTACAGTATTGAAATTATGATGTAGTACTAATAGAATTAACAGGGGCAGTGGTTGCTTTTCTATCAATTAGATGATTAAGCAGCTCTCCATATTTTCATTTACAGTATCAAGGTGTAGTGATTTGATTTACTGGTACACTGCTCCATCATCCTTTGGATTTAAAGACAATTGTTGCAATACCAAGGTATCAGGCATATTCAACAGAGAATCCTATTGCTTTATTCATTAAGGTCTCTCATGAGCCTCACTCAAAAGCTTATCTAGACTAGAATTTAGAAAGTGCAGTTTTAGTACATTAACCAATATATTTTAACATGAGCTGGGTTGAATTTTTTTCATTGAAAAATGGGGTTGTGATAACATTTTTGTGGAGAAAATTAATTGAATTTCCTCATATTTAAATGAAATTTCTACACGAAAAATTGACAAAAATTTAGATTTGTTTCAAAATTGTGGGGAAACAAATCCACTCACTTTTTTGTTTTGTTTATAAAAAAAAAAAAACTTTACTCACCTTCCTCTCCCCCCCCCCGCTTTTTTTTTTTTAAACTGTGGGGAAGAAGTAAACTGAAAAAGTAATTTCCCCTCCCTCCAGTCCCCTACTTTCTCTTACTATATTCTCTACCATTTCTGGAGGAGAGGGGGAAGAAAGTGGGCTTTTTCACAAAGCAAAATGAAAAAAAAATCATTTCAATTTTAAAAAACTGTAAACTAAATTAATATTTTTCAACATTTTTTGCAAACCATTTTACCTCTTCCTGATCAGATCTGTTTTTAAACTAAAGGCTTGTCTACACAGGGAAATTGACTGAAATAACTATTGCAGAATAACTTATTCTGCAAAAGCTATTTTAGAATAGCTGTCCATGGGGACACGATTCTGGAATAAAATCACTTTTATTCCAGAATAATTATTCCCCTCTGGACGCACACTAATTATTCCAGCATAAGGTGACTTTTTATTCCAGAACAGTGTCCACATCGGGAGTTATTCCATAACATCCCTGCGTAAACAAGCCTTTAGATAGTAGGTCCCTTGGAGCAGTCTGCCTTTTTGTTATGTATTTGTACAATGTATAGCAAAACGAGACCCTTGTGTGCATGAGGCTCCTATAGGCCAGCACAACACAAATAGTAAGTATTTTAAAACACATTAGCTGATTGAACCTTCAACTCCCCTCCTACCGTTCACTCTTGACCATCTAACCCAAATTAATATTATTAAACATTTATATTGAGGGGAGGGTCTTTAAAGCCACAACCCGGTTGGACCCTATTGCACTAGGCACTGTACAAACATAATGACATCACAAAAGAAAAAAAGGATTACAAACCCAAATATTTTAAAGTCATTTGCAAGACACCTTTAACCAAACCTCACAAACTAGTAAGGCTCCTTTAACCTTGAGATGATCAGTGAATACCAGTTTGCATTGAAACACCCTATGACCAAGTTGAGTTTGGATTACAGGACAATGAAGTAAAGCTAAAGGTTGTTTAATCCAGATGAACTTGTTTTTCACCCCCATATAAAAAGGGGACAATAAAGGGCTAATTGATGCACCCACATCCTCTATATTAAAATAATCACATCTTTTTCTCTTCATTTATGTAATTGCTAGGGTCCTGATTATACCGCAGTAAGCCCTTTTCAGGAACTGATTTAACGACTACCCAACAGAATTTCAGTAAAATTGGACGTTCGTGTAATTTCTAGCAGTTTTTATTTGGAAGAGGATCAAGCCAACAGACATCAGCAATATCTGCTTAAATAAAGGTATAAATATTTTCACATTATATTCTTTGCCTTGAATTGAAAAAAAAAAAAGTACCTTTGCTCTCTTCTTCCCCTTGTCTGGTATTGGATGCACTTACCTGAAATAAAATCTTGGTTTTAAAATCCTAAGGCCTGGTTCTGCCCATGGAGAATTGGGGCCTAAAATGCCACGTCAATTTATTTTGAAAAACAGAATGCAAGTCACCTGAATCACTCACTAAAAGAGGTTTTTTCCTTTAATAAGAAATGATCTAAATAAAGTCTTAAGGTGTTTCTATAAACAGTTCACTTAGAATTGAGGAATGCTCATTTCCCTTCCTTGGCGTAGGTTCCACGGCAAAACCAGAATATTCATTCCCAAATCTGAGAGACTTTGAACAGAATTCATTTATTCTAATGGAATAGACAGGTCAAATTTCTCACATTCACTATCTGAACATTTATCAACATTAATCACTTAAAGGTGCCCATTTTTTCTTTCCTTTTTTGGTTATGTGCTTTTTGCTTCATGTTGCAGAGAGACCTACAGACTTTTTTTTTCCCCCAGCTTGCCTTTTATGTTACTCATTTAATTTGTCTTGCACAGAAGACACAATAATGACTTGAGAACTAGTGAAATGCCAACCAAACAAGAATGAAGAGCGTGCAAAAAGCCAAGCAAAATGAGAAGGGGGCGGGAGAAGGATTTTTAGTACATCTGCTTAATACTTTTTCCTATGTCTTTTGTTAACATCTGCTTAATTTCATTGAGTAATTAACATTTTTGGGAAAGGATATCTTTGTTAAAAAGACTCACTACCCACTTTTAATTAAGGTGAGAGAAAATAATACACACCCCATCTGAGACAACGGATAGGGTCCTCTAGCCAAACCAGAGAAAACCAGACTTTGACAAGTGATACTGGCAAATACCTTTCAAACCCTTTTTTATACTTCATAAAGAAGCAAAAATGGGCACAAGGTCAATTCTAGACGAATCCTTTGTATGGTCCCTTTAACAATACACTTACATTACACTCACAATTAGGGCTATGAGGACTCAGGCCTAAAGATTTTAAAGGTATCGGACCCTCCTACTGTGAAATGTGTGAAAGGCATAGCCACTTCTTGGCTGAGAAGGAAGACACAGCAGCATGCCCATCGGCAACACTAAAAGCAAATTAAAGGCCCAGTTGCTCTGCCTAAGCAGAAACCTGCAAGGGCAGTGCAGTGCCAGAGCAGTGCAGCTTACGTGATCAGGGGCCTACACAATCTCTACTTCCATAAAAAGTAAGTTGTGATATTCGAGTCAAACCAGCAATACAACCCAAGTAATTTACTGGCAGAAACACAGCAGTTAAGGGAACTTTTATCAGGATGTTAATATAGGTAAGGTGTCAAATGGATTGTTAGATATGGTTCTATTTTAAAGCTTTATAAGGGGAAATATATTCATGAAAGTACACATCAAAATAACCCATGACAGTGATACTGCAGTCATTTACTCGTCATGAACAGTATTTTTAGGCAGCCATGTTTACCAGACAATATTCAATTCAATTAAATATATAAAAAAGGGCGAATGTCACAAAAGCAAGGAAATAGTTCAGGCTAGAAGCCCAGTCAGTCCCCAGCTCACCCTGCTGTATTTAGTCACCGTAGCTTATCTTCAGTTTCATATACTGCTATTAGAACATAATATTCTTATACACACACTGACATAACGGAGGTTAACTGCAGATTCCTTGCTTTTGCAAAGCCCCAAACCTGTTTCAATATAGTATGAAAAAATTAGAAAACAGAAGAAAAATGTATGTTTAAAAGGAAGAAGGGGAAGGGACACACTGACATTTTGGGCTAACAGAACCTAGGAATTAGATACAATGCAAACAGATTTGCAGGCTGTTAAATCTTGGCAGGTAATATTTTGCTACGTCATACACATTATTCCTTTTCCCCGAGTTGTGGGCAATCAAAATAAATGCCACAAATAATAAAAAACAAACCAAAAAACGGTTGCACATTCATTAACCTTTTTACCTACTAAGGAAGAGGACAAGAGTAAGAAAAGTGAAGTGAATGTAACTAGTCAACCATGTGCACATCCACATGTACTATACAAAAGGACATTCAAAAATATTGACATGAAACACTGATCCTATATTTTCCTTTTCTCTTTCAATCATATTTTTATATATATATATATATATATGTGTGTGTGTGTAGTTTAACAGCACATATGAAAACACCACTATAAGCTTTCACTGTAGCCAACAGAATTCTCACAAATATAAACATTATTTTAAGCTTTTAAATTGTTAAGATTTCTTCAAACATAATACAGCTATATTGAAATATTTTTTTAAAATTGTTTCAACATTTAAACTCCAAAAAAATGAATCCCAGGAATTTGCACAATTTTGTCAACAAATCCAACTCTGCAGTCTTGAACTTGTCAATCTTCCCTTAAAGCAAAAAGTTATCACCAAAATGAATGAAGCAGAATCCTTTTTGAGACTAATATAGTGGTGCTCCTCTGATGTTATTTTGAAGTATTACCTACTAGGAGGTCTAGTTTAGATTTACATTCAGTATTTTGGAGGAGTGGGAGACAGCAATCCCTTGATAAGCTTTACCCTTGCTGGCTGCGCACCCAGGAAGCATCATTGTTATTACCCTATGAGGAGACTAAAGGTGCTGGTAACAGCTATAAGGGCCAGGCAATAGTGATTATTCTGAAGTTCCCTGTTCTTTGGATGAACTGTGTAAAACATTTTCTTAAAAGACTCCATGTTAAAAAGATTAAGAACAAAAAGTCGTCTACAAAATCCAGGAGTAGTTCTGTCCCTTCTTTAAAGTTTGAAGCTTGGGGAAAAAATGTTTTGCAATAACTACTACAGGTTTGCTGTAATAAATGTATATGACAATGCCCTACACAACACAGGGCCACACATACTGAAGACAAATGTGATTGCTTTAAATGTCAAGTGGTATACAGGTCTTTACTTCTGTGTAAACAGAATGGAGAGGCTCCTGGAACCTCAATCAGAGTCCTGCCACGCTTCCATAATGTTCAGCCTTTGGGCAATGGAAATCTTGCCATGCTGCAGAGTTCAAATCCTGAGGATCAGGGTCTAAAGAGCATCATGATTCAGTGTCTGACCCAGAACTACTCTCCCGGCTAATTTCAATTTGTAGAGATGGCAAGTTATCTAATCGGCTTTTCTTCTGGCGAGACTGTTCTTTTTCTTTTATAAGAGCACCCCATGCCCGCTGGAGCTCTGAATCGTCCTCCTCTGGAGATGTTACTGAGTTTTCTGATTTATCTGGAGTCTTTTCTTGCGTCTTAGGTGCTGATCCTAAGCGGGTCCATAAATTACCTAATTGGATTAAAAACATGTTTGAAAATCACAGAAATGGATAGTAACGAAAAACACTGGAAAAACTGACATATGTTCAAAAATGTCTTCAATTTTAACCATTGCATGTCCTAAATTTTGAACACTTCAACCTTAATGTTCTCAACATTTTTTTAAATAGAATTTAATATATTTTAAAGTGCAGGTCTACTCTTAAAAGTAACTAGGTAAAATGGTGCTTTTATTTAATTCTTCTACTGTATGTATCCAGAGCAATCCTTGCTTACAGCAGTGATAGTTAGGGCTCCGTGTTTGTCACAAAGGTCGCGGAAGTCATGGATTCCGTGACTTCTGCAGCAGCCAGTGTGGCTGATCCTGGGGTGAGCTGCGGGAGCGGCCTTGCAGTCGGCCGCTGCTCTGATGACCCTGGGGAGCTGGACCTGGGGACCACCCAAGCAGCAGCTGGTGCAGCTGGCCCCAGAGACTGCCTGAACAGCGGTTCCAGGGTGCCTGGAGCAGTGGCTGGCGCCCCAGTGCTTCCTCCCGCGTGGCAGCCAGATTGGCAGCTGGTGCTGCGGGCCCCCAGATTCCTCCCCCTCAAGATTCAATCAGGGGTATTGGACAGGTCACGGACTGTGATTTTTTGTTTCTTGTCCATGACTTTTGCTAAAAATACACGATTAAATCAGCCTTAGTGATAGTACAATTTCACTAATTTTACTTCTGTTAGAACTGTAGAATCGCATGTTTTTGAATAAGGCTTTGTCTACACTAGAAAGTGGAACCTTTTTAACTATACCAGTATAGTTAAACTGGTACAACCCCAACCAATGTGGGCAGTTCTATCAGTATAAAGGTGCTTTGTACTGAGATATAACTTATTCTCCTTCCAGTATGGCAATAGCAACCCGTATAAGACACCTTTATGTTGTGTCCATGCTAGGAGCTGGTATATGTACATTGCTTAAAAAATAAATAAATCATACCCCGTAACAACACAGTTATACTGATAGACCTGGTCCACACACAGATTTTGTAAGAGAGCAGGATTCAAACGCATCATCAAAAGAAGTTAGTCTTCCCCAACACTTCCCTTACATCTGTGCAGCCTCTGTGTGGCCTACAGACGCTTTATTACTGGTGATTTACAAGTATGAAAAAAGACAGTATGACTCCCAGGTTAAGTTTTCAGGGCTGTCACCAAGAAAAGCTTTCTTTTTGTAAACTGAGAAAATGTGACCTAGCCTCACTAAGAAAGTTACAGAACTGTATCAAATTATTTTCAAAGTCTCTTCTGAAAGTAGAGCCACACTTTAAAGAGAATGACAGTGAACATAAATAATTGTATTGCAATTCACAGTCAAAATGAGTAAAGGTTAGGAACGTATATTAACCGTTTGAAATGCAAATTCCTTGGTTGCTATAGTTTTGCACTTATTATTACCACATTATTACACCTCAGAGTTTGAGATATCTTTAACAACTGCTCTGTTCAGACAAGCTGAGCAAAAGAATAAAAACCAAAAATCTGGAAAAGTTCAACACTGAGGATAGAGAATAACATTCAGGGAAAATCTGTCTTAAAAGTTCCTTTATTCTATATGTTGAGAGAAAAGTAGAAATTAAATTCAATAAATTATATAATAATTCAACCATCATTCTATGATATTCTCCAAGACCAGATTTTGAAGACATTTCAACCAAATTCTGCCCTCAAAAACATGCACAAGTCCCATTATCTTTTATGGGAATTGCATACATCTCTCAGGGCAGAATTTGGCACTTGTGACTTCTAATAACCATTAATATAGTGCTTTACAACTTCAAAACATTCCACAAACATTCACTACTTGATTTCTAACTTCAGTCACCAGAATATTATTCCTCCAGGTTTTCATTTGAAGTTCCTCTTGTTCCCTAGAATCAAAGCAGTAAAGTATCTTAAAGGGAATAAGCCAACATTTGTGATCTTCATTACAAAAACTGCTTTAGCTATTACAAGTTATTCACATGAGGATTTTGTAATAAAGCTCATGAGATGCAATCTCTATGCAAGATTATAAAGTCTAGAATTTTACCCACATGAATGGCAAAGCTTTAATGTTTAGGAATAATATTCTGTTTTAAGTTAATATCCTTTGGTTATTTTCTAGTCAAATGCCACTAACAGCATCAAGACATCATTGTCATCTGTAGTTACAAGCTACATATGCACCCCTAAAGTAAAGTCACATTTTCTCTCTGTAAAACAAACCTGCTTTCTTCTCTCTGGTGTCAGAGTAAAGGCCTTTCACATCTTGTTTGGGTATCCCTAACCGGCTATGTACATTGGATACCGATTCTCGACGAGGGGTGGAGTTGCTACTTGGGGGCTTGACTTCCGGAGAGTGAGGTCTCTTTCCTAGTCTCTGCCGTACATCTGGAAATAACACGTGACAGTGATTAAACTGAGTAATCATGTACTGCATTTACTTTAACTCTTCCAGCTGATCCCGTGTCCTTTATCCATTTGCAAAATTTTTAGGTTGTTTTTGTGAAGTCTTTTAATTAAATCTTAACATAGCACACTGTCTTTGAAATGCTCTGAATTCCTGTATTACAGATTATCCAGGCTATAATTATTTCTATGACAGATTTGTCACATGGCATCTTTGCAAGGCACCCCCTTTTGGGATGTTTACTCTTACGTGGCTGGGCTTTGTCCCAAAGATTAAAAAGTAACAACTTTTCTAAAGATCGCCAAAAGCTATCTTTGTTTTGGATTCCATTTCTATTTTAGGAATATAAATACTGAAGGAAGACAAAAGGGTCTCTGTCCAGTGTGAGGCAGTTTATATGAAAAGCATGACTCCTTCATTAATTACTTTTTAGAATACATGAAAAAATCCACTTGAAAATTACAGTATTGCTTCCTCTAATTTAGAGAGCTAAACTGAAAACCAGAGCAAAAGAATCTTATTGTAAAGATATTTAACCCATGACGTGAACCATGCCATATTGAAAACTGTAAGGGCTGGTCTACACTATCGCGCTAAATTGATCTAAGTTACACAACTTCAGTTACGTGAATAACGTAATGGAAGTCGACGTAGTTAGAGCCACTTACCGCGGTGGCTACACTGCGCTGTGTCGATGGGAGAGCGTCTCCCATCAACTTCCCTAATGCTTCTCGGGAAGGTGGAGTACACAAATCGATGAGAGAGTGCTTTCCCATCGATTTAGCATGTCTTCACCAGACCCATTAAAATTGGCACTCGCTGCATTGATTGCAGCAGTACCGGCAAATGCAGATATGCCTTAAGATATGGATCCCTGCTTCTGCACTAGGACTCAGACAAAAACATGAAAGCAAATGGAACAGGAAGATTTTATATATAAATAAAAGTTGTCAATCTGAAGGACATGAAAGATTAGAGAAAGGTATTAAACAGCTGGATTATTTAGTAAAAACTTTCTTTATATAAAGTATTCCTTCCAAGTGACGAAGAGTAACCTCTAGACATTACGCACATAAGAGGGTAACGAGAGTTACACATGCTCAAGTTTAAAAAAAATAATAATAAAAAGGACCAATCAACTAAGATTAAAACTCAAAACCTTCAAGTCATAAGCAACCAAAATATTCTGCACTTAAACAGGATCTTTCATTCAAGACATTCAAAGTGATTCATATTTGTTATTTGTATCATGTTAGCCCCACAATGTACTAGGTAGTTTCACACAGAAATACAGAATCTCTGCCTTAGAGAGCCAGCAATGTAAAAAACAAAAAAAAAAGTGGGGAGAACGGATATAAGTAAAGTAATTCAGGCAACAATAAATTCTTCATCTCCATCCAACTATTCATTTTTCCCTGTAGCAAGCCCCAGTTTTGTCCCTAATATTCTTATAGCCCTAATCTGCCCTCTGCATAAGGGAGTAAAAAAAAGTAGGCAATATACATTTTATCTCAACAAGCTCTTAATATCTGAATACAAGCCACCTGCAATTTCACTAATATATGAACTGTCAAAGCCTGGTAACATAAGATTCTTTATATCCATTATGAGGTGTGAAAAATTTGAGAGAATACTGAATTGCATATATGCAGAACCAACAGTTAAACATAATTCCTACAGGTTTATAAATTTCAGTACTGAACATACCCATTTTAAACAGCAAGTCATCCACTGTGTGTTTCATTAGTTTTACATTACCTGATTTTGTAGTGCTGACTGGCTGACGCTGCCCTGTATTATTCTGACGTTTTTCCTCTAACAGTAGTCTTACATCTGCAACTTTTTCTGACGATCCTTTGCTGCCAATCCGATTTTTTACATTACTGGATGCTACACTATCTGCTCTCATAGAGTTCCTAAATAAAGACATAATATATTTCTAATCAGCAAATAAATTCCCATGAATGAAGTTCAACAGAGTCCTCAGGAAGGCACCCTGTGCATAAACACATTTTGGAAGTTAGTGATATGAGGATTTCCCTTAAGAAATGGGGAAGAACACACAAAATCTATCACTGTAAAAAAAACAAACAAAAAAAAACTGCATTCCAGAATCAGTCTTAGCTCTTCTTCAAGCATATTATCAATATGTTCAGAGCATCATATGCTGCATATCCTGCATCCAGGATGCCTTAGAAGCCTGTAACAAATAGGTAGCAATGTTTTTCCAGTTTTAAACCAGGATATAAGCATATCTTGTCAAAACAACAATAGACAAAGTATCAATGCTTCTCTAAGTTTAGGTTCTTCATCGTTTGTTACTCAAAACTATAAGCAATGTGCTCAGGGGCTGCTTGTAAACATCTTACCTGTCAGGGAGAGTGCAGATAAGGGATACATTTGTAGGCTATGATAGTACAGAGTTTGCAATCCCTTTCGCTAAAGAGAAAATGTATTTTCTTTAAAGATATTTGCTACAGTCTCTAGTAATAAGTGCTATCAGCACTATTCTGACAGCATTCGGACCACTATGAGGTACTCTGAAAACTAAAAATAGTGATGTGAACAAGCTTAATCAGTATCTGTTTCAAACAGAAGTACACCAGGTTGATGTCAACACAGCAGTTCCACTGCAGTCAAAGTAATTCAGAGTAAATGAACAGTCAGAGAACTACTAGACTGATTTAATTCACGTTCTAATGATTCCATCATGTTCTATTATATTATTGAAGGGACCTGCAGATTTTTATTAGATTATTAATACTGAAAATATTAAAACCTACTTTTACTTTTTACCATTAAAAGGGTTGTTGTTGGTTTGTGGTTGGTGTCGGTTTTATGCACATTTCTCCTAGATTCAGCAATGAAAACAGCAGTCAGTTCTATTTATTTTAATCAGGTTCTCATGCATTAACACAATGCTGCAATGTCAGATTACAAACATTGCAAGGGAATATTTAACAATTTTACATTTGGATTAAGGGTTAATTTCAGTGAGTTTTCTGTATTTCTTCTTTTAAATATCTTCCACTAAATCATGTCAGAGCTAAAGAAGGCATGCTGATGCTGCCACTTCATTTAAGTCATTACAGTTATGTCACTGAAATGACAAGTGATTGATCTTAATGAAGAGTCAAATTGGATAAGATTTCAAGGAGAGTTGTTACTCAGTGCTAAGGATTTTCAGCATTAAATATACTACACATTGAGATGTCATGCTATAGTGGCTACTTTAGAAGGGTTCCGTATTATATTAAGTCAAAGCAGAATACTGCAATTGTTGTTAAGATCTTCACGTGTACTATTGAGTCACTTCTTTTGAAATACATGGTCTAACTGGAATGATCTTAATATACAAGATGTTAATATTGTTCATGGCACAGAAAATTAAGTAGCTACTGAACATGTTTTTGGACAACTCTTTTACATACACTATTTAATAAACACTTATTTCATAGTTTTTTACATAATCAGTATATACTTAAAAAAGTACAGCCCCAGTCTTGCAGACACTTGTGCATATGAGTAAATTTAAACTTGAGTAGTCCCATTGAATGCAACAGAATAACAGATATATAAAATTACTACGTATATATTTGCAGGATCAGGATCAAATGCCTGTACTACATGGGTTTTAACCATTAAAGGGTGACTCAAAATACTTCAGTTAACGAGTTGAGATCCTGAAAAGTTATTGTATTTTTTTTTAAATTTAAAACAGCAGTTCAGTTGATTTTGTCAATTCATATTAGTGATTACATTATTTTCTAGAGCTTTTAAGCTTCTATTTTTTTTTAACCAAATCAAAATATAATTATAATATAATGCAAGAAACACTTTGTGACTGGGGTTTTTAAGCAATAAAATGCAAGAAATTAAATTTTTACCTAATAGTTTTCAATTGAGATTCCACCTCATCAGCATACATTGTCATTTTCATGCTCTTTTTGGGAGATGGAGTGGATATCATTTTCAGTTCAAGATCATAGTCCATTTCATCAGAATCAGATGCACTGGCACTTGATCGTCTTGCTGCACTGCGATCTCGAGACTGTTTGAAAGCTTGTAGTTCATCCCGGTACTCTACCACAACCCTGTCATCCTCATCCATATCCTCATCTTCCTCCTCCTCCTCTTCTTCTTCCTCAATAGGCTCCTCAGGAACATTCACTAGGCCTGAAACACAAAAATTAATTTGGAGAGATTGCAGCTTATCCTTTTCATAAATGTTTGCAGAGTTTTTGTAGTCATGTTGGTCCCAGAATATGAAACACAAGATGGGTCAGGTGATCTCTTTCCCTGGACCAACTTTAAAGCCTGAAGAAGAGGTCTGTGGAGCTCAAAAGCTTGTCTCTTTCATCAGCAAAAGTTGGTTCAATAAAAGATATTACCTCACGTATCTTGTCTCTTTTTCATAAAGTTAATTAAAAATCAAGATTTAGAAAAAATGGCAAGTAAATACAGGAAATATAAAACTGCCATGAAACATGCCATAATCTGTACCATTCACTGTCTTGGAAGGGAGGTTAAGTACTACAGCTGGATTTTTTGAAATGTCTGAATAACTTTATGATCAATTATATGAAGCAATACTTGATAAAATAAAGATAATTAATTCTAATGCTTGTATAGTGCCTTAAGGTGATCACTGCTGGTGACAGAGAGGAAGATTTCTTCCTGATCCCATATTCAGCACTGCACAACAGAACAGGTGCATCATGTATTGCCAATGTTCTAAATCTATAATATATACTCAGTTAGAAGTAAAACAGTGTTTTAATCTTTTCATATGCAACAGGAGGCAAACACTGCCCCATCAAGTAATACAGTGTTAATTACACACAGTTAAATGGCTGATGGTGCAGTTTCAGCACCCTCTTCCAATTTTCATATGACTCAGTACATATATAGGAATATATTCTAGAAAATGTATTGCATGCACTTTGTATCAGTCTTTATTTTTTACAAAGCAGTCAGCAGATATGCAGCCTCCTGTACAGTTTTTTCCTTAGCACTTAACATATTTCTTCCCATATTATCTCCCTAATACACACACCCATAAATCACGTGACCACTGTAAAGGCTAAAGTACCAATTAGAAGCTCATTGATAGGGTTTTCTGGACTATATTCCCCTGGAATATATACCACCCAACTACTTTATTTTTGTAATGTATTGTAAGATAAGAGTTGAAATGGCAAATATTTAAAGTGAAGTGTAAACAAACCATTAGATATTTTTGTCTCTTATGCTCCAGACCCCATTTCCCAAATCTCTAAAAGAAAACAATCAAGTAAAATGAAGTACCTACTGAATTACGCTAAGTGATTTGATGTTTTGTATCTGAACTGTTGCTTGCAAAACCATAGGACAAAATCTAAGTGCTGGCGGGGGGGCGGGGGTGTGAGGGGAAGCATAGCTCTTTTTCACTTATCTGACATTGTTCTATTTATCAGATTAATTATGCACAATCTATGTCACGTTGACAAACCCAAAGACAATAACAATTATATTTTGGCAGGTATTCCATTAATATGTCAATTACTGTTTTACTTGAGAGAATGCTTTTATTTAATTAAAGGTATTATTTTAGAATTTACATTGTGTATACTGTTGCTTAGGTTATACTTTGCATTTGAATAGCACCTTTCACAAGAGGATCTTAAAAGGACTCTGCCACTCTGATTTCTCACAACATCCTTGAGAAATTGTTATCAAGTAAAGGATAAGAACAGTGTTTAAAGCACTGGACACACATCTGGCTTGAGTCCTAACTCTGTCTCAGATTTCCTAAGTGATCTTGGACAACTGACTTCATTTCTGTGTCTCAGTTCCTCACCCGCAAAGTGGGAATAATGTTGTCCTATTAGAGAGAGGTATTGTAAGAATGATTCAGTCAGATACTATAAGCCATATAAAGTGGTCAGACAGATAGGGAAACAGGAAAAACTAGGTCATGTAACAAGTAAATCAGTGGCTAAGCAGGGCCAAGAACCCTAGTATCTTGACTCAATTAGAAATGCCTCCATCCAAAACTAGCATGTGGTAACCACCATTTTCTCCTGTACTAAACTCTGCTTTGGTTAATTATTTAATGAGGCAGAGTGGACAGAAAAGGCAGGCCTGTGAAGCACAAAGACCTATATTTTATTTCATTCTGCAGTTTCACAACAGCTGCAACACTTGTTTGAAGATGTAAAGCATTATATATATGTTCCCAGTACTGTCATTAATTACCTGAATGCCGGTGTTTATAAGGAGGTGTCAACCCAACATCATCCCCAATGAGTGTCCTTTTCTTTATCACATCACGATGGATTCGACGTGAATGATATCTTCGTTTCCTGGAATGTCAACAAAAGCAAACACATTTCTGCCACGTAAAAGGCCAAAAGAAAGTGACCTAAATTCAGCGACAGAGTAACAACTGCAATTTCCACTGACGACAGTGGCAGTTGAACGCATTTACTCTATGGCTCTATTTTGCCCAGTATGACTCTCTCAACTATGAGCACTTGTTAATTTTGAATTCAAATTTTTATAAATGTAAAGTCAACAAATCAACTTTGCTAAAATACAAATCAATGCTCCCCACCCCCAAGTCTACAGAACTTTGAGGGATGACACTCACAAGTTAGCTAGCCCTGTAAGCATGGCTGGACACATGCAAGGTTCTACTCCCCTTTATCATGTACTCACCAAGAGTTGCTTAGAATTCCTTTCATGCCACCATAATTAGGGTTGCCATATTTCATGTAGTACTGACTTCTTCTTGCAGCTCCCAGCTCCTTTTTATCATCTGAAAATGTGTAATTAAGTTAAAGGAATACTTTTCCCCTAACCACTCTGGAGCAAAAATAAAGAGTGCCCAGTCAAAGATATGAAGCATATATTATAATAGGCAGTCTCAACTACTGCTGAGCTATAAAATATCCAATCTCCTTCATGTGAGTAAAAAATCCGTGTACTTACTAGGAACAAAACGGATTACAATGCTTGCTGACAATTCCTCTGAAATAAAACTCACAGTAACAGACACTGGGTTCAACTAATTTCATTCCATGGAGATATGAGTTTCATTTATCACCTTCCTGTTGTATTATGTATCACTTTAAGAGCTGGAATATGGAGACTGACTAATTAGAGATGTCACTGTCAGAACTGTATGAAAAAGGACAGTCAAATTGGAAAAAAAAGTCAGGACTTGAGGGCAGGTCTACACTGGGGGGGATCGATCTAAGATACGCAACTTCAGCTACATGAATAGCGTAGCTGAAGTCAAAGTACCTTAGATCGAATTACTTACCGTCCTCATGGCGCGGGATCGACATCCGCGGCTCCCCATGTCGACTCTGCTACCACCGTTTGCATTGGTGGAGTTCCGGAGTCGACAGGAGCGCGTTCGGGGATCGATATATCACGTCTAGATGAGATGCGATATATCGATCCCCGAGAAATCGAAGGCTACCCGCTGATACGGCCGGTAGTGAAGACGTACCGTGAGTTTATTTACCTTAAATGCATTAATATTATCTATTGACATGATTGTAGCTGGTAACAGCTTCCACCAATACCACACAAAGAATTCCAACACTATAAGCATGGCAAATGATTCTTGATGCTCAGAAAAGGCAAAATTTGCCCTTATGCAGAGCCTCTTTTGTGGGCTTCAGTGGTAGATTTATCTTTTACCGAATCTTTGCATTAGGCTGAATTTCACCCAGAATAAGTTTTACATATATGTTCTACACACATTAAAAATACACACAAGAACTGTTGTAAAGACATAATTTAGTCATCAGTCACCTTCAAATACTGTATAGTGCCTATGCAGTGAGTTAGTTACCTTTAGTAGCAAATCTCATGAACAGTTTGTTTCCTTTAGCCAGCTTGTTGGCTGGGCGTAGATCATTACGTAGGAGAGAATCTTCTTCTACCTGGGAAAGCGCATCCAACTTTGGAAAGAAAATATTTTAGATACAAAAATAAAATGTTTTTCAGCACAGATTACATTCAACAGTAAAGCTAACAAATGATTACTAAGAAAGTTTATTTTCGTGTTAGGAGCTTTCCAGCAGATTTGTGAACTCAGCTGTTTTGCATTTCTTTAACAGATTGATTTATTAAAGGAACATTGGCAGGTTAAAATTAATTTTTTTTTAAACAAAAAGATTCCCCTCCCTGTCTTATTAATACCCTAAGGTACTAAAACTAAGCTTTTTAAACTCTAATTTACTTTCCACTACTTCTGACTATCTACATTTCATTCAGCCTGGACAATGAAGACAACTAGTCAATTTTATTTTTGCTCACAGTCAGTTTCTAGCCTGTTTATCAACTTGTCACACACTAGCACAATGCTGCAATGTCTGGACTGCAAAAACACAAAGTGTTTGTTTAGAAAAGTTTCCATTAAATTTGTTTTACACAAACTGAAATTTGGGCCTACACTGACCTGACAGTATTCTATTAAGCAGCTCATCTTAAAATAAACAGCTTTTTAAAAATTTCTTTCGTCTCTAGCAATATTTCAGCTGGTTTCTTTGGAAAAGCAGCATTATTCTAGATGTGCTGTCCCTGCTGTTGTAAGAGTGAAACACTCCCCCGATGCATACCTTTACGTACAGTTTGCCAAAACTGAATAGCTTGGCTCCTCTTCATCTTCCTCCTAATTACTCCCTTTATCTCCTCCTTCCAGTCTTTTCCATTCCTGCTTTCATATGGTCCTCACATGGGTGGAGCAGCTTCAGACTTCCCATATGCCAAATGCCCTCCCTCTCCTAAAAACTCACTTTCACAAAGCCATTCTAGGCTGATATCCTCACTGACAAAATCTCTGGACTTCTCCTTGCCTTAAATGTTTTCATAAGTACTAAATCTGATTTAGCATTTAATTTATGATACTACGCAACAGTCTAGATTCTGTATAATATTTTTACATTAAGAGTAGAATATCGGAACGACCTCACTGCCCAAAACTGAATCTCTCATGTTAATGTTTTTCTTTCTGTACTGACCTCAACATCACTTGGATTGTCATCCTCAACCTCTCCTTCCTCGGTCTCATCGTCCGAGCTTTCCTCCTGTTTGTCTAAGGATAAACAAATTTTAGGATATTCTTCCTGATTTTATGTTGCCAGCATTTGCTTTTCATTTCCTTATATTTTCTGAAATCAAACTGAGTAAGTTATCCATTGTTCTGGGTAGCCTGGAGAATAATTAAGATAGTAAACCTCTGCAAAAATTTTAAACAGGTGAGTACACACGATAACTAACTAATCATAGAGCTTCCTTCATGCTGGTGCGCTCTACTAATGTAAGTGGCTGAAGCAGAAGTTTAACTGTCTGTTAATATAAGAAGACACACTGTGTTTCAGTTTATCAACCGCAGAGAGGTCACTGATGCCTTAATTTAGCTGCCACTTAAAAATATTTGAGTTAATGTTCAATAGTTAGAAAGTTACTGAGATAATCTCTGCAGCTCAAAAATTATGAGTGATTTCATTTCAAGAATCTACTTTTAACCAGTACTACTAGCCTATTGATTGTATACAGTGTGCATTGCTAGCTGATGGCAGATATTTTCAGTTTATTTTTTGGGGCTAAGAAAAAGGTTTTGTTTATATTGTCAGCAGAATCTTGTTTCAATTATTTCTGAAAGACAACTTAATAGTCCTTTAACGGTGCCTCTGACTCAGATATCTCAAAGCACTTTACCATCACTGGCTAAGCCCTTCAGCAGCCCTGTTTAGTAAGGGAATATAGAGATTCTTCATCTAGCAACTAAATGCAGCAACTTTCAGAGTGGAATACAACAGCTGGTTATAGCACACAACAACTACACAAAAGTTATGGGCAGGAACGAAGGAATACTGAACCCAAATGAAACCATGGAGAATATTCAGACAGCAGAATGTAATTACTTTGGTGGAATTTGGCCAAGTTATCAGGGCTAGCATCCTGCCTCTTACAAAAAGGGCCACAGGATCTTTAATTACTGCAAGGTTTTTAATGACACAATGTGCCTAGGTAACTCCACAATTATTTAAAAAAAGGAATATATCTGAGCCAAAGCCTCCCTAATATTTTGGATTTATCCGATTCCTCAGACCTTAACTTACTTCATAAATTCTTCCCAACTGAAAAAGTCTGAACTTTGCCCAGTAGCCTGCTTTTCCAGGTGACCAGATGCAGAAATGTATGTGGGAGTTTAGGGAAATACATATTTTTACTACTGTTGATATACACGTCATAGTAATTATTTTGCACCTGACAGGATCAATGTGAAAATATATGTCCTCAATTTAAATAAGGTCTTTCCCTAGTCTCCAAAAATAATATAAGATGTATTTTAAGAATGTTATATTTTGTAGAATCTTGATATTTGCCTGAAATCAAAGGTTAGGTTGTGTTTTAAAACCGCACAAAAAAGTTTTCAGTACAAAGAAATAAGACATAGTATAGAGGAGGCTGGTAAAATAGTATAAAAAGCACCTAAGTCTTCCTCACAATACCTATTTTTGTATAGACTTAGTTTTCCCAAGGCAACAAGGGGGTTGTTAGAAAGCGCCTGAGTTGCAGTGGAAAGCTGCAAGGAGAAATCTGTTACAAAGACATCTGGAAGCATAACAGAGTTGTGAAAACAGACCACATCTGATAGCTTCTGCTAGTGCATAACGTACAGAAAGTGGAGATTGGTAATCTGGATTTTGTTCATGCAACTCATACCTAAGCATAATTTACAGTTTCAGTTGAAACAAATGTTTTTATGAATTGCATTGTCACTATTGGTTGATAATGTGCAATTCAATATCTTGGTTTGAACCACATCACAGGAAGTTAACACATCACCTAGCAGCAAAACAGCTGGATGTAGTCAAAGTAATAAAAGCCACAAATTCCTGTCTGTGGAAGTATAATGGGGTTATAATTAGAGGGGATGTTGTCAGCAAGTAGATTCCAGGTTTATCACAATCTGAAGGTGTACCGTAGCTGCTTCAATTTATACAACTTACCTTGCAGTATGCTCCATCTGGAAAAGGAGACTATGGGCACTGTGACAGAGTGGAATATGTCTGAGTCAAATTATGAACATTATCTTGTTCTATGTGTGGAAATGTTGGACACCGTGACTGCACAAGCCTGGACATGCACAAAGACTCCTTAAAGGACTAACACTAAGAGCCATCAAGACTGCAATCTGGGGTCAACAACTTTGATTGTCTTTCAACTACTGGCCCATCCCCATGGAACAATGGGTGTTCTACACAGGGTGTTGCAGTGAGGAAGGGGCAAACATGACTAGCGTTTCAATCTGAGCACATGGCTCAGAGGAGCAGTGCTGGCTTTAGGAACTGTGGGGCCCAATTCGAATACTCGGTGGTAGTCCGGGTCTTTGGCGGCACTTCGGCAGCGGGGGGTCCTTCACTCGCTCCGGGTCTTCCACGGCACTGAAGGACCCCCTGCCGCCGAAAAGCTGTCGAAGACCCGGACCGCCGCCGGATGAGTAAAAAAAATTAAAAAGGCGCCTAAGGCGCGGGGGCCCTCTTAGGCATGGGGCCCAATTCCGGGGAATCGGCCTAAAGCCGGCCCTGCAGAGGAGAAACCCTATTTAAGGGCAGGGTTCTGCTCTGAGCGGGGGGGGGGGGGGGGGAAGTGACCAACGGCTACATACAGGGACTTGCAGAGGAGGGGGAAGGGGAAGGGGAAGGACTGTCCAGCTTAAAATACTGATAAAACCTTAGACTCACACAATGGATGAGCTCATACCAGGTCTAAGGACTTTTGTTTTAAAAGATCTGTAACTCGAATGCTTTAAGGTCACTATGGTTAATCAATTCCTATGTTACTTGCTTTCCTGCCACGCTGTCCCCAACGGGGTAAAGCTACAAGCCTAGAGTGCTCACAGCCCAGGTGGAACCCTGGGGAGTGTATGTGACTGGGGGACTCAGGCAGTCACAGACACTGATTTCAAAGTCCTGGATAGCGGCATCCCACATCCCAAGGAAGGGCATCAGACAAGAGGTCAGAGCTTGGAAATGTGCCCTAGGGTCTCAAAGGTAGAAACAGTGGCTAGACTCTAGCCAGACACAGTTGATTTGGAAGCACATGGGACCCAGCAATTGGGTCCATTTGCAATAGATTTGTAAACATACAGTGGGGTATTGGGTCAGGTTTTAACAAGGTCAAATTCAGAGATAATATAAATTGTGATGGAAGTTACACATTGGTAAATCAATGTCATTTGCAGAAAGGATGCTGTAGTAACAAGGAAAAGCAACCAACAGGAGGGTTTAAGATGATAAAGCACCTTATTACACCCACTTGTTTCTCATTGTTACCACCCCACCCTTCCACCCACTCAGCTTGTGAGTTACAAGGACTGTGTAAACTTGCCCCACTACTTAAAACACCTCTGAATTTGTCCTTACGTTTAGAATGTTCAGTACAGATCATATTACTGATTTTGGTATCTCTCCAACCCACCTTTTAGGAAGCAGCTCCTTCAAAAGGTTTCCAAGATGAAAGCCTTTTTTAAAGTGGCAGAATACCATTACCTGAAACTACATGACAGAACCTCCTTCAGTAACTCAAATTATGTAGCACCCAAGCCAAGAAAATATATTTTAAAGAATGCGGAGTTTTAACTGCATGACCTATATCTTCTGTGCATCTACCTTTCTTGTTTTTTTCAGTTGCTTTCTCCTCGTTGTTTTCTCTGTTTTTGAGTTTATCCTGATCAGGCATAGAGCTCATATTTATAAGAGCTCGTGTTGCTGTCACTTCATCAAGCCAGACTACATTACCTAAAACAAAAAACCCACAAAAAATAGTTCTAGTTAGCTAAAATTTTCCACACAGGCTCTTAAGATTATATCCTTTATCTTACAGTCCTTTATGTAGAAGACAAATTACTAGTATAAAACTTCAGTCACATAATAAGTATATAAAGTTATATGTACCAACAGGAAGTGAGATTATAAGATGTGTTTCATAAAGGGAAAACAAATCCTTTAGCATGTTTGATCAGCAGGAGACACAACTCTTATCACACAGGACAACACAGGCCATACACCATATTATTTTCTGATCAAAACTTAAAAAAAAACCCGCTGGAATGATTAAGGTCTACATAAATAATAGGGGCTCGTTTATTTCTGCCAATAACTAGAAGACCCACTCAAGATTACTGCACCTTCTGAATATGCTAGTGACCAACCATGATTAAATCAAGGATACTGGCTCATAAAATGATCCGTTCATTTATTTTTAAGAGTGTTGTTTAGTTTCACTGTGTAAAACTCTTGACACTATTCTAGGAAGTATGACTGAAGTATATTTTGTTACTTAAACTTAATTATTTTACAAGAGACTTCATTGCAGAACTTGCTGAGAAGAAAGGAGAGACTGTTAAGGGGTTTTTGTACAGATTATCAAATTTATACATTAGTGATGCAAGGATTAGCAATGTTCACGTGCATTGAAGAAAATACAATGCAGATTTGGTACTTATAAGAAAAATCCCTGTAAGAAGAGTGAGAATTAAAATTATATGCAGTAGAACTGATCATGTCAGGCTGATGATAACTCTGTTAGACATGTGACAATGAAAGAGGGGAAAAAGAAGATTTGAGAGGTGCTTCTTAAAAATAAGCATTAAGCCAAAGTCCTTTTATTGAGATGCATTCAGCCCAGATACAGCCACAAGCGTTAAATGCTGTTCTGCTGTTTAATGACTCTGGAAAAACCAGAGCAATAAATTTTATCTTGTTTTATATTAAGATGCCTGAATAGATAAGATTCACTGTAGGGGAAAACACCCATATTCTAAATGTAAACACAGGCTGAAGACGGAAAAGCTACATATAAACCAAATACGCAAGTGCCCATCAATCTTTGGATTTTTAAATTCTACACCTTTTCTTTGTTTCTCTCTGAAGAACAAGGACATTACCTCAATATGTCTCGGACCTTTAAAAATGCTACAATTCTGTTGCACCAATTTAAGACGCACTGCTGCAGCTTGTCATTTTCACCAGAGTTAGCATCTTTCACAACATTCTATATTGCAGAAGGGTGTAGCCAACCTAACCTGCTAGAGCTGCGGTAATTTTTCTCACTAACCAATAACTTAACTATATATTGCTTTTGATATTCACAGTTCTTTATTAACTAGTTCTTTCAAACACCCCTTTGAGGTAGTAAGTTTACAGATGGGGAAGTTAAAGTGCAGAAGGGTCAGGGACTTGCCCAAAATCTACAAACGAAATCAGTGGCAGAACTACTAACAGAATCCAAGAGCTCTGGAATACAAAAAATATTAAGAACTATAGGCTAAAGACTTAGTTTACTTACACGATGTGTCATCTAGCCACTCAATATGAGCAGGAGGATACTCTTTAAAATAGGCAAAGATGTCCTGGGTACTCATCTCATCTACTCCGCAAACGTGGACTGTATCCAGCCTCACTTTTGGGATTGCTGTAAACAAGAAACAAAACCACTGCTCATTTTTACAAAATGAGTTTATGTATTAGAAACGTGTTGAATTAAAAACCAAAATCATTTTTTAAAAGTGAAGAATAGTTTATTAGAGTCAGGTACATCCTATACCAACTTAAAGGCATGATCTTCTAGTCTAATGGCCTGGAACTTAACTTATAATTTCACAATGTGTTGACCTTTCCAGTTGAAAATAAAAATAGGATACTTATCAATCCAAAATCATCAGAAATATTAAAATCTATTGCTATAGAAATTCTACTGCCAATCACTGATTATAATTTGATTTTAAAGACAGCATGCATGTTATTAACTTTTCAAGAAGAATGTAAAATCTTCAGCTTATTTTAAAGGTACATGATCAAACAAAAAAAAACAAATCATGCCATTCTGAAAGTTTTTTTACCTAGTATTGTTACAAGCAGTAGTAAGGTTATCCATAACAGAAAATTAATATTATTTTCCTCTGTTTTCAATGTCTTCATCATGTATTTCACAACCATCTGTACAGTCAGTTTCAAGTTTCCTCTGTATAATCAATGGCCTAGGTCTTGATCCTGCAAATGGATCTGCACAGAAGGACCGTTAGGACCTAGGTCCTGCAACTGCATCCACATGGGTGGACCTGTATGACCACATTGAGCCCCACTAACTTCAACAGGATAACATGCACGTGGATCCACCTGCACTAATGCAGTTGCATGACTGGGACTTCAGTTTCTTTTCTGTATGTTCTTTACACAGCAACAACGAGAAATATTTTAAATAATACGGGAAAACGTGGTTGTAAAACCACAAAGACTGGCAAGGGATTCAGAGGCAGGTGCTGAATGGTTTTCAGACTACTTTTAACCCTTTAAAAAAAAAAAAAGATTTTTTAAAACTTGATAACATCCCTTCCATTAAATATTGAACAGACAACCTACTGGAGCCTTGTAACCGTGTGTGTGTGCGCCAACAGCTTCTGCTGTGTCAACTGACAGAAAAGCCTTGGACAGCCAGTCTACACGCAGCAGTGGGTATTGCTGCCACGTCATTAAAAAAATGCTGTCTGCCCAAAATGGTTCTGTTTCTTTTAAGTGTCAATATCCTCCCACAACAATTTTAATTGCATTATTTTTTAGATTGTCTTCAAGTATTTTTTTAAATGGGAAAGTAAACAGAAAAAAAGGGAAGTGAAAAATACAAGATATTACTCCTAGTGATGCTCGCTTTTTCACTCTTTCACTCACACCTAGAAAGGAGTGAGGTAGTATGGCCATCAAGCCAGGAAACAGGAAGGAAAGAATCTAGAGATTCTGCCTTTCATTCAGTTTGATAAGCTCATGGTACATTCCCTACCTTTCTTCATCATATCTCGTTCCAATGCCACATTCCTTTGGGCAAGGTTCACTTCAGCTCGAAAATGAAAGCGCTTCGCTCTTTGCTCCTTTTTCTCAATTGCTTCCTGCAGGAAACAAGGTCCAATGGAAAAGGAAATTGATGCTTTGTTCCAAACAAGTTTCATAGTAATACCAGACATTTAATAAAACACAAGTGGCCAGAAATTAATCATTACAAAGTTTCTTTTAGTTTTCATTAGGCCTGGCTGAGTCAACAAAAAAAGAAAATTATGTTAAAAGGGACAAAATTAAAAACTCTTTCATAGCTTGACTAAGAGTCAAATGATTATTGTCTTGTGGCCGAACAGCATAATGGGAATCATGATGTGTTGTCCGTCACTGACTCTGGATGACCTTGGACAAGTGCTTAACCTTTCTGATGGATAACCAAATTTACTGATCCTTAAAATGAGTATACGTCAAAGGCAAAATTCAGCAAACCTTTACTTGAAACAAATGTTTCCTCTACCAGGCAGACTAATCTTTTATTTTGAGACTGCTGGCTTGTTTACTTGGAGGAAAAGAGAAAAACATGTTGAGAAGATAAGATCACGCAGTTTCCAGACAGTTAAAAAATATTATTTGGAGACCTGTGGCCCTTGGGAATATCCCTTTGTCTGCACTGTGGCCTTTGGGAATATCCCTTTGTGTTTGCACTTCATCAGGACTAACTGGAATGCTGACTATAGAAATCTTGCTGGGATTGGTAATCCAAACTATTTCCAGGGAGCCCATCAACAGATTCTCTAAAACCAGTGATACAAAAGATGTTATGCAAGCCCTCAACAGCAATGGTAATTTTATTTCTTGCGACTGATTAAGAATTACTCAGTCTAAAAAATTAATGAGTGTTTTAAAAATCTTTCAATCAACTAAATTGAAACTTGTCTCATAAAAATATCCTTAAGCGAGAACTGCCCTTGGATATAACTACAAGATAAATTTGACCTTTTAATCATAGTTTTATTATATTTCCCAACCAACTCATTTTCATTATTCAGCACTGTACATCTTTACCCTTAATTATGAATTCCATTTTAAAGCTGTTATTAAGGAATGTAACAAAGGAGGGAGATTTTCTCTGATACTATAACTTTAATTGCTTCCTGAATTACAAGTCTCTGACATACAGAAGCTATAGATTTGTAGCCAAGAATGCTGATTTTCAATCTCTTACATCAGCTCCATTTGTGCTCTTGGGCAAGTAACAAGTTCTCTGGCTGAGCTTTCTCTAGGCAAAATGGGAATAAAACTCATGTATCGTCTCTCACAGTGCTGCTGTGAAGATTCATATTTTATCATAAACTGAAAATGTAAAATCCTAATAATACCACAGAACACTTAACACAGAACATGGAACAGTGCATTTTCTTTTCCATTTCCAGATACAACTTACAGTGATCTGTCATACAGTGATGCCAATTATTTAAAAATTGCAGTGTGTGTCAGGGAGACCAGTTGCAAGTTTAAGCTTCCAAAGAACCACAAAATGATCAAACCTTGTTTTGAAGCAGCTGTTAATTTATGTACTTAAAGCCCAGTATGTGGAAACACACAATGATGCCCTTTGAAGACTCAAGACAATGGAACTAGATTTTCCTGCCAAACACTTGTTCTTCCTTGTCTGTCTCTCACATAATAAGAAAAATTCAGCTGACCTGACTCAAAGGGCTTTGCTTTGCACTATGGAGTTGCATCACTGCAATTCCAAGAGAGTCTCCTTGTTTTCTGGCAAATGCACTGAGCTTTTAGAAACAGTATTACAAATTCCTGGCGGGGTATGAAAACTTTGTCTACAAATAAATCTTTCACTATAAAATCATAGAAAGAGATGGTTGGCTCAGCATTTTCATAGAGCTTGTTTATTTTGTACATTTTGTGACTTACAAATTGCTGCCTCTAATATTTTACACGAGACAGACATCACAGCAGGAGAAAAAATTTCACCAACCTGACATCAAAACAAGAACTCTACAGCTATAAAAAAGAGTGTCTAAAGTCAGTAATACTCAGACCTTAGTGGTTCAGGAGCCAAATTAGTGATCAGCATTGCCCAAAAGAGCTACAGCAGTGTGAATTGTTTCATATACTATAGTACTATATATACATACACACACACACCCCTCTACCCCAATATAATGCGACCCGATATAACACGAATTCAGATATAACGCAGTAAAGCAGCACTCCGGGGGGGCAGGGCTGCGCGCTCCGGCGGATCAAAGCAAGTTTGATATAACATAGTTTCACCTATAATGCAGTAAGATTTTTTGGCTCCCGAGGACAGCGTTATATTGGGGGAGAGATGTATATATATATAAAATCCTCACAGCAAAGTGACTGATTAAGTATTATTATTTTATCAACTACAATTGGTTAATAACATTGTAAAAGCATCCTGATTGGTTAATAATTAAGGCTCAGATTTCGTCACAGATATGTTTAGTAAAAATCACGGACAGGTCGCGTGCGATAAACAAATATTCACGGAAGCCCGTGACCTGTCGTGATTTTTACTAAAACTAGCCTTGACAAAATGGGGAGGGAGGAGGGTCCAACACCCACAGTAGCTGGGCTGCTGGGGGGGAGGAGGGTGGTGGTCCCCCTGCTCTCCCCCACCAGGGCTGAGCTGCTGTGGGGTTCCCCCTGTCCTCCCCCACTGGCCAGGAAGCTGCAGGGGGGCTCCTACCTCCCATGGGAAGTGGGAGCTCTAGGGGACCCCCCAGGGAGCTCCGGGGTCCCCCTGCTGCCCAGCAGCTAGGCTACGGGGCTGGCTACCTGCTGACAGCAGTCCAGCCCCGGGGCAGAAAATGTCACGGAGGTCTCTGGAAGTCACAGATTCCATGATTTCCATGACATAATTGTAGCCCTATTAATAATTAAATCACACAGTGTTTTAATATCAAAATACCCACAGGAGACACATTTAAGAGCCAATCACTGGTCTAAGTGTACCCGAAAATGACCATTTATCTGAATTTCCTTAACACCAGCTAACAATGCTTCCTATCCAACAACAGTAATAAAAAACTTTAAAAAGACCCACAGCACAATATTACCTTGGAGGTGACATCTATTCCTGTGATGAAACTTCCAGCTTTGTTTTCATACCTTCTACTAGTGTCCTGAAACAAAGCAGAACTGTGATGAAGGCTAAATGCAGAAACCAGTTAGACTGATAAAACCTCGCCAGGTAATCAGCTCTAAAATAAATCCATTCCTTTCTACTCTCTCCTAACTCTATGTGCCAGTATGTTCTTGACCAAATGTGGACCACACTCACTCAATGGAATTACATACAAACAGAATGGATGAAAACAAATGCAGCTTCCCTTGGCATAAGTAATTTTTAGCAGTAGTTAAAAATCTAGTACATCCACTATCACAGGGGAAAATATATTCTGCCACAGCAGCAAGTGGAGGTGATAATCAAATAGCATTACCAACTCTAACGTCCATGGTTTCAGGTATAACTGTCTTCCCATTGAAAAATGTGTGTGTTTAACATAATCATATTATTTTAAGATATCAGGGTCTCTAAAAGTTACAACTTACCAGCATTAGGTTATCAAGCAACCTTTTAGCACAAGGTAACATTAAACTCAACTTTCATATTAAAAAAGTAACTTTTAAGCCTCTTGGCGTCATTGATTCTAGTCCCAGTTCCCAAAATACCCCAGTCGGAATCACTGCCTTTGTTTTGTTAAATCGCCCTAATTATGTCATAAAAATTAAGAGTGACACGGAGGGGGAAAAACGGGGTTTTTCATTGTCATCAGTTAGTCCTGCTGAGTTTACCTGATTGCACTGAACCATGTAGACTCTATGCAAAAATAATCCAATTTCTTCTCCACCCTCCAGCTAAATGGCCATTTACCGTCTCATTCTGGCTTTGAGGCCTCGGCATCCCCGCTCCATCCCGCCCCCCGGCTCGACCTGTTCAGTCTGACAAGCCGCCCCGTCCTCACTAGGGTTCTACCTCGTGTTAGCGCGCTCGAGTTACAGCCTCAGAGACGGGCGGGGGGGGGGTTGCTGTGCCCCCCCCCCCAGCGCTACCTCGGCCGCCGCCCCCACCTCCCGCCACACAGGCCCCCTCCCGGAGGGGGGCTGCTGCACAGTCACCGCCTCGCCCCCCCTGTCCCCCGGGGACTCAGCCCCCCCCCTCCCGCCAGCTTCCCGCCTCCCCCTCCCGCCCGGGCCCCGCACCGCACCGGGAGCAGCTCCCGCAGCGAGCGCCGCACGGGGACGGTCTCCAGCTCGCCCTCCTCCACCTCCATGGGCTCGGGCTCGGGCTCGGGGCCGCGGGGCGGCTCCTCCTCCTCCGCCGCCTCCTCCGCCGCCGCCACCGAGATCCGCAGGCCCCGCACGGCCGCCATCGCTCCGCCAGGCCCGCGCGCCCGCCCGACACAACCAGCGAGAGGGGCCCGCCGGATGGACTGAGCGCCGCGCCGCCTCCGAGCCGGCCTCCACGAGCACAGAGGCGGGGTGGCGGATAGAGCGCCGCCGGCCGGGTCATAGAGACGGCAGCTGGCCGGCCAGAGCGCTCTTAATGCCATAGAGACGGGGAGGGAGCGCGACCAGCTCGGTCCTCCAGGGCCATGGAGTACAGGGAGGAGGCTAGAGAGGCCAGTTGCCTTGTTGGAGCCTGACTCTGACTGCAGTAGAAAACCCTACAGCCTTGCCCCAGAGCAGGGGCCTCCCCAGCTGCTCCCGGCATGTCACCACGCTGTAGGGTGACCAGATGGCCCGATTTTATAGGGACAGTCCTGATATTTGGGGTTTTTTTTATATGGGCTCCTATTACCCCCACACCCCTGTCCCAGTTTTTCACACTTGCTATCTGACCACCCTGTCACCCCGCAGCCTAGCACGAGAGGGGCCTGGTACGATATGGCGCAGCACAAGAGGGTGTGGCAACATCACATCACGACAGCATTGCCGGCTTGTATCAGATCGAGCATCAAGTCACATTGTCATGATATTGTAGCATCAGCATTTGGCCTCCGGGGCTTAGGTTGACAGAGCTGTGGTGCACAGGAGTGTGAATTTTTGAGCACCATAGCTTTGTTGACCTAAGTTTTAAGTGTAGGCCTCAGAAGGATAATATTGGGATAATTTGCACAATCTGAAGCATTGTTTTAAATCCATGTTTAGATCCCTGAGGAAATAATAAATTTCATGAAAAGACTCTGTGGTCGAGTTTGTAAAAAAATACAGTGTCCAGGGACTCGGTCACAACATGGTTATCTCCTAATGCAGTTAATCTTGATTTAGTATTACCATATAGATAGGTCTGTGCTTATTTTCCTCTACACAGCACTAAATCTTCGGGGTCTGAGCCAAAGCCCATTGTAATCAATAGAAAGACTCACATTGACTTCAAAAGCCATCGGAGCAGGTCTTTTGACTTTGGAATCTGAAAAGCAGAGGACTGTAGCATAGTTCTATAACATGGCTGTAATGTAACCATAAAGATCCAAATGTGTTGTGATCAGAGCACTCCTGGATTGTAGCTATGCCATGTTCTACATAGGGTGACCAAACAGCAAGTGTGAAAAATCAGGATGGGGTGCGGGGTAATAGGAGCCTATATAAAAAAAAAGACCCCAAAATCGGGACTGTCCCTGTAAAATCATGTATAAAGTCCCTATTTCTACATGATTATTACAATTATGTTAGGGAGTCCAGTTGTTACACAGTTCTGCCCTAATCATGTTATAACATAGTTTGGTTTTGCAATACAATAAAGCTTCTTGCTATTGGTCGTACTAAGGGAACAAAGACCAGAAGGAGATGAAAACTAATATTTCATTTTCCCTTCTCTGTGAGCTTTCAGGCACTTGAGAAGCAACATTTCTTTCTTCTGCAGTCACTTTGTATTGCTCCTGGGGTGTGTATGTGTGCAATGTTTGTCATTTATTGCTCAGATGCACACAATGTGTGAGTGTATTTGTGAGTGTGTGTGGCCTCTGCCATTTACTGTCTGTATTTTTCCTGTTCACCTCTGGTTTGCAAACACTGACTATGTGTGGGGTGTGTGGGCTCCTGCCAGATATTGGATACATGATGTCAGGACTGAATATTGTACTTTGGAGAGACAGGCTACAATTAACTGTCGGGTAAAGGCTCCTAGGCAGGGATTGTTAAAAAGAACAAGTCCAGATAGTACAACTAATAGCAAGAAACTTTATTTGATCCCTGGGGAGTTTCCCACTTACCAACTCCAGAATTTTCCAGCCTAAGAAGCAGAAGGGACTCTTTATGCCACATGGTTCTCCCACCTCTTGTCTCTTCCTCCTTCGTATATATTTCTGCCCTGTACATAGTTAGACTTCTGTGATTACCTATCAGGCAATTGATACACTTGTGTTCGGAACTTGTTAGATGCATGCTTTTTGCAGAGCTCACTGAATCTCAGCAGGTTTGGTTCACAGGAATTTTCCTTTGGTTTTCAGTTCAAATGAAAGGAGACCCACATATACAGTGGAACACTAGGACATGGTTACAAAGCAGCAGTACAATGAAACACAGCTCCGTCTTGTCGGGTGCATGGAAAATGAACTGTGTTTTCCCAAACTGTGCTGATGAAGCCTTGGACTTTGCTGCAAAACTTTCATTTGAACTTGCCCAAATTTACAGGATTTTTTGGGTCTACGGTTTTGATTTAGCTTGTCTTTAGCTGCAATATTATTGGGATCTGTGGGGATTTGTGACTGCCAAATACTTATTAGTGTATGTCTCTGTGTATCCACCTAATGGGATATACTTAGCTGAGCTTGCAAAAGAGATCTTTGTGTTGGAGAATGAAGCCCCATTCAATAGTATCAGGTCAGGTAGCTGCTTCCCAGACTTCAAACATTTAGAGTCAGGCCTAAATGGGAAACAATACTCCCACCCCCCTACGCTCCTGAACTTTGAAAGTTTGGATCAAATGGAGCCTAGATCCTAAAATAACCTTTGAGAAACAACAACCTCGTCCTAGAGGCTTTCGCCAGTATTTGCTTTTTCCTGTGCTTTTGAAGGAAAGTGCTTGGGTTATAACTGTCCACCAGAGGGAGGCCTTGCAGCAAGATTCCCTAAGAGCTGCAGGATGAAGAGCATAATTAAAGTTTGCACTGTCAGTTTTGTGATTAAGCTAAAAAGAGGGGGATGGCGGGAGCAAGAGCAGTCTGGGGGCACCTGATCAAAGGGGTCTTTTTTGGAACGATCTGCACTGAGTTTCAAAGATGGAAAATCTGGCTGTTGTGGGACAGAAAATGAAGTTCCCGTGACCTCTTGAACAGACCAGAGACATTTTATTCACCACAATGTTTTGGGTTTTTTTTTCTGTTATTTCGCCTGGCCACCAGGACTCAGAGCAGGACCAGAGAGCTGCAGCCCTTTAAAACGCAGTGCATCACACAATGAGCACAGGTATTTCTACAACTGGATGGTGAACCCGTAGAATCACCAGGATAAAATGGGAAAGGAGTGCAGAGCTGATACTGCTAGACGGCTATCTAATCACCCAAAGTCAAACTTCCTTATCAAATCTGGAAGGGTAACAAGCCCATGAAATGATGGATGGTCAGTGATTAGGGCTGTTACCTTAGCACTCAGGGGAACCTGCTTTACTACAAACTTCCTGTGTAACCCTAGTCAAATTATTTAATCTATATAAGCCTCAGCTCCCCCCCCCCCATAAAATGGGGATACTCATACTGCTCTATCTCACAGGGGATCGTGAGGTGCTCACATACTACAGTAACAGAAGCCCATATATATCCCTCAGCTGGATAGATTTATCTGTTGCATGGCAAGAATGAGACGGTCGGTGCCTGTCCGTGCTACAAGTTTAACCTCCAACGTTACAGAGATGGTGACCATATAAGTACCCAGGCCGAGAGAGATTGTGTGCTAGCCCAGTTATATCACAGATGGGGCATCTCTGTTCTAATGTGATTTTTTTTTATTGGCGCTAAGAAGAGGCAAAACAGCTTTAAATGTGGTTTACCTTATGGAAAAGTCTAACAGAATTCAACAGGGCTGAAACAGAATTTCACAGAAATTTAATAGGGATCTGTAGAAATGCCTCTAAAAACCTATGGAATTTAATAAAAAATCAGTTCCTTTCAGGGTTTTTGAACCTATAGAATTCTCCAGTAAATTTTATAGGCAGCTTTGGAAAACCTACACAAAGATCTATTTATTTCGGTCAGACCCTTCCCTAATGGATAAAGGGGCTGTGTTACAGAACAGTGTAGTCTTGTCCACATGAGCAGCAAACACTTTCGATTTATGACCAGAAAAAGGTCACGGAAAGAGATGTCAGTTGGCCAAATAAACACGAGATGGAAAAGTCTGTTAATGATTGTGTTTCCTTTCATCTTGGACTCAGTAAAGACAGTTCTGAGATTTAATTACCAAAACAATCCCATCCTATAGGAAAGCCCATATGCAGCACCTTGTTTTCAAAGCTGTGTTTCTGGACTGGTCCTGGGATCAGATCCATGTGAACTACAGTTGTGTTTAAACCATGGCACCATTCCATGACACCAGTGTCAGACACTTAACAGGGCCTGGGTAGGCCTTCCTCCTGCCCTGGTTGAAAGGGTGTAGTGCATCGGTTCTCAACCTGGTCTGTGCTCCCTCTGGGGAGGGGAGGGGTCAGGAGCAGGTTTCAGGGAGCCCACAAAGCAGAGCTGACATTAAACTCGCTAGGGCCCAGGGCAGAAAGCCAAAGCCTGAGCCCTGCCGTGGTGGGGCTGAAGCCCGAGCAACTTAGTTTCGGGGGGCTCCCTGTGGCGTGAGGTGATGGGCAATTTCCCTGCTTACTATCCCATAAGGCTGGCCCTAGGTTTTAGATGCAGAAAAACAATTGTTGTGGCACAGGTCAGCTGTGGAGTTTTTATAGCATGTTGCGGGGAGTGGGGGGTCAGAAAGAAAAGGTTGAGAACCCTTGGTGTAGTGGATTGTGCTGTTGTGTGCATTCCTCCAGCCTTCTTGGGCTCTGATCCAGCTTCCACTGAAGCCAATGACGTAAATCCCCTGGACTTCAAAGATGCAGAATCAGGTCCTTGGAAACACTGGGTCAGATCCTCAGTAGTGAGGATGGTGGTAGGCTCAGGTACAATGTCTCAAGGAGCTGTTGGCAGAGCAGTGCACCTCCACACATTTTACTGCCATGGAGAGTGGTTTAAAAACACAGCGTACCAAGCAGCAATGAAAAGGCAATGAATCCCTTTCAGTTCACAGCAAAAAGAGATTATGAACTCTAAAGTAATGCTTTGTAGGTATCATCCTTACCACACACACACACGTACATACACCCATGCACACGTGGTGCGGGTCTTAGTATCCCCCGTGCAGTTATGGCAGGGCTTTCACACTTTGTTCACTATGATGTACCTTGCTGCTCAGACTGAGTTCTATCATTCAGATCAAGGATAACTCCATGGCTGGAAGCTAGAGTTTTCAATTTAAACAACTTCTGCAGAAATGCCAGCAGGAGACAGATATTTGGAAAGGTTTTTATAACAGGCGTGTGGATCCAAGTTTGCAGCTATAAGTTCCATATGTGTGCAGACGGAGCCAGCAAGTAGAAAGGCAGATCTGATTGGCCGCTGTTCTTAAGGTTCTGGAGGAAGGTGTTATTAACGAACAGCTGTACCATTCTGCATGGAGGAACACGATACTTTTTGTATATGACACAATTCAGCCACTATTCCTTTCTTTCAAAGCTGCAGTCACATTCTCCTTTCAAAATATTGACCGATCACCACAGTAAATGAGGACAGACTGACTGATGTTTATGGCAAAATAGCGAAGGAATGCTGCCTAGTGGTTTGTTCAGAGTCTAGGAAATCAGGATACCCGGGTTCTAGTTTGGATTCAGCTCCTGATCTGTAGCCAGATTATGCCCCCAGATCTGCATGGAGAAGAGACCCTTGGTGTGTGTATCCCACCATCTTCTCCCCCTTCCCAGGACCACACAGAGGGCTGTCCTGGCGGTTGAAAGCCACTTACAGGGTGAAGTGAGAAGACTTGGCAGACCGAAGACAAGGAATGCGCAGCCTCGCCTCAGATGGAGGTGGAGCCCGGTGAGACTTTCATTGTCTCACCTCTGGCCCTGATTAAAGTCGCTGGGAAAAGTAACAGCCTGGGGCTGAACTGTGGAATTTCCCACTGCAAGAGACTCCAGTGAAGCCATGATGCAGAGTGGTGCCAGGGGCAGAGGAACAGCACCCCAGCACGGGTGGTCCTGTCTTTCCATTGATCTCGGGGGATTTTATAGGCTGGGAGCTGGGACGGTCCCATGGCTTATTCCGGGGATACTAAACCTCACCCCTGCAATGGGATGCTTGCGGAAGACTCGTGTAAGGGAAACTTCACCGCGATATTCACCCCTTCCATGGGTGCTACCCATAATAGAGAGGGTCAGCCCTCCGTGGGAGCGGGGGACTAATTGCTTCATCTCTGTGTCTCAGTTTCCACGCATCCCAGGGCTGAAACCACACTTCCCTACCTCACAGGGCCATTCCTAAGCTTATATTAATTAATGTATGCAAAGTGCTTTGAAATCCTTGTTGCGTCAGTGCTATTTCCATGTAAATAGTAAAATAGCTATGGATATTTGCATGCAGACAGCTTCTTTTCCTCTCAGATCTAGCATCAAAGTTTTAATCACCAAGGCGATATAAACAGATGGAGATTAAATTCCCATGCTTTAATACAGACTCCCTAGCCCTTTAATAGTTCAATTTAAAACAATCCTGCTACAGTGTCTGGTTTCTTGCAGTGGAATCTGTTTTTTGCAGGTGGAAAATCTCAGCCCTGGCAGGTTGGCTTTTGGTTTGAAATGATCTGACTATTAAATCTTGTTTAAATTAATCTGAATCGCTATCTTGTTATAAATCACATGGGTTAGAGTCTCACACCTGGCAGTGTATTAGCAGTGTGCCTAGCCAGTGGCTTGAAAAGCTACAGCTGGAGCAAACCTTTTTGTTTTTCAGAATATGAATATCCAAATTCATCCCTGGTGTGAATCCTCTCAAGCCAATAATGTTACACTAGGAACAAATTTGTCTGAGTCCTGCTCCAAATGAAGTCAAGGGAGTTTTGCCCATTGACGTCAATGGGAGCAGGATCAGGCCCGATGTTTTATATTTTTACAGTCCTGTTAGACCAGTGTGGAGCTAATGGTCAGAGCAATTTAATCTGGGGTTTCACACATACAGCTTTCATCTTAATCCACCCTCTGGTCGGAATTTGCTGTCTGTGTGCGAGAGGGAAACCATGAAAGAACCATTCATTAATATATAAATCCCCTCTGTCACTTGAGGGTCCTGAGAGGAAAGGGTTTGTTTACCCTGTTTTAAATCCAATAAATTATAATCTTCACACACTGCCTCCGAGACAGCTTGCTTGTCATTGTCTCCAGCCCATTTCTGCTGAATTTGTCAGTGCAAAATCAAAAGCTCTGCATTGTAAAAAGGAAAGGAAAAGGAAAGAAATAAAACAGAACAATACAGATAAAGACGGTGGAAAGTAATGAGACTGTAACCTCTTTGAGGCAGGGACCATCTTTGTGTTCTGTGTTTGTACAGGGCCTGGCACAATGGTGGACTGGGGCTGCTATGGTGATACAAATAATATCTATGTGTTTGTACAGCTTTATGGGGACCTGATCTTGACTGAGGCTACTGCAATAGAAACAAAAAATAATAGGTCACCAAATAACTCCCAAACCCCTTCTTTTAACTCAGATTTTTTTTTACTATATTTTAAATTCAGCTCCCGGTAGGATTTATATTCCTAATTACAGTGGATAAATCAAATTCTGGTTGTTCTAAGGAAGTCACTTCCAAACTAAGTGGAACCACCCCCACCCCAAACCTTGTGTGAAATAGCCTGAATCTGCTGACTTTTCCAACATTTTCTTAGGAGAGCTACTGACAAAGCAAATATTGACGGGGGGTAAAGTATAGAGAAAATGGTGTATTAGGTAAATTTCCACATTGCTGATTATTTACTTGTACTGGGTATTACAGGGCTTGCTGTTTCTTTTTTGGGTGCATTGGGTATATTTTTCCAAGGCACCCACAATGTTTAGTTAGGTACCTCTTGTTATTATGTGTGATATGTGTGGGTCCTTTTAAAAATTAATACAATGAACAAATGAATAAATTGGATGAATCTTAAATTTACTAAAAACTCTCCTCTTTTCAAAACAGAGGTGCTAGAAGTAGGAGTGCAGGGCATGCTGCAGCATCCCCTGACTTGAAGTGATTTCCATTATATACAGGCTTTACCGTTTGGTTCAGTGGCTCTCAGCACCCCCACTATAAAATTGTTCTAGCACTCCTGTTTCAAAATGCCTGTGTGTCCCCTTGCCTAACAATGATTATCCACTGGATCATCTGGCACTGTCAGATCTTAATGTCAAGATTATATTTTTTAGATTTCTTCTGCAGCAGGATGTTAATTACACTAATGGACGCTTGCACTTTCAGTACAAGGAATGTTAACACTCTTCTGAATGCTGACGGACTACAGGTTATTTCTCATTTCTGTAAAACCCTCTCCCCCAGGTATCAGCTGAGATCTTTGTGTAACTGGAATTCTGTTGGTCATCTCTTTTACCACTAGATCATAGAACTTATACAAGAGCCCAATCCTGCCCCCCATTGAATTCAGTGGGAGTTTTGCCTTCACTTTAAATGGGAGTAGGATTGGGCCCAGTTTTTTTCCCCATTGACTAGGACTGGCCAACAACAACAACCTTGCTAAATGTAGTGAAATTATATTTTTCCAGGCTAAGGATCATCAGAGGAAATAAGAATTGTGACATTAGGGAGGGAGATGATCTATTAGGTTTAGTCTGTCACCTGGCTGATGCAAGTCATTCCCATAGGCCTCTTTATTACCCTGCATAGGTCACAGCAGCCCTGCGGACTTTTACAGACATGTTCAGGCCCGTGGTTCCTGCTGTGTCCAATGATTTACCCCTTCAGAGAAATGCCAAGACTAGACAAAGCTATTTATTGACCATCTGGGTATAATGAGAATGACAGGCGTCTTCCTGGGGCGATTTGCACTTTCAAGTGACTTTATTTCTCCTCTACCACATGACTGTTCTACCAAAACAGCAAACACAAGAATGGCCTCAGACCAAAGGTCCATCTAGCCCAGTATCCTGTCTTCCGACAGTGGCCAGTGCCAGGTGCCGCAGAGGGAATGAACAGAACAGGTAATCATCAAGTGATCCATCCCTTGTCACCCATTCTGGCAAACGGAGGTTAGGGACACCATCCCTGCCCATCCTGGCTAATAGCCATTGATAGACTTATCCTCCATGAACTTATCTAGTTCTTTTTTTAACCTTGTCATAGTCTTGGCCTTCACAACAGCCTCTGGCGAGGAGTTCCACAGGTTGATTGTACATTGTGTGGAAAAAATATTTCCTTTTGTTTGTTTTAAACCTGCTGCCTAGTAATTTCATTTGATGGCCCCTAGTTCTTGTGTTATGAGAAGGAGTAAATAAAACTTCCTTGTTTACTTTCAAAGTCTTTGAAAACCACCTTCTCATTAACCTACAGAGAGAGATCAGCCAGCTCTAATCCACTCCTTTGTTCACAATGGCTGAAACTCACCCCCGTGGAAAGGGACAGTACACAACGTAGGCATTGTTTCAAGCGTAATTTAAGTGCTGAAATGGGACTCAATTGGTGCACAGACCTTGTACTGGCCATCTGCACAGGGGGGGAATTTTACTGCTGGAATTGACTGTACTTGTATGTAGAGATGGATCAAAATGAAAACTCAGAGCCAAACATCCCTGACTTTACCCCAAGGCTGGATTTGATCCTTAGACCTAGGAGGTAACATGAACTAGTGGAACTCAAATGTAGAAACTGTTGAGTTCTAGCCATGGCTTTGCCACTGACTTGCTGGGTGATGTTGGGCAAGTCACATCACTTCCCTGTGCCTCAGTTTCCCCAACAGTAAAATGGGAACAATACTTCTCACCCAGACACAATTTTGGGAGTCATTAGATTACGTTTGCAGAATATGCAAAGTACTAAGATTTGCATTAGCTTAGGAACATCTATCCTTCTTGACGTGAGTTCAGAGAGGTTAGTTCTAGTGGCTACCCATAAAAACTTCATTTGCCTGAGATAGAGTATTTTTGTCTCAATGTACTAAGATTAGGGAAGTTAGGCAGGATCCAAAATACCACGGAAATGTTATCAAAGTGCAAAGGCAACATTGGGAAGATTTGAAGAGCTGGGTATCCTGTTGGTTTTGTCATGCAAGGGTTCTGGGTGGTAAGACCTGTGTGAACAGCCAAAGAGTTTGCTCTCTGACTGGATTCAATTCTTGAAGCAAAGTTGCTCCCCAGGAACTGGACATTGGCATTCCTGAAAGAAGAGATTGCCTGCATGCTGTTTGTGACCACCTCTGCTCCAGGACTGGAGTAACTCCTGTTATTGCCATGTTTACACACAGTCACAATACTGATTTATCATGCATTGGGAAGCTGATCTGCAAGGCCACAGACATTTGTTTCCTGCTTGGCAGAAGGGCAACAATTCAAATGAGGAAAAAGAGGCAGGGTGTGAACAGAGACGGTCAGTGTCACAGGTAAGAGCAACTTCAGCATGCTGAAGAAGTTGCTCATGTACGCCTCGCTTTGGCCTCACTCTGGCTATTAGGCAGCAGCACTCTCATTAACACAGAAGACAGTGCCGCAGCACAACCGGACCTGCAGTTTCAATCTTGTGCCTGAACTTGCAGCTCCGTGCAGGATCAAACCCTACGCAGCATTACTGAAGGCTGCCATTCTCCTTTGTTGCACAACATCCCCTCTCAGGTCTCAATTCAGGAAGGTACTATAAGCACGAGAGTAGCCAATGGGACTCTTCTGGAACTGAAAGACAGGCTTGTAGTACTTATGTACGCCGCAGAATTGAGATCTCAGATTGTCTTAGAGATGCAATTCCTTAAGGAGAACTTATGGATGGGGCTGGCTGAACCAACTGGCTGGGCAGACAGGAAAGTATTTGAAGCACAGATGTCAGAGCATAGAGAAGCCCCCGTCTTACTTCAAGACAAAGTGTGGTGGCTGTGGCACAGGGTTGTGTCTCCTGTCAAGCCTCAGGCTGCACCTTCTGGGCGAGCATTGATTGGGCATGATACTGAGGCATGCGGCAGAGCGGTGTGATCACAGCTATGCATGAGAAGGGAATCCAAAGGGCTCTGTGGCTCCGGAGTCTCCTCCAAGCTGAGGTGAAGTCTGAAGAGAAAAGTAGCCTGTGCTTGGACAGACAGTACAGATTGCAGCGTGAAGCCAAAGCTTTGGGAGAGGAGTGGAGCTAGTCATTGTATTCCAGGGAAATACAGCTGGTTGAAAGGCTATGGGACATTTCGGGAGTGATCTAGGGCTCTGCAATTCATAGGGCAGCCTAACTTTCTGCCAGATGTTCTCTGGATCCTTCTGCTTCATCACCTGATTCTTAATGTAGGGAACCGATGGATTTCTAAAGGCCTTACCCACCGGCCCCAGAGCCCGGGCCCACCCTGGATCATTCATCTGGGCACCAAAGAGGAGAAGGAGGAGTGAGAGCAGGGCTAAGGGCTGTAGTAGTCTCCACGGCTCTAGTGCCTCCTCCAGGTGTATGGCAGCTCATCTCCCTGCCCAGCCTCGAACCTCCTCTGGGCAGCAGCATGCAGGGGATGCAGTAGAGATCTGGATTCAGGGCTGTGCAGGGGATAGTCACCCCCCTGTGGGGCCTTCCCCAGTCCTACAGAACTGCATCCCTCCTGCGTGTGGGGCCCTCTGCACAAGAATTAAAGGAATTGCCCCTGAGCACAGGTACAAACATTTAAATATCCTGTTCCTCTGGACTGGATGGATTCCCTCCCCTATGTTCAGTACTCACCCAACCCTTCTGGGAAGGGCTGGAGGGACAGACCTCAGTCCCACTGAAGCCAATGGTAATAGGACCAGGGTTGGGTCTTAAGTCAGAGCCTGGCTCTGACAAACCAGCATCAGGGAGTGAATTCCACTCTTCAGGCCCCTCCACTGAGGATGTCTGACCACCAACCAGCGTGGGGACAGTAGGCCTGATCCATTGCCCTTTGAAGTCACAACTACACCAGGGAGGTAGCAAAGGAGAATCAGGCAGATGATGTCTACAATTTTTCCAGAACTGTGTCATGAAGAGATTTTTCTGGACACTAGAGCCCTGGCAGCTTTAGCTACCCACTGCAAATGCTGGAGATGCCACAACCCACAGCTGTCCCCACTCGTTTTTCTTGCCAATTACCAAAATAGCAGAGCGATATATACCAAGATTTCCCTACGGTTCTGAATACAATGATTAGTAGCAAACTTGTAATACTAACAGACGTCTAACACACCGCCAGGGTATTCAGAATGGCTGAATCACATAGAATCACAGAAATGTTGGGCTGGAAGGGACCCCGAGAAGTCATCAAATCCAACCCCCTGTGCTGGGGCAAGACCAAGTAAACCTAGACCATCCCTGGCAGATGTTTGTTCTCAACTTGTTCTTAAAACCCTCGAATGATGGGGAGTCCACAACCTGCCTTGGCAGCCTGTTCCACAGGTTAACTGCTCTCATGGAGAAAGCTACTTTGTATCTGTGACAACATAAGAGGGAACCCTAAAATTTGGTGTCATTTGGATGCATTAAGGCAGCTATAAATGCCCTGTGCCTTATATGCATCATGTCAGTTCCAAAAACATCATTTGGTGATCCAGATCCCCAGCTGGTGTGATTACTTATTTACACCAGCTGAGGATTTCACCCAATATGCTGATCTCATGATCTGGCTCTCAGCCTCCTTGTGACAAAAGAAAGAAAGATTAAAGCATCAAGCACTTGTTTACATTCCCTTTGATCTAATATTGGTTATAATGATTTTTTTTGTATTAATTCCACTGAAGCCAATTCACACCAGCTGAGGACCTGGCCTAATTATAGTCTTGATTCTGTATTGTTTATTAATGTTGCAAAAAAAAAAAAAGAAATGAAAGGACTAGAACAGGGTAAAACAGACCAGGGAGACAAAGTTCTCCCAGGATGGTATTTAAGACAGGGGTTCTCAGACTTTTGGACTGGTGACCCCTTTCTCACAGCAAGCCTCTGAGAGCGACTCCCCTTATACATTAAAACACTTTTTTATATATTTAACACCATTATAAATGCTGGAGAGACAGCGGGGTTTGGGGTGGAGGCTGACAGCTCGCAACCCCCCATGGAACAACCTCGTGACCCCCTGAGGGGTCCCAACCCCCAGTTTGAGAACCCCTGATTTAAAAGTTACATCAAGGCAGAACTATTTGCCTGTGCTCTTCAAGGATAATCTCATCAGTGTCTTGTCAGGCAGACTTGAAGTTTCAAACTAAAGGTGGATCCGGTATTATTTCCAAATCTGCTGTGCGGCATACCTGTTCTAAGCAGCAGGGAGATTTATGGTGTTCCCATGCCTCTTGCTAACACTCTGGGCTGAAGCAAACAACTTGATTTTGTTTTGTTTGAGAAGTTTCTCAGTTGCTAAAAGTGCAATAGTGACTATCCCTCAAAACAGAGTTTAAGTGGACCTAAATGGTGCCTCAGTTTGGCACTGGCTTTCTACAGAACGAGGCTGAATTTCACCCTATGTATCTTAACTGTAAGTTGAAAGAGTGGGAATCTGAAGATCTCTGTCTTCTCCCTATACCAGGCACAAGCTCACACGGCTTCGTGGCTCAGGATATGTCTACACCAGAGGAGGAAGACGTAACTTCCATCTTGAGGAAACATGCCAGAGCTAGCACCTTCCAGCTCCGGTGTAGGCTTCGTTTCAAAACTGGAAGGCAGAGTCTCCCCCTCGCACAACTATGTATGTTGGTTTGTGCGTGCAGTGCTCACACTTTCAGAAATGGAGCAGCCCCTTCCATGCCTGCTAACCTCACTCTCCAAAATCTGGCACACGTTCCCTGAAAGTGCTGAAACATCTCATGCGAGTGGCTGTTAATGAGAACCGTACACTAGGGTGAGGGCAGATGATCTGCTGCCGCGGAGCCAGTCTGTAACGTTTTGGTTGTTGGCCTGGGCGCCTGGCCCTAGCTTCTCACACTGTTACATTCCCACGGTATCTTTGAAGTCTCACTGCCTTGTTTTCGGGCCTCACTATCTGGGAACCTCTCACACTATTAAGTCACGAAGGCGCTGAGATAAAGAAAAAAAAAATCCAGAAGCTGTCATGACTTCCTGGAGCCTCCCCTGTTCCTCTCTGCATTCAGCGAGAGGGCTCGAGCTGCAGAGTTCAGAGCCAGATCCAAACTTCCCCAAAGCTCAGGGGTCGTAAGACCCAGCCTATTGATTTCACTGGGAGTCACAAGGATTCAGTCCCTCAGGGTCTGACCCAGTGAAGTTTTGCCCAAGAAAATGCTGAGTCGGGTATTAAAGGAAGTGACCCATCAACATTATGTGCTTTCTAATGGTTAGAGCGAGGGACGGGCCTCCCTAACTCCTAGGTTCGATTCCCCATTCCTGTTACCGGATAGACTTGGGTACGTCACTTACGTTACATCCATGTTGCAGGTGTTGTTTCCAGACACACGCACGCTGGCTTGGACTGAGGCAGCCTGCTAAAGCTAGCAATGGAGCCACAGTGGCACGGGGCGCTGGCTGCCCGAGTGCTTACCTCAGGGCCAGCTGTACTGCACTTGGGCAGCCAGTCTATGCCGCGGCGGCTACCCTGCTGTTTTCAGCATGTTAGCTTGATCCAAGCCAGCGTGCGCGCATGTCTCCCCAAGCTGGCAATCCTATCTCCAGCTGCACTGCAGACATACTCTTCAACTCCCTTCCTATACCTTAGGCTGCGGCCACACTAGAGATCTTACAGCTTCAACTAGACTGCATAGGAGAATTAAGTCACATTTTCTAAAGCTCTTTGAAACCTGCCACTGAGATGAGCTACGTGCAAGCAAACTACACCTGAGTTAAGAGAAAGGAAGGAATAAATAACAACCCTACCTGAAAATGTCTGCTTTTTCTCCAGCGATGCTAGGAGTTCTTTGTCATTGTTTCAGCCCTCTCTTTGCCCTAGCTGCATATACGGTAAATGTTAGCAACGCCGTAAATATAGAGCATGGGAAAGGGGAAAAAAAATCTTCTGGAACACGTATGATTTCAATTAGTTATCGGTTGTGGCTGACTGTGCAGATTGGTATCTGGGAGAAACATATGACAGGCCAGCATTTACATCACAAATAAGGCTCTGTCTCTTTATTATGGGGCAGTGTTTTCCTTGACAAGGGACCAATGGGTACAGATTTGTGGGAGGGAGGGGGTTGAGAGAGTGTGGGGACTGTATCGATGGGAAGCAAGGGGTGTTGACTAATTTGCTGTGTCCTGCTGCTACATTTGGGCTACTTGGTTCCAATTCTGTCCCGTTACATCGTCAGGACTCCATTCGTAGCAGCGCTGTTTTCTGGGAACTTGCTGGCATCAGGCAGAGATATCCTGTGGGCCAGAAAGGCCTTGATCTTGCAAGCCCTTGTGCAGCACTGCAAGGAGTGCAAGGTTAATTGCACTGCAAGTACAAGTATTACTGGAGACTATGCAAGTAATCCCCTTTGCGGCATAGAGTGGGGCCGAGAGAATGACAGGCAACTGGGTCCTTTGGTTTCCTGGTTTCTATTTGGTACTCTAGGCCAGTGGTTCTCAAACTAGGGCCGCTGCTTGTTCAGGGAAAGCCCCTGGCGGGCCAGGCCGGTTTGTTTACCTGCCGTGTCCACAGGTTCAGCTGATCGCAGCTCCCAGTGGGCGCAGTTTGCTGGTCCAGGCCAATGGGGGCTGCGGGGAGCGGCGGCCAGTACGTCCCTCGGCCCAGGCCACTTCCTGCAGCTCCCATTGGCCTGGAGTGGCAAAAAGCGGCCACTGGGAGCTGCGATTGGCTGAACCTGCGGATGGGACAGGTAAACAAATTGGCCTGGCCTGCCAGGGGCTTTCCCTACACAAGCCGCGGCCCTAGTTTGAGAACCACTAGGCAAAGAGGGAACAGTGCTGCTGCAGAGAGTCCAGCAGGTTCATTACAACATCACTGCTGGTATTAACAGGCGACCGTGGGATTGCAAAGCAGCTCCCACAAGTTGCCAAAATCAACGTCGAAGCGATAAACTCCAAGAACCTCCTGTGCTGGGGCTGTTCGGTCAAGTGCTGGGTTTTCCCACCGTGTGCTGGATAAGAACGGACCGGGGCTCGTGCCATTTCACTGAGCAGTAACATGGGATGGGATTGGGGGCCAGGCTGGTAGAAAGAGTGCACTTGCTGTGCGCTGAGGGTTCTGGGGCACCCGGAAACCATTGCGAGTTATGGCTATTGAGCGCCATCCACAAGCACCGATGGGGAGAGGCGGGGAAGAGAATTCTGACAGCTGATGGTGACAATTCAGGGCAACTGCGCCTGTATTTCCCCTCAGAGGTCCATCTCTCAGGCCTCCAGCTGCAGCCTTTCTTGGGTGGAGAGGAGTCTCGTGTCTCATGTCCTCCTGACCAGGCTATTTCCAGGCTGCACAGTTCCCTGCTTTCACTGTCTTATTCCCAGCATAGACAGGCTGTGCTCAAGGACACCTGCTGGCTTTCGCTTTAGAGACGCTTAACAGGTGTAACCGCTACAGGTACAAGCTACCCGCACAGCACGTCCCGTGCTTTATTCCTAAGGTAAAAGCCGGAAAGAGGAAACATTAAAAGCAATAAAAACCTACCTGCACACTCATAAGCTTACCCGAGGTCAGCCCAGCCCTAACACAGGCTCTGGCAGGGGCAGTCCTTTAACACCCCATCCTAGGGGTTTCCTTCTGGTTTTAAGTTCAACACAACTTCAGCTCAGAACAGCACATAGTTTTATGGGGCCTCTGTAGGCTCAGTCCCTAAGCACTGGAGCTCCTCCATGGACCAGGGGTCCTGCCCATTTGCCAGATCAGGAGGAAGGGGCTGAGCCTTTTTAAAACCAGGCTGTTTATCCAAAAATCCTTGTCTGTTGGTTCCTGGAGAATCCAGTTTGAGCTAGGAAATGTGCACCTCTCCAGGGGGTGGCTTCCAAGGGCTGATAACGGAGGAAGTACATTAGCACCCCCCACTGTCTAGAGAAGGTACATACACTGCCACAATCATACATACACCACTGCATTTTGAACACAATGGACCCCAAGGTACTAAACCTAATTCAATAAGGTTTAACTTAACAATTCAAGGAAGTTCATTCAGGAGAGTGTTGGTCTGTCACAGATGGCTCTTTAGTCTAGCTGGCAAAGGTATAACAAGATCCAATGGCTGGAGGCGGAGGTTTGACTTTGGACTAGAAAGAAGGCAGGCACAGATTTTTTACAGTGAGGGTGGTTAACTATTGGAAGCACTTTTCTAGAGAGATGCTGGATTCTCCATTCCTTGAACTTTTTAAATCAAGACTGGATTTCTTTCTAAAAGATCTGCTGTAGCTCACACAGAAGTTATGGACTTGCTGTAGGAATCACTTGGGGAAATTCAGCGCGATGCAGAAGGTCAAGCTAGATGACGTCCTTCTGCCTTTAAAAATCTATTCCGCGAATACCGATAACATTGTTCAATGCTATTAAAATGCCTGTCTAATGGACCAGGCCAGGAGTTCAGGTTCCAGGCCCTCCGGAGCCGAGGAGGCAGAAAATATTTGTGGGAGCCCCTTGTTAAAACCTTAGCAGCACATTGCTAGTCTCAGAATTCTGCTATGAATTAGGGAAGTGTCATTATCCCCATTTTACAGACGAGGAAATGGAAGCACAGAGAGGTGAGGTGGCCTGCAAGTCTGCGTCAAAGCCGGTGTTAAAACTCACGCATTCCAAGCCGCTAGTCCTGTGCACAGAACCCTAGACCTCTGGATTCATTTATGTACATTTCCAACACAAGACATAAAATACCCTGTTCTGCTCCTGTACCCAAACGAAAGGGGAGATAATATGACAAGCAAGCAAGTTTTCCAGACGCACAGGCCTAGAGGGAGATTTACTCGGGTCAATGGAGAAAACATCAGTTATTTCAAAGGGCTGTTTTGCAAGTTCATAAAATGTGATGAAGTCAGAACGACAGTGTGTGCTTACGGCCAAATTCATGTTATATCATTCACACTACACACAGCCCCTTCCCGGCCTCAGCCGTCCCTTTCGGTGTCTGACGCTTCTTGAAAACAAAGCTCTGACAAATACTACTTGAAGTGCTTCATTGCCTCACGCTCCCTTGTGTCTCTTCTCTTTCTGCTCCTGCTGATTCACACACTGAGGACAGGAGCTGGATGCAGTAATCCAGTTTACACACTATTACCTTCCGTCCTCTCTCGTGGGTTGGAAGTATCCACCTCGGAAAGGCCTGATCCTACAGTGTGTCCTGTCCTCACACAGAGTTCCCTGAACTTCTCTCAGCAGCAGTAGGCATCCCATGCATAATGCAGCAGGCAGATTGTGTTACAGACCCGGATTTTCAAAAGAGCTCCAGGACTGTGTCAGAAGGGCATGCCGTTTGGGTCTGGATTTTCAGAAGAGCTCAGTGCCCAGCACTCTGGGCAATTTGGAAAATCTGGACGTATGTTTGTGATCCATTGCAAGTCAAACTGGAATTAACTGCAGGTAGAGTGACCAGACAGCAAGTGTGAAAAATTGGGATGGGGGTGGAGGGTAATAGGAGCCTATATAAAGAAAAAGACCCAAAAAACGGGACTGTCCCTATAAAATCAGGACATCTGGTCACCCTAACTGCAGGGAAGGGTGAACTAGCTGGGTGAACGAGTGGCCATGGGCTCATTTGCCAGAGTCCCCTGCCCTGGAGAATGCAGGAAATGTTGATCTCCCTTGCTTGCAAGGGAGCAGATTGGTGCTTGGGAACCTCAGGAAGGGACAGTGTTGTGCTGTTTTAGGTCAGTTGAGGGGGTTATTAGCCAGGAGAGTCAGGGACGCAACCCCATACTCCAGGTGGCCCTAAACCTCCAACTCCCAGAAGCTGGGACTTGATGACAGGGGATGGATCTCTCAAAATTGCCCTGTTCTATTCATTCCCTCTGAAGCATCTGGCACTGGCCACTGTAAGAGACAGGACGCTGGGCTAGATGGATCATTGGTTTAATTTGGTATGGGCGTTCTTATGCAGTTAACTTCCCACATCTAAAACCTGAAACCTTTGGAAACAAACAGTCCTTAAAACAATAGCAACTTGCTGGTGTGCTTCGGGATGGGAGTCAGGCGAGGAGCCCTTTCAGATGGTAGCTGTGTCTCCATCCAGATTCTAACAACCACTTAATGTCAGCCTCCTGTGTCCAGTCTGCAGGGTTAATGCAAGGCACTGTTTTGTTTTGCTTCATTGACAAAGGGTTGATTCGTGGTTCCTTGCCTACACTAATGTGCTTTCCCATGAGGGCCTGTCTACATGCCATAACTTGTGCTATATCTGTTTAGAAACCAGGTGTTTCTTTTTTGGTGACATTTTGGGGGGCGGGGTGGGGGGGAGAAATCAAACATATACATGATGACAATTCCTCCCCCCCATCCCGTTCTGAATCATGGCCCAGCTTGCAAGACAATTGGTTTGGCACATCCTCTCCCAGGAGATGATTCTGCAACTGTTCCTTGTGTCCTAGGGAAACTGCTGCTTCCAGTACACTTTGAGACAGGATTATGCACTCTCATGCTTGCCAAAACTGCTGTTCTCGTCTCTGTTCTATTTCCATCCAAGTCTGGGTGGCTGCTATGCCGATTAGTGCTAGGAATGAATTCACCCATCTGTTATTTCAGCTCCTTATATATATTTAAGTCCCGTAAGTGACTCTACCTGGCTGAGATGGGAGATTGGGTTTTTTTCTGACTGACATTTTTGTGACTTGCTTGATTGATTAGGGTACTTCTGGAGATGAGTTTTCACTCCTGCTTAAGCTATGATATTCCACCCAGGGATGGCTGCAAATTATAGTTACATTGCACAGTGCATTCGAATCACAGGATTAACTTCCCATCTGTCTACTTCTATGCCAGGAAGAGGTTAGCCAATCTGCCTGCTAACAATTCCCCGTTAGCTGCAATGATTCTCAGCTCCGAGGGTGTTAATTTTTGTTGTCTTCCTAACTGATCTCCCAATGTTCTTACGGCCCTATGGGAATATATGTGTAAAAAGTAACTAGTCACAGACAGTAAAGATGATGGTTTTGTGTTTAAAGCCCTGGATTAGGACCAGAAGACATTCACTTCTAAGCCCTCCACCAGGCCTAGTGTCTGTCTTTGGGCGAGTCACTCTTGCTGCATCTCAATTCCCGTTGTGAATTCTTTAGAGCGAGGACTGTCTCTTGCTATGTGTGCGTACAGTGCCTGGCACAATGGGGCCCGGATCTTGCCTGGGGCACTGCTGAAACACAAATGAAAGATAATACAGGACTTGTAATATCAACAGGCCAAATCTTCCAAAGGTGTAAGCGGTCACTACCCCACAGAGGGCCACTGAGTGAAGTTAGCCCAATATCTCAAGTCTTTAAGTTAATTAACTTATATAATTTACAGCTGTTTGGAAACAGAATCGTGCCATTTCTAGTGTCATTCATGCCCCCCCATTGCTCTCCAGCCTCAAATGACATGTCACCCTCGGGAATATACTCGGTTGCACGTTCTGTGATTTTCCCAGGTCCTTATTGATAGCAGATCTTGGCTGTCCTAACCCCTTTATCTTAGCCCACTTAACCACTGACTGTTGTTTTGAGGAGCTGCAGATCTTTGAGCCATCAGCGTGTAGTTCCCATCACCCTGCCAAACACTAACTTCAGTTTCACCTTTGATTTCCTACTGCAGATCCATAGTCACTTTTTGTGCTGTTTCTTCCCCTGCCCCCATTATTGTTTCACCTTATGCAGACCGCAAGCTTTTTGGGACGGGGACTCTCCTTACATTTTGTGTCTGTACAGCTTCTAGCACAGTGCGGACCTGATCCTTTACTGGTATCAATGCAGGGGTAACTGGATGAAATTCTATGGCCCGCATTATACAGGAGGACAGACTAGAGGATCACAATGGTTCCTTCTGGCCTTGGAATCTGTAACTGAGGCCTGTAGTTGCTATTGCAATAATAAATAATAAATAACAGTAATAATAATAATAATAAAAAGATGCCTGAGCAGTGCACAAGCTATCCCAAGGCTTTCAGAATAGGCATCTCTCTTGGTAATAAGTTAACAACAAGGACACTACATTTCTAGAGGAGTTTTTCAACCTAAAGATTTCCAGGTTTCTAATTTAGGAATTACTTTGCCCGGCACTAAAATGCAACCACCGCTGAGATAGTATGCAGCAGCTGTTTAGCAATGCCTAGCAAAATGATACAACGATTTTGGACAAGAATAGAAGAATATTATATGCAGTTGAAGGCTACCCAGGGAATTTTAGATAAGTAGAATATCAGCAGTCGAACTGGAATTTGGCCAGGATACAGATGTTAAAACCCCCTGGTAAATTTTGTGAATTAATGATCACGTGACAGTGACACACGACACCCCGCCACAGGCACCCCTCCCCCACAGTCCCGCTGTACCCCACCTCAGTTTTCCTTTCATCTATCCATGCAAAGGAATGTTGTCTCTCTTGGCAGAGAATTCAAACCCTTTCATTCACACAACCTGCCATAGTCCCTGCATCCCGCATAGTACAAATAGCTCCACCCCAAGCCCCAAAGTTAACCAAGGTTACAGCACAGCAGCTTCCCAATCCCAGCTCTCCTTCAGGTCTCCTGCAACCCAAAACCTGGTCTTAGACACCTTATATGACCCCCTTTACATAAGATTTGGTGCCACTACAGGACCTTGGTTGCAACCATGTTCTACATGGTCCCAGATTATATCAATAACATCACAGATACCTACACTCGCATTGCAGGATACCTCACTCACACTAGTCCTGCTGACTACAGTGGGACCACTCAAGGTGACCATTCATGTTGAGTAACGATATCACAACCTGTGCCCTGTTTTTATCCCTAGTTCCAGTCAGTAACCGACATTTACATTGTTAGCACTGAGCCCGGCTGCTCACTTGAGCTGAAGTTACTTCTCTCCTGTCTCGGGCAGCGCCACGAACAGCCTTATGTAATGGAGTGAAACTTCTCCCTCAGAGGCTGAAAAACAAATAGCCGTTGGCATTTTCCTCTTGCCTTAGCTTCAGCAACTATTAACTGACTTTGATTCCTGCACCAGGCAAGTCTGATAGCCAGCCAAACTACTGTCAGGTGAATTACTCCTATCAGCCCGACCCTGAGTTCTTCTCTTACCACAGGATTTTGTTCATTCGGGTTTTACTTCCAAACATTGAGGCTTTCACTCAATCATCTGGCTTCTCTTCTTTATAAGGTTCTTATACCACCCTCATCACTGTAACATCTGAGCACCTTCCGCTAGTGCATTAAACGACATGCCTAACATCTGCCACACGTTTGTTCTCTCATCCTCTCCCCAGGGGAAGAAACATGTGCATGGGAATGTCCTGCTTTGATGGGGTATTTTGTGGTGGTGGGGTTTTTTTTGTCTTCTGTTTTGCTGGAGGGGGTGTTTGTTTTTATTTTGGTGTAATATACCTGGTCCTCTGTGTTTATGCTGGAGAAGGCAGGTCAAAGAAACATGCCTTCCACTTAGAGCAGAAGGTGTGAGTTTGTGGTGGCCCTTAGTCTTGGAGGAGTTCATTCCACAGTCTCAGACCAGTCCCTCAGAACGTTCAGATTTCAAAGTAGGCAATTTATATACACATCACCTCGATCAATCGATTCCCAGTGCTTTGAAAGGTAACACCCCACGTACAGTGAGTGCTAAGTCCTTCTGACACCTCAAGCTTGGATTGAAAGCTTCAGATTTCAAACACTCTAAGGTTTGGATCGAGGGTTGTGGTGGGCGGAGCTTTTGGTTTGGTCCGTTAGAACGATAGGAGCTACAGTATTTGCAAAGTTTGGATCTGGATCCAGGTTTGGAGCTGAAACGCTTCAAAAGCTCATGGATGTCTGAATCCATTTCTAGTTCTCACTCAGAGAACAGCAAAGACTGAAATCCTCACATCAGCTGATCTGCTAAACATCTCACACTCCCTGCTGGGCTAATTGATTTCTTGCCTTTGCCCATGAGTTTGTACGGTTTCCCCCAAATGGCCTCTTGGAGCTTGGAGCATATTTAGTTATCCTGACTGAGCATGTACCTTGCTTTGAGTCTCTTTTCACTGTTGCAGGCAGGCCATGTTTGTATAACCCAGAACTATTGCCTTCCTTTCTGTAAAACCTGCCAACTGATTTTCATATTGAATAAGAAATTCACAGCTCAGAGATGGGTAGGGCTGCCAATCCTCCCGGTTTCACCGGGAGTCTCCCAGAATCGGGCTCTATCTCCCGGAGGCGAATGAAGCCAAACGGGGAGATTTTAGGCTGCTAAACGTCCGGCGGTGCAGCGGGGCTAAGGCACGCTCCTTGCCTGCCCTGGGAGTGGGGAGGGGGTCTCTGCATGCTGCCCCCATCCCGAGTGCTGACTCCGCAGCTCCCATTGGCCAGGAACTGAGGCCAGTGGGACCTGTGCGGGCAGTGCCTGCAGGCAGGGGCAGTGCGTGGAGCCCCCTACCTCCCCAAAGGATGCAGGGACGTGCTGGCTGCTTCCGGGAGTGGCACGGGGCCAGGGCAGGCAGGGAGCCTGCCTTAGCCCCGCTGTGCCCCCAACCAGAAGCTGCCAGAGCTAAGCGCCACCCGGCCAGAGCCCACAACCCTCACCCCCTACTGCGGCCCAACCCCCTGCCCCATCCCTGAGCCCCCTCCTGGAGCCAGCACCCCAAATCTCCTCCTGCACCCCAACCCCCTCCAACACCCAAACTCCCTCCCAGAGCTTTCACCCTGCACCTCCTCCTGCACTCCAACCCCCTGCCCCGGGCTCAGCCCAGAGCCCCGAACCCCTCGGCCCCAGCCCAGTGAAAGTGAGTGAGGGTGGGGGAGATCGATCGATGGCAGGAGGGGGGAGGGAGTGATCAGGGTAGGGCCTCGGGGAAGGGGTGGGGCCGCTGCCTCATGGAAGGGGCGAGGAAAGGTCATTTGGGTTTGTGTGATTAGACAGCTGGCAGCCCTAGAGATGGTCCTGTGGAATTCAGATCACAAACCACTAAGTTTGGAGGAGTCCAGATCGGGGGGTGGGGGTGGGGGTCCATAATGGAGGGAGAAACTAAACATAAAATCTGAATCTTAATCTGGGTGTAGATTCCTGTCTGCCCTCCCCCCCCACCCCAGGAAAAGGTTATGGGGTATTTGGACTTCGGAGCATTTTAGTTCAGGTCCAGCTCTAGTTTAAGTGAAAGAAGGAGAATAACATAACCAGACCCAGCCAGGGCCTGTCTAAACTATGGCTTTTCAGGGTCTGATCCAACGCCCATTCCAGGCAATGGAAGGACTTTTATTGACTTCACTGGGTTTTGGCTTAGGCCCTTACACTGGTCCCCTGACTCCATCCCGGTGTAGGAGGGGGCTCTATAATCTAAAGCTTAACCCTCAAACTCTTAGGACTAATTAGAGTTTGCACAATGTTCTTATTGTTGTGCAGCCTATCTATAGTAGCACCCGCTATGTGCTCAACAGATTCCAAAGACCCAAGCTGTACCGTTCTCTGCTCACAATCTAAAGACAGGCAGACCAGGGTGAGACAAGGGGAACAACAATAGACAATTTATATACAGTCACCCCCAGGCTTTGAATGCCCCATACAGAGTGAGTGCTAAGTATTAGGCAGCCCCCTCCGACAGCTCATGCTTGGATTGAAATTCTTGGCACCTGGGTTTGTAAACCACTTGGAAATATTTATCCCTGGTTTGCACCCTCCCCATCCCACCCCCAGCTTGACCGTTCATGGCACTGACAGGAAATCTGAGTGAAATGTCAGCTCCTCAGTGAATTCAGCAGTGTGTTGCGTCCCCAGTTCCTCCGGAGGCGGTGAATGACACTGGGTCTCAGTGACACTGCCTGGGCATTTGGCATTTCGGATTACAAAGTGTCATGTCCATTCGGCGAGGCCATAGAGATGTTTAATGAAGTGGTGTCAATCTCTGGCTAAACTGGTCCAGCGCGCTACAGTCTACACAGAGACACTAGCTCTGAATAGCTCCTAAAGGGATTTTAAACATATAGTAAGGAGATATATATGTTCCATTCTGTGCATCCGATGAAGTGGGCTGTAGCCCACGAAAGCTCATGCTGAAATAAATTTGTTAGTCTCTAAGGTGCCACAAGTCCTCCTGTTCTTTTTGCGGATACAGACTAACACGGCTGCTACTCTGAAATCTACCTCTACAGTATACAGTATGTTCAGCTTTCGTAATGAATTAATGGTGCTTGGCTGTTTTTAGAAAAAAAATAAAATCTGAGCATTTCCCTGTTTTTTACTGGTAGGGAATAGCACCGCTCTGAAGACATAACCACCTACCCCACTACTGCCCAGTGGGGGTAGGTCGGGACTTTGATGGAAGATGTAAAACAACACCTTTGCGACTCAGTAGGTTGCATGCTACCTGAGTCAGTAGGAGTCTGGTATTATGGGTCACTGAATTGCAGGAGCTACCGAGGAGTAAAAGCCGGGTGCTGACCACTTGTGGCAATTAAAGATTCCACGGCACATTTAATGAAAGCAGGGATGTTAACCCCAGTGCCTTGGCCAAATGCCCATTCAGATAATTAAATCTCACTTCCCTAAATTCTCCCTGCAGGCTCTGCTGGAGACGGTGTTCTTCACTTCCTAAACCGTTTTACAGTGTTGTTAAACAGCTGCCACGTACCCAAGAGGTGGATGACTTATTTTTTTATTCATATTTGGATTAAAATAAGGCAAAGAGGCAGACATCATAAGTAAGCCCGAACACAGAATAATTCCGAGCTCATTAGCCATTCTCAGAAGGTATTCGATTGGCTTCCCAGAACAAAAAGCCAGCATGTGTCTGGAATACAAAGCCTGGAGTATATTTAATATGCAAACCTGATGTAGCTGTCTTAAGTGCTCAGTGAAACATGCATTATGAAAAACTTGAGGGGGCCACTTAGGGATCTGGGGCAAAATCAGTACTTGGTCCTGCTAGTGAAGGCAGGGGACTGGACTCAATGACCGTTCAGGGTCCCTTCCAGTTCTATGAGATAGGTATAGCTCCATATATTATAGGTTTCGTGTGTGGGGGGGGAGGGGTTAAGATTTAGGCTGTCTATACCACAGATTTCTGCTGGCATAGCTGTGGCTTAGGGGCTTGAAGAGGCGTGATCGCTGACATAACTCTGCCAGCACAAGCCGCAGTTGTATCAGCAAAGCTGCACTTTTACCAGCATAGCTTGTTTCTTTTTGTGGGGCTGAGCTAAGATATAATGGTAAAACTGGCACTTTCCTATGCTGGCAAAGTGCTCCTAGTGTCAACACAGCCAGGAGTTACCTCCACACATCACTGAGTAAATGAATAATGAAGAGAATAGGAGAAGCATTAAAACACGCACACACGCACATGCGCACACTCACACGCGCACACGCACACACACAGAGTCAAAAATGGCTCCAGCTCTCTCCCCCACCCCCCAACTTAGTTCAGATCTAGATCAAAATTTCTCCAAAGTTCATGGAGTGTTTGGGTTGGAGTTTTGGTATGAGCCCATCACTGCATTAAAAAAAAAACCCATTACCAAAGACTAGTCAAATTAGCTAATAAACACGAAGAAATGGCAATCCCCCATCTAGCCCCAACTCAATCACTCACAGAGTCATCATTTCACATAAATAGCTTCAAAGGAAAAACTGAATGATTGATAGCCATATCTATCCAGCCATAGGTTTTCTATAGCTCGGATCACTGTCGTATCGAAAGCTCAGATCCCCAAAGATATTTAGGTGCCTAACTCCCATTGATTTCAATGAAAGTTAGAGGCTTCAATATCTTTGTGGATTGGGACCTAAATGCCTTACTGATCATCCTTTTATTTTATTGTATCGTTGAGATCACCCCACATTTCAGTGTTTAGAAAGCGTCTCATTCATTCTGCGTGCCAGAGGCACCAACCCCCAGGCACAAAACAGTCTTTCATTGTGGGTGTTCATAGATTTTTCCATCTACAGGGCAAATGTGAGACACTTGTTCCCCCCAGAGAAAACGGACAGAGCATTCAAACCGTGTCGTGTTTCATAGACCGCTGTGCTGTAGTTCATTTGTGGGTAAAGTTATCCCTCCCAGAAACCTGGATCACAATGAGGATGACGATCTATATTGCTGTGCTACCTTGACACCCCAGCTGAGGTCAGAGCTCCATTGTACGAGGTGCTGTGTGCACATAGACTGAGACACAGCCCCAGTTCCCAAGGGCTTATGATTGAAGCAGATGAGACAAAGGAAGTATTGTTACATCAGTGGTTTTTTCCCAAACAGAGGCCCAGCAAGTCAGGGCCAGATTTTTAAAAGGTCTGGAGGTATCTAACGCTCACTGATTTAAATAGAAATCAGATTCTACTCTTGATGCCTGTGATATCATTTTGTTTCCAAGTCATCTATGAGGCTTGCTGAAGGAAAAAGGGGTAGACAAGCTCTGGATTGAGAAATCAGAGACCTTCTTTATGTTAGGGATCAATATACCTTTAAAATTTGATCCTAAGGGACTTGCCCAAGGTCACACAGGGAGTTTGTGGCAGAGCCAAAACTAGAACCCAGCTTTCCTGAGTCCCAGTCTAGCGCTTTAACCACAAGACAGCTCAGAGTGTACCCACCCCAAACAACCACCCACATAGACTATCCCCTGAGCACCTATGCAAGGTGTGGAGGAAACTGAGCCAGAGTTAAGTCCTTGTTTACCAGGACCCTGCCACACCACCCACCACATCATTAGCCAGGCAATCACAGAAGCTTTTGCTGGTCTGTTCTGAACACATGTATGAGCGTGTGGTGCTTCCAAGTGACAGTGGGAGTCTTTTTACAGAGCTTGCTGCTTCAGAAAGACATGGACTCACCAGGCCATTAATAGCACCGTCTCCCGGCTCAGCCTCATACTACGCATGTTTGTATGATGTGAAAATAATATCCCGCCGCCCTAAAGACCGCAATGCCCGAGCCCCGACTCGCGTTACCGCGTTTTATTTCCTGCTGCTGCTGCCTAGCTGCTGCGGGTCATAATTCACTGGGGCTGCCATCGCAAAACAACCGCATTCGCTTGCTTTATGGCTCAGTTCCTGTTAACTGCCCAGCCTGTTGGATTGCTGATCTTTCCAGAATGCCCGCGAGCTCTCCCAGCACCTCACCTGCATCTTCCTCATCACAGGAGCATGTCATCTGATGTATCACGGCTGCCCATTATCACGCTTGGGCCAGCAGTTTTTCAGATCAGCAGAAGGTCTGTGCAAGCAGAGACACCTCTCTGAAAATCCTTAGTTTGCTTTCCACACAGCGCCCATAGCAATAATAATGGGCCAGATCCTGGCTGCTGCTACAGCCTTTTTGCGCTGCTTGTTAAGAGCTGGCGTAAAGAGCACGCAATGGGCACCATTAGCAGCGTACAACTACAGCAACCAGAAAACCTGTCGACCATGCTGCATGAAATTGAGCACCGTCAAACAGCACCTGTATCTATTAACTAACTCTTTGCTTATACACAGACTCCGGGTGTATCTACCCAGCTGGGCACGGGCTAGCTTACCCGATAGCCTGAATCCGGCTAACGTGGCTAACAGCAGCAGTGAAGTCAGTGCAGCACTGGCAGCCTAAGCCCGGCCAGGACCCTGGGTCTGTATGCAGCTCACCGGCCCATTCTGAAGCCCAGGCGGCACTGACTTCTCTGCGGTTCTTACCCGCGCCCGCTGGGTTCAAGCTAGCTTGCTTAAGCTAGCCCAGGCATGGCTGTGTCTGGGTGCTCAGATCCTCGGAGCACTCCTGTAACTCTGCCACTACTGACTACCCCACTGCAGAGTCCCCTGCTGGGGATAGCTGCCCAGGTGGCATACAACTTCTTTAGAAAGCCCAGTATCAGTCCCCACAGCCCCCAGTGTTCAGAGCAGGTCACGGGCATTACTGGGGGAAAAGGCGCAGCTGGAGCATGCTGTGCTCTGGTGGTCTTTTGCTGAGTGCCTGCCATTCAACTGTGCTACCCTCAAGTCATTGGGTGGTTGCTCGACATGCTGTTAAAGAACAAAGCTCCAAAACCTGCCCATACATGGCTCCTTCTTTCTTCTTGGATCAAGGTAAAAGTAGTGCGACCTCCAGCACCAGCCCTCACAGCTGACTTCATAAAGACAAAGACATGAAAACAACCTCAGCCTCCAAAGATCCAGTTCCCTTGGGAAATTTTTAAAGCCATAACACCTGCAAGATTCCCTGGAGCCCTTTCTCACTGGCCATAGAAAGAAGGGTGGTGAAGACCTATTAGGTTATCTCCACCATGGAATCTCAAACATTTCCATGCTATGGACCACTTCTTAGGGAGGGGGAGACTGTGACTGCCTCCCCGCAACTTCTGTATGAACCCTATTGAGGCAATGTGACCTATCAGCTAGACCACTAGATGGGGACTCATGAGATGTGGGTTCCATTTCTGGCTTTGCTTCTAGCCTGCTGAGTGATCTTGGGGAAGTCACTTCACTGCTATGTGCCTCAGTTTTCCCCACCTGTGAAATGGGGATAATGACACTTGCCTCCTTTGTAAAATGCTTTGTGATCTACTGACGAAAAGCGCTATAGAAGAGCTGGGTATTATTATTATTACTGATTACATCTAACATGTAGTTTGGGGGCAGCACTAATTAGGGAAGATGAGAATAAACTGTGACATGAAACAAAATAGATGAGATGAAAATAAACACTGTGTAATATGAAGAGTGAGGCTGCAGTTCGTTTCCACAACACATCTAACCCTTCTGCTTTTACTTCTGCTCCTTGTGGGCAGGACCTATCGTCTGTGGCCCAATTCCTCTGCAATGCTTCTTCTAGCGGTTGGGAAATGCTTAGCAAAAGGTGCTTAGCAAGTGCTCAGATCAAAGTCATTTACTGAATAGAAATGCAGACGGTGCTTTTACCAATCACTGATCATGGACTTTGATGACTAACATAACCTAGACTGAGAAGATGAAAGGTGGCTGGTCTACCTAAGAGGAAGACTCTATTGCTAATGGAGTGATCCCATCACCTCACATGGTAGGACTGCATGCTGAAGGTCATGGGTTCAAACTTCCCTGATGACCCAAGTGGCAAATTGATACACTTGAACAAAACACAACTGCTTACTTGAGTGAAATGCTCAGATAAGCTGTTCAAGTGCTTGGTAACAGCCTGAGAAATGTTATGCAAGTTATTTACTTTGGCAGGAGACTTTCTTGTTGCATGTTCTTTCCACTGCTCTTGGGCGTCAGCCTGCAAAAGGCTGAAACCCCCCCCCTACTTATTTTGGTGGGAGTCAAGCATGTTCAGCACCCTGCAGGATCAAGCCCCTGATCTCTCCAGGTCATTGTTTGTAAACTTTGAAGTCTGGCTGATGCATCACCATTGCGCAGACCCACCTGAAAGTGCCCTGTGGACCAACTGAGTGCTGAGGAGCACAGCTGTAGAATCACTAGCATAGTTCATCCTGATGCTACTGCACATACACGCGGACAGATCATCAGCTGCAGTAAAGGGTCCTAGTTCCATTGGCTTCACTGCAGCTACGCCGGTTTATACCAGCTGAAGATCTCCCCTACATCTTCATATCCACTAGCACTATAACTGAGTCAAGTGAACTTCTTATAACAGGCCTGGTCCAAAGCCCAGTAAAGTCAATGGCAGCTAATATTTGGCCAGTCTAGCTTTAAATGACTCATCCAATGGGATTTCCGCCACTTTGCTTGATAGACATTGCAGTTAGCAGAATGTGACTATGCGGTGGGCTGGATATACGTGCAGGGCCTGAGTCCACTCTCATACCAGTGAAAACAAGGAATAACTCCACCCACATCGGTGGACTTACACTGGCTTCAGTGGGAGCAGAATCAGGCCTCTGGCACACAGTGTTTGCATTAAAAATGTGTGTGCATCTTTAAAAAGAATGTTCTGAGCCCGAATTGGTTTTCCTCCCTGGGGACCTGAGTACTCAAGAAAAAATAATCACATTGAGATTCTCTCGCTCCTTCTCCTCCCCCCCCGTTATTTGAACAGCTGGTTTCTGGAAAGATATTACACTGCCCTTTAAGTTTAATAACTGCCATGGGGTTCTACTGGGTTACAGTGCCAAAAATTCCACATCCAAATAATGCAGCAGCATGACTGTGATTGAGATAGCTTGCTAGACTCAAAATGCAATCCCGCTGCACAGCGCTCAGGAGTTTTACCAACGCTGCCGTGCAAACAGCTGGGGCAGGCTGGGGGGCTTGCTTCAGTTTAAGAAGTTCTAAGCAGCCTGCACAGGAGGGCGGTGCTAGCGCTGGGCAAAATGACAGAATCATAAAGGTTTTATAGGAAGCCTAAAGTGGAGAAAATGGACCCAATGACTCCCAAGCGCAAGTCCAGTGAGGGCAAGTGAACTACACCAGGGGTTCATTGGACCCATCCCATTTATTTTTAGTTTCCCCTTTAACATTCCTCTGTGTGTGTATTTATATCACTCCCCTCCCACTATTCCCTGTCCCTACCCCTTTGTGCTTTGATTTCATTTAGAGGATAAGATTTTTCAGGCTAGAGACCATGGGCCACATTGTGATCTTGGTGACATGAGTTTAAATCCAGAGTAATTCCACTAGGATGAATGGAGCAACTCCAGATTTACACAGTCATAGTGGAGATCAGAATCTGGGCCTGTTGTCTTTTAATGTACCAGTAAAGTGCCGTGCATATCTACCTTTCTTAAAAGTTAGAGATGAATGAATTCCACTGAGTTTAACGGAGGGCTTGTCTACAGGGGATACTCAGGAAAGTTAATCCACATTAACTTTTAGTGGATTAATGAAATCACATTAAATCCCGCTGTGGACATTCTGACTCAGAATAAAGACTATGTCTACACTGTGCTGTAGTGAGGACTATGGGCATGTTAACGGCACAGTGCACAAGAGTTGCACTCTAGCTGCCCGTGTGGACACTGCTGGCAAGAACTAGAAGGTACCTAGCTGGTGTCAAATATACTCCTCTTTCAAACAGGACTACATTAACGCAAACTAGACACCTTTTAGTTTGTGCCAGCAGTGTTAGAGAGCAACTCTTTGGTGTGCTCTGCAATTCCCATCCCTGTAGTCCACACTGGGGTGCCATGTGGATAAGCCCCTAGAGTCTCTAATTAGTTTAGGCTAATTCAAGGCCTAAACCAAATTAAGGCCACTTTAATTCACATGGGATTTTAATGCAGCTTTACTAATCCACTTTAAATTCACACTCTTGGTTAATTTAGATTAATTTCCTGAATGTACCCATGTAGATGGGCCCTGAAACTTATGAGCAAAAGGGAGAATTCTGGCTCTGTGTTTCATTAGAAACTCCCCCCAGCCAGCAAGGTATCACGTTATGGCTGCCACTGGTAAAAGGCTTAACATTGTTGCTAGTAGCTGGTGGAGCCACTGGCCTTAACAAGGGTGCTACATAAACCCCAGCTCTGTAAACAGGGAGAGCGAAAATTCTCCAGCGAAACATGGGAGAAGCAATGCTTCATCTCGTGGACGGTGCCAATCTGCAGAGATGGACAGCAAACCAGATCCAAGAGTGAGTCATGGGGTGTCTGGATCTGCTCACACCCTGGATTTCCGGTCTCAGCAAATCAGATAGAAATGGGCTTTTTGGTGGGTGGGAGGGTCCCAAAGGAGGGCATCGCAGCAGGTTGCAAAAATAACCAGCCAGAGAAGTTACATGTTCGGTGAAAAGGGAACCCCACATAGGGAAAGAAACAGACAGATGGGACACAGGTCATGAGCCAAATGGCAGGAATTGTATATCATACCACAGGAATGTGTTGGAGGGTTTGTGAAGGATACTTGAGGAGCGCAGAAATCCGAGTATTATCAGGCAGGAAAACCACTATCATGCATGGGTCTGATAGAGCCCCGAAGAATGCCATAATGGAAGCTGGAGTAGTTTATGAAGTGCCTTGGGAATGCAGAGGGAGATAGTGGGGAACCCAAAGCAGATTACGCCAAAGGAATGAGGAGTGACACCCCTGTACTGGCCACTTAACATTTCTGGTGCTATTCAGCTGCTCGGGAAAGGTGCTTCCTGGAATGAGGATAAAAACAAGGGAGCGGAACGCCCTACAGCGAGTGTATTTGGTGGCAAAACAGCAGCCCTCTCTGTTTTGAGGCACCTGTGTTTTTGGGCAGCTACACGGCTCATCTCTCTGAAAAGCCCTAATGCCAGATTTTGATACGAGCTCAATCCCCTGCAGCTTCTGTTGTTCTCAGCAACTGAGGCATGAAGTGATTTCAGAAACTTGCCCGACATCACAGGCAGTGCAAGGCAGAACCAGGGCTGAGTCCCACTCCACAAGATTAGTGTTCCGTGCAGCGATCGTGCCAAAGAGCCCCAGTCATGGCGCAGGACCCCATTGTGCTAGGCACTGTACAAACACAGAACAAAAAAGACAGTCCCTGCCCCAAAGACACTCTGGTGCCCTAACCACAAGGCTGTTGTCTTCCACCAGCTGGTTAGTTGGGCAACCAGGCTCTTTCAAAACCGATGCCGGCTGCTGTTGCGGCAGAAGCCAAGGAGTGATTGGTACTGTGGTGAGCACTCGGATGGTTGGGCAGCGCCCCTTCAAGTATAAACCAGCGCCACCGTCTCACCACACCCGGGCACTACAAGGCTTGCGGCCCCTTCTCAGTCTGGATCTCCTACGTCTCCGTCTTTGGCTCTCCAGCAGTGCCATTCCTGGGCCGCTGGCCTGATTGAAATAATTGCGAAAGGCACTCAATTAAGCAGAGTCCCATGGAAAATAATAGCTAATAATAAGATGTACATGAGGAAACAGGTGCTAAATAGGAGCCTGCAATTAAGGAAGTGGTTGTCAGGGAAGCGGCCATGCATTCTTCCACCTCTTCTGTAACAGAGCGCTTTGGGACAGGTGCTGACACCAAGTGTCCCATCTCCAAGACCACCCTCCACCCCAGCAGCCCCCACCAGCTGGAGTTGTGCCCTGGTGTCAAGTTGCCTTATGCCGCGAACAGCTAGAACTTTGATCTGGAAAGAATTGGAGCCACCTGCGGCATGCTGTCAAACCCGCGGTCGGGTAACGTTTGGCCGAAGAGAGGGTGACTGGGCCTTGGTGTTATCTGAAATCAATATTGGGAAAACAAAGTTTGCAGCCATGGTAGCGCTCCCCCGCTCTCAAATGTTACAGGCTGAAGGGCTGTGGCATCCATCTACATTACATTTCAGGATATCTCCATAGGTGCTTCTTGCTCCCTCAGGCATGAGGGATAATGGAAAGAGCGGCTGAGCTAGGAGTCAAGAGCAGAAGCACGAAGCAGGGAACGGTTGCTCCTTTCGCTGAACCTGAACATGCACCCGCTCTCAGAGAATGTGAGCTCTGTTACTTCTCTGCCATCAGGATCTTAGCATCGTGATAATCCGCAGGACCAAACATAGATGACACAGAAAAGGTGCCTGTCAGTTATTTTAAACAGCTGAAGACCCTTGGCGACAAGCCCATACAAACTGAATATTACCCTCAGCTGTTTTCAAATAAGCTTTGCAGATTAGTGCTAATGGCTTGATTTTGGTATCCCTGGGGCAGGCAATCAGAAGATAAAGAAGATGTTAAAATTAACATTGATTATGCTCTTTAAATCTCTAAAACTGCGTAGCCTTACATGCTGCGAACCTGTGATAGTTCTGCTACCAGTTATTGTACATGTGCATTTGGGGCACGTAGGTTCATACTTTTCATGCTTTCATATTATTTAGATCATACTAAAGTCTGTCTGTGCCTTAGGCAAGCTTTTAAGGTCCTTGGTAAATAAATATTGATGGATTACTTTCCTCATAGTTTGTTCCTGACTCACAAATGTTTTGGCACAGTTTGAGATTGGTGAAACTTGGGATGGGGCTGGAAAGGATACATTTTGAAAATTAGGATTCCCCAGCACCCACGCACGCTCATATATATTGTACATACACACACATGTCCTACACACATGACACACCCATATACGCACATAATGCACACAACCCACACAAACATTGTATATACACATGCACACACAGTACATAGACCTACACATACCTATTATGCACACATAAAAATACACAGCACACCTATATTGTACACAATCACACACACAGACATGGTACCCACACACATACACACTCTTCTCTGACCCTGTAAAATCCACTGAAAATCGACCAGCTCTGCTATTCCATTCTGTTCTATTCATTTCACTATTTCCTTGTCCTGTGTCATCCCCTCTCCTCTGGGCTCCGCTCTGGGAGTCTTGATGTTGAAATATTACAGGAAAGACAGTTTTTGAAAATCCTCCTTCTGTTTTGAGCGATTGGGCTGCCAGTGGGAGTAGGCAATGTGAAGGAAGCAAAAGAGGAGAGGAAAGTTGGGAGAGGGGAAAAGAAGGGAAGTGCCAGGAGAAAAGGGGAGGACAGGGAAGGGTGAGAAATGAAGGGAGGGAAAAGAAAAGAGAGAAAGAGGAAACTGAAAAAGGACAGAAATGAAGGAAGGAGAGAAGTGATAGGCTGTGAAAACAACAAAGAGATGAAGTGTTCACTTTCACGCCCAGTGCCATTGTTTTTGGGATCCGAACACAGATCTGAAATGTTCGTTTAACATTATGGGCTGTACAATCGCAGGTACCACAAATGGGATCTACCCTCAATTCTCACAACCAGTGCAAAATTTCTCCGTACAATATGGCCTAGGCATGTCTCTCACTTACACTAGTTTACATGAGTGCAGCTCCATTGGCTTAACAGCCTCCACCTCTGGAGGATGTTAAACAGAAGCTACTAAAGTTAGATATTTTCAAATCAGCAGGTCCAGATAACTTGCACCCAAGAGTTTTAAAAGAACGAGCTGAGGAGCTCGCTGGACCATTGATGTTGATTTTCAATACATCTTGGAAACTGGGGAAGTTCCAGAGAACTAGAAGAAAGCTAATGTTGTGCCAATTTAAGCGTAAAGGGGACGACCGAGGTAATTATAGGCCTGTCAACCTGACATCGATCCTGGATCTCAACATAATGGAACAGTTGATGCGAGACTTGATTAGTAAATAATTAAATGAGAGTAATGTAATTAATTCAACTCAGCACGCGTTTATGGAAAATAGATCCTGTCAAACTAACTTGATATCTTTTTTAGATGAGATCACAAATTTGATTGATGGAGGTAATAGTGTTGACGTAATATACTTGGACTTCTGTTTGACTTGGTACCATACAACATTTTGATTAAAAAACTAGAATGATATAAAATTAACATGGTACACTCTAAATGGATTAAAAACTGGCTAATTGAAAGGTCTTAAAATGTAACTGTGAATGGGGAATCATCATCAAGTAGGTGTGTTTCCAGTGGGATCCCACAGGGATCAATTCTTGGCCTTACGCTATTTAACCTCTTTATCAATGATCTGGAAGAAAACATAAAATCATCACTGATAAAGTTTGCAGGTGATACAAACATTGGGAGAGTGGTTAATAATAACGAGGACAGGTTACTGATTCAGAGCGATCTGGATCGCTTGGTAAACTGGACGCAAGCAAACAATCTGTATTTTAATACAGCTAACTGTAAATGTACACATCTAGGAACAAAGAATGCAGGCCATGCTTACAGGATGGGGGACTCTCTCCGGGTAAGCAATGACTCTGAAAAAGATTTGGGGTCATGGTGGATAATCAGCTGAACATGATCTCCCAGTGTAAAACTGTGGTCAAAAGAGCTAGTGCAATCCTGGGATTCCTAAGGGTATACTGAGTAGGAGGAGAGAGGTTATTTTACCTCTATATTAGGCACGATGTGACCACTGCTGGAACACTGTGTCCAGATCTGGTGCCTGCAATTCTAGAAGGATGTTGATAAATTGGAGCTGGTTCAGAGAAGAACCACAAGAATGATTAAAGGATTAGAAAACGGGGTTTTTAGCGATAGACTCAAAGAGCTTAATCTACTTATCTTAACAAAGAGAAGGTTGAGGGGTGACTTGATTAAGTGTATCAATATGTACACGGGGAACAAATATTTAGTAATGGGCTCTTCAATCTTGCGGAGAAAGGGATAATCTGATCCATTGGCTAGAAGCTGAAGCTAGACAAATTTAGACTGGAAATAAGGCAAATATTTAACAGGGTGAAAATTAGCCATTGGAACAATTTACTAAGGTCATGGTGGATTCTCCATCACTGACAATTCTTAAATCAAGATTGGATGTTTTTCTAAAAGATCTGTGCTAGGAATTATTTTAGGGAAGTTCTCTGGCCTGCATTTTGCAGAAGACAAGATGATCCCAGTGGTCTCTTCTGGCCTTGAATCTATGATGGGGTCACTCCTCAAGTTTGAGAGAGGGGACAATCAGGCCTGAAATTTTCTAGCCTAGTCTGGTGTCAAGGTGGGATATGAACTGACCACTCCCGGCAGAGGAGGAATTTCTGAAGGGTGGGGTACGGAAACTCCACTGAATGACTCTCATCTGTTTCCCACAACATCCAACTATGACTCCAGATTTAAAAGTCACTCAGCAACACTGACAAGGGAGATCGGACAATAGGCTCCAACAACACCCTCCCAGCTACCATGGAGTAAGAAACCAGCCTCACGCTTCTTTGCACATAATGTGACTTGATCACAATCTATAAGTATTACATGGGGAATGAATATCTGATAACGGGCTCTAGCAGACAAAGTATAATAAGATCTAATGGCTGGAAGTTGAAGCAAGACGAGTTCAGACTGGAAATGTGGCGTAATTTTTTTTTTTTTTTAACAGTGAGGGTAATTAATTATTGGAACAATTTACCAAGGGTTGTGGTGGATTCTCCATCACTGGCAATCAAGATTTAAGTCAAGACTAGATGTTTTTCTAAAAGACATAAGCTAGTTCAAACAGGAACTATTTCGGGGAAATTTTATGGCCTGTGTTATGCAGCCAGACTCGATGGCCTTTTAGACCCCTTGACACTGCCAGAGCAGCGTAAAAGGGCCTTAGTGTAAATGCAAATAAGTCCCAGGGTGTTGAAATGACTTGCCCAAGGTCACATGGAAAGTCAATGACAGAGGCAGGAATAGAACCCAGGAGTCCTGGTTGCTAGGCCCTGCTCCAATCAATCACTTAAATGGATGAGAAATGATTGACTCAACGTATCAAGCTGTAAATAAAACGATAATAATGATACACAGGGGAGGTTAAATCTGCAGCCAATAAGTCTGAAGGGGAAACATAAATTAGTTCTGGTATGTGCCTGCAGCGTGAAGGCACTTTTAAGAGCGCTAGATCACAACTCAAAGTGTTGATGTGTTTACTTGCATTGACCAGTCACAACAAAGGCACAGACAGACAATGTACCTTACACACGCTTATCTGCACTACTGTTACTGGCAATCAGGGTGTTTCACACAATTTAAGCAAGGTCTCTGGGAGGGCTGCCTTTACCCCATACAAATAGGTGTCCCTGCACGGGGCCGGAGGGTTAGGATTACAGACTTTTGGAGCGGCTGCCTGGTAAGGCCTCCATTCAACAAGGCACTTAGAACATACCTAATTTTAAGCACATGCTTGGGCTCACTGAAGCCAATGCCTCAAGTTAGGCATGTGCTTGTACCCGGCTGAACCAGGGCACAGGTGGACAATTAGGCCCAGATCCTCCAAGGCATTTAAGCCCCTAACGCCATGAAATCGATGATAATTAGGTGCCAAAGTTTCTTTGAGGATCTGGCCCTTAGCGGTTAAGGCTTTGTATCAATTCCTGCTGCTGTTCAGCTCCGCCCAACCCGGTGCCAGGGGCCTGCCTGCTTAACACAGTGGATTTCTCTGTTCCATAGTTTGACACACCAGCCTTTAGTGGGTTTGACATGTGCCTGTGGTAATACAAGCTGTCTTGTTGGCAGCTAGCGAGGACTGCAAAGTCCTTTCACTCCCTTCTCCCTCTTCTGCTCAAGGATTATCATTTGGTACAGAAGTGACAACAGGTGGGAGCGAGCACTGGGAGGTGCCAAGACACCGAGGCTGCTGGCACAGAGGAGGGTCTTCCTGTGGAAGAAATGGCACTTGTGCTGTTATGCAAGCTGCCCATTTAAACCTCTGGTTGCATGGAACCTCTCAGAGGGCATGTAACTAAACAATGGAGGTGGGCAAAATGCCATGCACTAACAGCGGGGCCCAAACGCTGGCAGGCAGCTACACTCAGCAAGTTTCCAAGCCGGTAATGTCCTAACTGTGAAGGTGTCCAGTACTGTTGTGGCTAAGAGGGTGTGCTATCTTTTAAACAAAACTCCAGTGTTGTTATCATTCTCTGTGTCATGGTATCCTCGAGAGGCCACGACTGAGATTGGTGCCCCACTGCGCTGGCTGTTGAACACACACATAGTAAGAGATAGTCCATGCCGCAGAGAGCCTACAATCTAATTATACATGACAGACAAAGGGTGGGTGGAAGGAAGTGTTATTATCTCCATTTTACAGATAGGGAAAATGAGGCCTGGAGTAGCAAAGTGACTTGTCTGTGGTTGCCCCGGGGAGTCTATGACAGAGCTGGGAATCAAACTGTCAGTCTCCAGAGTTTCCGGCTGGGGCATTAACCATCCACATGTTTAATTTTAGAATCAACTTGTACCAAAAACCTGGCTTGTTTTTAAAAAAGTAACGTTTTCCACCCCTAATGAAATGGGCATTCCTGTCCGTTCCTCACTTCGGCCCAGTCCACACTGCACAGTTTGGGCTGTGTTGTAACCATGCCCCAGGCTCAGTGGTTTGTAGGGTAAATGGGCCCGTAATCAATAAACTTAAGCCTTCTTAGAAGATATGTCCTGATGCTGCTCCCATTGAAGTCATTGGTGGAACTCCCCCTGATTTTAATGGGGGCCCCATTAAATTCAGTGGGAATTTCATCAACGGCTTCAATAAGGGGTTGAGGGAAGCCAGGATCATACCCGAGCTGTCCTCACAAAGCACATCAACTGGCAACGAGCTGGTTAATTGTTTTCTATATTTAGTCTGTTTTCCAGCACAGCATGGAAAATGGCCAACTCCCTCGGGATCAGCAGGGGTGAGAGGGCATACGCAGCGGACTCGGTGAAGCACAATGGGAAATGAGCAGCAGGGCGTCCAAATGACCCACTTATCAAAGGAAAAAGCCATTCCCAGAGTTCCTGGGGGACACTCGCCATCGGGAGCCCAGGGAGACGAATATTTATGTTTTTCACAAATAAGTCACAAAGCTATTTTTAGCCTGCCTCCCCCCTCGCCGCAGTCAGAGAGACATCAGCATCGGGCTGTCAAATCAGCTGAAGAGCCCGGTGACTGGGTGAGACGAACATAAACAAACATGTCACCAATGCTGATCTGGTGTAAGTTCTGGTCCTTGGGGTGGCTCATGAGTTCACTCTGCTTCTACCATAGCAAGCTTCCCGGGTGATATCCAAGCCTGTGTAGAGGCCGGTGCCCAGCGCAAGGCCTGTGCACTGCGGGACCTGCATTGGGGTGAACATCGCACTTTGGAACTAGGGCAGAGTTCACGATTAGCTTTTCCTGTATGGACACATGTAACAGAGTCAAACACATGCACAATAAACCCCTCTCTAGGTTTCCTTTCAAAATGAGGCAGACTCTAGGCAACTTTCATTGGGAAACTGAGGGCTCCATTGAGCGGGAAGATCTGCAGATGTCTGTTCGGGAGAGAAAAACTGCACTCCTCTTACCTCTGTAATATTCAATAACTGTGGGGTGCCTGAATTGTACTGTGGGCATTGAAAGCAAGTGGGTAGCAAGATATTTGAAAACTGGACACCAGCTGATCTCTTCCCTTCTCCCTCGCCATGCAGCATGCCGCCACTTTGCTGAGGGAGGTGTGCTGTTACACCCAATTTGATCGCAAGCACAGCAGGTGTGGCTAGGCCGAGATTCCCTAGCCTGAGAGAGAACAGCGACAACAGCAGAGTGCTGATGGTAATTTAAAACGGAGTGGCAAGATGGCCTAGTGAAATGAGTGCAGTCCTGCTGGCCGGGAACACCTGAGTTCTAATTCCAACATGGATCCGCCACGTAATTGCATCACTTTGTGCCTCAGTTTCCCCCTCTGTAAAATGGGGACAATACCAAACTAGTCCCCACCAGCACTGGAAGAACGATTTCATGAATGCTTTGAAGTGTCCACTTGACAAAAGCCACCAACACCATTGACTCCCTGGTCAGTCAGCGCAGATGAGCCAAGGGCTGCCTGGGTGATGGAGGCTGAACTCCCCTACCTTGGCTAAAGCCAGCCCTTCCATGGCAGGCTTGAGGCAGCTGGACAGGGGCAGCGTGGGGGATGTTTGCACCATGGCAGCTCTCAACGCTGTATCTATTCTCAGGGACTGATTTAAGATTAAATGGAGCATGGATCTACCAAAACCTCAGGTGCTCCTGAAATACCACTTCCCCCACCCCGCAAACACACTTCTTGATCTTCCCGAACCAGCCCCCATGAAGGCACTCTTCCTCCCAAAGCCCCTCCCCAGAGAGACTATTTTCTCTTCAGCCCCAGTGGACTTCCTCGTCCTCCACTCTTTGCTGCTTTCAGTACCAAGTACCCAAGGTTTCTGCTCTCATCTGCCCCTGTCACTTTTGTGGGGGTCAAATCTTCAGTCTCTTCACAAGTAAATCTCTGACTGATACCAGTAAAGCCAGGACTTCTGTATGTGATTCTGGTTAAAGAGAGGACTCCAGGCTTCAAGGCTGTCAATCTAGCAGCTGTCACCGGGATGAGATTCACTCCCACACACAAAATCTGACGTGGACAACTACATGCCTTATGTAACAACAGTGACAGGCCAGAAATAAAACCCGAGGACTGAATGACCTCTCTACACTCCGCAGGCAAAACCCAAGTTCACTTGCACCAAACAGGCAACGTAGGACTGGCCAGACTGGATCAGATGCCTGGTCCATCTAGTCTAGTAACCTGTTTCCCACAATGGCCAGGACCAGATGTTTCAGAGGAAGGGGTAAGAACCCTGCAGCAGGCAGATATGGGATAATCTACCCCCACATACACATTAGAGAGGAAGGGGAGACCTTGGGAGAGCCGTGTTCACTTCTCTTCTCTGCCACAGGTTCCTGTGTGGCAATGGGCAAGTCACTTAGCAATCTCTGTGCCTCAGGTCCCCCAGCTGTACAATGGGGACAACAGCACTGCCCTGCCTCAGAGGGGTATTGTGAGGGTAAACACAGTAAAGACTAAGATAATTACTATGGTGATCAGGACCACAGATGTATCTTAGATAGACATTAGGTCTCATCTTAATCTCTAATAGAGACTGATTTAAGCTCTGAAGCATGAGGCTTAATATCCCTTCCAAAATTTTTGTTAACATTAGCTAGTGTAACTCTGTTATCGATATAAGTGTCCAATCCCTTTGCGACTCTGCATGAGTTCTTTGCCACAGGACATCCTTGCAGCTACGTGGTAACTAGGTGCTCAAACGGCAGCATTTCAGCCTGTGGCTGACTGCCTCTTCTGAGGGGAAGCACATCCTTTCCCTTTCATTTTGCAGCCATGGCACGGGAGGTGCCCCTGTGTTTGTTTTTTCTGAGGGACTTTTACTGCCGAAAGCAGTGTGGAAAATGTTAGTCAGACAGGACGTTTGTTGATCTACACAGCAATTGTTACTGTGAATGTTTGGCTGGAAAAACAAAACATTTGTCCTGTAGAATATTTATGGAACTCGAGCAGGTTTACACAAGCGGTGGAGAGGCAATTACAAATCTTGGTGTCCCTTCCAGCCCTTTGCCAGTTCCCTCTTGCTAGCCCCAAGGAAGGCCTGAGAGATCACAGGCTTCCAAAGAGCACAGAAAGAGCCTTTTGGAACCAGGGCCTGTCTATTCCAGTCTACACTGGCTAGGATTGACTTGGGGAATCCAATTTGTCTGCAGTTACTGTGTTTTGTTTATTTGGATCAGGAAGAGGAAGGGGGAAAACAAGCAAACAGGATTGTTTGGGGTGAAGAGGGGGTCAGAAGCGGATGTTTGTATATGAGCATCACCTCACCCAATTGAATTTCTCATGATACAACCTGAGGGGCTGCTGATTACTGACAGCCTAAAGAGTAAATGCATCCGATTCCTCTGCCCGGCCACCCCAAGCCCTGAGTCCTCTTAGAGGAACCAATTCAACTGGACCTGCAGGGCTTGATTCCAAGCCCCCTGTGCCATGGGAGGTAGGGGTGGGGGGTCGACACAGGAGCCGTCTCTGTTGAGAATTCCCCTCCACTGCAGCTGGGCTGTCCAGCTGTGGCCAGATTACATTCCCTTGGTGTCCTCTGGAGGGAGAAGATGGTGCCGCTCCATGGAGTGGAGGCTCTCCCCAGTCGGGTGACAACTGGGGGAGACAGGGAGGGGCCCCAAGCCCCCTCCATACACACAGCCCCGTTCCAAAGTGGAGCTGTCAGATAGCAACACAGCCCACTGGCCAGAAGACTCTCTCTCCTCACAGACAATCAGGAGCCAGGGGCTGTGGCGAGAGCAGCAGCAGAGCTCTGGTCCCCTTCCTTCCAAGCTCCCCACCCCACTCCGGTCCCTGCCCTCCAAAAGACACTCCACCTGGGCTGCAGCACTGAGCAGCGTCTCCCACCAGGAGGCCTGTTCAGGCCAGCGCAGACCTGCCCGCTGCCGGCTTATCCCAGTAGGACCACAGAGTTCTGCCTGGGCGAGGGCTGCAGGCTCAGGCCCTAAGGGGAAAGCACGTTGTCACGGTGACTGGTGATGCAGGCCCAATTATCTGAAGGATTCAGAGCCCTCCTTTTCATCCAATTAAAAAAAAAATTAAAGCCTTGTTCTGAGGAGCAATGGTGCCGCAGGAGATAAATGGTTCCCCCTCCAGTCAGATAACACATGCAAACGACTGCAGGAGGAAGAAAGACAGAGACATGGAAAATGTGAGTCTAGCCCAGCTGTGGCCAGTTAGAGCACCTTGCTGGAAGCAGTCTTCCCACACATCAACGCACTTCACCACAAGGCAGAGCTTCCAGGGAACACAGTAATTGCTCCCCGCTGCCTCATCTGATTGAAAGTATATTTTAGTTTATATTTTGTTAAGGAAGGGCCAGATCCTCAGCTGGCATAAATTACTGTCGCTCTGTTGGCTTCCATGGAACTATGCTGTTTTACACCCATTTACGATCTCTCCTGAAATCTGCACACTCATGTCAGTTGGGCATGAGAGGCCAGATTTTCAGGAACTCAGTACCCATAATTTTCAGAATGACTTTGCTGTCACCCAGGCCTCTAAATAAGAGCCACATTTTCAAAGCAGCTCAACAACCAGGAGCTCCTGTTTGACACTTACAGCCAGATTTTCAAAAGAGCCCAGCAGCCAATGCTCTTTTGAAAATCTGATCTCTGTTTTCGATGCGGAGCCCTTCTGAAAATTCTGGGCCCGGTGGCTTAAAAGAAAAGTCCAAACTGCTTTTGACATTGGCAGCCCTTGCACTTTGGGTTGAGGAATGGCGCAGCTAGCTGGGTCTAGTAGAAAAAACGCTAATGATGATTTGGTTCAGCTAGAGAAACTCCTTCACAGGAGATGTCCCGCCTTTGTTCTGTATCCCACAGCCTAGTACAAAGGGGATGGGGAAGAGGGGCTACTGGACTCTGTCTGATTTTCGGAGAAATAGGATTCTCACCCTGGGCTCCCACTCAAGCCCGAACTGGGTCATGAAGGCAAGGGGATTCTGGAAAGTGCTATGTGAGTTTTCATCTGTTCCCTTCAGGCTGAAAAAACAAACTTGCTAAGAGTTGCCCATAATCCCCCCTGGAGCAGAGCAGCTTGATTTTATGGAGAGGAGACAAGCAGGAGATCTGACTGAGAGAAGATACAAATCAGTAAAGAAACTAAACTACAAGAGCCTTCTATTTGCTATTGACTTTACCATTAAAGGCAGCACTAGACTTTAACCTTGATACACATCATCAGCCCAAGCACTGGGAGGGGGGCGGGAGAAAGGCCAATTACATACAATCTTCCAGGGAGGAAATTGGAGAACAGTGGAAATCTGTTGCCTTGTGCAGGACAAGAATATATCGCTAAAGCCACTGACCTATGCAGGAACTGCAAAAAGAAATTCTCAATGTATACTTTTCAGCTGACGGAAGGAGATTTGGCTTTACACTGGTTAAGTTATAGCTTTCCGAATGACACCATTTTGCAGCCACTCTTTCTGCCTTGTGATCTCCTTCCACTTGGCTTAGGGTTTTATTTGTTATTCCTCCCTATTTCACAGGCATGATACCTTCTAAAAGGGACACAGAAGATGCATGCAGGCTGGGAGCATTTTGGGTAGTCGCATCAATCCATCCTGTCTCATTGTTTTCATAACTGTCTCACTGGGGCTTCCAGATTTGGGCTGGGTGCCAAAACAGGGAGCTAAAGATAGAAACTGTTTTGGAAAGGGGTATACATTGCTCTATAGGTTAATTACAAGGCACAAATTAGCCTGATCCTTGTTTGTCATGTGGGCTTCGGGCCAGATCCTCAGTTGGTGTAAATCAGCAGAGCTCCATTGAAGCTGAAGTCACTAGAGTTCTGCCAACTTACACCAGCTGCGGGGGTCTGGCCCTTTGCCTTAACACTATTCATTGAGGACAGATTTCCCTTTGGTAACAATGTGATGTAATGATAAATCCACTCAGAGTTCCTGATAATCAAGAAACCATGGCTCTGGCCCAGACATACACCAGAACAGCCAAGCTATTTTAAATAACTTCTACTTTTCCTGCCCACTCCCTGACCTGTCCTATATTCGTCAAAGTACATCAAACCCATCTGAGCTATGGACAGGGCCGGCTTTAGGCCGATTCCCCGGCATCGAGCCCTGTGCCTAAGAGGGCCCCACGCCTTAGGCGCCTTTTTAATTTTTTAACTCACCCAGCGGCCATCCGGGACTTTGGCAACACTTCGGCGGCAGGAGGCTCCTTCACTCGCTCCAGGTCTTCGGTGGCATTTTGGTGGCAGGGGGTCCGCGGAAGACCCGGAGTGAGGGAAGGACACCCACCCCCCCCACCCCCGCTGCTGAAGTGCCGCCAAAGACCCGGACTGCCGCCGGGTATTCGAATCTGGCCCCGCAGTTCCGAAAGCTGGCCCTGACTATGGATACCTTAAAAATGGCAGTGATCACTGGGTTATAGCTCAAATTTGATAGCTTACAGCAAGTCTAGGGGAAATTCTAATGGTATCAATATTTATATAACATCATAGCATCGCTTGGCACTTCAGAGATTTTTAAAAGATGATCACTCCCTAAACAGCTTATCATCTAAGACTCCCATCCTGCAGACTTAATGCACCTGCTTAATTTCATGCATTGTATTTTCATTGGGTCTACTCACAGTGTGTAAAGTTAAGCACATGCATAAGTCTTTGTAGGATTAGGTCTGAATAAACAAGAAAGATAATGAAGGAGACAATGGAAGGGATAGAAAAAGCCATTAAGATGTGGCCCAAATGAAGAAAAGAGCTTGAGAAGCCCTGAGCAAGAGGAATTTAATCTCAGCATTCAGAAACCTCATATGAGAAGATAAATGTTTAAACCAAAAGAAATGAGAAAGACACCAAGAGCGACTGCGGCACCCTTACAAAACGGAAGGGTGAATGGTTTGATGTAATGTCTCCCTGTTGCATAAACCCTTCCCCATCTCCGTTAGCTTAGCTTAGCAGGGGCCTCTGCTTTTTGAGCTGGGGGATCGGAGTTCTGCCTTTGCTCCTCCATGATCGTTCTAAGCAACCCTGGTGTGCAATATAGTGAGAGCTGGAAGGTCTCAGGGATGTGTTACAATAGCATGGGGCTTATACACCCTCTTGGAAGTTGTTACAGTGCAGTAGCCCTAAATTTGTTTTATTGTTTCTTCCTCCAATAGGTTGTCATTCAAGAAGAAATAATACATACTTGGCCTGCGTTTCATTTACACTATGGTCCCTTTCCTCTGCTCTGATGGTGTAAAGGAGTCTTAGAGTGGGTGTGGATGCAATTTAAGGCCTCTATACCCTGCCAGAGCGTTGTAAAAAGGCCTTTGTGTAAATGGGATGCCGGGCCCCAGTTCTTTCTAGAGCTCCTCTCCCCAGAAATGTAACAAAGCTGAAAATAAGCAAGAGCTTCTCTGTATAACCTGGGAACTTTTTGGCACCTAAACCATTATCTAGAAATTCTAAGGATCATACTTCTCATAATTCCTGGCTAGTGTATGTAATGTTCTGGCAGGAAAAGATAAGAGCAAACCTCAGGAGGGCAAAATGATATCACCCGAAAGTACATATTTACAAAAGCCTAGGAGTCAGTCACCTATTAATTATAAATGATACAGTTTGCAGAGCTTTCAAGTCTGACAACGCTAGTGACCTCATTGTTTTCATAATTAATCTCTACCTGTTGTAAAGTGCAGAGCAACATGGTACTGTAAGTAGTTGACTGTCATCATCTCTTCTGCAATTATGGTGATTTGCCCTTTATCGTAAAACAAGGAAAGACTCAGCAGAAAAATCACGGAAAGCAGAATATCTGACTAATCGCATGTACGCCTGGATACATTCCTAACAATTGCCTGCTGTAGAAATAGCTGATTAAAATCCATTCCACAAAGGCAGCTTGACGCTCTTACTCAGACTAGGTCTCTCTGGGGTCATTCAGGAAACCAAACTGAGCCTGGGAGATATTCGTTCGTTTGGGCCCAACCCACCACAAGCAGATCCAGACCCTGAAATTGAATACCCCAAAGTTTGGAGGTTCAGAAATGAGGCTTCGGTTCAGGCCTCTCTCTGATTCTGTAGTTAGATGAGCTTGTTTGTTGGGTGGCACATTTGTTTGTACAAACCCCCTTTGAACCAGACGTACCCGCTGTAAGTAACAGATGGTGAAAACTCTGGGGGGTTTCCAAAGACGTTCATTATGGTCTTGGCTTACTAAGTCCTGCCTCAGTACCGAGGCTGGATTAGATGCTCTCTCAAGGTCCCTTCCAGCCCTACATTTCTATGTTTCTACCGAATAGGAGGCTTCTTTCTTGTTTTGTAGTGCATTTAGTGCTGGTGAAAGGTGCCTGACAGACATCTCTGGAGATGGGAATCCTCTACCCACTGAATACGTACCGCATGTTCCACTAACAATACTGTGCACAAGAAATTATGCCTTGGCTACGCGAGAAAGCTGTACCACTTTAATTGTACCAGTATCGTGCAGCGTCGCCTAGCGTGGCTGCAATTATATCGGTATAAAGGAGGTGCTTTATACCAGCACAGCTATTCCCAAGGGGGAAGGAGAACAACTACCTCAGCAAAAGGCATCTTTAAGCTGTATAACTGCATCCACACTTACTGACATAACTATTTTGGTAAGAAATTATGCCCGTACCTGACATGGTTATAGCTAACTTTCAAGTGAAAAATCAGGCCTTAGAGAAGGAACAGGTTGGAAGACAAAAGAGAAAAGTTAAAAGCCCAGCAGTCACATCCTACACCATTTCAACCAGTTGGTTGCGCTGAGGTCTGACCTAGTCAGCAAACAGCGCCATCGAGCTTTTAAAGTGTGTGACGGTGAGCTGAGTGGGCTCCATGCTTGCCGTGGTATAGTGTCTGCATGGGTAACCCAGGAAAAAAGGCGCAAAACGATTGACAGCCGTTGCTGTCACGGGAGGGAGAGGCGACTGATGACATGTACTCCAAACGACCCGCGACAATGTTTTTGCCCCATCAGGCATTGGGAGCTTAACCCAGAATTCCAATGGGCAGTGGAGACTGCGGGAACTGTGGGATAGCTACCCATTGTGCATCACTCCGTAAGTCGATGCTAGCCACGGTAGTGAGGACGCACTCCGCCGACTTAATGCGCTTAGTGGGGACATACTCAATCGACTGTATAAAATCGATGTCTAAAAATCGACTTCTATAAAATTGATTTAATTTCGTAGTGTAGACATACCCTAAGAAATGAGAGTGGAGAGATGTAAGAGGGGTGCTAAACTGGGCACAGTCTTGAAAGCAAAAACAGAGGATCTCAAGAAGAAGCTAGAGAAGGGTTTTGCACGATGAACTGCAGAATCATAGATGCTACTGAAAACCTTTTAGTTAAGAGATTTTTTAGTCCCATCTGTGTGTCAGGGCAGGATAGTTTCCCTCAGTCTGTTTTCTTGTGCTTTGGCCATTCTAGTTTCAAATGTCTGATGTGACAGCATTATCCTTTGCCCTTTAGTGCATCCCAACATGATCGAATGATCAGGGTTGGATGACTCATAGTAGGGGCTGTTTTCTGAAGAGGAGCATTTTGGCCTCGTGTACTATACATGTTGCAGGAATTGTGAAACAGGCTGTTCTCTTAGCTATCTGAAGACACTCAGAAATGCGGAGGATAACGGCCAGCGCGGATATCTATCTTCACAGCTGGCAGGAATTCAGGACATTCCACCAAATCAGATCCAAAAGTAGCTCTATTTGCACTGGAAATAATTGGAAGAGCTGGACATAAGGAATATTAAGTGTTTGGAGGAAACCACATCTCTCAGGTGGCACTGGAATGGGAGAACGCACATATCCCCTGCAGGTGCCTCTGGTCAGTGATCTGACCTGCAAAGTGAGCACTCTCAGCTGCTATTGGATCCAATCCTGCCCCACTGAAACCAATGGGAGTTTTTATAAACCAGTATCCTGTTCAAACACCATCCTGAATGACCGAGTTAGCTCATCAGTCAGGGAAGAATGGGCTTAGTCAAAATTAGCTGATGTAATATTGAACATAATTTACCCTGAGTTATACTGACCAATAATCATAGTCAGCATCACATCCGCTCATCTGACTCCTCACAATCATGTTCTAGCACAGGGGTCGGCAACCTCTGGCACGCGGCTCGCCAGGGTAAGCACCCTGGTGGGCGGGGCCAGTTTGTTTACCTGCCGTGTTGGCAGATTCGGCCGACCGCGGCTCCCGCTGGCTGTGGTTCGCCATCCCAGGCCAATGGGGATGGCGGAAAGCGGCACGGGCGAGGCTTCCCACCACCCCCATTGGCCTGGGACGGTGAACTGCAGCCAGTGGAAGCCGCAATCGGCCAGACCTGCTGACGCGGCAGGTAAACAAACTGGCCCAGCCCGCCAGGGTGCTTACCCTGGCGAGCCGCGTGCCAGAGGTTGCCAACCCCTGTTCTAGCATGATACAATTTACTAATTAATTAGTGCACTTAGACCATTGACCAATATTTGTTTCCTTGTGCTCCCATCTGTATCACCTGTTGTCTCTTGTTGGGTTTTTTGGGGAAAAGAGCCTGCAAGTCTAATTCCCAGTATGGGACCAGAGGCATAAATCACATATTTATATATTCCACAAGGCTGAAGATTTCACTGGGCTGCTCAGCATTTCTGGATTAAGGCAACTGCAGTGTGGCCTGTTGTACATATTCTATTTAGAGGACAGCTTGCTGCAGGGGCTTTGTGGAATGTGTCCGTCTGTGCGACAAACTAACTTTAAACTTTCTATGTACATGGCAACCTACTGTAAATACCATCTCCTGTGTGCATAGCCATCGTGCATGCCGGGACAAATCCTGGCACCGCTTCTGTTTTTAGGGCAGCAGTGACATTATAGTTGACATGTCTCATTCCCGGGCCTGATCCTAAGCCCACTGAAATCGATGGGAGTGTTTGGATTGACTTTGCTGAGTTTTAGATCAGGTACCTTTCTGACCCAATCCTGCAGCAGATACAGAATAATTCTTTACTCAGACCTCATGTACCCGTGTAAGGACTACTCACACGCGTAAGGGACGGGGGCGTCAGTCAAAGTGCTTTGCAAACAGTCAATTAGAACCTGATTTTGAGATCAGTGTCGACACACCCGTTTCTTCATGTGAGCACGATCTGTCCCTCAGTCTTTGCCACATCCCTGAAGTACTGGTAGGTGTTACGGAGTGTGGGGAAGCCAGGGCCCTGCACCCCTCTTCCTGAGATTCTCCGTGACATGACTGCATCTCCACTAGGGATCAGAGCAATTTAACTACATTGGTAAAATTCAGTAATAAAAGCCCTGCACTCCTAAACTTAATTATACCAGTACCAAAACTGTGTACAGACTGGACCTGATATTCAGCTCCAAATTTTGGGGTTTTCTAGGAGACTGGAACTTGGGCTGCTCATTGTCTAAGCCTCTTTCCACTCTTCCACGTGTTATAAATATTGTCTTCAAATCATTATGGACCCACAAATCTCGTTTTCTGGGATTTTGTGGAGAAAACCAATTGTGCTGATGTGGAAGTTTTGCAAAAACATGGAGGCTAGAGGACAGGACAATGCTGCATAAGAATCTTTCAGTACAGATGGTAATGCCATTACTAGGAGAGCCCTACCCCTTCCTTCCTTCCTTCCTCCCTCCCTCTCAAGCTATTTTAAAGAACGAGTCTATATTTGGGTTTTAAGAAATTAATGAAGTAGCTGGATTATATTACATTGACCAGATGCATCACGTTAAGATTTGAACAATATTGGGAGCAACAAAAGACGCCTTTGTGAACTAACTGTAAAATAACCTGTCACCCTTCAAGTACTGAGCTAACTTACAGAACCAATGTCAAGGGTACTTAACCTCCTACAGGGCTGGCTAATGCAACGCCTCAAACCAAGTGACTCTTACTGGGTCAGAACCTCAGCGGGTGCATTAGCGTAGCTTCATTGACTTCAGTGGAGCCCACTGAAACCAGCTGAGGAGCTCGCCCACTAACTAATGAATTCCTCCAATACCACTAAATGCCAAGTCAGTGTAATTAACCTCAGTTTAAAAGGGGGAAACTGAGGCACGGGGTTTAAATGACTTTCCCAAGATCCCACAGCAACAGGGCAGCAGAGACAGGCTTTGTTCTAACCCAGAGTCCTGTGCTCAAGACAGCAGATTACACCTCTGATTCTTGGGGCCTGATTCTTCTCTGATATCAGTTTGATGTTACTGTAATGCCATTGACTTCATGGAGTTACTCCTGATTAATACCAGTGTGAGAGTGGGCTAGTCAGGCCCTCGGGGCTAACCTGACCACTGGGGTAAGTGAGTGTTGCAACTCCACCAACTTCAGATCATCCCTACTTTCTACTTGAAACCCAACCAGCCTTGAGTTACAACAGTCATGGCCAGATACAGTTGTAGTAGATAGTCTTGTCAACGGTTACCTTAGTAATACGAGACAAGAACCACATTCTCTTCTCAGCGGTAACCTGGAGCAAGTCAAGGGAGTCACTCCGGAGTTAATTGCACTACTGTAGCTCTGTGCAGAATCTGGCCCAGACTGTGATATTGAATAGTGGCAAAATTGTGTCTGGAGTTAAAGTCACGCAACCTCTTTTAACTGGGTGGATATAACTGACAAGTAAACACCCCCTCCCCACCCAATCCGAGCCAGTTACTACAGTATATGCACTTTTGGTACAAATCTAGATCCTGATCGGGCAAGCAGGTCCCTGCAGGTGTGCTGGCGTCTGCCTGCTTGGAGCCCCTTGCAGAATCAGGGCCTTACACAGTCTGACGACTGCTAGGGTTGCTCAGAAGAGATGCTGGGGCTACAGCAGCAAAGGCTGACTCCGGAGATGAAAAGGAAGGAGGAAGGCCCCCTGTGGCACTGCGGCCTGTTCCAAGGGAGATAAGGGGCATGATGTCACCGCACACACTGACGTAAATCGTGTGAGAGAAAACAGACCGGCAGCCCGTGGGATCGTGACAAAGGCTGGGAGCCTCCTTTTTAACCCTCTGTTGTGCTGCCTCATTCACAATAAAAACAAACCAGTAGTTGCAGCCGCTGAGTTTTTTCCATTCCCCACCCTGAACAGAGAGCTAGTTCCACCCTGCAGAGTTTCCCAGCCCCTGAGCAGGAATAACTCATGCAGGGGGCATCAGATTAAGCCACCTTAAAAGAAAAGGCCTGATTCTCCTCTCCCTTACACCAGAGTAAATTGGGAACATCTCTGTTGAAATCACAGGAGTTAGGCTGGTGTAAAACAAGCGTCAGGCCAGACTCAAGTCCGTGTACTCCAATAATGCTCAGAGTAATTGGTAAACATGTATGGCCACTGGATTGGATGGATCTATACTGTATCAGTTTACACACGCTGCTGAGGACCTGGCCCAGAAACACAAGGATCGACCGGTGTCTGAAATCCCCCTCCCTTCCTCCCCACTCCAACTATTTGGTTGTGCCTGGGCATTGTATTCTGCCTCATGTAGATCTTCCCCCAGCTGATCTTGCTCTGCACATTGCAATGTACACTACAAATGCTTAGTGACCAAATTATGCCCTCATCAAATATGTATCCAAAATGCCAAATACAATATCCAAATATTATGAAAACTGGAAGTAAGGAGTGAGCACACGAAACCCATAACAATCAACTTTTTTTCTTCCCACAGATCCCAAACTCAAATTTCAATGTTCAAGGGAACATCTGAATCGCTGCAGAATTTCTCCTTGCCAGCTAACACTGACTTAATATTTGTTTTAGCTCTATGTTACACGGCTGATTGAATAAAAGATTATTTTATCATCCTCTATACATGCTAGCAAATAGCCCAAGAATGTAAGTCAGTTGATAGCATTTGGATTTACATTTACTGATGGCATGTGCAGGGGTAGGAGTTAATTGACTGGATTAAGTTTAATTTGTATGATCTCATGGCTGGGGGGATGTGCCAGATTTTCACTCTCAAACCTCAAGGAGAAATTTTTTAAAGCTATATAGCTGCAAATAAAGCTATTTTTGTCTAACATTGTTGTACGCTAGCACTGTTGATATCAAAGAATCCAAACACTGGAAAAAAAATATGGCAATGGGTCAGCATAGATGTGCCAAAATAGCTATATAGGTTGTTACAAAAACACATGCGCACAAAAAAAATTTGGCATTAAGCTTTAACATGAAATAACTGTTGGAACATTTACTAGATTAGGTAATATAGTGTTCTTTCCTGTCTCCCAATCAAATGAGACAGATTTTTTTTTTAAAAGGATCTAAGCAGGATTCTTACGAACTTTGTGGAAGTGTTTACATTCTGTGCTTAAAAATGATAGTCCAGCTCTGAAGATGCAATAGTAGTTGAAATACAATATGGATCTATTGATGAAAGAAATTATCAGGGGGAAAATATATTTAAATCTGATGAACTCTCCTGTCAAACATTAGGGAAAAGCTCAGGCAACCTGCAATTCTCAGACAAATATTCCTTATGGGAGCAGATCTATTTGCAATGGGATTATTTGCATGCATGTTACTTGCATGAATAAGGGTGAGTCATCTGACTAAGGCTTACAGGATTGGGTTCTAAGAAAATTTCAGGCTCCCTAAAGGTGCCCCACAGTTGCCAAAATATTAAAATTGAATTAAAAATGTCACATGCATGTGAGTAAGTCCCCTTACCGTTGATGCACTGGTTCTTGGAGGGCACAGGAGCAGTTTTGCAGGCAATATTCTCACATGATCAGCACTACAATCTGAAACAACAGAAAGACTTTGCGGTCCTGGCCCCATGGAGTGTTGAGCAGCAGATTGAAATCCATTTTTTGTGTACACTTTCCAGGTGCAGATGCAGGCAGGGCCGCCCAGAGGATTCAGGGGGCCTGGGGCAAAGCAATTTCGGGGGCCGCTTCCATAAAAAAAAGTTGCAATACTATAGAACACTATATTCTTGTGGGGGCTCCTGCGGAGCCCGGGGCCTGGGGCAAATTGCCCCCCCGGGCGGCCTGGATGCAGGGTTGTATAGCGCTAGCACATCCTGGGCAGTATCAGAAACAATTACTAGTGACGTTCCACTTCATGCAGCAGGGATGGAACTGGGAACTGGGTTCCAGTCAGGAACGCCTTCGCGAGACCACTGAAGGCAGTGGGTTTGGCCAAATGTCAGTGAGGGCATAATTGGGTTTGCCAGGCCTGTGTCACCTCTAAAGATGTGCAAGATGGAGCGACTTGATTCCCAGAGCCCAGGCGGAGTTTGCTGGGCTGGCAGTTATTAAAAACAGATCTTTTCATGTGGAAGCCGAAAGCTGAACACATTTGATCTGCAACCCACTGAGATGCAATAAGCCCCACAATGCCATTTGCAGAGTCACTTTTCAGAGCGGAACCTCTCTTTGAGCCCGAACTTGCCCAAAAGCTCCAGCTACGCTGGGTATTTAAAACGTGTATTGGAATCGCACTAATGCCCGGATGCTATAGTGCTAGGTGATTTAGAAATGCTGCAAAATCCTTACCGAATATACACCAACATTCTACAGTAATAGTCCAGACAATCGAAATAACTGTGGTGTTTGGGAGCAGCGCAGTATTTTTCATAAGGCTGGAGAGACAATTCTGACTAAACCATTTGGAGTATGGTTTGCTTGGCCAGCATAGATGGGGCAAAGTAATTGCCACACTCTGATTAGAAGCCCAGTTCTAAATGCAGCTCACACTTTTAAAATGGTTCGGCCCCCAACCACGCTGGTCAGCCAAGCCATGCTCGAAACCATTTCGGCTGGGACCGTATTTCACCACGGTTCTAAAACCTGGTTAAAAGCCCAGTGTAGATGAAGGCCTGTCTGATGCTGGCAGGAAAAAAAAGGTTGATTTCATTGTACTGGACAGATTTCCAGAAGTGTCTCATTTGGAGAGAAGAAACGAGCTAAGTGGGTTTTGTTCTAACAAGATGGCATGGTACTGCTGCTTCCGGGCACTGTTTGCTCCTCTCTAATCTAGGCTTCTGTTTGGCTTCATCCTAAGAGGTAGAGCACAAACAAATAAGGACAAGAGTGCGTGGATACACTCCCACGGACATTGGGAGCTTTGTCTCAGGCACAAAAAGACGACCTGCATTATTAGATTTAAAAAAAAAAAATCTTATTTTCACATGACTTTAAAAAAAAGAGGCACAGGCAGAAAGAACAAAACTCAGATCAAGAGGGGATTTTCCAAGTTGCCTAGGAGATTTGGACACAAAGTCCCTAATGGGATCCTGGCATCTAAATCCCTTAGACAGCCTCGAAGCTTTTGGACAGTGTGTGTCTGTCTTCTCCCCCCCGGTAATGCTGCCCCTTGGTTTATTTATTTATTTTTTTGTTCTTGTGTTTCTGATATTATCTGTTTCATGATGGTTTTGTCATTGTTTGTGGCGGCTGCTACGTTCCCAGGGCTACATCCAGCTGTGATGCCTTGGAAGAGGGAGATTTCAAACAAAAACAAAAAAAGGGCCAGACATGATTCAAACAGCAAGTGTCCCTCATTCTGAGAGAGACACTTTGAGACTGGATTTTAATTTCTTCCAAAATCAGGAAGGCCCTTCCCTCACATTGCTGTATTTACTGTATTGTGCAATGTTCCACATGCATGAACAAGGAGAGAAGTGGTTTTATAAATAACATTATGATGTAATTATTCTTTACTTGTCTTGGTCCAGACACACCAAAAGAAGTGAATTTTCTTGGAGCAGACATGTGCTGCTTAGGGCTTGTTGGAAAACGTCTATCAAAACTTTCCTTTTTTGACTGAAAATTAAGCTTTCAACTAAATGAAATTTTTCATAAAAAGGTGGTTTCTTTCCTTGTATTTTTTTTTTTTAAATTTTTGTTGGAAAACCCAATGCCTCCAAAATTATAATTTTAGGTTTGGGCTGAAAGAAATTTATTTTTTATTTTTACTGAAAGTCCAAAAGAGAATAAAAGATTCTGACCAACTCCCCCGCCCCCGCTCAAAAAAAATCCCAAGAACTGGCTTAAAAATCATGAGATTTTAAAAATGAATGGGGGATTCTTCTTATTTACCTCCTTTCGATTTGGAGCATATAGTGGTCACTCTGCCAAGCTTTTCTCTTGCAACCATGAGGGCTAGAAACTTACTTTAAATACATGAAAGCTGATGTCCCAGCTAACATCCTAATTCCTGCAGCTGGGGGCTTGCAGAAAAACAAACAGAACCTTAACCCTGACAGATGCTGTAACAAGCCCATTTTTAAAGCTGGCTCCTCACTGGAGTGGCTTTGCAGGAGTCACCCCAGGAATAAACTTGGCCTAGCATAGGACCAGCTCTGCCCTGATTTACACGCGTGGACATACACGTGTGGGCACACACGCGTGGGCACACACGCGTGGGCATACCTCGAGGCAGTACTTAACCGAGTTTGCAGCTCATTCTGGACTCCACAGTCTTCGGGCTGCTGCTGCCAGTCAGGGCACAACTGTTGAGCGCTGACCCCTCCTATGGCAAGAAAGCATCTATTGCCTCCTAGGCCATTGGCATTTGCTTGTAGGGTTGACTCAGAGCTGCGACTCGGGCCCCTTCGTCCCGCAGACGGGAGAGGAAAAGGGGGTGTTCACACAAATCAAGGAGGAAAGAGAAATCAGTGGGGGCTGAAGGTTGCGGCCAACTTCGGTAATGAGTCAACACCATCAATAAATGCAAACATACAGAAGTGTGTGTGTGTGTGCGCCTCTGGAGATCACCCCCTACCTCTGCCAGAGACCCGGATCTCTGGGAAACACCTGCGTGGGCTGCCACACCAAGACTCTCCCTGGCTGTGTACTGGTGGGCGTGTGGAGCGCGTGTGCAGCTGTGTCTGGGTGGGAGCAGGTCTAGGTGAGGGCCGTCCACGTGCCCGTGTACAAGTTGTGTGGGAGTGTGTGTGTGTCTTTACTCTCCCAGAATCCAGTCCCCTCTCCCTTTGCCTCCGGGCTCCCCCAGGGAGCGATAAGGAATGTTTACTTTGGCAGCAGCATCCAAGCAACACAGGAAAGACCAGATATGCAACCCCCTGCTCAGTCCTCTCCCCTGGCTCCCCCTCATTCCTAGCCACCTCCTCCCACAGCTCCCGCCCCACCCAGAGCTTTTCCCTTCTGATCCTCCCTCCCCACCCAGCCTGCCTCTCTCTCCCCTTGTCCCTTCCCCTCCTCCCGCCCCAGAGCATCTCCCCTGCAGCTGCACAGCTCCTCCAGTGCCTGTCCCCCTGCGAGAGCTGTTGACAGAGCCAAGCAGCCCTCTGGCAGCTGCGAACAAGCCAGCCCCCCTCTCCACCCCTTTGCACTGTCCCCTCCTGAAATTGCATCTCCTCCTTGGAGGAGCCGGAGAGAGACACACAGCCAGCCCCGCTGCTCAGCCAGCTCCGCTCTCGCTCCCGGCCCTCCCTCCTTTGCTTTTCTGGGCAGAGCTGCAGGGCTGGAGCAGCCTTGCCCGTCCTAGGGCACCCCCGGAGAATGCACAGAGCCAGCTGAGCGTGCGACTGCTCCGGGCAGGAGGCTGCCCTGCAGCAAGGACTGGGGGGCTTTCCTTCACCCAGTGTTTCTCAACCTTTTTGATACCAGGGACTGGCTTGCTGCCTTCCTAAACTGTGTCAGGGAGATCTCAGGGACCGGTGCCAGGACCCTCCGGCTTTGGAGTGGGGTGTCCTGCGTTCGCAGCCCCCCAGCCTCGCCGGCTGGGAGTTTGCCCGGAGCCCGGCCAGAGTCCCCGGCCCCCCCAACATGGACACGGTGGCCAGCGACATCGCGGACCTCAGCAGCCAGGACGCGCAGAGCGTGTGCGAGGCGCTGGGGCGCTATGAGGACACGCTGCGGGGCGCCGTGCGGGAGATCCACGTGGACATCCAGGTCTTCAAGCAAGGGGTGGACCGGCAAGTGGACGAGGTGCTGCGCCTGGCCAGCCCGCTGGCCCGCACCGTCGCCGAGCTGCAGCAGGAGAACCAGCGGCTGCGAGCGCAGGTGGAGCGCCTGGCCAGGCAGGTGGAAGCCCTCAGCAGGTCAGCGGGGCTGCCGGACAGCTGGGCTGCGGAGGGGCCCGGCTCTCCTGGAGCTGGCACAAGGCTGGCCAGGTTCTCCAGTCATGCCACCTTATCCATGACGGGCAAGAGCCAGGTAAGCACTGCCAGGAGCGGGGACCTGTGCTCGGGTGTCCCCTTCGGGGTGGCTGGGCATTGCAGGGTGCTTGGGAGGCAGGGGCACCTACCCCCAACTGGGGAGCACCCGTGCACAGGAGGGACTAATCCAGGCATTTTAAATAATCTCACAGAACATTTGGTAGACTTAGCCCGTTTGTGAACAGGCCTGATCAGAGATTTCACTCCCTTTAACAAAAAATCAACTGGCAAGGCCAGATCAAGGATCGTGCAAAGGTCCTGCCTCCGCAACACCCTGTTTGAAATCTGGTGATGTTACTCTCCGAGGTCTCTCTGAACAGAAGCTCATCTCAAGATGGTTTCTCTCTCTGCTAGTTCCCGTCCATAAATGGTTTTAAAACAAAATCATTGGTCTTTATGCATGTGGGGCCAGATCCCCAGGAGTTATAAATTGGCATAACTCCATTGAATCAGGCCCCTGGGGTCAAAGGGGGCTGTCTGAATGAGGAAAGACGTGGGAGAGCCATGGCTATATATCTAAGGCTCTCGCGCTTGCCCAAGGAAACTGTGTGTGCCCCTTGGCGTGCTCCAAAGGCAAAACGAAGCCCTCTCTTCAGGAGCCTTTTTATGAGCAACAATTGAATTCCTCCCTGTCGGGGTGATTTAGTGATCTCCAGAAGGGGGAGTCCCTGGGCACCCACCCCCCTGCAGGCCAGTGCTATGGCTCGGAGAATGGGCCCTGGAGGATAAGGCTGTTACGCTGTCATTCCAAGGTCATAAACGTGCAAGAGCAGATAAGAGTGCTTTCTCAGTAGCTTGGTCCAGGGAAACCTCACAGAGTTGAGCAGAAACTCTGCCCGAAACATGATACCCAGACAAATTGTTTATTACAGTACAAAGAACAGAGGGTCAGGGACAGCCCCTACCACCTGGAGGTCGCAGTCAGACAATGGGCACCTTTCCCACCCCCTCAGGGCCCCCATGTCGGTCACAAGGATCACCTGATGCCCAATAGATTATGCAGGGGCCAGGGAAGGGAGTTTGAGTCAGTGGAGAAGCACAAAACTGTTCTGAGGTAACTGAGGCTCTGGATCAGTGCCTGAGTGAATCCTAACCCTATTTAAAGGGCCTTTGGCTGGGAACAGTTGAGAGCTTTTTAAAGAGCTTGACCATGGGCCAGTGTCAGCGTCACGGCCTCCTGCAGAGCGATCTGTAGGGTGAGCTGGATATCAAGTGACTGTACTGGACTGAGCTGAGCCAAGACTGTTTTATGGGGCAGTTTCATTTGTTGCAATCTTCCAAAGGCATCGCCCTAGGAAGATCTGCTCACTCGTCGCAGTCTCACTGCAACTCATTTCATGCTTCCACAAAGGTCCAACAAGCCCAGTTGCTACAACTAACTCCCAAAATGCGTGGTCAGACTTCACTCTGTCCTTAGGGAAATCTCTCGTTCAAGATCATGGAGATTTTCTTATCAACTAGATCAGTGGTTTTCAAACTGCAGGTCATGACCCAGTACTGGTGAGCATTGCTGGAAGGCACTGGGTCGCGGCCGCTCTGGTCAGCGCCACCGACTAGGCCGTTAAAAGTCCCATTGGCGGTGCTGCCCAGCTAAGGCAGGCTAGTTCCTACCTGTCTGACACCGCGCTGCGCCCTGGAAGCGGCCAGCAGCAGGTCTGGCTCCGGGGTTGTGGGGGCCACAGGGCTCTGTGTGCTGCCCCCACCCCAAGCACCAGCTCCACACTCCCATTGGCTAGGAACCGGCCAATGGGAGCAAGGGGAGTGGTGCCTGCAGGCAAGAGCCACGCGGAGCCGCTTGTGTGCTTCTGCCTAGGAGCCGGACCTGCTGCCAGCTGCTTCTGGGGCACACCATGGTCTGCGGTGCCAGGACAGGTAGGAAGCCTGCCTTAGCTCCCCCACTGCGCCGCTGACAGGGAGCCGCCGGAGGTAAGCCCGCATCCCAACCCTGCGCCCCAACCCCCTGTCCCAGCCCTGAGCTCTCTCACCCCCAAACATGGAGCCTGCTCCTGCAACCCAAACCCCTCATCCCCAGCCCCATCCCAGAGCCCTCACCCCCCCACCCCTATCTCCTGCCCCAGCCCTGAGCCACACCAAACCTGGAGCCCCCTCCTGCACCCCAAACCCCTCATCCCTGGCCCCACCCCAGAGCCTGCACCCCCATCCCAGAGCACTGACCCCCTCCCACACCCCAAACCCTTGCCCCAGCTCAGAGCCCACACCCTGAACCCCTCATTCCTGGCCCCACCCCTGCACCCTAACCCTCTGTCCCCCCCAGCGCTGAGCCCCTCCCACATCCCAAACTCCTCATCCCCATCTCCATTGGGTTGTGGGCAGCAACAATTTTCTTTAACTGGGTCGCCAGAAAAAAAGTTTGAAAACCACTGGACTAGAGAAGTGCTTAAGGATTGGGCCTGTTGTACGTACATAACAAATCTCACAGCTCCTGACCCAAAGCCCACGCAGGTCAATGGGAATCTTTCCACTGAGTCCAGAGGATTTCAGGTCAGGACTATAGACCAGAAAGAGAGAGCTCAGCTAAACTCAGCATCGTTAACCCCCACTATTAAAAATATAAATCACAAGATTTAATAAATAAATAAATAAAAATTTGCCACCTGGTTTTTGAACACTTGGGTCACGTTTTCAAGCTTTTGTCTACAGCCCTGGGAACCAGACGCTTCCTTTTTATTAAAGGCCAACTGAGATTCTTATGTAATCAACATGACTCCCAGAGCTAAGGCTTCATACATCACAAGACTTGCAATGAAACCAAACCAAACCCCCACACATAGGTAATGCGGGCAGCTAGAAACAATTTTTAAAAAGTCTCATGGCTGTTTAGTAAAGAGGAGGGATAGCTCAGTGGTTTGAGCATTGGCCTGTTAAACCCAGGCTTGTGAGTTTAGTCCTTGAGGGGGCCACTTAGGGATCAGGGGCAAAAATCAGTATTTGGTCCTGCTAGTGAAGGCAGGGGGCTGGGCTTAATAACCTTTCGGTTCTATGAGAGGGGTAAATCTCCATGTATTATTAAGAACCACATCCAACAGATGCAAGTATGCTACTAGGAAGCCCTCAGATACTCTACCCAGCACCAGGCTATCATTCACTGCCTGGCTAGAACAGACCAATATATGTTCTAGTTACAGTTCCATTATAATTAGCAACATTCCCTTTGCAATCCATCCTTTGGTGTTGAATCAGTGGCGATATCTCCAGTTCACTAGGGCTGCGCCTGATATCCGGGCAGCAGTGGCCTGACTCTTGTTCGTGAACTATGTTATGCAATATGATATAAGCAAATAGAAAAGAGTTGGGGGTAGTTCATATATTTTCTTTGACGGAGAAGTAGCTACTATTATTGTGGGACATGAGTCCTGGGGTGAAATTCTGGCCCCATTGACTTCACCTCCAGAGTAGGGAAAAGAAACACAAGAATACCAAAAATTGATACACTGCTGTATGTATGCATGTATTTCTGGGTCCAATCCTGCTCACAAATAAGGATGAGAATAGTTCAGAGAAAAAGAATGGTCCAGTGATTCAGGTGCTAGTCTAGCACTCAAGACCTTGGCACAAGTCCTTGCTCTGCCACAGACTTCCTTTGTGACCCTGGGCAAGTCATTTAATCCCTCATCTGTAAAACTGGAATAGCAGCACTTTCCTACCTCATAGGAGTATTGTAAGGCTCAGTATAAAGATTGTGAAGTGCTCAGATACTGTGGTAATGGGGCCATAAACAGACCATGTCCACTGAAGTCAGTAGAAATATTTCACTTCAATGGGCAATGGATTGGGTGCTCTGACACTAGCTACCCTCTCTGCCTCAGTTTCCCCATCTTTGAAATTGGGGATGGTGGGGAATTGAGATTTAAGCATTTTCTTAATGTAGGAAAGGAGTAAATAGAAGTGTGCAAAACACATCTTAAAGTGCAAAGCTGTGCAAATCTTTTCCTGTACATTGTTATGAATTAAAAATAGGAAATGTTCACAATTCACTAAAGAACAAGGATGCTTTAAAAAGCAAAAATTGGCTCATTTTCAAACAAAAAACGGCTTTGCATCCAGTAACGTGTAAATGATCTTTTTGCATATGTGATGTTAATACCAGGCTTCTTTGAACACAGTTCTGCAAAATTAAAATATTGCATTTTTCGTGTTATTACTATTAGGCGCTACTGTCATGGCATTCATGACTAAAAGACCCAGTTGAGAAAAAGGGCCCATTGTGCTGGGTACTGGACGTAGACACAGTAAGGGGCAGTCCCCGTCCCAAAGAGGTTAGTTTAAAGGGAGAAGATAGAGATCAAGTGACTTGCCCAACGTTACACAGCAACCTAGTGGCAGGGCCATGTCTCCCAAATCCCAGTGCAGGGCCGTATGTAATTCACCGTGCTGCCTCACAGCTCTATTTCTCCCTCTTTAGTAAGTTGCCTAGCAGAAGAAACCCACCCTGTTTATTTCTCTGATGGAAGCTTTCTTCTCCTGGCATCACACTCCTCTGTTCTGCTGGCTCTTTAATTTGCCACGTGCATGTGAGAATCGAATTTAACCCTCTGAGCACCGCCAAAATGCAAGGTCGGGCCCATCATTTTGTATTTTCCAAAGAAGATGGTGGAAACTTACACCAGAAGCGTCTTGGGCTTCCATTATTTACAGTAGTACAGCTTCCCCGATCCCAGCTGCATGTTAATCTGCAGTGCATGCTGCTAGTGCTATGAAAATGGGGTTGGATTTCTTAGCTTCAGCTCACCGCAGGTCACTGGTTCTGTACTATGTTTCAGACAGCTCTTGGCCTGAGCTGTCATTCCCAGTTACCAGTGATGTCATTCAGAGCAGCTGGCTTTGCAGAGCCCCTGGGGAGAGGTGAGAAAGCACTTACAGCTGGAGCTACCTCGAGCAGCTCTAAAAGACAACAAAAGGATTGAATTTACACCAATATGATGGATGGCTTTGACTTGTGCAGGGATGAGCGTGCCTGGTATGTTTCCGTAGTGCACGCTGGCTGCTGAAGTCTTGGGGGAACAGCTGGAGGATACCAATTGTTGAAAGTGATTTTTAGGGGGTCAGTTTCCTTTTTAAGCATGCACATCACCGGAGACCAACACAAACCCTCTGTGGAGTACTGCTCGTATCAGCAGTTCGGTGGAAATGCCTCCAAAAGAGTCCCCCCTCCTGTGTTGGTATGTCTACGCTGCAGCTGGAGTTGTGACTGCAGCGGGTGTGGGCACACAACACACACACACAAGCTTTCATCCAGCTACTGCAGCTAAAAATAGTAGCAACGCCACACTAGCATAGAGCCCTGGCAGGCAGGCAGGCAATGGGTATGTGCCCAGGGTTCTAGGTGGGCGTGTCCAGTCCATGCCAACATCTGCGCCGGTGCAATTTCACTGCTATTTTTAGTGGCGCTAGCTAGGTTAAAGCTGTGTGGGGATGCTTAGACGAGCTGCAATCACTCCTCTGAATACAGTGCAGACCTACCGGAAAGGTGAAATCCTGGCCCCACTGACATCAGTAGGGAGTTTGCTATTGACTTCAATACGACCATGATTTCACGCTCTGATCTCATTCACCAGCCCTGGTGGAGAGGGAAGGAAAAAGAACGAGTTTCTATGTGAATGAAAAGTTAACATAGGCCAGATTTTCAAACATGGGACCCTAACAGGAGCCTGTCCATTTTAGGTGCTTCCAGACCAATATGATTATTCAAATGAAGGATTAAGGTTCCCATGTCTGGAAACTCCCCCTTCAAACAGAACATCCACAGCACCGCTGACATACCGGTACTACCTTTTATTTAGGGTGATTTTTGGTTGCTCTGTTCTAGTGATGAACAGAACCGTATGTATCCAGTTTCAGATTCTGGCATGTAAAGGTGCCCATTGCAAGAGGACATTGTTCTTGTGTCCATATAAGCTCGAAAGAGGAGCCTGTACCAAAACCGCTATGAAAGGCACCGTCCTTTACCCTGCTTGAATCCATCACATGCACATATGTGTGCACAGAATTAGTGCATGAACACAGCCCTCAGCCTGGGGTTCCTTGACAGCAGTTGAAGTAACTGTGGGAAGAAAGCTAGGCTGTACTTGGTTTTTCTCCAAGGCCTCTCTGTCTCAGACTTTAGTTTCCTCTCCCGGAAGAGTCACTCACCTCCCAGGTGGAGTTAATGAGCAACACCTACCACAGTGAGTCAACAGGAATTCTGTGTTGGACACTTTACAAAGTGGATCAACAGAAGAACCTGCCACGATAGCTCAGCCCCTGAACTGCATACCTGTGAGCTCTGGGGAAGTTCCCATCTAGAGTGACACACCCACGAAAGCTCATGCTCCAAAATGTCTGTTAGTCTATAAGGTGCCACAAGACACTTTGCTGCTTTTACACTCCCAACGGTTGGGAAAATTCAGGTTTGAACTTGTTAGACCCGTTCTTCAAAAGTGTGATCATGTCTGTCACCTCCAGATTTTGGTTCTTCACTTCCCACTGCAGGATCAGGCAGGATTCTAGAGCTGGTTGAAGTGTTTCAACCAAACACAAGTTTCCTGCCCCAAAATGGAGTTTTATCTAAACCAAAACCTTCCACAGGAAAAATGTTAGGACTTGTTTTTCCAACTTAAAGTTTTCCAAAAATATTAAATTTGTTTCTCCTTTTTTCCTGTCTCCCTCCACCCCCAGCACAATAAAACGAATAAGTGACAGAGAAAAGAGAAAAATGAAACTCTGCAACTCTAGCTTTTCAGAAGCTGAGGAAGTTTTGAAAATTTGGAAAGGAAAAAAGCAAAGACAAAGAGGAAAGCGAAAGATTCCAGACATACAGTCGCAGAGTGGGGGCCGCAGATTACCCCATATCTGCCTACTCTGGGGTTCTTACACCTTGCTCCTTCTGAAGCACCTGGTACCGACCACTGTGGGTGACAGCATCTTAGTTTAGATGGGCCTGGGGTCTGATCCAGTCTGGCAGTTCCTATGTGCCTAGTGCATTTAGTGCTAAGAAGTCGGGGGGACCCCAAACATCTGAAATTTTGATATCTATTTTTTGATAACTGAATCAAAACCAATGCTTCTGTTCAAATTATTTCAAAATTTTCCCATTAAAAAAAAAAGTCACTTTTTCAAAAAAGTTTAATTTTAATTTGAAACTGGGGGATGGGGGGGAAAAAGAACAGGTTGGAAATAAACAGGTTTTTCCAACCATCTCTATAGGAGACACTTGCAGGCACTTGGACTTCTTCTGCTACAAGACTTTTCTGGCTCCCCCCGCCCCCAACACCAATCCATTCACAACTTTGGGCTACCCAGAGAAAAATGAGCCAATGAGGTAGATCAATATAGCTCCCTTTGGCTCAGTTACTGCAAGGTAGTCCTATGCTGCAAATTGATGTGTTCCTGAAAAAAAATTAAAGATAAAATGATGAGTGAGCAAATGCAGCCATATACAGGGCCAGATTTAAGGGCAGAGGACCCAGGCAATAGCCTGGGGGTGCCAGGCTTGGAGTGCTGTTTTTGTTGTTAGTGACAAAAGGGAAAATAGGGAATACTTGAAACATGGTTCTTCAGACATTCTATGTGGATTCATTTTTCCCTAACCTCCTAAAATGTTCTGGACCTTAGTAGAATCTTGTGGAACCTTCCAGACTTTCTGAGAACTACATTTTCCTCAAACCTCCTAGAATGTTGTCAGCCCTGCCCTCACGGGTATATAAGGGGCAGGGCGTTGCCAGTCAGTCAGTGAGATATAAGAACAAAGTGAAGTGAGAGCCTAGCTGTGATTGTGAACCTTGTTTTATTGTGTAATTGTGAAAGTATACTTGTGTTTTAAGATTTGAAGAGTGTAAGTAGTGACTAGTAAAAGGTGCCACAGGATTCTTTGCTGCTTTTACAGATCCAGACTAACACGGCTACCCCTCTGATAGTAAAAGGACATATTTAATGAGATGCCAGAGATCTCTATCGAACCCCTATCTACACAATATAAAAGAAATACCGTTACTTCTTTTGCTACGCTTAACACAAAATGCGGATCATAGACTTTTGCTCTCCCTAATACCGTTTTACCCTGCAGAAAATAAAAGATGCTCCTGAAGAAGTCTTCAGGAGCCCAGTATCGGAAGCGAAAAGCTTAGTTGCAATCTAGTTTGCAGCAAGGGGCAAATTTGATGGGAAAAATATCTGAAACAGACCACCACACACTGGGCTTTAGGCAGTAGCGGTCGTCCCAGTGCAGAAGAAATTGAGGAATTTATTTGCTTAAATATGGCATGAATAAATACAGATTTACAGATCCTAGCGTGCAAACGTATCATCTTATCTGATAGGGATAAATCATGCATGCAAATCATGCCTTGGGAGGCCATTTCACAACTTTTGATGCAAGGCAGGGGAGGGGGCACCAAGCCGTTCCTTGCCTGCGGCCCCATTTGGTCAGGATGACCAATTGCTCCTGAGGTGTGAGCTGTCTGGGAGGAGTATTCAGAGTGGTCATTACGCAGTTGTCAGGCGGGGCTCCACAGCTTAAACTTAGTACACCAGACCCTCGCTAGAACGCGCATCTATATAGCGCGAATTGGCATATAACGCGGTCGCAGCCATGGATCCCAAATGTAGTGATTTTAATTGCAATTCATTTTAACGAAGTCCCCGCGTTAACGCGGTACTGTGCCTGGATCCCAAATCCCGCGTTCTAGCAAGGGTCCGGTGTATGTCCTGAGCTACCACGTCCTTGTTGCTTGTTCTCCTGCTTTCCTCAGAGAATTAGATTTTAAGCTCCTTGGAGTGGGGGCCCTGGGTGAAGGATTTCACCTCATGTCTTTATGTCTGTATGTTACAATCTCCTGCTCTTGTCTGGGGCCCTTTGGTGCGACTGCAATACAAGTAATAGAAAATGTGCAGATACAGGTACAGCAGCCCCATGACAAGACAGGAAGGATGACCAGAATCCATGCTCGATACACCTGAGCAACACCACTGAGAAGTCACTAACCCCCCTAGCCATCTATGTGGGGATTTGAGTCACTTGACCACCAAGGTTGTGGATTTCAGTGCACCTGATCTGTTCTCAAGTCCTGCTCGGCATTTGGAGCCAGCCTAGAACCTGGCACTGGAGCGCCGAGTAGTCCTCTGCCTGTGCTCCCCCATGCGGGGCTTACGTGGTACAGAGAGCCACGTCGGAGCCCATTACGTCAGGCTGAATGTCACCCTAACTGGATACAGGAGAGTATCTGGAGTTGGGAAGGAAGGCAGACGTGACTCCATCCATGTATTTTACAGCAGCTCATGTGTAATGCCTTTTTAGGTCTGCTGCATAGAGAGATTTATTGCACTGATTAGGCGGAGGGGGCAGAACCCTCCGAGCTAAAGCAGGTTTTCTGATAAGGCTGTGCATGTATTATTCCACTGCAGAAAGGCCGCATGCAAACAATGCCAGGTTTGGGTTCAGCTGGGGCATTAAACCGCAGCCTGCAGCAGGAACAATGCCCCAGTGTGTGCTGGGGAAGCACACCAGGCAAGCACAGCGGCTCTGCCACCTTGGAATAAAATACAAGGTGCACTCTTCCCTGTGGGACAAGCACGGCTGGCTGGCGTGCTGGGCCCTGGGATCACCATGTGGAGGGCATAGTGAGGCTGGCACTAGCTTATTGCGGCACCACTCTTATGCTCTAACTTTGTTTTGAGGGTTTAGTGTTCAAGGGTCTGTACCATCACCCATCGCTGCAGTACATGTTTGACCTCTGCTCTTCCTCCTTAGTGCACCTGAGCAGGGCTAGGTGCAACCAGGGGCGGCTCTAGCCATTTCGCCGCCCCAAGCACAGTGGCACGCCGCGGGGGGCGCTCTGCCGGCCGCCGGTCCCGCGGCTCTGGTGGACCTCCCGCAGACGTGCCTGCGGATGCTCCACCGAAGCCGCGGGACCAGCGGACCCTCCACACGCACGCCTGCGGGAGGTCCACCAGAGCCACCTGCCGCCCTCCCGGCGACCGGCAGAGCGCCCCCCGCGGCATGCCGCCCCAAGCACACGCTTGGCATGCTGGGGCCTGGAGCCGGCCCTGGGTGCAACTGACCCCATAGGGATAGACTCCACAACATGCTGAACGCCTCCTATGAAGCATTCAGTGCTTTTGACCCCCACCGACATAGACCGGGGTCAGTGGGCACTGACAGATGGTGCTAAGTACCATGCAGGATAGGGCCCTCATTGAAGGAGTCCGCAGTGTTTTGTTATAGGTAGTGTTGTTGCAGGAGTGCTCTATAAAACTGATCTCTGTCTCTCTCCCCTCACATAGGAGAGTAGTTATTAGATAAGGTATAACAGATAGCACTCAAGAAGATGCACTCTTACTTCTCTGCTGCCTTCAGAGCTGGGATCCCGACCAGCAGCCCGTTCTCCAGCTGCCCAGCTCTGAATGTGTGCAATAAAGTCCCCCCACCCCCCCAAAGCTCCCCAGTTTGAGAACTACTGATCTAGACCATCCCTGACAAGCGTTTGTCTAACCTCCTCCTAAAAACCTCCAGTGATGGAGTTTCCACACTCTTCCTCGGTGATTTGTTCCAATGCTTAGCCACCCTGACAGTTCAGAAGGGTTTTTTCTAACGTCTATTCTAAATCGCCTTCACTGCAATTGAAGTGTAGGTCTTTATATGCAATTCTTAAGTGTCAACTGGAGCTGGATGTTTTTATTCTTCTGCTTTAGGCTGTCGACACACTGCCACTTTCAGCGCTAAAACTTGAGTCGTTCAGGGGTGTGAAAAGACCCCCGCCCCCGCTAAGCGACAAAAGTTTTAGTGCTGAAAAGCGTCAGTGCAGACAGTGCTTTATCACCGGGAGCAAAGCTACCACTGCTCATTTGGGGTGGGTTTTTTTTTTTTTTAAATCCGCTGGGAGAGCTCTCCCCTGTGATAAAGCCGGTCTACGCTGCCCACATCACAGCGCTGCCGTGGCTGCACTGTAACCTGGTCAGTGTAGACAGACCCTTCATGCCTAATTTGAAGAAACTGATGCTCTAAAGTTCCATATATAAAGTGCAGATCTACTATGAACAGTGTTTGTGCTGACTTGGCACTTTATTCACCCAGACCTGCTCCCTGCATATATTTTGGATCTTATCTGTTTACTGGCCAAAACCAGTTTCATTACACTTACTCACCCTGCAGAGAAACACTGCTCTGGAAGAGCAAGCCAGGCTCCGTTTTGGCTTGTGCCTAGTCAGAGTGATTATCCAAGTTCCAATGGCAAAATCTTGATTTATCTCCCATTTGATAGAATCCATGCAAGGATTTGTTGAATTCAGTGATTAAGGCCTACCTGTGTACCGTTGGGAATTTGTGCAGAGATGTGACATCCATTTACCAATCAGAATGAGCTCTGGACATTAAGGACCTGATTCCTCACTCATTTACACCGCTGTAACTACTGCTTTCGGTAGCATTGCTCCACATGTACAGCCATATGAGGAAGTGGAGAATGAGCCCCCCAGTATTCACAGCCAAACTCTAATAACACTAAAATTAGATGCTGTGTAGCAAAGCTGGTTTATAAGGTTAGTTATTAAGAAACCTACAGATCTCCACTTGTTTGGCTCCTAGAACTCCTCCCATTCTGTTAGCTACACTAAACTGTTTAGTCCCTATAACATTCCTATTTGGATTTTTTTACAAATCCCTAGGATTTTCTTTTTGAAGGATATAGAATCATAGGGTTGGAAGGGACCTCAGGAGGTCATCTAGTCCAACCCCCTGCTCAAAACAGGACCAATCCCCAGATTTTTGCTCCAGTTCCCCAAATGGCCCCCTCAAGGATTGAACTCACAACCCTGGGTTTAGCAGGCCAATGCTCAAACCACTGAGCTATCCCTCCCCCACAATGTAACTGATTTGACACCAGTTTTCCAGTAGGAGTAACTCCACTGACTTCACTTCCCCTGAGAAAGGATACAGAATCATGGCCCATTAGTGTGTCTTCACAAACCAACCAAACCCTGCCCTTGCTTACACCACGCTAGTCATTCCAGCAAAATTCCTCCAGGTAGGGCCAAATTCTGCCCTCCTGTACCAGTGCTTATTTATTTCAATTACATTTGAAATGTTGCAGTGAATAATGAAAACAAAATGGTTTCCAGGGACCCTAAGACACTTGCTTAATAATGCAGCAAATGTCTGAATCCCATTTTCTGTACTTGAAGCCATCCAGGTACAAGTTTCTCTCTGGTTTTGCAGGCTGTTGGCCTGTCTCCAGATCACGGAGGATTAACACCACACCCAGAGTCTGCTCAGGCCCTTTCTTCAGGGCATGATGTACTAGTAGGACCAATAATCTTCAGCATACCCCAGAACAAACCACTTCAACATAAATCCAACAGCTAATTTCCCCCGACCCGTGGTCTTCCTTACCAGTTCTTCTAGAAAACACCTGCCAGCGAATTCCCATGTTCTAGAAACCATCCAATTCCTGGAGCTTCTCCTCTACCCACTCTTGCAGCTTTTACAGGAAACAAGAGCGCATCAGGAAATCAGCTGATCCCTTCCCAGCTGCTTCTGCTCACTCCCTCTGCTGTGCCCACACACCTGTTATTACAGGGGCACTGCCTCAGCACAGGGCTGGCTGGCTCCAGGGCCTCTCTCCTTCCTTTGGGGGGCAGACCACCCTGTTGCACTGATAAAAGAGTTAAATACTTGCGGTGAATTTGGTAAGAATCTTCCACCAATGTTTAAATTAAATTGTTTTGTGATAAAATCTGGCCATGTGGCTGAGTGATCTTTTGGGGCCCAATTCTTTCTGTTCCAAGGACCTGATCCTGCACCTTTTTTTGGCCCAGGAGTGAGGCTATGGAGGGGCACATTAGTAATGTGTTGGCAGCATTTGTCTGCACTCATTTGAGGGCCATTTGTCACGGCCCCCCTGCATTTGGCCCTAAAACCTTGGCGATGATAGAACGGCGTCAAGCAGTTCCCAGAATCTTTTCCCTCCGCATGCAGCTTGTTAGAAAGTTGCTTTCTTATTGCTGCACAAATTACTGCCTTGAGGGTGCACAGTCTTCTGAAGTGGGAGCCAGATCATTTAGATAACCTTGTGCAGTACACGCGCTAGCCAAGCTGTCTGGAATCTGTATACTCTGCACGGCAGGCGGTGGGTCGACCTGGCTTCAGTTACATGAGAAGTTACACCAGGTGTGAATTCGGCCCAGTGGGTGCTCTCTGTGTCTTTGCCGCCTCTCTCTCTCCAGATAACGTTGTTTGCCTTGTTCTCATTTTCTTTTCCAACCTGCCCCCCCACATTTTAGTACCATTTGTCTTTGCTTCAGCCCTTTCCTCACCTCACAGCTTTCCTTTTGTTGTTTTTCTTTCTCCAACAGTGGCAAGCCAGCCCCTTTCACCAGCACTGAATTTGCTAAGGTCCCTGTCCTGAAGGCAACATTTCTCAGGGGCTTGATTTTCAGAAGGGCGGATGAGCACCCTGAGCTCCTCCTGAAGTCAGCAGGAGCGGTGGGTGCTCAGCCCCTCTGAACATCGGGCCCATATTGATGTCGATGGAAACGTTGCCAGTGTCGGAAGTGCAAGATGGGGCCTGGAAAGGGGAAAAAATAATCTTCCCCCTGATCATTTTCAGGAACAAGTGACAGCCTCACCATGAAACCTCATAAAAGCAAATTTGACAAATCCAGATATGGTAAAACATTCTGGGCACGATCCTGCCCTCTGGCCCCAACCCAGCGAAGCACTTACATATATATGCAGTCTCGTTGACTTCAGTGGGACTAAGCATATGGTTGAAATTAAGCAAGGGCTTAAGTGCTTTGCTGGATTGGAGCGTGCTCAGCACCATGTGGGACTGAACATTTAGGCTCTTTTAGGAATCTTGCTCCCTCTGTGCCCTTATGGGTTAAACAGGCTGTTTGGGACAGGGCCTCTCTTTTTAATAAGGCTTTGTACAATGCCTGTAACAATGCTATGGGATTTCTAGTTAGATCACATTTGTGACGTATTGTGCACATGAAAAACCAGTTGGAAGATTGCAGTGTGAATCCATTGCAAGACTGCCTCTCTAAATACCTGTTTACTATTATTCTATGTCTAATCAAGATTTTCAAGCATGATTTTGCATGCCTCCATTTTTGGGTGGCCAACCTGAGACACCTTAAAAGGGGCTGATTTTCAGAAAGTGCTGAGCACCCCCCACTCTCTGAAAATCGAGCTGCTTTCAGTTGGGCAACCAGAATCGCTAATCACGTCTGAAAATCTGGGCAATTAGTAATCATTAATTATCTGGCAAATCCTGTGGCCCTCAAAGCAGGCAAGACATCCATTGAAGTCTATGGGCGTTTTAGTCAAGTAAGAGCTGCTGTTTTAAAGAAATTGAAATTTTTGGTCTGCTCTCATAGGTATGTTATGGGTAAATTAAAGCTATATTCAGAAAGCAAGGCAATAGGTTAGAGCTGTTATGTCTACACTGTGATAAAGACCTGCAGCCTGGCCTGGATCAGCTGACTCGGACTGCAAGGCAATCAAATTGCAATGTAGATGTCTCCCCCCTTGTGGGGGGTCTTAGAGCCCGGGCTCCAGCATGAGCCCAAACATCTACACTGCTATTTTTAGCCCCAGAGCCTGTGCCCCGAGAGCCGCAGTGAGCTGACCTGGGCTCCGAGACTCAGTGCCGTGGGTTTTTTATCACAGTGTAGACATACTTGGTGCGACTTCTCCTGAAAGAGAGAGCGCACATTGTGCAGTAAAAGCCTCGATGAGGTTGCATGGTAGGTCCATGAACTGTTAACTTGTACAATTGTATTTAACACCATGCAAATAATCCAGTATGGTGCAGTCAATAAAAACAACAGCTGTGCTTTTCTGCCTGCAGGAAACAAATCCAAGTGTCACTTACTAAAACCCTACAGCTCCCAGGGTTTAGCGCTAATGTTTTATCTTTGCATTTGCCATGTTGCTACCCTGGCAGCAAAGGCCACTTGCTTTCTGTTTTTCTACGTGTAGGAGGTTTCTGTGTATGAGTCCTGAGAATTGCTCCGCTGCTGAACATCAGGGGTCAAAACCTGGTTTCTGAGCCAAGCAAGATTTTATCTATGGATCCCATTACTGTTGGGATCACAATTACAAGTATTTCTCCTCCCAGTACCCCTGCAACATAGGGAAATATTTCTGTTATCCCAGTTTTACAGACGGGGTACTGCTGTGATGGTTAACTTGCTGTCTCGTGTGATAAAATCTGATCCGATGCTGTGATGATGCCTGTGCTTTGGGCACAGGAGCATGCTGCACTGAGGTTGCTAAGGTGCACGCTGCTGTCCTGCATTGATCGCTAGCTAGGGGAAAAGTGTTAACACCTGCCTAAGTAGCACTGCATGCAGTCAGAGAGGTGCTAATACAATTTCCCTTTTGCCAGTATGGGCTGTGTGAGGGGATTTCCTCTGTATTGCACACACTTGCCTGTTGTTTAATCCTCGCAGTTCCTCTTTATTCTGGTCAACAAAGCCTCTTGTCCTCAGAAGCCAGACGGAGCTATTTAAAGGAGAGACGGGCCAGTCCACACCTCTGTTTGATTGATTTGTGCACCTCTTTGATCCCGTCTCCCAGACTTGAATTGGAGCTGGTGTCAGTTCATTAACCTCCTGCCATTATATCTCCTGCTCTACCCAACTCTGGTTTTCCGTGACCTGAACAGTCTGATTCTTCCCAGTTCATCCATTTTCCAGTAAAAAGTATCCCCTGCAACAGTGGTTTTCAACCTTCTCAGACAACGGTTTGAGACTTGTCCCTTTCCCTTGCAGCCATCAGCCTACACGTGTGGCCACTTTCTGTTCAGTGAGCATTCTCCTCCCTGTGCTTACCTGGGGAATTGGCAGTCCGGCTGCCTGATCCATTTGGCACATTTCAACTCACCGTGGAATGTCAGCGTTTCCAAATGCCAGCTCACCCCAGCGTCCTTCCCAACATTCAAAGGGGTTCAGATTTGAGATGCCGGGTCTGGCCTGACCCTACCAGCTATTTTTCCTTATTTGCCATTATTTTCTCTGTTAACACCCCAGCATGAAACTCTTCTTGCCAATAGAAACTGCTGTCAGAGAACCAATAAGGGAAGCTGGTAATCACTCCAGATGTCTGTACCTCATTGCAAACTTGTAGCTACCAGAAAACGTGTTTCACGAGACAAACAGTGTCAATTTACGATGCTTCAGAATGAAGCTGAACATTGGTGTTAAAGGCCCACCAGGTGACAATGTTATGGGGCTGTGTAAGTGTTTTCATGTTAACTTAGCACTACTACCTTCGGCGATAAAGACTGAGATATTCAAAGCTACCCAGGGGATTTAGAGGCACAACTCTCATTAATTTTGGCATGAACCATGTGTCTAAGTTCCCCAGGCAGCATTTTAAAATCTCAGCTAGGTGCTTTCAACTGTATATTGAGTCTCGATAGCATATTGAAGGGGCCAGATTCATCTCTGGTGTAACTCCATTGAACTTCCAGGGAATTGTTTAGCTCATGATGGAATAGGCTGAGTACATCTGCGTGCTGACAGAAATCTAAACGAAGAAAATGGCAGGTCATTTATTTCTGATAGAAAGTATTGACAAGTGATTAATTTTAACTCCCATTATTTCACATACAAGTGCAAATAGACAAGTTTATGTCAGGGCTAGAGCTAATGTGAGTATTTCATTCAAGATAAAGATACCTTGCATGTATATAGGTTTCAGAGTGTTAGTCTGTATCAGCAAAAAGAACGAGGAGTTTATCGGATGCAGTGGGCTTTAACCCACGAAAGCTTTTGCTCAGATAAATTTGTTAGTCTCTCAGGTGCCACAAGTGCTCCTGTTCTTTTTGCATGTATATAGCACCTTTTCACAGAGGCTGTCTAAGAACTTTGCAAAGGTGGGTAAGTATGATTATCCTCATTTACAGGAGAAGAGATTAAGACAGAGAAGGTCAGATTCTGAGCTCAGTTAAACTGGGTGTACGCTGGCATAAATCCATTGTCTTCGGTGGATTGACTCCTGTTCTACATTGGTGAAATCAGAATCAGGTCCTGGGTGAATAAGTGTTTTGACCACAGCCATGTGATAAGCCAGGGGCTGAACTGGGAAAAGAACCCAGGTTTCCTGACTCTTCATCTCCATAGCAAACCACTCACCCTGCCTCTGAGCTACCTTGACTTCTGGGATAGTTTGTAAACTACCAGTTCTCGAGAACTACATCTGAAATCAGTTTTTTAAAGGCCACTTTTCAAAACTTCCCATAAAGAAAGAAATCAGATGCTAACTGGTTTCATAACATTTTTGCAGACTACCTCTATTTTTTAAGAAAAGATGTAATGTATAAATGTAGCAAGAACAGATGTCAAGTCTGGCCTCTTCTACATCCCTCAGAGGGGAATGCCCAAAGATATAGCCAGAGAGGAGGAACAAGAGGATACCAATATATAGTCACAGAGCTTTGTTTCATTCAGATTGCCATCCTTAAATCTGGTCATGCGATAAGATGAATATGGCATATGGGCAGAGAGAACACAGAACATAAAATAACTACCTACAGTCTGGAGCTCAGCCCTGGTCCTGCTTCTGCTATTAGAGCAGAAGCTTTTATCTTGCATACCCCTGCTTCTGCCAGTGATCTGGTTTCTTGGCACTAAACTTTTTATTTGACACCACAATGGACCCATATCTGGGGGCCTCTGTTGTGAAGGTGGAGAAGAATGTCATGTGTTTGAAGGATGATTTTAAAAGCAGGCTGCTGGAGCAACAGCAGGGCTGCCGAGGATCAGCTCCTTGTTGGGAAATCTGTTGCTGTTTGTCAGATTTTTTAATCTCTGCATTCCTCCTCTACTTACCTCTGATTGTTAGTGGAAGAAGAAGTCCTCTGTCCTTTCTCACTAATCATCTCTGACATGCCGGTGGTAACCCTATCGCTGATGATCTTTCTGTAGTGTTTGTAGTTGGGCTCCGCGCCTGTCTGAATAGGATAGTGAGTCTAAAAATGTAGCAACAGTGTTCTATTTGGATTCTGTTGTAGGAGAGTCCCCTTTCATCGTGTTTAACATGCCGTCCACCAAATGCATGGCAGCAACTTCATGAGTCACTCCAGTGTTCCTCCGGCGTGCGCCACATGCTTTCTGCACTCCAACTGGCAAAGAAGCTTGGCTGAGTCAGGGACCACGGTAACTCCTTGCTTGTATGTCCCTTCTCAGAAAGGCCTTGGGACAGCTGGCAGGGCTTTCTATTAAATACCAACTGGTGGCATCGGATGAGGAGCGCCTCTCCCACTGTTCCTCTTGCACCGTTGCAAAAGCCATGCTCAGGGAGATCTGTTTGCAAAGCATTGCCCACAAGGTGATGTGGGCTGGAGCTTCACCTGGTCAATATTTCCTGAACCAGATGGCCTAATTGTCATTTGCCATCCCTAACTCTGGTGACAGGGTACCTAGTTGGGCTGGCAGAAGATCAGCTTGTCTTGCATTTGCAGTTATTGAATGGTTTGCTGTAAAGAGATGGCTCTGTATGGGTAACCCAGTGAAATTTAATGACCAGTGATATATAGGAAGAACACTAGGCCACTAGTGGGCACGCAGCCCAGCAGGGTAATCTGCCAGCGGGCCGTGACACTGTTTATTTACATTGACCATCCACAGGCACAGCAGCCCACAGCTCCCAGTGGCCGCAGTTGGCCGTTCCCGGCTAATGGGAGCGGCAGGAAGCAGTGGCCAGCACATCCTGTGGCCCGCGCTGCTTCCTGCAGCTCCCATTGGCCGAGAACAGCGAACCGCAGCCGCTGGGCGCTGTGGGCGGCCGTACCTGCGGATGGTCAATGTAAACAAACTGTCTCGCAGCCCGCCAGCGGATTACCCTGACGGGCCATGTGTGGCCTGCAGGCTGCCCACCACGGCACTAGACCATCGAATGGTCCTTTCTGACCTTAAACACTATGAACTCTACATTCCCGTGTTTGCTACAGAAAACCTGGATAATACGTTTTTCTTCCCAACGTGCCATGTAGACCAATTGCCTTTTGTATATGGCATGCACGGTGTTTGATAAAACCAGATGGGGAAAGCCTGCAGGAGGAGTAAGGAATAAGCTTCCTGTTGATGTTGTCATGGAATCATAGGGTCAAGTTTAGCTCTCAGCTCCAAAATGGGAGAAACCCCACTGACCTAGGTGCGGTTTCTCCAGATTCACGTTGGAGCAGCTTAGAACAAAATTTGGCCTTGTGCTGGAAAAGAGCTAGTCCACCCCTCTGCCAGTGCAGGGTCGCGCCCTATTCTACACTTACTGCTGTTTTTGCCAGTCTAGCTTTAAAAAGGTGCCAAGAAATGGGCTTCTGTCTCATCTCTTGGGAGATCATTCCAAGGACAGTAGCAGTGCAAATACATTCACTGCCGAGGGCTTTTTCAAAGCTGCAGGGTCATTTGCTGCTGGAGAATATTAGTGTTATCTAATAGATCATTTCCTTTAATGGCTTCTTACTCTGACACAAGACTTAAGAGGGAATGACCATGTCACGCTTCTTCCTCGCCTGCTTGTGTTCCCCCCACCTCTTGTGCCTTTCCCCTTTTCTGTAGTATCAGTGATCTGCGATATGCCAGGCACAGAGGATGAATTCTCGGCACGGTTGAAATCCATGGGAGTTCTGCTGTTGTTTTCAGTGCCTGTTGCCCAGCAGTAAAGTGGGGATGATAACATTTTGCTACCTCACTGGGCTGCTGGGAAGCTCCTTTCATTAAAGTTTGCAAAGCACTTTGAGCTCCTCCGGCAGAAGCAGTTAGAGAAGTTCAAAGCACCATTATGCCATATCGCCAAAGCCAAATGTTCAAAAATCATGAGTCAACCCCCCCCCACAGTCATGAGATTTTCTAAAATATAACAAATGTTGGGTTCTTTTGATTTGCCCTCTGGTTTCTGAGCCTTGAGGCTGCCCTGAGGTCACATTTTCAAGCCTGTCTCTGCAACCACGAATGCTAGACACTTACCTTTTTCCAAGGGAAGCTCATACTGTCACTGAATCTTATGCCTCCAGGAGAGGGGCCTTTCATAAAAACACCAGCTACCAAGAGACTAACAATTGCATCACTAGAATTGGCAACAGGCAAAGAGAGATTACGGGATGCACCTAGGGGTGGAGTCAGGAATAGAACTCAGGAGCCTGAGCTTCTTCTCCTCTCCTGTAAGCAGGTCTTCTCTCCCACCCCCATCATTATTCTGTGCATCCCAGTAGCGCTCAGAGCCCCCAACCAACACCAGCACTCCATTGTCCAAGGGTCTGATTGACATACGTATGGCATATCAGAGACAGCCCCCAGGAACGGACGATCTAAATAGGCAAGACAGACCAAGGCAATATTGCTCTCCCCATGTCAGAGATGGGGAACTGAGACATGGAGAGGTTAAAGGCCAAAGTTTCAAAAGAGCCCAGGGATAGATTTTCAAGTGCTAAATGTTCAGAATTGCTCAGCTCCCAGTTAGGCGCCTAAATAGCAGTACTCTGCCTGGAGAGCACCAGAAATTGAAGCCAGATCTCCTGAATCCCAGATCACTATCTTAACCACAAAGCCAGCTTCTCCTTTAACACTACCTCAGTTTTCCCCACACTCAGCTGATATATGGGACTCTGTCATTACCAAATGTGCCTACAATAAATCCGCGGAACGGTCAGCCTGGTGGGAAGTCAGTCTAATGGGTAGGATAATGCATTGTCTGCAAAGAATAACGCCTAATCTGCCTGAATTCTGTCTTGCTGCTGTCGGTGAATTCACTAACCTATTCTCAGCCGTCGTCGGGTGCATCAGAATCAACACCGACCTCCGTCTGGAATCTGTTTCTTTCTAAATGTTCATTTAAAAAAGAATGACTTCTTTTTAACTGGGGCTCCGGTGTCTTGGTAAATATGGATTTGAGAGAGACTGACAGCTCCAGGCTGAAAAGGCAATTTTCTGGGCATATAATTAAGTGTCTCTCAGGGTGTCTCAGGCAGATGTTTGTTCTCTCAGCTTTTCCAAACCATATAGCAACCCCAGGCAGCACATTCCTTGGAGAGCGATGTCATCATCACCTGTGTTCCTACCCGGGCTCATCCAGCTGAAAGGAACCTTTCTGATGGGGCTTTAAAACAAAGCCATTTCATCTGAGTGCAGGGGAGCTCCGGGGTGCAGCACAGAGAGAGTGGGAGGATTTGGAGCAGCTCTGTCAATCGCCAGGCTCTCATTAGAATTGTACCTTCTGTCCAGGGGTCATTTCCCAGTACCCTGGGCAGTAGGAAAGTATTGTTTTACACGGGAGGAGAAAAGCATTCTCAAAAGTGGTCTTTAAATTTGAGTGTATGAAATTTGGGATGCCCAGCTCTGGACACCTGGAGTTTACATTTCAGAGCCACTGAGCACTCATAACTCCAGCTGAAATCAGTGGGAGCTGCAGGGGTCAGCACCTAGGAAAACCAGCCCCCCCGGATCTACAGTTGGGCACCCAAAAGTAGAAGCTACTTTTGAAAACTTCAGCACAAGTGACTTGCCTGGGGTCGGTCACAGAGGAAATCCATGGGAGGGCTGGGAATGGAACCCTGACTCAGAGACAACCAGTGCCCTCTTACACACATTCAGGTCACAACTGTGCTATTCGTAGGTCTCATGTGGTCTGTGTACCCCATGCTGGTTCAGCGGACAAAGCAACTGCCTGTCTGCTCAGCCAGAGCTGATTGGCAGACCCACATGGCAGCTGTGCTGTGAAGATAAAAGGGCAGCAAGGCAGGCAGGCAGGGAGACTGCCAGAGGGACGGCGGGACTGCAGAGAGAGGATCCCAGAGAGAGGGGAGACGCAGCTAGACAAACCAACCCACCAAAGAGGGAGACGCTGTGGGGACGATTACAGAGGTAGGAAGTAGCTCAGGGAACACCAAGGGTTTGAGGGGAGGCCTGGTCTGGCTGTCCCTGGCAAGACCCCTGAGCTGGAACCAAGTGGAGTGGGTGGGCCTGGGTTCCCCCGTGTATCCCATCGAGGAGCTCTCCCCTTTATCCTACGGGGCAGAGTCTATTGAGGACCCATTCAGGAGGGATTGGTCCTTGACATGGACTTGACAAATGCAGAGTTGGGTGTGACGTCAGAGGGGAGGACGGAGTCAGATGGGCAAGCCTCTGCAAGGGGATGCTAGCAGATAAAGACCCCCCTGAACAACTCTAACCAACAATGAAAAATCCATTCTGCACATTTACCAGCCAAGGGCCAGTACCTCCCATCAAAGTCGCTGTGAGTTCTGTACAGAGAACAGTGGCACCAGAGTGTCCTTTGGCATTTAAAAAAAAAATTCAATCCATCCACTTTGTACAAAGTGAGTGAAATTCCAGCCCCATTGAAGTCAACAGGAATTTTATCTTTGACTTCAGTGGGACCAGGATTTCACCTTTCCCTAATGAAACTGTGTTGAGTTGTTGCAAATTGGAGAAAGTGAGTGTGTCCACTGTCGGAGGCATCCGTTTCTGTGCATGCCAAAGCAATGAGCATGCTAGAGAAGAACACTTGGGTAAGCTGCACTTTCTGTTTCAGTGGAGGTTTGCTGTTATTTATCTTGCGGATACAGCATCATGGGGGTGTTTTTGTAACTCCTATTCTGCTTGCCTCATCTGTGGCAAACAAGTCATGTAAATATTTTGTCAGATGAGAGAATTATTCCCTACAGTTTGTAAATTGACACTATCAAGGGTAGAAGGAGCCAGAACTGACCTACCTTTTTTGTGTCAGTTCGCAAAGCTTGTGGAATTCTTTGTGGGGTTTCCTTAAAACAAAGAAAAAGAAAAAAAAAGTCAGTGGTTTTTGCAAAAATGTATTATAAAAGGATGGGATTTTCAGAAGCACTGAGTGCTGGGTTCCCTTTGCTCCCATTGAAGCTGATCAGAGCTTAACTGCTCACTTCAATCAGAGCAGAATTAGGCCAGCACTGAGCACTTGTGAAAATCCCACCCAAACAGAGCAGCAGCAGCTCAGCATTCAGGAGGAGGCTGTCATCAATAATAAGCTGCTCTGCAGGGCTATCGAGCGAAGTTTGATCTTGAACCCTGATTGCATGCTGCCTCGTGCAGCACCACAGAGAGGAGGCAAACAACCTGGCCAAAATGTAAAGGTATCAAGTCAGAACCCCAGGGCGTAGCCTGACCGCCATGTTACATCCCTGCTCACTGCATGGTCAAAACATGGGACCTCCGACACGTTAGTGACTATGAACCACCATTGGCACTGATGTGATGTCACTGAAATCAGTGGAGTTACGCCAAGGACGATTGGGCCCACATGCTAATTGTGACTTGTGCAGATGGGAACCATGAGTGGAGTCCACTTTACAACCTGTTGAAATCTGCAGGATAGATGGGCCATTATTTAGGGTCAGACTGTCTCTGGCTGGTGCCAGAGTGCGATAGCCCTTTCCCTCACTCCTTCCCTAGGACCAAGAACAAGTGCAAGGGTAGAGAAAGCTGTCTCTAGGCAACCCCCAGGAAACAAACGTTGTTCCCCCCAGCAGCGCAAAAGTGGAGTAACTTCACTAAAGTCAGTGGTGTTGCTCCAGTTTTACATCGGTGTAAGTGAGAGCTGAACTGGGCCTGGGGACTGCCTGTTTACACTTGTCACATAATTAATTTCAAACATGTGAGCAGTTCCATTGACGTTACGCACATTGCTTAAGTACTTTGCTGGACCACGGCCTATGTCAGTAATGGGTGGAGGGCGGCATGCTCTTTAGACATCAGTGCACAGAGCCTTGGTAAAACACTCCAGTCCTCAAGGTGAAGATGCTCCATGTTGTTGAAGGCCACTCACTTCTGGTTCCATGCTTACAATGGATTTTAGTGGATAATAGCACATTTGGACCATGGGGCTTGCTACTGCATGGTGCTGAGAGGGAGCACCTAATCCAATCGGAGTGCTGAGGATCGCCTGAGAGGGAAGCACCTTGTCCAATGGAAGTGCTGCGCTCTGCTGCAGAGGAAGCACCACATCAAATGGGAGTGCTGAGCACCGCAGGAGAGGGAGCACCACGTCCAATGGGAATTCTGAGCACCGCCTCAGAACGAGCACCTTGTCCAATGGGAGTGCTGCGCTCTGCTGCAGAGGGAGCACCACGTCCAATGGGAGTGCTGAGCACTGCTGGAGAGGGAGCACCACGTCCAATGGGAATGCTGAGTACCGCCTGAGAACGAGCACCTTGTCCAATGGGAGTGCTGCGCTCTGCTGCAGAGGGAGCACCACGTCCAATGGGAGTGCTGAGCACTGCTGCAGAGGGAGCACCACGTCCAATGGGAGTGCTGAGCACTGCTGGAGAGGGAGCACCACGTCCAATGGGAATGCTGAGTACCGCCTGAGAATGAGCACCTTGTCCAATGGGAGTGCTGCGCTCTGCTGCAGAGGGAGCACCACGTCCAATGGGAATGCTGAGTACCGCCTGAGAACGAACACCTTGTCCAATGAGAGTGCTGATCCCCCTTCTTGTGGGGCACATAGTACTTTGCGGAACTGGGCACCATTAGCAGGAAAATAGTGATTCAATTCTCCAATTTTTAAAAACTGTATTTTGTTTGTTTTTTAAATAGTCCCTTCAGATGCCAGACCGCTCTGAACATTCTGGGTCTCTTTATTTTGCTGGGTTTTTTTGGTTGGCTTTTAATTTCTCATTGACAGGGCTGGTGCATTTTGCTCTTAAAAAGACACCTTTTGAGTCTAGAGACCAGGCCCCATCAGAGCCTAAAAATTTAAAATCGCTTCTCATCTTTTGGCAGCATCACTGTAAGACATGGACTCTGGGAATCAAAACTGTCCCTTAGTCAGGGCCTGATCTAGCTTGCACTGAAGACAGTGAGTGAAATTCTCTCTGCCACTTAAGCAGCACAGCAGCCTTATGCTGGCGCCATGCTCAGGGGTGACTAGCACCCCGTGGAGAACAGGGTGCGGCCACTCAGTCCTTCCTCAGGCATAGCTCCCACTGAATACAATCAATGAAACGGGAGACTTCCCTGAATAAGAATGTCACGACTTAGCCCTTATAGGGCAAAATCTTATAAGCTGGATTCTCAACTGATGTCAACCAATGTAGCTCCATTGAAGTCACTAGAGCAACTCCAATATACAGCGGTTGAGGTCTGGCCCTCCTTGTTGTGTAAGGCATAAATACAGAATAAAAATACGACTGAGGAAGGATGATGTTTGTTGTACTTTTCTCCAGTGAGTCCTGGCTGGTCACTGTGTTTATTCCTGCAAAATAACTGCTGCTAATCTCAGGGTACAGAGAAGTTCCCAAACAACTTTTATTTTTAAAAAAGTTAAGAAGTCCGTGTTCAATGTTACCGATTTAGTTTAGCAGGAATAAGTCAGATGCAGTCTCATTTTTGCCATGTAAGTACAAAGAAACGTTCACCTAGGGAATAATAGGTGCTCCAGTATTAGCAACAAAATGTTATTATTTTTGATTATGAGGAGGGACAAAATCATATTTTGTTAAAGATGCCATTTTCCCGCTATATTTGATATGCTGTATAACGCGAAGTCTAAGGACTGGATTTTCTAAAGAGCCCACCACTCATTCGGAGACCAAATTACGGGTAATTCTGAAGAGCCCCCTCTGCGGGTGTGAGCTCCTTTGAAAATAGGGCCCTTATTTAGGTGTCTGTCTGGGAGCAGAGCTCTTTTGAAAATCTGACCCCGTGTAGCATAGATGGCCCTAGACAGGGCCGGCTCCAGCTTTTTTTGCCGCCCCAAGCGGCGAAAAAAAAAAAAAAAAAGATAAAGCTGCGATTGGTGGCACTTCAGCGGCAGCTCTACCGCGCCGCTTCATTCTTTGGTGGCAATTCGGCAGCCGGTCCTTCTCTCTGAGAGGGACCTGCTGCTGAATTGCCACCGAAGACCCGGACCTGCTGCCCCTTTCCATTGGCTGCCCCAAGCACCTGCTTTCTGTGCTGGTGCCTGGAGCCGGCCTTGGCCCTAGAACAGCTCGGATGCTTTTAAGAATGTTTGGATGCTGGAAAAGAGTGAGAGCTTCCAAACACACGCACTTTTATGGGGATTATTTTCTCCTACATTTCTTACTAATAAAGTAGTGAACAAAAGTTTCCTGTGCGCAGATCCAGTACACAGCAGCATCTCAGCATGGAGCCGGAAGATGTACCTCCGGGGAGGATAAAACTGTTGTTGTGTGTGACCACCCTAAAATCCCAGGAGCCAAGAGGATTTTGATGTGGCAACCAAGGAAAATCTGAGCGTGTGTCACTTTTGTTATTGAAGCTGTAAACAAAGCAGTGGTAAAAACCAACGGTGCCTTTTCACAAGCACATTAAACTAACAAAGGAGGCATGTGTTGCTTATGTCGATTGATGGTAAACGGTTTGGGGAATATGCTGGCACATTCTTTTACACCTCAGGCCTTGATCCAACAAAGTATAAAAACACACGTGTAACTTTAAAAATGTGAAGTAGCCTTATAACTTTAAGCACGTGACCACAATGGGCGTGCCCAGGTGCTCAAAGCTGAACGTGCGCGTCAGTGCTTTGCTGGACCAGGGCCTTCGTCTTGATCAGAGTTCTAATTCCGTGTGAGCACGGGGCAGGGGTTTCAAGTGACTAGTGACTTTGGGGGCTTTGGAAAATCAGATCCCTTTAACGGTGTCTCAGGCTGGGCACCCAAAACCACGAGCCACTTTTAAAAATTGTAACTGTGTTCCCAAATTGTGCCATGCCCTTGCCAAGCATAAGGTTCAGTCGTGATTGGGAATATAGGACCCAAACCAACTCTCATTGAACTCAAAGGAAAGGCTTCCACTGTCTTTGGTAGTGTAGGATTTTAACCATAATTTTATACTTTGTTCCCAAATTGCACTTAAACTACCATTGTAACAGGATCACTTGACATTGTAGGGTATAAAGTGCAGATGGGACCCCAATCCCCAGAACAGATCATTATGAGCTGGTGAGGATTTGGATTAGGACTAGTAAAACTAGAAACATCTCAGGTAGTGGAAAATACAATGGAAATTCCCAGTGAATTAACACTGAAGAGAAAGAATGTGCTTGATTTAAAAGCTAACGGTAAGGCAGGAAAGGTCCTTGTCCCATGTTCTGAGTGTATGATGGGCGAAGATAAACAGGGGTATGCTAAAAATCAAATAAGGGCCAGGAAACCATGTTTTCTGCAGACTTACCTCCGGTTGATTGTTTGGTTTCGGCATTTTACATGCAATGTGGTTTTTTTCCCCCACCACTAATGAGTTATTTTAATAGTTAATTATGAAGCCACAGCATAACTATGTGAAATCAAACCATCACTTTGATTTCCTCCACGTGAAAACCAAATGTGGATGCAGGGGAAAATTATTACTTACCTGTGTGCTGCCTCTTTCCTTTCTATTCTATATAGGTTCTTATACCACCCTTATTACCATAGTATTTGAGTATCTTCCAGTAGTGGATTAAGCAACATGATTAACATCTGTGCAAAGTAACTTACTGTATAGCAAAAGCCAAAGCAGAAAGCTTGGCTAATGGACAGAACACAAGTCAGAGGTGTCCCTGTTTATGTTACAACCCGGGGTTTTTATTTTAAAATGAGCCTTCGGGTTCAATTCTGCAGGGTGTTGGTGGCACAGGCCCAGACAGGCTAACTACTTAAGGCCCAGCTTAACTTTAACAGGGTGAGTAGTCCTGCTGAGGTCAGGAGAAGCTGGCTTCTCTGACATTTTGTATAAATCACAGTAAGTGAATAACTAGTGGCAAGGAATTTGGATTTTTAAAATTCTGTCACTTCTAATAATGTGCTAATAGCAACAGAGGTAAAATGTGTTTGTTTCTAACACCTGAGGCCAGATCCTCAGCGGCTGTGAAGGAGTGTAGTTTAACTGAGTGTTATGGAGCTATGCTGCTTTACACTGGCTGAGGATCTGGCTACTGATGTATAAGTTAACAGCATTCTAGGCTACGCCTACATTTACAGCGGGGTGTAGCATACAGATACTGCACACCCAGCTAGCCCAGGTATAAACAGCAGTGTCGATGGTGAGGCACTGCTTAGGCAAACAGAGCACAGACACACCAGAAGCTTAGGGTATATATATCCTACATGGCTCACTCTATACCTCCAAGCAGGGCCGCCTATGTCTACGCTATTTTTAGCAGTGCGGTGTCCCGCTGCCCTCTGCCCTGCCGGAGCCTTTCACTGCCATGTGTAGGTACACACTGCAGTGTGGATGCAGCCTGCTTTTCACTGTGGTATATAGCTACACCTATCCTACACGCTGTCCCAAGTGTAAACAATAAAGCCCTACATGTTGGGCTAAACTCTGCTCTCAGTAAAACTGCGGGTAAATTCTGGGAACATCATTCAATCCATTGAGTTGCTCCAGATTTACACTGGTGTAGCAGGGAATAGAGCATGCCCCTATGCAGTTTTGCCAACTTCAAGAGTTCACAAGTTATGAATCAGGCCCTAAAATCATAACATTGTCTTGATCATGATTTTTTTTAAAAATAATAATTAGGAGTTATTTTTCTTTGTCTCCTGATTTCTGCATCTTTAGATCACACTCAGTTCACATTTTCAGGCTTTTCTCCACAACCATAATGGTTAGAAATTTCCATTTAAAAAGAAAATGAAAATGGAGACTCATAAAATCACCTGCCTCCAGGAGCTGAGGCTTTAAGATAAACCAAATATTGTGAGGGTTGGGATAAAATGATGTGAGTGGGCAACTCTGCCTCTGGTGGGATTTTTTGTTTTGTTTAATCCTGCAGTCTGAATCCAGAGAGAGAGAAATTGACACACAACTTTTGTATCTAATGTGACAACCCAGTTGCACAACTGACTGCTTTTTTTTTCTTTCATTATTAGTTTAGATTGAGTAAACACACAAATGTGTTGCAGATTTTTTAAAAAACTTTTGGGCCAGTCTGGTGTAAAGTCTATTTACAGTGACCTCAAACTTTCCCATGGACTTTAACTTAGGGAACTCGCAGTTTCCCATAAACAGGTATAAGTACCACAACATTTTTTAATCAAAGTAATCATGTGACTGCAAAAATATTCTTTTTTTGGTCTCTTGCAACCAAAAATTGCGTACTTTCTGCTGGATGATAAAAACAAAACGTTCTTGGCTGATTTGCCTGGAATTAAATTAGCAAACATCAAAAAGTATGTAGTTTTCCAAAAACAACATTTCAAAAGTTATAAGTGGTAACTCAGTCATGAAGTGCTAGGATATTTACTTTTCCCCGAATACTCTTTCCATATGTCATCTAATTGTAATGACTGTCATTTTATCTGCCTTAAGTAGAGAGAACTTGTGTAGAACATTAAGCAGTTTTATGCAATGTCCTGTAAATGTTGTATAAAGAAGATTCATGTGTAAACATAAGGGACTCTTCGAGTTAATGTTGAGAAGAGTTATGGGCTTTACTCCACAGTTTGTCCCAGCGGAAAACTTTTACTGGCCATAAATTGTACCACTGTTTTACATAAAGGCCATTAAATCATTCCTAAGGTAAAAATACTAGGTTAGGATTTAGAGTTACAAGAAGTTAGAATCAGCAACTGGATTGTATGTGTGGAGAAAAAGTTGCCTTTATTTTGCTCATCCTGTACAGGAGGGGGAACAGATTTACTGGGATATTGCTGTAATAACTTGGGCCTCACTCCTGCAGTCAATCCTGATGCGCGTGACTAACTTTACTCACAGGACCAGACCCGTTCAAGTGGATGGGGCCATTCAATTTAGTGACGTTTTACATCTGCATCAGTGCTTGCAGAACTGGGCCCTCCCTCTGTTTCTGCATTTATTTTCATAGCGTGCATGCAAATCCTGGGTCTGATCTTGTGAGGTGCTGAGCACCCTAAACAGCCAGCACCTCTTTTAGGCCCTGATCCTGCAAAGGCTTAACTTTACACATGTGAATGGGCCGACAGGCTTCAACAGAATTACTCACATGTGTAGAGATATGCACATGCTGTAGCTTTCGCAGGACGGAGATATTGTGTTGAAGACAGCGCAGAATCATTCAAAGACATGACATAGTTGGCTATAAAGCAGAATAAATTAACTTTGTACAGAAGAACAGTGACACATGACTGATATGTGCATCTGTGAAAAAGATCACACTCAGTTCACTGAAAGGTACAGACTCTTGTCCTGGGGTGAGATCTTGGCACTTTTCAAGTCCATGGGAGTTGTGCCATTGATTTCAGTGGAGCCAGGATTTCACCCGTGGCATGCATACCACTGATCTAAGGTAAACAGCACTGATTTTGGTCCTGCTGCTGCTCCCAAAGAAATCAACAGGAGTTTTGCCATTGACTTCACTTGGAGCATGATCAGGCTTTATTTCCCACACTGTGTTAAATGAACAGCAGATGTGCTCACCTACAGTTCCCCACAAGTGGACGGCAGTGGTATTTGCTAATATTAAAAGCATGTCAGACTTTGTTCTGAACCAGCCCATCCTGTCTGTGTAGCAGAGGGCTTTGTTTTAAGTCACAATACAACTCTGGAAGGTTGGAAGGGGGGAGCAGGGGGAGGAGTACCAGAACTTCCAATGTATTAAAGTAGCAGAGGGTGGAAAAGGCAGACATTGGCCTGTGTGATGCCCCCTGTGATTACAGAAAATGCCCCACCTGAGCACAGTGTATCCTCTATGTGCCACAGGAAGGGAAACCCCCAGGGCTTAATTTGTCATGAAAGAGATGCCAGGGCTCAAGCAATTTTTTTACATTCATAACTGACAGCAAGCCCAGAGGTGTTGGGGCTCTGAACTGCTAAGCCTAGAGGTGCCGGGGCAAAAATTAAGCACTGGAAACCCCTCCTTTCTGCACTGGGCCAATCTGCCCTTGGCTACATATCCGAGGGTTGGATTTAGTCCTTTATCACCAGCGCTCCTCTTGCAGCAGGCAGCAGCCAGACCGTTCAGATACTCAGTGTGATCCTGAATGATTTGGCTTTTGGGGGTAGGGGCTGTCTCCCTCTCTCTTGCATGGAGACTATCACAATGGGACCTGATCTCAGTTGGGACCTCTGGGTGCTACAGCGACGACTACCGTTAATAATTTGAAAGCCAAACCATCGTTCAAGTATTGTGTGCAATGTTTTGGCAGAGCGTGGACCTGGATGACCACAACGAACCTGAGATTAGAAGAGTTTCTAATTCCTCCATAGTTGAAAACGGACACCAGTCTTTGGCAGGTAAGAGAAGAGAAATGCTTGAAATGAGTCTTTTCAAGATCAACTTTGAATGCAAAATATTGCTCCTGGTCAAGAGCTCAATTCTGTCTACTGAGCAGCTCTCTGATGTCGCCAGTGTCTTACTCTGGAACTGTTTCAGCATGAATGCTGTGCTAAGGCCCTGATCCTGAAACACTTAGGTATATGCTTGATTTTATTACCATGAGTAGTAACCATTAACTTGTTAAGCATGTGCCTAAGGGTCTGCAGAATCGGGGCCTAAGACCCATCATCAGCTTGACTTCCAATTACGATAACAGGACTTTGTATTCTGAATGCCTTCCTGTTCATGCATTTCAAAGGACTTTGCAAACTATTAATTAACTCTCACCACCTGTCTGTGGGAAAGGTCTTATTATCTCTATTTCTCAAAAGAGGAAACTGAGGCACAGAAGGTTTAAGTGAACCAAGAAAGAACAAAGGAGTCCTGCCTCCTAACCCCCAGCAGTAGAGCATGAGAGTTAGTGGCCCTAAAAGGAAACATAGTAGACTAGTCATCTGAAGAAGCTTTTCTAATTAAGACTATTAAAGAGTAGAATATGATCAGTTACTTCCAACTTACATCTGAGTCTGTGCATAAATGACAATCAGCTAGGGGGAAATTTGATTGTTATTCCCAGGCTTTCCTAAAATAAAATTAAATAAAGCCATGGTGCATAGATATCGTTTTGTATTTTTAAAGATATCTGTCAATAAAAGTATTTCTCTCTCCTTGTTTTCTTTAATACCCTAGGTCAGGCAAAAGTCTCACAAGAAGTGACCTCTTCCTTTCAGATGTCAAACTCGTCCCCTGAGGAACATGCCCCTGCAGTAACCTTGCGGATGCCCCACCTTCCTGTTACTGCAGTAACAAGAGTATCAGAGAAGTTTTCAGGAGAAACCTCTGCCTTATCAGGAACGAGTAATGCTACCAGTGGCCTGATAGGGCAGAGCAGGAGCCAGAATGAGGCTGTGATGAAAACTTCCAGCCAATCAGGTAAAAGAAATGTCCAGGTATGAAAATAATTTGCTCACTGAAGCCAGCTCTGATTTAAAAAAATAATACAACAGAAGCTCATATAATTTGATTCTTGTTCACACTATTCAGCCGCCTTCTTTTCTGAACTGCACTTCATGCAAAGGTTAGCGGCTGTGATGTTTGTAGTCCAGTGTATCTGAGCCTCAGTCACACACTGCAGATTTTACATAGACGTTGCTCCCATTGGGGTTAGATAGGACCTGATCCAAAGCCTGCTGAAGTCAGTGAAAGTCTTTCCATTGACTACAGCAGTTTTGGGATCAAGCCCGTAGTGGTTTGCACACAACTTCCCTGTGAGGAAGGTCTTGTTGTTTCTGTTTTACAGATGAGGAAACTCAGGTGCAGAAAGTTCCAGTGACCTGCCTGAGATTTCAAAGAGGAGTGAGCAATGCAGCCCGGAATAAAACAAAGGAGTCCTGACTAGAGCGGGTTGGAAAATAGGAGGGAGGGGGGTGCATGGACCTGATTCTCCTATTGCACCAGTCTGACACTGATGGAACGCCATTGAACTCCTGATTTGTGAAAGGAAGGTCCAGCCCCATTGCCAACAAGAGAAATTGTGTCCATTTAAATAAAAAATCCCTCCTCTCTACCTGCCCTTTTTTTAAAACAAAGAAACAAGCAAACGGCTCCTCTGTCTTTTTTGCTTTTCAGTGACTGCTGTGAAGACCTGGAATTCAAGTTCCGTGAGAACAATGGGCACCTCCATAGCTGCAGGTGGGTGTTATTTTCTCTGCCCTTCAGCATGGAAGGTATATCCCAAACCCACATAATTATGCTAAACAGTACAAGGAAGCCAGTGCTGCAGCACTTGGGGGTTCAGATCTGGTCCCATCTCTACTGAGTAGGATTTGTCTATCCACTAATCTTTAATTGGATGGTTATATTACATCAGTATGTAGTAACACTAAGAGCATTACAAGGCTGCATGCAGAGGTCCAGTTTAGCCCCACTGAAGTCAAGGTGAGTCTTTCCATTGACTTCAGTGAGAGTCAATAAATCAGTTCTTAGCAGAGGGCAATGGTCCATTCAGACTCAGGGCATGTCTACACATCCAAAGCTGTTCATGGGACAGCCTACCCAAGCAAGCTTGAATCCAGCTAGCGCAGGTAACGGCAGCGAAGATAGTGCCACGTGGGCTTCAGAGCTGGCTAGCGTGGCAAGTACATGCCCAGGGACTGTGCCAGTCTTGAAATACTTGCGCTGAATCCCGTGCTATACTGTCTTCACTGCTATTGTTCACCTGTGCTAGCTGGATTCAGAAGAGCTCTGGTAGGCTAGCCTGCACACACTTTTTGCTGTGTAGACATGCCCTTGAGAGTACTTTGCCACTGGGGTTTGGTTTTACAAACCCTGAAGATGATCCAGCCAGAGCAAAGAAAGGCCTTCAGTTTATTTGGGATTTTCCACAATGCCCTTTGTCCTTACCACAAACACTTCATAAATCACACTCTCAGAAGGGAATTTATTCTCTTCGCTTTCTAATGGTTTGTCTCGCACTGAGGCCAGGGTGCTACCAGATCAGACTGATTTTGCGTTCTTTGCTGTACATTGGGGCAAACTTGATTTTCTGGAGGAGAGAACGACCAGACCTCTCAGCTGCAGGGAATGTGGTAGGAGTAAGAGCTGTGTGAAGCTGCAGCCCGGAGAACTGGTGGGAAAAGACTTTAACATGGGTGGTATTCAAATGAAGGCAGATCAAACCCTGGTACATATCAGGAAAGCTGCTAAACAATGCTGCTTTGGGAGAGCAGCCACACACCACCACCATGCCAAAGCAAATTCACTGGAGGAGCCTTAGGGATGGGTAGCATGGTTTGAAAACTGAACTTTTCAACATCTGACCCCTTCTTCAAGTCACAAATGTGTAAAAGGACAAAATGCCTCAGACTCTTAATTCACGGCTAAACAAATGACTTGAATGCTCTCCAAAAATGCTGTTAGTCCACATCACCAAGCTATTACTCTCTGTAGACAACAAAGCCATTTGGAACCGATTTGCATGATCAGTTCAGCAGGGATGCAAAAATGACACAGCCTAGAAAACGCATTACTTCTTAGCACAAGAGGCTCCCACAGGCTTGCAAGGTGAGGATCCAGATCAGCTCTGGGCAGAAGAGCACAGGAAAACTAGTCCCTTCACAGTCCAGGGATTAAACCTGAGATGAAGAATCTTCACATTCGGTTTTCAAAGGGCAATTAAGTTTACACTTGAAAACCTAGGACCCAATTGCCTTTTCATTTACAGTACCAGGGAGTATATCAATGAGGTCGACGCAGGTACATGCATATGAAACGGATGGAGAAGAGAACCAGCCCCTTAGTGTTAATCCTTCGTTCCCGAGCACAAGTACTGAACAGGTGGTGGAACTAAAGTAGCCTGTAGTGCAGCGACTTTAAATTATATTAGCCTCCGCACGGCTGCTTATGGCCTGCCAGAATGACCACAGCCGTCTACGATATAGTACCTTTTCCTCCTGCCCTGGCTCCATCTCCAGCATGCCCTCTACTCTGGGACTGGCGGGAGGGCCAGTGTAGGTCTGCCTGTGGAGTCCCAGCACAGTGTCTGCACCAGGGGAATTGTCCTGTGGCCCCTTGGGAGCTGTTTATTGCCCCTGTATGCGACTATAGTGATGTCTGGTGCCTGGGACAGTGGGGAGAATCTCTCCCCAGGAAATCATTAGCTCATGCTGGCAGAGGTCTTTTATAGAGAAAGCTGCAACTTTTCATTGCTGTGAGTAAGAATAAATGCATGGCCACATGTCAGGAAATAGATTAAAAACATGTGTGGGAAGAGGAGAAAATACTTTCAACACTGATGCATCTTGTTTTTCTTGCTGTTTATACAGAGAAAAGCACTTCCGTCACAAAGTCTATGTCAGCCATGAGCTATGGATTGACTAGTGGAACCAAAGCTAGTGAAAGGTAGGATCTTCCTTTGACTGTTTCAGTGAGACTTTTTCTGAGTGTGTTCAACGTAGCCTAAATGCAGAGGTGTTCTGTTGACTCATCTTGGCATCCAGACCAAGTGTGTCCTACTGGCTCCAGTCCACAAAAGGGTTTGAGTGTCTCTGAGGCAGAAGGAACTAGAGACTTGAACAAAGAGAGATCCTGCAGGTTTTCTCAGGATCTGTCAAGCTCACGCTGATGCTTAGACTGAGATTAGTTTGTCACGTAATTTAATAGCAAAGGCAAACCCAGAAATGGGTTACTGTGTTAGGAGCAGGTTGGGAATAGCATGTGGTTAGCTGCCCTGCATTACAGGATAAGGGAAGGATGGGCTTATGGGTCAGGCACTAGCATGGGAGATCTTGGTTCAGTTCCTGGCTCTACTTTAGACTCCCTGTGTGACTTGGGAGGAGTCCCTTAATCTCTCTGTACTTCAGCACCCCTCCTGTAAAATGAGGATAACATTTCCCTATGTGTTGGAAAGAGAAGTCCATTACTTTGTGTGAGGTGCTCAGCAATTGGGGGCCACATAAGTACCGAGATAATTTGATAACCTTTGATCTAGCCGGTTCCCCCAGCCAGTGCAGGATTGTTCTCTGCAGTAGATACTTTATCGTGCTTTAGCTAGGTTAGTGACCTGCCTTCATGCATGGAGTGTCCCACTCTCATACAAATCTCACTGTCAGAACGCACCAAGTCCAGAACCTTGATACTGATTGCCACATTGCCAGCCCTGTTCTAATCCCAGCGTGAACAGGCACAGATGGGATGTAAAAAGCTTCAATTGTCCTTTAATAGCCATGCCCGGGCCTCTGAAAACTCCTTTTAAAGCACTCAGCTGTGTAAAAGTTGTTATTTTGGGTCTATTTTTGGCACTTGAATACATGACCCCTATCAACCATCCTTAGTTTGACTGGCCTGCAGCTTAGCTTACAGCTTTAAGTTTCTAAACTCCTTAAAGGACACACTATGACTTTCTGCCTTCACTCCTAAAGGCTGACTACCACACCTTTTTGAATAACTCAGTCACAGTTGTTTAGTATAGGATTACACAGTATCACAATTACTGTGGCAATATCACGGCATCCTCAGCATGCAAAACCTCATCAAGAAAAAGGGTAGCACAGATTACATAACCCTCTTAAACTGGGCTTGCATCTGCCCTGAAAATTTCCCTGAACAGGGTTTTACGTTTCTTATGAACAACTAATAAGTTAGGATGCGATACCAGCTCCTTGGTGGCTAAGACATAGAAGAATGATCATCATGGGCTTAATATATGGGACTTAGAGTCAGTAGATCCGGGTTTGATTCACAGCTCTGCCCCAGATAATGTGTGATCTGGAGCCAGTCAGTGCCTTGATTTGTGCCTCAGTTTCCCCTGGTTGGAAATGGTGGTAACACACCCTCCTTCACATGTGTACTAGGTGGCTTAAATCACTAATATTGGTCAAGTGCTTTGGGAACCTCAAATAGAAGTGCAAAGCGATATATAATCCTATATAACAGGGGTCAGCAACCTTTCAGAAGTGGTGTGCCGAGTCTTCACTTATTCACTCTAATTTAAGGTTTTGCGCACCAGTAATACATTTTAACGTTTTTAGAAGGTCTCTTTCTATAAGTCTATATTATAGAACTAAACTATTGTTGTATGTAAAGTAAATAAGGTTTTTAAAATGTTTAAGAAGCTTCATTTGAAATTAAATTAAAATGCAGAGCCCCCCGGACCGGTGGCCAGGACCCGGGCAGTGTGAGTGCCACTGAAAATCAGCTCGCGTGCCGCCTTCGGCACATGTGCCATAGGTTGCCTACCCCTGCTATATAATATAATCCAACTGGCCTGCTGGTGTAAATTGGCCTGGGTCCATTGGAGGCAGTGGAGCTACATTGACTTATAGGAGCCAAAGATTGGTCTTGGTATGAGTGACTTAGGAGCCCAAGTACCAAATGTGACTTATGCTCTTAGATGCCTAAATCTCATTGGAAATTAATGAGGATTCAGACCTTATGTGCCTAACACTTAGACTTTTAAAGGGATTCAGGAGTTGCTCTGCTCAGAATTACAACGCCTGATTTAGATGGCTAAGTCCCATTTTCAAAAGTGACTTAGGTGCTTAAATAAATATCTATGCCTAACTCCCACTGATTTGAATGGGAGTTAGGCATCTAAATACCCTTGGAGACCTAGCCTTTTGCAGTCTACATCCTATTGACTTTCAGTGAGATCTAGGTTCCCAAATACCCAAGTTACTTTTGAAAATGGCTAAGTTATTCACATGCTTTTGAAAATAATTTATTCCATGTGTTTAGGATGCTGAAGTTTTGCTGTTACTGATCTCAGTGCTTTGTGGTGATACCCAATGTTCCGGATAGTTTCTCGTAGACTGTTTTTGGTGTTCTCTTTCAGCAATACCATTGACAGTTACTATGATGTGACACCCAAATCCTGTTCCCCACCTCCGACTGTACATCGCCAAGTGGAACGGAGGCGAGAGCTGGTGCGGTCTCAGACGTTGCCGCGCACTTCAGGAACGCAGGCCAGGAAAGCGCTCTTTGAGAAATTTGAGCAGGACAGTGGAAAGTACGTCACTCCTTAGTCCCTCTCGCATCCAAAGGGGGCTCAGTACTGGGAAAATATTCTGCTAATGACTTATAGCAGAGGGATCTCCAGACTTGGAAATTTGAGCACAGGAAATCTGGGGCCTGATCCAGCTCCACTGAAGGCAGTGGGAGAATTTCCAGTGGGTATTGGCTCAAGCCCTTGGTGGACATTCCAACCAAGAATGAAGATTCAGTAATGTCAGGCGGTCAACCTGAAAAGAACCAAAGCCAGGAAATTCAGAGCTCAAGCTGTTATATATTCACCCTCCTGGCCCAGCGGGTGTTGTAAAAACCTCCCTCTGGCTGGCTCATAAAAGGAGACGGATTTCATGGTTTTCTATTGTTACTCGAGAGCCAACAATGTGTACTGTGCTTTACAGGACATGGTCCTTGCCTCAATGTTTATACTGTAAATAGAAGCTAGAGATGAAATTCTGACTCTTTTGAAGTCAATAGGGGTTTTCCCTTTAGCGTGATTAGGGCCAGGATTTCCCCTATGCATGCCTCACATAGGCAAGGGGTGGCAAAAAAAAGGTTGTGTTTATGGGCTCGTTACTGTCTCTGTCAGGGCATGCAGCTGCCGGGAAGACGTTAGGATTAGTCTCCTCTCGTCAAGGTTTTCTCCCTTTTCTTCTTCTAGAGGAAAAGGAGAGTCCAAAGCAAAGCTGAAGCGGTCACAGAGTTTTGGGGTCGCCAGTGCAAGCAGCATTAAGCAGATTCTACTGGACTGGTGTCGCTCCAAAACCATAGGATACAAGGTGAGAGGATGTCACTGCTTTCCATTTTAATTATTTCCGGGAACGTATTTGAGTATTTCTAGAGAAACTTCACTCAGAAAGTGTGTTCCATAGCAAGTGACTCTGAAATGCACTAGACAATGGGTTACATTTATCACTGGTCTCCAATCCCCCCGAGAAACTGTGTGTGTATTGCTTAGTTCATTGGAAGCCAATAAGACTACTCACATCACTGCAGTTAGTGCTTAAGGGCTAGATTGTTTAAAATATTTAGGCACTCAACTCGCCATAAGAGTTAGGCGCCTAAATAGCTTTAAAAATCTGGCCCTCGCTGCTTTGCTGGATTGAGGTCTGGATTGTGTGTGTTTACAGGATCCATCTTACGTCTCTGCACTCTCTGCTAATTGTAGAGTGTGTCTCCTTTATTTTATATAATGAGATGCAGATGGGGCTGGAGATTACTTGGTAGTACTATTACCTGGAGACCAGGATAACTTTGTTATGCCGTAGCCCAGACTGCTCTATATTGGAATTAGAGATGTTTAATCAGATTAAATGCTTGAGGTTAAATTCTCCCAGTTTCAGCACGTTCATGTCTGTGGGATGGCTCTAGTGTAACTGAAGAGAATCTGGCCTGGGGGAGGTCCCGTTAGAGTTGCATAGCATTAAACTGCATTGCCTAATGCAATTGCCAGGGGAAAGGGACAATTTCTTAGATTTATAAGAACAAAAGAATGCCCATTCCACAGTGCCGTTCTGAGAAAACAAAATATAATTGTTGTTGAACTCTAAACTCAGGGGTATATTCCAACCGATGAAACCATCAGGGTCTGACTTCTGTATGGTGGGGAAAAGTCTAGCACCACGAGGCAAAAAGAGCCCAGTTCCATTTTGTTACATGGGTGCAAATCCAGAATTACATTAGCTCTTTGCTGTAATGGCAAATGGGCCAGTTTCTGCACAGTCCTACACTGTGTGCCGTTCCAGTGGGCCAAAGTGTCCCCTCATTTACCTTCAGACAACGCCCTTAAAGTTCACAGGGCTATTCAGAGTGCAAGTCAGTACTAATTTGACCCTAAATGTATAGCAAGCAATACAGATTAGTCTTTATACAACACTAAGCACTGCACAGAAAAATACCATCCTCCGGCTAGTGACTACTCCATAGGGCTCAGTAATGCTCTCAGTTTAGAGTAGACAAAGAGAGTCGCATCCAATGCCCATTGAAATTAATGGCAGTCTTTCCATTGTCTTCATTGGGCTTTGGATCAGGCCTGTGGACTACACATCTGCTTTGCACCTGCGCTAACTTTCACAAAAGGGCCGAGGATGCCAATTCTCCTCTTAGCCCAAATAACGTAATGGGTGTACAAACAAGGAAACAAAAACCATCAGGCATCTGCTGCGTACTCTGCATGTCCCCTTTGGTGAGTAAGAGAAGGTCAAGTATACAGCAGTTCCCAGCTCTGTACACAGCCCTGAAGCTCTGTTTGCATTCTGACAGCACCTTGATCTGCAGAACTTCTCCTCGAGTTGGAGTGACGGGATGGCATTCTGTGCCCTCGTGCATTCTTTCTTCCCCGAAGCCTTCGATTATAATGCGCTTGACCCAGCTAACCGCAAGCAGAACTTTGAGCTGGCTTTCACCATGGCTGAGTGAGTATCATTTTAGATCTCTGTGAAGTGCATCCAGTTAAAGTCTCACAAGACTGTGATCATTTCTCTCTCATACCCGGCATCACACGCTCACACTTATAATGCCAAAAAAGGGGAGTAAGACTTCACAAGACATCACATAAAGCAGGAGGCTCAGGAATCAAGAGAGGCATTTTTAGCAGATGACTGGTAATCAATAAGTTGTTGCAAAGAAACTCCAGGGCTCTTTGGATTCATGCACTCAGATTCTTGCCTGCCAGCTCCAGTTCTCCCTATCAACCAGATTCATCCCAAAGTTATAGCTATTATATACACAAGGGATTTAGGAGCATCAGTACCATTTGAAAATCTCCCCGTCAGCACTTAGGAGCATCTCCCCCATGATGCTTAGCACCAGACTATCTATAAAGCACTTACCACTGCAGCTTCTAATAGCTGGGTTCTACTTCCACAGCAATCTATGGCAGTCTTGCTACTGCCATCCGTGGGAGGCAGGACTGGGTCTTCAGAGAGCGGGTACGTGCACTAACCTGACGTTCTGATGCACTTGATTTAGGTCTGGAAATTCATGGGTTTCACTTTAACACTTTCTGGAGACTTAACTTGATCTTTCTATTGCACACCACAGAACTTCCATTCAGGTTCCATTCAGTAGCTTAAGTCAACCTGGGCTGCTGTCTAATCAGATGTTGTTTCCCTCTAGTCCTTTGAGGGAAATGAGTTAAAATAGCTTTTACAACTTCTGCTGACAGTTATTACTGCATGTTCCCGACAGGTGGCTTTTCTAAATCCATGTAAATACCCATCTAGAAAGCTCTTAAACCTTATACATTTTATTAATTGAGATTTGGAAAAAACCAGAAATGGTCTTAAGATGGATTACTAGTAACTATGACAAAATAACCAGATCAGACCATATGACTCATAAGTGTTGACAGCCTATTGGATTTCAGTGTAGCAGAGAACAGAATACATGCACTTTCCTTAAGACAGCTGGAGGGTGGGTTGTACAAGGTGACTTACAGGCAGTGGAAAATACAAGCAAACTGAATTTAAAAGAAGTTGTTATTCCATTGTTAGAAAATTGGGTCACTTTAAAAATTACTCTCAGCCAGATCCTGTAAATTGGCGTAGCTCCGTTGATTTTAATGGTGTTACACTGATTTACAGCAGCTCGGGATCTGCCCCTCCTACTTTAACTTAGGAGGTCAAGGATTCTTTGCCTTTGAGTTGAAAAGTTTAGGATACGGAACCAGGAACCAAAACAACAGTCCCAAGAGTCGTGATACCATGGTGCCTAATCAGTCAAACTCACATTTACAGTACTCTAACTCGGCAGGTAGGAGAACTGCCTTTTGGCATCCCCTGCAAGGGAACAAGAGTGGCTAGTGCAAGGACACTTGCAATGAGAGATTTATCCCCCTCCCACCCACCTCTCAGCGAGCCTGTCATGGCAAAGTATGTGCAAGACACGGCCAATGTCTTTATTTTTCTATAGCTGTAAAATGATGTTGATCCGTGAAATAAACACAAAATTAAGTGGCAAAACAAATGTAAAACGTGCATCGGTCAAGAGGCTGCACGTGAGTTAACACAGGAGATAGCGAGTACAGTGGAATGCAATACCAAAGCTCTTTTACCGGTCCTGCTATGCATGCTTACAGTATGTATAGAACCAGTATGCCGCTGACATATATACACAGCATGATTCTGTGTACTTGCGTTTCTGCAACGGACAGTTTTCTTGAACTGAATTTTCTCCTGACTTTTGGGTGACTAAGGAACATACGCTCAGACCCTCATGTTTTGTTGTTTTTGTTTTAGTGGAATACCATTGTTATTTAGAGCAACACTTCTTTTGCTTTGTGAAATACTGTTAGGAGGGAGGAAAGTTATGTCTGTACACTCTTCTCATTGCAAATTAAAGCAATTAAAATGTCAACAACAGAGCCCTAGGCTAACACACACATTTGTCTAAGGGCCCATCTCTGCTGGGGAGTGATTTGTACCAGTGTAGTTAGACAGGCACAAATCTCAGTGTAGATGTGCTGCACCACTGCAACTTAGTGTGGTTTGAAACTGGAGTAAGCTGCAGCATGGCTTGTCTACACAATGCGTTAGTGCGCATCGGTGGGGTGTGAATTGTAGTGTACACCAGCATGTTGTATGCTAACTGGCCCACATGCACCCTACACTGAAAGCTAACCTACGCTAAACGTTCCGTAGTGAGTGTTGAGTCCTGTTTCAAACAGTACTATGTCAACACGCACTAGGGAACTTTTAATGCACACCAGCTGGCTCCACACAGGCCAGTTAATGTGTAACATGTTAGTGTGCACTAGAATTTACACCCCACAGATGCAGACTAACACACAGTGTAGACAAGGCCCCAGTATTTATCAGTGCAGAACATTTACACTAGTAGTGGCACTAGTGTAGCTACATTGGCACAAATACCCTTTAGGTTGGTCTATACTGGGGTACATCTACACAGGGATAAAAAACCGCCGGCTGGCCCGGGTCAGCTGACCTGAGCTCATGGGGCTCGGACTCTGTAAAACTGCTGTCTAGATGTTCAGGCTTGGGATGGAGCTCAAGCTGCAGGACCCTGCAGAGATGGAAAGTCCCTATGGTCTATGCAGCAATTTGTAGCCCTGGAGCCGGAGCCCAGGTCAGCTGCAGCCATGCCACGGTCTTTTATCTCTGTGCAGACATACTCTAAGGGTAGGGCTACACTTACCGCGCGGGTCGACGCGGAGAGTTCGACTTCTCGGAGTTCGAACTATCGCGTCTAATCTAGACGCGATAGTTCGAACTCCCCGCGCGCTCCGGTACTCCACCACTGCAAACGGCGGTGGCGGAGTCGACCTTGGAGCCGCGGACTTCGATCCCGCGGCGTCTGGACAGGTGAGTAGTTCGAACTAGGGTACTTCGAATTCAGCTCCGCTATTCACGTAGCTGAATTTGCGTACCCTAGTTCGACCCCCCTTCTTAGTGTAGAGCAGGCCTAAGTCTCTTAACTAGGACTTGAAAAATATTTAGTACTATTTTGTTCCATAGATGGTAGCAAGAAAAGAAAAACTACCAAGAGATGCTGTCTGGTGATTATAGACCACAGAACTCTCCCAGTGTCACATGGAGCACAGGTTCACTTGCTATTAAAGGCAGAGCTGAGTTAATTGTGTTTCCCAGCTGCAAAGGTCTGCAGATACATCCCTCCAGACTTCTGCAGCTGTTTCTTCTATTGCAGGCCAGTGGGAACTTCAGATGATGTTTCCTCTCTTTCTTCCCAAGAGTAAACAGCAGGAACAAAGCTTTGGCACAGTCAGCACTGTCAAGACCAAATCCAGGCTAATGAAGGCACAGATGGCCTAATGGAGAATGTAGTATTAGCAATATTCTTGTTAAAACCCTAATATGTGCTCGCTCATTGTAGCTTCATAACGGACCTGACGTCTGAAACTCTGTGCTGTGCTATAAAAGCTAATCTTTCCATTAGGCCAGAGGTCAACATGTACTGGGAGTGTTCAAAGTTAAAATCAAGAACCAGACAGCAGTCAAAGCAAATCACAAGGAAAGCTCTGAAGTGCTACAGTTTATGGAAGGTGGCTCATTTTAACAGTTTAAAGCATTCCATTAAATTCCGTTCTGCTGTTTTCTGCACCGAGAAACATTTACTGGTCTTAAGCGGTTTGACATTAGACTGAAGCTTTATTAGGCAATTGCTGCAATGTAAGTGTGTCATCTGAGTGGGATGATTTTATAAGCACTTCATTTAAACCAGCCTTACAGTGTTATTTCACTACTCTTTGGGAAATTGGTTCTATATCCTGTATTTGGACAGAGAAGAAGAATCTATATCCTTTCTAGCTTTTTATGATACAGGTAATAGGTGACACTTACTGAACTTTTCCAGTAACCCTTAACAAAGAAACCGAGGTTTACAGAACAAAGAAACCAAGGTTTACAGAAGCCTCAGGGAGTTAGGCATCCAAGTCTCATTGACATTCAGTGGGAATTGGGCAACTAATTCTTAAACCCCTTTGAAAATCCCACACTAATACCCGATTTAGATGAGGTTTGCATGCGAATCTAGCCTCTCTGGAAAGATCAAAAGGATGCAGCAAGTGGTTTAGTTTTCTGGAGTGAGATTTGCAAGTCTCCTCCTGTTGATGTTCATGAAAGTTGACTTCAGTGGGAGCAGAGAGAGGCTAGCGTTGTGCATGTCTGAAAAATCTCAGCCCTGGTTGTCAGGGGAATCTCTGTAAAACACATAGAGGGGTAACACCACGCAGTTGCGTCATCCTGCGTGTTTTGGCACACTGGCTCAGTGAATGAGACCAGCCAGGGTTTGCTAAATTCATAACAAAGGGGAACTTTTCAGCTATTTGATAATTTTGTTTAATTACAGAAGGAAGGAATTTTTTAGCTGTTTGACCCAATGTAAACATGACTCATACGCGGTTGCTGTGCAGTTTAACTCGGGTAACAATAAGAACGCTCCATGGGGTACAGAGTCAGGTTCAGCATGCTCTTTCCAAATAATCACAGGATGCAGCAATGCACGGCTACAGGCGCCTACAACTTTTGATGTAGCGTCAAACACTGTTACACTGACGTACAGTAGGGCCCCCTCAGAGTGAAGTTTTTCAAATCAAAACTTCACTAGAACTGGAATCACCATTTGCCATGAAGCGAAACACTCACCATAAAGGCCGTGCACTGTATTTGAGCTCGCTGCAAGCGAGGTCAGTCACAGATAAATAAAATGATTGGGGAAGATCATCTTTCCTACGCCTGCGGCTGATAAACAAATCACAAGAGTGTGCGTCATGATTTTTTAGCAGGTTGGTATCTGACATGAACTGTAATAGAATGCCTGGCCTCTCAAGTGCCTCTCATTGCACGGGGTGGCTCTTTACAGTTCTGGTTTAGTCGGGAAATTCCCCTTTTCTCAGGACTCTCTTAGGTTTCCTTATGGTTACCACCACCCCAGCCTAGGGCTGGTTTAATAATATTTATGGTTCAAAACAAAGTCCTCAAATAAAGTCCATCACCACCGCACACATGTTCATACTCAGCTTGAGCATGCGCAGCCAGTCCTGGAGCAATTTTTCTGTCCCCATTGGCTCTTCACCGAGCAGCCACTCTCAGCCCTTCCGAGCTGGAATTCAGCCTTCTCACGCACTAGCCCTCCCACAGCAGCCTCACCAGCCTGAGCTGAGAGAGATCAGTGGGTAGTCAACCTTCCCCTACTATTGACTGCCCCTTTATAAGGCCCACGTGCTTTCCTTTAAGCCCAGTTGGGTAGCAGGTAATCAGTCCCAGGTGTACTGGACTTCTCCCTCCCTCTCGAAGGGACCAGGCATCCTGTGGCCCAAACCCAGCTTTTTTCCATAGCCTATATAAGAAAAAGACCCAAAAATCAGGACTGTTCCTATAAAATCGGGACATTTGGTCACCCTACCATGAGGGAAAAAAAAAAAAAGGTGGAACAGGAATTTTCTCTGGTTACAGAAAATGGCAGCCTTCAGGCTTGACCGTTTCAGTGTTAACTACGTTATATAAATTTCTTTGAGAGAAAATTCCTCTGTTTGATACAAGCCCAAATGATTCCAATACTGGGGTAGCAAATGGATACTGGAAATAGTTGGCGATAACCCTTTGTTTGATGGCTCTGTTTTGGGATTACTGCAGGAAACTGGCTCACTGCGACCGCCTGATAGAAGTGGACGACATGATGGTGATGGGACGCAAGCCAGATCCCATGTGCGTTTTCACCTACGTACAGTCACTATACAATCACCTGCGCCGCTTTGAATAAACCCACTGGGAAGCTTGAACACAACCCCATACTGAGACGACCCTGGTGTTTTCTCAACAAAAGGAGAGCAGTGTTTTGAGAATAGAGCGCGGCCATTATTGTTCACTCTGAAGCTTGTTACCGTCCCTATGCTTGCATTCAGCCATGTCACTGCTTACACTGTTGCCAAGCAGGGCCCCAAAGTGTTGATCACAGCAGTGGGCCAGTAAAACACAGGAAAAGCATAGGGAAAGGCAGAAATCGTCATTCTGGTGCTAGTGATAAGTTGTTTTAAATACAGTTGTGTTAAAAGATTGAAGAAAACTAAAATATAAGTCTCCTTATAGTCAGCTTGGGACACATGGCTCTGTATGGTAAGAGCACCTTTGTTTCAAAGTCATTCTCTCCTACCATAGTTTAAGCCACACAGGATAACGTAGATACGTTTTCTACTCCTCTGTCCAGTGTAGCACACAGGAAACAGAAGGTAGTTTACACCAAGACTTTACAAAGGAAGGCAGCCTCTGCTCTAGTGAATACAAGTTATCACTGCCCTCAGGGGTGTTTATTCTGTTGTGTGCGTGCGCGCACACACAACATAACAACCGCTGGTGGGGGTTCTTACAAATCAGTGGCCCATATGGGGATTGGAACCACAGCACAGGCCTTTGCCACGTAAGCTAAAGGAGTTACACACTTCACTTGCAGCAGTAGTAGGCTATTATCTTTTATCTGCATCAGCCACTAGAGACAAGGGACACAATCCACTTAGCATCTGAGCTCAAATCCCCATATAGGCTATTACTGTGTAACAAACTCCACCAGCATGTGCCGGGGAGGTCAAACCTAAAATCTTTTGCTCAAGTGGCTGGTTGAGGTCCTGGCTTAAGTCCTTGCTAAGAAGGCATGGGAGGAGTGGGGCTGTTACTTGTATGCATTTATGTACACGGTCATAACTTCAGTGCTTACAAAGCAGCGAAGATTAACTGCTCAGGAGTCCTATTTAACAGGTATAACACAGGCAGCAGCAGAGGAAGCTGCCCAGCAATGTGCCTCCACCCCAGCCCTAGGAGCGATCTCCATGACCCATTCCATCCTCGGCCTCCCTGCTGAGGGAGTCTGCTAAGGTGCCACTAAATGATTTGGGAGTTTTGGATCACCTTGGACTATTTCTGATCTCAGTTAACCCTCATTAAGCCTCAGTAACCCCATCAACTTCAGTGGTGTTATTCCACATTTACACCTGTGAAAAAAAGATCAGGTTCCACCCTCTGGCTTCTGTTCACTAGATCAGCAGCTTTGTTTTTGCAATGAACGTAAAAAACTGAAGTCTCATCCCCCACAGAACAAACTAATAGAAAGTACAATAGAAAGCCAGGCAAGCAGATTGCTCTTGCTAAAGAATGTTTTTTTACCTGCATCTGTTCCTGTTCCTCACAGATATTTATAAAAATGACTTTGGTTCTGTATTGACGACCATTTATAATAAAATATATGTCAAACTCCTTTTGGCTGAGTGCTTCTGGCTGAGTGGAGGATACAGCGGGAAAGAGATTCCCGAGAAGTTTTTTCAAAATGGAAATATATTCAGAATTTAAAGGAAAAACACACTGGGACCCATTGTGATCTCAGTCATAGGGCTGTAAATCCAGAGCAACGTTGTTGGCTTCAGGACATGACTAAAACTGCTGGGTCCTACTGCAGTACAAAGGATAGTAATATTTAGTAAGCTACAACTATTTGCATGGTAGGGACTATCACAGCTGCTCTGAGTGTCGTGCTCCCTACCAAGCCTCCTCCCCTTCATCTACACTGAGATGATCCACTGCTAAGGATAGTAGCCTAGGACGCAGACTGAATTCAAGTCCCTGCTCTGCCACTGACATCCTGTGTGACCTGGGCCAAGTCACTTAGTCTCTCTCAGCCTCAGTTGCTCATCTGTACAACAGGGAAAACAGCACTGTCCTACCGCCCAGGGGTGTTGTGAGGATAAATACAGTAAGATGTGCAGATACTATTGTGATGGGAGCTGTATGTGTATCTAAGATAGATACAGCTTGGATTCTGTCCCACAGATCATCCTGCTTCTCCTCAGTTGGCTTCTAGAGCCAGCAACTGCTGCCTGTCCCCCTTCCCCACTTTACAGAAAACTAGCAAGAAGATTTTTTTGAAATGTAAATATTAGTTGAAGCTACAGTTTTTAAGCACGTGCAGCTCAAATGCCAGACATGCTATTTATCCCAGGCCAGATCCTCAGCTGGGGTCAGTCACCAAGTCAATGGAGCTGCAGCACTTTACGGTGTTGGAGCTACAGCAATCTGGCCCAACTATGTCACTGCATTTCCCTTCTGCACAATGCACAAGCTTACTCAATTGAGCCAACACAGAGGGACAGGAGGCTGGACTCTCACGGCAGGGTTAGGAGCCAGCCCAGGAGGGATAATGATGCTAACACCGATTGCTAAATGCACCATCCCTGGAGGATTTTCACTACTTTGGCCACACTCCTATTCCTGTTGAAGTCAATGACAAAACTTCTGTTGGTTTCAGTGGGAGCGGGATCACTCTCTTCCTTGTGAGAACTACACCGTCTGAGCAACCACTACAGAACCAGCACGCATCAACCTGTGTGCAACTGTCGAAAAAGTTACGGTTCAGGCAGGTCCAGATCTGTTCGTCCGATGGACTGAACTCAGCAAACAAATTTACATGGTCAGGTCATAGTTTGTTGAGTTACAGATCTTCTCCCCCTCACTGCCACGCTGTCTCATCTTATCCAGCCTATTTTGTTCCAACATCTGAAGCAGGACTTACAGATACCTTACAGAAAGAATTACATCACAAGCCTAGAGCGGAGCCCCTCCTGTGCCCACTGCATAGCAATGACCAGGCAATAGCTACGTATTCTCTCACTACAACAACTTTCTAAAGTTTGGTTGTTCTAAATTGTGGGCCAGTGGATAAGCTGGTGTAAACACAGGAAACTCCATTAATTTCCAAGGCGCTGCTCTCAGTTACTCAGCCTAAGTTTGGCCTGAAACTGTGAACAAACCAACACATGGGGGTAGGAGGGAGGACAACAAGCAGAAGAGCTGTTGACTATGTAGTTACATTCTCCCCCCCCACACACACACTTCCCTCATGGTTTTCAAAGAGAATCCCTCAAACAGGAAACACACACTGAAGTTTCCTAGTTGCACTTCAAATGTGAAATGCTTTGTACCCCTCCCTTTCATGCTGAAAAGTGTTGCATCAATTCAATCAGAGAGATGAGCTCAAGCTACACCATTCCAATCTGGGTTTGAACTTCCCCAAAGTTCAGAAGGATTTGGACGGAGCGTTTTCTTCCAATCCAAATAGTTTGGACAGAGTTTTGGATCAGGTACCAAACAACCCAAAGTTCAATGGCGTTTGGACTGGGAGTTTGGCTCAGGCCCGATCTCTTGTAGAATATATTATTGCCCAATATAAACAAGGCTGGAGCTCTTGCTTTTCTAGCAGACTGAAAAAGAATAAGGAAAAGCCATTAACTGAATACGTAAACTGACAGTTCAAGCTGGGGAGCATCCTGCTGTTTATAATGCAGATATCCTGTTGCTAATGTCACAGTGGAAACAATTTGAGAGCCTTTATGCACATCTGAAAAATATCAGGTGCCACTGGCGCCGCACCCCGGTTACCGCTACCCTTCTAGCTTTTACGGAAGTGGACAGAGGTTTGGCACGCTTTTGCATACTTGTCAGATAACGTTTTGGTGTTCTGAGTTTTAACACTGTCTTGAATGACCAACATCATGATGGAGAGTAAATGTATACATACAACTATTGCTCAACAAAATGTGTTCTGAGTAGGAAAGCTCTAGATTTCTATTTCACAGTAATAGTCAAAGTCTTTTTCCTGTTGAAATGCTATGAAAGCAAACCTGCCTTTAGAGCCAGAATTTACTGTGGTTACAGGCCCTTTCTCACAGCACAGCATCAGTATTTTCTCCATTAACATGGTCAGTAGGGCAATACAGTATGATTCTTACTAGCCATATACCTTGCATCACCCCAGATTCATTCATATAGGCCCCTGCTCAAAGGGCTTGCACTCCGTTGATTTCAATAGGACATAAGCATGGACTTAGGTGCTTTGCCAAATCAAGGCCAAATGCAAATCTACTGAGATGCAGAAAGCTGAAATGACTTGCCCAAGGTCCTCTAGCAAACCTGAGTTATATTCCTGGCTCTGCTACTTGTATGCCCCAGTTTCCCCATCTGTAAAAATTGGGATAATGATAGTGACCTGGTTTGTACAGAGCTCTGTGAGGGTACGTCCAGACTACCCACCATATCGGCGGGTAGCAATCGATTTTTCGGGGATTGATATATCGCATCTCATCTAGATGCAATATATCGATCCCCAAACGCACTCCCGTCGACTCCGGAACTCCACTGGAGCGAGCGGCGGTAGCGGAGTTGACATGGGGAGCCGCGGACGTCGATCCTGTGCGGTGAGGACAAGAGGTAAGTCAGAATAAGATACTTCGACTTCAGCTACGGTATTCCCATAGCTGAAGTTGCGTATCTTACATCGACACCCCCCCGGTGTAGACCAGGCCTGAGATACACTGATGAAATGCATTACTGGACAGTATTTGGTCGTGCCATTAGGGCAGGGGACTGGACTCGATGACCTATCGAGGTCCCTTTCAGTCCTAGAATCTAGGAATTATAGAGAAGGATATATTCATGAAGCAGTCACAGGACAAACATTGTGCAGCACCAGATTTCCTCTCCTTCACTGTTTCAGACATGGCCACTGACTTTGTCGTTTGCATTTAGCTAGCAGCAAGTAACTATTATCTTACAATTATGTTATATTCTTGGACATCTGTTTAAAAGTAATAGAAATATTAGAGCTTATTATAAAATATGAACCCACTTTCAACTAAAGTTGTTTGTTTTTTTAAAATCAACATTGCAAGTTTTGAAAATTTTCAAACCAGCTCTAAAAACCACGCACACATGTATGTATGTATGTATGTATGTATGTTGCACTGGCAACTTTTACTCATTCTTCATTTTGTCTGCTTTCTCAATTTGTTAATAGTATGCGATCTAATTTATAATGAAATATAAAACTAGTTGTGCATGTGCTTGCCCTAAAACTGAAGCCTTTAAGTGACACCTCTGCTGGATTTCTTTATTATTTTTCTGGCTCCACAAATACCTATTCTTAGAAAGGGAGAATAGGAGACCGGCATCTAATAGATATTAGTATAAGTGGAATGTATCAGATTCAGTGGCAAATGGCAGTTTTGAAATAGATGGCTCACAGGTTTTCTAATGTCCTAAAAACTTCAGAGCCAGTCCACAATGCATACAAAAGAGCAATCATATTATTCAGTGGCAACTTGAGCCTCCTTGTAAGGCCAGATTATTTTGCATTCAATTTCTACAACACTCAACATGTTAATTTTTTCTTTTCAGAGATTTCCTGGATTTCACTGTAACTGATTAGGGGGCCCAAGCCTGCAAATCCTCACTTTTGGAAGCAGGGTTTGCAGACTGAGGCCTTCAGTAAATATAGTTATCAAATTGTAGGCTCCTTAGGATAGAGATTTGTCATGTTTTGTTTGATTGTAAAGCAGGGGTTGGCAACCTTTCAGAAGTGCTGTGCCGAGTCTTCATTTATTCACTCTAATTTAAGGTTTCGCGTGCCAGTCATACATTTTAACATTTTTAGAAGATCTTTCTATACGTCTATAACTAAACTATTGTTGTATGTAAAGTAAATAAGGATTTTTAAATGCTTAAGAAGCTTCATTTAAAATTAAATTAAAATGCAGAGCCCCTCGGACCAGTGGACAGGACCTGGGCAGCGTGAGGTGCCACTGAAAATCAGCTTGCATACCGCCTTTTGCACAAATGCCAACTGCCATAGGTTGCCTACCCCTGTTGTAAAGGGTCAACCACACCTATCTAAACAATACTAGATCAGCTGCTTACTACCAACAACAGTGACTGAACATTTCCCTGCTGTACATCTAAGCATTTGCAGTAGAACACTGACCTCTAATGGCTAGAAATCAGTTCAAGATCACTCTGTGTAGTGCAAATTCAACTATGCAAATTCATTTGAACACATTCCCAAACTGCATGTACAGTTTAGGGGATTGTTTGAAATAACGTTTAAAAAGTGATCAATAGTAACTTTAATTATTATATCAGAGACAAAGTAAGATACATGTGCAGCACCAGGGCGATCTGAATGAATAAAGGAGAGATGCCACATTGCCAAGAACGCCATCCAGCTTTAGTGCAGCCAGACCCTCACTATTGTACCTGCCTCCCATAGCGAGTGCAACAGGCAATACTCAGAAGCACATGGTTTCACTTTCCATTCCCTCAGACTCTCTCAAACCATACCCCCTATGCAACCCTGCTAGTGAGAGGTGAGAAACCCATTACAAGACTTTTGGGAATGCATTCATAAAAGTTGTGTACATACTTCCATTTGGAGTGCTTGAACATTGCAATCTGAACAGTATAGGTTGTGAATATGCATTTTCATACGATTAATTTCTATACATCAATTCGTGTGCAGCCTGCAAGGGACCCCATATCTAGATTTCAAGAACCAATTACCATTGTATCTATTTAAGGGCCCCAAGTGTGTCTCCACAGTAAAAATGCAGGGATAGAACAGGTTAACAAATTAAAAAATAATCACCTTCAGTAGCTGGATAGGTGCTTCCTCCCTGTTCCATCCAGTAGTTATGTAGAGTTTCTAAGGAGAACACTGGCAGTAATGCTAAATGAGAAGAGGATGTCCAAGCATAATTACTTTCCCCATCCATATAATTCTACTGAATTTCTGAGATGGTTTCCTTCTGCACCATCCATCTGTGGAGAATACAGAGGTATATAGAACAAATATCTTTTGCAGCAGGGCTTCTGCTTTAGTTGGATATATTTACCCAAATAATATGAACTACATCACTAATCAGATTACAGTGGGCAAGTTCTGCTCTCATTTATTTGTGAAAGCAACAAGATTGCATTGGTTTAAAGCAAGAGCAAAATTTGATCCATTATCTTCTCACCCAGTGATTAACACTTTTGAAATGTATCAAATTCTCATTAGTTTTTCCTGATGAAATCCACTTAAACAGGAATTTAAGAAGCTCCATATTTAGATGTTTATTTTTTTTGAAAGAGACAAAAGATTGAACTTGTAAACAATTATTTAACATTAAAAATAAACGTAGCAAACAAGTTAGAAATGTTAAAGAAACACCAAAAAAAGGCACAAACATTAGAAAGTGGCTTTCCTTGAAGCATTGATCAATATAGTATTCCCTGGTTACGGTGCCCAGTAATAGATAAAATTAGAGACCTTCTAATAATTGCATGTATTACTGACCAGACCAACTGGCAAGTCCATATTCTACTGACCCAACCAATACTAGGTATCGTACGAATAAGCTTAACTATGTACAGTATTTTTACTTGCCAATTTGTAAAGATGCTGTCTGTAGGTGAACACAATCATTCTGATTTTGCCACAACTGAAAATGATGTGTTTTTTGTTTCTGGTCCAGCAGATTCAGAATATCAAACCAGGTGGCTTATGAGCCAGTATGACTAAATGAACAAATCTAAATACACTAGTCCCCAAACCCACATACAACTCACCCCCCTCAACATTTAAACGTCATGATCAGACTTGATGCTTTCCTGTCACTTCCTCAGCTCTCTCCTGTTTAAGCTTAACATCCTAGTATTTAAAGTTTTATTGTTATTTCTATTTGATAGGCCAGAGTCAATTCCCTTCACATAGCCACTGTTCTAACTATTTATGTCACTGTAGTTTGTCACCTTAGGCATTGCTTCCTCCTCAGCTGAGCTTTGAAACTAAATGGCCACTAAAGCCACTTTTAGCAATGAATCATACTTAGGCTCTGTGGCAATGAGGAACTTGGACAACATTTACAAAGGCTTTGAACTGGTTATCTATACCAGAGTTGAAGTGGCTGATGCAGCTATAAATGGCAGACCGCTTAAGGTTGAAGATAGAGCTGTAGAAACAGAGAACAGTCGGCCAAGACAACTCACCTGGTGTCCCTTTGATGGCGCAGTTAAGACAGACGGGTCACTGAGGATCAAGAAGTTTTGGCAACTACAGAGTGATTTTAGTGGACACAATTTTGGTCAATGTGGAAACTTCAATCAATAGTGCATGGGGACAGCCTTGCTGTTTATTGAGACAGTAAAGAGGGTTGTAATGACTTTGGCAATAAAATTATTCTTTAAGTTATGAAGGTGGAAGCCCTGCATATTCTGGAGGTACCAGTGACTATGTAAAGGAGCCATGTTATGGCAGCTATGAAGTAATGCATATGACTTTAGAGCTTAGTGTCTTAAAATTTGAATAATTCAGTAATTCAGCAGAAGTGTTAAATACAGTATTCCTTGATGGCCAGTTAAAAGCGACACCTGTTATATGTCTTAACATGGCTCCCAATTCTAGAGGAGTTCCTAATATGCTCTGCATGTCCCCAACCTCGATAGCATGTGCTCTGTATTCACCAAAACCCAGCAGCAAATTATCTGCAAGTCTCAGATTACAGAAATACTTTGATATCGAATGTAAATGGCCAATTCATAGAGAAACATGCACCACTCGGTTGGCCAATGCTTGCTGAGAGCAAGTGAGAGTGGACTGGCACAAGTTTCCTGTACAGTAAAGGAAGCTTCTACAACCAAGTTTCCAATTTTAATTGATGCAATATGGCAATCTCTTGTACTCAGTGACAAATCCAACCAAATGCTAGTGATGAGAACCACAAGAGGAAGGGATTTTCAGATACTACAGGGATAATAGGAGACAGGACAGTACCTTTGTTTTGACATGATCTTTTGCCTAAATTGCCAGGAGTTTAGCTCTAGTTTGACATTTTCTAGCTTGTCCAAGCCTAAATGCCACAACAAGTCTATGCTATAGGATACAGTACGTTAGATGACATTTTATCTACACTAATTTGGTCCTTTCCCCAACTTTTTTTTAATGCTTGTCTTTTTTTAAACTGTATGCACCTCGGACCCAAATTATCTTTAGATTAACTGGTGTAACCCTTGAAGTAATTCTGAAATTACACTAGCGTAAGAGAGAAGTATTCCCCCCACCCACATTCCCCGGAGGATCCATGCTCACAGATTAAAAATGTCTTCAAATGCCTTAATGATTAACATACCACCAAAATAAAGAGGTCAACTGGGATCATTTTTGAAGAACAAGTGTTATAATGTCTGAAGTGTATTCTCTCTTTCAGGGACAAAAACCCCCATCTGCCATGCTCAGTGTTCCAGTTTGGCAGGCTGATTACTAAAGCATATATTAAGAACCAACATATTTATCCATTCATAAATATAAAGACTACAAAATATGTTTTAGGGCATTATCTAACCCTTGAAGATGCAGCTCCCTGAGTTCCTATTCCAAACAGAACATCAGAGCAACTTTCAGTGATGTTCCTCAAGAAGCTGGAAGCAGGGGCTAGTGAAACCTGGGGCCAGATCTCTAGTAAGATTGCAATGGCAAAATAAAGTTACTAGAATACAAACAGAGCATGAAACACTGTAGAAATTTTGGAAACTTTATTCTGCAATTTCAGAATCGGGCTAGACCTGCAGTCCTTACTCAAGTAAGACTCACTGAATTCAACATGAGCTTTACTTAGGTAAATATATAAGGGCCCAGTCGTGGTATAATAGGGATGTAAAAGGTTAAATGGTTAACCGGTAAGCATTAGGCTTACCGTTAACTGGACCTTAACCGTTAACCCTGGGGGCTGGCTGTGCTGAGCCAAAGCAGCCCGAGCTGTGTCGGGCTAGCTGACTGGAGCAACCCCAGCCTGGCCGGCTGGTGCAATCCCAGCCCCACAGTCCCAGCGGGACCCCTGCACTGGAGCGACAGCGGTTAACCAATTAAATGATATAATTTTAACAGTTTAACGGTTCACTTTTTTAACCGATATTTACATCCCTATTATATGCCAGTGATCTGGTCCCAAGTATTCCTTGCCACTTCTAGTGCCTCCGATCAGAAAGCTGGTCCAGCATTTTCACAGCAGGAGCCCACAAGGCAGTTTCCTCCTGGCCCAGAAATCAAACTCAAAAGTAAAAAAATAAATAAATAAGAAATAAAGCTATTTACACAGTTGCTATTCAGCCTGACAGATGCTGTCAGTCAGCATGGGAAGTGTGCTCCCTTCTCCAATTTTTCAGCATATGTGATCTTTCAAGAACAGTGTGTCAGACTCTGCTCTCAATTATACCAGTGTAAGTAAACAGTAACTCTATTGAAGGCACCCAAGCCTTGTCTACATACAGAAGTTGCACATGTTTAAGAATCAGATTTAGGTAATCTGTTTTGGAACCAGTGCACTTTTACTTAGACATAAAACTAGTTTACGTGGTTCACCCTGCCTCAGGGTAAATTTACCTATACAAGCCTGGTTTAGATTAAAAGAATGTCCATATACAGCTTAAAAGTTTAACTAAAATACATTTAAAACCAAAACCAAACAAAAAACTTTTAGTTGTTTGACACAGTATGGTGTTTAGATGGGGCCTCTTTGGAGTTTAATGGTCAACAAAATTAATCCACAGATACACTCATGTAAACAGTAGAATCTAGCCAAGTGTTTTTACTTTAATTGGTTTTCTGCCTGCCAAGATCACCAATTTCAGCTGTGTTAGGAGCCAGCATGTATGCAGTTAGTAATATTGCTCTACTAGCCTTTTCTCTACACCATACAATTTATAAACTTTGAAGTGGTGTAATGTCTGGATTACAGGTTTGTCACTTTAAAGAATGAAGATGGAATGATCGCGTTTGCATTTCAAACACCTTTGATAATAAACCATAGGCAGTAAATTCAATTGAGATTTGCACTCATTGGACTTGGCTAGCCAGCTATCCAAAGTGTCCTTGTCAGCCTTATAAAAAGCAGCATCAGGCAGTTTTCCAGACCTTGTTGAGAACATTGACCACTTCTTCATAAATAACAAACACAATTGCTACATCCAAACAGACTCGGCCAAGACGGGGAACTGTTCCTTTGTAAAATCTGTAGGTAGAAGAATTATAAATAAGAAAATGCTTCACAGAAGGAAGAACATATTTTTAGTTTTGGGAATAAAAAGTCAGACGACTTGAACAATGAAGTTTCGTATACAGCTATAAATCTATTTCACAAAGTCAATTTCGACAGCAAGTTGAACTTTTACAGTTTTGCAAATAGTTTCTAATAAGTATTCCTAAAACAAGTTGCCTACAGTAACTGATTATATCAGATTCATAAACTGACAATCAGTCCCATCCGCTGGCAAATAGGCAACAGTTCTTATAGAAGATCAACATCATAAACTGTTCCAGACGCGTGTATGGAGAGGAGTGAAAGTTATCAAATATGCTTCCACCTTCTTTTCCTCTGTGACCAGTGTGCATGTGACAGACACAGACACAGTCATTTGGGGCAGGGGAGGGTAAGGCACAGTAGTTGTAAATGGTATATGCTAGTTCTAAACTGCACTAAAAGTGAACCCATGAAGAAAGACACCAAAACAGTACTAAGATAAATCCCATTCTAGCAAAGAAGTGTAGGCTGGGCTAAAAAGCATCACACATCAAAATATGGAAAACAATAGTTTCACTGAAATATTGCAGCTATAATATCATACATATATAAACAATAGTTGAATCTACTTACGCTAATAAGCCCTCCTTTTTGAGGATCTGATAGGCACAATCTAGTGTATTTTTATATTTATGAGCTTCCAGGCCCTGAAATGTAAAATATAAATGAAGTGAGCTGGGTGATTAGAGATCTCAGCTTTTTAGCGAATTCCAGTATGAACTGTAATTAAGAAATGCCTTTTTGGAAAGATGTCACCTCCCTGCCCCTCAGTCAGAATCCCACAACTGTCACAGTGCCACCTGCTAAAATGATATGAACAGTGGAAAACCATGGGCTGCCCAGAGAGAAAACGGCAGGATTTCCACAAAATTCTACCTGCCACTTTGGATTCGTTTCTCTGTGAAAAAAAAATTCCCAGTCACTAATTTTGAAGCTTTTATGCTTCGTTTTCATTGTTAAAGACAAATCCAATGATATGCCATCAGGAATACACCTTTCCTTTACAAATGGAAATTAAGCTTGTAAAACTTCAGCAGAAACCAAGCAAATCCAAGGATTTCTTCACAAAATGTGGTTCCCTTTAGGGTAGTTGTGATGCGTGGTACCTGACACAGCCACTAGCACAGCACTATGCTAAATCTGAAGTCAAATGCAAACGTTTTGGTTAAATGAGTCTTTTTGCACAGTGTTTGTTCCGTGCATAGCACAATGGGGTACTGGTCAATGACTAGGGCTCCTACATACTACAGTAATAATAATCCTCAAGAGTCACAATAACCCAGAAAGGGAGTAAATGTAAGAAACCAGTGTACGAGGTTCTTATTGCAGTTTTAAATGAAACATCAGAGCTCTGCTAAGTGTCCTGATATTCACTATCCACGAGCCAGTTCATTTTAAAATTAGTTTCTACAGTGATTTTTACCTGCATCCTGGTTTTGACGACATCTAATGGAGTATTGCCAAAGACACTGGCTGCACCTGCAGTAGCACCAAATGCAGCTGTAATAAGCGGATTCATCTTTCTGTGGGGATTATCACCTGATCAAGCGCATATAGGAGATAAAGCAATTAGACCATATACCTCTACAAATGCTAATGCTCTTAGAAATAATTTAGAATATATTCTCATATTCAATTAAGTGGTCAACAGTAGGAAGTACTGATTAAACTTTTAACATTGCCATTTAAGCAAGTTTAAAAAAAAAAAAAAGATTGTATCTACTTCCCATAATACAATTAAATTGCCAGCCTGACTCATTTTACCTAGATACCAATTTCGAAGGGAAGTCATCACAAAGAAACGGATAGCCTGGTTTGAGCCTTGTTTGAGGACTGTAGCTGTCAGCCCCTGATATGTTCCACGTAAGCCTGTAACAGATGACATAATTTTCATTTTATATATAAATTTTAGAAGTGTGAGTGAAAATCTGACAGCCAGAATGAACCTGCCAGTCTACTGAAAGACTGGATAATTCACTGGAACAAACCGTGTTCTCTGTCAACACATTTATCTTATACAATTAGGCTCAAATAGAGCCAAGGATGCTTATGATTCCCCCATTAAGTTATGCGGACATAAAAAACCCACAGTAGTTTTTGCTACATGATTATACCTTGTTCCCGAACAATCTCACGGACACCTTGGAAAAACCCTTTGTACTTTGGATTTAAAGAGGACTGATCATGAATGAACTTCACCTGTAACAATTTAAAACAAAAAACTTTAAGCACAACATTGTCTCATGACTATTATCCTCTAGTCCAGTGGTTCCCAAACTTGTTCCGCCGCTTGTGCAGGGAAAGCCTCTGGCAAGCCGGGCCGGTTTGTGTACCTACCGCATCCGCAGGTTCGGCCGATCGCGGCTCCCAGTGGCCGTGGTTTGCCGCTCTGGGCCAATGGGGGCTGCGGGAAGCGGCAGCCAGTACGTCCCTCGGCCCAGGCCGCTTCCCGCAGCCCCCATTGGCCTGGAGCGGCAAACCACGGCCACTGGGAGCCGCGATCGGCCGGACCTGCAGACGCGGCAGGTACACAAACTGGCCCAGCCCGGCCCGCCAGGGGCTTTCCCTGCACAAGTGGCAGAACAAGTTTGGGAACCACTGCTCTAGTCCATCATTTAATATGAACAGGGGCTATTTTGTTAGGTTATGCAATACTGCCAACTTATGGGAAAAATCCCTCTCCTGCCATTTAAACAAAAATATTTCTTAACTACATAAGTTTGCACAGTAAAGTGATAATACTTTTGTCTAGTTGCCCTAAGACGGATGAAAATAGCACAAGCTAAAATGTGGTAGGCCATTTTAAAAACACGAGGAAACAGTAATGGACTTGTTTAGCTGACAGGAAGAAGTTTCCAAGAAGTAGATGATGTTATAGCCTATGAATATTAACATTCTGCCCACCTTTATAGTTTCCATTGGACAGACTACTAGGACAGCTTCTGCAACACCAGCTCCAAGGCCACAAAGCAAACTCCTTTTGTTGTCTAGTTTCCCACTTGAATCCTTTGCAATATTGCTGAGGAACTCAAACATGCCAAACCTGCAGGAAACAGAAGAGTTTTGCTTTCCCCACCACAGATTTCCTCGAATGCAGACAGGTAGCATTTTGAACGACAGTGTCAGAAGTATCCAGCCCACTGTTCTATCCTCTCTCTTTTTCAAAAAAATTAATGGTCCTCAGCTATGGATGTTTAATTACTTTTAATGAGGACTGGTATCCCAGCAACTTACTAAGACTAAAAAACCTGTGGTTTGGAAAACTTCTCTCTCCTTCAGTCCCTTAACCAAAGTCCTTCTATTATGAAAATAAATCTTTGCCAATCAGAAATGAAATTGCTAAATTAAATGTGCCATTCTCCTCCCCCATCCAGTGTTAGTAAAGTGGAAATGAAGACAAGTTGGGGGTGAGATTATGACTTTGCCACATGCCCTGAGCGAAGGGCAATGAACAATTAAGCTGCCCAAGGAAAAGAACAGACCACAGTCCTGCTCACAGCCACAGTATGGTTCCATGGTCCCACCATATTCTGGGAGGGGAAGGGAGCAAAAAGAGACGGAATCTGTACCCAGCCCTATACCCAGGACAGATTACAGTCCCCTCTGTATTGGTAGAACACTGGGGAGAGGGAGCCAAGGCTACACCCACTCCCCACCCCTGCCCTACCATTCCTTATCTACGTACATGGGAGCCGAAGCACTGTCCAGGCCCACACTGCTACTTACAATCAAGGTAACCCACACAGGGACTGAAGGGGACACCTTACACCACCAAGTAGGGAGAGTGACAATCTTACGCAGTGTGATTTGGTATGTTTCCCTTGATATTACTGAAGTAATAACTATGACAAACAAGTCAAAAGGAGACTGTGCTATCATAACAGCCTTATTCCAAGTGGTAAAGCTCAGTAAAGCACCAGCTAAGAAATGCAAACAGAAGACAGAAATACAGAATGAAACAATATCACATGTCTAAGTAGTAAAAATGTCATCTTATTCTTACCAGCAGCAGCCAATAAGATAATGAAGTTGACATTTTGCAGCCATCACTATCTGACCCTGGAATGTTTGATCCAGTGCATACCACGAATAGCCTTGCAATGTTAAATCTATAGTATCTACTACTTCATTTAAGTAGTGATCCCAAACTGGGTCTTTATTAACAGTGAAAGAGTATAAAATGGAGCATTCACACTATTTTCCCCTTTCAAACTGTGTAATAGTCAAACTAAAGTTATGCCTTTTTTTCAGATGTTCACCTGGCCTAAGAATCTGCATAAAGTTTCAATACAGAACATTATTTTTCCAAGACCTATATTGCAAGGCTAATAAAATACAGATGGAGCTCAAGAAAGAACTGAACTGAGCACATCGCAGTCCTTTAGAAATTGTGTAAGAAAATGGTGGCAAATAATATAGTTGCAAATAAAATAAAAAAGCAGAAAGCAAAAAGCAGTCTCATTTAGCACTTTGAGATCTATGGGTGAAAAAGCACGCTATAAAATTGATAAAAACCTATCAGTGAAGTCCTTCCACAAATTGGACATGTTTATTATATTTACAAATAATAATTTAGAGATTACCTTACCTGACAGCAGATTTTGGAATAGAGCCATACAACAAAGAACTTAGGCCCCTGTACAGACCCTTCACACCATGCTCCTGAATGGTCAGCCTCACACAGTGACCTGCAAGACAATTTCCAAGTCTTGATAATCAACTTTTACTTTACAAATGAATCAAAGAGATTTGCCTGCTAGGCTAATAGTCTACTAGAAACTTTGTTTGATATGTTAAAATGCACACAAATAGGAGTTGTTATCCTCTTACCAATGCTTCTATACCGAGGGGGATTTGCTCTTTCATCCAATTGTAACTGTGTTTTTACATATTCTGTGGGAAAGGTGATACAGATTTCAATACCTCCAGCAATGCCACCTGCACAGAACAGAGAGGTAGAAATGTTATGCTGTTATTTTTATAGAAACAAAAAGTAAGCAACACACAAATTGTGCCGTACTGCACTGTGCCAATTCACGTTGCAAATTATCCTATTAACAGTTTTGGCAACAATGCAGTAAGTACAGAAACATTTTAAAACCAGAAGACACCCAGAAAAAAACACTGGCTAACTATTACAAACCAAGCAGCCAACACAAAAGGGGGATCAAAGAATTCCATAGAGACAATGAGAAATAATTCCTAAATTACACATGCAATACACCAACAATCCAAAAACAAAAAGAGTGGTTACTTATAGTGAAGTTTAAGTGCAGTTAGAGAGGAGAGATTCCATTAAAATGTCAAAATATTAACTATGGAAATCACAAGGATGGTGGTATAACTTTAGCTTAACACCCAGCTCACACCGATCATTAAACAAACCACTAAACAGGACATAAAAACCAACAGATACACCAATACAAATCCAGTGGCCACACTTCTTGATTTTAGTGGGAGTTGGATCAGGTGATTTTCACTTTAGACTTCAGCTAGAGTTGTGGGTACTCAGCATTTGTGAAAATCCAGCCCAATATTTTAGATACCCATTTTTTGGAAATTTTGTCCTCCCCCCCGCCCCACTTTGACTCTTCCCAATATCCAATTGAATTTTATTATTCTTTGGACCACATCTATACAAACTTTAAGAGGTCCCCTTTCTCTCTTCACCCACAGAATTCTTCTTAGAGTAATACATTACTCAGCAACAATTAACCAAGGAATATTTCATCTCAGGCTTCTGCTAAATTCAAAATAATCTTTTAGAATAGAAACCCTCACTGGAATGTGAGATCACTTTTCAGGATCTCCCACTGAAGTTAAAGGCAGGATTCCAGTTGACTTTAATGTCAGAAGTATCAGGCCCATAGTCTGCACACATGCTATCCATGCTTTTCAAGAGATCAGTCCCGATTTTTAAGCTAACTTACCATTTTTAACCCCGGTTCCATTCATCCAGAAACCCCTCCAAGTCATTATATTTCAATGCGGTTCAAGGGTGTGTGTTTCCAGCTTTCAAATGATGGATATGACTGCAAATCAATTTTTTTACAACTTGATTCTCCACTGCCTTGTAATCATTTATCCCAGTACAAAACGGTTGTAAAAACTCTACTAAAGCAAAACAGTAGAGTTTTACATGCACTCTGAATATGAATTAGTGATTAAACAAGGTGCAAAGCAGGGGAGAATACGGCCCTTACTTGGGTCCCTAAATGGGAGTTTTTGAAAGTCTGGCCTTCAGTACCAGGGACTGACAATTTCTTGCAGAAGGGAGGATGAAGGAAACCCATATGGCTCCACTCACCCCAAAAATCTCTCTGCATAACACAGCCCCCTCCTTGATACCATTCCTTACCCCCTGGGGGAAGCTCACTCTATGTCATTAAAGGAAATGAACACAAAAAGAAGGGGGACTCAGCAGCCAGGTCTGTACCACTGTCTTTGGGATGAAGCTAGAGCAGCAAGGAACCAGGAGCAACATCAGTGCCACCTTCCATAGTTCTCCTAGTACACGGTAAATTACAGCTATCATGAGCCTGCCAGCACCCCCTTTCACCTCCAACCAACCACCCCAACCCTACTGAGACCAGCTCCCCTCCCCCACAGGTCCTCCCTTGCCCAGCCCCACTGAGACCAACCCGCCCCCACCTGCAACAGGTCTGCCCTTGCCCAGCCCCACTGAGACTAGCCTGACCCCCAACAGGTCCTCTCTTGCCCAGCCCATCTCCTCCAGCCCCACTGAGACCACCCCCCCCTCCAACAGGCCCTCCCTCACCCAGCCCCACTGAAACCACCCCCCTCTTACCCCCACTGAGACCAACCCCTCACCCTCAACCAGCCCCACTGAGACCAACCCCCCCACACCTCCAACAGGCCCTCCCTTGCCCAGCCCCACTGAAACCACCCCCTCTTACCCCCACTGAGACCAACCCCTCACCCTCAACCAGCCCCACTGAGACCAACCCCCCCACACCTCCAACAGGCCCTCCCTCGCCCAGCCCCACTGAAACCACCCCCTCTTACCCCCACTGAGACCAACCCCACACCCTCAACCAGCCCCACTGAGAGCAACCCCCCCACCTCCAACAGGCCCTCCCTCGCCCAGCCACACCCTCAACCAGCCCCACTGAAAGCAACCCCTCCACCTCCAACAGGCCCTCCCTCGCCCAGCCCCACTGAAACCACCCCCCTCGAGACCAACCCCACACCCTCAACCAGCCCCACTGAGAGCAACCCCTCCACCTCCAACAGGCCCTCCCTCTCCCAGCCCCACTGAGACCAGCCCCCCTCCACTAGCCCCGCTCTCCCACCCCCACTGAGACCAGCCCCCCCCACACCAACAGCCCCACTGAAGCCGAGCTCTCCCGCCCCCAGCCCAGCCCCGCTGAGACCGACCCCCCCCCGCTGCACCCCACACTCGAGCCAACGCCCCCTCACACCAGCACGCGCTGCCCCGCAAACCCCGCCCCCCAGCGGGGACTCGGGAAAGGCGCGGCCGGGGCGGGCTACACACACGGCGACACCCCGGGGGTGCGTTGCGGGCGGGCACTCGGGGAGTGTGAATTCCCCCGGCCACGCGGCCCTACCCTTGCGCATAGGGCGGGGCGGGCAGCGGCTCCGCCTCCCCACTCCCCGCGCGGGGACGGCCGGGGCGGCTCCTTACCGGCCAGGATCGCCTTGCCCGGGTGGGTGAGCTTGGTTTCTGCGGCGGCTGCAGCGGCCATGGAGGCGGCTCTGTCTGCGCCCTCCCGCATCGCAATTCAATCGCACCCGCGGCCGCCCGGCTGTTCTGCCCGCCAAGGCGGGAGCGATCTGGGCAGCCCCCATCGGCCGCCTGTCTTTGCATATTCATGAGGCCTTATGAATATTGACGAGTGGGGCAGCGGGGCGGGCTCAGGCGGGGGGCAGCTGATTGGCTGCGGGGCTAGTGCGGCTCTGGGATTGGCCGGCTGTGGGTGAGGCGAGGGGGGCGGGGCGGGGAGGTGCTGCAGGGTCTGTGCCTTGAGGGGGATGCTGGAACCAAAGCCCAGTGCATTGAGGGGATGGGATGGGGTGTGGGGAAGGGGCCTCATCCAGTGACATGCCTCACAAGGGGTAATGGGCTTAATATGCAGCAAGGGAAATGCAGGTTGTATGGAGGGAAAATGTAACCGTAAGGCTAGTGAAATACCGAACTAGGCTTCCAAGGGAATCCCCCATCCTTGGAGGTCTTAAGAGCAGGTTAGACAAACACTTGTCCGGCATGACCAGGTTGCCTCAGCACGAGGGGCTGGACTAGCGATGACCTCTTGAGTAGAGCCCTGTGCGGCTGCAGAATGTAGATCTGTGGATGCCGATATCTGTATACAGTGGAGATCTGTGGAGCTGCACGGCTCTAGCAGGAACAGCTATCCACGGCTCTAGCAGGAACCGCAGCAGTGAAACCAGCAGTGTGTCAGGCTGCTGCTCGCAGGAGCCAGCACCCAGCCTGGGCAGCAATTCCGGCATGGCTGTGCCGTTCCCCCAGCCTTGCCCACTGGGGCTCATTGGCAACTGTCCCATGTCACGCCAGCATTGGTGAGCGGCTCCCCGACAGGCGACCCTTCCACGCAGCAGTGTGTGCAGGACCGGCTCTGGGCACCAGCAAAGCAAGCACGTGCCTGGGGCGGCACATTTCCAGGGGCAGCATTCCAGCCATCCTTTCTTTTCGGGGCAGTTGCGCTCTCTCTCAGCGTCGCTTCACTTAGATGGGGCGAGGGCGCCGCACCCCTGGCCGCAGCAGGAAGGGGAAGCTCCAGCCCCGGGATGCTGAGCTGCCAGGGCCCAGCCGCTACCTGGGGAGGAGAGGGCGAGTCCTGCAGGGGCTGCGCCGCCTCATCTGCACACTGGCTGCTGTGCTGCCTTGTGCCACCCCTTATATCGGGGCTTCTCCGCACAGCCGGGTGTGGGAGGGGGTAAAGCCCCTGCAGGCTCTGGGAGAAGGTGACATCACTCCTACCTGAGCTTGGGGTGGCAAAAAACCTAGAGCCAGCCCTGAGTGTGTGTCTCCCGGCCGGGAGCATGCGAGCTGTTCGCACACAGCTGCCGGGCTGGCTCTTGTGACCAGTGGCCTGACATGCTGCTGCTTTCGCCGCTGTGGTTCCTAGTAGAGCCCTGCAGCTCCGCGGATATCTGCTTTATAGCCACGGACGTCAGCATCCGTTGATATAAATTTTGTATCCATGCAGGGCTCTACTCTTGAGGTCCCTGCCAGCCCTACATCTCTATGATTCTATCTGAGGTTATTAAATACCTTGTTTTTATTTAATTTTTTAAAAATTATTAAAATCAGAAAAATTTGACAGATCAAATTTCCTTTTCCCTTTATGCTGTTCAGTTGCTTATTTTTGTTCGTTTATTGTTACATTTCATTCAAACAGGGAAACTTGACTGCTCAGTTTCTCTTTCTGGTTCTCGTGGATTAGCATGAGATGGTGTCTGGGTTCACAATCGCCTGGGAATGCTAAAAATTGTTTTAATTATTAAGAATAAAATGATTCTGATTGTTTTTAACTTTAAAAAAATCCTCTCCATCCATATTACGTTTAATTAAAACTTGTGTTAACCATAATTTAAGTTAGGGAATTAAATTACTTGACGGTGTTTCTTTAAAGGTTCCCTATGAGGTTTTAAAAATAAAGAGGAAGTTTTAGATACATAAACCTATAAACAGGATATGTGTAGGCTTGATGTTTACAAATAAATATGTTTTACAAACAAAATATTTTGAGAGTATTTCCTCTTGGACTTGAGTTCAAAGTTTTATGTTTTCCCTTCTCCAGTTGATGGCATGAACACAGGTAAGGATGAAGGCTGCAAGAGAACACTTATTTCAGGTAAAAAGATTCACCGGTTCTTAGTGGCTTTACATAATAGACAATAAGCCAGGGCCCAATCCTGCAAAATACTGACTGCCCTTAACTCTGAGGAGCAGGAGCAGGAGCAGGCTTGAGGTTGTCAGTGGAAAAGTCCCAGAACCAAAAGAAAGATAATGGGATACCACTGCGTCACACTAAAATATTTTCAGGTGGACTTTACAATCTGGGATGACAGAGACATACGGACTTAGGTCTGTGTGCACAGTCTAGCTCTCAGGGTGATCTGGAATATTTCCCCAGTTTTTGACTTTTTCAGCTCCATCTTCTTTCTCCTTCAAAGCTCCACATCTCTCTTTCCTGTCCTCTCTTCTCCCTTCTTTCCATCTCTTAAATACCAGATCCTTCTGCTCTCAGGTAACCTATAGCTATCTGATATTTACAGAGCACTGACCGTCATAGTATCTAGACTAATCCCTTTTTCAGTTCAGATCCATCTTTTCTTGTCTCTGGCTCCTGATCTTTTGTTCCTTGAAAGGAAAAAATATATAACTGCCTGTTTAAAAACAAAATAGTGCTCACAAAATATTGTTGAAAGTATTTAATTGGTTACAATTTAGACAGTCACTTCAAGCTCTTGTTACTAGGTTTCAGTACAAGGTAGATGATAATTCATTTAGTTAGTTAGCTAGATTTAAAATAATAAAGCTGCTTATCCCAGGCTGTAGGCACCCTAACATAATTAATTGTAACAATAAATCCAAGTGCATTAAGTCTCTGCGTGAGGGATAGATAGATGCTCATGTACTGGAAGGGAAAGCACTATTATTCTCCAGCCATGTGTCTCTTCCAGAACCCCGCCTCTGTTGCCAAGGTGAAGTGTTGCCTTGTTCCCATAGGAACAGGTTTGTGTATATTCCAGGCTGTTTCTGAGTCTGCTCCTGGAATAGTCAGTCTCAGGGAAAAAACATGCTTCACTGCTGCAGCGACTGAGGCTGAAGTCACAATCTGGAGTGAATCTGCCGGTTAAGGGAAGCCAAGATCTTAGAACTTGGCCAGCTTTTGCCATAAGCAACAGTCAGGCCAGTAGCCACACCAGCAAAAGTATGTGTGTGGTTTGAGGGGACAGATTGGTGTGGGTGGGTTTGGCGGCATAGACTGATTTATGTCTGTATTTGTTGGCTGGCGATGGGAGTGGGGTGGATTTAAAGGGAGGGATTGGTGTGCTGTGTGTTTAGGGAAGGGATTGTTGGGGAAACAGTCGGATGGAAGCACAAAATCACGTTTTCAGCACAAGGATATATTATAATGTGTTTATATATTGTACCAAATTCATGTATTTTATCATGACCTCTTGGCATCACCATTTCCATAAGTAACAAAAATTACCTTAGTTGGTCTCAGTTTTTGTTTTGTTTTCTTCTGTCCTTCCTTCCACTTTCTCCTTCCCTTGTACCTCTTGGTGTATTTTCTCCTCCATCTTTTTTCAGGTCTGTTTTCCCTTAGTCTAATGTTTCTGCTTAATTCTTTTTAAAATGTTCAGCTCATGTCACCTCTACCCCTGTTCCTACAGCTCTTCTTTCTCTTCAAGAGACTTTTTCTGATTTTGCCTTCCTCCTTTTTTTTAATTTTCCCTATTTGTCCCTTGAGTAATTTCACTCTCCTTGTTCTCCTTTCCCTTTTCTTTCCTTATGTTATCTCTCACCTTCTTCCATATTCCTTTTCAGTTTCTCTCCCTACTCCTCCCTGCCCTACAAGCCTCATCTTTCCCTTTATTCCATCCCCCGGATTTCCATGAGCCATGATTTTTCTTTGCTTTGCTTTGCTTTGGCTGCCAGTGCCTTCCCTCTCCCTCATCATCCTCCAAGCTGACCCGAAGTCTGGTCCACGTGAAGTCTTCACCTACTTCATTCAGGGGCTACTACTTACCCAGTGTCCACCCTGACCTGAAGGCAGCTTGTTTTGCTATTTGTGCCCAAATGACCTGATACAATATTATCCCATTTTCAGGTTCTCCGTCCGAAGAGCTAAGCTGCTGCTTTACGTTCAGGATCTTTCAAAAAGACAATGGCCAAACTGTTGCAAGCGCCACCCAAGTTCCTCCCCCCAGAATGGCATATTGCAAACAAGACACAGTATGCCAGTGCGGAGAGTCAGAGATCTAGGTCAGAGCGACTTGTAGCTGAGAGCCAGAGGCTGGTGGATGAAATCGAAAAAACAACTCAGAAAACCCAAAGTGACGTTAACAAGAAAATAGGTGATCATGTGGGCTTTGTGGGCTTCGTTATTTTATTGGACTGATTAAGGGAGACTCACAAAAAGCAGGAAATATTAAATAGTTTTAGCGGCTTATTTCTCCTTCCCTTAGGAAAATGGGGAGGCATTTCCAAATCCTGTTAAAAATACTTTGTGATGGATTTTATATTTTATGACCAAACAGTTTCAGGCATCTGTTAGATATAAGGAGACAAATTCAGTCCTGGTGTAATATTTACTAACTAATTGTTAAGGCGAGAGTCTGGACTGAGTAAAGAAAAAACAACAACAACAACATATCTTGGCTCACACTGAGTCACACATTACATTGTCCCACCATGGAAATGGTGTAGCTCCACCATGTTTCATGGGGAATTCAGAGAGAGATTATGCATCAGGGTGCCAGGGGTAAGGTGGATGCAGTTGTGATTTGCACTTGAGAATCCTCTTTCTTACCCATGTGTCTCTGCAAAGGCCAGTTACAATCTGACCCTTTGAAAGCATTATTATTTTTATTACAATAGTACCCGGAGGCACCCGGTGTGGCCAGAGCTTCATTGTACACTATACATAGATGTAGTAAGAAGCAGCCCCTACCCCAATGAGCTTACAGTCTAATGAGATAAGACAGACAAAGGAAGTATCATTATCATTACCTCCATTTGACAAACAAAGAGCTTAGCCACAGAAAAATCAAGCAACTTGCCCAAGGTCACACAGGAAGTCTGTGGCAGAGGCAGGAATTGACCCACGTCTCCTGGCTCATAGTCCAGTGCTTTAGTGAAACCATTGCCATACATCAGCATACAGAGCTATGTGCACAGCACTTTTTGTGGCTCGAGTCCTTTTCTGCTCATGGCTAAGGCTGGGCCGTGAGGCTCTGTAGAAAAAGCCGGGCTTTTATTTCTAATTAATTTGAAATCTCTCTTCATTCTGCAGAACAGAGACTTGATGAAATAAAATTCTGGAAGCAAGAATTAGACGACAAACTAGAACAGATTGTTAATGAGACAGAGGTGCTGTTGACTTTTAAGACAAGGCTAGAGAAAGCATTGGAGAGCTGTAAAGAGCCACTATTCATCGCTCAAGAGTGTCTCTTGAACAGGTAAGGGTAATAGCCAAACAACAACAATAATAATAATTAAGGGGGTAAGAAAATTTATGACTAAGGTGTTAAAAAAATGAAAAACCTGACAGTGTTCTGGATAAATGATATGTCGGGGCCTGGGATGTATGACACGTAAGGCCCAACCCTGCAAAGTGCGGCACCCCTGCAACCCATGCTAAAGATGGAGTTTCTAAAAGGTTGTCTATGGGAAATAGGTGCTGAGCTCCCATTGACATCCAGTGGGAGTTGGGAACTTTGCTCTTGTAGATATCTTTGGAAATCCCAGCCAAAGTCAGCAGGATTTGCAGGTGCTCAGCACTTTGCAGATTTAGGCTCTTCATAAGAGAGGCAGACACCCAGAGAGAAGGAAGTGCTTTGTGCTCTGCGCTCCAGTAGGCGAGATCTGGGGTGGATTCCCAGCCTCCGTCTCCCATATGGCTCCAGGCCAGCAGGAGCTGGGAGTGCAATGGAGGCAGTGCTTTCAGGCCTCTTGGGAAAAGAAGGGAAATCCAAGAGCATCCCATTGGGCTGAGTGGAGAGCAGCGCTGATCGGTTTCAAGCGCACTGCAGGCTTCCTCCTCTGGAAGGGTGGTGACAATGAAGCGGGTCATCAAGTTGCAGGGTGTAAAGTGGATGAAACTTGAGGAATTCTAGGACTTTGATTGCAGGCATGGAGGACTGCCCTCAGAGCTCAGGTCCAGAGGGATTCTCAGCAGTGCTGAGCACCCACAGCTCCCATTGGCTTCAGTGGGAATTAAGGCTGCTCAGCACCTTTCAAGATGAGGCCCTAAATAAACAAGTGTGTAAGAAACATGATCAATATATGAAAGCAAAGTGAACAAGTCACAGAGCCCCGTCCTTTTTGTGCTTCACTGCGTCTAAGCATGTGAAGAAAGGCTGCAGGACCAGGCCTATCCGACGTGTTCTGAGCAGATATCCTTGCTTTATTCATCTTTAAAAAACCTTTGTAAAATAAACCAGGAAAGAGAAAAGCAGCATTATTCCTGACTCTGCAAATAAAGGGCCTGATTTTCTTCTTGGTTGCCTTCCATGGAGTCACTCCTGATTTACACTAATGTAAACCAGAGGAGAATCAGGTCCTAGGAGTGGAAAGGTGACTATTTCCAATCAGTTATAACAAGAACAAGGGTTTGGGGTCTCCAGAGCTGCAATACTCAAATGGTCGACACAGAGTGATGGCTCTCTCCTCTTTCTCTTAGGCAGAGGCGAGTTGGGATTGACTTGGTCCATGACGAAGTGGAGCGGGAACTGATAAAGGAAGTTGAAGTGCTCCAAGGGGTTATGGCTTTGCTTGAGCGCACACTGGAACAAACCAATGAGCAAATTAGGTATCTCAACAGAGGAACAAACCACTGGATAGCTCAGACTGGGGAGTGCTTCTGGAGAGGTTGTAGGATGGCTAGTGTCGAATCCTCAGAGGTGCTAAGCAGCTGCTGAAATCAGAGGGGAGTTGCAGGAGTTAGTACTTCTCAGGGCCTAGACCATGCCATTCGATTTTTAGCAGCACTGATTTCAGTGGAGAGTTCTGTTTAGACACTGACGGCACAATATGCCCCAGCAGCCGTTGACTCCCAGGGCCTCTGTCCTGATCCCACACCGCTGAAGCCTGCGGGAGTTTTACCATTGACTTCAATGGCAGCAGCAGCATGCCCTAGATTTTTACAACTTGTAACTCACAGTATTGCCTATTATGATAATAACATTCATGTTTTCTTATTTACCTGTTCCTGCCATCAAGCTGCATGGATGTCAGTGGGATTTCTGAGGGCCAGCGGATGGCAGAATTTGGCCCTTTAATGGTGGTTTACCTCCATTCAAAAGAGAAGGGGATAATTATTTTGTTAGATTTCGGATTAACGGAGTCTAATTGTTTTCCCCCGAGGTTAAACCGTTCAGCTAAATACAATCTGGAGATGGATCTGAAAGACAAGTTCACCGCCTTGACAATTGATAACTATTGTTCCAACCTGACAAACAATACACCTGATATAAGATATGCCAGAAATGTAGTGAAGGTTGAAGGAAAGTAAGTGGTTATTTCCCTAGCTCCACATCCAGTAGTTATACAGACATAATATAAACTGTCCCTGTAATACAAGGCCTAATATACCCACTCCAGTTTATAATAAGGCTATCTGTCTGTCTGACTGTCTGTCTATCTTAGGGATTTATACTGCGGCCCATACCATAGTATCTGAGTGCCTTTCATCTAAAATCAATACTAATAACAAAGTTCCTAATGGACTAGAGTTCTGTTGAATGGCTCTGGTGCTAATTGTTTATGAAAGCAAAATTCCATGTCACTGGAAACCCACACTGGATTTACTAATCTAACTTCCAGTTCCACATCTTAATGGCTGCAGAGTGTGGTCCGGTAGATTGGCCACTGGAGTAGGATTCAAGAGATCTAGGTTCAGTTTCTGGCTCTGTCATTAATCTGCTGCATGACCTTGGCAAGTTGCTTCCTCTGTTTCCCCACCCAACTTTTGTCTATTTCATTCTTAAGCTAAAGTCTTTGACTATGTGTTTGTACAATGCCTAGCACCATTGAGCCTGATGTTGATTGTGGTCAATAATTTTAATGATGCTTCATAATGATGAACATAATAATAAGCAATAATAATACTGCTTCTTTCGTATTAATAGAGATCTTCTGTCGTTAATGCACATTTATGAATACACAAAGAGGGCTGAAGAGACCTTTTTTATTTTATTATAGTTCTGTGAGCCCTGAAGACTGGGTAGATTTCTCGAATGTCAATATTGAAAAGGCCGACAAGCAGAGGAACAACTCTTTGGCACTCAGGGCCTTGATTGACCGAATCTTATCCCAGACAGCAAGTGACATGCGCAAGCAGTGCGAGACGGTGAACATTGCTTTTAAGAACAGGGTGAAGGAGACAAAAGATGCAAAGAACAAACTGGAGATCCACCTTGCTAAGGTAAACGCTAGAGACAGTCAGCCGAGAAAATAGGACAGGGACATCAGCCAGTTCTATTGATCCAATACCTAGAGCTATTGTGCCTTAGGAATTCAAACGCTGCAGTTCTAAGCTGGACAAAGCCCAGTGCTTTTTCTGTTTTTATAACTAAAGTACCATTAGCTTTTCCATTCCCAGTTATACAAATCCTCATGACTGCATGTGCTACAAGGCACATGAAAGCTTGATGATAACACAGTGCTACCTATTAGATAGTAGCCATTCAGAGGCAGCTATGGTCTAATGGCAGTATCTGGACCTGGGAATCAGATGACACGGTGTCTGTTCCCAGCTCTATCACTCGCTTGCTATGTGACCTTGGACAAGTCATTTAAGCTCAGATTTTCAAAAGTGGCCTCTAATTATGTATTCTTCAGTGTTTGGGTGCCCAACCTAAGACCCCTGGAGTGAAATCCTGGCCCATTGAACTCAACAAGAGTTTTGAGACTAACTTCAGTGGTGCCAGGATTTCACCCCTTGAGTTTTAGAAATGCTCTACTCCACAGGTGTCCACAACACAAATAGATTTCAGCTTGAGTTGTGAATGCTTAGTACAGTACCTCTGAAAATCAGGCCCTAAGTATCTCGAATTGGACACCCAAAAAATTGAGTGTTAGAGATGACTTTCGAAAATCTTGACCTTAATCCTTCCCTCCCCACTATGCTGCAGTTATCCCATCAGTAAATTGGGGGTAATAATCCTCACTCACCTCTGTACTTTGAGATCCACGAATGAAGTAACACCTTAGAATTCCAAAGTATCATTATTAAAGAGGATATCACGTTTTTCAAGTGGCACCGTGCAGCACTTCCCTTTGTTGATTTACTAAGGTGATGGATGAGATTACATCCCAGGAAAAGAACATTGCGGCCTTAAAGAAAGCTATAATCGATAAAGAAGGACCTGCCAAGGTGGCTCACACACGTTTGGAGACGAGGACCCATCGTCCCAACGTGGAGCTGTGTCGTGATATGGTGCAATACAGGCTGATCAGTGAGGTTCAGGAGATCACAACCAATATTCAGAGGTAAGTGAAATGGTGAAACAGCACGAAGTCAGTGGTATAGGTCACTGGGCAAATGTAATCAGCCAAAGAAGTAATAAATCCAGGCACATGTACAGACATGTATGTTCGCACACAGTTACCACATGTTTTCAATATTCTGTATACCTATTTTTCTAGATCTGATGGTAGGGTACCAGAACCCTTTTTAAGGGTGTGTCTACACAGCAAAAACTATGCATTGCCTTGTCTACATGCGTTACGTTAAACCCAGCTAGTGAGGGTAACAACAGCTGTGAAGACAGTGCAGCATGGATAGTACAAGCCCAGCCCAGGCCCTGGCTACATATTTGTCTCACTAGCCTGCTCAGAAGCTTGTGCTGCGCTCTCTTCATTGCAGTCATTACTTGTGTTAGCTGGATTCAAACTAGCTTGGGTAGGCTAGCCTGCGCACCGCTTGGCTGTGTAGACATATCCTTTGTGTCATGTTGTTCTCCCTGAGAGCATTATGGATATTAATGTGAATTTTCCACTCGTTAGATCTTGAAATGATTAAAAAGAAGATGTGATGGGAATGCCTGGAGCATCCGAGCCCCAGCTTCGCCGTTATTGTCAAGAAAAAAATGATACTTCTTACATAGTCTTGTTGTCCTTTCATTCTACCATTTCCCATCTGCTTCTGCTTGAGGGGAGTGAATGGGGTTGTAGGATGTTGTGGTTTAGCAACCTTCTTCAAATCATTTTAATTGGGAGAGTCAGTTCTGCAAAATTGTCAGCACCCAGCATGTTCCCAGTCCAATGGTGCTGTTTACAAGGGGAGGGAGGTCGCTCCTCTTGGATCGTATGTGGAAGAAACCTTTAGCCAATGGACGTATCCCCTCCCATGTGGAAGTGGGGCTCAGCCACTTCTGGGCATTGTCTCCCAGGCTATGTGGAGTGCTCTTTGCTGATCTGATGATCTATCTGGGGGAAGGGCTGGCAGGGTTGTTATGGGGATTTGGGGATTAGTGGCATTACCCCGTACCCAGCAGAGTTTATAAGGAGAAGGTAATGGAGCCAGGAGCCATATTATCTTGCCATTTGAGACCCCTTTTTAAGAGGGAGAGGGGAAGGGCTCCTGGACAACCATGCCCAGGAAGAGTCCCTGATAGTGTGGTTCCGAAAGAGCTGCATTGCTGGAGAGCAAAGTGGGACAGAGAGGACCAAACACCTGGAGGCACCGGGCCGCCATGAAGGAGGCCATGGGACCTGCAAGGTACGGGGGCATCTGTCCTGCATGGATGGGCCACCCCCCCTTCCCCCGGGTGGAACAACGTGGGGAGAAACCAAAGGGCATCTTCACAGAGATTTCCTCCCGCCACGTCCCATCCTGTGGGTTTCACGTTGGGAGGAAGTGATGCCTCTCAATAGCAAGGAGGTGCATGTAGTCAAAACGAATGTCTCTCTTTGTTTCACCCCTAGACTAAAGGACACGTTGGCACAAGCTGAGGTGGAGCTGAAAGGTCTGAGCCGTCGACAGCTTTCGCTGGAGGAGGAGATCCAGGTCAAGGAGAACACACTGTACATCGACGAAGTGTTGTGCATGCAGATGAGGGAGTCCATTTCCATTAACAACTTCTGAAGCCCTGATGTCAGAAACAGCATTCCCCCACACGGGGCCAGATTCTGCTGGGAGCTACACTAGGGCAAAGCCAGAGGAACTCCACTGAACATTAACCTAGCGACTCTGTGTTTACACTAATGTGACTCAGAGCAGAACCTGGCCTAGGTGTGTGAATTATTTAAAACAGACCTAAATGCCTCCTCCCCAGCTGCCTGTGTCCCAGAAAGTCTATTGTAAGCTTTCCAGTAGACATTAAAGTTATGGAACAACAAGAAAAAATCCTTCATTCCAGCCACTTAGTGTATCTTGGGTGCTGTCAGTGTCACTGCTTTTCATTGACAGATTTTTTGAACTACATAAACTAGAACAGATATTCCTACACAAAGTGACTAGTTATGTTAGAGAGACAGGAAGCTAGTTAGGGCCAGCTGTGGTGCTGTGTACACCTATCCACTGACAAATGGATGGAGAATGTACGTAAGATAACTGCTGGCAGAAGCAGTGTTTCTTAATGGACAGGGCACTGGACTAGGACTCAGGAGACCTCACTTCTATTCCGGCTCTGTCAGTGGGCTGATGGGTGACCTTGGGTTAGTCACAGCTCTACTCTGGGCCTCAGTTTCCCCATCTCTAAAATGGGGATAATGATTTCCTTTGTAAAGCACACTGAGTTCTACTGATGAAAAGCATTATATAAGAGCTAGGTATTATTTTAAATGTGACTGTCCTGGCAGAATAATATTCTCTGCTTCCTTCGGTGCCATTGCAAAGACAAGACAAAATAACAAAGATGAGACACTGCGGGCCATCTGCAAAAGCCAGGATTTTAATACATGGGCCTCTATAATTGCTCACCGCTTGTTACAGTTCTAGTGGGCTTTCCCTTTTAGTGGCTTTCCCTTTCAGGGACATTGCTAATACCATTAGTCGCCGCACAGACTTCCTCAGAGGAACAGATCAGACATTTCCTAGTGTGACTGGTTTTTATTTTAACTCCTGGCTCATCACACACTGCTCACACCACTGGGTAGGCGATGACAAAATAATTAAGCTCTGAGTCGATCAGGTTTCTGAACTTCTTGTAAATGTCTCGCAGCAGTCGGTCCTCTTCGCTGGTCTCATGCCTGGCTGTGTAAATCCTCACCTGTGTGGATGGACAGCAATCACAGACACGCAACGCAGCCGCTGCAGTTAAGCTAGTAATAGGGAGAAGCCCGGGTGGCTGTTGAGACGGCTAGATAAGCCAGCCAGCTAATAAGTGGAGTCAGATCCTGAAGTCCTTACTCAGTTTTTGCTCAGACAAGATTCCCAGGGCTGTCAGTGAGAACTTCCTTATTACAGACTGAGTGAAAATCTAGGCTTCCCCGCCTTTTGGGATTTCAACAGCAGAATAGCTGGGAAAAAGAGTGCCTCATTCTCTGCCCCCAGAACCCCTTGATCCCCAGGATCAGCTCTTGCCTCTCTGCTGGAGGCACAGGGCTCTGGGGTTCTGCTAGGTCCCTGGCAGGATGGTTTCCCCTGGCTGCAGCTGTCCCTGCCCACGATTCAGGAGAGCATGCATCCCTATTCAGGATGGACTACAAGCCCGTGTTTAAGTCTCACTGAAGTCAATAGGACTTAAGGATGTGTTTAAATGTTTTCTTGAATAAGGACCTTCTTTATAGAGGGCTCCCCAGCACGGAGTGGGATTCTGGAAGAGGTGACACCGGGGTTATCATGACCTTTTCTGAGCATTCTCTGTGGGGCTGGTCAGGACTTGGGAGACCCGTCTCTGCGAGTGGACCTCGGGAATACACGTAGGATTCTTACACCGCCTCACAACCCCTTTCCCTGCATATTAATGGTAACTTTCAAACAACATTCAGAGGCAGGGCTGCATTAAACTACATTTTGACGGGGTGGAGGACGGGAGGTTTGGGAAGAACTTTTTACCTTCATGGTACACAAGACACATTTCCCTTCTGCCCGATTTTGCAGCAGCCTCTCCACAAATGCCACACTGAGGAAGGCCCAGACTTTGAGGAAGAACAGCCTCTCGCACAATAACACAAGCTGCAGCAGCTCCTCATCCAGCAATTCATGGTCATTGTTGAACTCGAGCGTTAATTTCTTGAAAATAAATAACAGTGTCAATGTTGGTACCAACGGGCAGGGCAGTTATGTACGGGACTCATCTCTTGTGAAAACTGCCTTGTGGAGCTCTAATGACCTCATGGGTCAGGGTTTCACTTTTACACTGACAGTTTGGTACAACACCCACACGGCCACCTGGTTAGATTAGTGACAAAACGATAAAATGTTGCTGTTCCCACCATACCTGCAGACTGTGCTTGTATGCTGGTAAGAGATTGGTGAGGGTCGGCCTCATCAACCAGTCCGGGTCACTGAAATAGCAGCTCCGTAGACTGATGCTCCTGAGTGGGATCTCTGCTAAAAGTATCCTGGCTAGACTGTTGTGCTTCATGACTCTTTCAAAGAAGAAGTTCACTTTCAGTTTGGGTGCTCTCTTGGCTAGGTTGGCCCAGGACATCCCCCAAACCACCTGCCCGTGAGGGTCATGGATGTGGCACTTGATGTTTATAGTCCAGAGAGAATTGGCATTGTGCTCGCACAGGATGTCCAGCAATTCATCCGAGATGCAGTTGTAATTGAGAGTCAGGATGACCAGGTTGCGGAACGTGGACATAGTCTGGTGGAACAAGGGGCTGCTGTAGATGGAAAGATGGTGGCTGAAGAAGTCTTCTATATTGATTTCGGAGGCAAAACTTTTGTTTTTCAAGTAGCTCAAAGAGCTCAAAAGCTCACAGCCTTCTTCCAGTGTCACTCTTGCTCCTTTCAGGTTGAGATAATCAAGGTGCTTGCTCATTCTTTTCAGGAAAGTACTTACGTTCTTGATAAACTGAGTCCTGATTCCATTTTTCCAGACCAATCGGTCCAACTCCAGGTGCTGAATAGTCAGGGATACCAGACGGCTGTTACATTTGCCCAAGCGCGAGAGAAGCCCCCTCATAGTCACTTGAAATTTTCGGGTCAAGACAGCATTGTAAGGATTCAGGAACTTGATCTCTAGGTGTTCCAAGTACTTGCCAAATCTCTTGACGTACCACAGAGCAGATTCAAACTCGGATGTGTTTGACCTGGATGGCCGCCCACTGAAGGTGATTGTTCTGGTTCTCCAGAGAGAGCCTGAATACATGGCTTGATTCCATTTTTTACAGACTAAAGCAGCCCGAGATCTGTCTCTGTCGTCTAGCCACCAGAACATGTTGCTTAGGCAGACGTCAGGCAAATAGGCCCAGCAACTCTGCTCTGGTTCACTGTCATCCTCCATGAAGGAGACAGTCAATTCCTGTTGGGTGCAGAATCAAACCTAGATGGTTTCTAGATCAGGAAGGCTGTGGCTAGTTTGTTTGCTGCAATGAGAATGTTCCAAGTGAATAGCAAAAATCCTGCCTCTTTACATCCGAATGCTGGTGACCACATGAGCTCTTGGGTCTAAACTGTGATCTAATCAAAAGAGAAAATAAGCAAATACTGTTATGCTGAAAGATGCTAATGGCTGCCTTCAAGTGGGTCTGTGATCCAAAAACAATGGCAGACCAGGTTAAAGCAATGTGTGTGCTAAGCATCCTTCTTTCAAGCTCAGTGGAAGGAACAATTAACCCCCTTTATGTAGTGATAGCTGGAGACAATAAAAGGCATGAGGACTAAGAGGAGCTAAATCACATGGGTTGAAAGGCTTACTTGATTGCCAATGTAAGGGGCTAGGGCATTGTTTTGTAAGGTGTGCACACAAAAGCATGCACATGTATTAAAGGAAGCCAGCAGAAAGCCAGAGACCCCGCTGTGAGTGCGACCCTGAGGTTGATTGTTCATTAGGGAAAAAAGGTGTGTTAACTTGAGTTAACTAAAGTAAACTAGGGAAAACAAGGCAGTTTGTAGTTTTCACGCAAGTTAGCGGGTCGAGTTAAAAAGCACCTGCTCACTTGTGTGACAACTTCAACTGCCTCATCTTCACTAGGATTTACTTCAGGTTATCTAACTCATGTTAAGAATATACCTCGTTCTCTCCAGCAAAGACAAGGCCTGGGAGGAAACAGAGAGACAGAGCTTCTGGGCACAGAACTTGCTGGAGTGGCAGTCCTGGGAATTTCTGAGCAAGGAAATTGCCTGTTGTTTGTTTCTACTTTGTTCCGGGAGACAGGACTTTATGTACATTCTTTGTAAGTTAACAGGATTGCAACAAAGAAATATCTGACTCATATAATCAATTTCTTCTCTCAACAGAAACAACCCCGCAAAGCTCCAAGTGTTGACTCACTGCTCAGGCCACAGGGGCAATGATAAAATTATAGCAACAGCAAAGGACACTCTTTCAGTTCCTTGACCTCCAATAATGCTTAAACCTTCAATGGTAAAATGATATGGACTTTCCAGATCAATTTGTTAAATTTTCTATCTATGCAGACTCCAGAAGCTCCTGGAAAATATCAATGTAACTGAAGGTGGCTTTGCTGCATGATCAGTTATTTCTTGAGCAGCCTCAACCCAGTGTGCTTGGTACTGTACAAAGAGTTGCTTTCCTTTGCACTGCACAGATTAACTGCACTGCCTGAGATGAACCAGCGAAACCTGCTGATTTCAGCTGCTCTTCTGGGTTAACATCACAGCCTATTTTGGGAGGCACTGCAAAGGCCTGCGAAGCTTTCCAAAAAACTTTGAAAACTGGTCTATTGAAACATCACATCCAGGGAGTTAGGGAAATAAACATTACGCTGTTCAGCCAATGGAGTGATCCAATTATTCAGTCCATTTTAGGAGTCCAGTGTGGTCCAATGGCTAAGGCACAGGTAGGGAGTCAGGAAGTCTGATGGAGGGCTGTAAAAATGAGACGCACAAGGCATATGATGCAAGAGGAATTAGTTACCGGTTCTGATTTCCATGCTGGACTGGTGGGAAGGCATTCATACCCCAGCACTCTTCCCTCTCTGAGCTTGTCCTGGCAGGGCTCAGTGGGCACGGAGACATGTCATGTGCCTGCACTCAGCCATTATGAGGGAACAGCAGATAGCTTCTGTGATGTCGCAGGCACAGCCTGGCTTTATCCCAGTACAAATGGGGAGGAAATCAGCTGAGCAGTGTCCTTGATGTGAAGGCAGGAAGTAGAGAAAGATGCATTGCTTGGGAGCTCAGTGCAAACAGCACCCAAGGAACATGGGGGGCTCCTGCAGTACATCCTCCCTTTCCCTCTATGAAACCAGGTGATGCGTCTGGAAGCTGAGATGCAAACTGCAAGGGAAGAAAGTGGTGCGTGCTCCAGCTTTTAACCTAGTGGCCCCAAACCTTATGCATGCAATGCAAGCTGGTTTCCACTTATGACAAGATACTGCTTCCATCCTTTTCGAGACCACTCCACGCAAAACAAGTGTATGGAATAATCTGCACATATTTGCTCAGTTTTCTGACACTGGGTTTTTATTTGCTCGAGGAAGATGTTAGGCCATAGTTTCCCGCATAGTTTTCACTTATTTAACGTGTTAGGGATCAGATGCATCTGAAGCTGGTGGATTGTGAATAGTTTTGCAGTCATCGGAGCGTGAATTTATCTTTACACAGCACTCAAGCTTTAGGTTAAGTAGCTAAAATCACTTTCATCCCTGCGGCAGTGAAATTGGAAAGAAAGCTGCACTCTCTCAAGCACCACCCACACGTTGAGCCCCACCCACTCGTGACACCAGTATAAAATGCTACTCACAGGATACTGTTCAGATTTGCCTAATATGATCATCCCTACATGCTTTGATTAGCCGTGAAAGTAAACAAGGCTGACATTTGAACCGTCCGTCTTAACTTCAGCTGAAACTTAAACTTCAGGTTTAACACCCAATTGAGATGAATGAGAGCAACTCCCAGCTCCCTGCGCTATGTCCACATACTCAAGCAGACTTGTCACTGCGTCAGTACAGCTTTTGCAAATTCTCTTTGTCACGACAAGGGATATATATTTATATTTACACAAACAGTTGCTCCATTCAGCCCCGGCCCACTTGGTTTAATTGTTGTACCACAGTGTCTTGTTTTACATGCGACCCACATGCCGGAGAAGTTAAAAGCCTGAGTGCACCAGGGTTCTACAACCTTGCTTTTAACTCTGATGGGCCTGAACCAAAGCCTGTGCTCAGCGAGGAGCGTCCCAGGGTTGCGGGTCTGATTTACAGCTCAAGTTCCATCTCTTGTTTTTTGATGGCTGTCCTTATGTTACTAAACCCAAATGGCTGCTATTAAACAGAAAGAGTGGTTAGCAAGATAATCCAATTCTGCTCTTAGACGTCAGTGGGAATTGCACACGCGTCTGAAGATCAAATTTAGCCCATACAGAGGATGTAGCAGTTGGTGGCAGGGCCAATCTAGTTATTGTACTTGTCAGCTCTCCATTACTGTAGTTATCTGAGCACTTCACAGTCGTTGATGTTGTTATTCTCACAACATCCCTGCCAGTTAGGGTAGTTGTAATGAGGTGGCCGGCTCCTCTAAAGGCCAGGGGGCACCAGCCCTGTTCCATTATCACACCCAGCTGGGAAGGGATCAGGTGATCCCTGTAAAGGGCTGAAAGGGACCTGTCGAAAAGAAAACTACAGAAAGCAAACAGGCTTCTATGGCAGGCCTTGGAACAGAGGGTGAGACCTTTGTTGTCTGCTTTGGTCAAGGGACTAGCTTTGTTTGGTGAGTTTTGTGTTTGAATAATAAAGTCAGGAAGAGGGCTTATTCCAGACTCTGGGAAGGGGGTCAGGCCAATGGGCTACAAAAATGCTACTGACCATTATGCTCCTTGTACAGATGGTAAATTGAGGGCTAGAGAGGCTAGGTGACCTGCCTGAGCTCTCACAAGACATCTGTGGTAGAGCAAGGATTTGAACCTAGCTCTCCCACTTCCTAAACTAGGAGCCTAGCTACCAAACTAGCCTTTAGCTAATCCAGCCCCCCTGCAGCTATGTCTCTATCTGCTTCCTAGGGCTAAGCAAGCACGTGTTTTTGGAGTCTCATGTCTTTGGTGGATTCATCCCTGCTATGAGCAGGGCCAACACCCCACGAAGGCAGTGAATTTGTTCCTATCTGCCCTTGTTTGCAGGGAGCTAAATGCTTCTGTTAAAACCTGTACAACCCCATTGACATAAGGGAGATTGGGGAGGCGGGGGATGTGCAGGATTATAGCAGACTTAGTTCTGGACTCCCAGGGAATTAATGAGAGGCCAATGCGGGGGGTGGAAAACTTTGTTCCAATTGAATTTAAAACATTACTGTTCACTCACTTTTTTTCCTCTTCTCCTTGGACCCCTCCCGTAATCAACCTGTTGTGTTAAGCTAAATTTATTATTTCTGGTGATGTGGTGCTTAACATGATTTCCACAATCAGCCCCCGCAAAGTCTGAAACATTTGCTGTAGTTACTGTGCTGTATTGCAGTACCACAGCTCTCCCTGTCAGTGGAGGGAGGGGATTCTACTGACAAGTGCTGTTTAGAACAGTATTTCGGGGTGGGATTGAAGCTGTTTTTAGTTCAAAGGATTTGAAACAGACCCAATTATAATTCATTTACTGCAAATAAAAGTCTGGGACTCAAAGACCCCAGACCTAGGCCACAGTGTGCTGTGCAGACAAAAATGAAGAGACTAATCTAGTAGATCTTTCTATTATAACAAAAATTTATTGGAGTAGCCCTGAGGAACAAACCCCCATCAAGGATCAGGGCTGCATCATGGGTGGGCTCTGCACAGACAATAAATACTCTTTGCTTCAGAGACAATACAATCTTTTGGATTTTTGCACATTACAACGACCTGGGATACTAAATTTATTATCCTATGCACACCTGTAAAACAAACACATTATTTTACATTCAGTAAGAAACTGCTACAGAGTGTGAGTTAGTCCTTATACCCCCAGCTACACACCCATTCTCCCCAAAAAAGCAATTCTAGCTATCGATATTCCATAACGTGGAGTTGTTCAGCAGCTATTTAGGATGGACTTGTCAAAAGCAGCGGATGTCTTTAAAAGTCAGCTACTGACTTCAGTGGAAGCAATGAGTTAGGCTAGTGCTGGCAGCCTTGGAAAAATCCCATCCTGCTTAGAGCTATCTTGTAGGTCTTGTTTCGATAATCAAACTTGGTTCATTCTGATAGCTGGATGTTTTGCTGATGAGAACGTGAGACGGGAAGCAAGGGGTATTTGGTCACGTTTCAGTGGCTTGGAAGCCCGGCTTCTTCAGATAACGTAAATCAACCTTCATTTTCCAATGGATTGATAAACTGGCTGAGAACGCACTTAGCAAACAACTTCACGTGATCGCTCTGCTCCGCTTCCAGCAACCAATGGATAGGATCACATACAGCTAGGAGCACACCAGTGCAGGGAAACCATGGTACCAATGAAATAACCTTATTTGTTCACAGTTAACATTTGTATATGTTCCCACTCAACTAGAGTTCAACAGCTGCCTCAATATACAACCCCCATTTGTTGTGCTGGAGATTTAACTTTTCCACCATTTGCCCCTCTCAGTTCGTGGTGAAGCAGTTTGGGCTCAGTAGCACCAGGGGCTGAACACTCTCATCTGCCAATGAGGGGTTAAGCCGTGTGGGCTATAGTCCTGCAGTCCATGGCTAAAGCCCCCATAAAATTCAATGAGACCAGTATCTAGCCCTTTGTTGTGCCGGGTCAAACACTATGAGCCAGTGAGGCTCTCATTGAAGTCAATGGGAATGGCAGATGCTCGGCATCGGGCCCAAGGAATCTATAGTGCTTCTAAATTCCTTGAGGGAAAATATTTCCCCTCAAGGAAAGTGACCATGATGCATAGGCTGCTCTCAGGGGTGGGTGTGTGTGTATGTGGCTGGGGGAGGAGGCCAGCAGACCTGAGTACAACCTGTCTAGTGGTGTGGGATGGATCACTATGGGACGTTAGGGTCAAAGCTGAAAGCCAACACCTTGTACTTGGCCCACAGTGCTTCCACTGATGCTTTCTTCTGTTACGTTCCTGCACCTTCAGCCACGACACACCAGTATAGCTGAGAGGAGAATGGGACCTTTAACCTCCGCTCTTGTAACAGGCAGAGCACAGAGAACAAGTGAGTCCCTAAGGCAGGACTACATGTTAATGCCCAAAAGGATGGCACTCGTTAGGGCACAGCTGTGCAGAGCTTTATGGGGAAGCTTGATGATGAGCCTATTTGGCTCAGAATAAATTTCTGAGAATGGTTCTTTGTTCTCAGTCTAGTGTAGGAAGCATAACGCTTTTATTCGCTATGTATAAAGCCATGTGTTTAGAACGCCGTTACTAGCGCTGAACTGAAGCCTGGGGTCTGGTGGGGCATCTCTGGTTCCAGTTTCTTCCAGGAGTGCCTTAGAAAGGCTCCTCTGTAAAACAAACAAAACCCAATGTAATTTTTTTTTCATTTTACAATGAATAGGTAAGCCCATGAAGGTAAGCCCTTACCTCCCGCCACCCATTTTGACTGAGTCCATTAGAACAGTCCAAAGTACAAGGAAAGTGAATACAAACTATGTAAAGAATGGGTAAGTATTTCATAATATGATCCTGTAGTCCATAGTCAGCCAAAACTCCCTTTAATTTCACACTGTGGTGCATTCTCTGTTTTAGTTGTATGACATCTTTCAATGTGTAAATATGCTGCCTACTGAGAGAGGCAGCCATTTTGTGTTCAGGTTGATGCAGTCTGTCTGAGGAGAGACATAGACTGTATGCTCTTTCATGGACTTTTGTTCTTGTTTTTTCCCCCTTGATATAAAACAAGGATAGTTCTGGCTAAAAGTATAAGGTAGCATTTTTGTCTATGGAAAATATTATACAAAGCAATGGGAGATTGTCCTGAGTAAGGACTGCAGGATTAGGCCCAACATCCTTATAGTTAGCATCTCTTAGGCCAGATCTGTGCACTGCTTTTGCACTGGTATAACTGTCAGGGGAATTATTATTATGGTTTTATCAGTACAGTTACACTGGTACAACCCCTAGTGTGGATGCCATTATACCGGTATAAAGGTGCCTTATCACTTATGCCCCTTTGCATACAGAAATAAACACCTTTAGACTGGTATAATTGTGCCCATTCTAGTGGGGTTGTACTGTTTTTATTATAACAGCATAATTCAAGTCGTATAACACGGGTGGGTGCACAAGCCCTTAATTAAGATGCGATTACTAGAAACTTGTTGTTGGTTCTCAGTGTTGTTGTGCATCTTGAGTACCTAAAATCCTGTCTGCTAGGACAGCTGAAGACCTCATACTATATACAAAGACAGCAGGGAGCTGATTTTAAATTCCTAATGGTATGAAAACGCAGATATGTTTGCTTTAAAGTCTCCCACAGGAGAGTGGCTATGAAATTCAGTATTGAGCTGTGGCAGCTTATTCAAGTGGAAAGAACATAAGGCTAGATGTTGGGAGCACCCAAGTTCTAGTCTTTCTGCCTTAACGTGTAGCTTTTGGCAGTTGCAATGCAGCTAGGGCCAAATTTAAGCATTCCTACTGAGTTAGCTTGACAAGGGCACGGGGGCCTGGAAGATCAGAGCATGGTTTCTAAACATGGAGACTGTACAGGTATACATACCACTATCCTCATTGAACTACCCAGCTGCCCTGTGATTCTTTGATCTTTAACCTTTCCAGAGGCACCTGCTCTGGGAAATGCCCCATCATCCTGATTAACCCAGCAACTGTAGATGTCTCTAACTGAGCTCTACTGTATTTCTTAGAAATATTATAGTACCTTGTTTTCCAGGACTCCATTTTGGTTTCCTCCTGAGACTTTGCAAAGAAGCTAGACGCAGACATTTTCTCTGAAGAAATGAATAATAATGACAATGAATACAAAAGAACATAGCCCTGCATCCTTAAGGTATCCACACTTGGTTAGGAGACAACAGGGTCCCTGCACCAGGCCTTGAGACCTGAGGCTAGCCACGTCCCCGCTACAGCATAACCCTAATCACACTCCCCATGCTGTATTTATGTATTGGGAAGCATATTGGGAAGTGAAGGGGGAAGAAGAGGACGAGTACCTTGCAGGATCTGACCCTAGAGTCAAGGGGCCTGACTCTTAGTTACTCCATTGCTGCATTTGAGGCAGGGATGGGAGGGAGATTAAAGGAGGTTTTAAGCCATCTTTGCCACCTTTGGCGCCGACTTCCCCTCTGCTGGGTAGGTGCCGCCCCTGTCCTGCCCTGCCCTTGCCCCGCCCCCATTCCACCCCTTCCCCAACGTCCCCACCACCTTCCCCCAAATCCCCGCCTCTTCTCTGCCTCCTCCCCAAGTGTGCTGCATCCCCGCTCCTCCCCCGCCCTCCTGGAAAGTTCTAAGCGCTGCCAAACAGCTGTTGGGTGGCAGGGGGGCGGGACGCGCTGGGAGGGAGGGGGAGGAATGGGGATGCGGCGCGCTTGGGGAGGGGGAAGGAGGCGAGGAGGGAGAGCTTGGCTGCCGGTGGATGCTGCGCACCCGCTAATTTTTCCCCGTGGGTGCTCCAGCCCTGGAGCACCCACAGAGTCGGCGCCTCTGGCTGTCCCCAGCACCCCTTCACTGTCCACCATCACCAAGAGTGTGCAGCGGGGTACGTAGCGTTTCTCACCTCGTGCTTCCTTAGAGTTGGACCTGGGAGGAGGATATTGCACTGGGAACAGGTCACCAACACATCGTAAGTCATTGGGTCTTCAAGAGCCTTAGGCAGTACGGGATCCACTGTGGCAGTGAAAGCAGGGCGGCCTGCTGACTTTTTGTTCTTCAGTGGCTTGAGGGAGGGCCTGGAGGCAGAAGATAAGTCCTTTTCCTTCCGCTTCGGGCGAACGTCCTTCCACGCCATGGCTGCATTCTCACGGGGGGGAGACGTAACCAGAGAGGAAGGTGGGAGCGGGCGGGATTTTGTAACTGACTGCCTGGCGAGAATCTCCGCGAGTTTGGAGAGTGGGCTGCACTCATTCTGTGGCGGACAGTTAAAAAGAATAACGAGAGAACAAAGGAAATAGCCAGATGGTGAACCAGTGATGGGTGCCCTTGATGGTGCTGGGAAAAGGTATAGTCTGCACAGCGATTTAATATAAGAAAGAATTAAAAACATCAAAATGAGATAATGGGAGACTAAACTCCAATAAAGATGGGGGGTCTTAAAAAACAGTGGGGAGGGAGAAAAGTTCTACAAAACCGAATACAACTAAAAGTCCCCTCTGGGGTGGGGGAGTCAGTGTTTGCGGGTGGTTTACAAAGAGAGGAGGATGGAGTCCAGGTAGATGCTCCAATGGGGAGTGAGGTTCTCATTAGAAGCTTCTGCAGCAAAGGCACCATCAAACTGGCTTAAAGGTTAGTGGCAGCCTTTTCAGAGCAGAGACCCCCTCAGGGCAACAGAGCTGGGGCCTACGTGCTTCAGGGCTTTATTAACCAGTCTATCTCAACGGGCCACTGCCTCGGCAGTGGGTGAGAAGGATGCAGGGGGCATGGAATGTCACAGCTGTTTGCATTCTGCATCAGCAGTGGGAGGCTAAGAGCCCTGGAGGAGCCCTGCCAAACAAGGGCTGGTGCTAAGGGCCAAGCTCGTGGTCACGAGGGCGTGTGTAGCTGTGGCCAGCTGGCCGTGGGATAGCAATGGCTGTGCAAACTGCGCAGCCAAAACATGGTGTCCTACCGAATCCAACAGGTGGCTTTTGCCAGAAAAGGCCTGGCTTGAATGAGGCCCAAGCTCTTTGCGGGGTTAGCTCCCAAACCACTTACCAGGTGTTGGAGGTACTGGTCATCCGGGAAGCACTTATTGCACTGCTGGCAAAGATTGTCACTGAGACCTTCAGAGGAAAAAGGGAAAGGGATCTATCGGTAACGCGCAGAGCTGGCACGAGTCAGTAAAATACCGTACCAGGCTCCTCAAACTCAGGTCACGTTGACCGGCCCTAGAGGCACCCGATCCAAACACCACTGAACATCAAGGGACCAGAGCCTAAGGCCGATATGGATCTGGACTTCACTGTTGGCTCCTATTAAATAAACTCAAGTTCTGACCTTCCCTCCCTGCTGAACTTTGGAGTGGTTGAAATCTGAGTCTGGATCCACATTTTGCACCTCAGGCCCATCTCTACTTAGTGCTATGCTACAAAGGATTGTATATTTCCCAGTGAGTACGTTCTTGCTCTCTATCCCCCATTGTTCTTCATGGTGCCTACCAATGATTCTGAGGAAGGACAGTGTTCACAGATGATCACCCACTTATCCTGTCACCCTCTGGCCAGGCCTCTTGTCTTACCCAACAGAAAACCCTCCACAGCCCCAAGGGAGCGTGATGCTATTGAACACTTCAGTAATGTGCCTGGCTGTTGACACTTCAGTGGGAAGAAAGCCCATCGCTCAAATGTGCTACTTTTAAAGGTCACTATAACAGGCTGGCAACATGGACTCTAAATACGCTACCAGCTTAGCAGGCGCTGAACCTGGTGGGACAGGCTTAAGTGGGGTTTGCTGCTCTGAGATATAATATCCGGAGGTGGCGGTGCCTCTCTGGAGAGAGAGGCTCTAGGGTGTGGGCTCCAAGAGGAGTCAAGCTTGAAGATGAAGCCAAACCCCCAGGAAGGGGGTGAGTTTGTTGCGCTTCAGCTAGTGTGTTTGCAAAGGGGCTTGTTTAGTCACTCTCGGCAGTTTGCAATAGAAGTAGGATTGGTTTACTGGGCTTGGGGTCCCTGCCTGACAGAGAACACTGTCCTCCAGTTCTTGCACACCAAAAATCGCCCTTAAAGCCAACAGGAATTTGGGGGAAAATAAGGAATGGTTGATCAGGCCCTAAAATGTCACTCGAGCTGACAAATCAAGGGTGTGATTCTTATTTACACTAAGGCCCTTTTACATTGCCAGGGGCCTCTTGTAGACAAAAATAAGGCCCAATGTTTGAGTTATGCCGCTATATATGCCGAGCAACTCCACTGACATCAACAGAGCTGCTCTGGATTTACAATTGTGGATGTAACTCAGAGCAGAAATTGGCCCTTTAGCTGTGGCTGGTTAGACAATAACCCCTTGTGGGGACTTTCACACTATACAGGACAACCTGGATTATCAAGAGTCAGAGAGAATTGTGAATACAGTAACTACAGATAACTGGGAATTTCCAAAGCAACAGGTGCTGGAGTGACGTGACCCTGTTACAGATCATGAGGGATTTTGGGTACCTGAGGGTGGGAGAATCGAGGTTTGACGAGCAGGCTCCTCACTGGGTTGATAGTGCATCTCACCATTGCTTGATGGCTTCTTGCCATTCTGACAAACGGCTTTGTGCTTGTCCAAGTCCTTGTACATGATGTATTTGTTACACTCCCAACAGAGCTCAGTGCGACTACCGCAGGCCTCCTGGTGCCTCTGCAGCTTATTGAAGGGCATTTCCAGCTCACAGAATGTGCATTTCAGTGATCGCTCATTACATCCATAGGACTGCATGTGGGCAGAGGAAATTATTGCAAACAGTAAATCAAAGCTGAAAGCATAAGGATGTTGGGCTGCAGCAATCGCTGCCAGCTCTGAAAATGTCCCCACTAACCATAGGCACCAACTTCTCCTGGCGCTGGTGGGTGCTCAACCCCCTGCTCCACCCCGGTCCACTCTGCCTCTGCCTCTGCCTCCATTCCAACCCCTTCCCCAAAGTCTCCGCCCCCTCCCTGCCCCTATTGGACCCCTTCCCCAAATCCCTGCCCTGGCCCCGCCTCCTCCCCATAGCTCCTCCCCCCTCCCTCTCACAGCTTGTCATGCCGTGAAACAGCTGTTTTGCAGCGGCAAGCACTGGGAGGAGAAGCGGGGACGCGGCACACTCAGGGGAGGAGGCGGAGGTGAGCTGGGGCGGAGAGGGACAGGGAACTGCCGGTGGGTGCAGAGCACCCACCAATTTTTCCCTGTGGGTGCTCCAGCCGCAGAGCACCCACAGAGTCGGCGCCTATGCCGCTAACTTCTCCATCCTCACCTTGTTCCACATCTCCTTCCTAACCATTCCCATCGTCTGCTTCTCCCACCTCAGCATTGCACCTTCTTGCAGATCATCCCTATGCTTAGAACGGCCTCTCACTTTTCAAAGCCTCCTCCCTGGAATTGTGAGAGACGTCAGCTTGGACGGCAGGGCGGAAGTGCCACTGTCCATGAAAAGAGTGGGCCCCATGAGATGTGCAGAGGTCATAGACTCTCCTAGACAATCCCTGCAAAACTACGTGGGAAGAGGAGCGTAGGGACAGTGTGCACCATGCTTATTTAAATGTAAAATGTTCTGTTAAATTAGGAACGACTGTCATGCTTATGCTGTCTGACTTGAGCGCTGTTACATTTCAGCAGGCAAGATGTTTATTTTGCAGTCGTTCCTTTTCAGTGCATCTCAAGGTGATTTGTCAGAGATGATCTGAATAGGATTCTGATATTATAAATCACTCTACTCACCTCATGATTCTCCAGCAGGTATTTCTGCATGCTTTGGTGACACAGTTTACATCTGACCTGAAAGTGAAGGGGGAAAATACGAAACAGATCATGGGGGAACCCTACAAAGATGTCTGGTGGCATCTCATGCCAACTCTGCTTCAGGCTAATCGCCTAGGATGGTGTCTCTGTTTTCATCCCATTTGATGAAAAGCTGGTGGAGATCGTAGTTTTTGCAGCAGGGACTGAGCTATGTTACGCAAGATTTAATGGAAAATACAGTTCTGATCTGGCTGTTCAAATGCAGGATTTAGCCATTTTATTCAGGCATCCAAACCTGAAAGTTCGCCAAGCTCAGTGCTAAGGACAAGAGCCACAAAGTTATTTAGGGTCCTAACTCCGATTGATTTCAATGGAAGTTAGGAGCCTATAGCCCTATCGATATAGGGACAGATGCTCAGCTGGTGTAAGATATCATCTCTCTATTGACATCAGTGGAGTTATGTTGATTTACACTTGCTGAAGATGGCTCCAGCAGGACCTGATTCCCCGTTCTGTTACGCTAGTTTTATGCACTGAAATCAATGGCATTACACCAGCATATAATGGATGTAACAGAGTGGAGTCAGGTCCATGTGTTCTCTAGGCCACAGACCCTCAGCTTGAGCATGTAAGTGCCATGTGGCTGGATGGGAGCTGTGAGCAGGGAGGAGAGGATATTTTCTGCTCTTTAGCTATGGACGTTCATTGCTATTTGACATCCAATAGCATGGCCGGGCTAAAATGAAACCTAGCTCATAGCTGGGAGCTCTTATTTCAGGAAATAGAGCAACTCTCACCTGTTTATGTTCTTCTTCCTGATGCTTCTTCATCTCCTTTAGAGCAATAGGTTCATCGCACTCTGGACAGATAGCGAGAAACCGCATGCAGTGGGCCTCATGAAGAGAGAAATTGGCAGCAAACACATCTCGTTTACTGTGTGGCATGGAAGGGGGAAGGAAAGGAATGTTACTGGCCCTCCTTTAACTCAACTGGCTTGTCCCTGAACATTAGAGATGAATATTTAGAGTTGTGCCCTGTTTGAGACATTTGGATTCCATTACTGAGGTTGTGCTGTTCTACTCTGAACATCTTTAAAGGGGACAGGCACTGTCAGTGGATTTAGGCCCAAAATATCTGGGTCTGAGTCTCCTTTCACACATGTGCGAATCAGGAATAACTCCAGCTGAGTCACACAGGGGTAAAGTTGACGCGAGAGGAGAATTGGGCCCTATATTCAGATGGGGAGCTGCAAAGTTTGGAGGTGGATTCTAGCTGTCCTCAAGTTTGGAGAACTTTGGTCTTCAATGGATCTAGGACACTGTACATCAGTTGAGGATCTACTCCATAGAGTTTTGGTCACGATTATGATAATTTGTTTAGGGTTCCCAAGGCTGGGAAGATAGGTATGGGTTCCCGCTAGGTCAGTGGCTCTCAACCTTTCCAGATTACTGTACCCCAGGGGTTCTCAAACTGGGGGTTGGGACCCCTCAGCGGGTCGCATGGTTATTATATGGGGGGTCATGAGCTGTCAGCCTCCACCCCAAATCCCACTTTGCCTCCACTTATAATGGTGTTAAATATATAAAAAGTGTTTTTAATTTATAAGGGGGGTTGCATTCGGAGGCTTGCTATGTGAAAGGGGTCACCAGTACAATAGTTTGAGAACCACTGCTGCACCCCTTTCAGGAGACAATAACAGGGTTCAAAAAAGAACTAGATAAGTTCATGGAGGTCAGGTCCATCAATGGCTATTAGCCAGGCTGGGCAGGGATGGTGTCCCTAGCCTCTGTTTGCCAGAAGCTGGGAATGGGTGACAGGGGATGGATCACTTGATGATTCCCTGTTCTATTCATTCCCTCTGGGGCACCTGGCATTGACTACTATCAGGAGACAGCATACTGGGCTAGATGGACCTTTGGTCTGATCCAGTATGGCCGTTCTTATGTTCTTGGGAGTCTGATTTGTCTTGCGTACCCCCCAAGTTTCACCTCACTTTAAAACTACTTGCTTACAAAATCAGACACAAAAACACAAGAGTGTCACAGCACACTAGTATGGAAAAATCGCTGACTTTCTTATTTTTACCATATAATTAGAAAATAAACCCACTGGAATATCAATATTGTACTTACATTCCAGTGAAAAGAGCAGTATGAACCAGTCAATGTCTGTATGAAATTGTAGTTTGTACTGACTCTGCTAGTGCTTTTTCTGTAGCCTGTCGTAAAACTAGGCAAATATCGAGATGAGTTGATGAACCCCCTGGAAGACCTCTGTATAGCCCTGGCTGAGAACCACTACCCTAGGCTGTCATAGTGACCCCTGCTATTAGTGGGAGGATGAAGCGACTGGTTAGCCTGGATGGGGGAATTTTTGGGGACTTAGCCAGAGAGTTAAGTCATTTTGGTGGCAGAAAGAACCATTGGGCATGAGGGGAAACTGAGGCACTGGCAGGGTTTGGAGGCACCTTGCTACAGATCCCTATTCCAGATTTTATGAAAACTAACTTTCCCTGTAGGCCGGTTAGTCCATAATCAGGGAATTCCCTCAGCTTCTTTTGCAGCAGTTGGTACTTGCTGTTGCCAGAGACAGATGAGTCTCTGGTCTGACCCCGTCTGGCATTTCCCATGTTCCTAGGTGTGTGCACATAGAAGCAGAATGTGGACAGTAACCAACGGGGAAGGACAGTAACCAACAGGGAAGGATCTGTCCATGATAAAGGGAAAAAGTGTCTTTTTTAAAATACAAAAATAATTTAAAAACTCTTGGCAGCTTGTTTGTAAAGTTTAACACAAACCAGATAACCCTTCCAACCTCATTGCTGCTGGCTGCCTCAACAGCCCGCCCTGCCCCTGCCTTCCTCCTCACTGAGGGGAGCTCTTTAGAGCAGTATCAGAGTGGTAGCTGTGTTAGTCTGTAGCCACAAAAACAACGAGGAGTCCGGTGGCACCTTAAAGACTAACAGATTAATCTTAGTCTTTAAGGTGCCACCGGCCTCCTCATTGTTTTAGAGCACCAGCTCTCAATCTTTCCAGACTACTGTACCCCTTTCAGGAGTTTGTCTTGTGTACCCCCAAGTTTCACCCCACTTAAACTCCTTGCTTACAAAGTCTGACCTAGAAATAAAAAACTGGCAGTGTACGGTTACTGAACATTTGCTGACTTTCTCATTTTGCCATCGAATTATAAAATAAATCCACGGGAATATAAATATTGTACTTTCACTTCAGGGTATAGAATATAGAGCAGCATAAACAAGTCATTGTCTGCATGAAATTTTAGTTTGTATGGACTTTGCTAGTACTTTTCCTGTATCCTGTTTCTAAAACTAGAAACTTATCTAGATGAGTTGATGTACCCCCGGAAGACCTCTGCGTACCCCTGAACCATGGGGCTAGAACCTCTATAACCCTCAGATATAAATATCACACCGGGGAAATAAAGGATTTCTTACCAGTTCTTGCAGAACTTGCTCTCCTCCTCCATGGTTTCTCTGGGGCTGTGCCCCTCTTTCTCTTTCGTTATTTATTTTGTCACCCTGTACCGGAGAGAAATGAAACTGAAACTCCCTGTCATACTAACCCAACCCTAAATCACCGGTCTGCCAACAAAATCTGTGAAACAGGAAGAGTGCGTGTGAGTAGGGAGGGGCAGTGTTTGGTGGTGGTGGTTGTTCCCCAAGAGCTGGGGTGAGTCCCGTCCTGGAATGGACTCAGAGCCAACAGATCCAACCAAGTCTCCAGGTGCTGTATTTGGGGTGGTATTTCCACCTCCTTCCTCTGTGTCCCAAATTAGTTTGAATACAATCAGTCAGTGGCTCTCAATCTTTCCAGACTACTGTACCTCTTCCAGGAGTCTGATTTGTCTTACATACCCCCAAGTTTCACCTCACTTAAAAACTACTTGCTTACAAAATCTGACATAAAAATACAAAAAGTGGCACCGCACACTGTTACTGAAAAATGGCTGAATTTCTCAGTTTGACCATAGAATTATAAAATAAATCAACTGAAATATAAATACTGCACTTACATTTCAGTGTATAGTATATAGAACAGTATAAACCAGTCATTGTCAGTATGAAATTTTAGTTTGTACTGACGTCGCTAGTGCTTTTTCTGTAGCCTGTTGTAAAACTAGGCAAATATCTAGATGAGTTGCTGTACACCCTGGAAGATCTCTGCATACTCCCAGGGCTATGCGTACCCTGATTGACAACAACTGCAATAAGTAATTTGCCTAGTGGCACGCAGACTTTTTTCTCTGGGGCTGTGAAAGCCTCTAGAGGGAGGGGGAGCTCTTCACCTCAGCTCCAGCCCTGAGGCTGCCTATGATGAGATGGCCAGTCTGCAGTCAAACTTCCTGGTTGCAGGGAGACAGCACAGGGATCTGTTCCTCCACCCGCTTCCTGCCTGTTGCTGTGAATTCCTTTCCTGAGGACAAAGAAAACATGAATGGCCTTCAGTGGAGTCCTTGGTCCTTGGCAGACAGCCTTCCTGGTGACCACAAGAGGGAGTTAGAATGCCCTTGTTTTCCTCTTATTTTTCTCTAACTGGGCTTTGTGTGGCTTGCACTATACAGTAGATCCCAGCCCTGGTCTAATGGGTCTTTCCCATCTCCTATTTAGTCCAGAACCCATGCAAGTGCAGGAGATGGTCCTCTAAGAAAAGGTGCATTGGGAATTGAAATGTGAACATGCCCAATATTCATTTGACTCCGGACAAAGCCCTGACAGATGAAGCAAGATGACCACAAGGAAAAAACGCCCAGCCTGTTTTCAAGTTGTCCCTGCGTGGGAAACTAGTCGAATGTTTCACACCTAGGGCATTTTCTCAAAGGTCTTAGAAGGAGCCCGACACCCGCTGGCTGTTAAACCAACCTTGTATGACATTTTGCTTATAAACGAGTTCCAAGTTTCCCTCCATCCATAACGTTTTATCCTAATGGATGAGCACAGGACTAGGAGTCAGACTTGGTTCTAGTTGTGTCATAGATGAGCCCTACTTTAAGTGAGTTTGTGTGGGGGAGAACGTAGACAGAGCATCATAAAATAAAAAGCAGATAATCTAACACACCCCAGGCTAATCTCACGATGAATCTCACTCAGTGGGCTTCAGGCTGTCTTGTTACTAGTGTGGAAGATTACTTACAGCTCGGCGTTGGTAGATAGCTTAGAAAGGTGACCTCCACCTCACCAATCCCCCATGGTGTCTGTATCTCCTCCAAGCCACATCCTCCTTTGTTAGTACAGCTCACTGGTCTCTGACCATGTGACAATGTCCATTGTTATCTTAGCCAATCAGAAAGAGCCCTATGGCCTGGTTTCCAAGTTCAGTTTTCCATTAGCATTTGGGCCTTGCATCAGGCCACGGGTCTGAATCCCTTTGGGGTGACTTTGCTTTCATTCATTCTCCCTTTGTCTAGAGAACTATCAATGGGAAAAAATGTGCATGTGGCTGCAGGGTGCTTCTCACCATTGAAAGATGCTTGGTACCCGTGGCACTTCCTATTAACTCCTAGTGCTCATAGAGCACCATTTATCATAACTCTCAAACCACTTCATAAAGAGAGATCATGATCCCCTTTTTACATACACAGGGGGCCCAGCAAGGTCACCCGGCAGGCCAGGGGCAGAGCTGGAAATAGAGCTCAGGTTTCTCAAGTCCCAGTCTAGTACCTCTAAGCGCACTGCCTCCCTGTGGAGACAAGTCCTGGGTTTTGGGAGTGTAACACTTCCAGATCACTCTTGGGCTGGCTTTTTGTTTTGCCTAATAACCCTCAATCCATGTCAGGAGAACTTTTTTGGTATGAAGAAAGGCAAATCTTTAATCTGTGGGCCTCAAGCCTCCCCTTTGCCCCAGTACAAATATTGTGATGGTTGGGATCAGCGGGGGCACTTGAACTTGCAAACGCACTAGATTTAAAGGGCAGGGGTCGTGACAGAACATTTTCAGTGACTGGTTCCTGATTGTGGAATTCACTCTCATTGGTCCAACACACAGTTGGGATCTATTGATGTTTCCAGTCAAACTGCAAGTCATCTTTTTGTTGTGTAGTGAGCTGACTGGGATATAGGTGGTTGTGGAAGAAGGCTTGTGTGTGTGCTGTGCTGGGATATTTCTTTTTGGCTGCTGATCCACATGAAATTTGGACTAAGTGTAAATCATTATAAGGCTCTAGATTTCTAGAGATGCACTTCTAATGAATCACAGAGAATAAGCTAGGGGGAAGAGTAGTAGAATTCTGTTCCATTGCATCCCTTCCTCATTTCAATCCTGGTAGAATTCTTTTCGTTAGGACATCCTGGTGGACAACCTATGTCCTGATGACGAAAAGCCTGTATCAGTGAATGGAAACATGAGATTACTGCAGCAGTAATAATGGAAACAAATTGTCACACTTTATGTTAAGGTCCCACTTATAAATGGTTTATAACCAGTTAATAGGTGTTATAAGTACGTTACACACACAACAATATGTTAGAGATAGTAATAAGCGCACCAGAGGAGAGTGATATAGATGTTTATAAGCTATGTATTGACTTGTTGGATTCTGTAAGACTCTCTAGCAATTGATTAGCCATCTATTAAAAATATATTGGTTAACCTTTAAATGGGCTCTGAAGATACAGTGACTCAAATATTAGTTGCAAAGGATTATACTTCATATTTATTATTTATTGTAATGCCCATGATCTGCTAGGTGCTTTCCAGTCATATAAAACACTCAGAGGGGCTCAGTCGAAGGATGGACAGTTGGACAGGTAGATAGACGTCAAGGAAGGGGATTTTCTGGGCAAAGCAACAAGATTTGCTATAATCTGGATTTCTGCTCTTGTACCTGAGCAGCCTAGAGCAGGATTTCTCAACCCGTGGGTTGGGACCCAAAACTGGATCTCCAGAATGTTTCAAAGGGTCGCATAGCAGGTCCTGTTCCCTGGGGGCTAGCTGGGCTCGCCTCCCTGCTCCAGGCACTGCAACTTCTGGGGTCCCGGTGCCACTCACGTTTAACCCAGCTGTCATGATGATGGGAGGCCAGGTAGGACAAATTTGAGTGAGTGGCCCTGCAATCGTATGAGCCAGGTCACAACTCTACTCTCACAAATTTGGTCCAGTCAGGGGGCCAGAGCCAAAACTGAATGACACTGCAACCCTGGAGACTGCAACCCCTGGAGTGGAGAGCCACGCCAAGCCAGCCCCACAGCACAGGAGTTGCAGAAGTCATTCAGCCTGGGACTGGGACTTGGACTCATCAGTTAGACCCATGCAAATCAATACTTATGAAAATGACGTCCTACAGTTCAGATTCTTCATTGCTTTGCCCTGTGTCATTTGCACCCGTGCAAAGCGAATGACTTTGCACTCCTTTTGCAGTGGTGTAATTGACTACAAGGTGCAGGACCGTGGTGAATCAGGCCCCTAGTGTCTCAAGCTGAGTACCCAAAATCACTGGACACTTTGAAAATGTTGAGCCTTTGCCTCTGTAATATGGGATAATGTTCATTCCTCCACTGGGGGGTTGGGAAGAATCTTTAGTTAATGTTTGCAGAGCATCTCCAGAATGCCACACGTGGGCTAAGTGTCATTAAATCAGAGTTCATTTCGCTCTGGTTAATTTTCTGCCTCTATCAAAAAACAAAACAAAAAAATCCACTACTGCCCAGACATGGAAATAATTAATGTTTATTTGGATAAACACAAATTATGTAACACAGCAGAGAAAAGGCTTTTGAAACAATATGTAAATGAGATGGCAGCCATCAGGAAGTAATGGAAGGACAGGCAGACTACAATGTTGCCAATTACAATTAAAACATTTCTTTTTCAGTCTTTATTCTGTACAGTATTTGAAACTCTCCTCGGGGTTTGACTAAACTGTACTGGAAGTACGATCTGGGGCTCAAAAGTCTGGTCAGCAAGGGACGGTGACCGAGAGGTTCATAATGAAGGCTTTTATGTAGAAAGTTATTGGGCACAGGGATTGTACCGAAAGAACTGTAAGTTCAGAGTTACAAAAGCTCTTCTTGGAAAAATATCAGATGCTGCAATAGAAACCCAGTCAAAAGATATTCCTAAAAGAACACTGTGGACTGGCGGAGGCTACAAAAAGTACTTAGTGTGGCAGAGGAGAGGAGGAGAAACAGAAGGTAATGAACACTGATGTCCCCTGAATGCCAGTAATAACTCTCTTTCAGTTTTAAGTCTTGTACGATTACGTTATGCACTAGAAGGTTTACACACAAGACATGTTTTAGGCATCTGATCAAATTAAGCATCATACAGAGAGGTAAGTTCTGAACCAGTTGTTTTTTTCAGTGTCAAAAGACCGGGTAGTAGAAGTTTTCTGCTAAAACCTAGTACATTTAAGCATCAGATTCCTCCCCCCACCCCCTCGCAACCTCCAAGTATCAAAGCTCTTTCAGGTCTCGGTGAGTTTCATTTCATTAAGGTTTTGCACTTCCAAATGCTGTGTTGAAGCTGCGATGTTTTAATTGTTTTAAAAAACTGATTGCTTTGACACCAGGATGTTGTGCTTGCAGAATGTGTGCTTATGCAGTTGGCCGGTGTTTGAACTGAAGATGGATGGGGTAGGAGAAATTTCTGTCTCTAAATAAGCCCACTGCTACCTGTAAGCCGTCCCTGTCTAGTGATAACAGCAGCCACTGGAATCTATGGGTCAGGAGGAGGACAAGATATCTCTGAAAAGCAATTTCTTTGGAATGAGCCAGATTACACCAAATAGTCTTTATTTTCTAATTTCCCCACCTGGAATTCTTACTTCCCAAACATTGCAATTGTCTGACCCTTTGACAGATATTTTGCTGCAATGTCCCATTCGCTGGTAGACCTGTGTTGTGCCATGGTTCTGAAGAGTATTCAGATCAAATGAAACTGACATTCATGGTTGTATCTATAGGGTAAAGGATGGACTTGTTAAATTACAGGTCTCAGGAGGCTGGGGTTCTCTTACCAGCCCTGCCACAGATTCTGTGTTAGCTTGGGCACATCACTTAACCTCCCTGTGCCTCAGCTGGCCCATCTGCAAGGGTTTTATGAGGCTTAATTCATTAATGGTTGTAAAGTGCTTTGAAAGACTCCAGAAAGGTGGCTTTGTAGAAACACAGTGCACCACTGGCCTAATCCAACACCGATTAATGGAAGCCGAGCCGTTTAGTCCAAAGCCTTTGGATCAGGCCCCTATATTTGCTTTTGCACTGAATTTAAAGGTTTTGCTTTATTGACTCTTGTTAGGAGCCGCGATATCCTATGGAAGGACATCCCAGTCTAGCCTGAATAGTCTCCAGCTTCCAAACAGTACTTTAATGGCTGTTAAAGGCTGGGGGAGTCCATGGCTCAGCTTTGGAAACCCTGCCCTGCCCTTAGAGCAGTGCTGACTTGCGGGAAGCGGTTCTTCACATGCCTGCATGGTGGAGTCATTCACGCTGCCGTGGGTTTCAGGTCTGTGGGAGAGCCTGGCTAAAGCCTGTTTTGAAACCTACCCAACTCCTGGGGCTTTGGCTTTGCAAGCGCAGCCGTGTCTCTGCAGCAATGTGAACAGTCGTGGGTTCCCCTTAGCCTGCGAGCAGCCAGGGGCCAGGCTCGTGTGGGCCATGTGAAAGAGCTGCCATTCTCACAGAACCCTGGGATCCGGCCAACACCGGTGTCTCTACGCATGCACAGGCTGAGGGGGATGGGGATGGGAGGGAGAGCTGCCAAATCAAACATGTTCCTCTCAGCCAGAAGCGCAAGCAACCTCCCAAGAGCAGCTCCCGGGCATGGGCGGCATTGTCAGCCACCGTCCTTCCCCATTCTGTCCAATCACACTCCCCCGCCCTCTACCCCTGCTAAACACTTCAGTAGGCTGGAAGTTATCTGGCCATAGCTGTCTCCTTTATTTTAATTAGTTCTACGTACCCACCGTCCACATCTTCTCTAATCTATGTTTTTATATAGATAAGTTTCAACACCAGGTCCAATCCTGATGGGCTAGACTGACCCATGTGACAGCTGGGTTGAACTTGGCCCATTGCCTCTTACACAGAGAATTATCTGACACAGTGAAATAAAAGTATCAGAGGGGTAGCCGGGTTAGTCTGGATCTGTAAAAGCAGCAAAGAGCCCTGTGGCACCTTATAGACTAACAGATGTATTGGAGCATGAGCTTTCGTGGGTGAATGCATCCGACAAAGTGGGCAACCAATCAAACTCCTCCGGGCAACCTACTAGTACAAAGCACTGATCGCCCCGGGCACATGGCAACGCCAAGCCCCCTCCCTACCGCCCGGCCAGCCCCCTCCCCTTCTTCCTCACTCTAGTTCAGCTGCATCTGGTCACGCAGAATTCAGCCCCTTCATAAACTCCAAGAGTTATGGTAAGGTCACATCTTTTCAGGTGGCTCCATCTGTCTAGATTACTCTCTGCCAGTTTCTTCTTTTGCTCCTCATCTGTTTCTCCCCATAGGGATCCTACTCCCTCTCTCCTTAATTTTTTCCTATCTCTGGAACTGCCCAAGACCAACTGCCATCCAACACTGCAGGGAACTTTGTGCTTCCATCATTCCTTCCCTTCCTTTTCCTATTGAAGACATAACACTCCATTTTTTTATTCAAATCACAGTAGACGGGAGGATCGTTCCATTATCCATGTGTCTCCTTTTGCGTATCTTGTACCTCTTGCTCTGATTTTTCCATTGGTCAATCAATGAAGATTCCAAGTCTCAATTACTTGGGATTTTTGTTCCTTTTCATAGAATACAGGCAGTTAAATTATCTAAGGCATGTTGAAGACTGGTTTGAATGAAGCCTCAACACTCCTCTGTAGTAGATGAGGAAACTGAGGCACAGGTTGGCTAAGTGAATTGCCCAAGGCCACATGAGGACTCCTTGTCAGAACAAGGCATGGGAGCAGCCTCCTCAACCAAGATTTTTTCCCTTTATTGATTTAGCTAGTCCATTAAAAGGCATCTCCTACTGCTTGGTTGGTTTTGTCTTTTTATTCTGTGTTTACTGGGAGAGCACAATTGCTGCCTCTCCACTGAAGCCACGGGCCAGTTAACTATGTTTGCATTAGTTGCTTGGGTACAGCAAACAGTACAGCTTCTATAAGAACAGGTTTCAGAGTAGCAGCTGTGTTAGTCTGTAAGGAGTTACCTACTTGCAGTTAGGTTTCAGATTAGCAGCTGTGTTAGTCTGTATCCGCAAAAAGAACGAGGAGTCCTTGTGGCACCTTAGACTAACAAATTTATTTGAGCATAAGCTTTTGTGGGCTACAGCCCACTTCATCAGATGCATAGAATGGAACATATAGTAAGAATATATATATATATACATACAGAACATGAAAAGGTGGGAGTAGCCATACCAACTCAAAGGGCTAATTAATTAAGATGAGTTATAATCAGCAGGAGAAAAAAAAACTTTTGTAGTTATAATCAAGATGGCCCATTTCAGACAGTTGACAAGAGGTGTGAGGATACTTAACATGGGGAAATAGATTCAATCTCTGTAATGATTCAACCATTCCCAGTCTCTATTCAAGCCTAAATTAATGGTATCTAGTTTGCATATTAATTCAAGTTCAGCAGTTTCTCTTTGGAGTCTGTTTTTGAAGCTTTTCTGTTGCAAAATTGCCACCTTTAAGTCTGTTACTGAGTGACCAGGGAGGTTGAAGTGTTCTCCTACTGGTTTTTGAGTGTTATGATTCCTGATGTCAGATTTGTGTCCATTTATTCTTTTGTGTAGAGACTGTCCGGTTTGGCCAATGTACATGGCAGAGGGGCATTGGTGGCACATGATGGCATATATCACATTGGTAGATGTGCAAGTGAACGAGCCCCTGATGGCGTGGCTGATGTGATTAGGTCCTATGATGGTGTCACTTGAATAGATATGTGGACAGAGTTGGCATCGGGCTTTGTTGCAAGGATAGGTTCTTGGGTTAGTGTTTTTGTTGTGTGGTGTGTGGTTGCTGGTGAGTATTTGCTTCAGGTTGGAGGACTGGTCTGTCTCCCAAGAGCTTCTGACACTTTAATCTGCTGCTGGAGACTGGACACATGAATGCAGGTTTGAGCTGATTCCAGCTCCCTTTCAGCCTCTCCATCTTTGTGGAATATTTTCTGGGCTCATTATGTTATCCAGAGGGGCTGCGGCTGGGGCTCCAGCCTGCTACTCACTTCCTTTGTGGGCATTCATCGTTTTAACAAGCAGAACAGAGCGTCTCCTTTTGTGACTCTACCTGATCATAGAGGCCAAAACCTGCCAATAGTACTTAAGTCATCAGCACAGCCCTTTCACAGGGCGTGCAGTTACTCACATGAGGAGCCCCAGTGACTGCACTGGCCCTGCATCAGGGTTTGCAGGATCGGATCCACAAGTCCTTGTTCCCCACAGCAATGCACTTCGGATTGTTGTTGACACCTGTGTGCGAAGCAGGGAAAATGCCACCCCACCAGAATTCCCCACTCTCTCATGCCAGTGGCCCACTTTGCCCAGGTGTGAATTACTACTCAAGGCGCAAAGCAGTGGAGAATCAGACCCCTTGGTGTTCACTTGAGCAAAGCTCCCCTCCAAGTGAAAAGGACGTGGCCCCAGGATAGCCATGTTTCAGCGCAGCTGAGCCTTGCCCACACTGGAAGCATGCGTTTGTTTAAACACCATCCTTGCTTGCAGGACTGTAGCACAGTTTCCATGAGCAACGTGGAGAAGGTTTTTTCTTGTAACTGTTAGTCTCTAAGGTGCCACAAGGACTCCTCCTTGTTTGTGCTATAAATGACAGCCCCCCCCCCCCGCTGAAACACGCAGAAGAGGTCTGCTAGAGAGCATGGCTTTATAACATGAGCAGGGATACACTGTTGTTAATAACAGCCTGGCTAGCAACAGCCATGAATATGATAATTGCTTGCATGGTTTCAACTGTCATGTTCCCCTTCGATCACAACATAACTCCTCTTTTCAGGCAGCTAAGGTGGGTAACATGCTGGCACTCCAGGGTTCAGTGGAAGCAGCAAAGAATCCTGTGGCACCTTATAGACTAACAGACGTTTTGCAGCATGAGCTTTCGTGGGTGAATACCCACTTCTTCGGATGCAAGTCCAAGTATTCACCCACGAAAGCTCATGCTGCAAAACGTCTGTTAGTCTATAAGGTGCCACAGGATTCTTTGCTGCTTCTACAGAACCAGACTAACACGGCTACCCCTCTGATACTTGACAGGGTTCAGTGAGCTGTCATGCAAGTACAGAGATACTCTCTGCCACAGAGACAAGGTGTATGAGCTAATCTCGTCTATTGGACCGACTTCTGGTCTGTTCTGACCGGAAGAAGAGCCGGGTGTAAGCTGGAAAGCGTGTCTCTCTCCGCAACAGGTGGTCCAATGAAAGAGATTCGCTCACCCACTTGGTCCCTCTAAGAGCCTGGGACCAGCAGGCCAGCACCGCTGCAGGCGGAGTTTCTGCTGTGCAGCCACGAGGGGGCTCTAGGAAGCAAACTGAGCCCGGGCTCCTTCTTACCAGTGTCCCTGTAGGGAAGCGGGGCAGGAAAAGTGGAGGCGGGGGGGAGCCCAGGAAAGGAGAAGATGGAGCGGGGGCTGCCCGGCTGCAGCAGGGGAGGGCTGGAGAGGGGGGTCGGAGAAGGGGAGGGGGCTGGCCGGGCGGTAGGGAGGGGGCTTGGCGTTGCCATGTGCCCGGGGCGATCCGTGCTTTGTACTAGTAGGTTGCCCGGAGGAGTTTGATCCCAGCGGACTCTTCTCAGCGGGGGAGCCAGCGGGCAGGCAACCAGCCAGGGCAGAGAGTCCCCCTAACCGCCCCGCTCCGCCCCGCGTCCCCACAGGGCCTGGGGAAGGCAGCCCGCAAGAGGACTCGGGGCTGGTGGTCCCAAGTCCCAGCGCCCCCGGGTTACTGGGGGCGGGTGAGGGGAGGCCTGGCTCAGGATCCCCCCCCACGCCCACGCCCACGGTCCCGGGACAGCCCTGGGCACAGGGGGGTGCGTGGGATGGGGCTGGCGGGAACTAGGCGGGTGCCGGGTTGGTACATGATTCCCCTCCCCACACGCTGCCATTGGCCCCGGGCAGGAATGTGCCTATGGGGAGGGGGGAGGCTGGCACATGGTCCCCGCCCCGCGGGCACGGGATGGTGCTGGGCGGGAAGGGGGGAGCTGGGGGCCGTGTGGGCGTTTGACACCTGATCCTGCCACTCCCCCCCCGGGCTGTGAGTGGCTCACAGGGAGGGGGGTTACATGGGGGCAGCGGGGGGGGGGGTTGTGCGTGGCTCAGAGGGGGGTTAGACGGGGGATAGCAGGGGGCTGTGCGCGGCTCACGGGGGGGGGCTGTGCCCGGCTGATGGGGGGTATCGGGAGGGCTGTGCGTGGCTCACAGGGAGGGGGCTAGACGGGGCGGGGGGGGCTGTGCGTGGCTCACGGGGGGGTTAGACGGGGCAGGGGGGCTGTGCGTGGCTCACGGGGGGGTGTTAGACGGGGCAGCGGGGGGGCTGTGCGTGGCTCACAGGGGGGTAGACGGGGGTAGCGGGGGGGGCTGTGCCCGACTCACGGGGGGCAGCGGGGGGGCTGTGCGTGGCTCACGGGGGGGTTAGACGGGGCGGGGGGGCTGTGCGTGGCTCACGGGGGGGTTAGACGGGGTAGCGGGGGGGGCTGTGCGTGGCTCACGGGGGGGTGTTAGACGCGGCAGCGGGGGGGGGCTGTGCGTGGCTCACAGGGGGGTAGACGAGGGTAGCGGGGGGGCTGTGCCCGACTCACGGGGGGCAGCGGGGGGGCTGTGCGTGGCTCACGGGGGGGTTAGACGGGGTAGCGGGGGGGCTGTGCGGGGCTCACAGGGGGGGTAGACGGGGTAGGGGGGCTTTGCGTGGCTCACGGGTGGGTTAGACGGGGCGGGGGGCTGTGCGGGGCTCACGGGGGGGTTAGACGGGGCGGGGGGCTGTGCGTGGCTCACAGGGAGGGGCGACGGGGCGGGGGGCTGTGCGGGGCTCACAGGGAGGGGGCTAGACGGGGGTAGCGGGGGGGGGCTGTGCGTGGCTCACAGGGGGGCTAGACGGGGCGGGGGGGCTGTGCGTGGCTCCCGGGGAGGTTAGACGGGGTGGGGGGGCTGTGCGTGGCTCACAGGGAGGGTAGACGGGGCGGGGGGCTGTGCGTGGCTCACAGTCAGGGGGCTAGACGGGGCGGGGGGCTGTGCGTGGCTCACAGGGAGGGTAGACGGGGCGGGGGGCTGTGCGTGGCTCACAGGGAGGGGGCAAGACGGGGCGGGGGGGGCTGTGCGTGGCTCACAGGGGGGGCTAGACGGGGCGGGGGGGCTGTGCGTGGCTCACGGGGGGGGTTAGACGGGGCGGGGGGGGGCTGTGCGTGGCTCACAGGGAGGGTAGACGGGGCGGGGGGGGGCTGTGCGTGGCTCACGGGGGGGGTTAGACGGGGCGGGGGGGCTGTGCCTGGCTCACAGGGAGGGGGCTAGACGGGTGTAGCGGGGGGGGCTCCCTCTGGTGGCGGGGCGCTGTGCCCAGCAGGGCGAGGCAGCGGCCCCGGCACTGAGGTCACCGCGGTGCAATCAGACGGGGGTGGGGGGGGGGCCGGGCCGGGCCGGCCGGTGTATTTAAACCACCCTCTGCAGCCAGGTCCCTGTCACTCGCTCGCTGCCCTACTCCGCTGCCGCTGCGCTGGGCTCGGACCCCCCCGCCCCGCGCCGGACCATGGCCCCGCCGTGCCTGAGACCCCTGCTGAGGTTCAAGTCCTTCGTCGTCCTCTTCTGCACGCCGCTGCTGCTGCTGGCGCTGCCCCTGCTCGTCCCCACCAAGGTAAGCGGCTGTCGGGGGGGTCCGGGTCGCTAGGAGCTGCCGCTGGGGGACCGGCCAGCCCGGGGGGGTGAGTGTGTGTGTCCGCGCATAGGTCACTTTTCGCTCTCCAGCTTTCTCGGGTTTCCCTCCGGGAGAGGGACCCCCCCCGCCCCCTTTGTTAATTGCACCCGCGATGCCCCAGGGGAGGCTGGAGTCTAGTGCGGAACAGCGGCTTGCGCCCCCATTTCAGCTCGCTAGCGCTGTGGGGGCTCCCCCCGGGGCCGCTCCGGGCCCATGCCCGCAGAGCCCCACAGGGCTGGCAGGGGCCGCGTTTTCAGAAGCGCTCAGCACCCAGCAGCAATTGAGGAGACCAATGCTGCAGCCCTTCCAGCGCCAGCCAGGACTTCTGGCCAGGGGTGTCCTCACTAAGGGGATGCCAGCTCCCAAGTTACCTCACAGCCCCTGGGCTACTGCAGCCTTTCGTTCGCGGGAAGGAAAATGCATGGATTTCTGCCGAGAAATCTGGAGCGGGATTTGGTTAAATAAATCCAATTAGTTGACTCAAACAGTCCAAATGGGGGGAGGGGGAGGGTTGTTTTTTACCTTTTACTTCCTGAAATATAGATCAGGCTAGTAAATGTCAAGTTTTAAGGACTAGATTAGGATCACTTGCAGGGTAACCCTTAAACAAGAAAAGGCATTTATGTCCCAGGCTATAGCTGTAAACGTTACAAAAAGACCCTCTGAAGTAGAATGACTGCAGTCACTGAGGGGTTATAAGAAACCTCTCAGTGCCAGGATGTGGGTCACCCACAGACTCAAACATGAAACATGCCATTTTTACCTTTATAGTCTTACAACTTTGATACCACAAAGACATTGTTTCAAGTTTAGGCTCATGTATGTTGATTTTTGTCAGAAGCATCCACCTCCTCTAGTGGTCAGACTCCTGGCTTTACCACTGACTTGCTGTGTTGACACCTCTGTGCCTCAGTTTCCCCATCTGTAAAATGGGCACAACACAGGCATGTTCTAAGGTTTGAAATTTGTAAAGTGCTTTGAGATCCTCTCATGAAAATCTATTTGGTGCATTATTAACTTGGTGGAGTGAGAAGTAAAACATTGTGCCTGATGATTCAGTGCTGTCACGCCAATTGTACCCTGGTGTAATTTGATTTCAGTGGAATTATGCCAGTGCAGAGCTGGAGTAAGACCACGGAGGATCAGGCCTTTTATCTATTTTGTCTCTTTTTGGTAAAATTTGAAACCCATGTTTGCAGCAAATATTCTAGTCTGGCATAGCTTTTAGGGTCTGTTCTAATAATAATGTTACAACTATTCATTTGTGATTGACCTACATTGCTCGGCATATTTTAAACTCCAGAAAAACCTCAGGCATGTTTGCCAACAAAAATGGCACCCTTTTTGGTTTACCTGTCTAATAACAGCCTTGCCTTTTGGTCAGCTCGAGAGACTCCAGTGGAAGAGAAATTCCTATGAGTTGGGGTGTGTGTGTGTGTGGGGGGGGGGACTTCATAGATGTGGTTTAAAGATTAAAATCTCTAGATAGATGGCAAATTTTGTAGGATCAATGCCAAAGCTTGTGATAGGGCTGTGGTATGCAAGAGTAGCAATACAGACTTCAATAAATAAGTTTGTAATTATAAAATTTATAATTTAATGATCAGAGCGGTAGCTGTGTTAGTGTGGATCTGTAAAAGCAGCAAAGAGCCCTGTGGCAGCTTATAGACCAACAGACGTATTGGAGCATGAGCTTTCGTGGGTGAATCCTGCATCCGACGAAGTGGGTATTCACCCACGAAAGCTCATGCTCCAATACGTCTGTTAGTCTGTAAGGTGCCACAGGACTCTTTGCTGCATAATTTAATGAGAGTCTAGTGAGGTATTTTGTATTCAGTTATCTATATTCAGCTGAAACATTGTGTCATCTTAAGAGGCGCTTACAGGATTGCGTAACAGTTTACTAGAATTCATCAGTGGTCACTTTCACAACTGCCCTCCAAGAGGACAGATTGTTATGTTTTTTTGTCCCCTGTTCAAAGAAGCAAAATCAACATTCTGCAGTTGTTAGCGTTAATCATGACTATATTTTTCTAACCTTAGTGCTTGCTTTTCAGTTTTCTAAACCAGACTGCGCTTGAATTGCCTGTGTCTATAAGAGTTAATTTATAAGCATTGTTGTCTTCTTGAACTTTAAGTAAATTATTTACTTCACATTCTAAATAACCAGTGCTTCTATTGTAAGATTAATTTCTCCTTCAGACCCTCAAAGCTCTTTCTATTTTTCACACAGTGGCCAAATGCAATCACATATGATAAATTCTAACACTTAGCTACTGCTGCAAAACCTAGAATCACATTATAAAGTCATAGAAACCCTAATTAAGTGTCTTCCCTTGATATCTCTCCTGTACTCTAGCCTATGCAGAATTGTTCCTTACAGAGCATACTCAGTAGATAACCTCCCTCTAAGTTGGTCATTATTTCCAATTATTTGTAAATAACATTTTCTGCTCATATAAAGAGCTTCTCAGCAAAAAATGAGCAACACACGCTGGCTTATAAAAACACCTTACAGCACATTTGTGAATATCAACTTCCAGCCTGTTTGTTTTGCGCCCCCGCCCATCCTTAAGACCCTACAAACTGTTATTTTAAACAAAAGCAAATTGTGAACTATGGAGCATTTACACCTGAGCCAAAATAATGTTTGCAGTCAGTTAATGAATACTTACTTCTCATAAGAAAATTGAATTTACAAACCCTAGCATCACGAGGCTATAAAAATGTCTCAGCAACCGTTTAACTGGACACGTTTAGACTTTTCTAATCCAGACAACCCTAGGGTGACCAGATAGCAACTGTGAAAAAACGGGACACGGCGTGGGGCGTAATAGGCGCCTATATAAGAAAAATCCCCAAAAAGGGACTGTCCCTTTAAAAACGGGACATCTGGTCACCCTAGACAACCTCCATGTTAAGAAAACGTCATAATTTCAGATAAACAGTTTAATACCTATAATATAATGATCCTCAGTCAGATGAAAGACTTTTCAAGTGACTACTAGTGATTTTTGGTACCTCAATTGTCAGGTGTCCAACCTGAGACACCTTAAGGAGGCCTGATGTTCAGAAAGTCAGCATCTGCCCTGTGAAAATCAGCCCCCTTTTTAAGGGTCTTAAGATGAGCACCTAAAAACAGACATCCAAAATCATGAATTGCTTCTAAACATCTTGGCTAGTAGGCATGGAAGCTCCTGCTTGAATCAAATGGTAATCGAAAGCTGAACATGTAAGTTAGCCATATGTTTGCATTTCTGTGGAAATTCTGGTTTTTCAACACCCTAAGCTTTGGCCTGAAGTCCTTGTGCATTTAAAACGCCCCTAGCTTTGCCCATGCATTGTTTTCCAGGCCAGGCTTTAGGATGTGATGTGAATGTTCACTTAAGTTTCTGAGTAACTGGTTGAGCTGTAAAGATCAAATGTCTCTTTCAGGATTTGGCTTCTTGTGGAGATGGGCCTGGATCCAATTAAATCAGGGCTGCCCAGAGAGGGAGGGGGGGCAAGTGGGGCAATTTGCCCCAGGCCCCGGGCCCTGCAGGGGCCCCCACAAGAATATAATATTCTATAGTTTTGAAACTTTTTTTTTTATGGAAGGGGCCACCAAAATTGCTTTGCCCCAGGCCCCCTGAATCCTCTGGGCAGCCCTGAATTAAATCCAATGGGGAGTTGAAGGTATTCGGCACCACTCAGGATCAGGCCCAAAATTCACTTTGGGAGTGAAATCCTGGTCCCATTGAAGTCTGTGGGAAAACTTCGATTGAGTACATTTTTACCTTTAAAATTTACCAGATTGCACCAGCTAGGTGTCTAAGAATATTTTCTTGGAGTAGAAGATAACAACACTCCTATTAAAAAAACTCTTTTCCCGCTCCTAAGAGACCACTTTATTAGAGCGCTGCTATTTATATCCTGGGATCTATTGGGGGACCCTGTGCATTCAGCTACTCACTTGATTTCCTGTACTTAAACCCTTGTTTGCTTGTATTCCAGGAGGCCAAGTGTGGCTATGTCATCATCCTTATGGCTGTGTACTGGTGCACAGAGGTCATCCCATTGGCTATCACAGCTCTCCTGCCTGCTATATTATTTCCTATGTTTGGAATCCTGGAGTCTAAAAAGGTAAGAATTGATTCTAGGTCAGCCTCGATTTAAGCATAAACTTCAGGGGCCCAGACGAGACTAGACCAGCGTACTCCAATGCACCAATGTTTCTGTGCCTATCACGTTTGCTGAGTTGCTTTTCATCATGAAAGTCGCACTGATAATATCACCTTGTGTGGTTTACACTGCTGCCCCTAAGCTCTGGTGCAGGTAAGGAGCTGGTTAGATTTCATCTCCTTACCGGTTTTACTGAGAAGATTTGAGCTGGAGTGAGACTTTAACAGTCAAATCCTGGAAGCAAGTTTTTAAAATGACATTCTAGCAATCATATGCAGTGGTCCCAGGATATTAGAGAGACAAGGTGGGTGAGAGACAAGCATTCAAGCCACATGTCTGCCTGGAAAGCTTGTCTCTCTAACGGACAGAAGTTGGTCCAATAAAATATATTATCTCACCCACCTTGTCGTTCTAGCTGCTTCACTCACTTTGGGTCTTTGGCGGCGGGTCCTTCACTCGCTCTGGGTCTTTGGCAGCACTGAAGGACCCGCTGCCAAAGACCCAAAGCAAGTGAAGGACCCGCCTCCGAAGTGCCACTGAAGACCTGGCAGGGAACTGGTTGTTAAGATTTTGGCAGCTCATCACTGGATGAAACTCCTGAGTTCAGACTTCTGAAAAGCCAAAGGATCATTTCAAAAGCAACTCCTGATCAGGGACTGATACTTTGGGAGATCTCAGATGCTTGAGACAAGATACTTTTAGCAGGGCATGTATGTAACATGGTGCCAAAGAGTTTGCTGTGTCCTCCTTTAGTAGCTGATTCTCATAGAAGATAACAGCCTACTACTTTTGCCAGCTAAGGGGCATACTACTTGAGCTGGAGTGGTAGAAGTCTGTGTTTTGGTTCTGAAAGTGCTGGGTTCAGTCCTTGCTGATGATCTATTAGGGGTAGGATTATGGGGCTGATTTTTAGAGGTACCGAGTGCCCATCTGGGCCTTAACATCTCTGAGAATCAGACAGCATACGTGCAATACTTAGAGCTACTATACTTCAGCAGTTATTTATATTTCATTAGCATCTAGTGACCCCAACCATCGGGGCCCCTTTGAACTAGGTGCTGTGCAAACCAGATAAGAGACAGCCCCTGCCCAAAGCAGCTCAGCATCTAAATAGACAAATGGAATTGAGAAAATGTACAAGTCAACGGGAGTGGAAAAAGGGCCAGAGTACCTTGGCCGTTGACAAATCCAGCCACCCACTTGTGAATCAGACACTGACGAGCAGTTCCTCTCATTGCAGGTGTGTATGCAGTACTTGAAGGACACCAACATGCTGTTTGTCGGGGGGCTGGTTGTGGCAGTAGCCGTGGAACACTGGAATTTGCACAAACGCATTGCACTGAGGGTCCTGCTGATCGTCGGAGTGAAGCCCCCACTGTAAGAGGCCCTGTTACCCCTGCCTTCCTATCGGTCTGTGATCAGGAGCAACCAAGCTTAGCAGAAGCGTCTTCAGATGCCAGGAGACTAGGGGGAGAGTGTGAGAACTGTGGCACACAGAATGAAGGCTACAAGAGCCTCAGTTGTTTGGCTTGCTCTAGGAAGGGCATCCAGAGGTTGTGTACGGCCGCAGGAATGACGCAATGTTTGAAAGCCCAGGATGGCTGCAGAGGAAGACACTCATCATTCAGCTTCCATTGAAGTCAATGGGAGTCTTTCTGTTGAATTAATGGCAGCTTGGTTCGGTTCGGTTCTGTTCTAATCTAGATAGGTTCTTTTATGACACTCATCACTACAGAATCTGCTCAGGCCCTTAGTGCCTAGGTCAGTGTGGGTTTCAAGTGCCCAGTTAAGTGTTCGTGTTTCCCATTTGGGGACATGGTGCCCTTGGATCGGACGTTCGGTTCCTGTTTGAATCTGACTCTTTGGGAAGCCAGAGTAAAACCACCACAAGCAATAGACTAGAGGTCTCCTCTAGGCCCAACCTGGGCATGAACCGGACCCAAACCCACCTTGAGGGGGCTAAGTCATTTTCCGACCTGGCTTGACCCTTCCCACAAACCTGAGTCAGTGCCACCATGGGTCAGCAGGGTGGTAGCTGCATGCACCGGCGGCTGCATGCTCTGCTCCTGCCGCCTGCCACCCGCTGCTGTGCTGACTGTGCTGCAGAGTAAGAGGTGCTGCACTCCTCAGCTCATGTGGCAGCTGAGAGGAGCAGGTCACGCAGCCACCGCCCTGCCAACCCCACAGGCAGGAGGAGAAGACCTGACCCAAGCCTGAGCTGCCCCACCTGACCTGCCCCAGACCCGACACTGGTAGTCAGGTCCCGGCGGGTTCAGCTGTGAAGGGCTCTAGAACAGATCTTGTAAGTGTGTGGCTGAATGCCTTGATAGTCTGTTAAGGCTCAGATCCTGCCCACCTCCCACCCCCATGGCTCTGAAGTCTCACACAATTGTTGTACAGGGGAGGCAGGCAATGGAGAGTAAGCCCAGGGGGAGTAAGCCCAGCCTTTAGGCTGGGGAGCTGCCTTCCAGGGCAGCCTTCCAGGGCAGCTCCTTCTTCATCTGCACAGAGGGGGCAGATGGCAAATGTATAAGCCCCAGAAGGGGCAAGGACATGCCCAGTGGGACCAGGGCAGCATAGGAGGAGTGCAGGGGTAACAGCTGCTACTGAAGCCATGGGCAGTAATAGTGGCTATAAAGTGGCTGCGGCGGTGCTGCTCAGTCTAGGGGGTTGTGGGGATGGTTTTATTCCCCTGACACCAGCAGAGATCATCTGTGCAAATCCCCCGTGCTCAAGACACCAGGATTTGGCCCCAGTATTTAATCAGCATATCAGCGACGCTGAGATCCCTGGCGCCATTTTCATGAATGCCAAAAGCCCGCACCCTGCTCCAGCCAATTATTAGCAGAGAGGAAGCCGTAAGTGGCGCCCATTCTGTGGCTTATTAACTCTGGTGCTGACGTTAGTGAGGGAGCGGCCGACACCACAGCTGTTCCTTGTTAGCCAGGATCCACAGCGCAAGTCGAGCTCACAATATCAGAGACTGCAATTTTCCAGATTTCCAACAATAATCAGAAGAGAGGAAGGCAACCTCGCTTGTGGTTCGCTGTTGTGAAATGGCTTTTTTACGCTGGCTAAATGATAGGTGCTTACATGACAATGGAGTTACTCACAGGGAGTTGCATGGGGCTAACTACTCTGCTGGAGTGACTCCAATGAAAGCAATGAAGCTGCACCAGCCAAGAATTGGGCAATGGTTTCCTTTCCTGGAACAGGTAGTACACACCAGAGTGGGGCCTGCTGTACAGGGTTGCCCGAAAGTAGATTGCGCTGGCTGGAAAGCCCAGAAAAGCTTTCATGGTTATTTTTCTTCCCTTCCCTCTGTTTCTCCACGTGCAGCCTGATGCTGGGCTTTATGGGAGTCACAGCCTTCTTGTCCATGTGGATAAGCAACACAGCCACTACCGCCATGATGGTCCCTATTGTCCAGGCTGTCTTGGATCAGATGAACAGCACAGAGCAGGACCTGACGATTACGGACCAGCCTAATGGGCAAGTGAATTCAGCGATCGAGCTGGAGGAGAAGAACTCAATGAGCCTGACGTCGGTGCAGGGTAAGGTTCCTCCGAGCAGGCCTAATCAGAGTCTGTTTCAATTGCTGTATAAAAGCCTGATTCAGAGCCTGCTGACTTCAGTGAAAAGCCTTGTACCGATGTCACTGGGCTTTGGCCCAGGCCCTAAGAAAGCCAGGAGCGTTCTTATCCAGAAAGAAACCCATTAAATACATTAAGGCCCAAATTTTCATAAAATGGCCCCCAGTTCTGGGTGCCTCCCAGCTTTGGGTGCTCAGCTCTCGACAGCTGGGGCTTAATTTTCAACTGTGCCAAACACCCCCTCGACCTCACTGGGTGGTCAGAGCCTCTGAAAATTACAACCAATGGGTAACATTTTCAAAAGCACCTAAATGACTTAGGAGCCTAAGTCCCATTTTCAAAAGTGACTTTGGCACTGTGGAGCCTAAGTGTCATTGAGAGTCAGTGGGATTTAGGCTCTTAAGTCACTGAGGCACATCTGAAAACTTTACCCGCTCTCTTTTTGTTTTGTCCTTGCTCAGTGGCTGTTGCTTTATCAAGCGAGTTGCGGGGGAAATGATTAAATAATGAAAAACTGGCCGGGCATCGACTGAACAGGAGCTGCAGCTGGTACCTGCACCCCCATGAAATGTATTCTCACCCTCATGGGGATTCTTTGCCTCTCCACATTTGACAGTCTCTTTCTTTGTATTTTGGGAATTTCTGAGACCCTGATCCTGCAATAGGCAGGATTTTTTCTGCATAGGCAGAACCCTGCACCCTTACTGAGTCCTAATGTCTTCGCAGGCACAGAGGACCAGCCATGCAGAGCTCATTGTAGGATGAAGACCTAAAGTGCTTTTCAGGGGAGGAAGGACGGTCTACTCTAGAGGGTAGGGCACTAGACTGGGACTCAAGAAACCTGAATTTAATTAATCAGAAAGTGAATCGGCCCCAGATTCTCTATCTGACCTCGGGTAAGTCACTTAATCTCCCCTGTGCCTCAGTTCCTCATCTGCAAAATGGGGTTAGTACTTCCCTGCCTCCCAGGGGAGTTGGGAGGGTAAAATCCATGAATGATTGTGAGGTGCTCAGATACTGTGATGCAGGACATGTAAATGCCTACACGGATTTCACTTGGCGCTTTGTAATAATGCTGCCCATTTCTAACTTCAGAGCTGTTGTAGTGGCAATGGGTTTTCTTTTGGTGTTCAGCGATACACTATTAATATGGGTACTGAATAAAAAAAAAAAAAAAAAAAAGCTACCCCTCTACTGTGGGATCAGTTGCTCTCCGTTTCCATGGTGATTTTATGCAGTCCAACAACATAACGTGTGTTTCCAAATTAGGCCCTCATTCAAAAGAAGCAACAGGATGGACACAGTATTACTAGAGCAAATACAGACCTGATGTAAGCAGACACAACTCCATTGATCTTAGTGGTTATACCAAGAATGAATTGGATCCTATGTTTTCTCTGGATATATTAGTTGTAGGTTTCTGCCCTGGTATTTGAATAGCACCATCACTGTAATATCTGAGCACCTCCCAGGTAGTAATGAATTTACCTCACAACTCCTCTCTGTGGTAGGGGAGTATTGTTACCCTCATGATACAGAGCAGGAAACTGAGGCACAGAGGGTATGTCTATACTGTATTGTAAACCAGGTCTGTGTGACCCGGGCTTGAGGGTCCACACTGCATTGTAAGCCTAGGTTTACCATGGCTGGACGCAAGTCACACAGCCACACTAACACGTCTGTTGTCCACTACACAGACCTCCTGACTTGGGTCTGCGGCTTGACCTGTGTCCACACTGTAGAATGGCAGGATTTGGACCTGAGTCGCAGTGGAACTTGGCCTTTGACCTACCCCCACTAGCAGGATGCTAGAACCTGGGTCCTGAGCACTTGCCGACCCGAGTCAGATTGATTTGTGTGTAGACGGAAGGAGCGTTTGGGCTCAAACCTGACTTGGAGCCCAGGCTTATCATGCAGTGTAGACATACCCAGAGAGGCAAAACAACTTTCCCAAGCGCTCTCAAAGTCTGTGACAGAGCCAGGAATCAAACCCTAATCTCTAGAGTCCCAATTCAGTGCCATAGCCACAGGATCATCCTCCCTTTTCTTTGCCATAAGTATTATCATAAGATGATATGAGGACATAATCAACATAGCTTGGCATTAATTAAAATAAGACAAATTGCAGCACCAAGAACATTGCCCCTGTGCTGAGCTTTTGGTCTCCGCTGCAAGTTCATATTTGTTATTTCCAGTCATAGGTAATGGCAATGTTCCTGATCAACACAAAGCTCTTGGTGACAGGGAAGTGAAGAAACGCATCAGTAAGGGGATGACGCTGTGTGTGTGCTATGCTGCTAGTATTGGAGGAACCGCAACACTCACTGGAACGGGGCCAAACCTGGTTTTGAAAGGCCAGATGAATCAGTAAGTTGTTCTCGCCATTTGTCCTTCAGCCTCTTAAATGGGCTCACTCTTCTTTTTGACCAGCACAAGTGGAAGTCTTAGTTGGTGGCTGCTGATGTTGGCTCGAAGAGTTACCTGTTTGTATGTCATAATGTATATGACATGCTTTGCCTCCTCATCTTCTGCTCCAGCACTAGTAGGTAGGTAGAGCTCTAAATCAATGTTTCCCAGTCTGTCATGGTAGCCCACCGGGGCTATGTCTACATTACATTGTAAACCCAGGTCTGTGGGACCTGGGCTTGTGGACCTGGTGTTTCCAAGCCTGTGCTTGAAGCGTCCACACTGCATTGTAAAGCTGAGCTCGCAATTCCTGTACCAGGTCTCACAGCTGTGCTAACGCATCCATACCGCTGTGCGCATACCTTCTGACTTGGGTCTGCAGCTTGAGCTGCATCCATACTGCAAAATGACAGGGTTTGGACCCAAGTTACAGCAAGACTTGGGCTCTGATCTACCCCCTGGCAAGGTCCTAGGACCTGGGTCCTGAGTGCTCGCTTACCCGAGTCAAACTGATTTATGTGTGGGTAGAAGGGGGACTTGGGGTCAAACCTGAGTCAGAACCCAGACTTAATGTACAATGTAGACATACCCTGGGAGTCTTTGGAGTGACTGCTGGTGGACTGCAGAGAACAGATTGGTCACATGGTGCTGGCTCCTCCTTGTTTCCATCTATAAGGGAACGAAGGGGAAATGCAATGAGAAACAGGAGGCTGTGATTAACTCTTTTCATAATGGACAAAACGTAAAAAAGCCAGTTAAAATACAGTAAATATTTCTGTAATATGATTTCCCCTTGTAAGCAGTTGTGGTAGAAGCGACAGGCATGTTATGGAAGAGGAGAGGTGCAGGGCCGTCCTTAGGATTTCTGGTGCCCTAGGCGAGATTATTAAACTGGTGCCCCTGTGCCTGATCTGCTCTTAGCAACACAAATATAAGCATACAGTATTGGAAAACTTGCCACATTCATGTTATTAAAACCAGTTTAACTTAATTAAGCACACTGTAATGCTGATGCACTAGCACTAAAGAAGTAGCACTATAGAAAAAATTCTGATTTGACAGAATGATGCAAATAATATAATTTTTTTAATTTGTCAAAATTTTATTGGAAATTTATATGAAGAGGTATTGAAATAAAGATTTGTTTTTAATTAAAAGCAATCTTTCTGGCTTTTTTGGCTGCAAAATCAGTTTAACAAGCTGGGTTTCCAAACAGTGGGAAAATATAACCCTAGTTTTACTGCTAGGTAAAGCACAAAGTGACCAAAATGAAGTCAGCACAGAATCATCTCATCTAGATTAAGGTAGCACAGAAATGTTACAGAAGTCCTATTGTACCTTATTTTTGTTTGGAAAGACATTAGCAATAGCAGCACATTCACATGATAAAATACATGATAAATCACTGCCTCTAAAGTTCCATCAAAAACTGACATTTTCACAGCTCTAGCATGATCTGCTGTACAGATTTTTCACAAGGAAGTGTCCCTGGCCTTTTTTACTCATATTAACTATGTATTTACTTTATGAAAGTTGGAGAAAACATTGTGAAAACGTAAAACATTGGCTGCCCAACTTCTGGGCTGGCAAAAGCTATACTGACTCACAGGAAAAAAAAATGCAGGAGAATCTTAGTACAACATATGGTCAGTCTATACCAGGGGTCGGCAACCTTTCAGAAGTGGTGTGCCAAGTTCACTGTAATTTAAGGTTTCTCGTGCCAGTAATACATTTTAACGTTTGTAGAAGGTCTCTCTCTCTCTGTCTTTATTATATAAATAAACTATTGTTATTATCTGAGGTCCTGGCCACCGGTCCTGCTCAGGCCGCTGCCAGCTGAGTAAATGAAACCCCAGACCGGCAGCGGGCTGAGTGGGACTGGTGGCTGGAACCCTAGACAAGGATCCCAGGCCCTGCTCAGCCCACTGCTGGTCTGGGGTTGTGACCACCAACTCCTGCCAGCCAGGATCCCGGCTGCCAACCCCCCTCAGCCCGCTACCAGCCTGGGATTCTGCTCACCCAGGCTGGCAGGAGGCAGAGTGGGGCCGGCGGCTGGGCTCCTGACTGGCAAGGGGCCGGCAGCCGGAACCCCGGAGTAGCAGTAGGCTGAGTGCTGCCGGCACCCCAGACTGGCAGCAGACTGAGCCACTCAACCCTCCACCGGCCCTGCTCAGCCCGCCACCAGCCCACTCAGCCCGCTGCCGGCTGAGTGAATGGAACCCCAGGCTGACAGCAGGTTGAGTGGTTCAGCCGGCCTGCTCAGCCCGCTGCCAGCCTGGGGTTCCTTGGGGGTCCCCAGGCCAGCAGCAGGTGCTGAGTGGGGCCGGTGGCCGGTATCCCAGCTGGCAATGGGGCAGCAGCCGGAACCCCAGAGCAGTGATGGCTGAGCCGCTCAGCCTGCCGCTGCGTACCATCAAAAATCAGCTCACCTGCCACCTTTGGCGCATGTGCCATAGGTTGCCGACCCCTGCTTTATACACTAGTAAGGAGATGAGCATATTACAGTTGTTGGAGGGCTCTTATCAGGAGTAACAGGCTATAGGAAAGTCAGTCAACATTTTTTGTTTCTCTGATGAAAACTGGCCCACTCCCTGCCTCAAACCAAACCTGTCACTTATAATTGTCAACAACTTAATTTTCTGTTTTTGGCTAAGATATTGATTTTTTAAAAAAAAATATTGAAATTGGATTCAGGATTGTTAGCAAGAATTTTTGGCAAACAAAGTTGTTAAATGACAATCTAAATGGCAACACAGTACTGCTTTCATGCTTGGCTCACCCCCAGCCTGCTGGTCCAACAGCTGCAGTAGACCCCAAAATCCACCTCTTGGGGTGCAGAGTGGCAACAGCAGCAGCAAACCCTCAGGTCCAATCACACGCCAATGGGCACCACCACCAGCCTTACGGACCATGGTGAAGTTAGCCCAGCATCTGAGCTCAGGGACAGGTCACCCATGGAGCCACAGCAGCTCATCCTGCCCTGTGCAGCTCCCCCCGGATGAGATGGATCGCTGGCAGCTGCCAGCCCAGGGGAGAGGCGCTCCCCAGATAGGGTGCCCAAATCCAGATGTCCTGATTTTATAGGGCCAGTCCCGATATTTGGGGCATGTCTTATATAGGCACCAATTACCCCCACCTAGAGTGACCAGACAGCAAGTGTGAAAAATCAGGACGGGGTGGGGGGTAAAAGGAGCCTATATAAGAAAAAGACCCCAAAATTGGGACTGGCCCTATAAAATAGGGACATCTGGTCACCCTACCCCAACCCCCTGTCCTGATTTTTCACACATCTGGCTAACCCCAGCCCAGCCCTGTGTGACATTCCAATCCTGGCCGAGGAAGTGAGTTACTTTCACTTTCATTCCTCAGCAGGCAGGCAGCCTCCCCCCCACCTACCCCCCAGCACCTCACCCAACCCAGCCCTGACGGAGGGGAGGGAGGAGAGAGAGAGGGATGCTCCTGGGGAGGAGGGAGAAAGGAGGGGGCGCTCCATGGGGAAGGGGGGGAGAAGAATGGATGTTATGGGGGACAACAAAGGATACTGGTTCCAGAGCCGCAGAGCCTGCCTCACCTCACCTCACCTCAGCCGGGGGGGGGGGGGGAAGGGGAAAGAGTCACACTCACAGGTGAGCTCCTTCCCCAACCCCTACCACCTCCCCTTCCCAGAGACCCCAGCAGCCCATCCCCTCCCTCAGACTGTGCTGCATTCGGCTCTCTCTAGGATCCAGCAGCCTGCTCTTACGTGCTCCACTGCTTCCCATCTGTCCGGGCTCCCGGCAGAGCGGTGCTCCCAGACCTAGTGGTGCCCTAGGCGGCTGCCTATTCTGCCTATGCCTAAGGACGGCCCTGGAGAGGTGGTATCTACAAGATGTTCTTTCTCTGCTAAGATGTTGTCTTGACTATGCAATAGTTTGGGAACCCCTGATCTTAATGCTACAGTCTCTGTAGGGGAAATTCCAGTAGACTCCACTGCTGTCCTTAACTGATTTTCTGCTGGAGAACCAGTAGCCCCAGCTGTCAGTAGACCAATAGGTTTCAAAAATGCCATCTGGCCCAAATGGAACCAGTAGAAAATGTGCAACTGATATTGACAATAAAGTCACATCCACAACGGACACTGAATGCAAAATTCCAGGTACAAAGTTAGAGACTGTTTTTCAAAATGTGTCCTAACTCTTTAGAAACTAAGAGCCAAACCTGGGTCCCATCAAAGTGAATGGAAGTTTTGTTACTGGTTTCAATAGAAGCAGGATCATGCCCTAAATTCCTACCTTCTTGAAGCTCCCCTTCATTCTACAGAGTTAGGGGAAGGGAATGCTGAAAGCATAGGTGATTGAGCAGACTTGTTGCAAGCAGAATATTTCCCCAAGTTTTTGATAGGGCACCTGTGGGTCTTTAAACTGAGCTTATGTCGTATGGGTCCAAAATAGACAAACACAAGTTATTTGGGCTCAATAAATGGGTCACGGGATGAAATGTCATGGGCTATGATATGCAGGTGTTCAGACTAGATGATCTAATGGTCCATTGTAGCCTTAAGCTCTATGAATTATGAAAAATAGCAACATGGGCTTATGTGTGCAATTAATGTAAACCATTCTGTAAAGAACAGGGGGCAGTTCAGTCAAGGCATTTAGGGGACAGTCTGAAGTCCATGGGAGCCTTTCCACTGACTTCAATTGGCTTTGGATCAGACCCTTATGGGTGAGCAATGGATGAGCCCTGAGGCTCTTATATATTCCAATTAGCCCATGTAGAAGGGAGAATATACTCAAATGGTTTGACCTGGGTAAGAAAACCATTGTTTTCTCTCCTCAGACTGTTCCCTGAAAATGGTGACGTCTTGAATTTTGCTTCCTGGTTTGGATTTGCGTTTCCTAATATGATTCTGATGTTGATGTTATCTTGGTTTTGGCTCCAGTTTTCATTCATGGGGTTCAAGTAAGTACAAAAATATAATGTCATGGGACAGATCCTCAGCAGGTGTAAATCAGCTGTGAATCTGGCCCTCTTGGTTTGTCTTTTTATCATCCGGTACATGCCTAGGTCTACAATCTGGAAGAAAAGTACTGTGTAGACAAGGAATGACATACATCACATAGCATTGTATCTTAGTAGAAACTTCACATATGTAAAACTGTCTCTGGTGAGATTGAACTGTGCCTGTTACAACCACCTTTGTAATTAGTGTTTGTTTTCCAGTAGAACCTAGAGGCCACAACTGAGATTGAGGTCCTATTGTGCCGGGCACTGTGCACACAGAGACAGTCCCTACCGCAAAGAGTTTATAATCTAACTAGGGGAGGGGAAACAGAGGCATAGATAGGTGAAGTGACTTGCCCAAGGTCACACAGTAGATCTGTGGCAGAGCCAAGAAAAAATCTAGCTTTCCTGACTCCCAGTGCAGTGCCTGGCCCCCAGACCGCACATCTCAGCAAGAGATGGTAACCAGAGGCAGCTATGTGCAAAGGATAAGTCAGGTGGTATTCACTTTATAACACTCTGCAGCCATTCTAGGCAGTAGCTAATATAGTTCTGTGCTCCATGTGGCAAGTGGCACTGGTAATTTTCTCTTGCAAGCAAATATTTACAACTTTCCTTTTTTTTTTTTATTTTAAGTTTCAGGAAAATGTGGGGCTGCGGGATGGAGAGAACTGACAAAGAGAAAGCTGCTCTCAATGTGCTCAAGTCAGAGCTCCGGAAACTAGGCTCCATCTCCTTTGCTGAATTTAATGTCCTGATGCTCTTCATTCTCCTGATTCTCCTGTGGTTTAGCAGAGACCCAGGCTTCATTCCTGGCTGGGCCACCTTCCTCTTCAATAAAGATGAAGAGTAAGTTTGAATCCTGCAGTGTTTTGGCTGACTTAGTAATACTTTATTTGGTTCTACTCCCGTTTGATCCTTAGGGGCCTTTCATTCAGATCCTGTCTCCAGTCACACATGGAAGTTGTTTGATAGGTCTGATTTCTAGTTCTCATCAGCGGCAGTTCCAGGCACCAGCACTCCAAGCGCATGCCTGGGGTGGCAAGCTGCAGGGGGCGCCCTGCTGGTCCCTGCGAGGACGGCAGTCAGGCAGCTTTCGGCAGCTTGCCTACAGGAGGTCTGCCGGTCCCGTGGATTCGGTGGCAATTCGGTGGTGGATACACCGAAGCCGCTGGACTGGGGACCTCCCGCAGGCATGCCGCCAAAGGCTGCCTGACTGCCGTGCTTGGGGTGGCAAAAAAGCTAGAGCCGCCCCCTGGTTCTCATTTGTTGCACAGCACCAAACCACCAGATAATTGACAATCTCTGCTCTAAAGATGCACAGCTGGCGAGGGTGCTGCAGCCTAAGGGTACGTCCAGACTACCCTCCCATCGGCGGGTAGTGATCGATTTTTCGGGATCGATATACTGCGTCTCATCTAGATCCCCGAACGCGCTCCTGTCGACTCCGGAACTCCACCGGAGCGAGCGGCGGTAGCGGAGTCGACACAGGGAGCTGCGGATGTCGATCCCACGTGGTGAAGACGGGAGGTAACTCGGAATAAGATACTTCGACTTCAGGTATTCCCGTAGCTGAAGTTGCGTATCTTACATCGACACCCCCCCCGCCCAGTGTAGACCAGTCCTATGACTGGCACAGCCAATGTGAGAGGAATTCATGCTGTTTGTTCATTTCTATTAGCCCTTCAATTTTATGAGTTAGGATCAGATTGAACATCACTTTAATATGCAGTATTGTCATCTGCAGAGAATCTATCCAGCACCCACAAGGAAATTGACTCAGTGATTTGAAAGGCTTCTCCATCTTCCTCCCATGCTCCTAACCTTGCACCAAAGTTTTCAAGGGAAACACCATTAAGGGCATTTCTTGGCACACCCCACCTGTGCTGCAGTGATTCAATTCATTTGGCTTCCTGTTGAGAAGTATCTTTACTCATCCCACATGTACCAGTCTCACCTGCGACATGATGATGATGATGACTGGTCACCTGCAGCTGCTTGTTTGTTGGTTGTTCTTTTATTTATTTGTATTGTGGTAGCGCCTAGGAGTCCCAGTCACTCCACTGTGCTAGGTGCTGCACAAACGTAGAACAAAAAGGCTGCCCCTACCTCAGAGAACTCACTAGTGAGGTTCACAATTCCAATCTCTAGAGACTAGTGTTTAGGATTTTTTTTTACACTTGAAATCTTTGCACATAAACTAACAAAGAGAAAAATGCGTCAACTACACTAAATAAAATATATGCATAAGCGAGACTCTTTTCTTTGAAATATAAAGGAAACGTTAAATATCTGTGCCCTGGGTGTTGTTTTGAGGACTTGGTATTTGCTACAGTATAACATTTTTAAAAGTACATGAGTTACTTTGGAGCCTAAATCCATTTTCAAAAGTGATTTAGGACCTCCCAGCTTAGAAACCGAAGGGTAGGCCTACGCTGCAATTGGAGGTGTGATTGCACCATGGGTAGATATATGCAAGCCAACTTTAATCTAACTAGCTTGGGTACCAATAGCAGTGAAGCCAAAATAGCTTGGACTTGGGCACAGCCTAGCTGCCTGAGTAAGTACCCATGTACAACATGTGTTGCAGTCACACCTCTGACTGCAGTGTGGATGCACACTAAGTCCCACTGACTTTTAGTGAGACTTAGGGCTTGTCTACACTTACCGTGGATTGACACTGTGGTGATCAAGCCACCGGGGGTCGATTTAGAGGGTCTAGTGAAGACTTGCTAAATCGACTGCCGATTGCTCTACCGCCGACTCTGGTACTCCACCAGAACGAGAAGCATAAGATAAATGGATGGGAGAAACTTGCAATACTCTAGATACTGCAGTAAGTTGACCTAAGCTGTGTCAACTCCAGCTACATTATTCATGTAGCTGGAGTTGTGTAACTTAGGTTGACTTAACTCCATAGTGTAGTCCTGCCCTTAAACTTGTTAGTCCCCAAGTCACTCTTGAAAATGGGACTTCAGCTCCTTAACCACTTAGTCTGTAAAGGAAATATTTTCAAAGGGCCTAAATCCAAGCAGGGTTCTGGTCCTGGCATTCATTCAACTTTTGACCCCCCCTGGATACAAGGAGGATGATAATACTTCCCTACTTAATAGAAGTGTGGTAGAGAAGACACTTTGATATCTTTCAATGCAATTCACGACGGAATTGCAAAGTGATATTAAGTAAGATGATACAAATGTGGATATGTGGAGTTTTGCTAGTCTGGATATCAGAATCTGCAATATCAGGGTACAAAATATTGCTACATTCTTAAAGACCAAATAGAGAGATTGTACGGACAAAAGTAAATAGGATTTATGGTTACCATGTACTGGGACAATGGTGTGTGCTGGATGGATGCCATGTACTGGGACAATAGTACACATGCTGGAGGCATGCCATGTGTTGAGACACAGGTGTACCGTATTCTAACCTGCCCTCTGCTTTTTCTTTTAGGTACGTTACTGATGCCAGTGTAGCTCTCTTTGTTGCACTTCTACTGTTTGTAGTTCCTGCCACTAAACCCAAATTCAACTGCTGTAGTCGAAATAGCTTTAGCCCTGAACAGAACACAGAAGGTAATGGAAAGAGAAATTGACAATATTGATGCTTCCCCTGGCCAGTCCAGCTGTATGATTCTGTGGTGAGATCACAACTCACCGTGCTGAGATGGTGAACCCATTTCTCAGCTCCAGCTGAGGGTGCTGGAAGAAGCACTCCTTTGTGACTTAGGGCTTGTCTGCAGGAACCAGGAGCATGCGGCAGACTTGGGTGTAAATCTGCCCTAGGCCAGCCTGCCACGCACTGTCTGTGTGGACCCTGCTGCAGCATGCTGAAAGTTCCCTAATAGACACAGTCCTACTCCTGTTTCAAAGCGGGGTAGATCAGAGTGCACTGCGGAACTTTTAGTGTGTGTCCACATGGAGCCTGGGGACAGTGAGTGTGCGAAAGGTGAGTGCAAGGCAGATTCACACTCCAGCTTGCTGCGAACTAAGTGTTTGTATAGACAAGCCCTTAGTTTGTGCAGTTCCTGGGAGCTAATCCCACTTCTTAGTTACTGCTGGCACTTGACCATAACCCTTGTATATCCCTGTGCACCTGAAATGGGCAGTTTTCTCACTAGCATGCCTGTCCTGGGCTATCTCATACACTGTGTGTCATTGGGTTCTAGCACTTCCTTTGTGCTGGGGTGGTGGCTACAGTAAGTGCATATCTGCGTGTACAGCCTTGAACGAAGTCGGTGTCTTCATCTCCTCACAGCATTCGTTGCTCTGCTTTTATCTTTTTAGCGATGAAAGAGCCCTTTTTCCCAGCCCCATTGCTGGACTGGAAGGTAGTTCAGAGGAAGATGCCCTGGAACATCGTGCTGCTGCTAGGAGGAGGATTCGCCTTGGCCAATGGAAGCGATGTATGTCCTCACCTCTAGCTGCCATTGAGTCTAAGGGTGACCTTTCTGCTCTGCTTTCTGGTCCCTTGTTAGTAGTAACAGGTCCAAACCAAACCAGCATCTGAACCAGTGCTTAATTTGTGCCAGTGCTGAGCCCTGGCACCTCTAGGCTTGGCAGTTCATAGCCCCAGGCACCTCTGGGCTTGCTGCCTCAGTTATGAATGTAAAAAAAATTGCTTGAGAGACGGCATTACAAATTTCATTACAAATTAAGCACTGGACAGTAAAGCACAATTTAACAGCTCAGCCTGTTCTCTATTTACTAGCGTAATTGCTCTCCGGTTAGGATGGGTGACCCTCAGGGATTGAACTCCAGGAGTTCCAGTGCTTAACTCATGCTTCTCCAAAACACCGGAGCCTCCAGAATCTGCAATATTGACAGGAAATCTTCCTTGAGGTTTCCTTAGTGCAAATAGCAGGAGAGTGGCCTTCCTCGCTGTATATTGTCTCACCCAGTTCTGCTCCAGACAACAGAAGTGCAGCAATGTATCTAAGAGTGTCAGAGCTGTTTTGGGTTTGTTTAGAAGGGATGTAAATCCTCATACTTCAGGGCATAAAGCAAACACTTAACTGAAGGGGTTAAGGAAGCAACTCTCTCTATGGGCAGGTTACTCCATAATCAGCCACTAGGGGAGCAGTTCTCAAACTTTAGCAACCTGAGGACCCCCATTTTGATTTACATTTTTGGGGACCCCAACCCCGCCCGCTCAGCCCCAAGACCCCCACTCCTGCCCCACCTCCTCCCACCCCCCCACTCACTCCATCCCGCCTCCCCCCATTTCTCACTCTTCCCTACCCTCACTCACTTTCACCAGGCTGGGGCAGCGGGTTGAGGTGCATGAGGGGGTGAGGGCTCTGGGAGGGAGTTTGGGTGCAGGAGGGAATGAGGGGTGTTGGCTCTAGGAGGGAGTTTGGATGCAGGAGAGGGTGCGGGCTGCGCGTTCTGGGAGGGAGTTTGGGTGTGGGAGGGGGTGTGGGGTGCGCATCCTGAGAGGGAGTTTGGGTGGAGGGGGTTGTGTGGGGTGTGGGCTCTGAGAGGGAGTTTGGGTGCGGGAGGGGGTGCGGGGTGCGCGTTCTGAGAGGGAGTTTGGGTGGAGGAGGGGGTGTGGGCTCTGAGAGGGAGTTTGGATGCAGGAGAGGGTGCGGGCTGCGCGTTCTGGGAGGGAGTTTGGGTGTGGGAGGGGGTGTGGGGAGTGTGTTCTGGGAAGGAGTTTGGGTGTGGGAGGGGGTGTGGGGTGCGCATCCTGAGAGGGAGTTTGGGTGGAGGGGGTTGTGTGGGGTGTGGGCTCTGAGAGGGAGTTTGGGTGCGGGAGGGGGTGCGGGGTGCGCGTTCTGAGAGGGAGTTTGGGTGGAGGAGGGGGTGTGGGCTCTGAGAGGGAGTTTGGGTGCGGGAGGGGGTGCGGGGTGCGCATTCTGAGAGGGAGTTTGGGTGGAGGAGGGGGTGAGGGGTGCGGGCTCCAGGTGGGCGGCACTTATTGCAGACCCCAGTTTGAGAAATGCTGTGCAAGGGGGTTTCTTGAACCTTTCTTTGAAGGGTCTGGTAGTGACAAACATCAGAGGTAGGACATAGGACTCCCTGGACCACTTCTCCGATCCAATGTTCCTAACTTCAGAAAAGGTTCAATTCAGCTCTAGAAATAGGCAAGGATTTGCAAGAATCCTGACTCCATTAAAACTGTTTCACACACCCCTGTTGAGATGGTCTGAATCAGAACCCCAGATCCCCAAACTGCCAAGCTTTGAGGAAGTTCACATCCATCTCCCAAACTTTGTGGCTGGGCTGTTCTTAAATGATGGGCCAAACCAAAGCCCTGGATTGGACCGTTGCCCAGACATTGGATCTGGAGGATCCAAAGTGCTGTATGGTGGTTTCGAACTGCATAGCAGAAAACGTTTGTAAGCCACTGAGTTCATCTCTGATAGTATTCATGAAGGAAAACACAGTCATTCAATTCAGTACCTTCAGAAGCCTTAGCAATTCTTTCAATGATTCCTCTGAGCAATTAATTAAATGTTTGCAGTTGTGTGGCTTCCTTGGTCTCTGGTATAACTCAGTATTGAGCTTCTACTTGGCAAAAATGTAAGTACTTTCTGACCAGAGTGAGAGAGAATAAATCTGACTTAATTTCCAACTGGCAGGGAATCGCCTTTATTATTCTTATTACTATTTTTAAGGAAGATCACATTACTTGTTCTGTAAATGACCTGGTTTGTTTGCTCTTGAATGATCTAACCACTAATGTCGATGGCCTGTTTTCATGTGTGTACTTGGATCTGGCAATACATTACATGCAGTATGAGCTACTATGGATGGCCTAGAGTTCTGTGTCTTACTGAATGACCCCTCTTGATTTTGTCAGGCTTCTGGTCTGTCGAAATGGCTGGGTGATCAGATGACCCCATTGCATGCTGTCCCACCGTGGGCCATTGCAGTGATACTTTCACTTGTTATTGCTGTCTTCACCGAATGCACCAGTAATGTAGCTACGGCCACCCTCTTTCTACCCGTCTTTGCATCCTTGGTAAGATTTTTTTTTTCTTATTGGGTTTTCTCACTGCTGATCTGGAAAATTGACTTAAAAAATCAAGGAAAAGGGATAAAGTCTTTAAAAATGGAGCAATACCACACTTTAGTGCCATAAGCCAAGGGACTTTATATGCAAATAGGGTTACTCCAGAAAGCATCTAGCAAACAACCCATCAGATAGCAAAGCTGGCTCTAGTGCTGGGGGGAAAAGGCCAGACTTGCAGCCCTGGAGTCCTTTATCTATCCACGGGATAGGTATCAAACAGGCAGCGGCGCTGCAGAATTCCCTGGCACTGCCCTGCTACTGGGCATCAACCCTGATGGTCCAACTCCCGGAATGAGAAAGTAATTCAGCCTCCTTGGCCCCTCTCCTGAGATTGCCTATCAGCAGGCCAGTTAATGCCAACTGCGATGGTGGTTTGTGTGATGTGGGCACTTGTCCACTGAAAAGTGGACTGAGCCATCAACTCATTTAAAATAGTTTTACCCAACACCAGTCAGCTGGTAAAGATTTTTGGTCACTGGAGCTGTATTCAACCAGCAGCCTGGAGGTTAAAAGTTCTATCTTGCATTCCCCCCATGCACTAGGCAGTGCCCACCAAAAACATTTCACCTCTTTAGTCTCATTCAGGGGAGCATCACTGAAGTCAATAGACCCTAAACACAAGCTTAAAATTAAGCACATGTGAAGTACGTAACCATATGAATATGCTTAAGTGCCATCGAAGCCAATAGAGATAGACTTTAGCATGCTCATAAATGCTTTCCTGCCTTAGAGAGGGGTAAGTTTAGTACCGAGGGCTTGGGTTTTTTTCCATTGCCTTGCACCTTGTGTGCTCATTTACCCCAGTACAAAGTGAATACAAAATGTGTGTAAAGCCCCACCATTCTGAATTTAACATTTTACCCCCACTTTGCACAGTGTAAATGATGACCCAAGGTGTAGGGCAATGGAGCCTGGAGCCGTGAATGTATATAGTTGGTGAAACACGTTAGGATCCCTTGGGATTACAAATGCTGTACACATGTAAAATGTTATTTTTTCTCTGCTGTGACAGTCTTCCTGCAGGGCTCTAGATTTTTGTTCTCCTTTGTTCAGATCCAGCACTCTTCATTCATTTCCTTGGATGCTGCAGCCATCTCTGTCTCTTTTGCTAGAACACTGAAGACAAGAGCATCCATATAGGGTTCATTGTGCCATTTCTGCTGAGTAAAACAGAACATTTTTAAAATCTAAGACGACACATAAGGAAAGGAATAAAAATGGTCACGGCCTTTTTTGAGCAGAGTTGGTTGGCACCACAGTGAATAGATAGTTTTTTCTTTATTTGTAAAGAGTTTTAGTCTCTTCTTTCAAGTAAAATTATCCCGACCCAGGCTGCTTAGCTGGCAGTGACTTAAATTGACACACAAGTTGTGGGGACTGGAGAATCCCACAAAACAGGCATAATGTTTAAAAGTTTTGTTCTGTGAGCCTAGTAATTATAATCAAGTCCCTGTGTCACTCTGACAAACCCTTTCAAAGTGTTGTTAGAGATCAAACAAAAGAACTCGATATAAATTTGACCAGAACCCCAAATTATACCATGCAGAGGGAAAAAAAGAACCAAGTATCATTTTTAAATGTTACTTTGCATCTGCAGTCAAAAGTGAATTGTGAAGTGAAATAAACCGGCCATGTAGCAAGCCGTGTTTAGGAGAAAAAATTCCATGTGTGGGAACGTAGAAGTTAATGGAACCTACCCGGTGTTGGCAGCTCTGTAAATACAAAACTGAAGAGAATACCTAGAAGATCCAACAGGACAGAGCAGAGCTATAACTAAGAATTTTAGCATCCATATTTGTGCCCCATGTGGGGGGGTTTCTGGCATTTCTTTGCCCCCATGGCTTTGCACCCTGGGCAGCTGCCCTGCTCACCCTGCACTGGGTTACGGGCCTGGGACAGTCATTGTATATATTTGATTTAGAAGAGGTGGTCAGTAGTAAAATAAGAATGGAAAACCAGCATGAGAAATACTGATTCATCAAATGCATAAATAGCTTTTTAAAATTCAACAGATATTAAATGGTGACTATGGAGATATTTAGTTGAATGCAATTTCAGGACAACAAGACTATACCACAGTATTTCTCAAACTGGGGCTGCCGCTTGTGTAGGGAAAGCCCCTGGCGGGCCGGGCTAATTTGTTTACCTGCCCCATCCACAGGTCCGGCCGATTGCAGCTCCCACTGGCTGCGGTTCGCTGCTCCAGGCCAATGGGAGCTTCTGGAAGCGCCGGCCAGTACATCCCTCAGCCCTCACTGCTTCCAGGGCTTTCCCTACACAAGCGGTGGCTCCAGTTTGAGAAACATTGCTATACCCCATGTGAAACCTGCCTGTACAGAATTCATATAAAGTGAGATTCAGTGTATAGTGAAGTAATAATGAAATTTGGCACTCTTTGGACCAGATCCTCATCTGGCATAAATTAAAGCAGCTTCACTGAAGTCTGTGAAGCTACGCAGATTATACCAATTGAAGGTCTGGACCTCAGACCTTCTTTCCAAACTTCACAGGGAGGTTGTTGAGGATAAATACATGTAAAGGGCTGTGATTAAGAGGACTGTCACCAATTGTCCTCCATGTTCACTGAAGGTAGGACAAGAAGTAATGGGCTTAATCTGCAGCAAGGAAGATTTAGGTTACATAGCAGGAAAAGACTTTGTCAGGGTAGTCAAGATCTGGAATAGGTTTGCAAGGGAGGCCAAAATGCTGCCGAGAAGCAGCAACGTCAAGAGGTGTCGCTGCCGAAATGCTGCCGAAAAACAGCTGCATTTCGGCGGCGCTGCCTCTTGGTGACACTGCTTTTCGGCGGCATTTTGGTGGATGCTTGTCCGCCAGCCAGTATGTGGGTGCACATAGATGCTCTGGCGGGTGCCATGGCATCCACGGGCACTGCGTTGGGGACCACTGTTCTAGATAATACTTAGCCCTGCCATGAGTGCAGGGGACTGGACTAGATGACCTCTTGTGGTCCCTTCCAGTTCTATGATTGTGGTAGGTGCTGTTAAAACTTAGAACAAGAAAAATTAGCCCTAACCCTTTACCCTAATCCTCATAAATACCCGTGAGGTAAATAAGTGCTTATTTTACATTTTTACAATGCTGTCCCCATTTTACAGATAGGGAACTGAGACAGAGTTCTGGAGGGCCTGATTTTTTCCAAAGGTGCTGAGCACCTAGAGCTCCCATGACTCCAGCTGAAGGTGGTGGGTGCTCAGCAGGTCTGAAAATCAGGCCTTCAGGGTGGGATTTTCAGAAGAGTTCAGTGCTGGCCTAGAACCACTCCCCTTGAAGTTAATGGCGAAATGCCCATTGCCTTCAGTGGGAACCGAGCTAAGCCAATGCTGAGCACTTCTTTAAATCCCACTCCAAATCACTTGCCCAAGGACACAGAGTCTGTGCCAGATCCAGGATTAGACCTGAAGACTTCCTATCATCTAGTCTTGCATTCAACCCATTAACCCATGTCCCTCTCTCTGGAAATAGGATGGAAGCCTTGACCTACATCAGTAATGTGCAGTGTGCAATACACAGGTCTGGTTAGAATGAACTTTCTGCTTAGTGAAGCAGTCCTTTGCTATGAGAGGAGTCCAGTGCATCATGAATTTACGGTTCAGAAGTGACTTATATGGGGGGATGAACTGACCTGTTGTGTCTGTGGGATCTCACAGACACTTCTGCCTGCTTCTGTTTCTGAACAGTACTAACACTATGTCTGTTCTCTTTTCCCCCAGTCGCAATCGATCGAGGTCAATCCCTTGTACATCATGATCCCTTGTACTCTCAGTGCCTCATTTGCTTTCATGCTACCTGTGGCAACACCTCCAAATGCAATAGTGTTTTCCTATGGTCACCTCCAGGTTTTGGACATGGTAAGATGATGATGACGATTCCCTGGCATTTTGCCTCAGCTTCCATTACCCTCTTCCATAAATATATTGGATGTAGCTTAGTTTTATGGTCCTGCATTTCCAAAGTTCCCTTGGCTGTCAATAGACACATGTAAACAACCTCAGCCTCCAATGCTACCACCCCATTTTGTGGTCACGTTGCAATAGGAACTCGTACGTAAAAACCAGTGGCACTTCGCTCCAAGGATGCTGATTCTGCAGTCTGTCGTTTTGTCTTTTATACATATCGGGTAAAACTTCTCACTGCAACTTCATTGTCTTCAATGGGTTTGCATCAGCGTAGTAGGGGGCCGGGGCCTGATCCTGGGCCCATTGTGGCCAATAGCAAAACATCCTCCTCAACATGAGTAAGATGGATCCTGCAATTGATGGTGTGCCGGCAAACTGCTGCACCATGTGGCGCCATACTGAAGTCAATGGGGCTCTCTGGAGTCCACCCATGTGCTGGATTGGCATCTAATCTGCACCGATGCAGCTGTAAGGTCTCTAGTGTAGCCGCTCTAAGACAACGGGAGAGAGCTCTCCCATCGGCTTCATTACTCCAGCCCCTGCGAGTGGCAGTAGCTATGTTAGCAGGAGAAGCTCTCCTGCCAAGGTAGCACTGTCCACACCCGCGCTTAAATTGGCATAAATTATGTCGCTCAGCAGAGGTGGCTAATTCACATGTCAACTTGAGCTGTAGTGTAGCCATGGCCTCATTGTGGCAGAATCTGGCCCTTAGCCAATAAATGCATCTTGTTTGACAGACCAGGTGGGTGAGGCAATAGCTTTTATTGGACCAGCTTCTGTTGGTAAGAGAGACGAGCTTTCGAGTTGATCCAATACAAGAAATTACCTCACCCACCTTGTCTCCCTAATACCCTGGGACCAACCCTCCATACAACAGTGGACGCGATCTTGTTTGACAGTCTTTCAAGATTCCAAACTAATTATAGAGCTAAGAGTTTGCACCATGTTCCATGGCAGTTCCATTTATGGTAGAACACAGAACATTCGGCCCAATGGTTATCTCTCTGCTTTAATAGGAGGAGGGGTTTAAGAACACCTTCAAGTTTCTTCACTGCGTTTATGCTCATTTGTCCTGGTGTTTTGTGTTTTGTTTTTCCCCTCCAGGCTAAATGTGGAATAGTGATGAACATTATTGGAGTCCTCTGCATCACTTTGGCCATCAACACCTGGGGACGTCCCTTGTTCAGCTTGGACACGTTCCCATCCTGGGCCAATGCCACAGCTGGAAAGTGAGCGGTAAAGGATTTACCAGAAAACCCAAAGGAACCCTAGTACTGTTTCCTCCTGCCCCACATCCTGTCTAGAGCCTTATCAGCACCTCAGATGCTGGGTTAGGAGGAATGCAACATTCTGAGGTCTAAATTTCAGGTCAAATGCAAATCAACTCATTCTAGCCGTGACTGAGCCATAAGTGCTGCTTCCGCACCCAAGTCTGAGGAGCTGCGTCCGTTTCATGCCTGTGATCTCTGTGTCTCTCCAAGCAAGATGGGGATGTAGCTCAAGCTTTTATTGAACTTTATTAAATAGAAGAGAGGCTGCGCTGCAAAAAATGAATCGAACCTCCGTGTAACTAGTGCGCACTTGGAAATCATTAGCATCGGACACTTCCTACAGGCTGAGGCCTGCTGCGGTTCCTTAATGTCCTCCAGTGTCCACCCGTCAGCAATTGCACTGAGCGTCCTGACTGTCACTTGCAGGCTAATGCAGGAATGGTTCATTTAGACTGGGCTCAGCAGTGCGGTGAGAACTATTCCTTCCAAGTCCAGAGCCAGCAATGTTCCCTGAGGCCTTGCCATCACTCCCAAATCTGCACAGTGAAGCGTCGGGTTGACTAACACCAGGCTGACTGACCACGACTTGGCATCAGGATGAGTCATGGTCAGCTTCATGTTGGTGCAAGTTGCACTCAGAAGTATGTGTTGTTTCAACAGGGCAAGTACTTTATTAGACAACGTGGAAGTGATCAAAATGGGCAGCAAGACTTCCAGGTGTAGTTAAACCTCCGAGATTAACCCTTTAAGTGCCTACCAGCAGAGTGCTCGTTAACTCATTAATTCTGGGGTGAAGACAAGGCCTCAAAGACAGGCTTTTAAGTAGGAACACGCTTCCAACTTGTATCAAAGTATAGCAATAACCAGAGAGTGAATTTAAAGCTATTTGTGGACTGAGTCCTGAAATCCTTACGCATGGATCCCTGTAGGACTGGGTCCCGGGGCTCCAACAGCCATTTTGTCTGATGAAGGTCCTGTGTGTAAAGCGTTTTGTAGCACCTGGTTTATAACTGGAATAGCACTATGATTTCGCTCCGTCTTTCTGAAGCAGCTGGTGGCAGGCAGCTACAGATGTATCTGGCCATACTTCTGTGCCACGGTCATGGGGAAGGTTTTAATTTAGTATTTGAAGACTAAATTACTGGAAGCCTTGGCCACATGGTCTAGTGGAATGGCCATAGGGCTGGCTGCCAGGCACCTCCTGAGTTCTATTCCCAAACTCACTATGTGGCCTTGACCAAATCACATCACTGCTCTGTGCCTCAGTTTCCCCAGCTGCAAAATGAGGATAATGATACTTACCTACCTCACAGGGGTGTTGTGAGGGTTAAGAACCCAACTCCTGCAGCCCTGGGAGATCAGCCTGAATAAGGGCTTCAGGATTTGGTCCCTAATGAGTTTATGTATGATATTAAATGTTGTTGTTTTGACTTTCTTTATAGAACTGGAAAAAATAATTAATTATTGCTTTGTCTTGAAAAACAAGGAAAATATTTATCTACAAAAACCTCTGGTGCGAGAGCAAGAGGCATGTCCTGAAGGGAAAACACTTTAATAATGATTTAAATTCATTGTCTAAGGGTCTGATCCTGTAAGGTGCTGAGCACCCTTAACCCCATTGACTGCAGTGAGAGTTGCATGTGGCCTCTCCAAAGGACATGTTCAGCAGATCAGGTAGGATTGCCAACCCTCCAGGATTGTCCTGGAGTTTCCTGGAATTAAAGATAAATCTTTAATGAAAGGTTAAGTCATGGGATGAAACCTCCAGGAATATGTACAACCAGAATTGGCAACCCTAGGCTTAAAGAGTCGGTAGTGTGGCCAAGGCCCAAGGCAACCTGGGTGGCCCTCTCCCTATAACTGCAGGGTGAGGACAAGGCAGATTAGCTGTTGGGTTCTGTGGCTGGTGAACTTCACCTAACAAGCAATATCTGTCTATCTGTTAAGGAAGATCCCAGTCCAAGCAAGAAATATTATGGTTGTGGGCGTTTGATCAACACTTGTCTAAACAGATACGCAAACTCAATGAAATCAATGGGTGTTCGGCACTTACCTTGCTCAGGTGCTTTTGTAAATCCCACTTTGCACTTCTCTGTATCTTTTGGTGCCTAAATCCCTTTGTAAATCTGGCCCAGTGTGCCTGCCCGGAGATGCTGATTGCCCTCAGCTCACAGTGACTTCACAGGAGCTGGTCCAAGGACCTTTTTGCTGGAGAGTATTAACTCACAATTCTCATTTTTGACTGGTGAGATGAGAGCTGGGTGAGACTTTCCAGTCAACTTGGTGACACCAAAACTTGAACATTTCACCATTTTCAAAATGAAGCATGTCGAGTTTTCAGTTTGCAACACCTTTTCCTTTCCAAACTTTCCTTTCTTTTATTTAAAAAAAATCAAATAAAATTCAAAAGAGTTTTCAAATGGACAAAATCAAAACAAAACCTTTCCTTCCACCCAGAATATTTTTCATGTCTTTTTCAAAATTTGCCAGTGAACTGAAAAGAATCATTTTAGTAGTTGGGATGTAAAATCTGGTAGCTCTAGAATGCTAGGGCTAGTTCTTAGACTGGAAAACTAAATTAACTGAATTAAATACTTTGCTCTGAGATGTAGGTTTCTGGGAAGGGCCTTAACTTAGTCATTCCCCAGCTCCGTGTGCAGGAGTGAGCTGCGGGGAATTTTTGTAAGAAGAGGAAATGAAGTTGTTACTTGAGTTCTCATGTCAGTCAGGGCATCTTTTTCCTGTATTGCTGCAGAAGTTGAAATTAAACTTTATTTTCCTATATGGGCATACAAGACTTTTTTTTTATCGGAGGGGTGGGAGGGGCAGGAGGAACATATAGATGTGAAAAGAAAGAACCTGGTTTCAAAGGGTTTGGGCCCTTTTTATTGTAATCATTGAGTCTTCTTCATACATGTCATGGTCCTTTAAATAGCAACTCTTTCTTTCTAAGGCAACTTAAATGGAAAAGTCACAGGATGTGAACTTGCCAAATAACAAGTGGGTGAACTCCATCTTCTTTCCAGCATGGCTGGTTTTCCTAGTTACCCAACACAGGGCTTGATGGCATTGCATTCCACTCCATTGCAGTACACTGTATGTTGGTGTCAGTGCACTGAAATCAGCGGAGGTAAATGTGGTGGAGAATCAGTTTGTGGGAAGGGGGCAGAAGCAGAATCCCAGGCCTTGCCCGCACTAGGATTTCAAGATGTGTTAGCTAACACCTGCTAAAAAACAGTGTAGACTTCAACACACGCTAAACTGGTCAAGTTAAAGCCTAGACCCAAGAGGGGGCTTAAAATGGGAGGAATTGCCTCAGACGCATGAGTACCCTTAATGGCTGAATGCACACTTTACATGAATGCTTGGCTTACTGTCCGGTACATATGTCGAGGCTGTCCCCTCTCCCCCAGGCGGCAAAATTAGTGGCTGATAATCCAAGTTTACACTGATCTGAGCAGTGATATGGGAAATAAATTTTTATTTAGTGCCCTTCTGGCACCCATATTTGTGTTGAGTAGTACCTTGTTCAACAAGAAGTGCCATTCATTTCAATGAGATGACCCCGTAGAGTGAGGTACTATCTAATCCAAGTATAGGTGTCAGAATCTGGCCTTGTACAATGTCTCCAGTGTAATAGGCACAAACAGGCTTTTCTTCAGCATCAAGCATGCGTATCGTCTTGTTCCAGTGCCTTGAGTAAATATATATTGGCAAAGCAAGGAGAATTGCACTCTGTTTATGTCAGTGCTAGGTTATGTCTGCTGCTAGCATTCCCGGGTACAAATTGTTATAGAAATCCATGTTGGGAACATTTCTTCTTCTTCCTTCTTACAATGTTAATGCTTCAGATCGAGTGCTGCAATCGGAGATGATGGCCTTTATGTTTCTGGTTGCTGCGCTGGGTACGGAAACCAGCCTTTCCCCACGCAGCGGGCTCCTAGCCCAAAATGTTTGCCAGTGACATCAACAGAGGATGGGGAAGGAGCAGCAGTCAGATATGGCAGCATCAGGGTTTTTAGCTTGAATGGGTTGTGCAGACAGAGAGTCAGGGCCGCCCGGGGGGCAAGTAGGGCAATTTGCCCCAGGCCATGGGCCCCGCAGGGGCCCCCATGAGAGTTTTTCGGGGCCCCTGGAGTGGGGTCCTTCGCTCACTCCGGGGGCCCCGGAAAACTCGTGGGGCCCGGGCCCCTGGAGCTTCTTCTGCTCCCGGTCTTCGCCAGCGCGGGGTCCTTCCGCTCCGGGGCAGAAGGACCCCCCGCCGCCGAATTACCGCTGAAGCGGGACCCACCGCCGAGTTACCGCCGAAGACCCGGCTGCACTTCGGCGGCGGGGGCCCCCGACGCGGGTCTTCAGGGCACTTCGGCAGCGGGTCCCAGAGTGGAAGGACCCCCCGCCGCCGAATTACCACCGAAGTGGGGGCCCCTGTCGCCAAAGACCCCAGGCCTCCGGAATCCTCTGGGCGGCCCTGCAGAGAGTAGTTCTCTCACCTGGGCTAGAACACCAACCATATGTCAACAGAGCCTGGGGCTCAATGTGATGTCAGATGACAAGCTGGAACAGAACTTTTGCGGTTCCCGCTCAGGAGCAAATCCAGTGCTCTGTTTGAAATCCCTCTTCTAGTGCAGCCTGGGCCCTACCCTGCTTTTATGCTCATGGAGCTGCAGTAGTTCAAGGTTCTTTTTGTTGCACACTGAGCAGCTAATATTGCTTCCTATGGTCTAGGAGATCAGTGGGGGTTTTTGGTATGGAACTCCGGAATGGGGGAGGAAATCTGCAAAAGTCCCAAAGGTGCAGGACCATGGTAAATAGCTTGCTGTCATATAGGGCTTGCTCCTGCAAACAGTTATCTCTAGGTGAATAGTGCTTCCTGTACAGTCCCATTGACTTCAGTCGGACTCTGTGTGGGACTAACTATATATGGTATGCAGGAAATGAGCTTTCAACCCACAGGAGAATCTATGAAGGAAGAGAAAATGTCTTTCCTGGTTGGGTTGTTGTTTGTTTAAATAAATAAATCACTGTAGATTATGCACAAGTGAGGGGAAAAAAGCATCCCAGTAGAAACAGATTTGAGTGTAATATAGATTCAGGGCTGAAACTGATTTCCCTCCAAAGCACAGAAGAATTCTTCTTCGACTTTAGAGATAGCAGATAGGTTTGAGCCATGAGCTTGGGATGAAATTCTGCGGCCTGTGTTATGCAGGAAGTCAGAATAAATCATCGGAATGGGCCTTTCTGGTTTTAAAAAGTATGGGCCAGCCCCTCAGCTGGTGTGAATCAGCATCGTGCCATTGAATTCAGAGCAATGCTGATTCGTGCCACTGAGGCTCTGGCCCCCGAAAGAATCTGTGAATCCAGAGCTGGATCACTCCTGGTCAAGTTTTGTCAGTTTCAGATCTTGGGTTCCAGCACAGGCTCATCACTGCTCTAAAGAGCAAAACCTCAGAATATGGCGAAAGCATTTGCTAAAGATTTTTTTGCATCAGGGATGGGGGGTAGGAATCAGTTGTGGGGGAAAAGCCTACTGAATTGGCTCTAGAGTCAATGCAAGACCAAGTCCTAAAATCAAACCAGCCAGAGTGTGTCTTTTTTGTTAAAATAATGGTGGACAAATTGCATCTTAACAGACTAACTGTTGGCTTTTGAACATTCGTGTTCACTATGGAAAGAGGTGTGCAATAGCAAATCCTTGACATTAGAGCTGCATTGGCCGGTCCATAAAGGTGGGGGATTGTTTTGTAATGTACTCTAGTGTGTGTCAATAAACGTGTGACTTTCCTATATTGTTCAATCTGAGCTGTGCCATTGTGGCACCTTGATGTACTAGAACAATCCAATCTCCGGCTAATTATGGACAATGGCCACTCCTGCAGCTTCTGGTATAATGCATTAGCAGAGCAGTAAGCACCAACTTGCTTGAGAGATTGAAAACTCTCCCAGAGTATCAGTAGCAGCAGCACACTCTGTGCCCGACTGGTTGGCTGCTTTCCCTGTTCAAAGCATTGTTTGAAGAAGCCTATGCAATGCACCACATGGCATCACGTAGTGAGAATAATTGCACAAAATAATTGGGGATTGTGTCCTGCCTCAGTTAAATTTTTCCCTATTTCAATTATATAGTCCTGGAAACTCTACTGCCCTGTTACTTCACATGCTAATTGAATCTGATCCAGCTTGTTGTTCAAGTTCCATTTATAAAGGATTAATGAATGATTAATAGATTGTTATAGAGCCGAACAGGTCTATAGATTATACAACCACAACTTAAAACCAGACATAACACCTTCTACTGATGTGCTTATAACCATCTATAACACATACTACTATGGCTGTAACATGAATATAATGTTAACTGTTTAGTAACCTTTGTATAAATGGAACCCTAATACACGATGTGACCCAGCCTCTTTCTAATATTCCTTTTGCTGGGCATCACTAATGCAAGGTGCTGTTTACTGATATCATTTCTTTGAAATTTAGATGTAAAATAAAAATCAGTGACTATATCCAATTACTATATATTACTTATATGGAATCTTTTTATCCAAGATTCTTGAAGTATGTTGCAATCCTTAACAAAGCCTCAGGATACCTGTGTGGTAGGTAAGTATTATTACCTCTGTTTTACTTGTGCATAGGAGAAGGTAGAGAAAGATGAAGTGATTAAGCCAAGGTTATTCAGCAAGTCAGTGGCAGAGACAAGAATTAAATCCAGATGTCCTGGCTTCCAATCCACTGCTCTAACCACTTCCACATCGCATTAGGGAGAAACACAATATTAATGAAAAGTTAAAGTTACTCAGTTAATTTTTTTTTCAATGTCTGGAAATGCAGACACTAAGAGTCCCTCAGTAACACAGCCACTCTACACATATTCAGGCACTTTATTTTCCAAATTGACTCAAATGACTTTGCTAAAAATTTCCAAAACTGTTTTAGGCAGCCATAAAAGTTTACCACTGCTGTGAAAGAAAGTTATAACCACATGAAAATGAGGGAGGCGGGGAAAGAATGATAATGGACATAACACACCTGATAAAATAAATAAAGCTATCCCTAGCAATAATACTGTAACTTTTTAAAATCGAGTTGGTGATTGCATCATAATTCCAGTATTCAATCTGTTTTTGTTCATCTGGGTTTCTTTGCTGCAATAAGTAAATAGTGGCCATTCATTACTCAATAAGGTCCCTTGTATTCCATAGATCCTTGTCATAAGCAGTTGATCATTTCTTTTACAAGTAAAAAGATGTTATCTTCCCCATGTCTATTCACTCTATTTAACCATGAAAAATTGTTGCCTGGCCTTCTTTGCAATGTAGCTTTTCAATGAGTCAGACGGCAATATATTTTCAAATAATACCTCATGCCAGAAATGTGATGTGCCGCTTCCAAAAAGCAGTGATTCTCTAGACAACCAGATTCTTGAAAAGTCAGGAGAGACTGAATGTTCCTTATAACAAAACAAACCTCCTGTGCTGACTATTGACCAATAATGGGTTTCAGTGACTTAATTAATATTTAGTGAGGCTGGTTGAACATTTTCTGTCAATTTTAATTTGATGGGAAATTGAGTTTTCAGTTAAGTTATTATTATTATTTGGTGTAGAAAGTGATTGTTTTTGTTGAACATTTCTGATTATTCATTGGAAACCAAAAGCCATACTGATCTGAGCAAAAAAAAGTTAGATATTTTGGTTTTTCCAGACACAAAAAAACTTTTAAAAAAAATGAGTTTCAGGTTTTTGATTAAAAGTCAAAATTTCCAGTAGAAAACAATTGTTTTCATTGTCGTTGAAATCTCCCCTCCCTGCATTTTCTAATCAGCTCTAGTATGTCAGTAAGAGTGGGATTTTCAAAATTGTTCACCTCTAGCCTAATCCTGTTCTTATTGAAATCAGTGGTTCATTGACATGAGTTAGGCCAGCACTGAGTGATTTTTGAAAATCTCACCCTAGAAGACGCAAAATAGTGATCCAAATTTCAAACTGACTCAAGGTCTTTTGAAGGAAAGATGGCCATGTGGCAAGAACAAGTCAAGTAGGCAGATTATCCGGGTGTGATCCTTTGGCTACTGATTTTGGATGGCTCCATTTTGACACACCTCTCAAGATCTTGCTGGCCTACAGGTGAATTTAAAAATCTAGCTCTGCAGAACTCCACCACAGAAATGCATCTCTATCGACCCATTTAAAAACTGGCCTGAAATTTTACAGCAGATAGTGAGGTCTGAGTAGATTGTCACCATTCTCATCTTTTTGAGGAACACACAAAAAGTGGAAATTACAGAAGATTGATGTGAGGAAACCAAACCATAGTTTGAAATCCCATTGCTGCAGAAGGCACAGTATCAGATGAGGTCCCTAAACAATATTGAGCTACACGTCGTCAACCTTTAGGCCACCCTTATTTGCATTATGTAGATGAAAATCTCTAGGTCCGCTTACTTTCTGTAAACTATTTATAGAGCATATATAGTTGGGTCATTCTGTAACTAGCAGATTGCACAGAAATCAACTTCTTTTTGGGTCATGATGATCTTTGAATAAAGTCCATCTGCAGAGAGCCTATTACAGCCGAGGTAAGTGAATCTGGCAAATTGTTAACTCAAGATATTAAAAGGATTTGCATAGTGGTGGGGCCTCTTTATGGTAATCTTTACTGCAGCTTGCTTACTGTAAACTCACAGCGAGAATGCAGGATCTTCTAGATTCTGTTGCTTTGTCTGCTAGCAACACTGCCCTTCCAGAGTTGGGACTAGAACCCTGACGCCCAGTCCTGCTGCTTGAACCACCACAACCCGCGGTCTTCTCTTTTCTTACCATTTCCCAGTGCAGATATCTGCCAAAAAAAATGCATGCTCCCAAAATGAAAACTGATCTCATTCTGTATATGGACCTATTCCCTCTACGCTACCTTTCCTTGAATAGACCCATTAAAGATTACATTTAGCTGAAACAAAAGGATCAGTTTGACATGAATATTGGTTTAAGAACAGTCCCTAATTCAAACCACTTGATGCCACTATCTAGGAATTAGAGATGGGAACTGTGCCACAGAGCTGGATGCCCCCTGGTGGTCCAGGAGAGGAATGAGTGAACTTCATACTTACCGGTACCTCTCTGCACGCTGAAGAAATTCAGACAAGTGCTGACCCAGAGGAGAGATGGGGAGAACTGAGTTTGCCCTCGCAGGGGCCTGGGAGAGAGAAGGAATCTGCTCCTTCTTGCTTATTTTAATTCTCTGGATAAGTCTTTTTCTTGTTCTTGTTTTTCCCCTTATAATAACCTACCCCCAAAGAGTTAAACCCTCCCCCACGTGAATGGGTGCATACAGCATCCTTTGCTAATTTCCACCGTTATCTTTGTTGTTAGGAGGGATGGGCACAAACCAAAACCCCAGATCCAAATAGCCTGAACTTTGTAGATATTGAATATGGATCCAAATTTCCAAGAAGAACAGATTCTCTCCACCTGTCAAAAGGACTGGCTTTTTTCTGCATCTTTTATTTCTGCTGACTGTATTTTTATGTTGAAATTTTGGAAATAATTAGCGAAACATGGAACTTTGGGGCTGTGAAGTTAAAAATCCCTCCATTTGTCTCCCCCTTAGTCAGTGTGGGTAAATGATATGGTTTGTGGTGTCCTTAGGAGAACTGCCAGCAGTTCATTACTTCAGGAAGAATCAGTTTTGGGGCGTTTTCAGTTGTTAATGATTTTAACCCTGGAATAGGCCTTGATCTCTGATTAATCCCAAGGAAGCAATTGGGCCCTGCCCTTTCTGACATGCCGGAGTGCTGGGAAGAAACTGGACTTTATGCGCTGGTCCCAGTAACCTGCCTGGGCAGGGTGATGGGGGTGGGGGGGTGTCAGTGTCCAATACTCCAATAGCAACCTCTACATCATGTGAGCAAATAATGAACAGATTGTGTGGTGAACATTGCTATGAAGCTTAACTATAGGAACTGAAGTATTCCCTGCACTGAGCACTGACTAAAGTGGATGCTTCCCAGAGACAAGGATCAAAGATGGGGGAGGAAGGCAGGTCAGAGACTTCAGAGCTGAATTTCAGTAGAAACTAGGGGAGCCAGTTCCAACTTTTCCTTTTGTTTTCCCAGCTGCTCGTTGAGTTGCTGCGAGGCAGCCAAGTGAGAGGGAGTCTGTGAGCTTAAAAGGGCAGCTCACCCCCGAGCGCTCCAGCTGCTCCCCCTCCTGAGACAGAGGGCTGGTGAGAGGGGTGGACTGGACGTATTCCCTTAGTCCCACTCCACAGGTCACGAGGCAAAGGCTGAGGGAGGGTCAGGAGGGGGTGCTCCACAAAGGGGATGGGGGAGCCCCACAAGACAGCGGGAACCCAAGAGGGGAGAAAGCGCCCATTCCTTAAAGGGCAACGTCAGCCTTTTCCCTTTCCCGGCTCACAGTTCTTACGGCCTTCGCTGACAGAAACGGCATCGTCACCAGCCCTGTCAATGCGACCTCCGCCACCCCGTGAGTGACTTCAGATCAGGGGCTTGACTGGGCCCCAATTCCTTGCTTGTGCTTCAGGACAGCTCTGGAGTTCTTCTGGTTCCTTGCTGTGCTCAGCTGCTGGCAGGGGCGGCCTGAAGCCATAAGATACAAGAAGCTTGCAAGTCATGCTGCCTATAAGTTCCAGGAGACTGACACGTGCACACTTAAGATGAGCCTGTCCCCTGTGTTCTATGGTCACGAGGAGGCCTCTGCCACTCAAACAGCAGCACGCGCTGAACTTTTTCTCTCTGTGCAGGAAGTACTGTGTAGTGAGGCGGCCTGGCTCCCAGCCGCCCTGGAGAGGAGCGACCCCCCAACCGAACCCCTCTACATACTGGCACTTCTCACTAGGCCTCCCTTCCGTAACAGCTCTAGCTGTGTTTCTTCTATACCTCATTCACCAAATACCAAACCTTGTCTCGGCTGCTCAGGCTGTGTGGCGTTTGATATTTCATTGTATGTTTTTGTTCATAAATCTGATCATTCCAAACACTGACTGCTCCATCTTCAGTCGCGGTCAGTCAGACAAGCGTCATGCAATCTAGTTATTGACTGACTTACTCTCTAGTATCCCCAGGCTCCTTCTCCAACTCTTTTCGGTTCCATTGCCCTAGCGCTCATCGTGAATCCTGTAGCTGGGCAGGTGACTCTGAGTGCTGAAGTAAATGGAAAGGCTCATATTGACATTAATGGGGTTTGGATTAGGCCCTTAGAGCTGTAAGGTTTGAATGTTGAGACCAACCCCCCCCCCCAAACGAACAAAAAATAACCCACCAAACCACTCTTGAGATTGGGACGATTTTTTTTTTGCCGGGTAAAACTGCAAGATCAGGCACCTCAGAAATGATAATAACGGTTTCAGATTTCTCTTAGCTGTATTACTCCATATACAACTATTTAAAATAAGTCAACAGCTATTTTTAAAATAAAGTGGTCTAGGAAAAGACAGAGGTTCAAACAGGGATGTGCTATTTTCACTCACCTAAAAAGTCCAGTCACCAAGTTGAGAGGTGTGTATATTTAGAAATGCTTCCTACGGATTTCAGAGCTGCAGTCAAGATTATACAGCATTTGAGCAAATAATAAGCACCGACAGGTTGGTTAGGATGCAGTTAACGAGCGGGTTTATGCTTCTTCCCAAATATTTATTTAGGCCTCCATGAAACTGTAACTATTTGTGCATCACCTTTGTAAGGACCAAGAATTAAAGTTATTTTCATCGTATGTGGGTGAGCTTATATATGTTTAGAACCCAACTCACTAGCAGGAAATAATCTCACTTAATCATAGCATTTTATTTACCGGTTACTATGCATTTCCAGCTGGCACTCTCTTTCTCTTTACCTGTGACTAGCCCAACTGTTATTCCCAGAAAGATTAGATGCATCTAGACAAGCTATCTGGTGAATACAGGACTGCACTAACAAATTTAAACAGTAACAGAGATGCTAAAAATACAGTGCTTTGCTTTTCCATTCATCACGATTTGGACCACAGGATTCTATCTGTATTTTTTATTAGATATTATTTTTTAAAAGATGCTTATGATAGGTGCCAGACTGACAGACCTGGAGACTGAAGGAAAAGGTTCATAAAGCTAAAGTGTTCTGTTCCATCTTGGCGTAAGAGGAGGACTGATGTGCCTTTATTACATTTCTTATGCTAGGGCACAATAACCTCTTTCAGACTTGTTTCCAGCATTTGCCAGGATGTCTCCCTTTTCACCAGACTTCAGAGTGATTCTGTATTGTCCTGTGCCCTTTGTTAATCTAGATTTCAGTCTAACTGGTGTAAATTGTCATATCTGAATTGACTTCAGTTCCTACTCCACTTTAGACCAGCTGAAAAGCTGGCTTAGTAGCTTTAGCTAGTTCTGCCCACCAATTAAAACAACTACAATATATATTGTAATCCTCTATTATTAGTAGCATTATGGTTATGCCTACAAGACACAGTTGAGGTTGGGGCCCCCATTAATTCTTATTCTTATTCATTTGTATTTCACCTAGAGGCCCCAGTTAAGATCAGACTTGCAGAAATGCTTTAGATTTGTGCTTGCAGCTCTGGTTCCAGTAGTTTAGCCCATGCTGCACTGTAGGGGTGAACGAGGTGAATGGGCTGCTCCTGCTTGTCCACCATCAGCCTTCTTTCACTGGCCCATTTCACCAGTCCTCCTTCTGCATTATAAACCTTCAGGGAAGTTTTGGTGGTTTGGCTGGCTTCACTTGACAAGAACTCATTCATGCTCTGGGCAATCATGGAAGACCTGTATCCCACAGTGCAATAGCAAATGACGTTTTTATTTTTACTCTCTGAAACAGAATGGAAAAAACAAGGATGGAATTAAAAGCCATGTAGAACTACAAGGTTTTTCTCACTAATCCAGTATTGCCAACTCCAGTGGTAACTCAGGCCCTCAAAAATCATGAGATTGGCTTAAAAATAATGAGATTTAAAAAAAATAAATAATGAATTTAGGTCCTTTTTATTCAATGTTTAGTTTCTGAGCCTTTAGAATATACGGAGGATGGTGTCACAGTTTCAAGCTTTGCATCCATAAGTGCTGAGAACTTTTTTTAAAGCTGAGCTTCTCGCATATTCACTTAACTCCAGAAGTTGGGGCTTTAAAAAACATTACATTTTTATGAGAGTTGGCAATACTTCTAGTCTGTTATGATGATGATGATTTCAGGAATAATGACCTCAGCACAGGGCATAACCCAGCACCTTTGTCAAGCCATTTAGACACAAAATTTAGTTTCTCTTTTTATATAACAAAATCTAATATTAATGATGATTATACATGTTCCTGCTTTTTAATATACTTGAAAATGGTTGTTTCAGATTGAAATGCCCTTTAGAACTTCTTTACCCAGGCTCTTCAGCTCTGTGCCAGCGTATGAGAACCTGAATGCAAAACTGAGTAGAAATTGCCCAGTCCGGTTATACCATCTAGGCTGAGTGCCACACAGAGAGTAAAATAGTAATAATAATCCAGAATATGTGATGAAAAGTAAATTAGGTTTCCCATAATCCCGGGTGTTGTAAATAACCCAGGTAAGGGTTTGGGTTTTTTTAAATATTAAGGCCCAGATTCTTGGCTATGGTTGAGAAATAGCTCAGGAGGGTGGTGAAAAGGTGGTATTTGCACTTCCCCAATTCTCAGCTGGCTATGCGCTAAGCCATTCTCCAGTTGTCTCCAGCACCCCATGGACTGAACACTTCTGAAACTCTGGCCCCAAGTGTGCTCACTGCGCGCTTTTGAAAATTCTCACCCAGGGCCGGCTTTAGGAAGTGCGGGGCCCAATTCAAACAGTTTTGATGGGGCCCTCGCAGGGATGACTTAAAAAAAAAACATAAAAAAACACGTGGGGCTTGTATTCACCAGGCGGTGCTCTGAGTCTTTGGCGGCATTTCGGCGGTGGGTCCTTCACTCGCTCCAGGTCTTCAGCGGCACTGAAGGACCCGCTGCCGAAGTGTCGCCGAAGACCCAGAGTAAGCGAAGGACCCGCCGTCGAAGACCTGGAGAGAGTGAAGGACCTGCTGCCGAAGTGCCGCTGAAGACCCAAAGCGCCGCCAGGTGAGTAAAAATTAAAAAGGCGCCTCTAGCCAGGGAAGGGATTCTCACTGGGTGCAGGGGCCTCTTAGGTGCGGGGCCCGATTCAGGGGAATTGGTGGAATAGGCCTAAAGCCGGCCCTGCCTAAGGGTAGGGCACTTGGAGCTAGGGTTAGGGTTCCTATGGGTAGGGCACTTGGAGCTAGGGTTAGGGTTCCTATGGGTAGGGCTTCCTGCCCTAGGGCTAGGGTTGCTAAGGGTAGGGTCTTGCAGGTAGGGTTAGGGTTCCTATGGGTAGGGCTTCCCGCCCTAGGGTTAGGGTTCGTAAGGGTAGGGCACTTGGAGCTAAGCTTAGGGTTCTTATGGGTAGGGTTTCTCGCCCTTGTGTTAGGGTTCCTAAGGGTAGGGCACTTGGAGCTAGGGTTAGGGTTCCTACGGGTAGGGCTTCCCGCCCTAGGGTCAGGGTTCCTAAGGGTAGGGCACTTGGAGCTAGGGTTAGGGTTCCTACGGGTAGGGCTTCCCGCCCTAGGGTCAGGGTTCCTAAGGGTAGGGCACTTGGAGCTAGGGTTAGGGTTCCTATGGGTATGGTATGGCACCCCACCCTAAGGTTTGGGTTCCTATGGTTAGGGCTTCCCACCGTAGGTTTAGGGTTCCTAAGGGTAGGGCCGGCTTTAGGAAGTGCGGGGCCCAATTCAAACAGTTTCGATGGGGCCCTGGCAGCGATGACTTTAAAAAAAACAACACATGTAAAAAAATGCGGGGGGCTTGTATTCACCGGGCGGTGCTCTGAATCTTTGGTGGCACTTTGGCGGCGAGTCCTTCACTCGCTCCAGGTCTTCAGCGGCACTGAAGGACCCGCTCCCGAAGTGTCGCCGAAGACCCAGAGTAAGCGAAGGACCCACTGCCGAAGTGCTGTCGAAGACCCGGAGAGAGTGAAGGACCTGCTGCCGAAGTGCTGCTGAAGACCCAAAGCGCCGTCAGGTGAGTAAAAATTAAAAAGGTGCCTCTTGCCAGGGAAGGGATTCTCACTGGGCGCGGGGCCCTCTTAGGCGTGGGGCTCGATTCGGGGGAATTGGTGGAATAGACCTAAAGCTGGACCTGTTCTCACCTTAGAGCAGCTTGAAAGCTATTTGCAACAACAAAGAACGAGTTCTACGGAGATCTTTTCTGTACCTGGAAGGAGCTGTTTCTGCAGAAATTCTTGCAGTGTATCACTCTGAGGGTCAATGAGTATTGCCCCTGGCAGATGGCTGACTTCAAATTCAGCTGTACTCCGGGTATCCTAAGAACAGAATATTGACCAGTTTTAACTCATTAAAATAAAACCTACAATATCTTAGGACTGTTTAAAATATGCAGCATGATGTTTAATTTCAGATCTATTTATGCTACCTCTTAGTTGTCTGAAACTGGAATGAACCATAGGGACATATGCTAATGTGACTATGTTCACAAAAAGCCACAAAAACTTGAGTCTTTGGGCAGCCAAACTTACGGCTTCATTAAAATTTCATCTGTGTCTAATAAACTCCAGATGAAGATTGTTTCTGCAAAGACTATCACAGGATGGGCTTTGGGAAATGCACATTACCTGCCAGTCCCTTGACCTCAAAAGTAAAACTCAAGCGAACAGTTAAGCCTTTAATTAAATATGTTCTAACAATCGTTTCAGTCAGCGATAACTATGATCTCGCTGCTATTGAGCTACAATTATAGAGTTGGAGTAAAAAATTGCAGACTTTGTAGAGGCTTGTTATAAATATAACATAATGTGCACCCTGTTCTCTATTATTTAACCATATTTGAAACAGAATCTTCTAGAGTCTGCACAAGTTCTTTCTGACCTACTCTGGATACAATTTGTCAAGACCTACTGACAGAGATAGTGACAGGACTGCCTTCTAGGTGGGGAGAGATGTTGAAGATGCATAGGCTGGAGAAGATGACTTACATGGGCCTAAGCACTGGGTAGGAAATACTAACAATTCTTGGGACCTCTGGTTTGAATCATGGCAGTGTCGCTTCAGCCCATTATCATTCTGAGGTAAATAAATAGATTTACATGTGCTAATATCTTGTAGATGAGATCTTAAGCAACATACTGTTTCCTCTAGGTAGAATTTGACTATCTAATGGCACTTTGTATAAGAATAAGGTTTGATCCTTGCCCAATGTATCCCTTTTTGCTAGTGTATGCTGGATGATGGGGTGCTGGCTTCACACCCCAGAACGGGCTGCATTTAGTGGTGCTATAACTATATAGGGCCAGATTCTGTCACCCTTACTGACATTATGTAGTAGCTTACTCCAGGAGTAGATCCATTTTCTTCAGTGGGATTATTCACAGTCTAGTACAACTCAGCATGAGCAAAGCTGACAGAATCTGGCCCATGGTTTATAATGTTCTGTATAAACTCCATGAATGTGAGGTTTGAGTGGAAAAAATGGTTTTTATAGAATCCTTATTACAAAATGATCCTTATTTTGTTAGTCACAACTACTCTTCAGTGTGAAAAATGGTACAGTTGTCTCACACAGTCTGCTTTTATAAAGCTGTAAGGCTGTTATTTCCACCCCTAATTCCTCAGAAATCCCGGGTAATGACTTTGAAAAGCACAAGCACCGTGTAAAGTTCTTAGTGTGATATTCCACTGTTCACACAGAAAGCATCTTGTTTTTAACATGAAACTTACCTACTGAGTCCTGCAGAGGAACAAGTACCTTATGTAATATCTCAGGTTTTAAAGGGAAGCCTTTTCCAATCAACAGAGAGGCTACATAAATAGACAGGATCAACTGAGTCTGAATCCATTTGTGATGGATGAAATTAGGCGGTGAAATTCGGGCGCTGTCGAAGTCAGTCGCAAAACAGCCATTGCCTGGCTTTACGGGGGCTAGGTTTTTACCCAGGATCTGGTAAGAGCTCTTAGTACCTGCTATCTTTATGTGTCACTAAACAGAATAGTTATAATAACATTGGAAGAGCTTAACTTTATTGCCACTTCGGTGCAGTGGTAATTACATACAGTGTCATTTTTACAACACAGCTTTCACTTACACAGGGTTTAATTTCTTTATGGCAGGGAACTCATCTTCCTATGTTTGTTAAATACAGCCCACACTAATGCAATTTTATAAAAATAAATAATAATTTAAAGCAAACAGTATTTAGCACATCCCTTCAATGTGCTTTAGAAACAATCAGGATCCAAGTTCGTGATCTTGGCTTACATGAGTCGTGCCATTGAACTCACAGGTGTAAATACTGCATCACTGGATCTCAACTAATAAACAGCCTAGCGCTGAGATAGAGTAGGTAAGTCTGTCCTATCACTCCTGTTCTATAGATGAAAACCGTGAAGCAGGTTGGTTGTTATTTGCTCAAGGCTAGTGTCAGAGCTGAGAGTTCTGGGCTCATAGTCACATGTTCAGGTGACTCTCATATAAACTAACTAGTTTTTTTTTTAAATATTTCCCCAGAGAATATTCCTGGCCTTTATTTCTTATCCTCAATTTTCAATTTGTTCCTGATATTGATGGCCAAGAATTGAGATTCTTGACTTGATTTTGGCAAACCTACATGCTAATTTGATTCCCGTGAGTCAACCTTTCCATAGGATCCTCTCCTCTGAAGTCACTATTGGGAGCAAAATCGCATTCCAGAATAGAAAAGCAGACACGTGGGATCTGTCTGATCTCTCCTTTTAGCCTCAAGTCTGTGTTTACCGGGGAGTGACTTTGTACTTTTCAACATGATAATGGTAGTATTCCACAACCACTAAGATCCTGTCTGAAAAAAGCAACCCTACTATATTAACAAAGCTAAGAACAAGTCGTCCTTAGATGTTTTTATAACCCAATTCACAGAAAAAAAAAATCTATGCTGCATGTTAGTTTGTAACAGATGCTTTTATAGGAAATTCCTAACTGAGACATTTTAAAATATTTTAACCTATAAAAATAGGAAAGGGCTTACAAAAAACCTCAAATTCCAGGTTCTAGGTAAATCTGTAAATACCATTGTTACTGCAATGTAACAACAGTAGGAGCAGTAAAACCTAGCTAGCTTGGCAGCATTAGACCACAGAGATTTGTTTTAGTCTAGATCTGAAAGGCTGAACTAGGCAGAAATGTAACATTTGGAACAAACATGCAACCTCAGAAGCGGAGTTTCTGCCCAGGGTGCTGATGCAACAATGCAGCTCTGCTCTGCTCTTTCAGAGAGTTCCATTTATTAAGTGCTTTAGCCGGAACTGACCCTAGACCAAATGGTGCCCCAGGCAAGGGACATTTTCAGTGCCTGCCCTCCATTTGTTAAACTGTTGAATACCTTACAGCACCCCAAGCCAGGCCATCACCTTGGTCGCCTGTGCCTAAATCCAGCCCTGGCTCTCACTGTCACATAACTTGGATGAATGAAACTTTCCCAGTAGAGCCTGATTGACCTTTATAGTTCGCGTTCCCTTAGGAAAAGGCTGAAGAACTTGGCTGTTTTTGAAGTGGGGTTTGCAACTGATTTAAAATTAAAATTAAAACTGCCTGTCCAAGGGGTTAACAGCATAACCTGCCACAACTATAGTTTCCTTTCTTAGAGAAGCTTGTTGGCACCCCACCTTTTCTCTCCACTCAGTTCCCTCAGTTGGAATCTAGAACTTGGCAACATCTAGTGCAATATGGAGTTGTAATGATTAATGGATTGCAGATACAATTACTATATATATATATACACACACACATACACTTCTCACCCCATCAACTGACCTACACAACTGGGGAACCAGGACTAAAACCCCAGTCCAAAAGCTCCACAAAATACAGGCCTCGTCAAACAGAGCTCTCTTACCTGGCAGCAGTTCCTTTCCAGGGGCAGAGCATGCTGCCACTAAAACATTCCTTTTTCCTGCACCATCATGTGCTTATGCTGGGCATCAGTAAATCTCAAACACTAAAGCTGGGATGGTTAGGTTCTGGATTGGGAGACTTCAGTGGAAAATTCAGGTGTTGCAATAAAGCAGTGTTAATGATTCCCCAATGCTAGCAAGGGTAGAAGCACTAACGTAGGGTTAGATAGCACAGTTCCACAAACAACCTAATGCCAAGTACTCTAGGACCAGCACCAGTGCTAGATAGGCAGCGTGAAAAGTCCTAGTGTAGGTGCCCATACAGTGGGTTTAAATTAATAAATTGAACCTAACATAAGTAAATGGCTCTCAGATCCTACCAGAAGCACTATAACAATGCCTGTAAATAAATAATGGGATGGGAGATTTTATTTGTTTTCTTGAAGAATCCCACGTGAGATCCTGTGGTTTTCAACTTTCCTCCAGATCTTCAGTTGGTGTACATCAGCTTAGTGCCACGGACTTCAACAGTGCTACCTTACTTTACTGCAGCTGAAGAGCTAACCCTATGAGTGAGCTTGATTATAACTTTATTTTTATTTAATTTGTCACAGTCATGCATGCATCACAATCAGGTCAAGAAAGAATGATAAAAAGCAACTACATAGAGGACTGAGCCCAGCATGCTTTGAAATCCTTGGGTACACCAGGCTATAAAGGGGCAAAGTATTATTAGTGTCCTCTAGTGCACCCTGCTTTATGAGGCTCTACTTGTGAAATGTGGAAAGGATAAGACATGAAGGGAAAAGAGAAAAAAGAGAGGTCTGACATAAGATCATAAGTTTAAAAAAAAATTATACCTGAACAGCCAGGTTACACTAAATACTTGTTGAACATAGAAAAATGTTACCCTCTTAAATTGGGTAGTCAGGAGACCAAGACTGATTTTAATTACAGAGTACTCGCTTTAATTCATAGGTAATAAAACACTTACAAGAATGATTAATTCCTCTGGCTTCTCTTCCATCCAGCATTGCAATGTCCCTGTGGTAACTGATTCCACATTTGGAAATGTCTTCTGTACCCACTTTATAGCTAAACTCATCATTTCTTTGGGGTCACTTATATTTAAATTGTCCGTCTCCTGCAGAAATTGTGTTGCCATTATCTTTGAGGTTGCAAAGAACTATGAAGAATATGGTCTCTAAAGATTTCCTACTTTCTTATCTAGGTAGTAGGTCACATGGCTAGTATTCATTTGGATAATACTAACAGAATTTTAACCCTTATAGTCAATTACATTAGTGGCAAAAAAGGAAAAACTAATAATTTCTTAGGGAAAAAACTTCAAAAATGTAGATATAAAAAATTCTTATTTGTCCTTATAATCACTACAAAACAAATCTTATATATAGCACTGTTTTTCAAAAAGCAAAAGCTCACAATTTTTTGGCAAGCACCGTCTGAAAAAGAGTGCAAATCAAGGCCATTGATTGCAAAGGGAGGTTACTGATACAAAACTGAACTTTGAGTCCTTTGATTCTAGAGTTTGTGCTTTAGTTTTAGCAGTCCAATGCAAACTTTAAAATTATAGGCAGCTATGAGTGAGCAAGGGATATGAGAGTAGGTACAAAAGGTAGGAGACATTTCCCTGCTGTTTTTATTTTGGATTTATTTTTATGTATACAGCTGCATTTGGTATTAAAATACATGAATATATTACTTCTTCCCCTTAACCAACATGGTGGACTGTGGACCCAATCCTGCTCCCTGCTGTTGATTTTATTGGGAGCAGTATGAAGCTTTTGATCTCCAAAATGTGGGTTCTCACCTGTGTTATTTTTTCTGTATCATGTTCTACCTTTATTTTCTGTGTTGTTTCTGAAGAGAGACCATTTTTCCTTCTGTGTTCTGTAGTTTTGCCTACTTATTGGAAACTCGTGAATAAAAAGTATCAACATTTTTTACTAAGGGGTTGTAATTTGAGGTTTTAAAAATAATGTTGTTTTGTTAATCATATACACAATTTGCTTTGAGATCTATGGATGAAAACCACTGTATACGAGATTGATTGTTATGATCATCATCATCAGAGTATTATATTAGAGAAGAGAAAGAATTGTTAGAGCACCTGATCTCGCTCTTTCTCTGACACTGTAGCACACATTTTTATGATCCAATTTTAAAAGTCCAGAGCAATGAGGTTTCACTACTTCCTTTAGGAGACTATTCCACAACCCAGTATATCTCACTGTCAGGAAGTGTTTCCTGATATTCAGCCTAAGTTATCCCTCTTAATTTCACCTAATCACTTTCAGTTATTTCCCCTTGTACCACACTGAAAATTCCTCCACTTGCTTGTTGTTTGCAAGTTGTACACAGTTATCATGTCCCATCTTAGTGTCTGATTCTGCAATGAGTTCCATCCGGGCTGTTCCTAACACATCCCGCATTGTGATGTCACAATGCAGTGCCCTTGACTGTGATGTCACACACAATGCGGCACCTACACAATGTGGTATCCTGCACAGCATGGCACCCCGGCACTGTGGTGCCATGAACAATACACCACTGCCATAGTGCAGTGCCATGCTCAAAGCAGCATTTCCCCAGTGCGAGGTCATGAACAGCGGGCGCAGTGACCCCTTATGTTGTGATGTCATCCACTTGGCGCACTGTGATGTCATACTCGACGCAGCATTCCTCTGCTTTTATGTCATGAGCAGCGCCGCACCCCCGGGTTGTGACGTCATCCACTTGGCGCACTGTGATGTCGTGACCCCGCAGCCCTGCTCGGGAGCTGAGTTCTCCCGCACTCAGGACACAAAGGGCGGAGGAGCAAATCACTGCCCCCTTCCCCTCAGCGTTACCCTAGCAACGCCCCCACGCTGCGCCGGGCTTCCCAGAATGCACCAGTGCTGCCTTCCGTGAGGCTTCCGGCCGGCGGGGGCCGCCGCCATCTTGGGTTCGGGGTGTCTTGGCGCGTGAGCGGGGCCGCCAGCCATGGAGACAGGTGAGAGCCGGGGGCGGCTTCCTCCACTCCCGTGCCTTGGCCGCCCCACCCCGGCGTCCGTTCTGCGGAGCTCCCCTCGGCTCCTGGCCGCCTGGGGCCCCCGGCTTCCAGCCGCCGACCTCCGCCTGGGGCCCCCGGCTAGTCTCCCGCTTCGCTGGGAAGGGCTCGGAGACCGTGCGGCCCTGCTGTGGGGTGGGGGTGAGGGGAGTGAACGACCCCTTCTCACCAGCGCCTGCCCCGGCGCATCCGCGTCTCAAACCCCGCCCCCGGCTCTTTCCCCTGAGGGGAGCGCGCCTCGCCCTCCCTGCGGGGCTCGTTACAAGAAGCGGGTCCTGGATGTTATAAGGCCCCCTCTGGGCCCGCTGCGCTGCAGTGTTGCCCGCCGAGATGACACGCTACGCTTGAGGGTCTGGGGGTAGCCGTGTTAGGCTGTATCCACGAAAACAACGAGTCCGGTGGCACCTGAAAGACTAGCAGGTTTATTTGGGCAGAAGCTTTCCTGGGTAAAACCCCCACTTCTTCAGGTGCTTGGAGTGAAAATGACAGCTGCCGGCGTTATGAAGAGACACATGGAGAGAAGGGAGTGGGTTGCTTGCTGCACTCGGCCCCCCAGGGGAGGGACTCCTGGGCCTGGCCTTGGGAAGCAGTGCTCTCTAGCGAGGGGAGCTGGGAACAGAGTCCAGACGCTATGGGGGAGGGATGGGTATCTGGGGATTAGAGCTGGCATCTGTTCCTATCTCTTATTCGAGTCTGGGGTTCTGTTCACCTGGGTTTTCCGCTATTACTTGTCTGATATTGGATTAGCATGGCTGAGTGGTTAAGGCACTTGACTACAGTCCTGAAAGGGAGGAGAGGGAGGTCCGAGCTGTGCTGCCTTTCACGCTGAAAGGCCACCGCCAGTTCACCAAGCTGCAAACAGGGTGTCTGATCCATTAGGTTGGGGCACTTAGAGGTGGTCAGACCTGATGCGGACCACAGAACTCGCTTGCATACCATTGGCTGTGAAACTGATTAATGTGCCTTAACCATGTCAGCCCCATGAGCCACTGGCTCAGGAGAGCGTTGACACTTCTTTACCCTGGTTCCCCATTTTATGGGATACCCAAAACCAGGAAAAGGCTGATATGGGATATGGTCAGTAAAAAAGGGTAGTCACATAACTAATGACAGTCAACATGGCTTAATGGAAAATAGATCTTGTCAGACAAACTTTATATCATTTTTTGATGTGATCATAAATTTGGTTGAGAGAACTAATATATGTAGACTTCTATAAGGCATTTGATTTAATCCCATCTGATATTTAACACCCCATGCCCCCAAATATACAAGTGCATGCACCCATATTAAATGGATTAAAAGCTTGTTAACGGATAAATCACAAAAAATATGTGTAAATGGGGAATTGTCATAGGGGGTGGTTGGGTGAGTGGTTAGTGGGGTCCTGCTGGGATCTGTTCCTTGCAAATACTATTTAATTTCTTCGTGATCTGAAAGAAAATATAAAATCATTGCAGATCAAATTTGCAGATGACAGATTGGTGGAGTGGTAAATGAAGACTGACCTATCTCGCTTGGTTAGGTGGGCTCATTTGAACAATCTAAGAACAAAGAATGTAGGTCACACTTTTAAGATGCGGGGAACTGTAACCTGGAATGCAATGATATTGAAAGACTGGGGTATGGGTAGATGATAAATTGTAGCTAAGAGGGCAGTATTATCTTTGGATGTATAAGTAGAGCAATTTAGAGTAGGAAGGTCATATTACTTCTGTATTCAGTATTAGTGATGCCATTGCTAAAATCCCATATTCTTAGAGTTTATTATTTGTGTTTAGTGTGTTGTGTTCAATTTGGTGTTGGTGCCTCCAAAAGGATGTTAAAAATTGGAAGGATTGAGAAAAGGGCAATAAGAATGATTCAAGACCTGAAAGACACACTTTATAGTGAGAGACTAGGGAAACTCAATCTATTTAATTTATGCAAGAGAAGATTAAGAGGTTACTTGATTGCAGTATCTACACTGGGAAGAGATTTCTGATAGTAATTGGCATTTTGATGTAACAGGAAAAGGGATGAGATCCAGTGATTGAAGCTAGGCAAATCCAAACTAGAAATAAGGTACACATTTTTAACAGTGAAGGTAACTGATTGTTGATAGAACTGACATAGGCATGTGGTAGATTTCCCATCACTTGAAGTTTTCAAATCAAGACTGGATATCTTTCTAAAAAGTAGCATGGGTTTGGTGCTATAATATTTACTGGTGTGCCAAACATTGATTCATTTGACAAAGTATCTCAGGTTTGGTAAGAACTATCTTGCAAAATGAATCAATATTATGGGGATTGGTCCTGCTTTGAGCAGGGGGTTGGACTAGATGACCTCCTGAGGTCCCTTCCAACCCTGATATTCTATGTTTCTATATTTCTGTGATTTGATGCGGGGGGAGGGGAGGATATATTGCTTTATCTCCCACTAACTCCAGATGGAGTGCTTCTGTCTATGTGGCTCGTATTGAGAAGCAAACCTTTTGTATTCTGTGTATAGCTCAGACCCTTATTAATGTTTTCATAGCTTTTATTTGCATAAAATGAATGGGTTTTTTTTGTATTGACCTACTTTTCCCCCCAACATCAGATGATACTGGAAATCGACTTCGGTTCCAACTGGAGTTGGAATTTGTTCAGTGTCTGGCAAACCCCAATTACCTCAACTGTAAGTACTTGAAGTGAAACATCAGGGACCTGAGTAATGAATATTAGTTACAATGCTTATTGTTTCTGGATTACTTAATATTGAGAGAGGGTCTAATACAATAAGGGGGTTTGATCATTTAAGTTATTGATATATAAAAAAATTGCTTAGTCTTAACACTGCTTGTTCGGACAAGCTTTATAGCAGGAATAGGTTTTTTTGGTTTGTTTTAATAAGTGTTCTATTTTGTGTAATTGTTTTTATTGATGAAACTCCTTGGGTGCCAATATAAATTCCTAAATAAATAGCAGAAGCAGCTGAAGGACGTATTAAAATATTTTAAAGTTATTTAAAGGGACACCACCAATTTGAAGATAAGGCAATTAAAAACAAAAGAGAATTCAAGTAATAATTTTAAGGTGCTACCCCATCCTTGCCCCTCAACCTTCTTGCCAATTTTTATGATAACTAACACATTGTCCTATTTTTAAAAGTCTGTTCTCTGCCTTGTTGCTGTGTGACAGACCTATACAAAAGGGGAAAGGCGACTAACTTGCTATAAACAGAGTGCTCTCGTATGCAAAATAAACATACTGAAAAAAGGAGTATTTTTCATCTCTGTTATCGGAATCTTGAGTGATTTGTAACAGTAGTTGGTTTAAAACATTTTAAAAACAGAAGTGCTCTTTAATCATGTATACTAAGCCACAAAGAAGCTTTTATATGTGCATTTCTAAAGTTTTAAATATCATTTGGTTTCCTTTATGTGCAGTTGATACTCTTGTTTTGTTTGTTTCAGTTCTTGCACAGAGAGGGTACTTCAAAGACAAATCTTTTGTAAATTATCTTAAATATTTACTTTACTGGAAAGAACCTGAATATGCCAAATACCTAAAGTAAGTGTTAAATTATTTTGTGTTCTGCATTGTAATACAGTAACTCCTCACTTAACGTTGTAGTTATGTTCCTGGAAAATGTGACTTTAAGCGAAACGATGTTAAGTGAATCCAGTTTCCCCATAAGAATTAATGTAAATGAGGGGGTTAGGTTCCAGGGAAATTTTTTTCACCAGACAAAAGACTATATTATATATACACACATGTATACACAGTGTAAGTTTTAAACAATTTAATACTGGCACACAGTGATGATGATTGTGAAGCTTGGTTAAGGTGGAGGAGTCAAAAGGTGGGATATTTCCCTTACTGCTAAATGATGAACTGGTTAACTCACTCTCTACACAAGGCAGCAGGAATGGAGGGAGATATGCACATTTCCCTTAACTACACTGCCTTGTTAATTAGATCAGGTACCTTATATTGTGCGTTCTATAACTGTATACCAGTATTTGTTTCCAGTCTGCTGATTTGTATTACAAAATTTGATACATACACAGTCAAGGCTTCATGAGAAGACCTTGTATTTAATGACCTAGATAAGAGGGTGGCACTTACCTTCCCTCAATTATGCAAGCAAATCGTGATTTGGTAGCCTGCACAGAAGCTTTAGTGTTTGCTGATAGTAAATATTTTTGAACACTCTGGTATACAAAGCCTAAGTCAGGCACAGAAAGAACACTTGCAGTTATTTTGCAACACAGAAAAAAAATGATATAAAGTACAGCATGGTTGTGCACACTTCTTAATTTTGCAGACCTATTTCAAATTTTGTGTAAAGAGTTTCTTCTTCTGTTTTTTCCCCATGAGGTTCTGAAACTGATAACTATTACAGCTGATACACAGACGCTTTAATGGAAATCTATGACTAACTTTAGAAAAGTCACTCCAAAAGAAGGGTGAGGGGGGTATGAGTGTGTTTCTCAGACTGAAATTATCAGCAACATGATTGAGATCATCTGAGTACATTACTGTATATAAGAACATTTAAATAAGTGGATAATCTAGAGAACCTGTTAGATTTTAGGGCTGTTTTCCTTCTCTAATGTTGTCCGAGTTATCTTAAAGAATCCATTACCATAATTAATTATTTGAATTATAAGTAGCAGAGCTTCTCAAAACATGAATATCTTGCATATAAATATTGTAAAATAATAAACTAAGAATATGGGATTTTTAATACAGAAAGTGGCAGTATATTAAATCTAATCTGGGTAAACCTGTAAAAGTTTGTATTAAAATATATTGTGCTTGTTTTTAATCTAGGTATCCTCAGTGTTTGCACATGTTAGAGCTGCTCCAATATGAACACTTCCGTAAAGAACTGGTAAATGCTCAGTGTGCTAAATTTATTGATGAGCAACAGATCCTTCACTGGCAGCATTATTCACGGAAAAGAATGCGTCTCCAGCAAGCACTGGCAGAGCAGCAGCAACAGAACAATACTTCTGTAAAATGAGAATGTTTGACACAGTGGCAACACTTATTTCATGTCAATACATGTATTTGCAAGGGAAAATTTGACTTTATTTTGTAGCTTTGGCATTAGTGATATACGTAACTTCATGTGCTAATATAGACAGAACATTTTTGGTTTATCAAGTGACTGTTTTCCTATCAACAAGTAGTATCTGCGTTAATGGGATGTAGCTGTTGTATACTTTGTTGAACCTTCAGTGATGGTTTTGTCTTTTTCCAACGAAAGAGTACGGTCTTAAGATTACTATAGACCTTCATCCATGTTGTATCTATTTTGAAAACTAAATATGGTTATCTAAGGTCCCTATTACCTTGGTATCTAACTATGGAGTTAGCTTACTGAAAGAATTTGTAGTTGAAAAGTCTGTGTTTGAAGGCATATTCTCTGAACTGCAATGTTTGGAGGACAGTGGCATGGTATAAGGGGACTCTAAAAGCAGGGCTGGGAGCCCCCATATGATGCAGAGAGCTATTTCTGTCACAAGGGCAAGGTATGCACAATTGAAATGAGATCTGTTACAGAAAATCTTAATTGTGTACATGTCCATATTGAAGCAGAGCTGTCCTATGGCTCATGCTGCACTTCTGTTTAAGTCTGTTAATGATTCATTGTTTACTGCCTTGCTGTAAACTTAATGCAGGTTTGCAGTTACCAAAATTTGAGGCATAAACCAAAGTGGTGAGAGTAATAGAGGTTGCAGGATGAGGGGAGATTAGTACTAACTGAACAGCCCTTCAGTGGGAAATAACCAGTGCAGACACAAAACAGGACTGGGACAGTTGTACTCATTCAGTTGTCTTGCCTCTTTAGTGTCAGCAAGCTTGAGCTGTGTAAGGCTCTTGCAAAACAGTTGCTGCTAGGAAAGCTTAAAGGGAGTTGGTATATTTCAGGTAGTCGTAAATGTTTTTAAGGCTTGTATGTGAAAGGTCATATGTAGAGAAGTATTTATCTTTAATATAACTTTTCTTTACAAGAAGGTGACAACCCCTACAGCCACCAATTAAAGCCTTAATTAAAAAGAAATAGGGATACCTTACAACTGTGTAATAACTTCACTGTAAAAGAGAGGCAGGGATTACACTTTTTCTTCCTGGCCATTAATTGAGGTGAATGTCAATTATAAAGAGTAAAGTTCTGACTCTAGAAGTAGAAAATGAAGTGGCTTTTATTTTTCATGGACTCTGATGTTACTTTTCAGCAGGACTGTGGCTGTTGTTGAAACGATATTTAATAAAAAAATAACAAAGCTTTGTCCTGCCTGAAGTTTTAATGGGCTCATACCCTGTGGAGCTAATGTAGCAGTATTCTAAAAGGGTTAAACTTAGACTACCTTCTACAGGGGAAAATAGCCAACTTGTAAGCAGTTGGCCAGACTAACTTATGTTTTTAGAAAGAGGAAAAATACCTTGAATGTAACAAGCGCCTATAACAGCACAGCAAATATTGGCAGCCAGCTTTTGAATTAGGTATGTAGGCTGAAAGATGGAATTGTTTCTGTAGTATGTGTGCAATATTGCATGTTCCTTCTGTTAAGGATTTCTAGAATAACTGTGGTAGGTTGACTTATGAAAAATCAAAACATACATCTGAATTTCATCCTCACATCCACTGCTGTTGGAGTGACCCTACCCTCTAAAAACTGTTGGCCTTTAAGTTAATGCTTAAAATCTATACACGGTCTGTTTATCAGTCTCTCTGTGCACATGCTTGTGAGGAATGAATGAGCAAGACAAGCTTTTTAAAAGATGAGTCAACAGTTGTTAGTAGGCCACCCATCTGCAAAGCACAATACAGAGAGGTGACTACATTACAGCAGTGAACTGTGAGACAGGAAGATTAGAGAGATTATCATGGCAGTTGGTACTCTGAGTTAAGCGTATCACCTTTAATTCTCTACCACATTTTATTTCTGGGGGAATTCTACACCAGTGCACAATTGGCACAAAAAACATTTCTGCAAAGACTTTGCTTTTCCCTAGCAGAACTAGGCTGCAATGCTGCTGGCTGCCACTAGCGGGCACTGAACCAGGCAGAGCCCAGCTCACACCTACTGAAGACACTACCAGGGGAGAGTTCCCAGCAGCTGCAGTTCCCCAGATGCCCTGAGGGAAGGAGGCAGTGGCACAGAGGAAAATCCACCCAAGCCTGGGACTATGCATCTGGCTGTTTCTTTGTGTGGATCCCTGGGCTCTCAGGGGTGGGCAGCTGGGTAGGGGGGAGATATGAGTTAGCTTGTGGGGAAGGGGTGTGGGTATCTGGGCTGGGCAGCCCAACAGCTGGGCTCTGGAGGAGAAGGGGTGCAAGCATCTCAGGTGTGTGTGGGGGTGGGGGGCATGGCTAGGCTCTTGGGGATAGGGTGTATTGGCTGGGGAGGGGGATGGATGTTGTCCCCCTCCCCCAAGCTGGGCAGGGAGCTATTATAGGAGTTTAACTCCCTATTACTATGGGGATGTGTGTGTGTGTGTTTTTACAGACATACTTGCTGACAGGTATTTTGAAATAAATTACCAAAATAATTGAAACTGGCATGATTATGTAGTATTATTTTTACATAAAATTTGAAGAATTTTAAAATATTATGCAGCTTTTTTTGGCACAGAATTTCCCCACATGTAATATTTAGAGCAGAAGTTTACAGTCAATTTACTTATTTTAATATTGAATCTGTACCTAAATGAAACTAAGTAAAATCTACTTAAGAGTGAAATTAGAAATAAGACTAGAAGGGATTTATATTGTACCCCTTGCATCTAAGTCATAAATGGACTGAGTCTCTGGTGGTTCTTCCACTTTTAATTAAAATCTCCAGGTGGGGTAGGTGTTCTAAGAAGCAGGACAGTTGAGGGAGTCTGGTAAAGGGATCATTCTAGCTAGAGTAAAAAGACTTTGCAAAGGTTGGGCTTGCACAATTTCCCCATGAGTAGCCCACTAGACATTCTGACTACATTCCTTTATAGAGAGACTAAGTCATTCCTGTAAGTAGAGAATCAAAAGAGGACGTTGTAATGTGGTACGTAAAGTAATGTAGAATAATAAACAATCACCTATTGGGGTTAAAAAACACAGTCTGCCCTTATTCCTACTTTCTAAGGAAAGAGGCATTTTTACTTCACAGTCATAGGTAGTGTTGAGCTACAGCTATGGACCTTTATTTCTACAGGATAGTTAAATATTTAAGTTAAGAAGTAAGCAAGTATTTTCTTGCAAGTAGCCTTCAATAAATTAGATAGCCTTACCCATCCAATGATTGAGTCCGTCTGTTTCTTAAACACTTCACTTCCTCTAGATCAATAGAGAATGTTCAGCCTGTTGAAAAGATTGCTCAACACAATTTGTTGCAAGTAGGAGTTTAATTCAGCACAAGGGTCCCTTACAGTTTTCTAGTGTTGCAAAATCCCTTCCCATGCTCTATACCAGCAGTTTCATGGCATTTATTTTGGTCACTCAGCTAATGCTCTTGACAGTTTAAAGTCTGAATGGAGATAAGGCAATACATGATGGCTCCTTTAAATGAAAATGGCCAGCAGCTTGAAGATAATGGGTATCTACTTTCTAGATAAATGATTGACTAAAGAGAGAAAACTTAATCTTCAGTAAACAACATGCGCACAAGCTCTCTGTTAAGACATTCTTCTTCTACCAACTTCTGAGGCTGAAAGAAAAAAAAAGTGGTTTCAAGAAAAGCGTTCAAAGTGTCAAGTCTTTTTACAGAGTTCCTTGCTCAGCATAATGGTATTGAACTCTTAACTAGAGAGAGAGCCAACTTATGTCTCTACTTTGTAGGTTTTTCTAGATGTCCTATACAAGTGAAATAGGTGTTTGAAACTGCTGCAGAAATTTATGATGTCCAGTTCAGAAGATTAATTTACCCCCCTCCACATCCCCCAGCTTTCTTGTTCACCTTTTCCCAAATAGTAGTAAAACAGCATAAAGTACAAAGGTTAAGAACACCAATTATGCTTTTGTGGCCTCGTTCCATTTTCAACACACAGCCTCCAATGGTTTGTCTCTTTAGAGTTTCCAGAATGGAATTGCCTGGCTACTGTAGGTCAGGAATAAATTTTCCTGAATCCTTCAGCAGAGCAGTGGAGTGCAAGGCACCTGGTTCACTCTGCCAGGCTCAAGCTTGTTTTTCATCTCACTTTAGTGTATACAAATTCAAATAATAAAATACTCACTGTCCCATATTTAAGTAGTGTTGGCACTGCAGTTACTTTCAGATTCTTTCTGAACTCATTGTTGGGGTCTTTCCAGCTGTTTTGAAAGAGTTGATTAGTTAAATTTATGCAAAAGTTCTACATTCTGTTTGGAGGGTAAGATAACTTACTATTTCTTGCATAATCAGTACTATTGAAAGCCTATGGGAAATCGGATTCTGTATTCTTAATGCATACAACTACCACCAAAATAAGTAGAAATATAAATTGCTAAGAATTCTGGATCAAATCAATATTAACTGCTAAAACATTAGCCATGAGGTGTTCTGCAACTTTCAGATGGCTAATTCTCTGCATTCTAAATATCACTTGAAGTCCAAACTTTGAATTTAAAGTATTTTGTTTAACAAGCACAAAATGGCTGCACTTAGATTAGGAGGCTTAAATGTTCAGTTCAACTGTTATACTACTGTGATGAGGGATGATCCTAGGCATAAAGGTAACAAGTTTTTACAAGTCCTCTGGATGAGGGTAAGGGTAATTAGACTTACAGACTAGTTTAGACATTTGAGATGGATATGGTTTCCCACTGTCTGGACCAGCTCACTGAGAATAGTTTGAACATATGACTTAAGATTGTTTTATGGGACAGTATTTATGTCTATTAGAACTAAAGAATTATTTAAACAAAATAAGCACGAGAAGCCATTAAAACATGTAACTTTTTTAGCACTTACTAGGCTCGGTCTCCGACTTGGCAGTATATGAATACAGCTCCATCAGGCAGGCTATTTAATTCACTCCGCACGACTGGTTCAGCTAAGGAGTACAGAATTTTCTAGTTAAGTTTACATAACAGTATTAATATTTTACAGTTGTGGCATCTTATGCTGTCACCTCTGCTGCTCATTTGCATGCTTCATGCACTAGTCACCATGCTTTCCTCTACTCAGCCTCCTGTGTATGGTACAACTTACTTGAACTCCCTCAGCACCTATTTTAGTTGCTTCTGAAGTCCTGCTTGTTTTTCCCCAAGACTTTGTCTCCTTGTCTGTATGTCCTGGGATTATAAACTCCTCCAAGCAGCAGCATACTTAGCTCAGTGAGTACTACCATACGTACATCAAGTGTACATGATGCTGAAGAATTCACAGGGAATTATGAATCCATAACTGCCATCAAGCCAGGTCAGTTTTCTACTGCTAAGGAATCCTATGTGAAGTCCCTATTTTGCAATGCCTTGGTATATTAGGGATAAATTAACTGCTCATAAACCGGCATCTGGCCAAGTTCAAGTGCCAGGGTAGGCAGCTTAAGTAGCCCACACTGCAGGGCAAGTTTAAATTCCATTCACGGGTATGTAATCTAAGGAGCAGAGTTTCATCACTCAAGTAGATTTGACAAGGGGATGTGTAATACTGCTGGCAGTAATAACTTGTGGTTGGGGACCACAGTTGGAGCACTGAGGGGAGGTAGGCACCGGAGAGAGAGAGCGGCAGTGTCTTGTATAGCCTACATAAACCAGTGGCCAAGGATGAGTGAGCTCTGCCCGAGAATCTCTCCCCCTCACCCCAAGGTTATGGGCAATAACTACAGATCGCCTTCAGAGGCCACATCGCGTGAGAAACAGGAAACGGGGGGTCAGGCACTCCGAGGCACGCAGGTATGCTCTACAGCTGCCAGGTACCCATGGGGGGGGGCAGATGGGAAGGAGCTAGCCGGGGTGGGGCAGAAGAGAAGGGAGCCTCAGGGATGCGGGAGAAGAGCCCGGAAGGGAGGGGAGGGGGAGGCTGGAGGACACGGCTCGGTATAGAGAAGGGCGCGGGGGCCCAGCCCAGCCCCTACGAAGGGGGGGGGCGGTGGTTCCCCTCCGGACTCACCAGTGACGCAGTCCGGGCACCAGCTCCGGCCCTGGGCATCCTTGTCCCCGGAGAAGAAGGCGAAGACGGGCCGGCCGCGGCTCTGCTGCGCCGCCTGCACGAACTCGCTATAGCCGCGCGCCGCCTTCTCCTCCCAGCCCATGACTCCGCTGCAGCCCCAACGTGCTAGTGCTACTCGCTTCCGGGCCGGCAGCACGCCTGCGCACTAAGCCCCACCGCCCGGGGCGGGGCTTGAAGGGGACAGACCCGCCTACGGCGGCCGTGAAAGGACACGTGCGGTTAGGATTGGCCACTCCGGGCACCCTTACCTTTCCCGGCAGCCCCCGCGGCAGCGGTTGTCATGGGGCGAGTTTGAACCGCAGCGTTTCACCAAGTCCCCCGCTGCGGTGGGTGTCCCGCCCCCCACTGTGGGAAGCCGGGGTCCGCGGTGCCCTGCGCCATCCCGCGCCTGGGCTCGGAGCGGGGCGGCAGGGAGCCCCTGGGTCGCCTCCCTGGCCAACGCCCCGGGACCTCCGCTCCCCCATTTCCCTTCAGAGCGGCGGGTCCCTGGGCCCTGCCTCCCCCCTGCTTCCCTCAGCACCCGGGCCCCGTGTCCTCGCCTTCGCTCTGGGCCAGGGCTCCTGCCCCTCAGCCCCCCACGCGCCGTGCGCTCTCACCCCCTTCGCCCGGCTGCTCCCCCACTGCGGGGACCGCCCCGAGACTGCGGCCTGCAGGCCCCAGTGGGTCCCGCGCCTTCCATAGCTGAGGTGCGGCCCCTATAGCCGGGACGCTTCCTAGCACCTGTGGGCCCTCCGGAATTGTTAGTGGGAGGGGGCTTGGCGAATCCTAGGTGGGAGGCTCTCCAAGGGCAATGGGTGGTGCGAAAGGACGGCGCGTTGGGAGGGGAGGGAAGGAGGCAGGGAACAATCAGGAGAAAATAGGAACTAGGAGGGGTTGGCGTGTAGGAGCTGAGGGGCTGGACTAGATGACCTCTCCAGGTCCCTTCCAGCCCAAGATTGCTGCGAAATGGAGCAGGGTGGAATTGTACAGGGCTTTGAAATAGAGAAGGAGGGAAATTGAAGTTGATTCAGAAGTGGAGTCTTTATCTTTACGTAGTTTGGTTATAAATGGTAGTAAAGGTGGAATGGAATTAACTGTTACAGGCAAGGAAGAAATATTTGTTTTCACATGATATATGGAGGAATATAAAAATTCAGGTGAGCAGAGTAACCCTGTCAGGAGCTGCAGAGGAACTGGCACTTGCTCCAACAGTGGGCAGCATGGTTGGAAGAAATAGAGAAGAGGTAATGTCCAGAGGAGCTGGGGAGCAGAGTAAGGGAGTCTGTGATTTAGGCTGGAGGGAAAGAAACAAAGTCATTATACCTGATCTTGAAATTGTTTGAATTTAGGGGACCCTCAGCTCCAGCTGGAAGTAATTGCAGGTGAGTTTATATATCAGGGCTTCATGATCCATTATTTTTATTTTATTTCCCTTTTCACTGAAGGAAATGTAAGATATCCAGATGTGTGCTCTCTATTGGTCTACCTGCTTCTGGCAACAGTATATTCCGTACTTTATGCCATCTCTCTCTTATAGTTAAAAATTTGGGGCAAGTTTGAGAAAACACAGAGTTTTTTTCCACCCACCTCTTTTCCGTAGACCACGGTTTTCTTGTTCTAGTAATAACAGCTGCAAAAGTTCTTCCTTAACCCTGTATTCTCCTTATGGCTGCTAATGTCAGCATTCCCTTCACAGTCTGTAATGTTGCTTTACAGCCAGTTACTTGGGAGTGTGAAAGAAGAATGTAAGCTGTATCTAGTACATCAGAAAATGTGAATATATCCCCCACTTTGCTTCCAGCTTGTACCACTACAAAGAGCATGTTCTCAAAATTACTTCCACAAGTGAGTGTTTTGCCTGTTAAGACCTGACAATGTAATAGCTTGTCTTATTTTTAAACACAAAACCCCACACCCAAACATCTTGTCTACTTGTATAATTTTAGCAGAGGCCAGTTTACAGGTGACTGTGGATTTTTGGTATCCTTATATTCTATTCAATGTGATGGGACCAAGCAAACCAGCCACATCCTATGATCCATTTGCATCCAGTATTCAAGCAGAAAAGAATGAAGCGAGGACCCTCCAGACACAGGTATTATTTGACTTCTGCAGTGATGACTTCTCTGGGTTGGGTTTGTCATCCTATTTTATAATATGATAAGCTTAACCTACTTCCTGATGCTGGTTCTGTGCACAGCTGTAGTGTCAAGTTTGCCTGATTACTTTCATGTGTCACCAGCATCTATTGGCATGATATTTATCCTTCTTTTGTAAAGTGCTTTGAAATCTACAGATGAAAATGAATAACTGTAAATATCTGTCTTCACCCCTTCCTTCTCACTTGTAAGTACTGCCTGTGATGATTTTGCTTTTATAATGTTTTAAATATTTATTATGACAGTGTCCTGTGCCAAAGCTCTTTGGGCTAGATTTTTAAAGGTTTCTTTTGATTTCAGTTGGAACTAGGCACCTAAACGCTTTTGAAAACCTCACTAGACACCTAAAGATGCAGCTAGATGCCTAACAACCTTTAACTATTTGGCCCTTTGTTTGAGTGGGAAGGATGCTTTAGGACTAAAGTAGCTATTATCTGCGTGGTGATATGATAAATTGTAATGTGAAAGGAGTTACATTTGTTCTTATTATTTTATGTTCGAGGTGCATCATCTGTGAAATATGCTACATAATGTGGACTTTTTGTTTAATGTGTGGAACAGCTCCAGTTTAATAGAAACGTTCCTGCAGCTCCAGAGAACTTGGCTGTCAGATTCTCCAGCCCTCGTCCAATTATAATAGAAAAGCTGAAGCCACCTGATGGTCAGCGAGATCTAGGTGGTGGTGATGACACCAATTTAAGAAGTTCTGTCACATTTTCAGTCATATCTGAAGAGAAGCTAAAATTGGCCATCCACTTAGCCAAAAGGGATGTAAAACGAAGACACCTGGAAGAACAAGTGAAAGAAGCTGAAAATAAATCTGTGTTCCCCCAGACATCTGAGCAGTGTAAAAGCGAAGTATCTGAAAATCCTGCAGAGAGGACTGCATCAAAGTCTCGGACATGCTTGAAATATCATCAGCAACTTGGTCAACCCTCCAAAATGGGGATTACCAACTCTGGTGCAAAAGTGTATCTCTACACTCCAAATCGGGGCAAGTTAAAGCCACCTGTTTCAGATTCTCCGCCCACCCATGATCCAGGACCAGGGCCCAAGCCAAGCCTGAAAAAAATCGAAGATAAAAGTACACAGGAAGTCAGACGACTGCAAAAAGAACTGAGATGTTGCATCCAGAAAATTGAAGAACTGGCTAAAAGAGGTGAAAGACACAACCATTATTTTTTATGTAGAGTTACTATAGCTTGTTTCTCTGTTCTTCTCCCAGTTTTATGCTTTGACTTGAATTTGTGTTTATTTCTGTGCGTGTGTGTGTGCATGCGTGTATTTTAAAAAAAAATTTTTTTTAAGACAAAATTTAATGGATGATCCATTCAGGGTATTAGTAAGGTGGTATGGATACTTTCACCTTTATAACGTGGCTTCAAATCCAAGCCATGTTGATAGTAAATAAAACACTGTTGCCATTTAATGGCTTCTGTGAAATGCATTTGTGATGCTCTTAGTCCTGTTCCTATTGGATAGCTCTTCAGATTACAAAAACCACATCACAGTTAGAACCATTGTTAGCAGTTACAGGAAAGAGACCAATGGTTGTCAGAACTGTTGCTTGTTAGAAGTGACTCGCGTACATCAGGGTTGAGACACATGGGAGGTGGAGTGGTAAATTTTTTTTAGTTTTAACGCTATATTGACTCATTTGTAATCTTTAACAAGTGGTTGTCAAGACCTATACCTCTGCATTTTGCAAAAATAACACTTTTCAGAGAGACGTGAAGAAATCTTGGATCCTGATGAAGAGCGACGAGTTCGCATTAGGAGGCAGGAGCAAGCTGCGCGGTCTGCTCGGATGCTGTATGTCCTCCAGCAACAGGTAGGAACAGATCATTTTTTAAAAGGATGTATATAAAATATGGTGTATTCTGTATGCAATAGAACTGGCCTGAAACAAAAGCCTTTGAACTTCAGGGAAGTTCTAATTTGGATCTGAATTTCATGGCTGGGCCCTACCATTATAATGGGATGAACAAAAATGCCATCGAAACACCTCTGAATTGGAAAGTTGGGATCTGGACCTAAACTTTACAACACAGGCCTGTCTTTAATCTATACACACACACACACAGCTGGTTCTGACTGTGATTTTTGTTTTCTGAATAAACAGGTAAAAGAAATTCAGGAAGACTTGGAGAAGCTGAGTCCTCATAAAATCAAACACACAAAGAAGGTAAGATGTATTGAACTTGGATTGAATCTTTCTGAAAACAAGTGTTTTGGATCTTGAATGATCTTTTGGTTAAATCAGTTTCTAGGTATCAGTTACAAAGGCTCCTTAAGTGCAACATTATTGGAGAAGTATTCTGAGACTTTAAATGTTCCCATCAACCTTCCATCTTGGATTTATATCTATAACTCAGCTGCTTTAGTTCAGGCTAGCATAATATTTGGTATATTGACTGTATAACTTCGATTAATAAAAAACTAAAGGCGGATGATGTAATTGATGCAAGTCAACATGGGTTTTTGGAAAATAGGTCCTGTCAAATTAACTTGATATCCTATCTATATCTATAGATTTTAATGAGTTTACAAGCTTGGTTGATAAAGGTAATAATGTTGACATAATATACTTAGACTTCTGTAAAGTGTTTGACTTGTTGCCACAGAACATTTTAATTAAAAAAACTAGAATGATATAAAATTAACATAGTGATATGCAGAGTAGTTTTAGCCATGTTGGTTCCAGGATATTAGAGACACAAGGTGGGTGAGGTAATATGTTTTATTGGAACTCTGTGTAAGCTTGTAAGCTTGAAAGCTTGTCTCTTTCACCAACAGAAGCTCGTCCAATAAAAGATATTACCTCACCCATCTTGTCTGTCTAATAAAATTAACATGGCAGACATTAAATGGATTAAAGACTGGCTGACAGGTCTAAAAATGTAACTGTAAACCAGGAATCATTCTTGAATGGATGTTTCCAGTAGGGTCCTACAGGGATCGGTTCTTGGCCCTATGCTATTAATATCCTTATCAATGACCTGGAAGAAAATGTAAAATAATCACTGATAAAGTTTACAGATGATACAAAATATTAGGAGCTGGTTAATAACAATGAGGACAGGTCACTGATTCACAGTAATCTGGATTGCTTGGTAAATGGGCAGCAAACAAACGATATGCACTTTAATACAGCTAAATGTAAATGTGTACATCTATGAACAAAGAATGTAGGCCAAACTTACAGGATGGGGGACTTTATCCTGGGAAGCAGTGATTCTGGAAAAGATTTGGGTCTTTCAGTGGATAATCAGCCCCCAGTGTGATATTGTGGCCAAAAGAGCTAATGTGATCCTAGGATGCATAACCAGAGGAACCTGGAGTTGGAGTAGAGAGGTTATTTTACTTTACATTTGGCCCTGGCGGGACTGCTGCTTGGAATACTGTGTCCAGTTTTGGTGCCCACAATTCAAGAGAGTTCAAAGAGCCATAAGAATGATTCAAGGATTAGAAAACATGCCTTTACAGCAGGAGTCGGCAACCTTTCAGAAGTGGTGTGCCGAGTCTTCATTTATTCACTCTAATTTAAGGTTTCGTGTGCCAGTAATACATTTTAATGTTTTTAGAAGATCTTTCTATAAGTCTATAATATATAACTAAACTATTGTATGTAAAGTAAATAAGGTTTTTAAAGTGTTTAAGAAACTTCATTTAAAATTAAATTAAAATGCAGAGCCCCCCTGAGCGGTGGCCAGGACCTGGGCAGTGTGAGTGCCACTGAAAATCAGCTCGCGTGCTGCTTTCAGCACGCGTGCCATAGGTTGCCTACCCCTGCTTTACAGTGATAGACTCAAGGAGCACAATCTATTTAGTTTAACAAAGAGAAAGTTAAGGGCTGACTTGATTACAGTGTATCAGTATATGCCCGGGGAACAAATATTTAATAATGGGCTCTTCAATCTACTAGAGAAATTCAATGGCTGAAAGTTGAAAATTCAGACTGGAAATAAGACATAAATTTTTAATGGTGGGAGTTATTAATCATTGGGACAGTTTACCAAGGATAATGGTGGAGTCTCTGTTACTGACCATTTTTAAATCAAAATTGATTGTTTTTCTAAAATATCTGCTCTAGGAATTACTTTGGGGAAGTTCTATGGCATGTGTTATACAGGAGGTCAGACAAGATGATCACAGTGGTCCCTCCTGGCCTTAGAATCTATGAACCTTTTCTGCACTGCTTAAGCAGCTGCCAGATTTCATCACAAGGGTGGATATGTCTCCATCACAATTAACTGAGAGCAAAATATAGTTAGTTAAATGGTCAGTGAAATTCTTCTAACGATTCTCTGAATAACGTCACTTGAAAAGTGCTGCATATTTAATCACCCATGTCTTTCCTTTGTGCCACAGTCTCGAGCCATGTCCAGAGTGGCAGCTGCCCACAGAGGAGCAATTCGTGCCTTGCAGGTGTTTGCCACTCAATTTACTGATCAATCAGAGCATCTGGTTCCTGCGCATTACAAGGAATTGGGCAATCTCATTCGACAACTCTCTCTCTGTTCTGCCAAATTAGAAATGGATTCTTCCATTCCTGACATCATCATAGACATTCTGCTACAAATTGAGGTGTGGAAAGTGCTTAATTTTTCTTCAGAGCTGATGTAGAAGAGACTGGATGAAATATTTAAGTTCTGGGTGCAAACTATATCACACATGGGCGGAGGGGAATAAAATATTACCAGTAAAAATAGGGCTTAATAAGTGCATGTTGCAGTTGCCAGGGTTTGTGGCTATATGGCTTTCAGAGGCTGCTGTAATGGTGGTAGTATAAGAATCTAGCTAGTAGATAAAGATATAGCTGCAAAATATACTTTCCATAACCACTTTGGTTGGAGATATTTCTGCCATGTATATGATTATCAAATAGAAGCTCACTGGGAATGTGTATGGTGGGAAAAGAGCAGCTCTGAATTTTTTAAATACTTATTTATTACTGTTGATACAATACAGAAACTCTCAGAATCAGCCTTACTGTTGTAACCTTTAACCCCAAGTGATTATTTTTTAAACTGATCAAGATTCTGTGGGCCACATAAAAAAAGTGGATTATTTGTTGTTGCTTATTTTAGGTGTTGAACTGACACTGCAGCCATGAGAGATTTTTAGAAAATATCTTAACCACCTTAAAGTATTATTATGATTACAATGTCTGTAATTTTATTTAAAGTGCTATAAACTGCCTACAGAAAGCAGTGATAATCATTGTTGCTTTGGATGGGGAAAAAATGGTAGGCAGCTTATGACAGCATGCTAGAAAAAGTCTTTCTTCTTTCCCTCTGGAAGGAAGGTGACGGCTTTTAATCTGTTGGCCACAGGTCCACTTTTTAAGAGCGATTTTTAAATCAACTAACTTATAGGGAGATTATTTGTTAGGTAGATTCTAGATGAATATCAAATTGTCTATGTGAAGGGCCAATTTCAGGACCTTTTAGCAAGGACATACGTATCAAGTCTGGTTCTGGCAAGAATAATCTATACCAGAGGTGTAGTGGCCTGGTTATGGGGAATGTCTGTTAAAACCATATCTCCTGATGCCAAGCCTCATTCTGGAATGCCCCTATGTGCCTTCAGCACAGAAGACTTCTGAAGCATGAGTTGCAGGTTCTGAGAAAACCAAGAATAAGGCACAAAAGTTTTATCCTGTGGTTTTTCTCACAATCATGGATATTTGTTTTTTGGCCTGTGTTCAATTTAAGGCCAGAGAAGTCTCATTGATATTACCATTTCAGTACTTATTACGGATGAGTTACGCAAGCAAGAGATATGTTGAGCTAGCAATATACTGTTTATCAAATACTCTGAGTACTTGCATGGCTCCATCACCGTAGTATCTGAGCACCAGTACTGTGTGTCTGTAAAGGTCACAAATACTTAACCTGTTGGAGGCTACCTTGTTTATTGATCAGATAAGGATTTTATAATGTTCGAACGTTTTTGGAATGATTTCTGGACACTCAAAATAAGAACTGATGGTGCCCACCGAAATGGTCAGAGCTGCTTGTTAGGAGGTAAGCAAGAAAACCACCTGACCTGTCAGAAGCTTCTCAGAGCCCTTCTCAGGTTTAAAGACCCCACTTGGTTAATTTAGCTTCTGAAGGTGATTGAGGCAGTGTGAAAATGGACTTCAGTAAAATAATGAATTCGGTGTTAGTGAAAGGTGCTGTCTTGACCTCCCTGGGGACTTTATTCTCTTTTCTTTAGCAATAAAATGGGTACAGCATGGCAGCAGAAGTACAAGCTTCCCTGTGCTATTTTCCCAAATGGCCCTAGAAAGTCTACCTGTAGTAGCGAGAGTAATTCAGTCTCCGTGCCCCATTCAGTACTTGCCAACAAAGGTTAATGCCAATTGTGGTGCTGTGTTTTTGTGATATTAACTGGTGTCCATGTGGACTGACCATCGAACATTGAGTAGTTGTTTTAGGATTATTCATCTGGGCGCAGTTTTTAGGACTTGTCTGCTTTTTAAAATCCAATAAAATGCTTTTCTTTTCACAATGGTGCTCTAATATCTGTTTGTTGTGCAAACTAGTTTATATTCTTCAAATGTTTATTACATTTAAATGCTCTATTTAGTCAATAAAAAATGATGTAAATGATACAGGCATTTTCACGTATGATTATTAAATTAATTATAATTCCAAAGTTTTTTCTCATCAGTCTGCCAGCATTAACAAACTAAGTTTAATGAGAGATTAACTTAAATGAAAAAAATTGTGGCAGGATTTGGATTCTCTGCTGGAGAAGAAACGATCACCCAAAAAAGTGAAGAAATGTCTCTCGGCATCTCAGGGTAAATCTCCAGTGAGTAGCGAGATGTTTCCAGCCAGAGAGCAGATTGCATCTCCAAAGAAAGAGAAGAAACCACCCATCTCAAAGGAGCGACTTGGACAAGATCAGAAAAAACCTTCAGTAGCTAGGAAACTTCTGACTGGTATGTGTTCTGAATACTTAATTAAAAGGATTTCATTGGTTAATTTATAAGCCGCATAGTGATCAGCAATGACTTGTCATAATAAATGTTTTGTCTGAGGAGCAGAATGGCCCATTCATGGTACAAGAGTGTCGTCTTGCTCATGGTGTGCTTGCCAGAACCCTGCAGCTTTGGTACACAATTCCTTCAATGCTTCATATGAAATGACAACTTGTTGCCATAAGAGGGATCTCCAGCTTCATGTACCAACTTAAACCTCATTATTTAACTTTCTTCTAAAAATATCTTTGCCACACTGTTTTAAACTTTTTTATTTTTGCTTTGGAGCACAGCTGGATTTTCTTCTAAAGAGACCCTCAAATGTCTATATTGCAGTATATATCCGAGGTGATTCTCTACTAGTTGATTCTAATGATGTGTATATAAAGTACATCTAACTATCTACACAGCTATTTATGAAATACATTGTAGAGGAATATAAAATTACCCACTGTTGGGAAATCTGCACCATAGATGCAGCAATGTCTGTACACAGTTGGATTGAATGAAAGGTGGTGTCAAAGCTTTAGCTCAGAATTTCCTTGGTTTTGTGTAGGTTTTTGTGCTTGAGAGATAAGTTCTTGGGTTTTTTGTCTCTCTCAATTCAAGACTTTTTTCCCCTCACACGGTAACTTTATCGTTTTCCTTCCTCCTAGTTTCAAGGCATAGAGAAGAAGAATTAGCATTAGCTGGCAATCTGGAGTTCTGAGTTTTATTTCTGTCTTTGCCGCTGGTTTACTGTGTGACCTTGGGTTAATCATGTAACCTCTCTGTATACAGGCTTATACTTTCCTTCTCTATTGTGAGGTTTAATTAAAGCAGTTTGATACATCCTGAAAGCAGTCCAAACTATAACATTAGTATAATTATATGTAGTGTCTTCCTCAAAGGGTTGTTTCTTAGAGTAGCATATTCTAACTTCCTTTCCTTTCTTACTGAGAGTATAATCTGTGTGATGATCCTGTTTTTCATGAATTTAAAGAGAGCACATGTCCCTAGTTATCTACTGAATTTCATGTCTCCTGCTGCTAGTAGTGTTTGTTGTCTCTTTCTAGTCCTCAAGTGGCCTTGAATACCAAGAATCTTTCAAGCTTATAAACTGCTTACTGAAGCAGAGCAGAGAAACAGCTTGCGTATTATTTGGCAAAGGAAACGTTTGGAGTTTACCAAAGTGGTGGTGGTGGTGGTTTGTTTGTAGTGCAGTAGGGCATTGAAGTCCCAGTCATGGACCAGGACTCTATTGTGCAAAGACAGAACTGAAAGATAGTCCCTGCTCCAAAGAGCTTCCAATCTAAGGTTTATTTTTAATTCTTTATCTAGATGAAGATCAACATGTTGCAAATATTCCATTGGCACAGAAGCAAAGCAGTCATGCTGATTTATCAGATCAAGGATTCCAGCAAGGACATGACCCCCACACCTCAGACAGAGATGCAGTTTTAAAAACAAGTCAGGATGCATTGATGAGAGCTGGAGCTGTGAAAAAAGCCCCTGTGCTTGAAAGTGGACCTTTGAAAAAGAAAGGTGTATTATTACCTGCCAAACAACAGGTACAAATGTGACACTTAAAATAATGTACCCTTTCCTCTTCTCTTATGGGAGCTTTAAGTTAATATAAGGTACTGTTAAAGGGACACCATCAACATGAACCCAAGTAGCTTTTAACTTAGTTTTTGAAAGTTGTTTCAGACTCTACATCTGCCTCTGAGTGTCCCTGCCAGATTTTGTCTCTTTATAACCACATTCCTGTTTTTAAAAATAGTTTTTTCTGTCCTCTGTTGCATTTTGAAACACCCATGGATGTAGAAAAAGCCAACTGTGCCAGAAATGTGAAATTGACTATCTACAAAGTATTATGAAACGCTTTTAGTAAATGCATTGGGAAAAAGAAAGAATCCTGTTTCATGTTGGCAATAGTAATAGGTAGCACATTTCAGACAGAAGTATGGTTGTCTTTTTTCAGTCAGTGGTGTCCCTTTAGCATCCTTAATAAATGTCGTTGTTATGGAGTGATGAGAGAAAGGGAAGGGCTTTAACACTGCCTTTGAGATAGGTACATTCAATTAAAGCCAGCTGCTTTCAGCTGCAGTAGTGTAAAGTTCCATTCATTTCAGGGGGAATGGAGAACGCTTGGCATGTTACAGGAGGAAGCTGGTTGGAGTCACTGGGAGGCTTTCTGTTGATTTCTGTGTCCATTGGATCAGGTCCTAAATGCTCTACTCTCACTTCAAACACTGAAAAAATGACCTGATTACTCCACTGGACCTGGATGGCCATTCCTGAGTCTGAGTGTTCTGCATTTCCTTGCTGCTTGGTTATTTCTGCTCTTGTGATCACTTAAAAAAAAATCACTAAAAAAGCAGCACTACCACCAGTTGGAAATAAATTGCATAACTGGAAATAACATAACACTTCTGCAGAAAATTAGCGTGCAAGTAAGTGTTTGTATGGTATTTGATTTGTACTGCTGTTTTTCATCTTGGACTTAAAGTTGAAATATTTCATCCCATGACATTAATGATTTATTTATTAAAATAATTATTTGTAATTATATAACCACTTGCTTGTTTTAGTAAATGCCATTTGCAACCAGCAGATGGCCGTCTTGGTGCAAGAAAACGTATTCATTCTTTTTGCATGTTACTGACATTTCCTTCTTTAAAAGCATTCTAAAATGCCCAAAAATTGAAAATAGATATTTTTGGATGAATTTATGGATGGATTTTTTTCTCACTCATCTCAGCCTGAAAAATCAGGAGATTTGGTGTAATTATATATATTTGTTCTTACTATATTAATATCAGTACGGCCTGTGAGCAGCTAGGTTAAGCATTTTAATAATTCATAACATGGTGACTCAGTCCATGTGTTTCAACCAGACGTCAGGATAGTTCATGCCTGTGAGTGGAAAAATAGCTTTCAGAATTTACCTACTGTAGAACAATTGTCTAGTTCCTAGTTTAGCCTAGTAAATATAAACTTAGCAGTGTTTTAGTTGTCCCACTCCCTTCTGCAGAAGTCCTAATAAATCAATAAATAGCTCTGCTCCTGAGCAGGCCCAGTACTACAAATATCCCATATGTAAAAAGCCCTTACTCATGTGAATACTGCCACTGAAAACAGGTGGATTGTTTGCATGAGTAAGGGATGCAGGGTTGGGCCCACACTCTATTTGGGTGCGTTCATATTCTTATTAAAGTCAGTATTAAAACCTCCATTGACTTCAGCTCTGCAGAATCACTCCCTTAGACCTGACCCTAAGACAGAAATTCTGATCCACAGTGCGGGATATGTATTTTTAAACGTCTGAACATCTTTTGAATGTTAATATGTCTTAAAGGGAATTCGTAAGCTTCCAAGATCGAGACCTGTGCAGCCTCAGGCAAAGCATGCCCGGTTTCAAGAGACCACTGTAGCTTTCAGGCTAAAAGAGACCAAACCACTTGTTAAGGAAAGTAGAATGCCTTGGGTACCTCCAAATCCTACATCCCCACCTGCTTCACCTAAACGGTACGTTAACATTCAAGCGGGACAGGCATTTTGTATTTGTAATGACAACTAAATATTGACAAATTTTATAAGTGTTTGTATACAGATACTAGAAGTCTAAATACTAAAATGGCTGAATTTCAGTGCCTGGTATTAAATGAGGGTATTGATATAATAGGCATCACAGAAACTTGCTGGAACAATGATAATCAATGGGACACGGAAATAACAGGGTCCTAAATATATATAGGAATGACAGATTAAGTTGTGCTGGTGGGGAAATGGCACTAAATGTGAAAGAAAGCATAGAGTCAAATATAGTAAAAATCTTAAAACGAATCAAACTGGACCATAGAATCTCTACAGATAGAAATTCCATGCTTGAACAATAAGAGTATGGCAGTGGGAATATGCTGTCAACTACCTGACTGGGATGGTGACTGTGAAATACTCAGGGAGATTAGAGGGGGTACAAAAACAGAAAACTAGTAGTAATGGGTTATTTCAGATATCCCTATATGGATTGGGTACACGTCACCTTAGGATGGCATGCGGAGTTGGAAATTTCTAGACACCATTTAATGGCTGCTTCTTGGAGCAGCTAGTCTTGGAACCTAAAAGGGGAGAGTCAATTCTGGATTTAATCCTAAATGGAGCACAGGATCTGGTCCACGAGGTGAATATAACTGGACTGCTCATTAGTAGTGACCATAATGTAATTAAATATAACATCCTTGTGGGGTGGATATATCCAAGAAGCCTACCACAGTAGCATTTAACTTGAAAAAGGGGAACTACACAAAAATGAGGAAGCTAGTTAAATGGAAATTTAAAAAGAACAGTCATGAATGAAATGCCTGCAAGCTTCATGGAAACAATTTAAAAACACCATAATAGAGGCTCAAACTAATTATATATCCCAAATAAAAAAAAAACAGTAAGTGGTCCAAAAACATGCCCCCACGGCTAAACAATAAAGTAAGAGGCAGTTAGAGGCAAAAAGACATCCTTTATTATTTGGAAGTCGAATCTTAGTGAAGAAAATAGCAAGGAGCATAAACTTCCAAGTCAAGTGTAAAAATATAATTAGGAAGGCCAAAAAAGAATTTGAAGAGCAACTAGCCAAAGGCACAAAAACTAACAGTAAAAATTTGAGTACATCAGAAGCAGGAAGCCTGTCAAGCAGTCAGTGGGGCTACTGGATGACTGAGCTGCTAAAAAAAAAAAAAAAACCCCCACACAAGACAAGACTGTTGCAAAGAGGCTAAATGAATTCTTGGTATTAGTCTTCACCCCAGAGGATCTGAGGGAGATCTCTGCACCTGAGCTGTTCTTTTTAGGTGACAGATCTCAGGAACGGTCCCAGATTGAGATGTCAATAGAGGAAGTTTTGGAATAAATTGATTAATTAAACAGTAATAAGACACCAGGATCAGATGATATTCTCCCAAGAGTTCTGAAAGATCTCAGATATGAAATTGTAGAACTACTAACAGTGATATATAACCTATCACTTAAATTAGTCTTTCTATCAGAGGACTGGAGGATAGCTAATGTAATGACAATTTTTTTTAAAAAGCTCCAAAGGCCATACTTGCAATTGTAGATCGGTACCTGGCAGATTGATTGAAACTATGGTAAAGAACAGAATTATCAGATACATAGATGAACGCAATGTGTTGGGTTGGTGGGGTCAAAACAGCTTTTGTAAAGGAAAATCATGCCTCACCAATCTACTAGAATTTTCTGAAGGGGGTCAAGAAACATGTAGTCAAGGGTGATCCAGTGGATATAGTGTACTTGGACTTTCATAAAGCTTTTGACAGGGTTCCTCACCAAAGAGTTGTAAGCAAACTAAGCAGTCATGGGGTAAGAGAGGTCCTCTCATGGATCGATAATTGAATACAAGGTAGGAAACAGCCCGTGACTGCCAGAAGCAGGAACTGGACAACAAGGGATGGATCACTTGAAATAGCCCTGTTCTGTTCATTCCCTCTGAAGCATCTGGCCCCAGCCACTGTTTGAAGACAGGATACTGGGCCAGATGGATCATTGGTCTGATTCAATACGGCCATTCTCGTGTTCTTACACATTACAGATTAACAAGCAGAGTGTGATTTATTACAGGGTCCAGGAATAAATGCTTGAATAATTGATTTGGTATAGAAAACATTTTTTTTAAATATATGTTTTAAATAGTCATATTTTTAATATAGATTATTTGAAGTTTAATTCAGAATTTGATAACAGAATGAATATGAGTTAAGCTTTTGAAAAGTAGATCCAAAGATGGCAGAGCAAGTTCTGTTACAACTTAAATTTGATTCTTTGAATTTGTTTCCCTTTTCCACTATTTAAAAAATGTTAGCTAGACTCCTGTGAACAAGTGATAGCTACAACACATTAACGTAACTAGGACCCTGATCCTGCAGTGGGTTCCATGTGGGCGTAACTCTGCTTCTGCATGGAGCCCATTGCAGGCCCTATGTTGACACAAGGGAGGAAATTCAAGGCTAATGTTACCAGACTTCTCATGTTAATGTCCAATTTTTTTTAAACTCAGGTCCCGGTCCTGCAAACACTTTCCTCCACCCTTTCAGTTCAGTGGGGTTACTGATGTGAGTAAACTGAAACGTGTGCAAGTTCTTGCAGGACTGAGGCCTAACTGAGTCTCTTTTTGGTATAATAATTTTGCCTGCTATGAACAGAAATCTTGTATATATAAAAAGTCATATGTTCCTCATTCACAGTGCTCATTGGGGATACATGAATGCTAGTCCCAAAGCTTCCAGCAGAGAACAGTCAGCTTTGCAGAAAGAGGGAACTGAAGAAGGAAGATTAGGAGCCATTGAAAAAGAAGCTCTCAGGTTGGCCTGGATATCTTTATCCAGAAATGCAAACAAGAATATATTATTTTTCTAAATATATCTTTTCTTTTCACTTTGTGGAATGAATTACATTTTGAGGGTAAAACGGTTAACGCTTTTTAGTCAGGCAAAAACTGAATTAAGGCCACTTCTTCATATAAAGGGCTAAACCACACCACTTTTTTAAACCGTCCTATGGAACCATGGAGTCATCTTCTTGTGAGGGAATGGGAGGAGCCTCTCCACTCTTTCTCCCGCCACCCCAGCAAGGAATCAAGTTAGGCTTGCAGCTCACTCCCTACCTGCCTGATTGGAGGTAAAGGGTCTTACACGCTCATTTGCTCTCCTCTGAGCCCTTCCTGGATGTCCGGAGATTCTTCATTTTTTTTCCTCCTCTTCTTCCACAGTGTGGAGGGAACCTGGTAATTCCTACACAGCACCTCCAGTAGTTGCCCCACTCTGAGGACTGCTCCACAATTGGCACTAGACTCACTTTCCCTGAGTACAGGGATACAGAGATAGGCAATGTTGTGTTAGATGGAATATATGGGCCAAAAATATCAACATAACTCAGTCATTGTTCAACATTAAACAGTGTTAAATAAGGTCCAGAGTTTGGCGAACAGAGACCTCAGCCTGCTTAGTACCATGGCACAAACACCGTTAATCATCCTTTTAACCTTTTATTAAATATAAAGAAAAGAAAGAGAAATGGTTAAAGCATTTGAAATATAAAATAGTAAGTAAAGTTCTCACTTTAACAACATCTCTTGTTCCCTTTCCTTAGCTGGAGAGATTTTAAAAGGAAAAGAGCCCTCTTGTTTGACAGTCTTTGATGTCAAAGATGGTAATAACTATACTTTTGGGGAAAACAGAAGACACTAATTGAGATGGGCTGGAGCTGTCGTCATTGCTGCTGTTAAAGTCTGATCAAACACAGTTGGTGTTTGGGATTCTGCAAAGCTAGCAGTGGTGGTGATGTCATCAGGGTCCCTCTCTGGTCCTGTCTGATCAGGACATCACTTGGGATTAGAACAAAGAAGGTCTGGGGATCCAGGAAATGGTGGGGTGGCAGCCATAATGGTGAAGCTTGCTCCATTAGCCTCAATCTGTTCTTCTATCTTTTTCCCCAAAAATGGAGTGATGGATTGAATAGCTTGTCCACTCATTATTTCATTGGCCAAATAGGCCTAATATTTGACACACCAATATTGTCATTAATTTCCGGATCCACATTTCCTTGTTTAGCAAGCATGATCTTAACACTGTCCTTGAGTTACCTCAGTAGGCCTTCTTGTTTGGACTAATTCAGTTTTTCTGCCTCTTTTGTACCTTTTCCTATCAACATTTGTTGTTATAGATTATTGTGCTATCTTATGAACTTTCACATACTTTTTACAGTTGAGCTTACAATTAGAGTAAGTTTGTAGGCCTAGTTATAAGAACATAATGCTCTCTATGAAACAATTCAATCTAGGATTGGATGCTTGTTCATAAAACCAATTACCAAGTTTAAGCATATAGAAAAAAAGAAAAGAAAAAGGTGCTTGGTTATAATTTAAAGTTTGCAAATTCCTTATCCCAAAATTGAGATTTATAAATCTTACTTGATCAGATATTAACATAGCTTAAGAATTTACAACTCACTTCATTTGTAGCTAAAAGAAAACTTAAAACTGCTGCAGTTTTAAGTTGTTTGTAAGATGTTTAGAAACAAACAGTTTCTTATCTCTTCTTTGGTTGTGGGCCCAGAATGGGTAAGCATGGCAAAACTCCCCCCTCCCCCCCGTTTTTTTGCCACTTACACAATTAAAGCTGTTTATTTACACAAACCATGAAAATTGTATTCACTTGTAGTTAAGCTTGCTTACTTGGGGGGAAAAAACTTTAGCCCTGATGGCATTCTTACCTAGGTGCATTGCCTCCTTTTTAAAAAAAAGCAACAAAGTTATGTTGTTTTGGAGCCACTTTTGTGTGTTGCAAACGTCTCAGGAATGCAAAGGCGTTAAATTCACAGGCATTTTTAGTCTGACAGAAGTTGCCCACCTGTTTTACTATTGATATTTGTGAGGACAACATTGGCATTATGGCAACTTAACCCATTCTGGGAGTCTAACCCGCAACACTAGCACAGTGCTGTCATACATGCAGAGAACAACAACAAAAATCATTGACATAAAAAACAAAACCACCAGAAAACTGCAAAAACAACAAAGGAAAAACACTTCATAGACAAAACAACAACAGGGGGAAAAACATTGCAAAAACATAAAACAACAAAAATCACAACATTTGGTGTTGCAGCAGCCCTTGGTTCTGTTGGTTTGAAATTAAATTCATAGTCAATGCAATAACAGCCCTGAATTAAGCTAGCATTTTGGGAACAAGAGAATTATCTAAGACTTTGTTTCAGTATGTGCCTTCTATAGCAACTTAACCTCCAACAATTTAAAACACTTAATTTTATCTTTTTTGCTTTTTCTTAAAAATACCTTTTTCTTTAAATCAGCAAAATTATTACCAATCATACAAACTGCAAACCTCAAAATAAAAGAATAAAAATAAACTGAAAGCATTTGTTAAAAAGATGATTAAACAAATAATAACTTAAAAATATAGAGGTTAATTGTTTTAAAGCTAAAATATTAATACTTTGCTTTTCTTGCTTACCTCAAAAAAGCTCAACACATTTAAGAATTTTAAAACAAACTTTTATTTTAAACTAACTTTGAAATCGTTTGTTTGCCAAGATGCAAGTTTTAGAGCATGTATTAACCCTTTAGGCTCCACATTGCAGTGCCAAAAATATTGTATTAGGTGGAATATATGGGCCAAAAGTATATGTGTGTGTTTTTTTTAAAATAAAACGCAGTCACAGTCCAACATTAAACAGAGTTAAACAAGGTATGGGGTTTGGCATACAGAGACCGCGGCTTGCTTAGTACCATGACGCAAACACAATTAAACATCCTTTAAACTTTAAATAAGCATGGAAGAAATCCAGACTGGGTTTTGCAATAACATACCAATTAGGTTAAAGTAATTTTGAATAAGTGAATTTAGCCCACCACAATAAGGAAATTAAGGTCAAGATTTTCAGGTATGCCTAATGATTTTTTTGGTTGCCCAATATGAGACCCCTTAAAGGACTTTCAGGGATCAGGTATTCAGCACTTTCTGACATTGTCTGTTTTTAAGGGGGCTCAACTTTGACACTCAACAGTTGAGGCACTCAAAATCACTTGTCCCTTTTGCAAGATGTGTCAGAATCGTCTGTACCATGTCTACTATAATATTTAAAGAAAAGTGTGTGTTAGGAAAGCTGAGGAATTATAGGGACAAAAGAAGGGTCGTCATTATGTATTTGAAAGAAATAATAATACCTAACACTTTCATGCCATCTCTGGAACTTATTGTTCCACAAATATTAATTGATTAAAGCTCTTAACACTGCTGTGAGGTACGTAAATGTTGTTATCCATCTTTTAGGGTAGACCAGAGCCACAACAGAGGTCATACACTGTCAATGAGCAGGGTTTAGAATTCAGATTTCTCAACTTCCATATCTGTGCTGTGTCCACTAGACAACTCTGCCTCTCAAACAAAGTTTCACTTAAAGATGTTTTGGGAGACAGAACAAGGATTTTCCTTGCCTTAAATTTAATGTATTTAACTTCACATTGTTGATTCTTTGTGGAGGTTTTCATTTACCTTGAATTTACATCATTTCATTAGTCTATGCAAACATGCGTTTTATTTTCTTAATTTCTCTGTCTTGCTATTTCATTTCTGAAGACTAGCTTGGCTTGATGCAGAAACTTCAAGAAGGATGAAGGAACTAACGGAATTTAGTAGAGAAGAAATGGAGAAAATACAAAAATTGAGGTAATTATCCAGTTTAAAGGTGTCATGCACAGAAGCAAATTTGGTAGCAGATCTCTCATGTGGCCCTGTTTTTTAAAGTGGGTTTATGTTCTTTTGTCACATCAGATTTTCATTAAAATGCATCATCACTTTTTTTGGTTTTCGTTTTTTGTTTAAATAGGTCAGAAGGTGCTTCTCCTACACAGCTGGCAGACAAGGTGGAGAAAGCAGTTTGGGAGCGTTTGGAACCTCTCTTGGATAAAGCGCAGGTAGTGCAATCAAAGCTTACGCTGACATTTTGAAGAGTCTCTTAGATTTGTTATGGGGAAAGCAAATGGCAGGTCGCCTTAATTTGATTAGTGAAAAACGTGCAAAATTTTTCACCCAATCCAAACAATTTTAGACCTTCATTTGCAGAATATTTTTCTTCTCAGTGTGGTCCTTGACTGTTGGGATATATTTGCCATTTCTGCAGTAAATTAATGTTTTTCCTGTTATCTTGTGGCCAAGCAGATAAACTGGAACATAGTTTTGAATAACTACAAGCATTCCATGTTAAATATTACTGGTGTTGATCAGAGTATATAAGGAATTAATGTTATAGCTATCCTTAATAACATAATTAATTTGTGCTAATACAATATAAAAAGTATTTTATAAACATTAACATATTTCTGTTTCATTAGAAGGTCAAGCTTTCTTTGGAAACGCACACTCGTTTGAAGGATTCTTCATTTATAAACAAACTGTCATCCCAGGCTGCTGAAAAAGTATGTTCTGTTTGGATATAATGGAGTAAAGCTGTTCAAAATGCATGATGTTATTTTCTCTTGTACATGACATGAAAAGGATAGGACATTAGATTTGATTTCCTAAACTGTAGCTTATGCCAATGGAAACTAAATAGAATGACCTCTGTAATTAGGATGTTGATGATATAAAAGTGTTTATCCATTGACGAGCTATCGTGTTTTAAATATACAAAGTGTGAGTTAATTAAACATGGAGAAAATATATAAAGTATTTTTTTTAAAAAAGCAAAATCATTTTCAGTAAACGTAGTGTATAAGGCTATTATATAGACATCCTTTCTATGTATAGTATCTGATCCAAAATATTTCACACTCTCTAAGGAAATGTTAGAAAAAGTAATTGAGATATAGAAAGGTATAGCTAGGAAAATAGCCCTGTTAGAGCAAAGTTATCCAGCTAAGTGGTCACGCTAAGAAGACATAATTGAGTTTTACTTTGGCTCTGATCCTACAAACACACACGAGTAAAGTTAAGCATGTCTGTTAAGTATTTCCATGATTGTGTTTTAGTTCTAGTTCTGTGGATTCCCAAGGGATCCCTGAATTTGGGGAGTTAGTGAATCAACTGTGCTAAATTTGAGGGCCTGATCCTTCAGCATGCTGAGCTCCCTCAACTCCCATTGGCTTGAGTGATACCTTTTTATAGTGTCCTGTACATGCTGAATTAATTTTACTAGCTTGGCTTACTGTATGTGTGAAAGAAAAGTATTAAGAATATAATTAAATTTGCATTAAAGGAAGCAGTTCAAAGAAATGACAGTCCATTTATCAAAGCTAATAACTGCTTTTAGACATTTTAATTATAGACATACATTTGAACCGGCTTCCTATCACTCTGTGTGTGTGTGTATATGTATATGTATATATGTGTGTGTATATAATATAGAAATATGTTTGTTTTGGGGTTTTTGTATCTATAGGCTGCATCCAATGCAGATATGCTGAGTGAGAAGTTATTGGATGATCTTTTGGAAGATACAGCTCAGGAACTCTGGAATATGGAGCAACACAAGAAGGTGCAAGCTGAGGCTGTAGCCATGCATGACAGTCCTAGTCTGGAAACAATGCTGCAAAGAATGGAAGAAATCGAAGTAAGCAAGTGTCTAAGTGCTAATTATTTGCAACACTGTCACCTTGTGCATCTGTCCATACCTTACAACCTGAGCTGTTTTTTTTTTTTTTTTGAGCAAGGTCTTACTGGTCCAGAACTTGGACGAAAGGTCTTGAAGGAGTGTCTACATGTAACAGAAAGTAGAACTGTTGATTCTATATGTGACACTTTCCCCCGGAGTCAGTACTGGACCAGTGATCGAGGAGTAAGAGTAAGGATAGTCCAGTGATTAAGGGACTAACTTTGGAGTTGGAAGACATGGGTTTCCTGCTCCATCACACTTCCTCTATTTCTGTGCCTCAGTTCCTCAGCTGCACAATGAGGATAATAATATTTCAATAATTGTGAGGTCTCAGATACTACAGATATAGGGGCTATCTAACTGCATAAGCAAGAGAAAGTCCAAGAATGCTGCTAGTGGTACTCCCTGAGGTGTCTCCTTTAGAATGAGATGGACTTATTGAAGTCAATGGAACTACTCTTCTGAGTAACTGCTCACCAATGAGAGTAAGGGGTTTACAAGATGTCCCATAGTGTGTAAGCTGAACTGCTGTATCTCCAAGTTATGGTCAATTTCACATAGTAAGTAAGTAGAAATGAGATTGGAACTAGAAGCTACTCAAAGCAATTGAAGATGAATATCTGTAAAAACAGCTACACTCAAAGTACAGCTATATTACAAGTAAAGGTAAGGGGACTTACAGACTGGCCATAGACCCTGATCCTGCAAACACTTATGCACTTGGTAAAATTTGCTGCTGTGAGTAGCCCCATTGATTTCAGTGGGACTATTCATAGTATTAAATGTTTGTATGTCCTGTGGCTCAAATCCTACAATCTGCAGTCAATCTGCCATACTGTCAGTGTGCTTTTTGAGACTTACAGTGCTGTACTTCAAGCAAGATATTTCCATGAAGATTATTTTTTCTGTCTCTATTATATTTAAGAAGGGTATTTGGGGGGAGGGGTAGAGATTTATAACATGATCAAAATGGATCATTGTTTGTTTTTTCCATCAAGTTATCACTAGGTACAGTTGAACTCATTACATATCTGTCGGTTGATTAATTTTGTACATTTTTAAAAAAAGAGATACCAAGATGCGGTTCGCAGGCGATTTAATCAGATTGTCTATGCTGATTCGGAGTTCTGGGCACAGGAAGAGAAAAGGGGTAAGTGTTGGCTTTTTTTTTTTTTTTTTCCCTGCAGTCTCTATCTTAAAGGTTAATATCTCCTAACCAAAATTAGTAGATTAGATTTGATGATATTAATCAAATAGCACCCATTTGGACTTAAGTATGTTACAAACACTATATCAAAAGGAATGTTTACAAACTATTGCTTTAAAAATTAATATCTGAAAGCAGGAGAGGCTAACTGAGAAGCTTGCAAGCTAAAGTACCAATCTTACAATTGGCTTGATTTGAATGGATCTGATTGAAGTCACTGAAGCAGTATTTGGATGCAAGAGTCTGCCTGTGTGATCCAGTTGCAGGACTAGGGCTTGAGTCTTAAGAGGGGATGTTTGATGTTGATTTAAGTGAAGTTTGGTTTCTTCTTTCTTCCAGTTACTCTTCGACAAAAATATAATTGATCTTTTTTTCTTAGTAGCACCAATATTCTTTCCTTTTCTTAGTGTGGGTGAAACTTGCAATCTGCCATGCACAAAATCTTAGGAAATAGGTTCCTCCAGTCCTCCCCCAACTCAGCAATAGCAACCACCACCTATGGGCTACAACAGCATGTGTTTTGCCTCAGGTCCTGGCCCTAACACACTCTCCATTCCAGCCTAATTTGAACAAGAACAGAGCCCATCTCTCCAGTGTGTAAAACGTGTGGAGATCCCCATTATATGACAGTTTCTTCAGGCACTCTAGGTACGTCCAGACTACCCGCCGTATTGGTATATCGATTCCCCGAACGCACTCCACGTTGACTCCGGAACTCCACCGGAGCGAGTGGTGGTAGCGGAGTCGAAGGGGGAACCGCGGACGTCGATCCCACGCCGTGAGGAAAGTCAGAATAAGATACTTCGACTTCAGCTACAGTATTTCTGTAGCTGAAGTTGTGTATCTTACATCGACACCCCCTCTCCCTCCCCCCAGTGTAGACCAGGCCTCTTTCCCAACCCCTCCCACACTGTGCACTGTTGTGCTAACGTGGCATGGAAGATAGGAATTTACCCTGTTATAGCACATATCAGTTACGCTGGGTGGGCGGGAAGGAGGAGGAGGCGGCAGTGTGGGGATCAAGGTAAGTCTGGTTAGCACTGCTCCACTATGGAGTCGTGATAATGACTTCATAACTGAGGTACTCTTTCCATTCTAAACCCTCGTTTTGACCCCCTTCTATTTTACCAGAAATATACAAGACGTTTTAGGCTTACTATGTAGTCCCAAACTCCCATCCCTTCTTTGTAAATGTGAATCTTGCAGAGTTCCCATTGGATTGCTCCAAAAATATATAGTGGATTTACTGACCACCTTCAACTTTATTTCTCTATTTGTCTTTGCTGACTTCTGCTTGTTTATTTCTAATTATTTTCACTTCTTTTCTATTGATCCATTTGTAACTGAGTCTGCCTCCCTTTTCTGAAGCTTAATTGGTGGATTTTCTTTTATTCTTTTGGCCTCCTTTTTCATACACCATTGCCAGAAAGGACAAGGAAAAAATGAAAATAACATATAGATGCAAGTGTAAACACAAGGTTTTTTTTTTAAAGAATTAAAAAACACAGACCTGGATAAATCACTTTTCTCTCTTCTTTCCTCTTTGCTAATCTGTTTCAGAATTCTCAATGACTCACACATTTCAAGGTCAGAAGGGACCATTATGATCATCTAGTCTCACCTCATGCCAAACGCAGGCCAAAGAACCTCACCCAATAATTTCTCTGCCAAGCCCATGACTTCTGTGTGAGCTATAGCACTTCATGTCGAAAGAGATCCAGTCTGGATCTGTAAAAGCATCAAAGAGTCCAGTGGCACCTTATAGACTAACAGACGTTTTGGAGCATGAGCTTTCGTGGGTGAATACCCACTTCGTCGGATGCAACGACGAAGTGAGTATTCACCCACGAAAGCTCATGCTCCAAAACGTCTGTTAGTCTATAAGGTGCCACAGGACTCTTTGATGCTTTTACAGATCCAGACTAACACGGCTACCACTCTGAGTCTTGATTTAAAGACTTCAAGTGATGGAGAATGAGTTCTCAGCACTCTTTTAACAAGTGATGTTTTCTGTGATTCTGCAAGAAGACAACCTGTCAAATGTTCAAGTTCACATTTTAGCTCAGACATTCTTAGTCATACTCCTAGTTTGCCTTCTCAAAGCATGCTTAACTTCTGAATGCGCCAACTCTTGACTTTAGTCTTTCTGTAGTTTTAAACATTGGGGAGAAGGATGAGATCCTGACCCATGCCATATATTATGCAACGTACTCTTTGAGTGGATGAACTTTATCTTGAACTTCTCTGAAGCCACCCGCTTTGTGAACAAATACAGCTCCTGGCTCTAATTTGGATTAGTTAATTAGGATTCTGACAGGGAAAGGAGTCCATTTCTGAGAGGGATACACACAAACTACAGTTGTTTAGAGTGATTTGTAGAATAACAGTTCTGTTGTTAGATCCATGTGTAACACTTCTTCATCCTCAGACTGAGCAATTACTAGAGCCACTTCATTAAACCTCTTTTGACACCTCTTGAAGACTCATCTGTTACCACTGTGATTGAGAAATCAATTTCAAAGCCTGTAAATCCCCCTGCACTTCAGAGAACAAAACCAAAACTGGAGAGAGAGAGTATTTCGTATGGGTTCGTTTGACCATGGATTAATTTATGCTGTTGCAAGGGAATCCAGTTCCCTCTATATACCCTAGCAATAATCCTTCTCACTCCACTCCAGCATATAAAAAGATTTTTTCTAGTAGTAGAAAAGTTCAGAGTTCACAGGCTGAGACTATATCTGTAAAACACAGCAAAACACTCTCACTTGATTTATCTAACGATTCTTCCCTAGGAAAGAACAAACGAATATTTATTCTCATTCCATAGATCTGTCAGGTGTATGTCATGTCCATGCAGCAGTGAACAAGACAATGCATTGGCTGTCAGTGTAGGTTTTCTGTCAATGCAAAGAACGCTGTTAAATTAGTCATTAAATGTACAGGTTTTTTGCCCCACTCATTCTTTCACATAAATCAAATGATGGAAAAGTTATAAAAACGATGGATTTAGATTTGTTTAGGAAAAAGCTGAATTCTCAGTTCTTGTCCATAGATCTGTGGTTTAATCTTGAATTGCTACATTTTCTTTATATCTTAGTATATTGCCCAATGTGCTTCTATCATGAGTTCTTAATCTTTCTTTTAAAAAAAAATCACCTCAAAGATTTTAATTGAAAATTTACAAATATTTTCCTCCTTACTTCTCAGTAATAGAGAGTAAAGAAAAATAATATAATTGCCCAGACTGATACTGTACAGTAGAACTTCAGAGTTGTGAATACCTCGGGAATGGAGGTTGTTCGTAGCTCTGAACAAATCGTTATGGTTGTTCTTTCAAAAGTTTACAAAATGAGCATTGACTTAATACAGCTTTGAAACCTTATTATGCAGAAGAAAAACGCTGCTTTCCCTTTATTTTTTTTTAAGTAGTTTACGCTTAACACAGTACGGTGCTGTATTTGCGCTTTTTTTTTTTTTTTTTTGGTATCTGCTGCCTGATCGAATACTTCCAGTTCCAAATGAGGTGTGTGGTTAGGGTGACCAGACAGCAAATGTGAAAAATCGGGACAGGGGTGGGGGGGTAATAGGAGCCTATGTAAGGAAAAAAACCCAAAAATCGGGACTGTCCCTATAAAATCAGGACATCTGGTCACCCTATGTGTGGTTGACTGCTCAGTTCGTAACTCTGAGGTTCTACTGTAGCTCTTCATATCGGAAGAGATTTTTAACTGGGTGAAGAGAACCCCTGAGGGATGTTAGCAGGAAGCTGTTTGCTAAAGAAAGTTAGCTTTCCAGACAAACAGTCCTACTATTTCCCACACATACTGATCCTGGTTGTAGCCCCACTTGCCTCAGCCAAGTAGCAATAGGGAGGATTTTGGCTCGTGATTTCTCTCTCCGCTATAGTTTTAATACAGGGTCAGGTCTTCAGCTGTTGTAAGTCTGTGGAGCTATACCAGTTTACACCAGCTAAGCACCTGACCATACATGGGTTGATCCTGCACCAGTGAAAACAATGGGAGATTTGCCCTTGAATTTTCTGAGAGGAGGCTTGTGCCCATAGTGACTTCATAGGAGCTATGCCATTTTACACCAGGTGAGGATCTGGGCCCAATTGTTTGTTTTTATTTCCCCTCTCCATTTACTGCCAATCTCAATAGGTTGGTTGCCATAGTAATGTAATATTTCCTATCACCGCTTTAGAAATATTCAGTGAGTTGTACTAAAAGCGACATAGTCTAAAGTGCTCACGTTTGAAACATTTGGTTCTTTTGAAAGAACCCCCTTAAATTTGTAGCTTAGAGGCTCATCATTGGTAACATTTTTCTTCATTTCTCCAAAGGACTTAACTTTGGAAGGGAGCTATGCTTAAGGTGGGGACTTCTCTACATTGTTGCATTTTCTTTCCCAAAGAAAAAAATTTTTAATGTTGTTTTCTTCCTTCTAGAAAGAGAGAGTGCATCAATAGAGAAAAGGCCTATGTCTCCTCATCCAATCCAAATAACCAAATTGATAGGACACAAAGAGTCCCAAGTGGATATTGTATTTGAAAGACCTTTTGATGGAAAGTGAGTAGAGAATTTGGTCATAAACTAAAATGCTCATGTGCTTTTACTGTGGATATATATGTTTTCCATTAAGAGTAACTGCCCCAGTGAGTGTTGTTTTAAAGAGGCTTTGTGGCTTTAGGTCATGTGGAAAAGGACATTAAAACCAAGAAGTTCTGGTTTATTGTCTGTTTTGTGCTTCCAGGGCTATTGAAGAAGATGAGGAGGTGGAAGAGAAATTGGAGACTGGAAATGACATTTGGCAGCCCTTGACTCGCAATATATCTCAGCAGAAGGAGCGCTGCGTTTTTCTCTCTGTTCCAAAGCACATGCTCCAGAACATCCTTGATTATAACAGTAGATATGAGCAGCACCTGAAACTTATTTCTCATGAGGCAGTAGGGCACTTCAATCCATGGCGCATTGCTGAGAGGTACATGAACTATTGATGTGTTTGATTTTGTGAAGTAAATGTGTCAGTTCCAGACCTGCCTTTCTGTTCTTTCTTAGAAACAAACAGGGGAAAAATGGGCGGTTTAAATTCCGAACTGAAAGCCAGAACGCTCAAGACAGTAAATACTGCGTTGTTTCTCAGTGATCCTTGATGCTTTAGAAAACTAAAGGGAGTGATAGCAGAATATCTTAGAAGACATGAAAAATAATTGCTCTTTCTATGGCATGCAGCAGTACCACAGAGCTAACTCTGTCATCTGTGTGAAATATAGATTGGTTTAGACTATCTAAAGGAGTCTAAGCCAGACGGGTGTGTAAGTCTGTTTCCACTTGACATCATTTTGTGAAAATCTGCTCTTATTGCTGTAGAAAACTGTATGTGGAAATTTACACCTTCTGCTTTCCTTATCCGCTTCCTTTATGCAAGTCCCAGTGGTAAGGCTGGAGAGCCTTGATCCATTCAACTGAGACTATGTAACAACATAATTGTCTTTTGCCATTTGATTAAAAAGCAAACATTGCCCTGCTAGCTGTAAAAGAACAGCCAGGCCAATGATGGGTGGAAGGAAGGAACAAGCTTTTTATACATTTATTAATAAGTCAATCAAGGTATTAAAAGTAGCAGAGAACACATTGGCAACCTTTAATTTTCACAAAGCAGGGGCTGGATGGTGCTGTTTTTGGAATAACAAGTGAAATATTTTAAAATGGCAGCTGGCCTTATTGTAAATTTCATTGAAGAAGAGATTCGAAAAAGGAAATATTTTGTAGAGTACATTGCTAGGAATATAAATAGCATATGGCATAGCTGGGTCACCACTTAGTCCTCTGCAATGCAAACAAGAGGTAAAGTAATAAATAACTGACTATTTGCTGCTCATTCCTTAGCAAAGAAAAAATGTTTATTCATTCTCTCCACGTTGGCTAAACGAGGAGGGAGGTGGAGGCTGAAAGGCTACAGTATAAATAAAAAATAGCCATCCCACCAGCGAAGTTTGAATAAGCATTTTTGGTTTGCTAAGTAACGGGTTCAGGAAGTAAACAATGTTATCTGTTATCATTTCCCAAGTGTGCCTCAATGAATGTCCAGCAAAAAGTTCTGCCATTTCTCCCCAGAATTTATTTTCAGTTTGTGAATGGCGTCATTCAAAAATCAACTACCAATAAGTCTCAGTGTTGTGATCAAGGCAGCGCTCCAGCAAAGCACATAAACGTGGGATTAACTTTCTAAGCATGTGTGTAGTCTCTATGGCCCTGATCCTACAGGCACTTAAGCAAATGCTTCATAATATTACCTCTACTAGTCCCATTGAAATCAATGGGCTTACTGAAGTAAAATTAAGTCTCAACACCAGTGTCTGCTGGATCAGTGCCTTTGATTTTAATAGGACCACTCACGTGCTTAAAGTTCAGATATGCTTCTGTGCTTTGCTGGAGTGAGGCCTATGTGAGCAAGAATTGAATGACCTTGGACTGGTCACTAAAACCCAAGGCAGTTTAGAATGGACCGCTAAAACATCCCTGAGCATGTTTCAGCACCATCCTTATCAACTCCAATAGAGTGTTCATAATTGGCATTGGCGTGAACCTCAGTAGCTCAAACACTGGCCCCTCTTCATGATTGGCAAAAGGACGAAATGAAAATGAGTCCTTCCTTCTTGCAGCTGAATTGCAGCTCTGCTTATGTATGTATTGTACATATGATTTGAAATCAAACTAAAAATGTAATCCAATTCACAGCACTGTTTGAATGTTTTACCATCAGAGGGCCCCATAAAACTTGTCAACCATTACATGCATCAGTAAACATTTAGAAGAAACAGCCGTGCTCTGTATTAGAGACACCGAAAAGTTAATTTTCCTAGTATTGTTGCAGCAAACATAAGACTCTGAGAAGGAGAAATTTTAAACAGGCCAGCAAAGACCTGAGTTTCTCAAACGCTGAAACACTATGAAGTCTTCTGTTGACCTGAGTTCTCTTGAGGTTAAAACCTCTGATCCCGCTGCTCTCCTGTAAACATCCTTGCTTTCAGAAGGGGCTGATCCAATGATCATTTAAAATCAGTGGGAGTCTTTCCATTGACTTCAATGGGGTTTCCATCAGGTCCCGAGTATGTTAAATCTTTCTGTACAAAGCAGAACGTTTGCATCTAACATTTTTAAAAAAGAAAAAAATATACCAGTTAACTGAAGGTTGGTCACATTCCCCAATCCTCCATGGACACCATGTATTCATCTCTCTTTTATCAGAAAGCTGATAGATACAAAAATTTCAGATGCGCCACAAAACTTAAGAGAAAACAAGATGGCTCTGTAGTGCAAGAGTTTTCCCCATAGTAAATATATATAATAATGTGAAAAGAAATACAAACATTTCTCTTTTGAGATCAGAGCATTGATATAAATAGACGAAATGATTGGTGCATATTCGGGTTCGTTTGTACAAACCCCAGGATTCTATCCTTGGCTTTTAAACTTTCTTTTCTCTCTTTTAGCCTTGCAGAAGAACTGACAGAAGAAGCCTTATGTGATGTGGCAGCAGAGCTGCAGGATGTATGTGAGGATTATGCAGAAGCCGTGTTCACTTCTGAGTTCTTGCAGCCCACAGAGTAAACGCTTTTAAATCTGCCATCAGCTAATGGAATGTCAAATCCCAGCCCACCAAGCATATTGGGTGCTTAGGTTTTTTTTCCAGTATCTTTCTTCTTACTGAGCACATGGAATAATCTGCTCAATGTATGGATGAAATTTGGAAGGGATTCATCTTGGGTTTTTTTTAAATTATAATAAAGATGCTTTCCTTTTTAGATTTCAGTGTAATAAAGGTGCTGAAAAAATGTTTGGCTATAATAGAAGTAAACATTTAACAGTAAAGTTTACATATGTGTGCAGAGCCATTATCAATCCTTCTGTATATCTGAGATTAGTTTTTCACTCTTTTGTGTGATCTAGTGGTACGAGCAAAGCACTGAGAGTTAACGGATCTGGGGATGGAACCCAGAATTCTCAATAAATTGGGCAAGTCACTTAACCACTCCATGCCTTACTTTCTTCCTTTGTAATGCTCCTTACTTGCCTCACCAGAGTGTTGTGGGGCTTAATCAATAAATTATTGGTCAGAATGCACTTTGAGCTCCTCTGAAAGGTGCGCTGGAAATACAAACTATTATTATTTCACATGCATTTAAAACCCAAATTGAAAATGCTGATGCAAAAAAAGTAAATGCTGTTTGATTTGCCTTCAGTGTTTCCAGTATCACACAAGAAAGATGCTGTTTATTTTGTCTGACAACTGCATTAACATTCTTCACAGTCTTGTTAGCTGGTTTTTGGACTAGATGCAATAATCCAGAGAGGTGATCCTCATGTCACAGCATTAAGTGGGTATTTTGAACAATAGCTAGAAGTGGTTTGATTTATTTGCAAGAAAGCTTGTGCTGCTGTACTATTGCAACCCCCTTATGGTTGTAACATTGTTTTCTGAATATTTTACAGCACTGTGCAGATATGCATAAACCTTTAACAGTCCATACCAACAAGACTATTTTTAGAAAAAAGTTATTGGCACAGGTTTTCTTCTCTCCCTCCCCCCCCCTTTTAATACTAACCTAAAACAACACCATTTCATCTAGCACCAGCTCCATTTAAAGACCCAGTCCTGCATTCCTTACTCGCTTAAAATGCCCATTAAAGTCAATAAGAATTATGGGTGAACAAGGAATGCAGGATTCAGTTCCAAAATTGTGACATCAAACCATGTAGGGCATTCCAGTGTCTTCCTTACTTCTCATAGTTGTTCTTAGTATTGTGGGGGTATGGTGTGTATGATATGTACCTGAATACTTAGATTCAGTAGCAGGTTAGGGATGGAATGTGAGACTTGTAAAATGTCCTTGCTTTTATTGATTTGTGTTGAGATGGTATTGCACAGAATTGTCTTATCCCCATACTTTTATTGCACAATAAAAATAAATAGAATAACCCACATTCCTGGTTCTTTTATATTGGGCTCATTTGTTAGTTTCAAATAATCCAATGTCCTATGTTGAGTTTTGGTAATATATGTCCGGAGGACAAACAACAAAAAAGAAAAAAGGGTATACGATAAAACGTATGGGCCAAAACATGTGAATGCTATTTACTGTGACAAAGTCCTTTTGTGCAATAATGTTTAACCCATTATAGCATCACTTCCAATATATCGAGATTTATATTTTTTTGTAAGTCAAAACACATTTTTGTAAAAAATAAACAAAAACCCAAACCCCAAATTGTTTTTATTAAAGTATGTAATTTGTGTTTTGTGACTTGTTTTGATAATTTATTTATATCGATGTACTCTTTATTTGGTGGATTCTGTGTGGTTTTGTAATTTAAAACAAAATACAGCAAACTGGTACCTTTTTCAAAATGTGCAGAGATTTATTTTAAATTCTGGGTTCACTAAAACAGCAGTGTATATGTGCAAAAGTATTTTCAAATATTTGAATTGTTTTCAAATAAACTATTGATTTGAGGATTTTTTTAATTTAGAATAATTTGGATCTAAATCCTATGTTTGTTATAAATAATGAATAAGACATGTTTGCATTCCCTGTGAAGAAAATTGCTCTTCATTTCTGCCATCCTAATCTTTACAGTCAGAAAAAGAGATGCTACTAGAGGGTTGAATCATCATATTATGGCCTTATACCACGTATAGGAAGAGCATTATTACACTACCCCTAGAGCAGCTTGGGCAGGAGATGGTGCCTCCAAGGCCAGACTCCTTACTCCTACTCCCACTGGTCCTGGGAAGGAGTAAAGTAGTGCTAGGTCTATAGCTGTTGTAACATCTAGGGGCCTTGGGGATGCGGAGCCAAGCACACGGAGGGTGCTTCTCCTCTCACACTGTGAGGTGGGTTGCCAGCAGAGGGGGTTGAGAGAGTATCTTGTGCCACCGTTGTGGCTGGGCCACAATTTGGCCCTTACTAGCTTGAGGTAATCTGTCCAAAAGTAGCTTCATTTTCTCCCTGCATAAATTCCCACTAGGCTTTGTGATGCCAACTGTATATTTACTTCAATGATGCTCCAGTGAGCACCGATCCTGGGAGGGGTGATGTGCTGGCACCAAAGTGCAGCCGTCAAGGTCGGACCCATACAGGAGTAAGGCCTTGAAACGTAGCACCTTCCTGCCTTTCCTAATACAAGAACTGAGGGATGTTACTGTCCATATGATTTTTATTAATAATGTGCCTATGGTATAGACTTTAAGAGGCCCCTGCTGAGAAACACTCAACCTGTAACCACTCTGCATGAGGAAATCCCATTGATGTAAGTGGGTCCTAAATGGACAACATATAGTTCCCAGTCCTGCAAAGGCTTATGCGTGTGCTTAACTTTATATCTGGTGAGTAGCCCTATTGCTGTCCAGGAGCCTATACATGCTACCTTTAAAGTTAAGCATGTGCATAAGTCTGCAGGGGCAGGGCTAGAGATGGAATGCAGGCAAAAGCAAGTGGCAGTGCCGTATGTCTGAGCAGTTAGGAACAAGAGTCAGGAAAGGGTTAATGAAACAGAGAGGGTCTTAATTAGAACAGGCTGGAGACACCTGGCAGTGGGGGGGAGGGTCTTAATTGGGATTCCTGTGGTACACCTGAGGGGGTGGCTTTGAGGGCAGGCCTGTAAGGAAGGAAACCCTCAGGCTATGGAGGAGTGAGAGCGCCAGCCCCGAAGCAGAGAGGCCTGACGGTGAGGGAGCCCCACTGCCAGCCCCGAAGCAGAGAGGCCCTGGTGGTAGGTGGCTGAGGCTCTGGGCTTAGTGGGAAGCCTGAGGGAGGCTGGGAAGCCTACACAACCTGAGGTGACACAAAAACCTGGGACAGAGCCTGAAAATGAGCCAGCACGGAGCTGAGACATGCTGTGAGGAGCCTGAAATAAGGGACTGGGTTGCGGGGGGGAGTTAGAGTGAGAAATAGCTGAGCTAGTATTGACTGAGTGGTCTATGTTGCAGGGATGCCAGGGTGAGGGCCCCACGTCAGTGCGACTATGACTGTGGATGTATCTGTTTTGGAGGTAGGAGTTTGATACCCTGGAGGGGGGAGCCACAGTGCGTGACCTGCCTGGAGGGCTACGTTGTCAGAAGAGGAAGGGGACTCCCGGACGTCCAGCAGGAGCAACGGAGAGGTAGAAACGCTGCTTAGTCATGCCTGGCTGCTAGGGAGCGTTCTCACCAGCGGGTTGACCCTTGACATATATTTCGTTACTATGCGGGTGAGGGAGGACTCAGGTTTACAGGCTGTGTCAGAGAAATGGGAGCATTAGAGGAGTGACTCGAAGGAAGACGGGGAGGTCTGGTAGTAGGTTTGCCATCCCTGAGGTACGAGACAAACCCAAGAGCTCCAGGATGATCCTGAGTCCATCAAACTGGCTGGCTGGCAGCGTGTCCTGAGCCCCCTTACAGATTGCCTGGGACAGTTCTCTCAAACAAAGGGGCAGTCCTGGGGACACCTGGACAGGTGGCAGCCCTTGGCAGAGGGGCGAGAGGGGGAGTTTGCTAGCCGTCATATGGCTCGAAGTGAGCAAAGGGCCCCCCCCAAGCTGTTACTGCTCATTTGTGTTCTCTAAGTGGCTCCTCCACCCCTTGTGAAAATAAATACAATTCACTCTAAATATTTAACTGTAGAAATTAAATCAGTGGGTTTCTGGGAGTGAGGTAGCAACTGCATGTGTTCTGCCAGTGCTTCCCACAGATGCTGGGTCTACTTCTGGTTCCTTTAAAGTCAATAGGAGCATTGCCTTGGCAGCTATGGGAGCAAGACTGGGTTCATTGATCTGTCTTTTTGTCTGGGTGTACTGCACCTAGCACAACAGGACCCTGATTCAGGAGTGAGGCTCTCATGCACTATGGCACATCAGCAAGGCTGGCCCATGTTTATCTGCCTTATTTGTCTGGAATTCCTGGGCAAGAGCTGACTCTAAAAGATTTAAAACATTAAATTTGAAATGGCAAGTTCTGCCATATATATGTTACAGTTTCAAGGTATCTCCTCTCCTTCCTCTCAACTGCCCCATTGCATTTTGGCTAACACAGATCCAGACCTTCAAGGGACTAACTGGGGGGTCTGATTTACCCCTTATGCTTTTAAAGCCAGAATATCACTCCCTAAAAGCAAATAATATGAAATATCTGACAACACACCTGCTGGGATTCCCTCTTTCCACTCTGCTTTCCAAGAATGAAGTTTGACTTCGGCCTTAGTCACTCAGTTATCTTTAGCATACAGCAGTGCTACCCTGAGCTGATCAGACTTTAACATGGGGGGTGGATGCACAGCACACCACCGCTCCAAAGTTATACAAAACCCCTTTCCCTTTATATACATTACACATTTTATTGCATTGACTATACATTGCATTACACATTTTTGGATTAGCTTTGAAGAAGCCAATCCCTGTGCAGCCTGTGCTGACTATGCACTGTCCATGATTCGACTTCCTCTTTACCTCATCTTTCCTTTCTTATGTATCCCTCGTTTATCTAGTTCATCGTAAATAGTTCCCTGCGTGTTTTCCCTCTTATCTTAGTTGGCTCAGACATTCTGTCATCTTAGTCGACTGACCTATTCACTTACCTTATTTAGTACACATATTTTGTTTTCAACCTAATGATTTATTTCCTTCCCTAATCCTCTCTCCCAAAAAATGAGGCCACCCTGCATGTGTTAATTACTCATGTCAGGCCCAGGCCTCACCTGCCTTCCCCTGCTTTTTATATTAGCATTCATTTCGTTTGCATTATATTTCTGTCTTTCTGTGCTTTCTTTTTCAAGTTTATTACCTACATTTTCAAGAGCACGGTGGGTGGGGGTACTCATTTGAACCACTATTAATATTAGGCTTAAGGCATGAACCAGGTGGTGCACAGGACCGGCTCTAGGCACCAGCAAACCAAGCACGTGCTTGGGGCGGCACAATTCCAGGGGCAGCATTCCGGGTGGTTGTGTGTTTTGTTTTTTTCCTTGGAGCCACAAAAAACCTAGAGCCAGCCCTGGTGGTGCAAGCTCACCTCCTCTGATACAGCCCAGCATCGTATTTCTACTGCCTGAACAATATTATCCTCAACTGCTTGTTGGGCAATGGGCACCAATTGCTCCCTCTTTTCAGGCCAGGCTACAGCTACAACACCTACAGCTGGAACCCCTGACCTTTCCTGTGTAGAAATCTGTGATGTAGGTAGAGCAAAGGCATCTACACCAGAAACTTTAACTCCAATTTCACCCCTGCAGAGCATTTGATGGGGGTTTCACAACATGAAGCTTAACTATAGTTTGAGGAGTCCCAGTGTCTCTCCAGCCAATGAATGTCTCCTCACTGACTACCACCGGCTGCTCCCACTGGTGTCCTCCTGGTTCTGCACCCAGCATGATGCAGCCAGACATGTGGGCAGTGGTTTGGGATGTGAATGGTTCAGCAGGAACATATTACGCCATTGGCAGGCGTGTGTGTCTCTCCCTCTGGAGATTCAGTCACACAGTTAACTCTATGAGGTTGAGGTGCAGCTGGCCTTTCCAGCACCGCACTGGGCAAAGTGAGCAAAGTGGCTCCCAGCTCCCAATAACACATACATTTAATACAAGAAGGTCTTTCAAGGATATTGCAGGAAATTGCCATATTAATCACTATATATATATATATATATATATGTGTGGTGCTCAAAGTTCATGGTCTTCTCAAGTCGATTTCAGTGCAGATAGTTTCTGCCTGCTGTTGGCAGGAGGATGGCTGCTGCTAAGGAATAAATAATAAACTTAGACACCTCCACAGTTACAGAGGTTTGCACCTTCAAGGGGTATTTCTGAAGTAATTTGTTAACTTTTTAATATATGGGTTTTTTTTTTGCATATTTATTCCCCTGATTCAGCAAGATACTTAAGCATGTCCATAGCTCCAAGCACATGTATAATCCTGGGAGTACTGATGTTCTTGCGGTTAGGCACATGTTTAGGTATCTTGTTGTGACGTAATTAACCTGGTCAATTTTTCATATGCAACTCTGGAATTTTCCTTTTAATAGTGAAGTTTCAACTGTAACATGTCTAAGTTTTTGGCTTTGCTTTTTAAAAAATCCAGTCTTGAAAAGGCAGCAGTCTCTATTTTCAGATGGATCTATAAAGTTCCATTTTCTCTTAATTCTTTCTGCATTTATTACTATTTGTATCTGTTTCTGCTAGTTCTAGGTGCTGTACAAATGCAAGAGAAGGTACAGCCCCAGCCCAGAAAAGCTTACAAGCTAAAACCAATGTGTTCAAGAATGACTAAGCCAAGGCAAGGATGCCTTTTTTTTTTTAGCATGGCTGTTTATGATTTGTAGAAGGTGTCAGGGTGTATAAACTCTAATCTAGAGGCTGGCAGGGAGAGGGTTAACTCTCCCCAAGGACTAGCAGGATCACAGCTGCATGCCCTTACTGAAGGAATGGAGCTATCGGTCCATGGGAGATTGGGCTGCACCCAGCTGGAGTTAATTTCTCCCTTTTAAAAGCTTAGTGTGCAGCAGAAACTAGACTTTCTTTGTGGAAGAAAGTAATCTGGGGCAAAGTTGCCTTTGTGAATTACTAGTGTGTGGACTGTAAAAGGTCATCTATGGATTGACTTTGTTTGGAGATCTGGGGCCCTCTTTGAGCTTTCAGTTTAAACCTTTGGCAATGAGAGCCATTGCTTTCACTTGTTTGTTTTGTCTGAGCTCTGGGAAAGCTGCTTGCTCACCGGACCTGATACAGAAAACAGGGTATGTGCCAGATACAGCTATAGTTATACGAACAATCCCTGTGCTGAGATATAGCTCACATTAGATATTAGTGGAGCAGCACTTTGTGAAAAGGGCTAGCCCACCAATGGATGTCCTCAAGTAGTGCTTCTCCTGGTGAAGGAAAATATTTGCAACATAAATTAAGGGGAGCAGGATGTAAGTAAAGAGAATAAAAAGAAGTGTAATCAGTCTCAAACCTTCTACAGCCAGCCAATTAACAGAGAGGGGAGCGTGTCTCTGGGTCTGTGTAATAACCTGGATTAATTTTTCATTCTCTCTGTAAAACGGATGCTCTGGGAATCACAATCACTGCTAAATACCTGTTGTTAAGGGCCTGATCCTGAGAGGTGCTGAGCACCTGTAACTTTGCTGGAGTTGAGGGTGCCAGGAGTAGAGTGTGGGATGACAGTGTGAAAGCTGTCTGTTAGATTTTGGATTCCCATTAACTTCAGTCGAGATCAACTATTCAAATCCCCTCAGTACCTTTGAACATCTTGGCCTTAAACCCTTTACTCTCCATTTCAAAATAGTCTTTTGTTATTGTACTGTAACTCCATAGGCTGGTTTCTAGTCAACACTAGAGCTTGCTACATTTGAATTGTTTCCAAATATAAATCTAGGATTTTTTATATGTTTGACAAGACTTAAGAAGGAGATGTTGGATCTTATATAAAAAAAAATTCTACATAAATGCTTATTCTGGTATATACTAACTGGTCAGAATTGCTTCATTATGGTCCTCCTGTCTTCTAGATTCTAGTGCTCATCTGGCTGAGGAGCATGACTCATGTTTATTCAAGCTGTGTGTGTCTGAGTTAGGAAGCTGGAGTGAAGCTAACGAGTAGTTGCTGTCTATGCAAGGGTTCTCAACCAGAGATATGTAGAGGTCTTCCAGGGGGTACATCAACTCATCTAGATATTAGCTTGTTGTAAAACTAGGCAACATAAAAAGCATTAGCAAAGTTAATACAAACTAAAATTTTATACAATGACTTTTTATACTGCTCTATATACTATACGCTGAAATGTAAGAACAATATTTATATTCCAATTGTTTTATAATTCTGTGGTAAAAATGAGAGTAAGCAATTTTTCAGTAATATTGTGCTGTGACACTATTGTGTCTGATTTTGTAAGCAAGCAGTTTTAAGTGAGGTGAAGCTTGGGGGTACGCAAGACAAATCAGACTCCTGAATATAGTATAGAAAGGTTGAGAACCACTGGTCTATGGCACATCTGCTTGGGAATCAGACATAGCATTCACTTCCATACCATTCCTGCTGTCCCTTCAGAGAGGAGGGTATTATGCAGCTAGCGACAGAAGAGCCAATGGTGGCATGTCTCCTTTGGGGACCATGCTGCCTAGGCGGAGAGGGAAGGCTGGGAAGTGAAGCAGAAGATGCCAGTAGGTAGAGGCTGGAGCTCCATCTCCCCATGATATCTATGGGATTTGGAAAATGTATTTTCCACCTGCTGTCCCCCCTCCTCTTGCAAGTGCACACCAAGGAATATTGATCCAAAACCTTTTTAGAAAACACCTCCTAGAGTTTCCCAATCCTCCCCTCTCCTGCCTCAGGAAGCTGAAGTATGGCCCTTGCCATCTCCTCCGTGATACTGAACAGGGATCTGGCATATTAAGAGTAGCCACAGTGGGATGTAGAATAGCTGAGCTGAGTGCCAGGTTCCCAGGAGTATTCTGTCAGTAAGAACATAATCCAGAGCATCTTTAATAAGTGGAGACAATTCTCTTTCATAAACCTTGGATGACTAAAGCATCCACTCCTACACTCAGGGAGCATTCAGATGCTGGATGCATGATCTGAGTAATCTGCACTGGCTCTAACGAGGACATTAAAGCTTGCTGCTTGAAGGAGGGAGAACTTTGCCAGACTTAGCCAAAAGAAAATAGGTAGGTTTGGGCTGACAGTTGCTGAGATCTCCAGCTCCAAGTAAAAGGATTGTGATTGGGCAGCAAATGAACATACAGTTTCAGATGGATTCTTAACCCATTCCTGCCATTGTAGCTCTGCTCACAGGCTGCCCTTGAAACAAGAAATATTGTGTATTATTTGTGTTCCATTAGCACCTTTGTTGCCCCATTGTGCTAGGCACTGTTCAAACACCTAAAAAAAGACACACTTCCCCAAACTGTTCAGTCTAAATAGAAAAAGGAGACATTGGGAAATCTACAGATGGGGAAACTGAGGCAGAGATTAACGTGATCTTGGGCAAGGTCACTCAGGAAGTCTGTGGCAGAGCTAAGAGCTAAAGCCAGATCTCCTGAGTCCCAATCCACTGTCTCAACCACAAGGCCATTCTCCTTCATTGCTTTTTTACCTTAAGAGAGGATCACTTAGAGTATTTATAGAGTGTCCTTCACCCAGGCATAGCCAAGTACTTGACAAACTAATGTTGAGCCACACAACATACCCCAGAGCTGAGTATTATTGGAGCGGTTTGACGGATCAGGGAAACTGAGGCACACAAATTGAGTGACTTGCCCAAGGTTGCAAGCAGGCAGCATTAGGAATAGACACTAGAGATGCTGCTGCTGCAAAATACAGATAAATGCCACTGGCTTCAGTAAGAGGTGCAGACAGTATTCTTAAGGCAGGACTCATTGTCCTCTGTTCACTACTACTTACCGTTGAGGATCTGGGCCATGGTATTTAGACTTCTAAAAATCAAAGGAAGTTAGGAGCCTAAATGTGTTTGAGGATGTGGGCCAATCTTTCTGTACTCGGTAAAACTATGGAGGTACCTGGAGATAAGTCAGGTGCTATACTTTGCTTAATCTACTCTTCAGTCAACTGCTGTCTGTTGTGTTACTCCCTGAAATACCACACCATGTTTAAATCCCAGATTGCAAATTTAAAAAAAAAATAGAAACCCTGTGAAATCTGAAGAAAAAGTGTTATGGAAAGTCACAGTAGGAAAGGGAGGGAAAAATATTCTCGGATTTGAAATGTGTATTAGCAGCTAATGCCTCTAGTAATATGTCCCATAATTCTATAAGGTTGCTTCTTTTTTGATGATGATCTCCAGTAGGTCTGAATCTTGATATGCTTGTTTATGTGGTGAGTGAAGATTTATCTCAAAAGCTAATCAAAATGCATTTGAAGTCCCCTTCCCAAATGAAATGCAGATAGCACTGATCACTTATCAGTTTACTAATATAGCTAAATGCCTTTTCTACAAGGCTTAGAGACAATGCCTATGTAGCTGGTAAAGTTAACCCGATCAAAGCAAACAGTGCATCAGATGCTGTTTTCTCACTTAGTCCCACATAATTTATAAGCAGAGACACAGAGTTGTGAAACAAAATTACAACTTATCGCTTCCATTGTCTTCACTGAAGTTTGTCTCAGGCCCTTAATGACTAAAATAAGAGCCAGAAACATTTTAACAACATCTGGGAACTGGAAATCAAGGAGTTCTGAGTGCCTGCTTGCTTTTGTATTGCATATTCTTTACACTTATTTCTTGATGTATAAACAGTCTTTCCCTTCCCCTGGCATTCAATAATGGCACTAAACACATGTTTAAGGTTATGTATAAGTGGTGGCAAAATCAGAGCCCTGAATATGTTCTTGGTGAGAACCAGCTTCTGTATCTTTAATGGGAGTGAAGGGTGCTCAGGACCTTGCAGGTTTGCAAGCCTTGATTTCTGCCAGTCCCTGGAGTAGCAGTATGGATTTATTTTTGTGATGTGTGAACATAGGCAGTCAGAGCAGTATTAATTAATTAATCAAGGTGTTTTCTATGGATTTTTTTTCTTCTCCATCTTTCTTGAGCTTATAAAAGCTGCTGAAATCCAGTGACAGAGGTTGCACTTTCCAAATTGCATGTTGTTTCTTTTCCCAATTAAAAGATTTCTCTTAAATAAAGAAATTAACTAGCATCAATTGATTTAATACTAAGCAGGCCTAATGCTCCCCCATACCCCCACTGCAACTGACTTGACTATACAGAGCAAGATAAACACAGCTGATGGAACTAGGGTGGGGGAATGTAACTTTATTTAAAAGAATAACCTCATTCTTTAAGACAATGGCTATTGTTAGCATTCCAAACTGCTATTCTAACCGTCCCATAGAACCTCCCTTACTGTTAAGCTTGATTAAGCCAGTAACATATGGTGCCAGCAATGCTGATTATTAGTAAAAACTCTTAAAAATCATACCCTGGCTGGTGTTTATCTGGTAGTAACTTGTAGTGCAGTCTGATTCCCTTCTTCAGTTGACAGAGAGCAAAAATCTGCAATATTAACTAAATATAAATAGAATTAAAATGATGCTCGGAAGGGGAGGAAAATGACTCGGAGCCCAGATCTTCTAGAGGAAGGAACTGGGCTGTTCCTTATCTAGTCTGCTTGAGACTTGGGCTGATTCTGATCTTCTAATGTCCTGAAATCTCTTCATAGAGAAGGCCGGACGAAGAAGATGAAAACTCTCTAAAGAACTATGCAAACCATACAAGACACACAAGCCGTTAGCATGCACTTGTTTCCTTTGCTAGACTTCACCAATCACCACTCATGTCGGTAATGGTCTATCCCAATACTTATCTGTATGGTGGATCTACCTCGTAAGCTCATTGGAGTAGGGATTTTTTTTTTTAAACTTTGTTTTCACAAAGCACTTAGCCCAATTAGGCACCAATATAACAAGTGAATATATGTAGCTGTCCTAGGCACCTATCTTTATCTAAGCACTATCTGCAACAGGGGTCCCCAACGCGGTGCCCGCAGGTGCAATGGCGCCTGCCAGGGTGTCTAAGTGCGCCCGCGTACTGGCCGGTGGACGAGCATCCGCTGGAATGATGCTGAGAAGCAGCGTTATCCAGAGGCGTCACTGCTGAAATGCCACCGATTTTCGGCATCATTTCAGCGGTGACGCCTATTGACTTTGCTGCTTGTTGACGGCATTTTGGCGGATGCTCGTCCGCCTCCACGGTCCTCTGTGGCTCGTCGTCTGGCACCCGCCAGACGAAAAAGGTTGGGGACTGATCTGCAAGAACACCTTGGAACAAGCTATTTGGAATAGAACCGAACCTGGGTCAGAAATTCCACGAGAACAATCAGAAAATGATCAATGAGGAACTGGGTCCTGATGTGAATCTCACTGAAGTCAATGGGTGGACGGGGAGAGATGGGTGTTGAGTGTGCATGTAATGCAGGATCAGGCTCTAACGGTCCCAATGAGATTTGGTGGCTCTTGGCCCCTCGTGGAGGAAGCAGAGAAGAGGAGAGTGGGTATTGCTTGAAAACACTCTACAGGTTCCATTTGTAATCAGCAGGCCAAGGCGCTTACAAAAGAGCAGCAAGAATAAATTCACAGCACACTGAACACCCCAACTTGCTCCCTTTGAAGACCATGGCAAAACTCCCACTGATTTAAACAAAAATGGGTTCAAAGCCTGAGGCAGCTGTGATGCTTGTATAAGAGATTTTCATGCTGCAGCCTTTTGGAGAGGGGGTAGGGGGCGGCAGACGATCCTCTAATACAATTTAAATGTTCAAATAGCAGTAGGGCCAGGCTTATTTTGGCAATCCCATATGTATTACTTGAGAACAAATGAACTTGGCTGTTCAGAAGGACATCTGATAAGAGCAAAGTGAGAAGAATAGCTGTAAGAGAGTTTTCTGCACTCTGCTGCCAAGATGGATTATGCATCAATGCCTGTGCATAATTACCAGTGTAAGACTAGCAAAGGTCTGCCCTCCAATATCAGCCCCTGCATGCTATTGTGGCACAAACCCTGAGGCAGGGATTTATCAATCAGCACATCTCAGCTGAGTAAGAAGGGTGCAGCGGATTAGTTTTTTTCCTCAGTGCACCCATACCGCCATCTGTACATTAAGCAATAGGTTATGCTGCCCACAAGAGAGCACAGATGACGTCCCTCTCTATGCTACCCCAACTCACCGTAAAAGAAGCTGTGCAGCAGTCCTGCAAAGCGCAACAAATACTTTGACCAACAAAGTCACTTTTTGGGCTGAAAGTCAGCAAAAACTGGGTTCTGGCAAGGGGCCAGAGAAGGAGAACTTCCCAAGCTGCCACTTCTGAAAATCCAGTGGCCCCTGCTGGCCCCAGGGCTTGAGAAAAGCATGACAATGTGACCCCTAGTGGATCAAAACAAGGAGGCACATAATCTCTTTCTCTTCCCCCCATGCCCCCAATTTTAGTGTGATTGGTTTTTTTTTCTTTTTTTTAAATCTCACAAGTTTTAAGCTAATCTCACTGCAAGGTCCTGAGCACCCTTCACTCCCAGTAAAGATACAGGAGCTGGTTCTCACCAAGAACATATTCAAATGACTAAGGCTCTGATTTTGCCACCACTTACATTCATACATAACCTTAAATGTATGTAGTGCCATTATTGAATGCCGAGGAAGGAAAAGACTGTTTATACATTAAGAAATAAGTGTAAAGAATATGCAATACAAAAGCAAGCAGGCACTCAGAACTCCTTGATTTCCAGTTCCCAGATGTTGTTAAAATGTTTCTGGCTCTTATTTTAGTCATTAAGGGCCTGAACCAAACTTCAATGAAAGTGATTAAGTAAAGTTGTAATTTTGTTTCAAACTGTGTCTCTGCTTATAAATTTTATGTGGGACTAAGCGAGAAAACGAGCATCTGATGCACAGTTTGGTTTGGTCAGGTTAACTTAACCAGCTACGTAGGGACCTTGCTCATGATTTTTGAATGTTTGTGGTTGGTAATACTAGTGTGTTAATGTGTGATTTATTGCCAGTATTGTATAGCTGGTTATAGAACCATCTATCTTTACCATCTAGCATTAATCAGTGAAGTGCTTTGGGATCCTTTAAAATAAAATACACTAGGGGTGAAATTTGCCCCTGGGCAGTGGACCAATTTGAGGCCTAGGCCTCATTGAAGCCTTAATTTGAGGGCTTAAGTGATACATAGGCCTTTACTGACAGCCTGCCCAGGGCTGAATTTCACCCTGGCTGAATGTGAACTGCCATCCTGTGACTGTCTGATATGGATTCTTTCTTAACATGCTATTCTACATTTACATTACTTGCCTCTCCATGTGGCAGAGTGTTCTGAGCGTAAGTCTCCTGAATGCCAACCCTAGCTTTCACTTCCTTCTGTGGTTTTGGAATATTATTACTATTATTTAGTGCTCAGGCATCTGTCATGGATCAGCATCCTTTTGTGCTAGGCGCTGTTCAAAAAGACTCAATTTCCCTATCTGTAAAATGGGAACAGGATTACATTAATAACTCCACAGGCATATCATGAGGATTAGTTGACATCTGTGAAGTGATTTGAAGGCTAAAAGCACAAAATAAGTGCTATAATCTTTCAGTTATAACGGTTTGATTTTTGCTTTGCTTTTCCATCTTGGCAGATACCCATGAAAACAACTGCTAGCTTGATAGGGTGTTCGCTCTTGCTTGGTTTGAAATTTCCCTATGATTTGCTGAGCAAATAGTGCTGCTGCTTCAGTCACTTTCATCTCTTTCTCAATGGCGCTTCTTGCTATGTGCTTCCTCTTTAATGGGAGGGAGGTACCGCCGGCCACACCCTCTCAGTGGGACAGGCATGTGCATGTCACTCCTGATCTACACCTTCAACCCTGAGGAAGCAGAATGTCATCTCTGGAAGCTAGTGAAACTACAAACAATGGGGTCTCACGAGGAGGCTGAGTCCTTAATCATGTCTTAATTGTATCTCTGCAGCACTATTGCATCAGCTTGTTTAACAGACCCTCTAGACAATTTACTTTACAAATTACAGCCTACTTAGCCAGAATTCTGCAGCTAGAATGCTAACTTACTCAAAACCCACACAGTCTGTTACATCAGTCTTGGCACCTAGGGAAGTTTTTAATTAAGGGTGAGATTTTTCTCTCCCTTGTGCGGCTCTCTTTGACTGTGCTCATAGCTATAGCCGTGAAATTATTTATTTATTTGTTATTCCCTTCCCAAAGATGAACAGAATGGGTATTGAAATAACCATTAAGCCTATATACCTCCCGATAATATGAAAGGAACTGGTGAATAAACTGAGAATCGGAGCTGCTTGATAAAAGGATAAGTACAAAAGGTGGTGTTCTTCCAGTGTGCCTCAGCATATATGAGTGTTACAATGATGATTGCCTATTATCAGGAGGAGAGTGTGAACGGGTTGGCGGGGTTGTCTCCTAAAGGCTCAAAGTGGGGATCAGATAAACTCTCCCCCACCAAGAGAAAAAGTCCTTAGACTATAATAGGGTGACACTAGGAAGGTTCTATGGGAACTACTGTAAAATCTTGTGGAAATTAATATTACCTGGCTCTTGTACATTGGTATTCATCCTTAGATATCCAAGTGCTTTAGTAAGGAGGAAAGTATCGTTATATCCATTTTACAGATGGAGAAACTGAGGCATGAGGAGGTGAAACAACTTGCCCAGGTTCACCCAGAAAACCAGTGGCAGAGTTGGGAATAGAATCCCTGGTCTCCTGAGATCCAGTCTGTAGCCATTGGACAACCCTGCCTTCAGAACAGAGAATGAATTATGAGAACCCTCTTCTTGAATTCTTTAGCATGGGTTAGAAACCAACACAGTATGAATGGTGAATGTTTGTAACTTGCACATGATCACCAAACCAAGAACTGTTTGCTAAAGACATTTTTCAAATTTGAATGCACTGAAGAATTTCATCAGGTATTTGGGGATTGCTTACAGACTGCAAAAACAAAGGTGAAATTCATTAAATGAATAATCCCCTCTGAGCTAATGTCGTATGTTCACAATTCATCTGGGGGATGATTTTCAAAGCCATTGACTCTCAGTAGGACTTGGGTGCTTTGGAAAAATCTCAGCCACCCACAACTCTTTGCAGCACATCAATTTTCAAAGACTAAAATAGGCTAATGTATAAAATACCAGGAAGGTCAGACCAACTGATTGTTCCTTTGGCACCCATTCTTTCCCTCTTGTAATCAGGCCTGTTAAATATTAACTAGCCGTCTCCGATTTTCTTAAATGACTCTGCATGCACTTATTATGATCTGTTCTGTCACTGATCTTTCCCAACATACCATTTTGTTACGGACATACAACCCAGCTCCGGAAGGAAGGATTCCTAGCAACGCTTTTAGGCACTAAAACAATGTTTTGGAAAATCAGGCTGCCTTCATAGAAAATAACATTGGGAAGCTGTCAAACTTTGTCAGGTGGAAAAAAGAGCTGCCTTGGGGTCCTTAAGTGAAATCAAGGCGCTCTGCCATTTATCTTTGTCTTCCTCTTTTAATGGAAAAGTCAGAAAGGGCTTGATAAAGCAGAACTAATGGTAGTAATATTGGAGGTTATGGTATCCAGGTTATGCTTCATCCCAACGGGGAAGGGAAACTGGAGTTCTTCCTTACTGAAAGATGAGGCAATGAGAGACATCAGGCAGGGTGACTGTAAGAGCAAACAAACCCGTAAATTGCTCCAGAGGTTTGGGTCCCTGATTTTTTAAATTGGAGTGGGGATGGATTGATCCTGCTGGATTTTCTATACATCAGTATAATTTAGATCTGTGATCAATGTCTCTTTATTTTTTAAACAGTGTTGCCAACCCTCTGGATTTCATAGTGAGTGTCTCAGTACTTGTTTTTTTGTTGTTGTTTATGACCCCAGCTTGGGCTTTCTTGCTTTGAAAATTTCAGCTTTTCATTTAAAAACAACCAAACAAAAAACACAACCCAGATATTTTTAACCTTCCTGGAAGGGTCAAAATCCAAATAAGTGTAATATTTGGGTTAAAAATCCTGAGACCTAAAACAAACAAACAAAAACCTTTTTGGGGGAAGCAGGTGTCCTCATTCATGAATTTTTTGAAGGCTTGGGGTTGGCAAGATGGTGTCTATATCAAAGTTTCTGCTGAGTGTTTTCTTACAGCTTCCTCCATTTCATAAGCGCATCCCCAGAGTGGGTCTTCCCAACAGTTCCTTAGCATGTTTAAGTTGTTCTTGCTGTCCTGATCTGAACAGGGGACTGGGCCTCTTGCTCTTAAAAACCTCTGTCTGTGGGACTCCCACACAAAAGGAAGTCATGACTATAAATGCATAAGCTCTGTGGATGTTCCTTTAAGGTTTGGGGCCGGTCTGTGGTATGATCCTATTTGTGTCTGCGGACTAGTGATTCTTCCCGAGCTGAGCCTGTTCCTTTCTCCCCTTTAGAAGTGAAGATTCTTTGCTTTACATTGTGCAAATCCCTCACTTGTTGTCATTAAGGATTTAGTCATAGAGTTTAAGCCCAGAAGGGATCACTAGATCTAGTCTGTAGCACTCACATGCTAAACCCAACCACTAAAACAAGACCAAAATATTACAACCCACAGGAGGCTAGACTAGACTATTCTGTGCCACAGGCAGAGAATAGACAAGACTGAGGTGCATTTGTAAACCGTGTGGAGGACAACCACAATCCTGATTAAAATAGATGGATTCTGCAGCAAACTCACATGGCAACAAAGGAATTGAAGCAACAAGTGATGATTCACAAGGCCCCACTTAGATCCTTTGATTTCATTATTCCAACTCTGCCTTTGCCCATTTCTATTACATTTCCAGTCTCCATCTCCCCCTGCCACAGCAGCTGCCAGAGCAGGAGGGCTCTGCAGTTGGATGAGTACCTGTACTGTTCTCTCTTGCATACAACATCCACCTTGAGAAGGCTTCAAGACTGATTGTATTACTGATCAGCATAACCCTGCTCCTGTTCTTATTGAAGTCAATGGGCACTTTGCCATCTAATTCAGTGGGAACAGAATTGTACTGCATACACGTATTCTGTTAGGCCAGGGACTAAAAGTCTATTTATCTCTCTTTGTTAGATTGCAACATGTATCAGAGGCAGCATCCTTCAGCTCAAAGCACAGGGAGAACTCCTTGGTGAGGATGTGGGTAAAGAACACTGAACTGGTTCAAGATTGATCCTACTCCAGCGATTGCTCCTGAAAATTATCATTGAAATTGGATTCAACCGAAGTTAATGGGGCATTTTCCATGGGGAAGGACAGCTGGATTGGCCCATTAATGGGAGATTGCATTTCTCCACTGAGGCACTAGTGGGTAGAATTCACTGGTCTGTGTTTATGCAGGAGGATAGACAAGGTGAGCATGAGGGTCCCTTGTGGCTTTAAATATCGGCACTGGTTGGTTGGTTGTTTTTAAACCAGAAGCCCTGATTCTCCAGGCTGGCTGTACAGTGTTTGGTGCGAGAGATGGTGGGCATTTTACACCACGCTTCCTGCTCTACAGCTCTAGGGCTGGTTGACTCTAAGCATAAGTTAGTGCAGCCTCAGAACTTGCGGTTCCTTGAGGTCTTTCTAGATACTGGAAATGGGCAGAGCTAGTAACAACCTGGCCATGCCTCTGGCCTCCCCCAGATGCTGTAGCACCCGTCGCTGGCTTGGTGTGTAAGGTCTTTGGGTCAATTCCTCTAACTGTTTTACCTTCTGTTGTTCACCAGCCCTATCTCTCCGGCTTATTTTTTGTTCCCTTTCCATTGGCAGAGCAGCTACTCTCCTCTGGGACCCCGGGCAAAGCTTTGCTCTAAGTATTATTTTCAGCTTTTCAATCTCCTGTTACACGGTCACGGGTGATCTATTAATATAAAACTTCTCTTGAGTGATTTAACACTGTGGTGCCTAAAGCTGCTCCCTCTGGGTCTGCTACGACCCCTTTTGCCCCTCCATTGGTACAAAGGACCATGAGTTGGCCACTAGAGACTTTCTCTTTCCAGGTCAGATTGGGTTGTGCTGCACTTTCTAGTGGGCAGCTGACGTGCTGCAATTGGCTGAGAGCAACCCAGTGAGCAGGGGATTCGCATCTGGTGCTAGACAGGAGTAGTGGGGCCTTGAGCAGCAGCCTCCAGGTCCCCTCACTTACCGGGCTCTTTTTCAGGCCTACGGGTTACTCCAGGGCCCAGGAAAAACTGCTCCTCTTCCTGCTGAGAGCCACCACTCTCTCAGGACCGTGCCCTGTTGCAGGAGGCGGGAGCGTGGACCAATGTGGCTCGGGGCGGGGGATGATCTGAGAACCTGTCTGAGGGAGGTGAGCCGGTGCAGAGGGTCCGGTGCAGTTTAGGATTCTCACGAGTATGTTTACTAAGTGGCGTCGCGCCATCACTGGTGGTTTCAATACGTGCTATGATTGGTAGAATTGTGGCATCGGTGATGCCACGATTACAAAAATGCTGCTATTATAAATTTGCCACCCCAGGCCTAGGCCTTGTTGGCGGAAGCGATAATTCGCTGCTGCCTAGAACCTCTCATATTTCGTCTTAAGACAATGACCTGGTAAATTGGTTACAAAGTAAAAACAGCAGAATATATAGATGAAGTGGGTGGCAGTATGGGCCAGTGGATAGGGGACAGGATTGGAAGCCAGGAAACCTGGACTCTGACTCACTGTGTAACCTTGAATAATTCATTGTAGCCTCTTTGGGCACCAGTTTCTCCATCTGCCTCTGAGATCTACAAATTAAAAGTCCTTATCTAAGTGAAAATTTATTATCAGCGACACATTCACTGCTGTTCAACCAGCACATGATCTTGAGTATGGATTAGGATGGATCTGGGGGAATCCCTTCTAGAAAATCAATAGGGGAATTCAGTAATGCCATTAGTACTTATGAGCCAGGTCATTTGATGGAACAGTTACATTTAATGTGAGTAATTTTGATCCATTTTCCTGGGAGTGGAGGGAGAGAAGGCAAAAGCTGTTTGTTTAAAAGGGTGTGTGTGGGGGAACTTCTTTAAGCCTTCTAAGATTGCTAAGAGAGCTCGGTCCATGGCAGGATACTAAATTATCCTCACCTTTGTGTGAAGGACTCAACTAGAGAGAGGCTAGTCTGCTAAACTCCTGGTGTTGATGTATAACAAAAAGTTGATTCACTTGTGCATCAAAGGAGAGATTAAAAAAATACAGGAGAAAACTGAACAATTAAAAAGCTGCTGATCAGTACAATTAGGGGAGGCTCAAAGACTATTTATTCAAAAGACTATTCAAGCAGACTAAGGCCTAACCTGCAGTGGAGACTTCCTCAGACTTCAGCCAATAGTGGAAATAAGTCCCAATTTAATAATCAAAACAGGGTTTAAGTGGAGCATGTATCTTGTGCTGGCTGTTTGCAGGGGGATGAATGTCACCAATGACTTTTTGTGGGTTAAAAGTGGTGGGGTCAAACTAGAAGGCAATGGGTCAAATTCTGCCTGCACTTACGCCCCTGCCACTCTGCTGACTTCAGCGAGGTTTCGTGGGCATAAAAGAAGGCAAGGCCTGGGGTTAATGCTGCTTGTGGTGAAAAGGAAGAAGAGGACTATCGCTGTGGGCCCATCTTGTTTTGCATGCTGCTATCTGCCTTCATAATGATCTTTATGATAAATGGACTCTTCCAGTAAACCGATTGGTCATGCATTTTCAAGCACTTGTTAAAATCAGCCAGTGTTTACACTTTATTTTTGTTCCTTTTTGCCCTGTTTAACTGGTGCTGGTCCTAGTGCGACCTGTTCTGATCAGATATTATCCCACAGAGCTAGCCTGTCAGTTCCTGAGCCCTCTTCCCTAGGAGGTGGTTTGTTTAAACTGGTACAAGCCTGAAGTCATTTGTGAGTCACTAGCATAGGTTCCAAAGTTGCTAGTGGTACAGACCTTGTAACTAGCTACTTATCTGAATGCCCGTTTCCCCTCCGGTAACGCAGACCCCTCTGCTCGTCTAGTCATCTTTTAGAATTCTGTCGGCCTGTGGCATAGTGATGCTGGAACATCCTCAGGAAATAATCATTTGGGCAGATCTCGTAACCAGTACTTCATGTGAAACAGCAGAGGGGAAACTGTGGCTTTGGGCCAATCTTCCAGCTGGGTTCTATCACCCATGGGTGAATGAAGGTAAACCATCAGCTTAGACACACTCCAGGGCTCTGGGGTTCAGAATTCCTGGAGTGTGTCTATTTTCCTGCTCTGCCTTCTGACCTTGGACAAGTCACTCTACCCCTCTGGGCTTTTAAATGTTGATCTCAGTGGCATTTATTGTGACTGACTGTGTCATTGCACCCTTCATTTTGCACCTACAGGCTTTGTGCCAAGACGAGCTCAGTCAGTCGCTGGAAGCGTACGTGCTGACTTTTGGTTTTGCTGGTGGGTGCCCCAACCTGTCTCTGCCCTCACTCTGCCCCACTCCACCTCTTCCTGCCCCCCTCCCCTTAGGTCCTCTCCCCTGAGCACCTCCTGCCCCCTCCTGCCTTGAAGGCGAGAGGGGTGTGTGTGTGTGTGCGCGCGCGGGGACAGGTGCTCAGCCTCCCCTCAAAACTGGCAATTTTCAGCATGTTTATACACTTCTTTCGTAGTCTGTTATTGAATGTCTATCACTGGCACCTTAATGTAATCATTAAAACAGTAATGAAATATATCATTACATTTATCATGAATTACTGTATATTAAAATCATTACACTCAGCTACAAGCTGTCTTCACCAACATCCCCATGTAAAGACATTGAATTTGCTCTGGGCTTCACACCTGCTTAGGGCCTGTTTGGGAGCTGAGGGCCACTGATGGCTGTGGGAAGAAGGTGGATGGGAGGGACGAGCAGTGGGGAGTCTTTACCCCTCTTCCTTCTTCTTCTCCCTTCCTCTGGCTCTCCCTGCCCCTTTCCTTTTCTCTTGTTTCTTCTTTAAGTCCTTGCTCCCCTTTCTGATGTTTTCCCCCTTATTTCTTCCCACCCATGTCCCATCTCTCTCTGCTCCCCACCTCCTGGGTGCTCTGGCTGGTGGCTGCTCCCACCCACACTCAGGGGAAGAGGAGGTTCTCCTTCCTTGGGTAGGAAGGTTGCCTAGTAGTTAAGGCACAGGCCTCAGGCTCAGGTGTTCTGGGTTTGATTCTCGGCTCTGCCAGAGACTCCCTGCTTAGCCTTGGGGAAAGTCACTTCACCTCTGTGTGCCCTAGATCCCACCTGCCCAATGGGGCCAATACTGACCTTGCCTCCTTGGCTAAATCCAGTCATGGCTGTGTGATGATGATGATGGAAATGGAGATGCCAGCGTGGGTAGATTTGGGCTGAATTCACCACAGCCTGAGAGAGAGCCAGCACCGCACAGGGGGCAACGAGGGAGAGAGGGGCTCCGGCCAGCTCCGCACAGAGGGGGATCGGGACTTCAGCCCTGCTGCTTCTGCCACAAGGGTGGCTGGGGCTCCTGAGCCAGGGACTTCAGCCCCACATCTTCTGCCAGGGTCCAGGGCTCTTCCCCCTTTCCCTCCTCTCCCCCTCCCCCCCAAGCATGGCGCCTGCCGGGCTCCCTTGGGTCCCCTGATGCCTGCTGTGGCCGGAGTCAAGCCTGGCTGGCAGGGAGCAGCCATACAGGTGGACGCCATGGCCATCAGCCCAAGAGGTGTGGGGTGTGAGCAGGGGCTGGCTGTGCTGCTGCTGATAGCCCAGCACTCCCGCCCATGCCTAACCCTAAGGCTTTTTTGTGAGACGACTCACTCAGCCTCTGCCGGAGCAGGGAGGCAGGAAACAGTTGATCTGAGCCTGCCTGCCAAACAGCTGTTCGCAGATGCGCGCAGGCTACCAGCAGGAAACAGCTCATCTGCCAAGGCACCCGCAAAACAATTGATCCTTAGCTGCCAAGGGGCTGGTCATCCCAGTGGGTGCTGAGCACCCCCTATTTTTTTTTCCCCTGTGAGTGCTCCAACCCTAGAGCACCCATGGAGTTGGCGCCTATGGCTGGAAGACTTTCCAAACAACTTGCCTGCTTTGGGACTGCCTGTGCCTTTGTGGTGAGCTCTCTAGGGCAAAAAGACTCACAATGTTGACTCTCATTCGATTTGTGATCCACTCTAACTCCCAGATCCTCTTCAGCAGGACTACCGCCTAGCCAGTGATTCCTCACTTTGTAATTGTGCTTCTGATTTTTTTTCCTTCCTAAGTGTAGTATTTTGCATTTATAGTTATTGCTCTGAAATCAACAAGATGAAATTCAATTCTCCAATATCTCAGTCATTTTGAATTCTAATCCTGTCCTCTAAAGTGGCTGCAGCCCCTCTCAGCTTGATCTTGCCTGTACATTTTATAAGCATGCTCTTCACTCCATTATTCAAGTCAATAATGAAAATATTGAATAGTATTGGACCTAGGACTGACCCCCTGCAAAGCCCCACTAGAAACACCATCCCAGTTTGACAGTGAACCATTAATGATTACGCTTTGAGTACAGTCTTTCAACCAGTGATGCATCCACCTTATAGTAATTTCATCTAGAACATTTCCCTGGTTTGCTTATGAGAACATCACGGGGGACTGCTAAAAGCTTTAATAAAATCAAGATGTATTGCATCAGCTGCGTGTTCCATATCCACTAGACCAGTATGCTAGCAAGTGAATATCAAGGTAGACATCAAGATGCAATGTTTACTGGGTTGCCCATCCTGTCCCAGAAATCACTGTGAGCTATAATAGATTAAGGGCAGATCCTTACAATTGGGAGTAGGGCACGCACAGGATACACCTGCTCCTTCACAGCTGCAGGAGAAGAGGTAGGAGCTGCAAGATTTCAAGTGTTGGCTGCAGGCACCTCATCCTCTTGGATCCATAGAGCAATCCTTTACCTGTCACTGAGCCTACTTCCAGCTCTGGACCTACATCTGCTACTAATCCACAGTAAGCAGGAGTTCACCCAGTTGTGGAGCGGGCCCCGTGTTTTACTCCAAAATATCCAACCCCACCTTGCACCCATAAAAAAACATGCACTTTCCTCTTTGTGTGTGTGGCACACATCTCAAGCAGAGGAAAATGCATGATTTTTTCGTGTGTGTGTGTGTTAGAGCGCTTCATTTTTTTTGTTTGCCTGATGACTGTGGGATCATCTTCCTTTGCATGGGCAGTGGTTGCTTTTGGAGATCCATGTAACCTGAAGACTTTCGATTAAAAAGCGATCAACGAGGCAATTACAGGATCTGGCTTATTGCTTTTGTTATATCCTTAACTCTTCCAAAATGCTGCCTCCTCCTTGCTTTGTCACTTCCTCTCAGGGTAGGGTTTTTTTATGCTGCAGCAGAATGAGCTTTATGAGCAACAGAAATAGAACAAGGCTAAATACTTAAACCCAATCCTGCCGTCCTTACTAGGGCAAAACTCTCACTGGAATCACAGGGATAGGGTTTAGCCCATGTGGTCTTTTATTTTCTTCAGCAGCTGATCACTCAGAGCTTCCTGGTTCTCTCTTCTGGCAATTGACGTCAGATTGGAGGAAACTGGCTGAGTCTCTCTCTATTGGTATTCAAAGGGGGACTTGTCGTCTTCCCAGAGCAATAGAGTAGCAGCTGACAGGTCCCAAGTCCCAGCAAGGAACCCTAAGTGTATCATCACCTAGGGCCAGTTAGTGATGCGTGTGAATTCAGGGGGGGGGGGAGGTTTATGGGGGACGGCGCGGTGGAGGGGAGAGCTTGGTCAAACGGAAAAACATTTCAGCCCTAAACAAACCAACCTGTGAAAGTTCCCACTTCTTGAATGCTCCTCTTCTGAGGCTCTGCACTCGATACTCGGGTCCATGATCCTTCCCTAAATCATCATGAGGAATAGCACTGTTAACTCAGAAAGCTTTTTTTAAAAGGGCCACAAACCACCGGCTAGCTGCTTCCTGTCATTTCTGTGCTATCAGTTTGTTGGGAATGAAGAAAAATTACTCGAGGATGCGGGGCTCTGCATCGGCTCCTCCACACCCATCTACTGCCCAGCCACTCCGGGGAGGAGGAGTTGGTGGTGGTGGGGCGTAAGGGATTCACGCCGCACTGGGAGTTGGAGTGACTTTTGGGGTGTGGGAGGGGAGGAATTGCTAATTTCTGACGGGAGTGGGTGGGATTGGGATCGTCGCAGATCTGCTGAATTCAGATCTGCTTTAAGGAGAGGCAGGGGCAAAAACCCGTTTGCGGACCTAATCCAAAATCGGGAGAGAGATCACCGTGTCTCGGCTGTGGAGGGGAGAGCAGGCTTCACGGGGCTCTACCCTTTGGAGAGCCTCTGAAAAGTCTCCCCTGACGAGGAAGGCTCCCTCGCTGTGTTGCAGCGTGAGACCCTGGCATGGTCTCTCGTGGAGGGAGGGCTGGGCCCGGGAGACAGTGTCGCAACCGCATGCTTCCAAACGCTGTCCTTGGCAATTGCCTCTCCCCAGCCTGTGGGGTGGGACAGGGCGGCTGAGGGGCGCTGCTGAGATTCCCCTCCCCTGGAGAGGGAAGGTGGGGGTGGGAGTTGTATGTATTTCTCTCTCTCTCAGGACACAGTTCTTGATTATCTTGATTTTGGGAGAGAGACACAGTCCCCTCATCCCAAACTGCCCCAGCCGCTGGGCGAGGGCAGCGCCTGCGGCTTCAACCTCTCCCTCCGGGTGCAGGAATTGTCCGCGGCGCCTTTAACGGGGGTCGTTACACCGGCGGCGGAGCTGCAGGAAGAAGCAGCAGCAGCGGCAGCAGCGCGTGGTGCCCTGGCGGCTGCTCCCCTCCGGCTCCCCGGCGCTGCAGCCCGAACCCCGGGAGAGGCGCCGCTAGAGGCAGCCGAAGGAAACAAATGTGGCCGAGGAGCGCAAGACGCCTCGTCTCCCCGTGCGCTAGGAGAGCTCCAGCGGCGAGCCGCTAGGGCGCAGCGGGCTCGGAGAGCGGCGGCCGCGGGCAGGTGCGGGACGCGGTGCTCAGCGGCGGGAGCCCAGGCGCCCGGGGAGATGGCGAAAGCCTCACGCCCAGGTGAGCTGCCTGGGGAGGAGGAAGCGGGGGGGCGGGTTTGGCCGAGCGGGGAGGCGCAGCTCAGGCAGGTGGGGGAGGAAACACCAAACTCAGGGACTGTCTGGCTGCTGCGCTCTGTGCGCCCAAGCGCACGGGGTCCCTGCCCCGCTGGGGCGCGCGGTCTGCATGCTGGGGTCCCCCCCCGCCGCGCGGGGAGGGCACTAGGGGCCGGGGTCTGTGACTCGGGGGGGCAGCGCTCCTGGTCGGGCTGGGGGTGGTTTGGGTACATGCCTCCATGGGGCGAGCGCCTTGTTAGTTCGCCAGGTGGTGGGCTCGCTGGAGGGGAGCTTGTGTTGTCTCCTCTGCAGCGGGCGTTTGAATGGATCGCGTTTCTCCCGGCTGTGGGGTGGGTGGGGGCAGCTGCGTGTCCATTTCCTCCATTGCACGTCTCCAAATTGCGGTGCTCGGCCATTTGGTCCCCAGCGGTGGTTTTGCTGGAGTCAGGGCTCCAGGCACAGTTTTATTGCACGACTGGCTCCCTTTGTAGCACTCCCTCCCCCCCCCTCTGGTTTTGCCTTGTCATATCGCCCCACCAAGACAAAAATCTCTTGCAAGTCACGCTATGCTAACTTGCCTGGTTTCTGGTAGCGTGCACCTTCTCCTGAGATCTAGCCAGCCATTCCTTCCATATGCAGCTAGTCTGACCATCCTCTCGTATACATAGAGCTATGAAGCCCTTTGCCAAGGTGCAAAGACAAACAAACTTTTCCATGAATGGAAACGCCAATTTGCTCCTCTTTTTCCCAGCTAAGTTTATTTAGGCTCCCAAGAGGCTCTTTCCTCTTGATCGGTGCCTGTAGCATTTAGCTGAAAGCCTCGCATGTGGTTTTCATTCATCTTTACACTTCATTGTTGAAAATCTTGAGCACGGCATTTTGGGGGGGAGGGTGGAGAGAATCAGAGAGCGAGTGCAAGGATCAACAGCTATATCGCTTGAGATCTATTTTTATTGGCTTCCTAAATGATTTCTGCTCCACCATGACGTCCTCTATTTTATACCCCCTCGCTGGAAAGGTGGAAAGAGTGAACGAACTAGAAAGCAGAAGCAGCTTTTTGAAATGGGGTTTTAAGAGATCTGGAGGGAAACCCTGCTTTTTGACAATAATACCACTTGATACGTTTGTCAGTGAAACTGGTGCTTCTCCCCAAGTAGACTTACTAAGCTAACCCATTTGTTCAGAAAAGGCTTGCAGGACAAAGTGCTGATTCCTTGTCTGCCAAGAGGCAAAGGAATGCGACTGGTGTGGTTTTTTTTGTTTTTGTTTTTTGTCCATATTGTAAATTTCATCTTCCTTCTCCCACCTTCCCATTGGATTTGATTACCCATCTAATGGATTTAGAAACATGCGTGTATCACTAGATTGTGTTGCAGGGATGGGTTTAGAAGAATGCTCCACTAGGTATCAGCTGCTGAAAATGAGTTGGGGAAAATCACTGAATTGAGAAAAGGCAGGTGGTGCAATGCACTTGATCATATGTATGGGTGAGTGATGCTGCCTTCTAGTGGTTTGCCAGCAGAAAAGATAAGGAACCTATTAGGGCTACCAGGAAAAGGAGGTTTCTTCTAGCTCCTGTGGAGAGGCCTGTGTTTTTGGAGGCAAAAGGCCTGACTTCACTTGGACTAAAAACCTGGCTTGCAGCAATGTGTGTGCCAGACTTACCTGGTATTGTGACCGCTGTTGTCTGCAAATGGATTCGTTACAGAGGGGAGGACCTTTTTCTCCATCTCGGATTTAAAAGGGATGCTGTCGTGTTTATAAACAAAAGCAAATGTCTTTAGCTGGGAGGAGAAACATCACATTGGGCAGATGCAAACTGATGGCAGCCCTTGAGAAATGGTGCCCTTGAAATAGAGAACAGTCATAATCAACCAAAAGAAACATGCTATTAAACAAAACAAACTTTTTAAACCCAAAGGAGATAATTTGTTTAAAAGAGTGGGGAAAAAAATCCAATTGACCTTCTCGTACATTGATTCGCGTTTCTTTCTCCTTGCACAATGAAAATCGGGAAAGTCTTTCACTGGTGTTTGGGCTGCATGCACTGCAGGGATTTGCTTATTTGTTTAAACTCAGCTAGGTTTGCACAGAATTTTAAAAGATTATAAATGAAGGTTACATTTTTATTGATCTTGGAGTTTAAACAAAATATAACTTTTATGCCAGATTTAAGAGGCTGGTGCCCCCCCCCTTTATTTTTATTTTAAAGAAGCATTTAAAAATGAATAACCTATCCATAGGGACTGTTCCAGAGCTACCTGTGTGTGAGGAGCAATGGAAATGAGCTACAGAAATCTTACTGAGGCTATTGGTATGAACTGGAATTATGCAAATGTACCAAAATATGCGTGTGACTTGCTTGTATTTTACCTGCATGGAAATCGCTGTTTCCTGGTGTCGAGCCATCTCCGATCTGAGACTTCATTGCAAACACAGGGGAAATGACCTTTCCAAGGCCACTGCTTTCAATTCCTAGCATGGTAGGGGTTCAGGTCCACCCACTCCATGCATGTGATCAGAATATCAGATTACATGTGAGATCATGATGGGAGGGAGAATGCGTTTTGGAGGGGCAGACTCAGTCTGTTGCTTGCCTAGGCTGCATCAGTAAAAGGTGTGATTTGATTATTTTTTTAATTGGGTGGGTTCTTCAGATGCTGAGCAATTGGCGTAAGGCCCTAATCCTGCAAATATTCAGGCGTATGTCTCCACTGGGGCATGTGCTTAATCATGTGCAGATTGGAGCCTATGATTTTCAGGATCAGGGCCTATGACTGCAGATAGCACAACAGCAGTTGTGGCTTACTACCTGTTGTCTTCCCATGCTGCAGTGACTCCAATGTTAGCGCCTACCCAGAAAGCCAAATACTTTGTTGTGGCTGCTGGATACTTTAGAGACGGTGCAGGCAGCCCATCCACAGTAGCTGCTGAATATTCTCTAACCTTTTCATATCTTCTATGGATTTGGGGAGAGAGTCGGAGGAGGCGGTGGTGCTGGCTGAAAGGATGGTGAAATTAATTCTACTGTTGGGGAGTCACTGTCTAAGGATTCAAGAAGCAGATCTAGGACATATGCCACATTTGAAAGAAACCATGGAAAAGTTCAGTCAGTGATTTGCAGCTTAGATTGTTGTCTCTCTAATCCCGCCCACCCCCCCCCGTGCTGCTAGTCAGTGACACCATAGGGTGCAAGAGCAAAAATGTCAATTGTTGCTTAAAATAGTCGCTCAAAGGCAGATGTGGCTGTTTTTGTTTTTGTTTTCTATACTTGTTCAGCAAATGTATGCTGGCCTGTTTACACCATCTGCTGCAAAATTTCCAGTCGAAGGAAGTATGGTAGATAACCAGGGGCATGTCATTGTTGAAATGCTATTAGAGGGAAAACATTGGGCCCGATGGGAAAAGACTGTGATAGACCAAAATACTGAGACTGGTGATGATGAGGAACAGCTGCATCTTGCACTCTTTTGAGCCCTAGGTAGTGTTTTGTCGCCATCCCTCTATATCCATGGGTCTCGACTAGGGGTACATCAATTCATCTAGATATCTGCTTAGTTTTACGGCAGGCTCCATAAAAAACACTGGCAAAATCCGTACAAACTAAAATTTCATATAGACACTGACTTGTTTTGTTCTGCTCTATATACTGAAATATAAGTACAATATTTTATATTCTAATTGGTTTATTTCATAATTACATGGTAAAAATGAGAGAGCATGCAATTTTTCAGTAATAGTGTGCTGTGACACTTGTATGTTTATATCTGATTTTTGTAAGCAAGTCGTTTTTAAGTGAGGTTGAATTTGGGGGTATGCAAGACAAATTCAGACTCCTGAAAGGGGTCCAGTAGTCTGGAAAGGTCGAGAGCCACTGCTCTACATGGTAGCCCTTCTGGCTGAGTCTGACTATCTTAATTTGTCTTATGCTCTCTACCGCCTTTGAAAGAGCCAACCATACTCTTGGCTTCAGCAGCAGTGTGCTCCCCTGGTTCTCATCTTAGATGACTTTCTTCAGATGCTGCTGCTTCTCTTCAGTTCCCTTTCCCAATCTGATGGCTGTCAAGGCTTGGTCCTTGATTTTCTTAATCTGCTCCCTTGGCTTCAACTTCTACTTCTGTCCAGAAGATGGTTCCAAAGTCAACTCCTGTCCCTGACATCTCCTCCTCTGTCTGGTATCACATCCCCTGAGGTCTCTGTTGCGTGTCCCAAGGCTTTCTTGAGCTCAGTCTTTCAGAAATGGGACTCATTACCTTTGCCATAACCCCCCTCCTCTCTGGTTTTCTCTCGCTCGTTGCTGACAACTCTGCTAGTCTTCTGGACTTGGTGTCCTCTTTGTCGCTTCCCTTTTCCCTTCTTCGCCCATCTCCCCCAGTATCCAGTCTCTCTTTTCAAACGCTACCTCAGCATCCTCCAAACCCACACTTCTGTCTTTACCCCACCCCTCACCTCCTTGTCTGGACCTTGACAATCTCTTGGCTGGATTATTGTAACTTCCTTCCCGGTTTTCCCTATCTGCCATGGTGAGGGTCCACATCCTTCGCTGTCACTGTGGCCATGTCATGTCCTCTTCTAATCACCCCCCTGAATGTGTCAGTCACTGTGCTGCATACAGGCTCCTTGTCCTAACCTTTACATCCTTATGTGATATTGCACCATGGATCCTTTCTGGCTTCCTCCGCTTTCCCCATTCAGACTTGCCTCACTGCTCCTTTTGTCTCTTTCATACACTTGGTTTCTTGTCCTTCATTCTGTTGCCTGCTATGCTAGGAACATTCTCCCACCTCTTGTCTGCCAAGCTCCCACTCCCTCTTGTCCTCTTTAAATTCCTTCTTTGTAAACCCTTACTTCCAGGAGATGCTTCCTTCCTTTTGTCCTCCCTTCACCCTTTTATGAACCACTCATGTTTGACTTGCCTCCCCCCCCCCAATCTGCAAATCACTGCCCGTGGGCACACCTCTGATTTCACTGAGGTGCAGCAATTGGCTTCTGTGCAGTGTATTGCAAGACTGGGACCTTGGACTATAGGGCTAGAGAGCTGTGCTGACTTACACCAGCTGAGGGACTGGCCTGCAAGCGGTATTTTATACTGTGCCTCGTATGGTGGGATCCTAGTCCACGATCAGCGATCCTGGGTGCGACTGAAATAATGTTCCCTGTCCCTCCAGAAGAGATCGCTGTGTTTGCGAAGTGCAGCGCAAATTTACAGTGCGACATGGACCAATAATGCCCATTGGAAATGAATTCCTCTTGTCACCTAGTCCTCAAAGTAAAGGAGGCTGTTAGTTAGCACTGTTATGGCACAAAACATGGAGAGGAGGTGATGTATGACTAGGAGGCCGATGACAAATAAAGTAGGGGAAGAATCTGGTGCAAATTTAAAGCCACCTAGTATAATAGACTGATCCATTGTGTTTTTTTTTCCTTCCTGTGATGCTCAGTGGATGATAGTCATCACTTTATGATGATGTCTTCATATGCAGTAATCTCAGGCGTTGACCGACATCACAATTTGACCAGTCAAGAGGTAAGAGAGTGCAAGAAGTAAGCCCTGTCCCATTTTAGAGGGGCAGCTGAAATGCAGGCTTGCCTACAGGAGCGCACATGGGTGAGAGGGCCAGGAATTTAACCCAGGAGTCCTAATGCCCCATCTCCTGCTCTAACCGATCACACTCTGTTACCATAAGGAGAAGCCCCAGCAATTCTAGCCAGATGCTGCCTTGGAGTAATGACTAATATTTTTAAATGGGTCTTGTGAATTTCGTACTTGACCATGGAGGGAGAGCCTCGAGCCACTGCCAAAGCTTCCCCATGCTTGTGTGCTGAAATCCTGATCCGCCTGTCCCTCCCAGAGGAGGCAAGAAGATAATTCGGTCACTGTGTCCATTTTAATCTTTGGCTTCTGTCTGCAGAGGCTGCCACCAAGATAACCAATTGTGATTGCTTTTTGGGATGTGGGCATCTGTCTGGTGGGAACTCATTTTGAAGCAGTCTGTTTTCATTCCTAACTCCAGAAGCCTGGGAACAAGTCATTACTAGTAGATGACCCCCTTGATGAGAAGCAGAAGAGAGCAAACAACTGTTTTGAACCAAATCTGTTCTTCAGTTAATTTTCTCTTGCTCATGTAGTGTACCAAGTCCAGCTGCTCAGTACCGCGTGCTGTTCTTTCTAGGTCGATCCTGCTCTCAATGGCAAATCTCCACTGACTTCAGAAGTAGGGGAATCAAGTCTGTGGTGGGATCTACGGGTCACACTGAAGCAGGGCAGAGAGCAGAGCAGTACTGGGCAAGGGAGGTGCTGCCCCTCAAGGCATGCTCCCAGTGGAGGAACAGATTAAAAAGAAGCTGGTAGCCCAGGAGACTGGCCAATGAGCTGCACGTGGCACCGGGAAGCCAGGCTGAGAGCTGTGCCAGGAAGGGGAACAGCTTTGTGAAGGCTGCTCTAGTAGCAAGGACTTGTATCCTCCCTCCTCTCCCGCCTCCCCTCCCAGCCACCTTTGGGAGTTGAAAGTCCAGAGAGAGTGACTGACTGAACAGGACATTGAGAATCTAAGACAGCAACTGCTCCCCAAACAGAGGCACTCCAGACTGGTGGGAAGTGACCCAGGGGAAACATAACGTGGCTGGATTCTCTGATATACGCCTCAGGCCCTGGGTTGGGACCCGGTGGAGTGGGTGGTCTCTGGTTCCCCTATCTTGCCTCCCTGCTTCTTCGTAGTGACCAGTCTCTGGGGGAGCAATCGGAGCATGAGGGGATGATTGAGATCACAGCCAGGGCCCCCTATGGGACGACGAGGCCGGCAGAAATGGTAAGACCGTGAGCTGACCACTAGGCCAGCTGGTCACCAGACTTTCCCACTACAAAGCCCTAATCGAGGATATTGTCCATCACTGTGGAACCTTAATCTTGAGCACAGCGGAGCAGAAAGCAACTGCTGTTGGAACTGTTTTTTATCTAGCCATGGGGTGGCCAACCTGAGCCTGAGAAAGAGCCAGAATTTACCAATGTACATTGCCAAAGAGCCACAATAATACATCAGCAGCCCCCTACCCCCGCCGCTCCCAGCGCCTACTGGCAGCCCTGTCGATCAGCGCCTCCACCTCCCTCCCTGCACCTCCTGATCAGCTGTTTTGTGGCATGCAAGAGGCTCTGGGGGGGAGGGAGAGGAGTGAGGGCACTGCAGGCTGAGGGGATGGGGCAGGAAGGGGTGGAGTGAGGGCAGGGTCTGTGGCAAAACCAGGGGTTGAGCAGTGAGCACCCCCCGGCACATTGCAAAGTTGGTGCCTGTAGCCCCAGCCCTGGAGTCGGTGCCTATACAAGGAGCCGCATGTTAACTTCTGAAGAGCCACATGTGGCTCTGGAGCCACAGGTTGGCCACCCCTGAGCCGGTTGGATCAGACTTTCAGGTGCTCAGCAGTCAGCACCCAGAGATGGGGCCAGATTTTTCCAGAGAGCTCTGCTCTCAATGAAACCCTGAAATAAAAGCCAGATTTTCAGAACCACTTAGAACTCAGTAGTTCCCACCGTGATACTCAATGCCAGACTTTCTCGCCCAATGTGCTGGAGTCTTTTGAAAGTCTGGCTGCTTACCCTGGTGCCTAAATATAGGAGCTGTGCTCCTTAGAAAATTCTGGTCCTGAAGACTATTCCCTCCCCTTCTCTCACTAACGTAACTGTGGAGTGGTTTATGATTTCAGTTCAGTCCTCCCTCTGGGGCTGAGAGCTGCAACCAGTGGAAGGTCTGCATCTGGCTTAGTAAAGATGAGCTATGCCTGTCCCCTGCTTGGTGCACAGAGCACCTCTGCTGATTTATTGCTTAGCAGCTAAAAGCTGAATCAAATGTCTCTGAGCTGTACAAGATCTTGAGGGTGTTTTTGACAGCAAATAAAACTGTTTGTTCAATGTATCTTATAATTAGTTCCCTTGTGCTCTTCGCAGTGTAGTAGATCTTTAATTACTTAAAAGGAAAAGCTGCCGATACAATATTAAAAACTTATTGCAGTGTGTCTGAGCAACCCACAATATACTTTCGTGGTAGCTTAAGCGCAGCCCTGTGCTAGGTGAAGTACACGGGAATGCTTGGGCCCTCTGAGCTGATACGTCTTCACTAGAAATGCTGCAGGGGTACAGGTGTGCCACTGTAGTGCTTCGGTGTAGACACTTACTGTAGCGATGGGTTGGGTTCTCCTGTCGCTGTAGTTAATCCACCTCCCAGAGAGGTGGTAGCTAGGTCAGTGGAAGAATTCTTCTGGTGACCTAGCTGCGTCTACACCAGTGGTTAGGCTTAACTAAGTTGGTTGGGGTGTGGATTTCCCCCCCCCCCCATGCCTGAGCGATGTAGCTGGGTCAACCTAACTTTTAAGTGTTGACATGTCTTAAGAACATACATACATTTGTTTTGTTGCTTTCATCAGAATATGTTAGATCAGAGAGATTCTCAAATGAGAAATAAATCCTAACTCCTTAGGTTTGTACGGTGCCACCATTATGGCTCTTGGCCTTGTGACTGGGAGTTGGGAGATCTGGGTTTGATCCCCATCTCTGCCACAGATTTCATTGTGTGACCTTGGGCAAGTCTTGTAAATCCTTATCCTTCAATAAGGTCTGTGTGGCTGGGTCCCACATAGCTGCACTTACATCAGTAGGTCTACCTGCATGCAGCTCTTTGCAGGACTGAGGCCTTAATCTCTCTCTGTCTGAGTTCACCATCTGCAAAAAGGGGAGAGAATATTATCTTTTCTCTTTGCTCTATCTAAGCTTTTTGGGGCTGTGACTGTCTCTTACTGTATGTTTGTACAGTGCCTACCCCAATGGGGGTCTTGTTCTCAGCTGGGGCATCCCAACTGTAAAGAGAGATTTTAAAGTGACTGTTTAGTATTTGTACATGTAATCTGGCAAATTGAAAATGAAGCCACTGGAAAATAACAATGTGTAACTTTGGCCTCTAGTAAGATTTAGTAGCATAGTTGCTAAATAGCGCTATGCAGAAAGCTCTGTTAGATAACTTAATGGGTAGTCAGAGAGGCTCCTGATAGCCTCAGAAAAGCAGACTAGGAAAATATTATGTAGCACATGGGATAAGAAGGAAGCTCCTCTCATGGATCGGTGACTGGTTAAAAGATAGGAAACAAAGGGTAGGAATAAACGGTCAGTTTTCAGTATGGAGAGAGGTAAATAGTGGTGTCTCCCAGGAATCTGTACAGGGCCAGCTCCAGGCACCAGCTCAGCAAGCAGGTGCTTGGGGCGGCCACGGGGAAGGGGCGGCACGTCGGGCTCTTCAGCGGCGGATCCCTCTCGGAGGGAAGGACCTGCAGCCGAATTGCCACTGAAGAAGAAAGTGGCATGGTGGAGCTGCCGCCGATCGCGGCTTTTTTTTTCCGCTGCTTGGGGCAGCAAAAACCCTGGAGCCGGCCCTGGGCCTGTACTAGGCCCAGTCCTATTCAACATATTCACAAATGATCTGGAAAAAGCTGTAAACAGTGAGGTGGCAAAATTTGCAGATGATACAAAACTACTCAAGATAGTTAAGTCCCAGGCAGACTGCAAAGAGCTACAAAAGGATCTCACAAAACTGGGTGTCTGAATTTCATCTATGAGATAGCTACCCACAGTGCAACGCTCCGGAAATCGACACTAGCCTCGGTACATGGACGCACACCGCCAAATTAATGTGCTTAGTGGGGCCGCGTGCACTCGACTTTATACAATCTGTTTTAAAAAAACAGTTTATGTAAAATTGGAATAATCCCGTAGTGTAGACATACCCTCAGAGGGGTAGCCGTGTTAGTCTGGATCTGTAAAAGCAGCAGAGAGTCCTGTGGCACCTTATAAACTAACAGACGTATTGGAGCATGAGCTTTCGTGGGTGAATACCCACTTTGTCGGATTTCATCTGCCATTTTCTTGCCCAATGTTGATAAATGCAAAGTAATGCACATTGGAAAATTATAAATCCCAGCTATACATATAAAATGATGGGGTCTAAATTAGCTGTTACCACTCAAGAACGAGATCTTGAGGTCACTGTGGATAGTTCTCTAAAAACATCCACTCAATGTGCAGCGGCAGTCAAAAACGTGAACAGAATGTTGGGAATCATTAAGAAAGGGATAGATAAGACAGAAAATATATTGCCTTTATATAAATCCAGGGTACGCCCACATCTTGAATACTATCTCAAAAAAAAAAGATATATTGGAATTGGAAAAGGTTCAGAATAGGGCAACAAAAATGATTAGGGGTATGGAATGGCTGCCATATGAGGAGAGATTAATAAGACTGAGACTTCTTAGCTTGGGGAAAAAAGACAAGAAAGGGGGGACATGATTGAGGTCTATAAAATCATGACTCGTGTGGAGACAGTAAATAAGGACTGGGGTGGCAGGTTTGTATAATTTTTGGTGGTGCCCAGAATGTGTCCAAGTCTCCCCGACCTGCCTAAGGCTCTGGGAGGGAGTTCGGTTGCAGGAGAGGTGTGGGGTGCTGGCTCTAGGAGAGAGTTTGGGTGAGGGCTCTTGTCTGGGACAAGGGGTGGTTGGGGTGCAGGAGAGGGTGAGGGATGTGGCACTTACCTTGGGTGGCTCCCAAAAGTGACTGGCACACCCCTCTGCTAGCGGCTCCTAGGTGGGGGGGCGGGGAGTCTCTGTGCGCTGCTGCCCACAGGCACTGCCCCCACAGCTCCCATTGGCTGCAGTTCCCGGCCAATGGGGGCTGTGGAGTCGGTGCTCGGGGCGGGGGCTGCGCGCAGAGACACCCCCACCCCCTGGGGCTGCCAGAACATGTTGGTTGCTTCTGGGAGTGGCACAGAGTGATGCTGGGCAGGAAGTCTACCTTAGCTCCGCTGTGCAGCTGGGGGCCCCCATGCCCTTTTAAAATTTAAAATTGACTGGGGGATGCTCCAGGAGAGGCATGTGGGGGCAGCAGGCAGGGCTGGGGGAGAGACCTGGCCCCGAAGATTGGTGGAGCCGGGCACCCGGCCCTGAATATTCCTGGAGTACAGGCACCACGGGCCCATATAACTTGCCACCCCTGTAAGGAAGTGTTATTTACTCCTTATAACACAAGAACTAGGGGCCACCAAATGAAATTAATAAGCAGCAGGTTTAAAACAAACAAAAGGAAGTGTATTTTTTCACACAGTGCACTGTCAACCTGTGGAACTCCTTGCCAAAGGAAGTTGTGAAGGCCAAGACTATAACAGGGTTAAAAAAAGAACAGGATAAGTTCATGGAGGATAGGTCCATCAATGGCTATTAACCAGGATGGACAGGGATGGTGTCCCTAGCCTCTGTTTGCCAGAAGTTGGGAATGGATGATAGGATGGATCATTTGATGATTACCTGTTCTGTTCATTCCCTCTGGAACACCTGGCATTGGCCACTGTTGGTAGACAGGATACTGGGCTAAATGGACCTTTGGTCTGACCCAGTATGACCGTTTTTATGTTCTAACTGCAAAGGTCACTGCTTTCACCACAAGTCTGTTTCCAAATGAAAAAGCAACTTGCTCTTTTTTTTTTTTTTAATAGTGGAAAAACTCTCCTGAATTCAAACTGATCATAGTTTTGTTTGAAATTCTAACCTGGGGAAAGGCTTTAATTAGTGCAATGGCATCTATTTTCAGTTAATTTCTACTGAGACTAATTCGTGCTCTTCAGTAATTCTTTTATGAACATGGTGGTGTTTTCGGTAGCTTTGGGAACATTGTCAGTTGTTTTATCTCCATTATCTAGCTTGGTAAAGAAGTAATGTGCCTCAGTGCATTTTCTGTAATCTCTGTGTGATCCAGTTCTGCGAATGCAAACAAGCATAGGGTTTAGTACTGATCCAGAGCCCTTGCAAGTCAGTGCAAGTCCCTCTGTTGACTTCAGTGCATATTAACCATGCCTCAGTGCAGGGAGCTGGACTAGATGACCTCTCAAGGTCCCATCCAGCCCTACATTTTGATGATTTAAAATCAAGCCATTGGGTAGTTCCACTGTAGTAAGCCTTATGTTCAGTAGTATGTACAGTTTTCCCCCTAAATGTGTAAATCCTCTTTTAAGTCATTCTCAAGGCAAGCATAGAATACAAAATAAATGGTAGTGAAAATCTGTGTTCCTTGCACTTCTGTTATGTCAACCCTCATTTCAACCTGCACAATACTGTTGTAACAAACAAGCATGATGTAAGTTGTTTCAGTAACTCCACCAGAAATAGCAATTTTTGTAGGAGCTTTTTCAGCTGGGCAGGTAGCATCACAGGAGATCTAAAAATGTTCCACAGCATCTCAATGGCAGAATAAGAGCCTGCGCAGGAACATCTGCACTGCTATTTTTAGTGCCATAGCGTGAGCCTGCATCAGTTGACCTGGGCTCTGAGATGTGCTGCTGTGGGTTTTTCCTTATTTGCTTTGTAGATGTACCTTGGTTCACAGCTTTGAGCACTACGCCATGCTCTTGTCCCAATTTTTTTTTTCTTTTGCTGTCATATTGTATAAACCAGCCATTTATCTTACACAAATCTGGTTGGCAAAATCCAATTTGTGTTAGGGTACACGAGCACCTTGTGTTCAAACAAGCCAATGCATGTGACAGAAGCATGTGCCTCTTAAAGAGAAATGCAAAGATGTGTGTGTAAAGCTTTTTAACACTTTAGGCACTGTAAGTCTTTCCTACTACATCAAGTGATTTGCCACAGACATTTCCTTAAGACCTTGTCTTAAAACTCCCAATAATGCCTTTTTGAGGTGTATTTCAGCCTCCAGTTTGGAGACTGGTGATTGAGAGGGGATGCTTATAGGAGAATTTGACCGAGGTCAAATAACTTGGATTAAGAACAGAAACCTTGCTAGCAAATGATAATTCCCAGCTTTCTACCCATCCATCTCAAAGTGCTTTACAAACCAAGGCAGGGAGAGGTGAAATAACTGCTCCCACTCCAGTGGCAAAGCCAGAAACAACCCAGCTTTGCGTCCCAGTCCAGTGCTCCATTCACTAGGCAACATTGCCTCCCCAGGCAAACATTCTTCCTGTTTTGCAGGAATTTTTTTGTGTACCAAACACAAACCTAATACCACCTCACATTTATTCTTCTTTTTAAAGGTGAGGTTCCGTCATTTCTCTCCCCTGTTTATTCTAGTTGGAAGGTAATAGTTTACCTGAGGGGAATGAATTTCATTACTTGAATTAATTTACATCATAAACAAGCTTGCTGCATAACAAGTAACTTATTAAAACAATATTTCTAGGTGTCATTAGCTAAGACAATATTGTTCTTGAATAAAAATAGCGTGCCATGGTAAATTAGGGCCCTTCAGCGTTAGTGTGGAGGTGTGTGTTTGGGATCAGGTTTTTTGCGGGTGGGCAGGGGTTGTTTTTAAATTGTGGAGAAAATTGGTTTAATGAAAATGCAGAAATAGCACTGTAGCAGGTGCATTGTTTATTGCCTGAAGGTGACTATTTTCATTTCTTTTAGGAAAACTTGAGCAGAAGTGGTTCTGTTATTTTTGCACAACTTGAGGTAAGGGGGAACATGTCTGTTCCAATTAACTTCAGGGGAAGGGCTTGGTCTCTAAGGTACTTGGTGACTTTCACAGCCTCAATCCTTGTCCCCTCCCACCAAAACAAAACCCTATGTTTTTTGGGGGTTCTGCTCCCTTAATCCAGAGCAATTTGGCACATTGGACATGTGCTGATAGGACTGTCTCAGCTTCTCGTATATATATTTTTTAAATGTATGTGTGTATTTGATTTCACAACCTTAATGTTGCATTGTTGTTAAATGCCAGTTTTTTTAATGTTAGTTAAAAGAGAGAGAAACTGACTTGATGTCCCTTGAAGCCGTCCATCTAGCATCCCATGCTGCCCTGCCAACGTGCCTCAGCCGTGACCTGGAGAAACCAGATCAAACACTGCTCTGTAACACAAGTTGCAGCTTTCATTCATGTGGGTGGGTGGCACTCAATTTTTGTGATTTGTAACTGAGAGCAGAACGTGGCCAGCTAGTTTGTGGAAGAAAGGAGAGTTTAATCTACGTAGACCATTCCAGTCCTCATCTGCTGAGACTGGCCAGGACGTGGACAACCATGATGGTGGTAACTTTTGTGGGGTTAATACAGACAAGATCTGGGGTGAGACCGCTAACTTATTTCATACAAGCATTTAGATGAGAGTTATTTATGGCCCCCAACTATCTGGGATGAAACTTAGCCCTGGTGTAAGTTCTGTCTGACAGCAACAGCAGAGTTGTGTTTAATTACACCAGGCCTGACTTTGAGGGACTGGACTCCAATAGTGACCTGCTAGTAGGGTGACCAGATGTCCCATTTTTAAGGGGACAGTCCCAGTTTTTGGGATTTTTTTCTTATAGGAGCTTATTACCCCCGACCCTCTGTCCCATTTTTTCACAGTTGCTATCTGGTCACCCTACCTGCTAGTAGGTGTGGATTGAGATCTTCAACAGTCCTCTGCCAGCCAGTGCCTTGGAAAGAGAGAGACATATATGATGATGATGCCACAAAAATTGTGTTTTTGAGTGTGCAAAGGAGATATTCAGATGTTGAGCCAAAAAATTATGGGCCTCCCCTGAATGCAATACATTGGGATGAATGCAGTGTATTGCCTGACCCAGCTGCAGGGCACAAGAGTATTCTCCAAGGGACAAGAAGATTGGAACTGGCTCAGTGTATCCTTGAGCCATGTTGAGCCATTTCACTGCCAGTGAGTCATGAGAGAATGCAACTGGCTCTGTATGGCGCTCTGCCTTATGGTTATAGACTTCAGCTGTGAACTTCAACATCTTAATGCTAAGGAAATTAAAGTCTAGTACAGGTAAATTGATTAATGAGCTTATTATACACTAGAAATCTTACTTTAACTGACTTTAACACTGTTCAGGAATGACTTTTTTTAATTACCAGTTTATGATAGGAGAGCAGCCGTGAAGTGTGTGTTTTGGGGAGGGAGGGAGCAACATGATCAATTAGTACACTTAGTAATTACTTTACAATTTTGAAAGACACCCGCTTTCATGAAAGTGGCTAATTGTTATATTTCCTGGTTGCATTGCTTCAGAAAACACAGCAACAAGTAAATCAGATACCTTGTATAATGCACTGATTATTATATAGGTCATCCATCCTATGATATTCTGGGGAGCAATCCAGACTAGTGAGGGGCTGTCACCCCTGCGATCGTGGGTGCCTCGCAATGCCTTGCTGTTGTAGTTCCCACCTGGCTGCTCACAAACAGCCTGCCAGCATGCAGGTTGCAGCCCGAATGTCTGCGTATAGCTGCAGCCTTGGTTCAGCAACTATGACCTCCAGCAGCACCCACCAGTCACACCCTGGCCTCCATCTGCCTTGGTTACTGCTTGCAGTGTGACCCAACACCTTCCCAATCTTGAATTTTCTCCCCCAAAATGTGTTCTGTACTGTCCAGCCCTCTCCTGGACAGTTCAGATATTTTAGGTGTGTGGTCCATGTAATGGAGCAATATACAACAAATTGTTTCTTTTAAAGGAGATACCACACAGCCCTGTTTGACCACAACACTGGCTTAGCTTTGATTAAAGACCCAAAATAAGTTTATTTAACAAAAGAAGGTAGGATTTTAAGTGAGTACAGCTATTAAGGCATTAAAGTCAGATATGGTTACACGAAAAATAAAGATAAAATGCTTCCTAGTACTGAACTTAGCAAACTAAACTTGGTTCAAGGTGAAATTCTTACCATGGGTTTTCAGCAGCATTGCTGACCATGGTTCAGGTCAGGATCTGCTCCTAAGGTCTTACGGCTGTTTGTTTTGTCAAGAAAGATGGGCGGGAGAAATGCCTTGAGGTCTTTTGCCCCTCACTTTTATAGTTCATTCACACTTCGAGAAGCATCTTCCTGAGCATGACCCTTAGTTAAAGTTCTTCCCAGCGGAGAGTAAGGGGACCTGGAGCCTTATATGCAAATTGAAGTAAACACACAACCCTTTGTTTAAGACAGGTGTGTTTTGACCTACCTAATTGGGGTTACTTGAGTTTGAACATGTGCTTTTCACATCAAAGGGGGGATTTCATAACTTTATACATACATTTCACCATACTACTATTGACCAGTGAGTTACTAGTTTTCAAATGATATCTCACAAGGTGTATTTTGCACAAAGATTATTACAATAGTATGTAGGGTGTGAATACAGGGGTGCATTGGGTCACACATCCCTTGTGTTGTAAATTGTGATCTTGTTTCAGTAGTAACAAGAATAAAACAGTCTAGGAAGGGAATGCCCCTATCTCTCCCTACTTCTATAATTCTGTTAAAAGGTTTCACAATATCTGATATGATGATGATGATATCCGACTTCTTGCCATAGAATTTGTGAAGAGCTCAAATATCATATTTTTCAGGAGCAGTGCAAGCTGAGAGGGGAGAGAACTTCTTTTCTAGCTTTAATTAGCAGATGCAACATCCTTGTCCAACCACTTTACTCTTGATCTCTTGCAAACTCTAATCGACAGGGCCAAATTTATTTCTAACTACATGATCTGCACCAGGAATACAGGTCATATCTTTCCCCCTGGGACCATGAGCCATCTTACATCATTAAGAACTAGGGACCTCTTCCAGCGTTTTGAATCAAACAACTTCTAGAGGGCCCGTTATGCAAGCCTTGCTCTCGTGAATAGCCTTTTCTCGTGTGTGTGTGTGTGTGTGTGATATGATTACTACTTTATTATTGCTATCACAGCAACACTTTGAGGTTCTAACTGAGAACTGGGCCCTGTTACGCTAGGCACTGTGAATACGCCTATTACGAGATAGTCTCTGCTGTGCAATCTAAATAAACAAGATAGACAAAGGTAGGGAGAAAGGCAGCTTTATTATCTCAGTCTTACGGATGGGGAACTGAGGCACAGAGAGACTATGCTATGTCTACACTATGGTTTACATCAGCATAATTTATGTTGCTCAGAAGTGTGAATAAATCACCCTCCTGAGCGACATATGTTACGCTGACATAGTGCCGTCCACACCATTGCTTATGTTGGCGAGAGAGCTTCCCCCACGGACATGGGGTTGGAGTAGTTTAAGCCTGTCAGCTTAAAGTGGCTACATTTAGAGAGCTTTACAGCGGTGCAGCTGCTAAGCTCTCTAATGTAGCTGTAGCCTGAGTGACTTGCACAAGGTGTCACAGAGTCTGACAGAGCTTGGAACTGAATACAGGTCTCCTGAGCAGTCCAGTGCCTTAACCACAAAACCATCCTTCTCTCAAACCAGAGTCAGTAGGACTGGTGATGTAATAAGGTTTTGCAGGATTAAGTTAATAAATTGGCAAATATTTTGCGGAAAAATCCTGTGGGGTTTTTTTTGTTTGTTTGTTTTAAATAGCTTTTGTTGGGAGAGGGAAGCATAATACCAACCAACAAGTCTAGGATTGGACAAATATTTGCTGCTTGTAATTGTGAAAATAACTCTAACTTAGGCCTGGTAAACACTTAAAAATTAGGCTGACCAAGTTACGTCGCTCAGGGGTGTTAAAAAATCTTGTGCCATGAGTGCCGTAGTTGGGTGGACCTAATCCCCTGGTGAAGACACGGCTAGGTTGATGGAAGGATTTTTCCTGTTGACCTGTCTATCGCCTCTTGGAGGGGTGAATTTACTACAGCAATGGAAAAACCCCTTTTGTTGATGTAGGAAACATCTATGCTATGACACTACAGTGACACAGTTGCAGCAGTGCTTATAGTGTAGACATAGCCTGAGGACAACAACCAAAATTAGACACTGGATTTTCTTTGTAGCTGGATGAGATGGATAATAACATTTTAGAAGTACATTTAAATGCTGGGGGACGGGGGGAGTTGTCATTATACATTGCTAGTTTAAAATCCTGAATGACATGGTTCATTCATGCTATGTTCAGAAGGAGGAAAACTGAAAATAAGCAAGAAATTTAGCTATATTTCACATGTATCATAGCTTTATCCTAAGAACTTCATTAATTTACTATGTGAACACTATTATCCAACATATGTAAAGCAAAATAACCTTGCTTGATTCCTGAATGAGTTGTATTTGTGCACAGATGTGACAATGGGAGTGGCAAAGTGGAGGTAAAAACTGGACTTGCATAAAGGAAATCCAGTGTGTGCTTTTGGAAAATAGCATTTTAATGTTAACAGTAGAAAGAGTATGTAGTAGAATCCTAATCAAGCAGCACCACGCACACTTGTGTTTTCCTGTTTTTGAAGTGACAACTGAAATTTTAATGGAAGAAAATAGCTGATTGTAATATTGATTATCATAAAATATTTTAAAGGGCAAAGAAAAGTGCATAAATATAGTTTGAATGGAGCCCCTCTCTTGCAAATCCATACAAAACAACATAAGGAAAACCTGACATCATTATTTATTTGATTTTCCTCTCAAAACACTGTAATATGTAGAGAGAATTTTGTTACTTAAAATTTGGTTTCTGTGTAGTTATCTACTTAAATCTAAGGCCACAAACCTCTCTCTCCTATACAAAGGAGAATTAGCCAGGAGACAGGTATATTTGGCTGCAGTAGATTCCATTAACTAAGTGTCGGTAGGAAATTTTAATTCTGGTTTGTTTCATTAAGACGATCCACATTACAATTCTCTCCAAATAATTTCCTTCTTGCAGCTTGGCTTGTGTGTAGATCTTGTTGAGTTCTGAAAATCAAGCCTAGTCAAGATTTGGCAGCTTAATGTATTTGAGGTTTGTAGAAAGTCTATTAGTTCATTATTTTTAATTGTCTAAAAAGACTAGATGTAAGGAGATAGGGACATCGTAAAAGCTGAAATTCTAGTCCAGGTGTAGGCAACCTATGGCACGCGTGCCGAAGTTGGCACATGAGCTGATTTTCAGTGGCACTCACACTGCCTAGGTCCTGGCCACCGGTGCGGTGGGCTCTGCATTTTAATTTAATTTTAAATGAAGTTTCTTAAACATTTTTAAAACTTATTTACTTTACATAAAACAATCTTTAGTTATATATTAGATTTATAGAAAGAGACCTTCCAAAAACGTTAAAATGTATTGCTGGCACGCGTAACCTTAAATTAGAGTGAATAAATGAACACTTTGCACACCACTTCTGAAAGGTTGCCAACCTCTGTTCTAGTCCTAGCTTTATTTATTCTCATCCTTGAATTCTTGATTTCATATCCTTAGTGTTACATTAACACTAGTGTTTTGGGAAGCATGTTGGATTGTCAATAGAAAAGCCAAACTTTGAGGGCTTGATCTAAAGCTCATAAAAGTGAATAGGAAGACTCCAGTTAACTTAGATGGGGTAGGGATTAGGCCCCTCATGAATTGGTAAATCTATCTATAGTAACAAATAGGATATTAATGTTACATGTTGCGCCTCCCCGCCCCCCAAAACAAAAACAAAAATCCATTAACTAGGATCTGCAGATTTGTAACTTAGCCTTGGCTTTGCTATTTACAAAGCCTTTACTTTAGGAAGTGTTAGTCTCCGATGTAAGGCCAGTTCTAGGAGTGGCCCTGAATTGCTTTAAGCGTCTTCTTCCAGGGGTTGCTGTACTGCTGTGCTGCTCGGCTGTGGGGTTTGGTTTTTTTTTTTTTTTTTTGCTCCACTTTGATTGGCTCTGTTTGTTTTTTTTTTTTTTGGCTTGGCTACTGAGGGGAAGAAGGGGGTAACGGGAAAAACATTTTCTGTCATGGCCAGCAAAATGGCTCTGACCTCTCCTGCTCCTAGTGCTTCTAAATTCATAAAGCTGATTTGTTTTAAATGTTTTAAAATAATAAATAATACTAGTTCTTCTAGCACTCTTCATACATCGATCACAAAGTGCTTTACAAAGGAGGTGTGAGTATCATCATTTTGATATCATCCAAGAATTTTTAAATTAAACTTTTGGTTGAAATGTTGCACTTTTGTTTTAGACAGATAAGCACAACATAGTCCTTGTGTTATCCCACGCAGGGCTGGTCTGCATTGCAGAAGGATGTGTGTCTGGAGCATGTGTAGACCTGCTCAATCTAGTTTTGATCTACCAAGCTCATAACAATAGCAATGAAGTCATGGCAGCATGGGCAGTATGATGCCCTGGGTATGTGCACATGGCAATAGCTTGTGCTGCCATGCTTCACAACTATTGTTGTTCGAGCAAGCTTGCTCAAAGCCAGCTGTGATATGTGTACACGTTGCAATCATATTTTTGATTGCAATGTAGATGTACCCTATGACACTTTTTGCCCCCAAGAACCACCAAAGTAGGGTGTTTTCATAGCTCTACAAACAAGTGGATGTTGAGCAGATGAAGTACATTGAAAAGAAGCAGATATTAAGTCCATGCTGAGTCTGGTACAGGCACTTCTGATTGCTAAAAGGAAGGCATGCATCTATCTGTTTGCTTATTTTAATGTATACGGAGATTTCATGGGCTGCTTGGTTGATTTTAATAGTTTCTACTCACGTTAATGAATTTTGTCAGCTTTCCTTGAGAATTGTATTAAATTTTCAAGCCTTTGGTATCTGTCGTACCTGATAGATGATTTTCGACCCTATTGGATTCAATAATTGATTCACCGAACAGTTGATTGTATCCAGCTGAGAGAACAGGGCTGACTCTATCAAAATTCTATTGACTAAATTGCTTTTGCATGATAAAATAAACATTCATTGGCGAAGAAAACAAATATTTGCATTCTGCATGGTAAAAATTTTGTGCTGCAGCAAAAACACTGCATGAGAACTAGATCCTCAGCTGGTGTAAATCAGTGTGTTTGAATAGAGTTACACTGATTTACATTGACTGAGGACCTGCTCCTAAGAATTTAAATGAAAATGTAGCTTGACTCTGGGTGAACTTACTTAAAAGTCAAACACTACTATTTAATTCGTGGAAGATTAAAGTGCTGGAGAGAACCAGTGGAACTATAACCTTCACTGTTCCAAGAAATATATGGTAAAACAGCCCCCTTTACGTTACTGTCTGTGCAAGAAGCAGAGCTGATGCATAATGCAACAGACTGAGAAATAACAAGTAATAACAGAGCTGAAGAGGAACTGTGTGTCACTCAACAGCTTTTCTCTTTCACCAATAGAAGTTGATCCGGTAAAAGAGATTACCTCACCCGCCTTGTGTGTCAAATATTTTGAAGGTCAGAGGAGCTGTGATGGAAGGAAGGTGATCTGCCACCAGATGGGCAATGGTGTAGCAGACGAAGGTGCAGGGAGGTGACTACCATAGATGCAATTATAGAACTTTCATAGGCACCATGGATGCAGGCATCCAATAATTAAAAAAAAGTCAGACCTAGAAAGTTATTGATTCAGTGGTGGACAGATAGCAAGTTCACTTTTTGATTTGGTTAAATACCAGCACTGGTCAAGTTTTCTTAGACTGCTCTCCTGAGCTGTTTTTAGCTGGCTGTTGTACATAGGTTTTAGAGGCTTTTATTTTCCTTACATTCAACAATATGTGGCTTTAAAAAAAATCAATCCTTTTTGAGTCCCTGTTGTGCAATTAGCAGCTATTCAAAAACATTTGGGAAAATACAAGGCTGAATTGACGGGGGGTGGAAGACACCTATAGATCGGCTCAAATTTTCATAAGTAATTAGTTATTTTGGGTGTCTCAATTACTACACACAGTAAGAGGCCTGTTGTTTCCCCCATCCCGGAGGATGTATGCTTAGTGCTTTCTTAAGATTGGGGCCTTTCAAAGCATCTCAAAACTGGCTTCAACTATTGTGAAACCTGAAACCAGTAGTGTCTCTTGAAAATCTTTGGGATGTAAAGAATACTTTGAAAATAGAGTTACTGTGAAGAAAGAATGATGCATACATCTGAAAGAGGGATTTTTGGTTTTCCACACATTTCAAATCTAGAGGAATTTGAAAGCTGATAATCTGCATTTGCCAAAGCTACACTAATTTGATCTGTGAACTTTTTTCATATTTCATGATTTTTTTTGTCATTACCTCTCTGCATTCAGCCTATTCCACCAGCACTAAAATGTATTGGTTTCTAGTTCCTAGATTTTTTGGATGAAATTCAACCATAACTAATAGTTCTGCCCTGTTACGCCTGGCCTGAATATGCATGTGTTTGGCTGTGTGTGTGTGGAGGGGCACAGTGGTGTGTATGGTTGTGGGTTTTTTTTTCTTTTTCTTTTTAAACAACACTATGGGCTCATCTTATATTGCTCTAACCCATTGCTTCCAACAGATGTTGATTTGGAGGGTTCCATTATATCCCTTCTCTCTCCTTTTTTTTTTCTTTTTATAACTGGAAAGCAAAGGATGGCTGTACTCTTCTTGTATCTGTTCTCCAAGGCTGCGGTTACAGAGGTCTAGAGACATACCTCATGAGATATGATTGAAGTCATATGTTTTTTATATTAAAATCCCCAACATAGCCCTGTACAATAAGAATGTAGTACAATGTGATAATGGAAACTGAACACTTTACATGTTTGGAAGATTGTGAGGACTAAATTAGCAAAAGTACCCCTTCAATCTTCAAAGCGTTTTTTGTGATTCAGAAACACACAATGCTAAAATAAATTGAATTTTCAACGATCTAGAGACAACCCTTGAACAGAATTTGATCATCAATGGCACAAAGTCAAATCTCTCTCACACACACACACACACACACACACACACACACACACACACACACACACACACACACCCCGGAGCTATCTTCACAACTAAAGATACAAATTAATTAATTACAAATTAATTTGGTGAGATACAAATTAATCTAGCAAGCGTAGGAAGCAAACATTAAGCTTCTGGAACCAATCAAGAGACTGGAGGGGGGGTAGGTGGGAGGGGAATAGCCAAACCTTTGCTCATATCTGCGTATTTCCTCCCCAAACCCAAAAGGTCTATGCCATTAACCCTGTTAGATTGCCCAGTGTGAAGTCAAACCCAAGAAATAATTGGTATTTCCTTTATTCACCAAACTTCTCAAGGTGCAACCTTCATCAGAAACTTTCAAATAGTCATAAATCTTTAAATGAACATGTATCCACATGGTTTAGTCAATTACAAAATTAAAGAAGCTAAAAGTAGTTCCCAATGCTACACATGCCTTTGAGCCCCTCCCCCCAGCTGTGTTTTGTAAAAACGCGTTTTCCTATCTGTTCGAAAACATGTATTTTTGTGCCCTGCAGCTGAGGGAGAGACTTACACAAACAGGGGAAATTGACTACAGAGGGAGAAACTGATTAGACACATAGTGTATCAAAAGCACAAAAGTTGGGGGAAAAAAATCTCCAAATCTTTCTGTTCTGATGAATGTAGTTCTTTCTTGTAATAATAAATGTACTGATATATCTGCGTGCTTAATTTTTACCTAACGATGTTAAACTGTGGCACACAATTTTCAGGCCATTTTCCTCCCTGCAAGCTGGCTAACACACTCCTACCGTTAGGGCTGTCTACAAGTGGAACTCTAATTTACTTAGAGAAAGGAAATACGTTTGGTCGGGGGGTTGGTTATTTTTGGTTGTTTGCAAGCTTGATTCGTCCAGGGACATGTAAAAACTTGTGCTGAAGTTCCTCCCGAAGTTACTTTAGATCAAATATGCAAGGAATGTCGAACAGCTCAAGGGCTTGATTGAGCAGAAGGTTGAACCAGTTTCACAATGTGGCTGCTCCCTGCTAGGTGATGGGACTTGCCTGGCTCCCAAACTGTGGAAATTGATGGAGTCAGTGATGGGTGAGGATTGGGAATATGCTGCTGATGAATAGCCCTTGCCCTCAACTTGAATGTTTTTTATTTTTGTGACACAATCCTGCTCCCACTGATGTAAGTGGAGCATTTTGCTGTTGACTTAAATGGCATCAAGCTGAAAGGGGGGGGGAATGAATGTGTTTTCATCTTCTTAGACTTCTGTTATTAAACCCTTCTCTTCAGGGGTGCATAACAAACCACTGGAAACTTGCCACAGGTTGAACCTTGGTAAACAAATGTCAAGTCAAAAGCTACTTGTTTTGCCAAATCTCAGTATAATCTTCACGGCTGCAACAACATTCATGTTGCATATTTCAAAGTGCTGTACAAAACCTCACTCATTTAAAAGCAACATTTCCACTGTTCCCACATGAAAAGCACAGTTGCAATGTGCTGGAGGAAGTGGTGTTGGGACTGTGTGGGCAGGTACTGTAGCTCTTGGAGTGTATTGGAGAAAGCCTAGGTGTACTGTAGAAAGTAGGAGGATGGGTTTTGCATTATATTGACTTTTTTTTCAATATTAATCAGCTTGTATATTATTTGAGTGAAGCCAAAGCTGAAACCTAAATGCGGGTTATCGTATAGATGAATTAGAAAGGAAAGATAGTTTTGGAGTTATGCCCCAAACATGGGAAATCTGGGTTGTTTCTGGCTCTGCCAACATACTTCCTGTGTGACCTAAGGCAAGCCACTTAATCTGTCTGTGCCTCATTTCCCCATCTGTACAATGGTGATAGCAACACTTCTCTACTGTGATGAGACGTTGGCCCTGCAGTGGCCTCTAGGGCTTAATAGAGCCCTAGGGAGGCTGAGCAGGAGGCAGCCAATTAGCAACGGGCTGAGAGGAGAAGCCAATCAGGGCCCAGCCAGGCCCCTATAAGAAGAGTTGTAGGGCAGAGCAGAGCCAGTTACTCCCTGGAGCTCAAGGAGGGAGGAGTGGGTCCCTGGCAGGCAGAAGGAAGCTAGTACCCTGGACAGAGCAGTGCTGCTAGCAAGGACCAGGGGAGCTAGAGAGAACTTCTGGCTGTCTGCTGGGATTTGCAGGCTGCGGCCCTGAGGTAAGGGCAAAGTGGGGAAGTGGCCCAGGGAGAGGTACTGAGGAGTTAGAGGAGACGCAGCACATGGCTGCCATCTACAGGATCCCTGGGTTGGGACACAGAGCAGTGGGCAGGCCAGGTTCCCCCCCACCCCCCGCCCGCACACATTCCGCGCCAGCCGCCATTCACCACCGGGGAAGTGGTGCGACAGTTGGACTGCAACACTTGCCTTCGGAAGTGGGGAGCACAGATTGTGACGTGACCAGAGGGCTGTGTCATGAAGAGGATGCGGTGGGCCTTGGAGTGATGTGAGTCCAGGAGCAGAAATTTATAGCAGGTGAGGCACCATCGGGAGAGGGCATACTGACCTGCAGAGCTAATCCCCAAGATGGCCAGCAGGAGGTGCCAGCGTGGTGAATGGAGCTGCATCACACCTGTCTTCACAGGGGTGATGTGAGGATAAATACATCAGATTGTGAGGCTCTCAAATACTGTAGTAATGGGGGGCCATACACCAAGGGCAAGTCATGCCTGACGAACCTAATTGCCTTCTATGAGGAGATAACTGGGTCTGTGGATGAGGGGAAAGCAGTGGACGTGTTATTCGTTGACTTTAGCAAAGCTTTTGATATGGTCTCCCACAGTATTCTTGCCAGCAAGTTAAAGAAGTATGGGCTGGATGAATGGACTATAAGGTGGATAGAAAGCTGGCTAGATCGTCGGGCTAAACGGGTAGTGATCAACGGCTCCATGTCTAGTTGGCAGCCGGTTTCAAGCGGAGTGCCCCAAGGGTCTGTCCTGGGGCCGGTTTTGTTCAATATCTTCATTAATGATCTGGAGAATGGCGTAGACTGCACTCTCAGCAAGTTTGCAGGTGACACTAAACTGGGAGGAGTGGTAGATACGCTGGAGGGTAGGGATAGGATACACAGGGACCTAGACGAATGAGAGGATTGGGCTAAAAGAAACCTGATGAGGTTCAGCAAGGACAAGTGCAGAGTCCTTCACTTAGGACGGAAGAATCCCATTCACTGTTACAGACTAGGGACTGAATGGAAGCAGTTCTGCAGAAAAGGACTTAGGGATTACAGAGGACAAGAAGCTGGATGAGAGTCAACGGTGTACTCTTCTTGCCAAGAAGGGTAACGGCATTTTGGGCTGTATAAGTAGGGGCATTGCCAGCAGATCGAGGGACGTGATCATTCCCCTCTATTTGACATTGGTGAGGCCTCATCTGGAGTACTGTGTCCAGTTCTGGGCCCCACACTACAAGAAGGATGTGGAAAAATTGGAGAGAGTCCAGCGGAGGACAACAAAAATGATTAGGGGGCTGGAGCACATGACTTATGAGGAGAGGCTGAGGGAACTGGGATTGTTTAGTCTGCAGAAGAGAAGAATGAGGGGGGATTTGATAGCTGCTTTCAACTACCTGAAAGGGGGTTCCAAAGAGGATGGATCTACACTGTTCTCAGTGGTACCTGATGACAGAACAAGGAGTAATGGTCTCAAGTTGCAGTGGGGGAGGTTTAGGTTGGATATTAGGAAAAACTTTTTCACTAGGAGGGTGGTGAAGCACTGGAATGGGTTAGCTAGGGAGGTGGTGGAATCTCCTTCCTTAGAGGTTTTTAAGGTCTGGCTTGACAAAGCCCTGGCTGGGATGATTTAGTTGGGGTTGGCCCTGCTTTGAGCAGGGGGTTGGACTAGATGACCTCCTGAGGTGTCTTCCATCCCTAATCTTCTATGATTTATAATGGGAGCTGAGTGAAGTTGTCTCCCCATAACAAAATCTTGCTGCTTCTGACACAGGAGGGCACCCCAAAACAAACAAACAAAAAAGCTCACATCCCCTAATTGTCTTTTTCAATCCTTGAATACTTTTATCAAAGTGTCTATTATCCAAGAACCTAATCCTGTAGCCATTGAAGTCAATGGCAAAACTTCCATTGACTTGCAGGGTTCAGGCCCAAATAACCAGAAATAAATTTATCTATCACATTAGAAGTTTTTCTATATTATGATGATGATGATCCTAAATTTAAATTGAGTAAAAATATTTTTTTAAAAACCCCTACTTATTTAAAGTTCACTTGCATAATATACATGTTCAAAAGTAATTAGTCTTATAATTCTGTATTTAAGTCCATTTTAATTTCTTTACCACTGACATGCCCCAGTAACTTCTTTTTAATAGGTTTCAGAGTGGTAGCTGTATTAGTCTGTATCAGCAAAAAGAATGAGTAGTATTTGTGGCACCTTAGAGACTATGCCCAAATAAATATGTGTTAGTCTCTAAGGTGCCACAAGTACTTGTTCGTTTTTTCTTTTTAACAGATGATCTCTTCATGTTGCTGGAAAGAAGGGAACTTTAGTGCATTCTTCTCTGTAGTTAAGCAAATTTTCTGGGTTTTGCCTGCCATTTATTATAGCTCTATTTGAATGCAAGTTTTCAAAGTGTAATTTCCCTGCTTGAGCAATCTTAAAAGCGCAAGCTAAGATAAATGTCCACCTCCTAGCATTAAGGTATTACACAGCAGGTGGGAGACTATGACAAATGTTACTGCTTGCACCAAATTATGACAGAAACAGCATCAAATAAAATGGGGTATTACATTGACGGCTGCTTAAAGATTCTTTTTAAAGGGGTAGCCACCCTGCACATATGTATTTCCCTGCCACTCAGAAATCTCCTCACTGCTGTGGTAATTCCTGCCTCTAGTAGTCAGCAGTCACCTGTTGACCTGAGGTAGTACATGAAGTTTATATATGTTACGTTGTTGGCCCCAATCCTGCAAACGCTTATCCCTCACCTAAGTTTGCTCACTGTGGTTGAAGACTGCCATAGTGAAGGCAAGCAAGGGGCTAAATGTTTCTAGCATTGGGGACCATAATTAGTACCAGTGCGTATCAAACTCCTGATTTTTTCAGGGTCAGTTTTGAGGAATTTTTGATGTTTAAAAAAATAAAAAAGAATCCTACTTCCAGCATAATTCATATACATCATGCTGGGAAATATCATGAGGACTCCATGCTCTTAAAACTAAACTCTTCTTTATTAAAGCAACTAGGAAGAGAAGTGCTGCAGCTAGCGTTCTAGCCATGTGCACACTCTGACTTCCTGGTACCTGCTCCAAACTCATCCCTCCTGCAACCTGTCATCCTCCCTTCAAATTTTATGTATGTTGCTACAACTTCTCTGGAAGGCATTGAGAACTGCATGGCTTTATGCATATTAAGGTGAAGTAGCCCTACTCACCCTAGCAAGTTACCTGGATTTCATTGGGAGTGGATCAAAGGAGTATTTGAATTTCATTTTAATTTGAACTGACTAATCAAACTCATGTATGATGTAACCTCTACTTCTTCCACTCTACTTAACCAGACACACACATGCCAGGGTTACTACCAGTTAATCACTTCGATGACAATGCAAGTTAGATTATTTTTTAAATTAAATTAACCATATTTTTTATTTTGCAGCCATCCCTTTTAATTGATTGGCTATCTAGTTGTTCTTTGAAATTACAGATTCCTCTTCATTTAAAAATGGATCCAGGACTTCACCACTCGAAAAATGAGGGTAGTAGATTTTTACATCATTCAGCATCTTGGAATCTATCCCATATGTGGGATAAGAGAAAAAGTATATTTTAAAAGACTGATTTGTGTATTTAAGCTCAGACTCTTCAAATTGCAAGCAAGCTTCTGGTGGTTCCTCAGAAGCTTTTGCCTGGTGCTTTAGGAGACCTTTCTGAGATAAGTGACCTTTTCATATTCACAGGTTTCCAACCCTGAACTCCAAGCACACTCCTGTTCCTAAAATATCTTCTTCTGACCCTTCTAGAACCATTGAAACAGACCCTGGGCTAGTGCAAATCCGTGTAACTGTATTGATGTCAATAGGTCCATGCCAGTTGAGGAACTAGTCCATTCATTTTAGAGTCCACAGATATTTCATTTGTCCATTTCTTTTGCTAGGATCCTGGAAATCTTCTGGACTTTGTCCTGTTATTGCCACTAGTGTAATATTCCTAACGAAATCCATTTAAATTCTGTATCTGGCTGGAACTTTCAAAGGTGCCTAGGCACCTGACTCTTTTATGCCCCTTTGAAAAATCTCTGTATATGAGATGGATCTGTGCCACAGAGTTTGGATCCAAACTTTGCAAAAGCTCAGGTTGGTTTGGCTCTGGGATTTTGGTTCTAGCCTGTGTCCTGGGATATGTGTCGGAGGCACATTTCAATCATACGCAAATGTTGTCAGCATTTCTCTTTGAGAGACCATGTGAGCCTGCCTTTGGGTCAAGAGTTTCGTTTGTAATTCGTTATGGTAAGCAATGTCAGGGTGGTATATTTTTGTAAATGGTAAATTAATTTTCAAATTTGTCTGTTTTTAATAATGGAGTGGAAATAATTGATTTGTGTATTCGCGTTTCATGTTAGACTGTTCAATGTTTTCCTCTGACAGAGTTACTCTAAATTATTCAGTTCTAGTGTATTATCTAATCCAATTAAGGCTTGTCAAAGTACCTGAAAGTGTTGAGGTTGTTGGTGGGGTGTTTTTGTGGGGAGGGGAGAGATGAGGTGGAAGGGAATCACACCATTTGTTTAACTCATTATAGCTTGCAAAATCCAGAATAGAGACAGTGTCTCTGGAATGACCCAGTGGTTGAAAGCAGAAGTATCACCATTCATAGATCTGTTGACAGATTGTGGGGTATCATTCCCGTGCTGTTAAGGCAAATAAGAGTCTATTGAATAGCATTGATTGCAAGCACAGTAACAACACTACTTCAATAATCAAAATACTACTTTTTTTTGGCTCCCAGACAAATATTTTCAGTTGCTTTGGGAAGGGATTGTAAGAACTTTCTCATGGTTTACTGCTCTTTCCCTGACTTGGCAGTGAAGATTAAACTGAGATGTTGGTGCCAGTGCCTACCAATGACTTATATTCCCACACAGAGAACCTTAGTTAGCATTTAGCGAAGGCTGCTAGATGGTATATCCCACCATCACACAGAACCTATAGTTCAATTCTACTGTGGTAGTGCTAGGAGCCCCAGTGATTGGTCAGGACCCCGTTGTGCTAGGTACTGTACAAGCACAAGGCATGAAGGCAGTCTCTGCCCCAAAGAGCTTATGAAGCAAGCAGTTAAGTCATCCAAAACCCCCACCTTCACTCCAGTCACTGCTCTCTGCTTCCACTCCATCCCTTCCTCCACCCGTTAACTACGTAGCTTCAGTGCACAGCCTTGGCCTGACCATGTTTACTAGTTATATGTTCATGTGCTGCGATGATTCGGAGAGGGTTGCTGGGGGCTTTTACAGCATCGGTAGCTCTGCCTGGCTTTGGCTGGGTGTATGTCAGATGGCAAATAGTGGCTGTGAGAAGCGTTTTCTGGGAAAACCGTGTGAATGGATGAGCCATGCTAGTGACTTGATATTAGGTGGTGGTGGGTTTTTTTTGTTTTTTGTTTTTTGGTAGTTTTTAAATTGGAGACATTACAGAATTAATTTCTGCTTGTGTGCGCGCATTGGTGTAGTTCCATGCGTTCCTTCCCCACGCCCAATCTCCTACCTATCTCCTTTCATACTGCTGCTTAGCTCCTAGCCTACTGTAGTTTCCACTCCATGCATCTGATGAAGTGGGTTATAGCCCAAATAAATCTGTGAGTCTCTAAGATGCCACAAGGACTCCTTGTTGTCTCTACACTTTGCTTGCCCCATCTCACGCTATTAGTATATGTGCCACCATAAGTGCAGGAGTTAAATTTAATGCCCTTGCTCTTGGCATTAATGAGGGAGCCGCAATGCCCTATAATGATGGCTTGACGTTAGAGGGGGCCCTGTTAGTTGTCTCCGCAGCGGGTGTCCTTGCAGTCTAAAGGTACGCTTAAAAATAGATGTTGATTCCTCAAAACACTTTGTAGAAATGTTTTCAGTTTTTGACTATGTTCGTATTGGGAAAGCTTTCTCTGGTCCAGCATGGGAAGGAAGGAGGGAGGCTGAGAGACACACCCCAATAACTTGGGCTAGGGTACTCACCTGGCATGTGGGAGACCCAGATTCAAGTCCCTGCTCTAAATCACTCAGGTGTTTCCTTTTTCTTTTTCTTTTTCTTTTTCTCTTTTTCTTTTTCTTTTTCTTTTTCTTTTTCTTTCTTTTTCTTTCTTTTTCTCTTTTTCTTTTTCTCTTTTTCTTTTTTTCTTTTTCTCTTTTTCTTTTTCTCTTTTTCTTTTTTTCTCTTTTTCTTTTTTTCTTTTTCTCTTTTTCTCTTTTTCTCTTTTTCTTTTTTTCTTTTTTTCTTTTTTTCTTTTTTTCTTTTTTTCTTTTTCTTTTTTTCTTTTTTTCTTTTTCTCTTTTTCTTTTTTTCTTTTTTTCTTTTTCTCTTTTTCTCTTTTTCTCTTTTTCTCTTTTTCTCTTTTTCTCTTTTTTTCTTTTTCTCTTTTTTTCTTTTTTTCTTTTTCTCTTTCTCTTTCTCTTTCTCTTTCTCTTTCTCTTTCTCTTTCTCTTTTTCTTTTTCTTTTTCTTTTTCTTTTTCTTTCTTTCTTTCTTTCTTTCTTTCTTTCTTTGTCTTGGTTTCATCCTGATGTGGAACAAAACCAAATTTTGGACCTTAAAATCTTTTTGTAAAACTGATTTATTGTCTTCTGGCCCGTTCGACTCGCAAGTGCCTTTGCTGTGCCTGTCAAGCTGTTCAGTAGTCTTGATGCTACTGCTTTGGAGCCCTCTACTGGAACTCGGACTGAATCGTCTGTGGTGATGGAACAGTTGCCCCATGCAGATTCTGCATCAAGAAAATATGATGTGCTCCTTCCCCAGCTGTGAATGGCACACAGAATTGGCACGCAGGCTACAGCAGAATGACCACGAGTCCTTTTGAGATAGGCAGTCCAGTGCTCTAGACTTTCTTCCTCTGGCATGCAGCGGTAGTGTAAACATTGACGGTTTGCTTGTTGATGAGGGACTCTAAAGAGTTTCTTTCAAAAACTCTCATTTTAAAATCTTTAAAGACTTTCTAGCTAGGAAATCCTCCCCCCTGCCCGCAGTGGTTTGCAATACTACTAGCTTAATATATTGTGACAAATTATTTACTTAAGCCTGCAACTTAAGACCTGATGTGTTGCTTCACTTGGCTACTTGGACTTTTGCTAATAAATGACTGAGCAGAAAGCTTTAATTTGAGTTATGGAGCCATGAAAATAGTAACACAAATAACCCCTGATGCATACAAAACAACCCATCATGGTTCATCTACCCAATAGCCTGTCCAGCTTGAATAGTTAAGTGTCCTTGCATTTGAGAAAGCTCTAATTACCCCTCAAATTTCACACACAATCCTGTGCAATGTGAGGATGTGCTTATTTTGTCAACATCACTCAAACTGTACTAGAGATGGATGAAACTAATAGGATTAGAGGGTTTGTAAACTCATGAACTATATATAACATCATAGGGCCTGATCCTGCAAGCCCTTAGGTGCATGCTTAACTTTACACAGTCCTGTTGACTTCAGTGGCACTACTTGTGTGCATAAAGCTAATCTCATGAAAGAGGGCTTGTTGGAATGGGGCCACAGTTAGCAGGATTCATATAACTCATCTGAAGTCACAAATGTGTTTAAATGGAATTTAAATCCCCAATTTTATTTACAAAGATGTTTTTTAAATTCTAACTAAAGACTATGGGAATGCATCAAGGGAGGTTCTGTGTTATAGCCTCCCTATTTATTTGTATAGCAGTAGTACCATTTGAGCATCCCATTATGCCAGCCACTATATAGGCATGAGAGATGGGTTCTACTGGGTGGATGTCCTCTATGCAGTATTGTGTTAATTAGTTCAATGCAATATTTCTTTCCCTGTTTTGCCTCTGTTTTTCTGTCTATTTGTCACTGCCCATTCTCTGCTCTCCACCCCCATCTGTATTCTTTCCCTTTGCTTCTTCCGTGCCCCCATTTCCCCCTAAGTAGAATGCAAACCTGGTACTGTTCAGGTCAAACTGGAATTTGTCTGCAATTAAATGAGATGCATTGCACTGGCCCATCTGTACCCTCACAGCTACTGCTCTTAGGCAGGAAGAAATGAAAAGTAGATTTATTTTTTTTTTAAAAGCCCAGGAGAAATTTTGGCTCCATTGAAGTTGATAGCAAAACTCTCATTGACTTCTATGGAGCAGAGATTTCACCCCAGGAATTTGGGGCCTGATTCTGACACGGGTCAAATACTCATACTTGTGGGAGTTATGGGCATTCTTATGTCCAGTTTTGAGAATCTATAATGTCTCAGCAACAGTTTGGCTTTATGAAATTCTGACATGCTCATAACAGTTGCTAATATCACACAAGTGATGTGAGATCCAACTATAAAGATGTTGGCACCTACAGGTCATGCTCTGAAAATATCCATGTTAGCCATGGTTTTGAATAAATGATGAGAGACTTTAGTGTCAAACACGTGAATTGTGTTGCACAGTTGTTGCCCTAACCTGACTGCTAACTGGTCAGTAAATCTGATAATTTAAAAGAGAGCTCACTGATTTCTGAGCAACAGCAGATATGATTTCCACTGGGTTTGCCCACGTTTTGGGAAAATCTGGTCTTTTGATCTTGGAAATGAAATAAAATATGAGCCAATTGAAACCCTAAATTGAATCAGGGAATCCAGACAACTCCAGTGACTAATAGAGCCCTATTAAGGTGGATAATCCATTGGCATGGAATGAAACAAACAAAGGCACTGAAGGGGGTGCTAAAAACTCAGCCAGCAAATAAACGCTGATGTTATGAACTGCTGCAACTAGTTTAGAGATTTGTTCTGCAGATTGCGACTTTGTTTAAGTTGTTTCTAAAACCAGTAGTATTCCTAATGGAATATAATATAAGTGATGCTCCCAAAGGTGTTTTTTTGGCTGTTCTTCTTATGGAAAAGAAATCAAATTTCATCCTGTAGGAATGTCCGCAAGGGGTTTAATGATAATTTTTCCCACCCCGTTCCTGCATCAGAATTCCAATGCTGCTGGATGTGCCAACTCCTTCGTTTTGTGCCAGTGCTCTTACTCATTTCCAGCCCTTCTAATGGCATTGCTTTGCAAGGGAACTGTTACTTTTATTTATTTGTTTATTTATTTATTTATTTATTTTTAGCTGACCTGGTGTTTTACCATTTTCAGAGCACATTTGGAGACTTACTAGCCACAGCAAGGGGTTTGTTTTTCAGGCCTCCGTGTAATACGGTCTCTAGGTTCCTTTTGTGCCCTACTTACAAAGGCTAGTGTATCCAACACAGAGTAAATATGAAATGATCAGTCTTCCTTGTTCTTCCAGTACAGCCCATACATTTTAATCTTTATTAATATTTACGATGGCTTAAATGGAAGCTTTGAACCACTGAACATCTCATTAGTGCTTATGGGGATACAAAAGAGAATATTCTCCCAGGTGGCAAATGATATGTATGCTCTGGCTTGCAAGTCCTTAGACTTGTTGCAGCTGTGGGTTAAAGGGTGGGAATTTTCAATGGTGTTGTATAATGCTGGTTTTTAAATTGGCACTACAGCTGGTAACTTCAATCCATTCCTTTTCACATGTTTAAGTGGTTTGCTGAATTGGGTCTTCAGAATTTGGTAGCAAAGAGTTTGAAAGCTCTGTACAAAGCAACTTTCATGTGTGCCTCTATATGCAGATGTGTAAACATTTTTGTCGAGACTGCAAGGCAAAGCAGTGAATATAATGTGTGTGATCTTCAGGGATTTTTATTGGCAGCCAGTGTTAAACAGCACATGAATTAGAAAGCTGGACCCAATGCATCTTTTATAACTTCCCACGCAAAGCGTCACTGCCATTTCCCCAAAGAAGAACCTCTTTAGAACATTGTAGCTTTCCTAAAATGTCTCCAATTTCTTTAGTGTGAATTTTTGCTTCAGGCTGCAGAGTCCATCGTGCTGATTTCACGTAATGCCAAAACGTGACAGAGCCAGACACGTGGTGTGACGGTCCCGTTAGTCAGCTTTACTGTCTGTGAACCACCTTGTCTGGGCTTTGGTTGCTTTCAGTGCTAGTTGCAATAACTTAGTCCCATTTTGTCTTTGTTTTCTCCAACAATTCCCTAGGGTGGATCTTTTCATAGTTGAGAGAATGAAGGTTCTTTCTATTGCGTAGCCAAACAAATGGTGCCTTCTCTCTTGTAAGTTTCCAAGGTGGGAATCTCACAATTCACAGAGACCCATTAGTGGGCAAGAAATCACTGAGACTTTAATTTTGTGTTCACACACCTTGGTTGCCATCAGTGCAGCTGATATCTAGCACAAGAGGTGCGGGGATTGGGCCCCAGAGGCTGGCTTGAATGGATGGAAATTATAATGTAGAAACTGGTATAGCTAATAGCTAAACTGTGCTTACCTGCTAGCTTCACCCATGCTTGTGAACAGCTGTGCGGATAACACCTAGGTTTTACTTAGTGCTTTACAAACATGAACTGATTCTCTGGGTAGATGGTAATTTACTTTCAACAACTGCTGATCTAGGCCGGTATATGAGAGTCTGAAACTCATTCCTAATTCCCCTGTGCCTTCCAGTCTCCTTACATAATCCTCTTCAGGCATAAAATATGTAGCACAATTACACCCAGTTAGTGTATCTGCATTTTCTTTTCTATAAATGGCATATTATGTAACCATTCAATAAAGCTTCACTACCCTTTGTTACTGCTGCTTCCTGTTATGAGGTTAGTACTGCATATTTGTTCTAATAGCATGGGGGCTAGCAGAGCTCTGACTTTTATGGCTTCTGGCTGTAATAAGCCCTTCCAAAGTTCAAGGAAGTGAGAATCGTCATCCTTCACTGTGATGGCTTCCCACTTTCTAGATATTGTTTCCCCATCCATTCCTATCCTAGAATTTTTTTAATATGGCCTAGTTTGTGGCTGGATTTTTTTTTGATTGCAGAGTATTGACTTTTATATAATCCAAATACCTAGGCTACAGTATTACCATCTCCAAATAATGAAAAACCAAGAGTCTGGTCCTCCCTCCACCCTCAATCATGAGATTGATTTTTAAATATGAGTTGTGTTTTGTGTGCGTGTGTTTAATCACACACTGGGTTCTTTCTATTTGCCTGCTTGTTTCTGAGCCATTAGGATGCACTTGCTTCATGTTTTAAACCATTTCTCTGTAACCACAAGAGCTAGAAACTTACTATTTAAAAAAAATAAAAATAGAGATTGTCAAGCAATATTATGATTCCAGAAGCTGGGACCTTAAGAAAAACACTAAAAATGTGAGTGCACGCTCTCTTTCTCTCTAGCAACATTGGGTTTGCATTTTAACTAATTAATTCATAACTGTGTAAAATGCTAATTGGATGAGTAAACGAAGAAATCTAATGGCAAGTCAAGGCTATCAGTCACTCAAGGTGGCACACGTTTACTTGAATAGGAGTGGTAAAGATGCAAAGATGTAACTAAAATTCTGGTTGTTTTCAGCGTTTGCATTAAACAATAACTGCATCATGACTAACACATGCTGTAACTGGTGGAATGTGGAAACTATTGAAAACAAGTGCTAGAAGTCTAAATGGGTGAGCTAAAGTGCCAGGCATTAAATGAGGATATTGATATAATAGGCATTATGGAAACTTGGTGGAATAAGGGATAGTCAGTGGAACACGGTAATATGAGGATACAATAATATATAGGAATGACAGAGTAGGTTGCTCTGGTAGGGCGGTGGCACTATATGTGAAAGACAGGATAGTCAAATGTAGTAAAAATCTTTAAATCCTTCTGTATCCCATATATATACCTGCCCCTGGAAATTTCCACTACTTGCATCCGAAGAAGTGGGTATTCACCCACGAAAGCTCATGCTGCAAAACGTCTGTTAGTCTATAAGGTGCCACAGGATTCTTTGCTGCTTTTACAGATCCAGACTAACACGGCTACCCCTCTGATACTTGACACCATGCAAGGCACTGCATTTAGCCGTATGGAGTGGAAATCCATCAACCTCATGAAGAAACTTGCACAAATACAGACAGACATCATCTTCCTTTCCAAATGCAAACGGATGGACATCATACCAAATGGACTAAAGGTAAAAAATCCACTGCTATCTACATACTACACAGACCACAGTGAGAGATTATGCCATACTCTATCAAAGAAACTGAGGAACCACCTGATCAGCATCCTATACAGCAAACAGGAAAACATCAAAAAAGAGCTCTCCAACCTGGAGACTCTCATCAATAACCAAACTTCCATACAAACGGACTTCACTAAAATAAGACAGGAGATCTACATTACTTACACCTCTCTACAAAGGAAAAAGGACTGTAAGCTGTCTAAACTCCTACCTGCTACGTGGGGCCACAACCATGGTACCCCTAACCCACCCAGCAATATCGTCAATCTATCCAGCCACACACTCAGCCCAGAAGAAAAGTCTGTCCTATCTCAGGGACTCTCTTTCTGCCCTGCCACCTCCACCAACATGATACAGTTCTGCGGCGATCTGGAAGCCTACTTTCGCCGTCTCCGACTCAAAGAATACTTTCAGGACAACACTGAACAGCGCACTGATACACAGTTACCCTCCCACCAACAGCACAAAAAGAAGAACTCCACATGGACTCCTCCTGAGGGTCGAAATGACAGTCTGGACCTATACATTGAATGCTTCCGCCGACGTGCACAGGCAGAAATTGTGGAAAAACAACATCGCTTGCCTCATAACCTAAGTCGTGCAGAACGCAATGCCATCCACAGCCTCAGAAACCATCCTGACATTATAATCAAAGAGGCTGATAAAGGAGGTGCTGTAGTCATCATGAACAGATCTGACTACCAAAAGGAGGCCGCCAGACAACTCTCCAATACCAAATTCTACAGGTCACTTCCCTCAGATCCCACTGAGGAATACACTAAGAAACTGCATCATCTACTCAGGACACTACCTACACTAACACCGGAACAAATCAACATATCCTCAGAGCCCCGACCAGGGTTATTCTATCTACTACCCAAGATCCACAAACCTGGAAATACTGGACGCCCCATCATCTCGGGCATTGGCACTCTCACTGAAGGACTGTCTGAATATTTGGACTCTCTACTCAGACCCTATGCCACCAGCACTCCCAGCTATCTCCGTGACACCACTGATTTCCTGAGGAAACTACAATGCATTGGTGACCTTCCAGAAAACACCATCCTAGCCACCATGGATGTAGAGGCTCTCTACACAAACATCCCACACACAGATGGAATACAAGCTGTCAGGAACAGTATCCCTGATGATGCCACAGCACAACTGGTTGCTGAGCTCTGTGCCTTTATCCTCACACACAACTATTTCAAATTTGATGACAATATATATCTCCAGATCAGTGGCACCGCTATGGGCACCCGCATGGCCCCACAATATGCCAATATTTTTATGGCCGACCTGGAACAACATTTCCTCAGCTCCCGTCCACTCACGCCCCTTCTCTACCTACACTACATTGATGACCATCTTCATCATCTGGATCCATGGGAAGGAGACGCTGGAAAAATTCCACCAAGATTTCAACAGCTTCCACCCCACCATCAACCTCAGCCTGGACCAATCTACATGGGAAGTCCACTTTCTAGACACCACGGTGCAAATATGTGATGGTCACATTAACACCACCCTATACTGAAAGGCATAGCGGTCGGTAGGTTATCTTCATGCCTCCAGCTTCCATCCCGGGCACACCACAAGATCCATTGTCTACAGCCAAGCACTGAGGTACAACCGCATCTGCTCTAACCCCTCAGACAGAGACCAACACCTACAAAATCTCCACCAAGCATTCTCAAAACTACAGTACCCGCACGAGGAAATAAGGAAACAGATCAACAGAGCCAGACGTGTACCCAGAAGCCTCCTACTGCAAGACAAACCCAAGAAAGAAACCAACAGGACTCCACTGGCCATCACATACAGTCCCCAGCTAAAACCCCTCCAATGCATCATCAGGGATCTACAACCCATCCTAGACAATGATCCCACACTTTCACAGGCCTTGGGTGGCAGGCCAGTCCTCGCCCACAGACAACCTGCCAACCTGAAGCATATTCTCACCAGTAACTGCACACTGCACCATAGTAACTCTAGCTCAGGAACTAATCCATGCAACAAACCTCGATGCCAACTCTGCCCACATATCTACACCAGCGACACCATCACAAGACCTAACCAGATCAGCCACACCATCACTGGTTTATTCACCTGCACGTCCACCAATGTAATATATGCCATCATATGCCAGCAATGCCCCTCTGCTATGTACATCGGCCAAACTGGACAGTCTCTAAGGAAAAGGATAAATGGACACAAATCAGATATTAGGAATGGCAATATACAAAAACTTGTAGGAGAACACTTCAACCTCCCTGGCCACACAATAGCAGATCTTAAGGTGGCCATCCTACAGCAAAAAAACTTCAGGACCAGACTTCAAAGAGAAACTGCTGAGCTTCAGTTCATCTGCAAATTTGACACCATCAGCTCAGGATTAAACAAAGACTGTGAATGGCTTACCAACTACAGAACCAGTTTCTCCTCCCTTGGTTTTCACACCTCAGCTGCTAGAACAGGGCCTCATCCTCCCTGATTGAACTAACCTCGTTATCTCTGGCTTGCTTCTTGCTTGCATATATATACCTGCCCCTGGAAATTTCCACTACTTGCATCCGAAGAAGTGGGTATTTACCCACGAAAGCTCATGCTGCAAAACGTCTGTTAGTCTATAAGGTGCCACAGGATTCTTTGCTGCTTTTACAGATCCAGACTAACACGGCTACCCCTCTGATACTTCTGTATCCTAGATAATCCATGCTTGAACAAAGATTCTATCTATAATGAATATAGCAGGAGGAATATACTACTGATCATGATGGTGACAGTTGTGAAATGCTCAGGGAGAGTAGAGAGGCTGCAAAGGCAGAAAACACAATAATAATGGGGGATTTCAACCATCCTCATATTGACTGGTTGTATATATCCTACAGGAAGGGATGTAGAATTAAAATTTCTAGACACCATAAATGACAGCTTGTCCTGGAACAAACATAAGGAAGCACTTCTTCACACAACACACAGTCACCCTGCAGAACTTGTTGCCAGGGGATGTTGTGAAGGCCAAAAGTATAATTAGGTTCAAAAAAGAATTAGATGAGTTCATGGAGGATAGATCTATCAATGGCTATTCGCTGAGATGGTCAGGGGGACAACCCCATGCTCCAGGTGTCCCTAAATCTCCAACTGCCAGAAGCATCTGGTATTGGCCACCATCAGAGCCTGGAAACTGGTTATATGGAGCACTGTGGCTCTCCTTATGTTTTTAAGGTGTAGAAGGGACTATTTTTCCCCCAGTTGAATGAATAGCCGGGGACTGTGTGTTTTTTGTGTATTTCAAAAGTATTTTACACTTGGAAGGTGCCAGCTAGGGAGGTGCATATATAATCAGACACTGGCTTCTTGTCTACACACAAACTTGGATCAATTTAATTAAACTGGCTTAATAAAATCAGTGCAAACACTCTTGCTTTGATTTTTAAGAATAGCTTATTTCAATTTAGTTTAAACCAGGATCCTAATTGACTTAAGATAAATTGAAATGAGCCTGATTTAAACCAAAATAAGAATTTCCACACAGCATTTTGCACTGGTTTAACTAAATCACATCTTAAGCTATATTGGTGCAGCTTTGCATGTATGTGTCCAACACCTAGTAAAATGGGGCCATGATCGCCGTTGGATCCGGTTTATTTTAATGCACATCAGAACTTTTGGGCCCCGTTGAGACTAAGATAAAAGGGGTGGTGCTAGCTAACACATGCCAACAGCATACTTTATCCTAGTCTAGGCAACACCAGCTCCTGTTCCCTGCAAGTCTCAACAGGCACAAGGATAAGAAGCCAAAGCAAGGCAGGGAGAATGTGAATGAAAATTTTGCATGCTTTTTATAAAGCACAGTAAAGCAAAATGAAGTATTGACCAATGTCTGTGACCTTCCTCTCTGCTATGAGTGCTAAGACTGTATTTTAGGGTTGGTAGAATCTTAGGATTTCATGAATGAAAATCTACTTGAGATGCATACTCTGCGGGCAGTAGTACTACTGCATCTGTGTGATACTCACAGGAACTTGGGTTCTGCATGTGAGTAACTTCACTCTCATGAGTAGTGTCCTTAGGAAGATGCCAGTCACATATTTTCCTGCTGTTTCAAGCAATACCAGAAATAGAAAGCTGAGGGTTTTTTTTTAAATTGTGCAATTAGGAAACCTGAAACTCCAGGGGCCAAATTTACAAAGGTATTTAGGTGCCTATGGATGCAGATTGCTGCCTGGTGAGATTTTCAAAATCTCTCAGTGGGAGGTAGGTGTTTTTGAAAATCCCTTTTAGGCACTTGTCTCCATCTTCAGGCACCTAAATACCTTTAAAAATCAGGTCTTGGATTTCCAAGGGTGTGTACCTGCTCCAGCTGAAGTCAACTGGGATTTTTCCACAAAGCTAGAAGATGGGCTGCCTTTGTATGAAGCTTTCTTAGAGAACTCTGGCAAAAATAAAACCTGAATGTACATTAGCCTTTATTTGTGGCTTTAGTTACTGGTGTGTACTGCAGTTTGGGAGCTGTTTCTATGGCAACTATAAGTCAACATGAATTCCTCGTAGTACTGAATCTGTAGATGTGGCTTGGCCTATGGAAGGTTCATAATTGGGACCAGTTCTGGGTCTATCAAATACCTCAGTGTATTATCACCTTAGTGAATGGATTCAAGCCCCATACTGTCCTCAGTGTGCTCTAAGGTTTTGATCTGGATTAGCGCAGCAGTTTTCTCATGTTCATAGGAGAGAGTCAGGAGAAGCCATCGGGAAGGAATCCCGTCTCCTAGCTTTCTATCCATTGGAACACACTGCTTCTCCAATTACTATAATGCTTCATATAATGTTCTGATATTCTTTTCCTTATCAGAGATGCCTTCCTTTCTCTTTAATAATAATAATTTGAGATATACCTATCTCATAGAACTGGAAGATACCCCGAAAGGTCATTGAGTCCAGCCCCCTGCCTTCACTAGCAGGACCAAGTACTGATTTTGCCCCAGATCCCTAAGTGGCCCCCTCAAGGATTCAACTCACAACCCTGAGTTTAGCAGGCCAATGTTCAAGTCACTGAGCTAGCCCTCCCCCCAGAGACCTAAGGCTGTTTAATGAATTCATTAACTTCTAGTGTATGTTCTAAGATTTTAATTTTGAAATAATGGATTCTTGTTTGAATAAGCTTTCTGAAAGTTTTAAATATTTCATAAATAAAATTTTAATGTAGACATTGTCACACTTTCAAAAGCACTCGTGTGACTTCAACTTATGTGCCTTAATTGACAATGGGGGTTAGCATTCTAAGGGGCAGATTTTAGGCCCCTGGAGATGCAGAGATGAAATTTAGATGGAATATATGAGTGGAAGCAGGAGCGCTGGCAGCCTTTTTGGCGCCCTAGGCGGCGGAAGGTCCCGCCTCCAAAATGGTGCCCCTGACAGAGGCGGTGGAAGGTCCTGCCCCCGAAATACCGACGACGACCGTGGCGGCCGGATGTTCGGCCTCCGTGGTCGCCCCCCCCGAAATGTCAGCACCCTAGGCGACCGCCTAGGTTGCCTAATGGGTTGTGCCGGCCCTGAGTGGAAGGCGTTAACATAACCCACTCACTGTCCAACATTAAACTGTGTTAAACAGGGTCCAGGGTTAGGTATACAGAGATCTCAGCCTGCTTAGTATCATGGCAAACACACCATTAAAAATCCTTTTAAACATTTTATTAAAGATACGCCGGGGAGGGGAAAAGGAAAAAAACTGAAACATTCGAAGTGTAAAGTAATAGGGCTTTCATTTTAACATCCCTTGTTCCCTCTCCCTTTAGCTGGAGAGAGTTTTTAAAAGGGGGGAAAAAAATAACCCGTTTGACAATTTCTTAGATGGTAATAACTGTCCTTGTGGGGAAAAGAGAAGGCGCTGGAGGTGGGTTGGAGCTGTCATTAGTCTGATCCCGTTTCTTAGAAGACAAGACAAGCAGATGCATGGGGGAGAGGGAAGAACATCAAGGATAGAAAATGCGGCTTCTGTCTCTGGTGTTGACTCTCGCTTGCAATCATGGGCTCAGACTTCCTCTCTACCCAGGGGGTGCTTGACACCCTCCCTCTCACCCCAGGCTTGCCCCCACTCCACCCCTTCCTCCAACCCCCTGCCCTGCCTCTTTCTGCCCTGACCTTACTTCTTTCTACCCCCTCTCCCTCCCTCCAACCCAGTGCTTCCTGCATGCTGTTCCACAGGGTGCAGGAGGCTCTGGGAGGGAGGGGGAGAAGTTGATCGGCGGGGCAGACCGCGGGCAGGAGGTGAGGGAGTGGAGGGGAGCTTGGCTGCTGGTGGGTGCTAAGCACCCGCTAATTTTTTTCCATGGGTGCTCCAGCCCTGGAACATCCACAGAGTCCATGCCTATGCTTTCTGTCTTGCTGCTGGAAAAAACATAGGCCAGCACACAATCTTATCCGCCATTCTGAGACCTGGCAAACTCATACCAGCATAGGGCTCTTTAGAGCGTGGCTTTTAGCTTCCTCTTTCTGGTCACAAGCTTATAGCATTGTTCCAAAATATGCAGTCTTGGCTGGCTAAACCAGACTCTAATGGGACAGAAGGAGAAAGGAGAGAGAGAGAGGAAAGAAAAGAAATAAGGTATGGACAGAAAAGGACACACTGCGGGCAGTTGGGGGGGAAGAGAGAGAAAGTCTTACATCCCTGGTGGTGATGTCCTCCTGCTCTCTCTCACTTTGGACCAGTCTGGTCAGGCCATCTCAGGATCAGGATGAAGAAAGCTGGGATCCCAGGAGATGGTAGGGGTGTCAGCCATGATGGTGAAGGTTGCTCAAGTAGCCAATTTTTTTCTCTCTAAAGCCTTTCTTTAAAGACCCACAAAGGAGTAGTGTACAGGATAGCCCAACCTCTCATTATTTTGTCCACCAGTTTCCAACACACATTTTAGTTAACTGATGTCTGGTTCCATGACTCAGCACATATATCACGGTTGCACATAGCCATAGATACAGGCATATTTTCTTCCCGCTGGATTAATTTACTTTGAGGTTTGCATGATTTAAGAGGCTATTTTATATAACCATTTTAAAATCTCATTCTTGAGTTCAGCTTTTAGAGCATTAGGGGAAAAATACCACCACAATCAAGTCCCGAAAAACCAAGGCTAATAAGATCAGATGAAATACAGACCCACCTAATCACTGCCAAGAAGAAGAGAGGCATCCACAGAGAAATCGAAGGGAAGGAGAAGCTTATCAATGCAGGCAGATGTTGTGCAGACTTAGTATATGCTGTTGACTATTTATACGGATAGAACAATTTTAAGCTAAGACAGCGAGTTTATGCAACATCATGGAAAATAACTTTTTTCTGGTCCATTGGCAGTTCTACAAAATTGTGAGTGTGTCGGGAGGGAATCGTTTTGGGTCAACCCCAAACCAAAATTTGTCTGAATTTTTGGTGTTTAATTTCAATTTTAGGCACCATTAACCGAAAGGAGAATGGAGACATGAGGTAAATGAAGTACAGCTTCCAGGGGGCACCCCGGCAGCTTTTCCAAGCTGCAGAATATTTTGGTTTTTAGCTATTTAGGCTGGAGAAGGGGCTATGAAAAATCACAATTTTCTGTGGAAAATTGGCAGTACTGTGTAGGGGTATGGTAAGGTGCATATCCAGAGGCGGAGGAGTAGAAGGGATGTATTGTTCGGTGCCTTATTTTCTTGGTTCTTTCCTTTTTAGCGCAACTGTATTGTGTGCATTTACAACGCAGAGCACAACCCCTGGCTGGGGCCTCTTGCTGCTACTGCTAAGTGTGACAAGACGTTTGCTGCACGAGATGATTGTATTGCTTAAATCTTAGTTTTTTGGCTAGGTTAATGGTTCTCTCACACACTGTTGGCACTGGTACTACTTAGAGGCTCCTTCATTCAAATCTCTCTACAAATTAAAGTTAACTATGTAAATATTTATTCCTGACTCGTGTTGATAACTGACTGACTCAAACAGTGCATTATCCTAGCTTTGGAGAAAACAGGGTTCAGAATGTTCTGAGAGGCAAGAGCTAAAACAAGCCCTTTCCTCGTGGAAAGTTACTCATCTGAGGCCAAATTTAGCAAAGCAGTTAAGCACATGTTAAGTTCTGTCCTGAGTAGGGATGCTTTCTTGAATTGCAACCTAGGTACGTAAGACACAAAGTTCAACATCTTACAGTCAACTCCCCGTTTAAAAAGGCCCAGATTTAATCCTTAACACCTTTATAATAGTCATTTTATCATTTGAATTACCACAACAGCTCCCAAGAAAAATAGACCTCATTTATCATAAGGGGTTTTGTTTTTTAGTTCCTTTCCGAGCTTTTAGGAAGAGTCTTGGAGCAACAATCGGTGTAAGTCTGTTTGTTTTGGCTCATGTATCGAATGATGACCTCTTGTTAAATATCTCATACCTACATTTAACTGAATATTGGTGGCAGATGTTTGAAATGGAACAATTCTATTTCCCAATTATGTCCAGAGCAAAGAATGCCACCACAAAAGGAGGCGTTGAAGTGCCAAAGGACTTTTTACACTCTGCTTATGGATGGGCATTGTTAGTGTCCTCAGTTAACATCTGCATCAGATAGGAAAGGAAAAAAATTCTCTCATTTGACCATAGGTAAAATGCAACAGAAATAGACATATTAAACACAATGAGTTCACTTTCCCATAATTATTTTCTTTTTATAAAGCAGCACACTTACAAAATACACAAGTTAAAAAGAAACCTACAACATTTGCCGACAGTTACCCGGCAATGGGATGTGAAATCAGAGGGTGTTGATTTTTTGCTTCATTTAAAAACAGGCCTGATTCACTTTTGCTTGCAGAGGATGTGATGGAAATGAGAAATGTGACATTCTGCTGATGGAGATTTTTTTTTTCCTGCTGCTATTGTAGAAAATCCAACCCAAATCTCAGAAGTCCAGCATAACTCTGAAACAGCAACATTTGGGATCCTGGGAAGAGATCTTTCAAACAAAATACAGTTCATCCTTCTAAGTCATACATTTAGCAAAAGGAAGCTTTAATTCTATTATTTGTATTAGGAAACCTTTTTTCTAAATACTGACTTATGTCAAACATTTGTTACAGCTACTGTAATTTGAAGTCTCCCTTTGTGTTCCTTCTATTTGCTGCTGAGTTCTGGAATATTCCTTTATGCTTGTTTCTTCATGGAAACAGAAATGCAAATCAAGGAGGGAATTAAACCTAAAACAATTCCTTAGTGCCACTGGCACAAAGAACCATTGTCAGCCATTAGCAACCAATTAAATGGCATATAAGTAGGAAAAGTCTTCTGCAACATTTCTGAAAATAAGGGTGACATTCAGGTCTCTGGCTGGCAAATCAACACATCTGTATAAATAAAATAAATTTTTAAACAGAAGATCCAGGGGCCTTGAGGTAAATGGGAATCAGACCCCCCTTGCGCTGCTTTGTAAAAGGATCTTTATGGGTAACACCTACTTTACACCCACTGTCAAACTCCCGGAGCTTGATGTGAGTGAGAATCAGGCTCCTAGTGTTTGAATGAAATTGGGATCACCCCAACCTCTATTCTTTTCTACCAAACTACCGTAGTTTATTTTCCTAAGAACAGGCTGGCTAAGCTGCTGTTAATATTACAGTAAAACATTGTTCCCTAAGAACTGTTTTCAGTTTCTTGATGCAAATTCCTCCCCCCCCCGCCCACCGCTGGCTCAAAGTAATCTTTCTTCCCTTATGCAGGAGAGTTTTTGTTGGCAGAAGATGCATTGCAGTGTGTATACCTCCACTGTTTTGTCAATGAAATCTGACTTTTTTGGGTCAACAAAACTAGTATAGATAAAGCCTAAGCTGGTCTGTCAGAGGAATCAGATGTCAGCATCAAGAGGAAAGTTGGTTTTCAGCTTTGGATGTAGGGAAGCAGTGCACTCTTTGTTCCTATTATTGTTAGCTGGAGTTTGTGCCTAATTTTCCGTGTAATGGGTTGAATGTACAACTCTGATTGTTCTCTGCTATATTGAAGCATTTGTCCTGGCCTTTTGGTTTCAGTGTGACAGGACTGCATCTCTGGCTTCCACCTGTGACTTTCCAGACAATGCAGATTGCTTTGTGATTAACAATTTATGCAGAGTCACGTACTTCATTTTCACTTTGCCTCCCTATGTGATGGGTTAGTCGACTGGGATATCCTGACAGCCTAAGGCTACGTCTGCGCTGCAATTAAACACCTGCAACTGGTCTGTGTAGCTGACTTGGGCTCAGGCTGCCGGGCTGTAAAAGTGGGTGCAAACATTTGGGCTCAGGTGAGAGCCTGGCTCTGAAACCCCATGATGGAGGGTCCCAGAGCCCAGGCTACAGCCCTAGCTGGAATGCCTACACCGCAGTTTCTTAGCTCTGTAGCTCGAGTCCTAGTCAGCTGACACGGGCCAGCCGCGGCTGTTTAATTGACATACCCCAAGTGCCTTGGAACGTGGCATGAGAGCTGCGTGTTAGAGGTTTAAAAACTGAAGACTAAACTGGCAGGAAGTCGAGAAAATGCAGTCTGTTTTTAGATAATACAGTCAAAGTTGAAATAAAAGTGAAAAATAGAAATAGACAGGCACAAGGAAATGTTAATGATGCAGTTAGGCAGCTTCACCTTTGAGCAGCCATGTCTTTCCGCTCCTCTGTGGTGCAGTCAATTTTGAAATGGCTTTACTAGTATATGGGACCCCCTGCACCAGCATTGTAATAATTCAGTCTCATTTGTGCAGAAGCCAACCTGACGGGGGAGCTCTCTCTTTCTCTGTCTTTCCCCTCCTCCCCATACACCTTTCTGGGTTTTTACAATGAGGGTACGTCTACACTACGGGATTATTCCGAATTTACATAAACCGGTTTAGCAAAACAGATTGTATAAAATCGAGTGTGCGCGGCCACACTAAACACATTAAATCGGTGGTGTGCGTCCACGGTCTGAGGCTAGCGTCGATTTCTGGAGCATTGCACTGTGGGTAGCTATTCCGTAGCTATCCCATAGTTCCCGCAGCCTCCCCCGCCCCTTGGAATTTCCGGGTTGAGATCCCAGTGCCTGATGGGGCAAAAATCATTGTCGCGGATGGTTCTGGGTAAATGTCGTCAGTCACTCCTTCCGCTGGGAAAGCAACGGCAGACAAGCATTTCGTGCCTTTTTTCCCTGGATTGCCCTGGCAGATGCCATAGCATGGCAATCATGGAGCCTGTTTTTCCTTTTGTGACTGTCACCGTATGTGTACTAGATGCCGCTCACAGAGGCGATTCAGCAGCGCTACACAGCAGCATGCTTTTGCTTTTGCATGACAGCAGAGATGGTTACCAGCCATATTGCACCATCTACCATACCATAAATTGGTAATAAGATGATCGTGGCTACCAGTCCTTTTGCACTGCACCATCTGTTGCTGTCATAAGTGCCTCTGGCTGCTCTTAGCCAGGGGCGCAAAAGCCAAAATTGGGAATAACTCCCTGAGTCAATCCCTCCTTTTTGGTATCTAAAAATAGAATCAGTCCTGCCTAGAATATGGGCCAGTGTACTAGAGAACCACTGTATATCATAACCAGAGAGCACAGCTGCTCTGTGTCAGATCCTGCAGAAATTATGAGCTGTATGCTATTCACAGGGGGTGCTCCTGCAACAACCCCACCTGTTCATTCTGTTCTTCCCCCAGCCTTCCTGGGCTACCATAGCATTGTCCCCCCACTTGTGTGATGACACAGTGACTTGTTAGTGAGAAATGAGTGGAAGGCAGCCTCCAGCTGCTATGATAGTCCAGACAGGACATTAAGCAGTGTGTAGGAGAGGAGCCCAGCATCCCACTGCTAGTCCAGGGGCAACTGAATCTTTTCTTTACACATGAAGGGTGGGGGCTGATGGAGCTCAGCCCCCTGTTGCTATGATGAAGACGGTTACCAGCCATATTGCACCATCTACCAGGAAAAATTAGGGGCAGGCACCCTTGATCGACCTAACTGATGCTAGTCGGCATGGTTACCAGTCCTTTTGCACTGCCCCATGTGCCAATAGGCTGATGATGACGATGGGTATCAGTCTTATTGCACCATCAGCCATCCGTAGCGTGGGGGGAGCAAGGATGTTGGTGTTGAGTGCTGCAGCATCGTGTCTATCTGCAGCATTCAGTAAAGATAGGGTGACATGTAAAAGAGTCAAGAGAGGATTGTTTTCCCTTTCACTTCTGGGGGTGGGTGGGGGGGTGCGTAAATTGCCGAGCTATGCCCTGACCCACCGCAGACACTGTGTTTGACCCTAGAAGCATTTGGAGCTCAGCCAAGAATGCAAATACTTTTCGGAGACTGCAAGAACTGTGGGATAGCTTGAGTCCTCCAGGCCATGAGCATCCATTTGATTCTTTGGCTTTCCGTTACGCTTGTCACGCAGCAGTGAGCTGAGTCCCTGCTATGGCGTCTGTCTGGAGATTTTTTAAAAATGATTTTGAATTTTGTCTTCTGTAACGGAGCGCTGATAGAACAGATTTGCCTGCCCTTACAGCAATCACATCCGCATGGTCCATGCTGGAAATCTTTCTTTATTTTGATTTTTAACTGCATCACCACACGTGCTGATCGGAGCTCCACGCTGGGCAAACAGGAAATATTCAAAAGTTCGCGGGGCTTTTCCTGTCTACCTGGCCACTGCATCCGAGTTCAGATTGCTGTCCAGAGCGGTCAGTGGTGCACTGTGGGATACCACCCGGAGGCCAATACCGTCGATCTGCGGCCACACTAACCCCAATCCGATATGGTAATACCGATACTAGCGCTACTCCTCTCGTTAAGGAGGAGTACAGAAACCGGTTTAAAGAGCCCTTTATATCGATATAAAGGGCCTCTTAGTGTGGACGGGTGTGGCGTTAAATCAGTTTAACGCTCCTAAAACCGGTTTAAATGCGTAGTGTAGACCAGGCCTGACTTGTCCTTAAGTAAGGTGTTTGGGTCACTGAGAAGTGGAATAGGAACTGTATCCCACTACTGTAGATTGTCAGTCTCCTAACTGGTTCCCGTTATTATAGGTATTAATCCTTTTGAACGGGAGGCAAAGTAGTTTAATTTACATGCAGATGCTGTCTTGAATCCAGAAGCAGGGATCTGGAGTGTAATACCTTTCCTGTGAAGGAGCAGTAATGCTTTCTACCTAGCCTGTGTACATTGCTTTTCTTGTACCCTGTCTTCACTCTGCATCAGTCTCTTGTGACCTTCCCTGCCCCTTTCTGAGATGGAGCCAAGTTACACGTGCTGCCCCTAAATTAGAGGCTGACGTCATGCAGAAACTTGGCCTGCTTAGAAATGCTGTCCGCTCAATTGCGTCAATAGCAGCTTATTGGCATTCTCTTCTATGCGTTCCCCCTGATCAACATGCACCATGTGTCACCTCGGCAAGTATTTTTATCCTTCACGTTTTAGCAGAATTGTGTCTCCATCGTGGTGATCATTTTTTATACCCTCCACTTTTTAAAATACCAGTTGCATTTGGGTTGGACAGCTAGAAAACAAAGGCTTTGCTGATGAATAATTTTTAATTGGCTCCTGTATTGCGAGCTAAATGGTAAAATTTTATTTGGTAAAAAAAGGCCGCGGAGAGGGGCACTGCAGCTCTGATGCTCTCCACCTTGGATGGAAACAGATGAAGCATTTTTTTTTAAACGTGTTGCTGAAATTTAATTAGGATTTACCATGGCTGTCCCTTTGTTTTCCTGGAGCTTCTGTGTAGCCTTATGAAGCTAACATAAACCTGCTGTGAACATATGGATTGTTGAGCCAGCTGATAGCTTCAGATTCAGGCTTGATCTTTGTTAATGATCATGTTATTTCATGTCCGTCCTTTCTGCTGCAAAATGTTTAGGAGAATTTGCTCTTGTTGAAAAGATAAATAACCAGACTGACCAGCTTGTTTTCCTGGTAGGTGTTAGGAAGCTGAGTAATGGTCCTGGGGAGGGTTTCATAGGTGTAGTGAATGTTTCGGAAGGCTCGCTACATGTTTCCATTTAGGACCAAATTTTTCAAAAGAGCTCAGCCCTTGAGATTGGGGCCACATTTTCAAGTGCCTATTGAGGCACCTTTAATAAATGGTGATATTTGGCCACAAGCATCACTATGGGAACTGCTGGGTGCTGAACATGTCTGGCCTTGAGCTCTTTTTTTAGAACAACTGGACCCACGCATATAGATGAATCTTTGGAGGCGATGTACCATTGTTTCCAGGGATGTTACACCAGGGAAGAATTTGGTGCCATGCGCTCTTTTTTTAATTTAATTTAATTTTTATTTTATTTTGTCATTGCTTGGGTTTTTTGCTTGGGATAATTCTTCCTAGGCAATATATTCCAAGAAACAGATAAGAAGTAGAGATGTGATTCTCAAATGTCCACAAATATACTTGTTCTGAAAGCTTCTAAATATTGACTCTTATTGAACCAATAGGCTAAAAATGCTAGGATTTTGGTTGTGAAGATGAACTGAAGCCCACACGGTCTTTATAACTTGAATTCTCTTTGAGACCCTGGTTTAACATCCTACAGCTTTGTCCTTTTTGGAATTGCAATCCACTTCGTTTGGTGTGCTGTAAAAGCAAAGCTCGCCCAGAGCAGCAAACAGCCTCTGTTAGAGGTAATGTTTACTCTAGGGACTCCGTGGAACACTGAATTCTGCCACCGCCTCTGGGCTGAAGCTGCACGTTGCAGTAACCTGCTTTTCTCTCCTCTGAAAGCCACCTCTTTTGCAGTCTCTTTCTATACCAGCTTCTTGATTTCCCCAATTCCAGACTTATTGCCCCATCCATTGTTAAGGAATTCCCTTATTCCCCCTTCTCATTTTATCTTCAGATTTCCTAGTGATATAAAAAGCAGTCCATACTTTGATCAAGTCAATGAAATGATGAAAGGTTCTTCTCAGAAAGTCATGGTGCCAGGATGTAGGCGGCTGTTTTGTGGTCTTGCCTAGAGCCAGATTCTAACATCCATCACGTGAGCACAAACCTGAGATAACCGAACTGAAGTCTAATGGAGTTGAGTTCTGAGTGAAGCACCAATGCAGAGTCCTTCTCTCTAGTATATAGATCAGAGGTGGGCAGCCCAGAGCATCTCCTGCACCCCCAACCCTCATCCCCAGCCCCACCCCAGAGCCTACACCCCCAGCCGGAGCCCTCACCCCCTACTGCACCCCAACCCCCAGTTTCGTGAGCATTCATGGCCCGACATACAATTTCCATACCCAAATGTGGCCCTTGGGCCAAAAAGTTTGCTCACCCTGATACTGTGGATACAGATCAATTGGGTCTGTGGTGATCAATGTGACTGCAGGCTGGTTCTGGCTTGAGGACACGGGAAGGGAAGGCAAAGGTGATGAGTAGCTAAAACTTGTTAGCTCTGCAGACAAGTTCACTTATGCTGCCTATTTGTCGTTCTGTTTTGTCTTTTTGGAATGGAAGCTTTGAGAGGCAGGAACTGTCTTGCTATGGGTACATCTACACAGCGGTTGGGTGGTGTAATTCTCAGCATGAGTAGATGTACATGTGGTAGCTTTGCTTGAGCTAGCACCTAAAATACTATTGCAGTGTGGCCACGTTGGCTTTGGCTAGGTCGCCCAAGTACAATCCTGCCTAACCCTCTGGGTGTGTACATGGGTGTCTAGCCTGAGCTGCTGCCTGTGCTGCTGCAGCCGCGCTGTTATTTTTAGGTGCTAGCACAAGCAGAGTTAGTGTGTGTGTCTACCTGAGCTGGGAGTCACACCTCCAAATTGCAGTAGTTGAACACTATGTGTTTTTCCCTGTTCTCAGCAGGCACCTCTAGGCTATAGAAACAGTAGATACTGATCAGGGGCGGTTCTAGCTTTTTTTTGCTGCCCCAAGCACAGCAGTCAGGCAGCCTTTGGTGGCGTGCCTGCGGGAGGTCTGCCGGTCCAGCGGATTCGGCGGTATGCCTGCGGAAGGTCTGCCGGTCCCGCGGCTTTGGGGTACTTGCCGCCGAATCCGTGGGACTGGCTGATCTCCCACAGGCAAGCCGCCGAAGGGGGCCTGCCTGCTGCCCTCACAGGGACCAGCAAGGCACGCGCTTGGAGCGCTGATGCCTGGAGCCGCTGCTGATACTGATAGTAGTAAGCAATTCAGCATGGTATGTTCAGGTTAGTTCTGATTATAATGTTACCTATGTTATAAAACGTAACTGCCTTTTTGTTTTCTTTTACCTATTTCTTCCTAGGTGCATGTCCATAAGCCTTGGATTCATGTGGCACTATGTAGACTGTCTTAGATTCACTAGGTGAATTTTCATCGGTTGGCAACAGATAGAAAAGCCAAAGTAATGTGACCTAATTCAACTTGATGCAACTATTGCTTGCACTTAAGTGTCTGTTTGAAAGTTACAATTAGCCTTGTGATATGTTGCAAAAGATCTTCACTGAGCATTGTAAAATTGCAGGGCTACACTTTGTACCTGGGGATGCATTGCAAAGCCATTTGCAAGGGTTGTACTTTAAACCACACTTTTAGATATAGTTCAAACCTTACTGAACTGCAAACCTATTAGCTAGGGAGTTAGTTTATTTTGAAGGCCGTGGCTTAACTGCAGACAAACAATTGCATGTGTGGTAGTGTAAATATTAGCATGTATTTATTATGGATTACAGCCTCAAGAGGAACTCTGGTCAATAAAAAACAAAATAAAGCTTTCGCATTAAAACATGCTTTCTAAGATCACTGAATGATAAATTGGCTTCCTTGTAGCAATAGAAGTGATCAGGATGGGAGAGGGAATTTGTTTGAAACAAGCTGCTGACGTTGGTTAATTGGTCTTAAAAGCCAGCATTTAATACATGCAACAATTCTAACCTTGGGGATTTAAAATAGCAGTGAAGACATTCATCATTTGATTTGAAAGTGATTCCTCTGTTACACAAAAAGCAGTGAGTAAGTCGTATGTCAAGAATGTACTCGTACCTTCCCCACTTCCTCTTGGTCTTCCCCCTCATTTATTCACTAATGTAAAATATCGAGTGCTTGTATCCACTAGAAGGAGCAATTTTGTGCAACACAGTTTAATCACTTCTCTCTTAGTGTAGACAAGACTTCACTGCCGATGAAAGGTTTTGCCAGTATAGTTATACTGTGTAGTTAAACCTGCAAATTCTCCTAGTGTGTACCCAGATAGATTGGTATAAAGGTCCTTTATACTGGTGTAGCTTATGTTGGTTTGAGGAACATAAGAGAGACTGGTTTAAACAGTTATACTGGTGTAACTATCCACACTTGGACTTTCACTGGCATAGATATGGTGGTAAAACACATCACTCCCTAACTGCCACTGCTATACCAGTGGAACCAGAGACCAGGCCTGAGTCTGCTACCACTTCAGCTACGCACATCTGCAATCCCAGTCCCAAACCAGGATCCAGCGCGCTTGTCCAGCCATTTGAATTGAGCCAGAAAATCACCTGCATCATGCTTTAACCTGGATAAGCCTCCCCTTGATATGGGTTCTGAAGTTGCGCAGTAATTCTAGCGCAGCTGTCTGCAGAAAGGGATCTTGTTAACTCTAGCAGGGGCTTTGTGGTGCAGTAGCATGGCCTGCTAGCAACTCCTCATCATTTTAACTCCATCCTGGTGCTTGCATCCAACGCCTATCCGCAGCTATATCAACTTGGGATGGGTGGGAGATCTCATATGGCTTACATCAGTTGCAGCCACTGCTATCAGCCTGAACCACATCTTAGTCAGGGTGACTGGAGTATCTGACACAAGGCATCTGCAGAGCTGCCCAGCCATGTGTCAGTGTGGCTGCCAAATCAGAGGCCTCTCCCATGATTAAATCATGGAAGCTTGCACACTTATGTGCGAATGTTCCTTGTTTCTTTGCCACTATATGCTAATGAGAAGATCCTAAGCTAGACCAGTGGGACTGGTAGTAAACTTCTTACACACAATCTAAACCTCCAAAAAAAAGTTTTTCCTTAACTCACCACAACTGGAATCTAAAATACCAAGGCCTCTAAACTAGTATATGGTTCATCCCAAGAGCTTCAGTGTTCCCACATCACACACCAGGGTTGCCCAATCCTCTGTCACTTTAAGGAGCCCTCCTCCATAGTGACAGTGCTGCAAGCCTAATGGCCTGAGAAACCTATTCGTGTGTGACTTACTGGCCAGAGTTTGCAGACCCCAGGAGATTCAAGTAAGCATCCCAGCTGAATCCCTAAACCTTTTGAGGGCCCTTCCATTGCTGGTGTCTAGTTCACCTTCATCTCTGGCATGCTGATTGGATGTGATCGTGCAATACCTAGGAAGATTGCACGTTTCTGTACTGTGCTCTTCACTGCTTGTGGAGTTTTTTTTTGTTTTTAAACCTTGTGTTCATTCAAATTTCTGCAAGTTAAACTTTCAATGTAAAGTTGTAAGTACACTGAGGTAAAAATGATTGATTGTGGGGGAAGGAAACTGATTTAGTAAGAGAGTCCCTAATCTTGTTGCTCTGTAGATTTTTTTTAAAGCTCTAACCTGAATAGGATGAAGCTGATTGCATTATAAATTCCATCAAGGAAATGCTCACTTTTGCAATTTAAACCTCTTAATATGCTGACTCATCTCTGTGCCTCCATTTCCTAGCCACTAGGGGATGTGTGTGCATGTGTAGTCTAAGGTTACACTTACAGTCCTTCTGTGAAAAAGAGTTTTTGATGGCCAGTGTAATAATATTTCCTTGCGTGTACTTGGAGTTTCTGAAAGACCTACAGCCAAGAACTAGCAGTTAAATCTTTAAAAGCTCTTGATTAGAAGTATGACTGACCCAACCTGGGCTGGGGTTGAACTCAGGATCTTGGGCCTCTATTGCAGGGATCGGCAACCTTTGGAACGCGGCTCGCCAGGGTAAGCACCCTGTTCGTCCCGCTCCACTTCCTGCAGCTCCCATTGGCCTGGAGCTGCGAACTGTGGCCAGTGGGAGCTGTGATCGGCCGAACTTGCGGACGCAGCTGGTAAACAAACCGGCCCTCCAAGGTGCTTGCCCTGGTGAGCCGCGTGCCAAAGGTTGCCGACCCCTGCTCTGTTGCATGAACCAAAGGAGTAGTTCCACTAGGTGTGAGCTGTAGTAGACGTTTATCCTCTTACGTGAACCAGGAGGGGGGAGGACAAAGACCTACCTGTTCCTGATACGATTTACATAAGCTTTAAAGCAAAGCAAAACTATTTCTCCACATGCTGCTCTCGGTATGATATATTTCAACCTACCCCCACCCATGTCTGTTTCACTCACCCCTTGCATATTGAGAGTTCCTTGGTGCAGGGAACATGATCTTTGTTACGTGTGTTAGCAAAATGGGGCTTGACTGGTGTTCCTACATGCTGTATATAATAATCCTATCGTATAGGAATCTTAGTCTATTAATTCTAACTTGTGTTCCAAAGAACCTATTTTAAATCTTGCCGTTTTTTTTAAATTATCCTCTTACCATCTCTCTATATGGCTCGTGTGTGTGTGTGTGTGTGTGTGTAAGGGGCACACTAGTGAAGGTAGTGTCTCCAATAAAATTATTAGCTTGTGCGTGTTTAATCTTCACTGGAGATGCAGGAATGAAAACTGGCTGAGGATTTGATTAGAACAGCGCAAATACTTAGAAACATTTAATTTCCATTGTCTTAAAAGACCCCCCCCCCCAAAAAGCTAATGAATCCCGAGTAGTATTACACTAGTAGCATTTTAATGGATTATGAAATTACAATGCAATACTGAGATCTGATAATACCCTGTGTTTGATATGTTTGAATTAGAAGTTCTATGTAAAGTGCCTTCCAAAAGTATTACCGTTATCCCCATTCTATACCAGTTGAGACAGAAGCATATAGAAGTAGAGTGACTTGTCCCAGTTCCTACAGCAAGTATGGGGGTAGAGTTTGGAGTAGAATTCAGGTCTTCTGGCACTCAGACTGGTGCCCTATCAGGTCCAGAGGGAATCATCTATTCAGAATAAAAGCCAGCTTTGTAAACAGTCCCCATAAGAATGGACCTGAGCCAGAGCAGCAGACCCTCCCTTCCTCAGTTATGATGGTTAGGGAAACTTGGAACAGATCCAGTCTTGATATTTAGATTTGTAAACTCTTTGGGACAGAGTTTGTCTGCACCTCTGCACTATGCTGGCACAAGGGGTCCCGGATCTTTGTTGGTCCCTATGCACTAATGTAATTACCATGCTTAATAATAATTAAAAAGCCAAACATTGTGGCTCCTTTTAAGTGGAGGTAGTGTCTCATTTTGTTAACAGCTACATAAGAACTGGCATGTTGGGTCAACCAATGGTCCATCTAACCCAGTATCCAGTCATCTGGCATTGGCCACTGTCAGAAGCTTCAGAGGGAATGAAAGGAATAGGTAATCATCAAGTGATCCATCCTGTGTTATCCACTCAGCTTCTGAGCAACAGAGGCTAGGGATGCTCAGCATGCAGGTGCTCAGTCACTTGGTTCTCAGATCCATTCAGTACTCTTGGATGGGCATATCCAGTCCCAGGGGCTTGTTGGTCTGTAATGTACCCTTTGGCTCAGATCCACTTTTTCTTTTGCAGGTTTCCTGTTTGTGATACCTTTTGAAGTATGGTTTGTTTGTTATATCTTTGCTCCTGTAAGCCACGAAGTGGCTGAGACTTGCCCAAGATCACACAATGAGTCAGAAGCAGAGTCAGGAATGGAATAGTGGTCTACTGACTCCCAGCCCAGTATCCCCTATCAGCTGTATGACAGTCTCCTAAAGAACACATGCATCCGGTGCATAATTTGACCTCAGAATATTAGCATCTAAATGGGTCCTCTCGCTAAAAACAATGAGTCCAAGGAAGTGTTTGCTTTTGAACTGACTCCTTGTGGCCCAGGTGGCATATTCTCCTGTTGCTAAATTAAGCACTAGAAAATAAGAGCTTCCAAGATGGAATCCCAGCTTTAGCATCATCAGCTGCCTGTCTACTGCACTTGGGCAAAGCCTTGTTTTCCAAAACAAATGTAGGCCCTACTTGACACGACATGAATGTTGATTTATGTGGGGAAAGGGTCTGTTTCCCTTGATTTTTAGTGACTTTTCTACTGTTCCTACAGTTCTCCTTTAGATACATCCTAATCCACTCCTGTAGCCTGTGTGAAACTGAGATGATATAGCAACATTAAAGCCTTTTACTAGGGAGAGCTAGCGTTTTAAGTGATGAATAACAAGAGATCTGCATGGTTGCCTAAATAATGAGCCTAACTTAATCAGGTGGTCTGATAATTGAATATACAGTGATCAGCTAAATTGTCATTCTGTGTGTGGGGGAAAATAATCCTCCCATGTTTTCAGGATGGCATAACTTAATAAAATTTCCACCCTTTATGGCTTATCATTGGGCTGATGGTTGAAACCAATCAGGCTTGATCCTGGGCATGAATAAATTAACGCACTTAGACCAAAAACAGATTAAAAAAGAGACACGTACTAAACATGAATAGTATAGAAAAGAAAGCTGCTGTTGTGGGGAAGGCATTGGACGAGGACGTGCGAGGTCTGGTTTTGATTCTTGGCTGTGTCACAGACTTGCTGTGTGACCATGGGCAAGTCACCAAGTCTTTCTGGGGATGTCTGTGCTGTAGCTGGGAGCAAGCCACCCAGCCTGGGTAGACAGACTCATGCTAGTGGGGGCTTGAGCTCTCAAGCCTTGTGGGTCCAGTGGGCTTGAGAGCACAAGCTCCAGCCCAAGTGGCAACATCGACACGGATATTTTTTTTGCCCATTAGCTCGAGCCTGGCTAGCCGGGTCTGTCTGCATGGGCTGGGAAGCTCACTTCAAGCTGCAATGTAGACTTACCCTTAGGGTCTCATTGCCTCATCTATCAAATGAGGATGATGATAATGAGAGCTGTTCAGAAAGTGGATTTTTCCATCCTGCAAACAATTGAGTTCTATTTTTTTTTGTCCCAAATTGGGATGAAAAGCCGACCTTTTGAAACTTTTCACAAAATGAAATTCTAAAAAGCTTTGGGTCTGTCAAAATGCTTTGTGTGGATTGATTGAAACCCTTTTTAATTTCTTCAATACAAAGTAAGTTCTAGGGGTCAGCCACACGGCCTGATGTGGGAAGTGCTGAGTAGAGCTGTGCCAATAATGGAGACGTCTGCCTTGCCTGCTACATGGCAAGTGCAGCCCAGCCGTGCATAAAGGGGCCAATCCTGCTTACGTTGAAGCTGATGGCAAAACTCCCAGTGTCTTCAGTGGAAGCAGCACTGGGCTCATTCCTAATTGTAGTGATTGTTTTAGGCTCTAAGTTTAGTGGTGTGTGTGTTAAAGGTGGGAAATCCCTAATGAACTTACTGTTACCTGTATTGCATCCTAAGAGACCCAGTCATGGACCAAGGTGTTGTACAAATCCTGCCCCAAAGAGCTGACCCCTTGAAGTTAGATGAATAGAAACTTTTTTTTTTTATTAAAGGCAAACTCGGGTGTCAAGTTATTTTGGGATTTAAACACTTTGCAGCCAAAAGGAAGGGGACTGTGGTAGCACAGGAGACTCAGATGGCAAAACTGTTCCATCGAGTTTTATTGCCCCAAGTGAATGCAGGAGCATAAATAGTGGGAAAAACAGCTTGGTAGTTTAAGCACAGGACTGGGAGCCAGGAGCAGTGTAAGCTTGGGCCGGTGGCTTCACCTTGCTGTGTAATAGCATTTTTTATCTGCAGAATGGGATTATGTGACTAACTTTGTGACAGGATAATGGTGCTGCAGCCTGGAAAGGGTTATCAGATCCTGGCTAGTTGCATGGCTGCTTGAAGCAGAGCATAAAGGAAAGGGAAGCTGGGTCAGAAGGGTGTTGCCTCTCTCTTCCTGGCTGGCTGAAGCAGGGAAAGCTTATGGGAATTATTACCTTGTGCATTCAATTGATTTGCTTTTGTTTTTGTGGATAATAAAACAAGCTTTGAGGAAAGGGCCTTAAAATGAATTCGGGTTTGGAGCTTTATTTCCCTTCTCTGGCCGATGGAACTGCCCTCTTACGCTTGTACAGATTGTGAACTCTTGGGGGCACGGTCGGTCGGTCTACACTGCAGCTGGGACAACCCTTCCCAGAGTGGGTAGACAGTGCACTAAAAATAGCAGTGTGGCCACGGGGCTTCAGACTAGCTGGCCACCCTCCTCCCCCGGGGTATGTCCTTGGGTAGCTAGACCAAGATGCTGCCTGTGCTGCCATAGCCGCACTGCTATTTTTAGCTTTCTTTAGCATGTGTTAACCCTAGTATGTGTGTGTTTACCCATGCTGAGAAGCACCCTCTTAGCAGCTGTGTAGTCATACTGTGTGTGTGTGTGTGTGTGTGTGTGTACAGAGCCCAGCACAATGGGCCTGCTCCTTGATTTGAGGCTCCTGTAGTACAAATAATCATCTCTGATACTGTAGTGTGAAAACAGCTGCAGGGTGCAGACTTTTTAAATGGTGACCATTAGAGTTGGTATTGCTATTTATAAACAAGAAATGGAGGGAAACTATAGTTGGCTGGGAAAGGGACACGTTTTTGTTGGAAAATCTTTGTCCCCCATTCTCGGGGATCCTATTCAGGAGGATTTACCTGTTCCAACTGTTGGCATTGGTGAAACTCTCATTTCTGATTTAGGAAGCCAGATATGGGGCATGAAACACTAGAGGGCACCAATGTGGGATGCACCAACAGGATGCATGATGCCAAGGTGTTCTGGAGATCTGGTGGTTTCAAATTTGGTCAAGCTGGGACTTTGTTCCCGCTCACCAATATGTATGTCAATGGGGTGTCTGTGCCCACAGTTAGTCTGGGTCCCCTAAAATGTGTTACTACCTTGGCTCATGAAGCTGTATTCTGATATGAGAGCACATGGTAGAAGATCGGTTGCAGGATGGTGATAGAATAAGCATTTGCCAGCTGAAGGGAAGATGGTACTGCCTGCAAAGCCATTTGGACACCAGTTTGCCCAATGTCATTTATGTTATTGGGTCGTGTTTCACACTGCACAACAATCGTAAGGATAAGAGAGAGAACTTTGACCAGGAGTGGGTCAATGCCTATGCTGGCCCCGGAACAGGCATCCTGACCATTCATCTCTAATAACTGGGACCTGGTCTTGGAGAGCGAGGGAATGGATGCCTTGAGTGGCCACATCCTTTGTTTGGAGGAAAATGTGATTAAAATGGAATAATGTAATTGTGATAATGGATGGTCTGAGCATATCAGTGCTCTGTATCCACTTAACTGTGAGATAATGGATTATATGTATTGTTAATTGGAGACCTTATCAAAAGTTCTTGCTTTCAAATTCATCTCTCTCTCTCTCCCCAAGTACTCCACGCCAAGGGATTGGACAGGAAAAGCAACAGCTGCAAACAAAACCCAAGTGCCAAGAAATCAGAACAAAAAAAATAAAGCTTAAGTGCAACGTCCCATGTAATGGAATCGCACAGCATCAGTGCACCTCTTCTCTTTCCCTTGGGGATGCACAGGGGTAGAAGGCATTCACTCCATCTGCCAACGTGCACGTTCATTCATAGACTGAATTGATTGGCTCGTTCTCCACTGGAATTGTCCAGTGGATGCAGGATGAAGTAGAGTGGAGGGGAGAACATGGAGCAGGCTACTCCAGGGCTGAGTCAGGGTCTGGAGTCTGGGCAGGCATGCTCTGCTAGCCATCATGCAGCCCCAACAGTTTCCTCTGCTGCTGGTGGTCCTGGTCCCTCATTGTCCAGTTGTGCATGGTGTAGGCCACTGACGTCTTTTTCTTTAGCATGGCATGTGCTGCAGCCGGGTTGTGCTGGTCCTGCTCGAGCATCTCCCTCTGCACTTTCAAGAACTGGTTCCAACTTGCTGGCAAAGTCCTTCTGCACTCCTGCAGCAGCTCATCCAGGGGCCTCTTTCTCCGCTGGAAGTTCAGGACCTTCTCACAGAAGGCCTTGAAAAGCAGTGAAATAGAACATTATATTTCTGTCAAGAGTGGGGGGGAGTTTCTTCCTTTTAACTTTCTGCCTCACAGCAACTTTGATCTTCTTGACATGCATTCTCCATCTGCTGCATCCCAGGGTTCCTGCCCACCAAGATTATGGCAGATGCTTATGTATAATATAGAGGCCTTTGTCACATTGGGCATATGGGAGGACAGGCCAGGGACCTTTTTAGTAATGATGGTCTTAATTATTTCAGGCTGCAGTGGCACTGGAATAAGACCTATTCTGTTTGCATACACGGGTCATTCCTTAAGACTTAATGCCTAGGTTGAGACAACCTTGCTCACTTTCAGGTGCAATCTGGCTGACTTAGAGCTCATGATTTAGCTTTATGTTGTTAATCTATGGGCCTGCTTCTTTGAATAAGAGGGTCACAATCTGGCGTGTATCCTAGCTAAACAGGTCTTGACTCACCTCTCTGGATTCCATTCATTTTACCATCCTGAGTACCTTTAAAGTGAGAGTTTTTTTCAAAGTTGCCAAAGGGATTTGAAATTAATCCCCTAGGCATGTTGGAAAAATCTCCACCTGTAAATTTTCTTTGCAATTGTCCCTGAGGAGGCTTCAGCCCAAAGGGGATTTCAGACTTTCAATATGCTGGATCAGCTGAGCTTTTTCATCTCATTCAGGATATGTCTAGGGGGGTGACTTGTATTTGAAGGGCAAAGGGTTTTATAAGACCTTTCTGCAAAGGTAGATTCAGATATCTAAATACTGAGGTGCATAAAATCCAAAGAGATTAGGAAGTCAGGAGTGAAACACATTCAAGTGGCCTAAGTGAAATCCCTATAAAGCAGCACAACCTGTGAGTAATTATGCAGTACCAGCATTGAGAAATCCCAGGGTTAAGAGAGTGGATAATTAAAATGTTTTGGGAAGCTCTCAGCAGTTTAGTTGACACACATTGGCTGCATGGTAGGGAGAGGGGTTTTCAGGCTGCCCTAATCTATTTGGATATGGAGCAATGGTGTTTCTCCGTCTGCCCTGCCACCTCACCCTTGCCCATATTCAGGCCTAGTCTAGCATTTTGCTTGTTTGCTTGAAAACTAGCATTGGGGCACAGTGTGCGCACATCAGTCATACCTGCTGTAGTTCTTAATCCTTTCAATCTTTACAAATGTGTGCTGCACATCCAGGCTCATTTTAAGCACATCTGAGCATTTTGTGAACCTGTCTAAGACATGCACATTCTTTCTTTCTTTATGGTGGTTGTGTTCCCCCGCTCCCCCAAAGCTCTTTTGCTTGCTGCTCTGAAGACGCCCGTGACGCCACTCAGTTCTACCCTTACTGATGAATCACCTTTGTTCAGACAATAATTTTACTCTCACCCAGGCCCTACACACCTTTGCTGTTCCTAAATTGAGTTAGTCCCTAGCTGCAGATGGCATAAGTTGTCCGAGTAATATGGAAAAGAAAGGATGGCCTTGTGGGCCAGGTGTTGGATTGGTACTCTGCTCTAGGATCAGCTCCTAACTTGACCAGATTCTCCCTTGGACAAGTCACCTCATTTGTTCCTGAATTCCCCATCTGTGCAATGGAGAACATACTTTCTTGCTCCCACCTTTTGTCTGTCTTATCTGTTTAGTGTCTGATCCAGAGCCCATTGAAGTCAATGGAAAAACTCCCACTGACTTCCCTGGGCTTTGGATCAGTTCTTAGTACTTTAATATTAGATGAAGCACCCAAGTCTCCTTGGTTCTCAGTCTGGTGATCTATCCAGGCTGTTACTCCCCCATGCAGTCAATCTGGGAAGGGCAGAGATCACCCTCCCCCAACCCGTGTCTCATGTCTGCCTTTTGGAGAAAGGGGGACGAGAACCCAGCTGTTTGGAGGCCAGTGGAGTCCAAGGGAGAGTTGTCAGCGGTAGGTGCTGCTTCTGCAGAACAGCACCATCAAGCAGAGAAGATGCTCTTCTTTTAGCCACTGATCAACACTGCTAGGGGCTTTCTCCTTCCCATGCTGGCAGCTCAGCTTTCAAATGCCCCAGCTGGAATAGGAGCTGCTAAGGGGAGCTGTCCATTGCTGCTGCTCATGCAAAATACCTGCCGCCTCTTGTGCTGTGCTGTCATTCTTCCCTTGATAATTAGTGTCTTGGAATGTAGCCAAATGGAATGATTAGAATGGCATCCTTCCTTCATGAGATGAGATGTCAGCTTTGCCCTCTGCGAAAAGATTAATTTTCCCTCTAGTGCATGGGTCAGAAGCACTTAACACTTAGTAGTTGCTCTTTGTTCTTCCCGTGACACATGGCACAACCCTGAAAAATAGCTCGTTTCAAATCTCTTCATTGTAATGACTTTGGCATTCCTTTTTGGTTGGGGTGAAGGGGTTTTGTTCCTGTGGACCATGTTGGTGAAGAACTGAGTGGAAGCCCCAAGAAGCCAACAATGTGATTTACATTCTGAATGGCTGGAATTTTGTTACATCCCCACGGCTTAAGCAGTCAGTCAAAGCTGTCAGCTTTCTAGACAAATCTGTAAGAGCTGTGCCTTTCTTCCTTGCCAAAGAGCCTTGAGAATGAAAGGCACGCACGTGTTCCCTGAGCATTCTATCACTTTGATGTCTGCTGGGATGCAGTGTGCATGTCCATTGATTCCTTCTGTAGGCTTCCAGACGCTGAGATTTACGACTTGTGGTCTTATCGGAGACGCATTTAGAATCACACAGTGACTTGTTTCTTATTTGACTCATGTCTGTAAGTTTTTTGTATGTATAGCTTAAGGATGACATTTCTCAAAGCCGATGAGGGGATTTAGACTCCCTTTTCCGATTTAAAGAGACTTGGGTATCCAAATCTCTTAGCTGGCTTTGAAAATCTAAGTTTAAGATGTGGCTTTTCCAGCTACCTGTTTTGCGTTGCTCATGTATCAGCCTCTCCTTTGTCACATATCTCTAGGGTGCAGCTTTAAAATGTGTCAGAAAATAATGCCCTATTTCCTCTTGCAATCTGAAAATAAATTATATCTGTTTCTGATCAGAGGATCAATAACAAGTATCAAAAGTGGAAGGGGGAGCTGGGCAACCCACATCGAGAAACTTTTTGGTCAACATCTATATGCAGTAGCTGATTTCCATCCTTTTGCTTTTTTTCAATCAAAATCCTGTTTAACTTTATCCCAGTGAGCTCTTACCGATTACAGTGGAGCTAAATATGCTGTAGCTTCCTTATGAGAGAACTATATAGAAAAGAAAGGATGGCCTTGTGGCTGACGTGTTACTCGGATCTAGGATCAACAACTCTTAGCTTGACCAGATTCTGTTTGGGACCTTGGACAAGTCCCCCCATTTCTTTGTTCCTGAGTTCCCCATCTGTAAAATGAAGTTGATAATACTGTCTTGCTCCCACCTTTTGTCTGCCTTATATGTTTAGTGTCTGAGCCAGAGCCCATTGAAGTCAGTGGCAAAACTCCCACTGACTTCCCTGGGCTTTGGATCAGGCCCTTGAACTGTAAGTTCTTTGGGGCAGGGACCGTATGCATGCGTCTTTATGGTGCCTAGCACAATGGGGCCTTGATTTCAGCTGAGACGAGAATATAAATAGTAATGATAGACGAATAAAAACACAGTAGGAATGGAGGTGCTTTGAAGGACCGAATCGCCAGTTTAGTCAAAACCCCATTTTTATACAGACTTAAAAATTGTCCAAAGTCATCTTGGAAATTGGAGTTACCTGCATGCACTTTATAGGCCTGTACAAACAGCAGTTAGAATGGATTGAGGTGAAATTCGCATTAGAGCGTAAACAGTTCAATTACCGGTGACATAAGAGGTTATTGAGTCAAAACTATTCTATCTGCTGCCTTAAAAAGGCTATAATTAGGTGCCCTTTGGATGTAAATTACTGTCTACTTCAGCTTGTGCTGCCCATCTGTGGGGGCTAAGGGCCAGCAAAATATCTAATTTCTTGCATTTTATTTGGGAGGAGAGATCTCAGTTTTAAATGAGTCATAGAGAAAGAGACGCTGAAACCATCACCTTTTAAGAGGATTGGTTCACAAATTTCCCCAAGGTTTTAGTTCTTTAGTCTGAGCTAAAGACCTGAGTGTTGGATCCCACAATTATGGAACATGAAAAATGATTCCCTTAAAGAAAAAAGAAAAGAAAAATGTTAAGATTTGGAGGAAAAATGCTGCATCTCTGATTTAAAGTAAGGGGGAAGTGTCGGAGAATGTGGGTCTCTTTCTTATTGACAGTTTGTTTTGGCTACTCCAGAAGTATTGGTTACTGATCCTACATAAGAATGGCCATACTGGGCCAGACCAATGGTCCTTCTAGCCTAGTATTTTGTCTTCTGACAGTGGCCAGTGCCAGATGCTTCAGAGGTAATGAACAGAACATGGTAATTATTGCGTGATCCATCCCTTGTCATCCACTCCCATAGTCTGGCAATCAGAGGCTTAAGAAGACACACAGCATAGTGTCACCTCAACAACCTCTTGGCTAATAGTCCTAGATGGACCTATCCTCCATGAAATTATCTAATTCTTTTTTTTTTTAAACCCTTCAGCCTTCACAGCATACCCTGGCAACAAGTTCTATAGGTTGACTTTGCATTGTGTGAAGTACTTCCTTATGTATGGTTTTTAAACCTGCTGCCTATTAATTTCATTGGGTGGCCCTTTGTTTTTGTGTTATGTGAAGGGGTAAATAACACTTCCTTATTTACTTTCTGCACACCAGTCATGATTTTATAGACCTCTGTCATTTCTCCTTGGTAGTTTCTTCCCCAAGCTGAGCAGTCTCAGGCTATTTTTAATCTCTACTCATATGGAAGCTGTTCCATACCCCGATCATTCTTGTTGCCCTTTTCTGTGTCTTTTCCATTTCTAATGTATCTTTTTTGAGATGGGGCGACCAGAACTGCACGCAGTATTCAAGATGTGGGCACACCATGGATTTATATAGTGGCAGTATGATATTTACTGTCTTCTTTTCTATCCCTTTCCTAGTGGTTCCTAACATTCTTTTTTGACTGCCACTGCACATTGAGTGGATGTTTTCAGAGAATTGTAGGACTGGAAGGGACCTTGAGAGCTCATCTAGTCCAGTCCCCTGCACTCATGCCAGGACTAAGTATTATCTAGACCATCCCTTCAGGTGTTTGTCTAATCTGCTCTTAAAACATCTCCAATGACGGAGATTCCACAACCTCCCTAGGCAATTTATTTTGGTTCTTTTTTGCCTTGACAACTAGAAAGTTTTTTTCCTAATGTCCAACCTAACCCTCCTTCCCCGCTTCCCCATCCCCACTGCAATTTAAGCCTATTGCTTTTTGTCCTGTCCTCAGAGGTTGAGAACATATTTTCTCCCTCCTTCTCGTAACAACCTTTTATGTGCTTGAAAACGGTTATGTCCCCTGTCACTCTTCTCTTCACCAGACTAAACAAACCCAATTTTTTTCAAACTTCTCTTCTCCAGACCAGGTTTGTTTTAATCTTCCCTCAGGTCATGTTTTCTAGACCTTTAATCATTTTTGTTGCTCTTCTCTGAACTTTCTCTAATTTGTCCACATCTTTCCTGAAATATGGCACCCAGAACTGGACACACTACTCCAATTGAGGCCTAATCAGTGCAGAGTAGAGCAGAAGAATTGCTTCTTGTATCTTGCTTACAACGTTCTTGCTAATACATCTCAGAATGATGTTCGCTTTTTTTGCATCAGTGTTACACTGTTGACTCATATTTAGCTTGTGATCCACTATGACCCCCAGATCCCTTTCCACAATACTCCTTCCTAGGCAGTCATTTCCCATTTTGTAGGTGTGCAACTGGTTGTTCCTTCCTAAGGGGAGTACTTTGCCTTTGTCCTTATTGAATTTCATCCTATTTACTTTAGACCATTTCTCCAGTTTGTCCAGAGCATTTTGAATTTTAATCCTATTCTCCAAAGCACTTGCAACCCCTCCCAGCTTGGTATCATCCGTAAACATAAGTGAACTCTCTATGCTATTATTTAAATCCTTGATGAAGATATTGCACAGAACTGGACCCAGAACTGATCCCTATGGGACCCCACTCTATGACCTTCCAGCTTGGCCGTGAACCACTGATAACTACTCTCTGGGAATGGTTTTCCAGTCAGTTCTGCACCCATCTTATAGTATTTCCATCTAGATTGTATCTCCCTAGTTTGTTTATGAGAAGGTCATGTGAGACATTATCAAAAGCCTTACTAAAGTCAAGATATACCACATCTACTGCTTCCCATGCCCCCCATCCCATCCCATCCCCAAAGCTTGTTACCCTGTCAAAGAAAGCTATTAGGTTGGGTTTGACATGATTTGTTCTTGACAAATTCATGCTGACTGTCTGACTGTTACTTATCACCTTATTAGCTTCTAGGTATTTGCAAATTGAGAACTATCCACAATGACTCTGAGATCTTTCTTAAGTAGCAACAACTAATTTAGACACCATCATTTTGTATGTATAATTGAGAGTATGTTTTCCAATGTGTATTACTTTGCATTTATTAACACTGAATTTCATCTTCTATTTTGTTGCCCAGTTACCCAGTTTAATGAGATCGCTTTGTAACTCTTCACAGTCAGCTATGGATTTAACTTTCTTGAATAATTGTGTATAATCTGCAAGCTTTGCCGTGTCACTGTTTACCTCTTTTTCCAGATAATTTATGAATATATCCTGCAACTTGATGTGTGCAGACAGATCCCTGCTCCCTTATGGAGCCCCACTGACTTCACCAGATGACCTTGGTTTCCCAAATTCCCAAGGTCTCTAACTCAGCCCATTATAGAGGAAGGCTTGAACTGTGAACTTCAGACTCAGGCTTTGGTTCAGGCTCCTCTCCAGAGGAAAGTGAGTTGCATTCTGTCCATCTATACCCTGAGGTTGTATCAATAAGCAGCGCAGAACTTCCCCAGTGACTTGAGTTTGTCTGTAATCTTGAAATTGAAGCTATGCAGCTTCCTCGTTTGGCTCTATCAGAAGTGCTTGTGCAAACTGACTGTGGGTCAGAGGTTGTATTTGTGTCCATTTTCCCAGTTGAGGGTAAGGGCCCGGGCAGGGACTTGTGCATCCTGGAGATGAATGCATGGCTTCCTTGACTGAGTTGCTGTTCCAGGAATAAGGGCTGCTAGGAAGAGAAGGGGTCCAGCTGACTAAGAAGGATAGGCTCATCTCCTGTGGAGGCGGGGAGAGGGGAAGAAATACTAGCAGTTAGGAAGTCTTAATTGCTTTATTTACTATATCAATGAATCCTAGCAAATGAATGATCATCATAATCAAGAATGAGTCTTCAATGAATCATACTTACTGTATTGGGGTGAATGAATAATTGGGCAATTATTCAAGTGGATGCTTAACAAAATATGCAGGAAAGATTCAGGTTCTAGTGAGCAGAGAATTGCACTGATTGAGTAGGGCTGTTTGGCCTATCTAGTTGTCATGGCTTCAAATGCGGCCATCACTTGTGGAATGTAGCATCCTTTTTAATTCTCTTACCCACTTCTCTGTGATGAAGGTCCCAATCTCAGAATTAAACACTTGATGTAGCACTTACTCATTGATTTCAATTCATCTGCAGAATTATTATATATGTGTTTGCTTCGGAGTAGCACCCAGGAACCCTAATCATGGCCCAGGGCCCCGTTGTGCTATGTTCTGCACAACCACAGAACAAAAGCACAGTCCCTGCCCCAAACAGCTTACAATCTAAGTCATTTCCTCCCCTCCCCAGGGCTTTCGTAATGTTAGGCTCTCCTATACCATAATAATGTCTGCACTTTGGGCTATGAGATCTTTAAGTTTGTGAGTTGCAGTGATTATCTCAAAGAATGGGGGTGAAGGCAACAAGCCATACTCGGTGGCAGGATTACATTCTTCATGGTAAGTTTCCAAAAATCTGAAATATATTGTAAGAATGTTCTATTTATTTTTGTCTGACTGGTATCGTAATGATCAAGCTCAATTATAATACACTTCTAGCAGAAGGTTTGCTCCTGACCCACTCAGATCAATGAGAGCATTGCGATTAATTACAATGGAGGAGGAGGATGCACGGATGCTGTATATTCACATGAAAGTCTCTCTCAAAGCAGCCACTTGGGAACATTTTGTTATAAAGTGCCCTTTACAGCAGATACTCCTCTTCAGTGCATAACATTTTAACTGGTAAACCATGTCTTCATTTTTTTGACAGACAACTTAAAGCTATACTTCATTGTGTTATCTTTAACGCTTGAAATAAATCTCCCATCATAGTGACGCTGACTTAAAAACATGAGGCTTTTAAAATCATTTTAGACTGTCACACAGATTTAAATAAAAAAAATACATAACGCGCAAAGAAAGCTCTTTCCTTTGTGCTCCACATACACAGAAAAATAGGCAATGGATCAATAACTGAAATAAACACTTTCTAAATACCATCACCTCAATTGCAAGAGCCATATTTCTTGGGCTTTTGCGAGCATGTAGCCTCTCTAATGAGACTGTCAAACATGACTTCTATAACAACAGTGTAGACCCTGCATTATATGTACCCTGCAGGGATTGAAGTGCAATCATCTGTATTCTATAATTACTCTGAGTGGAGTGGCCTTGGAGTTGTGCGTCATTCAAAGAGGAAGGCTGTTCTCTGGTTTGTGAAGATGAGAACTCTTGTAGCATCTAACACATTTAATAATAGATATCAGCCAGGCAGGCCTCCACTTATGGTAATCTGCAGCTGACTAACGTGGTGCCGTCTAGTCCTGGGGCTGTAGGCAGATGTTAATAAGTCAGTAGAGGTGGGTGAACACCGCTGCCATCCAAACACACTTCTTGTGACTGGTTATTCACACTAGGATTTTGTGGGGTTCTCTAAAGGTTCTTGCATTCACCTTTACAATTAAACCTGTTCTTGCTCTGCTTTTTAGCCCTCCTTGGTAGAAGGCGGCTCCAGTGGTGTCTTGTAGCTCACGATGTGCATGTCATTGGGAGAAACCTGAAAGATGACCATGCTCGGGGAGAGAGAGAGGCACTTGAGCAAGTGAGGCCTCATCTCCCTCCCCTTACAGCCCAGTGCAGTAAAACACTTTCACCTGTGCTTAACTGTCGGCTTTCACATGCAGGGTGTGGAGACAGGAGTGTTTGAAAACTGAGACAAGGGGAAGTGGAGTCATTAGGGATAATGAGGTCTTGCACGCATGAGGAAATTGTACCAATTTAACTAAATCGGTTGAGAAGCTTATTTAGTTAAGTCAGCAGTTCTCAAACTGTGGGTTGGGACCCCAAAGTGGGTTGCTACCCTGTTTTAATGGGGTCACCAGGGCTGGCACTAGACTGGCTGGGACCTGGGGCTGAAGACTGAGCCCTGGGCAGTGGGGTTCAGTCTTCGGCTTCAGGTTACAGGCCCCCTGCCTGGAATGAAGCCCTTTGGCTTTGGCCTTCCCCCCCGTCCTGGGGTGGCGAGGGTCAGGCGGGCTCAGGCTCTGGTCCCTCCTCCTGGGGTCATGTAGTAATTTTTGTTGTCAGAAGGGGGTCATGGTGCAATGAAGTTTGAGAACCCCTGAGTTAAACTGATGCAACCTCCTTGTGCGGACGCTTTTATTTCAGTTTGAGTGTCCGCGCCAGGGTGCTGCACTGAGGAAGGAAGGTCTTGTGGTTAAGGCACTGACCTGGGCCGTGGGACACCTGCTCTGGCACAGGCATTGTGTGACACGGGGCGAGTCACATGGGGTATGGCTACACTGAAATCGGGAGATGTGATTGCAGCACACGTTGACGTACCTAGGCTAGTTCAAGTAACAGTAGCAGTGAAGCTGTGGTGGATCACAGGTTTTGATCAAAGCTAGTTGGAGTATGTCTAAACGTGCTGTAATTACACTTCCTGATTGCAATGTCGACATACCTTAAGTTTTTCTCTGCCTCAGTTCCTTCTCTGTGAAAATGGGGATTATAGCACTTCCTTCATGGAGGTGTTGTGAGGATAAATGCATTGAAGATTGTGAGGGCCATGAAAGAAACTAAGATTGTTTCAGAATCAAAATATGCACAGTTCTCTGAAAACATCTACTCAATGTGCAATGGTAGTGCCTCCCCCCCAAAGCTAACCGAGCATTAGGAACCATTAGAAAAGGGATATATGAGAAGACAGAAAATATAATGACACTATAGAAATCCATGGTACGCCCACATCTTGACTACTGCATGAAGTTCTGGTTACCCCACCTCAAAGATATATTAGAAATGGAAAAGGTACAGAAAAGGACAACAACATCGTTAGGGGTAATGAATAACTTCTCTAGGAGGAGAAATTAAAAAGACTGGGACTGTTCTGTTGAGAAAAGAGGTGACTAAGTGTGGATATGACAGAGGAATATAAAATCATGAAGGGAGTGGAGAAAGTGAATAGGGATTTATCCCTTCACATGACACAGGAACTAGGTGTCACCCAATGAAATTAATAGGTAGCAAACGGAAGTACTCCTTCACACAACATGCAGCTAACCTTTGGAACTGGGTGCCAGGCGATGTTGTGATGGCCATGTTCAAAAAAAGAATTTGATAAGTTCGTGGAGGATAGGTCCATCAATGGCTATTAGACGAAATGGTCGGGGTTGCAGTCCCATGCTCTGAGTGTCCCTAAACCTCTCACTGAAAGTAGCTGGGTCTGGATGACTGGAGATGGGTCACTTGATAATTGCTCTGTTCTGTTCATTCTCTCGGAAGCATCTGTTGCTGGCCACTGTCGGCAGACAGGATACTGGGCTAGATGGACCATTGGTCCGACCTAGTATGACCATTCTTACGTTCAAAATCTGAATGATGCAGTGGCAAACTGCAAATGATTCTTAGCTTTTTCAAAAAGCCTTTTACACTACAGACATGAATAGTTTTTCCCTGCTCCAGTTGCTAGAATTCCTATTCCACATTCCATTGAAGGATTTCTAGGAGAGTTGTTACTGAGGATGTACAAAGCTGAATGACTTGTATCCAAGGAAAAAGAAGAGCTTTAGCAAGGTGAGCTGAAAGTAAAATTTGTGAACGGCATCTGTTGCAAAACAATTAACCAGAAAAACTGTTTTTTCCTCCTAGAAAATTGCTATCTAAAAATGCAAATTAGCCCTTGAAATTCTGTTGGAGGCTCCATAATTTGAAAACGTAAATTAACATGTTGTGATATTAGGAGCTACGGTGGCAACATAGAGGAGTCTAAAAGAGACAAGCTTAGCGGGGGGAAAAATAGCATGGTTGCTAATTATATGTAGCATATAATTGCAGGGGTTTTCAGAGCTGAAATCGCCATGGTGGCTGTCAGTTTTGATATAATGGGAAAAAAGCGTTTTTGTTTACCAAGGTATTGTGTAAGCAAAGTCCACATCAAATGCAATCAAGATGCACTAATGCTTACTGACTACTGGGAGACTCATTGCATTATGGAATTTTGCAAATTAGCAAGTGTGGTGAAATGTATTACAGTCACGCTGTCGTCATATGCCCAACTGGATAGGGCCCTAGACTGTGAGGTAGAAGACCTGGGTTCTATTCCTCACTCTGCCTATTGACTTGGTGTATGATATTGGTCAGGTCACTTAACCTGTTTCCCTACCTGTCAGATGGCGTTTCCTTCTCCTTTCTAAAGTTCTGTATGGATGAAAAATGCTACCTATTCTTAATGGTCACTAAGATCTCAGTCCTGGAGTTGCTTCATATCAATTGCACTGCGATACTGCCATCTACCTAGCAGTCCCTTTGATGTCTGTTACTAAGTTTCAATGTAATGCTTTCATGATTAAATTTCCCTTTTAGTACAGTATCACTGTATCTTAAGGCTGCTCCTAAGCCCATAGGAGTCAACGGACCTCTTTCCACTGATTTGAATGGGCTTTGAGTCAGGCTCTTCATACTTTTCATTCTTTGGAACAGGAGAGCAACTCTCAGGCCACTGCTGATGAATATGTGATCCTGGCACCATCAGTCCCAAACGCCTTTGCCCTGGCTGGGGATGGGTGCTTGACCTCACAGACTCAATGGGAGTATGTCCTTCCTGAGCTAGAAGGTTGACCCTTGGTGTCCTTAGTCTGAATAAGGATAGAACTAAGAACTGGTATCTGTACAGTAGACTTTGGTTTGCATGTTGGTAATGTGTATCAGCCATGAGCAGGTAGAATCCTCAGTAGGATTTGAGAGTATAAGAGAGACAAAATGGGCAAACTGAGTGTGGTGGCCACCATCGGGACTTGAACCAAGGGCCCCAGGACTAGATGCATGCGTCTCTACAATATAAGCTAAAGAACTAGACCATGTAGCTAGGAGCTGTAATGGACACTTATTCTCTGTGGGTCAGGCACAGAGTGAGATATGTAATACATGCTGACCAGTATATTGCAGGAGTATAAAGAACCTGATGCTGAGTGAGCCCAAATGTCCTCAACTCCCAATTAAGTCTATGGACCTTCAAAGGAGCATACAGTGTCTTGCAGAATTAATCTGGAATCACGATTCCGTAAAGCAAGATGCTTCCCGGCAGACATTACAAATAAACCGTATCTCTAGTGTAACTCCATTGTGTTTGGTGGAGTTACAACAGGGATGCATTTGACTATAATAGTCTGTCTTCATTAAAACAAAGTGTGTTTGAAAACGGTCTACAAAACAGACCTCTGTTTTGATCTCTAGATAGATAGTGTGCCGGTAGATGGTGCTCAAGATTATGCAGCGTCGTTCATGGGTACAGTTGTGTGAAATTTTTTGGCTGAAATATTTTTTTCTGTAAAAAATGCACATGTGGCGACACTTAAACATTTTGTGAATTCAGGATGGATTTTTTCCCAAATTGTTCATTTAGGAGGAGGAGGGAGGCCTGAAAAATTAAAATGTGTTTTTTAATTTGACATTTTTCAAAACAGTGTTTTCAATATTTTCAGGTTGAAATGACTTCTTGCTTCAAAATTTCCTTTAATTTAATTTTTAAAAAGAATCCAAAACCATTTAAAAAAGAATCTAAAACCACATAACCTGATGCACCTCACTCATTGTATGCATGACTATTCCTTTTGAAGACTGATTGTATAAAGTTGTGTGTCCAAAGCAGATACCAATCAGACAAAATAAACATTGTCTCTGGAATATATAGCCTATGATGTCATTACTGTGGCAGTTTACACAACTGAAGGGACTTTGTCAACTAGTTTAAGGCCAATGTTTAGATTTTGTTTAAAATGTTGATGACAAATATTGTGGTGTGCATATTTAGGTGTGATTTGATAAGTATAATAACTTAAAATAGATATTTTGTGAGCCATACAATATTATGTTAGTGTACAGGAACTAGGAAATGAAACCTGATAGAAAACCAAATGCCAAGCTGATTGGACAGAATTAGTTGTTGCTGAAGTTTTTTGACTGAAAATTTTAGTGAAAAATCTAATTGCACTGAAATTGTTAAGCAGAAATAGTTTTGATTTTCATGAAATTTTTCAATTTCAATTTTTCAACAAAACTGAAATGAAACTAAATGATTTTGTCTTTGAATCAGATTAATTTTTTGATATTTTTTCAACAATTTTTTCTTTACTTTTTTTTATTCCTTTATCTTGTTTTTCCTGCACACTTCTTTTTCTGTGGGAAAAGTGAGTAAAATTGGTGGAGAAAACAGATTCTTTCCCTCCCCTACACACTTTCTCTCTCTTTTTATTTTTGCTCGATTTTTTTTTTAAATAAAACTTTTTTGGTCAGGGACAGCATTCTGATTTTTTTTCACCATACCAGCTCTACTAGAGATGAGTTAAATACAGAAATATAAACAAGTAAAGGGAGGGGGAATAAATTAAAGTGTGTGCATCTTAAAATTCAATATTTATTTTTGTAAATGTTTAATACATTTGAATGTACTAAAGATGGATTCCACCCAGTGCAGAAGGCCAGCCTAAGTTATATGCATCACAGCTTAAGTGGAGCATAGACCTTGCACTGTTCCGCTGCATAGTGGGGAATTTCACCCTTAGTGGGTGACTATCAGTTTCTTGGTGTCATCAGAACAACCCAGTGGAATTGTAATGATGCCTGGGAGAGTTTTTTTCCTTTTTATCATAAGCAGAGAAAACCCTTTAGGTATGAAAATCATGCGTCCAAGTTCAGGTAGGGAGTCGGACTTACCATCCCAAGTTCTTTGGGATAGCAAAACTCCGTGGGCTATCTAACTTCAAGTGAACCCTAGTGATAAGCTTGGCAGTGTCTAGAAAAATTGCAAGTGAATTGAAGGTGAGTCGCTGAGCCAGGAGAGTTGAGAAACAGCATGAAACCAATGATTTGATTGTTTTGCGAATCCAAATTAGGTTACTGCAAAGAAAGAAAGAAGAAATGACGTGACTAGTTAAGATAGATGAGCAAGAGTAATGCGTCCGTGTCCTCGTCTATCCATCCCAGCAGGCATTTTCTGGCCTCCAGAGTAAGGAAGCAAGGAAACTTTGATAAATAATTGAAAGGGCAAACATGATTTTGCATTAATTAGAAGTGACTTTTTTTTTGTGAAAGAAAACTAAAATTGAAAGAGTATTCTGAAGATTTGAAAGATGCTTTTTTGTTATTTCTGGCTCTTCTTATATTACAATCTGACCAAGACAAGGATCATAAAATGAGATGATCTGTATTTATACTGAATGCTCAAGAACCAGAAGGCAGTAGTCAATGAAGATGTGTAGCTTGACTACAGAGCTCCTTAGATTTCATGGCTTGAACAAGCATTGAGTTGATGTGGAGAGGGGTAGGAACATCAGACATACCAAATGCCTGCCTCTGCCTACAAGTTTCTGGCAAGCTGAGATACTAAGAATACATTTTTATTTTCATCCTTTTGCTGTTGAAGGTCTGAAGGTTTCTTGCATGAAGTTCAAAATCCTGCTTTTTGCAGTCTGTTGTTCTGATGGCAGGCATTCCCTAGGTACTGTGTGGCTGACCGCCAGATTTCCTAGAGGGAATGCATGGGAAGAAGCAGACTCCTTATGGTTTGAGAATAAACTTAATGGGTCAGCTTTATTTATTTTTGTTTTAAATTGGATTTTATACTCGGCAATCTGTTGAGCATTGCTTGATCTTTTCTAAGAGGCAAAGGGCCAGGTTTTCATCCAGCATAAACTGGCCTAACTCCACCGGAATCACTGACTTACACCAGATGATGAGCAAAGCTAACCCATGCTGTTTGACACTAACTCACTGGTGAGATGCATACAGTAGTGAAGGGTGCTTTCAGGAACTACTGCTGTGAGGTTAGGTTGGACAAATGTCCCTTCTGATTAGTGATGGTCCGATAATTGCTAACTTGTTTTCCTGATTCATTTCAAAGTGAGAAAAGAATCTGAGGCATCAACATAAGGACCATTTTTTGGTCCCTAAATACTGATAGTCGTCATGTCTGCTTTCCAGCTGCACCGGTGTTGTAAAGAGTGTGAGCGAGCTTCATGGTTGAATCAGTATCCTGATTCTGCCCAGTAACCGAGGGGTCATTGTTAGAGGTGGCCATAAAATGGCTAGGTTCCCACCTGCTAGTGGGAAAGCTTGGTGTGTGAGGTCATCTCCACCACACACAGACACACACCATTTTTTGGCTTATGGACAAGTGAAAATTCTTGACCAAAAAGCAATTTTTTTCCAATTAAAAATTGTCAAGGCAACCAGAGACTGAAATTTTGTATTTGGTCAAAAATTTAGTTTTCTTTAGGGGGTAGTGGGGGGAGATTTGATGGAAAACTTTCAACCAGCCTAAATCATGGTAGCTTCCTCTATAAACATTGTTTGTTTGGCCTCCATTTATCACTCCTTGTTGCCACCCAAGCACTCCATTTTTGGTAGTCGTACATGCTTGAAGCAGGAGTATACACATAAGCTGCCAATCAGCAGCCTCTGTGCTTGACAGTCTTGGTACAGGACAATTCTGTTCCCTTTTCAGTTCCCAAGGACGTCCCTCATTTGATGGGTTTATATCAGTGTAGTTCATTTTCTGTGTTTGCCACTGAAATCTTTGGTTGAGATTTTTCCAAACTGCTTTAGGGATTTGGGCACCCAATTACCATTTTAAATTTGGAGGTCAACATTTCCCTAGGTGGCTCCTGGAGTGAAAACACATTCTTTGATTGTAACCTTTCTGTATAACTAAGTTACCATGGTGAATACCCTCTGAAAATCATCCATCTCTTAACCTGGGTTCCATTTTGATTCTCTTGCCGTTGGCCACGTTAAGGTATGTCTACACTGGAGCTGGAGGCGTAATTTCCAACTTGGGTGAATGTACCCATGCTATCTTTGATCAAGTGTGCTAAAACTAATAGTGAAGCCGCTGTTGGGGCAGCTAACCCACCCCACCCCTGTACAAGTACATATCTAGGGTTTAAGATGGGACTTTACTTGTGTGGCTAGCCCATGCACTGGCAGCTACGCTGCTATTTTTAGTGCACTAGCTCAATTGGTTATATACCTGAGCCAGCAATTACTGCTACAGCTCCAGTGTAGATGTACCTTGAGCTGTTGTGAATTCAGACAGCCGAAACAAATGCACTAAAATCATCTCTCAGGGAATTGGAGTAGAATTGATGAGAACAATGGCATGTTCTAGAAGGGATCAAACTGTTTGTAAATGAACCGCATAGTCTAAAATGTGTCCAGCCACCCAAAATGGTGATTTATGATTTCTGAAGCTTTTCTGTTGGTCTCCCACTCCAATGTCATTTGTCTGCTGCTTGTTATTTCAAGCCTCAACCTTGCAATCAGATCTGTGTGAATGTAGCCTTGCAGAGCCCCATGGAGGGTGGTCTGCAGGTATAAAGGTCTGCCTGCATGGATCCAATTCAGGCAATCAGTAATCCTGCAAATAATCAACTCTTTGGTGTCTCTGCCTACTTGTGTATTCAGACCTAGCACGAAGGGACCTCGTCTTGACTGGAGCTTCCAAGCACTACTGTAATAAAACTATTACTTACCAAAGTATTACATTAACAGAGCATTAAGGTTGCAAAGTCGAGTCTTCAAAAGCTAAGAATTGTCAGAATTAAGTTTGCATCTGCAACTTTAATCTGAGAGCAACATCAGGGGACAACACCCATCATGGAAAATTTCAGCCACAAAGTTAAAATTTGGCAAATTTATAAGCAATTGAAAACAGGGTCTTATAATGGAAAGCATTAGGCGACCTTACCTTTAGGTGTTGCAACCAGCTTTGCCTATAATTTAGAACTACTTTAGTTACATCTTTAAAAACTAAGTAAACAAAGGGGGAAAAAAATCTCTTGATCCACTAGGTCTTTCATGAGAATTCTCAAAACCGTCTGTCCTCCATGGAGGGAAGAAATAGGGTCAAAATGCTTATGGCCCTGATCCAAAGCCCACTGAGGTCAGTGGGAATCCTGCCCAGGCCTGCTGGTGGGGGTGGAGGTATGGGGACAAGGGGGCAATTGCCCAGGGGCCTGGGCGATTTAAAAGGGCCCAGGGGCTGCCAGCAGTGCAGCAGGCCTAAGACACTAAAGGCCGGCTTCCTGCCCTCCCTCACTTTGCATCGCTCCTGGATGTGGCCGGTATATCCTTGGGGAGGGGGATGCCACATGCTGCTGCCCCCACCCTGAGCGCCGATGGGAGCTGCCGGGGCTTTCACCCCCTCCTGCACCCAAACTCCCACCCAGAGCCTGCACCCCCTCCTGAACCTCAACCCACTGCTCCAGCCTGGTGAAAGTGAGTGAGGGTGGGGGAGAGCGAGCGATTCGGGGGTGGGGGAGGAGCAGGATGGGCGTGATCTCAGGGAAGGGGCAGGGCAAGGGTCTTTGGGTTTGCACGATTAGACAATTGGCAACCCTATACTTCTTGTAATGGCAACAATAATGCATCTTTCTTGGGGAAAATGACACTGTTTTTTGACCAGCTTGGCCACTAGAAGTGTGGCAAATGGGTGTTTCTGTGCTGCTCCTGGCAGCTGACACAATTCAGAGAGAGCAAGGCAGCTAAGTAAATGGCAGATGGCATCACTATTCCTTTTCCCCCTGCAGCATTCTAGTGAGAGGCTACAGCTGCCTTGGAATTATCTCCAGTAAAGATTACAGCAGAAATCGATCAGTGGAGGGGCTTCCCGTCTGAAACCTTACGCCCCCTAGTTCGGTTTGCTTTTTAACCCGCAACTTGCCTTGGTTTGTAATGATTCCTCTCCCTGTCCCCCGCCTTGAGCATGATGAAGGCTGTATGTTTTCCGTGCTTCATCGGTTCTTTAACAATTAGTCTCCTCCCCCACCCCACCCCAAATATTCTTTCTGTTATGCTAAGCCTCTCTGGCCTGTTGCTCTGATACAGTCTGATGGCTATGCTCCCCGTGGCTCTCGAAATCCCTCCAATCTGCCATGTGAACTCTGCTCCTTGTGTTCTGCCACATAAATCTGCCTCTCCTCCCTGCGTAGAGCTGCTCAGAGCAGCAAAGCATGAAGAATTTTAATCTGGGCGCTCAGGAAGTTTTTCTTCATGTCCTCTTTTGGGGGCTTCCCTTCTCTGGACTGTTCCTCACCTTTTTCCTCTGTCTTTCATGCCCGTTTAAATGGTTTGCTTTAATGCCCCTTGGCTTCTTTCCTTCCATCCTCTCATATTTCCTTGAACTTTTAAAAATAAATATTGCCCTCCCTTTTGTCTCTCTGTTCTTCCCAGTGAAATGGTTTCTCCAGCTTAATTAAAATCAGACCTGGTTCTTTGGTCTCTCTCTCTCTCTCTCTTTTTTTTTTTTAAAAGGTCTTTTGCAGCTGATTAATTTCCATGAATTAATAGGCGGTGGCGGACGTGTGTGCTGGTGCTTGGAAATGATGCCAGCCTGGGTTCTGTGTGATTAAAAAATATAATCTGTCAACTTGCCACTGTTTATAACTTTATGAATTTAAACATCATATTTTGCCTTAGATTTGTATTGAATATCTGCAACAGATGAATGAAATCACCCTTTCTCTCCCCCCACCCGCCTCCTTGATAATTAGAAAATAGTGAAACCTCCTTGACAGAGTGCATCACTGATTGATGCTTTTGTCCGCCTCAGAATATTTAATATAATTGCAGTGACTAGGAGTTGAAAGGGCCAGTTATCAACAGTAAGATGTATGCTGTACGCTGCTTGTTCTCATTCTGTCTACAGACCTGTATCTCACCAGCAGTATCTGCCAACCAGAACACGGTAACTTTTTTTTTTGGCAAGAGACATTACTCAGCACAGGACCTGTTTTACAGCTGCAAACTATAAATTTAAGATAGCACAATCAATCTAGAAACCTGGATGAATTAAATGTATTAAAAAGACCAGGAATTTTCTGGCTTGGATTGATCATTTCAATGTGAAAGCCTGAGACACAGGGAAAATGTTTAAAGGTGCCTAAGTCCCATGGGGCTTAGGCTTCTGAGTCACACAGGTGCTCTTGAAAATACCGCCCTAAATCTTAAACATTTTAAATATAGCTTGAGGCAGGGTGGTTCTGTGGATAGAGTGCTAAACTAGGACTCAGGAGACCTGTTGGGTGACCTTTGACAAGTCGCTTCAACGCTGTCTCATATCCTCATTTAACAGATGTGGGAAAGTGACACTACTTCTCTCCTTTGTAAAAATGCTTTGAGATCTCCTTATGAAAAGTGCTGTATGAGAGCTAGGTGGTGGCATTATTAAGTTCATTTCCAGGTGAGTGTTTCTCCAAGCGTAGGGCACTGATGTAGGAAGATGAAAAATTGATCATGTTACAGAGGAATAAAGAATGCAAGTGCATGAAGAACAGGTCATGAACATCAAGCTGTGTCCCATCTCCAGCTTTCTCTTGATTTTTGCTATTTAATTCCTGAATGCTGTGGCCTATTTTTTTTCACAAAAGTGATTAGGAATTGTGGGTGTTTACATTTTGTGTGTATCTAATTTTGTGATGCCATAAAAGACGCCTGATTTTCAGGATTTGAGTGCTCAGCATGTTCTTAAAATTGGACACCTTTTAAGGTGGGCACCCAACACCATGATGCTTTTAAGAATGTAGACCTGTGTCTTTTTAGTTTACCTGTTGCTAAATATAATCTTAAATACCTCCTTGCTTGCTACCTCAATGGTCCCTCTTGCTTTATTACCTGCATTTTAATGACCTCTTTGCAAATCAGTGTGAGTTTCATTGGTTGCACCACCACAATTAATTCACAAGTTGCATTCAAATGACGTGAAGCTGTTTTGCAGCCAGCCATAATGTTCTGAATTTCCTGAGCTAATTCACATATGATCAGGAAACAGTTACACAGTGCAACCCAAGGGGTTAAATTTCAAAAGAGATGTCTGTGGTAATCTGCAGCTAAATCCTTGTGTAATACTTTGAAAACGTTGACACTAATCCAGCCAAACATACAGAAATATATGGATACAGCATTTTACAAGGATAGCCAAAAGGATGCATTTTACTCAAAGCAATGTTTTTAAATACCCATGGGTGTTTTTAAATACTTGCTCACTCCAAAACACCTTGAGATGCTCTTTTAATAGATATTGATATTTCTACCCTAAGGTATTCTCATGGTTTTTTGTTTTAAGTACCCTAACCACCTTGGTGTATAAAACTGTGGTGCCATTTTGTTTTCTGTTTACTGAACCTTTTAAAAATCCTAAAATTCTTTCTGTGAGGAGAGAGAGAGAGAGATCTCACTGAGACTTTTATTTTTATCCTTTCTTTATGGTATTTCTCCTTACCCTAAAATACGTCACATTAGACAGGCTGAAAACATTTGGTAGCTCTCTGAATATGGAAAAGCGTAACATTGTCCTTACTTCTATAGGGAATTTGTATACTCTAGGCTTTGTCATATTCAGTAGTTTTTGTTTTTAACTGAATCTTCCGTGTGGAAGGTATTGGCTATCTCACTGTGTTCTGTATATCTTTGTTTGCTTTTCAGTTAAACAAATGCTTTTCTACCATTCAACACATTCTATGGTAGATGGGAAATAGGGTAGTATCCCTTTAAATAGCTTGTGAGCCTCACTCCATGCTAGGCATCACTGTGTGTTATGTTTTTGAAGCCTTCAGAAATCAGTTAGAGCAACAGCATGCAGTGTGAAGAACAAAAGACATGACATAATATTTCTCTGCACCAACCTCCAGCCTCAACTTGGGCCCTTGCCCCGGCCCCTCCCAACATCCCGTCCCTTTCCTCCAAATGAATGAGCAGTTAATGTGGACAGTAAACAAGCGGAAGACTGAGGCCCCATCTTGGAAAGACCTCTGTATGAACTGATTTTTGACCATTGATTTTCCATCATTCAATTAGCATCCACGGGGTACCACAAAGGCACAGGGGGAACTAAGATAGCCCTTTCCTTGCCATCCTTAATCACTGTTTGCTGGGGCTGAGTAGCTGCATTGAAAAGATGGAAAAGCCACTCATTGAAAAACTGTTCCTGTGGGGGTTTCTTTCCAGTATTGACATTTTTAAAGTGCTGTAATTGTATAGCAGCGCATACTGCAGATTATTGATTTGGTATAAAACTGTTCCCAAGGATCATTGTTGAACTTCAGATACTAAAAGCAATAAAACATTAACCTTCATCTGTCGAACACCTTTATTTCTGTGTAGAATGCTTTAGTTTAAATGGTTTGCTCTTGTTCCTTAACTAACACTCCTCTATAAACAATATAAGAAAAAATATTTTCCTAAAGAGAAACAAGTGTGGTGTGTTTTTTGTTTTTTTAAATTAGGGAAAACTATGGTTCTTTATTGCTTGTGGTGGTGAGTTTTCAAGCAGAGGAAAGATGGTCCAGTGGTTAGCGCACTAGCCTCGGATTTGGAAGACTTGGTCTCAAGTCCCTGCTCTTGTGCGCTTGGGCAAGCCACTTAGACTCTCTGTGCCTTAGTTTCACATCTGTAAAATGGAGATGATAGCACTACTCTGCTCAGGATTGTGTGGCTAAATCCATTCAAGATGTATGGTTCAGATATGTGGCTCGCAAGACCATAAAGATGTTGCTGGTACTGAACTATAGGCCTGATGTATATATTTCAGCAGAAGTCGCTTGTCTCACAAGCAGATATAGCAAACTACACAGCAGTGAGGCAGCTAATATTTTAAATGATCGCTTGGACTCTAAGGCTGTGGACGTTTTGCAGGATATTGTGTTTCAGGGCAAAATTGCTAGGCTGGATCCAGTGTTTTAGAAAAGACCATTGACAGCTGGTAGTGACTTTTGGCTTCCTTCACGTTAGCTCCTCCAATAAAATGCAAGTCCGATTACTTCTACGAACACCACTGAATGATTTCTTGAATGGAACATTGATTTCGCTGTGTTGCCAGGAGGCTTCATTGAGAAATGCATTCTATATTTAGCTCAGTTCAGTTAGGCTTTCCTTTTGCACAAAGAGAAAAGCTGTGTAGTTCTCAGTCTTGGATGACTTTTCATTTCAAATTCAGAAAACAACAGAAGGAAAACCAACACAGAATTTCCAGGAAAGTGGCAGGGAAGCAGAGCTGCATTCTGCTGCTGAACTGACGGACCTGACTCTCTATTCCTTGTGCCAGTGCAGTTACTCTAGCTGCACCGGCAAAAAGGAACAGAGCATCAGGCCCTCAATTTAATCGAGTTTCACCAGTGTGAAAGAGATCCTGCAGATAGCTGCTGCCTCTCCAACAGGATGTGGGACTCCTCTACATTTTAAGGTGAAGTTAGGGTGACCAGATGTCCCGATTTTATAGGGACGGTCTCGATTTTTGGGTCTTTTTCTTATATAGGCTTTTATGAACCCCCCACCCCCTGTCCCGATTTTTCACACTTGCTGTCCGGTCACCCTAGGTGAAGTACACAGAAAACAGACTCTCTTCTGTTTTTAGTTTCGCAGCTTCCCCTTGAAGTCCATATTCAAGCAGAGTCGGTCAGCCTTCTCACTGGGGTCACTCAGCCGTTAGGGTGAGAATCAATTAAAATATTTTGAGTCATTGCCCCAATCTGGGCTGCTGTTGTCCTTTTGATTTGCTGTTCATACTGGAAGATTACATTTTCTGAGACTATTGTAGCTCTTAAGCAGCGAGACATTTCTGTAGGCATAGAGAAGATGTTAAAAGTTCAGCACTTGCTGGCTCAGGTTCCCGTGGGTGCTTCTGTACTGGGAACAGGGTGTCTCAATCACAGTGGAGAGATCTATAATGGGCCTGGATTTCCTCTTGCCGAGGTATAAATTAGGGAGTAACTCCCCTGGCATCAGTAAAACTGTTGTAATGAAGTGGAGGATCAGGCCTGCTGTTTTTAATGTCACCCTCTGTGGTTGTATTAAGGGTTAGAATTTTGGAGAAATGTTCTCGTGGTTGTCAGATATGGAGCAAGCAACTGAAGAGTGGGTAGTGACCATACACTTGAGCAGAACAAGCAAGGCAGCCTAAGGTTATGTTTATGCTGCAGTTGGAAGATGATGATATACTTGAGTTAACCTTAGTCTAGCTAGCTCGGGTACTGATAGAAGTGAAGCTGCAGCAGCCGTGAACTCCAGCATGGGTTTGCTGCTCAAGTAACTACCCAGGGTTCCAAGGCAGGCTTGCTGCCTGTACAGCCTGCACTGCCATAGCCTCACTGCTGTCGGCACCCAAGGTAGCTAGATTTAAAGATGCCCTGAAGATATTACAGTTTAAGCAGACAAGGGGGGAGGGGCGCATTCAAGCAGAATGAACAGAGTGGATTGCAAATGTCATTAGTGCCATGATTTAAAAAAAAAAATCCTTGAGGTGGGGATTGTTAGGAGAGGATTTTCTAAATGGAAAGACAAGGGAATGTAGCATGAAGGGTGGGGGGAAGTGGGAAGGTAGAAAGGAGCGGTATGTGATATGTGGATTTGCTACTGGCTCCAATTCTTGACTTTTTTAACTGAACAGTTAAGAATCCCAATGGTAGCAATAACTAGCATTGGACAAATCCACTGGTGATACAACAACTGGCTGAGGCCATCCTCTCATAGTATCAGAGGGGTAGCAGTGTTAGTCTGGATCTGTAAAAGCAGCAAAGAGTCCTGTGGCACCTTATAGACTAACAGACGTTTTGGAGCATGACTAATATAATTAAAAATGGTGAGCCCATTAGGATGTCATGACAGATCTTTTCCTTGGTTATATGGGAAATAAATTGCTTCTGGCCAAAAGAAGGGATTAACGAGCATGTCCCCAAATACGACTTATTTTTCAAAAAACGATATGTTTGAAGATTATGGTGCAGTAGATAATAAAACACACAGCAAGATTGGCTTAAACCTTCTTCCTTTGATGCAGGAATTTAAGATTAAAAGATAAAAGTGGTAATCTAGGCTCTGACGTACATATGTAGACTCATAAATGAGTAGCTTGATTTTTTTTCCCCCCTAAACGCCAAGCACTGAGTAGCTCCTCCTGACACCTACATTTTCTAAAATGTCACCTGACTTCGGATACCTCAGTATTCTGATGCCAAACTGTAGACCTATTTAAAGTGGCCTTCTTTTCAGAAGTGATGAAAATCTGGCCCCTCCAAGGCATCTCAAAATTAGACACCCAAAATTGCTAGTCTCTTTTGAAAATGTAGGCCATTGTCTTTTCTAGTAGTTTAGGATGCTCAATGCTTCTGAAAATCAGACGCCTTTAGGGTTGCCACCCATCCAGGTTTTACCCAGACAGTCAGGTTTTTGGCTTCTTTGTCCAACGCCATTACTTAGTCTTAAATCCATAGTTAGGCACTTAATTTTAAGCACCTGTTTTTGGAAATCTTCACTGAGATGTCTCAGTGTGAAATCCATTTGTGCTCAATGTGGGAGTTTCTGAATCCCCAGGCCCCCAAAGCCATAAGGGGGTGCATGACAGCCTGTTTGCAGAATGTCAGTGTGCTAACAATGAAGCCTGTCAGTATGAATGCCACAGCTCTTTTATGAGTAGCCATAACACAAACATTCAGCTTCAGTCAGTTATTTGATTACCAGGGCAGCTGAACCATGGAGTGCTGCTTACTATGAGGAAAGCTACAGAAAACCCTGGAGATTGTCTGGGCCGAGTCCTTGGCCTTCTGGTGACATTTCTCTCTCTGATCTCATATGCTCCTGTGGGTTTAGCTGTCACCTACCATGCTAAATATACCTCCCGACTCCTTTTACCTTTTCACTCTGCCTATTCATAGATGGTGAAGGCCAGAAGGGACCATTTTGAACATCTAGTTTGCATAACACAGGCCAGAGAATTCTACCCAGTAATTCCTGCATCAAATCTAATGGCATAATTGCATCATGTTTTCCCCCTCTGCTCTCCTCTATGTCTAATCACCATCTCCAAATGTGGGGCAGATTTCTCCTCCCCCCCCCCCTTTTCCACCTTTTTGAAAGATGGCTCGGCTGTTACCAAAGGCAGAATTTGTCATATGTCCCAAATCAACCTTATCCCGTCTCCTCTTCTGTCACTATTGAAAATCCCATTATCCTTCCTGTTTTTCAAGATTACAGCTTGGAATGCACCTCTTAAAAATTCCTGCTCTCCTCCCCTCTGATCCAGGTCCTTGCCAAATGCTGACCCTGCTTCCCCCCCATTATTAGCAACATTTTCTCTCCTCCACTGGTGTGATAACTCTTAGGATGTGGGTACGTATTTTGGGAGACACCTCAGTCATCCTCCGGCAAAAAATTCCAAGCCTGACCAATTCCATCCAGTTTGCAATTCCCTCTCATTATATGCTAGTAAGTGTAATGATCTCTAGGCATATTTTGCTAGCAGCACAAATTTCCCTGGGTGCTTTTCCAATACACACTGTACTGTAGTAATGAACAATGACTCCTTGATAACCAGTAAGTTTGTATTTTTTTTTTTAAAGCTGAACTTTCTGCCGGATAGCCCACTAAAATCTGCTTCCTCTTTCTACCTCCTCTCATGCATGTTGGTTTTTTGTTTCATCTATAAATAAGATAGAAGAAGAAGAAGGATGTTGGGTTTTTTCCTCCCCAGAATACTGCAAATTCTTTTTGAATGATCCTTATCTGATTGGTGAAGACAGGATGCTGCTGTGGCCTGGGACCCAGAAGATCTGGGTAAAATTTCCCGTTCCCCTATGTGATGCTTCATCTCTGTGTCTTAGTTCCCCATCTATAAAATGGAGATGATGATGATAATACTCCTCCCTTTGTCTTGTCTATTTAGATTAACAGCAGTTCTCAAACTGTGGGTTGGGACCCCAAAGCAGGTAGTGACCAGGGCTGGTGTTAGACTTGCGGGGGACCGGGGCTGAAACCCGAGCCCCATCATCTGTGGCCAAAGCCCAACGGCATCAGCCCTGGGTGGTAGGGCTTGGGCTGCGGCGGCAGAACTTGTGTGGGCTTAGGCTTCGGGTCCCCCTCCGGGGGTTGTGTAATAAGTTTTGTTGTCAGAAGGAGGTTGCTGGGCAATTAAGTTTGAGAACCCCTGGGTGGTAGGGACTAGTCTCTCTTACTACTTGCCTGTAAAATACTTAGCCCAATGATGGAGCCTCAGTCTTTGTTAGGGACGAGGGTGACCAGAATGCCTGGGTTGAAAAGGGACCCTGGCAGCTCCGGTCAGCACTGCTGACCAGGCTGTTAAAAGTCCGGTCAGCGGTGCTGTGGGTCTAAGGACAGCGAGTCCCTACCTGTCCTGGCACCGCGCTGTGCCCTGGAAGCGGCCAGCAGGTTCGGCTCCTAGGTCATGGGGGTGGGGTGGGGGGACAGAGGAAGCCACATGCTGCCCCCACCCCGAGCACCGGCTCCACACTCCCATTGGCAGGAACTGTGGCCACTGAGAGCTGGGGGTGGTGGTGCTTGCGAATGAGAGCAGTGCGTGGATCCTCCTGCCGCCCCTGCCTCTTGCATAGGAGCTGGACCTGCTGGCCGCTTCCGGGGCACAGAGCAGTGCCAGGACAGGCAGGGAGCCTGCCTTAGCCCCACTGCACTGCTGACGGGAGCTGCCTGAGGTAAGCCCGAGCCCCAACCCTGAGCCCCCCCCACAACCTGGAGCCCTCTCCGGCACCCGAAACCCCTCATCCCCAGCCCTACCCCAGAGCCTGCACACCCCGCCCACAGCCCATACCCCCTGCCTCAACCTGCAGCCCCATCCCGCATTCCAAATGGGTCCCCCCTAGTCTGGAGCCCCCTCCTGCACCCCAAACCCCTCATCCTCAGCCCACCCCAGAACCTGCATTCCCAGTTGGAGCCTTCTCCTGCACCCTGAACCCCTCATTTCTGGCCCCACCCTGGAACCTGCACCCCCAGATAGAGCCCTCACCCCCTCCTGAACCCCAGCCCCCTGTCCCAGCCCAGTGAAAGTGAGTGAGGGTGGCGGAAATGAAGTGAGCTGGGGATGGGGCAGGGCTAGGATTTTTGGTTTTGTGCGATTAGGAAGGTGGCATCCCTATTAGGGACTGTTGGCACTATTGTAAAACAAATAATTAACAGTTATCTGGGGCTTGATCCAAAGCTAAGCTATCGAAGTCATTTGGAAATCTTCCTTTGGCTTCAATAGATTTAGGATCAGGCCCCAAATGCCATCGAATTTAGGCCTTATCTACACAAGAAAAATCATACAGATTTAAACTAAATCAGTTTAGTTACATTAGTCAAGCCGCGTGTGTGGGCTTGCTTGAAGAGAAATGAGAGTGCAAGGGGTTTGCACCGGATTTGGTTAAATCAGTTTCTGTACTGATTTAATCAGTACAATTTTCTCAAGTCAGACAAAGCCTTGGAAACAGGGTTAATTACCCAACCCTAGCACGTTCTTTTAAAAATTAAGCTTTGTTCAAGTATAAATGGTACATAGAGCCTGATTCTGCCACATTTACTCACATTGAGTAGTGCACACTATGGGAGTGATTCCACTGGATTAATGCGAAATTGCATCCTTCCTGAAATCAGTGGGACTCTTTGTGGAGTGAAGCACTTTTTGTGAGTAATTGGAGGCAGAATCTGCTCGTTCAAGATAAAGCAATAGTTGAAAAGCAGAGGATAGCTGTCCTCAAGTGCACTCCTGTTCCCTTTCAAAGAGCTGTGATTGGATTTCTCTGAAGACTGGATTTCTATGAAGGCAAGTTTAAACAAAAGCTTGTCCTTGAGAAGCACATTACAAGTCATGTAAAACAGAACTACTTTGTTCAAGTATATATGGTACGGAGAGCCTGATTCTGCCACATTTACTCACATTGAGTAGTGCACACTATGGGAGTGATTCCATTGGATTAATGCAAAATTGCATCTTACAAGTTAAACAAAAGCTTTGTCCTTGAAGCACGTTACAAGTCATGTAAAACTACAGATACGTGAGACAGAATGGCAGCCAAATTTAGACAGGTTCTGCCCTTCATAAAGAATTTATATATTTGGCTCCAAGTTATGAGGTAACTTAGTACATTCAAGGTCAGGAAGTTTTGTGCCTTAGGCCATGTCTACTCTTACCGGGGATCGACGTTGCTGCGATTGATGCAGCGGGGGTTGATTAGTGGGTCTAGTAAAGAGCGCTTTCCAGTCGACTCTGGTACTCCACTGGAATGAGAGGAGTAAGGTAGACACCACAGGAAGTTGACCTAAGCTACGTCAACTCCAGCTATGTTATTCACGTAACTGGAGTAGTGTAATTTAGGTCGACTTACTTATCGAGGTGGTGTAGACAAGACCTTAGAGTTGTCAAAGGTTCTGGGCTGTGAATTGTTAGTCTAATATGAAAGGCTTGTAGACTGTCATTTTGAAATAGATGGGGACATTCAAAATAACAGGAGAAAGGAGTGTTATTTTCTCTACTTTGAATTATCGGTCACTGATTTGAAGTAAACATTTACCTTATATGGCCTTGCATTCTGAGGTGCCTGGAAGTATAGCAGCACTAGCCATTAATTATTAAGCAAGTAATTATCTCAGAATGGTGTTGAAGGAAGTGTTGGAATCTGAGTGAAAACAAGTTTGGGGTGGGGGGAACCCTTGAGTTTTAAGATACATTGTGACCTTTTAAGACAGATGTTTCCCATTATTATCTTCCTAAAATAAAGCAAAATTTAGTTGCAGGTCATCACCACTTGTTCAATGGAAAACTATTTTTATTTAAAATATTAAAGTCCTTGGTTTGATCTGATGTTTAAGAAAATCATTTATCTCAAGTGATTAATGCAACAGTTGGGCCTGATTCCTACCTGGTGTCCATCTGTGTGGCTCCATTGACTTAACAGAGCTATGCTGATGTACACTAGCTGAGGATCTGGCCCACTGAGTCTACATTTCTCTAAAGTGTTTCTTCCAGTAGCATCCTAAAGATCTCAAGCCACATATAGGAATAACTTTTGTTGTTCCACCAAGATGTAGTCTCTTCTTAGTCAAGATATGGCACTTTAGGGAAGAGAAGATTGAGTTAACATAAGAATGGCCATACTGGGTCAGCCCAGTATCCTCTCTACCGACAGTGACCAATGCCAGATGTCCCAGAGGAAGTGAACCTAAAAGGTAATGATCAAGTGATCTCTCTCCTGCCGTCCATCACCACCCTCTGACAAACAGAGTCTAGGGACATGACATGAGCACAGTCTATACGTACTTACACTGGTAGATGATTGGGGGGGACTACATCCTGGAATGCAGTAACTCTGAAAAGGACTTTGGGGTTGTGGTAGGTAACCAGTGAACATGAGCCTGCAGTGCAGTGCTCTGGCAAAGAGGGCTGATGTGATCCTTGGCCATCTAAGGAGGGGAATGTCAAGTAGAAGTAGGGAAATGGAGTTACCACTGAATACAGTCCACTGCTGGCTCCTGTGTCCAGTTCTCATGACGTAGGAATGACTGAGTGAGATTCTATGGCCAGTGTTATGCAGGAAGTGAAACTAGATTAGCAGAATGGTCTTTTCTGGCCTTAAAATCTATGATATCTAATATTAGAGTTATTTAAATTAGCAAATAAAGAATCTTGGTTTCTAGGTGAAGTGGCTTGTTCCACAGTTCCTGTAGTTAAAATCCATGTAAACAGAATGCCACTTTTTCCACTGAGGAATGCTAGACGCATTGGTCATTGAAGATGCTATGAAGTCCATATTTGCTAATAATTTACACTCTTCACAATGTGAATTCTTAATACAAAAATGGATGAATGGAGGCTGCAGCTTTTGATTTCTCTCTTCTTGGTGAATCTTAATAAATGTTAGAATTGGTTAAGACAATCCAAATGGGTGTCTCTGGTCTGTACATAGACAACCAGTACTACTATAAGCATTTCGGCTAAGTAGGTTGCCAATGTGGTTCTTTGTTTCTGACCTACCATCTTCATCTGATAGCTTTTCAGTTACTGCCAAAGGCTTGTGGCTTAATATTGTGAACAGTGGTTTTGTTTTAGGGTTTCCGTCCTCCTGTTCAAGAGGTGCTGATCACCCCGTTACAGGAGGCTGCAGTTTTTCAAATTTTGATTTGATCTTTCTATGTGAGCACTAAGAATGCAGTTAAAATATATTCAGGGATCATATAAGTGTATGAGGATGATCCTAGTTTACATTTGAAATCTTCTTCATTTTGATTGACCCCAAAGAGCTTTACAAAGTACATATAGAAAATTGTTTCTTTACCTCTTGCTGGAATACAGACACCTCTAGAACTGAATTTAGCAGCTGCTGAACAATGAACAGTGACACCACAGAATGACTTAGTACAGGAAGTGGCGGTGGAGGGTGGAGGGGTGGGGGGGGGAGAGAATATTGTATGCATCTGAAACTTCAGGGAAATTTAGATAGACTAGGTTGGGACTGGGACTCTGACAGGGACTGTAGCTAATATTTTGGTTCTTATAAAAGGAGATGAGGAAGCTTCAGTAAATGCAAGAGGTCAGGATCTGTTTTATATCTCATTCAGCGGATTGCACCTGCAGCAGCGCTGTGCTCATGAGCACCATGCTTGCTGAAATAAATTTGTTAGTCTCTAAGGTGCCACAAGTACTCCTGTTCTTTTTGTTTCAATACTGACTTTCAAGGATGAATGCTGCCTACTGAATTGCCAACATAGTTACTTAAAGCATCTGGGTTTCTTCTCCCCAAAACTGACCCTTTTTAGACTCCATTTAAACAAATGTTCCCTCCCGGGGGTATTTGTAATGAAACATAAGTCATTCACAGACATAACTGTGATCCTAGAACAGGGGTAGGCAACCTATGGCATGGGTGCCGAAGGCAGCATGCGAGCTGATTTTCAGTGGCACTCACACTGCCCGGGTCATGGCCACTGGTCTGGGGCCCTCTGCATTTTAATTTAATTTTAAATGAAGCTTCTTAAACATTTTGAAACCTTATTTACTTTACATACAATAGTTTAGTTATATATTATAGACTTATAGAATGAGACCTTCTAAAAATGTTAAAATGTATCACTGGCACACGAAACCTTAAATTAGAGTGAATAAATGAAGACTCGGCACACCTCTTAAAGGTTGCCAACCCCTGTCCTAGAAGTTATTTTGTACGAAGAGTTCATCGGAATCTAGTTTATGCCTACTTGTCTCCTTTTGCTGTGATTACGGATCACCTTCGTGGGAACAATTGGCTTGCTGTGGTGTCCGACTCCAAGTGATTTTCGGAAGCCTTTAAATTTGACACTAATGTGTGAGTTGTTGCCTTATTTTGACATGTCCTTCTAAATGCACCAAAGGTCTGTGGGCTAAATTGTTCTGGGATACGGAAAGCCATGCAGAAAGTCATTAAATTAGTGACTCTCTCTTTCAAGAGAGCAGTTTCTAAGCTCATTTTATTTCTCAGCAATTGAAATCTGATGCACTGCTTGCATGGTGTGCAAGAGTCCTTTCTGATTTTATAGAAGCCAGGGCTAAATTCCTGAATGGATAGCCATTCAGCAAGAAATATGACTACTGTTATAGGTACAACTGCTGGTAACGTCGGCAGTTAAATTTACTTGCCTGTCTCTATTGATAGTGTGTGTGTGTGTGTGTGTGTGTATTACATTGTTTGTTCCTCAGATTTAAACAATAAACTAATTAATTAAAAGCATTAACTCTTAATTAATCTGCCAGTAAAATGGGCCAAGTTTAAGCAAAGCATTTAAAGTACAAGCTTAACTTTGACCGAGTCAATCAAGAATCTCCCATTGACTTCAATGGGACTAACACACATGCTTAACTTTTAAATAAGCACTTTGCTGACTAGGAAAGGGCTTCTGAATCAGGGTCATAAAGATAACCCAGCCAGCAGCATTCAGTACTCATATATATTTAACAAATTAACGCAGCCAGCCAGTAAATCAAAGCAACAGAAAGGCCCTTCTCTCCCCTTGGCTTCAACAACGTACTCTCCACCTTCCCTCTCAACCCTGTCACGTGTGTGTGTGTGTATGTGTATGCAGGGAGGTACACAATATAAATAGAGAGTTATTGTTAATAGGTCTCTAAACAATGTGTTGATAGTTTTTATATTAGACGGAGACTTCATCTCTAATGATGGCCTGAATTGAATGGCCGAGTCCAATATAAAAACTTCTGCCAGTTAGAACAGCAAGATCACAAAACCCACATAGTCCTTCTGCAGACAGTGCAAGTTACCATTTATAGTATGTTGTAGGATAGCTCGAATCCTGACCTGGAGAGTATTATGTTGCCTTGGTTCTCTCAGATCAGAGAGAGCTTGATGTTGGCTTAGTACAGACCTTGCTGTTCCTTACTGAAGCTGAGATCAAAAGCAAGGAAGAAAGCAATTTATCACATCAGAAAATGTAGCATTCCTACAAGAGAGAGGAAGAGTGACAGCCATTAATCATCTATGTAACTTGTATGCTCTGCCTGTCATTTGTCCAGTGGAGAATTGATATTAAGACCACAGAATAAATAATGACACTTATTTTGACCAGTCATGCACTATGTTTAGAAAGGGTGTGTTCGGTATATACATTTTCTATGAATAATTAGGAACACAGGAATTGCTACACAATGGTTCATCTAGTGAGGTGGCCTGGCTCTGACAATGACCAATACCAGAGGCTCAGAGACCAATGCAGGAAATCCTATAATAGACAACTGTGGAATATCCTTCCCATAAGCTAAATTTTTTCTGATTCCAAGCAGATACTGATTGGTTTATGCCCTGAATTCTGATGGCATATAACTCTATCAGTTATCATCCTGTATTATGTAGCTGTGGATGTTCTCATTACCTATCTAAATGTCTAACCTGGTCTGAATCCTGCTAAGCTCTTGGCTGCAGCGGTACCTAGTGTATTTAAAAATTAGGCTCATAAGTGGAATTCTTAACAAAGAGGCTGTAAATACTGGTGTGTGTGTGTGTGGTTGGTTTTTTTTTTTTTTTTTTTTTTTTAATGCTAGCAGTGATTTGCTGAATCTGTTGTTGAGCTGGGACCATTTGAATAAAGGAAATTGCTGAAACCAGAGTGAGATTTTAAAACTCATTGCAAAACACACACAGAAGAATCTTTCAGCACAAGAGGGAGATTTTCACTACTTAAGGCATGTTTTAAAAGCCTTTAAGTTTTAAAAGGAGATCATTTCCTTCCTTCCAAGTGTGTGAAACATGCCAGCTGAACATGTGTTACTGGTCATGTGAGTTAGTGAAGTAAAAGGCATGCACTGGATGGTTGTTTCATGTCCCTTGCGGTCTGCTCTTACTCCATCTGCTGCTGTAGTTTAGTCTTGGAAAAGCCTGTGGTGGAGCCAGAAATTACAATCTTTTTAAAGCAGCATTTTCAAGACTCTGGGACATGCCAGATTCTTTAGAACAGCACTTTAAGTATTGATGCATACTCCAGCCTTCCTACCTAAACCCATTATGAGTTTATTTTGTAATTTTGAACGTGTAGGGCTAGGAGGTGGTTCTGGATTGACAACCCTGCAAAGTGAAGGCCAGATCCTTAGCTGGTGTAAATTGGCATAGCTCCACTGAAGCCAGCTGATTATATGGCTGCCGAGGATTTGGTCCAGAACTCCTCCACGGGATAGGTTTAGCACAGGCAGCAGTAGTAATATAAGATTTTCTTATTGCTCAGTCAACATGCCTCTGGAGAGAGTGTATGTATGGGCTAGAAGGGAGTTCTGCCTTCAAGGGCCATTCATAGTCCTTTTGCATTTTGCCAGTCAGTGCCAGTTGTCGGTAGCGGTTTAGGGATAGACACAATCACCAGTTTGTTTCAACAACTCTCTTGAGAACTGTTAGTCTGTGGCAGATCTGGAGTGGTGACCTAGATGTGAATGCCTCCGCAGTGCATTTTCCAGCTTCATTAGTTCCCTCAGAAAGGGCCTTATCTGCCAGGTGCTGAATGCCCTGAATTCTATGGCCTCATTGGGATCTGGAAACACCTTGCAGAAGACTCAGCACTGCTGCAGGATTGTCCCTTAAGTATGAATTTAGCCTGAGTACCAGCAAGGTGACAGTCACCACTATTTTTATTAATGTACTGTTGATCAAAAGAGAGCACATCTTTAAATATAAAACCTTTTGCACCATACTTATTTTATTTATCATTTCTAAACAGGAGCTTATTATGTAATCTGCTGTTAGACTGCACCCATTGCTGGGGGTGTGCAGTAGAGTTGTAAACATGCCACTTAAAAAAAAAAGTCCACTTGCATGTGTTTTTCTCAGCAACATAGACATGAACAAACAGCTGATGCCTAAATTTATGTCTCTGCAGTTACATACCTCAGATTTGTTATATCCTGTTGATTAGCACAATTTAATTGCTAACTCTTCAGCAAGCTCTTGGTGCTGATGTTCAGTTTCTTGGCTCTTAAATGTAAGGCTAGTCAAAAAATGTTTGATTGAAACTGATTTTGACCCCCGCCCCCCCCCCCCCAATAAATTGTTCGTTCTCTCTCTTTTTTGAGAGAACACACTTTAGTCTAAAACTGAGTCAGCTTCTTATGGAAATTGACTTTTTTCATTAAAAAAAAATGTGTGAAAATATTTTGATTTGGACATCTCCCTGCAGTGCTTTGTGGGAGTTGGGATTTGCTTTCCTCCTGTTTCCATTCTTCTCTAGGGGCTGGATTTCCCCAGCTGCACCACATCTCCTGTGATGAAACACAGCCAGGGGATACTGTGGTACATCATGGATGATGTAATTCAGCCAAGGCATCCAGCCTATAGAGGAGAAAGGGAATTCGAGGCACCCAAACTACAACTCCCCTGAGACACTGTAGCAACATTTCTTAATTGGAATATTGCAGTTTTTGATTCTTTTTTTTAACAAAAATCTTGAATTTTTCTATGGAATTTTTTTTGTCAGAATTTTCATCGGGGGGGAGTCCATTTTCCAGTCAGCTCTACTTAAATACCTTGACAAACTTTTTTTTGTTTCTTTCAATAAACTGAATTGTCCTACAGATGTGCAAGAGCCAAACGCTTAGATCTTTAAAACTGGATCTTTAGCAACTGGACCTAATCTTCCAAGTGGTCCGAATCAAAATCCTGAATCCAAACACGCTTGAAATTTAGGATGTTCAAAAATCTGGACCTGAATTTTCCTTCTTAGGTCCATCTTAGTGTCACCCTGGAATCATTTGTTGTCTCTATCATCTGGGATTGCAGTTTGTGAGCAATAGAGTACTGCAGTTATTGGGAGACGAAGCAGTGCTGCAACAGCTTTTATAAAGAGATTCCCTTATAATTGAAGGTATTTTGCCTTTCTTCCCATAAGAGCTGAAAATGAACACTTGTCTTTCTATTGGTGCCTATTGATTTGGCCCAGATCTCTCTCTTGGTGCAAAGCAGACATAAAGAGAGAATAGTTATCTAGCTTACAATACACTGCATTTTTACATTGATTGGTGTCACTACGTAGAAAAAAGCTGAGCACAGAGGAAAACTTTTGCTCAATTTCAAAGGAGACTCTTAATCAAATCTTTTCTTTCTAATTTTCCCTTAAAAGCAGACACAAGGAATGAATTAGAGATGGGACCAAAGCTGCAAATTCTGGATCTGCAGCCAAATGCCTCCCCCTTCCTCTCCTCCTACCCCTCCTACGGGGCTTGAGATGAGTTCAGAGCCAGAGTGTTGCTTCTGGCTTCTTTCTAGAATGAATTGTAATGACAATGGACGTCTATTTACATCAAATGTGCACAACTGCAAACATTTCATTTAGGAAGTGAATGTAAATTCTAAAAGATTGTATCAGATTAGAGAGGTTAGTTACAAAAGGACCTGCCCTGTAGCCATAGTTAATAATATTTAGTTCTCATGTGACTAGTGTTTAGCTCTGAATGAATAACTAGTTGTTGCTTCATTTACACAATTACTTAGGTTCGCTAAATAATTCTAGTTGCATGGAAAGATTATTTTCCATGATTGTTAATGGAAGCCAGAGCAGAAAGACACTTTATCAGGAGAATTCTATTAATTGGTATTAGCTATAATGTAGAGGCAAGCTGAGGTTCCTCAATATGAAACTAGGAAAAAGGAGCCACCAATTGTTAAGACTTACTGCACAGCGTGTTTGAGATACCATATTTCCACTCATCTTCCCCCCCCACCCCACACACTCACGTACCGGTAACTATGGTAACCCTGTGGTGGGCAAATGCTGACTTTTTACTGGTGATCATTATATTTACTACAGCAAGTAATCCTTATTGAGGCCATTTAAATTGGGCCACCAGCTCTGATCCTGTTGGAGCTCCAAATGATATAGTGGGGAGGAGGGGGATAGCTTTCAGAATAATGACAGAAAATAAGAAACAGGCAGTGTTTACGGACAACCTGTTAATTCATATTGAAAAGCTGAGCTCTGCTGCTGGGATAAACATATTGATATTAATCCACTTTAGCTCATTTCAAAAGCAGGAGAGAGTGCTGGTATTGGAAAGAACCCCAAGAGGGTTAAAGACAGAAATTAGATTTTCAGCCGGGTCTGTATCTGAAAACAATACAGTAGCAATGAAAGTGACTAACTGCTGCTTTACCATATGAGCCATTGATTATATCCCAGGCTTTCTCCTCTGGTCCCACATTTGTCACACTGTCCTCCTATTTATAGTAGGAGAGAGGGTTATCACTGCATGCTGTTAATGTTGATGAGCCAGATGGGTGGCTCTGACAGGAATTAACAGGATGAATTGTAGAAATGCACAGATACTGAAAAGAAAGGGAGGAGGAAAAAAATCTGTCTTGCTTCCATTTCTGAGTGGCTGAGCCAACATCTAATTATACTATGGGGCTTGTGTCTGTGTGAATGAAAAGACACCAACCACTTGATGATTGTGCAAAGGCTGGGGGTTGAGAAACAGACTATTTTGATTCATGGTCCCAGCCTAGCACATTTATGTTGGTAAACATTTTTGCTCTGAAGCAGCGGTTCTCAAACTGTGGGTTGGGACCCCAAAGTGGGTCACGACCCTGTTTTAATGGGGTTGCTAGGGCTGCTGTTAGCCTTGCTAGGGTTTGGAGCTGAAGCCCGAGGGCTTCTGCTCTGGGTGGTGGGGCTCACGTTACAGGCCCCCTGCCTGGAGCCGCACTCCTTGAGCTTCGGCTTTGGCTCCTCCACCTGGGGCAATGGGGCTCAGATGGGCTCAGGCTTCGGTCCCCCCTCTTGGGGTCGTGTAGTAATTTTTGTTGTCAGAAGGCGGAATGACGTTTTTAAACCCCTGCTCTAAAGCCAAGATAATAAAGGAAAATGTTGAGAGAGGCAGCAGTGGTATTGAGTGAGTTGATGAGATACTGGGCTTGGACAGTTTTTAATTTTTCACTTGTGTAAAAGCAAGGTAATGTTCTTCTCTGATGCAGTGTTACCCTGCAATGCAAGAGCATAACGTACGTAAAATGAATGGCCTCAATCTCAATACAGCCCCATCAATTTACAGAGCTCTTGGCCTAGAGCCTGATCCTGATAAATGTAAAGCCTGATCTTGCAAGCAGTTACAACCTGACATTGGGTCTAATCCTCTCCAAGGGTAAATTGGTGCAGCTCCACTAACTTCATTGGAACTGTGCCAGTTTACACCAGCCGATAATTTGACACATTGTTGCTTACTGTTCACTAATTGTAATCTTATTCTTTTAAATGGTTCTGTAACATGCTAGCACATGGTAGTAGGCGTTTGCATGATTGGACCCCTCGATTCAGGCGTGATACCTACTCTAAAGAGCTGAGGATATGCTAGACAAGACAAAATATAGAACAATAGTTCAGGAAAAGGAAGGGTGTGGAGGGTTTATCTGAGAGCAGGGCTGCATTAGAGAGTTTACAGTGGTGCAGCTGTAAGCTCTCTAATGTAGCCAATCTAAACGGAAGGGAGCAGGGGCGGCTCCAGGCCCCAGCACGCCAAGTGCGTGCTTGGGGCGGCAAGCCGCGGGGGGCGCTCTGCCAGTTGCCGCTAGGGCGGCAGGCAGGCTGCCTTCGGTGGCTTGCCTGCGGAGGGTCCGCTGGTCCTGCGGCTTCGGCGGACTTCCAGCAGGCACGCCTGCGGGAGGTCCTCTGAAGCCGCGGGACCAGCGGACCCTCTGCAGGCAAGCCGCCGAAGGCAGCCTGCCTGCCGTGCTTGGGGCGGCAAAATGCCTAGAGCCGCCCCTGGAAGGGAGAGAGCTCTCTTGTCAGCTTAACTCCTGCCCCCATGAGCGGCGGTAGCTATGTCATCAGGAGAAGCTCTCCCACCAACATAGTGCTGTCCACACTGGCGTTTATGTCGGTGTAAATTATATCGCTCCGGGGGTGATTTATTTACCCCTTTGAGTGACATAAATTATGCTGAGAGAAACTGTAGTCTGGACATAGCCTGAGAAGAAGTTAGGAAATGTTCCTAGAAGGAATGAGTTAAAAGGAAGGATTTGAAGGATGTTGCTTGGTGGAGAAGTGGGAGGCTGGGTGGGTATAGGATGTGCATGGGATATAGGAGGTCTGGGTTCAGTGAAGCTTGTGGTTTGTGTTGAATGGTGCGGGAGGAATGGAATACTGAGAATGGACAGGAACTTTCCATCAGTGTCTTTTTCAATAGAAAATGCAGTTTCCACAATTAAAAATTTCTGTGCTGAAAATTTCAGTATGCCAAAGTATTTCAGTTTTCCTGTTGGGGAAAAATTAAGCTTTTGAGCTTGCAGTCTCTCTCACCCACAGAAATTGGTCCAATAAAAGAGATTGCCTCACCCACCTTGTCTCTCTGATTTCGTTGTGCGTCAGTTTGGCATTGATCTGTGTTGGCCTGAGCTGCCATGGTAGCTCATGGGAATTATAGTCCCTCCCCCCCACTGCCTTCTCCTGTATGGACCGGGTTCTGTGTATGGACTACATCTCCCAAGAAGTAATGTAGTCTCCCTTCTAGTTGAGCTGATGCAATGTATCAAGAAAACCCAGCTCATGAAGTTGTAGGTGTGTTGTTTCATGGCCTCCTCCAATCCTTATGAGGTGCTGTGACAGCTCAGGAAGATGGAGATTAATGTTAAATCAAACCAAAATGAAATATTTCAATTAGTTAAATAAATGAAACACAATATATAAATTTGGAAATGGTAAAATGTTTCAACTGGAAATGTACAAAGTGTTTCTGGCTTCTTTTTTTTGGATTTTCTGTTCTGCGCTATATTTTGACTTCTCATCCCAGTTTGGAACGATTTTTTTGAATCAGAATCTCCTATGGGAAGGAAATTCCCTTTTTGAAGCAGTTATGGTTTAGGGGGTTGCTGAAAAGAAGCGTAATGTGAAGATTAACATTTTGGGGAGGATCAGTCTCTGAGAGGCTCAGGATTTGCCCATTGTTTATGTGTTTCTTAAATCAACACGTAACATTCCCAGTTAGGTAATATAATACATTGCAGCAGTGATGTTAGAGATTCTGGTGTCCGAGTTCATTATAACAACTTTCCCATTTTAATGCAAATGTAAAGGCTTTAAACAGTCCTTACCCTAAAATGAAGATGGAAAAGAACTTGTCCTTCAGGTATGTTGTTGTACATGGCAGAGGGAGTCAAAGCAATCCATAAACATTTGTACTAATCAGATGCAGCACTCAATTAACTCCCGCTTTGGAGGTTTTCCAGTTTAATTTAAAGGGAACACTGGGAGTCTGGGAGCACTTCAGCATAAGTAGGTGCTATTTAACAGGAAACAACATTAGTATTCCTTGTGTTTGTGCGTATTAGTCTACATTATCAAGGTGTTACTCCATGGGTGCCATTTTCATTAGCAATAATGGGACACACTACGTTTATGCACATTACATTAAGAACACAGTCTGTTGTGCTGATCAAATGGGATTGATTAAAGTAATAGTAGTATCATTAACAGTGAGAGACTGAATATTGTTTAGCTACAAGGTTAAATTTGCCTTTACCATTAATTAATCAGTGTGGTTTTCCCACTTCGACAAGGTGAATCATAGGAAATAATTTGTCTCTTCCTTGTCTAATTTCTGTGATTCTGTTAAATCATCCATTCCTCCGAGATCCGCACTTCCATGGAGGTTCTTTTCTCCGTCTTTGTTAGAGGGTAGCAGATTTGGCTGGGGGAGTTTGTAGCGCGCCCTCTCATTATGGGTCTGCTGTAAAGCACCATATTTTTAGGGTCGCAGCGATCCAGGACTTTTTAGGGTGTTTCAAGTATCCTTACCTGGTATAAACAGCCTTATATTTTTGCATGCTCTGAAGGACAAGTGACTGTTTCAAAGTATGATATTTTGAGAATCCCCAAGGTTAAAAACCAAGGACTACATCCTCAGCAGAACCCAAATTCCAACAGCCAGGGACTGTTGGGTTGCAGGAACACCTCTTTTTCCCCAGACACTGCCACTACAGAGGAGGCTAGGTGGGGATGTCATAGGAACTGCTATGATTGCTCTGGGCTACAGGAGGGTTCCCTATGCAGGACTCCCCTTCAAGCAGCCTTGCACCTGGAGTCTGGCACCAAGCAGCCTGTACTTGAACAGATCTAAAGCTACATGCTGTCGGAAAGCTGACAGCCCCTGAGTGATGTAGACCAGTTTTATTCTAGCTTTGGTGGCTCGCAAGGTGTCAGATGTTAAAAGCTCATTATTTTGATTATGCATTTGTGACGGGGCGCCTCCCCGGCACTGGCCCTGACAGGGTTAAAACCCAGCCTGGAGGGCTGCAAGGAAACAGCCAATTAGGGCCCAGCTGGAACATATAAAAGGAAGCTGCAGGAAGCCCAAGGGAGGGGACCGGCTTCCTAGAGGGTTGCAGGAACAGGGCTGCTAGGGCTTGCAGGCCCGAGGCCCTGGGTGAAGGAGCCAGAGGTGCTGGGGCTGCAGGGAAGTGCGACAGACTGGTGGAGAAAGAAAGGGGGGCAGCGGGAAGCTGTTGTTTTCAGGGTCCCTGGGCTGGGACCCAGAGTAGTGGTGGGCCAGGGTCCTCCCCCACTTCCCCCCCCTCGCCGCTGAAGAAGCGGCCAGGCTAATGACTGCCAAGCCACTGTGAGAAGCAGCTAGACTCTTGCAGTCCCCCAGAAGGGGGGAACCCGGATTGTGGCATGGCCAGAGGGCAGTCAGACTGGAACCGCAATGGGTCTGCAGGCAGAGATGAGGACGGGACAGCCACCACCACTGGAGGGCATGCCTGTTGACCAGCGCTAATTCCTGAAACAGCCAGCAGGAGGCACCAGTGTGGTGAGAGACCCCCCATGATAGCATTTCATATCCACAGTGTGCTTATCAAATAGCATCCCTGGCTGTAACCCAGCCAGTCTACCTTTGCTGGCGGGATGCATAACTCAACAGTCTTCTTTTGGCAAGAACCCTCTATCAGTATTTCTCAACCTTTGTAGGCTGGAGTCGTCTTAGTCTAAATAAAAAAAATGTTGACGGCTCTGATGTATAGTATAAACTTAAGAGTTCAAAAAAAAAATCGGAGTAAAAAAGTGTCAGTGAGAACAGTGGTAAGTCTATATAATTTACATGCATGTATGTGTGCTCTGAGAGGTTGGCAGAGTACTTACACTTAAAGAGTAAAGAGGTGGTGGGAGTGGTGGAGTAAGGATTTCTTTGCTTTAGACTGTAAAAACATTTTTGATGCCTCACGACTCCTGGGATCGTCATCTGGGGATTGTGACCCACTGGTTGAGAAACCCTGCCCTGTGTGCGACATAGGTTTTGTTGATGCAGACCTGAGAGAGAGAGAATCCCCGTCCCCTGTAGGTTTGTCCTGAGAGGGCTGTCTACAACAGCAAAATTTCACTTTGCTGCCTGATATTTTTCACAGATGAAAATGTTTTTGCAAAATTCTCATCAGTGGGAAAAGTAAATGACTTCACTCAGCTCTAAAACCAAACATACACTATTTCAGCGGTGTGAAAGCCCCTCTGAGATCATAATAAATATCAACACGTACAATTCTGCAACCCCTTCCGTTTTATATTTTCATTGCAGTTGTGCCTAGAGATCCTAAACAAGGATCCAAGCCGGGTTGTAGTAAGCAATGTAGGAATGCATTATACAAAGACAGTCCCTGCCCCAGAGAACTTGCAGTCTAGGATTCATTAAGCTGTGGTGTGTTGTCTAAAGGAGGACAATGGAATGGTAGAGTCATATGTGGTTACTTAACTTGGCAGTCACAGGTGTTTTCCAGACTCAGTAAAATGTACATTAAAACCTTTGTTCTGGTGCAAAAGCCAGGCTGATATTTTTGAAATTCAAGTCCAAAAAAACCCCTCTTATGCCAAGATTCAGTCCAGAGAGACTTGTTAGAGCCAAGATATAAACCCCCTGCTGATAAAGGCTTACAATGGGAGTGCTGACACAACCAGGTGCGAATGAACTATTGTAACAAACGTTTTTGTTTAAAGCAAATCTTTTAGCACTCCTAATCCCTATGTGGACCTCAGTGAGAGGTTTACACAGTTATTAGGCAGCTCCTTAATGAAAGAGCAGGTCAGATAACATCAGCACAGCCCCTTGGTACAGGCATGTTTTTTTCCCTTTGGGGAAGGAAGACTTGCCACTTTCTAATAAAATCATCACAGTATCTCTTCCAATTCAGCCTCCTCAGCCTGAGATAAACAGGAAACCAGAAGGTAAAAGATCTTTAGAGCTCTCCTTGTCATACTGGATTCTGTAATCTGAGCAGAAATGTACATGGGAAGCTCCTTTGTTCGTTTAAATACTGGGTGGTTAAGTCAAACATTAGGGCCAGATTCTGCTACTTTCTCCACAAGCAATAGCATTGAAACCAATGGGTTTACCTGTGCAATCAGGTGCTTTTCAGTAGAGCTGGGCAAATAGCTGATTTTCCAGTTTGCCGGCACTTCTGAAAAATTAAAATAAAAATCAGTTTGACCCAAAGCAAAAAAAAAAAAAATTTAACAAATTGAAGAAGTCAACCAAAATTTCATTTCAGGTCAAATGAAACATTTGACCCAAAACAAAATTGTTTTTATTTCTGGGCATTTTAATCTTTTATAAACAAAAGTAAAGGAAAATGTCCCCTTTTTATCCATTTGCCTGGTGGTTAGCACACTCACCTGGGATGTGGGAGACCCAGGTTCAAATCCTTGCTCCAGAGCAGGGATATGAAACTGAGTCTTCCACAATGTAGGTGGGTGCCCTAAGCACCAAGCTGTCTGTATAATAAGAGTCCAGAAATGTCACTCTGCATGTCACTCTTAAGTCTACAATTTCTGTTGAGTCAGTATGAAGCAAAAGAAGCAGCTAAAAGCACGGTGAGAGATCTTTGTTCAGAATATCACCAAGCTGAATCATCACTGGGTTTCACAGTCTGTTACCATCCAATTTTTAAGTTCTGAGCCATTTTTGGCTTTTTTACATATGACTTTACACTCCTGAGACAGCATAGGCTTTCAGATACTGAGGATATCACCATTTCCTTCTCCTTCCTTTTTGTGGATGGCACTTGAGTTCCCTTGTAAATTTAACCTGAAAAGGGAAGTGTGTTCAAAACTGTTCAGTGAATTCATGTCAGATTCGTGGATCATTTCAGTCAACCTGAAACTGCAGTTTCAAACAAATAAAATTATTTAGCTGAAAAGTTTTGCCTGGCTCTACTACTCAGCTCGTATAATCAGGAATCAGGGTTTTACAAAAGAAGTTTGTCCAAAGCTGAAGCCTTTTAGAAATGTTTGAATAATTTATTTTTTATTCCACTGGGAACAGTATTTTAAAAACAAACAAACATTCTCCCTCAGTGATGGTAACCGTAGCCTTGGGTTACTTCACCAGAACGCTCCTTGTTTGTCTGTTTCTCTTTCCCAATTTTATAGAGATGCAAAAATAACTGCAGATGGCACATATAGCACGAAGTACCCTCATATCCACGTTTGATGATCTAAGGCAGTGTTTCTCAACAGGTAAAGTTGCAACCCGCCTCCCCCCCCCCCCCCCGGGAGTGTCATTAAAGACATTTGGAGGTTGTAAGGTGCTGAAAATCTTATTACAAGCTAATGCAAAGAAAATCTCGCTTCCCACAGTCCCCTGTCCTTCAAGGTCAAGTATTCTTTGTCAATCTCTTGAAACACACAATTATATAATATAGGTTTATCATTGGTATCACTGATACTTTTTTATTCTTATCTTTATAGTGAATGTAAGGGAGGCTGGGTCATGAAGATTTTTGACTCCAGATTGGCGATGCCTTAATTTGAAAAGTTTGAAAAACCTTGATCTTAGGTGCTGGGTCTGAATTCTCCTTCCTGCTCTTGGCCTTTTGGCACAATGCAGATTCATGTCCGGATCAGAACTTCAGCACAGGCCCATCTCTTCAGTTATTAGTAATGTGGGTAAGGGTGTCTTCATTGTTGGCAGTGGACTATATCTCCCATGATGCACCATGACCAAAGACTCCTATGATGCGGCTGCCTCACATCACTGTCTTGCATCATGGGAAATATAGTCAAACCAGAGAGCTCTGCCTATAGAATAGAATGGGAGCATAAACCACTTGCACTACAGCTCCCATGAGGCATCATGATAGCATTTCCAAATTGAAATATTTTTGTGTTTTGGCCCAAATATATGTGTGGGTGGGTGGGTGAGGGGTTTGGCTAAACACTTTTCCATTATAAAAATAAACCAAAAAAAACTTTTGTTGAAATTTTCTGTGTGGGTGGAGACAGGAAGGGATCCTGTTTTCTGGTTAGCTCTAATGAATTTTAACTTGATAGTGTCCCTTGTAATAGGGCAGTTGCCTGGCATGGCACTTTCACTATCACTGAAGGAAGGGAGGTTTCTATACAGATGAGAGAGACTGAAATGTAGCATCACCAGAGTGGAGTATTGCTGCACAACTCCTCTGGTAGCTGAAGCATTTGTGTTAATTGTGACTTCTTCACTGACTGAGGGCAGGTCTACACTACAAATTTACATCGGCACTGTAGCGTATCTGGTGAAAACACTCTAAGCTGACAGGAGGTGGTAGCTATGTTGTCAGGAGAAGCTCTCCTGCCAATACAGCGCTGTCTACGCGGGAGGTTAAAGTCGATATAACTATGTTGCTCAGGGGTGTGCATTTTTCACATCCCTGAGTGACCTAGTTATACCAAAGTAAGTATGTAGTGTATACCAAGCCTAAGTGTAATTGAAAACTTGCTGTTGAATGACAACTTCTGTAAAAGGGATGGAGGAAACCATTAAGGCTCTGAGGTGCATTGTCTTCCAAAGAATAGTTAATGAAGAACTTGCACATCCCATTGAATTGGAAATTGTTTCACAGTGGGTTGAAGGACACTGAGAAAGTGATGCAGTGCACCGGACTGCTACTTTTGCACCGTACCTACTGTAATGTTGAGATGTTCAATTGTATGAGCTTTTCAATTTTTATGATCCCCCTCAGTCCCCAGTTAGTTTGTAAAATATGGGTTCTACTGTGTGTGTGTGTGAGAGAGTGTTTAAAATATGTATGAATATAAATTCCTTCAGACCATTCATGAAGTAATCTCCCGGCAAAACTCCTGCAATGAGACTACACCACTGAATCATTCCTCTTGCTTTGAAACACTTCTCTCAGGTCAGTGGCAGTGATGTTACTGACATGTATTAAAGTGAAATGGGCAAAAGCTTTTTCTGGGTGGGTTTGATAGCAGCACCGTGGATTATTGATTCTGGCCACGTAGAAATGAAGATCGCTAAAAAGCTTTAAATGATTGCTTGTTGCCTAGGCCTTTGCTAAGTGGGTAGCTCTGCTCTTACGTTATCGTACAATGAAATCACATATCTTGGTGACCGTGGATTTCTCTGAGGAGTCCAGAATCTTCTGCGTTAACAGGACATCAGTTGTCGCTAACGAGTAGCAGAAAGGTGTTGTCGACTAGAAGATGGACAGAGTTCAGATAGAAAGCCAAATGCTGTGATTGGCCCAATCTCTCTATCAAGGACCATACCAACATGCTAGATGGAGGAAAAGACTTTGGCTATTAAATCCCCACCATGTTACTTAACACCAGGATAGTGTCTCCTCTTCTCTGCGGCCCTCTCGGTGTGTGTGTGTGTGTGTGTGTGTGTGTGTGTGTAAAAAAGAACAGCCAAGGAGAGAGAAAGGGTTATAGAGATTGAGAGGCAGCACACTCCATTAGACAGGGTGCTAGACTAGGACTTGGAAGAAGGTGGGTTCTTTCCCCAGCTCTGGCATTTGGCCAGCTGGGTGACTTTGGGTGAGTTCATTCACCAATTGGTGCCTCCATGTTGCTGTTTGTCAAAGGGGGGTTGTGATACTGACCTCCTTTGTAACACATTTTGAGGTCTAAGAATGGAGAGCCCTATTACAAGAGGGAAGTATTATTACTAGGTGGTAATAAGGTTTGCCAGAAGGCCACCAAATTAAGATGGGCCAATTGGGCCATTGTAGTTTGAATCTACCTCTTTTGGGGACTCACTAAGTGAATAAAGCGTTTTGTTTTGATATGGTAAGTAGATGCTCATGAAAAGATGAATTTAGTTCTAAAATGTTAATGATGGACCTTTTTTCCCCCTTGGCCCTCCCATTGGTTTGAAGCGGGGTTGTAAGTATACATGTCTTGTGAAACAGCCTTTCCTTCGTAGAAATAAAATACAGCCTGTGTATATGAATGCACTAAATGGAGTGAAAATTGTGGCAATGTTAGCCCGGGAGAATGCTGGCCAAATTCCAGCTTTCTCCCTAGCTATGTATCTCTCTGCATGGTTCAGTTCTTGGACATTTTGTTATATCCTGTCCGAAGTGTGGTGTAGTCCTGTCATACACAGGTACCACACACTATCACATATGAGGTCTTTAAACCACGATTTGAGGACTTCAATAACTCAGACATAGGTTAGGGGTTTGTTACAGGAGTGGGTGGGTGAGATTCTGTGGCCTGCATTGTGCAGGAGGTCAGACTAGATGATCATAATGGTCCCTTCTGACCTTTAAAGTCTGAGTCTATGAGGAATGGATGACACAAACTGCACAGATAGCTTCATGTTTTCATATCAGTGTAAGGTTGTATAATGTGTCCTTGCTATATTAATGTGACGCTGTTATTTAGCTCTCCCAAAATGCTTTGGCCTTATCTTCAAATGCCAAGCTTCTGTCAAAAGCTATAGAAACATTTATGTTACAATAAAGAAAACAAAGCTCTTTGGTGTTCATTTGAGGAAGCCACTCAGTGAGTGGGAAATTCAGTAGTTTGCATGTAAATCTGAAAGCCAAACAGAATGGTGCATCTTCATAAGAGCTATGGAAGAAATTCAGTTCTAACGTGAGCTGCTCCCCAGTCCCTAAGAAATGCTTTTTTCTGTCTTTAGAAGTATTTGCACAGCTTGAGGGCGAGCTTGGAATGTAATGGTCTGACAAGTTCAACTGAGTGGAATTTTTCTTTGTCTTAAGTCACTCAATTTGGTGAAAGCATTGCACACTGAACCTGAACAAGGGGTTTGCTTTAATCATTCTAATTCAGATGATTTTGCAGAAGGTATAATTTTTGCTGTCATCCCCCATGTTCTGAGTGCCCCTCTCATTAGGTTAAAAAACGTGAATTGGTCAAAATGAGCATTTCACACAATTTACAAGGACTTAATTAGACTTTTTATTTTTTTAGCTTGGCGAGCGGATCATCATTTAATTTTGTTAATGTGAGTCTGTCTTTATTTCCAGCTGGTCCGCGCAGATTCAGTGGCGCTCAGTGGCACATGCAGAACATCATTAATGACTCTGTGGAGAGCTCAGACGATGAATTTTTTGATGCCCGAGGTATGTACAGATTTTTTTCTTCACCCCCAGAATTTTACGGAAGTAACATAAGTAACTACATTTGGATTTGCTTTTTAATCTTCCGCCTGCCAGGTCAAGTTTTGTAGGCTTCAGGCCCTCTCTCCTGCAAAGTCTTATGCATGTGCTTAGATTGCACAATGCATGTATTCCCATTGGCATCAATGAGGCCTCTCAGTGTGTAAAGTGAAGCATTCATGTAAATCTTTGCAGGATTGGAACCTAAAAGCCAAATCCTGAGGCACCTGATTATCTAGCCTATCAACTAATCATCCCTTCATATGTCACCCATCACCGGAGCATCAGAAGTACTTTGCACCCACAGCTCCTAATGAAGTCCATGGGAGTTGCAAGTGCTCAGCATCTTTGAAAATTGGACCCTCCATCTTTACTCTGGCAAAACTTCCACTGAAGTCGATTAGAGTTTTGCGAATGAGTGAAAACTGCGTAATTAGAGCTTCAGGATATGAGCCATAATGAATGCGGTCAACAGGTTAATCTGAAGGGCTAACTTCTTTCTGTAACCTCCTGGGGCACTTAGATAGACCATGAACAACTTTTACTAGGGAATTCTGGGTTGTCTTCTGTAACATGCTGGGGAGTTTTTGGATTGGGGGGGAGTTTTTGGATGTGGTTTTGTCTACAGGAAATTAAAAATGCAAACAGCTAAACTGCATGCTTCCATTGGGTCTTTTCCCCACGGGAGAGGATTGAGTCTGTCAGTGTTGAGAAATCTACTTGTAGCAGTTTTGTAATGTGGGCTGTTGAGGTGGAATAAGATTTTTTTGCACGCCAATAGATGATGCAAACTCAAGTTGCATTGGTGCCTGAATTCCAGGAGTGAAGAGGACTAGAAAAAGAGTTCAGTGAATTTACTGGATTTGTAACTCTTGGTAATTTTAAAGGGCGGAGCAATCTGGCCAGAAGCAAGAGGATTTTTCCCCCCCCTAAGTTGCTTGATTATAGTGTGTACGTATGTGTTTGAAATAATGAAGAAACAACAACCCCACAGGCCAAAGCTAAAATGTCCAGGTGCTGGTTTGAAAGCGCATGCATTTTTTTCCGTTTGATTGTTTTGGGTAATGGCATATTCAGCAGGCTTCTTTTGATGACTTCTTTTCGAAAAAACATTCAATGCTTAACAAAGAAAATGTATATTTTATTTCTAATGGCTGAGATTGTTAAATTTCCCCATCTGTTGATATTTATAGTACAGAGCTGACATTTTCCAAATGCTTCCACTCTCAGTTTGAACATGGCTTCTCTGGAGCAGATAGAATTAATTTTATGAACTTTCTAGGTTCTTGCCTCATTATTGTGTGTCTGTTGGATGTCTGGGGATGCTTGATGGTGCTACAAAAGGTAATTGGTGTTTTTAGGTAATATCCAGGCATGCATGTTTGACTGCTTTGTCAGCTGTCTTGCAGTCAAATTTCATAGTTCAAAATGGTTTTTCTTTTCCGTTGGTGGGATTATTGGAGAGCCAGCCTGCGTTCATTAGAGAGCCACCTGGTGGGTTTTCACATTGACATATTTTTTAGTTGAAAGTCAGTATGAAGGAGACATTTTGTCAGCGTTTTTTTAATTTTTATTTTTTGGTTTGCTTGCAAAATCTAAGGGAGGGGAAGAAGACCAAAAGGCTGCTGCAAAGAAGATGAGTGCAAATATGAAAATCTGCCATAAACGTGAGTCCTGTAAAGAAGTGTAATGGCAAGTTTAGGAAGAGGAAAATCCAAGCACTTTTTGTTCAAATGATAAGTGCATAACTTCAGAGGAGATATTGCCACTGTGCTAGATTCTGACCCTGGGTCCACTGGTGGTAAATCTAGAATAGCTGAACTGCCTTCAGTGGAGCTATTCTGATCTCAGTTATGTGAACATAAATCAGAAATATCCTTCTCCCTACCACAGGCTGTTTCATTCTATATGTATGATTAGTACAGCTGATATATTACCTGGGGAGAAGTGTGGTCTGAGCACGGGACTAAGAGCCACAAACTTTTGAATTCTCTCCCTGCCTCTGGCAGTGGCTTCCTCTATGGCTTTGAACAGATTCCTTAGCCTCTCTCCTTCCATTTTGCTCTCTGTGAATCACTTACAGTAGCTGTAAAATTAATGCCAATTTGATACTTGGAAGACAAGGTATCTGCTTAAGAGCTGTATTTATTCCAGGGTTGAAAGGCAAACCCTTGATTTCTAAATCAAAGAAATAAAAATGTGTTTAAAATAAAATTTCATCATGAAATTTGGGACAAAATTCTATTCTTGTTCCTACCCTTGCCATCCACGTGGGGCAGTGGAGGGCTGCAGAGGGTATGCAAGTGTATTCAGATGGATGTCTTTCTGTGCAGTGCTGTAGCTGTGTTGGTCCCAGGATATTTGAGAGTCAGTGTGGGTGAGGTAATATCTTTTATTGGACCAACTGGTGAAAGAGACAAGCTTTCGAGTTTACGTACAGCTCTTCAGAATGCCTTCTGGAAGATGTGTGTTAACTAAATATAAGTTATTGGGCTGAACGAAGTTGACCTGGGAATCTGTTTCCATGACTCCCAAATGAAACTTGCTCACATCATATGGAATCAAAGAAGATAGAAATGGATCCAGTAAAGTTACAGCTATAGCCCAGACAAAGTGGTGGTAATCTTCTCTGGATGAAATTGCAGAGGGACATGTGTCTCTAGAACAAAATTTTCTTTTCCCTGACCTCTGCGTAGTCCTAATGAGAGCATGCTGTTTAGGGTCTTTCCTGACTCCCAGAAAAATGCATAGCATTACAGGCTTCTTCTGTGCTTCTGTAAATTAGAATTAAAATATTACTGAGCTGTTCTGTAGGTCCTTCCATCTGAAAATCTTCAAGTAGTTTACAAATAATTAATGGACTAAGTCCCACAACACCCCTGAAAGGTAGATAAATATTATTTACCCCCTTTTATATATGGGTAAACTGAGGCATGGAGTGATAACGTGACTTGCCCGAGGTCACACAGCACATCTCTGCCAGAGCTGAGGCTAGAACCCAGATCTCCTGGCTTTAGCTGCACAACTATTAAAGAGAAATCTGAGGGTGGTTAATCAAGAACTGGTTTTTGCATTTTTCAGAAAATAAATGGCTTGACAAATAGATTGAAGTTGAGAGAGCACGCAGTTGCTTTTTCCTCCTTGATGATGATGATGATGATGATGATGATTTGGTGGGTTAGTGCCACTGGACATAAATCTGAGAGAATATTTAATATCCATGGACATCAATTGCCTAATGAACTTGTGTACCTCATAGTATTGTTACCCTCCATCTTTCTAGGAGTTTAATACCACAAAGCGATGGCTAATAGGAGTTTGAGCCTTTAGTCTGTATGATACAGGCTCAGTGTAATGTCTAGTTGTAAGCATGGCAGCTCAACTGCTCACTTCATTTTTTTTTTTAAATGTGAAAACAAATCTTAAGATATTTGAATCACCCCATTGAGCACCTCTTTAAAATCCTATGACCACTGTGTGTGTCTGGAGACTCCCTGGTCCTTGACAGTAACTAAGAAACGGTAAATTAATTGAAATCTCCATTCTACAAAAAAGCTTTTGCATTTTGCCCTTTAGGCTGAGCTCAGACTTGAGCTCGCTTGGCTCCTCAGGTGGAATGTGTTCTGGAAGGAAGAGCCTTGCATGGTTGCACTATTTCTTACAGGGGATGACTACAAGATCTCAGCTGCTGTAGTGGGACATTGTACAGAGCACGTCACTGCTAGCATATGAAAAACCAACTCAAATGACTAAAACATTCCTCAGTGTAATAGCTGCCTGAGGTGGGACCAAAGCAATTTGCATTGTGCAAAGCTACTGTTGTAGGGAGGCTGTATGGGAGGTAGAGTAGATGATGACTCTTATGGCTCACTGTGATTCGTTCCATCTTTCTCCATGCTTTGTCCAGTGACTTACTGTGGACAATCAAGAGTGGACTGTGTTAGCTAAGAAAGCTACAGCCAAGTTGGCAGAAACTTGCACGTACACTGCCGCACAATCCACTGGCCTGACTCGGAGCCCGTTAAAATCAATTGAAGACATTCCATTGATTTCAATCTTCAATGGGCTTTGGATCATGCCCTGAGCTACTGAAGGTGAGGTATGTTCATACATGAAACTTTGTACCCATGCCGACCTGTAGTGGTTGGTATGCACATACCCAAGCTGCGTTATGCATGTTTGAATATTTGGCCCTAAAAGCATGAAAGATCTTGGCGCTTCTTGGAAGTGGTGCATTTTCTTAGCCAGAGTGATTTTGCTAACTTGGAAAAACATTTTTCCAACTAGAGTGATGACTTGGTGCTTTTCATGAGTATATGGGGCTGACTTTTTGGCAGTATATGAGTAATGTAGTGGATCAGAGCTGTGCCGGCAACAATCATGTTTAAACAAGGTTGTTGCTAGAAAAATATTAGCCATAAAATCCCTGTACATATTTGTCAGGGAAACCGTGCTAACATTTGTGTTAGAACATGATTAAAAGAGTGCTGCAGGGTACTTGGGTGGGTGGCTTGTATAGCACAGGCTGTCTAGGATGGTTTTTAGAAGGAATAATTCCTGACTAATGCAGATTTCAGAGCAGGGAAAGTCTTATCCCATAAGGAAATGGAAAACAAGCAAAATGTGTCTCTCAGATTTTTCTCAAATATATACTTGAGATATATTTTCTCAAGTACACCTCTATCCTGATATAACGCTATCCTCGGGAGCCAAACCGCATTATATTGAACTTGCTTTGATCCACTGGAGTGCACAGCGCCCGCCCCCCCACTCTGGAGCACTGCTTTACCACGTTATATCCGAATTTGTGTTATATCGGGTCACATTATATTGAGACGTATCTCAAATCTCTTTTCCCAGGAGTTCACTAATGCAAAGGAGGAGTAATTTCTTGGGATGGAGTGATGTGAATGAAGAGATGTAGAAAGAAGAGGATTCTGAATGTGCAGTGGAAGTGTAGCACCAGATCTTCTGCTGATGTATATCATAGAATCTCAGGGTTGGAAGGGACCTCAGGAGGTCATCTAGTCCAACCCCCTGCTCAAAGCAGGACCAAACCCAACTAAGTCATCCCAGCCATGGCTTTGTCAAGCCTGACCTTAAAAACCTCTAAGGAAGGAGATTCCACCACTTCCCTAGGTAACCCATTCCAGTTCTTCACCACCCTACTAGTGAAAAAGTTTTTCCTAATGTCCAACCTAAACCTCCCCCTCTGCAACTTGAGACCATTACTCCTTGTTCTGTCATCTTCTACCACTGAGAACAGTCTAGATCCATCCTCTTTGGAACCCCTTTTCAGGTAGTTGAAAGCAGCTATCAAATCCCCCCTCATTCTTCTCTTTTGCAGACTAAACAATCCCAGTTCCCTCAGCCTCTCCTCATAAGTCATGTGCTCCAGCCCCCTAATAATTTTTGTTGCCCTCCGCTGGACTCTCTCCAATTTATCCACATCCTTCTTGTAGTGTGGGGCCCAAAACTGGACACAGTACTCCAAATGAGGCCTCACCAGTGCTGAGTATAGTTCTGTTGAAGTAACTGGTGATATGCCAATTCAAACCAGCTGAGGACCTGACCTGTACTGTTTAACTGTGTGTATTTTTTTCAGTTAGTGGTGATAGTGTAAAAATACACATTTAACTGTCAAGCAGTGAGTCTGATTTTCTTCTTCTGTTGGCACCACTGTAGTGTTTTAAGTATAGACAAGCCCTAAGAGAAGAATCGCCAGGCTTCCTGCATAGCTTTTAACAGTTAAAATGGTTTATTAACTTTCCTGAAATGTGCTATTTTCACCTAGCACATTTTTGTGGCGATAGGTTTGCCCTTAGTAGGTCTTTCCTTTAGTGCACCGAAAACACATGCTTTATTTTTCAGTGGTTTCATTTTAAGTCTAAATAGGCTCAGCTGAGGAATGTGATACCAATTAAGTAGAAGATAAATCACAGGAGTGATGCTTAATCCATTTAGCAGTGGATGTGAACATCTGAGATTGAATTTGAGGCCCAGTCTCGGCACTATGCTTCCATAATCCATATCTATTAAGCACCACTAACTAAGGAAGAGCAAGGTTGTCTGGAGTTGCAGTTGTATTTTCATAATAAAAGGAACAGAGACTGGCACATCCAAGAAGAAGTTTCAGTGCTTCTGTGTTGGAGCGAACTGCACCCGCCTAAAAGGATAGGAAGAAATAGGATAGTTGTTTAGTGCTAGAAATAAGGGGAAAGCACTTTAAGAGGTGTCAAGAACTTATTTGACTTTCCCTGGAAATAAATAATCTTAGGCAAGATATACATGTACGGTTGCATTTAAAAGTTCTATTTCAATGTTGTTTGGATTTTTAAAACCCATGACAAGGTAGCATAAATTTTTGTGGGTGCATGAGATCTTTGATTTCCAGAGAAATCAAATAAGTTCTTGACACCTCTTTAAAAATTCTTCCCTTATTTCCAGCACTAGATAGGATATGTTATTTCCTCCAGCCATTTTATGCTGATGGAACAGGCTCTAATACAGTGGTGCTGCTGCTTTTTCCCTGTGTGCCAGTCGTGGATACTTTTACTCTGCAAATACAACTGCAACTCCAGGTAGCCATGCTCTTCCTTAGGTTTCTGGTGCAGAAGCTGATCGCCATACGTGAGATTTTCTGTATAGCATTCTGTAATGGTTGTGTAACTCATCCTTGTTGTGGCTCTCTGTCTCCCTCTAGTAGATGGTCATATGAAGCTTTAAGAGGCAGTTATGGCCTTTGAGCTCACACATGTGGGACATTTAGCTTGGGCAGTAGATGTTCATCATTTTAGATCCAGAAGTCACTGGTTCATTCCCTGCCGCTGTCAGCATCCACAGGGGTGTCATGTTATGCTTGCTTCATGCTCCTTAGGTCTGTGGCTGTAGTAGTCTTTGCACAGAATTGGTAGTTGCACTTTCTCCATGCCTATATGATCATGGATGCTGGCAGAGATACTGTCTCATGTCTATGCTTCAATGTCAGCAGTCAGTGCATCATGCAGCAACTGTCTCAAGATGGGGCATTTCAATGTACCTTTTAAAATAAGCCTATTTTTAAATACTTAGGAGATACTTAGACACAGATGTGATGGGGCCATACGAGCACCTAAATGCCTACTTTGGCTTAGCTACAGTTACTTTTCATTGGCAATTTGAGAGGAGACGGGGTATGTTTATACTGCAATCAGGGACTGTAATTGCAGCACGTGTAAACATACCCCATCCCAGCGGCCTTTAACCCAGCTTGGGTAACAGAGCAGTGCAGCCATGGCAGCCCAGGCTTCCAGACGGGCAGTACAAATCTGCCTGGGTCCTCAGATAATTATTCGATCAGCTAGCCTGCACTGAAGTCCATGGTGGTGTGGCTTCACTGCTGTTGGTACCCGAGCACGGTATAGTGAGCTAGCTGGAGTATGTCGACATGTTCTGCAATCACACTCCCAGTTGCAGTGCAGTCAAATCTATAGTTAAACACACACATGCCTAGATGACAATTCCTGGAAAGTCATTGCTAGATTGACACTTGCCTCAGTTACAGAATTTGGCAAGATGACCTGGATTCACAGCATGGTAGAAGCTTACAACCAGTGGGACAGGCTTCTGAGAGAGGAGCCCATAGAGAAATTATGCTGCAGTCCTCTCATTTCCTTTAAAAAACCTCCCTCTTTCAGGTGGAGACCTCTGCCTTTGGAGAAGAGGGGAGGGGGACATCACTGGTGTGAGATCCTGTTCCTTAACCCTGCATATCTTCTTTGATTTTGCTTATGACACCCGTTTAGCTAAATGATGTCTCTTCCTATTATACACATCTCCTATGAGCAGATGCATTCATTTCCCCCCACAGCTTGCATACAGGTCCCATTAGCTGCTCTTTTGTAAAGTTAATGACTCTGCACAATACTTTGATTAGTAGTACATTACCATGAAAATCGAAGCAGTATGCAGCCTAGCTCAAGACAAGGAAATATATTTTTTTGAGAAGCATGGATTCAGAATACCAAAGACGAAAATCACTGGTATCATATAGCAGGTGCAATTTATACCAGGCAGTCTGGGCATAGGGGGGTCATAAGGCTACAGACAGATTTTGAGTGCACAGCTTGAGGTCCCTGATCTTTAGAAGGGGGGAACCCAGCATTTCCAGAAAATCAGGCCTTTCTAAGGGGTGTTAGGGTGTGGGACACTCAAATACAAAGACATCCAAAAAATCACTAGCCACTATTGAAAAGCTTGGACTTAGGGTGATCAGATGTCCCGATTTTTCACACTTGCTATCTGGTCACCCTACTTGGACTACATCCTTAAAGTTGTATGGTGTTTATATATAGGTATGACCGCCACCATCTTGGCTTACACCAGGGATTCAACCAGGGACCTCTAATGCTAAAAGCAAGAGTCTCAAGAGCCTGAGCTAAAGAATCCGCCTCTGGGGCTGTAACAGACTCTCATCTTCTAAGAGGGTGGTGAAGCACTGGAATGGGTTACCTAGGGAGGTGGTGGAATCTACTTCCTTAGAGGTTTTTAAGGTCAGGCTTGACAAAGCCCTAGCTGGGATGATTTAGTTGGGGATAGGGTGACCAGACAGCAAATGTGAAAAACTGGGACAGGGGGTGGAAGGTGCAATAGGAGCCTATATAAGAAAAAGCCCCAAATTTCGGGACTGTCCCTATAAAATCGGGACATCTGGTCACCCTAGTTGGGGATTGGTCCTGCTTTGAGCAGGGGGTTGGACTAGATGACCACCTGAGGTCCCTTCCAACCCTGATAGTCTATGATTCTGTGGAGTGCACATGCAGAGGGACACGTAGCACAAACTAACTAGTGGCTGCATAGGTAACCCATAGCCCATAGTAATGGGACTTGGACATCAAAGTCCCCAAGGCAGCTATGAAAATCTTAATCAATATCCTTTTTGTAACAGGCAGGTATTGCTGATAGTTGAACTGAAACAAAGGCGGCCCAGGTCAGTGGATTCAGGTGGCATCAAACAGGGTTTTGTAATCAATGAAAGATTAAATCATTGTACGAAGCCCTAATTGGGCCCAGCACAGGACATACCGTTCAATTTGGGATCACTTACAAGCTAATGCAGGCTGTGCATATCCTGGGGAAGGCCCAGAGCAGAACCACCACATTGATCAAAGATAGAGGGTCTTGGGTAAGTTGGTGCAAACTGAATTGTGTAACTATAATGGTGCTGTGCACTGTAGATACTGCAGTGGATGGGCACCCTATAAATAGACGAGTCAGAGGTGGAATTTAGATGGGCGACCTTGGATGAGATGAGCTAAGTTCTAAAATGGAGAAGAGGAAGCTATGTGAGTGGGAGGTCTCATTGTCAAACAGAAATGCCAAGACGGGCTCATAGAAACATATGTAAGGATCTTTTTCAACTAAGCAGCAACAGGGTTGGAGAGTGAGGACAGAGGGAGAAGCATGCGGACACTATGACAATGTAATAAGAATAAACATCCAGCTCTTAGGATTGGGTGGGCATATCCCATGATAGCCATTCCCTGCAGTTGCCGTGGGCTTGGTGATGGGAAGACCTCTGTCCTTGTGATCAGCTTCTATTTCCGATTGATGTGATTAGAATGCACGTTCTGCCCACCTGAAATAAACATTTCAGATCTGTCACCATCTCAGTTTGAATCACTCTCGCCAGAGCTGATGGAAAGAGGTCCAGACTGCCACACTCTGCGAGGGCTGCTGGCTTGTCTCCTCCAGCCCAGGAAAGATAACCCCAGCCCCAAAGTCTGTTCAGGCCCTTCCTTTAGAGCACTGGCCTTCTAACACAGTAACACAGTTCCACATATAAACCTGGGCTTTCCTCCTGACTTGGGGTCTTCTGCAGGGGCAAAGTGGTCTTTCTCCTGGTGTGTCTTTCTGTTGTCAGGTCCTGGCACAGGACCCATCTAACTTCCTGCAGCTCTTCTGTAAGTGAACTCTTTCAAGCCTTTATAAGAATCACCGGACCCCTTTCTGGCTGGGTCTGAATCCCTATTCTAGGCTGGTTTTGGGGGGCTGCAAGCCCCCCAGTCTTAAAGAGGCAGAACACTGTTACACCAGGCCACAGCTTCAGAGCAGATCCACTTATTGTCTCAAACCTTTGAATTGGCTGTTTCTGCTGTTTGTAGTAGAGACTTGGCTTGAAAGGTTGTTTTTTCCCCCCCTCTCAGGTGCTTCATTATACTTGCATGTTTAAAATTGCCTTTGGTTAAGCCTAGGGCCGAAGTTGAATAGCAGAGGAGGTTCTGATGCTGCACTGGAAAGAGAATACCTCAAGTGATGATGTTGATGAATCGGGAGCTAGGTATTGGATCTGAATACACATACAATTGGTGTTTCATTCCCTAAAAGCTAAAGGCCTTTGGTTGGGCAGCATTTCTACTATGACCTTCAATAACTTTTTATGATTAGAAGGATAGTAATGTTTCTAAAAAAACGGCCTTAAATGTCTCGAATTTCTGCTTTTGAGTCATCCTCAAAAAGTTACTATTCGTGTTCTTTGCCCTTAGCACTTCTTGCAATAACACCAGCTGCTAATAGATTTTTTTTAGAGAGTTGACAAAGGAATACGTTGAAGTGAGATTGAAGTATCTAGAGGGTGAGAGAAGTAGTTAGAATTGCTCGCGTATAGAACATACCCTTTTAGCTGGGAGCAGCATTCCAGCTCATTCATCATGGCTAGGGGAAGCAGAAACATATTTTTCAGTCTCCTGGCCTTGATACAGTATACAGAACCACAGAGTAATGAATAAATGAAGTGTCCTTTCAAACACTATTGTGACACCGCTAAACCAATTGTGTGTGTGTGTGTGTGTGTGTGTGTGTGTGTGGAAAGGTTGTCGAAACAGCAAAAATGTATTTTGCAGCTAAATGACAGCTGTTCACTTCTGGTGATTGCCTTTCATTTCTGCACACACATTCTGGTGAGTAGAAAGAATGATGATCGCTGTTTGTACTGCAGTAGCAACGAAGGACTCCAGTTGTACACCAGACTGCCATTGTGTTAGGTGCTGTACAAACACCATAGCGAAGAGAGAGACAGTTCCTGCCCCAAGGAGCTTACAATCTAAGGTGATACAAACAATGAATACGACATATAGACGGGGAACACAAGATACTGGTGAGACTAAAGTGGTCAGGATGAAATGTAGTGATCGCACTTTGCTCTGAACTTTCCAAAACAGAATGAGTGAGTGTGTGCGCGCACACACGCAGAGTGGGATAGGGTAGAGTCGGGGGGAGGTTTTCAAAGGCACAAATGGGAGTTAGTCACTCAACTCCTGTTGGCTTTAGTTGGCATTGGGTGCCTTACTGCCTGTGTAAATTCCCTTGGTGTGTATTACCAGCAGGTATACAGAAAGAACTTGTGGGGTTTTTTTCTTTTGCACAGCTCTAATCAGCAACTGACCTCAGGGTGGCACAGGTGAGTACCATGATTGATGGTTGCTGTTATACTCCTGTGTCATCCTCATCAGTTGCAGTGCAGAGGGGCGGCAGGAGAGCAGCCTTCATGGGGCTGCTACTCCCTTTCCTGCATAGGTGGTGGGTAGAACTGTGGCTCCACCTCTCCCAATGCACTTGTTAGCACAGATATTGTGTTAGTGCAGATTGCTTCTTCCTCAGTGGAGCAAGGAGGAGCCAGAGGCCAGAGTGTAGCTCTGATACATGCTGATTCCTGGTTTGCCGCTGGAACCAGCACCTCTCTACAAGTTGCCTCTTACTCAGAGCTTGTGGCAAAGCCACAATTTGGGGGAAGTCAGGGAAGCGGGAATTGGCACGCTCTGTTAATCGAATAAGTGGAAAGTAATTGTGAACCAGATTTTTAAAGGTACTTGGGCACATAAAAATGTAGATAAGCACCCAGTGGGATTTTCAAAAGCACCTTTGTGCAGTGTGGGTTAGGCACTTCTGAAAATCCCATTAGGCACTTATCTGCATCTGTAGGTGCCCAAATACCTCTAAACTTCTGGGGCTATATGCCTTCATCACAGAGGGAGAAATTTTCTTCTGTGCACAGAGCCAGTGTACCATTGGTGTTCCATGTAAAGCAACAGATTGAAATTGTATGGCTATCTTAGGGAAATTCTGGACATTCCCCTCAATAACACCAAGATTTGAAGGATAATTTCGAGGCTCTTGTACTGTTCTCTTAGTTAATGAGGTAATGCCGACTAAACCCCACCCTCTATCCCCACAAACACATGCACTCTTTTAATTCAGATATCTTTTAACAAAGTAAATCTATATTTAGACCTTCCCAATGCAATACAGAATTTTAGATGCAAACTCTTCCAGAAGCCTGCGATCTTGGCAGAGTGGCTTCAAACTAGTTAGTTCTAGACAAATATCGTGGGAGCTACAGGTACTGATGCAGAGAGAGGCTAAAAAATGTTAATGTGTGACCTGCATATTGAATCTTCTTGTTCTCTTTCTGCCTTTCCCTCTTGCTCTGGGATTTATCCCTAAAGATGAGTAGTTATCTTAGGATAATTATAGTTTGGGCTGACACAAAAAGCAAAGGTGTAGTGGATAAATTATATTTAATGCCCATCAGTAGCAACAACTGAAGGGAATCATGAAAGACCAATAAAAGTCCATTTACTATTCATAATTTTGCCATTGTTTAAAGCTCTCGTAAAGTTCCACGGTGCTCTACTACTTTGGGCTTGGTGTTCGACTGTGCTTTGAGTTCTGCACAAGTGAATGGTTCTACATTACCAATTTCCTCACTCATCCCATGGCTTGGAAAAACTGCATTGAGCCGTGGCTGGATGGCAAGGAGAGAACTCAAGCTTCTGAACGCTGCTAAACCAGGAGCTGTCTGGCACTTGCTGCTCAGTGCCAACAGCGAAGCATATCAATGCAATACTGTTTTTACCTTTGGGCAGCCCCATAAGTCATTCTGTCTCATGTTGTTCTGTAAAAAGAACCAAATGGCTTATATAAACTAAGCAGCAACACACAGCAAAAATGGAAGAGGACAATTAGTGTGCTACTGACCCATTTTTTCTGTTGTGTTTTATTAGCGGGACGAAGACGGTATTGAGTTTGAAATCCTTTTAATAGGTTACTTGAGCCTCGGTTATGAGGCCTGTGGCATTTAGGGGAGTAGGAACCCTGCATGAGCTATCCATGTTGTCAGAGCATGTGTGGGGTGGAGAGCAACCACCAGCCTCTTATGGGTGGAGAATGGATAGGCAGGGGCAGGGATTGGCAGAGCCAGAGTGCAGAGCAGTCAGTAAGCTGTGGTAAGATTTAGGAAAGCACTTAAGCCTGTGCGTAAACTAATTCCTGCTTGGAAAAGAGTGCGCTGAAGTCCCACTGATATCACATGTTCCTAAGTAGAAATGGGTTTAAGCATATTCTTAAGTGCTTTACTGAATCGAGGCTGTGATGGCAAACTTGCCACTGAAATGATCGCATGATAACGAATCAGGCTATCAGACATCTAGGGTTATGATTTTCTTACGGGAATAGAGAGAATCAGGAGCTGGACTGAGAGGAAGCACCTATCCTATATGCTATTGTAATCTTCGGAAATAGGGGAGATCTGAGAACAAAAAAATTAAGATGAGAGAATAAGCACCATGTGACAGATGTGTAGTCACATTGCTTAATATGCTACTGGAAGGCACGCAGATACTATAGTCATGAGCAGGGATAAGAACCTACATAGACTAGAATAGAATGCACAATGTTTCTTTAATGAACATGCTTTCCTAGGATGCCTTAATCCTAGAAATCCTCTTTAGATGATGATAGTCATTGTGATTTTTCTTTTTTGCTGATAACTAATCACACAGAACATTAGGTATCCTGGAATGATGAATGCAATAATAATGAATGTTCTACAAATCCCATGAGGACTGGTGATCATTGCCATTAAAACATATTGATTAAAGCGTGGCATGTTTATCACTCTACATTTTGTATGGTTTATAATACGGTCAGATGAAATCATAGCTAACGCATAATTTGACCCTTCCAGCAGGGGATCTAACCATTGGAATGATAGAAAATTGGTCAGTACAGTACCCTCGGAGTTGCCTCTGGAATAAATAATTATGGAAGTTTCTAGTGCTCTTTGTATACAAGAAATAAGCTTGATGCAGAAAGGAGCATGTGAATTATGAACATGAACCTGGGAATTAACATCTAGACTTGTTTACACACTAGGAGTTCTCTGACCTTGTCAGCTCTGAATATGAAGTGCCCATTGAAGTCGGTGTGAGTTCATCTGAAGGGAGCTGACAGGATCAGGCCCAGTACATTACTCCATACTACGATTATGACAGCAGCATAGATCTCACTGAGATTATTTTTAACAGGAGATGCTTCAGAGCAAGTGATTTTATGCAAACCTTTTAAAGTAATATTTTGTTAAATTTCAAAGAGAACCCACAGAATGACAGAACAAAGGGATAGATATGGAGTTAATTATATTCCACTGAGCATATACCAGTAATGCGATATCAGCATCATACTTTTATAGAAACTGATTAAATTACTTTCAGAATCTTATTTGATACAGGCTGTTTAGGGTCTTTTTTCCCCCTTTTGTTCCCTACTGCAGAATAATCCTGGTTAGTTGGAAATCAAGCTGTGTAATTTGAAAAACAAGAAAAGCCTTTTATGGAAGGGTATAATTCAGTTTGTTTCAGTTTTCAAGCTGTACCTCAGGCAATTAGTTACAAATCTCCAAAAGAATAAATTCATTTTCAAGTACCTTGAAATATTTAGAATACTTGTAGAATTTGTTGACAATACAGTAGCTTGCTCCAGTGTCCCTGCATATTTTAAAATAGAAATATGTTTCCCCAAGCAAGCTCTGTTGAAAACAAAACAAAAAAGCATAGTTTGAAAATCCTCTGAAAAATATGTGAGGCTCGTGTTTTGTTTTTTTTACTGGGAAAGCTCAGATATAAGAGAATGACAATGTGTCAGCTCACGATCTCAGTATGTAGAGGATGGTAAACCAGGGTATGATTTGTGCCAGCTCGCTGCGCAGTAATGTTCCATGTGGACAGTGCTGTAGCTGCTCTCCATGACTTTCAGCGTACTGAAGCAATGTCCACCCGAGACACCATGGCCCCCAATCCCGTCTGAGTCACCACTTCCCAGGATTGAGTCCCCCATCCTATTTAGTGTTCTTTGTTCCTAGAAGTCTGACTTGACTGGACCATATTGAAATGCATAGTATTTGCTTGTGCCCAGTTTACCAAACAATGCTGGGATCACTCTGTATCTGTGTCCTGTCCACTTCATTATTTATCATTCCTCCAATCTTTATGTTACTGGGAAACTATCCGTAATGATTTTGTTTTCTTCTAGGTCATTGATAGAACCGTTAAACAGTGTAGGACACACTAGAAACATACTTGCTCGATCATGATTCCCCATTTACAACTACATTGTGAGACCTAGGAGTTCTCCAGTTTTTAATATATTTAATGTTTGCCATATTGATTCTGTATCATTCTGGTTCACTAATCAAGGTGTCATGTAATTTGACAGGATCTATTTTCTGTAAACCCATGTTGATGGCATAAGGTATTAGTCGTCTTTATTCTTTTCTAATTGAGTCCTATATCAGTGTTCCGTTATTTTGCCCTGGATTATTGATAGGCTGACAGACCTGTAATTACCTGGGTCATCCCATTTTTACCCTTTAAAAAATATTAGCACAACATTAGCTTTCTTCCAGTCCTCTGGCACTTCCATGGTGTTCCCAGACTTACTGTAAATCAACATTAACAGTCACAGGAATCCTCCAAAATGACCTGTAGAGCTGGTGGGGAAACTTTCCGGTTGAACTTTTTTCCATCAGAAAATGCCAGTTTGTCAAAAGCAACATTTTTTGCAGCAACATGTAGATTTTGACAAAAGTTTTTTTTGTTTTGATAGAAAAGTTGGGGGAAAAGAAGTGTTTCAATAAGATTGAAACAAAACATTTCAATTTTTCATTTTGACACAACTTAACTTCAATTTTTAAAAAATTATTATACAATATACCAAAGTCAAAACTGGAAGGAAACATTTTGATTTCGTACAAGTGAAATATTTCAATCCACCGAAAACTAAATTTAAGTGTTTAGTGGGAGATGTTCATTTATTGGCTTTCGTTTGGTTTCAGAATGGATTTTTTTTTCAAACTTGTGGCATTCCCCACAAAATGGAAAATCCAGTTCTTGCCCAGTTCTTATTTCCACAAGATGTTTGAGGTCAAGAAATCAAACCCACTGTCTTCCATTGGCTGCTTTTGAGTGGAAGTGGTAACTCCCATTTGGTAATCACAGAGCCCTCAATGATTTTTCTTGACGCTTTATGGTATGTCCCTTCAATAGCTTCCTTTCCATTAATATACAGTACTGAATCAGTGGCCTGATAGCTCTGTATGGTGATATCTGTGCAGCTCGAGAACTTTTTTACCTCTTCAGTACCATCCGGAGGCTATAGACTCTGAACCAAACTTAGTTGTCTGATGTGCAAGCATAGGGTCCATTGAAGAAAAAGTGGAATCGTATGCACGTAACTGAGGGTAGAACTGGGCTCCAGGTCCTGTCTCGGCTTCTTAGTTTCCTTGGTTACACATCTTAACATATATGCTCCTTTTGTCTATAGCGTTTCCACAGTGATGTGCATTTGGGGCCTGAGCCAAAGTCATTAAGTCAATGGAAAGATTCCCACTGACTTCAAAGGGCTTTGGTTTGGGGCATTAGGTGAGAAAATTATGTACTTCAAAATAAGATTTATTGGCGCATAAGCTTTCATCCACTTCATCAGATGTATTCACCCACAAAAGCTTATGCTCCAATACGTCTGTTAGTCTATAAGGTGCCACAGGACTCTGTCTGTCTGTCTTTTTTACAGATCCAGACTAACACAGCTATCCCTCTGATACTTGTACTTCAAAATGTTATTGATATTGAGACAATAAATTGGGTGGGAAATTACCATTTTTCTGTGCCATTACAAAGGCTGCGATGAGGATTTCCAAAGCAGTCTAAAGGGAGTTAAGCTCCTTTGAAAATCTTAGCCTAGATTCTTGAACAATTGGGCTATTTTTATGTCAGTACAAGAAGCTGCATTAATATGAGACATCACACCATATTCAGTAATGTCGTCGTCTTTATGCAGCATAGCGAATATACAAGGCCCTGTGTACCAGTCTACGTATGTTTTTATATTAACAGAAAAAATTCTTAGGACTTCTAAAGTTGCTGGTCTGCTTGCTTTTCCAGGCTTCTGTCTCTGGGCAAACTGTCTGCTTTCCAGGCCCTTGGTCTCATCTTCTAAGGAGCTTTTCCTGTCTCCGTGTTTAGATTCCCATTTTCATACAGGCAGGATTGACTTCTCTCCCATGCAGAGATGCTTCTGTATCCCAGAATAACTTTTGGGGCTGACACTGCATCATCCTCTTGTCTCTCACAGCAGTGCCTCAAAGCGATTCAACAGTGGCTCCGAACCTGGGCTGCATAATCTCACGGCAGAGACCCAAGTTGACTGGGGAGTTAGTTCTTTGCTGCAGTCATTGTCTGTCTCTTAGTTATAATTCAAAAGTCCCAGCTTTGTGTCTCCTCCCCATAGCTGACAGGTACTTGTCTTCTCTTCAATCCTCTCCCGTAGTTATGTGCTTTCCTCTCTCTGCTCCAGACCCTCTTCTAATCTTGCTGCTTGACTTGCTATGTTATCTGAGTCACCTTTTGCCACTGCCATCCTTTATAGTTCCTACTGGGGTGCTGGGTGGGTGTGCAGCAGCACCCCCTGGCTTGAAGTAGTAATAACCAAATATATGCTTTCCACTTTTAGCACCCCCACTATAAAAATTGTTCCAACTCCCCTGCTTCCTTCAAATGCTCTCAGCAGATCCTAGATGTGAATCCCTCTTCCATTAGCGGTGGGTGACCCTCTCCCCCGCCTTGGGGAGGCTATCCTCCCATCTCTGTCCCTTCTGCCTGAGGGTCTCCCCCCTGCCCTCTCCCGCACGCGGCTGGAGCTAAGAGTCTCTCTCCCTCAGGCCGCCAGCCAGCCCGAGCCACTCCTGGCTGCCGGTGGCCAAGCTCCAGGCTGCCAGCTGGAGCTGAGCCCCCGCTGGGGAAGAGAGGGAGCAAGGGTGGGGCCTCGGGGCAGAACATGGGTGGGGCCATGCCTGGGTTAGGGGTCTCCTGGCCTTTGATACCCACCGCCCATGCCCTCTTCTCCTTAGAGCTGATTTACTCATGACAACTACTTCTTCAAAATGTCTCTATCACAGTGCCTCCATGGGTCACAACTGAGAATACCAAATTCAGGACAAACCCCTGAGAAACAGGGCAGACCCCTGCCCCCCCAAACTGGTGGTTATTCTCCCATAAGATCTACCAAACCAGCAACAAAACTAAACTTCTGTTTCACTACACTGGCTAACAAGAAGTCAGAAAAGCAGTTTCCTTAGGTATTCCAGTCCCTGTATTACCACTCAAAACCAGGGCCGCCCAGAGGATTCCGGGGGCCCGGGGTCTTCGGCGGCGGGGGGCCCCTTCCGTTCCGGGACCCGCCGCCGAAGTGCCCCGAAGACCCGCGGCGGGAGCCCCCCGCCGCCGAATTACCGCCGAAGCGGGACCCGCCGCCCGGTCTTCGGCGGTAATTCGGTGGTGGGGGGGGGGTCCCCGCCGCGGGCCTTCGGGGCACTTCGGCGGCGGGACCCGGAACAGAAGGGGCCCCCCGCCGCCGAAGACCAGGCTGCGCTTCGACAGCGGTGGGTCCCGCTTCTCCCCCCCGCGCCGGCCCCGGCCCCGGTCTCTTACCGAGCGCGTCGCCGGCAGGGCCTGAGCTCCGTCCTGCTCAGAGCCGCGTGGTGAGGGGGCGGGGCTGTGAGCTCCACGCCGAGCGGAGGCAGCTGCCCCGCCCCCTCCCCACGGCGCTCTGAGCGGGGCGGGGCTCAGGCCCCGTTGGAGCTCCCAGCCCCGCCCCCTCACTACGCGGCTCGGAGCGGGGCGGGGCTCAGGGGCCCCGCCGGAGTCTCGGCGCTTGATGCGCCGAGGCTCCAGGAGAGGGGCGGAGGCGGGAGCCTCCGCTCTTCTCTTGGGGGCCCCTGCGGAGCCCGGGGCCCGGGGCAAATTGCCCCCTTTGCCCCCCCCTCTGGGTGGCCCTGCTCAAAACACTAGATTTAAAGATGAGTGGTTCTTTTAAAACCAATTTAATCAAATAAAAGGTTCTTCTGATCCCAAAGGACCAGCCGCATGCCCAGGTCAATACACGACTCAGATCGTACCCAATAATCACGCAGTTGCCAATCCTTTAGTATCTAAAATCGAAAGGTTTATTTATAAAAAGAAAGAAAGGTGAGCGTTAAAATTGGTTAAAGGAATCAAATCCATACAACCTTTGCAAAGCCCTTGGTTCAGGCTTGTAGCATTGATGGAATAAACTGCTGGCTTGTTAAGTCTCTGGTTGCTTCTAAATCATTGGAAGGTCCTCAGTCCTTTGGTTAGAATGCTCCCATTAGTACAAGTTCATCATAGTCCAGAGGTCTGAGCAGGAAAGAGGCAAAAGGCAGATGTTTCCAGAGCCTTTTATAGCTTCTGCCATGTGGAGGGGAAATCCATTGTTTCAAACAAAGTCCTCAGCACAGCTAGTGAAAAATTACAGGTAGCAAGATGGTGTTTGGAGTGTCACAGGCAAGTCACATGTCCAATTATGAAGTCACAGGAGAGGCCATTACCTCCACTTCAGCTGGAATGTTCACAGGAAAGTTCATTCAGTGTAGATGGGCGCCTTCCATTGTGAGCTGTGTTCTTTTGATGAGCCACTTAAACTTGAATAGTCCCTTCAAGATATGGGGGCAAAATACCTTCTGGGCATTACCACAGGAGCAAACGTATTTGAAATACAGGTATAGAGCCAATTTTCATAACTTCAAATACAAAAATGATACATGCATACAAATAGCATAATCATATTCGGCAAATCATAACCTTTCCATAGACACCTTACTTGACATAATTTGTACAAGATGTTGCAATTATAGAACAGTGGTAGCAACAATGATCTACGTGGTCATATTTAATCAGATAATGTCACAGTCTCCTGGCAAGCCTTAAAGAGACAGCATGTGTGACACTTGTCATACATAAGAATCTCAGCCTATTATGTTGAAGTGGTGTGACATTTGCCCCAGACGCTCTTCTCCTTGGGGGAACTGCTCATTTCATTAACATTTCGGGTTGACAATTTTCACATTTTCGTGAACCTCAGTTAGTGTTTCAGAAAGTGGTTTTAGGAGAAGGATGATTCTTCTCTGTATTATCGTTGTGCTTAAAGGCACCAACTGAAATCCAGGTCCAGGATACCATCTATGTTTTGCTTGTTGGCTGGGGGGACAGAATCACCTTACCGCCTTTTCTCTAATTTTTAGGTAACTGCGTGTTTGTGTTTTTAAGGTGGAGGTGGAAGGGGCAAACTGATACTAGCCTCAGTATGGATCCTGCCATGTATCTAAATGGCATTTGCTTTAGTTAACCTATCAACATTTCAGGAAAAGTCTGTTGCAGTGATGATGCATGAGCCTCTTAATACCAAGGGATAAATCTTTGCCATCCTGGAGGATGATTGTTTTTTTCCAGATAATGAGTTTCTTTGTATTATTGGAACCCATTTCTATAAATACAACATTTTGTTTAATTTTACATGTTAGTTCTTGAGTATTTAAGAACGAAGAAATTGCTAAAACTCCCAATGTATGTTTATCGCACAATTACAGACAACTCATGCCACATGAGGATTTGTGTTTATCAGGTGCAGTCTAAAACTGCCACTATGGCTCTGGCATTGTTTTTATTCCTTAATTTTAATTGTGTTGGGATGTAATAAATCCATGGAGAAGAATCTCTGCCATGTTTCTCTCTCTCTCATATTTCCCTCTCCTCCTCTTCGCTTAATGGATTTTTCTATTGCAGGAGATGTGTCTTGATTATACTTTCTGGATATTTCTGTGCAAAATGCATTCAAGATGTTCAAGTGCTTCCTGTTCATAAATGTTTTGAGCTGTTGCTTAAAAATGAATAGCAGCTATTTCTGGTCTCCCATAGTTAGCTATATAAATGAAAGCCAGTACAGCATCTTTCATCAAACGGTGGCTTTAACACTGGAGTTGAGTTGCTCCATAGCAACTAAAATACACTGTGACAATAACAGTTTCAATATTTTGATGCTAAAAGACTTGAAATTAAAAATATTTTTACAGTTCATCAGTGAGCAGCACAGTGAGGTTACACAGACAATAGTCACTTTATCTGTTCTTAGATGGTACAACACACATCCCGTTCAATTTAGTGCAGATGATGTTACTGTATTGATAATTTATATAGCACCATCAGTCTACACAATGCAACACACACCTAAAGAGTAGATGCATTCCCTGCCCTGAAGAGCTTACAATTGCTTAAAAGAAACTGAGGACTGACTGGAGCGACCCTAGACTATTGGGTGGGGGTGGGGGGGGGTGAAGCTATCTAATCAAGCAAATGGAAAGACTTCTACATTTTGGAAAGTTGCTAGAGATTTTTTCAAGTGCCTAACTTTATGGGTGCCCAATTGGAGGCACCTTTTAAAGATGGCTGGTTTTCAGGAAGTGCTGAGCACCCACCTTCTGAAAACAAAGCTCATTGAAAGTGTGTTTCTAGATGGGCATCTAAAAAGAAGAGTTATCAAAAATCTCACTACTGATTTTTGAACATTGTCCCAGGGTCCAACAAGGCCACCTCACCTCCCTACGCAAGCATCAAGTAATGTTTCCCTTGTTTCAGTCAAACCCTTGAAGCAGCATTTGTCTTTTCTTCGTGTCATCTCTGTCAAACTCTTTGTGGTTCACCCTCTACATTCCATAGTGTGGAAGTGCTGGGCACATTGAAGTCAATGGGAGTTCTGCCACTGACTTCAGGAGGCCAACAGTTTCACCAAGAATCTCTAAAGACCTGTCTCGTCTTCTGGCATGGCCAAATGTTGGATTGGTTACGACCGTATATGTACTGTACTAGAATTCAAATGTGTCAGATGATAAGCCCTTATCTCAGGAGTCCTAGGCTGGTGCCTTAATCACAAGGCCATCCTTCCCAATCCCTCATTCTTATTTAAGGAAATCTCCTTTTAAACAGTATCTTCATGTGGAAGTTCATCTGCTGCGGACGTTTATTCCCCATTGACTCAGCTGTTTGTGGCATGATTATTTCCAAAGCCACCAGTTGTGTGGCATTTGTGTATTGGCTTATTTTTTTTCAATGCCTGGTGGCAATCTGAGGCATCTGTTGTGTAAACCTCTCTGCAATCATTGGTCCTTATCAGCTGTACTCATAGATTGCTATTGTGCCGCTCATTTTGGATGTTTCATGCATGGCCAGGAACTCTTAGACCTGGAGACAAAAGCTTTCTGAGAGTGGTAATGCAAAGATCACAGTGACAGGAACTCGCTGAGGGAGAGGCATGGGTGGTTGTGTGGCTAAATTACAAGACATGGGGCCTGTCTACACTTACCTCTGGAGCGATCGATCCTGCGGGGGTTGATTTATCGCATCTAGTGAAGACGCGATAAATTATCCGCCGAGTGCTCTCCTGTCGACTCCGGTACTCTACCGGAGCGAGAAGTGTAGGCAGACTCAATGGGGGAGCATAAGCAGTCGACTTACTGTGGTAAGTAGATCTAAGTACGTCAGCTTCAGCTATGTTATTCACGTAGCTGAAGTTGCGTAACTTAGATCGATTTCCCCCCAATGTAGACCAGGCCTAGGATGTCTGGGTGCTATTTCCAAATTTGCTACAGATTTCTATGGAACTATGAACGTTCTAGGTGGTGGTGATAGTGGTGGTGTTCATGTTGTGTATTTATACAACCCTTTAGAGAAAACAATAGCTTATTGTTCGGTTACTTCAGAAGTCTGTACTGTTCTGCATAATCAATAGGGAAAATAGTGTAGAGGGCTATGTATATTTGGCCTTCTGGCAGTATCTGTTGCTTTCATGCAAAGGACCACCCTGATTATAGTCTATATTTCAGTGTTTGGGATTTTGATTTGTGGATGGGGCGGGTGTTTTGATTGATTGGAATAATACGGGAGAATTTAAATAAATAAATCATTGTGATAAAATCACAGTTGGGTTGAGTAACTGACGCAGGAATAGTGTAAATCAAAGACTAAGAAGACAGATGTTTATATATGGAATAGACTCATATCACTCTATAAAAGTGGGTGATAAACATTGCCATCTCCTTCTTGTTCTGTTTGTAGAACCCCTACCACAGTGGGGTCCTGGGTTCTAGTCCCAGATCTGCCACTGATGTTCTGAATAAGTAAAGGAAAAAAGGGAACTTTAATATCTACGGGGCTATTCTTGGGGTTCCTACATTGGCAAAATTCCTATTGACATTAGTGGGTGTTTTGCCTATGTTATGACTGAAGGAACTGATCCATAATTTCATTCAAGATTAACAGTGGTTTCAAATAAAGATGTATAAGAATTGACAGTAAAACACACAAGCAAATTTCTGTTTAAAAACCCTGCTGGCTGGATTTTTCTGCTGTCTTTGAGAACCACCATTAGGTGGATTTTTAACACCATTAGAGTTTTTGCTATTGGCCCCATAGGGATTGGAATTTTGTCCTTTTGGTATGTGCAACAAACCTAAACCTCGAAGCTAAAGCAGATCATAAGATGCCTAAAAATAAGTGTGTGTGTGTGTGTGTGTGTGTGTGTGTGTGCACATCTGAAAGAAGGAGGAAATACAAGTCAAGCATAGATAAGCATAATTCTAATACAAAAAATGCATTGAACTCTTGAAAATTCTTGCACCCTAAATAATACAGAATCTGGCCAGGATTGCTACTGACACATGCTTTTTTTCTAGCATTTATTGCTTTTCTCTTTATTCTCTGTCGGTAGTATCGATCCAGTTTTGTCTCATCTGTCTAGTGATTTTCTTTCTTGACACACATGGCTATAGTAATAGAGCAACTGTTGTCCATGAGCCCACTGAAGTCAATGGAAAGACCTCAGGCCCTGTGTTAGCAAGGGTATGCCTACGCCTAAAATGCTAACGCTGTGCTTCTGTAAGCACTTCAGTGTAGATCAGTGGTTCCCAAACTTTAACAACCTGTGAACCCCTTTCATGTCTTGCAAACCCCCTCCTAAAAATGAATATTTCCAGCGATTTTCTTGTTTACCTGAGTATAAATTATAAAAGCAGCAATCTTGGAAATATAACATTTGTTTTTATGACATGCTTATTACACACTATTTTTATTATTTATTTATTTATTTATCATTACAGTATTTTTATTACATTACAAAAATGGCAACACTCTTCCAAGATCTCACTTTCGTAGCTTGTCTCACTTTGAATAAGCCTGTTATAAGACAAGGATCCTATGTTTTATCAAAGAGGATCATGTGAAACAGCAGGAAGGTATTTAAGAAGCCAACTCAAAGAGTTCCTCCTACACAAACATTCAAGTCTTGAGCAGTCCAGCAAACAACGCACGTTACAACAAAGCTTAAACTTGTTCTTAATAATTTTAAAATCAATACTAGTTGCCTATTTAATTTTAAAAACAGCAAAAAATATCCATCTCCCTTTCCATTTCTTATAAGGAGTCTTGAAGTTTAAATCTCCTCAGTGTGATAGATATGCTTACTTTGGTCTGCTTAGCTCTTGGAAGTCCAGGGGCTCCAGGCTGCTGGCCCCGTGCTGCCTAGGGTCCCTAGGGACAGCTCTGTCCACCATTAGGGAATTTTTTCCTGAGAACCCCCTGTAACATTTCATGAACCTCAGTTTGGGAACCACTGGTGTAGATACTCACTGCAGCAGTAGGAGGGGTTTTCTCATCACAAGAATCCTTCCGTTGACTTGGCACTGTCTACACTGGGGGTGAAGTCACATAGCTACGTCTCTCAGAGGTGTGGATCTTTCACACTCGAGATATAGCTATACTCGTGTAAGTTTTCAGTGTGGAGCATCAATGCTTGCTCCTTTTATAAGATAAGATTCTATTTATTGATCTAACTGAGAAGGTTTCTATAAACTTGCAGTAAATGCTAACTTCTTTTTAAACTGAAGTTGCTAAATTACTTTGAGTTGTATGTTTCTTCTATAACATTTAGGTGAAATCCTGACCCCCACTGAAATTGAAGTGAGTATCGAAGTGTCTGTTCTATGTCTGTGTAAAGACCCTTATTTTCCAAAGTTAGCAAATCCAACATCTTTCATAAGGACTGAATTAATGTGAGTAATTTTATATAGTCAGGAGATGTGTGTGTGTGTGTGTGTTTTGCATAACTATATATTAAATATAATTGGGGGAAATGCTACAATACTCCCAACTATTGCATGCTGACGACTATGTATCAAGTGTATTGCTTTTACATAGCATTTATTCAATAGCTACTTTTTAATAATCCATTGTTTAATATCGGGATTAGTCTGCTTTAGGTATGTCTACTGAAAGAGATGGCTCTAATAGCAAGTGCTTTTTCATAATCTGTTGTGGTATATAGATAATTGATGACATCTGTCACATAGTTGTTAATCCTCTAATAATAGGCTTGTAATAAGAGATTATAATTTAATTAATATTTAGTAAACTGCTTCTATGAATCAAAATTAAATTAGATTTTTGGGCGGGAATTTTCCAAGGATCCTATAGGCATTAGGTACTGAACTTCTATTGAAATTTAATGGGAATTCAGTGCCTAACTTCTATAGGGTCCTTTGGAATCTCAACCTTCATTGAGGGGGATATTTACAGAAGGAATAAATGGACGTTAGGAGCGGAACTCCCATTTAATTTTTTTTCCCCACCTGCCTGCCCCCTTTATGCCTTTGAAAATTTCTCCCTTGTGTTTTTGAAACCGCTGTCTTGCCACTGGTATCTTGAGGTGCTCAGCAATGTTTCCAAATTTTGAATAAAGTTTGAATTTTCACTCTTATTAAAATGAAATCTCCATCTAAAAGAGGATTAAAAAGGTCCTGATGCTTCCAGCTTGTGGATGAGGTAGTTTCTGTGATAGGCAGTGTGTTATTATTAGACACTGACTTTGGGAATATGACCATGAACTGTATTTAACTAGGGAATAAGCCTGTGCTCTGTCTGAGTTTACTGTGCAAAGAACACTTTAAAGGTCAGCATAGCAACTGGTTTTTTTTTTTCACGCTGTCAAGACATTGATCATAAAGCAAGAAGAGGAGAAACTGTGCTCGGAGAGAGTTGAATGTGATCTTGGTATTTCAGGCTAAAGTGTAAAAGAAACCAACATAAAATTACTGGCTGTAAAAGACTAAAATGTTGGAAAGGGGGTTATACACCAGAACGGTTTGTTGGTGTGAAACCTTTGCAGCTAGCTTTCAAAACTGCTTCTTCACTTTACTCTGCTCAGTCATTTCTACAGAAGATTTAACTGCTCTATTTAAATAAAAAAGATGGCCAACATTCTTCAGCTTTAGGTATGATGTTCTTAATTATTTGTACAATAGTTGCACCCGGAGGCTCAAACCAAGATCAGGGCCTCATGACACTAGGCTCTGTATATACACATAATAAGAGATGAGACAGTCCCAGCACTTCAGACCTTACAGACAATTGGACAAAAGGTGGAAAAACAGGCCCAGAGGTGAAGTGACTTGCCCAAAGTCACACAGCGGTTCAATGGCAGAGCTAAGAATACCACCTAGATCTCCTCGATTCCAGTCCAGTTCCCCATCCACTTGATCTTCTTGCATCCCAGGGATAATTTTGACCACTCTCATTCTAAACAGAACACTACACAAATTTCTAGGGTCTTATTCTAAAATGGCAATGGAGTAGCCGTATCCCTATAAAGAGACATGGCAGGTAGGTAAGGATTTAATATAGACTGGTAGCCAATTAGAGATAGATGTAGTCCAGGGGGCCTACACTTATGAACTGATAACCCACCCAAGGACCCACATGATGATCTTTGATCCAGGGCATAACCTTTCTTAAAGCATGATGAATACTGTTATATGCAATGGATAGAATGGGATGACTGTAACTCGATGTTCTTAAATCTAGTTTTTTTTCTGCTCTCACCAGACAGTTCTCCGTTGCCGCTTCACTTTGCTTTAATTATTCTAATTTATTTGTGTATTTATGGACAATGTTAAACATACAAAGACCTTTTTTCATTCAAATACTTTTGAACAATCTCAATTAAGTATTGTTTGAATTCCCCAGGCAAAGATCTAATGCTGGATTAAATCTCCACTTACTTTGTAAATAATTCTGTAAGAAAGCTGTGTACATATCTCTAGGGTAGAGCTGGTTGGAAATTTTCTGGTGGAATGTTTTTCCATCAGAAAATGTGAATTTCTTGGGAGCAAAATGTTTCTTGGAAGTGTGTAGATTTCAAAAATCTTGATTCAGGTTAGGGGGTAGGGGAATGAAAAAAGTGCTATGATAGGGTTCAAATGTTTCATTTTGACATTTTTAGAATAAGGTGGTTTTGATTTTTTTTTTGTAAAGACTTTTTGTTTAGAAATTTTGTATATCATCAATTTTATTATTGTTAAAAACTCCATTGAAATTGAAACAAAATGTTTTGATCTGAAATAGTATTTTTAAAATTTTTTGTTTTGTGGGGAATTTCAAAACTTTTTTTTAATTCCATTTTTGGAGTGGAATTTTTTTTTAAATGATGGTATTTCCCATGAAATAGAAAACCTCATTCCTTTCCCAGCTCTACTCTGAGGTCCACTTGGATTTATAGCATCTGATTTTGCTTGGACAAAGTATAGACTCCATGGGTGCATACTCTCATCCTGGCCACGATTCTGTTAAGTTCTTCAGTGTGTATGGAGCCAATGCAATCATCTGGAATTGAAACAACAGGGATAACAGACCAAAATCAATTTAGACTTTTGAAACTTGGGATGGATTAATTTTTACTTTTATTTGTCAGAATTAGAGCTGTGCAGATGGTACAATGCTGGAGAACCTCAAGACACTTAATTTCCTGCAAATGACATTGAATCTGCCGTGCTTTGGGTTCAGTAAGGGGAACCCACTAAGCCCCTAGGTAGAAAACACCTGTAAAAGTCCTGTTGAAATGAATGGGAAATGAGCTTTTATCAAAGGCTAGTTCCTAGGGTATTAATGGCCCAATGGTAAAGCCTCAGGCTATCTTCTCTCCCAGTCAGTGATTTAAACCCTGTTTTTATATGTACACAAACACCAAACAAATTAGATTTTTACTAGGAAAATCTATTTTTATAAACAGAAATACAAATTTGGATTTAATGGGATTGGTGTTTCTGCGTTTTTCTATCACAAATTCGCTTAATATTAGGAATAATGCTGGAAAGTTGAATCCTCATGTCAGGTGCAGCATCAAGTCTTTTCATATACTTGGTTTTTGTTGCAGTATAATACGAAAATCTCATCTCACACAAATAAATTGTAGCAAAAGGAAGGAGCACTCGAACTGCATGTTTAGCCACATTAGGGTACTCTTCTATTAGGCTGCTCCAAAAATTATTCAGCGGAAGATCCTTAAACTTTTTTTTTCAAATCAGAGTCAGAAATTAAGTCAATTAGGCTTTCATAATTGTGCGTAGTAAAGCTGACTGGTTTAGCTGTAATTACAAATGGATTTCGAGCCCAAGCATTATACTCATTAGTTATAGGAAAATACTCTAATAAAGAGGCCTGCAAGTCACGTAAGTGCTGTAAAATGGTGCTGGGAACTTCTTCATGGACTGTAGAATTTATTTCAGTTAGAAATTCATGTATTGTAGGGAAGCAGTCGAAGTTGTTCTGTTCTACAGAAGATGCCCAGAATTGCAGTTTTTTTAACGATGAAATTTTAACCACTGTAGTAAAAATAGTCACATTCTTTCCTTGCAGTGACAGATTAATTTCATTTAATTTTGCAAAAAAATCTGCAAGATATGCAAGTCTCATTAGCCACAAGGAATTTGTCAGATAGTCATTAAATTTTCATCCTGAATTATCTGATGTGAAGAATACCAGTAGTTCACTATGAAGCTCAAAAAGCTTCACAAGCACTTTTCCTCTGGATAGCCACCTCACTTCCCTATGGAAAAGAAGTGCTTTGTGCTGACTACCCATTTCCTCACACAACATTTTAAATAACCTGGATTGAAGTGGTCGGGATTTGAAAAAAATGATAATTTGTACTGCTTCATCGAGCACAATTTTCAGATATGCTGGTTGTTTTTTTTTTAACTGCAAGTGCTTGTCTCTGTAGAACACAGTGGCTCTTAGTGCTTTTCTGGTGCCACACTTATGATTCGTGTTACAGCTCCCTTCATCTTCCTGATCATTGCCCGAGCACCATCAGTACATACATCAATACATTTTCCCCAACTAATTTCATGCTTTCTGATAAAATTGTTGATGCAGTTGAATATTTCTTCTCCAGTTATGTTGCTTTGCAGAGATTCACAGAAGAGCAGGTTCTCTTCAATAATATTATTAAATCTATATCAGACAAATACTAGTAGCACAGCAAGTCCTGAAACGTCAGTGGACTCATCTAGCTGCAATGAATACTCACAGCAAATTTTCAGTCGGCAAACGAGCTCTTTTTCTATGTCATCGGCAAGATCTTTAATACGGCATGCGACAGTATTATTTGACAACTGTACAGCATCAATATTTTTTACTAGGCTGCTCACTCAACATGCACGTTACAATATCTTTTGTGAAAGGCTTGATAAGCGTTTCTCCAATAGTGCGAGCTTCTCCGGCAAACGCTATATGGTAACTTACTCAATAAGATGTCTCTGTTGCACTTTCGTTGTCTGTTTTAGCAATTTTAATCATTGATAGTTTACAGTTTCCAAGTGAGTCACGCTGCCTCTTGAATAAACGTATATCTTTGTCTTTGCATTCAGCATGCTTGGTTTCCAAATGCCTACGAAGTTTAGCAGGAGCCCATGAACTGTTTGCTAATATTTTGTTGCACATGACGCACTGCGCATCAGGAACATCTTTATTTCCAACACACGTAAAACCGAAAGACAAATAACTTTCATCATACTTTCGTTTCGGTCTTTTAATACCTGCTGGTTCTTGTTTTTTTATATACTTCGGTGGAAATTCTTTCACCGTGGATAACTCACTAGTACTAACAGATTTTTTGGCAACAAAAGACTGCGATTGTTCATCCTCCCTTTGAAGTGTCACAATTATTTTGCTTGTTTATTTCGGCCGTAGTTGGAGTACCAGAAGAACTTGCTTTTTGTTTCAAAGTTCCTTCTTTTAGCCACAAATCCACGATGATTAGGTTTAGTAACAATATTTAGAAATACTAATTTTTGTCAATTTTTTTGGTCACAAATATTTATATTGTTTCAAGTGAAGCTAGTTTAGTTGTGTTTATTGCACACACGGTAAAGACCCCCAGGTTTGAACATGTTGAGTGAATGTTAAACCCTGAGCATGTGGGCAAGACTCACCAGCCAGACACCCAGGAAAGAATTCTCTGTAGTAACTCAGATCCCACCCCCTCTAGCATCCCATCACAAGCCATTGGGCATATTTACTGCTAAAAGTCAAAGATGAATTAATTGCCAAAATTAGGCTATCCCATCAGACTATCCCCTCCATAAACTTTTCAAGCTAAGTCCTGAAGCCAGATATGTCTTTTGACTCCACTACTCCCCTTTGAAGGCTGTTCCAGAACTTCACTCCTCTGATGGTTAGAAACCTTCATCTAATTTCAAGTCTAAACTTCCTGATAGCCAGTTTATATCCATTTGTTCTTGTGTCCACATTGGTACTGAGCTTAAATAATTCCTCTCCCTCCCTGGTATTCATTCCTCTGATATATCTATACAGAGCAATCCTATCTCCCCTCAGTCTTCTTTTGCTTAGGCTAAACAAACCAAGCTCTTTGAGTCTCCTTTCATATGACAGGTTTTCCATTCTCGGATCATTGTAGTAGCCCTTCTCTGAACCTGTTCCAGTTTGAATTCATCCTCCTTAAACATGGGAGACCAGAACTGCACACAGTATTCCAGATGAGGTCTCTCACCTGTGCCTTGTATAACAGTACTAACACCTCCTTATCTCTACTGGAAATACCTCACCTGATGCATCCCAAGACTGCATTAGCTTTTTTCACAGCCATATCACATTGGCGGCTCATAGTCATCCTGTGATCAACCAATACTCTGAGGTCCTTCTGCTCCTCTGTTATTTCCAACTGATGCCTCCCCCATCTGGGCTGTGTTATTTTCTAGGCTATCCTGCAGGCTATGTCATTGTATAGGCTGCTTTGGAGTGGACAGCTGCTTTACATCTGTACTACCCATAAAGGATCTGAGGCCACTCAGTTTTGATTGCGGTTTTCAAGAGGGCTGCAGGTACGTGTCCTATAACGAGGAAAAAGGGGGCCTCTGAGGGGGTCTGTTGGTCTGTCTGAGCTTTTGTGAAGAGATTATTTAATGCTGCCAGGATTTCATTGTTGTGGTGTTAATGCTACGGTGCCTAACGCCTTGGATGGGCATCTGTTATATTTAAAAAATCTAAATAAGCGACTGTCCCATGTTCTCTTCTCCTCTCTCGATTCTACTCTGATACCAATACACTCACTTCACACTGAGCTAGTTTGAGCCAGCACAGAGACCTTCTCTGCAGCATGCAGGTCCTGACACATTGTGTCTGTGTGAACCTTGTGGAAAGCACTTTGGACCCGAGACCATGTTGTGGTATAGCCATGTGATAGTGTGTTTGTACAGCACTAAGCACACAGCCGGCTGTCACGCTATGATTAATATCAACAGTGTTAGATCTTCTTTTTCAGAACTCTGTGTCCTGGATGGGTAAGAATCTGATGGACATCAAGAAAAAAGCATATGCTTATTGGATAGTGAAGGGTGAAAAGGACAATATTACCCTGCCTCTTCATTAATTAACATCCTTCGCTCATAAAAACTGGTCACTGGAACCAACAAATGATCCGTAAGCTGCCTCTGCACTTCTTACTGCAGAGAGCCTGAAAAAATTAAGTGATGCATAGATCTATGTGCTGGCCTCCTGTACAGGGATGAATTTCACCCATATGCAACAGTCATCTTTGAAGCCAAGGTAGAGTCACAGTGGTCAAACTAGCTGCAAGTCTGTTGTCAAAGTTCAGAATCTGCAAAATGTTTGAAAGAGAAGATGATGCATTGCCTGGAATTTTTGATTAATTGCCACTGAGGGAAATGATGCTGTATTGTACACAGCAGTTTTGGAAGGGATATAAATCCTCATGCTTCAGGGCATAACACAATCCCTGACTATTGGGGGTCAGGAGGAAACTTTCTCTGGGAACAAGTTATCCCATAACTGCCTACTGCTTAGTTTCTTGCACCTTCCTCTGAAGCCATAACATGATACTTGGCTAGATGCATCAGTGATCTAAATAAAGGTGCAGGCTTTCTATCACTCAGAAGTGAGAACCACCATTCAAGCAAACCTAATTGGCTCATTAGCCAATGGAAACAACTACACATGCCAGGGAAGACCTATCCTGGGGTTTGGGAAGTTTGCAATGAGCAATGTTGTAATCCCACTCCCAAAACACTGGTCATTGCCTGGCTATATCACTTCGAGTTCAGCAACCAACTCCTTTATTTCTGTAACCCAATTCTTACCCGTGTCTCCCACCCATTTTCCAGCATGAGTTTTGAGCATCTCTTCTGTCCGGTTGTGGCACTCTTGCAGCTGGAAGGACATTGCTTAGTTTAGCATCCTATATTCTACATCTGCCCCTGTCTAATTTAACCATGTGAGGTTTACTCTGAACCAGGAGGCAGTAGACACAATTAAATCTTAACAATGGTGAGCTACTTGTGCTTTCTGAAAAACAGCTGATGGCAAACCTCACCTGCTCGACTAATCCAGTTGCTCGGTGATTCCGTAGTCAACACAAAATCATACACCTGTGTTTTGGATAGAAACAGCTGTTGTACGTGTATTTGCTACTGATCTATCTGCTCTTGCCAACTGCTTGGTTTAGGGAAATCCACAGAAAAAATGGTTATTCTTTTTCCCCCTCACTGATCTCTTTTGATCTCTCCTGTATGTTATGCTTCCCTTCCTTCTCTGAAAATGATACTGAATACTACAGACACACAATTCTCAATCCTTTGCAGGGTTTCAGGTTGAGATAATGCTTCTTATATGTTGGAAGGTTGTGGATTTAATTTTTTTTTTACCCCAAAGCCAGTAGACAATCTCCTAATCAAATTTATTGATTATCATTGTTACTACTGTTAGTAAAAACATTTGTAGTCCAGTAATCTCCAGATGTTGAGATCAGCACCCCCATTGCATTAGATGCTCTATGTACACCATAGTAAGAGGCAATCCTTGCCCCCAAGGAGCTTGCAGTCTCCAAATAGATAAGAGAGGTCTGAGCATCCCTGTTTGACAGATGGGGAACTGAAGCACACAGAAATGAATTAACTTGTCCAAGATCACACAGATCCTCTATGGCAGAGCTGGGAATTGAATCCTGGTCTCTTGATTCCCAATCCAGTGCCTTAAACATAACACTACCTTTTCTCTCCGTGATGCCCTTTATGTGACAGGATGGAGGGATCTCTGCAGCTAGAGGATGACTGTTTCATTACTTGAGTGTTTTGGGACAATTTAAATTCATCGCTACCTCTTTACATCAGACTGTCTGTGTGTTTTCATCACCGCTCAGCTTTCATCTTCCCTTACAACTGATAGGCTTGTGTGTGTTTGTGGGTTACACATTCTGCTCCAGTGGTTGGTCCATAAAGGATAAAGGTCTGCTAATATCCCCAGCCAGGGGACTTAGTCCTTCACTTCAAAGTGGAGAGGATCATGTTTTAGATCTGGAAATCCAGTATTCAATCCATGGCGGCCAGCCATGCAATGGTCCTTATGCATGGCCCTTCCCTCCCTCCCCCCAGCTACGGGAAAGGAGTGTGGATGCATCTAAACCACCTTCCCGGTAGAGTTTTATGACAGCGGTGGGGGTTGAGTCCAACATTCCTTCCTAAGGATGGTCACGAGGCCAGGCTGATCACTCCAAGAGCAAGTGCAGCAGCTAGGAATCTACGTGCCCTCCTGTAGTCACTGTCTACCTCCTAGAATCTTTTACTCTTTCTTTTTCCTTTGAGCTGATTATTTGTTGCATTCTTGTCGAACCGTCTTTTTGGTTGTTCTCTTGATACTGTTACTTCTGCCTTGAAGCCCACATCAACAGCTTCCCAACTGAACTGAACCAGTGCTGCTAGAAAAGTTCTCTGCCAGGTTGTATTAAAATGGAGACAGACCATAGCCTGCATTCTCTTTCCTGCTCTCCTAGATACTGAGCTTCAACCTAACATGCTCTAGTGGCCTTGGCATGGGACCGAGAACCACGAAGCACCAATTCTGGCCTTGCTTTTGACTCCTTGAGCAAGTCACTTAATTTCACAGGATGAAATTTAGCCCTGGTGCAAGCAGGTGGGATGTTTGCCATCTCAGCCAACACACTGGGATTTGAACTGGGGCTCTTCAGAGCTGAAAGCAGGAGCTGCTATAGCTTGAGCTAACGAGCCCAGGCTTCCTACCTGGGGCTGAAACAGACTCCTATCCTCTGCAGATTGGGAATGGAGGGGAGGCTATTACACAAACTCACTGGTGAGTTATGCAGCCACAAACTCCCAGTGGTGAGAAATACCTGCTAATGGTATAGATGAGTTTGACCCTCTTTGTGTTAATTTACCCAATCTGGAGTGGGACTAATAGAATTGGACCCATCTTGCTGGGATGTTGTGAGGCTTAATTGATATTTGTTAAGTGACTTGAAAAATAAGCAGTCAATGGCAGGCTAATTGTGTTAACTCTTCAGCAACAATGCTAGTGTTTACAATAAAGTAAAACCAAGCACTGTTGTTCAACAGTTAAAATTCTTTTGATTTGATTTAGCCCCCCCCTTAACTTTTACTAAGCATTTTAAATGTAAAGTGCAAATCAATATTCATGAGCCAGACAAGTCCATGATAACTGCACCAAAAAAAAAATCCTTCTTGTCTTCCGAATTAGGAAAATCACATATTTATATTCTGAGCACATAAAAATGATGCATATTTTACTTTGCATGGAGACAAATTACACTTGAACAATGGAACAGAATTTGAGCTAGATTTTTCAGTCTGGCGAACAGCAGCTTCTTGGTAATCATGAGTGTATAAAACTATCCTACTGCTAATCCGCTCCCCTCCCTGAAATTGTAATTCCTACGCTCATGTAGCAGTCCAAATTGTCTGGTGCTGTAAACTAATGCATTTCAATATCAATATTGATTATATTCTATACATTTATTGTTTTAAACCCAGATTATTTTTCATCTGATTTTTACCGTGCAGTATAATTATTTTCTTGTGGATGCAACTTTCGTTTATATGTTTAAAAAATCCGGTCTTGTTGCTGGCTTTAGCTATCTCCATGTCATCTTGAAATGCTTTCCATGACCATTTTAATTGGTCGGCTGTGCTGAATGCTTTGTGAGGACTGATCTGATTGAACTCAGCGAGTTGCCTAGGATTTATCATTTTCTGAACCAAAGGAATCTTTATAAAGATTTTATTGCTCCTAGGTAAACCTGGCAGGGTTTCAAGATATTTTTGCTTTGTGATTTTTTTTTTTCATACAGAAATGAAAGCCATTCTTTTTAAAATGACCTGCCTGTCCTGTAAACTATAATGAATTTTTATTTTGGTAATATAAATAGAGCTGGGTGAAATGTTTTGGCTGAAATTTTTTCAATAAAAAATGCAGGTTCAGATTGACTGAAACATTTTTGTGAATTTATACTGAATTTACTGAAATCTTTCTGTCAAGAAACAAAACAAAAAGCCCCCCCCCCCCAAAAAAAAACTGTGGAAAAAATCCAAACATCTTGTTTTGAGGGGGGTCAACCCAAAACAATTTTTTTCTTTGGTTCGGCCAGCAAACTGAAAATTCAGTTCTTCCCACAGCTCTAATGATAAATGTTCTGACAGTGTTTCCCAAAGTATAGGACACTCATCCCAAGGGAGGACTAGATGAAGGACTAGATGAGAATGCATAGACAGAACTCCTAGTTGTATCTCAGAGCTTTCAGTTTATGCATTTAAAAATAAAAACAGAATAAGTCTCTAGTTGTTCTAGAGACACAGAAAACCTTGGAAACCTGACCTGAGTTTAACCAATGTAGCAGAATATCCCTGAGTTTGAAAAGAGCCTGAAACAATAACTCTGAGAGATGTGAATAGCCCTATTCATCTTAGTGGGTGAAAATGATACTTCATATGGTTTAACTATTTCACTGTCAATGGGAGAATCTTTTTATTGACTTCGAGCATTGGATGTAAGCCCATTATTGGCAATGCACTGAGGTCGGTAGCTGTCTTTACTGCCCTGAAGAACTGTGTATAGTATTTGGAACATGTGAGGTGAGGGACGCTAGAATTCCACATCGTTCAATGCTGCCATGGCGTAAGTTGATGCTGAAAGCCTCTGTAGTGAGTCATCATTTTATCTTGATTAGTTTTATGTTTAATCCATTTTGAACACAATATATAGCAGTGACCTTGGCTTTGGTAAGAATATTCTCTTTGGCAACTAAAGAGGTGTGTTTTAAAGTAAAGCTGAAAGAGAATTGCTTTTCTTTAATTATAAGAGGGGTAGCCGTGTTAGTCTGGATCTGTAAAAGCAGCAAAGAATCCTGTGGCACCTTATAGACTAACAGACGTTTTGGAGCATGAGCTTTCGTGGGTGAATACCCACTTCGTCTATAAGGTGCCACAGGATTCTTTGCTGCTTTTTCTTTAATTGGCTTTCTATCTGTTCTAACCTCAGCTGGATGCATTATATGCAATTTTGTGGTTTCACTGGTTTCCTTTTGGTGTCTCCTCTGGTTCTGGGATGGAACTAGAGCTGTACAAATAATGGATTTTTCACTTTGCTGGCAGTTGCAAAAGTATTTGGGGTAGAACAAAACATTTTGGTTTTGGCCATTTAAAATGTTTTTTGGTTGTTTTTAATTATTAATTAAAGGAAATTCTGAAATGAGTTCTTTTGACTGAAAAATCAATGTTTCATTTTAAAATATCAAAATGAAGTATTTTACAGTTTAAGAGGTTTTTTTTTAACTAAAACAGTTAGTCAAACACTAAACACAAATTGCCAAATCTGTAATTTTCTCTGAAAAACTTTTGTCTGAAAAAAGCTACCTGGCTCTAGGTGGAATGCTAGCACCTGCTGTATAAGCACAGCATGTAAAGCCATGTCTCTTGAAAAATGTCAAACAGCCTTTTATCAATTTTTTTAAAAATTGCATTTTGAACTATAGCAAGCATTTTTCTAATATTTTTCATCTAGTTTGAAACTTTTTTTTCAATTAACATTTTGAAGTGATACTATTTCCGTATGGCCGTTTGGGGAAAATGAAGTTTAATACTAAACTGACTGGAAATGAAGTGTTTTGGGTCAGTTCAATAAACGAATATGAAACATTACGATTTTGGGAATGTTGAAATGTTTCAATTAAGACAATATTGAAACAACATTTTGACATTTCTGGAATTACCATTCCATGAACATTTTCAAAACTTTAACTTTTTGTTTTGATTTGGGGCAAAAACAAATGATGAAATGTTGTAGGAAATTTCAAGGTGGAGATTCCAAATTTTGCTCAGCTCCACCCTGAATCCACTGTACTATCAGCCTCTAAAGAAACAGGGCTCTTGTTTTCTCATTGTTCTCTTTTAGCTTTATTCTACTATACATCAAATCTAAATTATGGACAGATTCCTGCCACTCTGTCCCAGGAACAGACGGCAAGTAGGCAGTTGTACAAATTGCCTTTTCAAACAAAGGCAAGGCTGTAATTCTCAACGGAGGAGACAGCAGACAGCTAGAGATCAGCTAGTCCACCTTTCCACTTCCACAGTTTATTTTTAGCACGTTAATTGCTTTCTGAAACACTTTGTGAAATGTTGTTGCAAGGTAGAAAACAGTATTTAATGGATTGTTTTAGAGAGCTGGAGCACTGTGCTGTATAAGGTTGGATGGGGCTGCATTCATTTATAAAATAGATATCTCCGTTTGCATTGTCTCCTTTCTTTTATGTCAGGCTATGCAGCCAGTGTACTGCTCACTGAAATACTCAGTAGTTTTTAGCGTTCCTTTGCAGTTATATGGGTTGAGTGCGGAACTCTTTGAAAAGCATGAGGATTGGGATGGGGGGTGGAGGCAATGATGAATATTACAAAAATAAACAGGAAATACTTAAGATGCATAGACATTTTCATTCCTATTCTATTGAGATCTTCATTTGAGCTCCTTCAGTGTCATTTGATTTTTTACTATAAAAAGTTTAGCGTCACTTTTGCAAAGCTGGGAATAGTTACCAAAATCCTAATGTAATAGCGTAGTGTAGTAGAGAAGTCTCAAGTTACTGAGGAATGTCTATGTTGCAGTCACGGTCTGTGTTGGCAGTTTGTGAGGACGTACCTGTCCTGAGCTAGGTTTAGTCTAGCAAACTCGGATACTGATAGCAATGAAGCCGTGGCAACACGGGTTTCACAGTGGCCCACATGGCTGAGTAACTTCTGCCTGGAACCCTGGGTATCAGCTTCATTGCTACCATTACCTGAGCTAGCTAGATCAGAGCTAGTTCGTCAAGAATACATGAGCGACAGTCACACCTCTGCCCTGACTGCAGTGTATGTGTACCCTGAGACTTCATCATCACTACAAAATCATGGCTGTACTATGAAGAATCTTAAAGGAATCTGAACTAAACTTGTCAGGGGAACAAAGTCAATTTTGTGGTATGGTAACCTTTTATTTTGTTGTTGTTAATTCACAAAATTCTTTAATACGAGCACAATTAAATGAGTGAGACTATATTGTAGCCAGTTTTTCCTTATCTTGTGTTTTAATTGTGAGTTTAATGATATTTAGTATTCTTAAAGCCTGTGCTCCTGAACTCACATGATTAGAAGAGAATCTCAGCTTTAGTTTTTTTTTTAAAGTAAGTTTCCTTCCCTTCTGAATCCAGAGAAAAGCTTAAAAACATGACCCAAGTGCATCTTTAATAGATCTGGATGAAATTTTTTGACCAAAACTCTTTTCTGGCGACACGTGAAGATTTGGTGACACCTCAATATTACGTGAATTTGTGTCAGTTTTGCTGATTTCTTTGTCCTGGAAAAATAAGAAGAAAAATCAAAATATTTAATTTTTGGTTCAAAATAACTTTTTGTTTTGAAGTTTCTTTTAATTTTAATTTTCAAAAATAAAAAACATAAAAGATGCTTGTCATTGAAATGAAATATTTAATTTGACCCCAAACTACTTTCTTTTTCAGCTTTTTGATCTAATGAAAATCACAGTTTTTTGTCCAACCTGAAACACTTTTTTCCTACTTTTCAAAATTTCCAATTAATCTAAAAGTACTTATTCACCTGGTTCTAAACATAAAGGCTCAGAAACTAGAAGACAGATAAAACAATCCCCAAATGTAATTTTAGAAAACCTCATGATTTTGAGGCCTGACTCATGATTTTTTTTAACAACTGGAGTTTGCAATACTGTATATTACATCTTTGAACTCTCTTCATTATCTCCCTATTTTCAAGTCCCTATAAATGCTACAGAATTGATCCCAGGAGGTGGGGAAAGACAAATCACTAAGGCCAGTAGAAATTCTGTGTGAACTGCACCTATCAGATACGTGCTGATAACACTAGTATCTAAGCGCCTGCAAATGTAACACGTTCACCAAAGAGATTAAATGCATTTTTAATCACCGTTGTTTCTGCAAGCATTGTTTTCTACTTACAGAATCTGAAATGTTTTTGTGTCTGTTCATTCTGCTGTTCTAGATGTCTCAGAGTGCAGGAAACTATTATGTAGACTTCCATTGATGTCGGGCACTTTCCAAGTGTGTGTTTACTAAGTACTGATGTTCCACTTCCTGGATATTCCTTGACTCAAAATATATAATCATCTGTATCCTTGCCAGTTTAGTCCTTCATATAGCTGTGTACTGCAGAGTTGCTTCAAGTGGAGCTGCTCAGATATAAACAGAGCAGTGTTAAAAACCTAGCTGGCAGAAGCCAGTTGCGAAAGCAAGAGTTTTCTGTCTAGCAACTTCTGCCTGCAAGCACGTAATCAGGTGTGCAGTCCCATTGACTTCAGTGAGACTGCTCGTGTAAGCAAATCTATACGTATGCTTATGTATTTACAGGCTTGGGCCTAACTGGCTTGCTTTTGGGATAGTTCCCATCCTACCCCAAAAAGAAAATGTAATGCATAATGCTGAAGAACATAAGAACGGCCATACTGGATCAGACTAAAGGTCCATCTAGCTTCCTTGGGAGGCATAGACATTGCAAGATGAGGAGTCAAATGCTCCTGCTATGTCAGATCAGATGACTCCGGTGGATTTACATGAATGCAGAATCTGGCTGAGATGTTTGCACCTCCACATATGGCCTAAAAGAACTGAAAAGGCCCTCAGCAATAACATGAAAAAAGTGTTGACTTTTTTGGGGAGAGGTGGGGTTGCTTTTTTTGTTTTTGAATGCACTGTATTTCAAATTTCAGTTTGAAACATTTTCAGCCACTCAGCTGTAAATATGGGCAATTTACAGTTAAATCCATGGACTTTAGAACTAGTGGCTCGTGCTCCAGATAAACAAAGGTGCTCAGCCATAGCTGATGATACAGTGATGATTTAATCAGCAAAGTAGTTTCTTACACCACAATAACTAGTTCACGAGAAACTACTTAGTGCTCTGAGGAGCTGCAGACTTACTATTCTTTATTATTTGTACCATGGTAGTGCTTAGAGATGTCAAATGTGATCAGGGCCCCACTGTGCAGGCATTGTATGGATGCTTAGTAAGAGACAACCTTGAAGAGCTTGAAGTCAAAAGATTTGATCCTATGTACATTCAATTATGTGTGTGTGGGTGGCTGGGTGTAGCTTCACTCATGTGAGTAGTGCCATTGACTTTCACATACCCACTCATGGGTTTAAAGTCATGCACATGTTTAAGTGTTTGCAGGATCAGGGATTAAAGCGACAAGACTCAGGGTGAAATCCTGGCCCCATTTGATAGATGAGGAGCAGAGGCTCAAAGAGAGGGTCCTTTTCCAATAGATATTTATAATTCCCTGACCACCTTGCTTGTAGTTAAAACCTGCCATAATTAGTGAGATTAATTTTGAAGGTGCAAAACTCCCTTGTAACAGAGAATAACCTTTTCAGAAGCAAGATTATAAATCTCTGTGGGCTAAAGTATAATTACAGCAGCCTCTAGTCCAGGGGTGGGCAAACTTTTTTGGCCCGAGGGCCACATCGAGGTTGCAAAACTGTATGGATGGGAAGTTTGTGCCTCCCCAAACAGCCTGGCCCCCGCCCCCCTCAGAACTCCCAACCCATCCAACCGCCCCCTCCCAAGACCCCACTCCCTATCCAGCCCTCCCCCCCACTCCCTGTCCCCTGACTGCCCCAATCCTATCCACACCCCCACTTCCTGACAGGCCCCCCGGGACTCCAATCCCCCTGTTCCCCGTCCCCTGACTGCCCCTTCCCAGAACTTCCACCTCATCCAACTGCCCCCTGTCCTCTGACTGCCCCCCGGACCCATTGGCCCTCATCCAACCCCCTGACCCTGGCCCCCTTCCCATGTCGCTTTGGCAGCCACGCCACCTGGCTGGAGCCAGACATGCTGGCCTGCAGGAGCACGCAGCCCAGAGCACTCCCCGCGTGGCTGTGTGGCTGCGGGGGAGGGGGACCAGCAGGGGAGGGGCCAGGGGCTAACTTCCCCGGCCATTTGCTCAGGGGCTGGGCAGGACGGTTCCACGGGCCGGATGTGACCTGGGGGCCATAGTTTGCCCACCTCTGCTCTAGTCTCTGGTTTATCAGCCTATGGGAATGCTCCAATTCTGTGAACAGACCTTGGGCTTCTTTATGGTGTAGGATAAAAATTTTACACCTCTCCTTCTCCCTCCCCCCCCACCTTTTTCTAGTTCTCTGGCGCTATAAATATTTGAATGCTACTTTTTGGAAATGTTTGCGCTGGTACTTGGGGAGGTTTTTTGGAACACCTGCTGTATAATGGATTTTTTCTTTGAAGATTTCCTGGAACACATCTAAGCACACTGTGTCTCTTTGATACTTCTCATTCCCATTCCTGTGAACAGAAGTCCTTTTAAACCAGGTAATGAAATAGTTCACAATTGGGAACTATCAATGGATAATTGCATTGCATTTCTGGCTTCCGCAGACAAATGATTCAAAAGCCTCACGAAGTGCCTGATCCAACCCCCCACTGAAGTGTTTCCAAAGAGTTTTGATCAGGCCCTTAGAGGTGCTGTGCCCCTGCAGCTCCCAGTGAAGTTAATGGAACTAGCAGGTATGATAAGCATGTCTGAGGCGCCAATTCAGCGAACATAAAAAAAGCCATACTCGGTCAGACCCAAAGTCCATCTAGCCCAGTATCCTCTCTTCCAACAGTGGCCAGTGCCAGGTGCCCCAGAGGGAATGAACAGAACAGGTAATCATCAAGTGATCCATCCCCCGTTGCCCATTCCCAGCTTGTGGCAAATGGAGGCTAGGGACACCATCCCTGCCCATCCTGGCTAATAGCCATTGATGGACTTATCCTCCATGAACTTATCTAGTTCTTTTTTTAATCCAGTTATAGTCTTGGCCTTCACAACATCCTCTGGCAAGGAGTTCCATGGGTTGACTGTGCAGTGTGTGGAAAAAATACTTCCTTTTGTTTGTTTTTAAATCTGCTGCCTATTAATTTAATTTGGTGACCCCTAGTTCTTATGAGATGGAGTAAATAACTCTTCCTTATTTACTTTCTCCACACCAGTCATGATTTTTTAGAGCTCTATCATATCCCCCCTTAGTCGTCTCTTTTCCAAGCTGAAAAGTCCCAGTCTTATTAATCTTTCCTCATATGGCAGCCGTTCCATACCCCTAATAATTTTTGTTGCCCTTTTCTGAATCTTTTCCAATTCCAATATATCTTTTCTGAGATGGGGCGACCACATCTGCATGCAGTATTCAAGATGTGGGTGTACCATGGATTTATACAGCGGCAATATGATATTTTCTGTCTTATTATCTATCCGTTTCTTAAGGATTCCCAATACTCTCTGTGCTTTTTGACTGCCGCTGCACATTGAGTGGATGTTGTCAGAGAACTATCCACAATGACTCCAAGATCTTTCTTGAATGGTAACAGCCAATTTAGACCCCATCATTGTATATGTACAGTTGGGATTATGTTTTCCAATGTGCATTACTTTGCATTTATCCACATTGAATTTCATCTGCCATTTTCTTGCCCAGTTCACCCAGTTTTGTGAGATCCTTTTGTAGCTCTTCACAGTCTACTTGGGACTTAACTATCTTGAGTAGTTTTGTATCATCTGCAAATTTTGTCACCTCACTGTTTACCTCTTTTTCCAGATCATTTATGAATATGTTGAATAGGACTGGTCCCAGTACAGACCCCTGGGGGACACCGCTATTTACCCCTCTCCATTCTGAAAACTGACCATTTATTCCTACCCTTTGTTTCTTATCTTTTATCAGTTACCAATCCATGAGAGGACCTTCCTTCTTATCCCATGACAGCAAAACATTTAAGCCGGTGCTTTTGTCCATCCCTATTCAGAAAAGCAGCATGTGCCTAACATTTAAGCATATGGTAAAATGCTTTGCTGAAAAGAGATGGGCTTCTGGCCTGGAGTCTGAGTTTGGACCCTAACTGTAGCCAGTAACAGGTTCCTAGGATATGTGTTTTTCTTTTGAATGCAACATCAAGAATACAAGTCAGGTCATCATGTCATGTATTCTTTTCACACTTTGTGAAATGAGAGCACAGCTCATTGGAATGGAACACAGGGGTAGCTATATTCTATTTTCGTGTCTCATTTTGAAATAATTTACTTTGTGTAACTACCTTGCTTGTTTCCACTTTGTTCCATATAGATGTCTATTTGGATGAATCTTTTCATACATGTATTATTCAACCCCAGCCCCTGATCCTGCAATGAACTCCTTATACATAGCTAATTTTATATAACATCAGGATAGTGCATAGCCATCTGCTGATACATCCCTGCTGTGGATCATGGAGAAAGTTTGTCATGACAAAAAGGAATGTTCAAGGAACCTGCGAAGCTGTTGGAAGGAACAATAAAAGCGAAAGGACAAATTGAATCCTATGGAAGGGGCAGAGATGCTTTATCATTCATCATGTCCTGTCATATAAATTCCCCCAGGGCTTACTGCACATAGTTCACTGGCCAGGGGAAGTGGTTCTAAACAGCAAGCTCCTACGCAGTGAAACAAAATCAGTGTTGTAAATTAGATTCTCCTTTAGGCAGTTCCAAGTTTTATTTGGAACAGTGGAGAAGAGAGTATATCTCTGTATTTCTGCAGTGTGGAGCACTAGGCCACCTTTGGAAAATCGCCACCTTTAAATACCTTTTGGTCCAAAGTGCAAAGAGAGAAGGTAAGGGGGAAAGATGAGTGGTTTGGTTTTCGGAAGTGCCAACCACCCACAACTCCACTGACACTGATAGACGTTGTAGTTGCTGCATAATCATTGAAAACTGAGCCAAAGCCTCTTTCACTAGGCAGACACTGCAGTCTGAGGTGTATTTGCAGCTTGGGCTGCTGTATTTGCACTAGCTTTACCCATGCTAGCGTTTCTAAGAACAGCAGTGTAGACACAGTGGCACAAGCTTCAGCACATGCTAGTGTTGTAAGTGTCTCTGGGGTCCCCGGCGTGCATGTACAGCCCATGCTGAAGCCTGTGCTGCCACATCAATCCAGCTATTTTTAGTAATGCTAGTGTTGGTGAAGCTAGCTGGGAGTATATTTACCCAAGCTGCAGTCACACCTTGGATTGCAGCGTAGGTGTATCCTTCGACTGGGGCTTCTCTAAATTGCCTTGCGTCTTCATTCTCGGTGGACAAGTTTAATATTCTCATGATGGCATTATGTGCCCTTTCTGAGGAGTGTGAAGAAGGAAAGGCCTGACTCTTCTCTCACTTGTGCCAGTGGGTGTGTCTACACTTTGATTCCCAGTTCAAGGAGACGTACCCCTGCTAGCTTTGATCGAGCTAGCATGCTAAAAATAGAGTGCAGCCATGGGGTATAAGCGCCAGGCAGGGCTAGCTGCCCAGAGTACATGCCTAGTGTCTCAGAGGGGTATGACCTCAGGCTGACGGTCCCTTGCACTGTTTGTGCGGCCATGGATGTGCTTTATACCAAAGGCATGTCTTCTTGAGTTGGGAATGACACCCCAGCTCAAAGCGTGAATGGGAGATAGATAACTCTGATGGAGTCCGTGGAATTGCAGCAGTATAAAGCTGATGTGAGTGGAGAATCCAGTCCATAGACTTGTTGAAATTGTGGGTATAGAGAATGTTCACTTTTTTTCCTTCCCCTGTGCTTGTCTCCGCTCTGTCTCTGTGATATTGTTCCTCTAGAGTAAATGTGATGAAAATAACTGAGATTAAAGAGTTGAGTCATGACTGAAATGTGTCCCAGACCAGGGAATATTCCACTGTCAATGTGCAAAAAGCTTCCAGTGGAGTAGCGGGGCCATCAGGACTCCAGGCTGGAAAAAGTAAATGAATATTTATATTGGGATTTCACATTTAACCAGTTCATGAGCTTTCAACCTGGGGCTTGGAAATCTTTCAGGGTGCATGCCTCCCCCTTTCCTTTTACAGCTAGATAGGAGTCGGGATCCCAAAACTTATGGGAAGGGCATGTGTCTCAAAACTACTTTGTGCTGTGACACAGGGCCACAGTATGGCTCATATTGAGAGCCGGTGCATCTTGTTAAATTCCTTTACATTCCAGACCATATTAAATGCTTTCTGTCCAATGCAAAATCCAATAGAAATAACTATGAAAGTCTGTGACCATTTCATCTTACTTTATCTCAATATTAAACATTAGGGCCATCTGGAATGGTTTTGGCTTAGTGGATTACGTAACAGGAAGAATGATAAAATAATATTAGATCTAATGCTCAAATAGTTTTACAACTCTCTCTTTTCTCTTTAGTAGCACACTGCTGCTTAGCATCTTTCTGACACATTTCTGAAATAATGCCACACCACAGTTCAGGCAGTGCAAAGCAGGATTTAAACCCAGCTTAAAGGGATACTTGCACATTGGCCTTATAAAGAGAATTCCTCAGGTGGCATAGAGTTCCTATAGTGATTTTTGATGCAACCCCACCAACTTTTGACCCCCAACCACAAGAGGTGTGGCTTGGACATCCATCCCTAGACATTTGAGGCTATGGGTAGCTTCCAGCTACTCAAAGCCTAACCTAAGGATTGGCAGGGATGGTGTCCTTAGCCTCTGTTTTGCCAGAATCTGGGAATAGGGAAGACAGGATACTGGGCTAGGTGGACCTTTTGTTCTGACCCAACATGACCGTTCTTAAGAATCTGACACTTTTGATTCAGATAGCTCTAGTCAGCCTAAGGGCAATCATAGAATCATAGACTTTAAGGTCAGAAGGCACCATTATGATTGTCTAGTCTGACCTCCTGCACAATGCAGGCCACAGAATCTCACCCACCCACTCTTGTATCAAACTCCTAACCTATGTCTGAGCTATTGAAATCCTCAAATCGTGGTTTAAAGACTTCAAGGTGCAGAGAATCCTCCAGCAAGTGACCCGTGCCGCACACTGCAGAGGAAGGCAACCCCACCCCCAAAGCCTCTGCTAATCTGCCCTGGAGGAACATTCCTTCCTGACCCCAAATATGGCGATCAGCGAAACCCTGAGCATGTGGGCAAGACTCACCAGCCAGACACCCAGGAAAGAATTCTCTGTAGTAACTTAGATCCCACCCCATCTAACATCCCATCACAGGCCATTGGGCATGTTTACCGCTAATAGTCAAAGATCAATTAATTGCCAAAATTAGGCTATCCCATCAGACCATCCCCTCCATAAACTTATCAAGCACAGTCTTAAAGCTAGATATGTCTTTTGCCCCTACTTCTCCCCTTGGAAGGCTGTTCTAGAACTTCACTCCTCTGGTGGTTAGAAACCTTCATCTAATTTCAAGTCTAAACTTCCTGATAGCCAGTTTATATCCATTTGTTCTTGTGTCCACATTGGTACTGAGCTTAAATAATTCCTCTCCCTCCCTGGTATTTATTCCTCTGATGTATTTATACAGAACAATCCTATCTCTCCTCAGCCTTCTTTTGATTAGGCTAAACAAGCCAAGTTCTTTGAGTTGCCTTTCATATGACAAGTTTTCCATTCCTCGGATTATCCTAGTAGCCCTTCTCTGTACCTGTTCCAGTTTGAATTGATTCCCCTTAAACATGGGAGACCAGAACTGCACATAGTATTCCAGATGAGGTCTCACTAGTGCCTTGTATAACGGTACTAACACCTCCTTATCTCTACTGGAAATACCTCACCTGATGCATCCCAAGACCGCATTCTCTTTTTTTACGGCCATATCGCATTGGCGGCTCATAGTCATCCTGTGATCAACCAATACTCGGAGGTCCTTCTCCTCCTCTGTTACTTCCAACTGATGCATCTCCATCTTATAACAAAAATTCTTGTTGTTAATCCCTGAATGCTTGACCTTGCATTTTTCACTATTAAAGTTCATTCTATTACTATTACTCCAGTTTACAAGGTCATCCAGATCTTCCTGTATGATATCCTGGTCCTTCTCTGTATTAGCAATTCCTCCCATCTTTGTGTCATCTGCAAACTTTATTAGCACATTTCCACTTTTTGTGCCAAGATCAGTAATAAAAAGATTAAATAAGATTGGTGCCAAAACCGATCCCTGAGGAACTCCACTAGTAACCTCCCTCCAACCTTGACAGTTCGCCTTTCAGTATGACCCGCTGTAGTCTCCCCTTTAACCAGTTCCTTATCCATCTTTCAATTTTCATATTGATCCCCATCTTTTCCAATTTAGCTAATAGTTCCCCATGTGGAACTGTATCAAATGCCTTACTGAAATCGACATAAATTAGATCCACTGCGTTTCCTTTGTCTAAAAGATCTGTTACCTTCTCAGAGAAGGAGATCAGGTTGGTTTGACACAATCTACCTTTTGTAAAACCATGTTGTATTTTGTCCCAATTACCATTGGCCTCAATGTCCTTAACTACTTCAAATTTTTTTCCAAGACTTTGCATACTACAAACTAACAGGCCTCTAGTTACCCTGATCACTTTTTTCCCCTTTCTTAAAAATAGGAACTATGTTAGCAATTCTCCAGTGATACGGTACAACCCCTGAGTTTACTGATTCATTAAAAATTCTGTCTTATACATTCCATCACTTCTTATTTCTTTACAGTCTACCTCATCATTGATATACAATGCTACTCCACCATCTTTGCCTTTCTTTTTCTTTCTTTCTTTCTTTCTTTCTTTCTTTCTTTCTTTCTTTCTTTCTTTCTTTCTTTCTTTCTTTCTTTCTTTCTTTCTTTCTTTCTTTCTTTCTTTCTTTCTTTCTTTCTTTCTTTCTTTCTTTCTTTCTTTCTTTCTTTTCTTCTTTGTTTCTTTCTTTCGTTCTTTCTTTCTTTCTTTCTTTCGTTCCTACTTGCTTTCGTTCTTTCTTTCTTTCTTTCTTTCTCTTTCTTCTTTCTTTCTTTCTTTCTTTCTTTCTTTCTTTCTTTTCTTTCTTTCTTTTCTTTCTTTCTTTCTTCTTTCTTTCTTTCTTTCTCTCTTCTTTCTTTCTTTCTTCTTTCTTTCTTTCTTTCTTTCCAGTCATGATTACTATTCCACCATGTTTCTGTTATCCTTATAATATCTGGTTTCACTTCCTGCACCAGTAACTCTAGTTCCTCCATTTTGTTATCTAGGCTCCTCGAATTGGTGTACAAACATCTTAATTTTTGCTGTTTGGCTTCGCTCACATTCTTTACCCGATTAGGCCCAGACATTCTACTGCCAATCCACCAAGACAAACTGTCAAGCTTACACAGAGCAAGCTGTATCAATTCAAAAACTTGTCTTTTTCACCAACAGAAGTTGGTCCAAAAAAAATATTACCTCACCCGCCTTGTCTCTGGGACCAACACATCTACAACAACAACACTGCAAACTCCCAATGTTGAAAGCCCCTTCTACTCAAAACCCCCACAAACCAACTCCTCCCACTCTAACCCCCCCACCAAACAACTAAACAAAAACTCCCAAAACAAAACAACCTTTAGAGAAAAGGGTAAATTTAATAAAATTTAAAACCAAACACAAGTTAGCCCAAGTAGAATTTTTACCTCCACAAGGCTGCCAGAGATTTAATGAAGTCCACGTCATGATTGGTATCAGTTCTGCTGATGTTTGAAGACTGGCCATCAGTCTGTACAAAGAGGCAGGGTCTGGGTGACCTCTCAGTCAGTAGATCAGATACTATGGTGATGAATGACAGTATGAAACCTTAATAGATTTTTTTCTTCAGTACTCCTTAAAAAAAATAATTTTTTTTAAAATGCTTTACTTCCAAATAGACCTACCACTAGCAAACAGACCAGGTACAAGATACTATCTGTGTTTGTGTTTGAAGAGCCAGGAAATGAATTTCCTTTTTAAAAATGTTTGAAATTTAGATAGTGTATCCTGAAATCTCCTGGCCCAATTCTGCACTGGTTACCCTTGCTGAACCTTTATTTGTAATCCACAGTACTACCCAGGGCTCATTATCCAAATCATCATCTTGGCAAATAAAGAACTCCCAATCCCTCATTTTACATTTGCATTCTCCTGTACTCATACTAAGCACATAGTCTACGTTGACAGCCTGTATAAATCCACAGTGAAATGCTTTTAAATAAGTCCATTCAGAAGAGACTAGTGCACCCCACTTCCTCAACAGCTGGTAAACCGAATGGAAATATTTTCATAGATTTCTAAGCCTATTAAAGGAGAACATCTGCAACGTTCCATTTTTGTCTGTGCTTCCCAGCCCCGTTTTGAGATGAGCTCCTGATAAAAGAACAAATCCTCTAATGGAACTGATTCGCTGTGTGGCAGGGCTGTGCAATTCCATAATCTCTTCTGTGCTGTCAGATAAAAGTTTAATAGCTCATGTAGCACAGATAGTTTTTGATGAAAGGATAAAACATGCTTGAAATTTGTATGAGAACTGGTCTGGTGGACCCATCCCCCCCCCCCCACCTTTTTTTCAGAAATTAATGTTCTGACATTAAAATTCCAGAACAGTGAAATCTAAAGGACAGTTTGTGGGTTTTTTAGCATTGAAATGCCTGAATTTTCATGCTGGGTTAAAATCTTTAGAGGGAGAATTTTACTTAGGATTTTTCTACACTAGAAAAGTTTATACCTGTGTAGAATATCAATTAGTGGCATAACAAAATCATACTAGTATAAGCCCTAGTGTGGATTCCGTTGTACCCAAATAAAGGGTATTATACCAGTATAGCTTATTTTCTTTCCTGAACTGGAATAAGCTTATACTGGTATAAGCATTTTATACCATAAATAGTAGTAATATACCGGTATAACTGTATCCACACTGGGGGGGCTGTGTTCTGCTTTACCTGTGTCAGTGTAGTTAAAGCAGCAAAACTTTCTAGCATAGCCCTTAATGTATTAACATGTGATTGACTAGTACACCTGTTGTATGTTCAAGTATACTGGTGATTATATGATTTGAAGAATGGTCTTGTAGTTAAGGCACTTAATTAGGACTTGACGTTCAGTTTGTGGCTTTTCCAGAGACTTTGTGAGACCTTTGGCAAATTACTTAATCTCTCTCCCTCATTTTCTCATCTGTAAAATGGGGTTAAACTTCACGAGGGTGTTTTGTCAGAATAAATGTATATGTAAGATGCTACATTAATTGGGGTAAAAAAAAAGAGCCTAGACAGAGAATTCAGGGAACATAACCAGAGTTAGACTGGTATAAATCCAGCTGACTTCAGTGGAATTATCCCAGATTTACAGTGGTGGAACCAAGAGCAGAACCTGACCACAGTCTTCATATACAACAGGGGTCTCAAACTCAATTACCTTAGGGCCAGTGCCAGTCCTCAAATCCTCCCAGGGGGACAATAATATCCCTGAAGATGGTGTTCATAAAATAAAACATTTATATTGCATTTTTTATTTCAAATTTCTTAGAAATAATAACTGTCATACAACTTTATACAATTCTTTGCCTGCCAGAGAGTTTTTAGTGTTTGCCAGACACCTGGCAATGCTTCAGTTGCCAGTTTGTTGATGTTTGGCCTCAGTGACTGAGCAGTTGAAACCTTCAGGATTGCAGCAAGGTGTGCATCGATAGTTGTGTTCAGTATTTTGACTCGTTTATATTCATTGTGGGGAAAAAAGTGACGGTGCCTCCATGGCTGATGTCTTCACATCCCTGATTGCCATAGCTATGGCAAACCTTAATTTTAAGTGTAGACCGAGCTTGAGACCTCCCCTCTTCCTTCTTGTCTGTCCTCTATTCCAGCCAGGATGATCATCTTGTACCACAACTCCACCCATGTCTGCCTTCTCCTTTCCCTCCCCACGCTCCAAATCCCTGCACTGCATCCCTCTCTTACTTCATAACGTCCAAGATTTTATTTACTTCCAAGGCTCTCTGAATGATTCCTTTTACCCCCTTCTGGTCTCTCCTTGTACTTGGGTAGGGTTGCAGACCCTCCTCTTTTCAAGGAGCTTCCGAAAACCCATTTCAGCTATAATGACTAGACACTTTCTGTAAGACTCTTTCACATGTTCTATTCTCACTCCTATCATTAGCCCATGCTCTCCTTGGAGCAGGGATTATGTTATTTTGTGTAAGCACGAAGAGCAACTACAAAGCACCGTGGCACACATTATGGACCTATATAAATTATTTCTATTATTGCTTATGTAACACCATCATTTTACATCGCCCTTCCCAAATCTAGAATAAAACATACATTGCCTGCCCAAGGGAGTACAGTGAAATCTCATCAAGCCATGAAAGTTGAGTTGAAAAGGCTGTCAAGGAGTGAATCGTGGTCTAGAGCAGCCCTTCTCAAACTGGGGGTTGGGACCCCAAAGTGGGTCGCCAGGGCTGGCTTAGAGTTGCTGGGACCCGGAGCCGAAGCCCAAGGGCTTCAGTTCTGGGCGGCAGGGCTAGATTACAGGACCCCGGCCTGGGGCTGAAGCCCTTGGACTTTGGCCCTGCCGTCTGCAGTGATGGGGCTCAGGCTTTGGTCCCCCCCCTTCTGGGGTCATGTAGTAATTTTTATTGTCAGGAAGGGGTCACGGCACAATGAAGTTTGAGAACCCCTGGTCTCAGGCCCTCCGACGGGGAGGGTGGGCGATTACCCAGGGGCCTGGGTGACTTAAAAGGGCCTGGAGGGGCCTCACCACTGCTGCATTAATTACATTTGCGACTGTACTCCTTGGAGGAGAATTGTATGTCTCCTGTTCTGTTTTTATCTGCATTCTGCCATATAGTTCATGTCATAGCAGTCTCGGATGATGACCCAGCACATGTTCGGTTTAAGAACACTTCCCCTGCAGATTTGACAAAATGCAAAGAAAATACCAATGTGAGATTTCTAAAAATAGCTACAGCACTTGACCCAAGGTTTAAGAATCTGAAGTGCCGTCCCAAATCTGAGAGGGACGGGGTGTGGAGCTTTCAGAAGACTTAAAAGAGCAACACTCAGATACGGAAACTACAGAACCCGAACCGCCAAAAAAGAAAATCAAACTTCTGCTGGTGGCATCTGACTCAGTTGGTGAAAATGAACATGCATCGGTCCGCACTGCTTTGGATCGTTACCAAGCAGAACCCATCATCAGCATGGACGCATGGCCTCTGGAGTGGTGGATGAAACATGAAGGGACATATGAATTTTTAGCGCATCTGTCATGTAAATATCTTGCGGCGACGGCTACAACTGTGCCATGTGAATGCCTGTTCTCACTTTCAGGTGACATTGGTTACAATTTGCAGGAGACAATGCTGCCCCCTTCTTGTTCACAAACTCTTTGTCTGAGTGATTGGCTGAAGTAGGACTGAGTGGACTTGCAGGCTCTAAAATTTTAGTGTTTTATTTTTGAATGCTGTTTTTTGGGTACATAATTCTACATTTGTAAGTTCAACTTTCATTGTAAAGAGATTGCACTACAGTACTTGTATTGGATTAATTGAAAAATATTATTTCTTTTGTTTTTTTTACAGTGCAAATACTTGTAATAAAAAATATAAAATGATCACTGTACACTTTGTGTTCTGTGTGGTAATCAATATACTTGAAAATGTAGAAAATATCCAATATTTAAATAAATCGTTTTATGTATTATTTAACAGTGTGATTAATTGTGATTAAAAAAATTAATCACTTGACTGCCCTAGTTCCTAGTGAACTCCTCGATGGGGGAGGGAAAATATTTCCAACCAGATCTGTTAATTAGATAATCAGTGTAAATCAGTCAATCAATATTCATAAGGGGCTTTGCACGTATAAAGTGCCAAGTGATTTTCCACCTCTTATGAATATTTCAGTCAACTAATAATTGCAGAAGTAAACAGCAAAGATTTGCTAAATTCCCTTTCCCTCTGTTTTCTCCAGTATGCGGTGAATTTGGCATGCAAACGCACACTGCTGTGGATATGTAAGCACGAAGCCTTCTCAGAGACTCTTGCGTATGCTATGTGTTGTGTATTCCCTTTAGGGATTGTAATGAGCTGCATATTTCTATGATAGTTGGTAACACGGCGATCCTGTCTTTATCCTCTAGCCTGTGACTGCAGTTAACCCTCTTCTCTGTTTTCTTGCTGCAGAGGAGGTGGTGGAAGGGAAAAGTGCCATTCTCATAGGAATGAGCCAGTGGAACTCCAATGACTTGGTAGAGCAGATCGAAACAATTGGGAAGCTGGAAGAAAATCAAGGTAAAATTTAACTTGCTATATGTATATATTTAGGTTAACAAAGAAACTGCAACACTTAAGCTGTCAGCTGTCTGATTTTGTTGAGAGACCTGATACAAACGGAGTTTACAATGTTACAAAGCATAACTGGTATTACAATTAACATTGATATACCATTTGTTAACTATTTCCCTGTATGAAAATAATTCAGGCCCTATTTCTGCAAGATGCACCCTTTGGGCAGACTGTATACTCACACCTGGGGCTCTGCTAGGGTACAAGGCTCCATCCACACACAGTAGCTTGCATGACCAAGACCTATGCTTGTATATCTGTCATGGCCGTGACACACATTAAGGGCTTTAGGGTCATTGTCCCCCAGGCCAGGTCGCTACTCAGGGCCAGACTCTGGTACCTTTGCTACAGGTAAGTAGCACTGAACTCTATAAATAATTTTGCTGAAGTCAGTGGAACCGTTTGATAGTAAGGGTGTGGTTTTTCAAAGGGATAGAAAGGTGTTAGGTCTCCATTCTAAAATTTTCAGAAGTAACTTAGGAGCCTTGAATTTCAATGAGGCTTAGGCTCCCAAATCACACAGGTTTTTGAAAATGTTACCCCCGAACTCCCACTGACTTTAAACAGGAGCTGTCTTTGTTAGTCAAAATCCCACCATAAGATATGATTCAGTGTAAGTAATGGTGTCAATCTTGCCTTTAAATAACTTGGTAAATTTGTCCAGTGAAGTATGGGGTTTTCAAATGATTAGTTGAATAGTATCAAACTTTAAAGCATTTTTATTGTTAGTTAAATGGTATTTATTTGTTTTTTTTTCTGGTTCCCCCTGAGAGACAATTTATTCAATGTATTCTGAGCCATGAGGGTTTGTGTTTTTAGGCTGTTTTTAAAAGACTGTGACGTTGCTCTCCGTATGCTTTACGAAACATGCTTATGAATGTGAATATGATGTAACTGGAATATGTTTTATGCAAAAAGTCTCTTGTAAGGTATCATTACAAAGCTTATGATCTGAGTGTGTTCATCCTATTTCTTTGCATGCATTATTTCTATGTCTGGAGTTAGGAGAATAAGATATGAACTTGTATTACTGATGTAAACATATTAAGAGGAACCCATTAAGGGTGCTTCCGAACCGATGACCTGTAAATGGCTCTGCTTACTTGCAAACCTTCCTGGGTACGTGTGGGCACGCCCTGGAAGAATGAAGGCTGGTGTCTCACAGGACATGTGGACATGTCACCTGATACTGGAATCCATCTTAAACCTGATGCTTTTCCATTTAGAAGGAGGGGTGGGCACCCAGAGAGACAAAGGATTCCTGCCTTGTGCCAAAGCTATAAAAGGGGGTGGAGCAGGACAAAGGTGGGGGTGTCCCAGTCATGAGAGAGCTCCGGCTTGTCACCTAAGATGTCGGCTGGAACGAACAAGAACTGTACCCGGGAAAGGATTGGGCCCAGCCTAGGAAGGAATCTAGTCTGTGAAAGAAGCTTATTGGAACGTCTCTGAGGGTGAGATATTACCTGTAATTAGTTTCTTAATGTATTAGGCTTAGACTTGCGTGTTTTGTTTTATTTTGCTTGGTGACTTACTTTGTTCTGTCTGTTATTACTTGAAGCCACTTAAATCCTACTTTTTATACTTAATAAAATCACTTTTGTTCATTAATAAACCCAGAGTAAGTGATTAATACCTGAGGGAGCAAACAGCTGTGCATATCTCTCTATCAGTGTTATAGAGGGCAGACAACTTATGAATTTATGCAGTATAAGCTTTATACAGAGTAAAACAGATTTATCTGGGGTTTGGATCCCATTAGGAACTGGGTGTCTGGGTGGTGGAGGCAGGTAACCTCCTAAGCTGTTTTCACTTAAAGCCTGCAGCTTTGGGGATGTGGTTCAGACCCTGTGTTGCAGCAGGCTAGCATGTCTGGCTCAACAAGACAGGGTTCTGGAGTCCCAAGCTGGCAGGGAAAATGGGCTCAGAAGTAATTTCAGAACATCAGGAGACAGTCCCAAGGGATCTCTGTGACCGAACCCATCACAAAGACTTTCCCCATTTCTTATTACAAATAGCTGGCTTGAAAGATCAGTATGGACTGGAGTGTGTTAGACTGTAGGAAAAGAAAGGAATATTTCTCTATATGTATTTTCAGCATTGCTTGTGGAGGGAATTCATTTATTAATTATCTTTGTTTAGTGACTCTCTTCTCTTTTTTTTATCGTCTGGGTGTTTTCTTTGCTAGTGGTTAAGTAGCACATTGACCAACCAATCCAAATGGCATGTTGTTGTTAAAGATTATTAAGTGGATAATTAGAGAGGGAAGAAGTTTGTGTCTTACATCTGCCCTTGGCAGTGACATAAAGTGTTCCCTCATGTTGCTTGGTAATTTATTTCGATTGGAGTCAGGGATTCAATGGGGATTCGTAGGAGACGCTTACTGCATTGTAAATGTGCCTCATTTCTCTGCTCTTAGACTATTGAGAGAAATTTGAGCCAATGTTGCACCACAAGTAAGAACTTTTTTTTTTTAATGACCACATAAAGGCAGGTCATTCTGGACTATTTGCCACTATTCCTGGACTTTCTTCACTGGCTGCCAATTTTTAATCTATTTACTTCAATGTTGTTATGATAGATATTGTCTTATTGTTTCTATAGTTCCCACTAAGATCATGGCACCATTGTTGTAGGCACAAAAAAACAGCAAGGGACAGTCCCTGCCCCTAAGAGCTTCCAGTCTAAGCAGGAAGACCGATAAAGGGAGGATTATTATTCTCTCCATTTTACAGATGAGGAGCAAAGACCCAGAGGGCATAAGTGCCCTACCCACGGCCACGCAAGAAGGCTGTGGCACAAAGCCAGGAGAACCCTGAATTCCCAGTCCAGCATCTTAACTATGAGACCTTCCCTTCCTTATTTCAATGGTGCCTCATCTTTTTGTTGTTGTTGTTGTTCTGTGGACTACTTTGCAAGACAGAGAACTACTATGGTCACCTCTCCTTCTTAGCCCTCTTGTCTCGCATTGCTTGGTGCTCATCATGCTTTCTTCTGGAGAATACTAGGCAGGGCTTAGAGAACTACTGGTCTAGTTGGGCCATAGTTTGAGAATGGGCCTACTTTTACCATCTGGTTACATTTTAATGGCTTTTCACCACACGGTAGCCTGCTTCAAGTCAACGTTCACTGTGCTGGGGTGTATGACTTTGCACACTATGGGCCTATTTTGAGAGGTGCTGAGCAACTGTAACTGCAGCTGAAGGAAGCAGGAGCTGTGGGCAATAAGCAACTCTGAAAATCAGACCTTATGTTATGTCCACATAAGGCAGCTCACGCCAGAATGAGATTTCATATTTTGTTATATCAATACTGTAAAAGAAACTAGAGCAACAGCTGTAATGCATGCTGCCAGTTAGGAGTTTTCCTTGATTGGCCTCCTGCTAAATTCATCTGATTAAACTAGGCCACGCATATCTATGCATCTTCTCCTCTTGAACTCCGCCACATTATACTGCACGGTTCAGTTCTATTGATTAGCTACCTATTGATTCTTCCTGCTGTGAAATTACCTGCCAAATGCGTATAGATCCTATCGTGTGTTTACTGCAGCAAATTATGCAGTGCTTCTGTTAGAGAATGAATAGAGTTAGGGAATTTTAGAACTCCACTCTGTGATTAGCAACTGCAAAACACGAATAGTGAAGGCACAGAGCATGCAAGAAATATTTGATGGGGAGCTATATCATTTTCTGAAATAGCTGCAGTAAAAAAAAGCATTCAAATGTTAATACAACCATTTACACTCAAAGCTTTACCAAAAAAAAGCTGGCAAATTTTTTTGACTGAATCATTTCAGCTGTAAAAATAGAGGGCTGGATTCTGAGACCTTTACTCAGAGTGAAATAGACCCATCATCATCAGTGGAACTGCTTGTGGAGTAAGGTGCTACTAAACTGTGGACTCAGATCCATTGTTAATTCCTAATCCCTTTTAAACAGCTGCATTAATTTATTACCTTTTCAGAGACTATTTGGGGAACTCATCAGGGTTTGCCAAAATAAAGCTGCATTTTTAAAGCCCATGTGTCTCCATTAAAGACATGCCCCGAAGTGGCTGGATAGTTCATAGCTCGTCTCTAGGTTTTCTCTCTTTACACGCCAGGGCTGGAGTTGCCTTTACCATTTGAGAGCCATACAGTGGTTTGTGAGAAACAAATAACTGGTCTCAGGCCAATATCTGTATGACACAAACTACAACCATGATTGGCACCTTGTCAAATCGTATCTTCTTGTGTACAAACTACGCTTATGGTTGAAACCCACTGGCTAACGGCCTGATCATGGATCACTGAATGATTGCCTGTTCTGTTCGTTCCCTCGGAAGCATTCAGCATTGGCTGCTGTCAGGAGACAGGAAACTGGGCTAGATGGATCATTGAGTTGACCCAGTATTGCCATTCTTATGTTATGATCCAGTACCCATTGAAGTCAATGTCTGTCTTTCCACTGACATTGATTGATGCAAGATGATTCCCTAAATTAGGATTTTCAGAGGAGCCCAAGGGAGTAAGGTGACTTTTACTGGGGCTTGGGTGCACAAGTCCCCTAGGCGCTTCTGAAAATCCCAGCTTAAATGTGCCATGTCCCCCTCTAATGGATTTTCCCCATAAAAGATGAGGGCCTAGTATATATTAGCTCTTTTTAGCTCAAGTGATAGAGGCTGGTGGTTGGGTTCTAAAGGTCTCTGATTCAGGTCTCCGATGCCTCTTGTTGGTAGCAAGGGTGTCGTTTCATTCCCTTTATGGTTGTGCCCTTCAACACAGGACCAGAGAACATCAAACAGTGGGGTGCTGGAGGGCAGTGTGAGGTGCTGCTGCCTCTGTTGCACCTGTTTTTTGGCTAAATTAAGGGTTGTCATTTTTCATGAACACTCATATTTGCACTGGGTCTTTAAAAATATGGGACCAAATCCTACAGGCATTATGAGCAGAAAACTCCTGTTGACCGGCCAAACCACTAGAATCTGACCCTGGTTATGAACAACACATTCAGCTGAGAAGGAAGTGGCTGTGTTGCACTTGGTTGTAGTTAAACCAGCTTCCAGGACCAATGATTCTGCTAGTTGCCTTTCCAGCAATTTTGAAGTCGGTGTGCATTTTTTTTAATGGTTTAATAGATTGACTAGTAAAGCACACAATTAAGAGCTCTTTCAACAAATGAAGACGTATGGGAAGCTGCAGTATGCTCTGGGCAGAATTAAAGGCACACTGGGTACTCACTACAACTTTAAGAAACAGCATTGCCACAATTCTACTGAGAGACACAAGCTTATTAGCACCCTTATGAATAGCAAGTATATAAATTAATTCAATCGCTGATTCTCAATAAGTACACCTGAGAGCACTTGACCAATACAGACTTCCCTATCAATGCTAGAAATACTTCTTCAGGGGAAAATCTGGGAATCTAGTAATGCCGACTTAATACAGTTAAACAGAGAATAACACAAACAGCAATCAAGCTGAATTAAAAACCTGTAGAGCTATGTAAATTATTTTGATGGGGAGCTGCTTTTCCTGTGGCAGAATCAAAGCACTGTATTAAATATATCCTCAGGGCCAAATTCATGACTGGTGCTAAGCAGATACCCATGGTATCAATGGAATTGCACCTGCTTGATGCCAGGAATTAATTTTGCTTATTAGATTTTAGTTTTTCTGTTCTTCCACGCCCCCCCACTACCGTTGGTCCAGATCCTGCAAGCACTTAAAGCACATGCTTAAGCTACTCTGTAAGTGTAAGCTACTCTGTAAGGGATCAGGGCCTTGGTGTTTTAGTTTTGGGGCTTGTCTATTCTGTGCTGCAGTGCAGACTACCGGGCGTGTGAACTGCCAGCATGAACTAAAAGGTTTGAAAGAGGACTATGTTAACGCAAAATATGTACCTGTTAGTTCACGCATGAGGCATCCACGTGAGGCAGATAAGAGAGCAGCTCTTTGGTGTGGTCTGCAATACACACACTCGGTCTGCACTGTGGCTCGGTGTAGACATACTCTTGATGAGATACAGTAAAATCAAATCTTTGACCCCTAACGGCATTGTGTCCAGATACTTTTATTTCCAAAGCAAGTTTTATGTCTGTACATACATAACTGATTTGTAATTTGATTTGTTTACTATAGATAAATGCACAGTATTCTCATTTTTAACTTTATAGCAAACTGAGCAATTTGGACAAAGAATTATCTGCCCTCCTCCAGATTTACCAATGAGACATCACAGATTTAAGCATCTGTCTACATTTCAGTCCTATTGATTAGGACAGATATCCTCCAAGATGTCAAAGTATATGTCTTGTTACAGAAACCTCCTGATGACTTGGGATATACTGCGTGATGAAAAGCAGTGCTAGTGAGTGGATAGGGCCCTGGCCTAGAGCTCAGTGGCCTGTTTCTTTTCCTGGTTCTGCCACTGATCTGCTGTGTGACCTTGAGCAAGCTTCTCTGTTTCCCCTCCCACCCTTGGCTGTCTTGTCTGTTTAGACTGTAAGCTTTTCAGAACAAAGACTGTCTCTTGCTACACGTTTGTGCAGTGCCTAGCACAATGGGCTATTCCGTTGGGCCTGCCATCACACCAATAAACAAAAATAATAACGTTCACTAACAAGAATTTCATAGGTAGCTTCATGATCTCATGTGCAAACTGCGAAGGCTCTTACCCTGGCTATCTACTTTTCCCCCCATCCCCCTTTCTTCTGAAATGTAGAATGTTTATTAAGTTAGGCCAATAATTACCAAGTTTAAAGAAAATAAGGCTATTTTCCCTGAGAGAAGCTGTCCTTTCTCTTATCTTTATATGGAACCATCTGCCCCTGAGACGACCATATTGAAAATGTGCTTTCATCTTTATGTATCGTAAACAGTGTAAGAACCATGAATGTAACAATCTAAAATGAGAATGGGTTTGTGGCATGTGTTAAGCAGTGCATCATAGTACGTAGAGCATTGGACTGGGACTCGGGAGACCTGGGTCCGATTCGTAGCTCTGTCGGTGGCCTGCCTAGGTGGCTTTCAGCATGCCACTTCGCCTCAGTTTCCCGATCTGTAAAATGGATATGATGATAATGACCTCCTTTGTAAGGTGCTTTGAGATGTATGGGATTTTCAAAGCTGCCTAAGGAATTTGGATACCCAGCTCCCATTATTAAAATCACCATAGGTATTGTCACTAGAAAATATGTATACTCCCTGTAATGAGAGATGTACATGTGATACCATAACCGCAGGCTGTTTGCTATGCCTGTGCTAGAAAGTATGATGATAGAAATGGCAGGGGTATTCTTGTGGTTGTTTTCAACACAAAACACACGCTGTACGCATGACATTACTGTTCACTTACTACCTAGCAGTAAATGCAACTCTGCTTTGTGAGAAGCTTTGGAGAAAGACATTTCCTTAAGTTAGACAGCAGTGCAGCTACCATGCTTATCTTTTGGGGCGAGACAAATGAGTAAATATATGCCCCTTGTAGTGAGCACGGAGGTTCAGAATGTGAAACCTCATAAATTGTGCCACCAAGGTAAGTATTTATTTGTTTGCCTGTTGACTCCCGCCTAAACTTCTCAGCTGGAAAGAAACTAATTTTCCTTGTGCTTTACATGGCAGGTAGTGTGTATAAGCAATGGCCTCTCAGGGCAGATCATTGTTTAGCTTACATGGTGAAACTGTCAACACTAACTTCAGAAGAACGACTACACAGTGGTTTGTGCAATAGGCAGCCGTGGCTCCAAATGTGCTTTTATAGAAAAGTGGCAGAATGGGGAGGGGAAAAAACTCAGCACAAGTAAACCATGGTCTTTTGGAACCCTGAGTCTCTTGTGAGCAGAGCTTCATACCTGGCTCGAAGCCTGTAATTAGTGCTGAAAGTAAAATATGATTTTGTGAACCCTCTTATTTTTTGAAGGTTTCCGATGCTGTTTTGAAGTGAGATAGTGCTTAGGAGCCCCAGTCATGGACTGGAACCTGATTGCGCTAGGTGCTGTACAAACACAGAGCAAAATCACAGTCCCTGCCTCAAAAGAGCTGACAAGCTAAGTCCCTTTTTAATCCTCCCCGGTCTTGGAGTGTATCTATAATAACGGCTATACTTTTGGACTTCCAGGTCTTTGCAAGACCCAAAACTCGGCAATTTAAAGAATGGGAGTGAAAACAATGAGCCATATCAGTAGTGGGTTGTGGGAACTGCGCACAAGCATTTTTCCATTGGTAAAAACGTGCCAAAACGTCGGCAAAATTTGTCCTCTATTCTTCACTCAAGAGACAGGGCCGTCCTTACCCATACGCAAAGTACGCAGCTGTGTAGGGCACCCGGAAATTTGGGGCACCAAATTTCCGGGTGCCCTGCGCAGTTGCGTGCTGCTCCAGCCCCTGCTCTGGCTCTTCCTCAGGGCCCCCACCCCTGCTCTGCCCCAGCCCCGCCCCCACTCCCCTGAGGACACCAGAAGCCGTCAGGCCTGCGCTCACCGGTAAGCAGAGCGACCTGGCCCCAGCCTGCTCTGCTCCCCTGGCTCCCAGCTGGACCACTAGCGAGTGCTGGGGGGCGGTTCCCCACTCCCCCCAAGCCTGGGAGCCAGGGGAGCAGAGCAGACTGGGGCTGGGTCACTCCACTTCCCGCAGGAAGTGGCCAGCCTATCTCCCCCTCTCCCCCATGGAGGCCTGGGGCCAGCCTGCTCCCCCCCCACCACGGAGGCCTGGGGAGGGGCCCCACACAGCCCCCCCACGGGGGCCTGGGGCCCACACAGCCCCCCCACCTGCAGGGGGGGCTGCGTAGGGCACCAAAATAGCTAGGGATGGCCCTGGCAAGAGAGGGCAAATGAACTTCAATTTTATATTCAGATATCTGTAGGAACACACATCATTTCATCTCTTCTGCTAGTTCTGCCTTAGCCTAAGCTGTGGATAACTTCTCATTCCACCCACAAGTGACAGAGATGGATGACACAGTGATACACAAATGATTTTCCCCCCCTTTTTTAATGTTTTATGTAGTGTAATGTCGCTCCCATTATCTCAATTTTTGGCCCATGGAATTATCACACAATTACGCAATGCCATCACCATTAAAATGATTCCTTATCAAACTCTGCAAGAAACTTAACTGCTGTCAGTCTTGTCTATCAGATTCTTTTCAGGTTTGATCAATCCGAAGGCGAAGTTGACCTAAAATGTCAGGGAATGACTCAAATCATGATAGATATTTCATGTGACTCTCAACTTGTCTTTAATAGTTTAGTTATCATGAAGTCAAAGAGAAGCTAGTTTAAGCTGTCTGCGGAGCATGGTTCATCTATTCAGCTTTTGCCTTGAGATGCCAAGTGAACATGACTGTCTAATATAATATATCTGGAGCAGAGAGATTTAAGAATTAGGCACAAGCGAGACTTTATTGTTGCAAATCCTGAACTGCATTCCTGGAGCGACCGGCTTGGCCAAACTAGGAATCCGATTATTGCCCGGAAAACTAACAAGCTTATTGCCCCACTTCCCTAAATATATATATATATATAAGCCCTGGACAGCAGGTCCAGTACCGTTGCACTGATGGTAGCCAATACACAGTACTTCAGAAGAAAGTATAATGCCTTTAATCCTTCTCACCTAATGCATTTACCTTTGCAGTGCTCTACCCTGGTTGGAAATTTTTCCTGGCTGTGGCTTGGGATTGGCTAATGTTGGCAGGGCCGCTCAGAGGATTCAGGGGGCCTGGGGCAAAGCAATTTTGGGGGCCCCTTCCATTAAAAAAAAGTTGCAATACTATAGAATACTATATTCTTGTGGGGGCCCCTGTGGGACCTGGGGCCTGGGGCAAATTGCCCCTCTTCCCCCCCCCCCCCCGGGCGGCCCTGAATGTTGGAGGCATGTGGAATCCAGCCCTTGTAGAGTATAAACTGGCCTTCTTCTCTCTGTTGATTTGCACTCGTTGTAATTTGCATTTGGACATGACTGTTTCCTCACTTCATAGGAGAATCCCAAAAGTCAGAGTTGGAAGAGACCTGGTATATCGTCCAGTCCATCTCCCAGCCAATGCAGGACTACGGCCCTACAAAACATTTGCTGTCTTTTTAAAACTAGACTGGAGAAAATGTCGGACATATCGGGGCTTACAGTGCACATCTTGATGGTCAGGTCTTCTCTGATATTGAGCCTATTTTTTCCTCTTAAGTTCATCCTGTTATTTCTAGTTATACTTCCGTGCATCTTGCTAAATAATCCCTTCCCGTTCTTGGTGCCAACATTCTTCTTAGCAAAAATTTAATGTTAGAATCCTGTAGCGAGCTCTCCTATTTACTTCATTAATTCTCTGGCTCATGGAACGTAGAGTGCCAACTTTGGATCATCCACATCCAGAAAGCTTGGTCTCCTGTCAATATTGAGTCCTGCTCTAAATTAAGGCTGAGGCAGCTGAGATCAAAAGCCACAACATCCCTACAGTGTGTGTGCGCGGCAGTCCATGAGGTCTTCTCCAACCAGCTGGTATGGACTCTGGTATATGGAACACATGGCCAAGCCATCTGAGAGGGTGTTGAGTCCCTCGGAAAACATTGGAAGCTGGTTGGTCCAATGCCTAATCACCTCATTTGTAACATGAAGTAAACCACCATATATCTTCAATAAGTCATTGCTATTTCATGTCAAAGAGTCCAGCTGGCACATTTGCATCTCTGGGTTGGCCCAGGTTTCAGAGCCATACAAAAGGACAGAAACCACTGCTGCTTGACAGACACCCATGGTAGTCTGAGTTATGTGGCATTGACACCACAAAGACTTCTAAAGTGTGTGCATAATACATGTGCATAATAGTAGACTGGTTGATTTGATGTTTCACGTCAGCAAGGCAACCTCCCTCCTTGGTGACAGCAGAGCCAAGGTACTGAAATGAGTTGATGATTACGATGGGTGGGGGCAGAAGTTCATACCCACTTATATCACTTTGGGCTTCTTCCAGTTGACTTGAAAAGCAAGCTTACTGCTTTTTCCATAAACATATTTAGGGCATTGATGACGTTAGTTTGTGAGGACGTGAGTACAGTCTTGTCATCTGCATATTGCAGGTCAGTTATGCTGAAATCATGAAGCACCATCCCGGGTATGTGGCTAGTGACAGCTTCTAAAATTCGCTCAGTAATAAAGCGGAATAGATCAGGAGCAGCCATACACCCTAGATAGATGCCACTGTTGTACTCAGGCTGGTTGGACATAGTCCTCACTTTAGTGAAGCATTTCTGTGAGACGGCAGAGGAGCTTGCCAGGCACACCAGCTGCTTGCAAGCTGAGCCAAAGGGAGCAACTATCAACGGAGTCAAAGGCAGCTTTTAAATCAATAAAGACTATATACACCTCATCCTTCCTGTGTTGAAACTCTTGAGCTTTTTCAGTAATTTGTCTAATGGCAAAAATCTGCTTCATGGTTGATCGGGCATAAACCTGGCTTGCTCTCCAATTCTCAGACTTAATTATTTTTCCAAACGCTTCACTGAGAACATGGTGAGTTATTATATTATTGAAATGTAACTATGCTTGTCAAAGTGAGTGTCGTCATATCGCATTTCACTCAATCTTCGCTTTTCTTTTAAAATGGTTCACATAGGATCTGTGGAGTCAAATGACAAACTCCCATTGGCTTCAATAGGAGCAGGATACTGGGTCCTTACTCGCTAATGAGCAATAGGTCTCCCAGTAATCAATGCATATCAGCAAGGATATGTGTGGGTTTGTATAGCTCAGTGTCTCCAACAGAGCTATGCTGATTTATTCTAGCTGCAGATCTGGCTCGGTTTTTAATAGCACCTTCTATGGAAGCTCCCACAAAGAGCAAGCATTTCCTTGTCCAGCTATTTAAATAAGGCAGTCATTAGAGAGAAACTCTCTAAATTAAATGTGTACTCGCAAGCTGGAAAGCATAACGGGAGAGCTTAACGTGGCATTACTTCCCTCGCCCTCTCATGCGCAAATTAAAGTAGCAAGGACTCTAGAAACATCTGGAGCTGGATAAAGAGAAACACAGCTTCGTGGGGAGATAATAAATACTTGCCATTGCATTTAGAGATTAGCAGTCATGCTGGGATTCAGGCTCTGCAGGGGCTGGAGCTCCTTCCTCGGGGCTTTGGAAACACTTTTTTTTTTGTTTTTCCAAGAGTGAGAGAAACCCTGGAGTCTCTGAACTCCACCATCCAGTGCAGAAATCCCGCGGTTAAGGCGGAAATGACCAGGCTGCACAATTCACCCCAGCATAACTCAGTGTTGCTAGCTAACTGTATATGACACAGAGCCATGAGCCAGAACAAGTTTCACCCACATCAAACTGCAAAAATCAAAGGATTATGATATTCCCATTGCACTTCAACTCTCTTAGACCAAACAACCCCTACCTGGCTGGCCTTTCTGCTATTTACCCTTGAGGCATGCCCAGGGCTGCCCGGGGAGGTGGGGGGGGGGGGGAGAATGGGGCAATTTGCCCCGGGTCCCACAGGGGCCCCCACAAGAATATGGTATTCTATAGTATTGCAACTTTTTTTATGGAAGGGCCCCCCGAAATTGCTTTGCCCCAGGCCCCCTGAATCCTCTGGGCAGCCCTGGGCATGCCTTTCATCCCCCTGATGGTTGGTAGGCAGTGCCCGCCAGCAATCGTTGCAGTTTCACCCGTAGATACAGGCAGGGGCTAACTTTGTCCATCCAGGTCTTGATTCTGGGCATAGATCCAGCAAAGCACGTAAGCACAGGCATAACTTTAAGCCAGAGAATGCTCCCCATTAGCGGTACCTTCATGCTTTAATTTACACATTGTGTAAGTGCTTTGCTGGATTGAGGTCTTGGTTTCCTAATATTGTCTCTGCCATTTTGTTCCTCTTGTCCACCTGTTGCTGCTTCACGGATGCTCCACAATCCAGCCAACTTCTCCCCAGCGTAGCCTTCCCACTGCAACCTCAAAAAGTCTGTTCTTCCCCACACACACACACTCTGTTCCTCCTCCCTATATATTTTGCAAATAATTCAGGCGTTAATGTTTATAGCTGCAGCAGGGACCTGCTGACACCCTTCCCATTAGGTTGGCAAGATGTAGGCGATTGTGAACAGAACACATTTTGGATTGAGTTCAGGGAGTATTTATTCAGACGGATCCAACTGTTCAGAAAGGCTAGGGTCAGCCAAATGCTGTGGCTTGATCTTATATTTTCCAGCAAGTAAATATACCAAATCCAGTACTTAGGATAACATGCACAAAAAGGGTTAGAGCTATGCGAATAACTGATTTTTTTTGTTTTTAATGGTTTGGTGGTTGAACAAGGAAAACAAAAATTTCATGTTGAACTGAAACAATTTAAGACACTTTTAAAAAAAATTTTCAGCAAACTAAAAATGTAAAACAAAATAAAACTAAACATTTTGTTTCACCCAAAACAAAAATTGGGGGGGGGAGTTAAACTTTCAAAACAACTGTCCATTTTGAAATGTATTCCCATTTTTAATTCAAAATGGAAACATTTAATTGAAAAGTCGAAATGAAACAGACTTTTTTTTAATTTTTTTTTGTGGGGGTGCGGGTGGTTATTTTGATCAAAAGAATTTGGCAAATTCAACCCAAGTTTGTGAAATGGTTCAGATGACCTGAATCTGTAATCTTCAGTGAAAAAAGCCTTCATCTGCATACTTCCATCCAGCTCTAGTTATGAACTAGATTCTCTGCTGGGCTGAGTTTCTGCTTTGGTTAAGGGTCCCCGATATTCTGCTTGTCCCTATCCTCAGCACAGGTTAGAGCAGGCTGGGTGCTGTTCTAATCTGTGCTAGCTAGCAACAGGGGCTCAGGGGTATATGTCTAGACATTGCCCTGTGTCACAGATCCTAGCAAGCATCCCTATCTGGCCACCCATTAGGATGGCTGTGAGGGGAATCCAAGCCTTTGGGCTACGGCTCCTCTGGGATGTGTTTAAGCTTCTGGAGCCTAAATGGACTCCAACCACTTCCCCAATCTCAGGATCCCTAGGTATAGTCTCCAAGCATGGACCTTCTATCTGGCATCCTCCTTGAATGTCCAGCTGCCTAGCCCCTCACGACCCCCTTCTCAGTACTCGAACACACTGCTCTCTCAGGACTCCATCTGGATGGCGTGAAGGTTCTGATGGACCGTTTGCCTTTCAGGGGCATGTAGTCATTGTGAAGTAGTCCACCCACACGTTGCCCAGTCTAACAACGTTCTGTTCTTTTACATGCGTCTGACGAAGGGGTATTCCCCCACAAAAGCTTATGCTCCAATACATCTGTTAGTCTTTCAGGTGCCACAGGACTCTGTTGTTCTTTTACAGTTAGCCATGTAAAGCGCAGCAGAGTGCAGATCATACAAAACAATAAAAGGTGCAGTGTCCCTCGCTAGCTCATCCTTCCCTTGGAGATCATGTGCATTCTGCAAGTCAGGCAGGGTCCTCCATCCTTCTTGCCTACCCTGCCTCTTCAGCAGCCTCCCTCATCTTAAACTTCTGTAAAATGGCTCCCCATCTCCTCACCCTTTTTCCCCCTCCCATGAGTCCATTTAAAAATTCCTGCTGGGTCACCTGCTTCTTTTGTTCTTCCCTGATAACTTCCCATTATATTCCAAGCTTCCCTTCAGATAAGAGGAGGAAATGTCTTCTCCCAGCTACAGCAAGCTCATTGTCCCAAGATGTTGTTCTTTGAATAAACCATTGTGGAGTGCTGATCACTCTGGTCTGGCAGGGAAATGATACACAACTCTGGGTGGATCCATTACAGGCACAATAATTTCATGATACAATTTTATAAAATCGTCTGCATTTCAGAAGACAGAACCCCCAATTTGTCACGCCCTGTTCTTCAAGAGCCCAACACAGCTACATCCCCTTAACAGGGTTGGCCGATCACACCAGGACAAGAGAGAAGCAGCTGTGTTTTGTCGACTGGAACGGCCTCTGTTTATTCTCAACAAAATGAAACCATTCTGAACTTTGAAGGAATTCCCTTGCAGGCTCTGAATGGATTAGGGTCCATTATCTCTACATGTTTCAGTTAATTGGTAGAGATTTTCTATTTGCAAAACTTTACAGTACCCTCTTACTACTCATAGTGTGTCTTCTGCAACCAAGCATAAAAAGTGTGCATATATGCCAAATTAAAGGATCACTTTATAGAAAGAAATTACTGTCAGTTCAATGGAGTCATCAAAAACAAATTTCAAGGACTTTGCAGTTTTGTTACTTGCTTACAGAAGTCGTCATACAAATAGCCTTTAAGCCACTGTCCTCATTGTCCCTTCCAATTGCTTATTCTGGCTACTTATTCTCACAATTATCTGCACTCCTTGAGGCAAATAGTTTTCCTTTTGAATAAGGGTTACTGTAGTGTTACCAATTCTCAGGATTTTGTCATGAGTCTCATGATAATTGTTCTGCTTAAAGCCCCAGCTCCTGGAGTCCTGGAGGGTATGTGATGATTTCAGTCTTACTTTTTTTAAAGAATGAAGCTTCTAGGCAGGGGTGAAAGTAAAATGGAGCTTTTACCGGTATGGGGACAGCTCTCCCCCCACCTCCCCAGAAGGGGCGGGGCCTCGGGCGGAAGGGGCAGGGCTGGGGTCAGTGTCCCCCAGCCAGCCCATCTGCGCTGCCTGGCCCGCGTCGCCCGGGGCTCCAGTGGCAATGTAAAAGGCCTAGGGAGTCTGATTCAGCAAAGCACTTAAACACATGCTTAACTTTAAGCATGGGGACGGTCCCACTGAGTCAATACGACTTCTCACATATATAAACTTAAAGTGCTTAAGCGCTTTGCTGAATTGGGACCAGAGTAGGCCAGTAAGGGTAACCTTTGTAGTATTCATATCAAGGATCATTTAACTATCTAAGTATCTTATGTGCATACAAGATCCAAGTATAGAATGGTGAACTGATTATTAATCCAGTATCATTCAGTGTTCCAGGAAACAAATTCACACACACGAGCACTGAAGTCAATGGAAAGACTGCCTTTGACTTCAGTGGGCTTCCTTAGGGAAAACTGACATTAGATTTTAAGGCGGATATTTTGGGCTCACACAGTTTGCGAAGTTTTTCCCTGTGAGAATATAAATGTGGCCTTTGTAATGCTGTGAGGATTAGAGAGACCTTAAGGTGATCACCAGAGAGAGAAAGAGACTGAGAACTGGTTTTGGGCAGTTTTATTGTAGGTTATATGAACCAAACAGAATACAGAGGTGACATGAATTCCTGGAACAGTTACTAGGCAATCACTAGCTGTGATGTTCATGTCTTGACGTTATTTCCTATGGAAACGGTTTCTCTTTCATGTGGACCCTTGTAAGATGTACAAAGAAACTGGCATCTCGGAATGGCTACGAACCATTTCTACAGGTTTAATTTGTTTATTTGAGCCAGCTGCCCCCTCTTTCATTCTCCTGCTCCTTGTGAACACAAGTACATTTTTTCTGGTATGTTTTATCCAAAGATACACTAAATTTGAAGGGGAGGAAGGTGCTCTTGTATATGATTTTAATGTGGATTAAAGTGGCGATAGGTGACTTTTTTTTTCTCATTCTGAACCTTCCCAGAGGTATATTGTTATTGCAGGGAGGTAATGAAACTGTTTACCCACATTAGTCGGGAGCAAAAGAAATTAATCTTGACCTTAGTATGGCACACAAAAGAAAAAGAGTCTGTTTTTGTGCTCTTGTCTCAAAGGGCCATGTTCTATGGCAGATGGTGCATTGACCTCTGCCTGTTTAAATAGTAGAAGATAATTAATAGCTTATATGGAAAGCATTCACGTTAATGCCTTATTCTTGTTCGCAAAGAACTTAATGGAATATATGGAAGAATCTGCTCACTAATGGGTCTCCGTTGCAGCTTGAGATGAAAAAGTATTTTATTTATTAATACCCAAGGTGCCTGGATAGTTCAGAGGATTAGTAATGTGGTGTGGAGAATTTAAGCTCTAGATCACCGATTCAAAAGTAGACCACATGAGTTCTGACAGCCACTGATGTCTGAGGGTGTTCAGAGATCTGTGAGAAACTAACCGGTGGTCTGGCTGGTGGAATTGCTAGTGGAGAAGTCTTCACATTACCAAAAATAAACCAATCTGTAACTCACCTCATTTGGCGCTAATTGGCTCCTTGCTGGGTGTCTCAGCAGAGAGACTAAAGCCTCAATGGGTTGTGGAGTTTAAGCTTCCCTTTCCCCATTAGCGGCACTCCTTATAGGCCAAAGTGGATGATGTTGGGACTCATGGGAAAGCAGGCACTGCTGCTGCCCCATGTCGTACTTGTGCATGACTGTGTTTTAAGGGCTCTGGTAGAGCGGTATGGCCCATATGGGGCATAGGAATGGTTATAAGGACAGAATATCCTTCCTTGGCTTTTGATTTCATTGTGTTGAGGTAAAACACTTACAGATCCTCGTAAACATGATGTCATTTATTACAGGAACTGAGAGCAAAGTGGACAGTGACCGACAAACCAGGTTACTCGGGCTGGGTTTGTTTTTTTATTTAGGCTGGATATAATACTTCTGTTCATTTGACATGACTCACAAACGTGGTAATTACCGCGTTGGCAAAACTGTAACAAAAGTGCATTATTTTCCATCTTAAAACAGGGCTAAATTGAAGAGCTCATGAAAATTAGATGACTAATTGGTTTCTTTTCTCTGAGTTTTTTAAATGAAGCTTCCTTTTTTTGCTCTGGTACAGTGGTGCTAATGGCACATCATCTTTTATTTGATGTTCTTCATTCTTGTATAGATGTCTTGTAAGATCATTTTGATATGGGTTTTTCTATCATAAAAGGTGAATGAGAAATGAACATCTATATACCTGGGGGAGGGTTGTGAAGTGGTTAGGGCAGGAAACTGAGTCAGGAATTCTGGGTTTTCTTTGTGAACTTGCTATGATCTCTTAAGCAGCTCAAATATTCCACCTTATTTTGAGTGGCCAAGTTTAGACCTCCAAATCCTGATTTTCAGTTATTCTGAAAATAATTGGATGCTTCTGAAACTTGTTTTTTAAGTTTTCTGTGCCTCATGTGAGTATTTATTCGTCAGTGATTTGTGAAGCACTTTACAGGGTTTGGGTATAAGGAATTTTCTTAAGGCCAAAGAATTATTTTGGTCTCCTGAGGTTGGGATTTTCAAAGAAGCCTTACAGGAATTTGAATTCAAAGGGAGTTGGGTGCCTGCTTCTTTTAAAGCCTCTTTGAAAATCCCAGCATAAAGATGAAACCCCTCCACCTAGCAAAACCTACAGTGGACAAGGATTTGTAGTATAAAAATGTCTCTCAGCTGGTGAGGCAGCGTGTGGGGGGAAGGAAGGGATTCTCTAGGTTGTTATTATTTGTATTACCGTAGCTCATAGAAGTCCTAGTCATGGAATAGGAGCCCATTGTGCTAGGTGCTGTATAAAACTGAACAAAAAGATAGTCCCTGTGCCAAAGAGCTTACAGTCTAAGAATAAGACTGGAGACAAATGGTGGATACAGACAGACGGAAGAGTACAAGTAAACACTGACACAATATTGTTCAGCATGACGGGCTGTCATCTTAGCACACACCAGCTGTGTAACTGTTATCAAGGGTTTTTTTGTAGGCACCTTGGTAACAGAGTTCTAAGGGTTTTGAAAGTTTATAATGAGTTCAGTTTGCAGATGTTTATCTGGAGCTCCTCAAAAGCATGAGGGGCAGTATGAGCAAAAGCATGAAGATGCTGGTTTGAAAACAGATGCTATGGGATTATTTTACTGATAAGATTGTTTTTCTTCGAGTGATGGTCCCTATATGGATTCCAAACATGGGTGTGCGTATGCACCGGAGCGAGATCATTTCCATCCTGATAGATCACCATGTGGAAGGATATCAAGGGATACACTGGCCCTACAGTAGAGACTTGAACTGGTAATTCCAGTTCTTCTCAAAATTCACATGAACAAATAGTGAAGACTCAGGAAGCTCAGTCTGTTTAATTTATCAAAGAGAAGGTTCAGGGTTGACTTGATCGCAGTCTATAAGAACTAATGTGGGGAACAGAAATCTGTGCTCTTCAATAGAGGGCTCTTCAGTCTAGTAAACAAGACTAGTCTACCAAGACCCAATGGCTGGAAGTCGAAGCTAGACAAATTCAAAAATGAAATATGATTCAGCTTTTTAATAGTGAGGATAGTTGTGCTTTGGAATAACTTACCAAGGGTTGACAGTGATGGAGAATACATACCACAATTTAAAAATCAATATTGGATGTTTTTCTGAAAGATATTCTCTAGTTCAAATAGGAATTAATTCAGTCATGGCCTCTGTTATACAGGAGATCAGACTAGATGATCACAATGATCCTTTCTGTCTTTCTAATCTGTGAATCTCTGACTTTGCATTTTCCATGTAATTATTTGAGTGCTTTACAAATGTAAATGAATTAAGCATCAAAGCCCTCCTGAAAGGTATGTATATATTAGTATCCCCATTTTGAGATGTGGAAAGTGTGCTATGGAGCAAGGAATCCCAGATCTCCTGACTTGCAGTGCTGTGTTGTAACCACAAGACAGTAATTCCTTTCCTTCCAACATGCACTTCCATGCACACTTGAACAGATGGTGCTGTTCCTTCAATTAGAGTCCTTAAATACAGTCAGAATCTGTAGAGACTTGCTCCATAAATTTTAAGTTGTAGTGAAGAGAAGCTCAAACACTTAATGGGAAGAGGAATGGGCCCACTTCTTTTTTTTAATGGTGCCTTTTCCTTTTTGGTGCCTTTTTCATAGCAGCACTTTTCTTCCCATGGCACCTGTGTATACAGTTTGCACTGATGCCATTTTTTTTTAGGCTGTTGGCTTTAGTAAATCAGCCCAAGACCAGAGCTGGGCAGAATGAAACTATGTTGGAAGGGTTCCCATCCAAAGAAATCTAATTTTAAAAGGAGCTGGAGCAGTTTCCAATTCAACTTAACAGTGGGAATCAATCTTCAGGCAACAAAATGGTTATGAGACTATTGGCTTCCAAAGCAAACAAATTTTGCAATTGATTTGGCCTAACGTTAAGAAGCAGGCTAGTAAAATTTAATATATGGATGCAGGAATTGCTTTGCACAAACGTGTTTGGAAGTAAAACCCAGAGCCAGTGTTCAGTAAAGTAGTTCTTCTGAGTCTGATCTTGCTTGGTATTGAGCAACGCCCTCAGCTGTGACTTTGATAGGATGCTACTGAGGCTGGCTGAACCTCTTATAGGAGGAACTCCTCAGTAGTCTGGAGGTTCAGTCCCATGGAAGCCAAGACCCTACTAGGAATGAGAATGATCCCCAACACTCTCAGCATGATGAACCTTTTCTCTTTCTCCAAACCAGCCTTTCAAGACAGCTCTTCTGTTTTGAAAGGCCCTGGCACCTTTTAACCTTGTAACTTTACGTAGAGCTGATGAAAGGTTTTATATGTATACTTATGGGCAGATTTTCAAAAGATCTCTGCAAGATCTCTACAATTGGGGCCAGATTCTCAGAAGCATGTAGGATGTTTGATGCTGAGCTGTTTGGAAAATCTGGTCACAATGGGTATGTCTACATTGTAATTAAAGATCTGTGGCATGGCTGCAGCTGGCCCAGGTCAGCTGGCTTGGGCTGTGGGGCTAAACGTTGCAGTGTAGATGCTCGGGCTGGAGCCCAGGTTCTGAAATTCCATGACGGGGAGAGTCTCAGAGACTGGGCTCCAGTCCAAGTCCGAATGTCTACACTGCATTTTTAGTTCTGCAGTCCGAGTCCTGCAAACCCGAGTCCATTGACCCGGGCTCTGAGATTCGGTGCCATCGTTTTTTTTTATTGCGGTGTAGACATAAGCAATAAGAGCTGCAGGGTGCTGAGTGCGCAGAAACCTGGCTCAGGAGATCTTTCAATAATTGGGCCACATGTGAACCCCTTCTTCCCTCTCCCCCCACATTATAATTTCTACTGAATAGTTAAAATTCCATTGATTTAACTCACTGTTAAGGTAATACATTTATTTTTCTTATTTTTATCTTTCAGTGCATAATAGACTTAGCTGCTGTTAGTTAAATACCTCCATTAACTTACCCTCCTCTGACTCATTATGTGCTGTTTTTGTTCTCTCACTTACACTTCAAAATCTTACTTTCTGAAATGTCAAACACACTTTGGTAAATTTCATTTTACTCTGGCATTTAATTGCATTCAGCTTTGCATCCTCTCCAGTGAAGATAATGAGTTTGTCTTAAATCCATTCCTTGTTTGAAGATACAGTTTCCCAGATTGGGTGATAATTAACTCTGCTTTTAAATAATCTCTTCTCAATTAAATTTTCTCTGCGTTATATAGGTCCAGTCTAGTTTCTTAGTCATAACCCATTTTTAGAGGCAAAGGATAATCTGAAGTATATAGCAATCATCAATTGATATTTCAAGATCACATCAAATGTAACCAAGTTTGGTTCCTTGAAAACACTGGCCCTGCAATTCATCAGTGGCTGATTAGATCTCTGTCTAGACACACATTATGTTTGGATGGATTTCTGCCATGCTAGGTCAAGAAACTGCCATTTAGTCTATTTATCACTGTAGTCCTTTTTGTATGATATTTTCTTTCCAGGCTCCTCTGGCTCAGAAAAATGAATCTGGAGTCTTCTATAATTATAGTCTTGATGCTTCATATGCTCAGTTTAATCACTTACCATGATTTCTTTGCTCTGACCTCTCCATTTTAAATTTTTTTTAGGTTTTTATGTGCAACTAAAATCAGGTTCGTTAAGGACTTTTTAAAAGTATAGACTGGTATTTTTAGAGAGTCCAAAGGGTGTTAGGTATGCATCTCCCATTGACAGTGGGAGATAGGTACCTACATTCTTGAAAATCCCCACCTTAATAATTACCATCTCTTTATACTTTAAAATCGTTCTAATTCACCTTGAATGGGAGCTGGGTGCCTAACTCCCTTAGTCCATTAAAATATTTCAAAGTAAATATATTTTGCAAATTAACAGGTTTTCTGGCTTCTAGTCCACTGCTTTGTCTACTAGACTATACTGCCTACTGTGGCTTCACTTCAATAAAATGTTCAGTTGTGACTCTGTGCTTTCAAATTTTAAGCCTAGCTAGAGGCTGAGGGGTGAATTCCATCTCATTCAGCCTCTGCTTAGCTCCCTAAGCAAATCTTGATCACAGGCCAAGATTTTCAAAAGTGGCTAACAGTCATGGGTGTCCTGACACATCTTAAAGGGGCTTGCTTGATTTTTCAAAAGGTGCTGAGCATCATCCCTGTGAAAATCAGGTCCCTTTAAGGTGTCTCAGGTTGAGTGGGCAAAATCACTAGTCACTTTTGGAAAATCATGGTCATATAGGGTGACCAGATGTCCTGATTTTATAGGGACAGTCCCGAATTTGGGGTCTTTTTCTTATATAGGCTCCTATTACCCCTCACCTCTGTCCCGATTTTTCACATTTGCTGTCTGGTCACCCTATGGTCATAGCACATAAGGTAACTGCGGCTAAGGTCCTCTGTTCACAGTTCTTCTCGTCTTCCACATGAGTGATTACCCAATTATAACATACCTTTATAACAAGTATGTTTGGCTGAATGGTGCTGCTGCTGTGGTGGTGGTGCAGGGTGTGTGTGTGTTGAGGGGGGAGAAGGTTGAAGGAAACAAGCTTATTAATTTTGGGGTTGGATTTTTGTTATGATAATTTTGTGGTGATGCAGGCTGTATGTGCTGGGTTGAGAGTGAACTCATTTGCAGAAGCAGGGCATCAAGGGCATTGGGCAGTACAGCTCCACCAATGTACCTCATCTGGATCAGCCACCTCTAGGAGTAAAAGAAATTCATTCTCCCAAGCCCATTCACTCCTTGTCTTCTCAGCTGAGACTGCAAATAAGGAAGTCAGTTAATGCTAAATGCAGTGGTGTTTTTGTAATGAGAAGCCGATTCAGACCACTATCTCATTTCATGTACATTTCTAAATATCCAGTAAAAGTTAATCATTTTGGGTTGCTATTGACATGAGCTGGATTGGAACTACCAACGAAGAGGGCTGTGCATTCCATTACCCAAATCCCTCAGCCATCCATTGCTTTGAAGATAGAATCCCCACGTTCTGCTCGTGACTCTTTTCTAAGCCATTTATCTAACTGAAGCAGAGTTCTACTGCTTTAAGATGGTCCCTTCTGGTTCCTTAGCAGAACAACATTTGAAACTTGATAGGGTTGGGGTTTTCAATATGCTTCCCATGCTTATAAGCCACAAAGGTAATACATTCTAAAGGCCACAGCATACCAGGGGACTGCAACCTAATCATTGTTACTATATGAAGTCTCAAAATAGAGGCTCGCATTTATTATTATTTTTGCAGTACAAAAAGTAAACAGGCAAACAAGCAAATGGCAATTTGATTTCTGCAATGCAGCCTGCCACTAAAGTTGCTTATTGATTCAATACACCCTAATTAAATTTGAAGAGCCATTAGTCAATTTTGCCACCAATACACTAAAGTTTTACTCTGAATATTGCAGCTAATTCAATTAAAATTCTGCAGAGGATGATGAATTCTCAGCTAGGTAATTGACAAAATGTAATTATTAGTCATTTAAAATATAACTGACTTTAAAATGCCTGAGAAATTCACCTTTTCTGTGCTCCATATGCCACAAATGCAGACTGATGTGTTGTCTTCCCAATGACCCTTAAGACAGACTGAGGTGTCCAGCAGTTGCTACTGGGAATTTTCACACCATCTGAGCGAAGCATTTGGACTTGTCTCACTGTAGCAGTCGATTTATTCTAGATCAGCCCCGATTGCTTTAAATTGCAACCACATATCACTTCCGCCTAAACATATAGCAAAGTTTTAGCACGTTAAGGAAGGATGAGTTTGTTTGACCTCTGGATTTAAAAAACTCCCAATAACTATAGCAGATTAAAAATGCCGAGGCTGAATAACCTGGGCTAGGATCTGACAGCCTGTCTCTGGAAGCTTTGCTGTTTGAGTCATTCAGAGACACTGATGCCTTTAACAACACAAGGGACTTCTCAAATTCTTTCCCGGCTTTGGCACATTGAAAGTTTTGTCGCACTGGTGGGGCTAGATTTTTGACGGAGCTCAGGGCTGCATTTTCCTCTGCTCAGAGCCCAAAACTGCAGCTAGATTTCAAAAAGTGCTCAGCCCCCAATGCAGTGAGCTTCTTTGAAAATCTGGCCTAGATGATGGGTGCTCAGGCAAAACTACTCCTGATTGTTGGGGAGATTTTGCCTGTGTCATGACTGAGCCCAAAGTCTCTACGTGATCAGGGAAAAAATGGAGACATGCGATAGACTGTTGGAGTCCACTGATAAATGTGGTGTGGGAGGTATATACTGGAATTATCCATTTTGACATCATCTCTCGTGGTCATTGCGGTCAATGATAACTAGAAGTAAAGCCGTGAAAATAGAAGCAAAATCTCCATCTCACCAGGACAGCAAATTATATGTTAGACATTTAATACAAAGGCAGGTCGGCCCAATCATACTTGGCTGTAATTGGCGGTAACACACTGTATCTGCAGCTGAGCGTTATTAAAGCAAAAACATCATATTTCTGCCTTACCTTTTCTTTCAAATTATATGCAATCCACTCTTCACAATGGGGAGCCCCACTGAGTGCTACAGGCAAGGGACAGAAATCTCATCAAGCTCCAATAATATGTTTTCCTAAGGCCACCTTTTGCTTTCTATTTCTTCTTCTTTTTGCATTCTCTTCCAATTTTCCTTCCTCAGTGGCTCTTCCACCCTACTGACCAGAAAGCTACATGATGCTTTGGCACAGAGAAAATAGAATAATATGTCCTTTCTGACACACACACACACACACACACACACACACACACACACACACACACACACAGATTTACACCTTCCTCTGAAGTGCCTTGAATTAGCCGCTCTTGGACATAGGATGCGGGGTTAGAGATGGCCCAATCTCATATGGTCATTGCTGTGAGAATAGAGAGGGAAGAAGGAAGGTTTCTGAGGGGCTAGCCTCTTATTCCCTGTGTTTATGCCATGTTCAGCGGGAGAGAGATCCTGGGGTCCTGCATCTTTCTTCACTTCCTTTATTGCTCTCCTCTGCCTCACACCCTCGATAAACCTGCTGCCCGCCTGCCCCTGTTTCCCTATTGGTTGGAAATACTGTCTTAGGCCATCCCTCTAGTGTTCTCCTTTTGGGATATCCAAGGACATTTAGCCCAGGATTTACACCAAGGCTTGGTCTACACTACAATGTTTTGCTGGCAGAGCTATGTCTGTGTGTGTGTGTGGGGGGGGGGGGGAAATCACATGCCCTAGCTGACAGAGTTACGCTGGCAAAACCCTTGGGTGTAGATGCAACGATACTGCCAGAAGAGGGCTTTTGTCAGTATAGTTGCTGTCGTTCAGGGAGATGGTGTAGCTATGCCAGCACACACTATTCCTTTTGCCAGCACACACTGTGGCTATAACTACACTAGAGAGTTAGTGCAGATGCTCTAAGCCAATGGGAGAGAGCTCTCCCGTCAACTTAATTAATCCACCCCCAATGAGTGGCAGTAGCTATGTCAATGGGAGAAGCTCTCCTGCCAACACAGCACTGTGCACGCTGGCACTTAGGTGGGTGTAGCTTACATCACTCGGGGTGGCTTATTCACACCCCTGAGTGACATACGTTATTGTCACATTGTCTGATATGTGGATCACAATGGAGAGTGCCAAACACAGGTCAGACTGTCAGAAAACAGGGCAGACAGCTCTGCTGGGCAGCATCACAGTTCTATCGACCTAACCAGTATTGTGTGTCTCCACTAGGATGCTCAGCTGATATAGTTATATCAGCAAACTGTCAGACATTAGACCAAAGCCTTTGACTAAAGTTTTTCCTTCTCTAGTGACCTTCAGAGGGGATTCAGGTACTGCAGCTGCTCATGCTGCAATCCTACAAGAAAGGCATTGGAATTAATATATGCTAATGACACTGTAAAACCCCTGGCCTCTAGCTGGCCTGAGGGTGAGTTTTATGTTGCACCCAGACCCAGATCATCTTCATTACAGTATGTAGTGTTATCTGTTAATCCATTGGGCTGTATATTAGTTGTCGGTTTTTTGAAATATGGCTGAGCAATACCTCAAGATTAAATTGTGAAAATTTGTCATCCTAAATTTTCACAATGATTTTATCATGACTTAAAAAAAAAGTCAATGGAACTAATTATATTTTTAGCTTGAAGGTCTCATTTAAGGAATACTTAGGTGCAGTCTGTATGTGTGAGCTTCATGAACCTGTCACCTCCCTAAGTGCCTATAAATTGAGACATCTATCGTTGTGTCAGCTTTGTGTCAAGACCACTTAAACACTATCTGCCTATCATCCTGAAGGTTTTTTCCCCACCATGAATACTGAAGCAGAACTCCCAAACTTTGTGATTCTCTGAGCTAGTAGATTTGAAATAGCATGAAAGACAACTGACTGCACTGGAGAAGAAACTAGACAAGGGTATACAATGAATCATGCTGAAATCTCTAAATCTTAATGCATCATGGAATTTTCTGGAGAGAGTATTTTGTATACTGACAAAACATGATCAGGCTTCACTCCATTAATTTACAGCATTACTGAGACTGCAATAAGCGATTGGCGGAGTCTGATCAGGTAATTAATTGTACTTGTGAACAGTATGTCTACCTTTTTTATTTGCTCATCTCTGTAGTATCGGAGCACCAGTGTATTTACATACCATCACTCTGAAAGATACTGTTTTGCCTGCTTCCTTGAACAATATTGTTAGTGGAAGGCTAGTCTTGTGGTTGAGGCACTGGACTGGGATTCAGGAGGTCTGGTTCAATTGGTGGCTCTGCCACAGACTTCCTTTGTCACCTTGGGCAAGTCAATTAGAGATTGTCTATGCTGTCCAGCAGCTCAGACTACGGGGATAGGAATAGCACCGTGCACAGAAGTGCAATGCTGTAACTCCCCTGTGTGGACACTGTAGGCGTGTCTACACTACAGTGTAACTGATGTCAATCAGAGAGGTGACCTAAGCGACATGAGTTACACTGACATAAGCAATGGAATGGACAGCGCAATGTCGGCGAGAGAGCTGTTCCCACCGACAGAGCTACTGCTGCTCATGGGGCTGGAGTAGTTAAGCTGATGGGAGAGCTCCCACCTGTTGGCGTAGTGCAGCTACGTTAGAGAGTTTACAGCGGTGCAGCCGTGCTGCTGTAAACTCTCTAGTGTAGCTGTAACCTAAAAGGTTCCTAGTTCTCATTAATTTAGTCCTCTTCAAACTTCAGTCCTCTTCACACTGCTATTCACCCACCACAGTCCAAACTGCAAGCCTGTGAGGACATAGCCTGATTCTCTCTGGGCCTTACTTCCCTATCTGTAAAATGATGATATTCCCTTCTCTGTACCCTTTGCATATCTTGTCTATTGAGATTAAACTCTCGTGAAGGGAGGGATTGTCCTTAAGGTTTGTACAAAGCCTTGGGCAATGGGTTCCTGACTTCCTCTGAAGCCTGTAGGTGCTACCATAATGCAATAGGGTGGGGCTGGGGTTAATGTAATGCTCTGTTTTGCATATTTCAGTCTTTACAGTTGCACATCTGTTGTTCCGGGAGGCGGGGTTTCTACAGTGACGGGAAAACTTCTTATGTCACTCTACAGAATGGTGGCAGAACCACGGTACTACAGATGTGCCACCATGGCACCCGTTTTGTAGACTTAGCCTCAGTTATGAAATTCCCACTGACTTTTTATATAACAAATTCCATTATGCTCTTTTAAATAAATTGCAGAGGGATTGCTCTCCAAAAATGGGATTATGGCAGGTGGAAAATAAAATTGTGCTCAATCCCTGCCATATGCTGTGATTTTAAAAAAGGGTGGTCTTTGTAACTCCCTCCCCCTGCCTCTTTTTTTTCCCCATGCTTTTTGATCAAAAGTATGATGGTTGCATTGAGCTGTGATTTCTTCCCCTCCATTGTCCTATCTTTGGATCTCAGTTTTTTCCCCACCATTATATAAAAAGAGCCTGTTTTATGTGTGGACTGGTGCAGTTATAAGTGCTGACAGGGACAATTTCCAATTGACTCTCTGAGCTGCCACATCTGGTTCCCTGCCAGGGATGATATCTGCAAGGCACTGAACAAATCAGAAGACTAAAATAATTTTTCTTGAGCGAGATTGATTTTGAATTGCATCTGTGGAGTGAGCTAATTAGACTTTTTTCTATTTCCCTCCAGTTCAAAACAAGCCTGTTTTATATAAGCCTCCAGGAAAAGCAATCTGCTTGCAATTGCAGCACATACTCAGTGGGTCTTCGCTCTCACCACCAGCGGAGCAAAATTCTGGTTTTTGTTGCAACAGTGCAAATTTGGGGTTGCTCCACTGAAGTCACTGGATTTACAGCAGTGTCTAACTGAGAGTGGAATCTGGCCTAGTGACTTCAGCTAGGGTGACCAGACAGCAAGTGTGAAAAATAGGGACGGGGTAGGGGGTAATAGGAGCCCATATTTTTTTAAAAAAGCTCTAAATATCGGGACAGTCCCTATAAAATCAGGACATCTGGTCACCCTAACTTCAGTAGAGTTGCACACGTGTAAACCAAGGCAGAATTTGGGACTCTGGATTCTGCAGAAGTGAAAATACATTCAAAAGGGTAACATTCACAAGCTCCTGTTAGGTTGCAATTTAAGTACTGAACAGCACTGGGATTTAGGATGGCGTTTGTTGTAATGCTTGGAATTCCTGTTGTCAGTAGTGTTGTGTGTGCACGTAGCACATTACAGACAGAGTAAAGAAACTGGGAACAAGGTTTCCAAAAGTGACTAGAGATTTTAGATGCTACAGCTTTTGGGTCCCCAGTTGGAGACATATTTCAGGGCCCTGATTTTTCAGAGTGCTGACCATGCAGAAAAATTAGGCCCCTTTAAGTTGTCTCATGTTGGGTGTCCAAAATCACTAGTCACTTAAAAAATTTTTTTGCCACAACTCTTCCCCAAATAGATTAGGATTTCAGTTTTCTATTATGTGACATGTTGCAGGGAGAAATGACATCAGGCAAGGAGGGAAAATATGTTACAAAATAAATGATTGAGGTGTTAACGGATTCACTAGGGGAACATTGTTTTAATCTCTCCCTGACCTGTAGATAAAGGTTCAGAAGTAGATGCACAAGACAGAATAGTCAGTATTTGGTTGTTCATAGAACATCAGCACTTTTTAACTGTCTGCTGGGTGGCAGTTTTGCTTTAGCTTTCCACCAACTTAAGAGCCCATCCAGTTAAGTGTTCTGAAAAGACTAAGAGGGTCGGAAGTGGTAGGCTGCAGGAGATCTTTGACTACTGGCCTTTCTAGGTGTTTCTCAACTTTTCAACTAGATTGCTGTTAAATATGACTCTTAAGTATAGCGCGAGAGATGTTTATATAAAATAGTTCCTGACTGAGCTAAAGACCAAGAAGCTCCTTTTAACAGTTAAACCTTCTATTGCATCTCTTGGGGTGAAATTCACTTGTACGTAAGGGCCAGAATAAGGCCTACATATTTCTTCATTCCTACTTAAGCACTCCTTTTAAGGGTTTAAGTGGTGCATCAGGGTAGTGCTTGCCCTTTGTACCGAGGTGAATTATACCTTGGTGAGGAAAACCCCCAAGGAGCTGACAGGCAGCAATTTGTTAATTGCAAAGTACAGCAGCACAATAAATCCAGGTTTAGGGACAGATTTTTCTAACAAGCTCATCATCTTGAGTGTATAATGCATTTCCCCTCTCCCCCCTCATTTTGCAGTCAGTTTCTACTAGTATATGCAATCTGTCAGAGTTAGGGCATTAGTTGTTTCTCACAGCAGGTCAAACAGATCATTATTACAGTAGTGTTTATTTTCCAGGAAATATTCCCAGTGAGTTTGGAGATGACTCAGTTCCAGCCCTGTGCAGCCAGTCACTTCAGCAAGGCTCTTAAGCACACGGTGAATTTGAATGTTATGTCTCCTACACTGTCTCATAGTTTGGACTGTGAGGGTGTGACTAGCAGTGTATGCCACCAGCTAGGAACCTTTTGATGTGTGGCTGCAGTGTCCACATGACGGAGTTATGGCACGCCACTGCTCTTCAAACTCCCCTCCTCTCCCCAGTGGGGCAGCGTGTAGACAAAACCTTCTCTGTTTGTGAAAAGTGTCGGGCTGACAGATCTGGAAACCAGTGAGCAAACAGAAGAGGTTAAAGTGTAACATAGACCTCCTAGGATTAGCTGGGTGTATCTCACTTAATTATCTGCCTGCCATTGCAGGGGCCTCAAGCACTGATGCACCTTGGGCCCTCCTATTCTCTGGCTGTGGCACATGAGTCTAGTCTCCTGTGAGCTGTAACACTTTGATTTCATTTCGGTGGTTGGGTTTTGTGTGTGGGTTCTCTGGGTGATATTGGTGGCCTGTGATACACAGGAGGTCAGACTAGATGATCTGGTGGTCCCTTCTGGCTTTAAACTCTACGACTCGGTGCTTCCTCCATACTGAATTGTCACATTAGCAATATAACCTCTGTGGAGGGATCACTTCCAGGGGTGAGTAACTCAGTCCATAATCCCTCTGCTAAGACAGGTGCCAGTTGCAATATAAACACCAGCCCAGCAGGACCTGAAGCCAAACCACCATCTCATTTCACATAGGCCAGAGTGAAGCTATCTGATGCCAATTAATTTTGATCACTACCCACCCGACAATGAATTGGAGCCTGAGCAATGCAGGTTTTGCACTGTTCACACCGGCACTATATCATCGGAAGACACTCTCCTGCCAACATAGTGTTCCGCTTCTCGCCGAGGTGGAGTAATTATACCGACGGGCCAGTGCTCTCCCATCGGCATCCAGCGTCTTCATCAGACGCGCTCCAGCGGCGCAGCTGCGGCAGTGACGCTGCGCTAATGTAGCGCTGTCATGTAGACTTGCCCTCCGTTCCTGAGGCAAATCACTTAAAACAAACACATTCCCCCTACCCCCCAATGTTATGGCTTTTGCCACAGTATTTTTCTGGAGCTCTGCTGTGCAGAGACTTGCTCTTGCAAACATGTGTCACCTCTCTTGCTGTAACTGCTGTGTCTGTCAGTGCATTAAGAATTCTTGAATGGCTTCTGAGCTTCTCCCCTCAGCATAGTTAATCCACCTCTGCAACAGAGAGTAGCTATGTCGACGGGAGAATGATGATACTAAACTGCTGCAGATGATACTAAACTACTCAAGGTAGTTAAGACCAAAGCAGATTGTGAAGAACTTAAAAAAGATCTCACAAAACTAAGTGATTGGGCAACAAAATGGCAAATGAAATTTAATGTGGATAAATGTAAAGTAATGCACATTGGAAAAAAATAACCCCAACTATACATACAACATGATGCGGGCTAATTTAGCTACAACGAGTCAGGAAAAAGATCTTGGAGTCATCGTGGATACTTCTCTGAAGATGTCCACGCAGTGTGCAGAGGCGGTCAAAAAAGCAAACAGGATGTTAGGAATCATTAAAAAGGGGATAGAAAATAAGACTGAGAATATATTATTGCTCTTATATAAATCCATGGTACGCCCACATCTTGAATACTGTGTACAGATGTGGTCTCCTCACCTCAAAAAAGATATTCTAGCACTAGAAAAGGTTCAGAAAAGGGCAACTAAAATGATTAGGGGTTTAGAGAGGGTCCCATACGAGGAAAGATTAAAGAGGCTAGGACTCTTCAGCTTGGAAAAGAGAAGACTAAGGGGTGATATGATAGAGGTATATAAAATCATGAGTGATGTTGAGAAAGTGGATAAGGAAAAGTTATTTTCTTATTCCCATAGTACAAGAACTAGGGGTCACCAAATGAAATTAATAGGCAGCAGGTTTAAAACAAATAAAAGAAAGTTCTTCTTCACGCAGCGCACAGTCAACTTGTGGAACTCCTTACCTGAGGAGGTTGTGAAGGCTAGGACTATAACAATGTTTAAAAGGGGACTGGATAAATTCATGGTGGCTAAGTCCATAAATGGCTATTAGCCAGGATGGGTAAGAATGGTGTCCCTAGCCTCTGTTTGTCAGAGGATGGAGATGGATGGCAGGAGAGAGATCACTTGATCATTGCCTGTTAGGTTCACTCCCTCTGGGGCACCTGGCATTGGCCACTGTCGGTAGACAGATACTGGGCTAGATGGACCTTTGGTCTGACCCGGTACGGCCATTCTTATGTTCTTATGAGAAGCTGTCCTGTCGACATAGCGCGGTTTACACCAGGGGTTAGGTCAATGTAACTACGTTGCTCAGGGGTTTGGATTTTTCACACCCTGAGCGACGTAGTTCTACTGATGTATGTTTATAGTAGAGAACTGGCCTAAGTCTCTGCAGCCTTTTGGCTCTTTATTTTTAACGCAGTGGCTTTTGCTTATTTCTCTTTCCCCACACACCCCTATTTCCCTCTTCACATTAATTGTGTCTACAGTGAATCAGTATTTGGTATAAACAAGCCACTTGATTTTTTTTTCAGGTGGTATGTGACTCCCCCCCTTATCTTTTCCCAGAGTCAAATAATTAAAGGGTGTTTGTATATAACTGACGGTGCAGTTTATGCTGCCATTAATTTTATTGCCATAGCATCTGCTGTTGCCAAATGATGTGAAGAACAGCAAACAGAATATTTGGCTTAGTGCAGCAAGTAGGGAAGGGAGAGGACAGATACATTTTGGAATGCTACAGCCTATTACATTATCAGATGGCTGATGTAAACAACAGACATACTCATACCAGCAGGTTCTAGAGATAAATAATGAATTGGATTCCTGCTGTCCTTTACGTGCAAATCTTAATTGATGGCATCTTGCTTCAGCGCAGGTTACTGGTGCTTTTCTGCGGCTGCTATCTTCTTATTTTTTAAATATTGTTTTATTTATGTTCTAAAGTAGAGATCAGCAAATGCATAGGAAATGTAGAAAGCTTAAATTGATTGGTGCATGAGAAAATGTTACATCTTATGATTTTGAAAATGGTCCCCTAAGGCCCTGACCCTGCAATGAATCCCTCAGCTTTCTCCCCTCTTCTTTATGCTCTGTTAAAGGCCAATTCAGCACCCACAGAAATCAGTTCCATATAGGATTTTTCATTGGTAGAGATCAAAAGGCTTTACAAAGGAAAGTCAGTATTATTATCCTGATATCACAGATGGGGAAATGGAAGGACACAGATGACTTGCCCAAGGTCACATAACATGTCAGTGGCAGAGCTTGGAATAGAATCTGGGTTCTCTGACTCCCAGCCCAGTTCCCTATCTCTTGGACCATGCTGCCTCTTTTACCTCTTCTCCTTCAAGCTTTGATGCAATTCTATTCCTATCAGTTTAACATTGATCATGGACAGATGAGAAAACAATACTTAGACCTTGAAAACACCGTTTAAATTAATCTCTAACCATAACATCTCTCAGTATTCTTACTAGGCGGGGAAAAAACCTGAATTATGAAATGCAAAATAAATAGTTTTACATCAATGGTATTTTGATTTAAAATGTAAACTAGATCACTAGCACAGACAGACTGCAAAACTGATTGCCACCCCAGAAACTGATGTCCCGAGGCCCAAAAAAGTCTGTTGTATTACTAATTCTGTGGCTTTTCATACTCTGCTTTGTCCTTTGAAGCTACTCACAAGAATCATGTAACCTAAGGGAATAGCAAAATGTAAGCACAAGAGACCAGAAGAATTGTGCTAAACACCCGATGACGACTCTGGAGTACGGTTTCTGCAAAGGTTGCTGCATGCAAAATTACTACATTTGCTCTGAAAAGTGACTATGTAAAAATTGCAGCCTTCCCCTGTGTGTTTTCTGAGTCCTATCTGCTTACTTTAGTGACTAAATAGGCTTTACCTCTGCTAGTGCTGCAGAGCCAATGCAGTTCTGGGAGAGTGAGAGAGATTTTGACTGAGAATGAGTTTTGACTGCAGAATCTCTGTGGTTGGTGATGTGACCCAGAAAGATTCCAGCTCGTCTTTTCAGATGTGGAGCTGGGTAGGCAGCACCAGCAGACATAATGTGGAGATTATTGCCAAACGAACATGGGAACCCATGATGCTATTTTTCGTTACTTTTCAGAGCAGAAATCTCACATGGGCTTTGATTTTGGAAAGTACTTGAGCACGTGCCAAACTTTCACCAAGCGAGCAGTCCTGTAGACTTTGGTGAGATTACTTATATGCTAAAGTAGCTTCCAGAATCAGGCTCTTTAAATGTAGCATAAATTTCAGTCATTTCACTGGTCTAGTCTTGGTCACAGATCTGAACAAGCGCATCCTGCTGACCACACACGAGGATGGCTCTGAGCAGGGCCGCCTGGGGGGGCGGCAAGTGGGGCAATATGCCCCGGGCCCCTCAGAGGCCCCGTGAGCCCTGGCCCAGCAGGGGTCCGGGTCTTCGGCAGCATTTCGGAGCAAATGAAGGGCCTCCCGCTGCCGAAATGCCACCGAAGACCCGGACCGCCCCCGGGTGAGTACAAGCGCCGCAGCTCCCCCGCTTTGCCCCAGGCCCCCTGAATCCTCTGGGCGGCCTTGGCTCTGAGGGGAATCCAAACCCCTGTGTGCGTTGCGCTTCCTAGAGCCTCAGCAGGCCGCAGCACTGCTTCCTCCCATGGCGCACTCTGGCTCATTGCCTCAGCACTGGCTACCACTTCTCAGAAATGGGGCTCCTCAGCTCCCCTGCCTTAGTCCTAGGACGAGGGCTGACCCCCAGTTAACACAACCCTTTCCTAGAACTCCTCCTGAAAAGTGTGAAGCTTCTGGTTACAGTTGTAAAATAGTGTGTGTGTGTGTGTGTGTGTGTGTGTCTCTCTCTCTCTCTCTCTCTCACACACACACACACACACACACACACACACACACACACACACACACACACACACACACACACACTTTGCACAGCCTAACACCTTTGTGCTTCTTTATACTTAAGCATGTAAAGCACAGAAGAGTACAGATCACACACAACAATAAACACTAAATTAATGTCCCTGCCACGGCTTCCCCACCGCTCTGCGGAATTCTTTGGGGTGGTGTCTGAGTCCCTTGGCCTGTCCAGAGTCCTTGGACCCATCTGGGCTCAGGAAAGTGGGCCACCAGATCATCTGGTCTGACTTCCTGTCTATCACAGGCTGTCAACACTGTCCAGCACCTGTGCACTAAATCTAACAACCAAAATTGGATCAAAGTATTACAGCCCTTATAACATTAAATAGTTATGGGCCAGAGGCAGAGAATAGGAGGGACTGAGATATCTAAGGCCCTTCAATGGCAGGCAAATGATTAAGTGAGATATGCCCAATAATCCCTGCAGGTGACCTGCACCTATGATTGCCACCTTTCTAATGGCTGGTAACTGGACTCCCGAGGTCTCGCCCTCTGCTTTGCCTCTTCCCCCAGCCCCGTCCCTGCTCCATGGCTTCCCTCGAGGCCCCATCCCTTCTCCACCTCTTCCCCCACAAGCCCAGCCCCTTCTCCACCTCTTCCCCCACAATAAAAAAAAAATGACATCAGGACTTGTCAAATAGCACTCAGAGACGCATGCTAAAACCCAAACTGTCCTGGTGAAAACTGGATGGGTGGCAACCCTACCTGCATCCCCACACTGCAGAGGAAGAGGCCACTGATAATCTGACTTGGGGGAAAATTCCTTCATGACCCTATATATGGTGACTGGTTAGACCGGGGTAGGCAACCTATGGCACGTGTGCTGAAGGCGGCACGCGAGCTGATTTTCAGTGGCACTCACACTGCTTGTGTCCTGGCCACAAGTCTAGGGGGGCTCTGCATTTTAATTTAATTTTAAATGAAGCTTCTTAAACATTTTAAAAACCTTATTTACTTTACATACAACAATATATTATAGTCTTCTAGAAAGAGACCTTCTAAAAAGGTTAAAATGTACTACTGGCACGTGAAACCTTAAATTAGAGTGAATAAATGAAGACTTGGCACACCTCTTCTGAAAGGCTGCCGACCCCTGGGTTAGACCCTCAGCACCTGAGCAAGAACCAGCCAGCCAAGCACCTGAGAGAGACTGCTCGGTGCCACCTCAAGACCCTGTCCGGCCTCCCATCTCCAGCTGTGGCCATCTCTAATGCTTCAGAGGAAGGAGGGGAAAAAATCCCTAAACAAACCCAACCTACCACCACCTCTGAATACACGGGAGAAAAAAAAATCCCTTCTTAACTCCTGTAAGTGACCAGCTGAAGCCCTGAGGCTCGTGTGTAGTCCCTTGAGTATGGGTAATACAATCTATCCCTCTGAATCTATGACTGACCAGATCTGATTGAGCCTATATATCTTGGTTCACTTTCTTGTGAAGCATCCCCCAGCAGAACTCTGGGTAAGAAGGTAATGATGGTAGCATCAGGTTTCAGTTGTAAGATTTTATGTTGTCACATTCTTTTGGGCCCAAACTTTACATGGAGTATAAAATTGCCAGTTCTGTGGTGCAATCTAATGATGTTTTTGAGACCTATAAATCTGTTAGGAACATCTAGACTTTCACAGATGCCTTTGGTTACTTTATAATCACAATAAAGCAGAGTTATGGTAGCTTTCTGTGATATAACTGAACCTTAAGGAGTTGTGAACAATTGGCTGTACTTTGTGCCTCATGATTTTAAGTGCTTTCCAGTCTTGAGCTAACTGAGGCCTTGTCTTCAACTTAGGGTGACCAGACAGCACGTGTGAAAAATTGGGATGGGAGTTTGGGGGGTAATAGAAGCCTATATAAGAAAAAGACCCCAAAATTGTGACTGTCCCTATAAAACCGGGACGTCTGGTCACCGTACTTCAACTTCATGCTAACCACAGGGTAAGACATCATGGGTTAGTCAGCCTGTGGTAGCCTGGCCCACAAGAGCACAACCACACTTATTGTGCTGTCACTCCCCGCATCCCCGCTGGCGTTGTATCAGGCCGTGACCAGCATTACATCTATCTGGGAGTGTATGCCAAGATTCATAGTACAACAACGCACTGAATAGCTGTCACAGGATGGCTGGCCCCTGTGGTTAAAGCAAGTCCAGCTCCCTTGCGCCAGGGACATAGCACCAGTGTGGACAGCCAGAGTAGTTAGTGAAGATGCTACCTACGCCAACGGGAGAGCTTCCCCCATCAGTGTAGGTATGCCATCTCCCTGCGAGGTGGTAATTTATGTCAGTGGGAGAAGCCTTCCTGTCAACGTAGCGCTGTCTACACTGGGAGTTGGGTCGGTACAACTGTGTCACTCAGGGTGTTATGCCAACATGAATTGGTAGTGTAAACGAAGCCTGAGAGTGGGTGGGAGGAGGGAACAAGACTTGGCGTGCAGTGTCTGACATCTAAAGTAAGGGTATGTCTATGTGGCAGGTGAAGGTGTGATTGTAATATGGGTAGGCATACTTGTGAGTTTCACTCTTGGCATTGTTCTGCTGTATCAAACACGGGAGGTATAGGAGGCGGAAGAAACTTCGAGCAGGCAAACTCAAGAGTGCAAGCAGGTGCTGAGCTGAGACTGATGGATGATCTACTTCCAGTCAGGGGTCAGAGCACAGGTAGACGGCAAGATAGTATGCAGGAATGGGTGCCAAGGGGATTAAGAGGAAAGGATTTGGAGGACCATTGCATCTAGATTGTTGTGATTGCCAGTGGTTGCACGTTTTCACTACAGCTAACTCGGGGTCTGCACTATAGCCACGCTGTGCAGCACTGACAGAGGTGTGTGCATGTGTGAACATAGTGTGTTAATGGGAAATCCTGTGGTTACATCTTCAATGAAGACAAGACCTGAGGTCTCGTTCCAAGGGCTCAAAGATAAGAATCCCATTGATTTCAGTAAATTTTGGATTGGGCCCTAAATCTCTAGGACCAAATTTTCAAAAGAGCACTGGGCCAGATTTGCAAAAGCTCAGCACCCATAATCAGGGGCCAGGTTTTCAAAAGATCCCAGCTCCCTTGTAGGCATCTGAATATGGGCCAGACTTTCAAAAGCATTCAGCATCCAGCAGCTCCCATTGTAGCAGTTCAGCCCAGGGGAAAACGAACGTGTTGCCCAGTAGCAAATTTGTGCATGGTCAGTTATATTCATTCTAATACATGTTTGTTCCCCCCCACCCCCCGCATGTGACGTGACATGAGCTTTTAGAATTTTAAACAGACCCCATCAGCATAAAATTAAATTGCTTGAACCACCATGAAGTCAAGCCTGTTGTGCTGATTATTTTTTATGTAAATGTAATTATTTTTAAATTAGAATTATAAATTATGTAGATCTTTGATCAAAGGCAGTGAAGTGAAATGAAAGGATGCAGTTAAATATGCCATTTCTCCTAACTTCCTTTGGGGGGAAATAGAATTGTACTCCCAATAAGAGAACCCTGTTCTCTCTCTCTCTCATTTATGGGCACATATAGCCCACTGGTGAGTGTGTTACAAGTCCGTATCAGGGATGCTTTATATTTATTATAGATCGTTGCTGCTGGAATGTAAGACTCCATAAACATCTCGCCACTCTGTGGAATAGTTTGCTGTAAGTGAGAAAATTACAGTGCTGCTTAAAAATATTCCCAGCATGGATGAAAGTGTGAAAGGCTTCTGATCCAGAACTCTTCTCACCTCTCATCCCCCTAAGAAAGAATTAAACATCAAGGATATGTCTGGAACCTGTACGAGAGCAGGCATTGATTGGAACTTTGGGAGTGGAAGGTGTAACACAATGACACATTTTTAGCATTTGTCTTCATTGCAGATGATACTGTAGCCTGAGGCAAGGTTAGTGGCTCCTGAGAAAATGTCTTTTTGTAAAAAGAAAAATTAGTTTAGATCCCAGGAAATGAATTGGCGTTCGGATCATAGCTTCATCCCAGCTCTGCTGGCTAAAGTCAATTTTCCTACCATTCTCTATTTTCTTTTCATTTCCGGGGCTTTCATTGTTATACACACTAAGCTGACAAAGTGCTTTTCATTCACAATTCCCTACTTTTTTACGTAAATACATGGAGGACTCTCCTGTCAAGAAATAACACTGAATGGAAACATGATGCAGGTTTTGAGTTGACTAAATCTAGTGACTTGAGAGCAAGCCACAGGTGCTGGAATTAGAGGTGATGGGGGTGCTGCTGCATCCCCTGGCTTGAAGTAGCTTCTATCATATACAGGGTTTACAGTTTGGTTCAATGGCTCTTAGCACCCCCACTATGCAAATTGTTTCAGCACCTTTAGAGTGAGCGGCCAATTTTTAGTCTGTTTTACAGTTTTCAATTTGTAATCCCTCTCTCCCCTCCCCTCTAGTTCATTGGCCAAATGGAAATAGTTTTTTAAAAGGCAGGAGAAAGGAAAACAGCACTGATTTTTTTTAATTCAAAATTTGTATAAAAAATTTTCACTTTTGAAAACATTTGTTTTAAAAAAAAGTTCCTTTTTGAAAGCTGCAGAACAAAAATGAGTTTGAAAGCCTTTGTGAAAGCTATTTTCTATTGTTCATCCAGCTCTGTTGTTCAGGGTTGGACAATTTATATGCAGGGTAATTTTAAGGCATCTTTATCCTCTCTCCATGATTAATATTTAGTAACCAGTACTTGGGAATATAAGCACCTGGTGAGCAGAGTTACACACACCATGAGCTGTAGCTGTTAGAGGAAAGTTCTGTTCTTGAATTCCTTTGTTATTTAATGGACATCTTGTATTTTTGTATGCAGTGTTGTTGTAGGGTCCCAGGATATTAGAGAGACAAGAGGGTGAAGTAATACCTTTTACTGGATCAACTTCACAAGCTTGTTTCTCTCACCAACAGAAGCTGGTCCAATAAAATATATTAATCTCACCAATCTTGCCTCTCTAATATCCTGGGACCAACACTGCCTACAACATTATTGGAGAGACAAGCTTGGGAAGTTGGTCCAATAAACGATATTACCTCACCTCCTTGTCTCTCATGTATTTTGTTGCATTTTGGACTCAAGTGATTTGAAACATTTGACTTTGCTCACGATATAGAGGCTCAGTCCTTGTTGGCTGAGCTTTCAAAGACCTTATGGTCAACATGACTCAATTTCTCTGTCTCCGTCGTGTGATAACTTTTGAACACTGCATCTGATCGATTCCAAAATTTCAGAAAATGTTCTAGACAGCAGTGACCAGAACTCTCTTGATTTTTAGAAAAGTTGGGGGGAATGGAACCCATGAAGCCTCTGCCAGCTTTTTAGGACAGCCACAACCTCAGCCTCGAATGCCTCCAGATCAAACTGGGTGATGGCATCCTATTAATGCCTTCCTGCATAACAATACCCCATCTCATTTCTGCCTGTTCTCCTAGGGTTTAACATATTAGCATCTTGAATGACTTAACTCCCAGACAGAAAAATAATGGTGGTGGGAGGAGAAAGGTAGTGAAATGGGGGGCATACACCCAACCTCTGGCCTGGGATGGGGTAGAGAATGGGGGAGCCTGCTGTGGGGGAAGGGGTGAATAGAGCACACACAACCCCTGGTTTAGGGAAGAATTGGGGGATGCTGGTAGGGGCTCTGTGTGCCCAGGGCTGCCCGGGGAGGGGAAGTGGGGCAATTTGCCCCGGGCCCCACAGGGGCCCCCACGAGAATATAGTATTCTATAGTATTGCAACTTTTTTTTATGGAAGGTGCCCCCGAAATTGCTTTGCCGCAGGCCCCCTGAATCCTCTGGGCGGCCCTGTGTGTGCCTCCCTCCCCTTATGTATGAGGAATCCTGGTGAAGGAGACCTATGGAGTGGGGGAACAGGGAGCACCCAGAGCCCTTGCTGTGGGGGGAATGAGTGCATGGGGGAAGATGGAATGGGATGTACACAGAGCCATTAGTATGGGATGGAGAATGGGGGGTTGCACAGAACCCTGGGCAGGGGGATGGCTGGGGAGAGTTGCAGGGGGTCCCTGAAATACAGGGGGATGGGAGCATGGCACACGGAGGTTGAGAGAGGGAATGGAGTTATTCAAGGAGCCCCTGGTGTGAGCAACAAGCATGGCCTATGCAAGCCACAAAGTGAGCAATGACCTAGTTTTTAACAGCCACGTTCCTGAAGACTTCAGAAGCCCTTCCACGGATAGTGACTGATGGCTCACGTCAACAATTACTCCTCTGCCTACGAGCTACCGCAGATAGCATTTTCTCCCCAGTAAGCTACAAGGAGATAACATTTGTGACCAAGCTCTTTGGTGGTGCTGCAATCCACCAAATGCCCCGACGAGGTGCTGATAAGTGAAAGAGATTGAATATGAAGATTGAAAAGAGGTTAATTCAAACAATTTTCTTGCCTCAAATGTCAGATGCCAAGAGACGTTCATTGCTTGCCATTTCAGCATGAAAAATGCAGAGTGTCAGCTTTTTGTTGCTGTAAATTAGAGGGCCTGTCACTTGCTCTTTTCAGCATGCTCCGTGCTGCAGAGCTATTTTAAAGCTGAGGTGCTGGCTGTGGTAACTTGAGAACCTGTGACAAAAAAGAAAGGGGTGACTGTGCTGCTGTTCTCAGTTGGTCCATCCATCAGTGGTAAAAGGCATGGATTCCTTTTTGTTATGGGGCTGATCCTCAAGGTGTTCACTCTCTCTGGCTCTCTAATTATACTAGTGCAACAGCAAAATCTATTTAATATACGTTAGCTGCAGAAGAGTACCTGCTGGGAGCTAACTCAGCATCCTGTCACTCAACTCCCCACCAGTTTATATTAATTGAGCTCTAATTGAAAGACAGGCAGTTGGCAGAGGAGGCCAATTAACTGAATGGAGATAAAGCTGAGGAGCTAATTGGATAGCATTATCCCTAGCAGCCAAGACCCTATAAGCAAACAAGGAAGGGCTGGAGGAGAGTAGGGAGCCTGAAGGAAGGCAGAAGTAGGTAGGTCTGGCTGCTGCTACCACCCTGCCCTTCCCCAGAAGCATGTGGGGAAGCTGGCTTGTGATTGGAAATATCATTGTAATATAAGAGGGGCTCTTCTCATTGTGTATGTATATATGGCCCCTAGCCCAGTAGACCCTTGATTTCAATTGGACCGTTAGGCACTATTACAATACAAACAATCATTAGTAATTATTCGAGGTGGTCAGAATTTTTTGAAACACCAATTGAAATTTTTTTGTAGCATTGACAAAAGTTTTCAAAAAGTCGTCATTCTGACAAAAGAAAAAATTTCAAACTGCTTCTTGAAATTATAATGTGCAGTTGGCAGCTGCCCCAGAAATGGCTCTTTCTCTTGTACAGTCTATAGAATACTAGGTCTGCCAAATGGGTAATCACCAAAACAATCTGTAGGCCCTAGGAGAAAGTACCAGATTATGTAAAAGAGAAACTGTAATTGCTATTGTCTCTGGGAACTCATCCACAATTTTCCACTGGCTTTAGATGCAAGGAGCTGTGGTTTATATCGCTGACGTGATATTTTTCTTGGCCTATGACAGTTAAAATATTTGTCTGTAATTGATGCTTGTTGGGTGTTAGTATTCATAATTATTTTTGGTTGGTTGATGCTTGATAAATTAGCAGTTTTTGATAGTGGAGGTCACCTTGGCTGTTAAAGACCCAATAAGGCAGACTGGTGAAGCATTTAATCTGTACTAAATTGAAAGAATGATATGGTGATAAACCAGCTGGAGTCGATCAGCAGGATTTAAATTTGAGACAATGAGATTTGAAGGGCTTCATAGTAGTTCATGCTGTATGGTTCCACATTAGATCTGGTGTCACCTCCCTACTGGTCTGGATTCCGTACTCTCACTGCTGTAGCACAGGTTCAGTTCTTGGTCAGAGAAGAATCAAATTACTAACCCCTCTAATACTGACACTCAGGAAATTCAGCTAGAGAATGTCTTATCTTAGTCCCTGATCTAACTCCCAGCAAAGTCAACAGGAATCGTTCCATTAACTTCAGTGGGGGCAGGTCTACACTTCAGATTTACATTGGCACAGTTGCACTGTTAAGCTTTTAACAGGTGCTTTTGATATGCTTTTACTAGTGGATTTTAGTGATGTGTATTTAATAAGTTTCTCAAGTCAGACAGACACAGAGGAGCATTAATTAGACCCTAGACTGACAAGTTGATGACACAAGTAACCAAATTAAGTAATATACTTTCCTGGCCCTTCAAAAGTTTTTGCTACTACATGATGAATAATTCCATTGAGTAAGACTGAATTTCTTTTAAAACAAATAAATAATCCATTCCCATACTGAAGGATAAAAGGAATATGAAAGATTCAAGTGTGTATTCTCTAAGGTCCACTCAGTTTTTATACCGATATATATGTTGGTTATGGGTGTGATTTTTTTTTTAAACTGATAGGGCTTATGCCGGTATGCACCCTATTGTGAACGGAATTATTCCATGATAAAGGTCCCTTATACCAGTATAACTTATTCTATACTGCTTCAACTATGCCAGTATGTAGATAAGGCCTAAACGCTTTGTCACTTATTGAAGAGAGAATTTGTTTCTGTCATATGCAGCTATTTAAACTATGGATTTTTCTTTTAAAATGCTATTTAACAGGTCCATCTACTATGACCTTGTCTCTTACTGAAGCCAGGTCTGTCTCTCCAGAGTAATGCCTACAGCTATTTAAAAAAAAAATTCATGTGCATCCAAAAGTTGACATTTGCTTTTACTCTTCAAACAGGGGTTTTATAAAGGTATAAAACTGTGAGAAATCCAATGTGCAGAATCCATAAATTGAATCAAGCAGAAAAGTGTCCAGTAAATGACCAAAAAATCTGTGCACCAAATGCTGCAAAACCAAAAACTGTGCATAGAAGTACTCTGTAGTGCTCAATATTGTTTGCAAATATTTACTGTTACCACAAAGTGGTAACTGAGACACTGAAATTATTGTGGAAACAAGGAAGGACTTCTTTTGTAAGTGAGAATTTGCAGCTTCAGTTATGAACAGAATGGCTGGAAGGGTCTTGGTTCGTTGACTATTTTTCTTCAAAGGATCATAGCAGTTGGAGATAGAAAAGAGGACTAGACTGAGTCCATCCTTGTTCAAGAGCATGGTGTAGTCCCCTGGTAAAGGTTGTACCAGATATAAACTGAGACTACACTTGAAGTTCATATAACAGGAAATGGAAATGACACCTGACATTATGAGGATATTAGAGTTTCCAGGGACATAGGCCTGTGTGGTTTATTATTTCCATAAGACTATTTGAAACATTGAAGACTATATATTGCATTGTACACAGCACTGAGGTTAGGTTTACTAACTAGGCTTTAAAGTGTACGTGTGTTAGAAAGGTTAATACAATGTGGGCAGTATGGTTTACAGGGACTGTGGGGCAGTGATGGAAGACCTAAGTTCTAGTCCCAGCTCTTCCACTAACCATGGACAAGTCAGTTCCCCTCTTTGTGCCTTAAGGTACATCTACCTTGGAGCTGGAGGGTGTAATTTCCAGCTTGGGTAGATGTACGTGCACTAGCTTTGGTTGAGCTAACACGATAAAAATAGCATAGCCATGGTGGCACAGGCTAGCTGAGCCTAGTGTCTCGGACAGGATTGTCCTCTGGTGGCTAGCCCATGCCATCACCCATGCTGCCCCAGCTACAGTGTTGTTTTTAGCACACTAGCGCGATCAAAGCTAGTGCCTGTACATCTACCCAAGCAGGAAATTACACCTTCAGCTGCAGTGTAGCTAAACCTTTAGTGGTTCTTATTGGTAAAATGGTCATGATGATACTGTTTTTCCTTTGTGAAGTGCTTTGAGATCCATGGATGTAAAGTGTCTCATAATTCCTCAATCCTGCAATGAAAACTACATGTGTGGACCCCTGCACTGAAATGGAGCCCCACTAAAGTCAATGTGGCGCACCAGTTACATCAGTGGGGCTGTGTGTGGGGTTAGGGCTCTGTCTATGTGGAAGAAGTTGCAGAACTGGAGCCTAGCAGATCGTTGTCATTAAGATTTCCTTGCCCCGGTTTTTCACCATTTAGACCTAAAGGAAAAACCCCTTTGTTTACAACTTTCAGCCCATAAATGATTCAAACAGTCCTTCTGTAAAAATAAGTAAAGGAGATTGATGGTTTATAATGTCACTAAATTGGTTACAATTTGTGTGGCAGATCATTTTTTCCCCACGAGGTGATGCTACAAACAAACTAAATGAACTTCTGGGTAGGAAAACTACCTGTGATCCCTCCTTATGAAAAAGAATCTGGCAAGTGGAGTAGTATTTGATGAAAAAGTAGAGTCATTTCCCAACATCATTCTGCATGCTGAGCTATTCCTATTGAAGTCAATGGGAACTGTGTAAATCAGTGGCAAATTGTCACCCATTGTGATATGCACACCGTAGTATATGAGAATAAGTAAAGAGCTTGACTCATGTAAACAAGGCTCATTTCACTTTGTCTTATTTTCTTAGCAGGTGAAGAGCCTGCGGTTTGCTCGTCTGGATTTCTCCAGGAAAAGCAACGTGAGTCAAGGTTCTTTCCTTTTTTTGTATTCTGTGCTGTGTGGCAAACTAGAGATAACATCAGAAAACAGGGCTCCATTAAACACTGACCAGTTTTAAGTCTATTTTTATGCTGTTGAAATGTTAGGTCTGGGAAAATTGGAGTTGTTGTTGTCTGACATTTAACTAGGATGATAAAAATTATTAATCAAGTTACTGTAGCTTTTAATTTTTTAATGTGTTAAGCAATGTTTTATAACCATGGTAAGAATTGTGGGGGTCTAGAGTAATTGGAAAGTCGGGGTGTTGCCATGTTTCAAGGCATGTCTTTGTTGGGACAACACAGGTTAATTCTGTTCAGAATGATCATACAGTTCAGAATGACCCCTATTCAGTCTTCCATGCTCTGCTGACTCTTTTATATCTTATAGAGATGTAAGATACGTTGCTGTTTTAGATGTGGGTTCCTGCCAGAGACAGGGCTGGTCAGACAATGGTGCCAAACCTGCAATTGTGAGGCATCTTCATGTCATGGCGTCCCACCCCATCAGAGACAGGCTTAAATACCAGCCTGATGTTGGTTGCTCATGCTCTGGTGGTGCTAGCTGTGAAGAGTGAGTTATGATGGAGAGCTCTGAGTTCCTTGGAGAATTGGGATGGTCTCACCTTCTGCCATAGCCCTGGCTGGGAAACACTGTAGGTTTTCCCCTCTTTTTGTTCACTAGGAAATCTCTATAACTCTGTCCACCAATGCACACTGCAGGTGTGGACATATTAACCAACCCTTCCACCCTGAAAGTAATATCTCACCCAGCATAGGTGTCTGGGGCTGGTACCAGCGGAGAAGGCTGCTCACGGAAAACCAGAATCTGGGCGTTGCTCCATCTCCTATAGTCCACACTGGTAGCATCTAGGGTCTGTAAGGAAGCTTCAGTGGCACTTAAGAGAATTCTTCTGATGCAGGAGCAACATAGAGCTGATATGGTGCAGCTCTACTCTGCCTGCCCTTGAGGTTTCCAGCAAAGGATCTGGCCCATTGTGTTTCATTGTTTTCCTCTAAACATTGCAGTCAGCAAGAATATCCAGTATATTAAAATATTCTTTATCATTGGTTAATAGAAAGCATATGTTATCGGCTTTATGTGAACATATTTCTCTTGACAGATTTGTTGTTATAAACAGCTAGTAACAGCGCAGCAGATGGCAAAGAACCGCATGATTTCTTATGGGAGTGTGGCAATGGAAATACAGTTTTCTTCAGGGATTGAGACCATCTTACACTTTTTTATGTATAGTTAGTTTTCTCGGTCACAGTTTTACTCTAAATTCCTCTTGAATAAATGTATCAAGAAATTAGGGATGGGCTGGATAAAATAAGAACTGACCTAAATTTTGATCCAAACTTGAACCGAATCTGAACTTTAAGAAGCTAAGGAACAGCTAAGTTATTTTTCCCCCTTATGGGTTGGTTGGTTAACTAACTATGTATGTATGTAAAGACTTGAGCTGGTATTTTCAAAGCTGCCGTGGGATTTGGATACCCAGTTCCCTAAATTCCTGAAATGGCTTTGAACATCTTGACCTTGCTGTGTAAATACTTGTTCTACTTCCCATTCAGATCCTTCTTTTTTCTACAGCGTGAACTTCCAATCTGATGCACTTCGAGTGCAGTGATCAGTTTGGCTGTATCCCCAGCCTGACCGTGAAACTCCTTCTGAGAGACCTTTGTAAACCACTGGTGAATGTATTACAGGTCTCTCTCTGTCCCCAAGCCACAGAGGATATGACTCTGTTACAGCGCCAGCAAGAAAGCCTGATTCCTCTTAGCTCCAGCTGCAGTAGCTCATACTTTTATCTTTGGAAGTCCCTAGTTCAACCCCCAATGTGTTGGTCAAGATAGCAGCCATCAAGCCTTGATATTGACTGTAAGGCTACAAAATATAATAGTTTGTTAACAGTTAATTTATCATGTCACATTTGATTTACTTCTGTGAGTTGGCAACTTTATAATTTGCCAATTCCTTTTCTCAGCCATGAATAACTATTTGGTACTTTTATGTCAACCCTACTTCATTTTAATTGTTGTGGGTCATGAATTTTGCTAACAATTGCAGAAGTATTAGCATAGTTTTTAATGAGCTGGTGCGCAGTCCAGCAACTGTCCTGCCAAATGATGCTTACTAGTTCCTGCTGATTTTTATAATGAGACCTTGTATCTTTTAAACAAGAAAATCTTTTTATCTTAAGACAGATTGAACTTCTTTTAATTTGCTGCTGTTAATACAATTATCTGATAATCTATGACTCGATTGCAGCAAGCTATTTAAGCACACACTTAAATCGCAGCCAAGGGAACTATTCTGAATTGGTGCTGTACACCTTATTCTACCTTTAGAAACTATGGAAGGCCTGCAAATGCATGTGATTAATTTTCTGCAATGACCTGAATGGTAAATAATTAGGGCCTGAATATGTATAACCTCTATTCCTCTATCGGATGCTGACCATGGATATAGGGTGGTAACACTCTACTACTGCTGCTAACTAATGGAGTTACTTCTTGAGCTCAAGTGGTAAAAGTCTTTTATGAATGGCTACAGTTCAAGCCCTGCGAATGACCTATGCGAGAAGTCTTTCAGTTTTCCTCAAATACACTGATCATTAAGATCTGCTTCCAAAGCAGAAACAACTAATTTTATCAAAGTCTCTAGCTAAGATCATATGATATTTGCAGCTGGAAATCAGCTTGATTTTTTTTCCAGTGCAGACTGACTCCAAGTCAGCAACTGCAATTCCTGCATATATCTTTAAAATGTAGTTATTGCAACAAGTTGGGTTGTTCATAGAAAAAGAGTAAGAATCCTCCTGTGACTTGCCTTTTTTATTAAACTTAATTTTCTTGATAATCTCTGACTATAATCTTCTAATTTAAGATGATGGCACTGATTCTCCACTCCGTATCAGTCAGGAAGCAAATGGAGTTACAACAGATGTAAAACCAGTGTAAACGACAGGCGAATAAAAAGGCCATAGTGTTGATGGGAAGGAACAATGATGCTAGTGAACACATTGGCCAAACATTGTGAATCTTAAACTTGGAATAAATACAGAGTTGTTGAAAGTAAAATAAAACAACCCCCTGAAACATTGAACATGCAGGTCTGTCTTGGCAAAGTTGTTTTTTTTTCCTTTCACATTTAAAGTTTTTTAATTGAATCGCTTTGCTGTCCCAGGATAGAGCACACTCCACTTACTCAGGAAATCTGCTTAACTGGGAAGTCTCCCAGGGAGCTGATTTAAGCCAGTGACTGTTAATAGCAATGTCTGCTCCTTAAGCAGATGGTAATTTTGCCTAATTGAGGTTCCTTTTGGTGACTCAGTGGTTCTCAGACCTTTTGTGCATGTCAGTGTCATGCTGGTTCTGTCTGATTGCTCCTCCAACTGCAGCTTTCAGTCCTTCCATTGCTGTGATACTGTGAACAGCTTCACTGTTGCTAGTTCTTGGTTATTTTGCTTCTTCCATTCCATATAAATGTACTTGGTCCCTCCCAGATGCCACTGCTGCTTGCACTAGACAGATTGCAGGCTTAGGCTCTATCCATAGATCAAAACTGATACAGTGCCCCATTCAAGTCGATGGCAGTCTATCCATTGACTTTAATTGGCTTTTGATTAGGGCACCTTGATGCTTTCTCTGTACTCCATGGGACTGGTCTCGTAACTTGATGGGCTTGTAGCATTTCTACATCTCCTTGAACAGCAGTAGTACTATCCACCTGCAGTTCCTCAAAATGGAAATGAAAAGGTATGGGCACCAAGGTATCTGAAATAAGAGGATTCTGTAGCACTGTGGGTGATACACGGTGGTCATAATTACTCCTGAATCTCTGATGAGTAAGTCCAGTGCCATTCACCGTATGCCTGATAAGATTGTTACACATCTACTTTGTTTCTCTGTTGATAGCAATCTTGCCTCTGATCCAGAAGGTCCAAGGCCCTAAATCCAGATATAGCAATGGCCCTGTACATTAGTCTGTGTGTGCTGGAGTTTGGGCAAAGTGTACTGTTAAGTGTGCCATCCTTTTTGATGAGATGCAGCACCAAGGCTCCTTCTACTCATCTGTTTTGTCTATCCAAGTTTAAAAATCCATGGCACACTTTAAGGTGAATAATCCTGTGTCCCAGTCATCATTGCCTCAGTAATAATGCTTATTATTTGCCTAGCACTTGATCATCATGAACACTACTTCAACTTTGCAACAGCCCTTTGAATTGGATAAGTATAGTTGTCCTCCTTTTTCTGATTGGGAAGCAGAGACCAGAAAGCTACAGAGCTTGGATTAGAGCTCCAGAGTAGGGCTGGTTGAAAAATATCTAATTTCAAAATTTTTCCATTAGGCAAAAAAGGAAAAAAATGTTTCATGAAAGTTTCAGTGAAAAAAAAAAGTTCATTTTTTCAAACAGTCCTACTCCAGAAATCTTGGCTGGACAGTCCTGTGCTCACACTGCACAGCTAAACTGTTCAATGCTATATATCAGGCTGTTGCTCAGTGCATAATGGTGGTTCTGTTTGGCTATAGTCCCGGCTCGCAATGCAATTACCTGAATTCATCACCAAGGTCTTCAGTGAAGCTGCATCAGTGGAGCCGAGAGCAGAATTTGTCCTCATTGTCTCCAACACGTATCTTTCAATAGTTCTGTTGGTAATGAAGCAGAGATCAGGAGCTAAGCTTTGCAGATTTGTGGCTGGGAGAATATACAAGAATATATGGCCACTGAAAGTGGCACATTAGCTGTGTTTCTAACCAGTCTTACTAGCCAGGCAGTAGTTAAACATGCAAACTGGTGATGCTTTATAAAGCTAAATGATAATGATCTTGGCATGCATAGTTGTTATTGTAGCACGTGATAATGTTACTTGGTACTAAGCTGAGTTTATGCAACACACATTGAGTTTTAAGGACATTAGGAAAAAAGGTGCTCTGAGAATGCATGCCTTATAGTGATAGACTCAGAAAGCTCAATTTATTTAGCTTAATAAAAAGAGGTTAAGTGGTGACTTGATTACAGCATGTAAATATATACATGGGGGATTAAATGTTTAATAATGGGCTCTTCAGTCTAACAGAGAAATGTACAACACAATTCAATGGCTGGAATTTGAAGCTAGATGAATTCAGACTGGAAATAAGGTCAGTATTTTTAACAGTGAGGGTAATTAACCATTGGAACAATTTACCAAGGGTCACGGTGGATTCTCCATTGCTGACAATTTTTAAATCAAGATTGGCTGTTTTTTCTAAAAGATATGTGCTAGGAATTATTTGAGGGAAGCTGGATAGCCTGTTTATACAGGAGGTCAGTGATCACAATGATCCCTTCTGGCCATGGAATCAACAGACCTCGACCAGCTAATATGTATTAAAAGTGCAGTTTCCCCTGTCTAGGCTAGGATTGTAAAATGTGTTACAATGCATCTTTCCCCCCTAGTATATTCATACCCTAACAGGACAATGAAAAAAGTTATCAAGCCCTGAGCACACTTGACATTCCAGCATTGCAGATGATATGAGAAACGTACGGAATTGTGTAATAGCTGGTATCTGCTGTCCTGCCCACTCATTTTTATTTCTGCTAATTGGTCTGCTATTGATCCTCTGCTTGGTATGGGATTCTAGCACACAGATTGGAAATTGGCAGCTTGAAACAGCTGGAGCCATCTCTCAAGGCTGTTTAAAATCCCTGATAATTATCATATCAGATCTTCTATAAGACAGGCCTCGATAGGTTTACTGGCATTATTCCACCTGGCAGATCAGATCTGAGATGGCTGGGGCATCTGTGTAGCCAGACAGGTCTTTTCTGGCATGTATACAAGTATCATGTGGTTCAGTGATGCAGTATCATCCATAGTAATGTTTCGGGGGGCTTTTATTTTGGTACTGTTACTTGAGTTCATGGACAGTGAAGAAAGCGAATGCTTTGAGAACTCATAATTTTTTGTTGATGTTGATAAAGAAATCAATTCTTCATTGTTCTTTGTAATAATAGGCAATGAACTGTTATTTTTAGTCAACAGGGTACTAGCCTGCAGCAGTATTCTTTCCCAGTAATATACAGTCTTTTCTACGGAGAGCTTTAACATTGGAACAAAAACAGGCAGAAAAATCATCTTTGAAACTAAGAAATAAGGAAATGGTCAGAAGAACTGCTGACTTTTACCTTCACTCATTCACACGCAGGTGCTATTAAAGAGGGAGTAAAAACACTATTTCTATTTTTGCTTAAATTTTAAAAAGTGAGGGAAAATAACTAATATTTGCTCAACAAAATCAGTTCAAAAAAAAATCCCCCAGTAACACATGTAATTATAAAAGCTGGAGATAATTTATTTCTCTGAATCCCCAGCTTTGATTGAGTCAGCCTGGAGATGCTGATGCAGAACTGCCTAAATACTGATTAAAATTCATTTTCCTGTGTTTTAGGAGTTCTCCATTAGCATCAAGTGAAATAACACAAGCCCACTGACTCATTGTCTGTTGGGGAAGCCGCAAGGACTGATCACTTGTCATGACCATGCTGTCTATAGAGTTAAAGCTGGTTATGAATTTTTCACCAACATTTTTTAATGAAAAAATGGCTTTTGACGTAATAGAAACTTTTGCCAAAAAAAAAAAAAAGACTGGGTTTTAGTTGCTGAACATGGGGGATGGGGTGGGGAATTAGCTTCTTTTTTGACAAAAATGTGAAAAAAAAAATAAAAGAAAGATATTAACAGAACTGAACAAAATTCATTTTTATGAAAAACTGTTGTGGGGAAAAGAGAAAATATATTTCACATCCAGCTCTACAGAAACCAGAATTTGAGTAAGTTCATGAGGCTCAGGTGTCAAGCAGGTTTTTTTAGCCATCTTTTACAGCTAGAGCATGACATAACAATCTGCTGTGAGTAAGCAAGCGGCAGTGCATAGCTGCAACATCTGAGGAGCTAGGCCAGAGAATGAATCGCATCTCTGAGAATCAGAATTTGTTCCCTGGTTCTTTCCCTTCCTCATCTTGCTGCCAGGAGCAGATTATATCCTCTTCTATTATACCCATATTTAAGATGTGAAAATGTAGCAAGACTCTCACTGAAAATGATCAGGAGACTTAAATTCCTGGAAAAAACATCTGTTAACTGCCTGCTTGCCAACTCCTCTTGTTTCAGTTTATATCCATGTTATCACTGATGGGCAACAATTCCCCCTAGCCTGAAGAGGGTGATGAATATGCATAACTTTACTCATGGGAATAGTTCCATTAATGATTCAGTATCTGAGTCCAAGGATGTACAATTGTCCTTTAAAAAGTTGCTGATTGCCTTACATAATTAAAATTCCCTTCCGTAAGTATTCCCTAGTCTGAACTCATGGGGAAGACAGAGGTAAATGAATCTATATAAAGCACACTTGGCAAGATTTTAAGGTGACCAATGTAAATCTACTCTTCTGTAGCAGTTTTAGCTTGTTTAACCTAAGTGACCCATCTCACATTGTGTATTGGTGAGTCATGGTAGGTGAGGTAATATCTATGATTGGACCAACTTCTGTTGGAGAGGGAAACAAGCTTTCGAGATTACACAGAGTCTAAGTCCTATTCTCCCCCCACCCTTTCCTTGCTGTATTATACATAAGTATGATGGCATCTGTGGCCCTGTTTTGTGTCTATTTTAAGTACTTAGATGGCCCCCAACACCTTGGCATCCAAGATGATCAGTGTCTTTCATGCATTTATCCCAACAACACCCCTGTGAGGTAGGGCAGTGCTATTGTCCCCATTTTAAAGATGGGGAACAGAGGCACGGAGAGACTTGCCCAAGGTCATACGGGATGTCTGATCACAATTGTCCCTTCTGACCTTAAAGTCTATGAGTCTATGGTAGAGCAGGAATGGACTGCAGGTCTCCCACAGCCTAGACCAGCACCCTAATTGCGGGATACTCCTCCTTATCAGATTAATGAGGCATTCAGTACTTCCCATTGAAGTCCAGAAGAGTGGATGGCTGTCGTCACCTTGGAGGATGAACTCCGCTCCTTGCCAGGACCAATATGTTATGTTATCTGTGTTATGTCTCAGCAGTTTTCAAGTGAAAACTCTCAAGTGGAACATACATAAACATCCCAAGCAAATGGGATTCTTGGTGCTTTTGGCATTTTGCTGCTTTAGACTAAAGCATACTAGCAGCGTTACAACAATAATGTTGTATGCAATGTTTTTGTAGGCATGTCAGTCCCAGGATATTAGAGAGGCAAGATGAGTGAGATTAATATATTTTATTGGACCAACTTCTGTTGGTGAGAGAGATGTGCTTTCAAGTTTACACAGAGCTCTTCTTCAGGTTTGGCATTACAATAATGCAGCAAATCACCACTTTGGATTTGCTGTACTACAGAAATGGCTTTGTGCATAGCAAAGATAATGCACCTTTCAGATACTTCACAAACAAGGAACAAGTATGACCTCTGGAATCAGTAGTATTTTTACACAGCTTGGAATTAAAATCATTGGGTTAAATGTTAGATTTGCAAGTTTAGAAACTACATTTTTACCCTGTTATGAAAGGGTGCATTAATATTCCATTTTAAATTTCTTATTTAAGGGGACTTAAAACCAAACAACCCCCTAAGGATTATTAAACCTACCAAAAAAAAAAAAAGAAAGAAATAGGAGGCACTTGACTGAACTATTTAAAATCATGAAATCTGTGATGAAAAATGACCACTTCTTCCAAGGTTTCATCATAATAAATTCTAAAAGACACCCCTCAACCCCAAACTGTTGCTTGATTAAAATTACAGAGCAATAAGTTGAGAACTCATGTGTGTTTTCTATGCATAGTCTCCCAACAGGGATCAAGCCATCTTTCATCCTTGTCTTGGATGAAAGATGGCTTGATCCCTGTTGGGAGACTATGCATAGAAAACACACATGAGCTAATGGCTAAAAGGGAGGATGGTTCAATCACTAAGGTACTATCCTGGCACTCAGAAGAGCTGGGTTTAGTTCCCTGCTCAGCCATAAACTTTCTGTGTGATGGTGGACGGCATTTTGTGCGCTCCCCACGGGGCACGCGGGAGCTTCCGGTTTCATTCCCATCGCACCACCGAAGAAGGACCCTCCGCCGAAATACCGCAGGCAACAGCGGCAGTCCATTGAGCTGCTCAATTGCCTGCCGCTGTTTCCCATGGCACGTCAGCAGAAGGTCCTTCGGCAGCGCGATGGGAGCGTGGGGAGCGCACAAAATGCCGCCCCCCCAAATCCTGGCACCCTAGGCGACCGCCTAGGATCGCCTAATGGAAGCGCCGGCCCTGCTCATGTTAAAACTACTAATTGCTTTGTCTTCACTAAGACTGTACCTCATGTTAGTTACCACATGTTAGGTAACATGAGTTAAGAATGCACCTTTCTCCCTCCTTCCCCCCCCACCCCAGTGAAAACAAGGTCTTAGTCTGTCAGTGCTTAGTTCTCCACTTGTAAGCTGGGGATAATAGCACTGCTCTACCTCACAGGAGTGTTGAGGGTAAATACATTAGAAGACTGTGACGTACTTAGGTACTATGATTTTACCCTTGTTAGGTACCCTCATGGCTCCCCATTATCAAAGTGAGAGGTATTTTCTTTGGAAGAATTTATGGGCTGGAGTTATATATAAACTCCAGCCCAGTAATTGACAGATTCAAACTTTTGGTGGTATTAAACAAAAAAGAAAATGTGATTTTTTTTTTTGCTGCCTTGCAAGTGCCTGTACTTTATTCTTTAATAAAGCCCTCCATTCTATTGTTGAGCTGCATCTGATGTGCTTTTACAGATATGATATTATACCCAGTCACTGTCTTAGCTGCTGGGGCAGACAATACCTATTTATATTTAGGTCAGCCTTGAATAGAGTCAGCTGGAGACTGAATCCAAAGTATTTCGCTCCTCTGGAAAGCTATTATTGAAAGCTTTTACTAGATGGTTGTTTAGATAGTTTGACTCTCTTTCCTTCCCTTGAAAGGCTGGACATTTTTCAGATATTCATAATCTTTCGCTTTCATCTTTTTCTAAAAATGCCTTTTTGTCCCTTTGTCATTTTCCACTAGCATGACTCCCCCAATCCAAACCACATTTCCATACAAATTGCCTCTCTAATAATTGCCCCAAACTAAATTTTCTCCACCTATCCTTCCCTTTGTAAGTTTCTCCAAGATAAAGCAATTGATCTTCTCCTTAATCATATCTGACTTCAACAGTGGCAACATGAGATGTTTGCATAACAGTCAAGGGATAATGTGATAGCGGTAGCATGGATTGTCAGGTCGGAGCTGCAGTTTGCAAAGGAGCAGTGGCACTCAGTTCCAATGAATACTGTGCAGTTAATGGATTTTGTTGTGTTACCCTGAGCCCCTTTCACACATGAACAACACTTCACACAGGTGTGTGCAATCAACAAAAACAAGTAAACGAGATAGAACCATTCATGAAATTGACATAAGTGAGATTAGGATAATAGATGACAAGAATTACTTAGTTATAACTACATGGCTCAGAGGTGTGAAAATCCACACCCCTGAGTAACATAGTTAAACTGACCTAATCCCCTCCCCCCATGAGAGAGCTTATCCCGCCAACATAGCTAGTGCCTCTCAGGGAGGTAAGTCAATGGGAGAGCCGATGCAGTGTTTTAAGTGTAGATGTGCCCTCAGAAGGAATTTCGTTGAAATCAGTAGTTTCACAACTCTTCGCAATATGAGATCAGAATTGGACCCAGTGTCAGTGAAAGCACAGAATTCAAGTGCAGCTGATTAGTAAAACTCTAGAAAACCTTTTTCTTTAAAAACCATTCTGTTTTTATAACTTTCTGTAACTCCTTTCCCTCATTCCTTATCATGAAGTCCATTGGATGAGCTACAAAAAATTCCATATCACTACACCAAGCCTCTGAGCTGGAGTTAGGGATTCACCCTGGTAAAGGGTTGGCAGTGTTTCCTCTGCCATCTTCTCTGGTGGTTTCCACTGCGGGGGAAGCACAGAGCAGCTTTAACTGCTGCCATGGTACTTCCGAAGGAGATGCTAAACTGCCTCACTCCCAGACAGAGCCACTTTCCCTGTCAATGCTGGTCCTTTGTCTGCTCTACATGGAGAAGCTGCAGTCACTTGGTTGCACTGTAATCTGCCTCCCACATGGAAAGTCCTTCCCATAAGGCAATCACAACTCATTCGCCTTGTTCAGTCCAGGGGCGGCTCCAGCTTTTTTGCCGCCCCAAGCATGGCAGGCAGGCAGCCTTTGGCGGCACGCCTGCAGGAGGTCCCCGGTCCCACGGATTCGGCAGCTCGCCTGTGGGAGGTCCGCCGGTCCCGCAGCTTCAGTGTACCCACTGCCGAATTGCCGCCGAATCCGCAGGACCGGCGAACCTCCCGCAGGCAAGGCAACAAAGGCTGCCGGACTGCTGCCCTCGCAGGGACCGGCAGGGCGCCCCACGCAGCTTGCCACCCCAGGCACGCGCTTGGAGCACTGGTGCCTGGAGCCGCTGCTGGTTCAGTCCCTTCTGAGTGATCGTAAGCAGCCTTTACTTGGCAAGTTTGTTCTCTTGGCTGTAATTGCCATGCTAATTATTATAAAATGTTCCCAGTTTCTTAATGAGTTTGTTTTATCAATACTTTAAAAGGAGAAATTTAAAGTCCTTTGTCAGTGTTTTTAATCACCAGAACTCGTGCAACATGATTAATAAATATCTAAGTGGCTTATTGTGTGAGATTTTTGTTAGTTTCTCTTAGACACCTGATAAGCTAATTTTCTATCAGCCTTATGTATTAAGGCTTTCAAATCTCCAGAGTAGCAGTAATTTAGTCTGTCCCTCAGAACATTGTGGTCATTAGTAAGTCATTGCTAAAGAGCCCCCGCCCCAGCCTCATTTCATAAAAATATTTTGATTGGGACAAAACTGTAAATCTCACAACTCCATTCTTATTCATTAGAATTTGCTTTATTTCAATCGCTTGCAGAAAAAATGAAGCATGTTAAATTAGATTGCAGTCTGTCACCTGTTCTTCCTCTGATTCTCCTTGTGCATTATCATCTCTGCCTGTTTTCCTTCACAGTGTATAAAAGTAGGGCTTGTTGATGCAGAAATACCGGTGTGTGTGCGCGCGCGTTAAACACCTTCATCAGGCTCAATGCAGGAGGGCCTTTTGAGTGATGAGAGATTAAACAGTAATGCCGTTGTCTTTTGGCATAAACAACATAGGTTGAATTCACGTTGGCAATGTATGCCATTTCCGATAAAATGAAGCTGACACACCACTCTTATGTATCAGTCAGTGTATTAGAAACCACTAGACGCTGGTTGCATGGAATTCAAAATTAGGTCTGCCGTTTCAGATTAACAGACTAATCGCAGTTCACTAGAAGGCTGCTCAATTTATCCATTTATTTTCCTGATGGTTAATGACAGATGAGTTGAAGGACTAAGGCCAGGAGGTCTTACCCTTGTCATTCAGGCAGTTGTGGTGGTGATGAACTACGCTGTCTTGTTCAGAGATACCTGTAGAAGGCCAGATCACCAACTGGTGTAAATTCACATAGCTCCATTGACTTCAGTAGAACTAGAATGATGAGGATCTGGCCCTGTGTATGTGTGTTTCATGGAGAGACCGTACACAGGACTATTTGGAATGCTATTCTTGGCTGAATGTGGTGCATTTGCTTCTTTTAATACTTCCCTTTTTAATATACAATTCCCTTCATTCTAATGCAAAATGGGTCCAATCCAGTGTCCATGGAATTCAGTGGGAATCCTTCCGTTAATTTCCATGAGCACCGAATCAGGTTCATTATCACCAATATAATGTGTTACCTGCCATACTGGAATCTCAGAAGAGATTTTGGAAATATGTGTATCAGTTTAATGATGTTTATAATACATCAGCCTGCTTTACTGAACTATGGGCGACTCAGTTCTGGGAAATAAAGTATTTAGAAATTACACCAAGAGGATTTGTAATGTTGTTGTAATTGTGTTGATCCCAGGATGTTAGAGAAACAAGGTGGGTGAGATAATATCTTTTATTGGACTGACTTCTGTTGGTGAGAGAGACAACCTTCCAAAATACTACCTCAGTCACCTTGTCTCACAAGGAGGATAGAAATACTGTAAGTCCCATCTATCAGTTTCCTTTAAAAATAATGTAATTGTGTTTAACTACTTATTGATTTTGATTTGTGCACTCATTCGGTACAGAGGAGCACCTGTTCTTTGCTTTAAATGCCCCTAATACTGTATAAAAATAGTTATAAAAATAGGCTCCCCCCACTAACCTCCTTTCCCATTAAAGTCCTCCTAATCCCTCACAGTAAGGGAGGAAAACAGAGCTTGCTTTGTAACTGGAGGCCAATCCATTAGGACTATTGTGGAATGGGAATGTGCAGAGGCAGAATGGAGCGTGAAGAGACAAGGCGTCAAGTGGGCGGAGCACTGGACTGGGACTCAAAGTCATGGGTTCTACCCCCAGGTCTGCTACTGGGTGAGCTTGAGCAGGTCACTTTGCCTCTCTGTGCATGAATTTCCCCCTCTGTAAAGTGGGGATAATGATACTGATGTCTTTTGTAAAGCATTTCAAGACCTACTGGTGAAAAGTGCTAGATGATGTTATAGAATTCATTCGGTGTCTCTGAATAAACTAGGCTGAGTGACATACAGGTCAATACACTTGATGCAGTGACTTCAGCTCTTGAGAAATAGAGTTGCTCTTGGGAGTTGAAAATAACTAAATTATCTGAATCAACTTAATTCTAAAATGGGAAATAAATAGTTTCTGTCCTGGTTTTATTTTCACCTAAGTGGTTTCTACCTGTTGATAACCCCAGACACTCACATTGTGGAAGGTCTTTCAGACAGCTAAGGTGTGCTGTTTCCAGAAGTAGTGTCCAAGTGGTCTAGTGCTCAAAGCAGGGGACTTGGAAGGATAATCTTGTGGTTAAGGCACTGGACTGTGACTCTGTAGATCTGTCTTTAATTTTTGGCTTTTCCACACATTTCCTGTGTGACTTTTTGGGCCAGTCACTTTTTGCCTCAGTTCATATCTCTAAATCAGAGAGGACAGTGCTCATCGGCTCCTACCTCACAGGGGTACTGAGGGGCAAAAATTATTAATGTTTCTGAAGTACTTGCGGTCCTGGATTCTGCTGCAGAGTCGTGCATTCTGCAGTCATTTCCACCCCTGTAAGTTGGCTGCTTGGAAGTTGAACAGGACAGTTTCAAAGCAAAAGTGGTTCAGCTGAGGTGGCTCATAAGCAGCAAGAAACAGTCAACTTCACACGTATGCTTCTGCCTCTGGACACTCTTGGTTAGATATTGCACCACCAGAAACCCATTTCCTTTCCTGCACACTCCAGAATATTTTGGACTTTCTACTATTGAGATGTAAGAAGAGCCTTGATGTCAGTATGCTTAAGGTAGACTCCTTTGCTACTTCTACAATCCAAGGAGAATTTGAGGGTTGAGATATTTAGAGCAGAGGTTCTCAACCAGGGGTACACATACCCCTGGGGGTATTCAGAGGTCTTCCAGGAGGTCCATCAACTCATCTAGATATTTGTCTAGCTTTACAACAGGCTACATGAAAAGCTAAGTCAGTACAAGCTAAAATGTATGCTGTATGCTGAAATGTAAGTACAATATTTATATTCCAATTGATTTATTTTGTAATGCTATGGTAAAAATGTGAAAGTAATTTTTCAATGATAGTGTGCTGTGACACTTTTTTGTGTATTATGTCTAATTTTTTTAAGCAGGTAGTTTTAAGTGAGGTGAAACTTGGAGGTACGCAAGACAAATCACACTCCTGAAAGGGGTACCGTAGTCTGGAAAGGTTGAGAGCCCCTGATTTAGAGAACTCGTAAATCAAGAGGCTCTTTCATTAATCTCTATTGCTAAGGTTTGCTATTCATTAGACAGTCCCACAGTAGGCTCTTCCTTCACTCTTCAGGTCCTAATGTGACCTTCCTTCGTGACTCTTTACAACTGCTTTCTTCTAAAAGAGCATTCCCAGCTGCCATCATTTTTGTTAGGAGGGTTGGTTACATGAGTTCTCTAGTCTTCCTTCATCACCCCCTGTATTTTTTCCTTCAGAAGTTAGCTTTGCGTCTCTCGCTGGACACAATTCTCAAGATGACCCCAGTGTTTCATCTCCATGAGACGGCTGTTCTACCTACATTTTGCTCTAGCCTGATATACTCCCAGGTTAAGAAGTTTTGACATTTTAGCTGCATTGCTCTCTAGAGTTAAGGAAAACAAAACACTAATTTATCTGTTTTGAGAGTTGCGATGAAGATAAAGAGGAATCAAAGGCTACCATTGCTAGTTGGCTACCCACTTGTATCCTTGTAGTTTACAGTAAGGCTGATAGACCCCAAGCTGTTGAATAGTTTCACTCTATGGGTAGTGAGAACCAAGGCATCCATCTCTGTAAGTGTAAGACAATGGCCTGGTCATCTCCTACCACCTTCATACATGCTGCTGGCTGGACTTTTCTGCATCCTAGGACACCTTCTTTGGGCACAGAGTCCTTTCAGCGAGAGAACTTCCAGGGGAATTCACTACACGTACTGACTGTCCAGATTGCCTATCAGAGAATGAGAGAAGAGAGACGTATAACAAGGGAACATTACTCACTAGTAATTGTTGTAGTCTGCTGTTCACTCCCTGTAATCCTGCCCATTTCACTTTTGAGACAGGGTGCCACTGCTATCCTGTTCTTCATTTTACTTTCAACCTTACTCCTCTGTATGTGGGGAGGGAAGAGGGGACCACCTGGTTTTATACAGAGAATGGTGCAGAGATGACCCATACCTGCCAATAGTGGGGAGGGGGGACAGAAGGATGGCAGCGGCTTCAACAGATGTTACTGAGTGTGCTCGGTCCATGTGAGCATGCTCAATACAAGCCAAGCAGCAAATAGGGGGCGGGGGACGTGATCCCCCCCACACACACACACACCTTGCATCATCTCTGTAGGGGCGCAGCTGTTTTGCCTCTTTGTCTCCTTGAGCTATTCCAAATGCCCATCATAGAATAAGAGGAAGTGATGACAATCATAATACTGGAAGTAACTTCCTTTGATGATGATTGTTTGAGGCAGTAATGTCCTAGCATTTAAAATCCTGTTGTTTTTGTTAATTTCTTCATGGTCCGTCTCCCCCCCCCCCCAATCTGGCTTTGTGCTCCTGTGTGTCGTATACACACCCAGCCGCAGCATGCTTGCTGACATTCACAGTGCACAACATGTTCATTGACCAGGGAAGCATTTCTGGTTCAGCGTTACATTTTAAAGCAAAGCACGGGTGAGTTTCTGGATACACTCTGGCTCCAATGGCACGAAAAAATCGGACCATTGGCTATGGAGTTTCTATTTCATTTACATTTTTATTAACATTGCTGCTTTATCTGTTCCTCCCCATTATCAAACCGTGAATTTCAGTTACATAAAAGCTGGTGTCATCGCACCCTCTTTGTCAGCAAGGTTCCTCCTCAGACTCCGTTACACAGCAATTTATAGCCCAAAGGGACTGGGAGATGTATAATTCCTTCTTAATTTCCATGTCTACTGCAGGCTGCTCTTCACTGAATCCAATTCTCGGGAATAAATATGTTTTTTTATTTTAAAATGGCTTGGATTCTGGATTCTTGGTGAATAGCTGGGCTGTTGGGAACAGACACAAGATTATTCCAGCTTCAGAATTGATGACAATTTTAGTCAAGAGAGAAAAATGCAGTGCTATAAAAATCCCTTTCAGTTTTTCTGGTCACTTAAAATATTGCGAGAAGAAATGAACATAGCAATTCTGGGTGAGATTGCCAAAGCTGCCTAGGGGAATTTGGACACCCACTTCCCATTCATTTCTATCTGGGCATCTAAATTTGTTAGGTCTGTTCTACACACACAAATTTTAAACTGGTACAACTCCCTTCTATTGCAGATGCAGTTGTACCAGTCTAAATGAGTTTATATTGGCATAGCTTATTCCTGTACAGGAAGGTATATAAGCTATACCAACATAAGTACTTTTATACAGGCATAACTGTGTCCACATTATGGGTGGTAGTGGTCTAATTATTTTAGTCAAACAAACAAACAAACAAACAAAAAACCACCTAGTACAAAATCTATGTGTAGCCCAGGTCTTGGACAGCTTTGAAAAGCAGTAGTTTGAGCATTGGCCTGCTAAACCCAGGGTTGTGAGTTCAGTCCTTGAGGGGGCCATTTCGGGATCTGGGGCAAAAATCTGTCTGGGGATTGGTCCTGCTTTGAGCAGCGGGTTGGACTAGATACCTCCTGAGGTCCCTTCCAACCCTGATATTTTATGATTCTAAGCTCACCCTCTGTTTCTAATTTTAATGTTGGCTGGAAGCTGGGTTTGTTCCTATGCCAACTTTCTGCCCCTTCTTACATGATCGCCTCCAGCAGGCCATAATTTCAGGTGTTCACTTGCAGCTGGGATTACAAGAGATATTGCCTCCCTTCGGTGTGTAGTTTTGTATAGGGGACTGGCTTGCTCATTTATAACAACTTTCCTTAGAAGATGAGCTATGCGATCTTCTCCTTTTGCTTAGCATGAAGAGTAGCCAAATATGTAGAGTTCAGGTTCTGATGCCTCATCTTTTTATGATGTGGGTAGCTGGTGATGATTGCGGGGTGTGTGTGTGTGTGTGTGTGTGTACAGTAACAATGCCAGAGGCCTTGTCTACACCGGCGACAGTGTAGCTATGTACTGCAGTGAAAAGCAGGGCACCTGAAAGGTTTGTTTTACTGGAGGGGATGGGAGAGAGACCCTTTTTCTCTTCAGAAATGTATTCCTTCAATCAGGATATTTTACCACTAGAAAACTTTCCTCTCAAAACCAGTGCCTAATCATCAACGAAAAGCCCCCCAAAGGGCTAATTATTGATCTGGGACATGAAGAATGTTTTTTTTTTTTTTCAACTGAAAATTTGACTAAGCACTTTACATTGTTACCGTGACTGTAAGAGATCCATTTCTGTCAGATACATCTGGGTCGTTTTATCCTGCTGTCCAGTTATGTTGGGACCATATGATTAAAATGTCAACTGACACAATAAAAAGTCACCAAAAATAACTGCTCTTTACGGGAGAGAGAAATGTGAGTTGATGAAATATCTGCATTGTTACGGAACCAGTGCATATTGTTCACTCTCTACCTGAGTTATCTTTAGGTGGATTGGCAGAACTCCGACACTGTCTGTCTGAACCCATCTGCACAGCTAGTTGCTCTGCTGCACACTGTCCTATATTTTTATTATATTTAAAAAAAGCATTTTTCTATAGCACGGACACTTTAGAGTTTTAAAGTCATATTGTGTGTGCGGGGGGAGGGAGGTGGTGGTTTGTAATTCAGTTTCTCCCCTCCCCTAATCCTTGCTCAGGTAAAATCCCAATGGGAGTTTTGTGAAAGATCTTCGTGATTTGGCTTATTGTTCTGAAGAGTTTCAGGATTTGTGGTAAATTTTTCAAAAGGGATTTCAATAGAGGTCAGGCACCTAAATACCTTTGAGGATCTGGGTCAAAGTGGCTTGAGCTCCTAAGTGCCTGTCACTTTTGGAAATAGGCACCTAAGTCCCATTGACTTTCAGCGAGAGCTAGGTGTGATGCTGGCAGACCAGGTGGCGGCTCATTCCGAGGTCCCTAAGCCTGACTGAACACAGACATATGCATAGCTGGAAACCAGTCAGACTCACCTGTGTGTTAGTCCTGTTAAAATAGATATTACATTTATAGAGATGTATTTTAATATTTGGACTTCACTAAATGCCTGTGAGTTGCTGCATGCATTGATCTCACTTATAATAAAATTAAAAAGTAAAGCTTTTGATACTGTCTCACATGACCTTCCCATTAACAAACTAGGGGAATGCAACCTAGATGGAGCTACTATAAGGTGGGTGCGAAACTGGTTGGAAAACCATTCCCAGAGAGTAGTTCTCAATGGTTCACAGTCATGCTGGAAGGACATAACGAGTGAGGTCCCACAGGGATCAGTTCTGGGTCCAATTCTGTTCAGTATCTTCATCAGTGATTTAGATAACGGCATAGAGAGTACACCTATAAAGTTTGTGACAATACCAAGCTGGGAGGGGTTGCAAGTGCTTAAGCTCTGGAATAAATTGCCCAGGGAGGTTGCGGACTCTCCATCATTGGGGATTTTTAAGAGCAGGTTGGACAAAAACCTGTCAGGGATGGTCTAGATAATACTTAGTCCTGCCATGAGTGCAGGGGACTGGACTAGATGACCTCTCGAGGTCCCTTCCAGTTCTGAGAGTCTATGATAATTAAGGCTACGTTTTAGTCATGGGTATTTTTTAGTGAAAGTCATGGACAGGTCACGGGCAGTAAACAAAAATTCATGGCTGGGACCTGTCCATGACGTACTATATACCCCTGACTAAATCTTGGGTGCTCTAGAGCAGGGGGCGGGCCAGCGGTGCGGGCCCCCCACTGCTGATGGGGAGGAGTTGGCGGAGCTCGCAGACTCCCTATCTGGCTCTGTGCGCCTCCCTGGAAGCAGCGACATGTCCCTCGGCTCCTAGGTGGGGGTACAGCCACGGAGGCTTCATGTGCTGCCTCTGCCCCAAGTGCTGGCTCTCAATGGCTGCCTGGCCACGCCTCTGTCGAGGAGCTGAGGGACATGTCACCACTTCTGGGGAGCCCCCCGAGGTATGCGTCGCCCAGAGCCCTCACCCCCTCCTGCACCCCAACCCTATATGTTAACCTACTTCAACCTGGGAAAAAGAAATGAGTTGTTAAACCTTTAGTTAGTTTAATATAGGATTGACTAAGAGCATTATCTTTGGTGCGAGATCTAAGGTACAATTAACCTGGGGTAAGTGACTGGTCCTTTGGGAGTGGGAGTAACCTGAATATTGTGATTTTTGGGGTGAGGAACCATCTATCACAAAGGCAAGTTTGCCTGGGCGGCAAGATAGACTGAGTACCCAAGGGGATTGTAGTTGACTCCATAGTTAGGCTACTGTAGTGCTTGAGAAGTTCACACTTGATACTTTGGTTGCAGAAATCTAAGTATAGCGCTCACAACCAGTGTGTGCCCTGCTTCCTGACCGTCTGCCTGAGGCTGGCACTCATGGTCATGAGCCACTCCAGACAGCTTGACACTAGACTCCAAACTCATTTTTGAAAATGTCCCTCTTGGTTCAAGAGATTTAGTGTGTAAATATTCAGTGCTCTACTGTGTGTTTTTATTATTGGAATGAACACAATAAAATATATAGGAACAAAAAGTGTGTGAGGATAAATTCTTTTGCTGTCCACTTTTGAATATGTGCAGGAAAACAAAGTGGTGGATAGAAAATATGTTTTCAGAAAAGCATTTATACAGACACTGGGGGCAAATACATAAAAAGCATTTTGGCTGAGACCAAAATGACAGCAGCCGCCGTCTCAGACAATACACTCTTTTACTTGAAGACCTAAAAATCTACATGCCTTTCTGCAAGATGCCACTGAACCTTATTAAAGAGCAACTAGTATTGATTAAACATCAGTCTCTGTTGGTTAAACAACCTGGCTGTTTCCTCAAGGTGTCTGTGTCCTTTGCACTGTGGTCTCAAGAATCCTCATCCCGCTTCCAAGCAATTCAGCAAGCTGAAGGCCAGGATCATACTGATTAGCCAGCCTTGTTGCTTTATTATTTTGGCAGGCGACCTTTCCACTAGTTTAGAATGTATCAGAGAGGAGGACATAACTGCTTCAGAGGGGAGTTGTTCCTTCATCACAAGCACTGGGGTATGCTCTCTAGTCTCTTGTGCTGGCAATAAAAGAAACAGAGCCTGTTAAGAAAAAAAACTATCCTTTGTTGGTAAATATTCAACACAAATATCCGTTCTTAAGTAAATGTCAGTTCTTAATTGGTCTACATGAGGGATCACCTCTCACCCCGTGCCACACTGCCACAGCTGCAGTCAGCAGGGATGCGTGAGTTGAATCCTCTTCGTTATAAAAGAGAGGAGGTGGCTGGCAGGGCTTTCTCTGTGATGCTCCAAGACTCTGGAACTTGCTCCCTATTTTAGTTCACTATACTCCAGATTTGGTGGTCTCCTGGACACTCTGCACTAGGGATTTTGGAGAAGGCTTCCTGAACACCGAAGGGGATGGAAAGGAGTTGTAGTAGGAAACTGGCTGGCTCAGCTCCTGTTGAATTGATGATTTTAGTGGTGCAGCGAATTTACATTGTATTGTTAATGATGTGATAGGGCACCTAAAGCTTTGGATAATCACCTTTTTAGTAATTATTTAAATTTAAATAAATCCAGGTTAAAATCTTTAACATATTAGCGGCATGGAGAGTTGGGGTGTCAGATCCACTGCCGCTGTAAATTGATGTAACGCTGTTTAAATCACCAGATGAGCCCCTCTGCTTGTGCCCATAACCTCTCCTGCAAATGTCAGTAGCTGGGAGAAGTGACACGGCATTGGAGGAGAAGTGAAGTCTCCAGATTGCCATAATGTTTTCATTCTGTGACAGTGCTGGGGGTGGGCAGCCTTTGAGAAAGTGGGAGCAGAATGTTCTGTCGGTCAGATGAGACCTCTTCTAATTAAAGCAAACAAAATAGAAGGTTTGTTATAAGTGGTTTTTTTTTAAAAGTTGTTTACTGAAAAGAAAATGGACCTAAAATATATTAAATTTGGGTTAACGCTTTTGAGCATCTCATCAGATAAAATAGAAAGGGCTGAATGTGCTCCCACCAGATTCATAGATCCTAAGGCCAGAAAGAAACACTGTGGTCATCTAGTCTGACCTCCTGCATAACACAGACCGGAGAATTGCTCAGAAATAATTCTTGTTTGAACTAGAGCAGATCTTTTAGAAAAACATCCACTCTCAACTTAAAAATTGCAGTGATTAATAACCCTCACTGGGAAAAATGTATGCTCTATTTCCAGGCTGAGTTTGGCTTTCTTTCTTTGTTTCTCTTACTCAGTCTCTAGTGGAGCTTTTAAGACCTTGATCCAGCCAAGTACTTAAATGCTTAACTTTTAGGACCTGAGTAGTCCGGGTGACTTTTTACTAAAGTGTCTTTTGTCTTGTCACCTCTGAAGCAGTTATATACTTCTCAAATATGTGTTAGACTAGTGAAAGGTCACTCATGGAACTGCTCTGGTGTTTAAAATTAAGCACGTGCTTAAGTACTTTACTGGATTATTTCCTTCAGTAACAGTTAAGGGGATGTGGCTTGGTCATGCTTTTTTTGTTGGCTTTGCCCTATGATCTTGAGTTCCTATTGTTCCTGCAAGGGTCCTTATGGCTCTTATAGGCTGAGACTTTCAAAGCTACTTAGGGGATTTAGGCACCAAATTCCCTTTTATTTCAATGAGAATTACATATTTGGATCATTTAAATGGGGTTGACAATCTTGGCCATGTAATGTTATATTGCTGGGATACTCTTTATGGGTTCATTGATTTGTTTTCCGTATTGCACTTCTTCCAGGAATTACTATATTGATTCCTAAAAAAAATTAATAAAATAAATTACCAGCAAGATGAATACAGTGAATTATTGCTAGAGTTTGGAAAATACTGTGTGTTTTGAGACATTCTTTGTTGTCTATTTTGATAGGCCTCCTTTTGTGATTCTGTTGCTGCAAGTGAAACTGATGTGGAAATAGCTAATTCAGTAACTGTGGTAACCCGCATCTTCCCTTTCGAGACATGCACCCTCTTCAGTGTTGTCTATGCAAAGATTTCCAGGCTAGTGCCACGGAGGCTCAGGAAAACATTTTGAGAAAGCCAGATTTATGTGAAAAGAGAAAACAGTTTAGTTCACAAGCCTTGAGAATTTTTAATTTAAAGGAAAGACATTCATATGGAGAGGGAGAAACCATAGCCTGGTCAAGGCTGACCGTGCACTTAGATTACTTCACATCAGAGTAGTGGGTTGTGAGTCTCAGATTTTCCTACCCCTACTTGCTGGAGCATGGGGAGTAGGAGCAGCCGTGGCTGCCCTGCAATATATATTTTTTTGACCCCCATAACACTTACCAGTAGTGTTAGTGGCCTTCCAAGCCTGTGATCTAGGAGCATATACTATACCATTATGACTGCCTCCAGCATTGGAGCATTAGCAGAGGGGACGTGAGCTTCAGTCACCATTTCTCCTCCAAGCATTCATTGTAAAGGCTTCATCACTTGTTCCCTAAATGTTCCCAGCCTGTCTCACCTCTGATAGATCCCTAAGCGCCCAGTGCTCTGCTTTCTGAAAACAGCACTTAAAACTGATTTATTTTCAATGGTCTTTACCATAAAAGAAATTGGATCAGCAGAGACTATTGTGATTCAAGCTAGCAGCTGGCATGAAATATGGGGTTTTTCCAAAATGGTTTAAATGGAAACTAATCCATGTTGTTCATGCCAGTCTTTATTAGAATCCTGTTTTCTCTCTCTATCATAGAGATCACTTAGATGGGAGGCATGAAATGAAGGTGACAGCACTGATGCCGTTAAGGTTATGTTAAACAATCAAAGAATAACCCTGTTATACAGTGGTTTTCAGAACTTGCACTTTGTGGGCAGTGCACGCTTTTTAAAGCTCACTTACATGCTTCTTTAAAGAGCAAAGGAATAGCTGGAAAAGGTGTTGCTATGAAGGTAGCACAACTCAAGCTACAAGCTGTGAATTTTGTCCTGGCAAAACTGTGTTAACCTGTGGGTTAGGGTTTCCGTAGCTGTACTCCTGCCAAATATAGCTAGAATTCCATCTATGCTTTCCGGCCATATTAGTGTGTCTGCATCTTGGGTGAAATTATCCCTGGGGCAACTCACATTACATTCTGTGGAATCTGGCCCTTGTTGGCTTCTACGTGGCTTGTTCCATCTTTCTAATCCAACCCAGGTTTCCTAGCTATTTATGCACAGCATAACATGGACCAGCACAATGACTGAGATTAGCATGATGTGATAAATTCACTGAAACTGCAGTCTTGAAACCACTTTGCTGACAGGGATAAGCAGAACATCATAGCCCACAAAAGCTTATACCCAAATACATTTGTTGGTCTCTAAGGTGCCACAAGTACTCCTCGTTCTTTTTGATCATACACATAGATACTGGTTACCTAAGCGAATCTGACTTTGTACATATGATCAGAAAGAATGTACTTATTTAGTACTAATATAAAATTTGCCACAGTTTTGTTATATCCTATATGACTGTTTCAATCACAAATGGGAATATTGTTGAGCAATACTGCTGTATATACCCGATCAGTTGCAGATATTTTATCAGAATTTTTCAGGTTGGCTTGCAGCACTTTATGGCCTGCATCATGCTTCTTAGTGAAGTGAAAATCCTAGGAAAAGGTGTCTCTGGGACAGTGACATGCCTAAATAGACTAACTAAAATATGACAGGTCATTCACTTGACAAAGCTAATCCAAGCATCAAGAAATGAAGTCTCCTCATTCTTTTCTAAGTAATTTGTTTTGCTGTTTTCTATCAGGCAAGATGATGAGAAAACAGTTAAATACAATGGAGAATATTTCTAATCTGCATTAGTAATTTGCACTGAATTTACTGAATTATGACAGGTAGAATGTTAATACAGTATTACATTTATAGAGATGGAAAAAGGGTGTAGGGGTGTGTGTGTGTGAGAGAGAGAGAGAGAATCATGTGATAAATTGCGGAATCACGTGATAAATTATGGGACTGTGTGATAAATTGCAGAGCCATGTGGTAATTTGTCATATACTTCTGACTGTCTTACCACCTCTCTGCCCATTAATCCATCACATCTGGCACTTACTCAACATTTTAAACCCTGGAGCAGTTTCATACACAACTGCAACTTTTTTTTTTTAAGAAATCTTTCCTCCTCTCAAATGTGGAAAGTCCCCCCTTCTCTCCTTCACAGGGGCACAGGATGGGTGGCATGCAGCCATACACCTGATACAGCTTTTCTAGACATGTCGCACAGCTTTAAACTCTGATATAGCACAGCCTTGCAGAAATACAAATGAGCTTTCTGCCACTGGAAAATGGGTTGGTCCCATCTTTATAACAGGACTCAGTACTCATTTGTAACTGTGGGAGGGCCCAAGAAATGACTTTACTCTCCGGTTGTGAAATTTTCAGGGGCAGAAAAGCTTCTTAGGGCATTTTTAGACATTCATATTGCTGTCTTTGAAACCTGTACAGTTGGTATTAATGGCACCTGGTTTTATATGGGCGGTGGGGGGAGAGAGAGAGAAAGAGCTCATTCACTTGCAAACAGAGTATAACCTGTTTTTAGAGTACCTCTAGTCTCCCTAATATATGACTTATTTTATGACAACCTTAATAGATACTTAGATTATTAGTTCTCTGGGGCAGAGACTAACTGGGTTCTGTGATGGGCCACTGGAAGCCATCATAATACAAGTAATATATAATAAAATCCACATGAAGAGTTTGTGCTGGTTCTTACCTTTACAGCTTGTAAGTTCAACAATTGCCGAATCAGAATAGATTAATGATCCACATAGTCCAATATGTTCTCTACTTGGATGCTATGGCAGAAGGCATACAAGTCTTATAAATATACCAAATTGGACTATCGGGAGATTTTTTTTTTCTGACATCTGATCTCTATGTTGGCTGAAAAAATGTACAAAATTTCAGGAAGGCATTTAAACTCTCTATTGAATTCCCCTCTTAGGATGCTGTTTATTCCAGAAATCAGGGCTGGCTCCAGGCACCAGCTCAGCAAGCAGGTGCTTGGGGTGGCACGTCGGGCTCTTCGGCAATTCGGCAGCAGGTCCCTCGGTCTCTCTCGGAGGGAAGGACCTGCCGCCGAAGAAGAAAGCGGCATGGTGGAGCTGCCGCCGATCACGGCTTTTTTTTTTTTCTTCCCGCCTCTTGGAGCGGCAAAACCCCTGGAGCTGGCCCTGCCAGAAATATCCTGATACTAATGAATCATGGCACAACTTGCCTTTGTTTGGCTGGAGTATATAAATTACTGACATGTAGAACTAAAACCTCCTACAGTTTCAAGTATCAGAGGGGTAGCCGTGTTAGTCTGGATCTGTAAAAGCAGCAAAGAGTCCTGTGGCTCCTTATAAACTAACAGATGTATTGGAGCATGAGCTTTTGTGGGATGGGTTGCATCCGACGAAGTGGGCATTCACCCACGAAAGCTCATGCTCCAATACGTCTTTTAGTCTATGAGGTGCCACAGGACTCTTTGCTGCTCCTACAGTTTCATTATCCATGTTCTGTATGGGTGGGGGAGGGAATATTGGTGTGTAAGTGTGTTAAAGATGCAGCTAACATGTCTTTGGAATCACATTAGCACCTGTTATGCATAGATTGTTCTTTACAGGGCTATGCCAATTAAATTGAGCCCTTGGTCTTATGTTGCTTCTGTTAGTATTTGCTATCTTGGCAATATCGCTCCAAAACCAAGACACTTGGTCTAATCTAATATAGTGGACGGGTGAGATTGGTGATTGTTGTTGGTGTCAGTAATCTAGGCTGGAAATGGGCCTATTTGAGGGTAGGTTACATCATAACTGATTATTAATGTTGAATAAACTAGAAACTACCCCAAAGTGCCACACTCGGTCTGATTACTTCTGAACTGTAGTGTCCAAAACCTAAACCTGGAGTTGAAATTTACAAATGGACTCCTACCCTTTACAATGGACTGAATACCCTCAATTTCCTTTACGTTTTGTAGTTCTCGAAGGTGGTGGCTTTTTTTTTGTTTGTGTTGACATACTGGACTCTAGATATCTCTCACTGTGCTGATAGATGTAAATTTGAGGCACACTGAAGTGTATCCATATTAGATCCCAGTGGATCACAAATAGAGAAACACATTGGTAGAAAAAACACTCGTGATGACACAGGCTCCAAGCGTGCTTGTATATCTCCTCTTACCTCTGGGGACTTGGCTAATAGTGATTGCACTTGGGTTTTGATACAATGGACCAAATTCTCTGCTGGTCATTGAATGTAATTCAGTAATACTACTCACTTACTGCTTTTAGAGGTTCTGATTGAAGCAAAGGGAATACAAGATAACCCGGTCATGCTTTACTGAATAATACATTTTTTTTAACATTTAATTTTATTTGGTATATATTAAGTTCATGTGTGAGTGGTGAAGGGGAGAACAGGTTTCTGTCAGTGAGATGAGTACAGGAGGCATAACATGTCAAGGCTTTGAACTGTATAGATGGTCTGAAGTCTTTGTTTGAAATGTGAGCTTTAAAAAAACGAGATATTTCCACTTGTTAAATTGCTTCTGACCTAGATGTTGTAAACTCATTAATCCCACATACTTCATAATATGCATAAAAATGTCAGCTCTTTCCCAGCTCCTCAGCAAAGATTCCATAGCTAGTGCTGTAGTGAGATGCAGTCTAGTGGGTACTAGTCAATGCCCTGTCGGGTAATCCTGAAAAATAATGGGGAATTATTAGAAATATTTATTGATCTACAGTTTACAAAATAAGTGACCAGGTACATTTTTTATTACTTGTTCTCTTCTTTGCTGATTTACAGAATTCAGTGATTCACAATGGGTTTTGAAGTACTGATGCGGCCTGCATAAGGCATAGCATCTGAGAGCCTCACAATCTTATTATGTATTTATTCCTACAACGTCCCAGTGAGGTGAGGCAGTGCTAACATACCCGTTTTACACATGGGGAACTGAAGCACAGAGACACTAAGTGACTTGTCCAATGTCTCACAGGGGGTCTGTGGTAGAGCGGGAACTTGAACCCAGGTGTCCAAAGCTAGTGCCCTAACCACTGGACCATCCTTTCTCTATCATTATTCTATATAGATTCTTATATATAACCCTCATCTCCATTGTATCTGAGCCTCTTCCATTAGTGCATTAAGTGACATGACTAACATCTGTTGTGAGGCTTGTGCTCATTTTCATACTCTGCAGGAAGAGTATTTTGTGCATGGTGTAATGTTTTGTTTTGGTAGGACTTGTTTTTATAAATGTCCAGGCTGCTATATACCGGTATTTGTTAGAGAAGGTAGATTGAAGAAGGCAGAAGGTACTGAGGCTTGTGATGGTCTTTTCTTGCTCTGGGAGTTGATTCCACACACTCAGACCCAACCCCTAGAAAGCTTTGTCTCCTGTACAAATGAGTTTTATGTTAGAAAGTTCCACTGTGCCTGGAGTTCTTGACCATGGCCCTCATCCCGGTGCTTCAGGTCGTCTTTTAGATATCTTGGGTGCGCCTTGAAGATGAGGACAGAGATTTTGAACTTGATTAGATGTACTATGGGAAGCCAGTATAGAGATCGGAGGACAAAGTGTCTCATTAGTATGAAGTAGGGTCTGATCCAATACCTGCTGAAGTCAATGGGAGGCTTTCTGTTGATTTCACTGGGCACTGGGCCAGGTGAGTGGATCAGATTTTTCAAAAGGCTCAGCACCCATAGCTGGGGCCAGATTTTCAAGAGCACAGCTCCCATTTAGGCACCAAAATCCATAGCCAGGTTTTCAAAAGAGCTCAGCATGTTCCATGCACGTCAGGTCCTGAAGGGTCACATTGGTAACTGCTGGCTACTGATCTCTTGAAAATCTGGCCACTCTTATAGATGTCAAAATAGGAGCTGAGATTTCTTGAAAATCTAGTATTCAGGATCTTCTCCCATCCCTGTGACTTCTCTGATTGTTCCAAGATTTGAGAGACCTAGGGCAGTCTGTGGCTAGTTCATTTTCAGGTTTAAATTAAAAAAAATAATCATTGTCAATGTAATCTCATCTCTAACCTTCCCCCATCACTTGCTGTTAGAATGTAAGCCATTACAGTCCATTGGTTTCTGCCTCTGTATGGGATCTGATTATCTTTTTTGTTACTGTAATTTACATAATGATGTAATTAGCATAAATTGCTATAATGATGGTATAAATAAAGACTGCCAGAAAAAAATCTGTAAAACGTTGATATCTCATCAGAGAGGTTCAGTCCTGCTAAGCCTTGTTATTATTTTACCTCATTAAAACGCTTTCAGTAAATAATAAAACACACAATTTCCCCGTAATCAGCTTCATTTCAATGACTAATGAAATTTCTCTGGCATTTTCTCTAGTAGGTCATGCTGTACAATCCTCTCTCCCACAGAGCTGTAACTCTTCAATAGTACTATTGTGTTGTATTGCCATCATGACAAAGAAGGCCTCCAATTATGTAAGCCTCCATAATTTAGCCTGTACAATAAAGCCTGTGTGGTCCTGAGATCTGTTGCTCGTTCAGAACCCAGGAAGAAAAGGTCCCTTCCGATGAGCCAAGTTTTTAAACCCCTTCTTTCTATACTTTTCTGTAGGTATGTGTGGATTCAGAGGAGTTTATTTACTTGTTTGGGTAGCAAAATGTGAAATATTTATCTGCTAAAACTAGAGCTGAATGAATAATTGATTTTTTTCCTTCAGATTAGAGAGGCTATTAAAATAAAAAACTCAGTAATAATGGGGGATTTCAACTATCCCCATATTGTCCTGAGGTGAATATGTACCCAGTCAGGATGCAGAGATAAAGTTTCTTGACACCTTAAATGACTGCTTCTTCAAGCAGCTAGTCCTGGGATTGGATGACAGGGGATGGATTGCTTGATGATTACCTGTTTTGTTCCTTCCCTCTGAGGCACCTGGCATTGGCCACTGTCGAAAAACAGGATACTGGGACCTTTGGTCTGACCCAGTATGGCTGTTCTTATGTTCTAAGTGTGCTGGATGTTTCATGATTGCCAGGTTTTTTTGTACAAACATTAATTGGCTAATCCCGACAATCCTATGAAGAAGGAAAGCATAATTACCCCATTTTTACATATAAAGAAACTGAGATACAGAGAATAAATGTCTTTGATTTGCCTGTGGCCACTCAGCATGGCAATGACATAATCTGGAAATGGATTAGTGTTGTTCTGTCATACAGATAGGTATAAAGAATGCAGAGACCCATGTGTGGTTCCGGCAAGGGACACAGATAATTTGTGCTACTTCCGTGTGAAGGTGAGACCTACAATTAATTATTTCAGTCCTTTATTGGCGTTCTAGTTTCTAGTCCAATGCCAGTTCACAAGAGCATTCTATGAGTGTTATGTATGCTCTTGCTTTTATATACACATGAAAGCAAGCCTTGTGCCTGTAGTATTATGTGATGCACTCATCCTGTCTCATCATGCTGAGAGAGAACAGAGGAAATGTTGGCTGTTTAGAACTGGCAAGCTACCTTCCCCATTTGCTTTCATACTCTTTTAAAACTCTCCAGAAACATTATAACAACCACCAGAAACCCATAGCAGCAGCAGAAAATGAGAACCTACCTTAAACAGTGACTGGGTTTGTTACTTTCTCAATAATATCCTTAACTTCTACCACTTTTACAGGAAGGAAGCACTGCTCCCCTTTCAAAGCAGCAAATCCCCGCAGAACAGGTGGGGCTGCAACATGGTGCTATGTGTGACGTTAGAAAGTGCACATTTTCTGTCACTGACTTTCAAAAGGGTTTCATGGTCTCCTTTCCCTCTGAGACAGATGAGAAAATGTTAGAGACTAGAGATTGTACATTTCTGCTGTCCCAGGATTTAACAGCCTTCCTCTACAAGAAAAAGAAGGTAACATAGTTAGCTTGTTGTGTGTGGGGGTTCCCCCCCCCCCCAGGGATGCTGAGTACTCACACCTCGAACTGAAGTAATCCTCTCTTGCTTGTTGTGGTGCTTAATTAGTTTATAAAGTCACTTGAGAACCTGAAATGAAAGATGCTATGCCAGAGCCAAATGGTCTTTTAACTTTGTTATGCTTTGATTGTATTGTAACATGGCCTTTTTAATCACAAGTCTGCTATAATTTACAATGTCTCTGATCTTAAAAATAACTTACCTCTTCTCCATTCTGCTTCTAGTAAGGGAGGAGGGAAGAGCTGCAGAGCCCTGTGGTGAAATTATTAACGTCCCCTCCCATCATGCGTTGTGACTGATCTGGGGCTTCTAATACTCTCAAATCAAAGTTCCCTTTCAGCACATGGGAGGCTTTAGTGGTTTGCAAGATTTGGAACAACCATCTTGGGCAATGCTGGAGAGAAAGGAGAGTTCGCGTAATCGAAGCAAGGGTCATGAGAGGAGCAGACTGTAGGAGGAAATGAACAGGTTTAGGAGATAAAGCAGAACGTCTCTGTTCTTGTACCAGAGTTCTCTGTAGCTTATGTTCAGGCATATACCAAAGGAAATGGATTTTTCACCCTTAGTTCAATGCCTGGTTGGTTCTACAGATTGTTGAGTCACTAGACAAATAGCAAACTCTACTTATTAAGGTGTCAGGTCTTGAAGGTTAAATTCATTTTTCACTGTTTGGATTATTTGTCTTCAAGTCAGGTGAAAATCTGTTGCTGGAAAAGTGTGAGGAGACAGGAGAAGGGGCTGTATCAGATCATTTTCTAGGTTCAGAGACAGAAATAGGTCCCTCCTGATGTGACTGCCGCTTGAAGAGACTCAACTGTCTCAAAGACTCTGTAACCTCCTGAGTCTGTGATAATGATGAGACCCCAGCTTGACTGTGCTGGCAGACTCTGGCTGAAGGGACATAGGGTGGGGGTCTGGGCATCAATTATTTGTTAGTAATGTTTATAGTAAAATAGGGAAGATGTATCATGATCAGTGGAGTGAGTGGGTCCATGTTCCCTGAAGGGACTGTTATTCACACCATTTGTTCAACTTGACCTGCATTCAGCTTCACTCTTTGCTAATGAAAAAGGGACCCCACCTTACAAGCTCTTGAAATCCTACACCGAATACTATCAGACCTTAGTTTCTGTCCTCTAGCTGCTTTTAAATGGCTTTCGACAAAATTTTGTGTTAGGTAAAGTTAATGTGCTGTTTTAATAACTTCAGAAGCTCCCTTTGTTGGAAGCTCTAAGAACATAGTAGCAAATATGGAAATAAAGTGGACTTTTAGGGTATGATAATCCCTGGATGCTTTTAGGAGAACTGCCTGCCCTGCAATAGAAACCAATATAGTACATCCCAGTATATTAATGTCGGGTCAAACAGTCAGTAGACTTCACCAAGTAGAGACAACAGTGAGTCAAGATAACTTTAATTATTTGCTCTCCAAAGTACTTTAAGAAATGGGTGCTGTTTCTTTTCCTTCTTTCAGTTGGAGCAAACAGGCAGTCAGCACAGGGCAGAGAAAATCTAGTCAGAACTACGGAAAGAGTTCAGAGTGTCTGAAGGTCCCTGCTTTGGCTACTTCTGCAGCTGCACCTTAACACCTACAGTCTCTGGCTGGTTGCTCTCTGCAGTTTTATCCCAAGCTCACAAGGCGGGGGGAGAGTGTGTGTGTGGGGGGGAGATCTGAGATTCCACTGTGTGTGTGCAGGGGGGCAGGATCGGAACAGGTGGATCTTTTCTTCACAACGCTTGACTGATCACTTCTGATGCCGATGTCTCCTAACTGCCATAAACCACAGTAGGGTGGAGTGTCCCTTAATGTCAGCAAGTGGTTGGCCCCAGGTATAAATGTGACAATCAAGCTGACAACAGAGCTAATCAAATCCCATCCTACAGCCGTTTCCTAGATAACCAACACACATAGCTAGAGAAAAGGAGCTGAACACTGTGCGTGGAGACCAGAGTGCACCTTGGCAGCTCTACTTTTAAACGCTTTTAAGAATAGTGCAGAAAAGCAGCCCCCAAAATGGACAATGTGATACTCCGTTTATCCTTACTGGGTTTGCTCATGGGGAAGGAATTCTTAATGTGAGACACTCTCTTTTCACGTGGGCTTGAGGGATTTGTTTCCCCTAGGCTTACCAGTAGAGACCCATTCGTGTCCACCTATCATCACTGTCACAAATGTTCTTCCATCCTTAATATATTGCTACCCAGGCAACCTGTTTGTGATGGAGCCAGCCGTGGGCCCTTCAGGAGGAGAGGATGAATGCAATAGTCATTGAGGCCCTTGGTATATATTTGTCTGTCTTTTTTTCTCTCCTTTTCCTCCTTCCATTGTGGTTGCTAGATGGAAAGACATTTCTTGATGCTCTGAGCAGTGTGAGATTTTTTTCCCCCTCTTCCTCAGCAAGGCCTTACAATCTGGTTGTCTCCCCCCATCCCTAAATGTTCAGACTTTCCTTAGCAATGGGAACAGTGCAAACAGTTTCTCCAATCCATGATGTGAAACCATAGGGCGTCTGCAGATTTGTGTCCTGCTTGCCTGGCCACCAAAATAGATAGGTTCCTTTCCTTTTAGAACATGCATTTGGGGCTCCTCTAAAAATGGAAAGTTGGGCAGATTTTAATTTCGGTTGAGTCAATAATATGTAGAAAACCCCATTTCTATAGACTTTTGTACTCTCAATTCATTTGATTAAAGCACACAGTCTGTTAATGTAGCTTCTGAGATCTGTTCCCTAACCTGAAGGGTTTTATTAAGCTAAGAAAGAAAATGATTTGCACATGATCTGCGAGGATTCCCTCCATTACGGAGGGGAAAAATGAGGATTAAATTTAGATTTACCCATACCAATGTCATAATCTACCTGCAGTAGAGATGGATGACAGGATGATTACAGGAGACCCATCTACTACTGCGAATTTACATTGTCTGAGAGTCTGTTTTGATCATGGAGATTTACAAGTTTTGTCCCTTAATGTCTGAGAACAGAAATAGTGCAACTTTGCTGTAAAAGCACCATTTTAATAATAATTTCAAGCACCATTTCAATAATAATTTCAGCACAGCAGCAGACATGGTCATTAAGGCATGGATGGAGGATATATTGCATAATGCAGCTACTGGTCTGTCACTTGTGGAATGTATGAACAAAAGTGTTGTCGTGTAAGATTACACCAATGGTCCATCTAGTGTTCTCTCTCCTTGAAAGCAGAAAGTATATAGAGGAAACTACAAGAAATCCAGTAATGGACAATTATGGAATAACTTGCAACAAGGGAAGTTTCTTCCTGACCACCGCAAGTTAGTGATTGGTGTATGCCCTGAAGCATGAAGATTTACATTGAAAACAAACCAGAAAACTCTTCAATTTCACTTTTTTTAATAAATTGGATGGTGAATAAGCATTTAGATAACTATCTATTATTAAACCTCTAGGCTCCTAATCACATTCAGATACATTTATATAATGTGTGTCCATGTCAAAAAGTACATTAAATTGTTGGTTTTCCCTTTGTGATTGGATTTTTTTTTATATCTAACTCTGAGACTAGACTATAACTGGATTCACTGCTCTTCTGTTACGTAGTGAGTGTTAAAGCTGTATATTTATGCAAATTAGGGGAACAAATATTCCAGGGATGCTGTATCCAGACCTCAACCCCTTTGCTCACAAATGTGACAAGTGCTTTTAGTATAAATAATTGTCTTTTACCCCTGTAGGTTAAATAAGACATGAGAGAAACTATCTTCTATAAAATATGGCGTGGTTGCTATCAATAATCTGTGCTTGTTGATGTTAATGGCACTATGGCCCTCATCTGAAGCCAGTGAAGAGGCTTCCCATTATTATTGTTTCCAACACAGTAGCGTCTAAGTAGTTCTCCAACAGAATTCAGGGCCCTATTGGGCTAGGTGCTATAGAAAAGCACAATGAGAGACAGTCCCTGCCCTATGAAGCTTACAAGCTGAATGGATGAGACATACAAGGTGGGAGAAAGGCAGTAATATTACATGGGAAACTGAGGCACGGAAAGATTTCGTGACTTGCCCAAGGTCAAACAGGAGGTCTAATGGGCTCTTCAGTCTAGCAGAGAAAAGTATAACAATCCAATGGCTGGAAATTAAAGCTAGACAAATTCAAACGGAAAATAAAGTGTACATTTTTAATAGTGAGAGTAATGAACCATTAGAACAACTTACCAAGGGTCATGGAGGATTCGACATCATTGAACATTTTAAAATCAAGATTGGCTGTTCTAAAAGCTCTTATTTAGGAATTATTGTGGGAATGAAAGATTCTGTTGGATGTGGAACTGCAAGACATCTAGTCCATGCTTCTGCTTAATCACAGGATTCCCAACAGAATTGTTTCAAATTTAAAACCAGACTAAATATCTTGTCTACACATGGAGCTATTTAGGAATAGCTATTGCACTTTAAATCTGAATTAACTTGTAATTAACTTGTAGACAAGCCCTTAGTGACTCATCTCTACAGATCTCTTTAGACAATCAGATAGCCAAATGCTAAAGTGCTAAGTTTTTTATTTTTCTCCCTTGCAGGTGAATTATATAGAGCCTCTTTGAGAAAACAACGATTCCCTGCACAAGGCAGCATTGAAATACATGAGGACAATGAGGTGAGATGCTTTCCTGCAATATAGCTTTGTTGATTTCCTGAATCTGAAGACTAGATGCAGAAATAAGTGTTGATTACAAAAGTCTAACTAACCCAGTTACATCAATACTTTTATCTGAATGTTCCTGAGAACCGTATTCTGTTACAGCTATTTTATTTATTTGTTACACTTTATACGTTCATTAACAGTAGGAGAATATATATACACAGAGAACATGAAAAAATGGGTGTTGTCATACCAACTGTAAGCTTGGCTGAAAAACAGACACATTTTCCAAAAAGAGATTACCAAGTCCATTTAGTGCCACAATGTAAAGACCTATGTTGAAATGCAGATTTAATAAAAGTATACGTAGTAGTAATAGAACATAAATTTGGTTTCTAGAAGAAAGAACAGAAACTGAGCAAATGAACAACTCTCTCTAGAAGTTTTTAGCTAGCCAGGGTGTATCTGTCCACACAGTAGTTACAGTACAGGCATCAGTAGCGCAAATTTCACCACTCTTACCCAGCCTGACCCAAAGCTCATTGAAGTCAGTTGTTCCACTGACACCTGGCACTGGCCACTGTCGGAAGAGAGGATACTGGGCTAGATGGACCTTTGGTCTGACCCAGCATGGCTGTTCTTATGTTCTAAGGTAAAGCATTCTCTGTCAACTTTTCAAAGCAGACACGTCAACATATAGGTCTATCACTGTTTCACTGATATGTTTTTCATTCCTTTCCAGTAAATGGAAGTGTGTCATGAATGTTTTTGACTTTGAACAAGAGGTCCCCGACCTAAAAAGGTTGAGAAATGCTCCACTCTAACCCCTGCTGACGTAGAGTGTTGTTGACCCAGAATTATTTTTCTTCTCTAGAAAATGTGAGGATTTCAGTTTAAACCTTTCTGACAAATCCAACAAAATGAGATTAGTTTAGCTCCTGATACTAGACATTTAGGCTGCCTCAAGATTTTGGACATCTTCCCATCTGGATATACTGCCAATAGCATTTGTTGTGCATAAAACCATTCATAATCTTCTTTGGATCTGACTTCTACATCTAAGCCTCAGGCATAAAAGCTTCTACGCTAGAGTGTAGTGTGCTGTATCAAACTCGGAGATACTTGAATGAAATTGATTTTTTTCCAAAATAAAATATACAAAAGATCACTCTGAGCCTGAAAATACATCACTAATTGTCTATGGAGGTTGACACCAAGTGCAACATTGCTCTCGCAAAGCCTGTTCTAACAAAAGCCTATTCAAATGACTATTTCTTTTCTTCAGGAAGGAGCTCAGCACAGGAACTGTAAAACTCACGTCCTTATTCTTGTCCTACATGGGGGCAACATCTTAGATACAGGAGGAGGGGACCAGAACTGCAAGATGGCTGACATCAACACCTTCAGTTCCGTGTTTGAGAAGGTGACCCGAGCCCATTTCCCTGCTGCGCTTGGCCACATCTTAATCAGGCTTGTCCACTGCCCAGCCATCTGTCTGGAGGCTTTCTCTCTTGTTTCCAAGTAAGTTCATTTTCATTCCAAGGGACAGCTTTGTAAAGTGTGGCCCTCCAAGGTCTATGCTATTCACAAGCTTTTTTATATGGTTATAGTGCTTTCATTGGCCAGGCATGGGATAATGCAAGTCCTCCTTACCCTCTTGCCCATTTAATTAGTAAGGACATGGTCCTGTCCTTTTCTGGATGGATGCGGCAGTAGAAAAGAGGGTTGTAAGGTGACTCTGCCTTCCCATTCAGCACTCAATGGTAACTGCAACTTTGTGCTAGGCTTTCCATTGGTGCCGAAATACTGTGGCTCCCATGGGAAGGGGGCATACTGCTGGCTCAATAAGTTGGTTAGGTCCTTGGCCCTAGTACGTGGGCTGTGATGTACAGGTACCATTAGCTACACCCTAACATACGTCGTCTCCTCACCCCTTGGCTTCCCACATCCATCTTACATTGGGTTGGCAAGTTAATTCCAATGACTGATGTGTCCCTAGCTCCCACCCTCAATAGTTATTCAGCTCCTGGGGATATAAATTGGGATTCATCTCATACCGTGTGACTAGTAGCTATGATGTGGACAATGGATTATTGCTTGCTGTGTTTAGACTTGAGTGTGGATTACATCATGAGCCGTTTCAGACCCACAGAGCCCAATCCTGAAGTCATTGCTTACGGAGGCTCAAAAAGTGACTCCAAGTCCATGTAACTGCTCTTTAGCTGTAATATCTATCAGGGTGGGCATGGGAGATTTTTGAAATCATGTAGGCAATTAAGGTGCACAAATACCTTAATTTGTGCACCTTAATTGTGGTGCATTGTGCTCCTTAATTTGTGCACCTTAATTTAGGCATTGTGCTCCTAAATCCCTTTGTTTCGAAAACATACCTTATGGTCAATAATATCAGTAAAAAAATGTTTACCTGGCATCTATGTCGAGAAACATAATGTTACCCATACATCCTTTGACACTTAAAAGAAATGTAATATGTACAAATTGCTTTCAAAAATAAACTCCCGCATCCCATAAGTGGGGAAGAAAACAGGCTGGATGAGCATTGATGTTCCTTTTCTCTAATATCGGACAACTGCTGTGAATGATCCGCAGTCGCTGTTTTTCTTGCTTTAAAAGCTATGACTGCCAGATCTGCGTGCCAGTGTCCCAACTGGCATTGACAAATCTAACCTCGCATGCTTGTTGTTTAGATGCTGCAGTGCTGAACACTATAGAAGAATTTGGTAGATAATTTTCATTGTTTAAACAACTAAGATGGTTTATTGCTTAAATTGGTTTAGGAATAAAGTGGAAAGAAAATTCTGAGGAGTTAAAACAGTAATTATGATTAGCTTTGACGAACTCTCCTTAGCACTGGAAAAGCAGGAAGGAAATAGCCTTCAACACGTTTAGTGGCTTGTGATCAGCCTTGTTGCTGGGGAAGAATTTAAATCTGAACTTTTTTAAACTCTGTAACATAACTAAAACACAAAGGCATTATAGTGTCTATTCACCTGCTAATGGCAGTTAATGTAACCTCAAAATGCTATAGTGTTTTGCAGTTCAGCATTCATTTATCATAATTAACTTAAGCGACTGCAAGATAAAGCAAGGGTTTGAATGAGCTATTAAGATGCTTTTTCAAACACCTATTGACTTTGGACGATGAAGGTACTGGCCTTACAAAGGAGGATTTGGTAGCATGAGAGATACATTGGGTCTGATGGATTTTTCTTTCTTAACAGATGCTCTTGCTAGAGGATATAAATGAATATGGTGCTTGGGGCCTGTATTTATATTAGAGAGGGTGCTTCTCATGTTGATCAATTCTTGGTCTATAGAGCTATGAATCTGCAGTAAGTAGTTTCTGGTGCCTGATTATGAATATGCAGCTCAACTCTTAGACCAATAAAGTTAACCTTTGAGTATCATGGGAATAGATTATAAAGTCACTTAATTGTTTATAGAACAAACATTTGCTTTTGACCTCTACTTCTTCCTTGTTTGGGTGCAGTCCTGATGGAGTGGTGTGATGGAAATACCACAGCCCAGGAAGGCATAGACTTTTTCAGTGGATTATTTCCTTGTTATGAAAGAAATTTAGTGTGCTGAAATGAAGGATGTTCTTTCCTAGTCTATTTTTAGTTAATGGAATGCATGTAAAGCCTAATCCAGCACTTGTTGAGAATAATAGCAAAAGACTCCCACTGATTTGAATGGATACTGGATACGGCCCATAGCTCCCATGAATTCATTGAAGTAGAATGGACTAAACAGCAACAACAAGGTAGCAAAGCTTCCATTGACGCAGCATTATGGTATTCAAATATTGTGGACATGAGCACAGTATGCTGGAATCTTGAGCTGGTTTATTTTTTTCACCAGTGGGAATGCCTGACTGCTTTGCAAAACTCCATTCCAAACACGTTAAAATGGCTTTGCTATGCAAGAACGTGTGGGCTGGAATCTTGGTCTCATGGGTGGCTGTTGTGCTGCCTGGCCATCTGTTCATTCTGCCCTCTGCGTAGGGGGGCGTGTTGGAGGTGATAAGGGGAATGGGCATGTCGAGGAGAGGCTAGTATGATTGCTGCAACTAGGGAAGATTAAAGCAGCCCTTAGGAATTAGGTTCTCTCTGCTCCAGGGAATGATGGATGGATAGATAGACTAACCAGTTTCACTGTTGTATCTAGCTACTTTGAGGTCCTTTTTTCGTTGTTTATGTTGAGAAAAACACAAAAGATAAACAAAGCCCCAGTAGAGAAAAGCAATTTTGTTCTTTTAAAAATCAGTTTTGTTAACCAGATGTTGTTAGTAACATAGATTAGGAAACTCGGGTCTTAAAAATAGATAATTTTTAGCTCAAGTCCATCCTTGGAAGTATGCCACACAGTCATCTGTCAATGTAAACTATGCACAAACCCAAATCGTTTGTGGACACTGCATGACATAAAGTAGTGTCCATTTTAAAGATTGGGTGTAAAGCAGAGACCAATTTGTTCCTCCCTTACATTTCTAGCTGCTAGGTCCAGTCTGAGGCACTGTTCTAAAGGAGAACCACATTACTTTGTATAGTTAGCAATGACAGGGCTTTCAGTTTATAAAGTGACTGAAATAAAACATTAGTTTGTAATTTTTTTTAAAAGAATCTTTCACAAGATAGTTTAGTTCCTGCCCATCTTTCTGCAGGGCAAAATATTATGCCTGGTTTGTACAATTAATCTATCAGATCATATTGTCGTTAAAGCCAGTAGCTTTCTGAGATTTCTGGTGGGAATTCTTCTGTGCAGTGAAAATCATTGTGCTATAAAACACATGCATAATATTTCAGAAGAAAAACAAGTCACCATGAAAAATTAAATGCAACTTTCAGTGAGATGATAGTCAGCAATTACACCTCAGAGACAGGCTTAGTTTAATATTTACTGCACTCTTAAAGCAAAAACCAATCTTCATAACTTGAAGCTGCTAACTAGACATTAAAAATGGCCACATCCTAAAGTGCCCATTCTATGTGCTCATATAAAAATGTCTTCCCCTAGAATTAGTTTATCATGACTATTAACTTAAGCATTTATCATAGTTGTAGTAGTAATAATTCCAGATTCGTGTTCTGTTCAACAATGCTGTGTGATGTGAGAGAAGACATCCAGCAGCTCCTTAGAGAGAGGAGAGCTGGCCTTTGTAGTTAAGGCACTGGCCTGGGATCAGATGATCTGGGTTCAATTGCTGGATCTGCCACAGACTCCCTCTAGGGCCTTGAGCAAGTCAGTTCATCTCTCTGTGCCTCATTCCCCCACAAAATTGATTAATAGTGATATAAAGCAACTTCAGTGGACTTCGGCTCCTAACCTTAGGCCCTGATTCTGCAAAGGGAAGTTAATGGGACTCGGTGAAGGAGTAACAGTCCCCTTGTAGGACTGGGGGCCTAATAGCAACCAAGTAACAGATCTGATTTTCCTTTCCCTCTCTGCCAAAACCAGGGCTGGCTCCAGGCACCAGCATTCCATGCAGGTGCTTGGGGCAGCAATCTGCAAGGGGCGGCAGTCTGTGTGGTTTTGGTCCCCAAGCAGCGCGCTGAATTGCCGCCGCGGACTGCGGGGACAGTCTGTGTGCCGTTAGGGCAGCACGCGTGTTTCCGCGGCGGCGGTAATTCGGCGGCAGCCTCTATGGTCAGCTGCCCAGGGCGGCGCAGCTTCTGTCTTCCACCTGAAGACAGAAGCTGCCGCCAAATTGCCGCCATCGCAGAAACGCGTGTGCCGCCCTAATGGCACACGGGCTGCCCCTGCCGTCCACGGCGGCAATTCAGCGTGCTGCTTGAGGCGGCAAAAACAATAGAGCCGGCCCGGGACAAAACCATCCTCCCACGTGACACGCCCACACTAAGCAAACTAAGGCAAAGGGGGGCCAATCCTGCCTTCTTAGCATCTGGTAGAAAAATTGCCATTGAGTTTAGTAAGGTTGGCTCTCCTATCATTGTAATGGTAATTGATTACTTTCTCCTCAATTCTATTAATGTATTTCTATTTGCCTGTGACATTAGACCAGGCAGTATTCCAAAAAGGAGGCTAGCTGTGTAAATATAGAATGTTCACTAATGGGTTTAATTAAAACCTTTAACAACCTCTTCACTGTTTTCTCATGGTCGGGTGAAATGAATTCAGAAATAAATGATATGGCTTTTCTTTGGTTTCATCCACAAAATCACTTTGCAATTATTGTCCTGGGACTCATGTCAAAACATATCCACTTCCCTAATTGCCCTTTTTTTTTAACTCATTATTTTTGCAGCACTGGAATTCATTTATTAAACGACAGAAACTTTTCAAGTAAATAATTAGGTTTTTCCTTAGTCTTGAGCTCTTCTGTGCTCATAGCTTTTTGTATGCAGTAAACAGTATTTTCTAGGCCAATTTGACTGTAAACTCTGGGAACCATAGTCTGTTCCCTTTAAGAAAAGGAAATTTGTGTTTGATGCAAGACAAAAGGAATGCAAATAGAGGGTGGGGAACCTGGCCTTTTCGGTAATAGGTTAATCCAGTATCTGTAGAGGGCAGAGGGGAAGTAGATAGTATAGGAAATACCCCACCCATACTATTAAATCAGAGGTGCAACCCAGGGGCCCAATTTCTATTCTGCTACTTTCCTTTTGTGTCACTCTGCAGACACAATGGCTAGAAACCCAGTGTAGCAGACCAGCGGGGAAAGTCCCCTGTAAAGGGGGAATCCCTGGGTGAAATACAGTTGGTATAAATTGCCACTTCTGGGGTATAAAAATATGGAACATCCAGAATGATCCTGATCCCATGTAACTGGACAGCTGGCAGTGTGCACTGAGCAGCCTTACAGATTTCCTGGGACAGCTACCTCAATAACGGGATGATCCTGGGAAATTTGGGCAGGTGGCAACCCAGTGCTGGCTGAGCCCCTTGGGACCGTAGGCAAGGGTGTCAGGTAGAGTCACTCCTGAGTCTGCTCTAACTTACGGTGGAGGCCGACCGCAGAATCAGAGAGTAGTAAGAGTGACAGAAAGCCCTCTTTGGCAAAGCACAGATTGGCCAAACCTAAGAATAAGGCTATTTAAAAAAGGCATATGATGTAATGATTTACCTGTTGTAAACAGATGCTGTTTCTTTGTAACTTACAGATACCAGCAAGTCGATACTAGAATCCTGATTCTTTAACCTTCAAAACACTGACTACTGCCACTTAAGTCACAGGAGATTTCTTTTAGTAGCTGCTGGTATTTGGTCTCTTACCCATATGTTAGCTAGCCACTAGGGGACATCATCATTCATAGCCACAAAGCCAGTGCTGCTGAATGTCTTGTAACAATTTAAGCTCTTGTGCTGCCCTGCCTGAATCCTTGACACTTGTGCAGTTGTATCAAGGGGATCCAAAAGTCCAGAAACTTACCTGCCAACCTTTAGCAACTAAGGGACTGATCCAACGCCCCTTTGCAGTCAGTAGAAAAACTCCAACTGACTTCAGTGGGCATTAGACTGTAAAAAGGCAAAATGTCATTATTTAAATATCTCCTTTTAGAGTTTGTTTCTGATTATTGCCATGCTCTGAGTCCGCAACCAACATAATGGATGGACCATTTTCTATCCATACAAGATAATCAGTGTCACAGTAGTTTATATCATAAATACTATAAATGAGCAAAGGGATGAAGTTGCATTTTTTATAGTTGACTTGTATTGAAAACAGAGATATTTAGCTTGCCAGAACTGTTCTTTATTTATTCAGCTGATCACATATTGGAACCTGTGCTTGAAATGTAAATTTTATTTTTAATGAACTTAAAGTAATAATTTTGAGACTGCTCTGTTGTGGAAGATATAGGGAGGAGAATCATTCTGGTCAACAATTAATATATTGTGGATGAAAATGGTGGCTAATAGAATTCTGTATATAGGGGCTAGATTGGTATTAAAGACTTGTGCCGGTGTCATTAGAAGAATAAAGGGAGAGCCAATAGGAGTTGGATGCCAAGTTGTCATTTGTGTCTTTGAAAATCTGTCGTCTCTAAATGAGGAGTAGCTGTTATCTAATTGAACCACCTGTAAATCCAGGTTTAAGCTTCCATCCTGCAAAAACACACAAGCATATGATTAGCTTTCTGCATACAGCTATGCTTGAAATCAGTGTGACTGCTTGTGTGCGCAAAGCTAAGGGCATGCTCTGTGCCTGACCATGGCATTAATACCTACAGACCTTTGTTTGAAAAGAATGCTGGTGACTAGCTAGCAACCCACTATGTATAACTGTCCTGTGGTGTTGTACGCAGATCATGAGACTCCCACTGTTCCTTGGAAAAGATACAATGGGAACAAGAGCTGGTTGGAAAGTGAATTTCCATCCCAGGGGAAATTCTGATATGTAGAAACTGGTTTTCACTCTGAATCGGAATGAAAAGGCAAAATTTCTTGTGGAACAGAAGCTCCCAAAATTGCTGATTCAGAAACATCACAATGTTTTGTTTTGATAATGTCCAAACATTATCATATAGTATAAAATAATAATTATAAATGTAAGTCAAAATGGAATGTTTCAAACCTATCAAAGCAAAATGTTTCCCTTTGACACTTCTCCCTTGAAAATTCTACCAGAATCGATACATTCCCACAATATATTTCAATTTTGACAAAAACAGATTTTTTTCCAGTAGAAAACTGTTCCACCTAGAAATTTTCAACAAACTCTAAATGGAAGCATATATACTTTTCTGGTTGAAGTGGGTAGTGTATGCCAGTATCTCTTTGATATTGAGCTATGTTCTTACTTTGTAAAAACCTTCCCTGTTGAAAACCAGAATCCTAACAGAATGTTACCACAGTAGAGACATTCCACTAAAATTAATTTTAATTGTACCCAATAAAGCTGAGAGAGGTTTTTACAAGACTCTCTCCTCTACAAGGAGCTTACAGTCTAAGTATAAGACAAGAGGCAACAGATGGATACGGACACCAAAGTATCTGAATTAATAAAAGTTGTCAGTGTTGGATGGGAAAAAATGGCTTGTTGTTATGTTCTTGAAGATACTAAACCACGATGGAATAAGTTTAGATGAAGGGAAGCAAACAGAAGGTTGGTAGTGCTGTATATTTCATTCTGTCTTGCTTTCGCATTCTAATCTCTCATTCAAATGCTTCCTCTCATATTCGAAAGAAGACACTCTGTGTAAGAGGGAAAGCTTGTCTCTCTCACCAACAGAAGTCAATCCAATAAAAGATACTACCTCACCCACCTTGTTTCTCTCATAGCCTGGGATTAACACACTTATAACAACACATCTTCTCATAGTCAACATTTTTATTTTACGTTTAGCACTATCAACAATAGCAATCCATTTCTGAAGCCTGAATTATGTGACACCTGACATGCCTCAGTCTTATTGGTCTGATAGGAGTGAGTATTAAAATTTAACAGTGTAAGTAAAGTATATTCTCATTTCGACCAAACTGCTGCAAACTGATCCCTATGCATTGCCTCACCGCTTGCAAATTCGTACTATTTTCCTATATTGAGTGCTTCCCCCCAGTCTCTGTGGCTTTGTAGAGATAGGTCTGGACTGTGGCCTCGTCTGCCCTGGCCATGCATTCTTTACTGTATTAGATCTGTTATGAAGCACAGTCCCCACTCTTCAGTTTCTCCCTCCTGTGAGCAAGTGGGTGGTGAAAGGAGGGAGAAACAGAATAACTGGAATCCTCCGATTCATGAGGAATGTAGAAAATGGAGCCCTTTCACGATGCAGAGTAAGATTCTGTCATCATTCCTCCCCCGAGCTGCCCCTGGTTTAAAGCACTTATACTCCGCCCACTGTTCAAGGCTAGGATTGCCAGGCATCCAGTTTTCGGCCAGGACACCCGGTCACAAAAAGGGACCTTGGCGGCTCCGGTCAGTACTGCTGAGCGGGCCGTTAAAAGTCCAGTTGCTTAAGGCAGGCTCCCTGTAGCTCCCAGAAGCAGCTGGCATGTCCATCCGGCCCTAGGTGCAGGGGCAGCCAGGGAGGTTCTGCACGCTGCCCCCAACCGAGTGTTGGCTCCACAGCTCTCATTGGCCAGGAACCAGGGCCAATGGGAACTGTGAGGGCGGCGCCTGCAGGTGGAGGTACCACCTGGCCACCTAGGGGACGCAGGGACATACCGACCGCTTCCGGGGGCTGCTGAAGGTAAGTGCTGCCCAGAGCACGCACCCCCTCCTGCACCCTGAACCTCTCAGCCCCATCCTGGAGCCCTCTCCTGTACCCCCAACCCCTCATCCCACCCCATAGCTCGTACCCCCAGCTGGGGCCCTCACCACCTCCAGCACCCCAACATCCTGCTGCCCCAGCCCTGAGCCCCCTCCTCACCCAAACTCCCTCCCAAGGCCTGCACCCCACACCCCCTACTGAATCCCAAGCCAAGCACAAAGCCCCCTCCCACATTCTGAACCTCTCAGGCCCCATCCCTAGCCCGGAGCACCGTCCTGCACCCCTCATCCCCAGAGCCCACAATCCCAGTCGGAGTCCTCACCCCCTTCCACACCCCAACCCCTTGCCCCAGCTTGGTGAGAGTGTGCAGGGGTGGGGGAGAGAAGGGGTGGGACAGGGGCAGGGCAAGGGTGTTCAGTTTTCTGCAATCAGAACGTTGGCAACCATATTCAAGGCTGAGCTTCCAGGGACAATTCTAGTCCATAGATACTTAAGGACTATGGGGGCTGATTCTTATTTGTGCTGCATCTTGCGTGTGTTGCTTACACCAGTGCAAAGTGGGTGTAAAAATACTACCCTATTGGGTAGCTAGCATTCCATACTCTCTTTGTACAGGTGCAAACGACTGAACAAGGACAGTGGTGAATCAGACTCTATAAAACATTCATGATACCATTCGTTCATGCATCTTTCAGCACTTATTGGTGGTCTTTGCAAAGCACAGCTTCTGGCCCAAACATTAGATTTGTATATTCATAGACCAAGGCCAGAGGGGGACCACTATGATCATCTATTCCAACCGCCCATAGAATTTTCCCCAGAATCTGGATTAAAGCATACCTTTTACTAATGTACAGAGTGGAATTCTGTAGCACTGAAAAAAGCCCCTAGAAAAAGAGGTGCTATAGAATGATAAGGCCTGGTGATTTAGAATGCCTTTTATGGCACCCTTAAATGTCTTCTCTAAGCCAGCATTCCTGAGCAGCTAACCAGCCAGATGCGATCTTTGCTGCTTCCTAATGGACTCTCAAAGGACTTGGGTTCTGGATGATGGAACAGTGTTGTGCATATATTGAAAAGACAGGACATCCATACATGTAACCATGTTAGGCTCCATTTGGTTCTGTAAAATCTCCACAGTGAATGTGAAATTGAATGGAATCTGATAGAAAGCACCTAGATCTTCTGCTCTCAGTTGTTTCTTTCACCAAAGGGTAAAAACAGTGTTTTTTTTCGAGCATGCTGTATTCATGAGACTAAAACAGATGAAAAAGCTGATCGTAGCCTTTTTCTACTAAACTGTAATGTTATATCTACATGGCCCTGCAGTCTGCGTCATGAGGATGTGAGTTGCAGTGCACGCTAGGGTGCTGTGTTTTCTAACTCCCTTGCATGGATGTTGCTGGTGCGAGCTAAAAGGTACCTAGTTTGTGGTTAGTGCGAGCTAGCTGCCTTTTAGTTCACACTAGCAGTATCCACATGGGGGAGTTACAGCATAGCATGCTGCAGTTCACGCCCTAATAGTCTGAACTGCAGGCCCTGGAGACAAGCCCTTCAATCTGTATAAACACAATACTGCATAAAATGCACAAAGACAAGTGAAAATGGTTTCTGCTTTATTTATGCCTCATTGTTCTGAACAATAATGTCTGTGTTAATATGGTAATTGCTACTGGAGAGGAATGAGGCCCAGTGCTTAGGGCACTAGTCTGAGACTGGGGGGATCCATCTTCAATTCACTCCTCTGCCACAGGCTGCCATTTGACCTTGGGCAAGCTATTTAGTCTCTCTTTTTTATGCCTCAGTTCCCCATCTGTACAATGGGGATAATAGCACCTCCTACCTCACAAGGGGTTGTGAGGATAAATACTTTAAATATGGCAAGTTGCTCAGATACTGTGGTAACAGGGACCATATAACTACCTGGAATAGTAAGATATGACTAATTTTCAAAAATTAGCTTTTCTAATAATAAAATGCAAGCCGGTTGATTTAAATGTAAGTTGTCCAGTACAGATATTCATAATATACTGCTATATACATCGATTTAGCAGAGTTGTGTAAAACTTTACTTATAAGTTACAAAGCAATCCAGAGTGTTGTAGATGCGGTGTATACCAAAGTAATTGACTAATGGAATTGTTTCAATGAATCCCTTGTAAAAATGAATCTTGCATTCTTTAGATATATCCACTCATCTTGCCAAATTTCTTTAGTAGATTTGAAGGCAGATTCTATTGTCCCTTTTTATTTCTGCTGTGATCTCATATTGTTTTCTCCCCACCCCCAAATTTGCAGAAGAATGAGCGCAAGTTATAGAAGGATTAATCATCTTGGTGCTGAAAAGACAAAAGGAACTTATTCCATAAAATAGTATTAAAAAAAAAAAAGGTTCCTTGGCACAGTTAAGATCACAAATCTCTTGTCATCCCAAAACCGAGTTATTTGGTGGCTTTCCTTACAATGAAAGATGCAAACCACTCACTTGCATTGACAACACATTTCTCCTTTAAGATGTTTATGATGGCTAAATACCAAGGAATACCTAACGGTAATCCATAGCTCAAGAACAGGTCCACCATCAATATTCCCATACCTCTCCTCTGTTTCATTTTTCTCCATTTTCTGTTAGTTTTGTCGGAGATAGTCCTTTTACCTAATCCAGGACTCGAAAAAGCAGTTAGCCTTTACAGAATAGAAAAGTATTGGATTAAATATCTTAATGGGAACTGTTCTTCCCTCATTGATACCTTGGAAGTTGCAGCTTTTCTGATATTTGGAAATAAACTAGTTGTTGCTTTCAAGCCGTTAAAGAACTTGTACGTCGTAGGCACTCTGATTTTTCTCTGCATGCATCATTAACAATGGTATCATCATGTATACAAACAAAGGGGGAAGAATTAAGATTGTACAAGCACCCCTCGCCCTTGCTGGCTTTTGAGTGTCTGACTTGGTAACCTTACCATACCATTGCTACTGGAAGCTATTTAGATGGAATTCCATCTGTAGATTATTTAATTGTTTCTGTGTCGTTATAATGTGCAGAGGTATGATACTGGCTGAAGGCATTCACTGCATTGTAAAGGCAGGTGGTTCTTTTAGCCCCTGGTGTTTCTCGCTCCATTAGCTCCTGATTGTATTGCCTCTTTAACTAAAGCACATTTGTCTTCAAACTAACAGACTACCTGACAACTTGATGTCAAATGGGCATTCCGTGTTTTGTGCTGACCATATAAAGCCATTCAACTGTGGAGATTAATGGAAGGAGGAGGCATGTATCAGGGTCCCAAAGGTGCCCTGGGTGATCACTACTTCCCACCACCCAACACAGATGTAATGAGGTTAAGTGGTGTCCGCATAAAGAAATTAAAACTACTGATTATTCCTCAAGAAAGAGTTTTAATGACTTATGGCTATAAATGCAACACAAACAAAATAGGAAAAGCAAAGTTAAAGACCAGCATTGAATAAGGAAGACTAGCACAAGTACAAGTAGTATTATACATCAGGTACTTACTACTATTTTTAATACTGCAGCATTGATATAACCTGAGATCAAGTTATTCCGACACCACCGTTTTTAATACTGTAGTGTCAGTACAACTAGAGATCAAATCAGCTCGCGCAACCCAGACTTCTTTACTCCGTTACTTTACACTGCATGCAACCAGACTATTTTACTTTAAAACCTTACCCTGCCGAGAATACGTTACCCTTTAGTTGACCGCTCTTTGCACTGGCCAGGTACAGATAGTCGGTGTAATTCAGGTTTCCTCGGTTTAGGGGGTGTGTGTCAGACGGTCAAGGAGAACCACATCCTAGACTAAGATGTGCACACACCCACCTGAGGCTCTACACATTTATTCTTATCTGCCTGCTGTGTTTTGAAGCAGGTCAACCAATCAGGTTAGGCCAAATCTTTAATGTGATTAGAGTTGTCGCTTTGGCTGAATAATTCATGCTTACTTATTTTCTTGTAACCAGTTGTCGTTTTAGTTTGATAAGTTATGCACAAGGAGATCACTTATGTCCATATAGCCCATTGTCTCGACTGGTTTGTCTAATAGCCAAATGTTCTAAATAATGGTCAATGTGGGCTAGATGAGCTGTGCCCGGGGGTGGGGAGTGGGGGTACAACTTCTCTCACTTTACGGGATTTAGCATAATGTGGTAACTGGTAGCAGAGCGTTTTGACCACAAGTCTGTTTCCTTTTGCAAAGCTTGCTTCTTAAAGCTAATTCTACAAGGCTCGCTTTGTGAAGCTTCCAGAAGTTTTAGGCCTAATACTGACAATACTATTGTTCTTTTTAAGCTTGACAACACTCTTGTTCAAATTAATCACATCAACTAGGATGATTCTCATAAAACACATCTGTATGTAAATGGTAACTGAGATGGATTATGGATTACTTTGCAGTAATTCAACTAGCTGCATTATGGTCCTAACACTCATTTAAGATCAGTCAGCTGGGGAAAACTATATGTATTTTGCACATCCCTATGCATGGTATTGGTAATGCCATTGCTGAGACCAAAGTCCATATCAATTGAATGATCAGTGCTGTATTAGCAGCCAGATTTGGTCTTCAGTATCTTTCTTTTTCAGAAATTAGTCTGCCTGCTGATCATCTGTTGCACGTGAATGCTCAGTTGTAGAAACAACAGATTTAGTTTTCCCTTTGTTTGTCTAAAACTCAGGAGTTATTTCCTGAGAGCACATCATAATCCTACCTTTCCACTGTCCCCCATTGCAAGGGATGATACCCATTTTAACTCCCAAAGTTATCAGTGTTCCATGCACATTTGATGTCCCTTCATTTTTATTACTGAAAATTATTTACATCAGAAGTAAAGAATCATGAAACTGAGGCTACAGAAAGAATCATTTAAACTAAAGCAATGGATGCCACAGCATCCTAGGTTTCCTGCATGACTCAGTTTTTTGTGCCCCTTATTTTGGGTCTTTGTCACATGTTGCATCCACATTGGGCATTGGCAAGTTGAGACGTATATTTGTACTTCTGTCCTGGGACCTATTGTGGTATGATGAGTGGGACTGGAAAAAGGAGGTCAGGTTTCAGGATGGACCTAGTTAGGTGTGACAGATGGAGCTCAGGAATGTGAGCTGGTGGCCAAGCGCAGGCTACAACCGGCCAAACCCAGGCCTCCCAGCATGTGATAATGGCCTCTATTCATGTTCAGTAAACATCTCTTTCCTGAAATTCTGTCTGCTGCCTTCTGCATTGCTTATTGCTAACAGACCAAGCATGAAGTCTTGGAATTCTAGAAGGCCTCGAAAGGAACCTGGCGTTATACAGTGGAATTTTCCCTACAGGGCAGGAAATGCTTTACTGGTCAGGGGAATTTTAAGATGATGCCTCAACCCGTGTAATTTATCTGGAAAGCCAAAATTAGACACACCACTTTACTCATATGGTGAACACTAAATTGAAAAGTTAGAAATGCACTCTGAAAAGCAGGGACTGGCTTTCAGAGTGTCAATAGTATGGCAGGACCCACACTTTGCAGCTCTCTCCATGCCCTGCAAATATGGCTGCAGTCCTGTGAGACAGTGCCATTAGTAAAACTCAGGACAAACCATATGAGAAGCAGAGAGAGAGCTTTCTTGGTTGGGAGAGCTCCAGAGAAGAACAGATTAGAGTGATCTAGCATCTAGCCATTTTAAGCTATCTGCAGGCTCCATTCTTTAATAAAGATTCCCCACCATAACTGGAATGATTAAAAAAGAGAGAGAAGAGCCCAATATTCTATGAAGTCCACCATGGAGTTCACTCTGCAGAGGTAATTTACTTGTGCAGCACTTACATGCTACAATGATGGGTCCTAAAAATAAACCCTAAGGTTTGATTTATATTTTTAAAAGCACTTTGAGGTTCTCTAATGAGTGCTCTGCACTCAAGCACATTAGCGTTTAATGTGAACTCTTTTCTCTAGGAGTCCAGTGCCCTGAGTTATCCTCCCTGTTAGAAGGGCGACCCAAACTATAGGCACAATGCAAACTGCATCCAGCAGGAGGTATACATTCAAAAAAGCCACAAATCCAATGATTACAGTGATTGTAGCTCAGTGAAGTACAAGGTTGAATGCCACGATCCATGGTGTGCGTTAATAACTTCAAATTACTAACTCACATTAGTTTCAAGACATTTCTCTTTCCTCTTTCAACCAAATAAAGGAGGTGTTTGATTTTTTTCCCCCAATGTGATAGATTTTGCACCCCCCAGGTGAAAGATTTCCCATCTTCCCAGAGTGCTAGATTCCACCCCCACCCCACCGCACACACACACTGTCCTAATTTATACCCTTTAATAAGATAGAGACTTTCTTGTAGATGGCAAATGGATGTAAGATCCATTATGCCTTTTTTTCATGTCTTGTAAAAGTTCTGAGGTTTATTATGAGGATAAAATTTGTAATATACTCTTAGTTGAGGAGCGTGCTATGTCAGCACAGCAGCCAGTAATGCAATAAAGAGAGATGAAACGCTTCAAGCATTGCAAGGAGTAATATTTTTCTGCACGGTGATAGGATGCTGCTTATAAATAACTGGAGTTCTGGTGTTCCACAGCCCTGCTGCAATCTGTATCCCAAGTTATCTAAGGTCGTTGTAACTCAAACACTTGGCAGCTGTTCTGCTAAGAAGGCTGTAGCCACATTACAGCCTATTAAAGAGAGACCCAACAAAAATGGAAAGACATCATTATTGCAATATACTGTAACGTGATCTAAACTAACACTACAACAACAATTGTTTTGCAAAATGATGGCCCATTTGATTCCCTCAGGCGTACGATGTAAACTCTGCACTGGTGTATAGGACTCCTGCCATTACATACAGTGAACCTGAAGAAGAGCTCTATGTAGGCTTGAAAGCTTGTCTCTCTCACCAATAGACACTGGTCCAATAAAAGATACTACCCAGGGCCAGCTTTAGGCCGATTCCCCCGTACTGGGCCCTGTGCCTCGCCCAAGAGGGCCCCGCGCTTCAGAGAAGAGCACCTAACTTTTTAATCTTTACTCATCTGGCCGCGGTCCGAGTCTTCTGCGACGGGTCCTTCAGGGCCGTGGAAGACCCGGAGCGAGTGAAGGACCTGCCGCCAAAGTGTCGCCGAAGACCCAGACCGCCGCTAGGTATCCGAATCGGGCCCCGCACTTCCTAAAGCCAGCCCTGATACTACCTCACCCACCTTGTCTCTCTAATATCCTGGGAGAAATACAGCCACCACAGTGCTACATATTATATACAATGAGCAGATAGTTGGTAGCTACTCAACCATATCATTTAGGACATACCTTCAGGAAATGATAAACCTTCCAAAGATCTTTGCCCTGATTTCAAGGGACACTACCAAGGACCTACACTGGGTAGGGGTTTTCAGATATTGCGATCCATTTATGCTGAATTGTCATGGTTATTGTTTGATACCAAGCAGGCCAATTTAGGATAGTTCGAGTACATGCAATCAGGGATCTAATGCTATGTTTCTATGGTGCTTTTCAAACAAAAAGTGTTTCATGTTGCTTTCTAGCCAATTAGTTTTTTCCTGTAAATATAATCAATCAATCTAAACTCCCTGGGGGCAGGGATCATCTTTTTGTTCTGTGTTTGTATAGCACCAGGGAATCCTGGTCTGTGACTGGGTTCCTACATGGTATTACAAATACTATCATCAGCATCATAATGAATAGCAAGGCTCTGGCCCTTTGTGACTAAGTTGATATAAATAGGCATAACTCTGTTGAAATCATTGGAGCCGCACTGCTTTACATCAGCTGAATATATGGCCCAGCCTCTGTTGTATTAAACTTCTATGCATCTAGGTCCAGCTAAACTAACCCGAACACACTCGTGAAATTGTAGATGAGGAAGTATGGGCATTTTTGGCTATACCATTGGTCTGTGTTTGGTCCAGGACATCTAAGACCTAGAGGTATAATGGACTACCTGAAAGATAGACTTGCTTTCTAATGCTCAGTATTTTCATGGTTTAAAATATCTGGAAGCTTTTTAAATTACCAACAGTGAGAGAAAGTGACAACTGAATTAAGAACACCTGTTCTTACTTGTCAATCAATAGCCCTTAGCCTTGCTGTAAATTCAGTAGAGGGGATATTATGTAATACACTTATTCCCACAGCATCATAATGTCTCACTTGAATTCTCTGAGCCTGAAGGTGGGAGCCGATATGTACGTTTAAATGAAAGGTGCAAATAAAGAGATTCATGTAACAAAGCACCTAATACTCCAGCTATAATTGCTTTCTGCAAACCGACTGTTTTATGGTAGTTCTGTTTTCAGCTAAAGGTCAGTCATCAGATTTTCTTTTCCTGTAGCTCTCAAGCACACACTGTGACCCAGTTGCACATGGCGGCGATCATAAAGTTAAGCACAGTCTGCCAAGCGAATCTCTCTAATTAACTAGACACTAGCATATCTGAGTGCTTCCTTAGTCTTTAAAAACACAATAACAAAATTTTTCCTCTGAATAGTTTGATTAGTTCACATGGTTGGTTGGTTGGTTTGTGCTGTGTGGGTCACTCTGTCCTGTGTCCATATAAGTTTGAAAAAAGAGGGCCTGATCCAAAGCCCTTTGAAGTCAATGTCCTTCATGCATGTGCTTAAGTGTTTGGCTGAATTGAAGTCCAGGGGTGGCTCGTGTATATAGGGTATTGAGACACTACCCCACCTAGGTGTGTGTGAGCAAGACTAAATACTTACCACCAATACAGCAAATCTATAGCAGGCGGCTGTTCGCAATTTGTGTTTAGGAGCAGGGCGTTCACCACAGCCCCATGTGTGGACCACAAAGTCAAGGTCTGACAGGAGACACAGCCACAGTGATCTTCAGTGGGGCTCGGGGCACCGGCCTCGCCGCCCAAGCCAAAGGGTACAAGGACTGTAGAAGTGGAGTGTTTCCCTAGGGCAGGGCAGGGAAGTGGCATGCACTATGACCGGCTTGGGCAGCAGGTTCTCACTGCCTCTCTGGGTCTCCGCTGGATAGGGCCGTGTGCCTTTGTGATGCAGTGAAGGCAGCAGAGCTGCTGGAGGAGGCCTCGCCAGGAGGGGCAGGAGGAAGAGGCAGAGCGCGCGAACGCCATAGCGAAAGAAGAGGAGGATCCTGGGAAGAGGTCTAGACCCAGGACTGGCCAAGGTAACTAAGTACCCTGGGTGGCATAGGAGGGTCTCATTCCTAGGGCAGATCCTCCCCTTCTCCACGTTTGCAGGTGGTGCCATGGCCACAAGTGGGCATGATTGTTTTCTTTTGCTTTGTTTTCTGCTATGCCCCACTTTCCCAAATGTCCATGGTTTGTCTCATTGTAACTGTGAGTTCCATAGTCTGCTGGGGAAAGGGAGGGAATTCCTCTCTCTGCTGGGTGCTTCAGCTTGCTTACTGGTGGTTTTAATATAGATTGAGAGCTGTAGGAGCTGGAGCTCTTTGCACGTATAATTCAATTTGGCACACATTTAAATCTATGGAAAGACTCCCATTGACTTCAGTAGGAGTTGAATTAAGCCCTTACCTAGCACTTTTCAACCATATTATTATGTATTGTTTTGTTAGGAAGAGCTGAGTCTTGAGTTTTAGAATTTTGGATGAAAGTGGCTGATCTGTGGGGACTTTCTCAGATTGTTTGTTGGGGAAAGCTTGTTCTCCAGGGTAATGTTAGTGGTGATCAAAGGCTGCTTCAGCAAAATATTGTCATATTGTATTAAGCCCTGATTCTGCAAACCCTTATGCCTGTATGTTTGCAGGATTGGACCCTAGGTTTGCATAATAGGAATTTAATTTTTAAAAAGGGAAGAGTCATTCTTCTTTAGTAATGTCCTTATGGGTGTTCTGCTTCAGGTAGGCACGTCTTCAATTGGAGATTTTTGTCAGCAGTGTCTGTTTGGGCTGCACATGCGCCCAAGCTATCCTGATGCCCCGAGGTGCTAAGCGTATACAGAGCTGGAACAGACTAATTGTCCTCAATTCACTCTTGACTGCCTCAGCCAGAGATGGAGTGTATGGCTGCATTCACTTGCATTTCTATCTTAACTAGTTTGTAGCCCATTTTGTTCTTTTATAGTTTATACTTTTTATGTCTTTAATTAGTTAGTGCTGAGCCTTTGTGTGTGTGTGGCGGGGGAGGGGGGTTCCATTAGTCGAGACTTTCGCCTTCTGCCCCCCCCCACCCCTCATTACAGGGCGATACTTGAAGTCTGCATTGCTATTGGGGAAAACTGAAGTCCCCATGCTTCAAACATCGACTCACTTGCCAGGAGTCCTTCCCAGTTAATGACGGCCATTCACGCTATAGCCACTGCCTTGGGGATAGACACATGGCCAGATCTACACAAGTTTCAAAAGCCACTCTAGGAGGGACAGGGAGATAAAACTGTGTCTTCTAATGATGGAACACTCCCTCTTCCCAGCTTCAGATCCTGCCCCAGAGATTCCTCCCTCCTATACCGCGGGCTCAGAGCTACCAGAGCACCCTGTCATTCCCCACAGCTTGCTCACCCTCCAGAGGTGAAGTGGTTACAGACTCAGAAGACTTCATCCAGGAGATGCATGAATTCTCCTGAGGGAGAACTTTCTTCTAACAGACCTACCACACCAGAGACCCCCACGCTCTTGAAAGGTTTCCATGGAGTCTTGGAAATCAAAGTCCTTTAGTGTGTCTAAGTCGTAGGGTACCCATCATTCAGTACCAAAGCCTGCCCCTTCCTCCCCCCGGTACCATCAAAACATGAGCAGGATACTAGAGATAAGGGCCTTGTACCTAAGAAGTCAGTGCCACCTGCATTGACAATTCATCTGATGTTGATGCCCCTCCTGGTACCGCAGCCTTATTCCTCTGGAGCTCACCGGGTCTAGGCATGAGCCCACGCAGTACTTCAGGAGTTCAGATTCTCCAGGGACCCAATTTGTCTCTGATGAGCTGGAGTCTCCTCTACTGAGTTCGGTTAGACTCCTAGTACCACAGCCTGTATTAGCGCTGGCACTGCATGGTTTCCCAATACCCCACAGTCTGATAGGCAGATCCAACATCTCCACCATTATGCTACATAGATGAGAGCTCTTCAGGCTCTCCTGAAATTATTCAGCCCACAAACACTTTGTGACCTTCACGACCTTGATGAGTTCAACGTCCTCCCTGTTATAGCCAGTCCTGGATGCCTCCCTTGTTTTCTTATGGGCCACCTCAGTGGGACCCTTGGGCATTATATCACCAGCAATTTCCAAAGGCATCTAGCACTCCTGTGGAACCCCAGAGATAGTGCTCCCAGGCTTCAAAGATTGCCTCTGTAAATACAAAACGTGACACTTGGAAACAGAGCTCTTGCGAGAATCCAACTGAGAAGTCGACTTTCTTCTCATACAAAGTGAGTTGTTTGGAGCTGTAACCTGCTGCAAACCACTTTAATTAAAGTAACTCTTCCTCCAACACCAAACAGTGGGTTCTTCTGGTTCCTGTCTTCAGATTGTTCTTACATCTTCAACTGCATGGGCTGCAGACTTCATCACTGCCAGCATTAATGAGAAATTAGCAAAGCATCAAAGGCCATGATAGACTCGCTCACAACAGAGTTACTTCAGTATTATCTCTTTCCTCTCTAGAGATTGGCTTTGGTTAATGAAATCATCCTCCCTTGCTGGGTGAGCATATGTTTGCCTTTCCCTATTCTAAATTTCAATCGCAGGCTGTCTCTGCAGAGACAGGGCGATAACTATTCCATTCTTACTTGGTAGTAAACATTTCTTTTTCTCTTTCACAGCATATTCCCTGATATGAATATTTTAAACAATAGTGCAGTAGTGTATTTAAGATTGCGGGAGGGTGGAAGATGGACACATGCTATGGGCCTGATTCCCCTCTTACATCTGGAATAACTACATTGAATTCAATGGAGTTACACTGGTGATAGTGAGAGGAGAATCAAACTTTATGTTGCATTTCTTTCTTTCTTCTGTTTCTCAGCAAAGTTTGAGAACTCGTTTATGTTGGTTTCCTCCAGCACTTTGATTTAAGAAATGGTTGCTTTTACAGCATGCCACAGATTTGGTCTCTTTGTAAAAAGTAATACAGTATGTTGCTCCAAACTATGCATTTAAGCATGATGGAAGATAGGATTAAAATTCCAAATGATCTGGACAAACTGGAGAAATGATCTGAAGTAAATAGGATGAAATTAAATAAGGACAAATGCAAAGTGCTCCACTTTGGAAGGAACAATCAGTTGCACACCTACAAAATGGGAAATGACTGTCTAGGAAGGAGTACTGCGGAAAGAGATCTGGGGATAATATTGAATCACAAGCTAAATATATGTCAACAGTGTAACACTGTTGGCAAAAAAAGCGAACATCATTCTGGGATGGATGATCAGGAATGTTGCAAGCAGGACACAAAGTAATTCTTCTGCTCTATTCTGCGCTGATTAGGCCTCAACTGGAGTATTGTGCCCAGTTCTGGGCACCACATTTCAGGAAAGATGTGGACCAACTGGAGAAAGTCCAGAGAAGAGCAACAAAAATCATCAAAGGTCTAGAAAACAAGACCTATGAGGGAAGATTGAAAAGACTGGGTTTATTTAGTCTGGAAAAGAGAAGGCTGAAGGGGTACATATGTTTTCAAGTACATAAAAAGGTTGTTACAAGGAGGAGGGAGAAAATTTGTTCTCTTTATCCTCTGAAAATAGGACAAGAAGCAATGGGCTTAAACTGCGACAAGGAAGATTTAGGTTGGACATTAGGAAAAAATTCGTAACTGTCAGGGTGGCCAAGCTCTGGAATAAATTGCCTCGGGAGTCTTACAGCAGAGGGAGGGGAGATGTGACATTTCTGGGAAGTGATCTGGACTCTAGCTGGATGATGAGCTATGGGAAAGGAGGCTAAGGGTTTGCAGGTGGGAGTGGCGGCTGGCTATGCCTGTGGGGGAAGAGCTGTGTAACGGAGTTGAGGGGAAAGAATGTGTGTGAATAAGGTGGTGCTGTGCTGGGGAAGAGGATTGCTGGTGGATCAAAGGAGTTGCTTGCTCATTTTGCCCGCTGCTTGCTCATTTTGCCTGGTTAGTCACACATGCAAGCCAGCAGCATGTGCACTAAGCATGGGATAACGTGGCCCATCCCTCTTTCTCTCTAGCTGTGCCCTGATGTCTGATCCAGGCTCAGCCATCTGGAAGGGTAAAGGAAAAGCCATGCCAGAGGCTGCAGGGAAAACCAGTAAATTGGCAGAGGAAGTAAGATGCAAATAAGCTGAGCTCCTGCAGTTTCCTGTTTTGCCTTCCCTTAACCAAAGCAGACGGCACCAGAAGGGTTTAGCCATATCAAAAAGAGCTGAACTAGATGTTTGAATGACTTCCTGCAGCTAATTTCCGCATCTGGCGTGATACTAGCACTGCCTTGATGCTTTGTAGCATGGAGTAGCCTGTCATGTACATATTTGGGGCTGTCAGAGACAGATTTTTCCTGAGTTTGTGCGGCTTTGCACCTGGAACATTCAGAGCTTAGAACTCCAGGATGCAATTAAGCAGCATAACTTGTGGATAAACATCTTATTTAGTAAATTGTAGGGGAGGAGGTGTGTTTTGATTACTGCGGTATTCCAGCCATGAGGTGCCAGATGACTGATCTACCAGCAGTGTTGGATCTAATTTTAAATGTTATCCTGCATTTTCTGAAGGTGGAGGAATAATTAGTGATCAGGTAAGCAGAAGAATTGTCCTACCATGCTGTCAATGGAATCAGAAGAGGTCTTGTATTGTATGTGCATATGCTGTGTATATGCACGTGAAGGAATTATACTTTGGTTTTCATTTTTAACACACACAGACAGTTCCCATCCTGCAATCCCTTGCTCGCTCAATTAGTCCCCTGAAAGTCAGTGTGGCTGCTGATGCGAGGGAAGGGAACTTGCATTGCAAAGTTTCACAAGCTGTTAAATGCTCAAGGTTGTTTAGAATAGTCTGCTCCCGTATACGTGACTCACTTAGAGTTCCCCACACTTGTCATAAATCAGAAAGAGGCTATATATATATATATATATATATATTTGCTACCTGTATATATTTGTAATGCATGACTGATCTCCCGTGACATTCATCTCCAATCTTCACTGGTGAGGAGAGACAAGGATAACACACACTTACGCTAGCTATACCACTTGTGGTGATTCTCTCTCCTTCTCAGGAAGACTAATGTCAGAATGTAGCTCAGCCATCATGTTTTTGATAGATTAATTTCAGGAACGTACATTCATACACACATCGCTACAAGGCTCCCAATCTCAGACCAGAATTTCAAGTAGATGGGCTGTTGTGTAAACTGGAAAATATTTATTACAAGTAAATAATGGTTGTTAATTTTAGAAGACAGTTGTGCAATTATTGTACTGCAGTGATTTGAGCTTAATTTGAAGTGATTTCTGGTTGCTGTTCAGGGAGCTGGTTTCACATTTTAAGGCCTTGATTCTGCAAAGCACTTAAGCATGTTCTTAAGTCCAGCCCTATTCAGTAAAGCACCTTGAGCATGTGCTTAAGTCTCATTGAAATCAATGGGATTTAAGCATGTGTGTAAAGTTAACCACATGCTGAAGTGCTTTGCTGAACTGGGACCAGTATTCTGACACGATATGAGGCCTGCCTGTGTGAAGGATCACCCCTCTGCTTTGTAATACAGTGGCAATGATGACCAGTGTTGGCATTTGAGTGCACTGTCCCCTGGTTTATGCGTAGGTGGGATAGTGGGCAGGTTATTTCATGGTAAGAGACATTGACTTTGGAATTGGTTTCCTTCCCTGGTCTATCAAAGTCCAAGTTCATTGATTTTTCAGTTATTTTGCAAGGCCTGTCTGTTCTCCCAGGCTTTGGAGAAGAGGGTAGGTTGATGAGACTGAGGTCGGCTCCAGAGGGGATGGCATTTTTTACTCGTAATAGGCTGTTGGGATTCAGCCACTTTATTAGTTTGTCTGTACAATCTGTTGTGCTTTCAAACATATGCATGTCTATCGAGCAAAAACCCCAAGTAGTGACAATGTTGTTTGAATGTACATTGACACACTCAGTCTCGAATGATTTTCCTGGTACTTTATAGTAGAAATAGAAATCTCTCCCCCTATTGTTGTGCCACAGGCATTGTCTCCCTGGGGGTATTTTTAGAGTTATTTGAACCTGTTTGTAAAGCTGGCCACAACCCACCTTGTAATGAAGTTCAAAAGGAGTAAAGTTTTCTTCCTTTGTCTGTACTTACATGGCCTTCATGACTGTAATATCTGAGTGCTTTGCAACATCTCTGTGAGGCAGGGAAGTGCTATGATCTCAGTTTTACAAATGGGGGAGCTGAGGCAAAGAAAGGTTAAGTGAATTACCCAAGGTCAGACAGGAAGCCTGTGGCAGAACAGGGATTGACCCCTGGTCTCCTAGTCCTAACCACTGAATCATCCTGCGTCTCCCCCCTTCCTACAACCTAAACATCCCAATTAGCCTAGAAACTCAAATAGTAGTTTGCAGTCGATGTGGAGCCCTGCATTATTTTTGTCTCAGACCATAGTTGGCTGATGTCAATATTTTATACAGAGGTTTAATTTTTTGTATATCAAAGCGGAATGAGGCTCTGCAGGGATCTGGAAATGGAACAAAATTACTGATGGGATATTGCTACCAACTTTGAAGCCTGCCCTTTCCCTACATCTTGCGGCGTTTAGAGAAGGAATGGGAGAAAAGCCTTTTCTGATTGAGGTGAAAGAGTCTCTGCTTCTCATTTGGCTCTGTAATGTTTTATCTTTCCATCAGTATGCTTTTAGAGCTACCATTTCCACCAATCGCCTTCATTTTCTTTTTGTATCACACAGCGTTTGAAGTAAGATGCCTGCAGAATTGAAGGGGAGAACATCCTGTGTTTCTTCCTTTATAAAACTATAATAGATTGTTTGTGGGAGGGGGAATTGAACAACTAGCAGATACTACTGCTGACACACTTCGCAGGTGCAAACAAAGTACAGAATGATGCCAAATAATCCAGGGTTCTACTATACAATCTAATTGCATAGCGGAGGCCATAAAACTGTACAGGGATATGTCCCTGCCAATTACCCAGGGTCCAATTCTGATTTCAGTAGGGCTGTGTGTGGAATAAGATACTACTCTCTGTTCCATGGCATATAGAGAAGGAAAAGGAGATCAACTCTCCCCATGCGCATTTTGATAACCAGCATCATCACATGACGTCAAAAACTTTATCACTCAGAGACCCGGTCTGCTGATGGGACGTTGCAGTTCATGACGTAGTCGGATTGTGATTTTTATGGCCTATTGGTATCAATGCAATCCCAACTCTTGGGCTGCAAGGTTGCCCTGATAAGGATGGTCTTGCAAATCTCAGGAGAGGCTGCACTCTTCAAGTAGTTATAAGGCACAAACAAATGCTAAGCATGCATCAGCTCTGAAAATCGTGTACTAACATTAATAAAACTTCTTATTTTCAAGCAAATAAAAACCTCCTGATGAGGCCCGTGGAAAAACCTCCATTGTCTCCAGTGGTGCAGAATCCAGCCCTTATGGAATTGGTCCCATTGGTTTATTCACATAGCTAAGGGCTGCAGGATGTTGCCTATGGGAAATTTTTAAAATACCATTAGGTTCAGTGTCTTATACTACTCATCTAGTGAGTGATGTGCAAAAGAGCCTCCTAGACTTTTGATGTTTAACCCAGAGTCCTTAGCAACATTGATTCAAGTGACAAGCCAGTTCAAGATGAAGTACTCCATTAAAATGTAATGCCTGACAAGTATGAGCTGCTTTGAGGTTTACTTATGAAAATAATTACTGTAATGGATGGGATGCGGTCCAAATTAACCTTGGTAAAAGGGGACCACAGTTCTTGAGAAACAACAAAAGCAAAAGTGGGGAAGGGAAGCATAACATGGCACTTAGTGAAATGACAATGTGTCTAATGGACCACATCTGACATTCTGAAGGAGCCATAATGTTAAGTAATTAATTTAATTTTCAGAGTATCTAGGATGTATTTTCTCATTTCCCCCCTTTTGTCTAGAAAATACCAAATGGCAACAGGTACTAACTATTTCTTTTCTATTCATCAATCTAGAAGTCCTCTGAGACAAACCTCTCCCTCTCTCTCTCAGGATGAAAAGTTGATGCTTTACTTCATATACTGAAGGCTAGTCCTTCAGCTGGTGTAAATGGACATAGCTCATTTACACCAGCTGAAATTTGGTCTTATGATCGACCCTAAAAAAATAGTTCCATTGAGTTTAATTGCACCAGTTTACAACAGGCTTGTGAGTTTCCCTGGTTGTGTGGTTGTAGGCAGTGGTACTGAAATGCATATTTTCAGCACCTCAGTTTCTCTTGGTGGAAGTTTGCAATCATCCTACTTCCTAATTTTAGCTAAGCCCCCAAACATCTATGGACAAATTCATTTGTGTGTTGCCTGGAGGGTGACTGATTGGGAGTTTGGAATGGGGTTACAGTAAAAAACGCGACTGTTAAAAATGATATCCTCTTACTGCTCTTTGCTTCCTAAGTTTCTTAGGCGTCACATCCATTTAGTTTACTGATTTAAAACCAGACGTTTCCTGCCTTCCTCTCTCGAGTGCTACTCTTGGTGGGGAAGCCATTCTGAAGTGTCTGCATTAGGAAGAACATAGCTTTACTTTCAGGTAGTCGGCTGAACTTGGGTCAGATCAGTGTAGCTGCATTGTTTTACACCAGCTGAGGATCTGGGTCTCCTATTGGAACTGTCATCTAATGGCCTGATTCTCTCTCTTAGGCCTGGTCTACATTACCGAGTTTGGTTGGTGTAAGGCAGCTTACGTCGACCTAACTCTGTAAGCATCTACACAACAAAGTTGCTCCCACCGAAGTAATTCGCCTACTACATCAACCTAATAACTCCAGCTCTGTGAGAGGCGTAGCACTTAGGTTGATGTAATTAGGGCAATGCAGTGTCTGTGTAGACACTGCTACTTACATCGCCTGTTGGCTGCTTGTGGGGGGGCACTTAAGTCTGGTGAGGAGACACATCACCAACAGAAGCGTTCTGGTGAGGAGACACACCACTGACAGAAGGAGGGTAATGTGGACATGAAAAACTGCAGTAATTACTGAGGTGGCTGTACATCGATCTACCTTAGGTCGACTTAATTTTGTAGTGCAGACAAGGCCTTATTGGTCTTTCCTCTTCCCGCCCCCCACTGTTTTACTTGCGCAGCTTCACAGACTCGAAGAGAAATACTGTTGGTTTCCACTAGTGTCAGGGCTCAATCCTGGAAGGTGCTAAGCACTCTCTGGCCCTGATCCAGCAAAGCACTGTCAGAATATAAATTGTCCCATTTCACTGTCCATGTGCTTTGCTGGATTAGAGTCAGAGCGCTCAGCACTTTGCACAACTGATTCTTAAAGGACGGGGGAATCGTGTTTTACTGGTGAGGTAGGGAGCACCCACAGCCTGCGCTGATAGCAGCACCTCACAGGATCGGCCCCAACATGTGTTACTTGGAAGTTCTTGGGTTCATAATCCATTTTAAAACTAATTTTAAAATTACACTATGCAGCACATGTAAAACGCTAGTATTCATGGCCTGCGATCTGTCCCTCACCCTACTTCCCGCTAAAAAGGGGACTGCACACACACCTGGCTTGGCTTTTGAAACCAACCTCGACTCCCTAGTGAAGCTAATGGGAGCTGCAGGCCACTTCTACCAGCAAATCAGACCATAAACGTCTAATTCTCCCACATGCAACAATAACTTGAGGGAAGCTCTAGCAGGCAGGTTAGCAGAAGCATTGGTCTCTCTGCCTTTTCCTTTCCCAAGTGTTAAACCTCAAGCACCTCTCCCCAAAGAAGTCAGTCAGAAGGGACCCGCGTGGGGTTGTGACCTGCATCAGCTTGTGTTTGAAAACTATTTTGCTAACTCCCTCTGTTGGATCTTGAATATTCTCTCTCCCACTCTGTCAGCCCCCATTATATACAATCTGTTACCCCCTGCAAGCCGCTGTCTCTGTGACATCATATCATTTGTGCCCAGTCAAGGGATGCCACTAAAGCCTAGCTCTCCAGGGTCCTGAATCTGTCTCGGAGACAGCACCGGCAATGAAGGGGATGTGTCTGCAATTGCAACATTATTACAATTAATGGCTTCACCTGTCCCCCTCTTGCTCCCCTGGTGATTTCCTTTCCTCCTCACTCCACCCCCGCTTTGTGAATGCAGCACTTCCAAACTGGCGCATGTAAGGGCCTCCTGCAGTGCTCTGCCAATGCAGCAAGCTAACAAGGCTTTGTGTTTGTCTCTGACATCCTGCCTGTCTCTTGTGATAAAGAGCGTCCCCTCTTCCACCGTCCTTTTCAAGGGCTGCTTTTTCATTTTCATTGTGTTTATGATAAGAAGGAAAAAAAAACCCTCCCCTTACGTGACCTTTGCAATAAAAGAAAAATAAACTGTTCTTTTCCAACAGGTAATTATTTGTAATTAATTTACCAGGAATTAATTGCTGAACTGCAGCTTGATTCAGATTCCTTTGCTTACTCATGAGAAATGTTGCTGGCTATTTTTTTTAACCCTCTGCTTCTGTATATTTCTCTTCTGGATTTCCTTTTGCCTCTTGCTTTTATTATGTAGATGTGATTTTTTTTCTCTTTTGAAAATTCCCATTCTGAATGATTTTTTTTAAGTGAGTGTTATATGGCTAGGGAGGCCTTTTTATTTTATATTTTTAAAGTTTGGGTGTTTTGTTTTATTTTATTTTTGGCACTGGTATTCAGCAATCTGTCTGCTTTGCATTTGGATGGTCTAATCCACTGGCAGAGTGAAGTCATGTTAACTGATAAATTGATGCTGCCTGGCAGAGCAGCTGAGCTCCAGGTCATTAAAAATGTTGAACTTCTTAAGATGCAAAATATCTGTCATTTGAGTGCTTTAGCACAGGCTAAACATGGAAATTTGCAGTGAGGCTTAGGGGAAAATACAGACCAACTACTGCATTTCAGAGCTGTAAGTAGTTTTTGGTTTTCTTAAATTGCTTTTATCTAGGGTGGTGGTATTAGATCCATAGATCTAATCCCATCTCAAATGGCACATAATTTAATGTTCTAATGTAATGTATTGAGGTTCCTATCAGAATCTGGAACCCGTTGTACTAAACCCAGGGCAAGCACATAGTAACAGGGAGTCCCTGCCCTGAGGAGAATATATTCTAAAGAAGAGAAGGGACAGACAAAGGAAAGGGGTGCCAAGTGGACAGATGGTGACATGCATGTGTCTGGCTGGTTCCTTTTTGTGTGTGGAGTTGGGGGGTTTTGCCTCCTGGATGAGTAACCTGGGTTCTTTGACTGACTCAGCACCTGCCTCACTATTTGAGTTTGGGGGCAAGTCACTTACCATATCTGAGTGAAATTTACTTCTCCTTCACTCCCCTCCTCCCCCACAAAGCCTTATTCTTTGAGCCTTTTGCGGTGAAATCCAGCCCCACACACCTCAAATAGAGGCCATGGCACAAAGTGATAGAGTGAAATATTTTTTCACACAATGGATAATTGGGCTGTGGAACTCGTAGCTGCAGGAGGTCATTGAGGTTAAGAATTTAGGAAGAGTCAAAAAAGGGATTGAACATTTTATATCACAAGAATATGCAGAATTAAAATAGATAATGCCAACAGAAGCTTAGACGGGATATTGAAGATCATGCTTCAGGCTTAAGCCAATCTCTTACTATGAGAGATTAGGCAGAAACCAACTGCAGCAAATCATCCCGCATCTGCCTGCTGCAGGGTTCTTATACTCTCTCCCAAAGCATCTGGTCCTGGCAACGGTCAGAGAAAGAATATTGGACTAGAGAGACCTTGAGTCTGATCCAGTTTGGCGATTCCTATGCTCCTGTTCCTGACCCACTCCAGCATTCATTTGTTCAGCCTGTAGGATCCTCTGCGGTATTTCTGTGCATTGTTAGCCCATAAGGTCATGTTTCTGTTTTGCTGGCAGTTCTCTCTAGTTGGCCACTTCACCTTGAATGGTCCCTTGAAATGTGTGTTAACAACTTATGCTAAACAATCTGTTCCACCTTGTATTTAGCTGTGACACTCCGAGTACGTTTCCCTGACCCGAAGAGCTTGAAAGCCTGTCTCGCTCACCAACGGAAGTTGATCCAATAAAAGATATTACCTCACCCACCTTATCTCTCTCATATCCTGGCTGTGACACAGCTCCAACAACACCGGATACAATAATGGCAGAATTAATGGTGTCATTTGAAGTTTATACAGGAATTAAATATTTTTGTGTGTTTTGTTTTATGTTTTTTGTTTTTTGCTATCTTTCCCTGACTTATATACACTTAGGAGTCCAAAAACTATTATACTGAAGGAACCCCAGTAATCTTGCCCAGTTAGTGTTTTATACTTTGGTTACTGGAAAAGATTTTAGGTAACTTTAAGAAGTATCTACTCTGAGATCTGGTTGCTTTTTCTGTCTGATTACCAAATGTAGATGACCCAACCACTGTAGCCTTCTGTTTCTCAGATGCAGGGCTTGTTTTGTTCCCTTCCTCTTAGTTGTTTGTTAATTAATTGTAGCAAACTTCAGGGATTGACCATCTAGATCACAAATACTGTTTATTTTTAATGTCTAAACTAATTCGCTTCAAAATCTGATCCTACCCATCTCTGTGCTTGTTTCCCCATGTGAGATGGTGATGCTTACCTGCCTTGTTGTGAGGTTTAATTAAAGCGCTCTGAGATCTTTGGATGGGAAGTGCAAACAACTTTTATTTATGAAGTCTTTGTTTTCTACCTCTGCAGCCTTGGCTGAAATCCAGCCTAATTTTCAAAGTACTTCTGACCTTCTATTAGTCCCTAAAGGTGCATAAATATATACTGAGAACCTGGCATGAGGTGATATGACGCAATTTCTGCTCTCTGGGAATTGTTTTTTCCCCTTTACTTTTAAAGATCATCCAAAGCGTGACTGACAGGTTGGTACTGGGAAATGTGCAGAACTGAAATCTAGACTAGACATAGAGGGTTTAAAACAGTACTACGTTAAAGTGCACTAAGGAACCTTTAGTGCATAGCAGCAAGTTCTGCACAGACCCAATTAATACATAGTATGTTCGTGCTCTTTAGAAATCAAACCCCTGTAGAGAACATTACCTCACCGTGTAGATAAGCCCTCAGATAAAACTGGTATCCTAGTAAATCTAAACATCTGTTTTCAAGCCAGTCACACTCTTTTGTATAATGCTAATAGGTGAATGTTTAAATGTTTTGAGACATACATAAAAGTAGTTTTAACTTGTAATTGATCAGATAATAGGCTGATCTTGTTCTGTCTTTTGGAAGGAATATTGTCAGGTCAGATTTTCTCCAAAATTTATACAAACTTTTACAAAATCTCATTGACAGAAATGTTTCTGTATTTTTAAAAATAATTTCAATGGGAGCCATTCATTTTGAAGACTATCATATTCCAGTGCAGCAGCTGCATCCTATCAACTGTTGTATTGTGTAATGTATAAAAACCAGAAACTGAATCTGTTTTCTTCTTGCATATGTCTCAGCTTCTGGAGTAAAAATAAGGAGCGTAAATGGTGAAGAATAAATCAGATTTATAAAAACTCCTTCCGTTCTAACAATCTAAAGCAGTGTCAATAACACAGATCAGGAAAGCCTAGCTTTTATACAGATGAGGTTTTAAGGTGACGGTGTTCTGTACCAAACCTGCATCGCCCAGGATCATTTCAGTTTAATGCACTCACATTAGGGCTGTAATATTGTGCACTTCCTTTTGTTGCATTTTCCTGATGACAGTATCTTCTTCTTCAGCCTGAATCCCTACAGCTATGATGAGAACTGCCTGAGCAGTAGTGAAGACCACATCCCACTGGCTGCCTTGCCCTTGCTGGCCATTTCCTCCCCTCAGTACCAGGATGCAGTTGCCATGGTGATTAGCAGAGCCAACCAAGTTTACAATGAATTTCTCAAGTCTCCAGATGGGACTGGTTTTAATGGACAGGTAGGACCATTTCCTCATATGTCAAAGAAAAGTGCTCTGTGGAAGGCTGAGGTTCCATTATTTTAGGCCACTGCATTGCGTGTATCAAGTTACTAGTATGGGGCTGACACAGCAAATGAGATAAAGCAGTGTTAGCATGGCAGTGCAAAATGTCTGTTAAGCCTCTGTGTGCATTTCCCAGACCTGAAGAAGATCTCTGTGTTAGTTCAAAAGCTCTCTGTCACCAACAGAAGTTGGTCCAATAAAAGATATTTCCTCACCCACATTGTCTCTCTGTTAAGCCTCTGAGGATGCTCAGGGTGAAGGGTGAACTAGGAGCTTCCTGAAACCTGAGCAGTGTCAGTTTGAGCTGGTAACTCATGCAGTTAATAGAAAGCACTGGACCTAAAGGTGTGAGAATAATAGAATTTTTGGTTCATTGGCAATTTAAAAAAGTTTAAAATAAATATTTGGGGTCAGACCAAAAACTAAAATATAGAAATTTGTCAGCAAATTGAAAACCTGAAGAAAAAATTTGTTGTGGGTTGAACAAAATCTGAAACACTTCATGTTGCAAATGTCAAAACAGAATGTTTTGATTTTTTTTCTGACTTGTTCTCTCCGCCCTCCCACTGCACCCTCCCCCACCACTCCAAAGTGAACAATTTGGCAACACCAACACACATTCATAAAATGTTTTGGTGTGGCTGAATCTGCAATTCTCACCAGAAAAAGTTTCAGCTGAAAAATTTGCTCAGCTCTAGCTGTACCTACTCCCCTAGCTAGTTCAGTTCCTAAATTTGTATAATCCCTTTGCAGATGATGGGAGTTGAGGGACCTCAGCACATCTCTGATTAGACCATAGGGAATCAAACATTTAAGTACTGGTATCCCCGTCTCTTGTCACAGTGTCAGTAAAACCACAGGGAGGAAGCATGATCTTATGATTGAGGACTCAGGAGATCTGGGTTCAGATTTTGGCTCTGCCAGATTCCTTTGCATGACCATGGGCAAATCACTCAATCTCTCTGGGCCTGATACAAATCCCAGTTAAATCAGCTGAAAGATTTGCATGAAGTTCATTGGGTTTGGGATCACCACTCTCCTGTAGCAACCTGGTCTCTGAATGGGGTTACTAATACTAATACTTCTAATACTAATACTTGAGGATTCATTTATTACTGAGTGTGAAGTACTTATATACATTTGTGATGGGCCTTTAAAGGTCTAGTTAGCTACAGTTGTTTTAAGTACAGCGAGGTTTCAAAGGCTCTGAAAGAAGAAAAGATTTTTAATCTGAGGGTACAGTGTAATCTTCTGAGGAAAGCATGAGTCTTATTACACAAACAAATTATTTTTTTCATAACAATAATAGGATTATACTGTGGCATATCAGTTTTTTAAGCTAAAATTTGGTTTGGAGCCAGTTTAATATCCGTAGTAAAAATGTTCTTGCTTGGAGCTTAAAAAAAAAAAAGAAACCCTGGCTATTATAACAGAACTTTATGAAAGGTGAGATTATGAGAAGAAAAATTATACCAATTACAGAGATAATTATAAAAACAGATCTCTTCCAGTAGAAATTGAATGTTAAGAGGTTTATTTTTCTTTAGGCCAAAGCTACAAAAAAGGCTTTTTTAAAAAAAAATCTATTGATAATTCACCTGGGAGTGTGTAAACGATCTCAGTATATTTTGCATGTTTCCACCGCACAGGAGAAGTGCTGATATCATTAGAATGAAAATGTTGTATTGTTCATAGTCCATTTTGGCAACTAGATAAAAACATCAAATTCACCTCTAAATATATAGGTCTCTAGTTATAAAATATGTACAGTATAATTCAGTGAAACTGGACTGGGGGTTGGGCCTTCAGTTCTATTCCCAGCTATGCCACTGACCTGCTGTGTGACCTGGGCAAGCCACTTAATGTGTCTGTGCCTCAGTTTCCTCTCTCACCCTTGCCTCTCTTGATTACTTACTTTACAAACTCTTTGGGGCAAAGGACTGCCTTACTCTTACAGTGGGAGGGGCTAGCTATCCAGACCATGCACCCATCTGAGACCATAGCCATGTACTCAGGGTGGCTAGCCCCACCTGCCACTCATGCCACTATAGTGACATTCTATTTTTAGCACACGAGCTCTCATCGAGCTAATGCAGGTATGTCTCTTTGAGGTGGGAATCACACCTCCAGCTCCAAGTGTAGATGTACATACCCTAAGTGCTACTCTAACACTGATCATCATCATCAAGATGAGAGTTGTCATGGTAAGTGCAATGAGATGCCATTAATCCCTCACAAAACATGCTGTTAATGTAGTGTTAAGGTTCTGTGTAGCTAGGTGGATTTTCAGTTCTTTGTGGTGTGCATCAGAGGGGATACTATTATTAAATTAAAAACTCACCTGGGATGTGGGAGAACCCTGTGTTGCTTGGTTCAGAGCAGTGACTTGAATCTGAGGCCTCCACACACCGCTGCAAGTGCCGCAAGTGTGAACACGCTGTTGTGCAGGCAGCTGACAGTGTGCACACACAACAGCGGTTTCCCTTCAGCACTCTCTGAGCAGCGTTGTACCTGCTGGCGCTGTAACTCTGCCAGTGTAGACAGATTCTGAGTCTCCTGCATCCATTACCACTGGGCTATTGACTATTCTCAGGGTCGGGAGGGGGGTTGCCCACCCTCTCTCTGTCTCTTTGTGATTTTGACCAGAAATTCCATTCTGGACCCAAGGAACCTTCCTGATGAAAGTTAAGTCCAAACTCATATGTTCACACATACAGTGTTGGTTTTGATGCATTTTTTTGACCAGAAATAAGTTTTATTGAAAAATCCCTGACCAACTCTAGTCATGATCATAGTGGGGAAATTAATGCCTTGGGGTGGGTATTGTGTTGGGTGTAACTATTGCTTATGTTTCAATTTTGTGGGGAAATACACTTGAACCACCTTAACTCTGTTAAATAAGAGTGTGGGATTATAGAGAGATAGGAAAATTTACAAATCTCTGCCACCACGCTAGTGAATTCAGTTTCCCTAAATGTTACAATCTCATCCTAGTGCTATAGTCTGAACCATAAGAAATTATATACTTGTGTGAAATCTGTCCATTGGCAACTCATTTCACAGTTAGGGTCACTTGCTTTGACCAGTGAATGAGAGTGTATTTCTGCTTACAAATCTTTGCTAGAAATCCAGTTGAGAGCTGTCTTGATATCTTGGAAGAAATGAACAATCCAACCTGTGTCTGCAGAGTGCATTAAATGGATTGAAGCATGATCAGCCAGGTTCTTTAGGGATCCAGACCCTTTGTGCTGGATTCTGGCTTTTTAAAAAAATTTTTTTCTTTAAGGAGCCAGCAGGGATTCCGGCTAGTGCTGGGGAATTCCCTTCTGGTGTAAAGCTGATGGAAGCATAGGGTGCATGTTGATGGGGAGAGGAGGAGTGGCAAAGTGGCTATATCTATCCCGCACTGTAATGGGATCCACCAGAAACTTTGCAACCCTCGGCTGCTGCAGACTAGTCCCCAGGACCAGGGAGCTGTAATCAGGCTCCATGATGCCACCCCCCTTGCCTCCTGTTTTGAGTCAATGACTCTGGCTGATAAATATCACTATGTCTGACTCACACGAAATCTCCTATTCCTGCAGGTGTGCCTCATCGGTGACTGTGTTGGAGGAATTTTGGGGTTTGATGCCATCTGCTACAGTGCTGGCACTGCGGGTGAGAGTCAGAACAGTAGCAGGAGAGGGAGCCTCGGCAGCATGCAGGTAAAACTCCCATGGGTTCATTCCCTGGATGGAAGCCAACTGGCACTATGAAGCAGCTTTCTGCAAAAACAAATACAAAGGGTTGGTAGACTGCAGTAGTGCTGAATATTTCAGCTGTTATTTTCAAGTAAAAAGTCATTGATGTATCGAAAAACTTTCCAACTTCAGGTTTAGAATACTTGAAAGTCGTTAACAAATGCTTTATTGGCAAATCCATGGGGAGGGGTCATGGAGTGCCTTTCAGTGTATCCCTAATTGTGATTTTTACGGTACCCTCTCCCAATAATCTCAGCCAGCTCCTGTCTATTGCTAAAAGCTGCTGTTTTTTTATTTTTCACCATAGTGTCTGGAATTCTTAATGCTGCTGCTAGAGGCTAATGTTGCATTTAAGACACACTCGGGAGTGTATTTTAATGGCTCATTGAAAGCGTGCCTTGGTTACACTGGGGAATGCCTGTCAGCTGAGGGTCATGTGAACGGAGCACTAAGCACGCTCTGGAGTCTCTAAATGAATCCTGTTCTAATGAGAAGCTCTAAATTCAGATAATTTTTTAGATGTAAATCTGCTTTAGAAAGTAGTTTGTGATAGAAAAAAGCAGAATTAGTTTTTTTTATTACTATTATGTTAATGTTTATGTTGCATTATTGATGTTCCATTTAAGAAAAAAAATCAAAGATAAATTTAACTAATTTTATGTAGTCTGAACAAAGTTTCTGGGGCCTTCAGAGGCAGTGGGTGTGTCTTCACTGCACACTAAGCCTGGGTTCTCACTCAGGTTTAAGCCCAAGCTCCCCCTTCCGTCCACATGCAAATCAATCTGATTCGGGTCAGCAAGCACTCAGGCCCTGGATGCTAAGACCCTGCTGGTGGGGTTGGTCAGGACCCAAGTCACACTGCGACTTGGATCCAAGCCCTGTTATTTTGCCGTGTGGACACCGCTCAAGCCCCAGACCCAAGTCGGAAGGTCTGCATAGTGCAGTATGGACGTACTAGCACGGCTGTGAGACCCAGATCCAGCAATTGTAAACCCAGGTTTACAATGCAGTGTGGACACTCAAGTGCAGGCTTGAAAACACCGAGTCCACAAGCCCAGGTCTCTCAGACCCTGATTTACAATGTAGTGTAGACATGACCAGTTGACAGGGTAGTGGACTAGTTAGGGTTCAAGAGATGTGGGTTTTATTCCTGGCTCTGCCATGGGCCTGTTATGAGATTCTGGGCCAGATCCTTCATCTTTTGGTTCTTCCGTTTCCCTATCTCTACAACGTGGATAACAAGACTGATTTCTTTTGTTCAGCACTTTAAGATCTATGGATGAAAAGTGCAATATAAAAGCTAAATGGTATTTTTATGAAGAAAAAAAGACATCCTCCTAATACTTGTGGGAAAGGAAATATTCCTAAAACAAATTACCCCATAGTTACCTTGCTGACATTTCTCAGCAGCTAGCCGTTCTAGCAGTGCACGTTGTCATGTCACTCAACATCGTTGAGAAACGCAACTCGTAGGTTCCTATCCTGCAATTGGATGCCCAAGAGCTTCAGTGGGGTTCCGCAGGGGCCATCATGAATCCTACTGCAGGACTGGATCTTGGAAGTGCGAATTATTGATACTCTTTTTAAAATGGAAATATTTGCAGCATAACAATCACCCTTTCAGCTTGTCCATGTAGCTTGACTCTCGTCATTCCCTTCACTTTATCCTCCCACTTCCTCCTCTCCTCCTTTATATCCCCTTTCTCTTCTCTGTATTTACTTCTTGTCATGATCCCCACTTTCCTCTCCCCCTTCCCTCACTTTTCTTTTTTTCCCTTTCCCTTTCATCCTCTCTCACCACACCTATTCATCTATTTCCCCAAGGGGCAGGAAATACTAAACAAACAAACAAACCAAAACGCTTAGGGTGAAATCCTGGCCCTATTGAAGTCAAAGGCAGTTTCATCCTTGGTATATCATCATCATTGATTAGAGCTTGTGCCTGGTCTATACATCTATCCGGCTTTATGGCTGGCTTGGGCTGCTTTGAACTTTTCCCTTCTCTTACACAGACAGATTGAGAGCGCTTAAATAGGATCCAAATTGTTTCCTGGAGTGGAAGTTCAAAGCGACTTCGCTGTCTGCAGAGTACAGTTGAGCAAAACAGTCAGGCTACAGGCAGAGGGACATGGCGTTTGTCTGAATTTTGGCAATCTGAGCAGTGCTGGTCCTTATGTGAGAGGAAAGGATGCTACTTTATCTGTGCAGCATTTATTTTTATTATATTTCACCTGCAAAGCAGACTTGTGCAAGATCAACTGAACGCAGTCGTAAGGAACCTTTCGAGCTTATTCAGTTGGATTTAGCACCTGGTCCCGAAAGATGCTCAGAAGCTGTTGCCAGGTACTTCATGCCTCTCAGGACTGGGGCGTGTAAGGAGGAGATAGTTGTAAATGATATCTCTGTTGCTTGTGACCAAAAGTTGGCACTGATGTTTGTTCATTTGGCCTAGGCAGACTATGAGTTTAGTGGCCCTAAATCTATATCATAAAAGCAGCCATTAACATCCATACCAACTGGTACCCTTATTGGGAGGCCTAGCTCAGAGTGGATCTCAGAAGAGAGGCCAAGGATCAAATAGGCGGATTCTGGTGGAAAGGAGATGATTTTTGTTTTTGTAAGATCTCCAGGGGAGGGGGTTTCTCTTGTCTGTTTGTATTACACTTAGCTCCCCTCCCACTAAGACCATTGGGTGTTACCTTTATATAAAAGATTATTGATGATAATGCCTGTGTTTTTACCTCTTCTTGGGATAAACAGAAGAAGTCAGTTTCCTGCGTTATTTGTACTGTGGCAGTCCTCACAATGTGTTAGGTGCCTTCCAACACAAAGCAGGGCACCGTCCTTGCCCCAGGAGCTTACAGTCTAATCAGACAGTCAGGTAGAGAAGATGAAATATGAATTCCAGATATTCTTCCTTTGAATAACTATCAGCTACCCTCAGCTGCCCCTGCCTAGCAATTTACTGGTGTTTCAGTAGAAATGGATCTTGAGGAGTTTAGGGTGGGGGTGGGGGGGTAGATTTTTGTTTTGCCAATCCCAAGGGTATTTGTGAAATGAAATGAATTGGGTATGAGGATGGGAATCCTATACTTTGAATCGTAACCAGGGAAGAATTTTATGACCTGATTATGAACCCTGAAAATAGACTAAAATGAGGTTTATTTAGCTCCCTTCATACTCTAGTTATTCCGAAGTGCCTTATAACAATAAGTTAGAGAAAGGGTACTGCAGAGACCACTATGTTCTCTGAGTAGCACACAGCCTTGAGCATTAGAAACTTGCACTACAGGAGTGTATGTTTATATATTATGGCAATGTAAATAGGGAATTATAATAGAAATACCAATCAAAATTCACCTGCAGCAGCATTGGAATGTGCCACTGTAATTTCTCTGCTGTATTTGGGTTCCAGTATGCCCAGAATAACCAGTGGAGAATTACAATACGAGTTCTCATCATACACAGAGAAAAATACATGTTCCCATTGCCTATCATGTATAAGCCTTACTAGACAAGTATTTGAGGAGTTCACTATACATTCTAAGGGAGTATAGGGAAATAAGTATATTCTGCTTTGACCAGATTAATAGTAGTAATAGTACCTAGCTCTTACACAGCAGTGTACATCTGGAAATATCAAAGTGCTTTACAAAGGAGGTCTGTATCATTATCCCCATTTTACAGTTGGAGAAACTGAGGCACAGAGTGGGAAAGTGATGCAGAACTGGGAATACAGCTCAGTTATCCAGAGTCCCATGCCAGGACCCTCCCCCACGAGAACACACTGTCTTTTAGAAGATAATTCTGTTCTCTCTTGCTGATACTGTTAAAATAGCATTCTGAAGTATTCAAGATCTTATTGAAAGATGTTGATTTGACAGGGTTTTAGGAGGTGCTTCCAGTAGCAATAAAGGGGTTTTTGTAGGTGGCTGGTTGAGCTTCTGTTGAATTGATTCTTTTAATGCTGCTGGGATTTAATTGTATTACCGGCATGTTAGGGCGCCTAGAGCTTTGGAGAGTGGTGTTTTAGTTATTAATTAAGTTGAAATAACTAAATAGTCTCTTCAGCAATCATCTCAGCTTTCTTCTAACAGAGTATGTTTGGTGATTCCCCCCCTCCTCGCAACAATAGTTTAATTTGTTTCACAGAATAGTTTCCAAGTACGGTTAAAATAAATGTAGCAATTTGACACAATGTTCCCATGCAGTGTATGAGAGACGAATGGCCATGAATCTGACCCAAGTAGTTAAACTAATGAGATTTGAACTCCAGCAAAGCTTTTCAGCTAATCTTTGGAGACGTGAAGTTATGTTGTTTTAAATTTAAAAAAAAAAACCCCACCCATGTATTAGAATGAGATTAAATGTAATAAGTCATCTTTGCCTTAGCCTCAGTGTGTTTAGGCATTTTGGCACAATATAGAGTCTCTAAATACTGGTGGTGTTACATGCTTCTGCCCTTCTTGACAAATGGATGGAGATATTGTGGCAAAAGTGATACAGAACAGAATTAAAATTGCAAATTACTGGATGGCTTAAGGGGATCCATTTCTGAGTAACAGAACCTGTAGGTTACAGCTAATATCTAGCTTGGGTCAGTAGTACCAAAAAGCCTTTCCAGTCTAAAGGCTGTTTAGTAACATACATGAACTGATTTTGGCCCCAGTTCAAATCCCATTGGGCAGGTTGTCCACACGATGAAAGCCAACCTTCTAATGGGTATTACTGGGTTCCCTTGCTTGCCTATCTCAGCAGAAGGACCAGTTATTGAAATACACACATTAACAAAGCTGCCCTGGTAGTGGTCCCTCCAGTCTCTTTTCTTGAGAGTGTGGGCAAGTTTACAAGGAAGCTTTATATGTTCTGGGGATAAACAGGAGCTCACTGCGGGGTTGTGGATCTGGAATAATTCACCTGTAATGGATTCACATGCAGATTTGAAACAATAATAGGTCTATCCACACGCTTGCTGAGAATTTTCCTTGTGGCATCTAACGGCCTCAGATTTATGAGTCCATTTTGGCTGCACTGCCTTATCAGAGAGAGGTTTTGACTTCAGTGCTATGAACCCTTTAACTCGGAATTTCTTTCTCTTTGTGGTTCAAGAAATGTTGATGCAAATTCCCAGTTCTGCCGCAGACATTCTGTGTGACATTCGTTGGGCAAGTCTCTTAATCTCTCTGAGCCTCAGGCCTGCATCTGGAAAACAGGGATAGTAGCACTTCCTCTCTCCCACCCTTTGTTTGTCTCATCTATTTAGATTGTAAAGGCTTTGCAGAAGGACTCCTGTCACTGTGTTAGTACAGCACCCAGCACAATGGAGCCTTGATCTCAGCAGCTGCCTCTCCTGCAGTAAACCATAAACCATGATTTTGAAAACATTTCAACATTACACCATTATGTCCCCGGGAGGGGACCCTAAGGGAACCAGAAAGCAGGGGCAGGGGAGAGTTGTGTAGGGACAGGGGGTGGGATTCTGCCCTCAATGAGGTCACTAGTAAAAAGTCCCACTTACTTCACTGGCCTGTGGAAGATAGAGAAAGAAGAAAGTTATGAAATAGTTAATCCCTTCTCCATCCAGACTTGTTCATTCCTTCTATACACCCCCTTCCCTCCTCAAAACCTCATCTGAAATGCATGTGCTTTGGCAGTTACATAAAATGTAATCTAAAAACTAGGTGATACTGGGGTTTCCTCCTACTCTGTGGGGGAGGGGGAAGGGATGTATCCTGTTAACTTAGATTAGTTTTTGTCACTGAATATAAGAGCTACCACATCTGAACAGGATCCAGCTCAAACAGCAACATCTTATCCAGTAAATAAACACACACAATGGAAATGCCAACTTAACCATGGTGGTGGCAGCCCTGCAGCAGGAGTTCGGATGTTTTTCCACTCAGTATTGGTCTAAGATCATCAAACTGTGCAAATAGTAATCGCACAGGGATTGCCTTGTGACCCAGCGGAAGAAACCTAGACACAGGTTTTAATGATGCTCAGTGGGCAACTGTGAACTGCTGCCAATTTCCAACAGACTGAAGAGACCTGTAACTTCCAGTGCCAATGGCCATTCTTTTACTGAACATTCTGTTGAGCTAGTTCAGTGGTAGCACAAGGTAGCGTCTAAATATTGCTGAGAACCAGGCCAGCAAAATATACACCTCTACCCCAATATAACGCAACCTGATATAACACAAATTCGGCTCTAACATGGTAAAGCAGTGCTCTGGCGGGGGGCGGGGCTGCGCACTCCGGTGGATCAAAGGTGGATCAAACGCGGTTTCACCTATAACACGGTCTGATTTTTTTGGCTCCCAAGGACAGCATTATATCGGGGTAGAGGTGTATGTGGGATTAAATAGAAATAGGTGTGTTCATATTGGGGTATTGCCAACTCCTACTATTCAAAAGTTGAGTCTAGCCCCTAAGAAAAACCTGATATTGGCATAAAAATGAGATTTAAAAAAATTGGATTGATTGGCCTTCTGGCTTTTTATTTTAATTAATTTGGCTATTTTGGAGATTTTAGGCTGCACATTTGCAAGCATCTCTGCACCCAGGAGGACTAGAAACTTATTTTTTTAAACAAAATATTAAGATTTTTGTGTATTCACATGACTCCAGAGTCTTGGACTTTAACACAAGATATTACAAGGCTCATGATAAAATTGTGAAAGTTGGCAACCTGATGATATTCTCTGAAACTATCTTCACAGTGCTTAGATGATGTGACAATGAGAATTTTATAAAAAAGCGTATTATTCAACTAGATGTTTAAGTGCTTTATCCAAAACCTGTTGAAGTTAATGAATTACAGGAGGTATGTCTAAGGCGCTAAATGATTTTGCTGTGTGTGTGTGCGCGCGCACGCACACACTTGTGCTGTCCTCAACACGTTTTGTGTGTGTTAGCCATAAATATTCTTTAAAATGAATTTATCGGAAGGAAAATTCATCAAAATTATGAATTTTAAGCAAAGATTGCAGCCATAATTCCTTTGCTGTTCAGAATTGCTGCTTTGTTAACAAGTGCTGCAAAAGGGACCTGTAAAAGAAATCCATTCAGGAAGCATTGTGGCAAAAGGCATTTGACTTTGAGAAGTTCACTGTTTTTCTGTTAAGATTGTTAATAATTCTTATGGTACCGAGAGTTTCACTGTAAGATTGTATGTTGATTTGCTGTGCAGATAAGAGATTCAAAGGCAAATTTAAAAATATGATGAATTGCATAATAAGAATTGAGTGGAGACTATTGTTCTCTACATTAACACACAAAAAGCTCATGTTAAGCAAATAACTTTTTATTTTAACTTTACTTCTGCCTATCGCATGACACAGAGCCCACTCATAGCTGCAACAGGCAGCTCTTTGTTCTGATCAGCATTCCTATGTGAAGAGTGATCCTTTGAAATCCTTTTGTTTGAAACCCAGCACATCGCAGCTCCTCTACACAGGAACTAAGGGATGGGGTTAGCTATGGCATTACAGATAGCTACAGTTTTAAGCCAGAAGTGTCCTGGGTACTGAGGAACTTTAACAGTGGACTTGGCACCATCTGAATTTTGCTGCAAGTTTGATGCAGCTAACAGGAAAACTTTCCAAGAATTCTAACTGTGTGTTATTTCTGATTATTAGTGATTTTCAGTTGTTGTACTGCAGGACTAATTGTTTCTATGAATATGATGGTGCAAAAGTCATTAAGATGATGATGTTGGTTATATTTTATGAGCCCATGAATGGTAATACTGCATAATATGAGCTAATAGGATATGGGTGAAAACTGATAATTACACAATTACAAGAGGTTCTTTGTGTCAGAAGCTTTTTTCCATGCACGGTACCAATTTTCACATGCTTATAATTCTTTTAAAATAGATGTTAGGTATTTTTACCTGTTCTTATTTGTTGAAATCAAGTTTAAAAAAGCTTAAATTTGATTCAGACACAATAATTGCATATGACCAAATCCTTGGAGGCCTTAAGTAGGCAGATCTTATGTATTCACTGCAGGATTCAGCCCACTGGAATTTGCTTTGACAAGCCGGGCTTTGCTTGTGTGCAATATATTGCCCGCTGAAACTGATGCAGGGTCAGAGCAGGGTTTCAGGGGAAAGATGGTTATTAAAAGGAGCTGGTAAAATGAACAAACTGATTAATGTTCAATCCTATTTAAAGTGGTCTCTGCAATATATAGACACCGCTGGCCTCACTGTGAGTGGCAAGTGGTCAGTATCTTTGAAAATCAGGCCTCACATCCATGGGCCACAGAGGGCTATTCCATTAACATATTTCAATGTATTCTGTACATTTGGATCAAGGCCGCTTATGTCTGTCTGTTATTTAAAGGACACTCAAAGGACCACTGAGGTCGATGGGATCTGGACTTTTGATCGGGGCCCCAAGCCCAGGAGAGGGTTACCAGGGTTACAGTTGTCATACAAGCGACCCTCCCATTAGCTGCCCTTCTCCCCCAGTTTGCATGACACACAGCTAAGACAGACATCCGGCCTTTTCTCAGCCTCCTTATTCTTACCTTAGTAGAGATCACAGCTAACAATTCTACCCTCTGTTGGATAATACAAGACAACTATACAAATAGAACCGCTTCATATTAGCTGTGTTTTATTTTGGTCGCTTTTTTAATCTCCCTTTTGCTTTGTTCATTCTTTGAAGGATAATCCCCTCTTAGCAGAGGATTCCAGTCTGGGTGGCAGCAAACGCCTAAGCAAAAGTAATATTGACATTTCGGGAATCATGGAGGATGAGGAGCCAAGGCAACCGTTGCCAAGGAAACAGAGCGACTCATCCACTTATGACTGTGATACTATATCCCAACACCATGCTTTCCTGTCTAGGTAACTAGTCCTTCATTCAGTAAAAGCGATAGGATTGCAATTGAATGTGGAGTATTAATACAGTCAATGCGAGAGTAATGGCATCATTTATATAACCCACGTAATGTTGCTGCAGACTTAGTTTAAGCCTTTGCAGCTACTCCAGAAAAATGTAGATATTTAATTTTGGGAGGGTGGGGCATTGTTCTGGACCAACTCAGCTGTATTTTTTTAATTCAGCTTTTGTTGACTGGTGTAAATTTTGAATGCAGAAACTGAATGCAAAAAATCCCAGTTTTTATAATGCACCTCTCACAAGTCAAATCAAATGAAGACTTGGCATTTCTTTTGAATTTTTTTTATTGTTATTATTTAGCCCCATCTAACTTTCATTAGAAGCTTTGCATGATTCTCCAGAGAATTGAGAAATTGTCTTTTGGTGCTCCCAGCTGTCTACAAACTATTCAAGCTTTTTTGAAAACCTCCATAAATCTTCAATTTAAATGAATAAAAAGTTATCTTTAAAGGAAGCTTACTTCGCTTCCCTAAATCCTAAAAAAGAAACCTTTTAACAATATATCTAGCAGGAGAGGTTCATCATTTCCTTTGTCTGTCTGTCTCTCTGTCTTTACCTACCTAATTTGACTGCTTGCTCGAGTATCTGTATCCTTTGTGCTTTATTTTTTCTTTCTGTTTGTTCTTTCTTCCTTTGTTTCGTTGGGGGTGATGCCGATAGAGAGAAAAGCCCCATTGTGTGCTCCCAAGTTTCAGTTCTGTGACAGCTCAGGTACAGTGCAGTGTACACCAGCCTGCCTGTTTTGTCATTAATAGCTCAAGGTAATTTTATTCTATCTCTTTGGCTGCAGTCAATGCATTCTTTGCTTTGGGTTCCTTGATTATTCTATTTGGTTTTCACATCAATGTGCTGCTGTTCCTTTCTGGATGCCGGGTCCTTACATTTTAAAGTACCTTCCTGCTACAACAAAACAATGTGTCTTTTTCCATTTGTCTGTGACAGAGAATTTGTCAAGAATTCTAGTCCACCACTTTTAGCTCCCTGTGTAGCAGCAAGAAACTCCCAGGCTATCTAATCTGAACTCTCCATTCAACCCATTTATAATAGAATCTGGCTCAACTGAACTAATTTATCAGGTTTTGGCATCTGATCTCTCTTGCTTACAAATTGAAACATCAAAATACCTATAGAATATATTTGCATGTTAGCTTCAAAATAAATATATTAAAGAAAATCCCCCCCCAGTACATTATTTATGTTTTCACAAAAGAAAAAAAAGCCCATCTTTTTATTAAAAAAAATAAATAAAAATAACAGTGTATGCCCGTGTTCTAATGACAAGCATTTGATCTTCAGTCTTTGTTCATCAAATGCAGGCCACGACATTCTACATGCCTAGAGATTTATTAGTTCAGAGTATATGAAAGGGAACATAACAGAGCTTGAAATGTGAAGATAGAGAATCATTTGATTAGCATTAATAATGTTAAGTGACCAAGTAGTTCTGAATGATCTTTTTGCTATAATTTTTGCCTAATCTGGTTGATTTAAATAGTGGAATCCGGATATATTTTAGCTTGGATGGAGAGGTGGGTATTGGCAGAAGTGTAGTAAAGAGAAGGGTTCTTAACAGAAATGTATTTCATACTCATGGGGAAAACAAGATAATCCAAAAAGCAATATAACAGTCCTCCTTAAAACTTCCGCGTTTCAGTTTCTAGGTATTTACAGTTGTTTTAAACTGAAAACTATTAAACTTATAAGTACATTTTTGCCTATGCTTAAATCCCCCCTGAACATTTTACACCCCACTCAGATTTCTGACTCTTCAACCACCAGGTTTGCACAAATCTATTGCAAGGTAGCATGGAAATGCACAGATTGAGGATGAAAAATATTCTGAGATGTTTTTAAAAAAATCAGCATGTGCAGCAATTTAAAAAGTTTCAGTTTTCTACATATCAGTTCTGTGTAGGATTATTAACTATTGTTGTTGTTTTTTAATTTAGAGATGTTATCCCAGTTTGGATAATAAGATGACTGGGATACCTCCTAAGCATGGAAACTTTCTTGTTCTACATACTTTGACATGTTTGTCGTGGCTACTTTGTGCTAGCTTCTCTTACCTTGTAGTGTAGCAATGACGCAACATGGGGCCAATAATGCAATGTAGGGATGGAGTGGTAACTCTGCACTGCCCAAGCAGAAGATGAGTTTGACTCCTGGATTCATTCTGTTCTGCATGACTGTAAACTCGGGGGCACTGTAGGGGTGCTAAACTCTGTCCCTAGTGGTTTGGGTTCAAAGTGTCTTATCTCTTCTCAATGAGAAGATCAGGTACAACATTGATGGGCTCAAGACACCATTAAGTTCTCAGGTTGGGAAAAAAGGCCTGGTCTTTTACTCTGAGCGCAGGACTGTGAGCCAGGGACTCCTGACTTCTAATCCTGGCTGAGCCTCTTATGTGCTGTGCGGTCTACGGTAACTAATTTGAGGCCTGATTTTCAAAAGTTGATAAGCACCCAGAACTTCATTGGAAGTCAGAATATCCTGCATCTCTTAAAATTTAACTCTTGACTTCTCTGGGCCTGGCACATCACCATTCTGATTTGGGAACATTTTACACCAGCTTTGCACAGACGTGAATAGCCAAGTAAGATGCTAGTCAGTAGAGAATCCATTTTCTCTAAAAACGGGGATAATGATACTTACCTACCTCAACTGTTGGTAATTTGAGGGTTAATATAAAGTTTGTAAATCACTTCAAAATGCAGATGAAAAGCTAGACTGCTGCTTATTATTAAGTAGATAGCTGCAAAGCGGGGGTGAAAAGTCAGAGAAACCCTCATGGACATGAAGATCCTTGTAACACCAAAAACTCTCATGTACAATGACATTTTTGAGTCAGATTCTTACACAACTTGGGTCCATTACAATTTGCAGCAAACACTTTTCCACTGAATTCCTGTATGTGGCTTTAATTATTATTTTTTGCGGGTGCGGGGGAGTAGTCCTGAGTCATGCAATGCCCACACAGCTGTCTTCTATGCCAAGTATTTTAAGTGCAGGGAATTACTGATCTTTGACAGTAGCAAATTTACTATGTATCTGCATCAGAAAATAAAATATTCCAGATGACTGTAACAGAAAGAATGGGAAACCAGTATGGTTAGGGTGTGGCTTTGCTGTATGATTGTCTCATTATTAAAGCAGAAAATTTGGACCTACAGACCGAGACTGGAGTTTTCTAAGCAGCCCCTCTTTGAAGTTGAGCCTTTGTCCAGCAAGATGGAAAGGGACCCCCGGTTTACTGTTATTAAGTCAATCCATTTTCCTTGTTCAGTATCCACGCGAGTGTTATGAAGAACGATGCAGACTTTCCTCCTATGAGCAGCTCCAGTCTCTCAGAAGTAAACCTGGGACGGTTTGAATTTGAAGTTTCAGATTTCTTCCTGTTTGGCTCACCGCTTGGTTTAGTACTGGCCATGAGGAGTACTGTTCTGCCTGGACTGGACGGTAAGGGCTTTTCAGAGTTTGAATACTGGCTGCTTAATGGCCAGTATGGGCAAAGAGAGGTACACACTGTTCCATTAAGCAAAATTAGAGATGAGACAGCAGATGAATTCCTACCTGTAATGGACCAGCGTGCTAAAGGTCCCAATTCAGCAGTGTTGTAAACGTAGGGTTGCCAGTTTTGGGTGGATGTATTCCTGGAGGTTTCATCACATGACAAAATTTTAAATTAAAGATTAATCTTTAATTCCTGAAGACTCCAGGATAATCCTGGAGGCTTGGCAACCTTATGTAAATGCCATCTTAAGCACTGTTTTGGTATACAGTATTTGTACACAATGGTCCAAATCCTTCTCTACTATTTACCAATGTAGATTCAGAGTAATTTTAATGACCCCAGTGCAACTAAGCAGAATATGGCTTTAAAGTGTAACTTGCATCATTTTAGCTTTCCATGGGGAGCAAATTCAGCCCCTGGTATAAGTGAGCTCAGACTGATTGGGCCCAGAAGTATTGAGAAATGGTGCAAATATAAATTGTAGCCACCTTGTTTAATCTCCTCTCGATTTGCTTTCTGGACTGTACACACCTGTGTTTGTTTTCTTGGCAGGTAAGCTGCACTCATTTTGTACATCAGTCATGACAAACTGGGGCATGTTAGGGTTCTATACCATTTACACCTGTTTTCTGACCCATTCACCCCTCCTGTGTAATTCATACCGCTGCAGGCTATGCATTGCAATGTCGTACTGCTACAAGCATATACATAAATGTAATTGTAGGAACGGGCCCTGAAAAAGTGCCCCAAAAATCACCTCTGAATTTGGGCCAGAGACTTTCATGTGATTTGTACCCCTTATTCCAGGTTGCATTTGGATGAATCTGGGTCTTATTTGTGATACTCACAAACCTCTTTTTCCCCTTTAGTGATGGCCTAATGCCCAGTGAAGTAAAAAAAGAAATTGTTTTTAATACACACCTGGCTATTTACACTATTTCTGGTGACTCACCCCATTCTCCGGAGACAAGTTATATCCTTTGAATCTTCACGCTGTGTCAGGTTCTGTTAGCATAACACCTGTATGCTGCGATGTGCGAAATAATGTGTCCGAGCTCTGTGGCAGGTGACAAATGTGAGAACATGCAGTAACATGTGGTAGATGAATGTATAGCTAGATGGTCTTCAGGGTTAATTTCTGGTTTTGTTTAAACCTATGACAGATGACTGTGAAAAATATAAGAAGCTCCTACTTGACTGTCCATTACAGCTGCTCGAAAAGTTTCCAATGAAACCTTTTGCCATCAAAAAAAATGTAGTTTCATCCAACGTGAAATGTTTTGCAGAAATGTGCAATTTTAAATGAAAATGTCATTGGGAAGGTTTCTCAGGTGAAAGATGGAATTTAGAGAGAGAGAGAGAGAGCATGTGCTACATTCCAGGTCAGTGCCTTGAAATCTGGCTATTGGCTACTCTGGGGTGGGCCTTGCCCTCTCTTTCTCTTTTCGTGTTTTTTTTTCACAACAGTTTTCCAAAGGTCTTGGTTTTGTTCTTCATCAGAATGAAAACAAATTTCAAAACCTGAATGTTTCATGAAATGGAGTTGTTTTCTGTTACCTACCTATCTGTCGCCAGTAGCAAAATATAGAAACCACAACAATCTTTCTGTTGCAACTTGCGTGTTTACTACCAATCTGATATTTGTACTTTCAAATCTCTTACAATACCCCAGTTTTTATTGGTTTTAAGGCCCAATCCAGCAATGTACTTAAGATGCTGCTTAACTTGAAGCACATGAGTCGTCTTATTGTCTTCAGTGGGGCTACGCCAGGTACTTAGATGCTTTTCTGGATCAGGGCCATAGTCTTCTAATCTCTCTTGCTTTCAGTCCTTCTCTCCTCACTGGCCGAGTACAATGCTGGAACAGTGTAACCGTCATCGCTTCAGGCACTCTGGAATACTGAGTAGCAACATGCTGCTAAATTAACAGACAGTAGTTTGAACTATTACAAATTATTTCTCCCAATTAGCTCTCTCAATATCCTCTCTCAAATATCCTGCAAGGAGCTCCTGCTGAGAGCAACCTTTCTGGCCAGTATTTCAAAGACATTTCCAGCACGAGCAGAGTCTACGTGCAACGTGAAGTGTTGTCAGTCCTCAGAGGGAGGTTCTTGTTAGGAGAATTCCATAGGGGGGGGAAAAAAAGTTGAATCATTGTGCTGCCAAAAGGAAAATGTGTGACCAGAAGGCTCCTGTCATGCATCTGGCTGAAGTTAGTAAAGTGGTGGAGTCAGAGTCACTTCTCATTCAGATGAGAGGTAGAGAGCAGAAAACATGAAAAATATAAGGCTAGACGTCCTTTCGTTTTTTATTTAAAGTTTTGAGTCCACGGGCAAAGGAAAATTTGCCCAATGCGTTGTATATTTCCTGCTGCAGAATAGGACCGCATGGCGTAGTGGGATGCTGTATGTCTACATACAGAATATATATAACATCTGTCATGTGCCCAGGCATCATAGATTTGAATGTTGATTTTTCTTCTGTGGTAGTAGGAATCTAGCTAAAAAGTGAACTTTGGTTCCAATTTTTGCTATCCTTTCAAGGGGTCTTCTATTTCCCCCTTCCTCCCCCATTCAACATTCCCCTGACACTCCATAGCAATTTTTAATGTCCTCTCCTGCAGTTAGTTCTTTCTTTGCTCTTCCAATTGTCTAGTCACAGTTCTCGTCCTCTAAATCACAAATCATTTACAGCTCAATTTCATACTCTTCCGCCTTCTATGTTCCTCATTCAGGGTTTTCTAGTCCATAAAGCTTTCCCAAAGTTTGATATTCTCTAGTACTCACGCTCTTCTGAGCATGCAGACCGTGGCCTCAGAGCTTTATGGGTAACTTTTTTCATCTAAAGCTGACCAATTACTTTAGCTAGTTACCTCATTAAGTATTCGGAACTCAATCCATAGAACTGCTGAAATGGATGCATCTCATGGTCTTTCCAAAATAATGTCAGTGACCAGAAACTCAGTAGGGACTAGCAAAGTTTTCTACTGGATCATCTACTTGGAGCACTGCAGACAATCCCTTAAGGACAGTGAAAGCTTTGCACTGAGTTTTAACTTGTCATACTTTGAAAATGTTCAAAGAACTACAATTTTTTTTAAAAAGACCCCAAAATGGCAATTATAGAAACACAGCAGCCATTCTGTAAGTATTTAGTCCTTACAATCCAGTTATGCTCCCTCAAACATTCACACAGGGAGCATAAAAAATGGACAGAGGAAATAGAACCAGAACATATCAGATAAGGTTACACATTCAGTTACACTTTAGTAATATAGGCAAATGATATGCAATGAATAATACATAAAACATCTGATAGGCTAATGAGCAGCCCATATTCAGGTACTAATGGGAAGGGGGAAAGAGTGTCTTTAGCAAACACTCTGATTATCTCCTCCCACTCCCAGTTGTTTGATGCTAAAAGAACTTCCTGCTGGAATAAACATGCAGCGGACATCAGCGCAGGTTTTGGACTTCCCATACCTGGGAAACATGGCATTAGACACAGATCATAAACCAGACACGTCACAAAGTGGGCCTAGGGAAGGGCCAAAGTTTGGCCGGAAGACCCCGGAGAAGGCTTTTAATTTAATGACAAGAAACCTCCTGAATGAAACAAATGTCTCACCACCTCCAGAGTGAGTCAGTGGAACATGATGCAATTCACAGTGACAGAAGAGATCCCAGCTTGCCAGAACTCGATCAGACATTAAGGGAAGGATAGTCCCAGAGTACAGGATCTGCATCTCCATGACATACAACTCAGGAGAATAGGTTTTTTTTCCTCCAGGTGAACTAGAGAGGTCATTAAAAGAAAGGGGTGAACTTTAAAGCCTACACTGTATTTTAGAAATTTGTCAATGAATCCATGAACTACTTACTACTCCTTGCACCAACACAGTCACTCCTGGAGATGCCTGACTGGGGAAAAATTTTCAGTAATGGCCATTGTTGTTGCCTGCTGGCTTCTGCCCATGCAACGGATTCACCTATAAAGTAGATGCTTACCCGTTTCTGTGAATTCCAAATGCAGAGGCAGCCATACGGTGGTGACCACCTACCTGACGTGCATGCACAAGCCATAGGCTGAATAGGTGCCTACTTTGTAGGGCTGCAGTCAACTGCACCTATCTAAATAGAGGCTAACTGAAAAGATGATGATTTGATGGCTTATTTGAGGTCACATGTGGTTTGGCTGTTTAATTCAGGTTAGCCCTGACTGGACAGAAATCTGGTTTAAGTTGAATGTGGTCCAACTTAGGAAGTACAGTTGATAGGTGCTTGGTGCAGTTTAGACATAGTTTCAGAACTTGGACCCAGCTCTGGGAGGTAAATGCCTAGCAACGGACATGCTTTTGCTTAGACACGTTCGTGAACTGAAACCTTCATGAGTGATTATTTTTAACAGCCTGTTCTTGATAAGAACACTTAAACATTCATTTTCTCATTACCCTGAGAACCGATGAGGAGGCTACCGACTATGTCTGAACATTCTGCCCTGCTGTTCCTGGCACAGCATCCTGCCTGTATAAAGTGAATAATACCTCAAGCTATTGCTACAGTCTGGCTGGGGCAGTACCATCACATTGATTGTCCATGGGGATTCTTTAAGAGTCAGATCATGGTGCCATTGTCTTGACTGGTACCATCATTTGGCCCTAAATGCCAACTAGACTTGCAGCTTATATGGCATGGATTTTCAAAGCCCAAATATCAGCAGGGGAGGCCTACAAAGCCTGTCAAGCTTCAGTGTTTTCCAACTTAACTCTTTCATTCCTCTCCCAAAGAGCACATGCGGCTGAGGAATGTGCGGTGCCTGAGCCAACGTACGTCACATTTTATCCAGCGGCTGGCTGAAGACGTCAGCTGTCACCATGTGAAACTTTTGAGAACGATAGTAAGCCTATGTGTTGTTCTCATTTCCTTCTCTAATTTGAGCCTGTTATCTTAGGAGCCCTCTCCTCAGGACAAGCTCCATCAGAAAACCCTGCAACACAGAGTAATTGAGCGTAAGCAGATTCCTTCAGAGTCGTTCTCAAGTTAACAATCAGTCTGGCATATGGGTTTTCCCTTCTGGGTAAAAGCAGCCTAAAGACTATTTCTGCAACATGGGGCCGGATTCTCAACCCTAATTCCATTCTCTTTCTGGAAGATGTGTCCCAGACTGCAGGGTGAGGGAAGATACACAAACAATATTCTTCTGTAAGATGGAGTCACAGTTCAAAGATGGTTGAGAACCACTGCCCTATTTCATTGGGAATCCTTTCAGAAGGAAGTGGGAAATGTGGGAATCTTTCATCGTGACTATTAAAACTGATATGAGATGAGGTAAGGATGGTCTAGTGATAAGGATGATAGCTTGGGATTTGGGGACCTGCGTTTAAGTACCTGATCCGCTACAGACTCCTTGTGTGACCTAGGGAAAGTCACTGAGGGAGTTAAGGGCCTGAACACCTTTGAGGATCTGGGCCTTTGCCTCTATGCTTCAGTTCCCCATCTATCAAATGGAGATAATGGCACTTCCCTACCTCCCAGGTGGGTTGTGACAATAAATACATTAAAGATGATGGGGTGATGGAGTGCCCCAAAACAATTTGTTTTTCCCCCTCCGTGGTGTTTACAACACCAGCACTTGGATGATGTTCAAGAATAATGTTGCACAAACAAATGAGCCTTAAAGAAAAGCACCATGCATGTTATCAGTTTTATAGTATCAGTGGAAGAGAACAGTAATAAACTGTAACAGAAAAGATTTTAGAGATTATTATATTGCACAGCAGTTTGGAAAACATTAAGGGACTGATCCTGTTCATGGAGTTCAGTGGGAGCCGGCATAATATTCCCAAACATCTGTTATAAGTACTTTAATCCGTTCTTTACTCCTACAGTTAATGAATTGACTGTTGTAACATATTTGTGCTGCTGTAATATACTAAGTCTATTAGCGTAATTAGCCCATAATGGATTGATCTGCTAACACTGGAGAGGTTCACAGTGATCCAAATGCAGTTTGGTTAGATGGGAAGAGACTACACCTGCTGGTTTACAGACCCCAGCAGCCGTCTATGATCACCCATTTGAGATGTCTCTATCTCAGTGCTGTTCATCCAATTGAAAGAGTGCCTCATTAGCTGAGCGAGCGGGTGATTTTCAAACATCCATTTACAATTGCTGTCTGAATTTCTCAGTAGCTGCCTCTCTCTAGCAAATATTACAAGCCACGCTCTCCTGTTTTAATGTGTGCAGTTTCATTTTATGCATGAACTTCAATAAATTGACTTCTGAAGCTGCCTTGCTTCACATACCCACTCCAGCTTTCATCTCCATTTCAATCCTCCCGATTTAATGCGCCCATCAAATAGTTTTGCCTTTAAATATTCCAAGCAGAGGATGCCTCATGCTTTTTGTAGGTGAAATGTTTGATAATATATTTAGAAGGTTTTAAAACTTTATTGACTTTCTGGCTTCCATTGATTTCAAAGGCTGGCCTTAGCCTCAGCAGGTTGCCTGTTTCTCAGACTGTTATCCCTTTGCAAAATTACCTTTCAGCAAAGCTCACTTCATCGCCAAAGGAGTATGAAACAATTTAGTTGAAGAATCTCCTGCCTTTTGACTGTGTGTGTAGTTTGAGCTATTGTTTGTTTGTAGAATTGAAGGGACTGTATATTTAATCACATCCCCAGCTAGACCTCTCGAAAGATATATGTGAGCAACCCCTCAAGATGCAATGCTGATCTCTGTCTCTTTCTTGTTCCAGTGTGCCAGGTCCGTCCAGCTTGCAGCCAAGTGTACAGTTTCTTTCACTCTGCTGATCCCTCTGCCTCCAGGCTTGAGCCATTGTTGGAGAAAAAATTCCACCTCTTGCCTCCATTTAACGTCCCAAGGTACCAGAGATTTCCACTGGGAGATGGAAGATCACACCAGTTAGGTATGATAAAGATTTCATATAGTATTGCTTGGATTTCATATAGTACTGCTCCTACCCCATTAGTCTCTTGAGCTCTTCATCTACCCTGTTCAAGAGGATTTTAGATACAGATACAACCAGCATACTGATAGTCAGATAACTTTAGGGAAGGAGGGGTATTGCTTTACTCTGTAGTTATAAGCCCAAAGGGATGCAATGAAAGACACAGGGCTCCTAAAGGTGTGCTTTCCTGCGCTCTTTGTGCCACTTCATAGCCCTTTCTTTCATGTACTCTTACTGCAACTTAGGTGTCTGCCTACTTCAATATTTCTAATAGTGTGGAAAGTGCTGACAAAAAAGAAATTGTAAAAAAAAAAATTAAAACTAAACATTTTTGGGGTTTTGATGAAAAATCCATTTTTGAGTACAGCAGACACAACCATTTTGTTCCTTTTTGTTAAAAACCCAGTTTTGCATCAGGGAAAATGTTTGGACTGAACGTTTTTGACCAGACCCTCTCTCTAACTCTAATAGCTTCCGTAAATACAACAGAGATCCAGGTTCATCGTAGGAGGAATGCGGTGTGTTCACTTACCGCATGTGAACAATGCCTTGTTTACTATGAAAGAGTCCTCCAAAGCCAGTTTTATAAAATAGTTAGGTTGGCTACTGAAAACAGAGCAAAATCCTTTTTAAAAACACTAATCCTACGTAGATACAACAGAAACCTAGTTAAGTACATTACCAGTAAACACTTACCTAAGTGTACATGGGTATTTCAAATGTCATTGTGCTATATTATTTGTAACTGACTCATCCCACTTACCGCCTAAGAGATTGTTCTTTAAACAAAAAAAAATATTAGATGGAAAATAGATAAAGTGTAAATTTGTGCAATTGCTCTTTTCCTAGATAGCTTGCCATGATCTAGCCAGGGTGGATAGAATGCATATCCTGTATGTATGTCTGAATCCAGAGGAAAATAAAAGTGGAGAGGAGGGATTGTGCCATATTTGACTTTGTGAAAAAGTCACACGGAGATGAAGCATTCTAACTGATAAAATGGTGCAAAAACTCTCTTAATCACCCACAATTTATTCTCCTTTTTTTTTTGTTACAAATCCCAGACATAAATTCAATCCTAAGCAGGATATTTCAAAAGCCATTTGCGACTCAGAGCTCGGAAGGTAATGGAGTGAAATGGCACAGTTTTGTGTCTGTTGAATTCATGAGAACACAAATCAGTGCAGCCCTGTTTTCCTCATTCAATAACATAGCTATAAATCCAACATCAGTCTTGTTTGCTAAACCATGTGCTGGGTCCAAGGTATAAATAAACTGTGGTATATTTGATGCCGATTAACTTCATGTTTAAGAAGCTACAGCAAATCTGAAGTTATGCCATTTCACAATGAAAACAATCATATGTTTAACAAAACTTCAGATGAACTGAGTTCCATCTATTAACCCAAAATAACAGTACTAATGCAGGGCACTACCATTTATCCATTACTGGTTATTTAACAAACACAATGACTTAAATGGATAACACAGAGGTTAATGCTTTAATCTAGTATCAGTCAAGTGTTGCTAGATTTAATGTCAGCCTTTTTATAGTAGCTAAAATACTGATTCTCCTAACGTTACTTAATGTGTAGCTTTGACAAACAGCTTAATGTCAACTTTCAATAATTTCATGGAGAAACTCAGTTAAATCACGACAGGGTTTTTTCATTTGAAATTATAGATTTCTTTTCCCAACAAGGTTAAACTGGGCCACATTTTTCATTACAGTTAAATGATGCCTACATAAGTGTATTCAGGGATAAAGGAATTATAACAAACCAAATGGAATAGTTTTACCACTTTGAACATGAGTAATAATTGAGATCCATCCACCATGACGCTATTGTGTATTTTTGTTCAATCCCCTAACTATGCTGAGTGGGTCTGGTGGAAATAAGAGAGCAAAGGTCAGGTATAGAGCTGGTCAAAGTGTTTTAAATGAAAAGCAGATTCCCAAATACTTTGCATGTAGAAATTAATTTCTCTATAGCAGATCATCTTGCCATAGTTCTGCTCTGTACTTAGACAATCATTGGCAATCCCAAAGCTAGGGAACATGAATGGCATGAAATCATATATCCCATCATGCTTCTCTAAGAATATAAGAACGGCCATACTGGATCAGACCAAAGGTCCATCTAGCCCAGTATCCTGTCTTCTGACAGTGGCCAATGCCAGGTGTCCCAGAGGGAATGAACAGAACATAACCTGAAGTGATCCATAACCTGTCGCCCATTCCCAGCTCCTGGCAAACAGAGGCTAGGGACACCATCCCTGCCCATCCTGGCTAACAGCCATTGATGGACCTGACCTCCATGAATTTATCTAGTCCTTTTTTGAACCCTGTTATAGTCTTGGCCTTCACAACAGCCTCTGGCAAGGAATTCCACAGGTATAGCGTGCATTGTGTGAAAAAATACTTCCTTTTGTTTGTTTTAAACCTGCTGCCTATTCATTTCATTTGGTGACCCCTAGTTGAAGTGTGATTTACTCCTCCTAACACAAACTTATTTACTTTCTCCACACCAGTCATGATTTTATAGACCTCTATCCATATCCTCCCTTAGTTGATTCTTTTCCAAGCTGAAAAGTCCCAGTTTTATTGCTCTCTTCTCATACGGCAGCCATTCCATACCCCTAATAATTTTTGTTGTTCTTTTCTGAACCTTTTCCAAGTCCAATATACCTTTTTTGAGATGGGCGACCACATCTGCACACAATATTCAAGATGTGGGCGTACCATGGATTTATATAGAGGCAATATTATTGTCATGGGATCTCACCCCCACTTTGAGCTTGTGGGTTCAAAGATGGGGACCCGCAGGTATTCTCCCCCCACCCTAACCCTTAGGGTAGGATTCCTTCTCGCTGCCACCAGTCAGGTTAACGTGTCTGACGCACTGCCTGTCCCCCAAGCTTCCCCTGGGGAACCCAGATTCAAACCCCTTGAATCTCTACACACAGGGAAGCAGCCCACTTCCCCCCTCCCTCTCCTGCTCTCTCTCTGCTTGGAGACAATCCTTGTCTCCACAGAGTGGCGCCTAGCTTCCTTCCCCTGAATCCACAGGTAAGGAACTTAACCAAGTCCTGAACTTAAAAGAGTTTATTAAGAGAATAAAAGAAAAGAAGAGAAAAAATACACAATCTCTATGAATCCAAGATAGACATTCATAGGGTCTAATCTTATTAATCCCTGGAGAAATTTCTCCCTTTTCCTCAGTACAAACAATACAGGCAAAATTACGAATAATCAATGCAAACACACAGAATTGCAGACACAGGATTCTTATATGCAATTACCCAGTTCTTTTAATACTCACTAGCTTGAATAGAAGAAATTAGTTCAGAAAGATGAGCAGACTTGGTTAAGCGTCTGGTCTGGTGTAGGTCCAGACGGCTAAGAACTCAGAACAAAGAACACAGAGACCCAAGTTCCCGCTCTCTGGGATTTTCAAATTCTCTTCCCTGATTGGTCCTTTGGTCAGGTGTTTCACCAGGTCTGTGTTAACCCTTTACAGGTAGACCTTAACCCTTAACTAACTACTTATGACAATTATATTTTCTGTCTTATTATCTATCCCTTTCCTAATGGTTCCTAACATTCTGTTCACTTTTTTGGCTGCCGCTGCACATTGAGTGGATGTTTTCAGAAAACTATCCACAATGACTTCAAGATCTTTCTTGAGTGGTAACATTGTTTAGACCCCATCATTTTATAGGTATAATTGGGATTATGTTTTCCAATGTGCATTACTCTGCATTTATCAACACTGAATTTAATCTGCCATTTTGTTGCCCAGTCACGAAAGATGCTTTTGTAGCTCTTCGCAGTCTGCCTGGACTTAACTATCTTGAGTAATTTTGTATCATCTGCAGATTTTGCCATCTCACTGTTTACTCCTTTTTCCAGATCATTCTTTGTGTGCCTCAGAAATTTTTTAAAGTCTGTTGGATGTGCCTCCTCGGATATGTGAGATGTGTTTGTTTGGGTTTTTGGCAGTCTGTGTTATCCAACTGTTGTCTCCCTCCAGTATAAAACATAACACAAATCTGAGCTAAGATTTGTAAAGCATTCCTATGCTCAATGGGCAAGATTATGAATTATGCAGCAGCCTGACTGAGAGGCTTTTCAGTGAATATAGGTTCAGCTGCAGACACTTCCCCACTGTGTACAGTTGGCTTTATTTCACTACTTAGTGCAGAAGACTCCAAATAGTTTGAATTGCTGTTAATATTCTCTCACCCATCCAGTTCCCTGTTCAAAGGTGCATCTCTCTTCATTTTTATTTATTATTTATCTCTTCATCTCTATTAATATCCTGGAAGCTGCTCTGGATTTGTCTAATGTAGCTACAGCCTGTAGGTGCTAACTCCAAAGTACTTATTCCCAGGCTAATATAGAGGGCTGGATTCTCAATGCAGATTCTTTTTTAGAAGCATCTTTCTGCACCAACACTGAATAGTGTCTGGAAATGCTGTCATTTAGACACCTTTCTACATAAATGTCCTAGCAAATCAGGTATGTAGACATCTAAATGGCAGGACTTGTGCCTTCCAAAAAAGAAGACCATGTCAAGATCCCTTTAAATATCTGGCCCATAGAATACTTCTATAGGACTGGTAGCAAAGATACAGGATACTGAATTAGTGCAGCCGTGCTGTCTTTCATGGTGGTCCCATTTGCTCTTTCAAGCTATGCAGATTCAGATAGTGAATGCTTGAAGGGGAGACCTTGCCAGTGCTTCACGGTGTGGTGTTGCTGATTTAGTAGTAGCAGATCTTCTTTCTGGGATCACGTTGAACCCACTTCCCAGAACGTTCTTACAAGGCCAGCGTGAAGCTCGAGGTGCTGTCTGTTGCAAGAGTTGTAAAACAGAGTCTCTGAACTCTTGTGATTATAACAGATTCCATGGAACTTTTTGCATTAATCCCAGAATAACTGGAAACTCCAAGTTCACCTCCTGGCTTTAAATCTATGTAGACTTAAGTTGTTGCCATGTTTTACCCCAAAGTGAGCTGTATTTAAATGAAGGATGAAATCCTCTCATTTAATTTAAACAAAATAAAAGTGCTTTGGGATCATCTTTTGGAATTAAAGGTGCTATATGAATATGGGATTCATTCTGTTGATTACATGGATTTTTCCTTCCTGTGGCAGACCAACTTGCAATATCCTTTATGTAAAGTGCAAGTCTTAAAACTGGAAGGTTTCATGGCCCTAATGGAGAGGCCTAATCCCATGCATTTCCTGATGTTTATATTGCTTTCCAAAACTTCCTTTCCTGATAACCCTTCATATTAGAAAAGAGACTCTTCTCCAGATCCTCTGTTTCAGAAGAGTTGGAACATAGTTAAAAATGAGAATGGTTCTATTGTAACTGTGGGCTTAGCATTCTTAACTGGTGCCGTTATGTGAAAAGGTAATGAATCTGGAAACCCAATTGAAGTGGCTATCACCAGAAAGAGAACGTCATGATGTGACTCACAGGAAAGATGTAGATAAATCAAGCTGGAGAACATGGTGAAAATTGAGTTTACTATAGCTACCTTCCAATTCTTGCTAACTGAATGACTCTCTAAGGGCTAGTCTACACTTACGAGCCGGGTCGACGCGGTGAGTTCGACTTCTCGGAGTTCGAACTATCGCGTCTAATCTGGACGCGATAGTTCGAACTCCGGAAGCGCCGCGGTCGACTCCGGTACTCCACCACTGCAAAAGGCGGTGGCGGAGTCGACCTTGGAGCCGCGGACTTCGATTCCGCGGCGTCTGGACGGGTGAGTAGTTCGAACTAGGGTACTTCGAATTCAGCTACGCTATTCACGTAGCTGAATTTGCGTACCCTAGTTCGACCCCGCTTCTTAGTGTGGACCAGCCCTAAAAGACTTAATGCCCACTGCACTGTGTGTAGGATTAAGCTTGAAACTTTCAGATCTCTAAATCTACTCAAAGGGTCCATTTTACAATGTTAATTTATGTCATCACTTATATGCATATCAAATCTCTGCCCGCATTGATCTGTTCCTACTGTCTATTATTATTCTGGTGAGCCACCATTGTTTCACAAGCAACATAAAAAGAACGTGTTGAGTTTCAGTAAAGCAAAGTTGTCTCCTTGCGTTTAATAGTGATCAAGACTGACCTTTGTCAGATGAATGTTTGACAATCACCGGGGCTTGGCTAGCCTTGAGAACTGTTCCTTTTCTTGATGATTACTCATTTGACTGCAAGTATCAATACAGTTGCTAATGTAGATGTGATTACCTTGTTAGGCTATTGATTTATCAAGGGCAATTTCAGTAAGAAAAGAAATGGAGATACTTGAAATGTATGGGACAATGAAACATGATATATGAAAAGGTAGGAGAATAAATGTAGAATCGGTTTAATGTCTGCTATATCTTCTACCAGTGGACTGCATCCCAAGTGCAGGTGTGTAGATCAAGCCTAGTAACCCTAACCCAACCCTATCGAAACCCAACTGTTATCCTAAAAGGACTACGGCTAGAGCCACAAAGTAGCTTTGTTGGACTTAGGCACCTAAAGTGCCTAAGTGGTGAAAATATTACCTCATCCACCTGGGACCAATACAGCTACGCTGCATAAAGTAATGTTGGTACTTTTCTTCTGAGATCCTTTTAGAGAGGCATTCTGTTAGAAGTCACACTTTATATCCAGTTCACCAGGATGGCTTACTGGGACAGTAACAGCAAGAAAGTTATTCTTCATCTTTTCACATTCTCTAGCCTTCCCTTAACCACACACAGATTGTCCTGCCCAGGGCCGGCTTTATGAACGGTGAGGCGGCACTTCGGTGGCGGAGGGGTCCTTCCCTCGCTCCGGGTCTTCCACGGCACCGAAGGACCTCCTGCCGCCGAAATGCTGCCAGAGCCCTGGAGCGGACGACCCCCACCCCCACCGAAATGCTGCCGAAGACCCAGAGTCGACACACACACACACCCCTGCCGCGGGTGAGTAAAAAACAAAAAAATTTAAAGAGACACCTACGGCATGGGGCCCTCTTAGGCACGGGGCCCGATTCCAGGGAATCGGCTTAAAGTCAGCCCTGATCCTGCCCTTCTGCTTTAGCAGGATTCCTTTGTAAGAAGGTTTTCAGTGTGGTGCGAGGAAACTCAAAACACTGTATGTTCCCATGGAAACTACAATTCAGCATATTCTCTCCAAACCTCATCTTCTGTTATTTGGTGCTAGACTTTAATTGCTTTCCCTGGCTCAGTTGTGATGGGGTTCGGTTGCTGTCTCTTCCGGTTGAGATGTTTGGGCTGAAATGAAAATAAGCCAGACTCTCTCAAATGGTTTCAGTGTGTGTTCACAGGAAACCCATTATGCTGTGTTTCTTTCAAGTATTATCAGTTCCAATAATGTACAGAAAATTTAAGCTTCAGATGCATTTTTTATGGGGAAGTTCTATTATGCCCTTTAAAAACTGGGGCTTATCATGACTGCGTGGGCAGGCCCATTGCATTCTCCTCTGTGTGAATGTGATGAAATAGTTGTGGTGTTCAGTACAATGGAAGCTGGTGACACCTGGATGTGGGAAGGCAAACCCAGCACATTAGTATTATTTCTACGACAATGAGATCTGGGTCCCACCATGCTAGGCACTCTACAGACAAGTGGTAAAAGAGAATCTGAATAGACAAGACAGAGTGGGAGCAGAAGTAACTTACCCAAGGTGACACAGAACTTGGATCTCCTGAATCCCTGTCAAGTTCCCTTTGCAGTGGTTCTCAACCCGCAGCCTGTGGTCCATTTGTGACCCAAGCAGCACAAAGCTGCGGCCCATGTGACAGTCTCAGGGCCATACAGATAGTGTATATATTGTGTGGATACAGCCCACGTAACACATATGCGGCCCGCAATGGTAAATAGGTTGAGACCCAGTGCAATAGACCATTCTGCATCCATTGCTCTGTTCTCTGGACTGAGTCCCATTTTCTACTCTTGCCAATATCACTAGGGGTTTGTGATGTCCACCGAAAAACAAGGCAGGTTCTGCCCACCTTGTCTGCTCTTGATCAGCGTTCCTCCCTTACCGTACATCCCATCCAACTGGTTACCAGGTGTGCTTTAACACTTGGTAGCTGGTACTGTAACCACCTTAAGATGCCTGCCCTTCATATGTGTATTCAAGATGGACAAGCCACTTTAAAGAAAGTGTTACTGGTCACACTTTATATTAATGGCACATTTATAAATAGTTGATAAATGTTATGCGCATGTTACAGGCCTGGGTAGTATGTGTTATAGATGGTTATAAGAACATCACTAGAAGGTGGTGTACAAGGTTATAAGCCATTGTGATAAGCAATCTATTGACTTGTGGCTTTAACTATCCTTGACACGATTAGTAGATATTTTAATAAATTTTGTCTTTATAAGCTACTTATAAATGTGTCTTTAATTTAAAGCATGACTGTTATTACTTATTTGTATTCTGGTAATGCCCACAATATTAAGCACTGTCCACATAGATGGAGAAATGGTATCTGCCCCAAACAGCTTACAATCTAAGAAGACAAGCCGCATACGAAGGATGGGGGAAATGCGCCATCAGAATTGTTTTTTTTAATATATTTCATATTTGTGGGGTAGGGATGTTGGTCTATATATTAAATAAATACACATTAACCATGCTCAGCTGTGCTGCAAACTGTCCATTGGTAGTTGGCCAGTCCTTTTACAAGAGTCACAAAGAAGCAAGAATTCTGTATGTTGCAGACATGCCTACAGTCCACTCTCTAAAGCATCACTGTCACACAGTTACGGAATTGGTTTGATAGTATCAGGGGAATAAAGAAATCAACATCACGGGAATAATGTCAGTCTCCTACACCTTGCTCTTCCATGAATTGGTACTGCCTAGATAATCTGAGGGTGAAACTCCCATTCACTTCAATAGACTCATAGACTTTAAGGTCAGAAGAGACCATTATGATCTTCTCGTCTGACCTCCTGCATGACACAGGCCACAGAATCTCACCCACCCACTCCTGTAACAAACCCCTGACCTATGTCTGAGCTATTGAATTCCTCAACTTTTGGTTTAAAGACTTCAAGGTGCAGAGAATCCTCCAGTAAGTGACCCGTGCCCCAAGCTGCAGAGGAAGGTGAAAAACCCCCAGGGCCTCTGCCAATCTGCCCTGGAGGAAAATTCCTTCCCGACCCCAAATATGGCGATCAGCTAAACCCTGAGCATGTGGGTAAGACTCACCAGCCAGATACCCAGGAAAGAATTCTCTGTAGTAACTCAGATCCCACCCCATCTAGTGTCCCATCACAGGCCATTGGGCATATTTACCGCTAGTAGTCAAAGATCAATTAATTGCCAAAATTAGGCTATCCCATCATACCATCCCCTCCATAAACTTATCAATAGGGCCTGGAAAGATAACATATCTCATCATTTTCAAAGCAGTCCTATTGTGCTGTCCGTATTTAGCCCTGTAATAATTAGCACAAAAACTTGTCTGTGTGTCTAATAGACTTCACCATATTTGGGCTATTTCGTATTTAGCTTCCCAACTGGGACTATTAGGATGCGCACTATGCAGCAATCAAACAGAGCAATTAAAGTAGTGAGATATGTAGAAAGAAACCTGTTTCTTCTTTTATTCTAGGGTAACGATTTTAGTATCAGACGTTTTACTATTATTGTATAGGCTGAAAATCATTTCAACTACTTCTCGGTTGGAATAGGTCAGCAGTAAAACCACTTGCTCATGATCTTTTATTGCATCCAGAGAGGACTCCTTAAACCTGTTTACTTCTGTCACACTTCCTTTTATTTGCAATCATTTATTTTTGGTGGAAAATCAGGCAGTATTTGGGCAAAGCTAATGGACGTTAATGCAATAAGTTGGAGCGTATGAGATGAGTCAGAAAATTCAATCTCGAAGAAAGATGCTCACATGAATCTTTCACAGTCAATGAATGACCATCGGGATTCCATTAATTTAATAACAAGAGTTTCATTTTTCCATTGGAAAAAGGCATCTTTGTGATTTAATAAACTTTAAAACTAAAATTGGAGTGGAAAACACGGGGGGAAGGGAACCCAAAATCCACTGAGTGTGAGAATGTCCCCATCTTCCTGAACTACAGGAAATCATGTATAGCAATGCAAATAATAATGTACCATTGTTGAAGTGGCATGTAGCACTGGCACTGATTAATTGTGTACCACGTCCAATGGGGTGAAATTCACCCCTGTGGAATGGGCTAGCATGAGGCCTATGCACCATATGACTCACTCAAGTCTTATTTTAAGGAATTAGACAAGGTTTTGCAAAGGAGCCTAAGGGAGTTAAGCCAAGATATTCAGATCTGATTAGTGATTTTTGGATGCCTCAATTTTTGGGTGCCCAGTCTGAGATACCTTAGAGAAATGGTTCTCACGCAGAGGTCCGGGGTCCTTGGGGGGCTGTGAGCTGGTTTCACAACGTCCAGCAAAATAAACCAGAGAGCTGGGCTGGCGTTAAACTCTGTGAGGCCAAGGGCAAAAAGCCGAATCCCAAACCCTGCTGCCTTGGGCTGAAGCTCAAGCCTGAGCAATTTAGTTTTGCGGGGCCCACTGTGGCATGGGGCCCTGGGCAATTGCTCTGCTTGCTACCCTCTAATGCCAGTAATGTCATCTACTGAAAAACAGTTGTAGCACAGGTAGGCCATGGAATTTTTATAGCATGTTGGTGGGGATGGGAGGGCTCAGAAGAAAAATAAATAAAAAAAAAAAAAGGTGAGAAACCCCTGCCTTAGAGGAGCCAGATTTTCTAAGAGCTAAGCAGCCACTGTCTGAAAATCAGGCCCGTTTGAGATGTAGCTGGTCACAGAAATTGAGGCATCCAAAATCATGTAGTCACTTTTGAAAATCTAGGCCTAAGGCAGCCAATTCTCATTGAATTTCAGTGGGAGTTGGTAGCTTCCTTCATATAGGCTCCTTAGCTGGTTCTTGCTCTCTCCAGAGTGAACCTCACCCATAATCTTTATTCAGGCAAATTCCCACTGACCTCAGTGAAATTGTTAGAAAACAATGTTGTTCTTCTCTTTGATTTTCATGTTTAAAACATGCAGCTGACACTCTTCACAACCAGAGCGCCCTGTTTCTTGAGAACATCTCCAGGGTCACACCCTCCTCTCCAGAGACTCCAGAATCTCCAGACACGCTGAGTCAGTCACAAGGCAAGACAAGGAGGACAAGCTTGGTCAGCATGAACAGTGAAACCTCCGGCTCGACAGAGAGCTTGCCATCAGCAAACATCTCCAGCAGTGAGTGAGGCTTTGTGGTGGTTATTTCTGATACAGTGTCCATCCTTCCATCTGCCTCAGGCCTATGGAGGTTTATTTTGAAACGGGAATCTTCCATGTCCAGGAATACTAGTAGTGCTTTTAAGGCCTAAAAAGCTAGAATTTTAATTAACCCAGGTTAATGTCCTCCATTTATATAGTTGGGGTTTTTTGCATTTTGCTCAGACAAGGTAATTAAATTGAGGTCATGCTTTTTATTAAGGGTATTTTAAGGGTATTTTTAAAGTCATTTATAAGGAGTAAATTTTAATAGGTGTTATAAGCATGTTCCAATCCTGGATACTGTTGCCCCTTTTTTGACCCAAGCAACTAGTCAAAGTTTGGGTCCCTGTGAGTGTCCCATTTGGGAGGCGAATTTGGTGATAGTCAGGTATTTCTTTGATGCAGATTTGTGTATTTACAAAGAATGTACAAAAGTCCTGTGTCTTAAAGTGCTATAGATAGTTATAAGCAACCTATTGGCCTGCTGGGCAATACTAATCTATAATTGATGAATTTACCCTTTTTGAGAACATCTATTATTCAGAGATGATTAACCCTTTAAGAGCTGTTTGTGAGTGAATTCTTAATATAAAGTGACAAAATAAAACTAGTTAGTTTCATTGTATATGGTGTTAAGACATTGTAACTTATCATTTATCTGATGGCAGCATGCAAAGCCCTCAGTTAGAATCAAGCTGCCATCATGCTGGGAGCTGTGAATATGCTCCCTGCCCCAAGCAGCATGCAACTAATGGTACAATTTGCATTGAAAACACTTGAGCAACTGTTTGAAACCAAATGATAGACTGTTTTTGATTAATGAAAACATTACAATTAATATTAAGCTTTATAATGGCTTTTACAGGAACCTAAATTTTGGGAGAATCTTTTTAACCAAGTTGCCTAAATCAAAAAGCTAGAGATGAACAGGGTGTCTGTTAGAAACGTGGTGCCATATTGCTTGTTTGTTGTTTTGCAGTTACTGCCAAATGGTGGGGAACAAAGCGAATAGATTACGCCCTGTACTGCCCAGATGTTTTAACAGCATTCCCAACAGTGGCCCTGCCCCATCTCTTCCACGCCAGCTACTGGGAATCAACTGACGTAGTGGCATTCATTTTAAGACAGGTAATTTTATCTTGATGTCTGTCTAAAGGAAAACTCAGTTTGACTCAGTAATAATTTGTATCAGACCCCTTTGAATGTTAAGCTATACAGCAACCTTAGTTTGGTGAAAAGTTATTCATCCTTTCCGAGAAACAGGCATTGTCTAGGCACGTGACCGGGAGTCAGGAACATCTGCTTTCCAGTCCCTGCTCTGCCACTGTTCCCAGTGGCATCTCACATTTGTTCTGTTTTGTTTTCAATTTTGCTATCAACTCAGGTAGAGGTCACCTCTTTAGTGTCCAGGTGAGGTATGCTCGTTATATACTATAAGAGAAGGATGCTTTCGTAGCTAGAGCACAGGACTAGAAGTAAGAAGTGGGTTACAGTCTGTTTTGTCATGTCCTCCTTGATCTTTGGGAAGGTATTTGCTTGGCTTCCCTAGGGTACCACCCAAAAGGTGGGGAGGGGAGATCGTACAAAACAAGCGGCAGTGAGAGCTGAATAGTTATCTACAAATCTCTTTGAAGATGAAAAGCACTATATTAAATGAAGAAGAGATGAATTGTCATAAGCTGGCATCTAAAATAGGCACAATAGTAATTTAATTTTCAAGTTACTGGGCTTTAATCAAGGTTGTATTTTTGGATCAGATGTGTCTGCCTCGTCAATATGGCACTGAAATCGCTACTCTTTGGTAACAGAATGTGCTGTTGATACCAGGCAGCACTGATGTACTCTGGATGAAATAATAGGTTGGTCTAATTGGATACTGTGTTTATACGGAGGAGTCTGACCTTTGACTCCTGATCAAATAGGCTCCGAGTGACCAAGACATTAGTCTGACCCCATGATTAGTATGTGTGTGTTTTACCTTTGTTTATCAAGAGTCAGTTGACTTCTGTTTACCTGGGAGAGGATTTTCTAAGGAGTGTAAATGAGGAGGAGGTGCTCTTTGCAGGGTGATCAGCACAGTATAAATACAAGCGCTGGTTGGAATTTTTCTGATGGAGGAGTTACAGCATCGGGAAAATGCCGATTTGATGGAACCAAAATTTTCCCTGGGGATGTGTCGATTCAGCTGATGCAGGTGTAACACACGTACCTCCTGGCTGGGGTGTTCTGTCCCTCCTAGTGGCACCAATTACCACTTAGAGAGATTCATGAGTTTGCTCTACAGCCTTAGCTTTTAGCTCATGCAGTAGAGGCTCTTGCATATAGCTCCAGAGGTCCCAGGTTCGATCCCACCCGCCGACAACTGGGATCTGTCGACGTTCTACAGAGTCTGCCTGTCTGGCCAGCCCATCTGGCCTTCCTGCCAGCCCATCTGGCTCGCTGGATTGGCCAGCTCCCCAACTGCCTGGCTGGCCTACCTGCACAGCTCTCTGGATCCCCAGCTGCCCAGCCAGACATGTTGAAAACTTCCATTTGGTTCTTCTGAAATAAGGTTTATTTATAAAAAAAAAAAACCCAAAACAAAACAAAAAAACCCCCACTTCTGTTGCATGGAAAATTGCACATTTCCAACTTTTCGTTCAGATCTGTAACAAAACCTTTTTTGGAAATGTGCATTTTTCCTTGGAACAGGAATTCCAGTTCCCACACAGATCTAATAACACCTAGGTAGAAAAAGGTACTCGCAAAACTTGCAAGAGATCCACTGGCTCCAGAGAAGCTACCAAAGAAACACTACACATAAATAGTTGGAGTTTTTAATGTCTCTCTTTGACTTTTATTGTCCAGCCAAAGAGCTTCATAACATGAATAAACTGCATCAACGGAGCACTAAAGTCCATTGCTAAATTCTTATGCACGTTCTCAGAGGAGTCATCTGCCTCCAGTTGGTGCAGTAGCTTACCAGCTGATTCTGAATCAAAGCCTATATATTCCTGCCCCTCTACAGTATCAATGTATACTTGTTTTAATTAACTCTGGTTTTATCAGAATTGAGGGGGACCTTTTAGCTTGGACACTGGTGCCAAGATCTGGAAAGAGTTTTTTTTCTTCTTCAACAGTCACCTTTTTCAATGGGTCCTTGCATTTTGTTGAGTGCAGTCCTTATCCCTCAAGTTAATCAAGTGAGTAGGAAGTGTCCCCCATCAGCCTATCACTTGCCTAGCAAGAAGGAACCTAAAAATATCTACAGCTTACACTGATTTAGTAACTTCATGCCATTTCATTTGAACAGAATCCTGTGCATTTTCATAAGAAACCAATGACCTTTAAACATGTCATTATCATGTTCCTTATTCCAGGACAGAGGACAGCTGTAATATAGATACGTCTGGGACTCGGTCTAAAGCCAATCTCAATCTTGAAGTCAATGGAAAGACTTTCACACACTTCCCATCTCTGAACAGAGGAGGGAAGTGTTTCTTGTGCTTGCCCTTATCATTTACTCTTTCTATACATCCTGCATAGCCGTTACGTGTATTTGAGATCGAAAAACCTCAGAGTTCAACTTCTGAAGACCCTCTAATTCTGGGGTTTGTAAACCTTCCTCCCACAGGTCAAATGTTCCCCTCCCCCACGCATGCTGATTCAGTTTCTTTCCACAAGCCTATCTTCTTTTAGCTGGTGTTATGGACTATGAATAGAAGAAAACTTCCAATCCAAAGCTAAGCTGCCAGAGGTAGACATCCTGTATATGCGATTTGTTTTTCAGTTCTCAATTTTTTCTGCCGCCTCTTTTACCTTCCCCCACATTCCTAGTAGTGTCTCTCTTTATTTTTCACTCTGCCTCCCTTCCCCCCCCCACTCCATTAATGAAATACGAACCCACTGCTATTCAAGGTCTGATTCAGAGTCCAGGGGGCTGGACTTGACCTTTCAAGGTCCCTTCCAGTTCTAGGAGATAGGAATTTAAAAATTTAATTTGATTCCCAGAATGTCTGAGTAGTTTGAAAATTATGCAAGACAAGCTTGTGCACGTTGCGGATATGGGTGTGTGTAGGTACATGCATATACACAGTCCGTGTCTAGCAAAACAATCTATCAGATACTGCAGACTTCAGTGTAACTTGTATTTTTTGGGCAAGGTTCATACAAGCATGCCATCCATCACCCTTTGCGCTTAAAATCCAGGGGTTAGAGCCAGTGTTCATAACTTCCCCATTAGAGATTAAGGTAATGGGCCCCTTAGAAATACCTGTGGTAGACAGATTTAAGAGGTTATGCAGATATCTTTCTGAGGATTTCAGCACAAACTTGGCAATAAATGGTCAGAGGCTCTCTCCACAGTGGAATTCTCAAGGCCAGGTGAAGTAAATTTTGCTAGAAACAGTCTCATCGCAGTCAGTTAAAAGCAGCATTTACCCATTAAACAAAACAAATCTCCATTGAAAGGAATAATAGATTTGCTGCTCTCCTTAAAGCAGAGGAGAAGTGGTCACATTCAGAATTTTTTTTTTAGAAAATAATTCTTCAAGTAATAGAATTCAGGTCCCTGATTTTCAACTCTGCAGACGCAGACACATACACACAATTTGTTCTCATTTCCAGTGCTTGTGTCTTACTGCTCCCTCCATCTCCTTCTCCAGCTTTGGACTTTATGCCTTTTTATCATGGCTGGCTCTTCCCTCTTCTATCAAGCACCCTCTCCTTTCCTCTTTCAAATCCCTCCCTATTTCTACTTCTCTCCAAGCAATCCTTCCTACCTTCTCCTCCTCAGTGTCCCCCGACCCGCAGCGTGCAGCTGAGCTGTCGTGCTCTATCTTGACCCGTGTATGCGATTTTTCGTGTGTAATTTGATTATAAGCTTTTCAGGGGCAGGGACTATGTCTCTGAAGTACCATGTAGATTTACAGCACTGTATAAGTGACTAGGTAATACAGGTACAACTTGTTCACTCTGCCTCTATACAGATTCAGGTTAATGAACATTCTGTAGGGCCAAATTGTCTTTGACTGAGCAATGCCCATGGTGAATGGGATTTGTGCTAGTGAATAAATACCCGGTCTAAACTAAAACCCTGGAGTCCTCTATACCTGTTAGACAGTCACTCGTATAGAGTAAAGCCAGTCATGGGCTACCCAGGGCTGCTTGTACTTTGCTTTAGAAATGTACTTATCTTTCCATTAGCAAATTTGATTTTCCTGTTCGTTCTCCCCATAAGATTTTTTGCAAGTTAAGATAACAAATAGCACAGATGTAAACTTCAGGTGAAAGGCTTCCGAAGCCAAATCAGGCCTGTCAGGACTACTTGTATGAGTCAAAAGAACTTCAGTAGGTGTAGTCATGTGAGGAAAGTCAGCAAGACTTGGCTGTCTTTCTTTATGTGGAGAAGAAAAAATCATTGTGGGCTGAATGTTACCATGTCATTTTCTATGAAAAGATATTTTCCTTCCTCTCATACCTCTAAATATTAGAGGGGAAACACCCCTCATCCTCTGCCCCCACCTTTGCAATGCCCTTCTCTCTGCTCATGACACATTATATTTTATAAATGTCAAGACTCAGTGCTCTTCAGTGGTTCCCTTAAAGCCCTTTCCTGAGAGGGAGATAGCAAAGTTGATCAGTACCATTCCTGGAGAAGAGCCCTGTGGGAGCTCAGAAGCTTCTCTCTCTCATCAGCAGAGGTTGGTCCAATAAAAGATATTACCTCACCCACCTTGTCTCTCCAGTGCTATTCCTGTCACTTCTCAAAATAACCCCTCTGTCTGTGAAGCGGGTGAGGTAAAAAACAGTGGACAATTAATTGGTTAGTCAGTTGTTCCAATAACTATAGATGGTTCTTCAGGTGATCCTGCTGAGATTGTTGATGTACTTTGACACAGGCAAGGAACCAATCCATTGGAACAACTGTCTTGGAAACATAGCATTACAAGTAAATAGCTGCCTAGCCTGGACTGGAAAGGAATGCTGGCTTTGCGGTGAACACTGAATTGGAGTCTGAGACCTAGGTTTAATTCCTGTTCCTGTCACAGATTTCCTGTGTGACTTTAAACAAATCACTTAGGGCCAGATTTACACTGGTATTTAGGCGTCTAAAGTTGCAGATGGGTGCCTAACCTGCTTTGGTGTTTTTGTAAATCTGTCAGGCCCCTAATTCCAGTTGAAAGCCACGGGGCTGTATATAGCAGGCTTTTACTCTGGCTTTGGCTACATTTACACTTCAAAGCGCTGCTGTGGCAGCGCTTTGAAGTGCTAAGTGTAGTCAAAGCGCCAGCGCTGGGAGAAAGCTCTCCCAGCGCTGTCCGTACTCCACCTCCCTGTGGGGAATAACGTACAGCGCTGGGAGCCGCGCTCCCAGAGCTGGGGCTTTGACCACACTGGCGCTTTGCAGCGCCGCAATTTGCAGCGCTGGAGAGGGTGTGTTTTCACACCCTGCTGCAGCGCTGCAAATTTGTAAGTGTAGCCAAGCCCTCAGAGGACCTTTCTTTGAGACAGCAGTGGCTGCACTGGCAGGTCTGTGGGTCTCACTAACTTGCATATAAATATATATTTAAAACAAAAGCAAAGCTGAGATTTCCAAAACTGCCCAAGCAAGTTGGGCACCCATCTCTTCTAGGCAGCTGGGACATCTCAGTCTCAACAGGCACTTTTCCGTTTCAGTGTGAATCAGGCTGGGGACATCAGATTGGCTTAAAAGGTTCTGGGTTTGGCTCCTCTCTATTAAATGCCCATCAAGAGGGAATCTTGGACACCAGCTTGAAGGAGTGTTATGATATCCATATGGAGGCTGAAATAGTCAACAGCAGCCATTTCACATTAGCTCATGGAGGAGGCTGAACTGAAGGTTTATGCTTGGTGAGCCAGTTGCTCATTTACACAGAAGTAACCTCATGCTGTCCATGGTCCATCGGTCGCCAGTCAGAGTACAGACCTTCTCTTGTTTAAGTTGTAGATTGTTCCTTTAGCACCACAGGGAGCACAACAGCTCCCTGGTGGGTGCTGACATTTAGCCATACTCCCATATGACCTAGGCTTGTATTTTAATCAAGCTTCGCATGTTCAACCACTGGACTGAATTGTTGTTTGTTGTCATGCTACTGCATATGGACCTAATACGTGGAACCACTCGCATGGGGAATAGGTGCGGAAAGCCAGTGCAAGTGGGATCAAGGAGATGGCCACCAGGACCATCAAGGAAAGGGGAAGGTTGCAGCAAATGCTACTATGGTCCATGAGCCATCATGTGACTGCTTTGTGGATGGCGTGTCAGCCCAGGAGGAGAGGATGCAACTATCCCCGATCCTTATGTAACACTCCCACTGTTTACTCTGGCTTTTGTGGGTTGTGAGGATTTGAGTCTGAAGCAGGAATACATTTGCTTCATTGTGACTGGAAAACAACCCAACCAGCTGCTGACATGCATTGTGCAGATACAACAACATCCTCTGCTTGCTTGACGCTTAAGGTGAATGCAATGCAGGTGCATTGATTATCCATTTCTCTAGCGTACTCTTGCCACATGATCTGGGGAACACAACTAAACTGTTGCAGCACTGTGCTTCCTCTTCCCCCACCAAGCATAGCTGTGACGAATCCGGAGGCTGCCCATCATTTGTGATGACATTAATCTCATTTCAGGTGATGAGGTATGAAAATGTGAATGTCAAGGAAAATGACAGCTTGGACCCTGCAACGCTAAGCCCCTCCAATCCGCGAGAGAAATGGCTACGCAAGAGGACACATGTCAAGCTCAGAGTACGTATCGTGTATCATCCCAGAGCAGATACAGATACACGTCTTTCCTTGCAACAATTACAATGGAATGCAGTTCTCTCACCTGCAGGGTGATTGTTGCATCACTGCTGATTAGTAAAGAACTGAAAAGCATTAAGTATCTCTAGGGGGAAGGAGGGAGTGTGTGTGTGTGCGTGAATCCTACTGACAGCGAGCGTATAGAAGTGAGAACTTAAAGAACAGAATTCTGAGGCTTCAACAAAAACAACAACCTTAAGTGCTATAAAACAACAAAAATGGTGTTAAAATTAAAGCAACATTATTCCAAGCACAATAGGTTGATCTGTAAACTCAAAGCATCTTTAGGTGAGTAGTGGATATTGGTTACATAACATTTTGCCCTTGCCTAGCTTCTTAATTCTCAGAAACACAGAGATTCACAAGTCAGAGCTCTCCAACACAGGTGTGAGGTAGGTCATCTGCTCTGCTTTTCAGAGTGAGAGAACCAAAAGGTAAAGTGATCAGTGCGTACTTGGCAGAGCTGAGAATAGAACCCGAATGTCCTGACTCCTTACTTATGTGGCTAAGGCATGGAACTATCCCTCCCCAGTGCTATTAAACCAGAGAACATGGGGACTGTGAGTTCTAGTCCTCAATCACAATCTTGCTACCAGGGCAGTGGGGTCCAATAGTAAGATCTGGGAGAACTGGGAATTGTGACAGCTGGGTTTGATTCTCCGCTCCAAGGACAAAGGCCTAAGTGGTTCATGTGCTTTGTCCTAGCCGTCTGCAAGGGCCAGGGCAGAATTTCAACCCCAGGGAGTAGTGTGTGTTTGTTTAAATACAAGGTTGTCTGGATCTGTGCAGCACGCAGCATGCTGAGGCCTCGGGATACTATTACAATACCAATAAACGATACTAGAACATTGGAGAGAAAGGGTGGCCATGTGATTCAGGTGCTGCACTGTATCAGAGGGGTAGCCGTGTTAGTCTGGATCTGTAAAAAGCAACAGAGTCCTGTGGCACCTTATAGACTAACAGATGTATTGGAGCATAAGCTTTCGTGGGTGAATACCCACTTCGTCAGATGCATGTAATGGAAATTTCCAGAGGCAGGTATAAATATGCAGGCCAGAATCAGTCTGGAGATAACGAGGTTAGTTCAATCAGGGAGGATGAGGCCCTCTTCTAGCAGTTGAGGTGTGAACACCAAAGGAGGAGAAACTGCTTTTATAGTTGGTTAGCTATTCACTGCACTGAGATTCAGGAGAGATGGGTTCAGTTATTGGCTCTGCCAGGCTCCTTGTGTGACCTTGAACAATTTCCTTAGGTGCTTTTGAAAATGCCATCCTAAGCCACTTAAGAAGAGCACATGTCCTGCTGATTTTTTTCAGTGGGACTTGGGCTTCTCCTAAGTAATTCATGTGTTTTTGCAAAATCCCAATCTGGATCTCTCTGTGCCTCCATTCTCCATCTGTAAAATGGGGATAATATTCCCTTCTTCCCGCCCTTTGTCTGCCTCATCTGTGTAGATTATAATCCATCTCTTTGGGACAGAGACTACCTCTTCGTATGTGTGTGTATCGTCTCTGACCTTGATGGGGCGTAGGCACTAATATAACACAAACAACCTAACACAAAGCCTACCAAAGGCATAAAAACACGGAAATACTAACCTTTTGCTTTCATTTCAGAATGTAACTGCCAATCACAGAGCAAACGACGTCATTGCAGCCGAAGATGGTCCTCAGATACTGGTTGGGCGGTTTATGTATGGTCCCCTGGATATGGTCGCTTTAACAGGTGAAAAGGTAAAGCTAGAGCTTTTGTGGATCATTTCCCCCAAATTAATGTTAGTGATGACATGTGTTGAGCACACTTAACTGTCTATATTACCATAGATGTCTCCACAGTGATGGGGACTATGTTTAGTATCTCCTGTCACCCTGGCAAACATGTGCTGAAACAACCCTTCTGACAGCTGACCTTTTCTACCCATCACCTTTCTTATGCGCTCCGGGCGATCTGGACGGGTTGATGCTGAGCATCAGCTGTGAAGTGATTACTAAGCATTCCATCCTATCACACCACCTACTGGAGACAGAATTCACTTCCCGAACAAGAATTAAAAGAGAGAATTCTGTAGCAGCGGCAAATCATGGAAGAAAAATTTATATCCCCCAGATGAGACATTCAGATAAAGGAACTGGGACTCTGGGGGAGTCACACCATTGAAACTAGGAAGCCTGAAGATGAATTTTAGCACCAGAGTAGTAATGTGACACAGCTGGGGCCACTGCTGCTCCCAAAGTCTCATACAATAGAAGTATTTAAGGCTAATAAAGCCAAGCGTTAAGCTACAATATACCAGTGAGTGTGTATGGCCTGTTTCATGCAGGGAGCACTGGAGGGGGCAAAGCTGGTTGCAGGATCGGTGCTGGTAGGTTCACCCAGCCCACTTTTGGGGTAGCACGTCAGGCCCACTGAAACCTTGTGACTAACCTGTGTGATTCCCATTAGTGTCTGATACGCAGAGAATACAATACAACCGCAGCCTAATGTAGATTCTCCTTTAGCTCAAGTGGCAGGGCTGTGCATTTTGGACAGAAGTTCTCAAACTACCAGTGTATCCCCACTGTTGACCAGGAAGTGAATTTCACAGTGAGGCGTATAGCAGTGCAGTGGACAGGCCACTTCCTGGGTGTCAAGAGACCAGGGTTCTGTACCCAGCTGAGCCACAGATTTCAAGTAAAGTAAAACAATTCGCCTCCGTGTCTCAATTTTCTCATCTGTGACATGGAGATAGTGCTCCTTATCCTGATACCTTTGCACAGAGCTTTTGAGTTCTGCCGGTGAAAAACATTATACTAGTGCTTGTTGTTATTTTATTACATAGGCACAGATTGACTGCAAACTGTAATGGTGAATCTTTTTGTGCTTCAGTAGAGTCCCACAACAGTGCAGTGGCTCTGTCATATTTAGATTTCACGATCAGTGCAGTTTTATTTCGTAACAAATGCCTGTAACCGAAAATAATGACAATGTCTGACATTGCTACACTTATACCATCAGCTTGTATAAACAAAAATGTGCCCCCTCTAGATGTGTGTAGTTTAATACCATGAACATAGCCTTAAAAGAATGACTTGCGGTTGTTTCCTTAAATGAGTTATCAGCCTTCATTTACAATAGGTGATGGCATAACTATCACTGTTTTGTCAGAGGAAAATGAAGGTGGTGGTGGTAGCTGAATTACTGAAAAGCAACCGATAGCATCCCTAGCCCTGTCGTTGCTGGCAGGGTCGTGACACAGCTGAGCTGAATGTAATCACAGGCTAGGAATGAAATAATGGGTTCCGAGCACAATCTACTGCTTGCACTCTAACCTCGGGCATCTTGCTTTTGAAACCAGCTGCAGTTAAAGAGTCACTCTTAATAACTGGTTTACATAAAGGAAGCTTGCATTGTGCTCTCGCTGCTATTTAACGCACCTCAGCTACCAGGAAATAGATGCCCCTTCTTTGTTTCATGGAATGTAGCTGTGGGGCAGATTTCTTTTTTCCTTTACCTGATGCGGTACAATCCCTGGCACGACACATGCTAAACTGGGGAAAGTGAGCTAATGAAGCCAACTGTGACTAATTATCAGGCATAAGCCCTAATCAGTCTGTATTATGACTTCCTCATGGCACAGTGAGAATCTTACTACAGTGCAAAAGAAGTCTTGCCCGGAGTTCCAGTACTCTGGAACAGCCATTATTTCATGTGACCTTGGATAGAGAACTGGCCACAGCAGCAGTTTTCAACGTGAGGGTCACAACCAGCTGTCCTACTGCCTTGCCTTTCTCAGATTGCTACATGGGAAGGTGGTGGGGATCCTGGTATGGAAAAGGCTAAGAGCCTCTGTGCTTACAGGTACCTTGGTTCCCGTAGCCTGGCTGGGACACGTGCATAGAATGCTGGCAGTCACAGAACTGTAGTGAGGATGGGGGCACTCACTGCATGTACCAGGACTATTTAATTTAGTCACTGTGTCACTCCCCTTTGGGAATGCACTTTTCACTTGTAAGTATTTGGATTCTCACCCTATAGAATTCAAAAGCACCATTGGCCACCTTCTTGAAAACCTAGCAGACAGGCTAAGATTTGCTTGGTGCCAGATATCCATATCTAAAGGTTGTCCTCTCAGAAATTAGGACCATTGCACGGGTAGGAGGAGGAACCTTGAATTTCTGCTGCCATTGTTGGAATGGTTCCTTGGTTGCATAGTGAACTTTGGTTAATATAGTGCTCGTTAAAGGTGAAATGTCTGGAGAGTAAACTATTAAAACGTGCCATTTAATTTCAAGAGGTGTGCAGATCCTGCAGTCCAACCCCCTCAAATACAACAATCTTTATTGTCTGGGATGGTGGCAGATTGCAGGTACGTTTTCAAAAGAAAATTATGTGTGCGCACGCACCAATGGCTTTTTAATGCAGGTTTGTTCCCCATTCCACTGCATTTGGAAACGCAGCTTAGGGAAACTGGTTGCACCTCTGCCTTTAATGTAATAGCAAAGCCCCCCACAACTGAATTACTGTAAAAGGCAAAAATGGTGTGGCTTTTCCTAACACAGCCATGGAGAACTCCTGGCTGAGTGACATGGTGGAAGTTGACTAAATTTATCCTGGGAGTAACTCCATTGAAATCAATTAAGCTACAGCAGGGGATGAATTTGCCTCCTTATATTGACTCCAAACCCAGTAGAGTGCATGTAACAGTATTTCTCTGTCCTAAACAGTGCTATGTTGTTCTGCTCTACAATTCCTAAGAATGTGCGGCTGCTATGATCTCATTGCAGAATTCAGCCTTTCCTGTGCCAATATAAATTAAATTATCAAAGTGGGGTGAGGTTACATTTAGTTAAGATCGTTGTTTCAATCTGGTGTCTTGGTTTGTAAGAACTCTAAAACAGCCCTATTACTTGAGATGACATAGGGGATAAGATCACAGATTGGCTCAAACTTTATTGCAGATTTTTATCATAGCCCTTTTATTAGATTTTCAACCAGTCTTTATTCTGATCACATTTTGTGTATATATATAAAATACGAGAGAAGATTCTTTTGGTACAGTGATGAATAGGAAGCTGGGAGTGGGCATCAGTACTGGCATTATGAGAAGCACATAAGTTGTATTGCTCCAGAACTTGATTACTACTTATTCATACCATTCCTCAAATGTAGAATTAATTGATACTTTGAACCTATCTGGATAGGAATGAACAATGCAGTCTCACAGTATTTTTGCTTTGTATTAAAAGGCTTCAGTTACGCATTCAGGAAGACTAGAACTCCGGCCGGTCATGAAGTAACCCCCCTCCACATCATTTTTATTTATATTATAGTAGCATCTAGAGCCCCAAGTAAGACAGCGGCCCCATTGTGCTGGGTACAGTTGTACAAACAGAGAGAGAGAGTCCATGTCCCAAGGATCTTAAAAGAGGCAAGACGGTGACGTGTGGGAGGGAAAAGGAAGCAGAGAAGCGGAGTGACTTGCCCAGCACTACAAAGCAATTCAGTTAGAGCCAGGAATGGAATGCAGGTCTCTGAGTCCCACTCAGGTGCTCCATCCATTGGACCACCCTGCCTTGCGAGCTGTTGAAGGACTAGATTGTGGCATTTGCACTCTCACCCACGTTTCTGGGTGGGGGATGTGTGCCGCCCAGGCGGCATTCTGCCTGCTCAGTGCTGAGGCAGGCAGGTAGCATTTTCAGGAGCAGCAAATGATCTATGCTTTAAAATGATGCGACATGTGTTCCCTTAGTGCCACTGGCTGTGCTGGGAGGGTGAGATGCTGGCTCCGGCCCTTTTCATGTGTGGCAAGCCTGAGGTCTCCTTTCTTGCGCTCAGAGAACTGAATCACTGGCACGCTGTCTGTGCCATCTACTCCCCCTCCCTGGTGCACTTTTGCAGCAGCAGTTAGTCTAGCCTAAGTGTTTGATCTGCCCCTACTTCCTGCCCCTAACTCAGGAGTTGGGGTTGTTCTGCTAGCAACGCAAGAGAACAAAGCATACTGTGTCCGCAGAGGATGCAAGGAGGTCACTTGAAATCCATACTGATTTTGATTATAGAGGCATGAGAAGGAGCCGTGGGAGGGATGACAACTCTTAAATTAGCCAGATCCTGTGCTGATTTGAGCACTCCATAAGCATCACTTTATGCATGATTTGGGAGTCGGATGTAGTTAGCTTCACTTTAGGTTGCTCTCATCAGTAAGCAGAAAATTCTCTTTGAGCTATGATTGCTTTCAGCCTCTTGTGTAAGGAGGAGTCTGTGTTGGATGCTAGTAAGGGGAATCCTCCCAGTTAGAGCACAGAACTGGGAGACCAAGATTCTAAACTTGGCACAATGCCATGCCACCTTGGGGACAAGTCATGTAACTGCTCCGTGCCTCAGTTTCCCCATCTGTAAAATGGGGATGAATATTTACTGACCTCACCCTGGGGTTGAGATCCTTGAAAAGGGCAAGAATATCTTTGTTGCTGCCAGGCACAGTGCTGCAGCTTACACGTATATTCTGTTTTCCAAGGGAATTCTTTGAGTCCATTTAGGATTTCTACAGACTGCTCATTTGTATTCCCATTGACTTTCTGTCATTTCAGTAACAGTGAACACATTTGGCTTCTAACAGGTACAAGCATGAAACTAACTAGATTAAAAACGTAGCCCAGTTTATTCCTTTCAGACTGCAGACCCACTGCTGCCATTTAAATGTATGGCTCTGGTATAACCCAAAGTACAGTGGTGGGAGAAGGACATAAAAAGACTAACTTGGAGAGACATTACTTATTAAGCTATAAAGATGTGTACGGAAACAAACTCATGCAGGGATGATGAGTGAGGGAGAAGGTAGCGCAGCTAAACCAAATGCTGTTCTGATCACAGTCAGATGCTTAATTTGGATGTTTCAAAGGCATTTTACATGCTTTATTAATATTTTATTTGTTTCCAGTGTCTCTTTCATTATGCGTTTTTCTGCATGCTCGGTGTTCTATGGGGAGGTGCACTGTAACATAAATAGTTTCAGACTGGCCACACAACATATAACTCTATTTTTGGGTAATGTTGGAGTTTGTCCTTCTGTTAAATGTAACCCCAAATCCCATTTTCTCCTGCAAGGGAGACTGCAGGATTTCAGCCATGAAATGCCTTGACTGGACGTGCAATCCTATTAAGGTCAATTTAACCCCAGTTCCGAGGAAGATAAGTGGAGTTCCATGTCTGTTCTGTCGAAGCTGGGGGTTTCTAGAGTGCCCATCACCGTGGTATCCAATGCTCTAATTCAGCAGAGCTCCTTTAAGCTTTGCTGAATCAGGGCCTAAGCCTTTAATTTATGCCACCATAGCATCTAAGCCCAGTGTTGCATGTTCAAATGAAAACGTTAGAAACAGAGTCCCCAGCTGCTCCATGTGAAAGCTGGGCCAGATTCTCAGCCAGTGTAAAATCAGCCTCTTGACTTTGGCAGAGCTATGCCGATTTACACCAGCAGAAGTTAGGCCCAGTGTTTTATTATTTTATGGATTTTTTTTTCTCCATGTAAGGGCTTTAATGAGACTGGGGCTTTGTCTTTTGACAACACTTCCCTCCCCCACATTGTTCTGTGTGCCCGTGGTCTGCCTTGCTGCTGCTCAGAAAGGGCTGCATTTCAGCAATGGGGAAAGCAAAGCGTGCGTTAGGATGTAATAAAATTCTGTCATTAGTAAAGGTCCTTAGAATCTCATGCCTTTAATGGTGCAAAAGAAGTGTTTGTCATTCAGACTCCCTTGAAGAATTCATTTGGGCTGTGGAATTTTCACTCACGCAAGTGTAGTTAATGTTCTAATTCGGGGGGGGTGTCAAATCTTACAATGAAAAAGTACCACTCTGCACTTATACATAACCCCTTTCCTTTAAGGATCTCAAAGCACTTTGCGAAAGAGGGAAAGCATCGTTATCTCCATTGTATATGGGGAAACTGAGGCACAGTGAATAGACATAGCAATCAATAGCATTTTATGTTCCCTCCATAAAGTCCTTGCTGTGGAATGGATATGATAGAGGAGACTTGTTTGAGAGTGCAAGCCAAAGAGTGTGTGTGTTTGCTTTTTCTGTGAAATTGCTTTTTACTTTGACACCACAGAAGATTTTTTCCTCATCTTTATAAAAGAAAAAAGGAAAAGAACTGAATGGTTGAATAAAATAAAGTTCAAGCTGTAATTCACTAAAGAAAATGCATCTCTTCTTTATAGACCCACTACTCCTTTGAAGATTGTCTGCAGAGAAATGATTCTTCTCACTTTATTGTTATCAAAACTTTCTCATGTTTTCCCCATTCCTTCCTTGTGCTAAGGGGGTACTTGAAAGATTCAGATACAGAAGCCACTTAGGGTACAAAATGAACAGTGTGAGCAATAGAAAGTTTCAGGACTTAGAAAAACAAAATCCTCAGAAACATCCTGCTGTGTGTCTATATGAGAACTGTGACTTCATTCTGAAGTCTAAAGGCAGCCAGAGGGGGGCGGGGGTAAATTTTGGTAACACTTCTGTTGTAAGCTTTCAAAAGGGTTTTAGCATTTAATTGTATTCAAACCTCATTGCCACAAGGCATCATTCAAGCCAAGAGAACTGGACATTTATAGGAATAACAGGAATATATGAAGTTAGGGGCTCGATTCTGCAAGATGCTGAGCACTCTGGTCCCAATCCTGCACAGCACTTAAGCACACTCAGTGTAGAAGTAATCCCTGGTGACTTGAATAGGGGCAATTGTTTGCTTAAGTGCTGTGCAAGATGGAGTCCAGAGTACTCAGTATGTTGCAAGATTGAGCCTAGTAATTTAAAAAATAGACCTTAATGCTTCAGGACATAAAACACCCTCTAACTGTAGAGGGGTTATGAGAAAACTGTCCAGTGGGCAGATTATCCCAAAACCATTTACTGTAGGGTTTCTTGCATCTTTGTCTGAGACATTTGGTACTGGCCCTTGTCAGAGACAGGATATTAAACTACTTAGATCACTGGTCTGAGCCAGTCTGGGATGTGCTATGAGTCTGATGGGTGTTGTATTCTAACAAATTTAATAGATTTTTTGTTTGTTTGTACTTTTACAGGTTGATATCCTTATTATGACTGAACCCTCTTCGGGCAGGTGGGTGTATTTCGACACAGAGATCACCAACAGCAGTGGCAGGATATCCTACAACATACCCAAACAGAAGAGGCTTAGAGTTGGCGTGTATCCCATCAAAATGGTGGTTAGGTAATATTTTCAGATTTCAATGTTCGATCATTAAGATGTGGGATTCCCTAGTACAAAGAGAGTTATGCCATTAAAAAACAAACAAACAACCCAACAGAAAACTGCATTTACCACGAGTGCCATTCTTCAAATGGAGCAAAAGCACTTTTTGTTTGTCCACAACAATGAGCAAAGTTATTGCTCTGGAGACATTTCTTCTACCATCATGGGCTCGATATGTAGACAAAGAGCCAGTGCTTTTAGACAATGCAGGCCAAATGATGGCCCTTGTCTGGATGGAGAGGGCATTCAGAGCTCGGTCACGTGTCTGTTCCAGCTGTGGAAATGGGTGCTGCCGTGTGGATAGACAGAGGGGATGGGGGCAAATGGCAGTTAAAGGGGTTCACTGTGGGGCTATGATCAGGATCTCTGCACTGGGAGGTGGGACCTCTTGGCAAACCCCCGCTGAACAGATGTGTTAATTTTTGTACTCAGAAGTAAGTGGCAGTTCTGAAGATGAGTGAGGATGGACGGAAGCAGAGGGAAGGGGGTTACTTACATAACAAGCTCCTGGGGGCAGGGATTGCTGCCTTGCTGCGTTTTGTACAGCATGTAGAACAGTGGGGTTCATGACTAGGGCTCTTACGTGCTACTGCAGTACAAATAATAACTGGCAACAAACTACACATGTGATCCTTAGCTGCCATCTGAAAACAAGTTTGTTTAATTAATGTACATAAGGGGAGGGGGGTGATGCTCTTTTAGAGGGACAAGTCTCCTGTTAATTTTGCTTTCTAGACCGAAGGCAGACTTGGTTAATTGCTAAGATTAATATACTAAGCTGTAGGAGTAATACTAGCCAAAGTGCTTTATGATACCACAAAGCCCTCACTAGCAGGAAAGCCTCCCCTGGGCTTCGTAATGGTCATTCACATCACGTGAGCCATCACTGCATATTTGAATAAGATACTGGAGACCGGATGGTTTTGTGGCTGGGGTAGTTCTGCCACAGCCTTCCTGTGCAAACTTGGGCAAGTCACTTCATCTCTTTGTGTCCACTTCCCAGTGCTTCCTTTCCCCAAGCCTTTGTGTGCTTTGCCTATTTTTATTTTAAGCATTTTGGGGGAGTGAGGGTCTCTTAATAGGTCTGTACAATGCCCAGGGCAATGGGGCCCTGATCTCAGCTGCAATGTATAGACATTACAGTAATACAAATAACAGCCAGTGGGACTCTACTAACTAGTGTTTAGCCTTGTAAATGCAGGGGATCAGGGCTGTCTGAAGGCCCTAGCAAAGGTGTAGCTTGGATAATCCAGAGCCTGCTTGTGAGTGGGGTTGGGATAAAGGATGATCTGCATTCCTCAGGGTGGTGACTAGTTTCTCCTGTTGAAATGTATAGTGAAGGTATTGCCATCTTCCAAGTCTGCAGTTCAGTTCATCTGTTGATGTCAGGCTGACTGAAGGAATCGCTTTAATTCTGTACTCAGTGCCAGGCTTATTTTAAATTGAAAAACACAGTCTTAAAGCAACAATTCAGTGAAGTGAAATCAATTGACTCTCTCCTAGCTCTCAAGAGTTTCATGAAAAGCCCTCTGCTGAGTCAAGCATAAAGAGGAAAAATGTGTGAAATAAAATTCTGCCTAAGTGTGTGGATGGGGGCAGCTGTGCTTCTAAAGCTTTTTATGTTTAGTAAGAAACTGCTAAATGCTTTGACATAAAGATTTAATTTAATACTCCACTTTAGAATTAAACTTCAGGCCCACTTGGGAAAGAACTTGCAGATTCCACTGAACGTCTCCTCTAAAAAATGGAACTAAAGGTGTCCTCACAGCTAATCAAATGGAAGATCAGCTTTCCAATTCCACATATATATTTTCTTAATTAGTAATAATTCCATTGGAGAGTAGCAGGCAATCAATTTGAGAAGATAGGGCTGCTTAAAAACAAATTAAGGTCTATTTTGGGAAGTCTGCAGTTTAAAACATTGCAACTGACTCAGGAGCCAATCTCCTGCTTCCCTGAGTCTTAGATTGCAGGTTTAATATGCTTCATGCTAGAATGGAAGTAGTTGTTTCCTCCTTACCCTTAAATGATCATGTCTGGACCTGACATGTGATGCGGGCACATTTCCAAGCAGAAATCCATCCTGCAAGATGTTGCCACTAACAACAGATACAATTTCCCCCATAGCTGTAACATTCACTGTGACAAAGGGGGCAGGGCTTGGGTCAGAACTGCAGAGCAACATGATTCATATGGCAGGAAAAGGTAAGAGAGTTGTGGAATTTCTGCACCTGCCTTTTGTGGGTGCCCTAAGAGCTGCACTCCAGTGAAAGAATACTCAATAAGTAGAAGCTTGCAGATGCCAGCGCTCAGGAAGTAAGCACCTAGTGTTCGAATTCCTCCCCTTTTGTGAATTTGCTGGCACAGAAGAGTCTAATGTTTTCAGCACAATAAACAGGGACAGAGGGATGGTCAATTCCTGTCCATTGCTATTACATAGTAAGGTTGACTTTTTGCAAGCATGCACATCACTTTTTTCCATATAACTGTGGATGCCTGATATTTTTAGGCTGCTGTAAAAAAAACCAGGCTAATTTTTATTTCTCAGCTGCAAAAAAGGACAAAGCCTACAGGACACTATTGTATTGTCAGTGATTTTTTTTTTGTCTTGCAATGCTTTAATTAGATTTATGCAAATCTCAATGTTTTATCCCAGTGGACTTGGAAAATTAGCTTCTTAAAGGGTCCCAACATCTTTACTTTCTGGTTCAAAGTGGAAACAGGATAGTTGAGTCCCATTAGGCGTGCGGAGCCTCGAATGCCTTGTTCCAGACAGACCTCATTTCTGGGTTTCGTTGTAATTCACAGCATTTGAGTTCTGATGCTTTGCTTTGTTTTTCTTCTCCAGGGGCGACCAGAGCAATGCACTGAGTTACCTGACTGTGCTTCCCCCGGGAATGGAGTGTGTGGTGTTTAGCATTGATGGCTCCTTTGCAGCGAGTGTCTCAATCATGGGCAGTGACCCCAAAGTCCGAGCTGGGGCAGTCGACGTTGTCCGGTAAGGGACACGTACAAGGTGGTGTTTTTTGAGTCCCTGCCTCATCCCTTTTTAACGAAGGGGATCAAACTGGATGCAAGAATTAATAGATTGTTCACAAATTGTATGCATTGTTTAAGGCCTGTAATTCTTTAGATAAATGTTTGTATCATTCAGACATCCAGCTATACCTGATTTGCACGGATATTTACACATTTTATAGATGCTTAACTTCATGATTTGCACAGTAAATTATACCAAAGTTAAAAGGCTGCCTCTGGGAAACATGCCCCAGAAGTGTATGGAGTCAATGGATAATTTTTCCATTTATTACTCTGATTATCAAAAGGGCTGGTGAGATATTGAAGGATTTTATGCTATAATTAATTTTAATCCTGAGGCATGTTGCACCTTCCAGATTTAAAGCACTGTGAGATTCAGTTTTAAGAACCACCTAATTCCTTCACTGAAGAAGTCAGTTAATGCTGCACTGGTCGAAGAATTGGGGTCTATCATTTTAAACTCAGTGCCCCTTGAACCCTCCTGAAAATGGAGTGATGAGCAGCTCAGTTTCCCAGGCTGTGATTCTGCTCTTGTTGAAGTCAAAGGCAAAATTTCCATCCATTTCAAGGACAGCAGGACTGAATCCACAGGGTGCAGAATATTTAAGATAAAATACATTTGGAAATATCCCCGATGTTTTATACAACGGTATTTGCACAAGTCTGCCTATTGCTCTTCCCCATTTCTCTTGAGGCACACAAATTATTGCATGAACACACCAGGATGTTAGCTATTAAAATCCAAAACCTGACCCCATCCAGCTAGCCTCTAACCTATTGAGAGATTATGCCTGGCTTTTCTTAAATCGTCTCCATGTTCAGCAAAGATGTTCATTAAGATTAAAGTGAATCGTGACTTCTCCCCCGCTTTCCACTCTCCCATGCTGCTTTTGCTTCTAACAGCCACTGGCAGGATCTGGGATACCTGATCATCTATATCACTGGCCGTCCTGATATGCAAAAGCAGAGAGTGGTCTCATGGTTATCTCAGCACAACTTTCCTCAAGGGATGATTTTCTTCTCGGATGGGCTTGTTCATGACCCACTACGACAAAAGACTATTTTCCTCCGGAATCTAATGCAAGAGGTAATAGAGGCTCTTGTGTACGTATTGAAATCAAATAATCAGTTGCTGGAAAGTCAGATCTCTATTGTCCTTGCCAAAGGGGAGGGTCTCTTCCCCTTGGAAGGAAAAGACCATTGTCCATTACAAGGTATTTTGCTGTATCTTGGTTTCCTTCCTAGCATTCAGGTGCAAAGAAGGCTGCTCTGCCTTCTGAGGGTCTTGGATCAAGGCTATTTATTTTGTTGACGCATATAAATAAATCCAGTAGCTATGAAAAGTACAAGGTCAAATGTGTGTAGCCAAGCTATTGTCCTGATTTAAGAGAATCCAGTCAACATGATGTCTGATAATGGCTGCACCCTTCCATTTGCTAAACAGTATTAATTATGAATAGTCAGGAAGAATCCAGGCTGAGTTTGATAAGCTTCTGCATAGATTCTGGTCCCTCAAGGTTGAAGCACGTTGGAGGGGTGACAAAAGGGTTAAATTTGCTATGTAGCTACCTCTGCTATATCTGATAATTTTCAGTGACCTGAACCTGGGAACAAAACCTTCACTTTTATAAGACAAATATGGAGGTCTTTTGAGTCTCACTAAATTCCATTCCTTGTGCTGTGATCACATAAAATCCCCCAAAGCAAGGTTGGAGATCTTTAAGGCTCTTAGTTGCTACAGGAAATGATGCTGGTTTCTCAGTGGGGTACAGATATGGGTACAGACTAGGGTTATGTTGCTTTTGAGAACCTGGTCAGTCATGTTTATGGTTTGGATTCACATCCAATAGGAAAATGTGGCTCATTTTCACTCCTATAAATTGTGGATGTTTAGCACCTCTGAAGATCAAACTTCCCAAGTATCCCCTGCTCATAGGCACCTTTCAAATGGAAATATTTTTATTGCAATTTTTGTTGAGTGTCTAGAAATAAAGAGAAATATTCTAAAAGGCCTGTGGGAGTTTTACTGGCAAGACGTCTGATGTTTCTTTTTAACAATGGCAAGTTTATAAATTTGGGTCAGTAACATCAGTTTATCTGGAGCTTCATCACAAAGAAAATGCCTGCTGTAAGATTTGTGAGTCAGCCCTTCAGAGCATGTGCAATTAAAATAATATTTGCCTTGGTTCTTTCAGTGCTACATCAAAATTTGTGCTGCGTATGGTTCAATGAAGGATATTTCCGTGTACAATGTTTTGGGTCTGTCGCCTTCCCAGATCTACATAGTTGGACGTCCAACAAAGAAATACCAGACTCAATGTCAGGTATGTAACTCTTGCTAAAGAGTCAGTGTCTTTTGGGACATGCATGGGATATGAAGAGTGAGGATAAATCTTGAGTCTGGCCAGGGCAGCATAGGCCTTAGAGAGGGTATTTTTATGCAAGAATGAACAGCAAAGAAGAATGGGGCAAAAGGTTTTTAGCATCTAAGGAGTGCAGGTTGCTTGACAGCTGCACGTACAATGTATGGCTGAATGAAAAGAGCAAGTTAAGATGCACAGCTATAATGTCTTAAATATTAGCATCTTCTAGCCAGAGTGGTCCAAAATTAGTCATCCATGTGTTTTGATCAGGAGTATAGTCACTCTAAAGGAGGTGGGTCTTAGCTCTAATTTTCCACCCCTCTAGAGCTTTCTTTTTATCTTTGCTCTGATTCTCATGCAACTCTGCTGCTGAACTCATGGGGAAAGACTGTTGCCCATTTGGGCCCTTCTTGTGCGTTAGTATGAAAGGACAGATCCCAGAGAGGAGCAGGATCCCGCCCTCATTACAGTAGAGTTCTACAACCAAAGTATGAGGAGACAAGTGCAAGTGGTAGAAAAGCCATTTTGTTCCCTCCATCTCAGAGAGTCTTGCCCTTGACTTAACTAGCCACCCTGAAGTTGGAAACGTCGCTCCAGGAGGTTGTTGTGAAGGAACCACGTAGCTGTGCCTAGTCAATAGGCAACGCCTGTGTATTAGCTGGCATGAGAGCAGCGCATGCTGAATGTTTCACCACCACCCAAGAGCGGTGTTTGCTGAGGGGTCTATCAGATTGCTCATTGATATGACGTCTGCTCAGGTGGATCATTAATGCAGAGTGTTTTTCCTCTTTCCTTCTTCCACTCCAGTTCCTCAGTGAAGGTTACGCGGCACACTTAGCCTTGCTGGAGTTCAGTCTCCATTCACGGCCCAAGAAGAACAACTCCCGGATGATTCTGAGGAAAGGAAGCTTTGGCCTGCACTCCCAGCCCGAGTTTCTGCGGAAACGGACTCACCTTCGCAGGACTATGTCTGTGCAGCAGCCTGACCCACCTTCGTCAAACCCCAAACCAGAGCGTGCCCAGAGCCAGCCTGAATCAGACAAAGATCACGACAGGCACCTGCCCCCCATAGCCTGGGTTCGAGGTGGGGTCCATAAATTTGAGTCTGCGCCTTAGGAAGCATTGAGGTATAAGTCTTGGGTGCCAGCCAATCAAGCTGTAGGCATGGGGTAGGACACATAACCAGAGGCTTCCTTGCTCTGGAGTCTGCCTTCTTAAACCAAGTAGGGAACTTTGTTTGTTCCTCTTAACATACCTATTATAAAACTTTAAATCCAGATCTAAAACTATCGCAAGTGCTTAACATCAAAACTGCAAAATAGGTCTTAGAATTTTTTTTTACAAGACACATTATAAAATGTACAATAAGAGAAATGCTGTAACAGATTGATTTTACTCAAGGGAAGATGCTTAAAGGAGTGACATCAGCTAATTAGTAGCACCTTAAAAAAAAAAAAGCATAAGCAGGTAAAATGAGTGAAAGAGAAGGGTTACATTTTAAAACCCTAATGGCTGCATCAGTTGCTGCTATACTCCTGAGAAAGTGTTTACACAGAAGGGACGTGCAGGTGGAGTGGAATGTGGAAGGCAAACTCTTTGGGTACCTTAAACCCAAGAAAATTTCCTTTGGCTTGCGGTGTTGATGAATGTGCATCAGCTCAAGTTCTGATCCACACATCTTATAAGTGAGGTAGCTAGACTTAAAATACACCCTGGAGAAATCTACTTATGAACCAAATCATAAACACCTGATGTTTAAAAAAAGAAAATGTGTCTGCAGTCGGAAGCACTGATAGTGTTGCTATATACAAAGATCACTTTTTTCTTGGAGCTTGTTGACTGTACAAATGTTTGAATTCCTTCAAGCAACAAGATGGGTTTGACCCTTTAGATATAAGACATGGATCCTACATAGGTAAGCTAAAGAAATCCCTCTTCTGTAGTGTCTCCAGAATTTTACAATGGATGAAAATGAGTGATAAAATCATAACCGGTTTTATATTGGTAATTTCCCCCTTGTCACTGCTGTTTAAAAAACAATATGCTATGACAGTGTAGTGCAGTTTCTGTTAAAACAATCTTACTGTATTTAAAATACCCACATTTAAGCTTCATAGAAACTAGATGCTATGAAATTGCAGCTGCCAGTTAAAAGTACTCATTTTCTAATTATCGAAAAATTCCATTTAGATGTTCTCAGCTCAGTTAGAAGGATCTACTGGAGGCAACTGTGTGGGAATCTCCCTAAATGTTCACATTTCAGAGGTAAATTGTGTAGTCGTTTTAGGATAGAAGCAAAGAGCCAGATCCTGCAAATTCTTACTCAGTGATAACTCCTACTGGGCTGAATTCAGTGGAACAACTAAAACTTGGTTGTAAGTGCTCAGGAACACCACCTCTTACAGGATTAAACACTGGTTTATGAGCCTGGGAGAGTTTAACTAAAGCTACCCATTTTTCAAGTCTTCTCCATCTTGAATGCAGGCCGGATGCAGGCTCAAATGAGCCTATTGGTTATTGAGATATAGTATGTACAAGGAATGCTATGGGGAAATGACAATGAGGCAGTAGAGGGAAAACGTAAACCTGCATTATTTGAAGACCCCAGAGAGCTATGAGAGGTTCCAAGGGGTGATTCCCACCCAAGAAAGTAGTAAATTAGCTCTACCTGTGCAGCACCTTAGGTCCAGTTCTGAATTTTATTCTGTAGGAGGAACGCCAAAGTTACCTGCACTTTTGTATTACACTTCTAATCAGTCCGCGTGCAAAAATTTAGCTTCACATTTCCTGAAAGATCTAGTAGCATTGCACAATAAAATTAATGTTTCTCTTACCCCGGTTAAATTAAACTGGAGTTTTGACGTTAAAATTAAGACACTGATTGTTTTGCAAGCTCACGCTAGTTAGGATCGGGTAATTAAAGCTAACTGTTTTATTTATGTCCTTTGCTCAGTGTCTCCTTGGTGCCAGGTCATTTGGACATAAAAGCTAAATGTAAGATCTCCCAGAGCAACACTTAAAATAGTTTTTAGGTTTACAAATGTCTTTTTCTGTGTAATGTCACAAATCCTCTAACACACAGCACTTTAAATGGTTACGTGTTCTGTCTTTGCCCTCTGCGTCCCTCTCGTCCACCCTCTGCAACCAGACTGAAATCACACAGGCTGCAAAGCAGGGCAGAAACTAGCTCCCTGCGCTCCGCAGACTTTAGTGGAGTTGTGGCTGCTTCTCCCAGTGATGAATTTGGCTCTCCGTTGCTGCTCTAGGGGCAAGGAAAAGCAAGTAATGAAGATGGGTGGTTGGTGCTCAATCTCTATCTGATGCCTCTCTTCTGATTAACAGGTACCAACCAAAAATGCCCTCAAAACATACAGTAAAAAGCTTGCTACGGTGATCTACATCTGACCACTAATGGTTTGCAGATTCAGCAGATTCACTCCTTTATTGTCCTTAGAGCAGTTTTATTTGCTTGGGGCTATGGTGACTGGCCAATTGTTTTAGGCTCTCTTCACTGCAAAACTTGCGGGATACAGTATTTTTCAGCTTACCCCAAGTTTAACGGGCAGGGGAGCATACGACTTTTCAGATTTGTCTATTGAGTTCCTACCTGTAATCGGATGGGCAGATCTAAAGGTGACGTTGATTGTTTAACTCAAAATTACATTTTTTTAAAGCAGCTCTGTGTTACAGCATGTACCCTGCTGGTAATTATTGTGCCTGCTGTGCAATTCAAAGCTATTGTTGCTTTAGCTAATGTCTACCTCTATCAGCCACGAGGCTCCAAAACCAATTCTCCTATATATTTATCTAATTCTCCTATATTTCTTTCCAGAATGAGATCGAGTTGGAACTGTGTGTCCATCATTAAGGGAAATGAGCCTGAAAGTTATAACAATGTGTTTTTTAACTTGAATTTTTCATTAATACCTGGGTCTCTTGACTAGAAGCCTTTGTGCTGGCTTCTCATAACAGTATAATAATTTAAGCAGTGAAATAAGTGCTAGTCTGTGTACATGATTAGAATGTCAGCATTTTAAATGTTACTACATACAGTATTAGAATGCAGCTGAGAATAATTAAGTCTCCTACTTGGTTTCATGAGCTACGGGAACTCATGTGGCCTTAGTATAATTCCAATATTGCTTATTGCTCAGGGATTGAATGTTTTACCCTCTGCTCACAATCCCACAACATATTCAAGTTAGAGGTTAATGTTTCATACCAGTTTCCAGCCCGTGTTCCAAAATTTCAGAGGATTTAAAGCATTTGGGTTTTTTCCTTGCTCTAGATTATTAGTCACTAAAATGGTGTCGTCATTATTTCAGTGGGGTTGAGAGTATCAGTATGGTAAGAAGAAAGACATGAAATCTCTGAACTAGCTGGGCCTACAAACAAATTATTATGTCATTGGAAATTTGGGAACCCAGCTGTATATTAAAACTCGCACCTAACTTATGCTCTTTTATGGATGCTGACCTAGGCCCAATTATGTTAAATTGTCAATCCCTGTTATCTCCTAAAGGATTTGCTTCTTGCCAAATTGTTTACATGCCATGATTCATAGGTGCAGACTTTCCTACTTCAAAGCCTGTTGAGTAAAGTGGAATTTCAAAATCAATTTAAGTCTTCATTCAGTTTTGCTTAAATTTTCCCCAAGGGGATTAGCAGTGCTTTTTAAAATGTCATTCATTAGCAGATTGGGTTTGGGTATCATTTTCCGTTTGTATCAAGTTACTACCAGATGTCTGTCTTAATTCACAACCAAGATAGTTTTGAGTGTGCAAGGACATCAATGGAAGTTTTGGGTGCTCACAGAACACAGGTTGAGCACATAATTTCTGCACCTTAGTGCCTCCTGACTGCTTGATATGGAAAAGCACAGTCTTCTGCCCAGGTAAACTGAGGGAGTAATTGGAAATGTAAAATGTATTGTAATATTTTAATGAGGAGTCATAGCAGTCAAAGTTAAATGCACAAGTAAGGTAGGCTGTGACTAGAAACACTTATTTCTCTGCCATGTTTATGGACCCAGTTTATTACTGTAAAAAAAAAATCTGATTAACTAGCAGTGGTGGACTGTTATCTGAGCTATTGTGAAAAGACACCTTCAGAGCTGTGGTGTTTGTTGTGCGTGTGTGTATATATTTACTGACTTCATAACAACCCTATGTGAAGTTTTGGTAAAGCTTTCACAGCAAATTTGTAACCAATATGCATTTTTTACAATAGCTATTTGGTCTATTTTGTTGTCCTGTTAGGTAAGTTTTGGGGGAAAAAGTAGCATTGTAAAAAGAGTGCAGAATATTCCACAGACATGCATAGTAATGGTAATCCAGATTTTATGAGTATGTCACAAAAATGTTTAAGTACATGTTTGCCTACACTAGTGCTGTTGGAACAAAATCTTCTTGCTTGACCAAAGTATTCTTGTTTATTCTGTGGCATGTTTTATATCTATTCAGCATACTATTTTGTTAGGTGTGAGAACTACACAGCATCCATTGTCCTTCTGTCACTGGGGTTCAAGAGTTAGCTGCCATTTTGATATGGTTAGATGAGAAGAAAAGCATTAATCGTGTTCCATTCTCCACTATTTAGTACATCTAGCAGCCTTTACACTAGAGAGTTCAGACTTTAGAAGATGGTATTAGTGAAGATAGAGGGCCCTCTCCTCTTATTTGTTACTGCTTTCAAAGTAGCTAGGGCATATTTCAGGAGTTATAGGGAGACAGAAAAAGCCATATGCTAAGAAAGCTTAATTTGCCATATGCTAAGAAAGCTTAATTTGTTTCATATTAGCTAAGATGATAAATTCTCATGCGGCACAGAAAGCATGTAAACAGCCCTTGTACCTGGTTCTATTGAACAGGATGCCCTGCTTCCACTCCGCAAAAGTTTTGTGCCTAGGCGTCTATTTAAACAAATCCAGTTGTTTGCATATAATCTGGTTTTAAAAGCAAATAGCCAAGAGCACTTTCCCCTATAATTTTTAAAGTCTGAATGTAAAACAGTTGGTAAAGAACAGCACTAAAAGCAAAAACGTTCTCCCCCCTCACTATCCACACCACAAGAAAGTTAACTGACACTATAAAAGCAACTTGCTGCTATTGTGTTAATGTAAACGCATTTCTTTACTTCTATTAATAATGTAGGATTATCTCCTCCGCCTCACTTTTTTTTCCTATTTAAGGGACTGAAAACTCAATGTGGAGTCACAGAATTTCCAGCTGGTTATTCCCTTTGGGGAGTGGAGAAATTAGGCATGTGGCCTTTTTTCACCCCACCACCTAATGTGTCTGACCTCACTGTCCCTGGAAGCATAGCTGTTCCACAGGAGATTGGAGGGTGGGAGTGAGTTCTAACTACAGACTGGGGTGAGTATGAAAACACACTCATTTCCCAGGCTACACAGAGCAGCCAGTGATCCTGCTTGGAACGGAGCTCTCTGGGGGAGTTGAAAATAACAACACAGCTGACACTCCCCTTTTTGGCTCAGATCCATGAAAAGGGGATGATGATCTGGCCTGTAATTATTTTAAAATTTGACAGTATTCCCAAAAGCAGGCCCAGTTTTAAAGGAAGGGGTGGAAAAATGTGAGTTAGCCTCCCCTTACCCAGAAAAGCACTGGCTCTCAGAGTGTATTGACTGCTAAGTAGAGGCAGGTCTACATGTAAAATGGAACACTAAAAAGGAAAAGTTGTGGAAAACAGCAAGTTCTAAATATTGGAAGCTAGTTCTGGGTCTAGAAGGGTCAGGAATGGCAGTCTCATGGCAGAACCCCAACCCCAAAGCATACTTATTTTTTTATTTATGTGGGAAGACAAAATGTCTACTTATAACTGAATCCCTGTGAGGAGACTTGAAATTGTACATGGTCTTTGAGTCTACAGTTTTACTAAATGTATACTTTTAAATAGTGTCAGTGGGAAGGTTCTATCTATGGTGACAAATGTTTATATTTCTTATGGCTGCCTTGTAAAAATAAAAAAAAACCTGTACAATAATGAATTTCTTAACATTATGAACTAAGGAGTAAGATTTTTACAACTGGTCTAGATTTTAATGTGAGCTGGTTTTTAAAAATCTTATAAAAAGCTAGTCACTTAAATAAAAACCTTCTTTGCCTTTAAGTGGACAGTGTTATGGGTTTTTCTTTATATTGGTGTGCGAAAGCTCCCCAGGGATTATGAACCTGTTCAGAATGGATACAATTCCAAGACCTACCCAATGGCACTGTTAGTTTTGAGCAGCTGTATCTACCATGCACTTAGTCAAAATAGAGAACTCTAGATCCTCGCCTGCTGTAAGGCAGCATTGCCAGTCCAGCTTCAAGCAGAAAAAGGAGATGGGCAGGATTTTTCCAAAATGTGGGTTCTTAGTCTGCCTGGCATGTGTAGCTAAGGGACAAATTAATTAAAGCATTTTTATCTATTATAGGTTTTGATTGAGTGCACTGAGTAACAAATGGCAAGAACAAACATTTCTCCCCCTTACAAGATGAATGGTAATTGGGGGTTGAGGTTTTTAAGGGGCAGTGGCAGGGAGTTTGGAAATAGTGATGGTTTGTTGTTGAATGCTATTATGAAAAGTCTATTTTATCTTTTTTATAAAAGGATCAGTACATACCAGTAAAACTTCAAATAAAAGCTCTTTCCTGGCTTAACAATAAAACGTATCTACCGTATTTTCCGGCGTATAAGACGGGTTTTTGGGCTAAAAAACAACCCCCAAATATCGGGGGTCGTCTTATACGCCGGGTATAAACTTGTAGCCCTCTGACTTCCCTCTGCGGCTAGGATTTAAAAGGCTCTGCGCTGCCCGCTGCGGTGGGGAGCCCAGAGCCTTTTAAATCCTAGCCGCGGCTGGGATCTAAAAGGCTTGGAGCCGCCCGCCGCGGTGGGCAGCCCAGAGCCCTCTGACTTCCCACCCGCAGAAGGGGGGGAGGGTCGTCTTATACAGCGAGTATATGGCAAAACTAATTTTTTAATGAAAAAATTAGGGGGTCGTCTTATACGTCCCGTCGCCTTATACGCCGGAATATACGGTACTTTTTAAAATCCAAATAGGAAGGGGTTCCAGCCCAGCATTACAAAGTTTTACCTTTTAAACAGTCTAACTCTCTTTTTGCCTGTTGACAAACCAATCTCAATTTAAATATAGATAGGGCAGCATTCAGGCATTGGTGCAGGATTGCTTACAAAATTTGGACTTTGATACTACTAGAATATTTTAGGGAGAATGACGTAGGGCAATATTGTAGCCATCTGAAATAATAAGTGGCAACAGAATTCACACAAACAGCCATAACATTTAAACATTCTAAATGTCAGTATTTTGTAGCAGCACACTGACTCAGATTGCTTTAAAGACAACAAATACCCCTTTGTTTACTTATTCTCTTTAGAAAAAAGCTACAGCTCAAGGAACAGCATTGGTGCGGAGTTCTAGAAGTTTATGGAACACAGGACTCCTTCGCTTTGTTGAAATGTTAGAGAATTAATATTTTGCTAAATTAAGATTACCTCTATTACAGAGCATGACATTCTTATTTTGATATCAAAATAAGAGTTTAATAACTTTTTATGCTAACATTAACTAGTGCCATTGCACAAAAACAAACATTATAATGTTAAGCAACAAGTGTTACTTCCAACTTTAGTATATTAACTGTTTTCAGCTGTGTGTACATGTTCCAAGAGCAATATTTACCTCAGCTGTCTTATAGCAGTAGCATGAAAGACAAATGAAGCCCCAACAGTTAGTTCAAAATGAAACTAGTTAAAAATGGAATAGATACATTAGTCAAACCCTGTGACCTTTAAGGGGATCACACATTCTGACTTCAATCACCCAGGGCTTATCTACCCAGGCACCTTCAGGAAAGCTGATCTGAATAAACCAAAGGCAGGGATTAGTTAAGCAGTGTTCAATTCCTGTGTGGACACACTCATTCAGAATTAAAGTTGCCTTGATTCTATTTATCTTAATTCACTTTGGCAGTAATTTCATTAATTTCAGTGTCACTCTGGGGGTAACTAAAAATCATGGAATTCTGTAGTTACCCCCAATGTCAACCCACAGTAACTGAAATCACAGCCAGACATCATTTTGTATACTATGGTTTTGGCATACAGGTGCTTCTGAAAACTTTATGCTAAGTGACCTAAGGCCACTAAATCGCAATGAAATTCATGCACTTTGGAAAAGCATAGGCATTGGTGCTTTCTTAGTTTTCAAAGCTCTGTAAAAACTTAAGTCCTCAACATCTCATGAGGGAGGTATAGGAAGCAAGTATCCCCAATTTCACAGATCAGGAGTCAGACACTGACGCTATTGTCTTTCCTTAAAATTCAGTAGTTAGCTCAGCCCTAAAGTTCAATACACTAGACCATGCCTGTCTCATTTGAAAGTGCTGGTTAAATGAGTTCAGTTCACTATTCCACTGCTGGGCAATACCACAGGGGTTGTCATGTGATATACTTTTTAATATAATCCCTGCACTGTTGGTAGGAGAAATCCATAGAAGGAAAGACCAGAGCTGAATTGAAAGGTAGTATTCTAAAAATGGTTAATGGCTTATTCAAAACAGAGTCACTTAAATCCAAACACACAATACACCCCACCAACTCCCATATATAGTTAATCCTTCATTTGCTCACACGTTGTTAATACTGTTTAAGGCCATCTCAGTCCAAGTGCCAACTGCATGCTGGAGCCTCCTTGCACGCCGTCTGAAAGCAGATTGGGAGAGTTTCCGAGACCGATGCACAGATCGCAAGTTTTGTGCCATTAGATGCTGATAATTGGATATTGCTTGTTCTCTGCAGAGAATAAAAGGAGTGTAATTAATACAACAGAGTAATGGGCAAAGTTGGTAGTTCAGTATACACAAGCTGCTGGAAAGTGGGCAGAAGTCAGGAAACTGTGTGCCTGGTATATTGAGCAGATTTTATGAAGGCCATTAAAACAAATTCTCACTTCAGTCATGTTTTATCTGTTATGTGTGGTCAGCAATCGCAGCAGACAGATTAAGCAGCATATTAGGAAAAAACATTAATGGGGATGGTCTAATTTTGCTTAAATGTTAAACATATCTAATGTAACTTTTACATCAGTGCTTGTTTTGTGAAGGGTGAGGGAAAGTTTTAAAAAAATAAAATAGCCATTGTCTATAAGTTTATCTGCACAGGGCCTAATTGGAGGAAAAACTCCAGACTCCTACTCATGTCTAGTGGCGATCAGAAGGTAGAATTAGTTTCTACCTTAGAGTTGCTAAGTATGGCACCCTTTTACCAACATATTAAGTTGCAACAGTCATGGGCTTTTCCAACAGAAATAGAGAAGATGTTCAAACCAGCAAGTGAAGGCGTGTAAATATGCAGTAAAGTGAACTGAAGTGCTAGTGTGTAAGTAGCATGCATTACCACTGGAAGTAACATGATCAACTTGTCATTTGATGGTTACAGCCCCCCCCCCCCACTTTCTACCATGCGACACTACAGGCATTCATGCCCCAGCGTGTTCTTGTTTGCGTATTTGTTCCTAATTAAAACACCTGCAACAACACACTACCCCTTTCCCGTTAAATAAAAAAAATCCAGCATACACACCTTCAACACAATGGTGTAAACATTTAAAGATGTCACAGTGCAGCTTCAAGTGAAGAAAATGTAAGCATTTAACTGATTTTCTATGGGAATTCCTTAATGGGAAGGTTCGGAGAAGTGATGCTGAAGACAGGTTCAGAAATTAACAGTGGGGAACCTTGCTTGTTCCAGAGCCACTTACATGCAATTGTGGTATTTAAACACCAGCAAGAAAGATGTCAACTGCTGCTATTGACGCAGCATTGTCTTAACAGTTAGACATTAAGAATGGTAAAACACACACAATTAGGCAAGCCAGAGTAACACTTTTCTGACATGCTTTACATTGTTAGTGAGTAAACCGTGAGAACTGAAGAGACAAAACATTAGTACCAGATGTTTTCTGGTCTGGGGTGAGAAAAACAGCTATTTGCACAGAAGTCAAACTATTGTTTCAGTGCAAACCCACACAGGGCTCACTGACCTATAATCCACCAGCTGAAGCTGGGTTTGATGGCTGCACTGCATTACAACTGCAGCTAGGAGAGGCATGCACAGCACTGGTGACTTTGAGAAGTACAGAACCACCGGCTGCTATTAGTACGGTTGTTTGGTTTTTGTTTTTGTTTTAAGGTGCTCAATAAAAGTTTTGTATGTACTTGTTCCCTTGAAAACAGCAGTTTTTCTCCATTCAGCCACATGCAAGTGAAGTATATTCAAAGCAAGCTTAAGAATAACAACTTTACCTGGTTGGTACTATCCTCAGTTACGAATGAGAGAAACTGTCATATCACTAACAGATGGAAGAATGAATATTAGGAATGAGGCTTTAGTGAACTTGAAATGGTTACTATCATTTAAATTGACACATGGCTTTTTCAGGATTTTGGCCACTTGTGTCCATACCTGATCAGCTGAAAATGTGACCTATATGAAAAAATATGATTGGGGTAGAGAGAACTAGTTGGAATTGTGCAGGATTTCAGCAAGTTATCTGGAACAGTGGTTCTCAACCAGGAGGCCACAAGCAGCTTTCAGGAGCTCCACCAAGCATGGCTGGCATTAGACTTGCTAGAGCCCAGGGCAGAAAGCCAGGGCCCCAAGCCCCACCACCCAGAGCTGAAGCCAAAGCCTGAGCAACTTAGCTTTGGAAGACCCCCTGTGGAATGGGGCCCTGGACAATTGCCCTGATTGCTACCCCCTAAAACTGGCCCTGGCTTTTATAGGCAGAAAACCAGCTATGGCACAGGTGGGCCATGGAGGGTTTTTGTTAGCATGGGTTGAGAACCCCGATCTAGAAGATATGTAGTGCTAAGCTACATCCAGATGCTTTCGTTACCTGCAAGACAGGGCCCTGTAGTCTAGATCTAGTCCCCTGATGATGCAGAATTTGTAACCAGAGCCTAGTAGAATAAATATATTAAGCCTAAATCTTGCCTCTTAAGTTTTCTTTAAGAACAACTTGAGAAAGTTTAAGAGATTACTGTGGCATCAACCTTTTTAATTTGAAACCTCATTTAGAATGAGCAACGTGGTAAGAGTTAACTATTACAAAATCACAGCAATTTCAAAAGCTTCTTATGTTAGAATCACTGTGCAAGAATTTTAGTTCCTCTTACAAAAGAAAGGCTCCCACGTCAAGATTTTTTTTTACTGGGGCTGGACAATAAAACTCATCTCCTTACTATTTTGATGATTCCTGTGAAACAAATTTGACCCTCAACACTTCAGGCCTTTCAACCTGAAATCTAGTTCATTTCAAAGTGAGTTAGGAACAGCTTCAGTGAATACACCTGCCCCCAAGTCACCCTGCCACTTTAAGTTATTTTCCTTTCTTGATAGGGTTTTTCTTTCCCACACTTGTCTGTGGAAGACCTTCAACTAGAAGGGAAGATTGTGATAATGACTATACACACTGTTGTCAAATGCACAAGCCCAACTAATTCTAGGTGTTACTTGGATCTGAATCAAGTTTTCAGGCAACATTCAAAGAATCTTATTGAAATGAAAGTCAAGTGCCTATACACTGAGATTCTAAGAAGCCTCTATTGGCCCCATTCTGGGCTATTAACCTATCTAGAACTGCTGCAAGGAGTTACCAGGCAAGATAGGGTATCAGAGCTGAGTGTGGTGGGGAGGATTCTGATTTTACAGCAAGCAGCATGTAATCAAGGAGAATGTTTGTTACAGGCTTCGGTGGAGCTGCGAGCCAGTCTGCAGCTGTCTAACTATGCAGTGTCTTAAAGCAGAGAGGCTGCATTACAGTTAAGGCATTTCTATTGCTCTCACTCATCTTGATTATGAGCTGCGAGGGATCATTTAATTTATATTTAGCAGTATCATTGACTCAGGATTGGAGATGTGAATCTTTAGTGATGCCATCCTCTGCTGCACAGGCAGCATTAGAGAGGAGAAATAAACATCTCCCCCGATCACAATACTGCTTACCTCTCCTCTCTCACAATGACATCATCGAACACCTGAGAAAGACGTTTCAGCCGGCGAATTCCCATAGAGACTGATTCTAACTCGCAGTCGAACTCTCTGAAGGGAGAAGGAAGCATGCAATTAGAGGATTCAAATGTTACCTAGGTGATTTAGCCCAGCCCCCTACCACTGCTGAAGTATCTACAGGATATACCCTAGTGCTCCTTCGGGTCAACTTTTAAGCCTCTAGCCCCAGGGTTCTATCACTGCCACAGCTCCCCATCCCAATGTTCAGCCTTAATCGTGCCTTAACTCCATTCACATCGCACCTAGAAAAGATGGTCTCAGAGCTAAGGCACTGGACTGGGATCCAGGAGGCATGCGTGGAACTCCCAACTCTGTCTCCACCTGATACCTTGGGCAAGGCACCATCTCTGCGCTTCATGAAATACTTTTTCTCCCCACAACCCTTTGTCCACTCTCCAAGGCAGGGGGCCATCTTTGTTCGTACAGCACCTAGCACTACAGGCATGGGCCAAGACCCTAGATACCACCACAATACAAATAAATAATTCTGGGAAATGCAGAGCAGAATAGGATGAATCGATATCCAAGTGATTTATCAAACAAACAACCTTCTAAATTCTGCCTTGATGCTAACATTTCTTTAACTCAAGCCAGACTGGAGCTGGCATAATTACATGATGTAAACTTAATATCACCCTCCCACTGGATGGGGATGGTGCAAGAGAGCTCAGTGTTCTGTGGAAAATTAAGTTTCCACAGCCTAGTTTTATGCCATACACTCTCTCTCTCTCTGTAAATAGCTGCACGTAACAACTTTATTACCTTCCTAACCATTATAACAGCACATTGTTTCAGTGGGAAAGATTAGTAGTGCTCAGCTGCTGTCTCTCAGGTAGCCAGACACTCTAGTCACAATAATAAAACAGCAATAGGAATTACAAACGATTGCAACTTGCCTCTTTCTGCTGGCAGGCATAGGTGATGAATATGGGCTTTTTAGAGCTGCTGCTCTCCTTGATCTCCGGAGTGGGACAGCTTCCTTTCCAAGCCAGTAAGAGAAACTCCTCCAATCTTTCCCCACCAAGCTCTTTGCAGATCTGGATGAAAGGGAGGCTCTCTTGCTGGACCTGGGGGTGCAAGTGGGATCAGACAATGGGGTGGTCATTGTGGCCAGCCTATTCTTCCGACTAGGAGTTCGAGGTGAAGTGCTTCTCTTCTTGGCAGAGCAAGTGATGCCATTTCTCCTTGCAGGGGCTTTAGCTGGAGAGATGACTAGAGACTGCGTGCGGTTTCGGCAGGACTTCTGTATTTTCTGCAAGGCAGACATATCTGGGATTATGAACTGCTGTCTACAATATGCCAGCTCAACAAAATCCCAGCACATGAACGATCGCTCTCAACCCCAGCTACAATTCTTAGAGCCAGGCTTAGACTAGGGAAGATGCACATCTGCCATTTCTGCTAAAGCCTCTTCCCTCTGATAGCGCTGAAATGGAGCAGTGTGCTTCATTTGATCCATTAATCTTTGGGATTGATCCGGCTCCCACAGGAGCCCTGGACAAAGTTTTCATTGATTTCATGTGGAGCAGGAGCAGGCTCCTGCCTTTAGAACCTGTTAAAGATGCCTTTAAACTGAAGGCCTTTGTTTAGAGAAAGAAGAGCAGCACAAACAAACTTCCCTTTGCTGCCCTGCTAACATACTTCAACCTGCAGGGCTCTCCCCTGGGCTTCAAGTCTACTTGCAAACTCTGAGTCATAGCAGGTCGTGCTCCTGGCTAGCAGCATTTCCTAAAATAGCTTGTGCCACCTAGCATAGGCTGCATGAAAAATTCAGCAAAACTCCCCATTGGTACAACTCCAATATTGCTGGTCCCATGAGACAAGTGCTGAGGCCTGATTCCGCAGCCTTTACACAAGCAAAAACTCCTTGCTGCCAGTGCTTGGCATTTCATCTGCAAAATAAGCTTCGAGTTAGCAGGAAGCACTTATTCCAAGTTCTTCCCCCTATGTACTTGCCATTATAGAAACAATTCATAGTTAGCGAGAATACCAAGGTCATGCCATCTGTTTAACATATGGGGGGGAGGCTAGTGTTTTGCTATTTCTAAAGCTATTCCCAGTATTTCCACTGCTTCTCTTTGCCTCAGTGACTTTAAAAGGGTGCAAAGACTATGTTGCAAGAGAGATGCTAGAGAAAAGTCTCCTCGATCTAGGTCACATGAATGTAAAGAACCGTGACTTTGCAGATCAAGGACTAAATTCCAGCAGGATCTTCAGGAATGCTATCTGATATTTTCCCTCCCCACTCAGAACTAGAGCTCTGAAACCTGACCTGAACCCAAAGGGACCCGACTACACGTGTCCAGGTCAGGTCAGAAAACAACCTAACACTCTCAGGGTCAAGCCTGCCCGTAGGTAGCTGCACACCTTGTTCCTGTTGGCTCCGCAGCACATAGTGCTGAGAGGCAGCGGCAGTCAAGTGCTGATGAGTTGCAGGGCCCTTCACTCTGAGCACAGAGTGCAACAAGGCCATGGCGGCCGGCAGGAGAGGGGCATGCAGCCACTGCCCCGCTGACCCAACAGGCAGGAGGCAGAAGGAGCGTGAAGCCCCCCACCAGGCTGAGCTCCAAGGACGAGGCACTGACGCATGTTCATGGTTGGGTCTGAAAACGACACGACACTTGGACATGGATCAGCAATTGGCTAATCGGTTTTAGATCAGGCTTTAAAAATTAGATCTCTTCTCCACATGCAGTCTAATTAAGGCTGTACATTTTGAACAGCCCTGATCTTTAGGAGTTTCCATAAGGTATGTCTTTGTGAACCCAGTCAGTCCATATTCAGACTATGTAAGTGGGTGATATTCTACTGATTTCATAGAATATCAGGGTTGGAAGGGACCTCAGGAGGTCATCTAGTCCACCCCTGCCTCCAAATACAGTATAACTAAAGTCCCATATTTCTCTCACCCCTGAGCTCTTAAGTTTCCATAAAGCATGTTCTTTGAGAGCCCAGAAAAATCCATTAGTTTATCAGGTCTCCTTCATTTACTATTTTTAAAGTGTCTCTCTAGAGATGTCCCACGTAATGCACTCAGAGGGAAAGCAGTTTTACAGTTGCTGGAGATTTTGCTCAAAATAACATGACCAAGACTTTTTTTTTTTGGGGTATATTCTTCCTACATGTCACTTTCCCTTGTTTGTGCAAAAAGCTGGTTTGTGCTGCTCTTCTTTCTCTATGGCAACCAGCCAGCTATGTATTATAAAGCATTTACTAGTTATAAAATACAGATACTATGTCCGGCAATAAAGCACTTTGCAATCTACGGCTGAAGTGTGCTGTATAGAAGAGCTAGGTATTATTAGTCCTGAAACAGGACACCACGCTATGAACAGAACTGCCATCCATAGTACATTACAAGGGTCATTACCTGGGACACTGTTCCAAAGGCATTTTTTGCTGTTCTTGTGATAGCCCGGAAGCTTTGTCTATTCTCTTTCGCTTCCAGACTTTCCCAAGTTGGATTCTCACTGAGGTTCATCTCTACTTGCTTTAAGGGCATTCGCTTTCTCAGAGACATGCGGAGGGTATTGAGAGAGCTTGAAGAAGGCTTCTTTCTAAATTTGTCAGGCACTGGGCTCTCATTTTCAAAGTCAGCCAGTAGCTGGTGGCTCCTCCAGCCAATTGTAGCCCCGACACTTTGGAACACTGATGCCATCACTCTTCGCTTCTTGGAGTAGTCTTGGTTCAAAGGGGATCAGACAAAGCTGTGAAAAATAATGCACCAAATGAGAACACAGCCCCAACACAAATCAATCCAGATGATGAATGTGCTGTGCAATATGTTTATCCTTTAACAGGTTGTTTGAAAGGACCCACCCTCATTTCCCAAATCCCCTTCAAAACACGAGACCGGCAACAAGTACCAGGCTGAGCATGTTTGATTGGTTTAATAGGAAACGCTGTCCATTTCTGTAACTACCCATGTTTTTTGAGAAAAAAAAAAGACAGAAAGATGTAACAGAAACTTTTCCCCATGTGTTCTGTACAAGACTGCAAATGGAGGAGGAAACTGGTTAAAGCTCTGAGAGCCAAGAGAAGTGATTCATTACTAGTCAAACAGTACTTTGGGCTTCTATTTCTGTTCAGTGAAGATTCCAGTCTTTCACACCACAGGCCCATTATCCCTCTACTTCCCATTGCCAGCTCCTCACATCAGTCCCGGTGAATCGTAAGACCGAAGTTTACTATACAAGACTAAAGATATGAATACCCTGTAATGGCAAGTGTTAGTCTCAATATGACAGACATAACAATGTCCTAAATTTGGAACTTGGTTAATTAGATCATTCCCTTTTGAGGTACCAGCTGAAGTCACAACTGCAGTAGTGTGCACACACAATGGATAGGGAATGGTATTACCAGCAAAAGAAATCTGCTACAGGTTATAGTTAACAATGCATTCCTGATTTCTATACAGTAGCTTGTTCAAAATTGTTTGGGAAATAATTTTTAAAATTACTTCCACTCTTGCTAATAAGCAAGCCACCCAGGGTGAATTAATGAACTGTGTCAATTCATAAGCACTGTTTAGAAAAGCCAGGCGATTGCATCCAAGTGTGAGCCGAGATAAAACTGAACTAGCTTTCTCAACGCCTCACTGCATATTAATAAAGACACTGTAGTGCGTATGCATAATGATGTCTTAATACAGGAGTTCTCCAGTTTTTAAAACCGTGCTGCACATCTTAGTAAAGAGTTTCTTGTAGATACCTTCCCACCCATACACAACCTCCTGGACCCTCTCCCCTCCCCTCCAGCTAACATGCCCTCATTAACCACAGCACTTGGTTATGTGAAATAGGAATAGTAGAAAAGCATTTAATATATTTTTAGATTCTTTAAATGCAGTTTTGCACATGGGAATGATGACGTACCAGCACCATGTGATCAATCAGCTCTCCAGAAACCTGTTTGATAACCCGTGCCTTACTTAGAGACCTCACTTCAGCAAGCCATTAAATCTTTGCTGAGAAGTGGTGATAGACCAATTTATTGTGTGCATTCACACAGTGGAGCGCAGCGCGAAGATGAGCGAAGTGCAGATCAAAGGGCCTCTCCTGTTATATTCTGATTCTCAAGAGTCATTGTCCCAATGGGTATTGCATGTTATGCTCTTTGCATAGTAGCTGGAGAGTACGGCAAGTTCAGTTATAACCTGCTACTAATAAAGTGTGTTCAGCTTCTAAAACGTGCAGTTTCTGGGTGTTAAAGACAATAGACAGTTTCAAGTCACTTGATAAAATTTAACATCGATTTTCCCTAACAGTAGCTTTATACACCTGTTAAGTTCCTGACCTACTCTCTTCCAGAATTCACACTTCTGTACCCAGTGCTGTCTAATACAGCTATGGCCCTCTGTATCAATCCTTCTGTTATCGTTCACTGAGTATCTTGCAACAAACACCAGAAGCATAGTGAACATAATCAGTGCAAATGCCCATCTCTGACATCTTTTTACTGGGATTCTCCTATCCTATACGGACGGTCCTGACTAGAGGAAAATTCCTTCCCAGCTCCACATCTGGAGATTGGTTAGATCCTGAGCACGTAGGCAAGAACCAGCCAGCCAAGCACCTGAGAGAGAGAATGCTCGGTGGCACCTCGGAGCCTTGTCCAGTGTCCTATCTCCAGCTGTGGCCATCTCCAAGGCTTCAGAGGAAGGAAATCAAAACCCTCTATGTGGGGGGTGGGCACGGTGGAGAAAGAGAGAATCCCATCCTGACTCCTGCAGGTGGCTGGCTGAAACCCTGGTCCCAGAAATCCATCCTCGAGGAACTCCATGACTAACCTCTCTCCAGTCCAATTCACCTTTCACCAAAAGCCTATAGCTTTCTCCCCTTTAGCCAGTTCCTGATCCACCTTACAATTTTTGTACTGATCCCCAATAGCATCTACCATAATTTAACTAATTATTTCACACGTGGTACTGTGTCAAATGCATTACTGAAGTCCAAGTGTATTAAATCTACTGCACTTTCCTTATCTTTTTTTTTTTTAAATCTATTTTCTCAAAGAAGAAAATCAGGTTAGTCTGGCATGATCCACCTCTAGTTAACCCATGTTACATTACACCATTTACAGCAGAGCCTCAGAATTACAAACACCAGAGTTACAAACTGACAGGCCAACCATTCACCTCACTTGGAACTGGAAGTTTGCAATCAGGCAGCAGCAGAGACAAAAAAACAAAACAAAAAAAGCAGGAAATACTGTATTAAGGGAAAGTTTAAAAAAAGATTTGACAAGGTAAGGAAACACTTTCTGTGCTGGTTTCTTTTAAATTAAGATAGTTAAAAGCAGCATTTTTCTTTTGCACAATAAAGTTTCAAAGCTGTATTAAGTCAATGTTCAGTTGTAAATTTCTGGAAGAACCACCATAATGTTTTGTTCAGAGTTACAAACATTTCAGAGTTATGAACAATCTCCATTCCTGAGGAGTTTTTAACTTGGAGGTTCTACAGGACCTCCACAAATGCCTTCACAGTTTGTTCTAGAGCAGTGGTTCTCAGACTTTTGTACTGGTGACCCCTTTCACATAGCAAGCCTGAGTGTGACCCCCCCCCCAAAATAAATATATAAAAAGGTGTTTTTAACACCACTATAAATGCTGGAGGCAAAACTGGATTTGGGGTGGAGGCTGACAGCTCACAACCCCCCCTGTAATAACCTTGCAACCCCTTGAGGGGTCCCAATCCCCAGACTGAGAACCCGTTTCAGACCCTTTGTGTGGGCGCACACGCGCACACACACACACAGAAGCTCGCAATAGAAGACCAAAAGCAGACAGGGCAAGTAATCTGTAATGAACTCAGATTACGCCACCGTAAAAGATTCCTAGCTTTTACATAGCCCTTTGATAGCTACAAACAAAAGGTAGGTCTGTATCATTATTCCACATTTGATAGCTGGGGAAACTGAGGCACGGAGCAGGACCTCACCCACAGAGGCAGGAGCAGACCCCAGCGTAGGTGCTAGAACGAGGGGTGCTGCTGCACCCCCCCGGTTTGAAGTGGTTTCCATCAGACACAGGGTTTAGTGTCTGGGTCGGTGGTTCTCAGCACCCCCCCGCTCCACCAGTCTGCCCAGCCCAGGGGAGCGGAGTCACGGCCCGAGCAGGGCGGCGGGAACCAGGGATGGGGATGGGGGATGCTGGCAGGGGCAGGGGCAGGGGCAGCAAACAGCTCCCCAGCAAAACCGCAGCAGCCGGGGCACAATGCAGGGGCCGCGCCCCTCGCCTGGCCCTCGGCGTGAAGCGCAGCAGCTGCCGGCCAGGGGCGGGGCGCGGCTCCTGCTACTTCCCAGCCCACCCCGGGCTTGCAACACTGTAGCGGCTTCAGCTTCCTCCCCCGCCCAGTAACCCCGGCGGTGGCCCCGCCGGGAAGGCGCCCCCCGAGCCGGAGCCCCCCGAGCACCAGACTCACCCACCGCGCCCAGCCCGGCCCCGCTTGCACCAGCTGCCGCCCGCTTTCTCTGCAATCGCCGTCGGGTTTAAATTGCGCGCGGTTTCCTTCCTCCGCTAGGATTGGCTGGCTCCTGCCTCTCCCCCTCCCCCCGGGCTGCTCTCCCGTGCAATGGGGGGCGGGGGGGGACCCCCTGGAGAGGCGGGAGACCATATAACCCGTGCGCTGGGCTGCAGCTGGGCCAGCTTGCGGCGGCAGAGGGGGGCTGGGGGGCGGACACGCTGCCCGGCTGTGTACCCAGCCCCCCCCCTGCCTGAACCAGTCCGGGTGGGTTTGCATTTGCAAGCCCTGCAGTTTGCATTGCCGGGGGGGTGGGAGACGAGAACAAGAGGGGGCTGTTTTGTGCCATGAGCATGGCCACGTCTTGGAAACCTCCTCCCCACTCTCTGCCTAATACAGGGGTTCTCAAACTTTTGTACCGGTGACCCTGTTCACACTGCAAGCCTCTGTGTGTGACACCCCCCCTTATAAATAATAAAAAACGTTTTACTATATTTAACTTCATTGTAAATGCTGGAGGCAAAGTAGGGTTTGGGGTGGAGGCTGACAGCGCATGACCCCCCCATGTAATAACCTCCTGAGGGGTCCCGACCCCCCAGTTTGAGAACCACTAGAAGGCTCAAGTCTTGGAAGTAAAAAGAGACAGGAAAACTTGTGTGAGAGAGAGAGAGAGAGAGAGAGAGAGAAAGAAACCCCCTCAGGTTTCCCATCCAGGCTGCTGGTATGGCTCCCTCACACTGGGTCTTTGAGAGAGGCTCCTTGGGAGATTGCATACTATGGCAGGGGGTCATATTGCCTGCTTGCACCTGATCCAACTTTGTGGGGAATGGTATCTGTGCTTTTCAAATAGCACTAGCCCCTATTGATCCCACGTGCACCCGCTCTCATCCAGCTCTGTAGCTCAGAACACTGCTTAACAGATGGATTCCCCCATTGTACCTACACAAGTTCCCATAATCTGCAGGGTCCAGTTATGAATAATTACAGACAACCATGCACTGTTACAGTCTGCCTTCTGTGCCTCACCTATTCAGAGCAGAACCAGAACACTTACATTTTCTGTACATCTGTCCCTAGGCCTCAGACTAGCAATTGGGCAGTGGTGGGGAAATAGACATACTTTGAACACAAGCTGGCATAAATACTCAGGTCCTAAATGCAGGGATCATGAAATTCCTCCCCCCCCCTTATAAAATCGGGGGATTATTAACACCAGTGTCCTACTCAAACTCCAGTTTAGCTTGTTATACAGTGCTTCATACCTAAACTTCCACTGCTCTTTCAATTAGAGAAGATGTTCTTTTCTTACCCGTAAAATGGAGCCAACCCACAGAACCAAACAAAAAGAAGCTGTCTCTTACCAGGATAGACTTTTCTCTAGAAGACCAGGCGTAGCATTAACCAGCTTTCACAGAGCAGCTAAGTCCTTACTCAAGCTACAAACACTGCAACACTCATGCCTAGACTACTAGGGAAAAAGAGTTTCCTTCATAGCTTGCACAAGACCTCCTAATTAGGCCACCAGATCCCCTCTCATTAGCCACCCTTCTACACCTGTGGAAGACTTGAACAGTGAATTAACTCTCTGCCTGCTGGCCCCTCTGCACCCTGTCATATATTTTGTGCAGCATTGCCGTGCTCTGTTAAATAATTGCTCTGTTTCACCCCAAAGGAAGCTATGTTTTAGGAATGGATGATGTGATTGTTGTTTGCAGCTTGCAAAGCACACTGGTATCCATCAGGCTGAAAGGTATTTATATAATGTATAAGACCACAGCCATCTTCATCTGCCCCTTCCCCAAACCTCCTCTATGCAGAGATTTGTCATGCTGCAGACAACAGTTGCACCTGACCTGTGCCTGAGATACGAGAGGGAGGTGGGGTGGCATTTACCTGCATTCTGGGCTGTTTGAGATGGTGCAAGGCAGGGGGACGGGATGGGAGCAACAGTTACAGAAATCATGCAGTGGGAGCAGTGAGCCACAAACAATTGCAGCGACTTCGTTGCAGATGTGTGAGGATGCTGGAGCTTTTTAGCCATCTAAAACCACAGATGTGGTTTGGTGGTTCACGGTGACCTACCCCCGCGGTAGGATTATGCACACTTTGAATAATAAAGTAACCACAACGTAACCACAGGCAGCAGCTCTGGGCCAACTCAAGTATTTGGCTCTAAGACTGACACACAAGCTGGGACCTGAGGGAGTTAGGCACATAGATCCCACTGCAATTCAGTGGGGGTTGGGTGCCTAACTACCTTAGGTTGCCTTTTGAAAACCCCAGCCATGGGCCATATCCTGCATCTCTTCCTCAGAGAGTACTCCCATTGGCTTCATAACTGCTCTGTATGAGTAAGAGCAGCTGGATCTGATGTTCAAAATGAGTTCTAATCCGTGTGGCTATTTAACATTATAATGAACAGAAGGGGAAAAACATCTCATTTTAACACCATCTTCCACTACTGGCAAGGCTTTGAATCAAAATCTTATATAGTACAGTATGTGCTGTATATCTGGGCTTAATGCACAGAAAACGCAGGTGCAGAGAATCAGTCTGTTTATGCGGCTCCAGAGGAAAATAATTCAAGTACTCACTGTTAAGCCATTTCCTCACAAGATATTTTTTTGAACTTTATCCTCCTTTTGAAAAATGAAGGTGGATTGTGGTGTGAAGTTGATTATTAATTCCCCCCTCCCACACTGTGAACTCCATTTTGCATTGCTTCTCTCTTCACTAAACTCAATGCTGACATCTAGTGATGCTATGTAACACAGCAACACCATCACACAAGAATCTATAGCTTAAGAAGTGAGTGCAATGAGTTTTGAACGACAGAAGTCAGAGGTGGAAAAGCCCTGTCTCCGTGCCCATGCAGGGATTGTGCTGCACAGAAATTTTCTAGTGTTTTGTGTGCTCTGATTTTAAAAGTCTGAAGTGATGGAGCTTCAGCCACTTCCAATCAATAGACTATCTAATAGTCCAGTATATCTCCACCCAGAAAGCTGTACAAATGCTTCCTTTAATATCATCCCAATTCCCATCACTCCCCACAAAACCCACACATGCACTATTTCAAACCCCTCTCTGTCCTTTTGTGTGCCTTAGCTTCAGATTTCTGCAGAATGATTTCCCCCTTTTCTCTACGGGAAAGAGAAGGGACCTGGATCTGCCTTGCTTCCATCAGCTTTTGAGTGCTACATCTCTCTGTCCATAGTATCCTTGAGATACAGATGTGCATTTGAGTCTCCCTATCTGAAGGCAGAATTTGGTCCTTTATCTGACTGCCCTCTATACAAGTGATCATTTTGAGTGTAAGAAGGACAGCTATTAAAAAACAAAACAAACAGTGTGTTTGGACTAAAATCAGATCTCTATTTGGAACTCCCCACGCTAACGGGTGTTCTCCTCTCATCTGACCTGGGGTTTTGGCTCAGTTCTATTGATATTAAAAACAAAATGCCAACCTGCATTTCAAAGCCTGTTTGTGAAATGAAAGTCTCAAGTTTCAAGCCTTTATGGTTACAGATAAAAGTCTTCAAAACGTAGGATGGCGAGCTGAGAATGGTTCCCATTCATGTAATTTTGTTAACTGTGAAATCTAATTGTGACAATAAAATGCAAGAAAGAGAGATGGTCATAGTAGGAAGATCTGCACAACCTGCTTGAGAGTAGCACCTTATTTTGGTATCACAAGTGTATGGGGCTTGGTTTTTAGGTAGAGTTTGGGGAAATAATCATTCCCCCTTCCCCTCCTCCATTGCTCTCCTGGAAGCATGTCAGTGATCTTAGCTAATCACTTTTTAAGACTTGTAGGTTGGGAGGCTGCTTTGGGTAGAAGCACATTTATTCTCCAGATCTGTTTCTCTGCAAACTTACTAACAAAGCACAGGCTTCTCCATAGACCTTTGCCTTGAGTGGAGAGAAGTTAGATCCTGGTCTATTAAAGTTCTGATGAAAGCAAGGCCTTATCTCATCACCAGTGGGCACCAGCCTGTATTGCATGCATGATGTCATGACCCCCCATTCACATTCACCCAGCTGCTGTTTTGGGGTCCCACCACACTCGGGTTGCCCTGGAGTCTCCAGGAATTAAAGATTAATCTTTAATTAAAGATAATGTCATGTGATGAAATCTCCAGGAAGTCATCCAGAAATATTTGGCAACCCTACACCACACTAGACCTTTGTGCTCATCAGCTTCCCTTGCTCTGGGTAGGGTTCAAGCATCTTTTTCTTTGGCCTCTCTGGCACACTTCTTGGGCACATATTCTATCACAGAAGGGAACTCAGAGTGCAGTTGCCAGAGGCCCCAGGACCAAAGCGGATCCTTTCCCCACAAAGACACGTCAGTTGCGTGAGCACATCCTTTCCCAGAGCTCCAGCCTTGTGAGCAGTCTGGGTTAGAGTTTACCTCTTCAAGGATAACAAACAGGCTTTGTAAAAGTTTGTGTAACAGTTATTCCTGACTTTAGCTAGCACAAGAAATATACAGACTTAGACAAAACAATAAAGACCTATGCCCTCCCCCCTTCCTGCCTCAGTTTCCTCATCAATCTTGATTTGGCCAGAGTCCTCTGTGACATCCAAGTATCCCCCGTCAGGCTTCTCCCCTGATTCACTGGATATTTCTCCCCCTCTCCCCTACAGCCAGCGTCCTTCTTATTCAGATGGCCCCTCAGTAAAAAAAGGATCCTTCTGCTACAAAAACATGCCCCTCTCTTTCCCCAAGTCTCCTGGAGTCCCTCTCAGTTTTTTAATTGACCAATCTATTCATAGACAAACATGCTGATACCACTCTCTGGTCTCCTTAGCACAACAAGGCGCATGAGGCAGAACACAGAAAGAGACAGTTTAAGACATAAGAATACAGACTGCTCATAAAATCCAACTGGAGTAAGTTGTACATAGAATCCCCAAATCATCACACATGAGGCTTGCTGTTCCTAGGTCACAAGCTGTAGCAAGCACTACTTTCTGTCTTTACTGTTTGACCCTTGGCGTCCAGATATATCACCTGTTGGGGTTGGGGGAGGGAGAAGTATGTACGGCAGCCAACCCTGAGAGTCCCTTTTCACACCGAACCCCCAAAGAATACATCTTTCCCTCCCCTTTGCCTTCACAGTGTGTAACACTGCTCAGCTGGCTGCACTGCTCCTGCCTGCAATGAAGTCAAGTCAGTGCCCATGACATCACAAAGGCTACATCTTGCTCCCTGACAATGGCTGAGCTCCCTAGGGTGGGGGAACAGGCAAGGGGATCATTGAACCCTGCAGGGAGCAAGGCTGCTGGGGTCTGAATGCCTCCTAAGCAGAACGGGTAACTAACTTCTTCTTGCATCCCAAATGTTTCTTGTCCCTTATTTTCACCACTCTTCATCAGATCTCCTCACTCCCAGAGCTAATCCCAGAGCTAGACCAGTTTCAAAAATGTTTTGAAAATCTTCCGCAGGTTTTTAAAGGGCCACCTGAAACAGGCTGTGATGTTAACCCAGAAAAGCTAAGATCAGCAGATGTAGATAGTCCGTTTAGATAGTCAGTGCTGTTAATCTTTGCAGTGCAAAGGAAAGCAACTCTTTGTACAGCTCCAAGCACATAGCATACTTCAAGAAAGAACTGATCCCCAACAAGAAACGTCTTCAGTTTTATTGGTATTTTCTAGGAGCTTCTAGAGTTTTCAGAGACAAAAAATTTAGCAGATTGATACTGAGACTTCTCTAAAAAAAACCAGGAGTCCTTGTGGCACCTTAGAGACTAACAAATTTATTTCAGCATGAGTTTTCGTGAGCTACAGCTCACTTCTTCGGATGCTTTATGGAAGCCACGGTACTGGAATTGTACCCTTTGCTGTTGGTGTGACTGTACTCTTCTCATTGCTTTTCTCTTCTGATTTAGGTTAGATCTCAGGTTAGACCTAAGAGCTCACGTGGTCACCAGCATTTGGATGTAAAGAGGCAAAGGATGGATTGTTGCTTTTGAATGTAAAGAGGCAGGAGTTTTGCTATTCACTTAGAAGTGTTTGATCTGTCAAGTAACATTAAACAAACTAGCCACAGCCTTCCTGATCTAGAGACCATCTAAGCTTTGATTTTGCACCCAGCAGGAACTGACTGACTGTCTCCTTGATGGAGAATGACAACGAACTCCAGCAGAGTTGCTGGGCTTATTTGCCCAACATCTGCCTGAGCCATGTGTTCTGGTGGCTAGACGACAGGGACAGATCTCGGGCTGCTTTAGTCTGTAAGAGATGGAATCAAGCCATGTACTCAGGATCTCTCTGGAGAACAAGAACAATCACCTTCAGTGGGCGGCCATCCAGGTCAAACACATCCGAGTTTGAATCTGCTCTGTGGTACGTCAAGAGATTTGGCAAGTACTTGGAACACCTAGAGATCAAGTTCCTGAATCCTTACAATGCTGTCTTGACCCGAAAATTTCAAGTGACTATTAGGGGACTTCTCTCGCGCTTGGGCAAATGTAACACCCGCCTGGTATCCCTGACTATTCAGCACCTGGAGTTGGACCGATTGGTCTGGAGAAACATAATTAAGAATCAGTTTATTAAAAACTTAATTATTTTCCTGAAAAGAATGGGCACACATCTTGTTCATCTCAGCTTGAAAGGAGCAAGAGTGACGCTGGAAGAAGGCTGTGAGCTTTTGAGCTCTTTGAGCTACTTGAAAAACAAAAGTTTTGCCTCCGAAATCAACATAGAAGACTTCTTCAGCCATCATCTTTCCATCTACAGCAGCCCCTTGTTCCACCAGACTATGTCCACGTTCCGCAACCTGGTCATCCTGACTCTCAATTACAACTGCATCTCAGATGAATTGCTGGACATCCTGTGCAAGCACAACGCCCATTCTCTCTGGACTATAAACATCAAGTGCCACATCCATGACCCTCACGGGCAGGTGGTTTGGGGGATGTCCTGGGCCAACCTAGCCAAGAGAGCACCCAAACTGAAAGTGAACTTCTTCTTTGAAAGGGTCATGAAGCACGACAGTCTAGCCAGGATACTCTTAGTGGAGATCCCACTCAGGAGCATCAGTCTACGGAGCTGCTATTTCAGTGACCCGGACTGGTCGATGAGGCCGACCCTCACCAATCTCTTACCAGCATACAAGCACAGTCTGCAGGTATGGTGGGAACAGAAACATTTTATCATTTTGTCACTAATCTAACCATGGCCATGTGAGCATTGTACCAAACTGTCAGTGTAAAAGTGAAACCCTGACCCAGGAGGTCATTAGAGCTCCACAAGGCAGTTTTTCCACAAGAGATGTGAGCACCACCTTCCCAACCAAAGTCCAGTTTAGCTAATTATATTCTGCCCATCTAAATTCCTCCATCAGCTTCAGTTGGACACATTATTTCTATTTCTTCTTAATTATTAACTGTACTGAGCTAGCACCTAGAGATCCCAACTGGGCCCACTGAACTATGTATTTACACACACAAAGAAAAGATTGTCCCAGCCATGAAAAGATTACTGCCTCTCCATAAACTGCTGTGCCCGCTTAAAAAGTTGCAACCTTGTACCACAGAGGTGGCCGTGGTTTAGTGGAGGGAAGAAGATATAGTGTTCCTTTCAAACAATTCAGATATGAGATTGTAAAGTGCTTTGAGATCTTCCTAGGCATAAGTACATGCATCAGTGTAAGTTATTACTTTATAATCTTGCATCTTCTACACTAGGTTTTCTATACAAGGTTTAATATGTAAATCAATTTATAGCAGAGTTTCTCAAAAAGGGGTCGCCACTTGTGTAGAGAAAGCCCCTGGCGGGCCGGGCTGGTGTGTTTACCTGCCCTGTCCGCAGGTCCGTCTGATCGCGGCTCCCACTGGCTGTGGATCGCTGCTCCATGCCAATGGGAGCAGCTGGAAGCGGCGCGGCAGCCGCGATCAGCCGGACCTGCAGACAGGGCAGGTAAACACACAGGTCCGGCCTGCCAGGGGTTTTCCCTACACAAGTGGCGACCCCTGTTTGAGAAACCCTGATTTATAGGAAGAGAAAAAATGATGTCTAGTATGTCCCTTGACAGACATTCTTTGTGGCTAATGATTGAAAATGGTCATTTGCATCCGTGAGTAGTGGTTACTGTTAACTCTCTCTGGTGTATCAAGTATGGTCACATGACAATGTTCCTTTAATTTACAGTCAGCCCTTTGAATTATAATTATTCCCCTGAACACAAATGTTTTGGGGGATCAGAACAAACTCTCCAGAATTGATCTCTGGAAATCCATGTAAGAACCTCTCATAACACCACATCACAGGGACTCTGAGCATTATTTAATGCATTTTCCATCACTATTGGAAGTTCTTTGTGGAAGGGGCTATCTATATACAGTGACTAGCACAACAGGGCTCAATTCTGATTGGGGCCTTTGGGTGCTATTATGCTAGAATTATAAGTTACATAAGCTCCAAGTTACAAACAATGACCTGCCTGTAAGTCAACCCTATCAGCAGCGCAAGGAAAGATTTGCTGATTGAATCCCAGGGCAATTGCAATAGCAGAACACCTGGGCCATTGATCTAGATATTCACTATTTGTCTTTTCTAGAAATTAACACTTGAATTCAACAACAGCCATGAATCACTGGATGAGGAGCTACTGCAGCTTGTGTTATCATGCAAGAAGCTGTTCTTCCTAAAAATCTGGGCCTTCCTCCGTGTTGCATTTGTGGAGAGGCTGTTACAAAATCAAGCAGAAGGGAAATGCACCCTGAGGACCATGAAGGTAAAATCCTGTGTTTCAAAAGTTGCATTCCACCCAAAGAACCTCAAGTAGAAGCATAGATTTATGAACAGGGTAATGCAGCCCCCTCCTCTGAATGTTGGTTTAAGGTTACCGTTAACACACAGGAGAAAAGGATTGCAAGGAAGTGCAAGAACCATACATGTACTGTATTTCCAAATTCCACTTGAGAGGGGACCATTCAGGCATGGATCTCCCTAGACTTGACCAGGTCCATGAAGCGTATTCCAAAATAACACAGCCCTGTTTCACAATAGCTGGGGAGCCCTATGCAAAGCATAGTCTTGCGACAAACTGCAGCCAGGGGAAGCAACATTCGCACTGGTCTAAATGAGCCATGCTACCCGAGAGCCAGCAGGGTCTTAGGACAAGCAGAGCTGGCTTGTGCCTCTATAGATCCCCCAAGATCTGTGCAGGTCCCAGGAATCTATGGCTCCTGGAGAAGCCCTCTTCAGCCCACTGAGTCTTTCCTTCTCCAGTATCTCCTTCCATTGAAATGGCCCAAGGAGGGGTTGGTGAAAGTCTTAGTTTTCACTCAGCATTTCATGAGGCACAACTTTCACTGGCAGGCCTGAGAGTCTTGCCCAAGCCAAACCGGAGCAAGGGCTTCTGGATTTGACCCAGTGATGACCTGTCTTATTAGATATTACGCTTATCTAGAAAACTCAATAGCCACGTGTGCTTTGGAGCTTAATTTTGGCCAGTTAATGCGCTTCTTACAGATATGATTTTGCTTCGTCCACACAGGTGAGGATTTACACAAATCGGTATGAAACCATTGAAGAAGATCGAATGTTGCGAGATATTTTCAGGAGATATCGAGACCTGATTGACTCAGAGCTTAATTATTTTGTCATCGCCTACCCGATGATGTGAAAGGCGTGTGATCTGTGAAGTGAAAGAATTTAAAAAAAAAAAATCAGTCACATCTGGAAATGCCTGAATTCATCCTTTAGAGGAAGTCTATAGGGGAGCTGAATGTCATTAGCAGTGTTCCTGAAAGGGAAAGTTAACTAAAACTGAAACAGGGGGTAGTGTGGCCCAGCAGATAGGAAACTGGAGTGGGATTCAGGAGACCTGGTCTTAGAGTCTAATTCCTGGGCAAGGCACCACCTCTCTCTGTGCCTCTGTGTCCTCTCCCACCCATTGTCTTGTTTATTTAGAATGTAAACTCTTGGAGGCAGGAGTTGGGTTTCCACGGGTGAGTTTGAGCCTGGCACAATGGGGCCCTGATCTCAGGCAGAGCCTCAGGGCGCTACAGTAATAATCATTAGGTCACCAAGTGTCATCACTGGAGCCTCTGTGGCGAGCAGAGACTTAAACACACCACCCAGTATTACAATCACCGAATTGGAAGTGCTCTAGAGAAGAAGCTGAGATTTTATGGGATCTGACAATTGTCACAGACTGAAGGGTGCAGGCAAACAGGCTGGCCATAGTTGTTGTAGAAAAGAAGACAAACAAGATGATGCTAATTGATATTGCCAGACCAGCAGACAGAAACACAAACAAGAAAGAGGAAGAGAAAACAGTGAAGTAGGAAGAACTCTCCCACAAAGTGGAATAATTCTGGAAAGGTAGAACAAAGATGATCCCAGTGATGACAGGAGCACTTGGAGTGATTCCCAAAGATATGAAAGAGCCGCTCAAGAAGGAATTAGAAATTCAAGACATTGTGGTCAGTGACCTCCAGACAGGGCCACCCAGAGGATTCAGGGGGCCTGGGGCAAAGCAATTTTGGGGGCCCCCTTCCATAAGAAAAAGTTGCAATACTATAGAATACTATATTCTCATGGGGGCCCCTGCAGAGTCCGGGGAAAATCACCCCACGCCCCCCGGGCAGCCCTGCCTCCAGAAGACAGCACTCTTAGACACGGTGAGAATGTTAAGGGAAGTCAAAGCAGAACAAGTGCATTTGAGCACCTAAAATGCAGGAATTCCATGGAGGGTTTAACCAAACTCCTGACTACCCAGACCTATGGAGTCAGTTTGTGGTCAGGCCTTATTGGTAACTCCTGGGGAAATTTTAGACAGTAGCCTTCCCCCCTTTTTATGTTTAAAGATCCTGCATGTTTTGAAGGCTTTTTGTTTACAAACACAAAACAAACACCAAAATAACCTTCCCCAGAATGTAACAGTGAGGAATAATGATAATACAAGGGGGAGGAATTTTAGAGCCCTGGGTGATTTTAAAATCCTGTGGCTTGCACCTGGCCCTTTGTGTCTCATGTTTGCTATTTTTTTTGGTCTCTGCATTTAGGCCCCATCTCAATGGCCCTGAAGGAGGCAGAGAATGTTATTCTGCCAGGACCGGCAGTTATCTTAATGTTTGGCTGAAGCGTGGTCTCTAGCCAGTTCTTAAGTGCCATATGTCCACTTCACAAAGGTCACAGCCGTGGCTGGCTCTGACTGGCACCATTGCTGTCTGTCTGTAAGGACAGAAACTAAGGATCAAATGCACCCTGTGATTGAACTATTTCACCTCTGGAGCTGGGCGCTCTCTCCAGATCTCTACTAAGTCCTGCTGAACCAGTGATGGGAAGCTTTCCCTGCCTCTACTCCTATCAAATTTGTTAACAGATAAACAGAAGACTTCAGACTCCACGATGGTCAAAGCAACATTGTTCACAATCACTGCGTCCTACCCAAAGATGTACAAAAAAACTGAGAGGAAAGTCTGGTTGAAGTGTTGAGATAAATGCATAAAGAGCCAGCCTATGTATCCCAGAGAACACCCAGTAAACTGGCAAGGGGAAGCTAAACCTGGTTTAAAAGTTTATTTAGTATTTGTGTAATAATCCACGTCTTGGAGACCCAGTTATGGACCAGACCCCATTGTGGTAGGTGCGGTAGGCCCCAGACAGTTAACAATCTAAGTATAAGAAAAACAACATTTAATACTGCAACTTCCCATCTCCCATCCAATAGATTTGTTCCCTTTGGGCATAATCATCCTTAGTATAGCTCCAATACAGGAGAGGAGCTCTCCCCTCACTGGGATACAGTAGATCTATAATTTCTTTTTGCTGAAGAATGATTAACAGCTCAGCTGGTGAGCAGACATCTTGACCAGATATTTAATATTTCGATTCTTTCACTGGTCATTTTGATTTCTAGTGGTTATGGCATTCCTTAGGCTGCAGATTTGGTCCTACCAGTCTTCATATGACTTGAATTCACTATCCAGTATAATCACTGGGCCCAATGGCTCCTTATGAATAAATCTGGTGTGAAATACTGTAGTGCGAAGTAAAACAGAAAGAGGCTGTGTTAAAGGGAGTTGCAAAATGCTGTTCAAAAAGTGGAATTAATATTGAGGTCAAGAACACATTAGTTCTCACCAAAACTGGGTGGTGGTGGGTGTAATACCCAGATTTCCCCAATGGATGACCTTCGTTACCAAATGTACAAGTGACCAATTGTATAGTAGCTTCTGTACTAGCCTATATAAATTTGTCACAATGAAAAATAGTGAGGTGGATGGCATTAGATAACAGAAGAGTTTAGCCTATTGGAATAAAAAAAATCATGTCTTTATTGTTAAATGGAAAGCTTACAAACAGACCTGTAACAGACATCGTTGAGGCCTTTAAGTCAGTTTTAATTAATACACACTAGGCCCATTTCTGCTCTTAGGCATATCTGTGAAAATCTGTAGCTGCCTGGTTAATTTCAGTGAAGTTAGTTCAGTTTTGCACAAGCGTATGTCAGAGCACAATCTGGCCCTGCATGTCACATGCTATCTCTGAGATCAGGACAGGGAATCAGTTTGTTTATCCTACTGCAGAGGAAAAAAAATAGATTCAAAAGGTTCAATCTTATGGCTAGAATAAAATAGTTTTCCCATAAAATAACTATTTTAACCTTATTCTGCTTTGGAGATATCAGCCTGACAAAGGCAGGTTTCTTCTGCTGAGTTAAATTTGGCAGGATTTATTTCAAGACATTTATGTTTGTGGTGTTGTAGCCGTGTTGGCTCCAGGATCTTAGAGAGACAAGGTGAGTGAGGCAATCTCTCTTATGGGGCCAACTTCTGTTGGTGGAAGAGACAAGAGACAAGTTTGTCTCTTTCATTAGTAGGAATTGGTCCCCTACAAAGATGTTCCCTCAACCCACCTTGTCTCTTCAGTACATTTGTATGGTGCTGCCATCATGTGGCTTTTGGTGGCATTGCAATACCTCATTGAGAGGAAACTGGGTTAAATAGGTACCTAGAATACGTGAACGAAGTTAGAGAGATGGAGAAGAGCTGTTACATCTTCCAGTTTCTCTCCCTCCTAGTACCGGGCTAGGTCCTATAGAATGTTTTCTTGTGTTGTTTCCAGACAGTATGGCTAGGGTAACCAGATGTCCCTATTTTATAGGGACAGTCCGAATATTTGGGACTATTACCCCCCACCCTCGTCCCAATTTTTCACACTTGCTGTCCGGTCACCCTAAGTACGGCAGTCATACACTATATATACACACTTGAGTATTTATAGGATAACTTCTTGCTCTCAAGCTTTTACCATCAAACCAAATAAGCTAGGACAACACTCATATAGACCAACCACTAACAAAATGCTAGAATACTGAAGTAGGCACATCTAGAACAGCCTTAACCATGACAGGTTGCAATGAGATGGATTCGCTGCTTTCTCTGTGCAGACTGAGCCAACTGAAACCAGAGTGAGTTGTGAGTCCTCCTCCTGGGGAACAGAGGCTACAGGGGACACACAGACAGCCTGGGAAACCGGGGCTTAAGGGGTGCTTCCATGCCCTCCACCTGCTCCCACTCAAAGTTTGGGCCAGCCCTACCCCATAGCTTGAGAGAGCCTTGCACAGCTGATATTTGAGTATAACCACCTAATTATGGGCGTAGTTAGCCCCAGAAGCATCTAATGACCCACCTTCCCGGCCGCAGCACTGATGTCCCAAGAAAGGAATAAAGGGTAGAACAAAAAAAACCAAAACCAAAACCTTCCTACTAAAAATATTTTTATTTGGTCAGCTCCCACAAGAATGCTTGACATCGCCCACACACAGAGAGAGTCCCTGCCCTCCGAGAGCTCATCAGAACTATTCCAGTAACCATCAGACATTTGCTAAATAATCTTCTCTGTGTTTCTCTTGGTTGCCACAAACATTAATTAAAGCAGAAGTACCTTGTTCATTCAAGTGAAGAGGCACAAATGACTGATGCACAAGCACTTTAGTTCCACTTAGCCCTGGCACCCCTCTCTCCTTCCCATAGTGCAGTTACATTCAGGGCACAATGAGGCTGTATTCACAACAGCGCAGGGGAAGTTTGTGACAGCAGCAGACATGTTTGTACTAATGGTGCAGTGATTCAGTACCTGCAGCTAATGGCATTTACTTACCGGTACTTGTTCAGACAATGGTAACTGTGCACTAGATTAACCTTGGTAATTACATTCCGAACCAAAGTGGTCTTTGAATGCACCTGCTCATGGCAAAGACTGCACGTGACTGTAATGTCACTGTGCATCTTTTACGTGGAAGCAGGCAGGCGTATAATAAACTTCCACCAAATTCTGCCATACCAGATTAAACCAACGGCCCATTCTCAGCCAGTATCCTGCCTTGGTAATGCCAGTTGCTTCAGAAGACCCATCTTCCTAACTCTAAACAATACTGGGGGTGGGGGGAAAAAAACTGAGAATTTTCTGATTGCATTTTCCATTTTTGAGAACAATTTTGACTAGCTCTAAATCTGATCTGAAAACCGTAACCTTTTTTGCTAGAATTTTCCCAACAATGTTACATTTTCCATCAGAATTTAATGAAAAAGTATTCTTTGCTTGACACGTTCCACTTTATAAATTCAGTCTGAGGTAATGGGGGCTTATTGTGTGACAGCACATGACAACAACCCAGGAAAATAATTATATAAATCAAAGGACAGAATTAAATATTGTTTTGTTAAACTATGCAAAGCACCAAAACTAGAGCATAGTGGCAGTGTATACTTGATTCTGATTATTTTGGAAGACAGCAACTCGGAATAATGCAGAATGAGTGAGAAAAGCGTTAAAGCGACCAGCGAGATTTGGATGAAGTTACATATAACAAAAATGATTCCCCTTAACAAATGTAGCAGTTGTTAGCACTACTGCCATAAATGTAGTGCACAAAATGTAATTTCCTCTTGTGAGGAAAGGACAATCTTAAGAACTCCAGCATTCACTTGCTTTTAACCTTTTCTAAAAATATCCTTTCAGCTGAAATTTTAAATGCTTGGTCTCAGCCAAATACTGGTTTTGTCTCTGCACATGCAAGTTTGGGCATAATAAATGGCACAATTTTCGAGTTATATGATCAGGGGAATAAAGCTACGTCTTCAAATGAAAAAAAAGCATGTTCAGCTTTTTTGTACTCAAACAGGTCATGTATAAAACTTCCAGCTTAGTCTATGGCTAGTCCACAAGGAGGAACACTAGGGTTATTATCGGGTCCATAGGTAAGTTTGAAAAAAAAATTAAGTGCTTTCAGGTTTTGTTGAAAGTTACATGCACATTAATACAATCAAATTACTGTAGAAGCACAAAGCATACTGCACTATCGGCCTCAGTCCTACATATCTATGGGCTTCCATTCAGAAACAGACTTCATATGTAAACACACCTATATGAAGACCACCCTTACATTTACCTCACAGCTGTACATATTCTTCATCTTGCTCATTTGATCTGGATCCTTAAAAAAAATCTCTGGTATTTAAAAACCTAAGAATCTTCTTTATTATTGACATATAATTTTTGCCTCATAATTTGACCAAGATCAGAGCCAAATACAGTTCTCCTCCTCCAGTGGTAGAATCTACCAGCTGCCTCTTTATCTTTCACCATGAATTTACTTAACATCTTTCCTGAGGAAATGGAAAATGCTTTGCTGTCTCTTTACATCACACATTAAGAACACCCCGAGCAAGTGTCAGTGTTGCTAACCGCAGAAACTTCTAAGCAGATCCAAAGCTGTTCATTGCCACAGGCATCACAATGACTAAGAACCTGTGAGAGCTGTGCCGATTCCAATGACAGGTACTGTTGAAAGGTGAGCAATCCCTGCTTTTATTCATTAAAGTTTGTACATGGCAATGGAGGCAGAGGGTTTCAAATCCCAGGTCACATCCCTGTGTTTTAGTGGAAGGAAAGGCAAGAAAATATGTACATCCAATGTTTATAATTTTGAAGGAGTCAATGTGCGATTTTGAAGTTGATGAAAAGTCTCTTCCAGGCAAAGGGTGCGAAACAGGCTAACACCTATCAGTTCAACCATCGCACTATGTCACCATAAAGGCTATCAACTAATATCATGGCATCTCTGCACCTGAAAGTTCGGTTTTCAAACTAGCCCTGCTGTAAATATAGCCAAGAATGTGTCTGAAAACTGGTTAAAGAGCCTCATCTCTGGGCCACTGGTTCACAAAACTGGTAACATCTCTCAACCTTTTAACAGCACCATGTGAAACACAGACTCTGTAAAATAGATGGTGGACCACCGAAATCCCTGCCCTCAACTGCCATGGGAAACATCCCCATTCTCCATCATTGGGAAGTCTTCTCAGAGCCACAGGTGGTGGGCATACAAGCCCCATTGCACTATTGGTGATAATGGCGGAGAGGGAGGCATGAGGAAACTGCTAGTTATGCTTACCCCACCGTGGGATTTCCTATGGATAGTGGGATAGGCCTGATCAGGACCTGTTGGTCTTACAGGTGAACATGCATTAGCCAACTGGTAGGGGAGAACAAATGGGTATAAATAATAGACACCCACATTGGCAAAGTGTTCAGAGATCTAGTGGGTAAAGAAAGCAATACAATATTTATTATACCTTTTGAAAAGGCTAGCATAACTATATTTACAAGTTCTGTAGGAACTGATGATTATCTTTCAGCTCAATTCCTGTGGCTAATTTGATGCAAAATTATTGGTGATTTTAACTGATAATTTTTGAACAGATATTCCTGGATGATAAGAACTGGTTCCACTGGCAAGCATACAAAATTAGAACACAGAAATTTTTATGGCAATAATACTAGGCAATTTTGCTCAGATTTGCCAGATTTTAATTGTTTCATGACTCATTGGCAACCACAAATCATTAATTTTTGTTAAAAAAATGAGCCTTCAATAAATAGTCTTTTATCAATCACTTTTCCTCATGGAAATAAGACAATCGCTGGAGAAATCAGGCTGTCTATTGCTGGCAATTGTCAAATGTTATTTTGGAACATGATCTGCTGACATGACTCCATTAAAGAAAAAAGTCATATATAAAGGAAGCCGTACGTATATTGAGAGGCAGCATGTTCTAGTGGATATAGCACTGGGAGTCAGGACACCTCAATTCTAGTTCTGGCTTTGACATTGATTGACTGTGTGACCTTGGCAAGTCATTTCACCTGGTTTTGCTTCCAACTTTTTTTTTCTCTTGATTATTTCGATAAGATTGTTGTGGTGGGGACTCTCTTACTACATGTTTGTACAATGTCTAGTATAATAGGCTACTTATAATACAAATAAATAAGACTCTCAAAAGGTTTGTCTGTTGCCTTTGGTTTCAATGAACTATGGTCTGTCAGATTTGTGTTTCTACTTGATATTCCATCATTTAACAGAAGTCAGGGTTGTGTCAGATGTTATGTACTCTATCAAGCACTCCTTTCTGAAATCCAAATCAACATGTTTAGAACATAAATATTGTATTTTCCACTAGAGTGCTGCCTTCTGATATATTTCTCTTTTAATGGAGAGATCAACTTGCAGTCTATGATGACCGAGGAAAGGTGTTTCTAGAGAAGCCTGAGATGAAGGTGAAATGATTTCTTAAAAACAACAAAAACTTGTTCCTAGGATTACACTTATTTATTAAGTCTTGGAAGAAAAGCTCCCGGTAACAGTAACAAGAATTCTGAAATTTCTTTATCTGGGGAAAAAGAGAGGAAAGCAAGGTACAAAAAGTATTTTTTGCTGTAGCAGAGAAATAATGATCCCCTAACATAACAATTGCATTATATAATTAAAAGTACTGTACACACCAAAAGAAAGGAAAATATTAGAGTTCTTATAGGGTAGCATAAGAATTCAATAATTGTTATTTAAAGTACAGATTGTTAGTGTTCATGAGCCTTTGCAGGCAAATAATCGGGAGCAAAAAGTTGGCGTTGTGGTTAAGGTACAGTGCTAGGGCTCAGGAGTTATGGATTCAATTCCTGACACTGCCAGACACCTGGCATGACCTTGGACAAGTTACTTAATCTGTGCGTCTGTTTATTTTGTACAGTGCTGTTACTGTACACAGCACTGAACAACTAATAAAACACAATTCCCCTTTTGCCCCACAAACCCCCTTCCCTAAAGAATTTATATTGCAGCAGCGAGAAAGCCACTTTTATCATTGTTATTTGTACTATCCTCGCACTTGGGCGTCTAGGTCATGGACCAGGATCCCAGTGCACTAGGCACTGTACAAACACCAAACAAAAAGATGCTCCCAAATCACAAGTTTTATTAACTCATTATTGTAACACTGACAGACCAGGTACCAGCTCATGCCAAGGGGCATAAGAAATGCATGCTGGTCACCAGTCTGGCTCACCTGTGTGTTCGCCCGGTTAAAACAGAGGCTAAGTTGATAAGAATGTGTTTAGTGTTTAGACTGGATGAAAAGCTTGTAGGATTCTATATGTGTTGATCTCAGAACATCTGTAGCCCATAATATAAACTTATATTGAATGTTTGCAGTGTAAACCTCTGTAATTGTGTAGCTCACCTCACCAAACAGGAAAGCAGCATTAGTTAGGGTTGCCAACTTTCTAATCACAGAAAAACTAACACCTTTGTCCAGCCCCCTGCCCAATTCCTTCCCTGAGGCCCCACCCCTTCTCTGAGGCTCCACCCTGCTCACTCTGTCCCTCCCTCCCTCCCTCCGTCGCTCACACTCCCCCACCCTCACTCACTCGCTCATTTTCACTGGGCTGGGACAGCGGGTTGGGGTGCAGGAGGGAGTGAGGGCTCTGGGGCAGGGCTGGGGCGGAGGAGTTTGGGGTGCAGGAGCGGGCTTTGGGCTGGGGGGTGGGGCCGAGGGTAAGGAAGTGTGGGAGGGGGCTCTGAGCTGGGGCAGGGGGTTGGGGTGAGGGCTCTGGCTGGGGTGGGTCTGGGGCTGAGGAGTTCGGAGTGCGGGAAAGGGGCTCCAGCCTGGGGCAGGGGATTGGGGTGTGGGAGGGGGTGTGGGGTGCAGGCTCTGGGTGGCACCGATCTTAGGTGGCTCCCGGGAAGTGGTGACATATCCCTCCAGCTCCTTGGCGGAGGGGAGGCCAGGGGGCTCTGTGTGCTACCCCCACCTGCAGGCACCACCCACGCAGCTCCCATTGGCCATGGTTCCCAGCCCATGGAAGCTGCAGAGCTGGCGCTCAGGGCAGGGGCAGTGTATGGAGCCCCTGTGGCCACCCCCAAGCCAGAGGGATACGCAGTCCACTTCCTGGGAGCCTGACAACCCCGTTTCAATGCCAACTGGACTTTTAATGGCCTGGTCAGTGCAGTGTAGCCACTCTTTGTCAGTAGGAGAGAAACCACCCATAACAAGGGACTTTTCATCAGTAAAACATGTGTCAGTCAGGGGTGTGTTTTTACACACCCCTGAACGACAAAAGTTTTACCGACGAAAGTGCAGTGTAGATATAGCCTAAGAGGATAGCAGAATATTAAGGTTGGCGGACAGGTTCCCCTCTTTCCTTCTCTTGGGCGTTGGAACCTATATTGCAGAGAAGTTTTCTGATTAGAAATCCACATTGGCATGAGTGAGAAATATCTTTTAGTCACTAGATGGAGCTAAGAACCAATAAAATCACCGCAGCTCTGCCTGAAAAGTTAAATGATTGGCTTAGATTCACCTGAGAAGGAGAAGCCAGGAGATTTCAAAAATGATGAAATTAAGTTATCACTTGTCCTGCTTTGTAATAGGTGCTTATATTACTAGGTTATTGTCCCAGTCTTAAAAACGGGACTGGTGGTAATTTCTTAAAGTGGAAAAATCACTGCTTAACTAAAATGAATAGAAAGGACAAAGGATAGCACTGAGTCTCACAGATCTACAGAGCAGATACAGAATCTGACATTCTACTGTCCCTGCAGTTCCATGCTGGAATTCTAGAATTAACCTAAGACTTTCGGATATACCTTAATTCTTCAGTTCAATCTGGAGGCACTAAGTTATTTCATTAACCTGACAAATCTTGCTGGCTCCATTAACTTTTTTATTTTTATTTTTATTTTTAATTAGAAACAGTCTTTTTTATGTAAATAGCATAAGCCTTAACACAGAGAGGTCAAATACCAGAGAGCTGCACATATGAATTTGTCCAGCTTTATGTGCACTGTGTCTTACAGGTCTCCCATGCTACCAAGAATGTGGTGTGTCACCATCTTAACTTTGTCTGAAGGTTCATCTTTTTTGAAGACACATGATCTGTGCTTAGAATGAATTACGAAGCCAGGCACATGTCTGCTACTGCCTACTGTTCCATTTAGAGACAGACAGTCCTGGAGAAAGCAGTATTATCAAATGTGGGAGGAATTAAGATGAGATGGGTTGGGGAGAGCAGTTGGACGACCCACTTTTATAAGTGGATCGAAAGTAAGTTCTGCTTCAGGATGGTTCTGCTGTTGCACCCAAAAGATCACAACTTTCGTCTTCGTAGTTTAACTACCAGTCCCTTGATGTGGAAATTATAAAACACAAAGAGTAAAATTCACTCCAGTGCAGAGAGGCAGTACAAGGCCTATGTACCATTGAGGCATGTTAAAGAATGAAGTAAGAAACACACATTCTTTACAAAAATGTGCCCAGTCACTATATAATGTGGTATGTTCAACCTTATGATTAATGGTCAGCAGTTTGGCATTTTAGGGGTTTTAGAGGATGCTTCTTTTAAAGTCCCATCGAAATGAAACTTGGCATAAGGATGAGCCCAGCTGCAAATCTGATTGATTCTAAAAATAGTGTAAGTGGATTAGGAGGGATTTTGTGTGAGTGTATTTATGTTTCAGATTATATGAACATGTGACTATTCCCAAACACGTACAACGGTTGGATCCATGGGCCTGAAGGCACTGCAAACCTGATCCTATGTCAATTAAAGTGTCTCCTATCAGGCACAATTCCCCCCCCCCACCACACACACAATGAAGAACTTAACTGACCACCTTGTAAACAAAATGGATTCCGAATGAACTGTATAAAAAAGAAAGGAACTAAAGGATAAAGAGAAGTTTCATGGTTATCAATATACACAGCTGATAGTTACTGATCATTTTAGAGACATTTCCTCGATTCAAGAAGGCATTTTTACCCACAGTTCCCTTCAAAAGTCAGTTTGGTCCATGGACCTATCGTTGATTTGGTCTAGTTCTGTGGAGTAACTCCAGAATTTCTTGAATGTTAAGAGTGTGCACTATCAGCTGTCAAGAATAATATTGTTCCCTTCAAGACAGCAGAACATGTTAAAAACACTACCAGTATTTACACTTCCTAAATGGCATGATGTAAGTGTATGCTTTTGAAACTTTGCTGACGCATTCCACTACAGACATACTAAAAGCTGTTTAATGAAGGTCCCTGACAAGGCTGTGGTAGGTGAGCAGATTAATAAATATGCTAGTCACTGATGCCAGCCGCTCAGTTAAAAAAAAATAATTCAATAACACTTTCCTTGGCTTTGCGAAAAAGGTGACATTTCATTTCCGCACCATGAAGTGCAGTGACGACCAAATGGTGATTGATGATCGCAAAAGGGTTGGCAGGCCCATGGAGAACTTTATTGGAAACATGTTTGAACTGGAAGTCTGGGAAATTGTGCTTGCATCCATGAGAATAAGACAGGGGAGCTGGAGTTCTGGTGTGAGGTCATCGTAAGTGCTGGAGTTACTGATCTTTGCTCTCCCTATAGCCTTTTCCATTTGAGGATCTCAGAGCATTTTACAAATATTAAGTCTCACTGCAGCCCTGAGAGATTGATACCCTGGCCCACATCCTGCAAAAAGAACTGAGCAGGTGGGTTGCTGAACCCAGATGGAGCCTCACTGACTTCAGGAGCACACAGAGTCACTCACATGCAACAAGTTGAAGGATCAGGGCTTGACCTACCTGTTGGTTGAAAATCATGCTTGTGCTGTATCTACAGCAATCTCAGGGGAAGCTTCCATGGCAATGATTGTTACTGGTATTCCAGCAGCACCCACACTATGCTTGGTGCTGTTCACGCACGTGGGATGACAACAATCCCTGCCCTCGAGAAGAAATCAGTGAATGCGTCTGATCAATGAGAGTTCAATAGACGGCAAGGCATTCATTTCCCCTTTATATATGCCACAATGCTTTTTTAAAACCGCAGAATGCTGGTCTCTCACGAGTAGCTTTTCGGTTCATTTAAGTGATATAATACAAGAGTTTTGAGTTGTGATATAATAAAAAACAAAATCTTCAATGTCTGCACAGTGAATGCATGGGTTTGTTTGTTTTTCCCCATAATACACAAGTGAGAAACTGTGCATGACAACTATTTTACACCTGAGAGCTATTAATCTCAATCCTCTTTTGTGTTCACTCATTCTGAGGTTCAAGGTTGAGAAGTCTTAACTGAAAGACATTGCCTAGAGGTAAGGAGGACATAGGTAAGAGGTGACTTATTAAGTATAAATGAAAGATATTAAACTGTGTCTGGTGTGAGGTTTGTATTGAACATTTTAGGTTCCTTTGGTATCCTTCTCACCAGGAAAGGATCATGCAAATTGCATTGTCCAGTATATTACCTACTGTTTAATTGGCAAAAGGACTTGTATTATCTTTTAACAGTGTTAACTTTTCCATTTTGTTTTAGCCTTATACAATTAGGCACTCAACTGAGGAATTAGTTGAAATCTTGGGATCCTAGTGTAGAAATTACGGCTACTGTGTACCTCACATAGAACTTAAAGGACGTAGGTTTTGTCAGCTTTTAACATTTATTAGTAGTATTCATTTATTTGCCATAGTGCCCACTACAGGCTAGTATTTTCCCAACACTTGAGAAGAAGTTCCTGCAAGGTAGAAATAGGTTGTTAAGGGGGCTACATGGAGAATCTGATCATTTACATGGCATTGGAACATAGAATCAGGTCAAAGCGAAGGACCGCATGTTACTGAAGAATATATACAGGGTATATTTATTTTTTTACCTTCTTAACTAAACATACATGAGTTATTTATTTGATTAGACCTCTGGGAATATGCTACATCTGTGGGTGGAATTCTGAAGTAGTGCTGTAGAACATGCTGTGCAGAAAGAGTCTTTTCTGGAATAAAAACTGTCTACAATCAGGCATGATGCTCAGGTAGGAAAGGCTCAAATGGTTACAGCACTCCTCAGCTTTAATGTCGGTTTTTGAAAGAGAGATGCAATTCTATTTAAGGCAATGAAACAGCTGACCAGGTCATGTGGTTCATGCTATTACACAGCTTCAATACAATTCATCTTAATCGATGTAATGTTAATAATCTGATTTCATGCCTCCATGAAGAGGTCACACATTGGAAGAATTACAGAAAAGGTGCTAAGTTCTTAGAGCACTGTGTTGCTGGATTTAGTCAACCCGAACAGTCCATTCCAACATAGAAAGCGTACCTAGGAAAATGAAAACAGCCTTTTGCATTCTGTGACAAAAATGAGAAACTATATTACTATACAATTAACAGTAAACTAGGTAAAGCACATCAGTGGTTTCACATCATCATACCTCCATGTCCTCCTAGACTAACCAATACTAGCAATTCAATACTCAATTCAATTCAATGCCCGAGCATTCATGGGAGGTGAATTATAAACTGACACACCCGGGTTTGTGGACTGAATATGCTTATTCAGTCCTCTTTCCTGAACTTCCTTTTTGGTAATCCAATCAGGACACCTAAACACTACCCTGTGATTAGCATGACCAATCAGCTAACCAAAACCAACTTGAATGTAGACTTGCAGCAAGCTATTTGTGATCAGTCCAGAGAGTGTAAATATATTTGCAAGGGAAAAGAAGGCAGATACATTGGAGGAATTTGGAATGTTCTCAGTGATATTCCAGAATCAGGGAAAGTGTTTCTTGTAGCCTCTCTGCTGAGCATTGAGATGGTTAAAAATGGCGCCCACTCAACATGCAAGGAGCGTTTTAAACCAGCTTACTGGGTTTTCCATCATGTGTCCCTCTAGGCCAGCAGCTAAAGTCAGCATTCGTACTACCACATGATGACCAATCACACACAGCAAATGCCACCATTTGGGTAAATGGCACAAACTAAACCCCAAGTGATGACAGGGCCCTTGGGGAAGAGGCAGGGGACAGCTAACCTGCAATAGATGCTTAATATGCAATAGATGACCTTAAATGCTGCTGCAGGGTATTTTTTTTAAGCAGCATCGTTCAGAAAGTCCTTTAGAAGTGTAGGACTCTCCCAGCTGATTGCTAAGCAAGATGCCAAAGAAGAGAAGCTGCATTTGAAGGATTTTCATTTTGTAATGCCTTAAAAGGAACGTATAGAAAAATCTTTGTGGAGCAGCATCTATCCCTATAGATTAGCTTTGAGTGACAACTGTGTGAAAAGGGGGCCAATAGATTACAAGCTACTGAACAGGATTGTGAAGTTTTACAAACGTAAAAGAGCAATCCTTGTATTCCTTCTCCCCCCTTTTTTGATTTCTAGATATTTTACTATAGGATCTGTGCAAATTCTGCACCATATTCCTTTGACTGTGGACATATCCCCATCCCTACCCTTTGTTTGTATCTTTAGACTGTAAGCCCTTCAGGGCCGGTATTGTCTCTTATCTACGTTTGTACAGAGCCCAGCACAACTGAACCCCCAGTCTGGACACTATCATTGTATACACATGTACTCCTTCTACTAATACTAGGATTGGTTAAATGGGCAAAGAGGTTTTTGATGCCAGTAGCAACTGGCGATTAAAATACCACCTCTATTTTGTATAATGCTATTCAAGTCTTTTTTATCAGCTTATCCATGTGGGAGGTGAGTCTATGAGCAGGGGCTCAGTTTCCTTCATGCTGAAATGAGGCCTGTGACTATATGGGATCACCAGCTGACAGTAACTGGGTGGATTAGCCATTAGTGGATTCTCCCCATCTATTACTATTTAACCTCAGAGACAAATTTGTGTTCTTTGCAAAAGCCCAAGTTGAACAGACTTGGTGTAGGAGACCCACATGGGAGTTATTGGAGGTGAGGTGGGGGGGAAGACTGGAATTTTCCCTTCCTTAACTTCAGTCCAGAGTACCAAACAGCTGCTTCTGCAGCACTCCCTATATGTGGGCTTTGTCAGCAGCCATATGGTTCACTGATGCATTAGTCATGTCCTGATCCCTCCTAAGAACTGCCAGAGGGTGTTACCATAGACTAGTGTTCTGAAGCACACAGGTCTGGATTCTCATAGCATGGCCAGTCTACGACAGCTCCTTTGCATTTCAGGCCTTGTACACGTATGTGGGAGGGGTAAGCCGGCTTGCCTTTGTGATAATGTGTTTGGAAGTAATAACTTGGACAAAACAGAAGTGACAAATCTTTCCTAAGTCTGGCTGTCCCAAACACATCCCAAAGTTTTAATGGCAGACGACAATTTTCATGCCAAAACCATTAGACATCTTGCTGCTACAGAGACGTACTGCCAGTATTTTCACAAAGCGATCTCATAAAAATGTTTCTCCCAAGCTGGTAGCTCCCATGTAGCAAGACTATGTGCCCTGTTTACCTATTTAATAAAAACTAGGCCACATAACTAGGGAAGGAAAGATAGCCACTTGGAAAATAAGTTTATATATATATCCCATTTCATTAGAAATGTTTCTTTCTTGTTCCTGGCAAGCATCTTAAATATATTGCTAGTATGGCACAGTCCTTCAACTTGTGCAATAGAGGAATACTTTCTTGGGAAAATTCCTTGCTCTTTAGTGTAATTTATTCCATTAAATAGGCAATTTGCTCTTTGAAAAAAAAAAGTTTAAAGAGCCTCAAGGGTGAGTCATTTCTGACAGGTAAAGATAGGCTGAACTCCCTCCGATCGAGGGAAATCATCTCAATCTTTCCTCCGGTTCGGTAGTAGAATTTCAGCACAGGGCTCCTAGCACATCATTGTGCTGCTATCAGCAAGTTCATTCACTTTCTTTTATGCCTCCCTTTGCAGGGAAGTACTCAGGGATCAGTCATCAGGTTACAATGTGCAACTTTTGTTTATTCTATTATAATGTAACTCCTCCCCTGCACGATCAGTTCCAAGGCATGAGACTTTTCACTGCCTCTAGCAGTGTTTAAATGCTATTTTGTTGAACCCTTGTGGGGGGGAAAGGTGCGTGATATCAAGTGTACAAAATAGTGTGTGGATTATTAAATAAATTCCTATTCATGGAAATTCTTCCTCTTCATGCCTACATGTCATGCCATTGAGCCAGAAGACTGGGTTTATTTTTGCTTTTGCAGTTATGGGACACATGTATTATCTCATTCTGTTCCCAGTGGGAGCTTTGCAATTAACTCCAATTGATCATCCCCTGAAATGATGAAATTTCCCTCCCCGCCAGATAGGTGCTGCCGCACCCCCCTGCTTTGAAGTGGTTTCCAATATATACTGGATTTACAGTTCGGTTTAATGACTCTCAGCACCCACCCACTATACAAATTGTTACAGCACCCCTGCCTCACCATGGTCCACACCTGATTTTACAGCACAATTCTGTAGCTGGTGCATGATGAAATAAGTAACTTCTGCTAGCTACAGCCTCTAGTTTAATGTTTCAGCAGCTTGTAATTTTCTTTTTCCACCATCACATGCCATTGGACTTAACTGAATTGATGCAAACTGCAAAAATTTACTGCTGTTTTTATAATCCCATTTCCACACAGACCTCATACATAACCCTATCTCCCCACCAGTGGGCTTGTTCTCCAGCAGATGAATTCTAGAATTACACTCATAGCTGAAGGTGGCTTAACAATAGATTCAGGTAATTACAACTCATCTACTCCTGTCTGTAGCTTCGAAGATCACTGAAAAAGCTGTACCTCTGGCTAACTTCACAGCTAACCCACACATTAATAAGATTCGGCCGGGACAGCTTGCAATAACAAGCTTTACAATGGAGGACAATGAAACATTCTGGGATTTCAGCTCATGGGGACTCCAGTTTTCTGGGATATTTTAAACCCCGCCAGCTCTAACCCACTCTCCTCCAATTACCCTAAAGCATTTCTCTTTCTTCTCTTAGAAAACGTGTTCATTCAGCACTCGCACCTAAACGTCAAAGAGTGCTTTACCACAGCTGCTCCATTTTTATAGTCCCATTTGCTCTGCAAAACAAGGCAACTGGTCTCAGCTAAGCACAGACACAGCTGGAGCTCTCTACAGTGAGAGCAAAACACCTGGGAAGCCATTTACTGTTTTAACCCCACCCCTTCCACTCTGTAGAGTTGACATTGTCCACTGCATTTTCCCCAAATGTCTGCGACATGTTTATTGAACAAAATCTTGACATTGTAAAGTTCTGTTAAGTACTATAAAGGCTTACGTTTATTTTTATGTGATGTCTTTCAAGCCTTTACCTCTGCTACCTCTGCAGTCCACAGTTCATCGTTTCACAGTACTGGAGTCTTTGGTTGCCTTCATAATCAAATAGGTTAAGATTTTCAAAGCACGCCAGGACATGGAGACATATACCATCTATGAATGTTTCTCAGTTCCCCACGCTGCTATGAAGATCTCACCCACAGAGCGGATCAGATATATATTACACTTCAAAGCAATATTATTTGGGTTTTTTGGTTTTTTTTTAAGGGATGATGCAATATTAAAAATGGGAAGAAGTTATAATGTGAAGAGAGCTCAGAAATTAATAGAGATAATTATTTAAGGCCAAAGTTAAAGGTATCTCAAATTTCAGGGCGAGGAAGAGTTAGCTATAGAGAGTTTCTTGTCTTAAATGAAATCGTCTCCTATTTAAAGGAAAACTGTCAAGGTTGGCAAATGTGACCTATTTTCCCCATTATATCTGTAATATCCATGAACTTGTGCTAAACAACATTATTAAGGTTGCAAAATCAAGCACTTAGAAGTTAGGACATGCCAGAATTAAGGTTGCCCATCACCGTGCAATCTTAATTCAGTCCTCTTTTCTGTAAGCATTATTCTACTGTTTCTAATTACATGATCTCATCTTGTTTTCCCCCACAGGGCCTCTGCCTCATTCAGTGCACAGAATAGATGGTGCTCCCTTAGTGACAAGTGTATCCTCAGTGCTGAACAGCACTAGAGGGGGAGGAGATTCTTTGCCAGTAGGTTTCCCAGACATTTGCTGAAAGCAGAGGAATGGTGAGACTTGGATAATCTTGGTTTCCATTCCAGGCTCTGGAGGGGAGAGTGCTCTAGGGGCAGAGACTCATCTGCCCATTTTCCCCCAATCGTGACCCTTCCCCTCTAAGCTGTCCCACTCTTCCAATGTCTTCCCACTCATCTAACCAATCCCACTCTCCATTCCTCAGGCTTCTCATCTCGGTCTCCATCTCATTGCCCAGTCAGTCCTGGTCTCCCCTCCACAGTCCTCTTGCCCCAGCTCCTAGTCCCCAGTCTCTTTGCTCAGCCATTCCCAGTTCTCCTCCTGTCTCCTTGTGCAATGTCTCTCTCCACCCGCACAAGCTTCCTGTCACCTTATACCTATAGATCCCATCTGCACTGGCTCCCAATCCCAGGCTCCCTGTCCAATCCCAGCGTGCTTCCTTCCCCTGGATCCTTTTCCAGTTTCTTTGCCCAGCACTTCCCAGGTCTCTGCATCACAGCTCCCTGGTCTCAGTTCCAGTGCCTGGATGCAGAACTAGGACAGCCAGGAACTGCAATTGCAGAAAAAGTCCTCTGTGGTCCTCTTCAGCCCCATTTGAACAGTGATTTTTCAAAGGCTTAACATTTGACTGAATTTGGGCATATTTTCACAGTGATGGAAAAAGGCACATCCCTGAGACAAAAAGCCACCTCCTGCAAAATTTTATATCCCTGCATCTCTGTGCTTTGGCACTAGAACTTCTCAAAGAAAAGGTCACCAACATTTAACATGGTCTAAACAGTGTATTTTTCCCTAGCCTCCAGCTTGGAAATGGCTGAACCTTTTTGACTGTTTTGTGTGTGTGTGTGTGTGGGGGGGGGGAACACCACAAAAAACCCACACCTGAGCCAGAGACCTAGCATGGAAAATTTCAGCCCAAATGCTTAAAGTTTGCAAAGTTATAAACAGCTGAAAACAACATCTTAAATGGCCAACCTTAATAAAAGCCCCACCTACAATATTCTTACATACACACAATATGTAATTAAAAAAAAAACCCAAGGGAAAAAATTAAAGCCCCAACAGGAGGGGGGAGGAATAGCTCAGTGGTTTGAGCATTGGCCTGCTAAACCCAGGGTTGTGAGCTCAATCCTTGAGGGGGCCACTTAGGGATCTGGGGCAAAAATTGGTCCTGCTAGTGAAGGCAGGGGGCTGGACTAGATGACCTTTCAAGGTCCCTTCCAGTTCTAGGTGATTGGTATATCTCCAAATAAAAAAAACCAAAAAAAACCAACATGCAATGGTAAAGTATTAAAGAGAATGTTGCTTCCTTTAACACTGAACCAAGAACCATACTAGAATAAGGCAAATAGTGTTGTTCCCACAGCTACTCTTTCTCTGTCTTTCTGCTTAACTGCAAAACTTCTGCTTAGATTCACCTCACCCAGTCTTACATCTTGCCTTGCTTCCTTGTTTAGATTAAAGAAACAGCAGATACCTCATCTTCACAAATCGCCAAGCACGGCTACTTGAGGAAAAAGCTTTACTTCTAAAAGGCTGACAGGGCCGTTTATAGCTGGGCTGTCTATTGCTCTGGTATTAGTTTTGTGGGGCTAGACAGCAAATGTGGGATCTTTTGGTTGGAGAATTCTCTTAGCGATCTGTACTGCTCTCTCCTCCACCCATTCCCCTGTGGAGGTAGAGCCTGCAAACAACATTCTTGAAGTCATCTCATACTCCCAAAGATTAGAATTCAGAACCAAACTGTGGCCTCATCAGTGACCCTTTCTCCCAGATTGCCAACATGAGAAAATGATGCCTGTGAACTTTCCTATGACCTAGTAATTTGAGTCTAGTTAGTAGTTGAGTTTCTGGGAATCTACATAAATGGCTACCAGTAGGTACAGTGGGTGCCGTGAAAAAGTTTATTCTGGCTCTAAAGACATTCCAGGTTCACGTACTTCAAGTGGGGAGTTCTGATATAGCCATAATATCTCTAGAGCTAAAATGAACTCTAAGGCCCACGGTGTAGAAAAACAAAGCACTTAAGAACATACCTAACTCTAAGCATGAATGTCAATGGGTCTATTCACAGTGTGTAAAGTGAAGATAATATCAGTGGCGGCTCCAGGCCCCAGCACGCCAAGCACGTGCTTGGGGCGGCATGCTGAGGGGGCGCTCTGCCGGTCGCCGGGAGGGCGGTAGGCGATTCCAGTGGGCCTCCCACAGGCGTGCCTGAGGAGGGTCCGATGGTCCCGCGGCTCCGGTGGAGCATCCACAGGCATGCCTGCGGGAGGTCCACCGGAGCTGCGGGACTGGCAACCGGCAAAGCACCCCCCCCGCGATGTACCGCCGTGCTTGGGGCGGCGAAATGGCTAGAGCCGCCCCTGGATAATATGCATAAGGTGTCAATGCGTTCATGGTATGTTCCCTTCCTTCACACAGGCCTATCACTTTCTCTTTCCCCAAAGACTAACAGATAAGGCTACTGGTTTGAGAAATTCTTTGAGATGAACCTTCCTGCTTGGGCTGTAAAGACTCACATGATTCCACCTTCCCTTTTTATCATTGCAGAGGAAATTATTATTTTGACCTTTATATATTTTTGTTGCAAATCTTACTGGGAAGCAATGTTAAATGTGGGTGGGCAGCGTAAATTGGAGGGACGGGGGGGGCGATACTAGGTGATAAAGGATTACACAGTGCTAGGGAAATGGTTGGATCATTTGCCTGTTCATTTCCAGATTTTCTAGCATATGGAGTTTCAGAATGTAGGGAAGGATTCTCCAGTGCTTAAGGCATTAGCCTAGGACTTCGGAAACTGGGTTCAAGTCTTCACCTGTCACAGATGTGTAGTGTGAACCTTGGGCAAGTCACTTAGCCTCTCTAAGCCTCCTCATCTGCAAGTGAGGGTAATAGCACTGCCCTGCCTCACCAAGGTGTTGTGTGCCCTGATTGTGAGGCGCTCAGATAGAACAGTGATGGGGGGCCATAGAAAGTACCATAGCTAGGTTGCTGAACTTAGTGGTGCAGAATTGAGGTAGAGAAAGTGTTGTATTGTTTGTTAGGTTTTAGCTGGACTCGGCTGAAACACACTTTCAGCCTGGCCACTGAACTGAATGCAGCTAATCCATCTCCATCCACCCCCCCTTTCCCAAAAATGGATTTCAGGAGCATCATTATTCTTTCTTAATTTTAAAAAAGAAAATGTACTGACAGCTGTTGATGCCTAAAGCAGCAATATCGTCAGCTGTTATTCTACCAGGGACAAATATACACGACATTGCACAGAGGACCTAATTTTTTATTTTATTTTATTTTTATATATATATATATATATAAAAAAAAATAAAATAAAAATATATATATATACACACACACACACACACACACACACACAGAGCGCGCACGCGAACGAGCGAGCACAATCAGGTCCATTTCAAAAATAAAAACATCAGTCATCTGACGCTGCTCCCACTTTTTGCTTTACATTAGTTAAAGAGATGAGGCACACTCCATACTGCTGGTAACTCCAGATGCCTTTTGCTCTATTCTGTTGAAAGTAATGGTGTAGAACTGCTCGAACCATTACTGTTAGCTGATCTACAAATCATTAGTTTCTCGCAATCATTCCACCCAAGTCCTCTTCTCAATGTAGCAGCTAAGCACTGCCATATGCTTCTTTTATTTAAAAGAGAAACAAGAAAATGTAGGTGCCGTTCATTTTGATCACCATTAAACCCTCATATAAAAAGTCTCTTGGCCCCTGTCAGTTTGTCATGTTTCCCTTGGTTGACTGTGGTTATATGAGTGATGGCTTACATATGAAACCTCAATTATATTTAAAGCTTCTGGAATTTGTCTGCATCTTTTCTTTCCAAAGAGCAATTACATTTCTTTTTAAAGAAAACCTCACAGCTTATTTCTCTAGCATTTAGGTTCGTATCCGATTGCTTCAAAAACCCTGTGTCGCTTTGCAAAGTGGAAAGATCCAGCTGATTGGCACAAGCACAACTTTGACATGGCTAATATACGCCCCTACCATAGGGTGGCAGTGTGATCTGGTGAATAGAGCACTGGATTCGGTTCCTGGTTCTGCTAGGTGAGCTTGAGCAAGTCACTTTGCATCTTTATTTCCTCTCTGTCTTGTCTGTTTAGGGCAGGGGTGGCCAACCCGTGGCTCCGGAGCCACATGCGGCTCTTCAGAAGTTAATATGCGGCTCCTTGTCTAGGCACCGACTCCGGGGGCTGGAGCTAGAGGCGCCAACTTTCCAATGTGCCGGGGGGGTGCTCACTGCTCGACCCCGGCCCCTGCCACAGGCCCTGCCCCCACGCCACCCCCTCCCCTGAGCCTGCAGTGCCCTTGCTCCTCCCCTTCCCCCCCCCCAGAGCCTCCTGCACGCCATGAAACAGCTGATCGGGAGGGAGGGAGGGGAGGCACTGTTCGGCAGGGCTGCTGGTGGGTGGGAGTGGGAGCTGATGGCAGGGAGGGGGCTGCTGATGTATTATTGTGGCTCTTTGGCAATATATATTGGTAAATTCTGGCTCCTTCCCAGGCTCAGGTTGGCCACCCCTGCTTAAGGGTATGACTACACTGAAAAAACAAAAAACCCTGCAGCAGCAACTCTCACACCCTGGATCAACTGAGTTGGGCTTGCAGCACGTGGCTAAAAATAGCAGTGTAGCTGTCCCTGCCCCGGCTGAAGCCCAGGTTCTAAGACTCTTCTGCACTGCCAGGTTTCAGAGTCCAGGCTCCAGCCCAAGTGGGACTGTCTACACTGTTATTTTTACCCCCATTGCATGAGCCAAAGTCAGTTGACCGGGGCTCTGAGACTCACTGCTGTGGATCTTTATTTCCCTCAGTGTAAACGTACCCTTAGACTCTAAGCAATTTTGGGAACAGGGACTCTCTCAAGTATTTGTATGTTGCTTAGCACTATGGGATTCCAATCTCACTTATGGCCTCTAGATGCTGTTATAGTGCTGATAATGATTAACATAATTGATTTGGAGGATCTGTGCGAACAGCAGGGGAGCCTCTACCTTTCACACTAACTCTTAAAGTGAAGATATATAAAAATAGGGGTTTGCCATCTAACAGCTAGAACTGTCTGAAATGCGTTCTCCTTGTAGAAATTTTCAATTTTTTTTTTAAAAAAAGGATTTTGGCTGAGAATTCTGTTTTTGATCCAAATCTTTCAGTTTTTGGCTGAAATATTTAGCCTAACCCCTCCGCCCCCCCAAATTTCCACAGAAAGCAGACACCTCATGAAAGATTTCATTTCATCGAAAACCCAAATTTCCCACTGAAACTCAGTTTAAATGGAAATTTTTCAACCAGTCCTGATAGAGACTTTCTTACTCAATGCTTTACGAACCATTGGCCATATCTGAGTCTCCATTTTTGACCACACTGTCTGCTCCAGTAGACCTATACTCCTGAGGATTCCTTTGGTGAGGGGGGTACTCAGTGCCTGTGTAAGCCCCTAAGCATATATGCCTATCAATCTCTAGTTTAGGAAACATGGTAGGTAGAAAAAGCGGGTCTGGTTGAGGAACCACTGGATTTGCCCAATCTTTGGTTGTCCAACTGGCCCTTTAGGAGCTGTTACAAGTTGGCACAACTTTGAGCAGCCATGAATCTTGGTACTCATCAGCCCCAGAGGTAGGCATCCAACAGCATAAAGCAATACTACAAAATAGCATAGTGTGTAGTATTTGCAAGGTGAAAACATCAAATGTAGATGTTGTCAGGAGCATTAATAATAGAAAGCCAGATTATTAAACCAGCTAAAATGTGTAATTGCACACCCAATTTGTACATATCATTACATCACTTGTGCATGCAGATAGATAATTAGGCTAATTTACATACCTGATTTGGGCAAGCGATAATTAACGTGCACACATCAGGAACTCAATTGCATGTGCATTTTACATTTGCAGGGATGTTCCTAACTAGTTTAAAAAGTTGGACCACATTATTTAGGAAGTAGGAAGAAACTAAAAGGGAGACGTAAGCACCCAACCAAAAAGTTATTTCTTCAGTCTTTAAACAAACGCCAAGCTAGCTGCTCAAACCACTTGCAAAAGCACCATCTCTGGAATAGTAAAAAGCAGACATCTGCAACAGTCAAGAAATCCTAATAACTAAACACCACTGCCATAGCACTCTACCTATGATGAATCAGACTTTTGAATGAAAAGCCTAGCTGTGCTGCCAGGGGATAATGCGAAGGGACTATCAGCAGAGAAGAACTGATATTTTTTGCAAAATGCTCTGGTCTTTAATCTGGGGAAAAAACAACATTAATATAAAGCTTCACTGTTTTATTGGACTAGAAGCCTTACTTTCAGTCAAGTGTGCTCTAAATGGTCATTTCAAAAGCCATGCAATTTCCTCTGCTTTTTTCATCTGGTTCTTAGAATTCCCCAAGCCTCAATGAACAGAGTTTTGTCTTTCTTTATAACACTAACTGTAATCAGCTAGGTATTCTGTATCTCACTTTCTGCCATTCTGAGGTAGCAGTGCAGAAACCTCAATTTCAGTGAGTAATCATGATGTCTAGATTAGGGACCAAAGTCGTCTGTTCCTCTTACTTATAGCGAGTGTTTATAGCATCCTTTGTCCAAAAACGGACATCTTTTGGAAAGGGATGTTTGAGTAATTGGGCACTGGGCTTGCTTATTTATATTGCCTTACATGCCAAGATGACCAAAGTCTAATCTAGCCAAAGATTCTCCATCATAGATATTCAGAAATTGGTTACATAAGTGGTTAGCAGAGGGTCAGAGTGGATGAAACAAATGGTCTGAATCACTATATTCTAGTGACTTTGGAAAACAGACTGGCAGTGCACTAAATCCCATGCACTTGACTATTTCTCAGTTAGGTGTGTTGACTGAAGTTGAAGTGGAAGTTCACGTCACAGAGACTGCATGGTTTTGACGTCACAATCTAACTAATGATTAGGAGGAATCCACAGAATGAAAGTTATAGCTATTTTACATGATGAAGGAAACAAAGCTTGCTCAAACTGGGTCACTAAGAGACAGCAATAACATAATATTGAGAAACCATCATCTTACTCAGTAAACCTAAAAGATCTTTCCAAATATTGTTGATGAATTTTGAAAGTGTGTGTCCAGAGGACAATTCTTTCCCCCACCTCCTCTCTCTCTATATATTAAACACAAATCAGACTTATTTAACTGGACTTTTTTCTTGATCATTCATACATGGTGAAAATATATATAAAGCCCCCACCCTTTCTTATTTATCAAAACCTCCAGGTATATATTTCCAGTTTGGAGAGCATAATGAAATGTGGCAAAATAGGATTTTTAACTGAAAAGCCTGCAAATTGTTTATTGCAATACAAAGCTGATATGTGTAAATATACCTCATAACACACAAAAATGAATCTCATACTGAATATTTCATTGCAGAAGCAATAAAATGTACTAAAAAATGGATGCAGGGCAAATATATTATTATTTAAGCATTTACTTTTTTGGCATAAACAAATAGAAAAATATATGGAGGCATGCAAATAAATTTTCCAGGGCTTTAAACTGAAATGAATAATATCAAGTTGTTGGCCCTGCATGGATATTTTATGCTTTAATATTGTAGACAATATTAAAACACATAATATGGGCAACAGAAGTACATGGTAAACAGATTTAATTCTTCAGAAGCCTGAGCTTTCATTCCACTTCCCTAGTGAGAGCATGAACTTTTTATGCATCTAAATAAATCCACATTGAGATGTTTTTTCTCTGTGACCCACCTTCTGCTTCCACTGTTCCTTATGTATTTAATTTTTAAAAGTGTAGTTGGAACATCCCTATACACTTTTATTCTTTAAACAGCTTCATAAAGAGGGACAAAGAAACTAGATAAATAGTACAAGGTAGAACGTGGTGTTATATTTGGCACAAAAAACCCCAAAGGAGCTACACTTTTACCTAAGTATGATTAGTTCCCCAAGGAAGGATTTTGAATGCTTCTCACTGTGGGCTACCTTTAGTACAATCTCACTAACTGGTGAAACTGATTAGACACTGGAATTCCTGTTCCGTGGGACATTCTAAAATTTCAATAAAAACAAACTAATTATTCAGAATCATAATGAAAAAAAAAATGTTGAAATTCCCCATGGAATGGGATTGCTGAAATTTCATTTAAAAAAATTGAAAACATTTTGCTTAGATTATTTTAAAACACTTCCAAGGCGTTCTGAGCTGTCCAGAGCTCTCGCAGCCCATCAGATGGGGAGACGGGCTGCTTGGCAAACTTGAGAGCTGAGTTTCCCACGGCATGCAGGCTGCCAAGGAGTGAGGAGCCAGGAAGCCCTGGCTCTGAGACAATCCACCCAGCCTCCCCAGCAGTCTGCCAGCTGGGCTGCCAAGCAGCAGGGGGAGCTATGGAGCTGAGAACAATTTTCTAACAGAAAGAAAAATCGAAAATTTCTTCAGCAAAATCATGGGGAAATTTCAGTTTTGTAGAAAGTTAGTTTTCTGTCAGAAAATCATTTCAACAGAAAATTTCTAACCAGCTCTACTAATTGGTACTTTGCCAATCTATATGTCCCACAATTTGCATGCATGTACATACAAACTAATGGTGGTTCCCCCCCAGGTTCGATCTTGCAAGGTGCTGAGCAGTCAGACCCTGATTCCAACACAGCACTTAAAGCACATGTTTAATCAGCACAATTAATAGTGCTTTTCATTTCAGTGGGGCTTCTTATAGAGGAAAGGGCAATTCATTGTAAGGGTAGCAAAATCTGGACCAAGGTGGAACAGACTGCCATTTGTCCTAGTTCTCTCTCTCTCTCAGGGCTGATCCTCAGCTGGTTTAAATGGTCATAGTTCCATTAAAGCCAATAGATCTGTGACAATTTACCTAAGCTGAAGATCTACTCCTTTGTCTCTAAGGGCCTGATTTTGCCTCCATTATTTACGCTGAGTAGTACCTTACAATGCAAGCCGCGCTAATGATTTTACTGAAACAACTCAAGGAATAAGGTAGTACTCCGCATGACTAAAGGTGGAAAACTAGGTCTTGAACAGAGCTGGGTGAGATGTTTTTTCCAGGAAAAATTTCAAGATTTCAGGATTTCCCTCCCCACATTCTTAATTTGGACAAAGTCAAAATTTGGCACATTTTCACAAACTGAAAACCACCAAAAAAAATAAAAATGTAGTTCAGGTCAATGAAAACATTTAGTTCCATTTAACCAAACCACAACAACAAAAAAGAGTTTAACAGTATTATAATTAGCTCAAAATTTCACAACAAAAAGTAATTGTTGTGAAAACTAAGTTTTTTGTTTCAAAAATATCAAAATGGGATGTTTTGACAACTTCGAAATGTTATTTAAATAAAAATTGCAGGCCAATACATTTGTTGAAACTGACCCTTTGCTGTGGAAAGTTTGGGGGTGGATGACTTGGCATTTTTCGATGAAAAATTTCACATCAGCTTTTGTCCCAAATGATGAGTACAACCAGCTGATAAGTTACAGAAGATAGACTTCCCAAGGTCCCATTTACTTTCTTGCCAATCTATGCAAGCAACTGTATCATCAACATTAAGGTTGATATATAGGCCTCTGATGATTACATTTGTTCCTAGAACTATGGGGGCAGACCCTCAGTTCACATAAGTTGTCACTGCTCCATTGACTTTAAGGGAGCTAACACAGATCACATCAGCTCACAGTCTGCCCATGTATCTTAGAAAGTTTATTTCCCATATACCGTATTTTTAAAGGTTCTCTCACAGCTCTATGTCCTCTCATCTAGGTCGGGTGAAAAGCATATTGCATTCAGGTCAAAGCCTGCTGATAGGCGTAGATGGATGTAAAAGGAAAAGTACATCTTCAAAAAGACAGTGAGCTAGATGCTGGCATAAGCCAAAAAGAGTAAAAGGAACTGAGAATCCCTGAGAACAGCATTCAAGAAAAGAATGAAGAGGAAAAATCCAGATACAAACATGGGCTTCATTAATAGATGGCAACAGAAGGTTTAAGTGGTTCATGCTTCAAGCATACTTTTAATTTATTCTTAGTAAATGATTTTATGTTAAAATATTTGTGTACAAGAAACTATGGTATTTCTGGTACCTTATTAATCAGCAGATGTTTAAATGTGTTAGTAAACAATTTATTGCATTAGAAAGACAGCAATTTGTTCCATAGTCAAAGACAGTAGTTTGTTATGTAAATTAACCAAAACCCAAAGAACCCTTAACATTTTATGCTATATCAAGTGTTGTGTTGAAAATAAACTACCCATAAATAATTGATATTACTGTATTCATTTTCAATGCTCAAACTTTTCATGAAATGACAAAAAATAAAATAAGGAATATTTGCTATGGAAACCACCTGAAGATAAATGTTCATATTTAGATGACTCTGATACTAAACCTGACTATAGTGTAATGAACTGGTTCACATGCAGCATAGGTACCACTGTCCTCTGTTGGATGGAATGAGAACGGCTCAGCTCTATTTCATAGGACCTCTATTGCTAACAGAGATTCTCTTTTAGCTTAAAGTAGCCCATGTCTGTGTGTTTAAAGTACCTGTATATGGAAGTTGAGAGTAGGCCTGGTATGCAGCATAGTGTCAGTTGTAAAGTCCTCGCTGACCATAGCTTTGTTACAATATTAAAAGATATAGGGCCAGAATCTCCATGGTTGTTCAGCAATGTAGCTCTATTAAAGTCAATTAGGCCAATTTACACCAGCTAAGAATCTGGCCCATACTGTAACACCTGCAGTTCTAACTGAACATATCCATTATAGAGGAGGTCCACAATGAACCAGTGTGTCAGTTTTCAAATGACTTCAACCCATTACTTAAAAATTGTACCTACAGGTTTTTGTGCATAAAATCTGTGAATTGTATTTATGCACATGGATCTGGGTAGTGAGTCCTCTGCCTTCTGTTTTCCATACACAAAGCTGCACTCTTGTACATGCAAAAAACTGCAGGCATACTTTTAAGGGTTACTTTTGAAACTATTGGCCTCCAATTTCTTCCTTGGCTGAGACCTCTACTTCAGTTGTTCCAAAATCTTGATGAGGAACCAAGTTCAATTTCCCAGGACATTTTAGGACATTAATCTTTGCAAACTGATCACCTGCTGCTGATGTGACAGAATTCCTGGAAACACAGTCTTGTGGTAACAAGAGAGACACATCCTACTCCCCTTACTCAAATACATTTCATTGGGACGTGCTGCTGCTTCCGGGAGCCACACGGAGCCATGACACGTGCGGAATGGGGCAAGCCTCTAACCCCGCTCCCTGGATGGCGCTCAAGGGCTGGATTAAATTATCTGACAGGCTCGACGCAGCCCGTGGGCCATAGTTTGCCCACCCCTGGCCTAGTTCATGCGAAAGGCAGCTTCAAAATCTGAGCTTCAGAATTTGAGTGTGTGTGTGTGTGTGTGTGTTTTCAATGTGAAAATACCACTGTTGTCAAATGGCATTTGAAGGGTATGAAATCAACTGGAACGAAACGGCAAACACTATTCGGTGTGACATTTCACCAGTTTTGCACACCTCTGCTTCTAGCTCCCTCTCTTCTCTGTAACCCGCCATTTCCTGCCTTGCTCTGTTCATACATGCTCATTTGGAACTCATGCTTCTGCAAAGCAGAAACCCCGGACACCTCCTACCTCAATGCCAGCTGCAGTGGACTCTGCCAGAACTCTGCTCTGCATGCACAGCAAAGGGATGGTACTAATTAGTTCAGCATCCCAGGTTTAACGTGCATACAGAAAAATCATCCAGGGATCACTGAAATCCTATTTGCTGCTGTACTCAGCTTACTGAAGGGTACACCAAATCATTCACTGTTATTTAATTCCCATAAATAATTCTGCAGGGAGGACACATTTCTGGCAATGGCCTGGCACCCCTCACTGTCAGGTTTCCTACTTCTCCATTACTCATGCAATAAACTCTTTTAGTGCAAACATTTCACAGTGGCATCAGAAACATATCAGTCTAGGAGTTGTTTGGAAAATGACAAGCACCTGCCTACTCCAGAAAGGTCCAGACAGTCTGCAGTTTTTCACTCTAGGCATTCAGATATTTTAAATCCTGGTGGCTTGTCTCTTAAGTCGATGTGATGCTCATTGACATAGCAGCAAGCATTAAAGTCCCGATTCAGGAAAACACTTCAGTATGTGCTTAAGTCTAGGACTATTCAGGGCAGCATTTAAGCATGTGCTTAAAATTAAGCACACGCTTAAGCGATGTTCTGAGAAAGAATAAGTTCCTGAATTGGGGCCTAACTAAACTAGTTAAAAATTGAACTAGTTTCAGAAGTTCAGTGGTCTAAGATTGTGGCACTTGATTAGAGTAATGTGAGACATCTCTCTCTGTACATGGAAGTACATTCACTGACAATGAAAATGTCCTCTCCTTTAAAGGGCCAGGAGAGGGCAGCAGAAAACAAGCCTACAATGGCTTGGCTTTTTCCTCATGTATGCAGGTTAATCTTCTGTTCACATGTGTTTTATACCAGCAAAGCGCATGCTGTTTCAAGACTGCACGGAACTGGTGCTATAATGGTTTTGACACCCAAGGGGCAGAATTTTTTCTAGCAGCACTCTTATGTTTTCCTAAAGTAATTCCTGTCCTCGTCCCTCTCCCAGCACAGTCTCCTGGCTGCTCTTTTTGCAGTATGTACCCTGGATCCACGAGCCCTTCAAGGCAGATATTGTCTTTGTATCCATTTGTGCACCACACCAAACGCAATGGGACCCTGATCTTCTGCGCGTTTGTCACGGAGGTCATGGAAATCACAGATTCTGAGACTTTCCATGACCACCGTTGCACCAGCCACTGGGGCCACTGCCTCCCACCCCCAGCAGTTTGGGTGTGGAAGGGAACAGGGGCACAGGTCGTGGTGAGGCAGGCTCTGGGTGGCGCTTACCTTGGGGGGCTCCCCAGAAGTGTCAACATCCCCCTTGCTCAGCTCCTAGACAGAGGCATGGCCAGGCAGCTCTGCACACAGCCTCCGCCTGCAGGCACCACCCCTGCATCTCCTATTGTCTGCAGTTTCTGGCCAATGGGAGCTGCGGAGCCGGCACTCAGGGTGGAGGCAGCGTGCAGAGCTGCATGGCCGCGCCTCCGCCTAGAAGTTGAGGGATGTTGCCGCTTCTGGGGAGGCGTGGAGCCAGGTAGGGAACCTGCTATCCCTGAGAACTCCACCCCCAACACCTGCGGTGCCCCCAGGCCCCCCCCCTCCCCCAAGATTTATAGTACAAGTCATGGACAGGTCACGGGCTGTGAATTTTTGTTTACTGCTGGTGACCTGTCCATGACTTTTACTAAAAATACCTGTGACAAAAAATGTAGCCTTAACTATCATCAATGATAATTATACTGTACTGAAAACTGTGGTTAAAATGATGAACTCTCACTTTAAATTCTCAGGGGTTTTCCTGGTCCTGTTTGCAGGCTCGGAGGCTCTGTAGGGAAGCGTGCCATCCAGGTCTTTCAGCAGTCAGTCAGTCTTCAAAGAGCTACCCTGCAGGAAGGTGGGGGGAGTTGTGCCACTCTGCTCTAGGGAGAAGCCTGCATGCTCAGACTCAAGTGATTTAGGAACCTAAGTCACACTGACTTTCAATGAGAAGTGCTCACACTGGTTCTTTACATAGGGTGAATTTCACCCGGTGTTGGTTGCACTTCTGGCAACATTTACGCAATGGTTTAAAATCTCTCTCCTTACTCACAGAACCCTTTCAGCCAGCTCATTGGGAAGACATATTTGATGCTTCCTTGTTACCTCTTACTTATATCTTTCCAGGCTATGTTTGGGAACGAGCGTATCTCCTGCTAATCCCAGTGGGCCAGACTATGGTACCCTTTCTCACACTGAACAGTAAGCAACTAGTGAAGGCAATAGGATTGCTTGTGGAGTAAGGTACTACTCAGGATGAGTAAGGCCATCGCAAGCTGGCGCAGAATTACTAATCATGGCACAAAACACACACAAACTGTCTGTGAAGCAAAATATCATGGGGGTGAAATGACACATCTTTAAACTTGAGAACTTCAATGTTTGCAACCTGTTAAGACAAATTCAGGAGGAAGAACACAATATTTGGCATTCTAAAAATAAGCCACTATGAGTGAATAATCAGCCTGAAGTAGTTAGATGAACACACTGAAAGTAGACTGAAAAAAGTCTAATGATGGAAAAATATTTTTCTGGGGCTGCTCTTTGTTCTTTGGTACATTTGATTAACCCACTCTAGACACAATTTTACAACTCACTGCCCCTGCACTTTAGATGACTGATTTTAGGCTAGCGATACCATTTATTTGCAGATTCAACTTACCACAATAAGCTATGTTCCCAATGTTGCCCATTTAGTAAGAGCTCAATTGAAATTAAAAGACAAAGAAAATCTCTGCAAGTCTTATTGAAAGGGCAACTGCACTACATCTTACAGCACTGCTTTTAAAGGGATGCTGTCAAGTCAAAAAAGTCACATGTACATATATGCAGAAACTCTGTATACACCTTCTGAATGCTAAAGACATGCTAAGTCATATATAAATACACACATATGAACAGTTCAAGTAACCAGGCCCCCAGGTGCTGTACGAACACAGAGCAAAAGGATGATTCATGCCTCTGCTTACAGTCTCAGCATCAGTAACTGAGGGTATCCATGGACTGGTTTTCCCAGCTCAGGAGACTTCAGTGATTTCAATGAAAGTTACTTGCATCCACCAATGGGAGAGTTGAGCACAAGAAAAATGCAGCACATGCTTTCCCATGACCTAAACAGGAGCTGAGGGCACTCAGTACCTTCCAGAACTGAGCCCTATATTACTAAGAAGGGGAAAAAAAGAAAGTCACCATTAATGCTGACTTTAAAAGTTTTCTTATTATTTATTCCTTAAACTTAATGACAGGGAAGAATGAATGTACATTTTTAATGGACTTCCCTCTCCACCGTGGTAAGCGGCTATCCTCAGCGTGCGCCAGCCAGTAAAATGGGACATAGTATACTTAGGTGGGGTGTTATATATGCAAAGAAACAATACACCTAAAAGCGGTGTGATAGAGGTCTTGGCTTGGGCGCACACAACCTATTTTCAAAGCTATGCAAACTGAACAGCTCTAAGACCCAGCATATATTCATTTGGTGAAACCTATTAGATTCAGTACAGAATCTAGCTTCTCAAGTCTGAGGTTTCAAATTATTTATCAGACACATTTTCTTGTTACTTCTGTATGAGACAGGATTAATTTCCCAAATGCCACTGGTTATCACTCTGTGTCACTGAAAGGTAATGTTCCAGCTAGTCAGTTTCTTAGCATTCGAAAGATCTATGCAGAATTTCTGAATCGGAGAAACAATGAATAATTTTTTACACGGTAGGCTTCTTGCAGAAACTTATAAACCTTCTCGGATTGATCAACCATAGCAAAGTGCAAAGGACTCCCCCAGAGAAATGCTTACACAGTCTGAAAGGCTCAGACAAATAACATTATATCCCCTTTATATTACTGTCACCTGCTCTATGGATAGAATGCGTTGCCAGTACACACACACACTGTATATATTAGGCTGTATATGATGATTATTCATTTACATTGCTCAACTTAACCAAGGATTCTCAAAATGAACTTTTTCTTGTGGTCCATACTCTTATATAAATACAGGAATGGTTAACACACTATAGGGAAAAAATCATGCCCATTATTGTATATTAATATTATTCTTCAGATCGCAGTAGTGCTTAAAATCTAATAGGTACTTTCCAATCCCAAAGGCAGACACAGTCCCTGGCCCCAAAAGCATAGGGGATGAAATTTACCTTCGTGCACAATTTAAGGTAAGTCCCCTGTAAGCCCTACTTTGCGGGCTTAACTGGACCATAAGTGTTGCTTAGCCCTAACGCTGGCCCTCTGCACAGGGATGAATTTCACCCATAGTCTAATTCTAATTTTTTATTCCCTACTGCCTGAAAACCTCCCAAGCTATCGTTGTGGTAAATAAAGGAAGCGTCGTACTATGTACCACCTACATAGCAGTTTTGATCCATAGATCACAAAGCTCTGCACAAAGATGGACAAGTACCATTATCCCCACTTTACCGATGACACGGGGAAGTGATTCTTTTACCTGAATTTCATCACAGAAGAAAGATTAGAGTATGGGATATGGGATAGTTCACATGGCCTTTAACCTGTTTTGAGGTGTCCAACGCTTTACATGGGTGATGCAGAGAGAACTCCAGTGATGCTTAGGTGCAAAGGCAGAATGAGTCCATAAAGCTGCAGGAAAATTTAATATAATTTTTATTCTGCTACAGAGATTTCCAGGGATAAATGTATTGATATATTCTCTGTCCAGGGAAAAGACTTTCTCCTCAGTCAGAACAACTGTTTAGACTCCCAGGCTTTGGAATGAGGTCCCTTGTAGCCCTAAACTTTGTGTTTCCAGTATTTCCTTTCTAAAAATCTCATTTTTATCTATCTAGAAATCTAAAATATTTTCAGAGCCCCCATCACCAAAGTATCGGAGTAAATCACAGGCTTTAATGTATTTATTTTTACAAAATCCCTTTGAGGTAAGGCGGTGCTATTACCTCCATTTTACAGGTGGCCAACTGAGCCAGAGAGAGACTTAATGACTTGCCCAAGGTTACACAGGAAGTCAGTAGCAGAGTAGGGAATTGAACCCAGATCTCTAGGCTACCCCAACCTCTGGACCACACTTCCTAGAGGGAAGGAGGTGGGGGGAGATTCTATTAATTTCTGAGCTGCTACCTGTCCACATAGGCCCAGATTCATAGCTCAGTGAAGTCAGTGGTAATACTCCAATGGACTTTGAGTAGATTTCCCCTTTAGGGATCTGATCCAAAGTAGTAAAATCTATCAAAGACGTACAAATTGTTGAGAGCACCCACTGATAGTTATCACACTTTTAGCTGCATGTGTAGAGATCCCCTGACAAACATTTCTGCTTAAGGACAACCACCGCATTGTATTTCCACTTTCCAATACACAGAAAACATAATGCACCATAGTCAGCATAGAGAGATGCTGCTTTGCATTGAATTCAGCCAGAAGCAATCAGATGATATATTAATTTGCTTAACATTTGGAAGGTGCAGAGGATATTCCAGCAGACTGGTAAATTAGATACTTCAGTGTATACTAAACCACTGAAACCTAAACTGTTACTCTCATTGTCTTCCAACACACCCTCATGTTTTCCCTCAGAATATTTTTTAAAAATACATAAGCAAAATCCTAAAACTGATTTTTCTTATTATCATAAGATAATCACATCCCTGGGGATTACAGACCAAGTCCAGGGTCGTAATTATCACACGATAAGAACATTCCTCCTTCATGTCTTCTCGCTTGACTAAGCATACTCCAAGCCAGAGATGAATGCCTGCATTGTTTATTTTAGAGTGAATTAACCACAAGGAATAATGCCTTGGACCAAAAGAGGTTGGGAAGAAACAGCTGACATTTTCTGTTTGGACAAGAGAACTTTAAAAATATCCCTGGCTGTGCTGACAGTGTCACACAGCATAATATTGTGTTTTATCATCAGCAATGACTGATCCAAAAAGACAAACACTAATGCACTGTTTCTGCCTACCTAAGAACAGGCCAGAACAGGGAAAGGATCAGCACTAGAATTCATAGATTTTTACAGCCAAAAAGGAACTTTGTGATCATCTAGTCTGACCTCTTGCATTACAAAGGCCCAAGAACCTCACCCAGGAATTTCTACATCAAGCCCATAACTTCACCTTGAGCTACAGCATGGCTTCTAGAAAGAGATCCAGTTTTGACTTAGACTGCAAGTGATAGAAAATCCACCCTCTGGAAGAAGCGTTAGAGGATGTGACAAGCGGCCAAGGGAGGTGGGAATATGCCCCGATTGTGTGACTAGGCAAGAACCCATCAGAGAGGCCTTCCGACCAAAGGGCTTCTAGGATTCTCAGAAAGGACTCTCTGTACTGTGAGTAGAAAAAAAGATAACATGGGAGGGAAACCCCAAATGGAATCAGAACTGGAAAACATTGGCTCCCTGACACACTCCCTCCTTCTACGGCGAGTTTTTGAAGGCTTCTCTACCACCCCAGGAGGTTATGATCTGCAGAATTGTGGGCAGAAGCATTGAATCCAGGATGGGAACTACACTTCTTGGCATGGCATGCTCCAGCAGGGATGCCATTGGAAAGAACAGCAAGAGTTAATGCTGTTAGAAGCACATAGCTATTAATACAATTACTCACATGCTTAAAATTAGGCATGTGCTTAAGTGTTTTGCTGGATTGGGGCCTTAAGGAACCATATCAAATAATGTGATTGAATTATAACATTTTGGCGGACATTTATTTTCTATTACGTGTTGATCTTTTTGTTCTTCAGTGCCCATTCTGCAAGACAACAGTTCATCAGTATTAAATGTCCACCTCACCCAGTCTAAAGTGCAAAGAATACTATGGTTTCTGGTTTGTTTTCATTAACTTTTAAACACTGATTTAAAGTAGCTCCAGACATCTTACATCCAGCTGACAAATACTCCTTTGACACTGTGGAATCAAAGGTAATCTACTCCCCTGCATTGTCAAGGTTCCCTAGCAGGGATAATGCAGATTGAACATGACATTTCCTCTCTTTCATTTTCTTCCATCATATATCAGCTGAACAGTAAGAACTCATTTGGCATTTCATATTGTTAGAGTAGATTCTCTGCACATCCCGTTTTTAATAGAGGTGCAACATAAAACACCGGTAACTCTTCCTACTCAACTAATCTGAGAACAGAATTTTGACACCCAATTCTAATTTACACCAAGGATGGAACTGGCCAGTCTTTGTCTATGAGGAATAAGACTCTTTTGTTTAATGTTTGAACTACAATATGGGATTGTGCGCACACGCACACAAGCAGACACATACCCTCATTGCAATGATCTGTACAGCAGTATTTGCTAAAGCTGTGCAGTGAATTATGAGGATGCCAGTTAGATAGAGTGAACTAAATGAGTCATAACCAAGAACCCTACAAGGCACCACAGAAACCATGACACAGGAGAAGTTACTGACGCATCAACATAAATAATACACGCTTGAGAGTTTGGAGAGATTGAAACTGCTGCAGAGCTTTGTCCAGATATCCAATGTAATTATTTGTTACAAAAATATCATTTCCCTAAATTAACCAAACGGGGCCACTATTTTATTTATTCAAATAAATCTGCATGCAATGTGTGTCTTGAGAGAAAAAACTTCCACACCGGGACCCTTGAAAAAATAAATGGTTCTGGAATAAACATTACATTCCCCCTGCCCCCCCAGTAATTTCCTATACGGGTCTGGTTGTTATTGAATTAGTTTCTGTTTTTAAACGTTTTTCTTCTTAGCACACACCCTCTGAATATCAGGACCATTTGAGCTCAAAGAGGAAGGATGGACCAGTGGTCAGGCACTAACCAGGCACTTGAGAAACCTTTCAGTACCCTGTTCCGCCACATATTTCTTCTGTGACCTTGGGCAAGTCGCTTTGCCTCCTGGTGCCTCCATTCCCCATCTTTAAAATGGGGATGGATAATAGCACGTTGTTACCTCAGAGGCCTGTTGGGTGGAGAAATATATTAAAGATTGTGAGTGTGGTGAACTGAAAACAGTGTTAAAATGACAAGCGATCACATTAAGTGTAAGGGGTTTTCTGGTCCTGTTTGTAGGCTAGGGGGCTCTGTAGGAAAGTGTGCAAATTGAGTCGTTAGCAGTCAGTCTGCAAACAGCCACCCTAGAGCACGGTGGGTTGATTTGTACCTCTCTGCCTTAGGGAGCAGCCTGCTTTGTCAATCTCTGTTTTCTGGATTCTAAGAAATAAAGCAGTGTTACTTTGCAACCTTCCAGAAAGAGTATTTTATGTTTTCAGGTCACTTCTTTGTGTGTTTGCCAAGAACATAATAGTGAGATGCTCAGATGTTACAGCAGGGGTGGGCAAACTTTTTGGCCTGAGGGCCACATTGGGGTTCCAAAATTGTATGGAGGGCCGGGTAGGGAAGGCTGTTCCTCCCCAAACAGCCTGTCCCCCCACTCCCTACCCCGACTGCCCCCCTCAGAATCCCTGACCCATCCAACCCACCCTGCTCCTTTACCCGACCACCCCCTCCCAGGACCCCCCACCCCTAACCGCCCCCCCAGGACTCCACCCCCTATCCAATCCCCCTGCTCCCTGTCCCCTGATTGCCCCGACCCCTATTCATACCCCTGCCTCCTGACAAGTCCCCCAGGACTCCCACTCCTATCCAAGCCCTCCATTCCCCATCCCCTGACAGCCCCCACATAACCTCTGCCCCATCCAACTGCCCCCTACTCCCTGTCCCCTAGGACTCCCTGCCTCTTATCCAACCCGCCCCCGCTCCCTACCCCCTTACCATACTGCTCAGAGCACCAGGACTGGCAGCCACGTGGCCTGGCCAGAGCCAGCCACACCGCCGTGCAGTCTAGAGCACCTGGGCAGGCCGGTGGCTCTTGCAGCCGCACTGCCCAGCAGGAGTTCACAGCCCCGCCACCCAGAGCGCTGGCGGCACGGTGAGCTGAGGCTGCGGAGGAGGGACGGGGGGACAGTAGGGGACAGGTTGGGGGCTAGCCTCCCCGTCCGGGAGCTCGGGGGCCAGGTAGGAGGGATGTGGCCACAAATTACGTTGCCTCAAGTTGGTCACCCCAAAAATCACTAGTTGCTTGTAAACATCTAGACCGTAATCTTTCTCTAAGCACAATTTCATGGGAAAGATCAGATTATTAAGTGCCTCAGCACTAAGTTTAGTCCTCACCAAACAAATCCAGTGAGATGAGGGAAGATGTTTATATCAGTTGCTTTGGACTATTCCCTTTCTTGCCTTGAGACAGAAGGGCAACGTGAGCCTTTTGAAGGAACGCAGAAACAGAGCTGGGATATTTCTAAAAAGAACTTCCCTGTAGCTTTTCTGAGGACTGACAGACAGCTGAGGGACTGTGCATCAGACAGACATTTCACGAGATAGCATCAGAATAGAAAAGGGGATGTCTCAAAACTAGGTAACTTATGACTTAAATTAACCTCTCCATAAGCTAGAAAGCTTGGAGAGCTTTTTATTTTTCAAGAGTCTGTTTCCGAGGCCGGAGGAAGAGCTCAGATAGTTCTAGAGCCAAATGTTCTTCACGGCAGACGTGTCAGTTTAGGTGAGGGCTGCATCTGGCCCTTATTATTCAAAGGGAAATTAATCAAGGCAGCTTGTTTTCCTTTCTTCTCTAGCATGCAAACAGAGTATTGGCCTTAATTATAATTGGGTGATCTCTAGACAGCAGAACTAGGGTAACCAGACAGCAAGTGTGAAAAATTAGGATGGGGGTGGAAGGTAACAGGAGCCTATATAAGAAAAAGACCCCAAAATTGGGACTGTCCCTATAAAATTGGGACATCTGGTCACCCTAAGCAGAACACCATTGCGGGAGCTGATAGCTCTCCATGCTCATAGACTATTGTAGTGGAGATAGGCAGAAGAAAGATTTCTTAGATGTTTGTCAACTGAAGGAAAAAAAAAGTTTGCTGCTGGCTAGAGAGACATATAGAAATAGATTCTACCACTGTGCCTGAGGCTCGCTGCATTGGCTGTTTTAAAAAAGCGGAATTGATGCCATTCTTGCAGCCTGAACGCCTGAAAAATTCCTGGAACAACTACATTATTCTGCATGTCCTACATGAGCTACAGGAAAGCTGTGATTGTGTCACCTTAAACTGAGGTTCAAGGACTAGAATCCAAAGTTATTGTTTTTATTAGATTAATTACAGTTAGGGTCCTACCAAATTCACGGCCATGAAAAATGCATCTTGGACCATGAAATCTGGTCTCCTCCAGTGAAAGTTGGTCTTTCCTGTGCTTTTACCCTACACTATACAGATTTCACAGGGGAGACAAGAGTTTCTCAAATTGGGCATCCTGACCCAGAAGGGAGTTGCAAGGTTATTTGGGGGGCGGGAGGGCGGGTCATAGTATTGCCACCCTTACTTCTGCGCTGCCTTTAGAGCTGGGTGGCCACAGAGCAGCAGCTGTTGGTTGGGCACCCAGCTCTGAAGGCAGCGCCCCGCCAGCAGCAGCTGAGAAGTAAGGGTGGCAATACCATACCATGCCATGCTTACTTCTGCACTGCTGCTGGCAGCAGCTCTGCCTTCAGAGCTGGGATCCCGCCACGCTCCAGCAGCAGTGCAGAAGTAAGGGTAGCAGTACCGCAACCCTCCCTGCAATAACCTTGCGGCCCCTCCCCCCAACTCCTTCTTGGGTCAGGATCCCCACATTTAGAACACCATGAAAATTTCAGCTTTAAATAGGTGAAATAATGAAATTTACTATTTTAAAAATCTTATGACCGTGAAATTGACCAAAATGTACCATGAATTTGGTAGGGCCCTAGTTATGGTACTGCCTTGCAGCCCCAGTCACAGACAAGGACATCATTGGGCTAGGTGCTATCCAAGCACAGAACAAAAAGACAGTCCCTGCCCCAACGAGTGTACAATCTAGAGTAATACAACAACAAGTGCATTGTCATCCTACCTTGATTGTTAGTGGTGGCATTATGGTAGAGGCTAGTAGGCCCCATTGTGCTTGGTGCTGTACAAACACATACTATGAGAGGGTTCCAAAAGTGCTTACCATGTAAATAGACACGACAGACAAAGGGTGGGAGGGAAACAGGCACAGAGAGATGAAATAATTTGCTCAAAGTCACACAATCCTCTGCAAAGCTGAGACTAGAACCCAGCTCTTCTGGCGCAGAGTCCAATCCACAGACTCCTACCAACTCTCAGTGTCTAGTACAGAAATTGCTGTTTGCATTTTCCATCAATCAAACATCGTTCGGATGGCTTCTCTACGAATCTGCTGCTTCCAACTAACTTATTCCGAACTGCTCCAAGTGTTGTTTGGCATGACCCAAGTGATATTCAGCCAGTCTCATGAGTGATCCAATCAAATGGCCAAATTCTGAATTGCTTACACAGGTCTTAGGGAATAACTCCCACTGAATCTCAAGGGAATTCAATTTGAGCAAGAACAGATCAAGGGTTAAAAATGGACTCAGGACTTGACCTAAAATCTGGATGGTTCTTTCATCATCACAAGATTATTATGGAAAGCTCAAGTAGATCAACTAATTCTCCGAGAAGAGACCTTATTGCACTAATAAGGTCAATGATTTGAGAACAGCTTCATTAGCATGACAATTTTTTAAACCACATAGATACTGAGTGAAATTCATGCATGTGCAAAGAGATAAACACAAGGTCTATGTGCCTTTTAAATCCCACTTTAGTCTATAAAAATAGGGCTTAAGTGGTGCTAACTCTGCACAGGGATGAATATCACCCACATGGCTATTCTTTGTATCATCTATTGTTGCAGAATCTTTGAGGCAGTTCCATTTTGTAGCAACATTCCCATTCAAATGTTCATTGGAGAATGAGAGAACAGAATTGAATATACTCAGCATCTAGAGGAGATCCTTTCCATACCCATCATTTTCCCTTTTACAGCTACAAGCTTCAGACAATGTGCAAAACAGTCAACAGATGTAAACCCACGGTCTCTAAGCACTTTTAAAACATTAGTATCCTTGACAGAGAGACAGCCATTTCCCACTCCCTGTGAAGCACCGCCAAATGCTGCAGGAAGTTTTTCCAAATATTTTCAGGCAGAGGGCCATGATTTCAGCACTGCTTTGCAGTTTCTCATGGAGGACCAGGAGAAAGAGTAGCAAAAGTCACGTACTGTAATAAAGTGTCTGATTGCCTGTCCAAGTACACAATGCTGTGGACATGTATTAAATGCTCAGTGTCCCTCTTCCAGGGATCCAACTGCCAGATACTTATCAAGACATATACAGTTTAGTTATTTTCAAACAAGAAAAAAGATCAGATAGGAAGTTATACTGTCCCTTTGCCTTGTTCAATGAAAGACTTCCAGGGAATCAACTTTTTTCACTAAGATCAAAGATCTACAGCTATGATTGCAGTTGTTTGGGGTTTTTTAGTAAAGGCATTGGGCTTGATTCTGTCTGCTAGGTATTTTTATGGGCCCCATTTCCATAGTATTTCAGCACCTCGCACTCTTTAGTGTATTTGCCCTCACAACTCCGCTGTGAGTTAGGGAAATGCTATTATTTCCATTTGTAAAATGGGGAACGGAGACACAGATAGATTAAGTGACTTTCCCAAGGTCACCAGAAAGTCTGTGGCAGAACAGGGAATTGAAACGAGATTTCCCCAGTTGTAGTCTAGTGTCCTATCCACTAGACCATCCTTCCTTTAATTCTGCTTTGCTTACACTGGTAGAAATGAGGCTTCTTCCCCTCCCCACTGGAGTTAATAGAGTTACACATTGCTTTAAAACTGATATAAGGCAGAGGAAAATAAGTCCCCATAAGCCTGAGAGGAGAGCTGACAAACATGCTGTCTTTCTAGTACTTGTTGCAGTGCCAACAGTTTCAGTTTGGGCAACCTGCCTGTTGGAAGTGCGTAGCCCTAGGTTTTAGAACGCTGATTTCAGTGTCAGCCACATGCAGCAAAGGAAGCAACGCTCATAGAAATATTAGTGATGGCATTAATAGAGTCCACCTTCGTTTGCAATGCTACCTAGTCTGTGGTTTTTGCGGGGGGAAGGGGGGTTCACTCAGATTGAGTTGATTGGTGTTACCGGGAGGAGTCAGGACTGACAGCTCCTTACATGATGAGAGAGAGCAGTTGCATCTAATGGATAGAACTTGAGACACTTTCCAGGGGCCTGGTTTTCAGAAGACAGGAACTCAGCACTTTCTGAGAACCAGGCTCCTTTTTAAAGTGTTGGATTGAGCACTCCGAAAATTGGAGGCACGCAAAAATCACAAGTCACTTTGAAATTCCTGGCCACTGTACCACCACCCCATGTTCAATGTAACAACACTACCACTTATCTCTTATATCACACTTTTCAATCGTAGATCTCAAAGCACTTTACAAAAAAGAGGTCAGTTGCATTATCCCCTTTTTAACAGATGGAGGTGCAGAGGCAAAATAAATTGCCCGTGGTCACCCAGCAAGCCAGTGGCAGAGCCAGGACTATAACCCAAGTCTTTCATAACCCAGTACAGTCCTCTATCCACTAGATCACACTGTGTTTCAAAATCATAATTTTCTTTACATTTTGTAATGAGCTAAAATGTGGAGACTTAAAATAGAGCTAGTCATTTACAACAGCAAAGTGCTTTTAACATAGGAAAGTGAGTATCAATCATTTTTTCAGGCCAAAATTCATCCCTGGACAGAGGGCCAGAAAAAAGGACTATGGGTCACCTTAAGAGAGGACTTCAGTAGGATTTAAGAGGCACACAGGCCTTCTACGGACCCTTTTCAGGAGGTTGAGTTTCACGGAGAGTAAATCTCAGTCTGTGGTATGGCAATGGATGAAGTTCTTGACCCTTCTTTTAGGACTATAACTGCCATTAAATGGAGGCAGGGTGATTCCATTATCAGTTTTGAGATGATAGAAGAATAAAGGTGAATAAATTAGAGTTTTGAGACATCTGTATTACTGACATACTGGTTGACGTTTTCATACCCTCTGTTTAAAAGTAAATATGCCCACAGATATATTTGGATGAATGACTTTACAGCTGTAGAGCTGACAGATCTCAACACTGTCAGGAGAAAACAACAATAAAATATCATATTGTTATGAAACTTAGCGCTCACCAGCCCTGACTTCACCGAGAGAGGAAATTAAGAAGCAGCTGTTTATCCCGGTCTTTTCAGCTGTCACTCCACTGAATCACCAACCCTACACATTCACTTGTGGGTGTCATGTAACAGCCTATTTTAATATTTTAAGATCACCATGATAAGCCCTCACCATGATACAGTGCCTGTTTAGAATGTTATGCAAAGACAGCGATACATTTCCCCCCCCCCAGCTTTAACCATTGCAGGGCTATTTAACATACCACATCTGAGGAGCAAAACCTACTGCCAGTTGCTTCCCCTAAGCACCTGAGGCCCAAGTCAGCAAAGCATTTAAATGCATGTGTAAGTCCATCCTTATTCAGCAAAGCACTGAGGCACATGCTGAACTTTGAACATGTCCCTTGAAGTAAATGGGATTTAGGCACATGCTTTGAGTTGGTCACATGCTTAAATGCTTTGCTGAATAGGGACGGAGTGAAAGACGACCCTGGGGTGCCCCCTTCACGGTGCTGATATTCCAGTGGAATGCTGGCATTCAGAAGAATATTGCAGCTAAGCTGCTACAGTGGACACAGGCAGCGAAGGGGGAAACACGCACAGCTTGTTAACTGCAGCTCCAGATTCAGGAAGAGTAGAGTGGCTGGAGTGAACCACTGAGAGAGAAGAGGGGAAGGCTTAGCGTTTTATTGATGCTCATCCTCTTATGACTACAGAAAATTCACCTTGTGGGAGATGCCCAACCGATCCTTATTTACTAGCCCTTCTCTTCACGCCTGAAAAGGGGTGGAAAGCAGTCTACGTTTGGGAACTCAGCACCTAGATAAAATGGCGATTGGAAGGATAGAAATCCCTCAGTGTTTCCCAAACTGTGGGTATAGATTCCGAGGGCAGTTGCAAAAGGGTACCGGAGGGGTCACAAGATGTTGAGAAAAAGAGGGGGGCCAGGCCAAACCCGAGAGGTGCTGCAACGTGATCTCATGCACCAGTGGCCTGGTCTCAATGCCCAGATCAGGAAGCCGAGCCCAGGCAGCTCTGCAGGACAGGAGTGGCAGAAGCCACCGCTGAGTTCAGGGTGGGTTCTCTCTGCAAATCCCTTCTCTGGGCCTCCAACCCCCGCCTCCCGGAGGGGGGCAGAACAAACCCCCTGGGTCTCTCTTCCCCTGGGAGCACCATCCCTCGGCCGCCTCAAAGGGGGTGGCAGCTTGAAAAAGTGTGTGAACCCTGACATAGGTTGGTTTGATAGTCACGGGGAGGGAGCAGGGGCCTACTGAAATGTATTAAATTATAGATAAAGAACCCGGTTTATGGAGGAAGTTGGGGGCGGTGGGGAGGACAGGACTACAGGGGGCTACTGAAAGGTCAAAGGGCTGATGCCACCATAGAACAGTTGGAAGGTCAGGTGCAAGGACTGGGAAGAAGCTTCAAAATTCAGATTAGCTTTAGATAAACGCTATAGATCTGAATCTCATATACCCTAAGGGCACTTTAAGCTACTCTGGCAGTGTAAAGGAGCTTTAAAGTAGACAAAAATTACACTTGGACATGTCCTCCTCAGCATCACCTTTACACAGCCAGAATGGTATAGAGCAGCCATAGTGAAAAGAAGATTCAGGATAATTTTTTCAAAAGTATTTACGTGATTTAGGAGCCAACACCCAGATTTTCAACCATATTTGGTTGGGTGCCTAATGATGCTGATAGGTATCTAGTGGGTTTAGAAGCAGGATAGGTGCCTAACTCCCATTGAAAGTCAATGAGATACAGGCACCTAACTCATGTAGGCACTTCTGTAAATCCCACTAGGCACAAATAACTTTGTAAATATGGCCCCTAAGTCACATTTTCTAAAGTCACTTAAACACCCACTGAAATTCAGTGGTCCCCTTTTGAAAATGGGATTAAGGTGCTTTTGAAAATTTTACCCATAAGCCTTAAGTTTTGCACGGTATATGCAGTGTTTGAGGGATGTGGATTTTGACTTTTGAATTCTGTCCATTTATTATGCTCTTATTATTTATTGTTTGTACTGCAGCTGAACCCAGGAGCCCTCCCAGGACCCCATTGTGCTAAGTGCTCATAGACTCAGACTCTAAGGTCAAAAGGGACCATCATGATCATCTAGTCTGACCTTCTGCATATTGCAGGCCACAGAACCTCACCCACTCACTCCTGTGATAGACCCCTAACCTCTGGCTGAGTTACTAATGTCCTCAAATTATGGTTTAAAGACTTCAAGTTACAAGAGGATCCACCATTTATACTAGTTTAAACCTGCAAGCGACCCCGTGCCCCATGCTGCAGAGGAAGGAGAAAGCCCCCCACCCCAAGATCTCTGTCAATCTGACCTGGAATAAATTCCTTCCCAACTCCAAATATGCCAATCAGTTAGACTCTGAGCATGTGGGCAAGACACCTGGAAAAGAATTCTCTGTAGTAACTCAGATTCCTTCCTCCCATCTAGTGTCCCATCACCAGCCAGTGGAGATATTTGCTACTAGCAGTTGCAGATCAGCTACATGCCATTGTAGGCAGTCTCATTATACCATCCCCTCCATAAATGCATCAAGCTTGGTCTTGAAGCCAGTTAGTTTTTTTGCCCCCACTGCCCCCCTTTTGCTTTTATAAAGAACAAAAAGACATTCCTTGCCTCAAGGAGCTGAGTGCCTTGCGTAACTCTCAATTATGAAAGGACTAGGCACATTAATATGCAGCACATTCTTCAGGAGATACAGTTAAACTCTGTGATACATTTGACCACGTAGAAAAGTTAGCAGGACAAGTATTGGGACATCTTACCAGTTTCCTTCTTTACCCATTCTCCTCCTGAAGTCAGGATCAGCAGGAACTTCCAAACATCTAAATAGCTTATAATAATTTACCTAAAAAAAGAAGAAAAGAAATATAATTGTAGAGACACAAATCCCCTAAATTGGCAAGGAAGCACATCACGTTCCTGTAGATTTTTATTTTTCTAGTTAATAACAATTCCATGGTTTTATCTTTCACTTTCTGCTCAAGTGGCATTTCTTTTTGCTTCCCCAATAATTAATTTATAAGCTGAGAAGTGACAGGTAATGTTTATTATGGAGATGACTCCCTTGAAAAAGCTCCCTGAAATAACCTCTATGGATTTCTAAGGAAGCTTACATTTGGAAATTAATTATGCAACCCTACTTTTAACATAACTGTAGGTAATCAGAACAAAAGAAGACAATTGTCTTTGTTAATTATCATGAAAATTTACTTATGAATATTGTAATTGTGCACGTTGCTGCATCTGCTGTCACTCATGGGCGGAATAGCTTTAGGAAGCGTTATTTTCCTCCCCATTGTCAGTGGAACAAAGGGCTAGTGAAAGGAGGTGAGCTGAAGTTGGAAGCTCTGAAGTTTCATTTCGGATTATGTCATTCTTCTTCTAACTTTCAATGGTATTTTGAGTTGTTTTAGGAAGCAGAACACTCTGCCCTTCTGTCAGCATCATTTAAAAGCTAAAAGACCTTGCATGGATCAAGGAAACACTTCACTGCATCTACTTCAGACAGAATGTTTTCATTACAAAATATTATATATGTACGAAGGAAAGAATGGCTCAGAGGCTTGTTAATGGATTTCTTAGTATCTCACCACTAGGTCATGGGTTCAACTGGCCTCAATCAGTAATGCCTAAAAATTGATAGTAACTATTTGATGCTTGTTTGTATTGGGGTGTTCACCCCACATTAGCCTGGAAAGGGTCAGTTAACCAGACAGGCCAGTTCTCAGGGGAAGTAAGTGGTCTAAGCAAGCATTGATGGATGATGGAGTCCAGCTGAGAACAAACAAGCCGGGCTAGTATAAAGCCAGGAAGTTGACTGCAGAAAAAGGCTTCAGGGAGGAAGCCTACAGTCACTCTCTAGGCATTGGAGAGGGAAAGGAGGAAACCCTGGGGCTCCAGGTCCTGAAGGAAGAGTTTATGCCAAAGAGTGATGGAGCAGGAGTGGTCTCAGTTAGCCTACAGGCTTGAGGGCTTGTTCCTGTTGGGAGGGAGGAAATCCCTCCATCCCTCGTGAGCTTCGGGGAAAGGAAAGCAGCCATTGTTATATAAGGAGCCTGAGAGTATCAAAGTAGGAAAAGGCTGAGGAGCTAGATGGGATGTTGCAGACCTCGGCTGATGAGTAGAAGATTCCTGAGCTGGAACCCTGAGTAGAGGGTAGGCCCAGGTTGCCCCACTGGCCCTGGGGAAGTGGCCCAGTCTGGGAAGCGAATGGGAAGACTACCTGAGACAGTGTGGATGAAAAGACTTTGATATCTTGGAAGGGGGAAAACACATGGCGAGCTGGCTGGAGGCGAAGACACAACCGAGGGCACAACCGAGTCATGAAGAGGAAGTGTGCAAAATCCCAGGGAGTCGGAGGATCCATGACGAGAGCGGTGCAGAGGAAGGGTGTGTTGGACTTGGAAGGAGCTAGTCCCTACAGCAGCAAAGAGGAGGTGTCCTAGGAATGGGTGCCCTGTGACAGGGGTACGTGAAATACCATGGTGGTCCTAGGTAATTCCTTGGGGGGACACAACAAGCTGAGGCCAATTTAGAGTCCTAGGCCAAAGGTTAAAACTGAGATTTTCAAAGGAGCCTAAGAGTTAGGTCCCAACTTCCATTCATGTTCAAAGGGAGGTGGGTGCTTAACTCACATGTGCATCTTTAAAAGTGAGCCAACTACCCTCCCATTTTCAGAGGTGGTCTCTCCAGAATGAGGTAAAGAAATATTGAAGGGGAAATGGCCCTGATTCTGATTTCAGTTTTTACACCAGGACAGGTCTATTCACTTTAGTGGAGTTACTCCAGATTCACACCATTTTTGACCAACGTGCGGGAGGTTGTGCTGCTGCTCTGTCAGGCTGTGCCTGTCCTGTAGATGAGCAGAGAACACCAGTCTCCAGGGCTGTCAAACCAGAGCCTTCCATGAGCACTTTAATTTGCTTTTGGAATTTTTAATCTCGAAGACAGAGAAGGACAAATGTTCTGCTGGCATAAATGAATAGCACTCCCCTGAAGTCAGTGATGTCAGATCCATTTACACCATCAAAGGATTTGGCTACTAAGCTTTAGCACAATGTGTTTCACAGGCCAATTTTCTGAAAGTAGACATAGTTACAATTTCTTGACTCTACTGACTAAGCTTTGATAGCTGGCAAAGCATGACAAAATTAATTGGGGATAGACTATAACATAGATGCAAAAAAAGCTAAGTGCCTTGCCTTTCTGTGAAAACAGAAGCTCTACTAGATCAGGTCAGCTCAACCTTTAGCCCTCATTTCTTCCCTGGAGTATATCAGATATGGGGAAATTGCCAATTAAATTAATTAAAGGACGTTTAAAAGTACATTTTTACAATTGTTCCTTTTAGCACAGAGCAGGCCTTAGAATTTCCATATCTTGCCACTCACCAGAGGTCAATAACTTAAAAAAAAAAATCTATGCCCCATATAATACTGCAAGTGCTACACAAAGAGAAGACTTGATTACTGAAGTGCCACGTACCCACAACTCAAGCTGAAGTCAATGGGAGAGGCAGGCTGAATGGAAATGCAGGGGGCCCGGGTACTGTTTTGGTGGAGCTGTATTTGTGTGGAGAGAAGCAGCAAAAACCCCAGAGGAGCTGACAGAAAAGCAGCAGAAAAGCCAACCAGCCAGCCAGAACAAGCACTTTGAATGTGTCTCTATGAAAAAGCCTAAAGAGCAAGCCTTCTAGATAGAGTGGTAGCTGAAACAGGCTTGGAACACTGAGCAAAGAAACTGTCTCCTGCTGATTAATTTTTACTGGGTTCAAGTAAACAGAACTTTATGTACATTAATTGTTAATAAACAGGATTGTACCAAAGCAATTCCTGACTCATCATTTTCTCCTCCTAATGGAAACAACATGCAAGACCCCAAATATTGGCTAACCACGCCATAACAATATTAATCTGAGTGACCAAGATGCCTTTGTCACTGAAATGTTTGCTCTTTTCCATCGTGGTCCCAATTTGCATAAAGGTAGCAAAATACAATGGCAAAACATTTATGATGGGAGTTGGGCCCTCTGAAATAAAAAAAAATCCATATCTAAAGCTACAGTACTATGCACTATGATAAAGATGGAAAAGAATCATGGGCAAGATCTGGCCTAAATGAGAGTAACATCCCTGTGTGATGTAAATTGGGGTAGCTCCATTGATTTTATTAGGGCTACCTTGCTTTATGCCAACTGAGGATCTGAATCCACTTACGTAATTTCATATCTATCCTTAGCCAAGTCTGAGCAGAGAATAAATGGTAAGAAACATTCCTTGCACCAATGATATATTAATTTAACCTAACAAATCAATAAGCAGAAATCTTGTAATTTTCTGTTTTATCTTCAAGGCTCATTACTACTTATTTTGAGTTAATTTAACTACAACTGCCTAAAATATGACCAAATTTAGGCCATCTTGTAGGAACCAGCTTCTCCTTGCTGTTGCTAAAAATTGCGGTAACCCCTTCCAACCTCCCCACTATCTCATGGGACATATTACTTCTGACATTAATCTGCGAGCAATGTCATCTCACAGGACACTGTAACAGCCTGCTGAGTTTCACAAGCTGGCAAATACACACTGATGAAAAACGATTGCACACCCAACCTTTGGTAGCCAACCCATCTCAGTTCTTTCCCATAATAAGCAGGAGCTGAAACAGCTAAATCAACTGGGCTCCTTGCAATCGGTAAGCAAATGTAAAGTGAATTATTCACAATGGGTTGCAACCCATGAACATCCACTGTGGTGCTGTGCACATCAGGGATTGCAGCCTGCATTTCATGTGCACTCAGAACTCCCACTGAAATCTTGCATTTCTTATATAATATTGATTTAAGTACAGCTACTTAAAATATGACCTACTTCGGGCATCTTGAAGGAACGAGCTTCTCCTCACTGTTGCTAAAAATTGTGCAGCTGGATTTTATTTTATGACATTCTCATGCATCACATTACTTCTGCTCACTCAAAAACTTCCCCTGGCTTTTCTAGGTGCACAAGGAATGCAAGATTGAATCCGCGCTGAGTTATGAGCGTGTGTCACTTAAAGCTCTGGTTCACTTATAGGGGATACAGTAAATTCAAACTGTGGGCTTTATATTTCATAGCAATAGCTGACTTTTAGTAGCAAGGGACCCAAAATGATTTCGCCATATACAAGAATGAATACAGGCCTGATCCAGAGCACCGGTAATTCCACTGATGGCAGCATGAGTTATAGATGCTCAGCATCTCTCAGGGCATTGTCCTGATATTCGAGGTGGCTGAGCTACAAGTCAGTTGCCTTTAAACCAGGCCTCAAACACATTCTTGAAGAGCAGTCTCATCACTATCTGTCTTCACTTAGGGCGACAGTTAGTTGTGTTCTAATTCACAAGGCCCCGATGGTTTGTGGTGAACGAGTGCCCTATAGTCCTGCTAATCTCTGCCTGAGCTACAACTCCCTTGATTAAACTCCAAAATGCCTGAAGTGAATTCAGCAAACAGGATGGAGAAGTAACAGCAGAATGAAATAAGAGGGCCATGTTTGTTTTCCAGTGTTATTTACAGGGGCCGCTCTAGCAATTTCGCTGCCCCAAGCACGGCGGCACGCCGCGGGGGGCGCTCTGCCGGTCGCCGGTCCCGCGGCTCCGGTGGACCTCCTGCAGACGTGCCTGCGGATGCTCCACCGAAGCCGTGGGACCAGCGGACCCTCTGCAGGCACGCCTGCGGGAGGTCCACCGGAGCCGCCTGCCGCCCTCCCGGCGACCGGCAGAGCGCCCCCCGCGGCATGCCGCCCCAAGCACGCGCTTGGCGTGCTGGGGCCTGGAGCCACCCCTGGTTATTTAGATTCAGACATGAAAGCATGCTTCCTTTTGCTGTTGCTTTTGAAACTTTCTGCTCCCCTCTCAACCTCCCCTTCCTAAAATGGGGTCTTTGCTTTGAACCAAGCTGGACCAAAAAGTCATCGCTGGCTATCTGAACTCAGAATTCAAACCTCTGGAGAAGAGTGCACTAGCTCACAAAACTTTGCACTTGAGGTTAATAAATAAATATAATAATAAATAATAATAATAATAATAATACCCACTCAAGCCCTTAGAATCAGAGAGAAGGACATGATGACTTGCAGAAGTGTAAAAGCCAACACTATTATATTTGTAGATTTCTGAACTTAGAGTACATAACCCTGATGACTGTAACTAAACCTGATTTGCAGATCTACAGGACCTCACTGGACTGCCATACACTTAGAATCTACAACCTTGAGGCAATTTTAGCTTTGTAGTTTGCCCCTTTAATTTTGCCTGTTGCTATGGTAGCAGCAACTGATTGCAATCACTACTGTTTATGTTGAAAGCTAAGTCGCATCAGTACAGGTTTTGGAAACTGAACAAAAAAAATGGGAGTTAAGCGCACACTACATTCATTGTTTTTCATAATCCTGATCATCAAGATTCATCAAAATCCTTTGTTCCTGAAGTAAACGATTTTGAAAATCATTTAAACTATAGAGTTTTCAGAGGATTATTTGGTTTCCACACACTTTCAATCACAGCTTTTCATAGAATGGGACAATACATATGTCTGTTGAACTGAATTCTTGATAATTATGAAAGCTGTGGAAACAATTGCTATGAAGTACCTATTCTATTCTAATTTTTTTACACCACATTAATCACCGCAGTATCTGAGAGACTAGACATAAGGCTAAGGTACCAAATCTGTAAAGGGGAATACAATACTTTCTCCCACACTTCTGTTCAGATACTATTAACTCTTTGAGAAGAGTCGTATGTGTAAAGGAACCTCTACTCACAACTAGAGTGCCTCTTTCTGGCTTCATCAGGGCATAAGCTCTGCCACCCTGATGTCCTGGTCTCACTTTTCCCTGGCCCAGCATCTCATTCTGCAGCCCCCCTTCTGCTCATTGGAAGTGGATGCGCCTTGTCTTCATGGCTTAGCTCTCCAAGCAAGTCACAACAGTCCTCCCCTTCCGGGGTACTATCAAAGTCTTCCACACCATCCCATACAGTCCTTAAATCCACTGCCCTGTCTGCACCTCTCCCTCAGCAACCAGCCCTTTAAATTGCCCCTGAGCCCTGGGGCTCCCAACCACCTCTGCAGCTGATCGCTCTGGGGTGACTTAAAGGGCCCAGGGAATTTAAAGGCCTTGCCTCTTCCAGTTGCAACCACGCACCCTGCTCAGGACTCCGGCGTTCCGGTAAGTCCTTTAAGTTACTTTCACCCCTGCCTCATTGAGATCATTTATAGTAGAGAGCACTGACGTATGAGGTCTGTCATGCTCCGATAATGGACAGTGGGATGCATAAAGGCAAGACGTTGAAATAACCCGTTTTACAGTCTGCAGTTGGAACTGATCCAAACGTAGACCAAACCCAAATAAATCTTTTTTTTTTAAGATCAAAATTCAAGATCTTTTGTTCATCTCTTGTCTTTGCATTTCTTATTTTCTACTGGGACAGGACATGAGCACTGAAATCCTGCAATAAATCAGGATCTCTTAAGGTGGAGTTTTCAGCAGTGCTGAGCATTGGCCAAACTGCTCCCATTAAAAAGTCAATGAAAGTTTTAGCACTGGCTTCTGTGGGAGAAGAGTTAGGCCAACAGTACCAGCATCTTTGAAAATTTCCACCATTTAAAACTGTTATTGTTGTTATCATTATTAGTGATTATTCTTATTTGTTAATTACCGATGCTGTGGGAGGTAGTTTGTAAATTCAGTAACTTCCACCCCAGTCGGAACCAGAAAGCACCAGAAATACTTCAAGTCAGTCTGTTCGCATGAGAGTTGCAGCCTTTATTTCAGACCAAAGAAATTAAATTAAGCTTCGAATCAATCTGAGCCTTCAAAACTTTGGAAATTCTCCCGTCACAGTGGATTAGGATTCACTCCTCTGGATCTTACATTAAGGGTAAAACTCTTTCACGTCCATACAACAGCCTGCCCTTTATTAAAAAATAAATAAATAAAAATCTACGGTTATTGTCCCATTCACTGTAGCATTGCTATCCTAAAACGTAGGCGCTGGTTGTTCCCTGCAAGCTGGCTGCTTTATGCAGCTCATATATAAGGAGAATCCATAGGTGGCATAGAGCAAGCATAGCAACTCTATGCTTCCATGTTCTTGGCCCCCAATATAGGAAGCATATCTATATAGGGAAAAGACGGCACTGCCAGACCACACTGGGTTATGGGCCCTGTGGAGAATTGGTGCAAACAGTTTTTTTGGGAGGTGAGGAGAGGGAAAGCAGTTTCGGTGATAGCAAAGTGTTTGGCAAATTCAGGTTGGTTTCATCAATTTATTTCAGTCAACTTCTCTCCACCCCATCCATGTTAAGCCCCTCCATTAAAAAAAACCAAAACAAAAACTCCAAGAAAATAAAAATATTTTGTTTGGGTTTTTTTCTCCAATTCAAAATGACTTCATTTCAATATTTCCCTTTTTTAAAAAATAAATAAATAAAATGTTTAAAATGTTCAGAACAAGACAGTTCATTCGACCTACAATGATTTTTTTGACTTTTTATTCATTGAATATTTCATAATGCTTCATTTTTGGTTTGACCCAAATGAATTTTTTCCTCCAGTTTTTCAGAATTGCCAACAAACTGAAAAAAATCTGTCATTCACATAACTCCCCACCCCATCTAATTCACAGGTTGGCCAGAACAGAGAACATATCCTGTAATGATTTGAAGTATTATTGTAAAACTTATTTCCCACATGGGTCACCTCCAATAACCTGCTCTTCCTTCATGCACAGATTTTCCATGGCCTTCACTTGGAGACAAAGATCACAATGATGGGAGTTGAGGTCCTCTGTGAGCATTGGAGGAGAGAATTTTGCCTTCAGCACTGAGACTCATGTACTGTAAGGTGCTTCTTTTCTTACGGAGAGTTGAATCCAGAATGTCTAAATAGCAGGCCAGTAAGGCAATTTGCTGTTTAAATGACCCAATGCACATTGGGCATATTGAAGAAAAAACCATTTCCTAGTGACTACATCTCATTAAAAAAGCAATTTTCTAATCAATTACAATGCAATTTAGCTGCTAACTGTTTAATTATATAAAAAAAGCTATTTTGTTCTGTTCCTATATTTATGAGCCATGCTTTAAAATCTCATCTTCAGAGTGGCTGTTTGGAGCAATATGACTGGTCTATTGGTGCAATCACATTGAAGTTAAATTTTTCAATTCAATATATTATATTACTCCAAGAAAATATTGTTTGTACCGAGGCATTTGAAGTGGGATAGATTCACTGATTTCTACAAGAGCTTAAATCATTATCATTACTGTCACGCACTATGAAAAGTGTATTTTTATGTAGGTTTATTAGAGGAACATTATTTCTATAATTTTTTTTCAATCCCATACAAGAATTAATCTCCTGGAAACATCTTTGGAAAAAGGAGCATGCATACTTGTGACAAGGAGACTCCTGTCTCCAAAGAGATTGGAACACAGAAAAGGCTAAAATGCAGGGATGATTTATAAGAGCTCAGAAGCTAGTGTTTGACTGTAACTGCCTGTCTAAAGGATGAGTAGCATCATGGACAATGCACTGAATTCTCAGGGAAGAAAAAAAAACACAACCCCAAAAGACGTTAAGGACTAGTGATGCCAGCTCTTGCCATTTTTAATCAAGAATATTGTGATGGTTGGTGTTTTTCCCTCAAAGTCCCAGCTCCTGGAGTCATGTGATTATACAAGACTCACTTTTTTTTTTTTTTACAAAAATAAAGCTATGTTTCTAACCCTCATGGTAGCAGATGACAGCTTGAAAATGTGACCCCTACAGCTTCCAACATTAGAAGGCAAATAAAAAAAGAATATCAAATCTATTATTTTTAAAAAAATCATGATTTTTAAGCCAGTCTCCTGACTGGGGGGATGGAGGGGGTCTGAGTCATAATTATTGAGCAACTGGGGTTATACTGAGATTTTTTTTCCTTTTAAGAAAAGCTTTGCTCCCATTTAGGTAGCTAAACAAGGGCCAGTTTTTCCATAAGGGCTCAGCACCAGGCAGCTCCCACTATGACACTTAGGGCCAGATTTTCAAACATCCAACATGCATCTGACACGCTGAGCGCTTTTGAAAATTTGGCCACTTATTCATGTGCCTAAATAGCTCTTGAGTTCTTGGAAAAGCTGGCCCCAATTGTGATGATTATAGAGCTTAGCATCTACAATTTTGCCCTTGCCCATTTCCCCCAAATCATCCAGTGACTCCCCACAACCTGGTATCAGTTCTCTCCCCTGAACTCCTTAATTCCCTGCCCCTTCCTTTCTTATTGCAGTTGTCCCAGTTTTTCCCCTTTGAAAATCTGGTCACTTCAATTTATTCAGTGACAATTATACCCATTTTACAGATAGGGAAAAGAGAAGAACCGAGAGGTTAAGTGTCTTATGCAAGGTCACATGACAAACCAGTGGCAATTGGCCCCCCCTGCTCTAACTATTAGTCAAAACTCCGTCCAAGAAGTCAACAGAATCATAGAAGTGTAGGGCTGGAAGGGACCTCAGTAGTTCACCTAGTACAGTCCCCTGCACTCAAAGCAACACTAAATAATAACTAGACCATTCCTGACAGGTGTTTGTCTCACCTGTTTTTAAAAATCTGCTATGATGGCAATTCCACAACCACCCTAGGCAATTTGTTCCAATGCTTAACCACCCTGACAGTTAGGAAGTTTTTCCTAATGTCCAGCCAAAACCTCCCTTGCTTCAATTTAAGCCCATTGCTTCTTGTTTTATCTTCAGAGGTTTACAAGAACAAAGTTTCTCCCTCCTCTTTGTAACAACCTTTTACGTACTTGAAAACTGTTATCATGTCTCCCCTCAGTCTTTTCTTTTCCAGACAAACCAATCCAATTTTTGCAATCTTCCCCCACGTCATGTTTTCTAGACCTTAATCATTTTTGTTGCTCTTCTCTGGACTTTCTCCAATTTGTCCACGTCCTTCCTGAAATGTGGTGCCCAGAACTAGATACAATACTCCACTGAGGCCTAATCAGCACAGAGTAAAGCAAGACATGAGAGGTAATTCTGCTCATGAAACTCCTGCTAATACATCCCAGAATTATGTTTGCATTTTTTGCAACAGTGTTACATCGTTGATTCATATTTAGCTTGTGATCCACTATGACCCCCAGATCCCTTTCTGCAGTACTCCTTCCTGGGAAATGACTGACTATTTTGTATGAGTGCAACTGACCATTCCTTCCTAAGTGAAGTACTTTGCATTTGTCATATTAAATTTCACTCTATTTACTTCAGACCATTTCTCTGGTATATCCAAATCATTCTGAATTTTAATCCTATCCTCCAAAGTACTGGCTACTCTTCCCAGCTTGGCATCCTCTGCAAACTTTATAAGTGATCTCTCTATGCCCTTATCTAAATCATTTATGAAAATATTGAACAGAACTGGACCCAGGACCATTCCCTGCGGGACCTGACTCTATGGGCCCTCACAGCTTGACTGTAAGCCACTGATCACTACTCTCTGTGAGCAGTTTTCCAAGTAGTTATGCACTCATCTTATAGCAGCTCCAATCTTTAAATGAGCAGCAAGGTTCTGTGACTCAACTGTGGGTAAGGCAGCAAAGACAACACCCCATTTCCCACAGGATGTGACAATCATTGAGTGACCCCTGGCACAACCCTCACTAAATCCCTGAGATGGGGCCGCTTACCTTTCTCCTCTTGCTGCTTTGCTTATGACTATATCACGTACCACTTCTGCCTTGGCTGGCTGGCTGGCTATTGCTTTGCTTCTTTCCTCTTCCTCAGTGACTCTCCACCTCCACATTCCCCCTCCTAACACGCCACTGAGCATAGCAGCTGAGAGTGAGTGACATTAAACATGGTGGATGGTGCTTCATGCTGAGAGGAGGGGCCAGACCCAGCTCTGCACTCTGTCTCATTACTTACTAGTAGGGAAATGAGACCATGAAGCCCTACCCTCTGATCCTGCTAGCACAAACCTCACTAATTGTCACAGAAATGCTCTCCATTGAGGATTAACACGACTCCATTATATTCACCACTGAGACAAGTCTTTGTGGTAAATGAAATACCCTGGTTTCAGCTCCCTTTTAAATAGCAATTTTGCTGCTCTGTAAATAGTTTCCAGCACTCGGCTTTTTGAGAGTCCAGGAGATGTCCCTGACCTTTTGCAGGAAGCCTTTGTGATTGCACTAGCAAACCTACTTTCAAGCCTTTATTGGGCATTTTCCCATTGTTTTGCATTCAAGGAACTAGAGATGGAAAAGACCCATCACATCACTGACTCTCTTCTTTCACAGGTGCAGAACACAACCCACTGGGATAAGAGTTTAAGTGGAAAGTTGTTTGATATAATATGGTAAATTGAAGTTCACAGCCGGTTCTCAAAAAGAGTCAAGTGGTCACTTGGTGAAAAATCATGTGTCAAAATTTGTTCTTTGACGTATAGGGCCCTCACTTTAGTATCTGAATACATGAGCCCCAATTCTGTGTTTTCCCAAACCTGAACAGGGTGGATGTGGTGGGGGGTAATTTAAGATCCTTTGTATTCCCTGTTTTGAGGTGCCTGACCAGCTGCTGAGAACTTGCAGCAAATGGCTTGGGGGCTGCTCTAACTTACACTCTGCTTCACCATGGATGATAGATAGAGAATAGCTGTAGCCTAATAGGCAATGCCCCAAGATCCTTCCTACAGCAGGTGTTTGGAGTAGGGATGGCATAGAACTACTCTGGCAGTTTTCTGAAGGCAGGGGAGTTTTCTTCTGCAGGGGATGTTCCGCAGGCTCAGATTCCACTTCTTACTGGCTACTACTTGAGCAGTGTAAATGGACTGCAATGCAACAGAGAATTGGTCCTGTTATCTTCTTAACTCTGTCATTACATGTAGGCCTGGAAAATTAGGTGCTAAAGAGACATGGCTAGTTAGAGTTAAAGCAAGAGAAGATGATTTAACCCTTCCCTTTTGCCCCTGAAATTAGCAAACATCAATAATGACTCTTAGCTCATCTGACAAAAGAACTTGCAAGTTCTCCATGACATCTTAGCAGCCACAGAGTATACTCCTCTTCTGGGGGAATCAGTAATCTAAACATGCCCATCCTAGTTACAGCAACATTTCAGAATACAGGGAGCCTCTGAACCATATCCAGGACCATCCAATTATCTCTTATTGGAGCCTGTGCTGTGCTTTCCCTTTAAATGCTTGGCTCTTGGTTTGAATATGTTCAATGTTGCAGCTTCTCTTGCTGTGTCTGATTGTCTGCACATTAATTATCCTCTGTCTTTGATTATATTGTGCCTTCAAAGTGTAAAGAACTGCTGCGGTGAGCTGATGGTTCAATGTTTCCACTTTCTTCTAATAATGACTGTGTATGTTTTATCTGAGAATCTCAAAACTCATTACCTATATTATTTAATTAATGCCTTTTTATTGCTCATTTTATTCAGTGTGGATTTTGCCATTCACTCCAACAGGAAGACTTTGGGGCCCTTATATTTAGCATCACCCTGCTGAGGGAGATAAACGTATACAGTTTGTGGATGTTATCAAGCTGGGAGTTGTTGCAAGTGCCTTGGAGGATGGGATTAAAATTCAAAATGGTCTGGACAAACTGGAGAAATGGTCTGAAGTGACTAGGATGAAATTCAATAAGGACAAATGCAAAGTACTCCACTAAGGAAGGAACAATCAGTTGCACACATACAAAATGGGAAATGACTGCCTAGGAAGGAGTGCTGCAGAAAGGGATCGGGGGGGTCTTAGTGGATCATAAGCTGAATATGAATCACCAATGTAACACTGTTGCAAAAAAAGCAAACATCCTTCTGGGATGTATTAGTAGGAGTGTTGTAAACAAGACATGAGAAGTAATTCTTCTGCTCTACTCCATGCTGATTAGGCCTCAGCTGGAGTATTGTGTCCAGTTACAGGCACCACATTTCAATTAAGATGTAGACAAATTGGAGAAAGTCCAGAGAAGACTAACAAAAATGATTACAGGTCTAGAAAACATGATGTATGGGGGAAGATTGAAAAAAAATTGGTTTGTTTAACCTGGAGAAGAGAAGAGTGAGAGGGGATGTGACAACAGTTTTCAAGTACATTTGTTGTTACAAAGAGAAGTGAGAAAATTTTTTCTTGTTAACCTCTGAGGAAAAAACAAATAGCAATGGGCTTAAATTATAGCAAGGGAGGTTTAGGTTGGATAATAGGAAAAACTTCTTAATTGTCAGGATAGTTAAACACTGGAATAAATTGCATAGGGAGGTTGTGGAATCTCCACCATTGGTGATTTTTAGTAATTTAGACAAGCACCTGTCAGGGATAGTCTAGCTAATACTTAGTCCTGCCATGAGTGCAGAGGACTGGACTAGGTGACCTCTCAAGGTCCCTTCCAGTCCTATGATTCTTCTGTCTGTTCCACATAAAAGCAAAGTGGGGCCTGGGAAGGTTAAATGACTTGACCCAGGTCACACACTGCATCAGTGGCAGAGTTGGGAGCAGAACTTAGGAGTCCAGACTTCCAGTCCCCTGCTCTAATGATTGGATATACTGTGTCACTTTGTCTTTTGTGAAGGAATTGACTTATTCAGTGGCTTTTCCATAAGTTCTTCCAGTGCCCTGTGAATTCTTGACCTCAGAAAATTTTGCAGCTCTGTAAGTGCATGAAATGAACCCAGTCTTTCCTGAGTATAAAGGAAAATTGCTCAGTTACACCTCTAGCAGCTCAACCTCAATAGAAGGATTATTCTGTCTGTGGTAGGTCACCAGTTTCCATTCTCTCCTATATCCGCACAAAAACAAAGCCCCACATTTTAGGATTTTAGCACCTCTGACATTCCTGCCTCAGGCTTCTAAAGCTAGGCACTAGAATTGGTTACAATTTTTTTACTAATTTTTTTTTCCGTTGAAAAATGCCATTTTGTCAATCAAAATGTTTCATGAAAACATTTCAATGAAAAGTTGAAGTTTTCCATGTAAAACATTGAACAAATTTAGTTTGTCAAATACTTTCAGTGGAAATAAAATTGGATATTTTTGACCAACTCTATTAGGCATCTAAAAACAGAAGCATCCAAATGTAGAGGCTGCTATGAAAACATTGGCCTGGTATGATCATTCTACCAGTGCTTCATGTCTGATCATTCTTAAAAATAACCTCATCTGCTCTTTTAAAAAAGGTATTATAGATTTAATGGGATTTTCAAAAACCTCTTACTGGGTTAGGAGCACAAATCAGTTTCTAACTCATTTAGGCACTTTTGAAAATGCCACCATTAACACGGCCAACAAATGCAGTGTTTGTACTATATAGCTGGTTTTGCTCTTTTTGTGTGTGTGTGTGGTTATTGTAGTTTCCAGTGCGTCTACATTTGGAGAAAACTGTTTGTTTATGAGCACAGCAGTATAATATATATAATTATTTATTGATTTATCTTGGATGATTAATGGCTCCACTTTAACAGGCCTGTTTTATTGCCATGCATAAACAATATTAAGGTAATTAACATGATTCGATTTCTTCGTGAATAAGGTGAAGCTTGAAACATCCATGCATGCTGTAATATTGTCCCACGGATGGCATGCAAGAAAAATGTCACTCATTACATACTAGTTACCTGAGAAACAGCACACCTATTGCAATTTTATGAGTTGGTTTTAAAAGAGACAGATGCACTTGCCTTTTACAGGAGAGTTTTCTCAGCCAGTTTCATAATAAAATAAACTACTGTAGTTTGCTGACGGAAAGAATGTCTTTGGCTCTGTTATTGCTAGCACTGTTGCTCATGTTTGAATTTCAGCAAGTGACTTATTCCATCAGCTTGAGCATGACCAGTCATATGTTTAAAGTTAAGTAAGTATGCAAATGCTTGCAGGATCAAGGCCTTAGTAATCAAAGCATCTTGCCTAACATATCTAGACTGAAAGGAGTCAGTTCCATGTGCCATCCCAGTCACTTCAATAGGAGTACACCCATTTTTAAGGCAGGACAGAATTTTGGACTGCAGGTTCAAATCCTGGCCAGGCTGATTCGCCCAGATCCTCAGTGGTACTTAGGTGCCTTACACCCACTGAAATCAAAGTTAGTTAAAATCAATGGACGTTAAGTACTTAAATATCTTTGAGGATCTGGGTCACTGAGCCTCTCCTCCTTCTAATATGGCTAAATTGAGCAGTGTGGCTATTTAGGGCCAGATTGTAACTGGCCCTTGAATGTTTGTGAAAAGGAAGAGAGGGCATGAGAAGTTAGGTACAGTTGCAACCCTTGCACTACCTCAAGTGAACGAACAGAGTCTTCCTACTACCCACTGGGGCAAGATTCACTTCAGTGCTCCTCCCTGCCACACACTGACTAGCTGCTGAGAGGGAACTTATGCCCAGATTTTCAGAGGTGCATGAATAGCATCATAAAGCCCTGATGGGTAATAGGCTTTTATGTGCTAAAAGAAACCTTTCGAGGAGGCTTTCATTAACTAACAATATCATTCTGCGCAACATGGTATTCGAGACCAAGGCAGAGAAGATCTTCAGTGGATACTATATTTGAGTAACTGAAAAATGGAACATTTACTATAACAGGCGCTCAGCAAAGTTCTGCAAACTAAGAATCAGCCACAGGGATGCCACTTATAATCATTCAAGGGACTTATAATTCAACCGTTGAAATTTGCTCCAGGAAAAACTTCATAAACAAGTTCTCAAGCTTGGAAACATTCCCTCTCTTTTTTTCACCAAGTTTTCAGACATCGGCCCAAGCAAGTCCCCTGACTCAGCAGAAATAGATCCTAGGTCATCTCACTCTCCAGCCAGTGCCCAATCTACTGGCCCAGACTGCCTTTTTAGAGTACATCAGCTAGGAATAACATTTATCCTAAATAGTAATAACTGCATAGTGTAACTGCTTCAAATGTGTAAAATACATCCCTTGCCCCCAGATAGCTAAGGGACAGATCCTGCCACTAGAATTGCATGTGCACAGGGGTCCATCTGCATGGAGTTCCTTGTAGGATTAAGGCCTCAGGGCTTGTCTACACATGGAACGATTCCTGAATAACCTGAAGAAGAGCTCTGTGTAGCTCGAAAGCTTGTCTCTCTCAGCAACTGAAGTTGGTCCAATAAAAGATATTATCTCACCCACCTTGTCTCTTTAATATCCAGGGAACGACCTGGCTACACAACACTGCATACCACTGGGGAAGGTATTCTGGTCTTTCACAAGAAGCAGAGAATCCTACACATTCAGAGAGAGATAGTGTGTGTGTGTGTGTGGGGGGGGGAACATGCATGATGTACTGGGTGACTCAGAGAAGTACTAAGGGCTACAGACCATTTCCTTTCTAAATTATGAGTTCAATCCCAGCCCAGGTGAAACACAACGGAAAGGCATGCTATCTGATAGCTAGTCAATGCCCTGTCTGAAATGAGTTAGAGGTCTCAGTCCCAATGGACAGCTGTCCTTATCACAGAAATCCAAAATCGTAAATATCACCCTTGCTAGAAATCTCAATAGCACAGCTAGAGATTAAATGGGTGTGGTGGACACAGTACGAGTGCCAAGAAGTGGTGCCTCCACATCAGGCTGTCGATTATCACTGGGCAGTCTGTGGGCTGCTCTAACAGTCTGGTGGCTAAATAGAGAACTTTGGAGCTGATTTCTCAGTGTAAATGTGGGTAGGTCTGTTGACTTCAACAAAGCGATGCCAATTTACACCAGCTCGAAAGCTGTCAGTCCCGGCTATTTCACAAAGCAATGACATTGTTGAAAAACATAAAACAGTGAGTGGCAAACTTAACCTAGATAGCCTGTGACTTATTTCCTAGGGGACAGATGGATTTAATTTGTACTGTATCCTCCTTTTGTGGAGAGTGACATTTTGACACAAAACACTAGGTTATCTCTAAACACAGATGTAAAAAAAAAAATTAAAATCCCATAACAGCACATTGTTTTTTCACAAGGGTGAAAATTTAAATTCTTCCCATAACCAGAGTTGACATGATTTGAGCAGCGTCGTTTATTCACCATTCATTGCAGTTTAGTTTGACTACTGAGAGGTGCTATTTGGAAAATACCAGGGTGTAATTATAAAGCTTTATGGCTTCATCGTGCTTTGTAAAGACAGACTTGGGAATCAATCAGCACAGCGGGGATGCGGCATATAGAACACTCAAGGTATCATTCCAGCTTAGGGTCGCAACAGGAAAGCAGCCTATTAGACCAGCAGGGAAGCAATACTTGACAAATAAGCATCTCTAGAGCATCTTCCAGATGTGAACATCTTCAAGCCCAGAACTCTATTGCCATAGTGTTCCAGAGAGACAGCCTTTTCTACCCTGAAGGAGAATAGTGTCATAGGGAGGCAGCCTATTATCCCAGCAGGAAGCAATAAAGGGTTTGAAGGAGCTTTCAGGATGCAGCAGCCTGTTGGCCCAGTGGGGATACAGTGTTTACCAGATAGCAGCCTATTAGCCTGGCATGAGAATAGGGTTTTAAAAGAGGAACAGCGTTTCAAGGAGGTAACCTGACCTGTCGGTCTGACCGGGAACAAGCTCCTTCACAATTCAAAAAGGTGCTTGCTGTAACAAGGGCCTGAGATGCAAGTGTGCAGGGGAGACACAGATTTTTGGCTAGCTGTTAGCATAGTCCTTTTCATGCTCCTCCTGGAATGTACGGTTGATCTCTGATGACTCTGGGCTAGCCTCATGGAGGATTTCACCCTCTCCTGTTCCTCTGCAGTGCTGCTTGCTTCTTTGAAAATCTGAACATACAGCACCCTATTGAGGGACTCAGTGAGTTCTGTGTCATGCTGGTATTTCAGCCACAGACAAATGGGGTATCCCTGGCCCAGTGACTCTTACTTTGCACCTTACTGAAGAAGAGGGGCATATAATAGTCTATATATAAAACCACCCCAGAAAATAGATGGTGAGTCCCTTTGAGGTCCCAGTCACACAATCAGAACCACTAGGCTATGGCTGAGATTTTCCCATTAAAATGTGGGGGGGACATTTGGCTAAATCTTCTAGTTGGCTTTGAGATTCTCTGTATATGACAATGTTGTGTGTAATTGCACTATTTATTCCAGCTATTAGACTGATGCACAGGGAATGCTTTACTGCCCTAGGGTTTGTCTACACTTAAAATGCCGCTGCAGCAGCAGAATTCTACTGTCAACCTAGCACTGTCTGCATTGAGGCATAGATTGGCTTAACTAAGGGGTGTGATTTTTTTTTCCACACCCATGAATGGTATAGTTAGGTCAATTTACGTTTTAGGATTAGCCCGGGCCTTATAAATAGTGAGTTTGTCATTGGCGTTGTGGATTCTGTGACTTCCAACTTTTTTTCTGTTTAGGAAATTCATGAGCTCATTTTTCTGCGACAAACTCTGCCCTGACTACAACCGTCCCTTATAGTGAAGCTGAAGGGTGCAAAACCTCTTGTGCTGTATGACTGTCTTTTTGTTCCATGCTTGCGCTAGGTGCAGTCCAATAGGGTCCCAGTCCATGTCTGGGGCTGTTAGATGCTTCGATAATACAAATACTCAATAATAGTGATTCTCCCAGACTCTGTTGTAAATGATGTTTGATTGCAGCACACCATGATATGTATGTGCAGGCTATCTAATGCTCCCCATACTCCACCAGATTAATTAATGCAGTAAATGGGTGAGATTTGAGGTATTGGTTTTGTAAAAGTGCCTTTAAGATGTGGATATTTCAGAGACAGCCTCTCTGAGATCAGATGAAACACTTATCCTCACAGTCACAAGTTCTGTTTGTCTGGGGCTATTTCTAAGTGGGCTTTGGAACTTCTTTCACATCCTTTCACACAGCCCGAGTTTCTTGACTTTCAAGACATGCGGCACAGCGTGTGTTCCTTCAGATTTTTTCTTATGCATTGGGCTGAGTTGTAGACATCAGTCTTATTCTCTTTTCAGTGGGAATGGTGGGTCAGTTATTTTTATTATATAGGGGGAGGAATTTATGTGCCAATTATTAATGCCCTTGTGGCCTGATTCTGTTTCCATTAAAGTTGTTGTGTATTTGGTTGTCATGGTTTTTGTTGCTATGGCAACTGAGTTAGATTATTATGGGTTAGCTCAACCGGTTTCAACCGGCTGAGTGAGCTCTCTGTATATCTGTAAATAAAATGGAGGTTTTGGTTAGCTGCCTGCTCTCTGGCCTCAAGTGATTGCTTCCTACACCGGCTGCCCCAAGGATATAACAAAAGTGAATTGCAAAACTCCCATCGAGTGCATTAATTCAGGATCGGGCCCTTAAAAGACTGGCTCGACAAAATAAAGGAATATGAGCTTCTCCCCCAAGTGTTATAAGGGAGACACCAAAGTGTTAATTCATTATTTATGGGTATCCGAAGGGACTTTGCTTACAGCTGCTTACCATTCCAACCATTTGCAAGAGGCAGGCTTGCTGTGCAGAAGGGACATGGGCCTGGAAGAGGCTAACCTCATTAATATTTGGTGACTGTACATCAGGACAGCATCTCCAACACCAAAGCACGTCGTGAATTTGAAACTGATACCTGTGGGCATGCACGGAGCCTTGTCTGTATTAATAACTACATAATGCACCATAACAGATTGGCATTAATAAGGGCAGATCAAGGATATATCTTGGGAGATAGTCTGTTATGCTATTAGATGCCAATAATAAAATGTTGTGCTCCCTCATTGCACTATGTAAATGTATTCTGCTCCTGACAATTAAATAGCATCTTTCCCTTCTAAAACTGCCTTTTACACATGCCAGTAAACGTTATTTATCATTACACTGAAAATATGCTCTGTGAAGAGACTTCCGTGTTTCAGATACTGGCTGCAACATTGGTAGGCATCATTGCAAAAAGAAAGCTGTTTGGGGACTGGATAGCTCAGCGGACTGAAAAAAGACAGCTGGGCAAGACAGTATGGTCTCATGGATCAGCCTCTGGATTGTGAGTTGATAGTTTTGAGTTCTAGTCCTTACACTGCCACTCCTGCTGTATGATGGGGTGCAAGTCTTTGGGCTTCTGTTTCCTCTCCTCTCCTTTGTCTAGGCTGTAAATAGTTTGTAGGCAGGGACTGTGTCCTACTATATGTATTGTGCAATGCACAGCAGGGACTTGGTATGGATGGGGGTTTACAGGTGAGACTGTAATACAATCACTCTCCTCTAGTTTACCAGTTTGAATCCAGCTAGGGTTAAGAGTGATTCAGAGGGGTGACACCTCGCAATTGTTTGATGGCCTAATTTTGATAGCTCTCAGTACACCTCACAGTGAGCCACTGTCCATCTCACAAAATTGGCACTACAGCCAATGCCCATTCTGGCACTGTCAACAGAGAAGCCACGGCATGAAAGGACACAGAATAAACTCCCTTCTTATCTTCAGAGATGGTCCCTCCATTGAAGCATAGTGGCGGGATGTTTTGGGGAAACTTGCACTCTAGATCCCTGTGCAGAATTTCTTTGTGGATACATACACAACTTCAGTCACTAGGGCAGTTAGCATGGTACCTTTCAGATCATTAAGGACCTGGTACAGCTCCCACAAAAGACAATGGGAAGACTCCCACTGACTTCAGTGGAGCTGGGCCAGTGCTCTTAAGATAAAATAAATCATAAGAAGAAGAAATAGACTTGTGTATAAATATATTTAACATTTATCAGAGCCTTGGCGTGAATTACCCTGTAAGATTACTTCGGAGTGAATTACCACGGACCATTTTTTTGTTCTCGGGGAACAAAAAATAGCCAATAAGTGTTTCTTTATTAGTATATTTTCTGAATTCTTTTCTCAAATAGTACAGACAGGTACAACAGCTTGAATGATGAATGTGAAACCATTGCGACACTTGCCAGCACATAACTTCAGAATGAAGGCTACGATAATAGTGATAAAAATCCCCGCTTCTTATTGAGCTACCAACCAAAAATGCTGTCAGAGAAAGGCAAACTATTGTCCCAGCAGGGTTTACTTGTGATTGAATAAAGTATCTCTGGGGCAGATCCCCAGATCCAGCCAAGCTATTGTAGTGATCCATGTACACGGTGTGTAAGGGCAGACCGACACATAAATGTAGGCTATTTAAAATGTGTGCGCACACGCAATACTCTTTTAGACAAGTTTGAGTTCAGAATTCCCTATGGCTTTACAATGGGATTTTCAAAAGGAGCCTAAAGGAAGTCAGCACCCAACTCTCATTGAAATTCAGTGGTAAGCACCCACTGAAAATCCCATCCTCAGTATATAGTAGTAACAGGGCTGCTTCATAATACTGACAATATGGGGGAGATTTTCAAAGGCACAAAGGTGCCTAACTCCCATTGACTTGCCATTGGAGTTGGGCACCTCATTGGCATGTGTCCGTTTGCGAATCTCCCTCCCTAATTTCTTTGCTTTTCAAAGCTTGTTAATTCTAGAAGTCAAGTGTTTTCATTGGACTGAGTATAAAGAAAAACAAAGGATAAAAGAAAACCTGTAAATATCCTGTTGCAAAGAGACTTTCTTTTGGATCTCACAATAAAATGAAATAATCGTTTTCAAGCAAATCAAATGTTGTCAGAATTTCACTGAAATAGAATTCTGCTCAAGAGAGTAATACGGCAAAAGTTATTTGTGCTAATGGAATACCCTGAGCTAGATTTACAGTAAGACAACATATTCTCTTAAATGTAGTTTAGCTGACTTTGATAAATTTGGTCACTTGCATTATCAATTTAGATAAGACAGCAGCCATTGTTTATGAAAATTATCATACATAAACAATGAAAAAAGATTTATAGATTTATGGCTTAATGTTGTAATTGGGTTTTCACTAAAGGAAAACAAAAATCTTTTGAGAGTCAGCTTATAATTGCTTTTGTACAGAAATAATATGTAGTGTGTCTGCAAAATGCTATCTCTGTCTGTCTCCAAACACACTTATTTATGGGTTTATGAAATGCAGCCAATGCCAACCTGTCTGGAGATAGGAACCATTTCTAAAATCATAGTCAAATCATGTACAAGCAAAATAAAAAAGACGCTCCTGTATAACCAAATAAATGTCAGTTGAATCAAGATTTTTTTTTAAATGGCTAGTAATTTTGGGTGCTTCAGTTTTTGATGCCCAATGTGAGATACCTTGAAGGGTCCTGATTTCAGAAAGTGCTGAGCATTAAACCCCTGAAAAAAATCAGACTACGCTAAGGTATCATAAGTGGGCATCCAAAAACTGAGGTATTCAAAATCGTTAGTCACATATGAAAATCTCGGCTCAAACCTCTGTCCTTCTGCTCACAGCCAAAGAAGAGAATCTATCTTTTCTCTCGTTTCACATTCATCACCATAACAAAAATAGTCTTGCTCACCCCAAGATCTAAAGCTTGATAGATATGGGGACAGATTCTGATCTCAGTTACACCAGCATAATTCTACAAGAATTCCACTGTATGTGACCATCAGGTTCTGTTGGACCACAGGGAGAAGCAAATTCCTGAACCTCTGAGGGCCTTTCACTGACAACACAACAAGAGACATTTATATTCAACAACAACAAGTGACAACGCCACACACACAGAAAGGGACGCCCACTCAGCTTGAGTTCCAGTTTTGTTGCCCTTGTTTGCCAAGACCTCACCATGCCTGGAACTCTATAAAGCAGAGACATCTAGTGGCTGAATGCAGGTGAACATATTATTTATTCCCTGTCTTGAGACTTTCAAATCTAAGTGGCATCACAAATTCTACAGCTGATGTGAACTGCCATGCTGGCTTAGACAAGAAGAAGCAGTCTCTCAGATAGTCAAGACCCAAACCATGTAGACCTTTATAAATCAATGATAATGAATTAAGCATGTGCAGTTGTTGTTGAACTGGTGTGATATGTCCATGGCTAACGCTGTCAAGCAAGAGGACAAATCATTCTGTGCCACCTGAAACTTCTTGTTGAGTGCATTGTAGCAATGTGGCCCTACCATCAGCCAGTGTAAGCCATTGAAATCAGTGGAACTATGCTGAGGATCTGGCCCAATGAACATAGAAGTCACAAAGGCCTAGGTAACTTTGTGGCAGTCTGAAACCTACAGAAATGGTTGCAATGATCTTGTCAGATATAGTTTAAATAAACATGGTGCTATGGTTATTGAAATTACCTGGGAATGCAGAAGAAAAATACAACTTTGACAGACAGAGAGATATTTAATTAAATGTTTTAATTATTACGTATATATTTGCTAATTAAAACATTTTCTCAAACTGTCTGTGAGAATCTAATGTTTCCATTAACCTCCGATGAAATTTTTTTTCATTTAAGCAAAACAAAAATTATTTGGGCCATTAATATCTAGGCTGCTTCTAATCCTCTATCAGAGAAGAAAACTAAAATTCCCAAACAAATATTAATATTTACTTTTAAGGCTATTCATCAATGTTTAATAACCTTGTGAACTCATTACATCTATTATTTTACTGCAGTACAAACGGAAAAAAAGCTGAGTTAGATAAACAGATGTTATTGTTTACCTAAATGAAGACAAAAAATGGAAACTGTTTTTAAAAAGCCCATTTTCCTTCTTCAAAGACTGATTCAGCACAGGGTTCCCTTTCTGCCAGGGGCGGCTCTAGGCATTTTGTCGCCCCAAGCACGGCAGGCAGGCTGCTTCGGCGGCATGCATGTGGAGGGTCTGCTGGTCCCGTGGCTTCGGAGGTCCGCCGAAGCCGCGGGACCAGCGGACCCTCCGCAGGCAAGCCGCCGAAGGCAGCCTGCCTGCCGCCCTTGCGGTGACCGGCAGAGCACCCCCAGTGGCTTGCCGCCCCAAGCACGCGCTTGGCGTGCTGGTGCCTGGAGCTGCCCCTGCTCTCTGCTCACCAGCAAAAATCTTCTGCAGATCCAAATGTAGTGGAAGATGATCACATACCCAGTGGCCCATAGTGTCCTCTAGTGGACAGATAACAGAAAGTAGGGTAGAGAGACACGTGGAGACAAAGTTCTCTGAATTAGACACTGAATCCAGTTTCATTCATTATTTAGAGCCCTCGGCGGATACAAAATTTGTATCCACATCTGATCCACAAACATGGTCTGTGGATATCCGCAGATTTCCAGGGTTCTAGCCATTATGTTTATTCCATCGTTAAACAAGAGCATTTCACTAAGGCTCCCTGTTCCCTTGCTTTACACCTCTGGCCAAATGCTGCTGCAGTAACTTCTCTCTGCTGAAGAACATGGCACAGAGCCCTCAATAGTGGAGGGCCTTCAATAGTTCTGGAATTTGCTTCTCCCTAAAATCCAACAGTGAATCAGCCTTTACTCGGTGAAAACAGGTAAATATCCACAGGAGCAACTACTATGTCTGGCTTTCATTTTGTTCTTCTAGCTGTGTCTTGGGGGTTAGGACTTCACCAGCTTACATGGGGATGGAAATTTAAGGTAGAAATAACTGGATTTTCATCTTTCATTAAAGGAAAACCCTTTCGGTGCAAAATGACAAGACAAGAGCTTTGCATTATGAAAGGAATCCTGGTCTCTTCTCTGTGGGAATAGAAGGCCCAATCTCTCCCTCCCTACATTTCCTTTCCCAGCTCTTTCTATCTGTTTATGGTTCATATTTATAAGGCATCTATCTTCTTGGTATCTAAGGATAGAAAAAGGATAGATACAGTGTCCAGAAGAAATGGTGTTTGTGTCTGTTCTCTTTTGTGCAGTGATGTGTGAATTTACATGCTCATTACATTTGTATTTAATATATCGATTTACAGACATCATTTCTAGGAATAGGCTTTCCTGCAGAGAAACACCTAATGCTTCTGTCTGAACAGTCAGACTAGGGGCCAACCTGGTCTCTTCTCATAGGGAGCTCCACAGCTGAGAACATTCTGCCCCAAGTGCCTAAATTTGATTCTTTCCCACTATATCATTCCCGTGGAGCATAGCAGGACTGGAGGGTCATAGGGGTTGAGGCAGCTTTGGTGGTAGCTAGATCCCAATCTGGTACACAGTTTTCTATATTAGGACCAGCACTGGGAAGTGAACTGGTATCCATATTGTGCCTTCTTAAAGATGTGAACAAACTGGAAAGAACCCAGGAGAGAGCAACAAAAACGATAAAAGGTTTAGAAAACATGTCCCAGGAGGAAAGGTTGAAAGAACGTAGCACGTTAAGTCTAGAAGAGAGAAGGCTGAGGGGGGAACGTGATAAGTCTTCAAATACATAAAAGGTTGTTTATAAAGAGGACAGTGATCAATTGTTCTCCATGTGCACCAAGGGTAGGATGAGAAGTAATCGGCTTAGTTTGCAGCATATATATATATATATACATACCTTGCCTTGTTAGCATGAAATAGAAGGTACAAAATAAGACTCAGCAGGAGTGGACGTTGGGATCTCTGAAGACATGGGGATGTAGCCAAGCCAGGAAATTCTGTTCACTGGAGCCAGTGCAGTACATTTATTTGTTCTTGCTTCTAAATCATTATTTCCCCATGTTTGCCAGGCAGTAGAAGCATGAAATGTGCCTTCAGGATCTTCTGACAAAACTCTTTTGTAGTGAGCAGAGTCCCAAGTGTTCCAGAGACCTCACGCTAGAGGCTAAACAAAAGGGTATTCATAGCTGTCACCATACAATAATCACATTGTGACAATTTTAATTTTGCACTGATTCTCTGGGCATTGCAAGAGGATTAGCCTTCTGCCTGGAAGAGAATCAGTTGCTGTATTTAAATTTTAAGCTCTCTCTCATTTCTTAAATTTATGGGAATCCCTAGACGAGACACAATGGTAAAGTGAGACCACAGTTAACACTGCTGAAATCTTCATTTGGATTTAGCGCATTCATCAAGTGGATAAGTGAAAACTAAAGTAACTTGGTCAGATCCTCAACTGGCATAAATGGCTGTAGCTCCATGGAGGTCAATAGAGTTACATTGATTTACATCAGCTGAGGATTTGGCTCAATATTTCTGCTACAACTTGGTGATTGTTTTAATGGGAACTGGTAGCAGCTCAGTCTGCAGTACATGCCAGTGGGGGTGTTAAAATGGATGATGAGCGTTTCAGTATTTGGTAAGTCACTTTTAGCTAAATTCAGCAAGAAACATGTACAATTCATCTTGCTGAACTGAAAATGTGATCTTATTTTGTAACATGCCAGGAAGAGTTAGTGTCCAGTACAAGCATTCCTGTCACAGTTCTTTAAATCTCCTTCTTCCTGGATTTCTGTGCAATGACAGCTTGCTGGAGAGTTAACGAAAGAAAGAATCAGACAAATAGGCTGCAATCTGTGACTATGATGAATGGAAAGGTTACAGCCTCTTATTGAAATTTATCCTTTATGAATTTTAATAAGGGAATAATTTGCAATAAGCTGTTTGCTCTGTAATAAAAATCTTACCCTCACTTTCATGATAGGCCAGCGTTTGGGGACTTGTAATTTATAAATGACAGCAAATGACAAAGTGTCCTGCATCTTGACTTCAGGGTGGAATTGGTGTCTGCCCTGTGTTTCAAGGTAAGATGGTTTGATGGTCTATTTGAACCCTGCTAACACAGTGTGGTTACTGGTGCTGTAGCAACTCAAACAGCAAGTTAATGGACCATAAATGGAAAGAACTATGGGGTTGATTGTCAAGGATGCTGAGCGCTAGTAGTCCCCATTGACATCAGCTGGAGATCTGGGTGCTCAGAACTTCTGAAAATCAGTCTTTTGCCAATAATAATGTAATCCTGATACTTCATACTTACACATGTAATACCTTCTATCTGAGCATTTGAGGCTTGATTCTGTCCCATGCCTCTCAGAAGGTAGCCTAGGAAAGGAGGACAACTGTGGCTTTATGCCACTCTGTGCCCTTCCAAATGCCAGTATCTTCCAGTAGCCCAAGTGGCCCTAATGAAGCTGCTTCCAGGAATAAGTTGGCACAATACCAGAAGTGCAAATGATCACTGGGTCGGAGACAGCGACCCACAAAAGGAACGCATTTGCCAAAGACTGACAATTTGTCTCTAAGCTACTTTCCCAAAGTCCTACACCAAGCCAACAGCAAAACAAGGACTAGAACCCAGAACCACTAACTCCCCATCCTAAAGATCATCTTTCCTCCTGCAATACAGGCCTACAGCCAAAGTAGCTTGCCAAAATATAGGTGCTACATGTAAGTGTTCTGCAAATTTCATTAACTGCTCTGGTTGTTTTGTTCACATCTGCCAATGTTGTATTCTCTCAAGATTTTATGGTTCATATTCTCTCCTGCTTTAATTAAGAATACATCATCTTCTTTGGAGAGATCATTATGCCTGATAATTGCAGAGTTCAGTGTGTCAAATATCAGTTTCAGCTGACTCTCATTTCATGTCACCTACTGTTTGCACTTAAAAATGAGGTCTTGCAGAGTGCAAATTGTTTAAACCACATCATGGATCACTTGCTTCTACTTATAAGGAAAGCCATCACTAAAATCACTAAGCTATTACAAATAAGAATAATGGTGCAGCTAATTTTTGTCACTTAGTTCTAGACTGACTTGAATATAAATGCAAATTCATAACTTATAAGTGGCTTATGAGAGAGGCAGCCTAAGATATTGGAGTAAGACTTGAGAGAGATGAGTTCAGTTCCTGGCTCTTTCAAAGGTTTCCTGTATGACCTTGGCCAAGTCACTTAGGGTACATTTTTCAACAATGCACTATAGGCACCCTTTGTCTTATCTTAGCTTTTAGGGACATGGAACATCTCCTATTATGTGTATGTATAGTGCCTAATACACTGGGACCTGATCTCAGTTGAGGTCTCTAGGCTTTACTGTAATATGAATAACAAATGTTTATATCTAGGTTCAAGTTTTGGTAAATGTGAAGAAAGTGACCTAATTTCGTACCCTGGTTGTGATCTTATTTGGGGAGTGGTTATCTTCTTAGCCTTGGCACTAACTTGCTGTGGACCCTCATTAAGTCACTTAGCCTCTTGTGCCTCAGGTTCCCCATCTGTAAAATAGGTTAATAGCTACCCACCTTTCAAATCTTGGATGAAAGGCTTTATTTATAGAAGTTAATTGGAGTTGACAGCAGGAATATTCACAGAAACAGTTAAGGTTACGCAAATGTCTAAGGCAGCTTTAAGAAAACTAACGTGGGATCTAATCCTACCAACTTTTGCTTATAGAAATGTTGTGGCTGGCTTCAGTGAGGTTACTTGCATGAAAAGGGGCTACGTGTACGGGTGAGGATTTGTGAGATTGGGTCCATATTACATATGATTATGACAGAGTGTATAGATCGAAACACCCTTTATACAAGCCCATCCACCTTGCAAAAAGAACTTTGAAAATGTCCTTCACCCCTCCCCACCCCCACTACTTAACACCCTTTTCTTAAAGCTGATAGATGATGGCTGGACAAAAGCTATTACCTTCTAGAGGTTACTATATATTACAGGGGTTATTTGAAAACACTCAGCTAGCACCTGGAGAGAAAATAGAGGCTTTTCAGTTTGCTGCCATTTGAGTTCTTCCTTTCAGAGGGTGAGCAACTCTAGTGTAATAAATATAGAATAGTTAGGATTAAACTGTGAAGGTTAAATGAATCACTCACAACATCTGAAATCTAGTGACCTGGTCCCTACTAGGATGCACAGAGAGATGGAAAGATGAAAATGCCCCTGTGAAATTCTCTATATTTGCCTAATTTGTATAGTGACCGCTTTCCCCTCCTCTCTCCCACAATGAAGAGGCCCATCTCTTGTACCGAATCATGGAATGTAGGGCTGGAAGGGACCTCAAGAGGTCATCATCTATCTAGACCATCTCCCCGGACTAATCTCTCTAAACATTTGTGTACCACTTACAATTAAAAATCTGCTGCTGTTTGTTGCTACAGTGGTTGAAATTTCCGAATTCTATGAGATTGTGCCATTTTGGCAACCTTTTCATCTCTAGACCTGAAAGTTATAGGGTGTAATCACCCCCTCCCCACATCCTTCCTATCTAACATTGATTCTAGAATGTTGACCTGTTAGATGTCTGGGCACCATATTTCAGGAAAGATGTGAACAAATTGGAGAAAGTCCAGAGAAGAGCAACAAAGATGATTAAAGGTCTAGAAAACATGATCTATGAGGGAAGATTGAAAAAATTGGGTTTGTTTAGTCTAGAAAAAAGAAGACAGGGGGACATAAGTTTTCAAGTACATAAAAGGTTGTTACAAGGAGGAGAGAGAAGAATTGTTCTTCTTAACCTCTGAGGATAGGACAAGAAGTAATGGGCTTAAATTGCAGCAAGGGAGGTTTAGGGTGGACATTAGGAAAAGCTTCCTAACTGTCAGAGTGGTGAAGCTCTGGAATAAATTGCCTAGGGAGGTGGTGGAGTCTCCATCACTGGGGATTTTTAAGAGCAGGTTGGACAAACACCTGTCAGGAATGGTCTAGATAATAATTAGTCCTGCCCTGAGTGCAAGGGAATGGACTAGATGACCTCTAAAGGTTCCTTCCAGCCCTATGATTCTATGTCCTCCAAATAATTAATTAAACAGGGTCCCTTCTGCCTTTCTCCATTATCAGCTCAGGTAGTTGTTAAGCTTTTTTGAAGACAAGTAGGGAATTTCCACCCCCGTAGATACGAATAATGAGAAAAATCACAGATAAGCCCCTGGCAAGCGTCTTCCTCAGTGTCTGATCCACAGAGAATACGAGACTGTTACAGTCCTACCCAGGGAGCTTTGGCTCCACCTATTGCAGTTCAGGCTTCTGGCTCTGGATATCCCCACTCCAGTCCCTAGAGCGTCAGCCAAGAAAGTGATCATTGCACGTACACAGTGATCGCTACTAGGATGAAGGTGCAAGGGAAATCAAGCATCAGGCCTCAAGGCATTGTCGCCACGGCATCCAGGGTTACATAGTGGGGATCTGCCACTGAGACTTAACCCACATGTGTGGAAATGGCCTTTTGCTTGGTATCTCTTTGATCCACAGGGCCAGTGTGGGGAAGGTATGTATCCTGGTCCCTGGCCTGTTTACTCCTTCCCTAGCCCTGCTCCTTTCCAGTGGGCTTAATTCAATCCCCATTGAAATAATGTACAGCCTTCTATTAACTTCACTGGGCATTGTATCAGGTCCAGGGCACAGATCCCCAGACAGAGACAGGGGAAGGTAGGAGGCAGCTGAGACCCCCTTGCAGGTAAGAATGGATGATCCGTGGGTAGAGAGATTTGCTCACAGCACTTAGGCCAAGATCAAGCCTAAATAAGGGCCTCAGGATTTGCACACGTGTAGCATATGTAGCAAACAAAGAATAACCTTTCAGATCACTATTGCTCACTGCCAAAAGAAAGGGGAATTGTCAGAAAGTAAGAGACACACTGAGCATTTCAGGAAACTCTGGGAAGAAAACAGTAAATAAAATGCAGCTGCCACTTAAGACTACCTTCTTGTGTAATAGAAAAAGTTGTCAAAAGATGACATTTTTTCTTTTTGTTGCCTCAAAGAAAGAAAACAGGTGCGGGTATAAAAGGAGAATAACAGCCTCACAGCACAGAGAAGGGCCATGAAGCAGAAACAAAGAGGCTAATCAGTATAGGGAGAGGACCGAAAAGGAACCAGAACTCTGCAGTGTTTCATTTTTAAAAGGAAAACACCTGATGAAGAACGGTTGTGTCTGCAGCAGCACTTGCTTTTCCCATTGCCTGGACACTGCTTTTTCTTTAGGGGGTGGCTTGTCTGCTACTTCCTCTGAATCAGTGACATCAGCTTCTGCCCCCAGGAATGCCACAGGGGTAAGGCAAGAAAAAGATCTACACTGAGCAAGGCTTGCAGGAAATGTCACAGCACCAGTGCAAACAAACAATCACACATACCCACAAAACTAATGACCAGCCATAGAATGTGAGCCAAAAAGGGACCACTAGTTTGTCCTCCTGCATAACAAAAGCCATAGAATTCCAACCAGGGATTCCTTCTTCCTCATTACATAGGGATGTTGAACTAAGTTTCAGGCATGGCATGGGGGTGTGGAGAGGCTGTTCTTTAAAGATACTACTGCTCTTTCCACATGTGCACAGTCTTTAACAGGCATAGGACCATCTGAGGATACGGCTCATTGTCTCCAAACTATATATTCATACCTCTACTACAGTGAGCTGGGACACTGCTAGTTCACCCAAGCTAATCACTCTCAGGTTTGCTTAGAAATTAGATGGAAAACTTCCAAAAACAAACGGGGCATGTGCTTGTGGCTTTCGAGCACCTCTATTTTCCATCTTCATTTTTGGATCCTTCCATTCTCTTAATGAGACTTTAGTCTCTAATTTCTGAATGAATTTTCAACATCCCCTTGAAGGAGGGAATTAAAACTCATTGCCGGTTTGTAAGAAACATGTTTGATATTCTCTTTGAGAGTCTACAATACAGTGAAGTCAGAAGGAAGGAAGACGCTCCAGTGTGGCTCAGGCTTGCATGTTTTTGTTCCCACAGCTCATGTACATTTGTCCTTAAAAATAAAAAAACACAAGAAATCCCTCATTCCATCTGTGCAGACTGACATGTTAACAGTGGAAACTGAATATGTTCTTGTTCATGGTATGTCTACACTGCAACCAAAGGTGTGATTGCAACATGTGTAGACACACCAGAGCTCGCTTTGATTTAGCTAGCTCAGGTACTGATCGCAGTGAAGCCACAGCATCTTGGGCTTCGGCATAGGCTGTAGAAGCTCTGTCAGGACCCTGGCTATAAACTCCAGCAGCTAGCCAGCATTGAAATCCGTGTTGTTGCTGCTTCACTGCGACTGGTACTTGTGTTATCTACATATGTAGACACTCACTCCTCCAATTTCAGAGAAGACATATCCCAAGAGATGCAGATTTTTTTTTACTGCATCACACAGTAAGGAAAACTCCGTTTGATAAATCTGGATTTTCCATAATTTGACCTTCCTGGGATTGCTCTGAGTCTGGGCCCATTGTTGACACAGAAGGGGGAGATTTTGGAAAGACACAAAGGAGACTTAGGAGTTCAACTCTGAGTGAAAATCAAAGGAAGATGGGTGCCCCATGTGCCTTTGGAAATCTTACCCTAATCCTATATTGCTTTTAAAAATATATATTCTTTATAAATGCAATTTCGACCAAATGTGAATTCCACTAACCTAGATTCAGAGCAGCTGTGGTGAAATCATCAGCCATCAGTGTCAATCCAAGAGTAACTCCAATGAAGGAGTTACTCTAAATTTACACTGGTGTTACTGACAGCAGAATCTGTCCCCTTCTCTTATAACCTGAGGATGCTCTCCCTTTGTTTGACTTTTCCTGGGTCAGATCTTGCGTGAGTTGTGTGTGGGGAAGAAAATCATGTCTGTTCTGAAAATTCTGCCCACATGTGTATTTCAGGCAGCACTTTAAAGGAGAACCACTGAGACTCCCCCTGGATGTTTTTCAGCCTGCAGTTCATTCTCCTCTGCCAACTGGTTCCCAGCTGAGTTGCAAACTGTAATCTTCAAATTAGCTGGAAAACAAGCATCCAAACAAAAAATGTTATTGGAATGGAAAAGCATGCAGGCTCATGTTTTCTATAAATCAAATGTCTGTCATCTGGAGTCTTTGCATCTCAAGCTTCACCATCATATTTCAATAGGGGAAGAACAGGCAAAATACTCCTACACAATGCTTCTGGCATGTCAAATGCCATTTCTTCAATCAGTCCTTCTCTTTTTAACACTATACAAACTTGTCCATCCTTTTGGCCATTGGATCGTCTATCTTTATTAGGAAATGCTTGCAGATCCATCGCTATTTTAAAAAAACAATAAGGCGGTTTCTTGTTTCCTTTTTGTTGTGTCAGAGATGTGTGGTTTTCACAATAAGAAACCTATGGAAAACATCAAATCAAGTTAGAAATGATTTATGAATGGATTTATAATTCTATAACTCCATGTCTGTTTTGGACAGCTCGTAAACATTAACAGGATATGCAGTTCCTTTACATGTTCCTGGTGTGCTTTTTGTTGTTGTTGTTGTTGTTTGTTGTTTGTTTTGTTTTTAATTTTGTACATTAATGACAGATCAGCATGGGATCCTGCTTTTTTTGGGTTCAATCCCTGCAGATTGCTCCTCTCTGGGCATTAGTAAAAGTGGTGGCCCATATAGGCATTTGAAGTGCTGTGGACCTCAGAAACTCAGGATGAGCTTTCCTGGCCAAGAGGAGTGAGTAACCCAGGCTAGCACAGGGTGGCTCTCTGTTCCCCCAGTAGTGTCCAGATGATGTATAGCAGCTTTTGAGTCTAATCTGATACACTTTATCCCTAACAGCAGAGGTCCAGGCCTTTAGATCCAATAATCACTGCTTCACTTCCCCCAAATATAATACAAATCTAACATCAATTATTGGTTTATTTTGTGTTGGTACAGAACCCAGCAGAATGGTTCCCTGATCTTGATTCATAACACTGGGCGCACTATACTACAAACTAATTGCCATTGTCATTAAACAGAACACCTGAAATTTGCTATGAGTTGTGGGGATATTTCCAGATGGAGTTAAAATTGTTGGTGCAATAAGGAATGCAATAATCATGCATCCAAATATCTGATATGGTCGTGCAGAAGCAGAAAGTACAAGAAAAGAGGGAAATGCATGCAGCAAAGAATTTAATTTTGGAAGCCATTTACGATTTGTTGGCCAGACCCAGATGCAAATCAGCATAGCTCTATTGACATCAAGGGAGCATCACTGATTTACACCAGCCTGCCTCTGTGAGTCTCAAACTTCTGCCTGTCTTACCCAGAAAATGGGAGTAGTTTAAAGATAAAAGTCTTGTATTTCTCATATTCTTTTTAAGATGACATTTCAAAAGGGGGGCTAATTACAGAGGCAATGACAGTACAATGTTTTGGAGCAGGAAGAGTGGAGTGGAATTGTTTCCAGTTCAGGAAGCGTGAACATTAATTGTTTAGGTTATTGCTGCAGGGTATAATTAGCAAAAAACTAGGCCCAGAAACAGAGTGAAAAACATATAGTGGACAAAAGTGATCCCTACTGTTACTGCACTGAAGTGCACAGATTTACACCAGAGATGAATTTGACCCAGTGTACATATCTCTGCAAGATTGGACTTTTTTCTTTAACAATGATTCTTCTTGATGTATTGGGGTGGGGGAAACATAGAATATCAGGGTTGGAAGGGACCTCAGGAGGTCATCTAGTCCAACCCCCTGCTCAAAGCAGGACCAATCCCCAGACAGATTTTTACCTCAGGTCCCTAAATGGCCTCCTCAAAGACTGAACTCACAACCCTGGGTTTAGCAGGCCACTCCTCAAACCACTGAGTTATCCCTCCCCCAAGGTGCCCCAGAGGGAACGAACAGAACAGGTAATCATGGAATGAAAGCAACAGTTCTACAAACAGCTTTGAAGAGTCAGTCATGCCTGATTAAAATGACTGTGTTTTCGCTCACAAAAAGAAATTGCCTTATTGATCTAGGTTTTATCTGGTTCTTCTAGGGGGACTTGGAAGAGCAGGGAAAGGTCACAGGGTAAGTGAACTTGAGGAAATAGATAAAAGTTTCATTTCATGTCAGTGTATATAGCTGGTATTTCTTGACAGAATTAATAATTGAGCAACATGTGCACTATGATTGTTATAAGCAGTATAGATTTACTATTACCTTGGGAGACTTTTAACCGTCTGCTTACTTACATTTTTCCTGATGGGTTACAAATCCCTGTTTCTGTGACTTTCGGTACTATTTGTTCATGTTAAAATGCTGGGTCATTGCATCAAAAACCTTCAGCAACTGTGGCTTTGACTTCATGCCACTCTGTATGAATAATAGTCTAGAAAGTGTCGGAAAACAGGGCATCAGTATCCCTATTTTCACCAATGACAAATGTTGGTGAAAAGAAGGAGGCCTCAACTCTACTATAACACATACAGAATGGGCCTGGTCCCCCTGCAAGGGCCTGATCCCCTCCTCAGACCCCTCCTCCGCCCCTGGCAGAGTACCATATCTACATGCAAAATAATGCATGCAACAAACTAACCCATGATTCTACGCACAAACGGAGTTGTTGCTTTTGTAAAAGGAAAACATTCGCATGTACCAGGGTAAACCCACTCTGCAGTGCACATCACTGGGTTCTTTCTCCAGTCTATGCACATAAGAACATGCTCCAGCCAAAGGATATTCCTTTTCTCTAGGGCTTCGGTTTTATTTAAGAACGTAAGAGTGGCCATACTGGGTCAGACCCAAGGTCAATCTAGCCCAGTATCCTGTCTTCCAATAGTGGCCAATGTCAGGTGCCCCACAGGGAATGAACAGAACAGGTAATCACAAAAATAACCCACAGTATTATATTTTTGACTTATATTTAGTTTGTGATCTGCTGTAAGCCCCAGATTATTTTCTGCAGTACTCCTGTCTAGACACTCATTTCCCATTTTGTATTTGAGTAATGTATTATTCCTATCTAAGTGGAGTACTTAGCATTTGTCCTTAGTGAGTTTCATCCTATTTATTTCAAGCCATTTCTCCAGTTCCTCAAGATCATTTTGAATTCTAATCCTGTCCTCCAAAGGACTTGCAACCCATCCCAGGTTGGTATCATTCTCAAACTTTATTGATGAAGATATATGCAGACTTTCACTTCCTGCTCACCATATAATGCATATCTTTGCATTGCAAAGGCATGGAGCTCACAGTTGGGCTCCAGCTAGAGAGAGAACAGAAGCTACATGGGGACACAAAAGGTAGTCCTCTATCCTGAGCAAGTTGTAAGTCCTTTAACAGCAAAAGTAAAGGATGAAAAAGCCTTGGGCTCTTGTTCTTGGGAGAATGAGGAGGAAACACGGACTTGAATCTGATTTGCAGCATGCCATGAGGCTCTCAGCTACATGTTCCTCTCCTTGGCCTTATGCCCTCCACTACCAGAAGCAGGAGTAACGTGGCTGGCAGGCAGCAGTGCTCTCATTAATGCAGAATCCAGTCCCCCAGTGTTCCCTGTGCATCACTTTTTAGCTCGTGCTTGCTAAACTTTACAACCATGCTGCATACAATCAAGGCCCTCATCTCCTCCCATCCCATCCCATATAACAGGGACATTTTATCTCAAGAAACAGCCTCATTCCAGAAAAGTGTGTAACACAGCATTTGGCTTTTCTGTGAACAGGTGCTGTAAATCACCCTGGGGACCAGTTATCTCACACATGTCGATCTCGCTGGGATTTTATAGATGCTATAGAATAGAACAAATATAGGCTCTGCACTAAAATGACAGGTACCCTGTCCTAAAGGGCTTGCCCTACCTGCTAGAGATCCCTGCTGTGATCATACAGAGGCTAGGTTCTGAGACACCCTACTGGTGCATGCTGCAGGAAATAACACAATCTTAGCACTATAAATAGTGTTCAAGAGAAGAAGTAACCCGATGAATCCTCTTGACTCATACTATTCATGGAGAAAAATGCCTCCCTAGTAAGAATGGAGACTGGATTCAAACCACAGGCCATATTCTGGCTGGCGCTGCATGGTAGCCATATATCAAAAAACCAATAGCTAGCAGTGGGAGTTCAAGTAAGAAGTTTGCTATCCCTAATTTCCTCCTTGATGAATGTTACTAAGACTACTTTACTAGTTACCTCTTAGGGTACATTAAGGACAGGCATTACTGTTTGGAGTTCTACAGTGTGGACCATATCCTCAGCTAGTGTAAATCATTTGATGTCAATGGAGATATGCTCAATTACACCAGGGGTGTGTGTGTGTGTGTGTGTGTGTAAAATAGTTCCTTTCTCCCAGCCAGAATTTGCTCCTACATCTCCTGGATTTTGTCAGTGTGAGGCCCAAACTTAATATTATTAAACGTTCATTTTTGTAGGGTCCAGCCTAATTCCTATTTATAAGTCCATGGAGACACTGCCATTTACTTCAATGGGAGTTGGAACAAGACTTCACGCTGGGGTTTTAGCAGAAGAAATGTGGAGACAGGACCCAATTCTCATTTCAATGTGATTTGAGCAACTAATTCCTTTAGACTCTTTTGAAAATCCCAGCCTTGGTATTTGATTACTTTGCTATACATATTTAAAAGCCTTCAAAGAAGGAGGGAAAAGGTGGTATTGATAACGATAATTACAGAAGTGCTTATAATCCCCTGTTGTGGACCGGACCCCACTGTAGTAGATGCTGAACAAACACAGAAGAAAATGATGCCCCAAAGATCTTGCCATGTAAGCAAATATATTTATTAAAGCGTCTATTTATCCTGGAGATAGAAGGGGAAAACTTCAGCACTAGTTTGGTGCAGCGGATAAATTAAACATTTAGACAGTTTGTTCAAATACATAGTATGTGCCCAAATGACTGGAGGAATCATTCCAACATCTTGGGTTATGTCCCCATTGGGAAAAGAAAAGGCCCAAGGCATATCAGGTACATAATTGGGCAATCAGGGGGAGCATTGACATTGTTTCAGTAGGTACAAGATCAGGCCTTAGGATTTTTTTTTTGCTTCATTTACAAAGTACCCACAGTTTGAAACCGTGAAATTGAAGCATATGTGGATATAGAACTGATCTGGTTCAAGTTCACCTGCATTCTTTATCACTCACGGGGCACTTTGGATTACTGTTAGGAAAAACCAGGCAGCTCTCTGGATCTAAACTGTGCCAGCAGGTTGGCATGTTCATCTATCATTTTTATGAATGCAATTCAGTGAAAGTTCTTTGGCCGCAGCTATTGTATTTTATGAATGACCCTTGTGATAGGAAATTATCACGTGCCCCTGGGATAGTCCAAAAAGCCTGCACCTAAAAATATGTGGGGAAAAAAAGCTAGTGGCTATTTTAATAATCACAGCCTCCAAAGCATTTAAAGTTATCGGAAACATATTGCCCTTACTTTGGAATGACTAACTTGAATTTGAAAACAAGAAACTACTATTATGAAATTATAACTGCAAATCGTGTTTCACAAGGAGACTCTGGCAGCCTATATCTGGAAAGAGGAACAAATATGGCTGCTCCTTGCCATACACAACATATTGTTCAGCTGGAGTGCACATGTGCAGTCCGGGGGGGACGCTCAGTGACCAGCAGAGAGAGCATGGTTGCCATCTACTGTTCATGGGGAAAAATAACCACCACAAAAAAAAAAAAGCGAGGGGGGGCGTTGTATTGATTAGATGGAAAAGCACAACAAAAATAAGCAGCACAGGTTCTGCAAGTACACAGTGAAATGCGAGGAGGCCATGGATTGTCTACAATACTTTAAAAAAAGAAGAAAGTAATAGACCACACAGGAAAAATCATGGCAGGAAAATTATAACAGCATAGTAGTGTCCATAATCACTTTAGTTCTAATGGGTAATTGCATTATGAAGTTAGAATTCACTTTAGAGAGCTTCAGGCACTCATCAATGCAAGCCAGCATTATTTGTTAGCTGTTTGCAGGCAAAGTAATTTGATTATAATGAAGATCTAATAGTGATAGATTTACTGTGTTTTTACACTACCTATCATCCAAGTGGTTCATTTGAAGAGTTTGCCATTTAAAACCTGCACCTGTATTACTGAGAGCTCTATTGACATAGATAGATAGATAGATGACAGATAAACTTTCCTAAACTGGCAAAACCAAAATACCCTCATATGTTGTATCTCAATATGTGATCATTAGAGCAGCCAAATATTTTCATAAAAACAAACGTGTCTTTCCAGGGACAGGTTATTGCTCATTTGCCCTTGAAATCCAAACTTTCAAAAAGGAGCCTCTAATTTTGGGGCCCAACCGTAGACAGCCTGGGCATGTATTCCCCCCAGGAGCAGCTCCAGACACCAGCGCACCAAGTGTGTGCCTGGGGCGGCAAGCCACGGGAGGTGGCCTGCTGGTCGCTGTGAGGGCAGCAGTCAGGCTGCCTTCGGCGGCATGCTTGCGGGAGGTCCGCTGGTCCCACTGTTTTGGCAGCAATTCACCAGTGGGTACACCGAAGGCACGGGACTGGCAGACCTCCCACAGGCAAGCCGCCGAATCCGTGTAACCAGCGGACCTCCCGCAGGCAAGCTGCCGAAAGCTGCCTGACTGCCTTGCTTGAGGCGGCAAAATACATAGAGCCGCCCCTGATTCCGCCTCTCCTCCCCAATGCTAAGAACTTGCAACTGCCATTGATAGAGACAGGGATATTCTTCTGATAGAATTACATTTGGAAATTAGGTATGTTTATAAAATGCAATAGCATTACAGCAGGTTTGATTATTCTGCCTGTGGATTTAAGAGGGATTTTAAAACACTGATTCCTCCCAAGCTCTCAGAGTCTTCATGATGTTTTTATCACTGCTTCTTTCCCAAGAAAGACATACGCAGAGCTGAAAACCGGGTGACCTTTTCTTGCGCTTGATTCCTCCCAAAGGAAAACCAGCCAAGAAGAAGCTGTAGAGTACTATTCCGTGATTCAACCTAGAAATACAATTTGCAGATGGGTTTTTATAATAGAGATATTTATAGGTAGTTTCCTACCAGGTGAATTGCCCCGTTTCCTTCCACTATTGAAGTCTGTCACTATGGATGTGCAGTTGAGGGGTCCTCTTAGCATTGCAACCTTGTGATGCTAGCCACTGCTGTCATTGTTTGCCTCTGACTCATCTTCTTGCACCCTGCCTTCTTCCATGCTCTTTTCTTAGCCCAGCCCCAGATCCTCAGAGATATTTAGGCACCTAACTCCCACTGGTTTCAGGGGAATTAGGCGTCTAAATACCAGTGCGAATCTGAGCTCATTTCCCGACTCCTTCCAGCCAGCTCTGCTGCCACCCTGTTCCTCCACCCCTGTGAGGTAGGGCGGTGCTGTTGTGCCCATTTTGCAGACAGGGAACTGAGTCATGGAAGCCCAGATCCACAAAGGTATTTAGGCTCCTAATTTCCATTTATTTCAATGGAGCCTAAATATCTTTGTGGATCTGGGCTAGAGAGATGAAGGGCCAGATTTTTAAAGGTACTGAGGCACTTCACTGCTATTGGTAGCATTCTAATCATAGGCCATCCTGCCTCCTGCAGGAGTATCCCCAGTGGAAAACCAGCATGCATAAGTGCTTCTGAATGGATTGATGAGAAAGGAGTTAAGGTAGAAACATATCAAGTGTTGCAAACTAGAAAACATAACACAATTGAGAACTTTAAAAAAAAAGCATCCAATAAAGGCAAAGTGAAAGACGACATACTTCAGTAATTAATTAAAAAATTATGCCAACTGTTTTGGCTTACTCCTTGCTTTGTGTAAGGTGTATGATTCTGTTGCTGCTGTACACATGCTCCACAGAATCCTGGCATAAATTTCATCTTTTCATAATTATCATATATTTGTATAAAACATCCGAACAGCATTTTTCAGTCCCAGCCTGAGCCTTTGAAGCCACAAATAACAGGTTTGAATCTAAATCTTCTGAAGATACTTATGATAATGAGGGTGAAATGTCAGGGGGAAGAAAAGAAAGCAAAGTTATTTCTCAAAAGGAAAGAACATCTGCTGCACTAAATGCGCCTCCAAAAAGTTTTACTAATGTTTCAAAAGCAAAACAAAAAAGGGATGTTTAAACATTATAGGACGCAAAGGAAAAGGAAATCCAAGCGGATTATGAAGCTCGACTATTTCCTCCTAAAAGTATTTGCTGATGAAAAGGAAGCACTTAAAATATATTGCCTGGCACTACAAAGCATCAACTTTTAGGTACCATTTTGCATTAACCCATTGCTGGAGACACCTAAATCATTATTCTGGTGAAGATGTTATAAATAGCATATTTTTCCAGGGATTTTTGGGGCCTGGATCTATCTCCTTATATGGATCTATCCCCATCACCATTAGATATCAGCAGCTCACAGACTTTGATACATTTGGGCCTGATGGACTCCTTATCCTCGCCACACCCCTCTGAGGCAGGGCGGTATTATCATTCCTGTTTCAAACATAGAGAACTCAGGCACAGAGGCATTAAACATGTTGCCTGAGGACACATAGGAATTAAGCCCAGATCTCCCGAGTTCCAGCCCAGTACATTAACCATAAGCCCATCTTTCTTCCATACACCTACATACCTACTAGACGTACATAGATCAGGCAGAAAATCTTTTTGAAATTTCAACTGAAAATCTTTTGCTGGTTTTCAACCAGTTTATACAGTGTCAGAAGCCACTGCACCTGCATTTCATGTCACAGCGTGTCCGTCCTTGTTTTCCAGCCACAGCACTTCACCTGTGCAGATTAGAGAGCTGAGCCTGCAGCATTTTCATTGGAGCTGGCTCTCCTTTTTTCAATGTGATCCAAGAAATTGTTGGCAAAACACGTCCCCTGGATAAATATGTTTGGGGACAGATCCCCAGCTAATGTAAACAACTGCATCAGCTGAGGATCTGGCCCTTTCGTTTATTTTACTAGCTCCGCAGATGGCTGAATATTCTACCAGGGAGAAAACAAAAAGCATGATGCTATATTTTTTTTCCTCTCTCCTTCATTAGTTAATTTATTCATGGAGGTTTTTTTATTAATTACTCAGCCAGCTCTAGTTTCCAGTTTCCTTTCTATCATGACAAACCTATTCTTCACTGCATTCATGGAGAATGGCAGGGGGTCTAATTAAACTGACTGCACACTGAGGCTAAGCTCTGGGCTGGCCTGCCTGGCATTCCTAGCAAGGCATTCTTGCCATGTAGTTTGGGATGCCCAAAAACAAAACAAAAAGAGAATGTGATACCACAAGCGTGACATGGAAAAGGTTTGCTTCTCGGGTTAATTTCCCTTAGGCTTTGGGATTCATGTTTGTTTTTAACCTAGAAGTTAGTTCTGTTGCAGCCTGATGAATTCAATCAGACGTGTCTCTGTAGCAAGAGCCATGTCTCTTCTCTCCTTTATACCTGCCTCTTCTCCACAGTTGGTATCAGAAGGACAATCTGTTGCACATTTAATGATCAGAAATAATTATGGGGCCCAGTCCACAGATCACTGAATTCCTTTCCACTGACTTCAGTAGGCTTTGGCTCAGGCCCACAGAAAGTGACCTAAGTCAGACCTACTCACGTTCATGAGAATCTATTTTATCCTCCTCTAACTTCTCTGAATAGGTGCATGTCAAACAGCTACGCTCTGTCATTTTCCATAAGTCTGCACAATTGGGTGCTGGCCTAGATAAGGTCTCTAGGTCCTACTGGAATATAAAATGTTAAATATTAATAATAATAATAATAAATATTTCCTCTAGTGTGGTTGGCTCAATAGGGATTCTCTTCAGAGTCCCTTTTGGGCTGCTTCTGGTTGACCTGTAGAGCAAATACCATGTACAGAAATGCCACCCACCTTCTCTCCGCACCCCCATCCTGAGAGTTTAAACAGCTCCACTTGTACCAGGTATTAGTGCTCTATAACCGCTGTTATTCACACTTAGCACTACTGACAAGTAAAACAAACCAAACCAAACATCAGGATGGCTTCAATACTCCCCGCTCCCCAAAGCAAACAGCCATAAACCAAAAGTTTCAGTGCTCCCAGCGGCAGGAGTTTCTAAAGAAGGGTGACAAAAACATTGCACAGTGGCTGCATAATTCAGTTGCCACCTTCTGAGGCACAAACCCAAGCCCAAAGTACTACTCCAATGGAGGCGCTCGTTTATAATTGTCCTTCATGTGTGTAATGTCATATGACTGAACGGCTAAGGATCTTCAGCTACCGGGAGGGGAGGGACAAAACCTCACAAAGCTATGTAGACCCTTAAGTATGCACCAATGCTCCCTCATGTGCATTTCCAGCAGCTTCACAGGATACGAATTGTCTGCACAGGGAGGTGTCAACCTCTGCCTCCCTGCTGCGTACACATAAAGCATCCCTGATTTCCCTTGCCGGCTGGGAATCAAGACTACCGTTTACATGGGTGAAATCTGGCTGCCTGTACGGAGTTTGTAAACCAGACTTGTCCCCAGCCCATTTGGGGCAGAAACACTTCCCTTTGCCCTCCATGTTAGGTGGTGTGCAGCAGGCGGTGATTATACGGGCAGCATTTGCCACATTGGCATCCAGATGAGTACGCAGATCGCGTCAATGATCTTTCAGCCGATCATTCTGCAGCTATTTATCTTGTAATTTAATTCCTTGTTTCCAGGATCCTTGAGTCGGGGTATGCAGGGTCCCCCAAAACAACAGTTGCCACGGATACACCAGACAGAACCATATCCTTACTGGGGAATAAAGACCCTTCTTCCCACTTCAGGTACAATCAGCACCCTGGTGTCATGAACCTTTCCAGTGTTCCCCACGTTTGTATTCATTAATCTGCCTCTGTGGTCCACTAAACCTCTCAGAGTGATTGAATAGTGACATTTTTGGTTCGCAAACTAAGTTGCCCCTCGCAGTGGGGAAAGTGTTTGGATATGAGTGCCATCGATGACTCCTGCACCATTTGGAAACCCCATCCTCGGTAATCCAGCTATTTTTTCCTGGAACTTTTCTTATTGTCACCATCCCTGAGTAAATCTCAGTGTTAGTTGCCTCATAAACACATAGAACCCTGACCCTAAAGAGTGGTTTGCAACAGCTGTCTGGGATTGCCAGCTGCTGTGGAGCAATAACAACCTTCTTCTGAACTGGTACGACTGCCCTTAATTGAGTGTTGTGGTGCTGTAGGGTTGGTGCAAACTCATCACACAGCTCCATGAAGGATTGTTTTCTTATTCAGAAGTTCTGCAGTTACTGCTGGTCATCCAAGGTTTCCAAAACAAAGTGATCCCACTGTACCTTGCTGATTATCCTGCATCAGAAGTGACCAAAGGGCATACTATGACAATGCCGGCATTCACCGTAACCGTGCAATGTGAGCAGAACGAATTGTCATTGACCCTCCAGGTCAGTGGTTTCCAGTGTGTCAAAGTGCTGCCCAAATTCCATCCAGCATCTCGCTGAGCACCTACTCCACTGCATAAACATTTATCCCGCAATAAGGAGCAGAACCAGATCATCCTCCATCTGCTTCCACTGAGTTTTGTGGAGAATAGCCGTAAGGGACGACGAGAACAGGAACTGTCATTGGCACACATGTAGGCCAGAGACAGTACAAGAAAACACAGTAAAGTAATTCCTAGAGTGTCTCCCTGTGACGTGCAGAACTCACAGATAACACCCCTGAAATGGTAGCATTAATGCTGCGTACATACAGCGGCAGAGTGGACATGGGTAGAAACATGTGCACCACATTATACCTGTGTCCAGTACAGCATATGTGGATTCTTGGGCGTGGGTATGAGGAGCATGCACAAGCACAAACACGATCCAGTATTTGGGTATGCGTGCTAGTGTAGACATAGGTTAATAAGATCATTACATTGTTTTGACCAGCCGGACACCAAGTAAATAGCAGGTAGGAAATAAGAGACATAATGAGATGGATCAGAGTGACGTTTTTATTCAGACTCTGTCTTTTCTTCCATTGTGTTCCAAACATACAACATATGCAGCTGTTCAATTATACGGGAAAGAAAGAAGAAAATATAAATAAGGCATATAAAATGATTATTTGGTCTAGTATATGAGTTTTGCTTTGGATGCATGAGGTCCCAGATTCCATCCCATCATGAGCCATCCAGGATTTCTTGATCTATTAGTTATAATGAAAAAAAAAAAAAAAGAAAAAAAAAGCTCTATCTCACCTGACAAATACCTGTAAATATGTTGTCTTAAAATGTTCTCTCATCTATGCTCTCCCTTAGGCCTGAATCTATATACTTGTCTTGTGTTCCTTTCCTCTTTTTCTCAAATCCTTCCTTAAAAAAAACCCAACAACCCCACATTTCTTCCATCAAATCTTTCAATGACAACCCCTTTGAGACTCCAGGTTTCCCCTGTCACCTCCAGCTTGTACCATCACCTAAGGGGTGATGTGTCTGAAACATTATGATTTATGTGTCTGTGCTAGATGGTAAACACCTGAGCCCTGAATCTCCTCTCGCTCACACCAATGTAACTCTTTTGAGTGTATATGAGAATACAACCAGATCCATTCCCACATTACAAGTATATATTGATATACATCCTCAGGCATCCTCTTGACACCCAAAAATAAATAATAGGGTTCCAAGGAGTTATGGTAATACAAATAAATATCTAATAATAACAACAGTAAGTCTCACTCTGATGTTCTAAGATGTTTTTAGTCACTATTCAGGGTCTGATCCACAGCCCAGTGATGTCAATGGAAAGACTCTCATTGAGTTCATTTAGTTTTAGATGAGGGTCCAAGTTGCTACTAAGACAAAACTCCCATTACTTAAATGAGAAGAACTGAGTAAGAAGTTTAGGTAACTTATTCAGATGTGGCCCCTGTTGAAGTCTGTGGCAAAACTCTCACTGGCTTCAGTGCGCTTTTTGCTAGTCGTGGGACAGCAAGTAAAGTTAATTCATTCATTTGCAAGAATATTAGTCACTGTTTCATGAACGGATTCTCTTCTATGCAGAGATCTTTCTGTAAAAAATGTGAAGCTGAAATAAGCTTGTTAATAGGGCTATATAGACAGAGGAAATAATTGACTGTGAACATACAGTTAGTTATGGTTAAATGTCAAAGCAAATGCCACCTACAGAACATCACACTTCCTCTTTCCCCTTTCAGTGTTTAAATAATCTTCACAACACACACACCTTAAGCACTCAAGAGTAAACCAATGTAAAATGAGAGATTATAGTATTAGGATTCCTAGCCACTGCAGGAGGCTGCTGGATTTCAATATGTTCCCCCATATGTTTTAACACTTTTGCATTTCTTCCATCTGTTTCTGGGAAATGTGAAGGAATTTAATGATCTTTTCCAGGGTTATTAAACCAACAGCTGTTGTCATTAATAGAGGACATTCTTTACGGCAGCGAGCAAACTCCAGCAATAAATCCAGCTCTGCCACACTATATTTCTTTTTAATGACTACTGCATTTGTACTGAAACGGAGGCGATTAATACAGTTGGTTCTTAAGATTCCCTCCCCCCCATGATTTCACTTTGGCATACAAATATATTTCAGTCTTTCCCCCTCATTTCTGATCTCTTCTGATACAAAATGTGTGTTATGGTTAGTTAAAAATAATAATAATAAGAAGAAAGGGACCCATTTCCCTCTCTGAACAGCAAAGCAAAAACAAAAGCCACCCACAATCAAGGGAAACAGTTTTCTTTAAAAAGTATTTGGCAAGTAGCACACAAGTTGCTTTTGGAAAATTGCTACTTTTCATGTGAAGTTTATTTGCAAAACGGAACCAACTTTCCTTGTTATTTTTAAGGGTTCCTATGGCATGCAAAATTGATGGTGAGTTTTATTATATTTGGAGCTTATTTTTATCTCTAGCGACTTGTTATCCAGCATTGTAATGAACACTGTGACTATATGCTTGGATACACTTTATGTCTAATTACACGTTACCCAGCTTTTCAATACTTGGATTTTATACCATGTCATAACTGGCTTTTGTTGCTATATCATTCTGACTTCCTTTTTTTTATTATTTTAAAAAAATGTACCCAACATTATAATTATAATCTTGAGCCCTGTGAAGTACACAATGTATGATAATTTTATTTTGTTTATTTGCATATTGGCCACATAGCTAACCATTGCAATGACTTTCCTTGGGTAATTAAGATCTTCTTTCAGGATATCAGAGCAGTCTAAAAGCCCTAAGTGGGAAGATACAGAGCATAACATAACAACATAAGAATGGCCATACTGGGTCAGACCAATGGTTCATCTAGCCCAATGTCCTTCCTTCCAACAGTGGCCAATGCCAGATGCTTCAAAGGGTATGAACAAAATAGGGCAATTATCAGGTGATCCATCCCCTGTCATCCAGTCCCAACATCTGGCAGTTAAAGGCTTAGGGATACCGAGCGCATAGGGTTGCATCCTTGACCATCTTGACTAATTGCCATTGACAGACAAAATATTCCATTGCCCAGACATAGTTCTCTTGGCACTTTCAGTAATAGTGCTTTTTGCAGTAGATCTCAAAGTGCTTTATCCCCATGCCCATTTTACAGATGGGAAAACTGAGGCACAGAAAGATAACATGACTTGTCCAAGGTCACCCGCAGTGGCAGAGTCAGTAATAGAGCCCAGCTCTTCTGAGTTGTAGGTTATGTCTACACTATACCAGCACAGTTGCACCAGTGCACCTTTAGTGTAGATGCTCCCTACACTGATAGAAGGGTTCCCCCGCCCCCATCATCATCATCATGTTCCTATTACGCCTCAGGGGGGGTGTTGGAAAGGCGTGGGAGTCCCAGGGGGCCTGTCAGGGGCCCGGGGTGTGGATAGGGGTCAGGGCAGTCAGGGGACAGGGAGCAGGGGGTTGGATAGGAGTTGGGGTCCCAGGGAGGTGGTTAGGGGCAGGGGGTCCTGGGAGCGGGCAGTCAGGGGACAAGGAGCAGGGGGTTTGGGTGGGGTGGAGGTACTGAGGGGGGCAGTCAGGGGGTGGGAAGTGGGAGGGGGCGGATGGGGGGAGCAGGCTGTTTGGGGAGGCACAGCCTTCCCTACCTGGCCCTCCATACAGTTTCAGAACCCTGATGTGGCCCTCAGGCCAAAAAGTTTGCCCACCCCTGCTATAGTGTCTACACCAAAACGCTGCAGTTGTGCCACTGTAGCTTTTTAAGTGTAGACACAGACTAAGTCTCACCTGGTGATCTACACTATTTTTACCCAATACAAATCAAATGTGCTACGTATTCAGCAATTTGTTTGACATCACAAATATTGATCAGCCTGGTTTTTATTCTTCCTAACGAATGAAGCACTAACAAAAGAGCTCAGTTGTTATGGCATTTGCTGGGATTAATGGAGTAATTCTGATGCACAGCACATACCCTCCACCTTTTTTTCAAACGAGCTGATGTTGTGTGTAAAAGTAGCCCTGAACATTATTGATTCAATTAAACTTTGTGGCTGATAAAGTGCCCTTTGTTTTAACACTACACTTTGATTTTTGCTTTTAAAGGCAGGTTGCTACTTTTGTGACAATACCATAGCTCATAAAAACCTCAGCCTTATTTCTTTTAAAATCTTAAACCTACTAACAGGGTGTATAGATAACAACTATAACAGCAACAAAAAGTAACTGGGGTTTTATTATAGAAGAATTACATCTGTCATTGTCTCCACCCTCCACTTTTAAAACAATTATTCTTTGTCCACTTTCAAATGGAAAAATTAGGTCATGGGCTTACTCCTATTGAAATCAGTGGCAGAACCTAAATGGCTTCTACAAAGCTGGACGGCGCTTTTAATGATTAGAGGGAACTGAGTTTGACTTAATGAGAAGAGGGACCTGGATTTGATTGAGTATGTTGTCTATGGCAAAAGGACTATATTTCTAGCCATGATTGTACTGGTAAGGGTGTCAAGCGAACACAGAGCCGGTCACTGGCATTGGTCTCGGTCATTGGCATGAGTTCGGTTCCAGACTAATGGTGACTCAAAATTCAGTTTTATGGCTGTGCAGTGTCCTTTGTGTATTTAGTTGAGAGTCTCATTTCAGTTTTTAAAGGGTAACAAGCTACATTACCTAAAGAAAACTATCACTGAATGGTCACTAACTGGGACCCTTGTTGTCAGTTCCAGCAGAGGGAATAAGGAAGGAGTGAGCATGGCGAACGGACTGTCATCCTGACCCCAGAGCTGGTCTCTGTGGGGCAGTATTGAAGCATGTTAGGTAGGGGCAGTGTAGGGGAAAACTTCCACTGCTATTGCCTGTGCTGTAGCAGTTATGTGAAATGGTTAGCTAGTTGTCTTCTGTCGCCGGGGCTGTCATTCTGATCCCCTTAACGAGCACTGTGGTCCAGATCCATTTCCTACTGAAGTCAATGTGATGCTTTCCTTTAACTTCAGTGGGAGTAGGATTGGAGCTTACATTCACTTAAAAAACAAACAAACAAACAAACAACAAAAGCCAAGCAGGGAAGAAATATTCTAATGTTGGTAATAAGCTCCAGCCCATTTTCCTTATGGTGGCAGATGGTTCTTTAGAAGTTGCCTCACCTTCCTTCTCTCAGGACATTTTGGACAGCCCCCTGCAGGTGAATCAGAAGACATAGCATCTACTGCCCCTCCTTTGGTCACTTGCAAAGCACAGATAGCCTGCTGTGGGTTCTAGATAGCTACTGAAGGTTACCGCTGAAACTTTTCAAGAGGAGGATAGTTTAAAAAAGGATCAATTTAGCTTCCACTTGTTCCTCCATCATCACTTCTTCTGCTCCCACCTTAGTTGATTCCTATCTTTATTCACACATTATGTCCCCTACTTGTGTTTTAGTGCATTTATTCTTGCCTCTTGTGCTCCCCTGTATTATTCTGCACATTCATCAGTTGTGCCATGTTGTTTTTAAGAAGGGAGGGGCAGATTCTGCTCTGAGGAATGGGTGCTTTAGGCCATACAGCTAGGAGACAGTGCCCCAAAGCCAGAATAGCTGGCAGGAGGAGGATCCTTCGCTGGTATGGAGTCAACATGGCTGCTCCTATATTGGCCCACTTTCCTGAGTCCAACATAAGGACATGGATGGGGAAAAGGAGATGAGGGCTGGCTTCGTTGCACACTGCTGATCCTCAACTGCTATATCAGCATCTTTGGGCCATTTGCAGCCAGTGGCGGATAGAGCAGGTCTCAGGGAAGCCCAAAGATGGTTAAACCACCCCTCCTGTGGGGTGCTGTGCATCGTGCACTCCTCAGCCACAGCTGAGTATTAGTATTCAAGCCATGGTGTCTTGTGTGAGGGTCACTCAGTTAAACCTCAAGTGCAGCTTGTCATCACACCAACCTTCTTCAGGTCTCTGATATTCATGGGATACCGAAACTTTTGCAGGGGCTCTCATGACAACGTTCATATTATTGACACCAAGCCATAGCTTAAAGACCATCATAATAAGGGCAGGCCCTTGGATTTTGAAATATACGCTTCCCCCCCCCCCCCCGAGAAATGTAAACACAAATCTCTCCATTTCCAAGCCACTTTAGTTTCCTGCAAAAATGTGCAAGCTAATTTGAGACAGCTGGTTGAATTAAAAAGCCTTGGCATTTTCCTTCCCACCATGGACTGATCTATTTTGAAAACCGATCAATTATGCAATTTACTTGTAATTAAATGAAACTGTGGGTGGTCAGAGAGAAAGTGAGTAAAAAAATAAAATAATCCAAGATCTTGTTCAGACCAGGTGTCAACAACTATCAGCAACCTTTTTTCCCCCCTCTTCAGAATTGATGGGCAGCATTTTATTGGAGAGATGTTACAGTAGTTTGCAGAAACATTTTCTTTCCTTGAACTTGTACTGCTGAACTAGGTGATGTGACAGCTCAACAATGCCTCTTATTAGAGGCAATGGACACAGAAAGGTTAGTTGGCTCTCAGTGATTGATGTCTTTAGTTAACTTGCACCAGACGGCAGCTTCATTACTATCCTAGAATGAATAGGTTTCTAACATTTTTTATTTTAACATCTGTTGCAAACCCATTTGATGGAGGATCACTTGCTATGAAATCACAAATTGTGCATTACATACTTGGGATGACCTTCAGTAGGCATTGGTGAAGTTAAAAGAAATAATCCATCCTATTAAAAAGGAGGAAAAATCTAGGGTGGTTTTGCATCATCCATTTGGGTTTGGTTTTTCAAAATCAAAGCTACGGGGGGGTTAGAATTGGGTCCCAGTTTATTGAAACCCTGAAGTTCAGGAGGATTTAGATAGTGATCTAATTTGGGTCTGTCTCTAGAGATGGGTAAACCCAGAAGTAGGTTTGGATTTGTAAATTCTCATTAGTTAAAATTTTGTTTTGCAAAACCAAATACAAAACCTGGAACAGGTTTAGGTTGAGCTCACTTTTTATGCTGACTTCCAAAGTTAAGCTTTGGGAGCTTGGGGGACAGGGTAAACAGATTCAGATAAATCGCTCTAATCTGGGCCCACTATACTGGGATAATTGGATATGAGTCACAATGAAAATATAAAATGCACCTATTTTTTAATCAAGTAGAATAAGTAACCTACTTCAGCTAGCATCAAACAACTGTAGATGGGGTGATTAATTCATTGATTCTAAGGCCAAAAGAGAGAATCTCATCTGACCTCCTGTATAGCATTTAGACCACAGTTTCATCCAGCTTCTCCTGTACTGAGCCCTAATATCTGTGTCTGACTAAAAGCAGCGGTTTTCAAACTTCATTGCACCACAACCCCATTCTGACAACAAAAATTACTACATGACCCCAGTTCAGGGCCGGAGTTAGGGGGTGGCAAGGAGGGCAATTGCCTGGGGCCCCATGGTACAGGGGACCCTGCAAGCCAAATTGCTTGGGCTTCAGCTTCAGCCCCACAAAGTAGGAGTCGGACTTCAGCAGGGCCAGGACAAAAAACTGAAGCTGAGCCCTGCCATCTGGGACTGAAGTCCTCGGCTTTTGGCTTCATAGAATATCAGGGTTGGAAGGGACCTCAGGAGGTTCTAGTCCATTTAGCTTCAGCCCCAGTCACCAGCAAATCTAACGCCGGCCCTGGTGACCCCATTAAAACAGGCTCGCGACCCATTGTTGGAGAACCACAGTACTACAGCATATTTTCCAGAAAGGCATCCAGTCTTGGTCTGAAGACTTCAAGAGATGGATTCTCCATCTCTTCTCTTGGCAGTTTGTCCCAATGGTTACTCCCTCTCACTGTTAAACATGTGTGCCTTATTTCTAATCGGAATTTGTCTGGCTTTAATGCCCAGCCATGGGTTCTTGTTATGCTGGTCTCTGGGAGGTTAAATAGCCCTTGAGAACCTGGTATTTTCTTCCCAGAAAGAAACTCATATACTGTAATCAAGTCATCTCTTGCTCTTCTTTTTGATAAGTGAAACAGATTGAGCACCCTAAATCTCTCACTCTAAGGCATATTTTTCCATTCCTAGAATAATCTTTGTGGCTGTTCTCTGAAGGAGAAATATGTAGGATTAAGGCAAAAAGCCAGAAAGATAAAAAAGTCTGGGGTGCTGGTAAAGTCAATTAAATCTTGAAGTGAGTGTGGTTAGTACTGCACTGTATTTGGTAGGGCACAAACAACATGAAGGCACATGGGCACCTTGACATGTTGTAACTGAGGATTTACTGGAAGCTGGTAGAAGGTTGGGACAGCTCTCTAATAAGATGTTATCATCTTTGTCTTTCTATCATTTTAAATATAGCAAATGTAGCCCCTTTCCCCCAAAGGAAAGAGGATCCCAGAGTAGAAGCATAGCAACTGCCAAACTGGATCAGATTCAAGGTCCATCTAGTCTGGAATCCTGTCTCCAACAGCTGCCAGTACCAGATGCTAAAGAGGAAGAGACAAGAAATTCTTTAGAGTGCGATTATGGAGTAATCTGCCACAGGTGAAGTTCTTCCTAACCTGTATTAGTTGACATTGGTTTATGCCCCAAATGTGGAGGATTTACATTTCTTCCAAAACTCTTGATTATTGTTAACATTTACTGATATAACTCTTGATGTTCTTATATAAAATATCCTTAAAAAAACACAAAACTTAATCCTGCTGAGTTCTTGGACTTGGTCTTGAGGCAATGAGTTCCACAAACTAATTGTATAACAAAAAAGTATTTCCTTTTATTAGTGTTAAATTATGTAGGGTATTTTAAAATGTAACAATTATTTTTGAGTTTACAGATATCACTTCACAATCATTAAGGGCGGCCACCTCTGGTGTGGAACACAGCAGCTGATTAACTGTGTTCCTACTACATATTTAGTCCCTTGATAAAATGTAAGAGCCAGATTTAGAACACAATACAACTGCACATAATAAGTGGGACACTGGGTGTTCAGGTAAAGCCCTAATTCCTATGTTAACATTAAGCTACTTTGGAGTTATGCTATGTGCAATGTATAGTATGCTGTGTAACCATAAAGGATATACCCTCCTTCCCCCCAACCCCAAAAAACCCCATACCCTAGGACCTGATTCTTCTCCCATTGACTTCAATAGAAGCAGGATAGAATCTCTAGTTTGTAGCAATGCCTCACTGTAGTGATACATTCCTCTGTGGGTGACTTTGTGACATGAGAAGTATTTGAATGAAAACAATTAACAGCAGGAGAACATTGTTTTCTAACAAAACCTACTAAGTTTTTATACAGACATATTCAGAAAACTAATTCTAGGATTGCACGTGCACAGGTAGGAAAAGCTCTGATTAATCTCACTGAAGGAGTAATTGCTCCATTCAGATGATTAATAAATGAAAAAGAATAAAATGAAAATGCATGTTGATTGTCTTCTGTGGTTTATTCAACCTGGAAATTTAAAAACTCTTACCAGTTTTTCATCTCAACTGAAATACATTTTTAAATTAATTGTTCTATTGGCTTGAAAGCTTCATAAATTGGATTAGAATCCTATCTATACACCATCCATGGGCAATGGGTTATTTTTGTACCTGGCACTTTAATTAAAATAATTCCTGCGTGGACACTTTAAGCAGGAGTGGGTAGGAGTGGAAATATAGGATATGGAGTCGGAGAAGATTTGGGCTAAAATTGCCAAAATTATGGAGGATTTATCTAACCTTTCCAAAATGTGGGTATTGGAACCTGAATTAATTAGCATGGAAATGACTGAGCACATTTAGTTGAATATGCCTCATTAGTATTCAGCATTGCTACCACAGAAGGAAAGGAAAAGAAACAGAAGAGAGAGGCTAAAATGAGAAGAGAGAAGAAAGGATGTTTCTTACATCTCTGGTGATTTACAAAAATCACCTTCAGAGTCTCCATAAAATTCTAGATTAATCCAAGAAATAGTAATAATAATTCATAAAAAATAATTTAATTATACGATAGACATCGCCAAGGATTTCTGGACAGATAAAAATTAACGTACAATCATCTGTCAGTTTTATACTACTGCCCACCACCACACCATGAAGCACATCGTAAGTAAGGATGCTCTAAAGGCATCCCTGCTTTTATGTCCCTTATGCACAGTACTATTATTGATTTGTATTGTGGTAGTGCTTAGCAACCTGTCATGGACCAGGACCCCCTTGTGCTATGCTCTGTACAAACACAGAGCAAAAAGAGCCTCTTCCCCAAAAGGCTTACGGTTTAAATATAAAACACGAAGCAAGTGAATATAGATAGATGGGGAAGGAAAAGGAAACAATGGGTGGGTATGTTTACACTGCAAAACAAAAACAAACAAACAACCCTCCCCGCCCCACACCCATCCAGTGACAGCAAGTCTCAGAGCCTGGGTCAACTGCTCAGGTTTGCAGAGCTCAGGCTCCGAAACCTGGCGTGGGGGGTAAGTGTCAGAGCCTGGGCTCCAGCCCAAGGCAGAACATACACGTGACGCTGCTATTTTAGCCCCAAACCATGACCCAGCCTCTGAGACTTGCTGCTGCACATTTTCTTTGCAATGTAGACGTACCCTATAAGACAATACTGATCAGGCTGATAGGCAGAGGTCACCAGCTGTCTAACTGTGGTCAAGTTTTTATATGTACCATAGCACAGGAGTGCATTGCCAACACCAAACATTCAAAAACTATGTGTCAGGCTCCAGAAAATCATGAAATTAGTGTAATCATTGGGGTGGTTTTTTTTAAATATTACTTTTATGATTCTTTTTATTTGCCTTCTGGTTTCTGTGCCTTTTCAAGGTGGACTTGCTTCACTTTGTCAAGCTTTCCTCTCTAGCCACAAGGATTAAAAACTTACTTAAAACAAAATGAAAGCAGAGATTATCAGGCAACCTCTTTTGAGTTGACAGTGCTCATGAAGCCTGCAGGAAAGGCCATAGCCTCAGACTCATGATAGTCCTGTTGGGATCCAGGAAGTGGGCAGGTGGAAGCCCGCCCACTACTAAAGGACCTCCCCCCAGCCTAAGGGGAGGATGCACAGGTCTGGGATTCCAAATAATTGTGGGGGTCAACTAAGGAGATAACAGGAACGTGAGTGAGGTCACAGGGCTAAACGAAGGGAACCTGACAGGGACACCGAGCAGAGAACCCCGGACAGCGCCCACTGCTCCTCGAAGGTGTCAAGGGAGCCAGTGGATGCCACCCAGAGGAACTCACGATAGTGGAAGGTAACTACAGACGTTACTAGTTAAGAACTACTTCAATAGAAAAATGCCTGTTTCTATCTTTTCTATTATTATTTATCACAATGGTGCCCAAAGGCCCCATTCAGGATGAAGGGCTCATTTTACGGGGCAAAGTACAAACAGAGATGATGGGGCAGTACCTTCAATGGAGATGTTAAAATCTAAAGCCCTGGCTCAGTCATGTGAATAGGCTCATTTGGCTGTGTTTTCAATAGAGAGGGAAAAGTGTGGGTTGTGATTTTTCTTTTTTTAGGGCAGTCGATTAATTGTAGTTAACTAACGCGATTAACTCAATTAAATCACGGTTAAAAAATGAATTGTGATTAATCACTGTTTTAATAGCAGTGTTAAACAATAATAGAAAACCAATTGAAATTAATTTTTTGAAATCGTTTGAGAGCCCTAGCTTTTTTTTTTTTTTTAAACCTTCAGTTAACTACACCTGAAACATAAGTCAACCTAGCTGCGTCACTTAGGAGTGTAAAAAACATATGCTCCTGAGTGATGTAGTTAAGTTGACCTAAAAAAGCCTGAATTCTTCCATTGACCTAGCTAAAAGAGGGATGGATTAACTACACAGCAACAGGGGAAACCCCTTCAATTTCTGTAGCAAGTGTCTGCACTATTGCCCATGGCTGCAGTGCCATAGCTTTGCTGCTGGAGCAGCTGTAATGTAGACAAGCCCTAACTTGAATCTGTGTGAAGACAAGACCCTTTGCAGTTTCCACCTGAACTAGCAGGTTGAATTAAAGCAGTGGTTCTCAACACGTACCCCTGCGGGTACTCAGAGGTCTTCCGGGGTGTACATCAACTCATCTCGATATTTGCCTAGTTTTACAACAGGCTACATACAAAGCCCTAGCAAAGTCAGTACAAACTAAAATGACATACAGACAATGACTTGTTTATATTGCTCAAAATACTGTACACTGAAATATAAGTATAATGTTTATATTCCAATTGATTTATTTTATAATTATATGGTAAAAATGAGAGTCAGCCATTTTTCAATAATAGCGTACTGTGCGGTGACACTTTTGTATTTTTATGTCTGATTTTGTAAGCAAGTCGTTTTTAAGCAAGGTGAAACTTGGGAATACGCCAAACAAATCAGACTCCTGGAAGGGGTGGGGTACAGTAGTCTGGAAAGGTTGAGAGCCACTGAATTAAAGTGTAGGCACCCTCCACAATGTGCTCAGAATAGGATTTAAGGATGTGGTGTTTGAGCAGATAACTTGATCTAATTAACACCTCCTAACACTTCCTAAAACTCTAGTCAAGACCAAGTAATTATATTGGGGCATGTGCTAAACTTGTTGAGTTAAAAGACTAGATTTTAAGTGGGCCAATTGAGCACTTACTGAGGTACAGTTGCTTTGTTTTGACTGGAGTTTTAGAAGATGTCAATTAGATCATACTAGAGGCATGGGACAGCTCACGTTCTTAGAACAGGGCATGAATAAAACTAAATCGGGGGCCATTGTTACTAAGGACCAGACCCTCAGCTGACATAAATCATCAAACTCTATTGAAGTGAGTGGAACAACACTAATTTACATTAGCCGAAGATCTGGCCTTAATCTTTTGTTCCAGTGTTAGCCAGCTACACAGAGATGGGAACACGTCCTAAAACTTGTCCATCCATCCACCACCATGTTCCTCTTCAAGGCAATAGAACTACTCCTTCCTTAAACAGGAATGCACCAAACTAACTCCAGAGGGCTGCAAATCAACCCATATAATGGCGGACTAAAAATTAATCCAAGCACTTATATATTTCATTTGTTTTTTATTAATGCCACAGCAACATAGATCTGACAAGGCAAGTGCTCTGAATCATTGTTATTCAGCAGCTATCTGTCCTGTCTGGAGATGCCTTGTAGTTGCCAAGTGAACATAAGTCCAATGCCTAGCATTATTTTAAAGTAGTGGGGATTTTCAGCTTTTAATAGTTGTAGATCCTGTTCTTGTATCTGAGCTCAAGACCATCCAGGGGCAGGAGAAAATTATAGTTAGAGTGCCATTTGGAGTGGGGAGACAAAGTGTTTCATTTTCTTGGCGATGTCTATGTAGACGTTAAATTAAATTCTCTTTACATTCCTGAGCATAAAGCTCGAGGAGAAAAAAGTTGTTTTCAAATTGGGGTTTTCAAAGCTAGAATGAAATATTTCAGAGTGCAGTTACAGACATGTTTATAGTATTGTTTCTTCCTTTGCCCATAATTAAAGAGTTTTATTGGATTCCCTGCTTAGTCATTGCAGAGCCAATAGAAACACACAGTCAGTTGCATACATCTGAACAGGACTCACAAATCCCACTGCACAAAACTGTGTTGTCACAGGGCCCAACCAAACCAATCTTACATCAGCTGGCCGTGGTGAGCAGCAACACGCTGCCAATAGCTCTAGCTAGCTGGCATATGTAATGTACTTACAGACAGAACTGACTGCCAGCAGGTGCCAACAGATCCTGTAGTCTGACCTTCTGTATATCACAGGCCACTAAACACCAACCACCCTCCACTCCCAATCCCAACAACCAGAATTAGACCACAATATTACAGCCCTTAGGAGCCTCAACTAGTGTGTGTTACATGCGGAGCTGAGGTGCACTAATGCTGAAGGCCCCTAGAGTGGCAGGGAATTGATATAGTGAGATACACCCAATGCCATAACATCCATTAATGGATTCTATCCTCACAACATCCCTTGTGGATTAGGGTACTACTAGCCCCATGTTACAGGTGGGCAAACTGAGGCCTAGGATAGATTAAATGACTTGCCAAGGTCAGATGGGAAATCTGTGGCTGAGACGTAACTTGAACCCACGTCTCCCAAGGCTCTGTCCAGTGCCCTCGCCACTAGGTCATCCTTCCCACCAATTCAAAAAAAATGGGCTGTGAGAAAGATTTTCCTTTTTTTCCCTGTGCTAAGCCCCGCTATTCAGGAAGGGCCTTTCAGAGCTGTCATGACTAGAATAGGATATTTCAAGAGTAACGGTACAGATTTGTCTTTCTCTGAGCATGTCAGTTAAGACCTGATCAAAAGCCTGTTGAAATAAATGGGACTCTTGCCATTGATCTCAATGCACTTTGGATCAGGCCCTTCATGGGGTTATGACTGTGTTTAGGGCTTTTTCATTTATATAATTCTACATTGCCAATTGAAACTATTATTAATCAAAGCTTTTTGTGACAATATCAGCAAGACGATGTGACATTTCTACGCCATTCTCCTACCAGTTTAAATAAGATTCCAAAAGGAAGTTGACCTTTCCGCAGCCGAATTATAAATGTCAAAATTGCATGAATCCATCTTTCAATTACTGTCACCTTGGAAGAGAAAAAGGTTGGAGGCATCACACTTAAATATTACCAATCACAGATATATTTCAAATGCAATCTCTCCTTGTGAGACGTAGTCTTCGCATTGAATTGCAACGAATTCTGTTGTGACAATGCTACAGATTAAGTTTTAAGCATTAAAAGAATGGGGGCGAGGGGTGGCATTGGAGCTGAAGACATATCTGGAGACTGGAGCATTATATCAAGCTGGCATCGCCTTCTAGTCTAATAAATGAAAGAGGGGACCTATTTTGGCTCAAATCCTGCAATTGGATCCACTAGAGCTGGCCTCTGCACCCATGTAGAATCCCATTAAACAGGGGGTAATATATAATTTTAACCACCATCCCCCAGATTTGTGGCAAGCCCTGTGTATGGAACAGCATAGACATGCTCTGCCTCAGGAGCAGCAGGAAAGGAAGGCAACATTCCATCCTTGCTCCGGCCTTGTTCTGGGGTCAGTAAGTTGCTGATGGCCTTTACTAGCAGCAAATTGCAAAACTCTCAATGCCAGCTCAGCTGCAATGGCCAGCACATTGGGGTCTGCCAACTCTCCTCTCCCAAACTTACTTCTGATGGGAGAAGCCCGCAGCCAATGCCCAGGTAGTCAATACGGGGACATCAAAGGCAAAATCTAGCCCTTAGACTCAACCTCATTAACATGCTTAGAAAAAGACCACTCTTTAATGCCATAACGTGGCTTGTGTAGTTGCGGCAGAACGCTGGGAGAACTTGCTCTAAAAAAACCCCCACCCCCCATGAGGAGCGTGGCTCCCAGCACTGGGGCACTGTCTTCACTGGCACTTTACAGCACTGAAACTTGCTGTGCTCAAGGAGGTGTTTTTTCACACCCCTGAGCGAGAAAGTTGCAAAACTGTAAATTGCCAATGTAGACAAGCCCAAAATTAGCTCAGTGGGGCTCCATGCTGGTCCATCCATCTGCAGCATCAGAGTGTTTGTTAATTTTGCAGACATATTGCTGTATGAAGCTCATTAATATCATTTAGTCTAAATATGGATGATTGCTAATATAGCTATTTAGCTTTGATTGTTCTCCCCCCCATCCTTAAGCTTTTAAGAAATCATATGCACTGTTTAGTTGGAAAAATCCCTTTACATTGAGGTGTGGAGTTCTTTGCACGTTTTTTTCCCCCTTGGTGAAACCAATCATACTACTTCAGAGATGAAAGAACCATGGCTTGAGGGCAATAAGAGGAAAAAAGCAATTAGAAATCTGAGTGCTAATGTAACGATGAATTATTTATCACAAATATATTGAATTAGCAACTGCATACAAATGTAAGATAATTTTTCTTTCAAAGTCTCACCCATAACAAGTATTTATAGTATTGTTTCTTCCTTTGCACATAATTAAGAAAGGGGCTTTATTGGATTCCCAGCTTAGTTATTACAGAGCTTATGTAATCAATATAAGCATATGGTCAGGTTTAGACAGCTGAACAAGACATCATGGACTTCAGTTCACAAGCCTGTGTTTTCATAGGGTGCAACCAAGCTAGCATTACATCAATAGGAACTTTATCTGAGCAGCAACATGCTGCCACTAGTTCTAGCAAGCTAAAATATAATTTACTTATAAGGACCCTGTTGCTGTGGCCCTTGAGTGTTTTGCAATCATTAATAGAATTTATCCTCACAACTCTAGTTACAGATGGGGAACTCAGGCGCAGAGTAGATTAGGTGACTTTCCCAAGGTCTCACAAGAAATTTCTGGCTGAGATAGAAATGGAACTTTTCTTGACTCCCTGTCTAGTGTCCCATCTGTTAGACCATTCTTCCCACCTAGTCAAAAAAGGGCTGTCAGAAAGATGTTTCCTTTTTGCTTAGTGGAGAGTTATGGAGAATCGGAGACTGGAAAATCTTGAGAAAAAATGCTTTCTCATAAACCTAACCATGGACTGAGTCAACACTACCCAGCAAGCCAATTTAACTTAAGGGCACTTACTGGAATGTGTTTATGGGCTAGATTCTCAGCTGGTGTAAATCTGTGTAGTTCTATCATTTTCAGCAGAGCTAAACCAATATATACCTGCCAAGGATCCAAGCATATATTTTGCTACTGAAAAGCATGGAGAGTACATTGATCTAGCACAGTGCGCAGCTTGTGTAATATGAAGTGAGTGAGCGGGCATGTTAGGACAAAGTATATACTCTTCAGAACTATTTTTATGTGCCCCAGGAGTCAGTCATGACTGTCTGGGTTTATTTAAGCAGTATCTAGAGATGAGTAAGGGCTCTATCAGAAGGAGGGAATCATCCCAATTCTTCCTTCAGCTGCTGGCTGAATTTTAATAAAGTGCCAGAGGGCCAGTCCATTATATGCATATGCTGAGTAAATATTGCAGGTTCTGTCCATATAATATGATTGTAACAGAGAAACAGTGTGATCCATTTGTTCCATGCAAAATGGATTAATCCAACAAGATTTACACTACATGTGCTAGACATATGCAGCCTGCTCCAAAGACATCCAAGACTGATGTAAGAAAAGGCACCCACTAGACTTCATTGTGCTTTGGATTAGGCATATGTGCACTCTTGAAACCTTCACATTCTTCCCTACCTGAAGATAGGGAGTGTCTTTCTTACAGGAATCCAATGTTACTAAGTAGAACTCACCCTTGCAGGACAGAATGTCTTCCCCAGGAGGACAGCTGGAATTAATTGGTGCCAGACCGAGAACCAGTAAGGAGGCGTACAAGTGCCTGATTGTATGTGAAAGTGAAGCAGCCAGTTCCAATGATGATCGAGTCCTGAAGCAAAACTAGGTCTGATGCTAACAACCCAGAAAATGCATATTTCAAGAGAGAGGAGTTATTCATGTGTCAGAATGATCATTCTATAGCTCTGCAGAAGCAAGGATGATGCTATATTTTTGATCCATCAAACACAAATCTCATTTAGTGACTTCTGTCTTAAAGAAATGCTCAATTTTATAGGAGGCCATCCCAAAACCTTCTCTCAATAGCCCAAGGAGCTGGGGGGGATGAATGTCAAGATGGTGCAAGGGAGTGAGGGAGTAGTCTTTGTAATATTTAAACATAATCTGGTGGCGCTGGCATTATGTTGCTGAAATTTATGGGACTGTTTCGTTAAAATCTTGGATGCCCTGGATAGATTGTTGCACAAATTCCACGAGTGTTTTTTGGATTATCAGTTTGATAATTGCCATTCATGCAATGGAGGCTAATGTTGCATACGCGCTCATTGTTTTCTAAAGGCAGGACTCTCTGCCTTCTAGCAGTGAGAACATCAGTACCCACTCCCCACACGCAAATGAGGCATGCTCTCAAAAGCCATATAAACTGACCTCCTCCACTCCATCAGCAGGGATAAAGTACAGCATTGATAACACTTCCTATTCCAAACATCTACCTTTGGATGATAATTCGCTGCCATCGTCTCGCTGAGTGACACCCTCATGTCAGGGAAATATGAAAGGGGTAGAAGAGTTCGACTTTAAGTGATGAGATTCTAAATGTACTTCTCAAGAATATTCTATACTTCAGGATTTTAATCAGGGAGTAAAATTAGTCTGACATTTCACTGAGCTCTTCTCTCTACTCAAATCACCCTGTGGACACGTTGGGTTTCTTTTTCTTTTTTTATTCCCACATTGGGGCTGACAGTTTTAATCTGTCTCATACTTTCCCCTGAACAAAGAAGATTTTTTTAAATCCATTAAATTTGAAAGATACTATTTTCTAACTGCTGCTCAGCTAGGAAGAATTGCCTTGGGTTCTCAAACGTCATCATTTATTTATATAGTAGCACCTCGAATTCCTAGCCAAAACTGGGGTCTCGTTGTGCTACAAATGCAGAGTAAGACTCCTATCCCCAGCTCCAAAGAGCTTACATTCTAAATAGGCAAGAGATAAAGGAAATATCAGTATTGCCCAACTTTTTTATAGATAGGAAACTGAGGCACAGAGTGAATGGCCCATGGCCATGCACAAAGTCCATGGCAAGGCCAGGAACTGAACTTAGACTGAGCCTGAGTCCAGACCCTTAGCTACAAGACTATACATCTTTCTTCTGTGTACAGTCGGCTATTCAATTTATCGTGTGGCAGAAAACTAAATGGGATTTTTTTAAAGTTAAAGCCATGAGATGTGCCTGCATTGTCTCCTCTGGTGCATAGCACAGAAGGAATGAAAGGAGCAGCAAAACCACCAGAACCCCTTCAGAACTATTGGAGAGAGACTCTGTGAAGCATCTGGCACCAACCACTGTCAGAAGACGGGATACTGGGCTAGATGGACCATTATCTATCCCTTTTCTAACATTCTGTTAGCTTTTTTTGATTGCTGCTGCACATTGAGCAGATATTTGTCGAGAACAATTTATGATTACTCCAAGATCTCTTTCTTGAGTGGTAACAGCTAATTTAGACCCCATCATTTTGTATGTATATTTGGGATTATGTTTTCTAATGTGCATTAATTTGCACTTATCAACTTTGAATTTCATCTGCCATTTTGTTGCCCAGTCACCCAGTTTAGTGAGATCCCTTTATACCTCTTCACAATCAGCTCTGGATTTAACTATCTTGAGTAATATTTTATCAGCAGCAAACTTTGCCTCCTCACTATTTACCCCCTTTTCTAGATCATTTATGAATATGTTGAACAGCACAGGTCCAAGTACAGATCTTTGGGAAACCCCACTGTTTACTTCTCTCCACCGTGAAAACTGACAGTTTAGTCCTACTCTTTGTTTCCTATCTTTTAACCAGTTACTTATCTATGAGAGGCCCTTCCCCCTTACCCCATGACTGCTTACTTTGCTTAAGAGCGTTCTTACACCCAAGCACTAACACAGTGCTGAAGACATATTGCAAACAAAGTGATCTCAGACTTTGCTAGTTTCATTGGATTCAAATCCTGCTTGCCTTATGCACATGAATGATCCCATTGGCTCCAGTGAGACTACTTAATGTGAGTAAACTGAGCAGGATTTTGTCCAAAAGGACACCTTTCCTCCAGTTCACCTAAAAGAGTCACCTCAATTGACCTAGAAGAAAAAGCAATAAATGCCTAGAGCATGGGTAGGCAACCCATGGCACTCAAGCTGATTTTCAGCGGCATTCACACTGCCCGGGTCCTGGCCACCGGTCCGGGGGGCTCTGCATTTTAATTTAATTTTAAATGAAGCTTCTTAAACATTTTAAAAACCTTATTTACTTTACATACAACAATAGTTTAGTTATATATTATAGACTTGTAGAAAGAGACCTTCTAAAAAGGTTAAAATGTATTACTGGCACGCAAAACCTTAAATCAGAGTGAATAAATGAAGACTCAGCACAGCACTTCTGAAAGGTTGCCGACCCCTGGCCTAGAGTTTCAAAAGACTTAGGCTAGGTCTACACTGGGGGAGAGGAGTCGACCTAAGATATGCCGACTTCAGCTACGCGAATGAAGTCGGCGTATCTTAGGTCGATTTACCTGGCCGAGTGGATGGCGGCGAGTCAACCGCTGCCACTCCCCCATCGACTCCGCTTCCGCCTCTCACCACGGTGGAGTTCCAGAGTTGACGGCAGAGCGATCAGGGATGTAGTATAGACGTACCCTCAGCTCCAACTATATTGCACTTTTGAGAAGATCTGGCCATAAGAGTCAAGGAGCTGAGCACTTCTGAAAATCTGGCCTTATTTTAAGGGCTTAAATGGAAGCGGAATGTGCGCATTTTGGCTGGAAATCTGGCTTCAATGGCACGTGCTGAACAATTGAAAATCAGGCCCTGAGCTTTTCTGAAAATCCAGCCCTTAACAACCACACAAAACTTCCATGCAAGGAAAAATGCTACCACAAATCAACTCTTCAGATATAATTTACGTTTTCCCTCTGTTATTTTCCCTTTTATAAAAAAGATAATTAAAAAAATACAAACTGAAAGCTGAATTTGTAAAGAGTAAGACGAAAAGCCTAACCAAATATATCTGTTCAAGATACCTCCCCATTGTTCCAATGTTTAGTAGAGTAGAAATTGTGGTAAAAGTGCAATTTGTGTTGAAGTGCCGCAGTACATTATGAAGCAGTTTCTGGGTCCAATTTTCCCTTTAAAAATGTTAAATAGGAAAACTTTAATTTTTTTAACAAACAGGTTAATGCATTCGACTTTTTGTGGGGACTTTAGCTCATGCAGTAAAGGCTCATGCACTAAGCTCAAGAGGCCCCAGGGTCTGTCGGCATTACGCTAGGTCAATGGAAGAATTCTTACCTAGCTACTGCCTCTTGGGAAGGTGGATTAACTATGCCGACAGGAGAACCATTCCCATCACTGTAGTGAGTGTTTACATCAATACTCTACAGTGGAGCAAATGCACCACTGTTGTGATTCAGTGTAGCCACACCCCTGAGTAACATAACTTTGAGTGTAGACCTGGCCTCAGTGTATAACAGATAATTACCAACAAAATGGATGAATAGAGGGAGGAAATTGGAGAAGGACAGAGACCAAAAAAAACCCCATGGAATTTGAGACTAAAACTAATAGGGCCCCCACCATCCTGTTCAAAGTAATTTGTCAAATGGACACTGGAGATAAATAGCATAGATTCAGAAACCCGATGTGGTTTCATGAACATGAACAACTAACCACAGGAAATGGGACTCCCCTGTAGTGCTCATCCAAAGTTAATTTTAGTTCCCTTGATTTTCACTGACCTCTCATCTCAACCCCTGCATAGAAAGTTAGTGCAGGGAACATACGACCCATCAAGCCCTCATATCAAGTTATGAATAGAAAGCTTATGTCACGATGCAAAAGTCACCTTTGGATTTCTCAGCAATGTAAGCTGTCAACCTGATTAATGTTTTCACACACCTAGTGAAGAAACACCAAATCAGGGAATTTTTTTTTAATCCCACTCCAAATGTAGGACCAAATTCTGATACTCACTATGTGTAATACCTTATTCTTGGAGTATTATCACTGAAAACATTGGGACTACTTGAGAACTGAGATCACTCAACTGAAGAGTGGCAGGAACCCTCAAACCAGATACTGTTACTCTTACTCACTAATCCAGAAAACCACATTATAATTTTAAGTATGTGAATAATCCCACTGAAGTCAGCGAGACTAATCACATGCTTAAAGTTAAGCATATGCATAAATGCTTTGTTGGACTGGAGGCTTTGCATACCACCTTACTCCTCCAACAGTCCCACTGACTTCAGTGGAACTATTGCCGGAGTAAAAGTACTACTCAACATGAATAAGAATGGCAGAACCTTCTCTTCAGCAGTTTGGATGAAACAGAACCTGATCTGAACTATCTTCTGGTTTTAATTTTGGTTTTCCATAAGTACAACTTGAAAAGTTTTACAAAACCAAAACCAAAGTATTGTCTCCTTGGGTGGTCTCTAAATCACACATATGAGTGACTTACTCTTGCAGCATGTACTGGTATTTGAGATGTGTTGATATGTCACTAGATGAAAAATATTGTGCAGGCAATAAAGATTGTATTAGTGCAGTTGGGATCCAAGGATATGGACAAATATATATATATATATATATTTGTTTCCTTTATTGTTCTGTTCCAGTAGGGCAGTGTTTCCCAAACTTGAGACACCGCTTGTGTAGGGAAAGTCTCTGGCAGGCTGGGCCAGTGTGTGTACCTGTCACGCCCACAGGTCCGGCCGATCACAGTTCCCACTGGCCGTGGTTCGCTGCTCCAGGCCAATGGGAGCTGCTGGAAGTGGCAGCCAGTATGTCCCTCGGCCCGTGCCACTTTCAGCAGCTCTCACTGGCCTAGAGCAGCGAACTGTGGCCCAGGTATAGGTCATCATCAAGGTCTGAAGCCTAGACTGTTAGTACTACACACAGAGCTCTACCACTTGAGCTAAAAAAGTAACTTCATTAACTAGTAGCAGCAGTAGGCTGTTATCCTCTAGTACACCAGGCCCTAAAAGGAAATGCAAGACACTTTTTTCACCATATTGTAATTGTCTTGGCAAAAGTCTAAATGGCCTAACTGGAGGCCCAGCTAAAGTTAAGCTGAACATCATGGAAAATAGGGTATTGGAAGCAAAACTTTCTGGTTGGATATATTCAGGAATGGGAAAGCATAATCACACAAAAATAAACACTGCATTTAAAGGCATCCTTAATTTTAAAGGCATAAGTAGAACATGGATGGTTAGGCTCGAAAAAGTGCATGAGCTGTAGCCCATGAAACCCCCCAGGAGGGTGTTAACTTGCTATGACTTTGCAAGAGACCTGATTATTGTTTTAATGATGCCACTGAAGTCAATGCAGAAATATCCATGTAAAGTCAGTGAGAGTGGAGTACTGGACCCAACAGGTGAGATCCACAGCTGGGCTTGGACTGGGCCCAGTGAAACCAGGAGATAAAATTGCTGCTCTAAGTTAGGTTGTGCTGCAAAGGCCTATTTAGTGATGTTCAAATAGCAGCTGGAGATTGCTAGAGGGCAGCAGTGCTCCAGCTTGACCTGACTTATCCGGATGCAGGTGGCTGCGGGGGGAAGGCTGGGGCTTGCATAGCACTCTTAAGATGGCTCGGCGCCACACAGGGATTCCGTTTACACTAGGAGACTCCTCAGAGAGCCAGTTACACAGCGCTGGCAACTTTGTGCCACCCAGAGTGGGAGCCAATGATCCAGCCCACTAGGTTTGCACAGGATGTAACTGAGGGCAGAATTGGGACCCTACTTTCAGGCTGCTAGCCAGGTGTTCTCTGAATGCCTCATGGCAATGGGATTTTCTCTCCCCCTTCATCTTAAATAGCCTGAATCTGATGACCTTCAGAGCACAGTGCAAAGCGTACTTTGAAGGAAAAAAAGGGGGTGGGGGCGGGGACTGTCAGAATCAGAGGGAGATTTGAGTCGTTACTAGAACCCAGCACCAAGTACTGCTGCACTTAAGGTATTAACTGATGTATTTCTAAGTAATGTCAAGAGTGCCTGGAGAATATGGCTAAATGTCCCTTTTCAAATCACATTTTTATAAGTCTAAATAATCTAACAAATAGTATGTCGGGGAGGGGAGAAGGGAGAGAGTGGAAGAGAGGGTTGGGAACAAAACCAACATTTAGTACAAAAGTGGATGTTTTTAGTCCCAATTTTTGTGCTTTGCTTCTATATGAACAATCACAACAAAAGCTTTTCAAGCACTGTGACTTAACACTATCAATCTTAAAAAGGCTGAACAAAAATATGAGCTGTCAGCCTGCACTCCTTTCTCATGGAAACAAATCGATGGCTGCAATACTAAACTTTTTGCATGGCTTATCTCTCCTTGTGACAGGCATTACAAGCCCAAGATTTGCTAGTTAAGTCGTCTGGAATTAGGTCTATATTCCCCAGCTATACAGGGCAGGTTTGTTTTGTGAGCTTCCGGCAGTGCTAGCCTATATAACCGCATCTTATTTTTCCTGGGAAAGCGGCACAGGGAGAGTTGATATGAAGCCATTTTGTAAGAGAAAAACAAAATGTCATCTGGGGGGAGATTTAGTGCTGATAAATCCAGGTGGAGATTTCTATGAAAGGCCTCAACGAGCATGAGTGAATGCACTGCTGAGACTTGTCCTAGTTCATATTTAATCCAAACAATTATGTATCTACCCAGCAGGAACTAAGCTGAGATCTGGAGAGGGGACTGAGACTGATTTGAAATATATAGAGTCATCAGTTTAACTGAGGCTGAGTCTTCCCCACTAACTGTCAAGGATCCTGACTAGGGCAATCAGGACCAAAGGTCAGAGCACAGTCAAACCTGAGGCTGAGAAGCGGATACGTTTGTAGTCAAGTTCCAGGCCAAGGTCAATGCCAAGGGTCAGCGATCAAATCACGCTTCAGGGTCTGGGTTAGGAGGCGAGGTTCACATCAAGCTAAGTTCTGGAGCAGGAGTGGTCATGGCAGGTACAGGAGATCCAGGAAGTGTCCAGGCAGCAGTGTTAGAACACCGCTTGGGTATATATAGGGCAAGGAAGCCAATCAGCTTTGAGTCTGCTGCCTGTCATACCCCATGAGGTGGGACTTCCTGTGATCTGTGTCCTCAGCAGGTTGTGGGGCGCAACAGAGTTATCATGGCAATATCAGCTTCCTGGAAGCTCTGGAGGCCCAAGTTCAAGACTTGCTGGGCCTTACACAGATGTAAATTAGTGCATCAGCTTTCCTTTGAGCAGCGATGGACAAATTAGTAATACTTGAGAGGAAATTTTCAAAGCAGCTGATTTGCACCCATAGTTTTTCAAATGCCATGATTCGTTCATGCCATTGGCACCCATGGGCAGGACAGCTAGAAATGTACCTACTCTCCTTGTGCATGCACTGATGTTTTCACATGCAAACAAACATAAAGTGAGGGGTGTATGTTTAGAGGATGTGTGTGGCAATATGCAAAAAGGTAACAATTATTGTTACTTATGAAAATAACATGGCACTATAGCACACTAGATGATGACTTATGTTCATAACTGTAGCATGCACATGAATCAGTCTAACAGCATCTGTTCCTGACAGCATAAGGTCCCATATTATAAGGTTCTGAGAAGTGCTGAGTACTCTCAGCTCCCGCTGAATTATCCAAGAGGAGCAGAAGCCTGCTCGGCACCTTACGAGGAGTAATTCAACTCCTTGCAGGATCAGGCCCCACATCTTCCTAGAAAACATTCTTCCTGCCAAACCCCACATATGTCTTTCAAGTATCAAAGTAACAGACTTCTCAGTAACAAATGCCAAAGAGCACAAATTGCAGGGGGTTAGTGCACAAATCAATGGAAGATCTTCTTTCCCAGAGAAAAGGTATAAAGGGGAGTCCCAGATTCCCTCAGTGCCTTGCTGATAGCTATGGTACATGTCCAGTAATAGTAAGTGATGCCCTGAAGCAAGTATTGTATATTCTGAACTGTTGTTAGGAACTGGACACTTCAGAAATGATGTGCGCTATAGTCTCTTTGTAGCTGCCATAATAGATAGATGACATTTCTTGACACATGCCTAGGCTATTTGACTTCAGGATCAACCCTGGATGTCAATACTTTTCTTGGAAGGATGTTGGTGAAAATAATAACGGCCATACTGGGTCAGACCAAAGGTCCATCTAGCCCAGTATCCTGTCTTCCAACAGTGGCCAGTGCCAGGTGCCTCACAGGGAATGAACAGAACAGGTAATCATCAAGTGATCCATCCTCTGTCACCCATTCACAACTTCTGGAAAACAGAGGCTAGGGACACCATCCCTGCCCATCCTGGCTAATAGCCATTGATGGACCCGTCCTCCATGAACTTATCTAGTTCTTTTTTGAACCCTGTTATAGTCTTGGCCTTCACAACATCCTCTGGCAAGGAGTTCCACAGGTTGACTGTGTCTCCAGGCCAACTGTAATCCTTGTGGCAAGTCCATGATAGCACTATATTTGATGCACAATGGCCACCAACCTCATTCATATCACTGAACAAAGTCTCAGATTATATACAATAGAAATTAATGTATGTTAAAATAAAAAAAAAAAACTATTGGAGAAATTTTAAGCAGCCCTGAGAAGGAGATTTCACATTCATAGGATTATTATAAAAGTTTATGCCATTTCATTATTGTTAGCTCCAAAATTCTGGAACTCATCCATATTTAGAGTCAACTACTGTTAAACTGCAACAAACACTTTAAAAATCCTGGAAAGGATAATGCCTCATTTCAACTGCCTGTGACCCAGAACACATGTCGATTCAGAACCTGGACATTGCTATATGATGCTTGTAAACCAAGGGACACGTTAGCCGTACCAATACATTGTTACGAGCCTAAAAGAAGCCAAATAGAATTAAAATAGGGACACACGTTAAATAACCATTCTTTGGGGCTAGTTTACAACATGCCCTGGGTAAGGGACAGGGGCCATAGCTACACCATGCCAGGAACACACCAGAGACCATGTTGTATCTCAGATTGTGGATATTCCTTTTCCTTTACTTTGGAGAGAGAGAAAGTAAATTGCCTCAGCGGACTCCCACCATTTGCCCACCCAGAGGAGTTCTTCCCACTGTCCTCCGCACTCTGTTCCCCGCCTGCCCACTATCTCACAGCATAGAATAGCTGGTCAATAGCTCCCCTCTCTCCACCACAAAGGGAGGCAGAATCAGAGCTGGGCTGAGCAGGGAGCCCATTTATCCCCTTTGCTCCTCTATGTACCAGGGTCAAGGCTGTAATGATGTACCCCTTGGCAAAACAGGCCTTCAAGCAGTAGTATCATTTCAGAAAAAATTCTGGGTGGGCTGGGGCAAAGTTTTGTCAGAATATAGAACATTAGATATGATTATATTGTATCCTGCAAAGCTGGGGAGAGTAGAACAGATAAAGACCTATTAAACATCTGGGGGGGGGGGGTAAACCAAGGTCAGGAACATCTGCCCCCCTTGCCCCATAGCAAAGTTACTTCAAGTAACTTATAGTATTATATACTGTATATTTTGTGAGATGCAGGGAAAGGCAGGGACTTTTCTTGTTGAAAACAAGGACCTGTTTTTCTATTGCAAAGTGGCATGCCCATTTACAGTGGTGTATAAACAATAGCCACTGCAATCGTACCTATCGGAAACCCGTTGGCCAGGTGTTCCTGGCAGCAAAAAGGGCCAGCTTCAAATTTTTAAGCGTTCTTTCTAAAGACTTAAACATGGGCTCAAGCCCCAACCCAGAAAGCTGGGAAATGATATCTCTCTCTCTCTCTCTCTCTATATATATATATATATATCAATAGATATCTCAAATCACCCTGGACACCCTTGATGGGCAATACTTCCTCACTGGAAAACACTGAGTCCAGGCTTCATTTTTTGCAGGGGGAGGGGAGAGGCGGAGGGGAACAACAAAATAAACTTGGGAAAACCAGCATTTTATAACTTGACAATATTAGGGAAGAGTCCCCTCCCCCCTCTCATTTGTCCCAACCCTTCCTCTGGCCGTTGTTCTAGCCACTTCCTTGCTCCCCACTCACAGTTGGTTGCCCTGGGTTGGAGGAGTCCAGAGAGTCTCTGGCAAGTCAGTGCTGCCTGGGCTGCTCCGGGGGCTCTGCCACCTGCCACAGCTGAGGTGATTTCAGCGTTAATTGCTGGGCAGGGAGGCCCGCCCTGGAGTGCCTCTGCGAAGGTTCCGCCCAATCTACCTCAGAACCCGCGCCCCAAAGCCACCTCAGCTCCATGATGTCTGTCTGCTGCCTCAACTCGGCACCCGCCGGGCGGTGTTTTGCTGCTGTCTCGGCTCATCCCTGGCATATCGGGCACTTAACGTCACCCTTCCCACCAGAGCGGTGCTCCCAGTGAAGGTAGGAGCCTCTCCCTTCCCCTTCCCCCCTTTCAGCCACGTCCAGGCTCTTACCCCACTGTATGCTTGACCGTGGTCTCAGAGTGACCCCAGCTACAGTTAATGTCTCTCTCTTGCCCCATTATTTCCTGTCAGGATCAATAGCATTTTATAACGCCCCTCCCCAGCTCAAAACTTAGCCCATAGGCCCCAAACGGTCACAACTGAAATACAAATGAGACCTGGACCATTCAGCCAGTTCCCCTTGCTCACCACAGATGCGGTCAGAGAGTTCCCACCCCTCTAAGGCGTCAGGCCGCAGGGCTTTAATCTCTAGGGTGTTAATGAGTGCTAATCACTAGAGCAGGTAGGTGCTCTAAGGAGATATGTACAGCAATGGAGTTTCCTAAAACCGTTTTATCTTTATTCACTGCATGCATTCGGAAATAGGGACCCAATCCAATACCAACTGCTGTCAATAAAAGGACTCTTATTGGCTCAGTGACTATGTATCACCTTTCTTGGCAAAAACTGGGCCTGATCCTGCAAAGTACTGCGCACATCATTAGGGTGCAGAATGCTCACAGCTCCCACTGACTTCAGGGGGAGTTGAGGGTATTCTGCAGTGCGTCTTGCAAGGAGTGCTAAGTACCTCAAAAGGATCAGGCTGTTAGATTGTCTTCCTAGCTACATAGAGAAAAATATTGCAACAGCCTATGACAGCTCATGTTAAACAACTGCATAAGCTTGTATATATTGACCTTCTGTGCCGAAATAATTTTATCTGACAAAAACCAACCTCGAAGCTTTCTGAGGGAGAATGCAGAGCACTGCCAGATAGGGGCAGATTTTGCATCTTGAAATAATCAGTTCAGATAATATTTTTCATCATCAACTGACTCTTCTGAAAGACAATTCCTTGTTGCAATGGTTTATCTTCAACTTCCAATTTTCAGAACGACTGTGACCCAAGTGTCTCATGTCAAAACCCATTTTCCACTGATTTATTTAAAATGCGGCATGTTTCTATTTATGGCTATGCTGTCCATGTTTGTTTCAAATATATTTGCTATCACAATCTTTTAATAATTCAGTTGCACACACACACACACAGAGCAGAGCCAGGAGTGTCAGACTCCATTTCTGCAAAGCAAATCATGAAAAATGGATGTGTATAAAAGGGCTGGACTGATCCTTTAGGTCCAGCCCTATGTTGGACCTCGCACACAGTTGCACTGTCCCACAAAGGAAGTGCATCTATGAGATAAGTAATCTGCTACAGACCTTTACAACTTACATCCCCCCTTATAACGTCTCATTTCCACTGGCCAGCTCATATGTGGGGATGGGATGGAGTCTCGCCCCATCCATTCCCTACCCTTCTTCACCAAACCACTCAGCTGAATTTAAAAAGAACACACACACACAGACACACACACACACACACACACACACACACACACACACACACACACACACACACACACACACACACACACACACACCCCTATTTACTTCCAGACTGAGGAAAAACAGAACAAACTAAAGTCAAGTCTCTAAGCGAGAACATAACGTGTCACTGTAACATGCTGCATGTCTATGCCTCACAAAACACGAACTGCCTCAGAGAGCAGACTCCTAAAAGTGTAGAGGTGCAGTACGTAGAACAGGGGTCGGCAATCTTTCAGAAGTGCTGTGCCGAGTCTTCATTTACTCACTCTAATTTAAGGTTTCACGTGCCAGTAATACATTTTAACGTTTTTAGAAGGTCTCTTTCTAGAAGTCTATAATATATAACTAAACTATTGTTGTATGTAAAGTAAATAAAGTTTTTAAAATGTTTAAGAAGCTTCATTTAAAATTAAATTAAAATGCAGAGCCCCCCCGGACCGGTGGCCAGGACCCGGGCAGTGTGAGTGCCACTGAAAATCAGCTCGTGTGCCACCTTTGGCATGTGTGCCATTGGTTGCCTACCCCTGACATAGAAACAAAATGGTAACACACAGCTACTTAGTGACCTACACCACAGAGGTGTTGCTCCCAACACTCCCTCCCCCATAGATGGGCCAGTGGTTTGGGCACTAGCTTTGGACTTGGGAAACCCAGGCTCAGTTCTCTGCCCTACCCTAGATTCCCTGCGTGACTGAGGGCAAGTCACTTAGGCCAGATCCTCAAAGGTATTTAGGCACCTGAGGATCTGGGCCTTGGGTTAGGTCTACACTGCACACTAAGCTGGGACTCTAACTCATGTTTGAGTCCAGTCCCTGGTTCTGTGTACACACACACACCAGTCTGACTCAGGTCAGCAAGCACTCAGGACATGGGTCCTAGGACATTACTAGGGGGTGGGTCAGAGCCTGAGTGCTGCTGAGACTCTGGTCCAAATCTGCTCATTTTGCAGTGTGGGCACAGGTCAAGATGCAGACCTGAGTCAGAAGGTCTGTGTAGTGCAGTATGGATGCATTAGCACAGCTGAGACCCCCACTAGGTCCAGCAATCGTAAACCCAGTGTGAACATTTCCAAGCCTGCACTTGAGTACCGACCGAGTTGACAAGTCCAGATCCCACAGACCTGGGTTTACAATGCAGTGTAAACATACCCTTAGCCTCTCTGTGCTTCAGTTCCCTCATCAGCCCCCCACCCCCATATCTCACAGGGAGGCTGTGAGATGCTCCGATACTATGATGATGCATAAGTACCCATGTCTATGCTAGATAGTTCCTCAACTTTCAAGAGAAGGCAGGTGCTATGGTCTCATTTTTCTGTTTGCTCTTTCATGTGACTGAAGAGGAGATTTATGGTCCTACCTTTTCTACAGCCAAAAAAGGTCCCATTTATACATATTTCAGAGGCCATCTCAAATGACGTGGCAGCAGAGTCAAGTTACATCTACTACTTAAGCTGTTGCTTTTTGGTATAGACAGTGCTAAGTCAATGGAAGAATACTTCTGTCAACCTAGGTACTGCCTCTTGGAGGTGCATTATGGATGGTGACAGGAGAACACTTCCCATCACTGTAGTAAGCATCTACACTGAGGCACTACGGCAGTGCAGCTGCACCACTGTAGTGTTTTAAGTGTAGACAGTCTTAGTAGTTATACCAGTATTCAGGCAATTTATTCGCCTTCCTGCATTGGAATAGCTATACCAGTAGAGATTCATTTAGACTGGTGTAACAGCTTCCACACCAGAGGGGTTGTATATTCCAACTGTACCAGTATAGATAAAGGGGTACAACTCTGAGTCGACAAGGCCTTAGTTCTATTGGCTTTAGGAGGAAAAATGTAACATTTGAAGTGCTCTTGAAAGTGAGGGACTAATGGTCCTCACTAGAATCAGGCACAGTGTGGGTAACCTTCCCTTATCCTCGAACAGCTCTGCTAATACACCCTCCCCAAACCTGACCTGCAGCACCCCTGAGGGGTCTCTCTGGGTATTTCTACACTACAATTAAATACCCATGGTTGGTTCAACCCTCTGTTGAACAGGAATGGAGAAAGTGTTCCATATGGTTAATTGTACCTGGTCTGCAGTCACTGGGATGACTTTGAAAGCAAAAATCTTTATCTCTACAGTCTAATCATGATTAGCAGACTCCAAAATTTAAAAAAGCCAGTAACAAGAAGGGTGAGTCCATCTATTTGTTCACAGGATTTGAAAAATGTCTCTTCCTCATGCTCAGACAGGTCCCCACAGCATTCATATTCATTTGATTCTTGCATACAATGGCTCTGAGTCTATTATATACATGGCTGTGCACAGTTTTCTGTTGAAGCAGGAGAAATGAAAGGGGTCTGATTCTTCTTTCCGCTTGCCCTGGTGTAAATCAGAGGTAATGCCTCTTCAATGGGAGAGAAACATTGGTACAAAGCTGGTGTTGGTGAGCGAAGAATCAGGGCCTTGTTATCCTCAGCATCCTGAGAGTTAACAGATTGTAGCATCTGTTAGTTCTTGGCTTTGCTACTCATTGTGAATATTAACAGAAGGCTCTCAGCAGCAGAGTACCAAAGCATCCATGCTTTCCTTTTATCATGATGCCAACTGAGCCCTCTCTGACACACCTCATTTGTACGGACAGGAGTGAAGCCACAACACAAACATTCTGCACCTTAACTTCCAGCAGAGCAGACCAACTTCTCCTCTCACCTACTTAAATTGATGGAGCCACATGGTCGTAAAATTGATGCGAATGAAAGGAGAACCATTTCCCAGCACTGGATGTGCAAAACCTTGCTTATTAAATCTATTCCCTCCCTCCCTGGCACCACCCCATGCTCAAAGCCACAGTTGGATGTAATCCACCTCCCGACTCAAGTCAGGCAATTAGACGTGGCCCTACAGTGGCTGTGAAGAGGCACAAGAATAATCATTGTCATGGCAAATCTGTTTGGAATGACTGATATGGCTCTTATATCCACTCATACCTCCAAACTGAGCCTGGGACATTGTTCACGTTTGGATAAATCCCCCATCTTCCTGATTTATGTTGATTGCCTTGTGGTGGGATCCAGCCAGTCTGAAAGACTCTCTCAGACTTCACTAGTCATTGAAAATGTGGTGCCTGGCTCCTTAATCCCCAAAGCGTAGGAGATTGAATTTGGGCATTGGGAAGTCCAAGACATAGCGGTGCTATGGACCCCTGGAAATTGAGAATGAAAACTTCTTCATTGGTCAGGGTTCGTTAAGGGTCACATTTTTAATCCTGCCTTCACTGAGCCTCCCTTTTATATGTGCAAAATACCAGGCATATTAAGGCCACTTTGAAATGTAAATACCAGATTGCACAGAGATAATTACATGTGGAAATAACGCCCAGTTATTCATTCTTGTGAACTGTGTGCACAAAAATCAGAGAAGCCACTTTTTGATAATCTGTCCTTAATACTGCATTATTCTTGCTGCAAATTGCTGTCCTCCAGCTATCCAAGATGGATATCCCGTCTCTCATTTACCCAAAGCAAAACTGATAAAATAATGATTGAATTGGCACCCACAATGGAGAAGTGTCACCAGGGGCGGCTCTAGCAATTTCGCCGCCCCAAGCACGGCGGCACGTCGCGGGGGGCGCTCTGGCAGTCACCGGTCCCGCAGCTCCGGTGGACCTCCTGCAGACGTGCCTGCGGAGGGTCTGCTGGTCCCGCGGCTCCAGTGGAGCATCTGCAGGCACGCCTGCGGGAGGTCCACTGGAGCCTCCTGCCGCCCTCCCGGAGACCGGCAGAGCGCCCCCTGCGGCATGCCGCCCCAAGCATGCGCTTGGCGTGCTGGGGCCTGGAGCCGGCCCTGAGTGTCACATGCTCCCAGCTATTTTGCTTCTAAATTCAAAACAGCCCACATTTCCAGTGTACGCCTTGCCCAAGCTTGTTACCTCCATGCTATTGTTCCTCCCTTTGTCTTCCTCAATGAAGACAAATCCTCATATCCAAATACAAACTCAGATTTCTACACAATCTTGACACCAGGATTTATAGTTGTCAATTTTCTTATTCTTATCATCATCATTACAATAACAGCCCTCCATTGCTGTACAAACACATAATAGGACACAAACCCTGCCCTGAGGCACTTACAAAGTAAATAGACAAAGGGATCCCTATTTTACAAATGGGGAATTGAAGCATAGACAGATTAAGTGACTTGCCCTAGGACACAAAATGAGTCTGTATCAGAGCCAGGAATTGAACCCACATCTCCTAAATCCCAGTCTAATGCCTTAACCACAAGATCAAGCTTCCGCATCATCCCAAATTGCTATCCATTGTTTGATTTGATTCGATTCATGTTTGCCTAATGGGATAAGTGGATGCTCCAGCTTCTTATATGCTCCTTTATTTGTGTATCCTCTGAGATGTTTTGTATTCTGCTAAATATGCTATCTTTTAACAAATCTGAAAGTGTCACATGACATTCCATCTGCTAGCACCCCTAGTGGCAAGATCCAGCATTGCAGCACTTTGCCTCAGTTTCCCCCAGTCAGGCTCTTGACAAGGGACTTCAGACTCCTTGTTTCAATAACACTCTTGTTTGGGCTCATTTATTAAGACACAACATAAGCCCTTCAAGCCCAAGGATATATAATTCTCAGAGTCAAAGCTGACAATGTCCAACAAACTAGAAATAAACCCCTTCTGCATGTGCTGTCCCTACTCCATGGACTTGGCAGGATTCTCCTTTGCTCTGTTGGCTGAGCACTGCATTCTAGGGCTTTCTCCCTGGAGGTCTCCTTTTCCCCCAAAGGTTCCCACTGCCTCCCTGCCAAAATGACTCTAGCAGCCTCTCCTAGGAAACAACTACAACGTATACTTCTCCTTCTTCCTTAATGATAGTCTAGCTCTCTATAGGGAACACCTGTCCCCTCCTCAGCAGCATCTGATTAATAAACAGGGATGGCTTGTCCCAAGCCTCTGGCCCTTAAGAGGGCAAACCGGCTGTTACAGTAAGATTTGTGAATAGGTTTTCTGAGTCAATGGGTTTTGAGCAAGGAGCAATGGAAAATGTGGTTTTCTCCCCCAACTCTAAATCCAAGGAAGAGCAAACATGCAGCCATTCTGAGGCTACTACTGGTCCCCTTAATCTGTACCAGTGATTGCACCATGGTATGTACCGGCTACAGAGTAATAGTGCCACTGGATGTGGATGAGCTGGACATTAGAAGATCTGGGTTTAATTCCTCATTCTTCTACAAATTTGCTGTGTGACCTTGGGCAAATCACTTCACCTCTCTGTGCTTCAACTCCCCATCTGTCAAAGGGGATAATAGCACTTTCTTTTTGTAGGGTGACCTGATGTCCCAATTTTATAGGGACAGTCCTGATTTATGGGTCTTTTTCTTATATAGGCTCCTATTATCCCCCACCCTCGTCCCGATTTTTCACAGTTGCTGTGTGGTCATCCTATCTTTTTGTCTGTCTTGTCTCTGTAGACTGCATGTTCTTCAGCACTGTCTCTCACTATGTGTTTGTACAGCACCTAGCGTAAGAGGCCCTGATTTCAGTTTTGGCCTGTAGGTGCTACCACACTGGAGTTGCTAAATAACTTTATCAATTAAAAAAGGCAAATGATAAATCTATTGTTTTCAGACAACTGGACCCAATGGTCACTCCGTGTCTCTTCCCCAGCCCATCCCCAAAATTCCCCTCTAACCCACAGCAAAGATTGCTGCCGTGGAGCCTCTCCACCATACCATCTGCAGTGAAAATGATGCAGTCCTGCCAAAGTCGTTCACTATTTTAGCTTCTGGAAGGCGGGAGTGACAAAAGTTGCAAAAATAATAAGTAGCAACTAGAACTCATCTTTTTCAAGCATAACAATAGCTGCATAGTTCAGTTTGAGCACTGGGTGAAGGTTCAATAGAGGGGTGGGTGCGTTCCTGATATCCGCTGAAAGGCTTTGTCCATCCCTATTGTATTATATACAACAGTAGCCAGGGGCCCTGTGAAGATCTCTGATTCCACTTGTCAATCCTGTCATGAGGTTATTCCTGCATATTCCCTGTAGCACGGGAGTGATGGGACCCATTCCCCCTTGGAGCACCCTCCTGAATGGAGGCAAGTTCTCACCAATCTCTTCAACTTCAGTGCCTCCAGCTGGCTGCCTGTCTCTGACTCCAGCTCTCTGGTGGCTCAGCCTTCCAGCCAAATCACAAAGTTCAAACACCTTCTAGGGTATGGCAGTTGAACCACAATACAGAAGCATTAAGTGTAATTATGATGGGATATTATTTGGAGTGGAGAGGGCAAAGCACAGAGACGTTAAAGCTACAGACTTAAAAGGGAGCATTTCTATAGAGTAAACATCTGCTAGGCAAGCTTCATAGGCAAACAGAAACGTACAAGAAATCGCTGAGCTATAGAAGACAAAGGAGTGATGGTTAAGCTGAGGGCAAACAAGGAGATATAGTGCTCTGCAGGATGTCCATGCCCTCACATGCTTGTGAAGGCACTTTTCAAGGTAAATTTGAAATGTAGCTTCAGATTATGCTCAGAAAATGAGAGGCTTAAGCTCCAAGTAACCTAACAACAGGGCACTATGATGGCAACTTCCCTCTGGAGAAAGAGGGTGGTGATTAATCAGGGGCTGATGCTGGAAGCCCTTACTCATGCAAATAGACACTTGGAAGGCAGTGGAGCTGCTGGTGGACATAAAGACCACTCATGTGAGTACAGGTTTGCAGGATGGGTCCCTTAGTTTCCCTGGGAGAAATGGAACCCCAGATCTAAATCTGCCTTCTAATTCCTTTTAGGTTAAATTGTTCCTAAGTGATATCTATGGGTCCAATCCATGCATGAATAATTTATTCATGTGAATAATCCCATTGATGTCAGTGGGCAGGATTAAGCCCTTAACTTTTAAATGAGTGGAGATTCTCATGCCTCTGTTAAACTTAATGGGTCTGATTTTTCCACTGTCTTGCATCTTGTGTGATGGTTTGTGAATGTACAAACTGGGCTGAAAGTGGTAGTATTGTACACCTGCTTTGCACTTACTTTGCAGAGGGGTAAATGATACATAAGGTTCAAGACAGTGGAAAAGTAGCTGCCCCCATTTGTTTATAATTCACTCACTTGATTTCAGTGAGAGATTCACAGCCCCCAAAACTACCTTCCCATTAGTACACAGCGACAGTGCCTAGCCAGTGTAAGTGGGCATAACTCTGCTGAATACAGAACAACTATATCCATTAACCAGCTGAGGATCTGGCCCTGTGAATATTCCTGATGCACCAACAGTTATCTTAGATCTGTTCTTACTAATAGCTTAGTTCCAGATAATTTAAATCACTGTTTTAAATTATTTGCGCCACAATAGTTGCTGTTGAAATTTCAATGAATATCTAATTGTTTGATCATACTCTGTGCTGCTCTATCTGATCGAGAAGTTGCACATTGGCTAATCATTCCTATGCTGTTAGGTGGCTGTTTGCTTCTAAAAGCTTTCTTTATATATAATGTAAATTAGCAGTGACTAATACAGGCTCATATCAGCCCATAGATTTTTTTTCTACAAGTCCAAGATTTTGTTCACTATCTTTGCTACTATGTTAGCAGAATTTAAAAAAACCCACCTTGCCCATTTCAACTGAAATTCTAAACAAAATCCTTGAGGCCTTCATTCAGCAAACCACATCTATTGGATTTAGGCGTCTAATCTGCTTGGGTGCTTTTGATAATCTCACGAGTCAAGTTAAGCACATGCCTTAAATGCTAAGCTGAACTGCAGCCCAAAAGAATTCAGTAAGCAAATGTTCACTGGAGTAAAGGCCACTTTTTAAAAACTTGGGTGTCTAAAGTTGGACAACTAAATTGGTATTTAGGCACCTAGATAAAAGTAGCCACGTTTTTAGAGGCATTCAGCACCTGCAGCTCCCAGTGAAATCAAGGGGTGTTCAAGATGCTTAACATTCAAAAAAAGGCCATTTTTTATGTAAGCTTGACATTTTTATGTGCGTAAATTGAAAATATTGATCTTAATGACTAACAGTATGTCCACACTGCAATTAAACACCTGTGGCTGGCCCATGTCAGCTGAATCGGGCCTGTGGGGCTCGGACTATGGGGATATTTAACTACGGGGTAGATGTTCAGGCTTGGGCTGTAGCCTGGGCTATAAGAACCTCTCCCCTCTTGGGGTCCCAGACCTGAGCCCGAATGTCTATACCACAATTAAACAGCTCCATAAGTGAGTCCTGCAAGTCTGAGTCATCTGACATGAGTCAGCTGCAGGTGTTTAATTGCAGTGTAAACATACCCTAAAGGTCTGGGGTTGAATTCACCCATGTGCAGCCAACATAACATCTGGATACCACTTAAGCCCCATTATGATGGCTTAAGTGGGATTTAAGTGATGCAAAGGCTTTGTCCTAGATGGTCAAGTAGGGGTGAATTTTACCTAAGATAAACAAGAAGGTTCATATGTCCCTGATTCAGGAAAGCATGTAATCAGGTGATTAATTTTAAGCAGGTGTTTACGTTGTATTCACTTCAGTGGAACTTAAGCATCTCCTTAAATGCCCTTCCTGAACAGAGATGTTTTCTGGGATTGGAGCCAATGGAACGTCCCATCTATAGTGCCAGAAAACTTGTGACATTAAGCTAGTGCATTGGACAGAAGGAGTCCATTCCTGTTCAGCCTCATTCCTAAACCAGTGTAAGTCAAAAACTATGTAACAGGGAGGAGAATCTGGCACATGGTCTTTCATCTAGGATTTTTTTTTCTTCTGCATGTGCTGCTTATTTCCTTATCTCCCCTACTGTAATTGCTGGGTGATTTCGCCTCCTTAAGATAGAAACTCCCAGCTGTTTCACTTGAACATTTCTTTTTTGCACTTAAGCAGGCTATTCAGTGCCCAGATAGAGCAATCCAATTGAAAGACAAGGTACAAGGAGCCAGGCATACCAATAACTTGATAAGTCCTTCTGAATTTGGAACTGATTCTGCATCCTGTGGTTCACCCAGCTGGAAACCACTGCCTCTGCTGATTATTAAGGAAAGCAAACTAATAGTTGAAATATATCTGTTGTCTGAAAAGTGTCATAATTAGAGGTTTTAAAGAAAATTAATCTTACAAATGAACTGCTGATAGCAAGTGCACTCTAAAATTGTCCTAGTGGCAGGGAGTTAATCTCTCTGCTGCTCTGAGGGTGTCACCTTATCAGACTGTAACAACATGAATGTGCATCATTTTATTTTTTCCATCAGGAAAAGACAAGCAATAGGGACATCATGACAAATAACTTTAAGGGAGGGGAATGTTTCTCTCCCTCTTATTCACTAGATGTAAAAGCTGTTTGTTCCCCCATCGCTTGCTCAAACTACCTGAAGAGTTTGAGGGAAAGATTTTGCTGATTTATCTGAGAGGAAAACTATTCCCTTCAGACTGGGATTCTACTCTGGCAAGTGATTGTGTGAGAATGTGTGAGACCAGGGAGCCTTGCTGAGCCATTACTGCAGTATACCACCAATGCAGTGTTTCCCCCAAGGCGCTTATGTAGGGTGGAGTGCCTTCACCCATGCATCTGCCATGGGGACTGGCGCTATATACTGCAAATAGCAATGGCCATGTAAAGATAGCTGCTGGCCTCCTGTCAGGCATAAGTTCCTTCACCTTGCTGCCACTTGGTAACTAACCACCTGGTGGCAGACTTACCCAGGGGGACAGAGATGTGCCAGCCCCACCCACGTTCAAATCTGCTCCAATCACTGCTCAGTACGGGGGAAGCTGGCATGTCTCTAGCACAGTTTCCTGTCCAAGGAATTTGTTTTTTTCCTCCATATAACTGTGTCTGCAGAGACTCTGCTATAGACCAAGCCCACCCAACAGCTGCCACCAGTGCTGCTATTTTTAGCATATTGAGCTAACATGAGTCTGCCTACCCATGCTCAGAATAACTCCTCCCAGCTGCAGTGTAAACAGACCCTAAGTGACCTGTATCAAGGTCTAATGGCTAGTGAGGGGTAAGGCAGGAATCTTGAAAATATGTGGGATATAATATCACTGTCACATCTCCCCAGCGATTTATAGCAATAGTGAAAAGATGGGATAGGAGTAGGTCTCAGTGCAACAGATGAAATCTGTAAGACTTCAGTGAGGGATAGGCCGTGTGAAGAAGCTGATATCTGAGGGTTGTACTCATCAATTCAGAGAGAGAGGTTTAGGTGATTGGCAGACAAAATCCATGGACTATTGTAACCATACATCTCTGAACATCCTAGTGTTCAGAATAGCCACCCTGACCTGAACTTGTTTAAAGCATCTCTTGAGTTCTTGAATAAATAAACAAATGAAATTTGGTTTAATACAATCAGTGATTAACGTGAGATGTACGATTGTAGAATTCATTAATGTTCTGTGTTTCTACAGCACTTAACACAATAGTGCCCTGGTCCACAAATGGAGCTCTTACGCACTACAGCAATGCAAATAAATAAATAAATAAATAAATGAATATTTGCTTTTATTCAGTATCACTACTGCATGTCAATGATGGAACTAATGCTTACAGAAGAAATGCTCGGATTGCTTTATTTTCGGGTTAAATAGGCTTCTACTTTTGACCCAGATCTTGAGCTAAATAATATTATGTCAACATTGTAAAGGCGTTCATGACTGTCCCATTGAACTTGTCTACATGTGTGAACTTTGCAATTAAACACTGTCAGCAGTTTAAATCATGGGATGTAGTTACTTTATTTGCAAATATGACCAGGTTTTAGTGTCTGGAGAAGTCCATGAATCTGTACAAAAACCTGTTATTTTTATAGAATGATTACTATGTCACAGCGTAAATTACTACCTAGATATCACAGTGATTGAGCGCTTCCTAAGTAGACAGATTAAAATTCATGTATGTAGCTCTGGTTAATGCATCAGACAAAGGGACATTAAGGACCTGATCCAACGCCCATTGAAGTCAGTGGGAGTCTTTCACTGACTTCAGTGAGAGCTGGATAAGGCCCTAAGTGCCTCTACATAATTAATAGGGGATCCATCATTTTAGCTTTCCTAAGATGATGTTTAAATGAAAGAAACAAGTGGGCTTCACTATTAATAGCAAAAACAAGTACTTTAACATGGTGTATCAGTTTGTACTGAAAGCGAGCTTATCACTTCCACCCAGCTTTGAAATATAAGTCTTGCTGGAGATAGTTCCTAGAGTGGGGCAGAGAATGAAAATTCAGTTTCATGGTTGTTTTAGAGATTCTGAAGTTTGTTTTCATTCCAATCTGGAACAAAACCTGATAATTTTGAAATTCTCTCTAAAACAAAATTAAAAAAAATAAAAATTCAGTTAAATTGAAATACTTTGTTTCATTTAGATTTAGACTTTCGCTTTATATTATATAAAGGTCAAATAAAAAATGCTTTGGTTTGAACCAAAATTGATTTTTTTTCATTTTTTCTCATCAAAACCTAAACCAAGCCAACAAAAACAACAACAAATCCTAAAAACGTGTTTTGCATCGAAACAAAATGTACAGTTTTGTTTTTGTTTTGTTTAGTTTCAGGTCACTTTCAAGTATTTCTCACCTTTTAATTAGCTAAATTTCAAAGTGAAATGTTATTTTGAACTGAAAAGTGAACACTTTTTTTTTCAAAATTGTCAATGATATGTGTCCATTCAAAATTAAACATTTTGACTCTCGAAATTTTTTTCACATTTTTTTGGCTGAAACTGTTTGCTGAATTTGACTCAAGTTCACAAATAGTTTCAGTGACCTGAAAAATGCATTTTTTGATGAATTTACTATTTACTGAAAAAATGTCACCCATCTCTGGTCACTACCCCTGGGAGAGGGGTCACAACAGGCATTTGATTACAATCTAAACCAAAGAAAATGTCATTCCATCATTCATAGATTCATAGATTCTAGGACTGGAAGGGACCTCGAGAGGTCATCGAGTCCAGTCCCCTGCCCTCATGGCAGGACCAAATACTGTCTAGACCATCCCTGATAGACATTTATCTAACTGACTCTTAAATATCTCCAGAGTTGGAGATTCCACAACCTCCCTAGGCAATTTATTCCAGTGTTTAACCACCCTGCACACAGTGACTCTTCAAGGGCAAGTATTTTCTGTCAACCTTTTGAAACACACACAGAGATAAATTACATAGGTTTGTCACTGTTATCATTGATACATATTTTACTCTTACTTTTGTAGTAACTATAAGGAGGTCATGGCTATTTTTTACTCTGAATAGGGGAAAAGGTTGAGAAACACTGCTAATCCAATAAAGGAAAAGTACATTATCATGTACCTCATGCAGCTGATCAAATCCAACCAACACCAATTATATTTTAAAAATCAAATACTGACCATATCCTGCTTATGGCTGATATACAGATAAGGAGTTCCCTGTTCAGATTACTGAGCAAATGAAAGGAATTTCTGGCAGTTTTTTCCATGAAAAATTGACTTTGTGTGTGATCTTGCAGCCATTGTTCAGGTACAATCCCCATTGCTTGATCATCTATGTTTGTATTGTATTGTTTGCTGAGTTTAGACCCAGTCCTATAATGTGATACACATGGGTGGACATTTGTGCCCATATGGTGTCCCATTGACTTTCAAATGAGTGAAGATTTAAACCTCCTTGGGTTGGGGGGCAGGAAAGAAAAATATCTTCTTCTATGTATTTGCACAGTGCCATGCACATTCAATATATAATGATAAAATACTACTTTTCTTTGTTTTATACTATAGCATATACATTAATATAGTTACCTCTGTTCTGATAACACCTGCAATCGACAGATAGAATGGTTTGAATTGGCAGCAGTCAAATTTTTTTTGCATGTTTTATCTGCTGTAAAGTACTGAGACCTCTTTTTAAATATTGAACAGTGTCCAATTGCCCATATTAATACAATTCCTCCATGCACCTAGGTAGGGGTTTGGTGGGGAAGGTGGAGTTACTTTGGCAATTAGATAAAATAACTTCCACAAGATGCTAATTTGCTGCATTTGGTTTCTCAGACGAGTAAGAAAATGACAAGACTGTCCTTAAAATCGCTTAACAGCCAGTGAGCAATCTGTATTCCCGTCAATCAAGGTGACACAAGCACTCACGTACTATATTTCTGCTTCATTACCCGACTCAGTCTTGCATATTAGCATGAACATTTGCTGCCCTTTTCACTGGGCATTTGCAATTTTTCAGCATTAATATCTTTATGATTCCATCTTTAGAGATGGTCGGCTCCCAGGCCATCGCATGTTCAAAAGCCACTCTGTGGTTATCAAATATATGTTTAAGAAAACATTGGCTTGAATGAAAACTTGATATTAAGTGAGATGATACAGATGGAATCAATTGCTCAGAAGGAAGTATATAAGAATTCCGGCAATAACAAAAATCTACTCCAATAGGGACATGGAGGGCTTCATATATAACTCTTTGTGGTCAATGAAAAGATTCCCATTGACTTCAATGATGTTGCATCAGATCTTAACTGTGCAAGCTTTTAGCTATCTTATTAGTATTGCAACATGGGTACTGGAATTAATATCTCCAGGATATATCAGAATAATAACTTATTGTCTGCTTTCCTTAGAAGAGGAAGGAAACATGTGGAAAGAAGTCAACAGGGGCCTAACTCTACCAATCTGCGCCCACACTGCTGAGTGGTCATGTTAGCAGCACTCTGGCTTTAACCTAACTTCCTTGTCAGCCCAGATAGCTTGGGTATAAAGCACCACTGTATTCAAGTGAGAGGTTTCTGTGTATGTACAGGACTTGGGTGAAGGACACCACTTTAGTAAGAACTCGAGTTAGTTTGCAGTGAGGACAACCTCCAAGAGGTGCTGGATTTTCCCAACTCCCATTGACATCTAGGTATCAGAATGGTAGCATTCTACGCACACTTTGCACAGGTGTAAATAGCAATGCAATATTCAAGGGAAGGCTGTTGAGAATGTATAGATTCTAAGGTCGGAAGGGACCACTGTGATCATCTAGTCTGACCTCCTGCCATAGCACAGGCTATAGGATTTCCCCCAAATAATTCCTGTTTGAACTAGAGCAGATCTTTTAGAGAACATCCAATCTTGATTTAAAAATTTCCACTGATGGAGAATCCACCACAACCGTTAGTAAGTTGTTCCAATAGTAATAATCCTCCCTGTTGAAAAATTATGCCTTATTTCCAGTCTGAATTTGTTTAGTTTCAACTTCCACCTTCAACTTCAGTTAACCCTTCAGTGGCTTATAACTTTCCACAAGAAATTTTAGGGACTTATAATTGGAGATGGACCGGCTCACTCATCCCAAGAATTAGTGCTTGCTCCTTCTTCAGCAAGGGATCACTCTCTCTCCCTCCCAGACTCCCCTCTGTGGTGTCCTCTTTGCAGAATTGTCATCCTCTGGTCCGCTCTAGGGTTGAGTGCCCAACTGCCTTTTGTGTCTTTGAAAATCTCCAACGCTCAGCTTTGAAAATTTCAGGTAAAGCCTTTGTCCCAAAAAGTATTAAAGGAAATTCTATACAAATATGAAGTAAAATTCACCTTCTTCCTCGACAAAGCCAGAGCAAGTGGTATTTATCTGGGGAAGCATGAGAGTTTTGAGAGGGGGGTCTAGGTTCCATCCACTGACGTCCAGGACAGATCTGCAGTTTTGCCACAGCTGTGATTTCTGTGCATGTGATGGCATAGTACCTGCAACTCTTATGCAGAGATTTATGGCCACTGGACTGGTAGATAAAAGGTTCTGGTCCATCTCCCGTTATAAGCAATTTATGTCTCCCTTAAAATTCTTGTGGAAATTTGTACGAGGGTGAGAATCAGCATTACTCAGTAAATTAGAGAACACTGAAAAAATTCTTAACACATACTGCAAATTTTATCAGTGAAAACATGCTATTAAAATGATTGGCAGTCAGTGCAATATATTTGTATGAACTGATAAGATTTAACAATTGCAGGTTTTAAAATAATGCTGAAATATATGCCTATATTACTGTGATCCTCTTAATCTCCACATACTGCTTCCATTACCAAACAGTACATACACATACATACAGACACTGAGATTTTTTTAAAGAGATCAGAAAAAAAAAGGTGTATTGTGATTAGATATACTGAAGCTTGACCCTCTAAGGTTAATATTTTTCCAATTAATTGGACGATCCACTGGGGAATTTCTCAAAGGAAGATAATTGCATTTCTTTTCAGTAAATTATTGAGTGCTTCACTAGTTTAACAGATTAAAAAAAGGGGAATTCTGATTTTTCTAGGGAAATTAGGCAGTGGTATATTTTATCATACATTTCCCTATGAGCAGAACACTTGTTCCTGCTATTAAGTTGCTGCTTTAAAGTTTTTAGCAGACAAGTCATTTTAAAACATGGTTGTTTAAGTACATTTTAAGACATTTTCGTGTTCAGGTGTAGAATGACAATCTTTTAGCAGACTGACTGGTAGTTAGATATTTATCCAGTGTGAAGTGCCTTCATAAAGAGCCTTCTCCTACTATTGAAGATCAGCAGTTTTACACAGATAGAGCTGGGTAAGAAAAATATTTTGTACTGGGGGTAGTCATATGAGAAATAGAACTATGCTTGATTCTGTTCCCACTGAAGTCAACTGCAGCATGCCCATTGACTTCAAAGGGGCATGCTTTAGCCTATTTACTACCACCCCCAATACCTTTCCATTGTCAATGGACAAGATAGATTACTTATACAGACTTGGCCTGGATGGGAAGCAGTACCCACAAGGAGGTTAGAGTTGAGCATTCTCGTTATGTGAAGTCAATGAGATTTCTTGGTCTGTCTAAATTGTTCTTGGTGCAGGAGCAGAGGGTGATCGTGGGGCCACTGAACTAAAGTGGGCTTAAGAGACCTTTGTGGTGCCCTGGTCCAGGGTACGGCTGTGGGGCCAATCCAGGTGGGGCAGCCAAAATCAACTGGGCACAGTGATGAGTCAGGAATACCACCTTTAACTTGGCCACTCCCCCATGTCAGCAGCCAGGAGGGTGCATCGTGTATGAATGAACTGCTAGAGTGGCCTTATGCCACTAGAGGATTCTCCTCCGCTGGAAAATCTTTTTTGGGGAAGTTAAGCTTAATTTATGGTAGCTTTGCACTACCTGAGCAGCTGGATCACACTGGTGAACTGATCCCAATATCTATTATGGGATTTTCATGATGCCTATTACATTTTAGTGAGTTCTTTGCAGACTTCCACCCTGGCTGGGTTCAATTCATTAAAGTAGTTATCTTAATACTGAGCCTTACACCAAATCCTTTATTCAGATCTGTCCAGACCAAATGCTTATTTGAGTCAATTCAGACTAAAGAAGGACTAAGGACTACAGGATTTGACTCTTAGTATATTAATTCAAGGCTCCCACTCACCTGAGTGAGCGATAAAGTTATTAAAATACCCCCCCCCAAATCCCAGATATTTAACAAAATAAGCCACTATAGGTTCTTTCCAGTTCTACCCTACGAACAGACTGAATGATGAATTACTATCAATTATGATGATGTGTTGTGAATGATGTGGTCATCTATCATCTAGAACTAGACTGCAAAACTATCTAGTTTTATATAGGCCAATGAACAGAGGATCACTTTAGAACGCTGATCTGGATTTGAAGTGATGATCTAGAAAAAAAATGCTTCTATATCCTACTACCAATCTCTTCATAAGAACTTTCAGAACATTATATTAGTGCACATATGCAACTGCTTCATTGATGCAATAGAATTTTACAGAGACATATTACATACTAAGGTGTGTGCAGGTTGGCTTAACCTCATTACCTCAGATTCATGGTTTATCCTTTCAAAATTCCACCTGCTCAGGGCTCAGGAGCCTACAGTCTGAAAAGTCCCCAGATAGACTTGGAAACATGACACCTCTGGACCCACTTTGTTTTACTGAGTCAATAAGCCATATATTAAAAAGTCCCTGTGTGAGCAATCAGTGGATAGGCAACACCTCCGCAAACCATTACTGTGTATTGGATAAAGTGTACAGTGGTTCCTGACAAGCACAGATGATGGCCGTTACTGCTTGATTACGTGTTGCATTAATAATTGTTAATACAGGTGATAGCTGCCAAATTCAGTGTATCTCCTGAGAAGCACACAGTTTCCTACGAGTCCCCTCTGTGTGCTTCTGTGAATTGTAATATTATATCACAGTCTAGTTACGAGCTATTATAAAGGTGCCACACAAGACATTATGATCTTCGGTGTCCTCATTTCTTATGAATCAGTCTTTTTCAGGGGATTGGGAGGGGGATTATGCCTGATGAAGCTCTGTTCAAACAGTGCTAAGAGTTTGACTTTCATCTCCAAAAGCAAAGAAATACCAGGCCAGTGATCCCTTGTACAGTACATTTTACTCATTGTTTGCAGACCCTGCAATATTTAGGCACCACAGGCTCAGTTTCAGAGCTGAGCTATGAACTGTAATTTAGCTTCGATGGGTTTAGGTCAGATCCTTGTCATTGCTTTTTACACATTTTTGTGGGTTTACTTTAATGCCATTTGTGAGATACCAGCAAGTTCTTTGCACAGCACAGGGTTACTTAGCAACAGGATAATGTTCCAGAATCATGCTCCTTTTTCCCTTAGTTACACGTACTTAATGTGACATTCAGGATCTGCCTTTTTTTTTTTTTTGGTATTTCCAGTTTATAAACCTCCTGTGAAACTGTAACATTCTGCCATCTGAAATGCATTCAGACAGAATAATGTGGAAATGTCAGACTGCTGTGTTTGCAGCATCGTGACATTTTGTGACGCCGCTCAGCATTGTCACCTTACAAGGCAATTGACAGGGCCTTCTGATTACAGCGGCACCATACCTATGATGCCACAGTTAAGGATGGTTAGAATTGCAGGAGTTTCTCACCTCCTGGGTTATAACCGGGCATGAAAGAGCTGGACCGGACATTAGCAGTGAAGATTAATAGGTGGAACTGTTGGGCCAGAATGTAAAGTAACTTAACACCAGAAAAGCCCAGCATCTCAGTAATAAGCATTAATATGTAGCTTTCCTTGAACCATTGTCTGGGTATCTGAATCCCAAAGGTAGTGTGGCTGGAAGCTAAGGTTAAAAAAAAAAAGTAGCCTTTATGTATCAGGCATAACTTGGGCATGGTCTACAGTGGGGGTGGGGGGAATTGATCTAAGTTATGCAACTTCAGCTGCGTGAATAACGTACTTAAATCTACTTACCGTGGTGTCTTCCCTGTGGTAGGTTGACTGCTGACGCTCCCCTGTCGACTCCGCCTATGCGTCTCACTCTGGTGTTGTACCGGAGTCAACGGGAGAGTGCTTCGTGGTTGATTTATCGCCTCTTCACTAGACGCGATAAATCGACCCCCGCTGGATCGATCTCACCGGAGGTAAATGTAGACATGCCCTTAGGTTAGTATTCTCTATGTCGTCAGTGGTGAGGGGGATGGAATGATGGTCTAATGGTTATGGCATGAGTGTAGGTTTTGGAAGACCTGGGTTCAAATCCCTACTTCACCACTGACTTCCTGTGTGACCTCAGGCAAGTCACTTACTCTCTATGCTTCAGTTCCCCACTGCAAAATGGGGATAATAGCACTGCCCTCCGTCCCTGGGGAAATGTAAGGATCAATATGTTAAAGACTGTAAGGCGCTCAGATACCACAGCGCTGGGGTTGTGTAAGCAGTGGTGAGCTGGAGCAGGTTCCCACAGGTTCTCAAGAACCGGTTGTTAAAGGGCCAGGAGGTGGGCAAAGAACTCCGGTCCTTGGGCTGGACCTTCCTGTTGCTCCCAGGATTCCCAGCTGGGGAGGCTGAGGCTCCCCCGGCCCTTCCCCCGCTTCCCCACCAGCTGGGCAGCTCAGCTGAGCTCTGGAGTCGTCCTGCTGCCGCTTTTTGAATGGCTCAGCAAGGTGAGGGGGGTGGGGCTGCTGCAAGCTCCAGGGCTGGCCAGAGGGGAGGGGAGGGGGCAAGTGGGGCAATTGGCCCAGGCCCTGCAGGGGCCTCCGGCCCCACGAGGATCTCTCCCTGGCCCCTCCTCCGCTCCCCCCCTTAAATCAGAACTTTTTATAGGGAACCGGTTGTTAAGATTTTGGCAGCTCATCACTGTGTGTAAGTATCTATGATGGATGGAAAGACCATTGGCACCTGAGCCCAAGCCCTTCCCAGCTTCAGATCCCAGCTCTATGGAGTCTCCACAGTGAGAATGAAAAGAAGGATGATACCACAGAGATATACCACTCCATCCTCCCATGGCCATGCATTTTCCAGCTTCTTCCCCATTGCAATTGAAATGAATTACTTGGTCTATAGTAATGAATTCATAGAAGGCCAAGTCCCAGTATTGCCAACCCTGAGCATTCTCAGTGGTCAGTGCCCTAAAATCATGAAATTCCTTTAAAAAAAGCATGAGATTTAAAAAATAAATACATAGCTGCATCGATACTGGGGTTTTTGCCAGGATAGCTGGGCCAGCTGGGATGTATGGATGGTTGGTTTTTTTTTTCATACCTCTGACTGACATAGCGATGCCAATAAAACTGTGTAGTGTAGACCTGGCCTTTATTGTCTTTTTAAACAGACTTAGTTAAAGTGGTGCAAACCTTTGAGTGGACACTGTTATTTCAGTTTAAAAGTAACTTATTTCAACCTGTTCCCAACTAACTTAACCAAAAGCAAACAAACAAACAAAAAAGAAAAAAGAATGCTACTTTTAACCCACTGTCAGAATGGAAAATATTATGATATCTGGTAGGAGAGACAGCACATTCAGCTACTCAGAAAGAAAGGGTTTTAGAGATCTGACTTGTTGGCAGTGCTGAAATAGATGGAAAATGGAAATGTGGTACTGCAATTCACTAAATCTGTTTATCTGCTAGAAGCCTAAACTGTGACTCATGTTTTCACATGACAGGAAAACATCATTAGTTCCATCTTTGAAATGTATAAGTTTCCCAGGAGGTCTTGTAGTAACAGCTTGTTAATTTTTTAATTTCCCTCTCTTTCCCCTCTGCCACCGATTTTGGATGACGCTGCTCTGATTAGTAATTCCATCCATTTTTCAAAGCGCAGATATGATTTGCTAGCATAAAAAAACCCAACAACCAACCTTTTTAAACCCCAGCAAATTGTTTTTACATAGCTGCAGCTAGCTCTATCTGGAAAGTGCTGATTATAATTAATATAGTAAATAAGATAATGAACCCTTCCCATGAGATTAACCTACTTGGATTCATTGACGTCAAAGGAACACTGGGAAGAGAAGCATTCTATGTGCTCAAAGAGCTGCATGAATGCTTCTTTGGGCCCAATGAGTTAGTAATTATGTGTGTGTGTGTGTGTGTGTGTGTGTGTGTGTGTGTACCAAGAGAGAGAGAGATTATCAGTATGAAACGCTAATCTCCTTGGGTGCTTATTATGTGAGATTTTGTGCAGTGCTATTTAATGGTACTCCATATTTACCAGCGTTCACTAAATACGCACTGTATGTTGAACCACCTCCTCTAAACTAGAAGTTTCTAATCACAAGAGAATTTACCCCCCCCACACACACACACTTTGGAGCACAATGATGATTCACAAAACCAGTTCTGATGAAATAAGGGGAGGCCCCCAGCCTTTTCCCAAAGCTGAATCAAGCTTAGAAACTTGTAGGTTTTCAGATAGGTAGGTAAACCTTATTTAGTTTTCTCTACATCTCTGGAGGCTGGATGAGGAAGAGCAATGACATAGCAACTCTTCCATTATTTTCATGGATCAGAAAGGCAAGAGGCTGGAGCTAAAAGGCCAAATAGCCAGTTGCCTGTCTATTTGGTGCATACTGCTGAAAAAAGATAATGTAGAGGGTAGGGAGAATTATGCTAGGAAATGAATAGAAGGCAGGTGGTTGGATCAGTGCCCTAGTAATGCAGTATTTTGCCTAAAAAAAAAGTCAAAAACACGAAGGGGGAAGAAGTAGTAAATCCTAAGGAGTAAGGTCAATAGTGTGGCATTAAGGAATATCTGCTACTTTGGTTTTCTGAGAAAAAATCGGTGTTCCCAGGTGCTGTTGAAGTGTTCATTAATAACTTGTGACCCATGGTCTAAAGGAGCTGGTATCCTTCTTCTTACACTAATCGTGGCTTTGAGCAATTAGAGTAAAGAAGCGATCAAAGAAGGTGAGAAGCAAACAATCCCACTAATAGAACTAACGTTACTAGTCACCAGGTAATCTGAAGGTCAGATCCTCAGCTGGTGAATAGCAGTGTGGAACTCTGTTGAAGTAAATGCTGATTTACATCCATTGAGGATCTGACCCTGAGATTTTAAAACACCATCTACAAGAGTGACAGATTAAGCCAGAATCTCCCAATAGATCTACTTCTGTCTAAGGTTGGTTCTAACGCAGGCGTGGGCAAAATACAGCCCACAGGCTGGATCTGGCCCGTCTAACGTTTCTGTCTGGCCCGCTGGGTTCTTTGGCTGCCCCCTCGCGATCTCCGGGCTGCTAAAATTCCTGGGGTGCAGCGGGGCGCTCAGGCAGAATGCCTGCCTGCCGTGGCCCCATGCCGCTCCTGGAAGCGTCTGGCTGCTGCTGGCATGTCTCTGTGCGCCCCTGGCGGGGGTGGCAGGAAGTGTCTCTGCGTGCTGCCCCCACCCCCAGCAGCATCCCCACAGCTCTCATTGGCCAGAAACCGGACAATGGGAGCTGCAGGGGCAGTGCTAGTGGGCGTGGGCTGCGCACGGAGACCTGCTGCCTGCTTCTCCCCAAGGGGTGTGCAGAGATGTGCCAGCAGCAGCCGGCTGCAGCCGCTTCTGGGAGCGGCGTGGGGCCACAGCATGCAGGCAGCCTGCATGAGCCCTGCTGTGCCGCCAGCCAGGAGCTGCCTGTGATAAGCGCTTCCCAGCCAGAGCCTGCACCTCGCACCCCCTCCCACACCCAACCCCCTGCTCCAGATCAGAACCCCCTCCTGCACCCAAACTCCCTCCCAGACCCTCACCCCCTCCTGTACCCAAGGCCCTGCCCCAGCCCAGAGCCCCCTCCTGCACCAAACTCCCTCCCAGACCCTGCACTCCCTCCATTAATATTGTAGAAATGTGTGGCCCATCACAACTTACCACCCCTGTTCTAATATCTCATTGACGAGGTCATGGTTGCTGGAGGACTGACTAGCCACATAACATCTCAGAGGCTAGAATAAAGAAAAATGTGCAGGTAAAAGGAGATGGTGTCTGTCTAACCTGCTCTTAAAAAATCTCCAGTGATGGAGATTCCACAACCTCCCTAGGCAATTTATTCCAGTGCTTGACCATCCTGACAGGAAGTTTTTCCTAATGTCCCACCTAAACTTCCCTTGCTGTAATTTAAGCCCATTGCTTTTTGTCCTATCCTCAGAGGTTCAGAAGAACAATTTTTCTCCCTCCTTCTTGTAACAACCTTTTATGTATTTGGAATCTGTTATCATGTCTCCCCTCAGTTTTCTCTTCTCCAGACTAAACAAACCAATTTTCTTTCAATCTGCCCTCACAGGTCATGTTTTCTAGACCTTTAATCATTTTTGTTGCTCTTCTGTGGACTTTCTCCAATTTGTTGACATCTTTCCTGAAATGTGGTGCCCAGAACTGGACACAATTCTCCAGTTGAGGCCTAATCAGTGTGGAGTAGAGCAGAAGAATTATTTCTTGTGTCTTGCTTACAACATTCCTACTAATACATCACAGAAAGATGTTATCTTTTTTTGCAACAGTGTTACACTGTTGATTCATATTTAGCTTGTGGTCCACTGTGACCCTCAGATCCCTTTCCCCAGTACCTCTTCATAGGCAGTTATTTCCCATTTTGTAGGTGTGCAACTGATTGTTTCTTTCTAAGTGGAGCACTTTGCATTTGTTCTTATTGAATTTCATCCTATTGACTTTAGACCATTTCTCCAGTTTGTCCAGATCATTTTGAATTTTAATCCAACCCTCCAAAGGACTTGCAACCCCTCCCAGCTTGGTATCGTCTGCAAACTTTATAAGTGTACTCTCTATACCATTATCTAAATCATTGATGAAGATAGTGAACAGAACTGGACCCAGAACTGATCCCTGCAGGACTGCACTCATTATTCCTTTCCAGCATGACTGTAAACCACCGATAACTACTCTCTGGGAATGGTTTTCCAACCAGTTATGTACTCACCTTACAGTAGCTCCATCTAGATTGCATTTCCCTAGTTTGTTTGTGAAGATACAAGATGGGAAATAATGGGTCATTCTCTTTCTCCCTTTCATGGCTTTGCTTTACATATCGAGACACCTACCTTGATCATCCATATCTCCCACACACATCTTAGTTTACTTAGGCCTGGTTTATATTCAAATTTGCACCAGCCTTTAAATTAATCGTAAATTAGTTAAAAACCTGATTTAATTAAATCCATTCAAAATCCTGTACGGGCACTCTTAATTCAATTTAAACCATGTTATACCTTTTTGCTGAAATTGATTCCTTAATGAATTTAAATTAAACTGATATAAAACAGGTTTAAAGTGAATTAAGAGTGTCCACATAGGGTTTTGAACTGGTTAAACTAAATCAGTTTAAGATCTAATCTTTAATTAAACTTGAGCAACTTTGAGTATGGACAAGATCTCTTATTATGACCGACTACCAGCCAGATCTTCAAATGGTATAAATCAAAGTAGCTGCTTTGAAGTCAATGGAGCTATACCCATTTACATCAGCTAACCATTTGGCCCCAGACTGGCATGATTAACAGAACTTTGAATGTAACCAGCCTGTTACAGTTAGGCGGAGCAGTGTCTGGTGACTGCCTGCACCCTTATACTATTTAAGTTCCCTCTTGTTTGTTATGCTAAGATTGAAAATCATTTTTTTTTGCCAAATAAAATGAACGCCTTACTGAGGACCAAACACACTCATCTTAGTGTAGCAAGTTCATTATCAAATGTCTCACCTAGGTTACCAACAGAAAAATGCAAACTCAGGATACCTCCCTGCATATGGCATCATGCATACAAATTAAGGAGCTTAAAAAAACAACAACCTGTAATGGGACAAGGTTCAAACCTGACATCTGGATTATTGCTGCTTTGCTCTATTAGATTGAAATAAGCAATCTGACTGCGTTACTGCATGTACCTTTATTTTGCAAAGTCCAGTGGCTACTTACGCCACTCCTTTCATAGTATTAGACTTTACTGATCAGCACTATAAATAGAGAAACAGACTTTGCTTGGGCTGGAGCTGGTTAATTTTTTTTACTTTAGAAAATTTTACTCTTTCCGATAAACTCCAGTTTGGAGCCTTGCTGTGAAAGCGGTCTCACCAGCTGCTTCTCTTAATGAAGTTCTACGTATATAAAAGCTGGAGCAGCCTGCTCTTTGGCAGGGAATTGAACTCTGGTGTGCAAAGCCCTTTAAGGTTTACCAATCTCATTGCCATTTGCCTGCTAGGCTAATTGTGACTAGCAAAGAGACTGGCTGCTGTTGCCATCATCACTTGTGCAAAGTGCTTTGGATTAAGGAACCTATGCCAATATTCGAACAAACAGCACTTCGGCAGAGAGACACTCTTGGAGAAGTTGACCTTTAATAAAAATAATAGCTAATGCTTTTCATCCATAGATCTCAATGCACGTTGTGAAGGAGCTCAGCATCATTATCCCCATTTTATAGACGGGGAAACTGAGGCACATAGCAGTGAAGTGACTTGCCCAAGGGCACCAAGTAGATCAGTGGCAGAACCTGCAATAGAACTCAGTTGTCCCAGTTCCGTGCTCTGTCCATGTGGCATTGCTGCCTCTCTCTTGACAGACTGATTCTACATTGCTCTGCACCTTGCCATTTTCACCTGTGCAAAATGGGTATGAAAGGCTACCAGATGAGAATGGTTTATACTCACTTTGCCCTTACTCTGCATAATGGTAAATGGCTACAAAAGATAGGGAATTAGGCCCTACTTTTGGTGAAATGAAAGGGAGACAGACGTTGCTCTGGGTGCATTTGTACAGCAGGCAGAAGTGGGGATACAGCAAGTGAGTCACTACTTTTGGGTTGTATGCACATTATTTGCTTGCTGAATGCAGAGTAAGGGCTGATTCACCACTGCTTTGTTCCAGTTTTACAATATTGCCATTAGAATTACTATATAGGACTGGAGCAATGTATTGGACCCTGGGATCCTATAGCTGACTGAATGGCAGTGTAAACGGCAGGGTAAATGGAGTACAGCAGTCTTTTATAAATGCTGCTTTAGAAATGTAGGCCAGATGAGCGGGTGGTCACTACAGTTAATTTGCCAGTGGAGTTCATATTTGCCATAAAATGAGAAATCTGAATTATTCATTCAGCAAGTATTTCTGTAATCTGGGTGAAAGCACGCAAGGCTCTAGGAAGGAATTGTCTCATAATTGCTAGGATCTTCCTATATGCATGTTATCAATTAGAACTTGGGAGACTATTCAACTCAATGCAAAAGTGAGTTCAGGATTTAACTCCTTGTTTACTAAAGACCTCCTATTAAAGAGATAGGAAAGATTCCCATTGACTTCAGTAAGTGTTGTATCACGCCCTGAGGGCTAAATCCTGATCCCACTGAAGTGACTTGGAGCTTTGTCATTGACTTCAATGAGAGCAAGGTTCATTCCTATAATAAGTGACAATTGTCCTAAGAAGCTATGGGCCATTAGAAATTCACCAATACTGATCACCTAGAAAGCTCTATTTTAATATTTAGAGTTTGGGGTTGCTGCTGCTTTCCTGAGAGTTTCTCAGCTGAACTGGTTTAATATAGGTGAACAGCAGGGCTAGTTTCCTATGCTTTTCATTGATGAAGTCTGCTCGCAGATTGGTGTGGAAAAAGCTGGATATGGCAGAGATTATAGAGACCCAGGATATCTAACACCACAGAGGTACTTAGGCAGCTGAGAAGCAGACAAATTCATTTAGATTTGCTTACCAGCGCCTCCAGAATATGATGCAAGAAAAGAGCTCTTGGATGTTCTTTTGCTTAAGGCAACTTTATCATTGTTGGAACCATGAAGAATGAAAATGGTAATAAATAACCATACTTAGTATTTATCTGTAGATCTGAAAGGGCTTCAAAGCATTATTATCTTCATGGTGCAGATATGGTAAACGAGGCATAAAAATCCACACTTGCGTGATGACATACAGCTGGTCTTTGTCAGAGCCTGAATTAGAACCCTGGACTCCTTACTCCACCAGACCAGTGGTCTCCCTAGGGGAAAAGGTGCTTTGAAAGCAGTGGTAGTGCCTCAGCCCTGCTCTGAAGAGGATGCCCCTCATGTTGTGTGCTCATTCAGGCTCTGCCCATTGACACTTCTGCTCAGTGGAGATGGATAGATGGTGAAAGATTTTCCATCTTGCACCAGTGTAAATCAGATGTAACTCCAATAAAAGCAACAAAGTTACACTGGGGTGAGTGAGATGAAGATCAGGATCAGCGTTTTGGTTGATTCAGAACAGTCATTTAGGGACAAAAGACTCCATATTCCATTGCCAATTCCATGGACTATGCTGGCAATCTTTCCTTGTCCTTTGTGGTATTGTGAGAGAGTGGCTATTAACAACCATGGATGACAGGGTTTGTTAGCCAACCAATCATCAGATGCAATCAGCATTTGTTCTGTAAGTATCCATTACGTTTGATCTTTCTGAGAGACGGTAAGACTTTTTGGCAACAAGTTTCTATAATTTTAACAGCATGAAGTTTGAACTTCATCTTAAAAACAAAATGTAAAACAGAAAGAAAGAAAATCAGATCCCCCAAAGAATTCTCAAAACTTACAGATCTCCAGTTTCCTGACATCAAAAAGAAGAGACTTCATTTTACACTATTGCTTGAGCTTTAGTCAATAATCAGCTAGAATGAATTGGACATTGAACATTCCTAGTTTTGCCTATTTCATTATGCACAGATGTCTGGTTCCATTTCGTACCTTATTATGAGCCAGGTGCTAAATTGCCTTTGGCTGCCTTCACAGACCTAAGGGGTTCTCCTGGCTATCCCTAATGTAATTAAACATTTATACTCAATTAAATGAAAATTGTGTAGCCACATCATGCCGCGAGCTGCTACTTCCACAAAGTCTGTGTTTCTGTATCATCCAGGAGCATATTAAAATGGATATTGCATAATATTTAAGCATTTCGGTGGAAAGAACAGACTATTAAAATATTTATAAACTGAAGTAGAGAGTTTAAATTTGTCATCATTTTATCAGCTTGGTATTATTTTTAGTTTAAGGTAGTATAACTATAAATTCCACTAAACAAGCGGAACCCAATGCATATTCACTTGTGCATGAAGTAAACTCGGAAGGCATGTTTGGATAACAGTCCAAGAGTTCCATTCAGATACACACCCCAAAGTCCAGAGGTAAAATCTTGGCCCCAGTGCAGGTAATGTAAAAACTCTCACTGACTTTAATGGGGCCAGAACTCAGTCCCAGATGATTCTCTGAGCTGTATCCAAATAATCTGAACTTCTTGACACTACAAAAATTGCCCTGGAAATCCAACAAGAAAGTGCAAAGTGGAAAAAGTAAAAAAATATTTTTAAACATGCAATTCAGTGAAACATTGATTCAGACACATTGGTTCAAGTTTTGGATGAAGGTTCATGGTTTTCATTTGAACTAGAGATGGAGCAAACCTATTAACTGTGGATTTGGGTCCAGAAATGGATTATTAACTCCCAATAATGTTTGCATGTGGTGAATCCAGAATTCCACCTTGGCTTGTGACAGAGACAGAGATGGTGAAAAATTCAGATCTGGATGGGATTTCATCCCTTCCCCCTCCCAAACTTCATGGATGATTGGAGCTGAGCTTTTCCCATCTTTCTTTCACCACCTGTAGGAACAGAATAAACTACATAGTGATTTCATTAATATTCTTCTTTCACAAGGGTTTGGTCTTGCTCCATTGACGTCAATAGAAAGATTTCAGTTGACCTCAGTGGAGGTTAACCAGTCCCTTAATCACTTTGTTCCTACATGGTTCCAATCTGGCAGAGCCTGATGTCTAAGGAACTAGTTCATTTACTCTTTGAAACAGCGCTAGCAGTAATTTGTAAGTGCATGTAATGGCTTAACATACATATTTCAGTACACTTCTGCTTCCTAGTAACATAGTTTCTGCAGTTTAATCGGTGCTGCTAAGAGCACTTCACTTGGGCAGCATATGCCCTCTGATGTGGCTGTACATTCTGAACTGTCACTATAGCATTGGAAATAATGGATTGCCAAGAATAAAATTCTAACAGTCACTATTGTTTGCCTGTTAGATTTGAATCTGGTAAAGAGGGAGTATGGCTGACCATTTGGTTTGGTTGTACATAAAACAGTCATTAGAAATCTAGGTGAAGTTGCAGCATTCACCAGGGAAAAAGGCATGCCCTATGCTAAACGTTGGTTGCAAAGTGGCTGGTTGTGTATGTGCCTCTTAAAGCGGCTTTCAACAACCCCAATGTATTCCCCCATGCCCAGAGGCCCTTCAACATACCATGTAAACGTGGGTTGTACGTCATCATCTCTGAAATCCAGCAGGACTGTCCCTGTTGGACAGAAGGGAAATTCCACAATAACCCGAGCACTCCCTTCCTAGCCCCTGAGGAGTTCAGCATGCTCTGCAGCAACTCATGCCCCCCATGAACTTTCAAGTGTGTGAAATATTTCAGAGAGCTTAAGGCTAGTTTACACTATATAGGCTTTGCCAGTACAGCTATATAGGTAGAGTGGCAGAGCCCCTAGTGTAGAGGCAGCAGATGATAAGTAACAGTCAGCATGGGTTTGTCAAGAACAAAGCATGTCAAATGAACCCGATAGCTTTCTTTGACTGGGTAACAAGCCTTGTGGATAGGGGGAAGTGGTAGACATGGTATATCTTGACTTTAGTAAAGCTTTTGATACTGTCTCACATGACCGTCTCATAAACAAACTAGGGAAATGCAACCTAGATGGAGTTACTGTAAGGTGGGTGCAGAACAGGTTGGAAAACTGTTCCCAGACAGTAGTTTTCAGTGGTTCAGTGCTGTAAGGGAATAATGAGTGGGGTCCTGCAATGATCAATTCTGGGCCCAGTTCTGTTCAATATCTTCATCAATGATTTAGATAATGGTATAGAGAGTACACTTATAAAGTTTGCAGACGATACCAAGCTGGGAGGGGTTGCAAGTCCTTTGGAGGATAGGATTAAAATTCAAAATGACCTGGACAAACAGGAGAAATAGTCTGAAGTAAATAGGATGAATTCAATAAGGACTAATGCAAAGTACTCCTCTTAGGAAGGAACAATAAGTTGCATACATACAAAATGGGTAATGACTGCCTAAGATGGAGTACCGAGGAAAGGGATCTGGGGGTCATAGTAGATCACAAGCTAAATATGAGTCAACAGTATAACACTGTTGCAAAAAAAGAGAATATCCTTCTGTGATGAATTAGTAGGAGTGTTGTAAGCAAGGCACAAGAAATAATTCTTCCACTCTACTCTGCACTGATTAAGCCTCCATTGGAGTATTGCATCCGGTTCTGGGTGCCACATTTCGGGAAGAATGTGGACAAATTGGAAAGAGTCAAGAGAAAAGCAACAAAAATGATTAAAGGTCTAGAAAACCTGACCTACAAGGGAAGATTGAAAAAAATGGGTTTGTTTAGTCTGGAAAGAGAGGACTGAGAGGGGACATGATAACAGTTTTCAAGTATGTAAAAGGTTGTTACAAGGAAGACGAAGTAAATTGTTCTTCTTAACCTCTGAGGATAGGACAAGAAGCAATGGGCTTAAATAGCAGCAAGGGAGGTTTAGGTTGGATATTAGGAAAAACTTCCTAACTGTGAGGGTGGTTAAGCACTGGAATAAATTGCCTAGAGAGGTTGTGGAATCTCCATCATTGGAAATTTTTAAGAGCAGGTTAGACAAACCCCTGTCAGGAATGGTCTAGATAATACTTAGTCCTGCCATGACCTTCTATGTTGCACCATTATATTTCTGTGCTGGTTCTTTCTCACTTTCCTATTGAATCTACACTACATTGTTATTTATAGTGACTCTCCATCTGTTTTGATTGGTTTATAAAATGTATTTATGATCATCTTGTCTATTAAAGACACAACCAGTGAGCACCATGTTACATTACTGTCAGGACTGCTCTACTGCAGAATGCTTCCCTGTGGTTTCTTTGTCTCTATTACGGAGTGAATGGTTCCTGGCCTGCCCCAAATGTGTGGCTTTTGTTATCCCACCATGAGCAAGATAGCTTATTGGTACTTGTCAAAGCCCTGTGTGAACATTCTCAGGTCATATTTGTCTACTTGCCACCCATCTTTTAGGACATTCTGGTTTCGTTTTTGGGCCCCTGGTATTGGAGTGCTTTTGCAGACTTCATACAATTCTTCTGAGCTTCATCATGCTTCAGCATTATACATGCCTCTCGACCATGTAGTATCAGATATTCCCATGTGGTCACCCATCCAAAAAGAATCATGTCAATTCCAGCTTAGTTTCTGAGGAACAAGGAGAGAGAGGGCATATACAGCAACTGGTTAGGCCATAAGAAGCAATGTAACTGGAGAGCTGGCGAGAATGGGAATTAATTGTCAAGATACAAGGCAACTTTCCAATTACCCCATTATGTTTGACATATAGATTTGATACTTTGTTACAAGCAGAAGTAGAATTATGACATGGTTGCAAATTTGGCAGCTGAAACATTATGAAGATCAACACAAAACACACTGAAGGATAAAGTATAAAACATGAAAACTGCAAAGTTTGATTCATTTTTATGTTGAGGTAGTGAAATACAGTATGGGACTCTAAGGTGCCTGAGGAGAACTTTAAAAGAGGATAAAAAACAATAAAAATATGTGTTCATTGTTTTCTTTCAGTAAAACTAAGTGAGGACTCCTTGTGTGTTTGGAAATCTGGAGCACTGTGCTCGAGGTGTTAAAAGCTGCAAATCTGGGCAAGGTAAGTAGATAAACATCCCAGAGACAGAGAGAACAGGTATTATTGATACTGCAGCAAGGGAGAGAAATTCAAGGAACAGGAAGAAATGCAGCAACAAAATTCATGGGCAACATCTGTAAAGGCTTGATCCAACAGCCCATCCCTATTCAGCAAAGCACTTAAGCATGAGCTTAACTTTATGCAAGTGCTTAAGTTCCGTTGACTTCAGTGATACTTATAAATGTGTGCAAGGGCTTTGCTGAGTAGAGATCAACTTAAGCACAAGTTTAAATCCTTTTTTTGGCCTGAGGACCTGATCAAAATCCTATTGAAATCTATGACAATGACCTGAATGGGCTTTGTATCAGACTCTAAAGGTATGTCTAAACTGCAATAAAAAACCCACAGTGCCAATTCTCAGAGCCCAGGTCAATTGACTTGAGCTTGTAGGGCTCAGGCTCCGGGGATAAAAGTTGCAGCTCCAGCCCGTGCCTGAGTGTCTATACTATAATTTTCGGCCCTGGGCAGCCCAAGTCCCATGAGCTGAGTTAGCTGACCCAGGCCACCCGTGGCTGTGCTGCAGGTCAGTTATTGCAGTGTAGACATACTCAAAAAGACCATACCTGCTGGACTCCCCAGAGGTGGTCTTTCCAAAAGAACATCTCTCATGGCAAGTTGTTGGAGGATAAAGCTAAATTCTTCTGTTATCAAACCTGACAACATCATGGAGAAAAATAGCCCTGTCCCTCCTGGAAACTGATTCTGATGTCAAGACCAGGTCCTTTAAATTAGTTCATTCTTTTTCTAATATTAGGTATCCATTGTTTCCAGAATTCTCTCTCTCTCTCTTTTTTTCCTTGTCCTTAAACAGTCTTTTTTACACTTTAGGGCTAATTTCCAGCCAGCAGCAATAGCCCTTGGTCTTGGTTGTCCAGTGTTTTAATCACAGCCTGTACATGCACCAGTAGGTGGCAGAAGGCACTTCAGAGAAAAAGATATTACCAATGTACAAATAGTGACATCAGTGAAGAGCTCTGTTAGCTCTATGCTTTATACAGACCCATGGAATTCAGGTAATGCAGAGCCAGTCACAAAACACCAGCTAGTATTCTCAAAAAAGACCTTTGTGGTCCATGCACTGTGGTAGACTGAATGACCTGCTGACCTCATCTCAAAAGCAAAGCATGATGGGACATTAAACCAGTCTATAATGTAGCTATCAGTTTCTAATAAATTGTATAGATTGGCTGAAAAGCCATATAGAAAGATTAGCATTTTCTTTTCAATTCTATAGGACTTAACTATTCAGATATGTCACTTGGTCATAAGCCACATGGTATTTCTCCTGTGTTGCTGAATTTTTGACCCTGTCCCATGTGATCAAGACATAGGGAGGTTAGCTCAGTTCAGCAGTACTTGCTATCTCAGAGAGAGAAGCTGCAGCTAATCATTGGTCCCAGTTAGCATAATTGGTTCTGTGTAGAAGTGTTATAAATGATTTGCATGGAAGAGGATCTGAAAATGAAAGGCAAATGAAAGAAAACAGTTGTATTTGGAAAACAAACTGGCCCTGTCATATGACAGACTAAGAGGATATTAGCAGAGCAGATGTCTTGGATTCAGAACCTTCATCCTGGAAGGAGGTCTGCATTTAACAATCTGCCTGTTGATGAATTTACTTGCACCTGTGTTGCTGCAGGGCATTGTGGAAAGGACGATGTGGCAGGGATGATAGGAAAGGCACCAGGCAACAAGCCATGGTTTGCTCCTTCCTGATGGGAAGTTAGAAAGGAGAAGAGTCTGCCACAGGGATCATTTCCCATTCAGACATGATAAACAGGACAATAAATATCTACATTTGCATGAGACTGTTTAACAAAAGCAAAAAGGACATTTTTTGCAGGTATATTTTGGTTGGAAAATTATTATCAAGTTGTAGCTGTTATAAAAAAAGACAGCTACAAAGGTGAGATTTATAGTATTTGGTAACAGAATTATTCTGAGACATAGATGTAACTTGCAGCATACAGATAAAGCTGCTTAAAATTGCAAACTAGGGAGTTTTATCCACAGTTAAGTCAGTGCTTAATAGTCTTATATTGGTGTGACTGGGTGGACTATGAGACTGGACAGGTACCTGCACAGAAGTAGTATTAGAGGAATAAAGTCATATCTGATTTGTTTGGTAGCACTTGAAATAAGAGTTACTATGTAATAACACAGTTATGTTAAATATTGCTGCTTTTTGACCAAGTATTCAAACATTCATTCTTGAATGTCCCAATTAAGCCTCACAATACCCCTGAAAGGTAAGATATATATGGCTTTGCTCACCATTGAACGGCATTCATCTCTAGAATGGAATTCAGCAGTTTTTTAATAGCATGCACAAACATTGCTCAGCTGTTTAACAGTAATGAAATAGCTGTAAGGCAGTATGTGTGTCGGCGGCGATCGCTCGAGGTCGAGGATGATCTTTCACAGGTGTTGATTTTTCATGGGTTCTTTGATGACTGAGGAGTCCGAACCTTGAGCTACAAGCTCATTAGCAGATGTTGCAGGTGGTGTTTGAAGGGGTTGGGCTGCGATTGCTGCATGCCCAATGGCCTGTGATGGGATGTTAGATGGGGTGGGATCTGAGTTACTACAGAGAATTCTTTCCTGAGTGCTGGCTGGTGAGTCTTGCCCACATGCTCAGAGTTTAACTGATCACCATATTTGGGGTCGGGAAGGAATTTCCCTCCAGGGCAGATTGGCAGAGGCCCTGGAGGTTTTTCACCTTCCTCTGCAGCATGGGGCATGGGTCACTAGCTGGAGGATTCTCTGCAGCTTGAGGTCTTCAAACCACAATTTGAGGACTCCAGTAACTCAGAGATAGGTTAGGGGTTTGTTACAGGAGTGGGTGGGTGAGATTCTGTGTCCTGCATTGTGCAGGAGGTCAGACTAGATGATCATAATGGTCCCTTCTGACCTTAAAGTCTATGAGTCTGTAATTCCCTGGATTGTCCTTATTCCCTGTTTTATAGATAGATACTATATTTTCCCTTTTCTCTCCTGTCCTCCACAAGTTCTCAAAGAAAATCGCTAATGGCTCAGAAATGTCTTCAGCCAGTTAGTAAAGTATTCTAGGCTGTATTTAATCAGGCCCTACTGACTTGATGACATCTAACTTGTTTAAATAATTCTTAACTTGTTCTATCCCTATTTTTAGCCTTAGATTCTACCCCATTTATGCTGAGGTTCACTGTGTTCGTTGCCCAGTCATTGCTAACCTTTTTGGTGAAAAATGAAACAAAAAAGGCATTTAACACTGCTGAGCCATTGCTGACTTTTCTGTTATCATCTTTCCTTCCTCACTGAGTAATGGCTGAAAAGCCTATCCTGTCCCCAAGTCTTCCTCTTGCTTCTAATGTATTTGTAAAACATTTTATTTTTCTCTTGATATCCCTGAGTAGTTTAATCTTGACATTTCTAATCTTGTCCCTAAATGCTTGTGTTGATTTTTTTTTTACATTCATCCTTCGTAATTTGACCTAACTTTCCCTTTTTTGTATGACTCTTTTTTGAGTTTCAGGTCATTGAAGACCTCCAGGTTAAGTCAGGATGATGTTTTACCATACTCCCCATCATTCCTATGCATTGGGATAGTTTGCTTTTGTGCTCTTAGTAATGTATGTCTAAAAAACTGCAAATCCCCTAGCTCTTTTTTCCCTTAGATTTGCTTCCCACAGGATCTTACCTACCACTTCTCTCAGTTTGCTAAAGTCTGCCTTCTTGGATTCCATTGTCTTTATTCTGCTGTTTCCCCTCCTACCATTCCTAAGAATCTTGACCTCTATCATTTAATGATCACTTCCACCTGAGCTGCCATTCCCCTTCAAATTCTCAACCAGCCCCTCCTCCCGATTTGTCAGAATCAAATCAGAACAACCTTCCCGCAGTTGCTTTCTCCACCTTCTCTAACAAAAAAGTTGTCTCCAATGCATTCCAAGAACTTGTTGGATAATCTGTGCCCTGCTGTATTGTTTTCCCAACAGATGTCTGGGTAGCTAAAGTCCTATGCCTTGGATTATTTTATTAGTTGTTTAAAAAAAAAAGCCTCATCCACCTTTTCTTCCTCCTGGTGAGGTGGTTTTCAGTAGATTCCTACCATGACATCACCCTTGGTTTTTTTAAAATCCTTTTTATCCTTACCCAGAGACTTTTAACAGGTCTGCCTCTCACTTCTATCTTGACCTCAGTGCAAATGTATATGTCTTTGATATACAAGGCAACACCTCCTCCTCCCTGCCTGTCATTCCTCAGCAAGCTGTACCCTTCTATATCAATATTGCAATCAAATGCCAATTATGTTCTAATTGTGATTATGCACTGATATTTCTAGTTCTTCCTGTTTATTCCCCATATTTCTTGCGTTAGTATACAGACCTAGAATCATAGAATATTAGGGTTGGAAGAGACCTCAGGAGGTCATCTAGTCCAACCCCCTGCTCAAAGCAGATATCTAAGTGTTCATTAGATTTCTCCCTCATGTTCCCTCTTGTCTCTCCTTTTTCCCCTCCTGTGATTGCTCATGTTCCCGCAGATTCCAACCCTTCACCCAGGTCTCCGTGTTCTAGACTGACCTGTGAGGTTTTGTCTCCTGCCCCTATTGAACTTAATTTAGAGCCAGTTTCACAAGGTGAGCCAGTCTGTTTCCAAAGATACTCTTCCCGTTCCTTGATAGGTGGATCCCATCTCTGCTCTGCAGCCCTTCTTCTTGGAACAGCATCCCATGGTCGAGGAAGCCGAAGCTCTTCTGGCAACACCATCTGCACAGCCATGAGTTCACCTCTAGGATGTGTCTGTCTGTTCCTACCTTTGACTGGAAAGATCGATGAGAACATTTCCCTCACCCAGAGCCCTGTAAACACGTCTGATCTGTTCAGGGTCACACCTCACAGTATTATTACTACTCACGGGGGTGAGTATGGGGAAGTGGTCAAAGAGGCGGATGATCATCAGCAATCCTTTTTATAATGTCTTGAATACTGGCCCCTGGTAAGCAGCATACCTCCTGGGATGCCAGGTCAGGCTGGCAGATGGATGCCTCCATTCACCAGTTTCTAGACCAACATAGTGAAATTGGCAAAACTTTTTTGTGTGTAGAAGAGTCCTTTCTAAATTGAGATAACCAGCTGGCAGACACAATATTGACCTTCCTTTTATAGAGAATGGGGAGAAATGCTGTCCTCTTTTAAATATCTCTTTAAAACTTCTACTCTGAAGCTTACTCATCATTGCAATGCCTAGTGGGTGTCCTGATGGTACTTGGGCTAAACAGGATTATTTCTAGAACTAGTTTGAATTTTTATTTCAGATCTGACTATTTTTCAAAGACTATCAAAAATAATGTTGAAAAAAATTCAATCAAGTATTTTTTCCCCTGGGTTTTGACCAGCTTTTTTCAATTTGTTGACATTTCAGATTTTGAATTCTTAGGGAAGCGTGTAGAGGAAAATGTTCAAGATTTTTCCCCTGACCAACTCTAATTCTTTGCATTTTCTTTCCCACTCCATTTATTTGTTGTATCCAAGTATTGTAGTGTTATCACGTGTATAGATTGCAAGTTCCTTGGGGCAAGGGCTGCTCTTTTGTGGTGTGTGTGTGGTGGGGGGAAGCACTTCACGCCGTGGAGTTTCTAGTCCATACAATAAAACATCTAAGCTTCTCTTTTGCATATTAATACAAAGCCTCGAGTTCTAGCCCATGTATGGCTGTACCTCTCTCGATCTTTCTTCTGTGTTTATGATCACTGACAATTGAGGCAACTTTGTAAAAACACGATGAGATGGCACCTTTGAATAATCACAGAACTGTAGGACTGGAAGGGACCTCAATAGGTCATCTAGTCCAGTCCCCTGCACCAAAGACAGGAATAAGTAATACACCTCTACCCTGATATAACGCCACTTGATATAACACAAATTAGGATATAACACGGTAAAGCAATGCTCCAGGAGAGGGGGGGGGGACTGCGCACTCAGCGGATCAAAGCAAGTTTGATATAACATGGTTTCACCTATACGCGGTAAGATTTTTTGGCTCCCGAGGGCAGCATTATATTGGCATAGAGGTGTAACTGGAGCATTCTGACCGGTGTTTGTCTAACCTGTTCTAATAAATCTTCTTAAAATGCCCACTTTTGCATCTATCCTGCTGTTTGATTCCTTAAGAGTATTTAAAACAGCTTTTGACCAAGGCTAATAATCTGCATCCATTTTTGTTGCTTGTTAAAATGCAGTGGACAAGCCCCATTCTGCTTGCGGCAGGCTGATCTAACCAAACAAGTGAAGCCTCTGCAGAGAGGGATCTGTTTGCAGACAGGTTCAGACAATGTGGTTGGGAAACAAAAGTCTTTTTCACAGAGAGAACATTTTCTTCCCTATTGTTGATCAAGAGTTTGACATAAATTGGCTTTAATCCTGCCTCCCGCTCAGCAAAAGACAACAACACAGAAATAAAGGCATTGCTCAAACTACAGCTAAGCTGCTCCTTTGTAGTCAGGTGCAGCAGTCTGTCTCCTTTGTGTCCCATTTCCTTCTCCCATTTCGAACTTCCTTCAGCTGCTTGCCAGTGAGCTTCTCTGGTGCAAGCCATTAGCTACTGATTGCCCTTGGTAAGCTAGTCTGCCTCATTATCTCCAGCCTTCCTGCCCTCCAGAGACTTCCCTGTTTGTTAGTGAAAGGTTTAGGCCCAAACACCTCATCACAAAGGCTTGGCTAGGCATAACACAGATGTTTGTTACCCCAGCTTGCAGATGTAATTCTCTTCTTTTTTTTCTACAGACTACTTCTCTGCATGTGAACCCATAGAAACAAACTATAGTGCCATTTACTGACATCCTCTGATACTGCATATGTCAATCACATAGATTGCTTTTGTAAAGTATATAGCTACATTAACTAGCTGCATTTGGTTATAAGAATAAATCTATCTCAGGTACTTATCTGCCCCCCGTTAACATAGTATCTGAGAACTTTACAATGTTTAATGTGTTTATTCTTCCAACACACTCGTGAGGTTTTTTCCACAGATTCCAAAGCCAGAAAGGAGCAGTGTGACCATCTAGTCTGACCTCCTATAGAACAAAGAACATAGAACTTCCTCCAAACAAGTTCTAGAGCAGATCTTTTAGAAAAAAATCCACACTTGATTTAAAAAATTGTCAGTGATGGAGAATCCATCACGACCCTTGGTAAATTGTTCCAATGATTAATTACTTTCATCATTAAAAATGTATGCCTTATTTCCAGTCTGATTTTGTCTAGCTTCAACTTCCAGCCACTGGCTCATGTTATACCTTTCTCTGCTTTTATTAAATGTTTTTTCCACATGTAAATACTTACGGACTGTAATTAAGTTACCCCTTAGCCTTCTCTTTGTGAAACTAAATAGATTAAGTTCTTGGAGTTTATCACTATAAGGCATGTTTTATAATCCTTCATCATTCTCATGACTCTTTGAACCCTTTCCTATTTATCAACATCCTTCTTGATTTGTGGGCACCAGAATAAGAAAATAAATTATTCTCATTTCATCCATTGGGAATAGAGGCCCAGGGAGACTAAGTGACTTGCCCAAAGTCACATAAGAAGTATGGGGTAGAACAGGGATCTCTGGAGTCTTAGCTTATCACCCTAACCCCTGGACTATCATTCTTCTAGGTAGCTCGTCTAATGAGTTAATAGCTCATGCATATCACTTTGAACTGTACTTCTTTCAATGTTCTGAAAGCCGACAGCACCTCCTAACTGGCCATCAATAGACAAGAAGCTTGTAGACTGGTTTCTGCAAAGAAAAACAGGGGCTTGTCTTGACTCTCACTGTTGTTAAGTGCTGAAGTTGTCCTCTTTCCAGTGTTTACTGATGTTCTGAAATGCATTCTGATTAATGTGCCCGAAGCTGCCAAAACGAAAATGATCCAAGCTGCTACTACAAGGTGCAATTCCAACTATGTACTAGTGCACAGAGTAAAGGCTGTACAGGAATATTAACTATTGCTGACACAGAAATACTGTCTCCAAACATGTTCTCATTCTAAATAATGTTTTCTGTCTGTTTGATGCTGCAAAAAGTCTTACATAGTAAACCCTTACATCCATATAATATCCCTGTTTTACAATGTTATCAATGATGAAGTGGTACTCTTGGGATGAAACTCTATCCTAGCTTTTGTTCAGTCCATTTAATCACTGATCTTCTAAGGTACTGAATATGAGAGCTAGGCAACATTTTTCGACTGAAACTTTCCTCAGTGAAAAATTCAGATTCAGCAACATAAAAAAAATCATGAATTCATATCAATTTTGCTAAATCGCATCTGTCAAAAAGAACGAAAAAATGTTTTTCCATTTCACTTTTTATCTTAAAATGTCCTTTAATTTTTTTTTAAAATTAAAATAATTAAAAGCTGAAAAATTAAATGAAATGTTTAATTGGAATCAAAACAATTTTTTTCAACTTTTCCAGTGCAGCAAAAATTTTGAATTTTTTGTAATTCAATCCTAACTAAAATCTTTTTTTCTGATTTTTAGATTTGCCAATGAACTGAAAAGATGTGTTATTTGCCCAGCTCTACTGAGCATCTTCTGAAAAGTCTTGAGTGAGCACTTTCAGTGTCCATTGGTTGAGGTTGCTTAGCTCCTTAGAAGCTCTGGGGATTTAATTCAAAGTCCTTGCAAACCAGCGGAAAGATTCCCATTGATTTCGGCTGTGGTTGGATCAGACAATAAGAGATTTGTTCCCCTATCATATTCATGACTGTAACATCACTCATTGATATAAGATGAGCGTTCCCTTTTCTCCTAAAGTAGCATCAAATATCAGGTCTATAGAGGCATCTGCATACAATCTTGCTGGTTTCCTTCCCCTTGTGTCTTCATTTTACCACCAAGAATCATGTGATGGGCTAAAGCTTTGGCCCTCTGTATGAGAGAGAGCGCACCTTTAAAGATCACGTGAATACTCAGAGCATTGATTCAAGCAAAACTGTCTCTCCCCTTCTTTCCCCCTTTGCCCCCAAGGTTGGTTATAATGGCAGTGAGCTGGGAGGCAGTATTCTCAGTGGGTAGGGCAACTGCCTAAAAGTAAGTTACCTGGGTTCTTGTGCCTGGCTCTGTCACTGACTGACTGCATAAGCTAGGCTGAGGCACTTTTAACTTTTTTTCCTATCTGTAAAATTGGGATAGCAAGAGAAAAGTATAAGATGCTTTGAGAGCTATGGCGGAGAAGTGTAAATATGATTAAATACAGCATACTAACTACTGTTTTTCTGGCTAGTTTAACAGGCAGCTGCATAATGTAGAGGGATTAATTAGGAACTCTTTCAGGGCCTGTGATTTTACTGACTGTTAGCATAGGTGAGCACAGGCCAGAGATGCCAGTCAGCCGAAGCGTCGCTCTATTTGTTGTGAAGTCAGTGGAACAACTCCACAGTGAAGGGTTAAGCCAGCTCCTAAAGTCGGTTCAATACTGATCCAGCCTCAAACTTTCTTTACAGACAATGGGGAGTCATTATAATGAAGGTTTAGGCTGGAATTTTCAAAGGGATTTTGGTTCCTAAAGATGAAGGTAGGTGCTGAGTGATATTTTCAAAAGCAGCTTAGATGCCTAAATCCCATTGGAACCAATGGTGCATTGAATATGTTCTATTGAAAATTCCATTGACTGCCTATTTGCATTTTTAGGCACCTGAATACTTTTGAAAATCTCCCCTGAGGTGCTCAATTCCCATTGACTTTCAATGGAGTTTAGATCATGAAGGCAATTAGCCTCCTCTGAAAAAGCCAGCCTTACTGCACATCTGTTGTTTTAGCCTTCTTTGGTTATGATGATGACGATCATGTATTAGTCATAATACAGGAGCACCTACGCCTCAAGGAAGGATCATGGCCCCATTGTGCTAGGCACTGTATAAACCAATACAAAAGTCAGTCCCAGCCTCAGGGAGCTCATTACCTTTCATTTCAAAGTTTCCTGAGCTGCATCTGGTATTTCAAAGTATTATCTTGGTTAGGGAAGTGTACTGGAAATGAAACGGCTGGTTCAAAGCATGATTGACAGGCATGTTAAATCGGATGGCTCGAGATGCTTTATTTTTATGACACTCCTGGGTCCATGAATCAGGACCTCATAGCTACCATGTGGCTAGCTAGATGCACACACACAATAAAATCATCATCATTCTGGAAGTTCAGTCATGCATGCGTGCCAGAAGAGCTGCTTGCACAGCAGGAGCATGTTCTTGTAGAACATTTGACACAGCAGGATCAGCAGCAGCGGGCTTCAGTCTATGCCAGGCCCCTGTATATCTCACAGTAGCAGTCCTGTTACACAGGAGCTCAAAATTAGAAACCTCAACTTTATGAAATACTCTTTCCTAAGTTGCTTCTCTTCCAATAATGAGCAGTCCGTTTTTTTTTGGCAATACAGCAAATGAAATCAACCACTTGCACAGACGAGTAGGATCGTGATCTATTAGCATACCAGAGGGAGGACGGCCGAAGAATTCAGACCTAGCCCGATCTTCCAGAAATGTCATTACATAGAGAGGATCAGTGCTGTTATTGCAGGTAACAGTGTTTACTCATTGTGGCAATGGCTCATGGTAACATTGCTCATTGCAAGATCTTGTAGGAAACCAATCACACAGTGTAGTGCAAAGAACACAGAGAAGAAGGATTAGAGTCGCAAGGTGAGACATAGAATTCACCAGGAGAGTGAGTGGCTTAGGTGGAACCATAGTTTATTAAGCACATTTTATACTAATGAAATTACTGTGGTTATTGTCAAGTTCATTAACAGTAGCTAAACCATGTGGCCTTAAATGTAATAGCTTACAGACCACAGAACCAGTTAGCACGTATTATATAAGTGACATGGAAATTTTAACCATATTATTCATGTGTATAAGTTTACATACCCTGAGTGATGGACTATTAATGATGGTATTTTTTTCTAAAACTGGGAGTTTAACCCCAGATTCCTGGTCAGATGACAATATGAGTAACTACATTCTGCCTTATAAGGGTGATGTGTTGAGAACTATACTTACCCAAAGTAGTAATTTACTCTACAAGTAGACTTATCGATTTGAGTAAATAACTACTCAGCGTCAGTATAGGTATTTGTATCTGGTCCTAGAATATCCTCTGACTATAGTATTCCTCACTCCCTGGACTAAACTGGTATTTAGTATTCCTTGTGCTCTTAAACACCATCATTGCTCCTACCTAGAGCTGGTTGCAGTAGTTTCTGTTTTCAAACAATTTTTTTTATTAACCTCTGAAATTTTGTGAAATTCTGAGTTTTTAAAAACAAAATATACATTCTGGAGCTATCACTTCTTGAGTAAGTCCCTCTTAAGCATGCTTTGGAGTTATAAACTTGGGAGACAGGTGAGTTGGGGTCACAAATCCCTCTAAAGAGAACCCAGTTGACCATTTTGAATGGTTCATCTAGAGAGTGTACCTTTCCCCAGGATAAAATACAGTGAAATTATTGTTTTTAACTTCTGTTTGTGTTCCTTGTTTTCTTGATGTTCTTCTTCTGCCAGCCTTCCTAGGATAAGTAACCAAAGCTTACAAATGTAATTGATCATTACACTGTCCCTGAGGATATGTCAGTTGCTGTAGTTTAACAAAATGTCAGTTGTGGAATAGACAGTCATTAGAAAGAATATAATGAGTCATTAATCTTGATCAGCAATACAGCCTGAAGGGCGGGGAAGAGAGGGGATTTTGCAGGCAGCTCATGATTTGATTGCAGCCTCTTCCAAACCTGAAAACTAAAGAATTATTATTCCTTTTTGTTTTCAGGGAATGGGGTGAGTTGGAGGAATGGTGTGTGTGTGTGTGTGTGTGTGCGTGCGTGTGCGTGTGTGATATGTTGCATGCACATAATCTGCTATAGACAGCAAGGAGTTTCAGATATTAATTCGGAGCATTGCTTTATCTCCTAACAGAAATGCACTGCTTCTTTCTTTCTTTCTTTCTTTCTTTCTTTCTTTGAAAATCATAATAAGGTAAAAATTCTGCCCAATGAATGGAGTCTTAGGTATATGACTCTGAATAGCATTAATGAGAATCCTGTGCCTAAACTGTCATACACTGCTCTGGAGATGTGCCCCCTCTCTGTCAATGCACAGATTTTAATGAAATGCCACGTAAGAGAATTTCAGTCTAGTATGAATCATTTTTCTATAACATTTTCAGGGCAAATTTAACACCAAAATGATTTGGGTTGAAGAGTCTAGAAAATGAACCTTTCAAATGGACAGTATTTCCTAAGCAGCTATAAATTAGGACAAATGGAACAGTAGGTCATGTAGCTTCATAAACAGCTTTATTTCCCAGATGCAGAAGCAGAAGTTACAATAATTACTCTTAACCTTTACAAAAGGAGTTTCAGAATCTATCTTTTGAACAGTTCTCTAATTTTTTCCCCTGTGAGTAGTTCAGGAAGTATATTAAGCCAATTTACCCGATTTATCTGATTAAATAATTGCTGTTTAGGAATAAGTTTTGTTTGAATGAAGGTGTGCCTGATGACACAGTTACAAGTTGATCTTATTTGGTGTCTATAAAATAGCCAATATCTAAATGTTGGTTATTTGTTAAATGTTAGCTAAAATGTTTCTATTAACATTAAACATCTGAACGTTTAAAAATGTGCTTTCTCTGTCCAAATGTGGCCTCCGACTCCTTGTTTCATTTTCATTAACCAAGGCTTGACATGGAAACTAGCTGTCTGCAAAGCGCCTGGCTGACTGGTACTAGGACAATCCAAAGTATGTTGCTGGTTCCAAATGCAAAAGAAGATTTAATGGGTTTTCCAATTATTCTAAATTTATGCACTGCTTCTTTGGAGGCACTAACAGGACTAGCTATTTAAGGCTGTGCTGATGTTAGCAGTGTGAATCAGCAAACGTATTTACCCCGATATGACTCTAGTGGTATTATTTATTATTTGTATCACTGTAGCACTTACCAGCCCTAGTCATGGGCCAGGACTCTATTGTCCTAGGTGCTTTACAAACACAGGACAAAAAGATGTGATTTGAGCCAGAGTCTGGGAGTCAGGAATCCTGGGTTTTATTCCCAGCTTACCCATTGCCTGGATGGTGCCTGACTTTATATAAATGGCTGTCACTCTGTTTCTCCACCCAACACTCCAAAGGGATAGTTGCTGGGTTTTGTGGGTTGCTACTAATGATCATATACAAGGGTGTAATTTATTTCAGACACTAATATTTGCAGCTACTTTTGTATGGTTGTTAAGTTTGCAATGGTTGAGTTTCACTGGTTTCCCTTCTCAGATAGTTCTGTCCATTCATCCTCCCATCCCTCATTCATGTTTGCGAACGCAGGGGCTTACGAGATGTTTCCCCTACAAGCCACTAAATCAGAATCTGTATGACCAAAATCTTGACATGGGATGGGTTTCATAGGATTGCTGACCTGAGCAAAAATGTAAGGATCTCTGTGGGGGTTTGGTTGCTGGTAAGAAGGCATGATAAGTGCATTCAAACACCCTTCATTGAAAATCCCAGCATCTCTTTGAGGTCAGTTCCAGCTGTTGACAATTCCCAATCAAAAACCCATTGAAGTCAGCGGGCTCCCATTGACTTCATGGGCTCTGAATCAAATCATACTCTTCAGCCTTCATCACCTTCGCTACCAGTTGCAGGTACCCAAGAGCCTGATCCTAATATGCACAAAGCATCTATATCTCCCATTGACATCAGTGGGGGCTGTGAACGCTGTTTGTATTTTAGTGGTTACGTCAGGAGAACAGTATCCCTGGAGTCGGATTTTCAAAATAGCCTAAGGGATTTAGCAGCTTAAGTCCCATTGAAAGCCAGTGGGATTTGTTCTCTTAAATGGGCTATTGAAATTGTCCTTCAATGTAAATTTGAAATCATCCTTACTACCCAGCAAGGTCATAGACAGTTGTGAATAAGAAATGCTTCTTGCAACTGTATTTTGTTTTACAAACTGGTCTTTCAAAGAGAGACTCTTTATGTTGTATGTTCCAAGTAGCAAATATTTGCCCCAATATGTTACATGTCTATAGACACACTATGCAGAGCAATAAATCCTACATACTGACTAAAAGACTGTTAGAAGGGGTATCTGCTTACCCATTTCACTTCTCAGATTAAAATTCCTAATGATCTGAGTGAATAGTAACAGGCTCATAACTACTAATTTGAACATTATGTCCTTTTTATTGTCAGAAGAAGGCTCTGCAATGTGAGTATTATCATTACATAGTGCCTAGTGTGTACCATTATGAGGTTTAGATGGCCACTGCGGGATAATAATTCAAACCTTGCCGGGACTCTAAGCTTAAGTCTATTATGCAAGTTTCTTTTGAAAGCATGAAATATGTATCTCTTACTCTCTCTCTCTCTATGTACTACATGAGCAGCAGTGTGGTATAATAGATGGAGCGGGAGATAGCAAACCTGGCTTCTAATTCCAGCTCTGGTACTGGGCTGTGAATGACCTTGGGCAACACATTTTATTTCTCTGAGCTCCTGTTTTCCCACCGTTTATCTCTTATCTTGTGTAGCTCTTCAGGGCAGGGACTGTCTCTTACTCTGTGTTTGTAATAGAGCTGGGCAGGAAACGATTTTCCCATCCTGTGAAAATATTGAAAATGTCAAAAAATGTCCTGTTCTAACTCAGGACCTTTTGCAGTTTTTTGATGGGAGAGAACATATATCGGTATGTTCCAGCAAAAAGTCTTGGTTTTGCCGAATCGGCATTTTCTGCCAAAAAACATTTTGTCAAAAAATTCCCAAGCAACTATCGTTTGCTCCATGGGATATTCAGCTTGGTTTTGGCCTCAGATCGCTAGTATATTATGTGCAATAACATTATATAATAAGACCAATCCCTCCAGCATTTTTTCACATGGGTATTCCTCAATCTTGTGTCTGGTCTCATGAAAGTCAATGGGGCTACTTAAGTGAGTGTTTGCAAGATTAAGTACTTGTTATCTGAGATAGACCTTACCAAATATACCTGAATTCTGGGGCTATTCAGTCTGGGATCCAAATACTGTAGCTCGTTACCATCTCTAAATACATCATCTGTTAATTTGCTATCTTTTTAACTCATAGCTAAACTTTAATAGCATGATCATCACTGAGGTATACGTGTAGCTTATTTTGGCCACCCCCTACAAGGAATCTGGATAGCTGTTTCATGCATGACTCATTTAAAGATTTAATAACCCTCACCTAAAATGCTTGTCATTTCTCTAACAGATTTCATCTAGTCTTCCTTCCCTGCTCAGTTTTCATGATGTCTGGGTCCTAACTTCCATGATTTGGTAGAGTATAAGTCCCTTACTTCAGTATACAGGACCTGAATCACCACCACCTTACACCTTGTGATGCAACTTGCACCGGCACAAAGTGAATATATAAAAACACTTAATCAGAATGGTTGCATTTTGGCACAAGCCAGTAGAGAATCAGGTCAATAGCCTACAAGAAAGATTTTAATTCCTAGTTTGTTGTCTTTTAAAATGGGAACTCTGTTTAGGTATCCTGCAACATTATATATCACTGATTTCAATTTTCTTTACCTAACAAGTATCTAACCATAGGCAATGTCATTAACAGTAATAGATTTAATTGACTATGCACTAAGCAAGCTGTGCTTTACTGTGACACAGATAACAAGGGTTGGGCCTTTGACTTGTTAAACTTCTATAATGCCCTCAGACTAAGATAAATAGCAAGTTCAAGGCTGGCAGCTGGATAAATTGGTGGAGTGAAAGCTCTTAGTCTGAAATGAATAGTTATGAAGTGAGAATCACTATTAATAGTCTCCCACTGATATAATTAACCAAAGTGCAATGTTAATGGCTGACCCAGAAAGGTTATTTACCGAAAGGGTTTCTGATGTGGCAGTCAGCTCTTTTGTGAGTAATGGAATATGCATTCCAAATAAGTCTCCTGCTTCTTTACACTGCCACTTTCAGTGAGTGCATTCAATAAATATGAAACTACTCATAACAGATAGGGACATGTGACCATAGAGCTGGAAGTGGTTTTTTTTGCAATAACTTGTAATTTCTCCCCCTCAGATTTCTTTAAAAAAACATAAACTCTGACAACGTGATGATTTTGGACAGGAAACAAAAACACGTGTTGGATGATCTGTTTCCTAATGAATTAGCATTTTTGCAAGACGATGTAACTGTGGATTTGTAAATCCCTGTGCACCTGTTGCTCTTTTTCTTGGTAGGGGAGGGTACTTTGAAATCTAATATTGGAGCGACGTGTTTTCACAATGTCTCAAAATCAGGTTTCCATTGTATTGTGCACCAAAATGTTTCAGATCAACATGTCTGCTCAATATCCCAATTCAGCAGTGAGGTAATTTATATTGGACCGTTATCTGCTAAATCTGTAACTTGCTGATAGGAAATGTGACTGACAGCTAATCTTTACCTTAATTAATAACAAAGGATTTGGGTTTGTAGAAGTGATTCTAATTGTCCTGTTGCAATTTCCCATCACAAAGACAATCAGTGCCATTGATTGTAATGTTAGATTCAATTACTTTGGAAAATTCATTAACATGTTAATTCTTAACAGATTTATAGTGGTCAGGTTTGCCTTTCATCAATGCATGGACTTGGGTCCTGGGACTTGATAGTGGCTTGGGAAACTGAGAAAGAGTTTATAGTAGAAAAACTTATTTTTCAGACTGGAATAATGGGGAAAACATTTGTCATCAGTTTATGTCATCAGCTGTAAGCTAGCTCTTAACTGTTGGCCAAAAAGTCAATGTAGAATAAGATGCTGTATGATTTAGCAGGGCCATTGACCATGAGAAAAGCTGACGAGGGATAGAATTTGGGAAATATACATAACATCCGTGCAAAGCCATCAGCTCAAAAGTACGGATGGAAAACCTGAGAAATTTGGAAGGTAAAAGCCCATCTAAACTCTTGGGGACAGATTCTCATACCCTTACTCATGTGGCATAGTACGTTACTCCATGGGTGGTCTCAATGAAGCCAATGCAACCAGTCAGAGACTAAGGCACAACTAACGTGTTAGGTTAAAGTCTTGACCATGATGCTTGGCACAAGGAAGAATTGCTTGAACTTTTTCTGATGTTCTCATTTTGTGTCTCCTGCAGTGTTTTATATTTTTCTTAGGCGCACAAAAATTGCTACGACTCGACTCTCTGATGTTGCTCTCCTGAGAAAGTAAGAGAGCTCCCCTTTCCATGTTTGATGTCATTCTTACTCCTCTTTCTACCACAGACTCTGACACCAGTTGTGAAGAGACATTACCGCTCTGTCCTTTTGTTTGATATAGACTCTTTTTTGAAAATTCAAAGAGAAGAAAGCCTTTTAAAATTGTCTCTGCAAACAGTGGGTAGAGGATAGGGCAGCCCAGAGTCAAGGAATGCTCCCCAGTTCTGGAGTTGATCCTTCGGGGTTAATTTCGAGGGTAGATTTTTATGTCATTGCAGGAGATATTAGGTAGGTTCATAATGATGGTTCGTGCTGATATCTGACAATGGCTCCAAACAAAACATGGAAGAGCTCAAGCAGAGATAGGGGAAAGCCATTTGTCCAAGGAACGCTGTGAGAGAACACGTTTCAGCATCCTTTCAGACCTGAATGCAGAGCCAGAGATTGCACAGCTAAGGCAGAAGGAGGTTTCTTCCACTCCCAAGAACTTAGCGGCAATTTTCATTTTCTTGTTGCCATTTGCTGTACTTTTATTCTTCTCCTTGGTTGCCTTTGCCAGTGTTTTTCTTCTTTCCATCCGCTTTCATCGAGGTGGGAGATAAGTTTTTTTTCTGAAAGCCTCTTTGCATGGGGGTCCCACAAATGCCATATCAACTGGACACTCACTCCACACCAGTGACCTGGAGAGGGGCTGACCACACATATCCCCCACTGAGTTCAATGGGAGTTGGCTTTCTCCTCACTTCTCAGGATGCATTTCTCAATGTACTTCCTCCAAAAGGAATGATGTCAGAGAGCTAGCGAATCATTTGAGGCCTAGTAACATAAATCCTAGGAGCAAAGCCTTAGTACATTTAGGAGTATCATTGGCAATATGGTGGTTACTCAACAGCACATTATTTTTCAATAAGTATCTTGGAATAATTCTTCTCAGAGAGCTCCCTGTACATTCTGTAAGTTGGTCTGTGAAAAAAAAAACTGGGCAAAAGTCTGCTGTGAGAATGGCCATGAGTCTGCTGCTGTGCATAAAAGAGGACTTGGAAGGCAGCAAGATACACCATTACTCTATATCTTCTTTCATATATTACTTCAGGTTGATGCTCATACTTTAACAGATGTAGAAGGGTCCATGAACTACTACTTATGTGCCTGAAAATAGCATCAGAAGATTCTCCATGGGGAATCCCATTTACTTGCTGCTGCCTCCACTAAATACAGTGGCAAAACTTCAGTTCACTTCAAGTGGAAAGGCTCCTGATTTTTCAGAAGTAACCTTCTATAGTGCTGTTATGGTCAGAAAAATGACTGGGTAAAACCAGAACTGTCTTATTCATCAAGTCTGTCCCCTGTATGTATCCCAGGTCCTTACTTCAGCGAAAGTGGACCTGGTTCTCCTGTCTTGTATACTGGTGAAAATGAGGAGTAACTCAGTGGAATTACACTAGTGTAAAAATGGTGGAAGAAGAGGATCAGAACCATAAATATGGTTTTTACTCCTATTTGCACTAGAGGCAATAGCTATGGAGAAGCAGGATCCTACGTGAATCATCAACATCAATATTTATTTCTGGTACTGATGCACTATTCTCATTATTATTTTTTTGCTTATGGTTGGGCCGACTTTGTGCAACACCTTCCAGACATTCCAGAGGGGATGGTGCCTTGCCCTATAGTACTCCCAGTTTAAAGAAGGTGAGCAAAAAAGAAGCCAGCTCAGGTCTCAGGCTGAGTTTATGGCACTGGCATTTAGAAAGAGCATCATTTTTACTTGCAGGTGAAGCAAAATAGATATGGAATCAAGAAGCAACATTAAACCTGCAAGTCTATAATTTCTGCAAAGCAGCCTTTTTAGAACTGTAATAGAATGCCCTAACCCAGCATGTGGGCATTGGAAATGGCATGAAAACAGGAAAGCTTGTTTGCCTGCCTGGGTGTCACTTCGCATGTGCAAACATGGGATTTGATAGTGTTACTAAGATATCCATGAGTTGACCTCCAGTAGTAGGCTTGTGTGTGTTACGGAATCCCCCAACTTCATAATGCTGGGAGGTAGGAGAGAAAGGGGAACTCTGATCCAGCCTTTCAGAGCTCTGATGTTGGGGTAGTAATAAAACCCAGGGTGGGACAAGGTAAGCTTTATTAACAAGGAGTGGCCTGTGCTCACCAAGACCTCTTTGTGGTCCCCAGTGGCAGCATGCCTTGTCACAGTGACTCACATCACTCTCCAAAATAGTCCATCCCAAATGCAGTGCTTATGTCTCATTGTCAAGTGCAATATGAAAACCAGGAGGAATTTTCAGTTAACAAATCCCATTTCCTACCTAGTGACTTGTCAGGTTTGAAAGGTGCACTCTGCACTAGGCAGGGAGACTGGTATGTATACTACTAATATCACCGAAATGTCTGAATCTGCCACATTTCTAGTGACTGCATTGCACAAAAAACAGTATATGATTAATTTACTTACCAGGGGCCAGCATTACAAAGGGATTAAGGTGCTTAAAGATGCAGGTGGGTACCTAATGGAATTCTCAAAAATGCCTGAGCAATTAAAGTGCCTAAATCCCATTGCAGTAGGAGTTAGATATCTAACCTACTTAAGTGCCTATAGTGGGATTTTCAAGCACCAGTATACCTGCAATTTTTAGGTGTCCGAATACCTTTGTAAATCTGGCCTTAGATCCTTTGGAATTTCATGCAGTTATTGTTAGCATAGCTGTACAACACACAGCTTCAAAATAATAACCAATGGAAACAACATGTGTAAGGCTTGATCCTTAGCTGATGTTACACTAGCATGGCTCAGTGGCCCACAGCTCAGAACCAGAAATCCAATAATAATATTGCATATGTTTTAAATAATTTCAAATTCCTCATGTTTAACTTCTGTACTCAGGAATAATAGGAACCAAGTATGCAGCATAGTGACTGAAATGTTTTTGTCAATGAAGCGTATGATTTTATTTAGGTGTAAACATCTTCTTGAAAGGAAAAAAAAGGACCCCAAGATGGGGTGCATCAAGACACAGTGCAGTACTTGGGCATCTGGAAAAAAAAAAGACATCAATTTCACCGTATCGTAAAGTATCTGCCTGGGAAATCTGCAGGGCTATTTCTATATTTAGTGCCGCTCTGGATCTCTGTTCCTTTCAATGAATCACTGCAGATGTCTTGAAACAGTGAAGAAGAGTGCACTTGAACTAAGGGTACCTTAGGGCTTTCATTAGCTTTGCCACCAATGTCTCTTCAGCAGCATCCACTAATGTTGTTTTCACAATAAATGAGAGCTAGCCCTGACACCTGGTTTTAATGATGTAGCCCGTAGGTATTGGATCTCTATTCTTACAATGGGTAGAAATTCCTAAATGGCTTGCAACTGGATCATTTACCATCTGCGTCTAGATTTGTTTCTTCCCACAATTATTGTGGCAAGAGTGTAAATACAGATGTTTTGTCCATGTGGCAGGTATCCTTAAAGTGTGATTATGCTGCATTGTTTAGTTAGCCTCCAAACGTTCACATGCAGGAGCAGTAGGGCTTAGGAATTTTCTTCTAGTAGAGAAAATGGAGAGATGTGAAAACTTGGGGTGAAATCTTGGCCCCATTGATGTCAACGGCAAAACTCTTATTGACTTCAGTGGGGCCAGGATATCATCATGGGAGAGTAGAATTGTAGGAGAACCAGAGCCCTAATTGAGGGAAGGTGTAAATGGAGCAATCGAAATGTCATTCTGTGATCCATTTGATATCAGCTCTTATAACTAATCTTCTAAATTCTATCAATAAACAATCCCTAACTCTGGTAGACAACATCCCAAATTCACCCAGTGACATTGCAGATGTGGCATCATTTGGGAGTCAAATCGAAGTCAACAACACAATCGGGAATTAATTAATATAAATAAAGAGAAGGGGCCTGATTCTTCACTGTTTTGCTTGTTGTGTCATCAGGAACATCTGTGAAGAGACAGTGTAAAATGGTGCTACTTTGATTTGGATTTGAATGCTGATGAGGTAACTTTTGATCCAAGACCAAGATCAAATCTTTAGGCCATTGTTTGTTTGGAGTAGCAAACATGAAAAACATTATTTGTTTTTTAGTACCAGGTAAATTTTATCAAATTACCCAGAATAATTTTGGTGGTACCCGCAAGTATCCTTGGCGGGCCAAGTACTATATATTAGCTCATCCTCATTCAAAACTTTTCTCATCCTTTCCTTCACCTGTCTAATCGCCAAGATAACCCACTAGTTATCAATGGATTTGTCCTGTTAGGAGAGAAACTTGCCTTGTAACTTTCAACTTGCTACAAAGAGTCTAGACACAAAGCATTATACCAAATGCAATTGAAGGTCTTGCTGTAGCCAGAGGCAGTAGTAATATTGGTAGGATCATTGTATAAATACAATATGTTAGATCCAGGCTGTCATTGTGTAGGGGTTGCCAGATCAGTAGGGAATGTGTAATAGTGAGCATGCTAGCACAAGGCCAGTTTCATCTTGTTATGGTATCCAGATCACACAGCAACTATTCAAATTAAAAGGAAGCATTTGAGCCATTACTTTTAGCACTCAATTGCGTTATATCAAGGATTTCAGGCCACCTGCCACCTCATCTGAATAAATTGCAGACATGGAAGTCTGCCATGTATCAGGATCCTTTTTGTGGTTTTTGCAAAGTAGCATAGTATGAGAAGTGGGACAGGAGATAGAGGGTCAGGTTTCGGGAGGGAAAATATATGGAGATATATCTATCTCATAGAGCTTGAAGGGACCCTGAAAGCTGAATGAGTCTATCCCCATGCCTTCACTAGCAGGACCAAGTACTGATTTTGCCCCAGATCCATAAGTGGCCCCCTCAAGGATTGAGCTCACAATGCTGGGTTTAGTAGGCCAACGCTATTCCTCCCCATGTGAAAACTCACCCATGTGAGACCCTCAAGATGCCAAGAGTTCTGGAAAGCATAAGGACAGGGAGTAATTCTGAGGCTTCAAAGAGATTCTAGAGATAGGCCAAGTTGCCAGATTTGGAAACCAGTGAAAGAAGATAGAAGAAGTAAAATCAAGGTCCAGTTGCTCATTGAGGAAACCACATTATCTCCAGGACTACCTGCACATGGTAAAGATGAGACTCTGATTAGGCTAAGTGCTGGTAACCTCTGGTCTGTTGGTGTTTTGTGGGATTGGAAGTTAGTTAATGTTGTTGTTTGTCCATAAAAGGGTAAGATGTAGCCTGATGGGTTGATCTAGAGAAAGAAGGTGAAGTTTCAGGAGGGGAGCTATTGTGGCGTAACAGCTACAGCTCAGGAATGCAAACTGGTGGCCATGCTGCTGCCACACAAAGACAGGCCTCTCAGAATGTAGCACTGGCTCTATGCGTGGGCAACAAAAATCTTTCCTACCGCTCTGCATCATCAGTTATTGCTGATGAAACAGTAGTAGCAGTGTTGCCAATCCCAAATGTCCAAACATTGTGAGTTGGGCCCCTGGCTTCATGGCTTGGCTTAAAAATCATAGGATTTATTATTTTTAAATAAATGCTGACTTTTTTGTTTGCTTTCTGGCTTTTCTGCCTGTAGGGTGCACTCAGAACACCATTTAAGGCTTCTCTCTGCAACCATAAGATATAGAAGATTGCAATAAAAAAAAAGTTGAGACTCTCATGCAATATCATGATTCCAGCAGCTGGGGCCAAGAAAAGCTCTAAAAACTGTGAGGCTCATGAGAATTGCACTGCAGTTGGGGTATTAGAAATGATGAAGAGGAAATGGATGAAACTGAGCAAAAGAAACATTTAGGCTGGATATCCTGAAAAAAATTTCAGCAAAGTGAGCCCTTTTATATTATGGGATACATTCTTCACAGTGGTATGTAGGTAAGGAACCTTCCCGCTATCTTTAAATGTCTGTATTTCAGCCTGGGATACATCTGAAAATTTACTTTTCCATTAGGTGTTGCCCTTTATTAAGGTAAGTTTCAGTGTATGGATATTTTACCTTTTATTCTCTGTGCAGCTTGTTAAAGACCATTTAAGTGCTAACCTTTGAAAAAAAAATTCTGGAAAACTGTTTCCACATGAAGTGACAAGCTGCAGTATAGTTTTTTATTTAGTGATTAGGCCACCAACCTTGGATTTCATCCCAAATTTTTGTGTTGAACCTTAGAGGATGAATTGATGTTTCAGCTAGCTTCCTAAATTACAGGAAATTAGATTCTGATACAGTCTCTAACACAACCTGATTTTCAAGGAGTATTTAATCTTAAAGCTGAAATGTTTGCAAAGTGCTGCCGCCAGCCAATCTGTATTGCAATAGGATTGCTACAAACATTGCCATGCAAATTGTTTTAAGCCGCTGGAAGTGCAGGATTGTCATATTGCAGTAACTTCTCTCAGCTACAGGGTGGTGACCTCAAATATCCATAATAATATTTCAGTTGCGTCAATAATATATAAACCCCAGACACCTGATGAATGCATTATTTATTATTTGTATTGAAATAATAACTAGGGGCCTCAGTCAGGGTTTATTCATAGATCCATAGAGTGTAAGGCCAAAAGGGACCATTAGCTCGTCTAATCTGACCTCCTGTATATCACCAGCCATTAAGGTTAGGGTGACCAGATGTCCCTATTTTATAGGGACAGTCCTGATATTTGGGGCATTTTCTTCTGTAGGCGCCTATTACCCCCTACCCCTGTCCCAATTTTTCACACTTGCTGTCTGGTCACCCTAATTAAGGTTCACCTAGTGATCTCTGCATTGAGCCCAATGACTTGTGTTTGGCTAAAGCCTATCTTCCAGAAAGGCATCCAATGATCTGAAGACACTAAGAGATGGTGAATCCACCACTTCCTTGTGCTGGGCATAGGGAATGCACACACAGACTCAAAAGACAGTCCCTGGCCCAAAGACTTTACAATCTCAAGTTACAAACTGGCATTATAATCCAGACAGGCGGGCTGCTGTCCCTGAAAATCAATAGGGTTCTGTGCAGCTGGATTAGAATGCAGGATTGGAACCTTATACAATGGGAGGTAAAGAGATACAACAAACAGGGGGAGAGCACAAGGTAATGGGGAGACTATTATGATTAGCATGAACTAAACTTGTGATTAGTCTATACTAATAGCGTCTGATTAGAATTAAACACTTGAAAAAATTGTGGATCTGGGGGTGGAGAATATGTATTTTATTTTATTTTTTAAATATGGCTAATTTGGGGGATTTTTTGCACTGTTTTGCAAATTGTGCTTTGCACCCCCCATTACACATCCTTTTTAGTGATTCTGATAAAGATTATTTGGGGTTCCTCCTATGGATTTGCAGTATAAGCACTTAAAATTAAATTTTCAAATGTGTCCCTGTGACTTAGGAGCCTACATTCCATTTTCAGAAGTGACATGGCAAGTTACTGTGCGGCAAGTCAGGGTGTAAATCTACAGTGCAGCAGCTGCCGTGCAGTAACTGGCCATGTAGATAAGCCCTTAGCTGCTTAGGAGCCTAAGTCTCATTGAAAGTCTATGGGATTTGGGCTCCTAAATGCCTAAGTGACTCTTGAAAAAAATTATTCTAAGTCCCTAAGTCACTTTTGAAAATTTTACTCATAGGGCTTAAAACTGTGAACATTTAAGTATCAATATTTATGATATGATCAGTGCCATTGACTTCAATGAGGCAACTTATGTTAGTAAAGTTATGCACATGCTTAACTAGTAAGGACAGGCTCTTAAGCATGTGATTAATTTCCTTCACATACAAGGTGGAATTTTCAAAAACATTCAGTGTTGGCTTAACTCTTCTCCTCATCAGAGTCAATGCTAAAACTTCCACTGACTCCAATGAGAGCAGAACTCATCCAATGCTAAGCGCTTTTGAAAATCCCACTGGGATTTTATATGTGTTTTATATGAACACAACAGCTTTGTGCTACTGCAATGAGAATATAGGAAACTGACTAGTTTCAAATTCCTTACTGAGTGCAATTCTAAAAGCAATCTAATGGTGAAAAATCAAGTTAGCTGTGTTTGTAAACCTCTTGTAGTTTGTAATTTGTAGTTTGTAAACTTCTTGTCATTTGTAATTTGTAGTTTGTAAACCTCTCGTCGTTTTCAGCCATCTAAGTTGTTAGATACATAGGGAAAAAAATTCTTTAAAGATATCTGACTAACCTGACAGTGTCCCTTTAATTTATTTGTTTACCTTGCAATGGGTAATTATTCTGAAAGTATCCATGTATGAACAGCTGAAAGAAGGCTCCTTTTCAACATGATAATATATGATGATTATTCTTGACATATAAAATTTAGCTCACGTTTTGTGCTGCTTCATATACCAGAAAAAGTTTCTTAAATTGCCTTTGCAGAATACTTGGTAAATTGTTTTTCAGCGCTTGATGGGCACTGGCTATGCAACCTCATAATTTGTTTACCTACATAGTTCTTTGTCTCCTTTCTCCTTTCTGCCATTAGTATTGTCTGAGTAGATTGCAGAGAGCTCATTATTAATATCAGGGAACCAATTACTGACACAGGAGTCAGTAGAACTGCTTGAGTGTGAAGAGATAATGAAGCCTGGCATTTCAAACCCAGTGACCTCATTTATCTAAGTTGCAGTGACTCATAATGGAAAAATCCAAGCAACAAACTGAGGAAATACTTGTGACAGTTGCAGAAGACTCATTTTTAAAACACACACAATTCTTCAGTGCTCCAGCCCCACTTCCGCTATCCCCACTGAGCTTCTGGAGATGATAGCAAAACTGTATTTTTGTCTGAAGAATAAAATCTCAGCCTGCTCAAATGAAATGAAAGTGCTTGCTGTAATGAACCTATGCCACTATTTTAAACTAAAGCTTCTTAGAAAGTTTCCAATGGAATTTTTTTCACCAGAAAATGATGATTCATCACAACTGAAATCATTGAATTTCCCAACCCAAAACAATTTTGAAAAAAAAAGAAAGAAAGCTTTAAAATTGTCAAAACATCTCATTTTGACTTTTTCACAATGAAAAGTTTTAGTTATTGGTTCAAAATGACATTTTATTTTGAAATTATAATTAATGTATATTAAAATTTTTTAAAATAAAACAGTTGAAATTGAAATGAAACATTTTGATTGACCTGATGCCATTTTTTTTTCAAATTATTGATTTGTGAAAAACTGGGAATTTTTACTTTTTGTCACGATTTGGGATGGGAAAAATTTCAAAATCTTTAACTGTTGCGAGACAGAAAAAAACCTTTTCCACCTTTATTTTAAAAACTCCTTATCATTTAAGAAAACCAAGTTTGGCCATGCAGCAACAGTTTGCTGAGGCATTACTCTTGGTATATTCATTTTTGACATTCCTATAGTAAATGAGAGAGCGCGTGAGAGAGAATAATAGGCATAAAACTTAGTTGCTTTACCAGGGATGGGAAACACCTATTTTCTCACCTCTGCTCTCAGTGCAGGATTATGTCCTATAGTATATACTTGAGAACTTTAAGTCCAGTTTTAAATAGCCCCAATGGGCCTTCCACTAATTCCCTTGGGACATTATTCTGCATGCTTTAGGACAGATCCATTTTCGTGCCTGTGTTATTTATGGGGTGGGTCAGATCCCAAAAGATATTTAGGTGCCTACCTCCCATGGATTTCAGCAGGCGTTAGATGCCCAAATACCTTTGAGAATCTGGACCTGAGTTAGGGTGACCAGATGTCCCAATTTTATAGGGATAATCCTGATATTTGGGGCATTGTCGTATATAGGCACCTATTACACCCCCCCACCTCGTCCCGATTTTTCCCACTTGCTGTCTGGTTACCCTAACCTGAGTGCTTTTCAGGCTTGTCTAGGGCCAGTTCAACTCAGGAACAGGGCTATTCTAACTTGTGTTCCTGCCATACTTCCTATGGGCTTGTGCCAGCAGGGAATCATCAGAGCATGGGACTGCCTTGACCACGCCTCCTCCAACCTTGACACTCCCCAGTCCCCTTCCAGCTTGCCCCTAAGATGCTCATCCCTCACCTAGAATGATCCCTTCACCCGGGATTCAGTGGCCATGGTGCAGAACTGGTATAGCAGGCTCTGCGCCCGGCATAGATGCCTTCAGCATTTGAGATATTAACCTGGGAGAACCGTACTCTATGTCAGTGCAAAGATTCCGAAAGCCAGTGCTGAATTTAGCCACAAGGGCCTGTAAGAGTGTGGTTAGAGCATTGGGCAGCCTAGTGGTTAGAGCATCTGACTTCTAGCCTCTTGCTTCCCTGGTAACCGTGCCTGGTACCTGGTCTCTGCTTGCATCTGGGCCTCGGCCCTTAAGGGAGTGTGGCAGGAGGACCCTGGCCCTCCCTCTCCACTGGGTCCTAGCCCAGGACCCTGTGTGGAGCAATGACAGCAGGCTCCTCCCAGCAGAAAGTCTAAGTCCCCTGTCCTGGGCTACTTCCTACCTATGTCCCTTCAGTCTAGGGCATGGCCCGTATAGCCCAAACAGTCTGTTGTCTCTCACCTGGAGTAACACACCCTTGTGGACTTTTCGCAGCATTCGGATGCAGCCTCAGCTCCCTCTGGATGGAGGTAGATGTAAGGTTAGAGGGGACCTAACCCCCCTATGTCCTTACAGTCAAATAGTACAGTTCACTCAGTGCTGGGTGCTCTCCATCCTCCTCAACAAGTCTCTCTAGATCAGGGATCAGTGCTTTCCCCCCAGTGGCTGTCCAGCTTGTAGTGATACGCTTCTCGTGCAGAGACAGAGCTGCCTCTCCACCACTCAGTCCCGAATCGAGCCAGGTTCTCCCCCTTTTCTTCCCCCTCCAGGCCTTGCATTGGCAGCAAGTATAGTAGGGCAGGGCTAGCTGGGCCTGTAGGTTCTCTTTAATCCTTTTCCCATTCATGTAAGTTTTCTCTGCTCCATCACAGATACCGCAATCTCCATCACCAAGACCACAAAGTACTGAGCATTCTCAATGCCTCCTGAAGTCCAAGAGACACAATATCCAATGGAAAACAGTGGGTGTTTTTGGTATTCCGCACATTACAAAATTAGGCCCTGATACATGTCATGGTGGTGACCTTTACCCTGATATTCAGCCAAAATACTCCTGACTCAATTTTATTCTGTTGCATCCAGTTATACCCACTGGGGCCATCCTAAACAGTTCTTCTCCCCCTGCACTCATTGTTTACACTCTACAACTGTTTGTGTTAGGTGAATGTGAAAGTCCATTAATAAGGCATGTACATACTCTATGAACTTCTGTTCTTGGTCTTGCTATTCTGCCACTGTTTCACTGGAATCAACAGACCGGCCCTTCTTAGAGGTCAAACACCCGAAACACTTTGACAACGAATGCGGGAAATTCAAGTGTATAAACCTGACCCCTGCCATACTCACACATGACATCAGTTAAACTGCCTGTATCACCAATTAAAGTGTATCCAAGGACTTTTAATTAATGATTTGTGAGATTTAGCCTCCAGATGATGAAGATTCACTTCTGCGCAACAGCTGTGCAAAGGTACTAATTCACACACTAAGTAGAAGTAAAACCTCCACTGGTTGGGACATGCATCATCATTTCACCTCTGATATAATGAATTGACTTCATTCTGAAGGCAGCTGGAAACTCTTAATTAAGGATACAGGAGTCTCTGAGCAATACCCTTGAGTTGTTCAGAGCAGAACAAGTGTTAATAATTGCTGGATCCATGTAACGGGGGGAGAAAAACAACTCAGTTTCATTTGGATTCATGATGTTTCTGATCAGCAAGTCTTCTTAAAAACATGGACAGCTATTGGTCTGATAAACTTTGGGTAGACAACTGAGTTTTTAGATACTTAACTCAATCTTTAAATGTCTGAGGTTTACCCATCTCCGAAAGAGATGTGCTGAAACTTACACACTTATTGACATGGCAACTTCTAAGATTATATCTTTTTTTTGTTAAAGGGAACTGACAGTTCTCCAGAGATGTGTGTTCCAAAGTAACATTTTCAGTTTTATTTTCTGAAGCTCATGTCCCACAACCAGCATGTTCCTTCTCAGGTTTGGAATAGGCTGCATAGTTATACAAACCCTGTGTCCTACATTCAGAGGACATCCCACAATGTCTTCCTAGATTTGTAACAGATTTTAGATCTAGTGTATAGTTATCTGAACTCCTTGTCCTAAAGCCTAATCTTAACCCCTATGCCTCTTGATAGGATTGAAGTAGTGTAAAGTCTGGCTCCATGAAGGAGAAATAGTTCATATTGGACAGAGTGGAAGAATGATAATTAAGGAACAGTAGAAATAGAAAAATACACATACTGTATGCACATTTTTTAAAAAGGAGACCTTGTTCAAGTCTATCAAAAACATTGTATGAGCAGTCTAAGAGTTCTGGGTCTTAGACTGCCTGTATCACCAATTAAAGTGAGGGAATTAAGGTCTGGGTCTTAAGCTGAGAAAGACAAGCACTGAGTGAGAAAGTTCCTACAGATGTCTAGGCTCTAGCAGCAAGAGCTGGTGGACTGAACAGGGACTGGGAACCAAGAACTACAGCTTTCTAGTTCCAGCTGTGAAGCCGTTTGGACAACCTTGGGCAAGCTACTTAAACTCTCTGTTCCTCAGTTCCCTTTCTTTGGGAGAATAATACCTTTCCCTCACAGGAGTGTCAGGAGGATTAATTTGTTAAAGCTTGTGCAACATTTTCACTTTCATAAAGGCAAAATATCAAAGTTATATATTTAATAAAACAAACTGTATATAAGATGGGAAGAAAACACCCATCAAGGAGTTAAAAGCATTGCAGACAGACCAAATGGAACATCAAGATGGCTCAGCTAGCAAACAATGAAATTTATCATATAGATAAGTCATTGCAGGATCAGGGCCTATGGAAGGAAGGAGGAAAGCAATGCTAGTAAATTTCACATTCAAAAGTTTCTTCTATCCTTTGTGGCTGTATCACTTTAAAAAATCATTTGAGGAAAGGCTGTTACAGATTACAGGAGATGTTTTCTGGGACAGGAGTTCTTCAGGATGACAACAGGAGAATTATAAGTAGCAGGAAACTCCAAAGAAAAGGGAAGCACAGGCATCAAAATAAGAAATGGACATATGGTGCAATCTTTTTATTTTCAGTGGATGTGAGCTACAGTAACTTTTTAAAGCCTACACCAGTAGATCCTTCAGAAGATTCATGTGAACAAGTGATAGTATAATTGTAAATTATCTCCTGTTTATTATACAGATTAAACGTGCATAGTATAATAACATGTCTGCTAACTCATGAAATTCACCTGACCTCTCCAAAGGCAGGAAATCTTTCCATACTTCATGATAAGCATTTTGGGGCAGGGACTGTCTTTTTGTTCTGACCCCAGAAAATGAGCAGTGAATGGGTCCTCCAGGCTTGCCTAGAAAGGCTGTAGGGTAGCAGCCAATCAGACCTCAGCAGGCTGAGATAAAAGGACCTGCAGGGGCTAAACACAGCAGTTGCTGGTGGGAACCAGAGGAGCAAGGATGGTGGCTTTGTTGGAGTTCAAGGGACAGCCAGAAGTTGGGGTCTGGTGGCATTGGCATTCTGTGAGGAAAAACTCCAGACCTGAGGTAAGGGTGAAGTGAAAGGGGCTACCTAGCAAGTGGCCCAGGGATTAGCAGCAGCAATGATTACAGGAAGCAGTAAGTGGCTGCTATTTATATAGTCCCCGGGTTGGAGCCTGGAATATATAAATAGCCCACCCACCACTGGCCCCAAAAAGGGGATAAGGCTTATTTTGATGCCCAAGTGTAGGGGAAGAATTAGCCCCAGGGAGAAAGCTCTGGGGACACTACTCTATACCAAGGCAGGTGGATTTAAAGCTAGCACTGAATGAGGACTGAGCCCAGAGACCGGGCAAAAGACATTACTGAGGGTAGAGGGACCCCTGATGGGGGGTTGTTTGTTCACATATTGACAGTGTGTGACTTGGCCAGAGGCCTGGGCTGCTGAAGACCACCTGAGGAGGGTGATAGCCAACACGGAGTACCAGAAAAGGAAAGAGGGCAGGTTCACACCCAGCCGATAAGAGGTGCTCTTGAGAGGTGTGTGCCCTGTCCCAGGTGGGAATGGGGAAGGGATAGTAATTGGCCTATCTCAGCACTGAACTATGACAACCATGCACTGGCTCACCTGCACCAGACAGTACGTTAGGAAAAAAGTGGTTAAGCTAAGGAGTAAGACATGTTTTGCTTGTTACTGTTTTATGGCCAACACTATCTGTGACTCTCTTAATCTAGTCACACATCTAGAATGGACTCATCTACAGATGTCTCAGAGGTAAGTACAGATGCATTTTAGAATAGTATGTTTCTTAAATCTGCTGGGAATGTCCTACCCCCCCACACCTTATCATGGTGCATTTGCTGTAGTTCAGCAAATGCACAATATTGGTATCAGTACTATCAGCACACATTGCCATCTAACAGTGTGTTTATGGAGACTGAGATAGTCCTGCATTGGTATTGTATTCTCTGAGGCAGTATATCAAGGCAGTAGAAAAATTGGCAGCAGTAGGTCATGATTTCAACAACTAAAGTTGTTCTTATTGCCTATTATGGTATGTGAATTGCTGCTACCAACCCCTTCTTGACTGTAATTTCAGATTAACCGTGTGTCCTCTGTGGCCCAAAGAGGTGACTTTTTCTTAGCAGTGCAGAGGAGATGTTTAATGACCAGTATAATCAGAAGTTGTTGCAAGGGTTCCTTTGCTATGGCCACCTGTAGTAGTCAGGTGAGAGCATCAATATGACCAAAATTGAGATGTCCAAGAAGATCAATTTGCGGCAATGCAACATCATTTTCGTGTGCATCCTATTAGAAAGTATTTTGCATAGGCTGTTCTTAATCACTTCCCTCATGCAAGCAGGATTGAATCATTCTAGCTTTTGAATAGTATATCATTTAACAAAAGGGAAAATCATGTGTATGTTTAGAATTCTACCCCCTCACACACACATCCACAAGAACACAATGCACTTAAAGAAAAGCGTAGAATATCCTGGGGTGATGAGCTGCACAAATCTTTTGGGGCTGCCTGGAGGGGCCTTTCTGAAGCCCTGCCCCCACCCTACCCACTTACCTCAGAGGAGGCGGCCCTGTTGAGTCAGGCGATGTATAGGTTAATTTCTAATTGGGGGTAGGAGTACCTACAACTGGGGGGCGTAAATAAAGTACATTGAACCTGTTTATGATCAACACAAGAAAGGGTTTAACACTCAGAGGGGGAAATGGGGCTTGCATCAATCTGATTCTAAGGGTTAGAGTTAGTGGCTTTTATTACTCTGATTTCATTGTGTATTAAACCAGTATTCCTGCAATAAAATTCTACCTGGAAAGAGGTGGGGGGGTACATTTTTGTTGTTGTTGTTGCCCAACTAGCATGAGGATAGGAAATATGAGCATTGAGACTTGGGGCAGCCGGTGTAGGAAGCAATCACTTGAGGCCAGAGAGCAGACAGCTAACCAAAACCTCCATTTTATTTACAGACACAGAGAGCCCACTCAGCCGGTTGAAACCGGCTGAGCTATCCCTTAATAGTCTAACTCAGTTGCCATAGTAACAAAACCCATGACAACCAAATACACAACATATTCCTCCCCCCCTAATAAGAACATCCCCAAAATAAAACACACACTAAACTAGAGAAGGAGGGTAGACTGCCTCCATTCCCGGCTAAACCCTGGGGATTATTTTGCCCCATAACCGTGGGTTCGCCCTAAGTAAAGATCCAGCCGATGAGGAGGCCTTCTGTCTCTAGGTGGATTATGGCGAACTTCTGGTGTTGTTGCACCTGAAAGTACTAGGGGCTCAGGGTCCGCAGCACGAATAGGTGAGGAGGTGGTATCAGTTCGTGCTGGGCAAAGGGGTATCTCAGCTGCCGGCGGTAATGGAGGAGAACAGTCAGGAACAGGTGACTCATGATTCGGTGTCTCACCAGGAGGGGTGAAGTCAGACCCCTCAACTGCAGATGCGTCCTGAAGACTGGCATGACCTGGCAACAGCTGATCTACATGTCGCCGCCAGGTAAGATTCTCTGCAGTCCGGACTGTATAGGAAACAGGTCCTGTTTGAGTGATGACTGTGGCCGGGACCCATTTAGCTCTGGAAGTATAATTCCGAGCCAAAACTGGCTGTCCTGGGCTAAAGGTTCGGTCTTTTGCTCTGGGTGCCTGTCTGATGACTTGATATTGCTGCTGATGTTGCACAGTTTGTCTGGGTTCAGAAGGTTTCAGCAGATCAAAGCAAGTGCGCAGCTGTCGTCCCATCATTAGAAAGGCTGGGGAAGCCTGGGTCGTAGCATGAGGTGTGTTTCTATAGGAAAGTAAGAAGGTATCCAGACGCTTTTGAATGGAGTGTTGTCCCTTTGCTGATTTCAAAGCGTTTTTCATTGTCTGCACAAATCTTTCAGCTAATCCGTTGGTGGACGGATGATATGGTGCTGACGTGATGTGGTGTATCCCATTTGCCTTCATAAAATTTTGAAACTCCTGAGAGACGAACTGCGGTCCGTTGTCGCTCACAAGTTGTTCTGGCAGACCAAAATGACTAAAGAGTCCTCGTAGTTTTTGAATAGTACTCTCTGCAGTAGTGGACTGCATTATAGAGACTTCTGGCCATTTAGAATGGGAATCTACTGCCACCAAGAACATGCTTCCTTCAAGGGGGCCAGCAAAGTCAACGTGAATACGTTGCCACGGGTTTTCAGGCCAGTCCCATGGGTGTAGGGGTGCCAACTGGGGTGCATTTCTTACACCCTGACATGACATACAAGCTTTTGCCTTCTCTTCAATAGCACTGTCCAATCTAGGCCACCAAAAATAGCTTCGTGCAATTTCCTTCATGCGCACTATTCCACAGTGACCGGAATGTAGCTGTTCTAACATCTGTGATCTCAGGGGTGGTGGAATAATGACACGCCTCCCCCACAACAAACAACCAGATTGGACCGATAACTCCGTCCGCCTGGACATGTAGGGAACAAGGTCGGGTGAGACCGGAGAGGTTTGTCGAGATTTTCCATGCATCACCAGGTCCATAACTTGGGATAATACTGGGTCAACGCGGGTTGCCTTCTTTATCTGAGTAGCAGTGATGGGTGTATTCTCTACCTGTTCAAAGTAGAAGATTTCCTTTTGGGCACTATCTTGATGTTTGACCGGTAAAGGCAACCTTGAGAAGCCATCTGCATTGCCGTGCAGAGTGGATTTCCGATATTTGATTTCATATGTGTGTGCAGAAAGTATCAATGCCCAACGTTGCATACGACTAGCAGCTAATGGGGGAATGCCTGTGTAGGGTCCAAAAATTGATGTCAGAGGTCGATGGTCTGTAAGAAGAGTAAACTTTCGCCCAAACAGGTACTGATGAAACTTCCTAATTCCAAAAACAATTCCTAATGCCTCACGTTCGATTTGGGCGTAGTTAGTTTCTGCTTTGCTTAGAGTGCGTGAAGCAAAAGCAATAGGTCTTTCTTCTCCCGAAGGCATAATGTGTGACACGACCGCTCCCACTCCATAAGGGGAAGCATCGCAGGCCAATTGCAGGGGTAAGGATGGATCAAAGTGCGTTAGAACTTCAGAATTTAACAATGCATCCTTAGCTTTGTTAAATGCAACATCACAGGCTTCAGTCCACTTCCAGGCCTTGTTCTGCCCAAGGAGCTCATGAAGTGGTTTTAGCAGTGTGGCTAACTGTGAGATGAACTTTCCATAATAGTTCAGTAGTCCTAGAAATGAGCGCAGCTGGCTTACATTTTGAGGTGGGGGAGCCTCCACAATAGCTTTAACTTTTGCAGGGGCCTTATGAAGACCTGCAGAATCGATGATGTGTCCCAAATATTCAACAGAGGGCTTGAAGAATTCACACTTGTCTTTGCGAACTCGTAGGCCATACTCTTCCAGTCTTTGTAGGGTAGCCTCTAAATTCTTTAAGTGATCCTCTTCATTTCTTCCAGTGACCAGGATATCATCCAGATAGCACTGAACTCCTGACAAGCCACACAAGATCTGGTCCATAGCCCTCTGGAACAGGGCGGGAGCCGATGTGATTCCGAAGGGTAGGCGACAGTATCGATAAAGCCCCTTATGAGTCACAATAGTCAACAGCTCTTGGGACTTTTCATCGACGTGCATCTGTAAATATGCTTGACTCAGATCAATCTTACTGAACTTTTGTCCCCCAGCCAGGCCTGCGAAGAGGTCATCGATGCGGGGAAGCGGGTATTGCTCTGCACACAACACTGGGTTGACAGTGACTTTAAAATCACCGCAAATCCGGAGAGAGCCATCTTTCTTCACTATTGGAACGATAGGAGTGGCCCATGAGCTATGGGTAACTGGTATTAGGACTCCATTGGTGACCAGGCGCTCCAGGTCTGCTTCAACTTTTGGCCTGATGGCATATGGCACAGTTCGGGCTTTCAGATATTTTGGTGGACTGCCAGGTTTAATGTTCAATGTCACAGTGATTCCCTTCATACTTCCCAAATCATCTCCAAAAACAGCAGCATGTTTCCTTAGTATAGGGGTTAGACTGGTTTCTTCTTTAGTCATCCGGTGCACTTCTGCCCAGTTCAGCTGAATCTTCCCAAGCCAAGACCTACCCATTAAGGCTGGGTAGTTACTTCTCACTACAAACAGTGGCAATTTAGCCGCCCGTCCATTGAGCTCCACCTTAACATCAATAGTGCCCAACATGGGCACAGCTTCACCTGTATACGTCTTCAGAACAGTTTTTGTTGCCTTAAGCGGAAGATGCTGTAGCTTTTCCTTATACACAGTCTCAGGAACCAGCGAGACAGCTGCACCGGTGTCTAGTTCCATGCGTATAGGTTTGCCCTCCAATAAGGGGGTTACCCAGTATTCATGTGAGCCCACTGCCAAAGACAAAACATGCAGTGGCACTTCCTCTTGTGAGGCGGTGTCACCTTGATCATCCTGGGTCTGCTCTAGGGTATGCAAGGTTCCTCTTTTTGTCGGCCAGACCACAGGCCTCTTTTTCTTTTGTTTACAGGCACACTCAATGTGTCCCTTTTTGCCACAGTGTCGACACACCAGGTCCTTACACCAGCATTCTGATGCCTGGTGTCCTGGCTTACCACAGCGGTAACATTCTTGACTCTGCACAGTTTTGTGGGTCGGTTCTTGTGACACTTTTTGCACCCTAGGGGGTGCACCGATGTATTGTGCCTCCCTTGTAGCCAGTTCCATGGAGACAGCAATATCAACAGCCTTCTGTAATGTAAGCTGAGCCTCTGTCAGTAGGCGCTTCCGTATAGCTTCACTGCAGAGGCCACACACTAACCTGTCACGCAGGGCATCATTTAACATCTCTTTAAATTCACAGTGTTCTGCTAGCTTTTTTAAAATGGCTACAAATTGTACAACTGTTTCATCTTCCTTTTGGTCTCTTTTGTGGAACCTATATCTTTCAGCAATTACCAGTGGTTTTGGGGAGAAATGAGACCCCAGGATTTCCACAATGTCACTGTAAGATTTAGTCTCAGGTTTAACAGGGTGTAGTAAGCTGCGTAGCAGAGAGTAGGTTTTAGCCCCTACAACAGTTAAGAATATTGACACCTTCTTCGCTTCTGTAATGTCATTTGCAATACCAAAAAGCTCAAAACGCTCAGTATACACATGCCACTGCTCTGTATTCTCATCAAAAGGCTCCAGGGGCCTGGTCAGAGTAGCCATGATTTTTAGTTTCACTTTCACAGTCAGTGCAAACAAGCAGCTTTTTTTCTTTGTTTGGTCTTTACCTTGACTTCTACTTCCTTCTGTTACTGGAGCAGCACCAGGATCCCATCCTCGTCGCCAGTGTTATATCCTTGGGGCAGCCAGTGTAGGAAGCAATCACTTGAGGCCAGAGAGCAGACAGCTAACCAAAACCTCCATTTTATTTACAGACACAGAGAGCCCACTCAGCTGGTTGAAACCAGCTGAGCTATCCCTTAATAGTCTAACTCAGTTGCCATAGTTAGTAACAAAACCCATGACAACCAAATACACAACAGAGACAGAGGGAAATATAAAATTGTTCCTATTATAAGCAGTAGAACATCTGAATTTTCTATCGCTCCCAAACTGGGCTGGAGGGGCTTCTAATGTCCAATATTCAGCAACTGCTATACAATATGAATAGAAAATATTTAAATTAACCAAGCTTCTATGTTGTCATCTTTCTCTTCTTTATAATGTGTCTCACCAACGCCTGAAAGCAGCAATATGCTGTCTAAGATACTAGCAAAAATGTTAGATTGCATCAGTTGCTGTTAGGATTCCATTGTGTACCTAAAAACACATCTTGGTGCACCCGTACCAGGCTAAGAGTGAAATTACTAATGATAAATGTTTGTAGCCTGTACATTAGGTGCCATTATGCATTGTTTATTTAACAAGGCTGTTTTCCCTTTATATCTCGAAGACTCCAGTCTATTGTGAGCCTGACTTGCAAGGAAACATTAGCATATCAATTTAAATAAATGGTGAAGATTGGGGTTGTTGCTGATGGTATTTTAACATGCAATTGACAGTCATTAAGAGAAGGAAAAATATAAAGCAAAACAAGAGTTTCTGCTATTTTTGGATATGGGCAAATACCGAACTGCAACTGAAAAAGCTTCTTTATTTTGGTTTCATTTGGACCTTGATTCTAACACTTCAGGTGAAGGCTCTGGAGGCATCTTAAAGCAATAACATCTTAATTGTTCAGTTGTTTGTGGCTTATATGTATGGAGCCTGCATATCTTTCTTTCTAAACTATAGAGTAGTGATACAAACATCTTAAATTAAAAAATGGAAACCCTGATACTTAACTTCCAGTGCCCACTGAGATACTAGAAAATGACAGATTCTCTCTAGAGAATAAAACCCGAAGGTCTCTCACCTTGTGCTACATAAGAGACATTGCATCTGATCATACCTCCTGAAAAGCATGCTCTCCTGGGAGAATCTGAAGGTTCATTTTTTGGTCTTTTAAAACACAGCTTGAGTCATGGAACTCGTAATGGAAATGGAATCCTCAGGCAATCTGAACATTTAAAACTATTGTAATGGAACTAGAATTGAAAAGGTTTTCCCAGAAAACTAAATGCAATGTTTACTATGTAATGGGGGTGGCCACACACAACTATACTGAATGGTTGACTGTATAGCTGTGTGGGGGTTGTCTCAAATGTCACAGTGTTAGATCAAATGCAGGGATTTTGCATTACAGGAAGTCTCTTTAGTCATTGAAGGAAGCAGAAGTGGAGAAATGAAGCTACTGATGGCTGATCCAAAGCCCATTGGATCAGGCCCTGAAAGCTAGGCATAGGGCTAGATTGTAACTTGGACAATATACCCAGAAAGAGCAAGTAATATCCGTCCTTATGCCCCTGTGCAGGCTTTGCTCCTACACAGCCAGACCCAAGTTCTGCAAACAAGGCTAGTCACATGCATAGACCCCACCAGAGCAGGTGGCCAGCAAGGGGAAGGCATGGAGCATGGCTTCACCCATACTTGCTGACTAGTTGCAGCTCTGTGTGTGTATTAATCTTCTAATAATGTAGGGCAGAAGGAATTCACTACCCCCAGGAGCAAAAAGGAAGCTGGGGGTGGGCAATGACTGAGAGGGGAGTTTTTGAGGCACAGTGCTCCAAGGGTCACTCCTGAGGCTATGTAGCTTATGCCTTGCTCAGGGCTGTCCCTAAGCCCTGAGCAAGGGTTAGGCTATCACTTAGCCTATAGCAAGGGTTGGAGCTGTTGCACAGCTGTCACCTTGATCCCTGCCCTTCAGCACACTTTTATTTCAGTAGGGTCTTGCTCTACAGAGACAAACAACTTGTGCATAATTGCAGGGAAGTTTGGGGACACAAGACAGATGTGTGAAAATTACACACTGTAACACATGAGCAGTTGGAAAGTCACCTGACTTTGTTTCACTGCAAATTCAAAACTCTCAGCAGGTTTGCATGAAGCCTCTTTAAGGTTCACTAACTTTCTAATTTATCTAGCTTGTATATGTCGCGAGCTCATCACTGTAAACACTTTGCTGCTGCTGCAGCTGTAATCTTGATGTTGAGTGTCTGCCACCTGCCTCCTCTGCCACAATTGGACTTTACCAGCAGAGGAAACAATGTGGGATCTGTTACAACAGGTGGAATGATGCTCCCACATGCGCTCAAGTGGACTGACATAGGGCAGTCTCTGATCTGGGAGAATGCTATACCCTGCTGCGTTATAGCACTAGTGTAGTGGGCATTGTACCTCTTCAGGAAGAATATGATGCTCTTATGAACATTTTCCTTCATAGAGCTTCAAGTGCTTTAGAAAGATGAACAGGCAATCTCAGATTTTAGAGGAATGCCTGAAGTTTCAGTGAAGTGCTTTTTCTTTAACAATTTCATCCACAATTTAATGGACCAGTGTCTGATCCAAAGAACCCCTATACTTTGTTTGCCCCTGTCTCTCTCTAACCTTCTCCTTGAAGATATCTGCAAGGTCCACAAGATGGTACTATGCCACTCGTAACTTTTTTCATCCTGTGTGGAAACTGAGGCGCAGAGTTCAGGTGTGATCCAAGAAAGTACTAAGGCACTTAACTTTTCCCCCCCGTTTTTTTTCCCCAGGCACTACTACGATTGACAAAATTCACACTCAGCTGCTGCCAGAGCCAGTAGGTGCCTAGACTTGCTTGGTGCTTAAGTTCTTGCTTCTGGGCATGTGCTGCAGCCTCAGAGCAGATGCCCATCTCCCACCTGCACATGCATGCGGTGGCCTCGGGATAGGTGGGTGAATGCCCATCTCCTCTTTGAGCCCAGAGTGATTCTATAAGTGGGAAAGATGGGCGTTGGCCACCTAAGTTGTGGACCTGCTCTGGTCCATGCTCTCTCTGCTTGTATAACACCAGTAGAGCCCAGTTGTTGGTGGGTGGGATCAAACCTGGGGCCACTAGTGCTTAGCTCATGCGCTAAAAGCCACAAGGCGCTAGCTGACTCACTAATCTCAGTGCCACTACAGGGGGGCAGAGCATCACACCCAGGAGGTATGTAGGTTACATACTTCCTCTAGCTGAGCAAGCACATCCTGAGCTTCAGAGACTTCCCAGTTGATATCCTGGATGAGCCCCCCACTTGTAACATGGACAGACCCTGATTGTCAGTGGGCGGGATCGAACCTGGGGGCATCTGGAGCTAAATGCGTGAGCCTCTACTACATGAGCTAAAAGCCATGGGCCCCTTAGCTAAGGCTGTAGCAGACTCATTAATCTCTAAGTAGTCTCACCGCCTCTAAAAGGGACAGAGCACCACACCCTGGAGGTGTATGGGTTATGCTTGCAGCTAATTTAGAAGGTTTTCCTCCACTGGCTTTTGAAGGTAGGTCTCTGAAAATGTTGCTTTTGTGCTACAGGCAGTAATTGACTCAAACACTGGTTTGATTTTCTGGCATCTCAATGTATTCCCAGAAAGGTGGGCTAGAGCCTTTGGTAGTGATATTAAACAAAGTAGGCCAACAGCCATAAGAGGGATACCCAAGCTAGATCTAGATACTGCCTCTGACATTGTAGGCTTCCGGGGAAATAACTTACAAATGCTTGTCTCTGGATGGCTTGAGATACCAGGTATCATTTCATTTGTGTGGCTGCCCCTTGCTTAACCACAAAGCCCTAGTTGAATTGATAGCTGAGGAAACATCACACACCTCCCTTCCTTAGCAGACTATTTATGAGAGGCCAGATGGGGGACACTTGAATGCACTGGGTTCTATTTCTGCTCCCTTCTTACCAGTGTAAGTCATGAGTAACTCAGTGATACCAATAGAATTATACCAGTGTAAAAGTGATATCACTTGACAGCAGAATTAGGTCCATTGATTTTTTTTTTATTTTGAACTGTCCAAAAAACACAGGATGTTATTTAACTGCAATATTTACTTGTTCACCATAATTACAACTGTAAGGAGACAGACTTTGATGCAGGTTGAGACACGCATATATGCACAGTGGGCAAGATCTTTAGCTGGTGTAGCTCAATTAACTCCAGTGGGTTTTTGCCAACTTACACCAGCTGAGAATCTGGCCCAATAGATGTAGTCCAAATTTACCCCTTTCCTTGATGGTAGCTTTATTGGCAGCTCAACTAACAAACAGGAGTACTTGTGGCACCTTAGAGACTATCAAATTTATTTGAGCATAATCTTTCGTGGGCTACAGCCTCACTTCATCGGATGCATGCACTACATGTGCCACAAGTACTCTTGTTGTTTTTGCAGATACAGACTAACATGGCTGCTACTCTGAAACCAACTAATAAAAGTATCTCAGCCTAAGTTTGCTCCTAGAGACTCTTCCTACCGTCCCTGCAGGTGGGAAAATCAGGCCATTTATATTGTAAAGTGTGCAACATAAATATATATAGGCTTATATAACCCAGCAGACTGTTTGATGCACTGGAAATATTTGTCATTCTAACATATGTTGAGATACACTGTTAGCACCTTTCCAAACCCAGGGCATTAAATTCCTGTTGCAGTTTAAGTAATGTCTATTTTGCCTATGGACCTACCTCTTATCAATAAGTACTGAACAACTATCCCTTGGGATGAAATTCACTTGACAGCAGTGGGTGGACTGTGGAATACAATGGAACTGCCATGGTTGCTCTACATGAGAGGCAACTGGAGCATTTGTACAGGGGCATTCTTCTTCTCCAGTTCATGGTGGGACTAGGCTCCCTATGCGTTTGATGTAGATCAGTGCAGAGTGGTGTTTTTTATTTTATTTTTTAAACTGAACGGGGGAGGCTGTGGCCACGGGATTTGTGATTTATGCAACTCTAATCAAAGGGATGCATAAAAGTTGCAACTCTTATTCCAGCCTACGGGTTTAAATAATGTCTAGGGAGCCCTTTACACTGCTCTGTGTTGGGACATATTCCATCACCACAGCTCCTACATTTTTCCCTGCATGACATCGCTCTGCATATGAATTTCACTCTGGCTGAATAGATCCCTTTTGATAAAATCTGAACTTTTAAATTATTAAAATCTTCTGCCACTTTCTCATCTGGAAAACAAAATCAATATTTAGTTATGGAGAGAAAATGGTAAAGAGAGTCAGATGGAATTGATTAGGGAATAATAGGATTCAACTGTACATTGAGGTCATCACAAACAGGCATTAATTAAAGCTGCACAACATCCATCTGAGCCAGGTGATATTTACAGTAATTTCACAGATGGGCAAAGAATGTTAAACAATTTGCCCAGTAAGTCATTGTCAGAGCTAGATATAGATAGAACCAAAGAGTCCTGACTGTCTGTCCCCAGTTATGACTGCTTATCCATCCCCTCGAAAATCCAGCCAGCAAGTACAAACTGCAGAATTAAGGCACTCTGGTCATCTAAAGCTCTTCTGCATGAATGGACCCCTATTTTTTTTTTGTGCTTTAAAGGCTCATGAGTAATGGTTAGTAGCATAATCTAAAGTATTATAGGAAGTTATGGGCTGCTTAAAAGTGATACTATGGGCCACAAAACATGGAAATAACTTGAGAAAACCATTTTATAAACTTGATCCAGGAAAATGAAACTCTTATTTCCAAAGGGTTATAACTCACCTCAGTGTAATTTTGGAAAGGATTTATTGTATGTGCACAATTTTCTACTTGAATTCCAATCAGGCCAGGCTTGCGTTCATTTTTACCAGCAGAGACTATTTCACCCTCCAGCTCTGACTTAAGAGTCAAGAAGGCAAAATAAAAGCTTTCCATGGTTGTACATTAGTAGGGATGAAATTTGACTATACACACTTTTTTTCCCCCTGGGGTTGGCTGCAGGGAGTTTCTCAAAGAATAATTTTTTTAAATGGCAGAGGCTGTTTCATTGCATTTAATTTCTTAACTATTTGTAAGGGGTGAAAATTAATAGAACATGATTTTGGTCTGACTTCAGCAAGATACTTAAGTACACACCTAACTCTAGGCATTGACTTGAGTAGGACTGCTCGCATACTCAAATTTAAGCACTTGCTGCTTCATAGCCATTATGAACCTGTTGGGGCCAGATTCTTAGATGTAAATTGTTGTCATTCCAATGATGCTGCTGGAGCTACACCAGCTGAGGAGCTGGCCATCGGACTGGAGAAGTTCATAACTATATGTTTATGAACAAAACCATCTGATAGTCTCTGGATTATGATTTTTTTAACACTTAAAAGAATAACTAAATAGAACTTGTTAAAACATGGCATTAAAGAGTCATTTCAGCAACAGTGGACTGAACAAAGCTGCAATGATTTTCTATAATGTACCCTCATCTTTTTTTAAAAAGTCAATTTCTGATGTTTTGTTTACCCATTCCCTTCATTCATATGAATTTTTAAAAACTATTTAAAAATCAGAATACCTCTGAATATGTGGTAGTCAAATCTGACCTTCAATACAGTGGTTATCCTTTAAGAATAGGACCCAGCTGGTATCAAAAAGCATCTTACTTTTTTATTATGGAAAATATCAGAGGAAGACAAGACACAACTTTTAAACATATCAGGGTCCATCTTTGAAAGCCATTGAAAGTCTTCCAGACAAATCTCTGCCCATCAAAAGTAGGCAGTCAGGCATTCTCAGAAGAGCTGTGTGTGTGGTGGGGTTTTTTCTCTTCTGGCAGCTATTTAGCTACTACCAAAGTTCTCCAGTGAGGATTCTCCCTACAGGACTTTTCCAAGCATGCTTTCTTTGTGGCCCTTTAAAATTTTGGAGAGACAAGCAGATTGAAACCCTAAACTGGCTACTGTTGGCTGTAGATACCTCCCATCCACCTGGTAAATGTTCCTAAATCCAATTAAGTTTTCACACTGACACATTTCTGAGCGGATGGCATATCCTTGCTTTTTTTTTTTTTCAAAGGAACCTACTGGCGTTAGCAACCCCAAATGTCTCTGAAGTTCACAGGGGAGTGGGTGCATAGCTCCCTTTGCCTCTGTTGAAAATGTCACATAGCATCTTCAAATATGGTGTGAGGTAAAAGGGAGGCTAGTCACTTTGCAGTCTGTCCTGTGTAGGGGGATAGTGCATGGTTGCGCTGCCCCAGGAGCGGACTAGGGAGGGAATTGTGACTCTCTGGGTATGTCCACACTGCAATTAAAAACAGGTGGTTGCCCCAGGCTTGGGCTAAGGGACTGCTTAACTGTGGTGTAGATGCTTGGGCTCAGCCTGAGATCTAGGGCCCCACAAGGTGGGGAGGTACCAGAGCAGGGCTGCAGCCAGAGCCCAAATGTCTACACTGCAATTAAACAGCCCCTTAGCCCAAGCCCCATGAGCCTGAGTCAGCTGGCATGGGCTAGCTGCAGGTGTCTAATTGCAGTGTTGACATACTTACAGTTCAGGCTGCAGTTCCCTTCTTGCACAAGAGCAGAATTAATCTGCACCAGCCCTTTATCAGCCTCAGATTATTTCTTATTTACACCCGTCACACTCTGCACTGGCCCATCTCATTGAGCTGTGCACAAACTGCCCCTAAACCTTTTGATATTTGGTGGATTCCATCCCTTGAATTTATGCTATTCATAGTGATTTTTTCAGTGACATCTCCTCCAAAGTTGCAGTAGAGCATCCATAATTTGCATAAAGAAAATTCTGTAAAAGTAGCTATGCATGATTTTCCCTTTTTTTTTAAAAAAAACACCCTCCTCGATTGACTAGAAGATAAAGCAAATAGAGAAAAGCACTGCTAGACTATGCAGAGATAACAATGTCTGTAACAATAGTATTTACTTCTACTACTTACATACTGCACTACGGTGATTGCTATAGAAATACCAAAGAGAGATAAATACTTGGACAAGAACTTCTATTAAAAACAGACAAGAGCCTTACCTGATGAAATCATTGGACTTGTGCCGATTTTACAAAACATGGATCTGGCACCTTTCCTGGCCACTTGATTTGCCAGTGACTTCCGATGAGCTATGTCACTGAATGTGACCCCACTCCATGTTCTGTTATGTCTCCCTCACAGATATTGCAAGGTGAAGCCATCATGGTGCATGCTTTCTTTGTCCTTTCCTGAGAGATGGTATATGGTGTACATTTTGCCATAGAGAAACCACTGTCCTCTACCTTGATCATGTTTTTTTGATCTGGTTTTCTACTTTTTATTTTTAAGCAGAAAATATATTCTTTTTAAATGCAGGTCTCAGGGAAAAAGAATAAAACTCCCTCAGAGGAGCACTAAGACATACATAGGGCTCATGAAAGATGCCCAGCTACTAAAGTCCTCTATATAATTACAGAATAGGTACTACAGATTGGATCAGTGCAGGTCATCTCAAAATGTCTAGTCAATAACCAGGACTAGATTATGACTTGGCTAATAGGACCATTCATTTTCCATGTCCATTTAGTCTTCCTCACCTCTCCCATGAATGCAGGCATCAAGATAATCTTGTGCTTAAGGCACTGGCATGGGAATCAGGAGATCTGAGCTCAATTCACAGCTTTACTGCAGGCTTCCTGTGTGACATACAGCAAATCACTTAATATCTTTGTACATGAGTTCCCCATATGTTAAAAATGGGGGATAATGTGTGAGGTGTTGTGTCACTATAGTGATGAGGGCCATAAAAACTCCAAGACTGGGGCAAGGTTAATGTGTACATCTGTGCATTGGAATCTGAACTGAAAACACATAAAAAGCAAAATTTGCTACTAGCAGAATACAGCTTTAGAATTTGTCAGAGGGAGCAATTGTGAAAGGCAATGGCAGGACAGTACACAATGCTAAGGCAATATCATGATAAATGCTCAGATGAGTCAATACAGTGGGATCCAATGGGACTTGAAAGTTTTTTTTGCAACATTTGCTACTGGTATAAGCAATTAAATAAGACCATGTAGAAGGTTACGATTGTCTCTTCTGAGGCTTAGCATCTTTTACATGAGAACTTCCCGTAGCTTAAAGGGCTACTTGTCCACTTGGAGTTCACCCTTTTGTATCAATAACCCCACTGAGCAGATCACAATAATCAAAAACATGACTGCTTTATTCTTAGGGGATCGGCTGTCAACACCTAAAGGTTGCTATGAACTGTGATTTGTCTCCTTTAATTCACAATGTTGTGATGCTAATCACATTAGGGCAGACCCACAGCATTATATAGGACTAAAAGAGCCTGCTTATGAGTTGCTTTCACTTTCCCATTTATCAGGTAATCTGCAGATTTGGGTTAATCTTTTAGGAGTGAAGAGGATTGGAGCAAAATTTGATCATTATCAGGCATGCAGTACAGATTGTGCAATGTGTTTTATGCATAATAGACTATAATATGTTAAGATTACCAATCTCAAAATTCCTGTGCGAAGTGCCCACAAGGGAATTTTTGGTGTGGAGCCAGTTTTCTATTAAATATCTTACCTCCTTCCACCCTGTTGCAGAGAAAGGAAGGTTGTCTTCCTGCCTAGGCTCACTGCAGGTGGAGGAAAATCTGATAGCACAGCTACCATTTTACAGGTGGGATACCTGGCATCAGTTGCTAATCAAGTAGACTGTATAGTGACTGTCCTCTCTTTCTTTCTTGTCAGTACTGGTAGGTGTGACAGAATGAACACAGCTTCTTTTCCAGTATGCCAAATGGAGTGAAAGCAGCAGGTTTTTACTGTATGGCCCATATGAGTAACCCTGTGAATCCTTGATAATAACTATTACAAGCATCGGATGAGACTGACCAGAGGCAAAATTCATATGATGCTACAAAGGGGGGTGAGCCATGGTATTAGGGTTGCTAAACCTCCAGGATTGTCCTGGAGTCTCCAGGAATTAAAGATTAATCTTTAATTAAAGGCTACCTTATGTGATATCTCCAGGAATACATCTAACCAAAATTGGCAACTAAAATTGGCAACTCTATGTGGTGTAAAAGTCCCCAACAAACCATGACTTTTTCTGTGGTTAAGCTGATTATGCCAAATGAATTTGCAATTCCTGAGTCTGCAGCATGTGGCCCTTTTTCTTGTTCCTGAACAATCTTACCATAACCTCTTATTGGCGCTTTAATTCAGTAATGTGTACACCAAATTTTGTTCCAAGTACACTGGGATCTTCCAGTAGATCAAAACATGGCAGGGGAGAGCTGCTGCTGTTGAATGAATGAATGACACATTGGTAACTGAATTAAGTGCTGAGGCCATACCTTTTACTAAAATAAAATGACTGCGATGTTATCTGCAGCTAGTCATCCCTGGGCTTATAAGTAAATATAAAGCCCAGGGAAACACAACCTATAGGTTGTAAATCATACTGATATTGGATAAACACATAATTTGTGGCATGGGGCTTTATCTGAATACTATTCCAAGAACCTCCTTGATTCCTTATGTCCTTCCAACATTATCCTTAGCACAGCTGTTCTCAAACCTGTCAAAAGTTTTGGGGAGAAGTCACAACAACCACCTTCTGCAGGCACCTGGCATGTTACAAAACTGAAACCAAACAACCCGCGGTCTGCAGCCCCTATGCATCCACTCATCTCAGCTCAAGAATTGCCTGTATAATGTTTTATGCCGGGTCTTAAAACTAACATAAGCACCACTCGTTCAACCCTCATTGTCTAGCAAATGATGCCCACATGTCTTCAATGGGACTTAAGAGCACTCAGCATCTTGCAGGATTAGGCTTCTAGGTTATACAAAATAACTACAGATCTGAGCAATTATCCAGAAGTTTAAGGCTTTCAGTGTAGATATTACTATCATTTATCTAAAATGCAATTACCTGACTTAGGGTTCAGACTATAAAAAAAGTACATTAATGCAACGGATAAAACATAGGTCAGAGAACACAGTTTAAAAGAATCAAGTCTCCTCAGTGTGATAAAATCAAACAAGAAGGAATCCGAAATTGTAAAATATTTCCTGTCCCCTCTTTACTCCCCCAGTATACTGCAAGCCTGATAACGTTACATTTTCTTTTGTTTCAGCTTTGGTATGGAGTGTTGGCATAATGATTAATCAATGAGCAGCCAAAATAAATTTGCTTTTTCTGACTAGGACAGCTGCAAGGGGGAAGCATTTATTTTAGGGGAAGGTGCTGCTTTGCAGGGGTAACATTCCCTCCTGTGTTGAGGGCAACACTTACATCAAAGACAGTTCTGACAGAAATTTGACTTAACTTTTTTGGGGGAGTGGGGTGGGGGAGTGTGCTAAAAGCTTTTTGTCAAAAGAGTTTGCATTCCATGGAAAACTTCAGTTCATCAAATTTAAATGCCTGCAAACCAAAATGCTTTAGTCAAAAACTGAACTATTTTGTTTGGGGTATCCTGCTGCAGTGCCTTGTGAGAGCTGTAGTTCACTTTCCTCATGTCCCCATTCTCCTCCAGGGGTCAACAATTTCCATGATGCACTAGGGCCAGGGACTCCGATGATACAGCTGCTTCTCATGGGGGAGGAGGGGAACCATGATGTATTATCTAGTCCAACCAGGGAGACAGGCCTATAGAGGAGAATGGGACCATGATGCACTCAAAATACAATTCCCATGAGGCAATGCAGAGACATTTGAGAATTGAAATAGTCTCTCTTTTGCCCAAAGTCAACATTTTCCACTGGGGTGAAGGGGGGGCATGTTCTTCCCTTATGTAGGGACAGAATGAGGGTGGGCATCCCAAGCCTGAGGAGACCTTATCTCTGAGCAGTCTTCTCAGGGTTTAAATAGTCACCTTAGTGTTTGTTTAAATGTAAAGATGGGGGGGAGGGAGCAATCCACAGATATCAGATTCACACTGACATTCCGGTCTGACCTAGGTCCAAACCTGAATGTTGTATTCAAACCTATCTCTGATTAACAGACCTAAATCCCCAAAGTTCCACACTTTAGAACCATGAGATTATCCTTCACCATCACCATTTCACCCTTCCCTTCATTCTCCTCCATTTCCTCTCATTGAGTCTGAAATTCAGACTCAGAATGCACTAAATGTGCTGGAGGGTCTGTGCTCTGATTTTTCTGAGGATGACTTTGGCTATGCATCCCGAACACATTTTGGCATGTTCTTGGAGCAGTTTGATCAGATCTTGTACTCTCCCAAAGACTGAAGGGCAAAACTATTTCTTGGCTTTCTCCTATCTTTATGGTGGGTGGTGTGTAATGACTGGTACCTCTAATAAATAAAATAATTAGCCAAACAGGAACTTAAACTTGCACGGTCTTCAGTTTCACCAGACAAACTCTCATTAGAGGGAGTATGTCTGCTGGAGAAGGAGTTTTGGGTGGCACAAAGCAGCTTCCTTGTGCTTGCCAAGCACAAGGGACCAGTGTAGCCCTGGCTGGGAATGCCATGTGACCAGAATGGCTGCAGGATGGTGTGGTGTGTGCCTACAATGGCATTGTAGGCAATCTGTGACTGCTAGTTGCAAATATCCCCAACGACTGGAGATGGGATGCTTGATGGGGGGAGCTCTGAGTTACTACCAGTGTCTGGCTGGTGGGCCTTGACCACATTTTCAGGGTCTAACTGATTTGCCATATTTGGGATCAGGAAGGAATTTACCCCCAGATCAGATTGGCAGATACTGGGCGGGTATTCACCTTCCTCTGCAGCATAGGTCACTTATAGTTTTAAGCTAGCGACAGTGGTGGATTTTCTAACCTGAAGTCTTTAAATCGCAATTTGATGACTTGAGTAACTCAGAGGTCAGGGGTTTATTACAAGAATAGGCATGTGAGGTTCTGTAGCCTACAACACGCAGGAGTTCAGACTAGATCAGGGGTAGGCAACCTATGGCACAGGTACCAAAGGTGGCACACGAGCTGATTTTCAGTGGCACTCACACTGCCCAGGTCCTGGCCATTGGTCCAAGGGCTCTGCATTTTAATTAGTTTTAAATGAAGCTGCTTCAACATTTTAAAAACCTTTATTTACTTTACATACAACAATAGTTTAATGTTATATATAAAACAATCTTATAGACAGACCTTCTAAAGATATTAAAATGTATTACTGGCACATGAAACCTTAAATCAGAGTGAATAAATGAAGACTCAGCACACCACTTCTGAAAGGTTGCTGACCCCTGGACTAGATGGTCCCTTCTGGCTTTAAATTCTTCATCTGATTCAGAGTCTCCATCAGCAATACTTCTATGGAGTTCCAGCCATAAAACTATAGACATTTTCTACCAAAAGACATTCTGAGAAAGGACAGCAACAACAAAACTGCATGTTCTCCCTTGGCACAGGGGCCCACGGAGACTTGCTGGCCCAGAGGTGTCATTCACACCCCCTTTCGTTAGCCCTTGTGAAGCTGGACTGGAGTCTTAAATTATTTCACACTGTGTGTTCTGATGAATTTTTAATGGAAAGTTTTTTTTTTAATTCAAAGTATTAAAGTCTCAGTCTAGGCAGGATGGGAGAATAATATCGAATATTAATATGTACAGTCCTTCTATTTACTGCACCAAAGCCTCTGCCTCTTTATAAATTAAGTGATTTGTTTTTTCAGTTGGCCAAATGATGTAATAACTTGTGTAACTATCTTTCAGGAAGAAACAGGCAGCAACATGTTTCAACTGAGGGCTAAACTCCTTCCAGTCATGCATTTTAATTGCTTATAGGATGATTGCAGCTGGCAGTGCAAGGGGAAAGAGGTTCCTGTTTGAAAGGTGCCTATCCTCATTCTGTATCTGCACTCTTCTGTGAAGTCACAGGGGCTAATTCATTTAGGCTAAGACTCCTTCACATCACCCTGGCTGTGTAAGTGGCTTTATGGTAGGTATACATGTAATTAGCTGCCACGCTGGTGTGAAGGGACCTTAGTATAAATGGGGATGAGGCACAGATTCTGTATGTTGCACAAGGCTTTAATTCAGAGCCTTGATTAGCAATTGTATCCTCCCTTTATTGCAACTCTCTCCTTTTGTATAGTCTTTCTTTACTGTATTTCTTTCATTCTTGCATGCACTGTCAACAGCATTGCTGGAGTAGATCACCTGGGCTTTCTGCTTGCCCTGTTTGTAGCGAGCAGAGCAAGCTGTGATGTTATCTGGAGAGCTGATACCTGGACCAGCACTGGTACCAGTAACATTCAGCACTGGGCCGAAGGTCAGCACTGGGCCGAAGGTCAGCACCAGGCACTTGGGCCCTATTTTGAACAGGGAGTGGATTGTTCCGGAGTGGAATGAGGAATTTTTCAGCCACCGGTGCAGTATTGTCTGCTACGTGGCTTTCCACTCCTTCCTTCAGGCAAACTCTCCACTGACTTCCAAGGAAGTTTCTCTGAGTAAAAACTGAAAAGGACCTTGGGGGTTTATCCTGAAAAACAATGGGCTAGATCCCCTGCTAGTCTAAACTCCTGTAGCTCCATTGGAGCCAGGAGAGCTACACAAAGTCATGCCAGCAGGGGATCTAACCCAACAAATTTACATTCAGAAATGCTTTGATCTGCCTGTATCTCCCAGCAGCAAATGAATATCCTATTAGAAACCTAGCTACCTGCCTGAGAAAGAGGTGACCTTCATCTTCCCCCTTTGGAAGTCATAGTGGAATTCAATCACAAATAATACCATTTATCAGAATATCCTTTTCTCTATCTCTTTCTTAAATCTCCATTTCATATGGCTTTCTTCAGAGTTCTATTGACACTGTCTCAGTCATCACTAAAGTAGATAACATTCCCTGTAGTCATGAAATGCATTCAAGGTACATCAGATTTTTTTTTATTGATGCTGAAAGCAATAGGAAAAAACATTCTTTCAGTAAAATCAAAGCTTCTAAAATATTTTCCTCATTTTTTATCTTTGGAATTTGCATAAGAAAAGACATGTATCATTAACTCTTTATTAAAGAATTTTCAATATAGTAGACAATAAAAAGTTTCTCAAGCTTAGTTGCAAACCGAAGATGGCACTTTTGAAATGAGATGGGTTAGAGGTGAGAGCTACTCCATGTATTTTGCAGTGAAAATAATTCACAAAGAGCCGGAGAAGAAATTCATGATATCAAATATTTCCTGATTCTGTTTAGCTTCCTGGTTTTCAATGTGTCTATAGGTCCTATTTTAAAAATAACTGAAACATTGAAATCTTACGTTAATTTTGCTAACAGATTAAAGATGTGCCTTGTATAACCATAATTCTGGGCACTCATAGTGCCCTTTGTCTGTAGATTCCAAAGTGTTAAGGTAGAATGCTTGCCTGAGTTTCCATCTCCAGTTTTACAGAAGAGAAACTTTGTGCCTCAGTTTCCTCTATTGGTTCTTATGTTGCCCTCATCACTGTAGTATCTGAACACATTCCCGAAGTGCATTAATGATCAACATTTAGTTGATTCTTTTCTCATCCTCTCTCAAGAAGAGAATTGTGTGTGTAATGCCATGTTTTGCTCTGGTAGGGGGATGAGTAACTTGCTTAAATCAAACAGCAAGTGAGTAGCGGAATCTGGATTAGGATGCTACCCTGGCTGCTACTTCCTTTCCATTTATTACATGTGTTGTGCCTGTAGGGGCCCCAACCCAGTTCAGGGCCTCATCATTCTAAATACTGCACGTTAGAGCAGAGAAAGAAACAGGTTTTCTCATCCCATGAAAACTACTGAGATTTCAATTTCCCCCCCGCCCAAATTGGGGCAACAACGTGAAATCTTGAAAAAAAAAATTCACGAACTGTACATCTGGAGTAAAAAAGCTTGGGTCAATCAAAATGTTTTGATTTATTTTTGATCATTTAAAAAACATTCTAATTGGTTTAAATTTCAAAACCATATCTTCAGACCAGAAAACTGGAATTTTTTTTCCTCTTTAAAAATTGTCAAGGTCTCATTGATAATTTCAAAACATGTTTCCAGTCAAATGTGTCAAAATTGACACTTTCCCATGAGAAGCTTTGATTTTTGACAAATGGAGATTTTTTTTCCAATGAAAAAACATCTTGTCAAAAAATTCTCAGCTGATCCTACTGCACATACAATCTCTTCCCCAAACAGTTTACAGCCTAAATAAATAAGGCAAATAAAGCTTAGAAGAAAGGAAGTGTTGCTATCTCCATTTTGCAGAGGGGGAAGAGAGGCACAGAGACATACAGTATTGCTCAAGGTCTCACAAGTCTTTGGGAGAACAGGAACTGATTCAAAATTCATGAGTTATAGTCTAGTGTCTTAAACTCAAGACACTGCTGCTTCTCTTGTTAATCATTCCTTTCCTTAATTAACTGAAAATGGATAAAGTCCCTGCATCTCAGTGCTGCTATTTTAATATAATTCAAGAAGGACTGGATGGCTCAGGGGAATTGTACTGACATCTAGAGCGTTTTCACCTCCACATGGCCTGTTTTGTTCCATCTTAGATTGGCAGCGATGGAAAGTAGGGTGCAGTATGGCTCTACCCTTATGCTGTAGCTTTCCCACAGGAAGTAGACCTAGACCTTGTATGTAAATAGCGTAGACAATATATAGTTGCATCTTTAGAGTTTGTGGCTGGTTTTGCTCCATTATGACTGGATCTGGCCTAGAGCAGATGCTACCTTGTAAATGACATTTGGATTGTACCTCTCTTTCTATAGAGAGATTAGAGTAATTTAGTGGTTTGATCACTGGACTGGGAACCCAGAACTCAAGATCTTCTGGTCCCAACTGTCACACTAAGTACTGCAGTGGACTTGGGCAAGTCAGTTTCCCATTTGCAAAAGAGGAACAATAATAGTTACACTCTGTGGTGGGTAAGACCACTCTGTTGTACCTTTATATATGTCTAGGTAGCAAAGCTGGATCTGAGCTGGAAAGTCCAGGTCCAGATCTGAAACTTCCCCAGATTCTGTGGTGCTTAGATCCAGGGTATTGTTTCAACCCACGTTTGAGTTAGATCTGGATATGAGCTCAGCATGAGGACCCCTTACTGCTTGTGTTTACCTCCTTCTGGGATAAGAGAGCTTTGCAATTACTTTGTTTTATTTCTGGTTCAGGCACAGTCTGATCTCTATGAATGGAGAGCAATTTTTGAGGATTCAAATGAATCAATAATTTTTATCTTGGCTGGGTGATATTGATGGCAATGTTTACATTACTTAAGGTTTTGAAGAATTATTGGGTGAATGCTTTATGATGGGATCATATTTGGTTTTTTCTCAGTGGAGTTAATGTACCTTAGCAGTGTTTGTTTACATTGCTTAACCCTCCTTGAAGACGTTAAGAAGAGATCAAATTTAGGATCTGAGTCAATAAGATAAACAAATATCCAGCCCCAGCAAACAGAACCTGATTTTGTGGCCTTGCAAGGTTTAACACCTCAGAAGCTGGATTCATGTTTTTTGTTGGATCCTCCCTTTACAAAGCACGAGGGACTTACGTAGGGGGGGGAAGAGTTGACTTCATTAGGGTGCTCCACCAGTACATCTTCCCACAGACCACTCCCCTAATACTATGTCTTTGGGATAAAGAATTCCAAACATACAGTAACTGCAGCTTGACACTTGTCCCGGACAGAAGGCACGATGAATCATAACTTATTTTTGTTCACTAAATCGCAGTTAATCTCTCCAACAGTAATCTGCCTTTAATCATTTCTCTGAAATAGCAGCAAGCTACAGCCGCATCTCCCTTGATTACTACCAAGATCAGCAAAAGCTTTTGTACAACCACTGGTGATAGCTTGCTCTGATGAAGAAAGTAATCATTTTTCAGCTTCAGTGTCAAGCAAGAGGGTGAATGCTACTTGTCATATGTAAACCCGTGTCTCATTGAACCAGTCTGATAAATAAAGAGGAGCAGCAGGATCACTACTGATAGGAGCCCACAGACAGGTGAACAAAGTACAGAGTAATGACACAACCCTTGTGTAAGTCTGGTCCCATCCATTAGTTTGCATGCAGTTAATGCTGTTAAATCTCCAGTGGCTACAGTTTTGCCTCTAAATTAGGTGAAAGTCATATGAGTTGGTATCCCTTAGCAACCCTTCATTTTTTATTTATTTATTTATTTATTTGTTAGTGGTATGAGGCTGTGAAAATAAAATAGACTGTGAAACTCATATGCTTTTTGCTCCTTTGGGTATTTTCAAGATGCATTCCTTGTTTCCGAACTAGTTCAGGCGCAGATCTGAAAATGATGCTAATACAATCATTTGAGGAGCTAACCCAGAAGGATGGGGGTGGGGAAATGCACAAAAATCCAGTCAGCTTACAAAAAGCTCAACACTCTCTCCCAGATGCAACACTCCTAGACTTTATGGTCAGAAGGGACCATCATGATAATCTAGTCTGACCTCCTGCACATTGCAGGCCACAGAACCGCACACACCCACTGCTGTAATAGATCAAAACCTCTGGCTGAGTTACTGATGTCCTCAAATCATGGTTTAAAGACTTCAAGTTACAGAGAATCCACAATTTACACTAATTTAAACCTGTGCCCCATGCTGCAGGGAAAGGCTTGGAAAAAATCCCAAAGTCTCTGCCATTCTGACCTGGGAAAAATCCTTCCTGACACCAAATATGGTGCTCAATTAGATGCTGAGCATATGGGCAAGATCCACCAGTCAGACAGCTGAGAGAGAATTCTCTGTAGTAACTTGGAGCTCTCCCTATCTAGTGTCCTATCACTGGCCATTGGAGATTGTTGCAGGTCAGCTACTAGAAGCAGGTATGTGCCATTGTAGGCAGTCTCATATCACTACCTCCATAAACTTTTCAAGCTCAGTCTTGAAGTCAGTTAGCCTTCCAAGGGGAGCAGTGGGTGCAAAAAACCTATGGAAATATTAATGCTCTTGTTGAACAGAAGTCTTTTCTTGTCCTTGATGATGATTAAGAATCTACTGTGCTGGATTTGTATGTTATTGAGAGCTGTTTCAAACAGTTGTGCCCAGACTGAGACCTTTTAGCTAATATCAGTTGATGTAATTCCACTGTCTTCTGTAGAGCTATACTGATTTATGCCTGCTGAAAACAGAGCCAGAGACCTGGATCCAGATTAAAATAGCCCTTCAGATTAAGTACTCAGATTCAAACTATTACTGAGAGAGAACTCAGCAGGAAGATTTAGGATCAGGTCCAACCCCCTATCCCTTGCCCCTGAAAAGTGTGTGGTTTTTTCTTGTTTGCAATTGTGAGGTTTTGGGATTTCAGTTTTGACTATCTCTGACTTCAACAGCATGTTTGGGTTTTTTTTGTTTGTTTCTGCTTTTGTGCTTTAAGCTCTTGGGGGTTGGTTTGTTTGTTTTTTTTTATGGGAAAATGCAGCTTGGTCCAACTACCACTGAAGTCAGTAGGTTTCCTTTGAACTGAGTGGGAATTGGATCAGGCCCCATCCCTGGTCTTCTAATTAAACTCTTCACTGGACACCATCCTATTTTTTTAGCAGTTTAATAGAAAGTTTTTTCAACTGGCTCAAACTAAATTATGTTGGTATAATATATTAACCTATAGAAACAAATGGGGGAGATGCTCAAGTCAGAACAGAGCCAATTATCAGTTAGTGTAGCAGCTGGCTGCAATCTGTGGGAGAATTTTGGAAAGATGTGCATGCGTAAATTAGCATTGCTGGCCTGACAGCAAGGGTCTGGGTCTCCTTTCACTTATACCCTGGTGTAAATGTACCCTCCTGGTCAGTGTGCATTCTGCATAGAGCTGGGCAAAATGTTCTGCCAAAACTATTTTTGGCAAAAAATGCAGATTCAGCCACGTGAACATATTCATGAATTCATATTGGGTTTGCCAAATTGTTTCAGTCAAAACAATAAAAACCTCAGGGGGAGGGAAAAATCTAAATGTTTTGATGGGGGGGGGGTATTAAATGACCTTGTTTCAAAATGATCTTTTTTAAACTTTGGGTTTTTTTTTAAATAACTGTCAACATCAAAACAACATATTTCAACCTGAAACCCTTTTTTCCATTTGCTGAAAATTGTGAAGAAATTGTTTTCAGTTTGAGCTGAAATTCATTTTTTTTCTGATTCCCAGAATGGGGGGAAAAATCCATTATTCACCTAGCTCTAGTTCATGTCCTGCTCTGTGCAAACATAACCTACTGGTCAGAGTATGTTACATGTCCCTCTCTGTCCCCAATCCGTTAAGGATAAGGGTCTGTTACACCTCTCAGCATGAAAGCCTGACTCTTTACCTGAAGTCTTAAAGATTCATTAGTACTGGAAGTCTGTAGTTCAGTTCCCCACTGTGTCCACCAAGATGGTGGACATCACACAAACTCAATTGACCTGATTTCTCCTTTGCCCTGAACATGTCTAACACCTACTTTGCAGAGGTGTAAATGACTAAATGTTGCTAACACAGAAGGGGGTAGCATTTTATACCCACTTTGCACGGGTGTTAAGGTGACTGGACAAGGTCTAAGGCAATGGAGAATCAGATCCAGGGACTTCAGTTACTCCTGATTTCTTGCCAATGTGAGAACAGATCAGCCTTGGTTCCCACCTCCCCAGCCTCCAAACCGAATGCACCAACAGCACTTTGCATCATGTATACGGAGGATGACTGCTAACCAGAGCCAGACTCACTGTAAAATCAGAGGGGCAGATGAGGTGCATTTAGCAGAGTAGAAAGACTCTGCCAGGACCATGCTGGAAGCAAAAAAGTGCCTGGCACAAAGGCACCGCACTAACTACTGGCAACTACTAACCACTGGCAAAATACTGTTGACTGCCAAATTTCCTACTGTTTAATATTAAACTTCAAAGAGGGATTTTGCAGGGAGAAAAGAACAAAACACACAACCGTTTCAAGTTTCTGTAATGAGCCAGGTTAACTGGCAGGTCTTTGTTTTATATTTGCTGCAAACAATCTCATTGGAAAAGTTGTGTTCCTACAGGGGCGCATAGCTTTCCCAGCCTGGGGCAAATTTAAGTTCTGTCTGGGCCTCCACAGCAACTGTTTGGGGAGGCTACACCAGGGGTGCACTGAATCAATGCTTTAATGGGGCTCATGGGGTACACAGGGCCCTCTATATGGAGGTGAATTCCAGCCTGTATGTATAGTTTTAATAGCCACCGCTTCATGTTATGGGCCTCCATTTCCTTTCCGATCTCTCTAATTCATAGTAGTCTCCTTTTCTAGGTTAGTGTTCACAAAAATCCTGGGCCAGCTGGTGCAAATCAGCAGAGCTTCACTGAAATCAATGGAATGATGCTTATTTACACTGGCAGAGGATTAGCCCAATATAGAAAAGCTGCTTTACATTTTATATAGCCTCAAATGTTTACATCCTTCAGAATTGATAGATCCTCTGTGATACCTTTCCATTTTAGCCTTATTGACTGTTCTGTCAAGCTTCTCAGTTGTAAACATTTCCAGTATTATGAATGTTTGACCATGAAGCTTGGCTGGAGAGATGCAAATAATAAAAATGACTCATCTGGAAATAAGACAATTATTTCCAGGATATCATTCTGGATCTAGTTTTCCAGTAAATCTCATTTTCCATTTTCATAGTGGGATATTGCAGACTGATGGATTATGTCAGATTCATGAAAGTACTTAAACATTAAACCACATGCTAGAAGGAAACCTATGTTTCTGGATATTTTATAGTATTAAGAAAGGGGTAAAAGCTCTCTTAATGATCTTTTAATGCTCAATGCTGGTTTGTAATTATATCACTTTAAGGCGTTCTCTCTCAATTAGAACCCAATCAGGGCTTTTCCATCCTGTGGTAGAGACTGTCTTATGGTGAATGAGTCAATACAATTTGGTCTATCCTTGGAGTAAATGGCTTTTTTTCTCATCTGTCTCACTAATCTATCAGTGATACCTCTAAGGCGTCCATCAGCATGGCATAGAAAGGTCTGATCCAAAACCCACTGAAGTCAGTGGAAAGTCTCCAATTGACTACAATGGGTTTTGGGTCAGGATTTATATGCCTAGAAGACCTAAATCTATCTTGAACGTTGGTTGTAAGGGAATTGAGAGAAGGATCAAGGGGAGTCTAAAAACTGCCTTTTTGTGGCAGACAAATGACACAATCACTTTACTACTCATAAGGAAGACTCAGCAATACATTTTCTTTGTGCCACAACATTTTCAAAAAGCACACTAAACGTCAAAACGAATCTGCTAACATGTTGTTTCTCTCCTTTGCAGAGAGAGGTTAGGTTTAATACCTCATAACAATTAATTATTTGCACTACTCCAGCACCTCTCAGAAGTTTAATTAATTAATATCTTAATTAAGCCTCCCTACACTCCTGTAAAGTAGATAAGTTTGCACATGGGCAAACTGAGTCACAGGTGAAGAGTAAAATCCTGGTGTCATTGAAGACCATGCCAATTTCAACTGAAATGTCCAGCCCATTCCCACTCTATAGAATATCACAATATTTGAATAAGAAACACTTGTAGGATAAGTAATGGCAGAGGCAGCATCTTGGTGCTATGCTGACTTATACCAGCTGAAGATCTGGGCCTTTATTTTTTGTGGGGAGGAATAAGTGCCTCATGCAATCAGCCACTCAACCCCCCAAATTCTTCAAAAAAACATTTGTGTTACTTAGCAGAGCCAATGGGGGAGGGTGGAGGTGTCAATAGACTCCTTTAAGCCACAGCTATGATGCTGTAATGACAGAACAAAAATACAAATGCAGTTCTCAGGTATATACGTAAGGTCTCACTTGTGAGACAAGGAAGGTAATAATTTCACTGACGTCTCATGACCTAGTCTAAGCTCATCAAAAAAGCAGGGACATGACTGAAATTGAAAGAATCTTATGACAAGCAACTGGAATGATAAGTCTAGAGGGCATGAGAAAAACTGACGAAACCAGATAGATGCAGCTTGTCAAAGAGGAGAGATGATAATGATCTACGAATACCTGAGGGTCTGCAAATAAAAATAAGGGGAGGAATTATTCAGAGTAGCTTAAAGGGTAAGGATAAGAATAGTGGTGTGAAAGAAAACCAAGGAAGATTCAAGTTTGATATTAAGAACTCTCTCACTGTGCGGTCAACAGGGCAATAGAATAATTTACCCAGACAATTCAGCTCTTCAAGTAGTGCTCAAGGGAAAAATGAGATGTAACACTGAGAGGAATCAGGTGGAGGAATGTCTGCATTTGTTCTAGACTGGACTACTTGACCCAGCGTTGCCTTCCAGCCCTAGATTGATGAATGAAAATTCTTTGAAGCAAGGCAGAGCTATGTGGTATGAATAAAATAACTGTGCATATGAGCAAATCGCATGGTAGCAATGTAAAGGGTGAAAAAACAAATGAATAGAAATGGACGTTCTCTGGAAAAGGCATATCCTCCAGGGGTAGAGTGCTGGAGTGGGAGTTAGGAGATGTGGTATAAAATCCTGGTCCCACTGAAAGCTTTACCACTGGCTTCAATGGAGCCAGAATTTCACCTTCGGGGTCTATTCTTGGCTCTCCTCTTCGGGGACCATCACCTTGTTGTGGTTAAGGAGCTTGTGTTTCAAGGATCCTCAGAGCTAAGTTGTCAGGAGCTTCATATTCCTGGTAGGGTCTCCAAGGCAAACAGGTCTGAGAGGAGGTCCCAGACAAAGCACCGTCCAACCCCGCAAGTCCTCAATAGTGGATCAGGCAGAACAGGGTCCTCGGACCTCAATGGATGTGAAAGCAGATGAAGGCTGCAGCAAGCTGGAGATTTCCAGCCGTCTCTGACTTTCCCTGTCATTGGGCCTCAGACCTCCAGCTTGTGATTGCTGTAGGCACACCAGCTTCCCCACATTAAAAGAAATCACACGCCTGCTTCTACCAATCAATCATTCCTGGCTCTGCCACTAGCCTGCTGCGTGACTTCTGTGCCTTTCTTTCTCCTATCTTTTTGTGTCTTTTTTTTCCTATTTAGATTGGAAACTATTTAGGACAGAGGCTGTCCATTGCTACATGTCTGTACAGCACCTAGCACAATGGGGTCCTGATCTTGGTTGAGGCCTGTAAGAACTACTGCAATAAAAATAAATACAATTTTATAATCACACATACTGTAAGCACACAGCTAATGGCAAAACAGTATTGCCTGTTCCCGAAAAGTCGTCTTCTATCTAATAGATTGCAAACCACAGCACTTACTAAAATTGTAGTGCTAATGAATTTTCTCAATACAATAATGTGCTTCTCAATTAAACAGGTGTCTCGGTCTTTCTGTTGCAAATATTATTCTTGTAGATTCTGTCTAACACAAGAATTGCTGAGCTCAACTTCTAAAAGCTTCATTTCATTGGACACAGGCTATTGGGAAAATCCTTGACCATTATTCAAACCATGCCAATGTGAAACTACATTCTAAATCAGTAATTTAAATGCACTAGACCACTAGTATTGTGCATTTCCCAAGTAATTAATATTTAAGTGGAATGATTTGTATAAAGTTATATTTAAGCAACAGTACATAACCAGTTAAGCATATGCTTGTGTGTTTTACTGACTCCAGGCCTAACTTTAAATTTGAAATCAGGATTCAAGCACATGCAAGTGAAGTGCATTCTAAAGTGGTGCTCTCTGGACCAGCAGCCAGTGCTGTGTGAACCACCCTATCAGTGAATGGAGATGGGAGAGGAACCGTCATTGGCCTTATCTCCTTCCACCATCTCTTCCTTCCCAGTGATGGAAGATGTTCCTAGAGGGAACCCCTTCTAATCTCAAGTGATAAGGCAGTCCGCTGTTGTCTCTGGTCTTTTCTTTAATGGGCAACCTTTCCCTTTCCAAAGTGAGTGGCCTTATTTAACTCTACTGCTCTATTTCCAGATCCCACATCAGCAAAGCACTTAAGCATGTGCTTGTGTCCATCCCTATTCAGGAAAAGCTCTAAGCACATGCTTAAAATTAAGCATGTTTAATTGCTTTCTTGAATTGGAGTGTTTTCCTGAACTACCAGAGTTGGCAATCTCTCTTCTAGGGGGTAATATTTTATACCATTCTAGTAGTGATGCCCCAATGATTTATCTGGGTAAATTATTTTACTGACTTCACATTTAATTTCTTGCGATCAAATTTGACTCTTCCGTTGATCAGTTTCATACTACTGCTCCTCTTGGTCTTAACATGCCTGGTAGTTTTGTTCAGGTGAAGGCTTGTGGTTGGGTACTGGGTACTCTTACTTTAACAGTATTTTAATTGGTATACTGGGTGTGTTATTCCTGCTCAAACACAAGACATCCTCATGGTGACTAGCAGGATGTCAAGTAGCATTAGTGTTCACTGACAATTTTTTTGTTTTTTTTGTTTTTGTTCCTAAGTGGTGATCTCAATAAGCTTTAAAGCTGCTGAATTAAGGATGACTCAATACATCAGCCTAGCATTTTATTAAAAATGCTTTGATGAAAACCCAATGTAGTCAAGTACAAATGCATCTCAAAAGTAAGATGAAATGTAAAAGGGCATGATTCATAAACCTCTCAGGATGTGAGGATTTGTGGAGGTGCTTACTTGCGTTATGGCCTATATGTTAAAGTTAAGACGGTGAAATAAGCATGTTAGACTGTTTGCAGATAGGGATAACTAAAGAAAGGTCAAGGCTGGGGCTGGCTGGTTTACACTAGGGGTTTCCAAACATTGGGGATTCTACCAAAGCCTTGTCCGCATTTGCAGTGGTGTTTAGGGTACATGTAGCTACTCGCCACAGTGAAAGGCAGGCTGCATCCACGCTCGTGGCAATGTAGCTACATGCAGCAGTGAGCCTCTCGAAGCTGGGAGGCAGCAGAGAGAGGCTCCAACAGTGAGTAGCTGCCAGAGCCTTTCCTTGCTTCTGGAGTCTTTCACTGCAACTGGGAAAGGCTCTGGCAACAGGACACTAGGCTGTTAAGATGGCAGTGTAGATGGGGGAGGTAGCAGAATTGGGCTTTAGATCTACAGCAGAGGCAGGAATAGGAAAAACTCCAGACGTCTTAATTCTTTGCATTAACCCCAAGAACAGTCTCATGGTGGAACAATCCTCCCCTTACTGTCTGTCTTGTGTCCCCCCCCCTTTTTCTTTCTGGGAGGTCTGTGTTTGGGGGGGGAACACCACTGGTGCTCCCCGTCCCCCAACTAATTACTCTTTCAAAACTGTAACTTTGTTTTTAAAATACCCTACTTTGCAAAATTGTGTGTGTGTGTGACTGCAAATTTGCAAGGAATCTTTCCTGGTTATTCTTCCTGCATCACCCCCTTTTATTTGCTTTTATATCTTAACTTGAAAGAAACAAGCTTGCAGCAATACTAACTTTATATATATATACTAGAAGACAGAGATACGAATCAAGACCCTAAACATGCTAAAAGGAAAGACTAACAAAATTAAGGTTAATGCATGCTGGAAAACTACACTGTAGAGCAATGCTTAGGAAGATCATATCCTACATAGTCATCTTGGAGGGGAAGAAAGAAATGTCAGTTTATTTACATTTAAGAACATATGTGATGGATGTCTTCCACATTGCTCAGTGAACTACCAGAAGGGGTGCAGATACCCTGTGAGAATCTGAACAGAATAGAACAGAAAACGACTGACAAAGCAAAACTTTTGAGTTTACTGTGCCCATCTCCGGTCTGCGTAACCATGTGTTCCTGTCACTGTTACCCTTGTCTTCCCTGCCCCATTCCCTCTATATACTTGTTAAACCTACTAGTTACATCTTGCCTGACAGCTTGCAGGATTGGGGCTGTGTCTCACAAAGGCAGTGCCACTTAGTGCACAGAGCAGTGGATTGGTACTCAGGAGACTTTGATTTTAGTCTCAACTCTGTCATTAACCAGTATGACCTTGGGTAAGGCTCTTCTTTCCCCACCCCCCTGCCTGTGAAATGGGGATGATGATGATGATGATGATGATGCCCTTTTAAAAGGGCTTTGAGATCTATTGAATCAAAATGCTGTATAAGAGCTAGGTATTCTAATTACTGAAGCAGACCTCTGCCCTGCACTGAGAATAAAGGAACTCCCTCCCAGAGCATCTTTTCAGGATGCTTGATCCTGCACTAAGAATTGCCTGGGTACAGGAATGTACTCATAGAGTTCCCTCTGCAGGGATGAGGCTGTAGATTCTAAGTGGAGCTGATCCAAATTTTTCTATCCAAATATTTTTTCCAATGGAAAATTGTTGTTTTGGTGAGAATTTTTTTTTGATTAAGTAGAATTTTTCATGGAAAATGTCTAATTTAAAAATGACTTATTTGTGGCAACTGTGGGGGTCTCTTTAGGGGGGGGGCATTTTTTTGGGATAAATTTAGAAGAAAATAATCTGTTTGTTTCAGGGGGAAAATAAGGTCCCAGCCAGCTCCAGCTGCAAGCTCTTTGATGCAGGCACCATCTCTTACTATGTGTTTGTACAGGGCTAGCACAAAATCGGTTCACTCCAATCTTAGCTGAGGCCTTTAGATGCTATTATAATACAAAAGGTGGTGATAAATAGTAACATTGACAGAAATAGCTCACCTCTAGACAATAAATAAAGAAATAAACACCACCACCAACACTGGAACAGAGTTCTGCTGAAGAAAATTTCAAAGATCCTATTGTAACATCATGAGAAGGGCAGAGGGAAATTAGACAGTTTGCTTTGGACTCCACTCCAGCCAGCTCCCTTGGCAGTCTGGCTTCACTTGAATCATACTGCTAGGCCCTCAGAAGGCCAGAGGCTACTCCTGGGAAGGTTGCGGGGATGCCGAAGGGGTGGATGGGAAAGATAATGCAGCATAGACTGAATTATCCTTTCTGTCTAAGCTGTGTTGGGCCAGTGGTGGCCAGCATGTATGTGTCTCCTCAGCATCCTCATGCCAGGTTCATCTGCTATACTTCCTTCTATACCCCCTCCCTCAGCCTGTATTTGGAAGTCATCTCTCACCTCCATGCAGGGTGCTTCATAAGGGATGCCTGGTGGGGAAGGGGCATTGCAGAGCTGTGTGGAGCCCTCCCTCCCCCCACACCAGAAGGGGGAGAACAACACACAAAGGCTCGGGTGGAAAATGATCCCTCTGAGAGATGCTGCTGCTTTGGGAATGGAATCATAGTGCAGCTATGGAGAGCCCTTGTTATATCTTGGCATAGAAATGGAGCCAAAGGAGTTGGGGACTATAACTTCAGCTACTGAAAAACTTCCCTTCACTTTTTTGGGGGAGGGGTTGTGTGTGGTTCTTCTCCCTCCGCCCCTATCATGTTGGGAATGGGAACAATTTCTGATCACCCACTGGATGAGGAGGGGGAAATCTTTTAAAATTACTATTAAATAAAGAATAGCTGTAATGTTAACCAATTCAATGTTCTTATAGCTTCCTGAACAAAATTGTTAGAGAATTCATCTGCCACAGGCAAAATTTCATCTCACAATTCATTGCAGTTCATTACTCTTCAGGAGTGTAGATCAATGGGCATATTTTCACTCCAAACAGCATCTAAATTAATATTCTCTGTTCCATTTGGATACAATAGGAGAACAATTATGAAGCACTAAAAGTTTCTTTTGAGGTTGAACTCATCACAGGGGGAAAAAATATTAACTGCTTTCAGATTTACGGATAAAATCTTTGCTGTAATCAATAGCATGACTAAAATCTACTGTAATGCTACACCATATTATAGGAACAGACACTGCAATGTTGAAACTAAATGCATCTCCATTTGGTAAAGGTGGATTCAATACCCATTTGTATTGCTATTCCTTTACCACACTTAAAGCAGCCGATGAAGGCAATTTCAGTGTTATGGGTAGTATTATACTTCCGATAGGTACATAGCAAATCAGGCAAAGTATTTATAAGGAGGATTGCTTACTACAGTGGCTGCCATCCACAGTTGCCAACAGTTACCTCAAAGACTTGTTAAACACCAAGTAAAGGCTTTAGGATTTAACCCCCTAATGGGATATTCACACAGAATAAGCAATGGTTATTCTTAAAATGTGTTAATTGGTTTTTGTGTAACCAGAGTCTTGCAAATCTGCCTGATTTCACAGTGATGACTTGTATATAAATACTGAAAATCACAACTATTTAAGCATAAAATTTTCTAGACCTTCAGTATTGCCCAACCAAATTTTTTCAAAAATCATCAGTACCCAAAATCCTGAGATGGCATAAAAAAAGGATTTGAAGAAAAATAAATTTGGGGCATTTTTATTTGCCTTTAAGCTTCACATTTTCAAGCTTTTTTTCCCCCACAACCATGAGGGCTAGAAATGTGCTTATTTTAAATGTGGACTGAGAGTTTCATGTAATCACCAACTCCAAAGCTGAGGCTTTAAGAAAAACATGACATACCACAAGTCTTGCACTAAAAGCAGGCACGTTGGCTACTTGAACCCATCTGGAGAGGAAGTGTTTTATCATCAATTTAGACATTTTATAACTGTTTCTCAGACTATTGTACAGATTGTTCCTTGTGCTACTCAGTCAAGAACAAGAATCGCTTTCTCTTTGCAGCAGTGTTCTTTCTGCTGAGCAAACGATGTGAGAACAATGCATGGTGTTATATTAACTCAGACATGCCGTGAAAGGGAAACACTGACTGCAGCAAGTCCGAGGACAGATGAGGATCTGTAGGGAAGAGGAAAGAGTTGGGCACACGGTATTCTGGGAGCAAGGAAATGAGTCAGGGGAAATAAGATGAGGAAGCACTTAAAGCATCATACATTATAAATACACAGGCCTTTTAGAAAGTACAGCAGGGTCAGTGGGTTCGCCACACAACATAAAAAGGTGCCTTAATTTTCTTTGTTTCTGCTTGGCTAGGCTGAGCTTTCATTTAGTTTTAAAACAGAGCTATCTCAGCTAGATGATTTCTACCATAGAAGGGGTAAAGGAAGAGAGGATGCTGAAGCCACCAGAAAAGCACATCACACAAGCATCTAAGAGAGACTTCTCTTGATGTAGAGTCTAACAGCCCCTTCTTTAAGGCAAATCGCTAGCCTTTTTCAATCCCATCTTAGACCCTATGGGAGTCTTAGGCCAATTCAGCTCTTGAAAAGTGGGGCACAGTTGTGTCTTCTGGGACCTTTTGCATACGCTTCATATTTCTGAGAGAAATAATCAAAAGCCTTTCTCTGTGCTGTCAGTCAGTGCAGTGTGCCGGGAGATCTAATGATGCTCTTTCGCAAGCAGTCCCGATCATTACTGTCTGCATCTTGTGAGCCATACCGGATCATACGCATGAATACTATACTAAAAGTACTCCCTTTACACGTTGAATCCATAATCAGTGCCCTCCTTTATCCCTCACTAAATATGTTCAGGCAAGTAGCTGAGCATTCTCAGAGAAATCTCATTGTAACTGACAGCAATAATAATTTTATGGCGTGTATCAAAATATACATGAAGGCAGAACATGACAGAAGATGACGGGCATGGGAAGCGCTCTCAGATCTGTAATCTGGGAACACAGGGAAAAGATGCTGTGAAAGTATTTCTATAGCTTTGCATATTTGAATACATGTGTTTTTATTATAGCAAATGATCCGGGCCAAATCCTCAGTGCATGTAAATCAGCGTAGCATCACTGACATCAGCAGGACTAGTCTGATTAACAGTAGCTCAGGAGCCAGGCCTGAAGTACAATGGCTTACCAGAGGTAGATAAGTAAAGGAAGCACTGGGCCAAAGCAAAGGGGGGGGAGGGAGAGAGAGAGAGAGGGGGAAAAAACCCCCTCTCTCAGTGCAGTGCCTGGTATGCCTGGGTTTTTTGTTGTTTTGTTTTTTTCCCCACTAACTTTTTTAAATTTATTTATTTTACCCAAATGGAGCTGCAGGTCCTCGGGCACAGGGTGAGTCACCAAAGACACAGGCATGTGAAATCAGAGGCTAGGTTTGAAAATGTGGCCTTACTGTCCTGTAAGACAAAATCAGCAGCAAGGCACATTCCCTCCATGAACTGAGCAGCAGACATGGAGTCAGGAACACTGGATTCCTCCTGCATGATCTCATGCCAGTCGCTTCACATCTGATTCCATAGCACCATTTTACAGATGGGGGGGGGGAATAATGCTCCACTACCTGCATCACAGAGGTGCTGTGAGGATCACTTCATATTTGCACAGTGCTTTGAACAAATGGTCACACACTTTTATTACTGTTGCTAGCCACTGATATGTTCTGTGTTTGTGGACATGGCACTGAATTGCTTCATGCCTTGGTTTCCCAATCTGGAAAATGGAAACTCAGTGCATTCCACATGGAAATATTATGACTGTCCCATGAGGCTGGGTGAGCTTCCTATACACCAGCAAGCTGCTAATGCTGTAATAAAGAAACCCAAGTGTCACTTTGAATCCTGTTAGCCGGTATGTGTTGAAACTGAACGTATAAGCTGAGCAGCAATGAAAGACTATGAATGTGGGGCCTGAACAAAAGCCGACTGAAGTCTTTGGAAAAACTGGGGGTTTGGATCAAGACCTTGCTTAGTAGGGTGACCAGATGTCCTGATTTTATAGGAACAGTCCTGATTTTGGGGGCTTTTTCTATTTACCCCCCACCACCACTTGTTCTGATTTTTCACACTTGCTATCTGGCCATCCTATTGCTTAGGGACAAGGATCACTGAAATTTAGTCATATTTAAGGGTTCCCATATGAAGTTTCAAAGTACAGAGCTCCTCCCAAATCAACTTAAAAAAAAACAAAAAAAAAAAACCCCAACAGCCCAGAAACTTACCAGGCGAAAAGCATAGATACGTGTACAATTTCAAACAGTGGTGTTGTATCATGCTAAATACTGTACAATCCAGTAGTACACTGGGTTCAGATGAGCACAGAATTATTACATTCAACGTCAGCTTTCTAAGCCTTTCCCAGAATTCAACTGTGATGAGCTTTCTCATCCTTTGAAGTAATGCAAACTTGCTGTTACAATTGTCCCTCCTCCACCTACTCCTGCTGAAATGTACTCGATGCTTTGGGGAGGATGGGGTGGAGTTGTCTGTCAATGAGATGACAGAAAAAATGGTTTCCTGCCAGCAATACAGCTCACAACTGTAATTCTACTGAAGGTAGAAATTGCCCAAGTTTCATTCTTTTGGTGAGTTCAGTGGGGTTTTCATATTTAGATTTTTCTTCCATTTGAAGATGGGATTTCATTTTAAAGATGACATTATCTGATTCCAGCTGGTAGCTTTGTTTACAACCCTCAGAATTCATGGCTTGATTTTTATTTATTTATTTTTTTTCCCCAAAGGAACTCAAAAGAATCACAGGGGCAACTCGTGCTGCTAGGACAGATATGGTTTTAATTTGCTCCAACTTTGAGCAGTGTGCAAGTGCCTGCATTTCAGGATACTGTTTGTGAAGAACGCTGAAATCTTTCAGGATCAAAGGTGTAATGTAACATATTGGGATGGATTCCTAGGTATTATAAATAGGTGTAGCTCCAATGCCTTCCATGATTTGCAACAGCTGATGATCTGGTTCATTAATCTTTTGCAAATCATAATTTTGATATCTGAAAGATATTGCTGATCTTTCAGGCTAAAAAAAAAATTACCCTTAGCCTTTTTGTATGTGTCCCAGTGTTGTACTTATTTTGTAATGTTGCTTTATAACCTCAATCCACATTAATCCCAGACTTGGAATCAAAGATTTCTGTAAATATAAATGCATAGATAGGTACTATCCCTTTTAGGTATCCTGGCAGTAACCGCCTCAACCAGTTCTTGCATGTCCATTAAGGATTCAGCAGAAATGTCATGTAGCAATTGCTGTGACGTAACAGATTCATCTTTTACCAGCAACAGTATTTCTGGGAGTCCTTGCACTAACTGAGGATGAATATTGTAGGGCACAGAGAATGCACTGGTCCAAGAGAGATCAAGCATGACATTCTCAGTATCCATAGAGTAGATGCTGCTAGGATGTTGTGTACAATATGGTCACTGAAGATTTCTGGAGGTCTTCGTTGGGACCTGACCTAGCACCCATGGGGAAAAATAATAATCCCCTCTTTCTTATGTAACAGCTGGGCAAAAGTTAGCTGTGGAATTTGCCATAATGAGCTCACATCAATCCTTCAAAATCATCTAAAACATTTCATCCTTGGATAGTTTGGAGGGCAGACTTAGTTCTTATGTTGGCTACATTCCAGGCTTTGGGTTGTCCTCTGAGCTTGTAAAACTACCTACTTAAGCTGTTCTGATTCCCATCACTGATTTCCTGAGCGCTCTCTCATGTCAGGTCATAGGGATCTGATGCATTAGCTACTTCCTGTGCTTTTATTTTAACAATTTTAAAGGTTAACCCAGAGCTATATTCCCTCATGCTCCACCCCTAAAATCCTAGGGCAAGATTCTGTGCTGCAACTCCAAAAGGCACAGCACAGGACTCCTAGTCCAGTGGGAGGGGCTGCTAACATGGCTTTAAGCCACCATTTGTGCCCTGTGGGGCTGGAGTGACCCCTGGCTGTAACTTAGCCCTGGGCTGTACTACAGGCCATGGCATTGCAAAAGCACTCGGCACTGCTGCAGCCCTGCCCCCAATGTGCCCCTGCTTGCCTCCAGTGGGGAGCGGGACAGCATGTCTCCATGTGCTGCTCATGCCTAGAAGCGCTGCCCCTATAGTCCCATTGGCTGGTTCCCAGCCAATGGGAGCTGCAGGGATGGTGCTGGGGAAGGGGGTGCAGCGTGCGGCGCTGCCTCACCACCCCACCAGGGGCTGCAGAGACGTGCTAGCAGCCGGCTGGTTCCGGGAGTGGCATGGGGCCACAGCATGCAGGCCGCCTGCCTGCGTGCCCCACTGCACTGTGGGAATTTTAGCAGCCCAGAGTTGGAGATCACTGCCTGTGATTTATTTTTGAGAGGCCCCCCTTGAACCAGGTAGGGTGACCAGATTTCCCAATTTTATAGGGACAGTCCTGATTTTTGGGGGCTTTTTCTTATATAGGCACCTATTACTCCCACCCCGTCCTGATATTTTACACTTGCTATCTGGTCACCCTAGCACTGGGGCCCTGGGATGCAGCCCCTAAAGCCCCTGCCTTAATCCAGCTCTGCTTCCCCTAGCTGGATACAAGGCTTTTAGGGCTTCTTTGAGCTGGGATACCCAGGATCTTTGACCTCGCATAAAGAGGCTGGATTGGGTGAGTAAGGACCTGAACCTGCATTTTGGGCAAATGTCTGGTCTCTCGATGTGTGAAGACAAATGAAAAACCATAGCTGATAACCATTTCCTTGCTGTTTCCTTATCCTGTATCTTTAATTTCCTCTTGTCATTCTTTAGAAGGTTATAATTGCAAATATGATTAGTCAAACGCACTATCCATATTATACATGCACTTAAGACACCTTGCCCTGTTAGCTGGGGGGGTGATGCCAAGAAGTGCATTTGGATCATTTTTCATTTTGGCACCTCTGATATTTTTGTTTAAAGAACATTGATGCAATATTTTCCCTTTTTAAATGCTTTCACTGTATACTTTTTCAATCCTTTGTGTTTCCTGCATGTGGCATGTATTCCTGGGTAATGCTGGCCCCTTTCATTCCACTTGACACTTGTATCTGCCATGAATTTGATTAGACTACTGTAATATCCAGATGCTTTTAAATTTAAAATAAATCCCTTTGCTTTTGATTCTGACCAATTTTTACTCAATGCCAGATACTCATGAGATCTGCTTTTTGCAAGCCTAGCATTTCCTACTTCTGCAGTTGACTGGGTTTATAATTATACGATTTCTGATAAGCATCCTTGAAATTTCTGCCTCTAAGGTTCTAGTTAGCAAAACTCAGATTCACACTTTGAACTTACAAAACTTCATGCTTCTGTGGACAAGCCAAAAGTCCCTCTGAGTCATGCTCATGGCTCTGGGCTTTGTAAATATTCCAGATTTACAAAGAAACCTATTTCTTATTTGCTTTCCCATATTTCCTTTCTGTGCCTTTGCTTGGTCCATCTTTATCAATTTAGCTGAACTCCAGGAGCAGACAGAACAGTGGGGCTGTTGACACTTGCTGAGACTAAAAGATATTTCCACTTGTAACTTGCTTTTGAGGAAAAAAAATAGATTCCCCAAGTGTACCAAAACTTGTATTTAGGGTGTTTCTAACCTATGCACCTAATTCTTCCCTCTGTCCTTGCCCAACACCATATTTTTGGGATGGGATAACTGCAATAATGAACTGGCTGAATTATCTACCATGTTTGCTCTACAGCACTCATAGATCTTGGCATTTTATGAAACGTGAGCATGTACAAAATATCTTTAGTTTGCTTCCTTCTCAGTTCCTTTGGACACTTCTATATTATGTGACTTCAGCTGGTTGCAGATTCCCTGGACAAGTTTACCAGTTCTATTGGCTGGAACTACTGATGGGTTGGTTTGTCACTAAGGGCTTATCTGAAGCCCACTACAATCAACGGGAATTTTTCTATGGACTTTGGGGGGCTATTCTTCTCTTCTATTCGTCCTGCAAACTTTTTTATGAAGGGAAAAGGATCCATCGGAAGTGTCTTTTGCTTACTATAGACCCTCCTTCATTCAGAATACCTGCAGTCAGTAGCATATGCTTACATTTTGGCACACTAGAAAGTAGTCTCAATAGTTTTCCCAGGCATACACTACAATATAACCTGCAGTGTTAGAAGCCACAAATCCTAGACTTTTCCTTGTCTGCTGCTCAAATAGGAACAATGAATAATGTCCACACATGATAAAGAACAAAGGCAATAGGATATCAAATACAGTCATGAAAGTAGAGCTGGTCAAAAAATAAACAACCATTTCATATAAAAATGTTCAGGGTTTTTGTTTTTGAAAAATTCAAAATGAAAATGTGTGTTTTTGTTTCAAATTTTAGTTTTTTCAGTCTCTCTCCCCCTTAAGTTTACATCTTTTTGTTTTCTCCTCTTCTGTCTCTCAGGTTTTTACCTTTTTATCTGGAAAAGAAAAGGAAAAAATAGAAAAGTGCGAGAAAAGAAAGCAAACAAGCAAGAAAACTGAAACACAAATTTTTACTTTGTTTCAAAAACATTCATTAAAAATGAAAACTTTAGAACAAAACAAATTTTCAGGGAGAATAGTTATTGGGATTTAAAAAACTTATCACAACTTTATCACACACATTTTTCACCCAGCTCTATACATGAGCAGCACAGTAGTTAAATACATTCATGTTTAAGATACGGCATTTCTGGTCTTTTCACTCATGCCATTCTGGATGTTTTCATTTTCAAGGGAAACCTGTTGGGTAGATTGTGCTGCTATTAGGGAATTTATTTTCTTTAAAGTCCCTACAGGTCTCAGGTTTTGAGACTGTGCTTGTGCATTCCTCTTCTTCAGAGGGGAGAAAAATCAGATTAATATGAAATCCTTAATAAATATATTTAAGGGATTCCATTCACTCCCCTGAATACTCTGTTCTCTGTGAGTAGCAACTATAGGAACATGGAATTGTTAAACAGCAATCAGTAGAATGTATCACTAGCAGGTTCAGAAACCTTAAAAGTAGCCTTAGGTGAAAGTAATTGCTCATTCATTTTTATTAAGACTGCTGGTGCTACTTGGCCTCATGTGCTATTATACATTTTTTGGGGAGGAATGACATTAAACTATAAAAGAGTTAGAGTGAAGTCTGGAATGGCTTTAATGGTTAAATTGCTTTGGCCTTTATACTCAGCACTACTCCTGACAAGGTAAAGTAGTTTAGTTTTTATCCATACTGATTCATCACTCAGATTAAACAAAGGTGGATGAAACAGTTTTGATGACATAGACTGACCTCAGCTTTCACCCAAAACTTAAACTGAGTCTATCATCAACCATTTCCTGGAATCATAGTAGTATGAATCGCTTAAATGATTCAATGTTTGTGTATTTCTGCACTTCCTGTAGCTCTGTCTGGAAGCAGAAGCCCTCAGATTCCATGAGAAATTTATATTTCTGGGCTAACCTGAAGCTGAAACAAGTAGAAATGTATCAAAAAGACAGCAACTCTTTGAGATTTCCATTTCAGGTCTGCAGACTCAAGAGCTTCAGATAAGCATACTGTAGTGACTTTCAGATGCTTAGCAGAAGTCTTTGGAATCCTCTCATCATTAAGGTGAACAAATTAAACAAGACAAGGCTCCAATCCACCAAAGCACTTAAGTATGTTTATAGCTTTAAGCACAAGAATAGTCCCAATTTTATCCTAGCTGTTTCATCCAGCCCTGGTTATTATGAAGGAGAATGTAGGTTGTCTATATGGGGAGGAATGGCTTTGGGGCCAGATTTGGGGGCTTCAGAGGTTGGGATAACTCAGATAAATATCACCACCTTTTGGTAATTATCTAAACTATGGACCTGGTTCTCATGTAGACATTTACCCATTACCCAGATGATTGTAAAATGGATGTAAAATTCTACTTGTCTGATCTGGTAGCATATTACATTGACTTTGCACAGGTGTGAGCAACTACACCACACGTAGGACAATAGAGAATCAGGCTCTATAACACTGAGCCTTTTGATGTTCCCTCATCACATTGGTAGAAGAGCAATGGTGTGTGTGAGTTTTTTTCCATCAAGCTAGAGATCTCAGTGTAAATTCCTTGTGGAGGCAAGGTACAGGTCATTCTGACCTCCAATGTAGCTAATGGAGATTAAGCTATACTCCACCTGAGGCTGACTTTGTCTAGCAACATTAAGCTAAAAACTACAGTGCCTTGGCAGTTGTTGCCACTTAGGTTTTACACTAAGATAGCTATCCTGGGTTAGCTATACTGGTGTAAAACACCCCATATTTTGCAGTGAAGACACAGCCTTCCTCCTACAAGACAGAAAATACCACTTACTTTTCAACCTGCTTTAACCCTGATCCAGCAAAGCCCTTAAGCACATACATATCTTTATGCATTTCACTAGTCTCACAGAAATCAATGGGACAGCTTATGCAGTGAGATAGTATGTTCAGCAGGAATAAGTGGATCAGAATATGGCCCTTTGCTATGTTCTCAAGTGCTGTTTCCAGCCAGTAAAGCACGCTGAGTGAATTGTAGAAGCAGGAAAGAGGAGAAATATGTAAGGAGAAGCAATGCTAAAGCCAATCTAAAGCTGAAAAGGACTAATAAAAGACGTCTTTATCCCTCACCATTGACACTGTGAGCATGCATTGCCATGTACAGTATATGCAGAAGAAGGCCACATTTAAATTGAATCTGTCAGATTCTTGTGAAACAATAGAGAAAGTTCATCTAGTGGAGTGACTTCATCATGGAAAACAATGAGTGGAATGAAAGATCTGAAAATGGATATTTACCAACAGGTCCTGGCATGATGGAAATCCTAATGTATAAAATATTCATGGGTGTATTACTATATTCAGAAACTCATCTCTTTTTGGAATGAACTCAGTTAGGTTTCTTGATATCTGGACACAATACACATTCAAGATTAAAATGAAACAGCATCTGTGTCCTATACATCTGCTTGTATTAGGAATGCAAAACCTTTCACACCACACTCTAGCCTAGGCAGTACAGTGAGTATTTTTCAAAGATACTTCACAGAAAGCAGGGCACATGCATAAGCCATATGGGATGTTTCTGGTTAGCTGAATTAAAATTGCATGTTGTGCAAAATATGTGTGAAGATTTTCAGCCAGAATTATTGTAATATAAAATCCACGATTTGGTACTATATTGAGCTGCATACTCAGTGTAAACTGGAACAACTTTGGCAGCTGACAACCTAACACAATATATGGGATGTCATTTCTTATGGTCTGATTTTTTTTGTAGGTGATAAGCACCCACAAATTCCCTTTTGAATTGGTGGGAGATGCAGGAGATAGCCTGAGTTTTACAGGTGTCAATTAACCTTTGAAAAATCTCAGCTTTTATATTAAATCCAACCTAAGGGATTTGGATACCTAGTTCCCTTTAAATTTTGTTTCAGTGTAGTCTTTTATTTCTTTGGGTTTTGTTTACATTTTTCTTACTCTAAATTAACTTAAATTTCTACAGGAAAGGTTCATTTTCCATGAAAATGAAACTCTTCATTTAGAAAATGCTGAAATGGGGGGGGGGAATGTTGCAAGGGAAATTTGTCAATGTACCCTTTTTCCTCTTAAAAAAAATTGGCTTTGACAAATTGATATTTTTGGACAAAAGGAAAAGTCCAGTCAAAATTTCCTACCACCTGTACGCACTGGATGATGCAGACAACTTGATGGGGATAGGACCCTACCTCCTTTTATCCCCATGTGGAGTGATTTTTGCATGACCAGGGATCTAGGAAAGAACAGTCCCCATGCTGCTACAGAGACAGCTGTTGTGTTGTGTTGTGTTGTCACGGGGAGGGACAAGGCAAAGGTGTTGGAAGAGACCTTGGATCCTTCCCGCACTTCCATGGTAGGCTATGATGCAATAGACCTTCAGGAAACGCATGGCTGTGTAAGCATGCATCATGCATTCTCAGCGGAGGCTAGTAAAATCTGTAGGAGTCAAATTTTGCCATTATTATTATTCAGATTGATCAATAGCTTAGTTGGGAAGTAGCCCCATTTATTTTACTGGGACTGTTTTGAATTATAAGGCCCCAGCATGAGTACCCCTGGCAGAAATTGTCCCTAAACAAGTATGTGGAAGAGATGGTTGGTCCATTCAATCTATTTACAGCAACAAATATTTTTTCATGTATCTGATTCAAATGAGACTAGTTAGAGCCTCCCCCAAGTACTCCCATTGTATATTGTACAATTACCCCAGAGTATCATGTCAGAGTAGCACTATTCCCTCTAGATTTCCAAATATAAATGGGTGCTAAGCTTTACACAGATGTTAAAGAGGTTTTTGTGTGAATGTATGATACCTTTCCTCTCTAATGATGTGCATTCATTTATGGATTTTAATCAGGTTTGTCTTAGGGAATCTGTCAAAGCAAACCCTTACATCAACTCACCACATCCTCCGCTGGTATAAATTGGCATATCACTAGTTTTAATAGAATTATGCCAATTTACAGCAGCAAAGTATCGAGTTGATCATATTTTGTTTGCATTGTAAATAGATCTGCATTGCTCTAACTCTAAATTATTGGCGAGTGAACTGTGGTTAACCCCTGTTTTACAGCATGGGCCATTGGGTGATGATGCTGCCCATTTTTGAGTAAAAATATATTCCATCAAAGTGCAGCTGTTCCTATTGATAATGGATGTCTATAAAAGTGTACAATCTCCTCCTCCAAAGCTACCTGTAGCACCTTAATTTACTGCATTTTAAAATAAATGCGTAGATGGGTCAGAGAACAGCTACTGCTCTATTTTATAGAGTGGCATATACCGCTGCAGCATTATAATCTTGGATACAAGAGATGCACATGTCTAAGGGAAGCATATCATTTTGCCATATTCGAACATCCTAGTATTTCAGAAAAGGACACTGCTTTGTGCTAATAAATCGCTATCTGAAGAAGATCATCAATATTAATCAACCCAGAAGTCAGACACTATCTCAGAGTTGGCAGGCTGCTGGCAAAGAGAACCATGAGCAAGGCCATTAGAAACAACAAGCCCTATGAGATGAACTCAGTTACATGGTCAGTGAGAAGATGGGTGTTGCTAATCCAGTTTTCCATCACCAGCTTGGACTGGCCAAATACACTGAGGTCTCTGGCCAAAGGCTTTAGCAAGAGAGATGAGCATTGCTATAAAGACATCAGTGATATTGATGATAGATAATTGTTTATTATTTAATATCTCTGAACTAGGAGGGGGGAAGGAATGAACCAAAGCACAGATATGTTGATTGGTTTGTGCAATGTCACAGTGAAAATTATTAGACATTGGAATAGTCTTAATGGAATAGCATTGAGGAGGGTTGGAGGAGCTTCCTTTGCCTGAGATGTTTAGAGCCTGCTTGGTATTTTACAATAAGGATGCTTTACATTGCATTAGCAGTGTAACAGGGATTTAAATTGAGAGTAAATGTGATCTATACCCACCTTTGAACCTTTACACCACTAGACTTGAGTGTAAATGAAAATCGGGCTATTTATAACTGAACAAAGCCCTTATGAACTGGTCCAATATGCTGTTGATTTGCTGACTCACTGACATTTTGGAAAATGTGATCTCGTTCATGATATGTGTTTGTGTTTTATGCTTATAAAGAGTCCACAACTAAAACAAATGCTTTGATAGAGAAAGCAAGGAATAGGTCTAGATTTATGATCTATTATTTGTGAGTATTATTTTGTAGTGGCACAGGCCACAAGCTCAGAGCATTTGGTCCTCACCTTTCTGCCTCATTTGAAATCATCTAATGTGCTCAGAAATCAGCCACTGAGAACCCTTTCTCCACATGGATTACCGTCTCTCTCAGGCTTTCCTTCCATTTACTTAAACAAGCTAATGTCAGCTCACAACATTCAAGAAATGTCACTGATGAAGGAGCTAAGTTAACTTGCTCAGTCTTTAGAACCAGCTCACTGAATGATATTTGCAGTCCAAATTTTGGACATGGTTTAACTGACCTGAAAGTTGTACACAGCTCAGCATCCACAATCTTTCAAACCAGAGACCTCAGCCTCAGCTAGAAACCAGGCAGACTTTACTCATCCCGTGTTTGCTGCTAACAGAAGCACTCATGTAAAAGCAGGTATTATCTCATTGCCTTTACAAGCCAGTCAAAAGTGTGATGACAAGCAGGCCGACTCATTGCTATTAATGATAGCTTCACTTACCTGTAGGTTCAGCTTGAGTGAAATCTGACTGAGTGGGAAACCTCTTAGGTAGACCTTGAGTATTCCCTGCTGGGAACCAGGAAGAAAATGCATAGTGTGGAGACTATCACATTGTTGGTTTCATTCTTTACAAAAGATCCCTTCAGGTGCTCACAGAACTATTGACCATAATGCCCAGTCCCAGTCGTGCCAGCTCATGATTTTATCACATAACCTCACCACCACCAGTCAAGAAAGGGCTCATGGTCAAAATCAGCCCCAACCCATTGCAGCTATGGGGATTTGACAGACCTCAGGGCAGGCCCTTCGGAAGGGTGATCTCATGGGGTGGCACATTGGAAAAAGCAGAACTAGAGATCCCAGATGAAGGCACTGGGTTATATGCCAAAGAGTGGCTTGAAACCACTGCCAGCCTGAGGTTTAATTTCTTGCCTCGTGACCTTAGGAAAATCATTTAACCATTTTGTGCCTCTGTTTTCCCATCTGTGAAATGGGAGGGTGATAGCTAGGGTATTGTGAGAATTACTTAATGTTTAGGAGCCTTGAGTGGAAAATATTCACATGAACAAGAATTAAAATTAGGGGCTAACTGGCTGGTGAAAATCGGTATGCAGTTGCTGTGCATCAGCAGAGTAGCGTAATGCAGCCAGAGTGTACTGGAGAATCTAATCCCTTATGTTTATTGCTCCATCACATGCTCCACTAGTGAAAATATATCCTATACCAATAGTCACCTGTAACTTCGTTGATCTGTAAGAAAACATGACGCATTTTGTTCTAGTCAAGTCACTTCACAGTTTGTAGTTTCACTTGTATGTGGTTTGCCTTTAAAAGTGTAATTAAAATGTTTAAAGTTTAAAGGGCTTTGAGGTCCTTGGACAAGATACATAATTTATTTGTATTTTGGTAATGCCTGGGAGTCCACGTCATGGACCAGGACTCCAGAACCCATAAACCATGAGTTCACACCTTCCTTTGCTTACTCTTGTGAATAGCTCCATTCACTTTTTGTCACTTGGAATTCTAGCATACATGAGGTGAGCAGGATTTTCCCCAGTATGAATGAATTCACTATTCCAGGACACTGGAATTACAATGCTGTTACATAGGGAAGGGAGCTGTACTCAGCTGAGGAGGGCTGGTATAGTCACCATGTATGCAGGTTTACTCAATTTGTTTGCTTACGGGGAGTGAGACAGAAATAAAATAAACACATCCCAATGAGTTAAGGACCACACAAGACTTAAATGCCTGGGCTAAAAGAAATACTGACTCCGTTTTTTTGTTTTGTAAAAGCATGATCACTTTTAAATCTCTGGTCCACTCTACTGGAAGGGCATTCTGCACAATGCTGCTGACCAACCCATGAACGAATCCAGGACATAAAGAATAGATGTGTTCTGAGAATACAGTAAAGCCTATGGAAGACTTACAAGAAAGGAGTTGAAAGACTGCACAGAAGGGAATGATTTTAGATAAGGAACTTGGCTTTTTGATTTTCCAGGTCATGTTTATCTTTACTCCTCCTTCTGCCCCATAGTCACCAATCCCTTTCCTCCTAGAATCTTTGAACACAATCTAAGGCTGGGTCAACCACTGCAGTGGCACAGCTGCAGCATTGTAACAGATCCACTGTAGTATAGACACTATGTACAGCTACGGGAGGCTTCTCCCATTGTTGCTGTGGTTAATTCACCTCCCTGAGAGGCGGTAACTAGGTTAAAGGAAGAACTCTTAGCACTGTCTACACTGGGGATTAGCTTGGCTTAAAAACATCATTCAGGGATGTGGATTTTTCACCCCTGAGTGACATAAAGGGGTTGACCTAACTTTTTAGTGTAGACTTGGCCTATGGCCCAAATCCTGCAATTAGTTCCATGACTGAACTACTAATTGGCCTATTTCTATGTTTAGGAATATGAACATAATTCATTATCTTTCAAAACCGGGACAAGAGGGGGGAGAGAGCAGGACAAGGGATAGAATTTTGGGGAGAGGTTGGAGTATTACATTATTTTGCTGTGTAAACAAAATTTAATTTCTGTTTGGCTTGTGGGTTTTTTTAAGGCTTTTCAAATACCTAGAGCCAGAGAGAGGTGCACAGTTAATCAAAATAAATGTTATAAATATTAAACTATTTTTGGGGAGTGGAGAATGTGAAAGCTATGGATCAGTTACATTTTCCCATCCATGTTCAAAAATTTGCCAAGAAAGTTGATATGTTCCATATATAATTAGCCCTTCATCACTTACATTCTAAACAGCTCTCCGCTACATTATCCCTCAGTACCTCTGAGTGACTGGGGCTGCATCCTAAATGCATGCCCAGAGCATGAGACATGAGAAGGATTCCACTTGTAATTCTGTATGCGGTTCCTGAGATTATGAATGCACAAAGATTCCATTTAAATGCAGCCAAGAGAAGATTTGTGAAGAAATCATCACGTCAAAGGGAAGATTTCACAAGGCATCAAACCTGCTTTAACCTGCTAAAAGGTCCTTTTTACCATTTTCAGGGCAAGGCAGAAGAGTTGAAAAGAGAATAGAGCTAGATGAAAGCTAGGGCAATGGGTCAGAAAAGAATTCACCTGCATTGAAAGAACAAGTTGACAAAACCCACCCACCCACACACTTAAATGAACAGATATAAAATGCAATCATAAAATTTTTATTGTGGCTTGTAAATTATTTTTAAAGCAATACATAGAGGAAATGTAAATCCCTTACTCATCTGGAATATAAAGGCAATAATACCAAGGCACAGGAGATTTGAAACTTCCCCCAACAGACTTATTAATAGCCCGAATTCACCACGAGTGAAAGTGTGCATTAGCCACTTGACTTCTGCAGCATATTCTTGCCTAGCCATGAATTTGGCCAATATCTTTGAGAGAGACGTCCTTTTGAGAACTGCATTTACAAAACTAGGTTAATGGAGACACATCTGAGAGTTTCTAAGACCCATTTCTAGAGTGCCTCCTCCAGAGAGGAAAGATGGCTTTGTGGTTAAGGCACTGGCTGGGGCTTAAAATATCAGGTTTCCACTCCTGGCTCTAAAACAGGATACCTGTTTTACTTTGGATGACTCAGTTGAGCCCTGATCCTGCTAATACTTACACCCATATTTAACTTTATGCACATGAGGAGACTCTTTGAAAGCAACATAACTATTTATGGGTATAAAGTTAAGCACATGCATAAGTGTTTGCAGAATCTAAGCTTAGAGTTCTGTGTCTGTTTCCCGTTTTACAGATGGGAAACCACAAATAATAATACTACCTTTTATTTCACCCTTTTTCTATCTTATTGATTTAGACTGTTAGCTTCTCAGGCTGTGGACTTGATCTTACTATATTTATATATAGTGTGTAGCACAATGGGTTTTGGGGATCACCGGGGCAACTGTCATATAAATAATAATGCAAAAACTGAATTCTTCATTTGTGATGTTTTCCTCTTTTTTTTCTGTCTACATAGGAGTGCCCAGCACAGTAGCATTGGATCATCTTGTTATCTCATTCTTTTTTTAAAGTCTTTTTAAGTATATGTAGCTTTAAAAATTAGTTCAGTACATAGAATGCAAATTGTTTGATGCTGCATCAACATTTGATATTACTCTGATTTTTTTTGGTCTGTTTTGCCTTTCACTTAAATTGCTTAACCTGGGAATAATTGTGTTTTCCAGAAGCAGTAAAACATCCTAAATATAACATTGTATTATCGATGACAGTTGTATCACTTGCAAAAACAAATCACTACCAGTTCAAGAGAACAGTGCATCTGCCTTCAGCACCACGGTCAGCGCATGCTTTCTGTCCGGACAGACAGCTGCACCCAAACTCCACCTGCCTGGGTTTAGACAGAGACTTCTCTTATGGGGAAGTTATTCCATAACTGTCCACTAGTAGATTTCAGACATCTTTCTCTGAATTAGTTGGTACTGGCAACTCTCAGCAACAGGATACTGGACTGAATGGCAATTCCAGTGTATATATAATATTTTAGCCAAAGGCTGACCTCAGAATGTATACCTTCTCAAGAACCTTAATGTGCAATAGCAGCAAAGAGTCTTGTGGCACCTTATAGACTAACAGACGTTTTGGAGCATGAGCTTTCGTGGGTGAATACCCACTTCATCGGATGCATGTAGTGGAAATCTCCAGAACTGGACAGTCTCTACGGAAAAGGATAAATGGACACAAATCAGATATTAGGAATGGCAATATACAAAAACCTGTAGGAGAACACTTCAACCTCCCTGGCCACACCATAGCAGATCTTAAGGTGGCCATCCTGCCGCAAAAAAACTTCAGGACCAGACTTCAAAGAGAAACTTCTGAGCTTCAGTTCATCTGCAAATTTGACACCATCAGCTCAGGATTAAACAAAGACTGTGAATGGCTTGCCAACTACAAAACCAGTTTCTCCTCCCTTGGTTTTCACACCTCAGCTGCTAGAAGAGGGCCTCATCCTCCCTGATTGAACTAACCTCGTTATCTCTAGCCTGCTTCTTGCTTGCTTATATATACCTGCCCCTGGAGATTTCCACTACATGCATCCAACGAAGTGGGTATTCACCCACGAAAGCTCATTCTCCAAAACGTCTGTTAGTCTATAAGGTGCCACAAGACACTTTGCTGCTTTTACAGATCCAGACTAACACGGCTACCCCTCTGATACTTAATGTGCAATGGTTCAGTTGGGTTGGTAACAAGAAGAGGAGATGAAAGATGAATTAAACTTCCTTTGAAATAACTATTAGATTGCAGGCACAGCAAAAACCACAACAGATTGAAACACAACATAGAAATGCATAGCACATATGTGGCCATGTTTGTTGCAGAGCAGGAGTGTTCCTCCTCTCCCTCCCCCCCAAGCTTTTTATTTTCAGTGCACTGAGTGAGGTGGTACCCAGGAAATATTTAGTACAGCTCTAATAATTGAAAAATAGTGGTAGTTGACTGGAAAACTTGTGTACATAAAGGTTCAGATGAAGGCCCCACTGAAAAGTGGAAACTGGCATCTTCTCTCAAATGCCTGTAAACATTTCCATGAGTTTCCCCTACTTTTCAGCAGATGGCACTATCTAGTTATCCTCCATGTTTACATTTCTCTAAGATTTTAAACGAAAGAGACTATACTATAGCATTACTATATTTTTTCTTTTATTTGACTATGCCTGAAGTAAGGTGTCTGCAACTTTAGCCCCAGCTTCTCTGAGATCCTTTATGAACTAGCCTGTATAAGATGCATCACACAATTCTTCAGACACCAATGCAGCTGTACAAAATGTTTGCATCCTATTATTAAAAGGCTGAACTCTAACTTTGTATTGAATCTGTGCCTTATTAAATAACTCCAGAATCTAACTCAGTGAAACATTCTACAGTAAGTTGCAGTGGGTCTGTTTTTTAAATTCGTTAGCTGTAGATACATAGCAAAGGTTTACAGTTGCCAGAATACTAATACTAATTTCAATTATTTTAGGGCTTATCGTAAGAAACTAAATTATTGTAAGCAAAGTACAGGAATTGTAAAATAATACCCAATTATTCATGCAAATCCTAATTATGCAGAAGTTACAACTGTCAAAATTCATCATCACAACTCCAACCTAATTATTATAAATGTAATCTATTAAATGCTTTAGGAGGTCTGTCCTATTAGGCAACTAAATGGCCTTATAGACATGCTATAGACTGCATTTATGTGCCACTCAGTTGCAGATTGTGTACTATGAAATCAGTGGGGCTGCCAATCAAAGCCATGCCACTGGGAATACATTGGTGGCATGATTTCTCTAAATGAAACTAATATTTGAACCCATTAATGGGGGGGATACTCCCATTTCCCTCCCCCCACCCCACAACTCTCCCACCCCCACTTTCTTTATAGATTCATGTGTCTCTTCTGATTGTGGCTTCAGGCACACAAACATATTGACTGCATGCAGAAGTTTGTTTGTTGCTGGTCGGAGTATGATCCATTTCCTAACTTTTTTTATGTACAGTCTGTGATCAGTTTTCCAGTTGGTAAATGATAGTATTTTTATATATAGCTAGAAAATGAAGTGAATCAGATTATATCTGAGGCAGCAGTATATACAGTATGTAAGGTAATCTCTTAGAGATCTATATTCTTTATTTATCTGAAGTGTCATTGGTGGTACTGCTACAATTGATGTTTCAGTTATTATTCAGTATTGACCATTACTATATATAACATACCACCAATGTGCCAGATAGTGGATTTATAGACCCTTTCTAACCATTGTTGTTGGGTTTTTTTCCCCCCTTATGGTCCTGCTGCTATTTGATCATCACTACAGCTAGACCTAAAAAATACTCTTTTAAAAATGTATTTCTCCCCAATCAAGCAGATGCTTCATGAAGATGTCTGCTCTCTTGAGATGTTCATAGCAGAATAAGGTAATTAGTTTGTTATGCATCATTCTAAGCTACATAATATTTACACTTGCAGACATTTGTTTCACTTTATTTTAACATCAGCAAAACTAACCCAATCAAACACCCTTTTTAGAAATTTTGTAGGGTTTGTTTCAATGTCTCTATGCATGGCTAGCATCAAGACTGCTTCGTAGCCTCTACCTATACACTTAAGACTGCATAGTTTGAGAAAGTCACTCTTTATCAGACCAGCAAACCAACTAGACATATTGTCTGAGGTCAACACACAGCTGGCAGTTTTAATGGATATGAAGCTAAGGAAAATTTCAGCTACTATTAACACTGCAAATGGCTCCTGCCTGAGCCAACCATGCTCACCCTTTGTAGGAAAAAAATAGAAAGTGGGAGATTGATGTGCCTTACTCCCATGGGAGCCTAGCCAGGTATTTCCCTGGTGAGCTTTAGCCATATAGGAGAAGGTTTTCAAGGGCACAAATAAGTGTCTCACTCCCATTAACGTTAAACAGTAACTTGAACTCTCTGATTTCGGCAGGCATTGGGAATCTAACTCCCATTCGTGCCTTTGAAACTATCTACCATAAATGCCAACAGGGTTAAGCCATAGAATAGAGGCTAACATTTAGTTGGAGTCAAAGCATGTTTTAGAAACTCTGGGCCGGATCTGAAACTGCTCTAGCACCCTTTGATTTCAATGCAGCGTTAGGTCAGAGTTATGCATCACTGCGTTGAAATCAAAGGGTGCTAGAGCAGTTTAAGGTTTGGCCCACTTATTTGTGCCCTTGAAAACCTTCCCCTATATGGCTAAACTCACCAGAGAACTATCTGGCTGGGCTCCCATGGGAGTAAGGCACATAAATCACTTTGAGGATGTGGGCCCTAAGTTACTGGGCAGACATTAAGAGGTGCTGAACAGTTGGGAATCCCACTGATGTTACCTATGTGTGAAAACTTTGGACTAAAATTGCGGGGGGGACAATACCATATTAGCTGAGGCTATGATTTTTCCCACTCTCAGGTTTTTAGTAGGTATTTGTCAATAAGTTTTCAGCAGCTGACAAGCCAGATGAAATAGGAGTAAACCTATACCCATGTATCTGCCAACAGTAACTTTTAAATATGGATAAAGCTGTCAGGATGCATCAAACATCCCTTCTGAATAGAAGAACAAAACTAACCATGCAAGCTAATAACAAGCATTGATCTGAAAAATGACTGCTTGTCAAAGAGGCTTAGCCAGGATCCCCTGCAATGGGCAGAAATCGGGGCTTACATCTTAATCACACATCAAGAAATCGGGTTATTCCGTCCTTTTATTACAGAAGAGACTTGTAAAAAGTAATGTGAAGTATCAATTCCAATTATCCTGATGCACCAGTGTCATGATGTGTAAAGATTTCCCCTGCCCTGTCACCATGTATTCTCGCATTGTTGTATAGCATTCCCGCTCCTGTATCACAGTGTGGTAATGAGCAGCAGCTTTCTAGTTACAGGTTCAGTGAGAGACTCTTCCCGCAACAGGCTGAGTAGTGAGCATCCATTAGACCCCGCCCCCTCGCCCCTTGCTTCTAGGGAATATCAGGGCCACTAGCTGGGATCACACGTCTTTAATGGAATGCCTCATTGTGCAACAAGATGAACATCCCCTTATAAATCAACCATGTTGTGGGAAGAAGTTCTTCCTTCATGGCCGGGGAAGATTTATTTTGGTTTCCTGACTGGCATGTCAGGACCAGGAAAAGGGGGAATGGCTAGGAAGAATAACTAAGCACTCCTCCTTGTAGCAGCTGCTAGGACTTTGATTCAGTTTACAATTCTTCCCTGTACTGAAAACCAACACAGGTCTATATACCACTTAAACCCCTCTGAAGCCCCCATAAGACGGCTTAAGTGGTGCATAGGCCTAGCACTGGTCCTTTGAATGGCATAAATTTGACACAAGGGGTTTAGAGAGGAAGGATGGCCTAGTGGCTAGGGAACTCTCCTGGAACATGAGAGACCTGTCTTCAACTCTGCTCTTCCATAGACTAATTTTGTGAACTTTGGCAAGTCATTTAGTGTATCTATGCCTCAGTTTCCTGCCTGTAAAATGGGGATAAAAGTATTTCCCTAACTCACAAGGGCATTGTAAGGATAAATACAGTAAAGATTGTGAGGTGCTCAGCTACTTTGGTAATGGGGGGCATAGAAGTGTCAAAAATAGAATTTGATATGCTATAATAAAGCTGTGGGCACATTACCCATATTAAGTATCAATGAGCCATTTGAATTCCCCTTCCATAATGTTGTCCTTCCCATGCCAATGTGATAGGACTCTGTGTGATAAAGTGTCCTATCTCAGACATGAGGCATTTCATGGTACCTCCCCTCCCGCCTTCAAGGTGGGGTGACACTAGAGACTTAAAGAAGAACAGCCCTATTCCTGCCAAAGGCCCCTGCGCTGTGAACACATGCTGTAATTGTTATGGCCTGCCTCGGGTGAAATAATAATTCCTCCTTTTCGGGTGAAACTTTTGAAGAGCTACTTTCCATTGGGTGACATTTCTTGGCTTACTTAATTTAGTCTTGTTCACCATTTGAAATTTTATATTTTAATTTGGCTAAGTGCATATGGTTTTATGATTCTTGATCATTCTGAATGCTGCAGCGAAGTTGAGATGGTGCATTTGTGCCCTTTTTAATTTTTCCTCTTTGGGATGGGATTTTACCTTTTTGGTCGTGTCGAGAGTTGTTTTTGGTCAGAAACGCTCCATTAGAAAATTAGCATAGATGGGCTGGGGCTATATGGTCATGCCCATATGATAGTCTTAGAATAAAATATTAGAGTCAAGCCCACGGCTGGTATAAACTGATGTAGCTCCATTGACTATGCTGACTTACACCAGCTGAGCATCCGGCCCTATGCGTTTAAAACATACTTGGATATAATAGAAATAAACATACATTCTCACATTTCCATGCTGCCCACTTCTTGAAGGCTTCTCAACCTCTTCCATGCTCTGATTCCATGTTACAACAGAAACATATGTTGGGATGCCCTCACTACCCCCTTCCACCCGTCTAGCTATAAAGAAAGGGAAGGTGGTCATGACTCTGTGGAAAAACCTGCTTTATGACCCCCCTCCATGTGGCTTGTGTCCCCCAAGCTGAGAGCCTGAGAGACTCCAAAGAGCTTTAGATCAGTCCCTAAAACTGGTTATTAAGGGAGGCAGGATCACCTTGTGTGGGGAATTAGGACCTTAGGCCTAGATCCTCAAAGATATTGAGGCACCTGAAATCTATGGCAGTTAAGTGGAGTTAAGCTCCTAGATCCCTTTGAGGATCTGGGCCCTCAGCTGTATTTCTGACACTACCCTGACCAGTGCTTACTTTGAAACCTGAACTGTTGAATTCAGTGCTGGACTAGGGACTTGCACATTTGTACCCTCATCTGTGTAGTGGGGCTCATAATATTTACCTGTCTTTGGAAAGCACCTTGAGATACTTGGCTGAAGGGTGCTAGCATATAAGTGTGAACTGGGCACTTGTATAGTACCTCTTTGTTATTAGAAACCATAATTCTTAGGATCAAATCCTAGTCCCAGTGAAGTCAATTGAAGATCTGCTGTTAACTTCAGTAGCATCAGGTTTAACCCTCCATGCATAGGTCCTGGAACTAGGGGTGGTGGGGGGTGCTGCTGCACCCTCTGGCTTGAAGTGGTTTCCATCATATTTACAACTTGATACAATGGCTGTCAGCACCCCCACTATACAAATTGTTCCAGGGCCCCTGCCTTCATGCAGGCCGCAGTGTTTAACTGCTGGGCCGAGTCTATTTGCTTTTAAAAGTGCTGCTGCTCTGCAAAGCTGAGAGGCAACAACCCCTTGGGTAAATATGAGGGCTAATGTCCATTAAAATCAAAGTACTCCGGTTTAAAGATCAAACTGACCTACATGTGGGCCCCAGGTAGAAACTGTAGTGAAATGCTGAAGGTAAAATGAAAGAGCTGCTTTTTTGAGAAGACTCTGTTCCAGTGCTCCGTGAGCCTGACTGGATAATGCTCTGATAGATAACAGGTGCAAGGTAATGAAAGCAAAAAGGAAACAAATGTTCAGATGGTTCTCGACTTTTATGCTAGTGACATTAAGAAGCCAGGTAGCTTTTTTGATGAAGAGACCACAAATCAATGTGTTGTGAGGAAAAGCCGTTATTGAATATGGTACTTTAAATGTTGTTATGAGCGCAGCTTCAGCACTGGCAAATCAGCAGTTACTCTCAGTTTATTACTAAATGCTTTAGGTCTCTCAGTGCTGTGTTATAAAAATGATATTCTATTAAATATATTGCAGCGTGTGGCTTTTACAAAACGCAAGAATAATTCTTTGAAAAGCAGGCTCCTTCTAGTCCTATAGAGATCACAATTTATGGCATTAGATCTGCAATTTTGTGGCGAAGGCGAACAATCACACTGTTTATCTTCATCCATTTCAGTTGTTCTATAGCATCCAAGCTAAGGAGATCAACAGAATAAGAAATCTGCAATGTAAAATTATAGCCATCACTATACTTCAGACTGTGGAGTTACTTCCATTATTCTCAAGCTTTATAACCCAGTTGGGCTGCAGCATCAGGCTCAGAAGGATACTTGTTCAGGTTGAAACTCTTTTAAGGACTTTTTGTTTTTTACACTCCTGAAAGCTGAAATTGCATTTTCTCTTTATTTACAGATGTTTGGCTCTTTATTTCAGCACTTACCAACCCCTGATGGAAATGTCCTCTTAGAGCCTAATGCCAAGTGATGAGCCAAATTCTCTGCTGGTGAAATTGATTTATGCCAGCTCAGGATCTGGCTATTGTCTTTTGTACAGGCTTTATGGATCTTATTATAGGATATTATCCTTGCTCTAGAATTCTATAAGAGTATTAAAAATAACCCACAGAAAGGCCATCATTCCCAATAATATTTTGTAGGCTTTTAAAGCAATTTCTATAGCTATCACTTGGTTTCATCCCTATTACATTCTAGAGGACCTTTCCATCAAGGAAGACCCCCTCCTTTTTTTTTTTAATGGAAAATACCTAGAGCCTAATTCTAGCCAGTGGTCCACATAGGAAAATATCAGAACTTCTAAAGCCAGCTGTGGAATTTTTCTGCCCCTGTTCTGGTTTCCTCTAGCTCACCTGCAGTGGTCGCTATGCCAGTTCTCTCTGATAGGGGTCCTGGAGGCACATTCTGGTTAGGCTTGGAAAAGGGGGTGACATCCGGATGACTACATATGTACACTCCCTGAACCAGCACTGGCCCTCCTATGCACAGCCACACCCAGTCAGTGTACAATGGGCAGGAATAAGCTGCAAAGGTGGGGCACCTAGCAAGGCATTGCAGCCAGCCAAAATGGCTGTACTGGCCCTGCATCTCCCCCGGACTTCCAAACCACAGTTATCCTTCGTTTCTGAGCCAACTGGTAAAACTGCTGGGAGCAGAGTTTTACCTCCACTGTTGAGGTCTTAGATTTCTCAACATAAGTCTTGTAATACGCCATGATGATGGGCATTAAGTAAATGCCTGCATTGCTATTAATAACAGTGATTAATAGTAATAACCACTGAATGTCCAGGTAACACTCTTGATTACTCTAGTATAGAGTAGCAATGGTTTCAACAATATGTCTCTTCTAACAGTTGCAGAGCGCAGCCAGGTAAGGCATTGAGCTAATGCCCATTGGAGTCAGTGGGAGTGGGATGGGGTGGACTATGCCCAGAGGCCCCCCTGCTGGAGGCCTCAGGGTCCTGCCACACCTGTCCAGGAAAGGAGCAGTAGAGAGGTCTTCCAAGTAGGCTAGAGTGGCTACAGGGGAAGCAGCCAATGAGAGAGACTTCAGGGACCAGCCAATCAGGGCCCAGCAGACCTATATAAAAGCTGCCAGGCTACAGTGAGGGCTGGCTGCTAGTAGGGACCAGGGGAGAAAGAGGTGCTCCTGTCTGACTGCAAGGGCCAAAACAGGTAGTTACTGGCAGGGACAGAGCAAGAAAGGAGCTTCTGGTTGGCTGCTGGGATTGAACTAAGACAGGCTAAGGGGAAGTGGCCTAGGGAAATGTAGAGCAGCGATTAATAAAGGGACACAGTGGGATGTGCTATACTTAGAGTCCCTGAGTTGGGAGCTGGAGCACTGGGCGGGATGGGGACCTTCCCACCAGCCACTGGGGGGAAGTGACTATGCCTTAAGGAAGGGAATTAGAACTGTGGCACCCCAGGAAAGGGGGATCCACTGGGACTGACTCAACGAGGAGCTGTGGTCAGCGAACTGAATCTAAGAGGGATGGTTCATCAGAAAGGCTGGGGTCACTGTGGGTTCAAGTAGAGAAGAGGAGTCCCCAATGAAGAAGCCCTTGGGGCGCTGCTCATTTCTAGAGTAGGAGCCTTGTAACCTAGCCTGACAAAGTGAGGGCATTGTAATGGGTCCTATTGGAGTGTTTTAGAAGACTGAACCCGGGGAGGGCTGAAGGACACTAGAACATCTTGGATTGTGCATGCTGGAAGGGGTTTGTTTGTTTCTCACATGGACGGAGTGTGACTAGGCTGGAAGGTTGTGTCACTGAAGACCTGCCTGAAGAGTACATTGGCCAATTGAGGCAACATGAGTAGAGGAAACTGAGGAAAAAACTGCAGGCACACACATGCTCATCCAGGGGGTGCTCGTGAGAGGTGAGTGCACCTTGTTACAGGGGGAGATTCTTAAGGGATAAACTGTAACATGCTTATTTTGATTGTGTCACGTGCAGTTGACTTTAGTGGGACTACTCAGGGCATAAGGTACCATTCACTATAAGTGCATCCCTATGCACATGCTCATGAGGGATTTGATACTGAGAGAAAACTCACATATTTTCCGCATGGGCAGATACACAGCTAAAACTTGGATGACTTTTATAAACTTTACAGAAAAAGGGGGGGGGGCGCATATTACTAAATAACCAAACACAATGATGTTTCTTTGCATGCTGTCTCCTAAGAAACAGATCAAAACTTTTAAGCTGTCTGCAATCAGGAGATACAAATGATCTGTTTGGCATGTGTAACGGGATGACAGGGTAATGACTGTATTCCCAGTTTGCTTCCCTGGTGGTGGTGTCCTAGGTGTGTATATTTCTTTGGGGGGGGGGGAAAGGCAGTGATAACATAGAAATGAATTCTATATCATCCCACTCTCTCTTTTGGTAACGGAACCCTTGGTAATGGAACCCTATCTTTGCCTATACCCCAACCTCCACGTCCTTTTCCGCACCTTTAAAACAAACGTGCAAAATTCTACTTGTTGGCTTACCTGGGGTGGATTTTTTTTGATGGGCAAATAAAATAACATTTGCTTTTCATTGTCTTGATAATAGTAATGGGTGTGCTAGTAGATTGTGTCCAAGCTGGAAAAGGTTCGTGACAATTTTGCAAAGTTACATTAAATGGATGGTCCATTGGGACATTTGGGTGTATCTGGTAAATTGAACAGTGTAAGAGCTGGGAGCAGTACTAGGTGCTGGAGTTAGCAGTAGTCAAATGGTTAAATAATCCCCACAATTTATCATCTCTCAGAATGTTTCTTAAGGCCCTGATTAAGCAAAGCATTTGAGCATATGCTTAATTTTAAGCACATGCTTCTGTCTCTCATCATCATGGCAAATACCAAAGCGACATAGTCTCCTTGCTGATTGAGCCATCCCTGATTAGTAAATCATTTAAGTCTTGATTCAGGAAAGCAGCCGTATTCAGTAAAACGTGATCATGTGCCTAAGCCCCATTGAAGTCAACCCATTCTAGGGCAAAATGAGGGAGTCAATGAGAGCTAAGCAGATGTTAAGTGGTTTCCTGAACAGGAATGGACTTAATGCCACTAGCTCAGGGCATTGGTCCTGGGAGACATGCATGTGAACCAGTGTCCTGTTTTACGGCTCTGCCTGACAGGGTGAATTGGGTGACCAAGAGTCATGTAACTGCTTGGAAGCAGCACTTCCTCTCAAAGGGAACCTGCTCAATCAGAGAGGGAGATGCAAGGTCCGCAAGTCTCTGCTCCAGTCAGGTGGAAGGTCTGTTAGGAGATACTTCCAGAGAGGAGGCTTAGAACTCTTAATGAGCAGAGGCTCTAGGAAAGGCCAAGCAGCAGGTCCATAGACTTTATAGTTCCTTCCTGAAACCCAGGAAGATTTGTGCTGAGTTGAATTGACATTGAACTATTTTGTTGAATAAGGAAAACACTGAAGAAAGAGACAGACATTCTGCCACTGTAGAGAGGTTTGTTTGACTTACTGGTCAGTAAGTTGGCCAGTGGCTTACACAAATAGTTAAGATCTCTCCTACACTGGGACCTTACCTAGGTACTTTAAATTTAATTAACTTCAACGAGACATAAGAATTTATGAGACTTAAATGCAGGTGTAACATTAAGCATGTGCTCAAATGTTTTGGTGAGCCATGGTCTCAGTATTCTCCATTTAATTTTAGGTGTTAGTCCATTGTAAGGAGCTGCCTGTTTTTGTTTACTGAGCTATATACCTTGTCTCACCACACTAACAAAGTATCATGTAGTATAATAATCCCAGGACTCTCCTCCTTGGTTTTTATTATCTACAGAAATAGCTCCAATTTAGTGTGCTGAGTGCTGCTGACTTGCTGTACATAGTGTTCATTAAATAAACTGTTTACTGAGATGGAAATGTTTTAAATTAAAAATTTGGTGAGTAATTTCTCTTCTTGTAAATGGAAATGAAGCAATTCAAAAGTGCTGTAGCCATCTGGTCATGTGACATTAGTGCTTTTACAATTAATGGCCATTTACTAAACCAGATAAGTTGGGCCATTTAATTCTCATGTGCCCACACTCAGGTTTGAATGGTTTGTCCTTTTGCCAGGCCCAGGAAGGGCATGTAAGTAACAAGATCCCTTTTGACCACCATAGACCTGAGAATAAGGGAAGTCTGCCTGGAAAGCCAGGTTGTGAATCTACAGCACACTAGCTTTGCCATGTGGGCACTACTACAGTGCAGCAAAAGTCCCACTCTGGGACAAGCCCTGTCCACATTCACATGGGAAGTTTGTGGCTGAGATTGAAGTTGGATTTCCTAAGTCCCAGAGTCTTAGCCACTAGGCCATCCTGCCTAAGCCTATTGCTACAGGAGTCTTGACTGAGGAAGACCTACAGGACTAGGCACTGGGGTCCAGATTTTTAAAGCTATTTAGGTGTTGCCGCGCTCAGTGTTTTAATGCCTAACAGAGGATCCTAAATCTCATATTCAGATGGGATTTAGGCACACAATCTGATGCAATTTTGTCTCCTAAATCCCTCTCAAAAATGAGATTTAGGATCCTCAGTCAGACAGACACTGCAAAGCTGAATGCAGCAATTACAAATTTGGTCCTTGGAGGCAAGATTATGCTTCCTAGGCCTGTACACAGAGAGATCCCTGTGTGTGAGTGTGTATTTCTCCCTTTTTCACATAGAAAGGAGAGTCAACTGCACTTGCAGGAGCCTCCTCCCTCTGACTACCCTGTACAGCACCTCAGGGGGCTGGGATATGCATAGAAGGTGGTGTCAGGGTGTGGGCCAGGGCTGAAGAAGACAGGGACATTGTTCTCCATCCAGCGCTGGGGGATGTATGCTTAAAATTTAGTAGAACCTCATGCTACTCTACCTTACCTCTCGATTCTGTAGCCCCCATCACCATTAGAGGAGGTTCGGGGATAAGCAAGAGTCAGTGCGGGGAAACACCGTCCTTTATTGTGATGACGGGAATGAGAGAGAAACACAAATTTCCCCCATGGATTCCTGCTATCTTGAAGCACAGATGGGTTTGGCAGGTTCTCCATGGATTCTGGGGGCTAACCCCCTCAATCTGTTCTACCGTGGGGCAAACCACACCTCACTTACAGAGCCAACCAAGTGAAATTCACACAGCTTTCCTCTTCTGGTCACCCGATGGGTGGTCTATGGATGAGAGTGAACTGGCTTTGGTGTCTAGTTGCATGGAAGTAGTCTGCTCGTATTTATTATGAGAACTGGGACTGTGGAGCCTAACCCAGCAAACCCCAGGAGTAAGTGTGTAAGTCTCTGCAGGATCAGGGCTTTTATCTCTCTGGGCCTTAGTTCCCTGTCTGTGAAGTGGGGATAATTATCATTCCTTTCTCCCACATATTGTCTTATCCACTTAGATTGTAAGCCCTTTGGGGGAAGGGACTGTGCTTTATTATGTTTACATACAGTACCTAGAATAATGGGCCTGTGGACTTAGTTGGGGCCTGTGACAGGATAGTCTGCCCCTTAGGGGCAGTACTAGCTACTGGTCACTCCTCCCTGTCACGTGGCAAGGCCTTTCCAGAGTTTGGGGTGGTCTAGTATACAAAGCCTTAGGAGATATGGGGAGAGACCATATCTTTAAGGGCCAGGGACCTGGAGCCTTGCAGAGAAGGTGTCAACATGCTGTAATACTCCAGGTAAGATGTATCTATGGTGTGTTTGACTTAAAACTGTATGACACAGGGGTATGAGGGAGACAAAAGTTAATTTCCTTTGTCTTTGCTCAATGACAGTCAACTTAGATGTCTCTTCTATATTAAGCTTAAAAAGCAAGTTCCTAAAAAGTGTTGGATTATACTGTAGATAAAACTCCATATGTGTTCCTCTGTGCTCCAGTAAAATACATTAAGTGAAGTGGAAGATGGTAACGATCACTTTTCAATAGGTGCTTTCTGAGACCATTTCTCTCCATCTTCCCAAAGAGTGGGAAATTCTCTTGCTCCTATTGCCAGGTGGTTGGGTTGGAGGTTGAAGGCCCCTCCCTAACAATTACAGAAAGAGGTATTTCCCACAGGGTTTGCCAAACAGGAAGATTTTCAAACTTGGTAAGACACAGGCTTTGGTATCCCCTAGCAACTGTCCTTCTTAACTGTTGATTTGGGGAGGAGGCATGGGCATGGTGGTATACGCTGCTATTGTGCAATTCAAACTGAGCTTTTGACTGTTTTTAAGCTGATCATGGAGACAGTAATTCCATCCTGCAAATGTTATGGCCCCGATTCAGCAAAAGTACTTAAGCATGTGCCTAATTTGAGCATATGAGTATTCCTTGTGGTAGACTTTCAAAGGCAAAAATGGCAATTAAGTGCCAAACATTTATTGACTTTCAGTGGTGTGGGATGTCTCCCCCATTTGACTTTGAAAATCACTCCCATCTCCAATGCAACTACTCACAAGCTTAAAGTTAGGCATGTGCTTAAGAGCCTTGCTGAATTGAGGCCTAAAAGCAGTGAGACAGGGCTCAAATGTGACAGGAAAAGGGTGTAAGCTAAAGAGGGATGAGTGAAATAGTTCCAGTGCAATTTTTGCAAAACTCTAATGTTGAAGTGAAGCAATGCTCATGGGAAAATCTTCCTGTATGAAGAGAAATTGCTGCTCAGATCATGGCTAACAGCAACTTGATACAATCTGAAAGACAACACAAGGGAATGTAAACCCTTTGGGGTGAGGCTGTCATTGATTGCATGTTTATACAGCACCTGGAACAACAAAGCCTTAATCTGGTTGTCTTGTAGCCATTACCACAATCTAAAATGTTTAATAGCAGAGAATACATTAAAATATAACAAGCAAAACAAAATACAGAATCAAGAAACGATCAGAAATTAACAAAAGGTTAAAATGAGGAGACCAGGGACAAAATTAGCAGGATAGAGTACCTTTCATTTCTAGGTGTGAGATTCAAATGCAGCCCTCAGGTCAGGAGTGACTAATTCAGTGCCGTAGTTGGTGGCTTTGGCTTGTGTGAAACCAGCTGGTGGTCACGGTCTGTGTTTTAGTTGCACAGTGCAAACCCACTGCTGCAAGAGGCACTAATTAGTAAATTAATTAGCAGTGCCCTCAGAAAAAATGAGGACATTGGCATAGCAGTGCTATAGCAAGCGTGCATTACCATTGCCCGGGCTGTGTGTGTTTTATAGCAGTAGCACTTTAAAGCCCCAATCTGCCAATTCAACATTTGCCATAAGTGTCCCCATTAATTAAAAAATGCATTAAAAAGCAGATAGATGTATAATAATCTTGACTTATAATTATTCCATGCACTAGAGTAAGACTGGAGTTCTAGGACCACGCTCTACCATCTTGATTTCCATGGTCTTACCTGCAGAGTAAACTACTACCTTACCCAACACAAGAACAGGGAGATCTAGACCTTACAAGATTTCAGTCTAGTGTGAAATATATCCCATTTTTGCAGTGAACTTAACATCTCTATGGTCTTGACACCACTTAGTATGTAGTATATGATTTATGTATCTTACAATTGTTTGATTTCTTTATGCTGTATGATAGGTCCACATTATGATTACATTATTTTTGTCATCTGATAAGTATATTGTTTCCTAAGGTTTAACACACACATTCATCTATCCTCAAATCCAGCTGGCATCTTCTGGGAGATATGTATTTGAGCTCCTGTGATGGCCTGACTGACACAAGTCCCACATTTATGCTCCATTACTCATCCTACATTGTAAAGAAGAAAGTTGTTTCACTCTGTGCTTTTCTCTGGGCAATTGTAATTCTTCAGCTCAGTAGCTTTAAAGTTATTCAGCCTAGCTGGATATTATCGGTTTATTTTGTGTGTATGGCGAGACAGAGCTGGGAGGGGAGGGGAGGAAAGATATCTTCCTTGTGAGTGTTACAATGGGATACACACTGAAGCATGAAATTCTTCATATAAATATTTTAGGACTCTTATCTCTGCAGAGATAAGACTTGAAAATATTCTCAGTGGAAGCCGGGCATTTTTTTCCCACCCACCCAAAACCTGTGCTTCCTGTAAAACAGATTTTTCTTTTGTGATTTTGAAGACTTAGGATGAAATTGCGCCCCCCCCCCCGAGGACCAGGATGTGACATAGGCATCTGGTTCAGCACAACATTTAAACCCCTGCTAAAGTCATCCCTATGCAGCAAAGGAGTTAAGCTTTGACACAGCACATTACTTAAACCTGAGCCTCACCTGAGTCATCCTATTAACTAGGAGGGAGAAGGTCTTAGCCAAATTGAGTGGCAGTAGGATACAGTGATTAAAATCCAGCTCAAGGCAGGAGTGATCAAAAATTGTTCCCATGGCTTAAATTTAGGCCCAGATTTAAGTACTTTATGAAATTGGGCCCTTCTGCGTGTGCTTAACTGCCAAACGAAGCCATCAGACTGAAGGGGGCTTTGCTGAATCAGGGCCTTGCGTAGTACCTAAGCTTTGTGCTGACCTTGCTCGGGGTGAGTTCTTCAGATGCATTATCTCAGAGGGCTATAGGCACCACAGAGATTAAGTGCAGTGATGAGTGGACCTCAACAGTTTGTTTAATTAAACAGCCAAAAGTCTGGATGCTTATTCAAGCTTTATGTGAGCTAGTTATAATCTCTTGAGTCTGACGTTGGGCAGGAGATCCCAGAAGAACTTGCTTTCTCAGAGGATTTCTTTTCATTCCTGGTTAGGTTCTTGTACTGTAGCCCGATCATTAGGAGTTAGAATCCTGTTCAAGTAGAGTTCTGACATTTACCTCAATGAGTGAAGGGTCAGGCTTTAGGTTACCAATTTTGTTATGCAAATAGGAACTTCTAGGAGTCTGGGAGATAAACTGATAGGGCAGATTGCCAACAGCTGCTCTATTGTATAGGAACATACTGCTTGAACAAAGACACTCTTCAGAGCAGAGCCATGCTTTAAAGAAAGCTTTGTGCAATACCAGTACAGTGACTTCTGCCCACAAAGCCCTCAATTCAGCAAGGCACATGGCTTACATCATGTATGGGAATAGTATCTCTGATTTCAGTGGGACTGCTCCCAGGCTTAAATTTAGGCACTTGCTTAGTACCTTGCTGGATCAGGGCCTAACTGCTTTGCTGACTAGGATGACTTCAGCGTGAACTTGAATGATGTCCTGAATCAGGTGTCTATCCCTCGTGTAGCCATCCTGAGTGGTCAGAAGTTCTGTCTCTTGCTTGGTGAAACATGCTATTGTTGCTGCTGTTCTCATCAGCCTGGGTATGTTATTCAATTATCTGACATCTTTGGACAGAAAACATGATACCCTGTGGATATTCAACTTGCTGTTGCAAGAGTTCAGAAGTAACAAGAATATTGTTTGTGTCACTGGGGGGCTTAGGTAGAAAACTGGCAGGGGCCTGCATATTTTTTATTTTGTTGTCCATTTCCCCACCTCAAGCCACCACCTGTCACTAAGCTTAATATGGAAATGCCAAAAAGAAATTCAGTTATCCTGCAAAATGATTCCTTGTTAGTTACATTGTGGCATATATCTTCTATGATCAAGAAATTCCTATAGCGTTGTGCTGGCTTTGAATAGCTACAATCTTGTTCTCCTTTCCTCTTCCTATGGAGGTGAAAGATCCAGTGCACGTCTCTGGAGCTGAAAATCACTAGGAAATGCTGATTGATCTCATGCAGCCTCTCACTGGTACGATGATGCGGGATGGCTGTCATGCAATCTGCATAGCCCTGGGTGTTGTCCGATGACCCACACCGCAGAAGCTTTCAAAGCAACATCTCTCCCCTTGTAATATTTCATAGACGTGACCCAAAACCATAGATGTAGCAAATACCAGATAATATGACTAGTGAGTTGATGGAACAAAAAAATTATAACTGGGGTAACAGTTGGGGAAATAAGTCTCTACACTTAATTATTTGGGTTGTTCTGGGAGTCCCTAAACATTCTTTATTTCTCCACTCCTCTTTGCTGCCTCTCTACGGTTTAAGGTGATTACCTTTAGCTCCTATTGCCTTCCATAGTATTTGTGGATGCTCAGCATCTCTGAAAAGCAGATCAATAGGTTTTTGGTATGCTTATTAAGTATGTAATGATGAGCTATGGTTTGTGGTAGCTACATAGTCTTCTCTCATAGAACCTAATCCTGCACTGCAGAAATCCATGACCCTTTTCTCAATTACTTCAAAGGATCAGTCCCATAAAGAAAAGCAATGCGGAAGCTGCAGCTGACAGATGTCTTTATGGTATTCTGATAAATATATCACTTTTATCTTTCATAAATAAATATGCATGGAAGTCCTATTCCAAAAGCCATTGAAGTCACGAAGTCAAATAGGAATCTTTCCATCTATGGGCTTTACATCGGGCTCTTAAGAATAAGTACTTGAAGAAAAGTAAACAGGACTATAGAATATTACAAAGATATTTGAAATCATGAGTGCCACTACTTAGGACCAATGCTGCATACTCATTGATGTGCAGGGCATTTTCCGGCTTTTATTAGGCCCTTAGGAATGGCTGTGGCAGCAGCTGTATCTGAATCAGCAAGTTATATGCAGGATTTGAACTATAGCACTGAAATTTGAAAAGGTTTGGGGTTTAAACAAGTTGAGGGGGGTGGGGGAGGAGAATCACCTTTGCATAAAGATTCCACTGCACAGTTATTGATGAGTTATGAGTTATTCATGAGCTGGATAATGTTGCATGCTCTATATAGTCATGAGTCTAAGAATTCATTGCTTGTGCTTGTATTCTGTCACACTTAAAAGGAGAAAAATGATCAGTGTGAGGAGGAAATCAGGAAAACCACCCACTATCAGAAAACTTTCAAATCTTTGCTGGTATTTGGCACTTAAAACCTCTATACTATAGTATTTGGGTAGTGGGTTTTTTAAATAAAGTTGAATTTTATCTCTAAATTTTTCTGTAGAACTTCCTTTTCAAATGAAAGGAAATCTACTTGGAAAGAGAAGATAATAGACAAATACAATGATAGAGGACACGATATAGATACAATACTATACAACATCATGACTATAATGAATATCAGCTTATTTATGTTGGTGTGTGCAGCAGATATGTTCAAGTTTACACAAGCACAAGCCAAAACCCACACCTTTTTGGCAACCCAACAAATCCACCGTTTTTCTCCAATCGCAACCCCAGTAATTAATATGAATGTGTGTAGTAGACCAATAGAAAGATGAACCCAAATATCAGCCATTCACAATTAGACATGGTAGAAAATATTTTCTCATCCCACAAGAGTTTTGAGACTTTTGAAATGTCTTCCCAGCCTCAACCTGAAACTGAATGAAAAGTAAAAAAACTCAAATTTTCAGACTGATCTGAATTTTTTCAGATGGGGCCAGTCAAACTTTGTTTTGATAATTTTGAAAGATTTTATTTTGATTTTGAAAATATCTTAGAAAATCTATTTTAGTAGTGATAACTAAAATCTATTTTAGTAGTGATAACTAAAATTTTGAAACAAGTCATTTTATTTAAAAAAATGAAACTTGTAATTTAAAATGTCACAACAAGACACTGTAAGCAGTGTTGTAGTTGTGTCGGTCCCGGGGTATTAAAGACAAGGTGGGTGAGGTAATATCTTTTATTGGATCATACTTAGCTGTGACATTCTGTGTATGTTTCCCAGACCTGAAGAAGAACTCTGTGTAAGCTTGAAAGTTTCTCTCTCTCTCTCTCAAACAGAAGGTACTCCAATAAAAGATATTACCTCACCCACCCTCTCTCAAACAGGACTTGGTCAATTTCAAAACCTTTAAGCCATATTTGTCAAAACTAATCCTTTTTTTTTAACTGTTTCAGTTTTGATGAATAAACACATTTTGACCCAAAGTGTTGATGGAAAATTCCCAAATGGCTCTCTTCATGATAGAGTTTCAAATTTTTATTATGGATAAAGGAAATTTTGATCAGTTAGCCAAGCTGAGAAAGGTAGGGGTCTGCAAATCTAGTTGCAGTGTGGATTTATTTATGGTGCACTCTTATATTTTGGGGAACAAAATAGAATACCTTATTAAGTTTTAATTTCTGTTAGTCTGATACGATGGATATTCTACAGCTGAAGGTTTTCTTATTGTTTGCTGGTAGACTGCTATGATTGCCACCCATCTATCCTAACTTTCACTTGCATCCACAGGAGTGGGCTTGGTATAAATTGGGATGACCACAACTCCACATATTCCATTGCAAAATGTCTAAAAGGATAGCGATATTTGCCATTGCAGCTACCTTCTGAGGAATACGCAGAAAGGAACCATAGGAAGCCAACTTAAGGCAGATGCAAGGCACCTGTTCGCAGGTGTTCTCCAACTGCATATCATGGGGGTGGGGGTGTGTAAACATCTGTGAGGGAGCTAGAGCTGGACAGCTTAAGCAGCCAGGACAGATGGAAAATAACCACAAGGCAACCACACAATTCATTTGCATGATAAAAATACATGCTCTGGGTGATCATCCTGCCTCTGGCTATGTAGCATATGGAATAGTTAACGTGAAGGCTAGGTTTTGTTCTGTAAGGAATGTACATTTCAGCAAATAGAGCCTGTGTCAATCCATCTTTAGCTTAACCACAAGAGGGCAGGGTTTTTGTGTCACATTTGTAAAATTTCTCATGTCTGTTTTTGTTAAATGGGCATGTGGGGAAAGTTTTCAAAGATAAAAAGAGCCGTCTGTTGCTCATGATTCTACAGGAAGCCAATGGAAGCTAAGCACCTGTCTGGTCCCTGAAACCTACTGTCTACACTTCTCTAGGGGCCTGATCCAAAGCCTACGGGAAAAATCCTAGTGATATCAATGAGCTTTGTGTCCAGTTGTTTGGTCATGTTAACCTATACAAATAGAACTACATAATCATAAAAGACAAAAAGGCAAATGGAGATGCTCAGAGTGTTTTGGTAGCAGGTCTCTAATGCTCTTTAGGACAATGTGGGGGAAGTACTAATCTTTATTTTGCCTGTGAGGCTGATAAATCTGTTTGCACAACTCTATTTGCCAAGAAGAAAGAATTAAAAACAAAACACACACACCCAAACCTTTGAATAAATTTCATGTCGCTTCTAGACTCTATAAAAATTGATTGCTATGTCTAACTATCTAAGCAATATACAAGTCAAGAATTAACCAGGTTTAATGCATGTTTAGAAACTATAGCTCCAAATATTTGCAGAAGTTAAAAACTCTTTAATGCAAAGGTTCCTGTGTGTGTGGTTTCCTTGGAAAGAATCACATTCACTCAAATAATTTATAAAATACCTCCATCACCTGACATGCTTACTACTCTGTTTGCAACAATATATCTTTATTTACCTTGCGCTTAGCAGAGGACCATTTAAAGACCCATTTTTGCAAACCATGAATACCACCTGAGAACCAAATGGATTACTCAAAGGGTGATAGCTGCAGTATTTTATATTTATACACTACTTCCGTGACAACAAAATCACAACAGCTAAAAAAGCAGCTGCCGCTTTCCTCTTACTGAAGGACTGATAGTCTGTCTTGGTGTTTACAATGCCATTAGTTATTTATAATGGTTTCTGCCCATTATAGTGTGAGCCACACTGAAAAGCAGCTCGTCTGCTGGAGAGCAGAGAGAGTCGCAACATGGAATCTGCTGAAGAAGCTTAGCTCAGAGGGAGCAAAATTTCCTGAATGATTAACATTGACGAGAGAAAATAGTGAATGAAATCTAGTGGTGTGTGTATGTAATAAGAATGTTAACAAAAACCACGGGGAAGTTGCATTTTGTGAGTATGTATAAATTAACACGATGATAAGCATAACTTAGCATTCACTATTGAAAAGGACTGACTTGATCAAAATTGTCTTCTGGTTGTGAGCAACCAGATGGATGAATCTAAGGAGTTAGGGTTTGCCATGACCACCTATCACGAGGGCTTAGATTCTTGGATAGTGTAAATTGGGGTGGCCCTATTCCTGTTAATGGAGCTGTGCTAGTATTCTAGAATCTGAGGTCTGATATTTGTCTACACTTATTCTTTAAATGTGTTAAATTAAATTTCCCTCTGTAGATATGTCTAACTAATATACTTATAATGTATTTATCCTCATAACACATGTGAGGTAGGAAAGTACTATTATCCCCATTTTACAGATGGGTAGCTGAGGCACAGAGAGGCTAAGTGACTTGCCCAAGGTCACACAGGTCAGCTGTGGCAGAGCAGAGACTTGAGCCCAGGTCTACCAAGTCCTTGGCTAGGGTCCTAATCGCTGGACATTCGTCCTCTTGTTTGTGTTCATATATTTGTTTCTCACCATATCTCAGATCATTACGGCCTGAAACAAAGCCAACCATTCAAAAATTGCAGCTGCACACAATGTTGACATGTCATTGCAAAGCCAGTGAAATTTGCCTGAGCTAACTGGTAATATTTCCCACTTGTGAGCAAGCACATCATCCCCTTGCCATAATATCAAAACAACTGTTTGCAAGGAGCCTTGAATCATTCTGTTAAAATACTGTATTCTCATAATCCTAGCTTTCTCCCTTTTCCTCAGTGTCATTTCATTAAAAGATGCCTGAACAGTGTTAAAGGCTGTTGTACGTTTTCAACTGATAGCCAAATCTGGTGTCTGATTTGCCTGAAGTCCTCACATTTGACATCTGTGTGTAAGTGTAGAAAATATGGAGGGATTTACTGAATTAGGAAGTGAAATGCTTATGTTGGTCCATTCACAAAAATAGAAAACTGCACTGATACTCAGTGAGATTTCCAGCAACAGAGAATACTGCAACCCTTTGGCTGATGGTGACTATACACCTAAGTGCATTCATATCACGTCCTGCTCTGTTTGGCCAATTACATCCGCCTCATCTGTACATGTGTCAGTGTCTCATATATACAACTCTATGCCTTCTTTCATATTGCCCCTTTCCCGTGGAACGTCCTTCTCCTCCTTCAAACGTCTCTTCAAAGCCTACATTTGCTACTCCACCTATAAGAGCCCCACTGATAAATATGGCTAGGGGTGCATCTGGATAGTTGACACATCTAGACCAGGGATGATCTAGATAATACTTAGTCCTGCCTTGAGTTCAGGGGACTGTACTAGATGACTTCTCAAGGTCCCTTCCAGTTCTATGATCTTCTAATTATAGTGATTTTTAAAAGCTAATTTATGTAAAGACTGTATATATTTGATTGTTATCCCTCTTCTCTTGTGCTTTGTTTGTGCCATGTCTTCTAAGTCCCTGTTTCAACAAAGCACAGGCTTCAACCCATCCCTATTCAACAAAGCACTTCATAGTCACAGATTTCAAGACCGGAAGGGACTGTTTTAATTTTTAATATGAGCGTATGTCTCATTGAAGTCAGCAGGACTTAAGCACATGCTTAGATTTAAGCACGTTGCTTAAGTGCTTTGCTGAATCTGGGAAAAGCATTATTATTCAGGACAGAATTAAGGACCCATTGCTCCTCGGCCAGGTTCACTGTTGACAAAGCATGGTACTAGCACCTCCAGGAACTACAGGTACACTAACACATGTATGCCTGTGACAATATATTAGCTTAATTGGGGCACCAGAATTGTTTTCCCTAGGCTGGCACAAAGCTACCCCTTTTATTTATTTTTTTCACATTAATATAAATAAATCACGTTACATTTTATATAGTTTTTGTTGTTTTGTACTTTATACTTGTTAGTTTGAACCAAACATTTTGTTTTATTTTACAAGGGGTTTGTGTGTTTTGGGTTTTTTTGTACTGTTTCCTAGGAATGTGTTGGTACAGTTTCTTGGGCACTCTGGGTGTTTCTATACCATTCTTTTAGGTCAGGAATGTGCTTGCTTGGTGTTAGCCAATACCTGGTGTGTTGCTAGTTTGCCAAGGGCAGGCCTACTCTGGTTTACAGCTTTGGTTCAGGCTGTTAGTTAAGCCAAGGGCTCCAGCAAGGCCTACACCCATCTCTTTGCGTTAGTTTTCCCTTTGCACCGATGAAAAATGTTGCTAACAAGCATACCTCACTTTGCTTTCTCTTGTAATTAGGTGAGGGAAGGATTAGGAGTGGAAGTACAATATCAGTGAAGTACCTGAACATTTGCCACACACATTGAAAAGAAGGACAGTAAAGAAAACTTGTTTCAGATTAGAACTGCTCCAGATTTGTAGAGTATCAGAGGGGTAGCCGTGTTAGTCTGGTTCTGTAGAAGCAGCAAAGAATCCTGTGGCACCTTATAGACTAACAGACGTTTTGCAGCATGAGCTTTCGTGGGTGAATACCCACTTCTTCAGATGCAAGCAGTGGAAATTTCAGGGGCAGGTGTGTATATATAAGCAAGCAAGAAGCAAGCTAGAGATAACGAGGTTAGATCAATCAGGGAGGATGAGGCCCTGTTCCAGCAGCTGAGGTGTGAAAACCAAGGGAGGAGAAACTGGTTCTGTAATTGGCAAGCCATTCACAGTCTTTGTTTAGTCCTGAGCTGATGGTGTTAAATTTGCAGATGAACTGGAGCTCAGCAGTTTCTCTTTGAAGTCTGGTCCTAAAGTTTTTTTGCTGTAGGATGGCCACCTTAAAATCTGCTATTGTGTGGCCAGGGAGGTTGAAGTGTTCTCCTACAGGTTTTTGTATATTGCCATTCCTAATGTCTGATTTGTGTCCATTTATCCTTTTCCTTAGAGACTGTCCAGTTTGGCCAATGTACATAGCAGAGGGGCATTGCTGGCATATGATGGCATATATTACACTGGTGGACATGCAGGTGAATGAACCGGTGATGTTGTGGCTGATCTGGTTTGGTCCTGTGATGGTGTTGCTGGTGTAGATATGTGGGCAGAGTTGGCATCGAGGTTTGTTGCATGGGTTGGTTCCTGAGCTAGAGTTACTATGGTGCGGTGTGCAGTTGCTGGTGAGAATATGCTTCAGGTTGGCAGGTTGTCTGTGGGCGAGGACTGGCCTGCCACCCAAGGCCTGTGAAAGTGTGGGATCATTGTCCAGGATGGGTTGTAGATCCCTGATGATGCATTGGAGGGGTTTGAGCTGGGGACTGTATGTGATGGCCAGCGGAGTCCTGTTGGTTTCTTTCTTGGGTTTGTCTTGCAGTAGGAGGCTTCTGGGTACACATCTGGCTCTGTTGATCTGTTTCTTTATTTCCTCGTGTGGGTACTGTAGTCTTGAGAATGCTTGGTGGAGATTTTCTAGGTATTGGTCTCTGTCTGCGGGGTTAGAGCAGATACGGTTGTACCTCAGTGCTTGGCTGTAGACAATGGATCTTGTGGTGTGCCCGGGATGGAAGCTGGAGGCATGAAGGTAGGCATAGCGGTCGGTAGGTTTTCGGTATAGGGTGGTGTTAATGTGACCAACACTTATTTGCACCGTGGTGTCTAGGAAGTGGACATCCCGTGTAGATAGGTCCAGGCTGAGGTTGATGGAGGGGTGGAAGCTGTTGAAATCATGGTGGAATTTTTCCAGAGTCTCCTTCCCATGGATCCAGATGATGAAGATGTCATCAATGTAGCGTGGGTAGAGAAGGGGCGTGAGTGGACGGGAGCTGAGGAAGCGTTGTTCCAGGTCAGCCATAAAAATATTGGCATATTGTGGGGCCATGCAGGTGCCCATAGCGGTGCCACTGATCTGGAGATATATATTGTCATTAAATTTGAAATAGTTGTGTGTGAGGATAAAGGCACAGAGCTCAGCAACCAGTTGTGCTGTGGCATCATCAGCACAACTGTCAGGTTCTGACAGCTTGTATTCCATCAGTGTGTGGGATGTTTGTGTAGAGAGCCTCTACATCCATGGTGGCTAGGATGGTGTTTTCTGGAAGGTCACCAATGCAGATTTGTAGGGCACTCATGTACCTTCTTGGTAGATGGAGCGGAGAATGCTATCTATGGAAACCTTTATAGATTATATGGTATGCAGTGTAACAATATATTCATGAAAAGTGTACAACTTCTTACATGTGCGTATGTATGTTGGCAGGCTAGTGTAGGGTCATTCCTGCTCTCTATGATGTACTTGTATAGGAGATAAAGGACCAGATCCAAAGCCTATTGAAATCAATATGTCTTTCCATTGGTTTTGAATCAGGGTCTAAAAGAGACACTTCCTTGCATCTTTTATGGCATCTATTCACTTTAAATTATAAAAATGTTTGAAACTAAGCCTACGCATGTGAACTGACTCTTACTACTTTTACTTCTGGACAGGTCATGTTGTTCAGTGGTTCAGAGAAGTCAGGGTCAATGTGGTAACCATTCCGAGCTACAAGAGTTTGCTTTCCCATGCATGTGGCATCATGGATTCATGATTGCCTAAGAATGACAATTAAGTGTTATGGGAGGAGATTTGGTGATCATGCCTCCCAGGCAGATTGGAAATCACCTCCCCCTTTAACATTTGGGTCTGTAAACGAGGAGATTAAATGGAATTACTCAAAGTCTCATTTTGTATTTTAATTGTGTACTAATTTGACTTAGTTACTGAGCAGTAACTACTTTATGCATTCCTAATGTAATGAGCTAGTGGTGTGGGGATAAATAATACATGATGAAGTATATCTTATTGTTAAGCTTTTCTGTTTTACAACATTAATACATTTGTGTACAAGTCAATTAATTCTGCGGTTTATTGTTGATTATACTGATTATAAGGCTTCCAGGATTACACCTATCATAAAAGCTAACAGAGTTATAACTATTGGGCCAGTGAAAATGATGGGGAAAACCAAGAAAGGTAAAGGAAAACCTTACTGTAATGGGGAGTACTCAATGAAACTCAACATTGTTGGTTGTTGGAGGTATCATGTGAACCATGAAAAAAATGAGTTTGTTTTTTTCCCCATGAGACCATAATCCAGCCCAGATTTGCTCAATATTCTGCCCAATGTCCTTTATTATTTTATCATTGTAGCACCTAAGTGCCCTTGTCATGGACCAGGACCCCAGTGTGCTAGGTGCTGTACAAACACAGAACAGCCAGTCCCTGCTAAATGATTTCACAGTTCTTCATGGTACAAGAAGTGAACAAAAAGATAGAAACTAGTTCTCTCTTAATTATGAAAATTAAGATTAAGTTAAGAAAATGAGATGGAACAAATACAAAGTTCTTAGAAGGTTGGGACTGGTTCTGTCATGCATCTTTTACTGCTACATCCAAAGTATTTTTTTACTTGCAATAAGTCTCTTATCTTCTGTTGTTATAGTGCAAAATTAATTCCTGGAGGAACTTCAGGGAGTCTGTCAACCACTGCTAGACTCATTGTTGTCTTCAATATCTTGTGAGCCCTAGAGATTAGGAAAGAGTACTGCTGAAAAGGATCTGGGGGTAATAGCGGATCACAAACAAACTAAATATGAATCAACAATGTAATATTGTTGCAAAAACAGCAGACACCATTCTGGGATGTATTAGTAGGAGTGTTGTAAGCAAGGCATGAGAAACAATTCCTCATGTCCAGTTCTAGGCACCACACTTCTGTAAAGATGTGGACATATTGGAGAAAGTCCAGAGGAGAGCAACAAAAATGATTAAAGGTCTAGAAAACATGAGGAAAGATTGAAAAAAACAAACAAACAAACCTGGGTTTGTTTAGTCTGGAGAAGAGAATACTGAAGGGCGACATAAGTCTTCAAGGATGTAAAAGGTTCTAATAAAGAGGAGGGTGATAAATTCTTCTTATTATCCATTGAGAACAGGTCAAGAAGTAATGGTCTCAAATTGCAGCAAAGGAGAGTCAGGCTAGACATTAAAAAATATTTCCTAACTGGATAGTAAACACTGGAACAAATTACCTAGGGAGGTTGTGGAATCTGTCAGCAGAGATTTTAAATACAGTTTAGACAAACCTGTCAGGGTTGGTCTGGGTAGCAGTTAGTCCTGCCTCAGTGCAGAGGACTGGACTAGATGATTTATGAGGATAAATCCCCAGTCCTATGTTTCTATGATTGTCCATTATCATAAATGCGGGGTGAGGGGCACTCATTTTGGAGCAACTTTGAGCTGCCATGTACCAGAGAACATAAAATGTGACTAGAGCAGCTGGACAAAGAGCAGCAAGAATATGCCAGACCTGATGGATAATCACAAAAGGTTGGGGACCATGATGAGGGACTAGAGAGTTGGATATGGGCATAAGTGCTTCCTTTAGTATGGTGTGATGGAGACTGGATGATCAGGGCCCATTAGGTGACAGGGGGAAGGAGCTAGAATTAGAGGGAGTGAAAAATATGGAAGGTGGAGGAGAGGTTTATATAAGTACCTCAATTTTGGGTCATATTTTGAATCCTATTTGAATTTTTGGTGGGTCAGTCATCAATGACTAGGGGCCAGATTCTACCAGACTTACTCATATGAAATAGTACCTAATTCTATAAGCACCATTGATTTCAATGGGATTATTTGAGGAGTGTTGGATTGTAATTCACTCATGCATTCTGTAAGGGTGGCATAATCTGGACCTAATTATTCTCCTTTTATTTAAGATCAGAATCCTTTTGAAACTTAGAATCCATGATCCATCAGGAGCAGTAGACTTTAGTACACTAACCATCCAGCATGGTGTGCAATTAACAGGGAAAATCAGCACATAAAGACATAACGCAAAGATGTAGAAGCAGCACATTGGGCTGGAAGAGGAATGTTGTGCATTATTAACAGCAGACTGATTGATTCTGCTCTTGTAGAACGAGGCTGACATACCATATAACAAATTGTGGGTGTTCTAAAGTCTTCAGCACAAGCATCTAGAAAAATTACTTAAGCACCTGAGCGATCTTCATATGTTAATAGCTGACTGCAGCAAAAAGAGTCTGTTATCACTGGAATTTTGAAAAATATATTAGGAACTAGCACTGTACACAGTAGATTGCCTTGCACTTAGGAAATAAGCCTGAGGCTTTTGTTCTCAATGTGTCAGACTTGAATTCTCCCAGAAAGCTCAGAATTGTAGGTCTTGTTCTTTTATTACTTTAACTCAATTGGTACTTGATGTAACACTGGAGGAAAAAAAACTAGGTGGCACAGTAGATTTCGATGTACATGGGCTATTCTCGGCTCACCAGTGAAAGTGAGCTTCTTGGAAAAATTGAAAATATTACTTAGATTGCAAGCTCTTTGGGGCAGGGACTGTCTCTTTGTTCCGTGTTTGTACAGCCCCTAGCACAATGGGGCCCTGCTCCAACAGTGTTGTCTTAGGTGCTATGGTAATACTAATAGTATATATTGGGACGCAACACATCATGTTTTTGAGATATTAATGTATTGGATTATTGAAACGAGGGGCTAGTGCCTCAGCTGTTGTAAATTGGTGAAGCCTTGTGGACTTCAATGAACCTATGACAATTTACACCAGCTGAGGATCTGGCGTTCTTTTATATTGGTACCCTATTTAGGAAACTGTACATAACATAGAAGTATAAGCGCATTGTATAGCACTACAGTGCATGATAAATAATCTTCTACATCAGCTTGTCAAAATGGCTTCTTTTGAGTAGGATTGAAAGTTATTAATTCAGAAAGTCAACAGACATTTCTTCCCCCGGGGCTTATCAGCATACAGCACTACTTGTTGTTGTTAACTGTGATAATGTTAGCAGTGGAGAAAGAAACATGAGTCACAAAGAAGAGCACAGAATGCAGGGTAGCCATTTTCCTGCCACAACGTTGTGGCTAAGGGTAAATACACACGCAAATGCGTACTGTGTGTGTGTGTAATAGTGCCATGTCTGTCTTTAATGATGTTTGTTGATCTTTTTGTCGTCTTTAAAAATTCTTTCTGACCATTATATCACATGCTCTCATTTTGCGGTCCTGCTGCTCACAATAAGGGTGGCTTACTGTGATGTCACAATCCCATCGCCTGGGGAATGGTTAGTGGGAGGGAAGAAGAGAAAAAATGGGAGGATAAAATGAATAGGTGAGAAAGAAGACACAAGGAAAAGAAAAATAACTATCTCTGATGTCACATGCCAGACAGTCCATAAATTCTTCAAGGACGCCAGCTAAAATCATGGATTATTGTTGTTAATATTTTATTAATGTTTGTTCTTGGGGCCCCTTACTTGAGCTGGATTACCAGATACCAATCCAGCTCAGTTTAAGGAAGGCTGCTAGAATCCAGTCCTTAATTGTTGAACATTGCTTTATAAATGAAAAGCATTATAGACCATACGTTCTAAGTATTATTATTGGCATATGCCACTGTAGGCTTCAGGGTAAAGTTACTGGAGTTGCATCCATTTACAACGTGTTTAAATTTGGCCCATATTGTGCAAAGTATTGGCTTAAATTTGAATGCATATGTAAAATGCATAAATGTAGAATAAAGTGCTGGATAGCTTACTTTCCAGAGTCAGGTTGACGTTATAAATCAAACTGCAGGAGAGCCATCATTCAACTAATTAACAGTTAGAAGATTAATTACAGGGCTATTAAATATTTGATTCAATTAAACCTAACATATTTAAACATTGTTTTTCAAATGTTTTCTCATTACTTAGAATGGCTAAATGCACAAATTAATGAAGTGTGGGTTGTTGGCAAGAAATAAAACCACATGCCTTTCTTTTCCCAGGATGTTCTCAACATTTTCTTACCCGAATACCCAGTAGGTGTTAATAATGATTGCTATTACCTTGTACAGTTTACCGTATTATTTTTCTAGATTGTTTTACATAACTATATTGACAGACTCTTGAACTGAACAGGGTCTGAGTATATTCACTTTGTTTGTTCTAATATCCATTCCCAAACCCATTTGCTTGTTAACTACGTTAAACAACTTCCAAAATTAAATGCTCGTGCTTATCATTTTAGGAATTCTCCAAAGGCCTTCATGGTGATTAGAAGCCATGTCAGTTGGTGGCACATCATCATACACAGGGGACTTATGAAAGAATGAGAGAGACCAGTTGGAAAAAGGTATCCTGTGTAATAATAAAGTAGTAGTTTAGCAGTGCTAGAACACTATGAAAAGTATTGCTATGCAGATGGTATTAAAGGGGAGGGCTTTGGCTTTTTCAGCCATGGGATGCTGCTCCAGGAAGGAGGACTGTTGGGAAGAGATGGGGTCCACCTGACCAAGAAGAAGAATATTTTCATGCACCGATTTACCAATCTAGTGAGTACAGCTTTAATCTATGTTCAAAAGGGGCATGTGACAAAACCAATAGGTAGTTATAAAAAAAGTGACCTTAACAGAGGACTAGATGTTAAGGCAAAATGAAAAATTACAATAGGGTTGCAGGAGCAACAAGAGATAAAAATGGAGGAATTTGCTCAACATCTTAAATGTCTATAAACAAATGCAAAGAGTATGAGGAATACAGAGGAATCACTGGATGTGTTAATATATAAACTAAATTATGACTTAACTGGCATCACAAAGACTTGATGGGATAAATCTCATGACTGAAGTATTAGTATAGAATGGTAGAACTTGTTCAGGAAAGGCAGGCAAGGAAGAAAGAGAGGAGGTGTTGCATTATTCACCAAGAATATATATATTTGCTCTGCAGTTCACTACAAGGAGGTGAGAGGCAGACAAGTTTAGTCTCAGGTGAAGATAAAAGGAGAAAAAAACAGGATGATGTCATGGTAGGGGTCTACTAGAGACCAAATCAGCAGGAGGAGGTGGATAAGTTATTTCTATCCAAAACACAAAACTTGGTAGCAATGGGGGACTTCCATTACCCAGGCATCTGTTGAAAAAAGCAATATGGCAAAACACACAATGTCCAATAACTTCTTGGAATGTATTAGGGATAAATTTTTGTTTCAGAAAGTGGACAAAGTAACCAGGCAGCAGCCATTTTAGTCTTGATCCTGATTAACAAGAATGAATTAGTGATGAATCTGAAGGAAGAAGGCAATTTGGGTGAAAGTGATGGTGAAAGGATAGATTTCACAAATTTAAGAGAAGGAAGGAGAGTGGCAAAATAAGGACAATGAACATCAAAAAAGCAGACTTTAACAAACTCATAGAATGAGTAGGTAATGTCCCGTGGGACAAAAATCTGAAGGAAAAAAGGAGTGCAGGAGAGCTGGCAGCTTCTCAGAGACCGTGTTAAATGTGCAACAGCAAACTATTCTGATATGAAGGAAACATAAGAACAGCAAGATGCTAATATGGTGCCATTAAGACCTCTTCAGAGACTTGAAAAATCTTAATGGAATCCTACAAAAAGTGGAAAGATGCACAAATGCCTAAAGACAAGCATGAAAGAATAGCACAAATATATAAGGACAAAATCAGAAAAGCTAAGCCACAAAGTGATTTACACCTAGCAAGGGACATAAAAGGCAGTAAGAAGAGGTTCTATAAGTACATAAGGGAAGAGGAAGACAAAGGAAAGTGTAGGTCCTCTACTCAGAGAGGAAAGAGCTAATAATGGATGACATCAAGAAGGCTGAGGTGTTTCATGTCTATTTTTTCTTCAGCCTTCACTAAAAAGGTAAATTGTGGTTAGATCCTTAACACAATTAATATTAACGAGGGGCTAGAAATCAAGCCGACACAGGGAAAGAGCAGGCTAAAGCATATTTAGATAAGTTAAATGTATTCAGAAGTTGGCAAAGCTCAATGAAATTCTTCCCTGGTATTTTAAGAACTAACGGAATCAATCTTGGAGCTGATAGCAGTTATCTTTTGAGACATCACAGGAGACAGCTGAGATCCCACAGGACTGATGAAGGACAAACATAGTACCTGTCTTTAAAATGGGGAACAAAGGAGGACCCAAAGAATTATAAACCAGTCAGCCTAACTTCAATACCTGGAAAGGTATTGGAACAGATTATTTAGAAATCAATTTGTCAGCACCTAGAAGATAATAGGGTTATAAGTAATAGCCAGCATGGATTTCTCAAAAACAAATCATGCCAACCTAGCCTAATTTTCCTTCTTTGATATGGTTACTGGTGTAGGGAGTGGGGGAAAGTTGTAAACATAATACATCTTGATTTTTAGCAAGGCTTTTGACGTAGTCTCACATGGCATTCTTATAAGCAAACTAGGAAAATATAGTCTAGAGGAAATTACTGTGCACAACTGGTTGAAAGATTGTACTCAAAGAGTAGCTATCAGTGGTTCACTGTCAATGGGGAGAACAGAGAGAGGACCTGCAGGGGGCAGTTCTGAATCCAGTACTAGTCAGGAATGTCATTAATGACTTGGGTATGGAGTGGAGAGCATGCATATAAAATTTACAGCTGATACCAAGCTAGGAGAGGTGATAAGCACCTGGGAGAACAGGATTAGAATTCAAAATGATCTTGACAAATTGGAGAATTGGTCTGAAATCAACAAGATGAAATTTATTAAAGACAGATGCAAAGACTGATTTGGGTTTTCGGCTCGAGCAGCATCCACACTGCAAAATTACATGGTTTGAACCTAATAAGATAGAGGTGTGTGTTTGTGAGAGTGGAGCGAGTCTGAGCCCAGGTTTACAATGCTGTGGGACAGGGAACATATCTTATTCCATGTTTGTAAAAGGCCATATAAACTTATGGCCCCATATGTTTAATGCGCCAGAAGCTCAGATGGTGTAAATTAGTAGAGTTCTGTCAACCTCCTGGGGTATACAGATTTTACGCTAGCTGAGGCTCAGACCCGTGATTTTTGATAATACAAATTACACATGCAGTTTATATATATAAAATAAATTGGCAGTACCATGGCCCAGATCCTCAAAGGAGTATAGGCTTCTGACTTCTATTGATTTCATGGAATTTCTTCATATGCTGCATTATTGTCCCTGAAGTCAATCAAAATCTTGTTTGATAGAAATTGTTAGTGCAGACACTCCATTCCTTATATCCCTTGGAAGACCGCTCTTTGAACAAAACAGTTCTTCAGATTTTCTTCATTAAAAATGGGTAGAAATTAAATGTGAAATATACATGTGCTATCTCTCTGCTTTGCTGCAAAGATAAGACCAAATGAGAATTTGCAAGCAGAAAGGAAATTGGCCACTGTGCTGCTTCAGAGAGACCAATGAAATATATCTGTATTCTCCTTAGTTAAGTTCACATACTGGATGTGTTATTCCAAGACTTTCTTGGTATGTGTCTAAAATGGGAAAACACGAGAACGATGCTAAACCTCTTTGGGGACAAAACTCCAGGTAGCTGGCCCCTTGGAACATGACAGAAATAGGCCAGATGGTGATCTTGGTCACACTGGTGTAAAACCAGAGTAACACCAATGGTTTCAGTACAGTTACTTTGGATTTACACTGAGGCAACTAAGCTTACCGTCTGGCCCAGCGTGTCTAAGATACCATCCACAGTGGCAGACCTTACGCTCAGCTGCTCCACCCCCAGCTTCATTTTCCATTGGGGTTTTGGCAGAGGGTTCCACTGTTTTTTCTCTTGTGATAGTATCTCACTACAGTGAGTGCCTGCATCACAAAAATGATACTGCTTGGGTGCGTGTTAGTAACAACTGTGTCTCTGAGGCTACAGTCATTTTACATAAATCCATATGTAAATGCATTGGTCGGAACCGTCAGACATGTGAAGGCTCTTTATACTGCACTAGCCGTATATGTAAAGGGATATTAAAATGGGCTTAAACATAACTTATGCCCTTGTTACTCATTTATACCCATAGTATAACTGAGAATTCAGGCATGTAGGTGCAACTCCATTGGCTTAAGTGGAATTACGCCAGCAGAGACTTTGGCCCATAACTTTTATTATTGAAAGGACACATCCATCTTCTGCTGGAGATAAGGTATTTTTAGCTGTCTGATGCTTCCAGTGGTAAAGACAGCTAGTAATGACTGATCAATATAAACAGTGTATATGACAGAAATAAATGGCAAGCAGAAAGCTTGAATTAAGAACAAATTCTTAAGAGTCTCATGTGTGTGTTGTATGAAAAGCAAATAGGATTACCCCAGACTCAGCACCAGGCTCTTATTAAGACATAATTTTCTGTGTAAGAAGGTCGGTGTAAAAATCTTACAATGATGGATGCGTACATGGAAAACCATGGAGTGAACCATCTTCCCCAGCAGCAGTTAAATGCAGGAGATGGAAAACATTTTCTCTGCTTTCATGGCATCATTCATCATTATCCTGACACTGCATCAAGAGTTAATTAAGACTTGTTTCCATTCTGTCTGAACACATGATCAAGAGCCATGTGTGTACACATTTTGGGCTGTTGTGGGTTGTTGTTTTTTTGAGCTTTGTGCTTTTTATCTCTTGGATTCTGTAGTTCTTACAGAGATGAAAGGGATAAATTCTTTTAACAAATTCTATCCTCTTTTTCACATTCCCTCCCTTCTGGCCCTCAAATTGCTCACCGTCATTGTGGGAACAGGATAACTAAGCAATCCTCTCCCTCTTGTTTGCATGCCCTCTCTCCAACACCCAGCAACTACACAGCTGCCTGTTTGACATAGTTTGAAATCTTATGCCTGTCAGGCAAGTATGCTGCTCTTCCATTTTACTAAACTGAATAACAAATGTTTTGACTTTCCTGCTCAATAAATCAGGTCCCCAGGAATAGCAACCAGACCTCGAATAAATCCGAATCACTCAAACCTGAAGTTTAGACAGTGTAATGTATTTTAATTCTTGGTTTATCTTACAATTGCCAGGAGCACCAGTTGTGTATGCTTCGGGGTTTAGCGTCATTCGTCATTCCCATGTACGCTTCTTGCCATTCAAAAGTCTGCATCTGCTGACATGTCTGATACCACCACAGTTATTCCCTAGTCAAAGTATGGGGGGGACTGTGATATCTCAGATACCACTGGGGGAACTCTTAGAAAAGGTTGAGCCAGATCCTCAGGACGGATTTTTCTGCCTGTGGTGTAGAACCTCAGGTTACTAGTCTGGTCCCAAGGATCAGTTTAGCGCAAGAGCCCACAAGTAGCCCATTAAGCCATCTTTGATGTACATTCCTACTCCATCGGCACAAACTGACCTAGTTGTGGTGGGCCCCATTCTTTAATGTTGTCTTTTATAAACGCTGTGAGCTTGTTTTATTAGGTATATCTATGGGAAATGAATCTCCCAATCCTTTTGTATGCCTGGAATAAGCTACCCTATGCAGATATGAAACTTGACTGGTGGGATCCTGATAGTGAGAGACCAGAAGTGAATAATCAATGGAATTGTTATTAATTTATATGGAGGTGAGACCAGAATTGCGCCCCCCGCACTGTGCCCACGCCCCATCCTTTCTATTCTACTTATTATGTAGAAATCCTGTTTTGGTTAGCAATGATCATCAGCTGGCCATTGCAAATTAGCCACTACCCATTCTCTCTTCCCCATCAAATGGCAGTCACACGGCAAGAATAATACATTTATATATGCTGCAATTTAGTGTCTTTTTATTATGTTCTATTCAGTAACGGGCTGATTTCCAAGAGGGCTGAGCAACTGAAGCTCCCACTGAAATCAATGAGAGCTGGGGCTGCTCACTCTCTTTGAAAATCAGACCATAAGTGCCTTCATTTTTGTCCTTTGTGTTATTTCTAGAGAATAGGCTGTAGTGTGCAAGGTGTGATACTGCAGCCCATTGTGAAAGCTGATTTTCATGTATTGTACAATCTGTAATCTTGACATCATTGTGCTAAAAAAACAATAAACAGAAAGTTGGTGTGTGTGGTGGGGGGAGGAGGACTTTGAACTTAATGGAATTTTAACAAACTTTGGCATGGAATTGGCTTTTCTTTCGGAATGACCTTTCAGTGTCTTACACCATCAGCATAATGTGCTAACAATTGTATTGAATTACAAAATGTGTCCCAGACACTCTGTGTTAACGGAAGGGATTATTAGCACATCATTTGGAGTTTTCCACTCTACTAATTTCTGCTGCATCTTCTATTTTGGTCATTTGCCCTACATTTTATGAACCAAATCAGTATCCCACATTTCTTCTCTGGTGCGTTGAGGCTGAGGTGCAAGGCTCCTTTAGTAACATTTCCACTGCAATTCTATTATCCTGGTCTGTTAAACAGTTAGAAAAAGAGCCACAAAATGAACTATGCTAGAATAGAATTCAGTCCATTAGCAGTTGCATCTGAGAGATTAGTTACATCTAGTAATTTTTAATCAGATCTATTCATTACTTTCCTCCCCACACTTAGAATTAATATTGCTACCTGATGCCTGTGACTTCAGTCAGTAGCTGGGATTTTCAAAGTACCCTAGGGAGCTGGAGGTGCAGTTCCCACTGAAAGAGTTGGGGCCGTAACTCTTAAACGCCTTTGAAAATCTTAGCTCATGAGGTTTACACCAGCAGAGCATATTTTCCTAAGGTTGTAGTCAAGAATCTTAGGAAACTTGGGCCTTGTCCATGCTGGGGTTTTATACACCCTCCGGATAGCTGCACAAGAGTCAGTCCTAGTGTTGATGCAGCACACAAAGCATAGCCAGGGTATGCCACGCTGGTGTGAACCCCAGTTTATGCAGGTGCATTGTGCCTAAACTAGGAGTTTGCACTGGTGCAGTGACGTTATTTTATCAACACACCTCCCTTCCCAACAAAACACAAATATAACCCCAACAAAACACAGCAAAAATAAGGCCTTTCAGTAAAGAAGCTAATGAAATATTAGTATGTTGTGAAGACAGTAACACTGAAAATAAATGTCCTCCTCGTTCTCAACGATTTTAAAGTCAGAAGAGACTACTGCATTAGAGTCCTCTAACTTTCCTTTTCCCATGGACCACTTGAAAATTGCTGAGGGTCTCGGTGGACCACTTACTGACCTTTCCAAATGTTGTTTGCACTGTTAGCTAACTATTGTAAAGCACTTTGGATAAAAGCGCTATGTAAAAAAAAATGTAGTAATCTTTTTTGTTCTACAAATAAAAGCACACAACTCATATTTTAATACCGATAGTCTTACCTTTCTAATGTGATGGATGTGCCCTCTCTTCCCCCTCCACAGCAAGCTGGGGCTCTGAAGAAGGGGGATCTCTCCCTTGCCACAGCAGCCACAGAGCTTAGTCTGGGAAGGAGGGCGGGGGGGTCTCTCCCCAGCAGCCGCAGTCCTGGAGCTGGGGAAAGTCACCTCTTTCTCTGGCCGCCGCAGCCCTGCACACCCCAAATTCCCCCCACCCCCTCTTCTCACCCTACTGCGTCCCTCCAACCTACCCCTTATTCCCCCAAAGCCACGACCTCACCTTACATGTGAATCTTCTCCAGGGCCCAGGTACCTAATTAGTGGAGCTACGCCTGTGCGGGTCCACTAATTAGATGGGTGGTCTTATATTCTCTTATGTGCAGCCACCCAGGTGCGCACCTTAGAGGGAACTATCCACAGACCACCTGAATGGAGCTCATGGACCACCGTTTGAGAACCTCTGCTCTAGTCTTATCTCCCGCATAATTCAGACCCTTGAATTTCTCCTTGTTATTCCTGTATTTAACCCAAGCAACTTGTGGTTGAAGTAGAAAATCTTTTTTAGAAAGACACCGAATTTTCACTGGACTTCAAATGATGAAGAATTTACCACATCCCCTGGTAATCTATTCCAGTGGTTAATTACTCTCACTGTTAAAAATAGGCATCTTATTTCCACATTGTTTTCTATTAATAATGATGTTTTACATAAACCTTTTGGCTGTGAAGAAAACAGTGGTGTCTATTCGCTTCTTTCAGTGGTGCTCAGTAGGAGCCTTAGAAATGGGGGAGGGGGTTAGAGATGCAGGGACTGGAGCTGCTGTGACAGCTGGAATGTGTCTGATGAGATGTTTAGTCATGCTCATCCATAAATGTCTTTCTCTGGGAGCATATTAAAATTGCAGTTATTTTTAGACCAGACAGAAAGGTCCCTGACAATTCCTCCTCAGAGCTAGCTACATTTTATCAGATTTGTTTTTAAGAAGCTGCTTTCTTGGCTAGATCTGTTCACTAGGTGTCATTGAGCGGAGATGTGAAACTGAGCTCCAAACAGTTCTGAACACGAAAGATCCCATAGCATTTTTTAAGATGGTTCCTATTTGGGAAATTAATTTTCCTACCTTCAATTCCCCTGTTATTCTTCACTTACTGCTTTTAAGCCTTCATCTTGCAAGGTGCTGAGCAATCTGATCCTGATTCTTCAAACACTAGAATTAGTGCTCAACTCTGAGTACATGAGTTCTCCTATTGGTGAGGGACCTTTCTCACTAATGTAAAATAGCTGCCATTTTAATACGAGCCAAGGGAAAAGAGACACATGGGTGGCATTGCTTGCAGTAGTTGTTAAGCACGTGTTCTAGTTCTTTGGCATGTGTGGGTATCTCAATTTCGGTCAAGCTTCTTAACCTGTCAATAATTATTAACTGGCAGAATTCTGCTTCTAAAACAGTTTCTCTATTTTTTTCATATTTTCAACAAAACACTGAGCTCTTGTACTTAAATATAATGTTCTAAAACCTGTAATTAAAAAAAATTAATAACTGAATAAATATAGTTAGTGCTGCAGGCAACATTTGATTCAGCTGAACTGTACATTAGATGAATGAACACATGGTCTAATTTCTGATTAGACAAGTGAGCTGCAGCTCATGGTACCATACTAAAAATAAACCAAGCACAAAGGAGCTAGAGGGGATTTGCTGGGGCTTGGGTGAGCCCCTTTGGATGTATGTGGTTTTTGTTTTAAATGTAATATAAATCGCTTAAGTTTAGGGTGTATGCCAGGAATCAGCTCAATAACCCTCTGCGAAAATCCCAGGCTGACCCTCTGCTTAGGTGTGTGATCATGAGGGATGGGAAACAGGTGTAGGGGTGTATGTGTGTGTGTGTCTAAAAGAGAGAGAGAGGGTGGGGGGGGGAACTCGCTCTTGCAAAAGATAAGAATGACCCTGTACCTCACATCTTTCAGAAAGCAATGCAAAACTAATTCGTGCATCTTAGCTTGGAGTTCTCCACACACCCACTAAACTGTGGGGGGGGTGGGAAGAAGCGAGCTTCTAATGTGAGGGCTGAAAGGGACTGTCAGAAAGTCTGATTGCTATTGTTATTTCTGTTTAAGTGTTTGGGAGGCTTTCAGATATATGGAAATGGCAGCCAGATAAGTACTTAGACAGGCGAAGAGAAAACAAGGTGTTCATACGCAAAGGAGAGACATATGTCAAAGGCTGGCTTTTTCAGCTGGTTTTCTGCTACTTTAACCTTTGTTTGGAAATGTGTTATGCACAAAATGAGTCAGAAGGCAGTTGGCACAAGAGGGAGTATGGAAAAGTGCTTATGACTAAGCCATTTTTCTTCTCTTCTAGTGGATAATGTTCTTAAGTGCACAGTAACTTTCATGAATCAAATAACATCCAGATCATATTGTATTGGCACGTCTTTCAGGTTGCTTATTCCTTGTAGAGATGAGAGAGACTCACAGATCTGTTGTGTATAATCAAGAGTGAATGTCATGGGGGAAGAGAGCATCAATGTAAGCACGGTGAGAAGGACAATTGATTTGTTTTTCATGCTTACACCTATTCTTGTGATTCATTTTTGAACCCATATGGGTGGTTTCAGAAGAAAGGTGTCTCCTAGCAATTCTTTTTCTAGAATAGTATAAGAGCCAACGTTTCCCACATGTACATGTGGGGTAACAACTCTACATGGCATGAAGTGCTTTTGTATGTCTCCAATCTCCCTGAACTCCCATGGTTGGTAACACGTGCTTCCTGGACAACTGAAAGAAACTTTGTTGCTTATATACTGTGGGGCAGGACCTCAGAATATTCTGTTTGTTTACTTCAATGGAACTACATCCAGTTACCGTAACCAACACTTTCTATCTTTCCCATTCTTTATTACTAAGTGAAGTTTCATGAAACAGGATCTTTGTGTCTCAAGAGTTAATGATCTCCCATTGCTTAATGTCCTGTCAAAATTCGTAATCCTCTGTTTGTGACATCCCAGTTAGTGACCTAGAAACTGTATTTTCCCCCCTTCTGAAATCATAATCCTTTGGTTTGGGACGAGGGAAACAGCAAGAGCTGATGAACTTGTAGGATGCAAGGGTCTGGTTTTCATGCAAATACTCTCATTAAAGAAAGAACAAGGCATGTTATTTGCAGAGGATAACTGTTATATGAGCAGAATTGTTTCAAAGAGAACATTTTTTTTTCAAACTTTTCCATGCAGTATCAGCATTTCTTAAGGTCCCTGAGGAAATTCCATCCCCAGCAGTTTAGAAAACATGTCAGATGTATCCATGGCAGTAGTGACGCTGGCAGTGACATTGCAATGAGTTTGAAAAGTGCCTATCAAAGTTGCAAGAGTTTAAACAGAAAGGATATGAAGTGTGTGTGGGGAGTTAGTCCAGCTGCTGCCCTTATTAAATCTGACTCTAATAAATATTCCTAGTCCTTGACTTTCATCAACATCAAGTGCATGCAGCTTACAAGTGAAGGTGCTGTGTCTAATTTCTATCAGTTATTTCTGTGACTTATTACTCATGCACAGGAACTCTAACACTAATTGCAATATAGTATGTTTTGAGGCCCTAGTCAGGGATCAGGATCTCATTATGCTAGGCATTATACACACATATAATGAAAAGATGGATCTTACCCCAAAGAGCTTACATCTAACGGCCCGATCCTGCGAAGACTTACACACACGTTTACCTTTACACATTGTGAGTAGCCCCATGGCCTTCAGTGGGCCTACTGACAATGTGTAAAGTTAACTATGTATATAATTCTTTATGAGATCAGGGCTTAAGTATGTGAGAAACAAGTGAGAGAGCACAAGGGAGCAGTGAAATGTTTGTGATTGCTATAAAAACCATGACAGCGTGAGGAAACTGAGAGTATAATGACTTTCCCAATGCCATCCCTACCAGGTAATTGCAGAACCTAGAATAGAACCAAGTTCTCAACTCCCTGCTCGGTGCTCCAGTCCCCTGGGTCATACTATTTTTAGTTTAGTAGCTCGATTAAAAACGGGATGGGTAGTCCTCAGGATGTCTCTCTCCCTTCTCCCCCACAATGCACCATTGCATCTAATGGGGGTAGTCGCAGATCTATTAGTCCATATCATCTCCATATAAACCTGCGGCTAGCTGTATTTTCTGTATGATTGAAAAAATCTTGTTTTCACGTCTGGTATTTCTGGACCAGATCCTCACTGAGGACCTGGCCTTTTATTTATTTATATCATGTCTGTTTTGAGTGTGCATGTGTGTGTGTGAGGTGAACCATCCTCTGATATATGAAGACTTGATTGAATGTAGGGTGACCAGATGTCCCGATTTTTATAGAGACAATCCCGATTTTTGGGTCTTCTTCTTATATAGGCTCTTATTTACCCCCACCCCCAACCCCTGTCCTGATTTTTCACACTTGCTGCCTGGTCCCCCTAGTAGAATGAGTCAATCCCACAATAGTCTTTCAAGCATTGAAGCCCTATTTGAGTGATTACAAGATCAACTTTGACAGAATATTGGCTGCTATCATGGATAGTCTCTCAGCTACTGTATGCATAAAGCATTTTACATCTTTCCTGGAGTGTTTCCAAAATTTTGGCATATTAATTGGAAACTCAGCTTTCTCAATCTGTTCTTAGAAATCTGTATTAACCTTTAAAATGCAGGCATTTTCTAGACTACCAGTTTAATGAATGTCTATGAGGATCTATAGCTCTGATCTACCTGTCTGGCAGTCTAAGTAGATAGAGGTTGCTGCTTGAGAGGACATGGACCCAAACTGCTTAAGTTAGGGAAGTGTTTAACACAGTGCAGTTAGTATAGTTCAGCCTACATGCCAGTGTGTTCTTTAGCAATGCTTTGTGAAAGCACTAATGGCTGTTTGGCACAATTCTTATGTTCCCTCTGACTCCTAGCACAATTCATTACGAGTATCTTCTCAGACCCAGAAAGGTACAATGCATTTGAGGCTAAATTCTGCTCTGACATCAGTGTAAATCTGGAGTAACTCCAAAGAGTAATGCGTATGATTTAACCCAGATTTATACCTGGGTGAGTGAGAGCAGCATCTGCCCATAGCTTTGGGCTAGTTGGCATCTCATGAAACATTTCTAAAGAAACTTGAGAGGAGCTGATCATGGAATATTTGCAGTCAGCATCTGTGACTTGGGGACGCAATGACACCTCCAGATTGCAAAAGCTCTGTTTAGTTTTTGCATTTCATTGCAACAGCTGAAGCTGAGGACTACAAGCCAATAACAAGTAATAAATAATTGAGAGTCTATGGATGCCAGTGTGGAGAAAGAACTGTCAGTATTTATCTACTAATGATTTCAGGGAGTAGTGAGAAGCTGGGCAAGGCTTGCAAAGGACATCTGTGATGATTTGTGGAATCTATGTACAACATACGAATTCTGTTTGAGATTATGAACTCTGTTTAAACCCTTATCTTCTTTACTGTAGTCTTGCCTCATACTCCTTGCACTAAGGTGACAAGGTCCTGAGTGTGTGTCTATGAATCAGATGGTCATGGAAGACCGTCAACACCTAAATAAGTCTTACCCAAGCAGAGCGATAGGATGGCTGCACCCTAGGTGAAACCAGTTTTATCCAGCATGTCCACAGAGAGCAAGGGTTTTAAGGAATGGAAAATCCGCAGAAGGGAACAACGAGAAAGAGATGTCAGAGCTGGGGTTTAAAAGCTCAAAGGCTTTCAGAAGTCTGGTTTACACTAAAACTTAAGCTACAGGTTCTGTTGACCTGGCTGCTGCCTCGCTGAGAGGTGGATTTACTACAGCAACAGAAAAACACCTTCTATTTGAGTCCTTCCTTCACTTCTCAGGATGTGTGTACACAGGGGTGAAAGTAGAAATAGGGATTTACCTGTACGGGGCTGGGTTGGGGCCGGCTTTGGCCCCCAGAAGGGGCAGGGCCTCAGGCAGAAGGGGCGGGGATGTGGGGGTCAGCCAGTCCCGGCCCACCTTATACTGGTAAGTGCCCTTCCCCATCACCGTCGGGGTAGCAGCAGCAGCTGGGGGCTTCGGCAGCAGTTTAAAGGGCCCAGGGTTCAGCCACTGCTACCGCCTTGGGCCCTTTAAACTGCTGCCGGAGCCCCTGGCTGCCGCTGCTACCCCAGGGCTCCGGCAGCAGGGCTCTGGGGGGCTGTTTAAAGGGCCCGGCACTCTCCTGTCTGTACCGCCCTGGGCCCTTTAAATAGCCACCAGAGCCTGGCGGAGCAGCGGCGGGGCTCCGGCGGCTATTTAAATGGCAGTAGAGACGGTGGGAGCTCCGGCCCTTTTAAATAGCCCCCGGAGCCCTGCCACTACTCCAGGGATCCAGCAGCGGGGCTCTGGTGGCAATTTAAAGGGCCTGGGGTTCCAGCCGCTGCTGGGAGCCCCTGGCCCTTTAAATTGCCACCTGGGGAAGCTGGGCCACCCCAGCATGGCGCATGGGCTCTTGCCGGAATGCCGTACCAGCTTACTTTTATCTCTGCGTCTACACTACAGCTCTGCAGTGGCGTAGCTGCAGCACTTGTAATGTAGACCTATCTTGAGAAGTTGATGCGGGGGGGAGGGACTCCAAGAGGCAGGTATCCTGAGCGAGAGGAGACCTGTCAATGACTGTGGGACTAGCCAAGAAGCTGGCTGCAGGGGCTGTCAGGAGACTCCGTGATTTGGAAGACAAGGCTGACCTGGAGGAGTGAGGTTCTGGAGAGGAAACCTAGAACTCTGAAAGGACACTAGTCCCAATCTCAAAAAAACTTTCAAGAGTGATGAGTACCTTGGCCACTGGATCCCACTGCTGAAAAGGGATACCAAACAGAGTATGTGCCCAGGAAGAGTGGGCCAGAGAGGCCAGAGATGGTGGCTGGTGTCTACTGAGACCCAGAGAAGCTTAAAAAAGCACCCAAGCTAGGGGTGTGGGTCTTAATACAGCAGTCTGGTGAGTGTCCAGCAAGGGGAGCTTGACCAGCTACAATATCCTTCAGCAAGTATTGGGGCTTACATATTCATACTAAGTTTGAACAACAATGGATACAAGAACAGTGATTGCCTATGGAAGTGTGAGCTCTTTGGAGTTCTTGCAAGGGATTGTGTGAGTGTATAGATGTGTAGATGTACATTCTGTTGTATCTGTCTACCTTATTGAGTTGGGGGTGTTTGTGACTGTACTAAAGGTATTAATAAACTATTTGCAAATATAGAAGAGTTCCTATAGTGTGAGTATTGCAACTGTGCACCTTGGGGTTCCCAACATGCAAAGCAGTGGATATAATATAGGCGAGCTAACCCTATAAGCTACAGATGCCCACATTCAAAGGTGCACCATGTACAGAGGCCTGTTCACAAGGTTTATTGCACTGATCTCATCAGTGTGAGGACTTCATACATGTCACAACTAAATATGGGTCTGTAGAATTTTGGGATGCATGAAAATGAGAAGACCTAACAAAGGTTTTATTCAACTTTCTGAAACTTGTATATAAATAATATTCTGACTTAGTTCAAGACTTAGACAAAATATTGAGATCATTCTTACTTTATCCGCATCCATTGACCCTTTCATACCAATCTGGATCCAGCAGTGAGGAAATGTTTTGCTTTTATTTGCTGTTCTACACAATCTTATTTTTGAATTCCCTTTATTTTCCTCTTTCCTTCTTTTGCTCCTTTGAGGATGCTGCAAATCTGATGCAGACATCTGATCAATCCAAACTACCTGAGGGCTCTGATCTTATACTGGCTGGTGATGGATCAAAGGTATCTGCTTCCCACTACAGCCGCCAGGCAGATGGAGAAATACCAGATGTTAACAAACCATTCATCTTATGTTTGTCTATTAACACCATGAACAACGAATAGCCTAAACCTGTGGTTTTCAAACTTATTTTTTTCTAGCAACCCAGTTGAAGAAAATTGATGTCCGTGGCCTAGCTGAGCTGGGGATTAGGAATTTGGGATGTGGGAGGGACTCAGGTCTTACCTATCCTCTTTATTTCACTCCCTAATTAGGCTCCTGAAACTTCAGGTCGTGGGTGAAGTGTGACATGCATAATCCAATATCAAAACCTTTTCTCAGCCTACCCAAATCTTTGCTGAGAGTTAAAGATTTGAGTTAATGACACTCAGTCATTTGGGGGGTGTTGAGCATGGAGACAGGTGACTGTACTGTATCTTAATAGCTGCATTCCTCTAGTTTAAGAAGGCTTTATTCATCTAAGCCCCGCATTTCTTTAATTTCAGTTCTCAAAAGCAATGTCTCTAAGAAACTTTTCTGTTCTCCAGATGGGTAGGTTAGCTCAGAAAAATCCCTCCTGGTTCCCTCCATCCTGTTGACTACATTACATCTGTGGTATGACCATGGGCTGACAAACCTTGGGGTTGTGAGCCCTTCTCAGATTATTTGCCGCAATGTGGCCCACTGGCCATGAACCCATGAAAGGTATATACATGCAGTTCCCTGGGCATGCCACTTAACCCTGAATCCTGGCTACCTTGCACCTTCAAAACTTGGCGTTGTGTGGGCATCAGGGCTTGATCTTGATAAGGGTTGAGCACTTCTGAGCGGTGCTGCTGAGTTCCCCTCCATGCCCCCTAATTTTCATGAGTCCCTCAACTTTCCCATCCTTTCCTCTACAGTATGGGACCTGGTCACTTGCTGGTTTGAACTAGAGTAAATGGCGGATTGTCTGTAACTTCAAGTCTTTCCATCAAAGTGTAAGGACTTCATTGACTCAGCCAGAGGTTATGGGCCTTTTGCAGGAGCAGGTGGGCATAGGCCCCAACTCCGTGGGTGCTCCAGGGCTGGAGCACCCATAGGGAAAAATTAATGGGTGCTCTGCACCCTCTGGCAGCCAAGCTCCCCCCTCCTTGCCTCCTTCTCTCCCCCTAACAAGTGCGCCGCATCCCTGCTCCTCACCCTCCCTCCCAGCACTTCCCACTGTTTGGCAGCACTTAGGACTTTCCGGGGAGGAGCGGGAAGGAGCTGGAGAAGAGGTGGGGCAGGGGTGGGGACTTTGGGGAAGGGGGTGGGAAAGGGGCAGGGTGAAGGCACTGCAGGGGCGGGGCCAGGGGTGGTGGAGGGTTGAGCACCCACCACCTATGCAGGTGGGTGAGGTTCTGTGGCCTGTGATGTGCAGGAGGTCACACTAGATGATCATGATGGTCCCTTCTGGCCTTAAAGTCTGTAAGTAGACAAGGCAGATGAAAAGGACAAGGAAGTAGTATTGCTCCCATTTTACAGAGGGGTACTGAGGCTCAAAGAGATTGTGACCTGCTCAAGGTCTAGGGTGACCAGGCAGCAAATGTGAAAACTCGGGATGGGAGTGAGGGTAATAGGAGAACATAAGAACATAAGAACATAAGAAAGGCCGTACCGGGTCAGACCAAAGGTCCATCTAGCCCAGTATCTGTCTACCGACAGTGGCCAATGCCAGGTGCCCCTGAGGGAGTGAACCTAACAGGCAATGATCAAGTGATCTCTCTCCTGCCATCCATCTCCATCCTCTGACGAACAGAGGCTAGGGACACCATTCTTACCCATCCTGGCTAATAGCCATTTATGGACTTAGCCACCATGAATTTATCCAGTCCCCTTTTAAACATTGTTATAGTCCTAGCCTTCACAACCTCCTCAGGTAAGGAGTTCCACAAGATGACTGTGCGCTGCGTGAAGAAGAACTTCCTTTTATTTGTTTTAAACCTGCTGCCTATTAATTTCATTTGGTGACCCCTAGTTCTTGTATTATGGGAATAAGTAAATAACTTTTCCTTATCCACTTTCTCAACATCACTCATGATTTTATATACCTCTATCATGTCCCCCCTTAGTCTTCTCTTTTCCAAACTGAAGAGTCCTAGCCTCTTTAATCTTTCCTCATATGGGACCTTCTCTAAACCCCTAATCATTTTAGTTGCTCTTTTCTGAACCTTTTCTAGTGCTAGAATATCTTTTTTGAGGTGAGGAGACCACATCTGTACACAGTATTCGAGATGTGGGCGTACCATGGATTTATATAAGGGCAATAATATATTCTCAGTCTTATTCTCTATCCCCTTTTTAATGATTCCTAACATCCTGTTTGCTTTTTTGACCGCCTCTGCACACTGCGTGGACATCTTCAGAGAACTATCCACGATAACTCCAAGATCTTTTTCCTGACTCGTTGTAGCTAAATTAGCCCCCATCATGTTGTATGTATAGTTGGGGTTATTTTTTCCAATGTGCATTACTTTACATTTATCCACATTAAATTTCATTTGCCATTTTGTTGCCCAATCACTCAGTTTTGTGAGATCTTTTTGAAGTTCTTCACAATCTGCTTTGGTCTTAACTATCTTGAGTAGTTTAGTATCATCTGCAAACTTTGCCACCTCACTGTTTACCCCTTTCTCCAGATCATTTATGAATAAATTGAATAGGATTGGTCCTAGGACTGACCCTTGGGGAACACCACTAGTTACCCCTCTCCATTCTGAGAATTTACCATTAATTCCTACCTTTGTTCCCTGTCCTTTAACCAGTTCTCAATCCATGAAAGGACCTTTCCTTTTATCCCATGACAGCTTAATTTACGTAAGAGCCTTTGGTGAGGGACCTTGTCAAAGGCTTTCTGGAAATCTAAGTACACTATGTCCACCAGATCCCCCTTGTCCACATGTTTGTTGACCCCTTCAAAGAATTCTAATAGATTAGTAAGACACGATTTCCCTTTACAGAAACCATGTTGACTATTGCTCAACAGTTTATGTTTTTCTATGTGTCTGACAATTTTATTCTTTACTATTGTTTCAACTAATTTGCCCGGTACCGACGTTAGACTTACCGGTCTGTAATTGCCAGGATCACCCCTAGAGCCTATATAAGAAAATGACCTATAAAATTGGGACAGCTGGTCACCCTATCGAGGTCACATAGGAGGTCTGTGGCAGAACAAGATATTGATCCTAGAGACCTAGTTTAGTGCTTTAATCAGAAGTCCATCTCTCCTCACGAGGCACAAAGCTTTCGTAAATGTGTTATATGAAATGTGCTCACATTTCCGCTTTTTTTATTACAATGTAGTGCTACTAGGCAAATTACAGACAAGAGGAACATTTTACTATATATTAGTGAGAGCAGCAAAAATGCCCCATTGTATTTAAAGGCTGGTTCTAGTTGCTAATTCTCTCTACACTGCTATATTTTCAGGTTAGCAAACAGATCAGTAATTGAATCAGTCGTTCATTAATTAAAGCACGACAGATGTATGCAGCAAATCTCTCCAATCATCCCTGCACGCTTACCAAGTACAGTAGGGCTGCTTCTACTGTGTCTGGTTTGTGTAATGGGAACTCCGCACCTGTTTATCATTACGTTTGTGAGATAAATACATACATTAAGAGATCATTAGCCAGATGAACATGAAAAACACAATAGATGAGGCGGCTTTGGTTTTCATTCTTCAAAATCCCTGAGAAATTATTTTCGTTCAAGCCATGCACAAACTATTGATGGTTACCACTGCATGATATTAGACCTGAAAATCTAGAGCCCCACTGACATACAGTGAGGTTTTTTCTCTTTTTTTTTCCTATTGGGAATTGAATAAACATTGCTAAAAAAGACCTAGTTAATTTCATCCAACAGATATCCCCGTTATGGAGCTCATTTGCTCAAGTCTTTGCAGAAAAGTCTAGCTTCTCCCCAGCTCCCTGCTCTTCTTTAGGAACACCAACCTCCAGGCTACCTCCCCTGGGTCTTGCCCCTTTGACAAGACCCATCACAGCAGCTCACTCCTGTAGGTTTTTGGTCTTTCCTGTCCTCGGCCCCCTTGACAGAGTGCCCCTGTCAGGAGAGGATACCAAGGACTAAACTCACGGTAAGCCTTCCTCATGCCTTTCTCGGCTTCATTGCTCTGAGCTCCTCCCCACAACAACAGTCATCAACATGATGTCTTCTGCCCCTCCTGGGCTCCTCAATCCCACTCGACTTTCAGACTTCTTCCTCGCACCCTCCCCCCAAGCAAAACCAAACACCCTTAAACCACCCGCTCATTTTGGGCTTAATGTGCTAGGCAGATTTATGAAACTGACATCCCATTGAAATGTGGATACCAGCCAGAAAACCAGCACGCTAGCCATATGCAGTATCATTCGGTGCTCATAGTTATTTTCATTGACAGGTTTTTAGCTTCAAATTACAGAGTGGACAGAAAGCCTTGCTAATAAGTTGCCTTTCTACTAGAAGTGTGCACAGGATAGAATCATTAGTGCTCTTGACAATGATCGCTCATGCAGCTGCTGTGTTGATTTTTCTCTGGAAATTCTGGGCAGTTGAAGCTACTTCGGTGAATTGTTGCTGCATTGCTAGCAGTGCATTCAATTAAAAAATAAATCTATTCTGCTGCTCTACTTGGATAGTCATATAAAAAGTCATCTTTCCATCCACCTTGCGCACATTGAAGCAAATAACCTGTAGAAGTGGGATACTGCATAGATCGGAAGGCAATGGTTATGTTGAGTTTATCTATCCATCTAGGAGGGCCGGATAGGCCACCCTCAGGTCTTTAACTGCCTGCTACTCTCTAGGGAGCTGTGTGCGCCTTGTTAATATAGCTGTATAACTAGCTGCACGTAAGAGCATCTGTATTCATTTAATCCAGTTGACTTAAAACAACGGCATTCTTTCAGGAAAGCATATTTGTTTTGTAGGAAATCCGTGTACTCTCATGTGAGCATTTATTTCATAGACTCCCCCCATTAATAACCCAAAGGCTTTCTATTCATTTCAGTGAGCTCTGTAGCTGCTGCTTTGTTACCAGTTAATGTGTGGCTCTGATAGTGGTTTTGTGGCCCGTGTAAGCTGAACTGGTCTTAGTTCAGTTTCTATTGAACAAGGTTCAGTGTCTACATTGGAAGCTACTGGAACTCTTGGTGCCTTTGGAAGAGGCTGAGCATTCACGTGGCAGTGGAGACTGCTCTACCTCTTTTGTCCTGTGAACAAACAAGGTTTTTAGTCTCCAATACTATCCCAACCACACCTCTGACAACTTTTGTCCTTACTGTGGACCATATTTTGCCATCTTTACTGATGCTACATAATACTTGCTAGCACGCACTAGTCCTTAAGTAATCCCAGTTTCGATGGGACTGATTATTTGAGAAATGAGGGAATACTCAGGAGGGCAGCAAAATCTAAGCCTATGAAATTTATTCGCTGATTTTAGCATTTGATATCCGTGCCAGAGCTAATGTGATCCTTAAGAATTCATCTTTATTGACAATACTAAAAGGCATCAACGTTACTTCACGTGTTTCTTTTTCTTCTTCAGCCTCTGCTTTTCAGTTAGCCCCCTATATATATTCACAGATTTTTAAGGCCGGAAGGAATTATTAGATCATCTAGTCTGACCTCCTTTTAGCACAGGCCAGCCCATGTATTGAGCCCATTAACTTGTGTTTGACCAAAACATACCTTCCAGAAAGGCTTCCAGTCTCGATAAGAAGAGACCAAGAGATGAAGAATCCATCTGTTCCAATGGTTAATTACTCTGCTAAAATATGTGCCCCTAGATTTCTAATTTGAATTAATTGGATTTTTTATGCCTTTCACCACTGGATTAAAATACCATTTACTACCTGTATTTTTTCCTCATGAAGTACTTCTATGCTGTAATCAAGTCACCTCTGTCTTTTTAATAAGTTAAAAAGATTGAGCTCTTTAAGTCTCTGACCGTAAGGCATTTTGTACAGCCCTCAAATCCATTTTTGTAGCTCTTTTTTGCCCTTTCAGCATTTTTCAACATTTCGAGAGCCTGTGTCTTTAGAACTATTTGTGTAGCCTTTGGTAAGCGTCAGTGTTTCATGAGCTATGTCTTGTATTAGAAAAAGAAATGAAGCTCCATGCTTACACATAGATAACAGTGCTAAGACATCTGGATGAATGCCATAGCTCCAAGCAGTTTTCATACTATTGCTTTTGGTGTCCCAGGAGAAAATAGCCTCTCATTTAATTTATACTGTAATAAAATCTCCTATTGATTTTAATAAAATTGAAGATGATCATTTTGAATGAAATCCCTAAGGCAGCCAATCCATAAAAATGGATTTTTTTTCTGTTCATGTACATTACAATTCATGCCTGATAACAGTGATCTGGGTCTACTGCTCCTTTCCTGGTATGGAAAACAGAGGAATAGTTTTAAGTAAAGAGCTTGAGAAACCTCTTCTTTTAAAAATTAATAACTGTCTGCTGTTGTGGACTTAATTCAAGGCATAATGATTGGTGGGTTTTTTTGTTTTTTTTAAATACCTCATTGCTCTGACACTGTTAAGCAGTCTCCTCTCACTCTCTGGCACATTCCTTCTCAATATCACCAACGAGTTGTTGATGAAAGGTGAAGGAGACACAGGTTGCTAGGAATGATATTTTTCTGTGTTTATGTAACTGGTCTGGGTGCACCAAAACCCGATACCTGCTGTGTATATCCTCCATCCCTCTTCAGAAAACAAAGGGCCTTGGTTTAAGTTTAGCCACCCTCCATGTTCTGGAAGGGCTTGAGATGGCTCTAGGAATCCTTAATTCTGCATTAATTAAGTTTTCCAAATCTTTGCATTGGTGCTGTTGTGATGCATTCTCCCAAATCTCTTTCCGAAGAGGCAGTTTGACACCAGGGTCAGATTTACGAAGGCACTTGGGCATCTAAAGATGCAGATAGGCACCTAGTGGGTTTTACATGAATACCTAAGTGAATTAGTGATTTTTCAATGGGATTTAGGTGCTTAATCTGTTTTGGCACTTTTGTAAATCCAACTAGACACCCATCTCCTTCTTAGAATATCTGGCTCTAGCGCCTCAGTTGCTGTGAACTGTACTAATTTATACCAGCTGTATGCTGTAATGTCACATTGGGAGAAGAGCTGGATCTGAAACAAACCCAGAACATTCCTAAACTTTGTTGGTATTGGTGGGTGTGGCAGAACATGAATCCAAATTATAATATGGTTTCTGGTTGTTAACTTTATCATGGCCCAAAACAAAGCCCTGACAGCTGAACGTGAATGGAAATTTAAAGTCTTGGTCTGGATCCAAATATTTCATCTCTATTCACCTCTAATGTTATAATACTGCAATGCAAGCCAAACACATGCCTAATGGACAATTGGAGGAATAAGACTGATTTCCTCGTGATCCCCCAGGAGCTTGTATGGTGGATTTTGAATCGCAGGCAAACAGCTGTCTGCAACTCTAATTTTAAATTACAGTCATTGATTAGGATTAATCACTTCCAGTGTGTGTTCACCTTTGTATTTTCTAAACATTTTGTAACCGAATGCCCCTGAGCTTGAGGTACTGATTGCATTGGCATGAGCCAGAGACAGTGTTGGAAGGGATTGAGCAAACTTCCCCAACCCGCACAAGTCAATCTTGACTTGCAGTACTGTTGCTATTCCAATTTTAAGCCCCTACAGAGTAGACTGTGTGATTGTGCAGAGTTAGACTGAAGTTCTTCTGTGTTAAGGACAAATGAAATGTCACCCGAGACACTAAACCTGAACAGACTTTGAACTCAGGTATCCAGAGATGAAAGGTAAATTGTGATCAAGACATACTAATTTACTACCTGAGCCAAAGCCTATGAAGTTCACAGGAGTCTTTCCATTGACTTTGGTGGACTTTGGACTAGGCCTACAGTGATGCCAATGTATGCGGCAAATATTTTCAAGCTTGGGTGCCTAATATTAAATGCTAAGTTTGTCTAACTTTTTTTAAAAGAGGTCCTGAGCATTCACAGCTCTTGTTTGTATGGGAGCTATGGTGCTCAGCACCTCTGTAAAGCAGACTACTTTCTTACATACCTGAATGTGGAATTAGTTGGCCAAGTTTGAAAATTTTGCTCTGTAGCACATCACACCATAGGTACAGTACATGAATTTCCAGCCTCAGAGTTTCCAATCCAGAGGCTTAAACAAAATATAGTGCAAATAACAGGCCACCAACATTTTGTGCCATGCTGATATTCACACTGGTGTACTACACTATAGCAACCCTGACCATTCTATCCAAAGTAGGTTCCATAAACCAGGTGGCAATTTTAGGAATAATCTGAAGGAGCAGCAGGGAAGCACTGCATGCATGTCTCTCAGGGGGTTGTTGAAAGCATAAGGGGCAGCTAGTCTGAAAAAGGCACAGAAACAGGAATCCATAATGGGGAGAAAGGACCAGTCAAGAGAGTAGCTGGGGCAGGACATAGCAACCGTGAGGGTATGTCTGCACTGCAGCTGGGAGCTGTGATTTAGACTTGCACTTGCTAAAAATAGCAGTGTGGCCACAGCGACACTGGTGGAGACTTGGATTAGCCAGGGAGTTGGGCTCAGGCAGCTACCCTGAGCTGCCACCGGTGCCACAGCAACCACACTCTTTTTTCACCATGCTGGTTTGGCTGAGCAAGTGCGAGTGTGTCTACCTGTGCTGGGACTCTCATCTCCCAGCTGCAGTGTAGACGTCCCGGAGGGGGTTGGGAAGAAGGTCAGAGATTTTTGCAGGAGAGGTGTGGTGTGGTACTTTAAAAGTGAGGAGAAGCCTGAGCTGTATGGAAAGGTAGAGGGAAAGCTAGTGAGGAAAATTTTAAGATGAGGAGAAGCGGGGGAAACAAAGTTTTGAGAGAAAGGGGAAGGAAAACTAATGTCTTGGCGGCAGGAATTCAAGGGGTCAGGAAATAAAGGAGAAGGAATTTGTAGCAGCCAAGCTGAGAATGTATCTTTACACCACCTTACCCCATGTTATTACTGGGCCAAATCCTGAGATGTGCTAAGTCCCCTTGAAACCAATAGTACTTCTAATAGGGTGACACCTTTGGTTGGATGAATTCCTGGAGGTTTCATCACATGACATTATCCTTAATTCCTGGCAACTCCAGGACAATCCTGGAGGGTTGGCAACTCTAATTCCTAAGGATTTACTTGCTGTTAGTAAACTGTACATGTACCTGACACTTGACAGATATTTAGCAGATGCTACAAACCATACCAATACGAAGCTCACCTAAATTATTGTCTTGGCTGCATAAGAAAGAACTTTACAATGATGTACAAGGATTTGTAAATCCTATGACTTAGAAATTAGCTCTGTTATAGATAAAACATCACCACCAAAATTAATGTTTGCATTGATGCTCAATTTCGTTTTGAAATATACATCCACAATACTAAACAGAATGAAGATTTCATTGTTGAATGAATATTCAAAAGGATTTTAATTTCGCCTTCTCCTATTTCTTCCCAATCCCAAGCCTCCCGTGAGACGTTTCTAATTAGTTTTGTATCTACAGTGCTAAATAGAAAAAAGTAGATTAGGAAGATGCATTAAAACAAGTGTGACTGAAGTGTAATTCCCTGTTAACGGCTGTGAGTCTGCTCCCATCAAATACGTACAATGTATAATTGTTAGCCTAAGTCTACTCCTATGAAAGTCATTATCAAAACTCCCTTTGACTGAAATAAAATCAAGAATAGAGGACAAAGTGCATCCATCTGCAGAGGGTCAGCATCATGCTTGTGACCACTTGTATCTCAGTTCAGCCCTTACATGAGGCTTTAGGTGAGATGTAAGTAGTGCATAGGGCTTGTGCTGGCCTAAAAGCTATCAGAAAGACACCTCTAATGATGGTCAGCAAGTGTAGTTGTGGCACAGGAAGAAGCGATATGGTTTGCCCAGAAGTGGTTATGGTCCATGGAGAAATCAGTGTAAGGAGGTCCTGGATTACACACCAGGGTGATTTGCTCAGCACATAGCTCCCAATGAAACTCTTCCACTTCTGAGATGGAGTAACTAATGCACATGGACTTTTCTGCTGGGTGTGGGTATTACCAGGTTTGTGGTACCATGGACGCCACTGACCCAAATAAAGAAAGCAGCAGTATTGGACCTGGTACAGGAACATGCAGCAAAATCTACACGGATTCATGCACCATCAACTTGTTGGGGTTACCGTAATTTTCATAGACACAGGCAGAAAATTGTCCTTCCTTAATACAGTGATTAAACAACACTAAACACCATAATATGTTGTAAATTGCTCACCCAGCTGTTACAGTGAAGGTCTGAAACACTGTTTCCTGATCTCCATGTTCTAAATCCAATATTTTTTTTCCCCACATCTCAATAAAAATAATTTTCAGAGAAACATAAGTAGGGCCAGATTCTGCTTCTACTGACATTACAGGAGATATTCCGGCTTTTGCATCCATGTACAGAGAGAGCTCAAACTGACTGACAGTAGGAGAGGAGGATCTCTGGGAGATATTGTCTGGGATTTTTAATGGGGCCTATCTGACAGGCATGATGTCTGATTATTTCTGGACGACTGTACAAAATAAAGATGTAGGACTCCATGCTTAGGTGCAATTGAACTAAGCTCGATTGGTCCCTGAGGGGTGTGGGTTGGACAGTGCAGTGCCTCCTTTTTACCGCCTACATTGCTGGGATCAGCCCCAGGTTCGCTCTAATTGACACTGGAAAGAATGGTTCCCATTGAGTTCACTAGGATCTGAGTCAGGTCACGTGAGCCTGCTTAAGATTGGTTGGAGCGCTCTGTGCCCTGCCCCTGGTACACCCACTTCCCCACTCCTGCCTGTCCCCCTAGTTGGTGTAAAACCAGCAGTACCAGATGAAGATTCCCCCATGTTGGCAGAAGCCTAACTTTTGTCATATTTTTTGATGTACTGGGGGCTTAAAATGGACACTACAGGAGGAAAACCTCTGACTCCAGAGGAACTCCGTAAGCCAGGCAGCCCTGGAGAGAGTTGTCATCTCAAAGACTTAAGTGCAATTATTATTTTGGTTCTGAGTCTAACACCCAAGTACTTCATAACCTGGTCTTGCTAAAGGAAGTCTCCAAAGCGTAACCCGTAGCGCTTATTATCTGTAAATATGGAGTTTAGAGGTAAAAGATATTGAGTTTTTAGAGCCATGGTGTGTAACTCAAATCTGCAAAATCTCTGTCTGTAAAGCTTGGAGGTCTGGGATCTTCTTACATTACAATAGACTAAAGAAAAGAAAAATCAGTATTGGTCTCTGATCCTGAAATTCCATGGATGTCATTAGGGCACATGGTTCAACCCATGCAGATGCAATTGCAAGATTAGGCCTTACCCATTTTGATGACCAAGATTAACACATCAGTGGAGCAGTTTGGTCATCCATTTCCAGGTATAACTCCTGCCCCACCAGACTTGTGTCTCAACATGTTTTCTTGTCTGGCTTAGTGCTGCTATTTGAAGACTCATTTGAGCATATAATTTGCAATAGTTTCTTATTTATCAACTGACTTTTTTCCCTCCCCATTTTGGTTGACTGTTGGAATGCAGTCAGGAATTTCTGGTGTATTGTCAGAGATGCTAAAGCAGGCAGGGGTCTTAGGCATCACCCCTGATGTAGTTTCAGTGTTGCAGTTACTATGCAGAAAATTGCTGTCATGGAAATGTGAGCGCTGAGCAAAGCATGCCACTGCATGTTCAGAGCCCTCCATCTGAAATACTGAAGGCTAATACAGACAGCTGAGATTTTCTTGCACTGGGTCATTTTCTAGAGTCTGGAATAGGGTGGCATTTACAGATGCAATGATATGGAAAGGCTTGGACTTTCAAAGGGATCTCTGGGAGTTAGGCACTCAAATGCTATTAAAAGTCAATGAGAAATTGGCACGTCACTTCCTTAGGCTCCTTTGAAAACTCCAGCCAAAATATCTGGCTGTAGAACGTTTGAGCATGTTATTTCTTCCACACTGAATCAGCACAGCCAGACTGAGTAGCCAGCACTGCAAGCAAGTCTATGAAATTGGGTTGCAGTTGTAACAAGACCCGCTATCTTATGCGGATTTCTGGCACTTTCTCTCGTCCCAGCAAGAAATACAGTGAAAACAGCCTTTTTCGCTATATTGTGTCGCTTCCCATTCCAGTGCCATCCAGCCTAGTATTGCAGAAGCAAGTAAGTTAACAGAAAAACATTTTACTTCATAAAGACTCTCAAGTTTGCTGTGAGTTTAATTAGGAAAATGTTTGATAGGGGTAGGGATGCATCCAGGCAGGCAGTGTTCTTGTTTCTTCCAAACCTATTCACTAATGGTTACAATTTCAGAGATCCTCAAAGCTGTGTAAAGACGCTGGATTTCCAATCCCCATTAAAGTGAATAGGAACCATCATTGCTATTTGTGTTTCCATGGCACCCAGGAGCCCCGGTCACGGCTCAGGACCCCAGTTTGCTACACACATATGTCTACAGAACAAAAAGTCAGTCCCTGCCCCAAGGAGCTTACATTCTAAATATAGGCTAATAGATGGATACAAACAGATGGGGAAGCACAAGGAAACAATGAGCCAATACTGGCTGACATGATAAGGCCATGGTCGCGGCATGCCAGCAGCCTAACCATTGTCAAGGTTTTTTGTAGGCATCACAGAAAAGGAGAGTTTTTTTCAAGAGGGACTTGAAGGTGGATAATGAGGTAGCTTTGAGGATGTTGATGGGCTGTATCTGCAAGCATGTGAGGCAGTATGGGAGATAGATATCCAAAATCCACGTAGCTGTTTTGGAAACCTGACCATCTGTGCATGACCCATAGGCATGTGTGACAGAGTACTGAGTTGACTCAGTATCTTGTCACTCAAATCCCCACCAACACGGGTTAATGGGGACCTAAATAGAGGATCAGTTAACAAGGGCCAGTGCTGTAGAGCTAATTAGAAGGAGACGCAATCCCAGCTGCTGAGAGCAGATAAATGGAGAGGAAGGAAGTCCTGGAAGTGGGGAGGATAGAGAGTCTGAAGGATGACAGAGCTGGCTGCTGCTAGCACTGCTCCCTTTCTCCCCAGAAGTAAGAGGGAGAAGCTAACTGGGGCTTGTCCATAGTACTACAGGCAATGACCTGCTAGAGTACTATAATGAAGCCCAGTGGTGGTGGAGGTGGCCTGGAGTGAAGTGTGGTTGTACCTGCAGGATCAGAGACTCACAAGGGACCCCACCCTGTGACAGCATGATATAAACTGAAGAATCTACATTCACATGAGGTTGTGACACATGAATGGGTCCTGAGAAGTCCCATGGTTGTGTTAAGTTTATCCTGAGTATTTCCTGCTATCTCCATGGCTTATTTCTTGGGGTGGTTGTGTCACTAGGCCAGCTAATCAATGTCTTTTGGGTTCTTTAGTCTCAGATCTGGAACTACTGTCATCTGAATGTGGCCCATCTGTTAATGACAAGAACTATGTAGCCATTCGTCTAATCATAGAAGCTGGTGTCAAAAGATGCTTTAACCTGAAAGTCAGTATGTGCCCTCTGATTCATAGGTTCTTTGGTCTTCGTAGCTATGCTTGTAACATTTCTAGTGTACAGTAGTATATGAATGGAATGACAGTACAGTCATACTTATACAATATTTGTCGACTATATTGGTTATTATGGAGGTTTGCTTTTCACTGGACATATCAACTGTGTAATTCCTTCAGTACTGAATTTGCACAACAAGCTTTTTTAATTAAAAAAAAAAAACCCATAGTGACAATATCTGCCAGGTAAGGAAATGACTGCAAATAGTTGCACAGCCACTTATGTCAAAGCCAATGTGCATGTCCCTGGAAGAATGAAATGCATCCACTTTGGCATCTGAATACACAGCCAATAATGTGAAATGTGTTTGGGAGACGGCAGTGAGAAGTGTTCTTTTTTCAGCAGGAGGAAGGATAAAGATGTCCATTGATAATGTTAGTGACACACAATGGATAGAGTAAGTCTTATAAGGAAGAGAAAATTTGGCTTGGGAAATACTGTACGTAATAAAAGATTGACAAGAGAAATATAGTGCCAGATCCACAGTGGTGTAGGTTCTGAGGGGCCAGTAGAGCTATGCTGTTTTACACCAGTGTGGATCTGACCCATAATATGAAACTGCTCTCAGATTTTCGGATATTGTGGACTAACAGGCTAATTTAAGATCAGCTAACTTCTTCTAGTGCAATATTTCTTTACAAGCTTCCGGGCCACAAAACCAGGGCTTTAAGTTCATTTGTTAGATTACCCATATCTCTGAATAAATGAGCCCCATTCTGCCTCTTATCTCATTCCCTCAAATAGATGGCCCCTTGATATACTGTCCTTCAGTAATAACAATCATATTTGTTTTATTTATGCAAATTATAGCTATAAAAGTGTACTCATAATATTGCTGGAATGTAAAAGTGTCTGCATGGAAATGACATATTCATCATTTACTGTGCTGATTAGATCTGACTGTGTGGGTGCCAGCAAGGAGGCAACCACTTTAGAGCTTGTTTAAAAAAAAATATCAAACATTACCCTTTGTGTAGAATGCAAAGGGGGAAACAAACGGGTACCGGCTGTGCTGGAAAGTGTTTGTCTTGCTACAATGCTACAAGTCTAAGTAAACAAATATCTGCCAGTTCTAGATGGTGCTGCAGTGATGATTTAGGGTGGAATTTGCCCTTGTGGGAGATTACCACATAATTCTCATTTCAGTCCCAGAGGCAGTTGGAGGAAAGCTAAGAGCCCTGGTCTTAAATTGGGCTTAAGTGGTGCATAGGCTTTGTGCTGGTCCTCGGTACAGTGGTGAATTTCCCCCTTACAGAATGGCCACCATTTGGAAGTGTAATGGGACCCTCACATTTATCTAACAGATTGTAACAACTTTCAGTCAAAACCCAGCACTGTCATCGGCCCCCTTTTTGGCAGTGTCAGCGATGGGCCCGCAGATTGAATGCACCATTGTCCCTTGTTTTCATTCAGGAGGATGGATGAGGAGGGAATGGATCTCTCCAAAATAGTTTGTGTGCCTACAACTCTGGAAAAGTCTTTTCTGGTGACGTTTCCTGCAGATGCACAACATTGTGCTCAAGGCCACCAGACCTTTGTAGAAGTGGGGAGGCCAAAGCCAAACAGGCGGGGGAATCAAAATGCTACTTCAATATTTCGCAGAGTACAACTGTGACATAACCAGGTTACAAGACCACTTCAGTTCGACACATCAGGACTGCATTTTGGTTTTGCACTTCATGCATTGTACTTCCCTCTTATTTATCATTTTACTGCATATGCTCCACTATTAATACTGCACTATTATTATTATTATTATTATTATTATTATTATTATTATCATTACAATTATGTAACACTGCAATCTAATCGTGCTTGTTTATACATGATACATATTTTAACAATTGTAACCCTAAATTGTAAATCTCCAGGGAAAAAGACACCTACAAAATAAATAATAACAAACAACTTTGAAGGGAGGTAAATGTGTCTCTGTATAAGAGCTACCACATAAAATGATTTTTTCCTAATGTTTTTTATTTCTTTTTAAAAGTCAAAATATATATAGAAAACCTAACATACACTATCAACAGGCTGTAGCAGATAGAAACAATATGATGTCTATTAATTAGTAAGCAAAAAATGTAAACTTAATGCAATTTTGATCACGTGACTATGCAATTATCTAGGACTGCAGAGGATGCTAGGAATCATCCGATCCGATCTCATAGTGCATCTTTAGTGCTAAAGGCAGTATGATCAAGTTCTTCCCACAGCCCATGTGTTTCTTTTGTTAAGAAGTGGGGTGGGATGGCCCACTGGTGGTTGTGCTTATTATTGGGGGTTAGCATGTTTCCCTTTATGAAGAGATGCTTCCTCATGTCAGTGGTAACAGTTTCTTAATTTCCTTGAAGATTTACTATACCTACAATTTCTTGATTGTTTTCATGGTAATGAGTCAAACGTTCCCCTTGTTCCTATAAAAGAGAAGGATTATGTTCTTGCTACAGAGGCAGAACTCCCACTGATGTCATTGGAAGGTCTCTCCATGTAGCAAGGGCTCCATATCACATTTGAGAACTACCATGTGGTTCTGAGAGAAGAAGTCTTCCCCAAAGCATATGCCTTATAACACATTGCTGCATAGTGCCTACAGTTTCAGTGAGCATTAATGTGGAAATATATAGCAGATCGAAGGCCTTGTCTACACAGGAAAGTTTTAACAGTATGTCAATGGAGAGATACTGGTAAAATCTCACATATGGCCACTTTTATTCTGGGCTAAGAGTGGCTTTTTCTATTTAGTTTCTACCCCTTAGCTAGCATCATAAGCTAACATGGAAAAAAAGCTATTCTTATAATGGAATACTAGTGTCCGGCAAGGGTTATAACAATAACCCTTGGGGCAGGGTCTTTTTTTTTTTCTTTGTTTGTACAACACCCCCATACAGTGTGGTTCTGGTCCATGTCTCGAGCTCCTAGATGTTAGTGCAAACCATAATAATTATTAATAAGATCTTGGAGTCATTGTGGGTAGTTCTCTGCAAACGGCCATTCAATGTGCAGTGGAAGTCAAAAAAGCTAACAGTGTTGTGAATCATTAAGGCAGGGATAGATAATAAGACAGAAAATATTATATTGCCTCTATATAAATCCATGGTACGCCCACATCCTGAATACTGCATGACGATGTGGTCGCCCATCTCAAAAAAGATATATTGCAATTGGAAAAGGTTCAGCAAAGGGCACCAAAAATGATTAGAGGTATGGATCGGCTGCCATATGCGGAGAGATTAATAAGACTGGGACTTTTCAGCTTGGAAAAAAGATGACTGGGGGGGGATGTGATACAGGTCTATAAAATCCGGACTGGTGTGGAGAAAGTAAATAAGGAAGTGTTATTTACTCCTTCTCATAACACAAGAACAAGGATCACCAAATTAAATTAATAGGCAGCAAGTTTTAAAACAAACAAACAAATGTATTTTTTTCATACAACGCAGCCAACCTGTGGAACTTCTTGCCAGAGGATGTTGGGAAGGCCAAGACTATAACAGGATTCAAAAAAGAACTAGATAAATTCATGGAGGTCAGGTCCATCAATGGCTATTAGCCAGGATGGGCAGGGATGGTGTCCCTAGCCTCTGTTTGCCAGAAGCTGGGAATGGGTGACAGGGGATGGATCACTTGATGATTTCCTGTTCTGTTCATTTCCTGTGGGGCACCTGGCACTGGCCACTGTCGGAAGACAGGATACTGGGCTAGCTGGACCTTTCATCTGACCCCTTATGGCCGTTCTTATAATCATGTTTAGTGTGCTTAGCCTAAGGGCTAACCAAAAATGGGGCCTCTTTTGGCTAGGCACTGTACAAAACGTGGTAGATGGTTCCTGTCCAGAATATTTTACAATCTGAATAATAGCTATATTTGTTTAAATTCATACCTTAGATTATACTGAACCTTTTCCACGTAGACCACACCTAAATGAAACTCCAGTCGAGCCTGATTTTTATTTAATTTATTTATTTACTGAAAACCATATCCCCATTTGGATTGGTATTTAATTACTTCTAATAGCCATTGAGACTATGCTAAAGTTTACAAGCTAAAGTTTCCTATGTACAATGCTGTAGTGATGCAGTATAGTCAATGATGATCTAAAGCTTTAAAACAATCATTCTTGAGTGTGATACAAGCTTAGCACTCACACAGCTCTGTTTATCCCCTTGCCCCTGGATCTCCATAATGAATGCTTACAAACTATTCAGTCAGTGCCACAGTCACTCCATAAAACATCAGCCAAAAGAACATTATGTGGCAAACTCTTAAAGTATAGTGGAGAGTGCTATTTTGCTAAGGCATCTGTCTCAATCTGAACTGGGTGTGTTGTTGCTTATTTATGGAATAATAGCAAGAGTGCTCACCGTAAATGAAAAGACCAGAGCATATTTCAAATTGCCACTTACCCATCCTTGAGTTATTATTGCTTTTCTTCATGCCCTCGTCATCGATGTTGTGACTTATAACATCATCTGAGCCATTTCTCACTGTGTCTCTACAAAGGGAGGGTTGGAATTGGATTTTAGTGTAACTTGAAAGCTCGAAGCTTCCTAGGCTTGATTCACCAGAGTATGTTCCTGTTATGAGCTGGGTGAAACCTTGTTATGGGGTGAGTTAAAACCCTGTTGAGAATTGGTAGGTGTGAACTCATCCTTGAGTTAACCTAACTTTAAGCATAACCCTCCACCTAAGAAAAAATGTATGTGAACCTTCTCATGAATTTATGACCCAGTATTGTTTTGGGTCCCTGTGTATAGCGGGGGGGAAAGGGGGCAGAGGAGAACACCCACATTGGGAACAGGGAGGGAGAGGCAAGAAAGCCAAGCAAGAACCCGTAAACACAGCGTGACCCTGGAAAAAAGCTAAAGAGAGGTCTTCTGTGGCTAATGAGGTTTGGAGGCTATACGCTAAGAAACTGCTTCTTTTCATTCTTGCTTCCTTCTTCATTCAGAGACATGGAACTTTGTACATTCCTTTTAAACAAACAGGATCACATCATAGAAAATACAAGACTCTGATTTCTGCTTCCAGTTGGGACAGCCCCAGGGTCCTGAACTTTGACTAGGCCCTAGAGTCAAAAAGAGGCAACATTATTCTAGTGTTTAAACCTGGCCTAACACAATTGATTTCAGTGGAGTCACAGTAGGACAAAACTGGAGTCATGTGATGATTAATCTGGCCCATTATTATCCCTACAAGAAGAAGGAAGTTTCTGGATCGCAGACTTTAGATGAAAGGAATTCTTTCACATTCACTACTGTCTTGGGCTATTTATCAGAGGGGTAGCCGTGTTAGTCTGGTTCTGTAGAAGCACTACTTGCATCCGAAGAAGTGGGTATTCACCCACGAAAGCTCATGCTGCAAAACATCTGTTAGTCTATAAGGTGCCACAGGATTCTTTGCTGCTTGGGCTATTTATGTTACCAAATACCTAGAACTCAAAGAATCCGAAGCCTTAAAATTGTCTTATTTGGTCTATATGTTCAAAAATGACTCATGATCTCAGGTGTTAATGTGTGTCTGGTCTACACAGATGTTGCACCAATATAACTCTCAGTTACGGGTGTGATTTCCACCCACCCCCACCCCAATATAGTTATAATACTACAATCCCATGTGTGGACATAGTCACACCAGTATAAAGATGCCTTATACCAGTATAACTTATTCCTCTTCCCATATGGGGATAAGCTATACCAATATAAGGTCCTTTATATTGGTATAACTGCATCCATTATGGGTAGAGTGTACTGCCTGAAGTATACTAATATAATTAAAGCGGGACTACTTTTATCTGCAGACAAGACTTTATTAGTCTCTTTTGAAAATATAGGTCTACTTTTTTTCTAGACACAAAGAACAAAGAGATACTTTCAGGGCTTGTCTCCACGACACAGCAACATGAGCTAAAGGGGTACGATTTCTAAAGTGCACCAACGTGTTGTGCACTAACTGGCCAGTACAGACCCTCCTGACATGAACTAATAGTTCCCCAGTCTGCATTAGTATAGTGTTGAAACAGTACTGTTTAAAAAAAAATCCAACTTTTTTTGCTCTATAAATGCCATTGATTTTGAGCAAACAGTGGGCTAAATTATGTAGTCTATCTAGCAGAACTTTCATTGGCTATAAGAGATTTTTGCATTAAGAGAGACTGCAGGATATGATTGTTTATCTTTTTATCTGGGTTTCTTATAGGCCCTAATTCAACAAAACATTTGGGCATATGCTTAAACACTGGAATAAATTGCCTAGGGAGGTTGTGTAGTCTCCATCTCTGGATATATTTAAGAGTAGGTTAGATAAATGTCTATCAGGGATGGTCTAGACAGTATTTGGTCCTGCCATGAGGGCAGGGGACTGGACTCGATGACCTCTCGAGGTCCCTTCCAGTCCTAGAATCTATGAATCTCTGTTTAAGTCCATCCTTACTCAGCAAATTGCAACCCACTGGTCAGTGTATGTTGTGTCCCGCAGTCTGCCCAATCCATAGAGAATATGGGTCAGTTGCAGCTTTCAACTAGAGAGCCTGGGTCTTTAGTTGAAGCTGTAGAGACTGATACTTTTAGATCAGTCCCTGGTGTCGGCCAGGATGGTGGCCATCACAAAAGCACTTTAGCTGTTGCTTAACTACAAGTGCCTGCTAAAGGTAAGCAGGTGCTCAAGTGCTTTCCTGAATACAAATGGACTGCTGAGTTGTGCCCATAGAGACTGTCTGGAAGAAATATTTAGGGGTCCAGCACAGAAGTCCCATTTCCTGGCTGTGTCTTTTCCACAGAAGTTAAGTAGAGACTAGTAGTGTTGTGCATGGCTGCATTGATTCTGGTTTAGAATTAACATACCACATCCCCTGAAAAGAGAAACACACAGACTAAAAAAATCATTTTAAACTTTTACTGAGACTAGCTCTTGGACAGAGTGTGCTATTTTCTCATCACATTGCTTATCTTAAGGAATTATTTTCACATTAGATTTATATAGTCAGTTAAGACATGAGCTGAATAGTAAATAAGCACCCTGGAGGAAATTGCCTTGTGACAGTGTGTAAGGATTTGGAGGGAGCAGACATTATCTCTGCTGTGATTGGAAAGGAAGGGGGTGGGGGAATTGTTTCTGGATGGGATTTTTTTCTGAACTTGTTTATTAATTCTGAAAAAACGTCTCCCACCCTATAATGTATGAGCAGAGCCCCGGCTTCAGCAAGGTACTTACGTGCTTGAAGCTAGGTGTATGCTTGAGTAGGTCCTTTGGCTTCATTGGGAATACTAATGTGAAGCACATGCTTAAATACCTTGTTGAACCATTTGTAGCTGTGGCCAGGTCAGTCCCAGGATATTTGAGAGACAAGGTGTGTGAGGTAATAGCTTTAATTGGACCAACTTCTGCTGGTGTGAGAGACAGAGCTCTTCTCCAGGTCTGGGAAAGTCACTGTTAGCAAGGATATTCTATCTTTATGGCTTCTTACAACAATTTGTAACCCACTAAACCTCTTTTTGTGCTATGACTGCAGAGCTGTTAACAGTCCACTCTACCATGGCTGGTCCCTTACAACATGTGCTAACTACTTATACTAAAAAATCTGTTCTGTTGTGCATTTTGCTGTGACACTGGGATGATCTTTCCCAGACCCAAAGATGAGCTGCGTATTGAGATCATAGTATTCAGCATCAATGGGAACTAGCTAAACTTTTAATAGGTCAGAAAATGTCATTAATGAGTCAACTCACTGAGAGATAAGCAACTCTCTCCCCTTCCAACAGTGTAGGAAATGAGGCAATGTTTCAAACATAGCCTTAGTTCTGAACACTAATCCCAGCAGCAGTGCTCTCAGATTTGTACGCCAGGCTCAGCAGGGTGTGTCAGCTTCATGTGTTCAGCTTGGTTTCTAAGCTGCAGCTAGGACCATGTTTTCAAAAGTGCCCATGAATTTTCTACGCCTAACCTGAGACATTGAAAGGCCTGATTTTTGGAGTTGCTGGGCACCCACAGCTCCTGTTCTCTTTAACTGGAATGGTGGGTGATCAGAACCTGTTTTAAAAAAACCAAACAAACAAAAACCAGGCTGAAGATAGACAACCTAAATAGCGATCGCTTTTCCTACATCGTCCAGGTAAGAGCAAGTGCAATATCATTGAATATGTGATGCATCTTATTTCAAGGAACTGTATTCTGGATTTGTAAAGAGGTAGACTTGACAGTCTAGCCAAATGATGGTGAGTTTTGCCACCTTCTCATCTAAATATCACTTGAAGTTAAGCAATAAAACTGTTTTACCGAAAAAATGTCCATTGGTTTTGCACAGTTTGGGGGATAGATTGTCCTGCCCTTCTTCGTAAGGCTAAGTTTTTGTCAGGGATATTTTTTGTAAAAATCATGGACAGGTCATGGGAAATAAACAAAAATTCACGGCAGCCTGTGACCTGTCCCTGACTTTCACTAAAAATATCCCTGACAAAAGGGGTAGGTGGCTTCAGCCCCCCTCTGCTGCTGGGGCTCCCGGGTCCCCCACCGATGCGATGCCTGAGAGCTCCGGGATCCCCCTGCCCTGGGGCTGGGCTGCTGTGGGGTCTCCTCGCCCCGGCAGTTGAGAGTTGCAGGGTCCCCCGGCCATGGCGGCAGCCCAGCTGCAGAGGAATCCCCACTGCCTGCCGCAGATGGGCAGCTGCGTGGGGTACCCCCACCAGATTGGGGGCTGGGAGTGGCGAGCGTGGGCCTGACTGGGAGCTCCAGCCCCAGGGCAGAAAATGTCACGGAGGTCAATGGAAGTCACGGGTTCCATGATCTCCGTGACATAATCATAGCCTCACTTATTCACATTCACTTCACTCAGCAAGCAGTCCCACGGAATGGCATTGGACTATTTGCAGTCAGATACTACTCAGTGTGGCCAAAAGTGGCAAGAATCTGGTCTTCTAGTTAGCTGGTTTTTAAAATAGGAGATGTGTTCTGGGATCTGAGCTTACCAGAAGCGGGCTGAAGAGACGCTGGTTCCGTCTAACATGATCGCAAAACTGAAGAGTAGTGAGAGCAAACCTGGTATGCAATGTAAAATCATACAACCTTCTGTCCCCAGCAGCCAAAGTGCTAGTAAGCAAGCCACACTGTCATTTGACAAATGAGTAGTAATATACTGAACAAATGTGTGTGTACCCCATGGGCAATAAAACAATCACCTGTTTTGGAGCGTCAGATTACTTACAATTACTGTTATGCAGATGTGGATGGCAGGAAAAAGTGTGATCCAAATGTCCTAATTAGATGTTAAAGAGAGAGAGGGAAATAATGTATACAGGTGCTAAACTAATGCTAACCAAAAGCCCCTCCCCTTATTTCTCAAATGGCTTGTGGTTTGTTTATTTCAGTGGGGTGTATCTGCTCAAACCAAGACTGTGGCCCCATTCTGCTAGGCCCTTCTCTTGAACATGTGCATACACAAAGTAATGGACAATTCCTGCTCCAAAGAGCTTACAATCTAAGCAGACAAGACTCTTTCTAGGTCTTTGACAAGTGTGTGAAAGTCCAGCAGTAAATTTGGACAATATTATTGTCAACCAAAGCACCACATGGCTAGGTGGGGATTTTGGGTTCAATGATGCTGAAGTCATTGTGGATGTAAAGGAACAGACCAGCATTTTCAAATCTGAGTGGCTTAAATCAGACAGTTAAATCCATATTAAGGTGCCAATCTAAAAGTCTTGACTTTCAGAAGTGCCAAAATCTTTATTATGTTTCATTCCTCTTGCGGTAATGAACCAGACCCCACTGTGCTAGGCACGGTACAAACACAGAACAAAAGGATGGGCCCTGCCCCAAAGAACATACAATCTAAGTTCTGCAGCTCTCATTGAGAGCAGCGGGGGCTCAGTGATCTGTAAATCAGAGGGACTTAATTAAATGCTCAAAGATGGATTTAGCTGTCAAACTTTAAGCAACCAGACTTGCATGTTTAGGCCACATTGGTGCCATGTAAGAAGAGATGAGATGTGTGGCTCCTAAGCAGCGCTTGAGAATTATAAAATATGGAGGCCAACTCTCCAACTGGGGTAAATCACTGTAGCTCCATTGACTTCAGCTAGGTTATTCTCACTTACAGCAGCTGAGGATCTGACCCTGTATTTTTTAGCACCTATGAAAACAGCTGGAAGCACTATTAATGTTTGGTTTTTTCTTCTTTCATTGGGCCCCTCTATTGCTGACACAAAGCAATGCTGACAATGATCTTCAGATAGCAGTGAGCCCAGTCAATGGAGCACCTGCCATGATGAAAGCTGTCTCACCCCCTACTGAAATTTCCTTGCTGCATAATCATTGGAATCAATCCCATCTGCTCTCAAGCTGCCACCACTTCCCTCACCCAGGGCACACTCCTGTGTGGAGTGCACATGCTTATCAGGCCATTGTAAAGACCTGCTGAGAAAGAAGAGCGGGCAATCAGCAAACCTTGGAACAAAAGATCCAGCTGGGGCCATGATGGCAAAGGGGATTACTGAAAATTTTGTTGCAAGCGAAGGTAAATCCAGTCCAGCCCTAACGCTTGACGTTTGCAGCATTTGCTCATATTTTAATTAAGCTGAAGAAGTTACTGGCCATTAAATGGGAAATGTTGCCAGGAGCTTGTACAAATAATGCTTTTTTTTTTTAATCCGCTACATCAGCAATTCTCAGATGCTTTGATTTTTTTTGTTCAGCTTTGTAAAATAAATTTTAATTCAACAGTACCTAACATGACATTGTATTTTATTTATCTTCTTGCATTTTCTTTTGTGGTATGGATTTTTCCTTTTGTGTGGCTTGATGGTCCTGTACCATACATGATATTGTTCCCTGCAGTCAGCAGAATAGTTGGGCATGTACTGATGTGTGTGCAGAATTTTTGTCAGATATGTATTTGACAGTGATCTTTAAATGCAGTCAAAGTCCCAGACTTTTAAAGGTATTTAGGCATTGCATTGTAACGCCTAAACACCTTTAAAATATGGGCCATGCAGATTTTGTGCATAAGTGGACATAAGTGGATTTTAAAGCATAAGTGGACATTTTTTCCTTTCTGAACGTAGACTCAGGACCAGGTTTAGGCCAAAATGTAGACTAAGCTCCACTTTAGGCATGCAAATTAAGTGATGAGACTTTGAAACATACTCAGCAACTAAAGCTGTTTGTGAAATTAATCTTCTTATGAACAGTTTTGAGGAACATGTATATTATTTTTTCCTATTGGTTGAAAATGTTCGTTAATTTTTGTTGGTTTTCATTTTAAAAAATCCCCAAAACTTTCAGTTTTCAACAAAATACAGTTTGTTTTGTTTTTCCTTTTTGACAGACTGACATTTTTTGGTGAAAACTTCCATTTGCTAAAAGCCCATTTCCATAAAAAACAATTACAACAGCAGACTTTGGCTAGCTCCAATCAACAGCCCCCACTGGGAAGCCATTTTATTATGGGGCCTCAATGGGTTGGGCTCTTCTGAAAGTTTGACCTGAAACATTATTCTGCAAATGGGAGATTATAACAGGAGTCAGTAGAAAGGAAAGTCACATTGCTAACAGGACACTGAGCAGTTTAGACCTAAAGACGATCTCTTCATGTGTTACAGGTTATTCATTTAGAATGCTCTTCAGTTATTGCTGAATTAACTAGGTATGTAAAGGTTGCAGATAGCTGTTCTGCTGTTGATTATATCACATACACCAAGGAAGAATGCAGAAACTGCAAGCAAAACTGCTCCTTTTTTGCACTAGAACGTACCAGGAAATGTCAGGCCAAAAGGAGCAGATGATCATAGAGGATTAGGGTTGGAAGAGACCTCAGGAGGTCATCTAGTCCAACCCCTGCTCAAAGCAGGACCAATCCCAACTAAATCATCCCAGCCAAGGCTTTGTCAAGTCAGGCCTTAAAAACCTCTAAGGATGGAGATTCCACCACCTCCCTAGGTAACCCATTCCAGTGCTTCACCATCCTCCTAGTGAAATAGTGTTTCCTAATATCCAACCTAGACCTCCCTCACTGCAACTTGAAACCATCGCTTCTTGTTCTGTCATCTACCACCACTGAGAACAGCCTAGCTCCATCCTCTTTGGAACCCTGCTATCAAATCCCCCCCCTCACTCTTCTCTTCTGCATACTAAACAAGCCCAGTTCCCTCAGCCTCTCCTCATAAGTCATGTGCCCCAACGCCCTAATCATTTTCTCCAATTTGTCCACATCCCTTTTATAGTGGGGTGCCCAAAACTGGATGCAATACTCCAGGTGTGGCCTCACCAGTGCCGAATAGAGGGGAATAATCATTTCCCTTGATCTGCTGGCAATGCTCCTATTAATACAGCCCAATATGCCATTGGCCTTCTTGGCAACAAGGGCACACTGCTGACTCATATCTGGCTTCTCATCCACTGTAATCCCCAGGTCCTTTTCTGCAGAACTGCTGCTTAGCCAGTCAGTCCCCAGCCTGTAGCAGTGCATGGGATTCTTCCATCCTAAGTGCAGGACTCTGCACTTGTCCTTGTTGAACCTCATCAGTTTTCTTTTGGCCCAATCCTCCAATTTGTCTAGGTCAGTCTGGACCCTATCCCTACCCTCCAGTGTATCTACCTCTGTTCTCCACAGGGAGTCAGTTTTCCCTCAAGAAAAATAGCAGAACAGCCACAGTAGGTCTGATCCTGCTCCCATTTTAAACAATGGGGGGGGGGTTCTATTTCCTTTTCAATCAGAGAAGGATTGGATATAGCCTGCAGTTCTGAGCATGTCTTCTTTAGGACAGGCAAGCAGTGCTTCATTCTATGAGCATTTCACTAGCTTGGATTGCTTTTTATAGCCTAATACATCCATTAGACTTGCTATCTCTTCATTGAGATTTGAACTGGGTGCATGTCAAGAGGCGCACAAACTCTGAGGTGCTTATCCTCCCGAAATTTGTGACTCCGACAATCCGTTTGCTACTTCTTTCTTGTCCCCACCAACTCTCCATCCTCAGCGAAGTGGCAAAGGCAGCCGTCTTCATTAACATTCACAACGCCACCAAAAAGAAGTGACAGACTGCTTTGTACACAGAAAACTGAAAGGCTGTTTGATGGGAACACAATTGCCCAATAATCCTTTCATGGTGTTTTTTCTTTATTCAAGTCATTGCAAACAATGGCACACAGGCCCAGATATGGGGATTCCAATCATTCAAATGTGTCTTTGGTAGTTCTTTATTTGTCTGCTCTTATCCCAGCCATATGGGATGGTCACATGATGGATTCAGTAATGCCAAGGTGTCTCTCAGCCAAAATAAATCGGAGCCAATATTATGCTGTTTGCAGTTGTTAGCATTTTTTTTAAAGCCATCGATCAAAGGAGGACTGGAAACATGCAAATCATTCTTAGTTAATGGCCATATTTTTCTTGCATTAATGTTTCAAGGCAGCAGGGATTCCATAATCCCAAATGAGCAAATAGTGTCAGTATTTTACATATGAAAAGGTGTCAACGCTGCATTTATTGAAATGACAACTGGGGGTATATTTCAGTGCAGCGTAGAGTCTGTGCAGAGCATGCAGAGTGCACTGGGCTAACATCAAGAGGAATAGATGACTCAAAGGAGAAGAGGGTACAGGGAGCAATGAAACTTCAGTAGCCAAAGAGAGTGGCAACTCTGGGTGTGGAAGAAGCTTGTTTGTGTTTTAGACTATTGGCTGCAAAAGACTATTGGAAAGAAAAAGTTGACTCTTATAATTATGATGCTCAGAGATCCCAAATGAGATCTCTTGTATCTGGCATTGTACAGAGATAAAGTGAGAGAGTCCCTGTCCTGTAGCTTTTACAGTCTAAATTGACAAAACAGGTAAATGGTGGGAAAGGAAATAGGCAGGGAGACTTGCTTAAGGTCATACAGCTGGTCAGTGATAGAGCTAAAAATAGAATCCAGCTTTCTGAATCCCAGGACAATGTCCTTTTCACTGCATCATGCAACCTTTCTAGATGTTCAACTTTACATAAAATGGTCTATTGTTGGGTAAAATTTTCCCCAAATGCACCCACAGGACTTAGGACCCTAAGTCCCATTTTCAAAAGTGATGTAGGGACAGATTTTCAAAGGTATTTAGGTGCTTAAAGATAAGAGAGGCACTTAACTTGATTAGGCACTTTTGAAAATCCCAACTCCCACCTTTAGGCACCCAAATACCTTTGTAACTCCAGCCCTTAGGTGCCTAAATTTCATTGAAAGTCCATGGGACCTAGGCTCCTAAAGGTGAGATTTTAAAAAGCAATTGAAGTTTTTTGTGAATTAAGTGCCTAACTCCCACTTGTTGGGAATAGGTGTCTGACAACCCCCTCCCACATGCTTATGTCACTTTTGAAAATAGGATCTAAAGGATTTGGCCTGCTAGTTGTAACTTTCAGTTTCTCTTGCCAAAGCAGGGTACTTATGGGTTATACAATGGGAATTAAACTGCGTTATCCCAGGATCCGGGTTTTCACCTTCCAGCCACCTTTGGGTAAAGCTCAGTCACTTCAGATGTGGAACTATCAGACATGCTGCTAGTAAGTATAAGTGAGGTCCCGAGGTCCCACCCTTCCTCCCTCCCACCCACCCCTGTATTTGCTGCTGTGACCAGTTAGAAGATTCAGGCCACATATCTGCAGGTTGCACTCATTGACAAGGTCTGCCTGCTTCCTCATGGACTTGCCCAATGCCATTCCCTCAGCTATAAAATGCTTACGACACTTAAATTAACAAACTTGACTTGAGCTGTGTAGATGCAGTCACTCTGTGTGTGTGTGTGTGTGTGTGTGTGTGTGTGTGTGTGTGAGAGAGAGAGAGAGAGAGAGAGAGAGAACGTGCGTGTATAGGCACTACTTTTCTTGTATTGCATGGCTGTTTGTTGCTACAGGGAGAAATGCACAGAAAATGAAACTAGCTTCTGTTCTTAAAACATGCACAGAATGGGAACCAATTCTGTCACTGTCGTCCCCCCCCCACACACACTCCATGCTCCCCCCCTTCTTCCCCCAAATAACCTTAGTCTGGAAACACAACTCAGTAACTGCACTGGAAACTTTGCATCATTACAGAAATACATCTTCTCAACAGGCTTAAACTAAGGGGAACTATTGTTCTAATGCCATTTGTGGCACGGGTTCCTGTTCAGATACATTCCTGGGTTTCTGGAGATGTAACTTTCAGAGAAAATTAGGAGATCAGCCAGGCTGAGATCCAGAGGGCTGAAGTGCTCTCTAATTAAGCTGCTCTGGTTCCCTGCTTCTTAGCAGGGGTATTTCTGTAATATAGATGGTAGTCGGTTACTGATGCAATCAAACTGTTCAGTCGGCAGGGTGCATCTCCGTAATGGTTTTCAAGAACTAGCACACATCACAATAATGGGAAGTCTGCTGGGAACTCCCCATACACCATACCGAGCATCCCCATATGACTCCAATGACAAAGATAAGTCTGTCTAATATATTGTGTCCCCCCCATTTTTTTTTTAAATTCAGAGGGAATAGCTTGTCACAGGAGCAACACTTCAGTGCTGTGGCTTTGGCTTGACAACTGCAGTAAATTTTCGCAGCAGAGAAATGCTACTCCTTCATGTATTATGCCTTACTTATGCATCCGCACCTGCCAAATACCAAGGGACTGATTCTCATCTCACTTACTCCAGCTTTATACATTGAGCACAATGGAGCTAATCCTGATTTGCAGAGGTGTGAGAGGTCCAGATTCTGATCTCGGTGTGTATTTCACCTGAAACAAGGTCAGTCTTCCAGGCAGAAATCGGTGCTGTTCAACAGAAAAATTAAAGAACGTCTTCAATATACTTACCCTGGTTGCTGATGATGTGCAAGTTCTTCTCCTGGCAATCAAACCAAATGCTTAGTGGAGCTATGCTGTTTTATACCAGTGAAGATCCTTGCCCTTAATTTGCTCTTGGCAAAATCCCATCATATTTAACAGGAGGGCACTGCCACTAGTATCATGGTGTAAACTACACAGCTTCTGGCAGCAATACATCATTTTTCTTAGCCAAGTTTTTCTTTTAATATTAAATCAGCATAGTGAACACTGGGCAAAATACAAAGGAAGATCTAGATTCCTACCCTTGACTTGTATCAAAAGTCAGAGAATACTCCTCCAGCATGTAGTCCTATTGATTTTCAAGGGGATTTGTGCTCCTAACTCCTTTAGGTATTTTTGAAAATCTTCCCCTTAACACACTTGATGGTGACATGAAGAGTAACATTTTCAGAAGTGCCTAATGCCCAGATCCTCAAAGGTATTAGGCAGCTAACTTGTGTAGAAATTCTTAAAATGCCTTTGAAATGATGGGGCTATGTGATTTAGGGGCCTATGTGATTTAGGAACCTAAATGACACTTTGCAAAACTAACTTAGGTAAGTAGGAAACTCTCAATGAAAGTCAATGGGACTAAGACTCCTAGGGGCCAGATTTTCAAAGGTATTTAGGTGCCTAAAGGTGCAAATAGTTGCTCAGAGGGATTTTCAAAAGCACCTAAGCTAGTTTGATGCCTAAATTCTATTGAAATCAATAGGAGTTAAGCACCTATCCTCCTTTTATGCTTTGGAAAAACCCTTTAGCTGCATATACCTTTGAAAATCTGGCCCTAATTAATATTTGAAAATAGCACTCCTAATTCACCTAGGTGCCTTGGTAAATTTTACACTGTCACTAAGTAAGATACCAGATATTTCCCCGGTGTCTAGTCTGGGAATTAGGTGTGAGGGCCAGATCCTTAGCTGATATAAATTGGAATAGTCCTATTGACTTCAAGCAGCTGAGGATCTCTGACTTTCGACAGCTGAGGATCTGGCTGAGACATTTTAATGGTGACAGCTGTACGTGGTACAGTACATGAAGTAGAACTCTAAGTATTTGCCTTCCCCTTGGAGCAAGTACACTCTGCTGCACTCAAATCAGTATTAATGTGAGTTTGACATCTATGTCAGGCTACCAGCAAGTTTCATTTGTGTCCCCAGACTTGGAGCTATTTTATTGCACAGATAGGCTCAGGAAGCTGCCTTCTCAGCCTCAACAACCCAGTCATTTCTCCAACCTGCAGTTGTCACTTCTATGCACACGTCTTACATTCCATCTGGGCACGACAAACCTGGCTAAGTCCCAGCCAACGGGAACAAATGCTTCCCTCGGACCGCACAGGCCTTCTCGCTGCAGAATGTGAAAGCGGCAAACGTCACTCTCAGCAATAAACTGTGAGCAGGGGTGGATTAGTTCCATTAGCAGCAGAGGGAATGGCAGGGATATACCTGAGATGTTTCCAAAAAGAGGCTAAGCCATGTAAATGGCACCACTTGCATTATGAATGGAATCTATATCGGTAACATTAAATTATGAACTGAGCTTAAATGTCAGTTGAAAACATGAAAATCGTGTGTGGGGGGAGGGGAAAATTCTGGACCAAAGAAATCATTTTTAACCTGCTAGCACATACAGTCAATGCTATCATTGCATCACTGGCAACAGCCTGTATCAGATCCTTTCACTGAGTATTTTTCTCTGGAATTCAAATGTGACAGACCACATTATTGTTTAATATCAAGTAATATTAACATTTAGCTTTTGTATAACATTTTTCAGCCATCAGTCTCAGAGCACTGAAATTCAGATTTTTAAACCCAAAAGGGACCATCGTGATCATCTAGTCTGACCTCCTGCCTATCACATGCCACAGAACCTCACTCACCCTCTCCTGTAATAGACCCATGACCTCTGGCTGAGTTACTGACATCTTTAAATCATGATTTTTAAGTCTCCAAGTTACAAAGAATCCACCATTTATTCTAGCTTAAAACCAGCAAGTGACCCATGCCCCATGCTGCAGAGGAATGTGAAAGCCCCCCAAGGTCTCTGCCAAGCTCACAAAAGGATCATCATCTTCACTTGACAGATGGGAAACCGAAGCACAGACTGGTGAAGTGGCATGCCTCTAGGGTGACCAGATGTCCTGATTTTATAGGGACAGTCCTGATATTAGGGGCTTTGTCCTATATAGGCTCCTATTACCCCCCCACCCCTTGTCCCGATTTTTCACACTTGCTATCTGGTCACCCTACATGCCTCCAGGGCACCCGAGTGAAAATATGGTAGAGTCAGGAATAAAACCCACAGCTTCCCCCTCCCTTGTCACAGGCCTATCCACAGCAACAGGATGGGATTTGTAAAAAGCACCCTGGTGATTCTGGCCCAAATCCTCAAAAATATTTCTTTTCTTCTCCGTTATATAAGTATTTAGTCCATGGTCATTGATTTCAGTGGAAGTTAGGAGCTTATATACCTTTAAGGCTCTGGGCTTTTGAGCACAAACTCCACTGAAAATCAATGGGGACCTCTGCTCCTGAGTCATTTGAATGCTTTTGAAAATCCCATCCGGTATTTCTGTGGCAATTGAATGGACAATCTTTTTAAATATTATAATCTAGCTACTACACCTTAATTGGCTCATAATGTTTAGTTATAGATTTTTATCATTCAGATGCAAGCACGCTTTATTTAAAATCCACTGCCTCTGTTATGGCACCTAAATCCCTTGGGCTCATTTGAAAATCCCAGCCAAATGTTTATAATTTCTGTGAGAGAGCAAAACCACCATTGCAGCCTTTTGTTCTGGGTTTGTACTGTGCCTAGCACAGGACAGTCCTGGTCTATGACCCCTCTGCTCTACAAGGCAAACAGTAATAATCAGATACTTGCATATAATTAGCCACTCCGCTTGAAAGCACATGCAAGAGAAACAGAGAGATTATTATGATAGACTAGACCTACACAATTAGGAAATTTAAACCACGTCTTGCACTACAGGTGCACACAACAGACATCATTCCAATCTACCATGTTATTTGCTTGTATTTTCCCCTACCAGTAAAAAAGCTGTATAAAACCACATGCATAATATCACACTGAATATGCACAATTTGAATACCTGGGTCCTTTTCAAAATGTTGACAGCCCTCATGATCTCAGCATTTGACTTGGGGATTTGATCACATTTTCAAAGTTCCTATTGGGAATTGAATGCATTTTAAATGGTCAAAAAGCTTCTGACCTTTGTTTCCCCTCAAATTATACTAATTTCACCCACCCATTGTTTGGCAAGGAGAAGGCAAAGCAGATAAAACACTACAATTGCATATCCTCAAGGCAGGGATTGCCAAGGAAGCCAGATTAAAGAAGTTGCCTGATTTTCTCAGTCTGCTATAAAAGGTGCTTGCTAGACGAGCTGTATAATAGTTGAGTTGAGTGGTTTTTTTCCCTTAGAGAGTAAATTATTCCTGGGTCTACTGGCAAGGTGACAAAGCACCTTCTCTGTGATGCTCTTGTCCTTTTGGGTAGTTATTTCTGTTTCAGGGAGCTTCCTTAGCTACAGGAAGCATTACCTTTGGCTGCACAAAACCTCACTTGGGCTTCATTTAGAACTTAATTATGAATAACTTTAAACTGTTACAACCAGTTAGGAGTAGACCTTGTTCAGGTAGGGCCTGATCCCTTGCCTAATAAAGCAGAGGGAGTTTTTTCATTGACTTCTGTAGGCTTTGGATCAGGTCTATAATAATTTTGGGTGAGATTTTCCAAAGCACCTAAGTGACTTAGAAGGACACATTTCCGCATATGGCAATGGACTCAGGTTCCTAAATCTTAGGTGCTTTTGAAAATCCCAGTTTTTGTTCTCCACACTCTTTGGACTTATTTCTGTCCTTCTCCATTCCTACTTTAGGATGCAGCTCACTTGACATATTGTGAATCTTTCTCTACATATATCCCCAAACTGATTGTTTTATAGTGAGCTAAGATTCAGTAGAAATTCATAGAGGAAGTGCTGACAACTGAACTCTAACAGTGTCTGTGTGACTGGAGAGGAAGGTGATAGCGAGCTATGTTAAAAGGGCAGTAGCTACAGGACAGGTACACCTCATATATATCACAGTCATAGATGCAAAAGACTATCAGGTCACTTATTCTAATTCTCTACCAGTATTAGATTTGTTCCTGTATTTTCCTCCAGTGTCATTTTCAATCCATCCAGCATGGTTAAAGTTGCCCACCCTCCAGGATTGTCCGTTAGTCTCCAGGAATTAAAGATTTCTTTAAAGATTATCATGTGATGATATCTCCAGGAATTGGTCCAACCAAAGTTGATAACTCTAAGCATGGCACCACCTCCACCCCTTTTCTTGGGAGATAATTCCACCATCGAAGAGATTCAAGCTTCAGCATAACAAATTATTTCCATTATCCAGCATGTATTTTTCTTTGCTAATCTCCTTCCCATTTCTCATAGTTGTACCCCTTGGATCACCCGCCACAATGGAACTCTCTCCAGGAAGGGTTAAGTACGTCCGTGGGGCAGACAAAATTTTCTCTGGGGCTGGTCCAAGGCTGTGGAAGGAACTCCCTGGGGAACTAGGGACCATCACCCTCCACTTCAAGTGCAAAGCTCATTTCTTTAACCTGCCTTCTCTAACGTGAGTACATAGCAACAAGTATATTTTAAAAAAGCTCCCCCAAACTCTAATAGAACAAGACACCCCACTGCACATACTTCTCCCTCTAGTGTGAGGATGAGCAAACACACAATGTGTGACAAATGTATAGCCACATTGCATAATGTATTGCTGGAAGGCACTCAGTGTGGTGATGAGCATGGTAGAACCTATCTAGGATAGTATTAAGCTTCAAGAATTCCTTGGAAATTACAAAGAGCTCCCCTGCAAAGCTCCAGTCCCTCTTTTAAAATGCACTGCTTTCAAGACTAGATGCCTTTCTGGGATATGTTCTTTAGACAAGCACAAGTTATTGGGCTCAATACAGGGGTAACTGGTTGAAATTCTATAGCATGTGTCATAGAGGAGGTCAGATTTGATGATCTAATGACCCTTTCTGGCCTTAAAATTGGTGGAAGATTTTGCAAAATGCCCCCCCTCCCCATGTAAGATGATCCTTTTCATCTACAAATTTCATCTACAACTTTAAAATAAAGCTTTATAAAAATCCTAACAATATATTTACAACCATCAATCTTTGTGGTGTACTAAATACAGATGCTATCTGCTTCCCTTGGGAAAATATATTCCCCAGGACCATTATCCTTTTCCTTCTGTCTGCCCACACTCCTCCTCCTCCCCCCACCATTATGGTCTGTTGCTGCTTTTATAGCATCTTTGTTCACTCCTCAAGGCGAGGACTGGGTCTTTTATGCACCTGTAGAGAGAGATGCACATCTGCCGTAATGCATAAATAATGCTGATGTTATCTCTAGATGCATTGCCATGGGTAAGTCTGAATTTCACAAAGGATTGGCTGATTCCAGGCTATCAGCCTTTCCAAGATTGCACTATTATCACAAGAAGTACTGGGTTCAAGGGGATGTGAGGGGTGTGAAGTACCTCGTGTGCCTAGGATTCTATTTGCAAAGAGCATGGTCAGCAAAATACCCACAGTCTGTCAGCTTCCAAATAGCCCTGCACCACACCTGTTGTCTTACTCAGCTGAGTGTGGGAGTAAGCCCGCCCCCTTTACTCAGTCTGTCTTGGGTTTGAGACTGGTGCTGCCCATGGACTCTTGTTCTCATGAGCACATGGGCCACACGTGCCTTGGTTCCACCCTCCTTAATCACTGGCCAGAGATGAAGAGGCAGGTAAATTGCACCCTTTCAAGGATGACTTATTCCTCCCGCAAAGCAAGAGAGATGCTAAGGAGGAAATGTGACATAGACCCATGTTTCCTTCTCAGCTGTATATTCTAGGAGTGCCCCTATGTGCCAACTCTTACTCAGGACTGAGTCTAAGGGCTCAATCTAGCCCATACAGTTAATGTGCCACCAGTTCCTACTCACTCCACGGGAGACATTTTCAGGCTGCTGTAGCACGTATAAATTGTCATCACTCCATTTCGGTCAATGGAGCCATGACAATTTACACCAGCTGAGGATTTGCTGCTTTACATATAAACTTTGTTCTGATTAAGTCTTGCCGGCTATGGCATGTTCTCTACCCACCACATCTCAGTAATTCCATTCACAGGGTCATGCATTGGTGACGCTGGGTACATGAGGTTATTTGGAAAAGAAAATGAACAATGCAGAGAGAAAAATCTATCTCGAGATTTAAATCAAGCAGTCTTTCTTTTAATTGGTACCAACACAAGCCATGAAGCAAGATAAAATGTAATTTGCTCAGCAAGGTAAAGGACATCCTAGAAAAACCTTTCAGACTTCATATTTGTTTTCTGCAAGCTCGGTGATGTTGACCTTCGTCTGCAGTCTAGGTTAAATTCCTCCCCACCCTGCTCCCCCGCTTCTGCTGCACCATGCTGGATAAGCTAGGAATGAAAAAGATTAAGAAAGCTGGCAGTGCTGCTTCCCACTGGGGCCTCTCGCCTTTGTCAAAAGCTGCCATTGTGGCCATCCATGCTAAAGGCAAAAAGCATGCTGCTCTCATGGACACGGGTAGTGCATTACTTCAGCTTGTGCTGTATCTGTCGCCACTTGAGCCTCCACAAGGTATTTTGCTGAAACAGCTTAGATGATAAAAGCCAGAGCTGGTGAATTTCCACTTAGAAGAAGAAAAGGTCAACAACATAACCCCCTCTTAGCTCCCGCTCCCCAAAGCCATTCTCCTTTCATCCTCAGAACAAGACTTCTGATAAAGATAAGAACAAAAAAAGAGCAAGGCTTTCTGTACCTATAAAAAGAACTAGAGCTGGCTTAAAGCAACTCACCTGAAGGAACCCTCAGGTAATGGGATGCTTTGGTTGGGTTGAATGGCTTGGCTACTTTTCATCTTTTAAAGGGATTCTGTTAAATGACTTAGGCCTGATATCTGACCAGCCTTATTATAATTTGGTAGGGAGTAACTTTGGACTCTGCTTCAAGTTTTAAACTTTAATCCGCAGGCTTTGACTACTGTTTAGCTGCTGATGACTCACTCACTCACTCAATCTACCTCTCTGCTGATGAGCTGATACAATCCCCTGACCATGTCCTCAGCCTTTGTCACCTACCGGTAGCTTTTCTTTAAACATCTTAGGCCCGGAAAGTAGAAGCCAAAATATCTTTGGCCTTAGTATTTTCTCCCATGCTGTTTCTTATTCAAGAGATATAATCTGCCCCACTTCCTTATCCAATTTCAGATGCCTCCTTAAGACTCACCTGTGCCATAAAGCCTACAAAACCCTATCTGCGGATAATGACCAGAGACATATTGAGCTGTCACTGTTCATCTTCCTTTTCCTACTCCCTTACTCTGACTTCTCCACTCCTGCCAGGCCTCACCCTACCTATAGCCCCTACTGAAAAATTAACAGCCCTCTTCTCGCCCCCCCACCAACCCCGCCACACACATAAAAATGTAACTCAGCAGTGCCAATCTATCAATGGGTTCAAACTTTCAGAAGCATCAAAGTTACTTTCATTTAACACTTGTGCTCCTAATAATTAATAAGCCACTCGGGAACTTTTAAAAATCCCACCCCAAATGTATTGACTTGTATTTGCCCATGGGTGGTGCATTGAACATTTGTAAGCTATTGTTTTACAGTATCCTGCATGCACTCCAATTCCTTTCTCCCACCAATGACCATACCATAAATCTTCTATTTGGGATCTAAGAGACAGATTCTGCCACCCTGACTCATGTTGACTAGCACCGTACTGCCTGAGTAACTACTACATACAAGGTACTTTGTTCTAAGTTACTAATCAGTGTGGGTCAGGGTGGCAGAACCTAGCCCTTACTTCCATGAGTTTGATACTTCATAGCAATGTAATCACAGTGCATTGAGGAGTGAGCGGAAAGATAGTCCAAGTGTTAGGGTTTTAGCGGGGGATTTGGGACCCCAGGACTCACGTCACTGCTCTGACACAGACTTCCTGCCTGACCTTAGGCAAGTCACTTAGTCTCTCAGTTCCCCATCTTTAAAATGAAGATAACAGCACTTGCCTAACTCACAGGGGTATTGGGAGGAAAATACTTAAAAGACTATGAAGCACCCAGATACTGCAGTGATGGGGGTGATGTATGCATCAGAGATAGACATATTGCAGAGATGACAATTTTAGGAGCATTTTTCATTGCTTTTTTTCTTTTAGATGAATTAATTAGCTCGACACATTTCACAGCATGTATTTTAAATGTGTCTTTCCGATGCCAGTGACCTTCACGAACGTACCAGGGTTCTGCTAGAAACCTAGCCTCCTCTCTGTTTGTCTGATACATCAAGGCCTGTTTTCTTCCCTTGCTTTCTGTAATTCTCTCATCTTCAATCTAGTATGCTGGGCTTATGAGAAACAACAAATCAATACCTTTTTTGAAAACTGCTGATTCATTAATTGTTGGAGGCTGTCTGGATGCTACAATCATATTAGCTGTCAGGAGTGATTAATTTTTAAGGGAAATTGTTTTCCCTGATTTTTAATAGCAATTCAGATCCCACCTTCTTTACTTTTCATTCATCCAAGGAGACAGATGCAGTAGATTCAGTAGGTGTTTTAATAGTCTAGGGTACCAGTCCTGCAACCTACTCCACATTGGTGGACTTCTGTGCTCATGTTGATCTTTACTGATGTAAGTAGCCAATCACTCTCCTTTTGTGCACCCACCTTGCACCTGCTTTCTTACAGCAGGCAACCATAAGCAAGTAGCTTCAACTTTCTTCCAGACTCTCTCTGGCCAGAGTCAGAATCTGAGCAGGATCAAGCAGGAGAGTAAGGGACCCTCCTTAACCCGTATGGCTGAGCAAGTACCGGTGAGGATTTAGCTCTAACTGATAGTGTGTGTGATAGGCTAGGTGAAAAGTTTCTGTTGAAACTGTTTTTTGATAGAAAATTGAGCTTACCACAATTTTTTTGTGTGTGTGAAAATCATCTGGTTTCTGCTTAAAATTTTGACATTTTTAAAATAAAAAAATCCCAAAATATGTCAACACAAAATCAAAATATTTTAATTTGGAAATGCTGCCATGATGTCTCATGGGACTTGTATTTTGGTTGCTTATGTACCCACTCACCTGTATCTCCCTTTCCAGACTTCATCTTGATATATCCTGGTCAGGAACTCCCATAATGCACTTCTTTCCATGTCCAAGAAGGGAGACTGGTGCATCACGGGAGATGTAGTCTGATCAGGAAGACCAGCCTTTAGAGGAGAATGGGGTCATGAGGCACCTGAACTACATCTTTAATATAATATATGGAGATATACCTATCTCATAGAACTGGAAGGGACCCCAAAAGGTCATTGAGTCCAGCCCCCTGCCTTCACTAGCAGGACCAAGTACTGATTTTGCCCCAGATCCCTCAGTGGGCCCCCTCAAGGATTCAACTCACAATCCTGGGTTTAGTAGGCCAATGTGCAAACTGCTGAGCTAGCCCTCTCCCCATTCCAGGAGGCATCACGGCAACATTTCCAAATTGAAATATATTAGTTTTTGGCTGAAAAAAAAATCAAAAGGTCTGTAAAAATGTATCTGAAGAAAGTTGGGGTTTTGTTGTTGTTGTTGTTCCCGAAATTTCCATAGAGAATTTTTTTTCACCAGGTTTAAATGCATGCAACCAGAGTAGCTGCAAGGAGTTATAATTCACTTCCCTACCATATTATCATGGATAAAGCACTGGGCCGGCAGCTGTTGGGGCTGTGGCTGTAATTCTTAATGGATACAGCCCTTTGGCAGAAGAATTACCATGCCCATTCATGAAACAAAGAGATTCAGTGGGATAGTGTTATGCTTAAGTGCTCTAGCTTTGCAGACACTGTCGCTATATTTATGTGTGTTTTGAAAAAGAAACCAAGTCTTCAGCTTTCCTGGCAAGCACCCAATATTTCTCATTAAAATCCAGACTGAACCCTAAATCTCATGAAAGGTGATTATAGGGAAGAGAGTTTCAAACTACACTAGTAAGGAAACAACCTGGTCCCTCTTCTCCACACCACCAACCTACTGTACCTTTTCAAAGTGCCAGTGAAATCAATTCTCTCCTTCTGAGGTCTAGAGAAAAAGTTCACCTGAAAGAGAGAGAACTCCACAATGCTCAGAATCAGCTCAAAAATTAAATTGTTCATTCAGCATAAAGGAATTGTCAAGGCTAAATTCCGTGCCCTGAACAGTGCCTCTGCCTCATATTAATGTTTAGCACCTTCCCTGTTCTTACTCTGTATAACAGACTACCAATATAAATCTTGCATTTATACCACCTTTCATCCTGAAGGATGCACTTAAAAAAATCTTCATGGGTATACAAATGACGTATAGCAATCATTTCACCCACCAGTGAAATGCAGCCACCCCTGGGATTGCATGCTGCACCTGTTCAGCTGTGCAGAGCAAGATGACAGATCAGTTTCAGACAGGAACTACCACTGCAGGGGAGAATTTTAGAAAGTTAGAATATTTTACCAACCTGGAGTTTGGCCAGGGCACCAGGATTAACACCAGACCATCAACCACAAATGTTCCAACAGCTCTTTAATCACCACAAGTGGACAGAGAACCCCACTTTTACTTCTTAATTAAAAGGTATGAATAATACTGGGGCTCAGTGCAGTACTGACTCAGGTGCCACTTAGGCATGTGCTTAGTCTTAAGCACATGCCTAAATCCCTCCCGTTGACATTAAACATGCAAATATTTTGCTGATTAGGAATGAGATTGCTCACATGCTTAAAATGAAGCATGTGCTTTAAAGTGCTTTGCTGAATTGGGGCTTCAAAGGGAAGATTACTTGTTACTGATTCACTGCCACTTCCTACAGCTAGGAGGGTCCCCCATCAGAATACAGTGCTAACCAGACTTGACCTTGCTTGGTTTATGAGATCTGACAATGAGTGAGAAATGAAGCAAGACAGAACTGTTCCAATTTACTCTACTTATTTTCAATAGTTTATTAATCACAGGAGTGCATTCCCATCCCATCCCCACTCTTTCTTTTTAATGCTTCAGGATCATTTCTGGAAAAATCATTGAAGTTCCTTGTTGAATCTTGCTTGGAATACATTGGTGCTATGGATTTACTACAATGTTCCATGAAATCTGAGAAAACCTTCCAATGATCTCTACTATAGTTGTTATACTTCCTTATCCCACCCAAGTCCTCAGTGCTTTGGGCTTTCAATTTACAGCTCTGAAACTAATGGGAGAGGTTGGGAAGAAGGGTTGTTGTTTAGCCTTGGGTTCTTGCTTGTTTCATTGCACATGCCTTTCCAATATTCTTCCCTGAATTGACCTTGTCTGTGCTTTCAGCAGCATCATTACAGTTCCCTAGGAGGTGACAGGATGTCAGACGAGCTGGCAGGTGCATTTCCTCGGGTGCTGGAAACATACATCACCTGCTAGTGTGAACATGTGCATGACCATTTACATCTCCTGGAGGACTCTGCCGACTGCTGCTGCTGTTGCAAAGTTTACTTCAGCATTAAAGTTCCATTTGTCAAAGGGCCAGGAGAAGAAAAAAACCCTGCAAGTTCTGACTTTGTTGCAGGTAGATCTGCCTTAGCCAGCATTTCTCAGGCTCATTTATGTAAATTCTCTCTCCTTGTTTGAGACGTGGAACATTTGGGTATTTGACACTTGGAGCCTAAGGTGATGTCTACTATATTCTACGCTTGAGAGCTGTGCAAAAGAATTGAAGGCAAGCAGGCATCCTACATAAAACTGATCCTTCTATAAACACTGACTAGATCGCGTCCTTCCATACACACTAAATAGCCAGTCCTAAATACATCCTGTCTTTGCATAAACACAGTACTCAAAACATAAGAGAAATAGGATTTTGGATCTTACAACCAGAGAGAACAATGTGTTATAATTATTATTACTGTTAATTATTTGTATTACTGAAGGCACCTTAAGACCCCAGCTCAGATCACGGCTTCATTCAGAGACGCATTATACAAATAAATAGTAAGAGACAGCCCCTGCCCCGAAGAGTTTACAATCGAAATAGACATGACAAAGAATGGGAAGTGTTACTATCCCCAGGTTTGCTGATGGGGGGGACTGAGGCAGGGAGAAATTAAGTGACTTGTCCATTCCAAGGTCACATAGGGAGTCTGACAGAGCTGGGAAATGAAACCTGATGGGTGGAGTCCTAGTCCAGTGGCTTAATGACAAGACCTTTCTTCCTCTGTTTTATCAGTGTGCTCAGTGTACTTCATTTATATTGACTTACTGTGTGGCATTCAGCAGCCACTTATCCTCTCTGTTTGCCCATCTCTAAAGTGGGTATTAGTGTTTTGTCTAAAGAGGCTTAGTGTTTGTAAAGCGCTTTGTCAGCCTGGGCTGAAATCTGGAAATGGGAGCAAAATGCTTAAAACTAAAGATATACATAATTTATAAAACTCTGTTTATTATTGTGGCACTAAAAGGTCCTATTCAGGTTTGGGGATCCACTGTGCTTGGCAGTGTAAAAGTACTACAGTGAGTATATGATGGGCTGGACTAGGCCCAGAGGCCCCCTGCTGGAGGCCTTGGGGTCATAGAGAAGTCCTCCAAGCTGCCCAGACTGGCTGCAGGGGAAGCAGCATTTGGAGAGAGGTTGCAGGGCTATATAAAAGAAGCTGCAGTACTAGATACTGTCAGTTGTCACCTGGAGGTGGAGGAGTGAGGACTGTGTTCCTGTCTGGCTAAAGGAGAATCAGGACCACGGACAGATCAGTTGTTGGCCGGCACTGGAGAAGCAAGAGGGAGCTCCTGGTTGGCTGCTGAGACTGAGCCCAAGCATACAGACTGTATGCGAGACTCGGCCAGAGGTCTAAGTCAGTGAAACCTTCCTGATAAACCATGAACGGAGGTCACCACCGACTTAGAGTGTGTAGGCAAATGCACTCGAGCCAGGGGTGCTTGTGAGAGGTGGGTTCCACCCCATTAAAGGTTAAAAAAATAAGTAAACCCAGAATAATTTTGGTGGAAATTTCTCATATATTTTTGGAAAAATTCAACCACTCTGTAAGCTAGTTGAAAAGAGGCAAATAATCTTCATGAAAAAGCTTTGAATTCTTTTTATCAAACATTCAAATTTTCAAAATATTTCTATAAAATAACCCCTCCAGCCCCCAATCCACACTTGACGAGAGCCTCAGTATGCTGAGCACTGTGGACACACATGTAATAAAAGGCACTCTTGTCAAAAGAGCTCACAGTCTTAGCACATGAAGAGATGGAGAAAAACAAACAAATCGGAAAGGAGAATAAAGAGGGAGATATATTGTTATATCTGTTTCTACTATGTTTACATACACAACAGTGAACAAACTCCTATTGACTTCAATGGGGCCAGGATTTCACCTAATATAATAAATCCAATGTGTTGAATAAGCCTTTTTTAAATTCTGTTTAAAGCCCGAAATCTTGCAAAAACGGAACTCCACATGTGCCCAGCGTTCTGTCCATGTGGATCAGTGTGCATAGGAACATAATAATAGCTATAATTGGACCAGATCAGTTGTCCATCTAGTCCAATATCCTGTCTCTATTAATGGCCAGCACAAGAACCTTCAAAGGCAGGTGAATGGAACCCAGTAGAAGGTAATAATGGTAGAAGGTAATAATGGGATAAACTGCCCCTCAGGAAAGTTTCCTTCTGACCCTCAATATCTCTGATATATGAGGATTTATATCCCTTCCAAAAGTGTTGTATATTTTAAAATGTTTACTATTCTCTGGATAGTCTTGTTATCCTTAATGTCTAATCTTTTCCATTACATTTCTGATGGGTTGGGGAGAAAGGACTGGAATACTGAAAAATCTGTCCTTTTTTCTTCTTGTTCTTTTACTCCTTTCTCTTTGGAAACTATAGTGAGAGCAGAAAAATATCTCTCTCTGAACACGCGCGCTGGCTTTTTCCCATCCAGTTATATTTTTCTAGTCTCTTCTCAAAAGGATTTTTGAGATCCCGGAGGTGCCAGGGTGAGACAAGCTTAGTAAACGCTAAAGCAATATACTGCACATTTATTATTATTTATTTTTATTTGATTGTTTGGTTGAGGAAATCTCTCTTTAACTCTCTCGCCTTGCTTTCTGTTTAATGCATATGGTTGTCAGTAGGGACCCATGGTATCAGCACCAAAATACTTGGCAAGATGGTTCTGTTACCAGGCATCTGTGCCAACATTACTGTGCGTAGTCACTTTATATATTTGCCCACTGAACAAACTGCAAGGTGAAATAGAAAGCACAGAAAGTCTTACATTGTGTTTTGTGCACTTTTCCCCTGTCCTGTCTCTCTTGTCTATTTAGACTGTAAGTTCTGGGCAGGGACTTTCTACTGGGTTCTGTTTGTACGGTGCCTGGGAATAGAGCCCTGTTCTTGGTTGGTCCCTAGGCACTGCTGTAAATCATAACTGGGGGCAGAAAGCTGTATATATTCCTCTCTACATTGAGGGAGGGGATCAATTTCACAAGCTTATGCTGTACAATTCTCTGTGCAGCGCAAGACAGTATAATTTTGGGTTTACACTCCAGAGGGGGTGGGGTGCATTTGAGTAATTGGGCAGTTCCTGAGCTGAGCCTTCCCATGCAGAGAATCTCAGCGTCTATCTCAGCATCTGTGTATATAGCTGCAGCTGAGTGTATCCCTACCTGTATGTGTGCTGGTAAAGTGCAGTCTGCAGTGTGGGGAAGGACTTGAAAGGCTGCATAGCAGAACAGTGTAAAGGGAGCCCAGGCTGGTGGGTCAGGCAGGCTCTGTGGTACCCCAGTTCCAAGTGGCACGCCGAGAGAAATCCATCACAGTCACCTAGCTGTAAGCCGTATCAGACTCTTATGTGGACCAGCTACTAGAGAGGACAAATATCCACATCTTGGGGTGAGTTACATTAGCATAGGGCCAATATGCCTCTGGCGCTATAGCACTGGATTGATAACATAGCACTGATGGATGCAATGCAAGGTTGATGTTTCTACGCAGTCTTATATCGCACTACGGCTTTTAGCTGTCATTGAATATAAACATTTAGAAATAAGAAAGTTAACTTGAGACTTGTGCTAATAAGTAGAAAGAACAAACTAGTCCTATGGACTTCCACTAAAATCAAGAACAGCTTCAGCTGTTTTGACCTACTGTTTAAAAGCACTGTGAATCATCACATTTAAACAATGTGGCAGAATATTTTCCAATAAATCTTCAGCATGGCAGTTACATTTTCTAACCCCAGCTGGAAAAAGTATTGCAGGATTTACTACAGAGACAGGAAGATTGATTCTTGCTTGGAGAATCTGCCAGGTTTCTTGATTTAGGGAGCTGATGATCAGTGGCATGTTTGGGTTTGATTTAACCAGGTGTTCTTTCTTTATTTTTTTTCTATGAGTTCCTAATTTTATTCTGAGTAGTATTTTGTTTAAAGAGTTCTGTTGTCTTTTGATGATTCTGATATTCAGATCATGTAACGCTAAATTCTGTTCTCTGGTCCATGCTTGGTTGGAATCACTTGAATGAGTTTCACTTAAACATAGAGATGGGCAGGAAACAGTTTCCCAATTGGGTGAACATTTTCAAGATTTCAAAAAATGTTTCCTTCTTGAATTGCAAGAAAAAGTTAAAATCCCCCCAATATTTCCAAACCAAAAAAATCACCAAACATTTTTGGTTTGGGGTCAGTCAAAATGTTTCATTTTAATAATTTAAAAATAAATTATCAAAATGGGAACAAAATATTTTGAAAGTGTTTCCCTCAGCTTAACTTTTGAAATGAAAAGTCATTTTGAACCATAATTTTAAATTTCAAAAATGTCAAAACAGGACATTTTGACAATTTTGAAGCTTTCCCCCACAAAAAAAATTTGATGTTGAGAAACTTGCCAAAACCAACTCCTTTCAACGAAAAGTTTTGGTTTAGACAAATCAGCATTTTTCAATGAAAAAAAAATTGGTTGAAAAATTCCTAAGCAGCTTTATTTACTTGTGGTGTCAGTGCATTGATCTGGTTTTAGATTTGGGCTAGCCTCACCTTTTCTACTTAAGTTTAGGCAGTGCAGAATCTTAACTGAGGAAGGACAACCCTCCTTGTGGGCTAAGTGACTAGAACTCCTAAGTAGCATCTTGAAAAGTGGTTTGGGGATGTAGGGATCAAATTCTCATTGAACATCCATTTCCATGGGAGTTGGGCACCTAGATGCTTTTGACAATGCAGGTAGTTGTCTTGTTGGCACCTAAATCCCTTTTAAATTCTGGCCCTAAGACTCTCTGCCTCAGTTCCCCATCTATAAAATGGGTATAATAGTACTTTCCCATCTCACAGAAGGATGAATCAATAAATACAGTAAAGACTTGAGGCATACCCATTACCATAGTATCTGGGGTATTATAAGTATGATAGATAGAGGAGTTCAACAATACATGACTGTTTGATGGCCTGTATAAAATGTGCTGGTGACCTAGGCCATTATCCACATAGCAGAAAACATCTTAAAACAATCAATACTAGTTAGTGGCCTTAGACTACGCTCAAACTCATTGAAGTCAGTTGATAGGCCAAGTACTGAATACAGCATGGAGATGGAACCATCCTCTAACCTTTTGATGAGGCCTCTCTAGGTGAGGATTGAGCAAGCCAGTGTGAGAAGCTTGTATGTACTGTGTGTGTGTGTGTGTGTGTTAGTCAAGAGGATTCAGACAGCGCAGCAGCAGGGCCGGCTCCAGGCACCTGCGCAGGAAGCAGGTGCTTGGGGCGGCCAATGGAAAGGGGCGGCACATCCTGGTCTTCGGCGGGTCCCTCAGTCCCTCTCGGAGGGAAGGACCGGCCGCCGAATTGCCGCTGCAGAATTGCAGCTTGTTTTTTTTTTCTCTTCGCCGCTTGGGGCGGCAAAAAAGCTGGAGCCGGCCCTGCTCAGCAGGGCCATTAATCCCACCCATGAGCAGAGGCAATGTGTGTGTGGGGTGGGGGTGGGGTGGGGGACTTGTGGGATCCCATGCCCTGCCCTCCCCCCCGCCCAGAGTTACTGGTTGGCTTGTACTGAGCATACTCAGTAATATCTGCTGAAGCCACTACCCTCACTCTGTCTCCCCCATCCCCTCAATTAGCAGATTCATCTCTGCCAATGAGCACAAAATTCATGCAAATAAATTGAAACAGAGGCAAGAGAGCAAAGAAAATGGACCGATCCGATGTAAAGACACTTAAAAGGATAATTGATGTCCCATCGTTATCACTGCGGCAAGCATCTTATATCACAAAAGTAATACATGACACTTCCTTATTATAACTAGTTCCATATAATTAATTATACTAGGAGAAGCTTCTCTTTTCTGCTTTTCTTCCGATCCTAGACAGCCAGCCTGTTAGGGCAGGCAACTGGCCCATCTCCTCACAGATCTCCCCCACCCAAAGTCATTGTCAATCAGGCAACCCTTGCATATGAAAATGACAGTGATAATCATGTAATGCTGCTTAAACACTTTCTTTCCTCCTCCTCCTCCTTTTTTTGAAGCAATCTTATTAAGATTAATGACCAAGATTAGTTATTGTCAAAAATTGATCCACCAAATCAATGATTTTTTTTTAATGTTTCTGCATGTGTTAAGTGATAGCTATTCTCTTGCCTCGGACAATTGAGCATATTAATAATATTTATGAGGGGGATGTTTGCAGCGATTATAATAATCTAGCTCATATCAGTCTTCACTGAGACAGTTACAGAGTGATGCAATTAATTATAAGGAAAAAAAGAGAGAATTAAAATGATGCATTGATTCTTCGTTCCGCAGTGGGATGCTATGCGAATGGGAAAATATCGGGCTAGAGTTTCACTTCAGACCCAGCTCGGAACACAGGGAGAGGTGAAAGCCGCACCACCCTAGAAGAAGCCCTAGGAGGCAGTGTGCCACCCCTGAGTGACAATGCCCCCCGTTCTCCTCTTTTTCTCCAGAGGTCACTAATGTACAGGTACAGCAAAGCACGTGCTTATATCCTATTGAATTTAACAGAACTTTAAGGCTGAGCTTAAGTTCCATGCAAGTGATTTCCTGAACCAGGGTGGACATGATTAAGTGCAGTCCTGAATCAGGGCCTAAATAGCTATCTTGCTGCTCCCATACTAGCTGAGCTATTCTACCCAGCAGTGGAGCCAAAACGACATCCATTCCCTGCTCCTCCTCCTCCCCTAAGGTGACATCTACCCTTGGAGCTCGGGCAGTAATTCCCAGCTCCTGTAGACGTTCTTGTGCTGGTTGCCATCAAGTTAGCATGCTAGAAGTAGTAGTATAACTGTGAAAGCACGGGCAGTTGTGAGTAGCAGCATGGGGTGATGGCATGGGCTAGCCACCATGAGTACTCATCCATGGGATCCAGGCGGGCTAGCCTCGGGGTAGTTAGCTCATACAGCTAGTTGCTGCTGCCTGTGCTCCTGTGGTTACACTACTGTTTTTAGCGTGTTAGCTCTGAGCTAGCATGAGTGTATCTACACAAGCTTGGAATCATACCCCAAACCCAAGGATTCAGGTGAAGACAGCCTTGCAGCTGGCGGCATGTGAAATGCCAGTTGATAAATAAACACACACATTGTATTTCATGCAATATACTTCTAAACCTTGGCGGCTATTGCTTTAGAGTCAAATAGCACTTAGATCCTAATGAAGACATTCAAATTCTAAAGGAATGTGTTTTTCTTCTGTTTAATTGCCATGTAACAAAGTAGCAACAGTTGAAGTGCATAATATTTAAATGTGCATTTTTATCTAATTATCGTGGTACTGAGTTTCATGTAAAGTATTACATGCAATAAAAAGTCTCTTTGCAAGTATCTAGAATGGGTAAGAAGATCATTATGCATTTTGGGTGAAATTTGCTATTGTCCAGAAAGGTCACTACAAGACTGATGCCATGTTTAAATCTTTAAGGATTGAGAGGACATGAAGTGGAGCATAGGGCTAATGCTCACCCTCTACACAGGGGTGAAACTCACCCCTATTCCTTTATGTAGCTTTGAGTTAATTAAATGACAGATAGATTTATCTCTTATTAAATCTTTAGTGCTCTTTTAGCAACAAATTGATATATAATTAACAGAGGCAATCTTATTAAATGCATATCAGGGAGCTTATTTGAGACAATTGAAATCTTTAATTGAAGGTATTACTAAGTGCTTCTCATTCTTACAATAGAAATTGTGACTTGTCGCTAAATGCATCAGAGTTGAAATAGAAAATACCCATCAAAGTGCTCCCAGGTTGGTGAGTGACTTGTAGAGCTGAGCCATTAATTCAGGCTGAGTCATTTCATGTTTTATTACTGCTTATGATTTGTCCATGAACATATTGGACATTTCTCCAATATATTCCCACTTGAAAATAGTACTTGGTCTGCAGATTATTCGTGGATAGTTTATTACAAATATCAGAGGAGTCGCCATGTTAGTCTGGATCTGTAAAAAGCGACGAAGAGTCCTGTGGCACCTTATAGACCAGGGGTAGGCAACCTATGGCACGTGTGCCAAGGGCGGCACGCGAGCTGATTTTCAGTGGCACTCACACTGCCTGGGTCCTGGCCACCGGTCCAGGGGGCTCTGCATTTTAATTTAATTTTAAATTAAGCTTCTTCAACATTTTAAAAACCTTATTTACTTTACATACAACAATAGTTTAGTTATATATTATAGACTTATAGAAAGAGACCTTCTAAAAATGTTAAAATGTATTACTGGCACGCAAAACTTTAAATTAGAGTGAGTAAATGAAGACTCAGCACACCACTTCTGAAAGGTTGTCGACCCGTGTTATGGACCAACAGACTAACTCTGTTAGTCTATAAGGTGCCACAGGACTCTTTGTCGCTTTTTTTTGCAAATATTCACTATGTGTGAATTCACTTATGTCCTGGGTGGGTGGGTGGGTTGGTTGGTTAAAAAAGTAATGGGGGTTCGCTCTTTTCCATGCTTGTGGAAAAGCTAATACAGCTAATGAAACAGAGTGAGAATTGCAAACTGTGAGCTTTACAATCATATGTAGAATCTGGAATTTTGAGGGGTAAATATTTGAGTTTAAAATTTTATTTTTGTCAGTATTTGACTAATAAGGATCAAAGGTTTCAACTTGAATGTGGAAAGCAATTGAAAAAACGTCACTGATATTTCTTCCTTTTTTGTTTGTCAGAATTCCATATTTCAAAAATGTTTATTGAAATGTGAAACATTGCTCAGTTTGATAGTTGGTTGGAAAACATGCAAAAAATCCATCTACTTTGTGATCAAAAATCAAAATTAAAAAGTCTAATTTTGGAGCATTTCTACCAGCTCCAGTTTTAAGATGGTTGAATTAAAAGAAATGTTTTAGAATTCAAATAGCTATTTGTTCAAAAGATTTAATGCTGTTACCTCAACCCCAGGTACTTTGCATTCCCCTCTTTATCTATTACTCCCCATCAAATAGCCAGACTATCCAAATTGCAAATGGTATGTTCTGAATACTAAACCAGTTCCTAAATAATAATAGACAAGCTACTGGGAGGAGCAAATCTAGAAGAGTAACACCATGGGCTGCTACACTAGCAGATATCTCACCACAGTGACATGTGCAAAAGTAAGTCAGATTCTCACCAAATACAGAATCAGTGATCACAAACTAGAGATGGAAATCAGGAGGCACAGCATAATAAAACCTATCCCTTATGTAGCGCTTTTCATCAATAGATCTCAAAGCGATTTACCGAGGAAGGCAATCACATTATCCCCATTCTACAGAAGGGAGAACTGAGGCATAGAGAGGTGAAATGCCTTGTCCCAGGTTATCTCCTAGGCCATGCAGGCTATGCAAGTCCCCCACACAGTGTGCAACTCTGCTGCATGGGTTATGTCTGCTGCTGACAGAGACCGAAGATTGACATGTACATAGATAAAATGCTGCCTTTGCCCCACCTTGTATGCATGAATTATATATGTTTTAAAGGCTACCTGGCTCCCTTATTTGTAAGATCTCCATTTTGCTACCCTTGCTAGTGTACATCTGTGTTTACGGTGTAAAGAAAGCTAGGAGTTCCAAAGTGTCAGCATGAGACTGGCTGGAAAATTGCTACACACAATTAAGCTTGTCATTATCAGTAGATGCCTCCTCTGTTATTCAAAGGTTCATTCTTTCTTTGTCTGTGGTGTGTTTGTTTGTTTGTTTGTTTTTAAAGTTTGGAACTGGCAGGAAGATTGACATGTACATAGACTTACAACCCACTTGCTTACTGTTTTTTTGGCACCATCATCAAGGATCCCCATCTGTTTTTTTGTTCCACTTACCCAGCACTACACAATCTGAATCTGTGATTTGTAAATACAGGTTGCTTCTCTTTTACTGTCCCAGCCCTCCCCACACACCAGGTACGCACACAAGAGAAGCAAGGCCCAGGAGGGTAGGTAATTAGAAACTTGGTCACCCTTTGCATAGGTGGCAGGTTTGTATAATTTTTGGTGGGGCCCAAAATGGTGGTGCCCCCCCGCTCCCGCTCTGTAAACTGATATAAAATGAAGCTACAACGCGTCAGCGCCACAAGATTATAAGGGTCAATTAAAAGTGGAAAGTCAGAAGCAGCACTTGCCTACTTCAATATACAGTATTATATTTTGTTGTACCTGTTGTGATGAAGTGGGAATGTTCTTAATATTTTCTCTGAATACTGTGTGGGTGCCTCAGTTTCCCCTGCAAAGTGCCAACTGACGGTGTTGGGGACAAAGAGATCAGGTGGCCTCCTTGTCTGGAAGAGACACAGAGGCCAGAGGAGGGAGTGTCAGTTTGGAGCTGGCTGGGGAAATGGGGAGAGACTCAGCACTTGGTTCTGGGCTCCCCACCCCGCAAGATGGACCTGACCGAGGGGTTCTGTTTTCTGTACCAACAAGCTCTGTTTAAACTGTGTTCCCATAATCTAATAAACCTTCTGTTTTACAGTCTGGCTGAGAGTCATATCTGACTGCGGAGTTGGGGTGCAGGGACCTCTGGCTGCCCCAGGACCCCGCCTGGGCGGACTCACTGCGGAAAGTGCATGGTGTGGAAGGGCATGCTGAATGCTCTGAGGTCAGACCCAGGAAGGTGTAAGCTTCTTGCCCTGGAGACAGTCTGCTCAGAGAGGAGGCTCCCCCAGAGTCCTGACTGGCTTTGAAGGAGTGGTTCCAGAGCATCCCAGCATCTCCTTCCACCCCATGCACTTCTCAGAAGTCCACACAGGCACTAACACTCCCTCCTCTGGCCTTTGTCAAGAAGGCTAACAGCATTTTGGGCTGTATAAGTAGGGGCATTGCCAGCAGATCGAGGGACATGATCATTCTCCTCTATTCAACATTGGTGAGGCCTCATCTATAGTACTACGTGCAGTTTTGGGCCCCACATTGCAAGAAGGATGTGGAAAAATTGGAAAATCCAGTGGAGGGCAACACAAATGATTAGGGGGCTGGAGCACATGACTTCTGAGGAGAGGCTGAGGGAACTGGGATGGTTTAGTCTGCAGAAGAGAAGAATAAGGGAGGATTTGATAGCTGCTTTCAACTACCTGATAGGGGGTTACAAAGAGGATGGATCTAGACTGTTCTCAGTGGTAGCAGAGGACAGAACAAGGAGTAATGATCTCAAGTTGCAGTGGGGGAGGTTTAGGTTGGATATTAAGAGAAACTTTTTCACTAGGAGGGTGGTGAAACACTGGAATGGGTTACCTAGGGAGGTGGTGGAATCTCCTTCCTTAGAGGTTTTTAAGGCCCGGCTTGACAAAGCCCTGGCTGGGATGATTTAGTTGGGAATTGGTCCTGCTTTGAGCATGAGGTTGGACCTTATGACCTCCTGAGGCCCCTTCCAACCCTGATATTCTATGATACTCTAAACTGACCACCAAATTTAAGTTGCATGTTTTTCCGGTCAGGTGAGGACTCTGGGGCAGGGCTGGGGATAAGGAACTTGGGGTGCAGACAGGCTGCCCCAGGGCTAGGGCCAAAGAGGACTCCCCTCCACCGTCCCTGGCAGCAGCAAGCTCCAGGGGAGGGACCCCTCCTCTCCCCCGCAGTTCACTGCACATGCTCCTAGGGTCCCTCTCAGGTCCAGAAAGCCCACTCAGCTCCCCTAGGGTGGGTACCGAGGGGGGAGGTTGCCATCACGTATGGCCTCCCCTGCTGCCACCCCTCACCATAGCCTCACTGGGGATGGGGCTGCCCCTTGCCCAGCATGGTGCAGGAGTGGGGACTGCAGGGTGGTAGCTGGGAAGGGGCACAGTATCACAAAATTCACCTAAGCCCCAGCTGCACAGGTCTAGGAAGCTCCCCTCCCCAGTGGTGTAGCCAGGTTCTAACATCAGGGGGAGCAAACATAGCCAATTACTAAAAAAGATGCCAGCCAACATATCCAATTACTAATCAGGTAGTTCTATAACAGGCTGCCTGACCCCATCACCCCCTGAAGCACAAGGTAGGGGTAGGCACCAGCATGTTGTGCAACAAACACTTGACAAAATTACTGGACTTAGTGATGGACAATGCGGGCAGGTGGGTATTATGTCATTCAATCATTTAACCCATAAAATTGCACACATTTTGCCTCAGTGAAATTAAATATCCAGAGAATTACTGGGCCTGTGATGATGATGATGACCAGGGCTTGCTCACCTGTGGCTCCCCCTCCCTGTGCACAGCCAGGCAGGTCTGCATCTGCAGGCAGGCACCCTGCCTCAGGTGCAGCTCCCATGGGCCCTGCTAGCTACTAGACTGGGAGCCTCCCGGCCAATGGAATGGGCTGGGCTCGGGGGCGGAAGGCAAAGGGGGAGATTGTAGGGAGCTTTGGAGGAGGGGAGGCAGTGGGGGAGGGGAGTGGGCTGGCACAAAGGGGAGGGCTCTTTGGAGAGGAGTGACAGGGGCACAGGGGTCATTGGGAGTCTCTCGAGGGGGCAGAGGGTTGTGTGGGTCTCTGTGGGGCAGGGGGCTGTGATGGGCGGAGCCAGCTGCAACCTGGGTCTGCTCTGCGGGGGGTGTTGCTATAGTCCCCTCAGGAAGCCCCGCCCCCATCCTGTGTATTTTATACCAGCCCCGGGGTGCCCATTGCTGCTCCTTTCCCCGCCCACGGCTCCATCTGTCTGTCCCCACAACCCCCTGGCTGTGTCTTTGTGTCGGTCTGTCCCACAACCCCCGGCTGTGTGTGTCTGGCTGCCCCCACCACCCCCGGCTGTGTGTGTCTGTCCCCCTTCCCCCCCGCTGTGTGTGTCTGTCCCACAACCCCCTGGCTGTGTCCTTGTCTGTCTGTCCCACAACCCCCGGCTGTGTCTGGCTGGCTGGCTGCCCCCCACTGTGTGTGTCTGTCCCACAACCCCCAACCCCCTGGCTGTGTCTGTCTGTCTGACCCCCGCTGTGTGTGTCTGTCCCACAACCCCCAAGCTGTGTGTGTTTGTCCCCACCAACCCCCCCTCCCCGGCTGTGTGTGTGTGTGTGTCTGGCTGCCCCCACAGCTCACAGGCTGTGTCTGTCTGTCTGTCTGTCCCCCCTCCCCCTGTGTGTGTCTGTCCCACAACCCCCTGGCTGTGTGTGTTTGTCCCCACCAACCCCCCCTCCCCGGCTGTGTGTGTCTGGCTGCCCACAGCTCACCGTCTGTGTCTGTCTGCTGCTCACAATGCCCAGGGCTCAGCCGCTGCCTGTGGCTCGCTCCCCCTCCCTGCTGTGGAGGCGCGGCCAGGCAGCTCCGGCACCGTCCCCGGCAGCTCCCATTGGCTGGGAGTCCAGTCGCTCCTGAGGCCCCTCCCGGGAGCTGCCGCTGCGGTGAGTGAGAGCGCCGGGTGTTGCAACGCGGGGACCCCCAGCACAGGGCCTGGGGCCCAAACATTGGTGGGGCTGAGCCCAGCTCCTGGATTATTGGTGGGGCCTGGGCCCCACGGGCCCATATAACTCGCCACCCCTGACCCTTTGTACTGTACCGGGAGGGGGAGGGAGCCCCAGCCAGCAAGCCAGAATCTTTAGCCAGGTTCTGTGAATATTAACCTGACCCTGAATAAGGAATAAATCATGCATGATATAGTATGTTAACATGTTATTCTAATTTTGCCTTAATACAAGTTTCCAAATAAATCCAGGTAACTATTTTGGAGGGGGTTCCCAGAAGTTTTGTTCTTCTCATGGAGTAGTTGTCTGTGCCCTTTTTCAAATGCGACACTGATGATATGGCTTCTGTAGTGATGAAACACAATAGTTGTACACAACTATGTGTTAGAAAGCAATGGAAATGCTGGGAATCAGAGCTCCTGAAATCTACTCCTGGATTTGGGAGGGAAGGATTTAGAGCAACAGTTACAGACAAGATACCCAACTATATAGATTTGGATTGATCCATTCTGAAAGCCAATGTGGCTAAGTGCAGAGATTTTGTTCTACCATCTTAGGGTACGTCCATACTTACGGCCGGGTCGACGGGTAGCGTTCGACTTCTCGGAGTTCGAACTATCGCGTCTAATCTAGACGCGATAGTTCGAACTCTGAACGCGCTCCCGTCGACTCTGGAACTCCACCACCGCGAACGGCGGTGGCGGAGTCGACAGGGGGAGCCGCGGACTTCGATCCCGCGGCGTCTGGACAGGTAAGAAGTTTGAACTAAGGTAGTTCGACTTCAGCTACGCTATTCGCGTAGCTGAAGTCGCGTACCTTAGTTCGACCCCCCACCCTAGTGTAGACCAGGCCTTAGAAACATTGTTTCTTGTCCCACTTCTTTCTGAAGTGAGCTCAGGTAACCACTGTGCTACTTGATCTGTAATATGGTGTGAATGGTACTTGTTTGACTCCTATGATAGGGCTATAGAGGTTTCTGTTTTTCCAGTTTTCTTCTTAAACTGGTCTATTAAATTCACCTACAGATAAAATACCCTTAGAACAGATTTTATGGCCACCTGACACCCATTTAGTTTGCGTCTGTGTGATGGTCTGGTCTGGTGAGGTCTCCATACAATCACAGCATATAGCAGCATGTACTTATTTTTTTGATGAGTTGAATAAAGTGGTTATTTTGAGATGTTTGGGACCCTAGGGCTTTGTCTACATGAACACTGAGTTTGCTGCAAGCCAGGGAGTGAATCATGCCAGCCTGCCATGCATTAAATGGCCATGTAAACTCTGCTGCCATGCACCGCAAGTCCCTTAGTGTGCTTCTCTCTGCCCCACTTTGAAATGGGAGTAGATCAAAGTGCACTAAAGAACTGTTAGTGCATGTCAGCAGGGTCTGCATGGACACTTAGGCTACATCAATACCATTAGCTAAGGGCGATTCCCAGCTCTTGCAGGAATACTCACACTAGCTCTCACTAGGCTAGTGTGCTAAAAAATAGTAGCCTAGCTGCAGTAGCATGAGCCGGGCAAGCGACACATGCTATAGCCATGCTGAGTATGTACCCACAGGGTTCAGGAGGGTATGTATTTGGCATGGCTAACCCTACGCTACTATTGGTAGCACATTAGATCAATGAGAGCTAGTGCGAGTGTGTCTACGCAAGCTGGGAATCACACCCATAGCTCATTGTGTCAATGTATCCTTACTGCGTGGCAAGCAACCATGGGGTAGATTCACATGCCAGCTTGCTGCAGACTGAGCGTTTGTGTAAACAAGCCCTTCCATCAGGAAGGGGGAAATGTTGAGAAATGCCCAAGCGTCTGAGGAGTCTGAGTGCCAAAGGGCTTTGGGGCAGACTTTCAAGGGAATCTAAAGAGGCAGACACCTAACGCAATTTTCATAAGCATGAGGATCTAGATTCACTACAGCACTTAGATGCCTAAATGCCCCTTTAGGCACCCAAGTCCAACATTTAAGCACCACTGACCTTCTCAAAACCCCCAGACAGCTACCACCTCGCCTTGTAGGTGTCTAAAGACCAAATTTCTGCCAGTAAAATCTCCTAAGTGCCTAAATTTCTGCCAGTCACATACCCATTGATACTTAAGACCTGGCACCATCGAGCTGCTCAGCATGGTAGCTCACTCCCGTGTCCTGGCAAGATTCTCAGACTAGACTTTGCCTCGCCTATCAGGCTCTGCAGGCGAGATACCTCAGTGATTATTAAGCTTTTCTATACCCGTATGCCCTTCTTTGAGGCTATCAGGACATCCATGTGACTGGAAAGCCATGTAGCAATATGGGAACGACAAGTGATTGTGAGCCCTCCAGCTTGAGTAGCCATGCTGTGTACACAACGTGAGGCAGTTTATTACAGGTCATGTGCCGGTGTTGTGAAAGGCACAGAAAGAAAGCCTTAGCCTCCAAGAGCAAAAAGGACAGTGCACGTGTATCACTGAACTGACGGTTGCCCTTTCACTGCAAGGGATGGACCAGAGTTGTTCTGCCTGAGGGCAATGCCAGACCAGCCATATACTAATACTAATCCGTATGAGCACTAGAGCTGGTTGGGAATTTTCTGTTGCGATGATTTTCTGATGGGAATAATCCTGTTTTGCAAAACCAACATTTTCTGAGGTAAAATTTCAATTTTGTTGAAAAAAGTTTGGTTTCCTGTTGGAAAAATCAAATGACGGCTCCTCAACTGCCTGTCTACAAGCCTGTTGACAATTTCACTGTCACCTGCCAGGAGAAAAAGACTTCCAGGCGGGCAGCCAGCAAACTGAAACATTCACTCTCAGTTACCCAGGGATAGGGTGTTCATTCCACACTGGCTATGAGAGGGTTAATGTAGATTGCGTGGGGGAGGGGGAAGGGGGTAATTAGCCTGACAGCCCATAATTGAGAGGACTCAGGTGGCTAAGCAATCCCCTGACTCATGGAGGGAGCCCAGCTGAGGAGGAAGGAGAGGGGCTGGGTGTATTGGGAATTGGACACACAGGGGGCTGCTGGGAAAGTCTTCAGTCATTTACTGGGAGAAGTGTTTGGTAGTTACAGAGAGAGGTCGCCTAGAGTTACTCCTTGGGAGGGGGGACCTGGGAGGCTGGCAAACCTGGGGGGAGAGTGCTAGATGGTAAGAAAAGGGCTCAGAAAAAGGTGGAATGATCTAGAAGGGAAGAGCCTTTAGCTGCTGACTAGAACAGGGGTTCTCAGACTTTTGTACTGGGGACCCCTTTCACATAGCAAGCCTCTGAGTGTGATACGCCCCTTTATACATTACAAACACTTTTTAATATATTTAACACCATTATAAATGCTAGAGGCAAAGCAGAGGTTGGGGTGGAGCCTGACAGCTCGTGACCCCTCCCCATGTAACAACCTCATGACCCCCTGAGGGGTCCTGACCCCTAATTTGAGAACCCCTGCACTAGAAGGTCCCTGAGCCAGAACAGGGAGTTGAGGGTGGGCCCTATGGGGGACAGGGCACTATGGGGCAGTGAATGGCAATGAGGTAGTGAATGTAAAGACTTCCTAAGATTGCTGAAGAGACTTTGATATCCCAGAAGGGGGACCGGCCTGGAGGGCTGAGTTGCAAAGAGACCATAGCAGCTCATGGAGCGAGGGAGGGGCTGCAGTCTTAGAGGGTGAGGCGGAGAGATGGCATGCAACTGCAGGAAACGGGCATTTGACCTTGCAAAGCTAATCCCCGGAACAGCTAGGAGGAGGTGCCAGCCAATGGTGAGTAGAGCACCCTGTGGCATACAATGAAACAGGAGTTTTCTGGAAATCCCTTCCCATTAAATATATTCATGTTTTTACTCTGTTCCCATTAGGAATGATGTTTTTTCCTTTCAAAATGTTTGTTTGTTTGGGTTTGTGGTCCCGTCCCCCCCCCCGATTTCCAGGCCAGCTGCAGTTTGTATGGTTGGGTTGGTAGGCACAAACAGACGGTAAGGGTTGTACTACTTTCTCTATAGTACTGGCTCCTATCATTTTTCCTCATTTAGATCTCATTTACGCTCTCAAGACCAGAAATCTCAGCATCAGCTTTGCTATAAAGCAGTTTGTTTTCCCTCCCATCTCCCTCTCTGGGGTGCCATGCGGCTCAGGGCTTGTCTACATGACCACGCTCTGCTTAATGACCAAAAGCTGACCACGTTCTGCCTAACTTGTGATATCTGCTGCGAGTGCAGCGCCAGACAGTAACGAATGCAGCTCACCATTGTGAGTCACTGCAAACAGGAATAGCATCTGTGTGTACTACAGCCAGAAGGTTTGTAAGCAGTGCCTTACTGGAGACATAACAGGCTGCCTCTCAACAGAGAGAGAGGCTAGTGAAGTGTCAGGAGAAAAGAGAACACTGAAACGAGGAAAAAACAAATAAAGTAGGTGGAAGGAACGAGAGGTCACTTTCCTGTTTTTCTTCTGTTCTGTTCTGTTCGTGACTCACGTAAGCAAAAGAGTAACTGGTTTTGGTACAGCTGGTTTTGCTGTTGCTGTCCTTTTCTCTCGTTCCCCTCCCTGTGATGAATATGTTCAGATTGTGTGCCAAAAATAAAAATCAGCTTTCAGGCTCCTGTAAGTAGGGGTCAAGCTAACATCTGCTTTTCCTATTCTATTTTGCACTTACCAGTATAATAACCATGCAGAGATTTCAGCTGCTTTTGAAATAACTTAAGCAACTCAGAAGCCCAGCCCTGAATCAGTTCATTCGGCTGTAGCTTGTCATTATAGGTTGTTGGGGTTTTTTGGTGGGTGTTTTTTTTTTCTTTTTCTGCTGCAGCTAGGCAGAATATCCTTGGAATTTAACAGTGGGCTAGATTGTGGCTTGGCCTATGGAAAGTAAATGTCCCCAATACCCCTGCATAGGCTTCCTAGACCTGGGGGCTGGGAATGCAGGAGTTAAGCGAGTGAGGTGTGCCTGCACTCTGGGAGTGGAGTAGAATGGGCAGAGCCTTGTCTCTACCCCTCCCAATGCATTGGTACAGCTGAGCTGGTGGCAGGGATATTGTAGCTTTCTGTCTATCTAGGCCAGCATCAAATTACCAGCCTCCCCACCCAGAGCAAGGGGATTGTGCTGCAAGAGGATCTGTCTGATGCACAACACCTCCCGGGGCTACTCTTGGGGAGGTGCTGCTTGCATGGTGCCTCTTGTTCAAGGCTGTGCCTAAAGCACTGTGTGAGCGTGGGTTACGTGCTTGCACTGGCAAGGGAAGCTTGCTCTGAGCTTCAAAGGTCCACCACGGCTGAAATCCCAATACCTGCCACCACTGCTGATGATGTGATGTCTCTGCGTGAGTATCAAAACTCTGCTGCTTGAGCGGTGAGGCCAGGTCTATTAGCTCATAGCCAGTCGCCAACTCATTAACCGACATGCCATCCAGTCACTGGAGGAGAGCAGAGTGCCACACTGGAGGTTACACAACTCTTGTGCAACGTGTGGCACAAAAGCAACATGTGTTCAGCGTATGCTTTGTGGCAGGCACTATGGAAACTGTTCTATACAAGTAACCATGGTGGGCATCGGTCTAGAAATAGGGGTGAGGAGGTGTGGATAAAATTAGAACTGGCCTGAACTTTTGCCTGTCACTCAAATTGAACTTGAATCTAGCACTTTCTGTGGCTCATTGAGGATCAATGATTCCCCCCCCCCTTCCATGTGCCTCGGCGCTACTTGTTTCTATGGCCAAATGTTGGATGGGCTGAAAATAATGAGAAGCTTTTCTTGCAGTAGCATTTCTGACCTGATTTAGGATTAGAAATTTCTGAGAGCCTGTCCTCATGGGAATTCCACTCTAATCTGCATGCCAAAGAGGGCTATAGTCAGATAAACAAATGACTTTCTGGTTGCTTTAATATTCTGAAGTAAATGGTAAACAATACTAATCTTCTAACGTACTATTATTTTAGCTCTCGTAAGGGATATTTGCCTCATGTTGAAACCAGCAGACGTTATGAGTTTGAAAGTTCAACACCACCTCCTGAGTTGGGTTTGTATCCCACGTAGGAAAGGGAATGCAAAATATAGGCCCAGAGAAGGGGCAGTGTGAAAAGTGGAGACCAGAGACTTGAGTCACTCCTGAGCAGGAGGATCCTAAGCGCTGACTCCATGAGTGCGCTGGGGCTGGAACACCCCACAGGGAAAAGTAGCGGGTGCTCAGCAACCCTGTGGATCAGCATCTCCCCCTCCCCCCCAGTGCCTCCCATCCACCACAATCAGCCATTTGGTGGCGCACAGGAGGTGCTGGGGGGTGGGGGCAGAGTGGGGGTGGGAATAGGGGAGGCAGAGTGGGAAGAGATGGGAATGGGGGGGTGGAGTGGGGGCGGGGTGGGGGTGGAGGTTTGGGGGAAGGGGTGGAGATGGGGCAGGGCCTGGGGCAGAGTGGGGGTTGAGCACCCCCTGGCACCGATGACAATTATGAAAACTTCCATGTAGGTCATACAAGAGTAAGCAGCTTCTTGAAAGTTCAGCCCCTTTATCCTGCCATACAGCTGCACATGGGCATACTGCAACCTGCTCCTGAATGAATATTACCCAGTATCTGAGGGGAGCAAAGATCACATTTGAAATTCTGACCCTCAGGAGTCTAGCACAGAGTAAGTGTCACCCTCATCCAGTCAGGCAAAGCGAAGCAACTGGTGTGCCTAATTGAAAGCTTGAATTTTGAATATTGAATACTCATGTGAGCTGCTAACCAAGAATTATTCACAAATTATTTGGTGAATGATTTTGAATAACAATTGAGGAAAAATTAAAAGAGAAATTAAAAGGAAAAATCACAACCCTCTTCATGGGTAGTTTATGAACAGAAAAAGACACATTCCCCAAATGAAGTTTTAAGTATGAATTATTCACCTAGTAACAGGCTGAATTAGTACCCGCTCTCCGGCAATCGGGCAGGTAAAGCAGTGAGGAAGCCCTAAGATCCCATGTAATGCGAACACAGCGTTGCTTTTTTAACTTATTTCTCACTTATCAGCTTTGCAGAAAAGAATATGAAATCTTTTCTCATTCTCTTCCAAAGTCATCTCATGAGGCCCAATCACGTTCAGTGAGGTCAACGGTGTCATTTTAAATCGGCAGCGATATGGGGTCAGACACAATCTGACAAGGTGTGTGTGTGTGTGTGTGTGTGTATTTTCCTTACCTGGTCATCAAATCAGCTGTTAAAAGTTTTAACATATCGCAGTGCAGCGTGATACATTCTGTTGGATGCCTCCTGACATATAGAATCTTTTAGATGGTGACTTCTTGTCCAGGTAAGAGAAAATAATAATAGTAATAAATACCACCATTACAGTAGAGATGAAAGGAAGCAAAGATTTGCCGAAAGTTAGAGTGGAAGCAAATAACTCAGATCTCGAAATAGCCAGTTAAATACTCTTCATTTTTCATAAGCTTTAATTTTTGTTTGCAAACAGACATATACATCTATTTGTTATGCGGGAATAGTGCCCATTGGCCCAATTGTGCTAGGCACATAGTAAGAGACAGTTCCTGCCCTGAGGATCTTGTAATCTAAGGTGCCAAACCAGCAAAGACTCAGACATGTAATTAACTTTGCACAGTTGAGTGGTTGCATATGCATAAGTCTTTCCAGCATCCATGCCTAAGAATGTGTTTTTTATTGAGCTGGATCTAAGATAAAGCTTAAGGTCTTTCTATTTCCTACTTCTAACCAGGTGCAATCTTTTATATTTCCCTCTCTGGAGAAGAGAACTAACTTACTTATCCATTCCTCTGGCAGCTTGGAATCCTACAAATTATGAGGCTGGTCATTTTTCCCCAGGTGCGTTACTAAATGTAGTGGGAATTACGCAACTATAAGAAGAAGAGGCCAACGGTCAATTTTTTCTATTGGTAAAACATGTACAATTCCCTTTGCAATAACAGATGTTGTGTGCACACAACCCAGGTCAGAAATGAAATTTAGACCCCTTAATCATGAGAATTTTTTGGGGAGAGGGGGGGAGGGAATGAAGGGGAATGTTGTTGGGTTTTGTTTTTATTTTACACATCACTCTATCAATGAATCCAAGGGCTTAATACGATTCAAACATGCATAAAGAGATCTTTCACAGCTCCATAAGATTGGATACAAAATGACAAGGGGTATAAACCCTCTTGCCAGTCACTAATGCTGTCTCTATGGTGCACAATTAAATAGGGTGACAGGCTAACCAGGATGCAAAGCCTGGGTGTGAGCATCCCCACTGCAGAGCCCTAATGGTGTTAATGTGTTCTCAGTGTTTCTGCATTCACCCATTTGTATTTAACGTTGTATTCCATGGTTCTATGTGCTGAGACGCTTCAGGATTCTTTCCCAGCCCCGGTGTGTTAATAATGGGAGACCTTGGCTGTCCTGTGCAGGGAATTGTGGGAAAGCTATTGGAGGATTACCAGCAATTAAATGACTTAGCCTACATTCTCACTGCAAACTGGGTGGGTTCTAGCCCAAGTTAAAGCAAAGTCTGGGTCCTAACCCACACCCAGAATTGCCCAGCTAGCATGGTCTTAAAACACTTCCAAACCCAGGTTAGAGGTTTTCGGTGTGGACAGTAGGGAGCTTTTGGCTAAAATAGATAAGAATGTGGGTTAACTGTGCAGTGTAGACATCCTAACCCTGGACATTTAGGATGAAACTTCCCCTGACAGAAGGATATTTCATTAGTTATCTGTTTTGGGGATTCCTGCACCTTCCTCTGAAGCATTGACTATGGGGCACTGTTGGGGACAGGATATTGGACTAGGTCAACAACTGATCAGATCTATTACAGCAATTCTTATGTTAAAAAAAAAAAGGTAGCACATTTCCTTACATATTCATTCTTCTAACCAGGGATCAGCTGTTCTAATCCTACCTTTTTCAGGTAAAAACATTCCATCATTGCCTCATTGTCACAGAGTGTGGGGGAGTCAGGGCCCTGCACCCCCCACTTCCTGCGATTCACCGTGACTCTCAGCCAGGCAGTAAAACAGAAGGTTTATTAAACAACAGGAACACGGTTCCAAGCAGGGCTTGTAGGTACAACCAGGATCCCCCAGCCAGGTCCCTCTGGGGGGCAAGGATCTTAGACCCCAGACTTGGGGTTCCCTGCCTCTTCCCAGCCGGCCCAAAACTGAAACCAAAAACCCCTCCAGTAGGCTCTATCCCACCTTCTCTCCCCCACTCCCTTTGTCCAGCCTGCCGACTCACCCCACCCCTCTTCCTGGCTCAAGTACCGTCCCTCACCTAAAGTCATCCCCTGCTCTCCCATCCCCCGTGCAGACAATCCCAGTAAAACTAAACGACATCCCCAGGTCAATCCACCCTGCTCCCTACTGCATCACATTGACTATAAACATGCAATTTCTTTGACCAGTAGCAATGGTTGACTTTCCAAAGCAAGCTTCTTGCTACATTTTTCTGTTCCAGCACTGTAGATCTTACTGCATGACTATTGATTTTTTTTTTAACGGTTACTGAACTGCTGCGTTTACTGACATATTCAGTCTTTTATCATATTCAATAGCTCAAGTAAAATCTTCTCCATTCCTTCATGGCTTCTGCAAATCAAATTTATTTTGCTGTTGAAAATGTCAGCAGAATCCAAGCAAAACAGAGATTTTTCTCCATCTCACTGCAATAGCTGATTTAGGCCAAAGCTTTTAAAAAAACAGGAGCCCAAATTTAGGCTCCTAAATTCTTATTTAGGCATCAAAGTAAGAGGCCTGATTTTCAAACATGCTGAGCATGTAGTAGTTCCTAATGATTGCAATCTGCAGTTATCTGAAATGTATGCAAAAGATGGACTTCTCAAGCTTGTTAACCACAGCTTTGCCTGGGCTTATTCCTATGCACTAGAAGAAAGAGAAATAAACACTAATAAGAATTCCTAGCTCTTATCATCCAAAGATCTCAAAGCACTTTACAGATGGGAAACTGAGGCACAGAGGGGCAATGACTTGCCCAAGATTATGCAGCAGGCAAGTGGTAGAGTTGGAAAAAATCCAGTTCTCAGAGCGCCGATCTATTAAACCACACGACCTCCCTTGTTAGGGTTAAATTTGCTTCTGGCATAATTCTGTTGACTATAATGTAGTTATGTCCGCAGAGAAACTAGTCCTAGGTTTCTCTTGTACACTCAGTATCAATGCACAGGGTCATTAGGAATTAGCTGGAGGTGTATGTGCATCCACGGAGAAGAGTAGACACTGAAGAAAATGCACAAGAGGACAAATCCTGTCCTCCATTAGATCTGTGCAATCCATTGACTTCAGTGAGATGCCCAAATAGGATTTAGGGACTGATTCAATAGCCATCAAAGTTCTTCCATTCACATAAGTGGGAATTGAGTCAGGCCCTTAAGGCAGAATTTGGTCCACAGGGAGCTCACAGCAGGTTCTAGAGGTAGAAGGGGCTGTACATTGGAACCAATTATGGTGAACTCTGAGACAGTGCAAGTGTTTAGAGAGGAGTATAATGAGTCCCAGTTGCACTGCACTCTGCAAATGTCTGTTCTGGCTCAATAGTGACCATCTACCTATCGAGCCCTGTTTGGCTCCCCTTTGGGTGCAAAATATGAAGACTATAGAACTCATTGTGTTTCCCTAATCTTTGCTGATTATATTTTAGGAGTGAACGCACAAACTGTAGCACAACTAAGTCAGTGCTGACCATAAATCCAGCTTCTGCAGAACTGCATTATTAGGTTTGGCAAAATTCAGGGTTTTTTTTATTTTATGATTTTGACAGCTAATATCCATGTTTGTTTTAAAGCATTTTTTTCATTTTTATCCATATTTACAGTTGCAGGAAATTATGGGGAAGACAGACAATGGGCGGGGGGGAGAACCTCAGTTATTTAATGAGTAGATGTTGAGATTCAAAATATTGAAGCTTTATAATCGTTCAAGCCAATCGTCAACATCCCATGTCAAAATATTCATTTGGTTTAAGGCTGTTTACTTTGTATAAGTTCTCAAGCAGCATTTTTCTTTGTCTATTGATTTCTGTTTTCAATGGAAATATTTTTGTGTACAGTGAAATTGATGTCAGATCTAATCCTTTCCAGCCTAATTGTTGTCCTTGGACCCATTGATTAAGTTTCAAAGCAGGACCACTAATGAAATACAGCCATGCAACTGAGGAAGACTATTGAGGGCCACAGTCCTCTTTGACACACACTCTCATTGAGGTCAATAGAGGTTCATTCGGACAAAATTCTGGTGAAATTCATTCATCGCCCTATAGGGACTGACAGCTCTGGGTTCCTAGCACTCTGACCCAGCACTTGCACTAGCTTTTTTTCCCCCACTGGAGTGGATTTAATTGGGGGATGGCCATTCAATGACTTAATTACACTAAGAAGCTCAGCCTTCTGCCTATGTGCAACATGCATCAGGCGGCACATGACCAGGATTCATCACGGAATGTGGTCTGCTGGTTGGATCATTCCCTTCCCTGGCTAATGAGAGCAGTCAACTCATCAGCTGGGAACAGCTAAAGGAGAGGAAGGATGCACAAAGGGAGAGGCTGACCGAGGCCAAGAGATATTGGATCTTAGGATAAGGAGAGCTTTGTCCTCTCCCTCCCTGGAGAGTGATCTAAGGGGGAAGTTTATGTTCAATTGTATGTTCCTGTACTGTTGGATGGGCCCCAGTAAACAACACACTGGTGCTTATAAATTTGGAAATGTTCAGCCTGTTTGGTGATTCAAAGGGCAGGGAAGGGGCTGATAGGCAGCTCTCAGATGTAGCAAAACTCATACTGTTCTGATGGATGAGGGTGGAAGTACATGGAGCAGGTGTGAAGCAATGTTCCACACTACCTGTGTTCAGTGAAGCTGGGGTTCTGCACCACGAGGCCCAAGGGACAAGAGGGGGTGTGGTCAGCAGGTCCCTGTGCACAAGTTTGGCCAATGCTTTATGGGCTGCGCAGGTGCTCCGTCCCCCTATACCATCTCAGACTGGAGACGAGCCACAGAAGGCTTGCAGGGCAGTGCTGTATCTAGCCCAGGATTCTGAGAATATGAAATTCACTTCCTACACTCTCAGCGAAGCGCTCTATACAAACCTCATTTAGCCTTGAGGTGGGCAGTGGTGAATTTCACCCAAGTTCAATCTACTTTCTTAAAACAAGAAACCCAATGTCCTCACCTAGTGTTTTAAAATTCCATGTGATCCTTGCAGATTGCTTATCGATTAATGATGATAAATGTTTCGGCAGTCCTTTCAGCTAGGCAGGGCTATGCTGATCAATCCACACCTTCTACTTGTTAGCTTCCTTCCTTATGTAGCAGACAGTTTATCTTTAAGTTACATTTTATCCTCCCCAGTATCTTTCTCCTGATGCTCAGGCCTTCAGTAAACACCTGAGTTCTCTCCTTTGAAAGATCAGTTGGCTCCGGTGGCAGAGGATTCTTTAGCCTGTCTTCTCATTACTTTATTCAACCTCTTTACTGTCCAAAGATCTTGATCATCTGCATATACCACAATTTTTCATAAGCATTTTAATATCAAAGCAAGCAAATTATGGTGAGTGACTACACTCTAACTTTAATGATAGACATGACTGACACTTTACCATCAAAAATATATATATATATTTTATAATGAATAATTTTTTTTGGTGAGGTATCAGAGTCATGTAGTAAACATGTCTATAAAGATTTGTCCCATATTATAGTGCTTTATCTGAGATAATCCTGAGCTACTCAGCTCAAAAAATGTTTCCATTTCTGAAACTTCTTGCCAAGATACCAGCTGTGAATACTAAAAGGGATTGGGAGTAAGAAAAAAATCTTCAAATATTGTGTTGAGTTGGAGATTTAACCTAGCAATATCACTGAATCCCTTTACTTGCTCACAACCTCATTTTATTTATATTAAAGGATTCTTGGCTGCATTTTAATTGTGTACATGAAATTATTGATATTTAGCAATTGTTTCTGTCACCTTCCACCTCAATCAGCATTACAACACAGCTTGAATTAACTTGGCAATAATTTCTTGGCTAATACTTCTTATCTCCTGAGAGGCTGATACAACTAGCAAACCGTGGATCAAAAAATGTTCTGTTCTTTTTCTAGACTCCATGTCGTCGTCTTATGAAATGGCTTTCATTTCATCTGTCATAATGAAAGGATGGCTTCTGAATGTTCTGAGCGCCAGCATTTGTTCTTTTAGTTTAAAAAGCATGTGGTGTGTGATTGCTAATTAGGGATGAGAGATGTATAAGAGGCACAGTAGTTGTGACCAACCCCAAAAGGTTCATATTTATCCAAGTCTTCCTGCTTCCCCATTTCAGGTATTGTATTGATGCTGAAACATCCTGAGCATCCTTGAAAATAGAGAACCCCATGCCTGTGTAACCCACTGGGCAGTGTGTGTGCCCAATCCATAGAAAAATATGGGTCAGTTACGGCTTTCCGAGCTCTTTAGCTCAAACTGTAAAAGCTCATGCTTTCCACTTGTAGGTCCCCAGTTCAATCACATGTGCATTAGCTAAGAGGATAGCTGATGCACACTTTTCCCCAGGCACCAGTAAGGTACTTTCCACATACTCTGCACCATCTTGGGATTTGCTTTTATTTTCTTACAAATAAGAAAGAGCTTTGTTTGTCCCTTTGTCACAGAGCCACTCAGATTGTGTAACCCTGAGATGGAGTCAAAGAAAGCCACCTGGTCTGCACGCTGGGGTGGAAGTCGAAAGAATAGTTCTGACACCTCTCTTGCATGGTCCTAAAGTCTGATACTAGTTAGTCCTTAACTCCCAAAGGGAGGACGTGTTTGGCACTTCATTGAATTTTCTCATTGTCTTACAAGATGGGACCCCGACCTAAATCTAGGTGCTGCACTAGTACTAATCAGTAATGAGCCCAAGATCTCTGCGGGAAAAACTTGGATTTTGAGATGGTTGTGATCCAACTGTCACAGCAGCCTCAACTTTATAATTGGGCTGCTCTGAACACCCCCTGACTGTGGGATATTCAAAACCTACATTTCCCCTATTGGTACCATCTCTTCTAATTAGTAATACTGAAAGTGAAATCCTGGCCTCCTTGGCATTAAGTTATTGAGTCCAGCCCCCTGCCTTCACTAGCAGGACCAATTTTTGCGCTGGATCCCTAAGCGGCCCCCTCAAGGATTGAACTCATAACCCTGGGTTTAGCAGGCCAATGCTCAAACCACTGAGCTATCCCTCCCCCTTAAAACAGGTTTTCACCCTCAAACTTTCACCAGTTTTGAGGTCTTGGCTACCTGAGACAGGGGCGGCTCCAGGCACCAGCACGCCAAGTGCGTGCCTGGGGCGGCAAGCCACAGGGGGCGCTCTGTCGGTCACCGTGAGGGCGGCAGGCAGGTTGCCTTCGGCGGCATGCCTGCGGAAGGTCCACTGGTCCCGTGGCTTCGGCGGACCTCCCGCAGGCTGCTGCCGAATCCGCGGGACCGGGGACCTCCCGCAGGCAAGCCGCCGAAGACAGCCAGCCAGCCTGCCGTGCTTGGGGTGGCAAAATACCTAGAGCCGCCCCTGACCTGAGATACTATTTAGCTGGGATCAGGAGGGGCATTGCAAACAGATTTTCCCCACCCCTTCACTCAGTTTAAATGGGAAGGTGCACACACAAAGATTAACACCATAATTTGTTCCCTGGCTTGTTTTGCCAGAGCCTGGATTTGAGGGTTAGCCTGTGCAGAGCTGGGAATAGAATCTTACCGGCATGTCACTGCCCTATCCATTGTACCATACTGCCTCATGGTATGACCTCCCTGAGCTTATCTACATGACCCTTACCCTGTGCAGATTTAAATCCCCTCTAACAACCCACTTCTAACCTGCTACTCACAGCAACTAAAACTGAGTTGCAAATAAAATATCTATTTCCTTTCCACTAACATCTGTCCATAGACAGTGAGTTCCTTGAAACACAGATAATTGTGGAGTGTATGGAAAGCATCTGGCCCATACTGAGCACTAATGTAAAGAAATTATACACAATATGTATCAGTGTAACAATAGGCTGGCAACACACTTCTAAACTCTCTCTAATAGACTCTTCTACCTATATAAAGGCAGGAAGTAAGGGCTGAATGGCAAATCCCCGGCTTTGTTTAGTGACTCTCTGTTGTAGTAGTTACAAACTGGGTTTTTTTGTAATTAATACAATAATTGCATTGTATGCTGGAATTCCCCACTTACCATTGATTTAATTGCATGGTTGGGGGCATGTAAATTGTTTATTGACATTGTTTAACTCTCATGCTGGGGTTAAACAAATCTTCAAGTTGAGCTGCATCACAGAGTGAGGTCTCTGAGGGTCTTGCACTCCGATAGTGAAAAGAGGCTCCCAGTTCTTACTTTAACAGCAGGGTCATCTCCTATGTTTGTTTATGACTCTACTTAATAGGCATCCTACAGGTCCATAATAAATATCCAGTACAGATAATCAGTATCGAATGCGGTGTGTGTCTCACATCCATCTAATGTTTGATCAATGCAACATGTGACTCTCCCTAGTTTAAGGGTAGAAGCACAGCACTTCAGGTTCAGTCTCCCTTAATGACCCACAATACCAGGTATTACATAATTGGGGGTGGGACTGGTAATTTTGATAACTGTGGCCATGGCATCCAATCTTCAAATAATTGTCCATCCCATTGTTGGTGATTCTTCAGCCCCATGCATTGTATAACTCAAGTGGACAGCAAACACAAGCTACATTTTAAGGCAGCTTTTAAATCTTTCTTGGCGATCCGGCATTTTTATTTCCTAGTATTTTGCCAACATTCCGCAGACAGATATTAGCACAGATGGCCATGCAGGGCCTGGTCCAAAGACCATTGAAGTACATGGAAAGATGCCCATTGACTTCAGTGAGCTTTGGTTCAGGACCATATTGCTAACGGTTTGAATGTCTCTTCAGAAATGGAGAAGACGCTCACTTGGAGAGAGGCACTGGGCCCATGGATATGAATATCTTCACGGCACTTACAAAAAAAACCCAACCTACTGCACTGTGCCAATTTAAGGATGCACAGCATGATTAAGCAGGGACAGTGTCTGGCTATCTCATGACTACGCTGTAGTCATTATTTAACCTTTTGCTGTTTTGAATGTCTCAGAAGGACCACTTCTTCTGGAAACTAACTTTCATATCACTAAATTCTCCTAACAAGTCTGCACCTTAAGAGGGACTGAAGAGCATCAATTCGTCCTGATTTTTAATAGTGTGGTACAGAAAGTCAATAACCTGTCAAGTGCTACTCACTGCATTCAACTAAAACAACTGCTTGAAGGCAATGTCAGTCATGTAACATTGAGATCTAAACAGACTTAAATATAATTCTTAATTGCACACACAAAATACACTTGGAGTAACCATGTTTCCAAGTCATAATCTGCAGAGGAAATTTAAGGGTGCATAGTCCTTGCACTGGCCTTCTGCACAAGATGAATACCACCTTCAGAAATAGAGCTGGTCAGGAATCTCCCAGCAGAATGACGTTCTGATGGAAAATGCAGTTTTTGCCAAATGGGAATTTTCTGTATCATTTCAACAAACGAAAATGAAACAAGGCGCAGGGACTATGCACCACTTAAGTCCAATTTTTAAAGCCTGTAATGGGATTTAAGTGGTATGCAGGCATTGTTCTATGCACAAGGGTGTATTTCACCCCACGTTAATTGAAACTGTGTTTGACAGGAAGAGGAGAGATTTTGAATCCTATAATTTCAACTGGAGAAAGTGTACTTCACTTCCTGCCATAAACTGTTCCGCTATGAGGCTGTGCACTGTCAGGAAAAGTCCTTATTCCTCCACATCAGTTCCAGGTAGTAAAATGATTCCTGTATAAAAATTGTTTATGAGCATCTTGGTTTTGGGAATGGTGAAATGGTTAGTTTTGAGCAAAAATGTCCAAACACAATATTTCAGCATTCCCATATAAGAAGATTTTTGGTTTTTTTTCCCTGAATTTATTTGGCAGAAAACTTTGGAAATTTCAACTTGGTCCCATTTATTAAATGAAAACAAATGTTGAAATGTTAGAATTTCCCACAGAATGGAAATTTTGATGTTTGCTTAGATCTGCTCAGAAAGTGGTCCTGCACAAGACCATTTGTCTTCACTCTATTGTACAAAGAAAGGTCTGGTTTAAAGTTAACAGACTGGCCTATAGTCAATATAACTCTTCATTTCCCCTTCTAATTGAAAAGTGAGATGAACAGACATGCTCAGGGTTTAGCTGATTGCCATATTTGGGGCCGGGAAGGAATTTTCCTCCAGGGCAGATTGGCAGAGGCCCTGGGGGGGTTTTGCCTTCCTCTGCAGCATGGGGCACGGGTCACTTGCTGGAGGATTCTCTGCACCTTGAAGTCTTTAAACCACAATTTGAGGACTTCAGTAGCTCAGACATAGGTTAGGGGTTTGATACAGGAGTGTGTGGGTGAGATTCTGTGGCCTGCATTGTGAGGAGGTCAGACTAGATGATCATAATGGTCCCTTCTGACCTTAAAGTCTATGAGTCATTCACAAAACCACTAAATATTTGCATGGGGGAGATAGCCTTTTAAATAGTAATATTGCTTGTTTATTTTATGTCAACAATCCAGTAAGCCTAATATTAGTGTAAGGAACATGTCAGAGTACAAGCTGTTGAGTTCACTTGTAGCTGTAATTCCAGCAGCTTTGCCTCACTGTTTTTTTATTTTCCCAAGAGATTAATTAAAATTAAGATTGACTATTCCAAATGACAGGCAGCACTCCATGGTGGCACACCTATTGAGTACCTGATATGTTCTACTGATGTCAAGAATGTTTTCTGAGCCTGTGGTTTAGCAGCAGGAATCTACAGGGAGTCTAATTATAATTCCTTTGGTAATTAAAACAACAGATGTTATAATTAAAAGACTCCTCATTAAATCACTAATAACTGAAGCTTAAGGTGGGTTTTTAGTGAATGACTGCAATGAATGACTCCAAGCAAAAAATGCATGTGGGGGAGGAGAAAATGATTCTCTAGGGATTTTGTTTAAATCCCCCAATGCACTTCTTGAAGGCACACCATTGAAAAATCAGATGGGGAATGTTATACTTGGACCCAGTAGAGAAGGAGATAGACACAGCTATTTGCTGCGTCAACTTTATTGTCCTGGCAACAGACAGAAGTGAGGCTCTGCAGTGCATACGGAGTGCCCACCCAACCATTTAAAGGGCAGGACATCACAGGGAATATTCAGGAAACAGTCTGATGCTGTGTATAAGAAAAGTGGCCATTTTTATCACTGTTACTTTGTACAAGATTTATGAAAATTGTGTATGTCATGTAAGGTATCAATAGAAGAGGCATGAATTGCTAAGCATGATAGTTCTGTTTATATTCATTATCTGTATATCTGAAATTATGAATAGTGGCTATGTACATGTATCTCAAACATGTTGTATGCCTGGGTGACACCCCCCAGGTAGATTTACGACAGGGCTAGATAGTTGTGTTAATGGCCCATTAGGACACTCAGTTCCATGTTTTACCAGTAACTTTCCATGTTCATGTGACCCTGGACTCTGTATTGGGCCAGTAACTTCCCATGCATCTGGGCTGGGCTATAAACTGCAATCTGTGACATCACTGCTTTACCTCATTCCTGCTCCAATTGTCTGGACTGTGGATTTAGAACTAAAATGAGTGTTTCAAACAATGGACTGAGGACCTTCCAAATCTTTTGAAAGCTACCAGAGAGACTTTTGCAAGCCAGCAGTCTATTCAGCACTGCTACAAACCTGATATAAGGACTTCATAATTGTGTGTGTGTGTTTGTTGTCTGCCTTGTTTCTTGCAGTCTGCTCTGAGTGTGGCATTCTCAATATGGCCCATCCTAGGCACCGGTCACAGAGCTTTTGCCCTTAGAAGGTTGCAGATACTTAGAAACAATCAAGAGGGGCCATTAACAACTTATTCCTTTCCCTAGGGAAGGGATGAATCATTACAGGACAGTCAACCCAACATGTCGTCGTCTTTTTTTAGGGGGGTGGTGAAATTTGCTCTTGGGCAAAGAGCACATATAGCTCCTGTTTGCTCTTTAGTACTGCATCCACTAGTCCTTAGACGAGGAATCAGAAGATCTGGGTTCTAATCCCAACTCCGCTACTCTAACTTCTGTGTGACCTAGGCCAAGTTATGTCACCTCTGTTTAGATTGGAAGCTTTCTAGAAGAGGAACTGTCTCTCTTTGTGTTCATCCAGCACCTAGCCCAGTGGGGCCCTGATCTCACACTAGCACCTAGAGTTCCAGAGAAATGCAAAGGGTAGATAATAAGCTTCAATTCAGCCCTATTTTGAGGGCTTAAGTGATGAGAGAGCTTGTGTGAGGACCTCAACCTGTCTGGAGAGCTGAAGTGTCTGACTTTTGGAGAGGAGAGCCTGGGGCTGTTTACACGAGGTGTATGGTAAGTATCACAACCCAGGAACCAACTGTTGAGAAGAAAACCCCTTTCTTACAAGAAACTAGCAGAGGGACTTGTAACTTGCTTTACACTGACCGAAACACAACATGAGTATTTGGGTGAGTGTATGGCTTTATCCCCGTTTTCTGGTGGCTTAGTCAGAACACCAACATGCTAGACTCTCCAGGGGCTGATAGAAAGTCTTCCATCATCATTTCTATCTTCTAATTAGTAACTGGCTACTAGCTCGTCTGAGTTACATTACAGACCTGGCACTGGGAGGGCTTGCAGAATATCTCCAAAAGGAGGACCCGAGAAGCCAACAGTCAGTGCCTTTCGTATAAAACTGTTGCGAGTCAGAATTGTGGCATACAGTAAATCACAAGAGCATCTGCCCAATTATTTAGCTTTTGGAGTTCCTCATAGTCCACCTAGTCTTGTCTAACCCTTAATTTGGGTCCTCAGCAAATGTTGCTCACTTCCTCTTCCAATTCTTCAGTGTATAATCTTTATTGAACCACTCTCATCCTTGTTCTGCTTCCTGGGACATGACTTTATCATCACTTGTCAGACCAATTATCATCTGTATCTACCTTATGCCGGATTTCAGTCCTCATACAAAAGAAAGTAGCATGTGAAGAATGCACTGAAATACCTCCTGACAACACTGCTGCTGAGAGCTTTCAGAGCAACTGTACCTACCATGTTAGGAACGCAAGCAGACTGAGAAATGAAGGAAAAGATTTTCCTGAGTCTCCAGCAGGGTATCTGCTCTGACACATGAGTTCAGGAATCATCTTTGGCATTCAGGCCCTAGGCAGAAACAGATGCGGAGTGGATCAATGAGAAGCTGCAATACAGTGCTTCTGTCTTCATTTACTGCTACTGAAAAGTGATCTTTTACCTGGGGAAGTAGAGTATGAGGAGGCAAACTCAGATAAATATATTGAACATCTGTAGGCTTATGCTGCCATGAATTGTAATGGGGATTCCAGTATAAATCAATATCTTCAGAAGTTTATCACTTGACCAAAAAAACCTAGCCTGGGACGACACAAGACTTGCATGGTCTTTTCCTAAACAAGGAATGAATTTTATATAACATTTCCAAATGACCTGGATGGCTAAGCATAACAGGAACTTGTAACTACCTTCTTCATCATTCATACTCTCATCCTTCCCTGCCCCAGTTGTGTTTGTTTTTTGTGTGTGTGTGTGTGTTTTTTAAATATCATCTTGTCTTAATTTTTGGTCTTCAGTTCTATGTGAACACAGGAATCATTTGGAACAGAAGATAGGGGCCTTCGCTTGAATAATGTCTAAGAAACAGGGACTGTACTTTGTCCATGTAGTGCTCAGCATAGTGGGGCCCTGCTTCTAATGGGGTCTGAAAATAGAGACATCAAGGAACAAAAATAAGTCTAAACATTAGAAAACTTGGTCATCTTAATAATTAGTTTCCTATTATTTATTTGTGTTGGAAATATAGGTCCTGGTTCATAATCATAATGAAGACTATAGTCACTCATAATTTCCATTAAGTTGATATTTAGGGCTGGCAGGAACTTGTGCAAGCATTGATATCAATAGAAATACACTGACTTACACTAACTGGCCTGGAAAGACTGCTAGTGCTTTTCACTAATATACACACTTATATTTTAGTCTTCTAAGCAGAACAGGGGCACCAAGGCTAAAATTTACCTTGTGCAGAGAACCCACATATGGCCAATGCACCCCCCTATGTCCACAAATTTTGGATATAAGTGCCTTATAGACCTTGTGCCAGGCCTGTGCAGAGTGGGAATTTCCTCCTAGAATCCCTAATAGGGGTTTGAGTCTTGCATCTTGCTCCATGTACAGTTTTGGTACTGGTATAATTGTCAGCTAGACGTGTGATTGTTTTACTGATGGCTACACCAGTATAGCCCCTATTGTGAATGCAGTTTTACCAGCATAAAAGTGCCTTATACCATTATAGCTTATTCCCCTTCCCATGCAGGAATATTCTATACTTGCATAAGCACCTTTTTATAGTGATATAACTGCATTCACATGTACTGCCTTAACTATATTGATATAGTGAAAGGGGTACAGCTTTTGCGTATAGACAAGTGAAATTCATCTGTGCAGAGGACCAACACAAGGCCAAGCACCACGTACATCCCACCTAACCTATCCAAATAGGGCTTAAATTGGATTGACTTAATCCATAGGACTTGTGCTATCCCTCTGCACTAGGGTGGATTTTACCATCAATGATATTTGGCCGTTAGCCTTCACTTGCAATTTTAAAGGGTTTTCTTTGGGGTGGGAGGGGAGAAGGGAGTTATCCTCTAAATCATTAGTACTGAACAAAACTAGGAGCTTCTTTCTCTTGTAGCAAATAGGAATATGAGCCCTGGCTTTGCAGGAGCAATTTGATACAGCATAGTTATGGGGGGCATGACCTTTTCTGTATAGGTTTTTTTAAAGTATTATTTATTTATTTTTAATCACTAAGGCGACACTTCTATTGACATCAGTCCCTAGCTAGCACCCGAGAGGAAAAACGCATGAGGTTTTTCATTTCTCCCAGCTTCCAGCAGCAGAGTGACCTATAGACCCACTCAGCCTGATGGAAACCCAGGGCAATGTCAACTTGTAAACCCGTTCAACCATAAGCAACCCCAAAGAGCCAGCAGAGAGAGAAATAATCTAACCTTCCAAAGTTCATTCTAAGACAACACAGTGTTGAATGTTACAGAACTAAAGAAGTCAGCCTTGCTGTCAAGCATGTTATGCGCACATTATTAAAGGAAGCAGGATGTACTATGAGCTGCCTGGTAGGATTTTTTCAAAGATCATGCTACACTTTACAGGTATTTGAGTTTTTTGTAGCTGATAAAATATTTTGCAGGAAGACTTCTTATCCAATAAGGGATTTTGCATTGGTATCCATGGAAACAATAGGATGTGTATACATCTAACATTAATTTTCTCCACCACATTATTAAAGTTGTGCTGTTCCTACCAGGGGCTTACAGCAGCAAAGTAATTTGTGAGAGCTGTGAAGGAATGCTGCTACAAAGGTTGAAATGGCTGGGTATTTTGTGCATATTTCTCAAAAATGTCCCTATGATAACATGGCAAATTTGTCTTTAAAATTTATGAATTCTGTGTGAGATTATGAACTCTGTATCTTTATCAGACTGCAAACCCTCACGTGCAAAATTGAGTTATTTGTGCTTATGCTTTTACTATCATACTAGACTAAAATTCCAAAGGGGAGTGATACACAGCTGATAATTAAGGGTTATTAAATCCATGCAGGATAATCCTCTATTCAAATACAAACATACAATACAGATAATAGGCAGGCTCCCAACCAGGAGGACTGGTTTGTCAGGGGAGAAGTTGCCTGGCAAATGAAGTTGAGGTTGGACTCCTGAGGTGGCTGATTTGGGAGTCACCTAACAGAGGGACTGGAAGGTTATAAAAGGGCAGGGGATGATCTGTTGGGGGGTGGGGTGGGGGTCTTTGGCCATTTTTTTTCAACTGGCTCAAGCACAGGGGTGTGTTTAAGGTACAGAGAGAGCCTGAGGGGTCAACACTGGTTCCAGGGTAGTGTGGTTCCAGAACTCAAGAGGAAATGCCACATGGACTAGCTGCATCCCAAGAGTGCTCAGAGGGCCTAAGACAGTGGGAGTGTGTGGACTCCTTTCAGCCACACCTGGGAATTTTAGCAGCTGGATCTCCTCTCAGCAGCCTTGTGAGTGGCCAAGAGTAAGGACTCAGGTAGGCCTGTGACAGTCCTCCCCAACCATATGCCAAATGGAGGACCCAATCCCTCAACCTTTATTCATACAAATTCTCAGGAGTAATTCCATTGCTTCAAACGTTGCACTGTGTTGAAAAGCGCCTGAATCTTCACCAGGGCTGATTGCATTTAAGGAAAGATAATTTAATGTCCAGAAGAATCACTAATGCAGATGAGAAGAAACAGTTCTTTTTTATTCTATCACCAGCTGACATTTTATAAAAAGTAAAAAACCTACCATTTTCTCTTAAATCCTGTGCTTGTGAAAAGTCTTAAACAACTTTCATGTTTTGTTTTGTTTTGTTTTTTTAAATAGGGTTTCAGTTTCCAGTCCTGTCATCTGGTATTTTTCACCAACTGGGACTACTCATTGGATTAGAGTTGTAGAATATGGCCAATATTTATTAGACTTAAAGTGAATCTTAGTCCTGGGGACAAGTATGAACTTTTCCCCTGTGTGTTAGATGAGTGAGCTAAGTGCAAGACAGGAAGTCCATGTATTCACATCATTCTAAAGCAGGTGTCATGAGGTCAGAATCAAGCCCTTTCTATTCATTCTGAGCTGTAAAATAGAGGTCTTCTCCTTTTGAAGTGACAAAACTCTTCATGACTTCAACAGGAGCCTCAAAGTCCAAAGTGTCACTCCTGTAAGTAGTCATTACTAATTACACCGTTATATGATTGTGCAGCACTATTGGAAAGTCACATCCTTCCCTCCACCTACCTGCACAGATTTCTTTTCAGTGCCTTGCTGTCTCTTTTTACCAACTCCAACAAAAGACTGCCCTTCCTCATCACCAAGTCAGCCCCTCCACCCACTCCACTTTCTCCCATAATGCTCCTCAGGAGATCCCATTGAGTGACATCTAGCAGCAAAAGATAGTCTCATCTTTCTGATTTATACTGGAACACTAGTCCAGAATCCATCTTGAATACGGTGAGGTTTCTCCTGTCTAGAATGCACAAATCTTGTGTGCTGTTATTTCCAATCTCATTATGTACCAACATGTTGGGTGAAATCATGGGTGAAAGAAATCCAGGGGAGTTTTGCCATTGACTTCAGCGGGTCAGGATGTCACCCTTTAAGTGTTCGGCCTCTCTCAGGATTCAATCCAAGAATAAATATAAACTGCAAATGCTCAAATTGCTTATCTATTTGGTCCTAGCTCTTATGGATATCAACATAAATAACAAACATTTAGCCTTAATTTTGTTGCAAACAAGTAATTCAATTGATCCATCATCAACACAATGTATTAAAACTTGCTTTCAAGTCCTCCTCTCCCCCCAATCCAAGGTAAGTCTTGACAGGTACATGACAGTACTTTTTACATCTCTAGAAAATAGGTATGCTGTTGGAAGTAAGAATGTTTTTCAATTAAGAATTCTGACAGAAACATATCTTAACTTTCAGCATCATTAATATTTTCCCTTTGATATTAGTCAGCACTCCTATCTTTAGAAAATTAAAATCCATGTAATTAGGGATGTCAGCAGTTAGAAAGATGTATTTGGTTCTGAACTGATACAATTGAACTCTAAAAAGTTTTTTTAAAAAAACATACAGACATGGAGGCTAGAATGCATTTTTGGGGGAAAAAAACATTTTTTTCAGGACTGGCTTCCTTTGACACCTGCTGAGAAATCAGATCTGATGTCATGCTGAATGACAAAGCTGTTTGTTTTCTGTCTTTCTGCTCCATTACTTGTTTGGTTTGCTTGGGAGAGGTAGTAAGTTATTTTCTTGTCTTCTGGTTATCTATATGTATGGCTACGTTCTGCATCTGCATGGACGTGTGTACAATAGAATTTTAATTGATACATAGATATGTTAACTATGCAATTCCCTGAGCAAGGCATTACCATTGTGAACCAAAGGTGGTGATGACCTTGAGCCAGATTCTGTTCCACTTGATTATAGTATATAGTATATTCCCCAAAGAGCCCCAGTGACACCAGGTGGGGCTCTTTGTGGAGCAGGATGCTATCCATGATGATTGAATATATTTAAATCTAGCTCTTAGGGACTATCCCTGTACTTAGGATGTTAAAAATAACTCATTCACAATTGGGTCACTACAATGTGTGGCTTCCTACAGTGAAATCCTGGCTTTACTGAAGCCATGGCAAGACTCCAATTAACTGAGAAGAGCCAGAATTTCACCCTTTTTTCCCTTATGGAAAAGTTCTATAGACCTTCATAAGGATTAAGTCAATAGGGTAAAGACTACGCTGATCTGTAGTGTTTTTCCCCACACCATCTTCTAGATTTCTACAGAAACGCTATCATTTTCTGTAAAGAGGGTGTTCCAAAAGACCTGTAGAAAGATTCACTTCCTCTATTGAATTCTATGGGATTTGTTCATTAAAGTCTAGACTGTTTGGGAAATTGCTTGGGTGTGCATATGTTTGCAAATTTTCACGGTTTCACAGATGTTTACCATGAATTGTTTTATTCAGAAATTTGTACAGGGAAAGTAAAATATCATATATATTTATTTGGGCATAAGCTTTTGTGGATTAAAAAAACCCCATTTCTTCAGATGCATCTGAAGAAGTGGGGGTTTTTACCCACAAAAGCTTGTGCCCAAATAAATCTGTTAGTCTTTAAGGTGCTACCGGACTCCTCATTGTTTTTGTGTACACAGACTAACATGGCTACCCCTCTGATACTTGGCATATGATATATTTTATTCCTGTTGTACTGATGCTTCGGGAGAGGCCCACAACATGAACGAACTAAAATGTACTGGCACCTAACAGCCCAGGCAATCCGATTCAAAATATCAAAACTCTTGCTGATGGGCACCAATGAAGCTTACTATAGGTTTAAAATCTGGGAATGAAAAAAGTGAGAAGGGCACGTAAAAGGCATTAACCTACCTGAATCAGAATAATCCATGTGAAGTGCTAAGGACAAAGATGGAATTAGTTAAATGATGTAGAGCAAGTGGAAAAATTGCCTTGACTGATTGTCCAGCAATTTTGAGTCCCAGTAAGGTGTAATGTACATAGCAAATTTATAATGGTTTTTAATATGCAGGCAGCACTTAGTAAAACCTCTGCAAGAGAGATCTGAGCCAACACGGCAATAATAGTAGAACAACATTACAGTGCTCAGAGTGATAGTAACCAATTCTTCCTCTTTTTAGTCTCCAAAAAAAAAAAAAAAAAGCCTGAAACTGCAAAGAGACAGGATTACGGCACAGTTGTAACATAATGATCATTACTTATTCCTTTAGCATTCATTATTGTTACATGAATCATAATGAACTCATCTTGCATTAATATGAATGTAAAATGCAAATCCATGCAAATTCCTATGTAATTCAGCATCATTTAATGTACCATTAAACTCCTTCATGAGTTCCCTGTGATCTGAGGTCTTTCTTTAAAGAGACTGGCTATTACTGAAATATAAGGAAGCAATAATTTGGCTATTTGGTATCTTATGGGACTAACAGAAGGTAACAATTAGTCATTGGGAGTGACTATTAAAACAGACTTCTTAATTCTGAAATTAAAGCTAAGTAACGTGGGGATGATGCGTAATTCTAACATTGTTTTATGTCCATTTACTTTCTTTTACAGCTTAGTAATCATGTCAGATTTGGGATTCTTTACCTGAAAATCCATTTTACTATTCTTCCTCCTTCAAGGCATAGACACAACTTTGCAAAGATTTTTTTTTAACTTAGATAAGGAGGCAAAAAAGAGGTCTCCAAACCCACCTGCCCTCTTTCTTTAATCGTAAGTGAAGAGGTAAAACATGAGGACTGTCAGCTAAATTCTGAACACGCTGCTTTCTGTGCAGCTAAGCAAATTGCCATGGGTGAGAGCGCCAAAAAAAGGGGGGCGGCAGAGTGGAATGGTGAGGTAGAGAACTTGAGGGTCAAGAAATGAACAGTTGAAGGGAGAATACCTGTCTCCCTTACCCCTCTGGGTCTTGGTTTGTCTGTAGGCTTTTTTAATGTCCTGATCAGGGATAGTCATAGAATAGTAGGACTGGAATGTAACTTGTGATCATCTAGTCCAGTCCTCTGCATTCATGGCAAGACTGAGTATTATCTAGACCATCCCTGACAGGTGTTTCTAACCTGCTCTTAAAAATGTCCAGTGATGGATATTCCACAACCTCCCCGGGCAATTTATTCCAGTGCTTAACTGCCCTGACAGGAAGTTTTTCCTGAAGTCCAACTGAAACCACCCTGGCTGCAATTTAAACCTATTGCTTCTTGTCCTATCCTCAGCAGTTAATGAGAACAATTTATCTCCCTCCTTGTAACAACCTTTTATATACTTAAACTGTTATATCCCCTCTCGCTTCTCTCTTCTCCAGATGAACCCAATTTTTTCAATCTTCCCACATGTGTCAGGTTTTCTAGACCTTTAATCATTTTTGTTGCTCTTCTCTGGACTTTCTCCAATTTGTCCACATCTTTCCTGAAAAGTGGCACCCACCCAGAACTGGACACAGTACTCCAGTTGAGGTCTAATCGACATGGAATAGAGCAGAAGAATTACTTCTCATGTCTTCCTTACAACACTCTTGATAATACATGCAAGCAGTGTTACACTGTTCACTCATATTTAGCTTGTGATCTGCTATGACCCCCAGATCCCTTTCTGCAGTACTCCTTCCTAGGCAGTCATTTCCCATTTTGTATGTGTACAACTGACTGTTCCTTCCTAAGTGGAGTACTTTGCATTTGTCCTTATTGAATTTCAGTCCCCCCGTCTTCCCACTTTTTGGTAACACCTGGGCCAGGCAGTCTCAGAGGCTGCTGAGTCAGCAACTGTCTCTTGCTTTACTGATCTGTCTCTAGAATCAGCAGTCTCGGGGGCACAGCAGTCTTCCCCAGTTACTGCCCCTGCCTGTGACAGGCATTCCCCTTTTAAGCTTCCTCCCTGCGGGCGGCACAAGCCTTGCAGGTGTGTCTAAGCCTAGAAGAGCTCAAACTTCCTCCTTAACAGGCTGTCGGGACGTCTATCACAACATTTTTAACACAATAGGATCCTATTTTTGGACTTTGTCAGTGATCCCAGAGGCAGTGAAACTAGCATTTTATACCACTACCCAGGCATCCTGTTCTATTGACACTTCCTGCAAAGTTTTGAAAAACATCCTCTTTGACACATCTGGCTTCAAGAGTAAGCTTGATAAGTTTATGGAGGGGATGATGTGATGGGATAGCCTAATTTTGGCTATTAATTGACCTTTGACTATTAGTGGTAAATATGCCCAATGGTCTGTGATGGGATGGGGTGGGATCCAAGTTACTGCAGAGAATTCTTTCCTGGGTGCTGGCTGGTGAGTCTTGCCCACATGCTCAGCGTTTAGCTGATCACCATATTTGGGGTCGGGAAGGAATTTTCCTCCAGGACAGATTGGCAGAGGCCCTGAGGGGGTTTCGCCTTCCTCTGCAGCATGGGGCACGGGTCACTTGCTGGAGGATTCTCTGCACCTTGAAGTCTTCAAACCACGATTTGAGGACTTCAATGGCTCAGACATAGGTTAGGGGTTTGTTGCAGGAGTGGGTTGGTGAGATTCTGTAGCCTGCGTTGTGCAGGAGGTCAGACTAGATGATCATAATGGTCCCTTCTGACCTTAAAGTCTATGATTCTATGACTCTGAGAACTTTTGCTTCTGTCATGCTTTATTTGGGGAAGGGGCGGGGGATTCACAATGGCTAGCCAACTACAAAAGCAGTTTCTCCTCCCTTGTTGTTCACACCTCAACTGCTAGAAGAGGGCCTCATCCTCCCTGATTGAACTAACCTCATTATCTCTAGACTGATTCTTGCCTGCATATTTATACCTGCCTCTGGAAATTTCCACCACATGCGTCTGATGAAGTGGGTATTCACCCATGAAAGCTTATGCTCCAATACGTCTGTTAGTCTATAAGGTGCCACAGGACTCTTTGCTGCTTTTACAGATCCAGACTAACACGGCTACCCCTCTGATATTTGAAACTCGCTTGTCTCATTTAGACAAAATTCCCATTGAAAGCAAAGGGGAACAGTGTCCATTCTGCAAGTGTGGAACGGTGACAGTGGGATTAGGTCTGATGAGTTGGGGAGTGTAATATTTCCAGCTCAACACCTGCAAACTCCGAATTCTTGGCCAAAGTCCTCCGTGTTCTCATTAGAGCCGGTCAACATTTTTCTGACAGAACATTCTTGCACTGGAAAATGCCAATTCACAAAAATCCAACTGAATTTCATTTGAAAAAAAAATCCAAATGAAATGTTTCACTAATGTCAAAATGTTCTGTTTGATCTTATCAGAATGGACTGTTTCAATTTTTCATTTTTAAAAAAGTCAAAACAAAAAGTTGATTTTATATTATAAAATTAAAAACACTTTGATTATTTTTGGTTGAAAATTGGGCTGTGAGAAATTTCATTTGATTTTTTTTGTGTCTGTGTGTGTTTGAACAAAAATACAGAATTTCCCTTAACAAGAAGATTCTGGTTCCCACACAACTCTAATTCGATCTGAGTTGATGCTCTCAGGACTTCTATGTATGAGCTGCAGTGCTCAGCCTGCACAATAGAATCTTTCTGTTTAGAGATCTTCTACTACTTTCATAACTAGGAAGGGCAGTGAGCCTACTGAACACTTCCCCAGCAGAATCAACACCTGCTGAGAACACACACTGTCATCCCATTAGTGCGATATACACTGGAAAGAATGAATTACAAATAATTAATAATAGTAATATTACAAATCTCTTACATTGTGGACCAAGAGAATCCTCTATTCCCTTTTAGAATGCTGTATCTTGGATATCAAAATGCATCTTAGAAAGCACACAAGACACCTGCATGATTACCATAATTAAATTAATTACAAGTATTTGCTCACTTTTGAAAGATGAAGAGCATTAAATAGTAGATGTCTGTCTTTAACAAAACATCACTAGCTGCATTAAAGGGAAAGCATTTTCAAAGCAGATCAGCTCTCATTTGAGCAGCAGGCTTCATACCGAATGGGGAAATCAGCTCCTGCAACCCCTACTCCATCAGTTCCAATTAATGTAATAAGTATGACAAAGGGGGTTGGATGCACACAAGTGCCTTTCGCTTGATTATGAAAGGCTTCTGTGAGCAATCAAAGTTGAAAGGAGCTTTACTACATAAAGTGACTGCAAGCCATATACTGCACACACATGTTTTCCTAAGTGCAAATGACCAAACAATATAGCCATAAAATTAATAGGCAATCGATGAAACAGAGCAGGTTGTTCTGCATGCTGAGGTGAAAGGGAGGGAATATTGCACAGAAACGGGCTAATTCTTTCCTCATGTAAAGGGGAACGGCAGCAAATTTGGCCCATAGTAATGCTTTTTCTATAGCACCTTTCAAGTTCTGAATTATTGTTTTAAAATTAAACAAGTCTCACAACAACCCAGCACTGTAGTTACAGGATTATGTAGGATTCTGTCTACTTAAGCTGTGTAGTCATGGGAAAGGGCCTGTCTTTTGTTCTGTTAGCACAAGAACTAGCACAATGATGGCAGCTAGGTGCCCCAGACGTGATTCAGGACAATACAATAGAAATTGATCATCACACTCTATGTACCAAAGCTAGAATTTTCAAAGGTACCTAATGGAGTCAGGAGCCCAACTGCCATTGACGTTCTCAGAGGTGCCTAAATCCCATTGAATCCCGTTCTGAATTTGTATAGGTTTATGCATGTGTGCACCCTTGGTGCGAAATGCATCTGTTCAGAAGCACTCAACAACACTACACAACAGTTTAGACTGGAAATGAATAATCCCTTTTAGTCAAATTGTTAAATGTGTTTTAATGAAAAATATCTGAACTGTCCAGGAGAGGGAAAACAAATTTGGGGAAAATTCAGGTCTGGGACTACGTTTGGGTCACCCAGCAAGTAGTAACCGAGGCCGGTGGAGGCTGGGGTGTGACTGGTGTGTTACTGACAGGCTGCTGGAGTCAAAGTTGCTGGACCAAGGCTGTAGCTATACACAGACACTCAGGGTGGAACTTGCAGGCTGTCTGTGAGTGGCTGTCTGTGGAGCTACAGCGGTAAAGCATTGTGAGGCACCCAAGGTTGCAGGGCAGGTGGCAATGTCTCACTGGAATGTGACAAAAGGTAAATAAAATTTGTTTTAGTTTCCAGGAAATGTAAACCAGAAACCTTTTGAGACACTTTCAGTTCCTTTTTAGTATTCAAAGGGATAAAGCTTTAGTCTGCATCCTGGGAAGCAGATGCTAATGCCTGCCAACTTTTATTTTCCTGCTGCTTTCCCGTGGCCTAGGCTGAGTAAGTGATCGGGGCCACAAGAACACGCACAAGGCCAAACACAGCATCAACACTTCACAGCAAAATGAATACAACCTTTCAGAAGAGGGGCTCTGTCGTGACAGAAGTTGTTAGCTAGTATCAGGATGCACCTGGACATCTCTTGATTCTAATAAAAGAAAACATTACAGAGAGGGGTTTAAATGTTTTACAGCTTTGTTTCCAGTGACAGTGTTTGTTTTTTTTTTGCTCCAGTTTTGATTGGATCTTTAGAGAAAAGGATCTGTTTTAGTTGGTGTCACTAGTATTGATCTTTCCAAGCTGAAATTAATGGAAGTGTTTCTCCTCTTTATTGCTTCAGGACTTGCTGTCTAGAAGAAAAAAGCATTTGTCTATTTGTGATACTCCTTGCAGTTACTATTTAGAACAACAAATAACTGATTTCTTTCTCTTTCCTTTTTAAAATGTACATATTTAACACATTACACCTGCTGGGCAAATTTTGGGGGAGAATCTTGGGCTCGTTAATATCGGGTAAGCTAATTTCAGAAAATACAAGCAAACAGTGAAAGGGGAAAATCATATTATCCTTCACTTCTAGAAAGGTCAGCCATTTACAACAGTAAGTAATGAAGGAAACAATATTGCTCTCATTTTCTTAGTATGACTCTCTCTTGGCCTGGACTCCTTCAGATTGAAGATATAGTTGCCCTACATCACAGGTTATGAAACTTAAAGGCTTGCAGTGATTGCTTTCTAAATGTAGTGCAATATTTACACTTAGTGTTATCTCTATAAATATGTAGTAGACATCTGGAAATATATAGCAAGTTGCTTTTGGAGCTGTCCTGATCTGATATAATCAGTGGCTTTTTCACTCTTATTTCAAGCCTTTGTTTAAACTTAGGCTTTCTTCTGAAAACTGAGTATATGAAACTGCAACCTTGCAGAGAGCCAGGGTTCAATGAGGACTGAGACCAAGTTATGTAAATGTACACACAGGAGTCCCAAAGTTTATTAAAATAATTGAACACTGAAAGATGACAGGCTTAATTTGCGCCTCTATTACACACCAGTGCAAAGAATTTAAGCACATGCATAACTTTGAGCATGTGAATAAATCCAGCCCTATTCAGTAGATCACTAAACTATGTGCTTAATTTTAAGCATGTGAATAGTACCAATAATTAAAGTTAATCTTAAATGCTTTGCTGACTCAGGGCCTAAATTAGGAGTAACTCCTTTACTTAAAAGTATGGAGAGGAAGAGGGAAGGAAAAGTGAAAACAGCCATCAAGTGTCATTTGTCTTCCCTCAACTTTAAAGCCTTTTAATTTAACTGAGGCAAAACAGGCCAGTTTAATCCAAAAATCTGGGTGGGGCTCATATAATTACATTTTTTTTTAAACAGGGTTGAAGTTCAGTGCAATCCACTTCCCTGGGAAACCCTGGATGAAGGAGGATCCCTCAGATCCCAGGTTGAGCTTGCAGGGATGGCCGTTAGTAAAAGCTAAATTTTACTTGTAAACTAAGCACATGTGATCTGGAAATCACTGAGGTGTGGGCAGAGTCTACATGACCCTTAAACTGGGTTCAGGCATGATTCAGTCCTGAACAAGCAGCAGTTGGAAGTGACCCCTCCCCCCCATTTATGAGCTGGAATCTCAGTGTCTTCTATTTGTATTTTTTTTCTATGGCCCAATGTTCCCAAGATATTAAAGTACAACCATCAAATTCATGTTCATTTGTGGCTTAACAAAAATGTGAATGCTAGGCCTTCAAAGTTTTAAAAGCTAACTGGTTAATATACCACACCTACTGACCTCACCCACCTTGGTTTATCAGAAGGTCGTGCCTATTTTGGTAAGTTTCTTTCACTACATTGATCTATTTTCCTAGTTATAAAATTAAGTACGGGAGTAATGTGATATCTTGGTTTGCTTGAGTTCTGAGTTTGTTCTCTTACACAGCCTGCAAATATATCCCAGCTGAAGTCCTACCTTTTTTATTTCCACCTGCCATTTCTGCACATTATGAAACTGTGGAAACAACACTTTATTGATAGTATAAATCAAATCCTAATCTTGGTTTTTTAACCATCTATCGGGTATACTTACTTTTAATACTTTCCTGACCGTCCCCTGCACTTCTCTAACCTCCCAGCTACAGGGATACTGGAACAACTATTATCATGCAACTCTCTAATTATTTGGCGGTATGTCTAATTCCTTCCTTGGGTACAGAACTGGGACACCTAAGAATGGTGTTTTATGGAATAGGCATTAGGAAATTTGAATTCATAGAGGTCAGGACAAAGATACTTCAACATATTATGGTCACCAACAGAAACAAAGCTTATTGAGAATGAGTAAATGCAGCCATGTTCAATGACAGTTTGGTTCATTTTCTATTATCTGTGAGCTGTTTCTCTATGCTACCAAATCAAAATTGATGTTTCAGAGGCTCATATGACCTTACTTGGGTTTCTTCTAATTGCATATGGCCCTCAGCTATGTACTAAGATTTTCATTTTGTGAATTAGGCCCCAAGATATTTAAGCACACGTGTAATTTAAAACACCAGTAATCCCACTGAAGTCAACTTCAAGTGGGGTGACCAGATCGCAAGAGTGAAATATCAGGACACATTGGGCAAGTGGGGGTGGGAGGGAGAGCGCTGCAGGTGCACAGCGCCGACCGGAGCCATGGGAGGGGGTGCTGCTCAAAGATGAGCAGTGCAAATGTACTGATTGGTTCACCACTTCATCAATGGAAAGTGGACATACACCAGCCTTTGTCAAACCTGAGCAGACTTGCCACACACTTCAGACAAACTCACTGGTAAAGATAAACAGTAAAACAAATGTATTGACTATAAAAGGCAGATTTTTTTTAAGTGATAGGCAAAAAGAGTTAGTTACCAAAAGAAAAGACAATATAAGCATGCAGTCTAAACTCTCAACCTTGTTATACTGGGCAGAATCTAGATCAGGGGTGGCCAACCTGAGCCTGAGAAGGAACCAGAATTTAGCAATGTACATTGCCAAAGAGCCACAGTAATACATCAGCAGCCCTACATCAACTCCCCCCAACCCCCAGCACCTCCTGCCCGCCAGCAGTCCTGCTAATCAATGCCTCCCCTTCTCTCCCCGCACTTCCTGCTCACCATGATCAGCTGTTTTGCGGTGCACAGGAGGCTCTGGGGGAGAGGGGGGAAGACTGAGAGAACATGGCAGGCTTGGGAGAAGGAGCAGGGGCCTTGGGGGAAGGGGTGGTGTGGAGGCAGGGCCTGGAGCAGAGCAGGGGGTTGAACAGGGAGCACCCCCCAGCATATTGGAAAGTTAGTATCTGTAGCTCCAGCCCCAGAGTCAGCGTCTATGCAAGGAGCCACGTATTAACCTCCGGAGCCACAGATTGGCCATCCTGATCTAAATTAAGCAGTTTCTCACCCCACTGGATATTGCAGTCCTTAATATACATGTTTGGCCCTGGTTTAAGGAACAATCTCCTCTGTTGGAATCTTGTCATCGTCTCAGTAAGTCGGAAGGAAAAAACACACATCCAGGCACATCTGGGGCATTGCTGAGTCTCCAGGCAAGGTTGAGCAATTCCCCTCATGCAGGTGAATCATTGCATTGTAGCTCCCTAGCTGGACAATGATTGTTGATGGGTTGATTGGTACCCCTGTTGGTTACTTTCCTTGCTGTTGCCTCTGGGGAGCTAATATCTGGCTGATTCACTAACTTATAGCATGTTTTAGTGACAACCATACAACACAGTTCTCATAACTTCATATGCATTAATGAATAGAGAAATGACTTTAAGCGGATCATAACCTTTCCCCGATACCTTACAAGGCATGCTTTATATGCAAGATCACAATGATGTATAAATGAGGAATGTGGGGGTTACAGGACGCTCCCCCAAGGTATAGATAGGTTCTATGACATTCTACTCCCCAGGTTAGCAGGGGCTGGTGAGCGACCATGTTCAGTCTTCTTCCAGTCATCCAGGGTTTGAATGTTACACCTCTCTTTAACGCACCTGTAGAGCTGCTTAAACATAAGAATGGCCATACTGGGTCAGACCAAAGGTCTATCTCGTCCAGCATCCTGTCTTCTGACAGTGGCCAATACCAGGTGCCCCAGAGGGAATGAACAGAATGGGTAATAATCAAGTGATCCATCCCCTGTCGCCCATTCCCAGCTCCTGGAAAACAGAGGCTAGGGACACCATCCCTGCCCATCCTGGCTAATAACCATTGATGGACCTATCCTCCATGAATTTATCTAGTTCTTTTTTGAATCCTGTTATAGTCTTGGCCTTCACAACATCCTCTGGCAAGGCATTCCACAGGTTGACTGTGCAGTGTGAAAAAATACTTCCTTTTGTTTGTTTTAAACCTGCTGCCTATTAATTTCATTTGGTGCCCCCTAGTTCTTGTGTTATGAGAAGGAGTAAATAACACTTCCTCATTTACTTTCTCCACATTAGTCATGATTTTATAGACTTCTATCACATTCCCCCCCGCCCTTAGTAATCTGTTTTCCAAGCTGAAAAGTCTGTTTTATTAATCTCTCCTCATATGGCAGCCATTCCATACCCCTAATCATTTTGTTGCCCTTTTATGAACCTTTTCCAATTCCAATGTATCTTTTTTTGAGATGGAGCGACCATATCTGCATGCAGTATTCAAGGTGTGGGCATACCATGGATTTATATAGAGGCAATATATTTTCTGTCTTATTATCTATCCCTTTCTTAAGGATTCTTAACATTCTGTTTGCTTTCTTGACTGCCACTGCACAGTGAGTGGATGTTTTCAGAGAACTATCCACAGTGACTCCAAGATCTTTCTTGGGTGGTAACAGCTAATTTAGACCCCATCATTGTATATGTATAGTTGGAATTAGGTTTTCCAATGTGCATTACTTTGCATTTATCAACATTGAATTTCATCTGCCATTTTGTTGCCCAGACACCCAGTTTTTTGAGATCCTTTTGTAGCTTTTCACAGTCTGCCTGGGACTCAACTATCCTAAGTAGTTTTGTATCATCTGCAAATTTTATCACTTCACTGTTTACCCCTGTTTCCACTTTACCCCTGTTTATCCCCTCCCTGCCTTTTTTCCCCTGTTAAAGCATCACAGGGAGAATTTTTGTCAAAACGTTGACATTTGAAAAATGTTGACCCCCATCCCCCAGTGTCCCATATATGGGGTGTGTGTGTGTGTGTGTGTGTGTACATACACTGCCTTAAATTTCCAAAAGTAGTTAGTAATTTTGGGTGCCTAAACTTTTTTGGGGTGCCCAAACTGAGCTACCTTTAAAGGATATTCATTTTCATTGATGTTAGAGCATATGCCCATTGGAAATCAGGCCTCTTATACCGTCTTGAATTTGGTACCAAAATAAGAAGCACCCAGAGTCACTTTTGAAAATGTCGGATACTGTCTATTTTTTTTTCATTGAAGTTTTTCTCTTTCTTCCTGGCTGCTTAATTTTCCACTGGGTTTTGTCTCTCCTCTTCTTTCAAATTCCCCTAAGCAGGACGTGAATTTTAAACATGCACAGTTTGAGGGGAGTCGAAATTAGGCAAAATAACTTCATCTATCTTGGTTGGTACATAAATTCATCAAATACATATGACCTTCCTCATCAAAATACCACAAATGTATCTGGAAATCCATAGATTATTCTTACTCTGAGATTGTCTGCACCATGTAGCCATAGTCACTGATTTTTATATGCACTGCCCTTGATGTCAGTATGAGAAGCTCTGAGAAATATGATCTCAATATGCTATGAAGAATGCTATAGGTAAGAGCTACAACCACTGTCCATATTGTCCTGGGGATCTTCTATTATATGCCTCAGCTCCAACTTTTATGCTGAAGTCTACAATAACTATGGTTACATCTTGCCTTGGGGTTCTATTACTCACTCCAAAAAAAATCCCGTTTTCACTTGCTGCTGTAGTACTTGTGCAATAGATCTGAATTATAACCCGACAATTGACTTTAGCTTAGAAAAATAATGAAATAATGCATTCACTCACTCAATTATCTTCCATCATTGCAATCTTTGTGAAGAAAGATGCTCCAAAAGTTCATATGCCTTACTCAGGATCTGATTAAAAACGTCTGTAACGGATCCTCTGAGATTAATGCAACAGCTATAGCATATCATCTCAATTATTTAGTAATGGCCCCCACTCTCCTGGGTAATGAATACTTGAACATTACATCTACCACTGTTCCTCTTTATCCTTAGGACAGAGGATGAGTTCTTCCTCTCTCTCTTCTCCCCCCGCCCAGATTAGTTCCTTCAGGCTTACAACTCCCCAGATACTAGTGACACATGTAGAGTTATAAGCACCTATACATATCTTCATCACTCTTTTACTGAAGGCAACTTAATAAAGCTTCTGTGATCAGTGCGTGACCCATTTCCCCAGAGATGATGCTGTAATATTTGGAGGATGGTGGGTTTTGGCTCCACTGAAATATTTAATATATATTGATGAAATTCTTACAGTTATTTCAGAATATCTGAGTCTCTATTATGAGCTCAGATTCATACACATAACACAATGGAAACAGAAAACAAATAGAAGAACCATTTTGTATCTATTACTGGAAACATATTCTGTGTGTCTCATGTTTCCCTAAAATTAGGCCTTTGCTGATTTATACAAGCTGAGGATCTGGCGATATATTTTTGAGGAGGTAGATGGACACAGACAAACCTTTCTTTTTTGTATATGCATGTTTAGATTATATTTCACTTTTTTTTTTAGGTATTTTCATGGAAATGCTAAATTGTTTCTTGTATTTTTTGGGCAAAGCTAAGAACTAAATTGACTACAGATGCTGGATGAATGATTTGAATTATTTCACACACCTTTTATCAGCAGCTAAAATAAAATAATATTCTGCTTTTTGGATGATTAGATTCTTTTTTAATAAAAACCCAACTACACATGTGTTGTGTGCTTTGCCCATGTTTTTTTTTTTTTTTGCATTAGTCAAGTTGCATCGATCATAGCAGGTTGTGTAAAGTTTTCATTCCCAGCTCTGCAATTACTATGTAGCTGTAAAGATCTGGGCAGGGGAATGCACAGCCTGAATCATTTGGCATGTGGAGGCACTGTGTAAAAACAGCAGGCTAATGGCAGAGACGCAGTGGATTGGAAAAGCCTGCCTCCATTTTATGCACAAGTAGTGGGAAATTACATGCTTTTAATGGATAATTCTATTTGCAAAGATTTGAGTAGCAAGTGGCTTTCACTGGGTGGTGATGATGGGAGATTTTTTTTTAAAATCATTTTAAACAGTCTATTTTTTCTCCTCAGAACAGTAATGCAGGGTGGGATTTTCAAAGAAGCCTAAGCGAATTTGGTGCCTACCTCCCTTATGTCCCTTTGAAAATCACAGGTAGGACTGAAAAGTTCATCTGCCTCTTTAAATAGACACCAGAGGCCAAAATCGCTGCCGGTGCAAACAAGCTGTGCCAGTTTATACCAGCAGCCCTAAGCCTGCACCATCTATCTCCATCACCATAGTATCTGAGCGCCATCAACTTCAAGCAGAGAAGTCCATAGAAGACATCTCCCTGAGACTAAGAAGGGATTTGAATGTGGGTTTTCTATTTCTTAGGTGCGTGACCTAACCACAGGGCCATGGGATAGTCTTATGCATGTCGGGGGAGAGGGGTGACTCTCTCAAATGCTCTGCTCCACTCTATATAAATAATTAAATATGCAGTGGCCCAGAGGGTGAGTAAGAATGACTCTCTAGCCCAGACACACTCCTGAGAGGTGGGAAATGTAAGTGCCAGTCCCTTCTCTGTATCCGGTAAAGAAAGGAATTGAATTCGCGTCTCCTACATCCTAGCTGAGTGCACTAACTAGTGGGCTGATGGTATAAGGGCACGCTCCTCCTCTGGTGTTTCTGGGGTTGGGTGGGGTGGAAACAACTTAGGTTCCTAGCTCTAGGAAAGGATTCACAGTCAGGGTTGCCAGGTGTCTGGTTTTCAACTGGAATGCCCGGTTGCAAAGTGACCCTAGCAGCTCTGATCAGCACCACTGACTGGGCGGTTAAAAGTCCGATTGGTGGTGCAGTGGGGCTAAGGCAGGCTCCCTGACTGCCATGGCTCTGCACTGCTCCCGGAAGCAGCAGCATGTCTCCCACTCTGGCTCCTAGGTGTAGGGGCAGCCAGGGGGCTCTGCGTGCTGCCCCCACCGCAAGCACCAGCTGAGCAGCTCCCATTGGTCAGGAACCATGGCCAATAGGAGCTGCAAGGGTGGTGCCTGCAGGGGGGGCAGTGCACAGAGCCGCCTGGCTGTGCCTCCACATAGGAGCTTGAGGAGGGGTATGCCGCTGTTTCCTGGAGCTGCCTGAGGTAAGCGCTGCCCCAGCCCTGATTTCCCCCTCATGTGCCCCAATCTCCTGCCCTAGCCATGATCTCCCTCATGCCCTCAGAAGCCTTCGATCCTAGCTCAGAGCATACTCCTGCACCCTCAGCTGGAGCCCTCACAATATTAGCCAGTGCAAAATTTGTTTGCACTCTATGTTAAAGGAGTACTTACACAGGGCTAATAAATTATCAAAATGTGATAAGCATGTTACAGACACAAGTGGCATATGATAGTGAAAATGGCTAAAAGGAGATAAATAGAAGATCTTATAGATCTAAGCCATGGCTTAAAAGTAACATTAGTATTACAATCTGCAATCATTTATGAAAACCTATTAATAGCTTAAATTATTACTATTCAATTAAACTGTATTAAAAATTCTATGTGCGTTATTACCATGATTTTATCATCACTTAGAAGGACTCTGCTATTGTCATGTGAGAATTTACATTAATGGGGTGCAGAAAACAAATGCACACAGTTACTGTGCTCTGCAATTTACTGAATACACTTGTGGACTTCTTTTCCAAACATTTAATTCAGAGTGTTGTAAGTTTATCAGGGGCGGCTCTAGGAATTTGGCCACCCCAAGCACGGCGGCATGCCGCGGGGGGCGCGCTGCCGGTCGCCAGTCCCGCGGCTCCGGGGGACCTCTTGCAGACGTGCCTGCGGAGGGTCCACTGGTCCCGCGGCTCCGGTGGAGCATCCGCAGGCACGTCTGCGGGAGGTCCACCCGAGCCACGGGACCAGCGGACCCTCCGCAGTCATGCCTGCAGGAGGTCCGATGGTCCCGCGGCTCCGGTGGACCTCCTGCAGGCATGATTGCGGAAGGTCCGCCGGAGCCGCCTGCCGCCCTGCTGGCAAAATGCTGCCCCAAGCGCGCGCTTGGCGCGCTGGGGTCTGGAGCAGGACCTGAAGTTTATGATGACTCTAAATGTGGGAAGAAGACTTCAGAATGAAAATCGCTCATTTCATTGTGCTCATGTGCCTTTGTTTAACTACCAAACCATACTTCAGCTGTGACATGACCCTGATGTGCTTTTATTCCTCTTAGTCAGCCCTAAGCCTTACTTACGTAGCATCATTAAACAGTAGACTGGCTTAATTAAGGTGAAGGCAAAGTCCTGGAAGGATGGTGCAATTTTATGCTTGTTGCAGTCATAGGAACTTGGGAAGTCTTAGTGAAATGCAAAGAATAGGGTCGAAAAAGTGTGGCTAAAATAGCAGCTTCTAACAGTAATAAAAAAGTTAATGCGTGGCTTGATCAGACACAGTGTTACACTCTCTTTGAACATAGAGGGGCCAAATTTCAAGTGCTCAAAATTAAGTCTAGAGTTCTAAAAGGGCTCAGGTCCCACTCGGTACCTAAGTAAGGGCTTGATTTTTCAGACATGCTCAGTAGCTCCCATTGTGACATATGGGCAAACTTTTGGAAGTGTCTTGCACCTAGGGTGCTGAGCTGCTTTTCTGGAAACCCAGCCACTTACTTTTGTGCTGAAATGGGAACTGATCTCTCTTGAAAGTCTGGCCCCACCCAAATGGTTGTACTGAGCCCTTCTGAAAATTCTGGCCAAAAGGAGTTGAAAGTCAGCAGCAGGCATGATTTAGTCTGATCCATGCGCTGGTCTATAATGCTGTTATGGAGTCCCACTGAAGCCAGTGGTGCTTTATATGGATGCAGGAATCCATCCAGACTGTAGGATCTGGAACTAAGATTAAACATGGTCATGCATCTTCAGACAGGACTTATTATTCAGAAATGTGGCTCACGCCATACCAGTTGAGTGAACTAACTACTGGGCTGATATAAGGGCGGGCTCCTCTGGTGTTTCTTGGGCTGGGGGGTGGGGGAAAGAGAAACAACTTAGATTCTTTGCTCTAGGAAAGGATTCACAGTTAGGGTTGCCAAGTGTCCGGTTTTCAACTGGGACACCCGGTCAAAAAGGGACTCTGGTGGCTCTGGTCAGCACCGCTGACTGGGTAGTTAAAAGTCCAGTCGGTGGCGCGGTAGGGATAAGGCAGGCTCCCTGCCAGCCATGGCTCCATGCTGCTCCCGGAAGTAGCAGCATGTTCCCCCCTCTGGCTCCTAAGCATAGGGGGAGCCAGAGGATTCTGCACACTGCTCCCACCCAAAGCGCCAGCTCCGCAGCTCCCATTTGTCAGGAACAGTGGCCAATGGGAGCTGCGGGGGAGTTGCCTGTGGACTTTCTGTAGTGTGCTGCTTTGATTTCCTCACCCCCTTTGAAATGGGATTAGATTGAAGTGCACTAGGGAACTTCCAGTGCATAGTATCAGGGTCCACATGGTCACGTAGAGTGGGGCAGGCTGGTATGGGGTAGATTTACGCCCCAGTTTGTTGTGCACTAATAGTGCATATAGATAAGCCCCCGGCTTGCCTTGGACCAGAGCCGTCTCTTTCTCTAGAAGAAAATGAAATAGTGATTTCTTTCATTGGTAGAGCTGGATGAAAAATGGAAACACTTCTGTGAAAATATTCATTAAAAGTATATTGGTAGGGGGGTTGAGGGAGAATTGAAACTCAAACTTTTGAGCATCTCAAGTTTTTTGTCTTTGTGCTTTTTTTTGTTTTTTTTCTTTTTTGTTACTGGTCTATACTGAAGTATTCTACCTGGAAGGAGTCCTGGTGAAAGAGAGAGAGAGAAGATATAAAGGTGGTCTTATATTTACTTTAATATTCTTGTTAAGGGGATCCAGTACCGTGGTGATGGGTGCATGATAAGAATTTAGATGTCATCTCTCATTACTGTTTTGTGACCTAGATTGTTAGGAGCTAGACATGAGAAAACTAGTAAATCTGCTTAAACATAGTGGTGTCCGGAAGGCATTTCCTCTGATTGCTTTTCCTCCTCCAACTTGTTCTTCTTCTCCACTGACACTTGACCTTCTGTGATGTTTTAGGATTGAAAGGATTTTCCATCATTTGAGCTATATTGCACAATGTGCTCCCTTTGGCCTTTTCTTTTTATCCTAAACTAAAGTGATTTCTCTTACTGTTTCCTCCTGTTTTCATTACTACCATCATACAATTAGGGCCTGATCCCTCAAGGTGAAGATGTCTGGAATTAAGAGAACTCAGCATCTCACAGGATTGGGATCTGAATTATCAGCACAAATTCTTAACTTATTCTCTCTGAGCCTGCGTGTGGTTAACTTTCCAACATACTGTATACTTACAGCAATTCTCTGGAAATACTATATGCACAGGAAGTTTTACAATTAATCCTGAGTATGCATTTTATTTTGTGGTAAATTATTCGACCTGTAAGAGGAAGGAATAATCATGTAAATGCATTTTGGTCACTTACAAATCATAGGCAAAATATAAACCATTCAATTTCTGCCATTCACACATACTGGACCAGATCCTCAGCTAGTGTAAGCACAGTTTCACATCATGTATCCATGCATAGTCTCCAAATCTTAATTCAGTCTTCTTCACTTATGTCCAAGACATAGAATTATAATCAGCACTACATTGTGGCTGGGATTATATTCCATGGTTGCTTAGATTCCTGTTCTTTCTTCTGAATTTTCATTTTATACCCTTTCTTTTCACAGCATACTCTGTGTAGTGCTCAAATATTTTCACGTTGCTGGAGGCTGAATATCAGTTTCTCTAATACAGTTTAATGGGATTTCCTTTTCTCTTCTAATACCACAGAAGTAGAAGTCATACTGGATAAGAGCACATATCAATGTTACCATAATTTTGCTCTGTTTCAAAGATATGATCTCATCAGTGTTTGACTGTGTCACTAATCTGAGGAAAGGTCACCCGCGTTAGAGCTGAGATACGCAACCTTTAGCAATCCTTGAGTTTATAAGGAAGGTATTTGGAATACAAATTGTTGGGCATTATGCTTTGAATGGTTCCAATAACTTTTGAACAGTAAAATTATTTGGCTGTCAGAACTGAGGTCACTTCTTTCTCCTCCTTCGATATCTGACTACAAATCTGAACCATAGCTTACAAGGAAAAGATGAGCCTATTAGTATTCAAATGAGCGACCTTTTTCCATATGAAAAATGGAAGGCTACATTGCATTTTGCTGAATGTAATTTTAGTGTTTAAGCTACCTATTAATGAGAGATCCTACAGTCACCTTGTATGGAATAGACACATAAATATCCAGGTTTACCACAGGCTGGTTCCTGGCCTTATGGCTATAAGCCTAAACAGTGCAAATAGGATCTCATAGCTGGATACGTGTCCAGTATGTGAGATCCTGCTTCTCTTGCGGTGGGCTGCTATGACCATGGTTCTGCTAGTTCTGGCTCAGTGTCACAGGTGCTAACACTAAGACCTCTCAGGAGAAGGAGGATACTTGGGGACAGGGGAAATCTGTACTAACTGGCACTGAATGGTATTTGCTTACAGGGCCGTGAGCATGTCAACTCCCTGTTCTAGCTAACTACATCCCCGTTCCCCACAATCCATTCCCTCCAGTGCTAGATGGCTATACTGGTGGCACTTTGTGCTAAGGCAAGATGCCATCTACCTGCCCGTAATGCAATTTCTACCCAACTTACAGCTGCCAGAACCCTTTTCTTCACCTCATGCACTTGGGCATCTAGGCGGAGGAGGGAGGTAGCTTCTAAATCAGTAATGTAGAATATGAGCAAAAAGCTGGTTGCTCTGTTGTCCAGCACCTTCATGTATCCATGTTTTGAGGACACTGCAAGCAATGTAAAGAAGACACTCACCTTTTTTTTTAGCTTTACCCTTGCCTTTAGTTCATATGGCAGCCTATTATGATAATTTAAAGATGCCTTCCATAAAGTGTCTTCAAAACAATTTTGGAAATTCAGTGTAAACTAGCCATAGACTAGGTAACATAATTTCTGCACATTCTCATTCCTGAGTGTCTCTGATATTCATCAACTACCTGCAGTATTATTTTCTTTCACTCCAACTCTGGAAATACTATTTCTGGAACATCCATCTCCTTTAATTCAGCCATCCTCCACAATAATTACCAGAGAATATAGCAGGGACTGAAACCCTACAGGATAACCATCTAGACTTGCATTTCCAAAAATTTCCAGTGATTCTGAAGGTCTCCGTTGTTGGGTGTGAAAATGGGAATCACTTTCAGAACCTACTGAGCTTCAGCCCTCTGCAAATCAAGCCCATTTAAGGTGCCTCAAATTGGAGGCCCAAACAGTGAGACAGCTGAAATCACTCATCATCTTTGAAAATATGGGCCATAGAATGTATTATCATGACCTGCTCTGGGTGGGTCATCAGCAGATAGAGAACCTGGGATGTTTGGATCTTAAAGCATGAGTCTTTACCAGCCGAGCTAAAAGATACAATTCTGTTAGCCAATGCCATAGCCAGGCTCATGAACTTTTCTAGGGACCATCCACCAGTAGAGGGGGACAGATCACTATCCTGAGTGGATATGGGTTTACCTTATTGGCAGTGGAAGATGTACTACGAGAAGAAAAGGCCCACATGCTAACACATTTATTTTTGTATGTGTACTGCTGACAGATCCTGGTTGTTGGTGGACGGGATCAAACCTGGGACCTCTGGAGCTAAAAACCATATGGTCCTTAGCTAAGGCTGTAGCAGACTCATTGATCTCTAAGTGGCCTCGGTGCCACTAGAGGGGACAAAGCACCACATCCAGGGGGTATGTGGGTTACATACTTCCCCTAGCTGAGGAAGAGCATCCTGAGCTTCAGAGACTTCGCAGCTAAAATCCCGTATGAGCCCTCACTTGCAACACCAACAGACCCAGGTCGTCGGAGAGCGGGATTGAACCTGGGACCTTTGGATCTTAGTGCATGAGCTAAAAGCCATATGGCCCTTAGCTATGGCTGTAGCAGACTCATTGATCTTTAAGCGGTCTTGGTGCCGCTATAGGGAGATGTGTGGGTTATGTATGATTTTTTTATCACAGATTTTTGTTCCCTTAATGAGTCAGACTGATGGGTGTTATCTTATTTATCTCTGGCTGGGTAATGACTGAAAACCTTATGCTGATATGTTGAACTATGCGCATTTTCCCTTATTATCATTTAATAAGCATCCATGGTCTGGTCAGCATCTACTCTGAATCATTCACACTTGGTGCATAAGTATTCCATACTGGGAGCCGTGCCATTGCCAGGTCATGGGGCGCACACACATGCGTGAGCCTCCTTAGGTGCTGCCACCCCAGAATGCCCCTCGTTGGTTCCTACTCTCCTATGCAATCAATCAGGCTTTGAGTTAGAAGTGCTCACTTCTGCTGCTGCTGTCCATTTACTCTGTGCTCCAGTCCAAGTCAGTGGAAAAACTCTTGGTAGCTTCAATGGTGCAGGATCAAGCCCCATCTCTGGCTTTCAGGGGGCCCTGACAAGAACACAGCAGCATGGAAACTGTCTTCATAGACCTGGCACAAATGATGGCAAAACCCCTCAACATTCAGTGGCTGAATGGTCGGATGGTTGAGTGAGCGGGACCCAGTTTGGTCAAACTTAAACTGCAGTGCTACTGAGACATTAAATGTGGCATCAGCTGGGGGTAGGGGAGAATAGCACCACTATTCCAAGGGCGTCGGTGTGTGTCTCTGTATCGTTACCACCAGGGGTTCTGTCTCTCCTACCTACGGCAAAAGAACAAACTACCAACAGGCCAAGATTGAGGACTGGGGGCGAGCCAAAGGAGGGAGGAATTAAAAGCCTGGGGACTGTCAGACAGATGGCAGCACCTGCGCTCAACCAATTCTAGGGACCGAATGGCTGGGCAGCAGTTCTGCAGAAAAGGACCTAGGGGTTACGGTGGACAAAAAGCTGAATATGAGTCAACAGTGTGCCCTTGTTGCCAAGAAGGCTAATGGCATTTTGGGTTGTATAAGTAGGGGCATTTCCAGCAGATCGAGGGATGTGATCATTCCCCTCTACTCAGCACTGGTGAGGCCTCATTTGGAGTACTGTGTCCAGTTTTGGGCCCCACACTACAAGAAGGATGTGGATAAATTGGAGAGAGTCCAGCGGAGGGCAACAAAAATGATTAGGGGGCTGGAGCACATGACTTATGAGGAGAGGCTGAGGGAACTGGGATTGTTTAGTCTGCAGAAGAGAAGAATGAGGGGGGATTTGATAGCTGCTTTCAACTACCTGAAAGGGGGTTCCAAAGAGGATGGATCTAGACTGTTCTCAGTGGTAGAAGATGACAGAACAAGGAGTAATGGTCTCAAGTTGCAGAGGGGGAGGTTTAGGTTGGATATTAGGAAAAACTTTTTCACTAGTAGGGTGGTGAAGAACTGGAATGGGTTACCTAGGGAAGTGGTGGAATCTCCTTCCTTAGACGTTTTTAAGGTCAGGCTCGACAAAGCCCTGGCTGGGATGATTTAGTTGGGTTTGGTCCTGCTTTGAGCAGGGGGTTGGACTAGATGACCTCCTGAGGTCCCTTCCAACCCTGAGATTCTATGATTCTATGAATTCCATCCAAAACAATGTCCTGCCCAAATTCCCTTCTGACACTATCAAGAAGGAAAGAGGGTCAATTAGCACATGAACCTGGGAATAAGAGTTGAATGAGTGTAACAGTTCTGCTTTATGCATAGATGCTGTTAGAGGAGGGCATACTCCAGTTAGTGAGAAAACTTCCATTGGCTTCCACCGGCCCAGGATTTGGCCATTCATATCAGCACTTTATTTTGTAGGCCTGATTCTGGTCCCACTAAAATTGGTTTCATAAGAAGGTAATTCCATTGACTTCAAAGGTCACTCCTGATGTACACCAGGGTAACTTGGCCACAGTTAGGCCCCCTGGCATATTACTAAACACTCCCATCAGCTTTGGGGGGTGGGGGAATAGAAATAGGCTAATGGTCAATATTTTTGAAAACCCCACCCTCTCGTCATCTTTATTCTTCTGTATCTGTAGTGTATTTTGTCCTCCTGAAAAATACATCTGGTTGAGCTCAAAACAAAAACACTCATTTGCCAGCTGTCCCCAGTTGCACAGGCATGTTCTGCACCACTGCTGCTCCAACTTTGGAAGACCCAATATTCCTGTTACTTTATGGTAGCTTGATTGGATTGGATTTAAATGAAGACAAGTTTACAAAGTGTAACTGCTCCCTACAAAAGCCTGGAACTGTGTGTGTGTTTTTTCTTTACAATGCAAAAAGTGAATTTACTAGTCAGGCTGGGTTTATCAAGTTCCCACAGTTCTTCTAGGTCAGAGAATATTAAGGTGCATAAACTTTTGGCTAGATTTCTACTCCACCGTGACGTTTTCTGCGGCTCTGCTCTTGCATTCCTTACATAAGGCGAGACTGTGCTTTATGTACAGCTCTGAACAAGGGACAAAGGGAGAAGACCGGGAGGCAGACCGCATCAGAGCCATCCCCCTGAAATACGGTTCTTCCATTGCACTTTGAGCAAATTATTTGCTACAGACCTATTCAGGGTTCAGCTCCAAAGCAGTCAACCCCTCCCTCCCCCCCCCCACTGCAAGTCTATGTGCTGGGGGGCGGAGGGGGGAGTTATGGCTATGCTATGCTTTGCTCATTTTCTGTCCACTTGTTGACACAAATAGGCTTTAGGGAACATTAAAGTTTCCATTTGTTTAAATAGTGCAAGATCAAGTCCCTGGTGCACTCCCGTAGTACTCAGTATAAGCCCTGGGTATCCCTGCCAGGTAGAAAAAGCTTTCCTTGTTCCCTTCTCCCTATATGGCCACCCCAATTTAGCCTGTAGGAAAAATCCCATTGGACTCAATGAGTATTTGCGTAAGGACTGCACTGGGATTTTCCAAAGAGATCGAGGGAGTTTAGAGCCCAAATCTCACTAAATGTCATGAATGAAATCCTGGCCCCATTGAACTCAATGAGATTTCTGCCACTGAGTTCAATGGGGCCAGGATTTCGCCTAGTGGGAGCTGAGCACCTAAGTGTTTTAAAAATCCAAGCCCACAGGATGTATGGATCAAATAGGTGCAGCATTTTTCTCCTTTAAAAGTCCGTTGCTGTTTGCTACACCAACAGAAAACTGAGCAGAGGGGTTAAATAAAATTAATTAGCCTGGGTTTATGGATGTGCTTGAACATCCTAAAAGCGATGCTTGTAATTGTGGGTAAAACTGTCAGTGGGTCTTTAAAAGTGACTAATATAATCATTTTAATTTTCATCCTTCTTGTTGTTATAGATCACAATATGGTTATGGTGACAGAACCATCAAGCATAGTAAGTGCTATAAGTACTATATGTTGCTAATTATACGAAGAGGGCTATTTTACATTCTAATTTATCACAATTTAATTGTACAGAAGAAATAGAAGGCAAAATATTTTCAGTAAAGACTAAGAGGATGGACAGCAGGCCAGATTCTCCATTGCCTTGCACCAGTGGTGAGCTGGAGCCGGTTCCCACAGGTTCTCAAGAACCGGCTGCTAAAATTAGACCTCCGTGGAGAACCAATTGTTAAAGGGCCAGGAGGTGGGCAAAGAACCCCAGTCTGTGGGCCGGACCATCCTGTTGCTCCCAGGATTCCCAGTTGGGGAGGCTGAGGATCCCCGGGCCCTTCCCCCGCTTCCCCCCAGCTGCAGCGTGGCCAGCCGCCGGCACCAGCTGAGCAGCTCAGCTGAGCTTGGGAGTCATCCTGCTGCCGCTTTTTGAGTGGCTCAGCAAGGTGTGGTGGGGAGGGCAAGGGGGGCAATTGGCCCAGCCCCACGAGTATGTCTCCCCCTGCCCCGGCCCCTCCTTCGTCCCACCCCGCTTAAATCAGAACATTTTATAGGGAGCCGGTTGTTAAGTTTTTGGCAGCTCCTCACTGCCTTGCACCATTGTAGTAAGTGGAGTGCAGAATGATACCAGATCAGAAGGGTAATATTCATCACTCACCTTGAACGGCACAAGGTGAGTGGCAGGAAAAAAATCAGGTCCCCTGAGTCTGATTCTTAGAGCTTGTCTACATGGGGAATAATGCGCACTGTGGGGAAGTGATTTCTAACCTGCACTAACATGCTGCACATTCATGGTCTGTGGGGACCCTGCTGGTATGCTTTAAACATTCCATAGTGCGCTTTAACGTATTGTTGTCTGGACAAAAATTGGACCACGATCTTATTCTGTGTTTGTACAGTGCCTAGCATAATTGGGTCCTGGTCTATGGCTGGGAGTCCTAAGGGCTACCATAGCACTTATTAATGCTGATCCTGGAAGTTTTTCATTCTTACCACGCATAGAAAAATTATTAATTTCCCCTTCCTCTTTCCCCCTAACTTTATTCTATGTTTATACAAAACTAAACATAGGGCCAAACTGATCCTTACTGTAATGCCATTGGAGCGAAGTTACACCAGGGATCAGTTTGGCCCAGTTATCATAATCATTCTTGTTTATTGCCAGTATCAGTCTGTGAATATTTTTTTTAAATATGTGCAAATAAAGAGTTATGCACAAACTATATGAACCTAGGAGGAAACTTGATGCTCTGCAATTCTGCTGTATGTCAGTATCAAGTCATTTTTCCTGCAAAGTGTATTTTGTGCACCCTTCTGGAAGAATAAAAAATAAAATTCACTTTTAAACAGGCAAAAATTATTCAGTGTAATGATTGCCTTTCATCGGCTGCATTTATTACAAATAGCGAAGGGACTTTGTAAAATACATTTACAACTTATTAAAAACAGTTTTTGAAATCATTAAATCCTTGTTAAACATTGGTGTATGAGCAGTTAAGCATGCAATTCTTGTACAGCATCGGGTTGAACTCTGCTTATTATAACTGTCTAACAAGCTAGCGGGGCTGGGTAGAGGGCAGGGTGGAAAATGAAGAAAGAAAAGCATTTTTCTTAAGCCATTATTTCCTGGAGGGAACATGCTAAAGAAAGTTACATGTCAAGCTGCAGTGTAAAGATATTGTACCTCGTAAAGGCATCGGTTCAAAATGTCATAGATGCCATTGCAATTTCCTACATATGCAAGGTTCTATAAGTCACTGGTGGGGGGAGGGATGACAAAGTATGAAGGACCAGATTCTCCATTGCCCTGCACCAATTACATCACTGTAAAATGCTACAGAATAAGAATATAGGGGAATGGTGACTCAACCCGATGGAATATCCTGTCTCCTTTGCACTCCCTGAATGAGGGCTAGGGACAATCACAGGCCCTGTGCTTATGGGAGCACAGAGGAATCTGTGATTTTGTATACTTGGGGTGATCCATCCCAAAGTGAGCAGGAAGTGGCATAGCTGGGTAGAGTAGGGATCAGGCAGTGCCATCTTGAAGGATGTTGCTTTTTGCTCACTTTCCTGGCGCAACTGCGAGCAGAGTCGGGATTTAGTCCTCCTGATGTAGAATCCTTCCCTATACTCCCCCGGCTGTGGCTCAGCTACACTGTGCCCCTGTGTTTAAATGCCTGGGCTTCGATTCTGTTTAGCAGTTTGTTTCTTTACATGCATGTTTGTGCATACAAGTGATTAGTTACAAATCTCCTTTGTCCAGTGAATAGTGATAAGGAGAGAGATGTCAGAAGAGCCATCGTAGCGTGACCAGACAGCAAGTGTAGAAAACCGGGATGGGGGTTGGAGGGGTAATAGGAGACTATATAAGAAAAAAAACCCAAAATCGGTACTGTCCCTATAAAATCAGGACATTTGGTCACCCTAAAACATCCTATCCAGCAAGCTGGCTGGCTGGCCACGACAGGGATCTGTGGAGCAATCCTGAGGGAACACACAACTGGGCAGACTTGTTGCTTGTGGTCCTGACTGGTGCTATTGCTGGTCCTTTCACTCGAGCACTTGGGAGAGATTCTGCTCTAGTGCATGTTGTGTGCGGAGCGTCTCCCCATTCATTTCCCTCCCACCTTATGCAACCAGTGGGAGAAGAGAGTAAGATCTAGTCCAGTATTCTATTGGCCTCTTGTAAGGATGTTATCAAAATACCTTTTCTACTGTACATCTGGTGACTGAAAGTATACGACTGTATCCGCATCTCCCATGGCTAGCACAGTATATGTTATCAGGCAAGTCAGCTATTGTGCATACACTACTGCTTCTTGTTAAGGATAATCTTGTGAGCTGTCTATTCACCATAAAGAGTGAATAACAGAAAGGGTTATCTTTTGAATAATGCAAGAACCTTGGAAACTTGGAAAATGTGATGCTGTTGATAAATCTGTAGCAGTTGTATCTGAAATCAAGATGAAAGAACAAACCTTAAAATAAAGTGACTCCAGCCTTATAGCCAGAGTGAATAAATAATTCCAAATATAGCTCCACTCAGAGTGTAATTATACTTTGAGCCCTCTTATTAATGAGTAAATTAATGCCTCTGCGGGTGTACTGGTAAAGAGTCAGGCCTGGCCCCACACAGGCCTGCACCAAGTTAACGTAATGTCCATTTGTAAACACATACAGTTAAACTGTTACACATTTGTGTGCAGATATGCTTATTTTGGTTTGAATGGCTTATTTCAGTTTAGTTTAGGGTTTACATCCATTCAGGGTTGCACCAACAGAATTTAAGATGTGAGTTTTAAAACTGATTTAATTAAACCAGTGTAAACATCTGTGTAGACAATCTAATTTTGGTTTAAAAGTGGCTTATTTTAGCTTAGTTTAAGTCAATTGGGTACAAGGTTAAGCCATTCCGAAGTAAGCTACTTTTAAATTGAAATGAGACTGTTCATACAGGGGTTTGAACTCAGTTAGTTAAACTGGCTCAAGTTCGTGTCTTCCTAATCTGGGGAGGGAATTTATTAACCTAAACTGTAATACTCCTTCAGCAGAAACAATTGCAAGTTAGCGTGTAGCCTGTTGTAAGGCTTTGTACATGCACATTCATTCCCTGCCTTGTGGTGGTGACCACATAAGTGTCGTCTGATCCAAAGTTCATTGAAGTCAGTGGAAAGACTCTTACTTTTAATGTTTTGAAAGTACCAACTTGAGACCAGTACACAGTGCTTTGTTCAAAATAAAAAATGACACGGTAAATGCAAATTGGCTGTTGGTAGACGCTATTAATCAATACTCATTGCTAAGCTATTGATTATTATTCAGTGCTCATTGGCTGCTGGTATTAAACTACAGCACCTACCCATTGATAAGGGCCTGGTTCATCAGGCCCCCACCACTCAGCAAATCATTTACGCTTAAGCACATGCTGAATAGGGTTGGATCAAAATGTGTGCTTAAGTGCTTTGCTGAACTGTGGCCATAGGGTCCCTCTTCTTTATTTAGAAAACTAAAAGCATTCAAAGAAAGAGTTGTATTTGCATATTAAAAACATGGCAAAGATTGTACAGGCTTTTATGTTTCCAAATGGTTCTAAAGTCTCTCTGTCTGAAGGGGGGGAAGGGGAGAGAAGACAATTTTGAAAATAATTGGAGAACAAATTCATGACTATTTATATCCTGTTTCTTTCTCCCTCTCTCTTGTGCACACATAGGTAAGCTGTTGCAATTCAAAATCTATTATCACTAATTGGTAAATTGTATTTCTTATGTACTGGACATAAGAACAGCAGAGAGAAAGTACTTGACTAGGCTTTTCAATCCGCTCGGAGTTTGTGATTAATGCCTAAGTGGGTAGCAGGTTAGACCAGTGCTGTGGGTTTTCCAGGGGGCAGGTTTGGCTCTGTTTTCCTTGTTCAGCAATATGGTGTTATATCACTCATAATAATTACCGGTAGAATTATTCAGTGTGGAAAAAGGTATGCAGAGATACTAATATTCTCTGTGTGGCTGATTTCAGCAGTTAAAATGAATTAATGATCACAAGCCCGGGAATGAAGCTTGGTCTCACGTTTCATGCTGGAGTGGGGAGGCTTGTTGTAGTTCCTAGGTACTGCAGAAGCTCACTGTCTTAAACTACCCCTCCACCCACAAGGTTTAATTGCATAAACTAAATTGACCCTTCCAGGAGACAATTACGTTGTGCCAGAAGAATGGAGCTGTTACTTGCTTGAGGAAATCTTTGAGGTACCTTGGCCCCCAGATCATTAAGTGCCTTGAAATAAAGACTGAGGGGCAGATTCTGTCTCTCACCAAGGTCCCTTTTAATTGCCAGAATCCTTAGTGTAAATGGCCCTAAGACCTTGAATGTGAGATTATTTTCTGTGGGGAGCCCAAGTGGCTAAGGAGTGGCACTGCTGCTTTCTGTAGCATTCATTGCCATCCATTCACATGGCATGATCTTGATCCACTCCCACTGAAGTCAATACCAAAACATCCATCGAGGGGTGCAGGGTTGGGCCCCAAATCTCTTGGCCTAATTATATCCTGGCCTGAGCCTTGCATTTTTTACTCCTCTACCAAGTGAGTGTAAAATGCTGCTACTCTGATTAGCAGTTTACACCTGCTTCCTGCAGGTGTATGTGACTACAGAAGGTAGAGGCAAGGGAGAATCGAGGCCTCCATGAGTGTGTGTGTTATATATAAAAAGCTATATTGTTTAATTCATGTCATTGTAGGGATGGCCCTTCAAACAGTGCACAATGCCTCTGTAGATGTTGGTTGCCTAAGGAGTGACATTTTGTGAGCAGAAATGCTGTCTCTGAGGAGTGACAAGTTGATTGCCAAGTCTTCACATAGTCACTCATAGTCTGAGTCAGCTGGGCCCTGACAGGAAGGCTGGTATTGGTCTTAAGGGCAAATATGGGTTCTTCAGCATTTGCTATTTTAATTACATGCCTCTAATAGCTGTGAGAGGTTCTCTACATATATGTTAAAAAGAAAAACTTAACAGTCAAATATGAGGCAATGACTTGGATTTGGCACTGATCACCTTCTGTGGGATTTTGCACATCATCCAGATGAATTTCACAGCTGTTAATCCGCTTACCAAGTCAATCGCGGAAGCCACTCCTGGTATGATGGTGCATGATCTTAAGCCATTTAAACATGATCTCTGTGGAGGGTTTTTTTTTGTATGTGTAGGGGGGGGAAGGGGAATGAGGAATGGGGAGGAGACAATCAGTGTGTGCCTCCGCATGTTACATGCTTAGAATTATTCTTTCGAGCACGTCATAAAGCTGTGAGGATCACTTCAGAGTTTGTGCCGGTAGAAGACATTTAATTTCAGTTAGTTAATTTTCTAGTTTGGTAAAAACTAAAGTTATTGTGTGAGTCTTACACAGCTCCCTCTGATAAAACACTATTAAAGAACATGAAAAAAAGTCCTTCTTTTTTGTGGACACCCCAAATTAAATCACCTTCAGTGAAATTCATCCCTGGGCAGAGGATCAGAACAAGGTCTATAGACCACTTAACTCTCATTCTTCTTAGCATATGCACAATGTGCGTCAGGTGACATGTAACCAGGATTCATCACTGAATTTGGTCCGCTGGTTAGATCCCTGGCCCAGGCTGGGTACTGATGGGGAGCGCGACATGAACGCTGACCCATGCCCCCCAATTCTCATTTAAACCCTAAATTGAAGGCTTAAGTTGGACTTAAGTGGTGCATAGGTCTTGGACTGGTTCAGTGCTCAGAGCTGAATTGCTTCCCTGTAGAAGCTACTTGTGGAGCCAGTTACTCAGCTAATGTAAATCGACCCGTAATTCCTTCCTGTGCCACAGAATTCCTGTGAGTTTGGGAGAGACACTTAGCCTCAGGTGGTAAATCTACATTGCACACTAAGCTTAGGGGTGTGGGACCTGGCCTTGTGGACTTGGTGTTTTGAAGCCCGTGCTTGAGCATCCACACTGCATTGTAAACTTGGATTTACAATTGCTGGACCAGAATCTCTCACCTGTGCTAACGTGTCCTGCTGTACTCTGCAGACCTTCTGACTTGGGTTTGCAGCTTGATCTACACTCACACTGACTCACAGTGGAAATTGGGCTCTGACCCATCCCCCGGCAGGGTCCTGTGACCCAGGACCTGAATCAGATTGATTTGTGTGTTTGAAGGAACAGAGGCTTGGGCTCAAAATGGAGTCAGACCAGGTTTAGTGTGTAGAGTAGACGTCCACTCTGTGCCTCTATTATTCATCTGTAAAATGGGGATGATAGCACTTCTCACCTCACAAAGGTGTTGAGACTAAAGACATTAAAGATTGGAAGGAGCGCAGATATTATGATAATGGGAGGCAGTGTGGCCTAGTGGGTAGAGCATTGGACAGCGATTCAAGAGAACTGGATTCTATCCCCTGCTCAGTCACTGGCCTTTTGGGTTACCTTGGGCAAGTCACTTCACCTCCCTGTGCTTCAGTTTCTGCATCTATAAAAACGGGAATAATGATGCCTACCTACTTTGTAAAGTGCTTAGAGATCTACTGATGCAAATGATTATCTGTGAGCTGGGGCTTTTTATTAGTAGTTGTACCACACGTAGACAGAACCATTGGCTTCAGTAGCTGGTAGGTATCTCAGAGACTTTGAACGTTTATGAATCCCTAATAAAGAGCAATTCTCTTGAGACTATTAAGGGTAAACTTCTCCTTTACCCTCTTCAGACAGTTTAGGTGACACTAAATCCTTCTTCTGTCTGAATGAAGTGAAATCTATTTATCTGATGTTTGGTGTCTTAGAGTTACCATTATTTATCATCCATGCCAAGTCATGTGAGAGATTGTTATTCCTCTGTTATACTCTTAGCTTCCTTATGATCTCGCACCAGTGAAAGTCAGGAGCAGCTTTATTAAAGCTTCATCCATATGAAACGAGTAATTGGGCTTAGAATCAATCCTTCCGATGCTTCATGAAAATTAATATTTTCCTCTATATCAGAGGAACGAGGGGAAAAATTAGTAGTGCTTTCTCAAACGCCACCTACAAACCAAAATGTCAATATGCCAGTCACAGAAGGCAATCTTTATAAAACGATTGTCTCTCTTCTGTCTTGTGTGTTTTGATCAGCATCAAAATGGTTAACACTGACATTTTAATTGTCATTAAGTGAGTCAACACACCAGTCTGATGAATGGAAGCAGTTCTAAAAAAAATATATTAAAAAAAAATATTCAGAGCTGCAGTTTTAGGCTTTCTGCAGACCCAGGCAGACATAATTGCACTGGAAAACTTGGTTCAGATTTGGCAGGTTTGTGAGGTCCATTTTTAATTTAAATATTTCCACTTGGGAAAAGGGACCCTTAGTCTTTAAGTCTATGTCTAAGTCTAGGAGAATGGGGCCAAAACCTTTGAATTTCAAGTAGTTGTGCATCAATAGTCTGTATCCTTCCATTTACAGACTAATCACCACTAGTGTTCTTGTTTTGTAAATCCAGCCCTAGTCAGTATAAAATCTCTGTTCAATAGTATCCCCAGGGGAAAGTGTATCTCCTTTCATTTGGGGTTTGTCGTCGTGTGTCACGACCTTCATGTTATTTTAACATAGGTATATTCTCACTTTTTGTAATATACCTGTGCAAACATTCCATGAATGACCTACTTAGTCTACAGCAGACTGCCAACTAATTTAAGATCAAGCAGATGAAAGTAAGTACACAGAAGGCAATTTATTTTTTTTAAATGGGAGTTCCTCTCACTTTAGTTTGTTTAGATCATCTTTTGTCTGACTTAGTTTTCTTTGAAGTAATGCTAACCTTGCTGTTGGTAGAAGTGCACTAAATTGACTGGTTAAATAGCAACAACAACAACAACAAAAAAGAAACTACAAATGCAGTGTGATCTATGAAATATGCACAATATACAATATAATATTGATGACCTTGTGCAGAAAAAAACAACTGTGCTTTGATTTCTATCCACCTGAATACATATGAGGCAAGAGTCCAGTAAGACACACAATTGTGGCCCTGATCCTCAATTGGTGTTAGTCATCATAGCACCACTGAAATCCTAGGGACATAGGGAAATAGGAATTGCTATACTGAGCAGACCCAAGGTCCATCTAGTCCAGAATCCTGTTTTTGACATCAGCCAGCACTGGATACTTCAGAGCAAGGTTTAAGAACCCCCCAGCAGGCAGATTTCAGATAAGTCAATAGAACTGAGTTGATTTACCCCCAACTGAGGAGCTGGCTCCCGGTGTCAAATACTTCATACAGTGACAGAAAGAGAGGTATATAATATGCCATATCGAATGACAAATTGCATTTTATCCAACAAAACTTTATATTTTCTATTCACCTTTACAATGTCAAAAGCAAAGTGCATAGCAAGCAATAAATGCTTAGTAGGGCTACCATGCTGGGGAGCACTATAATAGTTTGAGGGCTTGAAAAATAAAACCAAATATTCGGAGGACTATAAACCTTTTGAAGTTAATAGGTTCCTATGCCAATGTCCAAAAGTCATTTTGAAAAAAAAAAGCCTATGGAAAACAATATCTGCCTGGAGAATTCAAAGCACACATGTTGCTTTTGTAATTGGAGTTGTATGCACCACTGAAAATGTACCTATCTGTATCTTATACAATCCCCGAGCTTACTAAACAAACTTCATTGTATGCAGTAACAGACTGTGTGAAGAGTATCATGCTGGAGTTTATGGATTGCACCAAGCAAATTACAAAGCTGTTAATAAGTGACCAGAATTTTAATAGGTGAAATGTTCTGCTAAAGAAAAGCCACTCGGGTCTTTCAACACTTTTGAATTTTTTCTGTCTCAAATCATAACAAAAAGTTGAAAATGTGGAAAATTTTGGCAAACTGAATATATATAAAATGGTGGGGGAGGGGCCCCTGATCAAAGCAGCACCAATCCCCAGATGGATTTTTGCCCTATATCCTTAAATAGCCCTCTTAAGGATGGAGCTCACAACTCTGGGTTTAGTAGACCAATGCTCAAACCACTGAGCTATCACTCCCCCACTTAAGAAAGATATTTGTAATTGGAATGGAATGTAGACAGTTAGATAAAGTTTTGGCTTCATGAGTTGGTAGTCTTGGATTTTGGGTCATTTGGTTTTACATAGTGTTGTTTTCTTTTATCTGCCTCCTGTTTTTAGCTGCCAAAGTCTAGCTATTGCAACTGTAATCTTCTCTTCTAATGCTGCTCTGAATCATTGTTTCCCATTTGAGTATCTCCTCTTGCTTTTTTTTTCTTTATTTCTTGTTAATTATTTATTGATCTCCTAGGGCACACTTCAGGTTTTCTCACTTCAGTATAAAATTCCTTGATGGCTGCACATTCTCAATTGTGGCTGTTAATTTCAGATATGTATGTGTGAGCTCATTAGTAAATTCAGACACTTTATTAATCTCCTCACTGGAGTCCTGAATTTGAAGGATGCATTTCAGTTCTGGTGGTGTATTATTTGCATATTTCACGGACTACAAAATTCTTAGATTTTTTTTGTAAAGGTCAGAAGACACCATTCTGGTGATCTAATCTGATCTCCTGCCTAACACAAAACATAGTTCCTCACTCAGTTTCTGCATCAAGCTGATAACTTCTGGTTCAGCTATAGCATATCTGTTACAAAAAGATATCCAGTCTTGATTTAACATGGTCCTTACTCCTTTTGAGCTCATTATGGTTTTTCATGCTCTTTCAATGCTCATCGCCATATTACTGTTTGGGCACATTTCTTAATACTGATTCCATGCTATTTAAGGATTAGAACTTCATCTGATTTACACTGGAGACTATGGGAATGTTTGCCAGAGGGAGCAACTCTGGCACATTCAGAATTAGAAACTCAGGTATTCCAATGCAGTTTTTAATAGGTTCAACAGGAAGTCTTGTCTAGTGTTTAGAACAGGTATTGAGCTTCAGATGTCCTGGGTTCCATTCTTGGCTCTGCCATTGTCTTGCAGTGTAACCTTGGGTAAGTCACTTAACCACATATGCCTCAATTTATATATCATTGCAAGGGCTTTAGAATGGTGTCCCATGGATTAAAAAACAGAGGACATCTGTGAGCTAGACGGAGACTCAAGCAGATGGGAGTTGCTTGGATAGGTACATCACAGGTACATCACAAGAGTCAGGAAAGCAGTGCTTAATGGAGGAAGCCTTCCTCCAGCAGTGGACTGATTAAAGAAGGGAACTTTTCTATCATCAGGTAAAAGGAGTTTAAATATACTGCACAGGGCTGTAGTCCAACAAAGCTATGCGTAGGTCTCAGTCCAGCAAAACACTTAAGCACATGCTTAACGTTAAGCTCCTTACTTAGCTTATGGACTTTAGTGAGACTACTCACATGCTTAAAAATCTTTAAGCATGTGCTTAGGTGCTTTGCTGGGTCAAGGTCTTGGTGCAGTAAGTGAAAGTTTTATGAGAAAATAACTAGGCCAGGAAGCACACACAAGTCTCAGTGGAATCACCCATGGGAGTCTCATCCAAGGCAGTAGAAATTAACCCTGTTTGATCGAACAGTCATGTTGAATATGTTACAATAATTTTACCTCCCTAGACAGCACCTGTAGAAGAAGTTTCAGTGCTGTTGTGGTTTTGGGACCAGCTGAGGATCTAGCCTTAAAGGATTTGTAATGAACTTGGTCTCGTCCATTCTAGCAAGTTGCCCGCTTTAGGGTTGTTCAGGTTTCTGGCAGATTTTGAATATGCGCTTCACAGGGCCATCTTGCATCAAACATCTAATGCAGGGGTTCTCAAACTGGGGGTTGGGACCCCTTAGGCGCTCGTGCGGTTATTATATGGGGGGTCGCGAGCTGTCAACCTCCACCCCAAACCCTGCTTTGCCTCCAGCATTTATAATGGTGTTAAATATATAAAAAGTGTTTTTAATGTATAAGGTGGTGGGGGTTGCACTCAGAGCCTTGCAAGGGGTCACCAGTACAAAAGTCTGAGAACCCCTGATCTAGTGAGTCAGTGTCTCTGTCTTTATCGTATTTATTCCAGTGATGGTCTCTTGTGGATTTTAATAAAGAAACTGAGAGAAGGTCAAATGGGTAATTAAAGAGTTCCTCAGGATTCTCATAGAACCTTATGCATTACAGTAACTGCTTCCTTTGGTGTTTGCTTCTTTGCTTACAACCGTGTGAATTATGGCTGTAATGCTGGTGACACTCAGGCCTGGTCTACACTACGATTTTAGGTCGAATTTAGCAGCGTTACCTCGATTTAAGCCTGGACCCGTCCACACGACGAAGCCCTTTTTTTTTTTTTTTACTTAAAGGGCTCTTTAAATCGATTTCTTTACTCCATCTCCAATGAGGGGATTAGCACTGAAATTGGCTGTGCCGGGTTGAATTTGGGGTAGTGTGGAGGCAGTTTGATGGTATTGGCCTCCAGAAGCTATCCCAGAATGCTCCATTGTGACCACTCTGGACAACACTCTCAATTTAGATGCACTGGCCAGGTAGACAGGAAAAGGCCCGTGAACTTTTGGATTTCATTTCCTGTTTGGCCAGCGTGGTGAGCTGATCAGCGCAGGTGACCATGCAGAGCTCATGCAGAGCTCATCAGCATGATGTGCACATTGCTGGGGCACATTGTCCAGCCCATACTTTGTGAGAAGTCTATGTGCATGCCTATGTCCTCATCACTCTCGTCACCACGCTGCTGTCTCCTCCTCGCCTGGTTTTGCTTTTGTAGCTTCTGGTTCTGTGCTGAAAAAAGGCGCAAAACAATTGTCTGCCATTGCTCTGACAGAGGGAGGGGCGACTGACGACATGGCTTACAGGGAATTAAAATCAACAAAACAGGTGGCTTTGCATCAAGGAGAAACACAAACAACTGTCACACAGAATGGCCCCCTTAAGGACTGAACTCAAAACCCTGGGTTTAGCAGGCCGTTGATTTCACAAAACAAATTGGGTCAATTTCTTGTTTTGATCCACTCCATCTATCTTTTACATCTTAGGCTGGCAGCAGATCCACTCCATCTATCTTTTACATCTTAGGCTGGCAGTACGACTGCTAGCCATCGTCATCTCCTGGGTGCTCGGCAGAAGATGGGAATGACCTGGTTGAGTCACTCCCATGTCTGCCCAGGCGCCCCTGACTGACCTCACCGAGGTCAGCTAAAAGAGTACCCAGGAGTATGACGACGATGGCTACCAATCGTAATGCACTGTCTCCTGCCAAAAGGCAATGAGCTGCTGCTGTGTAGCAATGCAGTCCCATCTCTGCCAGCACCCAGGAGACGTATGGTGACGGTGAGCTGAGCCAGCTCCATGCGTGCTGTGATATGTTGTCTGCTCAGGAAACCCAGGAAAAAAGGCGCGAAACAATTGTCTGCCATTTCTTTCGTGGAGGGAGGGAGAGAGAGTGGGGCCTGATGACATGTACCCAGAACAACCCGCCACACTCTTTTTGCCCCATCAGGCATTGGGATCTCAACCCAGAATTCCAATGGGCAGTAATTTTGGTAGTAATTATACTGACACTTCCAAAAATGCTAGGAATATAAGGGTGTAAATGGACTTAATGTTATTATTTCATGCTCCTCTTAACATTGTTCCTCCCTGTCTTTGCCACTTCAGAAATGCTGTTCAGCTGCTATTTTTTTAGCATGCCAGGCTGCAGTAATGGTGCATGCTTTGGCAAGATGAGTTCCATGCGTGTGCCCATTGCCTTTCCTCAGGAGTTTCAATAGGTTCTCCAGATACCTTAGTCTACTTCTGCCAGAAGACTTGCCTAGGCCAAGTGATCTGACTTTGGAGGGGCTTTCTTAGTTTTCTTTTAAATCATATCTTGCTATCAAGGCACTACATGACTGTTTTCCCCATTGATGTCTGGCTTCTGTTTGAGATATGTGAATGCGGAACTACCAGCCTGAAAAGCCATTTAGTGCCATAGGTAAGTGTCTTCTAGCATTTTTACATTGATACTTACAAAGTCAAAAGCCAGCCACTGTTGTAGGGACATTTTTAGGGCCACAAAATAGTCATATAAAATACAAAAGTACTCGTTTTTCAAATGGGTGCTATTTCCAATACTGCCAAATTCTGACCCAACCATGATGTGTGCATATTTCTCAGAATAGAAGATTTTTTTCCCCATTAACTCAGTGCCTGAATAAGTTTATCAGGAAGCACTGAACAAGAGTCGTTAACATTCTCTTTGAGGAAAACAGCTCTCCTAGTGCCTATACTCATTGGACTTTTCTATTCACTCCAAACGCATTTCATCACATTGAATACTTGTTCTGCTGAGTGTTTTGTTCCTGGTAGATACAGAGCAAATTTTGATCAATAGATGTATGTCTTGGACAAAAAATATTGTACTTACTGTGTTTTGATACAGAAAACAAAAAGCTGGACATTTGGGTATCCCACAAGAGTTTCCAAGGACACTAGGACATCATGAGTAACTGGGACTTCCCAGTAAAACTTGGGATATGTGGACACTCTTTTGCTGAAGGGACAATTGTGGATTGATCTTGTACCATCCAACCTACTCATACTTGAGTGACCTCAAAAAAGCAACACTGAGAATTCAGCTCATGTGACTCTAGAGAATTTTGCTTTGCACTGACTTAGAGGTTTTCATGGCTTAATGCCTGTACAATGCTAAAATTTTGAAATTATGGCATCTCTACCATATGCAGAAAATACGTCCTACAATGTTGGGCATTTTTCTAAAGCTTAAGGAAAACAGTGGCTTTGTACCTTGCCCATTGCCAAAAGATTAATCATGAAATAACAATTACCATGTGTCCCTCAAATTGGTGACTGGCACTTGGTTCTTAGTGATGTGGCTGCTTTTGGTTGGATTCAGTACATGAAAAACAGGTAAGTTTGGTTGTTTGTTTTTGTGGATATTTGACTGTTTTTCAATATATGAATGTGTAAGCATCAGCTGGCAATTTTAGGTTGACACAAATTCCAATTCCTATAATCTTTACCTCTTCTAATTCTCATCTCTTTCATATGGGCTCAGAAAAGTATCTTAGTTCATATTATTGCTGAATTTTAATTTAAAACCAATACACTTTAAATCATTTATCAGTTAAAATAATCTGGCACAACTAGATTAATAAAACATTTCAGAGAGATATAAGCATATGGAAAAACATATAAAAATAGATTCATTTTGGACATCTATGTACAGTGTATTTCGGTGCCTAACTGAGAGACTAAGACTTTGGTAAACCCAGCCTTGCTGTAGGTGCTGAGTAGAGCTGGGTAAAATTGTTCAGACAAATAGCTTATTCACCCAATGCAGTTTTGGGTCAACGGAAACTATTCAAAAATCAGCAAATAGTTTAGGCAAATAAGATCCAAAATCACGCATTTTTTTTTTTCAGCAGTGCAGAAGACCTCAGTGATCTATGTGGCTCATTGTTTTCTAAAAATGTGCCTTCAACAGCAGCATCAGTGCTACCTGCTAGCTGAGAGAAGGTCCACTTTCATTTTCTTTCTGCTTTAACAGAAAGCTCTTTACAGTCCAGCATAGTGGTACAGTAAGTGAACTGGTATCGTTGCAGCACAAAACAAATAGTTGAATTTCATACCATAGTAATTCCTCTATTTCCTCTCACATAGTATACTATCCTGAACGGTAAAATTCAGTGCTGAGGCTTGATGGAAAGATGCCCCTGGACTTCAATGGGCTTTGGATTAGGTCTTAAATGCTGTCTGCTGTTTGGAGGGATCTCTTCTCCTTTAAGCAAAAGCAAAATGGTGTCAGGGAAATGAGACATTAAGTGAAACTCCCCCTTCCTTCCTCCCACAACTTACTGGCAGGGAACTATTGAGTAAAATGCTTGCTAAGCACTTAAACCTGAATTCTTTGTCTCTGACAATTATTGTGACCTTTGCTGCTTGTCCATGATAATTTGGCATTGAGTTTGCAGAGTAAGAGGTGTGGGAAGCTTTTGTAATGTAGTTGGAAAGCAGGCAAAGCCAAACTCAGGAGCGGCTTGCTGAAAATATAACATGCCGTACAGCTAATGTGCAGACTTTGCATCTGTGTTTCCAAGCATTCTGTGCCTTTAAGCTTTCAAAACCACTGTGACAGATAATGTACAAATGCAGTGGTTTGAATACACATTTCTGATTAAAAATAAGAGTTCAGGGACCTTTGCCTTGGTAATAGAATCTTTTGACCTTTTTAGAGATTATGGTTCCTTAAAGGTGACAAAGGGGTGAATGGTTTCACTAGAACCTCTGGTCTTAATCTATTAAAAGCATTGGTGTCAACCTCATCATTTTTGCTGCAAGGTGCCATTTGTCATATGCACTGACCTGTTAATCACACAAACCTCCTTGCCTTGCAGATGATAAGCATCCAGGCTAGGCAATTCAGTGAGAAGATCTCCAAAGGATGAAGGACAAAATTTTGCCAATGAGGCACAAGTGACAAAGCCCATTATTGGTGGGACAGAGGGAGGCACATCTTTGAGGTTGGCTGCTTGGGGCCTGAGAAACTGAGCACCCTTATCATTTTATTATATTATAAAATGAATTGGACTTCCACACTCCCCAGGCAACCTGGAAAATCTCAGCCAATAATGACTGTGTCATGTTTTAGGGATCACCCAGACCAATAAGGGGCTCTGTTACCACCTGCCTTTATAACTTTGGATGTCTTACTGCTATACAGGGGGGAGGGATAGCTCAGTGGTTTGAGCATTGGCCTGCTAAACCCAGGGTTGTGAGTTCAGTCCTTGAGGGGGCCACTTAGGGATCTGGGGCAAAAATTGGTCCTGCTAGTGAAGGCAGGGGGCTGGACTTGATGCCTTTCAAGGTCCCTTCCAGTTCTAGGAGATTGGTATACCTCCAATTATTACCTTTATTACTGCTGTGGTTCAGCACTCTGACCCCAGTAGCTCGACTACAAACATAACGTCCCACCTGACTTCCACTAAACTAGTTAGTTCTTGCAGGGTGACCTCAACAATCCTTTCTGGTCCCGAGTGCCCCCGACCCCAGATCAGTCTCCCTGAGTTCTTAGCTGCCAGACACTCTGATTTTTCCCCTCTGGTTCTTCACCCCTGAAGGCATGAAACCTACCCCCCAATTATCCGTTCACCTTGCCGCACACTGTCTGCACAAGAGATCTGCTTGAGGTAAAAATAAACAAAAAACTTCTTTAATAGAATAATCGGATTCAAAGATAAAATAGTAAGGAAAAGCAAACACAGAAAACAAACCTAAAGATGCAATCTCAGGCTTTACACGTGTATATTTGCTAAATTCCCTTTTGTTACCTATTGTCTTTGAACAATTTCCCAAATCCCAACATTCCCCATGTCCTAGAGAGGATCCAGCGCTTTGCGGACAGCACCCCACTTACATGCTGGCCCTCAGTTTCTGGAAACCTCAAACCCAAGCCAGTTTTTTAAAAAAGGTTTTTGCTCCCCCCCACCCCACCACATTTTTCTCCTGGCATTATGCCTCAGGGTTATAGGGGAAACCCTCCTTTTAAAAAAGACTGGGGTTTTCTTTTCAGCTTCAATGTCATTCCATTAACTTTAATGATCCACCATTGTGTCTTCCTGACTGGAAGATTGATGGATACTTTAAGTTGGTTTCATGTAAACAACTAGCCTGGGAGGTGCCTCTCCCTGCCTGGTTGCTTCACCCCCTGTTGTGAGGAGAAGCAAGGTCTGCAGGAGCTGACAGCTAGTGATGAGCTGGGGGAAAAGGCTTCAGGATCAATGTTCTCTCTAATTTTTTATATCCATGTGCGGAACTCATTTTGTTATGTGCCCCAGTATGAAGGTGATGTGTGGTGGGGCTGGGGCTGAGGGGCTTGGAGTGTGGGAGGGGGCTCAGGTCTGAGGCAGAGGGTTGAGGTGAGGGGGGGTGAGGGCTCCAGCTGGGGGTGCAGGCTCTGGGGTGGGGCTGGGGATGAGGGCTCGAAGTGTGGGAGGGGGCTCAGGTCTGGGGCAGAGGGTTGGGGTGCAGAGGTGGGGGGGGTGAGGGCTCTGGCTGGGGGTGCAGGCTCTGGGGTGGGGCTGGGGATGAGGGCTCGAAGTGTGGGAGGGGGCTCAGGTCTGGGGCAGAGGGTTGAGGTGAGTGGGGGTGGGGGAGTGAGGGCTCCAGCTGGGGGTGCAGGCTCTGGGGTGGGGCTGGGGATGAGGGCTCGGAGTGTGGGAGGGGGCTCAGGTCTGGGGCAGAGGATTGGGGTGCAGGGGTGAGGGCTCTGGCTACGGGTGAGGGGGGCCGGGAATGAGGTGTTCAGGGTTTGGGAGGGGACTCAGGGCTGGAGCACAGCTTTGGAGTGCGGGGGGGGGGGGTGAGGGCTCCAGCTGGGGGTGCAGGCTCTGGGGTGGGGCTGGGGATGAGGAGTTTGGGGTGCAGGCTTCCCCCAGGCTGGGGCCAGAGGACTCCCCCCAGCCCTCTCCCTGCCAACAGCAGCTCTGAGGGAGAGGAGCGCAGCAACCCTGCATGCCCCAACTTGCTCCTCTCCCCAGTTGCATGCCTGTGTGACCCTTTATAGCCTGCTGCACAGCGGTGCAGCTTAGAGGGAACTTAGTTCAGGACCAGAGGGTATTTCCATGAACACACCTACTCTGCCTAGGTATCCAACAGACAGAGCAGTGGTGCCCAGTTGCTCAGTTTGGGCTGGTGCTGGGTTACACATCACTTTAGGTAATGGAACATTACCCTTATTGTATAAGTACAGGGCAGTCAGAACTGTACTTCGATTGTCCTGATTGAGGGGGGGTCACCCTCAACTGAACTGAACTCACTAAGCGGTGGGGAGTCAGATCCCAGTGAAGAATTAGAGGGGTGGGACAGGTGTTCCTGCCTGGATGTGTGGGCTCTACCTAAGAGTCCTAAGCACCATTTAACCTCCCCGCCTCCACTAGTTAAAGATAAAGTGAATTAGGCTCCATTGAGAGTCTTTCATTTTAAGTGGTCACTGGAGCTGAAATCACTAATAATCAGGTCTAAGTGCTGCTTAGACCTGCTGTGGGACAGCGTTTTCTGCAGAAGAGGCTGCCCAGCCTGCGTTAGAAGTGAGCCTCTCTCCCTGAGAGCTGAAATCACAACAGCATCAAGAGCCTGACTCGGAGAGGTCACAGTCCAGAGGCAGGTGGCAGCAGAAGGTAACAGTGCAAGGCCATTGGCAACAGAGTGGTGGCACGAGGAACTTCCACAGTGGAGTGAACAACTGTGCAGCAGCAGGCAGCAGTGCAGCATGAACGGCCACCACTGTGAGCCGACATCGCTCAATGTTTCTTCCCCGCCTTCACCCTCGTGGAGGTGAACTCACAGGAATGCACCTCTGAACTCTGTGTCTTTGCTGACAAGGATAGCAGCTGAATGGGGCGTGGCAGAGGGAGAGGAGAGTGGCATGTTAAAAGGACATTTGTTTGTTGGACTTTCACACCGCAGTGTAAGCAACGGAGGTGAAGGACACTGCCCAATGTACTCTGGGACAGGAGTTTTGCTCATGGGCAGATGTTTGTTTCCCCCAAATTAATGCCAGGTTCCTTTCCCATTTGTATTAAAAGTTGTATCGGCTATACACAGACTCAGTGCTTGCGAGTGGGGAAATATTGCCGGTTAGTGGTGCCCAAGGTGGGGGCTCCAGTTAGTTCTGTATTGTATTGTTAAGAGGGACCCCGGATATTGAACCAGGCCCTTGTTGCTGTTGACTCCATCTGGCAGAAAATTTACATTTAAACACTAATAGATTCAATTGCTTATTCTCTGTGGTTCAGACCCCCTGTTCTCTGCAGGGAGTGTCTGGACCCTGGTCGTCACAATGACCCACTCCTGCTCAACAATTATTTCTTCCTATTTGTGCACTGTGCAAAGAGATGACACTGCATTACAGGAAAGACTATAATAAGGAGGGAGTGATTGCCACTGCATAATATAGTTCCTAAAGCAAGGGAGGTAGCTGAGAATTAAGAAAGAGACCATATTTTAAGATCGTGGGCCAGATTGAATGGTACACTCTGGCTGGTTTGCACTGCTTTACAGATGTAAAATATCCACAAGACCAATTTCACTGGTCAGTTAAACCAGGATTAATAAGAATAATAATTCCATGTAATGCTGCTGTTATCACAACAGTGCTTAAAGTTCCTAACTGTGGCTGTTTCTATATCTCAAATTACTTTGGTTAATTTACGTCACACCCCTGAGTGACATAACTTACACTGACCTAAAAACTTCTCCTGCCAACATAGGTACCCCTTCTTGTGGAGGCAGGAGTTAAGCTGACCAGGGGCATGCACAATGCGGGGGGGGGAAGCAGGATCACCCCCAATAATCGTTGGGGGGAACAGAACTTCTGAGAAGATCGAGCGATAAGCTCCTGCTGTCGCCAGGGCTGAGGTGGGGAGGGGGGGCGGCGAGCTCCTATGTGCCTCCGCTCCCCAAGGGGTCAAATTTAAATTCCTGCGCAACACCCAAAGCTGACAGAGCTCTCACTTGTCAGCGTAGAGCGGCTTGACCAGAAGCAATGCGTCAGTGCAGCTGCTGTAGTGTAGACATACCCTGAGATCAGCATGAGGCACAGTATAAACACATAGGCTTGGTCTACACCAGGAACTTATGTCAGTATAACTGTCATTCAGGAGTGTGGAAAATCCACACTCTGAGCGATGTCGTTATACCGACCTTACCCCTGGAGTAGACAGTGCTACATCAACAGGAGGGCTTCTCTTGTCAATATAGCTACCACCTCTCAGGGAGGTGGATTACTTACCCCACAGGGAGAAGCCCTCCCGTCAGTGTAGATAGCGTCTTCCCTGCAGCGTTGTAAGTATAAACCTGCCCATAATAAGAGGCAGTGCCTGCTCCAGAGAGCTTACTGTTTGATTCCTTTGTGTTACTGGAGTGTAGTGGTGAATTTAAAGCTCTGTGATTAAAAAGAAGAGTTTCCAGTCAGCCGAACAGATTCAGAAAAGCATCCACATCTAGGATAGCACTTAAGCATGTGCAATTTTAACCATATATTTAATTCATTTTGACATCACTTGGATATAAGAGATTCATAAAGGTGAGCATGTGTTTAAATCCTGCTCTGAATAGGAAAGCTTAAGGCCTAGTTTAAATTACAAAATTAGGTCTGCTTAACTATATCACTCAGTGGTATGAAAAATCCACACCCCTAAGAGATATGGTTAAGCCAAACTAACCCTGGGTGTAGACAGCATGGGGTTGATGGAAGAATTCTTCTGTCAACCTAGCTACTGCCTCTTGGGGAGGTGGATTACCTACACTAGGGGTTCTCAAACTGGGGGTTGGGAGCTCTCGGGGGTCACGAGGTTATTACATGGGGCGTCGCGAGCTGTCAACCTCCACCCCAAACCCCGTTTTGCCTCCAGCATTTATAATGGTGTTCAATATATAAAAAAGTGTTTTTAATTTATAAGGGGGGTCGCACTCAGAGGCTTGCTATGTGAAAGGGGTCACCAATTAAAAAGTGTGAGAGCCACCGACTACATCAATAGGAGAGCCCCTCCTATCTATCGGCATAGCTAGTGTCTACACGGATGTGCTGCAGCTGTGCCACTAGAGCCTTTCAGGTGCAGACAAGATCTGAAATGCTTTCTTGAATTGAAGCTTTTTTTGAGAATGTCTAAAACCTATTTCTAATCAAAGCTTTGTGTTTGTTTCTTCCTACCCATATTTTCATTGGTAATTACCACGCCACTTAGAATTTCCAGTTAATGGAATCAGTGGTGGTTAGTAAATGACCTCTTAACCCACATTAATAAAAGGATCTATTATAATATTCTCTTTGATATACTGCTTCCAGCTCCATTAAGCCCTATAATAATTACTCTAATTACAATGCCACCTCTGAAAAGCACTTGAAACTTTATACTTGCAGATGGAATAAAGAGGAAGCCAGGTGTTTCATCTTCAGCACATCTATATTAAAAAATAAGAATAGTTAAAACAAATTTGGGGTCTCTTGTTAGAGGGAAACATTAGAATAAAATGGAATAATCAAAGACAAATATGGAGCTTGTTGTTACAGTTTGACAAATGGTCTAGGCCTCTTAGTGTGAGCAAGGGAAACTTTAATGTAAGTAGTAGCTACAGCTGGGTGGGAAAAGTTTTCCCATCCTCTGAAAATTTTACAGATTTCAAAACCTGCTCCCATCCCAAATCAAGACAAAGTTGAAATCTCAAATTTTCTCTCTGATGCATACACACACACACACACACACACACACACACCCATAGAGAAGTTTGAGTCAAACAAAATGTTTTGGTTTGATTTTGACCATTTTAAAATGCGCACTATAATTAGCTTACATTTCTAAACAGTCCTTTCAACCAGAATTTTTATCTAAATATTTCACTTTAACAATTTCAAAAAAACTTGAGTAGAAAAAATTAGTCAAAACTGACACTTCCTTGCAAAAAGTTTTGGTTTTGACAAATGGGCATTTTCCAGTAAAATGTTTTGATAAATTCTAGTAGCAATTCTTAGTCGTGCTGTGGAGGAGTTCTCGCCTGTAGATTCCAGCACCGTTCATTTGACTGACTTGGGGCACAAGTTGCACTTGAAGCATGCCCATGTGCTTAAAGTCCTTTGCTGAATCAAGGCCCCTATGGAATATTGTGCTGGCCTTATGTGCAACCAGATATTCTTACGGGGGTGATCCTGCTGCCATTCAAGTCAATGGGGAAAACTCTCATGGAGTTGAAGGGTGCTGGATCAAGCCCATAATGCAGGGTTTCTCAAACAGGAGTCGCCGCTTGTGTTTACCTGCCCCGTCCGCAGGTCCGGCCGATCGCGGCTCCCACTGGCCGTGGATCGCTGCTCTGGGCCAATGGGAGTGCTGGAAGCAGCGCGTGCTGAGGGATGTACTGGCCACCACTTCCAGCAGCTCCCATTGGCCCGGAGCAGCGATCCGTGGCCAGTGGGAGCCGCGATCGGCCAGACCTGCGGACGGGGCAGGTAAACACACCGGCCCACCAGGGGCTTTCCCTACACAAGCGGCGACCCCTGTTTGAGAAACCCTGCCATAATGTGTCTAGAAGTGGGCGTTGACCGGTCATGTCTTGTGGAGTGAGATCACGGTCTTGCCCTGGTTTCGTACCAGATCTCAGTCCTAGATTCTAGGACAGGTTTCCACTTACTACAGCCGTGGCTGTGAATATCAACATACGAAAACTGTCATTGAGAGGGAAATTGGTAAGGACAAGTGTGGAATTTCCTGTGGAATTCCCTGAGGAAACTGAATGGGAATGTAAACCTACTACTGATGGGAAACTTTAATTATCTTACAGCAGTTGCTCAAAGCACGTAGTGAACTAATATATTCCCAAGAGTAAAGGCAATACTTGATCTAAGAGCCTAATACAAAGAAACTACAGATATAACAGCAAGAGCACGAGAGCTGGGTAGTGTGGGTTGAGAAGAAAAAACAAAAACGGATGGATTTCAGATGAAGAAATTATACTAAAAAAAGCTGTGCTGTTTTTACAGCAGGAAACATGGTCTATCTGTTACCTTTCAGAATGCCATGATTCTTTTAATATTGAAACCAGTTCTGCTAATAAAAAGCCCTCGTTTATTATAGTGCATTCCCTAGAATATGATTTGATCTGTTTACTGTATTCATTTAAAATCACTTCAGGTGAAATGCTAGTTGCATTGAAGTCATTGGCAAAACTCCCATTGACTTCAATGGGGCCAGGCTATTTACCCTTTTTCACATTTACCAATGTGAGTGTTACAACAATAACACATGCCTATTGTGATGCTGCGTGAGTGAAACGTGACCATTTATATAATTAATATTGCTGCTGTTAGACAATTATACAACAAATCTTGTACAAAGTATGTCATGTCAGGTATTGATGGAAAAATTACGGTCTATCATATGATTATCCCGTTTATAAGCATGTATCATTTTTGCATCTGAAGTTATAGATATTGACTATGTACTGGCATCCTACCTATGTGCTGTATTCCTGAGTACCACCCACCAAGTATAATCTACATTGAAGTGAGACAGCACATTGTGAATGGACTATCCAAGATGATGGCCCATTAAAGAACATTTAACTCACAACAGACCATAGAAGAAGCTTGTCCCAACCTGGCGAGCCTTCCTTTGGATGTTTTAGCCAGAATATGGGTCATGGCTGCTCCTATGAGGCATCCGAGCATGCAAGGGCTTGTGACGAGCTCATGTCACCCTGGACGCCATCTTGTGCCTGTAATTTTCCACAGACTAAGACTGAGAGCAGTCCCTCCATGTGGGAGAAGGTATAAAGGACCCTGGAAGCATTTCCATTTTGCCTCTTTCCTGCTCTGATCTCTGGACTATGGACTTACACTGAAGGGAGCGTTTTAATCAATGGACTGAGGACCTTCCAATCTTCTGGAAGTTACCGGAGATTTTACAAGCCAGCAGTCTGTAACATCACTGCTATAAACCTGATCCAGGAACTTTGCAAAGATTGCATGTATATGATTTCTTTGACTATCTTAACTCTCTCCTCTTTCTTGTCTCTTTATAAATAAACCTTTTAGATATTAGCTACTAAAGGATTGGCAACAGCATAATTATTGGGTAAGGTATTTAGTCCTTCTCATAACACAAGAATTAGGGGTCACCCAATGAAATTAATAGGCAGCAGGTTTAAAACAAACAAAAGTATTTTTTTTTACATAACACAGTCAACCTGTGGAACTCCTTGGCAGAGGATGTTGTGAAGGCCAAGACTATAACAGGGTTCAAAAAAGAACTAGATAAGTTCATGGAGGATAGGTCCATCAATGGCTATTAGCCAGGATGGACAGGGATGTGTTCCTAGCCTCTGTTTGTTTGCCAGAAGCTGGGAATTGACCACACTTGATGATTATCTGTTCTGTTCATTCCCTCTGGGGCACCTGGCATTGGCCACTGTGGGAAGACAGAGCCAATAGGATGTGCCAGATACTCAGCACTTTTGAAAATCTGATCTCTTAAATCCCAGTTCTGTAAAGACTCTGCATAACCTTATGTGCTGTAAAGAGCCCCACTGAAGCACGTAAAAGGAGTATGTCTTTGCAGCATCAGGGGCTTATTTAGATTCCTAAGGTTCCAATACTGCAACCTCTTACATGTAAGTGCACCCTAGTGGCCTGTGTGAAGCCCCACTGACAACCCCTCTGCCCAGACATAGGGTTCATCTGTCCATATGGACTTGCAGGATCAGGTCCTAAATATGGATTTAGAAGCCAACTTTGCACTCCTATTATTTGGAAGCCCAAGCCAATTGCATACAATTATATTAGACTTGGTGGTGGTAGTAGTAGTATATAATAATGATATAGAGTAGAGATAGCCTATATTAAACAGGGAGGCACTGGGGACCTGACCTGAATACATAGCATGTGCATGTGTTGAAATATAACACCCTTCTCCTTCAAACATCCACACCCATACTTAACTTTACTACTACAAGTAGTCCCACTGATTTCATTGTGGGGTGGGGCCTAAAGTGCTATTTTAGAAAAAATGGTGGATCAAACAAAATATATATTGACTCCTATCCAATAAAAGGATGATTTTCATGTGGTTATTTATACTTTTGTGCAGTATTTGTAATTTAGGGTTTTCTGTCTCCCTCTTGTACATGGACTTGCTGGGCTGGAATTTAGGCAGGGTTCCATAGTCTTTCAACATATGACCATGTGTATTCATTTCCTTGGGCACGGAATTGTTAGGGTCTGTTGTTCAAAACAAACAAAAAAAAGCATCTGGCTAGAGTTAAAGAAAACTTCAAATTGTCTCTTTAGATAGAGAGTCTGAAGCCCAAATAGCCTACAGAGCTCAAGGGGGGAGCACATAATGGGTTTTTAGTTTAAAGTTAAATTCAGAGAAAACTGGAGTGGTCATTTTCAGACCCAGACAGGTCAGTTTGTACTGTTGCTGCTTTGATGTTGCCTCTTAATGGTTGTTATGTTACTTCAGTTTCCATTAATGTCCCAGAGTGGTTCTTGAGTCAAAGCTTCCCTGCTCAGGAGCATACTTAAATGAATTTCCAAATGCTGCTTTTACCCTTTTAGGATCATTGTCAGCCTGTCCTTTTGCTCCATGCCATACTGGCTCTAATTTGAAATAATAGAATCACCTTTTTGTAAACCTCTTGGCTTTTTCCCAAAACCTAGTCACAGGCCACAAGATATTCAGTGTGAACTTGCCTGACTTCTTGTTGGAAATCCAACTTGATCATAGAATATCAGGATTGGAAGGGACCTCAGGAGGTCATCTAATCCAACCTGCTGCTCAAAGCAGGACTAGTCCCCACACAGATCAGATTTTTGCCCTAGCTCCCTAAATGATCCCCTCAAGGATTGAGCTCATAACCCTGGGTTTAGCAGGCCAATACTCAAACCACTGAGCTAACTCTCTCCCCCGAAATTGCCTGTGTTTGGAGGCTTTTCATGGCAACCTTTTTTTTATTGATTTTTTTTTTGAAAGCTGCATGCTCATGACTTTTAAAGTTGTTTATGTCCCTCATTAAAAGTTATTTCATTCAAGTATTGACAATATGATTGGTGATGGTGCTGCAGTATTTCTCAGTGCCTGAGCACAGTACAAACAGAGAATAACATGGGTCTGTATGGAAAAGCAATCTTAGGTCCCGATCATGCAAAGACTTACGTTAGGTACTTATTTTTACATTCTTGCAATAGTCCCACTGAAGTCAATGAGATTGCTCATGTTCTTAAAATTAAGTTTGTGAATGACTTTTTGCCTGACTGGTGTTGCACTGGATTGGGCTATATCTATATTGCAATTAGACACCTGCAGTTGGCCCATGCCAGCTGAATCAGACCCATGGGGTCCAGGCTGAGGAACTGTTTAATTGTGGTGTAGACATTTGGGCTCAGGCTGGAGCCTGGGCTCTGGAATTCCGCCCCCCTGCAAAGTCCCAGAGTCAAAGCCCAAATGTCTACACCACAATTAAACAGCCCATCAAGCCTGAGTCAGCTGGCATGGGCCAGTCTTGGGGTTTTAATTGCAGTGTAGACATACTGTTAATCATATTAACTACTTGAATAATATTGACTTTAGTGGGGTTACATCTGTGCTTAAGGGTTTCAGTGACTTGAATTATAGTGCCCAGCACACCCTGCAAGATCATGCCCTAAATAATGATCCCCCGATCATCAAGCTCAGAATTTTCAAATGATCATGTTGGATGTTCAGCTCTTATGAAATTCTGGATAGTTGTAGGTTCTGTGTACTTGAAAATCTGACCTTACTCTAGACCTCGGTGGGAAATGGTCTTCCTGTCCCATGAAAATTTTTTTCCATACATGATCGGAACAAAAAGTCAAAATCTTCAATATTTTCACAAATTGACAAATAGCAAAAATGGTTTGACAATCTAAATGTTTTGTTTGATCATTTCAAAACACTGTTTCAACTTCGTTAACCTTTTAAATCTAAAATCGCTAATTTAAAGTTGTTTCAGTGCAAAAAACTAAAATTTTCCTGTTCAAAAATGGCAAAAAGGGCTGCTGCAACATCTCTGAAATTTTTTTCTTATAAAAATGGCTAAGTTGGGAGATGTATTGATACCAACTCTCCTTTGCAAATAGTTTAGGTTTTGACATATTGGCATTTTAGCAACCTCCCCCGCCCCCAAATGGTTCATTGAAAATTTCCCAAACTGCTCTACTGTGACTCTTTAAAAATTTGTCCCAGAGAGGCCAAAATTCAGGGAGATAAAATAAAACTCACATGAAAATTGTCATATTTGATAGCAGGTTTCCTAGTTAAAGCTCATATTTTTACTCTCTACTTAAGACACAAAAACAAATGAATGGTACAACAGCACAAGACAATTATGCCTTTTTTGTACAATCTTCTTGTTTTATTTTGTACAATAAACAGAAATCATGGAGATACAAAGCATTGTTCTGTAAGGAAATCAGCAGGAGACCCTCTGGACTGGAGCACAGCTATAGGAGATTAATGAATTAGTAGCACAATGGTATATGCATTCTTGTGTCCAAAGCCACAAAGAGGTTGAATGTTCCTTTATTGTTAGATTTGTGAAGAAACAGTATGGTTCTTTCCAAAGTGATTTCCTAAAAAGAATTCATTAGTTAACCATGAGAAAAGTCAAAAGGGCATATTTAATTTGAGGGGAAATGAGGCTATGTGACAGCTCATCTTATCTTTGTTAAATAAATTGAAATGTTTTCTACTTTTCCTTAGGCAGAATTGTTTGGTTGGCATGGAGTGTATCATTATTAGAAATGGGTGAGAACTGAAACCCAAATTCTGAATTTGAACTCCTTGATCAGAATCCAACCCATGAGTCATCACGATGTGAGATGCCAAGGGTGCATTGCCCACTCCCTTCCCACAAAAGCGGGAGAAATAAGAGCACATCATGGGAGATGCAGCCTTACCAGTGAGCCCTGCCTAGAGAGGAAAATGGGTAGCATGAGGCACTTGAATTACAACTCCTGTGAGTTGTAGCATGAGGCACCATGGTAGCATTTCAGAACTGAAATATTTCACGGCAAAGTCAACATTTTCCATGCAAACACCTCTCCCATTTTCCAACTAGCTCCAGTTGGGAAATCTACCCAGGAGGGCAGCTTTAGCCATAAGGCGGACTGGACTGTCTGGCAAAGGCTGCATCTCCTGAGTCAGCATATCTGCTAGCTGGACAAATCATGTTTCCTCCGCAGTCACTTCAAACGAGGGCTGGATCCCTATGGAGGAGTTACAGGTGCCTTTGTGCCCCCTGTGAGCAGATCCTCTGCCCTGAGTTTGGCTGGCTGGTAGAAGCAGTCATATCCCTGGGCTTAATTTAGCCCATACAATCACAGGAAGTTACTAAATCAAATACCATGGCTGTTTTTTTAAAAGGAAGCTGGGTAATTCTGATAACCAAGACCAATATAACAATATAGACTGTAATTATGCATGCTAAGGAAATCTCATGCTTCCAGATGTAAACTGATGATCATAGGGAAGGGTTTTTTTCTCCCTTATGTACAGTATTCTCCAACATATTCATTTTAGAAGGGTTTCACCTTCATCTGAAGCATCGGGCATTTGCCAATGGCGGACACAAGACATGTAGACTTGATGTACAGACCAATGATCTCTATACACCCTCCCACCCTAAACAATACGTTAGCTAAATTTAGTTGCCAAGACTACAGGCCAGAGCCTCAGCTGTTATAAATCGGTGTAGCTCTAATGAAGTTAATGGAGATCAGCTCAGAGCCACAAATGAGCATATGGTTCTTCTCTTTTTCTAGTCTAATAATTCTAAGATCTAAGGCTCCCTGAGTGCCCTAGCTCAGGAAATAAGTTTAAATAGTTTGATAAATGAGCCCCTGATGAAACAAGAAATTCAGGAACACCGTATCTCACATTTAATCAAAGGAGCTTCTCAAAGAAACTGGAAGCAAAGCATTCTCATTGGTTTGACTTTAACTGAAGGAAAGCTTGTAGCCAGAACAGAGGTCAAGATTTTAATAGGGAAGGATGATAAACTTTTTAATAATTCTTTTTGCCAAGAAATCAATGCTTAGAGATGCAGTTATTTTAGGGAAAAAAAGTTAAAAGTTCCTTTAACTCTTACTCCTGGTGCTTTGTCATATGATTTGCTGGCTGTTAATTTTAACGCTTAGGACAGTAAGTCAATAGTCCCCGCTGAAGACTGCAAGCCCTGCTTGCTAAAAAAGTAGGCCACCAGAATTGAATATTCTTGAGGGACTGTATTCAGTGATTGGTCTACATCATTTGGAATAATTTCTCAGGGTACTAGGGAGAGCTGTCCTGATGTGTATATGTGATGCTTCTTAAGAGTACAGTCTACCAGTGTGGATCAATTTTATACCCTTCACAAGCACTGAGGATGTTTGTAAAGTGATTAATAGAGCATCAATCTTATGGGAATTTAATCAGCTCTTTTTATCTTTATTTAAAAATATGCTAAGTCTGTTTAAAACAGAAGGAAACAATATTGGTGCATGGTTTACTGTATAATTAAGTGCATAATTTCAGTATCTGTCTTGGGTTTGTTTGGTTAATTTTGTATGTTCTCCTTTAAAAATGTTGACTGAGAACCCAGCTGGGGCATTATTTATATCCATTTGGAAGCCTCGTGCTAATATTTAAATTGCTTCCCATTTTTATTGAAATATTTACTTTGGGGAAGGTGGGAGAACCAGGCGTTGCTTGCAATCTACGTGGCATAGACACATCTACCCTTAGTGATAAATACAGACTTGAGGAAAAATAAATATGTAGAAGTATTTCCCCTTGAGGACTGGCAATGAGGAAACAATGGCAAATTAAAATGTTTCTTAGTTACGTATTGGAAAATTAGCGAGAGCCTGCATTAATTGAGATTCAGTTCTCTATATATATCAATTCCTCCTTAACCGTCTGGGATTTGCAGTAGTGAGAGAAACACAGAGCAACAGATTAATCCAAATGTTGTCAGTGACAAATATAAATTGAGGGTTTAAAGCCTACATTGAAATAAATTAGTATTAAAAACCTGTTCACTCTTCCTAGATTTCTTAGAAGAACAGGAATTTTGTAAAGAAATGTATTCATTGTTCGTAGACTAAGCTACTGTAGCTGGAAAAGGCAAATAAAAGACTTTAGACCTGATCTAAAGCCAAAAATGTCAAGCTAACATCTTCATGCTTCACCTCATGTGGGGGAGGATTGCCTCATAAATGTGTACAAAGATACCTCCTTGTCCTCCTTCAGATCTGTCCTTAAAACTCTCCTGTGATGTGATGCCTACAAAAAAAAACTTGACAATGGTTAGGCACTGGTGTGTAATGACCACTCTGCCTACCATGTTGACCAATAATCATTGTTTCCTGATGCTCCCCCATCTGTCTGTCTATATTAAGCTATTGTATCTGGTTTTATAGTTTAAATTGTACGTTCTTTGGTGCAGGGATTGTCTCTTTGTTCTGTGTTTCTATGGCGCCTAACACACTGGGGTCCTGATCCATGAATAGGGTTTCTAGGTGCTACCACAATAGAAATAATTAAAAATAATCCTGAAGTCAATGGAGAGAATTGTATTGACTTCAGGAGGTTTTGGATCAAGCCAAATATGCCTTTGGAGTGATTTTCAAGTTTTGTATGTTGTTAAGATGTGGATTCATTTTAATGTATCTTTTTCAATACTTCTGGCCTCATTTACAAGAGGCACTAGATAGGCTTTGTAGATAACTGTGCCATCCCACTACAATGCTGTACTGTTCTTTTTTACTTAAACTTTTAATTTTAATAAGCAACCTTATTATTAACCTTGTACCCACAGGCTAATCTAAAATTTTCCAATGATAAAGATATGAAATCACAGAAAATTAGAATAATTTTGAGTATTCTATAAGGGGCTTTTTATGGCATTTGAAAATTTCAGCTTGCTGCCAATACACTGAAAACTACCTGCTGAGCATGTGCATTTTATTTTTGTTTCCAATTTAAATGTGCAAGGCATTTGAAGACCTAGAAACAGACTCTCTGGAAATCAGAGGGGTGCTCTGTGCAACTTCAGAGATGCAAAGCTGCCGTAAACCTAGTTTAATTGGCCAATTTAACTGAATGTTTGTCTACTTTGGGTGACTACAGTGGCACAAAGCAACTGAAGTGAACTGGTGAAGACCTTAGCAAATAAAATACCAATCTAAGGACCAAATATATGGCTACTTGTCACATTTTTGTTTAACAATACAGGTTATAGGATGCTATCTGTTATGGCAAGGAAGGCGAGAAGAGGGGCCAGATCCTCAGCTGGCATAAGTTTGCTTCACTTAATTGATTACAACTGAGCTGTGCTGACTTGCACAAACTGAAATCTAGCCTGGTTCATTTGAGTTGATACAACTGAAGAGGACAGATGGAGGAGAAATGCTGTGTGGCACCGGGAGACACCGTAAGATTGGAGTCCATTATTCAGCCACAGAACAACACAGGAGCAGACAGAACTCCAGCTTGCCTCATTTTCAGCAAACCAATACAGTGCTCTACTGAATGAAGATGTTCATAAGCTTTCAACTCTCATACCTTGAAATCAGCAATTTTTTCTGTGTCTGTAATAGACTTAGGTTTGAGGCACATTTTTGTCCTATGTCCATAAATATGCAGAACATATAGTCTGTGCAGCGCTGAATCATTTTGTCTCTTTCTTTGGTTTTAAGTCAAATGTCAAAGTCATTCTATGATTCTCATTCGTTAACTATCCATTACTGTGACAGTGAGCTAGGTATTGTCCCTGCCTCATATATTTATTGCTTACAGTACTTTTCACTGACAAAACACATGTTGTGTACCACTACAATGAGTCAAGTCATAGTCATTTTTGAGAAGAGTCATGCCACACCAGTGTTTTATGCTGTTAAATATAACACAGCTCTTTTACCTAAGTGAACATACCCTAGAGTTAGAGGGAGAATTGGCCTGAATGAGGGCTGGTGTATAACTTCTCTGACCAAGGAACAGCCCCAGGAAGGAATGTGACTCAGCTAATCTCAGTTCCTTTCTTGCTGCCGGGGAGCCCTTTAAATGGCCCACCTTATTGGTCCAAACTTATGCCTGACCATCTCCTTGGATCAGTAAGACAGTGGAGCATAGCCAAACTTCACCTCTTCCCCACACCCTTGCTCACTGATGGAGCACCAGGAAGCAGAGATTGTGCTCTGCACCAAGGTCCCAGTAGGCCGAGCAAGGGTGTGTGGCGGGGGGCTTACTCTCCTGCTAGCCCGAGTAAAACAGTGATGCAATCTGGTCCTTAAGTCCAGCTTCTGACTGCCTTATGCACGTTAAGCAGTACCATGCTGTACATTTAATCCTACTGTAGTCAATGGGATCAATAGTGGAGTAAAGCACTACTCTAATAGTAAGTCACTATTTGTACATTACTGAGTTAAAGCTAGGGTGACCAGATGTCCTGATTTTATAGGGACGGTCCCCATTTTTGGGTCTTTTTCTTATATAGGCTCCTATTACCCCTCCACCCCCTGTCCTGATTTTTCACATTTGCTGTCTGGTCACCCTAGTTAAAGCTGCTGTTTCCTGTGAGAGCTCAGCCTCTTGCAGAATTGAGCTGAACTCAGATATTCACCTGGTTTAAAAATTGTCCAAAATTAGCTACACCAGTTGTTAATTGAATGTGTGATTAGCATTGGACCTTTTCTGTCAGCATCCAGAACTCATCTCCAGAATGATTTCAAAATTAATGTTGTGTCTACATTTATAACTCAGCAGTTGCTGCTAAATTTGCTCAAATATTCAATTAGTTCCATTCCAAGAGTTTCTAATCAATATCACTCTCTAGCAGCAAAATAATGCAATGAAAGCCATTATTAGGATAATTTGTGCTGTTATCCCTGACTACTAGCTAATCTTTAGTTAATATTTGATATATTAGTTAAACAGAAGCTATTCATATTTTTTATTTTGATTTTTCTCCCCCTTACAGCACAGACTAAATTGGCAGGATTGACCAGACATTTATATTCTCATACTAGGTAACTTTAAAATGTATTGCTTAGCATTTCAGTGGGGAAAAGTTGTTTGTTTTTTCTCCCTTACAGCTTGTTCTGTACATATTCAATGATGATTCATTTTTATGAAATGTAAGAGGAAGTCATAGCTCTTCCTAAAGCACCATTACATTTCTATTTTTCATGGCTTGGATTAAAGATAACTTGCAAGTGTGCAATATTCCACTCCGCTAATATAAAAATATAGAACTCAACAAAGAGTCCTGTGGCACCTTGTAGACCAGGAGTCGGCAACCTTTCAGAAGTGGGGTGCCGAGTCGTCATTTAGTCACTCTAATGTAAGGTTTTGCGTGCCAGGAATAAAATGTGAAAATCAGCTCACATGCCACCTTTGGCACATGTGCCATAGGTTGCCTACCCCTGTTATAGACTAACGAAGTGGGCATTCACCCACGAAAGCTTATGCTCCAATACATCTGTTAGCCTATAAGGTGCCACAGGGCTCTTTGTTGCTTTTTACAGATCCAGACTAACACAGCTACCCCTCCACTACTAAAAATATAAGAGTATTTTTTAGGGTACAAAGCTGAAATTCTGCATTTTAACTTGAAGAAAGAGGCTGATTCCAGTGAGTTAGGTTATGGTTTTTCTAGGAAACACCCCTGACTTTTCCCCACCTTTCATCCTGGGTAACTCAAGAGGATCTTGGCTTTTAGGAAGAAGATCTTTTCCTAAAAATGTCTCTTCCTCTGTCATTACTTAAGCATGTCTATCATGCCCCTGGTTATCACTAGCAATGGCACCAGATATAGCAAATGTATGACTAATCGCACACTACTAACCTGCGAGAATTGTCTTGGGGTTAAGACACTGACTGGGCCTGAGGAGATCTGAGGTCAAGTACTAGCTCTGGTACAGACTTCCTGCATAGCCCTGGGCAAGTCACTGAATATCTCTGTGCCTCAGTTCTCTGTGTGTAAAGTGGGGATACTTCCCTACCTTGCAGGGGCATGATGAAGGTAAATTCATTAACTTTTTGGGAGTTGCCCAGTAATTAGAGCCATAACACCAACATAGAGTAAAGCAAAGTGTGCTCCTAGTGTTTGTGCATACGTCCAGGAAGAGTAGCAAGATCTTTAATGTGCTACCCGTAATCTGAGACACCCATAGGTTGAAGGAACTCAGAAGTATTCATCTTTCCCCAAACTTATCCAATGTCATTTAAAGAGTGCCCCCTAAACTGGTGTAGTATGTCCTAGGGATGTAAAAGTTTAACCGGCTAACCGATGAGCTTGATGCTTATTTTTTCCAGTTAACAATTAAACTCTGCTGCCCCCGCATGTGCCGGGGGTCCCAGCTGCCACACCGGGGGTCCCGACTGCTGGCCCCATGCACGGGGCTCGGCTGCTGACACCGGACACCGGGCGCCAGCAGAGCCCACACCCCTACTTCCCTGTTGAACCCTTTAACTGATTGACTTTCAATGGGTTAAATGATTACTTCTTTTTACCTGCTATTTACATCCCTCGTTTGTCCAGCTGTGGGGTGTAACTATGTTAAGGGCTGTTATAACAAGAACAGTGATCAGTTGCTCATGTTGTCCACAGAAAGTACGATAAGAAGTAATCAGCTTAATCTTCAGCAAGGAAGATTTAGGTTATAGTTAGAAAGTTTTCCTAATATCTAAGGATAGATAGTTTTCCTAATATCTAAGGTGGAATAGGTTACCAGCAGAGATTGTGAAATCCCTGTCATTGGAGCTTTTAAAGAACAGGTTAGACAAACATCTGTTGGGGATGGTCTTGGCATACATTGTCCTGCCTCAACATGAGGGGGATGGACAAGATAACCTCTCAAGGTCCCTGCCAGCCTTTATATTTTTATCATGTTATGCTTAATCAGCCACAGCATGAATTTAAAAAAAAAAACCCAATTTCATCTAAAAATACCACATCACATGAATATATTTGTAGTGGAAAATTTCAGCAATCTAATAGGATTTTACATATAATTTGCAAGGTCGTTTAGGAAGTTGTTACAGGTTCAACTTTCACTTCTACCATCAGATGGATTAGAAATGAATAATACCTGACCTGCATTGCTCAAGGTGTTTAAAAAATGCATGATACCCCCTGCCCATAAAATAAACACTGGAGATACTGTGTCAGATCTCCAGCCTCTGTAAATCACTGTAGCTCCACTGATTTCATTCCAGCTGAAATATATAGCCAGCTATACTGCATCTTATAGACCCTCAACCATCAAATATAAGCTTTCTTGTGGACCACAAAATTAACTTCACTGGGAGTGAAAGGCTGGGTCCTTTCCTCATAATTTATAGTTGATCAAACACAATAGATAGCAATAAATTACTTCAGTTTAAACATTCCACAATTAATAGAACTCTTTCTAAGGGCTGATTGGAAACAAGAAATGCCAGTAGTGACACAGTCTGTTCTTGTAAGATTTGCAGCCACAAGCCATGAATAAAGTTGTTGTGTTTATTCAAGCCGTTGGACCTCTGATTCATCTGTCACTAATAGAGATCTCACTGCTACCCAATTATTCAAAAGTGGGAAACCTTCTCACTCCTTGTCAGAACTTACTTACAGCTGTATGATTCCAGCTGTGCCTACTGCAAGCCTTCCACGTACTCCAAGCTAAGGCTACGCTGCAGGGTGCCAGCTGTCTCTTCTTAGCCATGAACATCCATCCATGAGAATGATAGGCTACTACCAGGTTAGCTGGTTTCTGAGAGTGCAGAAATATTTACTGAAATAATATCTCAATTTGGAGCTAGCCTGTCATTTTGTACTGTACAACTGTCCTCTACTCAATTCCCAACTCACGTAGCCATACATGGTCTTCCTGTATGTAATATACATACTTCCTGTATGTAATATACATTCCCTTTATATTTGTCTATATCTAGTCTATATCTAGATACATATTTCTATGTAGATAAAATGAGATTTTACATTTTTTCCTAGTGCTGAAGAAATGTGCCAGACTGTGACAACCATAAAGAGTGGCATCCTCTATTAATCCACATGCTGCCCTTCTGCTGAGGAGGAAACTCTTTTTAGGGCCGAGTTGATATTTCACTCTGTATCCAGTCTCTCATATTTCTACTAAAATGTACAGCTGCTTGGAAGATTTTCAGTTACACATGCTGTTGGTGGAAGATGTATTGGTGGAGGGGTGATTCTCTCAAATGCTATAGTCAGGGGTGCAGGTTTAAGTCCCTGCTCTGCCTGAGTCCGAGTGATCTGGGGTGAAAAATCACAGCTCTGAATCAGGCAGAGCAGGGTCTTGACCCTGGGTGTCACACAGGCCAAACAAGCACCCTGGCCACAAAGCCGGATACACTCAAAAAGTTCAGCTTTCCACTTGGCAACTGCCATTTTGACATGAAATAGAATTGGCATCCTCCAGCCAACTCTACTACAATGGGCAAAGGAGGCTCCCAGTTTGTCATCGTGCCAACTGAAATGAGATGTGCATCTTAAGTTACGTCTACACTACACACCAGTGGCGGCAGCGTGTAGCTACATGCTCCAGTGAAACTATTGTCGCTACATGCGTCAGTGACTGCGGCAAGGAAAGGCTCTGGCAGGGAGGTAGGGTGACTATATAGCAAGTGTGAAAAATCAGGACAGAGGGTGGGGGGTAATAGGAGCCTATATAAGAAAAAGCCCCAAATATCGGGACTGTCCCTATAAAATCGGGATATCTGGTCACCCTACAGGGAGGAGGCAGCAGGGAAAGGCAATGGGATGCTACACTGCTAAAAATAGCAATGGAGACAGGGGGGTGCAGCTTGGGTGTGTAGAGAACTGTGGAAGGTATCTACTCAGGTACATACCCAGAGACCTCAGGTGTGTCTTTGCTCACCTAAGCTGTGCCTCATCGTCTGCACTGCTATTTATATCTATATATGTTCTCTACATGCTGCTGAAAGAAGCGTGTGGTGTAGCTGTACCCTTAGGGGCATATATGGCCCCCCATTACTGTAATATCTGAGCCCTTCACAATCTTCTACAAAGTCCCTGCTGACCTTGGTTGGAGTTGGATCAGCCCAAGGCAAATGGCTCCATCTCCCATTATCAATCACCTCAACTGTCCTGATCAATTCCCCGCTGACAAGTTTGTTTTCTTTAAACTTTTATTTTAATAAAAAACACAATCACAATTTGCAATTCCTGCCCTTTTGTTTTTAGTTCAACCTCCAAAATTTTGCAAACAAAATCCCTGATTCATGCCTTTTGACCCACATACGTCCCTACACACAGTCATACCCCGTGTTAGTATCCTGTATTTTGACAGAGAGCCACAGAGGCAGATACAGACAAAAGAGAATCCCAACATGCCTTTCACTTTAACCTCTGGTTTTGTTACATGGTGGTCTGCCCCCTTAAGGGCCTGGGACCAGCCAGCCCCATTCAATTATCAGACCCAGCTGAGAAGGGCTCAAGTGATTATAAAAGCCTGCAAGTAGCTCAACTGAGGAGGAACTGGAGGGAAAAAGGAGATAGGTTCTTGCAGTGGGTGCTGAAGCAGGGCACCAGGAAGGCGTATTCTTTGTTCAGCAATGAGAAAGGCAAAGGGGAAAGTCTTTGGTAGCTGTGTCCTCTGGTGAGCACAGGAGTTGCTTTATTTTGATGTTTTGTCTAAGTTTTATGTTTAGAGACTGGCCCATACCCTGAGAGAAGAGCCTAAAAGAGACTCTGGGTGTTGTACTGGCCTTTCTTGGCCTGGGAACCTACAGGTTTTCAGTGATATCCCCACAAATTATGCAGTAATGATACTGAAAATGATAATTTAGATGTAGAGCCTATTGTATAGTAGTCAGCAAAAAAAGGAAATGTCCAGCTAAACTACATTTGAAGAGGAAACAAGAAAGACAATTTGAGGGGTGGGGGGATTGTGACAAACATCTAAGATCAAATAATAGAACAGGTTAACTTGTCTTCAGCAGAAGGGGGTAGGGAAATGGTTTTCCTCTCCTGTGAGATTTTTGAAAATGTTTCCCACATCAAATCAGGATGGGGGAAAAAAATCAAAATTCCAAAAATGTTCATGAACAGATGACCTAATCAGACCCCCCCTTTTTTTTAATTGATCAAAATGAAACATTTTGATCATCTTAACTTTTAAATATAAACTAAAATTTTGAAACCAATAACTTCTAACTGAAAAACAAAACTGGTTAGAAAACATCGAAATAGGATGTTGAAACTTTAAAAAAGAATTCTCCAAATCAGGAGACGTATTGAAACTGTCCCTTTTGCACAAACATTGTTGGTTTTGACAAATAAGCTTTTTCCAACAAACAAATATAACCCCAGAAAACATGTTGATGCAAGATTTCCAACCAGTTCTAATCTTCGCTACCTACCCATTCCCTGGGTACACTTAAAATGGGATGGAACCTGAGAAAGGAGGTGAACTGAAGCTGCCACGATCTCTATAAGAGACCAGCCTATGCCAATTTCATTAACTTGGGAGTCACTCATATATTGGTGAAAGGCACCAGCTCACAACCTTAAGATAAATTGAACAAAGCATTAGAAAATATCCTGTAGGCTGAGGGGAACATCTTGCATAATATACTATTGTGGGCTACCAGGATTTCCATCCCCAGCAAACCTTGTTTTCAGCTGGTGAATGTTTGTCAGATGGAACTCTCCTATCTATATATACATCAGTGTGATCTATTTAGAGCTCAGCCATGAATTTCGTACTCAGTAGGGAAGCTTGCCTGAGTAAGGACCTCATGATGAGGCCCTTACAAAGAGAATGTCTCCACCTCTACACAAGTGTCTTAAGGCACTAACTCACTTTAAGTGTTTTTGTATGTGGCATCTAGATAGACAATCCCTGCCATAAAAAATATTGCCAATTTAATTATTCCATGAGTGGTCCTGTTGGCTTCTGTGGAGCAACCCATTGGGTAAGGTACTATTGAGTTTGAAAAAAGACTTTGAAATCTGTCCCTGTGTGCTTGGACAATGCTTAGTATAATAGTGCCCAGTTTGGAGTCTATAATATTAGTGATAATAATAATAGTTTACCAGATCTGATGAGCAAAATTACACCTTTAATATTGTACAGCAGGAGTGGAACTCTGCAGTGAAATGTTAGCACTTATAGTAATGCCATGGATTGGCATGCTAATGAAAAGACTGTTCTTTTAACCAGAGAAGGGCTAATGTTATCCTACCTCACCTTCTATTCTTGTAGTGTTTGAGGATGAGAGTTTCCTGGGGTTCTTCCATATCTTTTAAATGCAGTTTTTCTGCTGTGTGAGTGTTTAGCAGCAAGACTGTTCTAGTCACATCTACCTTTGAGAGCCCCCCTGGGCTCAATTAGAAGTTCTGAAACTGTACAAGCCTGCAATTATTTTGCTGTCCTGTCCTGATCCTGGCTTGTATGGGTATAGCTGAGAATATGGACAGTACTTTCACATTATATAGAGAGCATTATTCCTGTACTTACTTTTACTCACAAACCATGAACATTTTAATAGGAAGTTGTTCACAGCACTAGGACTGCTGATCCATTTTTTAAACTACTCAGAATGGCCATTAGTTGGGTGAGAACTCAAGCTGCTGTGGAGAGACTGTATTAGGAAAATGTATGCTAAATTTCATCCTTGAAGTCAGAAATTCATCATGCTTAATTTTAACATAATCTCACTGTAAACTCCCCAATCAAAAAGATCATGAGATTAAAGCTCTCACAGAAACCTCCAACTTCCTTAGCAGTAAGGCACAGAATAATAGAATTGTAGGGCTGGAAGGGGTCTCAACAAGATATATAATCCATCTCCCCCTTGCCACCCACACTGAGATAGGACCAAGTACACCTAGACCACCCTGACAGATATTTGTCTAACCTGTTCTTAAAACCTTCCAGTAATGGATTCCACAACCCCCTGGAAGCCTATTCCAGTGCTTAACTAACCTTATAGTTAGAAAGTTTTTCCTAATACCTAACCTAAATTTCCCTTGCAGATTAAACCAATTACTAATTGTCCTTCCTTCAGTGGATATAGAGAACAATTGATCATCATCCTTTTTGTACCAGCACTTAACAGATTTGAAGATTATCAGGTGCCCCTCATTCTTTTTTTTCTCAAGACTAAATGTGCTCAGTTTTTTAACCTTTCCTCAGTAGTCTGGTTTTCTAAACCTTTTATCATTTTTGTTGCTCTTCTCTGGACACTCTCTCCAAATCTTTCTTAAAGTGTGGTTCCCAGAACTGGACACGGTATACCATCTGAGGAGAGCAACACAATTATCTCCCATGTCTTACATACAATGCTCCTGTTAATGTACCTCAGCATATTAGCCTTTTTCTTTTTTTTTTGCAAATGCATCAGTTGACTCATTCGATTTGTGATCCACTATAACCCCCTAGATCCTTTTCAGCAGTACTACTGCCTTGCAAGTCATTCCCCATTTTGTACTTGTGCATTTGGTTTGGTTTCTTGTCCTCGAGCGTACTGTAGTACTTTGTAATCGTCTCCTTTGGAGTTCATCTTTTTGATTTCAGACAGTTTCTCCAATTTGTCAAGGCTGTGTTGCACTCTAATCCTGTCCTTCAAAGTGCTAGTAATACCCACCAACACCCCCACCGCTCAGCTTATCTGCAAACTTCATATGCATATTCTCCATTCAAGTAACTAGTAAAATGATTGAATAGTACCAGTCGCAGGACAGAACCCTGTGGAACCTCACTAGGTATGTTCCCCCACCCCCCGTTTGACAGCAAACCCATTAGAACTACTCTTTGAGTATGGTGTTTCAATCAATTTTGCACCCACCTTATAGTAATTTCATCTAGACCACATTTCTCTAGTTTGCTTATGAGACTGTCATGTGGGAGTGTGTCAAAACCTTTATTAAAATCAAAGATATATCATGTCAATGCTTCCCTCTAGCTAGTAAGCCAGTAACCTTGTCAAAGAATGGAACTATGTTGGTTTGGCGTGGTTTGTTCTTCACATATCCATGTTAGCTATTCCTTATAACCCTATTATCCTCTAAGTGCTTACAAATTGATTGTTTAATAATTTTTTCCAATTTCTTCACCGGTATTGAATTTAGGCTATAGTCCCACGGGTGCTCTTAGTACCTATCTTTAAAACAGGGAACAAAGTTTGCCCTTCTCCAGGCCTCTGGGACCTTACATGTCCCCCATCAGTTTGCAAAAATAATTGCTAATGGCTAGTTCTTTGAATACCCTACGGTGAATTTCATCAGGTCCTGCTCACTTGAATACATCTCACTTATCTAAATCATCTTTAACTGCTTCTTTTGGCTTTCATTCCTTCCACATTGTTGTTAATATTAACTTAGAGAATCTGGTCACCATTTATATTTTTAATGACGATTGTAGCAAAACAGGCATTGAATACCTCAGTCTTGTTGATATTGTCCATTGTTAGCTCTCCTTTCCCACTAAGTACAGGACCTACACTTTTCTTCATCTTTCTTTTGTTCCTAATGAATAATCTTGCATGCATAATATTAAAAATCACTGTCTACTCTGAGATGTTGTTATAGAGGAGCAGAGAGGCTTGTATTTAAAGGGCAAAGTCTTAAGAAGTGTTGACAATAGGTTAATCAAATCCATCTAGTCCAGGATGAGGTGGCCTGATCTTTGATATTAGTGTGGGTTATATGTGCATACTGGTACAGCATGTGTCACATAGCCCAGGTTAGGGATAACAACTTACTACTGCTGACAGCTGATGGAGTTGTTCTTTGGCTTTGATGGTATAGGAGTGTGCTGTGGGCAGAAGGTCCAGGCTTCAAATCCTGTTGATGGCCAGGCAGGAGGTCTCAAATTCATACCTCAAGATATAGACAAATGAAGACAGTAGGAAGAGACTATTTCAAAGGAAGGCAGAGAAGATCTCCCTAAATGGTTAGAAAGGGAAGTCAGTGTACAACTGCACTGTAAATCTTATACCTTGTGCTTTCAGAAGGATTTTACCTGTAAACGTTATTGCAGGTTGAAGTGCTGTACCATCTAAATTCCACTTAACATGCTACTGATCACTCTCTTCCCAACAGCAATAGATCTCTTGATAATTTGTGTTACTGCTGCAAGGGTTTTTGTGACTGCAGTGTGGTAGGGATAATTTTTGTGTGCTGAAGAGTCTAATGCAGTACAGGTGAAATTCACTCTTGTCAATAGAATCTGCTGGCCTTCTGCACTGCTTAAATCTTCAGAATAATGCTTAATTGGGACTTGTTTTGCTTGCGGCGTGGGGGGTAGGGTGGAGGGAATTTCATCCCTAACAATTTACTACATCAAACCCCAGCATAACTTTACTGAAGTCAGTGGAGCTATTCTGATTTACACCAACTGAGGATCTGGTCAGCAATGTATTTCTTAGAAAACTGATGAAAACAGGGATAAGTTAACAAACAGTGATTTGGTGGTGGTGGTGGTTCGTGGGGTTTTTTTTTATTTTTTGCCTCTTCTCTTCCTCTTCCCCCTCTCCCGCCCAATATGTGATGCCCCTGGTAGAATCAAAATATGATCCAAGTATTGCTATAAATTTTATCATTCTCTTATGCTAACCCTACTAAACTTTTACAGTCTCCAGAATGCACAAAGTCACTCTCCTTTGAGTAGGAAGTTCCTGTTTGTATTTTATAGCTGAGAGTTTGCTTTTTGTCTTTCAGGTCACAATGGAGCATTGCGGCCTTTAAAGCATGATTAAATGATACAGCTTCAGGGCATCTGTCAGAAGGTGAGTCTTCTATTCTCACACTTGATTTTACACTTGGGTTCCTCAACTGACTTCTTGTACAGTCACTCTGATTTACACTAACATAATCAAGAGTCGACTCAGGTCCTATACCTTTAATGCACCAAACAGATTAAACTGTGGGGATAATCCAATGCCCATTAAAATCTATGAGAGGACTACCATTGATTTGGATCAAATCCTGTGTGCATAAAAAGTTTACATTTGCTTTTTTTCCTTTGCATTTGCAGTACTTTGTGTCAAGCAGAAAACTGGGGAAGTTAAGCGTACATCTGAATGTATATTGTCTGCCCTGTAATTCTTATCAAATTTAGGGACACTAAACACAGTTTATTGTCACTGCCAGTGGCTGAAAAAGATGGTATTTGGAATGATACCCAGCAAGAGATATTACTCAAGTAATACTTTGTTCACTCCTTCATCTCTGTTGTTGAGCAAATAGATACATTCATTTTGTTTCAAGACCTGTTGCATCACTAAAATATGCTGCCATAGTGAATTGACTATGGAAAGCTATATGGCACACTTGGCCACATAACACTCTCTTTGAAGTACAACAGGCCTATTCCTGTAAAGAGTTACTCATGTGACTAGACCTTGCTATTTATTCAGATTCTAATACTGTGCCCATCACCATGGTATCTAAGTGCCTGTCAGTGATGTGTTGACTTCAGTGGAACAACTTACTAAGAACAGCTCATGTAAATAGGGGTCTGCAGTGTTGAACTTTAGTGTGCTAATTCATATCTCTCTCTCTCTCTCTCTCTCTCTAGATAGCTATATCAAGAGGGAGATGAGAGAATAAATCTACCTACAAAACCCCAACGCGCTCTCGTATCATTTATTTCTACTGCCCCAATATTAAACACATCTATTGTTTTATCAGTAGGCTATTTTTCAATGATCCCATAGACATACTGTGAAACTTAAATGAATTGCTTGTTTCTCTGTGTAAGGTAGTTGGCACACGCCAGGTCTACTGTATATGGAAAGCCAAACTTAAATTTGGCTAGGCTCATGAATATAAGATATTTCCCAGATGCATCCTGGTTGTTGTCCTGAAAAAAGTCTCATTTTTATAATTTGTACAAATTGCAATGATTCCCCTTGAAGGCTAAAACCTACTTCTTCCCTATCCCCTCAGACTGTAACCATGACAAGAAAAATATAACGAACTGATCTTTTTAGCAGCCTAAATATTTATTAAATGGTAATCCAACTGCTCTATAAAATTCTAATGGATTTTTAATGTTTTGTTCCCCCCCCCAAGCATGCTTTTTTAAAATAAATCTTGCACAGATTTATAGCTCCAGGTTTTTCAAGCAATCTTTATATCTTAGATATTGGGGGGGAGGGAATATGCTTTTTAGGTCACTTTTTTGTCATTAATATTCACAAAGTAAGCGGCAGTGTCAGAATATTAAATAATTGTGACCTGTGCGGGAAAGGAGTTTTTTACTTTAACCTTTTAGAAACCATATTTACATGTAATAGTATCATGAATAATGCATAAGGCTAGGTGCTAAGGTTATTTTCAAAGTCAGCCATTTTGGGATCAGGATGTAGAAAACAAAGTAAGAAAAGAGGCGCTGTTTTTCTTTTTTTCTTAAACTCCCCAGTACTCAGGAAATAGCACTGAAGTTTTATGCCGATGGGATTTCTCACCAAACTTCAAAGCTTAATTTAAACTCTGTTGGAATGAAGAGGCATAAAACAGGTACAGTAGAATCCATTTAAATGAATGTCCGCAAAAGAGACGTTTCTAAGAAAACTAATGTTCTACATAGTGAAGTATTAAAAAAAAATCATGCAGCATAACAATTGCTAAAATATAGCAATCCTTATGTCCTCTTCTCAGCAGAATTGTTTGGAAGCCTTTTGAATTAGTTAAGCTCTGAAAACAAGGCTGACCAATGTGTTTGAGATAAGGGGCGGAGAAATTGATAGAGATGCGGAACATCTCCTTCTCCTATGTGAAAGACACCCTAGAATTTCTGGTGTTGGTGAATGACTAGGGACTTGAGACTGAAAATTAATACACTAGGCCTTCATTTTAGGGCACGGGAATAGAACCCACTTCTCTTGCCATTGGCCTGTTGAGTGACCTTGGAAGAGTGATCTTGCATGGTGTGCTGCTGGAGAACAATTCCCCACACTTGGTCTGCATTCAGTGCCAAGAGCTGTGGCCCCTTTTCTAAATGGACAGGAAGGACTCGCTTGTTTTCCTGCTAGCTTCAGGGGTAGGCTGGGTCTACAAATTACAACCCTATGTGAGCACAGGGCAAGATTCTCATCACAAGTGTAAATCCATTTACTTAAGTTGTATGAATGTGGCCCATAGTGTCAATCCCTTCCGCAAGGGATGAAGATACAGTTAAAGAAAATGCATGCACTAACCTGCATTTATTAAAATGATGTTCTGGAAAATTGTTAAAGTATGCCAGCAAGCAAGATCTGGTTCATTTTCCAGCATATTTGATGCTTCATGAAGGATGGAGTTTTACTTCATCTCAAGGAAATGTTCTTGTCACTGGCAAGGTACTTCGTTTAAATCATTTCCCTACCTGTTTTCTTATCCATTGTGACATGAAAATTTTCTCCTATGAAATGAGCTGTATAATTTGACTAAGGAAATGCTAAGTGCTTCATTTTAGAAGCATTATAGGTTAATGAAGACTTTCAACACCAGAAAGAAAGAGAAGCTGGGATTGTTTCTTCTGTCTTTTCAGTGATTTTATGATAACTAGTTGTAATCCAGTCATTGAATGAAAAGGGCCCCAGTTGTGGAGTATTTCTCCTGACATACCACATTGATGGAAGAGTGACTTTGAAAGATCTTCTTGCTTATGTTTGCATGAAACAACTTTGCTCCCTTTCAAGAATTATAATAACCGTTTGCAATAACGTAGCAGTTTTCAGGATGGAAGGTACTAACTGCAAACAGCATCACCAAAATGCCGCTGTAACAGGTGGACAACCAGATGCAGTCATGCTGCACCGGCATGGGAGGAGGAGCAGCTCTGTCCAAGGGCATTGGCAAGGTTTTAATTTTATGAAAACTATCATGTGGGCTTTCATATCTACTTACCCAAAGAAGGCAGGAACTAGGAGCCCGATTCTGACCTTACATTGGTTTTACATGACCAGAACTCCATCAACTCCAGTGAAGTTACTTCTGACTTACACCAAATGAAACCTTGAAAGCCCGAGGTATCATTTTCATCTTAAAAAACACCATTCCTCCCTCCAGTTCAATAAACCACAGGGGACTCAGGTGGCTGAGGGGCTTTTGACTTTCCGGTGATATTAAAGAGATTCCAGGGAATCTGGATATTTCATACCCAGCAGATACAATGTTGAACAAAAGTTCATTTACCAGCCTTCTTCTTCACTGCCCCTAGGACTGAGTTGTTCTAAGCTGAGTTTTACTGAACATAACAGTTGGGTTAGGACAATCTGCCAAATTGTTCTGGTTTTTTACGTCTGTACAAACTGCACATTCTGTCAATAACTAGCTTAAATTTAAACAGTGTTTCTCTTTGAATTTGCTCTCTGAGTGATATAAAGTAACTTGAATGTTTTCTTAGTATTTACCACAAGAGAGAACGTGTGTTCAAATAGGAATAGTGACTTCTTGTGTGTATCATAATACACTAGAGCTACACACTGAAAGGCCTCCTACCATTATCATTAGAGCTGTGCAGAAAAGTTATGGGTGAATAGTAAATTCACTGAAAAGCAGTTTTTTGGATGCATCAAAGCTATGAAGTCAGGTCAGAATTGACTAGTAGTTTGGGCCAAAAAAGTGTGTGGTGGTCTGTTTGTTTTTTCCTCCTGAAAAAGTCAAAATATTTCATGTCTACTATTTTAAAATTAAACATTTAGACTTTGCATTTAAAGATGTTGCTGTATTGAACTTAAAAACAAAAAGGATTAATAACAATTTTAAAAAAAATCTAGTATTTAAAAAATAACTTCTACTATTCTTTTAATCCATAACAAAATCTATATTTTGTTTTAGTGATAAATGGAGTGCTCAGTTTGGGCGAGAAACAAACCAGTTTTGTTTTTTTCTGGCTTTCTTGGTTCACTTGGGGAAGATTGATTCAGCTCTCACCTGTGCACAGTTTCCTTTACCCAGTCCATGGAACACTTGTGGATCTTTTTAGCTTTCACTGCCAGTCTGGCATGAATCCTTTATGGGAACATCACATTAGCTACCCTGTTGCACATAGGTTCTTTTAATCTTTGGCTTTCTTCCTCCCCTTATAGAGTGACAAGTGGTTCCCTCATCACATAAGGGGAAATTCATCCCCGTGCAAAGCACTTAAGCCTTTGTACCTAATGTAAGAGCTACTTTGGATGCTGAAGTATTGCATACACCTTGTGTTGCTCCTTCGTGCAGGGGTTAACTTCACCCATAAGGAAGTCTCATGTTGTCTATCTTCATTTGTTCTGCATAAGATAGAGTAGCATATGGTCCAAATAAGAGAATAGACAAAGCTTGGAGGTTTAAATAAGACATGCAAAAATGACTAAAAAACTGATCCTATAAATACAAATATTTAAAAAAATATATTTGGATCTGTAACAGTTCTGTTGCATAAAACATTTCATTGTAATAATGCACTTTAATTGCATATCTTTTCATTTGTGGGAGTGTGGGATAGATATAATATGCCTTGGACAAAAATAACGATCCATTAACTGCAATCATGCCACACGTTTAGAAATGATTTAACTTCTGATGTGGTTCTCTCACTTTCCTGGACACATACTGTGAAAGTTACTCTATTAGTAAAATGGAATTAGTGAGAAACTTAGTAGATAGAAATAGACTACACTGAGTAAATCCAGGCCTGAGTACTGAGCTATGAACAAGTCCCGACACTAGAAACCATTTAATTAAAAATAAATAGAATATATTTTACAGGTGCCATAAGGGGAAGCGAGGGAACAAATATGCAGATAGAAATGCTTCACTAATCCTGAATGTGAAGAAAGTTCAAACAAATATATTGGCCTTTGTCATATTGTACTTTGGGGGGGGGGGGAGAGAGGGAATTGAATTAAAATCCTTATAGAATTTGTAGTCTGAAAATTTGTTACAGTAATTAAATGCTAATAAAATAAGAGATTAAAAGGATAGCTTCCTTTAAAGACTACTCTCAGCTACCAAGGTCAGAAGGAAAGGATCATTCTAGCTGGATAAATGTCATAACTGAAACAAGCAGTAACTCAATTTTCTATATTTGAACATCTCATTATAATCCATGCCATTGAAAGACATATTAGGTTCCAGAGAGGTGACACAAGGTCTCCTGCTGAAAATCCAGCCTTTAATTATTTTATGGAGGTTAATGTGGCTGTAGTGGAGTAGTAGCTTGGTCTTAAGAGTGAATAATAGATTTCAACAGAAATGAGTTTAATAGAAAATTAATAAGCACAGAAGAGTTGGAATTCAATATGAAGGCTGGTGATGAGCACAGTGAGGAGAAGGTCTTGAAGCTCAAAGTTTGCAGGCTCTTCCCAAAGGTCACATTTCTCAGGTGGTTTTCCAGAGGTTGTACAGAGGTTCTGTGGCAGGATACAACTAGCATCATACGTACATTTTAAAAGATGAATATTTCAAAATGAAACAAAACCACTCTCCTCCTTCTGTAACATTGGCAGAGTCAGGTTATCACTGTCAAAACATGACATTGCAAAACTTACCTGGTTTTCCTTCCCTAAGAACTGTAACAGAGTGTTGGTCCATTAGAGGAGGCTACAGGCCAAGTACAGCCCTGATCCTGGTTGAGCCCCAAACTGAGGGATTCTTGGGAAGTGTGGTTCATAAAAGTCTGGATACCCAGTCCTGCCCTCCCACCAATAGAATGACAGTGTTCCCAGGCAGTGCGTTAACAGGTGGTAAGCCATGTATGCTGTTTCCTGTTTTCCCCACAGGAAGTACCATACTGAAATAAACGCAATAAAACCCAAACTAAACAGTATTCACTTTGTTCTGAGTTCCATTAAATGCTTGAGAATCAGCCTAAATCCATCCAAAGGTTTGATCTTCCAAGCAAACCACAGCCTGGTTTGGCAAGAGCTTGTCCTGACCGTCATTGTCTATAGCTTTAACATTGGACTTCAGCCTGGTTGACCAGCCACTGGTGTGACTGCAGCATTGCAACCCCCAAGTGTAGACTCCACTTGCCCTCGTGGAGCTTACCTCGGTTGCAGGACGGTGGTGCAAATAGCAACTACGTCTGTCTATACTAAGGTGTGTGTTTGTCAGGAATCAGGGCCTGCAGCAGAGCCAGTTTCTGGGCACGCTAATGAGTGCTGTTGGCTTGCAGTAGCTGATAGCTCCTGTCTCAGACCAAGCCTTGCCCCTGCCTACCCTTGCTTCAGGTAACCCAGCTTGGACTCTCGGCTCCAATTCCTGACTCGTGACGATGGCTCTGACCCTTGGCTCTGGCAGCCGGCCTATGACAGATCTTTTGGCTCCTATTCTTGGCTATTGGCTCCTGGTCCAACCACTGGAGGAGTCAGGCCTAACCCCTAGACACGACCACCTACATGCTGATCTCTGCAAATGTGTGACTGGCCAGCAATGGCTGTAATCAGGGCAGCATAGACTAGGCCTAAATCGTGAGAAATGTGTGCAAGGCCAGGTCAGCCTTAGTGGTTTTGGCTGGAGTTTTGCTTGCAGTTCCTGGGTCCATCCGAGTCTGAACTAGCGATGAGAATGGGGGAAACTATGATCCAATGTGAAATGAAAATGAAGACTCTCAGAAACAGATGTGACCCAAACCCTTCACAGCTCTGCTTCCAGTAGGGTGACCAGATGTCCCGATTTTATAGGGACAGTCCTGAGATTTGTGGCTTTGTCTTATATAGGCGCCTATTACCCCTCCACCCCCGTCCCGATTTTTCATACTTGCTGTCTGGTCACCCTAGCTTCCAGACTAAACTGAATCTTAACAGAGTAATGGGCAAAATGCTGTAATTTGACTGAGAGAAGTTTACTTGGAAAGCATTTATGGCTGCAACTTCTTGTTTAAATTAAAATTGAAACTTTTTTCCTTTCATATAGAGCTTCTCTTTACTTTTCTGCTTATGAATCATCATAGCTTTAACTTCCTGAGGAAAATTGAGCACTCAGGGAATTGAGTGCATGTTGTTACTTCTAATATGCTGGTTTTGAATACAGAATAGGAAAGAATGTGTAGCGAACATCAGCATAGTTTTTAATGGCATAATCACCTATTTTTCTGACTAAAACATCCTGGGTAATTAAGGCCCAGTATAATAAGCCTAGATCTTGGCGAGTATGGGAAAACCTGCCTTGTTAGGGTTGCTTCCTGCTTTTAAAAACTAAATAGCAAGAGTTCTGCTTTGTGAGCTTCATTGAAGTTGATGGAAGGAAAGCAAATTAAGTAATTCAAATGCAGGTCCAGATTCACCAGAACATTCTGGCTTCTTTGCATCACTCCAGTGTGGCAAAGCAGCTGCAAACACATCTGAATTGACTGGGTTAGCCAGGTTTATGGCTGACTTGCAGCACTGAATGGGCATGGGCAGGCAGGTTGTACATGTGAGTCTGGCCCTACGTTCATATCTTAGAATTTTGGGGTAGAACAAACCTATAGAATCTTCACTTTATGATTACGGGGTGCATTTGTACTGTGCCTGGATTCTGGTTGCTGAGTTGGGTTTTAGTACATTATCTTTGCATTCCTGAAGGCAAACTGAAAATTGCATATGCATGGTTTTCAGCCCTTTTTTATGCTAATGTAACCTTTGAGAGGGCTCACTCATCTGAGATGCTCCCTAAGTGGACCCTTAGAACTTTATCAACGGTCCCTAAGCCAAGGCTGGTGTATAGTTGAGGTGCGAGGGTGAGATGCAAAAGACAACTGCAGCTGATGCTGCCATTTTGTCTGAGTCCTGTAAGTCCTGATCCAAAGCCCACTGAAGTCAATGGGAGTCTTTCTGTTGCATGGACTTTTTTTCTCTCTCCAGAATGGATCCTTTCTGTTAGTGTGCAGTGAACTGTTGAATTCTGATGATTGAATTTACCCCTATGTATGTTATGCATTAATGTTACTTTGAGTAAAAAGTCAAGTGATCAATAGCCTATACAGATCTCATTTGATAGCTTCTTTCTCAATTGCTGGCTGTACTGATTTTTTTTAAGAGAAAAATCTCTACCTGGACTGAAGGCAGAAAAAACTGTTATCCTAGGTCCAGGAGAGGAAGGCTAGGTTAACTTGAGGCCTTATTGATCTCTTCTCGCTTATACCAGTTTTATGCGAACATACCCTGGCTGGACATGATTCTGTTGCCCCCCACCTTGGGTAGTCATTCATATCAGCGCCAAATGCCATCCTGCTAATCTGATGGGGTTTTTATACTCACTTTACAATGGTGTACATGGCTGCACAAGGTGCAGAGCAACAGTGAATTGGGCCACAGAGCTACTTCTGATTCACACCTGAGTTAAAGAATCAAATCTATGCTTTTTCTTTTGAGTTTTCTATACACCTAGGCTTGCTAGAGTCTGCTGGATACAAAAATAAAGGTGCACTGGCTGGGTCTTATCCATTAGACATGGCAGCTGTCAGATTCTATAGAGCAGTGCAATATTTGTGAATAATTTCATAGCACATAATGCTGTCTGAAAAATATAAGCGCATGATACCCTTGTACAACATTTGTCTGAGATGCATGAATGCATCAACTCATTGCAAAGCTTGAAAAATCCCTGGTTGCTACTACTTTTTAAAATAATAATAGTAAGAACCAGGGCCTTTGGGTCCTTCATTTGATAAATGCTATTTCTCCTGTCCAGCTTCACTAACTCAGAAATTGTAGTTGGAGCTGGCAAATGACATGCCAGCTGCACTTGTGAAAAAGTGCATTTTGGTGCAAGGTGCCAATGTATTTTTGTGCAGGGACAGTCCTTTATATTTGCAAATGCTCTTAATTCATATTTTGCATAAATTAATTTATCCACAGATAAGAAATGAGGCATATATAGTGCATTCTCCAATCTAGTAAGATTTAGAGCTTGTCCACACAGGAAAATTAAACCAGAATATGGTGTGGTCTTAATTTAAAGAGGATTAACTATTTCTGACTGACGCGTGGATGCCTTATTCTGAATCCCTTCCAAAGAGCATTCACCATATAGTTAGTCAGGAATAGCTCCCTGTATAGACGGGTTGTAAGTTAGCTAGTGTTACTTTTTTTGGAAAACAAACCCACTTTGGCATGCAAAACGCTACTGCATATTCATGCTCTGTAAGATCTAATTTTAGCCAGCTTGAAACTTCATTACAACATGCTCACATAATTAAACGGCTTTCTTCTAAGAGTTTTTGTACTGTCCTATTATTCTTCCTCACTTGCATAGAATTGAAATGATCCAAATGCTTTTCAATTTTTTTTTGTAATGATGCACAGCTAGAGAAGGAATCCACTAACATTTAATTTCACACCAAATTTTAACCTCAAACCTGCAATGGCTTTAACTTTATACACACGAGTAGCCCAAGTTTTGCAGGGTTAAGGCCAAACTTCGATGAATAAATCCCATATACTGAAGCCCAAACAGTTATCAGTGGGTGCCAAATATTCATTTGGGTACTTCAGTGATGATTTGCAAGTGTGTGACTTCTTCATGTGTGACTTCAACCAATAATAAAGGGAAAAATTAGCTTGTGCACCTAAGTATGTTGCACTACATACACGTTCTTGAGATAGTTTGTGCAAAAATAAAATCATGAGGAAAATACTAAAAATAAAGGCCAAAGTGTTTTTAAAACCAACAATCCCACCCGCTCTTCAAAACTTCCATTGGCAATGTATTGGCTCTGATTCTCATTGGCAATATATTGGACCCTTTGTGTTGCCAGAGAGTTGGAAAAGAGAATCAGGCCTGGAGTATAAACAAGAATCGAGCCCACTGTTCTTATCTCCTCTTGGCCTTGTACCTTGAGTGGAATCATTACACTATGAAGCCATGATCCTGCAAGCTGCCTCACATCCTAGATAGAGCCTTAGAAGAATAGTAGTCATTAGGAGAACTTTAAGTGTGCTTTACAATGGTGGTCAGTATCTCTATCCCCATTCTACAGCTGGGGAAGTGACTTGCCCAAGGTCACACATCAGGCGGAGCAGAGATAGGAATAGAGCTCAGGTTTCCTGTGTTTCAATGTAGTGTTTTATCCACTGGTCAACATGCTTTCCACTGAAGTCAGGGGGGCTTGTGTGTGCGCAGGGTTCTGTTCAGCTTGTGGAATTGGGGCCTAAACAATTACGGACCAGATTCCTCACAGCCCTGCACCATGTGCACTCAATTGCAAAGTGGGCATAAAATGGTATCGGTCTGACCAGCGGCGGCTCCAGGCCCCAGCACGCCAAGCGCGTGCTTGGGGCGGCAAGCCGCGGGGGGGTGCTCTGCCGGTTGCCGGGAGGGCGGCAGGCAGGGGTGCCTTCGGTGGCATGCCTGCGGAGGGTCCGCTGGTCCCGCGGCTCCGGTGGACTTCCCACAGGTCTGCCTGCGGGAGATCCACTGAAGCTGTGGGACCAGCGACCGGCAGAGCGCCCCCCGTGGCATGCCGCCATGCTTGGGGCGGCAAAATGTCTAGAGCCACCCCTGGGTCTGACTTCTTAGTGTCTTAACATCCACTTTCCATTTGACGACACATTAGGACACCATTGGAGAATGTGGTCCACTAAATCAATAGGCATTGAAATGAAGACCCTGTATATAGTGTTCATAATTTCTTAGAAAAGTAAATATCTTCCCTCTTCTAGAATTATATGGCATCCATGTTTCTCATAACCAACACATTTTAAATCAGTCTTTTATTATTGCTTCTTGGTTAATCTGTTGTGTTCTTTTGCGCTGATGTAAATGAAAATAGCTGTGTTATAAGTTATTACAAACATGGCTTATATAATAAACACGGACATAGTCTTAATTAAAATGATGCTGCCAGGCCCCTCAATTTAAAATAAAATTATATGACCTTTGTTACATTGCTGTATCCATATTCCAGCTGAAAAGCTAGCGAGGCGGTGGACAGAGAAGATGTAGGCTTTCCGAAGTAAAATGGGACTATATGCTGCCTTTTGATCTATGAAGCCAATTCTCATTACTGTCTGAGACTGTTGCACACAGACTGACTTGTTTGTACTCGGTATGCATAACTGCTTCCCGTCTGGATTTTCATCAGCAGTATTAGTTACCCACCGCTTGAAACAAATTAATATTTGGGGAGTAAGGCTGTGGGTGTATTGAGGGTCTATCCAATGAGCACTGCAATCAATAAAATTCCTTGGGCAAGTGACACACTCTGTATCTGTCAGTTCTCCATCCCTAAAATGTGATAGCGGGTATAACTTCCAAAAGCACCTAAGGGGACAAGGCCCTTTTTGAAAATGGGAACTTATGCCAAGATCCTGAAAGGTAAGATCCATGTCACTTAGATGCTTATGAAAATTTTATCGAGAAATGCTTCCTCTCCCCCCCCACCTTTGGACTATATGTGCAGCACTTAGAGCCATGAAGCCCTGCTTTTGACCAAGAGTTCTGGGCACTACTATATTCCTTCCTTACAGGATAGGAAGAAAGCCTTTCAAACATCTATCTGTATCCAGCATATCTTTATTGGTCTATGTTTTAAAGACAACTCTTACTTTCTTTTAGCATAGCTTGTTAAGTAAAATACTGACGGTTACCTGGGTTCCACTTAAAACTAATTAGAATTGAATGGAGCCTCGAAAATCTTTGGTACAGGGACACTCTTCTGTCTCTATTATCATCCTCCATGTACCTTAAACTGGATTTGCAGCCGCATAGTTCCACTGATTTCATTTATGGTTTACTACTTGTGTAAGTGAGAAGAGAATTAGACTTATTGGGCTTCACTGAAAACTCTCTCACATTGGTGTACAGAACAAACAGCTTCCCTGAGATTAATGGGAGTTACACTGGTGTAAACTGCAGAACCAGAGTGGAAAAGCAGGCACATAGAGGGCATTTTTCTCCATTCATACCTGAATTTCTCTCCTCACTCAAGCAATAAAGTCTCCATCCATTTTTGGTTCCAGCTGAGATGGGACTGTGTAGTTAGTTTCATGATATTGAGCAATTCTTCCGAGGAAGAAAGAAAGAAAGAAGACAATTACATGCAGAGCACAAACAAGAAAAACTTATAAAAGACACGGACCAGACTGTGCTTGATTTACTATATTTTTCAAAGCATCAATGGTACATACTTAAAGGAGGTCCAGCTCCCTTCATATAAACTGTTTTATTATTTTTTTATTAAAACTAAAATTCCATCGGGAGTTTGGGGGATTTTTTTAAAGTTAACATGAACAAATGCACTGTAGAGTAATACAACCTTCCAGGCCTAGCCCCAAAGCATGTAGGGTGATATAAAGTCTCTGAGCTTCATGTGTGACTCCTGCTGACACCGAGGGTGGCTCTTGGACACCCTTAGAGTGAAGCTGTCTCATATCTGAAAGCACAAAGCTAATTGGTGTCATGTTGCTGCATGTGTTCAAGAATGAAATGTAATAAATTGAAGGGAAGCATAATGGAATTAACCCCCTCACCGCCAACCCCAGCCTGGACAACCATCCACCTTTCAGTGTACAACAACCATAGTTATATACGGGACCTATGTTGTCTCAAAGGAAAAGTTACTTCATCGCTAACTCTAAATAACAGCCCTTAAGAGGTTGGGAGGAAAGCTGGAGATGGCTCCTGGGGAAAACAATGAGTAGCTTAGTCTTTACCTAGAGAGCTTAGACGTCTGGAAGGGGCGAATCTACCCAGGTATGAATTTTTTTGTCTGCCAAGAGGCCAGCAAGCATGCTGTGTGACCTCACACTGCATGGTCCTCTTCACTCACCCAGTCTACCAGCAGCACTGCTCACCCATAGAGCTTCTGTTCTCCCATGGCTCCCTGTGCCACCTTCCCCAATCCTCCAACTCATTAGTTTTAATCACTTGACTATAGCCACTATCCTTGCAATAGAAAATCACTTTCTTGACTCTTCAGCACTATACACAGCTAAGCTGTCGTTGGGACCAAATGGCACACCAGGCCCAATGGCAGGACCCATTGTAGAAACCATAAACTTAAAGACAAAGGGTTCCCACTCAGGCATTGAGCGTCACTTGTAACAGAAATGAAATGCTTTGTTCTTCTCTTGATCTCTTCACCCTTCCCCAACCCAGCAAGAATATAATATACAATGGGGCCTTTACCAAGCCTGAGGTATGCCTCTGAATTTGGGGCTGGTTTGAGTGGGATGATATCATGGAGCTTTTGCCCATCCCTTTATACTGAATCACCATTTTCTCCTGTTGGGATTTCCCTCTTTCCCCTGCTCAGGCCCCTTCTGCGTGGGGCTATATATCCTACCGCAAAGGGAGACCCACCACTCTCCTTGATTCCAGCCCGAAAAGCTGGAGGCAAGCTGGAGACAGGATGCACCTCCCTCCTGGAGATTATATTAATATCTCCTCTGGCACATGTTTTGAGTCCATATTATGATGAAAACCCAAGGTCAGTCTTGAATCAGATCTACCATGCAACAATGCAGTTTCTGACAAGGTTTTTAAGGTGAGCCTTAGACAAGGTTTGTCTGACCGTTCATATCTCTGTGGAAGTGTTCACTGCAGGTATATTTCTATTTCTCCCTTGCACACCAACAAAAGTCTAATGTGAGGATGTTGGGATGAGTAGAGGGCAACCAGAGAATTTAGGAGAGGGGAGGGAGGAAAAAATTTAAAAAGAAAGCAACTAACTTTCTTAAAAACTTGGATGAAAATATTGATCACCTTTGAGGGTTTTCCATACACATGTATGATGAATTTCCAAATCAAGCACTGCAAAATCTCAAGTTATTCTTGACAGGTATTGCTAGTAGACAGTAAGGATGAGAAGAAGGAATCCTTTTCCAGAATTAGCAGTGCACAACTGTTAAATTTGTAGCCATTTATATAGGGAAGGACATACATAGGTGGACACTAATAGCTTTTTCCTTGGTTTATAACCCAATTTCCATCCTTCATTGCTTGCCTTTTGAAGCACTTAATGCCCCTGAAGAACATCCAAGAGTGGAGAGAATTTGCATTCCTCAGCAGACTCCAAGAACATCTTTGCTTTTGCTGCTATAAAGCTCTGGTCTCGTATTTATTTATTTTTATTTTATTTTAAAAACACAGCTAACTGCAACTGGGATATCATCTTGGAACATACTCTCTTGGCAGCCCTGTCAGGTTTCTTCTTTTCAGCGCTTCATCCACTGTCAGGATGTAGCTGTTGATAAGATCTTTCATTTCCTGGGTAAACGGCTCAAAATCCTTCTCCCTAGCACCTGACCGCTTGAAATTCCCATCTCTGTTGTTTTCGACACAGAGCAATCGGTCCTCTGTCACCGTCATGTTTAGGAATTCCACCATTTCTTTCAGCTTGGGGATGAGATTCTGTTTTAAGTCTTCATAGTGAATAACGAAAAGATGTTTTCCATATTTTAACCAGTCTAAGACATGAGAGGCCCACCATGAGGCGTAGCTGTTGACAAAGTCTGGCCATTCTAAACATTGGGGAAAGAGATGGGAAGAGGGGAAATATTAGATGATCTTATCCACACTGTGTTTTAATAATTTCCCAAACATTCTCCTGGGGTAGTAAAAGAATGATCTTGCTGAATGGGGCAGCAAAAGTCTAAATTGGAGCAGTACTTGTCCTGTTTGTTAGGGACGGCTGACTTCTTTTTGCCTAAGTTTGATCTAAAGCTGGTGAGATTTTTTTTTTTCTTCAAATTTTGAAATTTCAATGAAATGTTTTTTTTTCACAAAAAAGTTAAACTTTTTAGTGGAAAATGTTCAGTGTTTTTAAAATCAGCTCTAGTTTGAACCCCCACTAACTGGCTGTGTTTGGTCTGAATATGAAAGTTGCTGAGTTTGCATGTTGCTTAGAAAATATATTGAAAACCAGAAGCAGAGAAAGGGGCGTGTTGGTGTGTGTGGGGAGGAAATCTATAAAATAGTTTCAAAAATGAAGGAACGATTATGATGATCTAGTCTGACCTCCTGTATAACACAGGCCATAGGACTTAATTGAATTAATTCCTGCTTGAACTAGAAAGCCTGTGCCTAATTCTTCACAAGTAGAACACTGGTATATTGAAACCACCGGTGTAAACCTGCAGCACGTTTATGTAATCAATTGCTGCAAAGAGAGGAGCTATTCTAACAGAGAGGGCACTGGACAGGAAGTCACGAGATCTGGATTCTAATCCCAGCTCTGCCACTGATGTGCCTGATCTTAGGCAACTCTGCCACCCAGTGTCTCCACTCCACTCCTTTCCTTTGTCTTGTTTGTTAGATTGTAAACGAATGGTCCTTGGTTGTGGTGGGGGGGACCATGGGTTCAGGATAGAAATATACGATGTTGGAGAACCTCCCAAAAGAGTTTATGCAGTTTACCTGTCCCTTTATTCTAATGCTTCGGATATACAAAAGGGGAAGCCCATGCTGAGTTCTTTAGCATTGTGAAGTATGAATGTAGCAATGCATTCTGTGGGGGATTAAAAGTTCTCATTTGCTTTGCCAGCTGAAAGTATCAAAAGAAAAATGAAGTGTGGGGGGTGCATTTTAAAAACGTGTTCAGGGGCTCTGAGTAATGGTCAATGAGTCCTATTGTTACTAATCTGTACTACAGTAATGCCTGTAAAATGCATAAAAATGTACCCCAACAAATCCTGTTCCATCATCTCCTGGATCTTAAACTAATTTGTCTAATAGCTCTCACCTATTAGATAATGCGGGGGCAAATTCTCACCACAGCACATAGCCTGGTTAAATGGGTTGTGTGTGGTGTTTCTCTGCAGAGAGACATTCTCTCAGCCAGGACATTCTCCTTGGTCACTGTTGGAACTTCAGTGCTGTGCTAGTCCTGGTGCTGTGCTCCCTTTCTGTGACTCTAAGCACCTCCAAAATTCAGATCTGAGGTTTCTGGGGGCCTCCCTCTGCCCTAGGACCTGATGGAAAGTTCACTAACCTCAGTGGCAAAACTCCCAAAGACTTTAATGAGCTTTTGATCAGGCCCTCAGTGCATTGCCCTACCAGCAACACCCATAGCACCCCACTTTCAAGGCTTATCGTTTGAAGGCCATTTTAGATGCCCATTGGTTAGCAATGGCTTGGCATGTTACCTTTACTCTTCCAGTTCCTATCTGTTGCATATCCCAGGTGGCCAGCACACTTCCTGTTGAATTCTGCCATTAGAGATTTGTATGGGTTCCTTATCAACAAGATGGCGGAGTCAAACATTTCAATCTCTCTCTTGCCACTTTCATGTGTTTTCACACAGATAGTCCTCCTGCTTCTCCAGTGGTCTTTTTCTCCTTTAAAACCTGTTTTAAAATATGAGGGATTCATTGTTTTAAAAAAATTCAGGTTTCACATTATAAATGAGATCCTCTAATGGTGTAAAATTCTAACAACTACAAGAGACAAAGTAACTTAGTGGATCAAGCCCTGGACTGGGAGTCAGGAGGTCCGGAATTCTGTTACTGATTCTATCAAAGACCAGCTATGTGACTATTAATTCTTAATTTTACTTGGCCAGTAAGCTCTTTGGTGCAGGGACCACCTTTTTTCCCCTGGGTTTGTACAGCTCCTAGCACAACAGGGCCCTGGGCTATGACTGGGACTTCCAGGTACAACCACAATATTAATAATTGTAAATAGATGAGACTTGGGTGGCCAAGGAATTAGTGGAAGCAATCTCAGAATGGTTAGCAATTATCTTCAAGATCTCATGGAGAATAGCTAGGTCCCAAAGGACTGGAGAATGGCAAACACAGAACCGATCTTTAAAAATGGGAAGCAAGGGAGATGTAGGTTAGATATTAGAAAAACTTTCTAACTATACAGGTAGTTAATCTCTGGAATAGGCTTCCAAGGGAGGTTGTGGAATCGCCATCACTGGAAGCTTTTAAGAGCAGGTTGGATGAACATCTGAGAGGGATGGTCTAGGTATACTTGGTCCTGCCTCAGTGCAGGAGCCTGGACTTGATGACCTCTGGAGGTCCCTTCCAGCCTAACATTTCTATCATTCTATGATTTTCTTAAGTGATTAGTGATTTTTGGGTGCCCAACTTGAGACACCTTAAAGGGGCCTGATTTTCAGAGGGCAGCTGTTCAACACTTTCAAAAATTTAGGGCCATTTAATGTCTCTCTCATTGGGCCCACAGCCACTAGTCAGTTTTGAAAATCATGGCCAAATTCTTTAGGTGCCTTTGAAAATCTTAGCCTAAGAATCTAGCTCATTTGTTGCCTATAAAATTCTTTATGGGCCAGTGGAGAAAGGTAGGTGTGTGTGTGTGTGTGTGTGTGTGTGAGTGAGAGAGAAAGATAGACATGATGATGATGATGATAATAATAGATGCTCAAATTTGCACAGTTTACCTAATATGACCCCACAAATCAGAGCAAGTTTTTACTCATGAAAATGTTTGTGAATCAGTTTGTGTATGCTATTCAACCAGTCTCTGTACACTGTACAGAGGATGGTACTCTCACATTCCAAATGTGTTTAATTTTTAACACAGGTGTTTATAATATTGACAGATGTATTTATTCCAAAGAGAAACAAATGTCAAGACAAGTAAATAAACGTGCATGTTTAAAGCTGATTTCATGTTTCCACGTGTCTCCGACAACAATACCTTTGTTGTACAGGGTTCCGTCAAAGTAATAGCTTCCAGTGTAGTATCCAGTGGCATGTTCTATTAAATGACGAGCCCAGGTATTCCCGGCCCCAGGAAAACTAGACAAAGCAACAAACACTTTGGATTTGGTAGTGAGGAATTTCCTATCTGTGCATCGGGTGTCTGTAAGTACAGAAGATATTTCATTGTAAGCATGGTGGCTTCTTATTAATTTTACTGACAGCTACTGATTACAAGATTTATTGCTTTCATTTTTCTATTTATACCATAGGATATCAGTTTGAGTCCAGTTGTGATTCAGATACTTCTCAAAATTAATTCAGCCTTAAGAGGCCAAAGAGTTTCTCTTTAGAGGAGGCTTTCAAGAGACTGACGTCATGTTAGGCAATGCTTTATTATTAGAACTGCAGCAAATTATTGTACCTACCTGCAGGTTCTAATAAAAGCCCCTGGATGCATGTTTGTTTATGCTATTTGCCTGGCAGGCTGGCTGTTCACTGACCAGCTGAATGTACCATTAGGCTTGTGAATCAAGTGTCTCATTGTAATAGGAGGGGTTTCCTATAGATTAGAGTTCAATTCAACCTCTTAGCCTAGGATTTTCAAAAGCAAAACAATATTCCATGCTTTGAAGGCCCTTCAAGGTTGCAAAAGCAGTGCTAAAATATTGCAAACAAGACAGATTGCATGTGCTGTTTTAAAAATATAATTGCCATTACGGACAGCCACAGTCATTCTTTTTGTACCTGTGTAAATGTCATCTTGGTGACAACTGCTGACTATGGTGTCTGTTTACAGAATAATCCACTGATTTCCATACAGAGAGAAAAGATGTAGGTACATTTTGGGGGAGGGGAGGGAATCAGGACCCTGCAAAGAAGCATCACTAAAAAAAATAGCACCACAGGCAGAAGATGTAGCTCTTTCCATTTACAGAAGCGTGTTCAGCATTACAGAATGATGCATCCTTGGCATTTAATCCTCCAACAGTCATGCATCGTGCAGCATCAGTGCATACTTGCCTATCTACAGTATACGGGCCAGAGCCACAGCTGGTGTAGCTTGGTGTAGCTCCATATGAAAATGGAACTCTGCCAATTTATACCAGCTGACGATCTGGCCCTACATATGTAACTGTATCACCCAGACCTTTTGCTACCTCCCGGGGGAACATCTGAGTGCTTTGCAAAGGAAATAGCCATAAATTAATGCAAATGATAAGGGTGGGATGGGGCAGATTGCTCACCCACTATGGAACAACACTAGGCAAGATTGTGTCTTTGTCTGTATAGGGCTCTTTATAGGGCGGGGAAGTGCTGCACCACTCCTAACTCAAGGCAGTCTCTTAAAACCCACAATCTACCTCTAAACATGTATGTAAAGAATGTTCCCGTTGTATCTGAAAATTAGTCAATGGGCCATAATCAACATGGGGGGCGGGGAGAAAGGGCAGGGATTAAGCTTCAGACTTGAGTTCAACATCCTTCCTGAATGGCTTGTGCTGAAATGGAAATCAAAGGAATTAGGCTTTCCGGTACTTCAGAAAGGCTGGGCGTAACCTGTCTCACAAGCACGTTATGTCAGATCTGCTGCAAACAGGGCCAATGACAGTCTCAAAATTCAATCCTCAAAGTAAGGGATGCTGTAGAAGGTAGGGTCAGCTGGCTAGTGAGCTTTTCTCACTCAGAAGAAAGTATCAGACCCTGGCCATGTATATATTAACATGAAATGGTTCAACTTTAAAACAGAGAGTGGTGGTCTATGAGCTATTTTCTCTAGTTATATTTCAGAATCTGTATGGACATCTTACATTGTGGAACTGAAGGAGTTCACAATCATTACGCTACTTTATTGGCATTGCCTGTGGATACGAGGCATTGTGCCTTAGTAGATGGTCCACCACAGTGGGTCTCGGGAGGCCTGGGTTCTATTCCCGTCTCCACCTTGGGAAAGTCACTTTGCCTCTCCCTGCCCGTTTCCCCATCTGTAAAACAGGGATAACGATGCTGACCTCCTCTGCAGAGGACTTTGAGATCTTCTGTTGAAAAGTGCGACACGAGAGCTTGGTATTATATAAGTGTACCTATTAATACCTGCCTAACCTCAGAACGGGGAATGAGGATAACCCAAGAAGGGGCTATGTATGGTCATCCCTAATGAATAGAAAGAAGAAATGCTGCACATTGCTCCTTATCCCATTGCATGCAGTGCCATCCAATTAAAAGTTGCCATGGACGAACGCCTGCACGTGATCCAGCATGGAGGGTGCCCCAATACCCCTCCCCAACGTGATTTCTAAAATCAAAGCACGCTTTGAAGTAGTCAGAGTTCAGATCTGGAACCCTGATCCTGCTCTGGCTGAAGTCGATGGGAAAATTCCTTGCTTGAACTGCTGGATTCTTACCCAAAATAACTTGAACTTCCAAACATCTTGAACTGTGCACAATTAAATCTCTGGATTTTCAGATCAGTTCAGAGGGCTGTAGTCCAATAGGGGTATGAACCAATAAATGCTCAGAAGTGGGTCTGACCTACTCTACTCTGAGTCTGATACGTGTTGGTGAAAATGGGCTATGAACAGACGTTCAGGCCCCTGTCCAGCAGGGCTCTTAGAGGGATGCTCAGCTTCATGCCTAGGAATGGTCCCACGAAGATCAGTAAAATTACTCATGCGCTTAAGTATCCGGTTCACTTTAAGTGATTTGCTGGATTGAAGCCTTATTGTCAATGTTACCAACCTACTTCTAGATGCTTCTGAGGATGAGCATTTAGAGGAAGATGTCTCAAGTAAATTAGAAATGCTGGTAGCACTGGTTTTAATGCAACTATAACTGCAATATGTATGAGTCGGAGAGAGCATGGTTTGTGGTTAAAGAACAAAACTAGAAGTCTAGGTTCTATTTTTGACCGTGACATAGCTATTGTTTGGCTCTGGGCAAGAGGTGGGGGTGGCTGGGTTCAGTGTGTAGGTGATGGGTGGTGTTGCTGGTCTGTGAGATACAGGCTGTCGCAGTGGATGATCTGGTGGTCCCTTCTGGCCTTAGTCACAGTGTTTAAGTGCAGGCAAAGCTCTGCGCCTTTATTTCCCCAGCTGTAGGATAATTACTTACACCCACAGGGGTTTTGTAAGGCTTAATTCATTGTTTGTAAAAGTGTCTGAAATTCTCCTTTGAAAGGAGGTTTATTGAAGTTCAACACGATATCAGTGTAGTTTTAGTTTAGGGTGAAGGGAAAGTTCTAATTTGTATAGTTAAAGTTGTTTGAAAAATCTAAAGCCCATGAAACTGGCCAGGAATTTTAAGGCCAGGGATTTCCAAAATCTTGATTATGTTGTATCAATAACATCTTGTTTGCTTGAATGGCTATTTTACTCTTGTAAACATCGCATACAACAGTGTTAATTTTGTGTTAATTTCTATATTACACGTATGTATAGTGTGTATATAAAACACATATGTTAATGCTACTTAACACATACGTTTATATACACCTACGCAGCAAAGAATCCTACAGCACTTTGGAACCACTTTTTCTACCCCTGAAATGCTGCCATGTCTGGGCTGGAAAATGATCCATTTTTTCAATAGTGCCTGATAAAATCACATATCCATTTGGTAAACAAAGTGAAAGACTATACAACTGAAACTGCATGGGGAATTTAGGTATAGGAAGGCTTCAATGATTCAAACCAGAATGTGGTCCGGACATTAGAGCTAACACCTCTATGGCTAGATGTTCACCTGGTGTAAACAGCTATAGCTTCATTGACTTCCGGGGGCTCTTGCTGAGTTGCAGCATTTACCTTGTACTGGAGTCTGATAGACATGATAGTAATTCTCTTCTCTTGGCACCTCAGCCATACTACTGACATTCTGCAGTCTGCTGCAGAACAACCTGTCCACGCTGTCGTGAAGAGTGAAATGCATTGTGGGATAGCCACAGTAGCATTCTGGCCCTCCGATGACTGCCAAGGGAAATTCCTATCCAAGAGAGAAAATAGATCAGAATGCAAATGCCCTGGCATCAACAATTCTAAGAGGACGCTCCCAATATAAAAGCAAAAACCGTATCTTCAAAGGGCAAACTGTCAGGATCAAAGCGATATTTGTTTTCATTGAAAATTTCATACCTATGTCACTATTAGACCTGTTGTCCATTTCTCAGGACAAGTTTTTGAATCTTTTTCTGATTGTTTTGCTGAGAACTTAGAGATTCAAAACACTTTCCATATCTACTACTAATTCATGGAATTTAAGGACAGAAGAAACCTCTATGGTCATCCACTCTAACTTTCTGTGGAACACGGGCCATAGAATGCCATCTGGTAATTCCTACAATGGAGGATGTTCTTGTTCTTTACTATAAAAGTCAACATTACTAATCCCAATAATTTGTTGCTGAACTAGAGCATAACTTTTTAGAGAGAGATTCATCCACAATTTAAAGATTCCACAGGCCAGCTCCTCAGCTGGTGTAAATCAATATAGCTACATCAACATCAGCACCATTTTTCTGGTTTTCAGCAGCTGAGGATCTAGCCCAGACTAAGTACAAAACTGAATAACCACGGAGGTCAATTACCAGGATTGAGCCCATGGGGAAGAAAACTGTCCTTGCACTTCAAGAATTCTGTTTTCAGAAAAAGGATCAAGGGGGAAAGCAGGATTTAGATGAATTAAATGCTAAATACATTTACAAAAACAATGGAAGACCACAAAGAACTAAATATCTCCTATTCTGACTCATTCACATGTCTGAGGGCCCAAACAGTGTTTATTTTGTATAGCTTTCAGAGGAGAATCTCCCAAGCTGATGAATCATGAGCAGAAAACAGTCATTTAAAAACAAAGCCAATCAGTTTTATACCAATCTCTGTTAAAAAAATATAGTAGGAAGAAATGTTTACGTCATCGTAGACAAAGAGACTGAAGTAACAGCACATGTGGGCCTCCATCAGGGTTTCCAGAGCCAGTGGGAGATCTATGGTACCATATTCAGTTATATGCAGTCACTGCATGGGTGAGTTAAAGAGGCAGGATGGGCACCTTTGCCACTCACTTCCCTGTGTCTTGGGCTACGTCTACACTTAAAACACTACAGTGGCAAAGCTGTGCTGCTGTAGCATTGGAGTGTAGACACTATGGTGATGGGAGAGGTTCTCCCATTGCTGTCCATAATCCACCTCCCCGACAGGCAGTAGCTAGACTGACGGAAGAGTTCTTCCATTGATTTAGCACTGTCTACACTGGGGCTTAGGTCGGCTTAGCCATGTCTCTCAGGGGTGTGGATTTTACACACCCCTGAGAGGCGTAGCTAGGCCAATGTAACTTTTCAGTGTAGACCAGCCCTTGAAATAAATACTTCATACTGCAATTCTACTTTATGGCTCTCTTAAAGTATATCTACTGGGTCGGGGTGCCGAAGGCAAGATGGGCAGGGGAACGCCTTGTTTGTGAATCCCACCGGGGCTTAGATGTGAGTTAGGCATTGAGCTGCTTGGTAGTGTTGAGACTCAGGTGACTGCGCCCGGCCAGCTGTTGAAATTTAGGCACCTAGACTTTAATGTTGTCAACCTAAGCACCTACGGTGGGATTCACAAGAGGGACTAAATCTAACATTTAGGCACTAAAGACAGTCGCAAAACTCCTGCTCAACTGCCGCCTAACCCTGTGGGCACCTAAACTCTGCAGGCACCCCTAAATCATTTTGAAAAATGGGGCTGACTCTCCTAGGGCACTTGGGAATTTTTGAAAATATGATATTACATTGATCACATGGGTCAATACCTACCAGGCTGCTATCAAAGTGTGTGACTGGCGATACATAAAATTAAACAACACATCCAGATACTAGGAACCAGATTTTCAAGAAGCTCAGACTAGATTTTTTTGTTAAGTGCACCTGCAGTTGAGGGTAGATTTTCAAAAAAGCTCAGCTCCTATTTATGAACCAAACTAAGAGTCACATTTTCAAAAGATCTCAGCCCCCAGGAGCACCGGGGGTGATATTTATGGGCAAAATTTTCAAGAATTCAGCTTTTTGAGAATCTGGCCATTTATTTATATGCTTACACGGGAGCTGAGCTCGCTTGAAAACCGGATCCCAGTTGTAGGAGCTGAGCACCTAAAAATCTGGCCCTGAGGTCTGTTGAAAATCCCTGATGTCTTTTCCCTTCCATGCGACAGCACATCTTGGGTTGTATTCAATGTTAAATTAGGCCCTTAGACTTCAATGGGGTTACTAAAACAAGGCAGGCTTGCTTCACTGTCTAGAGCCAGTGGAACATAGTGATATATATTTGACATGTTTTAAGTACGCAGTTGGGAAGGGTTATAACAATATAATTTAGTTTTGGAAGTGTGAATGGAGCAGAAGGATTGGGAGAGCTTGAAAAACCACAAGTTCATGAGCAAGTTGTCCCCATTCAAACATCATCCCCATTTTTCATCCTTTTAAAAATATTCTTTTGGACTCTTCTTTATAAAATAACTCCTCAGTCTTGAGACTGGATAGTTTTTCCCTTAAAAACTTTTCTATTGGCATGCACGTTTGGGACAGAAATGCTAGGAATTTTTATAGAGCGGGACTGCAGTGTAGGAACCGGTGCACAATGTTGAGGGTGGAGACCTAGAGGTTCTAATCCTGACTCTATCACTTGTGACACTGTCTGTAGGTAACACAACATGCATGAAATTCTATGGTCTGATTTATATAGGAGGTCAGACTAGATGTTCATAATGGTCTCTTCTAGCCTTACAATCTATAAATCCATGAACATCTACTGTGCTCCTGTTTGTAAAATGGGTCTAATACTTGCCTTATAGGAGACTATGAGGCTATGTTAATTAGCGAGTGCAATACGCTTTGAGATCTTCCGATCACAGGCGCTATGCAAGGACAAAGCTTTGTATTACTGCAAGGTTGCACATGGGAATTGGCAACTTTCTGGTTTTGCATATTTATTTAATTTTAGACATGAAAATGACAAATGGGGGTGGGGAAGAGAGACTGCATAGTCTTGATAAATAAATACAAGCTCAGGAAACTAAATAATTAAGTGCCACTTTTTTGTGTTTAGCACTTTTGAAAATATGGCCCTTATTTAGATATCTAAAAGGGAGCGGAACTCTTCTGGAAATCTGTCTCAAGGAAATCCAGTTGCTTCTGGGTGTGAGAGTTAAAACTTGCCATATGGATGCTAATACAGCCTGTTGGATTATAGCTGTGAATATCTCACTGTTACAAGGATGGAAATCCTTTAGTTCCTGGAATGAGGAGTTATGCCAATGCTTGCCTAAGAATTAAACTGATGTATAGTTCTTTAACATCTGCAATGTTAAGAAGAAGCTCCTATCATAAAGTTCCTCTGCAAAGTGCTTCTGTTCCTGAAAAGGAGCTCACAGCCTTTTGAACAAATGGATTTAAATAGGCCAGGTGTGCTGAGTCATGTGACATGACTTGTCCCCTTTGTCAAAAACTGCATCTTCATCGGGGGGAAGGGGCAATTACAGTTGGCTAATCTTTTTCCGTGAAAACATAATTTTGAAGAAAAATGGCTTTTAAGGGACAAGCCAACATTTTCATGGGAAAATTGCATTTTTGATGCCATTTTCCAGTTTTTAAATGGAAAAGAAAAAACCCTGAAACCCAAAACTTTAGATTCCTCCCCCCCTCAAATAAAAATGGAACATTTAAACCAAAAACAGGTTTCAAACATGTCAGTTTTGGGCTTCAGTTTTTCACCAAAAAACTGGAACAAATTTGTAGGAAATTTCAATGAAAATGAGACAATTTTTCCCTATGGAACTTTCCAGCTAAAAACTGGAATTTTTAAACCAACTCTAATGGCAATGCATTAAATTGTCAGTGTAGCAATCGCTCTCTCTCGGGGAATGGGGAGAATAGGTGAGCCAGCAGGCAGAGCAGAAAGGGAAAGCAGTGTGGCTCCTTACTGCATCGTACAATGGTGAGATCAAGGAGCAAGGGCAGTAGGACCAGGACTAGCGCTAGATTTTCAGAAGAAGAAGCCAGCTCCTCTTTCCCAAAGTAAATACTGTCCAAAGGATTCTGGAAGAGATGAAGAATCTGGGGGGCCAGATTCTCCTTCAGCACTGATGTAGATCAGGAGTAAAACACTGACCTCAGTGAATTTACACTGGAATAAAGCTGGTGCATTAGACTCGCTATATGTGTATCATATGCATCTAAGCACATGTTGGAGTCAATGGCATTAAAGCTGGGGCTTTGTTAAACACGTGCTTAAGTTCTTTTCTTAATAAGGATGTGATCACTTATGTGGTTAAAGTGAAGTATGTGCTGAAGTGCTTTGCTCAACAAGGGCATATAGAATAAAAATGGCTGAATCTGAGTTTCCCCCCTTTTTTTACCATAGAAGAGCGATGTTGTGGGACTTTTAAAGACAGGGTCCCAATAAATGTTTGCATGAAGTGTGGGTGTATTTGCATGTGCATGTAGCAGGGAAGCTAAAGTCCGTGACCAAGCATTTAATAGACGTTCAGAGGGTTGTTCAAGCACACAGAGGGTTGAATTCCACTGAATCTATCTGAATGGCTTGCTGAGATGCCACTATCTGTACACTTTTAGCAAATGCCTTTTAAAAATCATCTTGATTCTCATCTATGGAAGCGCGTGACAAAACTGCTGAGTGGCTTATCTCTTGCTCTTCCCCAGTGCTTAGCCTCTGATAAGGAGTCAAATATGATGTGTGCCCCATTTGTGCCCACGCTACCAACATTTGCTTACTGAGTGAGATATGAGATTGTCAAAAAGTATTTGCAGATTCAGTCCAAGGGCATAATGGTCCCATTTCTGTTTGCAAAACAGAGCTGCAGCTTTTCAGCATAGGTAAAATCATAAATTTCCTCTCCTAATTTGGTTTAGAATAAAATTGCATTGTTTTCCTAGCAAGATGGCACCTATGGAAAGCTTGCAAAAGTGCAAGCAAAGCTAAGCAAATGGGCCTGATTTGCTATCCTCTGTCCCCTTTGCAGTCATTTCCACCAACACAAAGTGAGTGTGAAATGCTGCCACTCTGATCTGGTGTCTAAGATACAGTGTGGTGGTGAACTAGGTTCAGTGTTTCAAACTAGTGCAAGACACAAAAAGCCTGGTTCTCCTCTTGCTTACATAAGCATCATGCTGGTCAGACTCCACTGACCTCAGGAGCTATTTCTTGTTGCGCTTTCTATATCTGTATCTCAGTGCCTTTCCCAGCGTTCTCTACTGTCAGTGGAGCTTTGGCCTCAGCAAACAAGTGGTAGAACTTGGAATGAATCCTACATCCTGTGGCTAAATGTACCTGGTACCTCCACTAGATGTGTCTAGTGAATGGTCCAAATTCTTCTAGTATACTGTGCGTAAATATGCATCAGAGAATTCATATCCAGCAAGGGGGGTAGGGGTGGGGGGCTGAAACCCTAGATCCTCAGGGAGAAATCTTTCTAAAGGCTTCCAAGCAAATGAGCTATCTGGCACAGTGCCAGAGGTTCACTGAGTAATGATCTCTCTTTATGCACATACTCAACTTGACCCAGATACAGCACCAACGTATAAGCCTCCATGCCTATTATTTGTGCTCCTAATAGAAACAGTCTGTGCTGTGTGAGCATGGGTGCCACCTTGGGGGAAAGGATGGACATGTGCCCCTCATCTTTTTATTATCGTGGGGATATCCCCCAGTGCAGTGCACTCCTGGTAGCCCCAACATTTCTCTGTGGTTGCCTCATTATGTGAAGATGGGGGAACCAGTGCTTTCCCACTGGCTGGAATACAGATGCTCATGCATTCTAACATTGGTTTTGAAGTTAACACAAATGCCCATTTTGAGTGTAGAATTTGGCTCCCTGTGAAGGTTCTTCCCAAGTAAACCACAAATGGGGTTTAACTCTCTCACCCCTACTTCATACTGTGGGCTGGCGTATCGGCCCCAATGAGGCCTGTAAACAAGTGGAAAAAACTGTCAAGCCGATCAATTACCACATTTCAGGAAATGCTTCCCCAACAACGTTAAATGTCAGCTGCCTCGCTCAGCCAGAAAACATGGCTTGGTCGCCAATTTCGGCACAGAGAGTGCATTTTTCACTAAAGTTTCTTGCACATTTGCCAGCCCCAAAGAGAACCCAAGTTAATAAGCATTCCTTCCCCATTCCTTCAATGCTATTGACTTTAATATGTTGGCAATTTTTAAATCAAAGGAAGATCTCCCCTTCAACTGCTTGAACTGTTTTGTTTCATCAAGTATATTAAGCTGTCAAATCTCTGTACATTTTCAAAATGATTGGAGAATTTCGGATAATAATGTTACTTTATTTACAACATTAAGGTTTCAGCAACACGATGTGATTCTGAAAATGCAGAGCAATTTTCAATCCTGGAGGGAATTTCTAAGAGCTTATTTCCATAAAAATTAATGTATAAAATCTTCCTTTTTGGCTTCAACGTGCGTTGGGGAAGGGAAAAAACAGGGAGCTGGCTTCATCAGTGAACAATTTTCAGCAAATGTACTGCACTCGTTGAGAGCCCAACAACCGTTCTGGGAAACGCACCAGGAGTCTAAGCACGAGTGTGAAGCCCTGCAACTCTTTATGTTTGGCCCCCTGATTATTCAGATTTTGTGCATATCTTATGCAGAAAATGGAATGATTGCAAAATAATGTATTCAGCCATGACTTCCTTTTACTGTTTAATCAAGGACTACAATCCATCCCCATTCTGTCAATCTAACCTTCAATAGTGACACAGCCCCTGATCCAGCAAAGGATTTAAGCACGTGCCTAAACTTAAGCACGTGAAGAGTCCCACTGAAGTTCAAAGGGCCCGATTCTCTATTGCTTTACTCCAGTGTAGATCCACTGAAGCCAGTGGGCCTACCCACAGGCTTAAAGTTAGGCATGTGCTTAAGTGCTCTTGCTGGATCCAGCCTTACTGTACCCACAATCCTATTGAAACAAATGGGACTTCTTGGGGCTCATGGGGTGAAATCCTGGCTCCATTGATATCACTGGGAGTTTTGCCCTTGAATTCAGTGGTGCCAGGATTTCACCTGTGAAGAGTAAGTTACTACCTAACATGCCCCAAAATGGCAGAATCTAACAGTTTATATTAAGTTCCTACTTGTGTAAACATTTGCAGGATCAGGGCCTGCAACCCCTTACGCATAAGCTTATGAGTAGCTTACTTGCACCAGAGTCCCATTAATATCAACACCCAGGCCCTTAAACATTAGTTTTCTAGTTAACACAGCTCTAATTATTTTTGTTTGCCTTCCTTACAGCATTTTCTTCACCATTTACATAAATGCATCCTAACCGTAGCCTCTAAAACTCTTTTTTATTATAAACCCATTCAGTTAATGAATTGCCAAGAGATCAAAAGCATATAGAATTAGTTCAGCTCTGATCACGGCTAAACCTTGGATGCAGCTTTCCTTGAGACAGGGGGACACAGTTGGGACTACCCAAAAAGCACAGAGACGCACTAACATGTGCAAAGAAAGGCAGTGCCCGTCATCGAAAAAAATTAATCCCTCAATGCTGCTCCTGATTTGAGGTTTGTTTGAAAATAAGCCTGTTCATTTTGCAACCAAGTCAAACGTCATTTAGCAAATTTCTATCAACTGGCCTGTTCTAAGAGTAAAAAGGAAAATACCTTGAAATTAGCTGTCCCCCTGAAATAAAAATCTCTGCTTATTTTACATTGCAAGGTCTTTAGGCAGGGAAGCATTCTTATACATTGTACAAACATATAACACAATGGGGCCGTGATCCTGAATGGGTTCTCTAGGTGCTACTGGAATATAAATAAAGGTAATGGAGCTATGATGATTTACACAGACGAAAATCTGGCCCAGTTCCTGTTATCTTACTGAGTTAAGACCAGTTCCAATTCCCAGTGAAGTCAACAGAAAACCTCCCATGTTCTTCAGTGAGAGCTGGATCTGGTCCCTAAGAGCTTTATCTTAACTAAGTACTCATGAATTAGCTTTTCTGAAAACCAAGCCCTGTTAAGGTATCCTAAAAACCGAAGCATCCAAAATCACCAGTCATTTGTGACAATGTAGGCATCAGTGTTTGAGTGCATGTTTAAGATAACCTTTCTTCTCCAGGGTTTTCCATACAATCATCTGAGAAATTGACAAGCAATAATTACACCTCACAAGTGGATTAGTTAAACCCCATTAAACCCAGGTGGACATTTTTATTCCCAATTAAAGTGGTCTTCATTCGGTTTAGTTTAATTCACTTCTAAACTGAATTAAGGCCACTTTAATTCGGAATAAGAGTGTCCACACAGAGATTTAATGTGGTTTAACTAATTCATTTAAAATTCACACTTTTAGGTAGTTCAGACTGATTTCCCTGCATAAAAAAGGGTAAAGTTGGGAATAGAACCCAGGAGTCCTTCAGTTCAGTGCTTTGCTCTACCCTTTATTCCCACACACTCCCTATATTGGTATTGCGTATGCATGTGCATATACTATGGTAACTAATTAACACAGAACAACGCTTCAGTGGCATTTTCTCAAAACACATTGAACTGAGGAGGTGGTAGAAAGGATATGTTGACTGGAAAAAGACTTCCCACTCCTCATCAAGGGATAAAAGCTGCTAAAATTACTCTACCTAGTGATTATGAAGATTTTGTTTTTCGTGCCTTAATACTTTTAATCACTTTGTGTTACTAGAAGACAAATTAATTGAATGTTTGGTTTACTCCATGTCGTCTGGCTTTAGGCTAAATCTGACCACAAACCAATTCTTCCTTTGCACAAAGATACAACCCAACTCGGGCGGGGGAGAAGGACTGCCTCTCAATAGAAAATGCCTGGGCCAAATGCCCCACTCCATTACACCAGTTCATCTTTACTCAAGTCAATGGAGTGAGTTATGCAGATGTAAACCCAGTCGATTGAGGATGTATGCCAAGGCCAAGACCCTAACAGGGTTCAAAAAAGAACTAGAATAATTCATGGGGGATAGGTCTATCAATGGCTATTAGCCAGGATGGGCAGGGATGGTGTCCCTAGCCTCTGTTTGCCAGGAGCTGGGAATGGGCGACAGGGGATGGATCACTTGATGATTCCCTGTTCTGTTCATTCCCTCTGGGGCACCTGGCACTGGCCACTGTTGGAAGACAGGATACTGGGCTAGATAGACCTTTGGTCTGACCCAATAGGGCCACTCTTACATTCTTATGACCTCTATGTCAGTCTACAGGCCAATAAATAAGTAGCAGAACTTTATTAGCCACTGTGTGGTCATTTGCACCAATGCAAAGTGGGTGTAAGATGTTACTAAGTCAGAATTCTCCACTCAGGGTTTATCTAAACACGTAAGTGGAATCATTTTAACTATGCCATTATAGGGGCAGTACAACCCCCTTTGGGTATGTCTACATTGCAATCAGATGTGTGATTGTATATGCACACCTGAGCTAGCTTTGATCTAGGTACCTTTGGTAACAATAGCAGTGAAGCTGTGGCAGCACAGGTTAATCCCTCAAGTGCATACCCAGTCAGGATCCACAAAATCATTTTATTTACTTATTATTATTGTTGTTATTTTTGTGTTACTTTCTATGAAGTCTGGACCTTGACTATACCTTGATCAAGAAATTTGGATATTGGAAAAAAAAATTGATTGTCCTGCATGGCTTCACTGCTATTGTAATGAGCTACCTAGATCAAAGCTAGCATGTCTACACATGCTGCATTCACACCTCCTGGTTGCAGTATGGACACAATTATATCAGAATAAAGGTGCTTATAGCTTAGACTCATATGAAAAGGAGAATGAGCTAGTGGTTTAAGGAATCTTTGGGCTAGTATAACTGAATCCACACTTGAGGTTGTACCAATCTAGTTATTTCAGTAAAAAAACGGTACCCCAACCAGTTATACTGGTACAAAACTGGGTGTAGATAAGACCTCAATTATAACAGTAGTAGAACCTAATTCTCATTTAAACTAAGGGTACGTCTACACTACTCGCCAGATTGGCAGTTGGTGATCGGTCTATTGGGGATCGATTTATCGCGTCTAGTGTAGATGCGATAAAATCGATTCCCAATCGCTCTGCCGTCGACTCTGGAACTCCACTGAGGCGAGAAGCGGAAGTGGAGTCGATGGGGGAGCAGCAGCGGTCGACTCACCGCCGTCCTCACGGCCAGGTAAATTGACCTAAGATACGCTGACTTCAGCTACGCTATTCACATAGCTGAAGCTGCATATCTTAGGTCAACCCCCCCCCCCGCAAGTGTTACGCCACTGTGGCAGTACAAAGTGGCCTTCAATTGGGAATAAACATAATCTACATCCACTTTAAAGCCCCAAGTGTAAATGAGAATCAGACCCTTTGTAGTCACCTTGGACAGCTGTCAAAATGATCACACACGATGCAAAAGAGTGGAGAATCATTCCCAGAATCAAAGTGGAACTTAAACTCCACCCATTCAGGTAAACTGGAAGTAACACCATTGTAGCTAATAGAGGTACCTCTGGGTAAAGCTGGTGTGAAACAGGAATAAGGTCAAAGCACTGATGATCAGATTGTCGTCCAAATTATTTTGGACACTTTGGACCCACTCCCTTACACCTGTGCAAAGTTGGTATAAAATGCTACCAGATAATATTTCTCCCCCACTCATACTACTTGTTGTTGTTGTTTGTTTTTTAAAGGTGTGTAGTCACAGAGGCCAAAATCCTCATCTGGTATAAATTTACAGCAGTGGAGGATCTGGCCCCCAGGGCTTGATACTGATCGCCTATACACGACTATTATACTGCTGTAATTCCAGTGAGTTCAGCAATGTGACTGGTGATTGACAGTAGTATAACTGAGATCAGAATCAGGCCCACAAGCTACAAAGCAGTGCAGCAGGAGGTACAACTGGACATAATTCTTCCATTCAAGGTGCTGAACTTGAATCTCTTAAGGGAAGAATCTGTCCTATTTAGCATTCATTTCAGGTCTGTACTTGTTAGTCAATATTGTATGTCACGTTACTTTCTGCTGGCCCACTGGATGGTCACTTAGGATTGGTTTCCCTGTACATCATCTTTAGTGGCAGAATTCTGATTTCTCCTCCCCCACATAACTAATTAGACACTGTGAGCTTCCTTTCAAGAAATCTGTCCTTTGGAAACTAATTTTTGAATCCACAGCTCCAAAGACACTAAGCTTCTCCATTTACTTCATAAATTAACACATACAGAGAAAAAAGCGAAATGAGAACTGTTCTTACTTTCTTGGAGCAAAATTCAGAGCACATCTCCACCGTCAAATTGGACTGTATCAAAGAGGCTGGAAAGGTGACTGTTAAATTTTCTGGAGCTCTAAAACATCCTCGATAGATAACGTTCCTCCCTGCGGGGATATGAAATAGGTTTCTCTTGAGAAAACAGCATCCATAGTAGCCTGTCACTATCACAAAGGACAATATTCATTTGAATCTTTAAAAAGAATTCTCCATATATATGTATTTTCAGAGTACTTTAGAAATAAGCGAAATAGAGAGAGACACTAGGAAAATGTATTGCAAGTCCTGCTATACTGAAAGGAACACACCCCTTTAGCCCTGTACTAACTATTGAAAGTAGGGCTGCAGAGAAGAATTTAAATTAAATTCCGCTGGTGGAGGGCATTGCTATTGTTTGCAAGCCCCAGTTTTCTTTTGAAGATATATTTCCCCTGAAAGGCTTAAAAGCCCTGATACAAATCTACAGAGCTTCCCATGATCTGCACCAGAGAAGAAATGGAATTTAAATGAGTTCAGAAGCCCCTTCAGGGACCCACCTTTCTGCACATCTGTTCAGTTATGAAGACATCCTCCCCCCCTTCTCATTCATGTGCATTCTTTTCAGATCAGAGGATCTCACTGCAGCCTTCAAAATCTAAACTCAGCTTTTACAAGTCATTCAGGGAGAATGCATGCTCTTTGCTGAAATCCTGAGGGCCAGATTCTGATCTCCATTGCACCAGTGTAAATGCTCAGTAACTAAAGAGATCAGTAAAGTTACTCCAGATTTACAGATGAATAACTGAGATCTGAGTCTTGCTAGTACTTAGAGTGTAGTGTTCTGTCCCACTTACCATACAAGGACAAATGTCCCTTTGCAAAGTTGTCCTGGAAATATACTAGCCTAGTCATGCAATTGGCTTTCCTACTCTTTGAGAAGGTGAATGATGATGCTACGGAAAGTCATGATATTTTACGAACCCAGTCACATAACAACAGTACCTACTTTTTACATCACTTTTAACCCTAGATCTCAAAGCACTTTACAAAGGAGGCAAATATCATTCTTCCCATTTTACTGATGGGAAAACTGAGGCACAGGGAAATGAAACAACTTGCTCAAGCTCGAGCGACAGACCTGGGAATAAAATGCGGGTCTGCTGAGTCCTAGTCCAGTGCTCTATCAACTAAACAATAGAGCGTCTACAAAAAAACATGGTAAATGGGCAAATATAGTTAATATTGGACGGAACTAATAGGAGATGTAGTTTGGGCCCTTGACAAGATTACATGCATATGACTGTCTGGCAACATGGCCTAGATTTCAATTTCAGTTACGCCAGTGAATTCAGAGTAAATCCACAGATTTCCATGGAGTTGCTCCTCAGTGACAAAGGAGTATATGCAACTAGTATCGGGACCCTAAAATTTTACCTTTCTCAGTGGAAGGAAGAAATCAGAGATGCAATCACTGAGATGCAATTTTTAAGGTGATCTGCTTGTTTCTCAGTAGGGATCTGCAGAGGCCACACTGCCAGTATCATCTCTCTCACAAAATCTTTTGTTCATAAAATCATAGATTTTTTTAAGGCCAGAAGGGATCATTCAACCATCTGATCTGACCTCCTGTATCGCACAGGCCAAAGAATTTCACTCAGTTACCCTGTATTGAGCCCAATAACTTGTCTGACTAAAGCATCTCTTCCATAAGCATTCAGTCTTGATTTGAATCTATCACATCAGGGGATAATCACTCGAACTGTTTAAACTGTGTTCCTTATTTCCAATGTGAATTTGTCTGGCTTTAACTTCCAGCCTTTTGTTCTTGATATGTCTTTCTCCATTACATTAAACAGCCCTTTAGTACCCACTATTATCTCACCAGGAGCTTATTTCTCCGTGGTAGCTTTACACCATAATCACCTCTTGATCTTATTTTTGATAAGCTAAACTGTTGTGTTGGCATCTCAACAGCTTGATGATCCGCATATAGTGATCACCATTTAAAAGAATCACGTACCAATCAGCCACCTCCCTGTTTTAAATACGAGAAAACATTATGCTAGCCCAGGTACCACTCTACAGTATCTGGTGCCAAATGCTGACCTTGCAATGGTAACCACTCTGTTTGCAGAACTGAATGATTTTTTTTTTTTAATGCTGAGACTTTCAAAGTGACCTACAGGATCTGGATGCCTAACTACTGTTAGACCTGGTCTACACTGGGGGGGGGGAATCGATCCAAGATTTGTAAATTCAGCTATGAGAATAGCGTAGCTGAAGTCGATGTATCTTAGATCGACTTAGAATCACTTACTTTGCATCCTCGCGGTGCGGGATCGACGGCCGCTGCTCCCCCGTCAACTTTGCTTCTGCCTCTCGCTGAGCCGGAGTTCAGCAGTTGACGGGAGAGTGATCGGGGATCGAATTATCGTGTGTAGTCTAGATGCGATAAATCGATCCCTGATAGATCGATCGTTACCTGCCGATCTGGCGGTTAGTGTAGACGTACCCTTATTAGAAATGAATGGGACAATGGCATGTTCAGATGGTACTGGCCAGCTATGAAATTTCCAGGCAAAAAGTATCTTTTTGTTTCTTTTTATTTTGGGACGGAACAAAATATGCTCAGTGTGCCAAAAAAAAGTGGAGTCCAAGGTATAATCAACAGGAATAAGAAAACAAGGAGTAAAACAGTCAGGAGCAGGATACACACTAAGGTGATAAGATTACAGGAGGCAAAGGATCTGATCCATTCTATTCTACATAGGTTTTCAGAACACTGTAGAGCAATAAGTGACATGAGCAAGATCTGTCTTGTGGTTCATTCTCTCTCTCATCCTCGCCCCAGGAGAACTGCACGTGCAGTGGAGCTTTAGTGTTTATACACGAGAAGTTGGGTTGAAGAAATATACTCTGCACTTGGAGTGGAAGGTGCGGAGATTTGTGATGGTCCTCCATTTCTGTGGGAGTTCGTTCCACGGCCTTGAATCAGCCCCTGAGACAGTCTGGCGGCTGCACAGATGAGTGTACCCTTATGGTAGATTTTGATCTCACGCACATTTGAGCAGGGTCTAATATTAGAGTTCAGTGACGTTACTGCTGACCTACACCAGCAAGAGAAGAGCTTCAGGTCCAGCATTTGTGTGTATGGGCATCTTTAATTCTCCAACAGCAACATGTGTTCTCTTTGCTGCATTTAAAGACAAATCAAGCCCATATCCCTTGCTAGATCTCTCTATACATACACATGCATCTTCCCTCATCCAGGCCAGGTCTTCACTTCAATTTCATAAGCACCCCATTTGTCCCAAGACAAAAGTGAATATTTTCCAAGCAATTCATAATGAATTGGGCCATGTAACCCTGCCCCATAGCTCTGACAATTTACAGTTGTGCTATTTGAGAGGGGTTGGGACTAATGTTTCCTAGAAGTAATTTATTTTATTCCAGTACAGAAGCTGCATCTGTGGCTTTTGATGTGCTGTGCTTGGCTAGATAGGGTACCAGTGCTCAGTGGATGACCATCTTATCATGTGATCTGAACACACCATCACTGTCACATTGCCTGCTTTCAGTCCTGTATAGCATGGCACTGCTGAGAATCATGCATAGATAAATGTGGGGTGGAAGGGGGCGAGGGGGTAGGAAGAAGATGGCAAAGATATATGGAGACCATCAGAGGGAAAAAAGACCGAGATAAGAGCATGACAGAGGTAAAGACAGGAACTGCTGGAATTCCATAATGATTTCCCTCCCCCAGACCCCCCAAAAAGGTCCAATTCAAAGTACTAGCTCAAGATGAACTATTTCTCCATCTACTGCAGCAGTATAATTCTTTACTAGGTATATTAGAAGAGCGTGCAGAGGCCTCATTGTGCGAAGAACTGTACAAATGAGATGACATGGTGGTTGCCCCAGAGCTGTTCCCCTATGAGAGCATGCCAATGTGCATCACGCCAGCTGATTATAAAGAACAGCCTATATGTTATAAGCTAGAACTGGGCAAACCTATGAAGGCTTACTAGTTTAGATAAGGACAATCGGAATGGTCACATGCTGATGTGAAACGTATCTGATTTGTGCCACACTTTTTGATGTCTCTTCTCACTCTTCCCTTTTCCTTCTTCCTATCCTCCTATTCCTTTCCACCATCTGAAACAACCACAAGCTCCCCCGTCCCCATCCCATCCTTCTCTTCCATGCCCCACCACCAATCCTCTCCTCTATCTCCAGAAGGTCCCTTTGATATTCTAGCTCTTTTTGCATGGCCCCAAACAGAACCCTTAACCAAGAACACTTCCCCAGTCCTGCACTAACTTCCATCCCTCAACAAGTCCCCGACCTTTGGTGACATCATAGCTGGAAGGTGTGAAGGGGAATGAGGCTGTCAAAACTGCAACTCTCTCACTTGCCCTTTCTCTCCGCAATGTTCAAATCTGTTCGGGGCCAGATCTTCAGCTGGTGAATAGCAACCAAGATCTGCTGAGATCTGGCTCCAAGTGTTTCCTCGAATCAGATGTGTAATACATTATGGTCCTGATCCTTAGCTGGTCTATATGATTCATGCCGGCTGAGGTATAAATTCCTTGCACTCGAGTACCTCTGTCTGGGGAAGGGCGACTCTGGTTGATAATTGCCTCGCGAATGCTGGAAGGGGAGATTGGGCTGTTCTGTGACATTGCAGCTCTGCTTCAGACCCCAAAATGGAGGTTACTTGTGCTTACGGCCTGACTTTTGCTCAATTACACAGTACGGTTCCCTATAAATAGTAGTGCTGTCAGACCTTACCACGGTATATGTAGGATAAAACCCGCAGGCATTAATAGAGACGGCCTGAATTAGGACATTTGATCATTTTAGGTGGAAAGACTTCGGCCTCGATTCTGGATTGTGGTACGACCACCTTCCACTACATCATTGGTGGATTATAGGTCTAACACCAACAAAGCCAACCACAGGAGGATCACCTCAGGGCAAGGGATCTTCTGGTGGCATAGAGGTCTGCTCTGCCTTTGCCCTCCCTATCCTTTGTTTCCAATCCACGAGAGGACCTTCTCTCTTCTCACGACAGATTACTTTGTATAAGAGCCTTTGGTGAGAGACTTGTCAAAGGCTTTCTTAAAGTCCAAGTACACTATATCACCCTGACTGCCCTTGCCCACATGTTTGACACCCTCAAAATATTCCAAAAGATTGTTGAGGCATGATTTCCCTTTACAAAAGCTGTGCTGACTCTTCCCCAACAAAGCATGTTAATCTATGTATCTGATCATTCTGTTTTTTACTATAGTTTGAACCAATTTGCCTGGTACTGAATTTAGGCTTACTGGCCTGTAATTGCCAGGATCGCCTCTGGAGCCTTTTTTAAAAATCGGTGTCATGTGTTCTTATGTTCTTACGAGAACTAACAGCAAGGGAGACTATCTGGAGATATGCGTCAGAAGAATACATCTCAAAGGTACACAGTACAATAATAAGAAGGGGAAAGAACCCTTTTGTTATCCATTACTGAGGGAACAGAAAGGTTAGTGCTCCCTGCATTGCATGAATGGTGGGTACCCAGCCCTGTGGGGTGGTGACATTGAAACTTATCTTAGTCAAGGATTGTAGCCTGTTGACTTAAGTTTTAGTCATGAGGAAGTGTGACTGTACTTTTGTTTTATTTGTAGCCATTTTATCACTCTATTATCACTTAAATCTGTTACTAAACATATTCTTATTTTATGATAAATTCATCTCGGTGCTGTTACATTCAAGTAAGATGTGCCTCCTTAGCTGAGCCAGGAAGCTGGTGTATATATTCTGTCTCTTTGGAGGCAGTGGATTTGATCATTTCTGTGTGTAACCAGTGATGGGCTGGATGCTGCAGGGAGATGCTTCTGGAGTGTTTGGGGACTGAAGTACACCAAGGGTTGACCTGCAAGCCAAAGTTAGGACTGGTGGAGTCCTAAGGAGTTTGCTTGGCCGAGTAGGGGCTGCCACACAATCTAGCACCAGCTCCCTCTTATGCTGAGGCAGAGGGGTAACAGGGTGACTTACATTTCCAGACATCCCAAGAAAGCATCTCAGCAACCCCCACTCTGAGCTGTGTGGTCCTCTGCCATAGTTCTTTGTTCCTCTAACCAGTGATACCCTTAAAGATGAACTGTAACTTTAACAGAGGATATAGCACCAGCTACATTGCAGAAAGGCCTTGTCCGATCAAAAAACGTGCAAACAAAATAACAAGCTGTGGGGAGAAAGAACTCTCCATAGGATCAGACTGTTAAAAACAACACAGCACCAAAAAAAAAAAACCCACATAGAAGATTCCCTGCTGCCCATGAGGCTCTTGAAAGACTCATTGCTTCCCACATTAATATATGATTCACGAAACAAAAGTTTTATGAACCTATGGCAAATCCTATCAAATCTGATCTGGACCAGAGCTCCAGCAGCCTACACCTACATTCTCAAGGGACCGGAGAGCAGCAGGCTCTGTGCACAGCCAACAGATAATAATTTAAGCATATTGCATTGTTCTGTCTTAGTCTGCCTGATTTGCAAGGGAGAAATCTATAAATAGATGGCCAAATTCTGCCCCTATGTAAATGATGGGCTCTATTGTGTTTAACTGTAGCTGCAGAGTGGTAACAGGGCCAAAGTACATTGCTCCAGCTGGGGCTATTGTTTACCACTGGTTCCGTGTGTGTCTTAGGCATCTCCCATTGTGCCCAATCTACAGAGGATGTGAGTCTGTTACAGCTCTCAGCTTGAGGAATAAAGCTTTAAAGCTGTAGAGACTGCTGGTTTTTGCTCTGGAGGGCCCTGACTCAGTCAAGACGGCAGTTGCTGCACTCCCTGATCCCAGGAGGCCTTGCAAAGGAGCACAAGAGATGGGTGGAAGCCCCTTCAAGCCTCCCCCACCCCCCAGCCTGATACGTACTCTGCTTTTATATAAGATCTATGCAAAAGGCATTCACATTCCTCTATTGTTCTGAAGGCCTTGCCCCAAACAAAATGAGTGGGAAGAAGAGTGGTGATCCCAAACCACAGAGAGCCTCACTTGTTTGTGCTCATTCTTTTGACTGATTAATAAATTATGAGACCCAGCTTGTAACTTAGAGTCATAGAGTTTAAGGCCAGAAGGGACCACTAGATCATAATCTCCCGCATATCGCAGGCCACCAGCACCACCCCTCACACTAAACCCAGCAACTAAAATGAGATCAGAACATAACAGACAGCAGAAGACTAAACTATTAGGTACCACAGGCAGAGAATAGGAGGGACTGAGCTGCATCAGTATTTGACAGGGAAATGATTAGGTGAGAGACACCCAGAAACGCCTGACAAGTGACACAACACCCCTACTGCAGAGGAAGGCAAACTTCCCCCAAGATCACTGCCAATATGACCTGGGGGAAAATTCCTTCATGACCCCTCAGATTCCTTCCTGACCCCCTTGCACACCTTGAGTAATACCTTACTCTTTGAACAGTCCCACTGAAGTCAGCAAGACTATTGGGCAAGTAAGGTACTAATCAAGGTAAATAAGGATAGCAGAACATAGCCCTGGAAGCTCTGTAGAATGAAGGGATCTATTGAAATGGTGATCAATTAGACCCTGAGCTTGTGAGCAAGAACCATCCGAGAGAGACTGCTCAGTGCCCCTTCAGAGCCCTGGCCCATGCCTTCCAGCATCCCAGCGTAGGCTCTACAGTCTGTTCTCTGAGCACCCAGAGCATCATGCCAGAGCCTCCATTTTCACCAAACACCCTCACAAAGACAGGAGCCATGATCACTTAATGGATTGCAGCTACACTGCAGGACAGAGACTCTCCTTTCTAAATGGCACAGAGAGGCCAGGATATAGTTCTAACTTCACAGATAGGAATTTCTCCAGCATAAGAGGCATATGATATTGCTCATACTATATAATATTCATCTAAGTGCAGAGGGCCAGCAGATGGCCTATGTCTTCCTTAAATCACACTAGCCTTATTCTGAGGCCTTAAGGGATGCATAGACTTCTGCAAATAAGTGAATTTCACTTGCACTGACTACTTATAAATGCTGATAAAAATCCCACTGAAGTGATCCCCAGCTGGCCATCAGAAAGAAAAGTCAACATTGAAAAGAAGTGGATTCTAGTAAAGTATTTTTTTACTGAAAGAAGGAACAGACCAACTTTCCTGCTGCCTTTGTCAATGGGGGATGGATCAGTCTACTGCAATTAATCAGTAACTAGTTTATTATGTTCCTTTAAGTTTAAAGCATCTAAGTTTAGGTACCTTGGTTTGACAGTGTTGGTGCAAATATTTCTCTTGATAATGATTAACTTCCACCCAGTGGACAAATTCACATTTGCATAATTCTTTTTAATTCTGAATCAGAATAAAATGTTGGAAATGTGAAATTTTCAGTGGTATGAACCAAAATGGAATTTTTTTAAAACTTCCAGGCTGGCAAACTGGTGCCCTGGGAGCCAGCTGTGCTGCTTGGGAGCCGGGCAACCTAGAGAGCCTTGGGGTACATCTACACTGTGCACTAAGCCCAGGCTCTGACTCAGCTTTGACCCCAAATCCCCCTTCCGTCCACACACAAATCAGTCTTACTTGGGTCAGCAAGCACTGAAGACCCAGGTCCTAGAATCCTGCTAGGGTGGAGGATCAGAGCTCAAGTCTTGCTATGACTGAGGTCCAAACCCCACTCATTTTGCAGTGTGGATGCAGCTCAAGCAGCACACCTGAGTCATGGACACACAAGCGTGGCTGTCAGACCCAGGTCCAGCAATTTAAAACCCAAGTTTACACTATGGTGTGGATGCTCAAGCGCAGGTCCACAAGCTCAGGTCTCACAGACTCCGGCTTAGTGTGCAGTGGAGACATACCTTTGGGAGCCCATCAGCTGGGCTTCTAGGGAGTCAGGTGGCCCACAGAGGCTAGGGATCCAGAAAATCCATCGGGTTGGCTGCTGGGGAGCCTGGGGACCTCAGCATTGCAGCTGTCCACCACCTCGTGGGCTGATTTGCAGGCTGGTGAGAAACTAAGGAGGCTGGCCTGCCTGCCTGGTTTCCATGGAAAGTTTAGATACAATAGACACATTCCTGTGTTTTGATTCTGTCAAACCAGCATTATCTGATGAGAAAACTGTTCCACTGGAAAAATTTGGACCTGCTCTACCACTGACCCTTTGGGCCAGGTTAGAGGCAAAATAGTGGGAAAGCAGGCAGAAGCAGCAATAGCATACACCGTATCTGCTTTGTGGATTATATTCCATAGATCACTTCATTCTACATAGCTTCCAGGACTATATTCTGCTATCCCTATTTACCTTGATTAGTATCTTACTTGGCCAGTAGTCTTGCTGATTTCAATGGGACCATTCAAAGAGTAAAATCTTAATCTAGGTGAGCAAAGGCATCACAATCTGGCTCTTACACACACACACACACACACACTCCTTCCTTCCTTCCTTCCTTCCTTCCTTCAGAATTAAACAGTGATGCAAATCCTGGGAAACTTGCCAATGTACCTGTCGGCCTGACATTAGCAATTTAGGTCTGTGTACCTGTGATCTATAATTAATGTGTAGCAGTTGGCATTATTGTACAAATCTTGACTCTTCTTTCACCATATATGCTGATGCAACCTGAGGTCTTTGTTGTTTTGTTCTCAGCAAATAGTAACATTAAGAAATCAGAAGGTTTGTAAAAGTAAAGACTGCTCAGCTGCTTAGATATTTATGTGGTTTGTGTTGGTCTGAAGGTTTATCTATTTTATTTCCCATGATAAATCCTAACTGAATGGCAAACAAGAATTGGCAAAACTCAAAATTAGTCACAATTCCCCACAAACCCCAGCTATTAGGAGAATAGGTGTCCTGTAGGGACTAGCAAATCTTTGTGTCATATCATTACCAGCTCTCATCTAGAAGAGACAGAGGCATATTCCTCTACCACTGGGAACAGAAACGTATTGATTTTGTTTAAGAGAAAGTTTGGGGCAAGAATGGTACATGCATTCTCTTAAGCGAATGGCAGAAGAAATAGGTTTCCTAAATTTCTAATACACTTGCATTTTGCCCTGTGATAATGAATGCAAGACAGATTTTTTTTGCAGATAACCTCTTGTTGAGGTGACAGTCATAATGCTCTATATTTTACTGGTTCCCATGGTTACTCAAACTCTTTATGTAGCAACTCTGATGCAACTGAGTCAGATGCTTCACACTCCTCCTAAATAAATAGTTGAATGACCATCCAAGCTGAGCTGGATACTTGCCCCAGCCATAAGTGGACATCATGGTCCAGCTTCTCAAAGTCTTAGGCACCTCACTCTTATTGAAATCAATGGGAATTAGTTGCCTAAGTAACTTTGGAGATATGGGCTCATGCCCTTAGAAGCATCTTTGCAATGTCAGCTGTCACTTTCCATGTTTCAAACCCCATTGAAGGATTCTCTGGAGGGTGGAATGATACTTTTTTCCCCCACTGATGTCTGAAGCTCCCTGTTTGCGGGATGAACTTTACTCAGGACAGCATGCTGAATGCCCTGTCCCTGTTGGGAGAAAATACTCATCAAATACCTTTACATTACTTACGTCGTTTGGCCCCTGCCCGCAGCTCCTCCACCCTGTAGACAGACAGCCTATTCACCCCACCACAGATGGAACCTTTCTCTCCTTTACATTCATTGTTGCACTCTTCTTGCTTTGCAATAGTTACTGGGAGCTTGTTCCCACAGTAACATTCTGCCCCATACTCTAAGCCAGCGTAGGTATAAGCCCTGTAGGAAGAAAACAACACCTTGAATACAGCTGGACCCTTTCATGCCAAAGTTTCTCTGGGCAGTTGGCAAACTTGGGAAACTTCTATACACATGCCCCTGACCACCACAAGAAATGTAGCCAACTCTGGGCAACAAGGCAGCGACTGTTAAAAAGGTGAATAACAACACGGCACGACAGTGATTGGCAAGAAGTGCAGAATAACATATCCAGTTGAAAGCAAACAGGGAATTCTGTTAGGCGGAATATAAAGATCCCCATGGCAGTTTGCCCAGTGCACTCAGTTTTAATACCCCTGCTTTTGAAAGAAGTGCTAAGGAAATATTAATAGTGATATTTTCCCAGGACTTTATTTTCATGTCTTATCCAAATGACAGCCCAACAGCACAGTGCTCTTAAGACTATGCTGGGTACTGGTTCAGTAGTGTCTCCTGTGGAATCACAGCACCATTTCTTGAAACAAGAGTGTTTGTTGGAGGTTCTGATCCAAGTACTGCTCAGGCCTGAGCCTGTTTAGAATGTCAGATGTGTCCTGGTCCAAGCAAAATATTTTAGCTCTTTTTTGTAAAGTATTTGACCATTTAGAGCAGCACAGAAGAAAAGTCCATTTCTGAAGCTATCTTGACTAGCCTTTAAAAGGAGCCAATTTTGATCCAGTTAAGGAACTTTCAAATGGTCAAAATAAAGAACTGGCTATTACTTCAATTTTAGATTAAAGGCTTCCTTTTCTCCTTCAAGGTATAAAAGTGTGCTTCAGTGAACAGTTGCTATATAAAATGAGAAAACCCAAAAATAAGTATGAAAGGGCAATCCGCTCTGATTGTGGAGGTGTCTGTTAAAAATTTTGACATATGGCTTGGTGTAAGGAAGTTAACTTTTGCATGGATGTAGTTTAACTGTCAGTACAAAATGATGGCATACAAATAGAAAGCCTTTCTCTCTTAAGGTGAACTCTCTCTCTCTCTGAGTTTCTTGCTGACACCAAGATAAACACACACACACAGCTGTGAGAACACAGGGTGAGATCTGGAGCTATGCTGATTAACATCAGCTGAGGGTCTGGCTCATTATTCTTAAATATATTTCAAACAAGAATCAATAAACTGCTTGTAAAGGGATTCCCACTTACGTTTCTTTTTGGTGGGGTAAGAGTTAATGGCTAATTCCCTATTGCTGTTCAAGCAGAGCTGTATTATTACTTTCAGTATTATTTATTGTATCCGCCTCTTCAGCTCCTCTCCAGTCTGAATGTAACCTAATGTCATTTAATACTTGTAATCACAATCATCGTTACTAAAAATTAATACTAAACAAGCTTTGAAGAAGGATGGTTTTGTGGTTGACACACTGGACTGGGACTCAGGGGATCTGGGTTCAGTTCCCAACACATTGTCTGTAGGGCTTCAGGCAAGTCATTTAATCTCCCTGTGCCTCAATTCTCCATCTGTAAAATGGGGATAATAACCATTCCTTTCCGTGTGTCCTGAGTCCAATATGAGCATCTGCTCTGGAGTATAATTCCCCTGTGCACCAAGTTAAATCCTGAGCAAGATCAACCCTTCCAATACTTCAAGCTGTCCTGAATCATAAAGTGTCTCGCCAGTTTTCATAAGTGGGCTCTGCTAGGCCCTGCTAACCTGAAGCACTACAGCTAGAGGAATTAGCATATCCCAAGAGTGAGTCTCTCTTGGTTACACAGTGATTTTTAAGCATTGCCCTGAACAATGGGTAGCACATAAGGATGATGATGATGTAGCTGAGGAAGCGGTGTGCCTGAGACACACCTCTGAGTCTCCATTCTTCTTCTGCTTCCTCTTGCCCCTGGGAGCAGAGAGACTGGTGGAGAAATGCAGGCCCATACCTGCCATCAGTTCTTACCACCGATTCACATGCTGGCTCAGCTAATGTGGCCAGTGAGCCTGGGGGCAGAGCCAACATTCTGACCGGTTCTTACCCCCTCTTATTCCCCATGTGCAAGTGTGTAGGTCACGTTACAGTTCAGACCACAAATTGGGCCAGCGAACATTTCCTGCACTCTCTGTTCATTTCCATGTAGCCAAGCAGTAATTCCAGGGAAGGACACTGACCCCAAAATGGCTTTGCTTCTGTGGTTAGGCAGGGGTGAAAGAGTCCCCTTTTTGCAGTGTTGCCAAGCAACCTTATGTTTGGAGGCATGAGGTAAAAACTGTTTTCAAAACGGTTTGTCTTCTCTTTAATATATGCACATTCTTCCACATTGTGAACTCAGTTCTAAATTCCCTTTGTTATCGGAGAACAGTGAAAAGTGCAGTAAAAATCTCTCTTTACCTCTCAGCACAAGCTTCTTGACAATGAGATACTGTCATTTTTCTTAAGTCATAAAACACAGCTCCCTTCAATGTCTTCTCCCTGGAATCATCACTGAAGCATCCAACATAAGTGCCTAAAGTACATGAAATAGCACAATAGTTAGAGATAATCTTACATCCTGGAACATTCAACTGCAAATTCAAGGTCCTTCATTATACATGGCACTTTGCTATTTGCTAAAGTTGTAGCAATATGTTTGGCAGCCTGGGCTGATACATAGACTAGTCGTGTTGACATTCAGCTCTTCTAAGAAATCTTTTTGTTATTGGGGGTGAAGTTAAGGTTGAGGGTGAGAGGGGGCAAAGTAAGGATGAGGCCCACCACAGAAAGGCAAGAGGATAGCTGTGAATGCTGGTGGGGGTTATATCTGGTAGGGTATGTGGGGAGTGGACAGGTGAGGGAAATGTAGGGGAAAAGGAAACTTATCCACAAAAGTTATTTTAAAATATAAGGTCCTTATGTTTTTCCTAGATCCTTGCACACTCATTTACTCGCTTCAGTAGTTCCTTCTGTCCATCACCCATGGCAACAGAGCCCTCCGTCCACCCTGGTCACCATCCCTGATCCACCATTCTAGGTCATCCTGTCTTGAGTCCTCACCACACCTCCACATCTTCTGTCCCTTGGCCCGTCTAAGTTCCCAGTACCCTACATCCTCTTCCATGCAGCCTATTCTGCATCCCTCCTACGGCCAGGCCAGGGCCAAGTTAAGCCCCCAGCGCGAGTTATGGCAGCATTTAACTTGCACCTGGCTGTAACAGCCCCCACCAGCCAGAAGCTACTGTAGCAGTCACCAAGTGCAACAGCGCTTCAGCCATGCCCTTCTTTCTATAGCTAGCTCACCTATTTAGGGCAATAGTGTTGGCCATACTGGCCCTTATGCCATCCTGGGATTCCCCTTAGCCAGCTAAGCTAGTTCTGTAGCAGCTTGGGACCAGCAGACCCGCTCAGAGCAGCTGCAGCAATTGGTCAAGATATGGCGCACGATAAGCCAACAAAATGAGTTAGGAAAAATGTTCAGAGTGAAGGGAAAGTATATTTTTTACAAATACCGTGACTTGGAAAAACCTTTGGGATTGTTCAAAAACTTCCCTGAAAAGCTCTACCCTGGAATGAAATGAGGTGTAAGAAGTTTCAGGAAGCTGGTTCTTTTTGAAATAGGTAGGGCTGTATTGAAAACTGAGTCTGCAGTGGAAAGGTAACTTTAGCCTTAGCTATGGGGCTCTCTGTCTGTCTATCCTATTGAACCTCACCTCCTCTCACATCGCTATTACTGAGACCTTTGAAATACACCTGGCTTTACTTAGAGTTTGAAAGCAAAATATTTCAGCCTGCCTCCTATATTAAACATCTTGTCTTTTTTATTTCAATTACAGACTACATGAAAAACTTGTGTAGCCTGTGATATACTTAAAAGAATTCCCCACCAGAAGAAATATGGAGATGCTTTATAATGTACAGTGGAGTGATTCAGGTATATGGAGTCATTTGGGTATAAAGAATGAGAGGAAATTTGATTCTGGAATTTGATTCCTATTAAAATAGGAATATTAGAGGATGCAAGTATCATGTGATCCATAGACAGGAAGGGAAAATAAGATTAGAATTGATAAAAACCATACTGAAGAGTAATAAATCAAACTACAAGGGGGAAAAAAGCTGCTCCACATTCTAATGGAGAATTCAGAGCTGATAAAATAAATCCAACATTTCAATGGCACAAACAGCACAGTAGTTTCAAAGAACTGCACATTGGTAATTTGCAAACATGCAATTAGAAAATTCGCAAGCTGTGAATATACACCTACAAAAAGCTGTTAATGAAATGTGAGTTATGCACCTGGAATAAGAATTTTTTATATTTCAGTGGGGCCTTTTGATTTCAGGGGCTTGATTCCACCCAGTTGCCACTGAAAATGTAACATGGGTTCTTGTCAAACTCAGAGATAGCATAAGAGAATCTAAGTTAATGTAAATTATACCTGGTTCTAGCCCCCATGAGTAATTTCCATCACTGTAGACTCCTATAATTCTCTTATCTACTTATCAATATCTGCCTTAATCTTTGTCATCACTCAGACCACATGACCTTAGAATGCAATGGTGTTTCAGTGATAATGTCTGTCAAATAGTGAATAACATATAATGGGATGATAATTTCTGATGAAGCCATATGAGCTCTTATAAAGCATCCTAGAAATATGCACTATTATTAGCTGGAAATATCTTCTACTGCACAGCAACACACCATGTATTATTATTTGTATTAGAAGTAATACTTGGGAGACACATTGTGTGTGGTGCTGTACAAATATCTGGAAGAGACATTCTCTGCCCTGAAGAGCTTAGAATCCTAATAGACAAGAAAGTTAAGGATGGTAGGGGGAAACAGAGGTGAAACGACTTGCCCAAAGTCATGCAGCAAGTCAGTTGGCAAAGCTGTAAATTACAGCTGCGTGAATAACTGATTTTTCAGTTACCTGTCAATTCCACAAAAATGGAGGGTGAGGGGGATATTGCTGAGTTGACCCAGATCTGAAATTTTTCAAAATTTCTGTCAAATTGGGGAGGAAAAAAAGTTTTGAGTCAAACAGAATGTTTTGTTTTGATTTTGAGCTCTTCAAAAAAAAAACTTTTTAAAAAATAAAACAAACTTGGAAACAATAAAATAAAAATAAATAATGAATTAAAAAACAAATGCACATTTTGTTTTGAAAATGTCAGAACAAAATGTTTTGATTTTGTAGAAGGATTTATTGGGGGTGGAGTTTTGACATAAACCATTATACATATTCTATATGAATCTATATATTTTTGCCAAAACCAAAACAAGTTTGGTCAAAAATGTTGTTGACCCCATTTGGGACTAGAACCACATCTAGCGTCCTACACACAACAAGACACTGCCTTCCCCTTTTAAATCAAAAATTTTTCCAGCCCTATCAAAGTTGTATCCTTTGAGGCTGTATCCTGTAGGAGCATCACAGATGCTGTGATGATCTTAGTAGGAAAGCAGACCTTTTGCTGGTTCTCTGCACCAGGGTAAAATTTCCCCCCTCCGAAAATTATTTTTTTTAAATGATCCAGGTGTATTGTATTGACAGTAATTTCACACCAAGGTGTCTTTACAATCTAAATGGCCAAACTGTTGCTCAAGAAAGTCAGACTGGGACTTTTAAAGGTGCTTAAGTGAGTTTGTCCCATATCTCAGTAGGCACTCCGATCCCAGAACTGGGTGTTAGGCCCGTCCTTTTGAGGATCTTGTCCTGGGTGCCTTATTTCCTTAGGGTAAAATTTTCAAAGGGTCTAAAGGCCAGATTTCTAAAGGTATTTAGATGCCTAAAGATGCAGCTAAGTGCCTAGCATGACTTTCAAAAGCACTTAAGTAGGTTATGTGCCTAACTCCCATTGATTTATAACTGATAACTCCCACAGCCTAGTCTTCCTTTGAAAATCCTTCTATGACCTGAGAATCTCACTCTTTCAGGACCAAAATAGCTTTGAAAATCTGGCCCTAAGTCACTTTTGAAAATGGGATTTAGGTGCTTTTGAAAATTTTACCCTTACGATCCTTTGTAAATCTTGGCCTTGTTGAACTATGAGCTCTTCAAATTATTACATTAAAATACATTAATGTTGAAAATATCCATAAACGTAGTTAATACCGATGCCAGTACCAGCCATTAATCTAGTGCCTTGCTGATGTTATAATTGCTAACTGAAAAGGAGCCAAGAGATTATTTATTGCTGCATCTCACTGGATTATGCACATTTGAATATGCATCATTTGAATATTCAAATGAACATGAAGTGACAATATTAATAACAGCATTATTAGCAAGCCTTTGGAAATTACTATCAATTAAACTTTCCATGTATAGAGTGTGCTGTTTTTCCCCTCTCCTAGTAAACTTACTCACTCTTTATTTCATTATGGATCTCTTCCAAGATATAATGAAATACTTAGTGATTATAATGCCTGCTGAAGTTTCAACCTCACATGGTGATTTCCTTTCAATAAAATGTCACATCGCCTTAAAGCGGCTGTTTTATTTGTATATGCCTCCGTTCTCAGCTTCATACTGATAGCAGGTGGGCTTGCTCATATGTTTAGCTGGTGTGTCCACCCCACAACTGCTCAAGCATAGCATTTGGATAGCTAGTTAGTCAAATCCTTGTTGAGCATAGGTGGCAAACCCTAGATACTTATGTATGTTTGGTACTTCCATGGCCTCTGTTTCCGTAGTATTTGAGCACCTCACAATCTTTAATGTATTTATCCTCATAGCACCCCTCTGTTTTCCCAATCTGTAAAATGGGGATCTGAGGCACTACGTAGCTTGCTGAAGGTCACACAGGAAGTCTATGGTGGAGCAGGGAAATAAACCGGTATCTCCCAACTACCAAGCTAGCACTCTGCACTCTAGGCCACCCTTTCTCACGTCTCCAGTCAGTCTCACCCTCTCTTCACATGCACCAGACCTATTCAGCAACAGCTAAATTGAAGTGAAAAGAGCTAGAACAGCATACAGCTGTCATGAGCGAGAGGAGAATCAGAGCTACCATCTTGATAGTTTCTTCTGCTGTCCAGACTTTAAGTCATGGGGCATGTGGGCATTTATCAAAGCCAACAAACCAGGTTTATTTCAGACGGCACCTTGAAACCCATCAGAACTATATTGGGGTGTAAAAATGTGAAGCATGAAAGTACAAATCCTAGGGAATCTGGATGAAGTGAACATAATGTGAACCGGTTTCATGAAGGTCTCTTCCCCTCCCCTCAAATATCGTCACACATGATACAACAAACCTGTCAAGCCCATGTGCTGGATGTGTCCTTGCCTTGCTAAATCACCAGTCATCTATTGGGTGAGCAAAAGCAGGGTGTGTACTGTCTTCACGATCAAAAAAGAGACCCTTTGAACTTGTTAAATACTAACCTCCCAGGTGTCTCAGCTGATTCTTACAAACAGTCATCCTTTGGACAGAAGTACATTAAAGTATGTGGGAACCAATGTTAGGGAAGAATTATTAGTTGAAAACAAATTGATTCATTCCTAAGGGTTCATTCTCAGGTCAGTCACAAGTTTGAGTCAACCACAAGTGTAAGGAACAGCTTGACTTTGTGTTTCTTGCTAGTCTAGGAGTTTCTGTTAGTCTGAAGCCCACAGTCTACAGACACAGTGCAGTCTGCTGAATCTCACTTAGGGCTGGTCTACACTACCGCAGTAAATCGATCTAACTTACGCAACTTCAGTTACGTTATTCACGTAACTGAAGTTGACGTAGTTAGAGCCACTTACTGTGATGGCTACACTGCACTGTGTTGATGGGAAAGCGTCTCCAGTCAACTTCCCTTATGCTTCTTGGGGAGGTGGAGTACACAAATCAATGGGAGAGTGCTCTTCCATCAATTTAGCGTGTCTTCACCAGACCTGCTAAATCGACACTTGGTGCATTGGTAGCAGCAGTGCCAATTTACTGGTAAGTGTAGACATGCCCTTAGACTCCACCGTATTTAAATTGCATAAACCCTTATGATCTTTGCCACCCAAACCAGTTAACTGTGAAGTTTTACTCCATAAAGCCATGAGTACTGTTTGAATCTGGTTCTCTGTCAACCTGAGAATTCCAGCTGCAATACTTCGATCCATCTATTGTGCACCATTAATCCTAACTTCTTGTCTCAGTTTCCAAAAATGTCCACATTGGGTGCAACCAGTTGACATCTTTTTGTGGGGAATTTCAGACAATGTTATTTCTTTTGATTATATGCTCTTCATATTGTTTATGATGTTGGTAATGTGGCATCTAGTTATTCGGAGTCCCTTTCCTCTAGGTCTTTATTGGCCAGGGAACATGCCAGAAGACCACAGCCTTTTCCAATTAAGCCTAGAGATAGTGAAGTTTAGATAGGGTCATTAGTACCTTGCATATCTGTTCCAGTGTAATGTTGTTGTGGCAGCCTTTGTCCATGGGTGCTGAAAACTCGCATGCACTTTTACAGTGTCCTAGTGGACTTGCTACAGATGACTACAGTGAGCTCAACATATATTGGTACACATAATGGCTTGCTCTTTTTTTTTTATCCTGTAGTGACCTGGCACCCGTCACTCAAATCCTTCTGATTATTGTAATTCCCTGATAGTAGGGCTTTTGCGCTTTCAGCTTGTTTGGAAGGAAGCAGCATGTTTGATCATATTACTCCTGCCCTACAGATGTTTAAGGCTGACTGTCTTTAATGCGGCTGACTGAATCCATCTTATCCTGTTCTTTTGTAGGGCCTTGGCTATATTACAGTCAACTCTCACTGAAATCAGTGGGAGTCTATCCATGTACTCTAATAGGTTCTTCAGGTCAGCTTTTCAAAGATATTTAGACACCAAAAGATGCAGACGGGCAACTAATGGGGTTGTCAAAAGTGCCTCAGAAGGTTAGAGCCTAACTCCCTTTGAAACTAGTGGGGGTTAGGTGCCTAACTTGTTACGGAAACTTTTGACAATTCTACTTTGGGCAGGTGACCATCTCTGCTGTGGTGGACCATAATGCGTGAAACTTATTCTTTCTAATAATCCACCCTTGTCTCAGCCTCCAGCCTCAGTCTCACTTATTCCTCCAATAGGACTCTTCGGTAGGACTGTGAAAATCACTGAGCCAGGCGAATCACTGAATTTTTGTCAGTTCAGTGGCTGAAGCAAAAAAAAAAGTCACAGAACAAACAAACAAAAAACTTGTTTCAAATCAAATTCAATGTTTACTTCCTCCCAAGAGAAAACATTTCATTTTCGTTTTGTGGTGTAGTCTGGTTTTTTGGGTTTTTTTGTTTTTACCTCTTTCTTTTAAAAAAAAATAATTGAGGTACAATTTGAAACGAAAAGTCACTGCGAATTGAAAAAATCAAAAGATTTTCTTTCGAGAATGTCAAAATGAAACATTTTGGGAGTCTGGGGATTTTTTACCAGCCAAAATGATTTGGTGAAGTCAACATGAATTCAACAGTTCACCCAAATCGGCATTTTTCAATGAAAGTAAGTTCCATCCAAAATTTTTTGCCCAGCTCTAAGTATGACCCTTGTTTAAATCACTTCATTTTCTTCTCCTTTCCTTCTGTCAGACACTATAGCTTCACGATGAATATTTTATGACCTCTTGCTGATATTCTATATAAAATCATTGTTACTTTTTTACTATGAATTTTCAGGCCGCATCCTGAGCGTTTGGCTGGGGATGCTCTAAAAATACGAGGCTCGCAATTATGAAATTCTTTCTGTGTAGTGTGTGGGGAGGGAATACAGAGCCTTCATCCCACTGTGAAGCCTTCTTTAAGGCTGGCTAGAATAGCAGCTCCATGCACTAGAGAGAGTGCAGGGTTTCCTAAAGATCACACTGTGCCCAAAAGTGGGGAAGAGAGCACGGCAAGACAAGGCTCCATTTCCCTTCCCACCCATGCCACACCAGCTGGTGGAACCAGACAGTCACATGGGGAGAGTATCCTGCACCCCTTAAAGGGGAGTAGCAGTTTGCACTCACTCCCACAATGCACCAGGGAGTTTAGAGAGGCTGACTGGTTTCCAGTACCCTCGATGAGGTGGTTCAGCTCTGCACTGACCCAAATGCCAGGCTGGGCCTTAAAGGTACAATCAAGCCCAAGGAGACTAGCCAGTGTTTTTACAAAAACAGATAGAAAATATAAGGCCTGATTCTGCTGTGTTAACTCATGCTTTGGTCATGCCTGTTTCCCCATTGAATTCAGTGGGGCAGCACATGTATGTATTTTTCAGCATGAGTTAGGGTGATACTGATACAGACTTACACGGTTACCCCTCTGGAACCATACATATACTTAGCTTGTATAAAATAGTTTGTAAATGCTCAAGAGCTAATACAGAAGTACATTCCTGTAAGCAGTCAGAATACCTCTCACATGCTTATGAAAGGTATCAATCTTTGTCTGAAACAAAGTCCTACATGACAGAAAATGGAAGTTGGGAAAAGCCCTTACCTTTGTTTTCGCCTGTATGTTGCATCACCTTAGATCCCATTGCTTGCATGGGTTCTTGTTCATTAATGAACCTGTGAAACCATCTTCTTCTTAGCTGTCTCAGTTCTGAGTTCCGGGACATTAGCCACCGTGGCCCATACCTCTGATCCGATGTTGGATCATGGAGCATATCCATGTCCACCAGAAGCTTAGAACTCAAACGAGGGTTTTGCATTGCTCTGGTATCTAGGATTCCAACTCCTATCACCATGTCTGAAACCGGTGAGACCTGAATATTCGAGGTCCCACGTGTGCCTTGTTGGATAACCAAGCGGGATCGCTGTAATAGGAGAAGGCTGCCAGCCATTAGGTAAGCTGCTGTGAGAAAGAAGAGCAGAAACTGGGTCCGCCGAAGAAATTTCTGTAGTCTGAAAAAAGGTTTGGCCATACCCTTACTGAAACTGGGCCCTTCACACCTTCAGAACGGCCCCTGAATCACCGTTTGAAATTGTATTAGTTCCTCCCATAAGTTCATCCCATCACTTGAATGTGTCCTCCCCCATAAAAATTGTCTTTTTCAATAGCAACAGCAACTACAATGCCATCATGCTTTATATCCATAGAACTGTGGGGTTTCTGGGCAGCTGATCTGGTTCAGGTGAACTTATGAACAGTTCCATGACTGTGGCCAGTTGCACTTCATAACATCAGATTCCAGAAGGAGAGGAAACCTGAAATATTAAGAAAAATAAAGTTGGCTCTGATCCCATTAGCAAACACTTACCATGTTGAGGTCTTTTCTCCCTTCTTTTACTTTAGCTAAACATATAAAGACAATAATCCTGGTAGAATTATTGGTTTAAAAAGGACCCAGCTGCAGATTTCTAATTTTACATTTTTCTTTATTTTAACTTGAATTGTACAAGAAACACCTGTATGATTAGAATATTCTCGGGAAGTTTGGAACAGTAAATCCTTTTATTTCCTTTTGTAAATAGCTGACATCTCCGGTCTTTGTTACTGACTTTAACCAGGCAGTCACAATATAGACATCTTTAGAGGAAGGTATTATTGGATACTTTCTTTTCAGTGTTACAGTAGCTAAGCTACAAATCTAGATCAGAAAAAAACAGCAGTGTGGGTGTATGGTGAAGAAAAACGAAATGGCATCAGCTCTCAAAGGATAAGAGATAATTCTTAATCTCCATGAATCACAATAAAATGAGGCTTTATGATGGAAGGATAGTTCCAATATAGATATATATTTTGTGTGTGTGCGCGTGTGCGCGCGCCTTGCCAAACTTAAAAGGAAGCTAAAGTTTCCACTAATTTGAATCTAGTGTATGTTTCTATGTACCTTTTGTGTGAGTGGGTGTGGCTGGGGAGTATGTATATATATATAGATTTAAATTAATGGAATCTTATATTTTCTTTTAAAGTTTTCCAAATATTTCTAGACTATTTTGGGGCTTTGCCAGGCTGTTAGTTGTGCTGATCTACACAGTGACAGGATTGTCCAAGCAAGAAAAAGCTCTTTTATGCTCTAGGTAACCTTTAACCTTCTGAACAAATAAAAATGGGCATCTTGCCATATGTTCTCTGAGTTCCCAGTTAATTGCTCCTCTGTGGAACCATGAAAGCACTGAGAAAAGATGCAGTTTTTCCAGAAAAGAAAATATTATGGCTCTAGTTTAACTTGCATTCAGAGCACCCTCGAAACCAGCATCAGAACAAGGAAACTTGCTGTCCACTCATCTGCCATTCTTTTCATAGCATTCCTCCACTCTTTGCAGTTCCTGATTAAATATCTGAGGATACTTCTATATGCCTCTTGCTAAAATATATATGATCATGTAAAATTTCTCCTTAATTCTCTTTAACATTTTGTTTTTGCTTAGTTGTGTAATCTCTTTGCTTCTTAATCACCAATCAATGAAAGGTAAACGTTTCTCATTCAAACATATACTACAGTTCATTTGACAATCCATTCTTTTTGTCCAATCCCCTTTTTGTCTATTTTTCCTAAACAGCAGATTGGGTTTAGGAGAAAAGGTCAATACATTCTAACTTTGCAGATCAGGCTGACTAGGTTTTTGATGACCTGATTTAGAGAGCTCCTAATTTAAAACCAAAGTATCCAATTTTTAATCCCACAGGGGCTGAGTAGCATCTGAAACATGGGGTACGAAGTAAGATTTTGCTGTGTTCATATCTGTCACTCCATTTTCTTCAAACATCAACCTTCACAAGCAATTCTCATCTTCTCACCAATAATAACTGTGGAACTTTGCAGCTCACATCCATAATTCAGCTGACAAACTTTTGAGAGATTCAGTGTGTTCCAAAAGACGCATCATATTTTATGAACTATTTAAGGCCAGATCCTCAAGTGGTGCAAATCAGCATGGCTCCATTCGGTAATGCTGATTGAGACCAGCTGAAGATTTCACCCTTAATATTTAAATTGTTTAACATCTTTGATCAACAACATTGATGCTCAGAAATGACAATAATGGGGTTATATAAATACAGAGCTAGATTAATAGATGATTTATAATAATTACATATTGCAGATTACTACTCTTCTAATTATGCTGAAGTAACACTGTAAAAGCACATAAGAACCATTTGATTCACTATTTGTCATAATATTCAGCTATTACCAACATCTCTGTTATTCCCTAACTAGACTATAACCAGCTTTAAAAGGAAGCTGGGCACACGTTAACTATTCAAGATTCCGAGGGGAAATTACGACTCTTTGAGGTGTATTGCATTCAAGACAAAGGCTTTGCAGATAGAAGAATCAGCTAAGGCACACCCTTGTGGCCAGTTTCTGATCAGATCGCACACCTCACCCTTCCATTTGTTAAAAGGGAGACTACAAGAAATCAGGCTGAAAGGTGAACTGTCAGGCTGGAGGGAGTTTACTGGTGGAGATCCTCAGGGATCAGTCTTGGGACCAATCTTATTTAACATTTTCAATAGTGACGGGGGCACAAAAAGTGGGAGTGTATTTTCAAAAAAATCAGCGACTGACACAAAGTTAGGAGGTATTGCCAATATAGAGGTGGACCAGAATATCATGCAGGAAGATTTAGATGACCTAGAAAACTGAAGTAATAGAAATGGTGTGAAATTTAATAGTGCAACGTGCAGTTAGGGACTAACAATTTTTGCTATAAGCTGGGGAGTTATTCATTGGAAGTGACAGAGAAGGAGAGAGACTTGGGTGTACCGGTCAATCACAGGATGACTAGAAGCTGCCAATGTGATGCGGCTGTGAATAAGGCTAACACAATCCTAAATACATCAAAGGGATAAAGACCAGGGAGGTAGAGGAGTTATTTACGTTAAGGACCAATGTTGGCACAACAACAAATAGCTATAAACTGGCCATCAGCAAGTTTTAGGCTTGAAATTAGACAAAGGTTTCTGACCGGGAGAGGAGTGATATTCTGGACTTGCTTTCCCAACGGAGTGGGGGCCCCACCTGCGACAGGTATTAGTAAGTATTGCCAACAGCTGGAAATGGGACACTAGATGGAGAGGATGTTAAGTTATTACAGAGAATTCTTTCTCTGGTGTGTGGCTGGTGGGACTTGCCTCCACACACAGTATTGGGGCCTGGGATGGAATTTTCCTTCAGGTCAGATTGGCAGAGACCAGGGGTTTTTTTCACCTTTCTCTGCAGCATGAGGTCTGGATCATTGGCTTGTTTGAACTAGAGTAAATGATGAATTCTCTGAAAACTGAAGTCTTTAAATCAAGATTTGAGGACTTCAGTAACTCAGCCCGAGGTCATGGCCCATTACAGGAGTAGGTGATGGCCTGTGATGTGTAGAAGGTCAGATTAGATAATCATGATGGTTCCTTCTGGCGTTAAAGTCTAAGTCTATTCATAATAAGGTTTGGCAGAATTAATATTAAGCATTTTTTTCTATTTTTATTGATTTAAATGTTCACAGTTGTAGGAAATTGTGAGCGACAAGACAAGGGAGGCTCAGATAATTTTTTTAATGACAATAGATGTTGAGATTCAAAAAGTTAAAGCTTTATAACTGTTAAATTACAAATTGTCAACATCACATGTCAAATTATACCAAGTAAATATCCTTAAACTCTAAGATCTCAACCCACATTTTTTTTATTTTACACATCTGTACATTTTTATTATTATTGATGGAAATATTTTTCATCTTTTTTGAGTGTACATCAAAATTGATGTTTACCAACATTTACTGATAAAACTAATCCTTCGAACCCTGTTCATAATGTAGCTTCTCAGAGCTGCAGTTATTAATATGCTATAACATTCAATACTATGATCTCTTTATTAAGGCAATGATTATTGCAATCATATACAGTCAAATGTTTTTATATTTTTTCTTAGCACTCAGACATGACTATATAGATTTTTTTTATATATTCACAATACTTTTGCCCATTTTTTTATTTCAAGGTTTTGTTTGATACTCGGAAAGAGATCCAGTAATCATTAGAAAAAATGGTTAAAAACAAGGTCCTGGAATATGTTCAGAGAATCTGAATAAAATGCATTGCCGGGTGGAAAAGAAGTAAAACACACATCTCTGACAAGCACAATACTTAGTTTACAAGAGGTAGTTCTTCTCTACCACTTTTCATTCAAAGATTTCAAAGTGCTTTACAAAGGACCAATTTTACAGATGGGAAAACTGAGGCACAAAGTGGGCAGGTCCAGATCCCAAGTGGTAATTAGGTGCTTACGTACCTTTTGTGGATCTGGGCTGACATGATTTGCTAGGGCCACAGGGCAGTGGCAGAGCCAGGAGCACAATCCAGGTCTCCCAATTCCCCATTCAATGCCCTATCTATCTACACATGGGTATTCACACTTCTGTTTATGGGGCAGAGGGAAAAAACCCACCTATTCCCAACCTCAGAAGCTTTATCCATTATATGGATGTCACGGGAGACAGACCTTGCAGAGATTAGTGCTAAATACCAGTGACTCCGAAAGGTTAGGGTATTACCAGTAATAGGTTGAGGGGAAGTCATATTTAATGGGATAGTTCTGACAGTGTCTTACCTCTGCCCTTAGCAGAGGGACTGTAAACACCTGCATTTCTTTGTGTCAGCTGATCACAGAAAAGTCTCCTTCTGGCAGAGTACATCTCTTTTTTTCCCCCAGCCTTCCCCTCCCTGCAGGTGTGTAATAGTGGCATCGCAATAATGCAACACACTGAGCTAAGTGACGGCTCTGAGATCCAGTGGAAAACGGTAGTGGCTAGAAGCAGCTGTAGAAGCTGAGTGCAGATGGATGGACTCATTGTGCCCAAACACTGTATAATGCGCCTTGTTCTGCTCTCGCTTAAAACCATTTTACGCTGCTCTATTTCCACTTACTTCAGTGGAATCACTCCATATTTAGGTAAACCGTGTAAACCAGTGAGAGCGGATCCAAGTCCAATGTGTCTAGGAGCACTGAGGATGGTTCACTCAACAGCGATACCTGCTACACCTGCCTCCAAAGCGTGTCATGTTTGCTCCTTGGTGATGCCTGTCAGTGTTTGCGGAGAAGGGTCTGGCCAGAGCCCCACCTCCCGCCCACCCAGACTCAACCCCTTTGGGCTATGCAGTGCTGCCGGTAGTGCTAGCAGGCCTTGCTCTTCCACTCGGAGCACAAAGAGCCCCGTTATGGTTGCCTCTTGTGTCAGGGCACTGTTGGAAAGGGACTACCAGCACCCTCTCTTGCCACCCACCAGCATGGAAAGCCACAAGTTAGCCTTATGTTTGCCACCTGTTTATTGAGCATGCAAAGAAAACACAAGGCATCTAACATATGCAGAAGAACAACTTCAGTCTAAAAGACGCTTAGCACAGCTCCCACTGAGTTGGCTCAGAGGGAAGCTTTTTATTATTATTATTTATTTACTGCAGATGGACTTCCCAAGAGTTTCACAAACATTTAACCTACAGACCAGATTTGGTGGGTGGACTGGGGATACATGGGAGGGGTGAGTAGTGAGGGGGAGCTCAACTATATTGATTACATCCACTCTCGTGTACTGTTGCCAACTCTCTCGATTTCATTGTGAGCCTCTCAATGTATTATATTTTCCAAAAAGCCTCAGCTCAAGTCTGGTGATTACAGGAGGAATCTCAGCTTTCATTAAACAAAAAAAAGCCAATTTCTAGCCCTCACAGCTGTAGAGAAATCTTGGAAACGTGATGCAAGTATGATCTAAAGGCTTAGAAAACAGCAGATAAATAAAATGGACCCCAAATGCATTACTCTCATGATTTTTAAGCTAATCTTGTGATATGTTTTGGAGGAATGACACAATTTTTGAAAGTTTGGGGTTGACCTCACTGCTGTGTCCAGCCATTAGTTGACATGCACAACAGTATGAATGCTATGCTCCCCTCTTTTCCACAGAAGAGGAGCAGAGGGGTGAAAAGAGGTACCAGAGTAAGTCATTATTCCCTGCAAATTAATTTAACAACAAATCCTATCTTCTTGAATAGGGTTGGGTTAATAAAAAATGGGAGACTCGCATACTTTCTGTTTTAGCTTCCTTTCCACTATTAATAGGCCCGAATAAAGAATGAATCCTTTCCATTTGCTTAAAAAGTTTCAAATGTCAGAAGTGAATTTTAGCATAGGCAGTGTGATGTGTGTAAATTATCTCCAAATCCAGTGTCCCTTAATACAGTTGTCAGACAAGTACATTGTAGGCAAATTGCAAAAATACTCCACTGGAGCAATACTGCAAATGTACAACTCACAAAAATTAAGTGTTTCTGTTAGTGGGAAGACAGAGGAGTGCCACTAGCAAGGATTGCCACTGACATATAAAAATGCCATTTAATTTTTCCATGAACTGTGTATTTCAGTATTGCCAGAGTAAGTCTAGAAAAACATCACTTTTTGACAATTACATTAAGAAATAAGAAAGACATGGTGAGATCTGCTAGTCGGAAATTTGTCTTGTGTATATAAATGTTCACTTTAAACTACTGAAATCAATATGAAAAAGGCATTCCTTAGTAAGAGAAGAGCCTTTTACCCCTATATATCTGTTCTCTCATGACTGGGGACTTATCCTTTTTAGATGCCCATTAGCCCCAGATGAACTGACAACACAGATTGGTTGAATAGATTTGGGAGACCTGTTTAGGAATGCTACAATTCCCATGGCAGTCAGAAAAGGAAAACGACTGTTAGGGTGTATAATTAATAGGATAGAGGCTAATGATGAAAATATGTGATTATGTCCTTGGAATACACCCACACCTACAATATCAGGATCTGTTCTAATCACACCATCTCAAAAAACTTGCAGTAGAAACAGAAGGGAGGTTGAGATGGGCAATGAAAATGATTAAAGAGATGGAGATGCTTCCTAATGAAGATAGAAATAACAGGACTGGGATGGTTAAGGATAGAGAGAAAACATAATAGAGGCATAAAACACTGAATGATAGAAAGAAGGTAAATTGGATGCTCTTATTTCTCATAATACAAAAACAAAGGAACATTCCGTGACAATGAAAGACAATGCAATCTAAAAGAGTAAATGCCAGTGTACACAAACCATAACTAACCTGTGAAACTCATTGCCACAAGATATCATTGAAGGCAGGGTCTTAGAAGGATTGAAAAAAGCAATAAACATTTATGTGGCTATGAGAACATCCACCATGATGGATGTTCCCATAAACTCCCATAATTCCTGTTAGTTAATGCTTGGTTTAGGACCTGATTTAGGAAGAAATTCCCTCTATGGATAGTCTTCCATAATTCCATGATCTTCCAGTATAGGGTATCTTGTATTTCTCTGAAGTGTCTTATTTTGGCCATTGTCTGACGTAGGATTTTGGACAAAGGAACCTTAGGTCTGATCAAGTATGAAAATTCCTCTGTTCCTAATATATAAAAAACCACAGCCTTACTTACTGTATTAGCTGTGGGTGAACCTCCAAATATTCATAGACCAGATTCAGATCAGATAAGTGCTGAAATGCCTGAACCTTTATGGGATCTGTAGCCTATTCTAACTGCTTGCGTCTGCAGAATTTTCACAAGAACAATTAGTTTTTCTTCTTGCTTCTGGCCACAGTGGAAATACCACGGGAACCTTACACAACACTACAATTCCTAGCAAGATACCAGAAGTGAGAAAATATCTGAACATTCAGAACCTCAAAATAGATATGGTTCAAATTTGGTTCCTAAACTAGCTAAAGTCATGTTTCTTTCCACCCGGCCTGAAAATAGCTACTCAAGAAGATGGCTCAAAATCATACCAGATATGTTAATTTGTTAGCGGTCAAATCTTCCCACTCCACCCCAGCCTGGGGTGGCACAAGAGGGCTTGTGGGGATGACTGGGAAGGAATCCACCCCTGAACACGTTCATTCATTATTTTACAGTAATGGGTAAATGCCCCATAGTACTAGGTGCTGTGCATGCATGTAATAATAAGACCCTGCCCCAAAGATCTTACAATCCACAAAGCACTGGCATCAGCAGTACAAGGATGGCTGTTGCAACCCGAAGGTCACATTAACCCTTGCAGCTGGTGTTACACCTTTACTTTGCGAAAAGTAGATCACTCAGGCCTCCAGCTCTTGCAGACCACCTCATCCCATCCTTAAATCCCATTCTACTCGGCTCTGTAGCAGTCTAGAGGCATGGTCCCCAAACCAGTCACCAGAAATCCTGTACCCTTCCATTTAGTTCCCCTCCATGTAATTCTAAGTCCTCCATAGCCATGGCACAAGGGGGCAAGATTTGCCTCTGGGGCTGTAATGCCAAAAAGTATGACATATTAGAGTTGGTGCTACTTGCAGAATTTTAATGGGTGTAAATCAATGTAGATCCATTCACTGTCATGAGGATCTGGCCCTATTAATCAAATTCCTTCCTGATGGTGGTAGTAGGCCTCTGTCTTGTAAAGTGTCCTGTAGTGCTCTATAAATGTTTAATAGCAATGACATGAGTAATAGATATTTTTAACACCCACTCATCATTAACATGTGCACAGTGAGGTGTGGTTTTTTTGAAGGATTTGTATGTACGGCTTCTGAATAGCTTTGAAAATTTGCCTTGTAGTTAGTGTCTCTGCAACACTGATAAGTTACACATAGTGTCAAGAAATGTGAGAGCACATTTAATCCCCACCGTCTCTAAAACATTCAGCACTTAGCATCCCATTGTGCATTGACAGTGCGAAAAATCAGACCTGAGGCATTTACAGTTCTGATTTTCTTTCAGCACATATACAATACCAGATTTATAGCCGTGCCATAAAGAATTTGATACAAGGAAAAGCAGGTTGATGATAGGCTTCTAAAATGACGTCAGTTGACAGGCACTTTCCTATTGACCACAGAACAAAACAAAAATCACATTAGGCATGCATTAGTACCATTAAAAATAAAAAGACACTGGAGATTCTATCCTCCCAGCCAAGTGGTAACCACAGAAACCTTTGGGGAATACCACTCACTTTTTTCAGGCTTCAAAGAAGATACCTGAAGAAGAGGAGTCATTGACTGACAGGTGAATTTTATGCCCTTTTCAGGGCTGTCACTGAATATGTTGCACAACTCAGACTTGGGTCAATACCACAAAGTAGTTAAAGAACAACAAATGCAGAGTTCTTGGCATGAAGGTTCTATTTTGTATCCTAAACTAAATGAAATGGGACGCCTGAACAACATTATTTTTAGAAAAAAAATCTGTCTGTCTTCCACATTTCTCCTCTACTTTGTCAGCTCTCTTTGAAGACAAATGTAGTCAGCTTGGAAATGATTTCAAGGCCTAACAAAAATAGATTTTGGCTTGCAGCCTGTCTTTTGGATATAGACGGTCATTTTCTTGAGGCTTTATGGGGGGCGGGGTCAGGATTAATATAATAACATGTAGGCTCAATCAGAGCACAGAAGGCTGAAAAGGGAAAAGTCACAAAGTTGGTTCAGCCTCATGCCTAAAGTTGAGCTTTAATTTGTGGCTCGCGTTGGGTGCAAAGCTCCAGATGACTGAACTACTCTGCAGAACATCTGTCATCACCACTACTGCAAAAATGAATAGCAAGCTCGCCCTATAGTATTATGGGTGGGGGTTTTCGTTTGAGTTGTCAGAAATCAAATGAAGGAGAGCACAAAGGGGACGTTTCCAACCACTCCACCCTCCCACTTTGGGGCAATGGGAATATTCCATATTCTCCCACCGGACAAATCTTGTCGTCATTGCCTAGGATCAGAAATATACTGTTGGTGAAAAATTCCATGTTAAAGCAGAAAAATCACACTGTAAAAAGAGCTTATAAGAAAAATCTTGCTGCTACAGAGCCTGATGCAAAGTCCACTGGCTCCCATTGACTTTGATGGACTTTGGATCAGGCCACTTAAGAAGGCAGTAGTATTACTGTCCCAGCTGTTGCACAGTGTTCTCTGGGGGTTGATGCAAATGCAAGAAAAACAGCACACTTTCCTCTCTTCTCTTTTTTTATTTAACAAAAACAAAGATTTTCTAAGAAGAGTTATCGAAATAGCTCATTTACTTGAAACAACCTAAGAGACAGGTCTGTGGGAGATAAGCTGATAATTGACTTTTCTGGCAGTTACAATATTATGTTCAGATATGACTCATCTAGAATCCAGTAGATTGGCTTTCAGGGTGTATTTTGGTTTAGATCGATGGGAGGAGGCACTCTAGGAGTGAGGGTTATTCTTAAAGCAGAATTAGTATTCTTGCTGAAGCATTTTGGCCAAGCATGCAGTATACCTGATGGCAGAGCACACTTATGATAAAGGGTAAGGACCCTGGAGGTCTGGCCTCAGGCAATGTGAGGATGCCCAGTAAGGATCTGGTGCTACACCACTGAAGATAATGAAAAATTTGCAATTTATTTCAATGGGAGCAAGATTGTGGTTTAGATCATTAATGATAAGTTGTGTGGTTGGCTCAGTTCTAGGCACCAGTCTAAGTTTACGCACTGAGAAAATAACAAAATCAAGTCTCAGAGAGGCTTTTACTTGTTCAGAGGGAGGGAGGAAGGGGAGATATAGGAAGGAATATAAAATGCCTCAACTTCAGAATTAAAGTTCAGGGCTTTAACTATCCAGTCAATTTTGAGTACAACTCCCTCTGAAATGAAAGGGAGCTATAGGTTTACAATTCATGGGGCAATCATGCCTTAGGAGCTCAGAAAGCTGGATATCCTATAAACCTGAATAAACAAAAATGAAGGAAAGTGATACAGGGACAAATGGACTTCTCTTCATAAGCTAACATAGGGCGAGATCCTTAGCTGGTAAAAACCAGTGTAGCTACATAGGGCTAAATTCTACAGTTCCTGTTCACACCTAAAGTCAAAGGGATTTTTGCCTGTATTAAGACTGCAGGTCTTGGACTCATTAACATTCCCAGGAATGCACTTTAATTAATCCCAGTGAATACAGTGCTCATGAGACAGAATAATAGCCTTGGTTTGAGCCTGGTTTATTGCAAACAAGTGCCATGAAAGCTATCACACACAGCTCTGCCAATGCACCTCAGCCCATTCTACGTTAGTTTGGTTGCATTGTTCATTGGTTTTCTCAGCCATGTCCTCCCTTTTGCATAGCAGAAAACCAAAATCATTTTTACTTGTGGCTCAAGCAATGATCTCAATTTAAAAATATTTGGCTAACGGTGAACTGGTAGCAATCCACTATTCTTACAGCCTCCTAGGACCACACTCTGTCAAGCACTGGGTACAGTTGATAGTTGCTAAATATTTTCATTTATTTTTGCTTTAGTAATTATGTATTTTAAAAAATTATATTTAAGATCAAATTAAGGTTGCATTTTTTCCAAATCCACCCCTGCTTGCATGAGTTAGATAAAAACAAAATGTTGCTTTAAATATTTTTTAAAATATGATATTTTTAACTCCGCCATCCCCTTTCCATAGAAATTAGTATCCTATGAGTATTGGCAGTAAGAAACTAATGATAATAAGAAACTCTCACTGAATTCCCATTGCAAGCTTTTGGGCAGGAAATCATTTTTTTCTTTTAAAAAGTTGATTTTTTTTTTCAGAGAGGCATTGATGTAAATGTAGAGAGCCAGATCCTCAGCTCGTGTAAGATGGAATAGCTCCACTGATCTATGCCAGTTTATCTCAGATAAGGATCAGGCCCTCATGCCTTGACATTGAGGTGCTAAGCACCCATAACTCCAGTTGAAATCAATGGAAGATGGAGGTGCAACACATCAGTGTGGGGTTAACATCATCTTCTTTGTCTTAACTGTAATTATTTTTTTCCTCTTTTGTAAAAGGGCCCTCCTACCCAACTCATTAGTGAAGTTTAATCCCTGAGTAACACTGCCATGTTGATACTTTAAAGGGTGACAGCTGTACGCGCGAGTCTTGTGAATAATGGATCTCAAATGAATTATTATACTTTAAACATAATATAAAGTCAGTCAGCAAACTGGAAGTGAGATGGGAACAAGACAATTTCTCCACACACCCAAGCGCAAAGGCTGCAGCTGGCGAAGAATGCCTAAATGAGTTTACTTTTTTTCCTCTATTATTTTTGAAGTGAACATGCTATATAATTTAATCTGCTCACCAAGTTTATCTTAACACAGGTATCATGTTAAAGTTTTTAAATAATTCTGCACGCTGATCTAAGTAAAGCAGAAAAAAAATATGCAGAGATGTCAGGCAGCAAAAATGTAGAAAACCCCGAAAATGTCATGCCAATGTTAAAATACTTGTGTTTACACACTACACACTGTATGGAGGTGTTGGTATATAGTATACAACACAAGCAGTGTTACAATTGGTACCAAATTCATTTACTTAAAAGTAAATGGTGATGTTACCAATTAGCACAGAGCTACGACCCAACTGGGTTGTGAAGTCAGCATTTAACTTGTGCAAATCTGATCATAACATCTCTATAATTGGCTATTGCATTTATACAAGGCTAATTTGTTATCATAAGTAAATGTCCGTCAAGATGATCATTTCCAGACCATCGCCCTGCCCTGTGGGAAGGCATGGCGAGAGAACACACAAAAGGTAACAATAAGTTAAAAAAACATTCAGCTTAAACTAGAATAGTGACTTGGCAAGTGTTAAAATGACAGGTTTGTAACATTAAATATGCTGGAATGATATGTTGGGTTCATGAAAAACAACACTCAACACCTTTTATAGGTCAGTGATCAAATAACTTGATTATCAAGTAGAATGAACCCACACCACTATGGAATAAAGGCAGACATGCATATACATATGTGCTGTGTATACAGAGTATTGTGTACCATAAAGACACACAGAGTGCATGTAGCCTGTCACATACCTTCAAAAACAACAACAGAAAGAGACATATCTGCAAAAAGTCATCTGGAGGCTGGAAAGTCTTTTAGTACATGGTAAATCACATTAGTGTAACGTACATCTCTTTGATGTTAGAAACTCAAACGAAGACACAGCAAACGATGTGCAATTTCTGAAAAACAATATGGTTCTGTTGCTACAGGCTGAAGTTTTCCGAGAGACGGTTGTAGAAAATGCACGATGAATGGATTTGCACATCCCACAGAAGCTAAACATGAGAGCAGTTTCTGTGTGCAATAAAATACATTGAACTGACAATACCCTAAACAGCCGAAGTGTCGTAAGGGTCGCGTACCAAAAATTATTAGATTCTATTTATACGGAATAACGGGGCTTAAAGAAACAGTGCTACCTAATTTGCCTTGCCATGCTATAAAACAAACACACACCATCCATTCCTACTTTTTAAGTATAATATTTCCTAGCTGCTCTGGGAAGGGCATCTCAGCAGCAAACTGCAATCTTCACAAACAATGCAGCTAAGCCCTGCGTGCTTGAGATGGCATGGATAAATTTAATAAATCAAACAGCCATTTGGGTCTGTAAGGTATGTTAATGCCCCAGTGTCTGCAAAAAGTTGTCTGGTTATGATTTGTGTGATGGCCAGCAGATTAATAGCTTCCCGAAGAAGATAATTCAACTATATAAGAAATAGAAGAAGAAAAACTCACCTTTCTTTTATGGTCAAGGAACTCCTATTATGAGGCAGAGTCTTAGACAATCCAGGGAAATATTAGAAAAAGCTGTAATGCATATTTGAAAAGCTGATAAATCCTGCTCCCTTTGCCCTTTCCCCACTAATCCTTCTTCTGTCTCCCAGATTTCAGTACACAGAGCTGTAATCCTCCTGAGTACCCCCTCAGTGCTCTGCCTGTATCTAAGCTCTGCACTTCAATACCTCCAGCTGTTTATATCAGTAACTAACCAAGCAGCAAGAGATCATATCCTGTCTGCACATGCTCACTGCTCACCAGTCTTTGCAGCTGCCAAGCTGGGAGATCTCCAGGGTCCTAGTGACTCAGACCAGTGTTCAGGAGTTAGGAATTGAAAATGCCGGAGATGTTTGGTTTTAGAGTGTTGTATTTGGTGGGGGGGGGTTGGGGTGGGCAGAACAGGGAGAAATAACCCGTGCTCTTGTGCACGTAAAACTGAAGGGAAGTAATGACACGCACAGTATGTCTTACTGTGTCAAAATCAGCAGCCATGATCTGTGTGCTTTGCTTTTCCTTTTCAAGTGAGCTGTAAAAGTTACCCCCCTTCATGTTTGTTTTATAGAAATCTATAGACTTTGTTCACAGCTATAGACTTCTACCTATAGACCTGTCCAGGAAGGCAAATAAATCTAACCATCCACAACATAGAAGATCTAATACTATCATCTGAAGGGAGGCTTTTTTATGCCTCTTTTCCACTAGAATCAGAGCTGTTTTGGAGCCACCTTTTCCTAGATACATTCCCAACAGGTGAGAGAGAAATACAGGTAAATGGTTCTGCAGAAATTGTTCCAACACAGGCTTAGAGAGTTCAGACAGCATCTTGTTGTTCAAGGCACAGGTGGATGGAAGTAAATTATTTATAAATGTGAGAGCTGAAAGACAGTTCCCTGGCTGTCCAGAAGATTGACTGATCGGCAATATCATCTTCACTGTGTATTTGGTGTCCCTTGTCCTGTTGGTTCAAATGGTATTAAAACAACACCTGTGTTCACTGAGAGATTGGGAGTGAGCTCCAAATTCAGCTCTGCACCTGGATTTGGACCACTCCGTAATTCTAGCGTGTTTGGATCAGACCATTATAGCTGTAGATGTTACATGCAAAATTCAGATCCAGTTTTGGGTCTGGATTTCAAATGACCCATATCGCCTCTAATCCTCAACACTCGGGTGTTCAGATTTGTAATACCGGATCACATTCCTTTCTCACTAGGGTTGTAAACTTTGGTTGGATGAATTCCTGGAGATTTCATTACATGACATAATGTTTAATTAAAAGTTAATCTGTTAATTCCTGGAGATGTCAGGACAATCCTGGAGAGTTGGCAACCCTATTTCTAACCAAGAGAAAACAACCACTCTACCTGTAACTTTAATTAGAGAGTATAATTAGGATCTCAGCTGCTGCTTAGGGTAGAATTCTATCAATCTTCTTCATGTTGTTTATTACCTTAAGGTATGTCTATACTACCCGCCTGATCGGCGGGTAGTGTTTGATGTATCGGGGATCGATTTATTGTGTCTCATCTGGATGCAATAAATCAATCCGCTAATTGATGCCCGTACTCCATCTCGGCAGGAGGAGTAAGCACAGTCGACGGGGGCGCCGTGGCAGTTGACTCACCGCTGTGAGGACGGCCAAGTAAGATACTTTGACTTCAGCTACATGAATAGCAAATCTTAGTTCGAAACCCCCTTCTCCCCCGCTAGTGTAGCCCAGGCATTCTGTGACCAGGGGCGGCTCTAGGCACCAGCAAAACAAGCTGGTGCCTAGGGCGGCAAAATCTAGGGGGCGTCCCCTGCGGCCGGGGGAGGCGGCAGGCTGGGCCGGCGGACCTGCCGCAGTCATGCCTGCGAGAGGTCCACCGGAGCCCCAGGACGACTGGACCTGCCACAGGCATGACTGCAGAGGGGGCGCTCGTCCCGCGGCTTGGCTGGACCTCCCGCAGGCATGACTGCGGCAGCTCAAGCGGAGCCGCCGGACCCGTGAACCGTCCGCAGCCACGGGAGGTCCAGCCGAGCCACGCGGGACCAGCGGTCCCTCTGCAGTCATGCCCGCGGGAGGTCCGCTGCTCCCGCGGCTCCGGGGCGCCTCCCGCGCATGACTGCTTGGGGCGGCCAAAAACGTAGAGCCGCCCCTGTCTGTGACTAGCCCATTCATTTCAGTGGTGCTATTTGAGCAGAAAGCACTCCAGCAGCAGACCCTTGACACCCAGTCCTGGGTCTCTGAATTAGAGAAAGGTGCAAGCTGCCAAATTCTACTTGTATTTCAGACACCACACAATTGGTCAAACCAATGGTTTTCTTTATTCATTATAAATATTTGCAAAATATTCCCGTTCACATGCAGATCTGGATTTCACACACACCTGAAGTTTGGAGCTATGACCTGGGCTCATCTCTGTGCAGTGTATTGCAAGATTTTGTGCAGAGATGTTCCAGGCGTACACAGAGTTTGTGTTGGCTTTCTGCACCAACGGGGAATTTCACCATCTGTGTGCTGTAATATTTAGGCACAGAAACTCTCTCTTGTTTGGTCACTTCTGGGCAAACAAGGTTGGTGCTGTAATTATTTGACTTCGATTTACTTTTTTAATATTTATTTTCAGACTAAAGGTTTGGGCGAGGGGGACGTTGTTTGGTTTTTTTGGTTTTGTTTTGTTTTTAAAACAAACAAAAATGCAGGTATTTCTACTACTGTTAACTGCACCCAGGAAAACAATTGACAGAAATGGCAAAGCCAGAGGAAGAATCACATTTCTGTTGGTTGCACTTTGTGGGCCAGATCCTCAGCTTCTGTTAGAATCCTTTTACAGAGCTGCAATGGCACAAATGGTCCTTAAACCAAGCCTGATTGGGATGCTTGGGGGAATCTTCAGCGGGCATTAGGACAGCTGTGCTGGATTTATGTCATCAGCTCTTCTCTCCCTGGTGTGCAAGTCAGGGAAAGGCAAGGCTGGGTCTTTCTACGCAGCATAACTTAGAGCACCCCTGAGGCTGCTCATATTTATGCCAAGAATGTTTTAGGCCCAGGCACTCTATGGGTTGGGGAAGTTGAAAAGTGGCCTCCACTTCTCTCTCTCCAGCTGAGCTGAGCATAAGCTCATGCAGCAGATGACCTGGTTGTATAGTTTGTATTTGTTTTCAGTGTAAAGCAAAGGTCATTTTTCTAGGTAAAGTCAACTTCCATTTCTCTGTGAATTTCTATACATCTGGGATAGCAGCATGATGTAGTAGATATGGCACTGGACTAGGATCCAGGAGATTTGGGGTCTATTCCTAGCTCTGCCACTGAGTGTCTGTGTGACCTTGGACAAATCACTTCACCTCTTTCTACCTCTGATTCCCCTCCCACCCTTGGTCCGTCTTATCTATTTTGATTGAAAGATGTTCAAGACAGGTACTGTCTCTCGCTATGTGTAGGTACTGTACGTAATAAGCTGGTTGGATCCTTTAGGGATATTATAATACAAAAGATAACTTATTATCTCCATAAAAATGACAAAATCCACCTATTATCCATAACAAGATGAGCCCATTTTGTTTCTATCATAAAAATCTTGTTGTTGGTGAATTTTATCTCAATGAATAAATTTGCAATTTGTTGTAAAAAACTAAACCACCACCACCTGCTTTCAAATGTGGAAACTCAAGAAGCGAAGATTAAGGATTTCTAGCAGTTTATACCATTCACACCAACTTTGACAATCCTTCAGACTTGATAAGATGTGAAACTGAACTGCTAGAATCCGTTTGCTGATATTAACATGTCAAACATTTGCTGAGGTTTAGCATAGTGACAGGGCTACAATTTCACAGTGAGTTTCTGGATTTTGAATAGCAAAGTACATGCAGAATAGTCTGAGTATACAATATCCTGTATTTTTTACCCTTAAGCCATGGAAGAAGCCAGGGCTATGGTTTATTTTAGCAAACAAATAGCAAGGTGCACTTTGTTAAGGGGTGTTGAACCTTCACTCAACCTCGTTAAGTCACAGTAAAGACCAGTAGTGTAGACAATGTCTTTGATCGTGTCTCAATGTTCCTCCATTGTCTGTTTCAACCAGATAGGGTCTTAGTGTGTGTAACTTGGCGTTGACACTGCCTGGCAGCCGCTGACCATTAGAATTCTGTATGCGCTGTCTCTTCCTCTCCTTCCTGGAGAAGAGGCAAGGATTTAGTGTTCCTACTGTAATATTTGGACTGGTGAATCTGTTCTTCAATGTGTGCATTCATACAAGGCCAAAACAGCAAATCTGGTCTGGCCCTCACGCTACTCTTCCATGTGTCCCGAATGAATGATCTTTGTAATTTTCAATCTCAGTGATTGTGGAATCACAAGCCTTTAACCTTTTAGAATAAGATTATCAGTAACTGTTCATTCTTCACAGGCTGTCCAGAATTCTGTCACTTGTAGCAAGCACACAGATTTTTTTTCTTTAGGAAATTCAGCAATGGATAACTGGAGAGCCTGCAAAGTTGCCACACTTAATTCTCTTAAAACAGAAGTCTTTGCAAGATTAGGCCTTAGTTTTGTTCATTTCTCTTCTGACTCAGATAAACAGGTCACAACAAAATGATATTGTGCCTCATGTGACCCCTCTATGTTGTCATGAAGCTTTTGAAGAAAAACTCTTTGAGCTATCAGCAAACAATGTTTCTTTTCATGACCAGTTCAATGTGGTATTTAGTAGACTTGGTGCTGAACTTGGGCAGCTGAATGTCAGAAGACTCCATAATCCTGGACAGTTTCTTTCCTTAGTCTGCTTCTGCACATACTGTCCTTGGCGTTTAACACCATGTGAGTTTTTGGCACGATGTGCTCTCTTGTTTGTGTGCATGAGGGCAGTAACTAAGGGCATGTCTACAATTGCATAGAAGGTATGATTGCAGCTAGGTAGATATTATCCACACTAGCTTTAATCTAGCTAGCATGGCTAAAAATAGCAGTGAAGACATTTCAGTGCGGCTGTACAAGCCTACACAATCCCCCTGCGTATGGACTCATGTCGTTAGCCCAGCCTTTGCAGGATTCTGACGGTTTTGCTGCTATTTTTACCTATGCTCAATTAAAGCTAGCGCAGGTCGGCCATCCCATGATACAATCACACTGCCTGTTGCAGTGCAGACATGCTCTAAGAATGATTCAGAGGGAGAGAGGCTCAGTGCTTGTCTATATGCATTAGTTTAACCTAAGTTGTGAGTATGCACTGATTTGGCTGAACCAGTGAAAAGGGTTATGTAACCACTTGTTTCAGTTTAAATCCAGTTTATTTCCATTTAGTTTGTTAGACTAGATCAGCAGTTGATTAGACTAGTTGATTAGACTGGTCAGACTAGAGGATCATAGTGGTCTTTACTGGCCTTAAAATCTATGAATATAGAAATTAGAGATTTGAGCTAAGCCAAAATAAGATTGTCCATACAGGGATTTGCACAGGCTGAACCAAACCAGTTTATCAGGTTTGTGTGTAGACAAGGCCTCTGGTGGGAATAAGAGACTTTACTAGTGACATACTCAGCACCTGAAAAGACCTGCACCACAACTGATAATAGGCATTTTCTATAAGAGCTAACTGCTATATAATCAGATAAATAGAACTAGCAAGAAATAGCACCATCTGGTGATGTTATGTTAATGTTACACTCTCTTACACCAGTGTAACTCAGCTAACTTCAAAGGAGTCATTCCTAATTTGCACTTGTGTAATTAAAAAAGGATCAAATCCTACATGGTTCTGGTAAGGTCAGTGGCAGTGAAAGGTGCTTAGCTAATGACTGATCTCCTTTGTAAAGCACTTTAAGATCTACTGCTGAAAAGTGCTGTATAAGAGCTGGGTAATATTATATATTATTAGCACCTTGCAGAAAACGCTCAGCATCTGGCATGACAAGCCCCAAATCCTTGCAAAAAGGAAGAATATATAAATGTACATATAGCTGTCAATGTTTTCTCCAGCAGAGAAAATAGAGGTTGCTGAACTGGTGCAGATCTCTGCAGCTCCCTTTTACTCCCAATACAATTAGATTATCAAGATAGTACTTTAAAAAATAGATTGAATCTTTTTTGTTTGTTTTGTTTTGTTGTTCAGGCAGTTCATCCTTTTGTAAGATCCAGTGATCTTTCATTCAACAGAGGTAGTGCTAGCTATCTTTTGATACTAATATGCTATTACACTGAAAAAGTAACAATCAATAAACTGTTGTAGTCAAGAAAATAGCAGGCTGAATTCTGAAATCTGCTTTTGCTGCATGCTGGCGTAAAGCTGGAGTGACTCCACTGAAGGCAATGGAGTTACTCCAGATTTATACTGCTGTAAATGAGAGCAGAATTCTGCCTAGCATATCTAGTAAAGTGTTGGGTGTATGATGAAAAACATTAAGTTTTGGTTTTTTTTTGGGGGGGGGGGGATCACTTGGCTGAAAAGCCTGGTTGTAATGAAAGCTTTTAGAAAAATACATCATTTTCTGGTAAGTGGAAGGGAAGCTGGAAAAGAAAATCAACTTCTTCATAGAAGCTGCGATGGAAAGACCAGAGGTGGCTTTAGAAATCTCAAGGTCTTTTGCCAATACAAGTCAAGAGGACCCATTGGTGTTTCTAATCCAGGAATATGTGGGATACCAATTCACCGCCATCTGGATTTCAATTAAATCCCATGAGAAAATATTATTTTCTTCATTTTATTCTGCTTGCACATTGAGGACAATAGTTTATTTCACACAGTTTCAAGAAGCAGCAGGATTGTGCCTTCTCGGGACTGGGAATAAAGACTATGATCAAGATGAAATAGGCTTTGCAGGCCTTCTGCGCTAAAACTACTTTTTTGGAAAGAATTTGGGATTCTGACTGGCTGAGGGATAGGGCCGAATCCCACTGTTGGCCACACATGATTTTACTCTCATTTCTAAATGAGAAATGAAAGATGATCTAGAATTTAAGTCATTGGACTGTGACTCGGGGCAATCTGGGTTTGAGTCCCAGCTTGCCATAGATTTCCTGGCCTTGGGCAAGTCATTTAAATTCTCTGTGCCTCTGTTTTCCATCTGTAATGTTGGGATGAAGATGCTTCCTTTCTCTCACTCTTTGTCTGTCTTGTCTCTTTAGGGTGACCAGATGCCCTGATTTTATAGGGACAGTCCTGATATTTGGGCCTTTTTCTTATATAGTGGCCAATTACCCCCTGCCCCCGTCCCGATTTTTCACACTTGCTATCTGTCACCGACTGCCTCTTATGTACAATTTTGGTTCCACTCAGCCACGGTGGTTCAGCTCTTGTTTTATTCCTACTGGGTCATCCGTCACTGATCATTTTTGTGCAGTTGCTTTTTAAATGCCTGAAACAGAGGTATCTATGCAGCATCTGAAGTGCTGGTACAGTTTCAAGTACAGTAGTGCAAAGTCACCACTGTAAAAGGCAAAGGAGTTTGCTGAACTTTAAGATAAATGTGAGTAACAGGGCTTTCAGGGTAGAGCTGCATTACCACTTTGCACCACTATTAAAACAGGACCTTGAGGAAAATCTACTACTCAGAGAGAAGTTCAGACTGTGGTGCACTTGGTGAGGACGGTCATGTGTACAGTTCGTTATTAGGAGGAACAGCTGGGCTTGTTTTGCTTATTTGCAAACCCACTCGTACATAAAGAGCATGATTCTGACTTGACTTGCACTGCTTTTGCACCAGTGTGATTCCATTCTCTTCAGTGGCATTACATATGATGTAGACAAGTATAGAAGCCTGATTCAGCTCCTATTGAATTAAAGAGGGAGTGTTTTTAGTGATTTCAATGGGAGTTCGATCAGGCTCTAAATGAGAGAAGGTTTGAAAGTTCGGCTAAAAAAGTATTGGGTTCATGTTTCGGTTGAGGGAAAGAGAGGAGAAAAAGAGTAGAGAAGGGAGGGAAAAATGGCTAAAAACTGAGCAACGTGTGGGGAGAGAACTATGAGAAAAAGAAATATGAGCCCACGAGAAAAGGAGCAGACATGGGGAGAGGGAAAAATTCTAATGAGGGAAAATAAAGTATATTTATATTGGGATGAAATGCCAGGTCGATTGAAGTCCACGGCAAAACTCCAGGATTCTACCTACCATGTATAGGGTATCTACTTACTGTCTGGACTGAGGAAGATTCTTCTATTCCTAACCTATGCTGCAAAATTCCCATTAGCTATAAAAACCGAGGGCCAGGCACCAAACAGAGCAGCATCATTGAATGATTTACACCAGATGGACATTGGTCCCAGGGTGTTGAACTGACCACGGACACCTGGACATAAATGATAGGAGTTTGCAAATGCAAATATCCAGAAGAGAGAGGTTTTCAAAACCTCAAACTCCATGAGGTTCACCTCCATGAGTATTAGTGTTACTAAAGTCCTGCAAACACTTACTTACCACCAGATCATTCCTGTGAGTGGTCTTAAGGGACTAGCACCGTGCCTGAGCTCAGTGGTTTGAGCATTGGCCTGCTAAACCCAGGGTTGTGAGTTCAATTCTTGAGGGGGCCATTAGGGATCTGGGGCAAAAATCTGTCTGGGGATTGGTCCTGCTTTGAGCAGGGGATTGGACTAGATGACCTCCTGATGTCCCGTCCAACCCTGGTATTCTATGATTCTAAGTGCTTGCAGGGATCGGCCCCTAGAAGATAAAGAAATGGAATTGAACAGATGAGCATCTTGAACATTTTCCAATATCTCAGTGGAAACATAACAACAATACAAATAGTATAAGGTGTACATAAACAAGGGAGAACCATGCCACCATCCAGATAATGATGAGAGATGAAAGATGAAGAGTGAACTTTTTGCATAAGTAAGAATCATTGTAGCGATCATGGTTTCTTTTGTTGCCTGACTTGATCTTAATTAAAAGGGAGATTGAAGCCTATTGAGAAGAGAATGTAGTTAAATAAGATGAGTTTTGTGTGAAATGCTGCTGGAATTCAGGTCATCAATGTTTTGTTTTTGATCTTTAACAGTCAGTCTTGATCATTTGGTCATTTTGTTTGCTAGTATTTTATAAAGCAGCAACAAAGTTAAAATGTTAAGCAGTTGTACATAACTGCTTTCACGGCCAAACTGCACTGGATTCTTTCTAGTGGTGAATTAGGCCCAGAGTTCTTTACCGGTCCAATGCATTCCACTGTATTCTGAGGTGTTTTTCAGTTTGTCTCTCACTATATCTCAGTATAGTGCCTAGCTCAGTTGGGACCCCACCTTGGTGAGACCTTCTACGTGTGACCGTAATCCAAATTATAACAACATTTTCTGGCACGCCAGTCTGAAATATTTGTATAAAGTTTATTTTAAATCACCTTCCTGGTCTCACTTTAATAAACATGTTGAGTGATGTGACTCTCTGTGGGAGACCGCATGCGGGTCCCTTTGGAATTTTGGCCACAGTATTCACATACAAATTTCAATCATTAATTCTGAATAATAAATGAAATGGGGTGTATTGAGAATTGTGTTTTCCTTTAATTTGGATGTGGCAGTGATTCTCTGGGCTGGATCCACAGGTGCTTTGAATCTGCCCAGCTCCACTGATTTCACTGTAACTATACTGGTTTACACCACCTCAAGATTTGACCCTCGGTTTCTTGTCTCTATTGATTCATAGATTCCAAGGCCAGAAGGGGCCATTGTGATCATCTGGTCTGACCTCCTGTATTACACAAGCCATACTGATGAATGCTACTCCTCTAACTTCTCAAACCATAAAGCCTTGGTAGGACTTTTAAGGTCCACTCCTCCCTAGCCCCCAGTATCTGCTTTCAGCCTGTGCACCAGATTCTACCCTCTCTTACACTGGTGTACGCTCGGAAGGACTCCACTGGTTTTACATGTTTACATAGGTGTAAATGAGAATAGAATTTGCCACACTGGATTAAATTTACCTCTGTGCAGAGGCCCATTAGCCAGTTAAGTCCACAAAAGGGGACTTAAGGGGAATAAAGAGGCTTGTGCTGAACCCTTACTCCCAAAGGCTGATTTTTCCCACTTACTCTCTAGAAGGCAAATTCTGGAGTCAGCCTTTACTCGGGTAAATTTCCATTCAGTATGGCAGCCGTTGACTTCAATGTGAGTGTTGCCTGAGGTGAGGAAAGCAGAACTTAGTCTGAAAAGAATAAGCTGACAGGATAGAGAGGGTCTTCAGGGAATTCAGGGGCATGACAGCACAAGTCTGTTGGAAGTTTGTTTTTTTATTAGTAAAACTTGACAGTTGATCTTCTTGAGGCCCGACCGTTTTCTCTCCACAGTACCCCCATCAAACAAATGCCAGTGCAGATGAGATTCTGATGACTCCCTAACCATTGGACTGGGATCCAGTTTTTCCTTCCCACTCTGGGCACCTCATCCATTCTAAAAAGCTCTGACTGCATGGGGTTCACCTCCGGGCTGGAAGAGAGGGCCTAATGTCACTGCTGCTCCAGGCACTGCGTCCTAAGAGGCTGAATGCCCAGGGAGTCATTGGGAGTCTTTCCATTGATTTCAGCTAGCATCAGATTGGACACTGAATGACGAGAGAGCAGCCTTCACCTTCCATGGAGCTCAACCACACCACCTCTGCTCTGCAGCTGAACTCCACCAGTTCACCTGGGCCATCTACACAGGACACTGCCACTGAAGTAGGGGGAGAATTCAACTCGCACCTTTTTGCCACTGCTAAACGGTACAAGCCTGAATCACATCCACATGGACCTTTCAGAGCCTCATGCAAAATGACCTTCCAAGCTCGCCATATGGGAATGGTTGTCATTTGAAGTGGACAGAGGAAGTTCAAACTAGTGAAAATCTGGCAACCCACCAAAAAGTAGCAGGGGAGATTGTGTAGCACTTGTTGTTTTTTTGGTTTTGTTTTTTCATTAAAAATATTGTGAACTTGTTGTTGGTCCCTTACTGCACTCATGCATTATGTTGTATTACAGTTTTTGTCATGTTTCATTTACACCCTTATAAGCTCCACGGATATTTAAGTATTTTTTGAAGAGGTGCCAGCGACACAGATGGCAATTGCACAGGCTGCTGCACAAGCAGGCATTGGTGGTCTGGTTAGCATCTCTGGGAAAAGAAGCACAACTGGTGGGGCTGAAATTAGATGACAACATGGCCCTTAAGCAGAATTGAGTAGGAAAAAGACACCTTGCTCTTCTCAGAAGGCACTGGAAAACTCAAGGGAATTATCTAAGAGAACTAACTTCCTGGTGTGCTATCAACTCAGCGAGACAGCACAGATGACTGCATATTTTGTTTCTTTTGTGGAATCCTTTGCTAATTTGGCATTAAGAATCACATTTTACTGATCTCTTTGCTACTAGCAGTGTTTGCAGTTAGGGCTTTATACAAAATCCACTGCAGTCAAGTGGAGTGTTTGGATCAGGCTCTTCAGAAGGGTGCAAGGCAAAGGGATTATTTTAAAGTGCCTTCTAAAATTAGAGTTGCTGAGAGAGCCATTGTAAGGGCTTGTCCCCAGGCCCTGGAGGACATAGAGCCATACGCCTCTCTCTTTCCAGACAGTTTTTTGTTTTCCAAACATAGACAAAAACAGTTCCTCAGTCCATCCTGGGTTACCGCTCCCTTCGTCTCCCTCAGTCCCCACTGCTTTATGGCCTGCAGCAGGACTTTTTCTTGCTCTGTTTAGCTGAGCACAATCCACTCAGGGCTTTCTCCTTGGAGGCTCTTTTCTCCCAGCAGCTTCCCACTGCCTTCCTTCCCAGGGGACTCTGGCAGCCTCTCCCAGGGACACTCTACAGCCAGGGCCAGTGCAAGGATGTCTCGCGCCCTAGACGAAACTTCCACCTTGCGCCCCCCCGTGCCCCTACCCTGAGGCACCCCCCCCGCGGCAGCTCCCCCCCTGCCCTGAGGTGCCCCCCTTGCAGCAGCTCCCCATCCCCCACCCTGCCCTGAGGCACCCTCCCCCGCCCCAGCTCACCCCTGCTCCGCGCACGAGCACCCCGAGCACACCGTCGCTGCTTCACTTCTCCCGCCACCCAGGCTTGCGGCACCTAAGCCGATTGGCGCCGCAAGCCTGGGAGGTGGGAGAAGTGAAGCAGCCACGGCGTGCTCGAGGAGGAGGCAGGACAGGGGTGAGCTGGGGCGGGGAGTTCCCCTGCGTGCCGCCCCCCCCTTACTTGCTGCAGGCAGCCCTCCCCTGCCCCAGCTCCCTCCGCCTAAATACCGGTGGCAACTGGGGCGGCCAAAGATCCGGCCACCGGGCGGTCGCCTAAATGGCTGCACTGGCCCTGTCTACAGCTCCTGCTTTTCCCTTCCTTACTGACTTCTGATGGAGCACTGTCTCCCCTTCAGCTTCACCTGATTAATGAACAGGGCTGGTGGAATCCCAGGCTTCTGGCCCTTAAAGGGACAGACCATCCGGTTACAACCATTCATAAAAATTCAGATCCGTAGACTATTGTGGTACCTGTATTTTACTAGCCAGACAGATATGTGTAGGGTAAGGGTTTATATACCTCCCTTATCTCTATGATTGCTATGTGCACGTGAATACTGCCTTTTTCTGAATGCAGAACAGAGCTGAGCGAGATTTGGAATTGCCTTCCTGTGGAGAATTCCAATATTTTAACCTTTCGTGGGCATCCCGGGTTGGGATGAAAGGCTGTGACACATTCACATTTTCCAGGGAACGAAGTATGGGCCACTCACAGCTTCTGTTAGAATCAGTAAAGTGTTCAAAACTCTAGGAAGTTTCCATTTGGATTTGGGGTGAGAGGGCAAGATCAGGGGAACTCTAGATTTACCTGAAACAATTTGTTCAACCCTTTGTGTTCTAGCTCAATAATTAGATATGACACATGCTCAAGCGCAGTCACAAGATTCGCTTTGGTGCATGGGCTTGTGTACACATACACTTAGTTCACAGCAAGCTGGGGTGTAAATCTACCCAGCACTCATCTGGAGTGCACGAAGTGTCCGTGTGGACTCTGCTGATGCACAGTTCCCTAGTGTGTTTTAATCTACCCTGCTTTGAAATGGGAGTAGCTCAAAGTGCAGAAGGGGACTGTTAGTGTGTGGTAGCAGGGTCCACATGGACACTTAGAGTTTGTCTACACTGCAGTTAGACACCCGCAGCTGGCCTGTGCCATGTAGATTTCCAGGATAGGGCTGGAGCCCAGGCTCGAAGAACCTGTGAGGTGGGAGGCTCCAGCCTGTGCCCAGAATTCGACAGCAATTAAACAGCCTGAGTCAGCCACGGGTTTTTACTTGCTGCATACCATACCCTTCATGTGTGGCATGCTTGTGCAGGAGTTATGCCCCAGCTTGCTGCAAACTAACTGCTTGTGTAGACAAGCCCCAAGAGGGCAGAAGAGATGATCGCAATGGTCCCTTTTGACATTAAAATCTATGAAATACCAGGAGCTACATGTCCCTGTGTTCTTCTGTGCAGTGCCCACGTTTTTCTGTCAGCCCACAGAGTTGTCCTTCTCTTGCCTCAATTAAAATGTTCGAATTTGTTGAGCGTGGCCACGAGTCTCAAAGATCTAAAGATAAGGGACTGAAAAACAAAACCTCATAAAGATTAAAAAAAAAACCTGGGCCAGTTACTCTGCAAAAATAATTCTTTCCTACCCGATGTGGGTCTTCCATCTCCTTTTCTCCCAGCACCCTTGGTAACTACCCCCGCACCCCTACCCCATTCAACTCCCTCCCACTTAGCAGGATCCCTCTGGCCAAACAGCCACAAGCTTCCCTTCGTACCCAGCTCTTTCCCAGTGCCCTCAGACCCCGTTTCTATATTGGTTGGTTTCTTCCTCCACAATATGCAAATATAAAATTTAACTTGCGGCGCTGAAGAACGCTGCACCCTAATAATGAAACAGAAAAGGAAGGGCAGGAAAAGAGCAATATACCATCATTTTACAGATGTGGAACTGAGACGCCGAGATTTTAAATGACTTGCCCAGAGTCACACAGGAAGTGTATGGAAAAGCCATGGATTGTAGACCGATCTCCCACATCCCAGTATAGCGCCGTAGCCACGAGATTGTCTCTCATCTTGTGCATTGCCATTGGAGCCTCTTGCATTAAATAAAGTCAGGAGTGACTCCACCAAAGTCAATGGAATTAGTCTACGGTTAAACCAGCACACAAAAGGGAAGAATCTGGCCCACCGTTCCAATATCAAGTGGTTTTGACAGAGTTATGCTTTGAGAATATAGATTTGATTGAACACCAGCGTGAAACTCAGAGTGCATGAACATGACACCTTGCAATATAAAGCTGATGTATTTTGCTCCACTCAAGTTTCTTTGAATGTAGCTTGTCAGCTAGATTTTTTTCTCCATATTATAATTGTAACAATTATGTTCTTGTTTCTTTGCATTCTGGTAGCACCTAGGAGCCCCCATCATGGACCAGTACCCCACTGTGCTAGGTGCTGTATAAACACAACAGAAAGATGGTCCCTCCTCAATGTGCTTAAAATCTGTGCATCCTGGCTATTTGCTGGGCCTCCTACCTCTGAAAATAAAATCTGTGTAAATACTGGTGTTTTCCCAATGGGGCCTTCTTATACTTTTGACCTGGATAATCTTTTAATTCCAGCTGCTCATGAGACAGAATAATGGTAAAAATATGTGAAATTTCACTATGCACCTTACAGCACTGCTGTCATAGCAACGTGCTCACTAGATCTTGTTCAATACTGTGGTTTGGCGATATCACCTTCCCAGATAGAGCCCTCTGTTGAAGTTTGGAGGAGTGCTTTAATGGAGACTGCTCTGCTACACTGTGTGAAAGAATAATATATTTTATAAGACCTTCTGCTGTGCCAGTCGCAAAAACACCACCAGCTAATGCCTTCAATTAAAATCAGACTGCTTTTGTCTGGTGCTTGAAAGCTCAGTCTTTTGACAAGTATAAATCATGTCTTGCTTTTTGTTTTTAGTGGACCATAATACACTTGAGTAGATAGAATTTCACCTGACTAATAAACAATCTAAAGTCCCTGATGTCGGCCTGTATCATAAAACCACGGCATCAGCATCTCCCATAAACCTTTGTAGCTTCCCTTTGCAGATTCTGAAGAGAAAAGTTAGATTGCTGGAGCATCGAATCAGGGGTCTTTTGTCCCATGCTGACTCAGTCATTCATTATCAGGAACTGACAGCATCAATTAGTGAGCCCCAGACACTCAGCATTGCAGAGATCATGCTGATTCAGACTTTAAATTAGAGCGCGGATACCATACGGTGTTCGTTGCAAGTTGGCCTTGTAGTTAACATGCACCACCTTTTACTGGTTTTGAAAAGAGAAATAGTTAAGTCATGGCAATTAGTCTATCTTCTTCAGCTTCCACTGAATTAGCATGTCATAGTCGGGCTGTATCTAGTTAGGCCAATTAGGTTCCCTTTGTCATTTCCCCCCTGTTTTTAGTACAACAAAACCAGCAAATGAAGATAACCAGAGGATGAAAGCAGAGAGCTGCAGGGCTCATAACATAAGAATCAAAGAGGACAAGATAGAGGGATATAGAATAACGAATGGTAAAGAGGAGGTAAATTGAAGATTCTCAATTAGCCTGTTTTGTAAAATAAGAACAATGGAGAACTGAAAGGCATCACGTTTCAAACTGTTGAAAGGAAACACTTGTTTACACAATGCATAATTAACCAGTGGAACTCCCTGCTACAACATAGCATTAAGGTCAAGAGCTTTGTAGTATTCCAAAGAGGATCAGACATTTATAGGATGACAATAGTGACAGTTACATTAGATAAGATAAAAAATGGAGGGCTACAAACCAAACACTAACTGATGGAGGATGGGGATGGGGCAGAAAAAATTCTCTATAGATTATCTCATAACTGTCCAAGGTTTTTTGCAACTGCCTCAAAAGTATCTGGCATTGGCCATTATCAAAGACAGAATGCTAGACTACATGGACAACCAATCTGGTCCTTTATGGAAATGTCTATGTTCTTATGTTAGTTACATTGAGCATTTTCCTATTCTTTGTATGTTTTCATTATTTTAAATCCTCCATCTCCCCCCACTTTTCCTACCCTTCTCAAAGTAAAATATTTGTATTTCCTTTATGAGAACTCCATAGGTTGAAAATGTTCCTAACTACACATTTATTTTTTCTTAATGTACAAAGGCCCATTGAGAGAATCTGTGTTCTCCGGGTCGCTTGACTGCATAATCCTTCCCCTGTGCCATCTCAAATATTTTGGAGGTCTCTCTGAACAGTGTTCTTTTCCCTTCCCCTTTCCCTTCCTTCTTGTTCAGTGCAGGCTCCCAAATTGTCAGGCATGCTGTTGTTGCCAATGTGTCAGGGGCATAGTGGTTGCTTGGTAACCAGCAGCAACACTTCAAAAATGCATCCCTTTTAAATCGCGCTTTCCAAACTTAATGGCTTTGAAAGGAACAGTTGTTCTTTCAGGATTATTTTCATTTTAGGGGTTTTTTTTAAATTCTCCTTTCAGCTCAGGCTTTGCTTTTCTTCTCGAGTCTCTTTCTTCACATCTGGTTTCACAAAGGCAAGCAGTGTCATTGGCCTTGCCCATTTGCCAGTAAAAACCCTTTTATCTTTTTTTTTTTTCTCATGGAGTTCAGATGTTATCGTTTCTTAATTCCAACTGGAATGGAAAGAAACTCCACTAACATTTCCAAGTACCATTTTCATTTCTGTTATCTTTGGTCTCTCTCTTCTTTTGGGAGGCTATTTTTTTCTTCTGAGGAATATAAACATAAATCAATATCGGAACTGTGTGAATTATCTCCTAATTTATGGAAGGTAGTGTGATGTAGTGGGTAGAGCACTGACTGGGAACCAGGAAAACTGGACTTGTATTCTCTCTCTCGATGTCCTGCTTTATGACCTTTGTTTTACTTTCCCTTTCTGTAAACTGGGTGCAATGCTACTTGCTGTAAGATATATGGATGAACAGTGCTATATGGTCTTGTTTTTGTATGACTGAATGTTGATGACATCTCCATTATTGAGGTCAGTGGTAGCTGAGGCTGCTTGGCACCTAGCAGCATCAAAACCTGTAAGAGCTGCATGTTTGTATTAATTCTGGGCAAATAGAAGGTTAATCTGTCTGATCCTGCTCCCATTAAGCTAGTGGCAACATTCTGTCACTTTTCCTAATGCATAACCAGTTCAGCACTATGGGCCAAATTCATATAGGTCACCTGGAATATTGTTTGAAGTCAGTGGAATTGTGTGTGAATCTCCAAGATGTTCTGTCTATTTCACTTTAATTTGTTGTGCTTCTTTCTGTATATCATGTCTATCACAAATGACATAAAAGTATATAGGTTCAGGGAACAGGAGGGCTTCATGAAAGAAATAGTTACACTGGTGTCATGGAATAAGTACACCTCTACCCCGATATAACGCGACCCGATATAACACAAATTCAGATACAACACAATAAAGTAGTGCTCTGCGGGGGCGGGGCTGCGCGCTCCGGTGGATCAAAGCAAGTTCGATATAACATGGTTTCACCTATAACGTGGTAAGATTTTTTGGCTCCTGAGGACAGTGTTATATCGGGGTAGAGGTGTATCTACTCCCAAATCTCCATCTTGGGAGGAATGAGTGAGTTCTGATGAGTGGTTTCTTGGAAAGGCAGTTTATTCAGATTCTAACCACTTCTAACTGACACACAATCCATAAATTGTAATGTTCTTTAACTGTATCCAAATGGCATTTTTCCTACCTATGAAAACATCAGACATTTTTTTGTTAAAAATTCCAGTCTAGTCTTCACAACAGAATGTCATTGACCAGTATGACTAAGGGGGGCCAACCACATTAGCAGCAATAGAAAATGGCTATGGGAAAATAACTTTTGATGGATAAAGCTGAATAATCACTAGCAGCCGGGATCAAATTCAAATCATAGAGGGCAAATTCAGAACACCATGGATATTAAGTATTTTTACAGAAAAGTCCCGAGATGTCAGACCTGATTCTGTGATATCCGACTCCAGGAAAATTTCAGTCCAGTTCCTGTCACCAGAGTACCTGGTGACAGCGTGACTGCGCTGGCTGGGCCATCTGAGAAGGTTGGAAGACAGACGCATACCCAAGGACATGCTATTTGGGGAGCTATCAAAGGGAACAAGAACAACAGGATGGCCAAAGCTTCTCTATAAAGACACATGCAAGTGAGATATGAAGGAATTTGGAATTTATCCTGACTGATGGGAAATCTTGGCAAGCGATCTTAATAAGTGGCACCATCATCTCCATCAGGGTATCAAAGTCCATGACAGGAGCTTGCTCCTACAGCTTGAAGAGAAAAGACCCTGTAGAAAGCAGGCAGCTCCCAACCAAGATACATACAGTTGCAACAACTGCCAAAGATCATGCAAATCTCGGATTGGACTATTCAGTCACATGAGACATTGCAAACCATCTACATCATAGGCTGCATTCCCATCGTCTCTTGTAGACGAAAGGACGCCAACAACAGTGCCTGGCATCTCTCAGACATCAAGGAATTTATCCACACAACATCCTGTGGATGTAGGGTAGTATTAGCACCATGTTGCAAATCAGAGAGTCTAGTAGCTAGATAATTTGCCTGAAGGCTCACAAGGAGTCTGGCAGAACCAGGAACTGAACCCCAATCAGCTGAGTCCTCAAACACAAGCTCATTCATCCTGTCAGAATGCATGAGAACCAGCTATTTTAGCTTTTCGTACTCTCTGCTTAACCATAGTAGCTCCTTGGGACACATGCACAGCCCATCTCAAGTAACAGCAGGACCCAGATCATCGCCCTGCCTGGCAGCATCAGTAGTATGAAACGTTAGGCCGTTCCTTGTTTTTTAAATGATGGGGCTGTGCACAAAGGTCTTCAATCAGCTCCTCCAATCATGCTAAAGCCATTTAGTGCTTCTGAAGAGCTGCATTCATTTTGTGCCAGCTCAATCTGTTTGAAAATTGAAATGACAGAGGCTTAACAACACTTGACACGTACTGTCACTTTTTATTTCACCACTTCTGTCCCATCACCTAGAAACATGCACAGCTGCAAAATAAGAAATGGCTAACGGTGCAGGGAACACATCTCTGAGCAACATCTCAAGCATGTAGCACTATTGGAAATGCTACACAAACAGACAGACAGATACCAATGTTAATTAGACGTGAGAGACAGATTGTCTAATTCTTCTAAACTCGGCTCAGTACAGGAGCGTAGTTGGGGGCCAAAGGTGGCTTTAATATCTTTGTATCTTTTGTATTCTTGGGATAGTTGGGGGTCTTGCTTGGTCCTCGTCATAGGTCAGAACAATCTCAGGGCTGCTTTAACTTGCTGTTAGCTGTAGTAACTCCATAGGAGCCATCCCATTCCTTAGAAAAGACATAGCACAACATTCTCCAGCCAGGCTACCTCCTTCTCCTGACACCTCCCTGCATGACTCCTATGCTGGGAGTTGGGAAGGAGTGTAGAGCCATTTTGTCAGCTCTGTGACACCTGGGGAGCCCACGTACCCCAGGGATATTCACCAGAGGCCTGTTCCATCAATGATACAGCCCTTTTGTAGCTCCAGAGTGGTGTGGAAGGGCCACCGCACCAAGCAGAATCTGGCGCCTACATAGGTTAAATTTGAAGTAAATATGAACTTTAAACCTTCAGTGGATCTATTTTCAATTTTTTTTCAATTAGGATTTTCAGAACAGGGAACATAAGAACGGCCATATTGGGTCAGACCAAAGGTCCATCTAGCCCAGTATCCTGTCTTCCAACAGTGGCCAGTGCCAGGTGCCCCAGAGGGAATGAATAGAACAGGTAATCATCAAGTGATCCATCCCTTGTCACCCATTCCCGGCATCTGGCAAACAGAGACTAGGGACACCATCCCTGCCCATCCTGGCTAATAGCCATTGATGGACCTATCCTCCATGAATTTATCTAGTTCTTTTTTGAACTCTGTTATGGTTTTGGCCTTGGCATACATCCTCAATCGGGCTAATCAGTTTATTTCCTGGCCTTCCCAAGCCTTAGCTTTAAGGAGATACCCTGTTAATGGGCTTGTGCAAAATCAACCTGATAGTCTCAAAGAAGTTGAGATCAGAGAAAGAATAGATTTTCTAGGTCAAACAGCTGAAAAATAGACCATCACTAGGTAGGTTGTTTTGTTTTGTTTTGTTTTGTCATTGATTTATGTGGTTCTCACCACAACAAATTTATTAAAAAAAGTACATAAAAAGATGCCAATACATAAAACTGGAATGTTCTTCCATAATGCGATTAAAAATAGATATAATTTTGTATACATCAGAATACTTCCAGAAGCTATTGCTGCATTACAGAAGTAAACGTTACTCACACATTTATAAACACCTGTCAAAATTATTTCTTGAGGTAAATGAAAGTAGCATCCAGCACAATCTATTTGCTAAATTGATCCTAATTTTCACAGCTGTGTTTGTGAAAAGGTGTGTACAACAAATATGGTTCCGTGCTACAATTCTTAAGTGGGAGTTTGGCCTGAGGGAGGAGTGCTGGATTGGAGCAACCCTCCCTCAAAATTTTAATTAACACCTTTATATTGCATCAGATCTCCTACGGTATCCTGTTTTATCCAAATCTGTCTTTTTGTGCTCAGTCCAGCTCCCATTAAAGTCAACAATAAATCTCTTCTTGACTTCACTAGTTCCTGGATTGGGTATGTAAGATTCTTAAGGCAGAGACTACTTTTATTTATGTCTTGAATAGTGCTGACTACATCACCAGTATTCATATTATTATCAATAACAACCATCATCATTATTATTGTTTACCCAGCCTTCTCAGCTCTATATTATATGATCTGAAAGACATATCACAGATCTCTGTGCCCTTGGCAGCATTACGAAATCATATTTCCACATTAATTAACATATGTTCAAGACCTGACATTCAGGACCGCATCTCCTATTCTGCATTCCCTATCTCCTTTTTGTTCACAAACGTATTAACCGGCATCAATTGGACATAGCAAGAAAAATCTTATTCTGTATCACTGTTGTATTGCTCTTTGACATCTTCAGTCAAACAAGCCAAGCTGCTACACTCAAATATTTTGAACAATCTGTGAATGTTTAAAAAGAATTAAACAAAAGCACACCCCAGCCTGTTTTATTGTAGCACCAGCAACATCCAAAACAATCAAGCTGTTTACATTGTGGAAAAACCATGAAACAACGGACAATATCATTGGCATCCAGTTAAAAACCAAAGATTGATACAGGGATGTCATATAAATTAGCGTATGTCCTGTGGTTCAGTAGTAAACTCTGACCTCTTGGTACAGATGTTCATATAGCAAAGTGATAAACAGGGTATAAAACCTAGAGCTGGCTAGGATATTTTCCACAAAACGTGTTGTCATGGGAAATGCAGACTTGCTGAAACCAAAACTGTTCATGAGAAAGGGCTGGTTTTGATGAATTTCCCAGTTTGAAAAACATTTGAAAAGCAGGTTTCAAAGTCGTTCAAATGCCCTGTTTTGATATATTCAAACTGAAGTTCAGTTTCGTCAGTTTGACGCGACTTTTCATTTTGAAATTTAAGTTCATTTAAAGTTTTTTTTAAAAAGTAGTAAAAAAATAACACCAAACTTGAAATGACATATTTTGAAACAATCAGAATGAAACACAGGCTATGTCTACCCTTCCGTGGTGTGAAGAGCACAGGCACTGCATGTGTGACTACGTGCTGCAGTGAAAGGCTTGCTGTGTCCACATTTGTCGCTGCACATTGCAGTGAAAGGCTCCGGCAGCCGAGATTCTGTGGGGAAAATCTCTGGCGGTGGGTTGCTTCCAGCGCTTTTCCCGGCTACCTGGCTGTTGCCAGAGCCTGTCACGGTGGTGGGGAAAGGCTCCAGCAGCAGGGAGGCTAAAAATAGCAGTATAGACATGGGATGTATTGCTTGGGTGTTTAAAGACCCTCATAGGTGTAGTTTGACTTCTATATTTAGCTTCAGTCAAGCTAACATGGCTGCACATGGGGAGGGCAAATTCTGTGCCGGCTCAGAGAGCACCATTTCAGATTTTTCTTGGGGGGTGGGGGGGAGGGGCAACTTTAACTATGATTCCAGAGGCTTCTTTTGCAGGTAATAACTTAGAAATTATCTGACAGGAGCACTGTATCTAATTCCTATATCAAGAAAGAAATTTAAATAAATATTAAACTCACTCAGCTCTAATACTCACCTGTTCTGACATCTTGTGGCAAGGCACTTAAAGGACACTGGTTAGGTTTAAAGTTGTAATGTATATTCGTTCTCAGATACTGTTACTAAAGTGAGAAGGGACCATTGTGAACATCTTGTCTGACCTCCTGCACGTTGCAGGCCACCAAACCTCACGCACTCAGCATCCTCTACTCGCCTAATCTGTGCCTCACTGTGTACACTGCTATTTCTACCCATGCTAGCGGGTCATGCAGTCTCTGTACTCTATGTACGTCCGTAAGTGTCGAGTACAAATTGTACTGAACAGTCCTAATGTCTACACAGATTGCGAGACTGGTGTCCTGCCCCCCATATTTAGCTTCCACTAGGACTAGGATGGTAACACTTTAGGGAGAGTCAATGCGGCAGGTGTAGTAAGTGTTGTTGCTAAATGTGGCCCTCCCAGCATTCCTAGAGGCAATCCTATCTTATGCAGACCTGGGTTCTATGTTACTATGCACCCCCGCCTCTCATCCCTTCCCACAATGTTTGACTGGCTCTATCAGCCAAAACTTGACACAGGGTTTTTAATAAGGATGATGGGAACCAGTTAGAATAGAATAAGGACCCAGCCATTTCACTCGCTACTCTCTCTTATGAGTCCCTTTTTGAGCTTCAGAAACAAAGTTAGGTTATCTATTTTTCTGTCTGTTTTTTATTTGTTGGATGCCTCTGTTTTAAGCGATTGCAGCCATCTTGAACTTTTGAATGCATTAATATTTCAGCAGGATGGACAGCAGGAGTCTCTACAGTGTCAATCATCATTTAAAAACTCAAAGGATTTGAAGCAGAGCTTGGAGAATTTTTTTTTTAATTCAGCATTATAGCACCAGAGGTAACACAGACTCCTTTCTCCTCTCTACAGAAAATAAATGTGATAGTCATTTGCATTCAGTAACAAACTTGCGACATGTTTAAAATGATCTCTGTGCCGTTTCTAAACAGAAACATGTTTTCATTTTCCCCTCCTCAAATTCTATTTTGGAAAGTAGTTTTTGTTTGCTTCAGAGATAGAAAAATATGTTGAAAACACATGCATCAAATAATAAATCAAAGCAAAAACACACAGACAGGTACCTCAGAGGGTTTGCTCGACATCAGCAAAAAAGTAAATCGGAATGAAATCCTCATAAACATGGGCATTTTTCAGAAAACGGGGGTTACACATTCCAAGTTCACACTTAATGGTCTTTGGGGGGATATTCATTCTTCGGAACAGTTCATATAGCCTGATGGGAAACTATATTTACGATGCTTTTAACTCTGACTGGGTCCATTTTTTAAAGTTGTTTCCAGAATGTAAATTATTTAAAATCATTGATTTGTTTCTTTTCGCTGGGAGGAAAGGTTAACCAAAAAGCTTTCCTGTCCATGACAGTCTTAAATTCTGAGGAGATCTATGTGGTTTCGCTTAATTGAACACCTAAGGAAAAAATTATGTGTTTAGCCTCATAACATCTTTCTTGTTTTAATGTAAGTAAACGGTAGATTTATTTAGCCCCCATTGGCTTTTGAAATACATCCACTAATAGTATCTATTTAAATATTGTCCTCCGGAATGGATAAAAATGTTTTATCACAAGATGTTAAATCCACTACAGGAGTGTTTTATATACCTCCTCATCCCCGTTAATGCTTCTCTGGCAGATCCGACAATGCATTCTGAAGTGGTTCCTAACGACGGGATAAGTTGAACCGTTGGGCGGAAGGGGCAGCCGGTGGCTTCACTACCCCCATAGGCGTTCTGGGAAAGGAAATGCGACACAGAGAGACATCATTTCTCTCATGAGGGGAGAGGGGAATGAGCTAAATACATCACTTCTGTTCATGGAGCACCTTACTCCACTCCCATGTGCCTAGTCCACTACTATGGCTGTTCAGTAGCAGCCAGGGCTGCCCCTGCTCCCCACTCCCTTACTGCCCACCCAGGGCGGTCTCAGCTGAGCATCTCTCCCCATGACCGCCCAGGGCACAATCTCAACAACACACACTTGGCAGTGCAGAGGGGTCAGGGTTGTGGCAGGGCTTAACACCTCAACAGTTCTGCATGGTCAAATAGGCACCATCTGACCCAAATAAGGACAATCTAAATGTACAAGGGGTAGGGATTTCAAAAGCACCCAAGTGAAACCACAATTTGAGGACTTCAATAACTCAGAGATAGGTTAGGGGTTTGTTATAGAAGTGGATGGGTGAGTTCTGTGGCCTGCGTTGTGCAGGAGGTCAGACTAGATTATCATAATGGTCCCTTCTGACCTTAAAGTCTATGAGTCTAAGTGATTTAGGGTTATAAGTCCCATTGACTTTCAATGTGATTTGGGCTCTTAAGTCATTTAGGGCCACATTTTTTTTAAAAGTACTTATGCATCTAACCATGCAGATAAGGTGCCTGGTGAGATTTGCAAAAGCACCTAAACAGATTTCACACTTATGTCTCATTAAAATCAATGGGAGTTAGACATCTGACACACCGGTGATTTTTTCTAAAACCCACTAGGTGCCTCTGTGCTTCTTTAGGCACCTAAATATATTTGAAAACTTTTGAAAATCCCACCCAAGGCAGGGGAAAGTGAAAGGGGAAATCGAGGCACCGAATGATGCTCGGTGACTTGTCCAAATTCACTGAGCAGCTCTGTGGCTGCACTGGGGATAGAATCCTGAATACCTTGTTCTCAGTGTCCTATCTACTAGGCCGGGCAAAGTTTTGGACCAAGCTCTTCCTGACTCCTCAGCCAGGGAACCTGAAACTATAGCTAACTTCCGTACAAAATTGCAATGGATAGTTCTGATATTTTGTGAACACCAAAGTACATAGGTCATGAGTAATAGTGTGATAAAGCTCTAAATTTTCATAACACAACTGTCGTGTACTAGTTATGCAACAGAGGGGTTTTTCCCCTCCCAATTATTGTCTTTCAGATAACTGCTGATACAAATCTGAGGGCATAAGGTCAGATTTCACATCAAGGTGTTGTGCCTGATATTAACCTTAAAATCACTAAGTAAAAAGTTGGTGGTTTCAGGTAATTCTCATTATGGATAAACTAGAGACATTTGGATTTCTCACCATAATTACCACTGATTCCTTCATTTTGGGGACTTTGTTGCATAGCAACTCATTAAGTTGTCACATGCTTGTGAGACTTTCATTTATGCTCAGGAAACAGTTGGCATATTACTCGTGAAACCAGAGTTGTTTAATATTCCTGACAACAAAACTGGTTAGAAATATTTCATGTGAGAACTGTAAAGAAACAAGTTTCAGGAGTATTTGTTGTAGCCAGAATCTCTTCTTTTGCCTAGATTTGATACTAAACCAGCAGAGCTCTGTTTGTAAAGATGGTGTTTATGGGAAGGGGATGGGGTAGTATTCAATGGTATTTTGTGTAGCTCTGTAGGATGCGGCCATTGTCCTCATCTGCAGCACCCCGCCCCAGTGCCATGCAGTACCGTCCTGTCAGCTAAAGAATGCTGGAGCCCTACGCAGGTTGGGTATCAGTGTCTATTTCATCCAGCTGGTTCTTTGGAATCACATAGGCACATTTTGCTGAGCCCACCACAGAATACCTGAACTTTTTTTATGGATGCTTGTAGCGATGTGGGACTCACCCCTGTGGTGCCTCCTGCTGGTCGCCTCGGGAATTAGCTCTCCCAGCCTTGGAGCGCCCTCTGCAGGTCGGTGTCCCGCTGCCACTTGGCCCCCGTGTCCCTCCCTGGACTCGGCTGACCCCTGGCAATACCCCCGCAGTCTCAGGGTCTCCCCACCCAGGGGAACCCCCACCCCCTAACCCTACCTCATCTCAGTCATAGGCTACTGCCTGTCACCAACTCATCCCCGCGCCCTGGGGCAGACTGCAGTGTCAGCCACTCATAGGCAAGGTTGGGTCTGGACCTGCTGCCTCTCTCTGGAACCCAGTGCCTCTATGGGGCCTTGGACAAGGCCCTGCAGCCTGTGGAGTTGCCAGCCTGGAGCTCCCCAGCCCCTCTGGCTTTTCCCCAGCCCTGCCTCACTCTAGGCACCCTGAGCTTCCCAGCAGCCAGGCCCCTCTCTCTCTCTGAAGGCAGAGAGAGACTGTCTGGGCTCCTGGCTCAAAGCCTTTTGATAGGAGCTGTCTGTGGTCTGTTTAGGGCATGGCTCCCAGTTGTGCCTACTTCCCCAATCAGCCTGGGAGCTGCTTGCCCCAGCCCCAGCCCTCTGCTGGGCTGTTCTAAGCCCCTCAGGCAGGAGCGGGTGACCACCCCGCTACAATGCTCCATGCCTTTTAACCTAACAGAATTGGATATCTGGGATGAAGAATAGCTTGCAAATGCTATTCTTTAAAATAACCGTATTTGTCCAAAAGCGGGGGACAGGAGAGATCATTTTCAACTGAGATGTAAGTTATTTCAGCTCCAGGGCAACAGTCATTAACACAACAACCATTTAGATGGGTTTTAAGTGTCTATTTATACTGGTGAAAAAAAATCTGCTCACTGTAACATGGCAACGCTGACTCAAAAGGTGCATCAGTTACAGCAGAAAAACAAAGAATTTTCCGGTTAACACAAGGTCTCTAATACATTTTCCAATATTCACAGAGAAAAGCATTTGAATGGTAGAGTGGCAATTTTTTTTAAATGGAATTTGAATTGTACTTGGCAAAAAGCTGTGCAAAGAGATGAGAAATGTGGCTTAGCAGCTTTTCTCTCTGGTGTCACGAGTATGGTTTCTGGGAAGCAGCATGACATGGCTATTAAAATTTCTTTGTCAGAAACATGTCCAACAGTAAGCGATGCATGGCCTGTTCCTAGCTGCATATTCCTGTTTTATGTCACTTTAAAAAAAAGGGGTGTAAAGAGCTAACTTCTTGGTTCCTGGGTAAAACTAGGAGCTGGAATGATATCCAACTTTGCTTGCTATTTGTTCTACAGTAGCAAGCAAGCTAAGTACACCAGAGGGCCTATGTGAAAGATTGTATCTCTTCCAGTGACACTGCCATGGCTGCTGCTGCTGCTGTTTGCTTGCATTGCATTGCAGTAGAGCTCCAGTTATGGACCTAGAGCCCATTGTGCTAGGTGCTGTACAACGTAGTGCCCCAAGGAGCTTACAACTGAATGATCAGCCAGAGGCCTTGATATAACAGAGGTGTACTGGTAGTGTGGTATTTTCCATAGGAAACTCAGTGCTCTGGGATGCCCTACTGCCATAGTGTGAAATAGGACAGATTTGCTGACTTTCAAGGCACGCTGCTACTCTGCTCTGCCTGGACTTTCAGGACAGTGAGGGGAGATTGGAGCACTGGACCCAGGTACTAGGGTGTTGTTTATAGGTAGAGCTGATTCTCTATGGAAAGGCTGAAACAACTGAAATTTGTATTTGGTTTTGCAATTTTAACTATCTGGCAAAGCACCCATTACAAGTATATGGGCACATTTTGTTGTTCCTCACCAAAGTAAAATCAATAATAGCAAGCACACTAGAGATACGCTTCGGTTAGTGTGTGATTGTAAAATGCCTTGAACGTGAAAAGCCCTATATACTGTTAGCGCTAAGCATCATCATTGTTTCTGATCAATACATTGCAGCAAACCTATACTAAGAAAATTGTCCTGATCTAGTCTCAGGCTACAACATTAGATGAAATGATACCTTCAGATATGTGCAATGTGGATTTAAAAAATGGAAAACAAAATGCCACCAAGCCTCTTGCAATGTTTTTAGAAACTGTAGGAGGGGCGGCTGCTTTTCCAAACTGTATTCCCATTGGATGAAAGTCACCTTTCCTGTGCAACATTTAAATCCCATTTAAACCCTATATGCAGGGACTATACAGATCATAAGTGGTGCCCAGCTCTTGTGTTCGTCCTCTGCAAAACGGGTGAATTTCTCCCATTTGCACTACTGCAGATTTAGAGGAATCTTTCTACTGTATGATAACATTGTGGGAACTTGTTGAAATATATAGATTCTTAAGCTACATGTTGCCTGGAAAGGCAATTTTATATGTGCATTGGTATAAAATGCATAAACAGAAAAAAATTAGGCATATGTACAGATGTATAATAAAATATGTTTAGGTTTAACCATTGCTGTGCCATGTGGGGTTTGTGATCTGTCTCGGGAGTTTTAAACCGTGCCAAGAGCAATGGTAACCATGAAAATGACAGTGGCCATATACAAAAGCTTCCTTGCAGATGAAAGAATTTAGCATTTTTATTGCAGTCATACCAGGGGGTTAGGAAAAACAGTCTGAGTGGAAGGGCCATGCGAAATGGTATTAAGACAGATTTCATTGTTAGATGAGGTCTGTTTCTGGATTTAAGAAAGGGTAACTCAGAAGGTGGTGGCTAGGAAAGGTTGTAAGTTTAATATACAAAGCTTGTGCAGTGGAAACCACTTCCACTGACCCACTGTGTGACCTTGAGCAAGTCACCTCTCTGTGCTTCTGTTTCTCCTTCAGTCCTTTGTCTTGTCTATTTCGGCTGTAAGTTCTTTGAGACAGGGACAGTCACTTATATATGTCTATAGTGTCTAGCTCAGTGAGGCCCTGAGCTTAGATGGACCTTTAGGCATTAATAATAATAATTTATAATAATAATGATATCCCTTCCTGAACAAGCCTTGCTGTCTGCTTCTTTATGATCATTCCATTCAGATTGAAATACAAGTGATGCACAGACACCACCACCAATTTATTTCAGTAAGTAAGAAATAATCATCCATGATCCTGTCATGTTAGGATTAGGCCCTAGATTTTCACAAACATTTTGTCCTGTTTCTTTTACCTCAAAAATTTTCATCAAAATTTCAAATTTTGGAAATGTTTGAACAGACCCAGCTAGTCACAAGTATCTGATGTAATGACTGATCGTTGAATAAGGATAAGTCTCTGGAATTTTGAACCTTTGGGGGAGATTTCAAAAGGCAGAAAGAAGAGTTAGGCCCTAAACTCCAATTGACTTTCATTTAATCCTTTCCTTTCTGCCTTTGAAAGCCCCCTTTTATCTCTACCCTTTGCCTGGATTTTCATAGTCTGTCCTTTTGGGCCTAGTCTTAAATCCATTGAAATCAGTGGAAAGATTCTCACTTATTTCGATGAGCTTTGGGTCAAGTTCACTGCAGTGCTACATCCCTTAAAAGTTGGGGTGAAAAACTGGCGCCATTGAAGTCAATAGGCATTCTACTATTGACTTCAGTGGCATGATGATTTCACTCCTCACACGTAAGATGACTGTGTTGTCATTTGTAAATAGAAAACACTCAGACTTTTCAAAAGATGTCTATATATTTACATTCTTATGGGTATAGATACATAGAGCTAAGCGGTCTTGATAGATGGGGAGAAATACAGTTATAATGCTGTTTTACTAATCGTATTGTAGCATTCAATTTTCCCACAAATGTCCAACTTGAAAAACCCCAGAGCATATTGGCTCATGAAATTAAAGTTCTAAGCACAAATATTGTAGCCATTTATTAAGCTCTAAACATAATGCCCAACCAAATGAAAACTGTGAGCTTTTTTACTCTCTAAGGCAAAGTTATTTAAAACTTCAGGGGATTTGGAGTTAAAAGAGCAGAGAAGAAAAGGGTATGAAAAAGGGGGAAGATAACAAGATAAGCAGGACAATCACAATGCAACAAGATGGCGATTAGGAACATTTACCTTTGAAAATAAACATGTACATATTTCCTAATCCCAAATGAAAAGAATCCCTAGAGAGTCAAATCTTCTTGTCCTTACCTGTGTTAAACTCCTGGGATTTGACTGTCCTACGTCTCCATTACATTCCTGAAAAGATTTATGGACATACTTTAAGTACACAAATAGTCCCATTATGCCCGTAAGTCCATTGTGCAATATGATTCTATCTGCTTCTCTTTTCTCCCCTGGTTTTTAACCCTGGGTATTGTGCTCTTCTAAGATGTTTTATCTCTTTAGAAGTCTTCCAATTTGTTTCAGTTGATGAATCAAGGACTCAGGCTTCCTTTTAGAGCCCTAATTGGGAGCATGCTTGGTCCTTAAAATGAAAAATGTATTGTACATCTTTGCTCTGCTGCCTGGGCTAAGGATATTTACATGACTTATGGTCATGTTCCTCTGTGTGGCTGTGCCACAAGATTTTGACCCTGTTGCCGGAGAGAGAATACAGAATCCGTAACAAAAGTCAGTGCAATTTCTGTAAATGACTGCACACTATTTCATGTTAACGTGGTAAATAACAGTAACCCTCTGTTACCACTATAAATAGCAGGCCAGCTCCAGGAGCTTTGCTGATGTACAAAAGCAGAGGATTTGACCTATCATATCTGATTATAATATGTGCAACTTCATTCATACTTTGCTGTTCTTCAAAACAGTGTTTTATACATTTTCTGTACAGTACTTACCAAAACAGTGTTTGGAAAACATGCTCACATATAGTCCTGGCATGTGCTAATACTGCCATTATCTGAAGATACCAGCCAAGGACAAATTGACTATATTCTCCTCCTGTCCTAATTGATCATCTGACTTGACCATTCAGAGTTTAATTAGAACTGTATTTTGGCTTTACACTTAATCTCTGAACCCAGAATCAGCCTCTCTTAAAGCATGGAGGCTAGAGAAAAGTTGGTTCCACCATAGACTGGCACAGAAGAATTGAATAATCAGCCTTATCACGCTCACACACCTGATCAGCAATGCTTCTAGACTTCTGCGCCCTACATATAAAAGGAAATGTGGGATTGTGGGTAAGATACTGGACTAGAATCAGGTGGTCTGTGTTACAGAATCATCGAGTTTAAGGCCAGAAGGGAGCACCAAATCATCAAGTCTGACCTATGTATCACAGACCACCAGCACCACCCTCACTAACCCCAATGACTGAAATTACACCAAAGCATTACAACCCTCAGGATACAAGACTATTAAGTGCCACATGCCAAGAATAGGAGGGACTGAGGTGTACCAGCAAAAAAACCAAAACCAAAACGAGGAATCCTTGTGGCACCTTAGAGACTAACAAATGTATTTGGGCATAAGCTTTCGTGGGCTAGAACTCACTTCATACATCTCTTCCTTTCTTGGACAAGTCGCTTATGGCCAGATTTTTAAAGCTATTTAGGGACCTAAAATAGGTGCCTAACGCTGATTGAAATCAGAGGGCATTAGGCACCTAGGGGCTTTAATCCCACTAAGCCCTAATCTTTAGTTGCCTAATTACCTTTTAAAAATGGGGCCCTTAGTCTCTCTCTGCCTCAGCCCCCGATCTGTAAAATGGAGATAATGTTTCCAGTCTCTATTATTTTTGAATTTGCAAAAAGTGGAAGATAAAAGCAGGCTTGAGCTTGCCTTGAGGTGGAAGGAAAGATCTGGAAGACATATATCTATGTCACCAGCATAGTCAACTCATTATTAGGGGCATCAATGCAGTTTTCCCAGGAGCCTCAAACAGGGATGCTGCTGGCAGGAGTTGAGACTGTTTCTTGGCTTCTCCACTTCCTTCCCTGTTAGGAAACAGATATCAGTCTTAATGGGCAGCCAAAGAACCCAGCAGTTGATCTTTCTGCAGATGTTTATCTTTCTTTCTCTGCATATAGAATATCTTTCCTTGAGAACACTCATCTATATTAGTATTCAAAATTGAATGCTGTCTTGGGTTTTTTTTTTTTTTTTTTAAAGACCTCCTTAAAGTCAAGTGGCTATGGCTCCAAATATATTTGTAAACTGACTGCAAGAAAGAATAGAATAGAAAATAGAAAATACAAAAGTGGAATCATACAACAGTTACATTTAACCCTAAGAATCTTTAGCAAGAGCAAAAGAACGAGCATTGCTTTGTCGTTGGCATTCAGTATCAATGCAATTCTCTAGGCAAGGTATAACCTAGTGTAGGCTTAGTGATCATCTCACAAATGCAATAATAGAGCTGTGATTCCATTACTTGTCAGATCAGTTCACAAGCCATGTAATGCTCACAGCAATGGCATCAGAAAATTGTGGTTTTAGTATAGATAAAGCACTTTTGGTAAAATTGCAAACCTGCTGTGATGTCGCACGATTTGATAGTAGGTCACTTCCACTGATCTCTTAAACTAGTGAGTTAAATTAAGACTAGTCCTGCTGGAATTCAGTTATATTTGGGGCAAACATCGATTTTGAAATACATGGACCACAGTAGCAAAGTAAATAGTTCCGCAGCATTTCCGTTTCTACAGCTTGTACATTCTTACAGTTCTTAGGTTCTGCTGGGACTTTTGTGTTTACAGAATGCTTTTGAACTTTGACCTGGATACATTTCACTCTGCTTCTTTAATAATGTCTTATAAAGTACAATTTGTTGGGTGAACAAAATACCTAGTGCAGAAAGCAAGATTAATCTTCAAGCTAAATACTGCATATTCGGTAAAATTGGGACACGGTGATGAAAGGAGAAGAATAAAATACATCTAAATAAGACTCAAACCATTCTGCACTTACTGCTACCTGACACTGTGAACCCTGAACACCTCTTAGAACACTTTTAACTTGAGCAAACCATATTGCAATGATCTAATAACATCAAGGAAATTATTATAGCTGCCTTATTGAAAAACTGCAGTAGTATATAAACTGATCCATGTCAATGTATTGGGTTTGCTTAAGATCTGTGGCTGGTTGCAATCCCAGTGGAACACACTTCAATGTGAATTTCTGCTGAAGAAACAGATGTGTTTAAAAGAAGCCAAACTTTGGTACAACACAATAGTTCACGTTGGGTCAAATTTTCAAAACAGGATACAGACAGATTTTCAATTGATCAGCACCTGCAATCAGGGACAGATTTTCAAATAAACTTAGCGCCCAGCAGTTCCCATTGTGAGATTTGTGGACAGATTGGACTCATTGGCACTCAACATGTACTCAATGTGCTGAACTCTTCTGAAAATCTGTTGTGGGCACCAAACACTTTTAAAAATTCTAAAACGAGAAGCCAATCCATTAGTTTTTATTCTGGTAAATTTCCTGTTGAAGCTGGGGGGGAGCAGTGTGGGTAGGATTAGGCAATATATCAGTAATATCTATGAGACTGATTAACACCAGTGGAGAATCTATGTAGCTCTATTTATTTCAGTGGATCTTTGCCAATTTACACCAGCAGAAGCCCTTAGGATGGGACATTTTATGGGGTTTACTATCTTTAAAAAAATCAGTGGTGATGGAGATATATATGTATTCTGCAGAGGCCATGTGAAAAATGGCTCACTAAGGTTCTGATTCAGTAAAGCACTTCGCCACGTTGATTTCTGTGGGACTGCTCGTGGACTTCAAGTTAAGCATGTGCTTTGCTGAATGGGGGGCAAGGGCTTGTTCCAAAGCCCATTAAAGTCATGCGGGTGGGAGGAAGGTAGGTGTCTTTTCACTGATTGCAGTTCATTCTGGATGGTCCTTAAAGGCTTGATTTTTGCACACACTTACAAACACATGTATAACTTCAGCTATATGGCCCTGATTCAGCTAAGGGACTTTAGTATGTGTCTGAATTTAAAACCATGAGCAGTCCCATTGACTTCAGTGCAAGATTAGCTCAGTTGAAGTCAATGAATGAATTCCACTGAAATCATGAATCAACTCAAGTTCTCTCCAAGCTCAGCTTAACTAAAGGTTTGCAAGACTGGCCAACCACAGCTTCTTTTTCAGGGACACTTCACCCACTTAAAAAAAAAATGTTGAACCTCCCTTTGTTCCTCAAAACTGGAAAATAAAACTTGCTGTTTTGGTGACATTTGTTGCAAAGGGGCTTCTGTGGAGTTTTAAGCTGATAATTTTCATCTAAACCAACAAAGAGTCCTGTGGCACCTTATAGACTAACAGACGTATTAGTCTATAAGGTGCCACAGGACTTTTTGTTGCTTTTTCCAGATCCAGACTAACATGGCTACCCCTCTGATACTTGACATCTAAACCAATGCACTCAAAATACTTGAATTTAATTACCTCTTGCTCATTAAGGTCTATCCCTTCAAATACAGAATTATAAACAAATCCATTTCACTATGTGAGTCATTAAGGGCTGCTTGAGTTTTGCATCTGTGTAGCTGACCGGCTATTTGAGGAGTTGTTGACAGATAGAGCACACCGTCAACTCCCCTTGTGACCTGAGAGAATGTATTTTTTTTTTTTTACTGTTGAATTGTTGAATTCACATAGTGAGACAATTAATCGTCCCTGCTCTCAGTCCAGTATTTATCAGGGGTCCAATTAAAACGGTGCAATACTTGGTAAAAATAATTCACAGTAACTTTCACTTCTGTTTTAGGCTTCCTTACTGATGCATGACATAACACACACTGCATTTTCAAAGCACTGAATGCATTGCATGACGAGCCGTAATATGAATTCTTCACACTTTTCGCATGAATTAACAGAGCAGCTGTCATGGATCCACAGGCTCAGTGCTGTGGTTCCAGTCTTGAAACAGTCTCTAAGAGGATCCCCTTCAGTATTCCAGACCCTCTAGGGAAGTGGTCCCCAAACTGTGGGGTAAGCCCCCCATAGAGGAACATTCTGGGGGTGAGTGGAGGGGCAAGGGCCAGCCTAGCCTCCATGGGGGGTGGGGAGGGAGCACACCCAGCTCTGCTCTGGCTCCAGACCCAGCCCTGCTCCCAGCTGAAACACTGGCTTCGGCTTCTAGCCTCAGCCCCTGACCAGGGCCTGGCTCTTGCCCCTGGTCTCACTTCTGGCCGCAGCTCCTGCTCCCAGCTTCCAGCCCTGGCCCTAATTGTGGCTCCACTCCTGGCTGCAGCTCCAGCCCCATTGTCAGCAGCACGAAGGGCTAACTCAGGCTTCATAAAAATATTACCAAAAAATCTCACTTCATCACAGCAGCACTAGCCCAAGCTGAGATGCCGTTGCACTGGTTCCCAGTGGAAATACTAAGCGGTTAAGGTGAAATTAATACAAGGGTTATGTACCACTGAACTTCTGAGGGCTGAAGTGGGACGTAAGTGGTGCATAAACCTTGGACTGGCCCTCTGCAAAAGGGATAATTTCACCCTTAACTGAAATAATTGTAATACAATTAAACCATAGTATGTTTTACAGTGGCCCCGTAAATGCGGACTTATCTTCAGCTGGTGTAAACTGATGCAGATGCATTGACTTTACTCCTAAGGTTAATGAATCAATAGAGCTAGGCTGATTTACACCCACGGAGTATGTGGCCCATGGTGTTTCCATATTCATGGCTCTGTTACAGCAAATCGCTTAAGCATGTGCTTAAATCCATTCCTATTCAGCAAAATATGTGCTTTTAAATATGTGCTTAATTTAAAGCATATGCTTAAGACTCGATGACCTCAGTGGCATGTGGGTCCAATACTAGTCCCTATTATCATTAATGACTTGGATAATGGAGTGGAGAGTATGCTGATAAAATTTTCAGGTGACAGTAAGTTGGGCAGGGTTGCAGGCACTGTGAAGGACAGGGTTAAAATTGAAAATAACCTTAGCAAATTGGAGGATTGGTCTGAACTCAACAAGAGGAAATTCAATAAAGACAAGTGCAAAGTACTTCACCTGGGAAGGAAAAATCAAATGCACAAGTACACAATGGGGAATAACTGACTAGGTGCTAGTACTGCTGAAAGGGATCTGGAGGTTATAGTGTATCACAAACTGAATACAGTAACTCCTCACTTAATGTCCTAGTTATGTTCTTGAAAAATGCAATTTCAAGCGAAACAATGTTAAGTGAATCCAATTTCCCCATAAGAATTAATGTAAATGGGGGAGGGGGGTGAGTTTCCAGGGAAATGTCTTTTGCCAGACAAAAGACATATACCTATACAGTATAAGTTTTAAATAATTTTAAACAAACAATTTAATACTATACTCACCAGTGATGATTGTGAAGCTTGGTGGAGGCAGGGGCATAGCGAGATCGGGTCGCGGGGGCTTGCCCGGTTCCGCTCACCCGGCACTCCTGCCAGAGAGCGGGGTTGGGGCACAGGGCCTTGCCCTCTTCCACCCGCCTGGCGCTCCTGCTGGAATGCCGGGTGGATGGAGCGGAGCAAGTCCCCATGCCCCGACCCGGTCCCCAGCATGAGCACCGGGCGGGTGGAGTGGGGGGATCCAAATGTTATAAGGGACCATTGCAGAACTTTAAAGGAGTAGGTTCTCTAATAGCTCAGTGACCTAATAGTGAAACATCATTAACCGGGAGGACGTTAATTGAGGAGCTACTGTTCAAGCCAGCAATCTGATGCAGTTGTGAAAGAGGCTAATATCATTCTGCGGGGTATGAACAGAAGTGTGGTACATAAGATGGAGGAGCAGGGGGGCTGGAACAATGGGGTGCTAAGAGCCATTGAACCAAACTGTAAACCCTGTATATAATGGGAACAACTTCACACCCAGGGGAGCGGCAGCACCCGTAGTTCCAGCACCTATGCACAGGAGGTCATTGTCCTGCTCTACTCAGCACTCAGCTGGAGTACTGTCCCCAGTTCTGGAGACCACATGTTGTTAAAGATGTGGACAAATTGGAGAAAGTCCAGAGAAAAACAACAAAAATGAAAAAAGGTTTAGAAAACCTGACCTATGATGAAAGGTTAAAAAAGGGGGCATGTTTAGTCTTGCGAAAAGCAGACTGAGGAGGAACCTGATAACAGTCTTCCGTTATGTTAAGGGCGGTTATAAAGAGGACAGTGATCAATTTTCCTCCATGTCCATGGAAGGTAGGACAAAAAATTATCTGGTTAATCTGCAGCAAGGAAGATTTAGGTTAGACATTAGAGAAAATTTTCTAACTGTAACGATAGTTAAGCGCTGGAATAGACTTCCGGGGGTTGTGAAATCCCCATCATGGGAGCATTCTAAGAACAGGCTAGAGAACTGTCAGGGATGGCCTAGGTATACTTTGGTCCTGCCTCTGCACTGGGGGTTCAGCTAGATGACCTCTTAATGCCATCTATGATTCTATTAGTCTATGTGTTGAGGTTCCTTGCTAAAAAACCTATATGGTCACCTTTCTGTTCACAACACAGGTCATAGAGCTTCTGCCAAAAGCAGAAGTTTTATAAGGGAAAAGCCTTCCAGTTGGAGATAATCGTCTTCCTGTGCTATCGTCTGAACTCTCATTGCTCAGATGCATTCACTGATTTCCTCCTGAGGGCAGGGACTGTGTCAGCCCACATCTGTGACCGCGAACAGCACCTAGCACATGGTGGGCACTGCTGGAATACCAAAAACAATGATATCCAAGGAAGTTTCCCCTGAGAATCCCGTAGACTTCACTTAGCAGCAAATTGTGACACTCTTGTTTCTAGTGGCTTAGAGGCCTGGAATAAAAATGTCTCAAAACTTCTAATGCTGACAGTTATCAGAGATTCTGCTATAGCTCACGTGGCAAAGCTGCTTGTCTTTTGGGTTCATGAATACCCAGCTCAAATTCTAGGAGGACCAGCAAGTATCCTGGCAATAAAATGAAAAGGGAAAGATTCACTAGTGCTACTATATGGACCACTAATTTGTGCCAGGCAACTTAATCACTGTTCTCTAAATGTGCTGCTGAAGGGACTTGTAAGAAGAAGCTGCTGTACAGCAACTGTGCCATTATATAGCAAGCACTGAACTTACTGAGGTGCTGATGTTTATTCCCCCTGTGGTTTCTTTAACATAATTGGCAGCAAGACAGCTTTTGCATTATTCAAGTAGTTTTCATAGGTGCTGATCTATCCATTATTTCATCCTCCGACCACCCCATAAGATTTTTAGAAGGATTTACACAGGTAAACCAGCACTAGAAAACTCTCATTTTAGGTAGGCGGTATCAGTACAAAACTGGGCTGGATCCTCAGCTCATGTAAATCGACAATGCTATTTTGATCTCCATAGGGTGATGCCAATTTACATCCCCTGAGGAGCTGGCCCCGCAGGTGTATATTTTCCAACCATGGCACTTAGGGATTTTTCTCTGGCACTGGTAGGTGTTAAGTCTGTCCTATTAAAGCACAGTCAGTTTTAATCAGCACCTGTTTGCTTTCCTTGAGTAATGGCATGCTGCCTGCCTGGTGTCAGACAGCAGTGTATAATGCAGATCATTCTGCTGGCAAAATGACCTTTTTCATAGTACATCTTATTTCCCAGTTGGTTGTTTGGATAATTCCCTACAGGGGCTTGACTTCCCACAGCATCAGTGTCTCCTGCTCTAAACCTAACAACTACAGATCTCGCTGCAATCCCACAAACCCAATCTTTTCTGCTGACTTTACAGAGAGGGTTGCAGAGACGACATTCTTAGAGGATGCATGGATTTCTCAAAAAAAAAGATGGACTTAGTTTCTGCAGCAAGGTCCCATGGATTTTGCAGCAGTTTCAGGTAAGAGGCTTTTATTGAATTATTGAGTTATAGGCTTGATGTAGGAATTCTCTGGCCTGTGTTATGCAGGAGGTCAGATGAGATGAACTTAATGGTCCCCTCTGGCTTTAAAACCTCTGTTCTATTAGTTAAATAAGAGAATAAAACAAATACTCTGGACAGCATTCCCTATGTTATTGATCTTATATTGAATTCAATTTATCTCACTCTGACCTTACATTTTTAGTCTTCAGTGTGCTACAGATTTTTCTCCATGAGTGTGTGGTAGAAATTAGCATGTTAGCATGAAGGCACTCACCCCTAATTATAGGTATCTGTGAGAACAAACTAGCTTGCAGCTGATCCAGAACATTGAAAGCCAAAGGCCTGACAAGGGAAGCAACGCAGACTGGTGTTAACAGTTTGGGGCTCTGCATAGCGTCTACCCGTGAATAGAGAAATATTTCCCAGCAGCCACACAAGAGGTTGCCTTTGAGGGCAGAAAGGACGTACATTCTCCAGGCCGTTTTAGATGTTCTCTTGAGGATGTCAATCAGAGTACCTGTTAGTGCTAACTGCAGCTGTGATCTACACTAGGGTTGGCTGATCATTTTCTGTTAAATTTGTACTTGACTAAATGTCTTTGTGAAGCATTTGCTTTCTGTGGACAATTACAACAACACTGCAAACAACTTTTTTTAAAAAAAACAAACAACCTGAAACCCCAACAGTTTGGAAATACTATCTCATGAGAGTTGTAGTTTGGGAGACTTGTCTCTATTCTCCTGAATGGACTGGATTCCCCCGCCAGACTATATCTCTCAGATCAATGGAATTACATCTCGTAGGTTTATTCTGAACGAGGACGTGAAACGATGAACATAACATGAATTCACAGTAGCCTTGAAAATATGGAAAATATGTCAGTGGGAGAAAAGAGATAGTAGAGAAGTAAGCAATGTGCAACAGAAAGCAGGTGTGTAGTGTATGAACAGCTCATGATCTGTGTAGAGATTAGTGCCCAGAAATTAATGAACCAAACATAGACCCCGTGTGATATAATGTAGAATAGAAGGTGCGTGCAAGCGTCTTTTTTTGAATGTGTATATAAACTAATTAATAATTTTGGATGTGTGATATACCCACTCTCTGCATGGAAGTTGGATCATCTCTGTGTAGTCTGATTGTATGCCAATCAAGAAACCTGAGTTTCCCTCTGGGACACCTGGCATTGGCCACTGTAGGAAGGCAGGTTACTGGGCTAGACAGGCCTTTGGTCTGATCCAGTATGACCATTCTTAAGATCTTATGAATGATGAATTCAGAGTTGAGCTGAGTTCTTGGGAACTGAGAGGTTAAGGTCTCAGAGGGAATCCCAACACCTCTGTGTAAAACTGGAGTAAAGTAGTGAGGAATCAGACCTACTGACTGCATAGATTCATAGACTGGAAGTACAGAAGAGACTACTATGATCTAGTCTGACCTCCTGCATAGCACAGGCCAGAGAATTTCTTCAAGCTCATAACTTATGGTTGGGCTAGAGCATCTCTTTTAGATGGAGACATCAGATCTTGATTTCACTGAGGCTACTTGCAGAGTACAATGCTGTTTAATGTGAGTAAAGGTGGCAGGATCTCTCCCATAGTCAGTAAAGCGCACATCAGAACTCTCCTAAGTGATTTGATGACTGCCGTCTTGTTGCAGTGAATTTCCCTTCCTCCCTGAGTGCTCCTGCCTAGTCCATTATTTCCTTCCATTGCCTGCTTACATTGCTGAAGAAGCTCTCCCACCTGCCCGGCCTTTGCGGACCATAACTCAGGCTGCAAACATTCCAGCCAAGCACATTTGGCTTAATTAGGTATTATTTCAAAATCCAAGGGTACAGTAAACATGGGAATCTCAGCACCGCTCAGATTAATACAGCTTCTGCTGCCTTTTAACAGAAAAGGCATTAATGAGCTTTGGAGGGAGCTGTGTAAAATTTTATCTTGTGTGTTTAATGAGGAGTGGAGCACAAAAGACAAATTAAAAAAATACCTTTTGTTTTGATATAACAGTTATATTTCACGTTAATTCTCCCTATTATTTTTCATTTTGTACTCATATCTGATGTGATCCTTGGAAAACAAAGGGATTTTATTTTCATGTTTCAAATACCACCCATCTCCATTCTTCAGGGAAAGTTGCCCAAGGAACAGTCACAATCACCATGATCAGCTGGGTATCAGGCAGGTTTTCATCTCCTTTGTCTTCCACCTGATGGAAAGAGAGGACACTGAATAATACATTTCAGCTAGCAGCTTATCAGAAGAAACAGTCAAAACTTGATGAAAGTATGAAAGTTACAGCAACAGGGAAGGTCAGAAGGCAATTGCATGGTCTATCAACGACCAGTCCTAATAAACCCAGGAAACAAAAATCGTTGATGGAAAAATGCTCCCAAATCAGTTTTATAAGCCACTTAGCTAGGGTGGCCAGAGGGCAAGTGTGAAAAATCAGGACAGGGCATGGGAGGTAATAGGTGCCTATATAAGAAAAAAACCCCAAACTCGGGACTGTCCCTAAAAATCAGGACATCTCGTCACCCTACACTTAGTAGAGGTATCAATGATGATACAAAGTGAAAGACAGTAGAGGTCCAGGTCCAGTCAGTCAAAATCACCATGTGAGTGCAACTACCTTTGAAATCAATGATCTCAGGTTAAGCAATCCCCCAAACAGGTTTAGATGAGAATAGCAGCAGCCCAAAGTGTCATCCACAGGAATTTGCTATGGAAGTTGAATGAATGAAATGATAAGTCTGCAAAGGATAGGAAATATCCTAAGGGAAAGGGATGAGGAGGCTAAGGAGGTTTGGGGATTTTGATGACTGAGAAATCCTAAGGACCCAATTTTTAAAGGTATTGGGCATCTAGCTCCCATAATCCTAAATGATGGCTAGTGTATATTTTCAGAAAGCTAGTTCTTTGGGGCCTGATCCAACACATTCATATTCATCTGTTTGGCCTTCAGTGGGATGACTTCTGTGAGTAATTCTGTGCAAGAGGGACCCCTCCCCCCCATTTTTAATGTACATTATCTAATGTGATATGTAGTTGTTACGAGATGCATTAAAATCTCTCCTACCATTCCCTAAATAAACAAAAATCCCTCCTAACCTGCAAATTATGTACAAATGGCCTTATCCCCAGGCCACTGAAGTCAATGGGAGGCTTTGCACTGACTTCACTGGGCTTTAGATCTACCCTATGGATGTAAGCATGTGTTACTGTTACCCTTAGCTTCCCCCTTACTCCCTCACTTGTGCGCCTTTTCTCTACACTTGACGCTCCTTTAGACAGGAACAACGTATTTGGATGTCATCCAGCGTAACGGGGGCTTTATCCTGAATGGGTTCTAAGAGCGCTACTGCAATTCAAGTAAATTAATTAGTAATTAATTAATTATTAATTAATTGATTGATTAATTATTAATTGATTGATTAATAATCATTATTAATAGCCTACTATTCTTCATGTCCCCTTTCATCTGAAACCCTCTCCCTTCTGATTCAAATGAGGGCCAGATCCCTCACTGAAATTAATGTGTGCCTCTCTGTGGAAGTCAATGGAGCCAGGCCATATTACAGCAGCTGGGGGATCTGGCTATACGTATTTTTAAAAGAGGACAAAAGCTAATTTGGTATTTACTGTGATTGCCACCACTAAAGAGTACTAGTACATTAACTACTGGAACAATTTACCCAGGGTTGTGGTGGTAGGGTGACCAGATGGCCCGATTTTATAGGGACAGTCCTGATTTTGGGGGCTTTTTCTTATATAAGCACCTATTACCCCCCACTCCTGTCCCGATTTTTTACACTTGCTGTCTGGTCACCCTATGCGGTGGAGTCTCCATCACTGACCACTTTTAAATCAAGATAAGGTATTTTTCTTACAGATCTGCTCTAGGAATTATTTCAGAGGAGTTCTCTAACCGGTGTTATACACAGGGCCGCCCAGAGGATTCCGGGGGCCCGGGGTCTTCGGCGGTGGGGGGGCCCTTCCATTCCGGGACCCGCTGCCAAAGTGCCCCGAAGACCCGCGGCGGGAGCCCCCCGCCGCCGAATTACCGCCGAAGCGGGACCCGCTGCCGAAGCGCAGCCCGGTCTTCGGCGGTAATTCGGTGGCGGGGGGGGGTCCCCGCCGCGAGCCTTCAGGGCACTTCAGCGGCGGGTCCCGGAACAGAAGGGGCCCCCCGCTGCCGAAGACCGGGCTGCGCTGCGGCGGGTCCCGCTTCCCCCGCCCCAGCCTCAGCCTCAGCCTCTTACCCGAGCGCGTCTCCGGCGGGGCCTGAGCTCCGTCCCGCTCAGAGCCGCGTGGTGAGGGGGCGGGGCTGGGAGCTCCACGCCGAGCCGAGGCAGCTGCCCCGCCCCCTCCCCACGCCGCTCTGAGCGGGGTGGGGCTCAGGCCCCGTTGGAGCTCCCAGCCCCGCCCCCTCACCACGCGGCTCGGCTCGGGGTGGGGCTCAGGGGCTCGGCCGGAGACTCGGCGCTTGATGCGCTGAGGCTCCAGGAGAGGGGCGGAGGCGGGAGCCTCCGCTGTTCTCTTGGGGGCCCCTGCAGAGCCCGGGGCCCGGGGCAAATTGCCCCCTTTGCCCCCCCCTCTGGGCGGCCCTGGTTATACAGGAAGTCAAACTAGATGATTACCATGATCCCTTCTGGCCTTGGAATCTATGAATGAATAACCAAAAAAATCTGCAGTAATTTGACAGGTGTGTGAGTCCCAGAGTCTCTTAATTCACTTGGAATCATTTCCAAGTTTTCAGTCATAAAATCCTAGACTGGGTTTCTGGGCCCCTTTGGCTTTCCAATGTCTAACCTGATAATCTGTTCTTCTGTCCATCTGCGTTATTGATCTTTAGGGTTTTGGGGGATATCTAACTACCCAGGTGGGATGGTAATTTGATGATGTCACTGAGATTTTATTAGTTAACTCTATGCTGTGTCAGAAGTGTCACAATTATCATGTGAAAATAAGATAATAAAATGCATGCCAGCTGCCACTATGTATGCTGAGACTCCGGGATTTGCGAGAAGGGTAAGAAAGTCCAGGCCTCTAGCAAGAAAAAAAAAGACACAAAACATGTTGGAATACATTTCACTTTCCCGACAGTGTAGTGCTGAGCCATACGAGTTCCTACAATCTCTTAAAAGGCTTAAAATCATAGGTTCATGCATGCTGAAAAAAGAATCATCACTTCACTCTAGACACCTGCATTATCCTCCCAAGTGACTATGCAATTATAAAGTCCTCTGCTTTGTACAGTACCTCCCCCTGTTGTCATCTCCTCCACTTGCTTTGTCTTAGGAGCCGAGCTCAGGTTGTTCTGCACAGAGCCCCATTGACTTCCAGTGCAGCTCCACATAGGTGCATAGGTCTATCTCCATGGAACAGCCTGCATGACCAGGATCTTCCCCTGTAAGGTCTTTGGGGCCAGGATTCTGCTCCAGATCATGTTATAAGAGGGCTTTGTGGAGAAGAGCTGGGCTTAAGTCTTGCAGGAGAGTTGAGGAAGTTGATTTCAAGGCTGGGGCTCTGGCTCTGTAGAACGTGACTGAATTGTGCTTTAGACCTTTCCTTTGTATTTGGTTGAGGGCAAGCCAGTTGCGCGCGTGTGTGTGTAGCCTGTAAATGGGGAGAACAATTTTCAAATTTACTGTTGTTTTGCAGTAAAGCCAAAGTTAATACAAAGTCTGAAAAAGTCAACCCGTTGAAACTGCATCCGCTGTGTCCCAGTCTATTCCTTCACCACAGCCCAAAACATCCTCCTCCTCCTCACCCGCAGGTAGAATCCTTCCATGCTCAGAGCAGCCTGTCACAGTCACATTTACACCACAGTTTGAATCATTCTTCAATTACAACGTCTATAATTTTGAACACTTGCATTCTTTGAAAATGAAGTTTCACTCCTAGGAATATAAATTTCATTCTAGAAGAAAAATCAGGCAATATAGAAAAGGGAAGTATTTGAAGTGTTTCTAAAAATGTCTGCTTCCTGCCAGTTAGATTGCCTTGTGGGAAATGGAGAAAGCAATCTTTCTGTGTGTTTAATACTATATGCAGCAGTTGGTTACCCCTGAGATGTTGACTGCCTCTGCTGCACTCATCCTGCGGTAATTGCTCAAGTCAAGGGGAAAGAACCCAAGTTTTGTGTCATCTTTTTTATTTCTTCTCCAATGCAACCCTCCACCCCCCAAAATACCCCACCTCTTTATCACCACATATTTTGCCTCTTTCTGGCTGAGTGTGGGCTTGACCATTCATATTCACATAAAATCTCATGCCAGCAGGCGAAGGAATATGTTAGCAATTCTTAAAGACAATGGAATTCATCCATCAAATCTGAGTCTGTTTCTTGATGATCCAACAACATATCAGACTACACCATGTCTTTTGACTAACCAGTTCTACAGACAAATTCCCAGTGGTTAATGAATTACAAAAGCAGAAATAATTACTTTGATGTTATTCTTAGTTTATTTCTAGCTAAAATATCTGCATTGTATTTCAGTGTGACATAACGACACTCAAGGAATATTTTTTGGGGAAAAACATTGTATTTTACATAATCCAGTCTCTGTTGTGCTTATACTTCCAAGTCAGCCACATTCTGGGCATAACATCAAAATGACAATGGACCAGATTATGAACACAGTTATATAAGTAAAAAAAAAAGAGGCATATGAGGGAGAGAGGAAGGATGGGCCAACAGTTGGTGCCCTTGCCTAGGACTCAGACAGACTCATTTGGAATGTGTATATAGATTTGGAATGTGTATATACAGATTTGGTGTGATCTTGATCAAATTAGTCTTAGTCTACTTATGCCTCTGTAAAATGGATAATAATAACGCTTCTCTCCCTCACAAGAGTTGTGAGGATAAATACAGTAAAAATGGTAAAGCGCGCAGGCATTAGGGTGAAAGAAGCCATGTAATTAATGGGGTTTTATGAATGTCAAATGAATATGAAAGGAGAATCAAGCTTAGTATGTATAATGTGCAAGGAGCCCCACTTGAATGGATCTCTCTCTCCAAAATACGCTTAAATGGTTACCATTTGTGTGCCAGATCCCTGTATAGTCATTTGAGAAATAAGAACATGCCAGTCAAGTAATGCTCAATTTAAGGTGCAAACAAATCCTGCTTCTGACATCTAATGTCTGTAATGTCTTGGGATGGCTCCTTCAGACTTCTAACCAGCACCAGAAAGAACCAACTAGACTGATCTGATAACCCATGCTTTGTTCAGCTTGACTTTGAGAGATTGCCAGATGCATACACACATAATAATGCTCATAGTTGTGTCTGTACCACATTATCAATAGAAGTGGTTGAAATTTTCCAGACTTTGGGTTTGTGATTAAATGATTGGTCAACATTTAAACCTTTTTAAAATTTTGAAAAACAATTGGAAATTATCAAAAGATTCTCCTTAATCTTTTTTTTTTCTGTTTTTTAGCCAGTTCTAATTATCTAAATCTAAACAATGTCCAATAGCTGTGTCCAAAAACTAAATATGGTTCTTTTGGCAATGATGGTTCTATTCCAGCAAATCATGTTTTTGGCATTACAAATATTATGTATTATTTTGAAGATAATAAATAATAAACTCAGCAACGGGTCATAACAGTTGGTAGACGCTTAGGGTGAAATCATTTAAATGGAAGTGTGGTTTTGCCATTGATTTCAATAGGGCCTGGATTTTACTTGGAGTGTTTTTTCTAGGTTACTCAATGCTCAACGAATTTTAGACACTGTATATGCAGAGATGTTGTCTGTGAAATGTATGGGCCTCTAGGATTCAATGTGATAGAGTTCTTGGAGACCACATCAGCACAACTGATCAGAATAGGAGGAGAAAGAAACCGTATCCAGTTGAAACAAATGAGGATGTTTTAGACAAGAAGAATGTAATCTCATTTGCTCCCATGGGTTTGTTACCATCTCTTTCATGATGAGTCCCAAATCCAGCTCTCCTCTTGTATCTAACAACAAAAATTCCTCTGCGCTTCCCTTACCTGAAGAGTTTTCCAGAGTCTTATCTCATCCTATCATTGCCTTGTCTGTGTTAGGGCGCAGTGTCGTGTGAATATGGATCATGTCCTCACCTATGTCTGTCAATGCCTGTGTGCATTTATGGTACTATAGCAATAATTTTATTAATAGTTAATGATCTGTTTGTTGTTTGCTCCAGACACTGGAGCTTACACTCTTACTCCTGCAAAGGAGTATGGATGCAGTTGTTCTGGGACTCACTTTTCTCTCTATTGAAAGATGGTCCCAGTCAGGACTGCTGTAGTCTGTCGATAATCACTGAATTAAGATACAGATGAGGCAACCTGCCTGCTATTCGGGTGCCTGCTGTGCATGTGGAGGCAGGATTGCCTGTGAGTTAGGTTTCTAACCTGGAGACCAGGGTTCAGTTCCTAGCTCAGCCAGTCTTCCTGTGTGACCTCCCGCAAGTCACTTAGCCTCTCTCTCTACCTCAGTTCCCTGTCTGTATAATGGGAATAATAACATTTTCCTGGGTGATGGTAAGAGTGTGAGGTGCTCAGATACATAAGAGGTAATAAAATTAGTAGGCACTTTAAGACCCTCATAAGAGCTCCTTAGATAAAGGCTGCCTAGTTGACCTCCTGAAACACATGCGCCCTGTTGGGGGGCTGCATTAACTAGTGTGAATCCCCTGGTGCAGGGGAGGTTGCATGTACCTCAGCTCTCTGAAGATGAAGTTTCTGTTGTTGGGGGCCACCGTGTGAATCTATCCCAAAGGCTAATTTCTTTAACCTTGGTCTTCAAGTGCTTGCAAGTTTATACATTGTACAGTGCTCCAAGATACGTATGTGAAACCTACCCAGTAAAGCGTCACTGACTGATTGGGTGAACAATTGATTGTTCTCTCGGGCCTCATCATTCAAGTGTATATTTAGACACCATTAGCTAGTTCATTAAGTATGGGGGCGGGGGAGTGTGATGTTGGTTCAGTGCAAACAAAAAACATATTGTTTGCTCAGTTATGGGTGTTGGATATGTAAGATAGAGAAACAGCACTAGATTTACAATTATTTATGCTCATTGCCCTATGAGTTTTTAGAAGTTCATCACCATGATAATATATAATTCATTTATTTGTTTTCACCGTTCCAGTACTGAACAATCCGCATGGTTCATTTATTCATGACCTACAGTGGAAAACAGATAAATGAAGCATAAAACAGTGTTGTATAACCCTGAGACTTTCTAAAGCAGCCTGTGACTGCTACCATAGTGAATTTACATTAGTGATCGATGATCTTCAGTGGATTCACAGGTTTGGAATAAGAGCCTACTGGTTTAGATACTTATCAAAACATAATCTAAACTGGAGACAGTGGAATATCTTGAATTTTCACTGGGATAAACATTTTTTTACCTGGACCTCTTGTTGTCTGTTTCTCTGGTGGAAATGTCACAGGAGTAGTCTTGCTCATGGAATTTGGACTCTTATGATTTTGGACTCTCGTGCCAGGACCAGTAGATGCATCAACCCAGTCATGATTTGAAAAAGTCAAACCTTTCCAAACCCCTGAAAAGCTGCTTTGTGGGACTGCATAGTATTTGATCCAGCTCATTCTTCAATTTAAGAACCACTAAACAAACTCTGCAAGTTGATGACAGTCCTCATTGTACTGGAGTTTCAAGAGTTCTTCAAACCATGCTGAGTTCAAATTGCAGTGGGTGGTAATGCACCTATTTTTATGGGTTTGGTTGGATTTTCCACACAAATGTGACCTTTAAGAAGAAAATCAACTTCTTCCTCCCACAGATGGGACTACTGTCACTTCCCTGCCCCTCCCCCTCAAAAAAAAACCCCTCTGCCCCTCAAGTTCTGGGAGTATTCCTCATCTCACCTCTTTCTATGTTCATTGAGGGATCCAATAACCACCTTACATCCGCTCTCCTCTGGTGGTTGAATGGCAAACTATTTCAGCCTAGTTTTATTTGGACACAAACATAATGAGTTCAGTCCAACGTTTTCTTAATACACCATTATTATGCCCAAAACCTCATGTCTTTTACCTATGCAAAACTTTCAGTGAAGCCAAGATTTGGCCTATATCTTCATCAGTCATGCCTTAACATAGTTCATCTTAGAACTGAGATCCAACCCATTAGTTGCCTCTGTTCATAAGATTCTTTTTTATTATTTATAATGCTATATTAATTTTTTCCAATAATAGCAAATATACCAAAATCACAGATTCATCATAATACAAAAAGTAAATAAAGAGGTTTAGGATAAAGGCAGGGGGAAGGAAGCGACATATCTGTCTTTAGGGTCTACGTTAATCACAGACCTCTAAAAAGTCAGACCAAATTGCTTTGCATTTTTTGGTTATTTCTTTGTTCATAAGACTCCTAATGGTTGTCACCATGCGTTTGTGTTTAGTTAACTTCATAAGGACATATCATAAGCTCTCCCATTTTGGCACAATGCTAATTTTCTTCTGAAAGGGGCTATAAGATTGAATTTATTCTACTTATTTTAGATGTCCAGTGACGCTTTAGACAGCCACTCCATCATTATTACTGCTACAGTATGGCTTCTCTCTGGAAGAGCTTAAAACACGACAAAAAGGGAACCAACATAATAAGTGTGACAGACTCTGAGAGGGAGCGATTAAATGTAAGATAATGAGTTCTGCTGGAATTTTAGTTTTAGTAACAATTCATACTACTGCAGCCTGTTCATTCTCTGGGTTTGAAATTGAAATGTGCTACAATGACTTGGATTGAGTGGAATTTGCCCTTCTGCAGCGATATACCTCTTAAAAACAAAAAAAGTAGCAACTTCTCCAGCAGTGTCTTCAAATACTATAACTACCTTTCTTTCCAGCTTTCTCAAGCCTTGTATATGTTATCTGTAGCTGCCAATCTTCCTAAATTCAATGTGTCACATGCTAGTCTTCAGTTTTAGTTGGAAGCTAGCATAAAAATATCTCTACCTCATTTCTTTCCCATAGCTGAGCAGAGTCTCTGGGACTACTTTTCAATTATGTGCACCATCCCATCCTTGAAATTCTAGGGGTGAATGAAGGAAGAATGGGCTGTATAAGTAGGGGCATTTTGGGCTGTGTAAGTAGGGGCATTTCCAGCAGATCGAGGGATGTGATCATTCCCCTCTATTCAGCACTGGTGAGGCCTCATCTGGAGTACTGTGTCCAGTTTTGGGCCCCACACTACAAGAAGGATGTGGATAAATTGGAGAGAGTCCAGCGGAGGGCAACAAAAATGATTAGGGGGCTGGAGCACATGACTTATGAGGAGAGGCTGAGGGAACTGAGATTGTTTAGCCTGCAGAAGAGAAGAATGAGGGGGGATTTGATAGCTGCTTTCAACTACCTGAAAGGGGGTTCCAAAGAGGATGGATCTAGACTGTTCTCAGTGGTAGAAGATGACAGAACAAGGAGTAATGGTCTCAAGTTGCAGAGGGGGAGGTTTAGGTTGGACATTAGGAAAAACTTTTTCACTAGTAGGGTGGTGAAGAACTGGAATGGGTTACCTAGGGAGGTGGTGGAATCTCCTTCCTTAGAGGTTTTTAAGGTCAGGCTTGACAAAGCCCTGGCTGGGATGATTTAGTTGGGTTTGGTCCTGCTTTGAGCAGGGGGTTGGACTAAATGACCGCCTGAGGTCCCTTCCAACCCTGAGATTCTATGATTCTATGAAGCTAAATTGAACTTCATTATTTTTTTTGTACTGTTTCCTTAGAAACACCCCATGGAAATTGAAAAGGGATTAGCAGCAATGGCATAACAAGACATTTATTTTATTTAGCTCTGATGCTTTGTGGGATTTCTCACACCCTACTGCAAGTGCAGTAGCTAAAGATTTGCAATGTGAAGCACAACCATGCACCATTTGCAATGTGAAGCATCATCAGTGTTATGTTGCCTCTGTTATGCTAGCAGTACTTGGCAGATTTTGCAACCTGGGTGTACTTTTGTGGTATTTCATTGCACAATTTAAATATTAACAAGAGATTATTTTGTAAGATAGTCTGTGCTATTCAGCAAAAACAACAAGGAGTCCTTGTGACACCTTAGAGACTAACGAATGTATTTGGGCATAAGCTTTTGTGGGCTAAAACCCACTTCATCAGTTTTATCCCACGAAAGCTTATGCCCAAATAAATTTGTTAGTCTCTAAGGTGTCACAAGGACTCCTTATTGTTTTTGCTGATACAGACTAACACGGCTACCACTCTGAAACCTGTGTTATTCAGGATAGTTTAAAAATAAACCAACGAATGATTTTGAATCCCCAACTGCTAAGCACCCACATTTTGGAAATCAAGCCCCTCTGAATTTTCTCAAGTGGAGTTGGTTGGAAAGCTCCATTTTAAGAACTATTTTGAGATTTCAAAGAAAAAATTTCACCTCAGGTCAGTACAAAAAGCCAATTTTTTTCACACAATGAAACTCTGGGAAAAATTGGTTTAGGTCCATCAAAATGTATTACTTAAATGTGAAACATTTTGTTTTTATTTTAATCTTTCAATTTTTTTTTACTTTTTAATAATAATAAAGTAAATTTCAAAATGGATTCATGGGGAAATGAAAAAAGCAAAACTTTTCATTCATAAAATAAAAAATGAGACATTTCGACATTTTCAAAATGTAAGGTATTTTTTCAATTTTTTTCTAAATAAAACTTGATGAAAACAGACTTTTTTCCATTTCCCCTTTTTCTTTTGATGAAAATGTTCAACTAACTCTAGTTTCAAGCTGGGCACTCAAAATAACATTAGCCGGTTTTGAAAATGTTGTGCACAGGTGTAGAAAGGCCCGAAGTTGCATTTCCAGCTCTGCCATTGACTATGTAACTTTTTACATAGTGGGTTGCTTTATCCCTCTGTCCCACAGTTTCCCCATAAGTAAAAGAGAATTGTGGGATAAAGGTCATGAAACAATTCGTTTTTCAAATGGGTGTGATGGGGCATCTACCTCACATCAGGCCTGAGTAGGTAAAAAGGGCCAGTTAACCCTGTGGCAAGCTGAACCTGGAGGAGAATCAGGGCTGATAAGCTCCAACTAATGATGAAGCCCAGCTGGTCAGGGGGCAGGCTGAGCTTGTATAAAACCAGGAAGTGGCCAGCAAGAAGAAGCTGCAGGAAATAACTCCCTAGAGAAGTGGGGAGTGGGTGAGAGACAAGGAGGCAGCCTAGGGGAGAGAAAACCCTGGGATCTTGCCTGGGAATACAGACTCTGGCAAGAACCCAAGAGAGGGCTGGACCCCAGAGTAGAGGAGAGGGTGGACCTGGGTTCCCCTAACAACCACTGGGGAAGTACCACAGTCTGGGGAGAGGATCAGAAGACTCCCTGAGACAGGTCATCCAGCGGGACTTTGATACCCTGGAAGAGGGGGACTGTAGTGACCTGGCTGGATGGCTAAGTAATGAAGAGGGAGCAACTGAGTCCAGAGAGAGAGAGAGACTGAGACCAGAGGGTGAGCAACTAAAGAAGGAAGCATCAGACTGGTGAACAGCTAATCCCAGATGAGCCACATGGAGGCGCCATAGTAATAAACCCCATTATAATGGGATTCCTGAAGAAGGAAGGTATTGAAACAAACAGGGATTTCCCCACAGAGGCGTTGTATCTAGAGCCAGCTGAAGCCAGTGGATAGACTCCCACTGACTTCAATGGGCTTTGGGTCAGGTCTGTGGCTAGTTGTGAGCAAATGACATTTCTAAGTCAAATAAGAGGTGACTGAGATTTTGACTTTAATTAAAAAGAACAAACCTAGAGAACAAGGAAGTTAAAATCCTTTGAAGTCATTTGGTAAAGAAATCTAGCTCTGAGTGACAGCTGGGAGAGGAGGAAAGGGAAAACGTAGTTTTCTTAAGATATGTGAGTTCATATCAGATCTGGTGCTTCTAATGTTTAAGAAGGGTTCCATGTGCATTTACTTTTTGGCCTGTATGTGCTGCACAGAGGAGAGGTGGCTAGCTAGAGGATCTATTTACATTCAACTCCTGTTTAGGCATGGCTCATCAGTACAAGCTGTACAAGCGATATAAGGGAGAGCCAGGGGTTGGCAACCTTTCAGAAGTGCTGTGCCGAGTCTTCATTCAGTCCCTCTAATTTAAGGTTTTGCGCGCCAGTCATACATTTTAACGTTTTTAGAAGGTCTCTTTCTATAAGTCTATAATATACAAGTAAACTATTGTTGTATGTAAAGTAAATAAGGTTTTTAAAATGTTTAAGAAGCTTAATTTAAAATTAAATTAAAATGCAGAGCCCCCTGGACCAGTGGCCAGGACCCGGGCAGTGTGAGTGCCACTAAAAATCAGCTTGCGTGCCGCCATCTGCATGTGTGCCATAGGTTGCCTACCCCTGCTCTAAGCTCTATTGAACTATACACTAAACACAGAATCAAGTAACAAAATTAAAACATACTACAGTTGGGTACCATATACAAGTGCTCGCTGTGTGTGTGTGTGTGTGTGTGTGTGTGTGTGTGTGTGTGTGTGTGTGTAATGCCCTGTGTTAGTTAGTTAGTTATTGTAGGAAAACTATTTTCCTTGACTCAGCTAATCCCCAACCTGAATAAACTCTTAAATGTGTGATCTGAATAAAAAGCTAGTGGAGATGGTGTTTAGAATGTGATTCACAGACTGAAGTTTTCAAGTCTCCTCTGAGTGGCCTGTTTAATATGCAAACTTTAATTCAGAACTGTTAAATTGGGTTTTTTTTTTCAAAGCTGAGGTGTAAAACTAACTCAGCTAATCCTGATACAGTGACATTTTAAATTAGAATGGACAAGCATCTAGAAAATGTCTTGTAGGAAATAAAACTGAACTGGCAGGGAAATAGGTGAGTTATGAGGTCTTTTCCATCTCAGATATCTATGATTATGTGATTCAGTGGGTGACACTGTGGTCGTCTCTCAGTGTGTACAGTGTTGATTAATTCATATTAGAATTTAATGAGGAGTATACAGGGTCAAACAATACTTAACACTTCTACAGTTCTTTTTATCTACAGATATCAAAGTGCTTTATAAATGTGGCTAGGGATTATTATCCTCACTGTACAGAAAGGGAAATGGATTCATGGAGATTAAGTGATGTGTTCAAGGTCACATGGCAAATTAATGGCAGTACCGGGAAGAGAATCTAGGGCTGTTGATTCCTATTCTTAGACCATTGAACATGATTGCTTCCCAGTAGCCAATTTTCTAGGTGAAACACCCATTGGCTTTGATGAGAGTTTTGCTGGCTAAGGAAAGAGTAAAAATAAAGCTCTCTGGGTTATGAAAATCTTTATTTGTGAATCATTAATTAGCCACAAATATTATCACCAAAAGGGGAGATTTTCCAAGACAAAAAGAGCAGTGAGGCACCTAATTCCATTGAAAACCAACGGGGATCTCAGTGCCATTGTACCATTGAAAACCTCCTCTTAAATCTACAACAAATATTTGTAATAAATTTTCTTCACCAGCAATTGAGTTGATTTTTTTTTTTTGCGGCAGGATCCTAGACTCATTTTGCAAAGAAGGAACATCATCCATGAAGTGCATCTAAACATAGTCTTTTAAAATACAGGTGCTAGAACATGACATTGTTTCCTGATGAAATTTAGTTAATTAGTTTCCCCTTAAATGGCATGCCTATTAAGACACTGGCTGTATCATAGATAATACTGTTAGGAAGCCATTTTTACATCATGAATTTTAAAAATAGACTCTGTTTCCACTGTGTGCCTCCATTGCTAATGGAGCATGATGTTGTTTAAATGTTTTTTTGAAAACCATTCTGTTGTCATTAGTATATAAAAATGGTTTCTGAATTGATGTGGTTTTCGTTGGAAAATCTTCTGGGGCAGTGGGTGAGTAATTCAATGCAATGGAACTCAATGAATCAAAACAATGCATAAGCATCAGCATCTCCATTTATGAACAAAATGTTCCTTTTGGGCTTTCTCTCATTGAAGTCGCCCGCAAAGCATCCATTGATTTCAGTGGGGTAGGATCAAGGCCATCAGATGCACAAAACGGATTAAGGAGGCATGCAGAAATTATAATCCATCTTGGTTTCAATGCAATAGTGATATTTCTCTGGATAATTTACATGCTCCCAAAGGGAAAGCCCATTAGCTATGCTTCAATTCCACTTCTTGGGCAAAGAGTCTGGAGAAAGAGGTTGGGATTTGACCAAAACAGCATGATTATGCTTCTTCAGCATTTCCCTGCCTTTTAAATCCTGTGTTCACAATTCCACCATATTGATAATAGCGCTTTGGGGCATGGAAGGTCAATTTGTTCTGTGCTTATACATGATCTTTGTTGTGTATTTGGTTGTCATGGTTTTGTTGCTATGGCAACTGAGTTCGATTATTATGGGTTAGCTCAACCGGTTTCAACCGGCTGAGGAGCTCTCTGTATATATGTAAATAAAATGGAGGTTTTGGTTAGCTGCCTGCTCTCTGGCCTCAAGTGATTGCTTCCTACACCGGCTGCCCCAAGGATATAACAATCTTGAGCTCCTAGGTGCTACCACGATACAAATAAATGATGATCAATAATAATGAAGGTGCTGTGAACCCGTGTCATCATTTACACCTTTGCAAAGTGGGTGCAAAATGCTGCTGAACGTGAATGGTTCATACCAAGTCATGTTGCACTGGTGTAAATGATTCCACTAGGTGCAAGGCACTGGAGAATCAATCCCCACATATATATATTCCTATATCTAGGCCCTGATTCTCCACAGACTTACTCCAGCTTTACACTGCTGCCATTGCATTGACTTCATGGAGTCAGTCCCGAACGGTGCATAATGGAATACACAAGAGAAGTATCAGGCCGATTGGGCTCTGAAATATGATTTATAGAAATGTGAACAGCAAACGTTCATTTTCACTCCAGTTCTGGGGCTGCTTTTATAATTAATGCCCCTGAATCAGTTTGATTTTCTTCCATCAAACACTTCTGTGCCTACATGCAAATTTTCAGCATCTGAAGCCTTTTTTTTTCTTTAGAAAAGAATACTCTGCTATCATCAGATAAAAGTCATTACATATTCAGAGCTATTCTGCTCCACTGATGATAAAACATTCTTAAGGCAAGGTGACCTTTGTGCAATAAACTTATAAATGTCAGGACTTCAGTATTGTCTTTTCTCATTACAAGTCTTACTTTTTTTTTTTTTTAAAGAGTGAAGTTTATGATCTTAAAGACCTATCAAAGCAAAGGCATTAAAGAAATCTTCATGGCATGTTATTTACATAAACAATGTTTTTGAGTTTTATATGACAAATATTCTGATTTTTCCTTTGTTTAAGCTGAAGTCTGGATTCAGGTTGGTTTTCTGGAGAAGGACCAGAAATAGACTTTTAGGTAGGGTTCCTACATCTAGGTTTATAGCCTTGGAAATCTCATATGAATTACCTATTGCAGTGACTTCCAGATGAGACAAAGGCTTCAAAGCTGCTATGCTATTTAGGGGAGTGAGCATAACTGGACCAGTTAGGGTGAGGAATTCAAAAATATTCTCCCAAGGGAAATGATGCCAGCTCCATAGCTCAAGTAATTTAAAACTATACTGCACCAGCCCTTTGAGTTTAAGTTGTAGGTAACAAACAATGAGCTAACTGGGCTTCTCTAACTATGAAAAACCTAAAGACGTCTCTTGAGATGACAAACGAATAAGATGGACTACTAAATTCAGGCAGTTGTGTGGCCTAAAAAAAGACATCATTAGGAGGACATAAGTTAGTGAAACAAACAGAAAGATGGAGAGAAGAGCAGTGTTCAGGCTTAGCTAGATCCACGGCAAACTGGGCATTACCACACCAAAAAATCAAAGGGCTGAGAAGAACAGAAGTGAAAGCAGGAAGGATGACCATCTTAAGGTTTAAGGGATACAGTGCACAATTACCAATAAACTTTCCAAGATACTTTGCATATCAGAGTGTATAAATAACAGATAGGTTTGAACTTAAGAGGGGGATGATGGTGTACATGGGAACAGGTTCATGAATATTTTTATTTTAGGGCGTTCCGTGGTTCCTAAATGATACATGAATGGCCTTGTTTTCAGAAGTGCTCTATAACCACAGCTGACTTCAGTTGTGGGCACTCCTCGCAAGTGAACTACAGTGAGTACAGTTTCAATCTAAATCTAAAGATGTTATTGTTTCCATTTATATTCCCCATGTTGGGTCATCTTTTGATCCTCTGACTCACAATAACTAACACTTTACTCCATTGATTTCAGTGGGTCCACTAGTGGAGTAAAGTAAGTTATTGGGAGTCAGAGGATCAGAATCTGACCCAACATGGGGAATATCACTGGAAATGATACCAGTCAGGTTAAGTAAGGGGGCCCTTCAAATATAGATGGGATTTTCATGAACACTCAGTCAACTACCATTGATTGCAATGATAGCAGGGTTAGGCCAACATTAAGAACTTTTGATAATTCCACCTGTAGGGAGTATCTCTAAACCAGAATGAACGTTTTAAGTGCATCCATTGCATAAGGTTTGTAGTTTGCTTTTGGGTTTTTTTGCTGCTGTTTGTGCTCTACATTAAAAACGAAACCCTTACCGTTCAGTTTTAAAGCTTCCAAAAAACTATTTGCTTTACAATAGGCCAAATTCAATATGAGTTTGGATTTTCTAGTGAATTTGGATAGCAACTTAAGCACTTATCATCAAAGAGACTGCTGTCTTGGCAATTCATGAAGTGAATGAAACGGCTTGTGAACAATGCCAAGCAACCAACGGGGAAAGCAAAATTCTGTTTAAAAAAATATATTGGGGCGCAGGGGAAATCTCGTTTACCTTCTCAGCTTTCTGGCTTACTTTGGAACCTACCATAATTTCATTTTCTTCTTAGAAACTTAACACAAACAGCTGGTGTTCTGTGTCCATTTCATAAGAAGCAGATGTCTATATCACAAAACCACCATCACAGTTGACACAGTTGTTGGCATTCACAGTAAAGAAGTCAAGAATTTATAAGGAGGGATTTTCAAAAGCACAAAGAGGACTCAGGTGCCCAAATCTCATTGATATTCAATGGTAATTGGATGCTAAATTTTACTAATTTTTAACTCCCCTCCCCAGAAGGACTATGAAGGAAACTGATCTACTTTGTCATCTTTAGAGAGAGTACCTCATGAACACGTTTGAGGCATCATGTGAGATAAACCGACATTGCTCCTGCCCGCGCTGTCCCTTGTTTTATAGATAAGTACTACAGGATACTATAGAAAGCAGTGAAGGAAGCACCATCATAAGAATGATGGACCTGTAACAGAGGTGGCACGTTGCTGCCTCAGTTTCCCCAGGTGGTCTTTCTCCCACTTCTGCTATAGATGTGGCCAATTTACTTCAGAGAGTTCAACCCCTGCTGAGGTAAGAGTCCTTTAGTTCAAATCCAAAAGAAGTATAAAACAAGAATCTTTGGCCCAGCCATGCTCAGCTTTCAGTTCCATTCCTTGCAAGCAGCCCTACCTGCAATGGGCTGTCTCAGTGTACAACAGGCTCCTACCAATTCTGCCTTGTCTATTGGTATTTGTCTGGCATAAATGTATGTCCAGACACTGCAAGTGACAACAATTCTGTCTGAAATTGTATAAATACAGGAGAAAACTGATTAACCTTAAATTGGGTGGACTTGTGACTCGGTTTCCCACCTCTACCCCCAACAAATTCCAGCCAGGTATCAGTAACAGCCTAAAGTAACAGCCTAAAGTAACAGCCTGCCAGTGGAATTGCACCAGATGTGAAGGGGGCCATATGCCTTAAAATGTTTAGAAGCACTTTTTTATGATGCAGAGTGTAGACGGCGATTCCATTCCCGGCTGAGACGTGAAGAGTGAGATGGATGATACCGTTGATGGAGAGAGAAAACGCTTCTCCCTAACATTTCTCCGAGGTGGAACGACTGCTGCGGCAGTGAATAAAGGATGAGAAAAGAGCTGATAACCCGGCTATGGAAGAAGAATTGATAGATTAATTATGTGTACATTTGCTGGTTATGTTCTCATTATCTACAGGGTATAGCTATTTTAGTGCTCTCTCACATTATACAATGCAGTGTCAGAGCCTGGCTTTAAAGCCTCTATGAACCACTCTGCCCCTTCAGAGCATCCTTATATTGGCAGGCTCTTTGGAACAGGTTGAAGTATTACAACGGGAGCTGAGGAGAATGTGCAGAGGGCCAGATTCTTATCCGTTTCCACACACATGGCAGCACCTTTCTTCAGGACTAGTCCCTCTGAAGCCAATGAGGATACAAAAGGAAGAAGGTGCCATTCACATTAAGCAAAGGAGATCAGAATTGGCTCCAAAGCGGTTTGTTTTGTGTTCCCAGTGAAATTTGCCAGTTCCTGAAACTGCTGTGCAAACGCAGAAATTCTGCAAAATATTGCACTCAAAATAAAATGAGTGGTGCAGATTTTGGAGGAGCAGGAACTGGGGAACAGAGCTGTTCTATTTCCCTAAGAGACAGATCTATTTGGGAGCAGAGAGATTTTTTCAAAGGGCATTTAGGTACCCAGTCAATTTGGAGTTGGGTGCTTAGCTCTGTATTTTTGAAAATCTTCCCCAAATTAAACTAGGCCTGGATTCTCCACTTGCTCACATTGGTTTTACAAGTTATAATTCCTTTGGCTTCAGTGGATCACTTCTTGATTTACACCTGGGTAAGCGAGAGGAAAATCAGTTTCTCACAGTTTTAGGATAACATTTACAGCTGGTGTAAATTTTTGCACTGACGTCAGGGTAGCTGCACCAACTAACACTCATCAAGAATTTGTTTCCTCCTAACTCTGTGGTAGAAATTCTGCCCTGACATATTCATACTCTACTCCCACTGAAGCTGCTGCAATAGCAGAATTGGGACTTGTGTGCCTACTTCTTGGTATCTTTCCAAAATCAATGTTTTAAATAATGAAAATAATATTCATCCTACTGCTAGCATATTTCACACAATGATAGCATCAATATTAATATAATAATCAAACTTAAATTTCAATTGCTAAGTTACCTATCATTACCAAAGGGTAACTGGGAACCACTCCATCCAGAAGAATCCAAAAATGCACCCGGCAGAGATAATGGTGTGAAAAGAAAAGACACAAAAAACCCCCAGCAGTTAAACATCACCTTTTTCAGAACTGCCATCCTCCTGTGCAGCTAAAATTGAATTCTGCTCAGACTGATTTTTTTTTTAGCACTCTGCTGCTCTTTAGTGAGACGTGAGCTACTCTTTTCTCTTTTCTGCATCCTAACCCTGGGCACCAAGAGTGCACTAAAAGCCATTTTTGGCTTTGTGGCTATTTAAATGTCCTGCCACTTTGTATTCAGAGAACATTCAATGTAGAGAAAGAGGAAGTGAATGTAACCAATAAAGTTCATTCTACTGTGTCTGTGATTTCTATAACTTTTTAAGCTCAGAATGTGAGTCGGTAAGAATTTGAATCTCAAGAGGTCAAGCAAATTATTCAGCGCAGGCGGTTTTCCTGTCAAATATTTTAACGACCACTTCACTTCTGTTGTATTTTATAACCTCTTTGTTTTAAACACTTGCAGCTGTTTACGCTTGCAAACATAAGGTATAAGGCCTAGTATGGGGGATTTTTTTTGTTTTGTTTTGTTTTTTAACTCCAGATTTTGAGCTACAATCTTACCTGATGTAAACTGACTTCATTTAATTGAAGTCACATTTCATCACTCAGTGCAGGCAGATGGAATCATTTGAACCATGTTGCTTTCTACCATCTGAGGATCTGACCCTTTGAGAGTTTTGCATTCTGTAAAAATTAAAATGCTAGCAGATCCTAATTCACATTGATGCTGCTGACATGCTCAAAACATTCCTGAAATACTGCACCTAAGTAAAATGCATTTGGATTTTTAAAATTTCAGTGAGAAGTAACTTTTTTTAGAGACTGTTTTTAAGACTAAGCTATTGACGTTTTCTTTGCCTCCGTGACCTAACCTAATAATGCCTCTAGCTAATCCTTTAGTTCAAATATAGACCACCATGTTATTTCAAACACAGGACCTAATTGTGCACCACTGAAATCAATGACAATTTTGCTATTGGTTTGAATGGGAGCAGGATTGGAAACCTTGTTGCCGTTGGGCACACGTATGTTAGGCTGTGATGGGGTGCTCACCCCACACAGGATTAGAAGGGGTTAAGGCGGCGTGGTAGGCCAATTGACTGCCCAGGATGCACCTGGAGGAGTAGCCAGGGAGCAGAGAGTTGATTAAAGGAGGCTCAGCTGGGCAGGAATAGGGGAGTCTATAAAGCCCAAGAGCTGAAAACAGACAGGGCTACTGGGGAAAAAGGCAGTCGGTCAGTTGGAGGAGGGAGTTGTTTTGGAGCTGTTACTTCCAGACAGGGAGACCAGGACAAGTAGAAAGTAGTCCAGAGAAGGAGCAGTGAGAGCTGAGAGGGGAGAGCCCAGAACTGCTGAGCTGAGGGTCCCTGGACTGGCACCTGGAGTAGAGGATCCTGGAGTAGAGGGTGGGCCCGGGTTCCCCTACTGGCCACTGGGGAAGTGGCATCATCAGAGCAGAACAGGAGAAGACTTCCTGGGACTGTTTGCATAGAAACACTTTGGGTAACCGCAAAAGGGGAAAATACAGATGGTGTCCCAGACAGGGCTGAGGCATGAAGAGGACGCTGCTGTTCCTTCAGTGGGGCAGGTCCACAGGGTGAGAGGATGATGGGAGAGGCACCAGATGAAGAGGGTACACCAACTGGAAGAGCTAATCCTTGGGATGGCCAGCAGGAGGTGCCACTGCAGTGAGTGGACCTCCATGACAACAGCATAATTAGCAATGGGCCCAACTTCAACCCTTCTTGAATATCAGGATATCACAGTTCAGATTAGATCATTTTCTGAATGGACCCCCCTTTCCCCAGGTCACTGGCCTCCAACCTTGACCTTCCTCTGAGATGGAATCATGTGATCCTCCCACTCCTAGAAGGAGTCACAGACTACAGACCCTGTGTGCTGACAGTCAGTCATTATCAGGCCTGATTTCCATCATGGTAATAACCATCAACAGGAAAAGGCAGAGCACAGAATCCCAAAGTCAGTGGCAAATATCTCTTTAGTGGCGTATGTACTAGTGAAAAGAGACAGATACAATTGAAGTTCACTTGCTGGAATAAGCTCACCTAACTCTACTGGCAGAGTTTTATATGGCCATCTAAACTAAGAGCTAGTCTATGCTCTGGTCTTACGCAGCCATGTAAGGAGTAAGGGGAAGAAAGGCATCCACTGACCCTCCCTCCCCCCTTTTTGGCTTAGACAACATGCCTGGACATCAGTGGAGCTACACTGCTTTATACCCAGAGGAGGATCAGTCCCATTGGCTAGCCATCGGGTCAGATTCTGCCACCCTTGCTCACTCGGAGTAGTACCTGACTTTGCAGGTCCCTTTGGGGAAAAAAATGGAACAAGCGGTGGAGTAAAAGACCACTCAGTGTTCGGAGAGGTAGCAAGATCCTGGCAATAACAAGAGAGTCCTTGCCCTGAATCTACTGAAAAGTGAATTTCAAATCCTTTCACTAGTAATAGTTGACAGAGGTGCGAGTGACACGGGTAGGGAATTTTTCAACATTAAACTCCATGATTTTTTCCTTCCAACACTGTCCCTTTAAAAACAAGTGCACTCAATACTAAGGTTAAAGGCTTGTGATTAGAATGTACTGCGCTGGGTGAGAGCTGAGACAATGTGTAATCTAAAAACTGGCAGATGTTGTGGTTTGTCAGACACTCAATTTGGTTTTGGTTTGTTAAATCACATCTCTGCTCTTCCTGTTTATGCTTCACCATTAAACGACAGGCCCAGGGTGGCTAAAATCAATAGTTTGAAGCTAATCACGTTCACAGAGTATCCGTAATCAAATGGAAAACTGACAGAATGTGGCGAACACATGAACTCTGGGAAAACCAAACAAAAAGGGAACCCTGGACAGAGACTATCCTGTACAAATCATAATATCAGGCAACTTCAATTGCTTCATTTTTTACTGGCCGGGTTATTTTTGGAAAGATACCCTGCTAGGCATAACAGCTGGACCTACAGTTTTTAGAGCACATCTAATTACAGGGTTGTTTTGACACATCATTTGCTTGGTTTCGGCATTAACAAAAGACTAAAAGTATCCCTAGGATGCTGGCATTTTGTGAATTTGCATTGTCTTTTTGAATATTATAGCATTTTGAATATTTGAACATTGCTTTTTGAATATTATAGCATTTAGGCCTCTGAATTGTTCTAATTTTCCCCCTTTTCTGGTTTTATTGTCTTCACAGTTCCAGCTTCTAGTTCTGAAATGCAACAGACATATGCCATAATAAAATATCCATCAATACACTCTTATATGTAGTGAAAAGATGCCAACATTACATAGCTGAATTAGCACACTCATTATCTATAAAATTTTCAGATTGCTGAAACTTTTTCAAGCAACAGCATCTTTCCTTTTCTGCGCCGCACCTAAATAAACAGAATTTCCTATAGTCTCTTTTCCATTCAAAGTACATGAATGCCTTTACCATAATTATATTATATGTGATACTAGCACTGATTGTAAGGCTAAACAAAATAGCCATTATAGGACAGATCATCAGCTGGTGTAAATCCAGTAGCTTCAGTAACTCCCACAATGCATGGTTCAACTTTAAACAAGTGAATCAAATAACCAAATGTGGGCCAGAGGGACACATAGGCTACGTCTACACTACCCGCCGTATCGGCGGGTAGCGATCGATTTTTCAGGGATCGATATATCGCGTCTCATCTAGACGCGATATATCGATCCCCGAACGCGCTTCTATCGATTCCGGAACTCCACCGCCGCGAACGGCGGTGGCGGCGTCGACATGGAGAGCCCCGGACATCAATCTCGCGCCGTGAGGACGGGTAAGTTATCGATATAAGATACTTCGACTTCAGCTACGTTATTCACGTAGCTGAAGTTGCGTATCTTATATCGATTTTTCCCCTTAGTGTAGACCAGCCCTTAGGCATCCCGTGATCTTTCGAAAAGACCCACGGAATCTTTAGCTTCCCCCAATTGTCAGGTGTGGTCCAAACGCTCAATAATTTAGTATCCTGGCATACACTGTATCTGCTTTGTACTACAGCTCTAGTGAAAATGAACCCTAGCCCTAGTTCAGCGGGGCCTTAATATAAGGCAGAGAACTAAAGTAGAGGCTCCTCTATCACTCCTCTCACAGCTGCTATCATAGGAGGCTTGACCTGAGAAAAGGGGGTACGAACTGCTTTGGACAGGTGAGGCAAGTCAGAGCAGATCTCAGCTGGTTGGGTACAAAGAAAGGCCACCTGGATCAGTGGAACAGAAGGATGTCTTAAAACCACCATTTCACACATACCCCATTCCCTGGTTATATCTGGGCCCTTATCGCTGGTGTAACAACCACAACCACTGTCTTCATGGGAATTCCATGTGCAACTACAAAGGGCTTAGCCACATGTCCCAGGAAAAGGCTTCCTTGCCCTGAGTAAACTAGCGATGGTCAGATTGGAAAGAGGGGTCATAACCTGAATGTTGCTACAACTGTGAAAGGGAAAAAATCTGCTGTAGAAGCTGCTTAACAGGAGAGTAACTGTATTTAAGGTGAAGCAGTTCAGTGAATCTTTCCCATGTTCTTTGATGTAGCTGCTGGTTCTCTGCATAAAGCATTATCTTAAGAAGCCTACTTGTCGCAGAAATAAAGTTATTTGGTAGGGGATACAGAAGTAGATGCTGGGGAAGAATATCTGAGCCAGCTGGTACACTGGAAAAAAAAAAGAGGTTATTCATTATCATTTCTCCTCCTGGCTGCCAGCTAAGCAATGGAAGGAACATTTCCTCTGGGATTCCCCGTCTGGCATGCACATCCTTTATAGGATATGTTCCAAACAATCGACCAGTGAATGGAAGCAAACAATAAAATTCACTAGATAACTGCAACTACATTAATTGTGTAATTAGATAGGTTGGTATCAGGGTTGGTTTTATATGGAGAGTTGTGTTAGGCTGAAAAAAAAATAACACTATTGGAAGCTATGACGACATCAGGGTTAGTTATTTTTCTGATCATTCTTGTTCGGTCTTTTCTGGTTTCTGCTACCACTATCAGGTCTCTAATTTTAGTTCTGTTTTTAGCTCCTCATGGAGCCTTTCCATAACAATCACATGGCCACTAAGGGTACCTCTACACTACCTGCTGGATCGGCACGCAACGATCAATCCAGCAGGGATCAACTTATCGCGTCTAGTCTAGATGCCATAAATTGACCCGCAAGCGCTCTCCCATCAACTCCTGTACTCCAGCGCCATGAGAGGCACAGGCATGAGAGTTGATGGGGGAGCGGCAGCTGTCAACTCACCGTGGTGAAGACACCATGGTAAGTCGATCTAAGTAAGTTGACTTCAGTTACGTTATTCACGTAGCTGAAGTTACATAATTTAGATCAATCCCCCCTTTCCCCCCAGAGTAGACCAGGGCTCAGACAGATTTGACAAGCCTTTACCCTGTGTAGCTGGAATTTTCTGCTTGCTTAACCTGTCAGACTGCCCATGCTTTCCTTCTTGTATCTTTAATTAGCTCACTTAATTATTGTTACCAACAGTGGCCTAGTCTGCTCTATTCTCTTCTTTTATATTGATACATCATCCATTGTGACTACAAATTTGTGCTAGTACATCTGTCTCTGTTACCTTGTCCTCCAATCACCAGGCTGTTTGTTCCCCCAGGGCTTGGTACTGCAAGGTGATGAGCGTTCTGGCTATGGGGCTACTTAAATGCTTACATTTAAATATGCGCTGAAGTTCTTTGACTGGATCAGGCCCAGAGTTTAGCACTTTCCAGGATCAAGCTGCTGTTGCATATTGTCTAATTGCTAAATTGTGAGCTCTCTGGGGACAGTGACTGTCGTGTTATTTGTTTGTACAGCTCCTAGTACGGTAGGGCCCTGGGCCCTGTTTGGTGTCCTTTGACTCTACTATAGTACTACTATTAAATATTATTAGTAAACCACACAGGCCTTTCCTGCATTGACCTAGCATAGGCTGTGCTGATTAGCAATCTCTGTAGTTTTCACTCAGTTTTACAGCCACTTAAAAAACAAATGAAATCATGTTTAATTCCCTTCTCTCTCTCCTGCCATTGTGTAGTTTATTAGCTTTATGGGCAGCTATCAATTTAGTGGGGATTATTTTGTGCTAATCATTAACAGACTCTTGTACTCTACTTTGCATATGATATCTTACTAGGTTTGGGTTTTTTTATTTAAACTTCATGTATATATTTGGATGATAGGTCCTTTTCTATTGGTAAGGAGAGTGAGAGATGCCTAAGTCAGAAATTGTGCCCAATGGTATATACAAATGTGCAAGTAAATTATGACCACTGTAGCCTCATCTTTTTTGCAGACTTGTTAAATCTGTTCTTCCTTTGATGAATCCATGCGGACTGTGCTTAATTACATCATAACTTTCTAAGCGCTCCCCTATCCTTCTCTGATTTAGTGTACTGCGCTGAACTGCCACCAGGGAACCCAAGCTTGAAGGGCTATTTAGTTCTCTGGGTCTTGGTTAGGTTCTTTCTTTACTCATATGATAACCTATTGCATCTGTTCTAACATTTCTTCTTCCTCTTGTAGAAGATGTAAGTAGTAAAGCTAGTTAAACTGGGAAAATATATTGCGGAAATTTAGTTGAAAATTTTCCTGGGTTTGTTTCAGATTTGGAATTTCAAAATTTCATCCACATTACAAAATTAAAAAAATGCCACCTGCTATAGTAAGTATCATTTGTTTTACTCCATATAAGCTGGACAGTATTCATTTAAGGCTTGATCTTGCAACGCTGAAGTCAATGGGAGTTTTGCTATTGAATTCAATTAGAACAAGAGGATACCTTAGGGCATGATTGTGGCTACAGGGCTCTTTTGGGCCACACAAGAAATAAGGAGGCTCAAGGCACTCCTTTTCTCACCACACGTCTCTCCTGCATCACTGATTTTTTTGGATAGCACCATGGGGCAGATACTTTCCCCTCCCTGCAAGGATGGTGTGAGAAGGGGGAGGAATGGGTGGGACATTGGCTCTGCTGCCCAACCCCAAAATGGTAGTCAACACAGCTGAGCCGGCAAGGAGGCAGGAGCAATCTGGTACTAGTATGGACCAAGAGCAGATTACTTCCCCCTGGACCAGAGGAACGAGGGGAAGAATTGTGACTCTCATTCCCTAAACACTGGGCTGCTCTTGTGGGGGCACAAATATGTGCTGCCACTTACTCAGGGTGAGACATGGTCTGAGTCCTACCCCTTATTATTAATAATATTTGCTTTGCCTTTTCTCTTTGCTGATCTTTCTTGTTCCATACATATTTCTTTTCATTTCTTATTTCACCTCCCATGGAATCACTCCTTCATTCTCCTTTTGCTTACCTTTTTTATTTGCTTTACCTTTCTGTAATGATTTACCAGCTTCCTTTGTGTCCTATGGTCCATTGAAATATTCTGCAAAGGCTAGTGCAATGAAGCACAGCTGCACGATCTCCTTCCGGTGATGAAAACAGGCAGTCCTTGGGCTTACGACACAATTGGTTCCTGAAAATTGCATCTTAAGTCAAAATGTAGTAACTCAATTTTCGCATAGGAACAACATCAGATCAAGCGTTGTAAAGTCAAAACCGATGTCAGAAAGTCGAAACAGGATGTCAATTTATAAATGTTATAAGTGCCATTTGTTGTAATTCGAACGTCGTAAAGTCGAGGACTGCCTGTAAAGGTGAAAACTGAATGCCTTTCTGGAAGATATGCTTTCATTAGACACGAGTTGCTGAGAGTTATACAGGAAGTCCGACTAGATGATCTAATGGTTCCTCCTTGCCTTAAAATCTAGGAATCTATTGGAATCAGGTTGCAAAAATGGTACAGTTCTTCTAACAGTTCTAACATTTCTCTTCATTTACCCATCGGCTGTGAAATTGGAGGGTATCCTCACAAAAAAAAGGCCCCAGTGCTAACAGCAAGAAGTAAGCCAGATCTGTGACATATAAGGGTCAATGACTGTGAAGTGTCATACGCACCATGACAGATAACAATGAGGCAGCACCTCTTTTGGAATTTCAGATATTTTGGAAAGGACATGTATGAAAAAAACCTGTTTAAGCCTTTGCTTCTCAGGGCCATTCAGAAAACATGTTCCTCCTATGTGGCTTGACATACTTAACACAACCCAATGTTCCAGTCACTTGAATGGACTTCAAAATGCTATTGCTATGTGTTCTTTAGCACTAGACTGTATGTATAGTCCTTACTAGAGGTCTAAATATGTATTTTTCTTTACTTGTTCTATTTATTTATTTATTATTCATATTACAACCAAGATCGGGGTCCTGGTGTGCTAAGCACTGTACAAACTCATTGTGAAATGGAGTCCTTACCCTGTAGAATTTACAGTCTAAATAGACAGGACAGACAAAGGGTAGAAGAAAGAAATTACTATTATCTGAGCCTTACACATAGGGAACTAAGGCACGGACAGATCATGTGACACTCCCAAGGTCCCATGGGAAGTCTGCAGGAGAACCAAGAAATTAAATCCAGATCTCCTGAGTCCCAGCTCAGTGCCTTTATCGTAAAACTATCCTTCCTTCTTCACATTTGGGTAATTAGCCAAAATAAAATAAAACCTGTAAAAAGTTCTATATGTTATTTGTAATGAATAACATTAGGAAGTATATATTTATTAATTCTGTAATGTTAATTGGTTCATCTGACCACAGAATTAAGAGGTTTAATAAGCGCTGCATCTAAGAAAGAGTTAATTCAGCTGGAATTGCGTGATTTTTGAAAGGACTGTATTATATCGTATTTATTCAGGCAGCTGGCAGATTCTGCTCTCAGCTACACCTGTGGAAATTAGGAGTAACTCTACAGAGGTCAGTGGCATTTCTCTGGATTTACAATGGAGTAACTAAGAGTAGAACCTGACCTATTGCCCCTGCTCTCATCAGTAGACAGAGCGGAATGTGTCACATTTTCAAGTACAACAGAATACAGTATCTTCTTGTATTATCTGACATGAGATGCTATCCCTCCTGCAGGGTGAGACGTTTAACTCGCAGCTCTCAACGTGATTGTTGTTAATCCTTTGATCACTATGTTTGTCTTGCAATGATAAATAATGATAAAGGGAGTTGACGTGTTCAATTTGCAACCAGCATGGATTAAGCTGAGGTGAATTTCTTTAAGCCCAAAGCATTGATTTGTGAAACAAGGTCTCATGGTGCACTATGATAAAAGGAAAAAAATCCTAATTCTCTCCCCCAGTCCTGATTTAATCCTTCAGATTCTATTGCCCCGATTCCCCCATGCAGCGGGGCTGCCTTATGGTTCTCAACTGGTGAATAGCAGCCCTAAAAGTGACAGGTCCATCCACTGGAGGATTCTTCCAGAGAACCAAAATCCCTTAGTGGCATAAAGCCACTATAGGGACTCCTATATTACCTCTCTTCCTGACTGCTGACCTTCATGGGTGTGGCTGTGGGAAAGTGGGTGTGGCCATGGCCCAATTATGCATAACTGGTCATGTCTGCTGTAAAATATCCCAAGGACCAACATGAACTCAAGTAATTTAGAGCAGTCTTCAGGCTGCTCTGATGAATGCCAGATGACCCTGGGATTGTGGAAATGCACTGATGGTTGAAATCCACCTTTAGAAGCATTAGAATTGCCATACTGGATCAGACCGATGGTCCATATACTCCAGTATTCTGTGTGCAATAATGGCTAATACTAGTGTATATTACAGGAAGATACAAGAAACCCTGCAGTAGGTAGCTGTGGCATAATCTTCCTAGTTCCCTTTACTGTGAGGTTGGCTTCTGCCCTGAAGCATGGGGATTTATCATCTTTCCAAAACTTTTAGGACCTGATTCTTATTTATACTGAGCTTGCTTTAAACCACTCTCACAGTGGAAGAGGGTCTTAAAGTAGGTGTAATTATAATTTATGCCCATTTTGAAGATCCTTTATGCCTCCAGAACAGTGCAAAGTGGCATGTGTATAAAAGAGAATCCGGCCCTTATTTTTTAAGCCTCACTATAACAAATCTGGATGTTCTTATGGGGACTGCTACAGCTGACATGTCATAATATGACAGAATGTAATTGAAAGATAATATTTTTTATTTTAAAAATCGAGGACAGTTGCTGCTTAGTACTGATTGAAACACACTTCCTTTGCTCGACCAAGTTTCTCCTGTTTTTTATTGTAATGAAACAGTTTGACACTTCGTTTAAAAATAAAAGTTTTGATGAAAAACGTCCCATCCACTTGACTTAGGAACCTAACTCTCATTTTCAAAAGTGACTTAGGCACTTAAAAGCCTAAGTTTAATTGAAAGTCAAATCTCTCGCTGTCCTCTTTTACAATCAAATCATGGTAACCTATGACACATCTGTCTTGCAGTCATCTTCTGGTCTTAGTTTTGGAGTGAGCTGGACGCTAAATGCAGTTCTGTTTTGTTTGCTACATTGCTTTTCAGGAAATAAAGTATTTGTGAATAAATCTCATGAAATGATGCCTAATTAATAGTAAGCCATGTATTTGTTGGCCATTAATTTTTTCTCGTGCTAAAAGTAGCTAATGACAAGTTCAACAGGTTCCATTTGCACAGATATAATGGCATTGAAAGGCCATTGTCAATTGATTTGGTTGCTTTGGTTTAAGATGCTGAACTTGTGAATTGCATGCTTCTCTGGGCACCCAAAGTGTGCAGAGACAGTGCTCTCAGCAAAGTCATCTCTGTGTGCTGAGCCAAGGTAATTCATTTCCCATGAAATCATGACAGTTTATCCTCTGTTGTCTCTAAAAATATGCCTGGGCCAGAGCCTCAGCTGGTGTAAATTAGCATCGCTCCATCAATTTCAATGGGGCTATGTAGCTTCACACCAACTAAGAATATATTCATAGATTCCAAGGGCAGAAGGAATCATTGTGATCATCTAGTCTGCCCTCTTGTTTACCCCACGCTGTAGAACTTCCCCAAATCTGGGCATATTATGGCAAATTTCCTTTTCTGATAATTTAAGAGCTATGCAATATCAAGCAGAGAAACAACAACATCCTATTATATATTACTGAGTTCTTTCTAATTTATTGGCAAAACAATTGCTTTTTGGCCAGGGATTTCAAAGGAACTAAGAGTTAGGCACCCAACTCCCATTGTGATTAATTCTCATAGGCTCCTTTGAAAAAACCTTAGCTTAGTTCATTTATTTGAAATGATGCCTAGAGCTTAGAAGAAGGGAGTACAGAGTTTCATTTGCTCCATGCTCTGCACTGCCACTGACTGTGTGCACTGGGGCCAATTTCCATCACTGCTTATTCCACATCTGTAAAATGGGTGCATTTTTACCTCTGTTCCTGGAACCTTGTCTCCAAAGGTTTCTTCGCTGCATTTCTAAAAATGTTTTTCCATTTATTTGGATGTGATACAAAGAGTCTACTCTATTCATTATTAACTGGAGTTATCCGTATCTCGGGGAGAATGATACTCCCTAGGTGTTTGCATCCATGTTGCATATTGCAGTACGGGGGTCTACACTTCAGCTCAATCATCTTGTTTGTCTGCCATTGTCTGGTGTAATTCAGATTTGTATGTGGAATAAGGAAATAATAATTACATTTATATAGCTCCTTTCATCCTGAAAGATCCCAAACCACCTTATAAACCCTGTACAGTAAACAGAGAAGTGGTTCAGCCGTCTGCTCAGGTCCATAGATTTACTCTAGAAGTCCAGCATCACAGTCCCCTGTACAGCATCATTCTGAGTCACGGCTGGTCAGGACTTTTCCAATGATTTTTTTCCATTAGAAGATGCCAGTTCATCAAAATTGAAATCGTTCATGGGAAAAGGCCAGCTTTGATGAACTTTTCATTTTGGGAAAAGAAACATTTTTTAATATGGAAAAAATCCTTTTTTTTTTTCCATTTGCAAAAGGTTGAAATAGAAACAGTGTTATGAAATTTTAGAAATGAAGCGTTTCAGTTGTCTCAAACTGATTTTTTTTTTAATGATCAGTTTGTGAAAACTTTTAAAATTTTGACTTTTCATCTCAATTTGGGCTGGGACAATTTTCAAATTCTCAAAATCATTTCAACCTAGCTCCACCCTCAATATTCTGAAAACAGTTTGGTTTAATGACTGGAAGAAAAGTGTTGATGTTCATTTCCCTAATCAAATAATTACCCTTTAAGTTTCTTATTTGAATACCATTTAAATTAGCATTAAAACTCCTAATGAAGTCCAGGGACTTTCTACTCCTTACTCTCACTTCTCTTGGGAGAATCCTAGGGCCAGGGTAAGCATCCCTAGGCTGACCCACTTTCGAAACCCTGGCATAGGAGGTTGGGGAGAGAACTATCAGGATAGAAGAGGGAGTAACAGTGTTGCTCAGCACTATGGAGATTTGGGGCTGCAGTGCCCCTGGGGAGGCTACTACCAAAAATGTTCTAACTTACACCAGAGAATGACTTTGCCCAGCATCCAGGTGGTGCAAAAGTCACATTTACTTCCCCTCCCCTTTGAGCTGCGACTTCTGTGCTGCATTTCTCAGGAGACAAAGCACAGAATCTGGCCAAAGGGCTTTAACATATTCATCGACTTAAAAGCAAATGCAAATTGACTTGTGTGGGATTTTTGCCTGATTGATGACACTAGTAATTGACCTAGAACTACATGGAAACTTGATGAAGGTCTCTTCCGACCTCTGTCACAACAATTTTCACTTTAAACTAGATGGCCACCCCCCAGGAGCAGTCCCAAGTGTGCAAGCTGTAATGATGGACTTTATTTTTCAAATTCATAGCCTCACAGTTCCTTCCTGGTCAGAAGTGTCTCTCAATCTTTTGAATGTTCAGACCACTTACTGAGCCAAAATGGCTACACATTCTTTTAACCGATGTTATTACCTACTAGCTAATCCACTGATATTTGGATTGTGCCAATTCCCTTTTCAAACAATTAGACTTCTACCCCTTCACTACTGCTTTTGTTAATGAGTGGTCTTCAGAAAGCTAGTGTTCACAAGAGCTCCAGAGAGGTCTTTATACCCACGTTGAGAATGAGGCAGTCTTAAAGAGTGTTCCATGTGTGGTTTGCATGTGACCACTAATGGTTACCTTGCAAACCAAAGCCATCTACTCAGTAAGAGGTAGATTTTGCATAAGGCACAAATTGCAGTGAGGTATCCAATTCCCATTGACTTCTTGTGAGATTGGGGCAACGTAACTGCCTTTCGTGCCTTTTTAAAACTCACCTTTAAAACAGCGATAATGTTATGGTAACTGATAGTGAGAATGGGTTTTGTAACAGTCTGGAGTTTTGACATGTCTTCTGAGTGCATTAAGACTCAGTTAAGGGTAAATTATCCTGGGTAAATTACTCTGGTTACTGTCTCCATTATTTGGCCTTAATCCTGCCTTGATACCTTAGGCTAGACTATAAAAATATTCTATTCCAAGTAATTGTGCTTTTTTTTCTTCTTGAAGGGAGCTTTAATCTTTATTGCGAATGCAATTTCTTTAGCTAGTCTCCGTTTCTCTCCTTCTCTCAAACTATTGCATTTTTCACAGCTCCGGTTTATCTGCAGCTATTTATTGTTCTTCTGAAAGGAACCAGGAATCATGCCTGAATGATCTGCTTGATTTTTATCTCACTGATAAGGCAGCAGCACAGGGACAGGCTCCTATCATTCGGATTTTTTCCTTTTATACAACAGAGATAAATTAATTACTGGGCTTTCCCTGATGTGCTGATTCCTTGCCTGCAAATGTTCACATAAAAGATCAATGACAACAAGATTCTCATTATGGTTTGATGAATTTGCCTTTTCACTTCAATTACAAGATAGTCTATGTTAGGGTCAGCCATTTTGTTTAGGCCCAACCACTGTAAGGTTCCTCCCTTCATCTATTTTGTCAAGTCTAATATCTGCTGTCAAGCAACAGTAACTGTGCAATCCATAATTTTAGATTGTGCCATTAGCATTTGTCATTTATCTGAAATAGCAGTGTTCTCTGTTTGGTTTGACACAGGAAAATACATTTCCATGACAGCATCTTCCTGGTTTACCTCAGTGTAACACATTTCCGAGACTGAGTTTGTCTTGGGCACTGAATGCAGAGCATATCCATTGTGTGAAAACAGCAGAGAGAGCTTAAAACTCAGCACAAATTGCACCCTACCCATTAACATACCTTATAAGTTGACATGTTTGCAATTTTTAGGTGGAAAACTTTTCCTTCTGAAGTACAGGGTTTAATCAAAAATGATTTTTTTCACTGGAAAAAAGTAATTTTTTGGTAAAAATTCAGTATGGGGAAATTTCAAAATAGGCGTTTCATTTAATTAATTTATTTTTGAAAACTGAACTGAATATTTCAATTTGAATTTAATAAAATGAAAATGTTTATTTCAATTTACTTATAAATTTTCTTTCAAAAAATCATATATTTTTTGTTTCAATATTTTTGCGGGGAGGTGGAGGGGGAATGTTCTTTCATCAGCTCTTCCTATTATATCAGAAAAGCATTGAGCTTATAAAGCGTTTATAGAATGATCTTAGTGCTTGGGAGCAGGAGTCATTTAACTAGTCTCTGCCTCAGTTTCTTTATATGTGAAATGACCAGAATGACTCTTGCTTATCCCATAGTCAGGGACTATGGGAGGATTAATTGTTATAGTTATGAATATTTTATTATTATACTACAGTAGCTGTATGTGACAACAGCACCCTAGTGTGCTAGACACAGTTCATATACATCATAAAAGATAACCCCTGCCCCCAAGAACTTAGTCTAAATAGACAAGACATGCAAAGGGTGATGGGAGGGAAAACAGGCACAGAGAAGTGAAGTGACCTGTCCAGGTCACACAGCAGGTTAGTGGCAGATCTGCTCCTAGAAGCCAGATCTCCAAAGACCCAGTCTGGTATCTGATCTGTTGGCCCAGACCTTTAGCTGGTATAAAGCAACGTAGCTCCATTGGTTTCAAAGACCTGGCCCTATATATCTGTTCAATTCTTCTCTAACAGCCATTTGGTTTGTAGAAAGTTGAAAGTAGTACTAAAACCATGATGTTTGGTAAAGCTAACAAAATAAAGGGAAGTGGTGCAAAAGTATGCCAAGTTTTTTGAATGAAATAATTGTGTCTTTCATTGGACTTAAGTTTGGGGTAGTGGCCCCACATCTTTACTGTTCGAATTAGAAAAGTGTCAATCAATGACATTAATTGAGAGACATCTTGTAATGTATTCCATGAGAGTGAGGATCTTACTCTATAAGAGGTCCCATTGTTTTCAATGAAGCTACCCAGTGTAAGGTAATAGTCAATGTGAGCAAGGATATCAAATTTTGGCTCTGAAAGAATTGTGTGACACAAAGCTGCGATGAAATAAACAAAATGCCCCCCAAAAAATCCAAGGCATAAGGACTGCCATTCCTAATAACATTATCAGGCTTTCATCACAATGAAAGTGAGGACAAGTTCTGGAGATGGTCTCATCTGTGCATCATAGCGATGTCAAAGGGAGGGAAGAATTCATACTTTCTGCCTATTATTTTAAGCATCTCCTAGGCTTAAGGAAGTGTGAGATAATTACAACCCAGAGCAAGACAACAGGTTTTCATCTTGAAATGGGTCTGGGGAATGCAAAAGGATTTCTGGGTTAGGAAGGGTACCTGCTATCTGTAGGTATGCTGTGTTCTGTGGGTGACAGGTGTGCTGTAGCCATGTTAACTGGAGGACTAAAGCATGTTCACAGAGGGGTTGTTTCCATGGTGTTGGGGGTGTCTCTAAAATAACCAGGCACACAGGAATATTGTAGTAATGTGGTCAAGATAGGGTTAACTGGGTTACCCAGAGTATTATGGGATGGAGACATGCTTCAACCTTCCTATTTAGTCAGCGGGAGTTCTCCTCTTCCTCATCTCCGCTCTGTTGGGGTACAGTTAACTAAAGCAGAAAGTTCCCAGCCTGCAGTTCTGTGAGTAGATTTATTTTTGTTGTACTGACCAGTCCTGTTACTGGTATGGAAACAAACACTTAAAAACCACACCCTTCTGCTGCATCTTCACAAGGCTTATGTGAAATGTATACAAATGAATGGAACCTTTTAAGTCTGCACAGTTGGGCTGTAGATTTCAAGGCTTTCTCACTGGATTTCCACTTCAGGTTACATCTGGAAATATGTGGGTATTCACCCACGAAAGCTCATGCTGCAAAACGTCTGTTAGTCTATAAGGTGCCACAGGATTCTTTGCTGCTTCTACAGAACCAGACTAACACGGCTACCCCTCTGATACATCTAATGGGGTGTCTCAGCAGAAATACAAAGGCAAGCACAAAAATGACAACAGAAAGTTAGCCAAGCATTTCAGACCCTCACCAAAGGTTTGAAGTTGGTTCTTCTATAAATGGGAGAAATGGGCCTGAACCAAAAACCCTAGGGATTTTCAAAGACTCTTTGGATTTCCAGTTCCCATAACATTAACCAGACACCTTTGAAAATTTCACCTAATGGGTGCCAACTCCCTAACATTGGGTTGTTCACATTTTAAAGCCACTTTAAATATCATTTCTGAATTTCATTCAGACCCATCTGTAACAGGATGGCCTGTCCCTTTAAGGGCCTGATTATCAGATCCAGCTGGGAAGGGGTCAAGTGATCCCTGTCAAAAAGGGCTGAGAGAGCTCATTGAATAGGGAATGGCTGGCTGAACAGTGAAAGGTCTCTGGGTTCCTGCAGCCTGCGTTGGTCAGGGGGACAGTTTTGTTTTGTGTTACTTTGTGAAGTTTTTTTGTTTAAATTAATACACTAGGCCCTGAGGAAGGGGCCTAAAAGAGACTTGGGGGTGATGTTAGACCTTCCTGAGCTAGGGGAGACAGGCCCAGCAGCCTTATATCATCCATAATAACTGAGTACAGTGGTTGAGTGGTCAAGGCACTTGACTACAATCCTGAAGGTTGTGGGGTTTTGTCTGTCTTGGTTTTACAGTGAAAGGCCGCCTTTAGTTCACCCAGTTGCAAAATGATCCATTGGATTAGGGCAGATGAAGTTGGTCAGATGTGGTGCTGCCCATGTGTACTATTGGCTATGAAACGGACGTGACTTAACAGCATCAACCCAATGAGCCACTGGCTTGGGGGAGCTTGGACTTCTTATTTGCTCTCAATGTTTCACTGTTAAAAAGGAAAGTTAAGGCACTGAGCTATGACTCAGAAGATTGCGTTCTTTGCTCATTCCACAGGCTTCTTGTGGGACTTTGGGTACACCGCATAATCTCTCTGCACTTCATCTGTAATGGGGTCTTGTCCATTTCTGTGTGGGAGCACTCTTTCTATAGTATGCATGAAATCCCAGCCCTATTGACATCAATGGGGACAAAATTCCAGCTCCTCGGTTGGCGTAAGTCATCATCATTCTATTGACTTCAATGGAGTTGTTTTGATTTACACTAGCTAAGGATCTGGCCCCAGGTGTCTATTCAGTGCCAAACACAAGGTCCAGATCTCAGCTGGCCTTTAGATTCTACTCGAATGTTACCAGTGATTAGTGAGACTGCTTTCCAGCTATCATATAGATAAGGCTGGCACATGAAAGTGGGATCGAAAGAAAATACATATATATAATGAGGCCAAAGATACTAGACAGCAACACTTCAAACAGACTTACTGATGTAAAGCTTCACTAAGCAATCTGAGAAGCCTTTTGCTGTAAAAGCTCTGCTCTTGATAGACATTAAAGTACTACCGTAGAGCTTTTATTTACAAATGACAATCTCCTTATGCTTAGAGCTAATGTTGATGCCTTTACAATAGAATTGTGTGGGTGGTTTAGTGGCCTAAACATTCGTTTTGAAACCTCTTGACTTTCTGCAACTGCAGAGTCAACACAGCCCTTCATCCATCTGAGCTAGATAAATCACCTCCCCTGTGGTAACTCTGTGGGGATCTTTTGTATGAAACATTAAAAATGAAGGTTCGATCCCCAGTGCATGAAAAAGTAAAGATTCTATGATGATAGGGATGTTCCCTTGTGGTTTTGGCTAAAAATTCCCCTACACCATCCTCCCACTTTTGTACAGCAAACCGGTTAGTTAAAGTCGGTGGAGCTGGATTTTGTTCATTCTGTCTGTGTACATGCTAGCTTATAAAGTGCTTTGGGCTTCTCTTAGGTGTATACTGCATCATGAATACATAGAAAATATGATTATGGGCCATATTTACTTTTGTGGCTCCCCAACCCTTGGGGTGGCCACAGGGAAGGTCAGCTGCCAATGCAACTTAGAGCAGCCTTAGGCTGCTCTACCTTATGCCTGGCTGCAACAGTTCTGAAAGACTGTTCTGGTGGCCAGGGATCTCCCGAGCACAGCAACATTGTGTCCCTTCTCCTTCAGCCCTAGCCCCAACACGGCCACTATAGCAGAGAGGAATGATAACCTAGTGGTTAGATTGCTAGCTAGGACTAGGGAGAACTGCCTTAGATTCTCTACTCTGTCATAGAGTTCTTGTGAGACTGGGCAAAAGCCTCTGTTACTCATTCGTACAAGGGGGATAACAAGCCTTTTCCACCACCCAGGGATGTCTTGAGGCTAAATACCTTAAAGATTGTGAGGTGCTCAGATTCTGTGGTGATGGAGGCTATATAAGCACCTAAGGTAGATACATCAAGGGATCCAGTTACAATGTGCAAAGCAGCCACAGAAGGGGCTGAGCACCTGGCCCTGTATTGTTAATATTTTTTAATTAAAGTTTAGGACGATGTAGTTTAGAGAGGAGGCAAATAGATGACATGCTAAAGCGATACAGAATAATGAACAGTACAAGGTAAATTGAGCTCTCTTGTCTATCCTTTCACATCACAAAAGAACTGGGACACACCTAATGATATTAAAATATGGCATACTTAAAATGAATAGGAAATACTTAAAAAAGGGGGGGGGCATGATTAATCCACAGGCCTCACTGAGAGAAGATACAATTAAGGCAAAGATCATGGCAGGTTTCAAGCAATAGATCAGACAACTGCGTGAATAATAACATCTTCTATTTCACTAGCTTTAGGTTGAGCATTCATAACAAGGTTGCCCTTTATCCTCTAAAAGGACATAAGCTATGTTTGTACAGCACCTAGCACAAGGTGGTCCTGGTCCATGACGGGGCTCTTACGGTATGTCTACACTGCAGTGAACAACCTGGGTCAGCCGACTGGGGCTTGCTGGGCTCAGGCTACAGGGCTAAAAATTGCAGTGTAGACATCTGGGCTCCTGATGAGGGGAGTGGGTCTTAAGGCCAGACTCCAGCCTGAGCCCAAATGTCTACACTGCAATTTATAGCCCAGCAGCCCAAGCCCCCTCAAGACTAGGTGCCACAAGTGTTTATTGCAGTGTAGACGTACTCATGGGGTGCCACCACAATAGAAACAGTCATAATAAGATAACTGATGAGTACTAGGATGAAATTTACCTCAGGGGCATATTATTGCAAAATTGACCTTTATGGGAATTTAACATCATTTTTGAAGCATTTGATACTGGCTACTCTCTAAAGCAAGATACTTGACTAGATGGACCATTACTTTGATCCAGCTTGGCAGTTTTTATATTCTAATAATTGGGAAAGGAATCAATAGCTTTTCAGTGGCATAAAGAAAACAACCACACGGCACGCATCTTTTTGTTGGTGTTACTCTCTCTAAGTTAATGACAGTAACATTCAGAAGTGAATTCAGAAACCTCCTTTAAAATTTGATTCATGCAAGCTACACACAAATCCCCAGCCTTGCTGAACCATGCGCTTATAATCATTGTCGTTAAAAACTGAGAGATTAAAAGAAATTGTATAAGGGTTTTTTTCATTTCGGAATTAGAAACCATTAGAATCCCTTCATTCACTCTTGCTTTATAGCAAACAGACACAGCCGCTGTGCCCCCTTTGCTCCAGTCTTGAGAATAAATCAGAACATGGCTGTAACCAAAGTACAAATTGTTTTCAAGGTCACAGAATCCCATCTTGCCTACCTATTTTTGATATGGAAAGCCAAATGGTTTTCCTAGGCAATTTGAAAAGCTATTGTCTACATAAAAACAAAGTCAAAACAACCACCCCTGCCAAGTGATATTTTACAGAGAAAGAACATTGTGTTTCTTATTCATCGTTATTGGCTGTTTATCATGTTCATTTGCTTGTATCTTAAAATGTGGACACCTTGATCAATTATTCGGTGCCTACCTATGGTGAGAATATTACTAATGGCAGACCTGATCAGTGTTTAGGGACAAGAGCGAGTCATTTATAATGACCCTAAGCTAAAATGTCAAAATATCTGTTAGAAAAATGGCAGCCAGGGTGTCAAGCTGCCATTATTTATGTGGTAATATTTACCTGTACATCATTTCTATATATCCTAATGCATCACAGGCCACATTTAACTTGCTACCTCCTCTCAGTTTTATAAGAGGCTTCTCTGGTTCCAGAAGTGTTATCAGGCTGAGATGCCAAAGCAGAGTGATTGCTCCCGTCACCCAGTGAATTTTATATCAGGACAGAAGGCTCGTTAGGACAATGTTATTCACCTTCCGTTACTTCAGGGCAGCTACAGTAGAAGAGATTAAACTTTAAATCAAAAGCTCACCACTGAACCCAGGCATACATTGGAATATGTGCTTTTTTCAGGGAGGCAAAATGCTCCCACTGTGGGGAAAAAAACAGCAGGAGAAGAGGCTAGCAAGGCCAGAAAACTCTGAAAAGTTCCCAGCATCCCATTGGGTGGGAGGTATCCGGAAGTTTGTACAATCTGAAGGCCTCCTGGCATATGCTCCCAATGGTTTATTCCCCTCCCTCCCATGAACAGGGATCAATGCTGAAGAAAGTGCTCTACATCTCCTCATGTAGAGCCTTGGGGCAGAGGCCTCTGTTGGAAACAGGAATGTTATCCTCCATCCGCAACCTGTGGTGAACTTATGGAGTTATATCCAAGCAGAAGCCCCTTCACTTACATAATGTGGTCCCATGACATTGAGAGGACCTTCATAGCCCTCATTGTCCCTCATCTAGTTTAGAAAAGCGTCTCTATGTACTCCTGTTTCTTTATTGCTCTGGACACTGGAGGAGGAGCTAGTATTCTATTGGGGGAGAAATAATAAGGCTTGCTTGATCTGAGGAAGTCTGAAGCTTCTGGCCCACTGGCGGCAACTGTAGATGTGATCCAATATCAAAGTTGCCCAGCTGCAAAAACTGATTGAGAGTCCAATATGCTTCACCACATCAATGTAGTGGTGAAAGTTTAATCATACCTTATTACCACATTCTGTGTTACAAAGCATTGTAATAACTCACGTCTGCCTTCTTAATAAAACCCCGTTCCTTTGAGTCTTCTCAGAAAATCAAAGTCTACCTTCGGTAGAGCTAAAGCAAACATCAAAAAGGCTTATTTTCACATGACAAGGCTTATGGTGGGAGGATGTGGGAGCAGGTGTCTGGGATGCATGGATGAAAGAGAAAAGTTATAAAGTTTTCATTAAGTCAGGGATCCAGGTGTGTCATTAGCATTAAATGAATGCTAAGCTTTCATTACTTCCTTCATTGTCTCCAAAGAACCTCGTAAAGTATCATTAGGACTGGACTTTTGATCATTATTTATAATGGCGATAACTTTGATGAGGACTCCTACATTTTACAGTTGGGGGCTGAGACTTAGTAAGGTAATTAATTCCTACTGCTAAACTTGGGGGAGTTAGAGGGGTGTTCTCATTCAAAACAATTTCTCTGCATCTCGCCCCTAGGTCTGTTAACCAAGCAGCATCCCTTGTAAATAAATCATAGCAGTGCCTGACATTTTTCTTCATTAAAGATTCTGCTAAATTGGGACAACTTGCTTTTGTCTTTACAGCAAAATGATCATGGAAAAATATAAGTGGTCATAGTCAAAAAGTTCTACTAGTTTGGGGGAAAAAATCCATTAGTTTCAGAATTTCCTTACCTTTGAGATGAGAAATTCCCTAAATAATAACACCGAGGTCTTATATAGCAGTTTTTGCTCCATAGCTCTCAAAAAGCTTTATAAAAGAGGTTATAATATTATCCCCATTTTACAGATGGGGAACCTGAGGCACAAAGACTTGCCCAAGGTCATCCACCAGGCCAATGACAAAGCAGGATTAGAATCCAGGTCTCCCGAGTCCCAGTCCAGTGTTCCATGCACAAGGCCACCGTGCCTCCCATTAAGCCTGCTAAAGTCTTTCAACACAGGGAGCTTTTTAAGGGTGAAAGGGGAATTTAAATGAAAGGGAAGAGCATTTTCATCATTCAAAAGATAAGCAAACAGGTGTCATTGTTTAATGTCCTCACTTACCATGATTGCAAGAAATGCAAAGCCCGAATACATATTGCTGAATGTCTCACTAAAGCCATCCTGTGAATTGCTCAGTCACTCCTTCCATTGTTCACCTTGATGTCTCTATCAGTGTAATCATTATATTAAAGCAAAGCTGAAACAGTGGTTGGAATGAAAAGTGAGTCGTGTTGAAGATAGCATACACCATACATCACAAAAACACAGGAGGAAATTACACTATTTGCTAGCCTAGTTTTCTCCAAAGGAGGAGTGTTATTACAGTGTTTCAAAACTTTTAGATATTCTTCCAAATTTCCATAAAAACAAAAGCTGCATGAAACACAATTGAAGGAACAAATCATTTCAATAATAAAAACCTGAAGCAAATTACTGTAAAATGAGTTTTTTATATCTCATTTCCCCCCTGCTTCATTCCCCGTAGAACATATTACTTCCTGGAGTGTAAACAGAAGAACTGCTACTAAGAGATTAATAATTCCCAGGATGTGTTTAGGGTATGGGATTCCTTCATAATCATACATCCCTTACATACATAAAACTCCCATTGATTTCGGGGGGTTATTAGAGTTTAAGCTCTCTATGGCAGGAACTCTCTTTGCATTTTGACAGCATCTAGCACAATGGGGCCCTGATGGGGACCCTCGGCACTTGTGCAGTGCTAATAAAATAACTTAGGGTAGCAGGATTGGATCTCTTTTGCTTATACACAGAAGGGCTGTGCAAACAAATATATAATAACCATAGGAATTACTATACCAAATCAGAACAGTCATCCACCTTGTCCAGTTTGCTGTCTCTGATGTTGATAGTACCAGATACTTGAGGTCCAAGAACCCCCCATCGTGGTCAGCTATGCAATATCCATAAGGATAGTTTCATTTTAACTCTAGTCAGTCAGAGGTCAGTTGATGCCAATGATTCTCAAACTTGTGTACTGGGGACCCCTTTCACATAGCAAGCCTCTGAGTGCGACCCCCGCTTATGAATTAAAAACACCCTTTTATATATTTAACACCATTATAAATACTGGAGGCAAAGCAGGGTTCGGGGTGGAGGCTGACAGCTCCCGACTACCCACGTAATAACCTCACAACACCCTGAGGGGTCCCAACCCCCAGTTTGAGAACCCCTGGTTTATGCCTTGAAGCATTAATATTTATCTCTTTTCATCCTCCCACCCCATTTCTTCAAAGACTTGCCTCTTGAAAATAAAACTTCTTCTGGGATGTTTCTTGGACAGAACAACTTGTGGGGCAGCTTGGTAAGATGTGTGGTAGGAAGATCATTCATCAATGGCAAGTATTGAACCAGCCACTCTCATCCTAGCCTAATATGTGTATAGTAGCATTCCCGAGGCTGCCAGAGAATCACTGCACTCCATTAGTACCAGGAGCTGTTTTATGTGGGTGCTTGCTGGGATATAGAATCATAGAATCATAGAACTTAAGATCAGAAGGGACCATTATGATCATCTAGTCTGACCTCCCGCAAAATGCAGGCCATAAAAGCTGACCCACCCACTCTTGAAATAATTCTCTCCCTTGACTCAGCTGTTGAAGTCCCCAAATCCTGGTTTAAAGACTTCAAGTAGCAATATGCGTCCTGCAGCCTTGGAAGGGTTCACAATACTTTGCATTTCTCTAGCACCTTGCATCTGACGAGACGAAAGAGCTTTACGCTTATTAAAACAGCCTTCTAACTCTGCTTGCTTGCTACACTATTACATTTTACATTTATATTTTAACACAGCATCTACGTACATATTAACTAATTGAACATTCAATCAGTTTTTGTAGCCAGGAGGCTTTACAGCAGGGTTATATTTGCAGAGGTAAAATATATAAATCTAAATAAATAAATATAAATTATTGATTCACTCTCCAATACACTATGCAAATTCCCCATGAGGAAAATATTGCTGGGACTTATTTTGTGCATATAGTATCTACTGTTTTATAAAGGGTGCAAATTGGTAAGTGTGACAGTAATTAACTATTAGCAGGGCCGGCGCAACCCGTTAGGCGAACCAGGTGGTCGCCTAGGGCGCTAACATTCGGGGGCCAGCGACTGCAGCGGCCGAACATCCGCCGCCACGGTCGTCGGTGGTATTTCGGGGGCGGGACCTTCCGCCACCTCCATCGGGGACGCCATTTCAGGGGCGAGACCTTCCGCCACCTAGGGCGCCAAAAAGGCTGCCGGCACTCCTGCCTATTAGAACAACTTATAGTGGGATGTCTTTAAATCAAGATCAGTAGCCTGTCTAATAGACATGCTCTAGCTCAACCACAAGTTATAGGCTTGCTGCAAGAATCACTCAGTGCAATTCTATAGCATGAGTTTTACAGGCGATCAGTCTAGATCATCCTAATGATCCTTTCCGGGCTGAAAATCTATGAATCTATGAAAAATATTATAATAGGTCAGTTTTGTTGTTTATGGGCTGCAGAAATCTTTAACAAAATCATCCTTCTGCAAAAAAATTAATAAGTAGATCAATAACTATAACTCTAACCAGAAAAGCTACTCAAGACAGGCTACTCAGAGGGGCTCATTTATTGATAATGTATGGGAAACTGCTTTTCCAAGGTCACCCTAAAGTAGAGCTCCTTTATGCCTGAACTATTCCCTTCCAAGCACTACACTGTAAATATGATTTCTAGACTTCATTTCAGTTTATTTTTTCAAGTTATTTTTAAAACGTTGTTTTATTATTCATGTCTTGCAAACAATTGAACTCTCCTTTTTAGCAGGCTACTGACATTGAAACAGGGTAAACAGAAGGGATGCAAAAGACAACTTTTAAAACGCAATCAGATGTTGTTGTCTTCAATTATTTCCTTCCTCCCCAAATACCCATTGTTAAATGTGGCCGCTAAGGAAGAGCATAATCATATGTTTGAACAAAATCTTAGTCACATAAAATCTTTCTAAGTACGTCTGTTTCCCCCCACATCATCATCATCATATCAGAGGGTCTCAGACACAGTGATGAATGTACTCTCATAACACCGCTGAAGATATTAATACCTCCTTTACTGAGCCACCCAGAGATTGAATCTCAGATCCTCCCTAAAGGGAGTCTTTCAGTTCATTCTAATGGACTTTGGGTTAAGTCTTCAGGGCCAGATTTTCCAGAGGTCAACATTCACAGTTAGGACCAGATTTTCAGAAGAACTCAGCATGCTAGGGTTTAAGTTCTTTAGGAAATCTGGCCGTGAGCATCAGCATGGGAGCTACTGGGAGCTGAGCTCTTTTGAAAATCTTGTCCCTGTTGTATGTGCTGAAACAAAAAAAAATCTGGCCCCATGTGACTTGCCTAAGGTCACACAGGAAGTCTATGGCAGACCTGGGAATCGAACCCAGATCTCTGCATCCATAGAAGTTGATGGAGTGCTGGCATTATCTTCGAAAGGAGCAGGATCAAACATCTTGTGCATTAACTACTAGACCGTCCTTCCTCTCTAAATCATGCTGAAAGCAAATATGCATGTTCTGTCCGCAGATAATTCCCAGAGGGGAAATAGAGCTAAATTTAACAGATAAATATGATGTGCTTAGCTTGCCAAGCCCCAGTTATTTCATGTCATTTCATAGAGATTCTGGTCACTGTACTCTAGCACCTTTATTGGGGAGTTGTCCGTGCAAATTTCTAGGAGTAATTTCATTGTCATGATAAGCCACTACTGCTGTAGAATGTTCTTAATAGAACAATACGCTGGGAGAATATTCCATTTAGGACAGAATAACCATACAGGAAAATTCCTTGGGAAATTATTCTTCTCTGTGTTTCATCTCTTTAAAAAAAAGCATGGATTTCTCCAACCATGAAGAGCATACAAGCACAAAGTATCATAGAGGAGTATGGACAAGGAATCTCAAAAAGATGTATTTAAAGTATATGCAGCTGCGTAAGGGGCTGACTGTCCATGCTGCTTAAAGCAAAGCTTAGCATTTTAGCGCAACCTTTTGACCTTTTACATATTTTTATTGGTATTTTTATTGTCTATTCCATCAGGTTGCAAGACCTGCATAAACAGATGGGATGGTAATAGTGGATATGGTTAAATTCAAAGTGGTAGCATGACCTTTCACAGCATGGGTGAGATATGAACATTTTCATACCTCATTCTTATGGCAAAGGTTAAAATGGGAACAGAAAATGACAATTTTCCACTATTCTAATATTCACTATAACAAAAAATATACAAATGTAACATGTGGGCATCCTTATATTGTATGCTTGTAGTTATTGCTTGGACTCTCTGCCTGGATCATTGAGTGGTGTCTGCCCCCCAGAGTAGTGTGGATGGGCAGAAAGTACTGAGAAAAATCTGTCAACAGGGCTATGGAGGTTTAGAGAATAGAAAGAGGTAGCTCTAAGGTATCTCTCCATTTAATGTCTTCAGTGGCAATGTTTTCTTTGTTGCAATTTTCAATACCAATGTTTTCTCCCATATATTTTGCTTATTTATATACAAAACACAGATTTTGACCCTGCAAACATTTACTGATACGAGCAGCCCTTACGCAGGCAATGATCTCATTGAAGTCAGTGGGCCAGATCATCAGCTGGTGTAAATCAACATAGCTCCATTAAAGACAAGGAATCTATGCTGATTTACACTGCCGAGAATTGTGTCCAAGAGGACTAGCCATGTGAATAAGCACTACCCATACAAATCAGGGCCAGCAGGATTGGGACCAGACAATGCAATATAGTATAAATTGATTCTATTAAATGGTGAAAAGAGGTTTTATTGCTGAAAGGTTTCATTCTTCATTCAGTGACAACACACCAGACTTCCAACTAATGTAAATTAATGGTGTTTCACTGGTTTAAATGAGCTGAGATTCTGGTCCTGTATTTTCAATTTCTTTTAGATGTGGGATGTATCCATATAGATTTTATGAGTAGGAAATATTAACCTTAAAATATGACACAGAACTTCAAACAAGCTGTTTACAAGAGTTGCACTCATAAACACTGTCAGAGCAACTCCTGGACCAGGCTAGTCCATGACTCTCTCTCCCTTTGCCTGGTGTGCTAAGGACATTGTTCATGGTAAGCTAAGTGCTACTGAAGAAATTGTCCAGTGAAAATCAGTGTGGAAAGCCATGTTGTGTCAAAATTCACAGCCTGGCAGTTGAAAGAGCCTGGGAGTCAGAAGACAAGGGAATAATAGCATTGCAGGTGAAGAAGGATGGACTCATGGTTAAGGACTCATGGACTCCGGCTCAGAAGAGCTGGGCTCTCCCATGTATTTTGGTCAAAGCAGTTAAACTCTCTTAGTTCCTTGTTTGTAATATAGGCAGGATAAGGCTTCCTCTGTCTGTCTTATCTATTTAAGGTAAGGACTGTCTTTTACTTTATGAAAATACCTACCACACTGGAACTCAGATCTCACGGAGAGGCTCTAGGGTCTGCTGTAACACAAATAACAACTGCTGCATTCCCCCAAATCCAGCAAGTTGTTCAAGAAAATGGCTGTCATGAGAAATGGGGAGAGACAACAGCTGCTGAATTGCAAGAATGATTGCTGTGGGGAGCAGTGACCGAAAGCGATTGCAGAGACTCCAGGTAGGCTAGAGAAGGTCAGCGAGTTGGCTTTTTTACGCCGAGCCTTCTCTTTTGTAGAAGGCTCGTTTGCCTTTATGCTCTTCCTGAGCTTCATTTTCTCTTAAATGAGAGGTTTCCGAGAAGGTAGGTTTCCTAAGGCAACTCTAACAGTTTTTAGTTATTGCTTGCCACTTTAGACTTCTTCCCCTTTGAAGATTTTCCATTGACTGTAATTGTTAGGCTCAAGAGCTTGGAGAGGGCTTGCTTTCTCTCTTTCTTTTTTCTGTTTTCATAAGGTTAACTTTTTCACCAGGCAAATTTCCCAAAGCTCTCACGTCTATTCCTAACACTAACCCAGAAATTAGTTAATAAATAAAAATATAAATTCTGCAGTTTTAGGTCAAATTCAGCGACCCATTAAGCAGGGCATGTTAGACTCTCTGAGACCAGTTTATAAATACTTCGGCTGTACCCCGGGCCCTGCTCTGTCTGTGCCATTATGACAGCACAAAGGTGATGGTGAGCTGCCCCAGCAGGCCACTCAAGGATTCCCTGGGTGTAGGGGGAATTCCTGGGTCTCATAAAGCCAGCATAGCTGACTCAACCCCACCCATTGCCACACCCTACTAGTGGGTATTCCTGGTTGCAGCTGCGGCATGCCCAGAGGCCGGACAGATTGCAACCAGAATGTGCTGACCTCTGGAAATAAGGAGTTGGCAAAGCCATCCTTCGGGAACCATTTTAGTTAGTGTAGCTAGCTAGGTACTCTTAAGTTACAGTGGGAGCTGGCTTAGCCACTGATCAAACCAAGACTCAGGAAATGGAAAGATTGCTTCGCGCTCCCTTTCCTCCCTCACTGCAAGTCTTGCGCCCATTCAGTTCAGCCATACCCAGGAATCGGGCCCTAAGTCATACGTCAGTGTGTATAATAGAGACAATGCTGGAATGTCTGACATAACAAAGAGCTAAAGGAAGATGTACAGTAAAGCCAAGGGTGCCCTCCTGGGAGTTGTTTTTCTTGCTTCACTCCTGTCTTGTGGCCCCTTGGCGTAAGAACTAAGTCAGCTAATTCTTCCTTGTATTCAGTGATAAGCCATGTACCAAACACATAAGAGGTTGCAAGTGATACATTGGTAAGCAGTCATGAGTCTAAGGGAGTCTAGCAAACAACACTGTCCAATGCATGAGTTAGGAGGTTTACTTACAACCATGTAGACTCTTTTCTGGGTCACAAATGAGATTCCCCTCAGAATGCGGAGTTCTCCGAACTGGTTTGGTGATCAATTGGAGAAGAGAATGATTAAGGGATTGGAAAACATGCCTTATAGGAAGCTCAATCTATTGAGTTTATCAAAGAGACAGTTAAGAGGTGACTTCATAACAGTTTAAAAATACCTACATGGGGAAATATATTTGATAATGGGCACCTCAGTCTAGCAGACAAAGTTTTAACAAGACCCAATAGTTGGAAGTTAAAGTTAGACGAACTCATACCGGAAATAGGGTACACATTTGTAACAGTGAGGGTAACTAACCACTGGAACAATTTGCCAAGGATTATGGTGGATTCCCCACCACTGGCAATTTCTGAATCAAGATTGGATGTTTTTTCTAAAAGAGATGCTGTAGATCAAACAGGAATTATTAGGGGGAACTTGTATGTCCTCTGCTATGCAGAAGATCAGACTAAGTGATCACAGTGGTTCCTTCTGCCCTAGGAATCTATGAAAATATTGATTAAACTTGAAAAATCCATGCTAAGATTAGTGGTCTCCATCAGAGTTGCATGGATCTCAATCAGTTGAGTTTGCAGAGATTTACAGCCAGACTTTTCTTCAGTTTTCATAGCCACAGCTTCACACTCCATGAGTTCAAACTTGGAGTTTGGCATTAGAAGATACATCCAGAACTCAAAGTGGAAACCATCCGTTGGCTCACACCAAATCTAGCCCAGGTACGCAAACCTTCGCGAAACCTTCAGCAAACCCAAGCCAAATAGTAAGTTTGTAACAAAACATAAGGCCAGATGAGTTTAGTGAAGTTTCACGTAGCCCTAGTCTCCGTATTCCCACACAGCTGTCTTTCACAAGGAAAGAATGAGAATTGTGGCCTAAGTCTCATTTATTCTAAAGCCCCTTCTACCCACTGCCAGTGTAAAGGGACTTTAAAGTGGCCATAAATTACACTTAGAGAGTGGTGTACAGGAGTCTTTGTGTAAGTGAGATGAAACCCTGTGCCCTCTGTGAACACACAATCTGTGTGCACGTGTGTGTGTCTGCCTGGCTGTCCCATATGTAAATCTTCATAGCACAAGTTAGCATTCAAGTTTCTGTATAGTGCAATGTCCAGCATTCCGGAAGAGTTGCATCATGATTTGTAGTTTCTTTTTGCTGTATAGATAAATCCCTAGACACTTGGAGGCTCATTCCAATTTTAATGGAGGTCTTTTCCCTACTTCCAGTCCCCTCTCGCTTTCCACATCCCACTTTTCCGTGCCAACACTAGGCACAAGCAGACTAAGCAATTGCTTAGGGCCCTGACAGCTCAAGGGGGCTCCCTATTCACTTCTTATTTTTTATTATTTTCATAAGAACTTGCCTGTTTGTGGGGAGCCCCCCACCCAAAATATCCCCGCTTAGGGCACCAGTGGGCTAGCACAGCCATTGCCTCTCTTCCCCCTAACTCCTCTGAGTGCACAGAATCCTCTGATTCATCCCTCAGTCCTAGAAGTGTAGGCTCCTGATCTGTCCCTTTCATGCATATCTGCCATTGCTCTGATATTTTTCTGGGTTTCAACTTGGAAGAGAGATGAGTGATTCTATGCTGTAAGGGAAGGATAGCTGAAAGTGCAGAATACAGCCCAATTCCCTCTTTCAGTCAGAGTTTCTTTCTTCCATTGACAGTTCTGTTCATTATCCATTTCACATGGGTAGTTTTGCTCTCCATTAATGCATGATATTGTTGTAAGTATCATACTGAGTAAAGGTATTGTTGCTTTTTAAAAATTCATCAGTGGCAGATGGAGAAGTAGCCATCTGAATCACTGCATTTATACATCACAGTATTGCCTAGGAGGCCTTCTTCAATCATGCATAATAAATATATGGTATTGGCCTTACACAATTACTTGAGCCTCTGGTCCTTTTTTAAAGGAATGGCATAGAAACCGCAAGCTATTCGGTAGTGCTTGTGACTGTGTGGTACATGTACAGGGAATTTTCTGCATTTAATTTCAGCCATGTGTCACACTATTCAATATTCTAACTGAAAGGGCTCACTAACATTTTTCCCAAGATGTAGTTGAACACACAATACACCACAATCTCACCCTAAAAATAAAAAAGACCATACAATGGGTCAAATTCACCATTGGTGAAATCTGGTAAAACTGCGTTGCCTATCTAGTATTAATGGTATATGAGTAACTGAGATTATATTTCTAGCTCTGCCATAGCTTTGCTGTATCACCTTGGGCAAATCACTTATTTCAGATGACTCTGAAAATCAGACCACTGATTTCTTTGTTACTTAATCCATGTGTAAAAATTGGTATAACAAAAGTTATGATGGTTATGCTAGAATACTATGTCCAGTGCTGGTAGCCACACTTTAAAAAGAATGTTCACCAATTGGAAAAGGGTTCAGAGAAGAGGTACAAGGATTTTTTGAGGTCTGGAAAACTTGCCTTACAGTGGAAAAACTGAATAAACTCAATCTATTTAGATTACCAAAAAGAAGGTTCACAGGTGACTTGTTCACAATCTATAAGTACGTACAGCCGAAGATTTCTGATTTTAGAGGGCTCTTTAATTTAATAGACAAAGGCATAAGAAGATCCAATGGCTGGAAGCTGAAGCTAGACAAATTCACAGTAGAAATAAAGCATGAAGGCTAATTAACCGTTGGAACCATTTACCTCAGCATGTGCGGGATTCTCTGTCACTTGAGGTCTTTACATTAGGTAGGAGTGGATGTCTTTCGAACAAATCTGTTCTAGTTCAGTTAGACATCATGGGCTTGCAGGAAGAATCACTGGGTGAAATTCTATGGCCTGTGTTATGCAAGAGTTCAGATCCTGATCATAATGGTCCCTTCTGTCCTTCAAATCTATGACCCTATGAATCTATGGACGCTGTGCCTACCTCACATTAGTGATATTTGTAAATATTAATAAAGTGCTTGGAGATCGTCTTGATAGCAAGTGTTCTGTGATACCCCAATTAAAGAGCCCTATTCAGGACAGCACTTAAGCATGTGTCCTAAATTCAGCACATCCTTAAATACCACTGAAGTTAAGTTAAACAGGCCCTTAAGTATTGTCGTGAACAGGGATGGATTTAAACATAAGCTTAAAGTACTTTCCTGAATCAGGGTTCAAAGGTCCAATCCAAAGTCCATTGCAGTCAATGCAGATCTTTCTACTGACTTTGCTGGGCTTTGGATCAGTCCATAAGTGCCAAGTATTCACTCTTACTACCGTAGGGCATTAGTCAGGCTATTCATAGATGCCAACACCAGAAGGAACCACTGTAATCATCTAGTCTGACCTCCTGTATAACATAGGCCAGAGAACATCCCCAAAATAATACCTGGAGCAGATATTTTATAAAGGCTGTAAACCAGACCCACACTGACTAATGATTATTACATTCATATTTAATTATATAGTGTCCTTCCCTCTCCCCCCCTCCAAATTAAAGTGTCTGCTCATTAAATTAAGGGTGCACCTAGTGATAAGGCATATTCCAATTTTAAGAATGATACATAAGAACTACATCTTTTCCAGCTGTATTCTTTCAGTCTGGGGATTGCTGGGAAAAAATAGGGGGTGGGAGGATTATAATTACAACATGATGGCTTTCCGCAGAAGAGAGAGTTTGAAAAACAGCCATTAGCAACATTTTTTGAGCACTGCACTCTAACTGATCATATATTGTATTCAGTGAACAGAAGGCTCAGTGATCAGATGTCACGGCAATTCTAAAAAGATCAAGGCGACCCTAGAAAGGGCCATGATCATTTGAAATCCAGAGGTTATGACAGGGCATGTCTGCCTTTCATTACTGGGAACAAAAATCTTTCTGATTTTGTTAACTGTTCACTGGCGCTCAAGGGATTACTTTCTTTGAAAATAAGTATAGACTGATGAAGTTATCTGGATTTCAGGCAAAAGGAAACCATTTTCATATTTGCCTGCTTTCACAGCTCGAGAAAGAAGTTAATAGTCTTTGATAGTAAATATGGAATGCCATTGTAAATCAAAATTAAAAGTGCTATTGTGAAAGCATATTGAAACAGCGGAGGAAGTGATTCTTATAGAAATGCCTGCCATCATATGGTGTAATTTATAAGCTTTCTTTCATTTGTTTCTCTTATAAGACAGACTATGCCTTAGGCACATGATTCCCAAAGAAATTCAAAAGCCAGCGACAGCAGTGTATCACCATGGAACAAAGCACGGGGAATACAAAATATGTAACCCTATAAAAAGTTGTGTACTCTAAATCAGATTCTAATCTCAGATACAGCAGTGAAAAGCCAGAATATCAACAATGGTTATGTGTTCACTGAAAAAAAGGTACATCAAGATAGCTAATTGCTGTGCCATCTTGGTCTCGACAAGGCATAGATAGCTTTTGCCTTGGTACAGTTAGTCATGGTCAACCCTATATCCCCCACCTTGGGGTGACCTTGTCTAGACACATCGAGGTGAAAACTACAGAGCCGTGTTTCCCCTAGAATTTTACAGTGAGATAGTGATCTCAGTGTCAAAAACATACCTTGTTTTTGCAATAAATACACAGCCTTTGACTTCAAGTGAGTGTCTCTGGATTAACGCCAGTGTAGTTGAGATCACAATCTGGCTCTCTATTTTTAATGGCATTTGCCCCTCTACAAGGTACTTGTGCCAGTTCCAGTTGAATTTCTCCACCATGAAAAAAACAAATTTAGAGTTGGTTTAGTGGAAATAAAACAAATGTTTCATAGGGATCTGAGCATAAAATAACATGAAGATCCCTAGCCAACTTGGATTAATGGCACAGTAGAGAAGGAGGTTTTCAAAGGCACAAATGACACCCAACTCCCATTGAACGTCAAAGCACCCAACTCCCATTGAACGTCAAAGGCAGTTAGATAAAAATGTGCATTAGGTGCCTATCTTAGGACCATGCCCCAGTTTGTTCCTGTTTGTACTTCTGGACAATAGCTAAAGGAGATGTATCCAGCATTTCTTGACCCGACAAGGGTTGCCATAATACAAGGCCTTTTTGAGGGGGGGAGAAAAAAAGTAAACGGGAGATAAGAAAAATCTCTGAGGAACCCTCCTCCCCCCAAATAATCTGACATTAGATTCAAGAAATGTCAAATAAGACAAGATAATAGAGGCAGAATCAATCAGTGGCAGACTTTGCCATTCAAATTCCTGTATGCAAACTGTTAAGATAGTTTTACAGAAGTTAGATGGAATTCCTTGGAATTGCAACAGGCATTTTTGTGAGAGTAGTATTGGCGTTCCAATCAAGGCAAAATGACACATGATTGACATAAGTGATTGAATGCCTTTTGGCATGAAATGGAATGTCGATACCATTAATTTTATGGAGCAACAGCCAAAATGCTCATCACTGTCCAAGAGCATGATCAAAGTAACATCTTTCCATCACTGTTACTGACACACAGAGGAATCCAATGTATAATGAGCAATTTGACAAGGCTTCCAGTATGACAGTGAAATGGAAATTCTTAGCTGGAAACAGGGGAAGATGGGAAATAATCAACTATATTACCCTCCCCACTGTTCTCAATGCATCACAGTGCTTTTCTCTATCCATAGAAGGCATCTACATCTTTTTTATTCCTTACATATTTCACAATTCCCTCTTCTTTGTAAATGGAAAAAGAAAACAAATTCATTATCTGAGTTATACAAATGAGAAGATTAACTAGGATAATTTACTTTCATAAAGCATCCTTCATTTGCAGGACTCTTTGCAAGAAGAGTTAAAGCAAAGATCACCAGTGATGGGCAGAGCTGAAAATGTATAGAGGTTTGCTTCAAGGAAGCATGCACACAAACCTTTAAATGCCAGAGTCTCAATGGTCTAGAAACTGGATGGAATATTGTAGGAAATAAGGATTTCTAAAGAGATATTGCTACTTTTTTGGTTCCAGTTGGCTATGAGATTGCACAAAAGTAGTGTTGGGGAAAAGGTTTATAAAAGATTAGAGCTAGTTAAAAATGCTAATTGTTTATTGCTTGACATTTCAGGATTTTTAAAAAAAAAAGTCTTGCAAAAATGTTTGGTTTTCAGTTTAAAAACATCAGTTTTCAAAAATTGAAGACCTTTGATTCTTTTGGAAAATTCTGAAACAAAAATTGCATGTAAAAATGTTTTATGTCCTTAAATACAGAAAAAAAACACCCAGATTTTGTTCCTACAAAAAATTGATTTTTTTGACCATTGCTAATTTTGATGCTTCTGGAACTGACTAAAACAAAGTGTAGAGGTGCATCAAAATGAGCAGGAGGGAATTATGAGCTGTCTCTTTTACTAAGTATAGTTCAGTCATATTTATACACCTCTACCTCGATATAACGCTACCCGATAGAACACAAATTCGGATATAACACGGCAAAGCAGTGCTCCAGGGGGGCGGGGCTGTGCACTCCGGCGGATCAAAGCAAGTTCCATATAACGCAGTTTCACCTATAACTCAGTAAGATTTTTTGGCTCCCGAGGTCAGTGTTATATCGAGGTAGAGGTGTATCTAAAAGATTAGGTGTGGCAAGTCACACACTAATAATAATCTGAAGATCGGGACATTTATTGAGAAGCGGGAAAGACATATTCCCTGGACGGAAAAGTATTGAACTGAATAAAGGCTGCCAAAATATGATCCGGAGAACAGAAATAGCACTATTTGGCTTATGTAACCAATCACAGCAAAGCAACACCACTCCCGTTTGGAATACTCAGAATCATTCCTTAGAGTACAAAATTTGAAAAGGAAATTGTAAATCTGTCCATGGATTTTACACCAACAGCAAAAGAGGCTGAATTTGGCAAATAAACAATTTGCTGTAATTTATTCACTCCACTGAATATTTAGAACAAACCCCAAAAAGAGCAGACGGTCCAACGCTGCCACTGAAATCAAAATTTCCAGTCATGTCAATGGAAATTTTGCCTATAGTAGGATGGCAGGAACAAGCGCATTGTGTTTAACCATAAGAATCAGCTATGTTGCTCACAATACATACTCCATTTCCTAGGTTGACAATTATCCACTTTCCGGCAGGTGTTATGAAGCTTCTAACTATGGTACTTTGACTCTGACCTACTGACTCTGGCAGGCATTTTGACTCTGGGCCTCTTCCAGTGGAATATTTTCCTGAGGGCTATTACATGGTTAACATCTGCAAAGATTGTGGTTCCATTGTTTGATCTAATTTTATTCAATAAAGCTGCCTCCTTGCATAAAGGTCTTGGTATTTAATATTTGATACCATAAATCCCATATGGATCTTAGACAGAGGATGAAAATTACACTGGAAATTAATGTTCCCGCAAAGCCCTGTCTTGTTTTTCTCTGCATTTAAAGGCCAGCAGCCATTTCCAAGCATAATATCAGCTTCCAAAGATGACATCCACTTTAAATGTCTTCAAAATGCCTCGTGGTCTCCAAAAGAGATACTGTGGTAACCCTTTGTATGCTAACATGGAAAGTGGGTGTCAGGTGACTTTTTATGGTGACATTTGTAATGTGAAATATGTAGAAGGACACCCAGTAAGGATATCTCAGGCCAAATAGTTGTTGCTTTCCTGGACCTGTGTTGAACAGAGGGACCCTGTGGTGGAGTGTACACCCTCATGCTAGCCTAGAAGGGGCTAATGAAGCTGAGAAGGGGTCAGTTGACTGGATAGGCCACAGCTGAGGGGAATTAGGTAGCCTAAGTAATCGCCTGCATGAGATGGAGCCCAGCTGAGCTAGTACTCTGGGTTCCAGCTCAGGGACCCTTTAGAGGGTGGACCTGGGTTTCTCCACCAGCCTCTGGGGCTGTTCTACAGTCTGGGCAGTGAATGGGAAGACTGCCGGAGACTTTGATACCCTGGAAGGGGGAAAACACATAGTGCCCTGGCTGGAGGCATCAAGAGGGAGCACCCCAAGTCCCTCAGAGATGGAGCAAGGGAGGTGGCCGGGCATGCAAGTGAGCGACGGAAGGGGACATTGGACCTGGAAGGAGTTCTTCTTTAAAGCAGCCAGGAGGAGGTGCCCTAGGGATGAGTGTACCCCGTGACGGACCCTCTTTTTTGTTCTGTGTCTGGGCAGTGGATAACACCATGGGGTCATGGCCCATGACTGTGGCATCTAGGTGCCACAACAATACAAATAATAAGTAACAATAATAGGATAGCAATGTGATCCCAGTACCCCACCAGTCAGTCTAACAAAGAGCCTGAAGAATAGAGATAATAGGAAATGAAAATAACATGGTGGTGTTTTTATACAGTAAAAACTGTTCAAGGTAGTTAAGTTCCCGGTCACCCACAATTCCTATGAGAGTCCAATCAACTTTTGTGCATTCAATGCTTTGCTTTATTGTTTATAGAAATCCATGGTAGAGAAGATTAGTAAAATCACAGAATTCAGAGGACCCTTACCACTGGTGGTCCTTCGGTCTCTTTGAAAGCTTGTGTTATAGGCTAATTGCTACTTCACCACACTAATGAAAGAGTAAATCTACTGGTATCCTGCTGGAATTCTCCCAATAACACTTCAGCTTCCCAAAGATAAAGCTACCAAACTCCCTTCTCTCAATGAAGGGAGTAATCTACATGAAACACATTTTTCTCCCAGAAGTATTTTGAAATCGGGAGTAAGGAATCTCCAGATGGCATGGTTATCACAAGTTAATTATCCTCATGGGGACCAAAGGCAATCAGCTGTACATCACTCCTCACTTTTATTTTTGTGAGTGGGAATGTTATCTCAGGGTTAAAGAAGCACATTCTTATGGCTTTCACCATTAAGGTTCTCCAGGAACCTGAGGATATGAATACCCATTGCTAGACTTGTGATTACTGGTCAACATGGTCCATCAATTGTTCCAGTTCCTCAGCTCATGTAAACCAGCATTTGAATTAAATGGACCTACTTTGATTTATACCTGCTGAGGATCTGGCCCTATAAAATCAGGGTACGGTTTGGGGCCAAACTTCAGGGTTGAAATATTTAGTTTCCTTGGAAACAGAGGTTCAAAACCTGTGAAGGCTGACTCCGTTTTGTATCTTCTTATATAATAGGTAAAATAAGCACCATGTAGATTACTTTCTATGGGTCCCCTGAATACCAAGGTCATATCAGCACAGTGGAGACACTAAATATCCATGAAACTTTTCCTACTGATAGGGGTTTGCCCTAGCTTCCTTGGCCTCAATCTCCCCTCCTCTCTTCATTGTGCTGTGTGCCAGCTGGTCACCACTCTTCACCCTATTAGTGCCTGTATTTGTGCTATATGGGCCAGACTTTCAAGTGCTGACCATCCACAACTGGGGCCAGATATTCAGAAAAGCTCCGCATCCAGGATGCACCCAGTGTGCTGAGCTTTTTTAGAAAATCTTGCTCTATGTAGTTGTAAATCGGGTTGGGATCCTTTGGGAGAAAAGTGGCCATGCAAGATTAGGGCCAGTTCTTAAACTCTTCCTAAACTGGTATATATTGGTGTAGCACCACTGACAGCCATAAGAAGAAGGAACCAAGATATCAATATGGGTCATTGACATCAGTGGCAACATTTTCATTGATTTCATTGGGATCAGGGTCCATACTATTACACCCTTGCCTCAATTTATTGACCATAGTAAGTAAATGTACATATACAGATCCAGATTTTCAAAAGAGATCAGGGCCAGATTTTCAAATACTCAGCACCTACATAGGTGCTTAAGTAAGGGCCAAGTTTTCAAAACTTCTCAGCACTCAGTAGCTCCCACTGTGACACCTTTGGCCAGATTTTCAAAAGACCTCAGCACCTAATGTACACCCTAGATACTGAGATATTTTGAAAAGCTGGCTGCTTATTCTGATGCCTGAATGGGACCTGAGAGCTTCTAAAAATCTGGCCCCCAAACACCTATTTAGCAAAGCAGTCTAAGCACTTAAAAATATAACAAATTGAGGTTAAACCATGTGGAAAATGATTCCTACCAGGTCTAGTGCCTAAAACCATGAATCATTCTATTGGTTTTAAGATCATTTCCTGAGTGGAGATCATTTCACATGTCTGGCTGTGGTCTGCCCTGGCAAAATTTATCTTCTAAATCTCAGCACCAGCGGGAAAGGAAAAGAACCACTTTGCTTTTTTTCCTGAAAAAGTTGAGTTCTAAAAAGGAAGACCAAATATATAATTTCGTAAAGTTAATTCCTTTGAGCATAATGTAGACTTAACCAACTGTGTAAAAAAAAGTATATTAAAAAAGCAGAGCCCATGCTGAAAAGTTTCATGTGCCCCCATTTGCTTTGCGCCTCCAGTGCTATGGAGACCCTCTAAGAGCTCGGGAGTTGCTAAAAAAGAATTGCCCCAATCTACGTCTGGGTGGCCTCTTGCTATAATTCTGTGACATCCTCCAAGTTAAATGAGCATTGTTAGTACTATTTGAACACTCCCATTTCTGCTCTTCCAATCTGAACAGATGTTGTTTTTCCATTTGAGCAGCAGGTAGCGCAGCACAGCAAACTTTGCAATAAAAGAAATTAAGCTCAAGCACCATTGTGGAGAATGTTTCTCCAGTCCAGCTGCTCAGGAGTGATCCTTTCCTTGTCGCGTGAAAGGAAAGTGAGTTGCAGCATTGCATGGAGAAATATCTGATGCCACCCCGTGCATTAGGATGACACAAAACCTTGGAGTGGAGCTAACAGGAAGGAGTGGGGTGACTGAAGGGAAGTGGAGAGGGACATAATACAGGAATCATTTACCTGACCAGTAATTTTCGGTGTTCCCTTTTCAGAAACTCGTATAAACTAAGTTTACTTTGATGAGCAACTTTCCAGCATGGTGAAGTAGGAAGAGAAGATTGGCAGGGAAGGTGCCAATGTGGCAAGAAAGAGTTGATAAGCAAGTGAAAGGTTGATTAAGTTGATAAGTGAAGAGCAAACCACAATTTCTGCAAGCAGTTGGCAGATGAGAAAGCATTCTAGGAGCATACCATTTGTTTAAGAAATCACAGTAAGAAGCTGGAAGCTCAGGAATTTAAGGCCGGATTTTTAAGGGTGCGTAAGCCTGCCCTCCAGTTCTTCAATCACAATTCCTAGCCTTTCTGGGTATGTTTACACTGCGAAGAAAAATATGCAGCATCGAGTCTCAGAGACCTTCGCCCCGCCCCTCCGCCTTGCTGGGTTTCAAAGCCTGGGGTCCAGCCTGAGCAGGAACATCTACCCAGCTATTTTTAGCCCCAGGAGCCTGAGCCAATTGACCTGGGCTCTGACACTCAGCTCTGCGGGTTTGTCTTTGCAGTGTAATCGCACCCTGTGTGTCTGTCTAGCTCACTGTGGCAGAAACAATCAGCAAGACATGTGAAAACCCAAATTTGTGACTTCAGCTACCTGGGCCCACAGTTAGTGGCGCCTGCAAAATCAGAAGCTGTTTTAAAAACTCTGGACCCAAGGCCCAGCCCATATCCAGGTGCCTAGAACCACATTTGGGACCCTAATTTTCAAAAGTGCCAAGCATCAGGAGCTCGAATAGACCTCAGTGGGAATTGTAGGTGATTGGCACCACTGAAAATCAAGACTAAATATGGATTTAGATGCCTAGATTTAGTCACTTATGTTTGAAATCTTTGGCCTTACTATGTTATACTAGTGACTAGTTGCCCCAGGCAAAATAATGCCCCTTTGTTCCAAGTTCTATTCAATCATATCGTAAAATACTATCCCTGCCTCAAGGTCCTTACGATCTAATAGATGAGATGGGTAGAGAGAGGAAGAAAGGAAATATTCCTATCCCCATTTTGAAAGCTAGGGAATTGAGACAGAGGTGAAGGGCCAGATTTGCAAAGGTATTTAGGTGGCTAATGATGCAGATAGGTGCCGTGTAGGATTTACAAAAGCACCCGAGGCTTGTTCACACATGGAATTATTCAGGAACAACAATTCCTGATGAACTCCATGCATGGACACTCTTATTCCAGACTAAGGGTGGCTTGTTCCTGAATAGTTATACCTGAAAATGCCATGTTTAGACAAGCCCGGCATGAATTAGGCACCTAACCTGCCTATTTACTTTATAAAAGCACCCAGGGGATCTGTAACAGAGCTAGGAAATGAACCCAGATCTCATTTCCTAGTCTAGTATTCTAACCACAAGACTATCCAATAACTTGACGTGCCAACATTTGAAAATTATGGTTTTAATATCTCTGTATTTCTAGTGCATAACAGTGACTGGGATTGACGGTTCAAGATCATTTAAGAGATACTCTTCTTTTGAAGGCTGTATTCCCTGTGGGAAGATGTATTCCAGAGCTGCCTTCAGCCGTGTCTTGCTTTCACCCTCCTATGAAGATTTGTTGTAATAAATAAAATAACCCATCAAATTATAGTCATTTAAAATTTCATCCCACTCCAATTTATGGAGCCTCCATCTGAACAGCCAACCTTTTTTTTCCCTGGCGTCCATTAAGAATGGGGTAAATATTCATCTTTTCAACCCTTATGTATCTTTTTCGTTACAAGCAAGGGACTGATATATGTTCCAGGCAAATGGTGAATTATCTGGCATGCTGTGTGAAGGGGGAATTCTCTCACCTCAGAATGACTGTGAAACTCTTTATCTGAGGCAGAGGAAATTTTTGACACTTGATCGCAGCCGACACGGTAAGGAGAGGAAGAGCCTCTAGTAGCTGTGACAGGCCTTCCTGTGTCTTTTCCCCAGCATTCAATTGCAGAATCTAATGGCTTGCTGGAGACATGCTGTCAGAATGATAGAAATGTTGAGTTTATTAAATGAGGACCCTCTATTTGCAAAACGGTTTTAATCTCCAAAGAGGCTCTGCAGCTCAGTATATCATATTCTTCACCAGAGAGAGAGAGAAAAAGGGACTTCAAAATAGAAGAGTTGCTAATTTCCAGGAATTCCTAGGCCAGAACATCACCTGCAGCTGGGGAACAAATGGAAGAACTTGGGAGGTAGAGGATGAAGATTTAACTTTGCACTCCCCAGGCCTGATCTGTCTCTTTTGTTGGCTGTTTTGCTGTCTAAGAGCAGCCTGGTGAATGAAATATGCCAGCTGTCACTGGCTCCAAAGGCTTGTTGTTACAGCAGGAGTTTCCAAGGACACAGGAAAGCCCTAGCAATCTCTCTTCTCATAGCCTAGCCTCCTCCTTACAGCTATGTCTCCTGCTCACAGCCTTGTTCCTGTGCTGGCCACAGGGATGACGTATAGCGTAGGAGTCAAGGTGGCTCAGTGCAACCACTGCCTCTATTTGGGGTGAGTCTTTCATAGCCTGCTATGCCAGCTCTAGGTAGAGTGACCAGACAGCAAATGTGAAAAATCGGGATGGAGGTGAGGGGGTAATTAGAGCCTATATGAAAAAGACCCCAAAATCAGGACTGTCCCTATAAAATCGGGACATCTGGTCACCCTAGCTCTAGGTCACCTTTGCCCACTGAGTGAGATAATGATGGTTTCAATGTGGAGGGAAAATTGTGTCCGAAACTTTAGTATCTGATTCTATGGAAACCAGATTGCCATTTTAATCTAATTAAACTCACCCTTTTCATGAAGAGACAAGAGACCTTACCTGTGTGCACTTGCAACTAGTCCACACATCTTGGATTCGATAGTGTGACTTGGAATCACATGCGATCTGCTTAGGAGGGAAAAGTCAGGAAGAAGGGGGGGTGGAAACCTAGTGGGGAAAAAACTTTGGTGAAGAAATAGACAAGAAAGAAAACAAATGAGGGGAGAGAGAGATGAGAGAAATGGAGCAGAGAGGGAGTGGAGGACCTGGTCCATTCTGTTCTGTTTTTAATTAGCAATAATAATAATATGAATTTAAATTACAGACAAAACCCATTTTTAACAGGAACACATTTTGAAAGCCCAATACAAATCATGAAAGGTTCCCAAAGCTCCAAAATCTGGACTCTTCACTTTGTTTTCTAATCTAAGACTTTGTGCAGTTCGGAAGAGACATTTCACAAGGTCAGAATTCCTGATGTGTCATTTTTCCTTAGCATAAAGTCACTCACAAATCTGAGCCCATTTCCTCCCTGCTTCAGGAAGATGTAGGGGGTAGATTGGCTTCCTAGCACTCTCAGTGGTGGCCGCGTTGAAAAAAGGGGCAGGCAGCAGCAGGAAACATCTGGACATCTGTGCATGGCCATCATCATCGGGAATTGTAAGCAGGTCACTGAAAGAATTTTTTCAGCACTTTAATGTTCAGTAAATTTTCTCCTCAACAAAAAAGTAAGAGAAGAAAGACGGAGCCACAGTAGAACTGAAGCTGCTTTTTGGGTCGTAGCCTCTTAATGTATTTTAGAGGCAGGAAAAAAAGAGCAGGAAGAAGGGTTATATTTGAATGCTGTATGTTGGAAGAGGCTCAATAGAAATATGGACAGTTCTAATGCTAGCATACTAGTCCTGATGATCCCAAAGTTAGAGCTGATGCACCAGATCTTTGGCTGATCAAATCAGCCTATCTTTACTGATGTCAGTACAGGCACGTTGACTCTCAACAGCAGAGAAACTTACTGGTGGAATTAACCATGCCAAATAACATTCATTACAAATTTAGTTGGGTTTTTTTTAGGTCCACAAATAGTTTGTGAAGCATTATTGATTTCTGCTTCCGTGCTTCTAAGTACTTTCATAAGTATTTGATGAATAAAGCTCAGCCTGGTGGTTGTCTGAATCAAAGGACTTTTTAGTGTGAGCCAGAATTTGGCCCTAAGACTTTGTTCAAAGGAGGCATGCCTCATGGATACAGCCCTCTGCGTTAGCATGTTGAGAAGAGCAAGCTACTGAAAGGTCACTTCGCATAGATTGCTGGGAGTTGCCAAATAAGAATCAACACCTTGAAAATCCATCAAGCCTATTAATGTTTCATGTTTGGTTCCATGGAGATATTTATACAGGTTTTGTATGGCAAAAACTCTAAGTGAGTGAGCTTCCCCAAGCAGGCATAGAAAATGTCAGAGTGAACGAGAGCTTCTAGTCGGAATAAATTTATGCTGCTATAATATTCCATTGACTTAATTAGCCCAATAATCACTGTAAAAGACCTTGAACTGGTTTCCCTAAGGCCTGGTCTACACTGGGGGGGGGGGTCGAACTAAGGTACGTGACTTCAGCTACGCGAATAGTGTAGATGAAGTCGAACTACCTTAGTTCGAACTGCCTACCTGTCCAGACGCTGCGGGATCGAAGTCCGTGGCTCCCCCGTCGACTCCGCCACCGCCGTTCGCGGTGGTGGAGTTCCGGAGTCGACGGGAGCGCGTTCGGAGTTCGAGACGCGATAGTTTGAACTCCGAGAAGTCGAACTCTACGTGTCGACCCGGCAGGTAAGTATAGACCTACCCTAAGATACAGAACTATTCATCTTTTATCTCTTGACACTAGTGTGTATCTTTTTTTTTTCTTGTGTATACAATCCGTGATCACCATGGCAAGGCCTAGTCTAATTATATATAGTGTGTTACCAATACTTAGAAGCTATAATCTTTGCTCTTTAGTCAGATTTACTGGGCTCAGTCAACGGTGCAGCCATTAAATATGTTGTGACACTAATTTAACTTTCTCTCTCTTTTTTTAATTAACATGGCAAAATTCTGCTCTCGGACACATGCACAAATCGCATCAAATGGAACGCGTGTTACCTGGACATTTTAGAAGGCAGAATTTAGCCTAAATTGTCATGAGCCCCACAAGCTTGAATGGGGCTTTGCCATTTACATTAGCTCAGGGCCTGTACTTGTTTAGGGGATGGAAATCTCTCAGCAACTGGCGCACAAATCTGAAACTCACCCCTGGAATGGATCAGCATGACTGTAAACCTCACTTCTCAATCCTGCTCACTTTACTCATGTAAGAAGTTGTAGTGAAATCAATGAGTTATGGCAATTTCCACTAGTTGAGAATCTGGTCCCGTCTTTTTTTCCACCTTTTTGTTTCTATTTCAGTTTTTGTTGGAAAATTTGCTACGCACTACTGAATAACCTTCCACCACAAGGTTAGAGTTAATCACGCTCAAATGAGATGATACCAGTAGGAAGAAACATAGGTTATTATCTGATTTTAAGAGCTCGAATAATTTTAGCTGTTGACTTTGTCAGCCAGAAAAACTATTTCAATTATTATCTCTAATAACTTTAGAAGAACATCTTTAAAGTTCTTTTCAGTGACTCCAACTTCAAATGCTGCTGAGGAGATGAAAGAAACAAGCTTAACCCAATGAATAACTGATAAACCAGAAATATCCCTGCTCTGCCTTCAGACACCACAGATCAGAGCTCCTCCCTTGAATACAATCATTGTGTGTGCTATCTCTGGCCTTTATTGGAAGCGAAACTCTTTTTTTGATAGTCTGTCATTTATGACAGTTCCTCCGGAGAGTTCATTAGGATGAACATTAATGTGGCCAAATCTAGGGATCTGCTGTTCTTAACATAATGCCAACATATATTACAATACAATATCACTGCGATGGGCGAGCTTTACTGCTGCTCCAAGTGTGTGTGTGTGTGTGTCTGTGCAAATTGCACCACTTTTTAACTTTCTTGGTAAAGCAGTATCTTATTTTCTGAATTGCTACCACTATAAATATATGTAATAGGGTGCCTGAACAGCTGTTTTCTTCAGCAGTTATCTGTGATGATTATGTATTCACAGTGTAGAGTTTTCAGCACTGGAGAGCTGCAATTAATCTATACTGTGCTTCAAACCATCAGAGCTAGTGGTTTGTTTTTTCCCTCCTTTTATTGGTATTTCTTAAAGTTCTATACACCCAACCTCTAATACAGATTTTTATATGTAAGATAAGATGCACTGGCAAGGGAATAGCAGTTATCCTTCCCCTCTCTTCCATCTGTTTTACCGCAATCAATTGCACACTGTGAACCTTTATATTTTTTTTTAATACAAAGCATTATTAATTGTTGTGATGGCTGCATTGTATGGTATTGGTTAACTTCCGGTTAGAAAGCAGGTTATGGGGGAAGGGTTTAAGTGTAGTTGCAACCCACTAGTTCAGTGGGTGTTGACGACCCTCAAGTGGTTGGTTCACGTGAAAACTGTGACAAAGAATACCAGGTCTATGTGCTAAAAGCCCCTCTGCCTTCACTCACCACACCTGAATGTTTCCTTTTGGGGAGAAAGAGGACCATGTTTAGTCCTCCGTGAGATGCCTAGAAGGGTCACTTAGGAACCAACGAGTATCAGACCTCCAACAGCTAGAATGGCTGGGAGCAGACAGAAGCCCATCAGGACCCAACTGACACAATATAAAGGGGTCTTCCAGGGGTCAGTTCAGGATGAAACTGGGATAGGGAAGGAAGTATCACCCTTTGTCTTAACCCAAGAAGCCTGGTCTACTGAGGGCCTAACTGACTGAATTTTGTTCGAGTTACTGATAAACTCTTTTGTTTACGTTGTGGAATGTAAGCCCAGTGGTCCATCCTGAGTTAAATATTAATTTTGAGTGCTGTAAGATTACATGAGTTTGCTTTGTGAGATGCTCCACTAGCTCAGGCAAGTGAATATCTAGAAACCTACCACCGCTATCAGCTAATGTAGTTATTCTTTAGCTTAGAAGAGGAGGATGTTTTGAGTGCTGACAGTTATAGGTTCAAGGGATGAGTGGCCATTGCACAGTTATACCCCGAAAAATGACTCTCAAAATGTCATTGTAGGGTTCTATTTTTATTGTCACTTAATGACCTCATGTCAAATTTTCTGGTTTTAGAAGTAAAAAGAGTCCTTCCTCCCCCACCAAATGGCAGCCCTGAAAATTAAACTTGGGATCTTCTAATCAAGCTGGGTGCTTTCTGGTTTATGCATCACCACCAGCAATATAAATTCTGCTAGTGGAATTTAATCAATAGTTCTGCTGGTGATATGCCTGCCAGAAGAGAATCCAGCTGTCTCCCTCCCTGAGCTGTGTTGGTTTATCGGGATTATCAGAAGAATTATGGAGAGAAAAGGCAGCAGATGTGGCTCCAAATACACAGTCACTTTTCAAAGTAGAGATAGAGGTGACTATAACTACACAGTTTATAAGCACCTATGTCCGAAAAAACATTGATAATGTGCTCTTCAATCTAGCAGGCAAAGATTTAACAAGATCCAATGGCTGGAAGTTGTAGGTAGAAAATTCAGTCTAGAAATAAGACATAAAATTTTTAAAAGGGAAGGTCATTAGCTCCTGGAACAATTTACCAAGGATTATGGTGGATTCTTTTCATCACTGGAAATTTTTAAATCAAGATTGGATTTGTTTCTAAAAGATATGCTCTAGTTCAAAGAGCAGTTAATTTTGGCCTGTGTTATATACGAAGTCATGATAGATGATCAGAGCAGTCCCTTCTGGCTTCATGAACTGTGAATCCAAGTGCTATCTGGGGATCTGCCTACTAAGTGCAATGGTAGCACATCTGATGAGACCTCTAGACAAACTTCTAGAGCAGTGGTGGACAACCTGTGGCCTGCGGGCCACCTGCAACCCATCAGAGTAATCTGATTGCGGGCCATGAGATTTTTTCCTGACGTTGACCGTCCACAGGCATAGCCCCCCGCAGCTCCCAGTGGCCGTGGTTTGCCGGTCCCGGCCAATGGGAGCGGCAGGAAGCGGCGGGCTGCAGGTTGCCCAGCAGTGTTCTAGAGAGTGCTGGGGTGGCACCAGGCTACATGGTGGATGTGGTACATATTCAGGAACCAGTGTCTTGGATACAAGGATGTGTAAGGGAGAAGTTCTGGAAGCTAAATGATTGTAGACTATCAGAGACAGTCTTAAATCTAGAACATTGGTGTTACCTTTCTCAGAAATATATTTGCTGGTACAATCAAGAGGGACTTCAGGTTCTCTAATTATGGCTGAAAGAATAAGGCAGAATGAAAAGGGTTACATTTTTGTTAGGTACGGGGGAAGTCTGGAGAAAAGAGATCTTCTTACGAAGGGGAACCAGACTCCTGGTACAGAAAGGTGACAACATTTGTGTGTATCATTTAAACTATGAGCTGGGGTAAAGGTGGCAGATGCCTGTTATGGATATCAGTAATGGAAAGGTAAGTGTATATCCTCTAATAAAATATACGGTAGATATTAAAGCTGAACTGGAGGAGGAACTGGCTGAGATCAGATAGGTATATTCCAGAGGAGAAACAGGATATCAGACAAAATAGTGAACAAAAAATAGGGACATGGCCAAAAATAGAAACGATAAATGTCTGTGAACAAATGCAAGAATCTTAAACATAAAAATAGATGAACTAAAATGCCTGGCAGTGAAAGAGGCACTTTGACATAACAGGCACTGCTGAAATTGATGGAATTACTGATGGAATTACGAAACTCAACGGATCATTGTAATATCTGGTTATACATGCAGAACAATTAATTACAGCAGAGGGAGAGACAGATCATTTACCATTGCAAGGTAACACAGGAATTAATATTATGGAATGGAATGGCTAGTGTTCGTCCTAAATTCCGTCAGTGATTGGAAAAATATCTGTGTATAAATGGCATTTTTTTACTTTCCACATTTGTTGCATAAGAATGGCCACACTGGGTCAGACCAAAGGTCCATCTAGCCCAGTATCCTGTCTTCTGATAGTGGCCAATGCCAGGTGCCCCAGAGTGCTACCATTGGAGACAAAGTGCCGTGGGTTCTTTAATAACCACAGGTAGTCAGGAAATCAACTTTACTTTTCATGTAAAAGACAGCAACTCTTTCAGCGCCCTTTGATAACGTGCCAAAGCACTGTTTCAATAGTGAATAAGAAAGAAGAGTGCCCTCCAATCAGCTAATGTTTCTGCAGCACTTAGGTGTGCCTTTAAGGTTCCCTAAGTACTGACTCTGGCTAACTGATGTGCAGTAGCACAAGGTAGTATGGAGCAGACAACGTGATGTGATAGAAAATGTTCAGCTGCACCTATGTGCTATTTAACTGGGTGAATTCAGTCCTTGTGCCCGATGCTGATCTCACACTGGTTTTACATCATTGACTTTAGTATAATTACTGATGAGCTATACTAGTGTAAGTGAGATCAGAATCAAGCCTGTAATTTTCTGCTATTTAAGGTTCATTCAGGTGGAGAAAGTTGAAGCTGTTAGCTACTTCATGCTTATTCTGAGTAGCCTTAATTTGAAACTCCTCTCTGAGTCAGTTCCTGGGTAAGAGGATGTATCATGCCACTTCAACTTGAATTGTTTTCATTTCAGTCTTCTGAATCACCAGCAAGGGGCTGGCAGAAGTGATATGACAGAGTGTAATGCATTGTATGCAAGCATTTTATCTCATTGGCCTGTACGTGGGGACAGTACTTAAGAGAGTTCCACAGATATGGGCATTCATCTTAGTCAGCCCTAATGAACTGCATCTGTTAGTCGGGAAAAGAACAGCTGTAGTGGATCCAAACTGGCTTAAACTTTGTCACAGGCTGCTAGCTAACTGCACCTTTTGCTTGTATGGAGGTGATCCCAGTAAACGGGACTAACAAACAAAGAATACAGTTTGGGGGCAATATTTTCATAAGTAATTTTGGGTGTCTCAACTTTTGGGTGCTCAGCCTCAGAACTTACAAGGTTCCTGATTTTTCGATAGTGCTGAGCACCCACCTTCTGAAAAATCAGGACCATTGAGGTGTCCCAATTTGGGGGCTCAAAATCACAAGCCAGTTTTCAAAATTTGCAGCCTTTATGCCTATGTGGCATAAGAATTATTAACAGGTTAAGCCATTCATGGTTGCTCAAAGAACTGGATAGAAAATATGAAGGATCGTGAGAAAAAATATGAATTATAGTGTGTGAGATAAAACAGCATTTTAATGTTACTTCAAGTGGTGGCATTATTACTACTTGTTTTTTGTATTGCAGTCATTCTGAAAGGTCCCAGCCAAGATCAGGGCCCAGTTATGCTAGGCATTGGACAGTCACATAGTAAGAGACAGTCCCTGCCCTGATGAGCTTACACGGTACATAAGCAAGATAGACAAAGTGTGAGAGATAGGAAGCATTATCATGAACCTCATTTTATAAATGGGGCCCTGAGGCAGAGGGAGATTAGGTGATGTACCTAAGGTCACACTGGAGTGCATGGCAGAGCTGGGAACTGAATCTGACTGTCTTCACCACAAGAGCAACCTTTCTTAGGTACCACAGTATTTTTATTTTCTTTAGATAGAAATTGTACATTAGCTATTTTCATTGTGATTTTTTTTATTTGAAATTGTATTTACCAAATGAAGGCAAGAAGACCTTTTAGACAAACAGATTACATACAAATCAGCTTGGCATTTTGGCAATTCCCGGAAGATCCTTCTAACTTTCTATCTGTCAAAAAACTGCCCAGGCCTATTATATCTTTGCTTCAGAGACCTAACCCTGTGAAAACCAAACCATCTTTTATTGGCCTTTCTGGTCCTGTTTGGCATCCATGAGCATTGCCAGGCTCTGAACTTCTATGATGGCTGAGTGGAATCTCACAAGCCTGCTCTGATTCAGGGTTTGATCATCCTCTTTGAGAGTAGCCTTCCAGGAGGGCTAACATAATTTAGAAAACTGAGTTCACACTTGTGGAGCTCCATTCCACTAAGGGGATGGACTCCGTTTGCATGTGCAGTGGGCAAGGGCACCTCTCTTAAGCATTACCGATGTTCTGGGGTCTGTGGGTAGGTAATCCCACAGAGCTTTGGCCATCGACAGAGGGCCAACCTTCCTGTCTCCCATGACAGCCTGTCTCTTTGGTAGCCATTTCTGGCCCATAGCCAACTTCCTAAGGTGGCTGACACATAGCAGAAACCATGGGTGCTGACGCTGACATAGTCAACAAGAGCTTGTGAAGGTAGACTGAAGTCTTGCTGAGGAGTTTTACCATGCATAGCAAATGTTCCATATCCCCCCACCTCTGTCTACATTTTAATATAAGACTGCAGAGACCTGTCCAAATGGTGTGTTATCCAGATAGGCGAAGGAGTGGCGAGATGAAGACTCACTGTTTTAACTCCCCTTCCGCAGTTTGTGAACCACTCTAGCAGTGGTTCTTCTCCTTCAAATACACTTGGTGCCTAAAAGTGCACTGTACTTTAAATAAACAGAGCTCATGACTTGATAAGCCTGATTTTAAATGGGACCTCAATGCAGCCTCCCATTTTACACCTGTAATTGTGTCTGCGGCTGTCAAAACATTCATAGGTGCAGCTGATGTAACGTAGAAGTTCGCTGCTGGGTTTGTGGGCACAAACAGGCAGTTAGACAGGCAGACTGAGTCTGATTATTTGCTCATTCCCTCTCCCCACCCCCCTGCAATGGGAAGGTTGCCTCTAAAAACCAGACTCTTTGTTAATCCATGAAAGCCTCACTCTTTGGATGACAGTATTCCTTTTGACAGGCTCCTCCCCACCTTCCCTGGGGAGTTCTGGCAAGTGAGACTCTAGCAAATAAAGCAGAGGATTCTCTGAATGCACAATCATGCATAATTTAGTAACATTGGGGGCCTTCTGCACTTCTCACAGCAAACTCACATTCAGTAAGTGCTAACACAATTCCTTTGTGGATGGAGATTTCAGCTTTGTTTTGATATGATCCGGTCATCAGACTCCTGGCAGAGTATGAAAACCTGACCATGGGGAAGTCTGTGCATAGGGCTAGGGTTTAACAGGCAGATCCATATGTATATATTAATTAAATAAGTGTTTGTGAATACTTGAGTGGATCTGCTTTAAAGGATAATATGAATAAATAAAGGAAGAATAGCTCTTCCCTGAATTCATGCTGTTCGCCCACAAGTCATAAAAGCAAACTTGATGCTAGAGAAAGTAGCTCAGAGAAGTCAAAAAGTATTCTTTCATTCTTAGGGAAAAGGTTTTACGTCTCTTGAGTAAATGTTCCAAAGGGAAAAGATGCTCCCCAGTTATTTGAATGTGTCATCATCATAGGAGATGGGTTTTTTTCAAGAGGTAGGGAGAAGAGAAAATGTTAAAAACATTTGTTAATATTTACATGGATTAGTAGGATGTTGAGCAGCACCTTCTGAATTAAAGCCGAGGTTATAATTAGTAAGTAGTTCATCCTGTTCTAACAATGTGGAATAATTAATTTTCAAATCTTCTTGTCTTCACCCCCCCCCCCGACAAACAGTAATTACAGAGAAATATTATATGGCTGCACCTGTTTTTCACTGTATGGTTACCACATGAGTAAACTAAATCTTTTATGTATGAGAAAAGTCATAAGTTTGGAAACTGTAGTAAGAGCATCAAAACTGTGTAAGGTTCCCTAGAGACATGTGAGAAATCTGAAATTATTAAAACATATGGTGGCACATACTGATTACTGACAGCTCCTACTGTGGTTGTGAGCCCTAATTTCTTCTTGACTTTCAGCTTTTCTAAGTATTTTCCAGTCAGTTTCTCCTTATTATTTTCCCCCTTCCTTCAGTAAAACTCATGTGAAGAGAAGAGAAATGACATTACAGATGAAGACAGATCACTGAATCTTCCTTTCCTTACTCCGTTCTCATTCCAGCTTAGTGCTCTCACACGAGAAAAGAAATCTTTCATTTTGTTTTTAAAAGTGTGTTAACTAAAAAATGATGCACTCAGAGAAAATGAGAGAGATGTGGGCGTAGATACTCTATTGTGTTCAATAGAGGTGCTGCAAACTGCCAGGAATGTAGGTGCATCTGATCAGCTGAGAATTTGTCGGGGGGAGGGGGGGAAGAGCAGCTAATACAGGTGAATAAGAAGATAGAGATGGATTTAAGCTTTGAATTAAATAGGAAGCGGGTAGGCCAATCAGCTCCCATCTCTCCCTGATTGACCAATGGGAGGCAGAGGGCCCCTGGTAGGGTGACCATATAGCAAATGTGAAAAAAAAATCGGGACGGGGTGGGGGGTAATAGGAGCCTATTTAAGAAAAAGACCCCAAAATCGGGACTGTCCCTATAAAATTGGGACATCTGGTCACCCTAGCCCCTGGAAAAGGAAGGACCACCTTGCATGTCTCCCCCAATCCCCCATGTGCACTTCCCCCATCCCTTCCTTCTGGGGATGTCCATCATGCTGCTGGTCCTATCACATTTCCCACCCGCTGAGCCGGGTGGGTGAGATTGGACACAGGACCTGTTCCACACTCTCCACCACCACTCAGCCCTTGTGCAGGGAGCACATTGGGGTGGGGCTGGGGATTATATTGTGCTCCAGCTGATGCCCAATCCCTTAAGGCTGTTGACCGTTGGTTTAAGTGAGAGCTGCCTATGGCAATGCTCTAACCTTTGCCAGGGACTGGGACAGCCAGGTCTGCCCTGAGGGTCAGGTTGCTGTAACAGGCTGTCTGAGAGCCCCTTTCATTTGCTGCACTGAGGGTAAAGTGGGGTTATTACAATTTTACAAATGTGGAACTGTGCACCAAGAGACCAAACCCCTCGCCCAGGGGCACACAGGAAACTTGTGGCAGATGCCAGGATAACGTACCAGATCTTCTGAGTCCCTACCTAGTGCCTTAATCACAAAACCATCCTTCCTCGCAGAGACTACATTGTTCATTACTGCGATTTATTATTTTTTCAGTGTGAACATTGCGTTCCACATGGCACAGAACAAAGAGGAGACACGGGCTCTGCCCACATGGGGATTTACAGGCTATGGGTGTCATTTGCAAAAAGCACTTACATTGGCCTAACTACTCCCTTTGAAGTCCATCATTAAATTCCCCTTGACGTCAAAGGGAGTAGAGTTAGACCAGTGATGAGGGCTTCTGAAAGTCCCATCCTTAGCAAATTAGCTCCCTAGATCCAATAAAACAGACTGCCACATTTTATTGCATCTGCGGGTGCAGTTGGGTAATACATTCCAGAAAGGGGGTCCCTCTAATCTCCAAATGCATGCATTTTATCTTGCAGTCTTTAAGACTTTATTTTTTCATGTGTAGCTGCCTCTGTCAGAGCACTAATCCAGTCATAGACTGTTGGATTTAATTCAGCTTTCTAAGTAAGCGATTGTTTGCTATCATGAGACCTAGATTAATCTAGTCAGAACTCATTGGACACAGTCTTTAAATCCAAAGTATTTTCAAGTAAATCCACAACAGGAGTTACTGCTTGCTGTCCCATAGCTCCCTCCCTTCTCTTCTCCCCTCTTTAATTCTCTACCCTTCATGGGATGCATTTCCAAAGGTGGCTTTAGGCTGCAGTAGGCTCCAAGTAAATGCCTCCAGCCTGCTGTGAACCATGTCAACACAATCCTGAGTCTCTTAATTTCACGAGAGACACTTTAAATGGGGCCAGGTCTAGTTTGTCTAAGAGCTTAAAAAGCATCAGTTTGGGATTTGCATCTCTCACCAAAACAGCCCTCCCATAACTGAGCTCACTCAGCTGTACAGTGTACATTTACACCCGTATGTGTTTCAGACAAAACGGAGAACTTTCATGGCTTTGCCTGTTAGGCAATGTAGGATGAGAGTCTGGGTAGCTTTGGAGGTGGTTACTATAGAATTAAAAATACACATTAAATGAATGTGTTAAGGGATGCATTGGATTAGAGCACAGTTACCTTTCATCTCCTGATATTGGAGAGAAAATCTTGAACTTAGTGGTCTTGTGCTATACAATATATGATACAATATAGGGTTTTTTATAGTGTCTTGCATACAAACCCTCACATAAAAGTGTTTTAAATAACAAAAAAGGAATAGAATTAAAGAACAGCCATGGCAGAAAGTCGTGTGTTTTTCATATACAGGAGGGTGGGGTTTTTTTAATGGAGATTTGATACAGCTGAAAATGCAGAAGCTGGAGCAGCAGAGAAAACCCTGGCACCAGCATTGCTTAGATTGTAAGAGCAACAATATATTTTAACTACATCCCAGCAAATGTTAATTTAAAAAACAATGTAGGGGAGGGAGTTACATATTTTAAAATAGTGGCAACAGTGAAGAAATGTGAATGTATTTTAATGAAGTGAAAGCCTTCAGACTGTATGTAACGGTACATAAACTGGCTCAATGACCTCTGTGAATATCAGTATACCTTATCCCTTAAGGTAAATATTGACCAGGGTCTATCTTAATCTCCCAGCCAATACATCTGGTCATTAAATCTTGATGCTATCATTGTTTATTATTGCTTTTATTTCTACAGTGTACTAAGTATTTGCCTATTAATAATAAACGTAGGGTTGTTGTAGTGCCCAGGAGCCACAGGTACGGATCATGACCTCACAGTGCTAGGTGCTGTACCAACACAACAAAAGACAGTCCCTGCCCTCAAGATCTAGCAGAAGAAAGACTAATCCCCAACTCAATGTCACACAGTGAATCAGTGGCAGAGTTGGGACTAGAACCTAGGATTCCAGACTGCTGCTCTAATCATGTGCTCCATATTCTCTCAGTCCAGAAATAACCTTGGTCGGCTTGGTACATAATATATAAATAACACCAGACAGTACTGTGCTTAATAGATATGAAGCAATCTGAATTGCTACTGCCTATCAGGCAGCTCAGGAATGACTTGACTATAGGATTAATATGCTATCTCTTGTAGTCCATGGCTGTGTCATTATAGGATGTTTTCATAATAATAGCTAACATCCTCTCTTACAGGCTGCAATGGCAGGTGTTCTTGTCATACAAGTCCTGAACACACTGTATTCCCCAGCAAGAACAAATTCTAAAATCGTTCAAAAGCAATTTTTACATCAGTCCACGCAGGAATTTGATTTGAGACAACACACACATATTTTTGGCAGATCAAGGGGCTGAGGTGACACTTGTAAGCAATTATCTCCTTTTCATCTGGATATTTCAAGGGCTGGTATAACAGATATTCCCAAGATGGGAAAGGAGGATTTATAAATCATGTAGTTGGAGAGGGGAAGGAAGTGTCGTTCAGGGGGATAACAAATGAGGCAAAAGAATGTTTTTTTTAAAAAGTCTCAGAAATGCAGCCAGCAGAAAGCACACAAGTGGGGGTCGTGCATATGAAGAATATTGGCAAATCACATATATATATGCTGAAAAGAGGTGAGGGGAAGCCAATTGCATATGAAGAAAGTTAATTATTGGCAAATATTGCACAGGGAGGGAATGTTTCACTAAACTGAACTGTCACCATACAAACATTCATAAGGAACAGCTCAGAAGAAAACCCAACCCTTTAGTTCTGCAGTGACCATTTTGTGACACAAAATCTTGCACCTGCTCTCCAGTCCCACCTCTAGGGATTAGCTGATTTTCTATGGAAATTATCACATTAGCCGTTACCATGAATTTTGACCACATCTGATTTATTCGAGAACCAAACTAATCTGCAAATCTTTCTCAAGAACCACTTAAAATATAACATCTGTGCTAGCACATACTGATTCGAGCGGTGCTAATATCCAGTGGTCTCCATTACAAAGTCAACATTTATACACACTATCACATAGGGGCATATAATGCCTTGTCTACGTGTAAAAGTTGTACTGCCATAACTATACTGGTGTAGTCAAAGTGATACAATGCCCTAGAGTGAATGCAATTGTATTGGTATAAAAGTTCTTATGCCAGTATAATCTTTTTCAGTATGGAAACAAATTCCTCCTTAAAATTCTCCTTTGCCATGATGGCCACAAAAAAACTTGACAATGGGCAGGCCACTGGCATGCTGAGACCGAATGACAAATATTGTCTCATTATTTCCTTATAGTCCCTCATCTGACTGCATCCACCTGTTGGTCTCTTGTCTGATACTTACTTTGACTGTTGTAAACTCTTGGGGGTAGGGACTGTTTGTTGTGTTTGTACAGCACCTAGCGCAATGGGGTCGTGGTCCATAAGTGAATCCAAAGTAGAGGTTGTATTGGTATAACTATATTGGTAAAAAAAAAAGAAAAATACTCTTCCCCAACTAACATAGTTATATCAGTACAAAAACTGTGTAGAACTGGCTTAAGATACCACAATTATTTCCTTTTACTTCATGCTTGTGTGAAACAGTGGGCTTGATTTCATACATTTTGATTCAGAATGAAACCAATTTTCAAAATGTTAGAATTTCCCATGGAATGGAAATTCTGGTTTCTGAACAGCTCTCTAGATAAGAACAATTATTAATAACTGAGACTGGGTCCTTTTATTGTTTTGGTTGGAAATCATTCAAAATTTGCTGGATTAACAATGGCAGGCAATGGGTGCTGGACAGATATTGGGGAAAAAATTGTGCACAAACACTTATTTGAATGTATAATGAATTCACCTGTGCACATGGCCCAGTTAAATTCTAATTTTGTAGTCACCAGTTCAAAAAAGTACTTAACATGTGCTTAATATTAAGCATGTGAGTAGTCCCATGGATTTCACATTCAGACGTCATGATTTTTCAGAGCACTCAAAACAGGTTTTGTGCTGGCCCTTTGAGAATTATTTAACATGCTTCATAATCTGGGCAAATAGCAAGGGGGAAATTCACCAAATATTTTTTTTAAAATGAGAAAGTTCCTTCCTTGAATAAATGGATTACTTAATGATCTCAAATCCAAACCGAACCACTGGATCTTTAGAGGTTCCTGATCACTAAGAATTAGGAAGTGCCATGGCTTTCTGGGTTGCAATCCAGGCCAGTAAAGCCTTCCCTGGTGCTAGCGTAGAGTATGTTCTCCTCTGTGGATTGGCATAGAGGACAATGAGTTTTTAGAACCCCTAGTTCAAGCTGTAGCTGCACATGCTTTTAGCTTTGGCAGTCCCCCATGTATTCACCAAGATGGCAGCCATCTTACTAAGCTATACCAGCTATATTTATGGAAATCGTGTAGCTGATGAGAACAAAGTTTGGATTGTTTAAACCTCTTAGATAGGGCTGTGGAGAATATTTGTCCACATTGTCAAAGAGCCAGAAAACTGCCTTGTTTTTAACTCAGGTTAAAAGGATTGACCTCATTTAGCTGACTGATTTATGTCGATGGACAAATTATAATCCACTGTTTCAGATTGCCTGTAGCGTTTTATCTCCATGCTGTTCAGTATGAGTTTAACTGAACTGCCGAGCGATTATAAGAAGGAAATGAATCAATGGATTACATTATTTCAGGACAGGCTAGATTCTATGAACGAGACAATCCCTTTCTGGAACGCTATACAGCCCTGTTCTGATTCCTTTAAATTACATGTGCATGTTCCCATTGCCCCACCCGGATCGAACTGTTCAGTGCATGAGCTGTGTTAGCTGCACAGCAGTCAGCCAAAAGAACATTCACAGTTAATTTCCCATTGTGTAGCAGTTATCTGGCCATCTCTGTGCTGGAGAATAGATTTCAAAAATGGGTAGATGGATTCTGCAAATCACGACAGAGACTAAATACTTTCTCCATTGAAAAAGGGGTAGGTTTCTAGGCCGAGACCATGGGAAAGTCATTGAAAACTTTATCGGCACTTCATTTACTGAAAAAATAATCCATTTTAAATAGTTTATTATGATACAATTGATACAATTGTTGCAAAAAAAATCATTTTGCAAAAAGGCCATTTTTGTTTTTAAAAAAAAAGTCAGCTTGGTTTAACTTTTATTTGATTTTATAATTTGCTTTGGAGGGCTTTTTTATTAGTCTTTTGGGGCCAAATTAATGACTAGTGAAATTCCACTGAGTTACGCCACGGATGAATGTGTGTATATGCATTTATAACAACATGTTTCATGTGTGCAGAGTGCAGGCATGGATCATTAATGTTACTTATTAGTCGACAGGTCAGCTGTTTTCATAATGTTCAATATGCATTTAACAGCTACAGTGATAAGTGACATTAGTGGTAATAAATGCAGTCATCGTCCGCTTGAATAGTCAGTGTTAAAAGGTTAGGTACAGGACTTCCAAGAGAACACAGTTAGTAAGGGGGGAAATAGATTGTAAGTGGAAATGATTTTCTTTTCTAGAAAAGTGAGAGGTCTGAAGGCCACCTACAAATTTTCTAAATTCTCTTTTTTTGTCAGTCAGTGGAAAAACCCAGCAACCTGAGCTTGCAGAAGAATTAGACCACTTGCTTCCACTTGCCCAAACGATTTTGTGCAGCTGCATTTTGCACAGTGCATTGGATGCCTTAAAGTTATACAAAAGCAAGACCTAACAAACTGCCTTAATTCTCAGAGTTTAAGTTCACTCCATTTGAGAGGAATAGCAAGTGGATCTGGCAGTTAGGTAGTGATATTTAGAGACAGACACAGGCATTTCTTTCCCTTGAGTCTAAAATTACCATCAGAGGTATGTTTGATTTAAAATATTTTGAGTCTTTGCTACATTTCCCCATAAAGACAGGGGTGGGAAAAAAGGAAACAACAAAGCCAGAAGATTTATTTCAGTGGCCTCTAAAGGCCCCAATCAAAATCAGGAGCTGTGCAAAATCTGGAGTCCAGTCATTGTGCCTGGAGCTGTACATACACATAGAGACAGTCCTTTGCCCAAAGATCTTACAGTCTAAATGAATCAGACTGAGAAAAGGTGGGGAGGAAGAAAAAAGTAGCACAGGGGGGTGAAATGATTTGTCCAAGGTCACACAGCAGGTCAGTGGCAGAGAACCCATGATTCCTGACTCCTAATACAGGCCACTATCCACCAGACCACACTGCCTTTCTTAGGCAGAAACTTGCTGGTTCCAATGCACTGGTTAGATTGGAAGATAGGAATTTAAGCCCCAAGTGGGAAAACATCGTATTTTGCAAGTGGGACATCAATAAAAGCTGGGAAAATGGCTTAGGGTTGGATGTACTCAGTCCACTCTGTGTTGCTCCATTCACACAAAGCAACTATAAACCCGGCACAACCTTCAAGATTCCCTCTCTCTACAGGGAACCCCCAAAACAGCTCCTATGCCACCTGTGCTCCTGACCCATGACTGACACGACATTTACTTGCAATAAAACTATGGCAAACAGACAAAAAACAGACAGTGGTTTTGAAAAATTCTCTATGGGTTCATCATTATGGACCAGATCTGCCACTGATGTAAATTGGCTTCAGCAGAGCTACACCTGAGCTGGCCCTGGCTACACCTGAGCCCTGGCCCATGGCTTTCATCTTGACAGTTCCGTTTCAGAGAGACATGGTAACATCTGTGCTGATGTCTGCATTCCCTTGACTCATCACCTCACATTTTCTGCCACTCCTTCCACCTCTGAAGCAGCCACTTCAATGAGCATCTGCCCTGCTTCATTATTTTCTTTTGAAATATAATTTTTAAAGTAGGAGGCTTTAAGTAATTTTGATTTGGTATGTGCATTTCCCTCCCGATTCCCCCCAGCTTTCTGCTGCGAAATGTAATCACAGTAATTAGGAGGGTTTCTGGATCTCAGTGCACCAGGCTAGACAGATGCTTCTTGAAGTGGTTGCTCCTGAGGAGAGGGAGAGAGAGGCAATGAAATAGATTAACCTTCTTCTGCTGCTTTGGCCCACATGGTGGATCAACGTCTTGCATTGGCAGGACTCCACAACAGAAAAAACTGCAGGGCTGTACACCAGGGAAAACTGCAGGGCTTGGAAAGCTCAGAAGTTTTCAGATCTTATTAGGAGAGACCGACAAGGCATAACAAAGCTGCAGTAAACTAAACATGTTTTCACCATTAATATCAATCAGTGTTCCTCTGAAACCTAATTTGTCATTAAAAACATCCTAAATTCAGTTAAATCAAATCATACATGTGCTTTGTGAATCATGATGCTAAACTGAATCCTTTTTTATTGCTATTATTATTGCACTTACTTTCCAAAAGAGAAAACGATTTTAGTTAAATATTTAATTGCAGGATAATGAATCAAGCATTTTGTCACAAGGGGTGAAAATGCTAGTTTGTCTGTTCCTTAACAAAGGAATCTACTGCTGCATTAAGAGACCTGCTGAATCTGCAGACCAGGGACCTGATCCTGCAAGGTGCTCAGGCCTTTAGAAGAGCATGGTGCTCAGCTTCTCCAAAGAGGAATTTAGGCCACAGTTCAGAAAAACGTGCATAACTTTAAGCCAAAGGAAGCACATTGTCCCAGGGCTTATAGTGACTTTGGTGGTGCTACATATTTGCTGAAAATTAAGCACATGCTTAAATGTTCTCCTGGGTCTTTTGCGGGATTGAACTCTATGAGCACTGTAATCTGTGGGGACTCAGAGAGCTGGCTGGCAACTGTAGTTTACATTTTGTGGAAAGTTTGTGATGATGATTTTTTTTTCCATTCCTAAATGGAACAAAACAAAATTAAAATTTCCCAGGATGTGAAATCATGAAAAAAATAATTCTGAGCCAACTGAAAAGTTTTTTTCCAGTTTTCACCCTGTAAAACCTTTATTTAAATGTTTTATATAAAACAAAATTTTGTTTCACAAAGTGGTTTTGAAATGAAAAATTTAAACATTCAGTTCCAAAAATGCTGCTACTGTATCTACAAAAAATCCCAGAATTACTCTAACCCGCCTTAACTGCAGTATATATTCCCTAAATATCAGCAGTTTAACACACACCATGCAGCATTCTATCTTATGATATCAAGTCATCGCTATCTTGTGACAACTTCTGGGTCACGTACTGGTTAGTTACTTATGTCAAGTCTTTCTTTAGGCCTGAGGCCTTGTCTGGCTAAGCTAAATATCTTGCAGGCCTGAGACCTGTAGTTTCATGTGTTCTGGCCTGAATTCATATCTATACCTTATTTAGCATATGCCCATATATCTATAGCAACATAGCTGGCTACCCCTGTGAGGTAAGGAAGTGCTATTGTCTCCATTGTGTCGATGGGAAACTGGTGCACAGAGTGATGAAGTAATGTGCCCAAAGTCACACAAGACGTTTGTGACAGAGCAGGCAAATGAACCCAACTCACCAGTGTGCCAGGCTAGCACTGTAACCACTGGCCTATTCTCCTCTTCAACTAGTCTGTGTTGATATTCATAGCTAGCCCCTCACCGTCCCAATCTTCTATTTCCAAAACCAGCAGTGAAGGCGATTCCAAAAAAAAAGGTGCCTGTAGATAGTAGCATCAAGGTTAAAAGCAATGAGCCACAATGCGAAAGAGCAAGAGAGGACATGCAGCAGGCAGGATGGATTTAACTGCTCTGCTGGCGGCTTACTGCTGAAATGACTATTAGCTTCTTGTGGCTCTGCTGAGCATGTTTGTTTTCATTTATGTTCACTGAGATGTTGCAGTTTGTTTTTTTAGACTTACCTGGTTTTTCATATTGGTGTCTGAATGTCTAGCATGGCTTCTGTTCACACAAGATCAATGGAACCACTCACCTAAGAAAGGCAAACAGCATTTGTCCCTCTGCACTACAGCCCGTGTGGTTTAATACGTAATTTAACTCTGCAAATGCATTGCTAATGATTTAGGGCCAGATCCTCAGTCGGTGTAAATTCTTCCGGGACATCAATGGAGTTTTGCTGATTTACACCAGCTGACGCACTGGCGCATGGGATCGTAAGTAATTTAAAAAAAAATCAGTTAGTATTTTACAAATATTTTGCATTTTCCCTTTAAAGACGAAGGGCCACATTCAGACGTGCCCTGGCATCAATCAGTACAACTTTATTAACAGCAGGGAAGTTGGCCCCTCTTGCATCAGGGCTGATTTTGGCCCAAGGACTCAGCTGCAGCCAGGCAGCAATTTCCAAAAGGATCATGGCCTATTGAAACATTATATGATTTCAGGAGAAAATTATCTTTTATTCTATAGGTTTTTTTGAACTGTTGCATAGTATTCAATAGATAATAATATCCCTGGGTGATGGGGTGGCTGCCCCACACAGGATTGATAAGGCCAATTAACTCCATAGGCTGCACCTGGAGGAAGAGCCAGGGAGCACAGAATTGATTGCCAGCTGTGCAGGAATAGGCAGGGCCTTTAAAGCCAGGAAGCGGGCAATGACCAGGGACAGCTGCTGGGAAAGAGAAGTCATTCCCTGGGAAGAGGGAGATGGGGCTGGTATTTCTAGGGAAAGGAGAGACTAGGCGTGGTTGGAAGCAGTCCTGGGAAGGAATAGTGAGGGCTGGAAGAGTAACTGCTGGGTGGAGGGTCCCTGGACTGGAAGCCGGAGTACTGGGTGGGCCTAGGTTCCCTTACCAGCCACTGAAGGAGTGACCCCTGAGGCAGTGAATGGGAAGACTGCCTAGGGCTGCAGAAGGAAAGACTTTGATATACCCTAGAAGGGGGGGAATGCTGAGTGACCCGGCCGGAGGGATGAGTCATGAAGAGAACGGTGCAGTTCCCAGAGTGAGGGAGGAGCTGCAGACTACAGAGATGGAGCAACCTTGGGAATGGGTGTTGACCCAATGAGCCAATCCCCAAAGCAGCCAGAAGGAGGCGCCTGACTAGTGGTGAGTGGTGTGTCCCATCACACCCTCTAATAGACGTCTGTAGGAAAGATTATGTAAATCTCTGTTAAATTGTATAGCCCCAGTCCTCTTCAATGGCCTAGGGTTTAAACGGTCTCTGTGCTACTTCAGTTTGTGACAGGGCTCTGTGCTGCTCAGGTCCCTGGCATGACTTACAGGAATCCAGAGCTGTTTACATTTGCAGTTACTGTCAAAGGCCCTCAAGGGACCATTCCATCAACTGGGGTCACTGAAGACCAGGGAAGAGCTAGTTACGTCCCCCACCCTTGTGGCTATGCCCCCGTGCCACAGCCTCAGGGTTGGGAGATGGCATAGGAACCTTTCATTCACCTCTACCCCACCCAGTGATCCCCCATGCTGGAGTGATCCTCCAGGAGCTGGCTGTGCCAGTTTTAGTAGAATTTTTTTATTCTGGGAGCAATATAGAATTGCCCTAATGCAGCTCAGGGACTATAGGATTTCAGAGTAATTTCTATAGATCCCCTATCACACAGGTCTGTAGAACCTGAGTGGTTTCATCCCCATCACATTCTATTGCACTGAGTAGTACCTACCACCTTGGCTCCGTTACTTGAAGCAGACTCAGAGAGTTAGTAGAGAAAGTAGCAATGCATGAGCATGGCTATCATCCGACAGCCCAAACGAGCCGCTAACATGCGTAGAATGACGTGGAAGGTGAGAATCATGCAGCAGCAGAAGAAGAAGAATTGAGGGCAATTTCATAGCTCCACAATGAATTCTGTGAAGATGTGGGAGTTCAAAACACACATGGGTTCCCAAAAACAGCAAAGCCTCCAAAGATGGCAATGGCAAGGACAACATTTGAGCCATCTCATCCTTTCATTGCTCAAGTAAACCGTGAGAGGTTGGGAGAGCATCACAGTTGGCAACAGAGACTACAGGGTACCTGAAAGTCAAGAGGAGAATTGTTCTATTTTGATGTGAAATCCTGGCTTGTGAGATCTCCTAGAGAGGAAATGATAAACTGTTACAAAAATATAAATAACCTAAAAGGAAGAGATCCTCTCTGTGAGTTAAAGGAAAAGCAAGGTCAAATGAAATCATATCTACCATAAGCTTATTCAAAAACTCCAGCAATCTTTCCATTAAGTTGTCAGCATGTTAGCCAACCCACCTTTTCATGAGCATTCGCGGGATGGCTGACAGTACCCAGTCCAGCTCCCTTAACACACACACAGCCCAAATTTCTTCCCCTGTCCCAAGTAGTGACTTAAATATTCTCACCAGCATAAGTGAAATCAGAATTAGACCCTCGCTGCCCAAAAAGCCTGTGGGCTAGATTCACAAAGAAATGTAGGCATGGTGATGCTCAGCCTAGAAAATCGCTGGGATTCACAAAACCTGAGTTCGGTGCCTAGGCAACCTGTACAACGAATGGCGAAAGTGAGGGGCTTCAGAAAGGGGACGTACAAAAGCCAGCACAATAGGCAGCTTCTTGCCTAAGAGAGCCTATGGGAGGTGACAAGCCCGGCCCCTCTCGTGGAGAAAGGTGCCTAAATCGGGACTGCTGGCGGGTCCCTGCTTGGGATTCTCAGCTGTGAACCCTCTCTTGGGTTTAGGCACCAAAGCCATTTTACCAAGAAACCAGCCATTGATCTCCCTTATAACCTTTAGGCCAGTGCGGAGGGTTCTCGCCTATGATGGAGAAGCGGTGAGAAGAGATTCAAAGTGGATTTGCTCCCTCTCAGGTGAATCCCTCAATGACTCGGTTGTGGGATATTCTGATGTGAGGCTTCCTCAGTCTCTCCAATATAATGAAAGAATAAGAGAGAAAACACAACTGCTGTAGCCTGGGGTGAGTGGTTAGAGCACTCAGCTAAGAGGTGGAAGACCTAGGCTCTGGTCCCCTGCTCCAGAGAATTCTTTTTTCTTTATTATCAGGCCTTAGTTGGGCACCTAGGGAAGATGTTGTTATATTTTTGTCTCATTTATGCATATAGCTTATTCTCTGGGGAAAAAAACAGTGAAATCCCCTTAACGGTGGCCAGGCCCTCAGCTGGTGTGAGATCTTGTGTACTAAATATTTACACAGACTGTGTGTGTGTGTGTGTGTGTGTGTGTGTCTGTGTCTGTGTCTGCGTGCGCACATACTTAATATATAAAGGGAATGGAGATCTGGGACTCTCTCATCCCACTTCCCCCTTATGGCTGAGACAGCGACAAATGGAAATTCTGAGCTAACTCCCTACTCTCAGTGCCAGATTACAACTAAATGAAAGTGAGTTGCAGACACACAAGGCACGATTCATTTTTAATGCATTCACCCTTCTCTCTGACGCCTGGCACAGTTTCCCTAAGAAGCTCCGACACTGTATGAGATGTTGCGCTATGTGATAACGCATAAAAGATGCTGCCACGGTGATTCTAAATTCCTCACTTGTAAATTCCTGGTACTCTGCCAAAGCCACTCCCAATACCACTATATCTGAGAGTGACAGTAGCTTGTTACTGTTATTTTCACCTCCTCTATATTTGTCGCTGAATTCATTCCTCCAGTCAGACTCCCATAAACGTATGTTTTTAAGACCCCAATGCTGCAGTCCTCACTCTGGCAAATGCTCCCATTGACTTAAATGAGGGTTTGCCCTCACTGCTGGATTTCACCCTCATGCAGCATCACTGAGATGAACCTTGGATAGTAAAACAAAGTCACACATCACAGGCTGGGTAGAACAGCGTGCATGGAAGCAGGTGCTTTCTTGCAGATGAGTGAACAGCAGACATGAGATTAATAAATTACCCTGCTCTACTTTTATTTACAAATGTACAATTCATTCTGATGGGCTCCCAGCAGAATGGATTTAACAGTAAGCCAACGTGGTATACAGGGAATAGTGGCAAAGTTTGCTCTTCCCACAAACAATTCTCTGTCACTCTTCCAGGACCAGCTCAGCCCAAGTTTAGGGCTCCTTATAAAGTTGTTCAATTAACCTCCTCCCCACCCCAGATGCAAGGCCTGAGATCCAGTGGGGGATTGGTCCGTAGCCTCCCTCAGTGCAAACTGGAAGGGGAGATGGGCAATGTATCCAGAAATTGGCCCTTAGAACTATGTCTCAAGTGTGTAATTTCATGAATAATGATCCTGCAAGACCCTGCTCTGCACTGGTAAATATTTTACCACTGTAGTTGCTACATCCCAAGAAGCCACATTACAGGGCTGCGCTGCTTGAAAACATAAAAATACCTCGCTTTTTATACTGCCTTTTTCAGCCCGAAATTTCAAAGCACTTTACAAAGGAGGTCAATAGCCTTTGCCCCATTTTACAGCGAGGGGAAGGGACTTGCCCAAGGCCACCCAGCAGGTCAAGCTGGAAATACAACCGAGGTCTCCTGAGTCTAAGCACAGAGTTCCATGTACTAGACCACGCCATGGTACTGTAGCTGCATCTTAGGGAAGAGTCCATGGGCCTGATTCAGCATTCTGTAGCTCCCGGTTGACACCCATATTTCCATGGCATACTTGGTGCTACCAGCTGCCCTAACAAAAATCACTTGTTTAGTGTTTCGCGTCTGTAGACTGCCTCCACACGGCGGGCAAGCTGCCAAAAACAACTTGGGGGAGAAGCAGCAGCTCACCTGGATGTTTTCTCCATAACATGCCATTGAATGAAGATACGCCTGTTGCGACAGGAAAAAGACCCAGGGAAAGAGAACACACGTGGCTATAGTGCGGGGTAGCCTGCAGACACCGGCTGAACGCACCCTGGGCTCTGCACACTGGTTAAGCTTACTCAGGCACTGATGCCTGGCATGGTGGCTGCAATATTAAACATGTGCTGAGAAGAAAATCTATAGCAATTCTGTCTTCGCTAGAGAAAATGAGGACTGAGCACAGCAGAAGATAGATACCAGCAGATGCATTATTACAGGCTTGGTGACTATCTCCTGGGATAGGTAAAAGTGGTTTCATACAGCTTGGCCAGTACGTGACAGATGAGGCAGACATTAGGCTTCCAGTAAGTCACTAGACTTGCCTGTTGTGTTACATTCTCTGCAACAGCAGCAAAAGACGTTCAATATCCTATAAATCCATCTGCCTTTTATCCAGGTCCTAGGCAAACTATGAACTCAGCCTACGCCTCTGACAAAACTATAATGCTTGCAGGTGTTTCCCATACTGTCAACATACTCCAAAGCAAGGCAGATGTTTGAGGGAAAGAGACTAGGAATTGTTAACAAACAGAAATCAATCAGAACGAGGGGTCTGAATATCTCTGAGGAGCTGGGCCTAAGTCACTTGCCCAAGATCAAACAGGAAGGCTGTAGCAGAGCTAGGAATGCAGCCGGCATTTCTCAAGTCCCAGCCTAGTGCCCTAACGCTGGACCACTGGACCTCTTCACGGGCATTCTGAAAATTCCACCCTGCTCGGATTAGGGTTACCTAAAATGAATGAATCAGAGGCATTTCTGGGGATTTAGATATGTTTCTAGAGAGTCAATTTCAAAATAAGGGTGTATGTTCTTTCTCTAGATTCACAGATTCCAAGGCCAGAAGGGACATGGGATCATCTAGGCTGACCTGCTGTATAACACATGCCGTAGAACTTCCCCCAGATAATTCCTACAGCCGATCTTTTTGAAAAATGACCCATCTTCATTTAAAAGTGGTCCATGATGGAGAATCCGCCATGACTCTTGGGAAATTGTTCCAGTGGTTAATTACCCTCACTGTCAAAAATGTACACCTTATTTCTAATTTGAATTTGGTCTCAACTTCCAGCCATTGGATTGTTCTGTCTTTCTCTGCTAGATTAAAGAGCCCATTATTAAATATTTGTTCCCCATGTAGATACTTATAGACCGTAATCAAGTCACCCATAACCTTCTCTTTGTCAAGCTAAATAGATTGAGCTCTTTGAATCGGCCACTCTAAGGCATGTTTTTTTAATTCTTTAATCATTGATGTGACTCTTCTCTGAACCCTCTCCAATTTATCAACATCCTTCTTGATACTGGACACAGTATTCCAGCAGCGGTGTAACAGTGCCAAATACAGCCATAAAATAACCTCACTACTCCTACTCGAGAGTCCCCATTTATGCATCCCAGAATCACACTAGTTCTTTTGGCCATAGTGTCACTGGGAGCTCATGTTCAGCTGATTATCCACCATGACCCCAAATCTTTTTCAGAGTCACTGCTTCCCCGGAGAGAGTCCCCCATCCTGTAAGTGTGGCCGACATTCTTTTCTTCCTAGATGTTTACATTAACATTTAGCTGCATTAAAATGGATACGGTTTGCTTATACCCAGTTACCAAGCGATCCAGATCTCTCTGCATCAGTGACCTGTCCTCTTCATTATTTACCACTCCCCAATTTATATATCCTCTGCAAACTTTTTCTTTCTCACCGCCTTTCACATTGAATTGCACCATAAGAATATATCCAGCATGTAAAAGGGACTGTGCTTTAAAATGATAAATCATGTACTCTGAGAAGGCACCTGCTCCCTGATTTCACAGAAAGTTTACAAAGCACAGGAATGACAGAAAACGGGTAGCTCTATGCTGGAGCTTGAGATGTAATTTCCAGCTCAAGTGCACATGTGTGCACTAGCTTTGATCGAGCTTGCATGCTAAAAAATATATAACTGTAGCAGTGGGATGGAGTAGCTGCCTGAGTACATAGCAGGGTCCTGGGTGGGATTGTACTCAGGATATCTAGCCTGCTATTTGTAGTGCATTCGCTCAATCAAAGCTAGCCAGCGTATGCCTGCCTGAGCTCCAGTGGAGGTGTACCCGTGTGGTTCAAGGCAGGTTGATACCCTCAACTATCCCCATTATAAATGATTCCCATTAGTTGTTTGTCTTCTGATTATCATTACACCTCTACCTCGATATAACGCTGTCCTTGGGAGCCAAAAAATCTTACCGTGTTATAGGTGAAACTATGTTATATTGAACTTGCTTTGATCCACTGGAGTGCGCAGCCCTGCCCTCCCAGAGCACTGCTTTACCGCGTTATATCCGAATTCATGTTATATTGGGTGGCACCGAGGTAGCGGTGTACTAATTTTCTGCTGGCCTGTTAGGGTAGGCAGTGCACAAAGAAATAACACAAAAACAGCCCCTGCCTCAGGAGAGCTCACAAGCTAGGATTTAAGGGTAACAGGTGACTAAACTGACAAACAGGAGAAGGGAGGAGAGAGTGGAAGATAACTTGAGACAGGTGCATTTGCAGGTCTTCCTTCTTTTATTTCCTTAAAATCCAAAGTAGGTCATTTTCAGGCTGCAAACATTTGAGACAAAAACTTAAAACAGAATAAAAAGTAAAGAGATTAAGATAGAAGTTTTCAGTATTAACAAACGCCATGCAGCCAAACAATGGTATCAACCTTGGCTATATTGTGTGACACAATTACTGGCATCAAACACAGTGCTGAAGAAAGCAACGAGGTCCCCTGCCTTCACAAATGAAAGCTCCTTTATATCAAGCCTAGAGAATTCTTAAGGTTACAATTTGCTAAAAACTTTCTTTCAATGTGTCCAACTCACATCACATTCATTTTTAGATTTAAAGCCTCTGCATTCATGGAGAGGAGTCTGCTTATTTATTATTTACCCCGTGAATCACAATCAGACAAAATACAAACCCACAACCCAAGCACTTTTTACGGCAGCCCAAACCCCTTAATTTACTGCAAAAGGCAAACGCTGAAGCAGCTGGCTTTCAAAAGACATTCTTTCCAAACGTGGTTTGCCCTCCATTTAGTACAATGTTAAAGCACACAGGATACTGTGGGTGGCACCCAGTCAGATCCAGGAAATGCTGAGAAGCTGACCTTTTCCACAATGAAACAGGTTTGATTGTAGGTTTCTTTTTTCCCTCTCTTTACTTTGCTGTTAAGAGGACAGGATGGTTACAGCAATGCCCTGATCCAGCAAAGGATTTAGGCATATGTATAATTTCAGGCACATGAGCAGTTCCAATCCAGCAAAACATTAGGCATGTGCATAACTTTAAGCATATGGAGGATTCCATTGACTTGAGCCTACTTCCCTGCTTAAAATTACACACACGCTTAAGTGTTTTCAGTGACAGGGCCAAAACTAATGGGTAACCTCTTCTCCCACCATGGGAGGAAATCATAGAATATCAGGGTAGAAGGGACCTCAGGAAGCCATCTAGTCCAACCCCCAAACAGTTTTTTACCCCAGTTCCCTAAAGGGCCCCCTCAAGGATTGAGCTCACCATCCTGGGTTTAGTAGACCAATGCACAAACCACTGAGCTATCCCTGCTGCTCCCCCACGGCTTCTGTAGGGTTCCTATGTCCTCTCCTGTGCAGTGGGGTGGGGAGTGGGTGGAGCCTTGGCTCAGCTCCACCAGCACAGCTGAGCTGGAGCCAAGTTACAAATGGTGCAGGTACTTTCTCCTCCCTTCCAGCAAGGTGAAAACCAGTGACCCTCAGTATCAAACTGAAGTACCTGAGCTGCTGCTAGAGTAGTCCAGCCATGTGCTTGTGATAAAGCCCTAGCTGAGCTCATCATAGGTGTACTTCAAAGATCAGATATAGTTTTCTCTCTGGGTTTAAAATTCAACAGTGATATAAAACTGGTTATTGGGATCACCACAAAGGGCCTGCATGGCTGATAATCTCCATACCACAGATGGAAGCAACCTTGATTCTGTTACAGGAGGAATCGTTTCCTCTGGCTGCCTTTTACATACGTTCCTAAGAGTTTCTGCTCCTCCCCGGTAGTTGCAATATTGTCTCCCCTTACAATGGCTAGTGAACAAGGTACTAGTACTGATTGGTTTGGCTGTATGATTATTTTGCAAAGGAGGAATCATCTGTTTGTTTGTTGTAGCTGAGTTATGTTTGCTTGTTGTTTTTTGCAGGCTCCATATCTTGCATGTTATCCTTTGTCTTTTGCAGCAGTTCCTTGGTTCTCTGGCTAGATTCTAGCCGCTGGCTCTGTCCCTTTGCCACAGAGGAGGGAATACCCTGATACAATGCCTGGGTGACATAAAGCTAGTACTCCTTCCCAGACAGGCAATGTTTCTAACTAGATCTGGGGTAAGAAGGATACAACTTAAAGTAGAGGCTTACTCCAGTGGAGGCCACACTAGGTATATCATGTTATCTAGAGATACATATACAAATACCCAGGAGAGAGAGAATCTATTTAATTAGAGCAATGTATTGTTCTTATTGGGAGGTTGTATATAAGAATATCTAAATCATGTAGAAGTATTTGGTTCTCTCAGAGGTTGGCAAAAGAAAGGATATTAAAAGAAAGCTAGAGATTTAAATCTCTTGTTGTTTAATATCCTCTTATGCCCGTCTGAGACCTTATGTAACAAAATATATTTGTATATTTAAAATTATACCAGTTAAATGTGAGTTCAATAGCAGTAGATATATCTAGTGTCACACTCCTCTATGTAATCTTGTATGTTGTACCTTTGCTTAGTCATTATTTAGGAATGACACTTTAGAAAATGAAGTTGAAAATCAATTGCCAAGTCCCCCCGCTCACCCTCGCAACTTCTACAGATGTTTCCTCCTTAGCCAAAGTACTTTTCTACAAGAAAAAAAATGTGTTGTTTGAAGTAAAGTACTTTTCAGTATGTCTTTGTGAATCAACAGCTATTCAATTATATCAGAATAGAAACTTTCAGATAAAATTTTTGGGGACTTGGGTTTTTTTTGGTGTGTGGGGGGTTTTGTTGTTGTTGTTTTTTTAAGAAATTGAAAACACTATTATACTCTTTTTGGTCACGTTACAGCTATTAATTCTCAGCTGTCATGGTGGTATTTCTTTAATTAAGAGTAGCATTGTCTGCATGTCTAGAGAGCTAAACAATGGGTTATCTCAAAATTTACAGGGGAAGATCCTCAGCTGGCCTGGCATAAACTAGTGCGGTTTCTTCAGAATTAGTGGAGAATCACCAATTTACACCAGTGGAGGCTCTGGCCTGCAGTGCTGAAGAAGGGTAGTAAGTACTGCATTTTTTCTCTTATTCTTTAGCTGCTAAAATTGAACTACTGCTAAAAGGTTTAGTTGTCTGAAGTCAAATATACTGGAGCCGGGTACCATCTCTCTCTCTCTCCTTCCCTCCACCCCCTTCCCCCAAAACTCCCCATTGAATCAATGGGTTATTCAGCTTGAAAGACTGATGGTGCAACAAATCCCTTCATTAGCAGGCAGAGATAGCTGGCGAAGTGCAGATAGGTGTGCTGCTCAGGGATCACTCAGGGTATGTCTACACTGCCAAAAAAGACCTCCCTCAAAACCCTCATGGCAACGAGTCTCAGAGCCCAAGTCCACAGACATGGGTTTGCACTACAGTGCTGAAAATAGCCATGCAGATGTTCTAGCTTGGACTCTGGAGCCTCCTGGGGTGAATCTGGGACTATGCCAAGTAGGACTTGGGGAATAGGAGCCAGCCCCCGCCTCTTCAGTGCAGACAGACTGTTTGGCTCAATCTAGTATTGAGGAAACTCCTGATTTTGCAGACTGGAGCACCAGTCAGTAACCTGAGAATTGTGATAAGCAGCATATCCAAGCCTGTTTGTTCCAAAGATTGGGCTGGAAGTCTCCTGAGAACAGGCTCTCAATGAGAGATTTAATGTATATTAGTTTGAGCAAACATAGCCATAGCTTTGTGGTGGTTTGGTAACTTGTTACATATGAAAACCGGAAATGCAAAGGCACAGATCCAACTTCTCAAAAAGTTTAGACCGTGAGAAAAAAGGTTGGGCTTGGCTTAGTTCAAGATTTGGCCAAAGATTATGGCTGGTTCTGATTTGGCCATTTCTGGTTCTCTCATCCCTGAAGATCAGTGCATATGACACAGTTGGCTTCTTTTCCTCTTCTGTGTAAATGCTCCATCTGCCATGCTGCGTGGAAGTGCCTCTCTGAGTCCGATGTAGTGGTCCCATTCTGCATATGAATATTTCCTGCATAAATAAGATAGTTTCCGAATGCCCATGTTTAATTTCTCTGCAGAAATCCACACTTGCCGAAGCCTCATCTGCATACTGGTGTGCATGTGTGTTGATAAGAAAATAAGCGTTGCAGTTAGAAACAGTTTCACTGATTCATAAAAGCAAATGCATGCAGGAAAAAAAAATATCAATCCCCAGGAAGAATATTTTCAATAACAAAACATTTCTTTGATTGACGTATATAACTCAAAGCCAGTAGTCATGACCTGGAATTTGCAATCTTAACTCTTACTGAGTGGAATTTAAATGAATAATCCCATTGGCTACTAGATACTCTTCTAAACTTAAATGTGACTATTGGTGTGAGTCAAGTGCTGTTTGATACAAGTGAAAATGGCAGAATCTGTCCCTATTAATCTTCTAATATGATGCTCTAGCAACTAGTAACAGTTAACCTCTGAAGTACTGAGACTTCAAGCACCGTCAGTAGAAATTATTACTAGTTATTTTAGGTACTTAACATTAGACACTGACCTGATTTGCAGTTTTGAATTAAAAATCACATGGCAACTAAACGTAAACATACATTACTGGGTTTTAATGAGCACTTAGTAAATGTCTCTGAGTGCCCGATTCTATTGTGAATGGAGGCAGTTTGTGTGTTACAACAAATTCAGCAGGTATAAGCTGGCCCCGGACTGGCAGTTACTATCTCTCAGCGTGTCAAACATCCTGCACGTAAACTGAAGGCTAGCTGGGAATTAGCTCGTGGCCACAAGGCAGACCAGAAGGCCATACTGCTTGTGTTGTGGGCGTAGCCTGTTTCTTGGGTCGTCCTTATGGGCTGATGATGCACACATGACCTGAGAGATGTTGGCTCTCACCCAGTTGCTCCTGAATATCCTTGACTTGTTTGCGAGTGGGCTGCTGTTTAGTTCCTCAGCCAGCCCATCTCTGAGGGGGATAAAGCCTCCGAGTGGCAGCTCGGATGCAGACATTTAGCTGTGGGACGCATTGCTTGCCTTTCATATGTCTTACGTGCAAAGGAGAGCACAGGACCTTTGTGCACCAAGTGGTTTTCTTTTTAGCCCCTCTGAGCCTTCATTGCTTTGTATGCAGCTGTGGCATATTCAAGCATCCATTTCATCTGACCCTCATTGCTGCCTCTGGGACAGATTCACAGCCCTCCCTCAGGCGTGCAGAGGAGTAAGAGTCCGGCAGGACGTAGAAGGAGCCTGGGCTCCGCTCCTCAGCTGGGGCAGCTGGCCTGGCAGTCCCATGACAAGAGGTGAAGTAACTCACTCCCCACCAAAGCGAGGAGAGGAAGGATGGGTAAGCGGTTAGGGAGCTAGGCTGGGACTTGGGGGGATGCAGAGTCAATGCCTTGGTTTTCCACGGACAAGTCAGAGCCAGACTTTTAAAGGTATTTAGACACCTAAAGAATAAGATGCAAATAAGCACCTGGTGGGATTTTGAAGAGCATGCAGACACCTAATTTCCCATAAGGCACCTATATACCTTGTAAAAAAAAAAAACAAGTCCCCTTAATCCGTCCCTCAGTTGAAATGGGGATAATAGCATTTCCCTACCTCACAGGGGCATTGTGAAGATAGTTGCATCAAAGGCACCCGTTTTTCAGGGAAGATGGTGACATTAAAATCTAGCCCTATGGGCCCAAATGCATTTTCTGACTAGTGGCTTTTCAAAATCCTCTTAAAATTTCTGAACTTTTTTTTTTCCTGTGTTGGATCTTTTTCAAAAATTACCCTTGCTGCTTCCTTCATAGCCAGGTAGTAAGTGGCTGAATCTTCACATACAGTAACTCAAAGTGAAATCTCTTCCCCGATTAGCATTCCATCTCTATAAATTCAGGGCAAAGCCTGGGCTTTAACTACCAGCGAACTACTGATCATTGAGGGTTCCCATTCATCAGAAGGCCTACAACATAATGGAGAGATGAAACGGATGAGCAGAAGGGCGTTCTTTCTCAGCACCTTGTGCTTTCTAACCCCATTAGGTAAGAACAGTGTGTGCATGAGTTGAAATAAATAACACAAGCTGATAAGGAGAGCAAAGAGGAGTATGGGATGCTTATAAACATATGAACTAATGTAATAAGAAAAAAAACACTTGTTGTGTTTGAAAATCTTGGCTGCGAGTGATGAGTGAGTTTTCATTGCCTGAATTTTTTTGTTTGTTTTGGTTTTTTGGTTCATTTTTCAGTCTGAGGGACATCATAAAGGGACTTGATTTTTAGGAAGTGCAGAGCACCTACTCTCTGACAATCAGATCTGTTTAAGGTACCTCAGGCTGGGCACACTAAAATGTGGGCACCCCGAAATCACTTATTTGTCACTTTTTAAAAAACACCTTGTCCTTTACTTACAGGATTTGTTGATGGGTTTCCTCTCTCACACACCAAGCTTTGTTTCTGTATATAGGAGCAGGAGGGATAGTTTAGTATATTGGATGCTGTGTTTTGACACAAGAAACATGGGTTTAATTTCTGGCTGAGCCCGCAGACCTACTGTGTGATGTTGGGTACATCACCGTATCTATTTAGTACCTCCGTTCTCCAGCTGACAGAAATGGGGATAATACTTCCCTACATCACAGGGTATGGTGTGGATAAAATCCATTAATGATTATGAGGTACTCAGATGGTTATGAGGGCTGTATAAATTGCTAGCTAGATTTCTGCTTAGGATGGATTAAACCCACTTACAGGGCCTCAAGTGATATTGTTCTCTTATTCTAAGATTTTCACTATTAATGCATTCAGGAAATCATTCAAAGCCATCATATTTATAGCAGGAAGCTCCAACTGGAGGCCCTAGTTAGGCATATTAATAACTGAAAGGTGACTAAAAGCAGCATAAAATATTTAAGCAGCTTTTTGATCATATTGAAAAATATTTAAATTTCAAAAACTGCCAAACTGCAAGTTAATTGAGTCTCAACTAGCCTTCTGTGTTAATCCTCTGCTGACATCACCGGGCAAGATTCTGGAGGGGTTGGAAACATAAATATCAGCTATGCTTCTAGCTGCAGAAATGCACCAAATTCTGATCTCCGCTATAGTGGGTTGAATCCAGAGTCATGGCATTCAAATTAATGAAGTGAGACTGGTTTTAACTCTGCATAACTGAGACCAGAACTTGGTCTGTGTAAAAGTTCTACAGAGTTATACTTCACACAGCTCCTGAGGGGCAGCGCTGGAAATTGGCATTGCTCCATTGCTAGAACTGAGTTATAAAGCCCGTTTACACTAGCTGATGATCTACCCCAGGGGTCAGCAACCTTTCAGACGTGGTGTGCCGAGTCTTCATTTATTCACTCTAATTTAAGGTTTCGCGTGCCAGTCATACATGTTAACGTTTTTAGAAGGTCTCTTTCAAGTCTATAATATATAACTAAACTATTGTTGTATGTAAAGTAAAAAAGATTTTAAAATGTTTAAGAAACTTCATTTAAAATTAAATTAAAATACAGAGCCCCCCGGACCGGTGGCCAGGACCCGGGCAGTGAGAGTGCCACTGAAAATCAGCTTGCGGGCCGCCTTCGGCACACGTGCCATAGGTTGCCTACCCCTGATCTACCCTATAATCCTTACTAGAATTAAAAAACTGGGGGGGTTTCGGTTTGCTGGTCAAACCGAAACGGGGGGGGATTCATTGTGGGTCAAATTAAATATTTTGTTCATCCTGAAACAAACTTTAGGGTTCATTTTCACTTTTCTAATATTTTCAATTTTTTTTTAAATAAGTCTTTTGAACTGAAGAATCAAAATGCTTCATTTATAGTGTCAATGGACTCTTGGGGGAGAAGTTCTGTGAGGAGAGTTTGGGGGGGAAATGTGTTTGTTTTTAGTGGTTTGTTTTAACCAAAACAATACAGTAACTTTGGCACAAAGTTGAAAAAAGTTTCGTCCCACCCACGTGTGCATTTTTTTCATTCAGAAAATTTCACCCCTCTGTTCCTTCTTCAAGCTTTACTTAAGAAAACTCCTATTGAAGCCAGGAATTTGCCTAAGAAAAAAATGAGGTGATAGAGCGGGAGGGAAAGGCCAGAATGGAGCTGAAGAGCCCCAAGAACTGGGCTTTTGCCTATTAGTTACTGGGAAAGTCTGTAATATATTTACCAAACACTAGGTAGTGCAATCTAGAGGATAGAGCACTGGAGCAGGACGCAGGAGACCAGGTTCTGTTCCTAGCTGTGCCGATGGCCTGCTGGGTGACCTTGGACAAGTCTCAGCTCCCTGTGCCTCCGTTTCCCTATCTGTGAAATGAGGAAAATGATGCTTACCTCCTGGAGAAGTGCTTTGAGCTCGGCTGATGAAAAGCCCTAGGTGGTGATGTTTAATATAACAGTAGAAGCCAGAGGTTCAGATCAGGATTGAGGCTACATCCTGCTAGGAACTGTGCAAGCATAGAGGTAGTCACAGTCCCTATCCCAAAAGCTTAAACCTGCTCTGGGTTTTTTTAGGATAGACTTACCAAGCTTGATTCTCTTCCCACATCAGTCTTCCTCTGGGTAGCTCCACTTTCACACCTCCTTCCTGAGTTAGTGCTGGGTGCTCTTCACCCACAGGAGAGGCAAAGGGGCAACCAGTTTCATAAGGGCATGGCTTTTGGGCCTAACCTATCCACCCATGTCCTTTGCGTATCCAGAATTCTACACCTCATCAAAAAATGGCCTATTAGCACACCTTTCTCTTCCCAACAAAAAGCTGCCCGCATCTGTCTATCGTATAGTTAATCAGAAAAAGAGATGACATGAACTTACCTAGGAAGCTGGTATTATTTGGGGTGGGGGAGGGGCAAATCCCTTGATGGAGACATAACAGATCTCAGATTGTAGTGTTGCGCTTGCTAACCTTCAAATGAGTTTAGAGTCCGAAGCTGTTATCTCAGCATGAATGCAATCCCAAAGACGCCATTTGACATCAGGCAGAGTTAACTATAAGGAGGGAGAGGATTTGTTTTTTCTTTAGAAGATTTAAGAAGAGGGGGTGTCTTCACAACTAGAACTGGAATTAGGCGACATAATTATAATGTTAAGGTTCTTTACCTTTTTTTAAAAAATGGACTCCAGTTTTAGTATGACACATACCCGCTCAGCTATCCGTTACAGTGTTGATTGACCCTAATGAAACCTTTAACAAAAACATTGGCATATAATTGTGTGCCTCTGACCTGAGAAGTGTGTCATCTGGTGATTAACTTGCCTGAGAGAACAGCAAAGCTGTTTTTTCCAGTACCATAAGTGTAGCAGAAACAGTGGGCCAGATCCACGGCTTGGGTAACTCCTCTGACTTCAGTGGAGCTATATTGAATCATGTCAGGTGAGAATCTGCCCAGTGTTCTGATCATTTTCATATAACATCCCCTCTCCCCACCACCTCGCCCTCATTTTCTATTATAGTGGTCCCATATATCCCTCATGCTTCCATTACCGGTTCTCTGTATTTCCTTTTCTTTTCCTTCCTGCCTTGTAATCGCTGAGCTCCCAATCAGCTGTCAGGAGAACCCAGCACTCTTGTGTCTCGTGGACTCTTGGCCACCTTACAAATACCACCATCAATACCAGCCATCTCATTAGAAAGTCCAAATGTGGATTGTGCCTCAGGGACTGGACTGCTCTCTCGTTTGTACAGATGGTCCCTCCAGAGCAACAGTGGGACATGCAGTGGAAAGTAGCAGTTCCACTGGCCAGCTGGTAGTCATTTAAAGAAAACAATTCTGCCAATCTAGCAGACTTCATTTCACTTCAAAAGAGGGAGAAATGATACAGGACCGGATCTTCTGGTGGTGTCAGTTGGCATTGCTCCATTGGCTGCAATGAACTTCTGCTCACTTATGCCAGCTGAGACTCTGGCACAGAAAGGTTACTTTAGAGGCTCCTATATAGAAAAGAAATTGGGTATATAGTTCTCTAGACCCACTCACTGTTCAAGTTATTTAAAATCATGTAAAAATGGAAGTAATTGTTATAGGTGGTCACAACATTGGGGGAAATAGAACAAACTTACTGTATTAAGGGATCTGGATCTGTTCGCTCCCTGTCCTGCTGCAAGGGAATGGTACCGTTGTCTGGCTCCATTGTTCCTTATGCCACCACCCTGACTCTGCCTTGCCAAGCCTTGTAAGAGCCCACTCCTCCTGGTGCAAGACCTCAATAGTCTTTGTTCCCTTTAAAGAGACTGGTGAGGTGGATGTTCCTTGGCTCTAGTAGGAGCTAACCAGCCCTAGTTTGTTTGGATGCTTCACCGGGTTCCAGCTCAAGCTCTTGTTTGGAACAGCCAGAATCAATCCTCCCCAGTCTCTTCTTGTTCCCTTCAGTTGTCTTTTCCAGACTCTTTCCCTGCTTCTGCCACTTCAGGGTGTTGTTTTGAGGAGCCGCTTGTCACCAGTCTGCTGGAGGAGTCCTCTCTCTGGAGTCCTTCTGTCTTCTTAACAGCCCTTTCTCCTCCAGAGTCCCCCTCTGAGGTCCTTAGTCTTCTATTATGCTTAGGTGCTTCCCTGTCTCATTAACCATCCCAGTTACTGAGTGAGTTAACTACTCTGAGGTGAACCTGATCTGCCTCATTTTCCCCGCTGTGGAGCCAGTTAGAGGTAGGCTGGGCCCTTGAGCCTTTAAAAAGGCCAGCTACCCTCCGACACTTACATGTAAAGCAATGGGTTAGTCAAGTAAAAATGATGAGCTATGTAGCTTAGCCTCTTGTGTATCCGAAACAGCAAGGTCAAGGAAAGGTAGACACACTGCAAATTACTGGTCATTTTATTCTGTAGAAGTCAAATGAATCTGTCTATGACCCGCGTATCCCATGCTCTTCAACACCAATTACCAAAGTAGGAATACAAGGGCTGTGCTTTCAGGCTGCAATAACAGATCTCAGGGAAATCCAGGCAAAAAAATAGATGGACGCACATATGCAATCAATAAATCACTGGCCAGTGGAGCTACACCCATTTACACCAGCAGACCTCACCGTGTTTTGGAAACAATGTCATTTGGACTCTGGCCTTGCGGTGTTACCATCACACAAAAATATAATTTTGGGAATCAAACGGCAGGATTCTTAGTAAGCACCTGTGAGATGTTGTTTTTTTTAAAGGGACTGGGAAACACCCGTAAATAAAGTGGAGACTACAGATGGCACCACTAGAACATGAGTGATGCAGTTCATTTGTTAAAACAGCCAGTGGAAAAAAGGACTCCCCCTTCCTACCTTTGTTATTACAGCATTTCCTTAAAACTTGCTCTTGGCAGGCAAATCCCTGCCAGGCAAATTCATGGAAAGAACTATCCTTTACCAATGCTTTAAACAAATGTTCTGTACTGTCTTCTGCTTGGGAGAGTTATATGTAGGTGTGGCTGACAGGTCTGATTGAATTAGCCATGATGCCATGAGGATTTGGGATGCTGTTCAAAACGGACCTAGATGGGAGATTCATAAGTGACCCTAGGTGACAATTTCTCATAATCTTCTTCCTACAGTATGGTTGGAATTGGAGATTGATGGCATGAGCCTGAAATACATTTTTCAAGTCTGCTTCAGCACAGAATGCAAGGTTCATTTGATAGTCTAGCTGACATACATCATTTGCCTGGATCCTAATTCCCTAATGTTTGACTCTCTATATTTTAACTTAAAATTCTTCTGCAATAAACCAAAGGCTGTGTGTAATTTAAAATAAAAACAGAGGACCCTCAAGCAAATTCAAGGTTCTTTAATTTAAACCCTTTTTTTTTTTTTTTAGGATTTCTGGAGGCTTTTGACCATCTGGGCTTTTATTTATTTTATTTGTAACCTCAATATTTTTGGGGAAAGTGTGTATGTTTGGGGGAGGGGAGTCGTTGGTGGGGCCTGAAACAATAGGCCCTTTTACTAAGGAAATAGAATCTATTCTATACAGGAGAAATTGACCTCTATTGTCCCTCTTCTCCTGCCTCTGCTCTTCCCGGTCTTAGATTAGGCCTCATTCCTGCAACCAAATTAAAGTCCAGCAGAGTTTTGTATCCCTTCAGAACTCCAGTGAATTTACTGAACTGAATTCTACTAGGCTTTGCATGGGCATAAGAATCTGTCCTCAAAGATCAACAACGAGAATCAGTCTTTAGGCTCCAATCCTACAGTTCATTTTTTTTTGGCGGGGGGGCTGTGTGCAGATCTGGGTGAATTTCATGAATCAGGGCTTTTAAGTTACAGGCTCTTTGGGACATGTTCTCTTATTTTTTTTCTTTATAACCATACAGCAGATGATTGGTTTGAACATAATTAGTAACAAAAATGGGAAGGAAAAATGGGAACCCATCAGAAAAACAATAAGGTAGACAGTTCTGATATTTGCATTCCATTTACTAATGATGGATCTGAACCAAAACCCCTCACACTTTCCAACCTCAGAAGAGTTGGGACCTGGATTAATCCCCAGTATTTATGAGAACATCTAAGATATGGTCATAAATAAGACCATCGCTTCCTAAATTGTACGTGGCAGGAAGCTATAAGATTTTCAGTGCCAGTAGATAAAAATTAAATGTCAAGTCATTTTCAATACATTGTGCCACTGCCTGAGGGAACCTCAGGACTTTGGACAATAGGAAATAAACGTGTTCCTTCTAGGGTTTGACTTCTTTGGGATCAGAAAGAATGTCCCCTTGTCACTGACTGGTGATGCTAACTCTCCCTAATATGTTTCTATAGATTTAACATTTAGAATAAGAGGCTTTTCCGCTGCCACTTAATGATGCACCTGAAGGCTCTGTGTGGACTGGGCTGAGTTCCTAGATGATTTCCATCAGTGTTCTTGATTCACTTTGGGCCTAATTTAAAGCCCACTGAAGTCACTGCTTGTTTTCACTTCACTAAGCTGTGGATCTGGCTATTAGAACGGAGCAAAGAGAATTTCCAGATGTTCACAAAGTGAGGCCCGAGAATAAGGCTGTGTGGCTTATCCAGATAATATGTGAGTCTAATCTAAAAGGAGACTAAATACCATGGTTAAAAAAAACAAAAACAAAAACAAAACAAAACAAAAACCCTTCATTTAAAAATAAAACTGGGGAGAAGTTCTAGTAAGAATCTGAAGTCTTTTCTGGCCCAGACTCTCTGCTGGTGTAAATTGATGAAGTTCCATGAAAGGCAATGAAATCAAGAGATTCACACCAGATAAGAATCTGCCCCTCTATCTTCATTGTCTTGTCCATTGCTTAATTTCTTAGAGGCAGAAGGACTTCAGATACACACTTTAAAAAAAATGCCCACCATTTTGCAGCCATGCAAAGGCTTTCACAGTCTGCAGTGGCATAAAGGATCCTAAGGGGGCCATCTCTTCCTCTATAGATAAATTAGAAAATCCTACAGGGGGTATAAATCCAGTTTAAAATCCCATAATAAACGGCAGACAAATGTGGAGAAAATATGGCCTGTTAATAAAAGACTTAGTCATACATTAATGTAAATATTTATACTGCACTTTACCATTAGCTCTTACAGCTGATCTATTTCCTCTGCTAATGGTTCTGAGTTAAATGTGCTTCCACTGTAGTTCACAATAAAAATTATTGATGTATCTTATCAGGTAGCTGGCCTGCTACCCTTCCCCACTAAATGGTAAAATAAGGATAAATTCATAATCTTTTTATTAGATTTTTTTTTAACCTTTGGTCATTTTGGGGGACTTACAGAAATTAAAGCAATTTAAGAAAAACCAGCCAGGCTTTAACCACTGGCTTCTGGGAAGTCATCTTGGTTTGCTTGTCATTTTGGAGAGCAACATTGCTTTGCAAATGGAAAATCATAAGAATTTAAAATGTCATTTAGAGCATCTGAAATTGCCCTGTAGAAGAGTTTGCTCACAAGTCAACCTTTATAAGCCTATGAACATGGATTTCTCTTACTCCTGGGAAATCTTGTCCAATTCTAACTCTCTTCAATGTGATAGGGCAAGGAGTAGCCTGAAGTTAAATGCTGGGAATATATTACTACATTTAGCACTTTGCACAAACAATGTTCTTACACAACTGTATTTTTGAATACTGAGAACAAATGATGAGCCAGCTCCCTCAATTCCTTGAGGAATCCTTATTCATGCCAGCAGTCTCACTGATATCAATGGAACGACTTTGGGATGCAACCGTGCAAAGGGTCAGTCCCAGGGCTCTGGACTTTAAGTGGTATAATTCACCTCATGTGTAAGAATTGTTCCTGTGAGTAAGGGCTGAAGGATTGGGTCTGTTTTTTCCTACAGATGTGCGCATAGATGTATTCTAGAGAAAATGTGGTGCAGCATGTTTGTGTTTAATAAGTCTTGTGTGCTAAGTATAGCAAAGAACCAAGGGTAAAATTCCAGCACCATTGAAGTCAATGGCGACAAGATTTCACCCAATGTGCCCTGCCTACCTGGGGCACAAATCGCTTCAGAATGAGGACCACCAAGACTGAAAGAATCTGCATCACAAGGCAATTCTAAATGGTCTCCATTAGACTAGTGAAAACCAAAGGTCATCTTTAGTAAGAGACAGTTCATCAAGTCATATGTGGGGAGAGGAGGAAAGTGGGGGCTGTCACTGTTGGGCTAAGAGACAAGGGCAGGCAGTGAGGTCTGTACCCCGAGAAAGTCCATCTGAGTTCTCCATTTGTGCTCCAAAGACTGAGCTACAAAGGAAGGGAAAGTGTTGAGTGAGCCCCAAACAGAAAGGAAGAGTTTAGCCCCTGTCACTTTATCAGCTGGAGAGACGGACATTTTAATTAAACTTTTCCCGTCACTTGCATGAGCTCATCAGCCAAGCTGGGTATTCCCAACCTCCCAGAGCCCCACTTTTAAACTCAGCGGGATTAAATAAAAAGAAAAATCGTAGGTACAAAATGACAGCAGTGGAGGAAAAATGTACTGTAGTAGAAATCATTCTGAAAGTAATGCGAAGAAGTCATCAAAGGTTAGGCTGCACATGAAAGGAATAAAAGCTACCAGTAGCTATATGGTGCCTCATCAGAAGTCCATGCATGGCAAGTGAATCAATGTGTCGGAGTCTGCTGAGCAGTGTGAGCTCCTGCGTTAAGTTTGACTTGATGAGTCAACTATCGAGCTATCTGCCACCATACATGTTTCTGTTGAGCAACGTCTGGGACTGAGAAGACAAAATCTTTTTGTCTCTTCAGTCCTATGACAGGGAGGAAGGACGATCTAGTGCAGTGATAGTCAGACCTCAGTGGTTCAGGAGGCAAATTTAGTGATCAATATTTGCCCAAAAGAGCCACAGTCGTGTGAATTCATTGTTTCATCTACACACATGCACATTACGCAGCAAAATGGCTGACCAACTATTTTATCAGCTACAATTGGTTAATAACGTAGTAAAAGCATCCTGACTGGTTAATAACTGAGCTTGGTTAATAATTAAATCACAGTGTTTTAATACCATGTGCCACAAAGAGCCACAGGAGACACATTGAAGAGCCACTCATGGCTCGCGAGCCTCAGTCTGAGCATCACTAGTGGGTGCACATTAGACTGGTGACCTGGATTCAGTTCCCAACTCTGCCACAAGCTTCCTGCATGACCTTAGGCTGTTGATTACATCTACCTTGTGCCTTAACTCCCCTCTGTGAAAGAAGGATGATACTGCTCTACCTCATTAACCATTGAGAGAGTGAAATCCAGTAATAATTGTAGCACCTTAAAGACTAACAAATTTATTTTAGCATGAGCTTTCGTGAGCTAAAGCTCACTTCTTTGGATCCGAAGAAGTGAGCTTTAGCTCACGAAAGCTCATGCTAAAATAAATTTGTTAGTCTTTAAGGTGCCACAAGTACTCCTGGTTTTTTTTGCGGATACAAACTAACACGGCTGCTACTCTGAAACCAGTAATAATTGTGAGACACTGAGATACTATGGTGACTAGGGCCGGATGAGTACCTAGAGGGAGACATCAGGAATCGCTCTAGCAGTGGAGTATTTATCATGGGCTAGAGCTGTAACACTGGGGTCTGCGTCTGAATCTGAGCCTTCCCGAAGTCCCATAACAGACTCTCATGCTATTGCTTGCTATAGTTACAGTGCTCCATATCTGCTGTCTTGCCTATGCATCTGCATTACCGCTGGGGGAGCAGCTTGTAACAAAGAGTTCATCTGACAAATTTAGCCCTGTTTAGATGCAATTCACCCCCTATGCAGAGGACCAGCAAAATGCTTATGCTCCCTGTCAGTCCTATTAACACACCTATCAAGAGGAATTTGACTTAAATGGAGCTATATTGATTGACAGCAGATGAGGAACTTGCCCACTAACTACAGCTGGTCCATATAACTTTAGCAGAACCATTTTCCATTGGAAAATGCAGCTCCCTTGTAATGCTTTGTGAAATCACGTCAATCTTGCCAAAAATTTGTTTTTTGGGGGGGGGGGCGGAAACAGAACCAAAATAATCTCAGTGTCAAAACATCCCATTATGAAATTATCAGAATTAAGCCTTTTGAATTTTTTGGTTCTGAAATGACTTTTTGGTTAGAGTATTTTTTAAATTTTGTATTGTTTGACATAAAGTGTTTTTTTTCAATAAAATTGTTTGATTCCATTTTAGCTAAATCAAGCATTTTGATCCAAAATGAGAGAAATTAAAAATCGCCACATTTTGTTCTGACTCCAAAGGAAGCCAAATTCTGAAATCTCAAAATCTTTTGTGAACGGAATTTCTGTCCTCCACAAAAGTCCTCATTCACCTTAAAATACTGTAGACGCTTCTATTTATATGGAGATATACCTGTCTCATAGAGCTGGAAGGTCGTGGACTCCAGCCCCCTGCCTTCACTAGCAGGACCAAGTACTGATTTTGCCCCAGATCCCTCAGTGGCCCCTCAAGGATTGGGCTCACAACCTTGGCCTTAGCAGGCTAATGCTCAAACCACTGAGCTATCCTTCCCTTCTAGCATCCCTTTTTATATTGTGACTAAATAATGGATGCTTTTTCCCCAGAACAATGATTCAAAATTGAAAGTCATTTTCCCTTAGACTGTTTGTGGTTTCTTCTACACTCATTCAAACAGTTTAGCTTGCCTAGCATGAACATTCATGGAAAATCAGTTGGTTAGCTTGCATGCTTGAATGTTCATTGAAAGTGAATTTTAAATTGTAAACCTGCTCGGGAAATTACCCATACATGCTATGTTGAAGTCATCCAGTCAGGAAACTGAAACAATACCATAGGACATGTAACCATGCAGCAGAGCACACATTCTGTGCTTGCAATCAGCTGTCAGAGGGTGGCCTGCAGACATAATTCAATTTGTACGCTCGACTATTCAGTTTTGCAAGTACTGATCCCTGTTGTAGGTGCAGATCTGCATTTTGGGGTGCGCAAAAAATGTGGGTATGAAAAAGTGGAGTTGAGGGCATTTGTTAAATTTTCCCCATCAGTTGTCAAGATACCTTGGGTCAGATTTCTGGGGATGTAAATAGGTTTTGGTTCATTGAAGGCAATGGAACTACGTTGATTTAGCCCGAGTATCTGGCCCTGCATGCCTATATTAACTTTCTGCTCTCGTAGCCATATTTGTTACTGTTTTCCTGTGCTCATTCAGTCATTTTTCACTGGGCTGATGATAAGCAATCAGATCCAAATTCTACCACGGAGACCCCACTCTGAACACAAACGTCAAATTATTATCCAAGTTTTTCTCCAAGTGATGAACATTAAGTTGAATCTACAGCATTACACCATATGTCTGTGTGAATTCTTTTATAACAGATGTGCTGAGGCTTGGAAAAGGATATTTTAGATAAGCCAAATAAGCTTTTCAATTATCTTTTGCTGAAAATATTGTATTTTTGTGAGCATTATGGCATAAAATACTTATCTAATTATCATTGTCTTCTCTACTATGTTTTCTGAAATATTTTTCTGGGCTGTCCAATATTTATTATTATTAGGGAAGAACTTCTAGCATACAGTCCCACTGTACTATATTTTGTTTCTGGAAGGGATAGCTTAATCATCTACTAGATGGCAAAAAGAAACTCTTGGTAAAGACAACATCAGTGACCTTTTTAATCCCCCTTTGCAAGAAAGAGGATCCTCATATGACCTGTGTTGTGTGACATTTCTTGATGAATTATTTATCGTACAGTTCTTTTCTGATGTGATAATATATGTGCAAGCTGTAGAAAGGGGTTAAGGCATTTCTAGGCCCATTGGTGGATCATTGCCTGATATGAATGTCTGTATCTTCAGTTCCTAGGGCTCTGTTTGCAAGATGCCAAGCACTTAACCTGATCCAGAAAAAAATTTAAGCACCTGCTTTGATTTAAGCATGATCACTTGAAGGAGTGAGCCTAGGGCTGCCAACTCTCTAATTGCACAAAACCGAACACCCTTCCCTGAGGCCCCACCCCTTCCCTGAGACCATGCCCCCCACTCACTCCAACCTCCCCTCCCCGTCACTCACTCTCCCCACCCTCACTCATTTTCACTGGGTTGGGCTGCGGGAGGTGGTGCAGGCTCTGGCTGGGGGTGAGGGCTCTGGGATGGGGCCAGGGATGAGTGGTTTGGGGTTCAGGAGGGGGCTGCAAGCTGGGCCAAAGGGTGTGGAGTGCGGAACAGGCTCAGGGCTGGGGCAGGGGGTTGAGGTGCGGGAGGAGGTGCAGGTTCCGGCTGGGGGGTGTGGGCTCTGGGATGGGGCCAGAGGTGAGGACTTTGGGGTGCAGGCAGGGGCTCTGGGCTGGGGCCGAGGGTTTGGAGTGCAGGGTCTGGGAGGGAGTTAGAGTGAGCGTGGGGGTTCCAACCTGGGGCAGGGGGTTGGGGTGCAGGAGGGGGTGCAGGGTCTGGGAGGGAGTTAGGGTGCAGAAGGGAGTTCCAACTTAGGGCAGGGGGTTCAGGGTGCAGGCTCCAGCCAGCAGCACTTACCTCAGGCAGCTCCCCGTCGGTAGCGCAATGGGTCTAAGCTCCCTGCCTGCCCTGGCTCCGTGCTGCTCCTGGAAGCACCCGGCATGTCCGGCCCCTAGCCCAATCGGAGCTGCGGAGCCAGCCCTGGGGGCAGGGGCAGCACACATAGCTTCCCTGAACATCCTCACACCTAGGGGCTAGCCATGCCGGCCATTTCCAGGGAGCCTCGCAGAGCAGGCCCGGCAGGGAGCCTGCCTCAGCCCCGCTATGTCACAGACCAGACTTTTAACAGCCCTGTCAGCAGTGCTGACCGGAGCCACCAGGGTCCATTTTCGACTGGGTGTTCCAGTCAAAAACCAGATGCCCGGCAACCCTAAGTGAGTCCATCATGCTGGAATTTACAGGCTGGGAAAGGTTTGGGTGTTGGACTGAGCTGGGTCACACACAACTGCAACTACCACAAAACAGTATTGGTCTGAAAGTCAAGAGTCCTCAAAGCAACAAGGATTTAGCAGAGAGGTCTGATTTATAATTCATCCCAATAGCTACAGGAAACATGGTATTTGAAAGTTGCTTATAGGAGACGTGACAATTATTCCCCCGGCTGTTGAATAAGCATGAGCTAGGTGTTGCAAGTGCATGTGTTTATACAGGAGAGTGAAGCATTGTGTTTTGAGCATTGGTATATCTATTTACCTAAATTATCACTAAACCTAATGTCACCTCTGTATACTCCATAGCATGTTATTGAGTGTTCCAGCTGAATAATCTCATTAGAATTTGTTTCATTCTCACCTCCGGCAGCAACCATGTACACAGCTTCTGAAAAGGTTATTCGCACAATATTGCATGACCTTGATGAAAGGCTAATTTGATAAGAATTCAATTTAAAATTCCATTTGTAGTGACAAACTAGGATTTTATTGATGTCACAAATTTTCAGCACTGGGAATGACATTAGATTTGAGGCTGCATTGTTCTTAGAACCTGAAGGTGAAAAAGGCAGAGGATTTATAGGACCTGCTTTATCAAAAGGCCTAAACACCTTGCAGCAGTTTATTTTAAATGCTTCAATAAACTGTTCTTGAGTTTTGGGTTTCTTTTTGGCTTGATTTTGTCTACTTGAAGTAAATCTCTAAGGTGGTGGAGATGAAAGAGTGGCTGATAAGCAAGATTGTTTTTTCTAGGTTTTTCCAGGTGTGTACTGTGGCTGCCCTTTCATTTTTAGGATGCATGCCCTTATCCTGTAAGCCTTCCTAAATGTTAAATAACAGGCACAATACATAATAATAGACATTGGTTTTTTAGAATTACTGTTTTCCATTGTGAGCCAGATTCTCCTCCACACTGCTGGAAATCAGGAGTAACTTCACTGGAGTCCATGGAGTGACACCCATGTGAGGCAGGTGTAATTGAGAGGTGCGTGAGTGTCATACATGTATTTCCTACCACATTTACCATAGTCCTTATCTTCACTTAAAAACTTTGTCAGCATACTTATACCAGAAAATCCTTCTAATGTGGATGCAGTCATCCCAGTAAAACAACATTTTTGCAAATATAGTTTATACTTTTTTTGCCAGTATAACTGCATCTACGCTAGGGCTTGTGCTAGTATAGCTCTGTCATATAAAATCAGCCTCCTAACTTGTGTAACTGTGGTGGAAAAATTTTAATTGTTAGACCTGTCCCTAGTACATTTGAGTCTGTGTTTTATCTCCAGTACTTTTGTGCCAGACCCAATATGGAAAAACAAAATGGATTCTTTCCTGCCTTATGCACAGCATAAAATCCTCAAATTTTGATTATAAAAGCTTTCTTACGTTTCACGAACATAAGAGACAGAGATCGCACCTTAATTTTCAGAATCTGAGTGGAAGTTGCTGTGCTGCCTGATCTCTCTTCCATAGCCAAAGAACAATAGTATACTTTCAGTCTAAAATGATTTCCTTCTGCTTAAGGAAAACAGCAAGAAAGAACAAATATAAAGCCTCTATGATAATACAGTGCATACCTCTCTCCCACAGGCTGATGCCAGTCTAAGAATACAATGGCTGAAAGGTGCAAGTATACTGAAAATATAAGAATTACAGTGGCTCACAGCAAACCGAGAGTCTGAAATAACAGCTGGTAAATTGAACAAATGTGGTGTTAGATTTTTTTTTAAGTTTTTTTAAAAATCTGAGCTCAGCTGGATGCTGAGCATTTGTGAAAATCTAGCACTTGTTTAGGAGTGTAAATGGGCCCTGAATGATTTGCCGAAATTGACGTAGTGTTATATCAGAGGCAGGAATTGAACCCATAATTCTTGAAATCCCTTCTAGTGCCTTAACTACAAACCCCTTCATCTCTTAGTGCTTTTTCCAGTCACATTTTATACTGTTATGCTGGAAGGTGTTAATGGCTGCCATCAAGTGGATCTTTGATCTGTAGACAATCACAGATCTGGTTAAAGCTGATCACTGCACTAAGCACCCTTCTTTTAGGCTCAATGGAAGGAGCAATTAAACATTCCTTAATGTAGTGATAGCTGGAAATAATAGGAGGCTACCATCCAAGGTGCTGGACCACATGGCAAGACCAGATCAGAACAAAGCCCAGTGGACTGATTGCAAACTCAGGAGCTAAGGGTTTGTTTTTTGGCACACTGTGTGTATGACAGGAGTAAGCCAATAGAAAGAGAGGAGCAGTCATGAGCATGGCCCTGAGGGAGCAGAGAGATAAGGTCCTTGGGGCACAGAACACAGTGGAGAGGCAGACTTGGAAATTCTGAGCAAGTAATTTTGTTCCTGCTGCATTCAGGGGAAACATGACTTGGTGTACATTATTTATGAATAAACAGGATTGCACAAAATATACCTGACTCATGTCATCCATTTCGCCTTCTAACGGAAAGAACCATACAAGGCCCTGATTATCGGCTAGCTGCTCAGGCCAAAGAAAGGGGCACTAATAACGTTCTGCCGAGAACTTGAAAATAGGTTCTAGAGGGCAAATAAATGACCGACGTTTTAATAAAGGCTTAATCAATTGTTTCAGTGGCCAACAGGTTGATAAAATGCTTATAATAATTGCTAATACCTTAAGATACTAATAAGCTCATAATAATCATCTCTAGCACATACCTTACACCATCTATCAATCATTTATTAACTCTTTCTAAATAGAACCTTAATATAGCAGAATGGCCCTATTTCCTGATGCTGCACTTCTGACCGTGAAGGCAGAGACTCAGGGCAAAGCAAAGGTAAAATCCTGTGCAAATCTGGATCAAGGGAGGTAACAGGGACCAGGAAGCACAGAGAAAACAACTGCAAGTAGCAGGAAGGCACAAGCCAATGTGCACCAATGAAAGGAAAAACCGACATCCCATTAGTTTGAGATTTATTTATTTTTTTCCTCCAGACTCTAGCAAAGCACAGCAACAATGCAATCTGCTGTTTGTATAAAAATGTGTCGGCACAAGGAAGGAAGGATGCACACATGGGGATTTCTGCCTGAAAAGGGCACTTGAAAAATAATCACTCTCCAGCGTAGGAGAAACATCTGCACAAAAGGAATACAGACACCTTGCATTCGCTCTTCCCTGGATTCAACCCCCATGCTAGTGAGGCATATGATGCTAAGGGAAGGGGAGTTATTTCATATGGTCTCATTGAAATGCTGCCTCACTTTGATTGTCTGGGGTTATTTTTGTTGGTTGTTTTAAGAAAACACAAGGAAGAAGTTAATATGCTCCTCCGTAGAGCTCAAAGAGACAGATCCTCAGCTAATGGAACATTGGTGCAGCTTCCATGGAGCTATGTTGACTCTCACTCGCCGAGGATCAGACTCCAAAAATTCTGTCGCCTTTGTAGATGTTGTATCGGGGCCAATCATGCATTGCAAGCGTTCTTGTTCCAAACCTTCCTGCTCCTAAACCAGCTAAAAAGCAGTGGATTGGTAGTAATAGAGAAAGGGGGTATGCCATTTGACACATTGTGAGGTTTTTTTCAAAGCTGCTTAGGAGATTCCCATTTATTACTCGTCTGTATTAAAACAAATGTAAACGCCAGTTTTCTGAATCGGAATTATATTTCTATACTCCAAATGTGAAACCCGTGTCGAAACTGAATCTAATTTCCCCAAAATTCTGGTTTCCTGAAACTTTCAGGAAATCCTCAGGGACAACTGGATAATTGCAATTTATCGTTACATATTTTTCCAAGTATTCAATCTCTGAAAATGATCCACTATGACATATTCCATCATTTCCCCCAGAAAAGGATGTAATCAAAGAGGAGGCATAATCTGAGCTGGTGGGAGAACAGTATTATCTCCTCTGTATCCATGTTTAGAAATATTAATTTAACTCATCTTCTCCTATTGATTTAAATCTGATCCAGCTGAAGAGGGACTTAGCTCTGAAACATCCTATATTTCATAATACAAAGCTTTCAGTTTTTTGAACTGTTCAACCTTACTTGAAATTATCTGCTGTCACTGGATTTACTTAAGTAGGTCAACTGTGGAGCAGTGGTAGAACTGTTGATGCATCTTTAACGTTTTGCTTTTATCAATTCAAATTACATGTATTGTTTCAGGTATTTGATTTTCCTGAAGCAATTGCCAAGATCTGGCTGGGATAGAAGTAAATGCCTAAAATACCAAAGATACAATGCAGTGACTTTAGTAGTAGGACTGCAGAATTGTATGAAAGGAACAACTTGCATATCCAGATCGAATAATGTGGGTCCCAGTGCTGCCCTGCTAACTCACGTGGAGTGTTCCTCATTCAAGAAGTCGTTCCATTGGTTGGGCAAAGTTGGCTTTGCCTGGGTAAGATCTAAGTAAAAACTGCGTAAGGACCTCAGCATTTTACCCAGCACCATTAGAGCCAATTTATCTATTCCCCACCACAAACCAGAGCTCCTACGGCATCTTTACCTAAGAGAACTAAAGTTAATCCTACTTCTTGATTGTTTTTTTTTAACTGACCATTGTCAGGTCAGCCACTTACTCATGTGACTCTAATAGGTGAGAAGCGGGAGGAGGGAAAGTTTTCATCTTTAAAATACATAGTATTAGGCTAGATTGGGGCTTGGATTACACACCCATGCAGCAAAGTAAGAAGGAATAAACTCACCCGCACAGCCCTACACAAACTGTCCAGACCTTAGAACAGAGCAAGCACATCAGCAAGCTCTTCCTCAGAGCAGGTGAGCAAAGATGGGCTGGGAATGAACAGAAGGTTTTGTTCCCCCACCACACCTACTTACTGGCCAGAGTAGCTGAACCAGCCTGTGATGGCATTACAGATATAGACCATAAGAAAGATCCTGATTCAGCAAAGCACATGCTTAGCCATAAGCATATGCCCAAGTTCTATTGGCTTCAATGGGACTACTCGCGTTCCTGAAGATGACTCGAGTGTGTCTGTGAGTCAAAGTGCCTCCTGTTGTTCAAGACTCCTTGGTGCTTGCTGCTTGGACTGGCTTCTCCTCTCTCCTTTCATATGTTGGGTCCTAAGTTTTTTTTCTGCCCGACTCCTGGTGCCTCCACCCAAGGTGATGCCTTGCTATATCCGAGAAACCAGTGGTGCTTTCCCTTGGGTAAATGAATAACATTAATAATGGGCAAGGAATATAAAACTCAGTATACAAGAAACAAAGTACCCCAACACAAACCCCACAAATGAAATGACACACCCAAAAATAACAGTATAATTGTGCAGGATTTTACTGGGAGGAGGAAAATAGGATCTGGGGAAGGAAAGGGTTTGGGTTAATTAATAAACGCTCAACACTAACAAACCCATTCCCCACCTCCCAAAACTCACAACTTTTCTCAGTACCCAGATCCCTGCTTAGCTACTTTCCCAGGTAGCTGGCACACTGAGGTTGAGTCCCATTAAAGCGTCTTCTCCTCTGGGTGGGGCAGGGTCCTCTCCTGGCTGCCTGGTCTGGTGTCCTGTGGAGCTCTCAGTAGCCAGTGCTGGTTCATATCTCTGCCACTCTGGACATGGTCTCTGCAGGGCTGGATTGACTGATCCATGCACTAGATCCCATAGCAGTTCAGAGACTTCCTTGGAGGGCATGGGAGTTAATCAGTGGAGTGGCTTCTCTCGCTCCCAAGCTCAAAATGGAAATTAAATCTAGTTTCTTTGCCTCTAAGTCAGGCTGTCCCCTCTCACTGCAGGGCTGAGCCGACTGGCTCCTCATTGACCCAGCAAACTGCTCGTCCAGATCAACCCATGCAGAAGCCTCCCTATTGTCCTCAGCAGGAGTTTATAGTCCATTCTGCCTCCACCATGGACTCCAAGGATTCTGGGAAATGGTCTCTGAGGGGTCTGGTAGCCATTACAGTTGCAGTCCCTTGGGTAGGACCCCCGAGAGGGTCAATCTGACAAACTCCAAGTGGGAGGGGGCTACACTCGGTAGTGCAGCTCAGACACCACTCCTTTGGCCGTGCCAAAAGTCACAATCTAGCCTATGATTATTTCTAGTACAGTAATGCTGAGAGGCTCTGTCAGGATCAAGGCCCCATTGTTTTGCGTCCTGTGCAATATTTCCTTTTGTTTTAGAAGGACCGATCATCATTTGTCACAATGATTTGTGGAGTCATTTAGGAAACCCTTTAAAGTGTGTTCTGCAAAAACCTTTCCAACATCTCTGGAACCTTCTGCTTTATAAATGAAGATATGCCTGGCCTCCTGTCTCCGGGGATTCAGTTTGGAAGCACTCTTCTCTGAACATCTTTGCTTTTCTTCTTGCTGGAGGCATCTCTAGTATATTCCTCTCTTCAGGGTTTGTATTTTTTACAATGAGACACCAGTTGGCAGGACATCCTTTATCTTTACATGCATCAGATGTGTCGTACACAGATAAAGGATGGCTTTTCCCCTTACAACAGCTTTCATCATTTCACAGTTGGGGCCCCATGAGTTATGAAGTTAGATAAAAATGTGTCATCTTGAAAACCGAAGGATACAGCGTATGACTAGGCTAAATAAAAAGGCAGTGGATAGAGGATGTGATAAATTGCTCTGTAAACATCAGGGAAGGATGAACTGTTTTGGATAAACTAAGAATGGATCTGGTCCCTTATCCAGAACCTGGAACTTTTTCCCCATACTTGGTCATTGGCTTCACTTTTGAGACTGCAAGAGACGGTGCTGATTATAACGATGGGCCAGATCCACAGCTGGTGTAAATTGGCAGAGCTCTATTTATGTCAGTTTACACCAGCGAGGCTCAGGTCAGGTTTGTGTTTTCTTTTGTGATGTGAACCCCATCATCTAGGGATGGCCTCTGAGGACACCAGTTCACTCATTTTGTATAAAAATCTTAATTTTTTTCCAACCTTTCTTTATTGAATAAGTTCATATACATTCAGGTATGCTTCCTTGCCCAAGCCAGAGATGGGGCTGCACTCTACATGGAGTGGATTTAGAATCTGAACCCACAGATAGAATTTGCAGCTAGCACCTACTTCTGTAGTGGGCCCAAGCAACCCACATGGGTCTACACACTCACCATATTTCAGATGTCCAAGATTCAGAAATCTAATGGGGTGTCTCTTTGGGTATGCCTACGCTGCAGTCAGACGACTGTGGCTGGCCCGTGCCAACTGACTGGGGCTCGGGGCAAGAGGCTGTTTAATTGCAGTGTGGATGTTTGGGCTCAGGCTGCAGACCAGGATCTAGGACCCAAGTCACAGGGTCCTAGAAGCTTGGCTCCAGCCTGAGCCTGAATGTCTACATTGCAATTAAACAGCTGCTTAGCCTGAGCCCTGAAAGCCTGAGCCAGCTAGCATGGGGCAGCTGCGGATTCTTAACTGCAGTGTAGACATATCTTTTAAGGCCAGAATAGGTCTGAAAAGCCCAGGATTGCTAGTAGGTCAGTGCAAGAGTTACCGCCGCTATCCAGCAAAGTGCTTAAACATGAGAGTAGTTCCACTGACTTCTAGGGAGCTATACATACTAAAAGTTAAGCACATGCACAAATGCTTTGCTTTCTCCAGACCTATGACAGTGCACGGGCTGCTAGCGGCAACAGGCCTGCTAAACATAGTAATAAATCTCTCCCCATAGACTTGCCTGGGTTTACCTTCAACAAGTCAGTACAGAATCCAGATCTGAATTCTTTGGGGCCATCTCACTTCAGGCACTGCAAAGCAGTTACTCCATATAACCCGCTAGCCTCAGAGGACATTGATCAGGAACAGACAACATTGCACGTGCAATCTGTATTTGAAGTAAGATCACAGCCTTTCATCCCAGTCTCTGGCTTGACTGAACAAAAACCCACGTTCTAGTTTGGGACTTCCCCCTGAAAATGAGTGATTGTTGTTCCTTACTTTCATGAGTCACTTATTGGCACACACTACAAATATTGAACTCCAAATGTCATGCTCCAAAGCAGATCCAATATTATAATTACTCTGAGTTGACACCTTGGAAAAAATCAAATGTGTTCTGAAAGTAACGATAACCTCTGCAAAATCCACGAACTACAGAGCCAGCCTTATCTGACTTGATTTCCTTTTTCTTTGATAGGTTTTGCAATAAATTACTTATTTAATGGATAGCAGGAAACATCACACAGGGCTATTTCAAACATTTCTGCCTTGATCATGTAATGCTATTTTCCCTTTTTTATTATGCTGTGGGCAGAATTTTAATTATAATATTTATGCAAATTATGTTTGTATAATCATATATGAAAGAGAGTGTGGATCAAATTTTCCAGCCAATTTATCTAAATATGAGCTTTAAACTTTCCCTTTATCACTGTCACAAATACTCTCTCACTTTGTCATTCCAGGCAGTTCTTATTAAAGTAGCATGTAAGGCTGAATTCCTCTCTGTCTGTACAAGAAAAGCCTGTTAGAACTGGTTGAAAAATAGAGGAACTATCACCATTTTTTATCCTTCTCAAAATGGAGAGGCAGGATGGTCCACTGATTAGGATGATAGCCAAGAACTTGGGCGGTCCATGTTCAAGTCTGTTCTATCGCAGACTTCCCATGTGACCTTGGGCGAATCACGTAGGTCACGATCCACAAAGGTATTCATGTGCCTCATTCTCATTGATTTCAATGGGAGTCAACCATCTAAATACCTTCACAAATCTGGCCTTCTGTGCCTCAGTTTTACTACCTGTGAAATAAGGATATTTATGATACCTATATCTTATCTAGTGCTTTTCATTCATAGATCTCAAAGTACCTTACAAAGGAGGCCAGTATCATTGTATATTACAGATTGTGCAGCACCCAGATACTACAGTGCTAGAGGCCAAGAAAGTACCTTTAGATGATTTTCAGGCTAAGTATTTGCTGAGGTTATTTAGCATATCACTTTGAACAACAAATTTGCAAAGATCACATGTGTTAGAGGCAGTTCACTTACAGTGAAAAAGGGTAAAATTCAGTGATATTATTTGCTACAGATTGTTCCCCCAGATCGTCATCTCTGAGCTGGGATCCCAAACAGAACCAGAGAGTTTGTAATTGTGCAGTTCAGGGGAGTTGGTTCTGGTCCATCTCTCCAGAAAAATGGGTCATCTCCTCAGCTGATGTGTATGGACAAGGCTCAATTTAAATGAACAAAGTTGTGGCCAGTTACACTAGTTGGGAAATTGGCCCAGTGTCTTTTTGCTGAGCAGTTTTGCTCTGCCCGCTGATATAATCAATTATATCTTGTATTTTCCTCCAAGGCCAGCATGACTTCACTCCTCTTGCCATGATCTCCCGCAATGACAGTGAACATGTAGTTAAGCATTATATAGCGTAATGCAATATCATGCTGGTTTTCAACTCTGACCTTCAGCTCTATCAGCACCATAATCCATATGAATTAATGTCTCAGGAAGCAAAACCAAGCATTTTTCTCTGGTAGGGCAGAACAGATAAAAAGAAAAACATTTGTGCTTCCTCTGGGCATCAAATCTAGCAGCAGGGGAAAATTCAGTTATCTTAGCTATAGGTATAAATATTTCTGCTCTGCTTATTGCAATACAGTGATATTATTACTATAAGTGGTATTTAATATTTACATTCCGTTAGCACCTAGAGTCGCATCTCTACCAGCCGGGGCTCCGTTGTACTAGGAAATGTACAAAAACATATACAGTCTTTGCCCCAAAGTGCATCCATGCTAAAAGATGAGATGTAATGGGTGGTTGAAACAAACAAGTGTGCAGGGTTGGAGTGGGAAAGGGAGGAAGGCAACAAAAATTATGAAATGTTTAACATAGATTAAAGGCTTGGATCCTCAAACGTATTTGATTCCATTGGGTAATAACCCCTATTGAAATCTAATACCTTTGAGGATCTGGGCCTAACTGTGTGTTTAAAATTGCATGTTATAAAACCTCTGCATTTTATTCACATGCATGCTCGGATAATCTACTATGCAGGTGCTATTTTACACCAAAGTCCAGAGACCAACCAAGATATAGTAACACTTCTGTATTTACATAGTAAATATAGATTTAAAAATGAGGTGAGCACATCGTTTTTCCATTGACATCAAGTGGCTTTGGATCTGGTCCATAACGCCTGTGCATTTGGCTTGCATTTGGCTTCTTATGCATGGGTTCACAGTGTTAATGACTATGGATAGAGTGCCAAATGGTAACCCAGTTATCTTGCAGATCAGAGACACATCCCCTATACTTGATGATTGCAGTTTGAATTTGCTTTGCTATCTGTTCCATGTTTGAACCCTGCCGAGAAAAATGGGTTGTTCGTCTCCTTATTGTTAGTAATGACCATTGATGATATGGTAGTGCTGCAAAGGGTCCAGTGAGAGCTGGGGCCTGTCACGGGGTGACAGCAATCGGACCAGACTGCGAGGTTGAGAGATCCTCACTAAGGCAGGAGAAACTGGGGCAGTAGCTAGCCTGAGTCAGACCAGGTAGGTAGTGCTGCTACAGATCCCTATTGTGGTGCGGACTGTACTTGGATAGTGAGACAATCCCTGCTCTAGAAAGCTTACTGAAAGTGCTCAGATAACAATATTGGATGCAGTGTAAACAGAATTCTTGCCCAAGATTTATTTAGGGAGCGTCCCTGATCTGTATTTGATGGCAGAGGCTACGGGGGCTGACCAGGTGAGTGATGGATCCAACAGCTACTTAGCCGTACAAACAACCCTAGTCTGCATCTGCCAAGCTTCCTTGAAGGTGGGCTAAGATCCATGATGTCTTCAAACCTTAAAGCTAAGGCTCAGTTTGAGTTTGATGTGAACATCTCCCACATCGCAAGTAGCTACTTAAAGGTGGCATTATGCTCACTTAGCTACCGGACACAGTAGTTCCCATACAGTGCAGTTAGCACCAGTTAATGTGAAGTGTTACTGGATTTCGGTTTCCAGGCTGCTATACAGTAATTGCACAGAAATGGCTCAGGAAGTCTTCAGCACCTGTAATGACAAGCTTGACGTCTTTTCTTCCCCTCGCGCTCGTTTAAATCTGTTCTGAATGCTCCCATGTAAATCCTCCATGCCATATTAGCCCGTGACGATGTTCATTAACAAATGACTGCAGGGTTGTCTAAATGAGGAAAGCAATTAGGCAGATTTGTGGAAGACAAAACATGTATTCGATTAATGTAATGGTAGACACATGTAGAATAATTTTGGACTCAGAGAATGTGAAATCGGAAAAGGAGGGGGGCGGGAATCCGGTGTCTTCCAGTTACGGCGTATATCAACAATTATGAGCTTTCTCGGACAGCCTCTTAAAACTTTTCATTATTAATCTCTGTATGTAAGGTTCCAAAGAAAAGAAACAACCAATATTTTCACATAATTAAAGGAAATTGTTAATCACATTAAAAGGTATGGGATATGCTGTTATAGGGGGAAACTTTTAAAAGCAGCAGTTAAGAGGAATATTAGAGAGCCATTTAAACTGAGTTAAATAACCACGGTTATCTGTACCTAACTGCAGATGTGGAAGGGCTGCCTTGTGGGCAAGATAAAACTGTTCACTCAGATAATGAAGCAAACAATACCTGGAAGAGACGATAATTGTGACTGTGAAATGGAGCTGTGGCTGTATGTATTTATTTATCTGCCTTTGCCATGATGAATAGTGAATTTGCACAAAATCTCAGCCCATCAAAAAGATGCCAGGACATAAAACAGGAATATCTTTTCTGCAATAAAAAAGATACATTTCTAACATTATGCAAAAAAAAAAAAATTAGGAGGTAGAGATGAGCTTATTCCTTAGTCACAGCTCAGTGAGTTGTACTGTTTTGTGTTTGAAAGGATGAGGAATAGAAAGCATTAAAACCAATGCCTAGAGATAATTTTTCAAAGGGTCTCTGAAAAGGTGCAGATTAGGTGTACCCGGTGACTCAGACATCGTGATGAGCATAGTATGAGTACCTAGCGAGGGAGGAAAGCTAGTAGATAGGACTGATTTGTATGTGGAAATGTATTATTATTAACTGTTTGTATAATGGTAGCACCTAAAGGCTGCAATTGAGATCAGTGTCCTATTGTCAAGGGCCTAGAGAGAGAATCCCTAACTTGGAGAATTTACACTTGAATAGAGAAGGCAGAAAAATGAGTGGGAGGGGAAACAGGCATAGAGGTGAAGTGAGTTGCCCAATCCCACAGCAGCAGCGCTAGAAATAAGGTGGAGATCTCCTGAATCCCTGTTCAGTGCCTTAGACATAACACTACATCTTCTCCTCAGAGCATAGCCCTATTACAGGCAGTAAGCTAGGGAGATCTGCAGAAGATGAGGGAAGAATTCGTTCACTCTTGCAACTTTGTCCTTCCAGACTCCAGTGGATTCATAGATTTCCTGATCCATTGACCTCCCACTTCTCTCCCCCTGCACAAACAAAACCCTCCCTAGAAATGTGTCTGTGCTACTGGGTAACAAATTATAACTTCTGGAAGAAGCTCCAGCCAGAGTGACTGGTAACAAAATTATGGGGTGGGTGGGTGTGAGAGAGAGAGAGAGAGAAATCTAGTAGTTGAACACAATTTGTGTGTGTTTGCAGTTGTGCTTACATTTTTGTTTACTATTTTATTTAAATGTCTCCAGATACCACTTATGCTCTGGTCTTCTCATGGTGTTTCAGTTCCAGGATGATGGAAATACTATGGAAAAAAAACACATTTTGTGTGGCTGGAATCCTCAGAATAAACCAGGTTATGTGTTGTTTTGGCCACACAGATGGTTCACAGGTACAAAGCCTGTGAACAACATCAAGTTACCCAAATGTGTAAGCCCTAGATGTTAGTAGCAAAGGAAGAGCTAACCTCAAACAAGAATAAAAGGGCCATGGGAAAATCCTTAGCCCTAGACACTAAGGGCTAGTTTTTCTCAGCTGTAACTTGGACTGTCTGAATTGCAGTCTTCTGCTGGGGCAGTGCAGCTATGCACCACGTCTTAATCAGGGCTGACTGTAAGGTAACAATCTAACCTTAAATTGCTTGAACCTCTGCAAAGTGCATGTAATTGGAGTCTGTTGAGGGGAGTGGAACTGAAGGATCCAGGAGAGCACAAAGGGATCATATTTTGAACACCTACACAATCTACTTTGAGCAATGTTTCATGTGGGTGGAGACTATTTTGTAGGCGGAGCTAGGAAGAGTAACCACTACCTTGTAAACTGGGTGAATTTTTAATTTTTTTTTTGGTGAATAGTAAATTTGCCAAAAACTATTCATAAAACTATTCATGAATTTGGGTTGAATTTGGGTTGGTCCTGGCTGGACAAAATGGGATTTTTCTTATGAAAAATTCAAATGGTTAATTTTGAAACTAAACATTTCCAAATTTGAATGTTGTTTGGAAATTTAGCTATAGTTCATTTGAAAAAATACCCAAATGAATTTTTGGTTTGTTATGGGGTTATTTTTAATTTATTTTTTGTCATGTTTCAGGTGTTCTTTTATCCAAGACCTATTTTGGCAAGAGTGAAAAAATAACTTGATTTTCAAAATGAACCAGATTTTTTAGGGGAGGGGTTCAGTTTGGCCCTTGAACTGAAAAAATGAATTGTTTGCTAAGCTCTAATACCATCCCTTCCCCTAACTCCTGGATAAAACTGATTGTTCCTCCTATATATTACCTGTGGCATATTGTAATGATAGAAGTGGGGGAGAAAATATCTAACTAGTCTGTCAGCCACAAAACTACTTTCACATTTTCTTTATAATCATCAGTTTGAAATGACATTAGATTACTCAGAAGAAATAGAGTGCTGGAATGCATGACAGTCATATGGTAGCATTTCTATTAATGTAGAGTACAAGACAGAACATATAAGATGAGACATGCTCGTTACGCAGTGGGTATATTAAACAGAACAATTAGAAAACTGAGCTGGTGCCAGGATACTGAGGTATAATTTGTATGAATGTAGAGACCTGTTAACTAGTACCCAGTGGACGATGTGTACATGAAGAACAACTTGCTTGCTCTCTCTCCAGAAGTTACTAGTACTCTTAAATAAGAGAAGGCTTGCAGGGCTCTATTAGAATCCTAGCTTTCAAAGCCTGAAAAAGGAGGAAAATACTGTATAGACACACCTTCTGGAGAATACAGACCTTCTTCCCTCTAATGCTTGGCAATGCTGTTGAAAACTTGGGTAACAAGCTATTTCTGGGGTGACTGGAGCACGCAGATTTATAAACTTGATTCATAGCCCATTGACATTAGAGGAAAGACCCGCGTTGACTTTTGTGGGCATTGGATCTGGCCCTTAATGAAAAATGCTGCAGACATCCTGAAACAATAGCCCTGAGAGGTGGGTGGATTGGCCCATTCACCCCAATGGACTGTTAGCTCTGTAATCTAAAGCAAGAGTTTAAATATAAGCATTGTTAACTCTAATTGCTGATCATTTTAGCAGAAGCATCCAGCTAACATGCTTATCCCCATCTGCCTCCCCCTACCTAGCTGCTAGCACGTCCTGGTTTTTCCCTTAACTTCTGAGTTGCAAGTATGCATCTCAGTATAAAAATCTGCAGCCTATTGGAAATGGGAACTATTTAATTAACTGCAAATCTCCATTTGTAAGGGAGGCTTCTGCACAATTTCCTCTCTGCCTCCAGTGTGCCACAGAATCCAGAGCCCTTAGGTTCAGCTTGCTGAGGGGTAATACAGGGCTTTAAGACACCTGACACCTTTTCCCCTCTGATCATCCTGTCAGTACTCATTCAGACAGCTAAACTAAGACAGGAACCCTGTCTGAGCCACTCTGAATGGAATATGCATCAACAGAGAGATGGCTAATGTATCGGTAATAGTAATCAAGTATGAATAACCTTGCATTTTCTATCTCTGTGGAGTACTGATGTACTCTGGGGTACCGTTTCCCACAACATAATATTAAAATTACTTATCTCTAACAATCAAGGATTACATAGTCAGGGATCCACTCCATCCTGGCTTTACCTTAGCATATAGGTTTACTGGTTACAGAACTATATACAGTCCAAGCTTTTCCTTTGCAGCTCTGGCTATCACCGTTGGACATGTATAGGGAAAGAAAGGACTATAAGAGTGAGTGTATGGTGAATTTTTTTATGTTGAAATCCTGATATACATGGAGTATCTGCAAAATCCTCCAGAGAGCACTCGAAAGGGAAAACAGACCAAAAAAAAAAAAAGCAGACTGCATATGACTGCTAGACAGCCAGAACCTCATTTCAGTTTATCCAGCTGCCTACAACACAAATGCTATAGGCATGTGCTTAAAATAATGTAGTGGAAAGCAATCCCTTGGGAGCTAAAATAATGCTGGGATTAAAAACAAGTTGCAAATAAAGAGAAACACGAAAAAATGGAATATATAAGGCTAGGCACTGCAAAGGTGTTGTTTTTAGAAATCAAAATTCCTCAGACGAAAGAGGAGTGTGCAATCCCAGCTTGGCTACTCATTCAGATCAGCACAACAGCTCTCGGTAAATAGGTGATTTGACCTATCTGAGAGCAGAAAAGCTACCTGTTTTTTATTGAGTACCCAAAGAAATGTCTCCAAACAAAGTACCATGGTTGGAGTGAGCGCTGTCTCATTAGCATGCATCACGATTGCTGAGGCAAGGAAGGGGAGGAATAAAAGCGAAGCAAGAAGAAAAACATGTTTCTTAATAGAGCCAGACTGGAGGAGGAAGAGGAGGTAAACAATAACCTTCAGCTTTCTGTTTACAAGAACATCCCTCCAGCAATCAGTGTCTAAATTGGACAAAAGTATGGGACTGCCGCAGGTACCTTTTCAGCATTCCAGTAATTGCCCGGTGCTAACTGGTGTGAAAATGGGACTGGGTAGTTTAGCAGATTGGAAGGAGGTACAGAACTTTTCAGTTCTAGGTCACTTGGTCAAACCAAGCCTGGTCCAGGTAACTGTAAGGTAATTACCCTCTAGCCACTGCTCAGTGATTGATGTAAATTGAGTTTGGTGGTCATGGACCTGTTCCTAACGGATGCATGTTCATTAGAACTACGCTAAACACTTTTTTGCCCATAGAAAACTTTTGTCGTGAGCAGGTGTGGAGGGAGTTGTTGGGTTTTTTTTCCTGTGGCAGACTTCAACTTTTCACCAAAATATTAAATCAAATATTTTAATTCAAAATGGTGCCGCTGTACCTGGGAGGAGTTGCTCTCTGGATGAGGGTTGGGGGGGAGGGGTCCCTGGCCCTGGTGCATAATGGGAGGTGTAGTCTGGCCAAAGAGCTCAGACCATAAAGGAGAATCCGAGCACCCACACTACAATTCCCATAGGGCTCGTCGGTGCCATTTTTTAATACAAACATTTTGGTTTTCAGGAATTAGGATATATTTTTTAAAAAATCAAAGGTTTCTGAGGAAAGCAGATGGTTTTCTTTGCAATAACCCAAACTTTCAATTTGAAAAACAGTTTCAATTGAATTTTTGACTAGCGCTGGTGTTCACTACACAAACCCACCACTAGCAGCACTGCCATACCAGGTCAGACTAATGACCCATATAGTCCAGTGTACTGTCTGTCAGTGGCCAATATCCAACACTTCAGAAAAAAGTGAAAGATACTCCATAACTGTCCATTATACACTAACCTGCCCACAGGGGAAGTGTCTACCCAACCTCTCGCACACAGTGGTTGGCTTGCGCCTCAAAGCAGGAGGGTTTATATGCCTTACAAATTGCTTTTAATCCTATCCAATTTAACACTAGATGTCCTCGTGTATATAAATGATTTATCTTTTGAGAATTGTTCTAGTTCTTGGTCGCAGTGATGTCTTATAGCAATGAGTTCCATGGGACAACTATGCATTGTGTAAAAGAGTATCAGTTTTAAACATGTTGCCTTTTTTATGTTGGTGCAACTTCCTTGTTTTGTTATACGACAGCTAAATAGGAATGTCCAGTTTACTTTCTCGATGCCATTTATTATTTTATTACGTACCCATCATGTCACTTCTTGTTATCTCACCAAACTCAGCAGCCTTAATCTTTTCAATCTCATCTCATAAAGAAGCCTTTCCAAGCCTCTATTCAGACTTGGTTACCTGCCCCTGTACCCGTTCCATTTATGTTATTTTTATATGGTTGTTGAACACTATGGACCACAATCTCCTGTGCTGAGAGCCGCACTCTGACCTGATTAGCAAGATTTCCTGGACCAGTGCCAATCCCAGTGCAGTGTAGGGCCTGCTATAACTTACAACAGCCAGCTACTATAAACAGCAGACCTGTTCTCCACCCCATCCGCCTTCTTGCCCCGAAGAGGGGAGGGGGCCAGTTGATATACAAACTGGCAAAAGAATGGTTCATGTGAATAAATGGTCACTAGGATAAGGGTTGCACATTCTTGCGGCCACTTAAGAGGCCACCTCAGCTTGGGTTCACAAGCAAGTGTGAAACCTGCCGAGTCAGATTGAGAAAGATTCCTAACACAAGGAAATGGAGTTACTCCTGAGTTATACTGGTAAAAGAGAATCAGGCTTAAGTAGTTTGAATCTGTTAAATTAATCTTTGCTTCCTGCTTTTGTTGGACAGAAGAAGCTGGCCCCTGGTTTGACTTTGGAGAGAAACCAAAGGAAACGGGTTTATACACCTTGCAATTTCAAACGTTGGCAATAATACAAAGCCCTACCATCGCAAATACAAACGGCAATAAAATTGCATCAGGTTTGGAAATGTAAAATACTATTTTAATTTATTCTCCAGATTATCCAGGCAAAAACTCAAAGAGCAAAAGATGGAAATAAATGCTTGGCTGGTGAAACGTAGCTAGTACAAATGCACCTGAAACCAGTGGGTATGTACTTGGCGGGACTTAGCTGTGCCCCTGTTGCTACCATGGCAGCTCCACTGCTATTCATAGACGTGCTGTGTCTCCTCAAGCTAGTGTGAGTATGTGCACGCAAGCAGGAGAATCGCCCCCCTAGCTCGTTCTGTAGCTGGAGCCTTACCCGCTCTTATTTTGCCAGGCAGTTAAACAACTGAGTAATAGATCTACAAATGGACATCTTATTAGCCTAATCCCGAATGGAAGAATACACAAATCAGCCATTTGTTCGGTGGATATCGTTTAAGCTCACCATCCATCTTAGTCAAAGGAGATGCCGAGTTCAATTTATCAGTGCTCAGACGAGAACTCGGAGAAAGGAAAAGGCAGGAGGCGGAAACCTCTGTGAAACCGGCTCACTCTTTCCTGTTGACGAAGGATGCTGTTGACTAATTGCAACCCCATTTGAACACGGTGGGTTCCGAAGTGTCACTGTTATGGCTTTTCATTCTGTTTCGGAGACACCATTAAAAAAAAATAACAGGAGCAGAAAAGGGCAAGCAGCTAGAATCCAATTAAAATGTAGCACGGACCAGGCAGAGCAAAAACCCAACTCGGAGAGACTGTGTGAGGGTAGGGAATAATTCCAGGGCATCTCTCCCTGAAGTCAATGAACATCTTTTCGTTGAGGACAGTGATAGCTGGATCAGGCCCTTAGTGAGTGCTGACTAGGCTGTGACTTGGCCACGGTACTGTGGATAGCAGCATAGCCCCAGAAGGCGAAATCCCCGTTTCGCATCCCCCCTCGCTCTGGGATGAGGGGGGCGGGGCAGGGGGAAGAAGGGGTTAGGAATTTGATACTGGCCTATGCAAGCAGCAGATTGAGAAACTCTCTGTCATTTCAGCTGTGCTGGCCCGTGTATTGGGACCTCAGAGCCAAGGCTTCCCCCATCCCCTGCCCCTCTCCATGCTGTACCCTGAAGGAACAGCTGGAATGTAGCATCCTCTTATTCCTGCATGACTGTGACCAAGATTTGGGTAGCCTGCCAAAAACAGGTAAGGGAGGTTTCTGCACTCGTCCACCAGCTATTTGGGCCAAGGATCAGTCAAGCCCTAAATAAGTATGAATTAAGTCGTATACAATATATTTCATCCATGTGTGCCTGATGAGCTTCTGTAGCAGTGACCCTCCATCCCTAACACTTACCTAGCACAGATTTCCCTCGAGCAGGATTTGTTTCTGTTGGAGTGGTGGGGGGCGGTGGAGGGGTGGAGATTATAGGAAACCTTGGCACACTCCGTCTAATCTTGCAAACCTGAAACAGTAATGGAGTTCCCCAGACTTGCCCGTTCCTGCTCTTTATGGCCCCTATTTGGGAAAACACTTGAGGAAGTGCCTAACTTTAAGTGTGTGTGTGTGTGTTAGAGAGAGAGACACATAAGCTTAAGGAGATGCAGTGTGGCCCACGGGCTAGAGCCCTAGACTAGGACCTCAGAGACCTGGCTTCTATTCCAGGTTCTGCAGCTGACCTGCTGGAAGATCTCGGGCAAGTCATGTCCCTCCTCTGTGCCTCAGTTTCCCCATCTGTAAAATGGGAATAGTGATTCTCACATCCTTTTTAAAGCACTTTGAGATCTCCAGATGAAAAGTGTTGCATGAGAGCTAGGTATTAGTGCTTTGAGTCAGGACCTATGTCTAGAGTTTAACTTACAGTGGACCAGACAGTATAGCCATTTCACATGCCACTAAAAGCCCTGGCAACCTTACTAATATAGTGTCAGGTGCCTCGCAAAAACTTTTTTTCCCTCATCAGTGTTACAAGGTTTATTAAGACGTGTCTGTGCTGCAAATTCAAATGAAATTGTTTTATATTATTAATGTTGCTGGAATCTTAATTCAATTATGAAACAACTCAATCAGTAAGCAGTCCCCTGGAAATTATCACCATTAAAGCCATGAAAATAATTAGGGTATTAATGGAATGTGATGAGTATCAATAGCTCAACTATTAACCCAGCTAGAAGCAGCAGTGTTGATGAAAAGTTGCGGGTTTTCCCTCCTAGATGCGCTATGCAATTTGTCTTTGTGATAGTGTGTCATTGCAGATCAGTCTCTAATCAATTTGTCCATCACAGCACAGTTTTTAAATTTCCTTTTAAAAAAAAATCCCTGTCATTAAAATACATTCAATAACAGGACTAACCCTGCTCTCATTGCTGTCAATGGCAGAACTCCAAGGGTGAAATCCTGGCCCTACTGAAACCAATTTTCCCATTCACTTCACTGGCCCCAGGATTTTGCCTGCAGTGTTTGCAGAGCACTTGGAACATGAAACCATTTGTTTGTTTAAATTTTGTTTTTAAAAAGGCACCTTTGTTGAAACTGTAGCACTAACTGTAGCATTTACTCAACCACATTATCCCCCTTGGAGCTCCATATTAACATAGGTAATTGCTGAACAGCACCAGTAGGAACAGACAAAATAGAAACGCAGAGCAGGATGTCATAGGTAACATTCACATTGAACAAGAGAGGTGGCAAGACAAACCCTGTGGAGTGAGAGCCTTTGAGCAGTTCATCACGATCCTCACAAAGAGGAATAAAGCCACAGAACAATGACTCTATAGTAGAACTTGGTGGATGATGATGATTTATTTGGTCTGAAACACTGGTGAAAAATGCAGATTCAGTGACAAAACACTTCATGAAGTGTTCATAAATCCTTGTCAGGTTTGTGTACTGGTCCCTAAGGAGGGCAAACAAACTCCCCAAAAAAGTCAAAATATTTCCTTTAAACTTCTTTGAAACAAAAGTGTTTGTGTTTTTGTTTGAAACGTCTTGTTTCAAAACATCCTTTGTTTTTGTTTAAAAATCAGAGGCAAGTTCTCAAAATTAACACCTTTGTTCAATCTGGCAAACTTTTTTTTCTTTAGTTTTTCGGAATTGCAAGCCACCCCAAAAATTAGTTATTCATGCAACTCTCTTCCATATACCTCTGCTTGGGATCACAAACCTATACTAAATAGTATTGTTGGGTTTTACAGGGCAAAATTCACTCCGCTGCAGAAGCTAGCTCAAGACCTATGCTCCACCTAAACCCTGTTCTGCACAGGGGTGCATTTAACTGATCAAACCTTTTCCTGACGCCTTTTGAAAGTCCCAAACTCCCGTTTGCCTTTAGCAGGCAATTTTGGGTGCACAACAAATGAAAGGCTAGGGCTCAGAGCCCTCCATTATGCACGTAGTTGTGTCCTTGAAGAAACTTGAAGCTGGACGACCGACTACACTTCATTTGAAAATGACTGATTAAGGCATAATTTAGATGCAAAACTTATCATCAGTATTCATGTCTGTCATTCTTCTTAGATGGCTTTTATAGAGCCAGTTTTGAAATGATCAGAAATGCGAGAGAATTAAAGACCTGTCGAAGATACTTAGGGGGCTTATTCTGGGATTTCATGGCATTCATGTGATGCTGACCTGCGGCACAAAAGCCTGGAAATTCAGGTTGTTTTTACGTTTGATATTGTGAGCCATTTTCACTTGTGTGCTGTAAAGTAAAAACGTACTATTAAGGGAAGGAAAACTAGCCTTCAGTCAGCGTTACCTACCCTACGTAAATCAACAGAAAATTGCTCTAAAGAAGGAACTAATGCTTTCACCATATATGCTTAAAACACTGGCAATTGGATTAGCCATATGATTAGTGAACTTAAAGGTTATATTATCAATGAATAAATGAAGCATCCATTTTATGGCAGTAAATATGAATATTCTGGGTTCAGTAGCATGAAGAAGTAACCACCATAAAAGAATTCAAAAATTATTTCGTGAAATAAATATTTTATTTTAGACCATATGCTTCATGAGGCGAGACTCTCAGCTGCTGTAATTCAGTTTAGCTCCACTTCAGTTCAGTGAGTTTCTTTCTACCAGGTGAGGACCTGGCCTCGTTGTATTTTTTATTATTAGGAGAGTGGATAAAATGAGCCCAAGAGTGCTGTCCAGTTGGCTTTAATTAAGAATAATGGGATGGACTTGAAGCTTAGGAAAATGTAGGCTGGGAGTGTGAAAATCTTGACCTTCTCACTGTGCATGGTGAGGGTGACCACTAGGAAACTTTTCATGCTATAGAGAATCAGACTTTTTGTTAATTTTAAGTGTATTAGAGAACAGATGCAGACACACAGGCTTGCCCTCAGTTTGTGTTCCAGCTTTTTCATCTCTTGTTTATCAGGGATAAACTTTTAGTCGACACATAGACGTGTAGTGACAATAATATACTGCAAGTCAGCATATCATTACAGAAGTAGGAAAGGTGGAATCTCTTGCCACCAGCACTCTATAGGCACAGTTTGGTACTCGGTAGGCACAGCCGTTGGTTTGATTATAGGCTGTAGGCCACTCTGTCACTTGGATTTTGTGGCCAAAAGATCTGCTACGTCCTGAAGTAAACTCTCCATTGATTTTAATATGTGGGTGTGTCTCTTCTGCAACGTACTACATCCACTCTGCTTCGCAAAACAGACCTTCCACTACATATAGGCAGACTCATTAAAGGTACAGAACAAGGACAAAAAGTCATAGAAGTCACATAGCTACCTATTCCACAGTATTCTACAAATCTAGTGGGCTGAATCACATTTCAGACCCAGCCTCTGTATGCTTGACCATGTATTTTATAGCAGGGGAATGCTAGTATAGGTGAACGACTTTTAAATACTTTGCACCACTATTAAACATTTAAATGAATTGATCTGTGGAAAGGGCTTTTTTTTCCCCTGCTTTTTTGTTAAACTAGAAATGACGGTCCAAATATAAGCAAAGAGTTACTCTGTAGCTGCAGGATAAAATCTTCAGCCACTGATAATTTAGGGCAACATTCTGCCTTCATGTTTCAGAGTAGCAGCCGTGTTAGTCTGTATCCGCAAAAAGACACAATTAACTGTGGCCTAAACAGAGACTGGGAATGGTTGGGTCATTACACTAATTGAATCTATTTCCCTATGTTAAGTTCTCCTCACACCTTCTATGGGCCATCTTAATTATCACTTCAAAAAGTTTTTTTCCTCCTGCTGATGATAGCTCATCTCAATTGATTAGACTCTTCCTGTTGGTATGCATACTTCCACCTTTTCATGTTCTCTGTATGTATAAATTTCTCCAGTCTGTGTGTTCCATTCTATGCATCCGAAGAAGTGAGCTGCAGCTCACGAAAGCTCATGCTAAAATAAATTTGTTAGTCTTTAAGGTGCCACAAATACTCCTGTTCATTCTGCCTTCAGATCCATGTGTATGGAGCCAGATAATCGGCTGATGTACACTGGCATAGTTCCAGTGTGTGCCATGTAGCTTCTATAGGAATCTATGGAGTTACTCCGGGATTTTCAGTGGTGTAGCTGAAATCAGATTACAGCTAATTCTTAGGACTAATTGAGTGAATTTGGCCCTTTGAAAAGAATTTAATAAAATTGTTCTGGAGCATTATGATAAATCTAGGGATTTATATGGCTTTCGTCACCATAGTCACTAATCATATGACTCAGAAGAAGGACACTGGGGCTTCATCTCAGTTTCAATTGTTTTTGTTTGATTTTCTGAACAGAATCATTGGGGTGGGGGAAACACCACTACTTTGTAGAACTATTTTGGGTGGGATTTTTCAAAGAACCTACACATCAATTTCCTAACTCCCAATGAAAGTCAATGGGAGCGAGGCACCAAACTCACTTAAAGCTTGTCTACATGGAGACTATATTGAGCTTTAAATTCACATCTTAGCTTCTTTAACAATAGGTATTCCATACTTGCCTTCCTTCTAGATTCTCATTCTTCACTAAAGGTGCCGGTTTGTGGATTAGCTTAATCCACTTCTGAAATGGATTTAGCTAAATTGCACAAAGGCACTCAGTGCAACACAAGTCAGCCCACAGGGGGAGCAGTGCGGAATAGCTATCCGGAGCTATTTCTCAATGTAGACAAGCTCTTGTGTGCTCTTGAAAATCCCAATCTTACTCCGGTGCAAAATGGATGCAAAAGGAGCTGTAAAATTCTACCAGGTTCAAAAGGCAATGTTTTATACTCCCACTTCTCTTAGTTTGCACAGTGCTACATTACAATACAAGTTGCAAAGCCACAGTGAATCTAGCTCAGGGTTTTCTAAGGTCAAATATTACCCAGATTCAACATCCCAACCAGAAGCATTCCTCTTTCCCATTTCTTCTAGTACCAGAGAACAATTGCTGAAGGTGTTGATCCTTTTCATCGTGCCCTGTCCTCCAAAAGAATGCCCTGATGAAAGAGAGCAAAATACTAGAAGGGGACACAGAGATTTCTTCTGCATGTCTGAGCCACAAAGCAAATCTGGCTTGCTGTGAAGAAATTAATGACCCCTGTGCTACTCATCTGTCTTTTATTCTGGAGGAGAAAAAATAAAGCATTCCTAATCATTCCACTTTCATATAAAATCAATATTTGATTGAAAGTGATATTTATTTTGAAATAATGAAATGCCTATCCAAGCACTGCAAATGCATTGGCCTGAGGTGAAAGAGAAACTACTTCCTCTTAATATTTAATTGCAAGGGAAACACTTTGAAATGATGAAAAGCAGTTGTGTCACTAGGTTCTAAAGAAAAGGAATGGAATCATTTCCTGATGAAACACACACACAAAATAAAAAAAAATTGATCAATAAAATACATCAAACTGATTGCATCCTTAAAGTATTTTTTTGCATTAATTTATCATATTGCTCGATGGGTTTATAGCCTTTTTTAAAAGAATACATGGAATATAAAGCAGCTTCCAATTTCAGTGCTCACTTTCTGAAATGGATTCATATTTCAGCAGATGAAGATATTTCGTATCAATTATGCATCAGAAAATGTGATTTGGGGCTGGCTCGTTATGTTAGAGCATGGAGCATATGGTGTAGCCAATGGAAACTCAACAGTCTTAATGGCTGTAGAGTGGAACTCTTTTCCACAGCAGAATTCACACCCGTCCAGAGGGCCAGCAAAGGTCTATGCTACATGGAAGCTCCATATTAAGGGCTTTAAAGTCATGTTTTGAAGTTCACTCCTGTGTGGAGGACTAGAACTGTGCACCACTTATGCCCTGGTGTGAGGGTGTGAGTGGGATTTAAAGGGGTCCATAAGCCTTTTCTTAGCACAAGGGTGAATTTTACCCTATAGAGGAGGAAAAGAGGAGGGATCAGGTGGACCTGAAAATAACTTTTTCCTGTTGTTTATTTATATTGTGGTGGCACTTATGAAAAGCAGGAAGTAAACATTTAAAACGCCTATCGATTTTTGTTTCTTTTGGACAGATTTCATTTATCAATGAATTATTAGTCCAAGGTATGAGATGAAGAAAGGGAAGCTGTTTTCCATATCCAATCATAAGGAAGCAACTACACACTTGCAGCAAAAAATGATTCAGAACAATGGTGGGGCAAATGTGATGGTCACAGGTGATGTTAAAAATCTCAGCTGCTTCATGAAGTATATTCCACTTTATATTTCTGCCGAAGTCTGTGTAGTTAATGAAGTAATTTTGTAGAAAATTGGTTTGTCTACAAGTGCGCAGCACAGTTCCTTGGTGAATGATATATTGCTGGAGTTCATTTTGTGCTTTAAGGATGACCATTCAGTCATGGTGCAGAGAGTCAGTCGTCTGCATCACCTAAATCCCAGGCAGATGCTGGGTGGGTGGGTATCAGAGATGGATTGTTTATGTGACAAAAATGTAGAAGTGGGTATGGCCTAGAGGGTGGGGTTTTGGATCCGTATTTACATAGTTTCAGTGGCTTCAACATGCCCATAGACCTGGTCTGAAAGGGCTGTGATTGGTCATCCAGCCATAGGCTTGAATATTTGCTCTGGGGAGGCTGCTCCCTGATGGAAACACAGAATTTTTTTAAGCAGGGGAATAATAAACACTGACTAGCCTGTCCTTCAAGTAGCTAACACTTCTATGCCCAGGGACTGGCCCTAAACACGTGACTGGGAGAAGGCTTAGAAGGACCTTTTACAATCCCTTCTGAGTTGTGTCCCTCAGCTACACCCATTGTGTTTGCCGTCCTTAGGATTTATGGGGCCCTACGCAGTGTTGTTAAACGGGGGCCTCTATGCCTGACTTGCTCTTAGCAACACAAAATTAATACGGCCCCTTTCTTCTGCTTAGTAAGGAGACTGCAGCATGCGCTGGGTGTGCAGGAGCCGACCCGCTCTTAGCTGCTGTCCCGGTCATAGGCGCAGACTCCGTGGGTGGGTGGAGCACTCACAGGGAAAATTTAGTGGGTGCAGAGCACCCACTGGTGCCAAGCTCCGCCCCTCTCCCCCCTGCCTCTCACACACCGGCGGCCCCACGCTTACCAACTCCTCCCCTTCCCTCCCAGCACTTCCAGAACACTGCGAACAGCTGATTAGCAACATTCAAGCTCCGGGAGGGCGGGGGAGGAGCGGGGATGGGGCACACTCGGGGAAGAGGAGAGGATGAGGTGGAGCAGGGGCAGGAAGAGGTGGGGCAGGAGCTTGGGGGAAGGGGCGGAGTGGGGGTGGAGCCTGGAGTGGAGTGGGGGGTCAGGTCCCTCCGGCAAGGTGAGAAATCAGTGTCTACGGTGGTGCCCCAAATTTTCAGGTGCCCTATGCAGCTGCACATGCCTAAGGATGGCCCTGGATTCAACCATCTCTAATGCACATGTTCAAACCTAGCCTGTTCGTAGGGGCTGGTCCGATGCCTGTTGGAGTCACTAATTCAAAACCCACTGAAGTGAAAGAAAAAACGTACCGATGTCAGTGGACTGGAAGGTAGGCCCTTAGGGAGTACCCTTTATTTACGCTTTTACAAAAGAAACTGCCATTTATAACTTTATGGAAAATACTATTACTCCTTGACAATCTGCCAAATGATTACACTGTGCCTTCATTTTAGGGAGTGGAAACATAATGTTTTCTGAGTTTTCCCAGCGCCCTTGAGAAACAGAAATAAACAAGTGTTATCTAGCTTTAATAATATGTGCAATGATTGCACAGCCTATCTAATTTGCATCTCATTACGTTCACTTTAATACTGGGAACAGATTTGCTGCCTGATTGGTCTGGAAGCAGTTTAGTGCTACACTTTTCAGAGCAAACTTTTCCACATCGGTTTCATTCTTTGTAGGCAGGCTTGGACAGGCAGTGCTCATTCCTCAGCATGTCAACTTTTGCAGAAAGCTCTATTACTGTTCTAATGGGGAGGTGAGGTGGTTATGCCACTAATTTAATCAGTACAACTCCTTTTGTGATGTCCTCGCCCCTCCACTCCACCCCAAATGAACAGTAGGGAGTGACCATGTGCCCTTGGCTTGCTGCAGAGAACCTGAAAACCATCAGCCCAGATCCTCGAGGGTATTCAGGCACCTGATTCCCAATGGGAGTTAGGAGCTTATATACCTCTCAGGATTTGGGCTGTCCACTCTTCCATCCCTGCACCCTTCAGCTAGTTACTAGGTAGGTTACTAAGGCCACCAACTACATACAGCCAGGCTCAACCATGTTTATTCTTCTTTTCATTCTCAAGCTGCCAGAGCTGCCTTGTAAAATAGTACAGTATGTCTGAGAAAAAATATGTTTTTCCCTTCTTATCCACAGAGGCCCTGATCCAATCCTGTTGTTGTTGGTAGACTCCCATTGGCATCAATGGGCTCGTGATCAGTCCTAAAGGGCAGAATGCACATAGGAACAGGGAGGGGGTAGCTGGTTGCCTGGCCTGTGCAATGCGGGAAATGTTTCATTGCTGACTTCCATTGCATTGTCCAGCTATTAATAAGGCTTTAAATGGGGATTGCTCCTTTCCTGCTGAAATCACCTCCTCTACGCCCCCAGGGCTTTATAAATCATGGTCTGAATCCTGCAAGTGCTGAAGCAACCATGCAGCTTTACTCCTGAGAACCGTACCACCGGATCTAATACATATGTGATGCGTCAGATCGTGGCAAATAAGTGGACATTGGAGGTCAGCATTTTCTGAAGAGCTCAGTACCTGAAATCGCACTAGCCTTGTAAAGAAGATCAGCATCTCGGGTGCTGACCTGGTCTGAAAATCTGTCACCATGGGAGCAGCTGAGCACTTCTGAAAATCTAACCTTAAGTGTCTCAATGAGAGCTGAGTTCTTTGGAGTTTCCGGCCCTGACTTTCGGTCAATTTTCTATGTTCACAAAGGCAGTAATATTCATTCTTAATTAGCATGATTTTTAAGGCTGCAATTTAGAATTCTGGGTTTGAAAGTGTGTAGTAACATCAGCCCTGTCTTCATCATTCTGCATTACATTCCAGTGGAGATGTCATGACTTCCTTTTTGCTCATCTCTGTTTGCTCTCTGTGAATGCTAGGTAAGTTTCTTCTATTGTCAATTTCATTTTGGTTTCCTTTCCATATTGATTGCATCTGCCAGGAGAGGTCCATCGCTTTAAAACGCATCAGTGAGGGGCTTTCATTCCAAGCTCCATGCTCCGGTTCATTTGGAGACGTCTGTTTCAGTGTTGGTTTGCTGGAGCTTTCCAGTGACTGGGGCTGGTAGGAAGCAGCTGTGAAGAGTTAAGTGCAGGCATTGAATGGCTCTTGGTCTTTTTTTCAGGGCTGTTTCCCTGACAGGTGTCACTAATGAAAGCCTAAAATCCAATGTGTGACAAAACATATTGTTACAGCAAGGATGGCCATTATTTGCGCTGAGATGGGAATAATAGGTTTTTATTTACTCCCAAGCAAGCTGTGTCTGGGGAAAACCCACTCTAGACAAAAAACAAAGTTCTGTGTTTGTCAGGCTCAGGAGATTAATTAAACTCTAGAGAGAGACCAGATATCGTTGCATTTGATGTTTCGCTCCTCAGCACTGATTTTTTGGAGTCATTTTTGAACTGAGGAAAGACTGATGCCTCTGGAGAATGAAGTCTTCTGTTTAGCCAGGGTGCAATTCACCCCTGTGGGTAGTAGAATCAAAATAAGGACAATACCAAAGGGGCAAATAGGCTCTTTTCTGGCCTTTTGCACAAAGTTAATTTCACCCCACAGAGCAAGTACCGAGGACCAAGCTGCTTTATCAGTGCCCTTCCACTATGATCGAGAGAGACACAACTCTTGGGGTAAAATGGTCATTCCGTATTCATGATCATTCACTCCTGGAACATGCTGCTAAGACGACCAGCGAGGCTGCTAATCACTGCTAGGTGGTTATTTGTTTTTAGTTATGTGGGCATCTGTTCTCTAGGAACTGGGCTGAGACCCATCACATTTGGTTCACACTAGTTGCTGGGTAGACATCAGATGCTAATGAGACAGCTGCCATCTTGGCCAACAGCAGGGATTGAACAGGGAAACTCCAGAGCTAAAAGCAAGAGTCAGGCTCTCCCGTGAGGCCTTCCACTGCGCTTATGCACCTCTGTAGGGTTGGAAGGGTATGTGCCATACCTTATAGGCTGATACAATGAGGATGGACAACGTATGGGACAGAAGTGCCACACTTACATGGATCCAGTGACTCAACCCACGCCCTGCAGACGTGTGCAGATGGTACTATTCCAATACACAGCCTTGAGCAGGGGCAGCAAAACATCTGTATTGCTATGATGCAGTCTACTCAGGGATTAGTAGAATAAATTCAGTGTGCCCACTCCTTGTTAGTTCCCCACACAAAGTGATTGGGGATTGCGTAAAGGGGGTAAATTTCACTCCAGCTACACCAGATATATTTTGAACTATATCCCACTCCCAATCCTCAAAAAAAAAAACCCTTGTCATTATTAATTGTCCTGATCTACAAAAGCTTTTAAAAGGAAAATGGCAGCAGTGTGAATGAAAAAACCCTCTAAGATGACAACTTCTTTGTAAGTTACAGCCCAGTCTAATTTTAAACTACCAAATAATAGAATTCTAAAAAAAATAGGATTTATAAGGCGAACCGCAGCTAAAGCCTCATACACATAAACAGCCTAATCTCTTCTAATGCCTGAATATGTTCAAAATACACAACTGCTGTAGTAATACTTTATTTTTTCTAATAACTAGAAGTAGTTGAATAGCGCAGTAAACATAAGCCCTAAAGTCTCACGATCAAACGTATTATAGGAGCTGTTTGAAAATAAACCAGCTTGAATACTTTGCTCTTTCTTTTAATGATTAAGAACTTTCCATGCTCATTTAAGAGCAGATTTCCAATTTTCAGAGACCTGCCGTAGAGAAAATTGGAAACAAAAGGTGAAACTGCAGTTATAAAATGCACAAATCAGCCTATAATGCAGTGAAATACAGTACAGTAGTTAAGGCTCATGTGGCAAAATTAATATAATGTATAGTGTATTGTAAACAATTGTATTAGTTCTGTTCCAATGGTAGTAATTATATGATAGAGTTATCATGGAAATGGCATTTTAGCGTGGTCCACATAGCATAAGAAGCTGAAATAATCCTATTAGAAAGAGAGACCAGATTTACGGCTCCTTTTGTATTTTTTTTGCATGGGGTGTTCCAGTTAATGAGTTTAAATAGAAAGTTATCAGGAAAATGGCAATCAGGGGTAGCACTGAGGGGGTAAGAATTGAACAGATCCAGCCAAATCAACTTCTCCAAAAAGCAATATTAGAATGTAGTATCCAAATGTCCTCTGGTGGTGTTGTTCCTTTAATCCCCAATTGAAAGGAGTAGTGATGCATCACCCAGTTCATCTCATTGCACAAGTACATCTTTATGACCATTATTGCCAGTTGAACATTTTAAGTTGCTCCATATTCCAGAGGGAAAACAGCTCTCACAAGGCAGTCACTGCATAATCAGGCCATCACCATCACAAAGAGGAAAGCAGAATATACCTGCCCGCTTCACTTCTTTTACCTCTTAAAAATAATGGGACAGATCCTCAGCTGGTGTTCAGCATGTAGTTACGTTCACTACAGTTGACACTAACTGAGGATCTGGCTTAATCCGTTTAGTTCAGAAGGACTGTAGTGATTTCACAGATTTTTAGATACGCTTTGGGATCAGATTATCAGGTGGTGGGGTAAATTGTGTATCGGGTGGTGGTGTCAACGTAGTGTTGCTATGCCAATTTACACCACTTGAGGATCTAGTCCTTAAGCAGAGGGGAGAGGCCGAAATAGCATCTCAAATTCCCTCTGGGAACACAGGGAGTGTTTTGGGTGCTGTAGAGCACACTGCCACCTACTATTTCAGTTACCTTTGAAGTTATACATATGTTTTCTACACAATTATTAAAATTGGATGTAGAGGTTAATTAACATTAGGACTGATCGACCTTATCTCCAGAAGTTGATGTCACCTAATTCTTCAGTTTTCAAAGTGCTTATTTTACTCAAAACCATAAGTAAAGAAATAATTCTTTATTCATAACTCACTGTGATAAAAAATGTACAACAATGTCCACTCCATCCTGCATTAGCTGATAAATTACAGGTGTTAAGTAACTACGGAAATATGACTCCGCGGCTTGTCTTTTAGTGATATCTTCTCCTGCTCTGCTGTTCTTCAGAGGACGGTCTTGACATTGTTCCCTGCTAATGAGAACAAAGCTACCATCAATCTGAAATAACATTCTATTCCCTTTACACAAGAATGCTGGGAATGTGTTCTGGGGACAGAATGAACCTTTTATCCCCCGGTGTAACTCCACTGGATTCAGTGGAGTTACAGGAGGAATGAATCTGGCCCACTGTTTCTCCCAGCAGATGGATGCTCATACTGGGCCAGCTCCTTAGCTGGTGTCAATCATGGTGAGCACATTGAAGACACAGTTAGGCTGACATATGCCAGCTGAGTTCTCAGCCCAGAGTTCTCAGAGTGCAGACAGATGGTCCTTTCTAGTTGGATACATTTACTTTATAGTCTAAAAACGTTTTGACCTTTGAATGTGTCTTTTTAAAAAAAACAAAACAAAAAACCCCACCACATTGATCTATATTTTTGAAAGTAACTAACTAGTGGTTCTGGATGCCTCAAACCTGGGGACCAACTTGATGCATCTTAGAGGCCTGATTTGCAGAAAGTGCTAAAAATCAGGGTTTTTTTAAGGCATCTGAACTTGGGCATCCTAAAACAGAGGTACTCAAAATCGCTAGCCACTTTGGAAAATATAGAATTAACCATAGCTGCATCTTTCTTACAGCATTTTATCTGTAGATCTGAAAGTGCTTTACAAAAGTATCATCACTCCCATTTCACTGATGGGGAAAATGAGGCTCAGGGTGGTGACCAGACTTGTCCAAGGCCACTCAATAGGCCAGTGGTAGAGGTAGGAACTGAACGCAGGTCCCCTGAGGCCCAGTCCTGACCATAATCACTGACTCCCCAGAATGAAACATCAAGGCTAGATGCTCCCTGCTTCAGCGTGGAGTGGAAGTTCAATTTAACTTCTCAAGATGATTGTTGATCTACGGCAGGCTCCTCTCTTTCATCATTATCCTATTTTCTCAGATTGGTGCTCCATTTGAAACTCATCGTGAGACAATATTCCTTTGACAGTAAGTATAGAATATATAAAATATATGGTCTCCTTATTACATATTTCTCTTTAGGAAAATATATGTGCAATCAGGTAAAGGGTTGGAGGGGTTTTATTAAATCCCTCCTATGAGCAGAAAAGTTAGGGGGGAGTTAGCATTGTTTTGTAGGATCTGAATGTATCTTTATACTATATACCTTACATTGTGGGAGTGGGGGGGTGGAGTGGCTAGTGAGGTATCATGAATAAAAACAGGAGCAGCAAATAGCTTTTGTTGGTCAGAGGTGTGATCCCTTACCTACCTAGCCTTGCTGGCATTTAGTGCAGACGTAGTTACACCAGCAGTGCTGCACTTTTGCTAGGATAGCTTGTTTCACTCCTGGGGAGGGGTTTTACTATACCAGTACAAAGTGAAGCTTTGTCAGGCCAGGTCTACACTAGGGGGTGGTGTCGATGTAAGATACACAACTTCAGCTACGGGAATATCGTAGTTGAAGTATCTTATTCCGACTTACCTCCCGTCCTCACGGCGCGGGATCGACATCCACGGCTCCCCCCCTCGACACCGCTACCGCCGCTCCCTCCGGTGGAGTTCCAGAGTTGACAAGGAGCGCGTTCGGGGATCAATATATCGTGTCTAGATAAATCAATCGTTACCCACCGATACAGCAGGTAGTCTGGACGTACCCTCAGTATGGCTGTGTACACACTCGAAGTGCTTTGCTCACATAGTTTACCAGTAAAGTGCACCTTGTGTAGACATAGCTTTACACTCATATGCATGTCACTGGATTGCTGAAGCCTAGATTTTCCCCTTCCTGCGGAATAACTCTGAGTTTCCTCGACAATTATTCTGGGGCAGGGTTCTGCCCCCAGGCCTCGTGTATGTAGGAAATCTTCCAGAGATAAAGATCCTTATGGAGGCCCGGTGCCTCTGTAGGCCCTGCTGCTCTTCCTCGTTCGGTGGCCTCTTGGCTTCAATGGAGCAGAGGGACTTCCCCATCCTGTATCTAACTCAGAACCTCCCTTCGAGAGAGCCCTGAAGCACAGAGGAACTCTGCTGGAAAAGTAATACCGCCCACAGTTTTGTTAACTTCCCTGTGGCACTAGGAGCAGGAGATGTAGTCATTTCCCGAATCATAGAATATCAGGGTTGGAAAGGACATCAGGAGGTCATTTAGTCCAACCCCCTGCTCAAAGCAGGACCAATCCCCAATTAAATCATCCCAGCCAGGGCTTTGTCAAGTCTGACCTTAAAAACCTCTAAGGAAGGAGTTTCTACCACCTCCCTAGGTAACCCATTCCAGTGTTTCACCACCCTCCTAATGAAAAAGTTTTTCCTAATATCCAATGCACTCATCAGCCAGTTAAACCCACCCCTTTCTCTGCACCAGCTAAAGAGCTCTGTGTACCCTGCCAGACCAGGTGTTGTAGTTGCGATCTCTGTGGATTATATGCATCATATCTTAGTCACCCACTGTCTTAAATTGTTTATACTATGGTTTTTACATTGCAAAGAAAACACTTGGCAATATTGACATCACATTAAGTAGTGCCATTTCTCTCCCTATTGTGACAGCTCATGCCAATGAGATGAGAGAGTTGCTTCCTTTTTTAATACACAATTCCGCTGCAGGCAGTACCTTCATACTATACACTAGCACATCATGGGTGAAATCTTGGCTCCATTAAAATCCAATGGTAAAATTCCTACTGATTTCCGGGGGCCCAAGATTTCACCCCATGTATTTCTGGGCTACGTATTTGGGGTTATAACTAGGCCCAGCACCAGACCTCTGCCCCTCCGCGTAAGTTCCACTCAAAACATGGCTTATGTGGTGCTTACGTGGGACCTAGATCTTGTGTAAAAGATGTAAATTGCACCCTTGGAAACCAGAGTAAATTTGCAATTGTAGTGATCTTAGTTTTCCCTTTCCAGAACAAGCTGAAGTGTCTGAGTAACGTTTTAAATCCTCCTTCCCTTCTCCCTTTGTGCTAGGTAATTATTCATTTGTAGTTTATTAGCTAATTATAAATGTGTGCTGGTATTTTAGGAGGCAAGAACCACTTAAGTTAAGAGTAATTATGTGGGTTTGGCCTGATTCTTTGTATGTGGCTTTTCTTTTTCTTTTTCCTGAAGACTGAAAATATTAAAAACCTCTATTGATTGATCTTGTCAAACACTGATGTGTAGACACGTTTCATTCATGGCAGGCTTTGCAATTGAATTAATTGAAGTTAATGAATTTGGGGTTACTGGAGTACAGTAGAAAGACTGGCACCTTTAAAGGAGGTTGTAAATGAAGAGAGAAATGTTAGCTGGTCGAGTGGATACATGCTAGTTAGTTTTAAAATATGATGATGATCATGCTTAGCTCTCCTAGAGCACTTTTTAGCCATAGAACTCTAAGTGCTTTACAAAGTATGTTAAGGATTATTATCCCCATTTTACGTACGGGGAAACTGAGGCACAGAAGTGCAGTGCTTTGCCCAAGATCAGAGCTGGGAACAGAAAGTCTTCGGTTTAACTACAGAATAGGTGCATCATAGAGAGAGACTGGCAACAGCAGCTAAGCTACATGGCCATGGATCTTAATGGGTTAAAAGACCCTGAGGAAATGATCCATCATTTTTCTCAGATAGCTACAAGTGAAGTATAATGTCAAAGCTTCTCCGCATGCCTGGTCAGTTGTAGCCCTGATGCTCCATGGGGCTGATCCAAAGCCCATTGAAGTCAGTGGGAGCCTGCCCTTTGACTTCACTGGGCCTTGGGTCAGAGATCACATGGGGCTGGAAAGGTGGGAAGGGAAGACCAAGACAGTAGGGAGATGGCTAATTGAATGTTTCTTTTCATTCCTTGCCCTCTTCAGCCCCTCTGCCATCCATTGTGCACATGGCTAGATCCTCAACTAGCATAAATCTTCATAGACGTCAATGGCGGAGCTATGCTGATTTTTGTCCAAGCTGAGAATCCGGTCCATAAAACATCTCTCTAGCTTATTGTGCTACGTATGACCTGAATGGTGCACAGTAAAGGCTAGACTTTTTGCAATGAAAAATATACATATTATTTGATGTGTTCATGTAAAAATTATTGTGGCTTAGTTTTCACTGAGCAATAATCTGTATTATGGTGGGGTTGGAGAAATTTGGTTTCTAAGGGATTTTGACCTCAGCATTACTAGTTTATGGTAAAGAAGAAAAGGCACTTAAGGGGATTTTGTTTCACTTGAAAATTAGCCTGGAGGAAAATGAATCTTCAATTCAAATTTAATTAAAAACTGATGAACCGAAAGCCTTGCAGTGGCTCGATGCGGTTCTGTTCTTATAAAACAAGAACATGATGCTCATGAGCAGTAAGAAGAAAATAAACACAAGAGATTAAAAATTAAAAACCAGATTGAAAAGGGCCAAACTAATTTCTGTTCTATATCCATTGGCTTCAGCAGATTTACCTCAGGGCTGAATTTAGCTAGTTGTGTTTCAATAAGTGTTTGGGAAAATAACATGTATCAAGTTTTCTTCTCTGATATCTCACCAGATTCAAGGGAAAATACTCAGCTTTGGTTATTAGTTAGTGGCTTGAAAAGGGGGCTGGCTCTGCAATCCTTATTTATTAAAGTGAATGATCCCATAGAAATTAACCAGCGTGATTAAGGAGTGCGTACTGATGTGAGTAAGGTACTATACAACATGATTCGGGAGGCTGGAATTAGGAGTCAGATACTCAGATGGTGTAAAATGGCATAGCCCCGGAGAGATCAATGGAGCTTATGTCAATTTAAACCAGCTGAGGGCCTGGCTCTGCTCCTTTGAGAACAAACACCAACTAAAATGGATACGTGCTGCAAGTAAACTAGTCAGAAAAGGTCATCTCCCTCCAATATTTATTTATTGTGCTTGTGTGTAACTGACAACTTTCCATTAAATGGTTATTTTCTCCATCTCTTGAAGTCTTCAGGTCAAGACTGGAGGCCATTCTGTTTTAGTCAGCATAAGTGACTGGGCTCAAGACAGGCGTGAATGGATGAAATTCTATGTCCTGTATTATCCAGGAGGTCAGAGGAGATTTTCTAGTGGGCTCTTCTGGCCTCAAAATCTATGAATGTAGAAACTATTATTTCAGATCACTTGTTCCATTTTAAATAATTATTTGCAGGGCTGTTTATTGGATTTGTGGCTATTTGAGTTCATAGGATGTTTTCTGCACATTTTAAATTAGTGACTCTGATGGTTCACAGGGTGCTCAAGATGGGGTGTCACCTTCTTACTCCCCTCCTCCAGTGCTTAACTGAGTGTTAACTCCTTGACACATTCAGCCTGTCAGCCGCCCAGACAATCTCCTCTGGGCTACACCAGGTTTTACATTGCCTCCCAGGGTAACAATAGATGCACCCCACTCACCAAGCCCCGTTGGAGCGTTCCCCTGTAGTGTTCAGCCCCTTATCCACTGAACACTCCCAGTAATACCAGGTATCCTGCTACGATTGCCAACTCTCCAGGGTTGGCCTGGAGACTCCCGGAATTAGCATCCATCTTCCAGTGACTATTGAAAGCAATCCAGGAGAGTTTAATAGGATATTTTAAGAAAATAGCATTGTTGTGCTGGGGGAGAAAAAAAATCTCCCGGAATAGCTTCAGTCAGAGCTGGCAACCCTATCTACTGTCCACAAGAGAACAGGGCACACACCAGCTTGCCTGCCCCTGAGTGGAATCGGATCCTGGATAACCTCACAGGACAGAGACAGATTTATAGTAAAAACAATCATAAGTGTATTATCAAAGCTGCAGATTGAAGAGGTAGTCAGTAAGGATAATGGAAACAGAAAGGTTATTTATAAAACAAAATCATAACACGCTTTCTAGAGGCTAGACTTAACTTTAACAAGCTAACCATCTGTCTAAAGAAGCTTGTCTCACCCCAAGTGTCCTTTGCAGCATTTCCATCCAAGGCTGGTAGGAACCCTGCTTTTGTCTGTATACAACGCACTGTCCTTTTACTTCCTCGGTGCCGTATATTCCCCAATCTTCATTGCCTGTCCCCTGAGACAGGACAGCACTTTGTGGTTCAGTCTTCTGTGTCTTATCTCCCTGTTGACTTCCCATTCCCCTTTGACTTTTTATATAAATAGTGCTTCCATTGCACTGGCTTCCAATGCTAAATGTACATGTGAACCAAGATAGGGGAATATCCATACATCCTTTGTCTCACAGAAACTGGTTTGTCAACCCTGCCTTGATTCAGACTTTAGGAACTTACTTTCACTATACTTCTTACTGCGTATCTGCACATACATTTCACGACACTATTAATGATCAGTGTGGCTCTGGCCTTCAGTGAAGAGGCTGGAAAGAGTATGTAAGGAAGAGGAACGTGAAAGTGAGTTGCTGAAGCATGTGGTTAACTGGGATCTATCTGCTTTCTAGTTAGGGCACTGTCTCCGTGAAAGATTGTTTAGTTTTTATTTTAAAAGAAATGTATTCTCATTCATTTAATTCACCCCTGTACTCCAAAGTGCTCCACCATTCTTCCTGTTAATATGTTGTTATATCTTCTTTGTTCCCTTGTAGCTACAGCATCAATACGCAGCAAGTTATGCAAGGCAGGCTTAACATACTGCTGCGATGGCTTTCATTACTGTAGGGGTCCTGCTTCTGCTCGAAGATTGCTGTTGCAATCTTTCTATACACGCCCGAGGAGGTGTTTCTAATACTATGCAAGATATAGGAAGCAAATCAACAGAGATGTGCAGATTTGTATCTACTTTGTAGGACTGCTTAGCTATTTATCCATACTATTCCACAGTGCTGTAGTCATTGGCCAGCGTGTGCGTGTGTGCGTGGTTGGGGCATTCACCTGGGACGTGGGAAACGCTGGTTCAGTCTCGCTGCTCCAACCACTCTCTTACTATTTATCCAGCACTCAACAGAAGAGACTGAGTGATCCCCACATCAGAAAATCCCATAGCTCAGTGGTCAGAGCACCCGCCTGAGAGGTGGAATACCCCCGTTCAAATGCTTTCTCTTCCTTTGGTAGAGAAGGGGGAGATGGACCTGGATCTCCCAAGTGAAGGCTCCAGCCACTGGGATGAAAGTTATAAGATTGGCGGCACCTCCTCCTCCTCCTCCTCCTCCAGCTGTTTTGCATGGACCAAGATAGGCCCCTAACTCATTCCATCGAAAAGCACAGTAGGTGCCTAAGCCCCCGACTGCAGGCATCAGGTTCCCATTTGAGGATGGGCACCTCCCTGCGGCATGGATTTAGATACCTATCTCTGAGAGATGAGCAGGGCTTGGCACACACCCCTCGCTTTGGAAGCTCCCGGCCTAGCAAGCTGGCTTTTGTAGATCACATTCTTAGGCCTCTCTCTCTTCCCATTCATTGTATAGGGAGCCTAGACACCCCACTCAGCTTTGTGGACCACAGTGTTGTTCCTGTGATTATTTTTTTTCCCCTATATTCAATATTGCACATGGGAGTCCCTTCATGGATCCCCTCTCTTTTCTCTTATGAGGATCAGGCACTAGAGGGGAACATGAAACACATTGAACCAGTGGATTGTATTTGCATTCAGAAGCCTTAACACACATTTTCCTGAGAGAGAATCATAGGACTAACCTTGTATTAATTGACAGTTCCAATGCTGCACCCGTCTTTGACACCATTTTTCTTTGACTGGTCTCCTATGACTAACTTCAATTAGAGAGAGTAGTTCTGATCAGAATGAGAGTGAATTCTTAACAAGCAGCCTAGCTCTTTTTAATGGGGAAAAGAAATGCACAGCTTAGTGAAGAAACCAGCAATGCTGAATTTGCATACAGTTCCTTTCAATTGAGGTTTCAGACCCTTAAAAATGCAGGTGACAGAAAGGTTCATCTGAATCTCTTAACCTTTCTGAGTGGATTCTGTAACTTCGCTCTCAATTTCTGGGGTGAGGCGATCTATATACAGGGGAAAAAAACATCTTCACAAAACAGCCTTGAACAGAGCTGTGCCTAAGATTATAACATTAAATACCAGAATCAATCTGCATTCTAACACAGGATGGAGGGGAACCAGCACAGCATGATTAAAGTTTGCTGTCCTGGAGATGTTCATATGGAAACTTTGGCAAGAAAGAGTCATTCCTATTGTGTTATGTTATTTCTTGTTGTTTTTTCACAAAAAAAGAACAGATTCACTGCACCAAAATTTGTAAAAATATCCCCTACAAAGCTGATGGGAGGAGGAATGAACTGATAAGAGGTTATATTCTCCTTTCATTTACACCAGACTTAATCCACTAGTAACAGGAGACTTATTCTAGATTAATTCAGAGTAACTGAGAGCCAACTTTAGCCCAAGATCTTGGGGACTTATCTCTTCTCTCCCATGAGTATTGAGGATTTTTGCACTTCAGGGTAATGATTTCATTGGAGTTGGTCCTGCTTTGAGCAGGGGGTTGGACTAGATGACCTCCTGAGGTTCCTTCCAACCCTGATATTCTATGATCAGTGATGGGGCCCATTTCAGTGAGTGACCTACCACCCTCCAAAGGCACGATCTGATTGTTAGTGGTGGTGAGCTCTGTGGCTACAGTGGTGGAGTGGTTTGGACTCTGGTCCCAGAGTGCTGGATGCTGCAGGAATGAGGGAATGTAACACAGCCTAACCACGCTGATTTCTATCTGAAGGCCTAGACTGATTATAGCATATTACATAACTCACGTGCCTTTAGCTTTGGTTGACCTTTCAGTTTCCAAGCCTAGAGCCTAAAGGGACTATTACAGACTAGTACTTCTGTGAAGCAAGCAACTTAATTCAGTGAAAGTGAGAGAGACTGGCAGAGTGCAAGGCTTCCAAATAGATGTATGCGGGGAGGGGGAGATGCTGTGATTCTTGATGCCCACGGGGGAAGGGCACCAGGGCACATAAAAGGTCCCTGTAGAGTCTCTCACATTTCTCAATGATTATGAAGACCAGTGTATGTGCAGATAATGGGTAAGGAGTTATTGTATGTGTGTATCCTGAAAATTACACTTGTGAGGCCTTGTAATGAAAGGCGGGTCACTCAGAGGTAGCGTGCGTTGAGACAGACTTCTCCAGACAGGAGGTGGGAGACACTTCTCTCCCTGGTTGACCATTGTGTAATTGTGTATGCAAATTGTGAGTGCTGCAGGGGAAAACAAAAACAGCCGGGGTTGTCCCATTTACGGGTAAAGGCAATGAACTTTGGGGGATATAACTGGGAGTATGGAGGTGCACTGGGGATCCAGCAAGCAAGAGGATGGGGGGATCCTCAGCCATCATGGCTGAAAACTCTGGTGAAAGGACTTAGGGTTAAGCTGTCCTCTATGAGACAGGAGAATCTCTTGTGAGTTAAGTTTAGACTTATGATTTTGTTTTATATGTCACCATTTGTTTCCAATATTCTTTCTTCTTATCATTTGAATCTCTGTTCTGTGATGATAAACTTATTCTCCTTTTCACTATCAACATGTCGAAGTTTTGTGTGTTAAGCGGAGTGGTGATCTTGAGTTAAATCTAGCAAGCGAGTGTGTATTATTCCTTTGGGAGTAGCGAATCCAAGAGCTCTGAGTGTTCAGTGGATCAGAGGCTGGGGACTCCAGAGGGACGCTGGGAGGATCTGGGGTTGATATATTTCTTTTGCTAATTGGTACAGAGAGGGAGGCCTGCAGAGGCCTGGCAGGCAGTGCTTGTGTTGCCAGAGCCTGGGGTGGGTCAGAGAGCTGATTCACAGTAGGCACAGACAAGACTTCTTCACACAAAGGGCAGGTGGTAGTGAAGGGCCTCACAACCCTAGTTATCCCTGGGAAGCATCACAGAAGGCTGCTTAATTCTTTCTTCTAAGGAGCTTCACAAAGTAAGCCCAACACAAGAACCTCAGGTTAGAGGAAGTTCCAGTCCGAATCTTCATTTTCCTTTCATCTCCTTTTTTTAAATCCAGGATTTGCCTTAGTGGATCAGTCTGTTGGTCCATCAAGTCTCATACCGTGCCTCCGCAAGCGGCAATATCTAATGCTGCAGAAACAAAAGCAATCTCCTGAAATGCACCTCCCCAAAGCCATGGAGAAAATTCCTTCTGACCCCTAATCAGCTCACAGTCTCAAGTATGAGAGTTATTTTGCCCCAGTGGCGACCTGCATCTCATTGTGATTATATATGATTCCTCTCCACCGTCACCCTATTATTCCGTGGATTTCTGGATAGTTTTTTTTTTTAATTTTAACCTCTTTTCCTCTCTCAAAGTCTCAGACAAGAGACTTCAGGACTAACAAGACACGCTGTCTTCTTTCTGGCTGAACTGGAGAACTATTCCCAAAATGCACTTCTGCTCATCACCCTTTGGAACAGAGTAGCTGCAATCTCACATGGGGCTTCAGCCTTAAAGGCACAGGTGTTCAGCCATACTTTCACTCCTTTAGAAGAATGGCAACCAACCAGGACATAATATAACCCAGTATAGCAGGCCACATTACCACCCCTGTTCTTTATTTATTACACCACAGGGTTAATAATAATGTCCAACTTCCTGAACAAAAGCTTTACCACAATGCCCTGAGTGCAGGCAGATTTTTTTAAATGAGTTTGAGGCTTCTTGAGTTTGCTCATCTGTATAACTTTGTTCTTCTTGCCTCGGGTTTCTTTTCTGTGCACTATGTCATTATGTCACTCTGCTGGCTAAGACATTAGATGCTCCAAAAGCCCTTCAGAAATCTCCCCAGAGAAGGTATGCTTCAGAAACTTCTGTCAGCCACAGTGCAGTTCATGTGCTATATGAAATAGCCCTTAGTTCTTTATATCAAACTGTGAGAGGCTGAATTGTTTTCTGATTAATGTTATAAATTAACCCAGCATACATACTATATAAAAGGGAGGGGGGGTGTATTGCTGGTGTTTTATAGGGATCTCGTCATAATGCTTCCACAGCAAGTCTATAAACAGCACGATATGAAATGACAAAAATGAATCTTAGCTTAGCAAAAACAATTATTTTTTATTAACCTACCACTCATCTAGGTTCAGTTAAGAATCCTGCCTCCCCACCCCCATGGCTGCATATAAGCCACACTCTCATTATAACCAGCGTAACACTGCTCAGAAGCGGAAATGCCGTGACATTTCTTTTCCTGTGAGATTTAATTGTTTTAAATTCCATAGTTCTAAACACAAGTGCATTAGCCTAGGTAATGGGAACAAAAATATAACATGTAGAGATAATAGCAAGCAAATCATTCTGAATCAAGCTGGTTTAGGCAATTGGATTTGTCAGTCTATGTTTTTCTACAGCCCTTTTGTCACACTCATTAATGAATTTATCTTCAAAACAATCTTGTGAGGTCAGATATTGTTATTCCCTTGTTACAGTTTGGGGCCTGAGGTCCAGATTTATAAAATATTAGATGCCTAAAGATGTAAATAGGGGCCTAACCGGCTTAGGCAGTTAACTCCCAGGACTTTCAAGGGATGACCCTCTGAAGGGGACCCATGCAGGTCTGCACTACTGGATAGAGCTGAAGCATTGGAACTTTTATCCAACTACAAATACTGATCGTTACGATGATGAAAGATGTTTTTCAGATGGTCTAGTTTTCAGGTTCCCCAGTATATAAATTAATCACAGTATTCTATACAGTATTCTATAGCCATAAAGAGCAACTCAGATCTTATACACATTCTCACTGGGGTTAACTCTTCTGGATTTCTATTCAGCCGCAGCTCTGCCATGATATTTTTAATAGGATAGATAGTGGTAGGGTGCAGACTCTGCTTTGTTGATTTGTGATCACCTTGCAAATGCAGGCAAAAAGGAGAGATCTCCCTTCACAAATCCATCAACACAAATTCAAAGCAGGGGGACCACCCCACAGGACTGGCCCCTTGAATTCTCCCCCCCACACACACACACTTAAATGCAGTTGAATGACCTAGAAAATTAATCTTCAGCAAGAAAAGAGAGATCATTTGTCACCTGATGTGTCACAACCTACACAATCTATCAAGCAGACAACATTACTGTACATCAGTTTATGGTGCTGTCATATTTCACAGTCAATCTCAATGTCAAAAACAATTTTACACAATTTTTTGCAATTTATTTTACTTGCTGAGGTTGAAATGATGCTTACCATGAAGGATGTGTCCGTCAGCTAGATTTGCAAAACTAGAGAACTTCAGGGGAGAAGTAGTGTGCTCTGAAAGCCAACTTCCATGTGAGCAAAGAGTTCCAGAACTGACCCCATAGTTTTCCCTTTAATTATTTGGGTTCCTTTGACTCTACTACACAACAATCAAGATCAGGGCTTCATTGTGCTAGGCACATACACGTTGTAAGAGAGAGCCCTGCCATGAAGAGTTTGCAATCTAAATAGACAACAAAGACAGGTTGAGAATTCAGGAAGTGTTACTGTATCCCCGTTTTACAGATGGGGAACTGCACACAGAGAAATTAGAGGACTTGCCCAAGGTCATACAAAAAGGATTAGGAATTGAACTCAGATCTCCCAGATGCCAATTTAGGCTCTAATCCTGCATAGAATCATAGATTATTAGGGTTGGAAGGGACCTCAAAAGATCATCTAGTCCAACCCCCTGCTCAAAGCAGGACCAATCCCCAAAGGGCCCCCTCAAGGATTGAATTCACAACTCTGGGTTTAGCAGGCCAATGCTCAAACCACTGAGCAATCCCTCCCCCAATGGGAGGAGGAGCAAGCCCTCAGTACCTTGTCCATCTATCCTCTCTTGCCTCCCAAAGTTTATCCCACTGCTCTCTTCTTGGCAGAGGAGGTGGAAGGAGGAGTTTTACTGGGCTTCTCAAATGCTTATGGCCGAATGGATGACTTGGTAATTATTTAAATGTGCAGGCATAACCATACCTATAAAATGTCCTGAAACCCAAACTGAAATATACAGGCTTTGTTATTGTTCCTGGTGCAGGAGAATATTTAGATATTTTCATAACCAAAGTTCACTGTGTTTATAGCCACTGGAAATAGGGGAGCTGGATTGGCCAAATGAAGAATTTTGTCTCTCCCCCCTGCTTTCTAACCCAAACTGAAGTTTTTTACAGGTTGAGTAAATCACTTTCTCTCTCTCTCACACACACCCTTCAGTTGCACACACTGTTGGCAGCCCCCCTTCAGCACTTCAGTGTATGATCTTCCGAAAGTGTCTGTGTGTGAGGCAGCAAGCGAGCATCAATTCCCCCCCCCCCCATCATCGAGGTAGGAGGCCTAGCCAATCGTCTACTGGGACACTATTCAGTAGTTCTCCTCGACTGTCCACATTCCTCCATTTCCCCTGTTCTTGCATCCCAGGGTGAGGCATATCTTAAGAGCCATACAGCCATTTATATTGTGTGGGAATCTCTGGATTTCCCCCTCAAATCTTCCTAATCGGCTTTTCATCTGTGTATAAACCTAGGAACCCTTGATAAATTTGTAAATCCACAATCGTCTCATCAGTACATCAGATTATGAGTCCCAGACTCAGCTTGTGTGTTTATCTGATCTCAGATTAATGAGGTTGCTTCCTCCCGCCCCCCGCCCTGTGCTTGTGGACAAAACCTGAACACATCAATCTACAGATAATTTGTACAGGGTGGAAGAACAAACATGGACCAGTGCAGAAATAATTGGAAGCTAGTTTCCCTATTCTCTTTTCTGTGTTTGGATGACGAGTTTTAAGAGATCAGAAACAAAAGGGAGTGTTTACATGTGCGAAAGGATACATTCCTGTTTTAAAAAAACAACAAAATATCGCTGTCCTTTAAATGGAGTCGAAATAATAAATAGCGCAAACCTAACAGTAAGAAATCCACAAGCAGCAGTAAATCAAGTATCTACATTATGACCCTGAAGCCCTTATCCCCTCTCATTTTAATGGATGTATTTATCTTTTCTAGTCTTTCTATAGCGCTCCTCATCTTTCTGTCTGAGTGCCTCACAAACATCAATGCATTTCTTTTCACAACAGCACTGTGAGGTAGGTAAATATTAGTGTACCCATTATACAGGTGGGGACCTAAGGCATAAGGAGACTACAAAGTTTTTAAAAAGTCTGCAGTGACGTTAGGTCCCCCAGTTTTGGGGTGCCCAACTTGAGACACCTCTTGGCTCCATTGAAGCCAATTGAAGCTTTGCCAAGGACTTCACTGGGATGTGGATTTCACTTGCAGGACTCATTCTCAGAGCTGAAGGACCCCAGACACATATACACACAGCTCCCATTGACTTCATCTGGAGTTGTGGATACTCAGCAGCTTTGACAATAGAGTGATTCTTAACCCTTTTTATAAGAACATGAGAGCATGGCAGTCTTTAGTGACCTGTAGGCTCCTGAAGCCTTGCAGGTGCAATTTGAAAAATGTAATTTTCAGCTCTCAGCTGGCAACATTAATTGGAAATTATGAAAATTCCAAAACTTAGCTGAAGGCTGACGCTCAGTATTGGTTCCTGGGTCTGAGACTGTCAGATGGCCAAAATGACGTACAGCACAAAGATCAACACATGCATTTGGCACATTATGGGGGAGATTTCCAAAGGCACAAAGAGGAGTTCAGTGCCCAATACCCATTGACTTCCAGGTGCCTAATTCCCTTTTGTAGTTTTGAAAATTAGTCCTTATATTTTCCCTCTGGTTTTAAACGAAATATGATCTGAGCCAGGGTAAACAAGCTGACTCCCAACCTATGTGTATGCCCACCCAACTGGAACCTTTTTGAAAAACATTTAGACTTTTCCTTGCATGATGCCCCACCTGTTGTCTGTATCTGTCATCTCTGATAGGCTGGAACTCCGCTGTTACAAGTCACTGAACATGCTTCGTTTGGGCCTAAGCCCTCATCAGGAATGAATAAGATCTTAAGAATGGCCATACTGGGCCATACTGGGCCATACTGGGCCAGACCAATGGTCCATCTAGCCCAGTATCCATGTGCCTTGGACACCATGAGCATGAAATGTACTTGCTCAGAGATTCCCAAGATCCATTGATCTTTTGATGAAGGGTAGTATAGAAAGGCCTAAGACAGAAAGAAAGATAGATAAAGAATTATCCTAAACATACCCCTTGCTGTCACTTTAAAAGCCAGCCAGACCTACAGCATAATTCCACCCCATTGCTTCCAAGATGTTGCCTGTGAGCACCTCCAGTCAAAGACACTGGGGGAAAAAAGCATTTCCTTTAGTCTAAGAAACATGTTTATAACTGAATGTGTCTTATACACTTGGGTATTTAGCAACGTTAAAAATTGCTCATAATAAATTAAGTTAATTTCTTTGTATATCAGTCCTTGATAAGAAGCAACTGTTTCATTTCCTTTCCCCGTTATGGAGGACAATCTGTTAGATTCATCTTGTTGGGAACACGAGTGTGAGGTGATAAGTATGATTGATGGTTCCCTTCTGGACTCGGGTTCATTATTAATAGCCACGTTCACTTAAACTATTGTCTCACCCAGTAAGGGATTTATCTTTGTTTACTTGTACCCAGCATGCAAATTGGTCACGGTATTCTTTGCCTATGATAATATTGCCTGTTGGTGAAATACATGGTACACAGAGAATAAAAACCTACTGAAATTGTTTTAAGTGCATGTTTTATTGTCTATGCTCAAATTTACTTCAGCCAAACATGAAAACATTTTTAATTGATTCTGTCAGCTTGATTAATGACACTTGCAAACCACTGTCTTGGAATCTATATGTCTGTCTGTCTAGATATCTATGGGATATTTATATGACTCCCGTTACCATTGGATCAGAGCACATCACAATCTTTATTTACCCTCACAACTTCAGTGAGGTAGGGAAGTCTCTGATCTGCATTTTACAGATAGGGAACTGAGAGACAAAGAGACTCAGGGTACCTCTACACCAGAAATGCTACAGCGGCAGTTATACAGCAATTGAAGGAGTTCTTCCATCACTGTAGTAAAACCACCTCTCCGAAGAGCAGTAACTAGGCTGCCAGAAGAATTCTTCCATTGACCTAGTGGTGCCTACACCGTGGCTTAAGTCGGCTTAATTATATTGCGCAGGGTGTGACATTTTTCACAGCCCTGAGCAATGTAGTTAAGTCAACCTAATTCTGTAGAGTAGACCAATCCCCAGTCTCTTGGCCAAGGTCACACAGGAAGTCTGTAGTGGAGTAGGGAATTGCCCCAGGTCTCTGCACTCCAAGGCTATCATTCTGTCCACTGAAGGAATTCGGGGCATCACAACACAGACAGACCCAGGGCTGTCTTGTAAAAGTACCTCCTTTTCCAAGTAATAAGAGTTGGCCAACAATTTTTAAAATTTTGACACCCCCCCCCCCAAAAGGGAAGAAGTATTTTGATATTTTTGTGAAACTTTCTTGTGCTTCGATCAGCTATTCAGCAGGTAAAATGTTTTAAATACAAAAATTTGATAGGCTCAACAACAAACCCAGAAAAACAGAATTTTTAAAAATTGTAAATTATTAGTTCTGTAACTCCTTAAAAACTTCCACTCTCTACAAATGTGCTTTGATTTTTGTGTTTTTCCCCAACTCTACTCATTGTTGATATAGGGCTTAGGTGGGCTTATTTGTCTTTAGCAAAGATAGCAGTTTTCAGGTATCTAAAAGGATGTCATAAGGAGGAGGGAGAAAACTTGTTCATCTTAGCCTCTAAGGATAGAACAAGAAGCAATGGGCTTAAACTGCAGCAAGGGAGGTTTAGGTTGGACATTAGGAAAAAGTTTCTAACTGTCAGGGTGGTTAAACACTGGGATAAATTGCCTAGGGAGGTTGTGGAATCTCCATCTCTGGAGATATTTAAAAGTAGGTTAGATAAATGTCTATCCAGGATGGTCTAGACAGTATTTGGTCCTGCCATGAGGGCAGGGGACTGGACTCGATGACCTCTCGAGGTCCGTTCCAGTCCTAGAATCTATGAATAAGAGGTCGTCAAAAGGTATCTGTCCAGTAGGGTACTAAGCAGATGCTTAGCTCACAATGCTTAAAGTTGTGCATGTACCTTGCAGAAATAGGTACATTTCTCCTCAACCCTTTAATGACTATGAAATGGAAAAACACAGGTGTCTAAACAAAAAGAGATGAATTGGAGAAGGATGAAAGAATGTCTGAGAAGGAAGATTGGAACGTTGCTCACTGGCCTATAATTTCACCATGCCACTTGCCTGCTACCATACAGCCGTGGGATACAGCATCATAAGATCTCAGACTGAGTAGGACTGCAATTGGCTGGTGCTCAGATAGAAGGAAAGTCCAGCATGCTGCCAGAAGTAGTGATAACAGTTCAGTAGGTGGTTCTTTTCCTTCTGAATCATTACTGCAATAATGCCCCAGCATGATGCTTGGGGGCACTGTGCCGTTGGAAGTGCCCTTCTTGTGCTAAAACATGAATGGAGGACCTGGTGTGCTCATAGAAAATTCCATGATACCATTGTCAAGTGCAGGGGTGTTAAGGCCTAGTTTTCTGCTTTAACTCCATCTTCAGGAACTACAGGTGCTCTTTGCAACTCATGTGCCTGACTATTTTATCCACGGTCTGCTGACAGACTCCCAGAGGCACTTTCAGAGGCTAACACCTGTCTTCCTTCTCAATTATAGGAAATATATAACCGAGCACAGCGGCTATAAAAGGATGAATAAAGGGAAGAAAATCGAGAGGAAATCATGGCCAAAAACTAGCTGGGGTAGTGGGAATCAGTCCTCAGTACTATGAAAAACAGTACCTGTGGGTTATTGCTGCTGGTATACAACGCTTGCAGCATAGCTGTTCATCAGTGGCCTAAACCATGTGGAAGATGGAGATCATCTTAAAGGGATGGTGGATTCTTACCCACTCCCTCACACTGGACTAGAAAGGGGCCTGAAGCTCAAAATTAAGATCCATGTCTGAACTTTCCCAAGGTTTGGGGAGCACTCACTGGGCTTGTAACTGAGCTGCCTCTGCAGATAGAAATCAATAGCAGAGTCATGAACTGAACCTGAATTTCATCTGTGCTTGGGGATGTTCGGCTGCGGGTGGCCAGACCAGGGGCCATCTCTGAATTGTGCCACTGCATTTTAAGATTATAAAACCTTTGCCTTGCATTGTCATTAAGCTAAATATTTTCCAACTTCTTTTGGCCTTGTTGATAATTAGAAAGGTCAGGAGTTGGTAGATCACAGAAACCTCCCCGCAATATAACAATGCGGTTTTCCCAGCTGCAATTATTAAATTAGAAGCGTTTGTTCTTTTCTATGCATTTCCGTTTTATTTACTGATGTCTGTTAGGGCTCTCTGTAGCGGACAAGATGCAAGTGCTTCTCAGCAGCATGCGGGAACTCAGCAGCACATGCAGGAGCCAACATGTAGCTGGTGCCAAGAGATGAACCATTTGCCTTCTATAGCAATGAATGAGGGGGACTGCGCAACTGTACAGCACTGAGACACTCTGTTGGCTACTAGATTAGGGGGCAAAGATGACAGAGCAGAGCAGCAGTCTCTAGCACTATAGTTCTCACTACATCACCAGAAATTGCCCTGGTCGGTATTGCTTTTAAAGCTCTTAAAAGCAAAGAATAGTAGTGAAGAGAGACTTTACACCTTGGAAAGAGTCTGATTAATACCTTTTTTTTTTAAGGCTTCAATTGTTCAGCTTCCAGCTCTTTAAAATAGAGCTCGTCTGGAATTTTCCATACAAAAGACTTTGGCTGAAAATGCAATTTCTGTAAAATCAAAATTCTCCATAGGATATTATTTTAAAATTTTACTTTTTGATTTTGGGTCAGGAAAACCCAAAATATTTTATTTAGGGTTGGTCTTAATTGAACTGGCATATTTTGGGTTTGGCAAAACGACCCAAAACATTTTGTTTCAAGTGAGTTCAATGCTAGACAGCATTTCCCTTTGATGGCACAGCTGTAGTTAGGATAACTGACTTCCCCATCTCTTCTATGGCCAAGCTCCCTGGCCAGACTACTTCTCTCATGATACAATGCAGTATCTCCTCTGATTGAGCAGTGTGGTGCATCATGGGAGTCGTGTGGTGCATGATGGGAAATGTGGGAAACATCTGATGGGTATATGCCACCACAAGAAATGCAGTTTTATGTTGAACTGACTCAAAACTAAACATGCTGGCACATGCTTACCATGGGCTCCCGTACCGCTGCTGTTTATTCTTCCTCAGGAGAGACATGTGGATGGTGACTGGCTCCTGTTGGACTGCCATCACCATCTCTCTCTCCGTAGCTGACTTTAAAACGGAAGATATTGGTGGTGTTGCCTAGATCTTAACCTTCCCTTTGCTCATGTCACATTCAGGTGGTTCGCTAGCCTGATCACCTCTAATATGTTTGCTTTGTGACAAAATGGCCGAAGTTGGTATGGTGGGTCCCATGCTTTTCTTGGCACGGAGCTAAGATGCCACCCCTTCCCCCTGCTCTTGGGATGCCGAGGGCCCAGCTAGTGGCCCGGAAAGGAGATAGAGGAGGGAAGTGGGGGGATGCATCTGGGTTTGGAGCCCCCACCCCTCTCAACCCCTGTGGGTTTCTTACCCTCGGTCCTTGACGCTGGGGGAGGGAGTCTCCCTTTGGTTCTCTGGTCTTTCAAGTCTCAGCAACACACCTCCAAACTCCAGTCTTCTCTCCTTCCTCACATACCCTGACTGCCTGAAGCAGGGGGGTTTATTAGGTTCCTGACAGGGCCTTAATTGACTACAGGTGCTCCAATTAACCTGTAGCAACCCTCCCTAATGTACAGGGAACCAAACCTTAATTAGCCTTGGGGTTATATATTTCCCCTCGACCACTCTCCCACTTCCTTGCGAGTGTGGGGCCTATTTCCGGTCCTCCCTCCATTCACGCATCGGGGCAGAGTTCCTCTGGATGGCGTCCGTTGGCTCCCTTGACAACTTCGAGGAGCAGTGGGCACTGTCCTGGGTTCTCTGCTCGGTGTCCCCTTCAGGTTCCCTTTGTTTGACCCTTTGACCTTCAAACCTGCCCTGTTACCCTTTTTGTTGTCCCTCACAATTATTTGAGTTCCTGGACCTTGTGGATCCTCCCCTAAGGCAGGGACAGGGTCCTTTAGCAATGGGCAGGCTTGTGCCCTCCTGCTTTCTGGAACCCAATAGGACCCCTCTCCCACTGCTCCGTGGCTCTGCCGTATCACAGCTTGATGAGAGATACTAAGGAATTCAAATAGTGCTTTCGCCCACTTTTATTTCTGTGCATGCCTTTTACTTGCCCAGTGCGCCTGTGTAAGGGAGTGAAGACAGCGCTTTCCTCCTCCGTGCAGGTATCACTAACCCCACCCCCAACCTATGCAGGTGGGCAGAAAGGGGCAAGCAATGGCTGGAATCTTGACTCCACCCTTACAACTGTCCACCCCAGCTGAGCTGGTGTGGAAGAGGAGGAAGGCATCTGCTGCTGGTCAAGGGCAGCAGCAAATTACTTCCTCCTTGGAGCCAAGGAGTAGAGGAAGCAGGACTCTCATGCTACGTCCACACTGCAATTGGGTGGTTGGGGGGCTGGTCACAGGTCAGCACTGTCTGACTCATATCCCCAGACGAGCATGCCAACTGGCACTCAACAGGCACTTAGGCATGTGTCTAAGGGCTTTGCATGTGGATGACAGGTGGAGCTTGAGAAAAAACACACAGCATGACTCACAACAAGCCTGCAGTGTAGACGTACCCTCAAAGTTATAATTCTTTCCCTGGACTGCCACAGTATGCATTTCCCCTTATTCCAAGCTAAAAGTAAAGTGACAAATTAGCTCTACACAATGAATGATCAGTCGTGGAGCATTTTGGTTAGTTAATACTTGAGGCTTGATTTGAATTTGGGATTTTTATTGGCTGTTTAAAAAAATCTGCCTTCCGCCCCCAAGGAGGTGTTCTTTTTATTTGCAAAGCAGAAAAATGATTTCTAAAAAGGTGAAAGAGTAGTTTTAAATTTGATAGCATGATTAGCTGGGCTCAGACCGTTATACCTTATCTCGCTCCTCGTGATAACTCAGAAAAACAATAAATGTCTTCTTACAGCAGACTGACATTCAATATTGAAATTGGTCTCCTAATCTTTATGTGATTGCTTTCTCTATGATAGAAATATTGCCTCGTGTAGAGTATTTATTGTCTAGTTCTTTCCAAAGTATTGACTTTATGTAACAGTTTGATATACATCAAATCCTTTATAGATTTAATAAACTATTCTGGTCAGTCTTCTGTTGTAAACACAATGAGATTTATGGTCATCTTAGTGGAAAGCCCTTTTTCCTTGAAATTTTCTACTTCCAGATATCAAAAGATAGGAAAAGCAACATATATCACTGTGGAAATCTTACCATGTATCTGTCGAGGTATTAGTCAGAAGCTATTGATGGTTAAAGAGTTGAAATATGACTAATGCTTGATGGCACAGCTGCCAAGACCTGGGTAAAGACACAGTAAAAATCCTCCCTTTTTACCCCCCTGAAAACTATTTTCTCCTGCAATGAATCACTCTAGCAGGATGGAGCGTGAAGCAGGGGCTAATCTAGCCCTGAAACAGAACAGCACCAGAAGGACTCCAATAAAAGAATCTATTATGGATGAAAAATAAAAATTTACGATTATTCAGTTAGGTATAAAGTTAATGTGTTGTCGCTACACTAGAACACTTGTAATTGAAAACGCTGATGAATGAGGGAGACAAATTCATGGTGTGACCCATCAAAGGACTAGGTCCTTTTTTAAACTCCGCGTTGTTTTCTAAAAGCGCAATCCTGCAAGATGCTGAGCACCCTGCCCCCACTGCAAACTCATGCCTAATCATGGGCTCCACTTGAAGTGCATGAGATGTCCCATTAGCTTCAGTGGCACTACTCATATGCTTAAGTTAAGAACCTGTTTAAGGTTTTGCTGGACTTGACCTCTCTGATTTTTATTCTTCTGAGTCTAATGATCAGATCCAAACATGTTTTCAAAGTTAGCAGCCAGAAGAAAAAAATAAAGATCAATTTTGTTTTGGTAACTACATAATCCTTTGAATGATTAAAAATGTTGTTATATGTCGATATCTGGAACTATTTTGTAGTCATTTCTTTATGCCATGCCCAACACAGTAGTAGCTAATGATGTATTAAGCAACAGGACTATAATTTATCGTGTTACTATTCATGTATTATTATCAGCTATGGAAAGCATTAGAAAGAGACTCTAAGGAGTTACTACTTTTCAAGGTCAATAGGGCTTCCAGTATGAACTTAGTTTTGCAGACTGGGGCCTGTGAAATTCACTGGAGTGGTAAAGATAAGGAGATGGACTCAAGGTCAGAGCAGCATATAAGGAGTATGCCATGCTGAAAAGGGAGCAGTCTGGGGGACCAGGTGGCTCAGAAGACTTTCTTGGGTTCATTTGAACCTGAAACTCAGGGAGTGAACTTCTCTTCACTCAGACTGGCTCGGAATATGGACTGCTGGATTTCAGCCAGTCCAAGCCATTGGTAAGTGCTTACCATATCCGTTCAGTGCTCTGTGTGAAATGTGGCTTCTGTTGGCATCCTGCTGTCCAAATGTGCTTATTACTGAGGCCACCACCATGACAGCAGAAAGGCCATGCACTAAATGGGTCAGGCCGACGGTCTCATCCCATGAGGCAGTCCACCCAGAAGCGGGTTGCGACGTACTGGTGTGAAGGAGCACAGGGAAGCTGGTGCCACCACTAGCCAACGTTGTTCCTCGTTGGCAAATAAAGACGCCGAGACTGTGCCTTCACAGGCACTTCGCTCACCAAACAAAACACAAAAGTTAGATCCAACTTGTAGCAGCAAATGCCGCAAAGTGAAGAAAATGAGACCCTGTTAAAGATCACAAATGGGCTAGGAAAAGCAGCAGGGGTCCCAGGGAGCCTCTGTGGATGTGGCACTAAAGGTCAGTGCCAATGAGATCTGAGGAAAGAATCAAGGACTGAAAAGTGCAATCAGTAGAGGAAACAGCCACTCGGCTCTTCATTGTAGCAGTGCAGTACAAGGGCCTGAGGGACTAGCACAGCTGATGAGGACTGGAATAAGTAGGCTCAGGGGCTTAATGAGCTTTGCTTAAAAGCAGCCCTTGTCTAACAAATAGATTTTTTTTCAATGCTCCCTCAAATCACAGCTCTGTCAGATGTTCTGATTCTCCTTTGATTCTAGTTAAGTTCCCCAGGTTTCAGGTTAGGATGGATCCCGGTTACAAAAAGAAAACGTCAGAACTCTTACCTTCCGCTTGTTTCACGTTTAAAATTTCATACAATTCACATTGCATATGATTTCCATGAAAACCCCCATACATTTAGTCTTAGTTCACACCAAAAGTTTTCAAAGCTCAGCAGCAAACCTCACCTGTACTTCATAGATCCTGAGGCCAGAAGGGACCATTGTGATCATCTCATCTGCCCTGTACCACACAGGCCACAGAACTGCTCCAAAATCATTTCAGTCTGAACTAGAGAACATCTGTCTAGAGAAACATTGTGCTGGAGAGTCTGATCCTGCAAACACTTAGAACCAAGTGGAATTCTTACTGTCCTTAGCACTTCCAGTCCGTGCTTAATTTGTACTGGGGCTTGCCAAGGCTGAGCTCCAGCACCTCTAGTTTGGCAGTTCAGAGCCCCACACCTCTGGGTTTGTGGCATCAGTTATGAATGTAAAAAAAAAATGCGGGAGCCCTGACACTTTCATTACAAATTAAGCACTGCTTCCAGTGAAGTCAATGGGGCGAAGGCGGCACATGTGGCCAGATCCTCAGCTTGTATAAATCAGAGTAGATTTGCTAAAGTCAATGGAGTTATACCAGTTTACACTGGCGGAGGGTCAGGCTGTGAGCTGATTCTGAGGGCAATATAGTGATACACTCATGGGTTGCAGGTGGACCTCCCCCTTCAGGGAGGCTAGCCCCCATGGCCAAAGTCCTGACCCCCCCCCCGGGCCGGCCAGAGCCCCCAGCCGCCCCCCTCCATTGCCAGAGGAGCCCTGGGCCAGGCCGGAGCAGCCCCAGCTGAGCCAGGACAACCCCAGCCCAGCATCCCGCAGCAGGGGCTGCAGCTAGCTGCTGCCCATGGATACCCTTACTCAGGCTCAATAGCACCTTGACTCTCTCAGTGCCTCCTGATAAAGTGCTAACCGGCCTTCAGCCATGGCATCACAAGCTGGCCCATAGGAACGTACTATTCTGCATGAGTTAGACTGGCCTTTCCTAGCCAGCTGGGTACTTCTTCAATCCCCAATCTCCATAGTATCTTGTGGCGTCAGATATAATTGCAAACTTTTTTCCCCACAGCCCCGATACCAATTCCGCTTTGCCTACTTGACGAGCGTTGGTGCGGATTAATTGGTGTTTGCGCCGCGCTTTGAGGATTACACTTCTACAGGCTGCAGCGCTGTATATTTTAGTGACTTTATTTTAGCACAAGACAGGCTGGCCCCTCATTAGCATTACATTATTTTCCGGCCCCTCAGTGTCCTCGGTAGCTGACTGCTGGCTACCTGTTGCTAGAAATAATTGCTGTAAATTAAATCTGTACGATTTTTTTCCCCCAAACCTGTGAATGCACAGAAATGAATTCACTACAATTTTATTTCTTCTTTCACAATAAAGGACAAATCCCGCCGTTGGGTAAACTCTTGCAGTCGCCTTTGGAAAAACATTGGATCGCATCAGTCAAACTGAAATCCTACCTCTACCAGAGACTTCCTGGGTGACCTTGGGCAAGTCACTCTATCTCTCTGTTCCTCCGCATCCTATCTGTAAAATGGGGGTGACTGTATTTCTTCTATCTCACCATTTGTCTGTCTTAGATTGTAAACTTTTTGGGAAACTCTCTCTTACTATGTGTAAAGTATGTAGTCAGTGGGGCCCTGATTTTTGTTGGTGATGCTGCAATAATAATAATAAATTGTTTCATATCTCAATCCTAAATTCTTAATGCTCATTATTACTATTGGCCAACCTTTCTTGACTCAGCTACATAGGAGTAAACCTTCCTCTTTGGAAGCTTCTGCATTTCTCCAGCTGCCTTCAACGAGTCCATTAGAGCTTTTAGAATTCACTCATTAAATTCAAACACACACAACTCTTCTCGATATTATGTTAACCTCTCTCCCTCAGCATGAAAGCAACTTCATATTATACAGCTAAATTATTAAAATTGTGAGCAATTTTGGAGTGACACTGGATCAACACAATTCATGGAACATAATGTATTGTCATTTTCTTTGCTTCAATGGTATATTAGCATTTTAAAGACGAACAATACCTTTTCTGACGAGATAACATGAATCAAAAAAGAAGCAGCCCATGCTATGCCTTCATTGCAGGATGAAGGTGTAAACCACAATATTTTCTCTAGAACAAAGATTCTGGACTTATATTTTACTCCCACTTTACAGGGAGGTGAGGTGAGTTTCCAGTTCCCTTGTGATTGTGTCATGTGATGGAAGAAATTATTTTGTGATCCTAGGACACTTGTATTTTTATCACCTTTACTACTGCCCTTCAGATCTGAGCCCATTTTTTCAGTGTTAGGATACACTGGATTATTGGCTGAAGTTAAAATGTTATTTCCCACTTGTCTATCAAAGAACAGTGGCTATATTGCTTTCCTGTATGTACTGCAGCAACCATGTAAATATTTACTTGTAGCAATGATGAAAGTATCCAAATAAGTAAAGAAAAATGGAGGCATTTTTTACTTTTGTGATGTTTCTGGGGAATATAGCTAGGCACTGTAGGGGAAATGCCTGAAGCATTAAGGAGGCAAGATACAGGCCATAGTCTGAGTCAGAGTGACAACTCTCAGCTTTTCTCCTCTCACTGCTGTCAAAGTTAGACTCAGGACTCACAGTTTGTCAGACCACTCTGTTTTATTAGCACAGCGCTCTGCTAATGACACCCAGATAATGTGAGCACCATGCAAGACACAAACTATCTTATTTATACAGATAAAAGGGTGAGAACTTAACAAGATAACAAAGGAAGCAGAATCAGATAAGTTTACCTGGGCTAGGCATGCATATCTTATTTCCTTACCCATCTTCTGTTAATGTTTTGCCATTAGCACCATTGTTTATGCCTAATGTTTCTTTTCCTGGCACCTGTATTTCAACATTTCTTATTTCTGCTTAAAGGTACATACAACATTTCTTTAATCCATTCTTATTTTTACAATATAATTCATTATACTTTCACACTGCAAACATGTGCCTTGGAAATAAGCCACTGAATGAATGAAATGTGATTGTGAGGGTGGGGCAATGGTTCTGTATTTACACACGGTTCATATTAATTAGTAGTAATTGTTCTATTCAATATCGCATCAGTTATTTTTATTATATTTATCTGTATGTATTGCAGTAGTGCTTATGGGCCTACTGCAATGGACCAGGATCCCATTGTGGCTAGATGCTGTACTGACTAGGGTGACCAGATGTCCCAATTTTTATAGCGACTGTCCCGATATTTGGGGCTTTGTCTTACACAGGCGCGTATTACCAGGGCCGCCCAGAGGGGGGAGAAAGTGGGGCAATTTGCCCCGGGCCCCACAGGGGCCCCATGAGCCCTGGCCAGTGGTGGTCCGGGTCTTCGGCGGCATTTCAGCGGTGGGGGGCCCTTCAGTCGCTCTGGGATTCGGCAGCATTTCGGCGGCGGGGGGCCCTTCAGTGCTGCTAAAGACACTGTGCTCATCTAGTCTGACTTCTCATATAACGCAGGTCACAGACCTCCCCTGAATTAACTCTTGTTTGAACGAGAGCAGATATTTTAGTAAAACATCCAACCTTGATTTAAAAGTCGCCAGTGATGGAGAATCCACTGCAGCCTTTAGTAAATTGTTCCAGTGACTAATTACCCTTCTCGTTAAAAGGTTTTGCTTCACTAACCTGAATTTCTCTAGTTCAACTTCAAGCCATTGGATTGTGTTATATGTTTTGCTGCTAGATTGAAGAGCCCTTTATCACCAAGTTTCTGTTCCTCATGTAGCTACTTAATAGACTGTGATCAAGTCACCCCTTAACCTTCTCTTTATTCAACTCCCTGAGTCTTTCACTACAGTGCATGTTTTCCAATCCTTTAGCTTAATTCCCAATGTACAGATATGGTTGTTACCAGTGATGTGTGTTCTGTTTTAGAAGCCTTGTTTTAATGGCCATTTTAGAGCTATCTAAGCAGAGATACGGGGAGTTCACAAGAGTGTGTGAAAAAGTTAGTGGTGAGAATCTAAGTCCTGCTCCCTTTGAAATCAGTAGTTTGAACATTGACATCAAGATGGCAGCATGATGAGGTCTTTTTGTTCTGTATTTGTCAGTACAACATCTAGCACAGTGGAGTTCTGGTCCATTGCAGTAGGCCCATAAGCCCTATTGCAATACAAATAAATATAACAGAAGAATTGATGCAATATCGAATATAATAACAACTACTACTAACTAAGACTAAACCTTATTTTATGTAATTTCTAATCCCTCTCAAATTAATTTCAAAAGGAGTTTTCTGATTGCGTTAGAGTTGCTTGCTAATCATCCAACCTGCCCTTTGTCTGGTGCCAGGTTTGTTCGCCTGGAGGTATTTCAGGTATCTCAGATCTAGTCTGTTTCTTGTCTTTTTTCCCACTACTAAGACACCACTTGCAAAGATAGCTACATAACGTATATGCATTTAGCTTAGCTAGGACTCAAGTAGTCATTTTTCCTTGCTGCTATTTTATTAATATATGCTATTAACCTTGCTTTTCCTTCTCTTTGGTACTTTATCATATGGGCTAATTAATTCTTCAAGTGAGAATTTCAATGAAGGAATGGGGATGTCTACGCTTGTAAAATAGATACATACTCAAGTGATGTTACCTGGCACCGACTAATGAGAGAGTAAACACCAACTAATGCATAGTACGCAAGCTGGCAGATCAAAGAAAGATGATCGGGGAATTCCTGTGACAGCTGAATTTGTCGGGTTACTCTAAATAGTCGACACAAACTACGAGTGGCCTTATTCAAAAGATCAGGAAAATAAGGGGGAGTGAGTCTCCCTCAGCCCCATGCACGGCTGAATAAATCCTCCCCAGAATTGGGGTCTGGCTCTCTGGACACTTCCTAAAGTGAATAGGTGGAGAGGAAGCAGAGAAAGGTAATGGGTAGGTGGTTTACTTAGTTTGTAAGCTCTTTGGGGGAAGGAAGCATCTTCATTTGTACAGCAGCTGACATAGTGGCTCCAGCAAATGTTACAGAAGTTGATTTTTTTTAAATGGCCATCAAATGTCCAGAAGGAATAAACCATTTATCTGGGAGCTGATCTTTAAACTAAATATAATATATATGATCGTGATTGCTGCTTTTCTATAACATTGTCAGTTTTGCCAAAGGTCAGCTTGATTACATCATTTCTTCCACTGTCAACATATAATTTCTTATAAATTCCTAAGATGCAAGGGGGGGAATGGTGAAAGGGAGAGAGAACGTAATTCCTGAGTGTTAAAGGGAAAGAAAAAAAGACAACAGAGAAATCTGGAGTCAAAAACAGAGGGCCTGATTCTCCTCTCTATTAGGCACTTTATTCAGCAAAGCACTTAAGCACCTGCTTAACTTTAAGCATGAGTCCCATTGAGCTTATTGGGACCAGTCATGGGCTTGATCCTGCAAGATGCTGAGTGCTCCAACTCCCACCAAGCAAAGCACTGATGCATGTACTTAACTTGAAGCATGTGAACAGTTCTGCTGACTTCAGTGGGACTCTGCATATGCTCAGGCAGGAGTACTCAGCATCTTGCAGGGTCAAACCCCATGTGCTTAAACTTAAGCGTGCACTTGAAGGTCTGATCCAAAGCCCATTGCAGTTAATGAGAGGGAGGTTGCATTGATTTCAATGGGGTTTGGATCCAACCCTGAGTGCTTTGTGGATTGGAGCCTTTCAATAAATAACTTTATTGACAATGTCATTACTTCAGATTTACACCAGTGGAGAATCAGGCCTAAATAGTGTAGCAATCACCTAACAATCTTTCCCTGTTCAGTTTGTGTATTTATTTAATGTTTTGCTTCACTGCTAACGGAAGATTGAGGATAGAAACAGTGGAAATCCAGAAGGCAGAGATCTGATTGGTACATGCTAACAGAATAGAATTAATCCCATTAGTTGGATGAATATACCATAGATAGAAAAGAGATGGAAGACTATAAAAAAGAGATGATTGCTGAATTTTTTATACACCCATGCCCATCCCACTCATTCAAATCTGAATGAAAAGTAGCTGCCTGTGTAAACAATTTCACATCCAGAAAATAGCTATGACTCATCTCTCTCAAATATCTCATTACAGCCCCCTGACCTCTGCCTTGCCAGGCTATTTTTGTTGCCATCTATTAACCTGAACACAGATGCTGATTGGCATTCCAAAAAGTGGCAAGCCTCCTTTTGAGTCATGGCAGAGCCATCATAAATTTAAGAGCCCTCTGCTGCTGGAGGTCACTTCTTGAGATGCGACATAAATCAAGAAACACCTGTGCTCTTGGAAGACTCCCTGGAAATTTTCATAGAAATAGAGCTGGTAGGGTGGTCTTATGCTTAAGGCACTGGAGTAGGGAATGGGATTTAATTCCTGACTCTGCCACAGACTTCCTTTGTGACCTTGGGAAAGTCACTTAATCATTTTGTGCCTTAGTTCCGTATCTGAAAAATGGAGATAATGTTGCTTCCCTACCTTATAGGAGTGTTATGAGGATAAACTGTTAATATCTGTGATGTGCTCAGGTACTATGATAATGTGGGCCTTATAAATTCCTAGCTAGATCCTGTATGCAGTGTTGTAGCTGTGTTGGTCCCAGGATATTGGACCAGGTGAGTGAAATAATATCTCTTATTGGACCAACTCCTGTTAGCAAGAGAGACAAGCTTTTCAGCTTACACCCAGCTCTTCTTTCTCTGTAAGCTTGAAAGCTCCTCTCTCTCACCAGCAGAAGTTGGTCCAAAAAAAGCTATTATCTCACCCACCTTGTCTCTCTAGATAGATCCTGCTCAAATTCCAGTTACTTACCAAATTCTTCCTAAAATCCCCCAGCAGATGAAATATTCAGTTTGCCCTGAATTGTTCAGTAGTATTTCTTTACGGCCTAACCCAAGATCAACTAAGGTCATTGGAAAGACTCCCACTGACTGCCATGGACCTTTCCTCCGTGCTCTTAACCTGCTTATATCTCACATTCCACAGATGGCTGCATTTTGGCATGAGAGCAGAGTGCTCCCTATACTTTTCAAATACATTGATAGACTGCTGCTGGAAATGCTGTAATATCACTCCTGTTTGGGGCGTGTTTTGGAATCTTTAGATAATTTGGGCTGTCTTAACTGTCCATCTACGTTCTCATTTGCATTGCTGGGAATCGTTACCAGTATCCAATTTGTGCATGTAGAAATATTGTGGAAAAACTGAACAGAAAGGACAACTTGTTTCTTGCTCGCTCTGGAGCACGGTGTGCTTTCATTTCTGTTTTTCAGACTTGATCATCTTTACAGTGCATACAATACAGGCTGTCCTTTCACATTTGGTCTTTGGTCTGTTCTGACGCACCACATTTAATGCTGCCTGACATCATCATAGGAAACACAAGCTGTGTGCCTGAGACACGAACTCCAGTGTAAAATCCCTATGCTATGGATTCTCTTCAAAAACACAGGCTGGCCTCTATCTTCACTCATTCAGTTCATGTCTGGCTCACTTTATTTTGAAGTAAGTCTTGCTTGATGCCCTATCTACAGCCAGGTAAGCATCTCACTTCGATGGAAGTTTTGAGAGTGGATACACAGCCCCCGTAAGGAACCTCTTGAATTAGAATGTCTCAGGAATCGGGGCCATCAGCAGAGCAGACTGCAGACCACCCAACAAGCGCAGTTGGCCTGATTGGCTTCCCTGCCTGATTGGTTGGAAGTGTGAGCAGACCAGCTGTTAAGCCCAGAAGCTGCTCAAAGCATTTGCCTGTGGCTGTGATAGCTCCTGCCAGTCCCGACCCTCGGCTCAGATTCCCAGCTTTGGCTCTGACCCTTGGCTCTAGCATCTGCCTCTGATTCAGGCTCTGACCTGGGGCTCTGATTCCTGACTATCAACTCCAGCTCTGCTCCTGAGGCCTGACTCCTCTAACCACTAGGCACAACCACCCACGTCCTGCTCACTGGTAGCATGTAAGTGGAAATAGGCCATTAAAGTTACCGGACTAACTTCTAAACTAAGCTTCCGTGTTCTAACTCCATTGAAGTCGGTGGAAAGACTCCCATTGACTGCATTGGGTTTTGGCTCAGCCCTAAGTGAAATCTTTACTTAGTGGACCGACATTTCAGTAATACTGAGTTTCTCTGTTGCAGTGACCAATGTTGCTTTTGTGAATTTTCTCATGTTCCAGAATATACTCGACAGCAAAGTAGGAACCTCTTAAGGAAGTATTGTTTTTGCAGAGGGCTGCAGGATGGGCATAGGGAGTCTATATGTGCTTTGGGTTCATTTTGCAATGCAATATGTCAGCAGAAACCCCAACACTGTGATTTCTGTGCTGCATGCACATAGACCGGGGTGGGCAAACTTTTTGGCCCGAGGGTACGGAAATTGTATGGCGGGTCATGAATGCTCACGAAATTGGAGTTGGGATGCATGTGGGGGTGAGAGCTCTGGCTGGGGTACAGGCTCTGGGGTGGGGCCAGAAATGAGGAGTTCGGGGTGCAGGAGGGTCCTCCAGGCTGGGCCAGGGGGTTGGGCTGCTGGGGGAGGGAGAGGGCTCCAGCTGGAGGTATGGACTCTGGGGTGGGGCTCGGGTTGAGAGGCTTGGGGTGCAGGAGGGTGCCCCGGGCTGGGATCATAGGGTTCAGAGGGCAGGAGGGGGATCAGGGCTGGGGCAGGGGGTGAGCTGTGGGAGGGGCTTGGGGTGCAGGCTCTGTGTGGCGCTTACCTCAAACAGCTCCTGGAAGCAGCGACATGTCCCCTCTCCAGCTCCTATGTGGCGGTGTGGACAGGCACCTCTGCTGTGCACTGCCCCATCCACAAGCACTACCCCTGCAGCTCCCATTGGCCGCAGTTCCTGGCCAATGGGAACTGCAGGGACGATGCTTGGGGAGGGGGGCAGTGTGCGTAGCCCTCTGGCTGTCCCTACCCGTAGGAGCCGGAGTGGGGACATGCCGCTGCTTCTGGGAGCCAGCTGGAGCACGGAAGGGGGCAAGCCCCAGGCATATATTGCTCAGGCCATACAGTGCCTACAATAGTACACTCGTTCCTGGGCACGTCAACAGAAAGATGCTGGTAAGCTGGAAGCAATTGAGACAGGAGCAACAAAAATGATTAAGGGACTGGAAGGATGGGTGACAAGGAAAGATTAAAAGAACCAAGCATAGCACAGATTGGCCAAACAGTGACTAAGGGGGAAATGATGTCTATCTACATGCATCTGAAGGCTGTAAACTGCAAGGAGAGAGAGGAGTTGTTCTGAGCAGTGGAAGGAGGTGGGTGTTTGTGCCCAGAGTGTTTGCCTAATATAGTCCCCTCACCCATCTTCTCAATGGACAGGGTGAGTTTGCTTTAAACACAGTCCCTGGGAATGAGGCAAACTGCTCCTGTTTTCATTGCTGGACAACTTCACAAGCCAGTGCAGCATCCACATCTTCTCCCCCATCTCCCGCCCCTGAGTGGTTTGTGCCACCAAGGTAGTGTGGTTGCAGTCTCTTGAGCTCAGGGGCTCAGACTGTCTTTAGCCCTAGCAAGGGGAAAGAAAGCTCCTTGCATCCTTCCCTCTCTCCATGTGCTTGCGCAAGGGTCAGGGACAATCTGTCCCATAATTAGATTTAAGAGGATGTAATTAAGCACAGGAAGAATTAGGCTTAATCTCAGGAAAAACTTCTTACTGATGATATCTTTTAGACGGCCAAATAACCTCCCAAGGGAAAGGACTGAAGTCCCATCGCTTATGTCATTTTAAACTGGACCGTATAAAACATGGGAAAAGGGAACAATACTGCAACCAGATGGTCTAACAAAATTCTCCCATTTTCAATTGGATTTGCATTTTGAAAATGTTTGTATTTCAAAGGAAGAGGCGTGATCTACAGAAGCAAAGAACCTTCATTAATTTCTCGTTGGCCAATTATTATTTTTTCTTACATGTTTAAGATGTTGGATGTTCTTGGAAACTTTATTTTAAAAAGAACTTTCTTGCCTGGGGTTATTTTGCATGAGGTCTTAAAGTGTGCTCATTCTGATGTGCTGAGCAGGTTTTAATTTCCCTACTTTCCCCAGTATTTATGTCCACTAGACATCTGTGGGTTTGTGTGATGGAGTGTCTGCCCCACACTGGCCCATAAGGGGTTAATAGAGCCCTTGGGAGGCTGTGCAGGAGGCAGCCAATCAGGGCCAGGCTGGCTCCTATAAGAAGGACTGAAGAACAGAGCAGCTTCAGTTGCCCCCTGGAGCTCAAGGAGGGAGGACTGGCTGCCTTGCAGGAGGAAGGAAGCTAACATCTTGGACACAACAGAAGAGAGCACAGAGCTAATTCCCAAGACAGCCAGCAGGAGGTGCCACAGTGGTGAGTCACACCCCATCACAGTTTGAAAGAAAGGAAGGAAATGTAATGCTCTTGTTTGAAATGGTTCTCTAGGTTTGTTGCCTTAAGCCAACAAATGAACACATACCCCTTTGAATCACCATTCACTCATGCGATCAGGTACTGAGTGTGAAATCCTGGTCCCATAGAAGTCAATGTCTAAACTCTGACTTCTGTCAGACCAGGATTTCACCCTGAATGTTTTGCAGCTTCTGTGCTGTAGATAACATTGACCTCAATGATCCCACTTGTTTTTGAAAGCCATTGCGCTGCAATGCACAAGTACAAAACACAGATCGCATTCATTATGTAAGTCACTATGGCGTTTTCCTTTTGTAAAAACATGACTGTTCCTAATGACACATTCCACATCCACATCCATTATAGCCAAAAATGCTGTGATTATAAGGTAAGCAATGCCCACTTAGAAGACAGTAATAACCAGGCATTTACCCTGTGATAATATGGTATGTAACCATTCTGTCAATGCTTGGTATTTAAAATGTAATGACTTTGACATCCATTACCGCACGTGGCAAGTAAAGTAGACAGACATGCTGTTTTGTGCCCTGCAAAATTGAATAGTCCAACAGCTTTCACAAAACCAGCATTGTACAGTAAAGTTTCACTGATGCTTTAAAAAAAAATCTCTTAAGGAAAAATCCTATAGAACTGAATAGGGATTAAAAAAAATGAGGTATTGTGGTATAGTAATGTAATGAGGGTATATAGAAAATAGACTGGAAACCTTTAGATTGTAATAGGTGCTCTAACATTATGGTAAACTGCATACACCGAAACCAAGACTTTCTGTTCTAAAGCACAGACCTCTATCGCTTGAGCTAAAGAAATAACTCCATTAGCTGTAAGCAGCAGGAGGCTCTTATTCTCTGTGGGGATCAGCTACTAGAAAGGGGCACAACAATCTTAGCCGGCGTTTATATGTTCATTATCAGTTAGCAAGCAGCAAAGGAGGCAAAATTCATGGAATACTTTATTCATTATGAGTTATACGTCCAGCCTGGTAACGAACCATTACCCAGCGACATCATTCATGGTTATGTCAGTCATTAATCTCGTACTGGGATCCTAAGGATACAAGTCTATTGTATGGTTTCTACTGGCTACGAATGAGAACAATCTCATTTACTGTTTTTAACAAATGTTCACAAATCATTGTAAGACATATTTGTTATATCCCAAGCCAGAGAATTGGAAAGGTACTCCACTTCAATAGCATGTGTCATTAAATTCAGCTTTATTATATCCACTTGGATACTTTTTAGTGTTTGTTTTATGTGTGTCCATAATACAAGCAGACTCGAAGTAAGTAATAATGCTGACCCAAAAAGTGTGTGTCTGTGTTGATCCTGCAGTCTTGCCATGCAGTAAATTTGCATTAACTGGGCCTGACAGTCTGGGTCCTATTAAAAAAAAAAATCCCCATTTTGTAATGTGCTGGATTCCTTTCTCATGAGTCCAGCTAATATCAAAGGCAAAGGTGGGTAAGCTCATTCCAAGGGAAATACTCTCACGAATGTGAAGAAATGAGCTAGGAATCTTACATTTAGGGGCAGATTTTCAAAAGAACTCAACTTCCTAGGTTACCTGGGGAGGTTGTGGAGTTCCCTTCATTGTAGGTTTTTAAGAGCAGGTTAGACAAACACGTCAGGATGGTCTAGGTATACTTAATGGGGGGGGGGTTAAATGACCTCTTGAGGGCCCTTCCAGCCTTATATTTCTATGATTCCTAGGCACCAAAAAGAGTGTGACTAGGTTTTTGAAAATCCCAACACTGGGTGTATGTAGGATGCTGAGCACATCTGGAAATCTGGCCACGTGGGTTACAATGAAAGCGGCTGGGTGCTTTTGACCATGTGGCTCTAGCTACGGGTGATGAGCACTTGAAAATCTGGCCCTGAATGCTTTGGAAAACCTGGCTTTAACTGGCTTTCTTGCTGTGTTGTATCCAGCTAGGTCACTGTTGTGACTTAATGTTTTCTGTATTAAATACTTTGCTGATCTATTGTACATTTCTCTTTCCCCTACGCTTTGTCTGTCTGTGTTTTGCCTCGCTTGACTGTGAAGTTTTCACAGCAGGGACCGTTGCTTTTCTGTTTATGCCGTGGCTAGCACATAGCGGGAGCTACCAGCAACAAGTCATCATAATAACATACTGAACTTTTATCCATCTCTAGCCTGCCTTACTCAGGGATAACTACCATTCTATGAGATAGGATGGAGCCAACATATTACTGAATAGATGCACTGTATTTGGGCCACATCTTCAGCTGGTGGAAATCAATGGACTGTAGCTCCAGTGGCTTCCACAGACTTCCAAGATAGTTTTCCCCAGCTGAGAATTGACCCCAATGGGTACTTTCATGGGTTGGGGGGGGGTGATATATTGGATGAAGTAAATAAAAAAAGAATGTCATATTTGTGTGCCGCTTTAAGAAACTTTAAAAAGGGAGCTCCAAAATGGGCAAAAGTTATTGCAAAAAGATTTCTGCATCAAAACCATCCTTAGGCTCTCATCCATCAAACCTTCCCCTTTAGCAACACCATTAAAGATAAAAATCCCAAATGAGCCATTGGGAGTTTTGCCAAATTAAAGTAAAGCTGGTCCAGCAATGGCAATTATTTTTCACAGCGATATTAAAAACAAATCATTTCCCCCAAAAAAGTTTCCCATAAAATTTTTTTTTTTTCAATGAATAGCCAAAACTGAAATCAGTTATTTTGGTTTTGAAAGGCATTTTCTGAAAATCTTGTCAGTTCTTCAAAACTAAATCCCCAAATTCCTTACCAGAAAATGTTTGCTTGTTACTGAAAAGCACTCTTCTGACCCTGAACATTTTCCTGTTTAGGCATGGGTATTTGAACAAATTGAACATTTTCTGTAAAAATGTTGTATTGAAAGCCCATTTGCATTTTAAAAAACTGTTCAGACAAATTTTAATCAGCTGTGCATGAAATGGTTGCAGGATCAAGTGTTTAGTTTAAATGTTTCATAACTTTTTGTGAAAAGAATAATAGCAGACTTCCCACTTCAGCTCATCAAATCAGCATTTACATCAAATGTCTTTGTGCTTGATTTCTCAAGACCTGTTTCGTATGGTTCTTATTTCTCACACCAACTTTCAAAGAATACAGCAGGTCTTTGAATTGTCAGATATTTCCTTCTTTCCATCTGATTAGTAAATGTTTTATAGTCAACACTGAGCTTTTCAGTGTCATTGATTATGCTGGGTTTTTTGCAGGTTACACAGTCTGAGGCTCAAGTGTTTGACAGTCTCTCATTTTCCCCTTCATTCGCCTAGTGATATTCTTTTTCTCTCTCATTCGCACACACCAGGAATTCTATTTTTAAAGCAATTCCAATGCAAGTTGTGCACACATGCATGAACAGGAAAATAAACGACAAAAAGCAGGGAAAGGATTAAGGGTGGTGTGACTGCATTAGTGCATTTTGTAATGGACGTTTGGTCTAGAGAAACAAATTAAGTGCTCTGTCTGCTTCATAAGTAGTGTAAATTAAAATGCTGATTTTGAAGGAGCTTTGAACAATCTCAGTGCTATCTTGGCAGGGGCGGCTCCAGGCCCCAGCACGCCAAGTGCGTGCTTGGGGCGGCATGCCGCGGGGGGCGCTCTGCTGGTCGCCGGGAGGGCGGCAGGCGGCTCCGGTAGACCTCCCGCAGGCGTGCCTGCAGAGGGTCCGCTGGTCCCACGGCTTCGGTGGAGCATCCGCAGGTGTGCCTGCGGGAGGTCCACCGGAGCCGCGGGACCAGCGGACCCTCCGCAGGCATGTCTGCAGGAGGTCCACCGGAGCTGCGGGACCGGCAACCAGCAGAGCACCCCCCCGCGGCATGCCGTCGTGCTTGGGGCGGCGAAATTGCTAGAGCCGCCCCTGTATCTTGGCCTCACCCCTGCACTGTATTGTAGTATTACATGTGACCCTACATCTATCTTTTACATAAGGACTGCATTGTGATCTGTGCAGATTAAACCACCTTGAGCAGCTTTTAGTTTAATCTGTGCTCCTTCTGAACCTATGCAATGGGGAGGAACCCACTAGATGCAAAATCAAAGAGATGCCAATCGTGATCGCAGAAAGGGATGCCACCCTTTGAAAATCTAGGCATGATGTCTTCTCCATTCCTTTTTATTCCTGTTACTTTTCTGCAAACTAATTCTTCAACGGTGACTTTGCTCACTGGGCAAGTTTTTTCCCCACGTTCTCTAGCTCCATTTAAAATAATAACCCGCTTCTGGTGGATAACCTGTCAATTACTTGCGAAGGTTCACTTAGTGCATGCCGTTATGATCGTTATGCTTCCTGGGAGTCAGCCTGCTGAATCGTCATTTCTAGAAGTGCCACCTATTAAAATCGATTGGCCCTTGTCGTGCTATGCGTTGCAACTGTGCAGATATTTTTAAACATATATTAAAATCCCTCTTCGCTCCTTCCTTTCTAGCAGCCCATTATCAGCATTCCCTTGTGCAAAGGCTGAAGCTGTCAGGCCTTTGTATATGCAGAAAGATAGAAAGCTACAACCACGGAGAGTCCATAAATATTTTGCTGGGTGGCATAACGCTATTCTAAAAGATCAGGGATTGGATTATTGTATAGTATTTACTGAACACTGTGCAGTGAGGTGACAAAATTTGCAGATGATACAAAATTACTCAAGATAATTAAGTCCAAAGCTGCCTGCAAAGAGTTACAAAGGGATCTCACTAAACTGAGTGATTGGGCAACGAAATGGCAGATGAAATTCAATGCTGATGAGTGAAAAGTAACGCACATGGGGAAAAAATAATCCCAACAATGCATACAAAATGATGGGGTCTAAATTAGCTGTTTCCACTCAAGAAAGAGATCTTGGAATCATCATGGATAGTTTTCTTGTTCTTATGTTGAAATTACAAGACAATATGACTTTCACATCAGTAATGAGACCCTACAACGAGGCACGATTCCCTTGAAACTGAACATACTGTTCTTCCCAAATCCCAGACCAGACCACTTTCCTGTGATTTGGGGTTCCAGGGTACATCTAGACTACCCGTCGTATCGGCGGGTAGCAATTGATTTCTCGGGATCAATATATCGCGTCTCATCTATATGCGATATATCGATCCCCGAACGCGCTCCTGTCGACTCCGGAACTCCACCAATGCAAACAGCGGTAGCGGAGTTGACAGGGGGAGCCACAGACGTCGATCCCGTGCCGTGAGGACGGTAGGTAACTCGATCTAAGATACTTTGACTTCAGCTACACTCTTCACGTAGCTGAAGTTGCGTATCTTAGATTGATTTCCCCCTCCCAGCGTAGACCAGCCCTCACACAGCACCAAATCTCTCGATGAGTCACTTGCCGCCGACAAATGACGTCATCAAGAGGCGTCGCCGCCGAAACGCCGCAGAAATTCGGCGGCATTTTGGCGGATGCTCCACCGCCGGCCAGGACGCGGGCACATTTAGATGCCCCCGTGGGCGCCATGGCACCCGCGGGCACCTCATTGTGGACCCCTGGTCTAGGGGGCCCTGTGCCTGATATGGATATCAAAAAATCCCTAACTAAAATATCTGTGGTATCTAGGACTGTATCTGTCTACATATTTCTAACATGCCATCACTGGGATTCAGGGGAAGGGTTCCTAGTCTGGATTCCAAAGCAGTTTGCGTATCCCTTACAACAATAACCATACCAGCTCTTGCATTTGCAATTTGCTCTGGGGCAGATGATAGTGCTTTCAATGAGTAATACCTTACGCTGGGAGTTCTCAAACTCACCCTCTTCTGACAACAAAAGTTACTACATGACCCCAGGAGGGGTGACTGAAGCATGAGTCCCCTCCAACCCCCCCAGGATGGGGGAGCTAAAGCCAAATCCCCACTGCCCTGGGATGGGGGAGAGGGGAGCCAAACCTGAAGCCCAAGGGCTTAAGTCCCAGGCAGGAGGCCTGTAACCTGTTGCCACCCAGGGCTGGAGCCCTCGGTCTTCGGCCCTCAGCGGTGGGGCTCTGGCTTTGGGTCCAGGCCTCACGAGCCCTCACGAGCCCATTAAAACAGGGTTGCAACCCACTTTGCGGTCCTGACCCACAGTTTGAGAGCCACTGCCTTACACCTAAAAAGATCCAATTGAAGCCAATGAAGTAAGTGGTATGAGTAACGGTATCAGAATCTGGCTCTGTCATTACAGGCCAGCGTATTATATTGTCTAATTTCCCATTTACTAAGAGCTCTCTAGACAGCAACTGTTCACATTCAGTACCCAGAAAAAGCCATCTTTCTGAAGGAAAAACACTGCATGTCGTAGCCAAGATTTATATAGCAATATTGAAGCGGGCCCAACAAAAATCTCCAGGATGGGAATGTGTTCCAATAGCAGCCAGTTGTGTTTAAAGAAACTGTACAAAATAATCCAGTGTGTCACCGCCTGTCACAATCGGTTTTCTTTTGAGACTTGAGAGTCTGATCTCGTTGTATTTTTGAGTTAGTTTTAATGGAGGCTAAGTATTCTGGTGACAAGTCACCTGGAGCCCTAATGAAACAGCAGAGTTTTTCATTCTTGTAATGTGACAGATATTGAAAATCATTACCTCAGTTCTCAACACGCTTATTTTGTTAGACATGACCTTCAACCAGAGATAATGGGAGAGAATTTCATAGGAAAATAGCAAGGAAATTAGATGCCTCTTTAATGCAAAACAAAAAAAAACCGCACCCCACCACTTTGTCCTTTTTACCTTTATCCCTTTGTTATCCCTCTAACTTCATCCATCTTTTGTGGTGTTGCCCTCCTTCACTTTACTTTCCACTATTCTTCATTCAAAGCTGGCTTCAGATACCCTACTCACATTTTAATCAATGGGGACCATTTGTAGAGTAAGGTACTATTCAACATGAGTAGCTGTGTCAGAATCTGGGATAAAATATTGTAAGCTATTACTTTAAAGTAGATTTAATAGACTTATCGATTTTTAAGGCCAGAAGGGACCATTATGGTCATTTGGTATGACCTGTATCACAAAGGTCCTAGATTTTCAGCCAGTAATTCTTGCATCTAGCCCAACCAAGTGTGGTTGAATGTCGGTATCTCTTTTAGAAAGTTATCCTCTCTGGACTTAAAGGTTACAAATGATGGAGAATTTATTACAGCCCTTCAGTAATCTGCTCCAATGGTTAATTACCCTCAATATTAAAAATGTGCATCTTATTTCCAATTTGAACTTTGCTGACTTCAACTTCCAGCCACTGGATGTAGTTATGCCATTGCCTACTAAAATGAAGAGCCCTTAAGTAATCTAGCTGCTGAGGAGTTAAGAAAATTCAAACCAATCTACATTGCCAAGCCTTTTTGAATTCTGATAACAAACCAGCTTCTTGGGTCCAGTTTTCTTAGCTACACACATATCAAGGCTTAGTCTACATTAGAAAACGTTTGCCGGTATTGCTATTCTGGTAAATCTGCAGCTTCCTCAGCTTAGAGCAGTTTTCTGGCACTGTTGTGCCCGTATAACTGTGTCCACAGCAGGGTTTTTGCCAGTATAAAAATATAGTAAAAAAATGCACGGCCTTATCCGGCATTATTATACCTGTAAACGTTTATTGTGTAGATTTGGCTTGAGTATCTAACACCACCGGGCAAGTTATCGTTCTTCAGCAAAGCTAAGGGAGTATTTAAACACCAAGATGTTCCTCAACAACGTAATTATTTTCTATCCAGCACACTCACTCTTTTTTTGCATGTCTCCCAGTCAGAGGCCACTTTAGCTGTGGTGAACCAGCATCACAGAAAGGGGTGTCTGATGCAATTTGGATACATTTTATTTAGGGGAAAAAAATCTTCCTCCAACACAAATATTCCCAGAGTTTGGGTATAGGACTGGTTTTATAGCTATGTTTTCATGCCTCAAGGAGAAGATAAGGGGAAGGATAAGGATTTAAGAAAGCTCTCTGCCCAGCAGCAGCAGAAAACTGATCATATAGAAGATGCCTACTTGGTCCTAAGGGGATGTTCAGGAGGAAGGTGAGCCCTTTCCATGGTCCTGATATTATGCCACAGCTGTCAATGCCAAAACTCCCATTGATATCAGTGGAGCAGTATCATAGCCCATGTCCTTGTCAACATACAATGAAGGACAACTTCCTTCACTACCCTTCATTTGAATGATCAGGGTAACCAAAAAGGTAAATGGTCTAACCAAACATTCACATGAATAATGAAAATGTCTAGAGTTATAATAGTAAATACAAAACTCCCTCCCCAAAACTCCAAGCATTTTGGAAGGGATAGAAACCCTCATACTTCAAAAAGGAATCCAACCTCTCACTACTGGGGTTACGAAGGAGAAAACTTTCTCTGGGAACTGGTTCTCCCGTAACTGCCTCCTCAAGGTTCTCCTGGCCCAAACCTTGCCTAGCAGGTAACAATCAGCGAACTCCAGCTCCCAAGCTCCTCTGAGATGTTTCTCAACAATGAATCGCTCCTATCGCTGTACATTCACAGAAGATACCAAGTTTGCTGCCCTGTTAAAGAATCAGTACATTCCTGGTAATTAATTTAATTGGGAGTAAATATACCCTTTCCTTCAAACACAACGCTGCATTCGTTTATTGTTAATAAAACTTGTTTTACTATAACTAAAGAGCCTGGACTAAGTGACATGGATAAAGGTAGAGATGGTTACAAGCACATAAAAATGAAAACACACATTTAAAAGACTGAAAGTTAACCTAGCAAGATACAGTCATTGTTGAAGATGGTTTTTCTCACTCCCAATCACCATTTCAGCTTTTTACTGGTGTGGAGGCCAAGAATTAATTAATAAAGGTTTGAAGGGATCTTAATGTATGTTAGCTAATTAGCAGAGGTTAAGCTGTTACCCTGTATCTGGTGCAGAGTGAATTGTGTGAAAAGTCGTTACGACCTTGTGAATTGCAGTCTTGTTTTCTGTTCTGGTATTGCAGACAAATAAGATAATGAATAGGCTTATGTATAAACAAATGCAAATGTTTACTTTTACTGGCAGATTCAAATGAATTCACTAATTGGGTAACCATATCTAATTGGGTAACAATAAGGGCCTCTTTCAGGTAACATAGCACAAATCACTTGTTTTTTGTCTCCTTAAGCCAAAGGATAAAGATGGAGTGCCTCACTGTTCTTTACTGTCCCAAAGGGATTGCCTTTGTCTTACAAGTCAGGAAGTTTTCCTGGGGATTCAGTTTCCTGGGTGTCTCTGAAGTGCAGGAGTCCTCATAATTCTGTTTCTGGAATTCAGGAACAGGAGAACCACTGCTGGTTTAGCTCGTTAGCTTTGTTAATTGCTAATATGTAAATTGAGGTAAACTCACGTTCCTTTGTTGATGACAGGCCTGCTTATCACCTTTTACCTAGGTTAGGCTGTCTTGTCTTAAGCGTGTTCTAGTAACATTGTACTGAGGGGATTCACAACTCCATGTATAACATTAACACATGCATTTTACAATGATATTAATAACCAGTTTGTTATTAGCTTTCATATAATACTTCACAAGGCCTATTTTGTACAGATATTATTGCAGTAGTAAGTAGGGTGTGATCCAGAGGTGTCTAGGCTCACACTTTTAAATAACTAGTCCTGGCCATTGTTGGAGACAGGATATTGAACTAGCTGGTCCAGTGCTCCGATCCACTATTGCAATTGCTATGTTTGTCTGAGTTAGAGTCCCCATAGTTATGATCTAATACCCGAGGTTCAATAGGAGTTTGAACATTTGTATGATATGCCCAAAAGGTTCAAAGTCCAGGTTCACCCAAAAGTTTAGATCCCATTTGAATTACTTAAGTAGTCAGCAAACTGCATTGGCAAACATTGCTGACATTCAAAAATGGGAACATCCTGGTGCAATACAGTGGAACATGATACAGTCCTGGCTGAGAGCAATGAAGTAATGGTATCTTTGGATCTACTCTCCAATTAGCTGATTGCAAATCAAGGATCAATTCTACTGTCAGATCCTAATTTTAAACAGGACTTTTTAACACCTTAGGTACTTCATTGCAAGTGTTTAGTTTTAATAATCTATTTCCATTTTCCTAGAGAATTTCTAACATGCCAATATTTTGTATCAATTTTATTATAGAAAATGCCTTTCAGCTATAAGGAAATCTTTTCATAAAAACGTTTTCTTTGAAAATTTTTAGGTTTCTGTTGAAAAGCCCCAAACTGAAAATTTTTGGAGTTTTGGTTGCTGGTAACCAATTTTTTTTAATTATTATCATTATATTTTTGTTGTTGAGATTTTGGAGTTTCAGTTTTGTTCTGAAACTCAAAAAAAAAATAAAAAAAAAAAAAAAGCTTTGCCATGTCACTGTGTTGCCTGAAATTAATGTTTCAAGTAGAGACAGATGAATGAGTTTGGAAGAATAAGAAAACAATCTGTCTCCACCCAAACCTTTAAACTGTTTATAGAAATGAGATTGAATGAAATTGTTTTTGTTTGTTTAATGTTTTTCTGAACATTTGGATATATTTATCACTTGTTTTGCCATGGTGCCTAAGAGAACTCAACTAAAATCAGATTGTGCTTATGCCAGATACTCTGCTGTCGAAAGATGATTCATAGGGGTTTTTTTTAAGGCCAGAAGGCAGGGACGCCCAGAGGGGAGGGCAAGTGGGGCAATTTTCCCCAGGCCCCGCAGGGGCCCCCACGAGAGTTTTTCAGGGCCTCTGGAGCGGGGTCCTTCAATCGCTGCGGGGCCTCCAGAGCTGCTTCCGCTCTGGTTCTTCAGCGGTAATTTGGCGGTGGGGGGTCCTTCCACCGCCAGAGCGGAAGGACTCCCCTGCCCCCGAATTACCGCCGAAGCGGGACCCGCTGCCGAAGTGCCAGGTCTTCAGGGCACTTCAGCAGTGGGTCCCAGAGCGGAAGGACCCCCTGCCGCTGAATTACCGCCGAAGCAGGGGCCCCCGGCCGCCGAAGACCCAAGGCCCCCTGAATCCTCTGGGCAGCCCTGCCAGAAGGGATCATTATATCATCTAGTCTGACCTCCTGTATAACACAGGCCATAGAATTGTTCTCAGTTATATCTGTGTTGAGCCCAATAACTTGTGTCTGACCAATCTTTCAGGAAAGCATCCGTGTGCAGATCAGTTGAAGTCAATGGAGCTGAGTCATTTTGCCCCAGAAGAGAATTGGTCTACAATTTGCAGTGGGATCCCCATAAAAATGAGAGCAGAATTTAATATCCTATTGAGTTGACCCACAGCCCATTGGAGTCAGTGCGAGTTTTTCCACTGACTTCAATGGAGAGGAGGCCCATTGAGAGCTTCTGGTAACAACACCTAAAATGTTTGTCTCCCTCTTGTAATTTTGTTTTGATATTGCCAGCCAGACCATTCCCTATGTTCACCACTCTGTAAGTCCCTGTATCTCATACTGTTGTTCTGTGTGTATGTGTGTGTCTCTCTCTCTCTTTGATTACACAAGTTATGATCTTGACATATTTGTGTATTTTTACTTTTTAAAACCAATTTTAAAATGAGTTTTAAAAAAAAACACACCAGCAGATGGTTCCCTCAATTGATGTGCTGGGGATGTTTTGGGAAGAGGTTATGCCCCATTCATTAACTTGGAGAGGAGAACATTTCACACTTTTTGCTAGTGTTTTTATTTCTAGCTGGCTGGCTGCAGATAGCTTTCTGCAAGACTGCTTTGCTCTTACAAAACTATATTGATTTACACAGCAAAATCTCTCTTTAGAGTAGGCCAGGCTAGGGAATGGAATCTTTTCATCAGAAGGTTGTGGGGGTGTTTTGTTTATCTTAAAATTTCCAAGGCTGAATGTTTAGCTCCCTGATTTTCCATTCCAGAAAATCTCTCACACCCATTCTCCCCCCTTCCCATTAATCTACTTTTTAATAAAAATAACCACAACTTTTAACCAGATCCTCAGCTGCCATAAATCAGCAGAGCCCCAACGAAGCCAGTGGAGTTATATCGATGTAGACAAGTGGATTGTCTGGTCTGTTCTTTTCATGGTGTTATACTGATATAAAATGCAAGGAGTAGTCAGTTCAGGTTTTTTTCTTCTGTTTTTATTCAGGAAAAATTTCCCTCTGTTCTGGGAAATTATCCATACCTTTGTTGAGGGCATTTTTATCATTCGGTGACTAGAATCCAAGTAATATAGACCTGGGTTTCTATTAGCACCATCTGCACTTAAGGTATGCAGAAGCAATTTATGATAATGGTTGATGCTGGTAGTACAGTGACCCACTCTATAGGCAAATTCAACACTGTGTATTTAATAAAAGTCTTACATGCAGCCTTGACTCTAGATCCTTAGCTGCTGTGAATCAGCATCGCTCCACGGAAATCAATGGAGCTATGTTGATTGACACCAGCCAGAGATCTGGAGTTTAGAACCCATTTGAAAGAGGAGAGTCAGAGAAAAGAGAGAGAAATAATGATAGAATGAAGATATCCTGACTATTCCTTCCCCCCTTCCAAAATGTGCCACAGGGATTAATTTCCATGCAAAGAGCCACCAGAAATGGCCAAAAGGGACTTGAGCTTAATGTCTTATCCAAAGAATAAGCACCAGCCTTAGGGTAGGGAAAGGATTAGTTCTCACAAATAAGGATGAATTTCACCCTTTGCCTTGACTCGCTATTTACACCATCCTTTCTAAGCCAAACCCCCCAGTGAAATCAATGGGCCAGATACTAAGCTCGTGTAAATCAGTATTGACCTCAATGGATTTACACAACTGAAGAGCTGACTTTAAAATTAGGTCCCTTCAGCCCTTTGCTGATAGATAATATAAGGGAAATCAGTGATCCCATGGCACTTTTAATAGGAGCAAAGGTGCATTTTCCTCGTGTCAGGTGACATCTGATGACTGTTAATTCAGAAACACCATATCTAATACTCTCTTATGGGGTTTTGCATAGGTATGTTGGTTCTGTTCACTTTGAAGCATTCCTCATTTTGTCTTTGTAAAGGTCTCTAATACATTTATACAAATGCTGTAGTAGAAACCCATTAGTAGATAATACTGCATGAAGTTTGTCTTACTAATCCCCTTCTTCTGCAACTGAACGTTCCTGCTCATTTGTATTCGTTGTTTTGATGTTTAACTTGAAAAATGTATATTATACAACAGGCTGAAATCCATGGCAAATAAAAGAAAAGAACCTAGGGGGATAATAAGCATCTCAGCACTGTTGTGATGTCTCATGCTGCTAACATCAAAGCTGCCAAGACACCATGCTCTGCCAAGAAGGAAGACAAGAGCTTGTAACACTGAGTTATAGTTTATCAAGTGTGCTGTAGCTTGCACAGTCTAGGAACTGCTAAGAGCAAATTGAAGACCACTCTTCACTGTGGATTGGCAAGTCTGCTCTCAAACTAATTTTTGCAGGGATGGTACCTACAATGAGTCTGTTGCAATGTCTGTCCTTTGCATAAGTCTAGTGCATTATTTCCACATTGTGGTCAAAAGTATGAGCCCATCTATTCTGTATAGATCCTTATACCATGCTCATCACTGGTATCTGTCATGTGGTGTTTGTTCTCTCATCCTCTAGTTAATTCAGTCATCACTCATTCTTGCACGCACCCTTTGAAAATGCAGACGCTTTTCTGACTGGGATTTGTAGAGATGGTTAAATCCATCCAGATGAAAATATATATATATATTGCTACTCAACTTGGCATTACTGGGAAAGATACGGTATTGATGGGGCTTCACCATAGCAGGCAGCTGAGTCATGAATCTCTTCTGGCCATAACAGTAGACCCAAAGCTGTACTCATTAAAGTCTATTAGTGGCAAAATTCCCATTGGTTTCAGCTGGTGCAGAATGAGGCCTAGTACGAGGACAGAAAACATTTGACCATCATCAGGTGGTAGATTTACACCTGCCGAGGATCTGGCACTGCATCTTCTTATTTTGTGTTGAGATCTGTTAGGAACAATACAAACTTGGAAGCGTTGAGATCATTGGGAGCTTGCCTGAGTAATGATTGCAGGTTTTGTCCTTTCTACAACACTACATTTGATTCCAGTGCTAGAAAAGAATCAAGCTATTCCAGCATCCACCTTTGACAGTGATCACATAACAGGTCAATTCACCTCTGCACTAGTTCCAGACAGGTAAATAAGCCTCTAAGTAACTGAAGTCACTCAGGTTATCTTACTAGTTACTAGTTTTTTCACCTGTTGTTCTGGAGTAGCCTTTTCACTCCCGAATAAGGGCCTTGTGCAAAGCACACCAAAGTCAAGGGGAGTCTAGTACATTTACTTTAATGGGAATTGGAGTGGGCTCTGTGTGCTTTTCCCTGTCCTCTCCATTTTATCTCTCCCTTTGATCCCCCTTGCTTTTGTTCACATTTTGCTCTTTCTTGGACTGGCCTCCCCTATTGCCATAGATTAGGATTTTAAGAGACATTTAAGGAGATAGGCATCAAATCCCACTCAATTTCAATGGGAGCTGGGCGCCTAACTCCCATAGCCTTGTTTGACAAATCCAGCCGTAGCCTTTCCTTACATTTCTTCCTCTTCCACTTTCTCAGCTTACTCTTAGCATCCCTTTGTTTATTAGAAGCACATAGACTTGAAAGTCCAAGAAGCCTTCAGCGCTCTCTTATCAGCTCTAAAGGCAGAGGCCAGAGAGGGGTTTTTACATTACCATAGACTTTAAAAAGCACCGTGGGAATGAAGGGTGATTAGTGAGCAAGAGGGAGATGGTGTTTGAAGCCAACACAGCAAGAGAGACTGAATGCAGTTTGGAGAAACTTGGAAGGGAAAATCACTTTATTAAAAATATTGTAAAGCTAATAAACACTCTCCTGAACTCCTTTAATCTCCTGTCCTTTTATTTCATCTTTCATCTTTTCAGTACCTCTCTTGACATTCATTCTGAAGCATTTCTTCTAATAGAAAAGCCTCCGAGTACTTCAAACTCTAGATCCCAGTTGGGAAAAAGGTTCTTCTCTCTTCTACACAGATGTCAACAGCACTGAGGCACTTTAACTATAGATTTGATTCCCAGAGGCCCCCCCACTCAGGAGCGTGTTCTAAAAGCAAACCAAGCTTCTCTTGTTCTGAGTATTAAAAAGGAGAACTAAAGAGAGTGGGGGAGGCTCCGTGCAAGTGCGGCACTCAGCCTGTTTTGCTTTAGCTTTTGTGTATGCTCTCTGTACGGTTCATCCGCTGGGTAGGTATCTCAACACGAGTGTGGGTTTTCCACGTTAACTCAGTGGCTGGGCTACGTGAACAAAAACGGAGCTCTGAGTCACCACAGTTTGGCTGCATGATACTAACTTCCTCAAAGACCGGGCTGTTCAGAGCTAGAGCTCTGGGTCAGGCCCACGTCCAGCCAAAGGCCTCACACTGAGTCTAAGGGCAAGTGAGCCAGTTTTGTGACATGTGCGTATGTATAGACCATTATCTGACAGACCATATCTCTATGGTCAGAGCAGTGGACTGAGACTCAGGAGACCTGTATTCTACTCCTGACTCTGCTGCTGGGTGACCGTGGGCAAGTCATTTTCCCCCAGCTATAGAATGGGGCTAATGATACTGACCTTCTTGGTAAAACACTTTTGCATCCACTGTTAAAAAGTGCTAGCTGTACAAGAGCTATCGGTATTATTATTATTTTATTATATAGTTATATAAAAACATTATTTCATGATGTGGCCACAAATACACTAGACATTCCATTGGCATCACAGGATTTATAGTTTACAAAAAAACAGCCAAACCCTGATGATCCTCTCACTTGCATTGGAGTAAACCAGAAGTAACTCCACAGCTTGCCAGTGTGCACCAGTACAAAGCCATGTAATGGAGAGCAGGATCAAGCCTAGAAAACCATATAAGTAAGTTATTAATGTTCATTTTGTACAAGGGGACAAATTCTGCCTTGACTTACCTCCTGTGCAGCCCTAATTCTCTCTGGAGAGGTGTGTGTGTTGTCTGTCAACGGAGAATTTAGTCCAATGACAACAAAATGACATGACAACAGAGCCAGGGAATAAAACATTTTAGTCCTGATTCTCATTTGCCTTATGGCCTCCTTTGCACCACTCTGGTAGTGTAAAAGGGCCTTAAAGCAGATCTAAATTACAGTTATGCCCACTTTCAGGGCCTATTACAAAGTCCAGTAATGTAAAGGGGCCTTAGGGCCTTAGTGTAAATAAGAATGAGGCTCTATTTCTTCACTATCTGCTCATTAAAGTACAGAGTTATGGGCTATAGTCAGTTTGTTTAAGTAAGAGAGCCTGCCAATTGTGTTCCTGCCCTAAATACTACAAATAGGATCTATTGATGGGGCCAGAACCTCACCTGCTGTAAATTGAGATAGTTCTACTGAAGTAGCTGGAGCTACGCCATTTACACCAGCTGAGGATCTGGCCCATGGGCGATAGCTTTTTGTAACCCAAAGGATCCCGAAGCACTTAAAAAGCCAGCACACTGACAAACACCAATGGGCAAAAGTTGACTTTTTAATTGCAACCACTGGGCAGCAGGGGCGGCTCCAGGCACCAGCACGCCAAGCGTGTGCTTGGGGCGGCAAGCCACTGGGGGAGCTCTGCCGGTCACCACGAGGGCAGCAGGCAGGCTGCCTTTGGCGGCATGCCTGTGGAGGGTCCGCTGGTCCCGCGGCTTCAGCGGACCTCCCTTAGGCGTGCTGCCGAATCCATGGGACCGGGGACCTGCCGCAGGCAAGCCGCCAAAGGCAGCCTGCCAGCCGTGCTTGTGGTGGCAAAATGCCTAGAGCCACCCCTGCTGGGCAGACGATGAATTGGAATCATTTAACTCCTCTTGGAAATGAAGCACATCGAGAATGAGGTACAGTTACTATTTAGCAGCATCTAGCACATTGCATGGCAGCACAGGACAGGACATGAGGAACTCTTTATCCCAGTAAAACTAAATGGCAATTTATTTTTTGTTAAGCCAAGTCTGATTACTTGAGATGGAATTTGGCCAGGACATATGGAGTAACTTCCCTACACTTGAAAAAGTGCTCTAGATTCTTCAGGACATGGTCTTCAGCTGGGGTAAATTGACTTAGCATCATAGATGTAAGTTTACACCACCTGAATGTCAAGGAGATCTCATTTTCACATCTTAGCTGAAAGTCGGACTTTGAGCCCAGTAAGGATCACTTGTTCTCCTCATGGATTTTCAGTGCTTTGGTTTCCGAAATCAATAAAACTCAAGTTAACTAAAATCTCTAAATACAGAAACTACTTCAAGAAAGCAATCCTATTCAAGAAGAGTTGTTAAGCATGTGCTTAACTTCATTGGAAGAAAACACTGGGTATTAAAATATTCTTTAATCTTATGGAGAAAGGCATAATAAGAACCAGTGGTTGGACATTAAAGCCAGACAAATTCAGATTAGAAACAGGCATAAATTTTTAACCGTGAGAATGGTTAACCATGGGAAAAAATTACCAAGGCAAGTGGTGGACTCTCTACCTCTTGAAGTTAGCTCAAGGACAAGCCTTGATGCTTTTCTGGAGGAAAATTTGGTATAATTTAACCAAATACAAATTATTGGGCTCATTACAAGAGTAACTGGATATGGCCACTGTTATGCAGAAGGCCAAACTAGATGATCCAATGATCCCATCTGTCCTTTAAAATCAAGTAAGTGACCACTGAAGTCACTGGGACTTAAGCATGTCCTTACAGTTAAATACAGGCTTATATGCTTTCCTGATCTGAGGCCTACATTTGGAAATCTGACCATATATGTTCATAGTTCAGTATGAAAGAAAATCATGTGTTCATCTTCCAATCAACCTATCTCAGTATTGCCCTGTAACTAGGATTACCCAGCCTTTCTGGTGTGCTATTCACTGAACAGTGCTAAGGTGCAATGGTTGACTCGGTTGGGTAACCCCAGTGCATCAACCCACTTGATTATTTAGTGCCTGGAAGAGCTATGGCCATCATAACTTTGACCACATAGACATAACAATGAAAGCTATTAATATAGAAATAACTTTGCTAAATAAATAACTATGTCAGTCTGGTTATTTATGACTATTTATGACAGATTTATCTTTCTGATTTCTCCAACATCTCTCTCCAGAGGAAATTAGATACAGTGCTCGGTTTAAGGTATGCCAGGAAGAAAATGCTTCTATAAATACTTAACAACTTGTCTGGAGAGATTAGAAATACTGGCCCATCCTCATAATGTCATGTTGCGTACTGAATTTGTTTAAAAGTGAGTTGTTGTTTTTTTCATGGAGGAAGATAACTCAGTGGTTTAATGGAGGCTGTGGGGAGAATAAGTAGAAACATTCTTATGTCCTAACTGACAGTTTCAAATATAAACCTTTAAGATAATTGTGGCATTTCCATCCCCAGCTGTCTGTGCCAAATTGATTGTGCGACCCAAATTATTTGTGAAGACAATCATTCATTCACAGAAATCAGGCAGCCGGGCACCTAACTACTTAATTTTTGCTGGTCAAGGCAGGTTGTATACATGCAGAATTGTTTCATAGATGCCGGTTCGTAGATGCAGCCAGTTGTGTGTGTAAAAAAGACCTTAACATTTGCAGGCCAAGGCAAAACAATTTAGTACTCTGTATTAAACTCTCCCGTGCTTAGCTCTATTTTGCCCATGTGAGGAATCCAAGAATCTGAGTGACTCAGAAAGGATAGTGCATGTTCTCCATGATAGTTAACTGATTGGGTTCATTAGCCAATTGGAGTGAAATTCAAGACTCTGCAAAGGGTCAGTATGAGGTCTATGCACTTCTTAAATTTCACTTGTGACCTGTTCTGAAGGCCTAAGTGGGAGTTTCTGGTGTATTGGCTTTGTGCTGGCCCTCTGCACAGGGGAAAATTCACCCTTCATACATATGGCATTCCAGTCTTCTCTCCATAATTTATTGGTAATTCCTGTAAATGTCAATGTAAGTTACATATCTGCATAAATTGAATTATAAACCATGTAGGGCCTGATCCGTCACTCATTAAAATCAAGGGACATCTCGCCTTTGATTTCCATAAGTGCTGGATAGGGGATGCCTTGGGCCATATCCTCAGCTAGTATAATTGAGCGGCGCTCCATTGAAGTCAATGGGTGAAATTCTGACTATTGAAGCCAACGGGAGTTTTGACATTGTGTCCAGGATTTCATTCAATGGAACTATGCTGATTGACACCATGTGAGAATCACTTTGTTAGTTTCTATAGTTATTGACATTATTCAGTCAAATGTCTTTACGAAGTTTGGCTAAATACTCAAAAGGCAGCTGCTAACTGAACTTGAGCAAAATTTCTGAAGCTCGGGGGCTGGATTCACATAAGGCTTAGGTGCCAACTTGACAAATTAGACACTTAAATCCCAGAATCAGGCCCCACTGGCGTTCACAAAACCCTTGCAGAGCAGCTCTCAAACCCTATAAGCACCCAAACTTGGCTGGCGCCTACGTTTGTGTACTAAGTTCTCTACGTGCCTATGTTTCTGCCTCTGAACATGCACACTGCAGCCCCATGTCAGGCATCTGGCTCTAAGTCCCAGAGCAATGCACAATCTGGGAGAAGATAGGTGGTCCTCCACCTAACTCACCTGTGGGGCCCAATCCACTAAGCATGCTCAGACCTCTCCTACAGGCTCGGGCTCCTGTAGATGAGCTCACACAAAATGGGGTGGGATGGGGTTGGGTGGGGAGGAGGACTTCCCTTAACTTTTAGCCCAGTGGTTGGGGTACTCACCTGGCATGTGGGAGACCCGCAGTTCAAGTCTGCCCTCCATCTGACAGGGAAAAGGCATTGAACTGGGATCTGCCACTTCTCAGATGAGTGCTCTAGTCTCTGAGCTGTTGGACACGCTGATGTGGGGCTCCCTCAGTCTCTCCTGTTGAAGCTGTTTCGCTTTGCATAAATACTTTTTAAAAAGTCATTGGGTCAGGGAGACTGGACCCCCCCCACACACACCTCCCGGGTGAGTGCTCTAAGCCCCAGACTACAGAGTCATTCCTATGTGTTCTCTCTCTCCACCCCTTCCCCCCATGTTGAAGCTGATACCCTCTCTCCCCATCAAGCAGAGGAGGCACCTCCCTGCAGCCTGGACTTACGTCTATCATGGAGAAAGGGGTGGGACTTAGCACACCACCACCCCCATCTTGGCATCTCCTATTGGCAAATTTAGGTAAGGCACCGCCTATCATGCTGGCTTTCGTGAATCCCATTCTCAGGGTACCTCTACACTGCAATAAAAGTACCCTTCAGAAGCGAATTGCAGAGCCCAGATCAACTGTCTTGGGCTCGCGTCATGAAGCTAAAAATTGCAGTATAGACGTTCCTGCTTGGGCTGGAACCCAGGCTCTAAGCTCCTCCCCCACCCCTCCCCGGGGTTTCAGAACCTGAGTTTGAGCCAGAGTAGGAATGTCTACACTAATATGTGTAACCCATAGCACGAATCCAAATCAGTTGACCTGGGCTCTGAGATTTGCTGCCACAGGGTTGGGTTTGTTTTGTTTTTTGCAGTGTAGGCATCCCTTCGGATGTACCCTCAGGCACCTGTGTCCCTCATTCATTGTATAGTGAGCTTAGGTGCTGAGCTCACATTCTGTGAAACCCAGTGATTTTCTGGGCACCTAGAAGTTAGGCATATTTACACTGAGCATCGCCACACCTGTTTTTTGTGTGAATCTAGCCCCATGAGTCTACCAAATTGGACTGTCAATCTTATGAGCATCAGCTTTCTTATGAGATTTCCTGTCATTCCTACCCAAAATCAGATCCGAAATATTATAAGCAACAGAATTTCACTTGATATTGCCATACATTTCCAGCCAGAATTTAGTATCATAATGATATGAGACAGTGATAAAGTTTCCATTAAATTCTATGGATTTTTTCCATAAGGAACAGCATGCAGCACAGCATGAGATATTTTATAAAGTGAATTGTTAAAGTTTCTGCTTTTTCTATTTATGAAACTGGCTCTAGTTTGCTGCAAGACTTAGGAACTGAAGCAGGTGGGAAAAGAATAAAAAAAAATCATGCAGGGACAGACTGGAGGAAATATCTGAAAAATGTGTCTTGATTTATTTGAAATAATACAAGGGAATGCATAATGGGTGAATTAGGTGGGGATTAAACCTACACATTCTTGCAAAAGCACAAATGCATATTTCCAGTGATGATATACTGCAAATTGACCCTCTGGTTACTTTCCTGATAAAATTTCAATCACAAAAATAACTCATAAGTAGAGCTGTGCGAAAAAAATATTTTTTGGTTCGCTGACCAAAAGCACCAGGGGGAGAATCATTTCGGGTCAAACAAACATTTGGTTCATCCTGAACTAAAACGTTTCCTTTCGTTTTGTTTTCTTAAAACACTCTCAAATGTTTTTTTTTGTTTTGTTTTTGAAATACAATTGAGGGTAATTCCAACCCCTCCCTCCATCTTTCTGAAAGGCAAAGTCTCAACACTTTGTTTTGGAAATGCTGAATTGAACCATTTCTTCATTTGGTTTTTTCTTCCCAATTTTACTAAAACTATTTACTGAAATCAACCCAACTTCACAAACTGTTTTGTAAACCCAAATCTGCAGTTGTTCAGCAAAAAATGGTTTTGCATGAAAAATTTTGCCCAGCTTTACTCAGAAGTAAAGTATTTAAAAATATCCCTGCAGTCCAAAAATGGTCATTTCTAAGTAAATCTGAAATCAAATAACTTTTGTTTATGCTCTCTGAAACAATCCATGTGTTGACGTTACACTAATAGAGGTAGTGTTGGCCAGTGGGTAGGTCTTTGGCTGGGGAGTCAAGAAAGCTGGATTCTATTCTTGGCTTTCTGCTTCTCTCCAGATCACTGTATTTCTCTGTACCTCAGTTTTCCCCACAGGTATAATGAATTTTGTAAAGCATTTTGAGAACTACAGATGAAAAATGCCATGTAAGTGCTGGGAATTATTGTTAATTTGGAACCCATAATTTCAGCCATCAAAAAAGCCCTTAAATGCACATTACATATTGAGAGTGATTTTTAAAGGGGCTTCAACCCACTCGTCCTGTAACTGCAGTTGCAACGGAGTCAACTGAGAGCACAGATTACATCAATGAGGTGTCCACAGGATGCGTGGGTACAGTCAGGTAGTTAGCCATCTAATTGCCATAATGTGAATCCTCAGTTATTGGCACTCACAACATTGCACCCACAATTATTTCTGAATGCAAAATAGGAGATTTGGTTAAAACTACAAAACAACAGCCAGTAAATTACCAATGAGGTAAAATTGACCTATGTAAAGTGGACACCACAAAGTTGAGGCACCACTTAAGCCCTGTTTGGGGGATTTAACCACTGCATGGATCTTGTGCTGATCATCTGCACAGGGGCAATTTCGCCCATCCTGCGGAAATGTATGCCAGAGTAAGGAGAACTGCTGTGCCCTTTTTACAGACATCGCATTATTTTTTAATTGAGTTTTGGAGATTCATTTTTGGATGTTGGGTTTTTACTGATTTTCAGTAAATGGCTGGCAACCAAGCTGCTGTCTGAACAGCCTCACAACACCAGTACAATGGCTTGTGTTAACTGTATTATTAGCAGTAGCCTGCTTCAGAATAATTTCTAAAACCAATGTGTTTTTATTGGCTACACACAAAAACTAGCACATCTAACTGCAGAAGTCAACTGAGTTAATCTCCCTTCTCTGCCTAGAATACTGTTCTCTCCCTAGTCCTTCTGACACGTGGGGTTATTTTTAGCTATAATTAAAATCTTAACATACAATGTCATAGAATCCATTTTAGTAACTGATGTGCCAGCACTTTTTTTTTATTAAATAGACTATAAAAACTTTTTAATTTTTAGTATTTGGAGCGTTCAAGGAGAAAGCAACCCTAACATTGATGCCTGATGACAGTTAGTCAATGAAGTAAGAAAAAAAATCCTGCGGTGGTTCTGTCTATCTCCCAGCTCTCTCTAGCACTAAATTACAGAATTAATAGGCTTTTAGAAGAGACTGACACATAGTTACTGTGAAAAAGACAATTAAATGTGGAAAGCCACTTTTCTCTCTGCATTTAATTTTAACTGGAGGTTTTGAGACTTAATAAATCTTTTTCTTATTTCATTCTCACTTTTTCCACAGGTATTAAAGCCCTTAAGAAAAACAGCTAGAAAGATCTCTGGTTTAACTAACATTTTTCCCTCACCACCACTACCACATCCTGTTTTTTTCCAAATCTGATTTTCCCCCTCCAGTAAGAAAGTGGGGTTGCATCTTTATGCCTAATATTTTCCCTCCTTCAATTCTTTTGGGTACCAAAGAGTAACTTAGGGTACATGGCAGAGCAGTGAAATAAGAACCTCTCCATTTCCCCATACTCACTTCCCCCCCCCTTATTCAGACAATCCAGACCTTGGGTACAAGTGCAAAGTAGTAAGTAGGAGGGGATGTGGAGGGGAAGGAAGCTTTGACATCACCCCCTCCTATGTGCTTGCCTGAATAGCTGAGCCAGTGCTGGAGGTGAGAAGTAATGTGAGGCCCGCCACCGGGCTTCCAAGTGCTTAGCATCCACAACTGGGGAGAGATTATTCAGAAGAGCTCCACACTGGAGCTGTGCAAATAATGGGTTTTTCAGTCCCAAAAAATTGACTCCAAACTGACATTTTTTCCGAAATTTCAGCAAATAGAAAAGTGGAAAAATATTTCTGGTCAAAGGAAACATTTTGCTCGACCCAAAATGAAACATCCTGTATTGATTTCTTGGGGGCGGGGGACGACGAAGACAAGTGAGGGATGCATTTTTTAAATGGAAATTTTAGGACAAAAACTCATTTTGACCTGAAAAATTGGAACATTTCATTTTTGAATATGTACAAATGAAACATTTCAACTTTTCTGGAATTTTTGTTTGGGGTTTTTTTTTTTGTTTTTTGTTTTTTTGTGGGGGAGGCTGAAACAATTGGGGGAAAGTGACACAAATTTGTAACCAAATATAATGTCATTGTATCTGCATTTTTCACCAACAAAGGCCAAAAAATTTCACCCAATGCTACTCAGCACCTGATAATGCCCAAATGGATCAGCTGTTTTGAAAATCTGGCTTCTTACTTGTTTTTAAATGAGAACTGAGCTCTTTTGGCCAGGGAAACAAGTCCTTCAAGGGGTCTGTGATTTAATAGTCTAGTTTGGGGTGTATTCGAGTTAACTGTCACCTGATTAGTGGGAAAGGAAATGTAGCACCTCAGGCAAGGAGTAAGGATTCTGGTAGCCAGCTAGAAATGTAGGGATTGGAGTGGAGGAAACTGATGGGAGCTCCTTGAAAGCTACATCAGCCAGGGGTTATGAATAGTTATCTTAAATGCATAAAAACTCATGCTGAAAACTTGAGTTAAAAGCAGGGGGTTTCTGGTGTGGAACATGGTGCAGTTGCAGATCAGTTTGAAACAACACTCTGAAGTTGTCAGTTCACCCCACAGATTCTTCTAGGGTCAGCTGGCATTGAATCCCTTTTCATGAACCTCTTGATGTTGAGGGCTTTGTTTATTTCAGGCATGGCATCATGCTGTGTAGAAGTCTGCCGTTGTGCGCTGTACACTCTCTGGGTTGACTTTAAAGAAAGAATGAGATGCTCCTCTCCGCACCCTTAGTGTGTCTCTAGCCCAAGTGGTTTTATCTCGTCCTATCTGATGTCTGCCATTACCCATCCCTCCCCTCCCAGGGCAGTGATTGTGTTTCTGGTGATAGCCTGGGGAGAATCTCACACCTAGCTGAAAGCAAAGCCTTTCTTTGACTCATGCCCTCCTTGGATGGACACTTGTTATTTTGATTAATTTTAATAAATTGCCATATGGGAAAAGTGGCTTTTCCTTTCTTTTAATATATGTTCTTGCAGTGAGAGCCTGTCCTAACTGTCCCTTTTGGTGTGGGAGGCAGTGTTTCCTAATGGATAGGACACTGGACTGGGATGCAAGAGCCCTAGATTCAGTTCTTGATTTTGTCACAGGTTTGCTGAGTGATCTTGGGCAAGTCACTTCCCCTCCCCGGGCCTCAGTTTCCCATCTGTAAAATGGGGATAATGATGGTTAAGTCATTGGTAAAGTGCTTTGAGATTTATGGATCAAAAGTGATATATATGAGCTTGGTATTATTATTAACAACGTTTGGAAATAGCGCTCCCAAGTCATAGCTGGAGTAGAGGAGGGGAGAGCAGGATAAGGGACCTGCTCTAGCAGCTACAAGATCTCCTTTAGCTCAGATGAGACATGCCTGTTCATGGAGCTGAAAACCTAAGATTCTAGATCCAGGTCACAATTATATCTGTGGTTTATAGAATTGTTGTGTCCGATGGCAGCAGCATATGGATTCATTGCACTTGGTCTGCAGTCCTAATCACCTGCAATGATGTGCAATGATTATGCTGCCTTCCACTTGAAGTATTCTTGCTGTTTCTTTGGCTTCTTACCTAAAATCTTGCTCATTTGACTTTCTTTGCACAACACAATCATGTAGTGCCTTAACCTTTCGTGTTCTCACCCATTATCTACAATCTTAAAGTAAAAGGAATGTGGCATATAGACTAGAAGAAAAGGCAAGGACTTGTATGATTTCAGTTTCCCCTTATCTGGAACAACAGCAAATTAGCACATGTCTAGCACAAAAACAATCAGATCTCAGCCCCAGATTGCATTTTTCATAGTCAGATTATTGGATTAATTCCCCCTGGATGACATGCTAGTTGGTTTGTGTGAGCGAATGCTTAATATACCACAGGGACGTTGGTACAAAGTAGCAATTTGTAAGGATTTGCAATGCAGAACCTGATTAATCTGTTTTAAAAGAGACGGCTTCCTCATTTTGGGAACTGTAAAATGTTTAATGCACAAGCATCTCTGAATACTTATGTTCTTTATTTAAAGAAATCCAGAACTGTCCGTTTGATTGCAAAATCTTTCTCAATGTTAGCAGCTGCTTCAGTTCATGGCTTTAAATTATCATTGAGCAAAAGGGATACACAGGTGCAGAAACACCAAATCCAGACTGATATCTCTAGAATACCTATGAGGAATCAGTATGGTTCCTGAAGCATCCTGCATAGAACTTGGTGGAAGGAGCACATGTTGCAGGAGAGAGGCATTTGGAGGCAGCATCAAGAACTCAGTCTGTGTGCACATGGCTGGAATGCTAGTTACAGTCACAGCACCTCTGTAAAGAGTTCTCTTAATAAAGAGCCAGTTTTGTTTTACAAGCATGGAATCTTTTCATTTGATTACCAAGCAACTGGTACATGTGGCAAAGGGAGGAGATTGCCTCACGCTTGGTAAATGTTAAATATCCAATAAGTTCTTATATCATAATAGTACTGAGGGTAAAAGTTAGGAAACTGAGTCACAAGTCTATCTGATTTAGGCTTAATTGATTTTCACCTTGATTTATACAATTTCAGACAGATTTATTGTCACACAGTGTCTGGACAGACATTTATACCAGACACATGACAACAGACAAGACAGGATTGGTAAATGGGCCCAACTTATCATTTTTTGGAGTAGTGGAAAATCCTTCCACCTTCCATGATAGTCAGCGCCTTCTCTGATCCCTTGGTTTGGTCCGTCAGTCCTGCCCTTCAGTTTCTGACCCTGTGTGTCTGCAGTTTGGGCCCATGTTCACTTAGGTCTTTCATACATTGCCACATGTATCCAGCTGGCTTTTTTTTAACCTTTGTTCTGTCAGCAATAACGTCATTTTAAGCAGCTTAGCAATTCTATGTAAAAGAAGAATTGGCAAAACCACACTTCATTTTTATATTTCAATTTTATAAGTCCGTATATGTTATCCCCTTCGTCTATCTGGGGAGGGGGGGAGTTTGAAGAGCATGATATAATTCTTAAATGTCAACATTTCTTGTCGTCTTTAAGCATGGGCTTTTCATTCAAAGTTTTGTTTGTTTGTGAATCATTACAAATAAGCTTCATTATGGATTTTCCTGTGAACGCATTTTGCACTGGGGCCTTGATATTTAGCTGCTTTTCGTGGTACCCCAACAACATACTCAGTGGTTGCCACTCTTTATTGTTTCACTGTTTCATTGCAAACCATGTCAGTTTCTTACAGTTGGAGTAGCCAAGACAAACAGAGAGGTGATAAACGGATGTCTTTCCCCTCTTTCACAGATAAAGGACAGGGAAATCAAGGGTCTTATTCAAGTCCTCTGAAAGATATAAAGAGTCTCACCATGTATTTCAGTTCAGGGTGACACACAAACTTGGCGGCAGAGCCAGTCAACCCAGATCCCCTGCATCTTATTCTGTGTGCCTTCCGTTTAAAACCATCCCTCCTCTCCAGTGAAAACAGGACTATTTAGTTATTTTGCCCAAGAGGTTCATGAGAAGGCCAGTAATATATATTACCAGTATTGAGTTGAATTTTAAATGTATAGGTTTTTAAACATTTATTTAAAAAAAATAGATAAGAACAGATTTCTACATAGACTGTGCTTTATTGCCATTTAAGTGGAAACAGCAAGGGGGTCAGCATTTTCCAAACATGTGATTACTTGCTCAGAAGGGTTTATTAGGACAGTGCATTTAAGAAGCCAATCAGAAAGTTGCTGGTACAGCATACTGTAAATCTCTTAACGTGCTGAATTTTGATTTAGTCTCTTGTTCTAATTCAAGTTCACGAGATATTTTAACCTTTAATGAATGTGCTTGAGAGACCTAGTATTTCTCTCTTCCCCACTTACAGTACACTAAACAGTCTGATAAACCAGAGAGAATTAATGGTGAGCATAACGGATTGGCTCAGTGCCAGGCATCCTTGGCTCCTGTTGAATCCAGGGGGAGATGAGGGTGCTCTGCACCTTGCAGGATCAATTAACAATTAAAACCTGCAAAGCCTTGTTCATGAGATCAGCTCTTAACAGACATCTCCCCAGAGGTGTTGAGCAGTTCCTGCCAGCTGCAGAATTCTCTCCGTTTTCATTAAGGTCACAATTCCGTTTGAAATCAGCAGGAATCTTTCTATTAGCATCACTGGGAGCTGGTTTGGAGACATGAGGAGTGCACTTCACAGGGGTGTCACAGCAATTTGAGGAACCTTATATCCTTAAAGAGAGTGGTTTTTAACATAGCCAAGGGATGCCGGCTCGCACCATGAGAAAATAAGGGCATTAATCTCTCCTTCTCTGAGATACTGAACACATCAGTATCCAGTTCTCAGTCTAGATAGGCTCTAGCTCACCAAGGACTTATGGGCTTCAGGCAGGAATCATTGGGGGTAACGTTTTCAAAAACTGCTAAGTGACTTAGGATCCTGAGTCTCATCTGCAAAAGTGACTTTCCCACTGACATTCAACAGGACTTAGGCCCGATTCAGCAAAGATTCCTAGACACAGGTAGCTTTAATCACACCATTGACTTAAAGTTATGCCTCTGGTTAAATAAGTTGCTAAAATGGGGCTTGATAAGTTAGTCCGTCCCTTTAAGTGTAGTGAGGTCTAGGGGACAGCCCATTCCTTTTATGGGGCCTCGCCCTTTAAGATACTGGGTGTTCTGAAAAAGCAGCAAAGAATCCTGTGGCACCTTACAGACTAACAGAAGTTTTGGAGCATGAGCTTTCGTGGGTGAAGACCCACTTCGTCGGATGGGTGTTCTGAGGTGTTCAAGGACTTATACACTAGCAGACAAGAGAAACAGACCTAGGGGAAAAGTGGTGTTTGGAAAGAGAACCTGTTCCTGTCTCTTTAAGGGCCTGAGACAGGAGTAAGGCTCCCTCTTCTCCCAGTCAATTGGGATGAGCTGTGGGAAGGGGACCATATACACGCTGCCTCCTCCCTCACAGGAGGGAGCTCCTAGCAGGACCTGGCTGGCTGTGGAACCCTGAGGGCTAATTGGGAAAAGGGGGCCAGCTGAGGAGCAGCTGGCTCAGGCCCCACAGCTGGTCCAATTAGCTCAGCTGCTAGGAGGAGAGGTGGGGGAGGATTCCTCTCTCAAGAAAGAAGATGCCAAGTTCCTGAACTGTAACCACTGCTCCAGGAGGGGAGCTGGGCTGGGCTGGGCTGGGGTTCCTGTCTGAAGGAGAGACTGAGACTGGCTGCAGTGCACTCAGCTGCTACCAAAGAGGCTGGGATGAGCCCTGAGGAAGCTCCTTTAGAGCTGGTTGGGAAGAAGCTGCTTGAGGAGCCACAGCTCCCAGGTGGGATGAGGGGAGTTTGCAGCCGAGTGGGGCATGCTGACAAACAGGGTAAAGATAGTAGCAGCCCAGGGAAGCAGGGAGGGTTTGGAGAGGGCAGTCCTTCGCTGCCTAACCTAGGCTGGAAGGCAGGGGAGAGGGGCTGGTTTCCCTCTACTCCACAGCAGGCAGAGAAATACAAGCCTGAGGAGTTAAAGAGGCAAAGAAAGCTGGGTCCCAGCTAGGGGCCTGCCATAAAGACCGTTGGGTTTTCTGCTTGGACTTCTCCTGTTAACGCTGGAAGGGGGCTGAAGTGAAAGGTGACCAGGCCACACAGGCTGCTACACGTCCTGGATGATGGGATACTAGACCAGAATCTTTGCACTACTGCATCCTGGCATGGAAGGAAGGTGCTTTGGTGAGTACACCCTGGGACAGGGGGCCTAAGCTAGGATAAAAATGAACTGATGCATTTGGCTGCTGTTTTCAATGTTCAGAAAAACAATAATGTTGACAGCTTTTTTTAAATATTAAATCCGGAGTATGTCGCATGGCCTATTGTTAAGGTTGTTTATGAGTTTCTGATATAAGGAGTCCCTTTCAATTATTTTAAACGTATCTCTTGATGTGGGGGGCTGGAGATCTGGCATGCAGGCTCTGAGTCAGAGTGCATTTTTTTCTGATGTTCTATCCAAAGCTGTGGAGCCATTTTCAAGCAATGAATGAGTGAGGGGAAAATGCAGAGTCTTTTGTTTTGCTGTATGGTTCCACACTCAAAGATGATATGGTAATGCCTATGGAGCAACCAATAATGGGGTCCAAGCATTATATGAAGATAGGGACTGTGTACTACTCTGTCCTGAAGAACTTATAATATAAATAGACAAAACAGACACTGTGTAGGGGAAAGTGGTATAACACACAAGTAAATACCAGATAAAAGCTATTAAACTTTATTGCTTACTACATTTTATAGTAAATATTTATATACTACATTTCATGTTCAGAGTACATCAAAAACATACCTATTCAATCCTGCAACAGCCTTAGGAAGTAAGGATGATTGCTCTAGTAGTAGTCCTGCTTTACTGACTGGAAAACTGAGATAGGTGGAGAGTCACTTGCCCAAGGCTACAGAGTACGAGTTAATACAGAAAGGAAGGACAGTCTTGGATCTGGATTCATTTCTTTCTCTGCCACAGACTTCCTGTGTGACCTTGGCCAAGTCACTTAAACTTGATCCAGAGCCCATGAGAGTCTTCTCATTGTCTTCAGTGTGTTTTGGATCAGGACCTTCATTTCTTTGTGCCTCGATTCCTCACGTAGAAAGTAGGGGAATGTTATCTCCTTCTCCTTCTGTCATCCTCTGTCTGTCTTGTGTATTGCAATCGGAAACTCTTTAGAGCAGGAACTGTTTCTTTCTATGTACATGTACAGCACCTAATTCAATGTCCCTGTCTTGGTAATTCAAATAATAGTAATAAAAGTCAACACTAATCCACTGCCTACACCATTGAGGTACACTTTGGTCTTAGCTGATTGCTGGACCTGTGATGGAATTCTAATGTGCCAGGTACCACTTGACGACTGTCTAATGTGCCAGATACCATATGTTGGCCAAAATTCATTTCCACATCTGCCTAACATCTCTGTTGCTGCCACACGTACCTGGTATTTTCCACCATTGAGATGCCAACCTTGGCAGAATGCCACTGTCATCACACACGGGCTGTGGTTGTGTTCAGCAGCCAAGGGGTTAATAAACAGGCTTGTCAATAGCTGACTCCACTATAACACATTGCTCAAGCTTTCTACTGTATCTTAAGCAACTCTGATATTGTCAGTCAGGGTGAAAGGAACTTGCAATAGCTTAAGGCCATATAGGTTAATTAAAAAACCTTGATCAAAGTGTTGTAAACCACATAAAAGGTTCCATCTTTTAATTATTTTCTGACGGTCTCCCAGGCAGTAAGAGTAAGACCCCCAAAAAAAAATCCTATTCCCATGGCAGGAGTTGTGAAGATTATTGTCCTCTCATCGGATTCAGTTCTAGCTTGCTATGCAAACAGATAAAAGGCACTTCACTATTCACCTTCTTGAGGGGGGGGAGGAATGGTTTGTTAGGTGACACTGGGAAGGAGTTTAGCCTAAAAGAGCAGAGGACTGTAGTTGTGGATTCTAGGATTGATTCCCAGCAATGTCAATGGCTTACTGTGCATCTGGGCTAGTCCCTTCACTGCGCCATCCCTTTGTTTCCCTATCTGTGAAGTGGAGAGGATAATAATATGACCTGTTTAGCATGGCTGCTGCAAGACTTGACTTGTTTCAGAGTTTCTCATGAAAGGTGCTACAGAAGTGTAAATAGTTAACTCCTGGGCCATGTCTACACTGTTTTAAAATCTTCCCTGCCTCCTTGCCAGCCCTCAGCAGTGAGTGTCAGAGACCAGGTCTACAGATGCTGGCTCATGCTATGGTGCTAAAAATTTCTCTGTAGATGTTGGGGTTCAGGTTCTGACACTTCCCCCCCGCCCCCCACCTCTGTTTCAGACCCTGAGCTCCGAGCATGAGCGGGAATGTCTATACAGCTGTGTTTAGCACAAGTCTGAAGACCTGGGCTTGAACACTCACTGCCTTGGGTTTGAAAACACAATGAAAGATGTAGCTTTGGAGAGCTTTGTCTTGCCAGGTGCTCATTGCCCCACAACTCCCATTGACCTCAGTGGGAGTTGAGGGCACTTTGCAGGGTAAGTCCATATAGCAATTCTTCATCCGTCAATCCACAGAGGCTAAGCAGTGTATTGCCATTTTGCAGAGGTGAATTTGCCTGAGGTTATGCAGCAGGTCAGTGGCAGAGCTGGGATAGAACCCTGGTCTCCTCATTCCACTGCCCTATAGGTACGCCGTGCTGACTTATTTACAAAGAAGCGTTCTAGGAAGGTCGTAGAATATTAGGGTTGGAAGAGACCTCAGGAGGTCATCTAGTCCGACCCCCTGCTCAAAGCAGGACCTACATCAATTAAATCATCCCAGCCAGGGCTTTGTCAAGACAGGCCTTAAAAACCTCTAAGTATGGAAATTCGTGTAACTAAACTTTCACTCATAGTCATGTTTGTAACTGACACCAAGGAGAAGAGAACTGTATTCCAGTCACAAGGAACAACCACTCCTTTTCAAGAGCCACAACTGGGCTGTTCAAATTTTGCTTTGAAAGACTCATACTTGCTGATTTTTTTTTCTTTTCATACCTGCAGTAAGCCACATGCATTGCCCTATTGTTGGTGGACTTGGCGTGTGTATTGTGTCTGTAATGGCCCACCTACGCAATGGGCTTCCTAGCTCGTTGGCATGTTTCTGTGGCCTTTTGTTGAAGTCTGGCATAAAAGTCTGTTAAATCCTGTTTTGCACCATCCCTTCAATAAAAGAAGAGAGAACCTTATTCCTAGCACTGCTGTACCCACCACAAGGGTTGATATTTTCAATAATATCCAGGAGTTTATAAAGAATATCAGGGCAACTGGTGCTGGAAATATTTGACTAATCTTTCCCATTCCCTACCATATTCTTTGTCTTATGCATTAGTCAGTCTTCTACAGTATAACTGTGTTTGAAAGGGTGCAAAGCACAGAATGTAAGGGTTAATTCCCTGTCTGATTCTCCTGGAGGTAAGAGTAGTTGATCAAATGGCTGGCTCATTAAGACCTATGAGGTGCTCAGAGTTAAATTAGGGAGCTATGTAAAAGCAGCCTCAAGCATCAGAGCAGGAATGGTGTTCAGTTAGGGTCTGGATTTTGCTCTGAACTGACCATTATGATTGGCCGGTTGGCTTTTTGTTCCATGCTGTGAGTCCTCAAATTTAAAGTCTTAGCACAAAAACTTTAGTGGCAAACACTCCTTTCTATTACAGTAGGACCAAACTGGCCCACTCTCTGAGGCTGGTATTTCTATAGCCTCTTCTGACCCAGAGAATCTGTGTGCTTTACAAATTACCTTACTCCTTGCTGAAGTGTGACTCTGTTTTGCAGTGGGATGCAGAAGCTGTTTACTCTACACTTTTTGTTCTAAATTATTATACATCAGTCATGTATCCAACTGAAGCATCAGTGAGAATTTTAGATAGACCAAGTATCGCAATTATATTCCAGTTTAGTTAGTGAACTTTGCCTAACATCCCTCAACTGTCCAAATAAGCTATAGCGATAGTATCTTTAGTGACCCCAAGTGGTCAAGATTTCAGTCAGAGGAGAGTATATGCCATCAAAAATACCATTCTGGGCTTTAGTTCAACACACTGCTGAAATGGCTGAGCCCCAGTTCCCAACATGTGAAATGGGGATTATAAAGTCTCCTTCCTCCCACCCTTTGGCTGTCTTGTCTATTTAGATGGTAAGAGGTTTGGTCCAGGGACTGTTTCTTACTCTATATGCAGCACATCTAGCACAGTGGCAGGCACTGCAATCTGGGATGGGAGTGGCTAGGTGCTACTGTTGTAATGTTTGGAGGGAAGGCACTATGGAAGTAAATAGCAATTCTCAGCTCTGGATCAGTTACCAATATAATCTGTGTCATGTTAGCACCTTGGAGCCCCGGTCTTGGACCAGGACCCCACTGTGTTAGGTGCTGTACAAACACAAAACTGGTCCCTGCCTCCAAAAGCTTCCAGTTTAAGTATAAGACAAGAATGAACAGGTGACTATATCAGACGGGGCAGCACAAAGGAATAATGTGACAACCTCAATTAATTGATCCATCTTCCATGCATCCCAGTGTGGTTGGGAAGAAAATATTTTTATCAAAGGGGGAAAACTAGAGCAGCCCACAAATGAAATCATGGTTTGAGAGCTGGAATTAGTACTTGGGAATTCCTAGTTCCAGTCCAGACCTCAGACCATTAGATCATACCTCTCTGTTTTTTGTTTTGTTTTTTAAAAAAAAAACCAAACCCTTCCTTGTTTCTCAGATAAAGCTGTCCTGCATCTGTCACCATCTTAAAGTTCTAAATTATTCACCTGGTTTGAAGTGTAACTGGAGGCATATCTTTGAATGTCTGAGACCTGTATTCTGTGCTGGATGTGTTGTATATTTCATCTGCCATGGACTGACTTCAAGTGGACCTTTTGGGCTCTGTGTTAATTGATTTGATGGAAAATTGGATTAGTTAGCAAGCATGCATGCCTGATGCCTCAAAAGACAAATTGCTGAGCAGCCTGTGAATCTGTTTCTGAAGCCAGGCCAGCCACTCCTCTTGCATACCCTCTTGTTGATTTTTATCTGTTTTCCATCATACGCACCTCTCGTTTTTCTTTTCTTTTCTCCAAAATCTGGCTCCTGCTGCCCACACATTTTCACCTACAGTACATGAGTGGGTGGCTTTTTCCATGTGCCACAAAAACAACAACAAAATCCACTATCCCATCAATTTCAATAAGGGCCACTACACCATAGACATAAGAAAACAAGCCCTAAAATGAAGCTAAATCCACAGTAAATCACTAACAAGGAAATTGTGGTTAACCACCATCCTAGAAAAATAATCTACCCAAATGTGTGCTTAGAGCTTAAATACAGGAGCACACAGTAGGATCAGTTCAGGCTTTATGCATAACATAATCTTATCATGGGCTACTTGAATAAGAAGCACAGCTTCTTAATCTTCTCTATAGAATATTCGTTATGAAAATCAGTTCATTGCTTCTAGTCATATACATGCAGGCACAGGAAACAGTTGGCTTCATAACCTTGGGCAGAGGGAGGGAGAGAAAAATAAAGAAGTCCCAGGAGAGACATATGAGAACCCAAAACGCATTAAAACATATGTTGGAACATATTGATCCCTGACAGCTTCCTGCAGCAGCTATTAATCTCTTTCATTTCCAGCCACACTGATATTTAATGAGGACAGCATGTGCCTCTCACTTGTATAAATCTTCTGTGCAGATTTTGTACAAAACCCCCAACCTGGAGCCAGGTCTCAGCCAGTTAAAGAATTAAGTTTCCATATGTTTCAGCTTACACAGATCAAACAGAATATTGTCAGGAACATTGTTCAAATAACTTCTTTGTGGAGAATACAAGTTGCAGCCTGCAATCCTGGAATGAAACTCTGGTTTTGTTTCTTTGCCTCCAAATATGGCAGTACTTTGAACAAGCAAAGGTCCGTAATAATCTTTGTCCACGTCGGTCTGGCCAAGGTGAAGACTTACCACTCTACTTATTGTCTTGTAACCTGTACTACCAGCTGGGAAAGTAACGGTTATCTCCATTCCTGACCACCATGTCCTTTATCACATCACCTAACCAGTATTCTAGTTTCTTAAGTAGCAAAAAATCTGTTAAAGGCTGTTGTCTTACTTGCATGGTTAGCTGTAAAATTAAGAGTATGTGGAAGGCTACTTTAGCCCTAAATGAAATGTTTTCCTAAAATCTTTGTGTATTGTTTTCAGGGGCGGCTCCAGGCACCAGCATGCCAAGCGTGTGCCTGGGGCAGCAAGCCACGGAGGGTGCTCTGCCGGTCACCGCGAGGGCAGCAGGCAGGTTGCCTTCTGTGGCATGCCTGCGGAGGGTCCGCTGGTCCTGCGGCTTCGGCGGACCTCCCGCAGGCTGCTGCCGAATCCGTGGGACCAGGGACCTCCCGCAGGCAAGCCGCCGAAGGCAGCCTGCCTGCTGTGCTTGGGGTGGCAAAATACCCTGATTGTTTTAGGGTGGTGATTTTTAACCCTTCCCAAAAGTTAGTTACAGCTTTTTAATCTTATGTTTTTAATTTGTTTTCAATGACTAGTTGTAAGCTGTTCACAGGCAATTTACAAATAGAAAGACATCAATACTCTGATTCTGTAATCTGACATCAGCAGGACTCTGCAGATTCCCTCTCCCCCCAGCTGCAAGACTGGGGTTTACATTTGTCAATTTATTTGGTATTTATTGTTCATTCACCTCTACTCATATCAAGATAACTTCCCCCCTCAACACACACACACACACACACACACACACACCGCAGAAGTTCTCAGCCTACCTGACTGTGGCGTATTGAGCATATACTATGCAATACACCTATAATCTGCTGTCCTTACTCTGAGTATTACTACTCATTTGTTTTCAGTACCACTACTCAGAGTAAAGCCCTGCTCAGCAAGGGTAAAAGGGCCAGATTCTGCCACCATCTCTTTCCCATTTCAAACACGTTCAAGTAAAAAAGGTCCATTCACAATAAATATAGTACAGGCCTGGGAGGATGTAAAGATGAATCACAGCTATGAAAATATTCAGCTGGTTTTTAACATGAATCACAGCAGGTACAATAGCAGCCATCTACTGTTGATGCATTTCAAATGTATCAGACTTTCTGCTGTTGAGTTAGCATTAATTAGTCTTAAAATAAAGTGCTACCATGCAACATTAATCCAAGAGAAGAAACTGTAAATTCCATACTATTCTCTAAGGCTTGTTTTCACAATGAATTAATGGGACTTAATTTAGCACTGCATCAACAAACTCTATCACTGAAGGAATACAAACTAGATGTTGCTTCCTAACTTTTTTCCTCATTAGCTCCCCTGTATGTGGTTTGATTTGGTTTGACACAGTGGGTCTTATTCCAGCAAATTGTGAATTTCATAGAATATCAGGGTTGGAAGGGACCTCAGGAGGTCATCTAGTCCAACCCCCTGCACAAAGCAGGACCAATCCCCAGACAGATTTTTGCCCCAGATCCCTAAGTGGCTCCCTCAAGGATTGAGCTCACAACCCTAGGTTTAGCAAGCCAATGCTCAAGCCACTTTACTGAAGAAGCACACATCAGGGAAGAGTCTCACGTGACCTTTATCTCTTATGCCCAATAACGACTTGGTACAGATGTTGCTCCCCTTGCAACATCCTGACGAAAGACCTTTGTAGCCTCTCTGCTTACTTTACAGTTAATTATTGCAAACTTAGGGCCAGATTGTGTTCCTCAGGTTCATGCTGAGTAACTTACTCCATTGAGCTAGATTGTTACAGTCAATATATGGTGGCCACTATCTTGGCTGACAGTTTGGAGCTTAAACTGCGGACCGCCAGAGCTAAAGAGCCCAGGCTTTCTCAGAGAGGGCTGTAACAGACTCCTGTCCTATATGGATTGGGCACGGAGGGGGACCCATGACAGACCCTATCCAGAGTCTTGCACTTACTCAGCTATGCACTCCCCTGCTCAGATTGTGACTCTGCCTGTGGTGAGGACAACAGGAGACACTCACCCAGTACTCCCTGCTGTGAGTGAGTGTCAAGGAGTGGAGAGGGGAGGGAGGGAAGATGTCGCATTCCAGAGTGTTGTCCAGACCAGTGAGAGGTTGTTCCCCCTTGCCCTGTAACCCTGGCTGTCTCAACACTTTGCTGTTGTAGCTCCCAACCACGGCCACTCACTAACAACATGCGGGTCACACCATGAGTATCTGTATAGCTACAGCCCTGGCCCAGCAGCTCTGACCCCATCAGCAACACTCTAGTCAGATTCTGGTTACTACTTGCGTCCAATGCTTTCCCAGTCCCAAACTTTCCCCAAAACCTGTCTTCTGTACTGTCCAGCCCTCTCCTGGGCAGTTTTGCTATTAGAGATTCATTGCCCCAGTAAGGGGTCAATAGGCAATGCGATACTTTTAACTGGAGCTACCTAAATAGTTCAGTTTAAACCCAACACTGGAATAGTTTATATTAAAAAATAAGTCTAGTTAACTGCAAAGACCTTTTAAGTGAGTACAGGTATAAGGTATTAAAGTCACAAATGGTTACAAGAGAAATAAAGATAAAACACGTAACAAGCTAGGCTTGGTTCAAGGTAAAAGCCTTATAACAGGGTCCCAATAACATTGCTGACCAAATTCTCAAGTCAGGAGCTCCCCCAAGTCAAGGGCTGGTTCCTTTGTCATCTCTGGGGAAGGAGAGAATCCTGGGGTCTTTTGTCCCTTACTTTTATAGTCCAGTTATTCTTTGAAATGGCGTTTTCCTGAGGGTTACCCCTAGATAAAATTCATTCCAGCTATGAGGACCGAGACATGAAGTCTCGTGGTGAAAGAGCTTCTATGTTTGCTAAACTGCAGATCGGTCTGTTCCTGCGCCCTTGACAGGTGATGGCCAATCAACTTTGAGGACAGCTGGTTAGAGGCGTCCGCTGAGAAACAGATTTACCCACTTATCAGACAAGTCTGGCAAACACATTTTAGTCATCATTTCAGTTTGTTCATAACTCTTTGTATAGACGTTACACAAGAATATTGATCCGTGTGGTGGTTAGTTTTTAAATGATACCTCACAAGGTATATTTTGCACAAAGGTTGTTGTTACAACAATGCGTTAGGGTGTGACTACATAGGTGCTTTCAGCCACAGAGGGTCAGTTCAACAAAACATTATATTCTGATTCAGGTGAAACGGACTCAAAATGAAATACAGTGTTTTGATTTTCTCCAACAGAAATCTGAAAAATGTTGGCAAAAGTGGAGTTTTGTCACAGAAAACTTTGAATTTGCAGAAGCTGCGTTTTCCATTGGAAAACCATCCCGATGGAAAATTCCCAACCGTCTCTAATTTTTGGTCTATTCAAGCCCACTAAAACCAATAGGATTAACTGCAGCATAAGGTTCTAATTGATGTAAGTTACAGGAGCTGGGTCTGGCCCTTAAATTCCTCAGTAAACATATTTTGCAACCAAACACTCACCTCAAACTGTTATACCAGTGTAATGCCTTTGACTTCCAATAAATTACATGGATCTAAGGCCATTGAGTATTTACATGGAAACATCCATTGACTTCAATATGCATTGGGTCAGGACTGACATGAAAGGAGAATCAAGCATTCTGCAACATAGTTTCTATAAACTTTGGGCTAGATTACGCCATCCTCACTCACAATAAGTAGCAGCAGGCTACGTGAGTAGCCCAATTTAAACTGATGGTGCGAATGGCAAGTTAAGGTACAATTCATTGTGAATATGGGCTAATGAATCTGGTTTCTCTGTCCCTGTAGTGAGCACTAGTGTTTCTGTGAGGATAGCTTATTTCCTTTGCGTTTGTACAAACTAGAAGGGAAAAAATGAGGCCAAACGTTTTAAACATCTTTTGAACTGTATATATATAATCCAGGCACATGCAGTTGAGATGTATTATCTTCTGAAAAGAATTGCTTGATACAATTCATCTTCTTAGTCTCAGTTCTAAAGGTGAAGGCACATCCTGCTAACCCATTTGCAATAGCAGTGAATGGAGTGGAGCAAGGTTGCTACAACAACATGTACTTTGACATTCCTCAGTTTTCCACACTCTCGTCCAACTTTGGACTCTGGCTGTAGATATTTTAACTCCTTTGCAGCATAAATGTGTTTTGGGGATTATTTTTTTTTTGTTCTGTGGACATCCTTGGTTTCCCCCCACCCCCAAGTATCCTCACAATTTGGGTCACCTGTGAATTTCACCGGGTGTCTTCATTTAAATGATACTTTTCTATGGGGGATAGTTTTGGAGGGTGCCTAAAACAATCCTCCAATTGCTTATTTTATTGGGATGCAATCGTTCTTTCACTTTAAGTCAAAACTGTCATCCAGCAGGAAAGTCCAATCCTGTAAACTGTTGATCACCCTGAAAATTCCATTAGCAGTAGGTGTTCAACAGCTTGGAGGACTTACCCCTAAAATACTTTGGCACAGGTGCATGTTTTCTGAGATGTACAGTTCTGGTTCCCCATTCCTCTGCTCATAATTCGTCTCCCTTATTGACCAATTCTGGAAAAATCACCAATTTTTGAGAGTTTTGGTGGTAGCAATTTCTACTCCTCTGATCAAATTACCTGCAAAATCCTGTCTGCATTAAAATGGAAATGATTTGTGGGAAAAGAGATGCAATTTGGCTAGGGATTCTTATGGGGAACATGGCAGCCTGGGAATCTGTTGAAGCAGTAAGAGCAAATCTTCCATATGCAGAACCAAACTCTGCTGTCCGTGGCACTAATGTGACCTTGAGTAACTCCAGCAAAGGGTTAATTGGAAGTGTAGCATATTGTCAATCTGTCTTTACTTATGGGGCAGATGCTCAGTTGGTCTAGGTCAGCAAAGCTCCACTGGCATTAGTTGGGCTATGCTATGTCCTACCAGCTGAGCATCTATCTAGATAGATCATAGAACTGGAAGGGACCCTGAAAGGTTATAGTCCAGCCCCCTGCCTTCACTAGCAGGACCAAGTACTGATTTTTGCCCCAGATCCCTAAATGGCCCCCGCAACCCTGGGTTTAGCAGGCCAGTGCTCAAACCACTGAGCTATCCCTCCCCCAGTCAATCACCTTTAGATTCATTCAGAGCTGTAAACTTGGAGATTAAAGAATATAATAGGCCAAGTGCCTAATATATTCTGCAGCATAACATCTATTTGTAAAAGTAGCTAGAAGAACTATTCCATAAACATGTAAAAACATGCATAGAACTTCTCATTTGGTTTGCTGTTACAGTAGTTCAGCTTGGAGACTACGAGTAATTGCATTGTGATTCTCTTGTCATGCTGAAAGATCTGCCCTAGAATGATGACCTGCATTAATGGTACGGTTTATCACCTGATATTCTGACACCATTATCACTTCTCTGTGCGTGCTCTCTTGTCCCTGAGCTATGATTTCAAATGTGGTAATGCCACGTTTTACAGGAAATCAGCTGCGGCCTCATATGGGGAATGGAGCTTACACATTGTCACCTCTGTATATTGTGTAGACTTCACACATGCATAATTCACACTCTAGAAGCCATCTGAACCTAAAAACAAAATGTAAAGTCAGAACAGTATCAACATCGTTATTCAGGATTAATGTTGTTGCAATTAACATTATAGAAATAAATCCATATTTGCTAGTCATAGTAAAATGTTCTCATACTAATTACTACTAAAATATCACTGCTGCACATAAAATGCTGTTTAACAGCCATGAAATTAGGTAGATACAACTTTATTTTCAAGATCCCATTGTCATGACTTCATCTGACATTCACTTTAGAAGAGATTTTAAACTACATATGAGTCCAAACCACAACTCAAGAACTGAACAAACCTAACATTTCATAAGTGGCCTTGAGCTATACAGCTGGTGAAACACACACCTGTTCCCCGAGCCAGATCTGAATCCCTCCAAAATTTGGAGAAGTTCAGATCTTGCCTGCAGCTTGGATTCATGTATTTGTATAATTATCTGTCTTGCTTGCCTCACAACTTGTTTGTTTGCTGCTGTAGTCTGTTAATTCCATTGAAATCAATGGTCTTCTGCTATTTAGTAGTACAGTGGTAGCATCTAGAAGCATCAAGTCAGGGTGTCACTGTGAAAGATGCTGCATATACACAGAGAGACAATCCATGCCTCAAGGAATTAGCATTCTAAATGGAAAAGATCAACAAAGACTGGAAGAAATCAGTACTGTTGGCCTCATTTTACAGATGGGAGGCGCTGGGGGATTATAAACCAGATTGTCAGAAGAGCTCAGCTCCCATTTTAGGGACCAAAATAAGCCTTCAAATATTCCAAACAAGTCTGGATGCTGAGGCCTTCAGAAAATCTGGCTGCACAAGACTTGCTCAAGGTTGCAAAGGATGGCAGAGCCAGGAACAGAGCTTGGATTTCCCAGGTCCCCGTACCCTATTGCTGTCGTAATGAGACATGCGGAGTATTCTGTTTAACATGCCTGAGGCCCCAGGCCATACTGTCACAGTGCCAGTCAGCAGGGGCCCTGAGCTGGATCTCCCCCCCACACCCACCCATTGTATAGATGGTGCCTGGGTGTTCTCTGAGAGCTTTGGACTCTGGAACTGGTTCCCCCTTTGGTCTGAAATCGCCTGACTTTTGTGATCTTCCAGGCACTTGTTTGGGGAAACAGGGCTGAGGGTCTGCTTCCCCCACTAATGAAGGCATGGAGAGGAGTCACTGTAGGTGTCTGGCTGACTGAGTTCCTGTTGGAGTGATGATTTTAATGCTGATGGGATTACATTGTATTGTGTAACTGTTAAGACACCTGAATTCCTGGGTACATTTTTATTTTTTTATTTTATTTTAAATCTTAAATACCTGAGCCAATCACCTGCACACACTGGCTTCTAATTTGGGCTCAGTATGACTTATTTTGGGCAGACCACCAAAGGAGAAATATCATCTATAATAACAAGGATTGTAATCTAATATAATTGTTGACATTTTCCACCATTGAAAGTTAAAGACAAGCATCCAATCCCATATCCTCAGATGAGTTAGGTGCCTAAACACCTTTTTTGAGGATCTGTACTTAATGAGAAGGCTATCAAAAATACAGCGATCACTTTACTTGTTGCTGCAGCAGAAAGTATAACTAATTCTGAGAACGCCGAGGATGATAGAGACACTGGTCTTGGTTTACTCCACTCACACTCAAGCTGAAAAGAGAAGTTATTTTCCTTAAAGGGTTTCTGAAAATGTAGACTACTGGCAAATTTTATTACATTAATAAAATTGCAAAGACTTAGAAAATTAGATAAGTGCAAAGTAATAAAATGCTAAGATCCTGCAGTCCTTACTTAGTCCTTTTAGTAAATGAAAGTTGTTTGGAGTTTTTTTTCTCTTGAGTTAGGGTTGTCATATTTTTGCCCCTAGAAAATTATATATGAAAACTCACTCACTTTTGTGTAACGGCAGCATAATGATGTTTCTTTAATTGAGCATTTCTCAGGACTGACTTGTTAATTGTTGTTGGGTCTATCTGTAAGTATCTTACAAAAGCCAGGAATGTGCCCTGAGGAATCAAGCGAATGTCTTAAAAGTCTGTAATAGCTGTCAATCGATTAATAGTAAAATGTCTTAGGGACATAACACCATGAAAATGGCATCAGTATGGAGGAGGATTACAGTTTATATGAAGCTGTTTTCTAAGTTTTTTACAAGAAATCCTGAGAATGTGTGGGAGAATTTTGTGGTGGTCTCCACCAAGCATTAGAGACTTGTGACTCTGGAACCATTCATGGAACCAGAAGTTTGATTCCTGTGTCTGGCCATGACTCTATTAGCCACCTGGTGTTGGACGTCCAAAGGTATTTAGATGCCTAAAGATGCAGACAGGTACCTAGTAGGATATTCAGAAGTGCCTAAGCACATTAGGTACTTAAACAAGTTTGGCACTTGGCTATTTAAGTGCTTTTTTTGAAACCCGTTGGGTACCTAAGTACCTCTATAAATCTGGCCCCATCTCCTCTACTGAGCTACTATATTTGTAGGGAAAGTGCTGGGTAGAAACAGGATGTTTCCATATCTCCTCACCTCCAGAAAGTATGTATGTGATCTTCTATGATATAGTATTGCCCAAGTAGTCCAAAATCCTGAGTCAGGCTCAGGACCACAAAAAATAAGATTGCTAAATCCCATAATTTAGATAAAAGGAAGCCCAATATTTATTTTATTTGCCTTCTTTCTTGAGGTTTTAGGATTGCAGCTTTCCTCTACAACAAAGAGACAAACTTTTTCTTTTTCTTTATTTCTTCATTTTAAAAAAACCTTGAGATTCTCACATAAACACAGGATTCCAGGATCTGGGGCTTTCAGAAAAGCACCAAATCATGAGGCTCATGTTAAAATCGTTAGAGCTGGCAACACTCTATGGTATGAACAGTCTAACTTGATACTAGATATAGGCCCAGATTCTAAACGGTAATCCACGTGCTTTGCAACATACTGCATGCACAAAGCAACCCTAAAGCTAGCAGGCCATAGGAAGATTCTGCCAGAGAGAGCATCTGTGGTGCTGAGTTGGCATCAGAACTTGTATAGCAGCACCCCTACTTGTGGTGGATGTAGTATGATGAGTGGAACTGGAGAAAGAGGATCAGGTTGCAGGAGGGGCCTACACTGGTAAGGAACCAGTGGCTCAGGAATTCACGCCTGGGACTGGCTGCTCCTGGGAGGCAAATGGCAGAGCTTCAGCATATAACATTGGCCTCTCAACATGTTTAATAAAGGGTTTTGACAACTCAGCCTGCTTGCTGTATCACGTATTGGTAATAAAAAGGAGTGTGGACAAAGGAAATAGAGTTGGTCAGGGCCTTTCTATGCAACTGGCACAAATTAGAGCTGTTGCTTGAATTTATGCTGGGGAGACCAGCCCCAGGACCAAGTGGATAAAAATCATGGCTGAGTTCTGCTGTGCTTTGCCCACAGCCAAGATTTTGGGCAACTTAGTTAAAGGAGGATTAGATTGAATAGGTTTGAAAAATATCAACATTAAACTTTCTGTTGGAAGAAGGAAATATATTTTAATACCTTTTTTTTTTAAAAAATAAGAAAATAGACCCTGCCAGTAGAGTCCGATGGTGTAATTACATATAATTCTTCTGCTGGGTCATAAGTTGATTGGTATTTATAATTCTGTACCAAGCAAATCAGCCCTGAAAATGATACTGGGGTAGTTGTGAAGCTCTTTACTTCCGTTGTCATTTTATGCAGGGGTTATGTTGTGTGGTGGTTTTTTTTTTTTTTGGTGGGTTAAATGATGCAGAGAGAGAATTTCATTCAACCAATTATAGAATCACAGCATTTTGTATGATTAACTTCATGTTCACAGATTGAATGCAAAAGCTATTACTAGGGCATTACTATTCCGTACCTGAGATGAACAATGGAAATATTTGTTCTGCCCGGGAGGATTACACCTTCCATTAATCCAAGTTTTATTGAAAGTTTAAATAACAGACAGACAAAATTTGATCAATTAGCAATGTAATGCCAAGGAGATGTCATAGTGAAATTAAATCTTAAGCACTTTTAATGCAAAGAAGCCTACGCGCTCCCTCCAGTTTTCTTTCACGGTAACAATGCTTCTATTTTAATTGAAAGTTTATTTTGCTTTGTGCATCTTCTACTAAACTTTAATTTAATGTTGTAATGAGAAGTCTCAGAGTGCTTCACAAGTTAAGAAAACAAATGATTTTGGCAAGATCCGCAGCTAGCTGTGGACTTTAAAAGAAGGGAATCAGTTTTAATAAAGAACTGGGGGTAAATTACTGGAGGCCTAATATTCTATAATGAAATGGGCACTAGTAGAGAGGAAGGACAGCCTTATGATATAGGCAGTGGACTGTAACTTGGGAGATCTGCTTTCAATTCCTGGCTCGTATACTGTGTGATTGTTGAAGTCATTTAAAGCCATTTTTTTTTCCAGAAGAGCTCAGCTCCCTTCTACATCCCTAAATAAGGGCCAGATTTTCAAGAGGTTTGCACCCAACGTGCACCTGATGTACTGAAGCCTTCTAAAAATCTGGCAACTTACTTTGTTGCCTAAATGGGAAGTGAGCCCTTGAAAGGGCTCTCTGAGCTTGTTTCCCCATCTATAAAATGGGAACAATGATACTTTCCTCCCTCACAACAATATAATGACCACAAAATTCAGTGGTGATTGCGTAGTGATCAGATACTTTAGCAGTGAGGGGCCATATAAACACTCTCGCTGATACGCAGGGTCTAATTTTCCGATGGCATAACTCCCCTAGCCTCAGCAGAGTTCTAGCTATATTAAGGCTTTAGCTTGATGCTCATCAATGTAGTAGTTGATCACCTTCCACAAAAAATCAATAGCAATATCAATGCTTCTAGAAGGATTGTGAATTTGGTCTGTATTAGGTCTAATTCAAAACCCAGTGAAGTCAATGGGAGCGTATCTACTGACCGCAATGCATTCTCTATCAGGGCCCATAAATAGGGAGAGAGAGAACATTATTATTAAAAAAAAACTGCACGCTGTAGATTTGGAGCATTGCACATTTAAGTGCAAGATAAAAAGCAATAATCAGGACAGGCAGTGCAGGGAAACCCAACCCTGTATTAATGAGACTGCTGCCAGTTATTCCTTCCTAGCAGTAGGGGTGTAGCCAGCAAGGAAGGAACCTGGCTAAGTACCTCGTTAACACTGAAAGTGCAGCAAGCAGCATCACCAATTCTTCAGACAACAAAGATAAGCCAAACCCTTAACGTTGTTCTAAAAGAGTGGGGAAAGAATAAAGTCCAGGATAATTTCAGGACATACTTCATGCTTTCAGTGGATCCAAGTAGTCTTTTCTTTACCCGGGTGCAGTATATTTTGTGTGATACGTTCTGTCCTGTGGGGTACGTGATGATGCACTCACCGACTTCCATTGCAAATCACTTTTTATATCACCTCTGCTAGATTCTACCAAATGAATACTGCCCTCTAGTATGGGCATATATTACAGGTCATATAAATCAATAATTATTCATACTGAAGAAGCTACTGGAGACTTGTATTAAAACTAGAGTCTGGTTACATTGGGACAGCACCAGTTGAATGAGTGACATCCTTGCCCCAGAGAGCTCAGTCTAAATAAACGAGACAACGGGAAGGAGAAAAGAAAAGTAAATATATATTTTTCCACACTCAAGTGTTTCCCTGAGTAAGCAACTTTTGGCATACCTGAACTTTTTGTATGCAAGAAACACTCTCTGTTACAAGGCTACAAGTTGTAGCTGTGTTTACTGGAGAATTGGCTCCAACAGTCCAAGATTCGTGTTGACTGAAGTTAAATTAATAATTCACAACGGGAAGAATTACTTTAGGGACTGCCTCCATTTTTGTTGAACTGTCCGCAAACTGTTTGTGGAAATTCTTTTATTCATTCCTTATTTGAAATTATTCATTAGCAAATAGTTGATGGTTTGTGGATCCAAGTGGGCGGGGCAAAAGTGGCCACTTTTACACACCTATCTTGGGATCACTTAGGACAGGTTAGGCCTTTGTGGCAACTTAGAGCAATTTTAGGGTTGCTCTAATTTGTACCCAGGTGCAATGGCTCCCAAAGGGCCACTCCAGCAGCCAATGGTTAATGGATTGCGGCCTGACAATGTACCAGTCCCTTGAACACCCCCCACCTACACTGGAGGTTACCTGGATGGGAAGCTCCGCATCTCTTGTCAGTGGGATGCACCACTATGTGTTTAATCAGGTACTATTGCTGCTCTTTACTGCTGCAGTGATGCAGGGGGGCTGGAGTAGGGACAAGGATTTGGTCCAATATTTTTAATACATTTTTCTAGTGCTCTTTGATGTGAACATCTGGGGGGAGGGGCGAGAAATGTTTGTTTGAAACCCTCTTGGTTTTCCTGACAGCCCCACATGTCATTCACCCTCACCTATTTAGAGCTCTCTTAATGTTTCAATACTTCAGAGTTAGCAGGGTCTATGGGCTTACTTTTCCATTCAACACACATACAGTTTTGTCCACCTCCACGGCTCCACCCAAACCTCTGTGGCAAATCCTAAGTCTCCCATGTCCCATCTCGTTTGCTGTTTCTCAGTTACCGATAATATTTCAGTAGGGGTTCAGAACAACTTCAGTTTTATTGTCAGTCTTGTTCTTAGACAGTAAATACCAAATGTCAGAACTCTGGGGTATATCAACATCTTATTCAGAGAGATCACTAATTTAAGAAGGTACAATACAGAAAATATTTGTGTCTAGGAGGTCAGACTTTGGAGCTATGCTGATTTACACCAGCTGAGGAGCCGGTCCATTAGGAACGTGATACTCCTGCTAAAGATCCTCTGAGAGTGACAGTGGATTACAGAAAATATTCGCCAAGAGGAGTTTCATGAGGCAAGCATCTCTTAAGAAAACTTTGTATGTAAAGTCAGCTTGCAGTAAAAGCTGAGTTACAAGGCACACTATCGGTGAGAGGCTTAATATCTGATAGCAAAACACTACAGCACATCCTTCTCTAAATTAATATCCTATCAGTAAATATTAGGAGGAAGTCCAGCTTATTAAAACAAATAGATGTGAATGTACATACTCAATATCTAGTATGTGATCTAATTATTTAACTATATCCACAAGAGCAGAATGTTTGCAGACTGCTGCTTAACCAAAGAAATATCGTAGTCTCAGCAGGGCCTACTGATTTTTTCCATCACATAAACTTCCCTGTTTCTGGTTTTTATTGTTTTGACTTTTGTGGGGGGAAAAGCAAAAGTGGCACTAGCTCCGATCTTGTCTCATTCACATTCAGACTTAAAAAAAAAAAAATAGCAACTTGGCTTCAAAAGTCACTTCCATATGGTATGTTAAATGCCAGCACATTAACTCTTATAAGTAATAAGGTGTGATCTTGTTGGGCTTGCTTCACTCTTAATATAATTGTTGATGCATTGTGATAGAGATGGTTTCTTTGCCATTTTAAAGGAGTCTGCATTATAGCTATTGGCCTATTTTATGTCTGGTAATGCATCCAGGATGGGGTTGTCAAAGCTACCTAGGAATTTGGATGCCTCATTCTCATTCGTCTCTAAGGGAAGTTGTGTATCTGAATCCCTATAGTGGCTTTGTAAATCCCACTAGCCAAGTTTTTGAGGGAAGAACCGGAACAGTTAGAATTCCAGTTACCAGAATATATCCTCCAGCAACAAGTTGAAAACAAATTTTTTTTAAAAAACCTCCAGCCTAAAAATGCCCAGTACAACTAGCTGTAGTCATCCAAAGTCTATTTGGAAAATTACTCGGCCTCATACTTAGATAACTGAAGTGGCATGACTTTTTCAGAAGTGTTGGATATCCATTAAGGCCAATATAATCTGTAGTAGATCAGGCCACTTATGTACAGTCCTAAATATGAAGTTTGCTGCTTAACTCTAGGCGCCAAAGTTAGGAAAGTTTTGGTCCATGGTAAATAATAAGATCTCCATTTTGGAGACTTGGATTGGGATTTTTAAAGGTGTCTGAGGGAGTCTCATCGAAATTCAATGGAGTTATGTCTGCACAGTGCCAAAACAAACATGCAAAAAAACCAAAGCCATGAGAGTGATTCTTGGAGCTCAGGTCAGGACATGGGCCTGTGGGGCTGGAAATGGCAGTGTAGAGGTTCCCACTCAGGCTAGAGGCCAGGCTCTGAAGCCCAGCGAGATGGGAGGATCTCAGAGCCTGGATTCCAGCCTGAGCGGGAACCTCTACACTGCTATTTTTTAGTTCTGTAGCGTGACCCTGAGTCAGCTGACCCTGGCTCAGAGACGTGTTGCTGTGAGGGTTTTTTTTTCCTTTTTGCTATGTGGACGTACCCTTAGACTCTTTTGATAATCCCAGCCTTAATCAAATCGACTTCAACTAAACAAACTAAGGCCCCAGTCCTGCAAACGCAAACACAAACACACCTGCATAACTTGAGACAGATGAGCAGTTCCGTTGCTTTCATGTGTATAATCTGGTGAGTAGTCCTGCTTATCAAGCCTTGCCAGATTGGGTCCTGTCCTATTAGAAGAGCATTGGGTGTGATGATTAAAGTGAACCAACAAAACCAGTCATTGGGTGGGTTATTTTCATCTGAGGACTAGATTTTTTTTCTTTATTTTATTTTTCCCAGCAAAAGTATAACTCTTGAAGAGGTCTCTCCAAAGACAATTGGGTAGTGACAGGTCTGAGTACCTTGGGCAGAGGACTTTCATAAAGAGTCAAGATGAGAGAGGCTACCATCAGTTTTGAATGTTTTAAGGTGTTTTACCTGAACTCCTGGTCCGTGTTTGCCAGAGCTGCTGACAACACAGAACTGCCTCTAATTACAGTCATCATAATAACTAAACATTAATGATGCTGTACCCAAAGGCGTGACTTTAAAGAATATTCGATCTAAACCAAAGATGAGTGAAACTGAGATTAAAATAAGAATCAACCTGAAACTTTGCCCATCTCTCAGCTGAAATATCATCAGTTTGTATCCATTCTGTAGAAAAATTGGGTTAACTTTAATAAATAAAAAAAACCACCCTACATTTTTGTAACTGGGCACATGGTTCTGGGTGGGAGCATAAACACCATCATAGGTTCTTCTCCTGCTGGTTCCTGCCTCCCCTCATGGAAACACAGGACATGTGCGCCTGCACCCCAACCTCAGAAGACCCCCCTGCAGGCTACAAAATCCTTTGATACTTTCTAGACAAAGGAATGATCTCCACAGAGTTCTCTCCGCTTTCCCCTTTTGATGTCTTGGCCTCACTGCAGCTGTTGCATTGCCAAAGCCACAGTGATCTTTTACCCATTTTTTTAAAGTAGTTCAGAAGAAGGAGATTAAGGACTTTGCAAAGAAAAGAGCAGACTTGGGGGTGAATCCCGCCCTAGCCTACACAGTGTGAGGGGAGCCTGTGCTAGGAGAATGCTGCTGCTTAAGGCAGGATTCCTAAAAAGGGACATGCCCTGGGGGTGCATTTTACTGCCTTTTTCTGAACAGGACCAGTTAATGCCCTTGACTACGTGGCTAGCACACACGTTAGCCGACTGGGGGTGGGTGGTAATATCAATGCACAGTGTAGGCTATGCCCCCCTGGGGTCCTGTTGCAGGGGCTATCTCATAGCCAGCCTTCTTTCCTTGCGCTCTCTTGAATGTTCTGGAAAGATCTAAACCTGCTACTTTTGGGGTGGGGGGGGTCATGGTGTAAGGACAAGGCATTTCCTCTGTCTGCCTTTTGCACTAGCCTGACATGGAATACCTGTGGTACAAGTAAAGCAAAGGGCAGGATTTAAAGCAGCCCTTAGTCTGCCTGGACAGAAGAGAGACAAAAGCACTCCTGAGCAGAGTAAACGAACTTACTACCATATTGAAGAGCCTGGGGGGGAAAAAAATGCAATACAATAGTTTTAAAACTGTCACACCTAGGCAAATGTAATCAAATGATGTAGTTAGTATCTTCCGTTTCTAGCATCCTCTATTCCAAAGCACTTTGCAGACTTCCAGCATAGGAGCCCCTCTCCCCACTGTTGAAATGATGGCACATCTGGGGTGGAATGTTTTGACCATTTAACAAAGTATGGTCCAGTGGTTAGGGCGCTAGCTTAGAATGTGGAAGAACTCTGTTCAGTTCCCTGTTCTGCCATGGACTTCTTGTGTGACCTTGGGCAAGTCACTTCGCCTCTCTGTGCCTCAGTTCCCCATCAGTAAAATGGGGAGGATAATGCTTCCCTATCTCACAGGGTGTGGTGAGGATAAATACATTAAAGATTATGAAGTGCTTTGAAATCTATGAAGGAAATGGGCTCTATAAGAAATGGGCATTATTCTTAACAACTCAGACCTACTTTGCACAAGAGTTTAGGACAGGAAGTGAAGAATAGCCTCTCCCCTGGGTAATAAATATGAGTAGAATGGAATTTAGGCAGAACACTAGGAATAATATTCCAACCGTTATGAAACGCATCATGGACATTAAAAATCCTTGGTGCTCAGTTTTACACCTCGTCTGAAAGGTGACATCCACAGCAGCACAATGTCCGTTCAAAGGCATTGGTCCCATATCGACTCGGAGGGCAATGTGCCAGGTTTGGAATCCCCAAAACACTTTCCTGCAGCATGGACATGTTCCTTGAGGACAAATTTAATGAGCTGGTTTGTCCCTCCCAAGATCTGAGCTGGTCACAACCAGGAACAATGTTGATAACTGTAATTTCCACCATCACTATCCGTACACCAAACATGGTGTTTTTGCTCATCGTAGTGGATTGATGAGTGTTATCTGAAGTGTGCCAGGCAGCAATACAATTTGTCATAACTAAAGTTAATGAAGTGGAAGGTTAAATAGACTGTAAATGCACATCTGACGCAATCTGTTAAATTAACTGAAAATCTACTAGCATTGTACTTCTAGCTACTATCATTAACTCAAGTAACAAATTGCAGCATTGTGATATCCTGGATTTACACTATGGTTTAGGTAGCTGTCATCTTGGATGTTCAAACGCTTATCTGTGGCTGGGCACTCACAACACGGGTGGGGCACGATTGCTCTTCGAGAACCCAGGTGTAGCAGTTACTGTACCCATCCTCTGAGGTTAAAGGATCATTTCACCTCGCCTCTAGATACTTTACAAGTGCAAATCCGGTAACTAGATAAGCAAGTTCTTTTGATTTGCACGTGCAGTTGATTTGGGGGAATGCAAATTGCAGCTGCAAAGGGAGACCCAGTGTCAACTCTTTTTTTTTAATGTATCCTTTAGTTTAGTGCACAACAGAATACTGAACTACCCTTCACCAGACTAAAATAATAGCTAAACACTTACAAGAATCACTGCAGAACAATACAAAATCTGATGGAGTGTAAGAGAACATTAAGCCTATAAAACAGCCAGAGGGCAAAACACACTTTCTTAACAGCACCCCTCTACTATGGCACAGCTCTGAGGAACAAAGATGAGTAATGATGACAGGCGAGAGAATATATTTGGATACTTCTGAGAGGGCACAGAAACTGGCCCACAAGACATCAGATGTGGGCCTTTCAGCAGCCTCATTCTGGTTTCTACCTGTAAACATGAGGAGGTTTCTTTAGAGAAAAGCCAATGAGAGTAAAGATTACAAATTGGGCATAGCGCTCTTCTGGGGAAGGTAGGTTTATCTCGTGCTTGGAACAGGCCCATAAGAGCTGGAATTCCAAGGTCCTACTTCTGACTCTCTGGGTAGATTACTTAACCTTAGATGTAACTCGGTATATATACTTGCACAATGGGTACAGCTGCTATTTAAGTGCATACTGTTCCCAGTAATACATGAACTGTGCTGAACAAAGTACAATACATAACTATGCCATGTAATATTTACTGAACCTGCCTCCCACGGTGGTCAAGGCTTAATTAATTGTTTATAATGTTCTATGGATGAAAGGTGCTCTATAAATGCTTTATTTAGGTGTGTTACTTTTGGTTCCACATTTAGAAAAAGCGTATTTCAGAAAGGCGTCAAAGTTGGTTTTATAAGACAAGCTTTAAACTCTGTGAGTTCTTACCTTAGTCAAGTGGAATGCCTAAAATTTACAGGTATATACCACAAAGGCAGGTAAGAAATAACGTGTGACTCATAAGGGTGTGGTGATGGTGCTATATCTTTGATGGTTTTGTCCCAAGGCACATCTGTGAATCTCTTCTCTAAGACAGTAATAGAATCATAGAAGAATAGGGTTGGAAGAGACCTCAGGAGGTCATCTAGTCCAACCTGCTGCTCAAAGCAGGACCAACCCCAACTAAATTATCCTATCCAGGGCTTTGTCAAGCCGTGCCTTAAAAACCTCTAAGGATGGAGATTCCACCACCTCCCTAGGTAACCCATTCCAGTGCTTCACCACCCTCCTAGTGAAAGTGTTTCCTAATATCCAACCTAGACCTCCCCCACTGCTCCTTGTTCTGTCTTCTGCCACCACTGAGAACAGCCAAGCTCCATCTCTTTGGAACCCCTCTTCAGGTAGTTGAAAGCTGCTATCATATTCCCCTCCCCCCTCTCTTCTTCTGCAGACTAAACAAGCCCAGTTCCCTCAGCCTCTCCTCATAAGTTATGTGCTCCAGTCCCCTGATCATTTTCATTGTCTTCTGCAGGACTCTCTCCAACTTGTCCACATACTTTCTGTAGTTGGGGGACCCAAAACTGGATGCACTACTCCAGATGTGGCCTCACCAGTGCTGAATAGAGGGGAATAATCACTTCCCTTGATCTGCTGGCAGTGCTCCTACTAATGCAGCCCAATATGCCATTAGCCGCCTTGGCTACACAGGCACACTGCTGACTCATATCCAGCTTCTCGTCCACTGTAATCCCCAGGTCCTTTTCTGCAGAACTGCTGCTTAGCCAGTCAGTCCCCAGCCTGTAGCGGTGCATGGGATTCTTCCATCCTAAGTGCAGGACTCTGCACTTGTCCTTGTTGACCCTCATCAGATTTCTTTTGGCCGTACTCTATTGTATATAGATTTTTATTTTTTATAAAAGATTTACATCCGTTTCTCTTTCTCCGAGACTATAGATGGGCATTTTATGTGTATCTGGTTCAAATAGCAGATCAGCTGGGACTTCAGGGCTGCTGTTTCATTCTTAGTCCCGTTGCACAGGTAATAGAGTGAACATTTCATGTACTGTTTGCAAACGGCTAAAGCAATGTGAGAATGCATTACCTCTTTTACTTATGCTATATAGAACACAATTGCACGATAAGCTACACCCGATGGCCAACGTTTTCAAAAGTGGGCCTCTGACTTTGAGTGCTTTGGTTTTAGCAACTCCTCTTGGGACACATTGGTCCTGATTTTTGTCAGAAGAGCTAAGCGCACACTAGTCTAACTGAAGATCCGCTACTTCTACAAAGGTGTCTCAAGCTGGGTACCCAAAATCAGTGGGCATATGTATCTCAGCAACAGCGACTTTCCTATAATCTGTCATAGGAGGGGAACACAATTTATTCCTGAACCCTACAGACCTAGATTCAAACATTTATATAGCTCAGAATTGAAAATGGTGATATCTGGATATCTTCCTCCTGTCTGGCAGATCCAGTTACTTGATCACTCAGCCTGCATAGCTGGGTACAGCACTGGGCGTATGCGTAGGCTGCTGAGTCAGGAGTTTTCTTCCCGAGGCTACAGGTCCATTCAGCGGAGGCTACTGCATCCCAATGGCTGCTATAGCACTCTCTAGCCCTAGCTCATACGTGCTCTGCCTCCACCATTGCCCTCCCCTTATTTGCCCACTGCAGTGTAGGAACTCCCCTCCTATAACGCACCCTTGTGCAGTAGAGCCACATCTGCTTTCTTACATGCACGGAGGTGGGACTGGCTTCTACATCACAAAACCATCACCCCAGCGTTAGGCAGGGTTTCCGGATTCTGCTCCGGAAAGACCTCAGCACTGAAATAGTCAGAAGTGTTGCAAGGTAGAATTGAGTAGACTGGTCCCCACGGAGGAGGCAAAACTTAAAACAAAGAAGGAGGAAACTTGATTTCAAAGCAAAAATAAATAAATAAACCCAAACCTGAGTTCTACTGGTACTTCCTCTTTACTTTGCTAATGGCACGTCAAGCTGGATACAGAGCTGTGTATACTCAAAATGTTGCATTCTGTTTTGAAACTTCCCCCCCCCCACACCCAAAAAAAAAAGTCTAGCTGTTCCCATTTGTACAAAATACGCTTCCCAGATTAAAACTTCTGCTACTTCCCCTGGAGATAAAGTACAACACTAAAAGTGCCAGGAGTAGTTTTTCTCACTTAGCAGTTAATGTGTAGTCATTTCTGGCCTTTGGACATGTGCCATAATCCCTGATAAGACTTTTTTATATCTATATTTTTGAAAGGTGTCAAATGGGTCAAAAAAGTAGGTCAGGAGACAATTAAGCAATCTGTTTGATTCATTATTAAGTGTTGGTGCAGTGCTGATCATACTCTCCAAATCTAGTTAAGTAGATGTCGTCACAGTTGCTTCTTGGTTTTGGCTTTAAATCATAATCAAAGGAATAAACGAAGGGAGAGGAAATGGGAACAATACAGCAACCATTAGGATTTAGAGATGGGCTCATTCTGGACTGGAGTCCTTCTGATTCCTAGCCAAAATTATTCTGTAACACAGAGTGAACGCAGTCTTGCTATGTAAGGTTTCAGAGCCTTTAGTCACAATTTAAATTAAAATTAGGAAGCAAGAGCTTGAAAAGGAACAAACTAAGCCCTTAAACTCCTTTCTTGCATACCCACACTGATTAGCATACTCTAGGGATATGCCAGCTAATGCTTTACTGCAATCTATTCCTCATTTCTCTTCAACTTTGCTGCCTCAGTACCACAGAAACTCCCACTGGTGTTTATGGGATCGTGAAACACACAAACAGCACTAACTGTTCAGCCAGGTGCACAGTGCCAGTGATTCCAATGACTGGCAGCTTCTAGATTTCCCCTGCCTCGGAAACTCATAATTGCTTTGATTGCTTGTGCTTTCTAGTCCTGCTTTTCCTTCTTGGCCCAGTGGATCCTGTGCTACTGGATTTTTCCCTTTTTGTCCCAGAAAACAAAGCATCGGAGCAGTAACTAATTCTCTCATCTGATGCATAATGACTAGTAAAGCCACATCAAATTCAGCGGCATGGCCCATTGGATAGGACATCAGCTGTGGAATCAAAAAGCCCTCAATTCTATTCCCAGCTCCACTATTTATTGAAAGCTGTGTGATCCAGAAGCCCTTTGCAATGCATAGCACAAATAAATTTGTTGGACCAATAACGTTATGAACAAATTTACAAATCTTTTATTAAAGTTAATGTTAAAATTTTCTAATATACAGGTTAAGGAAAGAGTGTCTATACATCTGGGTATAATTCTTAAATTATCCAAAAGTACAAAGTTTGGTTTGAAAGTCATAAAACACATAATCGGCAATATCCCAAATTAAGGTTAATAAATTTAACGATACAGTTGAAAATACTAGCATCCACATATTTGGGTACATCACTCATAAAAGGTTATGCTAAGAGTAACTTGTGCAAAGCAAATATAGCAATGAATGTAGATTATCCCTCAGTAACTGAGAATTTAGGATAGATTGTCCCTCCAGAAATACAATCCATCAGAGGAGTATTTCAGTTACTTTCCTGACTTTGCTTCTTACATGATCCTGTGTGCCAGCAGATGGTGCTCTTTATGTTAACTATCTGCACCTATGACCATATATACACACACATTTGTATAGCTATCTTTTTCCATAATACCTTGACTGGCTATGTGGTCTAGGGGGGGAAAACACCATCACCTCTCTTATTTAAAAGGTCCCTAGCCAAATAGCCATCTTTCTTAAAATGCTTTACGATCTACTGTGCTAAGTAAGTCCTAGGTGTTATTACTACCTCTCTAACCAGGGCTGCCTATAGCTCATGACAATCATGAGAATATTTGCTAATTTTGAGTTGTTAATGATTAAATTTGTGCACCAATCTGCACTCAGTATTTTTTCTTATTCTATGAACAGACCTCTAGTGCACGGACCTCTAGTGATGAGCCCACATAAGGTGTGTCTACACTGCACATTAAAACCCATGTCTCGGAGCCTAGGTCTACAGACTCGGACTTGCGCTGCAGCGCTAAAAACAGCGGTGTGGACGTTGCGGGTTGGGCTCTGAAGCCTGGGGAGAGGAGAGCTGGAGCCTGAGCTGCAAATTGTACACAGCTATTTTAGCGCTATAGCCTGAACCCAGCAAGCCTGAGTCTGTCAACCCAGGGTCTGAAACTCCTGTAGATGTGCCTGTGGAGTCTAAGATGAGCCTGATGCTGGTACTAGAGTTGGTCCTTTAGCTCAAATGATAGAGGCAGGTGCTTTTTGATGCTGGGAATCCTGGGTTGTTAATATCAAGCGCTCTCAGAGCTTTGAGATCTCAGTGCTTCACAGAGGAGGTCCATCTCGACATCCCCATTTTACAGATGGGGAAAGTTGAGGTAAAGTGACTGGCCCAAAGTTGCCCAGTAAACCAGTGACAGAACCCTGCTCTCCTGAGTCCCACTCCAGAGCTCTGTCCACTAAGCCACGCTGCTTCCCTTCTATCCTGGCAGACAAACCAGGGGGGCAGGGGATGGTCACACAGTCTGGGGAGGGAGCAGAGGCGCAGAATAGTAACTTCAAATCCAGAACGTGGATGATAGAGCCTTTGTTTGTGCCCTAAGCAACACCTAATGGTGCTGGAAGGTTTCAACATCAGATTACACAAAGATGGCCCATAACACCATTGTAAGATGCAGAGTCAGCTGGTATAAACTGATGTAGCTTCCTTGACTTCTGTGCCAGTTTACACTAGCTGAGGATGTTCCAAGTTTTGAAATGTTCCTGGAGAATGCTATTGAATTTTTCTTAAGGGGAGAGCCATGAATTGTGATCAGTGCATTAGAAGCACCGTCCTTTTTATTATTTTATTTAAAAAAAAAACCAGTGGGTTTGTTTTGGAAGATTCTTCATACATTTTCTTAACTAGGGAAAATATTTTTTCCCCTCCTCTTGGTGCTTTGCTTTCCCGGCCTGCATCTGCCCAGGCTGTAGAGTTTCATGTCTTTTAATGATTCTCAATAATTTATTGAGAACTCAAAACATGTTTCAGAGTTATCTTCAAAGCTTACTGTAGTTCAAATGGTTTCTATAAATACACAGTACAAATGGTATTTTTCAAAGGTTTACTGTTCCCCAAATGATTGTAGTGGTGTATTGACTGACTGCCTATTTACTAGAGTGCTAGGAGCACAAGATGAGGGGGAAACCAGCATAGCAAGCAAGATCTCTTAAAATATATATAAAGTTTACAGAGTTCATCTAATCTGTGTGGTTTTGATATTTATAAACCAGACGTTGTTGTTAAGGTTAACAGCATTGTTCCAGCTCTTGAAATCGTGTAGCTATCAATTCACAAGGGCTTGATTGTGCCTTTGCCTTACCTGTATGAACAATACGGGCCTTTCGCTCAGGTCAGTAATACCTACCCACATCTTGGGTCTGACGCAGGGGGCTACCCCTGTCTTCCAGAACTCCCTGAAAGAGCATTTGGGCTTGGAGGGGACGAGGGGAGAAAAGGGCTAGGCAAGGCCTCTTGCCCATTCCTTGCCAGCCAGAGAAGCTGGGAGAAATAAATTGCACCTCCTGTCACCCACTGGTCAGTGTATGATACGGGCCCCATTCTGGGCCAAAACCACAGAGGACGTGACCATAGAACACATCTGGATTTTGTGCACTTTTTGGGGGGGGGGGGGGAGCTATGGACATTTTTTGATTTAAAAAATGCAAAACCTTCTGTTTTCATTAGAATTTCCCATGGACAACATTGAGGTTTTTGCAGGGGTGGGGGCAAAGTAGTTCTCTCACCATCACTTCCCCCTCTTTCCCCCCCCCCAAAAAAAAAAGCTGAGAAGCAGTGTGGATGGAAGACTTGTAACCAGCCCTAGGTAGGAATCTGTTACAGCCCCACCTTGGGAGCCTTGGCTATTTTACTCTAGCTGTAACAGCTCCGCTTTTAGCTCTGGGGGTCCTCTGTTCAGTCCCTAGTCTGTCAGCCAAGATGGCTCTCTCCAGCTACAATAACGTACTCCTTCCCACACGTGTGCACACACCCCTTAAATCAAGAGGGTTACAATTCCTCCCAAGGGCTACTCCAGGGTCGCCCAGAGGATTCAGGGGGCCTGGGGTCTTTGAATGCCGCTGAAGACGTGGCACTTCGGCGGTGGGTCCTGGAGCAGAAGGACCCCCCGCCACCGAATTACCACCGAAGACCTGGAGCGAAAGAAGCTCCAGGGGCCTGGGCCCCACGAGAGTTTTCCGGGGCCCCCGGAGTGAGTGAAGGACCCCGCTCCAGGGGCCCCAAAAAACTTTCGTGGGGGCCCCTACAGGGCCCGGGGCAAATTGCTCCACTTGTCCTCCCCCCCGCCGCCCCCCCCCCCCCGGGCGGCCCTGGGCTACTCTGATAAAAATACAGCTGCATGGCCTCATTTACTCTCACCTGAGCGGAAAAGCTCAATCTACCATTTGTGTGTTTGTATTACAACTGAAGCTAAAGGCCCAGGCACCATACAAACCTATAACAGAGAGACAGTCCTTGGCCTGAAGAGCTCAAAATCGAAGTGCAAGACGGTAGAAAACGAGGATAAAACAGATGGGGAGAGTACAAGGAAACAGATGATAGTGGTTGGCATGTAAAATAATTAGCCCAGCAAACCAGCTTAACCAAGAGTGAGATTTTTTTTTTTGTAGGTCTTGTATCAGAGGAGAGATTTAAGGAGGGATTTGAAGGAAGACAATGAGGCAGCTCTGCAGATAAAGGAATGGCCCAGAAGGATGGTGTGTGTTGGGGGGGGGGAAAATTAGAAACAGTTGATCAAGACTGGCATTGTATGCATATGAATGTGGGGTTGAGGGGGTGGTATGGAGGAGATAGACATCTTGATAAGTGAGGATAGGCGGGCATGGAACAACAGTGCAGGGTTTTTAAGGTGAAAAGTAATTTGTGTTTGTGATGGAGAATGGAAGGATGTAAAGAGAGGGGTGATATTTATAGCCCTCTCCAGTCTGACACTGGGGTGGTGCAAAAGACAATGGGATCTGGCCCCTAGTTTTTATCAAAGCTGCATGGACTTTGTACAAATGTTTGATTAGGTGAAAAGAGTTCACCAGACTTGAAGGAAAATTTGCTGTCAAACAATCTTTTTTGTGATAGTCATTTTTTTTCCTTAATAGCCCAGTAAAACTGTTCTTTATGGAAGACTGTGAAATACTAAAGGCTGCCTTGATGGCAGAGAATATTACCCATTAAGGGCAGCAGATTGTTCTGTGCTATTCAGAAAGCTGATTAAATTAAAATGCCGTCTTTCTTCAAAGAAATGAATATTGTTACATAAAATTGGAACGCCTATCTTTTGACAGAAAACAGAAGGCATAATTTTTACTAATCTCTTTCATCATACTTTTATCATGCATTAGATTATATTAAGTCATATAGATATATGCATATACAGATGCGTATATATGGGCCTGATTTCCTGTTGCTCTGCAACTTGTGTAATCATTAAGACCAGTGCCAAGTGGTTAAAATACTACTAGATCAGAACAACAGGAATTCCAATCCACTTTTTACAGCTATAAATTACTGAATAAAGTACATGGTAATGAAGAATCAGGCCCAGTATATTTATTTGCATAGATAGATATATAATGTGTATGTATAATATATAGCTTAATAAAGCAAATATATTTTTGAGATGATACAATTAAGTAATAATAAATAACACAAACACTTTATTTTCCAGGGTACTTTAGTCTTGTAAAATTTGAAATCGTAATAACAATGTAATATAATTGCTTTACACTTCTAACTGAAGATATCCAAGCACTTTTCAAAGAGGGATGAATTCAGACTTTCTGGGAGGTGACTATCAAAACACCTAAGTAATTGGTAAAGCTGGGAATATAGTTTGGAAGTCTTGATTCCCAATATCCCACTCAACTCCGATCACTGGATGATCCTTTTAATGTTGTTGTGTTAGAATGACTCATCTTTGGTTCAGAAAATCTAACCTGGAGACAGGGGCGGCTCTAGGTTTTTGGCCGCCCCAAGCAGTCATGCCCGGGAGGCGCCCCCGAGCCGCGGGAGCAGCGGACCTCCCGTGGGCATGACTGCAGAGGGTCCACTGGTCGCGCGGCTCGGCTGGACCTCCCGCAGCTGCGGGCGGTTCGCAGGTCCGGCGGCTCCGGTTGAGCTGCCGCAGGCATGCCTGCGGGAGGTCCAGCCGAGCCGCGGGACCAGCGAACCGTCCGCAGTCATGCCTGCGGCAGGTCCGCTGCTCCCGGGGCTCCGGTGGACCTCCCGCAGGCATGACTGCGGCAGGTCCGCCGGCCCAGCCTGCCGCCCCCCCGGGAAAGGGCCGCCCCAGGCAGGTGCTTGCCCCGCTGGGCTCTGGAGCCGGCCCTGCCTGGAGAGCTCTTGAAAAGTTTCTGAATTTCAAATTTTTTATGAAATGTCAAAAGCTCCAAAAAAGGGGAAAAATTAAGAATTATGGACTAAATTTTCAACTCTGGTCAGTATTAATTCTGAAATGTTCAAATTAAAAAAATGGAGAATACTTTGATTCTTCTCCCCTCTATTTTTGACCTGCTCTACTAACCCAGCTGTTGAAATACTGTGATCCTTTTTCCTGCTAGCAAAATGCAATAGTGTATATTTAGTATTATATCAGTGCTTAGGCCACAATTCAGTAGGACATTTAGACCCAGATTTATGTATGAGCTTAAGTTTACACACTGAAGTAGAATCTTTATGGGACAGGGATCTTCAACATTTGTTTGGCTTTACGACCAGAGAGGAAGGATATTCCAGTGATTAGAGTACTAGCCTAGGACTTGGGTGACAAATAGAAAGTTGTAGGACTTAGTCCTTTTGAAGTACTCTAGGGCATTTGCTCTATGGCTTTTGAGAACAAATGCCCTTGAACAGACATTTCCTAAAGTATTCAGTGGTGGTGGTGTAACCATGTTGGTTCTGGGATACTGGAGAGACAAGGTGGGTGAGGTAAGCTCCCTCACCAACAGAAGTTGGTCCAATAAAAATTATTACCTTCCCCGCCTTCTTTCTCTAATTTCCTAATGTACTGAATCCAGCCTTTTTTGGTAGTAGATAATAAAATAATAGTGACAGGTCTCAAGCAGATGAGTTATTAAATTTTAGCATGCAACTAATCATAGAATATCAGGGTTGGAAGGGACCTCAGGAAATCATCTAGTTCAACCCCCTGCTCAAAGCAGGACTAATCCCCAACTAAATCATCCCAGCCCAGGCTTTGTCAAGCCTGACCGTAAAAACATTTAAGGATGGAGATTCCACCACCTCCCTAGGTAACCCATTCCAGTGCTTCACCACCCTCTTAGTGAAAAAGTTTTTTCCCCAATATCCAACCTAAACCTCCTCCATAGCAACTTGAGACCATTACTCCTTGTTCTGTCAATAAAAATGTATGTTTTTAACTGAGTTCCTTGCATGAGAGGAGCTTGAGTTTGTACCCTGAATGGATATAAAGGATAGAATGTAAGAGCATTTTATCCTTTAAGTACTAGCCAGGGGAAAATGGTATCCACTATGAAAGCACAAGCCACCTGCATCCTTATTGCACACCAGCCCACGAGCACTCCCATCCCTTCCAGCACATGCAGTATAAGAGCGAGGCAAGAGGTCATTCAAAAATGATAACTAAGGAAGTCCGCCACTGGCCAAGATGCTACCACTGGGAAAATGCATTTCAGACCTTGGCATCTGGGCCCTTTAGCTGCTTAGTACACCCTGTGTGTGATCACAGCAGGCATTGGAAGTATAGCGAGGAATAACTCTCAGGGCAGAGAAGACAAATCTATAATTTTTATGGGCTGTCACAGTGCATTTCCTTCAGACTCAGCATTCTCCCTTCCTCCGCAGGCCCTCAAGCCATGCTACTCATGGCTTCCTCCTGCCAGCCAATGATGTATTGCAGGCAGGTGGGCACAGGAGGGAACCTGGTTTCAGAAACGGGTAATAAGGAGAAAGTCTGTTTACTAGACAGATGAGGGGAGTGAGAAAAATCTGTCTAGCAGACAGTGATAGAACTTCCAGGGTAGGGGCAGGAGGGGAAACTGATTAATAAAATTAACCCTTCACTTTGTGACCCAAAAAATCTGCTTTCTGAGTACATTAGAGCATATTATAGACTCAATTCATGTAGGGTCTGTGCTGAATTCCTATGGAGCCCCTGAGCAAGATTAAAGCTATCTCCACCCAGCAGGAAACTCCCTGACTACAACAAATCCCTCAGCGAGGCAGCGTGTCAGAAGGATGCAGGGAAAGGCCGTTTACATGTTGTGCCACTGTGGGTAAATCTGACCCTGTCTCTCAAACTGTGCCTTCAAGCAAACAAATAGCTAGGGCTTTGTTTGTGAAACCCAAAGACGTATAGACTCCCACCTGGTTGTGTTACAGACTGGAAACCCAGCCTAGCATCGCTTAAATATTTCTTGAGATTGACCATTCTTTCAAGCAAACCTTGATTCACTTTTGAGCAAAGCTGGGTTGAGCACAGAGGTTCCAGTTGAATTTGATTTCAAGTCAGCCTGAAACTCCCGGTGAAACACAAAGGGATTGAACACCTGTGCATCGGTCCCAAAGGAGCGGCGGCTGTGTGGGTGACGAAAGACGAGAAATTGATTTCTATCTTCCTGGATAGCGGCACAGAGAATAATAGGGCATATTGATTCTAACTTGATTTGCATAGACAGGTGACATTCTTGTGGATGGTGTGGTAGTTGGATCAGCATATTATAACGCTCTTAAGGGGTATCCAACTAGCAACTCCACTTATAGAAAACTGAGTTCATGCAAATTTCCCTTCATGGCTTCTGATGATCTGGAATGAGCATCTTTTCCATATAGGGCTGGTGCTATTCCTCAGGAGACCGGTGATAGATACAAACTGCTTAGACTGAATGTAGTTTGAATCTGGCTTCTCCGACAATTGTGTTAGGAAGCTATAGAGCCATGTTCTGTTACACCCCTGACTTGGAATTATCCTGGATTTACACTAGTGTATTTGCAAGCAGAGTTTGATTTGGCTTTGGGTTTTTATTTGGGTATTTATTTAAATGAGACCAATATGTGCCATCATGATGGTAGTTTTAATTATTTGGATACCTTTCCTCTGGGAACTGACCTGAGGCTATCAAATTCATCTCACATAGTCTACCAAATGAGCACTGGGTGGTATCCTCTTATAGTCAAGTGATGAGACACACTGGATTTTAAAATACTCTCTCTCCCATTATGCAACTTTCTGAGCCATCCAGTTCCTGTCTATTTTTAATCAGAATGTCTCTTTATTAGAGACCAAATTTCTGCCCAATGCAAAATAGAATAACAAAGTGAAAAGCCTCTGGAAAAAACTTTGTTGCCCTTGTTTAAAAAAACCCATGAGAATCCAATAGTAATTCCTGATGCTGAGTGGAATGTGAAATGAAGACAATGGCACTTTAATTTCAGAGGTGGAGGGGTGGGGAAAGGAGTTAGAAGCTAGTAATTTCTTGATAAACAAAATTGGATCTCTTGTCACCAGCAGCTCTGTAAACTATTTTTGATGCAGGCAATCTATATGTTAAATATCTTAGCCTCACTTTTTGGAATAAAATGAATGGCGTATCAGGGTGTTTGTTTGCTCTTTTTGCTATGACTAATCTGTGAAGTTTTGCTTGTTTGTCTATGATTTATTCAACGCTTTCCTGATGTCTAGCATTAGATCACTCAGTCCTTGCATTGAATTAGTAAATATTTCTGCCTGCATTCAACTTGATAGCCTTTAATGTGCATGGAGACAAAAATGCTACTCAGTCAAATGACGTGCCATGGCACTGTGGACAAACCGTCTCTGCTCCCTGGGTAAGGTGTTTGGTTTTGGTAATGTTGATGGAATATATTTCAGTTTATCAAATGAACCGTGAAAAAAGAGGCTGTTCTCTCAGATGAGAAACAGGGCTACCGCTGTCCTCTGACATTGAGGTAAAATGAAACTTGGTGTCCTCTGAGGCCTGTAGATTCTCATCCGAGTTTTCAGGCTGTCGGTTTAGTCAATTTCAAGGACTGCACGTGGGCATTGTGGCTCAGAAAACAGCCGCACAAATGGGGATCAGAACCTGGGCTGTGCACAGAAGAGGTTTATATTAGTTTGGGTATTTAGAGTTCAAGATTGTAATGCAAATAAATGGGGGGGTGGCAAAAGCTGTGATTTCACTTGTTCTCCTTCCCACCCCCCGCTTATACAATATGAGATTTGTCTCTCTGAAATGGAACCTACTAAAAATGTCCATCAGTGGCCTGAACTGAAATCTGTGCTTCCAATCCTGCAAGCTACTTTGTGTGAGTGGACCCCTGTGCCCAGACACGCTGAAGTCAATGAGTCTGTGTGGATATTGGGTTCTGCCCGGGCAGAACCAATTGCATTGTCAAGGCCTGTATGATGGTACTTAGCCAGCCAAGATCCTACCCAGTGTCCAAAAACTTTCCCCAATTCTCAAAGCTCCATGGTGGGATCCTTTGCTTTGTTCTGGACCCTACATGGGTGTAAAAGAGAGGCAAAAATTGACCCACAGTTGTTGTAGATTATGGGGCAAAATGTGATCAGACTTCCCCAGATATCTGTGAACCCATACATTCCACCCTTCTAAGTATTAGCTTTGACATGATTCTAAAAATGTCTAACATAATTAGTGCAAGATGAATGTATCTATAGCCTCCAGATTTGTTGAACCTTATAAATAGCTTCAGTTAATGGAGAGCAAAAGGAGTGATCCGTAAATTTGGTTTTATGAAGTTTTCACTTATTTGCCATTATTAATTACGTTGGAAGATTGGTAATGGTAAGTGTCCATTAGTGCATTAGCTCAGTGGTGATATACTGTGCTAAAAGGGAGTCAGATGAAGAGGAAAAAAGAAAACCCTATCCATTCATAAATACAGCTCTTTGCAGTTTGTTGAATAGTGACCTGAATAATAGCCAGATCGGCAAGGGCAGAATGGATAATGGAGTTCAGTCTCCAGGGGGAGAGATTCATAAAACCTGTATTCCATTTCACCCAGAAAAGTATTTACACTGTCACACATTCCCTCTCTAGCTGGCCAGAAGAACAGAGCCAGGAAATTACACACAGCAGGACTGGGATTGCACAATATCTCTTTAATTTTTTGGGACTGTCCCAATCAATGTGTCATGCAGCAAGAAATCGCAAAGGGTGGCATTTTAATCAGCTGTGCAATAGACAATCAGCCCATGCCAATGGGCCTAATTAAATAGTGAAAACCCCGCCATTTAGCGAATCACTCTGACACAGAAGTTAAGGGCTTGATTGAAAATTCACTGAAGTCAAGGGAAGATTTCTTATTGACATCAAAGGGCTTTGCATCCGGCCTAGATACTTCTGTGAAAAAAGTTGACCCCCAGTCTGTGTTTCATTTGCCCGATCAATTGATTGGATTTGTCTGACTTGTGACAGTTGGAAGAGGTGTGTTTTTTTTTTTTAAGCTATTTTTATTTTTTAACTGAGGGGGGGTGGAATGACCTTGAGTTAGTGAATCCCCTTTCACTTTTTGGAGGCTTGGGTCCAAATTTTGGTTTAGGGTTTGATTCTGAGCTGCTGAAGTTAATGGGAACTTTGCCTTCAGACCCCTAGCTCCATTGGTGGCCAGCTGTTCCTAGCTGTGCACCCCACTAAAGCACAAAGGGGGAGAACTGACCTAATCCCACAGTGCTGACTGCCAGTGCTTGGGGAAGGCAGGTGTAGTGTTGGAGAAGCACCGACTTTGGCAAATAAATAACCCTGATTTTACTTTGAGTGGTGGGGAGGTGGAGGGTAGCTTTAATTTTGGATGTTTCAATTAATCTTTGAATTAAAAAAAGTCACAGCTGAATAAATTATGTAAATGAAAAGGGTATAAAATCTATTAAAATGTGCAGTTGCATCTCCCACTAAATGTTCTCTCTTGAATCACAAATACGTGATCCAGCTCATAGGTTATTTATTTATTTTTTAACACTATTTCACAGCTGGATTATCTGTTACCAATTTATGGAAGAATTTTTACTCCTCCCAGCCTAATTAGTTTCCAAAAAATCCTCTCTTCCAATTTCCCAGACATCTTAGGTTTATTTACATGCCCCAGGAAGAGCTATTTACTGTTCTAGGTAATTTGATGAACATTCATTTGGTTTGAATTAATATGCAGAGTTGTTGTGAGCGCTAGCAATTTGCTGGTAATTGGAACATTGACTTACCCTGAAAAAACAGCCTTCCAAGTTAGTTTTCACATGTCACATTATGCAGGAAGAGAACCAAATTTCCTTGTTTACTTGCTAGCAAGGGAACATGTTGTGCATGAACTATTAGAAAAGCGAGTCCCCTTTGCTAACTATTGCTTGCAAAAATCACTCCATTGTCATAATCTGACAATTTCCTCCATTTCCGAGGCAGGTGGGGAAAACACGCGAGTGACTGTTACAATGGCAATTATCCCCTTTTTTGTAAATAGTCAGTGGTAGCTGCGGAGTCCCCAGAGGTCTTGAGAATGACAGTGAAAAATGGCAGGGGGAGGCAAGGTTCTGCAATTTTCCATTTTCTGGGTGGCTCCTCTTTCGAGGAATGTCTAATGGAATATAATAAAGGATTTCCTAATTATTGCATCTAATTGCAAAGAAGAGGAAATCACTCTAGTATTTGGTGGTTAGCTTTGTCTCCTCTTTAACCAGTGCTACCTATCCCACCCTCATTCTCCACCCCACACCATGAAAACTGCCCAGCCAGACTCACTACCATCCTCATTCCAGCAATATGCAACCACACTTTCTTCAGTCAGCTACTGTGGCTTGTAGCCAGGTAAAGTGCCTTGTCCCCCTTATGCAAATTCTTCTGTGTCTGAGAAATGGGATCCCAGGAGTGCAGGGGTTGTTTGGGTGCGTCCCTGGGGATGGGGCCTTAGAATCAGTCTCAGGTCCATGGGTTCTGACTTTTGATGATCCTGTTCCAGTGATTATGGAAGGGAGATGTGGGCACAGGCCATCATATACATTAGAGCAGCCTCAGGGCTGCTCTAACTTGTGCTTGCCTGCTCATGACCCCTGTGGGTCATGGGAAGCAGAAAATAGTCATAGTGTGGTGCACCCCAATCCAACTCCAATAGAAGGGGCTGGAGTTGAGATCTTACATAAATTCTGCTCCATTTGGGGGAGACCCTCTGTGGAGAAGGGTATGCTCTGGGAGCCATTTCACACTCTTTAAGACCCCTTTACATTGCCAGAGTGGCTAAAAGGGCCTTAAAATATTGTGGGGCCTATTCTCAGACCATTAGCTGACATTTTTTTTTTAAAAAATCTAAACTATATATGTGTTTGAGGCACTTACCATGGACTAATTATCACTGAATAACTGGACAGACTTTTGTTTCTTGCTTTCTTGCAGGATACAATTTAAATGTCCATAAGGTCAGCCTTTAATGAATCAGGTTATACTGCATTAACATGGTGTTTGATAGTTAACTCTATCAGTTTCATCAGCAGACCATGGGCAAACACTGTTTGTAATATATACCTACCTTTCGAGCTAATGGAAACTGATGTATAGAAAATGAATTCCATTTTTCTCTCCTGGTGTGGTCTGATCACTTTCTGGATTTCATTTCACTTTCAAGGGTTACTTAAGATGCTAACATTTCACCAAGGATTTTCCAGATAACGAAAGCAACTTTGTTAGGGACCGCAGTACCAGGGGAAAACAGTGAGTTGCATTTGTTTGACAGAATATTGAGTCTCCATTGGGAACACTCTAAATATATGCAATCATTAGGAAAGGTTCACTGCCTTTCTCAATGCAGTGGGGTTTTTTTGCAGTCTTCTGTCTCCTTATGTGACCTCCTACCAAGGCATGAAATGAGTTATAATTATAAGTTAAGGCAAACTGTTCTGAGCTAATTTAAAATAGTTGGATATCCTTTGCTGCTGATACAGAATGCTGCATGCATGTTCATCATTTCACCTTTGTGCCCTATAATTGTTGTCATGAAAGGAGTCACACACAAGATGGCACTGTTACACATGGTCTTGAAAGTTCTTAGCATGAAAATGGTGTACAGTCTTTGAAGTGCTGTGTTTTGTTGTTAGTTTCTGTGACATAATAGCTCTGGTGGCACTCTAGCAAGCAGCATGAGGTTTTGCGCTCTACTTGAATTTTCCTAACTGGAGTCAATTCTTTGGGCAAAGTTGCTTCCTGGGAATTGGGCATTGGTACTGGGCTGAAATTTCTAAGAGGGGACGGTCTGTGTGCTGTTCGACCACTTCTGTTCAAGGACTGGTGCATGTAGTTTAACACAAGTTACAGTAAGAAAATATATAGACTCCAGGTCACTGATTACTCTTCCAACAGGAAACCAACCTGCAAGCCCCTGACATATGCTTCTGCTTGGTAGGGGAGCAATACTGGTTTGCTCCCGCAAAGTCCATCCAACATGTGTTAGTTTTCACACCGATACATTACCGGGTACCAACAGAGCTTCCCCTCCTTTCACCCCAGACTGAATGAAGTCAAGGTCGCTAGACCACTGTAGAACCAGTGCAAGAAGAGATTCAAATCTGAGGAAGCTAAACACATCATTTGCCTGTGACAGACCACTGGTTCTAAGCTTGGATCTGGCTGAGAAAACTCTTGGCTTTAGTGAGACTCCACACAGGGTCCTCTCATGAGCATCCTATTGCAGGGCCAGGGCCGTTATGTTGGCCTAACTTTGCTCCCATTGACTTCAATGGCCAATGCTGTGCATTTCTGAAAATCCCACCACAAAATGGAGGATTAGGTTCTGAACCATATTTTAAAATGCCTTTAGGCTTCAGCTACATTTTACACTCTCCAAATAATTATAAGTCAAATATTTGTTGTCTAATCCTTGATAGTTCATTTTATTGTAAATTACCCTATTAAATGTGCTTTATTAATAGCACATCAACTGTAAGATGAATTATTAATAAAACAACAAATACAAGGCTATGAATTACATTAACATCTACTATCAAACACTGCTCAATGATTCAGCAATGATTGTATAAGGTGTCAAATATTTGATGTCCTACTTATTAAATAACTCAATGTTGCGGGCAGGGAGTGTTTTTTAAGGCCACTTTATGCATATTCATAGGATTTTCCTCACAAACCCCTCCTGGAGTTAGGGGCACATTATTGCCACAATTTTCAAGATGAGGAACTGAAACATTTAAGGGACAGATCTTTAAAAGTACTTAGGTGTAGTTCTGCTCAGGCTGGCAAATGTCTAACCCTGACGGGCTACAGTCCAGATAAGCATCTCCCTCCCTCTGCCTTGAGTGAGGCGCCTAAGGCAGGTTAGATCATGTCCTTGCAGGCAAAATGTACCTCTCTCTTCCCCTGCTTCCTGCACTGCTCATCCTCAATACTTCCCTCAGGTTTCCCCTATGTTTTCATGCCCCCATCTGTGTTCTCTGCAGTTGCTTGGCTGCCCCTCCACCAGTTGGTGGCCTGCCTCTGGATGCGGGGGCTGGGTGACGGGTATTAGCTGTGCTGTGAGCACATTTATCAGAGCACTCTGCTGGTGAGATAAGTATGAAAATCCTGCTTTGGCTTGACCTAGGGCTCTGAGCTGCACATTAGGGCTTAGGTGGCTTTGCAAATGCCAACTGGCAGAAACTTAGTTGTCTAGGGGGTTGGCAGCAGCTGAGGAGTGGCTTGGAAAATGTCAGTGGTACTTAGGTCTGGGTCTAAGTGACTCCCCAGGGTCACACAAGGAATCTGTGGTAGAGCCAAGATTTGAAGCCAGATCTTTTGCATCACAGTCCAATGCCCAAACTGCAAGCCATCCTTCCTGTCTCTCCTGCATTTATTGTGTTTGGAATTTGGGCACCAATTTTGGACTGATGGGAACAGGGGAGACATAGTTATTTATTGGCAGGGCTTACAACTTATTTTATGGTATAATACTGGTATTTTACCAGTGGAAAAACTGATTTTTAACTGAGTAGAGGGACAGAGCCTGTGTATAGAGGGAAGGGATAGAAAAAAAGCAGTCTCATGGCTACAAGTTACTCGGTTTTTCCTCCAAGCTTTCCCTTTAATTCGTTTACTGTAGAACTGGAAGTGTATGTGGTTACGAGTATTTTTGGTGTGTTATTTTTACAGGTCATAAGCATATGTTTACAACAAAAAATTGCATAAACACCATGAAAATAAACAAATGTGGCTTGCAGTGTTAGCACAAAAATTAACATATGCAAAATTAAGTACTTCCAAAGTATTTGATTTCATTAGGGAATTTAGTGCTCATGAAAGCTGGCAGCCTGACAGCCTTGGGAGCTGAAATCTTCTAGCCATTGGAGAAGAACAGCACAGGCAATACCATTGCACAGATTCCCTCGCCTGCCCTTTTTCTGTTTTTGAAATGACTTTTTTTTGTTAAATTCCTTTAGTTTCACTCAATTGCTAGAATATGGTGGTAAATCTTCACAATCGAAACTAAACATTTGAATGTTGTCCGAACGAAAGGTTTCATTTGACTGACGTTGTTTTCTCTCCCCCCCCCCCTCAACTTTTCAATTCATGGAAAAGGTTTGGTTATGGTCTGCTTTGAAACTATTTCTTAACTGCTAACCAATGAAAAAAATCCATTCCTTGCCCAGCTCTTGTCAAATGCCCCTGAGGATTACAATGGTGCACTGTGGGATAGGTCCCGGAGGCCAATACCATCGAATTGCAGCCCCACTAACCCTAATTCAAAATGGCAATCCGATTTCAGCGCTACTCCCCTCGTCGGGGAGGAGTACACATATCGATATTACGAGCCCTTTATATTGAAATAAAGGGCTTCGTTGTGTGGACGGGTGCAGCGTTAATTCGGTTTAACGCTGCTAAATTCGAAATAAACTCGTAGTGTAGACCTGGCCTTAGCTTTACAACTGGGGACATGGAGACCCAGAGGAGAATGGACTTGCTGATGGTCACACAACAGCCAGTGGCCGAGCTGGGGTGAGAGTCCATGCTTTCTTGATTCATGGTCCTGTCCTTATTGCTACGAAACTCTGCGGTCGTAAAGGTTCGTTAATACTGTATTTCACTGAGTGTGTTAAATGAGACCCCTTATTTACAAAAACCTTCCTGATGGAACATTCACGTGAACTGGGAGGAGGGATGCAGAGAAAGCAGCGTGTGTGTTCCTGGTAATGTAAAGGGACATACTTATTTGTATTACACTGCTGAGCTCCATTATGGCCTGTGTTCACCTTGTTCACAGGGCAAATGCTTTGTTCATTTGAAGCCAGCTACCAATCAGAACCTATCAGTATATCAGTATTTCACGTTTTATGCCTGAAAGGAACCAAGCTACTGCTGAATCCTAAAGATGCAGCGCTAAGAGCACTATTGACTCAAGAAGAGCAAACAGAATGAGTCAATATGGGCCAGCGTTTCAGACATCAGTTCTTAAACTGCATCTGCATTACTGTGCATGCAGTTGTTTGCAGCTATTTGCCTGAACACAGATGGGATCTGCTCGCAAAGAGTTGTACGCACGGAAACGCTGGTGTGGTGGAGTACGGCTGAAAAGCTGGCGCACTGTTTCTCTCAAAAGGAATGAATGGAAGCTGTCACAAGGAGTCTGGCCCCTATGCCAGAGCAGGGGCTCCTGTTTGGTCACTTCAGAGGGTGTGGGAGCAGCACCTGGGGGCTGAAAAAGGTCAGGGAGGGTGAGTGAGTCAGGAGAGTGGGAGAGCTCTCTCCAAAGTTGTAGAGAGCAGAAAGCTTTCTGCGGGGCCTCCCTGGGAAGAGTGAGGAATTGGCTAGGAGACTGTTTGGGACCTGGGGGAAGGCTGAAGGCAGGAGACCAGCAAGAGGGTTTGCTCCCTGCTGTCCCCAAGCCAGAGAGCCAGGGCTGATAGCAGGAGGAGAAACTGAGGGAGACGCTTGCCTGTCTCTGTCTGGAGAGCCAGAGCCAAGGACCAGAAAGGGGCTTACCTGCTGACTTCTCCATGCTGACAGGGAAACAGTGAGAGGGACAAGGACAGGAGGACTGAGGGATGCTCCCTTGGTGAAGATGCTCTCCCAACAGAGAGGCTGTGGAGGTCCCCAGCTGGAAGGACGGGGCTGGCTGTTCTGGTGGAAGAACAAAGAGGACTGATGCCGGGGCTATGCTGGAGTGTGACGAGGGATGTTAGGGCTGTATGTTGCATGTACTGTTTGATCTACGCTGGAGAACTCTGGACTACGGTTGTGGACTTCTGTGATGATTTTTGGGCACATCAGTTTTGTAATAGACTCATAGACTTCAAGGTCAGAAGGGACCATTATGATCATCTAGTCTGACCTCCTGCACAACGCAGGCCACAGAATCTCACCCACCCACTCCTGTAACAAACCCCTAACCTATGTCTGAGTTATTGAAGTCCTCAAATCGTGGTTTGAAGACCTCAAGGTGCAGAGAATCCTCCAGCAAGTGACCCGTGCCCCATGCTGCAGAGGAAGGCGAAAAACCTCCAGGGTCTCTGCCAATCTGCCCTGGAGGGAAATTCCTTCCCAACCCCAAATATGGCGATCAGCTAAACCCTGAGCATGTGGGCAAGACTCACCAGCCAGATACCCAGGAAAGAATTCTCTGTAGTAACTCAGATCCCACCCCATCTAACATCCCATCACAGACCACTTACCTGCTGATAAATTAAACTAACCCCGGAAGGACTAATTGCACTAAAAAAGATTTTGGACTGTTCTGGAGGACTCTGAAAGGAGAAACTGAGGCAGACATGCCTTTCATGTTGTGGTGGGCTGCAGAGGGACGCTCCAAGTGGGGTGCCCTATCACAAGGCCTTATTCTCACAGTGAGATTTATTGCCAGTGCAATTTATACCCACTTCAAGACCCCTTTACATTTCCAGAGCAGTGTAAATGAGAATCTGGCCCTGGGAGTTTTAGCTATCCAGATATGTCCCCTCTCTGGTTCTTTGGAGGACAACAAAGATACTGTAGGAGAACAAAGCAGCATTGAAAGACAACAGCAATATACTGATATGCTGCAGTCCAGAGGAACACTTGAGCACATTAACATTGTCTGGAAATAGTCCCCATGACTTCAAATGTTTTGCTGGATCAGGGTTATGTTGCATTACCTGGTTTTACACTTTGGTTTTCAAAGAGTGACTCTCACCCTTTTTCACAGGGCCAGCACAAAGCTTAGTGCCCCCCATCCCTCTTACACCCTACATTGAATTCCCTATCCCCAAAGCATTAGGTCCAGATCTGGGGTTTTGGTTTGGCCCATTATGAAATCCAGAATGTGGCACCTTTCACTAACAGTAGCTGAACTGGGCAAGAACTGGATTTTTTTCCATTTCATGGGCAATTCCATGATTTTTAAATGTGTCCTCATTCCGAAACACACACCTACTAAATTTCCTGCAAAATGGGATTCCAAAATGTTCCGTTAGATGATATTTTGTTTTGAAAACCCCTCAAACTCCACATGATTGGGTGTTTTTAAAGTGTTTTGATGAGAAAATTCTTACTGGCTCCTAATAATACTGTGCCATAGGGAAAAATAATGGAACAAGAGAAGGCTCCATGTGATGAAAACAGGACATAAACATAGTAGGCAGCTTGATAGAACTCTTGGAATGTGAGCATTGAGGGGAGGAAAACTAGTTTTGGGTTTCTTTTGCAGCTTCTCTTTTTTGTATGAAGACTGTTTGAACGGCAGGAATCCTATAAATCACTGACAGATCCTCTTCTCAGAGCAAGTAATTAGCAAAGGCACAAGGTGCTAATTTGAAAATGACATGAATTCAAGACTGTATTAGGCAGGTAACTTGTCTCTGTTGAAATGTCAGTTAGACTCTTTATCTTACACTGGGTCTAGCTTTGAGTGCATTTTGACAAAGTGTTTGTTTTTATTTACCAGGAGAGGGACTCATTCAGATTAAATGTACTATTGAATATGTAATATGCTAAACAGTTATTTAGAAATGATTGTTTAATTATGACATACAAATAATCCTTAATCTTCCATTAAACTTTAAATGCAAAGACTTTTTTTTACAAAAATAAGTGAAATGCATGAATGCTGGGCATCATTCTACATTCATTTACACCAGTCTTGCACTAATATAACTCCACTGGTCCTGATTCACTTCTGTATTACTCCATTCATTGTGCTGGCATGAAACTGGAGTTATACCAGGATAAAATGGCTTTAGCAAAATGACCTAAATTGGTGTAAATTGGGAGTAACTAATAGGAGAATCAAGACTAGTATATGCAAAATAGATTACATTATGATCTCTGTTACATGAGTGTAAATACAAAACTCCACTAGCTTCAATAGACTTACTCCAGATTTAGGGACAAAGTGCTATCAAAGTCTGTGGAAGCTTTTCTAAGTGCACAATAGCAGCAGAAAGTGGTTCATTTTCTTAAATTGTTCTGAGTCTTTAGAATATTGGTCCTGTCCTGTGTAACAAAAGTGTAAAATGAAATACAATGCACAGGACACATGGCTGCAAAAATAGTTTACTAGTGGTGGCGAAGAGTTCTGACCCTGCAATGACCTCTGTGCAGGCATCTTCTCTCTTGGAAATCACTGTAGGGTCAACACTGGAGTCTTTGAGTTTTGGTTCTGTTCAGATAAGTATAATTTAGTTTGGGTGTGTATCCGGTGTTCTCTTTTTGCCATAGAAAGTGTTACCTTGAGAGATTTTTTTCCCCTTAAGACTCTGGCCATATTTTGCTCCAGCATCAAACTAAAGTAACTCCACTGAGTTACTTCTAATTTTAATTTTATTTACATTCTGGTAGCACCTATGGGGCAGAATCAGAATTGGGGTCCCATTGTATTAAGCGCTGTACATACAGTCCTTTCCCCCAAAGAGCTTGCACTCCAAGTACACCATTGTATGTGAGGGCAGAATTTGACCCATAGGTCCAAAAAAAAAAAAAAAAAGGCTGATCCACTATATTCTTAATTTGGGATTCTGCTATATTAAAATGGTAACTGGAGGCTTGCTCAAAAGCCCACTGAAGTCAGTGGAAATCTTTCCATGAGTATCAAAGGGCTTTGGATCACACCGTAGCTGACTCTGTTCCCTATGCAGGTGATTTCTGAGAGCTTGCAGTACAAGCTCCTCTGTTCACTTGAGGACAAATCCTCGATGGCTGTGAAAAGCCCTGGCCACAATAGGAAGCTGAGGGGGAGCAGGGTTCCAGCTACGGAGCTCAGGAGCTCTTTGACCACAATTTCACAGGGTTTGATGTTGAAACAAATGTAAGTTCCAGTGATCTGAACAGCAGTATAATAATTATCCTCCAGCAATATGCCCTTGCATGTACGTGGCAGAGCGCGCACCGTCTGAGCGGTTGCTTCTGCAATGCGTTCTTCCTCTGAAGCCTCCCTCCTTTAATACCAAACTTGGCTACTCCAAATCCCCCAGAGAAAGGAGTAGAACTGTATGCAGTGCTGCAGAGTAGGATGTACATGGAATGGTTAAATTTGGTTGCTGAAGGAATGACTCCACCTTGCAGAAGCAGCAGAAGTTTGCACATGTACATCATAATAATATAATATATGAGAATTTTCCATGTGTCGGGTGCATGTGGTTTTTTGTTTGTTTGTTTGTTTTGGTGCATCTATAAGAGGCCGGCCAGTGCATCAGTACCTGGTAACACCAACCCTTCTTGAAGCTGGAGTAGTCCACAACTGGCTCACACTGAAGTAAGGGAGTTAACTTTATCACTTGAGACCTATGGTTAGAATAATGTTGGTCTTTCTCATACACGTTGTTATCACTGAAAATGACTGATGAGTCATAGGTGCTCTTGCAGACCCAACACATGCCAAGCAACACATTTTCACTTTTGTCAATATGACGCATGAAGAGCTGCTAATAAAGTACCTCGGAGAGTTTAGAAAAGGAGAAGCAATCGTTTGTGTTAGCTTATTTCTCCTTCCCCTCTCAAAAGACCTTAACACTGAGCAGAGGCTCTAATTATTAGCAAGCAAGGAATTAACTCCCTGCTTAGATCTCACAAAGGTGGGCAGGGCGCAGTGACAAATTGAGGACAAGGACTGGAAATCCCACACAGCACTCGATAGGAACCCAGGAAACTATAAAAGAGCTAGATATATTTTTTCACTGCAATGTTTTTTCTTATGAAAATTCTTTTGGATTCAATGAAAATGTTTTTGTCACAATCTCACAAAACAATAAAAACCAAAATGTTTCCAGTTTTTGGTCTTTTTGGGGGGGGGGGGGGGAGTCTCTTCTCTATTCATCCCCCTCCATTTTTTCAGTAATTGCCAGTGTCTATCTAACTGAAACTAATCTAGCCACACATTTACAGCACAGTTTTGTACCTGAGCACCAATTTGATTCTGTTTGTTTAAACCCTTTGTTTATTTTGTTATTGAACCGGTGCACAGCAAGACTCAAGTACAAAGCCTTGCCGGGGGGGGGGGGGGGACCCTTCACTTCGTAAAAGGTTGTTGCTGGACCTGATGTCTCTCTTTCTATAAAGAAACCTGGACACAATATACCAACTATGATGTTTTAATCATATTTGTTACATATTAGTGTTAGCAAAGAACTAGCTGTTTCCTGGTTGTATAACTCTGAATTCAGATTTTCTATACACGTTGGGCAGGTACCCATTCTTTGTGCAAGTCTCTACTGCCTCTAGTATTAACCATGTTGTCTGTGTCTGCGTGTCTCTCTGTGAATGATGGACAGATGCTAGATAGCAGAACTGGTCAATTTTCCACCCTTCAATTTTTCAGTGGCTTATTTTACCAAAAAAAATTGATAACCCCCAACCCATACTTTGGGCCTGAAATTTTTCAATGAAATTGTTGAGAGTTTCAACCATGTATAAAGCTGGTTAAATTTAAACAAATTCAACAAATTTAAAATTTCAGATGAAAATTTTCACTGCAAATTTTGATTTTTCACTTAAAGCCTGAAGTTTCCACAAAAAAATTGTTTTTAATTCTTTTAGTGTGTTTTGTATTTGTGTATGCATATGTATACAAACATGCTTGTTTTTAACACAAGAATAATAAATTAGAATAAGATTAAATGTAACAATAATTTTTAATACTGTGAACATGTATTCTAAAATAGAAAGTTGTGCTAGTTGCCAGTCAGCAAAAGGCAGACTTTGTAATGTGATCTGAACTGTTTGTTCCTATGATGATAACAAAAGACATTCTATTAGACTTTTATTACTGGTTCTATTTTGGCAAACACAGAGTATGGTTTAATTAGCTGATAACTAGGATTGAAAAGACATTGCTTCTTTCAAAGTCTTCCAGCAATCTGGAGAACAGTGCATATTTTTTCTTTTTAAATTTTTTTTATGCCACAAACAATAGATTATTAAACCACTGGTTATCAAGTAGCTCTTAAATACTGTCCCCCAGTGATTTAGGAGAATACATTATATATCCTCAAAATGGTAAGAAAACATTAACAACATTTTTCAGAGGGTTCAGATGAAGCCAAATTCTCTGCTGGTGTAAATGATTACAGTTCCATGGATTTTTAAGGGAGTCTTTTCTCCATTTAACCTATTGGAGAATTTGGCTCATTGTGTTTAGCATATTGCAAACTTTCAACAAAAAAATACAAACCATCTTATATTAAAGAAACATGTATTTACTGTTCCAGTTAAGTAATATGACTGCTTTGTTCAGTGAATGGAAATCACCTGTAGAATTTCCAGGTACACTGATTACACTTTTGCACAACATCACCTAAGCAACCAGTGATAACAGTCACGGTACTAAAGTGTGTTCTCGAGAATATTTCCAGGACATCAGCCCAAGGAGTTAGCCTAGTTTCTTTCTCTCTCTAAAATATATATAGAGAATCTATATCTATATTTTTTTTAATTTAAAGTTTGTATTTGTTTTACGTACATATATTTGCAGTTGGAAACCAAAATGTGAATGAGGAAAAAAAGTGCTGTGGTATATTTAAATATCAGCATACATATTTTTACAGATGAGGAAACTGAGGCAGAGAGATCTTGTGATTGACATACCTACTTGTGAAGTCATGGTCAAAATCAAGGCGTTCCCAGCTCCCATTCCCGTGCTGAGACCAACAGATCTTGTGTCTTTGGAATTTTCTACTTTTTCAACTCTTAATTAAAAAAAAAATCTGTGTTTTAACCTAGACATCTGAATCTGGAAATCTGTTTTCCAGAAGAACCTATGTCTCCTATTATTAGTCCCTTCTATATGGGGTCGACTCAGCAGAACTTAAGTATTGTCAATCATTATTGCTCTTGAATGTTCACGTTCTACCATATGTGAAGATATGTCTGGAAGGATTTTGTTTTAATCTAAATTTAATTGCTAGCTAAGTAACTGGCATTTTTAACTTAAAACATAATGTATAAAAGACTTCAGTAGTTTAGAACAATTGTCAGTTAAACCTCAAGCTACAACTTCAAGGACATGTGTTTTTGGTCAGATGTATCTCAGGATAGGATTCCAAGAAGAATTAATAGTATGTTAAAAAAGAAATCTGCTTGGATTAGCAACAGAATGAAAGAGAGAGACAGTTTATCAAAGGACTTGTCAAGTTGTAGCCCAAAGAAGGAATTGCTTGAAGATCCGTCAGTTGTATTGTAAAGTAGGATTTCAAGGTGATGTATGAACCAGCTCTCGAGGCATTATTTCAAGGGCATGAGAATAGGGAGTGGACATATAGCATGTAGCAGCAGCATCTTAAAACAGAATTCCTCAAATGGCCTACCCTAGGCTTGTAAAACAATAAATAAGAGAAAAAATATAGAAAACCTAGACTAACTTCTTGGGCTGATGTCATTGAAATATTCTAGAGAACACACGTTTTAAGTGATGTTGACCTTGTCATTAAATCTTAAGATGAAATATCTCCCCAGACAAGTTTTGTTTATGATGGCTTTCAACCTATTTTAATAGTGAAATTGGCTCAAATTCTATCTGTGAATTTCAGCCCCCTTTACAAAGGCTATCCTATAGTAATTTGGCATAATAGTTACTATTTGTATAGGAAGAACCTAGGGGCTGGATAGCCGTGGCCATTTTCCTGTATCCATTTAATTGCCACTTTGGTCATGGTCTCTGAACTGTGAAACAATAAAGGACTCGCTTAACCTTCAACTATGTTGTGCTGGGGGGGAAATAGGTAAATTGCATATAGATGTTTATATTCCTTTTTATACAGGCTCCATTTAGCTGTCATCTGCCCTGATGTTGCTCTCAAAGAGAGAGGCAATAATTTCCTGATTCTTTGACTAGGAAGATATTAAGAGAGAACTCATGAGGAGCAGCAGCATTTTGGGAATGAGTGTTAAGCCTCAGGTGCTACTGTTTGAAACATTTGCCGATTCACCATATTAGTTTATTCCTTGTCGGTTTTCACTTCTCGGCGCTCTCCTAATGTCCTCGTTGAAGGACACCTTTGAAATGAGGGATGAGCCATAATGAGGAGAGAGATGAGAATTAATCAAAGATGACACTAGAACTGATTTGAAAAATAATTTCTTCTGCATAGTATTCTCTGTGTGTGTGTCTAGAATATACACCCATTGTTTGCCACTTGGCATGTTCATGAAGGACTAATGCAAAGAGGAATAACAGCATCTAAGCAAGGGGCGGGAGGATGCTCCAAGGCTTTGAACCCAGGATTTCTGAATCTCTGTCCAATTCCTGGCTCTGTCTCAGTATTGCTACATGACCTTGGGCAAAACACCCAGGCCCTACTCCAGCGAGAGATTGAAATACATGAGCAATCGGGTTAGTGTCAAAGGGATTAATCAGATTCTTAAGTACCCTGCTGAACTGGAGCCACGATCACTCTGTGTAGGGTGACCAGACAGCAAGTGTGAAAAATAGGGATGGGGGGTAATAGGAGCCTATATAAGAAAAAGACCCAAAAATCGGGACTGTCCCTATAAAATCGGGACATCTGGTCACCCTAGTGGGATATGAGCCTAGAGCCACACACAACCTGCTTTTATGGTGGAACACTGACTGTTCGTCAGCAAGGGGAGGGGTCTGCATTCTGCCTGTGAAGTACTCAGTCAACGACAAATTCTGAAAGTCGTTGGCAGCAGCCCTGAAGTCGGCATAGTGATTTAGCTGCATCATTGCTAAGGTATGCCACTGTGCCAGTAGCCAGACAGTGATTGGCTCTGACTGTAACATCCCATCTTGTCAGGGAATAGCTCTGCCTTTGGACAGGAAACTAGATGCAATTACTTGCAGTTGATCCTAGATTCCTTTTTCATAGACTGGCCCACTACTCTCCTGACATGATGCCAGTCATTCGTGGCAGAATGTGACTATGCCCTGAGGAGACAAAGGACTTCACATTCCTTTAATTTTCTTATATATATTTTTAAAAACTTGAATTTAGTGTCTGGGCTTCCAATGTGGCAGATTTACCAAAGTCTCCTAGGCATCCACAGGGCTCTCTGTGTGGGCAGCAGATACGCAGGCTTTCCATACTCCCCACTGCCAGTATGTTTTCAGTGCTGACTGAACAGACATAAGTAACCCTCTAGCTCTGAGTGCAGAGGTCTGGCATTCTGAATGCTGCATGGTTCTGAAGGGAAAATAAATGGTTCTGCAGAACCTGGTAAATCTCAGTCCTCAGCATCTTATGCCTCCTGAACACTGAGGGGCAGGTTGTGATCAGTGTATAATGATATGTCCCCTTTCTGCAGGGTCCAAGAGCAGTCCCTGCTCACCTCCCTGGAGCACAAATCAGCTATAAGTGAACAGGGAGGAGGTGGGGCTATTGATTGCCCCACCCCTTCACAATAGCCTGCCAAGTGAGGCTGGTGCACCAGGAGAGTAGTCTGCACCACCCTAATACTAGTAATACCTAGCTTTTATAGAGTGTTCCCTTTGTAAAGGGCTTAGAGATGTACAGTGGAAAGTAAGTAGCATTATCCCCTCTTTACAGATGGAGAAACTGAGGCACAGTGGTCACCCAGCAGGCCAGTGGTAGAACCAGGAATAAAACTCACCTCTAAGTCCTAGTCTGATGCTCTATCCACTAGGCCATGCTGCCTTGCTAATAGGTTGCAGTTGCTCTTGCTGTTCCCCTGTGGCACTGTGCCCTAAAACGGTCACCTGGCCCAGAAAGTGAGTGTGTATACAGGGAAGGTGCCTAGTGATTGGCAAAATGGCTACTCTTGCTTAAATCATCCCATGTTAAGAGCTGTATAAGTAGCTAAACTTTACTGCTTCATATGTATTTGGCATATTTTATTTAAGGGTCTGATCTAAAGCCCACTGGAGTTTTTTCGATGACCTCTGAGAGATTTGGATCAGGTCCTAATCACAACAGGCCCACTCAATGAAACACAAAGCATGAATCTAATTTTTGTCCAGTGTTTTCAGAGTGGTGTATGGTTATTGCAGCGTTGCGTGGTTAGGTGCCCATTCCATCAGAGTTTATCAAACAAGCACTACATTATATGCCATAAACAACCTTGTTTAACCCTTTTTAAAAAAAAAAACCAACTAGAGGTTTGTAATATAAGTTCTAACTTGGTTAATGAAGCATGATAATTGAATTGTAATAGCTGTTCTTTGAAGGTTCTGAAAATAGATGGGAACTGTTAAGATCAATACATTGTCTACAGGGAAAAAATATATCATTGGGCGAAAATGATTTGTTCTCTTTGCTTTATGAAATGATAAAATATTACCATTTGTGAAGCACATTAATACAACTTTTATATTCTGCTTTAAAGAGGTGGCTTAAGAGCATTTACTGCAATCCACATTTATCAAATAATGCACATGTAACTGAATTACAGAACCAACTTAACTTAAAAACCGATTTGGGAAGTACTGTAATATATAGGCTTTAAAGATGTAGCCAAACAACGATGGACCTGTTGTCATGAATCTTTCCTTACGGATCAGGTGTTTTTTCCCCACCCTAAACCCTGGAAAGTAAAGTAAAGGTGTTTGGCACCCTAATGTAATTCAGTGCCCATGAAACCTCCTACTGCAATGGATAAGGGTAATGGAGAGCAAGGCTGAAAACGACAGATTTCCTTTGGTGCTCATACCTGTATGCAAAATTTTCATATGCACAGAGGGTGGGAACCAAAGCCCAATTAAATCAATGGAAATGCTTCTCTTGACATCAGTGGACTTCAGAACAGCCCCATAGTCTCTAAGTAGGCAGGCACATCCAACTGCCTTAATTCCCCAGGCCAGCGGTGAATTAAGTAAGCACAAAATTCATAACCATCAGGAAAACTATTAACAAAGAGAAACACATTTTTAGGATTGCTCACAAAGGACTGCATTGTGCTTTTCTGGCAAAGCCGCAGCTTTCTCAAAAAGGGGCTTTTGAATCTATTTTCTAGAGATGGGTCATTTGTATCTATATCTGGATTTGGTTCAGTCCCCCAACATTCAAGGTGTTCAGATCAGTGGCCTATTTTGGGATTTCTCTACGTGCAGTGTCCCCTGTCCAGTCATTTTAAGACCCTGTCCTAGAGTTGCTCTGTCAATGGTGAATACAAGTCAATGGCTTTCAGTAATTTGCCCCACTTATAAACGTATAGTAGTGGGGTAATTAGGCCAGATCTCTATCCTAATAAGAAATCAGTGTTTGTTGCAATATGGAACAGAACTATGAGATTATCGTAAAACAGACTGGAAACATTGACCAGGATGGTCATCTTCAGGAATGTTCTGTGACCAGAGGGGTTAGATCTTTAAAGGTAATAGGTAACAGGGTGTGCCATGGGATCAGAATCAAGTCTGATTCAAATCCTAACTTAGCCTTTCAGTTTCTTTGAAGAGAGGAGAAAAATTAGCTTCCTACAATCTATTGTAGCATTTTAAACCAGCCAGTGCTTTTCAGCACCAGTTTGTGACTGACTCAGATCAGAATTGGCAAAATGTTCGCAGTATACAGGTTATTAAAAAGGAGTAAATTACATATAGTGTGAAGCTAGATCTTGATTGATTACATAGGTTTATAGCGCAGTCAGGTCAATCTAAGCTACAGAATTAAAAAAATACCTGCTGACTTGACAAGAGTTGTATAGATTGCCAAATGCTAGCAACTGTTTTATGCCAGTTCGCTAAGAGGTAGGTAAAAGAAATATTCCAGCCCTTGCTGAAAAGTATCAAAGCAAAATTAATCGTGATTGAGGGAAACTGTAAAAGAAGAATCCCACCCAGGAGCTGAATGATGGAGACTCGGAAGGGAGAAGGTGGCCAGCTAGCTATGCAGGCTCTGTGCAAAGCAGAAGGATTGCTCCATACTGGGGAAATCCTCATGTTGTTGTCTTCACTAGGAAAAAGAGGTGTGTTCCTACCTTGTGTTAGTGTACATGAGTTAAAATCCTAGCAAAGGCAAGGCAGGTGGTTGTTTTAACATGATTTAGGAGATCAAGGTAAATGCTAGGCTCCCCTGTGGTCCCTTCCTCGACCTGCTATTGTGTCTAAAAGCTACAAACTGCCTTGTCTTCTCTAGGATTTTACCATGTGTTGGCTAACACAAGGTAAGAACACACATACAGGGGATGACCTGCTACAGGCTGTTTTGAGCACCTCCTTGTTAGACCGCCCACCAATGCTGTTCTTCAAAATGCAATGACTCCTTGCTTATTGCAGGAGAGAATGGCTTACTTTCAACCAAAGCTCAGGAGATTTTTTGACTGTACCTTAGATGACAAAGATCATGCCCACCCATTCCTTTGTATTTCCTCTAATCAAAATCAGCAGTGGCTGTAGTTAAGTATTCAGGTCCTTTCTGATCCTGAACAGAGAATCATGCAGGCAAACCCATGTGCCTGCTCAGTTTAACACTCATCAGGACCTAATGCTTTGTCTCAACACAAAATCTGTACTGCTTTGACTACACCAGTACCGGTAAATCGATATAGCGCCCCTAGTGTGGGCACAGGGAGCTGGTATAAAAGTGCTTAATCCTGTATTGCTGGCCTTATGGATGGAGCACTGGAGTGGGACTCAGGAGATCTGGTTTCTAGTCCCATCTCTGCCACTGGCCTTCTGGGTCATCTTAGGCAAGTTACTCTCTGTTCTGTGCCATTTTCCCCATCTTTAAAATAGGGCGGGGAGGGTGGGAATGATACTGATGTCCAGTGTAAAATGTTTTGAGAGATACTGATGGGAAAAGTGCTATATAAAAGCTATGTTGTATTATACAGCACCTTTATGGTGGTATATCTGTGTCCACACCAGGGGCTAGAGATAGTGATCTCAGTTAAAAACTCACCCCTCCTAACTGAAAGAGAGCCATAGAAAAGGTTATCTTTTTAGCCTTTGGATTACCATCAGCGCCCCATTGTGCTAGGCATTGTACAAGCAAGTCTGAAGATGAGCCCTTAGCGTAAGTGAGAATCAGGTCCCTGATTTTTAGTGATCTGTTCCCACTTGCGACGTTGCACTGGTTTCTGACACCTGCATTCGTATCACTTCCCATCCTGCCATCCCAAACAAAGCAGTAAACAAGAGGTATACAAATGATCGGTAATATTATGTATTAACTTGGACTGTTCTCAAACTTTGCCTTCCAATCCCTGAATCTTCTTTTGAATTGCTCGATGACCATTTGTAGGATTGCTGAAGAACCCCAAAGTCGGTTGAGCTTTTTACTTGCCAGATAGGTTGCTCAATTTCTTTTATTGATTGGATAGATGCGTCTGTGGCAAAAAAAAATCCTTTTTAATGTCTCTTTGAATTTTTATAAGCTGCAGGTCCAAAGTATAAGCCACAGCTGCTCTTCTATTTATAATATTTACAGTGTTTTTGGGAAAAGGCAATGGGATTTGTTTCACTTGGGTGCAGAGTGGGTTTCTCTCCCTTAAACATATTTTTAATGGCAAAGTGTCTGAGAATCACTGTGCAGCAATTTTCATGGTTCAGTTGGAATTCTGTTTTATACAAATTCCTCTTGCCATGCAGCATGTAAACTATTTCCTTAGAAAAATCTCCCACCTATGTAAAGCAGAGAGAGCCTGTGTTATGCTTTAAATAACCCCCACAGAGACACTTTTCTTGCTCGTGTCCAGTCTTGCAAAGTATCTATCTACATGCACTAATCTTAAGGGTGTGGTTTTTTTTTAAGCTGAACAAAATAAAAGTGCAAAGAAACACAACATAAAAGCCAGCTGCTGGTAATAGAGCAGGACTGAGAGAGACCTAAAAGTCCTACTTAAGACATTTGCAGAGCTACAGTGAATAGAAATTTTCTACTCTCCCAGCAAAAATCTCCAAGAATGATTTCTGTGGAAAAGCTGACTACAAAGGGGTGCTCATCATTCTGAGGAAGGCAAATGATGACGGGAGTGGTAGGCCCTGCATGTGCAGCAGGGAAGATGGTGATAAATTAGCAATCTGAGAAATGAAGGCTGGGATTTGCCAAGGTGCCTTGGGAGCTCAAGCACCTAATTCCTATTGACTTTGTTTTAGGCACCTAAATCCCAGAGCAATTCAATGGGAGCCAGGCACCTAACTCCGTTAGCTTCCTTTGACAATCCCAGCCAAAGTGCCCTTTGGCCGCTTACTTGTTGTCTGAGCTAAATCTAAGCCAAGCACCCACCCTTCATTCTTTTTGAACAGTGAATACAAGAAGAAACTCCATTCCCTTATCACCAATGACTTTGGGATATGCAAGAGGAGAAACAACCCATTTACTGATTATGGGCCAGGTCCTCAGCCCAGGTTACGTCTCCTTTATATTGATGCAGCAGAGAAGTAGCCCAGAGACACAAAGCCGGCATAAATAGGTCGACGCTACCCGCGCCATAGTCCCCCGGAGAGGGGGTATGTTTGGGATCAGAGTGGGTGTAGGCAAAATACACTGCACTCCAACAGCTTGGGCCAATGGAAAGGCCTCTGGGGGCCCCTTGTCACTCTAAATTGCACCAGGGCCTGAACTAGCCTCCCAAATAACCCATGCACTGGTGTTTGGGAGGGCAGGAAGTGCCAACTCTGTCCTCCCCGCAGGCTTATTGACCAGTCCCTATGAGAGTAAGGCAGCTGGAACCCAGCACACCAGTCTGAAAATGTAAAGACTCGTGTAGGCTTCACCATATAGTTAGGTTTCCTTAATGATAATGTAACTATATGGTCATCCATGTAGCGCTGTGTGTGTGTGTGTGTGTGTGTGTGAAATGTTTTCCTCTTACTATACTCATGAGAATTTCATGGTATACAGCTTATGGTATCTGACAAATAAACACTGGGGGAGAGAATTAAAATCAAGAGTCCTGTTCCTCAGTCTTCAGGCTGGAAATGGGAATCAGGATTCCTGGATTCTATGCCTTGCTCTAATCATTTAGACAACATACCCTCTGAAAACCCTAAATAGTAATGATGACTTCTAGACAAATGCCTTAACCGTGAGATAACCCATTTTTCTGGGTCAGGCAAGATGATACAGAAATTATCTGTGGGTAAATTCCCCTCTAAATTTCCTTATTATCTGCTCATAGACCAAGGTAAACAGGTACCAAGCTATTGTTGCTACATTAAGAAATGGGTGTAGGCTGACTTCTAATACAACTGGAGGGTTCCATAATGTTTCATTTGGTAAGAACAGCCAGGGCAACCTTTACATTCTTGAGAACATAATTTCTGCTGTGTATATATAATCATTTTCTTAGGCGCCAGACTCTTGTCGGGCAGAAAGGATTTTACTCTGATAAAATATATTAACCTTTCATGTTAAGTTCATAGGGGAATTTAACAAGGTTTATTTTTTTGTTCTAGCCTCCATTAATTACTTGAACATTTTCCAATATGCTTTCCTAGTTAAGTTTCTGGTGGCAAGTTCAGTATCTCAGTTCTGTACCCATCTTTTTCCCAATTAGCTCTTAATTTACTTTTCAGCCTTGCAGATTAACTCAAAGTGCAGTCTTTCTAATTTACTGTCCACAGTCATAGAAGCCTTGCTCTCGTGTCAAGAGAAGTTGCAAAATAGAATTTATCATAACATCATGCTCTGGCTCTCAAATTATTTAGACCTTCTTTGATAAAATGGAATGTAATAAAAATACAGGATATTGACTTTTGACCATAGAATCTTGGCTTGGCGCGCACACAAAAAAAACCTAGGGCAGAAATGTGTTCCTTCATGTTCAAGTTTTGTGAGTTTATTAGAGGGAAAAAATGCACTAATTACTATTTGGTGTTGATTCATGGACTTACTGTTATTGGGTTACTGTTATTTTGACAAAGTGCGTTTAACTCTGTTCATAGGGCTGAGGCCCAGATCCTCAAAGATAGTTGAGGTGCCTGACTCTCTCTTTGAGGATCTGTGCCTGAATCCTCAGTGTACTGGAGCAGTGCTCCTTGAACTGGATTGGAGAGGAAGGTGAATTTTTACCAAAGGTTTGGGTCATGTACAGCACCTAACACAAAAAGGTCTAAACTCACTTGGGGCCCCTAGGTGCAATAAGAATTTTTTTTAAAGGCAAACAAGCCAGGGGGGTATGTGTGTGGTTTTTCTCCCAGTCCCCTCCAACCACTTGACCAACCTTCAGCCTCAGACTATGAGAGTGGTGGGACAGTCAGCCTGCCCCCCTTTGTTTCAAGCCATGTGAATTGAAAGCTTGTGGTGCCCCGGCTTACAGCATGAGGAGTGGGTCCATTAATCATCCTGCCAAAGAAAATGGTGCAGCAATCCAGTTGACTATGGCAGTTTCCTCCGAGCGAGAGAACTGTTTTTGGAAGGTGGTAACAGTACAGTGACTTCCTTGCATATGCAGAAAGACTTTGCACTCACAAATGTGATTGCACAGAGTCTCCAGTGATCGCTCTATTACCTATGGATATTCAGGAATGACAGAATGGCATTGACGTTTTAGGTCTGTGTACGCCTAAATGAATTACCTTGGGTATTTGTGTTCGCTGGAGGGTGATATACTTCATAGACGAAAACCCAGCTTGGTCACTTTAGCTTAACAATTGTTCTTATGACACCGTGAATTGCAGTTTCTTTACCAGACTGACATTTGCCTTTTTTATTGCTCAAGGAAAATGTGCAACATACATGCAAAAGCTTTGATTATGCTGAAGCTGTTTTCAACTGAGCCTGAGTAGCTTTAACTGACACCATTTATTTTATAGAGAGAGCAAAAAACAATAGATGCAAGAGCCTTTCCATTCCCTTTTTTCTTTTAAGATGAGGAAGGAGGAGTGGATGGGAGGATGAAGGTTTGGAGGATAATTATAAATGGCTCCCGACTTTTTTTTTCCTGAAGCCAGGTTGCTGAGTTGCAGTATGTTACAGTAAATCAGTCCTATTGAAACACTGCAAAGTAAATAGCTGAACCTTCAAGACAAGGAGCTCGCAGCACTTCCTTGACCTGATGGTTTGAAACTCCTTTCTGGGTAGGAGTTAACAGCAGATCCCCACTGCTATCAGACAGACACATCTTTTGCCAGCTGGAAGCAAGAAAAAAGCCAAGAACTCACAAGCCTTTTTTCCATGGAAACCTGCATTTACAGATGCTCATTTCCTGCTTACTCTTTGCATTAAAAAAGAGAGAGAGAGAGGAAGACAGGCAGCACTCAGGGGAAAAACGAGGCATAGCTAATTTTTGTGACAACTTGCAGAAGGATTTCTTAGGAGGGGCTTTTTCATACATTTTTCCTTTTTTTATTTTTTTTTAATTTTAAATCACATTGTTTAAGATTTTCCTTTTGGAGATGGACAACTTGAACATATATTTTAAGAGGCCTTTTAATTTCTATTAAGTACAAATAACCTCCATCAATTGTCCTTGAGGGCCCAATCCTGAAGCCTTTTCTGTGTAATGTTAAGGACCTTCTGCTCCTGCTGACTCTCATTAAGAGTTGAGGGCACTCAGCACTTCTGAGGCCTCATATGACAATGGCAAAGAATCATCAGCTGGTGAAAATCAGTGTTGCTTCAATGATTTGGAAATAACTATGCCCATTTGTTTTAGCTAAGGTCTGTCCCAGGATTGCTGGGGAGAGGAATAAACAGAGGATGGCAAAATTGCTTCTGAGTGTTTTCAAATATCCCTTTCTTTCCTCTAGGATGGGAGACACTCTATTTTTAGAAGGCTTGATGAACTAGGATTTTCAAGGGGTATTTGCTCTTGATGATAGAGAATTTTAAGTAACTATAACCACTGACAAGTCTTCAGAACAAGACAAGGAATTGCAGAACTGTATGAGTCTCATACATGTAAGGAAGTATGAAAAGGGTTTTTTTCTTTCAAGTTCTTTCCTCTTATCAAATCAAGGAGAATTTTGAATGAATTCCTAAATCTCTAATATCTGCTTTCTGAATGTATTATTTTTCTTATCTGAAAACTTGAACTATTTCCATTTCAGAGCTGTCAGCAAACATAACTAAAAGCTGTAGATTAAAGATTGAAATGTAAAGTTAAACTGCTCGGGCATAACAAACTTTTTCTTAGTAAGTTTCATAGGACAGGCACATGCATTGTATGTCTGTACTGTAAAATCAGCTTCATTTTAAATTGACAAAGGCAATGTTAGGTAGAGCTGTAAAAGTTAAAGGTAGACTGGGGTTTAACTACCTCCTAGTGCATCAGCAAAGTGGTTCTGTGATTAAGATGATGGACTGAGGATGAGGGTTCATTTCACGCTCTGCCTCAGATGACCTTGGGCAAGTCAATTAGACCCAGATTCACAAAGATATTTAAGCTCCTAACTAACTTCCAGTGACTTCAAGGGAGGTTAGGAGCCTAAATATCTTTGAAGACCTGGGCCCTAGTGTCTCTGTGCCTTAGTTATCCATCTGCAAAATGGGTATAACAGTGCCTTCCTTCCTTCCTTGGAGGTGTGCTGTGAAGAGAAATGCAATCTGAGGCATTTAGCTACTATGGGGAGAAGGGCCATATAAGTACCATAGATAGATCATTGCAAAATATAGACTAAAGGTAGTCCCATTCAGTAGTCCTAGAAACAGCCTGTATCCAGTGGAGCACTTGCGTAATTTTAAGCATGCCTGCCCAATTGATTTCACTGGGATGCTGAAGTGTTTTTCTGGATCAGGGCCACAGAGTGGAGAGTGCCATAGCTCATGTCCTTGAGACTGATTGTAGATGAAGGAAACGTGGGGAAATCCTTGGGAATCCTGAAGCATTTAGAAAACAAGAGTCAGAGCGGAGAGACTACCCACATTTTCTATCCAAAGTATTTGGTCCCTCGTTAATCCACCTGAAGCTTCACATCACATATTACTCCAACACTACAAAGTGCTACACCTCAAAATGGGGTTCGCCTGCCCAAATCTTTACTGGCACAGACAGTTGTGTGCGCATATTACCCTGTTCAGCAAGATAATGATGTATTCCCAAGCCTCTCATTTAGAAACTGCAAAATTTGCATCAGAGGCATCCTGAGTTCGAGTCACTGTGCTGTGTCCCCATTTTCCCTCGATTCCATAAGGTGAGCTCCTCTTATAGTAAATATTACAGCCTTGAGGCTCTGAAGCTCTCACAGGAGTAAGGATCCAGCATTACGACAGATGCAAAAGTGGCAAAAATGTGACTGGCTAGTCTTGTAGTTCAGGCATCAGACTGGCACTCATGAGATCTGTGTTCAAATCCTGGCTCTGCCACTGTGTGATCTTGAGCAAATCACTTAAACTCTGTGCTTCCATTACCTACCTGTAAAAATAGGGATAATAGTTCCTCTGTCTCTTTATCTTGTCAGCCCCTTTAGACACAGTCTCTTACCATACATATGTACAGTGAAATGCTGATCTCAATTGGAGCCTCTAGGTGCTACCATAATGCAAATGGTAAATAGTAATAACCCCCCCACAGTTTATTTATATTGAGCTTCTCTCAATTTTGACCCATTTGCTGGCAACCAAAACCACCACCACAAAAAACCCGAATAGTCTATTAATTAGCGATGTTTCGGAAGAATGTGGCTGCTTTAATAATAGTATCAGGCACTTCATACAGCATAATCATAACAGGCATCAAAAGCTGCTCTTCACAAAAGAGAGAATAATTCAGAGCTTATGTAAAACCAACAGGATATATTCGATGCTGTTTTTAAACCTGGAAATAGAATTAGTTTGTAGGTATTACATAGCTGTGAGGCATAGCTGGTAAAGCCTCTGGCACTTGGGGGTGTGAAGTGATTCATCAGCACCTACACATGGAACCGCATTCCATAGTGTACTAGAGTCTAGGGAGAGTTTAGCTAAGCAAGGCGAAGGCCATGTGAGATCTTGGGAGTCTGTCAAATTTTAAAACCATTCTGAAATAGTGAGAGTCTGGTGTCATGAATGACAAATGGGGGTGGGAAAAGCCCAAACATATTGTTTTGGTAATTAACTGGACTAGCTGAAGCATGTCGGTGAAGCAAGTTCTGGAAGACCAAATCATGAAGAATTAAAATGCTGTAATTCATCCATGAGGCGTCAAAGGCATGGGAAAGCATTGGAGACTCAGGGAAGAGACAGCAGGCCAAATTCTCTACTGGTGTAACTGTTGAATTTCCACTGGCTTCAATCAGCAGAGAATTTGGCCCATCACTTCAACCTTTTAGCCAGTGCAAGATTTTTGCTATTCAGGTGCAGCTGTGACTGAAAAGACAAATGAACAAGAGGTAGGAGAAGGAAGAATGGTTAAGTAGTTAAGGCACTAGCCTTGGGCTTGGGAGATTTGGTCCTCCACAGGCTTTCTGTGTGGCCATGGGGGAGTCACTTAGGCCTTGTCTACACTACCAACTTTTTGTCGATGAAACTGCCATTTGTCAACCCAAACAGTGAGTTCGGACACATGGTGAGGTGACTTCTATGGGGGAGAATGCCCGGTTTTGACGACAAAATACATCCACCCTCACGAGAGATTTACATCTTTTTTTTTTTCTCTACATTTTTGTCGACAACATCCAAGTGTAGACACCACGCTTCATTTCATTGCTTTAATTAGCCTGCAGGAGGTGTCCCATAATGCCCATCCTGACCGCTCTGGTCAGCAATCTGAACTCCACTGCCCTACAGCCGGGTAAACAACCATCCGCCCCTCCCCATTAGAAGCCCTGGGAATTTTTGAAATTCCATTTCCTGTTTGCTCGGCGTTAAGAGGTCTCATTGCATCGTCCCAAGTGACCCTAGTGGGTTATTGCAGCAAACGCTCTCCCGCTTGCACCACTGCAGAGCTGTTGGATCTGCTCAGTACATGGGAAGAGGAGGCTGCGCTGTCCCAGCTACGCTTGAGCTGCAGGAATTGGGATACCTCTGGGCAGATTTCTCGAGGCTTGTGCGAAAAGGGCTATGATTGGGACATGCTGCAGTGCAAAGTGAAGATAAAGGCGACGGGGGAGGCAAACCGTCGCTTCACCTAAGCCCTGCTGGTTCTATAAGGAGCTGGACGCTATCCTCGGTGGCGACCCCACCTCCATTGCCAAGAGCCCCATCGATACTTCGGAGTGCACGGAGGCGGCAGAAAGAGAACCTAACCCAGAGGATGAAGTTAGTGATGAAGACGTGGCGTTAGATGAGGATGTACAGCTCCCGGCAGAGTTGCCCAGTGAGGCAGGCAGCTAGGAACTGTTCTCCACTCCAGAGGTGTCTCGCAAGGTGGTCTGGTGCCAAAATTGTAATGTGTGCCATATATCGCCCAATCCACAGATAGGGAAAGCCATTTCTGCAAAGCCCTTCACTATTTCACACACATTTCTCAGTCACGATCCTTCATAGCAGAATGCGATTTATTGCTCTGCACACTTGCAGTAACGCAGTCCCAATGGTCGACTTCCCCACTCCAAATTATTCGTGACCAACTGGTAGCAGTCTGGAGTTGCCAGCTTCCACACAGCAATTGCCACACACTTCTCTACCAAGAGGGCAACTCTCGTTCTGGTGTCCTTTCACCGCAGGTCTGGGGCGAGCTCTGTGCACCATTCTAGGCAGGTGGCTTTCCACATCCGAAAGTTCTGTAGCCACTGCTCGTCATCCATCACCTGCATGACTATACGATCCCGCCATTCAGTGCTTGTTTCATGAGCCCAAAAACGGTGGTTGAGCCTATGCACCTACTCAATCTAAAGTTGCTCCTATCCATGTCATGCAGAATGTCGGGCGCCTGAGAGTCGTCTTCAGCTAGGAATTTCACGATTAACTGCACAGCCATCCGCAATGTCTTCATGATGATTGAGAGCATAGGAAAGCAGTGTGGGATTCATCCCTTTTCACAAAGATGCCAGAGTGCACAGTGAAGAAGGGCCTTTGAAAAAAAATGTCATGAAAGAAAGCTGGAAGCCCATGTTGTGCTGAGACAGAAAGCAATGCATCATGGGACATTTAGCACACCTCAAGATGCACCGCAATCCACTGTTGTTGTCCCACAACACCTAGTGACAGAAGGACTGTGGGATAGGTACCCACCGTGCATTGCTCACATTGTCGATGATGGTGCCCCCACTGTGGACATGATCTGCCAACAGAGGGAGCAAGTGTGAACATGAAATTCTGACTTTTATTACATCAACTTTTGAGTGTCTATCACTTTTGTCGACACAAATTGTGTAGACATGGCCTTACAGTATGGCCAAAAAAAAACCCCCAAAGACTAAAAGTAGCAGTGTAGCCATTCCGGCTCAGGCTGGAGCCTGGCCTCTGAGATCCTCCCCCTGCTTGCCGGGTTTTATTGCCTAGGCCTGAATGTCTAGACTATGATTTTTAGCACCACTACCCGAATCAACTTACCCCCAGCTCAGAGATTCAGTGCCACAGGTTTTTCTTTGCTGTGTATAAGTAATGTAGTTAGAAGTCAATGAATTCCAGATTTTTACAATGGCATATAACGGAGATAAGTGGATGGATAGGAATCGTTAAGGACTTCTGGAGAGCGTAACCGTTTGTCAGATGAAATAACGACTAATATTTAAATTAGGTATGGCTCACATATTTCTTGTCAGAACGTTCTCTATTAAGGCTGGGATTTCCAAAGGAGGCTAATGGAGTCTGGCATCCCAGCCTCATTCTTTTAAAGCCAATACAAGAACTCTGTGTCGGGCATGAAGGCGTTCCATGCTCTACAGTATCAATAAGTCAGTCTTAAAAAAAGAGAGAGAGAAAAGAAACCCACAACATCACTGCAGTGAGTCTCCGAATCCAGGTCAACTGACTTGGGCTCGCGTTGCAGGGCTAAAAATAACAGTGTAAACGTTTAGGCTCGGGCTGGAGCCTGGACTCTGAGACTGCCCCCCCACCACCCCTTCACCCCTCTCGTACCTGCTCCTGAATGTCTGCGCAGCTATTTTTAGCCCCACAGCATGAGATCCACAAGCCCAAGTCAATTTGACCTGGGCTCTGAGACTCATTGCCAGGGTCTTTTTTCTGTTTTTGCTGGGTAGACATACTCTCAACGATGTAGCCAGGCACACATCAGTTCGGTATTTCTCAATAAGAGCATTAATGGAAATAGAGAGGATGCTGGTGGGTCTCCCCACTCACAATGAGATTTGCCCCCCCCCGTATCATGCCACCCTTACTTCTGCGCTGCTGCCGGGAGTGGCACTGCCTTCAGAGCTGGGTGCTCAGCCAGTAGCCGCTGCTCTCTGGCCACCCAGCTCTTAAGGGCTTAGTCTGTCAGCCCCGTGAATGGCTGACAGCCGGAGCCTCGACATGTGTGGGGACTGACAGCTTGTGGCCTCACTGTAATAACCTTGTGACCCCCTGAGGGGTCACGACCCCCAGTTTGAGAACCCCTGATAGAGTAATATAAACGAGTCCTTGTTTGTATGAAATTTTAGTTTGGACTGACTTTACTAATGCTTTTTATGTAGCTCATTGTAAAACTAGGCAAATATCTAGATGGGTTGATGTAGCCCTGGAAGACCTCTGCAAACCCCCAGGGCACACGTACCCTTGGTTGAGGAACACTGTACTAGTCAATGTAATTAAGATCCACAGAATCCATTGCAAATACAAAACAGATCAAAGTTAGCCTACAAGCAGAACATTCAGTGACTACCAGAACCTAATGAAAAACAAGTAATGTTGAAGCCAACTTAAGTTTGTCCAGAAAAGACATAACTGTAATGAATTTAAAATTAACTTAAACAAGATCAAAACAAATTTTTAAAAATTAAAAGGCGCATGTGCAATCACAGGACTGGGATAGCCAAATGTCACCATCTAATAATTTAGTATATTCTTAATTTGTTTTTGTTTTTAAATAAATCAATGTCATACACTGTTTAGAAGGTTGTTTGATGCAAACTGGATCTTCATTATAATGAAGAAATAGGGGTCATGCTTGCTAATTCCTAAAGCATTCTTGACAAGGTGATGTCTAACAAAGGTTAATGAACTCAGCTGTGAAATACTTTCTTGTCCCTATTAGTTTTAGACAGGCAGGGAGGAAGGGGGAGGCGGATATTTTAAAGACATGGTAGGCTGCACCTTTTACGGGGTTGGAGGTGGACCACATTATCAAGCAGTTCTCCAGTATATTAGCCCCAAGCATGTTACAGCAGTATTTGAAAAATTAGTTCAAGGCCTGGTAGAAACCAAGGGCCTGAATCTGATTCTCACTTTTACACCTGTTCAACTCTAGTGATCTCAGAGGAGTTGCTACTGATTCGTACCAGTCTGAGATCAGAATCGGGCTTCAAAGCGTTTTTCCTACTCTGGTCTCTCTTGGACCCATTTGCACATGAGAGCCCAGCTGAGTTAACATCTAACTCGGTTTGGCTGTGTAAGATGATGGAACGTCCACCCTCCTCTGAACAGAAGACACATGTTGAATGTGGTCCAAACTTACCTCCCTTTTGCAGTGATAACCGACATCAGCGTAAGCTTGGTTTTACCCTCAGCCCCTTTGTCGCAGGCCCTAGTTCTGTCTGCACCAGAAAAGCACTCCAGTCTTTCTTGTCTTCTGAGACTGGAGTTAACTGGTCATACCTGACCCTGACTCCGAGTGACTTGTCAAAAAATGCCTCTGCTTCAAGATTACCTAAAACAAGGTCTTTTTTTTTACCACGTCTAGAATCTGTCCCTTGTGACATGTGCAAGTCACATTGTCAGTCATATCTCTAGGATGAATGTGGTGTAAATGATTAAAAAGCTAGACCAGGGGTAGGCAACCTATGGCACGTGTGCCAAAGGCGACACACAAGCTGATTTTCAGTGGCACTCACACTGCCCAGGTACTGGCACCGGTCTGGGGGGCTCTGCATTTTAATTTAATTTTAAAAGAAGCTTCTTAAACATTTTAAAAACCTTATTTACTTTACATACAACAATAGTTTAGTTATAGCTTATAGAAAGAGACCTTCTAAAAACGTTAAAATGTATTACCGGCACGCGAAACCTTAAATTAGAGTGAATAAATGAAGACTCGGCACAGCACTTCTGAAAGGTTGCCGACCCCTGAGCTAGACAAAATTTTAGCCATGCTAAGCTTTTTGTTTGTAATGCCTTGCTCTCTGTTGTTGCAGATGTGGGCCTCGGGTTCCTGCAGAGTGCATGGGGATAGTTAAGCGCCTAAGAAAGGGATTTTCAAAAGCCGGCCAGCTGACCAGGTACCTGCCTAAATTAGCAGGAGTGAAATAACAAGAACAGGGTAGAGGAGAGTGGTGGGGTTTGGGCACCAAGCAACTGACCTGGCTGATGAGGTGCCTCCTTACGCTCAGGATCCCTCTGCCGCTGACCCTCTCCTGCAGTTAGAGAGCTAAGCCAGGTCAGCCACTTAGGTAGCCCGTAACTTAACAGCTGAAACCATCTTCCTCTCTTCCGCCTCCGCCCTCCCTTATTCTCAAATCTTCTCACCCTGTGTGTTCCCTCTGCCCCCCAGGCTGTGTTCTGGGCAGGTGCCGTGCTGTCCCTCTACCGATTGATGGCCTCCTCCAGGCCTCCTGCTGCGAGATCCGACAGGTTTCAGGTCTTGGGCTAGGGCTTCTGAGCAGCTCGTTAGTTGTGGGGTTGGCACCATCTAAGCTGCAACCTTGAAAATGCCAGTGGCACCTACAATGGAGGCCTTGGGCACCATTGGCCTGTTTACATGCCTAAATCCCTTTTAAAAGCTGGCTTTGAGTCCCTTCCAAGGGCATGTCTACAGTGCACAGTCCATATGACATCATGTAGAGTTAGGGTGACCAGAAGTCCCGATTTTATAGGGACAGTCCCGATTTTGGGGTCCTTTTCTTATATAGGCTCCTATTACCCCCCCACCCCATCCCGATTTTTCACACTTGCTGTCTGGTGACCTTGTGTAGAGTATGTGTACTGCAGGACCCTAGCATGGGTATAGCAGTGGGAAAAGGCTCCAGCATGGGGGAGGCAGCAGGGAAAGGCTCTGGCAGTTCCCCGTGCCTGGACCCTTTCGTTGATATCTGTAGCTACCCACCACTGCATGGACTTACCCTGCTTTTAAGTGCAGCGTGTAGCTACAGGTGCTGCACGTTGCCACCAGTGATTTGCAGTGCAGATATAGCCTAAGCGGCAAGGAGGGTTTATAAATCCGTGGTCCTTGTGGCCGGTTTAGAGCATCATTTCTTGCAGCCATTTGTCTACTGCATGGGCAAAGAACGCACAAAATGCGAGTTTATGGATATTGGTCCCAAAGCTTCCAGCTACAGAAATACCATTGATGGAGGCCTGAGCCTAAGCCCACCGAAGTCAATGGGAGTCTTGGAGTCTATTTTAGCGCCGCTTGTTTTTCTGAGGCTCCAACAATTGTACATTTTTATTTTTATCATCTTCGTGGCTGGCTTTGGAGCTCGCTTGCTTTTTTTCTAACCCATTTTTGATCCATGAAATAGAGAATTAAATCTGTGCCCTCAAACAGGGAGCAATTTTGTTCTGTAAATGTTATTCAATAACGTCTAGGAACATCAGGGCAGGAGTACCACTGAGCAATGGCTAGCTTTTGTGTGTGTGTCTGCATGTGTTTGTTTTTATAACTGCACCAAAAACTCTGTGGGACAGGATGCAAACACAAAGCAACCATTCTGTTTTGAGGGAGCTGTAATTAACGCCCCGTCTGGTGCAAGACTGACATGCAGAGCAGCCACAAAATAATCCTCGAAGCAGCAGAGGGGCTCAGAACACAGTGCGCAGCCATTAAATTACTATTATTCAGGTTGGATAGTGGTGAATAGGGGAAGGGGTTGTACTATAAAAATCCGGATCGTCAGAGTGCAGGCCAGGCAGCAGAAATCCAGCCATAGCCTCAGGGGGGTGTGTTATATGATCCATTGCCCCCCCCACCCGCACCCTGTCCTGTTGTCACTCTAATAATCCAGTTCTGAAATGTTGCAAAAAGTGTGAGGGCGAATAGGGGAGAATGACGTGAGCAATTTAGGAAGATTTCTCTAAATCCAGCCACTCCTAGTTCATATTTGCTTCTTCTGCCTTCAAAAAAAAAATCTGAGGTTCTTATTCTCTAATCGTTCCTCTCTCCATTCTTTTTCTTTCCACTTAGTTCAATATTTTTTCCCTCATAAATGTAGTCAACCAATACTAGAGCTGAGTGCAGCAAGACTTCAGTGTCTAGGGCCCTACCAAATTCACGGTCCACTTTGGTCAATTTCACAGTCATAGGATTTTATAAACTGTAAATTTCATGATTTCAGCTTATTTAAATCTGAAATGTCACAGTGGTGTAATTGTAGGGTCCTGACCCAAAAAGGAGCTGGGGGGGGGGGTCACAAGGTTATTGTAGGGGGGGGTTGCGGTACTGCTACCCATACTTCTGCTCTGCTGCTGGTGGCGGTGCTGCCTTCAGAGCTGGGCAGCTGGAGAGCAGTGGCTGCTGGCAGGGAGCGCAGCTCTGAAGGCAGAGCCACCACCGCCCGCAGCACAGAAGTAAGAGTGGCTTGGTATGGTATTGCCACCCTCACTTCTGTGCTGTTGCTGGCGGTGCACAAGAACATGAGTTTCAAATAATTTTTCATTTGATTAAAAAAATTGAAATAGGTTTCAGCAATGTCGGTGTCCCACTTTGATATTTTTGTGAATGAAATATTTGAGGTTTTTGTTTGAAACCACTTAAAATATTTTTTATAATATGAAAGTTGAAATCAAAATTAAACGTTTTGATTGGCTCGAACCAAATTTTGTGGGGAGGGAGGGTTGTTTGCAAAAACTCCCACATTCTCCCAGGATGGAAAAACTATTTCTTGCCCAGTTCTAATTATTATCCCTGTTTCACACGGGGAGGGGAACTGAAGCACAAAGAGATTTACTAATCCCAAATCTCCTGGATGCCAGTCAAGTGTCTTAACAATGAGACTGTCCTTCCTTTAAATTCTATTAAATTCTTTGTTTACAATAAATCCATGCACATGCAGAGATAAATAATGTTCTTTACGTGGGGGAAAAAGATGTTTGTGAGATCCTGTAAAAGCTAGGCTTTAATTTTCATCCTTAGAAGCCCACCTGCATTTTGTTATGTTCCACAGCAGCAAAGGAGAAAAGCTTCAAGCTAAAACTCACATGAAAAATAGTCCACTGTCTGCAACTGTCAGGTGCCAGCTGAAGAGGTAGAAATACCTCTCTTTATAGAGCTGTACATATCCAATAGTAATAAATCATTGCCACAGAATGGGGCTGGGAACAGTGGTGATTGTCACCAAAAGTAAATGACACGGTGACTTTGTAAAATAAAAAACACTGAAAGGGATTGGCAACCAAACAATAGGATTTTCTGTGGGGGGTGTGGGGGGGGGGATGACATTATAATGTCCTTTTAAACCAAGTTGTCAATCTTAGAATTCTAATCTCCATGTGGTTTGTTGAGCCAAGATCACACATGTTCATAGCAGTCACTTGTCCAGCTACTCAGGATCATATCAATTATGATGCCAATCAGAGCCTGTAGAAGCAGCAAAGAATCAGAGCCTGGTGCAGCTTGGGCCCAAGTCTGTATTGACATCAGTGGGACTACGTGTGGAGTGAAGTACTATTCAGCATGAGTAAGGATGGCAGAATAATCCTCTGGAAGGTTTCATGCATCACCTTCATCTGAGGGGTGACTGTCATGATAGAAATAAGTATTGTTCTGTCAGTGGGGCAATTCCTGGAGTGGACCAGTCAGAGCATTAGCCAATGAAAATGCTTGTCTGCAGTAAGATGTCATTCCCAGAAGATCATTTCAGGACTAATAACATTCAAACGGTCACTGGTAAATCAGTTTGGTGATACCGTAAGGCAGGGGTAGGCAACCTATGGCACACGCGCCAAAGGCGGCACACGAGCTGATTTTCAGTGGCACTCACACTGCCCGGGTCCTGGCCACCGGTCTGGGGCGCTCTGCATTTTAATTTAATTTTAAATGAAGTTTCTTAAACATTTTAAAAACCTTATTTATTTTACATACAGCAATAGTTTAGGTATATATTATAGACTTATAGAAAGACCTTCTAAAAACGTTAAACAATTACTGGCATACAAAACCTTAAATTAAAGTGAATAAATGAAGACTCAGCAAACCACTTCTGAAAGGTTGCCGACCCCTGCTGTAAGGCATGAAGACAAAGGGCGGTGGAATAACACCTGTTTACATCAGCTGAAGATCTGCCCCAAAATAGCTACTCACAGGCTCGAACAACCTGGGTTCAAATTGTCTTTACTGGTTTCTTTGTAACCATTACCGGAAATGTTGAGATTCTCCAGGATGACAGAATGGGAAACATTCCTTGCATAGTTTCCACTTTTAACAAGTGCCATTTAAATATTTCTAACTTCCCCTTCTTCTTGGTCCAGTAATGGCAAAGGGAATCAGAACTCAGTAGGCTTGGGAGTGATGGAGGACACAGGTTGCTATTGCTAATATTTTAAAATCACATGCAAAAGCCTTCTGTGCTCATTTCTGCACATGGAAGTTTTGCAAGATCCAGCCTTCCATGTGTGGAAATGAGCATGGAAGATTTTTGCATGTGTACCTGTTAGTAAACATGATGCGCCTCCGCAACTATTTTTAAGATATGGTATGTTTTTACATGTATGAATTGTCCCTTATTTTCATTAACATCTGTGCTATGTTAAAGCTGCCCAGGATTATCATGATAGAGATAAGTGCTCATCAGACAGATTCTATTGTCTCCTATTTATTATGCTACTGTACAGATTATGGCAGACCATGATTTATGATCATGTATAACTTCTGTGGCTACCAAAACTGCAGATGATATATGGTTTAAAACAAACTTTTAAGCTTAGTATGTCACCCAAGTTATGTATATAATGGAGGCAGTAATGCAATTCTGGGTGAACAGTAGTTATGTTACTGTAACACTTCGCACTTCTCTAGCGCCTTGCATTTGAAAATCTCAAAGTGCTTTATAAATGTTAGCATAAAATTAATGATGATAAAGTGGGAAGGGATATTGAACGTCTATGTTTCAAGGCTTAAGCCAATCTTCAAGTATTAGAGATCAAGATAAGACCTAATACAGAGAGCTGATGATCCATATCTGACTACTGAGGGGTTCTTATTCCTTCCTCTGAAGCAGTTGTACTGGTCGCTATCAAAGACAGGAAATGGACCTCAGGTTTGAAGTGGTCTAGCAAGTCCTATGTTCCATTGCTGCATCTGAGTATCCATTTTCTAACAGACAGCTTCCTGATGCCACAAAACAGCTGATCTGGGGCAGGCGATAGGTGCTGGGATGGAGGGGGAGGTTCTGGTAGGGGGGCTGCCGGTGGGTGTGCAACATCTTTTCCCCTGGTTGCTCCAGCCCCGGAGCACTCAGAGAGTTGGTGCCTATACCCCATTAGGTGTAGAAACCACATGGCTGGCTCTTAAGCATTCCCTTCCTGCTGTCTCCAGATCAGAGAGCAGGAGGGAACTAACCAGCATGCACCATGCTCCAGCTATTCTCAGCTGGTGAAAGGTCCCTTGTGAATGGTTGCCAGTTGGTGCAGTGTTAGAGCAACCTGCACCCCAGGCCAGGTGGCTCGAACCTGCACCCCAGGCCAGGCAGAGAATCAGGGAGTCTCACTGTCTCCACAGTACCCTTCTTCTGTAGGCATCCAACAAATGCCAGGAACAGTAGAGAATCTGACCCCACAGTTCCCAATAATCGTTTTGTTTGAACCAAATTCTCGTCTCACGATTTTAATGTCGCTTTGAAACTAGTTCATCTTCCTTATGCTGAGTTTTCACTATTTCAGCACTGCCACGTGGTGAGATGAGTTACAGAAATGATGGTAGGTCGAGGAGAGGAAACTTTTGTGGTTGTCACTGGATCAGGACTCGGGAGTCCTGGTTCTGCCACGGACTTCCTATCTGACCTTAGGCAAGTCACTTAATATCTATGTGCCTCACTTCTTGATCTGTAAATATTGGGATAAAAATGCTTCATTGGCTATGTAGTCTATTGAGATTGTAAGATCTTGTGGACCGGGACTGCCTCCTACTATGTGCCTAGCACAATGGGGTCCTGATTTCATTTGGACCTCTGGGCACTAGAGTTACACAATTACATAATTTTAACAGTATCAGAGAAATTAGAGCCTACAAAGATCTACTAAATCAAAGTTTTCCCCATCCCCTGCTAGTGTAGGATTGTACCCTATGGTGTATTTTAAAATGCTGTGTCTGATCCATTGTTCTCATGGAAATAGTTTCATTTCCTCTACATTTCAGTGATCTATGATGCCTGGCACATAATTACTGATATAGCCGCAAAGTACAACAGATCATGGCGATAATTTATCCAGTTAAGACAACCTGCTCTTGCACATCTCTTTGAGACTCGCCGTGTTCAAGGTAGCTGCCAGCTGCTCAATTACATATACTTTCGTTTTCCTCATACATGTGTGTAAATACTGCTTTGTTGTTGGTTTTTTCTTTTATTACAAAGGTTAGAATTTTAAAAACCTAACTGAGGACTTCACAGTCAAATCCCAGCTTTCTGTCACAAGTTACAAAGAAGCAAATAAACATAGAAGGAATGTGGGTTCTAAACAGGAGATTTAAATCCCCGGAGAACTGACTGATAGAAGATTATTTTATTATCCCTCCAAAGAACATAATATATTCTTGGCATGTCATGCAGTAGATTATACAATATTCTACCCTTGATCTTTGAACAAAGCTTACGTTGACATTCAGTGGGAGCTTTATTTGCAGAGCAAAGGGAGGGGAAGCTTCACCTTCAGGAACCTATATAGAAAGCAGGAACAAGCAGCTTTAGCTTTTGAAACGGAGACTTAAGGGAGGCTACTTTCAAGAGTAAGATACGCAGTGTGAGTGAGGATGGTAGGTCAGGGACCAGTCATACAAACCCCTAGTCATGAGAGTTGTTTATTCAGTAGGATGTTGTCCATTGAGTTCAAAGAGCAGCTCACTCCGTCAAGTGTAGTGGCAGATTCCAGCCTTTTTATTTTCATCATTGTCAGTAGAACTGAGTTTGAAGAAGTTTTGGGTCTGAATCCAAATCTAAACTCGGTGGCTTGCACTACTGGCAAACCTGAGCATTCAAAACTCATGAGTCAGGGCCACACAAAAACCGAGAGCTTATAAAAATAAATGTAAGATCCATTTATTTGCTTTCTGTGGTGTGGTTTTTTATTTTTTTTAAAGCCTTTGCTGTTCCCCAGCTTTACTCTGCAACCTTCTACTCCAGAAATTTGTATTTGTTTGTTTTTTAAATGAAGTCTGAGAGTCATGTCTAGTCACATGACTACAGGAGCTGAGGGTTTAAGAAAAACATCAAATATCACAAGACTTTGGGCAACACTGGACTTGGACCTAACTTTTGTCCTTAGTTTGCAATTTCTGCACAGGTGGCAGATGAAGATATCACCCATAGTAGGGAAGAAGGATAGTCCAGTGGTTAGGGTACTCGCCTGGGACTCGAGCCCCAGGTTCAATTCCTTGTCCTGTCGTAGGCTTTTTGTCTGAGCACTGGTGAGGCACTGTGCATCAGTTCCCCATTCTGTAAAATGGAGATAACAGCACTTCCATACCTCACAGGAGTGTTGTGAGGATAAATACATTACAGATTGTGAGGTGCTCAGATGCTCCAGTATTGAAGGTCACATGAGTACCATAGATAGATAGATTCCTTGGTTGGCCTGGGAGAACCACTGCTGCATTGGTCTAGATGATTATTCCTTTGTTTGTTTCAGGGCAGCCAGATTACTAATAACTGCAGAACACCATAAGAGTAATAATTTATTTCCAATCTAATCTGTCTACAGTTTACAAAGAGACAAATAAATAACTCAAAGAAGCAAACATCAGATGTAACCTTAATCAGAATAATTGAGGTCAGCGAACAGCTCAGTTATACTGAGAAAACGTTCAAATAACCTTCTGAATAAAGAGCCAACTGTGTGTTATGTACAAATCTTAAAATAAAAGAGAAAGAGAAAAGTCTAATAAACCAACCCAAGTCTAGCACGTTGATTCCTAATCTATTTGTTTTAACTTAGTTTTGAGCTCCACAGAGCAGAGATTGCCAGAAAAGAACTAGAGCAGTGATTCTCAAACTTTTGTGCTAGTGACCCCCTTTCACATAGCAAGCCTCTGAGTGCGACCCCCCCCCCACCTTATAAATTAAAAACACTGTTCTATATACTTAACACCATTATAAATGCTGGAGGCAAAGTGGGGCTTGGGGTGGAGGCTGACAGCTCGCAACCCCCATGTAATAACCTCGTGACCCCCTGAAGGGTCCTGACCCCCAGTTTGAGAAACCCTGAACTAGAGAGCAACACCGGAGCATACACAGCAAAGATACAGATCTCTTTGATCACTGCTACTATTGATATTGGGATCTGTGCTACTAATGTCTCTTCTGAAACCTTGTATAAAGCTAGATCCACCTAGATCTTGCTGATTTTTTTTTAACCTAAGCTCCAAAATTTTAACATCAAAATTTAAGTCTAACTGCATCTCATACACACAACAACAAAAAATCTGGACACAAATGCATTCTGCCACAACAATGATGCGCAACAATCCAGATCCAGGCCCTGCATTGTGGTAGATTTAGTGCTACTAAAGAGAGAACAAGTAGAGATGCTGTGAGTACACACACACACACACACACACACACACACACACACACACACACACACACACACACACACACACACACACACACACACACACACACAAAATCTTATCCTAAATGCTTCCAAGTGCATCTAGATCTGTCTTGGTCCAAGTTTTTGCATGAGCGCTACATTGGGAAGCATTATTGTGAGATGACGCTGTGTTCGGAGATGGAGGTGATAGTCCCAGATCACCATTGTGCTGCAGTCATGCAATGCTGTGATGCAAAGCTTTTGTTGCAGAGTCTCTCTGACCACAAGACCCAAATCTACAAATTAGTTGATTCAGCCTTTATGGATGCAAGTATGCCAATCAGAAAGTACTTTCAGATGTTGGTAACAAGCAGAAGAGGGAGTAGGGATCGGTCCTTTTCTTGGAGGATCAATACCCAAGAGAGCCACCAAGGATGATGAAGAGGGGACAAGGGAGGCAGCCATATTTATGATCTTCTCTTTTACGCTTTTCAAAGAAAGCTCTTTCTTCTCTTTAAATCCTCATTCTCCCTGTAAAAATCTACCAAGTGAGTTTTCTTTGTAGTTTTTCCATAGAGAGAAGTCTTTTGATTCGTAAATATGTTGTCATCCCTGGAGGCATGTAGAACGCCTTCATATTTTAATATTTAATGAACTAATGTTTAGTTCCAAGCAAGGAGGAGAAAAAGGTGGACTCAGAACACTGGCTGCTAATAAAGTCAGCTCTGTTTGTCAGCCTTGTTCATGTTTATTATAGTAACTCTAAGGAACCAACCAAAATCAAGGGCCCATTGTGCCAGGCTTTGTACAAAGGCAGAGTAATAGATGGCGCCAGTCCTAAAAAAATTCCCTTCTAAAGACTCAATCAGTTTTATCTAGGCCCAGGGCATATGAACAATGAGGGAATTATGGACACAAAAGATCTAAAGATAATCTAGTTGATCTCCCTCGTGTTGCAAGATTTCCAATTCAACACCAGACTGTATTGAGCAATTTCATGCTATTTTTCCTAGGGACAGATCCTCCTTTGTGTAAATTGTTATAGCTCCATTGAAGTCAATGGAGTTATGAGAATTTACACTATCTGAGGATTGTATATACTTGGGGACAGGGAATCCATAGGTACCTGTCCGTAAAGCTTTGGGCATCTGAGATGTAAATTGCATGTATGAGATTTTGATATTGTATCTGATGTGGTCCAAAAAATGTCAGCCCCTCCTCCACCGATAAAGAAAGTCACTGACTTTACTGCTCAGTTATCCAAGCCAATCCCGCTTCACTTTTGCTCGTGTGTTTATGCTTGCCAAGTTTCACCAAGGAGGTTCAAGTTCAAACATTACCCCTCAAAACTAATAATAAAATTTAGCCCCAAACCACTGAATGTTTCCTGGCTTTGGGTAAAAAAAAAAAAAAGTTGAAAGCCACTATGATTTACATGGCGTTCTCTTGAAAATGGCATTCAGTTCTAGTTCACACGCAAGTTATCACAGGCCTAAATAAAATCATGCTGATACTTGCCAGACATTTCATAAGACTAAGCAAACCCCCAGAGTAGTTACTGCAGGTTTATAACAAAACCTCAGACCAGGTAATTTCCTTCTGATTTGCGGTTTATTATTGTTTGAACTCCTACCTGCTAAACTCTCATGGGTTGGCAATAGAACCCCTTTAGGTCCGCACAGGATCACATAAAGAGAGATCAGAAATGTGGTACAGTTCCATAAACAACTTTACTTTCACTATATTTTGCTATAATTAATTTACTTTTATTGGCATGTTTTGTTAAGGTTGATTCAATTCAAGGATTTTTTTGCGTGGTTTTTTTGGGTTGGTTGGCATGTGGGGGGTGTAAGGTGGATGTCACTGTTCTGAAAGCCATTCTTATGGTGGAAAGGCCTTTTCAAAGAAGAGAGCTTTGCGGTGTTTCTTAAAGAGTCAGAATTTGGATTTCCTCCGTCTCTTCTGGAAGTTTGTTCCATAGCCATTTTCATCAGAAAAATTAGAATGTGGAAGATTTGAGTTCTAGAAACAGGTTTGCGTTATATATATTTGGGAACAGTTTAGAGATGTGCTTTATGAACAAAGAGCCAGATCCTCTGCTTGTGTAAATCATTATCGCTCCACTCTCATTTACACCAGCTGAGAATCTGGACCAAAAGAGAGCCTCCCTATGAAAAAACATTAGTTCTCTCAGCAACTGAGTTTCACTAATGATGAGTGGGTTGAAATACCCTCAGGTACCATGTGTCTTTTTCCCCATTAACTATAGATAGTAACAGGGAGCAGGTAGTGAAATTGGACTCAGCCACATCTATACAAGTTGAGGTAATGCTACCCAAAGGGAACAGTCTAGTGGTTTCTTTCCACATAGCTGGGCATTGGTTATTATAAGTTTTCCAGCTCTGCACTTCAGTTCAGTTAAGCAGAATCTGACAGGCAAAATGATGGTTCCTATTTTGTAGCAATGGGATTAATTTTCAGTTTGTTTGCTTGGTTCAGGACTCAGTCTAGGTTTAATGCCTCTTACATGGTCCCTTTGCTGGCTTACATGAGTTTTATTGCCTGCCTGGGTGAGTTTAGCAGGTAGTCGTTCCAATTAATAATAAAACCACACCAAATTTACATTAATCAATATCTCTATATGGTACTGGCTTTCTAATATTAACTCACATCAACTTGCAGAAATTGAATACAGTCTACAGCCCAGCACATTATTTTAGGACAAAACCTGCCCCCCAGCTCAGAACCCAGGTAATCGGTGTTCAGTGGAAGGATTCATTCTGATCCCAGAGGGAAGGGGAATCTGCACTTTCCTAGGGAGAGTGACAAATGCATCTGTTCAGACAGATTGGGCCCAAAATGACAGCAGAATTTGATCCCCTATTTTTGATTGAAAACATTCCTACAGACTTGGGCCCAAACCTAAGTCCAAGATCTGAACACTCCTGATGTTTGAATCTGGGTCCAACCTTTGTCATGACTAATCTTTTCTGTACATCTTTCTACTTTCTCTGGTATAGAAGTCTCAGACCTGAGCTAGTGGCATTGCTGTTGCCTTGGGGATACCATTTCTGTGTCAGCTGAACCTTTTCCAAATTTCAATTAGATTTCAAAAATTCCATGAAAACTGGTTGTTTTCTGAAGAACTTAATAGTGTGGTTGACATTTTTTTCATTACAATTCCTTTCCTCCCACCAAAAATGTATCTGTGTTTTTCTGCCAGGTCCTGTGATGAGCAAGGCAAGTTTGGGAATAATAACAAGAAGTAAATGCTAAAGAAAGCTCAGTATTATTGCTGCAGTTATCTAGCCTGTCTGTATTCTCTTCTTGGTCCCTGCAACTGGTTCCTGTCCCTTCATAGCATGTTGAGATTTTTTTTGTTACTCTGTCTCGTTCCTACTCATTTTTTGTTCCAGAAGCGGTCTATAAATCAGCAATGTCTGTATATGTTAGTGCTGGTCAAAACATTTCCATTTACTTTTTTATAGAAAAATTAGATTTTTTTTTGACCATGAAAATTTCCACTGCTTCTATTAAATTTTTGGATTTTCCATTATAAAACTGAACATTTTTTGTTCACACAACATTTTTTTTGTAGGTTTGGACTGAAAGTCTTTGTTTTTTCAGCTGAATATTTTTGGGTTTTGATGAGAAATTGAATTTTTTTTTACTAAGACACTTTCTGAACTGCTGTAATAGATAGATAACATTCCAACAGAAAGCACTCAATAATATGTAGCATAGTTACTGGATCCTGTATAGGGTTGCCACCCATCCAGGATTTACCCAGATAGTCCGGTTTTTGGCTTTTGTGTCTAGGTGCCATTTAGGGTTGCCAGGTGCCCATGTTTTGGGGACCTGGCAAACCTAAATGGCACCTAGACACACAAGTCCAGTGACTGTGGGGAGGGACCAAGTCGTTAACCCATGCCAGCCCTGGCTCAGCCGGGACCACCTCCTACCTGTAGGCTCCTTGAGATGATCCAGTGGGTGACTGGGGAAGGAGAGGAGTGAGCAATGGGGGTGGGGCCTTGGGGGAAGAGGCAGAGAAAAGGGGTGGGGCCTCATGGAAGGGGCGGGGCAGAGGGCAGGGCCTCAGGGTCTGGTTACCAGCGATTTGAAAGCCGCAACCCTAATCCTGTAAGACCAATAGAACTTCCTATGCACAGCAAATGGGGTCCTGAGCAGCTATTGACATTGAATTCTTGCCATGTTTGTCTCATCCAAAAGTTATGGCTTGGCTTTTAGACAGTAAACTCATTAGTGCAGGATTATCATTGTATTTATACAGCACCTACCTCAGTGGGGTCCTGCCTTGGTTGAGGCCTCCTGCAATATAAGTGCAGCGTCTATAGGTGTTACTCAGTATAAATGATTTAACAACATTTGGCATGACAACAAAGTCAACATTGTGACTTCACTGCAGGATTGAGAGGCAGCCGCCCCAAGGGCTGACTCTGCCCTCTTGACTTAGACAAAACTTCCATTGAATTGAGTGGGAACCAGATCAGCTGTGCTGTACGTGGGCTCGATTTCTCCTGGATTCAGTGGAAACTGCCTATGCTGATTTATTGGGAGTTGCATCTGCTTATTCCAGGGCTGACTTTGATCCATTGACTTCAGTGGGAACATAAACTGGGCAGTATCGTGCCCCTTGTTTGAAGACAAATAACTTTTGATAATTGATGAAAGCAAGACAGGCAGGGAAATGGAGATTCATAAAGTCCCTTTTATAAGTAGAATCTCGGTTATTTTAAAGCATTTCCTGGTGTGACAGATTCCCTTTAACTACAACAAAGTCTATCACCCCTTTCATTCAGTTCTTCAACTCAGGAGGTTGAGTACAATTTTATTTCCTTTATAGAAAAGGACAGGATATATTAAATGTAGAATACAAGGGGAAAAGTTGATTCCAAAAGCTACCACGTTTATCCTTGTTATTAGGCTTACCTGTGTTCTTTTATCTTTAAGTCAGCATGCAGAGATTTTAAACGTCTGATTTCAGGTGGTTTTATCTATTTCTCATGCATCACCTCTGCTTCTGCTTTTTTTCCCAACAAGCTGAGTTTTAAAATGTCTTCCTAGTTGGACCTTTGCTCACTTTCAGGAAAGAGCCATACAGGGCTGTTATGTTCACAGCAGACTCATGGAGAAGTTAGAACACTGTTGCTGATTGTAATGCAATGCTACTTGATTTCTTAGAATTCAGGATGATAATTCACAAACACCCAAAATCAGAGAGACTCAGCAGACTGCTCCCTGAAACAGAGGCACAAAACACCCCAGATAACTCAGAGCTGGCTGCTGCTACCCCTAGCTTGCATGCTTCCCTACAAGCCCCCTAGCCTGCAAGCAGAACCAGGAAAAATCCCTGAAATTTAAAGTTCCAGCCCACAGTTTAAACAGTTTTAATACACCACAAGGGGCCAGATTGTGAGTCCCTTACACACACACACTAAGCAGTTACTCATGCAAGTAATCCCATTGACTTCAGTGGGACTATGTGGCCCAATGTGAATAAAGAGTTAAAAATATACTGGAGCTTTGCTTGCAATATACTTTGTTGCTTTTCTCACTACCTTTGGCTTGGTTCCTTGATGGTGGTGGGTTTTTTTCTTTTTTTCCCCCATTTTTTACTTATTTATATTGTTCCTTTCAGGCTAGATCAGTTGTGCATGTCTCTTTATGAAAATGACTGCAGTGCAATGGGCTTTCCTAACACAGAATAGCATCAAGTGCAAATGCAGCAATTCCCATCTTCAGTGAGAAATTTTTCTCCTCTTTGGTTTGGATGTCCAGTGAAGCATTAGACAGCAGTTTAATCATTATTACTGGTGCTGCAGTGCGACTCTCTGGAGGAGCACAAAACTGGAATGAAAAGGAACTGACATAATGAGTCTGACACAGTTCAATAGGGAGCTATTACACCAAAGGTAATGAGTTCCAATGATATGTTAATGTTATTGTAAGAAATTATACCAGTGAAACAAAGTGGCTTTGTGTGTTTGAAAAGGAAAAAGTTGGAATTTTCCCAGGAAATACAATGACAGGGAAAGAGAGAGAGGATGGTTAATCAAAGCCACTTTCCATTTACTGTCCTGTACACTTTGTATTTGGTGGTGGTTAATTTATTTATTGTGACGATGTTCTCAGCTGGGAACAAGAAAAATATGTCTATATAGGAATGAATGTTTGTAGTTTGATAATCACTATATTATCGAAGAAAGAGGAATTATCCAGAAAACTACTTGCACAAATTAAATTAGTACAGATTTTTTTATTATATATATTATCTATGTGTATGCACACACAGAGTATGATTTATAATCAATGCGCTTTCCTTCTAAATCTCTATATTGTACTTTGGGCTAAATCCTGCATTCAGACTCTACAATCCAAATGTCCTTCGCATGGTGTAAAATAGCATATTTTGGCCCTGAACTGGTATATTTTGATATACCTATAACTGTAGCCCAGATTCCAATCTCAGTTACAGTGGTGTAAGTTTTGAATGACTCTAGTGACTTCAGAATCTGGCCCCATAGCTCCATAAGACTATATGCTATAGATAGATGCCTACAGTTTTATACATATTGATTTAAATCTTGACCTTAGTTGCACCTATTGAGTCAATGAAGTTGAGCAAGTATAACTGAAGAAAAGACAAAATTCTCTATTGAGGTAATTGCATTGACCTCAATGAATTTACCCCAGCAGAAAATCTGGCCCAGGGTTTTGCTCACAGGATGTGTGGGGGTAACGGGAAAGGGATAGCTGGGTAGTGAGCACTGTCCATTCTTACCACTAAGTAGTATAGTATTTGAGAGGCATTTCAGCATTTTTTTTTTCATTCTAAGTCTCCATCTGTTGTTCTCATTGCTAGAATCTCTGTTGCTACTGGCATATTTAGAGTTTCAAGAAGCTGTGCATAATGAACACAATGTGGGATCTGCCTCTAGTTAGTTGCTTTGATAGGCACGGCTCTCGACTGTGAACTCAGCGTCACTTCTAGATATCAGTCCTGTGAGGGGAGGTCAGTGGACTTGCAGCAGGCGCAGCAATGGATGTTTCCAATGAAAGAGGATTATTGGGTCTGGCTTTCTCAACTGCTCTTGCAAAAAATGTAACTAAAAATATAGCTTCTATTCCTGTTTGGGGTGTTTGCAGCTAAGAAGGATAGTTCCTCTAAAAACAGGCCTGGCTTTACATATTCCCCTACTGAATTGTGAAAAACAGCACTTTGGCTTTAAGCATAATTTACCTGAGGGCTTCAGTATTTCACTGGATGACTAAACTGTCTAGTTCCACCATCTCTAACTAATCTGAAAAGACAACCACTGCTCTCATCAAGGAGTCAACAAAGATCTCTCTGATGCAGAAGAAAAGGTAGAGAATGCCACCAGGTTCAACTTCTGACATGTACAGACTGTCTGAGTCCAATAAACCATATAAAAGCATCGCATGAATCAGATGTTACCAGTACAAGGAAGTTTTGATTGTCCCTATTTTTCAACTTTCTATTAAGCCCCTCTAAACTGGGCCTGTTGATGCTGTTGAAAAGTCAGTATCTCTGTTTGGGGGGGTAATTAATAAGCAAGCATGGTAAATAAAATTAGGATATTTGTAAGAATAAGGGTTTCTTAGGGAAAAGGTTTTAGAAAGGGAAAGTTGTGGCCAAACTTCAAAGCATTTGGATTTCACGTACGATTCCCATAAGCATCTAGCCGTTCCGATGCTTCTCCAGAATTTTACACTGGGGTTCCACACTGTTTTTTTTTTTAAGCCAATCTCATTATTTGGGGTGGTGGGTCCTGACTCCTGATTTCTGAACACTTGTAGTTGGCAATACTGCAATCTGTCATTTATCAACTCCCCCCCCTATCTTTTGTCTGTTTGTGTCTTTAAATTGTAAGCCCTCAAAGCAAAGACTATCTCTTCTCTATGATTGTACAGTCCCCTGCACAGTGGGACCTGCCAGTACTGATGGGGCATTTGGGTGCTACCCTAATATAAATATGTATTACTGCTAACCCTCTCCTGAGTGCTTGAACCATGAAGCCGATGTTTTCCGCAGCTGAGGACCTAAATCCAAATTTAGGTTCCTAAATAAGATCTGGCCTGATATTTTTTCCAAAGTGCTGATCACCCGTAGCTGCCGGTGAAGTCAATGGGTGTTCTGACCGCTCAGCACCTTGGGACAATGAGGCCACCTTATTTAACTTGAACATTTTGGCTTGAGAGCTCCGGAAATCCTTCCAGTATCACATATGTCCCGAAGCGATGTTACCCCAGGCAGCCCCTCTCTATTTCTGCTTTGAGTGCCCACCAAGCTCACTACCTGAAATGACAGCCCACTAGAAGAATTAGCTTAGCAGAAGACAAAGCACTCCAAGCCATCCTCCTAGCCGCCTGGCAAAGAGCACATAACCCTTTAGAAAGAGCGTGATTTCAGGTCTTGTTAATGCCATCCTGCTTGAAAAAATTCAAATGCTTAGTCATACTTTTTTTGTGTAAATATCATGGTAAGAAGACATGACATTTTCTGGGCCATTCTTCAGTATTAATAAAAGATTCCAAGTACAGGGTGACCTTTTCACAAAGGATTTGTAAATGCCAAAAACTGCATAAAAATCTCTTTCTGAGGCCGACAGAATCTTCATAACTTAGCATTTATTTCTTAAATGGTGGGGTTTTTTTCCTTCTCCCTTTCCTATTCGGCTTTTATCTCTTTTCACTGAACAAATGTAATGAAATCAGCACCCTCAATAGCAGCAATAAAAGCGAAGAAGGAAATCCAACAATAAAATAATAGCTGGCATGGTGAATCATTTCAGTGCAGAGCTGGGTGAATTAAAATAAGTAAACAAGAAAGGGACAGTATTACTGTATGGAGGGTTTTGAACCCATCAGATCAACTAAAAGAGATGCCTCTTCCAGAGGGATGAAAGAATAAATTAACAGATGCACGCTGCTCTTTGGTCTGCATTGCATCACACTGCATTCATTCTCTTTCACTGGATCTTTTCAAGACTGTACATTGCAGGCTTTTTAGGAGTGAATCTGATATTTACTTTGGGGCGGGGGAGAAGGTTCTGACAGTGCCAGCTACACTTACAGGAAGATATCTATAGCCATCTATCCTTGTAGGAGTAACAATGAGAGAGAGAGAAATTCCATAGAAAGGCTGCACCCCCCTCTTGGTTCTGTATTGAACTTGTTCCGTCCTTTAGATTGCAATCTCTTCAGAACAAGGATTCTGTTTGCTTGGCATGATTTTCCTACTGTACAGTCTTAGATGCACTTAATATTAAAAACAATTACTGTATACCTTTGGTATTCAAGTTACATACCTAGATGGAAACCCTCTTCAAGTAATCAGCACAGCTACACTACATAACACTTTAGATGTGAAAAAGAATATTGTGTCAAATTGAAACCTCAGAATTAAGGGAGGTTTTGGTTTGGGCTCTTAAGTACATAAGCAAGAAAAAGAACAGATCTGTAAATAGATGTTTCTTGCTTAGTATTACATATCACTCACCCATCCTTGTTTGCAGTCTTCTTCCACTGATTTCCAGAAGTCTCTCTGTAGGATTTATAGGTGATTTTACCATTTTACTGAAGTAGTTAATCTGAAAACAGCATTTGCGCCCCTCACTAAGATAAATGTAATTATTCTTCATTTGCAGAATTCAATCAAGCTGCGTTCATTATAGAGGAGGTGGGAGACATTTCACAGATCATGTTCTCGTTCGATGCCCTACTGTCGTGGGAATTGCTAAAATGGCATTGTTTTAATTAGTGTGTCACACAGGCCTGCTTTTCCTTCTGTTTTGGAAGTCTTGGCTGGCTTCTCTGTCCTTTGACCTGCATTGTTTGAGGTTTTTAACCTTTCTTGTTAGAAATGCCACTTGGTTTCATCACTCTACAGCTGTGAGAGCCTCCTGAAACTCATTATTTACAGGAGCATCTAATCTGACAGCAGTAACATGGTTTTAGGTTGAAACCTGATGTCTGAAGTTGCTGGGAACTGCAAAGAGCTGCTCATCAAGGTGCCTCTATACCTGGATGGACCTCAGGGATGTTGCTGGGGTTTGTTGGTGACTCCACGCTCAAGTGAGAAACCTAGCGTCTTGTCTGGGTGGAGATATCCCTCAACCATAAATAATGCTACGATTTTGTCATGAAAGTCACAGAATCCGTGACTTCCAAAGACATCTGTGATTTCAGCCCCAGTGACTGGGAGCTGCAAGGTCCTGTCGCCTCCCGCAGCAGCAGGGAAGTGTGAGGGACCCCACCACCTCTTCTCCCCCGCTTCCCCTCAGCTTAGCATCATCTGTGAACTTGCTGAGGGTGCAATCCATCCCATCATCCAGATCATTAATAAAGATGTTGAACAAAACCAGCCCCAGGACCGACCCTTGGGGCACTCCGCTTGATACCAGCTGCCAACTAGACATCGAGCCATTGATCATTACCCATTGAGCCAGACAATCTAGCCAGCTTTCTATCCACCTTATAGTCCATTCATCCAAGCCATACTTTTTTAACTTGCTGGCAAGAATATCGTGGGAGACCGTATCAAAAGCTTTGCTAAAGTTAAGATATATCACGTCCACTGCTTTCTCCATATCCACAGAGCCGGTTATCTCATCATAGAAGGCAATCAGGTTGATCAGGCATGACTTGCCCTTGGTGAATCCATGTTGACTGTTCCTGATCACCTTCCTCTCCTCCAAGTGCTTCAAAATGGTTTCCTTGAGGACCTGCTCCTTGATTTTTTCCAGGAACTGAGGTGAGGCTGACTGAGAGAGACCTTAAATGAATCCTTGACAAATGCACCCTTACCTCTGAAAGGGCAGGATGCTCACCCACTCGAACATTAACTGCTCCACAGGCCAAAAATCCCTGTTCGTATAAATGTACTTGGACACGCCAACAGGGGACATCTGGGAATGAATAGACAACAGGGCCCACTTCTGATCTCGCTTACACCAGTCTCATTCTCTTAGCTATGTATAACTCCACTGACTCCCGACGGTGTCTCGTGACTTACCCCAGTGCAAGTGAGATCAGGGTCCGGCCCAAACTTACTCTTATAAGAGAGGCCTGTTGTGCTTGCCCATTTCTATGACACCAGCCAAACGGTCTGCCATGGGGCTTTTTGCTGCGTAATGCGCACCACATTAACATGATCAATCCTAACAGCTCTAATGGAGCCATTATAATCCATCCTAGCACTAATCATTTCATAAGCACTCCTCCCTGACACAGAGTTTGATAAGACTACAACTTAAGCTGGTGAGTCCGTGACAACGGATCTGATGCCAGCACTCCCCCCGCCCCATCTCTCACATCATTCAGCCTGGACCTCTCTGAGCCTCCCCTTTTCCACATTTCAACTAGTTCCTCGCACCCTTCTGAGCCTCTCAGCATTGCTCCTCCTTTGCTCAGTTTTCTTCCTCACTCTTCCCTTTGGGACACTATACTATCCCTCCAACTCTCCTGGCCACCACTGATTTCTCATTCCACTGTGCCCTTCTTGGCTGAAGGGCATCTTTGTCTTTACACTTCAGAGTTCACAGGTCTGATTTATTTATTTTTTTTCTTGGATGAAGCAGCAATATCACTGCAGTATAAAACTTATTTTCCTCCTTGCCTTAGCAACAGCCCGGATACTTCACTTATTACTGGCAAGGGATCAAACTTTTCAGCTTAAATGGTACAAATGAAGGCTGGACCAGACTCAAATGTGAGTTTCCCATTTTAATATTTTATCACCTTCTCAAAATATCATCCTCATTTTAATTTCTGGAGTGATTCTCCTGCTTAACTCAATAAAAGCTAATACACTCTGCTCGATTCCTACTGAGATTTCTCCAGTGCCCAAAGTCAGTCCAGTTCTCGCATTTGTTTCAGTAGAGAACATATGGTTGGAAATATGACTTCGTTATCTTTATCTTTTAAAAGCGGAAGCCTATTTTTGTGAAATTGTTGAAATTTGAAAGCTGTTTTCATTTTAGTGGGCTTGAAAAGGGCCTATATTTTCTCAGTATTTTTAGCATGACTTTTCTATATTTTATTCTGAATTTATCAAAATCATCAAATATATTTTTCATTTTGTAAAAACAGAGAAATTCCATAACCAGTTCAGTAATCCTCGTTATAACATTTTCTATATTTTAATTCTCACAACGAGGCATGAAAATTAAAAAAAAATGTACATCTTAAGGCCACTTTTAGATTGTTCAAAAAATTTCAACCAGCTCTTTTAAAAAAAAAAAGCATTTGTGCACTGAAGACTGTATTGTAGTTTAATATTTGATAACCATCATATTTATTTGTGTAGCTATTGAACAACTTGGCTGCTTTGTCCTTGCTAAAGAAGAGATGATAATGCAACAAGAATGTGCTCACTGCAACTGAATGCAGTAGGTCTTTATCTGGCCAGAACGAAAAGAGGACAGGGTTCCTTTAAGGGTCCCTACTGCATGTGGGTTATGAGGGAGGGGAAAGGGAGACCTCCTTTGAGAGGAGCAAAGGGGGAACAGGGAGTGGCTGGACCATGTGGGGGCACTGACACACCATGTGCAATAGGGGAAGGTGTCAACACCCCATGCATTCTAGAAGGAACTCTCTCTCATCAATCCCTGATGGCACAAGGAAGAGCTGTAGACTCTGTTTGCATCTAGCATGATGAAGATAGCATATGGGCAGTTCATCAAGTGTTTCTCTTTAGGTTCAAGAGACACATCTGACTACCGTGGTCTGTTGGCAGCTTGGGAGTAGGACAAAAGCGCGGTAATTGTATTCCTGTGATATAAAAGGTGCACTTATGCCTTTGTAATATCATGCATGGGATCTTTCCAAAAGGAAACAAGGGAAAGCATAGAGATGAGTCAGCCTTCGGTACCTGTTCCCTCACACTGCTGTTAAAACTATGCAGTATGTAGACCGGCCTTCAATGAGTTCCTAACAAAGCTTCCTCATTAACTCAAAGTCAGAGAAGATTTCTATGTAATCCCAGGGACTCTTCATTGTATTAGGCACTATTGACTGCACTCTGATACCTATTATGTTGCCTACAGATAATGAAGAAATATCAAACATTTCCCTAGCATGAATAGGACCCACCAGGTGGTATGTAAGTCTGGAAAAAAAATATCATTCGTGTACTGGCAAATTATCTGGGGTCTGGCCAGATGCTTACATTTTCCAGATGTCTGAACTCAGCCAGCTTCTTAAATCACGGCCATTGAAATCTGAATGGTTACTTACTTGGTACGTTTATCGTGTAATGATGCCTGATAGTTTTAATTTTCTTTTTAAAAGGCCCACATTATGGAAAGAGAAACAATATACACTGGTAAAATGAGTTAATTACACAATTATCAGGAGATAAAGTGGTCCTGGGAGGCAAGTTACTATTGCCTTTCTAGAGGAGTTCAGGTAATTCCCCCCCCTCCCCCCGTGAAGTGGGCCAGTAGAAGACCTATGCACTGCTGCAGTCCCACTTCAGTGGGTGTCTTTAGGCTCTTCATACCAGGGTCCTACAATCCTTTCTCATAGGAGCAATCCTAATTCATGTGAATATCCCCCTGGTAGCCCCGGCATTGTTCAGGTAAGAGAGGATTGCAGGAACCTGCCTGTGGAACCACATCCTGATTCCCATTGAGATAAAAACGTAGCTAGCGTAGCTCATTACAACATGCTAACTGCATGCTTAGGGCCAAAGCAGGGACCCATGTAAGTCAGTGGGACTTTTCACAGGTAGAGGGTTACGCATATGTACGATTTGGGCATATAAGTACATTATTCATGATGATTTATTCTTCTTCTTCTATACTGCTCCCACTATTCCAGCATTGCTAGTGCAAGGCTGAGAAGGTAGTTTCAATAAAATCTTTAATTTCAAGTGCTTACATTTAAAAAAACAAAAAAAAGACAGACCCTTTGGACTCCACTATCGCACGCTTGTTTTCAGGCCAAAGAAGAATGGAGTCGGGGGCAGCAGGGGAAATGTGCAGTAGTTCAAAGGTATTTAGGTGCCTAAAGATGCAGATGGATGATTTTGTAAATCCCGCTAGGTTAGGCACCTAGCTCCCAATAGGAATTAGGCACTTCAAGTGCTCAGTCGCTTTTTAGAAAATCTCTCTCTGGGTTTCTATCTGCAGCTTTGGGTACTTTTGATCTGGACCCTAGTGCATCCAAAAAGGATTCAATATCATCTCCTGGCAGCTCTTATGCATAAGTGCTCTGTTAGAGCTATTTTCATCTTCTGAATTTTCTGTTCTCCTTGTTCAGTCTTCATTGGCTAATGCGAATAATTGGTCCCTGTCCTCTTTATTCTGTCGCTTAAAGTATTTGTAAAGAGTTATCATGTCTCTCATCTGTCCTCTTCCCTCTTCACTTGAGGATTTCCAACTCACTTAAGGCTTGTCTTCATAGCCCCACAGTGGAGAAGGCAAGGTTTTAAGTATTTGCTCTTCAAATACTTAAGAGGCTATTATGAAAAAGATGGAGAAAAGTTGTTCTCTTTTTGCCACAGAGGGCAGGATGAGAGGCATTGGGCTCAAACTACAGCAGAGCAGATCTAGATTAAATCTCAGGAAAAAAGTTCTAGCTGTAAGCACAGTAGGACAATGGAACAGAGGCCTAGGGAGATTGTGGGAGTTCCTTCACTGGAGGTTTACAAAAGGAGGCTGGAGCCATCTGTCTTGGATGGTTTAGACATGGAAAAATCCAGCCTCTTAGCAGAGGATTAGACTAGATGACCCTTGCAGTCCCTTCTAACCCTACAGTTCTCTGATTTGCAGAGGACCCTAAAGAGTTGTGCTGTGACTGCCCCATATAGACCTTTCTGCTGTTAAACTAAAGGGTACCGAGATAACATTAAAGTAATCCCGTTTGAAATGGGACTAGGCTAACATGAAATAGGTATCTTTTAGTGCACGACAGCAGCCGCCACACAGAGGACTTACAGCGTAGCACTTAAGTGTGTTCTGCAATTCATACCCCCATCGTCCAAACTGTGGGGCCGTGTAGATAAGCCCTTAGTCTTTCCTCATGGGTCTTCCTTCCTCCACCACTTTCTGTGTCCAATAACTGTTTATTTATTTGTAGACATATCACATTATGAAGAGAAAATTGAAGAGGGGGGAAGGGATAAAGTGCATTGAAAATACCCAACACTTTGAGGATTTTCTCTTAGTAGGGAATTCAAAGAGGAATGGCTATTGTTTAAAGTTTAAATGGAGAGACCGGGTAACCCATACACCTCCTGGTATGGTGTTCTGTCCCATCTAGTGGCAGCGAGGGGAGGGAGGGAGAGAGATGATTCGATTAGATTAATGAATCTGCTCTACAGCCTTAGCTAACAGCGGTATGGTTTTTAGCTTATGCAGTAGAGGCTCATGCACTAAGCTCCCGAAGTCCCAGGTTTGCTCCCAGCCGCCGACAACCAGGATCTGTCAGTGTTACAACAGCAGGTACCGTCTTTTCACTGGGTGTATGTCCAGTGTGTGTACTATTGTTATAATAATAAATAACACTGATGCCCTGGGTTGATATATTTTATCCTAGAAAGATCAAGTCTGAGGATGTATAAATAAATTGTGGAGGTGTTAGATTTGATCCCTGGTGTATCATAGGAGCACTTGGCATGCCTGGGATGGGACTTAGGTTGCTTTATATAAAATTTTTGTCATCTTGATTCTTGGGATTGTCAGGAGGCTGAACCAGTCTCTGGCAAAAGACTGAGTAGCCTCTAGGTTGCTCTAACTTGCACCAGCAAATAATGGTCCGCTAAGAGCTGCTTCATCAGGATCTCTGTAGCAATTGCTATAGAAATGCACAGAATGCAAACTTCTATGGCTGGATCCACCTCTATAACCTATACCAAATCCCAGATCCAAAACAACTACCTCTTAGGAAAATTCAAATCCAAATTTCTTTAATATAAATGAACTCCCAAAACTAAGAGGCAGAGTAAATGTGATGAACCAGTGCATTTACGACAACAAAACTGTTAAGCCGAAGGGTGCATGATGCATTTGTAGGTGCACCTGATGAAGACTCCCTTTAATTTTTAAAACTCAATCAGTATGTCACCAAGTGCTCACTGTTGGGTCAGGGCAAACCCACTTCTTTCTTTTTAAGCAGGAAAAGCTCCAGCCTCTGTGTGTCTGAAATCCCTAAGTCTAGTTCCTTCTTTCACTGAGCTGCCTCTCCTAGCATTGTTTCCCTACTTAGGTAGCATGAGGAGAGGTAGAACCTAAATTAGAAGAACCTGTATTTTATAAGGCTTGACTTTTCCCACTCCCAGCATGCTTTGCTAAAAGGATACTGATAGCCAGGGATCCCCTTCCCCACACTATCAGTGGAAGAAAACCCACCAGGTTTGGGGAACACTATGTGGACAGACTGACCTTCTAAAGCTTCTTCCTGGTGAGTCACATTTCTCCAAGAGCTTGGCTTTTTCCTTTTTTCCCCGTGAGAGTTTACTCTGTGACAAAGTAATGTGATGTGGCTGCTATTTTAACAAATTCATGTTTTTTCTTGAATAGATTCAATAGCTCTGACAGTTATACATTAGAACAACAACAAAAAGTAGCTCCTGGGCCACATGCTATGTTTGAATGACATGTATATAACTCCTACTGATATGAGCAGAAGTTGATTATAGGGATTGAGGACAATATGTGGCTGGCAAGTTGTAAAGCCTGGAGGGTTTTTCAGTGAAAGCTGCGGGACATATACCATTTGTGCTGAGACTGAAAATCATTCCATGAATTGCTCTGGACAAATGCTCCTTGTGAAGTACCTGATCCACCAGGCTTTAAAGTCAATGGGAGTCTTTCCAGTGGCTTCACTGGGCATTGGATCAGGCTGTTCACTCATAATTAGTCACTTCTCATTATCAGAAGGAAAAAACTGAGGTATATAAAATATAAATGAGAGATGGGCCAGTTCAAATGGAGATTTCAACCCATCCCCATCCCAACCTCTACCTGCATCTGGTGTCCTTGGATCTGTGATTTAGGAACTTTCATACAAATAGATGTCATTTCCATGGAAATAGCATGGCAATCTGACACAAAAATCCTTGCTTCCCTGATTACTTGGACTCTAAAGTCCAAATTTCCAAAGGTGGTTGTACCCAGTAGTTAGGGTTCCTATAGGTAGGGCTTCCCACCCTAGGGTTAGGGTTCCTAAGGGTAGGGCACTTGGAGGTAGGGTTAGGGTTCCTATGGGTAGGGGGCCCCGCCCTAGCGTTAGGATTCCTATGGGTAGGGCACTTGGAAATAGGGTTAGGGTTCCTATAGGTAGGGCTTCCCGCCCTAGGGTTAGGGTTCCTATGGGTAGGGCACTTGGAGCTAGGGTTAGGGTTCCTAAGGGTAGGGCTCCCTGCCCTAGGGTTCGGGTTATTAAGCGTGGGGCACTTGGATGTTGGGTAAGGGTTCCTATGGGTAGGGCACTTGCAGCTAGGGTTAGGGTTCCTATGGGTAGGGCTTCCCGCCCTAGGGTTAGGGTTCCTCTGGGCAGGGCACTTGGAGCTAGGGTTAGGGTTCCTATGCGTCGGTCACTTGGAGCTAGGGTTAGGGTTCCTATGGGTAGGGCTCTTGGAGCTAGGGTTAGGGTTTCTATAGGTAGTGCTTCCCGCCCTAGGGTTAGGGTTCCTATGCGTAGGGCACTTGGAGCTAGGGTTAGGGTTCCTATGGGTAGGGCTTTCCGCCCTAGGGTTAGGGTTCCTATTGGTACGCCACTTGGAGCTAGGGTTAGGGTTCCTATGGGTAGGGCACTTGGAGCTAGGGTTAGGGTTCCTATGGGTAGTGTACTGGGAGCTAGGATTATTGTTCCTATGGGTAGGGCACCCCTCCCTAGGGTTAGGGTTCGGGTTCCTATGGGTAGGGCTTTTGGAGCTAGGGTTAGGGTTCCTATGGGTAGGGCACTTGGAGCTAGGGGTAGGGTTCCTATGGGTAGGCTTCCCGCCCTAGCGTTAGGGTTCCTATGCATAGGGCACTTGGAACTAGGGTTAGGGTTCCTATGGTTAAGGCACTTGGAGCTAGAATTAGGGATCCTATGGGGAGGGCTTTCCGCCTTAGTGTTAGGGTTCCTATGGGTAGGGCAGTTGGAGCTAGGGTTAGGGTTCCTATGCGTAGGGCTTCTCTCCCTAGTGTTAGGGTTCCTAAAGGTAGGGCATTTGGAACTAGGGTTAGGGTTCCTATGGTTAAGGCACTTGGAACTAGAATTAGGGATCCTATGGGGAGGGCTTTCTGCCTTAGTGTTAGGGTTCCTATGGGTAGGGCACTTGGAGGTAGGGTTAGGGTTCCTATGGGTAGGGCTTCCCGCCCTAGGGTTAGGGTTCCTATGGGTAGGTCACTTGGAGCTAGGGTTAGGGTTCCTATTGGTAGGGCAGTTGGAGCTAGGGTTAGGGTTCCTATGGGTAGGGTACTTGGAGCTAGGGTAAGGGTTCCTATGGTTAAGGCACTTGGAGCTAGAATTAGGGATCCTATGGGGAGGGCTTTCCGCCTTAGTGTTAGGGTTCCTATGGGTAGGGCAGTTGGAGCTAGGGTTAGGGTTCCTATGGGTAGGGCACTTGGAGCTAGGGTTAGGGTTCCTATGGGTAGGGCTTCCCGCCCTAGGGTTAGGGTTCCTATGGGTAGGGCACTTGGAGCTAGGGTTAGGGTTCCTATGGGTAGGGTTTCCCACCCTAGGGTTAGGGTTCCTATGGGTAGGGCACTTGGAGCTTGGGTTAGGGTTCCTATGGGTAGAGCACTTGGAGCTAGGGTTAGGGTTCCTATGGCTAGGGCTTTCCGCCCTAGGGTTAGGGTTCCTATTGGTACGCCACTTGGAGTTAGGGTTAGGGTTCCTATGGTTAAGGCACTTGGAGTTAGCGTTAGGGTTCCTGTGGGTAGGCCTTTCTGCCCTATGGTTAGGGTTACTAAGGGTAAGACACTGGGATCTAGGGTTAGGGTTCCTAAGGGTAGGGCACTTGGAGCTAGGGTTAGGGTTCCTATGGGTAGGCCTTCCCGCCATAGAGTTAGGGTTCCTAAGGCTGGTGTACATTCCCGAATCTCTCACGCGTCTTCACATAGTGGTACCGAGATATGCAATTACCCTCCAGGGACATTCCAATATAGGATTTATGAGTGCAAAGATATATAACCTATTATGAATATAGCGTCTTTATACATTTTCCATTTGGTGTCGTCAGGACAGGAGCTCATGCCAGAACTTTCATGGCCTTGCTCTGTCATGCAACATCAAGAGAAATTCATTGTTGATGGATTTTAAAGAGAAGCAAGCAGAATCATAATATTGTCTGTTGCATGCTCTAACATTAATACTGGAGTTAATTTGGATTTACAAAGTGAAAATGTCAAGCTTCATTTATATTCCAGGGCCAGCATTAATTACCTTTCCCTTTTCTTAGCAACCACTCTTGTGTTCTGTTTCTTCACTTAAAGCCAATAATAAGCTGTCCGTCTGCATATCCGTTCTGCTGACACAAATCATGATGTATATGAAAAGCAATAAAAAGCTAGTCTAATGAGACATTGCTAAGAATGAGAGAGGGAAAAAAATTGAACCATGTTCTTTAATCAATGTACAAAGCCAACTGGAAAAAAAAATTCAAAGAAGCCTCATTTCTATTTAAATGTGTAAGACGCTGAAATGTTTTAAAAATTGAAGTAAACTATGGATTTCTGATAAAGTATTATCCATGTAATCCCAGCCAAAAAATAACCTGGCCTTCAAAAAAGGCCAATGGCTTCTCATGCTTAGATTTTCAAGGTGAAAATGTAAAATTCTGTCTGTGGATTCAACGAAATCACTTTGAATACTCAAATTGCATTCAGTTGCACTAAGGGCCAAAAAAAATAGCACTGACATTTCGCAGGTAAATCCTAAAAAAAACCTTAGTAGTAAGGGCCTGATTCTGATCTCTCACTGCTTTAAATCAGGATTAACACTACTCAAATCAACAGCTATACCAGTATAAAACTGATATGAGATCAGAAACAGATCTTAAAAGCTTAGTCTATTAGAGAATGAAGTGGAATTATAGTCAACATCACTTGGGCTGATAGTGGTTTTTGAACCCAAGAACTGCAAAACTAGAGCCTTGACTTCTTTGCCTAAAGGAGTAAGGGCCAGATCCTTCAACAGTGTAAATGAAGTCAATGGAGCAATATTGATCTACGCCTACTAAGGATCTGGCCCTGTGTCCTTAAATTGTAACTAGTAGCAGACTTATAAACCTCTTATATGGACCAACTACTAGTAAGAGACTAGACATTATGCTAGTATCGGTTATAGTGTCATAAGCCCATAGATAGCACCAGGCTCTCCAACTGCTGTAGGCTATTGCTTGATAAGCATACTTTAGCAGTAAGATTATCTGTATTTCTAGCCTGTGTGTTACGTGGGTGCATTGGAATCACTGTTGCAAAGTGTCTTGGGGGTCTAAGGAGTCATTTAACAATCACAGAGCATCAATAAAGGCTCTTGTAGTCAGAAGGCCCAGGAGATGCCACTGGGGTTTTGAGTGGAAGAAGATATACAGGATTAGGGATTTTTAGAACAATATAGACCTTTCCGCTTCTGGGCCATGTAAGCCCTTGTTCAAGACATCGTTCCTAGGAAAATTAAGCTACTGTAAGAGCTGTTAGCTGTGTTTAGAGTTTACATTGAATTCTCTCTCAGTGTAATTATGTGTGTATGCACAGGCCTAGCTCTGAACAGTACAAACAGATTTGCCTTTGCCAATGGCCTTGCTAGGGAAGGAAGGTTCTGTGGCTGTCACTGAAACTGAGACTCAAGAGATCTGGGCTCTGTTCCTTTTAAGTTGCTGTAATCATGTCATTTGGTCTCTCTATTTGCACTTCAGAGCTTCATCTGCCAGGGTTATCCATCACTTGGGGTATCTAGGCTGAGATTTTTGATGTTGCCTAAATGATTTAGATGCTCAGGCCCATTAGAAATTAATAGGAATTGGGCATCCAAATCCCTTAGGCAGCTTTGAAAATTGAAGCCATGTTTGTGGAATTCTGACAAGCAAATGATGTACAGGTGGTTTCCCTCAGCTCTATATGGACACAAAATGGTCAGTGCCTCAGCAAAAGTACTTGGAACTTGTTTTGTCAGAAGCACGTTTTAGGGCCATTAGGTTTCAACCAGACATTTGGCCAAAGCATGGGAAGAGCTTGTTAAATCTGCAGTAGCATTTCAGATGACTGAGCATCTTATTAGGCCCATATTGCTGTGTCTGAGAAGAATAACAACAGAAGCAAGTCATTATTTATTGAACAGTGGTATTACTTTGGCAAGTGCCATGTTATCCGGCATGTGGTGCTGTTACCGTGGTAATGCAATCCGCATAACATGAAAAAATGGACAAAAGAAAAGAGAAATAATTCCACAGGTATCTTTTGTCTGAGAATGCTGCTGAAAAGCAGGACCGCTAATGAACTGTGACTTTATTTGTACGCAGAGCCTATTGTTTAAAATTATTGTTCATTGCCGAGGGATCAGTAGGAGCACCAAGCTTTTGTTTCCCATAACATCCTTATGGCATGCACAAGCAGGATCGCTTTGATTAACATGCCTGCTCTGTTAGGATGACCGAAGTGCAGAAAGGCTATAGGTGTCTTCTAAACAGAGGGTAAAAAAAATATTTGTTTGCCAGAAAAGGAGCATGGTTACCTGGACAGATCCTCAGCTGTCGTAAACTGACGTAGCTTCATTGAAGCCAGTGGAGCTGTGCCAGTTGACACCAGATGAGGATCAGGCTCATAGTATCTATTGACACAAAATTTGGCAGTGTTGGCCTATCGTATATAATCACACCATTCCTTCTGCTTCAAAAATGCCTCGATCATTTGACCCCCATCCAGATGGGCCAGATCAGCAGAGCTATTCTCTAGCATCTTACCCTAGGAGCCAATTTCTATGACTCTTTTGAATGTCAAGCCACAAATGATGGCTGCCCTGCGTAGGAGCATTAAGGTGGCGAGAGGCAGCCTCTTTGTGTCCCACCACCAGTGCAGGGCATGGCCATAATTTGGGTGGCTACCGTGGGGTGGAGTAGTAGAGGCGACTGGATACTGAGCCTTACGACTCTGCAGGAATTGCAGAGCAGGCATGTGTAGGTGGAATAGATTCGCGGCATTAGTAAAGCCCAGCTGTAGGGCATTGGCTATATGATTTCAAAAACTGCAGCTCAGCATGGGGCCTCCAAGTTCAGCCGTCTGATTACCCTACCACATCATAATCTCTCTGAACTCCTTAGCTGATGGGACGGTCTCTGGATTTGTAAACTGGGTGCATATACACCCGCCCCTTCCCTAACAGGGTAAATTAAATGAGAGAAGGAATCAGTGTTTGGGGTCAGAAGACAGTGAGTGATTACAGCATTTTCTTTTATGCATGGGGCCTGTTGAGGGTTGACAAAACTTTTGTTTTACCCTTGAAACTTCACCCTTTGCTCTTAATGCAGAATCTGATGGAAGAAAAATATGGCTCTGAGGACTTATCATAGCATCAGAGGGGAAAGAAGTCCCTGTGTAGGTGTTCATCCCCGGGCACACACGATAAATTACACACAGCTCTCCACATGTAAAGAAAACAAGCAGATAGCTGGACAAGCCACAGAACACAACCATGCCATAGAATTTACCCTTTAAAGTTTCTGACTGCATATACTATTTCCCAGGCCACAGAACCATTCACACGTGATATCTACAATGGGGACCAGGTTCACAGGAAGTCGTGCAGATCCCTGAAGGTCTCAGTGATGCGGAAACAATGTGTGAACTTCCTGCACGTGAGAATATGCACGATGTGGGGTGGTATAAAGGCTTTAGCTGCTTCACCTCTACACTCATCTGACATGCCATGTACAGCCAATGCCTCACTGTCTGCCTCCAACTCCAGCATGGTTAACGCCACTGAAACTGTTCCTGCCGATGTATCTAACAACCTTTTCCTGGCCTAATGTTGGGGTCTCTACTCCCATTCCCATTCTCTACACACTAGGCAATGCTACCTCCAAAGAGACAGACAGACAGATGTTGGGTTCACTGCATTGCAGTTATACAAGTTATGCGGCAGCATCACTATACGGATGTACAATAATTGTGAGGCATTGTCACTTATGCGCTCTCTTTCTCCCAGAGGCTTCCCATGGAGGTTGCCATGGAAATTTAAACTGAATACATTTTAAAGTATAAATACGTCTATTTTTTTCCTCTTTGTCAGCTGTAGTTTGTAGGGACTGTATCTTTACTGCTGACAGGGAGGGAGTGGGAGTGAAGTAGGTCCTAGACAAAAACAAGGGGAAGTCAGTTGTCCCAAAGGCATTGATTGTTGCATGGTGCTTAGCACTGCCTGGCAAGAAAGACACTGCCCAGACTCCCAGAGGTGTCAGTGGGACTTTCCAGGCACTTAACCCCAGTGATGAGCTGCCAAAATCTTAACAACCGGTTCCCTATAAAAAGTTCTGATTTGGGGGGGGGTAGCGGGGGAGGGGCCGGGGGAGAGATACTCGTGGGGCCGGGGGCCCCTGCAGGGCCTGGGCCAATTGCCCCACTTGCCCCCTCCCCTCTGGCCAGCCCTGGAGCTTGCAGCAGCCCCCCCCACACACACACACACCTTGCCAGGCCACTCAAAAAGCAGCAACAGGATGACTCCAGAGCTCAGCTGAGCTGCCCAGCTGGTGCCGGTGGCTGGCCATGCTGCAGCTGGGGGGAAGCGGGGGAAGGGCCGGGGGAGCCTCAGCCTCCCCAGCTGGGAATCCTGGGAGCAACAGGATGGTCCGGCCCACGGACCAGAGTTCTTTGCCCACCCCCTGGCCCTTAAACAACCGGTTCTCCATGGAGGTCTAATTTTAGCAACCGGTTCTTGAGAACCTGTGGGAACCTGCTCCAGCTCACCACTGCTTAACCCCCTACAGGACTGGCTGTAAGGAGATAAGAAAAAAAGTTTGCACACAGTTGCCCTTTCCCTATAGGGATCCCCACTCCATGACACTCCAAAAGACAGGCCACTATACTTCTCCTGATGCAGCAAGACCAAGGTACAGAGCTGCATGCCGTCCGTCCTTCCCCGGCACAGGGTTCTTCAGCCTATGTTCAGTGTCCACTGTTGTCTGCAAGGAATCCCTTGGTCTTTAAACTATGCTGTCCTAATGTCCCCTCTGAAGGTCTACAATGAGAAGGATCAGGCTGCTGAGTGTTATTTTGGCTGGCCAGTGCCATCTTTGCTGTTGGTTGCGCCTGTTTTCTTGGAGTGGTCTATGGGTTGAGCACAGCTGGTATATAGCACTTTCCTCTCTGTATTAAATGGAGGGGCAGCATGACAATAACGCTATTCTGGCATAGGACATCCGCCTTTTTCTGCCCTTTACAGCTTTTCATTCCCTTGGATGGGACAACCCGGCATAGATTTTCCAAAAGAGGGCATATTTAATCTGTGGCGCTTGGGAAGCCAAAGAGTTTCATCTTATGCCCATTGAAACAGCCGGAAAAACTCCCAGTGACTTCAGAGGCCCAGTAAAAGAACTGAAGGGTAGCTTGGGTTGTAAGCTCCTTGGGGCAGGTACTGTCTCTTTGTTTTGTGTTCACAGCGTCTAGTACACTGGGTTCTAGTCCATGCCTGGGGCTGCGAGGTGCCACAATAATACAAATAATAAGAAGAATGTGGTATTGTAATCCATGCTGAGTGTGGGTCAAAGTCTCCCTCTAGTCACTGAAGAAAGTAGAGGTTAACAAGTCTGCTACTGCCTCTAATAACATATTAGAGCAGAGGTGGGTAAACTACAGCCCACAGGCCACATCCGGCCCGCGGGACTGTCCTGCCCAGCCCCTGAGCTCCTGGCCCGGGAGGCTAGCCCTGGCCCCTCGCCCATAGCCTCAGTTCACTCTCTCCACCACCAGTGCAATGCTCTGGGTGGCAGAGCAGTGAGCTCCTGGGGCAGCTCACCCCTGTATTAGAGGCTCATCATTTCAGATACAGAGGTCCTAGGGTCAGTCCCTCTTGATGGCCTGATGGGGTAGGATGTTCAGTATCATAGAGCCAAATTTTGCTTTCGATTGCAAGGGTAGAACTCCTGTTGATTTCACAACGAGGACCATGGTGTGTCAAACTTTCAGCTGTGTCACTGAACTGGAAGGCTTCCTTAAAGCACTAAACCAAAGGGGATTCGCGGTTGTTCGAGTTACTCTCCAAAACTGTCTTCCCTTCACTCTTTGATGCAGGAGTTAAGTGTAATCTCCTGTAACTGCCCGGTCTAGGTAAGGACTTCACTGGGCATAGTGCAGTAAGCTGATTTAAGCAGCACTTAAAGCACTATGTGCAGCAATTGATTTGTAACCTAAACTGTGCTGCTGAACAGTTACTGCTCTAATTCAGAAATCAGCAAGACCCTGTTGCTTGGGGAGGAGACTGTGCTATGTTCGCTGTCTGCTGAACAGCGAATGCTGTGATGTAAATCCACCTGTGCCGGTTAGATCTTGCTGTAGCACGGTGCTTTCACAATGGCATGGCATAGGCTTTTGTTGCAAGGAGCCTCTCTGAGTTTAAAAAAAGCTTTCAGTGCCCAAAAATTAAAAAAGCAAAGAAAAAAAGAATGTCTTCAGAGTTCATCTTAAGGGGGAGGGGAAAAGAAGTATAAGGGGTATATTTCAGCAAATACTCATGATTTCATACGCCGCTTAAGGGCTACATTACAGATGGACTCTTCAAAAAGGCTTAGCCCCAGCAATCAGGGTCGGCTGTTGAGAATAGCACAGCTCCCGTTTAGATACCTAAAGAAGTGATCAGATTTTCCCAGCCTGATGTGCTGAGCTCTTTGAAAACCTGGCCATAAGTGTCGCCATTAGAGCTGGTTGGAAAACGAGGGGATTTTCCTGTGGAAAATAGCGACTTTCGAGCAAAAATTAACTATTTCAGCCAAAACCAATGATGGGAGCCTAGGGTTTCCCTTGACCTGGTAACTCATTTTAAAACTACAACTTTTTGCCTTCCCTTCCAGCTCTAAATGTGTAAACTGCCACGGTTTGAGCTAAAAGACCAGTACGTGAACCTGGAAGCTGTAGCGGTTTCAAGTGTCATGTGGTCCAGTCACTACAGAGCAATACATACATTATTCTGATAGTGGGACTTATTCTGACTCTGGCTAGGATTTCACCCATTATCTTCCATGCTATATGAACCAGGTTGAGAGACATCAGCATTCGAAGGAGGTCTGTTGATCACAACTGTTGTATTCCAATCATATTTGGTTTTTCCCCTAAAGATACTTTGAATCTCTCCTCAGACACCAACTATTGATACGATAGGAAATTGGATAGAAAGACCCATCTGTTACGCACTGGGTTTCATCTTGATGAACTAGCCATGAACCTTTTGTTTTGTTTTGCCGCCACCCTGACATGCAAAATCAGCTTCTATTCTATATCTTCCCCCCCTCCCCCCGAATAGCCATATTTTTCTGGTTTCCACTCTGAAGCTGCAGGCTCTAATTGCACCCATTACCAAGTAAAACATAATCGTTAGCGATAACACCCAGCTCCACTGTAATGATCCAAATGTTTCATTGCAATATTCCAAATGCTGCACTGAAGTGAGTCCTGTGGTGGGGAGAATTATGAAATTCAGAGTAATAATGCCAATCTTTGAGAACAAAGAGACTCAATTATACAGCTCAAGGGTTTGCCGATAGTGCCTTAAAAATAAATCAGGCTGTCAAATTGCATGCTACTTACTTTCTTTTTTTCTCTCTACACATCAATTCACTTTTAAGGTATTTATCACACATTGCCTTGGCCACTGGAGAATTGGAATCCATCAGATTTTTGAGCCGTGTCTTCTGTTGTCAGAATGCTCTTTGCAAAGGACCGTCACTAAAAGCTGTTTCGTTTGGGTTTTTTTTTTTTTTTTACTAAACTTGCTGAAGATCCTGGTGTGCAATTATTAAGACCAAATCTTGATGGAACAGAGCAATTAGGGCCACTTCATCTCCTAAAATGTGAAGAAATCGTATTAAGAGCTTCATGTAAAGTATGGCGCAGAGGAAGCCATTTGCAGTGCACCGCAACAAAGTGTATTGGTCCTAAAAACCTACAACCATATTTTTGAGTGCCATCTACTGGCAGACTATCTATTAACTATTTCCATATATACAGACAGATCTTGTTCGCAGAGCACTCCTATAACAAATAGTATTGCAGTCTTATTAGCTCATTAGCACTGTCTCTCTCAACTATGGTAATCACATCAAGGTTTCATGTAGCCCATATATCATTGTGCCTCCACTAGCTCTGGGTCTTTTCTATTTTAATTTTACAGTACTTCAGTACTTTAATTTTACAGTCGGGCACCCAGAAAATCACCAGATTGACTTAGAAACCATGAGATTTTGAAACATACATAACTTTGGGGTTCTTTTCATTTGCCTTCTGGTTTTTGAGCCTTTAGGGTGCACTTGAATCACATTATCCAGACTTTCTCTGCAGTAGTGAGGGCTAGAATCTTACTTTTTTAAAAAATGAAAGCTGAGGTTCTCACCTAATCACATGCCTCCAGGAGCTGGGACTTTAAGAAATGCATCAAATATTGCAAAACTCACGATGAAACCATGAGAGTTGGTAGTACTGGTACTTTAAACCAAGATTACAAACTAAGGCCCAGATCCTCAAAATAGGTAGGTGCCTAACTCCCATGGGTACCAGAATACCTTAGAGACTCTAGCCCTAAGGCCCTGCAAATTCTCACCCACAAGTAGACCTTATCCACCAAAGGTGAAATTCCCCTGTCCAAAGAACTCTAGGCTTATGCGCCATTGAAATCCCACTGTAGTGCTTGAAGTAAGACTTGAGCTGGATTAAAGTGGTCCATAAGCTTTGTGCTGGCCTTCTGTCTATTGGGTAATGTTGCCCACTGAGGTGTGCAGGAGCAATGGGTAGGCACTCGCGGCAGCCAGTGCTACCACATCTATGCTAGCTCAATGAGACCATGTCTGCTCAAGCTGGAATCACACCCCGGCTCAAACTATTGACGTAGCCACTGATTGTCACTTTTGCAGAGCGAGCGGTGGGATGGGGGTGTTTGTTCTGAGCAACCAAAGAGGGCCATACAGCTCAGTTCAGAGCACAATAGCTGGGGTTTCTGTCAAATTTGCTATCCTTGTTAGGAACCTGACGAAAAGGTACTAAACCTACCCGTGGATGAATAATGCTACGTAATCATATACGCCTGTAGATGGTGCTCTTTATACTATATGTGGACCTATCTATCCAGATTTATCTTTTATAGACAGCGCTCTTAATAACTCGAAGCAGACCAGATATTTTCTTTATAAATTTTCTGCTGCATTTGAATCCACATGCTCAGGCACTCGGTCTATGGCATGCATGCTCAGCGGGGTAACGACAATCTGTGCAAACCATTAACCAGTGGTTAAATGGCAAGCCTACACTGGTTAAATAGCATGTCTGGTGCTGTCTGCAGTTACTGGGCTCAGCTCAGCCCATGCATAAGCGGGTGCAACTTCCACTGGTATTTGAACTGTAACTAGGTGCTGAATTTGCTCTATCGTCACATTTTAGAGGACTGAATTGATGGTTATCAGCATAAAGTGGCCTACAGGGTAGGCCATTCTTTACTGTGGTTCCCTGCTCCGTTACAGCTGTTAAACACGTCAATCTGACCTTCAGCTACTTTTTTCTAAAATTCTTCGTACTTTGTACTGTGCTTATTTTTAAAGCGGTTCATGAAATTAAAGTGACTATCTCCCGGCACAATGTATTTGTACAGGCTTCCAAGAAAAGAAGACGATGGCTTCAATTGGTAGTTTTCTGTTTCCACCAGGAATCTGTGCCAATTAAGAGGATTCTGCTTCAGCTGCATTATTGTTCCTTTTTCATGTTGTCTGTTTTAGTTTTGTCCTTAACAATTATATTCTACCTATTCTGTCAGAGTTCCAGGAGCACTTCTGAAGAATCTGCTCAATTTTGTGGTGCCTTTTCACTCTTATCCTTAGCTATGCTCTAGGCTTTGGGGTTTTGTTGTTGTTTTTGTTTTACTCCATGCATTCTTAAATGATTTAGATCATATTTTAGCATAGTTATTTATTGCAATGTTGGCACAAGGAAAATGTTCACATTTGCTTTCTCACAGTGTGTGCATGGGGGTGGGGGAGAGAATACCAGCTTTAAACTTCCTTGCAGGAAGTGATCCCCACCAACAAATAATGAAGAGCCACTGCAAAAGTTTCGTCTGAACCACAAGTTGTTGTTCACCCTTCAGTTCATTTCAGTGGCTCCACTGTGAGCGTAAAATCAAACACTCCTTCCCTACAGACACCTGGTCCTTGTGATTTCAGATGTATTTTGGTTTTCTTGTTTTATCTGCATGAACAGTTAGAATGGGTTTATAATTTGGCTGTGCTTCCATTTTATTATATCTCCCTTCCATCTGTTATTTTTATGTTACCATTCTCCTCTCGCTAATGCCAGCGGCTGTACTGTAAAAACTGATCTTGCATCTCAGAAACTTATCACCTCTCTCCAGAAATATATCTTGTGCATGATGGCATAAGAACTACCTGGAGAGGAATGCGGGGATCTTTTATTAATGATTTTTTTGTAGCAGGAGCCGGCGCTTCAGCTGTTACTCATGCAAATCCTTCACTCTTTCCACTGCACTCTGCAAAGGTCCCAGAGCACAAGCGGAGATTTTTCTACATCTCAAAGTAGATCCAGGCCCTGTGAAAGTTCCAGTCTTTAACATAGTGAATAATAACACTTTCCAAATCTACAGTGAGATTGTAAGATCTTTGGGGCTGGGACCATCTTTTTTTTCTTATGGGTTTGTACAGCACGTGGTACAATGAGACATTTATTATTGACTGCAGCCACCAAAGCATTAGCACAATATAATAATAATTACATGTCCTCCGTATCTGAGGATCTCAAAGCTCGGGCACTGGAACAGGAGGGGCCAGAGGGCCATGGCTCCCCCACTTTTAAAAGTGGGAGGGTTCTGCCCTCCCATTTCTTACCAGCTGTAAGGGTGAGCAATGGGGATGGAGAGGAGTGAGTGGGGGACGAGGCCTTAGGGGAAGGGGTGGAGTGGGGGCCAGATCTTGGGGGAAGGAGTGGTGTAGGGATTCGGGGGAAGGGATGCCGTGGGAAGTGGGGACACAACTTGGGCACCTGTAGCCACCACATTTTTAGGGTGCTTCTGCTGCTCCTGTCTCGGAGCACTTTATGCATGTTAATGGGTGACATTCACCTCTGGAGAAGACCAGCCCAACAGCCAATTATGACCTTATTTGGCATGTAGGCTTTGTGCTGGCCCTTTACACAGGGTTGAATTTCACCCATTAGTGAATTAAACCACACGCAACTGAGGAGTGAGTGGTATTCTCCCTATTTTACAGATGAAGAACTGAGGCTCAGAAATATTTCATGTCTTGTCCAAAGTCACAGAAGAAGTTTGAGGTTGAACTGAGGATAGACGCACGATCTCCTGACTTCCAGTCCCATGCCTTAATTATAAGATTGTGATGCCTTCTGTAACGTATTGAATACTGGATAGGAGTTATAATTATTTATTAAAGCTGGGATTTTAGTGGTACTTGGTTGCCTGCAGGGCCGGCTCCAAGTTTTTTCCCATCCCAAGCAAAAAAAATGTTCCTGTGCCCCCCCAGCCCTGCCCCAACTCTGCCCCTCCCTTGCCCCATTCCAACCCCTGTCCCAAATCCCTGGCCCCACCTCCTCCCCCAGGCATGCCGCATTTCCCCTCCTACCCTTCCCTGGGAGGGAGCGGGGAGAAGCGGAGCAGCGGCATGCTCGGGGGAGGAGGTGGAGGTGAGCTGGGGGGGGAGCGGTTCCTCTGCCCCCCCCCCCAGGGTTATTTCCTGTGGCCCTCCCCGCACCCCCCACTGCCGCAGCTCACCTCCGCTCAGGGCCAGCTCCTGGCTTTTTGTGCCCAAAGCCCCCCCCCCCCCCAAAAGGGAGCCTGAGTGCCGCCCCTAGCACATGCTTGGAGCGCTGGTGCCTAGAGCCGGCCCTGGTTGCCTGACTTCTTTAGTTCCCTTTGAAAATTCCAAATTAACTGCATTGTGGAAGCACCTAGAAACTCTAGCCATGTATCAGGACCTCATTGGGATAGGCACTGTTTGTTCCCAAAAATAAAAAGATGCTACTGACTCAAAGAGCTTATCATGTAAGAGTTCAAACATATGACTAAGAGGAAGTTTATCTACCTTCTTTATATACATGCTTATATGTAACCTATGCATTGCCCACAACCAAGTGTAGATTTCCCTTATCTTGTCTAATATAAACCCTTCAGGCATATATAGATTTGTGTGTGTGTGTGTATTACATTCCTTTACGAGGCTGTATCTTAGGGCTGGTCCACACTAAGAAGCGGGGTCGAACTAGGGTACACAAATTCAGCTACGTGAATAGTGTAGCTGAATTCGAAGTACCCTAGTTCGAACTACTCATCCGTCCAGATGCCGCGGAATCGAAGTCCGCGGCTCCAAGGTCGACTCCGCCACCGCCGTTTGCAGTGGTGGAGTACCGGAGTCGACCGCGGCGCTTCCGGAGTTCGAACTATCGCGTCCAGATTAGACACGATAGTTCGAACTCCGAGAAGTCGAACTCACCGCGTCGAGCCGGCTGGTAAGTGTAGACTAGCCCTTAGACAAGATAAGAGGAATCTACACTTGTTCATGAGCAATGCACTCTCTTTTCTCCTTCTATTTTAATTTTCCAGACATTAACGTAATTGAGTTTGGCCTCTTACCAAGAGGTGTTTTTTGTTAAACCAGCAAGGGATGAAATTAATGATCACTAAGAAGATCAAATTCCATAGGTATGAGGCTGTTCATTACACATTTGTGGCGACTAACTAACCGTGCTCAAATAAATGCATGCAGATTTGTTTACCTTGCCAAAGTGCTAAGATGCATCCAGTCATGAGAACTCAACTGTTAAGACAGAAATCAATACAGAGATATTGAAAGGTCTTCAGGGTAGCTGGAAGGGACTATATTGATGGTGAGCATTTGGGTCCAATAAATGTGTATAATTTAAAATGTATTAAAAGCATCAGCTGCCAAAACATCAATATTTAATTACCGTCCCTGACTGTGTCACCACAGATTTTGCTGGAGGAGAAGACATTGTTGAGCTTGAAGGTGGTGGCAATCCAAGAGGTGCTGAAAAGTCGTCTTTGCCCAAATTCATCCTTACATTAACTTAAATGGACTTGCGCGAGGCAGGAATTTGCCCACCCCACCCCTTTTTTTTTCTTTTAAACTTTCTTCATTTGCAGAGGAGAGGTCTCTTATTTAGACACTTATTCCACCACATTTTCTATGTGATTTCAAAACTGTTAGAAGGAAATCACATTAGGGTTTGAATTTTCAAAAGTGCTCAAGTTCCATTGACTTTCAGTGAGTCTTAGGCTCCTAAATGCTTGTCACTTTTTAAAATGGGACTAAGGGCCCCATGTCGCTAGATGCTCCTGTAAAGTTCATAAGTTTGACTATGGAGAAAAGCTGTCGAGAGAAGGGGTCCTGTATCTACCAGCTCCAGGTGAGACACTAGAACAGATTTAGGGCCTGCTCTTGTGAACCCTTACTCTTGTGACCTGGCTTTACTCATCAAAGTATTCACTTTGAAGTCACTACTCACAGGTGAAAGTCACCTTTGGTGCAAGAAATCTGCATAAGTCTATGTACTACTTAAGTCCTATTCAGACCTTCCAAATTGGTGTTTAAGTATTGCATAGACCATGTATGGGTCTTCTGCACATTCCATCCCTTGTGTATAAAGATTGCTTGAATAAGAGTGTGCAGGATTGGTCCTTAAATCTCCTCTCAGATATGACCTCCAGCTCGACTCAGCCCCCAGATCCTCCTGGTTCATAGACGGCAATTTTACCAGAGGATCCAAAAACTATGTTCTCCATGACTGATCCAGCAGGAGCTGTTGCTCAGGCTGTGCATCTGGGGTTCCACAGGAACCCATACAATATCTCAGTATTTACATCAGAGTTTTGTTAACCCTTTATTAGCAGTAAGGAGCCATTTATGGGCATAGTTCCATTGGCTTTAAGGGAGTGATGTTGAGTTTTCACCAGCTGAGGATCTGGCCCATGGTACTTTCCACTTATGAAATGGTGTCTAAAGACATTAAGAATATGTAAGATAGATACTGTTGATAATATATGCATGAGAGGTCATGGAACAGAAAAACAAAGAATGAAAAGACGCATGTTCCCTTACCACACACATCACGTACACACACATTTTAAAAAGCATACATAACAACTGCTCTCCACTATCAACCCACTGCCTGTAAATGAATCTAAGGAATGAATTAACAAGAAAAGTGGGGGAAGAAGGAGATTATTGCCGCAGTATGTCGGAGCAAGTGTTAACGATGGTAAACTTCGGTGATAATTGCAGTGATATTTGGAAGTGAAAAGAAAATATCAGCACTTAAAATTTTAATGTATAGATGGGGGTGTAGTGCTTCTGCATTCATTTTGCCTGATTCTCTCTCACAGTCACTGAAAGTTGGATTTGTAGATGAAGTGGTTTATTTTCCTTAAAACCTATAAGGATTTTAATTGTATAATGTAATTTCCCCACTAACCCACCACACACACAACACACATCTCTCCAAATTGGCACAACTTTAATAGCCCAAATCCCTTCCCTTCTTAATGAACCCTGCATGATTTATGGCTGGCCAGATGTCAAAGGCACACACCCAACCAGGACATATGGGAAAAAAAGCCAGGGTGCAACTTTATAAGCACTTTCAATATATGCAAGTAAAATCCTGGCCCCTTTGAAGTCAATGGGAGTTTTGCTATGGTCTCTCCCAGAAAATCAAAGATGAAACCACATCCATTCCTAGTAGAACCTTGAGTCACTTCTGAAGGATGGGTGTCCCAGTGAAAATTCTCCGACCACTAGCAACAATCTATTCACCCAAAGTGGAAAGCACCAAAACAATAGGCATTCTGTCCCGAGCCTGAAACCATTGTCTAAGTTCCTTGCTACTGTATCGTAACAGTTCACCATTTAATCCCCCTAATGCTAACCCACTAGCACATTCCTCCATCACCATATTTATATAAGGACAAATCCCAAGAGGTCCTGACCTTCCATTCAGCATATAACCTGCCAAGATGGGCCCAAAATGGAAACCCCAGACACCAGTTCACTGACATTGTGCCTCTATCTATTTAAACTGTCTGCAAGTTCTTTGGGAACAGGGAGCGTCTCTTGGGTATGTCCAGTATCTAGCAAAATGGGGCCTCCACATCAGTTGAGGCCCGTAGGCACCACCATAATACAAATAACAGCACCCCGTAACCCTTGCAGGAACATGGGGCACCATTCTTCAGCCTAGAAGAAAGTCAGCAAACAGTAGTGAACCCCTTTTATAAGCAGAACCCCTCTACGTCTGTGACCTGATGAAAAGTGACTCTGGGTTCATACAGTCCAGCTGATGTAACAGACAGGAGAACGGTACAGAATCTCCTTAGGTGCGGCTTCTACTATGGTGACAGCCAACCTAAAATCTGGCTGCTGCTGAGACGGAGTTTGAAAGCCTTATGCTTTGGCAATGCCATGCAAGAGAGAGAGAGAAAGCCAGGTAACTGGCTATATGAGTGAACTAGCTTGGAGTCTGGCCCATCTGGAGATGTCAAGATGACAGTTCCCAACCAATTGATGATCTGGGGCCAAAGTGTTAATGCACTAACACACTAAGCAATCACGCTGCCTCTGACTAATTTGCACTTTAACTGGCTTCCTGTTAAAGGAATCCCTGAATTAGTTAATCCAAAGGCCATCTGCTGAAGATAATACATTTATTACTAAGAATCTACCTAATTCTATCTTACTAAGCATGCACATAGCAAATCTTAATCATTTTCCCTTAGACACTCTATTATACGTACCATGAAATTTAACAAGGTATGTCCTATCTAAGGCTGTAACATTGCAGCTGTGTGGACTAATTAGATAACACTCATTATTGTTCATTCAATTTGCGTTCACAGATGCAGAGAGCTGAGAGCTGACGACTCTTGATTCTCTGATTGATTGCTTCTGCTTTACATCCATTAGGAAGGTGGCCTCGGCACAGTAGCTGTACAACGTGTGTTTGCTACAACTTAACTGGAGGTGCCAGTCAAAAGTCTTGAACTGAATCTCTTGATTAACAACGTTTCGCAAATATCGCACTGTCTATTTTAGCAGCCTGGCAGGCCTATTGTGGAACCAGCATTCTTGGTCAGTGCAACTCATTGCAGAACCACTCCCCCTCCCTCCTCCTCCTCCCCAGCCGTGTGTTGAGTGGAAGGAAATACAGTTGTGACTGTAAAGGCTGATGACAGCTAGCCAATATATCAAGTTCATAGGTGGCTGCGTCCATCGTTCATCTCCTCCAGTCAGACGTGAATTAGAGAAATAAATGGCCTTGTCAGAGAGTTTGACTTTGTCAGACAAATACCGAAACCATAAAACTAGGACAAATACAGTTCACATTGACCTCTGTTTTTTTTCCTAATGGCGCTTTGCAACTATAGGCTATTCTGCTATTTTATTTTATTTGTGCTCTTGAAAGGTTGCTACTGTTGAACAGATCAATTATTTAATCTCTCCTGTTGTTTTTCCTTCTTATGCGGTTGGTGTTGGGGGCAGGAGGGAGAAATGTGTTTACTGAAACTCGGAATCGATAGTTCCTGGGGGGAGAGGTCTGTGTTCTGTTTTGTTTCAGTGTTCTTATTACTGGAGGTGAAGGGAACACAGGAAGCAGACTGAGGATACACAATCCTGTATGTAACAGGAAGACAGAGCAGCAACGCAATTTGGGTCATGAACCCAACAGCCCTCAGAGCACGTTACAGACATAGTGGAACCCTGTTTGAGCTCTAGGTTTAAAGGAAAAGCTGTCTCAGCCTCACTGCTCCTAGTCCTCAGCCTGAAGTGCATGGCTGGAAACTTGCCATGTTTGGCCAGTGCAAGTATGAGAGTTGGCCAAGCTTCTCTTGGGGAGAAACAACAGAAGGAGGAGCAATGTGGTCTAGTGGATGGGTCACCAGACTGGGGAGTCAGAAAACCAGGGCAGTAGTCCCTGTTCTGCCGTTGACGTCCTGTGTGAATTTCCACAAGCGCTTTGGAGGATAGATTAAAATTCAAAATGATCTGGACAAACTGGAGAAATGGTCTGAAGGAAATAGGATGAAATTCAATAAGGACAAAGGCAAAGTGCTCCACTTAGGAAGGAGCAATCAGTTGCACGCATACAAAATGGGAAATGACTGCCTAGGAAGGAGTGCTGCGGAAAGGGAGCCGGGGGTCATAGTGGACCACAAGCTAAATGTATCAGAGGGGTAGCCGTGTTAGTCTGGATCTGTAAAAGCAACAAAGAATCCTGTGGCATCTTATAGACTAACAGACGTTTTGCAGCATGAGCTTTCGTGGGTGAATACCCACTTCTTCAGATGCAAGAAGAAGTGGGTATTCACCCACGAAAGCTCATGCTGCAAAACGTCTGTTAGTCTATAAGGTGCCACAGGATTCTTTGTTGCTTTCACAAGCTAAATATGAGTCAACAGTGTAACACTGCTGCACAAAAAGCAAACATCATTCTGAGATGTATTAGCAGGACTGAGTAGTTAATAGTTACTCACACCCTTTACACTCATGGGATGGAATGTGCAGGAGACCCATACAAGGTCTATGCAATACTTACACCAATTTGGAAGGTTTGAACCCCTCGGCCCCAGCCCAGTGAAAGTGAGTGAGGGTGGGGGAGAGCGAGTAACGGAGGGAGGGGGGGTGGAGTGAGTGGGGCAGGCCGTGGGGAAGGGGTGGGACAAGCGTGTTTGGGTTTGTGTGATTAGACAGTTGGCAACCCTATTCACAAGAACAGGCCCTAAGTCTGTGTTCTAGTGTCTGGCCTGGAGTTGGTAGATACAAGACACCTTCTCTTTAAGGCTTTTCTCCATAGTCAAACAGAGTAGAACAATCGGCAGTAGCTATTCGTATCTGCTTGGTGGGATTCTAATTCTCCAAAGTGGAAGATGGTGAAAAAAGGCCATAGAATTTCACCCAGCTGGAAATGTTAATCCTATGTGCCAGAACTGCCAAGGGGAAGGCTATCGTAGCCTTTAGTCTTTGACCCTTAGATTCAGAATATCCTTGAAGCAATTTGAGGACGTAGGGCCAAATTCAGTTCGATTGGACCCGTCTGAATCTGAAGAAATTCCGTTGGAGTAACTCTAGATTTGGATGCTTGTAACTGAGGCCTAGGGTGACCAGAGAGCAAGTGTGAAAAATCGAGGCGGGGTGAGGGGTAATAGGAAGCTATATAAGAAAAAGACCCCAAAATTGGGACTGTCTTTATAAAATCGAGACATCCAGTCACCCTACTAAGGCCCCGATTGAGCAAGCTGCTTAAATGTACATGCCTAACGTCAAGGCATCCTTTTGAACTCAGTGGGATTGCTCACGTGCTTAAAGTTAGGCCTGTGCTTCAATAGCTAAAATTGCCTGAGAGCAGATGAGGCCACCTGACTTCAGAATAAAGTGCCTGAGTCCAGGATCATACTGGGAAAGAAGTTAGGAGCAAAAGTGCCAGCTGAGGCTTGTGGAGAGTGGGAGCACCATGCTAATGATGGACAGAGAGAAAAAGGAACCGAGTGGCCAGAAAGGAGCATTCCTTACACTCTGACATCAGCCTAGTCATGGAAACAATGCATGGGCTTTGCTATCACCCAAGCCATATGCTGGTGGGTTTTGTGGCTGAATCACACCGTATGCGTTACCTTAAAGCACCATCTGCATTTATATACGATGCTAAGTGATTAGCAACAATCACAGCTGTGGATGAGTTCTCCTTGGCTGTTCTGTAAGACTGCAGTAAACTTGTTCCAAGCCTTCGTGTATTTACGGTATCATTGACTCAATATATTGATTCTTCAGTGGAACCTTTTACAGCCACACGTTTAAACCAATCCTGCCATGTGGGGAGTGAACGCCAATGAAGCAGCAAAAAGCACCTGACACACAGCAGTTAAGTGGCTACCCCTTGTTTTTGTTGTTGTTGTTTTTTCCCCCAAGGACAGTGGGTCACTGGCATTTCTTGCAGTACAGGGTGCTTAGTTATCTGAACGTGACCAGAGCCATTATCCCAGTATCAACTCAGCTCTCCTGCTTCTTCCAGCAACAGGCCTTAGTCGTTGCAAGCTGTGTTTTATTAATCAAGCAAGTGACCTATGCCAATTATGGAGCATTTTGAGGGGATGATTTTAGAATGAGCACTGAACACTGTATCTATTATAATTATTACCAAAGTGCCCAAAAGCCCCAACTAGGCCGCATTGCACTAGGCACTGTAGTAAGAGACAGTCCCTGCCTCAGGGAACTTACAATCTTCAAGACACAACAGTAGAATGAAATAAGCCACCCGGGGTGTAGGGAAAGGAGGAGAGACAAAGGTAGTAAGAGCCTGGCTTTAAATGAGCTAGCAGCAAGCCCACATCGCTGATGGGGTAAGTCCATCAGTGGAAGGACAGTGGCAGGATTAATGCAATTCTTTATTTTCTGGACTTCCTCATCACATTATTTTTAGGAGGCAGCAGATTGAGAATGCAGCAGCTCACCTCTTTATGGTTTACACGTCTCTCTCAGCCTATCACTCTTATTTTGAAATCCCCACACTGGCTTCCTGTAAAACACTTTATTGATTTTAAAGTTCTCTTAGTAACACTTATGGCCTTACATAGCTCTGGTCTAGAAAACGTCATCTTTTACCATGTGCTCCTTACGAGCTGTTCTCTACGGTCTATTTGGGGTAATTGCTCTTCTGCCCAAGGGTTCACCAATGCACATCTGGTCCCCTCTTCTTTTCCTATGTGTATGTGGGGTCACTAGGGGCCATTAGTAAAGAGGCATTGGCTAAGATGCTTTCAGTAGGCTGATGACTCTCAGTTCTATATCTCTATTTCTCAGGACTTAAACAGTAGACTGACCTGGCTACATTGCCCAGGGCTGTGAAAAATATCGTGCCCTATTCAATGTAGTTAGACTGCCATTAACCCTCACTGTAGATGGAGCTACATCAGTGGAAGAATTCTTCCATGGACCTTGCTACTGCCTCTCGGAGATGACGTACATTGATGGAATCACTCCTCCTGTCACTGGAGAAAGTGTCTACGCTATCGCACCTGCCATAGTATAGACATGCCCTCAGCTGCTAGAGTCAGTGCTGTGGGCTGGTTTACATTGTGTTTAGCAGAAGCTGGGACATGGTTGAGGTCTAGGTGACTGAAGCTCACTCCAACTCAGATGACAGCAATGTTGGTAGGTAGGATGCAAGAAACATCAGAAAAATCAGATGAGGGTTATATCTGCCCCTTTAACGGGGGCTGTGTGCTTGAAAGAAGAAAGTGTGAGTAACTATTGCAGATTATCCTCAGAGAGCAAATTCAGAAGCAGTAATTATTATTATTTGTATTACAGTAGCACCAAGAGACCCCCAACTGAAAAGACCCACTGAACAAACACATAATTACAGACAGTCCCTGCCCCACAGCGCTTGCAAGGTAAGCAAAGTGGCAAAGGGTGACGGGAATCAGGTAGAGTTGTGTGCCTAAGGTTGTACAGCAGGGTAGGAAGAACCGAGAACAGAGCTCAGCACTCATGAGGCTCAAGCCAGGGCCCAGTTTACAAGAGCACATTGCAGGCAGAGTATAATCCCCAGAATCAGCATCACAGAAATACACTGATCTGTAGGATTCTACTCTGTAAAGACACACTGTACTCCAAGCTCTAAAACCTAATCTCTCTCTTTCTGCCCAGGTATTAACTGACTGCTGACATGGTTCTACTTGTCAGCCCATGGGGCCTCCTGTTTTATTTGCAAAACACTTTGTTCAGACACAAAATCTGGTAAATAACTTTTTCCCTCTCATTCGTAATGAAATATACAGCCATATAGGAGAGCCATTTATCCTGTTTTGTGTGATCTTGTCACTACAGCTGCCAATATCCTAGTTCCCATGAATACCGAGTTGTTCTGCTTCCAAATTTGGAAGCAGTCCTGGTTGTTGTTGTTCTTTCTTCTCTCTCTCGTCTCTGCCCCCCTGTACCACTCCTAAATACAAACCGAGGGCCGACTCCCAGAGCTCTAACATTCTCCATTGCCCAGCACATTTTTGTAGTCATTTACAGCAGTGAAAAGTGAATGTGAAATGCTCATCAAGATGGGTAAAAGCTTTACAGCCATTTTGCACTCACTGTGCACCAGTGTAAATATTTACACAAGGTCCAGGACAATAGAGAATCAGGACCAGTTTTTACTTCCGCAGACAAATTACCACTGAAGTCAGTAATGACTGAGTAAGAACTGGGTATGGATCTAGGACTTTGACTCAAAACGCATAAATGTATCAGCTTGGCCAGTGATTCAGACCATGGGCCAGAATTTCATTTACACTAAAAGCCCCTTTACACCACTGCCAGAGTGGTATAAAGGGGCCTTTGTGTAAGTAAGAATATTTTCGGGTCTTCCTGCTGAAATTTTAATTTTTAAATGGGCAAATGTTGTGGGCACAATTAAGGAAGCCTTGTGGCATTTTTACTCCTAAATTAGAGATGGGGCCTCAAATTTCTCAATGTTCAGCAATACTTCCTCAAAGTTTGGGAGTAGCGGAGGTTTTGGTTCAGCGCATCACATCCCTGCTCCAAAGCCCATTGAAATCAATGGAAAGCTTCCAGTGGACTTGACTGAACTCCCATGTGAAGTGCGACAGCCAGGAAATTCAGATCTGAAGTATTATTATTTATCATTTTCTCGCACTATGGAGCCCTAGTCATGGACCGGGACCCATTGTGTGGACACTCTACAGCCACAGAACAAAAAGACTTTCCCTACCCCAAAGAAGCAACCTGCAACGTCAGTATAAGACAAGACGGAGGAGCTCAAGGAAACAATGAGACTTCCTGTCAAATTTGGGGATCTTCACATCCAAGACTTTTGTTTCGGGAACATCTCCACCTTAAATATAGGGGGTGGAGATGTTATTGCCGGGTTTTGTTGCGACAGGCCGGTGCACATGGTGAGATATTAGCCTGCCCGTTCAGAGCTGAGCTTTTTTCTAAGTGTAGCTAGAGTGCCATTGTATAAGGCAGATGGACCCTCACTCCAGTTTATTTCACTGCAAAACGCTATTGTCTTTTTGATTCTTCAGCACACGTGCCGTGCTCACTGGATAGATTAGGCCATTGCATAACATATTTATTCTACTGTAAGTTTCGTTTCTGCAAAGGAAATACGCAGTATTATTTCTGCAGCTAACAGTGGCTCTGGCATAAATTAGAAGATGAGGTTCCAAAAGGAGAGAGAATATGCTGATGGGATGAACTACAGCTGTTTGCTGTATTCCTTTGGCCTGGCAATTATTTTAATAGGAAGAATTACTGGAGGGTTATTTGGCTTCTGCTCAGTGTGGTGCTGCATTTGCTGTGTCTGTTTAGGAGAGTAGAAGACTGAAGAGTTGAACTCAGGTCTGTACCTTCAAAGCAATTCTAGAAAGAAAGGCGGGAGGGATAGCTCAGTGGTTTGAGCATTGGCCTGCTAAGCCCAGGGTTTTGAGTTCAATCCTTGAGGGAGCCACATAGGGATTTGGGGCAAAATCAGTACTTGGACCTGCTAGTGAAGGCAGGGGGCTGGACTCAATGATCTTTCAGGGTCTCTTCCAGCTCTGAGAGATCAGTATATCTCCATATATTTATTTAATTCTGGAGCCTTTGCACACTCTGCATAATACCTGTTTGCAAGTGCAGCACCAACAAATGGTTGAAGAACTGGATATAAAGACATGTAGTAAAAGCTAATTTTATTCAATAATTATTATTTATTATGTATTTGTATTGTGAAACTGCCCAAAGGCATCAGGAGTAGGGTCCATCTTGCATTAGGATTTTGATTAATACAAAGAGCTTACTACTTCCTGAAAATATATAAGATGAAGTAAATAACGTACACCCACCTAAATACAAAGAGAATTTTCTGACTCGGTGGATATTTGTTCACGGAGGAAAGTCTGGGACCTTCTTAGGGTGACCAGACAGCAAGTGTGAAAAATCAGGGGGGTAATAGGAACCTATATAAGAGAGAGACCCAAAAATCAGGACTGTCTCTATAAATCTGGTCACCCTAGACCTTCTGAACCTGCTCTTATTGCATTAATGGGGGAAAAGTGGAAATCTTAAACCGTATCATGATTTCTGGAGTCTTGGGTCAGTCTTTCTCCTGTGGTGCGAAAGTGATTGTACTCTCCAGTACTGGTTTTCAATAGTAAGCTTAAGGGTGTATTAAAAATTCAGCATCACCCTGTGAGATTGCTGCTGCTGTGCCTCAGATATAATCACTGGTGATGTGGTCCTCAGACAGCATTGTTCGCCTAACAAGAAAATCACTGCCAAAGAGGAAATCTCCCCGGGGGCTAGCAATATTTTAGCATGCTTGTTGTCTCAGGATTTTGGAGTTCTTCACAGATGTTGATTAAGCCACATGACACCACTGTGATATGGGGGCTTTACTGTTGACTTAGAAAGGGTGGCTTTGGGAACGACGTCAACAGGACTCTTCATTTGGGCATTGGATCAGGTCGTAAGGTTTAAAGCCTCATTTGGTGCCAGTACGTAAGGAAGGGACAGGCTTGGGGACACAAGAACCAGAGGGGCCATTGCTCTTGATACAGAGTATTCATAAGGAGTCCAATCAACTGATTGAAGGAGAATGAAAAGGTATGTTTGTAGAGTTTTTGTCTCGCTGGTCTGGTTGGGCCGTGCTGCAATTTTGAATGCAATCCCTCCACCGGCTCTGAAGCACAGCAGACCCTGTCAACTTGCTGAGTTTGGCAGTTTTCCCTGCATCCCTGCCAAGTCTGAGAGCACCAGTATTCCCAGGCGGGTACTGTTTTGATTAGTGCTGGCAAGTGTTAGTGTCATTCAGTGAAAGTATCTTGTGTAGTCATTGTGATTTGCTTTAGGTGGTTTAATGAGAAAATGAATTACCGCTCTCTTAACTTTTACTTTCAAATGAGCTTCCTGAGTCATTAAATATTTAAATGCCTTATAACTCTTAAAGTTTATATTCTTCTTTTTATTTAAAAAAAAACCCTTTGAAATACATAATAAAGCTGCTGAGAAGTTGTTTCACCAATAGACTTTATTTGCACGTTTTTTAACATGTGGCTATTAATGTAGGTGGATTTGTTTAAAGGATCTAGTTAAAAAATCGAAAAGTGTCAAGGCTGTGATATACTGCATTTGGCAAGACTTGAGCTCCTGCAGAAGTACATAGCCTGCAAAGACCTCATTTAAATAGACACTTCAGAAACTGTTGGTTGGTTCAAAGGATTGGTAATGGAAAACCACATTTGGCCTCTCAGTCTCCTATTCAAATCCAGCTTCAGTGGGTAGCAATAGAAAGTTGTTACCATCTGATGGCTGTTGTGTGGGTCATTTGAAATTGATAGGTGTTCACTGTTCAGTTTCTAAGGTGCAAAAGTCCACATTGGATAAACTCCCACTGTAATTGGTACTAATTAGCACCCTTGTTAGTCTTGGGATATGCATGTGAGCTTGGTCAAAGTTAGCCTTGGTATGTCTCCCGAGCTGGGAACTGCCTTCTCAGCTTGAACTGTGTGGACATCCCCCCAGCCAGAATAATGTGAAAAACTGATTTTTTGGTTTCGTGGCGAAACCCAAAACATTTTTAAACAAAAATTCATTTCAGGTTGACCCGAAACAGTTTTTTCCCCCTCTTTTTCTAAAGGTTTTGGTTGCGTTGGGCCAGCTGTGAGTTTTTTTCTTTTCTGTGTAGACCTATCCCTAGTTTCAAGCATAATTCTTCTGTGTTCACATTATTGAAATGATATACCATATACTCTGTTTTTCCTCCGCTTATTTTGGACTCATGTCTCTCCAAAACATCCCTCCACTTATCAGGATCCTCTGCTAGACTATCTTTCTCCTCGCTGCATAGAATATCATCTGCAAACAGCATGTCCCCAGGGTGCCACCTTCTGTACCTTCCCTGTGAGGATATCCAGGAGCGGGTAAAACAAGAAAGGGCTCAGTGCTGATCCCTGATGCATTCCTACTTTTACCAGTGGAAGTTCTGACTGTTGATGCTGCACATACATACGTGGCTTGAGCAAGCCCCATATAAAGTTCTGGTACCATTTTCTTCCTAAACACCACCAGATTATTTATTTGTTTGCATTATGGTAGTGCCTAGCCATTCATGGGCCAGGACTTGTGGTAGGCACAGTACAACACAGGACGAAAAGGCAATCCCTGCCCCAAAGAGCTTACAATGTAAAGACAAGACAAAAGACAACAGATGGATACAGACAGACTGATGGGGAAACACAAGGAAAGAATCAGAGAATACTTGTCAGGCGTGACAGGCTGTGGTCTCAGCACACCAGCAGCCTAACCATTACCGTGTGATGTTATGGGGAGGGAGGGAAGTTTCTGTGAATATTAACAAAAAGTAAGATTTTATATTCTGCTTTCACAGAGGTCTGTGGGCCTGATCCAATTCCCACTGAAGTCAATGGGAGTTGTGTAGTAACTGATACTACACAATTTGTTGTATCTGTATTTGTTACGCTAAAACTGTATCAGCACAAAGTGACCAAAGCACAAGTATAACTGCCAGATCACATGTTTCCAAAAGTTCGTCAGGGGGAAAAGGCCAAATGTTTTGTTGTTAATAAAAAGAAAAAAAAACAAATAACAGTTTGTCATCATCAAATAATGTTCCTCGCAAACAGAACTGCTGTCTTTAATCTAGATGTTTCGAAGGGAACAGCAGTGCAGTGTGTATTGTCAGTGTCATTAGTGTCTCTGGAGAGAATATTAGAACACTGTTGCTGACAGAACATCAATAATGGTGGAGATGAATTCTTCTGAAGCACTGATTTTCTCAGCATTGTGAAATCTAATTTATGCGGCATCACTATACATCAGTGAAACAATAAAGTTGCAGCCTGATACAAGCTAGTGGTAGCTAGTTATCTCCCCCCCACTCCCCCCGAATGACAAGTGTAAAGACCAAAATTAGGGGCTTTTCCCACTTGCCTTTTAAAAATGTATAATGATTGTATATGTAATTTGACTGTTATGAACAGTCAGATGCAAACTCCTCACTCATAAGGAGCTGAAGGTTGTGCCATGTGAAAAAGTAATTTTATCTGCATTTGCAGTGCAGTCTCGGATTTGACCTCTGAGCTGGGGGACACAATCATTTGGGCCCTGTGAATATTGAATTTTCATATAATTGCTTCAGTGGCAAGCAAGTTCTTTCTTATTGCATTCCCTTTACCCTGTAATGAGGTTAGAGAAGGAAAAGACTTATAGCACATTGAGTCCCTACTCCTGCAAGTGGAGGATGCAGTTCCCTTGTAGGGATAATGTACTTGCATTTTGGGTTCACTAACAAAGACTTTGTAAAGGACTGAGTGACTCTTTTCTTTTTATCTCGTCTCCCATGTGCTTTGTTTATCTAGGGCATTGCTAGAGCTGGGCACACACTGCAAACAATTGTGCACAACGTTCCTTTGAATTTTTTAAGGAGTTCACATTGACCATTTTCCCACTCCTTTTATGCTGACTTTCCGTCACTATATTCTAGCAGATCTGTTTCCTATCAGAGCACTTTCTGAAATAGCAAATTGTACATAAATACTGCAGCTTGTTCTCAGAGAGCAGTCTGAAGTGGAAAATTAGTTATTGTTTGTTATTTAATTTATCTACTGTAGAGCCTAGAGCTCCTAACGGCAATCGGGGCCCCATTATGGCAGGCATTGTACAAACACCTAGGAGGAGACCATTCTTGGCCCCAAAGAACCTAGGTCTAGATTCTCAAAAGTATTTAGGCCCCGAACTTTCCACTGAAATCATGAGATCAATCATTTCACTGGAAGTTAGGAGCTTAAATACCTTGGAGAATCTGGTCCTTACAGTCTAAATAGACAAGAAAGAATAATTGGGGGGGGGGGGACAGTGGCATAGTGCAGTGAAGTGACTTGCCCAAGGTCACACAGCAAGTCAGTGGCAGAGCTGGGAATAGAATCTAGGTCTCCTGAGTCCCAGTCCAGCGCCCTGTCCACTGGCCCAGTCATGAATATTTGCATTGGAAACCTGATCCTCTGTACGCAATTCATTTCTCCCTTTAGTTGGTGTAATTCTATTGACTAGTTCGGGAAAACTGTACACGCAAAAGAATATTGGGTAAGGAGCCAGAAATGCCTTTTCACGACCTCCACTCCCCCAAAATATACTAAGGGCCAAGATCGTCTATTCCAATATCAATTCCTCTCCTTTCCCTTCTAGGGCTCCAGTCATTTCCATGGTGAGACGGGATTCGCATCCACAGAGGACCATTCTTGAAGGCAGGGAGGGATCTTGTGCGCATTGTTGCATCAAATCAGCCTAATATAGGCTTCAGTTAGACTACTCACATGGACAAAGTTAAGGGCTTGCTTAAGGGCCTTGCTGGACTGGGGCCCTACCCCTCCAAGCACTTGAGCATTCAGTCTCGCATGGAAAAGTTATAGAATTTCTCCATCCTCTTCTGCACCAGATTAGGTCATTCCCAGGGTCACTCTACTCGGTGCAGAGTCGGTATATGCAACAGTAAGGGATTTCGGCACCTTTACTACTGTGTAATTGAGCCTGAGGGTTTGGCTCGCCGATGACATTTCACCTTAATCATGAACTCAAACCACTGAATTTGGGAGACTGGGTGTATTAACACTGACCGAGGGAAAAAAAAGACTGATTATCGAGAGCTCGTGTGACCTGCTGCATAACACAGTCCATGAAATTTCACCCAGCGACAGCTCCATCACTTGGTAATCTGTTCTGGTGATCGATAGCCTTTCTATTGCTAAGCTGGTCTGGGCATTTCTAGTGCACCAATCTCTAAGGCCCCAATCTTGCAAATCCACGTGTTCCATTTTACATACCACAGGGTAGATCTTCAATTGGAGCAAACTTTTCACAGCTCCATTGAGACAATGGAACATATGAGCCTTGACATCAGCTGAGGATCTGTTCTGCCCCTAGCTTAAATGGAGGGACTTCTTGCAATGTGTTAAGTTAGGCACGTGGGTAAGTCTTGGCAGGATCAAGGCCTATCGGGGCACTAATCCACATGGAGTTTGATAGTGACTGTACAAGAAGCGAGAAATAGAGAAATTTCAAAAGCAAAGCGATAGCTGGGGGTTAAATGGTATTGTCTAATTTCTTTTTAAACCTCTGTTTACTTTTATACTTGCATCTTATCTCTCTGCTACTTTGTCAATTACTGATTAATGTATTTTCATACAGACAGTTTCATTAAGTGCTTTAAGTAATTAACCTACTATAGATTTGGCCATTTCCTTTCCAAAGTCGGAGAACTCACTTTCTTTTTAATAGTCAGCTCATCTTCATTTTCTATCTAAATTAGTTTCTTTCCCTTTTTCTAATTTAGTTTCTTTCTTTTCCTTTTTCTTTAATCCTCTTCTCAATTCTTCATCTTCTGAGTTTGGACATTTTTTAAAAATCCATTTCAACTTCTGCTTATTTCTGTTCATTTTATTATTAACTCATCCCTCCCAACTTCCCCTCGAATTTGTCTGCTTCATCCACCTACTGTGATCTAAGCTGTAGGTTCCCTGAGCGCAGGACTGTCTCGTTTGTTACTTGTCTATACCGATCCTAGCACAGCTGGTCAAAAAGGACACCCAACTCCTGAGGGTGTGTCTACCCAGCGAGTCTCAGAACTGGGGTGGATGCACTCAGGCTCACGCTGTGGCGCTAAAAATAGCTGGGTAGACGTTTGGACTTGGGCTCTAAAGCCTAGGGAGGGGATTGAGCTTCAGGCCCCAAGCTCCAGCTCAAACCTGAATGTCTACACAGATGCTTTTAATGACATAGCATGAGCCCAAAGAGTCCATCTTTTGACCCAGGCTCTGAGACTTGTTGCCACGGACTGTATAGAGACACCCTGAAAGTCAATGGGAATTGGGTGCCAAAGTTCCTTTTTTCAGAGTGGTTGCCGTGTTAGTCTGTATCAACAAAAAGAACGAGGAGGACTTGTGGCACCTTAGAGACTAACAAGTTTATTTGAGCATAAGCTTTCGTGGGCTAAAGCCCACTTCATCAGATGCATGCAGTGGAAAAAACAGTAGGAAGATATATACAGAGAATATGAAAAAATGAGTGTTGCCATATCAGCTCTGAGAATAATTGATTAAGGTTTCTCCTGCTGATAATAACCCACCTTCATAGAATCATAGGGTTGGAAGGGACCTCAGGAGGTCATCTAGTCCAATCCCCTGCTCAGAGCAGGACCAATCCCCAGACAGATTTTTGTCCCAGATCCCTAAATGACCCCCTCAAAGATTGAACTCACAATCCCAAGTTTAGCAGGCCAATGCTCAAACCACTGAGCTATCCCTTCCCCTTAATCAATTAGTCTCAGAGTTGGTATGGCAACACCCATTTTTTCATGTTCTCTGTATGTGTATGTACATCTTCCTACTGTATTTTCCACTGATGCATCTGATGAAGTGGGCTTTAGCACATGAAAGCTTATGCTCAAATAAACTTGTTAGTCTCTAAGGTGCCACAAGTACTCAAAGTTCCTTTTGTGTCTTTGAAAATCTCCCCCAGTAATAATAAAAGCCATTCAAAATCCTGATTGCTGACATATGCCAGCTGGTTGGAAAAAGCAATTTTCATCCCATGGGAAAATTCCAATATTTTGACATTTATTTGGATTCCAAATCAGAATGAAAAGTAAAACGATTTTTAAAAAATAGCACCATGAAAGTTTCTGAAAATGTCAGAAGTTTGAAAATGTCAAAAAAAATCAACAATTTCAATCAATATTAAACATTTAAACATTTCTTGGTTTGAAACATGAATGTACAATGATTTTATTTGTTTTGAAGACACATTTTGAAACTACATTCTTTGTTACAAAATATTGACCCAAAACAAAATTGGTATGTTTGAATTTCCCAACAGATAATCAAAGCATTTAACCAAAGCAAAATTTTCATGGAGAAAATTTCTATTTCAATGAAACCACATTTTCCAATGGGAAAATGTTCTGATCAAAATATTTCAACCAGGTATATTAATAGCTAATAAAAAACATGTCACTTTAAACTGCTCTTTATTTTTAACTGATGGCTAGTTAAGGACTATATTGTGGCTTTCCAGCTTGGGGTTTGGGAGGAGCAGATGGGTACGTACAGCAGCCGGGATCCCCCTAAAGTTTATGACTCACCCAGAATTCCTCGGTCAGGGAAACCATTCACTGGGGTAGTGAAAGTTTCACCTGTTTTTATTTTTCGCATGTGCATTGTGGGCTCCCCTTGCAGTAACTCAGCTCTGCCAGCTGATAGGCAAGGGGAGATAACAAGGGACCTACCTTTGCTCTGCCAACTTTGCATAGTCTAGAACACAAGCACTTGTGCTAGATAAACACACAGTCCTTTTACATCCTATTGGGATTGAAGCTGGCTTCTGTGTGGGAGCACAAAGTTGGGGGAAGTCGTCTTGCTTCTTTCTCTAAGGATTTCGGGGCCAGATCCTCAGCTGGTGTCAATGGGCCTAGCGCTCAATGGAGCTAGGTTGATTTACACCAGCTGGGGCTCTGACCCTTTGCATGGTTTCTCAGAAGTTTACAATTCGCTGGAAAAAGGGAAAAGTAAACAAACTTATAATGAGCTCCCATCATTATGATATTCAAGAAGAAAAGCAATTGTTTACTGTGATTATGCACCAACTTGGAACAGTCCGTGTTAAGGACAGAGTGTGCAATTTTCAATAGCACCTAAATGGCTTAGGAGCCTAAGTCCCATTGAAAGTCAGTGGGCTCCTAAGTCACTTAGATGTTTCTGAAAATATTACCCAGAGACCCCACACAATTTTCTGTGTTGTGTTGTTTGTTTGTTTTTTTACAGTAGATCGAATTCATCCTCCTCGTAATGCCATTGCCTTACGTGGATTTATCCCAGGGATCAATTTGGGCCACATCTCATTCTTCTTGCGCTTTGTAATGTACTTTTATGCCTTTAATGCAAATTCCTTCTATATGCTCTGCAATCCTGCAGCTGGTTAAAGGGAGCTCCCTTCATGTTTCTACAGAGAGTCAGCCCTTATCTGAGCCAAGGAATTCACACTTGATGTGCTATGGACAGATGTCCATTAAGTTCATAGCAGCAAAAATGGTGCTGCTCCATAATTCTGATGCACTCCGCATATTCCCTGGGACTTTGTACATGAAAACCTTCTTCTGCAACACTTTCTGCTAACATAGTTTTGATGCTCCTCAGTTCCTAGCAGACCAACGTTACACTGGGAATCTTTCATAACAGACAAATTCCTCTGCAGGATCCATCTTATGTATAAACAATCATTCTTCTGCCTGCGGACTGTGATGGAACAAGGAAGATATGGTTTTCATGTCTATGGCATTATTGCAATGAAAGGAGACTTTCAGGAAATGGAAAGAAATCTAAGATGGCATGATAACTTAGGCTGCCTTCACTGAAAAAAAATAGGTGTGTTTTTACCAAATAGTGGAGAGAAAGCACTTTAGTTTTACTGTGAGGTAACTAGACAAGGCCAACCACAGGTGGGGTGAGGTGTGTAGTGGTGACTTCATAGCGGTAAACGTTACAAGTGTCTTGTCTCCTCTTGGGATTTTATAGCAAGATACTTATTGTGTGATAGTTATCTGACTGTTAAAATACACTGTTGTGTCAGTCGGCCTCATGGTTTGGCATTTCAACCAATAGGGTTGCATTATGTAAACTAGCTGAAGTTAGCTGTGTGATGGTTAGCTCAGCCACCACAAATGAGAAGAAGATGTTCAATAATTGTTACTTCTCATGAAAAAAAGCTAATAGAAGGGTTTGTATTAACATATGGATGGAAAATCTTGGACATAGAGCCAAAGTCCTTTTAAGTCAGTAGGAACATTTCCATTGATTTCAAATGAAAGACTCACATTGACTTCAAAGGATTTTGAATCAGATCCATATTGGGCAAGGCAACCATTAAACTTCAAAGGAGAGTCCATATAGGCCGACATTGGGCAAAGGATTGAATACGTCCTGTTTTGTGGTGTTACAGTTGGAGAACACATGCCAAGTATCTGGGGTGCAATGAAGAGGAGTCTAGAAAAAATAAGCAAGTTACAGAAAGACAATGTTGCCGAGTCTTGTGATTTTTAGAGTTTTCATTATGATTACAGTTTAAACCCCCCACAGAAGTACACCAATGAGAAGTGATGTTGTTTTTGTTTTGTTTTTTTGCAAGAGTGGCAAAAGCGTTATTGCTTTCATTTTGTGTGAAAATAAGCTGTGATTTTTTTTATTGTAAAATGTGCATTTGCTTGTGATTTTCACACAAGACCCCTATTTAAAGCTGCCCTCATTTCCTACCAACACCTTTTTTTCCCCTTTCTCCCTGTAATTGGTTTTGTTCTGTCGGCATTCAGTCTGTGACCTGTGACAAAGACATGTTTTCCTAGATGGGAGATGTGCTTTTGCTGACGTTAGTCATATGTTAATATACTCTGTGCTCTCAGCTTCATCAATACAGTTTGCTTAACTGTTCTGAGGCTGTCCTTTCTATTCCATAGGTAATCCCTTTGTTACGAGTGCATTTTTGGTTATTTGTTTTGGTGGTTTGCTGAGGAAGCATCTGGGCCTGATTCTCCATAGCTTGGCACTTTGTGCCGGCATATTCGGCTGTGCAAAGGGAGTATAAAATGCTATTTGGCATTTTGCATCCACTCAGGATTGCCAATCCCAAGCATTAAAAAAAAAAAATCAAGAGTCCAGCCCCCCAAAATCATGAGATCTGTTTAAAAACCATATGTGTGGGATTCCTCTTAATTTTTGAGCTTTTGTGGTGTACTTGGGCAATATTTTGAAGCCTTCCTTTGCAACCACAATGGCTAGTATCTTACTGGTCTACACATAAAAACTGAGTCTCTCACATATTCACAGGACTTCAGGAGTTGGGCCTGTACAAAAGATGCCAAATATTGCAAAACTCACGATAAAACCATGAGAGTTGGTTGGCAACATTGCTCACTTAAAACAGGCCTATTTGAGTAAAAGGCATGGGAGAATCAAGTCCTTTGATCTTCATAGTACGATCTTCATAGTGCAGGATAGTACTCATGGATGGATGTTACTTTTCTCCACTATCCTTTCTGAGATTTTCACCTGGTTATGCCTGCACATACTCTCCTTACATTCCTGATCTTTTGGAAGGCTTCGATTTTAAGGACCAGACCCATCTAGTCCACCTGTGCTCTGCTACATTTATGCCCTTCTAATTCTGGGGCCAGCCATGGGCTTGTTCAGACCCTTCCACAGCTTGTAGCCTAGGGTCACATGTGAAAAGAGCCGGGCATGAATTGGGACAAAAAAATGGAAATATTGAAAATCTTTAGTAACCAAAAGTATGTTTTTCCATTTCAGGTCAATTGAAACATTTCATTTCAATTTTGACCTTTTTTTCCAATCATTGATTTTTTTTTCTTCTTCAGTCTAATTAGCTTAAACCTTGAAATGAAAAGTCATTTTGACCTAGAAAAGCATAATTTTTCACTTAGAAATGTATTGAAAATTTCAAAACTTTTTCCTTTACTTTAAGTTGGGAAATTTGTCAGACCGGATCCTGTTTTGCTAACAGTTTTGGTTTAGACAAATCAGTATTTTGGGCTGAAAAAACAATTGATTGAAAAATTCCCAACCAGCTCTAAATAGGAATATTGTAGCAGAGCCAAGGATGAAACCCAGGTCCCCTGAGTTCTAGCACAGTGCTTTACGTGCCAAGTTGTTCTTCCTCGCTCAAAGCTCCTCTTATTAATATTACCACTAGCCAAGTGAACACACATGAACATTTCTCAACTCTTACCCAAACACTGAACACAGTCTCCAGCAAACTGTTTATAACATAGTCAGGGGTGAAAGTAAGATAAAAGACTTACCAGTATGGGGGCCTGGTTCCAGGCCCTCGGAAGGGGCGGGGGCCTCGGGTGGAAGGGGCTGGGGGGCGGGCCTCAGCCAGCCAGCCCTTCCACACTGCCCAGCCCATGCCCGCCAGGGCTCGGGCAGCAATTTAAAGGGCCTAGGGCTCCAGCCACTGCCATGGTAGCGGCGGTCGGGAATCCCAGGACCTTTTAAATCACTGGGCCCCAGGGCAGCTTCCCCTTTTTCCCCCCCTGTTGGCAGCCCTGCCGGTAGGGACGTTAAAGCGCTGCTGTGGCAAAGCTTTAATGTCAGATGCGTATGGGACACTTCTTACCGGTAAGCTGTACCGGTCCACTTTCACCTCTGAACATAGTGCACATGATTGACCCGGCTTGATTCCCCTTTCATCAGTCTGCCCTCTAACCATTCCATCATCTCTCAGGATCAAATGCAATCTCACACTTCTGCTTACACAAGAAGCTTTCATTATTCATAACTAATGAGCTACTAATGAAATCCCACTTTGGTAGGATGTACGTAAGTTATTTGCACAAGTAGCTTTATATTCCTTTTGAGGAATACACAGTTAGCTGTTAAATAAAAGTAATGCTCTGGGTTTATGATGCTGTCCACTGACAAATGTATAACATAGGCACGGGCAGGTGGAATTGGTAGGGCAGCTCATACAATCAATACATATTAAACACGTGAAGACTATTTCCAAGATAACTATAGCTACCTCCTGTAGATTGACAAGAGAAGATCTGATTGACAGACACTGGAATGAAACACAGACTGTACAACCTATCTTCTGTTTCCTGGGAAAGGCCTATTAGTAGCTCCTGGGGGAAAAAATAATGCATAAATGTCTAGAAATGGCAAAGTGACAGACCCTTCCATTTCAGTTTAGAGTCCCTATCATTGATTAACATACTTTTCAGTCCAGATTTATAACAAGCTCTCAGGCGAGGATTGTTCTGCCTTTTATGCCTTTCGCAATTGCCTTGGAAGCTGACGCTTTCACATTTTAAATCTTGTAAAAATATCTTGTAGCTCAGAGCTATGCCTAAGGCGGGAATCAATTTTGTATAACACAATGAATCAGCAGCAGTTTATTTTCCTGGTCATCACCGCTGCTAATCTGCAGATATTTAAATATAGCATGTATGTCGAGCTGCTGCTGCCTTTCCTGCGAAAGCAGAGCCAGGTTCTCATCGGATACGCAGAGCCGCAGCTGAAGTTCACCTTCACGTTGCTTACAATGGAGGAAATATGATTGTGGATCTTGTTTCCTCCCCTTTGAGCCACATGTGGTAGGACAGGTGAGAAGGGCAAGGTACACTCACCACACTTTATTATTAATTAGTGGGAGTAGGAGTAGCAGCACTAGAGGCCAGGGTCCCATTGTACCAGGTACCAGGGCCAGCTTTAGGGCAATTCCCAGGAATCGGGCCCTGCACCCTCCGCCGAAGTGCCGCCGTAAACAGCGGCAAGCGATTGAGCTGCTTCTGAATTGCCACCGTCTTCAGCAGCATTTTGGCGGCAGCTCTTTCGAATCAGACCCCGCACGTCCTAAAGCCGGCCCTGCCAGGTACTTTACATACATATGCTGCCCCTCAGAGCTTATAGTCTCAGTGTAAGGCTATAGACACCAGGTGGATAAATCAAACAAAGGGAGGGAGGTACACACAGAAATGAGATGTTACAAAGAAGAAACAACATTTTGTCTGTTTGAAAGAATCTGCTGGCTTGAAAGAAGGAAGAAGAGGGAAATCAGAAGCTTCTATTCCTGAATCATTCCCCTCCTCACTGAGTGGACAACTCATTTTAACCTTTTTGGGCAAAAACATTCCATATGTGCAACTCCCATTGACTTCAACGGAAATTCTGTGCAGGACAGGTTTGCATACGTAGGACCCATGTATCACATTTTCACCATCTGTGAAATGGGAATACTACTGCTGACTTACCTATTCCTCACGGGTAAGTTGTGAGAATTAATTAATATTTGTGCAATGCACAAATGTATTTTGAGAAACACAGACCCGAATCTGTGTCTCAGCTGTTTGCTTTGTGAGGATCAGCATCCGTGAAACAATGAGACTAGGCTATCGGCTCCTATTCTGGAGCCATTGGTAACAGACTAACTCAGAGTGGAAAAAAGTCTTGACTCTTGATGCTAAGTGTTCTATCTACCTTTCATAAACCTCACAACAATTTTCAGAACTACTGTACAAGCTCATACGTACAAGTTCCTGTCATTTCGGGGGTGAAACATGGCAGCCATTCTAGCCTTACTAGTGATTACCACTGGTCAAAATTTCCAAAGTATTAAATGAAAAACAAGGATACATTTTTTTCCTAAACATTTCCACTATGAATTTTTCCTTTTTTTGACCAGCCCTACCAGTGATGGTCCCAATGCCTTTCTCCCATTTGCATTAACTGAGATGAGAATTAGGGTTCAGCGGTTTGCTTCAAATTAGAGTGATGTGAAATATTTGCAATGAAACCCAAATCCAAGTCTAATTAAAAACAGAAAATGAAGCCCTCAGATTTATTCAGAGGTTCCCTAAAGTTGACGCATTGTTCAGCACATGCTGAGCCCAGTTTCCAATGGGCTCGGGTAGATTAATGACTTCCTAGGCAAATGTCATGGTTTCACACGACATCAGTGGAGTTGTGGCCACTTACACCTGAAGGATACACAAGGAATTCCTTCAAGCTGATCTCATGGTTTAGCACTGGACTGGGACTCAGGAGATGTTGAATCAATCCCTAGCTCTACAAGCTTCCTGTGTGATCTTGAGTAAATCTCTCTCCGCCTAGGGTGACCAGATGTCCCGATTTTTAGGTCTTTTTTTTATATAGGGTTATATTACCCCGCACCCCGTCCCTATTTTTCACATTTGCTGTCTGGTCACCCTATCTCCGGCTGAGTTCCTCCAGTGCAAAATAGGGATAATAAGACTTCCTCTGTCTATTTAGATTCTAAGGTGTTCAGGGCAAGCACTGGATCTTACTAGGTGTTTGTACAGTGCCTAGCACAATGGGACCTTGATCCTGCTTGAGGACTTTAGCACAAATAAATAATAAGAATAATTTCTCCTTCTAACTTAAACAACTAGCAAGCTGTACTGAATGCATGTTGTTTGGTGTGAGAGGTAAAACAGGCAGGAAAGGGGTTAAGCAGGAGGACCAGCAAGATATTTAAGGGACGGGTGTGTCCTCTTTCTGGTACTGAGGGAGGCAAGGGAATAGCCTCTGAGAATTACAACCTGTTGTTTTTGTGTGTGTGTGTTTGAACAATAAATTGTGGTCAAAGGCAAGGGCCTGAAATGGACGCAGGCATGGTATTGGTTCTGTCCTGGGCTGGTGAGAGAGCCCACCACTTTACAGTCGGTCCACGGTAGTAGTTTAAAATGTGGGGTGGATTCTTCAGGGGCTGCTTTGGCTATTTTAAAGTTCCAATCTGATGCCTAGAAGTTTTCTTAGCTTGTATCTGACCTGGGTTCAAAGATGCCTCATATTCATCTTTATGACCTAGTTGTCCCTTGTTTAGTGTCTCTAATGTGGCAAAATCTACTTGAGAATTTCTAGCACCTCTGTCACTACTAAACACTGCATTCAGTCCTATAGATTTATCAGTGTTTGTTTCCTCTCATTGACATTTCCTGGTCTTCGCTTAGAGATTTGTTTGAAACTTCCCAGTAGGAAGCTGAAAGGCGAGCTTTGAAATAATTGGGAGAAAAATATGGAAGAATATTTTTTTTCCCATGCAGAGCCTGCAGTTTGTAAAATGTGATCGATATGATGTATAGCTGTGAAAACAAAACAAAACAAAAAGACCCATAAAATATGTTGGTGCAGTAAAATGAATGATCTCTGTGTCAATTATTTAGAAGCAAACCAGTAATGTGAACAATCAGAAGTGAAGAAAAATCAATACACTTCTTCTCCGTGTGTAGAAATGGAAAACAAGCTAGATTTTACTTCTGCAAGAAAAAAAACATTAATTCTGCCTGTCAGTAGGGTTGGCCATTGGGATGCCTTTCTTCAGAAGCAAGATGGTATTTGAAAGCCTAATCCCTCTGGTCTTGGTCCTTTGCCTATTGATGTCAATGGCAAAGCTCCCGTGGCCTGCAGTGGGACAGAATCGTTCTTTTATGTGTTAATTTGTAGTAACTGTGTGTCTTAGTCCTGTCACATTTAGTTCTTCTAAATAAAGACCCAGTAGGAGACCTTCAATTAAACTGAGACAGAAGGACGGACTTTGGATTCAAGACCACCCCATCTCACTCCAAACTCTGGGGAAGTTTAGTAGAGTTCAGAGGTGACCAAAAAGCGGGAGAGGGGAGTTTTTACTGAAAACAATGTAAAAAAAATAAATCCCCATTTCCCCCCACCCCAGGAATTTGTCATTCAAATTTTTGAAAAAGTCAACTAAGAGCATAGTTGGAAGAAAAATGTCCAAAATTTTTAATTCCAATCATTCTATATATTTTTCAAAATGTAATTAAAATTTCAACCAGCTCTGAATATTGAGATTCAGATCCAAATCTGACATGGAAGTTTTTTTCAAATCAGGCCTGTCACTTAGATCATCTAGATACAGATCCACAGTGCAGGAGAATTGAGAGAGGCTTGAGTGGCAAGGTTAATTTTTTAGAAAAGGTTTACTGTGTTTTAGACATTTTAACAGACTTATCCTTTGTATCCCTCCACCTGTAAAACCAGGCTCTCCTGAACCATGAGTACAATGGTTCAGGGCTCAGAGGAAGCAATACATTAAGATGAATGCCTTTGAAATGGCTCTGAAAATAACATTGTTTTCTCAACATAAAGATGTCATAAAATTAGTCTTCGGTATTTTGGGTCTTTCCAAGAGCAGCTGAAAGTGCCATTGGGTCAGGTGAGAAGATGGGAATTTTTCCAATGGATCACTCCCATTTCTAGCTCTGCAGAGTCACAAAACAGCAAATCTTAAACCTGTCACTTGTAATGAGGACTGAATAAACACCTGACGCATATGGGAATTTCCCCTGTCACATGCGGAATACCTGATAAGGTGGGCCACTGGTCTGATACAGCATGGCCATTTCTATATCCCAAAGACTGGCTAAAACATCATTTTGGAGGAGAAATGCTACAATTGGGCAAAAGAAGGAAATATGTTGTAGCAGGTTAATTGGGGTGATTTCCCCCCCACGACCCCACATACACATGCACTCCCAGGAAAATGTTGTTTGAAGCTGCTGAGAGATTTTGGAATGTAAGAAAAAGAGAAAAAGCCAAAGAGGTGATGGATTAGTGGACAGAGTATAACGTGGCAGTGCAGTGTATCACACGGTCCAACAATTTATCACATAGTTACAATCACTACCATATACGTGGGATAGAAAGATATGTCTAGCGCTATTCCGCTCCAAACTTGACTCTCCCACTGGAGAGATGAATTACAGTTAGGGTCAGAATTGCAATTAGGGAAAAGAATACCGACTCTGAGAATATAGGAACTGGCAAAACCTTTAATCGGCTCTTGAACCAAATCAAAATCTTTGTTGGAAGTACCTTACCTTTCAGTGACCAGTGAACTGAAACCACTGATACAGCTAAGACTTCTCCAGTAGACTTTTTGCCCTAAATTCCATGCTTTTGAGGGCTTCCTTAGTATGTTGTATATTCTCGGGTTTCCCTGGGGAAACCCTACAGCAAGCCACATTTAGAAGAGCAGGTCAGGTATTGTGGGAAAGTTTCTGTGATTATTCCCCTTAGGACAGAAAAGTTACACTGTCTCCCTCACAAAAGTTTCCTGCAGCACAATAGGAGGCATTTTTACATCTCTAACTCTCCACCAGCTGTTCTTCAATACAAAGGAAAGGAGAAACCTCCATCAAGTAAGCTAGCCACACAACTTTCCCTAATGATAATGTAATGAATGGCCTTATTGTCATATTTACCTACAATGGGTAAGTTATGGAATTCAGTGGCATGAGGATTTCCTGACTTTCTTATCTTTAAATTCCCCACCTTAACTTAGATGATCTCCCTTCCAACCCTACATTTCTATTCTCCTTTTAACAAAGTTTTTGCTATGAGAATTTCCTTAGTTATGGAAATAGGTTTTGTTTCAACATGACACTTTGGTTGTTTTTCTAATATTTTAATATATGAACAGACTCGCAGTTGAAAGAGCGAATACCAATTCGCCTCCTGGCCTATTTGCGCCATCTTAATCTGCGGGCCCAGAAGGGGTCCAGGGCTTCCTAAAGAGAGTCACAGATGGACTGCAGACTTAGGTAAGCTCAGATATAGCCAGTACATGCCCGTATGCTGCACCAGTCCCTCTCTGACACTGTTCTCCAGAATCTAAGCTTTTGTTAAAGAAAAAAAAATCTCGTTATTATGGTTGCAAAGAAAACCTTCAGTAAAGACTCATTTGTCTTGAGCACTCAGTACAATACACGTGCATTGACTGAACATGACTCTGAAGTTCACATAAAGGTCTCACCACTGGCAAAGCATTTCTTCCGTCACAGTCCAGCTCCAACATTAATTATGCAGTAGTCAGGATGTTCACAAAGAGGTCCCCAGTTTCTGCAGGAAATATGTTCCCTAAATCTGTTCTTATGATATGACTGTTTTCCCCAATCACTTTGTTTTTGCTGAGCCTCTTATAGGATTAACCTCAAGATCAAACTGTTTAGAAAATCAGAGTTCATACAAACGTGTCAATTTTTTGCCAAATGGTGGAAACTTCAAAGGGCTCCTCTCAGTTAACTGGCATAATTTTTATTAACATAGCTGATAAAAGCAAATGCAGAGGAGAAAGCTCTGAAAACTTCTTTAAGAACATAGCCTTGATCCTTACGACACTGTAGGTGTTACAGCCGTGTCTACTAAGACATTTTTAGAAAATGTGGCGTGCAGACTCAACTCAGCAGTCCATCTAGCCCGTTGTCCTGATACTTATCCTGATTCTTAGATATCCGGTTATTCTTTGGGTCCCCATCACTATAGCATGAGCAACGCAGACCTTCAGTTGTTTCTCAAACTGGGGAATGTAGAGGATTCCAGCTACGGCGATCCATCCACTGCAGATGGATGTGAACTGAAGGATGGGATTTTAATTGTTTGTTTTTTAATACAGCAAGATTTTTTTTTCCATGGGCACCATAGCAGCTCTATTCCCCTGGGAAATTCTTCTCACGAAGGGGGTAAAGTCACCTTGTGCCACTGGAGTAAGGGCCTTCGGGACTGGTTTTCAGAGGTTCTGAGACATCACAACTCCTGTTGACTTCAGTTGGCACTGTAGATGCTCAGTATCTTTGAAAATCAGGCCCTAGGAATTCTCACATTGGACATCAAACAATGGAGGCACTTAAAAATTTGGAAGTTTGGCCATGAGCAGTTTTCCCCATCCCAGTAATTCTCCTAAATTCTTGAGCTCTCAGACAGATCCTCAACTGGTGTAAATCCTCATCGTTCCATTTACTCCACCAAAGTCAATGGAGCTGAGGGGCTGGCCCTCTGATTTGAATTTCTTACAAACGTTATTCAGTGAAAGAGATTGAGAAGTCTTGAATCTCAATCAAGGAAAAAAGTCACTAATGTTAATTCACCCTTTATGGGCCAGATCCTCAGCCGGTGTAAATCAGCATAGCTCCACTTCAGGCCAGCTGAGGATCTGGGCTACATTTTTGCATTCCTGTAAGTTGAGTCTCTTCTACAGCCTAGATACATGGCAAGGGTTAGCACCTGATTCCCATTCACTTGCACCAGTGTAAATCAGCTGTAACAACATTGAAGAGAATAGAGCTACAGTGATGTAAAAGTCTTTTAAATGAGCAAAAGTTCAGTCCATTAGCCTTTTATTCCTCAAAGAACTCTGGAAATCAGTTAACCCAAATTGGCTGGTATACTGCCACGTGTGGTCCTAATCTCAAACAACATAAAGTTGGAAAGATTTCAAGTAGAAATCACACATTTGCTTCCTCTGATAAGGGCAAAAGTTCTTTGAAATGTTACACTCTGTTAAAATGTAGTATATAAACATAATCACTTCTAAGGGGGACTTTACTGACACCAGGAAAACAAAGATTCCATGTTGTTTATTTTTGCAGTGCATCTTGATAGGCGTTAAAGTGATTCTAGCAATCCAGTTGGATTTTCAAGGGCACACTGTTATTGGCTCTGACTTCTGAGGTGCCTCTTGCAATCTCTGAGGTTGCAAATAGACACTTTGCCATTCCACCTGAATCTCTGAACTGCTAAGATAAAAATATTCTATTTTAATGTCTATGGCCTCATCTACATTCATTCATATTAATTGGATTGTTTTATTTTTAATCTTCAAGTAGGAAGCAATCGTGTACTATCAAGGAAAATGCTCTTTCTCAGTCAAGGCAATGCTGCCACTGTGTGGTGCCTAATAAAAATGTCCAGAACTGGCACTGGGCTTTGATGTGTAGAATATAGCTCTATTTGAAACAAGGATAAAAAACTTGATTCTCATTTACATTCGTGCTCCATCCCTCTGGCAGTGTAAAAGGGCCGTAAAATAGGTGTCAGTGTACTTTATGCCTACTCAAAGACCCCTTTACACTGTTCTTAGGTTAAATTAGAATCAGGCATATGCAATTTTGGTGGCATGATAGTGAAATGAAATTGATGTGCAGCACAGAGACTCTCAAGAGAGTACTATATTTGGTACATTCATCAGCTCCCCAGAAGGGTTCGGTCAGAATATTCAGTCACAACATATGTATCCAATTTCCACAGAGCTCTATGGAAAAATAAACTTTTTATTTGTTCAAAGAAGAACTGGAAATAAGATGCAAGTTGTTACTGTTGAGGGTAATTAACCGTTAGGATGGCTTAACTCTCCGGCACTTGGGATCTTTATATTAAGGCTGGATGTCTTTCTAAAACAGATGATCAAGTTTTGCCACTTTATGCTGGAATCACTGGGTGAAATGTTATGGTCTGTGCTGTGCAGGAGGTCAGACTAGATGAACATAATGGTCTCTTAAAAATCTAGAAAACTGTGAAAGGTTGGACACACAGAATATCAGGGTTGGAAGGGATGTGACATTGCCCAGGAACATATCTAAGCCCGAAACAGCCAGAGACACAGTAGGGAATTTCCCTGAAGTGATGGAAAACCGTATATTATTTGTTCTTGTTTCCTTTTTGTTCACAATACATAACTTCACCGTCAATGCAGTTTGAGTTGCAGTATACAGGTACATAATCTGTACACTCTGTGACCTGTGCACCTAGCCTTCACAACAGCTACCAAAAAGACATGTATTTTGCTTTCCTCATTGCTGGTTAAAGATGATATGTACTAACTTCGGAGATTCCCTCTGGGCAATATGAAAAAGGAAAAACTCCCCCTGCACAGTGCGCAGAGAGATAACACCGGATAGCCATTGCTGGTCTGTGCTCTTCACCCAAGGTTACAATACCATATAAAATAAGATGCGCAATATCCAGCTTGGATGTATCCAGAGAAATGTCACATGCCAAAAAATTAGAGACAAAAAAATGCAAGTTTGAGTATATTTTGACTGTTCTTCTCCTTCTGATCGTCTTCCTCCCTGTCTCATATCCTCAGGCACACAAGTAGCAGTAACATGTTGGAGAGAGGGTTTCCCACTTATAGCCTCTCCTACCCTCCCACACAAGCTTTAAAGCCCTCCAAAGTAGTTTTAAATATAAATTTTTGGGGGGGGGACCCCAGTCAGAGGATTAAATCAAAGTAACAGTCTTGTCCTGATGACTCCAGCAGAAAGTACAAATACAGTTATTTCTCGACGTGCATGCAGGTTCCTAAGCCCATTTACTGATGTTGTGTCTTACCACAGATTCCCATTTTAATGAAGTTCTAAGCAGCAGAGACAGCAAAAAATGGCAGCATAATTTCTAGGAGAAAGAGCCAAATTCATTAAACTAATAAAGGAATGTAACTGGAATAAAGACTGCTTTTTCTGCATAAGGTTCCACCAAACTCCATAACACGTCTTCAGTAACTATAAAAGAACCGACCTTAGCACACCTGAAGACACAGCATTACAGTAAAGGAAACCTCCACCTGACTAGTAAAGCAAAGATATTCTACTATTAGATTCATCTGCTCCTACACCGTTATCATTATTCATTTCCATTTTGGCACCTAACAATATAATAACTAAAAGGCCATTGTTGATCATGATCTCTCCCTGGAGTTCCTTAAAGCTATTTTTGGTTGAAATATTCATTGTTTTATTAGTCTAATTAATATAAGCTTGCTGGGAGGGGGTGGGATCTTGTCTTGTATATATCTAGAAAGTGTCATACACACAAAGAACACTACTTAAATAATAATGTAATTGATGCTTGGCAGGAGAGGCATCAAATTATTACTCACGCTCCTAACTTACCAGGAAGTACCAATGAAGTACAGTCATGTTTGCTTGTGTCTTGTCATCTTGAACTTGTGGAGCTGTGGCAAATTACACCAGTTGAGGATCTGCCCCCTAGAGTCCAGATGTATTTTTTTAAGGACGTATAGGAGAATTTCCAGTCGTGTCTTTGAGTTTTAATCTACAGCTCTGTGGACATAGGTTGAAACACCAGGTTTTTTTTTGAATCTCAGCTACACAGTTGATTGTAATCACCCTTAGCTCGGTAAATCTCATCCAATAATTCTGCTCCTAGAACAAGAGTATGCAAACGGTGGACCATGGAAGCAGGGGCGGCTCTAGCAATTTCGCCGCCCCAAGCACGGCGGCACACCGCAGGGGGCACCCTAGCGGTCACCGGTCCCGTGGCTCCGGTGGAGCATCCGCAGGCACGCCTGTGGGAGGTCCACCGGAGCCGCCTGCCGCCCTCCCGGCGACCAGCAGAGCGCCCCACGCGGCATGCCGCCCCAGGCACGCGCCTGGCATGCTGGGGCCTGGAGCCGGCCCTGCATGGAAGTCTTAAAATACAGCTAGCAATCAGATCAGATTCTGTCACATACACTCAAACTAGTATCTTACGCCTCATGTAGTCCCATTGCAATCAGTGGAACGGCTTGTCGAGTAAATTACTCCTCAGTGAGATTAAATGTGGGCCTCGATGTGGTTGGGAATTATGATCAGGATAAACCCCGATAGGTTTTGCAGAAGCAAGAGTGTCCTGTCCAGTGACAGAGATCTGAGATGATAGTACTGTACTTTTATTTCTGTTTCGTCAGTGCCATCTGGTGCACATAATAGGAAGTCTTTATATTTGAAGAGAAGCTGTGGATGATAAAATTGGAAACTTTTTTATTGAGGCACCACACCACTGCTGAAACTAAGTACTGGCAGATTTGTATTTTCAGCAGCTCTCCAGCATGTAAAGCTGTGTGTTTAAGACACTCACATGTGCCCAAAAGTTCTAACTTGGGAAAGAAAGCCTATCAGTTTCATTCACTGTATTCCATAATTTCCAATAGCTTTTGGGATGATATTTAATGGATAAGAGAAGTAAACATCCATTATCATCAAAAACCTAATGGAAGTGTAAATCTAGCCATAAACATCTAAACCTCTTATTAAATGAAATCACAAGGTTATAATCAAAGTAATTGGATATGGATACTTATTTTTCTTATCTGTGTCATGCCAAGTATTTTCTCAGAGAAAGGTCCTGAGAGTTTCTATTAAACTAAATGCATAGCAGCATACTGCAATAGTTTGTGTCTATAGTGCTTTACCCGTTACCTAATTCCTAAAACACACCACTTTATCCAATAATACATACAAATTACTGTAATCAAGATCTGTACCAGTAACTTAGCAGAGGTGCTTGGATTTTATTTTTCATTATATTTTCTTACGGTAGCTACCAAATTATTTGATAAATTATGTTTCAGAGATTTTTTTAATCATGAAAACCCCAAATGATTATCTGGCGCACATAGATTTTCATTAAAAAGAAAGACACAGTCTTATCTACTTCTCTAATAGATGTATTACACTGTTCTGCCAAGTCTGATAAGCTCTGAAGATAATATTACACAGTTTTAAAATAGCCAACCATATTTAATTGTCATTTGTGTGAAACTGATTCACATGCTGACAACGGCAAAAAATTAGGGAATGCTAGGTGACAAATCACATCAAATGGAAATGCTGACTCTGCAAATCAGAATAATGTAGACATCAGTGTTGAGTTGGGGATGATTACAGCATAAATTAGAGAAGGTACCAAAGGTGCTTGCATTCCAAACTAGGAGCAAGTGTAAGCCAATGGAACCAAGCCACTAAAACTTGTTAAACTCCAAAGTAAGACTCAGCAGGGATCTCAGGCACAGGTTTCTGAGTGTTTGAAATTCTCTCAAAAGTCACGGGAGTGACGATTTCTCCATAGAATTGAATTGTTTGAATTCTGGCGAAGGAACCAAATGGGAGGGGCCTGTTCCAAAAGGAAAATGGATGACATCACAAATCTTGCATAATTAAGTATTTGTTAGTGTGGGAATAGCATTTAGGAACCCCAGTCAGAGGACAGGGTCTGACTGTGCTAGAGACGATTAATGAAAAGATAGTTCCTACCCAAGAGAGCTCACAGTCTAGGTGATCATCATGTTGTCATCTTCGGGCCTTGAAGCCATGGAATATGCACCACTAAATATTCCAGTGGCATTAACACCAGGCAAACTAGACACATGCCTGGGGTCCAAATGCATGGGGGCAGCCTAGGGCCCCACAAAGAGCTGTATAGTACACTCACCGTGGCTGGCCATGCTGTGGATCCGTTCATCCTGCTGCTGCTCGAGGCACCGCTCACCGGACGAGGCTTGCAACACCGCTCACTCAAATTTGGCCCAGGTCGCCCTCTGTCATGAGGAACAGCACCCCAAGCAGCAGCGGTGAGCAGCCAGTCTGGCAGAACCACAGCATAGCTTGGCTATGGTGAGCGGACTGTGCGGCAATTTGTGGTGGTTGTTCATGAGACAGTTGGGGCCCATAATGTGTTTCACCGAGGACCACTGATGGATGAATTGAGCCTTGAGTGGGATGCCAGAGAAAAAGCTGGGTTGGGGCCGGGAGGGGATTTCTACATACCCCTAACACTACATACCCCTTAAAATGGTTTCATTGGGAATTAAGTAGAGCATTGGCCCTGTGCTGACTCTGCATTTCACCCAGAGGACAAACCTGTGGGCAGGAGGGTGTGTGTGTGTTCTCTAAGGATAGGTATCATGGGATAGTGCAAATACTTATTCAGCCTCTGAGAATGCCCTGTGTCAACTAGAGCCTGGTACCTAAATACATTTGAGGGTCTGGGGCTAGATGTTTCTGGGAGCGTAAAATGTCTGAGTCTGAGCTGGCTGGTTATCCAGTGAATAGAAGCACTGAATACCCTCTCTCCTGACAAAACCTGACTCCGTGGTACTTACTAAATGGTGTGTGTGTGTGTGTGTTTGTGTGCATGTGTGAGAGACAGCTCTGCTTTGTCTCTGCATTTCTTCTTGTGAGGTGGTTTCTTAAATAACAGTGCAGACAGGTGGCCAATTTATTCTTTTCAGTAGGTTTACAGAGATAAATGGTCTAATAATTTCTATAATGGTAGTGTTGACATTTCAGGTCTTTTCTTCCTGCTGTGAAGATGAATACCTTGAGAAACTGCTTCTGCTGTAGAAGGATTTTGTTTTCCCTTTTGGAACTTGTTGGTCTGAAACTTTGTGTGTCTGTAGTCACCCCGACTGCTTGCTGGCTGCTATTTTCCCTAACTCTGGAGATTGTCATAGAACAGTTGTCAAAGCACCGTGCCAAGAAAGCATATAAGTGTTGTACAATTGGACCCATGTGTGACCTTGTCTTTATCACCCTTCCCAGCACACCTGTGCCTCAGATCAAGATGGAGCATTGCCTGCTAAGACCTCTCACCCTTCCGGCTGTAGTTCCCTATTAAAAGAGAGGAAAAATACATTCTGTGCCTTTTAATGCAAATTTAGGGCCCTGGAAAATTTCTGATGCAGGAAAGGTCAGGCACTCCTACTGTGTTAATAGTGTACACCGTGGTGCAGGTGCCTTTTAATCATAAGGATTACCCCCAAATCCTGGGAAAAGTCAGGTATTTTGATGCAAGGGCCTTTAGATAACCCTGAAAATATCATTTTGTTCTTCAGCCCTTTCCCAGTAGGAATGGTACTACGCATTGGGAATCATTTGTTGATGCTTTAGTGACATGCCCCAAGATGTCGCCAAATATAGGTGGTGGAATTTGTACTAACATCACATTACAGCAGTTTCATAGATATAATTGGGTGATCCCTATTATGTTCCTGTGCCTGGGTAACTGATATCTAATTAACTTCCTAAGTGCCTCAAAATGCCCACTATGGCTGGGATTTTCAAAGCTGGCGAGGAGATTTGGACACACAATTCTTATTAAAATTAATAGGAAGTGAGTATTGAATCTCTTTAAGAATTTCAGCCAACAATTTTAGTGAATATGGGTTTCTGTGGTTTAGTGCTATAAGTGACTAAATAGATGCAGCGGATTTGTAGCCTGAAAAAAGACCAGCATGTCATACGTTTTCAGGAAATACAGTGCCGTGGGATATAAAACTGTAGACAGAAGATCAAAAGCTAACTGTCACTGCAGCATTATTGCCTCTGGATTAACTTTGCAATGGTCACGTATTATAAGGGTTGGGTATTACTTTCTCTGTGTAACAGCAATCTGGTTTGTTCACTTTTTATTCTTGTCACAATGTAAAAAAGAAAATATTTTCAGGGAATTCTATGTTCCCATAAGGTGGCCATCCCTTTATAATGAATGATACACCTGTAACACTAAACACTTTCTGGCGTAGAGTGATATCAATAGGGACACTTGCAGCAGTGGGCTATCGCCCAAGTCTCAGTAGTAGCCCATACGGGAGAGAGCTGGGTAGACGCCCACAGTAAACAGATGTTAGAGTCCATGCCAAGCTGTAAAAACTCCCTGGTCAAGGGAGCATTGTACCATATGCATGATGTACAGCCTAATCCTCTGTACTCTTTCCAATAAAAAAGGAAAGGTATCTAGAGACATAAAATACATTCTAGCTTGTGTTATATACATGCACCTGGTAACATTAATCAGCATCTCCCTTGCCAAGTTTAAGAGCATTAAACATTTATTGCCACACTCTGTTTTAATTTGTGGGTAGGGAAAAAACTACATCCATGTCTCTGCCAGAAAGAGAGATATCTAAGGGCGTTTGTATGAACCCTCTCCCATTGTTTTGTATAACCTTGAAATGATTCCCTGTGTGGGGTTCTCCCTGGGGAAGTGGATTTAAATAACCAACAGGCTTCTAACAAAGTGAGGTTTTCATGAAGAGAAGCTGGTATGATGCCTACATTGGTGAGTCCGAATAAAAGCATAATCCTTTCCAACTTGTATCCTTGTTTGTTCTGCCAACATTAACTCTTCTCTGACAGAACAGTAATACTTTATTACAACCTACCCCCTCAAAACTTTCTATTACCCGTCATGGGAGACCTACGAATCTCTGTCTATTTCGTTTATGCAAGAGAAGGGTTAAGAGGTGACTTGATTACAATCTATAAGTACCTATATGAGGAAGAGACAGGCCTTGATTAAAGGTCTAGAAAACATGACGTATGAGGGAAGAGTAAAAAAATTGGGTCTATTTAGTTTGGAGAAGAGAAGACTAAGGGGATGCGATAACAGTTTTCAAGTGCATAAAAGGTTGTTACAAGGAGGAAGGAGAAAAATTGTTTTTCTTAACCTTTGAGGACAGGACAAGCAGCAATGGGCCTAAATTGCGGCAAGGGCGGTTTAGGTTGGACATTAGGAAAAACTTCCTAACTCTCACCGTGGTTAAGCACGAGAATGAATTGCCTAGGCAGGTTGTGGACTCTCCATCATTGGGGATTTTTAAGAGCAGGCTGGACAAACACCTGTCAGGGATGGTCTAGCTAATACTTAGTCCTGCCTTGAGTTCGGGGGACTGGACTAGATGTCCTCTCGAGGTCCCTTCCGGTTCTATGATTCTATGATAGTAATGGCTCTTTGATCTAGCAGTAAAAATCAGAATGAAGTCCAATGGTAAAAAGCTAAAACTAGAAAAAATCCGATAAAATAGGGTACAATTTTTTACGCCAGTGAAGGTAATTAACCATCAGAACAGCTTTGCAAGGGGTGAGGTGGATTCTCCATCACTTGAAGTTTTTCAATCCAGACAGGGTGGGGTAGGTCTACTCTTAAAAAGTTGCAGTGGCAGAGCTACAGCGCGTCAGTGAAGAAGTTACTACACTGACAGGAGAGCATCTCCCATCAGCATAGTTAATCCACCTCCGTGAGAAGTGGTAGTAGCTATGTCAACAGGAGAAGTTCTCCCATGAAGCGAGCGCTAGCTACACTGGGCTTAGGTCAGTACAACTGCATCGATCAGAGGATTTTCATACCCCTGAGCCACATAGTTATACTGATGTAAATGTGTAGTGTAGACCTGGCCTGGATGCCTTTCTAAAAGAGATACTCTTACCCAAACAGAAGTTATGGCTTAATCCAGAAATTGCTGGGTGAATTTTTATAGCCTGTTATGCTGGAGGTCAGACTTGATGACTCTGGCCTTAAAAATCCATGATTTCATTAAACTAACACTATCTGCATCTGTCTTTGATATAGCACACCGCAGGCTTGCTTTGAAGAGCTGATGAGAAGAATGTTTGACCATCTATTTAGAAGGGTACTTAGCAATGAGGGACTGCCACGCTTTGCCTCTTGTTTACCGTTCCTTTAGGCAACTGATAGTGTCAGGGTCAGACATCAACAGTCATTCCGTAACTTGGCTGGAGTCATTTATTTTGCGTAATTTATTTCGAGTAAGCACGTGATCTATTGCAATGTAGCAACCAGATTCTGCCAGGTACCCATTGTATCTCATAACTTCCCCCAGGAAGTTCTTTTGTGGTTAGAATTAGCAGACAGAAGATAAAACTTTCTCCTCTAGCATACCTAACTCAGTCTGACTTAATTTAGAGAGACTTAAGTTTCTCATATGCATGTTGACAGCCAGTGGTTCTGGGAAGGCAGAGGAGTGTAGCATTTGGTAAAGATTAAAGAACCCTTGTCAGACAAGGTCTAGGTAGGAGAAAGCGCTATCAGGCATTCCTGTCTGTATTTGTACAGCTCCCACGCTCCTCTTTTGCCTTTGAAGACCTTCTCCTATTGCTGTAACAGACATGGAAAATTATGGGGGGGGGGAAATACATTTAAATCCATGTTTAATAACTCCGTTTCAGTCCTCACCAGGAGACACATGAATAGGTTATAACATCCGTGCAGGAAGAGCTTAGAAAACAGAAGCGAAGTTTGAAGGAGTCGTATGTAAGGCTCTGTCATGCAAAGAAATGGCATTACTTCCCAGCATTAGAGGCAAGGAGACAGCAGAACAAGAAGGGAGGTGTGAAACTGGTTTTAGTAACTCTGTGTTTATGTAAGTTGGGGGTCAAGGCTTAGCCTATTCATATTCTTTCCAGCATGACTTTGAACAAATACGTTCAGCGTGTCAGCTCTGTCAAGTTTCCAGCATTAAGCCGCAGACACCTGAGTATGACTGACTCACCCACTAATTCCCTAGACACAGCCTCCCTTCAGATAAACCTTTCATCTGACGCATCTTTATCTGGTTTTGCTGTGTCACGACATTGCTACCCTTGAGACTCATGCAGCCAGGAGCTCCTGCTTTAACCTGACAGCCCTAGCATAATCAACGGTGACGAACACCTACAGTAACACTTCCTATTCTCAGAGCTGTGCAGAGAAAATTTTGATTGACACCAGGGGCGGCTCCAGGCACCAGCGCAGCAAGCCCTGCCGGTCCCAGCGAGGGCGGCAGTCAGGCGGCTTTCGGCGGCACGCCTGCGGGAGGTCCGCCGGTCCCACGGCTGTGGTGGCAATTCGGCAGTAGGTACGCTGCAGCCGCGGGACCGGCGGACCTCCCACAGGCGCGCCTCTGAAAGCCGCCTGACTGCTGTGGTTGGGGTGGCAAAATACATAGAACTGCCCCTGATTCACACCCAAGGGCAGGAACAAAGCACAGGAAAGGTGTTTGCGCCCCATAAAAATCACATGGTATTAGAAGGTTGTCAAAACTCATGTCAGGCTACAAAATATCACGAGATTGGCTTACAAAATCCCGAGTTTTTAAAACAAAGGAGTTGAACCCCAAACATATTGTTTGGACTTCTGCTTTCTGAAGCTTCAGGATGCACTTGGATCACATGTTCAAGCTTTTTCTGCTAGAAACTTTTTCATGAAAGATGAAACACTCACATATTCACCTGCCTCGAGCCCTGCGCCAACACAAATTTTGTGTCCGCGATCCCCCAAAACGGGTCCGTGGATATCTGGGATTTGCAGGGCTCTCGACGTGACTCCAGGAGCTGGAGCTTTACAGAAGACCCCCCAATACTGCCAGGATCGCAGTAGATGCAGGAGAGGGGGCAAGGCTGCCTGAGGAAGGCAGAATCAGGATTTGATAAATGGGGGTTTAATAGCAAACCTACAGCCTGTGGCCAGGGCCTGTGCATCACTGGCAGTGGCTGGACAAGCCGGCAGGGAAGCGGAGAAGAGCCAGACGCCTCTGCCGGGGCGGATACAATGCAGAAAGCCTCTGCCGGGGCTGGGCTTCTCGGGGGTTGCCCCGGGGCTCCCTTACTCGTGCCCCGTTCTGCGATCGCTGCAGCCTAAGGGAGGCGGGGAAGGGCTGGGACCAGAGGAGGGAGGAGGGAGGCGAACGCGATGGGAGGGGACGGGGGTGGAGACCTGCCCCCGTCCCCTCCTCCGGCCGGTGCTCGCCCCAGCGCGCTGGGGGAGGCGGAGCCGAGCCTGCAATTCAAGCGTCCATGGCGGGGCCGGGCTCCGAGCCTGGCGAGCTCAGCGACTCCGAGCTGCTGCGGCTGCTGGGGGAGGAGCCGGGGGGCCACGCGCTGCAGCCGGGGTGAGCGCTGCCCCCCTCTCCCCAGCTTCGGGGTTCGCCTGTAAAACGCCCCCCAAAGCCTAGAGCGGCGGCAGCCCCCGGAGCTCGCCCCCCCCCCCCAGGCTGCATCCCGACTGCAGCCGGCGCTGGCTCTTCCCCGGTAACCCCCGTGGGGCTCCTTTGGCAGCTCCTAGGAGAGCTGCACCGCCCAGGCCTCTGGGAAGCGGCCCCCAAATCGGGGTGCAGCCTGGGTGCTCTGCAAAGCAGGGTGGGGTCCCTGCGCCCCCTTCGCTCCCGGAGGCAGGGGGCAGCGAACCGGCCCCTGCCTGGAAACAGGGCGGGGGACCAAGGCTTGTAACCTCCCCAAGGAGTCCGGAAGATCAAATCTCCATCCCAGCAGCTGTTCCCCGCTCCCAGCATCTACATTCCTAACGCGGGGAGACTTCCCCTTTGCTCCGGGGCTGGGCAGGACTTTCCCACGGGAGGGTGTGAAACTTGTCCGAACTTGCCCTGATCTGGCTCCTTGAAAACAAATGGCTGCTCCTCACGGGGGCTTTCCCGGAGGAGAGTAGGAACTATACCAGTGGGTTCCTACCTTGGCACAGACTTGAAAGAGAGATTGATACTGCCCACCACTTTACTGTTTCATCTCTGTGCTAGTGGCTTGGCTGGGTAAACTTACTGTGCAAAGTGCAAAACAGTTATCAGAGGGGTAGCTGGGTTAGTCTGGATCTGTAAAAAGAGACAAAGAGCCCCGGGGCACCTTATAGACTAAAAGAAGTATCGGAGCATGAGCTTTCGTGGGTGAATGCGTCCGCGGCCGGCTTTAAGCCGATTCCCCGGAAGAGGGCCCCGCGCCTAAGAGGGCCCTGCTCCGGGGGTCTTCAGCAATGGAGGGTCCTTTGGTGCCACGGAAAACCCAGAGTGGACTCCCCGCCGCTGAAGTGCTGCCGAAGCCCCGGACCGCCGCCGAGTATTCCGGTCGGGCCCCGCGGGCAGGGGCGGCTCCAGGCACCAGCACGCCAAGCGCGTGCCTGGGGCGGCAAGCCACGGGGGGCACTCTGCTGGTGGCCGCGAGGGCGGCAGGCAGGTTGCCTTCGGCAGCATACCTGCGGAGGGTCCGCTGGTCCTGCTGCTTCGGCGGACCTCCCGCAGGCAAGCCGCCGAAGGCAGCCTGCCTGCTGTGCTTGGGGCGGCAAAATACCTAGAGCCGCCCCTGCCAGTGGGTCATAAAGCCGGCCCTGAATGCATCTGACGAAGTGGGTGTTCACCCACGAAAGCTCATGCTCCAATACGTCTGTTAGTCTATAAGGTGCCACAGGACTCCTCTTTGTCGCTTTTTGCAAAACAATTGTATTTTTAAAGTACTTTAGAAAGGGGGAAACAATTAATGTATTTCATTATAGAGACTCTGGAAAGCCAAACTCCTCAAGCGACCTGCCTCTGGAATCCTTAAAGAAGGTGTTGACGGAAGACAGTGCAGCTGGGAAGGTGAAAAGAAAGAGAGCGCAGACTCCCCTGGAAAAATATTACCTGAAGTACCTTTGCGTCACTGATCTGTCCACTCAGAGTTGGTGCGAACAACAAATGGTTTATGGGCGGGAGCTCCCCCAGCTGCAGGCGCCAGAGACGGTAGTGTTATTGAACACAGGGAAGAGCATCCATCTAGCCAGAGGTAACACTACCAGACTGTTGCAGTAAAAACTTCCATTTTGTTTTCTTTCTCCTCAGCTTCTTCTGCATCTTTTATCACACAGGGCGTTGTTTCATCATGTTTTCTGCAAAGATTTTGGAAGGCTTTAATATGTTTGTTAACAAATTCATTTACTTGTAGTACGCTGGGTCAAATTCTACGCACAGCTACATCTGTACGACACTATTGATGTCAGCAGGGATGCACAGGTATAACTGCAAGCCGAATTTCACCTTCTAGTCTCATAAGAGCCTTCCAAAAGCATATACTTGCATAAAAGAGCAGTATAACACACACTGCTTTAACTATCCTAGTATGCTGGCGTCTGGACTAAATTTAACTTATGGGTATCCCTGGAAAAAGGAAAATGTTCCTTGCAATCCTCAGTGGATTGATATATTGCACCAGGGTCAAGGAAAGGGGCCTAATTTTGTATCGTTTTCTGACATTGGTAATTTATTTTCAAAGAAGGCACTGGACTGGGTGTCAGGAGACATGGGTTCTTCTCTTCCTGGCTCTCCAACTCATCTGTTGAGTACCCTTGGGTACTCATCTCTGTGCCCGATTCCCCTCCCACCTGTTGTCTATCTTGTTTATTTACACTGAAGCTTTTTTACCATGCTTCGTGGTACCTTGCACAATGGGACCCAGAGTTGCAGCCTCAAGGCAGGACTGTGATAAAAATTAATAATCATTTTATCTCTTTTTGAAATCAGAACTAGAAGTCCATGATGTAGTGAAAATACGTACGACCAGCAGGGAAGATTCTTGGGCAATAAAAATACTGAATCTTCTTTCTGTGATTCCAGTTCTACAAGCAGGTATGTAGGCAGGCAAAAGGTATTGTCATAATTTTTTTTTATCTTCATTTTACTCTGTGTTTGTGTGGTGTCAGAGAGAGAGAGAGTGTGTGTGTTTTATATATAAAAATTTGTTGTGATCTTTGTGCTAGCTTGAAAGGATGATAACAATTAGAGATTAAGACAAAAATATTTATTTTAAACTCCCTTGCCTGAATTTCTAATAACCACCTTAGAATATTAAAACTGAAACTCCTTGGGGAGGCATGCAAGCATTCTCTTAATCCGGTGTCTAAATGCAAATTCTTAAAATGCATCAGTACTACAATTCCAAGACATTTGCAGTGTTACTTAAGTCTTCATTCAAAAGCCATGCGAGCCTCATAAAATGTATGGGTATCCCATTTTGTATTTCAGGTGGTTGTGTGCGGGAGCTTCCAGTGTTTGGAGTAATAGAAGGTGTCTTCCTGATGGGAATTATTGATGAGCTGTGCTATAGTGCCAAGGGAGAGCTGGAGCTGAGAGAGCTAAAAACTCGAGGCCGACCTTTTATGCCTTCTGGAGCACAGAAAAAGAAAGATTATTTCCAGGTGGGTAAAATATGCTCAAATCCATAGACAAATATGTTCAAAATAGGGGTAAAATTTTGTTCAAATCCATAGACAAATATTTGCTCAGAAAACAAGCAACTAATGGGTATTAGACTAACATTACTAAAGAAGTAGTGTAATGTAACGACCTTGTATTTATATTGTCCCTCTTATACCAAAAACATTCTACAGATTATTGTGCAAATTATATGTGAATTGCAGCCATCTCTGGACTGAAAGAGAACCGCTGTTTGACAGCCAGCCGCCATGTTACACAACTGGTTAGGACAGGAAGTATTCAGTTGAAACTAGAAGGGGAACTCCACGTAGGTGGAGTATAACCACCCCCAACTGGGATTCAGCGTTAACAACCCTTCTCTTGGGAAAAGTGTCCTAGGAGCTTCAAAGACAAGTCAGGACACTTGGGTCAACATCTCATGCAAAAGCTGGACCTCCAGCATTCCATGGCCTCCCAGATAATTGGTTCAATGCTGACTTGCAGAGACATATGTCACCTACTAAACTATTGCCATCAAATCCCACAGCACTTGGATTGGTTGTGCAATATTAAGTTTATTTTAACTACAAGTGCACCCTATTCATGTAATTTGAGATCTGCTTTCAGCTGCGTATCATCAAAGCTGCCTAAAGGATTTATTTGGCTGCCTGATTCCCATTTAGAATTAGGGCAGCGGTGAAAACCCCACCTTTTAAAGTTCAGCTGATTAAGTCTCATTCTGTCAGACTCTGGCCTCAATTTTGAACACACTTTATTTACACCTAGAAGTTATTTTCATGTACATTTTTATCACTGGCTCCTCTGTGGTTCAGTGAGTCGTCCACATTTTCCTGGGCTACTCGTCTATTTGGAGGTGATCTGTAACCTTACGGAGATGGGCATTTCTATGTATAATACTCTCGGCATTCGAGGAAGTATTGCACCGAGTAGCATGATGGTTTCCAATGACGCCTGAGGCTGTGCCTACACTCTGCGCTAGGGGTGTGATTCCCAGCTTGTGCAGACATATTCACGCTTGCTCCCATCTGAGCTAAAACTAGTGGAACATGGACAGCAGCAGATTGGGCCAGCCGCTCTGAGTACAAACCCCTCTGAACCTGGAGGGTTCGTACTCACGGTGGCTAGGCTGGGCCACCGCTGCCGGTGTTGCACTACTATTCTTAGCATGCTAGCTCAGGTGAATGAAAGTGGAGTGTCTTTTGAAGCTGGGATTCCCATCCCTAGCTGTCAGTGTAGACATAGCCTAGGGGAGTTCATCCCAGCTTGTTGCATTCTATAATGCACTATTGTTTGATCATCTATTAAATTATCTTCCCCCCCCTCCTCCCGGCTTCCAGGTCTGTTTGTATAAATACATTTTTGATGCCATGGTGCAAGGAAAACTGAAACCAGATGTTATCACCAGTCACATCCAGCTGAGGCCAGAGCAGCCACTGGGATCGCAAATTAGGGATCATGCTCAGAAAGTAGGATTCACGGTAACCTGCTTTGGGGACCTCCTGGAACTGATGTATCTAAACCTGACGCTCTCCGACATCCCCGGTATTGACTGTTTGAAAATCGAATACAACCACCAAGAAAGTAACACCCTGCTCGGGACGGAGGTGGTTCGGTTTGAAGAAGAAAAGGTGCGAGAGAGAGCACAGTACTACCTTGCTTACTGGAAAGGACAAAGGGAGGTCCAGGGGGTGGAAATTGAGGAAGCGTGGAAGTGCCAATCCTGTAGCTACTCGGAGATCTGTGACTGGAGAAAGAAGAGGGCAGAAGGGCCTGAACAGAGAAGCGGACCAAAGAAGAGTAAATGAAGGCAATCCTGTCTTCCCGGAAGGAGGTTCCTCCTTACTGATGTGAAAATATGCGTGCACTCAATTCATGGGGTTAACCGGACCATAGAATGGAACAAACCACAAAAGAGGGCCAAGCCCATCACTTTACTAAGCAGAAGTCATTGCACCAATGGTGAATCTGGCAGCATGTTTGTAATGTGACATTTTAAGTGATCTTAAGAAAATACTGGTTTGGATAGTACATATTGTTACAGGGGTGCAGTCCAAGCACAAGGCAAGCTGTGCGAGTTGCTACACTTCTCTGAGCCTCCATTTCCCCATCTATAAAATGGGGGTAAATGCCTACTGCATATGGGTTCTCTGAGGGTTATGTAATTTTATCTTGGTGAAGTGGTTTGAACAATAGTTTCTTTTATTTCCTACTGCTATAAACTCTTATGTAGAGAAGGTTCCAAACCATAACCCCAGATCCTACCACACCTAAACTTGGTGCTTCATCTTTAGTTCCTTTGGAGTAACTTTACCCTTCATCTGTCTTCTCCATCTGCTCTCCCAAAGATCCTATATCAGCCATTCTCTTTATAAGATTGAAGCTGAACTCAGCTCTCTCCCAAAACCCATTAGTGCTACACCAGGGCATAGTGACATGAAGGCTGGAATTTTTCAAAGGTTGCCTGAATTTGGCACCTAACTCCCTTAGGTTCCTTTGCAAATCTCAGCTGAAGGCCCAGCCCTGCACGGTGCCCGTACGATGCCAAGTACCCCCACTCCCATTGGTATCAGTGGGAGTTGTGGTCATTCATTGCCTTGCTGGGTCAGCCCGTTAAAAGCGGATCTGATTCCGTTCTTTATGTAAGCCTTTAACCTTTCTATGTGTTGTCAAAATTACATGTTCTAGTAAGTAAGTAATTTAGAATCAGCTGACTATTTAACATATTACTTGATTATCTGTATGAAGGAAAATGTATTGTTTTTAAAATGTTTAATGTATAACAACAAAGTTCTTAATTGTGGGGGAAGAGGGGTTGTTTGGTATGTTTGGGGGGTTTTTTACTATTGAAATCAAATAAATAGAAACTTTCACTATTTCCATACCAGGAAATTATCCTGTCAATTGAAATTTTTTGAGGTGAGGGGCAGGGGAAATGAACCCATTTCTCCTATGTTGGACTAAAAACAACCAGTTTTGATTTTGTGTGTGCAAGGGGGAGTGAATTAGGAAGGAAAGCTATAACTACGGCAAAACTGGTGAAGTTTAAATATTAGCGTTAGAAGAGAATGCTCATACATGACGAGCCATGTCCTCAACTGGTGTAAATTCATAGATTGGCTCCTTCAGGCCTTAAAACTTCTTATTCTGACCATCTAGTCTGATCTTTTGTATAACACAGGCCGCAGAACCGCACCCAATAATTTCTGTATTTATCATCTTGTGTGAGTTATGGCAGATATTTTTAGAAAACCATCCAGTCTTGATTGAAAGACTCCAAGTGATGGAGAATCCACCACCTCCCTGGGTAAGTTGTCCCAGTGGTTAATTATGTTCATTCTGAAAAACGTGTGCCTTATTTTTCACCTCCGTGCTTCAGTTTCCTCATTTGTAAAATGAGGATAATGCAACTGACTGTTGTAAAGCACTCTTAGATCTGCTGATGAAAAGCACGATTAGGTATTATTTTTAATCTGAATTCGTCATTGTCGTCTTCTGCCAGTTTAAAAAGCCATTACTATCAGAAAGCTCTTCCTTGCTTATAGATTGTGTTCTAGTCACTACTGAATCTTCCCTTAAATAAATTAAATAGATGGAGCTTTTTTTTTTTAGTCTTTTGCAGTAAGGAATCTTTTCCAAACTGCGGTGTTCTCGTCGTTCTTTTCTGAATGCTTTGCAATTTTTTTAACATCTCTTTTGAAGTGTGGATACCGGAACTGGACACAGTATTCCAGTAAAGGTGTCACTAATGGTGTATATCCAGGTAACTTTACTGCCCTTCTCCTATTTAAACATCCAAGAATCGCATTTACTCTCTCTTATGGGATTTCACTGGGAGCTTAGGTTCAATTTGTTGTCTTCCATGACCCCAAAATCCTTCTCAGAGTTGTTGCTTTCCAGGATACAACCCCTTCCCTCCCCCCATCTTATAAGTTTGACCTGCATTCTTTGTTCCTAGTTGTGTGACCTTGAATTTAGCTGTATTGAAATGCAGGTTGTTCAGATGAACCACAAGTGATCCAGGTGGTTCTGTATGACTGACCCATTTCCATTGTTGTTTACACAAAAATTAGTGGCATGGTAATCTGTAGATTTTACCAACAATGATTTTATATTTTCTTCCAGATAACTGGTTGAGAACAGATCCCTGTAGGGCCCCACTGGGCACAACCCCATTAGATAACATTAAAATGGCCGTGCTGGGTAAGACCAAAGGTCCATCCAGCCCAGTATCCTGTCTACCAACAGTGGCCACTGCCAGGTGCCCCAGACGGAGTGAACCTAACAGGCAGTGATCAAGTGATCTCTCTCCTGCCATCCATCTCCACCCTCTGACACACAGAGGCCAGGGACACCATTCCTTACCCATCCTGGCTAATAGCCATTTATGGACTTAACCTCCATGAATTTATCTGGTTCTCTTTTATACCCTGTTATAGTCCTAGCCTTCACAACCTCCTCAGGCAAGGAGTTCCACAGGTTGACTCTGTGCTGTGTGAAGAAGAACTTCCTTTTATTTGTTTTAAACCTGCTGCACATTAATTTCATTTGGTGGCCACTAGTTCTTATATTATGGGAACAAGTAAATAACTTTTCTTTATTCACTTTCTCCACATCACTCATGATATAATATATCTCTGTCATATCCCCCTTTATTCTCCTCTTTTCCAAGCTGAAAAGTCCTAGCCTCTTTAATCTCTCCTCATATGGGACCCGTTCCAAACCCCTAATCATTTTAGTTGCCCTTTTCTGAAGCTTTTCTAGTGCCAGTATATCTTTTTTGAGATGAGGAGACCACATCTGTACGCAGTATTCAAGATGTGGGCGTACCATCGATTTATATAAGGACAAGAAGATATTCTCCATCTTATTCTCTATCCCCGTTGGATTGATCACTGCCCGCCGATTCCGTGGATAGTATAGACATACCCTAAGTGTCAGACAAGAGACAACAGATGGGGGAGTGCAAGGAAACAATGAAACAATATTGGCAGGGGGTTCAGAATCTCAGCTGTGTTCCCGCCCCGCCCCCCCCCCTTTTTTTTATTTTGGTTTCTAGCTCTCCTGGCTAAGGAGGAAAACCTGGAAACATAACCTTAAATGCTGCAACACCAGAAGGCAAATTAAAAAGTACCAAACATCTATTAGCTTTAAAATGTCATAATCTTTAAATCAATCTTATGCTTTTTGAGCACTTGGGGTTGGCAGTACTGGTGTTCTCTCAGATGTGCCCGTTGTAGCACAGGAGAGAGGAGCATTCTCTCCCGACTTCACTTAGGACTGTATAGGGAACTGCCTCCTGCTCTGCTCCTGGTGGGGGAAGGTGCTTATCCCCGCTGGTGCTAAGGAGACCTCACCCAACCCTTGTTAAGATGGGGGGGATCCAGACGCTCTAGTCTCTAAGGTGCCACAAGGACTCCACCTTGTTTTTGCTGATACAGACTAACACAGCTACCACTCCGAAACCTGCAGCTCTAAACTTGTCTGCAACAGAGAAATAAATCCTAGCTCCTCTTTGGCAGCTATATCCACTCTCTTACCTCTCAGTGGGCCAAGTTCTCTGCTGGCGTGACTCGACTGACTTCACTGGTGTTAATGCTAGTAGAGAATTTGGCCCAGCTGTTATGATGTTTGAGCAGAAAATCCCGCCCTGCAGGGATTGCAACAGCCTCTTTGAGAGAAATGAAAGTGAAACTAAAACCAGCCAAAGTTATGGAGCAAGAAGAGAGTCTGTAGAGGGTGGCTCTGTACCTAAAGCAACTCCACTATGAATTTTAGGATTTATTCGGCAGTTTATTGCTTCCTGTGCACCGGTATGTACACCTAATATATTTGCATGTGTTACAGTGCTATGTAAAATGAGACTGAATCACTTTATATGCTAAATTCTTGATGTGTTGTTGTCAGAGACTGTTGGTTGTTGTGATAATATCTGTCCTATTGTAAAGAGAAATTATCTTTGTTGGCCTGAGGGTGGTTTTAACTGCAGAACTGCTGATCCAAACAGTCTTGTTTTCATAGCATAGAAATCTAGGCTAAGATTTCCAAAAGTCTTCAATGATTTTTTGGGGCTACCTCAATTTTTGGGTGTCCAATTTGAGACACCTAAAATTCATGAGTCTCACTTTAAAATCTTAGCCTTAGTTTTTGAATAGAAACAAACCCAAAATCTCCAAGTGAAACTCGGCCAAAACTGCTCTCTTTTGCCCAGGTTTGGGATAGACTCTACATAACAACCAAGTTTGGCTCATTGATTCCAACAAACTGAACCACACATTCAAAACTAAATGTTTGTCTAAATTTATGTCGGTCTGGCCTGCATTACTGGCTATTAATGAAACTTGAAATGAAGCATGATTTGGGGTTTTGCTAGAAAAATTCTCTCTGTCTGGGTTAATGTGCTGCATTTGTAACTTTAGATATATAGATATAGATATATATACACACACACACTAACATTTTAATCATTTATTTCATAATACAACCATCGTTTAAAGAACTTAATAATTACATTAAGTTCTGTGACCAAAAAGCAAAATGTATTTGCTCAGGGAAAATTTTATATCTTCTGTTATTTTCCCCCTCAAAAGATTTATGGATAAAGAGTCCAAAGTTTTTTGTACTCCCATAATGCAGAAAAATGGCCCTTCACCCTCAAAAAAAGTAATATTCAAGATACTACAGCCCAAATGGAGCCATTAAAATGGCATAGATACGGTGTTAGCTAAATGCATTAGATTTTTTTTCACATGAGAAAACAAAACTTAATTCGGAGGTATTTTTTATTGTTAAAAGATCAACAGTATTTTTTTAATGCATTTGTGCATGTATTGCCTTGAAGGAATCCTAAAGCACCAGAATGGAGTTGCAACAGCAGGTTCAACCTTCAGTCAAAGTAGGCAGCTTTCCTGCTTGTTTGAGACAACTGAAACAATCCCATTGTTAAGTGAATTCAAGTACATCAGACAGAATGCCTGGCTCCTGCTAAGTGGAACTGAGAGACCTCACCAAGAAAATCCTCCTGCTACTGATACCCTCACATTTATTGTACAAGGTGAGTATAGATGCTCAGGCATATGTGCAAATTTGGTTCCCATTTGAGGGAGTTGTAAAGTAGGTGCAGACTGAGACTTGAGGCAACCAAAATTGGGGCCCCCAATCTCTGGGCAGGTCGCCTCGGGGGGTGTCCTTCAGGTTGCTTAGGGATGGTGGCACACAAATGTTGGAATGCTGCACACAGACCGTCCTCTGGTCTCGCATTCCAGAAGCTTTGCGGGACCTGGGGGGTGATCTCAGAGTGTGGGGGCCTGGAGTGGTTTTTGGTGTTAAACCCCATTGTCAGGAGAGCTGGTGTGTTGCTATGCTTGCGTTGTCCTCCCGTCGCTGTGGGTGAAGCAGGTTGTGCAGATTAGCAGCCTGAATCATCCATCGACTGTTTAGCACATGGTGGGCCTTTCTGATTAAGGCAATAGCTTCCCTATCTCTGAGGCCATATCCTCCCCCATTGTAGAGTTCCCATTTCAGCCTGCTGCAGAGTACAGTTATCCGTAGCACTTGGGGCCCGCAAGGATTCTAAAAATTAATACTGGCCACTCCAGGCTGCTATTAAACTCCCAAAGTTACAGCTTCTGTCTGACCTTGGGTGGGTAGATGCTGCCACCACTCAAGTGCAAAACCCCTTTTAGAACCCGGAAAGGCGCACTTGGGAATGCCTTCCTGTGGGGTACCCTCAAGGCCTCCCACCCCCCCATGTAAGAGCTGAGAAAGAAAATAGGAAATCAGCTGTTGCCACCAGCTAATTAAACAACATGTTCACACACCTCTTAGGACACACAAATCCAATCCTGTTCTTAAAAAAGGTAAATTTTATTAAAAAACCAAAAGGAAGAAAATACATTTGGAAACTCAGGCTATTGCTAGATTAAAAAAACAACACTTACAAGAATGAAGCATCAAGAATCATTTTCTTGAGGTCCAGTTTAAAGGTTACAAGCAAAACAAAAGCATTTGGGGTTAGCACAGGGGAGTTCACAAGCCATAAAGAAATAAAAGAGAGAAACCTAATCGCATCTTCCTAGACATTTCCTGATCTACTTACATATCTGGAGTTTCAAATGAGTAGTTTCTAGGTATGATCTGATGATTTTTCATACTTGACCCAAGCTCTTACAGCATAGCTGCTCTGTCCCTTCTCTCCAGGAGACTAACACAGACAGACAAAGGGGAAGTTTCTTCCCAATTCTGAAAAGTTCTAGCCTTCGTATCGGCTCTTTTGGCCAGGTGCCCACCTACTTCCTTTTACCTATACCTGCAGTGAGACTTTTTAACTCTTTACAGGTAAAGCAAGTAGAAAGCAGCTACTAAGAGGGATTTTATAGCTAACTGGCTGGGTCCATAAAAGGGACCCTCTTCATTTATCATTGTGCCCAACTTCCTTATTTGTGCACACATCCTATTGTCAGTAGAATGTAGGGAGATTGTGGTTCAGGCAACATAAGTGCATATGATCAAAGCATGCTGTTTTAATCTCTTATAATTGGGCCAAAGAAGAATGCATTTTCAGTAGACCACCGAGAGGCATGTGTCCAAACTAGGGATTATCTCTCTGCTGAGCTTCAAGCTTCTCCCAGCGAGGTATTAGAAATGTTTAAAAAAAGACACACCAAAGATGTTTAATAGTAGAAATGTATGTGTTCACTCCCTTCAGAATCAAAAATGGCTGAACTGTTATTGCTCAAATTTAAAATTCATTCTCGGGCAGAGACCACACCTGGAAAACCTCTGCAAAATGAAAGTTACAAACAACTGAAATAAAGCCCTTTAGAATGGGAACGCTTAGTCAACTTTAATGATAACTGTCACTGTGCATTCCAGCTATGATGATTCTGTGTGTGTGCGCACAACAAGCTGTTGGCCTATGGAATTCATTGCCACAAGATTTTGTTGAGATCAAAAGTTTAGCAGGATTCAGAAGGGATTGAATGAATATGAATATGCAGAGTTGTAACGATAAATGCTAAGATATATAAAATCCTCATGCTTCAGGCCATAACACAACCTCAGGAAGAATCTTCCCTGAGAGACAGGCTGTCCCACTGGTTTTCAAACTGTGAGCTGCAACTCAGTTCTGGGTTGTGGAATGGAGGGCGCTGGGTCGCGGTGGCTCAGGTTGGCACGGCAGACTGGGCCGTTAAAAGTCCCATCAGCGGTTCTGCCCAGCTAAGGCAGGCTCGTCCCTACCTGCTCTGACACCGCGCTGCGCCCCGGAAGCGGCCAGCAGCAGGTCCGTCTCCTAGGCGGGGGGACATGGGGCTCCATGTGCTGCCCCCGCTCCGAGCACCGGTTCGCAGCCAATGAGAGGGGGCTGGTGCCTGCAGGTGAGAGCCACACAGAGCTGCTTGCGCACCTCCACCTGGGAGCCGGACCGGCTGCTGGCCGCTTCCGGGGCACAGCGCGTTCCGTGGTGCCAGGACAAGCAGGAAGCCTGCCTCTGCACCCCAGCTATATATAGTATAAATATGTAAATATATGAGTAATAGTGTCCACCTTTCTCAGCTGGGGACCCCACTTCCCCACCGCAAGACACACAAGTATGAGTTCTTGCTTGTGTCCGGCTGTGGGGAAAATTTGGCCCCTGATAGTTTGTTAAATGAATAGATGCTGTGCTCTATTCTAAATTGGCCAATAGATGTCAGCATAACACCCTACAACTAAGCCTGCTATACTAGTCGTTTGTTTACCAACAAGGGGGTGTTGATCTGTGTCAGACTGTTTTCTGTGTGCCAACACACCCTGACTGGTTTCAGCAAATATTTTTACAAGAGAGAAATGTAACAGAAGGATGAGCCTTTCCTTCCGTGAAAGAGTGACAGTGGAGTGAAGAGCTAAACAGTATGTGTTTGACATGAGAGGGTCCATTTTTAGTGCATTCCATAGATTCTCCCATCTATTCTCAGAATATCCAATGCAGCATTTTGAAAATATAGCAGAAGAAATCGTTCAGATTACTGTGGTGATGAGGTCTACAGGTGTATGGCTATAGGTCTATGTAGGGAGGTAAATCTAAGGAAAGGGAGTTACCAAATACATACAGTAGAGCCTCAGTTACGAACACTTCGGGAATGGAGGTTGTTCGTAGCTCTGTAATGGTTGTAACTCTGGTTGTTCTTTAACAACCTGTAGCTCAGGGTACCTTTTAAATTGATTCTTCCAAAGGATACCCCCAGATAAAGTTCATTAGTTCATGCTGAATTAAGGACCTAGGAGGTCGGAAAAAATAAAGCTGGAGGCTAGTTCCAAATTATCCCTTCCTGTTGCAACTTCTGATACAAATCAGTAGCCATTGAATTTGAGCCATACCTGATTTGAGGTGTCAGACACTTGTCTTTATCTGGAAAAAAACAGTTTATCTCACACACACACAGTCTCTCTCAGTCTCTCTCTCTCTCTCTCTCTCTCTCTCACACACACACACACACACACACACACACACACACACAAATTTAAATGTCTTCACTACCTGACGGATCGGCAGGCAGCAATTGATCCAGCGGGGGGGGTGTCAATTTATCGTGTCTAGTCTAGACACGATAAATCGACTCCCGAACACTCTCCCGTCGACTCCTGTACTCCACCACCGTGAGAGGCGCAGGCAGAGTCGACGGGGCAGTGGAGACACCACGGTAAGTCGATCTAAGTACGTCGACTTCAGCTATGTTATTCACGTAGCTGAAGTTGCGTAACTTAGATCAATTTCCCCCGCCCCCAGTATAGACCAGGCCTTCAAAGTGTAATATCAGTGAGTATTCATAATATCACACCCAGCTTTGTTACATATAATTTATAATGATATTGACCCCGGGAGTTGTTAGTTTTCGATTATTTCACAAGGCATATTTGGCACAAAAATCACGGCAGTCGTGTGTAGGGTCTGAATACAGGGGTGCCTAGGGTCACAGTGACTGCAGCTTAGCAGTGGATGGCTGGCCAACCTGAAATGAGTTGGCGGGTCGCGTCCCAGGTTCTAGTGGACAAGTGCCCATGTCAGGGAGCCACCTATATAAGTGGCTTGTTTGGCCATTCTGGCAGAAGAACTGAGCGAGCATGGACAGTGAGGCCCTGATCCTGAGTTGTGGCTCAGCTCTACTCGGTGACTGTTAGGATGGCGGGTGCTGTAAACCCTCTTCTGGCACTGGGGCCTTCTTGGGGACAGACCAGTCCCGGACACAAACCAGAGCAGCCCAAAGACTGAAATATGAAATAACTCTGAAGGTTGATCAACCTCGTACCAACTTGTCCAGCCACATCCCTTGGGCAAGCTCCACGTGCCAGGGCAGCTGGGATGAGAGTGGCCTAGAAGTCACTACGGCAGGTCTGTACCACATAGGGGTGGCACAGGCAGAGCTAATTCTCTGCTGTTGCAAGGAATGATCAGAACCTGACTTTCCGTCAGCTCCTGGTTGAGGCACTTTAGTAGGTCACTGTGGGCGTTATTCAGGCTGGGATGTGGTATGTGGCTAAACAGAAGACTTTGGGGATTGCATACACAGGAAAAGGCCCTGCAGTAGCACTAATTCCCCATGTGGACTCTCTTACCGCAACCTAAGAGCATGTTTGTGCACATCAGCTTAATATACTTTGGAAGTATTCCAAGCTAAACTGCATTAAGAGTGTCCGCATGGGGAGTTGGTGCAGAGTAGCTAACTCACTTTGAATTCACACCCTAGCTTACTGCATGCTAACTTCTCTGTGTAGATAAATCCTCAATCTTCACTAGCATTAAATTCACTTAGTAAATGAATATTTAATCATTTTGCAAGCGTGGGAAGACATCTGCCAGGGTAAATCCTGCTGGGAATGTTGTTAGCTTGTGCTGTTATATCATCATCAGATAAAGTTAATCACAACATAGGGGGGATATGCAGAGTACATTTCCCTCGAACTAGTCACAACAGAGTAGGAGGATTCAGAGAAAAGATGTGCCTCTTGGAGCCCTTTTATGCAGAACTGTTCATGGTGGGAGAGGAATCTGAGCTGCAAAGTTCAGATCTTGATCCAGGTTTCAAATTCCCCTATGTGTTTGGGGGTTTGCTTTGGGTCTATCTTTAGAAATAACATTATTGTGTGATTTATGATAAGTGACTTATTGTGCGGCTGACAAATAACCTCTTGTGAGTATGGTGGATGACAAAGAGTAGTGACAATATACTGCATTAAAGAAAAGAACTCAAGGGGCAAGAATACCCCTATGTTCGTAAAATGTATCTTACTAAAATGTACCCCCCAGAATATCTCATTATTCAGTCTCCTGAACTCTGTGCTTTTCAAAATGCACTCAAGTGAGGGCCGTCAAATTCGTGGAGGGATCTCCTCATTCTTTTCTGGGGACTGGTAAAATACATTGTGACGAGATGAGCCCTGCAGCTTACCTCTAGAAATCAGGACATCGGTCTGTTTTCTTGGTCTCTCATCTGTTGAGTTGACTGATTCTTTGGCTATTCTTTCAGCCAGTACAAGGGCTGTGAACCGCTTAAGTCTCTGTACAGGGGTGAGCTTCACCCTTTAAGCCCTTGGATGGCAATAAAATAGCAGTTAATATTCAGAGCCAACTGCCAAAAGCTCCTTAGCGCATATTGATAATATTCGACAGTCTGCTGCCTCAGAGATACTCATTTCAAAGATGCTGAAAACTCTAGATCTACTGCTGATCTCACTTAAATCTTGTTACTCCGGTGTAACTCTATTGATTTCTGTGTCGTTTCTCATGACTTTCACCCGTGTAACAGAGAGGAAAATCAGGCTCTGTCATGTCAGACCCTCCTAAAGGCAGGGTAATTAGCCGTGAAGGAGAGGTGCGTGTGGTATTCATTAGCAAGAATCTTTATCTTAGTCCTGAGATGCTACAACCAAATTAAGGCCACAGCTCTGCAACTGGGTCCATAAAGGCAGAGATTTGAGCCTGTAAAGCGCCTGTTGTAAAACCGGGGGCTTGGGGAGAAGATTTCCATGCTGTTTGTGCGTGTGCTGAGAGTGGATTACAACTGAGATTGAATAGGGTTGCGTAGTATTTGCTGTTTGGGCTGGTGTGCATAGATAGTTAGACTCTCTCCATAATATTTATTAAGATGAGCTGGGATTCTAACAGGTGCATGTGTGTTTTTTCATGCAGAGTCCTCACTGGATATTCTCCAACATGTGGATGAGGATACTGACCAGCTTGAATGTAAGATTAGCAGATATTTTACAGATAACACCCAGATCCTCTGGCCTGGGTTACAAACTCAAGTTCATAAACTAGATTCGTGGTTCACTGGCACCATAAAGCACCTGGCTGACAAATTCACCATTACAGTCTTTTTGGTACAATCAAGTGCCAGCAAAGAGGCAGAGAACCAAGTCCCCGAAGATGTTTCTCAAGGCAACGCAGGGAGATTTTATCTTTCAGGTAACAATAAGACTATCAAAGAAACATTGAATAATAATGATGTTAATCGTAGTTTGCTCTTCTACTGCACCATCCAAATGAGGACTTTGTTTTATAGGATCCATGTTGCATTGTAACAACCATGTGAGTTTGGCGATGAAGTAACTAGCATCGTGATATTTTTAAAATATCCCCATTGGTGGGTTTAAAATAGGGAGAAGCAGCTTTGCTAGAGTTGTGTATAATCGAAATAATGGATCTCATTCTTGTTTACACTACGGGAGTATTGCCGATCCTTCCGATTTTATTTGGGGTGTTCTTTTATTTGGTGTTTTCCTTAAAGCCCCAGCTCATGGAATCTTGTGAATAAGAGACAATCTCGACAATCTTTTTGAAAATAAATAAATTAGTCAAATATATATATATATTTTTTTAAAGTAAGTTTCTAGGCTTCATAGTTATGGAGACCATGTTGAAAATTTGACCCCGGTGTCTCTTTAAGGCTCAAAACCTAGAAGGTAAATAAAAAGACCAAAAGTTGTGGTTTTTTTTTTAAAAAATCTCTTACTTTTTAAGCCAATTTCATGGTTCTGGGAGGTCTGACTCCTGGGTTTTGAATACTTAGGATTGCCAATACAGCTAAGGCCACTTGACTCCAGTGTCGCAGGGTAAAGGGGCTTGAAAGTAGATGTAAAGATAACTTGTGTTACCAGAAAAGTGTAACATGGCAGCTTCTCAACCCAAATGCAAGTAGTAATAACAATGGACAGTAATATTTAGTACATGTACAGTGTTTTGCATATTCAAAACCACCATAGAGACATTAACTAGCTAATGCTCTAAGCACCCTTGTGAGGTCAGGGATCATCTTCCCTTTTCAGATGGAAGATTGAGGCAGGGAGGTGGATTGGCTTAGTGGCAGAACAGAAAATAGAATTTAGACTCTGTGCTCAACCCTCTCGGCCATGTTGCTTTTACACACACACGCTCTGTTTCACTCTTAGTCTCACTTTTATAATAGCAGGAGTGGGATTCTGATGTCCAAAAGACAGGCTTCAGCAAAGAGGCTAAACGTTTGGTGATTGGTTGGTTGGTTGACCGGCCAACCCAGATTCCCATTGTAAATTGGGAATAACTTGACTGAAGTGATAGATAGATAGATATAGTCTTTCACCTGAGGATTTTAAAGATTTTTATAAATGTTCCCCAGTTATTTACTATCACGAAAATCTAGATTGCAAAAAACAGTGTTGGTTAACTAAGACTTGTAGAGAGACAAGGTGGGTCAGGTGATATCTTTTATTGAGCCAACTTCTGTTGATGGGAGAGACAAGCTTTCAAGCTTATACAGAGCTCTTCTTCAGTTCTGGGAAACTAATTCAGTGTCCCTGCTAAATACAAGGTCTGAAACTCTTGAGTTCTCTAATATCCTGGGTCCAACACTGCTACAACACAGTATGACTTGTAGCACAGTTATGAATTATTGAAGGTTAATTGTACCCATTATTCAAATGGAGAGACTGAGGCACAAAGAGGAGTTAAATGGCTTGACCAAGGGCACAAAAGAAGTCAAGTATCAGAGGGGTAGCCGTGTTAGTCTGGATCTGTAAAAGCAGCAAAGAATCCTGTGGCACCTTATAGACTAACGGACGTTTTGCAGCATGAGCTTTTGTGGGTGAATACCCACTTCTTCGGATGCAAGTGGTGGAAATTTTCAGGGGCAGGTTTATATATGCAAGCAAGAAGCAAGCTAGAGATAACGAGGTTAGTTCAATCAGGGAGGATGAGGCCCTGTTCTAGCAGTTGAGTGAAAACCAAGAGAGGAGAAACTGGTTCTGTAGTTGGCAAGCCATTCACAGTCTTTGTTTAATCCTGAGCTGATGGTGTCAAATTTGCAGATGAACTGGAGCTCAGCAGTTTCTCTTTGAAGTCTGGTCCTGAAGTTTTTTTGCTGCAGGACGGCCACCTTAAGATCTGCTATTGTGTGGCCAGGGAGGTTGAAGTGTTCTCCTACAGGTTTTTGTATATTGCCATTCCTAATATCTGATTTGTGTCCATTTATCCTTTTCCTTAGAGACTGTCCAGTTTGGCCGATGTACATAGCAGAGGGGCATTGCTGGCATATGATGGCATATATTACATTGGTGGACGTGCAGGTGAATGAACCGGTGATGGTGTGGCTGATCTGGTTAGGTCCTGTGATGGTGTTGCTGGTGTAGATATGTGGGCAGAGTTGGCATCGAGGTTTGTTGCATGGATTGGTTCCTGAGCTAGAGTTACTATGGTGCAGGGTGCAGTTACTGGTGAGAATATGCTTCAGGTTGGCAGGTTGTCTGTGGGCGAGGACTGGCCTGCCACCCAAGGCCTGTGAAAGTGTGGGATCATTGTCCAGGATGGGTTGTAGATCCCTGATGATGTGCTGGAGGGGTTTTAGCTGGGGACTGTATGTGATGGCCAGTGGAGTCCTGTTGGTTTCTTTCTTGGGTTTGTCTTGCAGTAGGAGGCTTCTGGGTATACGTCTGGCTCTATTGATCTGTCTCCTTATTTCCTCGTGCGGGTACTGTAGTTTTGAGAATGCTTGGTGGAGATTTTGTAGGTGTTGGTCTCTGTCTGTGAGGTTAGAGCAGATGCGGTTGTACCTCAGTGCTTGGCTGTAGACAATGGATCTTGTGGTGTGCCCGGGATGGAAGCTGGAGGCATGAAGGTAGGCATAGCGGTCGGTAGGTTTTCGGTATAGGGTGGTGTTAATGTGACCATCAATTATTTGCACCGTAGTGTCTAGGAAGTGGACCTCCCGTGTAGATTGGTCCAGGCTGAGGTTGATGGTGGGGGTGGAAGCTGTTGAAATCGTGGTGGAATTTTTCCAGAGTCTCCTTCCCATGGGTCCAGATGATGAAGATGTCATCAATGTAGCGTAGGTAGAGAAGGGGCGTGAGTGGACGGGAGCTGAGGAAGCGTTGTTCCAGGTCAGCCATAAAAATATTGGCATATTGTGGGGTCATGCGGGTGCCCATAGCGGTGCCACTGATCTGGAGATATATATTGTCATCAAATTTGAAATAGTTGTGTCTGAGGATAAAGGCACAGAGCTCAGCAACCAGTTGTGCTGTGGCATCATCAGGGATACTGTTCCTGACAGCTTGTATTCCATCAGCGTGTGGGATGTTGGTGTAGAGAGCCTCTACATCCATGGTGGCTAGGATGGTGTTTTCTGGAAGGTCACCAATGCATTGTAGTTTCCTCAGGAATTCAGTGTTGTCACGGAGATAGCTGGGAGTGCTGGTGGCATAGGGTCTGAGTAGAGTCTCCACATATCCAGACAGTCCTTCAGTGAGAAGTCAGTGGCAGAGTGATGAATTGTACCTGTTTCTCGCTCTGACCGCATATAAGCTTTATTCTGTAGTATGGGTTTGTGTATCTTTAGATGGCAGTTTGTACTCTGACTGTGTTTAGCACCATTGATCCAAAATCTGCTTGCTCTAATGATGCTTTGCCATCTGTATTACAGGTGTATTCTTGGTACGCACAGGACCCTCTCTAATCCAGTCTGGCTTGAATAAGGATGTCCTCCTCAGCTGTGCTTTCTCAGTCGATCACCACACCGATGTCACCATCAAATGGGTATTACAGCAGAGAGGGGGACACAAGAAGCTGATATTTGCCTACAATGGATTTACCAGGCAGGTGGAACACAAGGATAAACGGGCTGAGATGTTCCTAGCAGAGATGCCGAAGGGGAATGCTTCTCTCTTACTAAGAACGGTGGGAGTAAGAGATGCAGGAACCTATTCTTGCTCAATATTGGTGTCGTCACTTCTTTGGGCACAGAATGTCCAGCTGGAAATAGTAGGTAATTGGTTGTTTTAAAATATATTGGGCAACACTGAAAATTTTGTATGATCTTCATTTAGCAGGATAAGAGGATGCTTGCTTTGATATGGATGGATGATCACTTAACAATCGCTGTGTATCGTTCAGTGTTTATTAAGTACTCCGCTGGAATTGAGCAAAGGGGGAGAACTTGTGAGGCTCTCAGACGGGATCCAGTCTCCTTGCCATGTGATCGCTATCTGGTGCTTTTTTTTTTCCCCCACTGCCCTTTAATTTTGTCTCTGAGGGATAAACACTCCTATGTCCAACTCCATCAAGGAATGAATCAGGGACCCAAGACCAGGGCAAGAGGTTGGGGCAGATCCAGCAGCAAGGGTCCATGCTCTCCCCGGTCTGTCTTCCGTATCAAAGATAGGGCAGCTGACTTTTTAGCCAATGGAGCATCCTTTGACAAATCCTGCAGTACAGCCAGGTCACATTCAGCAAGCTCCTTTTTTAAAGGATGATTGCTGCACTTAGTAGTTGTGTCATTTCCCTTTTCTGTGGTAAACTTAACGCCTGCGGGTGGGACACGTCTAAGAGCTTTTTAATGGTTCCATGTCATTCTTCTCAACCAGCCAACACTTAAATGTGGGTCACAGTGGGAGGGAGACACAAATGTATTCCTGTACGAAGCTTTATGGGATTCCTTCCTTTGGTGGAGTGAAGCTCTGTCTCTTGATTTCTGTTTCTGGTGCAAACAGTTTTCAGCAATATAAGTGAGGGAAGCCCAACTTGTGTGGATGAGAAGTTATTCTGGGGCTAGAATGAGTGATATCTTTAGAAATGAGGGACGCTAACTGGTGCCATTTTAATAGCTGGGTTTGTTTATTTTTAAATGGATCTGGATGCAGCAATGTAATGACTTTTTATTCACCAGAAAAGCCCACGGTGACCCTCAATGCTGACGTCCTGTCCCTGGTGGAAGGAGACGAACACAAGCTGGTCTGTGACATCAGTCACTTTTACCCTCACGATGCCGAGGCTCAGTGGCTTCAGGAACCAATGGAGCAGGGGATGCTCCCACATGTGGTGTCTCACGTTGTCTCTAGTAGTCACAGGCACAACAGCGATGGGACTTACAGCTTCTCCAGTTACTTCCTGCTTAAGGCCTCCCTCAGGGACGATGGTCGAAGGTACACCTGCCGGGTGGAACACCGGAGCCTGAAACACCCGATCAAGAAGAGCCTGACGGTGAAAGTGACAGGTACAGTGTTCTTGGAGGAAACAGCATTGATTTCTTGACTTCTTACCCCATGGCAGATCTGATCAGGAATTTTCTCCTGACATTTTTCCTGACAGAAAATGGCTTTTTCAACTAACCAGAAATTTTCATGACAATATTTCCATTTTTGTTTTAAAAAAAAAAAAACTTTTTTGACCCAAAAAATGAAGAAAAATGCACAGCAAACTTAATTTATAATCAGCATTTTAGGGGAGGAAGACTAGAAATCCTTTCCGGATCAGTTTGATCCTGTGATGTTTGTTTGATTAATTTGTTAAAGAAAAACAGTGTGCCCGGTGCAGTAGAAAGCTTAGGAACAAAGATGGTCCCTGCTCAGAAAAGCTTACTGAGTGCCTGTGTTTCCATGCTGTTTTGAACTCCTTTCCACCGGGCAACAGAGATGGGGCTCTCTTGGAGGGATTTCAGTGAGGAGTGGAGAGTGGTTTGGTGAGCCGTAAGTGTTAGGATAGTAGACAATAATTACAACCACCCATAAAATCTTTGTGCTTATGTATTATCTCCCACTCTCGTGCTCAGCTATCAAATATCAATAATAACCTTTGTTCAGGGCTCTTCCTAGGGGTTAATAACTAACTCCTCTCAACTTCAGGCCTTTAACACCATGTGGTCGTAAATCCCACCTCGTTACTTTGATCCCCCAAAGTTTCTTGAGCCTCAGCTGTGGTTTGTTCTGTTTATTTTATTTTGTTTTTAATCCTCTGCAATAGACTGTTTTTTAACACACACAGATGTCATATGGCTTCGTTATTGTAAATCAGATCCACGTCCCCTAAGAAGCATCAGGGGGTTTATTCTTCTCTGCAGGTTGTTCTTATCAAATTGTTCTCTTTTATTTGTTTATTTATGGACAGAATCTACCTCAGCAACTTGGTTCCTTGTCATCCTATTGATCCTTCTCGCTGGGTGTCTTGTTGTGACGTTGTATTATCTTTACCGAGGTAAAAAAAAAAGTGTGTGAAAACCAGACTTTGGGGTGGAAAGGAATTTGCTGGCATCCCCATTATTTATTTGTATTATTGTAGCGCTTAGGAGTCTCAGTCGTAGATCTGGACCCCACTGTGCTAAACGCTGTAACAAGAAAGTCCCTGCCCCGAGGAGCTTACAACCGGGGGGGCTCTAGCTTTTTTGCCGCCCCAAGCACGGCAGGCAGGCAGCCTTCGGCGGCTTGCCTGCGGGAGGTCCCCAGTCCCACGGCTTCGGCGTACCTGCCGCCAAAGCCACGGGACCAGCGGACCTCCCGCAGGCAAGCCACCAAAAGCTGCCTGACTGCCGCCCTCGCAGGGACCGGCAGGGCGCCCCCCGTGGCTTGCTGCCCCAGGCACGCGCTTGCTGCGCTGGTGCCTGGAGCCGCCGCTGCTTACAAGCTAAATATAAGACAAAAGGCAACAGGTGGATACAGACAGACAGATGAGGGAAGTAGAAGGAAACACTGAGACAATACGGGTCAGCATGACAGGCAGTGGCCTCCGCACGCCAGCAGCCTCACTGTTGTTCTATTGAAAGACAGGGTCAGATCCCCAGTCGACATAGCCCCATTTAAGTCAATGGAGCCTGGCTGATTTACACCATCTGAGACTCTAAGCCCACACTTCTAACTGTAACGGAGTTGTCCAGTTATGGCTGTGGAGTGGTGTCTATAGTTCAACGTTCTGGCTGACCAGTCTTTCTTTTCTACCCTAGGGATGAGCACCAATAAGGTAGGTTTGTGTTCTGTTGTCTACACATTCCCTTTATGTGGTTTCCATTGGCCTGTTCTCTAATGTGTTGGTCTTTGTTTAAATTTCAGCCAAAACCTTACTAGAGCACAAGACCTTTCAGTCCAGTCAGGTAAGAGGCAAAGGATCCCACTGGCAATACGCCGTAACCTGTAAGGGTACGTCTGCACCGCCCGCGGCACCGAGCTTGGGTGCACAGACTTTTTAGCACGGTAGCCCAAGGCCCGTGAGCCCAAGTCTGTTGACCTGGACTCAGAGGCTCGCTGCTTCTGGCTACGAAGCTGTTCCCTAAGAGAGCGTGGGTGGGGTTTTCATTAGCCTAACTCCGCTCTCACTGGAAGCAATGGGGTTTTTTATCCTGACTTCAAAGGGAGGGAGCACAGTTAGGCCAACGCTGAGCTCTCTGAAAAACCCCACTCTGTGTTGTTAGTGGAGTCCCTATAATTTAGAGATAAAGAGGGTGCGGGGAGGGGGGGTCAGCAGTCGTGAGCTCTGCCACTGAGTAACTTCATCGACTCAGGCAAGTCAGTTATCCCCTTTGTGTCTTATTGACCCATCTGCTGACTAGAGATGATAATTATCTGCTTCTCACTCGTGTTGCGAGGCTTCACTCCTGACTATTTGTAAAGTGATTTACTTGGATGGAAGGGGCTAGATACATTCCACGTGTGTTTGAAGTTGTTTCTACTTATTCCCAAACACAAATAACAGAATCCCCCTTTGTTTTTTCCCCAGTGTACGTTTTTTTGCAGTCGGAGGCAAATGGTCTCATTGCATGCATTTGAAGAGTGATAGTCTGGTTTTGCAGTATATACTAACTCAAAGATCAGCATTATGAGGAGTTGCGTAGCCATAGCACTGGGCAGTGCCCGCAGGCAGATGGCAACAGGCTGCTATAACTTAGATGAGCCTTGAGCGGCTCCTGGAGCAGCCCCAAATCAGGAGAGACCAAATGTAGCTTAAAGCCATCATATCCCTAGGCTGCGAGTTCAGTACTGTGCCTCACCCACCCCAAATCGCTACACTGTCAATTGGGCATCTAACTTCCTTAGGCCTGGGCTGCACTAGCGCAGGGGTTCGAACTAAGATACGCAACTTCAGCTACGCTAAAGTCGAAGCATCTTAGTTCGACTTACCTGGCCGTCCTCACAGCTGCGAGTCGTACCCTTAGGCTCCTTTGAAAAAGTCTAAATCCCCTAGATTGCCTTGAAAATCTTAACCAGGGCAGCTTTACCTGTAATGCTCCCTTTCTTTTCTTTTATGCAGAAAGCAAATTAACAGCTAACCTCCTGAGTGACAATACATCTTGCCTTATCTGCCTCTTCTTTAATTTGCATTTGATTTAGTTAAGAAAAACAAAGCTGCTTAATATTTCATTGCCCCGGGCATTTTACGGCCCTGTGAACATAGTGGTGTTATAAAATTTAAAGTAGTGTTACTGCATATTCCTTTACAAACTTTGCTTATGAGACTCTCCTGAAGTTGAAAGCAGCCACTCTTTAAGGAGTGCACAAAAAAGGAGACTGCCAAATTGTAGGCTTGGAAGTAAAGAAGAATTCTGTCTCCAGCTGAAACTACAGAGGAAATTTTAGTGGCTCAGATTGTAATTACCCAAGCTGGAATTGGGTCACAACAGCAGGTTAACAACTCTTATGCTTCAAAAAAGTACTCTATTGAGTATTTAGTGACCACAAAGTTATTGGGACTTAAGTTCTCCTCCTCACTGGAAATATTAGGACTTGGGACCAAATGAGACACAAAACCTTGAAATCATAAGAGCAAAGTCAAAAATACTTCCTGAGGCTGGTTACCATGGGGCTAGGATTTTGGCTCTCAGACATAAGCCCTTAAAACAGTGAAGAAACGGCAAACAAAAAACACCGAGTGCCTCAGTAGCACTGAGAGTGGGATCAGATCAGTCACAGGTTTTTATGCCATTGGTTTGGTTTGCACTCTTGTGTCATCTTCTCTTTTCAAATCCCTCTGTCTTATCCCTTTGAGAGCAGTATGCTCATTTGGTGTTTTTTATGACCAGTCTCTTGTTATGGTGGCATCTAGAGGCTTCAGCCGTCATCATGGGCCCATTGTCTTAGGCACGGGACACACACTTAGGCAGTCCCTGCCTGAAAATGCTTATAACTGAAATAGACAAAGGTCAGCAGAAAGAAAGTATTAACCCCATTTTAGGGGTTAGGAAACTGAGGCCCAGTGCAGTGAAATGACTTGCCTGAGATATCAAAGAGTAGAGCTGGGGACTAAACTATAATTTCCTGAGTCCTAGTTCAGTGGAAGATGTCACACTATAACTTCAAGACTGTGATTGAAAGTGAGGTGAACCTTTTTTTCCAGGATCGACGCAGCTGATCAGCAACTGCTAGAGAGAACTTCTGTGACTGAAGGCCAGGAGCTACCACTAAGGGTTTGGGTCTTTTGTTCAAATATGTTGGACAATTTAGTGGGGACTCTGGAGTCCACCTAGTGTCATGCAAGTTGCTCATCTGCCGTGCATACCTGCCAGGGGAACCTAAATTAATATTACGGTTGATCAAAATAATTTGTCAGATCTGTTTTGATGGAAAATAGCTTTTCAAAGGAAACACATTTTTGTGAGAAATATTCATCTTACGAAATGCGTCAAAACAAATTTTGGCTCAGGTGTTTTTGTTTCTTTGGGTTTTTTCCTCTTTTATCCACCCTTTCTACCAGCAAAGGGAAGTTTAAAAAAACCCAGACATGAAACGGATTCATTTCATCAAAACAACTTGGTGAAAAATTTTGAACAAAGCAAAAAGATGTTCATTCTGTTCTAGGTTCTTTCCAGGAAATATTTACCATTTTTAATATCATCTACACATTCAGTCTAGTGGAGAGGAAGTACAGAAAAATAGTGTGCTCTGTATAAAGAATGATGCTCCAAGCAGGCCAGGCTTTCTGTTTAATCCTTTTAAAGAAATTAATATAAAATACCCTTTTCTGTCCCTTGCTTTTAGGACGTGCTGCTCCTCAGCTGAGAAATGAATCACCGCACAGAGAGTGGAAAGAAAGAACATGTGCCTCTGACTTCATCCTGCGCTGGATCTGCCCTAGTAACTCTAGCTGGTGTTTCTCCGAACACTGGTCTGATTCTGTGTTGCCTTGTACACTTTGTAGTCATGTACGCTTATAAAAGCTACGGCTGGTGGGAGTGGAGAATGCTGATTTGGTCGTGTTGCACACAAAGTTGAGCCCAGAAAATGAATGAATGAAAGAAAAAGTTGAGCCTACTCTGCACACCGTGATTTTTTTGTACTGCTATGAGTGTTGGTTAGTGGTATGAATTTTTCTTTTTAACTAATGCAGCTGGTAGTTATGCCAGTACATTCCCATCGGTGGACACCTATTCCCCTTACCACATGGAAATAAGATGCACTAAAATAGCGTCATCCATACGAGGGGGGATTGTAATACTGTAGGCTGGTATAGTTAATGGAATACAACTTGTATGCATAGAAGGCCATAGATAAGATCCTTTAAAATTATGGGCCAGATTCCTTGTTGCCCTGCCCCTCGTATAATCATTTACACAAGTGCAGATTAGGTATGAAATATTCCCGGTCTGATTTACTAGCATTTTGCACTGATTTTGGCCAAGTTTACACTATGGGAGTGATAGTAGCATAGCTAGCTGTAGGATATGAAAAGATTTGTTTTTCTTGTCGCTGTAAGAACACCACCTCCCCAAGCGATGGTAATGAGGTTGATGGAAGCATTCTCCTGTCGACCTAGCTATAGATGGGGGTGTGGATCTATATAGACCAGGCCTTTGGGGTAAAAAAAACTACACAAGGTGCAGGGTGGTGGAGAATCTGGCTTTATGACCTCCAAGAGTTTTCACCAGTATTTCTCAGCCATCAATCAGATGTCCTGTATTTGCATGTTAGGATTGTTATGTTGGGGGCTTATGGGTGGTGGTGTGTTTTTTAAAGCCACATGGGTGCTCAGGTAATTTATCCTAGTAAATGAACAGCAAGAGTTCTACTCTGTTCCCTCTGTCTTGCCTCCACCCTTGCTGGTTTGAGCACCTTCTCTGCAGTACTTGCCATCTGTATCTCTCTGCTTTAGCTTTCCACATAGCTTCAAACGTGTCTTTGCCCTGCTTAGTCCTATTAATTTTTCTCTTGTCGCTATAGAAATGCTTTAATTTATTGAACAGGCAGACAATACCTTCACACCATTGTTACTCTAACTTGTACCATCCATTGTCCACTCACTGGTTCGTATCATTCACATCTGCCTTGTTTGTGTGGGGAAAAAAAAACTTGTGCAAAATGGGGTGGCATCAGGCTGTACATGCCATTGCTCAGGCATGGTTTTTATATCGGTGCTTCTTTTTGAGGAGTTAAATATTGAAGAAGACAGCCAGTGCCCAAAATGTAAATGATGTGCATATGCAAGAATTAAGTTCTACACCTGAGAACAATCCAGAAATGGAAGCTGTTGCCAGAACGTGGCAGCCTGTTTGGTAAGTAGAGAATGTTCCACCAATGCCCTGCCATCTCTATGCGCTGCTTGGCAGGTTTCCAGGTGACATTTAAGGTATTGATTTTGACCTATGAAGCCCAAAATGGCTTAAGGACCAAGCTACCTGAGACTCTGTTCTTGAGATGAGCAGACGGGCTGGAGTCCTAGGGGACTACTGGCTGAGCAATTCTCTGTGCTGACCCCAGAGCTTCAGAATTAGCGCCCCCCCATCTGAAATAGACTGTCTGATCAACCTCTGGGCACATTGCAAATCTTACCTTTTAGTCCCCAGGTATTTGAAAATGGTGGTTGCATGCAGGCAGGTTGGTTATAAGGGTGGGAAATGGTTAGAGAGAAAAGGTATTTGAATTTTAAAGTTGCCTGGGTCCCTGGTGGTCATTTACATTGTTTGGCTGTACTTGGAAGAGCTTGAAGTCATGGTGTCTAGAATGTACTGTTCTTGTGCAAATTTGAATCAATCAATCTGCTTGCTGGCTTTCTTAAATGCAAAGGGGTCATTAAACATTTAACAGCAATAAAGCCACATAAGAGAAACTCAAATTCTGATTTGTTTGACTGGATTCTTAATCTCTGGCTGCTGGCGTAGGCTCCGTGGATTTGTTACTCCTCAGGTCTCAATATTCCTGCCCTGGTTTTTCCCTGGCTAGCTCTATAACAGAGGCTGGCAGTTGTGTTTGACAAGGGTTCGTGTGAATGTTGTTTTTAGTTTGGGCTCAGGTTGGTTTGCACCGTCCACTCCATAGGGTTGCATGGAAAGGTTGTCTGAATACTTGGATTTTAGCCCCAGGTGTAGCTGCATTTACTCCAGTACGAGTCACACTGGGACTTTTCAGACCCAGTGGCTGAAATTCCGGAGTGAAATCCTGGCCCCCATTGATTTAAATGAGGACAGGATTGCACCCCCACTGTAGGCCAGATGAGGTTTGAAGTTCTGTTTACACAGTGCCCTTAGCAAAACCAGGTTGTGCTGGCTCCTGGGAGCTGGCAGGGTGGGAGAACGGGGTGAAAGAGCCTCCCCCCAGCCTTTTCCTAGTCACCATCCTTGCTCTGAAGGAGAAGAACTGCCCCTGGCTAGCACCAGGCCTAGGGCCCCACACCCTTCATGCTGACCCACTGCGCTGGATGCTGCAGTTGGGAAACATCTTCTTTATGGGTGGTACAGCAACAGTGCACCCCAGAATCTCCTGCCTGGGGCACACAGCCCCCACCTGGGCCAGTGCACATCATCATTGCTCCCCCTGCTGTAGATTCTGGTGCAAAGCAACAATTAACCTCATCATTTTAAGCTGAGGGAGAAGAAGGGAGTTAGACACCAATCTCCCTTTGGCTCCTTCAAAAATCCCAGCTTTAGCGTGCTTTGGACTCTGCCTGCTGCATCCCAAAGGATAGAGGAGACTGTGGTGTAATACTCCCCATGACACCTACCACTGTATTTTCTTGGAGGTATAAATCAAGGAAGAGTTATTCTGCCTCCTGGTTTTGTTTCTGTCTTGTTACAGTGTTGAAGATATAAAGCTGAGTAATGCCTGAAGCTTGAGCAACACTGGCTAATCTTCTTTTGTGGTTTGTTCACTGAAGATGTAGGAACACTTTACTGCTCCTGTGGCCGCCAGACATTTTCCTGAGAGCTTCAGGAGGGAAGGACCTGGGACATTACAACTGAGTTTCCAAACTACAGGGATTTAAATGAGGCCTTATGAGTTTCAGCGAAAATCCAATTTCATACCTAGCACAGGGAGAACGTTTGTAAAGGCTCAAAGGCTGGTGGAATCCAGGTAATCTATTCCAGTGGTTATTGTAATGCGCATGTTTTAGACTAATTGAATAGCTGCTGATTTTCCCATGGGGTTTGATTAGTAGTAGAGACTGATGTTATTTCAAGGTATCTCCCTAAATTACTTCTGATGAGTCTTGAAGGGGCGGGGGGCTCTGCTTCAAAAAAGTACTGTAGTGAAATAAATTCATGGGGGTGGAACATGAGAGCCAGATTCTCAATTGGTATCATTCTAGCAAAGTCAAATGAACTTCAGTGATTTCTACCACCTGGAGGTCTGCTCGTCCTGTTGACTGAGGCCTACCCATATTGTATAAAGCGCCTTTCTACCAATGTAACTGACCACATGAGGGGCAGGTACCACTTTGATACCAGTATGGTTAAAGCGGTACAGCTTCTGCCTGAAAACAAACCCATAGACAACCTACAGGGCACTGATATTCAAAAGCTTGTTACTAGAGGTGCTCTTAACCTAAGGGGCAAAAAGTCTTCACCTCTTGTTCAAAGTTTTATGGAGCTTAATATTGTAAAGAGACATGGTGCCGGGAAATGGCACTATGTATTAGTAATGACTTCTGTGGGGGGGTTTAAAGTAAATAATTCACAATGTCAAAAAGAGAGAAACACCCAATTTGAGAGACTGCTGGTTTGGAAAATCTATTTAAGGTCAGCTCTGCTCATGGCAAGCCAGGCACTCATTCATTGTTTTAACACTGAATGAAGGCGCTGGCCGTTCATATTGTTTAGCAGCTGGAACTGATGGCCATTTAAAATCTGACACTGAAGATGTATATTAAACATAAGCTAAGTACCCACTTCAGTCTGAACTTAGCTTTACGCACATGCTTACGTCCCATTGAATTTAATGGAACTTAAGTACACGATTAAATGGTTTGCTGAATTGGTCCCAAATTCTGTTCTCAGTTACACAAAATAAATCAGGAGTAACTCTACTGAAGTTACACTAGTATACATGAACAAAAGTTGGTCCACGGTGTGTTGGATCAATTTTCCATTTTGAAAGAGTGTCATAACTACTGAGCTTCAGGTGATGGAAATTGGTTCTGATCTCATAAAGCAGGAATAACTCCACTGTAATTCGTGGAAGTAAACCGGCATAAAACCACATCAGGGAGATCAACTGCCCCCTGCAGGGTTGCTTGTGAAGCCAAATGCTTTATCGGTGCACAGAAATCCTGGTACGCTTACAGGCACAAAATATGTTTTTTATTGTGAACTTTGCAAAGACACGATTAAGCAACAAAATATACATTTTTGAACCTTTAGAATTAGTTTTTATACATAACAAATACAATATGCTACCATAGCAATAAATTAAATGTACATTATTTACACAAACATAGGTAACCAGAAACTCTACAAAGCATCACCTCCCTACAAAAAAATAGTTTTTTGTCAGATACATTTCATTAAGAATTTTTTTTTCTACACTGTTACCTCTCATCACATTCTATTGTTTAGAAAATCCTTTGCAGGATTTTATACAGTACTACATTCATGACCAAAAGAAATTGAAAGCATGCTTTAAGATTTGGAGAAAAAAAAACAAAAAAATTAACTATTTAGAAATGAGAAAGAATTTTGAACTTAAGCCACATCAATCAAAGGATCTGATCTGCAGAGGTGCTGAGCCCCCCCAATGTCCATTGACTTCAGTGGCAGTTGTCTGTGCTAAGTACCTCTCACAATCAGCTGAAAAATCTTTGGCACAGATCCTCAGCTGGCGTTAATGTGTCCATTTACACCAGCTAGCTGTTTGGCCCTTCCTCTCTACATTAACCAAAGCCCTAGTGCAGAAAAGCAGTTGAACAGGGATGTACTTAAGCACATATTTAACAAAGCACTTTATGGTCCATGCTTTTTGTGGATTTCAGTGAGACTTATGCAGGAAAGCACTTACGTACATGTAAGTTTGTGTACACAGTTGCAAACCAATCCCCTTTCTGCTATTGAAACAGCGGCATATTGAGAGGCAGGACCGAATTCTCCATTCCATTCAGCACTTGAGAGTTCCTGTCTGCAGTGTGGGATTGGTTGCATGTTACATATTTGGGGTGGGGGGTTTCAGAGGCTCAACAACTTAGGAGCACAAGCCCCACAGACTTTCAATTTGACTCATGCTGCTAACTCCCTTAGGAGCTTTTGAAAATCCCCCTCTTCTTCTCTGGCTAGAGTCTCCAGAGCCCGCTGTGGAAGTTCTAGGCAGGTAACAAATGCAGTATGTGCTGCAGATTGGAGACGAGAACTCCTTCCCCTTAGTGCTCAAATAAGTGGTGGAAAAGTTAAAGCATAAAATAAAATTATTCCCAACTTGCAGAGCAGGCCTTCATTGAAGTCAGTGGCGCTATGCTGATGTACACGAGCTGAGGATCTGGCCCTGAATGTCTTATTTGGAAATTAAATAAATATACAGTGTTTGCACTTCCATAGTACCCATGTTAATACAGTAAAATCAGTGCAAGGTGGTAAGACAGACACCAGAACACTGTCCTTGTATCTGCACTTGGAGTTTATGTCCCATAGAAATCCCTATTTTTTGTTGACTGTGTGAAGAATGACAAAAATATCTTGTTTCTGCTTTCTGAATCCCATTTTTCACTCCAACTGAAAAATGGCATGGGCTTAGAATTTAGTGTATTAACTAGAACTACTGAGGGTTTCCCCTAATGTCGTGTGTAGTTCTTGTCCCAAAACACTTTGCAATATATACTGCTGTGTAGCTGCCTCCGAGGTGCAGCACAGCAGTTTTGGGCAGGAAGTGAAGAAGAATACCGTTCCCACTTAAAACTTCAAAGGAAGTAGACAGAAAGTAATTGTACTGAAATGTGGCTAGGACAGCAGCATTAAAACCCCTACTCTGGTAAAATGCTCCACAGGATCTTTAATGAGCACAAGTGATGAGGGGGTAAAAAGTATCTAAGACTCATCAGGCTTAAACTCCTGACATGTTTGGGTACTTTTGAAAACTTTACCTGACGACCTTAATTCTCCATATTCTGTGGGATTGGTATTGTGAAGATGAGTCCACTTCACTGTATTTCTCTCACTTATTTTCAAAAACTTTCCCATCTGCATGGCTTTGAATCGCCTTCAAACAACTTTTACGGAAAGTCACAGTATCTAATGAAATACCCCAAGACATCATGTCTTGCGCTGAAAGATCTTACAGAGATCAACACTGAAGCTAAAGATGACTTGTGTAGAATCAAAGCAGCCTGTTGAAATACCAAAAAAAACCTCAAAGCAAAAGTTTAAAAAAAAAAAAAAAAAAAAAAAAGCTACCAGGTGACATTTTGGTATATATGGCTTAAGGAAATTGATCAAACAATACCTAAGGGAAAGAGTGGAGAAAATATGTACACACATGAGCTCTGACCTTTTAAGATGTTTTGAACCTGAGACAGCTGTACCTATCTATACATACTGCTGTAAAACAGGACTTAAGAGACAGTGCTTTTTCATTATTTAAACAAAATACTCATTTTTAATATTTAAATTCTATTCAGAGAAATTAAAGGAGAAAATATTCTGAATTTTGGTTCGTTGTTACTAGTATTTCATTCTGCAGAGAGCTGTACTTTTAAAGAAACAAACTCTCTGTTCTCAGAGAAAATAATCAATACAATGTGTCTAGTGCCCTTTACTTCCTCTGCTGTTATAGTTACCAGCTCTTATATGGCAATTAGTTTTATTTTAAATTGGCAAACTACATGTAGGCACCAGCAGCACCTGTAAGTATCTGTTTTATTAAACGAATATGCAATGTGCTACTGACTGAAAATGAACATTTGGTTCTACATACTGTGAAATTTTCGTTGAGGCAAACACAGACTCTTTCCAAAGGTCAGGCAAGCTTGTGTCCAAGTTACCAGAGCACTTTGCCAGCATGGGGTTAGATCCTTCAAGGTTGTAGAGCCAGTATAGTTTGATTAATGTCAAAGGAACTACACTGAAGTGGACCAGCTGAGGGGGATTTGCCTGTGGGAAGCAGTCCCCCTGCTGTGGGCTGCTTGAAAATATGGCTCCTCAATTTGTTATGCCCACATGTATTTTAAACTTTCCTCTGTCACATTATGATTGTGATTGGAGGGGTGCCTAATTCTGCACTTACATCCACAAATTAGACACCAGAGACCCATTTGGGACACTTCAGAGCCTCAAATGTAAAAGTGGATGCTCTAACCTCTGGCACCAAAGTATGAACATTTTCTTTCCACATGCAGGTGAAGCCCTTCATTTAATGAGGCATTGTTTGGTAGTAAATCAGCTGGATTAATTTAAGGGAAAAAATGCTTTTCGCACTGTGCAAAATGACAACATTCTTTTTAGCGTGCTAACAGAATGGGCCTCATCCCTGAGCCCTCGAGTGGAAAGACTCCCTTTAACTTGAGTAGGCTTTGGGTGGGGCCTTCATAAGAACAAAAAAAAAAAAGAAGCTGGCTATATTTTATGGAAATCGATAGAGGTATTTAGAGTTCCTGATATCAAAATCAAAGTAGTTACTTGTACCCACCACCAGAAATGACGTACAAGCTGTCATGCACGGGCGGGGGAAAGGACCACAAAGTGCATTTAGCTCCACCAGTATTTCCATACACAATATGAAATGATAGTAAATTATTTTCCCATAAAAGAAGCTTTAAACAACTCTTTGCGATAGAAATTACATGGTCTTTCCCCCCATTTTTGGAGGAACAAGTCAGGTACTGAACAAATATTAAGTCAGTCACATGAAATTAAAATTTGATATGTGGGGTCCAACCTGAAGATCTGGCCCACAAAATTCAGTGGGTGCTTTTGAGGTCTACTTAGTCGTCAGAATCCCCGCTCCCCAGTTGTAGCTGAAGCTACATCTGGGGTAGGGGAAAAGGTGTTTAAGTTATAAACACGTCCCCTCTCGCTGCAGTTCAGCTGCTGATAAAATGAAAGCGCCTCTTCTTTAATGTAATTGGTACTATTGGAGATGTTTAAACAAACAGCTGGGCTCTGACTGACTGACTCTCCCTTGCCTTGCAGGAGTCGCACAGTGCAAAGTAGCCAACCAACGTAATGCCATTGTACACTTAAGGTACAGGGCAATGGACATGCGTTTCGACCCCTAGTGTTTGATTAAACGTCTATATTTGGTTCTGTGGGACCCCTCAGGTCCTGGCAGTTTCTCTATGGCAACTGAGTCTTGAAAGGTGGCAGGTGAGCGAAGTGCTGTTCCTTAACAAGGCCGTGTACTACTGCCGCTATGTGAGGGAAATGAAATCACTTTCCATGAAGCATAAAGTGGAAGGGAAAAATAGAGGGCCTGACTCTTTTCTCACAAGACTGTATCTGTTGCATATTTATACAGCTTAAAAAACTGTTCTCCAATTTTTTTTGTCCCTTTTCTAATGGCAAACTTCCTTAGCTAATTGGGTGATGTGCAGAATTTTTGGTGCTGTCTCCCAAGAGCGTTGGGTTGGTCATTCTGCAGGCTCTTGTATACTATCACGGCACCCATAAAAATACGAACCACACCGCTGCTGCCGAAGCAAAGGAGAACCTTGCTCAAGTACAAGCCCTGTTTGCAGAAATCAGCCTTACCTCAGGGTGATGTAGACCACTAGCTGGAGAGTTGTTTTGTGGTTCTGAGTGGATGGAGTTTGCTTATTCATCACTCTCTATTCACAGGGGGGGAGGGAGGTTCCCTTCTTCCCAGCCCTATTTTGACTTTGCACAGCCGCTCCCCACAGCATGTGTCTAATCCATTACACAGCAAAGGGGATGAACTTCCTCTGAGTAGGTGGGTTACACAGTTCTGCCAAGCGAGTTTACACAAACAACAGAAGTCCGCTTCTTAACAGCTTGTAATTTGCTTGCTGGGGATAGATTCCAGCCAAGTGGCTATTCTCCAGCCCATAAAGAGTGAGGGCCAAATTCTCTACTGTAAAATGGCAGAGCCTCCATTACTATTATTTCTAGTGTGGGAGTGCCTGGAGGTCCTAGTGTGCCTGGCACTGAACAGACCCATCATCTGAGACCCTAACAAGGAGGAAGGGAACGGGCCCACAGAAGTTACTGCTCAAGTTCACGCACGGGGCCACATCCACTCGACCACAGTCCCTCTCTGAAATCAAAGATCTACTGATTTACAGCAGCACAGAATTTTGCCCTTGATTTTCTCCAAAATCCCCTAATGAATCACAGCAAAGTAAGGAGGAGGAGGAGGAGGAAATCCCTCCTGTCCAAACTGAGAGTCAAATAAATGTAGTTGAAAGACCTTGTACATGTCTCCTGACAAGCTCCCCCCACCCTTAAAAAACAAACAAACTGGCAAGCTGTTTTTCATTAGGTCACTAAAGCACAGAGACATCCTGAAATGACAGAGAATGTCTGTCCTGCTTACAAGGACAAGGAAAATCATATGCTAGCTCAAATTGATAGACACAGAGTTGCAATATGAAAGAGCCTATGGGAAACAGGATTTGTTATTGAATTGTCTTTTTCCAGTGAAAGCTATACAAGATGAACAACACTCATCTTAGGACAAATAGCTACAGTACATACAAGGCGCACACGAGGCTAACACATTTCAGAGTACCAAGCGAGAGGGTGAAGTTACTTCAAGTACATGGTAGAAAATGCCTCTCCTGCTGCAGTGCAAGGATGGGTTTTGTCAGACAAAATGGGAGTCGAGCAACTTGCTTACCATTCTGAAAAGATGGGTTCTTGTTAGAACACAGAAATGACTGCGAGAGGGCAGTTTCTTCTCGACTTACTTAAAGGTACAGCTGAAGATCTCACAATGCAGCGTGGCAGTTGCTATTAGTGTAGCTAATACGGTTTCCCATTTGATGGTGGAAGAGAAGAATTTTTCCCTTTGTTATAACAGAAATAAACTGCAAAAAAAAGGCAAAAAGAGAGAGTGGAAACTTGAGAGATTGATAAAGGAGAAAATTCTCAAGAAAGGGTCAATGACAGTATGAAAAAAACGTGCCACTTTCAGAGTTCTGCAAAGCACTATGAGGCTGTAAAAACGTTACCCTACTAGTAAAGGTCTGGTCTGATCCAAAGCCAATTGGAATCTTTCAGTTGAGGTCAGCTGGCTTTGGATCAGGCCTATATTACTTGCTGAAGGTAGTGATAGCTCTTAACAGGGAAGGCCAGATTTTTCACAGGTGCTGAGCCATTCCTTCACCCTCTGAAGCCACAGCAGAGCTAGAGCTTGCAGCACTGCTAACCCTATGTACTGAAAACTCGTAAGTCAGCACACACACAGCAGGAGATTGGCTTAAAAATTGCCTGATTGTATAATTTTTTTAAATGTGGGATACTTCTGGGGTTTGAGGCTGTTCACCACACCGATGAGGGCTAGAAACCTTTTTTCATTGAATGAAAGCTGAGGTTTTTGTGAAATAGGACTCCCAAGAGCTGGGGCCGTAAGAAAAGCCACAACTGTCACAAGACCTGCAATAAAAACATTGGCCTTGCAAGCTTCCCTGTATGGCTCATCAGTGTATTTCAACCTTGACTTGGGGGGGACCACCTGTAAGCCAGAAGAATAGCCAGACTCAAACCTCTGCACTTCTCTGATGAAACAGAGTTGGTGCCAGTTCTGATGGAGGCGTTTTCTGCTGTGGACATGTGTCTATTTAGAACTAGACTGAGACCCCCTCGACCCTCCCCCCTCCAGATAATCACAGCCATTAGTTGAAAAACTGCTAAGGGTTGCAAAACAGTTCCCATTGCAATTCCATGTTTTAAATGCTTGTAAAACCTACCTGATGAGCTGAAGAGTTCCATGCATGAGCTCTGCCCAAATGTTTTGGGGGGATTTTTTTTTGGCGGGGGGGGGGGGATGTTTGAGCAACTTATTCAGCCTGGTTTTTTCCAGTTATGAGCATGAACAAAACGTAGCCTTATTCTTACCACTCCTTTAAAAAACAATGCAACAGCTAAAACTGTGGACCTTGCCACAGTGAGATCTATTAGCCTGCCGAACAGTCGCCCCAAAGGGGAATGATAGAAGCCCCACTGGGACTCTTAAAACTATGCTAGAGAAAACCCAAAGCAATGTACTATAATTGCATTGGAGGGGAATGGACCAATCATCTTACAAAACACTTACCTTTTACAAGTTCATGTTGTCTGTTGCCTGCTAGTGACTCTATATAAAAGGGGGAAAAAGCAGAACACAGATTTTTTTCATACAAATAAAGGGCCAACTGTGTGTAAAAAGCTCTTTACCCTGCACCTCCTGTATTTCTTAACTTGATCTACAATTGTCCCCAACGGGCCTCCAGAACAGACCTGTGGGCAGGTCAGAAGTTAGCTTCACATCGCTAGTATCAGAGTGGGAGAAAAATGCTGATGAAATTTTTACAAAGACAAACTTCTTCACCATTTTGAAGCATTTGGACAGGTACCCCTGTGGATATCGCCCAGGGACTGGCCATCAACAGTCCTCCTGCTTCTCCCAATCCCTTTTTCTGCCCTCCCTTTTCCTTTCCATAAAAGCAACATTGTACCCATTTGGCACAGCTGAGCCACCTGCCCCCAGAAGAAACCAAGAAGTCTATTTGGGAGTACCATGCGCTGGTGACTGTCGTCGGCATTTCCCGGGCTGGTGTGTGTCAGCACTGGCATGTATGATGCTGCCTCTGGGAACCCATTGTAAGAGACTTAACATGTGCTAGGAGCACATGTAATTTAGTGGCCGGGGGGGGGTGTATATGAGACCCCGTCTCTTTTGTTACGGGGCTTACACACGGAACCATGCTCATTGCTTGGCCTCAGACTAGAACTTCTCTCTTCAGGTTCTGTTAGGGGGCAACTTGCTGGTTGCCCCCTCTGTAGGTTTGGTGGTCGCATGGTCTTCCCGCTCTGGGTGTTGCTGTGAGATATCCTACCAGAGTTAGACCCTTAGACATAGGGCTGCAGTCTCTGGTCTGCTAGAGTCACATTGTGCGCTGGGAACACTCCACTGCCTCCCGCACTAGCTGTTCCTCCTACACCTGGCATGAAGGAGCATGTCACGGTATCCCAGGGCATTGAACTGCTGTACCTGATTCTCCACAGGTGTAAAGTTGTTTACAGAAGCTAGAGTAGGACCTCCCCTTGCCTGCTGCTGAGGCTCAGGGAACTGCAATGGGCTCCCAGTGGCTGCTATTCTCTAGCCAAGCACAGCTCCGACATAGTGGACAGCTGGAGCTGTAACACGTTCGGTGTGTGAGCCCATGCGTCGTACACTGTCTGGTTACGCTAACAGATACGTACCGTGCTGGAACTGGCATGGCTAAGCTTATCAAAGCGAAACTTTAGATTGGACCTCGGAGAGTTTCTGCTCTTTAGATCTGTCAGGAAACAAACAAAAAATCAATAAACCAATATTTGTTTAAGCTGTAATCTTGACTGCACCTAGACCAGCCCAACCAGCCGGTCACTTGACTGGCTTCCCATTGATTTTATCAATTATTTCATTTTTTCCTGACGGTTTTGCAAAACTTCCACATTAAGTACTAGCTTGAATGGAGTAAATTGATGCTTAATTATATCCCATAATATTTCTGAGAGAAATGTCACCGAAAAGACTAATAAATGACCAAGCTAGGAAATGCATGGCACGGGTTTCAGTTTGCTAAGAGGACAAATATGAAATACAAATTTTAAACACAGAGAATGGCTGTTATAATGTTGACAAAAGTAACTGGGAAGAACGAGGAGGCGGGCGTGTGATGGGCACATGGACAGAGCTAAAGTTTCCCTCAGATTTTCCACTTCATCCTTCTTTTACAGCCGTTCCCTGTTACCAGTTACTAATTTGTGAACAGTTAAACTGAGATGGCTGTTTAGCCAACAGCTTATACTCTTAACTCATAACTTCCCATTATGCATTTTGCACTGGTATCATTTCCTCCCACACGCTTTAAGGGGAATGAAATTTAAAACAGTGGTAGGTCTATGTGTGAGGAGAATATGTCGCTGAAGTCCCGAACTCTTTGTCTGCACACACAAAACCTTCCAGACCAGAATGGTATTGTCATTATTTTAATGAATTAACAAAGGTTCCCATTCTGTCGCCCTTACTTATTGTGAGTAGTGCCTTATTTTTGCTAGCGGTTCTATTGAAATGAATGGAACTAGTGGCAGTGAGCGTCAGCTCAACATAAGCCTGACAGACTCATGCCCAAAGGAAACGTCTTAGTTACTGGGTATGTTCTGAATCACAGCATATTCCATGGAGCCAGTGGTCTCATATGTAGGTTTCCAAGACTACTCCAGTTGCCAGTCCATTGAGAAGGAAACAAACCAACAACACACACTGATACGCTTTAGTTATAAGAGAGAAATAAATTCCCTGTGCAGACTATAAACATAAAAAATACAAAGTCTGCTAAATGGATACCATGGTGACCAGGACGTGTCTGCAAGATACATTTCAAACCAAGATTTTAGGAAGAAGTTAGCATTTCATTCACTTTCCGAGGCTGCTTCTGCACAGGCCAGCGAGGGTATGCCTACACTTCAGGTGGGAGAGAGCTTGGGCTAGTATGCTAAAAACGGCCATATGGATATTGCAACTTGGGCTCTCAAACCTAAGGGAACGGATGGGTTTGAGAGGCCGCGCCACAATGTCCACACTGCTGTTTTTAGCACGCTAGCTCAATCCCCGCTAGTGTGACGCTATCTGGGCTGGGAGGTGCTCTCCCACCTGCAGCGGAGACATATCCTGAAAGTGTAATACGATTGCTGATAGCGCCGTCAGGCTTCTATGGATCAGAATGAGTCATTCTGTCTAATTTTTAAAGGACTGATTCAAAGCCCATTGGAGCCAATGGGACTTGAGCACAAGTCTAAATTCGTTACTGCATATATATATATATATAGGATTACATATGTGCTTACAGTCAAGCACTCGGTAAAGTGCATCTGCTGAACTGGGGCGGGGCCTGAAAAGACAACCATAAAAAGGTGCCCATTGACTTCAATAGATTTTGGTTTGGGCCTCCGAGACCCCATTCTGCAAGCCTTAGTCACGCTGAGAGAGTCAAGCTCGCTGTCTCCGTTTATTGACTTCAATGGGACTATTTTCTAATGTGAATAAGGGTTGCCAAATCAAGCCCTAAGTAAGGGTCCGATTCTGCAACCCTCACACATCAAGTAGTACGTAGTCATGTGAACTGGCCCATTGATTGCCGTTGTATTTTCGTAGGAGCAGGCGTTGAAGACTAGAGCGCTCAGTAACAGTGACTGGCGATAAGATATTCACTGGAGATTAATGGCTGGCTGCGGGGAGAGCGGCTGAAGTAATTTGGCTCATTGTTTTGTGGGTTCTGTTTCAATGTACTGCCAGCAGCGCTATCGCACAGCTCAGACTAGGGCAGATTTTTCTTCACAGAAGATAATTTCCCAGTGCTGCCAGGGCCCTGGAAAACAAAAGGCAACAGATGCTGGGGAGACCGGTGGCCGCCTTTGCTGAGTTTCAAAAGAATGGGCAGGCCCGTGCCAGTCTGTTCCTCCATGCCAGTGCTGAATGGATTGTGGTGTTTCTAGGGGGTCCAAGGGCAACCTGGTTGCCATCTCCTGTGGGACAATTTCTATCCAGAGACCAAAGAAACCCCAAAACAAACCCTACCAAAACATCCTCCACTACACACACACCTCTCTCTGGAGAGAGGATCAGAGAACCACCACCACCTGATGGATGTGTAGTCATGTTGCTTAATGCACTACTGGTGCTCAGACACTATGGTGAAAGGGCAGCATAAGAACCTTATTAAAAGAAGACTAAAGTGGAGCCAGATAGTTGGGTTTCATTCCATGGGAGGTGCTTAGTGAATTGACCTTCCTAGAGAGACATTTGTACATTAGCCCAACAGATACAAGTGTCTGTCCCATTCACGCACTGCCACCCCATCCTACACACCTGTGGGACTCCTGCTCATGATTACCGGTGTAGCAGCAGCTGCCATGCTCGGATTCTCGTTGCTGGGAGACGAGCCGTAGACAAACACGTCCTGTTTGAAAGGCGAGGCTGTGGATGGCTGGCTGCCCTGTAGCCAGAGATTGAGCAAAGACCTTTTTATGGAGAACTTTCGTCAGTGGCGTTCTATTTCTATTGCACTGCATCTGTGCTCAGCAGAGGCTCTGGTCCGAGAGCCCAGGTGGGAAGAGCCAGGTTGTTGGGAAAGGTGGTGCTGATGGAGCAAAACCTGCTGGGGCTGAGACTTGCACAGCAATGTCCCCACAGGCTGCAATAAGGACGTTTGCACACCGTAGAGTCACTTCCCCTCTTGTGTATGTGTATCAGGTGTGAAGTCAGCGGGGAGAGGCCAAACCAGTGCAAGTGAGATCAAATTCAGGCCCAATCCTGCAGCCTGAATTCCCTTGAGTAGTCCCATTAACCTCAGTGTCAGGAAGGGCTGTAGCATTTGTTTTGTTTTTAATCAGTCTAATGCAGGGGTGGCCAACCTGTGGCTCCGGAGCCACATGCGGCTTTTCAGAAGTTATGCGCCACCTTGTATAGGCACCCAGGGCTGGAGCTACAGGCACCAACTTTCCAATGTGCCGGGGCGGGGGGGGGATGCTCACTGCTCGACCCCTGGCTCTGCCACAGACCCTGCCCCCATCCCAACCTGCCCCCTCCCCTGAGGCTGCCGTGCCCTCACTCCTCCCTCCCAGAGCCTCCTGCACGCCACGAAACAGCTGATTGTGAAATGCAGGGAGGGAGCAGGAGGCACTGATCAGCGAGGCTGCCGGTGGGTGGGAGGCGGGGGGGGGAGTTGCCGACATATTACTGCGGCTCTTTGGCAATGTACATTGGGTAAATTCTGGCTCCTTCTCGGGCGCAGGTTGGCCACCCCTGGTCTAATGAATGGAATCTTGTAAGCGCCGTTGAAAACGGAACAGCTGAGTCACATGACAGAACACAGACTGTTACCACCACGCAGCCACAGATGCTGCCTCATCCTGGCAGCAAGGTCCCCAGGACTGGGAACATGCAGGAATGAGCCGAGTGAGGAAACTCGGATCATTATATTCTTGGCCCTGCCACAAGTTCACCATGTGACATCTGAAAAATCACTTCCCTCCCCTGTGCCTCAGTTCCCCCATCAATAACATGAAGGGAATGATACTTCTAGGCACTTAGCTACCGGGGTGATGAGTACAATGTAAATACGAAGGGGGAGAGGAGAGCCACAGCTATAGCTTGATTTCCACTGTAAATGTCATTACCAGCAGGATTTCTAGTTCTAGCTGCACCCTGCAATCAGCTGAAGTGCATGCTGCCAGGGTTCACTATCCCAGCGCCCAAACTAGCTAAATTCAGTCTACCCAGGTGTGTCTACATTAGCAGCAGTCACACCCCATGACTGCAGTGTAGACATACCCTTAGTTGTGCCTCATCGTTTTACTGCACTGGCCACCAGCGTACTCTATCCGAAGTTAGGGTGAGAACTGCTATAGAATTTTTAGTTAATTGAGATGATGGAAACTCAGCGATGGCTAAAGATAAATAAAAGCCCTGCAGTAAGATCCATGACATGAGGCTGCTTAGATAAATGTACAACTATGTATAGCTATTATGGGTCTAATTCTGAACGTACACCAGTGTAAATCAGGTGTAACTCAATTGGAGTCAGTGGACTTAGACAAGTGTAAGGAGGATCAGAAGCAGGCCCTACTGTATACAAGTGTGGTGGTATTTCAATGCCTACCACGCTGTCGTATTCTTCCAAGGTTTCGCTCTCCCCTGCCGTGCTGCCGAAGCTGCTGGTACTTGATGAAGAGCGTGAGATGTTTGATCTTCCATTCTCTTTCAATTTAATAAATGGCCTAGCAAGCAAACAAGAAGAAAACAGATGAGTACAGCACAGACAGCTTCATGCTTAAGGCTAGTGGGAGATGTTTATCCTTGATTCAATTCCTTGACTGCAATGGAATTACAGCAGGGATTAGTTTGGCCTGGAGTTTTTAAATCTATACATAATTATTTTAAAAAAACAAACATGAAATTAAGTGACTGATGTATAAGACTAACAGAAACAAATGGCCCATGTTAATTCCCTAAATGCTAACCAGAACACTAAATATTTCTATTGATTTCTCTTCTGTTTTCCACAGATTCCTACTAGCCTCACCTTTTAGATATTCTGCAGTAACAGTCCTATACAATGCTTTTATTGCAATGCTGTGGTGTTTTGGACAATATCTGCAAAATACTGGTTGTTGGTTATTTTTTAGTAAGAGAGTTCATGAGAGAATTATAGGTATTTTCACACAAGCAAGGGAGATGCCTGCTTTTGTTGTTTTTTCCTCAATACCAAATCTTATTTAAAGAAAGATACAGTGGTAGGTTTGCTGTAAGTGAGTCATATAACTTCACTTTCCTCCCGTTTGGTTGTCTGTAGGCCCCTTACTGAACTGCATTGGTATGAACTCCATGAACTGCATTGGTATGAACTCCATGAACTGCATTGGTATGAACTCCACCATTAAGGAGAACTATGCTGCACCAACTCCAGCTTTTTCTCTTTACCTTTCTTTGTTGGGGCATATTTCAGGAGAGCTGGGGTTAGATGAGGTTTCTGATTTCATGTCTTGAGAAGAATGTCCCCCGTCTGGTGTCTTCTGTGTTCCTGAGACACTGTCACTGAGGGGCAAAGAACAGATTGGGCGAATTATACAAGAGACAAGAAACAGTTGGCCAAATTCTGCTCCCTATTAGGCAATGTAAATCCATCAGAGCAACAATTGCTGACTCAGGACCAGTGTCTGACATGAAACCCACTTATAAGGGATCCTGGCACCTGACCTGTGGCAGAGGAGATGTTTGCTATCTTGCCTAGAAAAAGACAACAGTATGCAAAGTCTCTAGCACCAAACAATAGTTTCTATAGTGCTGGCCAAACTGATGCATGGTTTAGGTAGGTGGAGGAGTCTCCTCTTCAAACAAGGTGTCTGCTGGCAGGGGCCCCAGGTTACAACCCGTCAAAAACTTTGGGGAAGTTTGGATCCTAACCTAAACTTTGGGTCTGGACCTTCTTTCTAGAATGGGCTGAGTCAGCATCTTAGATCCAAACCCTCTTGAACTTTGCACAAGTTCTGATCAAAATCTGGCCCACCTGAGTCTCTGTGTTCTATAGTACAAATAGAATCATATTAAAAAACCTGACCCTAGCTTTAATCAGGCCAGCTCCGTGCTTGGATTCATTCTATTCTAAGCCCATCTGATTAAAGGTGAGATGCCAAACAGTAACGTTGCTTTTAGAGCTAGCAAGGTGTGGAGATTCATGGGGAAGGCAGGAAGCCCTTGAGATCTTAGGCCTTGTCTTGACTAGGAAAAAAGGTCAGGGATGACGTTGTGTTAGCCAACATCTGTTAGCTACCACAACTTCATCCATGACTTTGCCCCTCGTATAGGCAAAGAATAACACTTAACTCGATGTGGTCCACCAATGAGGGGAGCCTAGGGTCAGCCCCAATCACCTAACATGAGTTAAAAAGTGTCTATGCTAAGGGCAAAGTCATGGTGGGGTTACATGATAACAAGCCTCTTCTCTTTTCCTAGTCAAGACAAGGCCTCAGACAAAGCAATTACTACTGCTGCACTTTAGTGCTTACCATCTCGTCCTGCTTTCTGACTGGCTTTCTGATCCAGTGTGCAGGCGGGGGAACAACCCCGACCGTCGCTTAATAGGACTCCTTGACTGGTTCTTGGCTGTTGCTGCGGCTACGGGAGGCTGAAAAACAAAATGTTCCAATTTCAAATAAAACAAAAATATTCCTCTCCAGGATCTTCCTCTGGCCATAGCCAAGATGGAAATTACTCCAGACGCTTATTTCCAGCTGTGCATTTTTCCCTCAGCGTGAAGATCTACAACATATTTCAGGCCATTCCCAAAACAAATTAAAACATCTGGGAAGACAATCTGAAAGTTATAATTCCCCCAAAGACAATGGAATAAACTTCAGTCCAAAACAAGCAAAGCATTTCAATCTGCCACAGATCTCGTCCTCATCCTTATTACGCACAACTGGCTAGAAAACTGCCACGTGATGGTTTGCAAGGCTGGCGTAAGACAAGTTCACATTCATTAATACACCTTTTCTAGGAATATTTCTGCCTACAGAGTTTTAGGGAGATGTATAGTTTGGATAACCAAAGATTGTAAGAGGACAGGATAGCCCAAGGATAAAGGATTTGAAGCATATAGAAGGGAGAGGAGTTGTTTAATGTCATTCAAGGGGGTATAACAAAGACTAATCAGGTGACAAGAAAAGGAAAATTAGTCTGAATAAGGAGAAAAAATCCTAACGAGGATGGGCCAGACCAACAAAGATATTTAGGCATCTAAATGCATAGAGAGTTGCCTGGGGGGTTTACTAAAGCACCTGTGCGAGTTAGGCACCTAATTCCCACTGACTATCGGTACACTAGCAATGGGAGTCAGGCACCAACATTTGTAAACCTGCACCAATAGCTATAAGCTTTTGGAAGAGTCTCCCCAAGAGAGTGGTGGAAGCCCTGTCACTTGAGATATTTAAACCTGAACTGATTACAACACTAGGCAATATACATCTCATTGTGGCATCCCCTACAAGGCCTGACAGAGACCAGGATCCCAGCGTACCAGGCGCTACACAATCATATATTAAGTAATAGTCCCTGTTCCGAGGCATTTACAATCTCATTAGACAAGATGGACAAAGGGTGGGACTGGGAGGATAAACAAGGGCACAGAGCGGTGAAGTGACTTGTCCAAGGTCACACAGTAGGTTAGTGGCAGAGCTAGGGACAGTCCCCCAGGTCTCTTGTCACCCGATCCAGGCTTTATCCACACTAGAGTATACTTCCATATACTGCAGGGAACAGTACTGTGCAGGAAAGAAAGGCTAGACTAGACCAGGGGTAGGCAACCTATGGCACATGTGCCGAAGGCGGCACGCGAGCTGATTTTCAGTGGCACTCACTGCCCGGGTCCTGGCCACCGGTCCAGGGAGCTCTGCATTTTAATATATTTTTAAGTGAAGCTTCTTAAACATTTTAAAAACCTTATTTACTTTACATAGAACAATAGTTTACTTATATATTATAGATTTATAGAAAGAGACCTTCTAAAAACATTAAAATGTATTACTGGCACGTGAAACCTTAAATTAGAGTGAATAAATGATGACTCGGCACATCATTTCTGACAGATTGCCGACCCCTGGACTAGACAGTCCAATATGTCTTTTCTCACCGCTTGCGCCGCCAATCTCTCAAGAGTGACTGTGTCTCGGCAGATGTGCTGTACTCACCGAGAAGGTGGTCTTTGTTATTTCCCCACTGTTGTGGGTGATTCCTCCACTCAGGCTCCCTGGGATCCCTCCACTGTGATGTTTCTTCTGACTCCCCACCATGGTTTCCATTGAATGGCTGCGGACTCGAATGGCTCTCTGTAGACAAGTGAACAGGAACAGAGAACAATCCCTTGCTATTAGACCAGAATAGTATTTCCTTGCGCTAACTATCCCTTTGCATCTCCACGGGATGTTGTCAGAGTTTAGAAAATCAGAGTCAGTAGCTTCTGAAACCCAGAGTTGAATTTGTGAACAAAGAGATCCACTCCGGGAACCTGACTCTTATCCTAGGATGAAGCAGCAATACCACCACGTGACCTACAAGTGCAATTAAATTCACCAGCATATATCGAATGTCGACAGCTGAGTTCATGCAATGAACGGCTCACAAAGGATTAAAATTCACACGGTGTCTGCATCATCTAAGTCCTCAAAACAGAACGTAGGTGGGTCATGGATCTCATACTGGCTCTCATGAATCACCCAAAATGGCATAAAGGCCCCACTGCACCCACAACCAACCAAAGAAATCCTTCAGGAGATGGATTGTCACTGTCACTTTCACCCACAAGCCAAGTTCTACTAGACGACAAGAAAAGGACAAGCAAGTTCATTAAATAGTCTTTTCTCATGTATGCCGGTGTTTCTCAACCGGAGGGGCACAACCGGCAGTCGGAAGAGCGGCAAGTCATTGAGAATTGTATTACACTGTAGAGCAAAGAAAAGCTCCCTTACTTCCCGCAATACCCTCCCCCCCTTCAAATAGTCTCTGTCACCCTCTCAAAACACACCCACCAAATTACATGGAGCGGGGTCACTGATACGTTTTTTTACTCTACCTTTTATAATAAATTTCAGACCGTTTGACTAAGGACTTGCCGACCTGAAAAAGTTGGAAACACTAATATTTGTTGCACCACAGTTAGCTACCTAGCACGCAGTAGAGGACACCTATATGGCAAACTATACAGCAAACATGACATATGTTTTCCTCTTACTGGCTTCATGAGTTTTATGCACACAGTTTATGGACTGAGGACACATCATTGTCTACCCCGTGTCTCTGACAGGTAAGCATTGGTAGTGAGTGGGAGAGCCAGAAGTAAAACCTGAGAGTCATGGCTGATAGTCTCCTGGCAGGGAAAGAACCCAGAAATCCTGCTTCCCAGGCCCTGCTTTAACCATTACACTGCATTCCCCCTGAGAACCCTCAACAGAAACAATGACTTCTAGGAGTTGGGCACTGAAGTATCTCTGGAATTCCCACTAGGTGTGTATCTGCATCCTTAACAGTTTTAAATACCATTAAAAAAGCAGCCCTTGGGCCTCAGTGAAAAGGAAATATTACAATATGTCCCACTCTCTGCCGCTTACTTTGATCTAGAAATACTGTAACCCCAGGGTGCTGTGCACCCAGTCACAACAGCTAATGCTAGAGTACTAAACTGGCTGATGTGACTTTGTTTTTTTAAACCAGTAGGTGTCAGCTCAGCCTAAAGAAATGACTGTGACAGTACATTCCCAAGACAATTTAACCCCGTATCCCTTCCTGCACGCAAAATCATAAATCCATAATTGGTTTATTATGATTGATGTGTGTATATATTAGCAATACTTGAAAATCACATTAATTCTTGTAACTGACCGGTATCTTTACTATCCATAACTAATGTTCTCCACGTACAGTATATTCGGATAAACTGCTTTCTCAATTCATGTATTGTATTGGCTCACTCAGCTTTCCCTGTCAACAAAATGTTAGCATTTCTTCCTGGCATTTATTTAGGGGGTCATAAATATTATGGCCTGGACCTTGCGAAGATTTACACATACACAAAACTTAGCTTTGTGAGTTGTCCCGCTGACTTCTGTGGGATGACTCGCTTTAAATAAAGTTAAGCATGTGGTTAATACTCTGCAGGATTGGGGCCGGAAAAAAACAAAATCTATTGACATGGCCTGTTCTTCTCTGAATTGGTGATGGATTGCCAGGCCTAATTCTCTGTGCATCAGGTTGAAAATGAGCCCACTTCATCTCAGCTAATAATGAATATTTATAACCCACAATTCCTAGAAATAAACATGTTACACTTTAAAATCCGAAGTCTGCCTGGTGCATTTTTCACACTTGTGACTTTTAATTCTAACAGGACAGCTCCCTATGGCCGACCTCACACTCGTGCTGCTTGGTTTGTACTGAAACGGGAGGTGTCCCACAGCGATCTGGGCCTTCAAGCAAGGTTCCAGTTCCAGCTCTGCCCCGTGCCTGGCTTCCTCTCTGCTCCTGAGCGAGGACAAGGACATGAAAGCCAACCAGCGTGAAGTCCGAGCTGGACAGAAGAGCCGGCTGGTGGATGGCTCCCCAGCGAGAAGGTGAGCAGCCTCTGGAAACACCTGCGCTGGGTTCGCAGGTGAGAGGGAGCAGGAAAGGTGCCTGTGACAGGGCCGGGAAAAGCAGCCTGGAAGGCGGGCTGGCAGGAGAACCCAGGTAGGGAGTAGCTCCTGGGCGTGGTGAGTGATGTGAACTGTTGGGGTGGGAGCGGCTGCTTCTCTACATGGACCCAAAAACTGGAGACTCGGGGAGAGGGACACACCAAAGATATTTACACCCAACTCCCATGGATTTCAATAGGAGTTAGCCATGTAAATGCTTTTCCAGATTTGGGTGCAAGCTCCTTTACACCTCAGCTATGCTACCTGGCCGTGAAGAGCTGAAACCACTGCCAGCAAAGGAACGGCTTGAAATTCTGGGGCGTGTGTGAAAGGATTAATTTGCTTTAGCCAGGAAGGAGAGGACATTGGCTTTGTAGGGAGAGGCTAAAAGCACCCAGACACCTAATCACCGAAGCCACCAAACTGAGGCAGCCGCAGCACCTGATGAGCAGTCGGAAAGCAGGCCTGGCAAAGGAGGCAAATAGAAATGAACACGTGTCATTTCTTTCCACCCTCCCTTCTCCCCTCAAACCACTTTATTTACCATTTCTCCTCTCATTTTATATTTACACTGGAAACACACTGTGAAGGACATAAGCTATCAGGCAGATCTGCCATGCTGTCCAAAGGTAACAAGGCAAACACAAAATTACTCTGGCAGCTGAATTCATCACATGCACTGGGAGACCCTGAAATGCCCAAAGAGCAATTCAGTCCACTTTCTTATAGGCAAAAATCTCATGTAACAGGAATCTCTCAAAATCTCTTGAAACAAATGTTGCGTCTAACAAATGTGTGGTTTTAGCGATGTTCTGAATAACTTGTAGTGGGTCTACAGTAAAGTATTGCTGATTTTGTTTTGGAGAGTGACTCTAACAGACATGTTGGGTGATCAGATGTTCTGATTTTATACGGACAGTCCCGATTTTCAGGGCTTTTTCTTATATGGGTACCTGTTACCCCCCCCCCCACTCTGTCCCAATTTTTCATACTTGCTGTCTGGTCACCCTACGGACTGCTCAGTGGTTTGAGCATTGGCCTGCCAAACCCAGGGTTGTGAGCTCAATCCTTGAGGGAGCCATTTATGGAACTGGGGTGAAAATCTGTCTGGGGATTGGTCCTGCTTTGAGCAGGGGGTTGGACTAGATGACCTCCTGAGGTCCCTGCTAACCCTGAGATTCTATGATCTGTGTGGGAGGCAGATTACAGGGTTGCTGTACGTGTCTGACTTAGAGTTGATTATTCTGCATGAGTAATAAGGTTTAGCACTTGTACAGCTCTTCTCATCTAAACACTGTACAATGATTATCTGATGAAACCTCACCTACACTTAGGAGCTAGGCAAGGAAGATGGGGAAAAGAAGACCCAGTCTGATTCTGATTTCAGCAGTAACTTCAGTGGAGTTATGCCAGTGTGAAATCAGAATCCAGCCCCCAGAGGGGTTTTGGCCAAAAGTTTCAAAACTGTCCATTCATTTTGAGTGTCTTAATTTCTGGGTGACAGGGTGGGGGAGGTAGTATCTTTTATTGGACCCACTTCTGCTGGTGAGAGTTTCAAGTTTACACAGAGCTCTTCTTCGGGCGGGGAAAGGTATTCAGAGTATCACAATTAAATACAAGGTGGAACAGATTGTTTAGTATCAATAGTTAACACATATTTCAAGGGACCATTCAAGGTGAAGTGGTCCATTAACACCTCTCCAGTCATAGGGAGGAGAGGAGGGGGGGGGGGCAAAGCACCGGGGAAAGGAGGGGAGGTTAGTGGCTTATAGATTGCTGCAATAAACCATAAACCCAATGTCTCTATTCAGTCTGTGATTTTTAGTGTCTAGCAAAGTTATGAATTTAGGCTCCCAGGCTTGTCTTTTGCAGGTGTTGTGCAGGTTTCCTTTGATGAGGAGGAGTGTGATTGCTCTGTGAAAAGTGTTCTGGGTGCCCAACATGAGACACCGATGTGTCTGTAGGCCTGATTACAACCCCGCTTTGTATCATTTTTACATCTGGTGGAATTCTACTGCTCATGTTTGCTGGGCCCATGAAATCTGCTTTGCACTCGTGTAAATCAGGCGTAGCTCCACTGTAGTCAAAAGAGTTACACAAGTGTAAAAACAGCACAAATGAGATTAAAATTAGGCCCAAACTTCTTAACCTGAATGTTTTAAAGGGGTCGATGGAAGGACCACTGTCACATGCAATAATTCTGTAGTCTCTGGAAGCCGTTATTGCTTACTTTGCCTTACCAATCATAAAATACATATTTTCGAGTATAAGCAGGTTGAAGAAACACACCTACAAGTCTAAACCCTCAGGCAGTGAAAGCTGTTTGAACAGCTTGAAAATCACAGACTAATCTGGGAACAGCTACATATGGTTTCGCTTTCATCTTCCTCTCTTCTTTTCCTCTCCCTCAGAAGCTGCTAGAAACAGGAGCTCAAAACAGTGAGTGGTGATTAAGGGAGACCAGCCAGGCTGTAAACCCCTCCCCACCCCGACACATACCACCACCTGGAAAGACTTACATATACTGGTAGTTCAGACTGGACTCTCCAGAAACCAACTAAGAAAAGACTTTTGGATAAACAGCCTGAGTTTAACCTGACTTAGGGCCTTCTTTCTGATCCAGCAAACAGACAGGACCTGCTGTCCAAGGGACAGCCCCAATCCTTGCACCTGCCAAAGCTCGGGGATGGAGTTGCGGTGACCTCTGGTAAGCTGTATAGCATGTGTGTAGGTTCTTTTATTGTTAGTCATATGTTTTCTCTGTAATGCTTTTACCTTAAGAACAAATGTGCTTGCTTAGAAAGAGCTGCGTGGGAACTCAAAACAGTTGGCAATTAACGCTGTTCATAACCTCTGGAGAGGAAGCTGAGATGGTGGCCTTTTAGGCAGTCTGGCTTTCTGAGGATATCACAATGCAGGCAGGGAACTGTGAAGCCTGGAAAAAACCCAGTCAGGAGGGAAGGAGATGTGGAGGTCTGAAGAGCCAGGATCCTAGAGTGGGTGCCTTTGAGGGACCCCCGAGGGAGAATACAGGTGCAGTTGTCTTGGAATTCTGAACTATGATATTCTGTAGTGCTTCTAATGTGTTTTACTGCTTGTGAACAATGTCACAATGCTGGGTTTGGAGTAGCCCTGGGTTTCTTGACACTGTCTGCATCAGCTCTTCTTAAACTCAGTTGTTATTTTTCTATCTTCTGGTCTACACTACAAACCTTCACTGGCACAGTATGTCAGCCGGGGTGTGATGAGGCGTGAGCCCTGACAGACATAGCTGTGCCGGCAAAAACCCCTAGTTTAGACGCAGTTGTACCGGCAAAACTGTGCTTTTGCCTGTAGATCTTATTTACTCAGAGAGGCTGGAATAAACTATATCAACCAAAGCGCAGGTTTGCCAGCCTGAGCTGCCTCCACGCTAGCAGTGTTTTGCCGGAATAGTGTACAGCTATAGCTGTACCGGTAACGCCTGGCCTCATATTTACACATGCAAACACTTCCTGCCACGCTTTTTCTTTCACTATGGAGCCTGTCCAAGAGATACCGCTCTTATTAGGCAGCCTCCTTTCCGTAGGGACTTCCCCAAAGCCCTGAGTACATTTCTGTTCCAGCATGATTAGGGATCCAGCTCTGCCCGGCAACTAATCTCTGGAACGGTCACTCCACGTTTCACTCTATTCTCTTCCCTCGCTTTTCTTTAGACTTTTGCGTTTTCTTCTTCTCCTTCCCCCTTTCTCCCCTTAGGCGTTTATACCAGACTCGTCACTGGGATTCCTGCTCTCTTCTCCAAACATACCCATCTCTCATCTTGTTTCCTACATTAAAACCAGCAACTACCGCCTATTAGTCCTGTTGTCAGGCCACCCGTTTACTTCACCAGCTCAGAAGCATCATCTTAGGAAGTGTCTCCTCGCTCAGCACAACGACCAGCTTCTGTGCAGAGACGCAGCCCAGCGGCACATGGCAATGCAGAGTGAAAGCGTTGGCTGACAAAAGCAGTCACGGAGCTTGGAGAGCAGCCTGCGAGACGTCTCTTGCAGCTAAGAAGGTCACGAGGGGCATTTGTCACAGAAGTCTGAGCGTTCACCCTGAGTACTACCAGCATTGCTTTCAGGAAGGCATGAACAGTAATGGACAGTGGCAGGTGAAGGAATTATCAAATGCTCTGGAGGAGGGATTCCTTGATACAGGGCCTGATCCAGCAAAACCCTTCAGCATTCCCATTGACTTCCATTGAGTTATTCGTGTGTTTTGAGTTAAGCATGTTCTAAAAGTACTTTGCTGGATTGGGACCTTTTGCAAAAATCTCTTCTACCTGATCCCCAGATCCTGCTTTGAAGCCAAACCCCTTTTCCCAAAAGCCACTCTTGGGATCAGCTTGGGTTCTCTGATCTCATTACTCTGGAGCTCACTGGGCCATAGCCCATGCTATCTACAGCTGTAATAAGGTGCTTTTCTTTACCTTAAATGATTCCAAGAAACCTCCATGACCTCCATTCTCAAGCTTATCTTCCTCCGGCCCCAGCCCTAGCATTGCCTGTGTGTGTGTATGGAGCTCATCATGGAGATTGTCCAGCAATGCGGCTCGTGTCCGGTCCTGTAAGAATAAAAAAGGACATAGTTTCTGTTGTGTGAATTGGTTTGACAGCCTCTTGGTGCAGAGGAACAAGGTAACATGGATGCAACAATGGCTCCGTGTGGTAGAAACAATCTTCTCAGCCCAGGACATTCAGGGAATCAGCATCTTATTGCAACAGCACGAGACTGTACCATGAATGTGACCACAAACTGCCTAGACAGCAAAACACTGTGGTGCCTCTTCCATTGGTTGCCTTGATGTGCTGACCCAGCTCAATAGTAAAGTCTAGGTCAAACAGATTCCGGAGGACGTTCATAGACATTAATACAGTAGCACAGCAAGTAACCCCCCTGCCTTCCTGATGGAGGAATAGCTTCTATTGTCACTCAGAGAATCTGGTCCAAATTGAGGCCCACACTTCACTATGTCATGGCAGCGGAGAACTGAGGGACACACACTCAGTCATATAAAAAAGATGCAAGGACGGGAGACGGGCTGTGAACGTATGAGGCTTGTACCACATAGAGAGGTAAAAAGCTGGGGGGCGTGTTCCCATCATCCCCCACACCAGTGGTTTGCACCTAAACTTTCAAAATTTCCCTTAATTAAGGAGGTCCTAGGTAAGGGGTGAGGTTCTACGTCCCTAAGGAAAATTTTGACCTAGAAATTGCACTGGGGACATGGTAGCCCAGGAAGATGAATGGGTAAGAACTTCCTCCATTCATACACCAGTTGCTTCTAGTCTTACTCTGTCTTTGTGACTGGCCCAAAAGAGAGGACAGTGGGAGGGGAGAGAGAGAGGGGAAGAGACAGGAGAAAGAGAGAGAAAATATTTACTCTCCTTACCTCCAGCTTTGCAAACTTGTCAGATTTGCAGCAAGCGCTTTCAGCATTGATGAGTTTGGTAAGCAGGAACTCCCTGAACTCTGTGTTCTAGAAAGGGACGAGTGAAGCGAGGTTGGTAAATCAAAACCATTTTAATTCTCTTAGGTAGCTAAACTGTCCATAACCCTCCGTACCAGCCAATACATCTCAACACGTCCCATCCTGGACACTACAGCATTAGCGACGCGTTACAAATCCACTGCAAAGGTCCATCTCGCTTTACTTTTCTCTCCTGCATTTTATCAGAGACCTCACCAAATGAGCATTCCTGAAGACAAAGTGGGGAGGAGGTATCTAATACCAACAATCCTTAATAACCCCCCAGCCACAATTTCTTTAGGGAGTTCAAATGGAAGGGTCAGAACACCTTGGTCCCATCTGAAAGTAAACACCTTCAGCGCTGCAGTGTGGCCTAGTGGATAGAGCACTGGGTTCGGCCTCCGAAGACATGGATGCTACTCCTGGCTCTGCCACTGGTCTCCTGAGTGACCTTGAGCAAGTCCCTTTGTGCCTCGGTTTTCCCATCTGGAAACTGGGGACAATGATACTGATCTACTTTGTAAAGCGCTTTGAGCTCTACTGATGAAAAGTGATATACAAGAGCGAGGTATTATTAATAGTCTGCTGGGCATTAGTTTATTTGTGACTCAGAGGGAAGAGTGCATCACCTCTCGACTCAACACAACCATTCATTTTAGATGCAAAAATATGTGCAACTGGGGGGAAATTCACCACCATGCAGGGGTCAGCACAAGTCCATACATGCAATTAAATCCAATTTAAGCCCTATTTTGAAGGATCCCAAGCCTTGTGCTGATCTTCTACACAGGGACTGATTTCACTGTCAATTTAGTTATGCGCACACACACACACACACACACAGCCTTTATATTAAGAGTTTCCTTAAATATGGGATATGCTCATGTAAAAAAATATTTTACATATCTGTCTGATTTTATGTACACTCAGATACTGCTCTAGTGTGGGATATATTACAGATCATATTCAATAAGGAAATTAAACACACAGTACATCTGAATTAATTTGTTTTTCTTTAAAACAATATTTGTGGGTGTATTCATGTCTCATGAAAATGAAGGCTAAATAGCAATGACTAGAGCCATTCAGCATGGGCAGGCACTGGTTCAAGCTGCTCCAAACAGCTCTGCCAATGCACTTTCTTCCATCCTAACCCTCCAACAGCTGCAGAATTCTGCTCCTTGGCATCTCTTGTAACAGAGAATTGTGCCAAATTATGTGTTGGTTTGGACTAGATTCAGAACCTCCCACCAAATAATTTTCATTTGCAACTCAGGATTTTGCCGGGATCCTTAGCGGTCAAAGGTCAATAATTCACTGTTCCACTGAATTGCCTAGATCCAGCACCTGTATCAGCCAAATCAGCTAGTACAACTCAGCATAGTTTCGCTCACTGACTGATTGATACCAGCTGAGGATCTGGCCCTAGAGTTTTACTCTAGCTCTGACCTCAACCCTACTATATTTTACACAATAAACAGGTGCATTTGGAGACAGTTTGGGTAGATATTGGTTTTTAAAAGCCTCCTTCGTCGTGCTTTCTATTTCTTACTTTTTGAAATACTGGCGGGCTTGGCAGAGAAGGACCAAACGAAGGGACATCTTCCCGGGCAGTGACCGACACCTATCAGAACCCAAAGAAAGCAAGAATATATGAGTTACTTGAGCGCACAGGCGCAGCAACAACATATTAGTAATGCCCAGAGTATTCACTTCTCTTGGAGTCCCTCAGCGGCAATCCAGGCAAGGCTGCTAGCGAGACTCATAACACGGACGTGCTCCAAGGCATACAGTCATTAAATGCACTGTATCCATTTATGGCCCAACCTACTCAAGGGGCACAAGACTACAGTGGAGAGAAGCAGAGTGGCAGGGGCACTCGACTGGGAGTCAGGAGACCTGCATTCTATGCCCAGCTCTGCCCCCGATCTGCTGTGTGAACTCGGGCGAGCCTCTCTGCCTCTTTTTCCCCGTTATCTATTAGACCTGTAAGCTCTTTGGGGTCATGGTAAGCTCTTACACTGGGGGGATGTGCTACGCCTGCCATAACGGGACTCTGGTTCTCAACTGCAAGCCTCTAGGTGCCGCTGTAACACAAATACAGACACAATAATAAACTCCTCTGACAAAGAAGCAGAAGTCAAATCCCCATTCTGAGACCGATTTCCACTTGCACTGAAGACTCACTGGATAGAACGAAGTGTTTAAGCCAGTGGCATCGCTAGGAGACCCGGCTCCAATTCCTGAGTCCCCGTCCTGTGCCCTCGCCTCTAGGTACCACTGCCTTATTGCACTAATCACAGTCGTCTCACTGATGCCTTGTGCCTGCCCCCGTCTATTTGTCATAATCACTTGTTCTTTGGGTGTGAACTCTTTGGAGACAGGGACCATCTTGTTTACAGAGTCTAGCACAAATGCCCTGATCCCTGACTGGGGCCTGTCGGCCCGATCACGGTGCAAACCATAAAGAATTACCCTGTCTCAGTGGTATGCAACGTTACCTCTCACACCCGCTCCGCTAATGTACCCCTGCCCTAATCAACACACACAGAGGACTGTGCGAGATTCTAGTCTGCTCCCGGTCACAAGCAGCACACACTGTACCCTCAAAATGTGGGAACAGGCTAATGTACCAAGCTGGCCGATAATTTTAGCTCTTCATCTGACAAGTAAGTTGACATTGCTTGGTCAATAGACCGCCAACCCCTTTAATTCTCTGGCCTGCTACTGATGTCTGCAGTGCTCTGGCAGTCAGCCAACTTGATAGAAGAGTTAAACAGGGCATAAAGATGGATGCTAGTAAATTTCAGGGCAGATTTGCCATCAAATTGGAAGGGGCTCTTTGGAAATGGGGAAAAAAGAAAGTGAGACACTAATAAATCCTGCTTTGCTACTTCCAGACCTGCAGTCACTGAGGCAGAATAGCCTGCTAGAGCCTAATGTTGTGAAATTATGTTTCCATTCGGATGATCTAATTTGCGTGGCTGGCTTCTGTTGCAAAACGTCCCTTTCAGTTCTAATATATTTAACTCTTAAATGTTAAAAGCCAAAGAAAATCATCTGCTTAGCCAAGGAGCGTAAAGAGAGAAGCATGCCGGAACAAGCAGCTAAGTGCGCACGGCCAGTGTCCTTTTGACCTTCTGATCACAATTTGAATGTGTGTGCAGAAAATGAAAGGAACAGACAGTCCCTAGCAGATGGGGTGGGGTGGGATGGACACTATATTGCTGTGCAGAACTTGCTGTAATAGTTAGACACTTCCTTTAAGAGCCTGAAGGCTAAGAAGACATGAAAAGTGAATCATTTACACTCTCACGCAGGGTGGATTCACCTCTAAGTTCACCGGCATGAAAATGCTGGGCCACAACGGTATTGGACATCGACTGCCAAAACTAGGGGGACTGTACTCATTAGTCTGACTTCCACACCACAGTAAGTACCAGGGCTGCAATGGCGGGGTTCTTTTGTGAGCAGTTCCCACTGTGAGTAGTTCTAACACTGCTCTCAGTAAGGAGCCACTCTGAAGCCCAATGAAGTCAATGGAAAGGCTCTAGCAGAGGTACTGAAGTCCCTCTGTATTTGAGAGGTATGAAGAGACAGGACTAGTCGTGAGGAATATAAAGTGGATTCTTTAATGAGGCTGCCAGATACAAGCAGACCCCGTGGTTTGTTCTGACTCTCTAGCTCCCAGACTGTCTAACACAGCTTCTGCTGCCTAGCATCACCACCCAGGTGATGCTAGGCATGGAAGACTCCATGAAACAGTCTAGCTACAGGCTCAGGACTTTTCTAGAACTACCATGTCTCAGCACAATTCCAGCAGTGGACCATGGTCTTTGTAATAATCTTGTTGTATGTTTCCTGTTCTCTGGATAGAAAACTCCCAGGTTCCATTGTAACACTACCAGTCATATCACCTTCACAACCACAAAAGTTTACCAAAAGGCTTAAGCAAAGGTTACTCTAGATCACAGCACTTGCCTTAGAGATATACCCATTCCCAAGGCTAACCATTTACTCCTGCATTAAATACATTGATTTTATGGTTAATTGTATGCGGCTTTTAATTAGTTTTCATATGAATTCCATTTTTGTTCACGGCTTCGAGTAATGTATTTTCAATTTAAAAAACTATACTTTACATTCTCTCTTAATAGTTATCAGATTGTGTATATATATATATACACACACACACACATTTTTATTCTGTGTACATTTGAGCACTGTGTACAGAAGTCTATAAAATGTTCTAAGGCAAATTAAAAAATTAAATAGCGCACTAATTTAATATCTTCCACTTCGAATTAGTATACTATTAGAGTTAAAACACTTATGTACTAGACATTTTTGTATACATTTAAATATATAATAATGGTTATATATAACATTTATGTACCTTAACTTGTGAACATAATTTGTTGGGGAAGAGTTAACATGGTTTTTGTAAAGGGAAATCACGCCTCTCCAATCTACTAGAATTCTTTGAGGGGGCCAACAAGCATGTGGACAAGGGGGATCCTTGTCATTGCGGAGAGTTCTCTGAAAACATCTACTCAATGCGGAGCGGCAGTCAAAAAAGCGAACAGAATGTTGGGAATCATTAAGAAAGGGATAGCTAATAAGACAGAAAATATCATATTGTCTCTATATAAATCCAAGCAACACCCACATCTTGAATACTGCATGCAGATATGGTCGCCCCATCTCTAAAAAAAGATATACTGGAATTAGAAAAGGTTCAGAAAAGGGCAACAAAAATGATTAGGGGTATGGAATGGCTGCCGTATGAGGAGAGATTAATAAGACTGGAACTTTTCAGCTTGGAAAAGAGACAATTAAGGGGGGATATGATAGAGGTCTACAAAAAATCATGACTGGTGTGGAGAAAGTAAAAAAGGAAGTGTTATTTACTCCTTCGCATAACACAAGAAGTAGGGGCTAGCAAATTAAATGAAATAGGCAGCAGGTTTAAAACAAACAAAAGGAAGTATTTTTTCACACAGCGCACAGCCAACCTGTGGAACTCCTTGCCAGAGGATGTTGTGAAGGCCAAGACTATATCAGGGTTCAAAAAAGAACTAGATAAATTCATGGAGGACAGGTCCATCAATGGCTTTTAGCCAGGATGAGCAGGAATGGTGTCCCTAGCCTCTGTTTCCCAGAAGCTGGGAATTGCAACAGGGGATGGATCACTTGATGATTACCTGTTCTGTTCATTCCCTCTGGGGCGCCTGGCATTGGCCACTGTCGGAAGACAGGATACTGGGCTAGATGGACTTTTAGTCTGACCCAGTATGGCCGTTCTATGTTCTTATGTTCACTATTTGTGTGTATACACAGAATAAAGACAAATATGAAATATACATAGACAGCCCACAAAAAGGTAAATAGTTTATGAACTACTTATTTATTCTCCACAAATCTGAGTCATATGCCTGACTGACATATCTAAAATTTTACTGCAGGAAGGATTAATTGTTGATTGTCATGGCTGTCTCTTTTCATGTAGGCATAGAGGAAAGTAAGCAAGTGCTTAAACTTTAAGCATGTACTTAATTTCCATATGCTTTAAATTAAGTAAGCGCTTAAGTGCTTTTCCTTAGTATTTACAGTATTCAAGATATTTCCTATAGTCAATAAAAGGAAGTACAAGGGGATATTGTATACTCCCATTGACTTCAATGGGTTTTTGATTGGGCGCATAGCAAGGCTCAAAGATTTACATTCATAGTTAGCTTTGTGTATTGTGATTCATCTTAATCACGGTACATAAAATTAAGCACAACAGTCTTTGCAGCATCGGGGCCCTAATCTATTTATCCAAGTTTAAAATGGTAAGTTTTTAAGGGCGACAACTGCACATCCATTGTCAGATCTCAGGTGGACTCGCAGAACCAAAATTCAGCAGTTTAACTTTCAGAATCCTCTTACCTTGTAAGATTCATTGTCTGTCTCAGGGCTCTCCACTTGCACAACAATGTATGCATGCAGGAAATTTGAGGCAATCATGTCTGGGACAAATGGAGTGTTTTCTTCTTGAAATATAATTGCCACTATGTCGTTACCAATGTGTCTCTTTCTCTGGAGCTGAATAGAGAGCACAAATGTTCGATAGTTAAAATTAGGCATTCAGATGTCTCCTGAAAACAAATATCCACTTTGCATGAGCAATTACTTAGACCAAAATTTTCAAAGTCGGGTGCCCGAAGCTAGACCTAAGGACAGAGTGGATTCTCCGTCACCTGAAGTCTTTAAATCAAGACTGAATATCTTTCTCAGAGGCTATAGCTCAAATAGAAGTTATGGGCTTAATATAGAAATTATTCAGTGAGGTTCTATAGCCTTTATTATGTAGCAGGTCAGACTAGATGTTCATCATCGTCCCTTCTGACCTTAAAATCTATTAATTTAATTCCCGACATTCATATTTAGGCCCCTAAATAAGTAGCCTGATTTGAAACTGAGCCTCCACTGCTCCCAACACCCCTGAAAATGAGGCCATTTCAGTGCCTAACTATAGATGTAGGTATCCAGCTTTAGACACCCAAGACTGAAAATTGTGACGTCGCTAATTACATTAGGTCAAAAACATGCAGGGATTTGTAGATTAAAATCAGCACCTGTTAAATCTCTGTTGCTCAATATTTAAGGAAAATCACTTGGGCCTGATCTACACACATTGTACCAGTTTAACTATATCAGTTAGGGGGCATGAGGGTTTACCAAAATAATTATACTGGTACAACCCCTAACGTGGGCACAGATATACTTGTATAAAGGTGCCCTATACCAATATAATTTATTCCCCTTCCTGTTCAGGAATAAGCTATACTGTTATATGGCACCTTTATACCAGTATAACTTCATCCACACTCGTGGGTTTGTGCCATTTTAACTATAACATAGTTAAAGGGGTACAGCTCTGTATGTAGACAAAGCCTCAACTTTCTTAACCATGCCAGTCTCAAAGGGCTTGAATGTAGGGACTAGAAAACCACACTGTTTAAAATGTCCTAGGTAGCACATGCAAACGTAAATGGTGCCTACTGGAAGTGAATGTTCAGTTTTTCATTCATTACACATACCCAATGTCCATTTAATAATTCCAAACTCATCTTCAGTTCTAAAATTTAGCTTTTCCTTTCTGTTTAAAAGTTGCTCTCTAAAGCAAAGTCGGCTCTCTCTCTCTTACCTGCTGTGCATCTCCTTCAGTAAAAGGCAACTTTGTGGAGACATGAAACATAATCTCTCTGTCCCTGAACACCGTGTACACAGACTCGGTACCAGTCTGACCGTGCATTACATCCAGACCCCCTCGGAAACTAGAAATGAAAGAAAATGTTGGAAAGAACTGAATAAATACTAACAGAACATTGACCCAAGGCTATAGCTTGTTCTTAAATTATTTAATGATATAGACAACTATCTCCTGTATGCATATATAGTTAGCGAGTTAGTGATATAGACAACTAGCTCATGTATCCATATATAGTTAGTTGTTGTTGTTATAAATAATTAGCTGATATATAGTTAGCAAGTATAATGATTAGTAATCTGGAGCTCTGGATATGTGTTAGCTTAATTTTCAGTGGTTTGGAGTTCAGAGAAGCATCTGACACCAGATCTTTAACCTAATTATCTGAAATTTCCAAGCCTACAAAACAGCCTTTCTTTGGGTATTTAATCATTTCCAGCCCTGGTCTCATGCCAAACCTGGAAGCTCCAAACTGTGTGAAAGCAGAAGGGGAAGACAAATTATCAGAATGTTTCAGAAACTTAAAAGAAAAAGAAAAACGGTCCACAGCTAGTGGTAAAAATGAGCAAAAAAGTTTGGTTGGGTTCAGTCTCCATGGGCTACTCAGTCTTTAGCTTCCTTGCAGAGACAGCCAACAAGGCTAATAATTGGTTCCAATTCTGGTAGTGTGATGTGGACATCTGCCCGCTAGGAATGGCCTGATCCTGCGATCTTTATGCATTCATAACTCCTGTGGAAGCAAACAGGAGGGCTTACAGGGTCAGGCTTCATGCCACCTCTATACCTCCTTAAACCTGCGCCAGTTGGAGCAACCCTCAAGGTTGCTCTAATGTGCACCCAGCTACCATTAGACACAAGGGGCCATTCCGACAGCAGAGGTCTTCCACCCAGGCCCTCTTCCCCACACATGCCCCTTATGACAGGTACTATGGGGCCAGTGGCATGTGACTTGCTATTTCAGATTTATACTACCTGGGGATTCTTCCAGCTTATCATCCCTTTTGCAATGATGGCGCAGAGCAAAAGGACAGGGATGATCATCTGATACCATGATTAGATACATTTTGTACAAGCTCTGCAAATTCGTTATAGGTTTGCAACACACTTAGATAAGTGCACGAGAACATGCTGGATGTGTTTTCCATATGGGTTAGTGTCATTTGTGACTGAAATGAAACTTGGTGTTTTAAAACAAAGGAAAGCAAATTTGCTACTCTTTTTTTCTTTGCTGTTCTGATCCCTTGAATAGCTCCCCGGGTTTTGAAAGAACCACCACAGTTACGTTTGTTTCTGGTTTGTACAAAACAGTCCAGCAATGAAGTGACTTCTGTTTCTAAGGCACTGGAGGTTTTTACACCTTAAGTGGTCTTTTGTTACATTTATTTATAAAACTGTTTCCTTTATTTTCCTCACCCTTTGAAATCCTGGAGAGTTATGGTTTCCCCTAGCAAACTCAAGAAGTTCTTGAAAGCAGGGCTCTCTTCGTTATTCCCAAACAGTTCTTCCTCTAAAGTCTGCAAAATACATCAACAAGTAAAGTAAAAAACTCAGGCTGGTTTTCACTCGAAGGATGCAGGGGACAAACTGAAAGTTTAAAGATATCAGCACTCCCACATGTCAGGCTTTTGTTACTCAGGATGGGCCTAATTCTGATCTTACTTTCATCAACATAAATCAGGGGTAAATCCACTGTGGTGTAAACCCAGCTCAGAATCAGACTCAGGTAGCACAATCTCCACCTAGCAAAGTAACTTAAATGAGCATAGTGTGGCGGGGTGCATACTGGACGCAGTATGGAGAGAATTAATACTCTCTCTGAGCAGAGAAGCTACCACAGGTATCAGCCTTCGGGAGCTCGAATAAATTACTCTGTTAAGAAGGACAATGAAAGAAATGAATGCACGGGACTCTGAGAACTGGGTTGGTTGGGGGTAGATGTAATAAGGGGGTAGCTATACTGCTTACGAAATCACTTTTTTGCCTTTATTTCTTTGGGTATTTTTCCTCAGAACTAGAGCTTGTTGGGAAATTTCCAACACAACATGTTTTTCTTCGGAAAAACTCAATTCATCAAAACCAAACCTGTTTGCAAAAAAGGATCGGCTCTGACAAATCTCCCAGTTCCAAACAGTTTTTGAAAAATTTCTCTCTCAAAAAATAATCCTCTTAAATAAAAACTAGCCACATTGCAATAACAGACAGGTAGGTGAATGCACAAGTCAGGAAACAATGGAAAAGTCACTTTCCTTTGATTGTTTCTCTCCTTCTATTTGTGGCAGTCAGAAAAATGAATTTGTCCACACGTCATGTTGGCTGAAGCAGTCAGCGCTGATGGAGGCCAATGGACACTGATTCATCTTCTGCTTTCTAAAAGAACGCCAAAAAAGCAGGCTTGCCTGTCTTCAGCAATCAACCGCAATCAACTATGCTGCTTTTATCTACACACGCTCTACTTCCACAGCATGCTGAAAGCCACTGGGCTGGAGTCACGTAGTACAGAAGTATCAGGCAGAGGAACAGACCATGGTATGATTAGAAACATCTGACATGGGGGTGAAGTCTGCTGAAGTTTGGCTGAAGCTTCTAATTGTCAACCTAACATTTATACCACCCTTCATGCTGAAGGATCCCGCAAGTGCAGGAATTACTTTTCCCAGCACTCAAATGCAATCCCCTTTGCAGGGAGCCATGACAGTTGTTTGTTATCACACTGCAGTATTAATGCCGCACAGGTCGGGAAGTGAGAAGTCCACCGTGTTCAGTTGAAACTGCGGGGAGATTTTAGGAAAACATTCCAAAAGCTACGGTATCACTCTCCTCAAAACCTACCTCTGCTGTGATGCCTTCAAATCATGCCCGTCTGGAATTAGTTAGGCAAGCAGCAAGACAAGCATTTACTTTTTCTGCTATACTCTTCCTTTTTGTTACCTCACGCTCCCTCTTTCCCATGTGTCTGTTTGTCCACCAGCCACATCCTCTCTGACACTTCAAGCATATGTTTCCTGGTGCAGGAAGTAAGGCCAGATCCTCAAAGGTTAAGGTGCTTAACTCCCATTAAAATCAATGGGAGTTAGGTGCCTACATACATTTGAGGATCTGAGCCTTACTTCTTTGTTACTTGTCTGTAGAGTGACTAGTAGAATGCAGCCCTGATCCATAATTTGGTCTCCTAGATGATATTTACCAGAATCCAAATAATAAATAATATTTACAACAGATAGGTTCACAATAAACCTAAAAGCCAAGTTATTCTTATTAAAAGTCCCTACAAGAAACTTTAGATCAAATAAAAGAAAGAGAAAGTACGGCTAATATTAAATCCAAATTAATACTTCATTGGAACATTGGAGTCATAATCATCTCCCCTTTGGTGTATTTCATAACAAAGGGACCTTAATTATGGTCTTTGCATTACTTATTCAACACACAATACGATGAAATATGGAAATATAATTCAAATGCCTGTCAGAATTATATCTGCTAAATTATAAGATTCATCTCTGTCTGTATTGCACATGCTAAACTCCTAGGTTAATGATAGCATTTTCAGTGAATGCATCTCTCCATAGTCTAAGACTTCCAATGAAAATAGAACTGTTTGGCTGTCTAAACAAACATCTGATTAAAAAAAAAACATGGCCACTAAAATGCATTTTCACATTAATTTACCTTGGGGTTTGTTTTATATATTCCTTTATTTTTTAATCGTATCATTTATTAATGAGCACGGAAAATGTGCAAGTAATAAGAAACATATTATTAGAATGAAAACACGACAACATAATTACAAACATTTAGAGGTGCTGAGCACGGTCAGTCTCCATTGACTTCAGCTGGAGTTTTGGGTGCACAGGATTTAAAAATCACACCCCCTAGCTACTTTCTAGAATATGCTTAATGACAATACAATGGGGTTACTTACCTGTTTAACCTTTTGATAAATCACACCAAATTTAAATGTGTTATTAACCTCATGCTCATCATAAGACACTATCATCTGGGATGCCTGGAATAAAACATAATTTGAATTATTTAATTCAGTAATTTGTAGAATCGGAGTGTAAAATGTTGCATAGATAAAAAATGGCATTAAGGAGAAGCACAATTTAGACTGGAATGGTAAAGTCCTGTTGGCAGGGTAAATAAATCTTCCATGTCTACACTGCTCTAAATTCTTATTGGTCACTTGTTCGTGGCTCAGTACTGTGGAGAGTCAGGGCCAAGCAGATTAGAGGTCCATTAGAGCTACGCAAATAATTAATTTTTTGATTGGCTGAACCAAAAAATTTTTTAAAACCCAAATGTTTTGGATAAAACCAAAACGAATTTTTTATTCAATTTTTTGGCAAATCGTTTGGTTTTGGTACGGATCAAATGTTTTGTTCAACCTGGAACAAAATGGATGGCTTCGTCTTCACATTTTAATTTTTAAAAAAAAAAAAAAAAACTGAAGTAAAATCTGAAAGCATAAAGTCATTGCAAATGGAAAAATCAAAACATTTCATTTCAAAAACAGCAAAACAAAACATTTCTATATTCTCAGAATTTGCATGGGCAGTGGTTGATGGAAATAATCTAATTAATTTGACACACATTTGTGAAACGTTTCGGTCACCTAGAATCTGCATTTTTGGGCCAAAAAAAATTCCACCCAGCTCTAGAGGTAACTGCTCCAAATGGCTTCCAGTCTAGAGGCACCAGAGAAGACAAACAGTACAAACAAGAATGGATGGGATGCATGTAGAGTGGACACCACCAACAGGGGCTCTCTTCTCCTGTATTTCTTGGAAGTGGAAATGGAAGGAGTTTGGTTTATGAGAGAGGAGTGGATATTCCAGGCACCTGGGCAGCGTAGAAAAAGGCACGGAGATGGGCCTGGCTGAAAAAAAGGCAAAGGTGGTGGTCGGAGGCACCAAATGCAGCGCAGGTAAGTCACAGGAAGCAGGAAGGGGGCCGGGAGAACATGCAGATAAAGGCAGGGCCAAAATTATTGAGAATTTTGAAGGCATGGAGCAGCGGGAACCAATACCAAGATGAAACTATAGGGGCATGTGCAGAGCAGTGGGAAAACCTGAACGGATACCTCCATAGAATGTAAGGGCCCAAATTTTCAACAGCAGCCTCAAGTTTTTAGTGACCAGCAAACGGTGCACCTTCAGTTTTTAAAGGTTTGCATTAATAGGAAAGTACTCGTCAAAGACATTCTTCTTCGTGAACAGTGCAATGGACGTTCTCAACTTCCAAATAATAACAAAGCAAACATAAAATAATTTCGACCTTGGTTTACCCCAAAAGGTGGGGAAAATGCCTTCTAACGTACTCTGTCTCCAACATACAAGATACTTCAAAAATGAAGACTATGCTTTAACTACCCAGTAAGAGGTTCTGTGGCAGCACAATTGCATGAGTAGTGACAGGGAAACAAACAAATGGAATCCAGTTGCTAGATCTCTTTCGAAGAGCACATTTTGTTCCGCCCCACGTCTCCTCAGCAGCTCCATTGTCACAGCTCCATGGAGCTAGGCTGCCCCAAACCTAGATGATACAGGCCATTTATTCATATTTTACACCAACTAAACCAGCTCAAATATTCAAAACCTGGACATGGGGCAGCCACACATTTATCTGCCTGTTGGCCCCATCCATGTACCCCCACAGTAGTACAGTGTGTGTCTTTGTCCCCCTCGCATGGTTGGTCCACATAAAAGGAGAAGAGCCTACTTCAGCGATCTACTAATAGAATTACTCATTTAGTTTAATCAATAGAGACTGAAGCTTTCAGCATTAGTGGTCTCCAGTTCATACTCTGCCAATGACACAAGTGAGGTTACAGACGTATCTTCCCACTCACACTTCATTGCTGCTTTTAAAAATGGCATTAATGTGGAGCTCCTGCCTAGAGGCTGAGATTTTTCCAAAGACCCAAGAGAGTTAAGTGTCCAAATCAGATGGGAGTTTAGTGCCTAACTCCCTTGGACTCCTTTTAAAATCTGTCATGTTGAATGACTGCCATTGTTGTTCTACACGGGGAAGGAGGGACATTTCATGGTCACTGGAGAATCACAGCATGAGCCACTTCAGTTTGTTTCATGAATGTTCTAACTAATAATGCCTGTAAAAGGAGCAACATCCCTTTTTTCTCCCCTGCATGGGGCTTGCAAATACATCACTCCCTTCAATTCTGTCTCTTACCGAGGGGAGATTCATTGTTACAGGAGAGGCACAGTTCCCAGCAACTATGGCTTCTTTTGTTTTGTCTTGTTTTATTCTCTTTGTTAAAAAATGAGATCAAAACTAGGCTATGTCATTAAAACACACTCTTAAATATAACCGTCGTGCTTCTTCAAGTGTCCTGCAATCATGACTGTGTCACTGAACCTCAAAGGGCCAAAATCTGAATTGAAGAATTATAGAGTGTTGAGGGAGCTCTCAGCAGCACAGAGAATTCTTTTGGGCAAAAGTGGGTGTGAACTTGGAACTCATAAGTATCTCCTGGCTCACACATTATGCTGACAGCTCTGCAGGAACCACCCCAAAATAGAACGAACTACCTGCCTATGCATTTTGATAGCGGTTAAGCAGTTTTAGGGGTCACACCTCCCCTCGTGCACAGGCATAAATCTGACTTGAAGCTTGTGACAAGAATCTGATGACTCTCTAAGTGTATATTGTCACTGCAATTTTTTGAGGGCAACCTCATTCTCACCATTAAATGCCAGAATTTAACCCTAAATCAACGTCATCACTAGAGAGGTGCAAATCTATAGGGCTGCTTCATCATCATTAGAAAGGTGCAACTCTCAAGGGGTTTTGCTTTAAAGCAGTTCAAATAAACATTTTCTATAGATTTAACCCACGTGGGCTCTCAGATCCAGAGCTTACCTTTAAGTTTTGGTTTCAAACAGATCCAAAAATCTCAAAGTGAGACTCACCAAGTTTTCCATTGATACCACGTGAAACCCACTAATTCCATATGACTTGGATACAACACTGTGAACTGGCCCTAGGTTTGCTCAAATCTGGCCCCAGATTAGCACAAAAGCTTTGTAAAATCTTTAGGGTATGTCTACACAGCAATGTAAGCCCAGGGTTCGAACTCAGGCTCAAGCCTAATCCCCACTTCTATCTACACACAAATCGCACTAACCCAGGGCTTGAACCCAAGATCTCACAATCTCATGGGGGTGGAGGGTCCAAGCCTGAGTCAAGCTGGGACCCAGGGTTCAAGTCCTATTGCAGTGTAGACACAGATCCACTGGACTCATACTCTGCAAGTCTTCCAGAATTATTCCACAATCCCACAGGCTGACTTTCTTTGTCCTCTGGACAGTCAAATTTGGTGGACAGTCAAGTTTTCCCATAAACAAAGGGCTACAGTGGCCACATTTTGGGAAGGTACTAGGAAGTCTAGAATATGGATGGTTGGACTCAGGTCCTCATAATGCAGTGTAGATGGTGGAGCCTCGGGCTGGGACCCACGGTTCAACAATTCCTAACCTGAGGTTACAAATGAGAGTAGATGCTTAAGCCCTAGGTTAACAAACCCAGGGTCTGCTAACTCGAGTTCTACTAACTCGGGCTTATATTGCGGTATAGACATTACCTTAGTGAACTTTTCAAGGGATGTGATCTGACTCTGGAGCTTCTACTGAAACCCCAAACCATGCCAGTTTCATGTAGTCACAGATCTACTAGCCAGATATAAGCATGGCAATAATCATTGCACATCACAATGACAAACTCTGTAAGCTTCTTTTTGTGCACAGTACAGTGTGTATAGACATTAATGGCAGAGTCATACCAACAATTACATACCCTCTACAAATGAGACTTTGACACACTGACTCAACAGGAGCATAGAAATTAGAAAATGTGGTTTTCCCCCCAACATAGTAACAGCTGTTTGCCATTAAACATCTTTTTGGTTTGCATGCAAGTAGCTAAGAGCCTCCTTCCTGTTCTGCATCCAGCACAGAGGTGGGAATGTAACCCCTAAAGAGGCTGCCATGCCCTTCATCTTGAAGAAGGGTTAATATTATTTTAAGTTAAATTAATCAATTGGCATATGGTGTCCGGGCTCAACCTGCTACTGCATTCTACCTATTTTGAGGATTTCCAAATTCACATCCTGACTCATATAATTAAAAAAATAGTATATTAGGAACTGCATCTGCACATGGTTCAGGCAGAAACTTCCTTAAAGAGACACAGCTACTAAACGACACCGTTCATTTCTGTGCCCTCTAGAAAAGTACCCATTGGTGTCAGTGAACATGGACCCCATTCACGTGACAGGGGTATTAAACTTGTGACCTTACCCCAGGTCCAGTGACTGAGGTGAGGAAACAAAGGTCAGTGACTTACTAGAATTCCTGAGTCAAACTCTCCCCTCACTCCATCAGTAGCTGTTAAAAATATGCTTGCCTGCGCGTCTCCTGGGTCCCACCCCAAAAAATGTTACCTCCTTGCTTTACTGCTATTAGCTATGCAGCTAACGAGCCAATTTGGGTAGCACATACTTATTTTGCATATGTAAATGAATGCACAAATTAGGCGGGCAACGACACAAGCCGTTTTGAAAACCAGCCCCTTCAAATATAGCATCCCTGAGCCAGAGTATTTTATGGTCTTTATCCTCACCTTGGGGTACAGGACTGGGTTAAATTTCAGTCCGGAGGCATCGTCACAGAAAGCCTACCACAAAGAAAAACAAAATCAGCATGAGACAGCGTGAGACAGGAGGACAGTGTTTATAAAAGCACCTGGCTTCTTTTTACCTCTCAGTGGGGGCAGAATAAATACAATGCCCTGCAAGAACTCGATTCCTCCAGCATCTAGGCAGACCTCACCCCCAGCATTCCACTCTCCTTATGTATGTGGAATTGCCACTGAGGGAAAATATACTCAAAGTCAAGGCTGCTAACTTAATAGAATGAGCCAAATTCGGCTCTAAATTGCATGCATTGTCTTCGCAGCTCCATCTCTAATTCTCATCCAATCAGTGATGGCATGGTCGTCACAGAATTTTACAGGTGAAGACCATTCATAGGAGTTGATTTCTCACATTAAAGGGTTTGCACAAAACAGATCTAAGTGAATAATGATTCACTGACATTTAAGTGGCACATAGATAGCCTTTTGCTCCAAACCATCTTTACAGCTCTCTTCTCATTTCACAAAGGTGCATGCAGGCAGACATTTGTTCATGGAAATGATCATGGGCCAGTGGCAAAGCAAAATTTGTTATTTGCAGTTGTTTGTATAGATTAAGTCAACCAATCAGGAAACAGGAAAAAATGCCACATGAGAAAGGCAACCAATCACACATCTCAAATATTAAACTCATGAAGATTGATTGCTGGCAGCAAGCAGTTTGCAAGCCTGAAATTTGTTCACACAAAGCATACAAACAAGTTGGTAAAAATCACAGTCTGTTCTCAGATAATGTGTGAACAGAATAAAGGGCAAAATTTGCCAAATTTGCTTAGCAAAGTTTTTCCCTTGCTGAAGTAGGAGTCAAAATAAAGCTGCATTATCACAACACTTGGCTCCCTGCAGAGAAGGATAAGGATACCATAGTGCAGGCAAACTAGAACAGCATTTTGTTTACGATTGAGAGAGCGAGAACATGTGTATTTGCTGCCCCTTGTTCTGTCAGGCCAACACACAAAATAATAGCAGAAACCTTCATTTTCTTTATGGCTTTGCAGACCATTTACATCCCTCTCTCTCTCTTAATTCCTTCTCTCCTCTCTGGCAGCAGCAGATCATGGCTGTGCTCACATGTAACATATAGTAGTAAGAATAACCACCACCACCATCCACTCCAATACCACTATTCCACCAAAAGCTTCTAAGATCTTTACAATCCTTAACATTACTATGACTCACCGCTCCTGAGAGGTACGCATTATATTATCCCCATTTTACAGATGTGGAAATTGAGACAAAAAGCAGGTAAGTGACTTGCCCAAAGTCACGCAGCAAATAAGCAACAGAAGCAGGAACAGACCCCTAAAATCTGGATACTATTCTCTATGTTGACTGTCTGAGAACTCCACCTCCTGCACCCAAGACAAATGTTATAGCAGCACCGTATTTGCATTTGCAAAGCTTTCCCTGGTGTACCTAGAGCATCCATGTCTCGTAAACCAGTTCTCTCCAGGCAATGTAGACAGTTTACCTTTGCAATCTGTGGGATACTAGGAAACTTGCTAAGTCCTGCCAGGGGGATTCTTTCATGTAATGTTTTCAGTTTGGACCTGAGAAAGGAAAAGAGAAGAACAGAGAGCATGAAATAAGTTATGATAATAGATATGCCTCCAGAGCTTCCATGCATACTAATTGTGACTGGTAATGTTCAGTGAAACCACAGCAGGAATCTCTTCCAGATGTTTGGAAATGATACCCTGCTGCATTTCCACGGTATGGCTAGTAACGATTGCCTTAATTTCTTTTATTGCCTCTGCAGCTCTGTTGTGTTAAAATATTCATATTTTGGTGAGGGACGAAGAAGATAATTCAGACACTGGGTCTCATCAGTTTACAGAACAGATGGTGCTAAATATGATTGATATTATCCAATATCTTCACAGAGATTTTTATGTTCAGTTTCACTGGGCTTGGCTATAGATCAAAGTCTAATGTTCATTCCCAGAGCAATCTCAAGATATGGTATTCCAAATCCAGAGAAAGTAAAATAATACCCCAACCCCTTTCATATACCCATGTGTGACATGTTAAATCTATGAATAGCAAGTTCATCTATATCCATTAGGATGAAAAAACAGATAAAGGATATTTAAATAGTGATTTTTTTTGTTTAACTTTGGGGGGAGAAGGGAGGGAGTTTCATACCTGAGTATAATCCGTAAATATTCAGTACCATCTGCCTCTTCACACTTAATAGAAAGGATCAGATTTCCTAGGCTGCTGGCTGTACAATAAAAATTTAAATGATCCTAAAAATAGAAGAGATATGTTAATGTGGTGTGATAAGGCAGCCTTATCTACTGGCAACAACCTACATCCCCACTACCTAGAATGCTTCTTAGACACTGGCTCCCGTGACAAGAGAAAATTGAGGATGATTCATTACTGTTTTAAGAAATTCTCCAACTCCTCACTCACAAATGCTCCATGTCTCCATCCTTTGGGAACCTGAGGGGGCTTATTTATTTTTCAGCCTGTAGACTTTATTACTCTGCCTTTCGTTTGTTCACAGGGACAAAGCGGACTACAATATTTTGATTGGCAAAGGTAATGACAATAGCATAGAATTATAGAAATACAGGGTTGGAAGGGACCTCAAGAGATCATCTAATCCATCCGCGAGCTGAGGCAGGACCAGTATACCTAGGCCATCCCAGACAGGTGTTTGTCTATTCTGTTCTTCAAAACCTCCAGTGATGGGGATTCCACAACCTCCCTTGAAGCCTATTCCAGTACTTAATTATCCTTATAGTTAGAAGGCTCCTAATGTCTAATCTAAATCTCCCTGGTTGCAGATTAAGTCAATTACTTCTTGTCCTACCTTCAGCATGCCTGAGAACTCAGACTCTTAGCCAATTAATGGAAGGGTCAGAGGTGAACCAAATAATAATAATTTATCTCACGTTTGAGCTTGTGAATGTCTGAATACATGGGTCAGATCCAGCCCAACAAAAAAATTTGGGGAAGCTTAGATCTCAGTCCAAATGCTTGTGACTTAGACCCATCACTAATTTTTTTAACTCAATATAATGAAGAGATGCTTGATGACAATACTGTAAAAAGCAACTGTATGAATATTAGGGGGCAGTAATAAGGCTCGCTAATGCCTAAATAGTATCCGGGGTACCGGATAGTACACTGGATTTCCAACCCTTCAGTATCCCTATTCAAAACCACTCCTCAAATCTCTCTGTTTTCACATTGTGCACAAGAAGGGAGTTACTAGATTAAACTGGGGAAGCGGTCTGTAATAACTTAAGGGAAGCCACATGTCGATTTGGTTGGGAAAGGGGTTCTCTCCCATGGAAAAATTTGAGATTTTGAAAAAAATTAATAATCCCAAATTGGGACAAAAAGCCAAGATTTTGAATTTTGTTTACAAAATGAAATTCTGAAAAAAATTGTCACGTGGAGTGACTCAAACAATTCCATTTGAAATGATTTGTTCGGATTTTACCATTTTTTAACATATAGGCATTTCAAACAAAAAGGCATTTCAAAACCAAAAAATCCAAACTTTCTGTTCCGAAAACACTGAAACAAGACTTCTGATATTTTCAAAATAGGTTTTCCCAATTCTTTTTTCAAACCAAATTCTGTTGAAATCTATATAATTGAGCAAAAAGTTTTGGTGGAGTGGAATCGGCTTTTTCCAATGGAAAACGGTTTCTGAGTTTAGTGACGGGGTCTCACACTTTAGCACACTGATCCAGGCTGGGTGACTGAGACCCTTCCCAGCACTTGTGCAAATAGCACCTCTCTTGAAATGACGGAATTCAAACTCACAACCCCGGTCCTTTGTTTGGGGGGGAGAAGGGGACACACAATTCCAAATTAACCCACTCCTCTGGGCTTCCCACGGTCCATCCTGTCTTCTCTCTGCCTGACTCTGCTGGATAAACTTTTCAGAACAGGGGTTATCTTCATTTCCATATCTCATACAGCAATGAGTGCACTGTCAGCTCTTAACAGGGAAATCAGCCCAATGGCAAAATGACAGAGATAGCCAAACAAAAGTGCCAGGAGAAGAAGTCTAGCAGTGAGACTGCCAGAGCTCTGCAGCCATGTTGTCAGGGGAAGTGCCCTTTCATGTCCTCACCCAAACGGCTATATCTAGATAAACACTAGTTACTAGAGATGGCTGAAAAATGAAAGGAGGTTTTCCCCCAAAAATTGTGCAGGGGGTTCACTATAATTTAAAATGTTGATGAAAATAAATCAACGTTTTTCGACTGGCCAACTAATTATCCTCCTTGAAAAAAAATGTGCTGGTTATACACATAACACTGATGCCTCCGGGCAGCATCAAGGATCACATCTAGGATCTCTGGATCTTAATGTGTGAGTCTCTAGTCTATTGCGTGAGCTAAAAGGCCTTCTTCTCTTAGCTAACGCTATAGCAGGCTCGTCAATCTCTAATTTGCCTAGCCACCATTAGAGGGGGACACAGTGCCACACTGAAGAGAGAGCTTACAACAGACTGAGAAATGCAGATGCATATTGAACACTGACCTTCCCTAGAAAATGTTTTCTGTATGCCCTGGCTTCACCTTTGCACTCTAATTTATACCCATGCGTGCTAGGGCTAAGGTTTTCCTCTTCCTCTTCAGAGATGCTGCTATCCGATGAGGTAGGCGTGCTGAGATTTTCCGGATCTTCAATCCAGTACCCTCCAAACTGGGGCAGAATGATCAAGGGATAAGGGCTTCCTTTCTCTAAAATCTGTAAAGAATTCCGATACGGTGCCGTGAGGATACAGTACAGTGCAACAGGGACTGGGTTAGCTGGGGCAAAGCACGCTGAAGTCAGTGGGAGAGTTTCCCATTGGCTTCAATAAGCTTTGGATCAAGCTTTTAGTCTCTCCCATCACCATTAAGGAGAAACAGAGGAGTCAAGAGCTCAGTATTGCCAACCCCAAACATCCCAAAATCATGAGTCAGGCCCCCAAATTGATGAGATTGGCTTAAAAATAATCTTTTGGTTTTTTTAAATAATACATTTGGGGTGCTTTTCACTGGCCTTCTGAGCCTTTAAAGGTGCACTTGAGTCACATTTTCAAGATTTTCTGTGCAACTAAAAGGGCTAGAAAACAACATACTCTCCTTTTCCTTTAAAATCGCAGTTTTCATTTAATCAAGTGTCTCCACGATTTGAGGCTTTAAGAAACACACCAAACATCACGAGATTCATCTCATTGTCTCTCGATATTGTTATTTTCATGCTGACCGCAAAAGCTGGGAAACAATCGTTTGTGTTCCAGCCACTTGCCGATAAGTTCATTAGCAACTAACCAACACAGGTAGGGCCTTTATTCACCGCTTGCTCACTCTTAACTCAGGAAGAACTCTCATTGACTTTACTGTGAGTTTTCCTGAGTAACAACAGACCAAGGGTGCATCTACCTCTGCAGTAGAAGTTGGACTCATTCTCAGCTGTCATGGGCCCTTAATGCTTATCACACCATCTCATTGCTTAAAAGATGGAAGAGCAGGGTGGCCCAAGGTGTGCTAGCCACTAGGCAGGTAAAAATCAAATAGTCAGTCACATGTTTGTCAAATCAGCATGATCAATACTTCCTAGTCTTGCAGGAATCAATAATCGACAAGCCTGACATTGTACTTCTCTCACTGCCGCTGATCAATAGCAGTACCACCATAAGGTCTGGGAGAGTAGCCAGATTGCAAGTGAAATGTTCTAGCGTAAAAGCACGAAGTTAACAGCATTACCTTTGTTTCAGGTTATTTTGGGGGTGGAGGAAAGCATAAAACACTCATCACCAATAGTGGTTCTCCAACCGGAGCATAAGAACATAAGAACATAAGAAAGGCCGTACCGGGTCAGACCAAAGGTCCATCTAGCCCAGTATCTGTCTACCGACAGTGGCCAATGCCAGGTGCCCCTGAGGGAGTGAACCTAACAGGCAATGATCAAGTGATCTCTCTCCTGCCATCCATCTCCATCCTCTGACGAACAGAGGCTAGGGACACCATTCTTACCCATCCTGGCTAATAGCCATTTATGGACTTAGCCACCATGAATTTATCCAGTCCCCTTTTAAACATTGTTATAGTCCTAGCCTTCACAACCTCCTCAGGTAAGGAGTTCCACAAGTTGACTGTGCGCTGCGTGAAGAAGAACTTCCTTTTATTTGTTTTAAACCTGCTGCCTATTAATTTCATTTGGTGACCCCTAGTTCTTGTATTATGGGAATAAGTAAATAATTTTTCCTTATCCACTTTCTCAACATCACTCATGATTTTATATACCTCTATCATGTCCCCCCTTAGTCTCCTCTTTTCCAAACTGAAGAGTCCTAGCCTCTTTAATCTTTCCTCATATGGGACCCTCTCTAAACCCCTAATCATTTTAGTTGCTCTTTTCTGAACCTTTTCTAGTGCTAGAATATCTTTTTTGAGGTGAGGAGACCACATCTGTACACAGTATTCGAGATGTGGGCGTACCATGGATTTATATAAGGGCAATAATATATTCTCAGTCTTATTCTCTATCCCCTTTTTAATGATTCCTAACATCCTGTTTGCTTTTTTGACCGCCTCTGCACACTGCGTGGATATCTTCAGAGAACTATCCACGATAACTCCAAGATCTTTTTCCTGACTCGTTGTAGCTACATTAGCCCCCATCATGTTGTATGTATAGTTGGGGTTATTTTTTCCAATGTGCATTACTTTACATTTATCCACATTAAATTTCATTTGCCATTTTGTTGCCCAATCACTTAGTTTTGTGAGATATTTTTGAAGTTCTTCACAATCTGCTTTGGTCTTAACTATCTTGAGTAGTTTAGTGTCATCTGCAAACTTTGCCACCTCACTGTTTACCCCTTTCTCCAGATCATTTATGAATAAATTGAATAGGATTGGTCCTAGGACTGACCCTTGGGGAACACCACTAGTTACCCCTCTCCATTCTGAGAATTTACCATTAATTCCTACCCTTTGTTCCCTGTCCTTTAACCAGTTCTCAATCCATGAAAGGACCTTTCCTTTTATCCCATGACAGCTTAATTTATGTAAGAGCCTTTGGTGAGGGACCTTGTCAAAGGCTTTCTGGAAATCTAAGTACACTATGTCCACCGGATCCCCCTTGTCCACATGTTTGTTGACCCCTTCAAAGAACTCTAATAGATTAGTAAGACACGATTTCCCTTTACAGAAACCATGTTGACTATTGCTCAAGAGTTTATGTTTTTCTATGTGTCTGACAATTTTATTCTTTACTATTGTTTCAACTAATTTGCCCGGTACCGACGTTAGACTTACCGGTCTGTAATTGCCAGGATCACCCCTAGAGCCCTTTTTAAATATTGGCGTTACATTAGCTAACTTCCAGTCATTGGGTACCGAAGCCGATTTAAAGGACAGGTTACAAACCTTGGTTAATAGTTCCGCAACTTCACATTTGAGTTCTTTCAGAACTCTTGGGTGAATGCCATCTGGTCCCGGTGACTTGTTAATGTTGAGTTTATCAATTAATTCCAAAACCTCCTCTAGTGACACTTCAATCTGTGACAGTTCCTCAGATTTGTCACCTACAAAAGCCAGCTCAGGTCTGGGAATCTCCCTAACATCCTCAGCCGTGAAGACTGAAGCAAAGAATCCATTTAGTTTCTCCGCAATGACTTTATCATCTTTAAGCGCTCCTTTTGTATTTTCATCGTCAAGGGGCCCCATTGGAGTTTATGGCTAGCCGTTCTTCAAACTCCTCTTTGGCTTTTCTTATTACACTCTTGCACTTAAGTTGGCAGTGTTTGTGCTCCTTTCTATTTGCCTCACTGGGATTTGACTTCCACTTTTTAAAGGAAGTCTTTTTATCTCTCACTGCTTCTTTTACATGGTTGTTAAGCCACGGTGGCTCTTTTTTAGTTCTTTTACTGTTTTTCTTAATTTGGGGTATACATTGAAGTTGGGCCTCTATTATGGTGTCTTTAAAAAGGGCCCACGCAACTTGCAGGGATTTCACTTTAGTCACTGTACCTTTTAACTTTTGTCTAACTAACCCCCTCATTTTTGTATAGTTCCCCCTTTTGAAATTAAAGGCCACAGTGTTGGGCAGTTGAGATGTTCTTCCCACCACAGGGATGTTGAATGCTATTGTATTGTGGTCACTATTTCCAAGCGGTCCTGCTACAGTTACCTCTTGGACCAGCTCCTGCGCTCCACTCAGGATTAAATCTAGAGTCGCCTCTCCCCTTGTGGGTTCCCGTACCAGCTGCTCCATGAAGCAGTCATTTAAAGTATCGAGAAATTTTATCTCTGCATTTCGTCCTGAAGTGAAATGTTCCCAGTCAATATGGGGATAATTGAAATTCCCCACTATTATTGGGTTCTTAATTTTGATAGCCTCTCTAATTTCCCTTAGCATTTCATCATCACTATTACTGTCCTGGTCAGGTGGTCGATAATAGATCCCTACTGTTATATTTTTACTAGAGCATGAAATTTCTATCCAGAGAGACTCTATGGAACCTGTGGATTCGCTTAAGATTTTTACTTCATTTGAATCTACACTTTCTTTAACATATAGTGCTACTCCTCCCCCTGCACGGCCTGTTCTGTCCTTCCGATATATTTTGTACCCTGGAATGATTGTGTCCCATTGATTGGTCTCAGTCCACCAGGTTTCTGTGATGCCTATTATATCTATATCCTCCTTTATCACAAGGCACTCTAGTTCACCCATCTTATTATTTAGACTTCTGGCATTTGTGTACAAGCACTTTAAAAACTTGTCCCTGTTTATTAGCCTGCCTTTTTCAGGATCACGCCTTTAAAGTCAGTTATACTGTCTTCAGTGGTGGTGCAGGATCAGGCCCTAAATGAATCCCTTCATAATGACTTATGTTTATATAATGCCTTTCACTCAGGCTGATCCCAAAGTACTTTGCTAACAGATCAGGCAAACTATTTTCTGAAATGCAGTCCCCATCTGGTGTGGAATGAGGTAGGTAAAAAATTCAGAGACGAACAGCGCAGGAACAATGACTTACGTTTATGGACTGTCTTTCAGCCCAAAGGATCCAAAAGTGTGTTACAGACTGAATATCAGCATATAGAATCATTTCATACACCACAGAACTGCAGCCACCTCTGGGTCGCGATGTAGCAGCCGTTTAGCAGCGTGCAGCAACGGAGTGCAACAGTTCAAGACAGACAAGGCTCAGGTGTGAGCTGCCTTTGTGTTCATGCAGGGGAGCAAAGGGGTGTAAGGCCTCCTTGTTCTCTGGTGCAAACAAACTCACATCACGGCTACTCCCCATCTTGTGATGATGGGCAGGCAGTGGGCTCCCCTTTGCTTCTCCCCCCCCAATATGTCGGCTAGCACAGCTGAGCCAGTGTGGAAGAGGGAGCAATCTGCACCAGTCATCTGCAGTACTCCCCCAACCCCCAGGAAACGGGGAAAGAAGACACTCGATAGACCTCTCCTAGTCCCTAGTCTGTTCCTAAAGGAGCCCAGGTACACGTTGCCCATTACTCAGGTCTGGTGATAACTCCGTGATCTGACAAATATCACATCGACCTGGAACTGCTGGAGGAATTGAGGTACATGAAATACAATTCCCCACAATGCAACTGAGCCAGGACAGGACACCGTGCTTGTTATTTATTCTCCGCGTTTATGAAAATGTGTTGTGGCCTCTAGACTCATGTACAAAACCAATTATAAAACCACAGAGCTCAGCCCTAGAGACAACCACCATTATTCTAGAGAACAAATGGCATTTTAATAAGCAGCGTGGCCAGGATCTTGGTTTCACAGCGCATCCATAAGACAGGAAAGAATCCCTACAAACAACTTTCATTAACATTTTGAAAAAGGCAGCCATCCAAACATGCTTTAAAGCACCTACCTCATCAATGCTGGGGTATGGGATGTAATCTTCCTGCAAAAGATCAAAACACCACCGAAATGATTGCTTGTTCTCCATCTGGCATTTATTACATCCTTACCCGTTTCCATTTAATACAAACATTTTTAACCTGCCCTCTTGTACAGAGAGTAAAAGTATGGTTTAATGTTCCCCGTGCTGTGCGCTTTGTAAACGCAAATCTATCCTCACAACACCTTTGTGTGCAGGGCTGGTGCAAGGATGTTTCACGCCCTAGGCGAAACTTCCACCTTGCGCCCCCGCCCCGCAGCAGCTCCACCCCTCCACCCTAAGGCGCCCCCCTTGTGGCAGCTCCCCACCCCCCACTCTCCGCCCTGAGGTACCCCCCCGGCCCCAGCTCACCCCTGCCTCGCCTCCTCCCCGAGCACGCCGTCACTGCTTCACTTCTCCCGCCTCCCAGGCTTGCGGCACCAATCAGCTTAGGCGCTGCAAGCCTGGGAGGCTGGAGAAGTGAAGCAGCCACGGCGTGCTCGGGGAGGAGGCAGGACAGGGGTAAGCTGGGGCGGGGAGTTCCCCTGCGTGCCTCCCCGCCATTACTTGCTGCAGGCGGCCCTCCCCACGCACCTCTGCCCCAGCTCCCTCCGCCTAAATGCCAGCGGCGACTGGGGTGGCCGAAGATCCGGCCGCCGTGGTCGCTGCCGAAGAAAATGGCACCCCCAAAATCCTATCACCCTAGACGACCGCCCAGGTCGCCTAAATGCTTGCACCAGCCCTGCTTGTGTGATAGGAAATTGACAGATGGGGAAACTAAGCCATGGAGCATTCTTACCCCTGGTCAAACAGAAAGGGTCAGCGGATACGATCTGTCTGTAAATGGCCAGTTAAGAATTCACCTTGTGGAGGGAAAATCACTAGTGTAAACCCAGTCCAATGGTTAGGACTCAGGAGACCCCAGCTCAATTTCCTGCTCTGCCACAGACCTCCAGTGTGACATTGGGCAAGTCACTTTGTGTCTTTGTGGTTCAGTTCCCCATATCGAATACGAAGGTATTTCCTCCCTTACAGCAGTTTACCACAGGGACTGAACTACTGAATTGGGCTTAAAACCAGTCCTGCATTAATTGAAAGACAGGGTAGGTGACTTTTCCATTCCTCCTGTGATTCTCTGTTTCAAAATGCCCCAGTGCATAAGGACATAATGGAACCATTTTCCCATTCAGTTACCAACATAAGCTTCTCAACAACGCAATTAAAAGACAAACCATTTTAAACAGCTGACTGCAGAAAGACAAATAGGTCTGAGACCTAAAGCTGGATTAGGGACCTACATGCACATCTATTTAATCTTTGCAATCCAGTTAATCCCATGTCTTTAGATAACATTGAAATCCTTTAGTTTTTTTAGTCAGGGCTTGTCTACACTACCAAGTTTTGTTGACAAAACTTATGTCGACACCCAAAAGTCAACAAACCAAAAATCGCCAAAGGGTGTTCACACTTGCTCCCTCTGTCGACAGATCATGTCCACATTGTATCCCACAGTGCAGTGTTGTGGGAAGGAAGAGATTGCTGGGCATCTTGGGATTCTCTCCGAGTTCTCCCACAGCCCCCTCAGCAAGCAGCATCATGAGTGGCTCTGTGAGCTCTCCATGCTGAGGAATGACAAAACAGCACAGCAGACTCTCCTCCTCCCCCTGCAGCAGCGGTCTGCCAGCCGCTGTGTCCCTAGTGCTGGGCAGAACAGGAGCATTCCAAAGATTTGCTCTTTGTTTGTTCCCCAAAGGGAGCAGCACACAGATACTTCCTGGAGCTTTGAAAGGGGAGAGGCGCATGCCTGCAGAGCAGCCGAGATCAAAACACTGAGCACAGCAATCAAGGCAGGCATTGTGGGATACTGGCGGAAGCCAGCTCTGTGGACAAAACAATCAGCAGTGTCTACACTGGCTCTTTGTCAACAATAAAGGGGGGGGGACAAAAGTCTCTCGTAGGGTGGAAGTTTTTTGTCGCCAAAACTGGGTGTTTTTCGCGACAAGAGTCCCATTGTGGGGTGTACGCTCTTGCTGTTTTGTCGCCAAAAGGCAGTTCTTGGTAAGCAAACTTGGTAGTGTAGACAAGGCCTCAGTGTCTTTACCAACATTCCCTGAACTCCCTAGTTCTAGAGACAGAAAATTATTTTGAGAGTTCTGCACAATGAGCAACATCCATCCCAAAACCAACCTTATTTTTCTGGCTTCCAGTTCTCTGGTCTTCAGGTTTTGGTGCCTGTTTTAAATGAATAATAATCATCGTAAGTTCAATAATTAAGATGTTTGCTATGGCATGGAAGAAAAAAAATGATATTGCATTGCAGTGGAATCTCTGTTAAATGACCACTCTGAGGGCTGTCTACACTTGGAGTGCTACAGCAGTATTCCATCCTGGCGGTGTACGTAATCCATCCCATCAGCACAGGTAATCCACCTCTCTGAGAGGCAGTAACTAAGTCGACAAGAATTCTTCCATTGACCTAATGCTGTCTACACTGAGGGTTAGGTCAGCTTAACTACATCACCCAGGAGTGTGGATTTTACACACCCTTAGGTAATGTTGCTATATCAACCTAATTCTAGTGTAGATCAGTCCTCACTGACCAACAAGGTTATCCTAGGCCCCCCACCATGGTTTTTTAACTTGACCTGCTAACACCTGTGAAAACTATAAACTGCCTTGTCCACACAGGGATTTTACCATGTTAGTTTCCACGTGCTGGCTAACAACTTGTAACAACTAGAGCAGAGTGAAATTTTTTGCCAGAAAATGTAGATTCAGCTACACCAGAATGTTTTATGAATTCAGGTCAGTTTTGCCACACCGTTTTGGGCAAAGAACATCTAAAATAAATTGTGGGAGAAAAAATCAAAACATTTTGCTCCAACATTTTGTAAACAAAATGGTTTTTTAAAAAAAATAAAATGAAAGGAAATTTTGAAACAAAAAGTCATTTTAAACTGAAAAATTGAAACAATCCAAAAGTGTTAAAAGTGCTTGAAATCGCACTGAAACTTTTCATTTTGAGTAAAAAAAAAAGTTTCATTTGACCAAACACGATTATTTTGTTACTTTTCAATTCACCACATTTAAACCAAAAAAAAAAAAATAAAAAAATTTAGTTTTGGTTCAAACCAAAACTTTTTCCTCCCCCCATTGTTTTTTTTTGGGTTAGAATTGCCAGCGATCCCTCTAATCCATTATTTGCACAGCTCTACCAAACACATACCTTCTAAGGCCATGGATCCACACTACGAGAGAAGGGCGTGGTTCCCCTGCTCCTGTACATATCCTCAAGCTAGCGTGAGTATAAATAGCGGTGTAGCCACGGTAGTACAGGTAGTGACAGCGGAGGCATGGGTAAGCCATGCTGAGTACAAACCCACCTGACACCAGTGGTATGTACACGGCTCAGCTGTGCTGCTGCTGCCAATACTCGTGCCACCATGGCTTCACTGCTCTTTACGTTCTCCCTAACTCGGTGAGAGCTAGCAGGAGTGTGTGTACACAAGCCGGGGAATCACACCCTTAGCTTGTAGTGTAGCCATAGCCTACAAGGTACATTAGGAAAATGTCATGCCATGTGCAGGAAAATGGATCAAGCCACTTTGTTTACTTTGCATTACACAGCCAACCGTAGATTGCTGCTGTTACATGCCACCTAAATACCAGGACCTAAATACCAAGGCACTGAGCATTTTCAGGGAAATACTGCAAAACACATTGCAAAGTGCTATGGCCCCGATTCATCCAGGCACTTTAAATTTGACATCAGGGAGACTACCCATATGCTTGAAGCCACGTACCTGTTTTAAAGGACCTCGGTTTTACTGAATCAGGGCCGTGTTGCCTAACAGTGTCCCAGCACAACATATGCCTTGTGTTGTCTGACTGCTCAAACTGTGAGGCGACAGGCATATTGATTCTAAATCTTACGCACCTGAAAACAATTGGCGTACATTTCAGGCTGCATGTGTCGGTATTTGCTGAAACCCTAGAAAGACTAAGAGCTGGGGAGGTGCTTTCAAAGAATTTTTCAGCAACAACATGGGTTGATCGCAAAGGGACTAAGATCTACTGCTGTTCACCAGGACCCTTCTGGGAAGTTATACATTTTCATCTGATTTTTTTATATTCAGATTTAGTACCAAAGCATCCTCTCTGACCAGTTTAGACTGGGACAATATTATTTTGAATGACACAGTAATGTGGAATATATTTGTGTATTGTAAGATCACCCTGCCATGTTAAAATCACATACTGCTTTGGGAACACACAGTATCTGTTTATTGTCATTCTGTCCAGTTTTCCCAAGGAGAAATAATGCATGAATGGGGTGCTATACCACATCTGTCATGCTACTCACCTGCATTTTTTCCAGCATTTCAAAGAACTCTGCAGACTGAAAAACAAACGAAAGATAAATCACTTGCCTGTTTGGAATACAAATGAGGTCAACTTTCACAATTCAGATCTGGAGATGGATTTCAAACATCCCCCCAGCTTTCGATCCGGGGTTCTGGTTCTGACCCATCTCCAGGTTCAACAGGGCCAAAGAGGAGATTCACTGAGGGTTTTATAAAGAGCAATTAATTTACATCAGATATTAATGTTAGATCTTTTCTTTTACAAGTGTGACAATAAAAAAAATTAATATCCTCGTAAAAATTAAGTAACTGGAGTAGGTGGCTACCGTTAGTGATGGTAACTCATGAAATCGTCATATCCATATAGTAATAGTAATGATCGTTTGCACTCTGTAGTGCCTACAATCTGAGGATCTCAAAGCATTTTATAGGACCACAGAATGATAGAAATGTCTGGCTGGAAGGGACCCCAAGAAGTCATCAAGTCCAGTGGCCTGTATTGAGGCAGGGCCACGTAAACCAAGTTTGCCAACATCGATAGTTAATTCTTACAACAGACACGGAAGGCAGCACACATACACACACTTATTTAAGCAGATCTGACTTTCCATGGTAATGAATCAGTGGTTCACACACCTCTTGTCAGAGGACAGGCCAAAGAGACACGTAACTTAGCAGGTAACTGTCTATGTACAGTGGACACAGAGATGCTGTAGGGCCAAAGGGGAGATTTTTCTTCCTTGGGTTCAGTCTCTCAGTCTCACCTTTCTCATGGGATTCTGTGCGAACCTCTTGAATAAAGTCGGTCTCTTCCTCTTCCCTCCCTCGCACTTCCCCCACCCCATCACGCACAGCATAAGCTATTCCCATAACCCACAGAACTAATCAGCTGATTGCTTAGGAGAAAGATTTGATAAAACAGCTGTTATCCAGCCGTGATACATGCTGTGATGATTTCACAGCACCAGCACTTGCCATACTTTTGCATTGCAGTCTGTCTAGAAACACACAACCTGGTATTTTAATCTTCTTCAGTGGAAACAGGAACTATGTTTGATTACAACATCACGTACTGGGGCATAAAGACCCCATTCAGCTAGTTAACGCTCACTCCCCGTGCAGAGAATCAACTGCTGATATGAACCCTCGTGGCTAAAACAGCCATGGAGCCCAGCTATGAGAGACCCAGTCAATATGAATTACTGTATCCCAAGTGACTGTCAGAGGACTGAGTACCAGGGAGTCTCAGGGTTGGACTGATCAAAGCCAGAGAAAACCTGGCTGTAAGAATCCTTTGAGATTTTCTTTGGTTAACTCCAGCTGCAGAAAAGTCCTTTTTCCTTCCAGGCATGCGGCTTGAGACCCAAGCCCGGGGCGTGTTTGTCCTTTACTCAGCCGTAGGCATTCTCGACCTGTCAGACCCACTCGAGTTTCCTCAGAAGAGTGCTCAGACATGATAGACATGAGCACAAGACAGGTAGGCAGGTAGACAGCCCAACAGAGAGAAATTCTGAGCCCTCCCTGTTTCGACGAAGCGGTACCTTGCGTACTGTTTATCAGATTCATGTCAACGACACCAGCCAAATCAATTTGAGCTTAGACATATTCAGCTCCAAGACTGATTCCAAGGAACTTCCCTAAGGCCAAGTTACCCTCTTATACGTAAATTATTTACTCCCTTCAGTATCACTAAATACATGAGATTAGCCGTAGGTGGCTCAATGCAGCTGTGACGGTTGCCCCCTCACACACACTCTGGGCTGCCACCTGATGTACTGGGGTCCCACTGAGCCCGCCCGTTCCACCAGCTTCCTCACCCTGTCCTGCTGTGCCAGGCCCTGAAGCCTCCTCTTGCACAGTGGTTCTCACCCAGGGGTCCAGGGCCCACTGGGGGGTCATGAGCAGGTGTCAGGGGGCCGCCAAAATAAGCCAGCGAGCAAGGCCAGTGTTAGACCCACTGGAGCCTGGGGCTGAAGCCGAAGCCCAGGCCCCACCGCCCTGGGCTGAAGCCGAAGCCTGAGCAACTTAGCTTTGCTGAGCCCCCCGCAACATGGGGCCCCAGGCAATTGCCCCGCTTGCTACCCCGTAATGCTACCCGTGGCTTTTAACCCACTGGACATGCAGAAAAAGAGTTGTGGCGGCACCGGCGGGCCGTGGAGTCCTTATAGCATGTGGGGGAGGCCTCAGAAAGAAAAAGCTTGAGAACCCCTCCTCTAGCGCACACACAGGCATGGACACACCCAGCAGCAGAAAGGCACGGACCCTGACATCAGCTCTGCCAGGGGACCGCCCGGCACTCAAGTGCACCCCCCTTCTGGGGTGCAAACCCAAAATGGTTGTGTCTCGTGCTGCACAGAGAACTGTACAGGGTGGAGGGAGATATGCACAGCCCCGCCCCGCCCCCCTTTATGAATTGCACAGACTGGGTTAGAGAAACCCTAAACACGTTTATTAACTACAAAGGCCAGATTTTAAGTGGTTATAAGGGATAGCAAACAGATCACAGTAAATTACTGACCAAATAACAAACTAAGCTTAATACACTATAGAAACTGGCTGCAAGTAATAATTTCTCACCCGAAATGTTGTCTTAAGCAGGCTGCAGTGTTTCTTGAAGACAAACTGCTCTTGCTTGCAGCTTAGAACTCCAGATATCCCTTTCACAGGCCAGGCGCCTTCTAGCCAAGGTCCAGTCCTTTCTTCCCCAGATCAGTCTGAGGTATTTTCAGCAGTCATCTTGGGCAGGGATTCAGTGAGGAACCAACCCTGATTAACTCACTTTCCTGCCTTATATAGGATTTACATGTGGCTGGAATCCTTTGTTTCCCTGATTCCCCACCCCCTAGTGGAAAAATGCTAGCAGTCCAAGATGGAGCCCAATACCAGGTGACATGATCACATGACCCCGTTGTGTCAAAGTAGCCATAAATCCTCAGGAAGACTTCACAGGGAGATTAGCATCTTCAAAGTCTTATTGTTCTCGCTAATGGTGCATTGACTAACTAGCCAGACTGATTGAACTTTGTCTGGTGGGCGTTCCCCAGGTGCAAACACTTTTGTAATTGATACATAGTCCATATTCCTAACTTTAGACACAAAAATGATACATGCATACAAATAGGATAATCATATTCAATAAATCATCACCTTTCCGATGCCATATTCACATCATAACAATCTCCCTATGAAGAAAATGGGGTGTAGTGTCACAGCATCAAATACACCCCACCCTGCCTACTCTGTCTTTCCTTGTTTATTGTGATACGGCTACTTCCCTTTAATTTCCTCCTGCAATTCGTTTCTCCCTATTACAGGCACTCTTCAAAGAAAAACACTGAAAGTACCGTACTTGGCTCCCACAGAAAACGCCAGAACAAGAGTCAAAATGAGGCGGCAGGTTGAGAACTTACCCATCCTTACAACAAAGTGAATATAGTGAACATGATCTAGACTGTTCTCAGTGGTAGAAGATGACAGAACAAGGAGTAATGGTCTCAAGTTGCAGAGGGGGAGGTTTAGGTTGGATATTAGGAAAAACTTTTTCACTAGTAGGGTGGTGAAGAACTGGAATGGGTTACCTAGGGAGGTGGTGGAATCTCCTTCCTTAGAGGTTTTTAAGGTCAGGCTTGACAAAGCCCTGGCTGGGATGATTTAGTTGGGTTTGGTCCTGCTTTGAGCAGGGGGTTGGACTAGATGACCTCCTGAGGTCCCTTCCAACCCTGAGATTCTATGACCAATCCATTAGCAGGTTAATAACAATCAGCTGGAATAGCAGCCACTTTCGCATGACTCAGAGTTTGCTTTTCATTGGTGCAATATAATATTTCAAATGATAATCACCCCTTGTTCAACTAAACTATAAAGTAATTTGTTGTCTCAGTTACCTGCCCCAATTTATGTTGAGTTTTACTATAGCTTTTAAGCTATTTTTTTTCTTATAACACTACCAGTATTACCAACCTAGTGTTCAAAAATCATGACATTAGCTTAAAAAAATCATGAGATTGTAAAAATAATGTTTGGGGTTCTTTTTATTTGCCTTCTAGGTTTTACACATTTAGGGCTCACATTTTCAAGTGTTTCTCCACAACCAAGGGAAATAGAAACTGACAAAAACAAAACCACAGAGCTGAGATTCTCACATGACCACACAGGGGCTAGGGCTTTAAGAAAAAACATGAAACTTTACAGGAATTTGGCACACGGTAAGCCAAAGAAAAGGACAATATGCCAGCACGCCACTGGTGTTTGCAAAGTGGCCATTTGTTCTCAGAAATCAGGCAGAAAAACAGCTGGCTAGCTATTCCGTTTGTACATACAAATCTGAATGTCTGAAATTTGCACATAACATTTTCAAACTGGGCTCACAAGACCTTACCCCCTTGTAGGAGGTGATCTTTAAACAACGATAAATAAAAGGAAACAAAGCCAATTAAGATCCATAATAATCGCTGAGATTGACATGCAGACTTAGAAACTACAAATGAAAACAGTTTCAAACAGAACACCTACAAACCATTGCCTTGCAAGATTCAAGTCCAGGATTCTGCATTTCGCTGGCTACAGCTGAGGACAACCTTAACACCTTGAGCAATGCAAGGACTGCTGTAGACGCAGCTCCCTGCAGTAGTTTAGCGGGCATGGTTTTACGGATAACTGTCTACTTGGCAAATGATCTAAGGAGACCAATGAGTTAGGGACTTTGATTAAAAGTCCCACAAGGCCCCTCACAAAAAGGGCTCAACATCAAGTGCTTCACAGCCCCGATCCTACAACTGAAAGTGTGCGGGCAAGCTGCTCCGCCTTCCCAGAGGCCCATTTACTTCCCTGGGGCTGCGTGTGTGCAGAGCCGGCTGCTCAGGCACTGAAGTCACCATTTGCTAAAGTTACCCTCTTTTCAGTCTGACTTTATGGTCCAGATAATCACACCAGCTGTTGCAGGAGAAAAACAGATGCAATCCCCCTCCCCTCACACACACCCCGGCACGCCGATCTGAGCAGAGAGTGTGTCTTTGTACGTTTGGAAAGTGCCTAGCACACAGCGTGTGCTGCTGGAGTACAGAGACACACATAATGACAGTGATTCCGTTCATCTTTAAACTCAAGGGGCAAAACCAAAATAGTTTCTTGATTTTACCCACTTCCCCCCCCCACACACACAAAAGAAGCTCCTTTTTAATATATATTATTATATGTATTACCCCATTCACAGAATAGCGTTAGTGGCTCCAAAGGTACATCACGCTGGGAAAACGGGACAGAGAGGGGCTGAGACCACTACTCCAGCCTTTCAGTCAGCTCGACCTGCTGGCTGGTGGAAGCCTCCAAGGTGGTGGATGGATTTTACCTCTAAAGCTCACCTCTGCATTTCATATGCACCCCCCAGGGTTCCTTTGGCTTTATGGGTATGTCTGCACTGCACACTAAGCCTGGGCTCTGACTCAGGTTTGAGCCCAACCCCCCCGGCCACACACAAATCGGTTTGACTTGGGTCAGGAAGTGCTCAGGACCTGGGTCCGAGGACCCTGCTCGGGTGGGGAAGGTCAGTCAGAGCCTGAGTCCTATTGAGACTCGGTCCAAGCCACAGACCTGAGTCAGAAGGTCTGCTATGTGCAGCACAGATGCCTTAGCACGGCTTTGAGACCCAGATCCAGCAGTTGTAATCCCAGGTTTCCTATGCAGTGTGAACACTCAAGCGTGGGCTTGGAAAGGCCGAGTCCACAAGCGCAGGTCCATGGTTTACAATGCAGTGTAGACATACCCTAAGCAGCCCGAGTGAATTTGCCCCACATGGGACAAGGGCCACATGCTCAATACCCCCTGCATATTTCCAAGTGCCTCCCCATTTGCGTATCAGATGTCACTTTTGCTGGTGATGATTGCACACAGGGACAATTGTCTGATCTGCAAGAGCACTGGTTGAGAAATTGGCCCCAAAAGTCTAAATGAGACAGACTTTGTAACAACATATAAAGGCCCCTTTAGCCACAGCCCACAGGCAAATACAGACCTCGACATTAGTGGCAAGATTCCAGCGAGCCAGCCAAGCTAAACTAGATTAACGCATCACTTTGTGAATTTTCAGTCATTTGTCATTTCGGATCTTTTGATCAAACAATCCCAGGGTAATTCAATTGAATGCTCAGTTACCCCTAATCCACCCCCACTCCCTATAGGGACCTATCCATCCCTTGTCTAAAAATAGAGACAGGCTACTCATCTGCCCAAAACATGTTTGTAAAATATTGGGACACACCCTTAAACAAACATGTGGCTTTTCCAGAATCAAGCAGAGGAGGAAGCATGCTACTAAAGCAGCTTCTCTCCACCCCCACAGTCTTCTTCATTCCTTTGTTTGCTCACAATAGACAGTGGCCAGCAAACAGCTTGAGCTCAGGTGGCCGGTTACAAGAGGTGTGGGCTAATGGCTAGAGAGCTGAGAGAAGGCAGGGGCAGTGAGAAGATACTACAGGTCAAAGGAGGATAATGTGGAAGATGGGATTAGCAGCCATGATTCTGCTCGCTGCTCATGAATGGCTCGAAGAGGCTCCCTAAGACTGGAGAGCACCGTGTTGGAGAGAATGGCACTTACGGCAGCTTTTCAGCAGACTCTGCAGTAAATATCCAGTTTTCCAATAATAAAACAAAAGGGGTTTTGTCTAAAAAAGAAAAACCAGAGAGAGGAAAAGAAAGCAGGCAAATTTTGTATGATCCTTTGGAGAAAACATATTTGCCAGAGGACAATTTTCACTGTAATAGTAGCCTAGGCGTTGCTCTAATTTACTCCAGGCTGCGAAGATAAGAAGAAACTATTAGCACAGCCAAGGAATGGACCAACTTTGGGGAAAACCCAGCCTTGCCTCTTTTTCCAGTGCTGCACTGTCAGAGTGGCAAAAGTGTCCCCAGAAGCCAGCTTATCAAAGAGTCCAATATCCACAATTGGTGAATGTTGGGTGCTGAGCACTTCCGAAAATCTGGCTTCTATGGTGGGTATTTTTGAGAGTCTGGTCCCACATCACCTCTGTGTCAATGGAGGTGGCAAGACCCAACCTGAGCCAATTAGAACAGGTTTAGGGCCACAATACAGTGGCAGTGTACTACACAGCAGCCAGTGCCATGTTGCGAGATCTGGCCCACTCTTTAAAATGGTGCTCTAGCGCTGAGTATAATTAAAAAAAAAAAAAAAGAATTTATCTAAAAAAAATTGAAGTTGACAGTATGCCTGTAGCTCTTAGATATCTCTGCATCCTTAAGCCTGATCATATTATAGCACAAATAAAATCTTCCCATCTTTGATGTTATAGTTAAAACAAATGTACTTTTGTGATTCTTATCAGCATGTAACACTGTCCGCTGTAGTTTTAACTTTAGCAGCACAGGAAGGCTATACTTCCCCCATTCTTGTGCAACTAGTGTTCCAAAACTGAAGCTACCGTATGTCCCTCTTAAAAGCCTACGGAAAGCAAAATGCCACAGTGGAAACTAATCTCCATTATTAGCACTGACAAGCCAAACTGGTCTAGTAACTTGTACTAGTAATGGGTTTATAAATGCAAAATGCACAAAATGAAAATCTTTTAGTCCATAACTTGCTCTCTTTCACTGGTAGATCAAAACTCTCCCACAGTTAAACACTGTTCAAGCTAAACTCCAATACCATAGAAAAGGTAAAGAATGCAGAGAGTTAATTTTTACATTTTATTAGGAAAACACGGTTATTCTTTTCTCTCAGCATTAGACAATCTGCGGACTGTTTATAGCCATATCAGCTACCGCTCACTATTTATTTAACTCCCATATTACACATGCAGGTGAGGTTTTAGTCAACACTTACCACGGCTTCTGAACAACTTAATGAAGAAAAATGTAATTAGCAAATGCCCAGTTTGAAACTCTTCTTGTAAATGACACCCAGAAGGGGTGCTACACGCTGGGAAACAGCAGCTAATGATCCCACATGGTATGCACTGGGGCATGTAGCCAGTGCATCCGTCTTAGTACCCATCTCCCCCTTTTCAGTGCAACACTTACCAAAAAGTTCCTTAAGAAATCCATCATCTTCTCAACATTCCTCTCCTTGCAACAGCCAGGGAAAACTCTACACATTGAAAGCTGCTGCTGCCGCTGAACTTCCTTATTGTGATCAAATAAGGAGCTCCTGAAGTTTGATGCCAGCCCATCCATGCAGAACTCTCTCAAATCCGTCCCCTCCCTTTGTTAATGTTTCTCCAAGCAAGAGACATGACCGGACTGTTGTTTTGCGTGTTAAAGGGTGGGTCAATTCAGAAGGCAATGTGCCCAAAACAGGTTGTGCAGGAAGCATGCTACAGGATTTTAAAAGAACAAATTCTTTGCCTCAAACTCACATCTTGGAATGGATTCAAAGTCCTTCTAAGATGCGACACTCACACCGACTTACAAGGCAACCTGTAAACTGCAGATAGATTTGACATTTAAAGAGCTGAGTAGCATATTAGTAGAGCCACGCATGGAACTGACTGGGGGAGGGGGAAATCACAGGATTACTAGGAGGGGGGAATAACCAGGGGGGGTGCAGAGCTGGTTGGCCACATTCTGATCTCACTGGCATACTTCAATGGCGGTAACTCTGCATTTACATCAGTGTAACTGAGACCAGGATATGGCCCTTGGTGTGTCTGGAGTTCATGCATGGCAGCTAACATACAGCAGTAACAATAAAAACCGTTCCCATTTACTTAGTAACTTCCATATGAAAATATTATCCACCGCCTAGTTGGGAGTAGCAGGGCAATGTTGTTAGACACATTTCACAGGTGGGCAAAGTAAGGCACAGCAAAGCAATATAACTCGGCCAGTCTATCTGCCTCAAGGGCCATCATGACACCCATCCCCATAGTATCTAAGTGCTTCCCATTTCAATTAAATCTGCATAGCAAAGACCATCATGGAGTTTTCTCCTCATCTGTAACCATGGTGATGATGGACATCATCATCAGTCTCATACTGCAAGTAAAGTGGTATAGGCAGGAATGAAGCCCAGGGTCCCCTTGTCCCAAATTCCCTGCACTAAACTTTGTACAATACCACTCCGTGTGGCTGCAGTGGGAGAATGCAGGCATCATTTCAATGGATCCACAGGACAGACTCTATGCCAGGTCTCTGAGACAGTAGCACCAATGCTGGAAAGGTTTAGTTAGCTGGGGAGAAAAGAACATCATCCTTAGTACTTAGCAAACACAAACTGTCCACCCTTGTAATTCCTGGGAAAAGAAACTGAAGTGAAGGTGAGGATCAAAGCTAGAAGGCATGTAGAGACTCTGACAGATATAATTGCTCTGAACGAGTTAACTGCTACATCTGTTTCTTTGCTGGCAGCACACAGTGTATGTTGCATGGCAAATGAGTGGGGAAACAGATTTAAAACTCTGCAGAGTCTTCAGCTGTTTTTCACAACTGGAAGGAATGTGAATGTGTGCACCGCACAGAGCAATTTTCAGGAAATCCTATGGTACTTCCACATCCATCTGTCTTAGCGTTCCTATTACCTAGTGTGACCGAGTGCCTGCATGGGCCACACTGGGAATGCCACACACAGGACAGACTGCAAGAAATAGGGCAGACAATCCCCAAAACTGGTGTTTATTCTATAATTAGATTCACCATGCCAATAACAAAACAGCTTCTGTGATACTACACTGATTAACCATAAGCCGAACAGTCCCCAATAGGAAATCCAACCCTTGGCTCCCATCTAGACAGCCAAGCCTAATATAGTGAGGGTTACTGAAAACATGATTCCTCAAGAGGTGAGGTTCACCAATCCCAAAGGACTAGACACTTATCCCCAGGTCAATATGAGTCTTAATCACACCCAATAATCACGCTGATGCCATCTGTAGTCATTAAAAACTAAAGATTTCATAATAAAAGGGAAAAGAAAGAGAGTTACAAATGGTTACAAGATCAATATACATACAAGTGATTTCCAATGTTCATAGTTCAGGATCATAGCAGTGATGGAAAGAACTGCTGGCTTGCAGAGTTCCCGCTAATTTTTCCCACCCACGTGTGGAATGGGTTTTGTTCTGTGCACCAAGATGGAGGTGATGTGTGACATAGTTTTCCTATGCCTAGGTAAACTAATTTCACTCATTCAATAAGGCAATTAGTTGGTCCTCTATTATAACATAGATACTTACACTGAAGACAATGTAGATAATATTATTAGTTTTCTACATTATCTTACATCTTTGATTTTAAGATTAACTGTAGAAGCAGCAAAGAATCCTGTGGCACCTTATAGACTAACAGACGTTTTGCAGCATGATGCAGCAGTGGCTTGCATCCGAAGAAGTGGGTATTCAGCCACGAAAGCTCATGCTGCAAAACGTCTGTTAGTCTATAAGGTGCCACAGGATTCTTTGCTGCTTCTACAGAACCAGAATAACACGGCTACCCCTCTGATATAAGATTAACTGGACACAGTCACATATATAATTAAGGCAATTAAGACATGAAAGGGAATTAGCATCTACAAGCTAATCTGGTTACATTGTTAAACTTCTAACAAGATATAGGTAAACAAAGACAAATACACATAGCATCTACCCTTGATTTCTATGACTACAAATGAATGCCTTGATGATTGCTAGTCTAGTACATCTCTTTGAAATTCACATACGAGTAGATTGTCTTAATTGCGGTTATAATGCCCCCTGTTAAGTTGTTACGGGTCATACACAGGTTGGCTGGTCTGCCAGCATCACACCTAGGCATCTATTGACGCAAAATACATTCTAACCACCCCATATCCAGTCATCTCCAGTCCACACAGTTTACCATCTGCACAAAAAAGTCGCCATCTTTCCCCACCTCTCAGCAAAGATTTGGTAGCAAAGAAGGTCGTGAGTTGCCAAATTACGAAGACTTCATTATTTTTACAAGATGCACTTCTACAGGGCATTGCTGGTGTCATAAATAATGAATGCCCAGCTAGGGCATAACTGTCAAAGGAAATGAGCAAAGGACATTTCTCCATGTATTAGCCTGGCTTTTCTTTTTACTGAGCTTATTCGTTTAATATTTGGCAAAATTCACAGTGGATCCTGCCATGACTGGGATGTGTCATCAGTTCCTTTGATTGCAGGAGGATAGCGGCCATTAGTTACTAATCTTCACAATTTAGGGGATGCGTTAAGATGTGTGAGGAGCACATTACAGCGCTGACCCAGTCAGCTTTTTTACCATCTGCCTCTGGCTAGGAGATTACAACCTCGCCTTTCGGATGTGGAGCTTGCCACTGTTATCCATGCCTCGGCTATCTCAAGATTAGACTATTGTAATGTCTACAGCTCAAGCCCATTCACAGTCTGACGCTGCTGCAGAACATAGTGGCTCATTTACTGAGCAGAGCTTCTCACTGGACGCATTTTGCCACCAATACTCTGGGATATGGCACTGGCTGCCCAATGGTCTCCAAGCGGCGTGTAAGGTTTTGGTTATGACGTACGATTACCATTTCTGGTTTTCGGAGTTTAATGATTTCATGGGTTTGGCAATTTTTGAATTCTAGGGAGATGTAAAAAATCAGAGGTTTTGGGGGCTCTCTTTCTATATACATATGAAATTATGAAGGGAGGAGATGGCTGGTCGGCTGAGTTCCTGTGGAACTGATGATTGTAATGCTGATGAGATTTAGTTGAATTGTATTGGATAATTAATGGTGTTAGGATGCCTAGAGCCTTGGATAGATGTCTATTGTGTGTGTATATATATATATATATATATATATATATATATATAGTGCATATTAACAAGGTTGTAGTGTACTGCTAAAAAGATACTGCTGAACCAGAATGAAAACGACAATTATATGAGATGGATTCAGGAACTAATAGCTCTGATGGTCCCTTTGGGTACCATCAACAGGAACCAACATCTTTGCCAGCCAGCTGGCCAGTTGCCTTTGGACTTCCTCAAAACAGAGGTACTTCCTACAAAGCCAGCCAATTATGGTTGCATAATCAGTTACAACAATAGTCAGTGGGAATTTAGATTAGATTCGGACCAATTAATGTCATGAATATGCAGCTAGATCATAGAGTCTTTAAAGAGTGATTCAGAAATGACTGCATATGCTAGCAATTAATAGTTACTCACTGAGGAGTGGTATCTTCTGATGCAGCAGTGTCATGTTGTTCCACCTGGTGTTCTGGAAAGCAATTTCCACATCCCATGTGTTCTGGTTTATTTATTCAATATGTTCAGATCAGCAGTGCACAAGTCCACAACACATTTCTTTGCCCCCACTTAAGTCAACAGGAGTTATGGCATATCTAGTGGCCAACCTGCATTAAATCTGGACTCTGCTTGTTTTCTGAATTCACGAGTCACCAGAACAGGCTAATTGCATGGAAAGTTCATACTCTTTAAAGATTTGAACCAACTTCTATTGAAATCAATGAGAATCTTTTATTTGACATCACAGGAGTTGGATTGGGCCATAAGGAAATATAACTAATGTGCCCAGAGTTTTAATAGTAAATGTCAAAAAATAAAGCTTTGGAAGAAATATAAATCCTCACACTTCAGGGCATGCAGTCAGTCAGTAACTTTCCTTTTCTCTCCCATAACCACTTACTGAGAGTTTCCTCCTCTGATGCAGTTGGAGACAGGTTTTTGGACTACACAGAATGAATTCCAGCAGACAGAGCATCGATTTTTAAGGTCTCCTAGGAAAGACGCCCTTCTCCCCCATAATGTATATGGAATTTAGTATATATCCACATTACATGTGAACACGTAACCACAGAGACTGAAGTAAGTTCACACCTAGGGAGTTCCCTCCAGCTCTCGGTTGATTCACATTAGCTTGGGTGCCATGGGAAAAGTTTCTACTGCTGCTAACCGTACAGTATATGGCCCGAATTCAGCAACAGGCTTAACCACATGCCTAAATTTAAGCATGTATTAAAGTCCATCCTTATTCAGCATATTACTTAAGCATGTGCTTACGTGTTTTGCTGAATCAAGGCCTCTTTTCTGTGAACAAACAGACGACATCAGTTTCCAGTGCAATCCACCCATCATCTTTCATAACCACTATTTTTTTTAGGAAGCATTTTTTAGGATGCACAATGTCACTTCTTAAATTAGTGTCCGTCACTTAAATCAAAGCAAGTGGGGGAAGGGGAAAAAGAAGTTTGAATAAATAAATAAATAAATATAACCACGTTAGTAGCCACAACGTATTTTCAGTGTGCAAATGAACCCAGATCCTACTTGCAGATGATTGTTATCTTGTCATTAGATTCCATTATGGTGTAACTGAATTTGATGGATGCATCCTCCAACTTGCTTCAGAATGATCATTCTTGTTTGTAATGATTATGACTATTATGGGACAGACTATTGTAGGCCTTATTGCATAATGTATATCGGAATAAGAGAGACTAATGCTGCCAGACAACGGTGTGGACTGCCTAAGTACAGTACCTGTAAAAACGAACCCAGCTTAAAGGTACAATAATATCCCAGTCACTATTATTAATCACGAAGGCTGGTTGAAAAATTTCTAACAAAACCTTTTCCACTCAGAAAATAGAGTTTTGCCTAAATCAAAATTTTCCACAAGAAAAGATCAATTTCAGCTGAATTTTCTGTCTGAAAAATCAAACAACAAAACATTAAATTTTAAGTCAAAAACTTCAGTTTCAACATCAGTCAGTTGAAAACATCAATAAAAACATTTTGACATTTTCCAAATTGAAGTTTTTCTAAACATTTTATCCTGTGAAAAGTTTCAACATGATGACATTTTGGCCCAATTTGGGATGAAAACAAATGTTGAGATATAGACATTTCCTGTGGCAAGGAAATTCTGTTGTTCTATTAGCTCTATTAAACACAAACTACAGTCGCTCATTATTGAAAGACTAGCAATATGAACAAATTTTAATGAAACATGAGCCTATAACATGCATGATACATAATACTGCCTATGACACAAAATAACCAGACTAAGGCATTGGTATCCATACATCTCAAAGAATCATAATCAGGGCTGAATTAAGGCAACAGGGACTGTAGCCGCAACCCCACACTATCGTCCCATTCCTGTGCCTGAGGTTGGTAGCAGGTTTCAGTTAAGATGAACGGGGTAGTTCACCTCTTGGAGCTACTGTTTCAGGCTGTCTGCAGACTCAGGCATCAATTACAGTGGGGCCATGTTTTCAAGCTTTTGAGTCCATGAGGGCTAGGAATCCTATTTATTTGTAAATGAAAGCTGAGAGTCTGATCCCATCCTACAGGAATACCGCACCAGCCCAAGCACTTGAGAAAGCCAGTCAATATTTTTACAAGTGCTTAGACAAAGCAGAGGCTTGGCTTTCAAAAAAAAAGCTTTGTCAACCACATGTGCTGGAAGAATTCGAGACCCAAGGGCTTGAGAAGTCAGAGATTCCAAGGCCAGAAGGCACCGTTGAGATCATCTAGTCTGACTTGCTGTATAATACAGGCCAGAGAACTTCCCCAAAACAATTCCTACAGCAGATATTTTAGGAAAACATCCAGTCTGGACTGAAAAATTGTCAGTGATGGAGAATCCACACAAGCCTTGGTAAATTGTTCCAATGGTTAATTACTCTCAAAAATAATTTAAAAATATACATCTCATGGGGGGAGGGATAGCTCAGTGGTTTGAGCATTGGCCTGCTAAACCCAGGATTGTGAGTTCAATCCTTGATAGGGCCATTTCAGGATCTAGGGCAAAAATCTGTCTGGGGATTGGTCCTGCTTTGAGCAGGGGGTTGGACTAGATGATCTCCTGAGGTCCCTTCCAACCCTGATATTCTATGATTTCCAGTCTGCAACACACCCTCGTCTCTTAGATCTGTAGTTCTTCCCCCCTAGGAGTCCAGGGTGCTCAGCAGGTTGTAGAGGGAGCAAGCACTGGGCTTCAACAGGACAAATTGTTATTTTTTGCTTCGGATGCCAGCTCTGGAAGGCAAATGACCGACATCTTGCAGCTGGAAATTACAGCCCCCTCCCCTCCGCCCCCACATACTACCACCCTCACCCCCTCGCAAAAGAACACCAGTGACAGTGAGGCTATAAACTCCGCTCAGTGAAAGGGCAGGCAGCGAAGCAGTGAGTCAGAGAAAGTGAGAGACTGGGAGAGCAGGGGAAACGGTGTCTGCCAAGTGGTTTTGCTGCTTCCAGACACTCCTCTGCTACTGAGACGCAAACAGGTTTTGCAGAGGAGTTTGCAAATGCCACGGCTCTCTGTCCAGTGTTGTTGTATAAACATCGGGGTTGCCAGATAGGATCAAACCTGTGCTCTGTATAATGCAGTATCTCATCTCCAACAGTGGCCAGCACTAGATGTTTTAGAGAAAGATGTAAGAACCCCCACAGGAGGCAGATGTGGCACAAAGTGCCCCCAGTGAACAGGGACAGGTCTGTAGTTCATGTGTGGCAACGAAAGCCAGTTAAATACTATTGATGTCACTATTGTATGTTGGTGCTAGAACAGGTACAATTTTAACAGCAAGTAAAATGACCCCTGGTCTTACTAAGGGCTTGTCTACACTTAACGGGGATCGATGAGCAGCGATCAATGCATCAGTGGTCCATTTAGGGGGTCTAGTGAAGACCCGCTAAATTGACCGCAGATCGCTCTCCCGTTGACATCGCGTAGTGTGGACCCCATGGTAAGTAGGTCTAAGCTACATTGATTTGAGTTACGCTATTCACGTAACTCAAACTGCATAGCTTAGATCGAGTTTCCCCTGTAGTATAGACATGGCCTAGGTCTCACCTGGTGGTCTTTAGGCCACAGAACTCCTCAGGCCCGCTACACCTTTGCCCTGCACCTCTGTGCAATCATTTACACCGGTGCAAAATGGAGGCAAAAAGCTACTGATTTAGAATAGGAACATTTTGCATCCATATTGCACTGTAAAAATGATTACACACAAGGTACAAAGAGCACTGCTGAATTCAGTTCCCAGGGTTTAACTTTCAGCGATTCAGAGCACCCACCACCCCAAACTGAAGTCAACAGCAGAGCTGGCCAGAAAACCTATGTCAAAACTTTTTTTTTTAAACAGAAAATACAATTTTTTGTCAAAATCAGAAGATTCTGAAGACCAGGTCAATTTTGACCATGCCTCGTTCTCAAAAAAAAAGAAAAAAAATGAAAAATCAAAACTTGTCATTATTTCAGAAAATACTGCAATTTTCTTTCAAAACTTCTTTCGAACCCTTGGAATTTTATTTTATGGATGTTTTCTCATTTTTATTATTTTTCCATTTATTTATATTTACATTTTCCTTATTTTATTTTTATTATTTTTACATTATTTCATAATACTATGACATCGCTGACGTGTTTTATTTTATTTTTAAAACCATTATGGGCAACTGCTACTTAGGATGCTTCTATCTGCACTAGCTTCTTTTCTAGATCAACGTGTCTCCTGTTTGTGTCATAATGAAACAGTTTGACACTGCTGTGGGAGATGTGCTTGCTCAAAGACTCCAGGAGCAGAATTCCAGGCTGTGCAGCAATGTGGGATTCTTGAAAAGAAAGGTGCTGTGTAAATGTCAGGTGTTACAGGCCAGATCTTCAAGCGATGTAAACCAAGGCAGGTCCACTGACACCAGGGAAGCTTTGATGTTTTACACTCACGGAGTATCTGGCTGTACTTCTCATGGGGTCTGTCTTTAGTTTTTCATAAAATCTAACTATTAAAGAGGGCCATAACAACGCTGCTTTAACCAGAGGATTTCAAAACACTTTACATACATTAATTAAGCCTCACAAGCTCCCTGTGATGTAGATGAATATCCTTGTCCTTACTTCATAGATACATAAATGGAGACATTAGAGATGGGCAACTACTCTATCTATAAGCAAAGGCCAGTGCGAACCTTCACCTCAAACCGTCCCATTTAAAAAGGGAGGTGGTGTGCCCTAGTGGATAGAGCCCAGGAGTGAGACTCAGGAGAGCTGATTCTATTCCCAGCTCTGACACTGGCCTGCTGGGTGACTTTTGGCACGTCCCTTTACAACTCTGTGCCTTAGTTTTCCCATCTGTAAAATGGGGATAACGATGCTTGCTTACTTCGTAAAGCACTTTACAATCCACTGATGAATAGCAACTGTAAGAGGTGGGTACTATTAAAACTTTTAGAGATTCCAAAATATCAACTTCACCTTTGTATTAGGTGATCTCTTGTGCTCAGTAGTACTCATTCTGTGGGTAGTTCCATCACCTTCAATGTAAGTGCAGCAGAATCAGGTGCTAAGTGATTTTCCCCATGTGATGCATGAAGTCCGTGACAGAGCCAAGGCTTGAACACACATCTTCTCAGGCTGAGGTAGGGACTGTACTCAGCTATCCTCTTTCTCAGTCCAGTATTTTAACAAGACTATCCTTCCTTGTCCTTCATTTGAGTGATGGAATTTTAAATTCCTAAAACTTTCCTCTAGGGCATTATAAGCCCTCTCCAAACTTGAGTAAAAACAAAACAAAAAGAAAAGTTTATAAACACAAGGAGGAAAATGTGTGATGAGAACAAAGCAGTAACTCTTCTCCACGAAGCAGGCCATAATAAACACATCTAAAGAAGTCCATAACATGCTCTTTCAGTTTAGTTTGGAAGACAACATGCCTTTTGTTTTTATGAACATGTGGCATTCCTGAAGCTTCCTGGCATGCCAGCAAAAAAATCAAATCAGACCACCACCTGCAACTTGCTAACAAATTGAATGCACTCGTACGGTATGTCTCTTCCAAGATCCAGTGACGTTGATTACAATGCATAATTTAGACCAGACTCTGGAATTGTCACTTTCACTTAGGAGTAGATGAGTTTGAGATTTTTACCACATTCTGACTCACCTTTCTTAAAGGATAACCACACATACGTAGAAGATTGTGGAATCCTTTAATCTGATTGCAAAACAGAGTAAGTCGCTAATCACCTTTTAATTGCGTTAATTACACATAGATACAAATGAATAATCAGCAATGAAATAGGAATCCTCCAGTCTTGCCAGTAGGTCTTATCCTGCAGTACTTCCTTAAACAAAACTGATTGGTGATTTCTAGGGGAATTTTGCCTAAATCACAACTGTAAGATTGGGGCCCATGGTTTGTGACAAGAGCAGATCAGAATTTCAATTCATGAGAAAGGCTGGAGACTTTCATATTTGTTTTAGGGCAGTTCACATTATTTCAAAACATATGGGGCAATGTCTATATTTTTTTCCACACTGGTTTTTAAAAGTAACTAACAGAAACTTAGTAACAGGTTTCCGAGTAGCAGCCGTGTTAGTCTGTATCCGCAAAAAGAACAGGAGTACTTGTGGCTCAAATAAATGTGTTAGTCTCTAAGGTGCCACAAGTACTCCTGTTCTTTTTGCAGAAACTTAGTACTTAAGTTTAAAGAACTGTTGAAGTCCAAACTTAAGGATATTGCAGGATGTCGCCATATTTGTCACAGCAACCTGTGAATTTGCTCAGCGCTCACTTAGTTGTATAGCTGTTGACGTGTGCTTCCATGTTGACTGGAGCATGCCACGGGAGCAATTCCAAAAGCCATCAAGTGCACTCTCCCCTCCTTCTAAAAGACAGGACAGTTAACGGAGTCCTTACATATACGGGAAAAACTCCCAACTGCTTAAGAGAAGGCAAAACAAGGCCCCATTGTACTGACTGCTATAGGGGATTCCTAAGTGCAGTTGTGGTTGTGTATCCCAACCATTCAGACCATATCTCACTAGCCTAGGTAAACATCCTGCTAATATGGAGACAGGTATGCGAAGACGGCTATCTTTTTCAGACACACAGCAGATGAGAATCTTGGAAATGTGTACTAAAAAAACAGTGCAGGCAGTACAAGCTTTTATAGTCCCATCAAGATTTGATTGGGCCTATTAATGTCCTAGTATAAAGTACAAACATTTATTTCTGATGTATCGCATTGCCTGTGGTAAAACTCTCAAATCTAAATAAAGCGCGGCTTTAATTTGGTATGCATGTCTTTAGCAAAGCCTTCTGGAGAGCCATAGGAGGCAAACAGAAAATTAAGAGTGCGAACTATAAAGAAGTGCAAGGCAAATGGGACAGAATTTCACACAAGTTAATATGTTACCAGAGGAAGCGTGTCTGTGGGTAAATATAACCAGTCTTAAAGATACAGAGCCCTCACGTCAACCTATCACTAGGCTTGGACTGTATATGAATCAAGGAGAAAGGATGGTCTTGCGCCTAAGGCACTGGACTGTGGAGCTGGGCAAAGAACAGATTTTTTTGGCTCACTGGCAATTCAACAAAATTGAAAAATTATTTGGGGTCGAAAGAAATGTCTCATTGGACTCAAAGCGAAACATTTCATTTCAATTCTAAACATTTTTAAATGGCTTTGAGTGTTTCCAAATAAAATTAATATTCAAAACAAGGCATTTTGAACCAAAAACCTGAAATATTTCATTTAGAAAATGTCAGAACAAAAATTTCATTTTTTCCCCTAAACAAACAATTTGGCAAAACTGACACACATTTGTGAAATGGTTCGATGACAATGAATCTGCATTTCTCATTAGAAAAACTTTTAGCCAAAAAATGTTCACCAGCTCTACTGGACTTGGGCTCAGGAGCCTGGATTTAGTTCCTGGCTCCCTATACGACCTTTGAGAAGCCTCTGTGACTCACTTCTCCATCTGGGGGTAATAAATAAGGATAAATAAATGAACAATAATGCTTCCTTTGTCTGTCTTGCCTATCTAGGGACCATCTCTTGCAATGTGTACTTAACACGCCTAGCACAAAAGGATTTTGATCTTGTTTGGAGTCTCTGGGCACTCCTGCTGGACAAATAATAAACAATATAATAATCCCATAAAGCCTATTATTCAAATGGCTGCAATATTTTAAAACAAAATTAGTGCCTGGATTTGGTTTGCACCCCTAACCTAAGGCAAGATTTGCAGGGGTAAAGTACTGGTAGAAACGGAAGACAAACAGTCAAACAAAACAGAGTCCCATTTAATTATATCACATGAAGGCAGACAACTAAATATTGACAAATTTTCTAAGTGCTTGTATACAAATGCAGGAAGTCTAAATACTAAGATGGGTGAACTTGAGTACCAGGTATTAAATAATATTGATATAATCGGCATCACAGAAACTTGGGTGGAACAATGATAATCAATGGGACATGCTAATACCAGGGTACAAAATATATAGAAATGACAGGGTAGGTTGCACTGGTGGGGGAGTGGCTATAGGTGAAAGTCAAACATACAGAGAGTCAAACGTAATAAAAAGCTTAAATGAATCAAACTGAATCTCTATGCTTCAACAATAAAAACATAGGAGTAGAAATATACTACTGACCACCTAACCAGGCTGATGACAGTGACTGTGAAATGCTCAGGGAGATTAGAGAGCATACAAAAACAGAAAACCCAGTAATAATGGGGGATTTCAGGTATCCTCATATTAACTAGGAACATATCACTGTGACGCTGGCAGAGCAGGTGTTAGCTCATACCAAGGCCTCACTGAACACTTACAAATGCATAACTGGAAATGCAGAAGCTGGGAATGGGCGACAGAGGATGGATCACTTGATGATTGCCTGTTCTGTTCATTCCCCCTGGGGCATCTGGCATTGGCCACTGTCAGAAAATAGGATACTGGACTAGATGGACCTTTGGTCTTACCTAGTATGGCCGTTCTTATGTTCAGTTTTGCTTACCTATTCATCAGCATTATCCAAATAGATATTAGACATTAAGTTGATAAGAATGTGTTTAGTGTTTAGACTTTATAAAATGCTTAGAGGATGCTACATGTACTGATCTCATTTATAACCTCTATAGCCCACGGTAGAAAGATATATAGACTGTTTGCATTGTAAACCTCTATAATTGTGTAATTCACCAAACAGGAAAAGCAGCATTAATTCAGGTAAAACATGAAGGAAGGAAAACAAGGTAGTGTCAGATCAAAGGAGAGAGGCCCTGTTGCCTACACCCTAACTCCTTCCAGGAAGGGGCGACCTAGGGACGAACTCATCCCATTAATTTTGGACTTTGGAGTGAAGGGGATAAAAATCCCTAACAATGAGAAACCGGATCTTTTTCATGCTACCTGGACTCTGAGAGGCAAAGATTCCTAAACATAAGCAAACAGATCCCCGTGCTGCACGGCATGGTTAACCCTGAAAGATATTTTAAATTAACAGATTACTACAACTCTGTCACCCTTGGAATCACAGACTGAAACTCACTTGTGTATACATGCTTGCTTGTTTTAACCTGTAAATAACTCTCTTATTCCCTTTTGCTAGTTAATACACCTTTAGTTAGTTGATAACAGGATTGGCTGCCAGCATTGTCTTTGGTGTGAGATCTAAGGTACAAATTGACCTGAAATAAGTGACTGGTCTCTTTTTGTTGGTTTTGTGGGGAGGGGGGGCATTTATCACTAAGTCCAGCTTCCCTGGGTGGCAAGATAGACTGGACTGTCTGTGACTCCATGGTAAGGCTGTCACTGTGATCCTCGCCAATCTATTATAATTCTTGGACGAGGGTGATCCAATGGATATGGTGTACTTTGACTTTCAGAAAGTCTTGACAAGGTCCCTTACCAAAGGCTCTTAAGCAAAGTAGGCAGTCATGGTACAAGAAGGAAAGTTGTCTCTGGATCGGTAACTAAATGGTAGGAATAAATGGTCAGTTTCCACAGTAGAGAGAGGTAAACAGCAAGATCCCCCAAAGATCTGTACTGGGACCAGTGCTGTTCAACGTATGCATAAATCATTGGGGAAAAGGGGTAAATAGCGAGGTGGCAAGGTGTGCAGATGGTACAAAATCACTCAAGATAGTTAAGTCCAAAGAGGCGAAAAGGGATCTCACAAAATCGGGTGACTAGGCAACACAATGACAGCTGAAATTCAATGTGGATAAATGCAAAGCAATGAAGGTTGGGAGAACATAATCCCAACTATACATACAAAATGATGGAATCTAAATTAGCTATTCCCACTCAAGAACGAGATCTTGTTTCAGAGAACTCTCCACACCTGCTCTCTTTGCAGCAGCAGCAGTGAAAAAAGCGAACAGAATGCTAGGAACCATTAGGAAAGGAATAGATAATAGGACAGAAAATATCATAATGCCACTGTATAAATCCATGGCATGCCCACCTCTTGAATAATGCATGCAGTTTCGGTCTCCACAGCACAAAAAAGATACATTAGAATTAGAAAAGGTACACACAGCAGGGCAATGAAAATTATTACTGGTATAGAACAGCTACCATGCAAGCAGAGATTAAAAAGACCGGGACTGTTCTTAGAAAAGAGATGACTGGGGATCTGATAGAGGTCTATAAAATCATGAATGGTGTGGAGAAAGTGAATAGGGAAGTGTTATTTACCCTTTCACCTACCACAAGAACCAGGGCTCTTTAATAGGCAGTAGGTTTAAAACAATTAATTAATAGGCAGTAGGTTTAAAACAAACAAAAGCAAATACTTCTTTACACAACGCACAGTCACCCTGTGAGACTCGTTGCCCAGGGATGTTGTGAAGGCCAGAAGTATAACAGGGTTCAAAAAAGAATTAGATAAGTTCATGGGGGGTGGGTCCATCAATGACTATTAGCCAAAATGATCAGGGAGACAGCCTCATCCTCTACGGTCCCTAAACCTCTGACTGCCAGACGCTGGGACTGGACGTCCCGGGATGGATCACTTGATAAATTGCCCTGTTCTGTTCATTCCCTCTGAAGCATTTGGCGCCGGTCACTGACAGAAGACAGGATACTGGGCTAGACAGACCCCAGTATGGCCATTCTTGTGTTCTTATGACTTTTACTTGACTAGCCCCGAGCTGATTTCTTCCTTCCAGTGAAAAGAAAAACAACATCAGCAAACTGAACCAAAGACAGTGTCGGCTCTGCTGTAACAGCTTCAGCCCTCATCTGTTTCTGGGTTGCTAAGCTAACCTCAGGAGGATGCAGTCTGGAACTTCTGGACAAATAGGTTCCAGAATGAGGAGTTCTAGAACACAGACAGTAACCTGCAGTGGGACCTTGCAGCTTCAGATAAGGCTATCAGATGGCGTGACATATGGTAACACAAACCCTATTGGACTGCTTTCCAGTTGAGAAAGTCCTCATGTGCACTGTATTGACACAAGTGCTCTCATTATTTCTTTCTTTTTTTAAAAAATCAGGGAAGATTGGGAGGTTATCTATCATTAGACCTTCACAGACCATTCACACTGAGACCCAAAATTATCCTAAACTCTCTTGCTTTCAGGCTTCATTACAAACTGAAAACTCACCCTTAGTTTGTCTAACATGTCTTTGAGTAAGCATGGGCTCAGTTTCCTGAAAAGGCTGGTCTGATATAAATGCAAAATGTATAGTTTTCCAGTACCAGGTTGAAACTTATTGGCTTTGCAGGCTGAATCTTAATTTGAGGCAGAGAAAAATAAAGGAGTTGTCACTTTAAATATGTGGCGTTGTAACAGGATCGTCAAGATTTTACACTGCAGAACCCGTTAAGTTTATCACACACAGAGGCATGCACACTATGTGTATTTATCTCCAGAGGTATTCCTGAAGCAACATTCTTTCTCTGAAAAAAATACTAATTAAGCATTACCAATACCTATTGCAAATGCCCATTTTGCATGTGCTCAGACCTGCATGTGCTCAGACCTAAGAACCCTGTCCGAACCCCACTAGAGTTCCATGGACTAAATTAGGAATTAGAAAAATCCTGATCCATAAGCTTCAAAAGTGATTACCTGGATGCCTTTCTCAGGTGGTGTGAAATTAAAATGATTAGAGCCACTGAGTCCCCATAGCCACATCCAGAACTTTAGAAGCCTTGGATTTAGTTATGAAAAGCCTATCTGAGCACAATGATCACACAGACTTTTTCCAAAATTCAAATGAAGCCAGAGAATACTGTGAGTGGGGACAGACATGAGAAGATGATGATGGCAAGGGAATGTGGCAGAGAGAAACCCCAAAGGCATACAAGTCAAAAATTGACTGTTATTATAAAATAGGTATATAGTGCCATAAAATTACATTGCATCCTTTGCACAAATAGTTCTCTGCCCTGGTCAGCTTAAAATCTAAATAAGCCAAGATTTAAAAAAATACAGAATCGGCTCAAAGTTCAGTGGGGACAGAAAGAGAAAAAAAGAGAGAAAGGGGGGGAGTTGTTTATAGAGAAGAACAGAGGAGAGATTGAAGAGATGGACTTGGAGGAGAATGACTGATCGTTCGTTTGATGGATTAAGTGCATGTTCCAGTTGAGGAACTTTTGAAAAGTAAGGGAAGTCTTCTCATGGATCAGTAACTGGTTAAAAGGGTAGGAATAAATGATCAGTTTTCAGAATGGAGAGAGATGAATAGTGGTATCCTTGAGAGGCCAGTACTGGGACCAGTACTGTTCAACATATTCATCTGGAAAAATGGGTAAACAGTGAGGTGGCAAAATTTGCAGATGATACAAAACTATTCAAGATAGTTAAGTCCCAGGCAGAGTGTGTTGAGAAGTACTGCGAAGAGTTACAAAGGGATCTCACAAAACTTGGTGACTGGGCAACAAAATGGCAAATGAAATTCAATGTTGATAAATGCAAAGTAATGCACATTGGAAAACAATGAAGCAGGATATCTACCTATCTAAATTATTATCTACTTAGGCACCTGCATGGCCCTCATCACCAGTGTCTGGCCACCAAGAAGCACATAGCCAAGAGTGAAAGAAGAAGAGAAATGGATTAATAAGGCAAGAGTATAGGGAGCAAGACTGAATGGAGACAAAATTAGGGAAGGCTGCTCACCAGAGCAAAGAATTTAACCAGACTTATTTTAAGCTTTCTGTGATATTACTTCCTTGTGCCCACCTAGTTGATCTGCCCAGCCAAAACTACAATGGTTAAGGTGGGATACAGTTTTTCCTTGTGGCTCATTGATCATATGCACAAACTGTGGCCACTTTACCATACACATCACACTTCATCTGTCCGAAGTCTGTGATGAGTCTCTCACCTGTTAGTCAGAGATCATAGAACAACATAGAAAAGACTTGAATGAGTAGGCACTGCTATTAGATATATTTTCACGAGCACTGCCCCCATTGCGACACTTGAATGTCTTCATTCGGAGCTGGGCAGTCAGATGCCTATGTTATTGCCTTTTTATTTAGTAGGAATGGTAAATGCAGAGTAGCTCAGAATTCCCTCCTGGCAAATTCATTGAAGACAAAATTTCTATCACAAACATCATTAAAACAAAACCAACAGCAGAAATCATTTTTAGAACACAGGCCATATAATAAAAAGCACAGACATTCACAACCCACCAAGTCCAGTTCAGAACTCATCAGGGAGATTCTCAAAAAGAGGGTAATTTAATTGCAGGCAGAACAAACTCTCATGAGACTGTGGGGTTCGGAACATACAGAGAGACACACGCAGAAAAAATTGAATTTAGGCCAAGTGTTACCAAACAATTTAATACCTTTCTGCAACATAAAAGAAATTACTCCTACAATATGTTTCTTCTAATGGAGGCAGAGCCACCTGATAGAAACCATTACAGCAACAAAGCTTGTCAATTTCAGCCCATGTGAGAAAAACAAACATTCTGTTCTTCACTGCGGAGAAAGGAGCTATTAAAGATGTAGAAAGGGCTATGCTATGGTTTGTTGGGTTTGCGACTCAAAGATAAGGTTCGAGATGCCAAGAGGCCTGACTGCACGTGAAAAAGTTGCAGTTATGAGAGGCTATATAAGGCTTTCGGCTCACCCTGCTGCCAGTGTCAAGTAACCTCAAAGCAGCCGCGTGCCCCCCTGGTGAATGCTCTCTGGCATAGGGAGCTATGCCGGCTCTGCTCCACCACCGCTGCAAGGGGTAAATCGGGAGTACGTTGGGGGCAGGCCAGATGAGTCGGGCAGGGATCAAGTGCAGGAGGTGGTGTGGCTAAAGTGGTCCTGTACTGCACCGTTTCCCCATTGTGGTTATCACACTGGGGCTATGGCAGTGGGAAGGGCAACTTAGAATAGGGGAGACACAAGCCACCTCCCATCAGTGCAGGGATGAATGGATTATGTGGGCTTGAGTGCCCTGCCCTCCCACTGGGCATGATCCTGCTCCCACAGAAATCAAGGAGAGCTCTGTCTTTAATGTCAATAAGAGGAGGACCAGGTTCCATGAAATCAGTGGCTCAATCCTTAGGTGCACTAGTGGTTTAACCCTCGGCTTATCTTACCACAGCCTCAAACCAGGCCTATAGCTCTTCCAATGCACTTTTTAGTCTCGTTCCCAACGTGTACCATACTACACTGACTCTGCAGGCCAGGGCCTCTCAGGAACAGTCACCTGCCATCATGCAGAATTGTATCACAGTACGTTTGCAAAGTGGCCACATCTACTAGTCACTGGGCTGTGACTCTCCCTGTCTCTCCCCATTCTACTATGTCCCTTGTCATCTATTCATCCACGTTTCCAGCCGCGAAACCCCTAGACCCTCCTCAAAACTGGGACCATGACCATACGCTCAGTCTAACCTACCAGGAAGTTTAGCTCATGGATAGGATTTTGCTATCTCAAAGCAATCAGTAAACTTGCCAGTGAACACTGTGGCCAGTAGAACAATAGAGCATTTCAGGTTCCCAGTCACCTTCTGGGAAAGAAGGGAGAGAAAATTCCCTGGATCTAGTGACCAGATTAGACAAAATAAACAGAGTCTGGTTTAAGGAAGAGATTTAATTCCAGAAAGATTAGCCAAACCTCTGCAAATTGTTTGTAATTTCAATGTGCAAATACTAGCGCTGACTCTCTTTTCAGAGCTCATTTGGAAAAATGATCAGCCTTTCTACTCCTTCTGCAGAAATCATCACAAAGCCAGAAGGAAAAGGTCTTTCCTCCCCCCACACCTGAGTTTTTTCCCCTATTGCAATAAAACTAGCACTTTTTCTTACTAACTCCTGACATTTCACTTGCTGGCATGTCACGACCTTCATTAAAAAGCTGGAATCAATGACTTGTCTTCTATTGGGCCCACTGCCACTGAAATCAATGGGAGCTTTTCCCTTAACTGCTGCATGAGCAGGATTGGTCCCAACTCCCCTCTATGTGTCCTCTGAGACAGGTCGCTAAGCTATGATGGGTGAAGCTTCAAGAGCAACAAAAGTCACATTTTGAACCTGTTTATAACTGAAAATATATCTCCTTTACAGAAGGAAAATCCCCTCGAGGGTCCCTGGACTACTAGACAGATAACGTGGTATGTGTGTACCGTATATATTACAAACAGCAGCAGCCATCAGAAATGAGGAGCGTCTGAAGAGGTCATTCACGGCGTTATTTTCCATTGTTTTATTTACTCTTGCTTTCAGAGGCGGCTCTGGGAAGGCAAAAGGTGCAAGTGACACAAAAAGCTGATATTATCATGGATTCTCTGCAGGTCAGCCTAATATAGGCAGGGTGCTGTCCTGCAAAATATCCCCACCCCCACCCCCCAAAGCTGCTGTAAATGAAGATAGCTTTTCTGAAGTCAATGGAGCTACCCCAATCTATACCAGCTCCGGATGTAGCCTCTAAAAATGTCCCTGCTGGGTGATGGCTGTGTATACAGCTGAACAGTGGATTGCAGGGAAAGAGGAGAAACATTGACCCAGAATGGAATGGACCCAGAATCTAAATCAGCCTCACACATTTAGTTCACTGGGTCAAGAAACTGAGAATCCCCTTGGCAAACTACAGTATCTTGGGCAGCAAAGTAGAGAGTGTTTCTTCTTCTCCTTCCAAGAAAGAAAGAAAAAAAAAGGATTCTGAAAAAAAGAAGTGGTCATTGCATTGCTTGGCAACTGCCCTAAAATAGGGCAGATTTGACACTTGGATACACTGGAAGCATTTTATAACACGTATATTTTTCTTCTCACCTAATAATTCCTGATGATTGATACTCGACAACAAAATTAAGTACCCGTATGCCAAACCTGATCACTACTGTAAAAATTAAGCACTTTGCTGTAATGATTTTGGAGTTTTGTGGCAAGAGATAGAGACGGGAGCAAGCCACATCCTCAGGTCCAGTCACTTTAGCCTAGATAGAGCACTGGACTGGGACTCAAGAAACCTATGTTGCATTCCCATCTCTGCCACTGGCCTGCTGGGTGGCCTTGGACTAGTCACTTCACCTATCAGTGCCTCAGTTTCTCTGTCAGTAAAATGGGAATAATGATGCTTACTTCCTTTGTAAAGTGTGTTGAGAAGTACTGATGAAAAGCACCACACAAAAGCTAGGTGGTATTGTTGTTCTATCACTATGTGTTTGGTGAGATCAGAATCTGGATCTAAATTTTGCAACTCGTTCCCATCTCTAATTAACAAACTAAGTGGGGGAGGCCAGGTGACCACCAGATTGGGAGTCAGAAGACCTGAGTTATCCTCCCAGCTCTGCCACTGATTTTTGTTTGTTCTTGGGCAGCTGACCTCACTTCTCTGTGCCTCAGTTTCTCTATGTGGGACAATATCACCTTCCTTTGTAAAGTGCTTTGAAATCTATACTTGAAAAGCGCCATCTAAATATATATACATAAGATCTTGGTGGAAGTAGACAGAGTGAATTAGTTCAAATAATATCAGCTCTTTCTTGAGCCTCACTCATTTTTTGGCAAATTGAACAGCCTGGATACATTGTTTAGCCCTCATTCCCAGTTACCAGCTAGCACTGTAACAAACTGTGAAGAACGTGACTATAAGTCCACCTTAGACCACTGGTGGAAGTGCATGAAAACTAGTGATTGTGCTCTGTCCAGCCCAAAGTTTGCAGATGTTGGAGAATAAGATTCACACAAACTCCCATAACTGGAGAGGAAGCCCTGTCTAGGTTAGAGTATAGGATCGGGAGTCAGGGGTTCTGGGTTCCATTCTCAGCTCAGGCAAGTCACTTACGGACAGAGATGGGAAGGTACTTAGGCTCCTAACTCCCATTGATTTCAGTGGGAGTTAGGCAACTAAATAGCATTTAAAATATGGCCCTTGCTCCTGTGGTCCTCAGCTGCCATAGGCAGACAGTGGCACTGTTCCGCAAAGCACAATTATGATTATTATTATTATAATCATCAGCATCAGCCAAGGTGAACCCAAGCTCCAGACCTTTAGAGGTTTGCTCATCATCACCGCAATCAACTGAAACTTCCTGGCCTATGAACAAGGTAAACAAAGCGGGGGTGGCTTACGCTTCATTTCCTTGGGTGACAGCGTGAGTTCAGCCAGGAAATCTGCTTGATGTTCCTCTGTGTCTCTGGCAGCAAGACCAGAGAGAGAGGAAAAAATCTGTCACTGGCACATACTTGTCTTCCTGCAACTGGTTCAGCACACTGCTCTTTGGCAACATCCAGGGTACTCATGCCTGCGTAACTGGTTTGTCCAGTCTCCATTCCTTCAGGGTCTCTTTCCAGAATGTATTGCCAAACTGTCTGTGCAGATTCTCTGGCCACTCCATTCCCTGGGTGGTTCTACTGGATTGTTGTCCGGAATTTCCCAGAATGCACTGCTACATACAGTTAGACAGAATGGTCGGTAGAATCGGTTGACTCGTGGCTGTGTGTTGAAAAAGTTGCTGTAGGAAAACAACTCAATGTGTTTGTCGCAACCAGAGCTGATCTGGAAATTTTTATGTGCAAAAATGATGTTTCAACCAAACCAACATTTTTCATTAAACCATATCAATTTTGACAAAATTAAAAAAAAAAATGAACAAGAATTTTGATTTTTTTTATTTTAAAACTTTTCATTTCAAAAATTGTATTTTATATTAAGAAATGTATAAATGGACAAAACCTAACAAAACAAAATGTTTCAATTGATGCAAAACAATTTTTTGGAATTCTATTTCATGGGGCGGGGGAATGGAATTTTGGCTTTGTTTCCCAATTTGAGACAAAAAAAAATTATAAATTTTCCACGGGATGGAAAATCTGTTTTCCAGACACCTCTAGTCATAACTGCATTGAGTGAGAGTGTCATGAACCTAACTAAACCACAGTAAGGCAGGGCCTAAGATGAAAAGCATTGTAACTGTAATGCAGATGGTAGCCAAGTGTATTAAAGAGCAGATATGAGAGGGGAAATAGGGAAGAAATCCCACCAATTCAGCTGACTTCCACACTAGTCCTTGACATTCTGATTGAATAGCAGATCTCGATGAACGTTGCAACAACAGCCTATGAATATTCAATGGAATTTTTAAATTAATTTCCTTCTGCTACACTTGTTGCCCCTTTTATCTCACTCTCTGCAAAGATCTGAGCTATTCTTTTACCAGCATAAACATTCACAATAAACTAATGTCAAAATTCACACTGGAAGCACTTTGCAAGCTTAGCCATTTAGGGAACAGGGGGAAAATACCACATGATTTATCTAACCAATCACAGGGAAGCAACACTTTGCAAATTTCAAACATATGCTATGACGCCAGAGAGTAAAAGATGTCAATCAAATGAGGTTGACCCACAAATAAATGTAACAAAATCATGATCTGTTTCTGGATATGGGTCAAGAAAGAAAAGAGGCCAAATTAAACATACTTTTATGCAGTGTTTTATTCCCTGCTCTAATGACCAGTAATATTGGATTTAATGTACAGCATCCCTTTTACTATGCCATATATTATTAAGGGCCCAGTTCAACTCTCACTGAAGGCAACGGGCTCTTTCCACTGACTGCACTGGTGATTAAATTGGGTCAGAAACTGTCAATTTTGGTACTATAAAGCATAGGGTGGAACTGAGACAGCTGCAGACTCTGAAAAACAGACCATCCTTATCCAAAACTCTGAATAACTCAGTTCAGTGCCAGAGCTGGTCAGACACATTATTTCATTTTCTGGGAATATTTTAGAAGAAAATTAAGTTTTCAATGAAAATCTGTACTGAAGTTTTTGAGTTTTCAACACTTTTTAAAATTGTTTTAGACAATTTAAAACATGCTTGTTGGAAGCCAAAAAACCTGAAAATATTGATCAAAAGTAGGTATTTCCCACTGAAAATGTATTACATCAAAAAGTGATTATTTGGAGGGTGGCGTGGCGGGGGAGATGTGGATACTTTTCTGCCCACCAGCTGTTGTAACATTTCACATTTAATTCTGGCTCAGTGCCCATACCTTGAACCTGCAGGGAGGTTCACACTGGCGAACCCTGTGACTCTAGAAAGCTCATTCCAGCGCTGGAGCCTTTATTTGTATAGTGTCTGGCACAATGCAGCCCTGATCCCATCCAGGCACTAGCATAATATACTTACTAAATAATAACATTAGCGCTGCCATATTTTGCTTGGTTTTAACTCAAGCTTTCCAATGGAACTTTACCAGTAGGGTGACCAGATGTCCCAATTTTATAGGGACAGTCCCGATATTTGGGGATTTGTCTTATTTAGGCACCTATTACCCCCACCCCATCCCGATTTTTCACACTTGCTGTCTGGTCACCCTATTTACCAATGACAAATTATTTTAGTCCTTTTGCAGTAAAACTTCTGGAAAATTAGATTATTGCCCCCAAACAGCAAGAATTCAGTTCCCTGCCCCTTATAAAGGAAACATTGATGGAAAAGGAGAACTAAGGACAGTTTTCAGAAACCTTGAGTATCCATCAAGATTCTTTTGTGCGTGTTCTTCTTGTCTTCAGCTACTTGATTGTATTTTTGCTCTTGAATCAGTCACCCATTGAGCAGCCAGTTAGGCGCCTGCATGACAATTCTGCAGATATATGAACGGTCGTGCTTGTGAAAGGTAGCACCGAGAGACTGAAGGCTTCTCTTCACCTGCAGAACAGGGAGTGGGCAGAGCCCCCCCCTCAGGAACTTCCCCCATGTCACCCCAGCAAATTGCCTATCCCCTGTTCGGGGGGAGTGCCTGTAGTCTCATTGCAAAGTTACGGCTTGCTCTCTCGGCTGATGCTATCATAGATAACGCACCTGGGGTTGAACCAGGGACCTCCAGAGTAAAAGCTCAAGCTGCTACGGCGTCAACTTAAGTACCAAGGTTCTGGAGCTGTATAACCTCTGTGGATCAGGCACAGAAAAGGATCTGTGCCACACACTCCCAGTGGGTGATACTGAGCTTGCGAAAGAAAGGGTGACTTTGGGTACATCTACACTGCAAATCCAAAACACACAGCAAGTCTCAAAGCCCAAGTCACGGACTCGGGCTTGCGGCACTTGTGCTGTGGGGCTAAAAATAGTAGTGTAGAGGTTCCTGCTGGGCCTGAAGCGTGGTCTTTGAGATGAGACCCTCCCTTTCGCTGGGTTTCAGGGCCTGTACTCCAGCCTAAGCAGGAACTTTACACTGCTATTTTTAGCGTTGTAGCATGAGCCTGAATCAGTGTCCCAGGCTCTGAGACTTGCTGCCAGGGGAAGGGGGTTTTCTGCAGTGTAGATTGTCCCAGGGATGGTGCTTTTGGGGATATACACACTTATCTGCTGGGATCTAGACTGAGGCCACAAGCTGACAGAGCTCTGAGCAGCCAGCAGATGGTCACCTTTGTCAATTACTCAAGCCACGTGAGATCTAAAAACTTCTCTAGGACCCTGGTTTGACGTGAAACTGTATTCTAAGAGTGTCTGATGCCTCTGCACTTTGCTTTGAAGAACAGTTGCGGGGGCGGGGAAATGATGCTAAACCCCCACACATAATCTCACATGTTAAACCATCGGTTCTCAACCAGGGGTACGCGTTCCCCTGGGGTACATCAACTCATCTAGATATTTGCCTAGTTTTACAACAGGCTACATAAAAAGCGCTGCCAAAGTCAGTACAAACTAAAATTTCATACAGACAATGACGTGTTTATACGCTTTTATATACTATAAACTGACACTGTAAATACCATATTTATATTCCAATCAATTTATTTTATAATTATATGGTAAAAAGAAGAAAGTCGGCAATTTTTTCAGTAAGAGTATGCGGTGACACTTTGGGATTTCTATATCTGATTCTGTAAGCAAGTAGTTTTTAAGTGAGGTGAAACTTGGGGTAAGTAAGACAAATCAGACTCCTGAAAGAGGTACAGCAGTCTGGAAAGGTTGAGAACCACTGTGTTAAACACTCTCTGATCAGGAGTAGCATGAAGCCAAACAGGAGCAAGACTGAATTCTCTCTCTCCTTTAACTAACTACCAACCTTCACTTTCTCCTTCAGCTGCTTTAATTCTTAGCTCTCCTCTGCATTTTTCAAACTGCTGGGTGTCAATATAAAAAATACTTACTCTGCTTCATGCTCAAGGAACATAAACAAATAGATTTGTTTACAATTGGTTATAAATTTAACCAACAGAGGTCACTCTCCAGAAGTTAGCTCCACTCTCTGCAGAGCAAAGAAACCATATATCTTCATTGTCCTGGTAGCAGCTCAGCATGTTGTTTTGATCTTCATGCCTGGTTGACCTCTTTCAGCTGAATCACTTTAGTTAAACAACAGTTTGGCAAACTGGCATGTGAATATGTTATTTTGCCACAAAAAAATAAATATCCCGGGAGAGGTTTTTAAATGGCCTTTTCTTGTTTTCAAAGGGTGAAGTCTTCCCCTCTACAGAGGAAGAAATACAAAGTTTAGACACCACCAAGTCCTTAAAATGAGGCTAACATAGGACTTACTGGTGCAAGATTCTAACTTTCTGCTCAGGGGTGAATTTCACTCCATGTATCTGGCCTGGATGAGGACAAGTTACCATAACAATAGGAGGGATGGGTCACATGATTGTGTTTTCCATGCTGTAGCTATTCTATACAGAGCATCACTTTTTACAGTATGTTTCATCTCCAGACTAAGTAATTTCCACAACACCTTCACGTTAGGTCAGTGTTACTATCCTCCTCCTTTTTACAGACAGGGAAGCAAAAGGGTGAATTGACTTGCCCACAGCTACAGAAGGAGCCTGCATCAGAGCCAACGTTAAAACTCAGGGGTGCCTTGCTTTCAGTATATTCAGACCATTAGACCATGCTGTCTTCTCCTGGATGTGTGGCAGATTCTCAAAAGGGCTCAGCACCCAGAATTGGGGATGGATTTCTAAAGAGCTCAGCTCCCGTGTAGGCACCTGAATAAGGGACACATTTTCAGCACTCAAAGGACACTTCTTTATTGAAAATCTGGCCACTTCTTTAGGTGCCTGAATGGGAACCAAGCTTTTTTAAACCTCTGGCCCTGGTTGCGGGTGCTGAGCCAGCCCCAGCCATATAGGGCCCAGTTCAACAGCATTTATAACTATGCTTATTGTTTCAACTAATGGAAATGAAATAATGGGGGCTAGATTGTAGTATTTATGTTACAGCCCTGCCCAGGGATCATGCAGAGCCATCCTGCCGCCAGGAAGAGCTCCAAGGAGGTTAGGCCTTGAGCAGGAATAATCTCCCCCAGACTCTTCAATGCCCACCACTGTACACGTACAAGGACATGCTGCGCCATCCATAACAAATGGAGCATTTTGGAGGTGTCATTAGCTTCCTAGTGCTCCCCAAATGAAAGGGATTGCTACTGGGCCTTGCATGGTTAGGGGAAGGTTTCCTGTACGGCTCCTTCCTCCCCTCTTGCACGTGACCATCTCCATGTGACACTTTAGATCAGGCCCCAACCATCTTGTGTTAAAGTGACTGGTAGGGCTCAGCGCTTGCCACTTAAGAAACTGTTGTGCCTGGTTGTGAAAAGAACTGCAAATGCACCAGTGAGCTCCCGCCACACACCTAATCCTCTCCCCCGTCACTCCACCAAGCTAGTGTCTTTCCATATTGTTTGGAACACCAGGATGCCTCTTCCTCTCCCCGACCCTGCTCTCACTCAAAAGGAACAAAAGAGCCTCTCTGCCATTTTGTTCGACCTTCCTTGGCCAGCTGGAGCCTGGGAACCTAAATCTGTGCAAACACTCCGTTCTCCCAAACTAAATGCTGGCTACTCATTAACAGCTCGATGACACATCCAGGTCATAATTATTGATGAATGGCTTCCCTCCGCTTCCTCGGTTTTATAAAAACAGATATCAACTGATTTTTTTTAAAATGGCATGTTTACAACGCAGCCCGGTGCTAGGGATGCTATGGATGTGAACATCATTTTAATGAGCCGGGCTGCCAAAGGCGACAGAACAAGAAGATGGTTCTGTCTCTTAACTCAGTGGCCTCTGGAAAAACTAAAGAGAAGCCAGATTATCCCACATCTATCTACTGTGGGGTTCTTACAGCTTCCTCTAAAGTATCTGGTGATGGCCACTGCCTGTGGCAGGATATTGGGCTAAATGAACCCTGGGTCTGATCTTTAGATTGTAAGATCTTTGGAGCAGGGATCATCTTTTGTTTTGTGTTTGTACAGCACCTAGCACAAATTGTGATCCTGGTCCATGACTGGAGCTCCTAAGCGCTAATGCAATACAATTACTAAATACATAAATAATCATCCAATATGGTAATTTCTATGTCCCTAGTACCACAATCTTCCATAGAAAATGTTATTGGTACTTTCTATGTACGTATTATCTATGTACTTATATGACTCCCATTACATAGTATCCGAGCATACCACAGTCTTTAATGTAGTAATCCCTGTCACATCCCCGCAAGGCAGGGCAGCGCAGGAACTGAGAGACAGAGAGTTTAAGTGACTTGCAAAAGGTCGCATAGGCAGTCTGTGGCAGAGCAGGGACTTGAATTCAGGTCTCCCAAGCCCTAGCTTAGTACCCTAAACACTGGAACATCTTTCTTCTCATCTTATGATCTCTAACCACTTTTCTATTGAGTCATTCTCAAGACCCTGGGGAGGTGCTATTACACCCATTTCACAGTCAAGTAAATGGAGGCACCCTTCTCACCTGGAGATAATTGCTTCAATGACTGCAGTGGAGTTACACAGATATGGCACTTGTGGGGTTCAGACTGTAGGAGATCAGAAGAACTTGCCAAATGCATCCCCTGCCTTGGGCCTGAATGATAATTTTCCCAGTGCCCCTCCTGGTTTAGGGCAGCTCTGCACTGCCCTTGGCTCAGGGATGTGCCACAAATGCCGCCTCCTAGCCTGCCATTTGCTTAAGGTCAAATGATAAGTCACTGGCAGAGTGAGAAACACCCACCAGAAAGCCTGACACCCAATCCTCTGCCCTAACCACTTGGCAACACCAGGGAAGTAGTGACAGACACTCACTTTCTAAAACCAACTCCAAAGAATCAACAGGCACACCTTCCCAACACTCAGCATTGAGGACAGCTGGCAAGCAATCCCTCCTTAGTACATTAAAATGCATTCATCTCGCATTCAGGGCTCTGAACAGGTTGTGTAATTAGTTTTCTTCTCGTTAACGTCTTCCAGGCAAGCAGAATGGCTCAACTTCAACGGAAGTGCCGGTTTTACAGGCAAGAAAGCCTGGGGATGGGGAAAAAGCCACCCACGAACAGCTGTTCCCTTGAACTACATGCAGCTGACCTAGTTAGCACCTCTCTGCCCTCATGATAGACATAGCAAGCTTGCCTTAAAACAATCTTAAGTCGATCACATGATCCCTGCCTTAATGTGATGAGAGCAGGGAGAAATCTGGGGAAGGGGGGGGGGCGGGAATTGCATGGCAAAAATGTGCCAATACCTCCAGGATTCATTTCCCTGTGGCTACTGAGACTCTCAATTCTCTCCTTATTGATAATTAGTTATTCTTTTACAGCACCCAAGTGGGCCCCTGCTTGCAATCTAGTCTGAGAAAAGATGGAACAAAGGGACAATAAAATAAGTAGAGGTGGGAATGTCGCAGGAGGATGGGGGTGGGGAGATGACATCAATACACAGTGAGGGCACACACCTAACTCACAGGAGGCAGTGTTGCCTAGTGGACAGAACATTAGACTGCTACTCAGGAAACCTGGGGTCAACTCCTGGCTCCGCCACTGCCTTGCTGGGTTACCTTGGGCAAGTCACTTCACCTCAGTTTCCCAATTTGTAAAATGGGGAACGCCTCCATCCTTTCTAAAGCACTTTGACACCTATGGATGAAAAGTGCTATCTAAGAGCTAGGTCTGATTATTATTTTAACCCTATTGAAATCAATGTCAGAATTCCCTGCAGGGCTATAGGATCCTGCTCCAATGGACAGCACAGCATCCTTGAAATATAGAGAGTTGCATAGATATGTAGATGCATACATCTAAATAATATGGATGCACAAAATGTTTTCTTAGGGGCAGGCAAAATGGGTCTGAAGAAGCGACGTGATTGAGAAGAATATACTATGAGCCAGATCCAATGGAATTACACTGCTGTAAAAGCAGCAGTGAGATGGGAATCTGGCCATCTGTGTCTCTTTCTTCTGCCAAACTCAGGCTACAAGTGGTATTGCCTGAACCTTAATTAACACCACGTTACCAAAAAAAAGAACACATTGTTCTTGAAACAGTGCAAAACAGCCAATACAAAACTGTGCATGGCCCTGAAAATATTACACTGATCACTGCAACGTAAAGAACACCATTTAAAGCTTGCCTGGCAGGAGTTCTCATTGAAAATCGTGTTAAACCCTCTCACGAGAATTAGCCTGCAAGGGCTGAGAGTTACTCCACAGATCCTTCTGGGACAAATGGGATCCTATGGGAAGGCAGGTCTTCTCTTTATTTATACATCAGGGCTCATTCCTGTTATGAATATATCAAAACAAAGCAGGAGAGAAGGGCAAATTCTAGCTGAACCCAGCTGTGCTATGCAAAAGCAATGAATAATTTCTTTTTTTGTTTATTTGAGGGGCTGTGGGGAAAGGGAAATAATCAAATATTATCATCCTTTCATTTCAGGTCATCTTACAACCTAGAATTTTCAGGAAATGGCCCTTTTCACATTAAAAAAAAATCATGCAAAACTCTGGAGCTTTGGAATTTGGAGATGCACACTGATTTGCAAAAAAAAAAGCTCAGTGCAAAATCTCAAAAGGCTACGGTCAAATTATCAGCTGCTGTTAACAGATACAGCTCCACTGACAAACATTTAGTTTGACGAACATTTACAAACAACAAAGATTTGGCCCATTGTCATCGGGGGGTTTGTTGTTGTTTTTATTTGGCGGGTGAGGGGGGTACAAAAGGAAATGCCTTTTTTAGAGAGAGCGAAACTTCAAAATGCAATAGCGTTGGAGGGTTTTTAAACACAGAACTGGACCATTTTGACAATTCAAAACCAAAGTACATAAGCCTCCATTTTCAAGGGCTTTGCATTTCATAAAATAATAATGCTTAGCTCTTATATAGCGCTCAACCCTTTCAAAGCATTAGCAAATTATTCCTTGGGACATCCCTGTGAGCTAGGAGTGTGTTCATGTGCAAACAGACATACATGTTGCTGACTGAATTCAATGGGCGTTGGGTCAGGGCGGGCCTCTGGAATCCTGCAACGTTCCTCTTGATGGATGGTTGGGGTTCAATGAGTGAGGATTTTGGTGGGTGTCTGGGGAAGGCCTCTGCTGAAATGTACCCTGCCTCCCCCAAAGGTAGGAAAAAGACAATAGTTGGATATTTCCTAATTGTCCCTTGCCACCCATGTCTCACAATCTCCTTTTCGCCTCCCTTCCCCCACTCTCTCTCACCCCATACATCTCCCCACTCTTTATCTTTCACCAAATCCCCCGCCAATCACTCCCCTGCATTCCCCTTCCTTCATTTCTCCCCTTGTTTCCTCCATGTCTTCTACAATTAAACACATTCTCAATACTTGGCTGGGATGCCTTGTGATGAGCAGTGCCTTCCCCTCCCACCTCCACCAATTACCAAATCTCCGTGATCCTGGCCTCTCCAATGCACAAAAGATGGTAGCCCCTCAGCTAGCCCCCTCCTCCAGCCTCCACCTTCTGCCTCAGCCTCCTCGGGAATTCTGCTGAGCTCCAGGGCTCACAGCTCCCTTGCTAACACACTCTGGCTCAGCGCTGAGCTGCAATGCCATCCAAGAGTTTGCGAAGGAAGCAGAAAGACTGAGTAGAGAGATGATGATGTAGGATGGTCTGGACTAAGTGTTCTGGCTGAATTTCATCCCGGGTGATACAAGGCATCACAGAGCATAACGCACTCTTGCATACTGTGCATAACTCAGGCTGGGAGGAACAATGCCAGATTTAAGCAAAAAGGCCACCCAGCCCTCCCCGAAGGATGCGGCGTGACAGTCCGTCTCCTTACTCCAGATGCAACCGCTCGCTCGGCATTCAAATCCTTCCTCTGCGGCAAAGCCTTCCAAGAGCAACTCCGCCAAGCCTTGAATGCAGCTGGAACTGACGGGGCAAGAATTCCTCAGCGGCATGACAGCGCCCCCTGCTCATGCACAGGGGTACAACTTGTTTCCATTTCCACTAACTGGCGCTGGATGGTGGTGGTCGGAGGGTGTCCGGACAGGCACTCACTCTCTTTCCACCCCTCCCCATTCCTTTTTGGCAACATCCGCAGGGGTTATGAGAAGGAGCCTGGCCTGCATTCCCCAGCCCCTATAAAGGAGAATGGGGTATACTCTACTTTTGCCCTTGCTCCTTTCGAGGACTAAAATCTAGCCCTTAGAAAATAAGCTCCTTAGGGCATGGGCTGCATCTTCTATGTACAGCACCGGGCACACCGATCATAAATAAAAATCGCCGCTTTGGCAGCAGACCCCCAGGTTATAACAAGACAGGAACAATTTTTAAGACAGACAAAGGGTCAGGTGCTTCTTTACCCTGCAGCACGTGCAGTCGCTCAGGCAGAGTGGGCCCACAGTGCTACCACCCTTCTGATTTAGTATCATTTGACAGCTGCTTCACACTGGTGTCAATGACTGCCTGAGGCGTAGGACAATGTAGCCCATAGACTTTTGCAGCCACACTCCACCCTAGCTGATGGCAGCAGAACAATCTTCCGGCTCCACTCCAGAATCCACTCAGGAACGCCTGAGACACACAGCTGCTACTTTTAAACACTGGTATTAACTAGCTTCAGTTTCAAAATAATCACTTTAAGCCAGGCTATGTATGTACCATACAATTCCTTTCACCAGTCCGCTAAGAGATATTGCACCCACACTACGGGACGCAGCATGCACTTTGCAAAGCAGAACAAGAATAAAACATAAAGAACGCAATCCGTAGCATATCATGTAAGTAACCTACCTTCATGGTTGCTGGGGCAGTGAGTGGAGGGGATAAAGGTCGGTCTGGAATGGTCACATCTGTGTTGTTTAACAGCTCCTGTTTCCTGTAAAAGAAGAGGATCCATCTCAACACTTTTCCTAATTACCCAGCTTTCAAAGAAAGAAGTACAGTCCAGAGAGGAGAAAATTAGGCCCCTCTGATTTTTTTCAATCCTGTAACTTTTAAGTTAAGGTTTGTTTTTAAATATAAATATCTAACCTGTGACAAAAACATTTTATAAAAAATCTTGTAGCTTGGAAAGATTCTGACCCAAGTCAATTATAAATGCCTCACTGTACCATAAAGTGGGCTGCTCTTTCTTTGGGAATCCAACGAAAGGGTATCAAAATAGAGCCCGTAACTAGTGTGTGCTGCAGGTAAATTTCATTTCAGGTGATTTACACTGCTGGGATGACCAAGAGTTAGATAAACAGACTTATGTTTCTATGACAACACCATTGCGACAATTTTTTTTCTCCATCTTCTCCATCTGGCGTTATCTATTGACTGAGCGGTGTTTGTTCATCTCTCTCTCTCGACAACATGAACATTATGCACAGTGGAACAGATTTTGATTTTAGCCGCACTGGAGTAAATCCGGAGTAACTCCACCAAATACTTTTAGCACAGATCAGTGTCATGTATCAGTGTGGTCCAGTGTGTTTAACATAGAAAGAAAGCCACATTCAGAGGAGTGATCGTTATTAAAACGTCAACATTTATCCACAGGGGAAATGGAAATAACTGTAGCACAGGATGTAGTAACACATTGTTGATCACTGTAGGTGGTCAGTGAATAACTTGAGTTGCAATATGTCTTTTTCCCTTGGGGGTAGCATCTGGTGCAAGCTCTCCAGTGAGGCTCCTTGGTTCAGACAGTGCCTATTCTGCTTTAAATAAGGCACTTAGCGACCTTTACCTGCAACTGAAGACCGGGTCTCCATGCACCTGGACGTGTCATTTTCACTCCCTCAGTTTCAGAGGTTTCCACTGGAAACTCCCAGTGTGCAATAGATGCGGGTTGCTATTTTCAAATGGGAGTACCTAAATCCGTATCTATTTACCTATATAAAAGAGGAGTGATTTTAAAGGTGTTGAGCACCCACAATGTGGGTTAGCCATGATACATTAATGGGAATGGACAATCAAACCACTTTTATTTAGATGTCTAGCTTGAGGGACCCAAATTTGATTATTTTAGCACAAGGGGAGATTTTCTTAAGGCACAAATACCAGCAAGGCACCTAATGCCCACCAATGGTCAATAGAAACCTACCTGCCATTTGTGCCTTTGAAATACTCTCCCATAGTCTAACGTGGATCCAGATCTGTTCTGTGGGCCTGATTTTCCACTCCTTTCTCTAATTTGGCACCAGTGTAAAACTGGCATAAGAGAGCAGAGAACTAAGCCCAGCAGCTTCTTGGCTAAGTTCTAGTATTTTTGCCCACACAGTCTTGAATGAGTTCATCATGACCAGTGCTACAGCAATGAATAGTAAATGAAATGAGTGAAAGAGCACTCTAAATAAATTAGCTCAAGGGCAGTTAATGGACCAGGGCAGAGGTAGTCAACAGGCCAAATCCGGACCACCAGACGCTTTTGAACACACCCAGAATCTTTTTATTTTTTATCATTATTGTGGTGTGAAAAATGTTTCTCTGCAGGTTGGACCTTGACTATACCTTGACCAAGAAATTTGTACCTTGACAAAAAATTATTGACTACCCCTGGAATAGAGTTTGCAAGTTACATAGAGTGATAGCAACAACCACCACCTTGAGAAGAGAGAGAAATTGCGTCTGCCAATTCATCAATAAGAGAAATTATGATGACATAATTCTGTAAGGGAAGTCTTGTCAGAGTCTTTAACCCACTCCTGCATCTCTGTTAATGCTGGCTGAAAAATTTTCAATGGAACAGTTTTCTGTGGAAATACACTGTTCCCTTGGATCTGAAATGTGTAGCAGGCACGTGTCCATTTCAATGACATTTTTGACTGAGTGGAGGTTTCCAAATGATTGGAGAAGTGTTTTGGTGTTTCCAAATCAGAATTCATGGAAAATTCCAAAGTTTGACGGTTCGTTCCAAAATGGAATGAAGCAAAATTTAGAAAACTTGGAATTTCCCACAGGACAGAAATTCCAGTTTCATTCAGCTCTAACCTTTGCTGTTCTCAGGGAACAGAATCTGTACAACTAATTCAGATCCCCACCTTCCTCCTGCCCCCCCCCCGCACCAGTTATCCACAAGTAGCTTTTTATTTTTAACAACATCCTCATCATTCAGAGTTATCAGGCAAAGGGGTAAGACAGGAAAGGTGGTCCTGTGACTAAAACTCAAGGATCCAGGACACCTGGGTTCAATCCCTGGCTCTGCCACAAATGTTCTATATTATGTGAGGCATCCAATGCAGGCCTTGATGCCCCAGCTGTAAGTGGGGATAATAATTCTTCTCTATCTCACAGTGCGGTTGTGAGAATGTACTTATGAATGTTTGCCAGTGGGAAGGAAGGGGGCATAGATAGAAAGGTTTTATGGAAACATATTTCAGCCTATGGGTGGTTCTTACGGGTTATTCACTGCTTCGGATATTTGCAGTTCGTACTGTTATTGGTAGCCTGCGATCAGAGAGAGAGCTGATCTTTATTAAACGTAGCTAGCTTGAACAACAATAGCAGTGAAGCCACAGCTTCATGGACTGTACAAGCTCGCCTGGGACCCTGGGTACACACTCCAGCAACTAGCCTGTGCTGCCGCAGCTTCACGTGTATTGTTATTGGAGCTAGCGTACGTTTACACCTGTCGCAGTCACCCTTCTGACTGCGGTGTAGTCACATGAGACTGGTTTTGGTGCCCAGCCAAATGGCTCCAAAATCAGTAGAAAGCTGGCCAGGGAAACGCTTACAGTGTGAAAAGTCACGTGAAAACAGTTGCTCACAAGTCTTTCCTGTGGGTTAAATTCACCGCTGTGCAAAGAACCTGCCCTAGCCTATGCCTCACTCAAGACCCACTTGTTACCACAAAGCAGGACTCCACCCTTGAAGAACAGTTTTGGATAAAAACTCCCTTGTACTTATATTTTCAGAGAGCAAATAAAAAGGCTCATGAATACTGAAAGGAAAACGATCCTTAAAGAACAGTTTTGTAGTTAAGGCACTGGGACCCAGATCTGAGTTCAGTGCTCACCTTTGCCACAGACTTCCCAGGCGATCTTGAGAAATCACGTCATCTCAGTGCAGCTCAGTTTGCCGTTCTATAGAATGGGCTCACTAGCACTTCTTTCCTCTCCCCCACCCTGAACTCGGGTCAATCTTGCCTGTTTAAACTGCCAGCTTTTAGGAAGAAGGATTGTCTCTCTATGTGTTTGTACAGCACCTGACACAAGGGGGTTCCAATAGTGGCTGGAGCCTCTGGGAGTTACTCTAATAAAAATACTTAATAATAACCACTCTTGAAACAAACTTGTGGGTTTTATTTGAAGTAACATTTGCTAGTCTTTATCCCCCGCTGTATTCACACAGCTCTGACCTTCAGCTACATGGATATTTAATACCATCAGACATCGAAAGGAAGGATGGTCCAGAGGATAAGGTGCTAGCCCAAAGACTTGAGAGACCTGGGTTCAATTCCTTGCTCCACTGTAGATCCCTGTGTGACATTGAGCAAGTCACTTTGGCTACGCCTACACGCAGGGCCGGCTCTAGACCCCAGCGCGCCAAGCAGGCGCGTGGGGCGGCCCTTTCCCTGGGGGGCGGCATTTGGCTCCGGCTGAGCTCCCGCAGGCGTGCCTGCGGCAGGTCAACCGGAGCCCGGGAGGAGCGGACCTGCCGCAGGCATGACTGCGGCGGGTCCCCTCTTCCCGCGGCTCCGGCTGAGCTCCCGCAGGCATGCCTGCGGCAGGTCCGCTGGTCCCGGGCTCCGGTTGACCTGCCGCAGGCATGCCTGCGGGAGCTCAACAGGTGCCGCGGGAAGAGGGGACCCGCCGCGGGACCGGGGAAGGGGCGGCGCTGCGCACGGCTGCTTGGGGCAGCCTATTTTCTAGAGCCGCCCCTGCCTACACGGCAAAAAAACCCTGCAGCGGTGAGTCTCAGGGCCCATGTCGGCTTGCAGGGCCACACCCATGGAGCTCAAAATATCAGTGCAGATCACCCCCCTCGCCAGGTTTCAGAACCCAAGCTGGAATGCCTACACTGTGATTTTTAGCCCCGTGGCGGAACGCCGCAAGCCAAAACTGGTTGAGCTGGGCTCTGAGACTCGCTGCCACAGAAGTCTTTTTGCAGTGCGGATGGACCCTTACTGTCTCCGTGCCTCCGTTCCCCATCTGTGTAACTGAAATAATAGCACTTCCTGACCTCATAGGGGTGTTGTGAGGCTACATCCATTAAAGAAAGGGAGGCACCCCGATACTGCAATAGTGAGTCTACACAGATATAAGATACAACACTTCAAATAATATTTGTAGGGAGGAAGCAGGTGTATTAAGAAACTCTTCCCCAGGAAAACAAAACCATGACAGACATTCTATGTTTTTAAGATGCACATTGAGAAATCTATGGTAGATTACTTGGTAAAAGTACTCTGTCTCTCTCTTTTTTTTAAAAAAAAAACAACAACTTTCTAGTTAGACAATTATATTGTCATATACAGCGGTAGTGCCAGATGCAACTCCGGGGGGCCAGAAAAACTGAGATTTAATTCCGTTTACTTTCATCCCTGCCAGGCTAGTCCCACAGTAACTGGGCCAAAATGTCCAACTGTTTATTTTGCAATAACAAGCCCTTAGTTTCTATGGTAACCTGCCATAAGATGGCAAAGCGCAATAATATGCAACTGACTGATGCACCGTGACAGATGTATCTAATGAGAGATTCGGGGGAAATCTGGGTAACAGGTTCTCCTGGGATATGAACATTCAGTTACGTTAATTTCCAAAACTTTGAAAAGTTTCTATAACAGGATTGGTGCCCTTCAGGGAGCCCTCAGATCAGAAAAAGCCACAATTCAGCTATATCTAGATATAGACATCTGTAAGGGGACTTTTTGTATAGCCGTATACACAAACACACCCCATTCTGTTAAAAGATTTTTGGAGATTATCTAAACCTTTCTCCTAATAAAAGGAAACAGGGCTTGATCCAAAACCCATGTGAGTCAGTGGAAAGACGCCTATTGACGTCAATGGGCTTAGGACGAGGCCCACAATAACAGCACGCTCTGTTTTTAGAATGGGATGTTATGTATGGAAAGGATAAAAAGAAGCAGTTCTGCAGTCCCACGAAATGAGGCGCTGAATCTCATTCCCTGGTTCAGAAGACTGCACACGTTGGAGAAGTGGCTGTTTAAGGGATGGGAGGGAAGATACCAGCTGGTCTAGCTCTTGAAACTAATTTATAAGAAGCATCAACAATGGGTGTGAAGTGGCCAACCTGTGGTATATTATACAAAGTAGGGGTGGATGGGAAGCCCATTGGAATCAAAGGAAAAACTTCCATTGACTTGATGGGCTTTACATCAGGCCCTGATGAAGAAGGTGGATTGCATGAGCCTATGCCCCATTTTTCATAGGGGACAGTCAATGAAAGTGAAAGGCAACACATTTAAAAACTGGTATAAATAACACTTTCAACACATAATTAACCCATGGAACTCACTGCCACTAGATATCACTGAGACCAAGAGCTTAGTGCAGTGTTTCTCAAACTGGGGTCGCCGCTTGTGTAGGGAAAACCCCTGGCAGGCCGGGCCAGTTTGTTTACCTACCCCATCCACAGGTCCAGCCGATCGCGGCTCCCACTGGCCGCAGTTCACCACTGCAGGCCAATGGGAGCTGCTGGAAGCGGCGGCCAGTATGTCCCTCAGCCCACGCTGCTTCCAGTAGGCCCATTCAAAAAAAGGATTAGACAGTTATATGAATAATTAGAACATCCACCATTATTCTAGGTAAGAGAGAAAAACGTATAAGGACTATAAACATTCATGCTTCAGAGCATAAACCAACCAGTAACTACCTAGGATAAGAAAATTAGTCTTGCCCTACTGGCAGTTTATCCCAAAGTTATTCACTATGGTGGTTTTTTTCACCTTCCTCCAGAGCATCAGGTGCTTAGCCATGGTGAAGTACACGATAATGGGCTAGTCTTATCTAGCATGGCAATTCCTATGTTCTTCAGCAGTTAGCTTAGAGCAGCGGGTGGAGTAACAGTATAGGTGGGAGTGGGGTTGCCAATTTTGGTTGGATGTATTCCTGGAGGTTTCATCACATCACATAATCTTTAATTCAAGATTAATCCTTAAATCCTGGAGCACCAGGACAATCCTGGAGGGCTGGCAACCCTAGGTGGGAGGGGGGAGAATGGGGACTGGAACCTGCAACCCTATGAACAGCATTTACGGATAGACCAGTCCCACTGACAGGGCCGCCCGTGGGTAGGGGGGAGGGCAAGTGGGGCAATTTGCCCCGGGCCCTGGCCAAGAATCCCTTTCCTGGCTAGAGGCGGCGGTCCGGGTCTTCGGAGCGAGTGAAGGACCCGACGACGACTCGGAGCGCCGCCCAGGGAGTACAAGCACCGCTGCCCCGCTTTGCCCCAGGCCCCCTGAATCCTCTGGGCGGCCCTGCCCACTGGCTCCCATTGGAGCGGTGAGAGCTCATCCCCTCAGAAAAACAAGCCCCGACTGCCTCAACTTTGCTACCAAACAACTGTGGCACCCAAAATTAGCAGGCACTTTAGAAAAATCTGGAACGAGGGCCTCATCCTCAGCTGATGTAAATCAGCACAACTCCATTGGCTTCAAGGGAGCAATCTAGATTTACACCAGCTGAGAATCAGGCCCAGGATTTTTATAGCAGTGCCCAAATTCCACCCACAAAAGTGCCAGCCGTGACAACCCGAGCAAACTAACACTTCTGGTCTTGTAACAGCAAGCGACTCCCGTGGTGACTTGCCTCGCATCTTATTGACACCAGTTAGGAATTGTCAGGCCTGGAGATGTAGTGTGGTGTCTGTGCAGATAACACTTCCTAATGGTGAAAATTGAATCAGTACCAAGAAGCAGAGGGGGAAAAAAATCATGTCCGTTATTTTTTTCTCCCCCCTCCTCCCACCCCCAGAAAAGATACAAAGTATTAAAAGTTCCTGCAGCCTTTTGGATCCAAAATATATAAAAGGCCTTGTGTTCCTGCCCTCTGCTATGGAGTGCAAATTGTTGCAAATCCTGGAAAACCTACCTAAATACAGGAACACAGTGGCTGATATTCCCAGCTAAACAGCAGTCCATGGTCCATCTCAGGCCTGGGGTAACAGGCTCCTTTCTCCTCGGAGGTTATGCCAGAGGTATATGTAGATGTACCTGAGCTAGCTTTGATCGGGCTAGCTTACTAAAAATAGCAGCATGTTATTGTGGCTAGCCCAAGCCGTTGCCCAAGCCGCTCTGCTATTTTTAGTGAGTTAGCGCTACCAAAGACAGCACAGATATATTTCACTGAGCTGGAAATTCTACCTCTCAACTGCAGTGTTGTTGCAGCCTGACCATGGGTGGCCAAAGTTTTTATTGGTATAAACGGGCAAAATTCCATTCAAGACAATGGAGCTGTGCTTGTTCACCGCGGCAGAGAATTTGGTCCAGGGATCAGAATGCTGTTTGGCTGTTATGTGGTCACTTTATGGTGCTCCGGCTCCTTACACCTTCCTGCATACACTGTCAACGCAGGTTAGTGACAGACAGAATTCATACCTATAGGGAAGTCCCATTACAATTGCTGGCAAAAATCCCATCGATTTCAGCAGGACCCGGATTTCACCCCGATATCTGCAACTTTTCTATCTTAAAGGAACTGCTGTGAATAAGCCAATCTAATGCAACATAGTTCCAAGCCAGATACTGCTTAGTAGATTCTAAACTTGTACTAGGCAAGAAATATACCAGACTATGCATTACAATGTACTGTGGACATGATCTATTACAAGCCAGAGCAAGAATAGAGCTTCCTTCACAGTAATCACTCGTGTGTCAAAATAACAGGGAAACACCAAATCCAGTGACTGTGATGCCCCTAAATTTGGTCATAATGGGTGAGGATTTTTCTCTTTTCTTCCAGTAGAACTAACCTGGCATTGTTGGCTCTATTTCTATTAACACTTTATTTTTCTTTATAAGGCCCAGGAGAACACGCATCATGGTGTGAGCTGCACGTTTTTGCCTTTGTCCCAGTGTTGAGTGAAACTGACATAACTTAAAGGATTTATCCCAATCTCTAATGCTCTGAGGCCTAAATCATTTTGCTAAGACGGTGGCGAGAAAGCTTAACTTCAAAACAATCATAAGGAGATGGACCCCCATGGCTCTCTAAGCCTGCTCTTGTGTGGCTGTAAATCAACACAGCTCCCCCAAAGTCACTGAAATGCTATGCAGTGTACACTGAAGTCAACAGAGCTATAGTGATGGACTTCTGTGAGGTTCTGGCCTGCTGTCTCTTCATCAGATTTTCACTGCATTCCTTTAGTAGTTGCTTGTAGCGGTACAAAACACAAATGTAAAACAGGTTCTCCTTGTTCTAGCCATTTCTCACTCCAGATGGCAAACTGTCTCTGTACATAAGGCAGGCTTTTCAGTACTGTAGAAAAAAAAGATATCTCAAGCCTAGGAAATGATGACTTGCTCATGCAAAGTCCGGAAACCCAGCTACTAAGGCCTAATTCCAAACCTGAGCCTCATGCAGAGCTCACTCAGGTCGATTTGGCTCCTGTTGATTTGGGACTGCATCCTGAAGTCAGGCAAGACTCCCACTGAAGTCAAAGAGAGTAAGGGATTCAAGATCTGGGCTCAATTTGCTACCTAGGACGGAACCAGCAGTAGAGCTGTATGCCGTAGCAGATGTTTCTGTATATGGAATGTGGAAGAAAATCAATGAAAAGAATTTAAAATTAATATACCTGCATTACTCTGTCATTTACAGTTATTCAGGTTTTCGTCCACTGAGCCAGTTATCCAATAAACATACCTCATGGATTTTCAGGGGACTAAGCGGTGTCACGATATTTAAAGATGATGTCAAGTCCTGGAAAGATCCTTTTCAGAACATGTCAACAACCAACAAATAAGCCACTTCAGAGTATTACTGCAGCTTCCAAATGAGTCTTGGTGTATGAATTCAAAGTTCTTGGTAACACAAACCACCAGTGATCACAGATACCTCTGATTTGTGTGTTATTTTTTATTATTTTTATTTGTATTCCCATAGCACTAGAGGCCTCATTCAAATCAGGGCTCCGTTGGGACAGGTGCTGTACATACAACATAATAGGAGACCGTACCTACCCTGAAGTGCGTACAGCCTAAGCAGATAAGACAGACAAAGGTTGGGAGAGAGTAGGTACTTTTATCCTCATTTTATAGAGTGGGAACCAATACACGAGAGATTGAGTGACTTGCCCAGGGTCAAATGAAAGTTTGTAGCAGAGCCAGGAATTAAACCCAGATTTCCATAATCCCAACCCTCTGCCTCAACGACAAGTCCAGCCTTCCTCTCTTGCTATTTCCATGTTCTTCTTTGACCTTTGTGCCGCACGTAAGTACGTTATGCAGTTCGCTATGCTGCATCTGTTGTACTCATTGACTAATTCACAGCTTTCATAATCAGTATATATCACAACCATATGGCTAGGCAAATATTTTGTCTCCTGCTCCGCTGGTTCAGGTGAAATTAAACAAGACCAAAGCCACTTCTGCAGGAAAATGGAGAGGAATAAATACAGGAACTGCTTTAACACTGACCTTGCTGTTCTCTTTCACATAGACTGATGCACTGTCTCAACTACCATGAACAATGAGGAGTGGACTGGGAAAGCCAAACTGCTCAGCCCAGCTTTTACAAACACCTGCCGTTTGTCTGCATCCAAGGCTCTGATCCTGCCAGCTGCTCCAATTGGGCAGATCCTTGCATGTGCACAGACCCCCACTGGAGTCAACGGGGCTCCAGCTTCACAGAACAGCTTCAATCTACACCTGCTACATGTGCTTCTGCAAAGGAAGACATTTAGATGGCTAGTAGTGATACTGATTACTGAATGAACGTTTGACTCAGTACACTGCTCTGGTGCAGTGGGATTCTGATAAACTTACTCACCTTGGGTAATATCTTATGCCTTAGTTCAGCGTTTCCCAAACTTGGGACGCCGCTTGTGTAGGGAAAGCCCCTGGCGGGCTGGGCCAGTTTGTTTACCTGACCCGTTCGCAGGTTCAGCCGATCGCAGCTCCCACTGGGCGTGGTTCACTGCTCCAGGCCAATGGGAGCTGCTGGAAGCGGCAGCCGGCACATCCCTCGGCCCGTGCCACTTCCAGCAGCTCTCATTGGCCTGGAGCCAGTGGGAGCCGCGATCGGCTGGACCTGCGGACACAGCAGGTAAACAATCCAGCCTGGCCCGATAGGGGCTTTCCCTACACAAGCGGTGTCCCAAGTTTGGGAGACACTGCCTTACTTAGTTCCATTGAAGCCAATGGAAGTTACTCAAGGAGTAAGATACTATCCAACATAAGTAACGATACCAGAACCTGACCTGAAGGATTTTAGTGGTGTTCTGGACCATCCCCATAATTTACTCTTTGTAGTATCCCAGGAGACTGCCAAAACCCCAGAGCATGAAGCTGGAACATTGCAGGATTACACATTGTGTTCCCTGCGGATACACAGGATAGTTCATGAACAGAGCTCTGCAAATAACTGATGTTTTGAACCAAAGAAGTCTTTAATAAAAAAAAAAAAAGGTTTCGAGTCGACCCAAAACAATTCAGCATAACAACAAAAAAAGTAATACAACTGAAATCAAATTTCAAAAACAACACACCTTTTTGCATCAAAGGCAAAACATTTCACTTCGCAAATGTCAACACAAACTGTTTTGACTTTTTCGGAATTGTCATTTCTTTTTCAACTGAACAATTTGACGAATGGAACACAAAGTGGCAAAACGTTTCGATTGACCTGAATCTGCATTTTTCAATGAAAAAAGAATTTTGTCTGAAATATTCCACTCAGCTCTATTCCTGAATGGGGCCAGATGGACAGCTCTGGAGAACGAACACTACTGAAAGTCAAGGGAAGTAAAAGTGTGTGAAGATCAAAGAAGAATGTACAGTTCCCTGTATGCAAGGAGGCCAATGGCTACACTTGCTTTCTGGGAAATACAACTGCTCAAGAAATTCTTTATTCAGGAGAAAGCAGCAGAGGCCCTGGAGGTATGGGGGTGAGTATTGAGCAATTGCCAAGGAAGGGTCCCTCTGGCAGTAGGAGGATGGTGGACATGTTAATCCAGATTCTCTTGAGCTTTCATGATTAGGACAAGACGTGGGGAATCGAGAAATAATAGAGGAGCTAAATGGATGCAGTGCCAGAGATAAACTGTTGTCTCTCCCTGACCTTTTCCCAATAGCACAGAATAAGAGGAAGGAATTAAGCAGGATTAGAAGGGAATTTTTTAGGAGAAAAATGTTGAGGCAGCCGGCTAGCTCGCTAAGCCAAAGATCTCATTGGGAGGGATGAGATATATATTTTTAGAGGTAAAATGGGCACATGCAAACTCCTGGGCCCACCACTGGATAACTATAGCCTGCTGCAGTCAAGAGAAAGATGCCCACTGACTTCAGTGTGCTTTGGATCAGGCACCAGAAGAAAGAAGCCTGAAAGAGAATCCTTGAGACTGTATAGTGAGATGCAGCTGAGCTTTCATACGATGGGTCTTGATTATTCCAGACTAAAGTCAAACCGCAGTGGGTATGTCTACACTGCAAACCAACAAACCAACAAAAACTGGAGCTGCAAGTTTCAAAGCCCAGTTCTACAGATTCAGGCCCTCACTACAGTGCTAAAAATAAGCACGTAGCCATTTCGGCTTGGGCTGGTGTCTGGCCTCTGACACTCTCTCTGTTCTTTTAATTGAATAATACCTTCCCACCCCATGTTATATTCTAAAGGATTCCTCCCGTTAGTGGCACTACTGATTTCCTAGTGGCGGTGGTTCCAAGATCTGCTGTTTAATATCCTTCTAAACAGTTCCAAGGGCAGTTCATCTTGTGTGCTCTTAATATTCTATTTTTGGTAATGGGGCCAAGGTTCAAAATCCAAACCCAGATTCTAATTTGGCAAGTACGCAAGACGGTTTATAATGATCTGATCCAAAACTGCAGACACGAGCATGTTCCTGTGCTACCATCTTTCTGCTCTGCGTTTGTACAGCACCTAGTGTAATGGAGTCCTGGCTCATAACTGGAGCTCCTAGACATTAACCGCTCCACAAAAAACGATGGTAACCATCAACTTCGGGATGTTTGAATCATTCTAATTCTGCCGTTTGAGCCGCAATTTAGGTAAAATGAACAAGCAGCTTTACTATTCCCTCCTCATCTTTTCCTGGTACTTGGTACCACAAAGCCACTAGGACTTTTCCTTTCCTTTCGGCCGACAACACTTCTTTAAGATGACATGTCAAACGCAAGTCCTGACGACCTGTTGCCATTAACGATGACAAGGCGTCGTTGGAACAAGTGAGGATGTTAAAATCAAAAACCTGGCAAATTGCAGCTGAAGTTATTACATTTCATGACCCTAGATTCAGCAGATTTTAGGGCAGCAGGGTCCGTTATCATCATTCAGAAAATTCCTCCTGCAATCTCAGTTGGATGCAGCATTCTCCACTTCCTGTCTTTCCGCCTGCGCAGTGCTGCTGTGTGCTGTTAAACAGCAGTCATAATTTATTTCCAGAAGCAGTTGCATTTCTGTGATGGTTGATTTCTGTTTGTATGTAGCTCCAGGATCATCTAGGAGGCTGAAAGGCACTATAAATACAATGGTATGTTTGCTTCCATTATATCGTTCAGCCATTACGGTGGGATTTTCAAAAGTGCTCAGCAGTGGCTTAACTTTGCTCCCATTGACTTACATGAAAGCAAAGTTAGGCCACAGCTGAGTGACTTTTGAAAATCCAACCCTAGGTGTCCCTTTGTGCTTCATAGAGATCCTGATGGCATGTGGTCCTCGGTAAACAAGAGAGACTAAGCTGGAACTCAATCAATGTGGATTCCTGTGTGTTTATGTCTGTAGCTGCAGTTTTTTCTTTCATAAATGCCTCCTGTTTAAGATCACCTGTGATTCTATTTATTGTGACAACACAAATGTTCTACACTAGCTTCACCTGTATATCACACCACTGATTGTTGTTTTCTCTTCACAATCAGTTTAGCCCGTATGCTTTAACGGCATTTTTACACTTTTTAAGTTAGCAAGACTGACCTTCGTAACTTTGCAATCTGACTGCTTCCAGATGAAAGAGCTCTTGGAATTGGCACCTCTCCCTGTCACTGCAGAGCTGACGTCAAAATAAAGCAAATGAAAACTGCATGAGACTGCTTTACATCCATGAATGCTGACTGAGACTGTAGTGTTCCCTTGTGACTTGACACTAGTAGATGTGGTAGAAGGGCTGCCGTTTGTGAGTAATATGGTGCATTAATGCACTGACCTTAATTACAATATTAATGACTAGAAGGAGGTCAATTGGAACAATGCAAAAATACTTACAGCATTCTGAACCCATTGTTTGACAAAACACCATTCTTGGTATTTTATTTACCCCCTTTATCTTATTACTGTATTTCTTCCTTACCGTTAATGGGATCTGCTCCTATCTGGAATTTTTCAGCCCCAGCAGGCTACTGCCATGCCGCCCTCTTAATCATCTACATCCTCAAATCATGCTGGAAAAGTTAATACACTATGAAGGGGGTTACAGTGGAGAAATCATTACCTATAAATGAACTTGGGGGTTGCACATGTAGTAGCCTGTAGAGTCCAACCTCAGTTCACGCACCGGGGCTCCTTCCATGCCTCCATTTTCCCCCACAACTTTCCTGTGGGCCCACCTTCCCTTTCCCCTCTATTTCAGGGACTTCCTGAAACCCCTTCCCACTCATCCCTCATGCCAGGGGCTCTGTGAGCCCCCCACCACCACCATCGCCACCCCACCACATGCCTGGGGCTCTGTTTGCACCCCTTCTCCCAGCCTACCCAGAGTCTCTGCGTGCCCCTTTCCCCACCAGGGCAGGGGCTCTGTCTGCCTCCGCATTCCCCCCTCTGCCACATCGGGGGCTGTGACACGTTCCCTGAAGTTCTGCAGCGTATCAGACGCAGCATTCAGAAATTAATGCATTCTATCCTAGCAGCCAGACAGACGCACGGCATCAATTGGAATGTAGGACGTTTTGCTCGGTCAACGCTGTGCAGCTGTCACCAAAAGAAAAGAAAAAAAGCTAACTAGGATTAATGATAGGCCTAAACACCTTCCAACTTTGGAGCCATTCCTGGCTGGCTGCTCAGAGGGCGTGAATCAGTGCAGATCCATTGCAGTGTGACGGAAGGTCCCGTAGGCTAGGCTGCATTAACTTATCCAGGAGCTTGGGCTGGGGATAGCCAAAGCATAGAATCTAAGAGCCACAGCAGGCTAGCCTGGTAACTCTCTCCCCTCTGCTGTGTTGAATTCTGGGTTTAGTACAGCAGAGAATCTGGGCCAGCACGAGTAAAATACCCAGACAAACTGAAGGGAGCTCAAAGGAGAAGCGCAACAGCGACTAAAGGTTTGGCAAGTAAGCCCTAGGAAGAAAGTTTGAATGAAATGAGCACAGTTGGTTGTTTAGATAAAGAAGAACTTAGGGGACACATTGTAACTGTCTACAAATAGATAAAAGGAGGGTACTGAGAGGACATGGATCAATAGTTCTCATTAGTTAATGAGAACAGAACAAACCACAATGGATTTAAGCTACAGCAGGGGAAATATAGGTTGGATATTAGAGAAAAACTTCTGGACCAAATTCAGGCCCATAAATCTGTCCCTGGAGGTGTTATAACATCTCAGGCAATGGAGCAAGCGACTCCAGGAGTTGTGGCATTGCCGTCATTCAAGGCGAGGACTAGACACCGATCTATTAGAGGTGGCTTAGGAATAATGAAGTCCAGACTGGCAACGCACAGGGGAAAGGGCTCCATGATCCCCTGGAGAGTCCAACTAACCCAAAATGATCTGATGATTTTTAATTAAGTGCTGATTTGGGGATGAAGCTTTAATTATTCTGGTACTCACAGGATACTAGAGTGCAGGCAGGCTGAATAATTTACAAAATGAAGAAAAGGAGCCCGATATCCTTTCTGATTGTCAGATTAAATATATTGGGCCAGTTCCTCAATGGGTATAAAACCGCAAAGCTCCATAGACGTCAGTGAGGAGCCAACAATTTACACCAGCTGGGGCTCTGGCCCTTGATATCATCAAGCTTTTAGGTCTTGGAAGAAGAAGCAGTGAAAATATTCACAAGGAGGTCCATCAGAGGAGCTAATCTTAAATATTTTATCTCCATCATGACATATCTCATGCAGTCACCCGCCTGCTCAGCAGCTTAACTCTTGATGTAAAGCTACCATTTAAGATAGGGGTGTCCAACCTATGGCCCAGAGTATTTCATAAGGCCCATATATGGCCCGTGGGCCACACACGGCCCACCAGAGTATTTCCTAAGGCCCGCGGCCTGCTTCAACACAATATACTAACAGTGGGTTCATTACCGTTTTGTCATCATGTTTACATCATTTTAGTTTAAACATGTAAACAGACAATACTGTACATAGAAACAAGCTATCTGAATACATATGGAACAAGCTGAACTTAAAATGTAAATCGATACAGGTGCCTTTAAATCTTATTAAAATATATGTAGACTCTGTTTGGCCAACACGAGGTGGTGCTTAGATTTATGTGGCCCTCCTGTATAATAAGGTTGGGCACCACTGGTTTAAGATAAAGTATTTGAACTTTGCTCAGATGTGCTGGTCTGATCTACTACACTATTCCTCCAATTTTGTGTCCATTATTATTATTTATAGCCTGACAGCACCTAGAGGCCACAATCACAGACCAAAAAAACCAGACCTTTCTCTGAGGAGCTCACACGCTAATTGTAAGACAAGAGACAACAGACAGATGCAACAAAGAGCCAGAGGGGAGACAATGAGACACATCTGGACAGTGTGAACAGCACTGGGTACAGCACACAAGCTGCGTAACCACTGTCAGCGCCATTGGTTAACCCCGCTGATTTCAGCAGAGTTAAACCCGTGTCGAAACGGAGCGGCAGAGTGGTAAATCGCACACATTATTGGCCTATTTCCTTTCCGAATGAACTGAGGGTATAGCAGACCAAAGAACTGGGCCGAATCTTCAAAGGGTGTAAATGGGTGTGATCTTCATTTACCTCAGTGGAGCTTTATCACTATTCACCAGCTGAGGAACCAAACCGCACTTCCCACAGACGGCTTCAAGCAGGCAGTATCTCTCTCTGAATGGGCTGCTGAGAGGCTTTGCTGCTTGTGCGTATTTTCTGTGGGTAACAAGCGAATGGGAAGTCCCTGCTGTATTTAACATTGGAACGGCTGACTCTTCTGGGGTTCCTCCCTAAAGGTCCAACAGAGAAAGAAGGCGGCTGATATGAGATAGAAAAATGGATCTTTCTGCCTCCAGACCTATAGAGACGCAGTGTGCAGAGTCAAGTGAAGTGTAGGAAAGTAAAGTGCAAGATGCCTTCTGCATTGTGTGGCTGCTGGAACGGGGGGGGATAATGGGCACATACAAAGTGCTCCAGGGGTTGTTTCTTACATGTGCAGAAGAGCAACAGAATGAACGAAATCTGCTCGCACTCCACTTTTTTATGTTGAAACCTGGAACACTCTGGGCCTGATTCTTGCTGACATTGAAGCCCCTTTAGACCACACTGGCAGTGCACAGCGGGCATAATATACATTGACGCTGTCAGTGCGAAGTAAAATGCCTTGAGCATCAATGAAAATCATCTCCTCTCTTTCCAAACATTAAATTTATAAAATTGTACTGACCTACTTTTTAGAGCTGGTTAAAAAATATCCATCATCTTTTTTTTTTTTTTAAACCTGTTTTAGTCTAATTTTTTCAGGTATTCTTTTAAACGCTGACTTTTTTCAGTGTTGTGTTCTGTTATTTTACGAGAACACAAGAAATTGTCAAAACCCACAAAGAAGTTTGGTCAGAATTGTGTGTTGGGAGGATGGGCATTCATATTCCAACCAGCTCTATTATTTATCCAGCTCCTCCGTTCTCATTTATCAAGTGTGAGCTCACCTCTGTCTGCAGATGAAGAGAGCTATATAAGAGGTAGGTATTGTTCTTTGCTCTTTGCCTTGATGGGATGCTCTGCGTAAAAGCACAGCCTGGTCTGGAGTAAACCGCAAGTCCTTTGCTGCATTTCCTTTGACGCCTGTGCTCCATCCTGATTGCTCTAATCTGTATTTGGATCCCAGCTCTGAAGCAGGCTCCTGAGGTTAAACAATGGACCCAAAGGCACAAAGTGTGGCCAATCCTGCTGCTCATAAGGATTAAAGTTGGAGAGACATGCACAAATAATTGTATCTGCTCTGGTTTATCTGGGTTTTGTAACAGGTTGCCATAGCATCATAGTCATCTCACCAACGGATTTTTCTTTTGCACAATAAATTTCATGTTTAGGGCCAGACTTGCCCCCTGATTTCACTAAGTGCAAAATCTGTCCATTAATAAGCAATTTCTATTGGTTGTTAATGATTAGTGATGCATTTATATACGTTACCTTGAATTAGAGAGTGTCAGCCTCACCCAAAACAATTCAGCTGTCTGCCACATCTAAGGATAAATGCCAGCAGCCTGATGCCCAATCGGATTACTTTAAAGGGTGCAGGTCATGGGGTTGGTGTTTCTCAAGGAGGTAAGGGGCTGCGATAAATCACCTAAGCCCTCATCATGGGTTCAGTGAAACTTCAGTGGTGCATGATATAGGATAGTCCTGAGCACTGGGTTATATCTGTTAATCCTAACAACCTACGTTTTAAATAAGAGTTCCAACTAAATAAAAAACTTATCAGGAAACTGTCATTCGAAACGTTACCCAAGCACGTTTTGTTCTGCATTTGGATTTAGAAATTTTCTGCCCACCGCCAACATATGAATTTGCTCAAGGAATTAGCCTACTACAGTATTCCACAATCATGGCCAGTTGCCAAACCATCTCATCCCCATCCCTATGCCTTCGTGACCCACCCCAAGTCGTATTGTTCTTGAGTCTGAGTTCATTATATAATAGTCTCCATTGGGAAACCCTGCAGCCAAATATATTTTTATCATTCCCTTCTCTTGCTCCTCCCCTTGGTCCCAGTTTTACTCAGTCCTCTCAGGACTGTGATTCCAAAGACCTTCAGCACTGAAAGTATGGCTCTACCACTGAGCTAAAGGAGTACCTCCACTGCCTAGTAGCTGTAGTAGGCTTTTATCCCACCATTAGCTAGTGTATTTCAATTGCAGGAAGAAGGATCTTGCATCTCAGCCCCAGTAAGGAATTGTACGCAGAGACGCAGCAAACAGAGGCGTGAAGACAACAGAAGAAAAAAACCAAGAGAGGAGATTGGAGGAGAGTACAAGACAGAACAAAGGGGAGCAAAGGAAAAAAAGAAGGCTCAGGATCTAAGAAAAATGTAATTCAAACCACTTCCATCCCAAAGTCTGCTCCTGTATATTGAGATTCCATCAGAGACCGCTTAATAGAATTCTGTTTTACCCTGCATTATATATTAATGGCTTATCCATTGTTCTCTTTATATACTGTAAAGACTACAGGTGGGTGATAAAATGATTATGTAGGATGTATATTAAGGAGAGCAGATGATGGGTGGGCTGCTTTTATTTCTAAACCATGATTATTTAGGAAGCACTTGGAGAGAGCTGCTATTTGCATATAGCTTGAAAACTTTTTAGTGCTGATTGTGTGACTCTGCCTTTCAAGACTATGCCTATTCTCTGGAGTCATTGGTGAACCAGAAGCCATTCAACACGACGAGGCAATCCATAAAGAAGAAACGCCACTGACACTAGTAGGCTGGAAGATTCTGGAGCTTGTAACTGGGAGCACACTTAGGCTGAATAAAGTTGTAATGTTCTGGCTGAGTATGTCCTATAACCATCTAGTTTCTAGTCCATACAGAAGATAATAGTCTATTACTGCTACAAACTAGCAAAATTCCTCCTTTAGCTCAAATTACATAGGCTTGTACTTTTTGTAGTTTCGATCTCTGCTAATGACCTATGATGGACATTGCTATGAGTGCTGCTTGGAAAATGGTAATTATGTTTTGCCAAAAAAAAATTCAAAATAAATGAACATTTTCGGCGGGAGTTAAACATTCTCACTGATTTTATTCAGTTTTTTTTTAAAAAGGAAGGACCAAATGCTGAATATTTTTCAGTTTTCAAGCCCCCTAAAATGTTCCTTTTTCAATATTTGAAAAACAATTTTAAGATATTTCAGCTTTTGGTTGTTTTTAGTTTTTGAAAACTGAACATTTTTAAGTCTTCAACAATTTTTCATTGAAAGAGACAAGAACTTCCCACTAAAGTTTTCATTTCCACAAAATGCTATTTTTTATTAAAAACCAAAAAATATATATGTAACTTTGTTTAGTTGCTATGTTATCACGTAGGCTATCTGGAGAACGCATTCTTGTTCAGTTAGCCTCTGATATAATGTAAACAAGGATGAGTTCATGAAGCATAAAGGACCAATAACCCAAGTAAGACAGCGTGAGTCTTTTCACTGTCTTCAGTAACACTGGATCAGGCCCTAAAATAGTATAACGACTAGCTGAATTTGGCTTTGTGAGGTACTTTTTGTTTAAAAAGGCAAGCTTAAAATATTGAAGACCTGATAAAATTATTTTGCTTTACATGGAGTGCTGTCCCACTGCTTTTGTGTTACACCAGAGGTTTTCAACCTTTTTTTATGTGAGGACCCCTCAAAAATTTCAAATGGAGGTGGGGACCCCTTTGGAAATCTTAGGCATAGTCTGCAAACCCCCAAGAGTCCGTGGACCACAGGTTGAAAACCAGTGTGTTACACAATAACATAACCACCTACCAGCAGCTAAACTGATTCCTTTATTCCACGCTGAGGAGTGGGAATCAAGTACTTGTAAAAATCCAGGAATGGTTTTAGAGCAAGTTTTCAATTATATAGAGGCCGAAAATAAATGCAACAGTTTCATTGTAAGAAGCCCTGATTTAAAGAATAGATTTAAATTCATCCCTGGTACAACTCCACTGTTTTCAATGGAGTTACACTGGGGATAGGTTTGGCTCTGTGTCTCTTTGAAAAATCCACCTCACAGATCTTTATGGGAAGAAATGTTACTCTTTCCATTCCATTACAAACTGAATCTATACAGCGTCATTGCAAGGATCTGATTTGTAGTTCTCTCTCTCGAATATAAATGTGCCCCAACATAACACTTTTCTCATCTCTTGCACCTTTTATCTAAGCATCTGGAATCACTTTTGTTAGCAAAGAGAAGGCCCGCCTGGGGATCTTAAGAGAGATCACACAGCACGTCAGTGGCAAAAGTTCAGTTGGAGCCCAGGAGTCCTGGATCCGTTCTTCAGAGCAGAGCATACTCCATTCATTGCAATGGGTGTTTTGCCTAAGGATGGCCCAGTGAGAGCCTGTCGGTCAATGACTTTCAAAGGGATTTAGGCTCCTAAGTCACGTAGGCACTTTTGAAAATGTTACCCAATGTGACTCGAGTGACTGGGGCATTTACAGTTATGCTCATTGTCACAGCTCGACTCCGCCATTCAGAGAGATTTAGCTGAGACCCACAGAGGGACACAGGTTTCGCCATGAATAGACTGCCTATTCAGTAATACAGATGCCACCCAATGCTCTGTACCACACCTACTGCCCAGGATCACACAGGAAGTCTGTGGCAGAGCCAGAACCTGAACCCAGATCACCTGAGCCCAAGGCCAGTGCCTTAACCACAGAATCATTTTTCCTTCCTAGATTAACTATTTTCCTCCTGTTTTCTAAATCCAAAACCTGGATGAAAGAAACTTGTTACAAGTGCTCACTGCTTTCTTATGTTGTACGTCTGCACTAATAGGCAGGTTTTAAATTGGGTTAGTATAAACACACATGTGGGAGGGGAGATATCAATGTACTATCCTACACAAAGATTTTACAGTAAATGTTTAAATCCGCTCTGCATTCTCCTGGCAAGTTAACCACACTTTTCATCACTGACTACACTTTATTCATGCAGTGAATTCTTTGAGCCAAATGTATGCCTCATGTAAACAGGTGCAATTCTACTGGAGTGCTCCCCTCACACCAAGGTTGAATTTGCCCCTCTGTTTGAGCCTAGAGAAGGAAGAGAACGATGCCCTTTAGTTTTGGCGCTGTCATTTTTTGCTCTTGATGGAGTTCCCTTTTGTATGTATTTAATATCTGGCATCTATTGCTTTAAGTTTTCATTGCAGGCTGCACTTTTCTATTAGTTTTCTGTCAACACACTGCTGCTAGCATCTCAGGTTAAAGATCCCAATAAAATACAGACAGAGTCCGGCTGTTCCTGGGAGCATTCTTCCAGAAGAAGAAGAGTAATTCCCATCCCAGTTAATGACAATGCAGTGCTCTGTATACTTTCTGCTTGTTCTTCTCTTAAGGGAGAGAGAGAGAGACCCTCTACTTTCAAGCCAGGGAAAGGCTGAATTGAATAAAATACTTGAGTCTGATTGTCAGCTGCTGTCAACCCATAGATTTCAATGGAGCTGCATCAACTGACACCAGCTGAGGATCTGGAACACGTACTTTAAACATAGGCTTGAACCACAAACCTGGATCTGAAAAAAAACAAACAAACAAAAAAAAACCCTTAAATGTTTAGAATCCAAACCCTGAACCGGATGCTCGTTTTGCAGCAGATGCCATCTCTGTAATAGGCTGAACCAAAAAGCCTGGATTTGAGCCTTCTCCAGTTGTGGATCTGTTCAAAATCCAAATCCCAGGTGCAGCCCCACTGACTGATGGAATGCCTCAGATTTACACCAGGACCCAAATCCACCTCTTCCTTATCTTAAAATATTTAGAAACTGAGCCACAAAAAGAACAACACGTGACGTAACATCTACCTTGTTATTAAACATAATGAGTGTTAGTAGGAGCAGCAAAAGGAGATCTAGAATGAAAATTGCAGTGTGGGGTACTCTGTCAATGAGATGGAAAGATTGACAACTTAGTCCTTTTTATTTATTCTACAGACTCATAGAAGAATAGGGTTGGAAGAGACCTCAGGAGGTCATCTAGTCCAACCCCCTGCTCAAAGCAGGACCAACCTCAACTAAATCATCCCAGCCAGGGTTTTGTCAAGCTGGGCCTTAAAAACCTCTAAGGATGGAGATTCCACCATCTCCCTAGGAAACCCATTCCAGTGCTTCACCAGGGCCGGCTCCAGACCCCAGCACGCCAAGAGGGCGCGTGGGGCAGCATTTTGCCGGCAGGGCGGCAGGCGGCTCCGGCGGACCTTCTGCAGTCATGCCTGCGGCTCGGGTGGACCTTCCGCAGTCATGCCTGCGGAAGCTCAACTGGAGCCGCGGGACCAGCGGACCCTCCGCAGACACGTCTGCAAGAGGTCCCCCGGAGCCGCAGGACCGGCGACCGGCAGCGCGCCCCCCGCGGCGTGCGGCCGTGCTTGGGGCGGCCGGATTCCTAGAGCCGCCCCTGTGCTTCACCATCCTCCTAGTGAAATAGTGTTTCCTAATATCCAACCTAGACCTCCCCCACTGCAACTTGAGACCATTGCTCCTTGTTCTGTCATCTGCCACCACTGAGAACAGCCGAGCTCCATCCTCTTTGGAATGTAGTCCAAATGTAATCCTCTTCAGGTAGTCAAAGGCTGCTATCAAATCCCCTCTCACTCTTCTCTTCTGCAGACTAAATAACCCCAGTTCCCTCAGCCTCTCCTCATAAGTCATGTGCCCCAGCCCCTAATCATTGCCCTCCGCTGGACTCTTTCCAATTTGTCCACATCCTCTCTGTACTTCCTTTTTCATTACAAAACAGTTAATAAAAGGCTCATTTCTTGCAGCCTATCAAATTTATGGGGATCTTTCAAACAAAACAAAAAACCTGTGGACACTAGTTGGATTGCTAGTGCGAGTCACTTCTACTGAGTATCATGCGCGTCCTCCTGTACGTAAATCAAGTTATGAAAATGAGTGGATAACAATAAAGTTGGTTGAAAATTCATTGAAGGAATAGTTTTGCATTGGAAAGTGCAATTTCATCAAAATCGAAACATTTCAGAGAATGTCAATTTAAAAAATATCTATGGGAAAAGTTGAAGTGTCTTGTTTCTTTTAGATACATTTAGTTTAGACTTTCATATTATATTTATTGTATTATAATGTTTCAATATTATAGAAACAAAACAACTCAGCATTATCTAAATAAAACAATTCAACATAATTCAAACAAATATTTCAGAATTTTCATGGTGTGGGAACTCTTTTGTTCTGATTCAGAACAAAAAGATATTTCAAAATGGAATTTCCCATTGAATGGAAAATCCTTTTTCCAGCCAGCTCCCAGGTAATAACAATCGGAGTAAGCATGTAGTCGGACAAGCACCCAGCTGGAGGGACAGGAGGCAGGATGGGGCCAAACCCATCCCTGTTCTGACTCTGTGGAAGTCAGTGCCGTTATGCTAGTTGTGGATGGATGTAGCCCTAAGCTGTGTGGAGGGCTAGCGCCTTCATATTATACTTGTGCTGCATGAAAATGCTATTCAATGGAATTTCACCTACTGGATAGGAAATCCCCCAGAAAACAGGTGATGCTAAGGTTTCTTGATTCCTTTCAACGAGTATTTGCAGAATGGTCCTACCTATATGCTTTTAAACCGTCATTATAGCAAAAAATTCTAGGTTCTGGTTCCTGTATCTTCTGAATAGAGCTAGTCAAAAACTATGGTTGGGTGGTGTCAAATTTTTTAAAAAATCAAAGTTTCACAAAAATTTGTCAACATTTCAAAAGCAAATTGCCCATTCTATAAGCTGGTTGATCAAAAAGTTATAGTGAAAACATTTTTGCTGAAAATTCAACAATTTGAAACAGTTTTACCAGGTCAGCATGGGAAGTTGTGAACCCTAATGCACAAATTACGCAGTCGTGGTATATTCAGAACTTTTGTCAATTGCTTGGAATTGGAATAAACAAACCACATATATAAGCACCTAAATTCCATGAGGATAAGTATAAGATCTAGGATAAACTAGAACAGAATAGAAGCTGAGGGCAGAAATTCTCCTTAAGTGCTTTTGCCTGTAGGTCTTCCATAAAACCTTAATCTCGAGCACCCAAGACCACCCTCTGTTTGACTTCAAAAGGATTAATCTGCATGAGGACCTGAGTACTCACTCGTCATGAAGAGATGCATACAGAGCATAAACTGTGTCTGAAAGAGGAGGTGGAACTGGGTAGTCTTTGTCATATAGTGAACCTCAAGAGAAACTAAGGGTACCCTGGAATGCTTGAATTCCTGATGCAGGCCAAGCTTTGAATAAGCATCTGACTGAAACCGGAGATGCTTTGGGGATTCTTCCTGCACCACACAGGTTCTTTTTGGATAGTGTTAACCAAAAGTGTCTCTTATGATACAGTCAGCCCAGTTCTGCCATCATTACTCACACTGAGTAGAATCTTGTTCCAGGAATAGCCCCTGTTGAAACCAATGGAACTACTCGCAGCGTCAAGTGCTACCTTGGAATTGGTTTGGGGAAGAGAGATTCACGTTGACAGGGACGGAAGAGTGACACTAGATGAAATCCTAACCCCACTGACTTCAACAAGGCTAGGATTTCAGCCACTATCACTAGATCCACTGCTCTTTTCTTCCAACACCTGTCAGGGAAGATCTAGAGAATACTTAGCCCTGCCATGAGTGCAGGGGACTGGACTAGACGACCTCGAGAGGTCCCTTCCAGCCCTATGATTCTATACAAGCTTTGCTCAAGAGCCAGAGTTGCTAGCACAGGGGTGGGCAAACTTTAAATTGTGTGGCTGGCCATGACTGCTCCCGAAATTGGGGTTGGGGTGCAGGAAGGGGTGAGGGCTCCAGCTGGGGACGTGGGCTCTGGGGTGGGGCCAGAAATGAGGAGTTCAGGGTGAGGGACGGGGCTCCAGGCTGGGGCAGGAGGTTGAGGTGTGGGGGGAGGGGGAAGGACTCCAGCTAGAGGTGCGGGCTCTGGGGTGGGGCTGGGGATGAGAGATTTGGGTGTAGGCGGGTGCTCCAGGTTGGGACCAAGGGGTTCAGAGGGCAGGAGGGGGATCAGGGCTGGGGAATGGGGTTGGGGAATGGTGGGGGTGAGAGCTTGGGCTGCGGGCCTTGGGGTGACGCCAGAAATGAAGAGTTCAGGATGTGTGAGGGGGCTCCGGACTGGGGGTCAGGGTGTGGGAGAGGGATCAGGGCTGGGGCAGGGGCATGGGAGGGGGTCAGGGTGCAGGCTCCAGATGGCACTTACCTGAAGCAGCTCCTGGAAGCAGCAGCATGTCCCCCCTCCGGCTCCTATGCAGAGGTGCGGCCAGGCGGGTCTGCACACTGCCCCATCCACAGGCACCACCCCCGCAGATCCCATTGGCCACAGTTCCCAGCCAATGAGAGCTGCAGGGGTGGCACTTGGGGCAGGGGCAGCAGGCGCAGCCCCCTGGCTGCTCCGAAACATAAGAGCCGGAGGAGGGGACATGCCGCTGCTTCTGGGAGCCTCAGCACACACACTAGCAGCAGCCTCCGACCCCACTCCCCAGATGGAGCATGGGAGCAGGGCAAGTTTGCCCACCCCTGTGCTAGTGCAATGCAGAGGATCAAGTGGCTGCTGAGCAGTTCCCCTCTGTTGGACGACTCCCTCCATTGTTTATGCAGTACACAGTGCCGTCCAGCTACTCCGGCTATGCACTGGCTTCAGGATTTTGCCCTATCTTAAAGTAACTGGCACGTACTGAAGCATGAGTCAGCAAAGAGACAGAATGGCATCGTTGGGTCTAGACTTGGAAGGAATTCTGCATTTGCAAATTAACAGCTTAAATCTGTCTATACAAAGCTTTCTCCAAGGTATAATTCGCAAAAGGAAAAACCAAAGCACAACTAGGAACAAGGTGACATTTAACTGCAAATGAGTTTAGCTTTAATTACTCCTCTGTACAGAAGATAAACATTGTTCAGTACAGTTCACAGAGCCCTGCATTCGAACATGCATTATTGCATGTACTGTTGTTTTTATAGGTCACTGAATGGATCACACACAATCAGATATTACTCGAAAGTACCCAACTATTTATTTCATATATATACACAAATAGGTGCTGCCACACCCCCGTCTTGAAGTTGTTTCCATTATATACAGGATTTATAGCTTGGTTCAATCAATAAAGTGTCCTAAGGATGGCTCGCAGTCTTAACATGTGGCTAATGGTGGGAATAGATTCTTATTATTGACAGTTCTTGTTTTATAATCTAATATTAGAACCAGTAAAAAAAAATCAAACTTTCATAATTGTTAAGATGAAGCATTCACAGAATAATGGATAGTATGGCCAGAAGGGATCATTATGATCATCTAGTCCAGTGGTTCTCAATCTTTCCAGACTACTGTACCCCTTTCAGGAGTCTGATTTGTCTTGTGTACCCCCAAGTTTCACCTTATCTAAAAACTACTTGTTTAAAAAATGAGACATAAAAATACAAAAGTGGCATAGCGCACTATCACTGAAAAATTGCTGACTTTCTCATCTGGACCACATAATTATAAAATAAATCAAGTGAAATATAAATACTGTACTTACATTTCAGAGTATAATATATAGAGCAGCATAAACAAGTCATTGTCTGTATGAAATTTTAGTTTGTACTGATTTCACTAGTGCTTTTTATGTAGCCTGTTGTAAAACTAGGCAAATATCTAGATGAGTGAATTTACCCCTGGAAGATCTCTGTGTACCCCAAGGCTATGCGTACCCCTTGGTTGAGAACCACTGATCTAATCTGAACCTCTGCATAACACAGCATAGATTTCCAGCCAGTCATTCCTGCATTGAGCCAATAACATGAAATAAAGCATCTTTCAGAAAGACACCTAAGATATAATCCTGGCCCCACTGAAGTTAATGGATTGATGATTTAAAGACTTAGGGTAACAGAGAGTCAGTGGAGGGTAAAAGAAAGGCTGGAAGACCCAAAACCAAATGGATGGATGTAATACACAATTATTTGATTAGTTGCAGAGTTTCTGAGAAACTCCTTCAAGACAGACTGGGATGGAGAAAAGCCGACCCCACACAGATAAGAGCTAGGCTAGATAGAAGAAGGGGAGATGACAGAGAATCTACCACATCCAGTGCTTAATTTGTGCCGGGACTTGCCAGGGCTGAACCCGGGGGCACCTCTAAGCTTGGCAGTTCGTAGCCCCGGCACCTCTGGGTTTGCTGCATCAGCTATGAAAGTAAAAAAAAAATTCCTTGAGCCTCAGCACCTAATTATTTGAGCCCTGGCACCTCTTTCATTACAAATTAAGCACTGGCCACCTCCATTGCTAAACTATTTCAGTGGTTAATTACCCTCACTAAAACTTGTGCCTCGTTTCCAGTTTCCTAGTAAAAAAGAAAATCTAGGGCACCACGCTGGATTCTGGGGCACTGAGCAGAGGCAGTAGGAGTTTTGGATTCACAAAGAGAAATAGTAATTAAATGTGCTAGTTGTTACTACACATTACTTGCCATTTACTTAGTATCAACAGTGATGTCCAGGATAGCTTCCAAATGAACAGGACTGGTGTGGATTGACTGATGGATTGACTGTTTCAGGAAGGAAGGAAGTGGGAACAAAGTCAGTATAAACCTGGCTTCTGGAAAGAAAGCTCAGGGAAGTCAATCTGCAGCACTATACTTTGGTTGGTTGCTAATAAGTACGCGACACAGGCCACCAGGGAGTCAGCATCCGCTACCAAACCTGATGTACTTGCATATGGCTCATGCGGAGTGAAATTCAATGGCAAATGCAGAACAAAGACTGAACGTTTGAAAAAATACCTTCGCTTTAACACCACAACTAAATGGCACTTTTCCCCACTTATATCACTTGTATGGCACTGGAAACTTACATAAGTTTAAACAGTGCAACTAGGGCATGTATACCGAAATACTTGCAGTCCCTCTCAAGAAAACAGTCCGTAGCAGACATGAAAGCAGCCACAGGGAGGGTCTTGTTCTTCCCTTGAGACTCCCGTTAGCCTCAATAAACACTCAGCAGGGGCTCAACTAGGCGAGAGTTTGTGCTAGACATGGTACTATAAAATCAGACGTGCCTTTTATGGACCAGATTTTCAGAAGAGCTGAGAGCCAAATTTTCAGGTGCCCAACACCCACAGTTGAAGCCAGATTTCTCAGAGTGCTCAGTTCCCATCTTTTTCCTTGGATATTTTGGGCCTGATCCTGCAGTCATTATGTAGACAAAATTCTCATTGATTTCAGTGGGGGGTGGGGGTTTCAGCATCAACAGTTTGAGAAAGAGGCCATTGGACATCACTTAACACCTGCTCACGCATGTGCTCTCTTGTTTCCCAGTTTCCCAGCGGGCTGTAGCTTCACGTCTTGTAACCACCCCACAAAACACACCAAAAAACAACTTCATGATCAAACACAACATGCTGGAGGCCTGATCCTGCAAACGCTTAGGTAGGTGAATGACTTGAGTCACTGGTGCCTGATCCGGCTCCCATTAAATTCAATGGGAGCCTTTACTGATTTCAGCGGGAGCTGGATCAGGCTCCGAGGTAGCCCCACTGTGCTTAATTCACTTACACTGAACCGTGCAGGCTCTGAGCCCATCTAAGGATTAGGATCGTTTCTTCAAAATCCAACCCTTGACATTTTTTTTTTAAATGAAGGAGAGCTCAGCACCCAGCAGCTCCCATTTAAACACTTATGATGTATTTGTGTTACAGTAGCTCCTAAAGGCCAGGGCACCACGTGGCCATAGCACAAAGCGGGAGGTGTCATTTCCAGCTCAGGCAGACGCACGTGCACTAGGTTTGACTGAGCTAGCAGGGCAGCCGCTGTGGCAAAGGCCGCGGGACGGACTAGCTGCCCCGAGTACATTCCTGCCCTGGACCCTACGTGTGTATTCAGGTGGCCAGCCTCTATTGGTAGCGTACGAGCTCAATCAGCGCTACCATGCGTAAGTCTACGAGAGCTGGAAATTAAACCGCCGGCTCAAGAAGAGACACACTCTAAGACGGGGTTCTCAGCCTTTTTCTTTCTCAACCCCCCCAGGCTATAAAACTTCCATGGCCCACCTGTGCCGCCCACAACAACTGATTTTCTGCATATCCAGTAGATTAAAAGCCAGGGCTGGTGTTAGGGGGTAGCCAGCAGGCCAATTGCCCAGAGCCCTGCACCCTTAGCCCGTGAAGCTAAGGTGCTCGGGCTTTGGCTTTCAGCCCTGGATGGCTGGGCTCGGGCTTCGGCTTTTGCCCTTTGCCTCAGCGAGTGTAACGCCAGCCCTGCTCTCTGGTTTGTTTCGGCGGGACCCTCTGAAACCTGCTCGTGGCCCGCCAGGACCCCTGGTTGAGACAATCCCCGCCCAAAGAGCTCACAGTCCAAGCATAAGACTATACACAACAGGTGGGGAGAGTGCAAGGTGACAGTGGGACAATAGTGGTCGGCACGGTTGGCTAGCCAGAGTCAAGTTTTTTGTAGGTATCATGGCAGAGGGATTTGAAAGGGGACACCGAGGTGGCTTTGGAGATGTTTCCGGAGAGCGCCTCCCGTGAACAAGTAGTAGTACTCAACATACTGAACTCTTTTGAAAATCTGGCCCTAAATGGCCAAGAGACTAATTATTATTATTTGCTAATTGCTTGGCACTGTAAAAGAGTAAAGATCATCTTTACCCCAATGGGGTGCTACGGGAGACCTTCAGCCACCTTTATGTGATTCCCCTTATGGAAACATCCTTTAGAATTTAATCAGGATTAAAAGGAAAGGGTTGTATAGTAATGTAATCGAGTTGTAAACAATAACCCTCAAAACCTATAGGATTTAATGCAGAATGAGATATTTTTATAAGCTGTTTTTTTAATCAGACCATAGCCGGGATAGAATCCTCTATTACAAACCCACCTGCAGAAAGGGGATCGTTCACTATTTAATTCTATGGGACTATTCCATAAGGTTATGTAGGAGCCCATTGTTATTGTTACAGTGCCAAAAGGCATGCAAGGTGTCTCAAAGAGAAAAGAATGATCTAAAAAGGTTACAATCTATGGTCCCAATCCTGCAAGCGCTGAGTACTGGGAGAACGCCTACTGCCTTTCTTATTCTGCCCAATGGCACAGTCTGCAGCTGAGAGCCCCAGTTTTAGATGTGATGAGTGCAGTGTAGGGAGGGGTTACAGTGAAGAATGAGAAGCATTATGGCAATAAGATGACTCAGTTCAAGTGTGAGCACAATTTGGTAATTTCCAGATCAGGTAGAGGCCCCAAGAGCACCAAGTCACATATATCTTAACTACTGTTTTTAATGTTATAACCAGCAACGCCTCCAGGAATGAAAAATAACATTTCAGCAATACATAGGGTCTGCCTTAAAATCCACAAAAGCAAAACTCTGTCCCTAAGTCAACCTGCTCTCTGAGGCACCATATAGCAGGAATGTCCAAACCCAGTAAAATGTTACTCAGAGCAGGTGCTACAAAACTTAGGGACGCTGGGGTGAGCCCAGCCTTAACTCTGGATTGCCCTGCTTTTGTGGATTTGTCAAATTATCATTTTTTAAGTGTAGTTTTGAATGATTCCATTCTGCCTTCCTATATTTTTCTATATGAAAATAAAAAAAAAGTTTAAATATCGCTATGAAGAATAAATACTAAGTTGAAGTGATAATTGTCTGGTCTCCACTTTAGACTAAAAATTATATACATTGCATAGATTTGGGTGCACATCTTATTATTTTAACAAGAAAGTTGCCAGTACAAACTACATAAGGAAACAGAGCTCTCTGAATAAAGACATAAAATAAATGAAATCATTGTAAACCTTTGAAGAAAATAGAAACTCCCATTAACCTGCCAAAAATTCAGCAACTATATCCATCAGATGACAGCTAACACGCCATTGAAAACACACTGTTTCCCCAAACCACAAAGTTGAACACAAAGTACAGTCCACAGCTTAGTCAATGAATCTGAAAACCATTTGTCAACTGTTTTTCAGGAAAGAGACAAAGCCGTTAATCTGAGTCAAATCAGTTCTACAAAACACTGCAATCCCGGGAAGAAAACAGTCTGTCTTGGCTTTATACAGCAAAAAAAAAAATGTTTACGGTCAATAGATAAACTTAGAGGGGCTGAAGGAGTCTCATCTCTCTCTCCTTCTCTATATATACACACACATAAATCTTTAACAGTTATGAAAGGGGTTTGAGCATATAGGTGTTATCACCATGTCTATTGTTTTGCTTTGGAATAGTATTATCAGCACATACAAATATACATTCCCATAAGAGTATGATCTATGAAAGACAAGCATGGATACAATACAGACAGACTGCGGGCTCCACAATTCCCCTCCTTCCCCAGATTTCAGCTAACGTTTCAATACCGAAGTAGTGGCAATGACTGTTCTTTTTCTTGAATCAAGAGAGAAAAGACTGAATAAACTCGTGCTTTACCTTTTTTCTTTATTTTGCTTTCTGGATTTGTGCAACAACCCTATAAGGACAACAGCTGCTCGGATCCCTGCCCTTTTAGAATGCATCCTGTCAGCCGGTTGTGACATAGTTAAGGTGACACTTCCACAGGCTCTGCTGCCAATATCCCCAACCCTTGGCAAGAGACCTGCTTAAAAAAGTGCAAACCTCCCTCCCCTCACTAGCATGCACACTTCTCTTTCTCTCCCTCTCGCTTTCTCCTCTGCCTTGTTACTCCTGCCTCATAGGTAAAGCTCTTGCCTGAATCAGGTGACTTCTCTTACTCCCGCGACCTTCAAGTCACCTGCCTCCCCTTCCTAGCTGACTACAGCCTCTGATTCTGCTGCTGCTCTTCTGCTCGGGGTTGCTAAGCTGCCAGCACACAGAAGGGTGGCATTTCCAAGTCAATTAAATCACTTAAAACTGTACCAGCCTCAGATGTGGTCATCGGCTCTTGACTATCTGTCATGCCTGCATTCAGCCATCAACCACAATCCACCCCCACCCATATCCCCAAAAGAACCGAAGTTGGGGGCTTCTCTTCGATGTTTTAAAGTTAGCATTAAACCAAAGCAGATGCAGAAGTAACATACTGAGCATTTTCATCAAGCCCTGTAATTTGCTGGATGATACCTGCAAGCAAACCAAACGGAACTGCGCGGAGCTGGGACCCACCCGCAGAGGGAAGCTTTCAGGTTTTCTCCTCTGCTATTGCTTGTTAAAATTTTTCTGAACAAAGAGGATTTTTTTGTGTGTGTGAGAGTGTACAGTGTGTGTTTTACGAAGGCAGAGGGCATTCAAAGCATCATTGATTTTATGCTGGGGAAACAAAGATTACTAAAAGGTGGGTGTAATTAATTACCATTTTTTGTCATTTTTTTTTTACTAGAAAACAAAACCCAAACCTACAGTCTATGCAAAACTAAGTTTCCAGGGGGGTTTGGATCTATTGACACAGTGGCTGTCAATTCACTGCACCAGCTTTAACCAATGGCTTTTAGACTAAATATAAAGGATAGCTTCCTCCCCACCCCCCAGAATGTCATTTCCTGATTGCTGCTGGGGATTAGATGAATTTTAAGAACATTAAAATGCACAAGGATTTTGTTTTTAATGGTTGGGATCTAATGTTGCAACTAAAATAACTCCATGATTCACACACTGAAGATTTTTGAAAAAACCTTGTACAGTTAAGCGTAAAATTCAGATTTTATAACAACCGCAATATGGTCAACTTAATTGCAGCATCCTTAAATCTGAAAAGGCAGAATTGTTTTGTTTTTTACATTGCAAAGTGTATTTTCAAGACATTAAATCTTTTATATACTGGGACAGACCCTCAGCTGAATTAAGTTGGCATAGTGCCAGAATCTAGCTCATTGTGTTGTGTTTAAAATATGCCACATGAATAAATTTTCTACTTTGTCTAGAAGTGAACTGAACCGTATCTGTTAACAGGTGCTGTAAAACGTAGCCCCGCTAGTCTGCTACTTACAGTCCATGTTATATTCCTTGCTCCAGCTTTTTTATTAAGTAGACTGTAAATGATCTACCCCAGAGCATCAGCATCAACACCGTTCCCTTTCAAAGTATGTTACCATGGAGATAAAAGAAGCAGGTCTCTTCCCTCCTCCCTCCCTACCACTTCCATCCTCCCATATCACTTACCATTCATGCTGGTTTAATTCTCACATTAGAAATAAACACAGGACCAGCTAAATCACTTGGAACATGTTAATTGCAAGAGGAACTAAACCCCAGTCCTTTGGTTTAAGGCATGTACATAGAACAGCAGGCAGGCAAAAATTCTAACCTTCTGAAAGACTAAAATATAAGCATCTGGCCAAAGACAGCAATAGTTCTGTATCTCTTTTCCTTTAGACACAGTATCTTAGTTAGTTGTAATAAACCTATTAGATCATCTAGGCCAGTGCTACTCAAAGTGGTGGTCTGTGGACCGGTGCCGGTCCACAAGCCATTGGCTGCTGGTCCGCGGCGAGTTTCCAGGAAAGAAAGAGTGAAATAATAGTATAATTTAAAAATCACACTGGTATTCCACCAAGAATAATTATCAGTCGATAAAAGTCAACAATATTAAATAATAGTATGTTTTCAGAAGCACATATAATATTGATAAATAAACTCAATTAAAAATGTCTGCCAATTTTTATTGTATTCATTATATTGTTTCTGATATAAATTACTACGAATGTTCAAATAATATTTTCTTGGATCTAGTCATTTTATACTATCCACCCAAATGCACAGCCTTTCAGTCAGTTTTCAATGTATTTAAATGGGAACATCTCCGCATGTACGCCACACTCCCATTCCAATGAATACAGTGAAGAATGTTAGTTTTTCTGATCTGATGTGCTACGTGCCTATGCAAAAACGATAATAATATGACACAAATAGGGTACCAGTCCCTGGCACATTGGGAAAAAAAACTGCCGGGCCGTCACATCAGATAGTTTGAGAAGCACTGATCTAGTCCACCCCTACCCTGACGGTGTAAAACTCTTCCCTGTGGTGTACTTTCTAAGTCTTTATCCAGTCTAGTCTTAATGCATGAAGAGTAGGAACACTTTATTAGTAATAGGGGAATCAGAGCTGAAGCGTATGCTCTCACTGGACACTAAGAGCTGGTCTTATTTCCCCGGGTTCTTATGGCCATATAGACAAGTGCAATGGCTGCCTACGCTGATGATCTTCCCTCAAAGAATTCCCAAATCCCAAAGCCACGCATAGACTGCCAGGCAGAGTTTGAGCAGTGATGTCTCTGTTTGAATTTGGATGTCAGGAATGGGCACTGGAGAGTCTCTTTTCTTTACTGAGGGGATATGGGGGAGGATGGGCAAATTTTATGCCTATATCTGTCAACAGATGACTTATTTCTGTGTTATTTTGCCACAAAGAGCCTCCGCCAGCAACTAGCTCAGCAGAGCAGTTTAGAAAATTGGCGGAGCAAATGCATCGACCCAGTAGACCCCATGCTATGGTCATCTTGAAGGAAGTTGCCTTCACATCTCCAAATGCTGAGGAACATGTTCACCCAAGCAAAATAGAACAAAGGTTCATACTGGAGCTTTCAGTGAAAAGACAAGGACACTTCCTTCCAATCCTCAGAGCTTCACAAACAATCCTTATCCCAGAATAGAGGAATAACAGGGGGAAGCAAGCAGTAAACTCTAATAATTGCCCTGTGACACTAGAGTTTTGATAGGGACATGAAGCTGAAATATGATCCTAAGCTACCTAGGGACCCTGTAAGTGGGAGAGTCAATCATTAACAGAACATAGGGTTTTCCTGGCAAAGTCCACAAGAAATGTTTGCTCAGGACCAAATAGGCTTTAAAAAGGAACACACAAAGAAGAGGAGGCTTTTTTTAAACCCATCTTCTGTGCCGGATCCATCTCAGCAGCCGTTCAAGGACAGCTCATCCATGTGAAAATGTGACCCTTGCTACGCTGTCAGATTCACTGAGCACATGCTGATCTTCTGAGTAAGTGATGGATGCACCTGGCCATCTCAACACAGTTTTAGCTTATGCACCCAGTTTTTCACAGAGGCTGAGAATGTTTAAAGCAGTGGAGTACGCGCCTCTTGCTCGTCTGAACTGGCTTCACCACCATCTATTTTCCTCCAACACTCTTCAGACTGCAACTTTGACTCCGTCTCCCAGTGCTGTGTAAAACGGAGTTGGCAATTCCACTGGGGATGCATTGTATTCAGTGAAGGAGAACAATCATGCTTTATACCTACAACCACTAGCCACCCATAGGAACGTACGCTTCAATACTCTAGTCATGGTCCCCAAACACTATGGCTTACGATACTGTTGCTTCTCTGGTTGGGGCCACTCAGTTATGAGCAGAAATTCATTCAGCACAATGGAACAGCAGTCAACTCTAGTGTGGGACATCTATTTTGCATAATTTTATATGAGTAACATGGCTATTATGGAGTGCAACCATTAGGAGGAGGGCATGGAATGGAACAGATACTCCCCATCCTTATACATACACACCACAAATATTTATTACCCTGATATGCTCCTTATTGTGCTGCAGCTCTCCCAGTTATCCAAAAATCATCCTCATCCAAAAGTACCATGCTTAAGGGTGCCTGTATAACCTTAACTCTGCCCTCTTGTGTGCACACATTTTGTTAGTCTTCAGTTACATGATCACATATTTTTATTTCCACAGAGCATCTCCAAAGAGAACATACAATTGATCTTTGTTATAATGAATTCCTGTCCCTCAGCCTCTGTTTAGTCGGACAGCTAACTCTATAAAGGAGATGTGTTCATCAGTGTCCTGAATTTATTTTAACCCTAGAACAAACTAGCCATGGAATGGTATTTACCACCTCACTTGTACAAAGATTTATGCCTGAGTGTAACTGTATGCCTGTGTGTAGTCCCACTGAAGTCAATGTTAAGCACGTGCGTAAAAGTCTTTGCAAGATCATGGTCTAAAAGGGACTGATTCAAAACCCACTGAAGTCCATGAGAAAATTCCAACAGGTTTTGGATCAGGCTCTACAAAGATGATGCAGTGGGGCAAAGGTCGTTCAGAACTGATGACTTCAAATAGCTACTGAGGACACGTTCATTAGAATTCACACACATCAGAGGTAGGGAAAATACAGAGACCCCGCCTGCCCCCCTGAAAAACCAGCCCTGTTACAAGCTGGAAGGACTCACACTTTCTCAAAGCAGGCATCACAATGCAACATGACACCATGGCAGCTAGCGAAACTTGGGCAAGTGTGGGGGGGAATATAATAAATCCTGATGCCGTCTTAATCATCATTTACTGCAGACAGCACTTAACTCCCACTCTGAAGCCTTTTAATAAAGCTTTTGTTGGTCCAACTAATCCCTTTGTTCTTGCTGAAAATATCTGGCTGCTCCCTTTCGAACAGGAAGCATCAGAGCCTGATGAATTTCTGAGAGGCAGTCGCAAAAAAAAAAAAAATTAGAACCCATTCTCATGCCAAATTCTATCAGTTCTCTGGCACCTCGTTAGTTTTCATGGGGTGGGGGCCAGAAGTTGGATTTTAAGCCTTTTACCTCTCCCTCTACACAGGCAGTTTTGAATTTCATTGAGTGTCTCCCTCCGGAGCCAATTTCCACCCCCCATCCCCCCACGTGCTCTCACAGAGACAAGTTAAGTATCAATCTTCTCATGTTTTATGCTGAAGCGGCTTTGTATTGATTTCTAAAGATGTTCACTTCTCTCATGTTTGGAAACGGAGAATCATTTAGGTAGATACACTTAGCTAATATTTTCCTTTCCACCTGCATGTGACAAACGTCTCTCTTCTCTCTAATCAATTTATTTGGGGCTTAATTTTCAGCCTATTTGTAATTGACATGATCAAATGCAGCTAGAATGATACTTTAGAGAAAGGCTGGGCTTCTGGTAAAGGCACTGAACTGGAATGCAGGAGAGCTGGGTTAGGCCTTCATCTCTGGCACCGACTCCCTGTGATGCCTCGGGGAAGTCACCCGGATCGGCGGGTAGCAATCGACTTATCGGAGTTCAATCTATCGCGTCTCATCTAGATGCGATAGATCGAACTCCGAACACGCTCCCGTCGACTCCGGAACTCCAGCACCGCGAACGGCGGTGGCGGAGTCGATGGGGGAGCCGCAGACGTCGATCCCGCGCCGTGAGGACGGGTAAGTAGTTCGAACTAAGGTAGTTCGACTTCAGCTACGCTATTCGCGTAGCTGAACTTGCGTACCTTAGTTCGACCCCCCACCCCCACAGTGTAGACCAGGCCTTAGCATATGTCTTCACTGCTTTCGGGGGTGTGATTGCAGCATGTCTAGCCATACCCAAGCCAGCTTTAATTTAGCTAGCTCAGGTACCAATAGCACAGGCTAGCTGCCTGAGTACGTATCCAGCTGGGCTTGTACTTGGGGTGCTGCTGTGGGTTTACTGATATTGGTACCTGCACTAGCCAGATGAAAGCTAGTTTGGGGTATGTCACACCTCCAATTGCAGGGTGGACATACCCTCAAGCTCTGCCTCAGCTGCCCCTGTGTAAAATGGGTGTAATAACACATCCACACTTTGTCTGCTTCTGTCTACTTAGATCTTTGGAGCAGGGGCTCTCTCTTACTAGGTGTATGTGCAGCTCCTAAAGCCAAGGGACCCTGATCTCGTTTGGGCTACAACCACTCGAGGCGCTACTGTAATAGAAACAACAGAAAATAATAATACAATACTGCTTTGGTGGAAAACAACCCCCTGGTGCAATGGTTTCTCCTATTGCAGTTCAGACATTAGGTCTGCGAAAGTGTTTGTAGCAAGGGAGGGGAAAGGAAGTAAGTGGGTTTTTTAGGGTTTTCCTCTTCCTGGGGACGTTTTTAAACAATCCACCATTTAGTGGGGATGCCAAGGGCCAGAAATATTTGCTCTTCTTTATGAGCCAGGGTAGAAAGGCATCTCAGACAGCAAAAGTCTGGCCATATGCAAAGAGGAAAGATGATGCATCCCCTCCGACCAGCCCCTCAAGCCTCTTCAGTCTGAACACTGGGCTGCACAACACATCTCATTTGGAAGATGGGTTTCTTGGGTTTCGAAGAGGTAGGAGTTTCATCGGCCAGGATAAGTGGCAACTCTCATATAGGAGTGGATCATATTCCTGTCACAAGGATTGCCAGTTTTAACAGAGGCCAAGCCAGCAAATATAAGAGCAGACATCTTGAGGATATGTCCTTGTGTCCTTAGCCGGAAGCTAAAACATTAAACAGAGAAAAGAACCAGCACAGAGTCAACACAGACTCTGGTTGGAGCAGAAAGCGAGCAGGACAGCAGCAAGGCAATAGCCCACGGGCTTTGATTCGCTTCCTCAGAATGGTCATTTATTTATTCCCTCACACAATAAATAGCATTTTACCTTAGCTGAAACTGATGCATTAAGCATTCGAAGCAGGTAACTGTTGGGAAGGCCAGGCTGGGGAGTCCATTATTATAGCTCCAAAACAAAGACAACATTTTATTGGGGGGCATTTTGGTCACAACATGTGGTTGTGCACATGGGTACGTACCACAGGAAGATGAGCGGTATTTTTTTGTTTGCTACAGTCTGATGAAAGCCCTCTAGGGTAGCTAGGTAAAGTAAGTCATGAAAGCCTGGAGGATGAGTGGCAGAGGGCAGGCAGTCTTATCCTTTGCTGGAGTATCCGCATCGTTTTCTGTCTCTGCTCTCTTTCCCAGTAGCGGCTCATTGCGCTCCTCTATAATGCGCACTCTTTCATCTCATGCTCATTGTGAGTCATCTTCCCAAAGAAATGGCACATCATGCACAGCGAGCAATGATTTCTGCTTGACAAATAGACTGTGAAATGGACTACTGGATTCACAAAGAAAAGAGAATGTGTGTCAGGCTGCAGATGGCTCTAAAATACAAGCCACGTGCACATTCTGGCACAAGGCATATCAGACAGAAACATGGGGGGTGAAGGGGAAGACTCCGCTTGCAGAAGCTCTCTGCATGGGGTCCCTCTGTGCTTGAAAGATTATTCCATACGCCCTCCCCCAACCCCCATCTCCTATGGTAACTTCCTCCAAGGGAAGCAGTAAGAATTGTTGGCTACAGCATCCCGTGTTGTACATTGCCATGAAGGACAGGCTCCCTCATTTCTTCAGTAGAACATTCCACACAGTGCCAAAATTAAAACTAGTCCTCTCCGCAATAAAAACCGTTTCTATAGGCATGAAACTTCCCCTGTGCAGAGGAACATATCAAGGCCTTATGCTCCAATTAAATTCCACCTAAACCCTCAAAATAAGTGGTGCACAGGCCTCGGGGCTGTGACCCTGCAGGGAGGAGGAATTTTTGCCATAGAGCCTTAGATATTCGGACCTGCGTTATGAGTGATTTAACGTTGGCTGGGCAGCAGGGTTATCCCACCCGTCCACAGTGGGCATAAGAAGGGAATTTATTTAAACACAGCCAAAGGCCAGCACTTCTCACATTGCAGCAGCCCTTTCTTGAGAATGCATCTTGGTCCTAGCACTGAGCATGAGCCCAAGGGCCAGATTTACAAAGGTATTTAGGCACCTAAAGATGCAGATAGGTGCCCAGTGGGATACACAAGGGCACCTAAGTGCCTAACTCACCTACCCAATACCTTTGTAAATCTGGTTCCAAGTCTTTATATGGGGAACCTATAAACCTTCCAGCCTGGTATTTTGGGGAGTGGTACCGACGGAGCCATACTATAAAGCAAAGCATTGTTAATTAAGTTTCTTCCCCTTGTACACCAGAGAAAATAAAGGGAGCGTTTTGGCGGTATGTTGCACTATTGTTTTTTTCAATCCTGCTGTTGCTTGTAGTAGAGCTGGTTGGGAATTTTTTGAACTTTTTTGGGGGGGATGAAAAATACCAATTAATCAAAACCAAAACTGTTTGCAAAACAGGATCGTGTTCAATGAATTTCCTGACTCAAAAAAAATATGAAAAACATTTTGAAAATGTTGCAACAATACTTTTCAACATTTTCAAAAACAAAAAAATTAAAGTTTTCCCATTCAAAACAACTTTGTTTCTGAATTTAAGCTTCTAGGGAAAAAAAGGTAAAAATCAAAGCAAAATACTTTGAAATTATTAAAACAAAATGTTTTGATTGACCCAAAAACCATTTTAAAATCAGTTTTCGGTTCATGAATATTTAAGATTTTGACTTCGTCCCAGTTCAAGAGGGGGAAAATTTTCAAACTCTCAAAAATGATCACAGAATGGCAAAACCATTTCCTGCCCAGCTATACCTGTAACGTATCTACTAATGTTTATAAGTCATAGATTTACATACGTACCTATAATTTCCACTGTCACACCAAAGTGGCTCCCTCTTGTATGAAAAAGGATGAAGAAAATTTCAGCCTTTGGCAGGAGTTCAAGGCACAGTTTAATTGTGCCTTTCCTTCAAGCTCTCTAGTCCTAATGTTCCATTATCACTCGCTAGTGCCACAGTGGCACAGTATGTGCATGCAAGACCTCTGTTAGACAGAACACCTTGAGCAACACTTAACCTTGTCTATCAGGAATTTCCAGCCTGGTGGTGGTCAAGATGAAATCATTCTGGGCAGCATTCTAATGTTTGGAAGGGAAGGGATGGTGTTATTTTAGCTACCCTGGCAATATTAGAAAATCTTAACTACTGAAATCTTGAGAAATGGAAGATCAGAGGAATCTTGTCAATTTATATCCAGCCTTATGAACTGGATTTTCCCATTTCCTTTCCATTGTCCTTGACTAATAGTTACTCCACTAGTGAGCAAAATGATTTCCTTGCCATGGGTTGACTGCAGGATAAATGTGGCAATGAATGCAAAGCAGAACACAACTTTATTTGTTTGAGGGCCTGATTCAAAGGCAAAAAAACTCCCACTGATGACAATAGCCAATGGATCAAAGCCACCAAGAAGGTCTCAATCTTGATATAATGTCAATGGAACCAGCACAAATGTATCATGATTTTGAAGCGTTCTGGCTCATTGGAATCCACGGGGGATGTATTAATATCATCCAAGAGCACACAAGAAAGAGAGTATGAAAAGCAGCCCCCATGCATTCAGCTAAGACAAGTCTGAGCCCGATGCCAGCACTGACCAAATTTGCGCTGTGCTAAAGAATGTCAGTTCCAACCTGCAGCAAAGCGGCTAATCCATTGCAGAGTCTGCCGACTGTGCTAGATCTTGCCAGATTCTGCAGCACTCTTGTGCCGTGATCCACTAGGGGCTTCACTGAATGTACCACTCTTTTCCCTTTTGTTTTTCAACTGAGTTTAACTCTACTGGGCCAGATTCCCCAACGAGGATTGTATTCAGTAAAATAGTATGAAGTACGATCCAGTGGGTAGCACAATAAGCAGGGACTTGGGAGACCTGGTGGTTTCTATTCCCTGCTCTGCCAGTATCCTGGTGGGTGACCCTGAGCAAATCACTTTGCTTCTCAGTGCCTCGGTGTCACCATCTGTAAAATGGGGCTCAAAGTACTTCCCTGCTTTGTAAAGAACATTGAGATCTACACGGTGCTTGAGTCAATGCTGTGCATGGCCTGGTGGGGGGGACCACTAGCCCAGAGCCCATTTACCAACAGATGTATAGATGCACATAAAAGAAACAGTGGTATAAGCTTAGTCCTCTATGCACTAAAATGCATCTCCCATAAGAGAACAGCCTTGTGTATTGTTTTTCTCTCTTACTTTTTTACAATATTATCTTTTTAATGATTAAATGACCTTTGAGGAAATGTGGCTGCAATTGCTGCACGAAAAGTAAACATCTGTTAAAACTGCCCTGACATTTATGCTTCGGGGGAAACAGTTTTGCAGCTAAACCACCATTTTAATTAAGAGGGGTTAAGAAGAACTTGTTTTAGGTTTTGACAATTATGTGCCTTTCTGAATATATCGTTCATATGTCAAGTTCATTTATGAAGAATTTGGCATTTTCTTTAGTGTTGCTCTTTACTAAGAAAGAGGTACCAGGAAATACCACTTTGGAACAAAGTCAGATCAAAACTTCATCCTTGGTATTACAGAAACACCCATCAATTTATTTCTATGTAAACCAGACAATTTATAGAATAATATAGGTCTTCATTTTAACACGATGGAGCAGCCTACTGATGTTCCTAAACTGCTTATGGATGCAAGTTACATTCAAACCATTAAACCCAGAACATTGTCAATTTAATTTAAATTGTTGGAGGGAAGCGGTGCCCAGTGATTAAAACAAGTGAATCAGGACTTCCCTGCCCCTACCCTCAACAGCTGTAAATCCATTGACTCATTGTATGATACTGGATAAGTCACTAACCTCTCTATGCCTGAGATTTCACTGGATACAATAGATACATTTAGGATTAGGTAGATCATGGGTGCAGAGGTATAAATACTTAATATTGATTAAGCACTTTGAGCCTGTCATTTGAGAATCCCAAAGAAAAGCAAAGTACAAGTACAGCACCTAGTACAATAAGGCATAGATCCTTAACTGGAGACCCTAGGCATTACCGGAGGAAGATGAAGCTATTGGGCCTAATCACAAAGTCCCTACTCAAAAATCCCACTGACTTTCACCCTCACTCTGCTCTGTTTTCCTATATGCAAACAGCAAAACATGCATTTTTAGTCCAGGCAATTTTTATTTCAGATAAAGGAAAGCAACCAATAAATTAGGAACAAATGTAAAGTCTGCGTGTCTATGTGCATGAGTGAACACAGTGACTCAGGCCCAGATTTTCTAAAACAACTAGGTACCTAACTCCCATTGCAATCAATGGAGTTAGGCATCTAAACACTGTTGAGGATCTTGGCCTTAGTCTGTAACAATCTGCATCTGAATTAAAACTCATCCCCCGGCCATTTTGTGAAGGGCTAGAATTATGTGTGTCAAATTCACAACTAATTTCAGGTTGTCCAAAATGGCATTTTTTGTGGAATGAACTATTCATCTGAAAAATTTCACCCAGTTCTATTCAGCCACCAACCCCTTACCTACCCCTGCTGCCCAAGAGAACCAGCCTACCTTTGCATGCCTACACTTGGGCATTCTTTTGCAGACTGAATGATCAAAGGGCTAGAGATGGAGAAGAGAGGGACGAAAGAGAGAGAGAAAGAGAGTGAGAGAAATTAGTAACTGGTTTATGTAGGAGGAGCAGTCACATTCCCATATCTCTGGCACAGGAAAAAGGAGATTCTAGAACTTGTAAACTATGGGAAAGGTGATTACAGTGCCTCAAATATGCAGCTGGAGGAGGAGATGAGTGCCTCCAATTTTAAGAGAAGTACCACAACAAACCTACTGCAGTGCTTTAGATTATGTTACAAACAGCCCTAGGTAATCTGATTATAGATCTGATGGCCTCAATTAGAAAAGCAGAGAGTAAATAGCAAGAATTCCCTAAACAGATATATTCTCTTGACATGATATATTCCTATGCACCGGGGACCTGAACAAATTAGGGAAACCACAATGACAGTGCTGTGTCAGCCAAGAATATGGTAGAGTGTGGATTACGCATTATTTTAAAAAATAACAATAATTTGGAGGAGGCTGCAGAACTAGTTATTAAGGCCTGGTTTTCCAGGGTTTGCACTGGGTATAATTATTTACATTCTGATCTGGCAGTGCTCTGTGCTCACTTCATAGAGGTGGAAATAATTATACAAGGTCAAGGCAACAGAAAAACCAGGCCCTTCGAGACTGCAGTCTCAGACTGACTTGCATGTTTCATACAGTGCCTGATCCTCCAAACACTTATGCATGGGGAGTGGAATTTTTCAAGTGAGCTTAAGAGAATTAGGAACCCACATCCTTTGAATTGGGTGCCTAACTCTCCTACACTGCATCTTTACTAGGAAAAAAGACATGTTTTTACCTCAAGTTAGCTAACACGAGGTAAAAACCAATGAAAACAAGGCTCCTTGTAGCTTTCCCATGAGCTAGCATGTCAAGTTAAGACTCTGGGGAGACTAGGTTTTACTGTGAGCTGCTAACCTGTGCCCATATCTAGATTAGAATATGAATTTAATTCACATACTTCAAGCCTAAAATCTACTGGTTTGTTTGCAGCGCAGTATGAAAGCGATGGAAGGTTTTAGGGAACTATTCATATTGTCAACATTCATATTCAATAGTCATACTTCCCCCAGACATTTGTTTGACTGGCCAGTTCTACATGCACAATCATTATTTGCACAAAAATGCCACAAATGATGCAAACACAACAATTCAGGAAGAAGACTTGTTCTGTGTTTGCACAGTTCCTAGCACAATGAAGTCCTGGTTTACAAATGGCACTCCCAGGTGCGACCCAATGCAAATAATAAGTAATAGTAAGCTTAGAAGTCATTACTGACAATTTGTCCCACGTGGTTTTAAATGCCCATTTCCAAAGCTTTGCTGGCCAACAAAAATAAAAATATGATTCAGTTGTTTTCTTAATATGAGATCATTTATAAAAAAACATCAAATGTAGAGGAGCGACTGTAAATTTTACATTGCATAAATCTGCTAAACTGTAAAGCAAATATTTTTATGGCTGAAATCTTGCAGCTCAAGACGTATTGGCCCATGATTTGCTTCCATGTGGACCATAAAATGCACAAATTTAATATGTCAAGTTTTATTCCTCTGTGAAACTGTGGAAGACCAATGGCCTGAACCACCAGAAAGCTTAACATTTAATCACTTTATTATATTGCTTTGAAAATCAAATTTGAGACAACAATCCAGTTGACCACTTTCAAATGATAGGTCTAAGATCATGGAAGAGCAATCTCCAGGGAGGGGGGTTGTGAACAGGTGTCAGGGAGTCAGAGTCATCAAGCTCTCATCATATTATTAAATGGGACCAAGACACAGAAAAAGGGATCCAGGGATGCAAAATGAGGAGAATCGTTCAGCTACAGCAAGGTGGGTAGTTCTGTACATCCTTCATTCAACAGGAGAGTAGACCTACTAAATAAAGATGAGACAACCTCTGTGTTTTGGTTTGCATGGGCACAAGGGAACATTTTGCACCAATTCTCAAACCCTGAGTCCAGGGGAAATGTGGAACTCAACCAAACTCCCAAGCGTCACCTGGCTTTGCATCAAGAATATATGCAAAACCCACAAGTTATTCTTGACTGAGATAGGAGCCCCAGGTTCACTCAAAACTAGCCTCACTCTTGCCCAAACTTAGCAACATTTTTTGTCAATCCTTCTTGCAGGTGATTGAAGGAAAACATAGACCTCCTAAGCATCTAGCAGCAACCACTGTTCAAGAAAGGACGGCTTTGTGGTTAAGGCATTGAACTGGGACTCAGGAGATCTAAGTTCAGTTCTTCACTCTGCCACAGACTCCATGTGTGACCTCAGGCAATCACTCTGTCTCTCTGTGCCTCTGTTTCCCTTCTATTAAAAAGAGGATAACAATATTTCCCTACCTCACAGGAAGTTAGGAGGACTAATGACTATGAAATTATCTATGAGTATGAGAGCCAGATGAGTACCTCGGTCGATAGAAATACGAGGATAAACTAGGCAGACCAGCGGTCAGCTTGAGTAGGTCTGTTCCAAAGCCATTGAGCAATATTCAGCCTTGCTACAAAGCACTACGTTCATGTTCCAGGGCTGAATCAGACCCATTGGGTCTAATCTCTTTGGTACCATTCCTAGGAAACAAATGGGGAGAGTGATCACAGTTGCGACAAAAATCTTTATGAACAACCACCGACCTTTTGTTTTGCAACAAAGCCAAAGCTCAGTCAGTGAGTGGCCACTGCTGCTGAAAACAGAACAGGACTGCGGGTGAGTGCCAGTCATGTCTGAAGATCAACAAATACTTAAGATAAGCCATCCTTAATTGCTGTGAAACAGACAGAATAGATGAACAGATAATGACCTGGGTTGTAATGTGTGCACCCATTGTGTGGTTAGAGAGGCTTAAAAAGAGACTCAGCAGTATGTTTTGATTAATCACAGAGAAAGAATAACCAGAGGATGAGAATGGGCACAACACTGACATTGGATTTACCGTATATCTTCGTTTAGAAGCCCCGGTTTCTATTAAAATATACTTCTTTCAGTGTATTACTTGGCTTTCCCCTCTGTCGATTTGCATGGCAAGGTGAGGCTAATGTAATGGATGAGGCTATCACTAACAAAGGACAGCTTCTAAACAAATGGAATCAGGTTTTCTTAAAAGATGGAGCCACAAGCAGTAGAATGAGCCCTGAGCAGTTTTTAAAATCAGCTTTTAACCCTGGAAAAGAAATCCCACCTCAGCAGTGCACTCATCTAATACTTGGCTTGCCCTGCGATTCTCTCCTATGATACGGCCCCTTTGTGCCAGTCAGCTGGTGCACAAAGTCTCTAAATGCTGATGGATCCAGCCAGCTGGGAGCAGGGACGGCCAGAGGGGGGAGCAAGTGGGGCAATTTGGCCCGGGCCCCACCCACACAAGAGTTTTTCGGGGGCCCTGGTGCGGGGTCCTTCACTAGCTCCGGGGGCCCCGGAAAACTCTTGTGGGGACCAGGGCCCCGGAGCTTCTTGCACTCCAGGTCTTCACTGGCAATTCGGTGGCGGGGGGTCCTTCCGCTCCGGGACCCACTGCCGAAGTGCCGGGTCTTTGGCAGCAATTCAGCGGCAGGGGGCCCCACCACCGAAGGCCCCAGGCCCCCTGAATCCTTTGGGCGGCCCTGGCTGGCAGTCACCCTGGTGTGGGAAAGTCCCAAGGTAAAGAAGTGACATAGCTAGTTCAAATGCCAAACCCCTTCTTCCTTCCCTTCATACCCCCTGTATAGAGGACATGGCCAGGAGAAAGGGGATGTGGGTAGAGTTTTGCTGCACTCCAGCAATCCCCAGCGGATGCAGTGGCCCTGTGGGGTCAAAACTACCTAGTAAAGTTTAGAGCCACCCCGAGGCTGACCCAAATTGTGCCAGGGACAGTGTCAGCATAGAGCTGGGCTTTGGATCAGGGAGCTGCAATCAGCACCTTTGTGGGTGCATATTGTGCACAGCTGAAAACCCAGCCAGGGTGTGTACACTCCTTTTGCCTAATTCTGAACCCACTCAGCATGGGGGATTCAAAAGCTTGACTCAAAGTTTATTGGGTTCACGTCTCACCTGGGACTGCCATGGGACCAGAATTTGAGTAGGAGCTACTGTATCTCTTGTCAAGGGACTCCTGTGATACCCTCTGACACCCACTCTTATTTTTAAAAGGAAGCAGCCCTGCGGGACCAAGCATAGGCCGCTTATCTGTTTATAAGGAGTAACATTTTCAAAAGCAACTCTGTGACTTAGGCGCCTGAGTCCTATTGACTTGCCGTGGGGGTTGGGCGCCTAAGTCCGATATACGTTTATGAAGTTTTACCCAAGTTCCCAGTAACAGCCATGAAATCCCAGCCACCCTGCTGGATTTGCTCTGTCTGGCAAGCAGATCCCTGCAGGTGCTTTTGCAGACTTTAAAGCTCCAATTTGATTAGAGCATCTAGATGTAAATGTAAGCAATGCTCACAATACGCCGTCTGAATACAAAACAGAGACAAAACCAACCGTAGGGACTCGCTCCTCAGACAGAACCAGCTCGAGGTGCAAGACAGTCTCTGCCGGTATGTCTGTAGTTAGCCTGCTTCTTTTTCAAGCCCACGCACCAGCTTAGCTATCACATTCAAACAGGCTCTAAGAAGGAAAGAAAGGCATTAAGGCCTTGATCCTATCCCACCCCCACTGAAATGTACGAGGGCTTGTCATTAACCTCCATGGGTACCAAATCCAGTTATTCAAAGTCAATGAAGCTACACCAATATGTAACAGCTGAGGATGTGGTCCTATAAACTGTACTACTACCAGGATTCGGTACAATACATTTCCACATTGGCAGGTATCCAAACTCAGTACATACAGCTCCTCCCATCCCCTTAAGGGGCAGATAAGAAGCAATTCTAGTTTTAGCAGCAAACAGTAGATGCCATTTTACTTAAGTAGGGGTGTGTAAACTGTTCCTATTAGAGAACAAAGATCCAGCATGTGCCTCCCTTCTGTAACTACTGCTTTCTATCTTCATTTTCACGGCACAGATAACAGCTAGTCAAATTATTCACTATAAATAAATTATCCAGTGCACTTAGCCCTTTTTTCTGCTTGTGAATTAAACCCAGTTTCTGTAAGGGTCTCAGTAATTCATAAATACCCAGTGAAGAGTATACATGACCAAATTTCAGCCAACGCGGCTCACAATACAAACTGCTTGCTTTGACTACTATTCATTAACACACTCCCAAAACCGAATGATTAAATGGTTAATGTTTGTACAGTCCTTTGAAGATGTAAAGCCCCACATAAGTGTCATATTATTAACTGTGAGTAATGAGACTTTAAAATGTCTGAGACGTGCAATTTTTAAGATCATCCCATTAAAGATAATAAAAGCTATAGGAAAATTACAAACCAATATCTGTACTTGAAGATGTTTTTTTATTACGGATACAGAATACACTGAAAAGGCAAGTGGCTTTTGTAAGGAAACCAGTTAGATACTTTTGTTCAGAAGTGCCATTAGATCCCTTTCATGCTGCGATATATCGCTGCAATATGTAAAGTACATACGGAAGTTAATATCTATGTTAGCAAAGTGATAAAAATGCATTTGCATCAATGGTTTTGGTCCTGAGCTTTGAACAAACATAGTAAGAATAGATTTCCCTAGGCTGTTAGACAAGGCCACTTGTGCCTTCAGGGTGCAGTTCCTTCTTTAGTGCGGGAGCAAATGGGAATAAGGCCACCAGGGTTCTACTCCTGGCATTGCAACAGACTCGCCGCATAACTTTGATCATGTCATTTCACTTCTCTCTGCCTCGACTTACCTATCTGTAAAATGAGGCTAAAACGACATGCCCACTTCAAAGGGAGATAGTAAGATTAAATTAATTGTTTGTTGCAAAACTTTGAGATCCCAGAATTTATTTGGTGCTGTATAAATCATTCCTTGGTTCCCACCTCTCCCATTACCAGCCAAAATGCTCCAGCAAATGCCATGCTGGCATTCCAACCAAGTGGCCCACCAAGCCTTTCTGAAAACCAGTCAAGGATGCACTGTCTGATTTTGCATCAAGTTCATATTCCTTGGCATTCAAAGCTGTGCATAGCTTCATCCTGCCCGCATCTCAGTGCTTCCTTCCTCCTGGAGCCCGCTCATACCCCATGTTCTACCCAAATCTCCCATTTACACTACCTTGATCACCTTCTTCTACTCATGGCTCCATGACTTAATTTTGGGGTCTCTGATATGAGCCGCCTTAAAAAGGCCTGATATTCAGAAAGTGCTGAGCACTTGCCCTCTGAAAATGAGATTCCTTTAGGGTGAGTCAAGGTGGGGCACCCAAAATCACTAGTTGCTTTTGAAAAATGTTAATCTGTGTTTTCCTCTCCACAGACCGGACCCAAAGCCCACTGAAGTCAATGGGAGTCTTTCCATCGACTTCAATTAGCTTTGAATAAGGTTCTGTTTTGCACAGTACCAAACACACCACCTGCGCTCAGCAAATAATAATGAAAGGTACCTCCAGTGTCCAAGGAGGCAATGGGCTGTAATCCTAAAATATCAGTGAGTGAGGATGCCTTGAGTTTGTGTCATTTCTTATCCATGTTCCTCTCCTTATTACAAGAAATTGGACCCAGGCTGTGATATCTTAACCTTTTAAATATTCTAGTTGTAAATTATCTAGTTGTTCATTTCCTCCTCTCTATCCCATCTGCCTGCCTGTTTCTGCTTCCATCCCCCACCTGGTTACTCTCACCGCAAAAAGGAGAGACCAGCCAATCAAAGCCCGGATCATTAAAAAAGGTCAGAACGGCGCCACATATCGTTGCCTGTCACAGAGCAGACGAGTGATTCGGAAGGGAAGAGTCCTCATCCTCGGTATCACAGGTCATAATGAGGACAGAGAGTGGGATGACATCAATCCATTCTCCTAGCAATGAGAGCAGCGAAAGCCTAACGAGAATGGGAAATGGCACTAATGTAACCCGTTCTCATTAATGGCCCTTCTAGGATGCCGTACGCAAGCCCCATGTCATTAATTCTGCTAAGGATGAAACATCAACCCTAGGCACATGTTTCAACTTTCTTGGGACTCATTAGTCTAACACAGCTGTCATCTCAGCCAGAGAGAGCGTGGTATTAAAGATTTATTTAGCCCAGGAAGATTACCAAAATAATAACCAATTTAAAAATAAAGTCTTATAGCTTCCTGGATAATATCATGTAAATTATTCAAAAAGGCATTATCAATAGCTATTCAACTCACAATTCATAGAGTCAGAGGTTTTCAGGCCAGAAGGGACCAGTACTAGATCATCCAGTCTGATCTCCTGCATAATTTATTTGTTGGTAATCCTAAGAATTTAGATAGCGGCATCTACCTTTATCTAAAAAATCATCATCTGTGACCAGAACTACATCATCAGCCATCCACGTTTCACATCTTCCAGCCAGGGTCACAGTAGGGAGAAGCGAGCAGGAGACATGTCATCAACAGACATGTCAAGGTGGTGCACAGTATCAACAGCACACAGCAAGGCGGTTCCTAGAGTGTCTCCTGTGATGCACAGGACCCTGGGATACCAACCCTGAAAGGGTAGCGCTAATGTCGCATAACAAAAGCAGCACTGTGGACGCAGTTACAAGCATATGCACAGCATTACACAAGTCTCCAGCACAGCATACTTGGACACTCAGTGCGAATATGGGGAACATGCACTATCATGTTCACAGTCAACTCCGAGTGTCGACATACTCTGAGGTTCTTGTGACTTTCCCTCTTTAACAACTACTTCTTCAGCAGCCTCTATGAGACACAGGATTGATGATGATCATCTCTTAGACAGCACTTGTCAGCCACAGATCTCAAAGCATTTTACAAAGGAGACTGTAACCTCTTTTGGGAACCAACTTTTTGTTTTGTGTTTATACAGCATGCAGCAAGCGCAATGGGGCTCTGGTCTCTGACTCGGGCTCACAGGCACTAAAGCAATATAAATAATCAATAATAATGTTCATTATCTCCATTTTACAGATGGGGCAAATGAAGGCACAGAGAGGTGAAGTGACTTGCCAACGGTCATACGTGAGTCAGTGGCAGAGATGGGACTAAAACTTGTACAGCAGCTTAGTGGCAGAAGCTGGAATAGAACCCAGGTCTATTCTCCATGTCCAGTATCTTATTCACTGGACCAGCCTGCCTCCTTAAAATAGCACAGTGTCTCTATTTGGTTATATGCGGTACACACAGTTCATGGGTTTAAAAGCAGCAGCGCAATTAAACGAAATTGTGTTCTTGTTCATTTGGTGTTTTTTCCACCCATGAATAAGGCTTTCAGAAGAGACAAGTTCCAAGATTTCAGCATTAAATTAAATTAAATCAAATCAGCGGAGGAAATAAGTCTTTACAGTATGTGCAGTTCCTTTGGATTTTACTAGCAAATCAGTGCACTAAATGCAATCACTCATCATTAATGTCACTAATAAATCCTGATTTAGGACGCACAGTAAACTAGCATACAGTAAAGCTGTATATCTGATGGTTCCAGAACTACAGACAGTTTCTTTACCCTTGATTCCTTCTCTGGCCTTCTGTATTAAAAAACGGCCCAAATCCTAAAACCATTATTCAGGCAAACCCCCACGGAAACCTCAGTGCAACTGGAATGGGAATATCAGGATTCAGCCCATGGTTTTTTAAGCCACCATTCAAAAAGAAGCTGGCAACAGATTTGGGGGCTTTCTAGTAACAATGACCTTGATTTACAGAATCCGACTATCGCAGAGAACCTGACACTGACTTGGAATGCTCCACACAATTTGCACACTAAGATCCTATAGTCTCTTCTGATTAGGAAGAAAATCTCAGGTTTTATTTGTTGTTATCAGCATGCCCAAGAAAATAGGGGATAGAGCTGTGATCTGTATCACACCACCACAGATTGCTACCGTACCATCTAGGAAACATGAGAGTGGGCTAAGCTGGGAGTCCTGCAGCAATGTGGTGGTGCCTCTTTGGAAGCGGAGTTCTTCGGAAATTCTGGGTGTCGAGCCATTCTGACCATTCCAGCCCCGGTGCATGGCCATACTGGAGTCCTGGTTCATGTTCTGAATAGAGCTGGTTGGGAATTTGCCCTTGGAATGATTTTTGGATGGAAAATGCCCTTTTTAGGAAATCTAAATGTTCTGTGGGGAAATTCCAATTTTGCCAAAAACATTTGGTCTTCCCCTTGTGAAAAATCAAAATGACAGGTTCCCACATGGGGTTTTCACCTCCCTGGCTTTCTGCCTCCCCCCTCCTCAGCTGCTGGAAAGGCAGGTGGGCTGGGGAGCAGGTGGAGGGCTGGGGCACGCAGCCTGTCTGTCTTCCCTGCAGCCAGGCTGGAAGGAGGCAGAGAGGCTGAGAGGCAGGGAGACGAGGAGCCAGGACACTCGGCCACCAGCAGCCGGCCTAGAAAGCGCTTGGGAAACTGGCAAGAGGCTTCCAAGCAGGCAGCCAGCAGGCTGAAAAATTCCATTTTGGGGGGGGTCCTCCCAAAATGGAATTTTCTGGAAATTCCTTCCTGCAAAAAAAAAAAAAAATCTCAATTTTTTTCCATAGGAAGGGATTTCCATTTCCCAGACAGCTCTGCTTTCAAACGTAGTTCTTAACTCTCGGGACAGGCAGAATCTGGGAGTACTGCTGAAGCAGTCTGCGCTGCCCCTGGAGAGATGGGAGAATCGAGGTTGGAGCAGGTTTCAGCATTCATCCCTCATAGTGAGGGTTAAGGGAGGCCATCCCCAGGGCTCAGAAAGGGATCCCTGGTAAGAAACAAACTTTCTATCAGTACTGCAGTTTATGGAACAGTATGAAATACTCGACTGACTTTTTCCTCTGACATTTTGCTTTCTTTATAGAAGTACAAAGTTGAGCTTTCAAATGATCGCTGCCCTCCATAACGTCTATGTCCCCTACTGAATGACAGCAGACATCCATCATCCTCTAGCTGACTGCATAGATTCTAAGGCCAGGCTATTCAGGGTCTGAAGAACAACTCACAAGGACATAGGGCCTGTAACTGGGAGTATAGATGCTAGCCAGTGTTTGACAGAGAAAGGGTTAACCTTTGCCCTCTGCTAGTGAAAGGACCACAGGGAATGACAAGGGAGCTGGCCTGGGAGAGATGCAGGGAAACGATTAATTCCCCAGCTCATTGTAAGTCTGATTCAAAACTCATTGAAATCAGTGATAGTCTTTGCACTCACTTGGCCGGGCTTTGGATCAGGCCTCATAAGAGGGAAATGCTGAAGAACAAGGGTTTCCCCCCTCTTCCTTCTCCCTCTCTGATACCTACCTGCACTGAGCTGGGCTTTAGAGTTTTGTTTTAGCCTTCAGCTGAAGCAGGCGGTGCCTCGGTTGGTGGGAAAGCGTGTTGCATTTGTCATTGCTCCTTAGAGGAGGGGAACATTCTTTCCATTTACTTTCTGATGTTACAACAAACTTCACCTATGTATCTTGAGTCTTACTCGCCAACCACCGAGACACTACAGACAAGAGCACAAACTGTGAAGCAGTAACTCCGGAGTTTAGGAAAGATCCACTTCTTTACGCTGGAAACAAAAGGCCTCACCTATGCTGGTGCTTTGCAGCCACAGAGGCCAGCTACCAGCGTAACTACATTAATTTATTAGACAGGCAAAGCCGATTGACACCATGATTTACACTGGTGCATCTTTACACCAGTTTTATGCAGAGTAAGGCTGGCCACTGATGACTGAAATCCCTAGTGCAGATTTTCCGCTGGACAGGGTAACAGAATCCAAGAGATCAGCTAAATCCATTTGTAGAACCTGAGGAATCTCCTGATAACAAAATGGACCACGTAGGATGATGTTGCTCAAGTCTTCCTTTGTTTAGATGTTCCCGAATCGTCAAGGTTATCCCAGTGCCTTTCAGATTGTTTATTCAGAAGGATCCTCGTCTTGGTAATGTGTCAGGCTTTCATCCCATAGGCAGAATGAAAATAAATTGTAAAACTTGAAAACATGAGCACTCTCTAGATGATCCAAGGAGAATGGATGGAGTTTGACGAGATCAATGCCGAGACAATTTGATAGTGCTGTATAAATCTCGTAGGTTTCTCCTGAAATCAAAATAAAGTCCGAGTGTGGTCAGCAAAGCCATTTGAAGGAAACAGAAAGGTCCTCTGGGTTAGAGAAAACACATGACCCTCTGGAAAAAGTTGAGAGCTGGTTATCATCTTAACAAGAAAAAGTTTTAAAAGCTTTAGCTGTAAATGCAAATTTTCACGGAAGCACTGAATATTCAGCTCTCTCAGGAAAGCTTTACTCTTCAGAAAAATGCTAATAGCTTGGTCTGAACAGTAGTCTTCCAGTCACACAAACTGCAATCCCTTACCCTGATTTCCATCTGCTGGACAGGCTACAGGTACCTGAGTCGCTGTCTCTCCCTATCCCTGCAGCAGGAAAACAATGAAATAATTCATTCTGTCCTCCTAAAAATAAATATCTGACCTAGTGACGTACCCACAGAATGGGAGATAGGAATTACCAAATTCTAATCCTGGTTCTGCCACTGATGCGTGGTGAGGTCCTGAGAAAATCACTTAACCACTCTGTCTTAGTTTCCCTATCTGTACAGTATAGACAGTAATATTCAGTGAAGCCAGGGAGACAAACATCGGTTTTGTACTCCTGCAGCCCTCGCTGTGGAGCATCTGCTTCTACTCCCCACACGGAGGGAGGCTTCATGAAATGTGTAGTCACAGCTCCACACAGAGGGAGTTATTAACAGAGCTATACATCATCCCAATAATTTAACTTGCGCATTAGCACATTTCAGAGCGAACTAAACGGGCATACAATTAAGTCTACCATACTGTAAATCAAACAGGAGCATGTTCAAGGCAATATATTACGCAGACACCAAGATAATGTATTTGTTATGCAAAATGACTTTGGAAACTCAGCATTCGTCTCTCTCTCTCTCACACAGACACACGCAAAGAAGGTAAGGCACTAATTCTGCCCGGACGAACGCCAGTTTTACATTGGGATAACTCCATTGACGTCAGTGGGTTACTCCTGATTTGCACTGGCGTAAGTGAGAAGAGAATGCGGCCCAAGCAGATTGCACCACGTAGGTATATCTTAGTTCAGGGTGGCCTGGCAGCCTTAACATAGAGGGAGAGACCTGAACATTTCTCAGGATCTGAAGCTTTTAAAATTAGAACCTGATGTGAGGAAGTTTGCTACCCACCTGGTTCTGACGAGTTTTGGACACTGGGGCTGATACCATTCAAGAAGAGTCTGACTCAAAAGCTGCTTTCTGTCCTGTGCCTTATGTCCGGATTCTGGAACGGGTTATGGGTCTAGAACAGGGGCTGGCAACCTTTCAGAGGTGGGGTGCCGAGTCTTCATTTATTCACTCTGATTTAAGGTTTCGCATGCCAGTCATACATTTTAATGTTTTTAGAAGGTCTCTTTCTAGAAGTAGGTCTATACTTACCTGCCGGGTCGACGCGTAGCGTTCGACTTCTCGGAGTTCAAACTATCGCGTCTAATCTAGACGCGATAGTTCGAACTCCGAACGCGCTCCCGTCAACTCCAGAACCCCACCACCGCGAACGGCGGGGGCGGAGTCGACAGGGGAGCTGCGGACTTCGATCCCGCGGCATCTGGGCAGGTAAGAAGTTCGAACTAAGGTAGTTCGACTTCAGCTATGCTATTCGCGTAGCTGAAGTCCCGTACCTTAGTTCGACCCCCAACCCTAGTGTAGACCAGGCCTAGAAGTCTATAATATAGAACTAAACTATTGTTGTATGCAAAGTAAATAAGGTTTTTAAAATGTTTAAGAAGCTTCATTTACAATTAAATTAAAATGCAGAGCCCCATGAACCAGTGGCCAGGACCCAGGCAGTGTGAGTGCCACTGAAAATCAGCTTGCGTGCCGCCTTCGGCACACGTGCCATAGGTTGCCTACCCCTGGTCTAGAAGATCAAGCCAGCTGGAGCTCTTCAGGCCGCCAAGCTCAGCTGCTTTATGTACCAGGGAGGAAAAGGAAGCTGGGAGCCAGAACTAGGAGGCAGCTCCCATGAAAAGTCACAGCATAAAGAGACTGTGGATCAGAATCCCAGAGCAAGAAAGACTGTTCTGAGATTGGGTGTGTACCCCGCAGTGGAGAGCAGTTGCTTTACTTAGAGCTATATTTGCACCAGACAAGAGGAGCTAGGAAGGGCGATAGAAAAGATGGTTGCTGGAGACTCAGGAGGTCTGAATTCAGTTCCTAGCTGCAGGCTGGCTTTTAGCAAGGCATTCACCCACCTTGCATCATGTGTGAAATAGGCCTCCCTGCCTCCCACATACAATCCATTAAAGATCATGAGGTGTTCAGATGTTACGGTGATGAGGCCTGCATAAGCAGATGTGTTGTGTATTTGGTTGTCATGGGTTTTGTTACTATGGCAACTGAGTTAGCCTATTAAGGGATAGCTCAGCCGGTTTCAACCGGCTGAGTGAGCTCTCTGTGTCTGTAAATAAAATGGAGGTTTTGGTTAGCTGTCTGCTCTCTGGCCTCAAGTGATTGCTTCCTACACCGGCTGCCCCTAGGACATAACACTGGCGACGAAGGTGGGATCCTGGTGCTGCTCCAGTAACAGAAGGAAGTAGAAGTCAAGGTAAAGACCAAACAAAGAAAAAAAGCTGCTTGTTTGCACTGACTGAAAGTGAAACTAAAAATCATGGCAACTCTGACCAGGCCCCTGGAGCCTTTTGATGAGAATACAGAGCAGTGGCATGTGTATACTGAGCGTTTTGAGCTTTTTGGTATTGCAAATGACATTACAGAAGCGAAGAAGGTGCCAATATTTTAACTGTTGTAGGGGCTAAAACCTACTCTCTGCTACGCAGCTTACTACACCCTGTTAAGCCTGAGACTAAATCTTACAGTGACATTGTGGAAATCCTGGGGTCTCATTTCTCCCCAAAACCACTGGTAATTGTTGAAAGATATAGGTTCCACAAAAGAGACCAAAAGGAAGATGAAACAGTTGTACAATTTGTAGCCATTTTAAAAAAGCTACCAGAACACTGTGAATTTAAAGAGATGTTAAATGATGCCCTGCGTGACAGGTTAGTGTGTGGCCTCTGCAGTGAAGCTATATGGAAGCGCCTACTGACAGAGGCTCAGCTTACATTACAGAAGGCTGTTGATATTGCTGTCTCCATGGAACTGGCTACAAGGGAGGCACAATACATCGGTGCATCCCCTAGGGTGCAAAAAGTGTCACAAGAACTGACCCACAAAACGGTGCAGAGTCAAGAATGTTACCGCTGTGGTAAGCTGGGTCACCAGGCATCAGAATGCTGGTGTAAGGACCTGGTGTGTCGACACTGTGGCAAAAAGGGACACATTGAGTATGCCTGTAAACAAAAGAAAAAGAGGCCTGTGGTCTGGCCGACAAAAAGAGGAACCTTGCATACCCTAGAGCAGACCCAGGATGATCAAGGTGACACCTCATCGCAAGAGGAAGTGCCACTGCATGTTTTGTCTTTGGCAGCGGGCTCACATGAATACTGGGTAACCCCCTTATTGGAGGGCAAACCTATACGCATGGAACTAGACACCGGTGCAGCTGTCTCGCTGGTTCCTGAGACTGTGTATAAGGAAAAGCTACAGCATCTTCCGCTTAAGGCAACAAAAACTGTTCTGAAGACGTATACAGGTGAAGCTGTGCCCATGTTGGGCACTATTGATGTTAAGGTGGAGCTCAATGGACAGGCAGCTAAATTGCCACTGTTTGTGGTGAGAGGTGACTACCCAGCCTTAATGGGTAGGTCTTGGCTTGGGAAGATTCAGCTGAACTGGGCAGAAGTGCACCGGATGACTAAAGAAGAAACCAGTCTAACCCCTATACTAAGGAAACATGCTGCTGTTTTTGGAGATGATTTGGGAAGTATGAAGGAAATCTTCTACTTTGAACAGGTAGAGAATACACCCATCACTGCTACTCAGATAAAGAAGGCAACCCGCGTTGACCCAGTATTATCCCAAGTTATGGACCTGGTGATGCATGGAAAATCTCGACAAACCTCTCCGGTCTCACCCGACCTTGTTCCCTACATGTCCAGGCGGACGGAGTTATCAGTCCAATCTGGTTGTTTGTTGTGGGGGAGGCGTGTCATTATTCCACCACCCCTGAGATCACAGATGTTAGAACAGCTACATTCCGGTCACTGTGGAATAGTGCGCATGAAGGAAATTGCACGAAGCTATTTTTGGTGGCCTAGATTGGACAGTGCTATTGAAGAGAAGGCAAAAGCTTGTATGTCATGTCAGAGTGTAAGAAATGCATCCCAGTGGGCACCCCTACACCCATGGGACTGGCCTGAAAACCCATGGCAACGTATTCACGTTGACTTTGCTGGCCCCCTTGAAGGAAGCATGTTCTTGGTGGCAGTAGATGCCCATTCTAAATGGCCAGAAGTCTCTATAATGCAGTCCACTACTGCAGAGAGTACTATCCAAAAACTACGAGGACTCTTTAGTCGTTTTGGTCTGCCAGAACAACTTGTGAGCGACAACGGACCGCAGTTCGTCTCTCAGGAGTTTCAAAATTTTATGAAGGCAAATGGGATACACCACATCACGTCAGCACCATATCATCCGTCCACCAACGGATTAGCTGAAAGATTTGTGCAGACAATGAAAAACGCTTTGAAATCAGCAAAGGGACAACACTCCATTCAAAAGCGTCTGGATACCTTCTTACTTTCCTATAGAAACACACCTCATGCTACGACCCAGGCTTCCCCAGCCTTTCTAATGATGGGACGACAGCTGCGCACTTGCTTTGATCTGCTGAAACCTTCTGAACCCAGACAAACTGTGCAACATCAGCAGCAATATCAAGTAATCAGACGGGCACCCAGAGCAAAAGACCGAACCTTTAGCCCAGGGCAGCCAGTTTGGGCTCGGAATTATACTTCCAGAGCTAAATGGGTCCCGGCCACAGTCATCACTCAAACAGGACCTGTTTCCTATACAGTCCAGACTGCAGAGAATCTTACCTGGCGGCGACATGTAAATCAGCTGTTGCCAGGTCATGCCAGTCTTCAGGACCCATCTGCAGTTGAGGGGTCTGACCTCCTGGTGAGACACCGAATCATGAGTCACCTGTTCCTGACTGTTCTCCTCCATTACTGCCGGCAGCTGAGATACCCCTTTGCCCAGCACGAGCTGATACCACCTCCTCACCTATTCGTGCTGCGGACACTGAGCCCCTAGTACTTTCGGGTGCAACAACACCAGAAGTTCGCCGTAATACACCTAGAGACAGAAGGCCTCCTCATCGGCTGGATCTTTAGTTAGGGCGAACCCACGGTTATGGGGCAAAATAATCCCCAGGATTTAGCCGGGAATGGAGGCAGTCTACCCTCCTTCTCTAGTTTAGTGTGTGTTTTATTTAGGGGATGTTCTTATTAGGGGGGGAGGAATATGTTGTGTATTTGGTTGTCATGGGTTTTGTTACTATGGCAACTGAGTTAGACTATTAAGGGATAGCTCAGCCGGTTTCAACCGGCTGAGTGAGCTCTCTGTTTCTGTAAATAAAATGGAGGTTTTGGTTAGCTGTCTGCTCTCTGGCCTCAAGTGATTGCTTCCTACACCGGCTGCCCCTAGGACTTAACAAGATGGATTGGCCCGGACAGTTACTATGAGGGGCTGGAAGAAACCTCCCTGCAATGGACTCAAAGAAGTCAATGGGACCAATATCAAGGGAGCAATACTTTCTACCTTGTACAACCTGTGACTGAAGAGCTGAACCCTGCTTTATTGAGCAGTCTGATGACAAACGACAATAAGTTTGTCATCTGTTTAGGCAACAAAATGCCACGCTGCCTTCCAGCCGAGGCAATTAGAAGATGACACATCACTTACTTTAAGGCTCCTGCTAGACAATGCTTTTGAACTGACTACTGCTCCCCTTGAAGAGCCTCCGTTATTATCTGTCTTGCATAAATATGTTGCCTGGTGGGAGTACATTTGTAGAGTTAAAACACAGATCGTATCTCAATGACACATTCACACCAGGGGGAATTGGCTGAAGACAATCATGTTCAGAAATGGCTTTCTATTGCTATTCACGTGTTTTCTCTTTGCCACTCTTTCTGGAACCGAAAGGGGAAAGGCAGTGTGGTTAAAAAGAAGAACTGGACATTTTGCTGTCTAAATCTCCACCAGCTTCCACACAACCTGTGGAACTCCCAAGCTCCTGAGAGAGAAAATCCTCACACAGAAAGCTTGTGCCTACACAAAACACACACGCTCACAGAAGCTGCATTTCCAAGGCTATCTCCTATACCTGCTACCCTTCAAATCACTCCCCTGCATGTGTGTGCGCACACACGCACACAGGATTCCACAGAAGAGTGAACATACTGCAACTGCAGTTGTTTTCCCATGGATTCCCTCAGGGGATGAACAGGAGATGATGCATGTCCTCTCCAGTACTGCCCGGACTTGCATCGTCTCCAGGCACATGTGGGCTTTACATTGGGCCTAGGGCAGAGACAAGGGTGCTGATGAGGCACCTTTCTTCCTCAAATAGAGACTCTCGGGGGAACCAGTCAAGCGCTAGGACTCTCCACCAGTGAGATTCGAATATTCATGGAAACGGCTTCCCTATCCCAGATCCCGTCACTCTCAGTACAACTCCCTATGCTCACTTCTGGCAGCAGCATGTAGGGTGACCAGATGTCCCGATTTTATAGGGACAGTCCGGATTTTTGGGTCTTTTTCTTATATAGGATCCTATTACCCCCCATCCCCGTCCCAATTTTTCACACTTGCTGTCTGGTCACCCTAGCCGCATGTGGGGGTACAAAGTGAAAGGCAAAAGTGAAGGGAAAACTCTGTCCTCTTAGATCATCCTAGTCGTGTTCTGCCATATTCACTTGGAGACGGCCATGAAAGGAGAAAGTAAACCCTACACACACATCCCTGCACCTCCCCCTCTTCACATGCTCACAAGCTACTCAGCTAGCTCATTTCCCTGAAGTGAATGGAGCTACATCAAGTTACACCAGCTGAGGAGCTGATCCCAAATGTTTTCTCTTTCCTCCCCGGGCTGCTTGAGGACCTAATGCAGCTCTGCTAAATCATTAACGACGTACCCTAAAGAAACACCGCACAGGTAACTGCAAATATATTCATTTTCCCTTATCGGCAACGAGAATGCAGAGTTCACCTTTCCAATTTGCGGGAGATTGAGCCCACCTTGCTTGTACAATGTAGGGGCTGTTGTAGTCCGTGGTATGTGACACTGGTAACATTTGAGAGGAATATGAAGGGACTCGCTGTGAAAGGGATGACCTTTGAGTCTTCACAGAGATTTCATAATACAGCACTAACCTATTCAAGTACCTGCCAACCCTCTACATCTCTCTTTTGGATAGGAGTCTGAGACGATCTGGAGTTTTACAATGGCCCTTTAAAGATGAGAGCTTCTAAAATATCATGTGGACTCGGACAAAATGTTATGGTTGTTCGTTCATTGCATGGGAAGTCTGTGAACTCATAGCCATGCACTATAAACTCTGCTGCAACAAAATGCCAGACATGCCATTTGGTATGTCAGCCACAAGACAGAAAGCCTGATTCTCCTCTGGCTTATACCAGCCTAATTCCATTGGCTTCAGGGAAGTTACTCCTCCAAGAGGGAGAAGAATAGGGCCCAGATTGCATTTAACTCCTCCAGGATGATGGACAAGACAATAGGAGCCAACGTCCTGTTTAAAACAGCCCCCCCAAGCCCTAGTGACACATCCATTGTGCCAATATCACATGTACTCATCTGCACTGAAATGTTAACGCACATGTAAGGTGGACCTATGAAATATCTATTCCTTTTCAATCCTTACTCTGCTGGCTAATTAAGACCACAATTTAGGAGACAATACAGCTCCAACTGAAGGATATAATTCCCATTAAAGTTGGATCCTTCCCTAGAAAAATCAATACCACAATTGTTTTGTTTTAGGGGGTTTTAGACACTTGTATGAAGCCTTTGTCTTATGTGAAACAAGAGGGCTGGTTAGGTATCCCTACTGCTCATGCAAACAATTTTTTTTTAAGAAAGTGTTTCTCTCACTCCTCATTTTTAATCTTCTGTTTCACAGTTCAAACTGACCATTTAAAAAAAAATTGTAACTTTTCTGCTTTCCTCCAGCTGTGCAACATTAGATTATTCCTGACTGTTTATTCGATACAGCAAAAACATAAGCAGGCTATTGGTATCAATAGCTGGACAGAGCCTTAATTATTTTTCACTGATCTTAAAGCTTGACCTTTTAATGTGTTGTTTTTAATATTGGCTTTATTAATCCCCCCTGAACACTCTCCTTACATGCTCCATGATGGGTCCTGTATGATCCACAACAGATCGCATCCCAATATATAGCACACATGGTCTTATTATATGATGATTTTGTATGAGAAATATAGCTACCACCCATCAGAAGAGCATCTGAAACTCCTTCCTGGACTATTTTACTTATACTGTAAGCTCTTGGGGCCGGCACCATCTTTTGTTCTGTGTTCGTACAACACCTACAGCAATGGGGCCTTGGTCCATGACTTGGTCTCCTAGGTGCTGTGGTAATACAAATAACAATAAATAATTATGTCCCTGGGTCTCAAACTTTTGTACTGGTGACCTCTTTCACACAGCAAGCCTCTGAGTGCAACCCCCGTAATATATAAAAAAAAAGATTTATTTAACACCATTATAAATGCTGGAGTCAAAGTCGGGTTTGAGGTGGAGGCTGACAGCTCACGACCCCACATGTAATAATCTCGTGACCCCCTGAGAGGTCCCAACCCCCAGTTTGAGAACCCCTAAATTATGTCAACTATCAAAAGATCATGTATTTGTTCAGGTTTGAGCCAAAGCCCATTGTAGTCAGTAGAAATTGTAAAGTCCCTAGAGTCTGGACTGTCGTCTTCGTGAAATATCTTTAGAGTGCCTAGTACAATGTTATCATCATTTGTATTGATGTCGTGTGTAGGAGCCCCAGTCATGGACCAGGATCCCACGTGCTAGGTGCTGTACAAACGCAAACAAAGATAGTTGCTGTCCCAAAGTGCTTACTATCTAATGGGGCTCTGATCCTTCATTGGGGTTCCTAGGCCCTACTATAATACAGTTAATTTATTATTAAACTTCTATTGTCTTTAGTAGATTTTGGAGCAGGCCCTATACTCCTGCAGGTGAATCTCTCTCACCCTCTTCTCCTGGATCTTGTTTCTACACCCGATTTTAAAATTCCTAAAGGTTAAACCGAAACCAAATTGCCAAACTTAATCATTAAAATGACCTTGGAGACACCTACTCAATATAATCTCAACTCTTTATGAAATGAAAGGGGATCAGCTCACAAATATTAGAAATTCCATTGTTTTCTTTTATTGATCATCCAGGAGAGAAACACATGCCCCATCATGCAGAACGTTCTAAAGCATCCCATGTGGACTTCTGTTTTACGAGCTCCAGCTAAAGCAATAATATGTTTACAGAAACGCATTTTGTCCTCAAAACCGGGAGATTTGGGAGCAAATATCTATAACCATATGGTATCTTTATCTCTCTAGCTATAAGAAAAAGCCATACAACTACTATTTGCTTTTATAAGGGTGTTATTCTTGTATGCAATCTCCTTTTTGTTGTCTGCAAACAGCACTTAGTCTGACAAACTATACATGGAGTGGGTGGGAAAAAAGGGGATACAGAAACTGAGACATTTATTACTTGTGAAACACTGTTAAAAATAAACCTAAGTGGTGATGATAAGTACTCTGGGCAGATGTAATTGTGGATAATCTAGCTTTAAATATGTGAGGGCTGTTTAGAGAGCATCACTAAATGTTTTAACATATGGAACTTGGTAATCCATGAAAGCAGAATGTTTAGCAGAATGTCTTTTTATTAGGCATAATTTGCATTGCCAGGATCCCAATTGATTGCTTTAAATCGTGTATTTTGAACTTGACATTGTTAAAAAACACCCACAGATGCTAGTGGCAAGTTAGTGAGAAGACCGTGACTAAACAGATAGAGAACCAAATTCTCTGCTGCATTGATTTCCATGTAGCTGTCCCACTTTAACCAAGCAGAGAATTCGGCCCATAATATTTAACACAAACAAGTCTTACCACATTAAAGGTCTGGAATACGAATCTTTCAAGCCAAGAGCGTCTTTGTTTTCCTGCTTGTTGTGAAGAAACTTCCTTCATCCAATGAGTGTGTTCAATGTGCTATCAATATTCTTCCACTGGTGACAATTTTGGGTTTCATTTCCCAGCTGTAACAACAATAAAGGCCCTTTCCCTGCACAGTAGCTAGAGATAGGGGAAGAAATTAGGGTTGCAAAACCTCAGACAGGTTTGAGGTTTGCCAAAGCATGGCTGCCTCAAAACCGGGTCTCATTTAAGCTGAAGCTCAGGGGTATCAGATGAATGACCTCGCTATTGTCCCATCTCCAAGGGTGGCATTCCGTGTCCCTCAATACTCTCCAGGCGCCCAGATACAAGCGTTTGTCTCTCACTCAATTTTTCCTCCGCTGCTAAATGCCCCATTATCTGCCATTAGTGCACTTTATGTTGTGCCCATTTGGTTTATCTTTCCCGCGCCAGCTGTCACATTGCTGTTGTGCCTCCATTCATCCCCTTAATACTTTGCCCTTCCCCGTGTCTTTCATCTGCAGTTCTCAAAGTGCAAAGCTTTACAAATCCTCATTCGTTTTTATAGAACCTCTATGATGTGCAGTAAATCAGTTTTGCTCCCATTTTACAAAAAGAGCAGGAAAAGGAGACAGAGAGAGGCCTAGAAAGGGTCAGGGGAGTGAAGTGCCTAAATCCCTTTGAGGAAGTGGGCCTAAATGACTTGCCAAAGGTCACGCAATAAGTCAGTGGCAGAGAACTCCTGACTTCCAGACCCATGGCTCTAACCACTACTCATGCGCCTCACCCTTTAACTGTTTCTCTTCCAGCACCTGAGTACATTGTTCTAGATTCTGAATAGAGAGGCTTGAAATAACTAGCCCAACCCAGGCCATAGTGAAACTTGGCCAACTTGTGACAAAATGTGTGACTGTTGGTAGGGGTTGTTTGCACACATGAGAATTCACTGACCCTCCCTCCTGCCCTCAACCAGCCTTCTTTATGCCCCCAACAAGACCTAGCAGAATCCTGGCTGTATAAAAATTAAACACAGTGAGGAAAATTTAACCAAACGCGTTTGGTTTTGAACCTCAAAGGCCCTGGTCCAAAGCTCTTGGAAGTCAACAGTCGCTGCAAAATGGAGCCTGGGCCCTACCCCATTCCTCCCTCTGGGTCAGACACCCTGGGCTTAAAATACTTCCAGCGTGTATCTCACAGGAGTCCCTCCGTTAACACAGATGACTGACTAGATGCAGATGAGAGAGCAGTAATAATGAGTCAGGACTTAGAGATAGTAAAACATTATTAATTACCCAGTTAAAGTGGCTCAGAAAAGGATCCATTGACATTTCGGCCTGACATGAATGAGACATGTGCTAGGTCAAAACACCAGAGTCCTGTGTCTAATTACCTTTAAGTCAGTAATAAATAATGGTTTTACTACACCTGTATACTGGGCTGAAGTTCCCTTTGTGGAGCCTGTGCTCTCATTACATTTTACCTTGTTTGAAGTTCGCTCTCTCCTTTAATGGCGAGGCTACAAATTTTTGAGATACAAAAACCTCAGCAAGTGTAAATGATCGTAGCTCCACTGAGAGGCTGTGTCAATTTATACCAGCTGAGGATGTGGTGCATTAACTGAGTTTCTCCGATGCCTTCTGCTTCGTAATTTGTTTTTAAATGCCAGGCTGCATGGGGATTTTGCGGGGGGAGTGGGGGACAGAGAGAAAGCATTCCATGATGGACAAGATCCTTAGCTGGTGTACACGTGTGCAGCCGTTACTGATTTCAACAGATCTATGCCAGTTTCCAATATCTGAGGATCTGGCCCCATCTTTGTAAAGACTTTCACATGCATCTCTAGTGTCTAGTACTCCTGACTTGAGAATATTCTCCATTGCATTGTGCAATTCCTAATATTTTGGACAGACCCTCCACTGATATAACTGGGCGTAACTCTGCTGACTTCAGTAAAGGTATGCTGACTTACCCCATGGATACACTCTCAAAAGCCCTGGGGAAAATTAGAAGCTGTCATTTATTTCCTTGTGCTCCTTCTTTAGAAACAGCCCATGGCCTTGTAAGCTGACTCCACACTTGTAGCTTTTGGCTTCACCGTGACATTTTCTTTTAAGATTACACGCCTCAATAGAAAACTAACTAATGTGCTTATGAAGAGCCATTTGGTCCCTGGGGAAAGTGGGATATTATTACTGGCTCTTCTTATTTTTTCTGGCAAATAAGTAGGATTTTCAATGTTCGTTCTGCACTTTTAGACCAACAACCAATATTTTGTCTACCCCAGACATCTGCACACTACTTTGATCTCGTTCAGCTCCTGTGCTCTCTGAGAAAACATTATCCATGTGTCTTACCACTGTTCAGATTTCTTCAATATTTCTGTGATAACATATTTGTGGTACAGCTGCAAAGACACATATGGTGTATCTTGTTGCTTTAAATTATATGACCCTCTAATGTAAACACCCTAAAAATATCTTTGGATTAGTCTCTCTTATGTAGACCTTTATTCATCATATTTACTTTATCTCCAGATTCCTGTCACCTTGAGTAATCACAGCCATGGTTTGAAAAATGGTAGCAATTTATTTTTCTCATTTCATACATGTAGTAAGCCTCTCGGTCTCTCCATTTTTTCCTCCTTGTGAAGCAATACCAGTGAACCACCTTGCAGAAGGTGAAGGAATAGTTTGCAGAAATCCCCATTAAATAGCCCACAAATACAGCTTTATCTTCATGATGTTTAGCAATGAACACTGTCTAATTAACCTCCACAAGAGCCATCAGATATATATTACGACCCCCACTTTACAGATGGGGAAACTGAAGGAGAGAGGTTGAGAAACCTGTCCAATGACTGACCAATGAGACATTAGCAGAGGTGGGATTAGAATTCAGTACCCATCCTGTCTCATTTAGACCTTACTGCCTCTATGTTAACATTGTACTAAAAACTGAGCGATCACACTTCCAAGGCTGAAATTACAGTATTTCTATCCAAAACTCTCGATGCACCAAAATTTGCTTGGGGAAACCTTCCAAGAATATTATAGGCCTGATTCAGCTCTCACTGACACTGGGGTTAATCCATTGAAGTCAATGTTACACCAGCACTTACGCAAGAATAAGTGAGATCACAATCACACTATGTATCTAGGCATTCTCAGTGCTCAAGCCAGTCACCATGGGCCCTACCATCACACAAAGCCTCATTGAAGCCAATGGTGTTTCCTATCCAGGGGGATAGGAGTCTGCCTACGCAGAATTCATTGCGGGATCAAGGCCTACAAAAGTAGCCTTTCTTATGGGTATTTTAGCACTTCCAGTTCTGGCAGAGTTTGGAAAGGCAAATGCCTATGGAAATGAAAACATACAAAATGTAAACATTTCAACACCTTAAAGCAAGCTCTGGTTTGAGTCTAATAAACTGGTCATGGGCTCTTATTAGGCACTCAGTTACTAAGGTGCTAAGTGCAATATAAAAATAGCTAGACTGGATAGAGTCCATCATTTTATAGTGACATGACTGCTAAGGTCTTGTCCACACAAAGTTATAGTCCTGGGGGAATTCTGCATCACTGTGCATGCACAGAATTAATGTCCCCTGCAGATTTCTTTACTTCCCCGCAGAAAAATAACTTCTGATGGGGAAGCAAAGGGAAGCCCACAAGAGTGGTCATGTGCCCCTCCCCAGCAGCGCAGGCAGGTTGGTTCGGGCACCTAGAGCAGCCAGTAGTGATGTAAATCACTGCTGGGATGGGGTGGGGAGGGGGCTGGGCATTCATGCATGTGTGAGAGAGACAGAGAGACATGCTTGCTGTTGTGGCACCTTTGGTGTGGAGAGGCAGGGCATGGGATGTTTCTGAGGAGGTAGGCCTGGGGCAGAGCAGGATGTAGCAGCCTGCCTGCTTAGTGAATTGTTCCCATTGTCTTTGTGAATTCCCCCAGGAGTATAAAACAGGTGTAAAAGTTTTAAGGCTCCTCTACATTGCCAGAGTTGTGTAAAAGACAGTGTGGCCTTATAAATGCTTATGGTACTTTAGTGATTAGAACTGGTCTAAATTTTTGGACTGAAAAAAATTCCATCCAATTTTTGCTCCATGAACTGTTTGGTGCTGACCTTTCTGGAGATAGTCAGTAGCCAATATAATTGTGAGTTTGATTCCCAAACCCTCACGTACTCTTCAGTTGCCTATGATGTAATACTGAGCATATGGCTACATATATTTGTTGACTAATAACTAGAAATAAAGTGTCAAACCTCACCACATTACTATGAGACACAGGAGGCTTGGGGATTTTAATTGAACTGGTGTGACTACAGTGCATTATTTTGACAAATAAAATATGCAGAATTTTGCAGAATTTTAAAATATTGTGTGCACTGTTTTTAATTTTTGATGCTGAATTTTTAATATTTTGGCACAGAATTCCTCCAGAAGTAACAAAGAAGTTGCACTGGTTTCAGTGAAGTAATCTAAAGAACCGATTTAGTTTACCCTGTGCAATTCCTGTGTGGACACTCTTATATTGGTTTGAAACTGGTTATATCCGTTTATATTGCACTTATAACTTTACCCAGGAAAGTTGATTTAAGCCTGGCTAGCTCAGTTAGTTTAACATATGGGTTTGTACCAATACAAACTGGTTTAAACCATAACAACTTTGGTTCAACTAGTGGGTTTAGAGCAGCCCCAAAACTCACCCTCCTGGTTAGTTCATTCCAGTGTCACCCTCATGACTAAACTTTTCAAAGACAAGTATATTTTCTAAATGATCATCTCCCCCCTGGAGTGTTAAAGTCATTTCCTGGAACTCCCAAATCATACATAGCACCATGCAATCAAACGCTAGCTCTTGGCAGGTGTTATTTATCACACTCATCTCTTCTTTCCTTTCCCCTCTTAGAGTTCAGGTGTTTTTAGGAATCACACTGACTCCTGCTCTTCTTCCACTCGCAGATAACTGACACCTCCTGGGCAGAATCATTATTTTTATGACATACACTGAATCACATAAATAATGTTATGTCACCGGGAGAGAAAAAAATCTCACCTACACCAAGGTCTATGTCTAAGAGATGAATAAAATGCTCAGCAGGAGGACTGCACAAAGTACAGTGTGTTCTATTTAAATACAGTTCAATTAGCCTTCACACTGCCAAAACACATCTAGGTTTGTTTCTACTCAAAACATGGCTCCGGAAGCAAGAAGGCAATTCAGGATTCAAATCTTCAGTCTTTTCAACCTTCCCTGTATTGAAATACTAAGTTCTTTTCCATCAGACTGCCCAGGACAGAGCAGGGATAGGCGAGGTCAAACACTGAAATCCTCTGTTACTCCATAGGTACTGCAAGCCATCATGACAGTGGGTCAAATTCACCAGGGGCCAATCCCGTTACGTTCAACTGAAAACAATGGAACTATGAGTCACCTGGATCAGGTCCTGCAGAATCAGGCCCCAAGGCCCAATCTTTCTTCCATTGAAGTCAATGGGAGCAGGATCCCCGGGACTGGAGCTGTTTGGAGTGAGCACTTTGGATAAACTTTTCAAAGGTGTCTAAGTGATTTAGGAGCCTAAGTCCTGTTTTGAAAAGGGATTTGGGCACTTAGGATCCTAGAGTACATCTATACTGCAGGTGGACAGACTCGCTCTAGTGGGGCTCAAGCTAGTGAACTACAAATAGCAATGTGGATGTTCTGGCTCAAGTGGAAGCCCAGGCGCCACCCAACCCCATAGGCCCAAATCAGAATGTCCACGTTGTTATTTTTAGCATGCCTGCTGGAGTCTGGGTTGGGAGGTTCGTTCCTAGTCACAATGTAGACATATCCCTAAGGGCTTTTCTACACAGGGAGTTATTCCTGCTTATCTAGTCCTGTTTAACTCAATGTGTGGATGCTGTTACCCTGGAATAAAGGTGCCTTTGGAATATGAGTGACTTATACCAAATCAGTTAATCCATTTCCAAAATAAGAGCACCCACACGTGGAGGTAATTGGGAATAAATTAATCTGCTTTAAATTCACATCCCACTTTATCCTAGATTAATCTTCCTGTGTAGACAAACCCTACATTTCATTCAAAGACAACCGGATTTAGACTCCTACGTCACTTACATCCGTGGCTCTCAACCTTTCCAGACTACTGTATCCCTTTTAGGAGTCTGGTTTGTCTCGCGTACCCCCAAGTTTCACCTCACTTTAAAATGACTTGCTTACAAAATCAGACATAGAAATACAAACAAGTGTCACAGCACACTCTTACTGAAAACCTGCTTGCTTCCTTGTTTTTATCAGAGAGCTCACAGTCTAGGATTTAAACAACTGGGGAGAAGAAAGGCGAGACAAGGGAAAGACAAGTGTGCTTGCATTAATTAGCTCATTATCCTCTGTCAAAACTCTCCTTAAAACCAAGGCCTACAAAAAAAACTTGACAATGATTCGGCTGCTAGTATGCTGAGATCACAGCCTATCGTGCTGACCAATACTATCTCATTGTTTCTTTATGCTCCTCCATCTGCCTGTATCTATCTGTTGTCTCGTCTTATACCTCAATGGTAAGCTCTTAGAGGAGGGACCATGTTTTTGTTGTCTGTACAGTGCCTAGCATAATTGAGGCTTGGTCCATGAAAGAAGCACTAAGGAGGGTAATACAAATAACAACAACAACAATTATACAGATCCAGATGGGGTTTATTGTATTGCAGGGTATCATGACATTTTGAATGGTATTTTGGGTAATCACACTATGCGATTCTATCAGATTGTAAAAATCTCTTTGCAGGGGGAGAGAGAGAGAGAGAAATCTATATATGCAATATACTTATATATTACAGTAAATACTTAAGCCCCTGTGATTAATTTGTTATATTCCAATGAGACCACTGGATTAGTTCCTTAATGTCCCTGTTTACGTTCACGGCTAGGAGAAAATAAAGAGATCGGGAAATTGGCCGGACTCCAGTATTATCCAGGCACTCATTGTTCCTCTCCTAACTAAATATATGATTTATGTTGCAAAATATTGCTTATTCCAAAAGGTACAAACTACATCTGTGATTCACCACAGATCCCAGTAGTTACAAGGCAGCCTTTAACTGAAAATGTAAGTAGTGTGTATATATTTCCACTTCCCTTTACCCTTGGATAACTTTTGAAGAAAGGCTGCTAAAGACTACACCAGCTGGGTTTACATAACACTGTTACATGCTCTTCACCAACAAGCTAGAGGACATCAATTATTTCATATAGGAATGGGAACAACCAATTAACAGACTGATTTATGGAGCTAAGTGTTAAGTGGGTCTCCAGCTTTAAAAACCCTTTGGTCTGTCAATAAGCTACAGTAGAAATTTTCATTAACTTGCCTCTACCTTCACCAGAGGTTTGCAAACCTCTGCAGTATCACTACTTGCTACATATCTTCATGGAAGTCATTTATTTTTGTGTGAAAGCTGAACTTTTTCATCTTAGTCATGCTATATTGAAGACCTGAAGGTCAACTTCCTTAGCATGTTGATAAGGGGACTAGAGAAATAATTCATGAATGCTAGGAAAGTACCCAAAGACTGAAATTGAATGTCACTGCGCCATTAATGAACCAGTTGTTCTATAGTAGTGTCTGTCTAGGGTGGCCACAGACTAACGGGAGAATAATATAATCTGCCTCTCTATGGACTCAGGATACCTACCGTTAGAACATAAAAACCAGCCACACTGGGTCAGACCAATGGTCCATCTGATCCAGTATCCTGTCTTCTGACAGCAGCCAGTGCCAGATGTTCTTGAGGGAATGAACAGAAAAGGGTGATTTCAACTGATCCACCCCATCATCCATTCCCACCTTGTGGCAATTGGAGGTTTAGGGACACCTGGAGCATGAGGTTGCATCCGTGACCATCTTGGCTAACAGCCATGGATGGACCTGTTCTCCATAAACGTACTTAAATTTTTTTTTTAACTGATTTTTACTTTTGCCTTCTCAGCAGAAGTCTAGCAGAGTAAACCTCACTCATTTATATTACAGTGCACTTGCAGGGCTTTTCCTATACTCAGTGTACTTCTAGCAGGCCAGGCTCTCAGCTGGTGTAAATTGGAGTAGCTTCATTGAAGTCAATAGAACTATACACTAATTTCCACCAGTTGAGAATTAACTCCACCAGCCTGTTCCGTAATTAACTTGTGATATGCTCATAAATCCTACCTGCAATACTCAACAGGCCTTTACGCTATACTGTACATGTTTTCGCACCACACTTCAAATCCTCAAGCTGATGCAGGTCAAGGTTGAGAGTAAATAAAGATAATCAGGCCAGTTTTAAAAAAATAAACATTTAAATGCTTCTCTGTTTTTGGTCATTTGCCCACTTCTAAAACAAAATTCAACCAAAATTTCTTTATGTTTCTAAAATGTTCTGGTCTGGTTTCTAGCCAAAGTATCACAAAATTAGACTTTTTTTAACTAGTATTTCAGGCCCTCTCATAGTATTTCAGACTATGATCAGAAACAGAAGCCCAGATGGGAGTTAGGCACCTAAATACCTTTGAGGATCTGGGCCAAAGTGCTGAAAAATCTCAAGAGAAAGCTGTGGTCATGATACTTGCAATTCAGTGTTGTTGACTCAAGAGGCTGAAATGAGAATCTAAACCAGTGTTCCCCAACCTTTTTGGCTGGCGGGCGCCAGCCAAAGGACCACTGCAGCGGTGGAGCACCTGCCGAAAAGCCGCCAAATTTCGGCGACGACGCCTCTTGATGACGTCGCTTGCTGTCGACAAGCGACATCATCGAGAGGCGTCCCCACCAAAATGCAGCTGAAATTCGGCGGCATTTTGGCGGGTGCTCTCCCGGGGGCCAGGGCGCATTAAGATGCCATGGCGCCCGCAGAGACCGCGTTGGGGACCACTGATCTAAACGTTTGGGTGCTCATCCACATTCAGCCAAACATTCTGATGTTCACCCATCACCGCAAAGAAGTCCTGGGTGAGAAATCAGTTTCACAGGACCGGAGTCAGGACTGCTTCATATGAGTAACTGCTAACCAGTATGAGTAAAGTCAGAAATTGGACGATAACAACAACTGTGTGCTTAGGATTCCCTGGACAGCACTAAGATTTTTTTTTTAAGATTGGTGCAAGCTGCCCAATGAATTAAACTCATTCTGACATTTACAGTGAGCGGAGTTCTTATTCAGCACTTGGCAGCACGAGAAAGAAGCTACGTCCAACTCCAGCCAGAAAATCGGTGGCACGAGAAATTCTGAGAGCAGAAACTCAGCTCAGTGGGTTCATTCACTAGCAAGGAGTGCGGGAAGGGAAGAATCACATTGGCTTCAATTCGCTCTTCACCTAAGCTCTGAAAGTGCTGGCAATAAACTGGCTGGGATGGGCACCAACACTCTCCGAGTTCAAAAGGAGATTTGTTCTCCCACTTTACCTTGGGGATTTAAGAAGGGTAAACAAGAGAGAGCCAAATTTAAAGTTACCCAAATGGATTTTGAAAAGATACATGATATGGTGTTCAGAGGGCCAGACACCCATACTCCAATCAGGCCAGATCCTCAATTGGTGTAAAAGGAAATACATTTATTTATGTTAGCTGAGGATGCAGCCTGCTGGGTAATTCCTTACATTGCAAACATTCTCATTGGAGTCAATGGGATTTGCGGTGGAGAAAGGCCCTACTAAGAATGAGAAAGAATATCAGAATCTGACCCACAGTGATCAAAAGATTAGGTCTGATTCTGCTCTAGATTACAGCACTGTAAATCAGGAGTAAGAGCACTGAAAATCAGTAATGCTACACCCCACTACAACCACTGAGATCAGAATTAGTCCTACAGGATCCATGCACCAGTAATACGCCTCTGACTCTGTATCGTACTGTAGTAGTCAATGTATATTGACTACTACATTGCAGGGCAAACCCAAAGTAACTCCATTGACTTCCTCAGCATAAGTGAGATCAGACTTTGGCCCATTAGCTGCTTTTAAATTATGTTATTACCAATTCTCAAATTCTTAAAAAAAAAAATTATATCAATACCAAAATTGCTTCTTCCCCCATCTCTGCCCCACGGCATTTTGTTAATTATTTACCTCAGTGTTAAAGGCTGAAGGTGTACTGCCAATTTAACTGACAACTCAAGGTTCATGATTTGCAACAGTTTGGCTATCAAAAACCAACAATACCCTGAAAAAAACCTTCTTCCCCCAGGCCTAATCACTTAAGTGACTGGAAAGAAACAATGTTATCACTGTTGCTTTGCCAACCCACTTATGAACCTTCAGTGACAGACAACCTTCCTCAGACAACAGGAAAAAAAAAAAGGTTTTCCCAATGTCACTGACCTCGAGGGCAAAAGCTGGTCATGGTGACTCATAAAGAAGTGTCAAATGAAAGGCCTTCGATCCCTGAGCACAGGCTTTATCGACATCGGTGGGGATTCCAGAGCAGATCAAAGGAAGCAGACATCCTCAGAGTTTGATAAATGGATTCGTGTATGTACTTTGTAGTCCAACTCGCATTCCTCCATCCTAACTCAGTATTGTGCTTCATCCTTTTGAGACTGGGAACCTATTGCCACTTTTAAAAACTCCAACGCTGCTCTATGATATACTGTATATACTCGTTCATTAGCCCGTTCGTTTATAAGCTGACTCCCCAAAATGGATAGGTAAAAATAGCAAAAGTTGTATGACCCTTTCATAAGCCGACCCTATATTTCAGGGGTTGGAAAACTTTGGCTCCCGGCCCATCAGAGTAAGCCACTGGCGGGTCGGGACATTTTGTTTACTTGAACCATCTACAGGCACGGACCCCCTCAGCTCCCTGTGGCCGCAGTTCGCCGTTCCCAGCTGAGGGGCTCCACGCCTGCAGACACTCCAGGTAAACAAAATGACAATGTATTAGATATTCAATTCAATGATTTCATTAGAGTTTAAAATCATCAAATTTTGGTGTTGACTCGTTTATAAGCCGAGCCCCGCTCTTTGATGCATCACTTCTTTACCAAAAATATTCGGCTTATGAACGTGTATATACGGTAAATCACTGTGTGACATTTTGGAATTGCTGGTGAACTAAGCTTGCAAGTATCAGAGGGGTAGCTGTGTTAGTCTGGATCTGTAAAAGCAGCAAAGAGTCCTGTGGCACCTTATAGACTAACAGACGTTTTGCAGCATGAGCTTTCATGGGTGAATACCCACTTCATCGGATGCAAAATAGCTTGCAAAATAGACTTAGTAGATTCGAGGCTGTCAGTGTCTCCTTGTCTCTTTCATTCTGTATATGGTAATTTATGGCCTGTATCTCTCAGTGAGACTTTCCTTCCCTCTGTACTAATTTGGGAATAATTCAGCACACTGAATAGGCCTCAGGCTAAACACCCTGGGAGTTGAAGGTGATCAGCGGCTTGCAGGATTGGGCCTAAAACCAGGGCCTGATCCTGGTGTATCTGGCTTCCAGTGGCAAGACTCCCCTTGATTCCAATGGAAGAATGCAATGGCCCATAGTAAGCAACTGGATAAAGAGTCTTTCTGGTCTTTTTTATATCGCCTTTCTACTTCCTTATAAAAATATACAGCATTGTACAAGTATGATTGCAGTTATACAAAAGTTTCCAGAGACAGGGTAGGCTGATAATAGAGGGACAATCTTATTAAAAAAAAATCACATTTATTACGAGTGTCTAGGGATCAATCACAATGTGCTAGGCACTGCACACACAGAGAGTCATTGACTGCTGCTGTCCCTCTACACTATCAATGGACAAGATAGATGAGGGGGAAGAGAAAGGATACAACGGACAAGCCCTTGGCTAAGAGAAGCACGTTGCTTCGCTATTGGTGGTGTTTCGGCTTGATTTTTTTTTTTGATTGATTCGATTTGGTTTGGTTCCAGCCTCTAAAAAAAAAAAAAAAAGGCCTATCTCCGGTTCAAGGTGCCCTCTATAAACAAGGACCGACGCTGCAGTTGGATCACACAGACAGGCCAATGAGAATATGCAAGGCCCCGGTGACGTCAATGGGGCTCTGAAGAGGGTCTTTCCTTGCAGATCCCATTGTAGGATTGGGGCTTTTCCATGCCACCCAACAAGGGCACAGGCAGCAGCGGCAACTCGACAACTTTGCTCCAAATGCCAGCCCCAACAGATGGGCTCCACAGCATGCCCTCATATTCAGGCTGCTTCGTATCTTAACACACTCTGATGCCACATGAGAGTCAGAGAGAGAAATTCACCTCCCAGCGTAGCACCGTTCACTTCACTGGAGAGATGAATTGAGCCCCAAGAAAGCATCACACAGGTGGAGTCTGCAGCACTGTCAGTTAGAAAAATCTCATCAAAGGAAGAGATTTGATCTGGACTTCACAGAGCAAGTCTGAATAGACAGGTGAGCCCCACTGCTGCTGATTTCACTCAGTCACTACAGAACTGCATATTAAAGAAAGCCAAATGCTTTGTCTGCCCACTGGTGGCCATAAATGAGAAGACACTTAAGCAAACTGCACCCAATCCGGTGGCTGGATAAGCTAGCTGTATATGTACCCATCACATCACCCGGGCATCATAAGCAGCCACTCCACACAACGAGACAAGCCGCCCTGTGAAATGCTCTGCTGCGCTACGGGATATGCAATTGGAAGTCTCCCTTATAAGGGCGTGTTAGTTATAAAGCTTTGTTTTTGGTGAGCTTTGTAAACCTTCGGATCAAAAGACACTGTCCGATCAATTTTAGGATCAAGGGTCAGAGTCTCAGCGAGTGCAGATCAGAATTGCTCCACTGAAGTCAACGGAACTACGCTGACAGGATGGGGCCTGAAGTGTAGATTTTACAAAAGCTAAATCAATACAAATGTTTCGAAGAGATGATTTTTTTTCTTAATTCCAGTGAATTCCATTTGTTTGTTGTCTCATGTGTTCAGATGAGAGTGTTTCCCTGCAGCGCTTGCAACACTAAAAAAAAATCATCCCATGCTAGTGCTAGTGCATGAGGAGCAGAAAGTCAAAGTGAGTTGGGGCGGGGAACCAGTGTGAAACTAACTAGTCCATGTCCAGGGTTTATGATGATTTCAGCTGTTAAAGTTAACAGCACTAATAGTGAGAGGTGAACTTTGTATTTTAAAAATATTTGAGATTGAATAAGGGAAGAGGCAAGACGGGTGTGTGTGTGTGGGGGTGTGTGTGAGATCTTTTAAAATATTTGAGATTGAATAAGGGAAGAGGCAAGACGTGTGTGTGTGTGTGTGTGTGTGTGTGTGTGTGATCTTTTACCCCAAACTCCCAAAGCATCCAATTAGTGTCATGTCAGCCAGCACTGAAACGCTGCCTATACAAAGTGCACAACAGATCAGTGCAGACAGAGAAAAATCTCTCCTCCAACTAATATTGTAGCAGGGGACTGAGGGAGGCAGCACGTCACTGACTATGGCCTTGCCTGAGCTAAGATCAAGTGTAAGTAGTCTCTGGGCCTATCCAAGGCCGTGATCAAGTGTCTTGGTGTTTTTGGTCTTTTGGCCTCGAGATGAAAACCTTGTCTGTCTCCCTTGGACCTTGAAGTAAAAATATTATCTAAGTTATATCTGTTCTTGTCAGTTCAATATCTGATATAGCCATAGGACAACCCCTCCGCCTAGTGGAGACTCAGCGTAGATCAAGAAAAGAGTCCTTTTGCCAGTACAGCTTTTACCCGTTTCTCATACAAAGGACGTTGTAGTTGGTAAAACCGCATCTACACCAGGGCTTTTGCCAGCATAGCTCTGTTGGGGAGAGGAGGGATTTTTTTCAGATTCTTACTCGGTGCAGCTTTGCAGCAAAACTTAAGTACAGACCAGGCCGAAGTCAGAATGTAGCCAGCAGGACACCAGCTTTCCAGTGCACCTACTCTTCATTTTAAATAGCATCTGAATAAAGGTACTTCCAGCATCACAGGGTTGCTTTACTCCTTGCTGCAATATTGACTGAGGTAGACGAGGCTTTCTTTGGACAACTAACAGAAGTTTCCAGATCACAGGCCCTGGTTCTCATGGGGGGGACTTCAGTCACCCTGACATCTGCTGGGAGAGCAATACAGCGGTGCACAGACAATCCAGGAAGTTTTTGGAGACTGTTGGGGACAACTTCCTGGTGCAAGTGCTGGAGGAACCAACTAGGGGCCATGCTCCTCTTGACCTTCTGCTCACAAACAAGGAAGAATTGGTAGGGGAAGTAGAAGTGGGTGGCAACCTGGGCATCAGTGACCATGAGATGGTCGAGTTCAGAATCCTGACAAAAGGAAGAACAGAGAGCAGCAGAATACGGACCCTGGACTTCAGAAAAGCAGACTGACTCCCTCAGGGAACTGATGGACAGGATCCCCTTGGAGGCTAATATGAGGGGGAAAAGGAGACCAGGAGAGCTGGCTGTTTTTAAAAGAAGCCTTATTGAGGGCGCAGAAACAAACCATCTCGATGTGCAGAAAGAATAGCAAATACGGCAGGCGGCCAGCTTGGCTTAACAGTGAAATATTCGGTGAGCTTAAACACAAAAAGGAAGCTTACAAGAAGTAGAAACTTGGACAGATGACTAGAGAGGAGTATAAAAATATTGCTTGAGCGTGCAGGGGTGTAACCAGGAAGGCCAAAGCACAATTGGAGTTGCAGCTAGCAAGGGATGTGAAGGGCACCACAAGAAGGGTTTCTACAGGTATGTTAGCAACAAGAAGGTGGTCAGGGAAAGTGTGGACCCTTACTGAATGGCGGAGGCAACCTAGTGAAGATGATGTGGAAAAAGCTGAAGTACTCAATGCTTTTTTTGCCTTGGTCTTCACAGACAAGGTCTGCTCTCAGACTGCTGCACTGGGCAGCACAGTATGGGAAGGATGTGAGCAGCCCTCCTTGGTGAAAGAACAGACTGTAAGTTACAAGTAGGGACGTACATGATGCCCACAGTACAATGGGCCAGATCCTCAGGTGGTGTAAAGCAATCTAGCGCAATTGTCTTCAAGTGCAGCTAGGTCACTTTACGTCAGCTGATGACTTAATCCAACGTCCTAATTCAAGGTGACGGGTTTCAAATTATTCCACTCCCAAACATCTGATTTTGTCAATGACTGGACTACATTACTGTAATGTGCTGCAGAGTCTTTGTGCAGGGTCTGGCGGAAAAGTAATGAATCAAAGTCTGCCTCAAAGACAAAAACCATCATTCTGGTACGAGAAGCGAGAGTCACTTAGAACTCAGTGAAGGGATGTGAATGTCATTGTGGAAGAAAAGGAGTTATTATTAGGTGACTCTCACGTCTCATCACTCACTGATTCTCACAAAACGTAACCTAGGTGTCCATCCAGCCCGGGATACCTGGGAAGGAAAGCAGAAAGACTCCAGTGTGGCTATTGGGAATGTAATCTAAAAATCTAACCCCATCCTCTCATTACCACTATGTTATTGCAAAGAAGTTCATTTAAATGTCACACTGAAACTGCTGCTGAGGTCCTGCTCATTCAGTTTCCAGCTACTGGAAGCCAGTTTGAATCCCCAAAGGCATCAATGACCAAGAAGTTTTTATGCGCATATTTATCTTTCAAAATTATGATTAGGCCCAAGTAGTCTATATTTGGGAAACTTTATAGATGCTTGTAAGAGTAAGGCAGTAAAATGCATTGGTATCACTTTGACTCTCAGAAGCGACAAGCTATAGTTGCCATTGGAGGAAAGAGAAATAACTGGATGTGAAGTCCCTATTGGCTTTGCAGTACAGGGCTGGCTTTACCTAATGAAAGAATATACATGCACACTTGTATATATCACTTCACCTATCTCTGGGGGAAAACAGCAGCTGTTCAAGACAGGCGGTAAAGAATACCATAGCCAGTTGGAAGTCAAGTGGTCAGAAAGCAATTATCTGAGTTAAAATTTGTCCAAGTCACAATGGCTGGCAATCCTACTGCAGTGAAACATGCTATGGGATCTCTAATGACTACAGGTAATCAATACCCCCTTAGATTTGATGTCAGCTATAAAATGGGGGTAATAAAGGTAACACTCTGGTTCTGTGTTATCGCCATTCTTTATAGGGTAGCGACTCCTTCTTTTTAGGAAACTGGGGCATAATTTTAAAATGTAATCTTCTGCCTTCTCATTTATAGTTGCCTTTGCAAAAGCAATAGCCATACGAGAAACACAGAAAATCAATCCAAAGAACTGCATAGGAAAATGTGGCTCATTAATGATCCCAAATTAGAGGTGGTTTCAGTTGTCTGCAAAACATTATGGAATTGCAGATGAGATTATAGTCAGCGGGACCAGGAGAGTTGCATATGAAACGCTCAGAGGATTTTGCTATGATTAAATGAACCACACGCACATCAATAGAAATTAATATCATTGATGAAAGAAACATCAGACATGGAGAAATTTAGCTTAAGGGTGAGAAAAGCATGCAAAACAGATGGAAATTATTTAATATGCATCATCTCTGTCTCAGATGGATGTCCAATTAATTCTCCTCTGAGATTCAAAATGAATTTAAGGATTCTGGGAAGTTTAAGAGTTCTTTGTAAATAAAATAGTAACACCCCCCCCCCCCAAGACCCAGCCACTAATTTTTATTCAGGTCACTAGCTCTGCCAAAAAAATCTCTCAGATACTATCTCCCCCTTAATCATATACTGTGGCCTATCACAATATTCTCATTTGGATCCAAATTGTATATAATAAAAGTCAGAAGCATAAGAGAAAAAAGCATAGTCTTGTGGTACAATTCTGAGACAGCTGGTTGAGAAATGAGGTTTTGTTTCCTGCAGAACATTTCAATTTTCTTGAAAAACCAAAAGGTTTTTGGACAAAAAAAATGAAAATTCTGTTGTCAAGTTTTCAATTTTTTAACAAAAAGTTGAAATTTTCTACAGAAAGCAGAAAGTTTCTGCAGAGTTTTGTTCAGCTGAAACCCAATTTTTCTTCAAAAAGCAGTTTTAACCAGCCCTAATTCCTGGCACAGACTTCCTGTGCAGGCAAGTCATTTGTTTCCGCTGTACCTCAGTCTCCCATCTGTAAAACTGAGATAATACTACTTCCCTATTTCACAGGGATGGGGGAGGACAAACCAACAGAGCCAGGATTTCACTCATCTTTTGCGAGGGGTTCACATACTGTGATGACAGAGACCATAACAGAACCCTGATAAGTAGTTGCAGAGGGAGGATGAAATGTGTGTTCTTTAGGTTATCACTGAGACTGACTAAATAGCATTTTACCAGACACCACTCCCCAGGATAACGGACTGGTCAGCAGTATATCTATTTCAAGACTGGCTGGAGGTGCAGGCTCTGGTGCAGGGCTGTGGATGAGGACTTTGGGTGAAGGAGGGTGCTCCGGGCTGGGATTGAGGGGTTTGGAGGGTGGAAGCGGGATCAGGGCTGGGGCAGGGGGTTAGGGTGTGGGAGGGGGGCAGGCTCCGGGCAGCACTTACCTAAAGCAGCTTCCGGCAGCAGCGGCATGTCCCCTCTCCAGCTCCCGGCCAATGGGAGCTGCAGAGCCAGCGCTTGGGGCAAGGGCAGCATGCAGAGCCCCCTGGCAGCCCCTATGCATAGGAGCCGGAGGGGTGACATGCCGCTACTTCCAGGAGCCGTGCAGAGCCATGGCATGCACCCTGCCTTTTAATGCTGACCGGAGCCCGCCAGGGTCCCTTTTCAACCGGGCGTTCCAGTCAAAAACTGGACACCTGGACACCCTAGTTAGGTCGATCAGACTAGATGATCCCAATGGGCCCTTCTGGCCTTGGAATCTCTGGGTCTCTCAACTACTAAAAACACCCAGCAAAAGCAGATCTAGCTCCATCTAGTGGTATACAATATTCTTACGTACTGGCTTTTCTGATCTATTTCTTCCCTTTACAATGTGTTTGCCTCTTACATTAGGCAGCATGATTTGACATTCTTTATACCGGTGTTTGGGCAGTGAGTTTTATTTCCATCTGAGTGCATCAATTCAGCCAGAAATATAAATCAATCCAACAGAGTCACAAGGGCCCTATTACAACCAGTAGTTAACTTATCAATTGTACATGGCAAAAATAAATCCTTAGAAACCTTAACAACCTGCCGGGGGTGCGGGGGGGGGGGGGGATTGCACAATATGGGACATGCATGCGACGAAGTGGGTATTCACCCATGAAAGCTCATGCTCCAATACATCTGTTAGTCTATAAGGTGCCACAGGACACACTGCTGCTTTTACAGAGCCAGACTAACACGGCTACCCCTCTGATAATTAACATATGGGACTGACATTTTGAGGCAATTTGAATTTTCATTGCCTTTCAAACAATTATTTTGGTGGTGGTTTCTAGAAGATTTTGAGGGAAAAAGCAAGAACCCCATAAACTAACTGCCATCATCATAGATATGGCTGTTTCTGTGTGCATTTGCATGCCGTCCCAGAGTCTTAAAATTCTATTTAACTTGCAGGGCGGGACTCACCCTTATGCAATGAAATACACCCTGCAGGATCTCCGTCAGAACAGAGAGAGTCTGAAGCCTTGAGAACCAGATCAGTACATACCCAGGCTAAGCCCATCCCTTGGTGAAACAGGTGAAGGTGTGGGATGCTGCCATTGAGTGGTTCCAATACTTATTAGTGGTACAAGTGAGTTATGCAGGATTTTCCAAGCAGCTGGCAATATAACCCTTCTAGCATCCCACCTACGATAGTGCATTTTGTTTATGCCGCCTGTCCCTGTTTTGTCCTTTTTATAGTCTCCATCCACTAGCTCCCAGCTGAAACACAATATGTTGGTTACTATGGAAACAACCATGGTATGGGCAAAGCTTAGTGGCATCTCAGATCAAAGCACAGAGAAAATTAGTTTGCGGAATGGTTATATCATAGGTTGGTGAGTAGAGAATTTACACAATGATCCCCATACAAAATATAGGAGACTGGCTGTGGCCATGCAGAGGTGACTGGCATGTATGCACACCATTGGCATGTGCGCCCATAGTTTAGATGCATGTTAATGCAGAAAAATCAACCCCAACGTGCCCCTGGAAAATGATATTTTGGTGTAGAGGTGATGCTAGTTATTTGTAATAATTGGAGATATACCAATCTCCTAGAACTGGAAGGGACCTTGAAAGGTCATCGAGTCCAGCCCCCTGCCTTCACTAGCAGGGCCAATTTTTTGCCCCAAATCCCTAAGTGGCCCCCTCAAGGATTGAACTCACAACCCTGGGTTTATAGCATGCCAATGCTCAAACCACTGAGCTATCCCTCGTCTCACAGTGTGCTGCTGATTTGGTGGGGGTGGGTTTTTTGTTTTTGTTTGGTGGTGGTGTCTAAAAAGTAACTGGTTTCAGAGTTCAGAGTAGCAGTTTCAGAGTGGGAGCCATGTTAGTCTGCATCAGCAAAAAGAACCACAAGTACTCCTTGTTATTTTTTTTTTTAAAAAGTGACTGTAGCACAGCACCATCTTGTGGACACTACAGGTACCTAAAAGGAAGCAAGGTGGCGAGAGAGAGAGAGAGAGAGTGAGTTTAGGAGCTATCTCAGAAAAGATGCTAAATCCAGTTTATCCACATAACAGTCCATTAAAAGTGATCCGGGATTCCCTGCTTTCTCAAGAACACTGCAGTAGCTAGCCATTCATATAACCACTGCTGCTTCATCCCTTTAGAACAGTCACAATAACTTGAACCATGGCTGCAGCTTGCATCAGATGGCTCCAACAATATTCAGTATTTGCTCCTTTACTTGGTATTAGCAGCAGTTCTTCATCCCTTCTGTGGGCCTGACGAGAGAGGGCAGCATCTCTCTCTGACCCACTACGGACTGCACTACATGCCTATCCCCATGTAAAATATAGCGATTATGCCTTTCTGTACCGGTAGAAAAGTTCAGTGTTAAGGTCACATTTTGAGACTTCACCCTTTAGTCTTCAAAACACACATCCCCTGGCCAATTAGCCAGAGCGTCAGAAATACACCACATATGCTGCACGTTTCCACCACGGTTTGCACATTAACAAGCAAATCAGGAAATGAGTTTGCTGTAATATTGCCCTGGTTTGATGAGGCGCCTTTTACTCAAGCAGGGTGGAGTCCTTGGTCACTGTGGTTGAGACACAGCTGATATGAAAGCAGTTGGAGACTCAAATTGAAAGCACAAAATGTTGCTTGTTTGTCATTTTTCAGGTCAGTTTCACTTCCTGCATTTAGCAGGAGTCCAGCAGTCAACACAATGGTCCTGTCCATCCCCCACCCCGAATGCAGACGTTACCTCCCTTGCCATGCCAATGCAGCCTGTCATTACCAAGGAGGCTGTGTGCTAGATTCCCTGGGCAAAAATAAAACGCAACAAATTCGGGCTTTTTGCCAGTTGCCCACAAAGAAATCAATTTATAAACCGTGGACCCATAATCACAGAAGTCAGATAACTCAGATTTACTCTTCAGATCCTCCCTGCTCTCAGCCATCGTTCCTGAGCTATAAACACTGAGATAGTGATATATTTGGGGCAAGATCCACAGCTGGTGTCAATTAGCATATCTCCATTGACTCCAATGGAGAGCTGCCTGTTTACATCAGCTGAGGATTAGGACCTAGAAGTCAGTGTTAAATAAAACCTCCTGCTTTATAAAAAGACTAATAATAAATCTTCTCTCCTCTTTATTGTACAGGAGAATCTATTTTAAGGGACTACCCAAAGGAACAGCAGAAATTGAATACCTGGTAGAGGCGGGTCTTTATATACAGATCAAATTAAAACGTACTGGAAATAACAGGAATGCTTTAAAGTGGTCTCAGGATAGGATAGCGCCTATTCAGGATGAGCTGTATTATGAGCCTTGCTGTACAGGTTTGTCTAAGAAAATGTGTTCATAGTGATTCTCTTCTAATACGAAGCAAAACTCATGACAAAACCCCAAACCACAAGAAACTTGCCTGGTGTTGGAATCTGTTACATATGCAGAACAGCCCAGGTTTATCAAGAGACTCACAAATCCTGTGAGCAAACCTAGGCAGAGTGTGACGAGAACATCAGGCTGATTCATTTATGGCTGTGCATTAAGACCATGAAAAAAAATCTTTGGGGTCACATCCTCTGCTGGTGTAAAAGTTCATAGCTTCACCCATCTTAGGCACTGGTCCTGGGTCATGATGCAAAACACAGCTGAAACTCAAAGGGTCTGACTGTGTTTTGCTTTAAACTTTTAGGTTCTTTGGAAACAGAAACTCAAGAAGAAAACTCAGGGGTCAAGAGATGAGGGAGGAAACAATGAAATTGTTTGCACAGACTCATACCGAAACCAATGTTTATTGCCCAGCCCTAGTCCTAAGTAAAAGATAATGTTTCACAGAGGTGTGCTCAAGCTGCAAAGTTCATATCTGTTTGGATCCATGTATTCTGAAAGGTCTGGATATTTGTCAGTGGACGTTATGTCCAGTACGCAGAGATGGGTCTATTACAGTTCTCAGCCAAAGAGCCTTGCTCTTTACCTCAAGATGTAGCGATTCACGCCTGGAGGCCTGCAGCTCAACTCCTGATGGGCTGGCCAATATGATGGTCATCGCTTGAGAGATTTGGGCAGCTGCAAGGCTCAGAATCAGGGCCGGCTCTAGACCCCAGCGCGCCAAGCAGGCGCGTGGGGCGGCCCTTTCCCTGGGGGGCGGCATTTGGCTCCGGTGGACCTGCCGCAGGCATGACTGCGGCGGGTCCCCTCTTCCCGCGGCTCCAGTTGAGCTCCCGCAGGCATGCCTGCGGGAGCTCAGCCGGAGCCACGCGAAGAGGGGACCGGCCGCGGGACCGGGGAAGGGGCGGCGCTGCGCACGGCTGCTTGGGGCAGCCTATTTTCTAGAGCCGCCCCTGCTCAGAATGCATCTATGAATCCTGTCTTTACCCAAAGCCACTGGGTGTTTTCAATCCATGGTCCCATTACTGAGATAAGGGCCTTCCACCAAGTCGGAGCATTTGGCTTGGACCCATCTCAAACTTAACAAATACATAACCATTGATTTAGACAGGGCTGAAACACGCACCGTCTTTTCTCCGTGTTTGCAGAAATACAGAACTGTCCATTTGGCTCCGCCCATGCCTTATGCAATTATCCATCTGGTAACGTGATGAAGAAACACTACTTATGTAGCAACATATGGGGCTAGATCCTAGCTCTCTCTGTCTGTCACAATCTCACACACACACATACACACACACACACACGCAGCTATTTTCCCTCACTCCTAAGCCATGGCTTTAATAATTAATTTAATAATGGGGGAGGGGTAATTTCTTCTAGAAATTTCACTCAACTGATTCCACAGCCAGAAACCAAACAACCAGAGAAAAGACAAATGAAGTCTGCTTGTCATCTGTCTGTTGGAGACTGATGCTTTGCAACAGGTTTATGATTCGTGTGTGTCTAATTTCCAGCTTTCTGTTTGAATGAAGATTAATTCTGATTCTCCTACAACTTAATAAATCTAACTCTCTCAGTATTTTCTTTTAAAGGCTTTAGTAATAAATGCCATAAGGTTTCAGGGTGAAATTTACCCCATGTAGAGAACATGTGCATCACTTAAATTAGCACTCAAGAAAGAGATCTTGGAGTCATTGTGGATAGTTCTCTGAAAACATTCACTCCATGTGCAGCAGCAGTCAAAAAAGTGAACAGAATGCTGGGAATAATTAACAAAGGGATAGAAAAGAGACCAGAAAATATCATGCTGCTTTTATATAAAGCCATGGTACATCCACATCTTGAATACTGTGTGCAGATGTGGTTGCCCCATCTCAAAAAAGATACATTAGAATTGTGAAAGGTTCAGAAAAGAGCAACAAAAATGATTAGGGGTATGGAACAGCTTCCGTATGAGGAGAGATTAATAAGACTGGGACTTTTCAGCTTGGAAAAGAGACGACTAAAGGGAGATAGGATAGAGGTCTAGAAAATCATAACTGGTGTAGAGAAAGTAGATAAGGAAGTGTTGTTTACTACTTGTCACATCACAAGAACTAGGGGTCACCAAATGAAATTAACAGGCAGCAGGTTTAAAACAAATAAATGGAAGTATTTCTTCACACAATGCACAGTCAACCTGTGGAACTCCTTGCCAGAGGATGTTGTGAAGGCCAAGATCATAACAGGGTTCAAAAAAAGAACTAGATAAATTCATGGAGGATAGGTCCATCAATGGCTATTATCCAGGATGCGCAGGGATGGTGTCCCAAGCCTCTGTTTGTCAGAAGCTGGGAATGAGCGACAGGGGATGGATCACTTGATGATTGCTTGTTCTGTTCATTCCCTCTGGGGCACCTGGCATTGGCCACTGCCAAAAGACAGGATATTGGGCTGGATGGACCCTGGGTCTGACCCAGTAGGGTCATTCTTATGTTCTTTATGTTATGTACTTTAGCCCAGCCTGTGTGTTTCAGACTCTCGCTCTGCTCCTTACTATATTTTGGAGGAGTGTCGCCAGGCTGTTGTGGAAGCTGCAGAATGGATCGCCGCCTTTCACCAAATTCTTTTTCAAGTGGTGCTTAGACCTTTCCCTGGCCCTCTCCACAGAGGTGAATGTCAGTCACCCATTATGCATAATTCACTAGAGATCATTCATCTCTCGTCTCTCTGACCCTGTTGTGTTCAAGAACACATGGCACTACATTTGCAAGAGTCATTGACAGTACTGCACCAGCAAAATATTTACATGCTAGACATGGGCTCCGACTGCAAACTGGAGATCAAGACCCAGACCTGAATTTCCCCAAAGTTTGGAGTGGTTTGAACCCAGGGTTTTCGTTTAGCCCAGTATAGATCGGCTACAGTGTTCAAATCTGCCTCCAGCCTGGATTCCACAATTCTCCGAAGTTTAAGGTGTTTCGATTTGGACCCATGTTTAGTGTACACACACACATCCACAGGTAAGTCAACATGCACAATGCATGTTTGCGCAAGCACTGCAGAGCCTGGCACATTTGCATGTAATTATCCACTTGGAGAGGCGGTAATAAAATCAGCAGAATTTTCCCAAAGACAATCCGTTCTACAGACCTTGCTCCCAAACCAACTTGCCCCCAGGAATACAGAAATGAGTGCAGAAAAATTGCAACAACCAATGGAGAATATGTTCAGCTACATCATTCCCAATTCTGCCATTAGCTCTGCTCTTCCCCGTCAAATATTAAAAAGCCCTGAGACTGGGCACATTTCACTTTATAAAGGTTAAGCAAATCACTCAATATTTCTCTGCTTCCATCTTCAGCTCTCTTGATCCCATTATCGGCAGCCATTCGCACTCATATGTCATCTGAATTTTCACTTGTACACACATTAATGCTCCTGGTAATTTGATGTACAAGGCTCTTCCTTTCCACACTAATATTTTGCAAGATGTTCTCCATGGTTTATAGGAAAAACAGAAATTGGCTTCCTTCAGGGGTTATATTTTATACCTGTGATTTCTCTTTAGACCCCACTTTTGGCTAAGAGCAAATTCCCCATTCTGGTTACTCTCCCCTGTAGAATCAACAGGCAAAGAGTTAATTAACCCCTTGACTAAACTAAACGTCCACACTCAAGCCCAGGGACAGAGTATTATTGAGGGTAGAGGGGTCCATGCCAGGAATCAGTTTGGATCTAGACACTGAGTTCTAGTTACTTAAGGAAAGTATTAGCATCATAAAAGCAAAGCAATACAAACCATACACACCTCCACATATTACTGTAGCAGATGATGACCCACATTTCAAATCACTCACTGCAACTGCACCTGAGCAGAAACAATTAACCTCTGAGAACTAATGGAGAAAGTCAAGGAAAAAATGGTGAAAACAAAACAATGAAGAGCACAGTAGAGATGGGTCTGTACCAAAATCCCAAATCCATGCATCCCAAATTTTAAGTTTAAAACTTGATCTGAATTTTGAACTTCTCTACATTACCAGCAGTACAGTTCTGCATAGGCCCCTAACTTATTTTATTGATTTGAATTTTTAAAATACAACCATAGGGCCCCATGCAATGCTCTGGGAACCCATCCCCTAAATTTAAAGTCACAATATAAAAAAGAGACTGCCCATAAATATATCCACTTCAGGCCACCCCTCTCCCATCTCAACTAGCTTAGAGGAGAGAGAAAGATGGGCTTTGCAATGTGCCTGCGAGATTAATAGATCTGACCTCTTGCACTGATCAGAATGTGAAGCATAAAGGTAAAAATCTTTCTGAGCCATCCCTGTGCACCAAGATGTTTGCAGAGTTGCATTTGCAGATTAAATATCGGTGTGCTAAAATGTTTCCCATAAGAGAGTGTAGCCTCCCTGTTCACATAGCAATTTTAAAGGAGACTAATTTTATGTCCAATGACCCCATTCTGTTCTTGGTTTTTCAGTCTCCATAATCCTTCATTCAGTCCTTGCCTTATTACAGGAGACTGCAATTGGTGCCAACTTTGGTAATCATTTTTGTGACGTGGACACTTCTCTACTGAGATCTGCCAAACTTGTTTCACAGAATCCACAAAGCAGTCAGCGGATGGCATCGTCTTTTGGTTGCTAGTGACTTGGGATGCTTTTGGTCTGCCCATCTAGCAGTGAAAGGAGATGGACAGCACAGCAGAGACTAAATCTGCGATTTCTCAGAGGGCCCAATTTTAGGACTTGCCTACATATGGAGTTGTTCCAGAATATGAGTGCCCACGCAGGGAGTCAGTCAGGAATAGCTACTCCGCTTTAAATTCACACCCTACCTGAATCCAAATTAACTTTCAAGTGTAGACGAGCCCTTAGATCAAATGTAAAAATTCACTTTGGTGCAGGGCAAAATATTTTCCAAGTCCTATTTACAAAGAAGGACCACAGGCTACCTTTTTCTCTCCCATAAATATCACTGTCCTCAATGGTGAACCTTAAAAGATCTTTTATTCCCTGGATCTGTAAGGTAACAAGCCATCCGAATCTTTGCAAATATCCCCTTGCAACACAGATGCAGGAGTCCTTCCCTTCTCCAGTATCCCAAGGGCCTCACCCCAGGGTCCTGAAGAACTGTAACATCCACAGCAAACTGTACAATGCGATCATTAAGCCCTCTGTGAATCCTGCTTCAGAAAACAAAGGGAATGGTGGAACCGTGTACTCAGCAACTCTCGGAGTTCCAAAGCTTTCTAGAGTGTCACAGCAGGCCACCGCAATATAATACACTAAAAAAGAACAACTCACCAGAGCTTCCTGTGCATTTTGACGGCTGAATGGGGAATATGACAGGTTATCCGTGGCTAGGGTGCTAGCAGGAGGCAGCAGCCAGACTATGCTTTGACTTCATGCAGAGTGTCACTCGCTAATTGCATCTCAAGGTAAGCTTACTTTAATAAAATTAGGCCAACCAAATTGCTAACGAAGACGCCAGCAGTATGAATCTGCCTTTTCTTCTCCAGCGCTCCCACTTCGTAATGTCTACTCATTTTCTCTAAGTTCAAATCCCTCACCAGACATGTTCGCGGTTACCATGGTAACTAATGAAAACCAAATTTGGAAGAAGAAGAAGAAAAAAAAAAAGGGAGACAAAAAATGCTTTTAAGCTCTGGTGCCACCTGTGTGTCTGAGTCTATTAATTCAAACAATAACAGCGCATCTCTCAGGATAACAGACCAGGGCAAGACAAGATTCTTGCTGTCTGCAGGCTCCTCATTTGGGGCAGTTTTTTAACAATGCCCCACTACTACAGTTAGCTCTGCAGATCGCGGGTTCACACTATGATCTAGTCTGAATTGCCGCGTTTTTACTTACAGGTCCCAGGCCAGATCATAGGGTGCAGCTACAACCCTCTGTTACTGATCCTCCTCTGAGCCTGAGCCTCAGAGGGTACAAGTCTAGCAACAGCTGTCAGACAAGAGACAGGCTTTCAAAAGGCACTAGGGATATGGTTGCCCAACACCTGAACGGCCCGACTTTCAGAGGGTGGGGACTCAGCCCTTTCTGAAAATGCAGCCACTTTAAAGGCATCTCAGAATGGGGACCCCAAGACTGAGGTATACAAAATCACTGATCATTTTTTTTAAATCTTGGCCTCATTAGGCCTTTCGCTCAGGACGGGGAGGCTCAAGCTTTAGCTCTGGAGTTCCTGGGTACAATACCCAATGACGACCAAGAGGGTAGTGGTGGTTTTGCACCATGCTGGCCATGCAGCTGGGGTAACTGAATACAGCAGCATAACCCCATCGAAGGTGGATCTTCTAGAGTCATAGAGCTGATGTACTGGCTCCTACATCAACCCGCTCCCTGCTGCCAATGTTGGGGATACAGCTGGAGGAAAGACAGTATGGCTGAGGAGCTCCTATGCTGCAGCAATCCCCATAGACAGCTGATGTACCCTAGAGCAGCCCTCAAGCTGCTCTAACTTATCTTTGTGCACATGGCAGCCTCAGAATTGGGACAGGAAGCAAATGGAGCCGGGGGGGTGCATTATGCCACCTTTGTACCAAAACCTACAACCTGCACTGTGTCCTCTTTGCCTGCAGCCTCAAGTTTGAGCCACTACTGTAGTTAAATATATGTACACAAGACTTAATTGTATGTGCTGATTTGATTTCCGAGTCCCAGGTTGGTGAGTCCAGCTCAAGTGGCTGGATTTCACATAGCTCACCCACATCTATCTATTTCACTCTTCGCTCAAGTTCTTGTTCTACTAATGCAATTTACATAATCATTTCCCATGGACACTCCAAAGGCAACAAAAAATGCAGTATTGTGGTAGCACAGAGCAGAAGACTCACAAAGCAAATATTACAATAACTTTATCTGCGGAGCCTGCAACAATATTTAATCGTGAGTAAACAGACCGACCCTGCAAAGCCTTAGTCATCCTGCTCTCACATCTTCCTCTCACTCACATGAGGTTAGCCAAGCGAAACTCCACCCAGGTGGGAGAGAACCCATTGAGTTCAATGGGATGACTCATAAAAATAAGGATTTCTCATGAAGAAGAGGACTCATATTTTTATTCCCATCATCCTGATACATTAAAGGGGACTAGTAATTTCCTATTTAAGGGAACAATAAAAACAAAAACTACCAGGATAGGCTAGTTTAATCTTAAGCTTTCATATTCTACATGCTGTACCAAATCCAAAAGGGATCTCCTCTCGAAGACAGAATGGCCCTGGAGATAGGCTCCAAATCTCATTACCATTCCCCTTTACTCGGACAATTCAAATCCATTCCACTTCGGTTGTGACAAAGTTGCCCGCTGGTAGGCCCTGGGTGAAGTGGATTTGTGATCACAACCCAAGTTTCCCTAGAATATTTGGCACTAATTGACATCACAGTTGATGGTCTAAGCAGAGCAACTGATTGGGACCTTGGAGTCTGACCTGCCTTCCCAGCACTATCTTCCCAGGACAAGGCTGAAAAACAACATGGATTGGAAAAATATAACAAGTTTTTCTGGCCAATAAGACAAAGTATAGGCCTGTCACTGCCCTTTTCCATGTTTCAACCCCAAATTAATGGAATTCTGGGAGTTGTAGTTCCCAGGGCTGATGGAATTGGCAGGGCTTTCAGCAGTGCATGCTGGGAAAGGGGGCAGGAGATATAAGGAGCTCAATTTTCCTCACTACAAGAGAACTGGGGAAAGAGTAAGACTTGTTGCAGTGGGAGCAAATTGTCCCCCTTCATTGACCGTATCAGGAAAAAAAAGAAATTTTAAAGTGACCTTTCCATGTTTTTCCAGGACCAACATAACTAGCTGTAGTGAACTAATCCTGCTCCTGAATTCCAGTCATTCATAAAAGATGTAGGTAAAGGTGCAGTTTATTCGGACTCTTAAATAATCCTCTCATTAGTTGCATGTGTAATTATGAAAAAAATAACAAAATTCAAAGGGAGACACATGGGCCCCATACAGTCCTTAACAGAGCTGGGATATGATTGTGTCATTCAAGCATCAAGAACAAACCGCATTCTGCAAACCACACGTACAAGGGAAACAGCACCACATGTTTCTGAGAGATATCAATAGAAGTGTCATTACTCGAATCATTCCATACAACCATTAGGCCCAACCCTCCCACAGCGAAACAGGGTTTGACTCTCCCCCACCACACACACACACACACACACACACACACACTCCACAACTTCCTGAAATTCATCTGTCACACTAACAGTTGTTTTCACACATCTCTGGGCCTGAGAGGTGTTACATGCCACCTGGGTCGTGCTGAGCACCCTCAACGCCCTTTGAAGTAAATGAGCAAGATCAGGTTCCTCTGACATCTGCTAAAGTACAGCATATATTCTGGTATCACAAGTAACATTGACCTAGGACTTGATTCTGAACCCCTCTAGCTCAGCAGTTGTCTTGGGCTCAGGATCTTAATGAGATCCCAGGCTAATTAATTTAATGGTGCACTGCGGACAGCATACTTACAGAATTAACCAGCCATGAGCTCTATTTATACAGTAAATATCTATCTCCCGTTTCTATTTTAGGTGTTTCTAAGGTGTCCGTTGCTGCAGTATCTAAGCACCCAAAATTGCATTGTGTTGCTGTTCCAATGTTTTGTGCAAGGTCATGTGAATTCTGCCCCCACGCAGAAGCAATTATTGCAGCTTTGTACCCAATCTCCACCTGCCCATTTATTTCGACATTGACCAAGGTTATAGGCTGGGAGTATCATCAAGAGGCATAAGCGCAAAGCACCGAGGAGTCAGGCATTAATGCGAAAGCAGCACAGCTGCCTTCAGAAGGGAGTCTGGCAGACCCAGGCGTGTTTTACCACGTCTTTCACAGCATGAGGACATGAACCTGCACACGCTTATTGTCTACGCCAGCAGGTCTCAAACTGTGAGCTGGAACCCCGAAGTGGGTCACAACCCCACTTTAATGGGATCGCCAGAGCTGGTGTTAGACTTGTTGAGGTCCGGGGCTGAAGCCTGAGCCCCGCTGCCTGGGGCCAAAGCCCAAAGGCTTCAGCCCTGGGTCACGGGGCTCAGGTTACAGGCCCCCAGCCTGGGGCTGAAGCCTTTGGGCTGCTGCCTTGTGCCCCTGCCCCAGCCTGGGGCAGCAGGGCTCGGGCTTTGTCTCCTCATCCCTCCCCCTCCCCCTGGGGCAGCAGGACTTATATGGGCTCAGGCTTCGGTCCCCCATCCTGGGGCTGTGTAGTAATTTTTGTTGTCAGATGGGGTTCATGGTGCAATGAGGTTTGAGAAACCCTGGTCTATGCTAAGTGGCATGAGAAGTTCCACTACAGCTTGGTGGTAAATGTTAACAGGATGGGGGTCACAGACAGTGGGAGCAGGCGGGCCAGTGGGAAGGGTGGGGCTTAGCACCGCGCAATGGAAATATTGAGGGGGGAGCTATGTTTCCATGCCTGTGCATTATTCCCCGTAAACTATGCACACGTGCGGGGGGGTGGAGGTGAGACCCAGAGGGGCTGCAGCAGCTGCCACGGCTCCCAGGATTGGGCCAGGGAGCAGGTAGAAACCCACCCACCCCCAAATTTCAGCATCGCCCCAACTCCACCAACTATTCCTGACCCTCCTACCTCCCTCCCAGGCCAAGCACGTCCGCTCCACCTCCCCCCACCCCCCACATTCAAAGCGAGCTTCTGCCACCGCTGATCAGGCTCTGTGTTTGTGGAGGATGTGCAGCCATTTTTTCAGGAAGCCGACATTTGGGCCATTATGTTCACTAAGCCCTGATCTGGTTCCCATTGAAATGAATAGTAAAACTCTCCTTGATATCAGCAGGAGCAGGACTGCTTTATTGTGGAATTGCACAGTGGGTGAACTCTGCCAGTTAGAGACTTGATTACTAAGTACTAATTGTGTCTCCATGGCACCCAGAGATCAATCGGGGTTGGGATCCTATTCTGCAAGGTGACATCTGAACATATTAGTAACAAACAGCCCCCGGCCCAAAGGCTTGAGTGTGTAATGCCCCAGTCCTGCAAGTGGACCCATGCATGCGACCCTGGTACTCGCATGGAGCCCCAATTAACTGTAGCAGGTTCCCCGTGGGGGCTGGGATCTGCCAGCATAGATGCAATTGCAGGATCGGGGCCAAAATCGGCAATTGCTGAATGTTCATTCACTCCCACACTTTTGAAACAAACATTGATGTTCTAAGTGACCCCTGCCTTGCATAAAGCAGCTCGTCATTTTATTAGCAAAATGCAGAGGAAAAAAATTGCCTAAGCCCAGAAAAATGCATCCCGGCTACGAGGCTGCCATAATCATTTATTTTTAATAGAGGGTGTTTTTTAAAGTTTCATACAAATATCTAATGTGGCTCAAGCTGGGCACACATTAGAGAAAAACATTTAATGAGGCAGTCTGCCCACAAACCAGCAGTATTGTGCATTTCAGAAAATAATTAGCTACAAATAGTGAGGATTAAACAAGCTTCTTTGGGTGTTCACCAAAACGTACCGAGCCAAACCCGCCTCAATGCAGAGAGCCAGGACGAGGCCTACACACTGCACACATGGTGCGTGGGTTTGAACTGACCCTGTGCACTGAGATGAATATCACCCACGCTGGGTCAGTGTACCTCCATGCTACCAAACACCCACATCCTTCAACCAGGCTCTCCCAACACGGCCCTGTGTGCTGCTGCTCAAACAAGCCCGTTACTCGCCCTTTGGGCAGGGTTAGCTAAACTCCCGGTAGTTAAGATGCCTGAGTAGACGTGCAGAGAGCAGTCAGAGTGTAACTCATCGGCGAGTCTGCTACCTGTCCCCCTCTGTGCCTGATCTGCAGAGGATGGGAGTCTGTTCCAGTCCCACCAAGCGAGTCTGGACACTAGCTCATGCTTTTAGCTCCGGTGTATCAACCAAGATGGAAGCCATCCCAGCAGCAAGAAAACCCAGACAGGGGACACCAGGCAGTCTGAGGCTACGCTGGAGGGGAAGAGAGCACACGCTGTGCCTGTAGAAAAGAGTAGCAATCACTGCTTCGGCACCTACTTCCTCCGCAGTCCCCTGGGACAAGACCCCGCTACCACTCATTACACAACCATGGCTTCCAAAGCCACAATACAGCCCTAGGTTTGCATTAAGGAATGCGGGGTAAGAGGTCCGCTACATTGTTAGCTGAGACGTCTGTGGGAGAAGCCGCACAAACACTACTCATGGTCTCTCCTGCATCGCAGACAGCTCAATGTAATGGTTCGCTAGGAACCAAGGGCCTGGGCGTTAGCTCTACTGGCATTCATTTACACATGCTGAGGATCCGGCCCCACGTCTACAGTCATGGCTTCTTGCTTGGAAATAATCTACAGCCTAGACTATCTCAGGGAAAGGTTTTTTTTTTATTTTGTTTATACATCGGTGACCTGGCGAGTCACCTTGTCCTTTATCTGACAATTTGTCACATCGAATCCCGTCAGCTGGATGTCACACAACGCGGCTTTGAATGTGAGAGTTGACTTGAGTCTATGGGATGCGACACAGACTGGGGGGGGGGGGGAAAGGGCTTTTGTTGGGTTTTTCTCTTTTGTGTGTGAAAAACTTGCATTTTTTAGGTGGGAGGCCTGACTCGTTGCCAGGAGCATCACAGTCCTCATACAGAAGAGAAAATCATGCCCTGCCCTGAACAAGTTGAAATTTAACCCTATACAGAGAACAAGCAAAGGCCTCTGCAGCCTTTCTGCACACAGGTGAATTTTATCCATCAGACATTGCCCTGCTGTTTATCCAAAATCCTCATCCTTTCAAACAGACGGGATGTTTCTATGGCCTGGTCTATGCACCGATTTTGTATCGGTCGAACTAGGTCAGTGAAGGGTGTGATATCTCACCCAAATTAGTTATGGTGGTACAGTCCCCGGTGTGGACTCTGCTCTGTCAGTGAAAGGGTCCCTCAGTTCCCTGCCCATATGGAAATAACTAGACATAGGCACCTTTATGCTGCTCTAACTGCATCCAAATTAAAGGAGTTGAGAGGCTTTAACTATATTTATGGCTTAGTCTTCACTACAAAGTTACGCTGGCACAGCTTTGTTGGCTAAGAGTGTGGGGGGGGGGAGGAAATCAACCTCTTAGATAACAGATATGCTGGCAACCACCACCCCCTCCCCCCCGTAGACATGACTATGCTGACAGAAGAGTGTTTGTCACCATAGCTAATGTTGTTCAGGGACGTGATATTACTGGGCCAGTATAATTCCTCCTTCTGTCAGCATATGCTGTGTCTAAGCCAACATGGCCAGAATGGCACAGGGTCCGTAGCACAGACGGGGCTGGTATTGTGAGAGTGGTACAACTTTTGCATTTAGACATGTTCTAAGACATTTGGTAAACCAGGGTTGGGTTGCTTGTGATCCTGCAAAAAGGAACAGCCCCTAAAATGAATTGTTTCACTCCAGAAGCCAACATGTACGATTCCTACAGAGACACTCTTGGGGCGTCAGTGAACCAAGGGGTGCTTGTCTCTAACAGTAGCTATTAGCTGAGAGCAATGAAAAATGCAGTGATTTAACAGCAGCTGATCTCCCCCAAAAAGTCATCATTCAATGAACCTTTGCTTTCATTTCATAAATGCTTAAAATATCATTTCTTAGCTACCGCCCGTGAGGTGATCGATTTCATTTCTCTGTCATGACTTGACAGCTTCAGAGGCGCACAGAATCAATTTCCTTGCAAGAAATTCATCTCCGCAGGCTGTTTGAGGGAACAAGCCTGGCTGACCTAACCCTCTCCTTCAGCCCATCAGCAGACAGCTAATTGGATTGCTGACGTAATTGAAGCTAATAACACCAGAGAAGAAGAAAAGCGGCGCAATCCCCTAATTTCTGAGTGCAGAAAAAGAAGAGAGGTCTCTGGCTCTCAATCTGGTCTCTATTATGTCATATGAGTCCACGTATGGGTGTGTATATAGATGTGACACAGAGAGAGAGAAAGATATCACGCAATCAGATAATTTTGCCGTGATTAAAAATGCATTCTGAAACAAGAATGCCAGATATTGGTCTTCTTCAAAGGGGGAGTTCAGTCAGAAGTGATACACAGCTGTGATGCTGATAAGCAATGCAAAATGGAAATGAGGAGCATGTTAACCATAACTAGCCCTTTGCCATAATAAACCCCAACCCTAAGCAGAAGTAACAAGAATGAAAATTTCACTTGTGCAACCCATGGCGGTGAATGAACGTCATGGGATGGTCCATCCAGAAGAGAATCATGCCAAGGACACTCACCCCAACAAAGAGCAGAAGAGGTCAATGGAAAATTGAAGCAGGTAGCCTCCATTTATTATGGGGCTGATCTCATTGTAGTCTGTGAGAAAAGATCCCCATTGTCTTTCATAGGCTTTGGATCCGGCCCTAATTTTTCAAAATGATGGAAACTGAAACTGTCATCCAATATTTACAGCCTGATGACTTACCTCTTTGGGAGAAGGGGGAGCCAGGGGGAGGGAACCTGAACTTTTTAAGTCTCTGAAGAGAGAGAGAGAGAAGACTAACGGTGTTTGGAAATTTTCCATTAAAAAAATATTTTTTGACAGAAAATGGCTTTCTGACTGAACCAATTTTCACAAAAATATTTCCATTTTCACTGAAAATTCACAGTGAAAAAAATGTAAAAATTTGACATTTTTCACACATGAAAACCTGGAAAAATGGGGTTTTGTGGGGGTATGAAAACCTGGATATTTTCAAAGAAAAATGTCAATGAAACAAAAATAAATAAATTTCATTAAAATATTTCACAGGAAAAAAGAAAAATCTTCCCAACCAGCCCTTCAACAGACCCATCCAGCCCACAGTGTTGCTCTCTAAAACTTCTCTAATGTTCCGTACAGTGTTTTCTGAGGCCTGGTCCATGTTGGTCTTTGGTAACTAGCTTCAGGAAGCGTCCACCACTCGCCTTGTGATGCTGTTTCACAGTCTAACAGCTTCCTCCCTTAGGATATTTTTCTGATATTCACTCTGAGCTTGATTCTGCATGGTGCTGAACATTCTGGCTCTGTACCAGCAAAGCATCTCAGCAGTCCCACTGGCCTCATGTTCTTCCAATTACTGTTGCTTAATATTTAAAATTACAGACGTTTAAATGCTTTGCATTCCTGTGGAGCAGGCAGGGCCAACGTTCTCAGCACCTTGTGACATCAAGTCATTCACTTTAAAGTTTTCTTTAGCCTAACCACTCCCAATTACGCCTAGTCATATGCCTTTGCCCCAGTTAACCATCTCCTCCATCTGGCTTTTACGCTGTGTATGAGGAGTGTATGTCCACACAGCAATCCGGAGGCACAATTGCAGCATGTCTAGGTATACCTGAGCTAGCTTTGATCTAGGGAGAATGCTAAAAATAGCAGAGTAGCCCTGTCTTGGTGGGCAGCCAGACCGACTACACACCCTGAGTACAATCCTATTTGAAAACCTAAGCACATGGGGGGGCTAGCCCATCCTGCTGCCTGTGCAGCTGCAGCTACACTGCTATTTTTAGTGCGCTAGCTTGCTCTGAGCTAGTGCAGAGGGTACGTCTACCTGAGCTGGAAATTATACTTCCAGCTCCAGTGTAGATGCAGTCACAGCTCAGCACGGCTTCCCTATCTCCCTTAATCATCATCTGGCCAAGCTGTAAAACAGACCCTTAATGCTATAAGCATGTGACTACTTCACTCTTTTCCTTTGCCGTCCAGTCACATTCCCATGAGGTTTCAACAGACCTAGCTGGAAGCCCAGGGTAGGCCTGATATTTTGATCACTAGCAGTGTTGCCTACAACACAGGCCAGGTGCAATAAAAATAATATCAACAGTTAGCACGTACGCAGCCTTTTGCGCCCAGTGTTGTACCGCTGTTAATGGACCGGTGTGTTGGGGTAGAGAAGGTTAAACATACGTTTGCATAGCAGAATTGTTTCTAGAAACCCGAGTCAGTGGCAAACAAACAATTGACACAGCCCCTAGAAATACAATCCTGCACAAGGCAGCACAAGAGAAACAATTACATCACTCTTGGCACCACAGAAAAATTCCATAGGGATCTTTTTTTTTTTCAAAGCTATAAACATTGGAACCCAATTTAACCTCCCCATTAATTCTGAAAAAAACTCTAGTGATGAGCTCATTCATTGAATTTCTTTTGGGCCATTTATGGTGGGCATTGCAGGCTCAAACAGCAGGTTCCCAAAGGGGCTTGGGCATATTTTCCCATTAAATAAACAAACTCAGTGGGAGCATGTCCCGAGTACTATTGCTTGCATTATAGTAATGCGTAGAGACACCCACTGAGATTGCAGCCCTATTGTGCAAGGCACTGTACGTGCACATAGTAAGACAGTCCCTGCCTCAAACAGCTTATAAGAAAATAGATAGAATAACCAAAGAGTGGGAAGGAAAACAGAGATACAGAGAGTTTAAGTGACTTGCCCAAGACCAGTCAGTAGACCAATGGCAGCGCCAGGATTAGAACCCCAGGTCTTCTGACTCTTACTTCAGTGCCCTACCCATCACCAGAATAAGGAATGAGACTCTTATCTTGTAATGGAATCTGCAAGCATGGACCACACTGCTATCAGATCCCTCTGCAGGATCAAGACCTGAGGAAAGGCCTTAAGGTTTGGCCTTCATCGAATACAATATACGTGCACCATAAGTATTTGCTATTACTAACCCATCAGTAGCACTAGTTCTTCATTCTCCAGAAATGTATCCAGCATCCTTTGTGCAAGACAGAAAGGGCAACGTCCACAGAAATCACCGTGTGCATCGAAAACCCTCTTTTCAGGGAATGAGGCAGAGCTAGTGATTTGAGGTCATGAACTTCACACGAGCTAATGCGATGGCCACCGCTGGGCTGGCCCCAGCTCAAAGGAAAGGTGCTGATGCTCTGTTTCTGTCTAATGGGCGAAAGCTGTTTTAGGGTAGATTCAATTCACTCTGGCAGATTTGGGATACTTAACAAGAGAGTAAACAATATGAGTTAGGCAAACCTCTGGGCAATTCATCTCCCTTCTGTCTGACTCAGTGTGCTGGGCAACCCAGAAGAGTTGTGGGTGCTCAGTTTTTTGCAGGAGGTGCTCAGCCCTTTGCAGTTCAGGCCCTGTATTTCCGGCCATCGTTCTTCTGTTCTAAGCTCATAGTTCAAGTTATTACTAAGTGAAGTGTGATGCTTTCTTTGGTCAGTTTCCTGAGGCTCTTCCCTGGAAATGCAAAGGTCACATTGTCTTGGTGATGGCTGCCAAAGGACCCAGACAAATAGCTCTTATAATATCCTCAGACATGAAGACAGGCAACTGTTTGCTTTCACTGACAAACCTCTAGAGTAAAACCCTGGCAAAATGTTCTCAGAATATAGTTCTGACAATGCAGCAATCACACTGGGAAGATTTCCAGTGACTTCAACTGGATTTGGATCAGGCCCCAAGCTGTGGAGATGGTTAGATTTTAAAAGGAGATGTAAATAGTAGCTGCTCTAAGGCTAAACAAGTAACAGGAATGACCGTGGATGGATCTAAGGCAAAACTTACTGGCAGAATTCATGGGCTGGCCAACGGTGGTCAGTGTTACTCAGCAAAGCTATCAGACAAAACCTGTTCCTATTTTTCCAAGATGAGATGGTCTCCAATTCATCGATAGTAAAATGGACACCGTAGTAGTGAGGGTAGATGGGAATCGCGTTCAAATCCTAGCTATCAAGAACAAGATGAAGAACTCTAATGAGAGCCAAGACAAGCAGCAATAGCCTAGAGCAGGGAATGTTCTTGCTTTAGATCACTGACTCATAGGTGGCGAATGTCCAGGACGTGATGAAATCTATCCATAACGCAGAAATCCAAGAAGGCATTAGAAGTTTACCAGGAGGAAGTGGCTGGCTGTCAACCTAACCAGGGTGACTGGACAGTCTGTCAAGGCAAGAAGCGAAGGATGATGTGTGCCCTTAAGCAAGTGTCCCATATGGTGCTGCGGATCCAAATTTGGCCAGGGATAGTTATAATAAAAGAGGACCATGAAATACATTTTGTAATGTGCGTAGTAATAGCACTAGGCTTTTACCCTGTGTACTCATCATCCACAAAATAAATTGATAATGCTACTTTTACACCTTTTTGTTGCACTCTATGGCTGTGTCACCATTAGCCTCTGTTCTGTAAGACTTCCCAACATTGTTCCCACCAGTGACGCTCCACCACTAGTAGTTTCAGGGAAATGCTATCACAGACCAGCCACCAGTACGCTAACCATGGTCTCATCTAACTTTGCTCAAAGTAGATCTAGCTCACACAGTGGCTACAAGACCTGTGGTCGCCATAGCTGGGTTACCCTAATGTTCCCACTCTTTTCAACACCAAAAGCCATGATTAGGGCCCTACCAAATTAATGGCCCATTTCGGTCAATTTCACGGTCATAGGATTTTAAAAATCATAAATTTCATGACTTCAGCTATTTAAATCTGGAATTTCACAGGGTTGTAATTGACCCAAAAAGGAGTTGTTGGGGGAGGGGGCAAGGATATTGATGGGGGAGGTTGCGGTACTGCTACACTTACTTTTGCGCTGCTGCTGGCGGTAGCGCTGCCTTCAGAGTTGGGCAGCTGCTAGCCGGGAGCCCAGCTCTGAAGGCAGAGCTCTGCCAGCAGCAGCGCAGAAGTAAGGATGGTATGGTATTGCCACCCTTATTTCTGCCCTACTGCCTGCAGTGCTGGGCCCTCAGTCAACAGCCGCTAGTCTCTGGCCAGCGAGCTCTGAAGGCGGCAGCGCAGAAGTAAGGGTGGCATGGTATGGTATTGCCACCCTTATTTTTGCGCTGCTGCTGGCGGGGTGCTGCCTTCAGAGCTGGGCACCTGACCAACAGCCGCCACTCTCCAGCTGCCCAGCTCTGAAAGCAACAGCGCAGAAGTAAGTGTGGCAATACTGCAACCCCCTAAAACAACCTTGTGACACCCCCCCCTTCCCCCCCGCAACTCCCCTTTGCGTCAGGAACCCCAATTTGAGAAACGCTGGTCTCCCTCATGAAATCTGTATTGTATAGGGCAAACGCACACAAAAGACCAGATTTCACAGGGAGAGATCAGATTTCACGTACTTTTGTATTTACGTACATTTGCACCTTCCACGGTTCTGCACCCTAAAAAGGATCAGAGCCTAAGAACCATTGGGTCCTTTCAACAGACAAGTGAAAGCAAACAAAATGCAAAAAGACTAATACCAAGACAAGTCTTATAAAGGCAGCACTCAAACTGTGAGTACATATTGTCCTCCTTCATATTTCTAGATTCTAGGTACAGCGTGGGGTGAGAGACAAATTTTTACCCCAGTATAACAGGACCAAGACCAAGTTCTTCCATGTATAATTAAGCTGATTATCTTGAATGCAATGCAAGAAGCTGTACAGAAAGTCGCTAGACACCTTCACATTTCAACTGGGATTTTCCAAACAGCCTAAGGGAGTTCCCTGGGATTTGTGCACCTTTGAAAAATCCCATCCCTAATGCAATTTAAAAGAAAGAACTTGTGCCTAGCAATAGAAGCACTGGAGAAGCTAAGCAACCCAACTACGTCCTGTAACCACTGAGGGGCACGTCTTTTTAAAAAGCAGGCCCACTTTATTCAGTGGTACAGCATGTAAAGGTGTAGAAATCACACAGTGTAAGTGACCCGTCAATAGATTTATGCCAGAAAGGTCAGTGATGGCCAGTGCAGTTGCTTTATTTTCCCCCAAAGCAAATTTGACAGTTTATAAATTATACAGTACCTGCCTTAAACCAAGTTAAAAGACAGTAATTGTATTTATTATAATCACTTAGTACATGAATCACCTTGAACTTCAAAGAAAAATAAGCAGTGGGCTGTGCATAAAAATAGCTCTGCTATATAAAGGAGGGTAGCATAACAAAGATGGAAAAGACCAATTATTCATCTTACCTAACCATTTCCCCTCCAACCCACCAGTAGCTAATGACCACAGTATTTTGAGATCAGACTAGATCATCATAATGGTCTCTACTGGCCATAAAGTCTATGGGATGCTGGCTCCATGGATATTAGCGGATCCAGGATTTTACCCTATGAACCTATATTCTCCAATGCTTTGTCCAGCTGTAAGTCATTCAAATAACTAGGCTTCCACTCCTATCTTTTGGAGACCTTTCACCAGTCTAATGGATCTCATTGTTAAGGACATTTTTCCCTGAACTCCTTTCTAAAAGTAAAATTCACTCTTGTGCAGAAGCCTGTGCCTCATTCAAACCCTGTTTTGAGGGCTTCAATGGGATTTAAGTCATGCTTATGTCTTGTGATGGGGCCTTTTGCACAGAGGTCAATTTCATCCTAATCGCGCAAGGACTGTACTTTATTAGTAACTGAACAACAGCTACCAAAAAAAAAAGGGGAGGGGGGCGGCCTACAGCTTTGGAATTCGCTCTCCTCCTCTTGTCTAAAATAGCCCAGGGCTGAGGAACATCAGGGCATGTTGCAAACGTGGGGTCTGTAAAGATGGGGAATCAATGCAGGAAAAGGATTGGAGCTGAAGTTGCCTGGCTCACTTGTACAGCTGCACTCAAGGTGTATTATAAATAGGGTGACCAGATGTCCCTATAAAATCGGGACAGTCCTGATTTTTGGGTCTTTTTCTTATACAGGTTTCTATTATCTGCCACCCCCGTCCCGATTTTTCACATTTGGTGTCTGGTCACCCTAATTATAAAGTAGTGTCAAAGGGACCTAGAGTATGTGGATTGGCATTTTTTAGCATTTCTATACATCTAAATAAATTAACCATATTCAGATAAATCAATAAGGGCCAGATTCTGCCACCTTTACTCACATAAGTAGCAAATCACTCTTCAAGCAGTAATCAATGGGACTTTGTAATCAATGGGACTACTCATGGAGTAAAATACCATTCAAAAGGAGTAGGTGTAGCACAGTACGACTGTGAGATTGGCTGGCTGGGATGACAGTGGTTAGTGACAATCTGAATCCTTATACACTATAAGAACATACTACTCAGCAAACCCAGATTACTGACCAGAAATTAAAAGGGAACAAATGAATCGGTTTGCACATGCTTGCAAATCAAGGACTTTCACGTCTTATTCTATACATATGTGCAAAATACACCAAAAGGCTGGATCATGGACTGAAGAGGACATAAATCAAAAGGAAAGGGAGTGGTTGAAAAAATGAACTGACTTAATAGTTTGTTGAGGAGAGCTGGTACTCGCCTTTTAACTCAATATCGCACACCCTAGTGTTGGACATACAACTTTCCAGAATGGAAATGTTTAGACCACCTTTGTTTAGCTAATAAAACCTGTTTTTGCTGATCTAAGATTTACCTGTCAGTAAGCTTCTTCCAAGCTTGCCTATGCAGCAGGCATGAGTCTGATCTGAATTACACTACTGCAAACCCACTGACGTTAACCAAGTGGCTTGGAATTTACACCAACGTAACTGAGAGCAGAATCTGGTCCACTGATTGAAAACCAGAGGGAAAACTAGTTGATCAGAAACCCAAGTTCTCTGGATCTGCAAATATGGTCCCCTATTTAGGAGTATCACACCAATATGGCTTTATATCACAGAAAATTCTGGTTACTTACTTGATCTTCAGACTGGCGAGCATTTTTTTGTCAATCCTGAAAAAGAGAAAAGAGTGTGTTAAGTATCCAATGGGATTTTTGATCTGTTAGACAGTCTAGAATGTCTTTTTCCTCATGCACTTTGTGTTCTTAATCAATTTTATCAGCAGCCCTTGGGTCTCCTATCTCAACATTCTCCTTCGGAAGTTTCATTTATCTGACCGGAGTGAGGTTCATTGGTGCAAAGCCTTGACCATGAACAGCTCATTGAAATCCCAAAACAGAATGTGCTGCTCAATTACACCATAAAGCAAGTAACACAATATCCCACACAACATGAGTTGTTTGCTGATTGTATTTAATTCAAAAGTATCTTTGTATCATTTAATGCACTACACACCACAACTCAGAGCCTTAAACAAACCCTTCCAGCAGTAACAGGCAGCAGTAAATTTGTGGATGCACAACTCAATAGTAAAAATAGATTTTCTCTATATTTCTATGGAGAATGAAGGTCCCATTGAGTGACTGTTTCCCAGAATTGATGTTCCTAACCTGTGATTGGTTGTCATTTCATACCCTGACCAGTAATGGTCCACTTAAATCCAACGATATTGATAAATATTCTGTAAAGTAGTTCTTCTTATCTGCAAGTCTCAAAGCTCTTTACAAAGGAGGAAAGCGTCATTTCACAGGTGCGGAAGTTGAGGCACAAGGAGGTAAAGTGATTTGCCTCAGGTCACCCAGCAGGCTAGTGGCAGAGGCAGGAATGGAACCCAGGTCTCATGCAACCCAGGGCCTAGTCTGCAGGATCGGGAGCCTCCCAGCAATGCACGTTTTCTCAGGCACCGACTACAACCAGTGCGACGTGAGACACAAATTCACACTCATGGTTGAATGATGAAAGGCAGAGAGACTATATCCAATAGGAGACCCACTCAAAGTGCTTTGAGATCTACAGACAAAAGGTGACACATTGTATACATACAACATAGTACTGTCAACTTGTAGCTGAGGTCTGATTCTAGTGGTTTACGAGATCCCAAGCCATTATCTATTTATTTGGTACTTTTAATAAATGTCCATCTCCATGGAACACTTATTATTAAAATAATTGTGATGCCACGCTCCATATTCTTTATGAAAATATGCTTATAATATGGATATGACATAGATATACTTTATGCAAGATGGGTCTTGTAAGGTATCATTGGAAAGGTTATGATTTACTGAATGTGATTATCCAATTCGTATGCATGTATCATTTCTGTATCTAAAGTTAGGAATATGGACTATGTAACAATTACAACTGGGTGTGTATTGGGGAGACACCTACCAGAGGATAGGCCTTCAGATCTGATGGGCCCTCAGGAAGGAACAATTCAACCATGAAGCTACTAATCTCTCCCCCTCCTGAGAGGCATCCGGGGATGTAACTGTGACACTACTAGGACAGGGGGTCTTGTCACCTGACGCTAAACATTATCTGGGACGTCTTGTAACTTTCCGCTGAAAGGGAAGGGGGGTCAAGGTTGGGAAACAAAGGATTCCGGCCTTATGCAAATCTTATTTAAGGGTGGGAAGGAAAGCAAATTCCTCCTCTCTATGTCCTGTCTGCCCAAGAAGAACGACTGCAAAAGACACCTGAAGGGAAGGCAAGGGGAGAGTCCAGACTGAGAGAGAGGTCCAGTCTGAAAAGAAATAGAACCAGAACTCTAAACCACAGAAACTTTGCAACCTGCCTAACATAACATTTAGGGTAAGAAATTATATTTTGTAACCCGTTTCTTAAGTATATTGAACTTAGGTTGCGTGTTTTGTTTTATTTGCTCAGTAATCTGCTTTGTTCTGTCTGTTATCGCTTCTAGTCACTTAAAATTCACCTTTTGTAGTTAATAAACTTATTTTGTTTATTATTAAGCCCAGTTTATGTAATTTATAAGGGGGGGGAAAGAAGTCATGCACATCTCTCTTCCCATTGAGGAAGAGGGCGGATTTTTCTGGGCTTGCGCTGTGCAGATTTTTCCATACAGTGCAAGACGGTATTATTTTGGGTTTGTCTCCCAAAAGGGGTGTGCACGTGAGTGCTGGGGGAGTCCTTTCACACAGAGCCTCATTCAGCAAAGCAGCGAGAAGGAACCCAAGCTGAGTTGAGCAAGAGAGGCTCAGTGAAATCCCAGTACATCAGGTGGCATCCCAGGAGGGGGGGGGGATCCAACCCGTCACAATAATATTAACCTGAATTAAGGCAACTATTATTAACATCTCAAAATGTAAAATTATGTCTATTGGCAGTGACTGCAAACGCACCATTATCGGTCATGTGGAACTAACTCCCTTTATCCAAAAATCATTCTTTTACAGCGTGATCACAAAAAATATTTAATGCTGTTGAAATACTGTTTCCCATCTACCAGTAACTTTACAGAACTCCTCTTCCACGACTGAATTTCCCCACTGAGTGCAGAGCACATGGACTAATTATGTAACACCAGCTTACACTAATATAATCCTAGCACGGGTCCATTGAAGTTGATGGTGTTAACAACAGAGGAGCGAGTTCAGTGGAGTGAGATCAGACTCTTGCTCATACTTTGCAGGCCTATAGGTTGGCATTCCATTCTCACGGCTCAAAATAGTTCAATGTAAAGCCTGGTTTAGCCCACACGTCCTTCCCACATGTTAACTATTGCACAATACCCCATTGCCAGTTATGCTAAATGTAACCTTCCCCTGAACTGTGTGCATACACTTTTGCATTTCCTTCCTTCCTGCAGAGAACATTTCCCAAGTGTTGTAAGAGCCTAGTGCAACGTTGATTCTTTACAAGTTACATTAACCTTCTTTCAAATCTCCAGATTCAAATTGTTTTCAGAACTCAGGAGAAACCAGCCGGCATTTGGTGTGAGAGGCATCCAGGCAGAGCCTGCCTGATGCAAGGCCTATTGAATTCAATATCAAACCTCCCACACTACCTTCAGTGGGCTTTGGATCACACCCATCGAGTCCATGTTTATTGTAAGACTCCGTGCGACAAGGGTTCTCTAACAATTTTTACATTCATTTTTCCCCCCCGAGTTGATAGCGTCAAAAATGGCTGTGACTCAGTAGATTTGGATTCTATTTCCCAAACAATGGCTCATTGGGAAGCCTTGAGTGACTTACTCATTTTCTGTGCCTCAGTTTCCCTAGCTGAAACTGTGCCTCAGTTTCCCTACCCACCAGTTTCCCTGTTTCTGTGCCTCAGTTTCCCTACCAACCGTCGTCACATATTTTGAGAGCTCAGACAAGAGGTGCAATATAAGTGCAAAGGGTTGTTGTTACTCCACGAGTCTCTACAGTCCAGTCAAAATTCCCCTTTTACAAGGCACATTTCATTACAGCACACAGAGGCTTTGGGATCCTAAGGAAAACGTATTGCAGAGTAGTATAAAATACAGGGACAAGTTATGCCTGTACTCTGTGTTGGGGGACAATTGGAAGGCGGGGGGGAAGAGTACAGGGAGCCTCTTGTGTCCCAGTGCCCCCATGCAGGGTGCAGGCATCGTTAATGGGCAGCTTGTGGCATTCATCCCCTCTTGAGGGGCAGGGGGTCTCTCTAGGTGAGGTGGGGCAAGGGGACGGCCTGGGGGCAGAGTGCCCACGTAAGACTTAAGCCTCTCTCCATACTACGGATTAGCCCCCTCAGTCTTCCCCGACCTCCACCGTTGCAGACTCACACAGCTCATGGGAACCCCTGCACTAGTGGGTTGCAGCCCACAGGGCCCAATCTATTGAAGCTAATGGGGCTCCTCCCCTGAGCAAGGGCTCTTCCCCTGAGTCAGGCTTGCAGGATCAGACCCATGATCTGGAATCTGAGAGGCCTGGCTCCAGGTCTCACTGACGTTAATGACATCTCCCCGTAGGCTTTAATGGGCTCGCAGTCATTTAACCATTTCCCCTTAACATCTGCTCAGACTCTCTGCTCCCAAAGAGTGGGCACATTATTGTTTCGAAGATAAAGCATGCCATGAGTTGCACGCTCCTGGATGAGCTCCATGCAAGGCAGATTTAAAAGCATTATTCATTATGATGTGATAAAGCTGTTCTCAGGTCCTGATAAAGCAAGTTGAATCTTAAAGCATTTTTTTGGGTGCAAATTTCTGTTGCCTAAACATTTTACTGATGCAAATGAGCCAAGGGGATTGTGGGTAAATGAGACCGTTAACTCCTAAAGGATCCATGCTGAAATATTCATAGACAACACAGCAGAGCTGCAGCAAGTGGATTTCATACCGATGCAAATGCAAGAAGAAAAAGTCTGTTGCTGTTGTTCTTCACAGAAAAACAATTGCTCTTAAGGAAACCACAGTTTCAAGGGGGCTAAAATTGGGACCTGTTTTAATCAGTAGCCTTCACACTTTATACGAGCCTGCTTGTGGTGCAGAACCACATGGTTCCCACAATGTGTTGCAGTGCAAGAACCCTGCCTACAGGACCCCCCAAATCCTAACACACACACGCGGTGCCGCCCATTGCACAGCAAATACACAGTGGTTCGGCAGCCAATAGGTCCTTACGCAGCCATGGAGTGCAGAGGCAAGGATGTGTCCCACACTGACGCATGCTCCCCTAGCATTCACTCAGAAGCTTGGCAGCAGCCCTCGCTTTCATGATGCAAGAAAACTGGGGGGGGGGGGAAATGGGTGATTCATTTCCAGGCCAGTCTCCATTGGCATCATCAGCCTGCGAAAAGATCATCGAAATAGTGCTTGTTCACAGCCAGCTGTCGGAGGCGGGGAGCAGGGAAGAGAATGAAAGCAGGTAAGAGCATATCAGGAGTCTTATCATATGAACCCTGGCTGCTTCTCCCTTTCTGTGAAATGGAAAAAATAATAATTCCCCACCTCACAGGATTCAGTTCATTATGATTTGTCCAGCCCTTTGACTAGGTATCGCCAACAGAAACAGAGCAGAAAGCTGTGGTGTAATTGCAAAGAGCCCCGGAGCTGGCCAACAGACACATTTATTCTGTACAGAAAAAATATTGCAGACAGAAAAGAAAATCGCCATCTGTGTTGGGCCCAGTGCTGGAAATTGTTGAGCACTCGAAGATGAGTTCAGGTCTGGCTGAGTAACCTCCCTGATGGTAAATCTCGTTCACAGGGTTCCCACAGAAAGGGTGTGTCTGTCAAGATGTACAGATATACTACTGTGGTAAGATAAATAGATACAGGTGTTGGGTGAATTAGCCGATCACTTCCTTTCTAGTAAACAAACACAGAGGCAGTTCTTCCCATGGTTGTCTGTTTAACTTAACATTCAGACAAATGTCAGCTTTGAAAATCAACAGTATCACATACAATTCATTTAACTACAATGGTTACAGAGAGCCTGATCCTGTGCTACTTACTCCCAGTGGCTTCAGAAGCTGCTAGATTTCTCCTGCCACAGTAAATCCTAAAGCCAGATTTTCCCCACATGCGTTTCAGAAGACAGCATCTACATCCATGTACACTGTCATTCGAGTGAATAACAAGAATATCCAGAGTTAGAATCATAAATATTAAGAAAACAAACCAGGGTTTTGGAAAGGTTATAAAGCCTCGTGATTCAGTGCTTAAACCAATGCCATAACTATTGTGGATTAAGAATCTTCCCTGTTGAAGATTCCCGTAACTGCCGTCTGCAGCACTTTTAGCATCCTCCTCTGCAACAGCTGCTGCTGGCTACTGTCAGGGGATAAAATACGAGGCTAGAAGATTCCTGGACTGATCCAGCATGGCCATTCCAATGTTCTTTCTAAAAATGGCCTGATTCAGTGAAGAGCTGAGCATCCACAGCTCCCAGAGACTTCAGCTTGTGGGGTGCCTCTTAGATTTCTGACCTAAGTTGCTACAATGGCATTATGTGCACTCAAGTGTCACTCCAAATTCACACGGCTGCTCCTCATTAGATGCAATCTGTTGTAAGATCAGAAAAGATCACTGTCAGCTCAGTGAGGTTCCCACAAGCAGAGGGCAGAGGGAGACACATCACACTGCTACATCAGGGGCTCCTGCAAACCTTATTCTCAGGTCTCATGATTCTTAAAGCTTCCTATTTAATTAAAGTGATTATATATATAGATATATTCAAAGCCCTGCTTACTACCCTTACTCCTTTGATTAACCTTTTACTCCACAAGTCTCATTAGAATTCATCCTTAACCTTCCCCTCATACCTTATGGAGCATACGGCTCAGTTACAGATCAGCTCCAGTAATGAAGTTATATAACCTCATGCCCGTAGAACGTAGGGTTGCCAAGTGTCCGGTTGTCGACTGGAAAGTCCGGTCGAAAAGGGGACCTGATGATATCCAGTCAGATCTACTGACCAGACACCCAATGTCTGGTTACTGTGGGCGGGGGAGGCGAGGAGGCACCGAATCATCACCCGCAACTGTCCCTACTCAGCCGGGGCCGCCTCCTACCTGCATTGTGTGGCTGCAGCTCCCAGCCCCGGCTCTGCAGGTGGGTTGCTCCTGACCCACGCAGGGAGGGCAGGAGGATAAAAGCAATGAGCAATGGAGGGAGGGGGAAAGAGGAGCGAAGGGGAGGCAGGGCCTTAGGGGGAAGGGGAGGTTTTAGCACTCCTGCTGGAGTGCCTGATTTTTAAATATTACAAAGTTGGCAACCCTAGAATAGAAGAGTGCTCTGTTATGCAACAGATACCGTCAGAGGGCCTGATTCTGCAGGCTGAGTCGTACAGACTCACACACTGTCACACGGACTTCAGTGAGATGCGAGTAAGCACTACTCCGCGTGAGTGAGAGTGCTACAACTGGGGCCGAAGAAAGAGGAGTCAAAGGACCTGATGCACTAAACTCAGGCCTAATCTAGAGTGGCCTGAGCTTGTGAAAGACGCTCTGCATAAGCCAAGTATTAGTATTACTGAAGCCTTAATTCTGAACAGCTGCCAAGAAGTCATTAGCCTTGCCTGCTAAATCTTCCAATGATGTATGTAACAGTGGTGTTTCTCTCATCGACTTCATTCGGGACCTTTCCTATAGCCCCCATTCTCCCTCACCCCATCCCAACAAAAGACCAGTAGCCCCCATGTCACTGTCTGCTAATCAGTGTTATAGCACATATCCCACATGGATTATGCCCAGATAAGTTAGCAGATGTCTCTCTACTTCTGACAATACTGGAATGAAGGAGACACTGATCTAGATACAAATATAGATATAGAAACAAAAATCCATAACAATATTGTTTAAAATGAATCAGCATTTAGATGGTGACAAGCCAGATGGAGGCAGGAAACTCAAAGCTACAGCTGGTGCTTTGTCCTTCATTACATGCTGTTGTGAAAGAAAACGCAAAGGTGCAGTGACTACCTGTTGTTTAATTCTATGCTTAGTATTATATCCATTCATAGCATCAACTAAAGTATGAAAGGAAACGCAACCTGAACAAGGACTGGATGATTCAGGAAACTAGTGAGGAAATTGAAACCAGCTCCCATGAGCTGAAAAGCCTCTATTTGAGCTAGCCTGTCAGTGATTGAAGTGGTTAACATTGATAGTCTACGTCAAATGAATTTGTTGGGATTTCAATCCAGTTTTCCATGGGCAACTGCCAGGCTACCTTAAAACTAGAACCAGGCAAAGCCTAGATTTTTTTTCCCCATAGGAAATTATGACATTCTAAAGTTTCATCCTGAAATCAGAACAAAAAGTCAAAATTTCCCGCAAAACAAAAATTCTAACAAAATTTGGTTTGGAAGTATCTAAATGACCTTATCAAAGTGTTTTATTTCAACTGTTGTTGTATAACATACTAATCTAACCAACTGAATCAAAACAAAGCACTTTGCTAATTTTTTCGTCACATTTTTAACTAAAAGGAACATTTCAAAACATTCTGATTTCATCTAATCAGCATTTTCGGACAGAAAACTGTTCCATCAGAACATTTTTGACCAGCTCTACCTAAAACCAATATCACAACGGGCACAGGTTTAGCAGGCTCACGACTGAATGTGCAATGAAAAGCGAGCTATGCTCTTGCCCCTAGAAGGTAGAATGAACGACTTTTGCAGGGTGGCCTGAAGGGAACCTTCTTCTGCCCAAGCTGTATCTGTCCAGTGGATGAAGACACCTTAATGACTGGTTTGAGGATGAAATTGCCGATACATCCATTAACTGCTGTGGCCTGATCGCAATATACCACACTTGGACTTCTTAGAAGCAGGAAAGAGGGTATTAAATTGTCATCGGGTCAGAAATATCAATCAGTCCCTCATACAGCAACATATCCCTGGGAAAAGGAATGTGCTTCTTTAAATCAGGAGACAGGTGACAAGTCCAGCACTAACTAGTAAGGATAAAGAGTACATCAATCAATCAAGCAGTCATTGACAACCCATTCTGGACTCAGCATCCATAGTAAATCAGGCAAGATCCCTGGATGCACGTAATACAGTTTAGAAGATGGATTCAAAGTTTATCTCTTGATGGGAAATGCAATAAACTCTTCCGCCATGTATACTGAAACCACGATACTCTATTTATTAGAAGAAGAAAGGGGAAGAGACAGGGACACTAAATGGCTGGGTTAACTATAGCATTACACAGTGCATCCCTGCTACTACAGATTACACACCTAGTGAGGAGCTACTGGAAATTCACGCAGATCTCTCCTTGCAATTTTGCATTTACGTGAACAATGTGTTCGTGCCAAAAGGTGAATGGACCGTAAAGCACCAAACCGCTACGCTAAGAGAGGCTGCCCCTTTCAAATCTCAGAAGGAGGGGAATCAAAGGAAACCAAGTCCCTAAATCAGGGGTGGCCAACCTATGGCTCCGGAGCCACATGCGGCTCTTCAGAAGTTAATATGTGGCTCCTTGTATAGGCACCGACTCCGGGGCTGGAACTACAGGCACCAACTTTCCAATGTGCCGGGGGGTGCTCACTGCTCGACCCCTGGCTCTGCCACAGACCCTGCCCCCCTCCACCCCTTCCCGTCCCATCCCCTGAGCCTGCCATGCCCTTGCTCCTCCCTCTCCTCCCCCTCCCCCGCAGCCTACTGCACACCACAAAACAGCTGATTGGGAGGTGCTGATCAGTGGGGCTGCCGGTGGGTGGGAGCCGCTGGGAGTGGGGTGGGGGAGCTGTATTGCTGTGGCTCTTTGGCAATGTACATTGGTAAATTCTGGCTCCTTCTCAGGTTGGCCACCCCTGGTCTAAATCAAAAGCATTCAGATATTTCCCTTCTCACAATGCACAAGGAAGACACTTTCCTTTGGAGGTTCTACTTCAAAGCAGGACACTATCAACACCAAAGGGTTTTCCCCTTTAAATTACCTCAGAGAAACCAAAGATGGAACAAAAAACCCTCCCCCTCACCCCCGTCCGTTGCCCCACAAAGTGAATGGTAAAAATCACCCACCATCCGTAACCTCCGAACGAGACGCTCCGTTTCCTATGAAACATCGTGGCTGCTTGGCAGTGCTCACTCCTCCTAGCGTCGCTGGCAATGTCCCTCCTGCACGGCTGCACATATACCTTGGCCCCCTGCTTGCAGCCGAACAGGAAGACGGGGCACTTCTGCCAGCGGGCACAGCCGGTGCATGAAGTGTGCTCCCTCCAGCTATTCCGTGCCTTTAGTTCAAGCTCCGGGGGAGGAAAGCCACTCTCACCACTTCCTGTAAGCCTGCTCTAAAGTTCTGTGCAAGCGCTGATTACAGAGGGGGCTTCTCCTTCGGGTCGGCTGCTGTTAACTTGTCTTCTTTTTAAAAAAAAAAAAAAACTTGAAAACTTCAGTTTCCTTTTTCTCATACTTTTCAATATACTGCGCGAGGACCGTATGTCTCCTAGTAGTGGAGCATACGTCTTTGGGCCGCCTGAGGTGAAGCCAAGGTTAAGGGATCACTGTGCCACCAGCTGAGTGAGGCATTTCCATGCCAGCTTGTCCTTAGCATCACACTGAAATCAGAAGCTTGCTGTTCAAACAAGGCCTGTCAGTTGATGACAGACTCCTCTTGTGGAAAAGCCCTACAGAATTTAACAGACAACCACCACCTTGCTGTGGGTTTTCTGAGCCATCCTATGGAATCGAATAGAATTCTAGCCTTTTTATAGAATGCTACAGGACAGTTTAAAAATAAAAATACCTATAGAAAGGACCTCACCCACTGGTATTAAACTCAGCTGGTGTGAATCAGAACATTGTTACTGATTTCATCCAACTGAAGATCTGGCCCTATAGATTTGTAAAGATTTAATGGAACCCAATTAAATTTCTGTAAAACCCTATTAATTTCATCCCTATTCAGTTCTATAGGATTTTTCCAGAAGGGCCTATGGCAGGGGAGGGCAAACTATGGCCCGTCAGGGCTTTCACTCCAGCCCGTGGGATTGCCAGCCCCGTGGCACAGCAGGCCTAAGGCAGGTTCCCTGTCTGCCCTGGCCCCACGCTGCTCCGGGAAGCAGCCAGCACCACGTCCCTGCAGCCTCTGGGGGAGGGGGAGCAGAGGACTCCATACACTGCCTTTGCCTGCAGGCACTGCCCTCCCCTCCATCCCTGCAGCTCCCATTGGCCGGGAACAGGGAACCGCGGTCAATGGGGGCTTCGGGGACGGTACCCACTGGCAAGGGCAGCGTGTGGCAGAGCCGCCTGCCCCACCTCACCCCACCCCACCCCCAGGAGCCACTGCCAGACATGCTGGCCACTTCCGAGAGCCTGCCTTAGCCTCGCTGCACGCTGCTGCCACCCCGGAGCCGCTCGAGGAAGTGGCGCCAGGCTGGAGCCTGCACCCCGAGCCCCTCCTGCGCTCCGCCCTCCAACCCCCTTCCCTGAGCCGCCTCCCACCACACCGCCTCCTGCACCCCATCCCCCTGCGCCAGCCCTACATTCACGACCCTGCATACAATTTCCCCACCCAGATGTGGTCCTCGGGCCAAAAAGTTTGCCCACCCCTACTATGGCCTGGTTTCCCAATGGGGAAAAAAAACAAACCCCACCATTGACTACAGTGAACTTTGGATTAGGTTCATATGAATGAACAGGAAGGATTACACCGCCTCTTATTACACTTTCATATTTCTCATCCCCAGTTCCTTTGGGTAACACCCTTTTGTGCAATCCTAAATAATCCTTCTCCCCTCTTCACAGACGTTTTGCAGCATGAGCTTTCGTGGGTGAATGCCCACTTCTTCGGATGCAAGAACTGGGCATCCGAAGAAGTGGGCATTCACCCACGAAAGCTCATGCTGCAAAACGTCTGTTAGTCTATAAGGTGCCACAGGATTCTTTGCTGCTTCTACAGAACCAGATTAACACGGCTACCCCTCTGATACTCTCCCCTCTTCTGCTTTCATCTTCTAATCCAGATACTGCAGCTGGCCTAACAAAGCCATAGCACTGAGCAGGTTTGTCAGTCTTTGGGTGCTGTATCATGCACTCCCATCAAAGCATCTTCCCAACCGCTTTAAATAACAGGGCACCAAAAATACCACTCCAAAAGCAGAACATTGCACTTTCCCGTCTGACTGTCCAACCCACCTGTACTGAGCAGCTGCAGCCAGTTTGGGTCTCGTCCCAAGTTCCTGTTCCCAGCCCTAGTGAAAGAAGAAGTGCATAGCTGCAAACTACCAACGATATATTAGGAAAAAAAGTCTACGGCCCTTTTGTGATCTGATTTCAAAACTCTATTTAAATGTAAATGTTGACCTTTAGCTGCATACAAAAGTCTAAATTACCAAACGGCAGCAGCATCAAGAAAATCACACCAAAGGTTTCCCTATCACCACCCTCTTCTCCGCATCTCTGTCCTTTGTCACCATTTACACATTGCCAGGTACAACAGATTCTCACCTGGCCCGTGCTCTGAAGCAAGCTCAGTGTTCAAAACAATAGGCTGTTTCATCGGCAAACGACTGTTTCCCTTCTCTGTACAGTTTTCATCGTGTAAAAGCTGGGGCTGTTCAAATCACACATTCCTTTTACAGGGTCCAAAGCATCAGCAAAGTACTGTACAGACAGTGATCCATATTACAAAGGACAACGCTGTTTTTTCTAGAGTACACGTGTAAAGAGGAGGGGACACATTCTAGGGGCAAGAATGCATCACTCTGATCAGTATTCAGACAGTATCTGCTTTCAAATCTAGCAAATTTTCATTGGATCATTAAATGTTCCAGCCTACAGAGAATGAATTCAGAATGCAAAGTAACCCTTTCCCCTTCCCCACAGGGCTCTGTGCTGGGCCAGAGTCTCTTGATATAAGGCTAACAGAGTAAAAGCCAGACACTGCATTAAATACTTTGGGCAGATCTTCATCTGATATAAATTAGTATAATCCCACTGAATTCAATGGAGATATGCTCATTTATACCTTCTGAGGGTCTGGCCTTCTGAGTGCCCTTGCAGCTATGCATATGTACCTATTTTCTGGGTGTGCATGAGTGTGTGTATTTAACACATACACAAAACATGCTGAGGAAAAAAATAAAAACCTCATACAGATTCTCTCAAAACACTGGCATCATTTATTCCACCCAATCATGCCTCTAAGGTATAAGATGAAAAGCCAAATTGTGCTCTGTTACACTGGTGTAAATCCAGAGTTCCTCCACTGAAGTCAGTGGACTTACTCTAGATTTTTACCAGTTAATACATAGATTAAGTTTATATATGAAATTGCACCCTTTTTGCACTAGGTATCTTAAAAGGAACAACAAGGAGAAATAGAACTTAAATCCTTAATACCAAATATCCACATCCCCTAACCCTAACTCCTTACTCAAGTAAAACTGCCACTGAAGTCAATGGAACTACAGAATTTGGCCCAGTTAGCGTCTGCATGAGATTTTTATTTGCTGGGGCTTTGCAGAAGGGCCAAATTCAGATCTCAGTGGCACCAGCGTGAATCCAGAATAACGTATTGACTCTGGAGTTGCACTGGATTCACACCAGTGGCGCGAAATGAAGTCTGGCCCTATGACTTTAAATGAGACAGATATCCATCGTCTCCAAGGATGCTAAATTCTCCTCCAGATGCTAGCAGCGCCTGCATACCCAGACAGCAAGAATAGTGTCACAACTGCCTTGAAGGAGTTACAGCTTTAGTACATCAATGGAAGAAGAAAATGGAACAGTAGCATCCTCAAGAAGAAAATTCTTCCTCCTCCCAGGCTCAAGACGCTGAAGATAGGCCTGATGGCCAGGCACACTGGCAATATATGAATAAACGGGTGTACCCAGGCTGGCTCTCCGGGGTGTAAATTGGTATCGCTCCTCCATTGGTTACACCGGCTAAGAATCTGCCTGAACATCTATGTGCACTAGAGGAATTTATATTTTTTACACTGCTGCAATCCAACTATTTGTTATTGTACCTACTGAAGCAGCAGGAAACACCAACAGATCCCTAGCAACCTCGCCAGAAACAGCAGCTCACAGAATAAAGAAAACAAGCAGTTTTGTTCTAAGAACTTAAGCTCAAAGGGTTTTAAGCTGCAATTATTACTGGTTTATCCTGAATTCCAATCCTTACATTTAAAGTACGTGATGTATAAATAGAGAGTAAGGGGACAGTAGACAAGTGAAGCCACTGCTAATTTAGGGCCTGATCCAAAGCCCGTTAATGTCAGTGTGATTTAGGGATGACGACACCAGATTGAGAAGCAGGAGATTTGGACTCTGTTCCTGGCTCTGTCACAATTTACTGTGTGACCTTGGCAAGTCACTTCCCCCCTCTGTGCCTTGTTTTCTGTCTCCACTTTTTGTCAGTCTTTGCTGTTTTCACTGTAAATTCTTTGGATTAGGGCCTGTCTCTCATCATGTTTGCAAAGCACCTATCATAACAACAACAGGAGCCTTTCTGTCCAATAGGTTTGGGTTAATCAATCAGACCCCAAACAGAGAAATTTCATTTGTGCCTTCAGGACGCTACTGCAGACTCTCTCACAGGCTGGCTCCAAATACACAGAATTACTCAGAACAGCAACCAACAGGAATCTGAATAGCCTTAGGCTTAAGGTTTTCCAAACATAAACACCAAAAGCAAAGGACATCTGAATGGCACCTGCTAGTAATAAACTCCCCTACTAGTCAAGGTGGCTGTGCAAAGCGTCTTAGAACTCTGACTCGCTGGACTTTAATTCTGTGGGCGCTATTTCATTTGCCAGTCATTCAATATCGTCCTAATTCAAGGCTATTACCACTGGCAAATCAAAATGCCTTTTCTATGAAAGAGAATGATTAGGATGGTCTTGTTTGCAGTACAGTTTTTCTGATGGAAAAGAACAATCCGAAAAATAGCTTTGAAACCTTGACAAAACAACGATAGGAGAGTTAGAGTCACACACAGGACCTGATCCTAAACCCATTGAAGTCAATGAGAGTCTTTTCACCGATTTCACTGGGCTTTGGCTCAGGCCCATAGGACATGTTTTGTTTCCCCAGCACAGTTCAAGCAACACACCTCAATGCTGACCAGCAGCACCCCTGGGCCACCCACGAGCACCAGCTAAATTAGGAACACGGCATTTCACTGGGGACGTGTTGTTACAGAACATCTCGCCTCTGCCGTTGGGTTCTTATGGCAGGTTCTCCAGAAACAATTTGTCTGCTGTGACATTTTCCTGCCCCAGGAGTATTCTGTATAATACAGTAATTCTGTATAATAATTCTGAAACCAAGGGGGGGGGGGGCAGAATGTTCCCTTCAAAACAGTAATAGCCAAGTCACTGTAATCAATCAACTAAAACTAAAAAACACAAAAGCTCCAGGGAAGATGAATCTTTGGCACCATCTGTAATATCCAAAATTAAGTACTTCTCTGGGGCTCTGTGACAAAGGCACTGGGGAATGAAGTGTCAGAGCACACTGTGCTAAGTATGTGAGAGCCTGATCCTGCACACGGCTGAGCCCTCTCCCTTCTCATTAGCTTCTGCCAGGGAGCTCCGTGTCTTGCAGGGACTGGGGCCTAGTGTTTGACTGTGGAATTGGTTTCTGTCGTGTGCTATCAGGGCCAGAGCCTGTCGCCTGGGTGAGGTCAATGGGAGTTTTGCCATTGCGTTCAGATGGAGCACGTCCTCTAGGTGTGCCCAGAGAAGCAAAATAATTAGATAGCCTTAGGATACCAATATGCTGCCGGGACCAAATCTCCAGACAAAGCGCTGCCAAAAAACCAACCACCGCTGGTAGAATAATATCACTCCCCGAAAAATCCATCTCCGGAGATGCGTTTGAAAAGATCCTGTTCCAGAAAATAGGAGTGAAATAAAGGGGTCGGTCTTTTGGGATTGTCTTCCTTGTCTTTGGTCTGTACTGCGCCTCACACAAGGAGGCCCTGGATCTTTGATTGGTGTGAACAGTAATTGTACAAAACATCAGGGGCCAAATTCCCCGAGGAGGATTTATACCAGGGTTGAATTTAGGGATGGCAGGGGAACACAGACCTTATACCCCTATGTAGGCATGCAGGGGTAAGATGGCCCGTTAGATCCAGGTGTGATGGAGCATGACAATCTATGCATACACCTATTCCCCTCTAGGGCAGGTATAGAGGCAAACAGACAAAGCTGCAGCTAGACTACTCCCATTCAATGGCCAGCACAGCTCAGCTGACTGGGGGTGAGTGTCATTAGCTGCTGATATAGGCCAGCAGCCAATCGCTACACCAACTCCACCTATAGGAAGAAGTGGCAGAATTGTGACTCAGGCATCACAGTGCCTCTGAGGGCTACTTCTGGGGTGGTGCAGCTCCCAGGCCCCTCCTTGCTGAGGCTGTGCTGAAAGCCACAATCTATCCCACTGTGAAGTAAGAGGTAATGAAACTCCGTGGACAGCAACGGAGAATGAAAGTCCCCACTCGTTTCACTACACTGCAGATTGCAGTTTCAGTTGTCATTCAATGTCAGTTCTAAGGAGAAGTTTTGTCGGGTGAAAAAAAGATGCCCCCACTCTCAGAGGGTTCCCTTATTAAGATACAAAATATAGCAGAGACAGGGAGAGAGACTGGTCAGTTCATTATTACAACAATGTACAGGCTTACATTTTAATGAGAACACACTGTTCCGTTTAGATTTTGTTTACCAAGAAATGCCAACTATGTGCCGGAGTTATATGTTGCCAAAACACACTTGATTTGTCTATTTGTCTGTACTCATGGGTTATCCAGTCAGGTTTGATCAGGGGTCTTCAAAGCAGAATGCTCATAGCAGACACTGAATTGGAAATATGCAAATGAAACTTACATAAAGGGTTTAATAAGGCTTCCACTGAAGTATAGGCTCTTGGAGTCTATGAAGCTCATTGAAGTCTATGAAGCTCTGGCTATTTAGACCAGCTAAGAATCCATTGAGCCTCAACTGCATTTGAAAAGTTCTATGTAAGAGGAAAGAGCAGGCCATGTCACTTGCCTGTTGTTGGGATTTACAGATGAAGTTCCATCTGCATTTAGGGTTAAGCTAAAATGCTCACTATGGCGCCAAGCAAGAATTAACCTAACTGTAATAGTACCATGAGGCTCATTACTTCATTGTGGATTCATGCAGAGATGGTGGGAGAGGCAGGAATACAGTCTGTATCCCTCAATCTGTAGCAATTTTACAGAATTCTGCCACTGTATTGTTACGTCGTCTAAGCTGCTCCCATTCTTCTCTTTGTTGTTTTATTGGTTTCACAGCAACAACCTCCCTTTAACTGGACCCAAGTGGTGCTGCAGGCAGAGGAGCCAGAGCAGGAGTATTGGGACATCAGAGGTAACTCAACCAGTCATCCCTCGCTCCCTCAAGTAACTTCTCTGCTTGCAGCACCAAATGGGCCCTGCTTAGAGGAACTAAGACAGTTGTGACTGGGCAGAGGTAAATGATCCCACCTGAGCCAGGCAAGGAGGGAGTCACAGGACAGATCTCCAGCCTCCTCCCACTCAGCCAATACAGCTCCTGATCCGAAGCAGCCCCAGATATTCCGGTTCTGAACCGCCCCCAGAGCCCCAGTTCTGGCAAAGCACCTTAGTCCCGACCCGCATTCATTTGCCAATTCATTTCAACCAGTGGGATGGAAGTATGAAAATAATAGGAGGGAGGGGATGACGACTGGCTGAGTTATCGCTGATGTCACAATGACCCTCGGCCTGCCGCACCAAGTGGGCACCGAGTGCAGCGGTCAGGGTTCCCAGTTGCCATCGGGATCGGTAGGATCCTGCCCAGCGATGCCTCCAACTTTCCTTGAAATTGATCGGATGTGATATTTCAAAGTCAGTGCATAAGAGACAGAGAAATGCCATCGAGAGTTAGGCCTCACTTCACTTAGCTAGTCGGTGACATGTGCAGTGTTGCTTTTGTATTGTGGATACCTGTTCGGTAGGAACTAGGCTGCCAACCCATTTCACGTAGGCCGCTAGGTAAGTGCTTTTCCATCACAACCGCCACTGGTTCATTTCAAACCAGTTAAAGGTTCCTTAGTCCATAATTCGCCCTCTCAGCCATCCACGTGGTTAAGGCACAGGACTAAGACTCAGGATATCTGGGATCAGTCCCTAGCCTCCCTGTGTGACCATGGGCAAGTCACCCCTGCACAGAGAGCCCGCAAAGCATTTAAGCCCTTAAGTGACGCCTGTGTCTTGTGCTGCCTAGGCAAGCAAGTACTTTGGGCTGCGTCTTTGGGCTCTGTTGAATCAGATCTTGCTCACACCTCCCTCCGTCTACTCTTCTTAGATTCGATGCCCAGCTGCTGTCAGCGGTAGGGACTGCCACCCACACAGCATTCCTCTCTGCATCTCAGATGGATGACAGAGAGAGAGAGGTGCTGGGAAACAGCTGTAAATGAACCTGTGGGTACGAAGGAGAAATCAGAGCAGGATGGAAGCACTGACGCAATGTGACACAATGAGAAAGGGAACTGAGAGGGCTCCATGGCATAGCAGCATACCACAAAACGTGGTGTTTCCTTAATATGTGTGGCTCAGAATTCTCTGTTATCTAGTGGGGAAGTTGTGTTGTCCAGTGGGCAAGGCAGGGGAGTGGAAGCCAAGAGATCATCTTCGATTCCCAGCTGGTCTCCAGCGTCATTTGGGAAAGTCATAATCACTTCATTCTCTTGGGGGTTCGGTTCCCAGCAGTCAAATGAGGGTATTGGGGCTTAACCTCCTTCGTAAAGCACTTTCAGATCTGCAGGTGGGAAGTGTGATTAACAAGCAACCACATTCCCCTCCCATTTATACTGACCACTGAATGCGTTTATTACGGGGTGGGGGGCGTGTCTGTGTGTCCTACCAATGGCCAATCTACTCTGAAGTCAACTTATCTTAATAGTTTGCGTTCCCTGCCTTGAGCAATTTGAGTGCAAAACTAAATGACTGAGATGTATATCGCAGATGGCTTCCCCCCCCGTCCAATCTCTCTCTATTTTCTGCACATGATTGTGGGCCATGAGGACGCTAACTCACTTGCTGTCCACAGTCAGTGCTTACATCTGATTTATAATGAAAGCCTTAATGCAAAGGTTCTGCTTGAGCTAAGGGTCAGAGCTGATGGGTGAGAAAAAGAAGAATCCGAGACCCCAAGCTGCCCGGCAGCCGGTACCTGGTAACTGTTAATCACACGTGTGGTTTCCTGCAAAAAATGAGGCGGCAGTTTCCACAAAGGACAGATAATGAACCACTTCTAGTCTCACATCCCACCCTGTCACTCACCCTCCCACTTTCTCACACATTCATTTACACATACGGGCAAAGCAAACCGACCCTTGTAAACATGCATTACTCGCCTCTGGCAGCTCAGATGCCTACAGTCAGCTGGCGAGCATGGGTAGGCATAGCCAAGCTAGCTTGGATCGAGCTAGATTGCTAAAAATAACAGTGTGGGGAGGGCTAGCCCATGGCGAGTACATACCTTGAGTCTGGAGGGGGTGGGGGAAATATTACTCAGGCAAGTAGCCCACGCCGCTGCAACTACACTGTTATTTTAACCTATCCATGCTGCAATCATCCCTCCTGACTGCAGTGAAGACATATCCTCAAAGGCCAGAACTACAAGGTGCCAACTGCCTCCTGTGAGGTGCTGAGCACCCTCAATTCCCACTTTCCATGAAGTAATGGGAATTGAGGGTGCTCAGTCTCTTGCAGGATTGAACCCGCATTTCCTATCGGTAATTCTGTGCAACTAAAGAGAAAGTTGGTTGGTCATTTCAAAATGAGAGGGTTTTTAAAAAGACTATTGAACCAGTCCCAAGACACTGTAAGAGAGAGGGTATGTAGGGCCAGGGAAATATATTCTTCCAAATTATTGATATATATGCACAGCATGAGCTGCATACATAATACAATAAATGTAGAGGGGCACTGTCTAGTGGCCTGATCAGAGGAATGGCAGCCTGGAAGTCCCGAGTTCTATTCTAACTCTTACTGAGGCCAATGGAAACTTCACCACTCTGGCCCAGTTTTCCCCCTTCTGTAAATGGGGGTAATAATATTGCTTGCCTCACAAGGGGGCAGAGCTAGCTAGTATTGGTCCAGATCCTGCACTGAGAGCCAGTGTACACCCTTTGAAGTTCCACAAGGCTCCAAGCCAGCACAGAACTTAGCCACACATTGGTAAAGCAATTTGAAAATGAAAAGAACTATGGTCCTGGTTCTCCCCTCACTTACACTGGAGTGACTCCATTTAAGCATATGAAATGCTATCAGCATAGAAACTGGTGTAACAAAAATCCAATTGGCAGTGTTTGCCTGAAATAACTGCCCAGTTTGCAGGAGTTTATTCCCTGAAAAAGTTCAGGGAGTTCTACTGAGGACATAATTTTTCCCCAGTTGGATTTAAGGGAGATGGAGAGAGGATATAGGATGTGGGCTGAGCAGTCTTGCAGGGAGGAACCCTCAGAGCAGCTAAATCTGGCAAGGCACCAGCAGAACTTTGTTATCTTATTGCTGTTTTCTTTATTAATAAACCAAGGTCAGGAAGAAGCACACATTTGCATTTTATAGTGTGTGAACTGGGCAGGTTAGGAAGGGACCCTGCTTTTAGTGTGCTAAATATTATGTTGCTACCAAGTTTAGCCAGATCAAAGGGCAGCATTTCATTCCGAAGACTGCAGCTTGCACAAATTTGCACTAATGAACCTATTAAAGAGGATCTATCAAGAACTGGGGTAAAATGACTGTCATTTGTTTTCTAAAGGAGCAAAATAATCCTCTGACAGCTGCAGCCAGTCCAGGCTGGAATTAGTCAGACCTTGTGCTGTGTTAAGCCAGATCACTTAGCGTTATTTTAACAGAGTTTGTGCATGAATAACACAGCTTCATGTTGAGTTAGCAGTGTAATCAGCTAATTAATGTGCAGCAGATCAGTGGCTGTGTCATGCAAAAAACGCCCCCTGCTGGCTGAGATTGCAGCAGCTGTGTGTCCTGGCTTCCCCTTGTTTCAAGTGACAGAGAAATGGTGGAAGTAGGCTACAGAGAAAAAGAACAGACACGGGAACATGAGTCCGCACCCCAGGCAGGAAGAGACAGGTTAGAACCCTGGGAAACACCTGCAGGATGTTGAGTGTCTTTAACTCATACTGAATCCACTGGGTGCATAGCACCATCCATAATGAGGCACGTATGGGTGCCAATTAGAGACTTATTTTGCAAACCTAATGCTGTAAGTAAAAGGCTTTGGAGAACAGCTGGATGGGACACTATTTTCCCATCCTGCAAAGAATCTGAGGTATCCACATTTTCCCATCCTCAAATCAGGACAGCAGTTGAACTTGGTGCTTTCTGAACCAGAAATCTGAAAAAAAGAGTTTGCTTCGGGTCCAACAAAATGTTTTACTGCAGTAATTTCAAAATGTTTACTTTCAATTTTGACTCTTTTCGTTCCTTTAGTCTAAATCTAATAACATTTCATTTCATCTAAAAAAAATCAAAATATTTTCTGAAGTGTTAAAATGGAGCATTTGGACAATTTCAACATTTTTAAATAATGTTTTGAGCCAGGAGATTTGTCAAAACCATTTCAGGAACACTTTTGATTCTGACACCTCACTATTTTTATTTTTTTGCAAAAGGAGGGTTCGTCAAAAAATTCCTGACCAACTCAGAGATGCATCCACCGATACTAGGTCTGAATTTGATTCACTGTACTGAACAAAACTACATTGGCCACTGTGTACTCTTCACCCATTGTTGAGCCTCTTACGGATGCCTTCGGAAGTAATCTGTGCTACTTGTGGCCAAAATTTTCATAAGTATTCTCTAATTTCAGGGATCCGACTTAGAATATCTCAAAACCATCTCAGGGAACTCAAAATTACAGTCTTCTGTAGCATTTTGCCAACAAGTCTTTTCCATCTCAAATGTCTACAATTGCCAAAATGCTAACAAGCATCATCCTACTTGAATTCATCAGGAAGAAAACTTAGATTTTTTTTCTAAAGTGATTATGCACAAACCATGCATTTATTTCTGATTCGCAAAGAACATTTGGCATATATCTTACCCACATATTTGTATATAGAAAGATCTGTGCTAGATCATCTAAATACAAGCAAGGGGGAGATGGGGATACTTGTTGTATCTGGGAGTATCTTTACTGAGGAACAGTCCACACAGCTGGTGCTGAAATTATGCCCGGGAAGGACAGTATAATTTTTTCTTTGCTGCCTTGGCTGCAGAAGACAGACTGCATCGTTAATGTTGTAATACCTCATGCACTGCAGCAACACTATTCATCTTTTTATTACAATTGTATATAAAAAGGTAGTGTCCATGCAGGAACACAATTAGATTATATCATGGCAGCGAAAACACATTCCACATCCCAGCCTATCAATAAGGCAAAGCAAGGCACCATAGGAATGAACTGTAGAACAAAGGAGGCTGCCTACTACTTTTCACCATGCTCCTGCTACAGTGGAATGAGGCTGGAAATCTACCAACATGCCTTGAGCAGTGGGTTCCTGTGGAGTAAAAAAAAAAAAAAGGATTCTAAAGCCTTTTTTTTGCAGGTTGCTATTTGTGATGCATTGTTCATTAACAGGCCACGTTATGGAATATTAATGCACTTTCTCAGATCTAGTGAAACCTATCTCAGGCAAGGTGATCACAAACAACTCAGTCACCCAAGAGGTGATTATTAGCTAGACATCAAACACAACAGGGTACATTTCTGGGAGGCCTTAATATGGTTTACATAAATCAGAGAACGATCTAGTTGTACTGATTTTCATTACGGGCCTACCTGTAATGCATTTCTGTGATCCCGTTCACATGGTTTGTTACTTGGAATACCATGTAGGAGATAGAGAAGGAATATATGGCAATTTACAGTACATGCCAGCCTACCCAACTCAATTGGGAACACTCCCTAGATCTCGGATGTTTATCTGTGAGGCTCAGAATACAATAAAATAAGCCCGGGGCTGCCAATGTGTGCATATAAAACTGAAGATCCAATTCCCCTGTCTATCTAAACATGAGATTGACCAAAGGAAGAAAAATGCAATGAGACTTGCAGGTATTTATTTGCATTAGCACCCACTCCATGCCAGGCCCTTTCTAAATATTTCAGAATAGTCCTTGCTCTGAGAGTTCGGAATCTAAGAACACAGGAGAAACAAAACACAATGCAAATGCTTCTAGAGTTTTCCCCGGGACACCTCCATTTTAATCAAGCTAATCCCTAGATCCGCTAGTCTGTGCTCTTTTAAACAAGCTGCACAAACTTGTACCCAAACTAGCTAGATTAAAGCTAGCTCGGTACATCTACACACGCTGCAATGACGCCCCGTGATGGCAGTGTACACATACCATTCTGTACAAAAGGTCAAGTGACTTACCAGCGGTCACACAGGGAAGTCAAAACCTTCAGCTCAGATTGGCCTTTATGATTATCCGAGCTCCCAACTGCTTTGCTCTAAGCATCCATCCAAACAGCCCCTTTTCAGCTTCACTAACAAGTCTACATACCAACAAATTCAAATGGAAGAGCGAACATAAGCTTGTTTTTACTGAGGTCACCCAGTAAGAGGCATTTCAACAATACAGACAAGGTTACATTGGATTTAGCCCAGAATCATTAGAAGTGGCTAGAGGAACACACTGCTGATTACAGAAATTGATTTGTCCTGAAGCATTAGAAGCCCCTACTGGTTACTCTGTTGTTTGAAAAACCAAACCCGATCAGGAGATTGAACAACTATTTACATTTAAGACGTGTGATTTTTCTAAAACATGAATTGCTGCTGGAAACATTCCAATTACTGTATCCAAATACACTAGTGATATAAAAAAAAGGGGGCAGGGACACACAAACTAGGGTGCTGCCTCAAAGGTGCTGGTGGATTTTTAAGATTGTTGATCACAGTAGATTGATGGTGAAGTTATACTAGAAATACAGCCAAGACACTAAGGATGTTTGATTTATTTGTGCAAAGTAAAGTAGCATATCAATGGGAATAGATTGACACGATTTTGGAAACGTAAGTCACATGTATGAATTGAGGTTGATATCATGGCATTATTATGCAGTTGTTGACATCAAACTGTTTTTTCACAAATGCGCCTCTGCCACTGGGTAGCCACCATTGCCGATAGGATCTACAACGGGTAGACGCCAGACCTAAGACAATGAGGAGTGCCCAATTATAAAGGATTGTTCCTTGATCAGCCAATAGATATCCTAAGAAGGGTTGCCTAAGCTGGGAGAAGATACTTCCTCCTCTTGTCGAAAGGCAGGTGCAAACGGAGGGAGTGGAAATTCTCCAAGGAGGCCAACAAGACAGAAGTGACTAAACAGGTGTTTAAAAAGGACTCACAGGGGAAAAGACTCACACACAAGAAGTTAGGGCAGGAGAAGGGAAGGGGACCGACCAGCCATAGTCAAAGGAGGCAAGCTAAGGGAGAAGGCTCCATGTTTCAGAACCCACCCAACCACTACAACAGAAGGACATTGGAGAGCCTCAGATGACCCTGACACCACCTCAAAGAATATTCTTGAGTGGAGAGGAAACTGAGGCAGAGAACCACACATCAGATGTATTATTTTGGTATATCTGTGTATTTGTTATGCTACTGAAGAACAATGCTGTGTGTTCGAGTCCTGTATGTACTACACCTAATCACAGGTCACCTGAGAGTGTTAATATGCAATGCAGAAGGCTCATATCATCAGTGAGATTTTGGGAGAGGATGCGTTTAAGATACAGAGGAACATGTGGGGTCAGCATTGGTTCCAGGGTCCTGGGCAATGGACTGTATAGTGTAAACAGGCAGGATGGCGCACTAGAGATAGACCAACTCTCGGAGTACAGATCCTCTAAGGACCCTAAGACAAACACTGTGCATGGACTCTGTTTGGACTCCAGAGTCTTAAAACACAGAGCCAGCAGTCTGGTGAGTGACAAAGAAGTGGGAGGCACTCAAGTGGACCCGGGAAGACATCATTACAATCTATCTTTGTGGGACCTACAGTAAAACCTTTTGTTAAATGGCTACTTCAGAAGCAGATCAGATCCTTAGCTGGTGTAATTCACCCTAACTCCATTGACTTCAAGGTAACCATGCAAATTTACACAAGGTGAGGATCTGGCCATATGTCATTAGTGAGCGCAAGTTGATTATGTACATAGATGATGCGATAAAATAGCATTGATTCAACTGGAGTTGTTGAAAGTGATTTGACAAGGGACTTTGTTCAACTGGATGTGTGGTCATAGAAATTTTTTTTTAAAAATCAGCTTTTATTGAATGTCTAAGAGTATTTGTACTTCTGCTAATCTCATTCTTAGAGGAAGAGAAGGCAAAACAATTTAAAGCCTGAATTTCTCAGGGGCAGGAGCCAACAGGATTGCAGTGGAGATCAATATGTTTAACTATTTCAGCATTTAAAGTCTATTGATGCTAATCTGTCTTCTCAACACAGTATAGATCTCATTGTTACCTAGGAGCTTTTTAGAGGATGAAGGACTGTCTTCAAGCTGCAGAAGGAGCCAAATCCCAAAGCTTGGCTCTCCTACTATGCAATACAAGTAACTCCTAGTTCCTCTGACACCCTGGGAGCAGAACATAGCCTGTGCAGTTCTCTTGGGTAACACCTGCAGTGGACTCAGGACAGAAAAGGCTTCTCCCACTTGGAATACAGAAATCCCGCACAGCAGGCAGGGCTGCAGGCATATTCTAATACACTGTGTAATAAGTTAGCTTGGTTCATGGCACCATGCAAGCCAGGCACACAACACTAACACTGTACAGGGCTCTCACTCGCTGCCAGCACAAGGGGACTTCAACCAACAACATTTTCACACTTAGCAGCCCAAACCCAGGCACTTAGATCAGTGACCTGATTTTTCAGAGGCACTGAGCACCAGCAGCACCCTTTGACACTGAGGCATGCTCAGCATTTTTAAGGTCAGGCCACTTATTTAGGAGCTTAACTCCAGTTGCCCACCTCTGAGTGTTGGCTCTTGGGGTCTGTGACGGGGCTCCACTCACCATGCTGGTGCCTCCTGCTGATCATCTTGGGGATTAGCACCACACGTCACTACATCCACGCCCGGTGGTGCCTCGCCTGCCATCACTTCTGCTCCTGGACCCACGTCGCTCCAAGGAACGTGGCATTCTCTTCATGACACAACCCTGCGGCCATGTCGTGATCTGTGCTCCCCGCTTCCGGGGGCGAGTGCTGCAGTCCAACTATTCTGCCACTTCCCCAGCAGCGACTTTATTATTATTCAATTATTCAGCCACTTCCCCAGTGGACCCAGCACCCTCTTCATCCTTGCCTCAGGGCCTCAGCCTGCAAATCCCAGCAGCCAGCCAGGAGCTCTTCTCTAGCTCCCCTGGTCCCTGCTAGCAGCACTGCTCTGTCCAGGGCGCTAGCTTCCTTCTGCCTGCTAGGCACCCAGTCCTCCCTCCTTGAGCTCCAGGGAGTAACTGACTCTGCTCTGCCCTACAGCTCTTCTTACATGGGCCTCCTGGGACCTGATTAGCTGTTCCTTGCAGCCCCTCCCCTATTGTCTGCTTTCTGCGCAGCCTCCCTAGGGCCCAATTAACCCCTTCCTGCCAGTATGGAGTAAACACCCCATCATAGGGTCCTTCCCCTATTATAGAAAGTGCTGGGATAAAAGGTGCCCCATTACTAGTCTTCCTACTTCACAGAAAATGCAATGATTTACCCTCAAACAGCTACTTGCTGCACAGTAGTCAAGAGTCTTTTAGACACCAAGCAGTGCCAGGGGCTCTGGCTACTTGTATAAGTGATGGCAGAGCCATGTGGAGATGCTGAATTTGCAGTTTCCCACAATGCCCTTGTTATTTAACAAAAACCTTCTTTGGTTTCATGAGTGTTTAGTCCACATTAGAGATGGGCCCTAACCTAAAGCCCAGATCCAAATACTCCTCAACTTTGAGAAAGTTTGGAACCAAGTCCAACCCTTGCAGATCATGAGTATTTGGAGACTGCTTCAAAAGATTAAAAGGGTTATAGACCACGGGACTGTTTAAGTATCAGGAGCTGGAGTGACTGTCCTGAGTTTATTTAGCATGGCACTTTTTCCCACCACACAGTGACAACAGTAAGAGATTTCAGGGTACGTGGCACGGTCTTGACTTTAATTTGGTTACTGAGAAGATTAAAGAGATACTGGGAGCCAGTCTCTCTTGAACATACCATGTGCTGCCCTTATATCCAAATTAATCTATTTAAAATACAAACATTTTAGTTTACATACAATGCAGGTTTTCACTCAGCATATGCAAGAGTCACCCTAGTGCAGGCACCTTGTGCAATATTGAAACCCAAGTAACACCACTTACTTGGGGGCTTCAGTGGTGCCTAGGATTTTGTTTGAGACCTTTGCACCTGGTGGAAATTTACGTGCTGGGGGGATGAACATGGGCAGATATATACCTGAAGCAGCAGCTTACCTACTCTGCCATCAGGTGCATCCACTACCTTGATTTTCATACCCATCAAGAAAAACACCCATGACTGGCACTTCTGAATTACCACTCCCCTTCTGGGGTTTGGTTTATGAACATAAAGTAAGTTTCACTGAAAGCAAGTCTTCTAGTCCCCTTCCCCAAGCTCACCAGTTCTGTCCAGCCCATCCCAAAGTCCTTGCAGACCTTCACCAGGGCTTCACCACCCTTATCCTTCCCTCCCGGGCTTCACAGTCCTAGATAGCTTTTCCCAGCTGAGGCTTCACCCATGCTTTGCTTTGCTCCCTGCAGGTCTGTCAACTAAGATTTCCACCACCAGCAAACTCCTGCATCCCTCTGTGCTTTCTGAGCAACAGGCTTCCTTTATATACTGTGGCTGGTCACATGATTGTCACCTGATATTTTCCTCCCTTCCCTTTGACTACAATGCCCCAAGATCCCTCAGGGAACTACACATCCCAGCATGCCTGCTCTTAAAGGGGCTGAGCCTTGGAACACGGTTGACTGGTTCTGGGACATCACTATCCTTAAATGGGGTACACCACAATACCACATCTGTGTGTTCAATGGTTCTGCTCTTTCTAGAGTCAAGAATTTTATCTGATCTTAAAAGATGACAGACCAAGAAATTTCACAGCTTTCCAATCTTTAAATGTATTCTTTAACCATTATTAATTGGAACCCATTTTAATGTGCTGTGCTATTCTGCATTTTATGGCCATAGCGCTAACCACATTAGAATCCCATCCCTTCAACAATGATTAAAGAGCAGCTGAAATTTCCTACAGGTAAGTATGCCCCAGTGGTATGTGATGGGATGTTAGATGGGATGGGATCTGAGTTACTATAGAGAATTCTTTCCTGGGTGCTGGCTGGTGAGTCTTGCCCACGTGCTCAGGGTTTAGCTGATTGCCATATTTGGGGTCAGGAAGGAATTTTCCTCCAGGGCAGATTGGCAGAGGCCCTGCAGGTTTTTCACCTTCCTCTGCAGCATGGGGCACGGGTCACTTGCTGGAGGATTCTCTGCAGCTTGAGGTCTTTGAACCACGATTTGAGGACTTCAATAACTCAGACATAGGTTACAGGTTTGTTACAGGAGTGAGTGGGTGAGATTCTGTGGCCTGCGTTGTGCAGGAGGTCAGACTAGATGATCATAATGGTCCCTTCTGACCTTAAAGTCTATTAGGACCATATTTTTCAGAAAGAATCTCTTCATACATTGCAGATTTTCTGTATTTCTTTCCTTCTGCTCTTTATTACTGAGCGTATCTAGTTCTTTGGGTCTCTCGCTCTTCCTTGGGTGTGAACGTAGCTCGGAAGGGATGCACCAAAACTCTGATGGGCCTTGAAAGGAGCAGTGCGTGTGCATACACAAACACACAGTGCATCTCCAGAAGGTCCAGACTGCAGTGTGCACACACACATATGCATATATATTCACACACACACACTGAATCACAGAAGATCCAATATGCAGCACACACACACACCGTACAAGGTGCAACACACACGCTGCATCCCCAGAGGGCAGCTTCCCCCACCACACTCTGAAGGTCCAGAGCACACAACCACTACTCTCAAGCAAGCAAACAAATCACTGCATGGACATACTATAACATGACTCCCCCTGACACTACCATCACCAGGACTACCCATCTTTCAGGATTATTCCATCCTTTGCTGTGATCCCTTAGCTGCTGCTTCTTGGGGTAGCATTAACTATTCAGATGCTGGGACTGGACAACAAGGGATGGATCACTCGATAATTTCCCTGTTTTGTCCATTCCCTCTGGGCCACCTGGCTCTGGCCACTGTCAGAAGACAAGATACTGGCCTAGATGGACCATTGGTCTGATCCAGTGTGGCCGTTCTTATGTTAACTTTGCAGTGCATATCTGTCTGTATTTAATAGGTGACAACAGCTGAAGCAAAAAGGGCTGGTCTTGACTCCTTCCCTTTCCATCTGACCATTCCCCTACAAATCCACTTAATGGTTCTCCCGCACTGTTGCCTTACGATCAGTCTCTTTTTATGGGTGAAGACATGCCGGTGGCTTTCTGGTCACTTTTCTTATTAAGTTGTAACGTATTAAAGCTATCCACGCTCTGCACTGTTTAACTACATGGCCAAGAAGAGATGGGTTGAGTGAGAGGTGTTCTGGATCACAATTAGGTTTACACAGGGTTTCCCAGTTCTGATTCAAGGCCAAATCAGGGCTATTTTGATTTTGTACTGGGTTATCCCTACATCACGGACTTGCAAGATTGCAGACCATGACGTCAGAAATCTCAGTCAATCAGCCTCTCGCACAAGATCTTGAATGTTCTTGTGAGATTTCAGCTACATCCAAACCAGTACCAGAAAATAACAGCCCCTTCTGGTTTAGGATCCAACCTGGAACCAGGGGTAGGCATGGATCCATGCCCCACATGAAACTGGAGAGGTTTTCAGATTCATGACCCTGGTTTTGGCTAATCTCTAGCTCCTCAGGCTGAGGTTGGGGTCATGTATCTGTCTCCATCACAGCCTATAGTAATACACAAGTGATTCTGACTTCAGGTGCAGAACAGGCGGCAGAAGCAGATGGACTCTCACACACACACAAAAATCATCCTATTTTCATGCAAATAGCCTTAGCAAAAAAGAATGAAGGCGGAGAGGTGCAGAAAAGATCTGGTATAGAAGCAGAGCATATTTATTCATAGGGTTACCATCAGCTACCCTTTAAGAGGCATCTATTGTGAAGGAAGAAAGAGATTAGTTAAACCTGCTACACACAAAACCTGAGTTATGCTGTCTGAATCCCACTTCTTAGTCTGAATTTAGAATCACTGGCTGATTTCCAATCCTGAATATAATGTGCCGTGTGGGCAGATACTATGTCCCTTGCAATACTATAACAACAAGGGTCTTAAAGACGGGCAGTGTCTGGAAAACACAAAATCAGGACAGAAGACAAAATCTCATTCCCTTTTTACACCTGGGATGCAAATGACCAATCTCCCATCCCTTATCACTGCTGTGGTATAGCTCATGAACAGAGTTCGCCGTTTGTACTTGCCCACAGAGATGAGACTGACAAGATCAGTGCTGTGCACCGTATATGCTTGATGAGCATGCATTATGCCCTGTCTTCTCAAGATAAGCGAGAGATCTTCTACAAACGCAACAAAGGGAAAGAGGGTCTCTACTGAAAACCTTCTACTGCAATAGTAAAGATATATATTCAGAGACAGCTTCTCCATTGTCCTGTTTATGTCAAGCATCCGGTACTTTAGAGATGCATGTTTGCAGAGGTGGTGTCTGCTCTGTCTGCAGGCAGAATGTCCCCCTGCACAATTCTAGTAAAAAAGCCATTTGAAAAGAGCACAAACAATCAAGAATTCCCCATTGACATAGGCGAGCAGAGCACTGAAGAGACCTTTTGAAGTTGCCTCCTTTGAATTTTCAAATTTCCACATCAGCCTTGGAATCATTTGCTGTTCCAAATAAATGTGGCATGAGATGGTAGCTTACATACAGATCACACATTCGAATCAAGAAGGATATTCTTGGTGTCCACATGCATCTAATGTATAAAGCCTTCCTGTTCAACGTTAGTCATTACACATTTAACACAGACACACAAATTGATATTTGTAAGACACTGAAACAATAGCTCCTCCAGACATGCCTTAATTTATATGCACACAAACATACAGTAGAGAGACAAGGATTATTATGTACTTTAGAGAGTATGTATACACGTTTTCCATTAAAGAGCTGCTGTGTATACATTTTCTACTTCACATATGGATAGCCACATGGTCCTCAAATATTGCTATATATTGTGACCACAGTTCAAATTTAGCAAGACTCAAACGGTATCTTACCTTGATTTCCTTGCTGCTCTCTCTATGCAAAATTTACACTTACTGTTACCATCAAGGCTAAATATATGCAGAGAAATGTAATTGCTCCAGCCACACAGTGTTCCTGACGTGGAGCTGCAGCTATTGCATTGTTGATTTTAGTAGATTATGTGTCTGGCTTTGCCAACCTGCTGTTTTAATGCTCCACGGGCTTTTGGCAAAACACCAACAATACTCACTGCCACAAGGGGGCTTTAACAGCTCTCGGGTGCTGTTTATCACAGCAATCCTTCTGTGCTTTTTAAAGGAAACAAAAGAGTTGTTTTTAAGTGTTTTGACTGTATTAGGGCGACAGTTGTTGGATGCAAAAGAATATTTTTTAAAAATATATCTTTGCCGATCCCCTCTATTTCACCCATGTGGACTCAGCCAGCATTTAGATTAGAAAAATTAGAATAAAAGGTATGTGCATTTTAAAGGAGGTAGCAAGCTGAGACTCTGGGACTGTTACTAGGGATGGCTAGGGGTAAAAATGATGGAGAGAGGGTATTAAGCATTAAATCATTGGGCCAGATCCTCGGCTGATGTAAATTGATGTTGACATCAATGGAGCAACACCAATTTACGAAAGCTGAAGCTCCTCCAGCCTATTCAATCTTTTTGTTTTCCTCTAGAAAGGAAGGGTTCAGCCGTTTATTAAAAAAACCTAAACCCTTCTGATTAAATTCTGAAAGCAGAGTCTCTAATACTGCACATACCCCATTGTTGGGATGTGACGGTATGATTGAAATAAAGAAAGACATGGATCGTGACTGGATTTCAAATAAAAGCCCTTAAGGGCCAAAGCCCCCACTAAAATAAATGGCAAAAATTCTACTGGCCTCTATTTGACCTATGCTTTCTAAGTCTCAGCCCAGTTTATGTTGCATCCCCTCTGCTGGCTGTCAAAATCAGGCTAATGGTGTAACCCTGTCAAGCGGTTTAATCTGGATCTATACCAAACTTGCAGAAATTTAATCAAACTGGTTTAGAAATAGATTTAGTCAAATCAGTCCAATGCCCTGGTGTGGTTGCACTTAAATCAGTTTAAAAGTGGCTAATACTGACCTAGCTTAATTCAGTTAGCAGAGCTACACTAATTTACACCAGCAAAGAATCTGGCCTTTTAGCCTACCCTCTAGTGGATGGCAGCCAGTTTAGGCAACATTCTGGATTTTGCAGAATACATAAACATCTATATATGTGGATTAGAACAATCTATATATTTATACTAAGTTTAGCACCATGGTTTATCACCAATTTATAAGATTTTTTTAAAATATTATCAAGTGTTAGACCTTAAGACCTGTGAACATTACAGTGTTTGTGCATGGATACACACACACCACACACCAGATTGTTAGATGTATTGTTACCAAAGTGCCTAGGAGCCCTATGCATTGACTAGAGTGGCCAACTTTCTAATCGCACAAAACGGAATACCTTGCCCCGCCCCCTTCTCCAAGGCCCCGCCCCTTCTCTGAGGCCCTGCCCCCACTCACTCCATCCCTCCCTTCCTCCATCACTTACTCTCCCCCACCCTCACTCACTTTCAGTGAGCTGGGGCAGGGGGTTGGGGTGTGGGAGAGGGTGAGGGCTCCGGCTGGGGGTGCAGGTTCTGGGGATGAGGGGTTTGCGGTGCAGGAGGGGGCTCAGGGCTGGGGCAGGGGGTTGGGGTGTGGGCTCCAGGAGGGAGTTTGGGTATGGGAGGGGGCTCAGGGCTGTGGTAGGAGTGTGGAGTGTAGGCTCTGGGAGAGAGTTAAGGTGCGGGAGAGGGTGCTGACCTGAAGCAGGGGGTGGGGGTTCAGGCTCCAGGCAATTGGCACTTACCTCAGGTAGCTCCGGGTCGGCAAAAAGTGCAGCAGGGCTAAGGCAGGCTCCCTGCCTACCTTGGCTCCGCGCGGCTCCCAGAAGCAGCCAGCATGTCCAGCTCCTAGGCAGAGGGGTGTCCAGGCAGCTCGGCATGGAGTGCACTGCCCACGCCCGCAGGCACTGCCCCTACAGTTCCCATTGGCTGTGGTTCCCAGCCAATAGGAGCTGTAGAGCCAGCACTCGGGACAGAGGCAGCGTGCGGAGCCTCCCTGGCTGCCCGAGCACCCAGGGGGTGCAGGGACATGCTGGCTGCTTCCAGGAGCCGTGTGGAGCCTGCCTTAGCCCTGCTGCGCCACTGACCAGACTTTTAATGGCCCAGTCAGCGGTGCTGACTGGAGCTGCCAGGGTCCCTTTTCAACTGGACTTTCCGGTTGAAAGCCGGATGCCTGGCAGCCCTACCATGGACCAGGAGCCATTGTGCTAGGCACTGTACAAACAGACAGTCCCTGCCCCAAGGAGTTTACAATCTAGGTAGTTAAATGGCTTGTTCCTATGCAACACTAGTGTGGAAAGGCCAATGTGAACACAAAAAAATCCAGACTCAGAAAGCCTATCAGGAACTAGCACATTAATTTGTGATACAGCGCAAACCCAATCTAGAACACATACACTCTAAGGCCTGATTCAGCAATGAACACCAGCATGTGCCTAATGCAGAGCATCTGAGTAGTCCCACTGAAGTCAAGTTTCAAATTTTCTAAAAGACCTAAGTGACTTAGGATCCTAAGTCCCATGTTCAGAAGTGACTCAGGCACTTTAGAGCCTAAATCTCTCTGAAAGTCAATAGGAGTTAGAACCTAAGCCTCCTAAGTGCATTTGAAAATTTTACCCTATGGGACTACTTGAATGCTTATCGTCCCTGCTGAATTAGCTTTTGAGATTCAGACATCTGCCCACTAGGAACTGGACTGTGTCCCCAACTCTGTTTCACCTAGTCCCCAAACAGGCACTGGATGGTAACTACTTCCTGTCACGACTGGCAGGGGCCCCAGTTGAAATGGTGACCTACAGAGGAAAAGCTTGTGTGTGCCACTCCAATTCCTCAGTCAAATTTGCCCCTTTTCTTTTGCATTTAATGTATTTCAAGGCCTCTATAAATCAGACTCTGGATAAAATTAATATCGGACCAAACAGTTTAGAGCTATGTAATATATTTACATATAAATGTAAAACATTTCAGACTATGGTATTTGCCATGTGATTATATAATGTCATCTCGTTCTGCAGTTGTATTGGTTTCACGTTCATTGTACGTCTCCAGACAAAGACACAGCATGCCTAGAGAGAGTTCTGCGTAAAGAAACTGTCAGCTCAAGTTAGGTGAAACAGACAAAGACTACATAGAGAAGCAAGAAGTTAACAATTTTTAAAAATAGAAACACTTGGTTTTACACAGTGCCCCAATAACCTGGAGCGAGAAAGGCCACTGGGACAATAAACTAATACAAAATGTTGTGTGTACTTGAATATTAAGGATTTGGAAAGCAAATAGGATCTCAGCATGGCTGGTGAGATAAAGCGCATTGTTTCTAAATCATCTTACATATTTCTTCCAGTTATTCTTTTTGTTCCAGTTATTGTGCACTGCTCTGCACCCTGGATAGTTATCGACAGCTGTGAAAATTAGGCCTAAACTGCTACCAAACCAGAATTCTCCCATTACTCACTCATACAGGTGGCAGCTTTTTATAGCCATTTTGCACAGGTGGAAGTGAACACAGCACAAGGCACTGGAGAAATCAGGCCTCAGCCAGCTTTTCCATCGCAGCTGTAGTGGACAACTGACTCAGCTAGTCTGTCTATGCTTATTTATCCTTCAGTAGCACCCCAAGACCCCAACCCGGATAGAGGCCTCATTAATCTAGAAACTGTACACACCCTGCCCCAAAGAGCTTACAATCTAAATAGACCAGATACCATTAGCAACACCATGAACACCACTGAGAGCAGCAAAAAAGGGAAAACAGGTCTGATTCCCCTCTCGTGACAGCTTTATTTTGGGAAGCTCCATTCACTTAACAGGGTTATACCTGATTTACACCAATTTGAGAGCAGAGTAAGCCTCAGTGTGAGTATACACAGTTTTGTAAGGCAACTTTCTGTCTCAGGATTCCAGATTCTGTGGTTTATAATTCTGTTCTACCTTTGTCAGCGACTGCTCTAAGCAACAGCTGGTCTTTTGTGTGTTCATTATGGTGGGTTTCATTTTATTTTGTTTACATGCCTCTTAGGTTGGGATCCACATCATATTTTGTCCCCTTTTCTCTTCTATCCTTACCCGAAAATACCAGGAACTAGATAACTCTGAAAGCGTGTGGCACACTCTTTCCAAATGAAGAAGAGGCTGTATACACAGGAGAACATAAATACGTATCTGTGCATGAAATTCAGATAACATGGGGAGTTTGCTGGCCTTAATTGCTATTGAAAGCCTCCTGGGTTTGTGGAAGTTTCGCTTAAGCTAAATTCGATGTGGTGTATTGATTTCATTTCCATTAGCTTATTTTCAGAGATGTCGTGTGCACCATCCAAACTCTTACCTCAGAGTCCGCATTGCTCTACCCTTGCCACTAGCAGTGATGCTGGATCCTCCTACTTCAAAAGGCGTCAATCCCCAGAAGACCTCTACCACACGGATTGGCTGGAGCATGATGTAGTCATTCCTAGGAGTACTGCCTCTAGATTTGGTGGGCCGGATCCTCAGGGGATGTAAACTGGTGTAGAGCCATCAAGGTCAGGGGCGGTATGCCAGTTTACATGAGCTGAAGATGTGGTCTGAATTTCCAGGCAGAACATTACTACACAAGGGGCTACTTGGGTGCTGGTGGAAGCAGAAGAATTTGAAACGTTTCTATAACCAGGTGATGTGAAATCCATAAGCAACAATATCCATGTTCTTGTCGCCAGATGGCCAAGATGGCTTTTCTTGAACAGGACCATTAAGTGAATTTATACAGCTGTATTAAGCATACCTGCTATTAATCCTTCGGCCAAATTGTACCTCCTCTTGTCAGGACTGGGTCAATGATCATTATGCAAAGAAAGGAATGGCAACATAGAGGCTGTGGTATTATTAAAGTGACACATGATCGCTGTGACAGCCTGAAACTCCTTATAGCATCATGCGATTGGGATGCCACTTGAGGCACCAAAAATGTTCTTTAATTGAAGCCCTGTAAACATCACACTGTGACCAACAGCAGTTATTATGCAGAAGAAGTGTCACTGCACAGAGATACGTGTGATTGTCAGCTCTTCATGACTGCTTTTTCCATCAAAGGAAAATCAAGCCCTGTCAGGACTCCAGGGTGTCTGGAAATTGCAAAGAGCCTTGCTATGAAGGGAGATAAAAAACCCTGCAATGCAATATTCAGAAGTGGCCATTACCTTGTCACCATGAATGTATCCCATCGCCTCGATAATGCAAAGTGACATAATTTGCACCCCAATCAGAAAGTACATTGCAGGCTCCACAAAGAGAGATGGGCAGGAGTCACTGAAATACGATCAGCAGGCTGACAGACTGATTTTCTGGAAGAGAGGCCTTCCTCGCTACTTCCTTTGCAGGCTGAGAGAAGAGCTCAGCCACTGAAGTAGCATTGGAAGTCTGGGGGAGGGACAAGTATTCTCCTTCTCATCCGTGCATTGATGTGCTGAGGTAACAAGCAGGGTATTCATTTAGGGTGGGTGACGTGTCTTGGCAGGGCCTAGTCCTCATGCTGTCTCTCTGCAAAGGGGTGGATTCCACCATTAGTTTTTAGTTACTGAGATAGACCTGAGTCACAAAGTCTGGATCCAGCTCAGAGCTTCCCCAGAATTCAGGGGGAGTTGTGAACAGTGGGTTTTGGTTCGGTTCCAACATGGTTTTATTTACCATCAATGACTAACTCTTCCTCTGACAAACATGACACATTATTGCCCATTTGGCTTACTGTTCTGTTACTTATTCCTATTCGCTTGTTCCCTATATGATTTTATAACATTTGGGGGATGCAGAACCTTTTAGAACAGGAAGGGCCCAGAAGCGGTGGCCAGAAGAAGCCAGGAGGACAAAGCACTAGAAAAATATGCCATCGTGAGCAATGCTACACTTGTTCCTGAGATAGGGATGACAAGACATTTTCACCTCTAACTTCTTGGATTCTATTGTAGGATTTAATCTCTCTTGCTCCCAGCGTGTTTTGCTCAGGGTCATCCCTTATACAAACACAGACAAAGCCTCTGCTTCACATTACCCAGAGAAAGTCTCGATTTAATAATGAGGAATTTACTGATGGTCATCACATTTCTGATGGACGTTCTGGCCCATTCATGTATCCTCATAAGGCTTTCAAACAAACACTTTGTTTAAGTAACAGACTTGATTCTGTACTATTAACATATTATGAATGAATTGCAGCTATAGAAATGAAAGTGGATCTAAATGATGTTACCATGCTTCTAGATTCTACATAGGCTTGTCCTGGCAGTGACTGGTCTTCTATGTGTTTCTATAGCATCGAGCACAATGAGGCCTGATCCTGGTAGGCATCATTGGTCCCTACTTCTATACAAATAATACACACTACAAACCTGCAGCAAGCTTAATTTTAATTTGACCTGGTGTCAAATGGGAATAGTAATGCTTAACCATCTCTGTAAAGTGTTTTGAGGTCTACATGTGATGAGGGTTACAAGTGTTAGCTATTATTGTGCTCTGGCTATTTTGGTTAGACAATCGGAGACCCAGTCCATCAAGACTATCTTAACACATTCAAACTACTCCTGAACCAAAGCAGCAAAGTGGCACTACGCTTTCAGCAGGAAATGAATTGGGATCTCCTAACAGCCACCAGCTAATCTTTCAGAGTTGTATCGATTAGAGCCCTGCTTTGAAATGTGATTATGTCGCTAGTCATGGGAAAAGGCACGTCATTCCACCCCAGAGGCATGGTGTGCCACGCATGCAGCGCCCAGCCCAGCAGACATGCTAAATGTGTCCATGTCTAAAACTGCAGCAATAAGAAGCATTTCTACCCTCATATGTACTCATATCTAGATCTTTCCTTGTCAGCTCTCAGAGCGGCTCTGATTTACATCAGGCCATAGACTGCACCCGTGGCAGCATCAGGACTAGAACTTGGTTTTCCAGACTCCTCATCCTGCACTCTGATGCCTAGCACATGCTGCATCTCCACTCTCAATAATCTCCAAAGGCCGACTGGAAAACAAAATATGGTCTCTGCTACAGCGGTTGGGTGCAATTAGATACAGAGATGTAGCAGTGCGTTAAGAAACAGGCCAGCAAAGACCAAAAATAAACATGGAGACAGTTCCTCAGAGGAAACACTAAACCGAGGAAATTAAAACTTCATCACAGAGTACATGATATACAGTGTGACTTTGAAGCAGGATTTGAATTGGGGGTACACAAGCATGGATCCAACACACCAGCATTGCTCCCAAACTGCCTTCTTATTCTCCAGAGTCTCAGCTTTCATTTTAAAAGAGGTGAGTCTCTAGATGCCATGGAAGAAACCTTGGAAAACATAAACCAATTGCAACCAATCCAGGGGCAACGCTCTGAGTTTGCAGGGAACCTGATGCAACAGCTCTGAGGTTCGCATTTCTCTATTCATTTCCACGGGTGCTAATTCTGATGACGATATTTTAAAGGTCAACATTGCTAACTATTTCATTGCTCAAGCATGTAAGACGGGAGACAGTGTATTGTCCTATGAAGACCTACACAGTCGATTGTGGGTGACTGCAAATTTTGGTGTGGGTGGACCTGGACGATATCGTATTTTTTCCCCAGTCAAGAAAGAGCCAAGCAGAAGGAGCCAAGCAAGGGATCGGAGCCCCACCAAGAAGAAACAGAACCCAGAGAGCATCCAAGATCATATATGAGCAGCTCCACAATCTGCTGAGGGCAGCAGCTCATTACTGGCATCTTGAGCCGGCAGAGCTTATTTTGTGGGTGGAGTCGGGAGATTAAGGGATGCATCGAACATTGTGTGCTGAGTTGTTGAACCCCTGCTTCAGAGACACTGACTTTGGCGGTCTCCAATGCACTCCATTAACCATCATTATGTTGTTCATCACATCACATCTCGTCACACAATGTTCGATGCATCCCTTAATCTCTCAACCAATCAGGTTGAAGCCCTGCTTCAGAGACACTGGCTTCAGCGGTCTCCAATGCACTCCATTAACCATCATTATGTTGTTCATCACATCGCATCTCGTCACACAACTCAGCACACAACGTTCGATGCATCACTTAATCTGGCCACTGACTATCCACATATTTTATTTCATTTTTTCCAAGTAACTTCCCCACCCACTGGGAAAATCAAATAATCAACTGGAATTAACGTTAACCATACTGAACATTAATTATGGATTACATTTCTTGCACTTAAGTTCTGCATTCAGCAGGGTAACAATGCATCAACAGCAAGCTTAATGCAAGCAGGGGTGGTGATTTGCAAAGATCAGTTAAAATTAACAGGTAGCTTGGTAATTTAAATAAAATAAACGCTCTTTGCCAACTGCAGAGGGGCAATTACAAAGTCCTTCTGGATGGTCCCTTGCTGAGAAATCACCATTTGAAGAAAACATTTGTCAGATGAATGACATGTGTTCAAATTCACGTCTGCTCTTAAAACAATAAGGGAAACTATTATGGCTTATAGCACACACAAAAGCGAGACGCTCGAGCAGTCTTCTTGTTGCTAAGACTTGGGACAGAATTTTTAAAAGAGGTCGGCTCACTAGGTGCTGGTCTCTTTTGAAAATCTGGCCCCAACTGGGGGTCCTGAGCATTTTGGGGGGAGATTTTCAAAGGTGCAAAGGGCACCCAAAGTCAGTGGGAATTGAGGGCTACACTCGGCCTTTGAAAAGCTCCCTCTTGAAAATCTGGCTCCGAGGTCTTTGCGCAAATTTGGCCCTTAGTTCTAAATCCTGCCTGCTCTCCACATCATCATATCCTCACTGTGGTATTTTCTTTCTCCACGGGGCAGTGGGTGGGGGGGAAGAGATACTGGTATAACAGGCCTGATTTTGCTCTCACTTCACTCCTGAGACTTCCTGCTGAGTGACACACATGTAACCAAGATCAAAACGATGCCCAACGTGTCTGGTCCTGGGCCGTAGCGCTACATCTGAAAGTTCTACCAAAGCAGAACAAAACCACACCACACAGGGAGAAATTCACCAGCGCATAGCACAAGGGCTAGCACAAAGGCTATGCCCCAAGACCCAGTGGCGCTTATCTCGAGGGCTTACATGGGGCTTGTGCTGGCTCTTTGCATGGGCTGAATTTTACCCTTCATTATAGTTCTCTCATCCCCAGTTAGAAAAGGTTCTCTCTCTCTGAACATCTAGCTCCATTAAATTCTCTTTGTTTCCAGCTCCTCTTTGCCTGTCTTGATATTTCTGTTCATGTGAATCTGTGCAGGTAAATACTTCAGAACTCTTAAGGGTGCCTGGAGCAAAACTGCTCCTGAAATAAAAGAGGAAAAGCTTTTAGATGTGTATCTGTGCAGAGATGTTCTTCAAGGCTCTTGAAAAGCAGGGAAATAGGTACTGTGTTATGTGTTGCTTCTGGCCCACAAGATTTGTATGTTAATTGGTGTTTTATCACAAAACACTCAATTTAAAATGACAGCCATGCATATGCATTGCAGGCAAAGAAAGCTATAGCGCCCTTCAGATCGGTGGCTCAGAGATGTATTTTCAGTGAGCTTTGAAGGAAAGAATGTAGGCGCTGAATGAAATCTCTGTATTGGAACAAAAATATTCTTCAGATATTTTATGTATACTCAACAGTTCAGTCTATGCGATATGCAGCTTGCTGCTTCTGTTTCATTTTCAATATATGCCTCAAGTGTACAAAAATCATGAGTCAGGTCCCAAAAAAATTTGGGATTGGCTTAAAATCATTAAACTTAATAATCTGGAAGTTCTTTTTCTTTAATTTCTGGCTTTTAGCCTTTAGGGTGCACTTGCATTGTGTTTTCAAGCTTTTCCCTGCAACCATAAGGACCAGAAACCTACTTTTAAAAAAAGAAAGAAAGAAAGAAAGCTGAGATTCTCATGTATTCACATGACTCCAGGAGCTGGGACTTTAAGAAACAAACCAGATATCATGATGAGACTTAAAAGAAAGTCCTGAGCACTGGCAAAACTGTGTACATGTAGTAGAGCCGGTTAAACTGCTTGTGGGTGGAATTTTCAAAAGTGCTGAGGCAATTCTCAATGGGATTTGTGCGCCTAAGTCACTTAACGGCTTTTGAACATCCTACACATTATGAATAGCAGGCCAAGCACTCTGTTAAAATAACTCCCTTGACTTCAAGACAGTTCCACCAGCGGAGACTTTGACCCAATATTTATTGCAGCTGGCTGCATCTCTGTTCTTGGACAGACTGTAAAACTGATTAAGAACTTCGGCTGGGATTTTCAGATGAAATCCCCATGGGGATCCTAGCAACCTGAGGCTCTTTCGTAAATTCCAGCCTTAGTCTAGAGAGTTACACAAAGTTACTTCAGCAGACAATCTAGCCTTCAAAGTTCAGTTGTTGCAGGTCACTTTTGCGCATTCCAGAATCTGGCGTGATTTGGATTGAGGGTCTATTTATCTGAACACCCGCAGTAATAAGACTGTGGGATTCTCAGAGGGAAAGTGCTAGAGAAGTGCAGAGTGCTTCACAAATAAATATTTAGTCAGTCCCTCTGTGAGGTAAGGGAGCGTTTTTAACATCAGATGAAGACACTCAGGAACAAAGAGATAAAGGACTGATTCTCCATTACTTTGCCCCATGGGTCATCACTCTCACACCTGTGCTTTGTGGGAGCAGAACAACTAGCACCTGAATGAGTGGAGAATTTTGATTTAATAGTGTCTTACTAGGGCTTATACAGGATGTCTGTGGCAGACAGGAATAGAACCTGGATTTCCCATCTCTGATTCCAGGGATTTACCTGCAAGAAAAGATTTCCTCCCGGAGAAACAGTTCCGCTTTTGACTCAAGCTCCCACACTTCTTGGGCCCTCATCTCCTCTCCCAACTAGCTTGGGCTTCAGTGTAGTTACGTCTGATTTATGCTACCGTGAGCAACATCTGTATCTGCTTTTCCTTCATTATTCGGGATCCCAACTTGTAAAATTTGTCTAGCCCCCAAAAGCAAGTATGAAAAATAGCACATCCCCACTGCCATGAAGGATTTTTACTTCCGTCAGCAGCAATTACTCTGAGTCACGCAGGCCTCCCATCTCAAGGCCATTTGTCTTGGCTGCTACGTCCAGCAATGCAACTGGAACCCAAGCAGACAAACTGTCATTTGAGCAGATGGGCCTCTAACCCAAATCGGCCACAACGACAACGTATGAGCGTCTAACGTGTTTGCTGAGCGCAAGACTCCTGGGCCCGGGTGTTAGAACAGCCATCTGTGAGGAGTGAGGGGTTTTCATAGCTGTGCTGTTCGCTGCTACTTGGGGCTAACTGATCATTGCTTGCCTTGGTGTACAAAAAACAAGGACCTGGTTCTCATTCCAGCACCGCAAAGGAGCCTTTAAAGTGGGCGTAAGTTACATTTACACTCACCTGAGGCCCCTGTACACTACCAGAGCAGTGTAAAGAGGTTTGAGTGTAGCTGAGGATCAGGACCCGAGCGCGGTCTCTACTGGCACCATTTTATGCGTGGCTATTGTATTGCGTTCAGCTTTTTTCTTACAACCTGTAACCCACAAAACATTTCGGGCAAAATCCTGTGCAATGAGGAGAAGCAGGGATGCTGATTTCCAATGTAACTCCATTTCCAGTGTAACCTTTGCATCCGCTACAGAAGGATCCTTGCCAACCAGGGGCAGGTTGCTTATGGTAAGGCGAAAGGAGGGGCAGCTAGTGGGCACTTTTCTTCTCCTTGAAGGAGCAGCAGCGTGAACCCTCAGAGCTTCCATCAGGCTTGGGGAGATCAGCTCATAACACCCCGTTACGGGAGGGCCAGAGATTAGAAAGATTTCACCGAATGCCCTTTCCCCCCGGGCGCAGGTGCAACTGCTCCTTTTTGAGTGCTTATGAAAGAACATTTTCTGTCTGTCAGTTTGCTTACCTGCTTGGTGATGCCAGATCAGCTCGGCTGACAATATGATGCTGGTACGGGGAGTACAGCCACTGGAAAGCCGTCAGTGTTCTCTCCTCAATCCGAAAGCGGCCTTCCTTGACGTACCTATAAATAACACACAATGAGAATTACACTGAACTGAAATATTTATTAGGGAAGAGCTGTCAAGCCAAAGAGAGAGGGAGACACACGCTCAAAAGAATGGCTGGCTCAGGGAAACGGCGGAGAGTTGCAAGGTCAAATAGAAATGTAATCACTGGAATTACAGTGGAATCCTCCTTGCGTGGCCCTTGTCTGTTTATAAATGGGGACCAGCAAGGGCATCTTGCCACACTTACAGTGCTGTTTGTGCCGGGCCACCACATTAGGCAGCCTAAGAAGGCACCTCCAGGAGAGTGCTGAGTGTTTTCTCCACCAAGTGCCATCAGTGGAACAAGCTCCTGGCTCAGCAGTGGAAGAGACAAGCCCAATATTTTGCATAGCCACAGGGCCTTGGATCTCAGAACAACTGCAATTCAACCTGCTGGCGCCCCTGTGAGACAGACAGGCATTACTGACCCTCTTTTACAGGTGGAGGGAGAGAAAGGCACCAGGAAGTTACAGAAATTGCCCAAAGCCCCATAGATAAGGGGTGGAACAGTGGCTCAACCCCCGAATTCATGACTAAAGATATGTCCGGGTGTGTGATTATAGCCCGCACTGACACACCCCGAGCTAGCTTTAATCTCACTAGCTTGCGTCACAGAATGGCCAAGACGGAGTTTCATCACGGGCTAGTCCCCGGGGTTACAGGCGGGTTTCTGCAGACTGCGCTAAAGCTTGCACTGCTGTGGTTTCACCGCTCCAAGACCCAACCTAGCAAGATTAACGCTAGCTCATGCTGCATCAGCTCGAGTTGTAATCACAGCCAGCCGCTGCAGTATAGCTGCCCTATAAGAGTGTGAAATTCTGAGCCACGGCCAGGAGAAGCCAGGCCTGAAAGCGAACCTTGTCCCTATATATGGGCTACTACAGAGCTAGGGTGAGAACCTGATCCCACTGAAATCAGTGGGAGTTTTGGCATTGAATTCAAAGGGGCCAGGATTTATCCATGGAGCTGGGATTTCTGGCTTCTGTTCATGGCTTTGTACCTGATTCTCAGTTAGAGGAAGGCCCCTTTAGACAGGGCAGGCCTTAAAGTAAGTGCAAATGTAATTTATACGCCCCGGTGCAAGGAGGCTTTACCGTAAACAGAAATCAGGCCCTCTGTGACTAACTCACTCTGAGACCTCAGGCAAGTCAGTCAACCATGGAGTGCCTCACTCTCCCCATGTATGTAATGGGGGTAATCATAATTCTCTGCCAAGGATACTGAAGTGATGGATCCTGGGTGGGCCAACGCTGCAGAAGAGCAAAGTGTTTGATAGTAAATAAAGATACTTCTATCTGGCACAGTACGCCACCTGGAAAATTGAAACAAGACAGAGCAAGTTGTTTGCATTTCCATAGCATCCTACAGTCACCTGAAATCACGGGTCTTTCAGGGAACTGCTAGGATGAGCTCCTATGGATGAAGAAGAACTATCAGCGCCCTCTAGTGGCACTCAGTGCTCCCTGGCTGCAATAAAAATCCATGACTTAAATACAAATCAAATTTTCAGAAGCATCCCTCAATCTTGGATGCCTCCATTTCTAGTTTAAACATCTTGGGCCTGATTTTTAGAGGTGCTGGACACCCGCAGCTCCCACTGACTCCATCTGAGATTCAAATGATCACATGGAGGCTTTTTTTAGTGCAGGGTTATTATTATTTATTATTTGTCTAATACCTCCCAGACGCTCCTAACCCGTGCTAGGCATTGTACATGTGGCAATTGACAGTTCCTGACCCAAAGAGCTTACAGATGACAATCTAAGCAGACAGACAAAGGGAGGGAGGGGGCACAGAGCGGGGAAGTGACAAGTCCAAGATCAGACAGCATGTCAAAGCCAAGAATCGCGCTCCCCTGAGCCCTAGTCCAGGGTCCTATCCACTAGACATAGAATATCAGGGTTGGAAGGGACCTCAGGAGGTCATCTAGGCCAACCCCCTGCTCAAAGCAGGACCAATCCCCAACTAAATCAGCCCAGCCAGGGCTTTGTCAAGCGTGACCTTAAAAACCTGACAGTGACATTTGATCGTAGCTGAATCCCTGCTGCCCAGAAAGTTCCTCTTCTCAAACTGCCCTTTCAGAACAACCTGATGTAGGGTCTGTTTGTTTGAAGCAGAGAACTTTAAGGCCATTCTGAGGCTAGGGAATGTAGGATTTGCCATAGCCGATCAGACAGTTGGTCCATCAGAACTAGTATCTTGCCTCCAGCAGGTCCACGATGCTTCAGAGGATGCAGAAAAACATAATGCACCCAGTCATTTCTTCAGTGCGACGCATGGGCAGGGGCGGGGAGTTATGATTATAAAGTTGTATTTTCAAACTTAGCTGTTCACACGGTGCAGCTCCTTAAGTGGTTTACAGTCCCGTCCTCCCTTCAACCCTCCCCAAAGTGTTTGGTTTCAATGCTGAACACCAAGGGCCTGATTCTGGTGTACTTCCATTTCAGGGCAGTTGCTACAGACGAAATCATCTGCTCTCTCTAAAGCCTTGCTGTAGCAGACAGGGTGATTTCTGAATATCAATGATTTATAACAGTCGTCCTGAACCCCATGAAAATTATTGGAGCAGCTCAGGATTCGGGCTAGTTAGTTTCTTTGCTGTCCAGACTGTTTGTACAGGTCCTAGCTAATTTAGTGGCACTATGGGCCAGATTCTTAGCTGATGTAAATCAGCATTTACAGTGGCTACAGCCAGTGCTGGCTCCAGCTTTTTTGCCACCTAGAGCGGCAGGGAAAAAAAAGAAGAACCACCCGATCAAGCTGCCGTTGAAGTGCCGCCGATGGGCAAGACAGCGAGTGAAGTGCCCGCTGCCGAATTCCCGCCAATCTGGAGCAGGCCGATTGAGCTACCGCCGAAGTGCCACCTCCGCCGCCGATCAGAACGTGCTGCCCCAACAATGGACGCACTGCCGCCCCTGGCACCTCCTTCCTTCGCTGGTGCCTGGAACCGGCCCTGGCTATGGCTACAGCCCTATGGCTTGGAGTGACATATGCTGCTTAAAGGAATTTCTTTGCACCAGCACCCTGTATAAACGGCTCTTTAAAAAGGAGTGTGTCCTGGTGTTTGACTACACGTAAGCTCTATTCTTGCCATTGATTTACTCTTTTATCCCCCTGTAAATATGCACAGATTTTATGGTCAGAATATGTACCAAAAGACACATAAGATAAATATACACCTCTACCCCGATATAACACTGTCCTTGGGAGCCAAAAAATCTTACCGCGTTATAGGTGAAACCACGTTATATCGAACTTGCTTTGATCCGCCAGAGTGCGCAGCCCCGCCCCCCCCTTCCTCCGGAGCACTGCTTTACCGCGTTATATCCGAATTTGTGTTATATCGGGTCGCGTTATATCGGGTATATAGAGGTGTATATCTACAGTACACACTGACTCTGCAGCCAGTGATGGAGAATGGCTATCTTTACATTCCACCAGTGTCCTTCATCTATGTATCTCAAAGCATTTTACAAACATTAGTTAGTTAAGCCTCGGTGTTTTCCAGCAGCTGAGCATTACCAGCTCCTCAGCTGGCGTAAATCAGCAGAACTCTTTCAGCTTCAGTGGAGCGCCACCGATTTACAGCAGCTGACGATCTGGCTCATTATAGCTATATCAGTCCTCTGGGGCACAGAAAGGTTAGGTGACTTGTCCAAAGTAATTCCACAGGTCATGGACAGAGCCAGGAATAGAACCCAGGAGTCCCAAACTCATCCTAATATCAAATCACAGGAGTCACACACCAATGTAACACCATTGGCTTCAGAGGAGTTAATCCTGGTTTATACCCCTGTAAGAAAGATCAGAAGCAACCTCTACCCACTTTCTAAAGCGCTAGAGCATCTGCTTTCTAATAAGACGTTAACTCATGTGCCCAAGGAATTAGTATCCACCAAAAATTTGGTGCCTCATTCTGATCTCACTTACATGGATGTAAATCACGACCATTTCCACCGAAGTCATTAAACCAGGTGTATGGGATAAAAAAAAAATCAGGCCCTTTGGTTCTATCCAATTGCATCTTGGAAAAGAAACCACATGTTTGGCAGCAGGGTCTACATTTATTTGAGAAACAGTTCTGTGATCTTGTTTCGTTTTCCAGTATAACGAAAACACGTTTTAGAATCTTTCCACAAGTCTATGCAGGGCTGGATTTGCAACTGCTCAGCAAGGGCTTTTGCCACCAATTTCCTAACAAATGTTAATCTAAGTCTAGATCAGGACAGAATATAAATGCCAAATTGGTCTCACCTGCCAATCAGTGGCCCATCCCTTCCAAAGACACAGATGAGGGGCCCACTCCTACATCCCTTGCACACCCAAAACTCCCAAGGAAGGGCCAGATTTTGCTGTCCATTACATCAGTGTAACTCTGAAATAACACCATTAATTTCTCTATGGCCTAGGCCAAATCCTTCCCTGGTTTAAAATCAGCAGAGTTCTACTGATTCCAGTTTGCACCAGTGGAGAATCTCGTCCATCGCTTTCTTCCAAATTTACATCTACGCAACGGAGAGTATAATCTGGTTTCTGAATGGGAGATGTGTGCGTGCAAGGAAGGCAGGACTGGGCCCTAGATTAGGAAAATAGACATTTGGGTTTGTTTATGGAAACCTAAAGTTGATTCCAAGCCTGAATATATATTATCCATACTCTGAGTTCACCTTTTCCACCTCAAACAGGTAACATTATTGAACTGTTCTCTCTTCACTTATAATAAACTTTGCACTTCTGATCCATTTAACACAAGGATCTCAGCATCCTTTACAGCTCACACAGCTCCTATAATAATTATTTTTAGCAGTTTTACATATAAAATCTGAGGCACAAAGAGTAAGATTTCCAAAGCAGTCAAGGGGATTTAGACACATCTCATCCATTAAAATTAAAACGGATGGAAGATATGTGCCAAAATCCTCTCCATTGCTTTGAAAATCATAACCAAGTGATTGCCCAAGGTCACAGAGTAAGTCAGTGGAAAGCTGTGAATAGACCCCAGAAGTCCTGACTCCCAGTCTCAGAAGCACTGTGCTGCCTTACACATTTGATACCACTTCAGTAAAAGGGACACAAGAAACAAATCCCCCACTTGCAAAGCAACTCCTCCCCGGCCCTGCTGTACTGGTTTGTAGCAGGTAGTTTCCATTTCCCTTATGTTTTGCTCTGACCAGCCCATGCATCAACTCTGTCCTCAGTTGTCTTATTGTCTCCAAGGCCAGGCTAATGTCCCTGAAACGTTATTCAGGATGTGAGTCCAGATGTTGAAGCTTCTTTAATAATGTTCGAGTGATGAATCATGGGTTATTATTGCAATTAAAGTTGTGCATGTTCTTTAATGCCTGGGCAAAATATCTGTAATTACAATTGTTCCCTTCTTTTAGGAAAAAAATCTGCTGTCTAGCTTGCTCCAGATAATCAGCGGCACTTAATATGCCCTCATTTGAATATGAAATTTCATCACCGAGTGTAATTATTAAAGCATCTGTAGAGCCGAGGGGGGCTGGAGGTGTCCATATTCATTTGGAAGAGTGGAAATCGTAGCTAACGCTAATGTCTCACATCTCTCTCCCAACAGGCAGCGTGTACATAGCACTCAGCTGACATGGGCTAAGTTCACTCTTCAGGGACAAACTCAGGCCCCAGCTCTGCAAACACACAGGCGTGAGTAACTTGATGCCTGGGAGTATGCAGTTAGAGGCTGGAATGCTAATGCTGATCAACAACATAATCATTAACCAGAGCTCTGGGGAGACACAGTAAAATGCTGACGTGGAGCTCGATCGTGCAGTCAGGCACCTGCCTGTAGTGGGAGGTGGTGCAGATCCTCCCCATCAGTGTGCCATCTATCCAGGATACCTATCAGACTTGTACTGTATCATCTTGTAGACGGGCCGACTCACCCCTGCGGCGCCTCCTACTGGTCGTCCTCGGGAATTAGCTCCGTTCCAGCTCTGGAGCGCCCTCTGCAGGCCGGTGATCCACCTGTCCTCTGGCCCCCATGTCCCTCCCTGGACCCGGTGCCCTTTTACATGGGGGGCTGCCCCCGGCAGTAACCCCTTTTTCTCAGGGTCTCCCCTCCTCAGGGAACCCCCACCCACTATCCCCACCTTGCCTCAGTATTGGCTACTGCCAGTCATTGTCTAGCCCCACGTCCTGGGGCAGACTGCAGTATCAGCCGACTCATCACTGGCAAGGAGGGTTTGGACCTGCTGCTTTGGCCTACCCCTGGGCCGCCCTCTGCAACCCCTAGTACCTGTTGGCTCTTCGCTAGGCGGCAGCCTGGGGCTTTCCAGGCTGGAGTTCCCCAGCTCCTCAGCCTGTCCCCAGCCCTGCTCCCCTCAGGTACTTTGTCTGTAGCTCCCTGCAGCCAGGCCCTTCTCCCTCTACAGCCAGAGGGAAACTGTTTTGGCTTCTGGCTTACAGCCTCTTTTATAGGGCCCAGCTGCAGCCACTTCCCAATCAGCCCAGCCTAAAAGCTGCTTTCTCCAGCCTTGGCCCCTTCCCAGGGCTGTTTTTAACCCCTTCAGGGCCGGAGCAGGGGTCCACCCTGCTACACATCTGAGCATCTCACAACATCCCTGCGAAGCAGGGGATTACTATTACACCTGTTTCAGTATTGGGGAACAGAGAGGCTAAGGGACTTGCCCAAGGCTACTGAGGAGCCCTGAAGTGAAGCAATAATTTGAACCCAGGCCTCCTCAGTCCTTGCACAGTGCCCTAACTCCTGGACCATCCTTCCTCCCACCTCACAGCAGAGTCCCAGGAAGCAAAAGGGGAATGTGTGTGATGCATCATCTCCAGAGTTGGCCAGCTGGCTGGTGCAGTGGGATCCTCCTCGCCTGTGCTCATGCCTCTGGGAGTGCTGTGTTTTGTGACTGTGCCTGACCCTTGAGCAGGGCTAGGGGGCTCAGGAGAGGAGAATGAAATGGGAGTGGACTTGTGGCTAAGGACTACTCCCGAATCATAGAATCTCAGGGTTGGAAGGGACCTCAGGAGGTCATCTAGTCCAACCCCCTGCTCAAAGCAGGACCAAACCCAACTAAATCATCCCAGCCAGGGCTTTGTCGAGCCTGACCTTAAAAACCTCTAAGGAAGGAGATTCCACCACTTCCCTAGGTAACCCATTCCAGTTCTTCACCACCCTACTAGTGAAAAAGTTTTTCCTAATATCCAACCTAAACCTCCCCCTCTGCAACTTGAGACCATTACTCCTTGTTCTGTCATCTTCTACCACTGAGAACAGTCTAGATCCATCCTCTTTGGAACCCCCTTTCAGGTAGTTGAAAGCAACTATTTGCAGGCTCATGCTTATTGTTTCGTTCCCAGAAGAGGGATTTCCTGTCGCACTCACAGCTTTTTCTGAGCCCCAGCAAAGCCCGTGAATAGTTAATCAGAGTCATTAACAGTGCCAGGTGGTAAAATCAAGACAACAGATGATGCAAGACTCTTTGGGCCAAGCATACAGGTTGTGATACTTCATCTTTAGCCGCTGCACAGTGCCACTGCTGCAATCCTCTTTCACTTGTGTTTGCACGCAAAAAACACATGAATTCAGAGAGGAGCAGAAAAGAACAGGAAGGGGTTAGATGGACTGATTCACGAGCAAAGGTAAAAGCACTAAACGGTCCTAATTCTCTTCTCTCATCACTAATGTAGCTCTGCTGGCTACAAATAATGTGTGTGATTTAGAATCTTGAACAATAATTTCTGTCAATGAAATTTTAACTTGACCGAACATTCTAATAGGTTTCCGTTGCAGGAGATGTGATACGTTCAGTGGAACTTCTCCACTTTGGACTGCCCCCAGTTCAGAACGTCCAGCCAAACACAGACACCCATGTTTGCAATAAAACTCCCGTTGAGTTCAGTGGGCTCATGATTTGGCCTTACACCCTCTAAACTGCAACACAAGAAGATGAGCAAGAAACCAGCACCAAAAAGATGCTATAAAACTAGGAACACAGACTGGATCAGAACCGAGATCCATCTAGTCACGTATTCTGTCTCAAACCATGGCCAGCGCTAGATGCTTCAGAGGCATAAAAACCCTGCAACAGGCAGATGTGGGATAATCTGCCTCCCATATTAGGTCTGATAGTTAGAGATTGACTAAAACCTGGAGCATAACAACAAGCAATTTAGGAGGGATATTAAATCATCAATTATGTTCTGGATATTCTTGTTATCCATACAAATGTTCAATCCCTTTTTTGAATCTTTGCACGGTGGCTTCCTGTGGTAATTAGTGCCACAGTCCAATTACACCTTGTGGGGAAAAGTATTTCCCTGAGTTGTTTTTGAACTTGCCATCTTTTAATTTAGTTGAAAGTCTCCTTGTTCTTGTTCAACATCAGGCAAAAATACATTCACAGGCATAGCACCAGTCAGCTCGCTGCAGAGATAGCTATTTACACATCAGCACCTCTCTGGTGAGTCAGCATGTTCGTCATTTGCATCGCTGGATTCCATCTGCATTCAAACCATGCACCGTCCGGAGAACGTCACCGTGCTGCTGGCTGTCAAAATCATGCAGTTCACCCAAGCAGGCTTGACGTGGCTCTGCCATGTTTGAGACACTGCCCGAGGCATCCCTTTGAGGAAGCTTTGTGGTGCATCAGAATGTGGCCAGCTTTGGCACCTCTTGCAGAATGTTCTCTGCATTCCTGAAGGACATCACAGCATGGATTACCTGGGCTTGTTTTCATGGTGCATTGGCAAAAGGAGACATGATTTGTAGCTAGTAAAGCAACAGGCGAGGTACAGACTGTAAGGTCTTTTGGGCTGGGACTGCCTTTTTATTGTCTGCCTGTACAGTGCCTACCACAATAGGGTCCTGTCCATGACTAGGGCTCAGGTACTACCACAATTCAAATATTAACAAACAATAATAAATCCTTGGGTTTTGTCACACAGAATATTCACCTTTGTGTGCTCACTCACTAGTGAATACGGAGGCATCCGAGTTCCAAAAGAAGCTAGTTTGTCTGCTAATGCATTCCACCTCCTACACATTTTGCAACAATGTCCCAAAAGGCTTTAGTACTAGTACTGTACTATCTACTGTTTTGGGATGGGGGCCATGGCTGCAAAACACCGTGAGGGTTTAGCAACTCTGAAAATGAGGCCACCAAGTATTAAAATATAGGCACTTAGACACTGTAAGGAATAAAGATCTCTCTGGCAGGCTGCAGAGCATTGGCTAAATAGCCATTTCAAAGTATGCAAGTGCTAGGTAGGCAAAATGTAGACTGCAGAGGGAAAGTTTTGCCTGCAGAGTGTAAATTCTCTTCCCAGAACAATCCTCCTCCTGAGGTTTGCCCTCGTGATGGGCCAGGGCCACAAAGTTGGAACCCAGAGCGACTCATCCCCCAATGTTCAGATGCAGAGTTTGGGTTCTGCCCCCAATAGCATCCTGAGCCACATCGTTCGGATCTGGCTCTGACCTTTCCCAAGTGTTGCCAGTGTTCAAACCCAGGAGTTTGCTCTGGACCCGTCTCTGGCTGTTACATAAGCTTTGCAGGGTTGTAACCCAGAAAGTCATTCCATTTGCATTTCAGCATCGCTGCAGCATCCCACTCAAGGGCGGAGGGCTTTGGCATCATAAGCGACTAAAATAAAAACGAGCACAGAGAAAGCCTGTTCCAAGCTGTAATCCTCCACTAGTCCCTCTGCAAGAGGGGCCAGACCAGGACAGCCTGCCCCCCTGCTTCCCCCGTCTGTAGCAGTAGCAATGGGGATACATACCCCAAGACACCTTTGCAGTAGCCATGCCTGGGATAGCCCCATATACTGAGACTCCCCCTACTGCAGCAGCCAGGACACACACAACCCCAAGAGACACATAGCCCCAACCCCATCCAGTAGGTGGGGATTTCCTAAGACCTCCCAGTCCCCCTCTCTCCCTTCCAACAGCAGAGGGGTCACCCTTTGCAAAGATGGATCTACCCTAGGAAGATCCGCTTCACCTGCAGCAGGGATTCTGCCCTCCCTGGTGCCGGAGATGAGACAATCCCATACATCCCCCTCACCCGCATCAGGGCTCCTCCTCAAAGACCCTCCCCTGTAGCAGCGTCTGAGACAGACCCCCTACAAGAGATGAGGGGGGGTCTCCTCAGGACCTCCCTGCAGCAGACGGCGGACACACCTCCCCACTGGCCAGGACCCCGGCAGGAGCTGGAAGACCCCACACTGCAAAGAGCTCCAATGCAGTCGCTGGGATGCTGCACCTCTGGGACTCCCCCCTCCCTATAGCCAGGGCACCACCAACCCCAACACCGCAGCTGGCACCCCACACTCCCAGGGCAGCAGCTGGGGCATCTCTCCCCATGCAAAAGCTGGGGCCTCCCCCCTCCCCCCTCAAGGGCAGCAGCTGGGATTTAACAAAGTCACCAGCATCTAGGAGCTCCTCCTAAACTGTGGCTCTCCCTAGCGACCGCCTCCCCAGTAGAGCAGCAGCGGGGATGCCCCCCTCCGCCCCACCACCACCGCAGCAGCTGGGATTTCCCCTCCCAGGGCAGCCATGGGGGTGGGGGAGACCCCTAAGTCCCCTTCACCAGCCTCAAGGACCCTCCTACCCCCAGGGCAGCAGCTGGGACCCCTCACCAGCATCTCCTGCAAAAACTTGGACTCCCCCGTCGGGAGCACCCGCCCTCCCCACGCTCCCACTGCCCGCCCCCCACTCACCAGCGCACCAGCTCCCATCGCTTCTCCCCCGGCGCTTTGCGGCATGCCATGCCCCCCCTTGTCCTGGGGGTGCGGCTAGGGGCCGCCCCGCCAGCGGAGGTTGCGTGGAGCAGCAGCAGCAGCCGCCGCGCTAGCCTCTGAATTGGTGCATTGGAGGATTTCCACCCAAACGCCAGCTGGAGCCGAGCAGGAATTTCGGGGGGAGGCCAGAGTCCGCGCGCTGAGCAGCCCCGGGCCCGGAACGCTCCCAGGACGCGCGCCCCCAAAGCCGCTGGAGTTTCTCGCTCCAGCTCCTGCCCTGAGGATGGTTCGGCCCCTGCTGCAGGCAGCTCCTTCCCTGGGGACTTCAGCCTCCCCGGCCCTGGCAGCTGGGCCAGCCCCACGTGTTTGAATCAGCAGCGGAACTTGCCCCAAAGTTTGGAGCTATTTGGATGCCGGGGTGGGGGGCTTAGTCCAGGCTAACCTCGAGCTCAGACTGTTCCTGTACTAGGTGTCTGAGAGTTTAGTGCTGGACAAGGGTAGGGGGCTGAAATCATTCTGTTGCTTTGTTTACTGCAATAGTACCTAGGGGGCGACAAAGAACAGAGCCCCTTTGCGCTAGGCCCTGTACAAACACAAAGCAGTAGACAGCTCCAGCCCTGAGCTTACAAGACAGACACACAGGGGCTAGAGGAATGGCCCCAACCTTTTTGTAGCCAGTAGCACAGGGGTCGGCAACCTTTCAGAAGTGGGGTGCTGAGTCTTCATTTATTCACTCTGATTTAAGGTTTCACGTGCCAGTCAGACATTTTAACATTTTTAGAGGGTCTCTTTCTATAAGTCTAAAATCTATAACTAAACTATTGTTGTATGTAAAGTAAATAAGGTTTTTTAAATATTTAAGAAGCTTCATGTAAAATTAAATTAAAATGCAGAGTCCCCTAGATCGGTGGCCAGGACCCGGGCAGTGTGAGTGCCACTGAAAATCAGCTCACGTGCCGCCTTCGGCACACGTGCCATAGGTTGCCTACCCCTGCAGTAGCACATTCATGTTTTCAGAAGAGCGTGGCGGCCACCAACAATCTTTCAAGGCTTATTTTGTATTTATACATTAAATACAAAAATCATTTAATATTACATAATATATGAAGCCATAAGATAAAAAGGGTAATTTTACATGTCAAAGGTATAAATTAAATTATTTGGCAATTACTCTTTCACCTTACCATGTGAATTTGCTTTTTTTTAATCTACCTCTAAGAAAAATTAAGGCGTTTTTACAAAATAAATTTTATAAACAGTTTTCATCTTATTTATTTTAAAAAAGTAAAATATTGTTGAATTGCTGGTCCCAATATATTTATTATTCTTACTTTAACATAGATAGCCAGTTATGGTTAATGAAAAATATTCTTTGTATTGTTACTTGTATCTGGATTTCAATAAACAAAACAAATGTGAAAAAAAGTTAAACAAGTTAATCATACGCGCTCATCAGCACTTAATGGAAAATAGGTATCATTAATTCACATGGTTTTTCTAATAAAGTCAGTGTGATTTTTGGCACTGCATTTCTTCAGCCAATTTTTCGTAGTTGTGAGAGTAGGATAATATTCCCGTTCGTAAGCAATCATCAAGATGGGCATCTGTAAGTTAAGATCTGTATTTTGATTTTATGATGTTCATTGTAGAAAACAGAACTTTGCATAGATAAGTGGAACTGAAATAAGATTTTATTCTGCATGCTACATTTTTTAAGGCAGGAAACTTTTTTCGATCAACCAGATTCCAAAAGTTTTCATCTGCTGCGCAGGATTTTAGAACAATATCATTTTGAAGGTCCAAAATCTCCAGTTCCATGTCTTCTGTTCTTACCTGAATGAGACTCGCAATTGGGGAACGGGGTGTAACACAAGCAGAATGAACAATACGATGGCAGCACATGGCACTGGGCGAGAGGGAGGTTAGTAAGGAAGGGATGGGAAGAAAAGTGAAGGGAGAGGGGACACTGAAGGGAAGGGGACTCCAGGGACAGGACAGGTGAAGTCTGTCCACAAGACAGGGACATTACGGACCACAGTGCCTCCCTCCATCCTAGAAGTGGTCCCTCTAGGCTAGAAGTGGGTGCATAGGTCTGTCTTCATTGAGCTCTCTGCCAAAGGGTGCCAGATTAGTCCCACGCTAGTGGGAATTTCTGTGGGTATGGATGACAGTTGACTGAGAACTGAGCTGAGACCATAAAACTCATTTAACACAGGGCACAGTCCTAAGCTGTTCAGAGCTAATGTTATTCACAATGCACTTGGGGAAAGATACAGGATAATTGTGCAATTCATTTGATTTAATCTATCTGTCAGCATAATTTACATACACCTAATTAGTTAGATTTTCTACTTTACTTATGGCACTGGGCTTGCAAAAACCAACAGTAGAACCCCTTCAAAATAACGTTACTGATTTAAGCCTCTGGGTGCTTCAAAAAAAATCTATCTAGAGCTTTTTAAAAGAATACAGATATTGATTTTTCTGCAGTGAAATATTTTACACACATTTTCAGAACCTGCACACTTATTTAACCCTTTGTTTCTGCACTATTGAGAACTACGATTTAATTGTTTCATGAAAAGATGTAGTATTTTTTAATTTTTAGATGCTCCTTTCATGTAACTGATATTGGGAAAATGCCAGCTTTCCAAAGTTAGGTAATTCCTTTGTGAACATTTTGCACATGTCTATCTTATGTGTTCCCCCAAATACCCAGTTTGCAAGGCCACATCGGGTATTACATGCATCGGTGAGGTGCACATAAAGGTATGGTAATTTTATGGTCATATCCCTCAGATTTTAGACTTAACTATAATAAGAAGCTTATGTCCCCACAACATACAGAATTTGTTTCTATTCTTCATTTTGTCCATTTAAAAAAAAAAGTCCCAAAACACCACTCTATTCTGTACACCCAATTCTCTCCAGGGAAGAGGCTGAGAGAGAAAATGAACCACATGTGACAGTCATATGAGAATCATGTGGTTTGATGCACAAGGGAAGGTGCTCGGATACTGCAGTGATGAAGGCAATATAAGAAACCACATCAAACAGAATTCTAATACATAGGAAAAATACCTACATACTAAGTGCCTGGCCCAAAGCATATCGATGCCCAATGAGCTTTGGATCATGCTTAGTGTTTGGAGCCTGGTCCTTAGGAAGTCATGTGTGTATTTCCCAGGCAAAGGGACCTACATTCCATGGCAAACTCCCTGGATCCATGCAACAGAACAGCAATTTTGCAGCAGCTTCATTTAAATCAAACATCTATCTTTCATCTATCTTTTCTATGGCCCGTGTTACCATATTATCTCAGCACCTGACAACCATCAACGTATTTATCCCTCCTAACACCCCTGGGGGGTGGAGAAGTACTCTTATGCTCACCTTACAAATGGGAAAGGGAGGCATAGAGAGACCACATGACTTGCTCAAGCTCACACGGGAGGAAGTCTGTGGGGAGCAAGGACTTGAACGTTTTCTGCCTGACACTGTTTTCTGTACTGCGATAACACAGAGCTGCATGGTGAAAGTTGGCTGGAGGAAGAGTCAGCTGATAGTTGGGGCTTTTGACACTCGACGAGGCATGGGAAACAGTTGGGACCAAGTGCGTCTGCTGGATATTTTGGAAGCAATTATCAGCCAGCCGTTGTTGACACCTGAATTGTCAATTAGGGTTCCAGGTTAACAGCCCTTTGAGCGAATGGGTTCCCACCTCACAGAGCCTATTGATTCAAGACGGCAACACTGCCTCCAGATCATGTTTTCAAGGTCCCCTTCACAATCAAGAGGATATAAAAACAAAGGCTGCCAATCCTGCAAAGATGCAGGCACATGCTTAACTTAATGGGTTATGAGTAGTTTCAGTGGAAGCAATGTGACTACTCAAGTAGATCAAGCTAAGCATGCACACAGGTCTTTGCAAGATCAGCACCTTCCTTCTAAATAAAAGAAGGAGCAAAGAGCTTGGAATAGGAGATGAAGGATGGATTCCATGACAAATTCTGTGGTAGAATACACAGAGGATCAATCATACGTGCCCTTCAAAGATACGTTTCCCACACAATTCAATGCACACAATCCTCCACTTAGATACATTTATTGATATTGATTTTATAAGACCTCTATGCACTTTTTTCCTGTTTACATTTTATCAGAAATGCTTATACTATTTGGCGGATGTATTTTCTGGCTGCTTAATGTCCACACAAAAAAAATGCAAGATGTTTTTATTCATAAAAGCTATCACCCAAGACTGGGATCTCATTGCAGTAATCATCCATCATCAGGAAGTGCCCTTGTCACACACCCATTATAGATTCACAAGCCAAAACAGAGGACTCGATACTGCCAAGTGATGAGACCATGCTTTCTGCTCCAGTTTCTATCTAAAAAATAAAATGCTATACAATGTACAGATTTTATTATTATTATGATGCAGTACTGAACAATCCTCAAGACGTAAGCAAAACTCGCATGGAAGATTATAAGCTTTTCAAGGTAGGGGCTGTCTCTTGTTACAATCTTGGTTACGGCCTATAGGATCAACTGGCATGCAAAGGTGGTCAGGATGCTAGAGTGGGTCTCAAGAGATGTGGGTTCCATTCCCTGCTCTACCACAGGCTTCCTGGGTGACCTTGGAGAAGTCATTTCGGCTCAGATCCTTAAAAGTAGGTAGATGCCTAAATCCCGTTGAAATCAACAGGAGTTAGGTGCTTTGAGGATCCGTGTCTCAAGTACTCATCTGTAAATATAAAAGATAACAGTACTTCCCTACATCACAGGGGTATTCGGTGAGTGGATAAATACATTACAGATAGGTTTGGGAAGGATTTGATTTTTATTGGTAAATGTCAGTACACCGTTACACACAAACTGCTTAAAAAGTGTTTCCACCGATAATTATCGAAATTTACAGATCAGCAAAGCATGAAAAATGCTGCTTGCAAACTTAGAGTTTGATTTAAAGGCATTTACTTTCTATAGTTTGACATACGACGTTGACAAGTTGTGATTCAATGGCTTAACTTTTTGAATCTCAATATCTACGGTCATTAATTAAATTATTGTCTGGCATCCCTCCTGTCTGACACCTCCCATTGTGAAAATTTAAATCAATAAAATGCTTAAAACCCATACATTTTCAGAGCTGTGCAAAATTATGACAGTTTTTAAAAAATCCTTTACAATAAACATTGATATTATCCACTGAAATTATATAAAAAAAATTCTGCCAAGCCTAATTATAGATTGTGTGGTGCTCGGATGGGGATGGGGATCAAATAAATACGTGATAGAAAGAAACAGCAATAAAGGGTTTTGTGTGAATCTGGTCAGACTCCTTGATATTAAGGCCCATTTACACCACCCGAGCAGGGTAAAGGCATAATAAAGTGAGCATAAATTACATCGACTCCCACTTTCTGCCAGAATACTGCAACTGGATCTATACAGGTGGGATCTGTGTCAGCAAAGAGCATCACTGATTTTAATGGGCCACAAGAGTCTGCCTGCAGGGATCTCACTGCAAGACCAGGACCTCTTCAGGATTCTGCCTGTTATTATTTATTTTCCAAAGCTAGGTGCATTTAACCTTTGCAAAATATGGTCATGCCACCACAACCACTGAGCAACATTGCTTAGGCTAAATTCATCCGTCCTCTTGTGAGCGTGCAGAGCAGGATCTCTTTGAAGGATGACAAATTGCATTCCTTAGCTGGAGCAAATATCCTTGAGTCTCTGATATTTTTAAATCCCCATGGTAATATTAAGCTAATGTTCAATTTATCAAAACTCTCTAGCTTTCAGTCCTGCACCATTTAAAGCAGTTTCTTATGAGGTTCTTCACAGCAATTAGAAGACCAGACACCTCAATAAGACTAAGAAATAGCATTTAAGGACAAATTAAAGTCAAATTAAATTATATTAAAGCAGAAATTGCCCTAAAGACTAGTTTTGGGAGATGAAGGGAGCTAAATGCATACTGAGTCTCTGATCCAGTTAGACACTTAAGCACAAGCTTAATTTAAGCACATGGTTAAGCCAATGCCGATTTAAGGGCTTGAGGACAGATTTTTAAAGGTATTTAGCCACAGCGCAGAAAACCACCTAGTGGGATTTTCAAAAGGACCTAGGTGCGTAACTTCCATTGTCCTGTTAGGTGCCTAGACACCTTTGAAAATTCCATTAGGTACCTATCTGCATCTTTGCATGCCTAAATACCTTTAAAATCTGGCCCCTGATTCCCAGTTACATTAAGGCTGTTATACCACTGTGAAGAGATGTTGGTGTAAATCTAATTTTACTCCCATTTTAAGATCCTTTTACACTCCCAGAGCAGAGTAAAGGGGATTTAGGCCTTGCTTACACTAGAAAATTGGGGGTGAATGCAGTTCTATCATTATGAAGGTACTTTATACCAGTATTGCTTCCTGCATGGGAAGGAGAATAAAAATAAGGCACCTTTTATACCATAGCAACTAAACGCATGCTATGGCTTTTACCAGTATAATTATTTCGGTAAAAAAACACAACCCTCACTGAAATTATACCAGTAAACTTTCTCAGTGTAGACCAGCCTGAAGGATAATTGAGAATCAGACCCTGAAGTATGTATTAAAAAGTAAACAACGTGCTCACAGCTGTTCCACAAGCAAAAGAGGCAGCAAAATTCACTGAATAAAGTATCCAGTGTAAATTACTCATTCAACTCTAATTACATCTCATTGGGTAAGAGCTTCTATCCCACACAACCTACTCCTCTTCCACTCCTAATTTACATGCAGATCAGCCACAGGTCAACATCCTTCACCATACTGTGTCCTCCACCCCCACCCCATTCCTATACCCCTTAAGCCCCCTTGAATGGTTTGCTTTAGAGGGGAGTGGAGATTAGGTAGACAGAGGGAGGAGTGAGTGGGAGAGAGCAGGAAGTCACATCCTTATTAATAATTTGTATCTTTGTAGCACTAGTCCCAGTCACAGACCAGGACCCCATCGTGCCAGGCACTGTACAAACGCACAGAACAAAAAAGCTATTCACTTCCCCAAAGAATTTGCAATCTAATTCTTGCTCAGGTCGTAAAGAGTTAGGAGGGAAAGATAATACAGCCTGGAGCCAAAAGAACAAAAGGTACATTGGAGAGAATCCTGAAAAAAAGAAAACATGAAAGCAAAGAAAATAAAGTACTAAATGGCCAAACAAGGAAACCGCCATCTTAATCATGAATTTCTCCGTTTAAAAGGACATTGCTTGCTTTAAAATAAAAAAATCTGATTCTGCAAACAATTATACATAGCTGGCAATCCAACGCCCATTCAAACTATTGGAAAGACTCCCATTAACTTCTCTGGGCGTTAGATCAAGCCCTCTATGAGTAACTTTGTTCAGATGAGCAGTCCCATGCAGAAAGTCTGCAAATAAACTCATTCCTTTATCTAGGTTACTGATAACACCTTAGAAAGCATTGGTTTGATCCAGTTGATTTTTCACTGTCTAAGCTGTTTGTTTACTGTGCGATTTCTCTGTTTGCATAAAGAAAAGCCCTGAAGTCAGGTTCTGTTTACAGTCACTTGGAAGCATGACATCAATGATAGTGTTTTATTTGGGGGCAATGTTTGGGTTGCAAACACCACAGAAGGATGTTTATTGGATGAAAAACAACTCCTGTGTTGTGTTCCTTTTTAAATTATGGAAATATTTCTACTGATCTCTGGTTTGATAAAAGCTTGGAGCTCACTTTTCAGAGAAGCCAAGCACTTATCAATGTGAGATGTATATAGGGTGAACAGACAGCAAGTGTGAAAAATCAGGACACGAGGTGGGGGGAGTAACAGGACCCTATGTAAGAAAAGACCCAAAAATTGGGACTGTCCCTATAAAAGCAGGACATCTGGTCACCCTAGATGTATATGCTCAGCACCTCTGGAAATTTGCAGTGATGGGAGGTTAGAAAATTTAAATTTGCAGTCAAGTACAACTGACCAACTAGCTATAGGACCATGAACTTGCAAAGATTAAGATTTTCAAAGGCACAAATGGCATTTAGGCATCCAACTCTCAGTCTTCCAATAGGAGGTAGGTGCTTAGTTTCTATTTGTGCCTTTGTGCACATTAGTAGTCCCACTAAATGCTCATGCATAAAGATTTACAGGATCAAGGCCCATAACTGTCATCGTCAGGGTTTGGTCACACTCATTGTAGATATAACAAAACCAAAGTAAATGGGAAGTATGGTGCCTCCCTAATGCTAAAGTGACACTGGGTACAATTTTCAAAAGTGCCTTACAATGTTTAATGGCACTGGTAACATTGGTCCTTCAGTCCCCAATTGTGCAGTTAACCACATGCTTATGTTTGCAGAATTGAGGCCTTGGTGATGGAATAGGGTAGTATATTATTGTCTCTAGAAATTGTACATACCACAATGTAGGCATACAAATGTTGAGCATATCTGGCACGTAAATACCTTGCAATAGCAGCTACAAAAGTGTCATGTGAACGCCTGTTATCACTTTCAGGTGACATTGTAAATAAGAAGCGGGCAGCATTATCTGCCATAAATGTAAACAAACTTGACTGGCTGAACAAGAAGTAGGACTCAGTGGACTTGAAAGCTCTAAAGTTTTACCTTGTTTTGTTTTTGAGTGCAGTTATGTAACAAAAAAAAATCTACATTTGTAAGTTGCACTTTCATAATCAAGAGATTGCACTACAGTACTTGTATGAGGTGATTTGAAAAATACTGTTTCTTTTGTTTGCCATTTTAACAGTGCAAATATTTGTAATAAAAAATAATATAAAGTGAGCACTGTCTACTTTGTATACTGTATTGTAATTGAAATCAATATACTGGAAAAAGTAGAAAAACATCCAAAAATATGTAATAAATTTCAATTGGTATTCTATTGTTTAACTGTGCAATTAAAACTGATTAATCATGATTAATTTTTTCAAGTTAATTGTGAGTTAACTGCAATTAATTGACAGCCCTAAAAATATATAGACTGAAAGTCAATGGGTTGTAGGCACCTAAATCACTTTGAAAATAGGACTTAGGCTCCTGAATCTCTTAGGCACTTTTGAAAATGTTACCCACAATATATTAGTCATAATCAAAGGAGTTTAGGGCTTCACACTACAGTGAGCTTTGCAGAGACAGATTTTGCCACAGGGTTCATTGGAGGACTGGGGCCTTGGATTGGTAATGTAATAGTGCAGAACTGAATTTCTGTGATAGTTTTGAATAAGCTGGGTCATAATTGAATATTATGTCAGTGCCACTAGAGGTCAGTGTCAGGTAAGGAACTGCCTAGTGTGCTAGACTGCATGAAATCCAGACAAAATTCCCCTATATTTACTGCATTATTTATTTCTTAGAGATTTATTGAACTCTTATAGGACTGCTTTCAACATAAAAAGCAATGAACATCAGCAAAGAAATCCCCTGGTGATGAGCAATAGAGCAATTCTGTCTCCAGGGAAGTCAATCCAAAGGGCACATTTATGCATACACTTACTACAGGGTAAACACAACACTGAATAGCAAATGTTTCCAGAATTGGGCACGCACTCTCTAGTTCCTTCAGTGCATTGCAGAGGATAGACTGTAATTCTAGTTAAAGTGAACCTGTGTATATAAGGCCATAGCTGATCCTATTGGTGTCAATGGCTGAACTACTCTTGATTTCAATGGGATCATTACTTAGCCTATAATAACTTTCTTACAAGAGGTTCCACTCTATTGTAAGGGGTTCCCCTGAGGAGGATACTCATCCAATAAATTGCAGAAATCTAGAGTACAGCAGCACATTATCTGCCAAGTGGTTTAGGTGAACCAGTAATTTGTTCTTGACACTGAAGTATCTTCAGATTTATTTTTTTATTTGTGTGTCACTGGAAACTTTTTTTTATAATATCTTTATTCCAGAGCTTTGTTATCCTTTAAATCCTAGAAAAATTATGCAATCGTGAAGTCATTTCTATGTATTCAGTGCAATGTAATTAATATGTATTCAATTAAATACAATATAGGTTGATTAGAAATAGAGTGAATGTTTGAGGGCTTAAGTGGCACTTTAATTTGCATAAGATTTGTGCAAGGACTCTGCATAGGGGTGACTTTCCCCATAGTACTGATCCCAGCCAGATCACCCTCATACCCGTCAGTAAAGCAGCCTCTGATTAACATCATAGGAGACGCTAGGAAGAATCACCATGGTCATTGTTTGGTTTGAAATATTACTAGGTAATGGGCACTGTCTGGAGGCTTTAGCTGAAGGACCTTTGTCATACTCCAATTAAAAATTGAGACTCGGCTCTTTGGGAGTAATGAAGAGCCTGTTAATCCAGTACACTACAAACCTGCTAGAGAAACACTCTTAGAAAATGTGTTAATAGCATGTGTGCATTGCAGCTGAATCCAAGCTGCTAGCTAATCACTCCAGAGGCAGTATGCTTTATCCACACTTAATTCTGGACACAAAGGAGAGATTGTATTCCACTACCTCCCCTCTCTTCAGTCTAAGTGTATCCTGGAGCAATGACCTCATTTAGGAGGCATCTGTCTGTCCCCGAATGTCTGACCTTGATCGTTTGCAGACTTGTCTTTTATACAGTGGAAAAATCAATGAAGATTGTACAAATCTAGTGAAACATGATGCATTCAGAAATCATCCCCTTGCATTTATACAATTTGTAGTTTTTCAGGATAAAATAATTTAGAGAAGGGAAAATGAGACACTAAAAATAACCCTTCCTGCAGAGCAAATTACGAATAGAAATAAATTATGCATTGGCAAATGTGGATCTGATCGTTACAAATGTGAGGATGGCAGTAATAATGCAACAACATTTCTCTGAATTAGGACATCATCATTATGCTCATTTTAATCCATCACTTAACTCAGCATTCCAAAAGGAACTCATTTGTTATAAGCACCTCATTTGGAGAAAAGCCCACAGGAGCAGGCATGAATGGATGTGTGTGAGGAAGAGATGGAGCTTTCCATTACATTTTCTGGAGACTGGGTCTTAAATAGAGAAGCTTGAATAATTAATTGAAAATAGAGGGGGGCCCCCATTAATAATAATTCACCATTTTTTTCCCTTTATTTGATCAGTTCTGGTTAAGTGTAAATTAAGCTTGCTCCATAAAATAAATTGACTCCAAACTCTCAGCCAGGTCATTGCCCCACTCAACAGTGCCATGTTGATTTACACCAGTGAAGGATCTGGCCTTCTGCTTATTAAAAATAACAACAACAACCACCACCACCACAACCAGAGTCCCCGAGATGGCACACACCTATGAAATTACACCTAGTCCATCACTGAAATCAATGGAGCAATGAGAGTTTACACCAGCTGAGGATTTACTCCTTTCTCTCAATTCCTGGCTTTGTCACTGTGGCCCAGATCCTCAAAGATCTCATGGGAGTTAAGTGCCTAAATGCCTTTGAGGATCTGGGTCTGAGACCTCGGGCAAATCACTTCACTTCAGTTTCCCAATTGTTAAATGGAGAGCATCATTTTTTGCTCACCTTTGTGAACTGCGTTGAGATCTAGGAATGAAAAGCTGAAAAGCGTGATGTATTTATTATAGTTGCAATGCCCATAATTGATAGGCAGCAACAAACAGGTTTTCTGATTGTAGCTTCTAGGAAACTCCCCCTAGACAAGTTTTTAGCATCACACAAATGACTTGCAATCTCACCCTAAAGGGTGAGAACATTTAATTGACTGATGCAAGGGGCTCTCTAAAAATTTTGAATTGGCTGGAAAACTTGTCTATTTTATCTGGCCTTTGCCTTAAGAAACCTATTGGGAAATGTTGCATTTTTGTGGGGTTTTGGAACACTTTTCATAGCAGAATGACCTCAGTAGGCCAGAGCCTCAGCCGATGTGATTACACATTGCTGTCAATCTAGTGATGTCAATTGATTGATTTACACCAGCAGAGGATCTGGTCTAGTATATATTATTCTTGGTAATTGTGTGTGTAGTTTTATAATAACCAGATCTATATTATGAAACCACACACATGGATTCCAAGAATATCACCCACTAGGCCAGATCAGGGTAGCTCCATTTGTATGTATACATATACAGAAAAAGTGTTTGAGTAGCACTTGCAGCAAACTGGGGGTAAACAATTCTCTAGACATTATCAAGGAATTCCCCTTTCCCCACCCATTTTTCACTAATTTTTTTTTTGAAATTTTTCTAGTTTTTTCCAAACCAACTCCAGAGGTGAAGGGAACAGACCTGAACACCGTCTCCATGTCTCCCCACCCCCCACATACTCTTCCCACTGATTTTTTTTAAAATCCTTCTCCTGTGCCATATTTGTTGGGCACAATTTATACACTGAACGATAAATATGTGCCCTTACACTTTAGAGTAGCTAAACCGCTGGAAGCAGCAGCAGCAGCCGCCTCCTCATGTGCCAGCCATAAAATCCCACAAGGTTGGGAGCTATTTTTATTTATTTATTGAAGGCAAGATTAGCGTCCTGAACAGCTTCCAAAAAAACGACTGAAAAACGCGGTGGGAAGTGGTCGAGGAATCATTTCGTGAGCTGAACGCAACTCCGGAGGCATTTGCCAGGGCGATGGGTGGCTGGAGGAGAGGGATTGCTTCGCACGGGAGATTTTTCAGCACCCTGGACAGCACGGCGAGCCGAGCTTTCTTCCTCCTTCCCCCGGCTCAGCTGTGACACTGGGATGCCAAGGCCTTTGCTGAGCGGGGCCGTGCACGGGGGCTTGTTTCGGATCTGGGGCAGCCTCGCGGATCTGCAAGCCTTGGGGCGGCTGCAGCTTCCTTTCTGGGGTGATCCCCCCCCGCCCTAGTGCTGAATCAGCATCCCCCAGCGCAGCGGGCCCCGCTCCCGGGAGGCGCCAGGGGATGATTTCATCGCTCGGAGGTTGTCAGTGGAGCCACCCCCTCCCCGCCGGTGCAGCCAGCCCGGCTCTGAGCTCACCAGTTCCGGTCACGTTGCTGTGTGTTTACGCCTTAGCGGGCTGGAGGCTGCGCTCCCGGGGAGCCAGGGGCCTGCCGCTTGCAACCCCCGTCCTCGGCGCCGCGCCATGGAGACCGCAACTTCGCAGCCAGGGCGCCGGGGGAAGCTGGAGGAGATCTAGGGCAGAAGGGGGAGAGGGGCTGTGGGGGTTGCAGTGCCCCCCCCATCTGAGGATTTTTGGGGGGGGTGGGTTTTGGGGATGCGGGTGAACGCTTGGAGGTGGCACTGGCTTTTCTAAGCCTCCCCCCTTCCTCCAGCCCCAGCAAGCTTTGTCCTTGTCCAGCAGCTGTGCAACACCTCCCTGGATGACACCCTGCAGCTGCCAGCCCCTTCTCCTGTCGCCTCCTCTTTCCTCTCAGGTAAGAGAAAATGGGCATGTTGTGAGGGGGGGGTCAGCAGGGGAGATCTGGGCTTGGAGATGTGGAGGAGGGGGGGAGAGGTGAGACACAGAAAGCCAGGGGTGGGGGCATGATTGCATGGGGATTCCTGGTGTTAATGAGTGTCCTTAGCTGAGCGGGATCCTGAGCAGCTTCAGAACTGGGATGATCAGGACACAGCACAGGCTGATTTTGCATGATGCTCAGATCCAGGCTCTCCTTTAGAATAGGCTGGGTGCGGGGAGAGCGCCTGTGGTGCCTGGTTAAACTCAGAAAAGAATTAAAGACTAAAATCTAACGGGTTCAGAGCCTGTTCAGTGTCCCTGACACTAACTTGTCTAATTCAAACAATGCCCTGAGTCCCCCCAGGGCCCTTGCAAGGTGCGCAGGGGGTGGGTGGTGAACCCCAGCTGTTTGATGGCTCTGATATCCCAGCTAATGCTACATTATTAAAAGCCTTTATAAACCCCCTTTCTCTCCACCCCACCTGAGAGCATTCCCTTGTGCTCTCCAGCTAATGAAGGGCTTTAAAGTGGTTCCAAGCTGCAGTCCTTTCCTGCAAGAATCAGAGAGCTAGCACAGATTTAGCTTTTCTAAGGCCAGCAGAAGTAGCAGCTCCCTAAGAGGATAGGCAGTTGGGTTTTAGACCTACAGCAGCGAAGGGGTCTTGTGTAACCCAGGGGAACTTTTCTGCCTGGAGGCCTTCTTGGTGCAGTGTTAGAAGTTGCATAGCCCCTGGCAGAGGGGCTGATGGCTCTTTCTTCCTGGAGCTGCTGGTGAAGATAACGGTTTCAGAAGTGTGTGAGGCTCTGCAATTGCTGGTGAAAATAGGTAGAGTCCATGAGAGTTTCACCAATGAATTCAGTGAGTGCAGGATCAGGCCAAAGGAATCACTTCTTATGATCTCTGCACGGTATTGATTGTGGCCCAAATTCTGCTCCCAGCAGTGCTAACTTGAACCTAGAGTAATTCCAGTGAAGCCAAAGAGAACAGAAGTTGGCCTTGTGTGTTTAACTTATGCAGTGAAATAAAAGACATCAGCTGTTGGCTGTTACTCAGGCAGGAATGTTTAAATAATTGATAGGAAACAGCTTTTTCATTCACATTTACCCTGATGTAAGCTTTAAATAAAATACAAGTGATAATAAGATTAGCAAATAGGAATCTTTAGGTGACATCCTGGCACCATTAAAGTCAATGAGGGTTTTGCCATTGACGGCACTGGAGGTGGGGGTGTGTGTCAGGATTTTGCCTCCAGTTTCCAGTTCTAGCTTTGACACTGCCTCTGGGACCCTAGGAACTCACTTAACCTCCCTGTCCTTAATTTTCCCCAAAAGGAAAAAGATTAAGCCTCACAATACCAGTGCAAAGTAATATATAAAATGCTCTGAGATCTTCAAATCAAAGGTGCTATAGATGTATATATTATATCAGTAATTATGCTGGGAGTGTGTGTTATTTTAGGAAAATGCAGTGGGAGAGATTAGGGAACTAAAGTCTGAAAGATCTGGCCCCTTGAGTAAATCCCTTGACTGCTAAACTAGCTAGCTTAGCATTTATGAGGATACAATTTACACGAGTAAAGACTGAGCCTTAGTACTGTGTTGTTCCTTGGTCTGTATACACAAATACCAACACATTTTATACACACACACCCCATATGCACACATTAGAAATGCATGATCAGAAATTAAATCTTTTCCTTTTGTTTAGCCACCATTTTGGTATTCAGTATAATGTTAGCCTGAAAACATCTTCTTAGGCTGCATCTACACTATGAGCCAGGAGTGTGATTCCCACATAGTCACGCTAGTTCTCATCAAGCTCGCAGGAGTATAAACAGTTTAGCCGCGCTGAGTACAAACCTACCTAAGCTCTGCCTCTGCTGCTGCCCAGTTTTGTTTATTCATTGATAGGAAATGTCTCATGAAGGCCCTAATCCTGCTCCCACTGAAGCCAATAGCAAAACTCCCAATGACCAGTGCTGCAGGATCAGACACTATGTAAACTGGACACCTTTGACTTCATCCATGCAGAACAGACAGACAGCAACTTATCCAGAGAAATTGCCAGCCCAAGGTCTAAGCACCACTTAAGATCTATTTAAGCCTTCAAAACAGGTGAATTTCACCAATTATGAGCTACTTAACTGGGAAGAGAGGAGTGGTGATTACATGTTACCAAAATGGAAGCCTGCTAGAAAGGAGGCTAGAAAGGAGATATCAAATCAGAAATCCAAGAGGTGCAAAGCATTTCCCCAAGCCAAGGAGAAAATATCAGTTTTTCTTGGATTTTTATTCCAAAATTTTGTTACAACTGTAACTCTCTACATAACTCATTAGATCTCACCTGGAAAGGCAACTGTGTGTTTCTACTGCACATATTTTCACAATGGAGAACCTAGTTCCATTTTTCCTGTCTGAAAATGTGCAGATATTTCAGTGCAATATATTACGTTAAGGAGCCACAATATGGGCTTGTTTTATACTCAAATAAAAGGACTGAGAATTTCACAGGAGCATTAGAGGAGTGAGGCACCCACCTTTCATTGACTGGTATTTGGGTACTCAGTGGTTATTTTCAAAAGATGCCCAGTGATACAGATAGGTGCTTTTGAAAAACCTCATGGAGCTGTCTAGGCAGGTAACTCCCCTTGGATTCAATAGGAATTGGCACCTAACTTACTTAAGCACTTTTGAAAATTCAACTAGGCGCCCATCTGCATCTTTAGACACCTAAATAATCTGGCTGAATGCCTATCTCCTTAGCTTAAAGCGGAGCATCTTGGAGAAAAATGAGTGTTGCCTGTGAGAGGGGATCAGGCCCATTTCTGTACTATTTTAAAAAGGAAAGAAAGATAGGTTGACCTAGAGATATTAAATTTTAATTGAACAAAGTGGCATGCGTGATTAATGACTAAAGGCCCAATCCTGCAAAGGGATCTGTGTACGAATGCTATTATACCTTTAGAAATCTGCCTGGTTCCCCTTGCAGGACTGATGCCCAGAAATTCATAGCCCTAACAAGAACCCTGCCTGGGCCACTAACTTAAGCAGCAAAGCATCCGACGAAGTGGGTATTCACCCATGAAAGCTCATGCTCCAAAACGTCTGTTAGTCTATAAGGTGCCACAGGATTCTTTGCTGCTTTTACAGATCCAGACTAACACGGCTACCCCTGAGATACTAAAGTTTATGTTGTATTCCAAATTGTCAACATGAGGAGTTTATCTACTAGTAATAAATCTGTTCAGAATTCTTCAGTTTAGTTGAGATCAGGCTCCTGCCTGGGGTTTAAAAATGGTCTATTTTTAAAAGAATCCTTTGCAAACATTTGCCTGCCAATAAATCAAAGATTTTGCACTTAATAATTAACATGTACATTGAACCAATAGTGAGGGGGACTTTCAGAGATTAAGACCTGAAGAGACCATTGTGATCATTTAGATCAGAGACCCTAGAACTTCAACCAGGAATTCCTGAATCAAGCCTAGTAGCTGGGGTTGAATCAGAGCACATAGTTTAGAAAGGCATCTGGTCTCAATGTAAAGACTTCAAGGGATGGAGAAGTGTTGGACCAAGACTGTACAAGAGTCCTTGCTTCTCTTCCTGACTCTGCCAAAGATTGCCTGTGACACCACAAGCAAGCCATGTAGGGACTGAGCCCCTGCCCACTGAGGCAGCCTTCTGTTGACTTTGACAGGCATTGGATCCAGCTCTTGGTACCTGATTTTCATAGCTGTTATATACTCGCCACCTCAATGGTGAGTCAATGAGAAGGAAGCACTGGTGCTCAGCATCTCCGAAGATCAGACCCTTCACCTCTCTGTGCCTCAGCACTCCTATTGAAAACAGGGATATAGGTATGTACCTACCCCCTCCCCCCACAAGGTGGCTATGAGTTTGTTAGTGTTTGTGAAGCACTCCAGGGTCCTCAGAGTAAAGTGCTTTGAGATAACTGAATGGAAAATGCTACAGAAGGGTAAAGCGTGATCAATCAACTGTTCCTTGGCCAATAGGAAAAAATACTTTACATCAGGAATTACCTGGGCATAGTTCCCCCATCTTGCAACATGGCATGGCAGTTAAATCTTGTGAATTGACCATTCACCTATATTCATTGAACTAAATGCTCAATGAATTGTCACTCTCTCTACAGTAAAGGCAAAGAGAAAAAAGAAAGGAAACAATCATTCACTGAGCATCAGATTTAAAAATGCTTAAGCAATCCAGGTAGGTTAATGGATGGGCAGATTGCCACTTTAAAACAGTAATTCAGCCATAGGGTTCCAATTATATAAAAAAATACTTGCAGGTTATAAACGTTATCAGAACGCGGAGATTGAATTACAGCCTTAGTAATGGTTATTGGCCCTTACGTTGTTACTCATGATATATAGAAGCACAATAAATAGAAGGGGAACGGAAGATTCATATCTTTAAAATGAAAACATTTGAAGAGTGGGTTTAGAGCTTGTGAAAGGTGACAGAGTGGCAGCCCTGAGAAACTTTCATGCCACACCGAGTTCTCTCCATATCATTGCATTCCAACTCTGGTCTGACCCTAACCTCCGCCTCCACCAGCTAATGTAGATGATGACTCAATAGAGCTCGTCCACCTCTGGCTTCTCTGCTGTCTGCCCGTTGTGACAGCAGCATGACTGTGCCTTCTTATCAATGATGCATGGTGTTCCAATGAACTAAGTGCCTGTCGTGTCAACACAATCAACACAGCAATTTCACACATGCACACACACCCCCTGGTGATACAGCAGCTCCCTAAAACTTAGAAGCTGTGAAGAAGTCCAGCTCCAAGGCCTCTGTTCAGCAAAGCACTGAAGCATGTGCCTTAAGCAGGTGAGTAGTCCTACTGAAGTCAAGCACATGCTTAATGGGGAGATTTCCAAAAGTTCAAATAGGAGTTGGGCATCTTACTGTCTTGGGAAATCTCTCTCTGAGTGCTTTGCTGCATCAGTGCCTATAAGAACTAGGTCAGCCACTGTGCCAGTCAGTCAAAGGAGCATGATACATCTTCCAATGTTTAAATGCCGTAGATCTTGTTTCTAACTTCATATTGGTGTTGTACCAGTGTAACTGGCAACAAAAATGATTAGGGGGCTGGAGCACATGACTTATGAGGAGAGGCTGAGGGAACTGGGATTGTTTAGCCTGCAGAAGAGAAGAATGAGGGGAGGATTTGATAGCTGCTTTCAACTATCTGAAAGGGGGTTCCATAGAGGATGGATCTAGACCAGGGGTGGGCAAACTACGGCCCGGGGGCCACATCCAGCCCTTCCGATGTTTTAATCTGGCCCTTGAGCTCCAGCTGGGGAGCGGGGTCAGGGGCTTGCGCCGCTCTGTGCCTGCCGTGACTCTGCGCAGCTACAGGAAGCAGCGGCATGTCCCCCGTCCGACTCCTACATGTAGGGGCAGCCAGGGGGCTTCACACGCTGCCCCTCCCCCAAGCGCTGCTTCCGCAGCTCCCATTGGCCAGGAACCACGGCCAGTGGGAGCTGAGAGGGTGGCGCCTGCGGATGGGGCAGTGTGTAGAGCCGCCTGGCTGTGCCTCTGCATAGGAGTCCAAGGGAGGACATGCTGTTGCTTCCGGGAGCTGCTTGAGGTAAGTGCCATCTGGAGCCTGCACCCCTGATCCCCTCTGAACCCGTCGGTCCCAGCCCGGAGCACCCTCCTGCACCCCCAATCCCTCATCCCCAGCCCCACCCCAGAGCCCGCAGCCACAGCCCCCACACACGCACGCACACACACACACTGCCCAAACCCAGAGCCCCTTCCCGCACCCTGAAGTCCTCATTTCTGGCCCCACCCCAGATCCCGCAGCCGGAGCCCTCACCCGCTCCCACGCCCCAACCCCCAATTTCGTGAGCATTCATGGCCTGCCATACAATTTCCATATCCAGATGTGGCCCTTGGGCCAAAAAGTTTGCCCACCCCTGATCTAGACTGTTCTCAGTGGTACCTGATGACAGAACAAGGAATAACGGTCTCAAGTTGCAGTGGGGGAGGTTTAGGTTGCATATTAGGAAAAACTTTCACTCAGAGCAGGGGTGGCTCCAGGCCCCAGCACGCCAAGCGCGTGCTTGGGGCGGCATGCCGCAGGGGGTGCTCTGCCGGTCGCCGGGAGGGCGGCAGGCGGCTTCGGTGGACCTCCCGCAGGCGTGCCTGCAGAGGGTCCGCTGGTCCCGCGGCTCCGGTGGCGGGAGGTCCACCAAAGCCGCGGGACCAGCAGATCCTCTGCAGGCACGCCTGCGGGAGGTCCACCAGAGCTGCCTGCCGCCCTCCCGACGACCGGCAGAGCACCCCCCGCAGCATGCCGCCCTGCTTGGGGCGGCGAAATGTCTAGAGCCGCCCCTGACTCAGAGAGTGGTGAAGCACTGGAATGGGTTACCTAGGGAGGTGGTGGAATCTCCTTCCTTAGGGGTTTTTTAAGGTCAGGCTTGACAAAGCCCTGGCTGGGATGATTTAGTTGGGAATTGGTCCTGATTTGAGCAGGGGGTTGGACTAGATGACCTCCTGAGGTCCCTTCCAACCCTGAGATTCTATGAACTGCATTTAGTTTAATAATTAATACTTAGCTCTTATATAGGGCTTTTCAAATCAGTAGCTCTCAAAGCACTTTATCCCCATTTTACACAGTGGGAAACTGAGGCATGGCTCTGACGTGACTCACCCAAGGATACCCAGAAGTGGAGTCAGTAGTAGAACCCAGGCCTCCTGAGGCCCCACCCCCACCCCATCTGTTCCCCTGACTTCAGTGGAATTATTCCTCATTTACACTAGGGTAATCAGTGGAGAGTGTTCAGGCTTCTAATGGACTTGGAGCAAAGATTGCAGTCCTTACTCAGGTAAAATTCCTGCTGTATCTATACTAGAGGTCAGAGAACCATATCACTGGAAGCTAGAGCAAGTTAGAAAGTGGTGATAGTGTCCATTAAAATTTTTGAAAGAAGCAAAACCAGGCTCCTTTATTTAATGTTTACTGAGGAAATGTCACAGAGGGGTTTTAATTCATTCTCTCCCCCTGGGCGGGGTGGGGAAGCTATTTTCAAGTGGAAAATAGGTTCAATGGAAAATTTTCAACTAATTCTAGTAGACATTTAATGTAGACAGGACAATGTCACTTGAAAATAAGTTTATATATATCTACAGTGTTAAGTACTCTGTCTAGCCTAGTGACAGATGTTTCCAGAGCTGTGATTCCCACAGCTTCCCTTGAGAAACCCTGTTGAAAAATCTGGATACATTTCACTTTTATGAATTTCCTGATATTCACTTTAGGGCAAATTCTGATCTTGGTTACATCTCCATAAATCTAGAGGCAGTGGAATTAGTCTAGATTAATACCAGGGTAAGTGAGAACAGAATTTTTCCTTTGCTGCAATATGATTTATATTTGCAGAGTCTCATGATGCCTGGACAATAGAGCCATGAAAACAGAGAATTTATGGGCAAATGCATTATAATCACAGAAGCCATTAAAAATGATTCCACAACTACTGTAACAAACACACAGCCATAAATAAAATATCCGCCTAGCATTCAATGAGCACTTATTAGATATCTACAAGATAGCAAATAAAAAGGATTGCCAGCTCAGCTGAAATTGTTGTGTGCCATCATCATGCCATGCTTTCAGCTTTGCACATTATTTTAGTTATAAGTGATCAACGGTAAGATGGTTAAGAATGGGTCACAGTTTGGTGATCTATTAGCGTCCAGCTTCTAGTGCTGTATTTTGAATGGGATGAAAATGCTAGTGATATTTTTGTTCCCAGCCTAAATATTCTGAAATGGGATGGACTTACCAGAGAAAACGAATGAACAGGACTAAGAAGTTATATTGCTTCCACACAGAAAAATAGGAATTATTGGGAAGTCAAACTTATATAGACCTGGATTTTATTAGATTTGGAAAAAAATGCTAGAATTTAAGGACTGGATTGAGATTTGGAAGACATGCCTTTCTGGGGGGAGTCAGGAACCCCTTGACACCTTTACATGGGGGACTATCCAGACCTGCAGGGGTAAATAGGCAAAGGAGTATTTGTGCTTGATGCTAATTTATATTATCACTCCTTATGTAAAGGGACCTTAAAGCAGATATAAATTATACTTTCCAGCATTGCATAAAGTGGCCTTAATACAAGTGTGGATCTGGCCGTTACTATCTATTTAGGTCTACAAGTCTCATGATCTTCTGAACCTCCCATGAATGGTTCAATCTAGATGGTGGAAACATGAGAAGACCAGAAGTCTTGTTATTTTGCATTCATAAACGGCTCCCAGTGGAGGCCAATGGAAAACTACAACTACCAAGATAAGCTACGTTCAGGTTTATCCAAATTCCCTTTTTGGTGTTTTGAAGAATCCAAATTCACAGCCCTTACACAATTCTAATCTCAGCAATACTGCCAAGGCAAATCTGGAGTGAGCCCATGGATTTCAGTGGAATGATCAGAACAGAGATCCTGGTTTTTTACTCTTCTTGGACTGCAACAATGAGTAATTTCAGTTCAGTGCCCCCATCAGCACATAAGAAAAGAGATTATTAATTGTGGCTCGTGGCTCCAAGCAACTGAACACAGCATCAGGCAGCGTCACAGATTTGGTGCACCCCCGTTTCAGTCCTTGTTGACAAATGTAAGCCTGACATCAGATGTAAAAAATAAAGCATTCAGTGTTGGTTAGCCCAACTCTGCTCCCATACCATCAAGCAGGGTTAAGCAAACCACCAGTAAGCCCCAGCCCAAATGCCTCACTGTTCAGAAGGCTTCTTGGCAGCTTTGCTCATGAGGCTGATCAGCATCATTTTGTATATGTTTAAAAGGAGATGAAATCTGACAAACCTGTCTTCAGCTGGTGTAAATTGGCATAGCTCCATTTTAAATAGCTAATACAGAGCTCTTGGCAGGGGTGAAAGTAACTTAAAGGACTTACTGGTATGCTGGAGTCCTGAGCAGGGGGCATGGCCTCTTCCGGTTGAGGCATGGCCTTTAAATACCCAGGGCCTTTAAATCACCCCCCAGAGCTACCAGCTGCAGAGGCAGCTGGGAGTCCTGGGGCTCAGGGGTGATTTAAAGGACCCAGGACTCCGGCCGCCGCTACTGCAGCGGAGCTCCGGGCCCTTTAAATCACCACCAGAGCCCTGCCACTGCTACCCCGGGGCTCCGGCAGCCAGGCTCGGGAGGAGATTTAAAGGGCTCCGGCTGCTGCAGGGAGCCCCAGGCCCTTTAAATTGGCAGCCTGGGGAAGCCGGTCCGGTCCAGCATGGCGTATTGGCTCTAGCCAGTGCACTGTACCAGCTTACTTTCACCTCTGGCTCTTGGGGAAGCAAAGGCTAGTTCAAAGGAGTGGAAACACACTGGGATCAGTAGAGGAGTGGGACTGGGGCAAAGTCCACACCTCTCTTCCTAAAAAGCACAGAGCCATCAGCAGTAACACTGCACAGTGGAGGTAGAGCCAAGGACGTGTCTTTCTGGGAAGTGAGTGTTACAGGTTCCTCCCTGAGCCTGATCTGCAGAAAATGTCTGTTACTGCCACATCTGGGGAGCCTTCAGCGTTTCGTTCAAGCTGCAGGCGCTCATGCTTTTAGCTCTAGAGGTGTCCCTTCCCCCCAAGTCCCATTCAGTCCCCAGTGGGTCAGCCGAGATAGCAGCCATTACATAAGAAAGCCCCAAAAATCCTTCTGCTCCATGCCAGTGGATGGTATGGTCTTAGCCATCAAAAAGCAATCCTTAATTTAAAAAAAAAAATCTTACTGAGAAGGCAAGATATCGAGTAGTTGGAGCAAGGTCTGAATGTCAGGACTTCCCAGCCATGTGATAAGTCAGACAAGTCACTAACCTCTGTGGCTGAGTTCCCTCATCTATAAATTGGGTCTAAAACCACCTAGCCAGGGGTATGGTATAGCTGCATCAATGAATAGCTGTAAAGTTCAGTGAGATCCGTGGAGGAAAAGTGCTACACAATGCAAAGTATTAGACAAGTCCACTCTAGTACCTGGGTATCAGCAAGTGATCACAACAGTAGCACATGTAAATATGGCAAAAAAATTACTGCTATCCGTTTAGCTTTAGTGCCTATTTTTGAAGTCCTGATTTGATGGCTCTCTCAAATATTTAAGAGGTTTTGGCAACAGAAAGTATTGAAACTGGTGTTTTCCAAGGCTTATTACCGTAATCAAGCTTATTTGATTGGGAGGTGGGGGGGGGGGGGGGAATGCCACCGAATTAAGTTAAAATGCACAAAAGTAAAAATCCGTGGGCTGTAAGCATAATCTAAAGCGTTGGCTTAATGTTGAAACTGGCAAAGGAAATGAGATGTGGAGGAAAAAAGAAATGGGAATAGCTTCTAAATGACAGAATGATGCTGGCAGAATCTTCCAAAGGATGGAGCGCAAGCACAAATCAACATGGTTTGCTACAGATAAAATCTATTATTTCCCCCACCCTCTGGGTTTTATGCATGGAATAAGGATGGCTGCTGTATCCACATGTGATGGTGTTTCCCCAAGATTACAGATTCTTTGATGTTTATTTTTATCTGCTGTGCAGCGGCACAGGTAGGCAGGCTAATGCAGCTCCATTACAGAAGAAATTAACATGTAGTGATGAACTCCCTAACCTCCAGGAGCTCAGCCTCTGGGAAACAGAGTTGACATCACCACTTGTCCGTCATGTGAATTACCAGCAAAGACTGTTCTTCCTCTATAAGAGAACACGAATCTCCTTGCCACATAATACTGATTGGGTGAGACAGAGCATATTGTATTTTTCATGCATTCCATCTCATGCATTCCAAGTATGTAGCTTGTCAAATGATAACTGATGGGCCAAATTCACCCTGGTGTAACTCCAGTTGGGGTGAATTTGTCCCTGATGCAACTCCACTCAGTGATGAATCTGGCTCCAGGGTATCTGCTTTTAAAGCGTAACTGTAAGATGTATGGGAAAGGAAATCCACCGCAGCATTTTCTGCAAATAATTGCTGCTGCTGTTTCTGAAACTGACCAAGTTCAGGCCAGAGCAATACTAGCATAGGAGACCTCCAAGGGAAACCCAGGAGCTGCAAGAAGTAGTCATGTGATTCAGTAAGTGATACTCCGTCCCCCACCATCCCCCCAGTCCTGAACCAACACCCCATCATAATGTTAGGGGGGTGGGGAGGTTGGAGACCACAGTGCTTTTGGACTTGCCTTCTTTGAAATAAAACCAACATCCTAACTTACATTTGGTCCTTCGGAAACACATGACAGTTTTGGAAAGAGAAGGGGTGTTAGCCACAAATTCTGATACAATTATATCCTTCCTAGCTAAAATCTGATTCTGGTGCCATGGCCTGACTTGTTTTTAATGTCCCAAGCACTGGAGTTTCCCCTGCTTCTCTCAAACTATTTCAGAGTCTTAGTCCATATCACTGCTGTGCTTCTGGTAGAAGTTGCTTCACCTTAGGCCCCAGCCCTACTGAAAGCCTCACACAATCAAAGTATTCACAAGCACTCTGGCTCTAGGAGGGACAAAGAAGTGGATTCACAAAAGACATTTTATTTCTTTAAGAAGTCAGGATGTCCTAGAGATGGGGCTGAGCTCAGACTCCAGAAACAAATCCCTCTCCAAAGTTTGGTGTCTGGATTTGGGTCAAGATGCTATTATAGATCATAGGGACCAGCTACAGAATTTGGATCCAGATCAGAGCCCAGCTTCCAACCTAGGGGATGCAGATCTGAGCTTGGTTTCAAGCCTCTTTCTAAATGAGAGAGGAAATTCACTATAGAGTGCTCTGTATTAACCTCTCCACTGGAGACATATAGTAAAAGAGAGACCATTTTTATCTTACGCTGGGGACTGCTTTTAAGAATCAGTGTAGGAGTTTCCCTATACTAAGGACCAAATTCTGCTCTCAGTTATGCTGGTTGAAATTTCAATCAGTGGAGTTGCTCCAGTTTATATCAGTAACAGAGCACAATTTGACTAAGCGTGTTATTCCTTAACAGTTCTTCCACCATCACATATAACATTTTATACACATGCACACACTAAAACATTAAGGTTGCAAAGTCAATACTCAAAAGTTAGACAATGTCTAATTAGTCTCCTTGTGCTTATGCATTATGATGCAGTCTTTAAACACATGATCACCTACTATTTTTTGCACTGGACCCCTGCCTCATTCAGTGCCTGACTTGCAGAAGTGTTAAGTACTCTGAGCTGCAAACAAAATCAATGGGAGCTGTGCTTTGAACATATGAAGTGCTATCTAATGCTATGTATACTTAAAAAATAAAATAAAATTTAAAAAATCAGGTGCTGGGTTTCTAAAGTCAGACAGAAAACGTAGCTGATACTTTTGATCTTATTCTCATTTTACAGATGGGAAACTGAGACATGGAGATAATACCACCCCGCACCTCCCAGGGTGTTGGTGGCATCAGGCATTTATACTAGGCCTGAATGAGCCAAAGTTATTTTGTGCTTGTCCAAAGTCCCTCCATGTTAAACTTCAGTTGAACTCCTAGGTTAGAAGTGAGAATGGAATGTGTAAAAGCTTCTTATCAGTGTAACTGGCACCAGGAGATAGTAAAAAGAGGCCACTCGTCTCTGGTTTAGGAGGAGGAGGAGGGGGGGAGGAACGGTAATAAATTCAGAAGTAAACTAACCTAACAGCCCTGAAAAGTTACTAAGAAAATGAATTGCTTGTTGTCAAGAATGATTTAACCTGTTTAATGTAATCCTTAGCTATACAATGTGTCTATTATATGGGAGGGGACTTATAGGATAGGAGGGGGGAGTAGATAGTGGGGGGTAATAGGGATACCTAGCTGGACTTGTGTATAAGAAGAGAGACACAGCTTATGTCTGGTGTGCTCGATTTGAGATGTGTGTGTGCCTCCGAGCATCCTGTTATTTGAGTACTCAAATAAACATTTAACTGCTTCTCCACCTTGGTGTGTCTATTGGAGCGAGATACACCGGGCAAGAACCACTGTTTGCTGCCTCAGGCCTTTTAGGTCGGCAACAGTCTTGGCGTCCCTGGGTGGGCTCGAGGCTAAAATTTAGCCTTGCCCGGACCCCTCCTGGAGGTCGACGGATTGCGGCGACGACCGATGCTCAGCGCGCACCGGTGATTTCATCGGGGGCCTCGGCGAAGACGCAGTGTGGTCGACCCCGGAGGGCACTACGGTGCAACGCGCTCAGATAGTGGAGAAGCAGCTACGGGCGACGGTGGGGAACCGGTCTCGTGGATAAGGTAGGAACAGTCCAGTGCTGTTAGCCTTTTGTTTGCCTGTTAAGACCTGGGGACGCCCAGTGTCTTCCCATAGGTATGGGGCAGGAACAGAGTACAGGCAGGGTACGGTGTACACCCTTAGAATGCATTCTGATGAATTGGAAAGTGTTTGAAAAAGATCCATTGACTAAAAGTAAACTGAAAAGATTCTGTACAGTAGACTGGCCTCAGTACCAGCTAGAGGGCCAGGAGAGGTGGCCACCGGAGGGATCACTTAATTACAACACGATCCTTCAATTAGCTTTGTTTTGTCAGCAAATGAATAAGTGGAATGAATTTATGTATGTACAGTTGTTTATGACGTTAAGAGATAAGTCAGATCTCTTGTTAAAGTGTAATTTGACTCCGACAGGTTCGGTAGTCACTAGTGTTAGTTCCCCGAACCCCTCCCTGGTTGTAATGGCAGAGTCGGTGTCCCCTTCGGCTCCTACACCCCCACCATATAAAGAACAGGTACTCTGTGCTCCGGGGATTTCCCCCTCAGTGGGACTTTATCCGTTGATTACTGAGACTGTGGTAGCCCGACATGGAGCGGAGGGGCGCCAGGCCACTACTATGCAGGTCTACACGCATGTGCCTTTTAATCCGGTGGACCTAGCAGCCTTTAAGGTACAGGCAGGGGAATTTTCAACGAACCCCAGCAAGTTTATTTCGGTTTTTGAGGGATGTTTTGCCAGTCACAAGCCTGACTGGGATGACTGTAATATCCTTATGAGGACCTTGTTGTCTGAAGTGGAGAGGAATCAGGTTATAGCCAAGGCAAGGGAGGAGGCACAGCAGAGGCATGATCGGGATCCGCTTAATGTCCCCATTCCTGCCGACATGGTCCCCACAGCAGATCCTAGGTGGAATCCTAATGATCCTAATGGTCAGACCCGCCTCACTGTGTACAAGGAGCTGCTTTTGCACGGACTCCGACACTCAGCTGTTCGCCATAACAATTGGGCCAAGCCTTATGAGCTCATACAGGAGCCTAAGGAAAGTCCGGTCGCATTTCTGCAGCGTATTCGGGATGCCATTCGGCAACACACTAATGCAGACCCTGATGCTGAGGCAACTGAGGCAATTATAAAAGGTATCTTTACCAGCCGTGCGGCCCCTGACATTAAAAGGAAATTGCAGAAAAAGGAGGATTTAATGGGAATGTCTATGGCTCAGATTTTGGAAACTGCAAATAGGGCTTATAGCCTTAGAGAGGGAGAGAAGGAAAAGAGGCAAGTGAAGATGATGGTTGCAGCAGTACAGGCTGGTGGCAGAAGAAAGTTTCAGGAAGGAGGTGGAAGGGGCCGGGGAATGAGAGGCCGTGGACGTGGGCGCCCTGGCCCACAGGAAAGGCGTTTGGGTCGCAATCAGTGTGCCATATGCCGAAAGGAGGGACACTGGAAAAATGAGTGCCCCGAGAGGGAAGATATTCCTATGATGGCAGCAGAGAATCAAGACTAGGGGTGTCAGGGGAGACGGACTATCCTGCCCCCGGAACCCCGAGTAAAAATGCGGGTGGGAAATTCAGAAATAGACTTTTTAATAGACTCTGGAGCAGCTCGAACCGCTGTAAATCAACCCCTTCAGCTGCCTGTGGCAGATTCCCTCACTGTGGTCGGTGCTACAGGGAGAGGAACCAAGTGTCCAGTGTATGCCCCAGCAGAATGTGCTTTGGGAGACAGAACTCTCTCCCACAAGCTGGTTTACCTCCCTGACTGTCCAACGCCTCTACTAGGACGGGATCTGCTTTGTCGCTTAGGTGCAACCCTGTATTTCACCCAAGATGAAATCACTCTCACCCTACCCCCAGAGAATGCCTGGATAATGACTCTTGCAGTTGAGCCCTCAGCCATGCAAGCCCCAGAGTGGAGCCAGTGGGAGGACCAGGTTTTTCCTCTAGTATGGGCATCGGGGGTCCCAGGAAAGGCAGCCCATCATACCCCCATTAAGGTTCAGCTCCTGCCAGGAAAAGGTCCAGTGCGGATCAAGCAGTACCCGATCAAAAGGGAAGCCAGAGAAGGGCTGCAGGAAACTATAGATCGGTTTTTGAAGTATGGGGTACTGCGAGAATGTCAGTCAGCCTGGAACACCCCCATCCTGCCTGTTCGAAAGCCCAATGGCACATATCGGTTAGTCCAGGACCTGAGGGCGGTTAATGAACGGGTTAAGACTCTGCACCCCCTTGTTCCAAACCCGTATACACTTTTGGCATCTATAGGGGGGCAGTACACCCACTTCTCGGTCCTGGACTTAAAAGATGCTTTCTTCACAATTCCGGTTGATACTCAATCTCAGGAGATTTTCTCCTTTGAGTGGGAGGATGGGAAAAGAGTTAAGAAACAGCTTTGCTGGACTGTGTTACCTCAGGGATTTAAAAACTCCCCTACCCTTTTCAGCCAGGCTCTGGCTAGAGATTTGGAAGAATGGGATAATGCGGACAAAATCCTCCTCCTGCAGTATGTAGATGATTTATTAATTGCAGCTGTGGGTCTGACTCCTTGCCTTAAGGCTACTGTGAGCCTCTTGAATTTTGTTGGACTACGAGGATATCGGGTAGCTCGGAGCAAGGCTCAAATTGCCCTCTTAGAAGTACAGTACTTAGGGTTTCACATACGGCAGGGAGAGAGACAGCTCTCAAATGAAAGAAAGGAAGCAATCTGTCAAATCCCTGTCCCCAGCAATCGTAAACGGCTTAGGGCTTTTCTGGGCATGGCAGGCTTCTGCAGAATATGGATCCCAGAGTTCGGATTGTGGGTTAAACCTTTGTATGAATGTGTTAAGGGAGCAGACCACGACCCCTTTCACTGGTCCTCAGAAGCTGACAAGGCATTTAAAGTGTTAAAGAGAAAACTAATGGAAGCTCCAGCCCTCGGTCTGCCTGACCTTTCTAAGCCGTTTCAACTGTATGTGCATGAAAGAAAAGGAGTAGCCCTGGGAGTACTTACTCAATTATTAGGAACTTGGAGACGTCCTGTGGCATATTTCTCTAAACAACTGGATCAAGTTGCTAAGGGGTGGCCAGCATGCTTGCGAGCGGTCGCAGCAACTGCCCTAGTGCTTGGTGAAGCGGAGAAACTGACTTTGGGGGGAACTGTGCAGGTGTATACCCCTCACATGGTCCAAGCCCTGCTGGATACTAAGGGTGGACTCTGGCTCACCCAGGCTCGGGTAGCTCGGTACCAGGCTAAACTCCTAGAAAATCCTGAGGTTTCCCTGCAAACCTGCCCCTCTCTTAACCCAGCCACTATGTTGCCAGAAACAGAGGAGCAGGAACATGACTGTTTAGAAATCATAGATGCCCAATACTCCAGCCGTGCAGACTTAAAAGATCAGCCACTCCCAAATGCAGAATATGAGTGTTACACTGACGGCAGCAGCTTTGTCACAGATGGACAAAGGAGGGCGGGTTATGCTGTTGTAACTCTCCACGAAACTGTGGAAGCAGAGGGTTTGCCTGTTGGAACGTCAGCCCAGTTGGCTGAATTGATAGCCTTAACCCGTGCACTCGAATTGTCAAAAGGAAAAAGAGTTAACATTTTTACTGATTCCAGATATGCCTTTGGAGTGCTGCATGCTCATGCTGGTTTATGGAAGGAAAGGGGAATGCTGAAAGCTGAGGGTTCTCCAGTTAAATATGGGACACAGATCCTCCGGCTTCTGGAAGCAGTACAGCTCCCCTTGGAGGTAGCAGTTGTACACTGCAAGGCTCATCAACGAGAGGATCAGAACGTAGCCAAGGGCAACGCTAGGGCCGACAGGGAAGCCAAGCGAGCTGCCACCCTGAAACCATTGGGAGCTGAGGAGGCCCATATGCATGCTCTCATCCCATCAGTGGGTGAGCTCCCAGCTCCTCAGTATTCTCGCGAAGAAAGGAACTTGGCTAATTCACTTGGGCTCCAGGAAAAGGAGGGATGGCTCCACTCCACAGAAGGGAAAATCCTCCTACCTAAAAGCCTAATACGGCCAGTACTACAGAAACTACATCAGACTACTCACGCTGGAAGGGAAGCTCTCACCCAGCTTATGAATAAGTATTTTCTAACCTCTGGACTTAGACCCCTGGCTTCCCAAGTACAGGCTGAGTGTTTAGTCTGTCAAAAGAACAACCCTCGGCCAGGAGTGTCAGTGCCGCCAGCCACTCTGGAACCTACCCCAGGACCAGGATTGGTGTGGCAAATAGATTTCACTGAATTCCCCCGGACCCAAGGGTTCAGATATCTCCTTGTCTTAGTGGATCGATTCAGCGGATGGCCTGAAGCCTTCCCATGCCGTAACAACACTGCCAGAACAGTGGCTCTCAAGTTTGTCAAGGAGATCATTCCTCGCTTCGGACTCCCCCAGTGGATGGAGTCTGATAATGGAACACACTTCACATCGCAAGTCATTCAAGGGATTTCAGATGTTTTACAGATCCCCTGGAAGCTCCACACTCCATGGAGACCACAGGCCAGTGGAGTAGTGGAACGCACTAATCAGACACTCAAGCGGCATCTCTCAAAGGTCTGCCAAGAGGCTTCTCTTCGGTGGCCTGATGCCTTACCCCTTGTTTTGCTCCGAGTTCGTGCTCTCCCAAAGGGCAGGTTAGGGCTTAGCCCCTTTGAGATTATGTTCGGGAGGGCATGGCCTATGAATGGTACACCGGTTCTGCTAGGGGAGTGGGAGGTAGGCTGCGGTTTCTTATCTCAGTACATGTGCTCTCTGTCTGCTGTTCTTTGTTCTCTCCACAGGTATACCAAAGATTTGCAGCCTCTCCCGCTGGATGCCCCTGTCCACTCCCTGCAGCCCGGTGACTCCGTTCTCGTTCGTACCTGGAAGGACGAGCCTCTTCAAGAGAAGTGGAAGGGACCCCACACCGTCCTGCTGATCTCCCACACAGCAGCAAAGGTCGAGGGATACAAGAACTGGATCCACCACTCTCGTCTGAAAGCAGTGCCAGCTCCTGAACGGTGGACTGTCCAGCCCGCGGAGAAGACTGCCAGCGACGATCTGGGACTTAAGCTGTTATTCAGGCGACAGTAAGGCCTGCTGGGAATGCCCTGTGACCCCTTTGGACAGTTACAGCGCACTCCCCGTGAAAACTCTGAGCGTTGGCTGTGTTTATTTTCACAGGGCCAGCCTAACTTGTGGGCCTGGTTTCTTTTGTTTTTAATCTGTTTGTTATTGGTAGTTGTTATTTTGTGGGTATTTGGGGAATTGTAATTGTTAGCTTAGAGTTACTTGCCCAGTATGGATTTAGGCCTAAGGTTTGCCACAGTGTTATTCTTTATTATGGGAACACTCCTCTTGTTAACCCCCGTTTCTCCCCAGGTACATGCGGGATGGAGGGGAATCCCTAACAAATTAGAAGCAAATACGTACGAGGGTCTGAAGATTTGTTTTGCCCAAGAGTTTAATCTCTCTAACTGTTGGATATGCTCCCAAATCCCGCACCATGCAGCTGGGTTGCCCTGGAGGGCAGTTCCCCAAAATTGGTCAGATCTTTGTTGGGGATGGTTTAGTAGGGGAAGAAACACTTCGGGTACCCTCTTGTCACAAAATTGTACTATTGAATCACAGTATGCATTGAGGGATGACCCCTGGGAACCACAGGCCAACTCGACGCGTATTCCTACCCCTATTAGGCTGCGGTCAGTGGACCCTGGGTTGGTGTGTTATCGACAGTTCCAATCTGATAATCACACCTGGTCCGCTGGAAATAGCACCTGTCAGTATTATTTCTCCCTTGACAGGAATGATTCTCTCCCAGTCTATGTTAATGGCAAATCTAATTCTACCGCCCGAGTTGGAGCTCTTAGTGGTGCCCGAGCAGAACAATGGAGAAGTGGGAATAATGGGTTGGTAGGAAATGGCCACTCCTTTTACATTTGCGGTACCTCTGCCTATAAGTGGCTACCGCATCGGTGGTATGGAAGCTGTTATGTAGGATATCTTGCCCCTCCCCTTCGAGTGCTCCCTAAGCTGCCCCCTGGCCGTCCCAGGCAGCGCAGGTCCTTGTATGCCACCCCAGAGCCTATTAAGGAGGGAGACAGACTTGGTATGATTCTCCTCCCATCTTATGGGGTGGGACGGCTGTCTCAAATTTACCGTAAGCTCTCTATGTTTCTCACCAAGTTTGCCAATGAGACCCTGGCCATAGAGAAAAGCCTTAACTCAGAGCTTTATCAGCTCCGGTTGCTGACCTTGCAGAACAGACAAGCCCTGGATTATGTTTTAGCTTCTCAGGGCGGGGTATGTGCCCTTATTGGGAACGAATGTTGTACTTATGTCCCAGAAAACTCACAGGACATTAATAAACACATCCTGTCAGCCGAACAGGCCTTCAAGCAGTGGAAGGCCCAGGAAGGGGAACCCACAATTTTTGATTCCCTTTGGAATTGGTTGCCCAACCTAGGAGGATTGGGAAATGGCCTTGTGCGTCTCCTCCTCACAGGTGTTGTATTGTGCCTAGTCACTCTCCTCTTGATTGCTTGTTTTAAACTGCTTCTTCATAAACTTTGTGCCCCTCGTGCCCCGAAGGTCCCTATGTACCCTCTCATTGAGAGCCCCAGCTCCAGGGCACTCACTCACATCCTGTCCACAGTATATGAGAACACTCAGCCAAAGGTTTGTTGAGTATTCTCAAAGGAGGGAATTGTTGGTGGCATCAGGCATTTATACTAGGCCTGAATGAGCCAAAGTTATTTTGTGCTTGTCCAAAGTCCCTCCATGTTAAACTTCAGTTGAACTCCTAGGTTAGAAGTGAGAATGGAATGTGTAAAAGCTTCTTATCAGTGTAACTGGCACCAGGAGATAGTAAAAAGAGGCCACTCGTCTCTGGTTTAGGAGGAGGAGGAGGGGGGGGAGGAACGGTAATAAATTCAGAAGTAAACTAACCTAACAGCCCTGAAAAGTTACTAAGAAAATGAATTGCTTGTTGTCAAGAATGATTTAACCTGTTTAATGTAATCCTTAGCTATACAATGTGTCTATTATATGGGAGGGGACTTATAGGATAGGAGGGGGGAGTAGATAGTGGGGGGTAATAGGGATACCTAGCTGGACTTGTGTATAAGAAGAGAGACACAGCTTATGTCTGGTGTGCTCGATTTGAGATGTGTGTGTGCCTCCGAGCATCCTGTTATTTGAGTACTCAAATAAACATTTAACTGCTTCTCCACCTTGGTGTGTCTATTGGAGCGAGATACACCGGGCAAGAACCACTGTTTGCTGCCTCAGGCCTTTTAGGTCGGCAACAAGGGTGTTGTGAAAATGAAGTCATTAATGTTTGATGCACTGACACTATAGTGAGGAAAGCCATTAAAAAACCCCGGGAGGAAATGCATAATTCTGTCTTCAGAGCCAGGTTTGAATAGTTGGCAGTAAGTAAGGAATGTATGCCCCATGCAATAGCAAGGGGCAAACAAGTTTTGAATAGCTGCTCGTTCAGTGATCACCAAACATTCTGTGCCCTGAATGGAAAAAAAGAAAATGTAAGAGTAATGAAAGCCTGTGTAAAAAGGCATATGCACAAAGGTTCTGAATGAAGGTTGCACAGGCATTTCAGTGCAATTCTAGCAGTTCCTAACTTTTTAGTACTTGACTTTGCAGTCTTAATATTTGTATGTGTGTGAGAGAGAGAAATGTTCTAGTTTCTAAAAAGTAAAATTAAAAAACATCTGTCATCAATCTGACATCCACATGGGTCATCAGGCCTAGATTGCCTGCTCTATCTCAGACCCCATGTGTGACACTAGGAAAGCAGCTTAATCTGTGTCTCCGTGCCCCATATACACAAGGGGGGTGATAAAACTTCTCTGTCCAATCCGTTAATCTGAGGCACTGTAGCAATGGGGGGTCACACAAGTAAAAAGCCCTGGTGAAATCTACCTAGGTAAAGAGACTCAGAGGAGTCCCGAATGTGTGTGAAGAGAAAGGAAAGACTCGGGTTCAGCCGCTCGCAATATATCTCAAGCAGCGTTCGATTCCCCTTTTAAATGTCTCTTGTAAAAGCCGCAGGAATAATTTTCACCTCCCCGGCTGAATCACAAGTACAGTACACAGCTGCATGTCTGATCATGAACCATTTACTCCCCCCAGGCTTGGACTGTTAATTTTGTTGCGATGGAGACTTTGTCCCTGGAGCACCAGATCCAGAGCGTGCAGCGACATATCGCCTTCCTGAAGAAGGAACAGATGGAACTGCTCCATGACCTGCACCTAGAGATCCTCCGATTGCAAAAGCACTGCACAGGTGAGTTCTTGAGGACATGACTAGCCTCTTCCCTATGTAGATCTTCCCATACAACAGGGACCACAGACATGAAAGCCACGTGCACTTTGAAATGTGATACTCTCCCAGTACAGTGTACAGGAATTGAGTAGTTATCCCTTTAAATAGTTGTGAACCCTCTTGTGGTGCTCACTGTGTTCTAGGTTTTAAAAATCAACCAGAGCAGCGTATATGCATAACTAGGCCCTGCGTGTTTCTGTAGGTTCAGCAACATGGTTATGTGGGCCCTACCGTGCCTGTGTGATTTCTTCGTGTGATTATTGCTGTGTAAAGGGGAAATGGATTCCAAGCAGGAATTTGTGAACTTCCTAAAGGAAAAAGGTGGCACACGCAGGCTTAGAAGCCATTGAACAAGGAGAATAAATGTGTCATACTATAATCACCCAATGATAATGCAAGATCCAAAATCCACAACCCACAAAGCAGGGAAGTTCCCATCCATTTCACAATCTAGAACCAAACTTCACAGCTGGCCCTTATGTCTACCAACCAAGAAAGCCGTGCAGTATTTCAAAAAAAATGCCCCTTCTCATTACATGTTTTGATGGACAGAAGGTTAAATGCTGCTTTGCAATCTCCAGGCTAAATTGTCTAAGCAAGCTGAGGACACACACGGGATCCTAAGAGGGGCTAAGGCTGCACCACACCACCTGTTCAGGCAAATGAGACCTACCAAGGTTGTAGCTCCTGGTCTGCTTCTGCTGTGAACACTCCCTGCTGTGAGCCAGTGACTTGGGAGTGGGTGAAGCCAAGAGGCTGGGGAGTGAATGGAGCTTCTGTTCTGCATCTGCTGCTTATTGGCCAGATGCAAGGAGGTGTGTGTGGGGAGCGGGGGAGCAGCACTTTGCAAGGACTGGAGTAACTTGTTCCTGTCCATGTTCCAAGGGAGAAGCATTTCCCACACTGCAGCCAAAAGGTAAAATTTCCAGCTCAGACATACCCACACTGGCTCTGATTGAGCTAGTGCGCTAAAAATAGCAGCATAGCCACAGCTAGCTGAAACCTGAGGTACATACTCACGGTGTCTAGCCCCACACGCTGCCCATGCGGCTGCAGTTACGCTGCTATTTTTAGTGTGCTAGCTGAATCCAAGCTTGCCCATGTAGCTCTAGCTGAGCTGGAAATTACAGCTCCAACCCTGTCCAACTCCTGGGGCTGCTCCTGAGAAGGAGGTAGCCTGTGCATCACCTCTTGCTTAAGGCAAAAAAATCTAGTCCTTAATTGGCTGCTGGGAATCCAATGCCGTCCTCTTTACGCACAGTACCACTGCAGACAATGGGATGGTTCATGGAGCAAGAGACTCAATAGACTCCCAAGGGGAGTGGGGGCGGAGGTGCCTAAGCTCAGGGGTGGCTCTAGCTTTTTAGCCGTCCCAAGCACGGCAGTCAGGCAGCCTTCGGCGGCTTGCCTGCGGGAGGTCCACCAGTCCCGCAGCTTTGGTGTACCTGCCGAACTGCCGCCGAATCCGTGGGACCGGCGGACCTCCCGCAGGCAAGCCGCCCTCGCATGGGCCAGCAAGGCACCCCCCGCAGCTTGCCGCCCCAGGCATGCGCTTGGAGTGCTGGTGCCTGGAGCCGCCACTGCCTAAGCTTGGGCTCCCGCCTGACCCCAAACATCTCCACTGCCGTTTTAGAGCCCCGCAGCCCGAGCCCTTTGAGCTTGAATCAGCAGACATGGCCCAACCCTGGGTGTTTTATTGCAGTGTAGACATACCCTGAGTGTCCTTAATCCTGAATACTCACCCTGTTGGCACGGTTCTCATTTTACAGACATGTTCCTATATTCCTAACCCGACATACGATGATCCCGCTGAATCCCATTTGAATAATAGCCACTAAAGCTTCTCCCCCAGGGTGAGTGACAAAACGCTACCTTGGCTGAGATATGTGCTGGAGACTATGGGCACGTTTTACTCTGACACTCAGCTGGCAGAGTGCAAGATAAAACAGGTGCTTGTGCTTATAACCCATCATTATAAAGCTACCCTTTGGTTTAATCCTACAGTAGATCACAATGGCACTTCGAGAGGGAATTCGCTTTTGCAACCTGTTCAGCCACTACTCTGCGTTTGACTCACTATTGCTTTATCTATACTGCAGCGATTCACTGGTTGGGAGGAGGGGGGTGCATGAAGATGATCTTGCCACTTCCTCCACTGATCTGTGCCTTCAGAGGTATTTTGCCTCTTGTTTATCGATTAAGATATAAAAATAGTTCATTCTTTCTCCAGCACGCATAAGGACAGGAAAAAGGCTGGGCTTCATTGAGAACAATAGGGATGAGATCATACCAAAAGTCTCCTTCAGAGCTACAGGAAATGTGGTCCTTTTTTTCTTTTTGCAGTGAGGAAATATGAAATCAATTCTCTGACCCCCCCGCCTCAATCCAGAGCAGCTCAGTAACATGCAGCATCAGCAGCCCTCTTGTTTTGCTGCTTTATGACTGCGATGCTAGATGGGTGCTAAAGCTAGCAGCATAAATATATTGGGTTCCCCCCCCTTGCTCATCTGAAAAAAAAATCTTTCTTGGGCATGAATTTTTAAACAAGACATCACAGTACAAGCTGCAGCTTTTTCCTGCTGCAAAGCAACCTCTCACCATTTCCACAAGATTCAGAGAGTTTTTGTGGCCTGGGAAATTTTGTTTAATGATACAATTGTGCAAGTGGCACAAAGGAAGAGCTAGCTCTTAAATGCTAGCCCAAGGGGTAATCCTGTTGTAAGAGCAGTTTCAGATTAATACCTAGCTTTTATTTAGTACTACTCTTCATTAGATCTAGTCTGAACTCCTGCTTTAACCACAAGGCAAAGACTCAGACCCAGTATCTTCTGCTCTAGGCCAGAAGATCTGAGAGCTATAATAGGAAACAAGTTGCTAAGGATCTCATCACTTAAATATACTGTAGGGGGCAATCCAGATCTGACAAGGGAGTGGACTAGATTGTGATGGGGCCTTGATCTTTGACTGGATTTCCTAGGTTCTAACGAGAAACAACTAATGCAGTCTCCGATTTCTATCATTCATGAATGCAGCACGAGTTCCAAACATGGAGAAGTTAAAAATTACTGATTCTGCAAAGTTATAGGACACCGGAAGCATCCATAGATTTGGGAGTTTCAGAAGCCACCCCTAGGGAGCGTCAGACTTGCAGTGTTTAGGAACCCCACAGGGCAGATGTCGGAAGATAAAACTTCCGCAGATCTTAGGCGCTGCACAGGAGAGACATGGCCAAGGAGCTTATCTCCAGCGCTGCAAATCTTAGACATGAAGCTTGAAGCGAAGGGGGGGCGGCAGGACCACAGCTTCAGCAGGTGCTAACTAGGGAGCCACAGGAACCTTCTGTGAACCTGGGGAGTTGTGTGGACCGGAGTTTGGGAAAGCGAGGGTCACTTTAAAATCCTGTCCTCGCCCATGGCAGAAGATGGGCAGGTCCGGATGGATATTTGCTCCTCATAAAGCCTCTCCAGATGAGGATGAACGATTCACTTAACTCCCTCCCATTGCTGAAATTTGTTCCAACTTGTACAGTATCTTTCATCAATAATTCAGCAATGACTAATAACTCATTGTCTTCCAGCTCTTCTCTCTCTCACCGACTCCAAGGAAACAAAGATAAGTCTGCAGTGACAAAAATCATCTATTTTCCCATCCCTTTCATACTTTCACTGTTCCATTTTTTTTAACTAGACCCAAATGCAGCTCTTCCAGCCATGAGTGGAAATAGATTTCTTGTGCGTAAATCAGATTTGGAGGCTTTGAAATGCCCATGGGCATCAATGACCTCATTACAAACTTGGACATTATAGATCATTTTTTCCCCAACCACGTCTAAGGATAGTGCCAATTTACCAGATGGTCAGCTGGTGTAAATCAGTAGCGCGCCATTGGCTCCAGAGCTAGGCTGATTTTTGCTAGCTGAGGTGCCATAAGACTTTTATACCACTGATACCAGTCATCTATCCTGTGTCCGACACCTTAATGTCAGAGTGCCTCTCAAAGTCATAGATGCATACACAAGATCTGTGTAAAAGAGGTCCAGTGTAGGCAGAAGCAATGCAAGATCTCCCATACCAGTGTACTTCACGTTGGTCCTGGATGTGCCCAGGAGCCATTTAACCCTTGATTTCTTTGATGAGGTTTCCAATATTGAGGACCATTGATAAGGCTAGTTTTAGTGAGGAGGATACCCGGCCACTGGGAACTAGCCTGAGAGAGTATTTTATGTCAGATACAACATCAAACAGCAGCAACTTTTGGTGGTGCTCATTCAGGGCTGGATCTGATGTCGTATTTCAATGATGTCCTTTATCTTTCAGTATGAGGCTGGCACTGGGGAGAACCATATGGCATTGTGTCTGTTCTAAAAGGAACTTTTTGCTACTTCAGCAAATTCTCCCATTTCCCAGCATTACCTTTCGGAAGAGCTGGTTTGTCTTAATCCTAACTTCTCAGATTCCAGAGGAACTCTAGACACAGGTCGCTGTAAGCAGAGAGCTCCCACAGTAATATATGCACCATTTACCTATTTGCTTGTCATTTCTGACAACGAGCTTTTCATTCGGATATTGACAGAATGTTGCAACAGGGTTACTAATAACGACTCATCAGGAAAAGTCTTAAAAACCACTGTGCCGCCTCCTCCAGTGAAGTAATGAATCCGAGATCAGCAGGAGCCCTTTGTACAACCTGTCAAATGCGTTGCGGATTAAGTAGCAGCTTCCATCCCCTGAAGCCTTCCCTGATGCCCATAAATCTATTGAGCACCTTCCACATGAAACCACAGTATGAGATTTGCCTGCATGACAACCACCATCATATGCCAACAGGCAACCTCAAGTGGACCACAGGATGATTCATTCTGGATCATCCACCTTCCCAGCAGCATGCTCTCCCCACCCAAAGCATCCAGGCAAGTCAATGGATTCCAGGAACCTCAGTTCACCTTTTCACAGCTTTAACCATTTGTGCAGCATAAACACATCAGAAATAGAAATGGATTTGTTCTGACTATTTCCCCCTCTCTCCCGATCCTTCTCCAGTAACTAGAAGGGAAACTTAAATCTTTTGGCAGTAATTCGTGTGATCTGCTAGCTCCTCTGAACAGAGGGCTATGTAAGGAAGAGCAAGTAGGAAGCACGGGGCCTTGAATTTCAGCAAGAGGTGGCAGCTTAAGGGATTAGCCACGGAATCAGGCACTGACCGTAGGAAATCTTCTTTCAGATTTCCTAAGTGACTAGTGATTTCTGGGGTTCCCAGTTTGAGCCACCTTAAAGATTTTCAGGGAGAGAATGCTCAGCACTTTCTGGAAACCAGCCCACTTCTTAATGCGTCTCCAGTTGCCCCTCTTCTGCCTCCCAAATTGACACCCAAGTATCACTAGCCATTTCTGGCCTCACTGGGCGACAGCCACTGAAACCCCGCTGGGCTTGAGTGAGACCTCCTGCTCGTTCTACATGGATGCACCACCACTAGGCCTGGTTCTCCATTGCCCTTCACCTTGTGCCATCATTTATACCAGTGCACAGTGAGTGTAAAGGGCTCCCATGGTGACGTGGTGGTGTTTTACACTCACTTTTCACTGGTGTATGTGAGTGCACAAGGCCCATCGCCCTCAGTGGAGTAACTGCTGGTTTGCACCAGTCCGAGTGCAGAATTGGGCCCCATATTTCTGAAATGACAGTATCTAAGAAATATTTCCTCTGACTTCCTCCTTCTAGGGTCTTAACCCTTCTACAACACATGCCTCAATAAGACAAAAGCAGCACCCTTCCTTGAGAATAAGAGGCAATATTGACAGGCAGAGGTTGGATTCCATGTTGGATGGATCCTTGTTTGACAATCTGTCTGCAGAAAAGAAGAGTGAGGGGGGATTTGATAGCAGCCTTCAACTACCTGAAAGGGGGTTCCAAAGAAGATGGAGTTCGGCTGTTCTCAGTGGCGGCAGATGACACAACAAGGAGCAATGGTCTGAAGTGGCAGTGGAGGAGGCCTAGGGTGGCTATGGGTTACCTAGGGAGGTGGTGGAATCTCCTTCCTTAGAGGTTTTTAAGGCCTGGCTTGGCAAAGCCCTGGCTGGGACAATTTAGTTGGTGTTGGTCCTGCTTTGAGGTCTCTTCCAACCCTGATCTTCTATGATTGTCTTGAGAAATGGCAACGTATAAACAGCTGCCTCACCAGTGGCGGCTTGCACCAAGCAAGCTGAAATAAAACAGTGAATCACTCAGATCTTTCCCATTCAAATTCAGCGCTGTCGGGAAAGATCAGTGCTAAGGAGCAAAAGGGTGTTCATTTCCCTTTGACACAGCCACAGGGAGGGACCAACCCAAGCTTCCCAAACTAGCCAGGTGACACAGTTGGATATAGCAAGGTGGCAATTGTGTAGTGTAAAGGCAGAATCCCCTGGCTTGAGTAAACTAAGGGCAGCAACCAACACACAGGTAAACTGCTCTGTAGCACAAATGCTTGGAGTTTCTATTGTTAGGTCACCTCACTCATCTCCCTCCCAGGTCAGGGCTGTTCCTCTGCTCTCAAGTCTGCAGGCTTGGCAGTATGTTGCTTATAACCCATCCTATTTTAAAATTAAATGAAGGAATCCAAGTTAAAGGAGAACCACCAACGGGGAAGGATTTTAGGCTTTTAAAACAGTTGAGGGCCTTCAATGTGGTTGATGTGCTTTAGTTGTAGTGATAGGCAGTGGCCCATGGCCCTGTTCTCCCAGGAGGGATGAGAAACTGCCACTGAAGTCAGTGCAAGGTACTTGTAGCCTGGGGAGGAAGAATTGAGGAGGCACAATTCAGCCTTCTCTCAGAGCCCTCTTTAGCTTTGCCAGAGCAAAGACTGATTAAAGATGCCGTGATTTGGTCTGGGGAGAAAAGGAGGGAGATTAGTGCTCTGTGACTTTGCCTCTGTCTTGCGTGTGACCTCTTATCAGTATATAAAAAGCATTGCCAAGACCTGAAGGAAGTTAATGCTGAAGAGAGGGAGGGAGTGTGTGTTTTAAAGAAAATTTAGGTCACACATTTAAAGAAAGCAAGGCAACCAAGGTTCCGCTGCAGCAGATGCCAGCCCTGCTTAGAACACTGCTTTTGCTGGAGGAGGGGAGGGAGTTAAGGCCTGACAGTACGAGTGGTGCTGCCAACTCTCCTTCCCACAGATACTGTACCACACACGTTGCTTATGCAATGAACTTGCCTTCCACCCATGCATTGCAAATGAAAAGCCCAGAGCTGGCTCCCTGCTAAATACAGTGCGAGACCATTATAAAGCACAGTGCTCTCCCCACCTCATACCAGACCATCAGTAATTTCACCTTGATAGAAAGTCTGTATCATGAGACAATGCAGACCCAGAGGGACTAGCAAAGCTAAGGTCTGATCCTGCAGCCTTTACTCCCATCAATAGTCTCTCCTCCTATAAAAGCCCTTACTTATGCAGGACACTGCTCCTCCTGGATCTCTCTCTCTCTCCAACATTATGGTATGTACAAGGAGCCAGATTCTGCAAGTCCTTATTCAGATGAGTAGTCCTATTGGTTTCAATGCAGGATCAAGGCCGCTATTATGTATATCAAACGTTGAGATCGAAATTCACCCCAAGCCAGGGAGAGCAGTGTCTTGTTCTAAAAATACAGCCACAGGAGACTTTGCTGCGTTTTTAAACGTCATTTGAAATATCCCTTGTATCCCATTTTAGCTTTAGAAAACTAAAGCAGTCGATATTGATTTCCAGTGGGACAGAGCGCTGAATGGTTTCCAGAAATTACAGCATGTTCTCCATTACTGGTATAGTCACTACAGATTTATTTTTAAAGACAAAGCACAGAGGCCTTGCGGGGAGAGGGGGGTGGAAATCAAGCCAAGTGATTAGTTTCTGAAGTGCAGCAGTGTCTAATGTGATGTGCTAGTGAGGAGATTAAAGTCAATATGAAAGAAGATTAACAGAAAAATCTAGGACAAAGATTAACCACTTAAATTCAATTTTTGGAAAAAAAACCTCAACAACTGAATTTTGATGTTACTTCCCCCGCACCTCCCTTAGCTCTCCAGCTGCTTTAGGTTTGGTGGTTGCATGATAATTATCTTGAAAGATAATTTGTAAAGGTTTGGCAGTTAAAAGTGAACTATTAATAGATGCAAAATCGCCCCATCGTCCCTAGTAAAATCATGTTAGTAGCCCAAGGCTCGGAAGAAGGAAAGAAATGGGATTCTTGGGTTGAGCAGTCATTTTTGTAACACGTATATAAATCATCCCTAAAAGAGCTGTGTGTGAGAATGAACGGCCAGTGTAGTTTTTAACTGAGATTCAGTGACGTGAGAAGCTGCACATTTGGTCTGGAGTAACTTTAACTGTCTTGGATTGACATTTCCCTGTGGTCTCTCACCAAGCAGATTGATTCCCAAGCAATTTGTTTCATCCTGGTTTAAATCTGACCATATAAAAATCAGTGCCTACCTAGCTGATAATGTCATCCTAATTCCGAACTGGGACAACAACTCTTAGGCCCTGCTCCTGCAAACACATGCATAACTTCATGCATCCGAGTAGACCCATTGAAGTCAATGCAACTACTCACTAGAGCAGGGGTTCCCAAACTTGGTTTGCGGCTTGTTCAGGGTAAGCTCCTGGCGAGCCACAAGACGCTTTGTTTACCAGAGTGTCGGCAGGTACAGCAGCTCGCCGTTCCTAGCCAATGGGAGCTGCGGGAAACGGTGGCCCAGCCCATGCCGCTTCCCGCAGCTCCCATTGTCCGGGAACAGCGAACCGCAGGTAAACAAAGTGTCTCACGGCCTGCCAGGGGCTTACCCTGAACAAGCCGCGAACCACTTTATCTAGAGAGCTTCTGGGACAGCATGCACACACAAATATACCCATGTGCACACACACACACAGCTGCACCCAAGCATAACGATGTGTATGCAAACAGAGGTATCTATGCACACACAAGCACTCATGCATGAGCATGTATGTGTAGAGACATGCATGAGTGCACCTACATGTTTATATGTACTCACATTCATACAGCATGTTTTTCCTAGAAGTTAAAAACTGATCTTTGTTCAAGGGTATTTTTCATTCTCCATCTTGCAGCACTTTTTGCTGCTAGCCCGGCCTCCCTATGCAACCACCTCTGGGGCTGTCCTGATTACACTGTGACTGAAGACAGAGCTGTGGCATGACTGCGTATAGCATACTCCCTGCACGTCTCCACTCCCTGCAAACAGCGGGACCAGACCCAGGAGTCACAATAAGCTGCACTTGATGCTGGCTTTGCTTTTCTTAGTGAGAACACTTAGCTCGGATGCCATGCTTTTTCCATGCTTCAAAATGCTCCATAAAACATGAACTCCACAACCCTGGGACGTAGGTACGGCCATCCCTCATTTTGCATGTGGGAGAAACTAAGGCAGAGAGGTTAAGTGACTTTTCCAAGGCTACAGATGGAGGGAGTGCCAGAGCAAGGCTGAGGATTTAGGAGCACCTGGCCCCCAGTCGCTGTCTCCCAATCTGTCTCCCTGACCTACTCCCTGTTAGAAGCTGCTAGACACAGGGATTCTGAAGCAGTGCAGAACGCTTGCCATTTCAACCGTAGGCTCGCCTAGCTCATAACCATTCTGTCGCAGTGCTGTGTCCAAGTCTAATTCCTGTGCCAGTTTTGGGGCTTAGCACCTGTGCAGCAAGACTATAGGCTGCCATGTGAACAAGTCTATGGGTTGCCAAATGTTGGACATTGTATGGTTGGTGCACTTAAGACTGCTCTGCTGTGATGCCACAGCGCTTTTAAGGAACAGAGTGGAGGGTAGCGTGCAGTGGCAAATTAAGGCAGGATGCCTGGGATTTGGGCCACCAGACTTCAGGCGGCAGGAGGCCCTGACAAAGAAGTTAGCAAAAGGCAGATCAATAGAACATGCTGTCAGTTGCTCGTCTGCTGAGATGGGGCTGTGTTAGCTGGGATGCTACATTTGGCAGGAAGATCAAGGACTCAGAATTGCAGGAAACCCCAGATCCATTAGATACATCTGGGAGGTAGAATCTACTTGGGGGGGGGTCCTCAAAGTTTTGATGGATCCAGGCCCCTTTAGCTTTAATCCACCCATCTGGCACTTTCCCAAGGAGCAGGAGAAGTCCTGAGACATAAAGGCCCCCTTTAAACAGTGATTCTGGAGGGCCTTCCTTTCTCCAAAGAAGCTTCCAGAGAGGAGTTCCCTTTCCCACACTGTCCCTTACAACAGAACTTGGTGTGGAAGGTTAAAGTAGTCTAGAAATGAACCTGAGCATCAACATTTGGTTTAGATTTCAGAACACACACCCACCGCCAGCCTCAAAGTCTGGGCAGGCGCAGATCTGTTACAGATATAGAAACCAGGCAGAAGAGAGGAAGGATGTTCCTGTGGCTGGGGAACCAGCTAGGGGTTTGAGAGACCTGGGTTCATTTCTGTGTTCTTACCACAAAGACTTCCTGTGTGATCTCTGGCAAGACACTGCGTCTCTATCTCAGTTCCCCTTCTGAGAAATAGGGACCTACTTCATTGTGGTGTTGTGATGCACTATGGTAATGGAGGCCATGCACATATCTAAGATAGATGGGAAAAATCCAGGTCTGGAGCCAGCTTCTAATTCCAAATCCCCACCAGGTTGAGAGGCATCTGACTGTGGGGATTTGTTTTAGGGTCATCCCTGTAACAAGGCTTGACTGTGTAGGCAATTCTGTGAAAATCCCCTGCGTTCTGATTTCTTTCTTGAACTGAGCATCCAAAATTAGTGGCCACTTTTGAAAGTTTGGCTTGCCTGCACCAGTTGTGACCCTGTGGCATCCGGGTGACCAGATGTCCCAATTTTATAGGGGCAGTTTCGATTTTTGGGTCTCTCTCTTATATACACTCCTATTACCCGCCCCCCTCTTCCCCCAACCCAGTCCTGATTTTTCACATTTGCTGTCTGGTCACCCTAACATAATATCAAGTAAGCAAAGAAATTACATCCCCCCATACCAAATGGTGATAGGTTTCCTATCCAGTGTGTGTTGCTGGTGATGCCACATGATATGAGTAACTATCCGATCATCATGAACAGCACATGGACAAATGCCAAAAGCAAACTGTCAGCAGAATTAGTAGCAAAGTACTGGTGTGTTGATTAGTGCCCAGGACGAAGAAAACTGCAGGGGGTTCTGTGAATTACTGGTAGGCAAACATGCAGTATCTTTAAAAGAAGTACTAAGCCCAGGAGAGAGACCCCTAACAGAGAGACCCTTCCCTTAAAATAAAAATCTCAGACGCGAAAGACAGTCGGATTTACCCAAGCAGCCCAGGTTTATTTTTAATAGATCAGTAAAGGTATAGGATACTACAGCACAGCAGGCATTTTGTCTGAGTACAATTGCTCGAGGCATTATTAGAGTCAGACTACTGGGAGCCAGGGGCAGGGCCTGAGAAAAGAACATCCTGCCAGCAGAGCCAGAGGCGGCGCAGGATCTGGTTCTGTGGGCAGGGCTACACTTGCAGATGTAGAGCACTTTGAGTTAAACCAGCCTTCGCAGAGCGCAGTAGGGAAAGCGCTGCAATCTGTCCACACTGATAGCGCACTGGTGTGGCCACATTAGCAGCTCTTGCAATGGCCACAGAGAACAGTGCATTGTGGTAGCTATCCCAGCACGCAAGTGGCTGCAACGTGCTTTTCAAGTGTGTGTGTGGGGGGGGGTGGAGTGTGACAGGGAGGGTGTTGTGTGTATGTGGGGGGAGAGAGAGTGGATTTTTGGGGAGCTCAGAGCATGTCAGCATGCTGTCTTGTAAGTTCAGAAGCAGCAGACCTCCCCCTACCCCCGCCACACACACACACAAATTCCACAGTAATGGTTGCTTTGTCTCGGAGCAGATAAGCAACCGGCTGTCAAACGGAGCTTTCAAAGGGCATATCCAAAACAATGACAAGAGTGGCCACTTGACTTTAGGGGATTATGGGATGTTTCCGGATGCTGATCAGAACGCAGTAACGCAACACCTCATTCACAGTGATGCTGCTGCGCTCCAGTGGGGGCGCAGCAAATGTTATTCCTCTCGCCGAGGTGGAGCACCAGAAGCGCCCTAGCCGTGGAGTCAGAGCACTCTACGTGCCTTGCCAGTGTGGACAGGGAGTGAGCTAGTGCGCCCGGGGCTCCTTTAGTGCGCTGTAACTCGCAAGTGTAGCCAAGCTCTATGCTTTCAGGAGATGCAGCACAGAAAACACAGTCCAGGTGGGCAGGGAAGTGAGACTTTTGCCACTTTTTTTTTTTAAAAACCACACTGGGGTCTCATCTATGAAATATTAACATACAGTTAATCTGGCTGGTGATATAGCTGTCTGTGTGGGAGAACAAGGAACAGCCTGAAAACGCAAGCCAGGAATAAAACTCCCCATGGAACAGTAATGACATATTTCTGGGGGTGACTGACATGACCACAGCAGTTTTGCTAAAATAGCAAGTCTTGTTGGTATTCATGGTTAAGGAGAAAGTACAGTTGGTCTTTCCCATTAGGCTAAGGGCTCCTCTACATGATGCATTAGTGCACGACATGCTGGTGCACACTAGAATTAACCCCCTGCTGTTGCACACTAGGTAGCCCCTGTGGACCCTGCTGGTGTGCACTGCTAGTTCCCTATCGCACACTGAGATCACCCCATTTCAAACAGGGCTACATTAACATGCACTACGGAACTTGCAGTGAACACTAGCAGGCGCCACATGGGCCAGTTAGTGCATGACATGGTAGCGTAGACTAGAATATACACCCCAGCTAGTGCACGCTAACACACCATGTAGACAAGCTGTGACACAGCCTCTCAGTCCTGTTAGGGCTTGTCTACACTGGCCATTTACAGTGCTGCAACTTTCTCATTCAGGGTGTGTGAAAATACACCCCTCTGAGCCCAGCAACTTTCAGCATTGTAAAGCGCCAGTGTAGACAGTGCTTCCGGCGCTGGTAGCTCTGCCCCTTGTGGAGGTAGCTCTGCTGCAACCACACAAGCCACGTTAAAGCAGCCGTAGACTATCCCTCACCCTCCAAAGGAGTCACGATCAGCATTTTCTCATTGTTCCAGGATATCTAACTATTTGGCAGGCTCTAAAAGTCTCCGAGCCAAAGTATTTGGGCTTCTTTTATTCACTCACACTTTCTAATCTGTGCCCGCACTCCATTTTAATGACAAACGCTTAGGCTTGCACGATCGCTAAAAAGAAAAACCTGATATTATCTCCAACGTTGTTGATGTTTGCCCACAAAGTTTGCATTGTTAACAGGATTGTGAATACAACAATGAGTATGGGTAGCACAGTAGCTCCTAGCGATTTCGGAGCCCCATTGTACGTAGATCGTAAGCAAGGACTGTTTAGGTAGGCGGGACAGACTAGAGACCATACTAGAAGAGTCATACCAGTATGAGTCTGTCAGTTGGGGAGGAAGGGGGTGATTTTTACCACTATAGTTATACCAGTACAACCCATAGCACAGACACATTGATACCAGTGTAAAGGTGCTGTTACAACACTTACCATCTCCGAGCATCCCCTCCCAGCCAGACCTATCCTTGCAGCACTCCGGCTCAGCTCCCCCACAACCATCTTATCTACTCCAGCCATGGAGGTGACTGGGCCCTCCAGCCAAGCCACTTGAAAGCAGTCTGCCCTTTCCGGGACGAGAGAGTCTGTTGGACTTGGTCTAACAGACACACAAAATGGAGGATCTTCACTCCAGCATCTATTCTTGTCAGCCTGGTCTCACCCACTGCAGGTATCCAGGCTCTGAGCCACACCACCCTCCAGTCCAAGCCCCAATTTTCTACCAGGGCATCTGGGTGGCCACAGTCCTCAGACAGCCCCCCCGGCCCTCACCTAGTCTGCTGCCCCTCCATCCCCACAGCCTGACCACTCGCCTCCCAGTTAACCCTTAAATGCTGGGCCCCTCTTTGTAGAAATCCCAGCCCCTGCACCCAGGGCCAGCCCTAGTCCAAATGGTGCCCCAGGCCAGGAGCATCTTCGGTGCCCCCCCGCCCCCACAATTTGGAATACCGTAGGAGATTCTACAAAGGTCCAGAACATTCCAGGAGCTCAGTGAAAAATGAATCCGCATACAGAATACCAGGAACATGTTACCTCAGACAATCTATTTTCCCTTTTGTCACTAAAAACAAAAACAGCACCCCAAGCCCAGCACACACCCCAAGCCCCACACCGTCACCTGCCCCTGCTTGCACCTAGCTACAGGTGTAGGTGTAGCCGGGCAGGGCTAACTGGCTCTGAAAGGGGCAGGCTTCCCTGTTACAGGTGCTTTATCTTATTTTGCTACCTGAACTAGAACAAGCTGTAAGCTCTTTTAGATTAGTGTTAAATCTATCTACAGTATGGGGGTAATTGCTGCTTTAATTGTGAAGGCATAGTTAGAGCTGAACTTTCCACAGCTGACAAACCCTAAGGGTAGGCGAAAGGAATTGTGATTATCCCCATATTACAGATTGGGAAATGAGGCAGTGACAAGGAGCACCACTCACCCCTGGTCTGGTGCCTCCTCCTGCTCGCTCTGGGGATTAGCTCTTGAGGTCAACACGCACTTCCCCGGTTCACATGCTGTCGCTCTGTCTCTCCCTCTGGTCTGCAGCCCATCCCTCGCTCCAGAAACTGCAGTGTGGTCTTCATGACTCAGCCCTGGAGCCAGGTCACTCGGTGTTCCCCCTTCCAAGGTGGCAAAGTCCCTCTCACTGCCTCATGGCACCACTCCCTCCGTGGCTAGTAGGGGAACCCAGGTCTAGCCTGACTTCAGGTTCCAGTCCAGGGACCTGCAGCTCAGCAGTTCTGTGCTTTCCTCTCACTGCTCCTTCTGGGGACTGCTTCCTACCACACCTACTTCCCCTTTTCTCTCTCTCTCTCTCTCTCTCTCTCTGGGTGCACCAGTACCAAAACCCTCCTCTTCCCAGGGACTACTACTACTGCCTGCCTTTCTCAGCAGCCCTCCTGTTGCTGCACAGCTGAACCTGCTTCTGATTAGTTCCCTGCTCCATGGCTCTTCCTCCAGGTGAAGCCTGTGGAGTTAATTGGCCTATGGGCCACCTTAACCCCTTCTAGTCCTCTGTGGGGTGGGTCCCCCCATCACAGACCCAGATCCTCAATGGAAATCAGGAGCCTAAATACCTTTGAGGAGCTGGGCCAGAAAGATTAAATGACTGGCTCAAGGTCATGCAGGAAGTCTGTGGCAGAGCTATATATTGAAACCAGCTCTCCTGATTCCCAAACACAGACAGCATCCTTCTGCTAAACAGGATGAATCTCTCTCTAATTCCTTTTATCCATTGGTCCCAAAGAGAAACTAAAAAAAAAAGGATGATCGAGAATGAGATTCATTTTTCAGATAAAGGCTCCTGTTTGGGCTAAGCAAAACACAGCCTATTCGCAGCATTGGAATGTCCAGTTTCTTTTATGGGGACCCCTAGAGCTCCATTAGCTACTTTATAGCACAGCTTGGAAAAATTATTTAGTATTTATTAATTACGTAGATTGTAATGTTGCTTAATTCTTAGGCTGTAGTATTAATGACTTAGATTGTAAACTCTTCGGGGCAGGGACTGCATTTTCCTGTGTTTGTGCAGCCCAGAGCACCCTCCTGCACCCCTAACCCCTCATCCCCAGCCCCACTCCAGAGCCTGCACCCCCAGCCGGAGCCCTCACCCCTCCACCTGCACCCCAACACCCTGCCCCAACCCAGAGCCCCCTCTCGCACCCCGAACTTCTCATTTCTGGCCTTACCCTGGAGCCCACACCCCCAGCCTCACCCCATCCCGCACCCCAAACCCCAATTTCATGAGCATTCATGGCCCACCATACGATTTCCATATCCAGATGTGGCCCTCGGGCCAAAAAGTTTGCCCATCCCTGTTCTAGTCTGTCTCCCTTTTCCTAGTGCAGAGAGGGGAAGCAACTAGGATTCATCGCTTCCCTTCTAAATGAAGAGCCAGTCTGGTCCCAAAGGAGGCAATGCTAAATTCCCAACAGCTTTGACCTTGATCTGCTAAAAAGAGAAACTGAAGCGGGTTCCAGCTTCCTAGCCAGCCTCCTCTGCATTAGACTCCACTTCTACCTCTGCCACTTATTGTAAACCAAAGGGTTTGAACCCAGCTGCTGCCCCATTCTCCCTCCACAGACTGACCCTCCCTCCCTCATTGCACTCAACAGCCCTGAGCTCACACACTATCCTTTTTAAATTGCCAGTGTGGTTGGGACCAGCCCCATTATTCATCAGCAGAAAGGAATGGATTTCATAGAAGGTCCAGGTGCCAAGTCATTTAAAAATGCCATGAAACAAACTCGCAGAGGCTTTTATTCATCTCTTGAGTTTACTGTTATATATCGGCCTCACATAATGGGCCTGATCCTGCTACCCTCAGCATGGGTGCAAGCAGGATCAGGGCTCAGCTCCATAGATAACTGTTAGATTATCATCATGTCTGTAGCATGCAGCTCTGAATATCTGGCAGCCTTTTGTGATTGCAAAATATCTTTTCTATATTCAGTCATGGGATTTCAATAACGTAAACACAAAAAGCACGTCGTATGTTCACTATATGTATATATCTTTGTGATATGAAAGATAAGCCAGGAGCATGGGTCGAGGAGATGCATGTTGTTTTCAGAGCAAAGGGTGAGAGTCCAGAAGCAAACTGGTTAGCAGCTGCTTTGTGAAGACAGTTTAATTCAAGCACACAAGCAGAAGAGCTCTCTGCATTTCAGAGGCCACTTCAGAACTCAGCCATCGCAGCCAGGCAAGTGAAATTCACTGCTCATTTTGTGTTTCACACACCCTTCCAATGGGTGATCCATCGCAGGTATGAGTCTAGTACAACTACCAGCTAAAGAAGTTAGGTGCCTAAATACCTTTGAGGATCAGGGCCTTTCCTTAATCTCAACTAGTAGAGAGTTATACGTTTAGTGCTGGGGGTCTCAAGTGCAACTCCACCCGGGTGACAGCCCATGATGGTGACCATACATACGAATATTCATTTACAAGCATTTCATCATCAGAATGGAAGCCCAGTGGCTGAGGACTTTGATGCTTAACTCTCTAGTACAGGGGTAGGCAAACTATGGCACGCATGCTGAAGGCGGCACGTGAGCTGATTTTCAGTGGCACTCACACTGCCCAGGTCCTGGCCACCGATCCAGGGGAGTCTGCATTTTAATTTAATTTTAAATGAAGCTTCTTAAATATTTTTAAAACTTTATTTACTTTACATACAACAATAGTTTAGTTATAGATTATAGACTTATAGAAAGAGACCTTCTAAAAATGTTAAAATGTATTACTGGCACGCGAAACCTTAAATCAGAGTGAATAAATGAAGACTCGGCACACCACTTCTGAAAGGTTGCCGAACCCTGCTCTAGTAGATGTCACATATACCATCCAAGCTACCTTGGGTGACAGGTTTTAAAAGCTGGACAATGCCAGAAGAGTGCTGACAACATCCTTATTCCAGTCCCTAGTACAGGAGATGAGAGTGCTCTGCTTTCAGAACATGCAGAGCAAGAGGCAGACAGACAGAACGATTCAGTCAGAGTAAATGATGAGATATTTCAGTAGGCAGTTTACACTCTGCTCTGTTTTCACTTCACTGCTCTGCTCTTTGTCCTGGCTTAAATAAGCACCTACAATGGTTCAACTGAATGCTCCAGCGACTCCGTTTTTAAAAAGAGGCACTGCCACGCTAAACAATAACAGGTTGCTCCATCACTGCAGCTGATGGGGCAGCATCTGTAATTATTATGTTGGTTACACATGGGGGAGACTTGTCATTCAGAATGTAAAAGCTACATGGCTGCTTGATAATATACTAATACTCTCCATCTAGCAAAAAATATCTATTTCCACATCAGCATGTCACTGAATTCTCTGAGACAGAAACATTTATCATGACGGTTTGGGCTCAGTCTAAGAGACACCATTAAGAGCCATTATAAATTAAAAGCCATCCAGCAACCCACTTTTTAAAGCATTAAACATGATGATGAGTAAATGCGAAGAGTGGAGTTTGCCAGAATTATACATTTTCTTTTGATGGCTGTTTGATTTGTCTTCTAGATCTGACCCATGACCTTGAGACAAAGGAACTGGAAACTCACCAGCAAGGTAAGAGCAAAAGCTTTTCCAAGTGGTTTGGGATTTGACAGATGGGCCAAGAGCCACAAGGCTGATGGGAGGGATAGCTCAGTGGTTTGAGCATTGGGCTACTAAATCCAGGGCTGTGAGCTCAATCCTTAAGGGGGCCATTTAGGGATCTGGGGCAAAAATCTGTCTAAGGATTGGTCTTGCTTTGAGCAGGGGGTTGGACTAGATGACCTTCTAACCCTGACATTTTATGTAGGAAGGAACATTTCAAGCATCCACACAATGCCCGACAACAGGATTCCACCATAACCTGGAGAGGTTAATATTAGGGGTTGGAGTGTAATACACCAGCTTTGTGACTGTTAAGTGTTTTTCTCTAGCGGCTGGTCTACAGAGGGAACAAAGGAACTGTTACTGCTACCAGCTAAGGGTGTAATCTTTCAACTCAGTGCGTAGAGACCTGTATTTTTGGAGCTATTGCATCAGGGATGTAGATGCAGATCCTCAAAATGTTGTAGGTATATATGGTTTATCTAATCATATGTTCATTTGGCTTCACTGCTGAGACAGCTAACTGCTTCTGTTTGGGAGGATGATTTTGTACCGTAGACCCCTGTCCATATGGAAGTGATCTAAGATTGTCAAACTCATGCAGGCCACCAGCCACTCATCAGACATCAATAACTTTCAGTCCTGCTTAGAGCTGGTCAAAAAGCAGAAAAACAGTTTTGCTAGCCATTTCAAAATGCCAAGGTTGCTTCTATTTTTGTTCAAAATAGATCCATTTTGGCAACATATTCAGTGAACATTTTAAACTATTTTACACATGTCCCCCTTGCAAGGGAATACTGACAGAGCTCCCATATCACACCTGAATGACTCTTTAGTGCTCAAATACCAAAATCCTTTCCTGAAGATCACATCGAGTACAAAACATTCTGATAAAAATGTCAAAAAACAATATAATGAAAAATTTCTGGAAAAAGCAGAAAATTTCAAGACCATTTTCCCGAACAGGCCATTTTTTCACAAAAAAAATCCTTTTGTGTGAAAAATGTCAGCCACCTCCAGTCACTACCCACCTCGGCTGAAGCTGAGCTGCTAAACTATTCAGAAGCCATCCTGTCCGACTGAGGGTTGCAGATCTATTGATTCCATGTTCACACAATTACTCTTCCAAACTGCAGCACATGCACCAAATCACGTGTGCACGTGGAGTTGGAACGGCGTTGTCCCTTGCCCGAGGGCTCTGACAAGAACCCTTCCAGGTCTCCGTTCGAAGGCGGACATTATCAAGGGCTTTTGTGACCAATAGCAGCAAAGATGGAGAAGCAGGTTTTTAAAAAATCTGCCATTAAAAATGTATTTCTGAAATAACCGGGATGACTCTATATTACCTGACTAATGAAGCCACGCGCCTCTCTCTTCCTGACGAGGGCTCTGATGTGAAGAAGCCTAGGGAAGGGTCAGCGAGTGACAGCTTCTGTGGATCACAATGGGGATTATACACATAAAATAATTCTGTCACGTGATTACTGCTAAAGGCCATTTCAGTCTTAATAAACCTTCTTAAAATAGGATGTGTTTTCCAGTGGTCAGAACAGTGGTCTGGGCACTAGGAAGAACTCCTGGTTTCTGTTCCCAGTTTTAGGTCTACTACTCACTTACTACACTAGGTGGGGCAAGTCGTGTGGGGGCAAATTTTCAAATGTTCAGCACCCACAATTGAAGGCAGATTTTCGTAAGAGCTCATCTTCCATCTGGGCACCTAACTAAGGGCCAGATTTTCCGAAGTGTCTAGCATCCACAGTTTACACTGTGCAACTTTTGCCCAGATTTTCAAAAGACCTTAGCACAGGGGTCGGCAACCTTTCAGAAATGGTATGCTGAGTCTTCATTTATTCACTTTAATTTAAGGTTTCGCGTGCCAGTAATACATTTTAACGTTTTTAGAAGGTCTCTTTCTATAAGTCTATATAACTAAACTATTGTTGTATGTAAAGTAAATAAGGTTTTTAAAATATTTAAGAAGCTTCATTTGAAATTAAATTACAATGCAGAGTCCCCTGGATCGGTGGCCAGGACCTGGGCAGTGTGAGTGCCACTGAAAATCAGCTCGCGTGCCGCCTTCGGCACATGTGCTATAGGTTGCCTACCCCTGCCTTAGCAGCACCTAATGTATTCCTAGTGTGCTGAGCTCTTTTGAAAATTCTAGCCTTAGAGCCTGATCCATCTCCCCCTGAAATTCGATGCCCAAACTCCTATTGATTTCACTGGTCCAGGATTGGGCCTTTAATCCCTCCATATGTCTGTTTATCCCTGAGTAAAATGCATGTAACAATATTTGCCTTCGACAAAGAGCTATGATGAACGTCTACAGACATGCAGAAGTGCTGAGAATTGGACCCAAGCTCTGTCTAAAGCTGGAATAATTTCTCCTGCCTGATTTCCAAGGGAATAAATAAGTTGTTTAAAACTGGCTCACCCACTCTAGAAATTTACTTTGGGTAGTGGGAGGGTGGCCAGTCAAAGGACTCAGAGAAAATCTGGGGATGCGCATGGCATGAAGGAGCAGCCACTTAAGTAAAGTCTTGGATTTTGATTGAGTCTGCTGGCTTATTGTCTGCAAGTGTCTCTTCATTCCTCTCCTCCTCTTGACATTGTTCTTTGGTTGTAGCCTTTTTATGTTGGTGCAGATGGAATAAATGCAGCTATTCTCCCACAAACACGCACCCAATGTCTCCACCTCCTTATGTACCCTCCTGCAGAATCCCTTCCAGGCTGATGCTGGGGGCGGCTGGTGAGGGACTGCAGATTGCAGAATGTGGGTTGCTGGTCTGAATGCACCCTAGGCCAGAAGGGACCAGAAAGTCTGGTGTCTGTTGAGTGGATCTGTGTGAAATGAGGTTGATGGGTCTTGGTCAAATCCACTACAAACCCCCACTGCAGTGATCCCTAGTTGGCCCCCGGTTGGCGGGGTCAGCAAAGAGGCCAAGGACTGTATGGGTCACAGAGTCCAAACTCCACTCTGCTCTCCAGAGGTCTCCCCTGCACATGCAGGGCAGTTATCTCCCTCAGGTTTTTCTCTGTCTACTCTGCACAAAGCACCAGGCAGCACAATGTGACCTGCCGGAGAGGAGATACCAGGGTGAAGTGTGATAGGCAGGCAGACAGACTGCATGTATGACACAAGAAACAGGCAGGCAGCCAGCCCAGATAGGCAGACAGATAGATACGATAAAAACAAGATAAGAAAGAAAGAAGGAAAGACCTCGTGCCCATTAGACACGCACACACAAAGAGTCCTACGGTAGCTGTATTTTTCTACAGTATAAAGAATGGCAAGGATCTGATTTCAGACTCTTGAATCCCACTCTAAGAAAGACTTTCAATATATTTTTGTCCTTATCTTTTTGTCCTCCATCCCTCCCCCTTTCTGACTCCTTTCCCCTCCTCCTGAATAGCAGTTCTCTTGACATCCACTCACTGAGAGGTGCAATTGGCCAGGGAGGCTGCCTAGGTCTCAGACACCATCTGACCAGCAGGGGGCACTATGTGAGCAGTAGACCTCCTTTTATCCCTTGGAGGGTGAATTTGAAACAAGAGATGCCTTGGTGTGGGCTTTGGATCCAGTCCTAACACACTGTGCCTCCCCATTCATGCCGTGGCTCTCCCCAGCGAGCCCGACTCATCCAAGCCCTGGGCGAGAAGAGACAGAAAGAAATCTGGAGCTCTCGGTCCTCTGCGCTGTTTTCAGCGCCTGGCTCTGTCCAATTAATCACACCACGTTGTGCAGGGCTGGGCAGCAAGGCAAAGCGAGTTAGCTGGGGGGCCCCTATTCGGACAGCCACGCCAGGGATCACACCTGCCTGTCCCGGAGTGAGGGGGCCAGCGGGCAGAGATGAAGCATCTTGAGAGGAAGCAGAGTGGGCTCAATCCTACCTGGGAGTCGGCGCCATGACCCAGGGTGTGAATCAGGGCAGGGTTTTGGTATATCAGACATGGGGAGGGAGAGATGGAGAGGGAAGGAGGGGGGAGGGGGTTGGGAAGGAAGGTGTGATGGGTAGGGAGGAGAGGAAGAGGAAGATGGGGGCGACTGGGAAACATGGCATCAGACTAGGGAGGAAGTGGGGTGCCCAGATCTTTATCACCTGCAGCCAGTCAGCCCTGGTGCGGCAGAGCGCCACCGGCTTTGGCAGTCGGCAGCGGCACTCGCCCTGCCTCCTGGCCAAAGGCGAGGTGCCAGCGTAGGGCAGAGCTCTGGGCGTGGACTGGAGCAGGAATGATAAGGCGAATGGAATGCAGAGGGACCATCCGGGTGATGGGACTGGCTGAGTCCAAGGGCTTTAATGCTCTTGCCAGGCCCTGAGCTCACTGAGCGAAACTGCATCACCCACAAAACCCCCACACGCCTCCAGCTCTTTTTTCCCTTTCAGCCCATGACAGCAGCAACGGCCCTGCAAGAACCATGCTTCTTCCTGTGCATGGAGCACAGGGCGGGGAGTCCTGGGAGCAGGGTTCTGCTCCCAGTTTTGACCCACTGGGTGACCTCCCTGGGCTGCAGTTTCCCCATCTATAAAATGGGGATAATGAAACTTGCCCCCCACCCCCTTGGGAAGCGCTTTGAGACCTGTGGCTGTATTGTTACTCTCTGTTCTCGGAAAAGCAGGGACTGACTAAGCCCGGTGTGGATGCAGATTCAGGTATTGTCACCAGTGGCACCTGGTGCTGCTAAACTTAAGAGGTCTGCCACTTTCTCCGCCTCTTAATGATGAGCTACTCTGCTGGACTCCCTTCTCCCAGTCCCGTTGGTTGCTATTCATTCCAACCCTCTAAAGTACCTGGTCAGTCCCAATCCCCCTTGGGTGCTTGCTGCTTGAGAAAAAGCAAAAACGCTGCAATATGGGGCTTTGACGCAACCTACAATTCTCAGCAAATGAGAGCCCACAAAACTGAACAGAAGGCAGGCGGATGCCGGCTGACACACATGAGAGCTCGGGGCCTGATTCTTGAAGGGGACTGACTTCAATCAGGTGTTGGGTTTGCTCAGCACCTCTGGAAAAACAGTACAGATGGCCATAAACATTAGGAAGTGCTGATATGCACATATGAGAGGCTTTTGCAAGGTGCTGAGGGCTCTCAGCTCCCATCATCCTCAGCAGAGGGACTCTGTATCCAGGGAAATCAGGCAGGGCCACTCTTCAGAGGTGGGCCCCGGGTGCAAAGTTTAGCTGCAGATCTGAACGTTCCCAAGTTTGCTGAGTGGAGGATGGGGATTCAGCGGGGTGGGTGCAAGTCCCACCCGCTGCTTTGTGTTTCCAGAATGCTAATTCTCCTTGTGCCTCTGAACTGCAGAACTTAAAGGCCTTTCATCGTCACCAGGACTGTTGCTCCTTGAATTCGTAAACCCAGCCCCTCTCCTCTCCTGAGTCCTTCTCCCAAGTTTCAGTCTCCCAGTGGGAGGAACAAAGCTGCTAAACCGAGCCAGCCACTCCCATCAGTAGCTGGCATTTGACTGTCAGCGCAATCCAGGCTAAACGGATTACACATGTCCTCCCTGCAAAGGAATACTGACGGAGCTCCCCTATCACACCCGAATGACTCCTTAATGCTCAAACACCTGACATGGGGCAGACAGGAGCAGTCAGACGGGGCTGCTGCCTCCACAGGATTCTTGGATGCAAATGTACATCGTCAGATCTGTTTTGCTGCCTGGTAGGTGCAATCGGGTGGCTGACTCACTGAGTGTCCCCACATGGGGTACCGAATTTCCTTGAGTACCACCCACACAGCTCTTCCTCGCTTCCAGCACTTCAGCTGCTTGTGAGCAGCAAGAGCCTGTTCACTATATTTATGGGGCAACAACCCAAATTAAGATGCCATCAAATAATTGCTCTTCAAATGCCATTTATGTAATAATTACCAGCTGCAACTACCTCCCCTTCATATTTCATTATAAAGCATTTTTCCTCCACAGCAGACACTTAAGAGCGGAGGCCATAAAGGCAGTTGTTGATTATAAATGATTTAAACAAGCCCGTGCATATTTACCAGCACAGATTGAGAAGTAGCCCTTTGACGACTGGCCAGTTTCTCAAGAAAGTGGTGGCCTTCCGGGGCTTGCAATGAAATCAGCTAGGGATCAGGGAGGGTTAGCAGCTCAGAGGCAGGGCAGGTGGACACTCAGGCTTGTCTCACATGTTGCCATGGTCCACACCTGCCAGGAAGGGGGAGTGGTTAGAGTCCTTGGCAGTACAGCTATTCTGGGCTGCAGGGCATCCAGCTATAAATTAGGTCACCTTTGCCTTCACTCCTCTTGGGTGGGGCCTTCTGGGCCATGCACCATGAGAGGTGCAGCACAGAATCTAGCCTGAGGCCTTCCTGTGTCTCAATCCCCCATCAGTAAAATGGGGATAATCATAATTATTATTAATTATAAAGTACTATTATTTGTACTGTGGTAGCACCTAGGAGCTCCAGACATGGGCCAGGGCACAGTACAACCACATTAAAAAGAAAGTCCCTTCCCCCAAAGAGCTGTCCTTCCTTTCTCCCACCCTTTGTCTGTCTTGTCTATTATTTAGACCAGTGGTCACCAACCAATCGATCGCGATCTAGAGGATCTCCTAGTTGATCACGATTTCCGGCGGTGCAGTGGGGCTGCGCGCCGTTCCTGTCTGCAAGCACCGCCCCCGCAGCTCCCATTAGCTGGGAACGGGGAGCTGCGGCCAATGGGAGCTGTGGGGGCGGCGCTTGCAGAGGGAGAGCGCGCGGAGCTACATGCCCCCTGCCCCCTCCCTCAGGGGCCGCAGGGGCGCGTTGGCCCCTTCTGGGAGTGGCGTGGGGCTGGGGTAGGCAGGCAGCCTGCCTTAGCAGCAGCCATGCTACACTGCTGACCAGGAGCCACCGGGGGTAAGTGCTGCCCAGTGGGAGGCCACACCCCAACCCCCAGTCCTGAGCCCCCTCCTGCACCCCTCACCCCTCATCCCCTCTTGTACCCTGAACCCCCTCCTGTACCCCAACCCACAGCCCTGAGCCCCCTCCCAGAGCCAGCATCCCATACCCCCTCTTGCACCCCGAACCCTCTCCTGCACCCCAAGCCCCAGCCCTGACACCCCTCCTGGAGCCAGCACCCCCTCCGGCACCCCAACACTCTGCCCCAACCCAGAGCCCCTTCCACTACCCAAATCCCTCCCAGAGCTTGCACCCCTCACCTCCTCCTGCACCCCAACCCCTTGCTCCAGGCTCAGCCCAGAGCCCCCTCCGACATTGCGAACCCCTTGGCCCCAGCCCAGAGCCTGCACCCTATCCCAAACCCCAAACCCCTACCTCAGCCCAATGAAAGTGAGTGAGTGTGGGGGAGAGCGAGTGACGGAGACGAGTGGGGATGAAGTGAGCAAGGTGGGGCTTTGGCGAAGGGGCAGGGCCTCAGGGAAGCGGTGGGGCCTCAGGGTAGGGGCGGGGCAGATCCTGGCTTGCCCTTAAATTCAAAAAGTTAGCTTGGGCATAAAAATGTTGGAGACCACTGATTTGGACTGTAAGCTCTTCGGGGAATGACTGTCTCTCACTAAGTGTTTGTATTATGTGTATCTGGATGGAGATAGACAGACTCACCCACCAACCTACCCCTCAGGATTGTTCCCTGCAGTATATTATCTAATGCTTTGCCCAGCCCAGTTTTAAATATCTCTAGCAAAGAGGCTTCCCCCAACTTACTTTTGAAGACTATTCCACAGGTTGATAGATTTTCACTATTGGAGAAAACATCACACGATTCAGCCTAAATGGTCCTCTCTTTCCCATCACTCCTAGTCACCCTTCTTTGTCTCCTCTTCTCCTTCACTGGAGTTTCCTTCCTTCAGATATTTGTGCATGACGACCACCCTTAGATATGCACCTGTCTGTCATGTTTAGACAATATACTAAAAACCATCCAGATCTAAAGAAAGGAATCAGCAGGCCTAGGATGGGATAGGCCTTATCTCGCCTAGGCTAAAAGGTGGCAACAATTGTGATTGCCTCTGACCTGAGTGGCCTTCCCTGGGCGCAACCCCTTGAAGCAGTGAGAAGGCAATGACCATGAGAAATATGCCAGTGGGAGTTTTGACCCCTGGTAGGGACAGGTCAAAGGGTAGGCACCAGATGAAAAGCAGTTCTCTGAACCTCCAGGTTGAGGGGTTGAGCTACAGGCCAACAACCTATCCTTGTAAACAAGTTAAGTTATAGAAACGCAAAGGAAGCCATTCCGGCAAACAGTGTGGTAGACAGAGACGGCAGAGACTGGTTCAAGCCTTACCTGATGACTGACAGTGTAGGAAGCCATCAGATTCAGACCCACCAGGAGACCTGAACTGATGATGTAGATACAAATCGACCAGATCGAATGGTGCTAGCTGAGGATCACGCCCCATGTATTCTGTATCCTGTTACAAAGTACCTGTGTTAGCAAGTTCCCCTTTCAACAGAAGCCCATTATAGAAAACAAAGTAAAATCTCCCTGAATAAACCCCGCTGTATATGACCATTTGCAAAGGCCAGCTGCAGTATTGCTGAGCAAGGAAAACGTCACCGGGCTCCGTAATGAGTTATTACCGTGCCTGTAAAAAACTTCATACAGGTTATTTTTCTCTGTCAGGTATGGGACCATTCTATGTGGCCGTGTGCCTCAGGCAGACCTGCTCCATCTCAGGATCGTACATTGTATTGATGCCGAGTTTGCAGTTAGGGAGAGAAAGTGAAGGTCATGCAAGCTGCTTCTTGTTTCTTTTCCTTTTCATTTCAGCTTTCCGAAATTGTGACTTCCATAAGCATGGCTATAGCCTTTTGCAGCAGATATAACACTGAACGTTGGACCTTTTGGGGCCACAAAAGCACACACGTGCACTGCTGTGTGTGAACAATGTGTCCACAATTGCTGCATGTACAAGCGCTGCTGAGTTCCACCCCAGAAGTGGCTGCATTTAAGTGGCAGATGGTTGCTCTATTTATATAGACTTGGCCAAATTCATTACCTTGGTTGCTCTATGATTTGAAAGCAGAACCCCAGTGGCAGAAAGTTTGCCTAGATGTGGGGAGAGGCACAGTAGCACAGGCTGCATGCCCTACCACCCGCCTCCATGGCCTAGAGACAGTCAGAACAACCTACAAAATGGGCAAACCAGGCAGGGAGCAGGCAGGGTCTGAACACAGAGGTGATGCACTGATTTAACACACCTCCCGGGATGCCACCACTGGCAGGGGTCATACAAAGCAACCTTCCCCTGTACTGATGCAGCTGCCCCTGGTGGGAAAGGAGGTGAATACTGCACTACCAACACCCAGCCCTCAATCTGCACCTGGCTTTGGGATCTTTCTGCACAAAAGTTGCTTAAGGAATGGAGCTCAGGATAACGATTGTTGCTATTATCAGTGATAGTTCAAACTGTGCCTGTTTCATAGCTCCCACAGTGAATACACAACTGCTAATTATCAAGTCTTCCCTTAATGGTGCCTCTGTCAAGCAGGGAACGAGTAAAAAAACTGTTTGGTGCTGAAAAGAAAACAGTCACGTGATAATTCTGTCCAGGGCTGGCTGATGCACTGGGGGCTAATACACTCACTTTTCCCCTCTGGAGACCCTGGTTCAAATCCTGGTCAAACCCCATGTGAAAATAGGCGGGGCGTTCTAAACCACCATGTGATTCACAATCCCTGTTCAGGAGAGGCCTAGCATTGGAACAGTGGGGCCTTTTAGAGCAAGTAGGGTGACCAGATGTCCCGATTTTATAGGGACAGTCCTGATGTTTGGGTCTTTTTCTTATATCTCCTATTAACCCCCACCCCGTCCCAATTTTTCACACTTGCTGTCTGGTCACCCTAAGAGCGAGTTGCACTGGCAGAGCTGGTGGGTGGAGGTTTGCCCAGCAACAGCTTGCACTTATGCCTGGCTTGAGTTAGTTTCATGAGCAACAAGTTCATAGGGGGGAAGAACAGAACATTTTAAGCTACAAGGCTTGACTGATGTTTGGAGTGATGTGGCTACCTTAACATTTAAAGCATGAGCGATTGCTAGAATCTGAAATGAGCCTAAACTGAAACTGCAGCTCCCTATGCCCCAAAACACTGGGAGAGTTTGGATCATTTCTTTAATGCTGTAATGTTTCATGGTGCTGTACAGACACACCGTTTTCTACATCATTTGCCATCTTGATTAGGGTCTCATTCCAATCAAGAGAGGACAACCTCTCCCTTAATCATTGTAATTCAGTTTTTCTCCCCGTGTTAGGTTCTCACCTGCCGCAAAAGTGCTGACATTTTTGAACCAACCAGAAGCAGCAATGGCAGGATAATTCTCAAGACAGCTTGTTCTTAGGAACTTTCCCTCCCAGTTTTGTAGCATTAAGAGGTTCAGGTGAGCATATGCCCTTCAGGATACCTCTCCAAATCAAATCACAATTCTGATCCTTCCAGGTTCTACCCACCGTTAATACACTGCATAAGAGCACTCGTGTCTTTGAATCTCTCTTACCTTTCTTGTATTCTGAGGTGATGCGAAGAGTAGAAGTAAGACCTTTTCCTAACAATGGACTTATGCACACACAATAAAAATGGTCATACTTAGCACTTACGTCGTGTTTTACTTTTGCAAAGGAAAGATGGTCCTGTGGCTAGGTGGGTGTCAAAGGAACTGAGATATATTCTTGGTTCCACCACAAACTTCCTGATGACCTTGGGCAATCGCTTCATCTCTCTGTCCCTCAGCTTCCTCGTCTGTAAAGTAGCAATAATTTCCCTGCCTCAGTAGGATGCTGTGAGGCATCATTCATTAATGTTTTAAAACCCTCTGAGATCACCAGGCAGAAGGGATTATAGAAATGTAAAGTATTATCCAAATTGCTTTACAGATATTAACTAATGAAGCCTCATCACCACACCTCTGTGAGCTGGCTGAGTAAGTGTCATGTTATAATCACGGCATACACACAGAGCAATTAGATAAAAACATACAATACTCTTGCTGGAAAGTTGCCACATAATGCGACTTTATTTCTTAAAATCCAGAAATTTAGCACACAAAAACTAAAAGCAGAGCGAGAGAAAGCAGGCTGCTCCCTAAGGCAACGCAGCATAACTCACCTCACCTTGCTCTAGGCTACCTCTCTGCAGACTGACTGCTGTGCTGAGGAGCCATATCACACACTTCCCTACAGAGCCCTCTAGCCTGCAAGCAGGACCAGGAAGAGCTTTTAATTTTACCAGTTTTCAATACACCACATCACTGTCCCCACCTACGGGGGTAGGAAAATGAAACACAGAGAAGACAAGGGGATGTGGCCATAGCCACAAAAGGGGCCAGATCTATCTATCATAGCGGTTCTCAAAGTGTGGGTTGGGACCCCAAAGTGGGTCGTGACCCCGTTTTAATGGAGTTGCCAGGGTTGGCGTTAGACTTGCTGCGGTCAAAACCCAAGCCCCACTGCCTGGGGCTGAAGCCGGAGCCCCACTGAGTACTGTGGGCCTGGCACTGAGGCGTGCTGAGTCTGCTAGCTACACCACATGCTTCACAGATTTTCCCATTCTCCTTGTAATGCCAGGCTCTGTTTTTTGGGCAGCTCCGACATGACTCAGAGGAGGCCGGGCAGAGAAGCCGTCAGTCATCAGGACGAAGTGTGGGAAGGGAGTATTGGGGTGGGAGCCGCTGAGAAGCTGGCTGCTACATCCAGCATCTCTGTTTTAAAAGTCCTGTCAGCACTTCCAGGCTCCGTCAGTCAGTGGCTGACAGGAACCGAAAGAAGGCAAACAGGCTACGCATTATTAACCCGGGGTGACTGTGCAGTGAGCAAACAGGCACAGAGAGAAATGCTGACTACGCGCAGAACACACGGTGTTCAGCAGATGCTTGTCACGCTGAGGGATCCAGTCACTTCAGGGCGGGTTCTTCCGTCCGGTGGTTGGGGTGCACCACAGCAGGGATCAGACCTTGACTGGACGGGACACTAGGGGAGAGACTCCGAAGGAGAACGGGCTAGTTGAGTAAATCTCTGCACGCCACAGTGGCTATTGACTTTGATCTTTCATCGGAATACAGACGAGGGAGGCTGTTGTGTGTTTGTGTGGTGGGTGCGCAGCTCCACGGCTGCTCTCACCATCCGTAATAAAGATATTGTGCAATGACTTGACTGTGCCTAATGCGAGCGGGGGGTAGAGAGGGGGGACACCTCCCAACAGTCCCGGGCTTTGTGGGACCGTCCTGCTTTGACTCCCAAGCCCTGCACCCCGGTCGAAGTAGAACATTCCCCCCATTCAGTGGTACCCAGGTTCTGCATGGTGCATACCATAGGCAGGGGCAGAGCTAGGGAGGGGAGCTCAGAGATGGGGAGGGATGGTACCCCTGGGGCGGGCTGGTCTGGAAAGCAGGGGCTGAGCCTGGTGTGGACACGAGGACCAGCAGCTGCAGTGGGGATGGCTCGACGGGGATTTGCGGTGCCCAATGGCGTTCCGCTTTAGCCACTTGAAATGCTGGGGGATATGGTGAAGGGTCGCGTCTGCTTCCTTCACAGAGCGATCTCAGGCTAGGTCACAGAATACCAGCTATGCGGGGGGACGCCAGGTGGCAGCAAAAGGGATTTAACCAAGCAAAGCCAGCAAAATTAATAACAGACGGCCAAGGCAGGGTGAAGCCGGGGTCAGAAGGATACAGAGGTGGATTAAAGGCATGTGAGTGCTAAGAACTGGGGCATGGCATGGCTAGGTGGCTTGCTGCTATTGCAGCCAGCAACAGACCCAGGTCTCCGTAGTCTCAGTCCACTGCTCTGACTATTAGACAACCTCCGTAGGGGTCCAGACGCACCAAAACTTTCTCCGTTCCCCTCTCTGGGGCAGACTCTTCCTCCCAGCCTAGCATCCGCTCCCGGCCCACCAGAGCCAGCCTGATACGTTTTTGGAGGAAGTGAGAAAAGCACCTCGGGTCCCAGGTGGGGACATCAGTTTCTTAGACCTCTCTTGCCATTCCCCTCCCCAGGAGGCTGCTGCTGCCCCTCTTACCCCTGCCGCTTGCTTTCCTGTTTACTTTATTGCCTCCACTGCTGCGTTAGCCGCTTAGCTACCAGGGGGGCACCGATATGTAGGCACAGCCCTCCCCGCTCCCTAGGGCCAGGCCCGCAGGCTGTTCCAGGCAGCAGTGCACTGTACATACTGATTTCTCACCCCCTCTTTACCCTAGGGACTAGATCCTAGTTATTATTTGTATTATGGTAGCACTTAGCGGTCCCAAGCAAACAAGTTTATTGTGCCAGGTGCTAGATAACACATAGGAAAAGACAGACCTTGCCCCAAACGTCTTACAATCTAAAGAGACAAGCCGGAGAAAAGGTGAGCCTGGGTCCAAGTTCATCCTTCAAAGCCAAGGTCTCTGAAAGCCTAGTCCAATGCCTTTCCAGCGAATAGCCCGTTTATGGAGCTGGATCATTTATACCGGGAAGCAGGGGATGGGAACTGATGCCTTCTATATCCTCAAATGTAGGAAGCTGTAAAAGTAAGTTTATGCAGGTCCTGCCTTATATCACAAGCCTGCCTCTTTCCCTCACCCCACTCCGGTTTCGGAAATGGTATTCCTGGCTATTGCCTCGTCATACAGGAGGATGGTAGGTTTGAGGCTGCATTTTCTTTTCTCTGCATGCTCTAGAGAACAAGCCGTGCCCTACCAGTAAATCTGTTTGGCTTGAATCAACAAAGGAGCTGACATAGGTGTGGCAAATTCACTGGAAGGCGGCCAGTCAGAGTGGATATGAAATGGGTTTAGAAGTCAAATTTTGGGTGTGAACCTCAGAGCAGCATCTGCTTTGAGAACGTCTGGATTCTACAGTAATTCGTGCTGGAGTCCTGTTTGAGGGTGGAGATGAGAAAGGAGAGACCTAGATTCTGCCTGGTGTTTCCCTGGAACTTGCCACAAGTGCAAAGTGCCAGGGACAAACGTGCAGAGAATCCTCCCTTCAGCGTTCACTCAGCTTAACCCCGGAGCAGATGATCACCCCTCCTGCTTGCGATTTGAAAAATGATACAGGGCTCTTCATGTTGTGACTAGAACTGCCAAGAAAAAAAAAATCCTAGTGCTGCTACTGAATTACCAACAATATTATTGAGCATTGCTAACGGCAAATGTTCACTGCTCAGAAGGGTACACAGGTACTGGGCGAACCTTAAAATATCAGGGCTCAGTTTGCAACGGGTGGATTAATTTCTGCCTTCCATTGCACCCGTTCAACCCTCAGGAGCAAAAACTGGCTCGTGATCTGTGTTTATACTCCTCTCCACCTCTCCATCATTAATGTAACTGAGGGCGAGTTGAGACAAAGGAACATGATGTCATTACCTCTGCTAGAGACTGTGAGCATGTCTCCGGCCTGAAAACTGGCAGACACCATTAACATTTTTTAGCAACTGCTTTGTGTTCGTTCTTAGGGTTTTTTTATTACAAAGCTCTCTCTCTTCTTTAATATCCTGCCCTTTTTATGAATCTTGACCGGTGACAATCTGACTTCCTCTTCTTTGGCGTCAAAAGCTCCACGTTTGCAGCTATGCAACATCATCAACTTCACTGGACTCACTGGCCTAAAATGAGTGTAAGAGAATGGAGAGCCAGCCGGATATGTTGCAAGGGTGATGCTTAAACCAAAACTGAACAAAGGCTGATCCATGAGGGTCTGCCTGGGTGTCTAAAGCAGCCGTGTTCACCAAGACTGGGATTTTCAGGGGAACCAAAGGGATTTAGGCACCAAAATCATATTTAGTGTTAGGTTTCTTAGACTCCCTTGAAAATCCCAGCCCCATTAATAAGAGGATAGAGGGGAAATCTTCAGTTCCTTCATAGATAATGGGAAATAACCATGAATGCAAAAAAAAAGAAGCCCAAAACAACAACTACCAAACAGCATATCAGTGAAAGGTTAATAGAACCATAGGAATTTCCACAGTGGATCAGACCAATGGTCCGGCTAGTCAGGGTGCCTCGTTTCTGACGGTGCCCAGAACCAGATGCTTCAAAGGAAGGTGCAGGAATCTCATCAGTAATGGACAATTATGGAATAACCTGCCCAGAGAGGAAGAGTCTTCCTAACAGCAGCTAGCAGTTGGCTTGTGCCTTGAAGCATGAAGGTTTATAGTGACATGGAGAGCTGCTTCTCCAGCTCTCTCTGGGTACAAAGGACAAGTCCCTTCAGCAAAGCAAAAAAATGCACATTATTTTTCTACAGCCGAGGGTTTTTATATGTATTTTTTTCCTCCTTAGGTTCTCAGTCAATCATGCTGCTAGCTCCTCTGTAATACTGGATTAACATCCTCCATTCTCTCTAATCAGGTTGTGTAGTATCTGGAAAGGGGTCAATGACACCTTCTAATACGTTTAGCTGATTGTTTTGGAGTATTTTTTTCCTCTTCTTCTCCTGACCCATAAACTCCATTGCAGGGCTCAGCTCCGAGGTCAGCGCTAAGAACACACAAGCGCAGGATTAAATTTTGCAGCCAAAGAATAAAGTCTCCCATTCATAAAATATCACTGTATTCAGCACATCAAGCAGGCTTGCTTCATAAGATACCATCATCGGACTGAAGGTTCTGGCTTCAGCTGTGTATGTGATACATTTAAGTGAGAACAGTAGAAGTGGAAAACGGATACTGTGTTTGGGTCAAGATTACATTTAAATTAGGGGTGAGGGACATAGTCCTTGTTTCAAGGGACATGTTATTACTTTAGTGCCAGAGTTATCTATGTTCCACACAAGTTTAGCATCCCCTTACTTTTATTTCTGACAATTATTTACATATGGAATAAAGAATCGTGAAACAGAGGTTTTAAAGGAGTCATTTGCACTAGGGGAATGGGACTCGCAGCATTTCAATATCCTGGATAATTTTTGTTTATGTCCCTCAATTTGGATGCAACCTACAGGAATTGTTGAAAGGCTCCATATATCCCCTGTGCTATCCTGTCCAACCCTTCCCCGCCCTTCTAATTCATTTCACTGCAAACTAATGATGTCATTTTGAACACTGATTATTGTCCTGTTCTCCTTAGATGACATTGATCGGGAACTGGAGGAGAAGTGCAAGATCATGGAAGCCCAGCTGCATGAGAAGGAGAAGGATAATCTGGAGCTGAGGAAGGAGCTCAGACATAAGGAGACCCTGGTGTCCGCGCTGAGATGCAATCTCAGGAACAAGGAGAGGAAATTCCTTGAGGAGCTGAAGAGAAGAAGCCACCGGGTGACTATCCTTAACACAGAGCTGCAGAAGCAGACGGAGGCTGCTGCTTATCTCTCCTTCCAGCTGCATGCCACCAAACAGAAACTGCATGGCTCCCAGCAAGGTGGCAAGCCCCCCTCTGACAGGCCTCTGGACAAACCATTCCCCACGCAGCCTTCCAGTGAGACGAGGCCCAAAAAACGAATCCACAAGTCTCACGTTCGGAGGCTGGTGACCGACTACTCCTATAGCAAGGGAGTCATCAAGGACTCCTTCCAGAGGGAGAGGATGAGCAGCTTCGAAGAGGCAGACCCCATGCCCGACCCAGCACTTTTTTTATACACTAAAAGGCACCACGCTCCCCATCGTCAGAAATTTGAGCCCAAAGCCCAGGCTCTTAACAGAGCAGGGGCTGATCCGAGTGACAGTGCAGCTGGGGGCTCCAGCCTGCCGAGACCCTCCTGTCTTCATTCCCAGGAGCAAGCGGAAGGTACGAGCACCAGGCCTTCAGCCAAACCCAAGCCCTGGAAGGGTGAGAAAGGCAAACAGCCGGGATCCAGCCCCAGGAATTCAAAAGGCTTGGAGTAAAAACAAAGAAAGCAGAACAGTGTGGCTACTAAATGCAGAAAATGAGTTTGGCTATACCAAAAAAGAGACTGGGGCCTACAAAGATTTCTTCCCCGCCATCCCATCAAGAAGTAAAAGGCTGTTCCGTTTGGATTCCCTCAAGGAGCTAGAAACAATCTGGCTCGTCTAACATCTCCATTCAGGATGACCATAGAATGGCTGTCTTATCCCAAGGGATGGTGGGGCAGGGGAGCGGGAGGGCAAGCAGTGCTGAGGGCATTTTGAATGTTGTTCTGGAGTTGACTCCAAGAGAAGATGGGCACAGATGTGGAACGTGGAGAGAAGGTTTGAGCGTGGAGGGAACGGTTATTAACAATTGTCTAGAGCGTCCCTTTCGTAAAAATTAAGATTTCTGAGACTAAAATCTCTTACCGTTATTGTTGTCATTGTTCCTTCTAGATAAAATTGTTCTTATTTTCACTGGCACTAGGTAGCGGTGGAAGGTGGCAGGGGTGGGAGTGGGGAATGGCAGAATTGCACATAAAGCCATTCACTGATGGTGAACGTGGCAATTGGCAGGATGTGCCAAACTCCTCCTTGGTTCTAACTTCATGACATCACTGGAGTTGGGATAGGGATGAATTTGGCCCAAAATGTCTAATATAAGGTATTCCAGGTTCTGGAGAATGTCGGCAGTTGAATGACAATCGGTCAAGTTAGTCTAAGAGGGATTTTTAAATCATCTGCAGAAACAGCATGGCCAAGCCAATCGAGTCTGAAATAGTCACTCAACAATGCTGAAAGACATATTTTCCCTCTTTTTTAATAATTATGCAAAACTGAATGGACAAGATTTTGAAACATGATCATTGATTTTGGGCACCTCCATTTTTTGGGGTGCCCAGCATGAGATATCTCAAAGGGGTCTGATTTTTCAGAAGCTGATCTGAAAATCAGGCCCCTTTAAGTTATCTCTAGGTGGGCACCCAAAGTCAATAGTCATTTTTGATAACCTTGACCAATTATTTTGTTTTGCATGTTATTACAGCAGGTTTTCTAAATGTGTCCTAGTTACTCCACATTCCAGGCAGAGGTCTCTAGTAATCAGTGTCTGTTACTACTGCTGCTTAGACACCAGGATTTTGTTTTTAAGTTAAGTTACTAAGCATGCAATGGTTCCCCACTGAAGTCCTGCTCAGAAGACTAAGTAACCAAATTAGTAACAAGCTGCTTGAGGATGAGATCTCATACATTGCAAACATTTTGTGGCAGAGCCAGCCACTCGTTTCTGCTGTGATACTGAAGGGAAGTTATAAGGAAACTACAAATCTGTCTTCTCTGGGGCTTGAGCCCCATCTTTCTAGATAGGTACTTGCATGGTCCTCTATACCATGGTATCTGAGCACCTTCCAGTCATTAATGGACTGTATCCTCACAACACCCCAGGGAGGTATGGAAGTGCTATTCTTATCCCCATTTAACAGATGGAGATCCCAGGCACAGGGTAGATCAAGTGACTTATCCAAGTTCACCCAGGAAGTGTGAAGCTGAGTCAGAAATGGAACCCAGGTCTTCTGAGTCCCAGCCTAGTGCCCAAACTACGAAATTACCCCCACCACACACACTAACCCCATTAGCATTAACAGGACCATTTCCATTGATTCAGTGGGCTTTGGGTCACATCCTTGAAGAGTTCTTATGCTCATGATGGTTAGGATTGTTGAAGCACACTAAGATGCACCGGTGCGTGTTGCGTTGCTAAGCTATTTATGTCCACTGGGAGGCATAAAGCTGTGAGCGGGGTCCTACCTGAGAAGTTGTCCAATAACACATGTCCTAGAACATCTGTTGCTATTGTACTAGATGTCTTCTATTTATTTACAAGCTATATTTTCAAAATGAAATTCAGAAGTATCTTTTGGTTGGTTGGTTTTGTGAGGCTATGAAAATGTACAGAAGGAAAAAGAAGCAACAAGAGATAACTGGAACCAAAGGCAGGGCCAGATTTCCAATGAAGCACAGCCTAGGGACACCTTAGCTCTCTAAAACTGTGTGCAACACGAAGGTCAGCTGTAGGCGGGGGGTGGAGGGCGCTGAAAATGCTGTGCCTAGAGACACGTAAGGTGTCAATCCAGCCCTGATCAAAGGGTCTAAAAATGGCCCTTTGTTGAAGAGGTGAGATCATCTGATTTTTCTCTTGGCCCTTCCAGAAATTACTTTCATCTTCCACGGTCCCTCTGACTCTACTGCTTCACCAACCCCAGACCCACAGAGGCTCCTACTCTGCCCTGTGGACCATCTATGGTCACTTCTTGATTCTCAAGACCCTTCAGAAGCTACAGCCTTCTTGTTCGCTCACCGACCCCCTTATGGTGTTATCCTTGGACCTCAGTGAATCTCTGGTACTTTTCAAAAGCTCCCTCAGTCCTCAGGTGTGTCACTTCAAAGAGGTAGCACCATCCATTCAGCACTACCTAACTTCAAAACGAAAGGCATGAATAAGCTCAAGGCTTTAGCCTCCAATATAAAGCTCCAAAATCTGTGATGTGCCTTTAGCATCTTGCAACTGCTTAACAATTACAAGAAGGAAAAATTATTGTGAAGATTAGACAGAGGGCCACGTTCTGATTTTAGGACTTCAGTGGATGCTCAGCACCTTGAAGGATCCTCTGTTACTCTGCAGTAACTGAGAGCAAAATTTTGACCCATGTAGTTTTTGACGACCTGTTCTAACCAATTAGCTTTTTTTTTTCTCTACACCCTCCTTTCTATTGGCTACAGGAAGTGTGGCTAAGTTAGTGGCTCTGATTGTCTTACGAGTGCACAAATACATGCCTAGGTTAAATATTACAAACAGCAAACCAGTCACTTGCTGTTTTGCTATTTAGGGACACATTTGCAAACACAGCAAAACTGGGCACCCATTTTTTTTTTTTTTTTTTTTGCAGGCATGGCTGTTTGTGTATGCATGTGTGAATATCTAGTAACCAGGGCTAAAATGCCAGGCCTATTAAAATCAATGGAAATTTTGCCATTGACCTCATTAGGGCCTGGATTTCATCCCACATATCCAGCTAGCTACTCAATTTGCATGTGAATATAGGTGTCTGCAGGGAAATAATGCAGACTCCATTTTTCCAAAGCCCGTTTGGAACTTCTTAGAAAATCTGGTCCTAACTGACCAGCCCTATTTACCAATAATTTGAGTTCGCCCATGTAGTGCTCATGCATATGATATGCATTCAAATGTATCTATTTTTGTAGTGCAATATTTATATATTATATTTAAATACTTGTATCAGTTTCTAGGTAACAATTACTAGCCCAACTTTTTGAATTATAAAAATAAAATTCAGAATAGAAGATTTATTCTATTGAGACAGAAAATTGCATTTTTGTACCTTTTCTTTGAAAGAGAAGATTATCTGTTCCTTTAAATCTTCCCTTGCCCTCTATGGGATATGTGTTCTTGACCTGTGTTCTTTAAACGCAGTTTTGAATTCGGTATGAAATGCCATGGCGTCATCTGTGAAGACCTCTCTATAGCACAGGACTGGTTGATCAATTAAGCCCTAAGGGCGAGATTTACTAAGGTATTTAGCGCCCAAAGATGTAAATAGGTCCAAAGTGTGATTTTCAAAAGTGCCTAAGCTTGTGAAGCGCCTAAATCCCCTTAATTTCCATGACAGATGCCTGCTTTTGAGTATCGCACAAGGTCCCTATCTGCACTTTGAAAATCTGTCCCTAAGTGTCTGACCACTTCCAAAGCAAGGAACAGAAGGATGTAGGAAAAAGAGACAGAGCTGCACCTCTTAGGGGATGTCTACACTGCAATCAGATATGTGACTGCAGCATGCATTGGAATAGCGACACTAGCTTTAATCCAGCTAAAAATAACAGTGTAGCTGCAGTGTCACGGGCATCACTGCAGACTGTACAAGCACGTCAGGGACACTGGGTGCGTACTTGCATTGATAGCCTGTGCTGGAGCCCATACCGCTACGTCTTCACTGTTCTTTGTAGCCAGGCTAGCTAGACAAAAGGTAGCGTGGCTCTGCCAGCACGCGCTGCAGTCACACCTCTAACTGCACTCGCTGCAAATGGGCAGGAGTAGTACAGATAGCCAGTCATTTCAGGGCCCTTTACTAGATTGCTAGCTGCCTTCTGTTTTTGAGAAACAGCTCATTAGACTCCTTCTATTGACTCACTACACTGAAGTAATAGACTGTCATTTTAGATTCCACGCCAGTGCTGTTCAAAGCTGTCTTTGTGCAGCAAGTGTTCGCTGTAATCACTACACTGGGCATAGCTGTTTCTTCTGCCAGCAAAGCTGCTAGGGCCATTTATTTCTCCTGACAGCCGTACTTGATGGCATGAACAGGGCATCCTGTTTGGATCTTGCCTCCTCTTCAAGGTCGTCTTCCCCTACATTTTCTAATCACTGCTCTGCTACTACTTAGTCCCTGGAGGTGTCAGTGAGCGGCTGAATTAGTGATAACCCATGTTGCAAGTTTACACCTGGCAAAGGAATAAAATGAGGCTTAACTAGGGGTGTGAGGAAGGAGGAAATAATCCAGGGCGATTATCTCATCCTATTTATTGCACTAGCCGAGCAGCTAGTGAAAGGAGATCTGTAACTTTGATTCAATGGGCATGCTAACGCTCACCCTGAAATGTAGCAGGGAAGGGGGGGATCCACAGAAGAACTTGGGCATTGCAGCACCTAACTTTTAAACACCTACAAAATCCACGAAAAACACCTTGCTCGACTTTGTCATCCGGGCTCCCTATACAATGAATGGGGAGAGAGAGGCGCCTAAGGATGCGATCCACAAAAGCCAGCCTGCTAGGCGGGGAGCTGCCTAAGCTAGCCAGTGGTGCTGAGGATGGGTGTGTCCTAAACCCCATCCCATCTCTCACAGAAGTAGGTGCCACCCCCATCGTTATTGTTAGCCCAGTGGTTAGAGCACTCCCTTGGGATGTGGGAGGCCCAAGTTCAAGTCCCACCTCTGCTGGGGGCGATGGCGGGGAAGGATCCCACTTCTCCGAGGATTTCTGATGTCAGGCTCCCTTCTGTGGAAGCTGTTGCAGTGTGGCTCCGTAATCAAAGAGGGGTTGGAGCAGGGGGACTGGATTCGGGGTTTCCTGCTTCCCAGGTGGGGGCTGTAACCACTGGGATATAGAGTCATTCGCCTTCTGTCTGACCCAACGACTGTTCCGCAGTAGATAAATACTAAAACAGTCAGTGGGCCAGAGAGAGGGAATGACCCTGTAGCCCAGTGGTTAGCCTCCCGGCTCAGGGCCTGCAGGCGACTTCGGCGGGGAAGCGCCTATCTTCCCCTGGTTCCAGATCGCTCTGGAGCTTCGGTAGGAGATAGGCACCCGGCTGCCTAGAGGGAGGTAGCAGAGCACGTGCCCAGAAGCAGAAACCTAGGCACCTAGGGAGTCGAGGACTTTTACCCTGCCCCGAAATAACTTAGGCGTCGAGTAAGTTCAGGTGCCTACAAGATTCAGTGGGAGTTTTGTGGATTGCGGTGGAGCCAACCCCAGGACTTAGGCACCTAAGTACTTCCATGGATCCCGCTCTACGCGATCCCCACATTACTGAGAGTCCAGCTCAGTCACTCCACTGAAATTGTACCAAATTAATTAGTTTGTATTGAAAGAAAAAAAAATCACACAGGAATTCCGGGCCTCATCCCCAGCTGGGATAAACTGATGCAGCTTCAGTGAAGTTAGTGGAGCTACACCACTTTGCACCAGCTGAGGATCTGGCCCCAACGATGGTGTTTCATCAGTACATGCTTCCTTGTGAGACTGGGGATACCATAATGCTCATTTTGCTGGACACAATTCTCTTGTTTGTTAAGCTTCTTATCAACTTGTGGCTAAAATTGCCTCAGAAGCCCCTGCAAAGAGGTCTTTGGAAAAATCAGGAGCATTTATACTAGACATCCAAGTTGTTAACAAAAGAAAAATATGCACGCTCTAAGGGACACCTACTGTATGGGTCCAGTTTTCTTATAACGCTATGATGAGATACTCTGTTGTCTGTTTCTATTAAGGGTTATTAAAAAGAGAAGGCCCTCTGCTGGCAAAGCAATGTAATAAGATTTCTACCATATAGTGAGCACGGATTGTTCACTATCCTGCTCTGATGAAACAATCTGCGGGAGAGCAGTGAAAGCAATAAGCAATTTGCATTGCACTGTGGAAAATTATAGCTATGGAAATGCAGTATCCCTTCGACTTGATTAAGATTTGAACCTCGCCTTTGTAAATGGTTATTTCTCTCAGGTTCACAGAGGTTCTGCTGAGAACATTTCTTTCTTTGTGTGTGGGGGGGGAGAGATTAATACCAGAGGAGCTAATAAATTCACTGTGTACTGTTTTAGTTGGGTTTTATTTTAGCGGTGATTTGCATGGCTTCTCTTTTCATTTCTGGATAACCCTAACGGGCAGACTCAGTTATTATAAAATCATTGATGCAGAGACTGTAGCAGACTTCAGTATAAAAGAGAGAGAGGATACAATAGTTCTCTTTTGTAAATAATTTCCTACCAATCATCTATTTCTCAGTGGCTGGTATGTAAATGGAACAACTCCATCTGAGCTGTAGGAGCCTTCCTGCTTTCCTGATAAGTGTGGGCTCGTTCAAGGAGTTTATTTAATTTCCAGCTCTCTTCAACCATCCTTCCCCTCCTCTGCCTCCTGCCCACACCTTCCCTTTAGCTCTGCATGCAGGCTGCTCATGCTCTGAAGCCAAGTGGCCATACGCCTCACCAGCAGGTATCACTGCAACCCTGCAAAATCCTGATCAGAGATTACATGGAGGTGGCAGGGGGAGGGCACAAATCCCATTAGCCATAAAGCAACAAACATACAAAATGCATGCGATATTGGGCCTGATCTTTACCTTGCTTAGACCATTGTAACCCCATTGATGGCGATGGCATTACTTCTGATTTGCACCAGTGCAACTAAGGAGGAGGCGCAAGGACAGGTTTTGATGAGCCATAGACAAGACAGAGGAGCTAAATGGAGCACTTTCTATTCCTATGAGCTAAATCCTGAAGCCCCTACTCGATGTTCATTCACTCATGCCTCTGGCAAAGCTCCTGCTGACATCACTAAGGGTTTCATCTAAGGGTTTCTTTTATTAAAAACCGAGGGCTAGATTGTAATGCCCACTCAGATGGGCAAGATCCCACTTGCCATGATTAAGGATATTGCAATCTAGCCCTGAGTAAGGACATCAGGATTTGCCCTTTATTAATAATGTCGTTTGAAGTTAGTTGTAAAGACCAGACCCTGCAGCCCTTTATGTGGGAATTCTTGCCTAAGAGCTTGCAGGATAAGCCCCTAAACTTCATTATTGGCCTTTTTATTCATTGGTGTGTTTTTGCGGGGAGGCTATATATAAATATATATTTAGTTTTGAAGAGAAAACACTATGCTCGAAGCAGATTTGTTGAAAAGAATCTATCGTTTTTTAATCTTTGTATTTATATAAATGATCAAAAATTAAAGTCGGTGGTCCTCCTTTTTAATCTGAAGCGTCATGTTAGACACAGAGAGTCCAAAGCAACAATGCACACCTAATGAAACACACATGTTTTCTAACTACGGTTGATGGGTGAGCATGTTTGTAGACTCTCTAGTGTCTGAGTGTAAATTAACTACACCTCTACCCCGATATAACGCTGTCCTCGGGAGCCAAAAAATCTAACCGCGTTATATCGAACTTGCTTTGATCCACCGGAGTGCGCAGCCCCAGCTCCCTGGAGCGCTGCTTTAGCATGTTATATCCGAATTTGTGTTATATCGGGTCGTGTTATATCAAGGTAGAGGTGTATTAGAATGTAAGATATATATTCAAAAAGGAGATTTGTACTGTGCATTTATCCAGCACTTTCACAGACTCCCTGTGAGTCAGAAAGGATAAATAGAAGTTATATCTATACTGTATATCTCTATATGTAGAGGCACATATCAGGGAGTGTAAGAATTGAAGTCTGCGTGTTTTGTATAATATGTTTAATGTTGACTTGTAAAGCTTCACTACTAGATTGGAAATGGACGCATAGCAATAAGACTTTGTTGTTAAATGGATGTCTTGTATATACATGTGCTGGGAACTTTCTGTATACATCCTAGCAGTCATGTGACTTTCCTTTCCGTTTTAAACGGTATTTTTTATTCTGGAAGTGTACAGTGGCCTAAGGGGGTTGGTTTTGGTTTTGAATTCATAATGCTCTCTGCCAATGAGAAATTTCATCCCCTAGGATCACACCCGCTGAACTGTAACCCAGCAGCTGGGTTGGGGAGAGAGAGGATGTTGTTATGTTGCTTGCCTATATTGTTCCCACATCCCAAAACATGTCTGGTATCTGGCCATACCGACTGAACCAAAATGCAGATGGTTCCAGTCACTGATTCACTGAAAACGTCTCTTATTTTTTTGCCAAGGCAAGTTGGTAGGGAAACGTTCCCCACTGGCATAAATATTTTAAAAGCCATATTCTCTGAATCGGTCAAGTGACGCTGCTAGACTTTGCATAAGCCCAATGCATTTGGTAGGTCTAATATAAGGGCCACTGGCTTATAACATTCCCCTCTCCCATCCAAGTTTAAAAGTGTGATTGTAAGTCTGTGTGTGTGTTATTCAGAATAATGACACTGAAAATGACCTTGTGAGGTTGCCCGCTCCCTCGGTGACATATATCAGTGGTGGAATCCTGACTCCATTAGGTTTGGCCATTGACTCCAATGGATTCAGGGTTTCACACACCCCCACTCTCCCAGTCTGCTCACTTTACAAGGTTCACATCACCACATGCACACAGAGTCTAGGACCTGAAAAATCAAGCCGTGCTCTTTCTGCCTCTCACGACAGCTGCAGCAAAGACTGCACCTTAGCCAACAATTCTGCTGAGCATGCGTGAGGCAGAAGAGAACCCAGATGACTCGCCCAGAGCTGTATGGGCGCTACAGGGCTACCTGGAGCACAAACTTGTTAAAAGTGAGCAGATCTGACTCCAGCACACAGGAGACTGGTATTAAAGTGCCCTTTTACCAAGTCACTTTTTCTGAGGATGGGCCAGAGTCACTCCATCAGTGGCGCTGGCAGAAAGTCCATAGCCAGCAGCAACTTCATGTCTGTGGGGCCAGTACAGCTGGAAAAAAAAAAAGAGGGGGTGGGGGGCAGGGAAGCAATGTTGGTCGGGAAAGTGGTGTAGCTAGAGTATGATCTCATTCAACGTTTCCCACCAGCAGTGCTCCAAAGGAGTTTCTGCAGAAATTAAAACTGCCCTTCGCCTGGTTAGAAACCCTGGGGTGGGGTGAAAGTAAACACTGCCTGCCTTCCGCTGGCCTAAATTCCCATATGACAGCTTAGCGGGCATGGCGGGTAGTCAAGTGTGAGCAACTAGGTATCCTTAAGGTCCCTTCTTCTGTACCCCACTAGCATATAACACCCATGAGTATCAGAACTCCCATAGACTTCAGCGGGAGTTTTGCTGGAGACAAGGTCAATAAGGCGTCACGTTAAAAACAAAGCCAAATGACCGTGCAGCAGATGTGCATGGCCTACAGGTAACCGTGAGGTTTTTCGGGAGCAAAAGACAGTTACTTGGGCAAACTGAAATTTGATTCCGCAGCTATTTTGCTGCTGGGTCTTGGTCGGCAGACTGGAGGCACAAGGACACTGAGTGCTTTGCCAAAGGTAGTTCAGAGATTCAGTCATTTCATCAAATTAGAAACCAGGAGGACTCTCCTGACTCCGAGTCCTGTTACTGACAACCCTAGATCGTGCTTCTTGCTTGATCCAGTGCAGGCTGCTCCAGCAAATCTCATTGTAAGAATGATGCCGTCTCCTTAGTGCATGTCTGTTCTTGTCACTGTCTCTGCTTGCACTGCCATGAAGCCTGACTGCCAAGTCCCACGGGGAGGGAAGGATGGCCTTAGATTCACAGGTTGCTTCACTCACGCTGGATAACATCTGGATAATACCGGCGTGTTGTTGATTTCGCCTTCATGGGTGGGACCCAAGCTGGGTAACCGAGAGACGTCCCAGACATGCTTTTTGCTACTTACTTGCATCAAAACGTACCTGTGTTTCTAAAGGTCCATTCAGGATCCCGTCGGCCTCATGTACTGTATGAAAGCATGAAGATAAAAGTGCCGCTTCGCCACACTAGTGAGAACCTGCCCTCCACAACCTTGGCTCCCAAGTGCCAAGTTTGTTCTTTGGTTCCCTCTCTGCATGAGCTGCCCTTTTGGCGGACACTGGCAAGGCACTAACTGCACGTCAGCATAGAGAGTCCCAGGGCTCTACTGCGCTGCCTGGAGACGTTCTACCGAAGCAGAGGCGAGTACCCCACACACCAATCAAAAAAAAAACTAGGTGCCCCCCCCAAACTGCATTCCCAGTGGAAAGGGGAATGCCGATGGGAAACTAAACCCAGAAACAGGGGTAGAGGAGACTCCATGAAGTTTCCTGGGAGCTTTGGAAGATAAAGATCCCTTGATCTAGTAAATCCTACCTTAATCCCACTCCCGGGAGACGTCTGGGACACTCAAGTTGCACGTGCATGCCTAGAAGAAAAGTGAAATCTAGGTCAAAATGCTTATTGAACCTTTGCGGCACTAAGGGGGGCAGGTGAAGGCTCCTCCTTTCTGCATTAAATGTTACTGATACAATATTTAAAGAAAGATGCACTTTCCCTTTATTATAATTACAGTGATAACAAAACCAAAGCAGCATTAGGCCAGGGACACCCCAGAAAGTCTACACGTTTGAAAAAAGAAGCCCTCTCTAGCAGCCGGGTCTGTCCTTTGAGGCGCTACTGAGTTAACCCAATGGGAGTTGAGGGTGCTCTGCACCTCTCAGGAGTTACTCAGCACCTTTCAGAATTAAGCCCCAAATTTGCTCTTAGGCTTCACGGTAACGTGGATTGGTAGGGTGGATCACGCAACCACGTACTCCCCTGCAGAATCCTTATTCACCCAAGTGAGGTCCTGCACAGAGGATGAATTGCACAGTTCTGTGAGCTGCCTATATGGCCTGCTGTGGGAAACCATTACAATGGGACAGAAGCCAAAGGTTTGATACTGTTCTGTCTGAATGTTCAGTTTATTACAGGACATTATGATTTACAGCAAAAGAGGGGGCAAAGAGGTACGTTGTTGCTGACTGTGCTTTTCAAGATGTATTCTCTGCATACCCACAAACGACTTGTACTTTAGATGTCATTGTAATACGCCTTTTTCTTAATAAAGGATTCAAATCTGTATGGGTTTGCCTTTTCTTCCTCCGGACCTGGGAAAGGAACTCAGGAGTGCCTGCACTGAAATGAAATGGCAGCCTATGCATAAACGGGGCAGAAAAGCTCTTAAAGAGGGAGCTAAGGATCAAATGCTTTTAAAGACAGCATAGTGCGCTGTTAGCTAATAATTTGGGGATCTATCCTCTGAAGGGTGCCCAGCACCTGTCATCTTGATCATGGGCTGGGATTGAATGTGGGACCCCCAGAGATGGAGCACGGATCTCTACAATGTGAACTAAAGGACCAACTCCTTTATCTACAGATATTTTATTGATATCGTAGCCAGTTTGTAATATGGTTGACCTCACATGCAGGTCACATGGTAGCACAACGGGCTAATCTGGGATTCCTAGTTGTGTGGGTGTATAATATTTCAACCCCAGTCGTAAGCAGAGTGGTAGTCAGGGCTTGTCTCTCCAGGAAAGTTATTTTGGATTAACTTTCATTTTTTCGGGATGAACTGCCTTGCGTGCACACACAAACGCTCTTTTTGCAAATTAACTAGCAGCTCATTGTGCATCAATCAGTGTGCTTTGGAAGTGGGTTAACTCTCTTTCAGAAAGAGTTATCCCAGAGTAAGGTTCGTGTGGATGCATCCTCATTTCAAATAAACTATTCTGCTTCTGGTACTCCTTCCACTGCTATCCCACACTGCACTGTGCACATTTGGGTCAGCCTGTCTACTTGTGTGTCCTCTACTGCTCCGGGGTAATCTTGACCAGAATGTCACCTTCCCATGTGCAACCAGATGCCCCCCTTTGCCATTCTAGCTTGTGATGAGTTCACACAGCCGGAATCACATACCCATGTCCTGTGCTTCTAATAACCAACCTCTACCAGGGTTCTCCTGTCCTGCAAACAAGACCCCACCTAACTGTTAGCTAGTCCTCCAACCTCCCAGGGCCCTGTGTCACACAACTGTCCCTAGTTCACCATGCCATGTGAAAAGCACCCGTACCCCCTACCACTGCCACCAATTGTGGAGGCAGTTTGACACAGCATCCCAGATTTCCTCAGACTGCGCTGGTATGAACACCATTGTGCATCGGGGTAGGTATAGATGGGCAGATGTGGTGCCTGAAGAGAGACTGCTGTGTAGATGGGCTTAATCATATTAGGTGCCACTGTGTCAGGTGAATGGGTCACAACCTGACTCTACTTAACAGGATCTTATCTGTAGCGTAGGCAAGGTCCTCGGGCCATCACCCATCACACTCGGGGTTTAGAACGTGGGCCTTGGTGTAAAGCTAAAGGCATTTTCTACCAGGTTTTTAGAACAACTTACATCATCATATTAAACCTTCAAAAACACATGTCCCACTGCTCCTGCTCTGTACCTGACTTTCCTACAAACTCCCCTGAGCTGTCATCCATTTAGTTCCTAGTCATTTAATGTTTTTTTTCAAATAAAAAAGAGTCCACCCCGGCATCGCATCGAAACCAAACCATGTGCCCCTATTGTTCCCTCCACCATCCTAATTACAGTAGCTGTGTGGCAGAACCTACTCATCGCAGACACCCCTCCTCATTGCTGGGCATGGCATAGCAGCCCTCTGGCACTCCCTGCCAACAGCTGCTCCAGCCCTGCCGTAGTCTGCCTCTGCCTGTGACTCTACCCTCCAGCCAGGTCACTTTTAATCCTACCCCTTCTGGGGTAAACCCAGTCCAACAGCCAGGCATCATCCCACCAGAACGTCCACCCAACATTAGGCTTTGGGGGCCTTCAAGTCCTGAGCTCTGGGGTCTTCACACCGCCCCCCTAGGGGAGCTGGTAGAAGAACCCAGGCCCACCCTCTACTCTGGGTTCCAGCCCCAGGACCCTGTATGCAGCAGATACAGTGTGTTTGTGTTGTATCCCGGGGCTACTTCCTACAGCAGCCCACAGCTTGGCCTTTCTCGCAGTCTCTTGCCAGGCTGACTTTTCTACAGAGCCCCCAAAAGGGAGACCCAAACTAGCTTTGGGGAACAAAAGGTCCCACACCAGACCCACCGGGCCTAAGGAGAGTCTGCTTAGGCTCCCTTCACAGCCCTACCGAGGGCAGTTGCTCTCCCAAGGCTTGACACCTCGCACAGGTGTAACAGGTGGGGCTGACTGAGCCCACCAGCCCTCGTTAACTCCTGTCTCGTCAATGTGGGGTCAGTATATCCCATCCTAGGCTGGTTGAGGGAGCAGTGCCCCGTCATAGCCGCGCTGAGCTACAGGGGAAGACCTTCCAGTTTTAATACGGACTTCTTGTGAGAGGGGCATCAGGATTTCACCCCGAGGCACAGACAGTGACCACATCTGGGGTGTGCCAGCCTCCTTGATTAATATGATAATTGCAGGGCTTTGAGATGTGAGTCTTGTTCCTGCAGCAGGACCCCCGGATTGAGATGTCTTTGGTGCACACATGCTGCATGGTTTTGGATGGCAGTGCTCTGGATGAAGTAGGAAGTGCAGGACTGTCATGCTACCCGTCACCATCAAGCAAATTGCCCAACATACTATGCCTAATGTATATTATTATTACTGCATTTATTATCTGTATTATCATAGTGCCTAGAGCCCTAATCATCGTGATTATTGTTATTTGTATTACCTTAGAAACTAGCAGCCCCAGCCATGAACCAGGACTCCATTGTGCTAGGTGCTGTACAAACACAGAAGAAAAAAGACTTCCCCAAAGAATTTACAATCCAAGTATAATCCACCAGTGGTGTCCACTGAAACAATCCTTCCCTTCTCTTGTCCACAACTCACTTCAGGTCACATGCATTAGACTCTTCATAAAGATCTGCACTTAGAATTGCACTGGTTTAACTACAGGTCTAACCTTGCATTGATTTAGTTAAACCGGAGCAAATTTGTGTGTAGCCACTGACTTTGGTTTAAACCTGGTTTACACTGGTTTAGTTTACACCTTGGGGACATCACACCTTTAGTACAACCAGGACAATTTCTGTGTGTAGACAAGCCTAAAGCTGAGGAATACCCTTTTGTGGGGTAGAATTTGCAAGGAGAATGATAATAGAGACAGTAAAAAGAACAGGAGTACTTGTGGCACCTTAGAGACTAACAAATTTATTTCAGCATGAGCTTTCGAGAGCTACAGCTCACTTCTTCGGATGCATAGAATGGACAATGCTGAAATAAATTTGTTAGTCTCTAAGGTGCCACAAGTACTCCTGTTCTTTTTGCGGATACAGACTAACAGGGCTGCTACTCTGAAACCTGTCATTAATAGAGACAGTGACAGTTTGCTGGAAATGACTACTTTCAGGCCAGATTCTGATACCCTTCATGTTGAAGAGTACCTAAGCAGTCCCACTGAAGGAAATGGGGCTACTCATGTAGTCACGGTGGTACTAAATCAGAGAGAAGAGACCAGAATCTAGCCCTTTAGTAGCAAACTCTCAGAAAAACAGAGAGGTTAATATTAAACATAAGACAGATATTAGGTATTGGTAACAGGCATCTCCGAAGCCACAAACTGAAATAAAATTTTTGCAATTCAACCCAGCTCCTCCCAAAAAGCCTGAGCACAAAGTTGACCTTGCAGCATATGGCATGAAGGTCAGCAAACTCAGGCTGTTTCAGACCAAGGGAGCAGGCAAATTCCAGAGTCAAATGACCTTTACTGTGAATAACCTCTCCCCAGTCATTCTAACCTATACGCTACTGTCTCACAAATCATGTATATATAGCTTTGCATACAGTAGTACAAATATTGCATAATGTCATATATTATTACATATACCATGGGATAGATCAGTGATTCTCAACCAGGGGTATGTGTACCCTGGGGGTACACAGAGGTCTTCCAGGCGGTACATCAACTCATCTAGATATTTGCCTAGTTTTACAACAGGCTACATAAAAAGCACTAGCAAAGTCAGTACAAACTAAAATTTCATACAGACAATGACATGTTTATACTGCTCTGTGTACTATACACTGAGCTGCAAGTACAATATTTATATTCCACTTGATTTATTTTATAATTCTATGGTAAAAATGAGAAAGCAATTTTTCAGTAACAGTGTGCTGTGACACTTGTATTTTTATGTCTGATTTTTGTAAGCAAGTAGTTTTTAGGTGAGGTGAAACTTGGGGTACACAAGATAAATCAGACTCCTGAAAGGGGTACAGTAGTCTGGAAAGGTTGAGACTCACTGGGATAGATCCATTTTTGCTATTGACTTTAACGGGTGCAAGACTGGGTCCTATATATTTATATACTTAGACCAAAGTGTTCAAACTTGGGTGCCTAAAGTTAGATACCTAAATCCATATTTAGGCACCTTGGCCTGATTTTCAGAAGGCAGAAGGAACTCAGCACATTTAGAAAGCAGCCCACATTGTTTAGCTGCCTAAATAAAGATTTGGGTGCCTCATGTTTGAAAAGGTTGGCTTGTGTTATTTGGGATTTGTTTCAGACGCCCGGCCCTATGTTAATCCCTTCAGACAATACACAGGCTCTTGATCTTATAGTCAGAATTGAAGCTGGGCTCTACTTAAACTGGCGCAAACATCCCATTATAATCACCTACGGCCACTGGTGTTCACCACGCTGACAAATATTTACCTTTCAGGCTGAAATATTCCATGATGCTCCCTGAAGGCAGATTATTATTATTAGCCTGTACGGAGAGGCACAGATAGATAGGTGGAGTGTAGGAATGGCCAGACAGACTTTGGCCCAGTATATAAGCCACCCACCCTACCTACCCACCCACCCACAGAGAGAGGTTTTTCTGGGCAGGCGCCTGTCCCTTTAAGGCGTTTCGGACGGCGGGGAGGTGTGTCCCCGCCGCCGAGCCGTAGTCAGCGGCGTGTCAGAGGTCGGGGTGCCCGAGGTGAGTGCGCACCACGTGGGGCTGTGACTGGCTCTGTCCTTCCAGCGGCCGCGGCAGGGCACGGAGTCCGGGGCAGGCAGCGGCGCGGCGCGACGGGGGCCCGCCATGGTCATTAAAGCAGACGAGATGCCGCCGGCGGCGGCGCCAGCCACGGCCCAGAGCGGGGAGGAGCAGCCGGAGCCCGGGCACCTGAGCAGCAAGCGGCAGCCGCAGCCAGAGAGCGAGCCCCGCTCCGGGAGCTCCGGTGAGAGAGGGGGGCGCCCCGGACAACCCCCCCGAGAGCTCCCCTCGGGCGTTGGGGGGGCCTGCACGAGAGGGGAGACAGCCCCCCCAGACAGCTCCCCATAGGCGTTGGGGGGCTGCACGAGAGGGGAGACAGCCCCCCCAGACAGCCCCCCCATGGGCGTTGGGGGGGGAGGGCTGCACGAGAGGGGAGACAGCCCCCCCGACAGCTCCCCTCGGGCGTTGGGGGGGATGCACGAGGGGGGAGACAGCCCCGCCGAGAGCTCCCTTCTGGCATTGGGGGGGGCTGCACGAGGGGGGAGACAGCCCCCCCAGACAGCTCTCCTCGGGGGTGGGGGGGGGCTGCACGAGGGGGGAGACAGCCCCCCCAGACAGCTCCCCTCGGGCGTTGGGGGGGGCCTGCACGAGGGGGGAGACAGCCCCCCCAGACAGCTCCCCTCGGGCGTTGGGGGGGGCCTGCACGAGGGGGGAGACAGCCTCCCCCGAGAGCTCCCCTCGGGCGTTGGGGGGGGCCTGCACGAGGGGGGAGACAGCCCCCCCGAGAGCTCCCCTCGGGTGTTGGGGGGGGGAGGGCTGCACGAGAGGGGAGACAGCCCCCCCAGACAGCTCCCCTCGGGCGTTGGGGGAGGTGCACGAGGGGGAAGCCGCCAGTCCAGGATCCCTTCTCTTGGGTACTGGGGGAGGGAGGGTTGCGTAAGGAGGAGGGAACCCCTGGTAGTGGGCGGGGAAAAGGGGAGTTATGCAAGCAGGGAGCCAGCTACTCTTCTCCCCCGCCCCATCCTTCTGGGGGAAGCCCTCCCCTCCTGCCTTCTCCCAGTGTGTATTGAGGGAAGGGGGGGGGGCTGTACACTGGGGAGCGTCCTCAGGATTGGGGGGCGGGGGACTTCCTCGCTGTTCACCCTCCCCTCATAGAGGGGTCTGGCCCATAATAGGGAGGGAAGCTTTGCCCTGTGCACACTTCCCTGAGGTACCAAAGAACTCAGCAACTGTCCGCGCAGGAGGGAGGGGGCTCCCCGTGCAGCCCTCTTCTAATATGTAGGAGAGGAGATTCCTGACTGCAGCAAGGAACCTCCATGTGCTGGCTTGAGAGCTCTCCTCTGTGCTGTGTTCAGGCCCATGTACTGGGGAGTGTGTGGGGAAAGTTGTGCAAGGTTGAAGCCATTCAGGGGAGAGGCTGCTCAGTGGGGACCCTCTGTATTGTTGGAGGAGGGGCTGCTTAGTGGGGAGCTCTGCTGTGCTTGAAAGGGTTGATTTCCTGGGGATACTCTCGGAGAGTGTACATTGGCCACCCCATACTGTGTGTAAGGGCCCTCTCAGTATGCTGTAAGTGTCCTGTCCTATTGTACCGAGGGCTGTAGGAGAGCAGCTCATAGCGGGAAAACCTGTATAGGGCCGATCACTTTTCTAAGCGATGTTGTACAGAGATCCCCCCGACCCTTATTGTTAGAAATACAGTCCTGACTCCACCGGAAGGTACAGTGGGGACCCTCATCTGTTGCTGTGAGAGTTTCCTGTATGGAGGTGTCTTCCTGGGGGGAAGGAGCTGAAGTGGGGGGGGGGCGTTAGGGAGTCTTTCTTTCCTTCTCCTGTGCCCCCATTGCTATGTTTATCCTATATAGCGGGGTAGGCAACCTATGGCACATGTGCCGAAGGTGGCACTCACACTGCCCAGGTCCTGCTTACCGGTCTGGGGGGCTCTGCATTTTAATTTAATTTTAAATTAAACTTCTTAAACATTTTGAAACCTTATTTACTTTACATACAACAATAGTTTAGTTGTATATTGTAGGCTTATAGAAAGAGACCTTCTAAAAAGGTTAAAATGTATTACTGGCACGCGAAACCTTAAATTAGAGTGAATAAATGAAGACTCAGCACACCACTTCTGAAAGGTTGCCGACCCCTACTATATAGGGAGGTTGCCTCTTTACTGGGAGATTCCAGTATATGTGGTGGGAGATAATGGATGCCAAGAATGCAGGGCAGCTTTCAAAGGAGAGAGTATTTAAAAAGGGTTGGCCTGGTCCTGGCCTTAATATTCTTGATTTAGCATGATAAGGAGGTAAAAAGTCTCCCTGTCCTTTATCTCCCCACCCCAGCTGGGTTAAAGCTATACAGGAAAAAAAAATCTTCAGGTTTTTATTTACTTTCAGTGTTTAAAGGGAAATTCTGGAGCAAATGATGAAATTATGTGCTGGGGGGGGGGAGTTCTGAAGAAAATTGGAAAAGAAGTACTTTTGTGCCCTTTTTTGCTGCTCTATGATGTATACAAAAGCGCTGAAAGATTTTTAATTCTGGCTGGTTCTGGCAGGTCCAGCGAGACTTGACCACTTTAGATGAATGGTGATCTATCCAGTGTAGAGAGCGAAAGCTGAGCAATCAAGAGGGGAAAGGATTTTAGTCACTATTAAACTTTCATTTGAATACCTATTTAATGCCAATGACTAGCCTTTTGAATAAAGAGAAACTGCTAGATTCAAAACCACCGCCCTGCAACCAAGTAGGAAACCCAGGACCCGAACTGGAGAGTTCTAAAGGAAAAGCAAGTGGAGAAGAATCTTTTGGTAAACAGGGCCTGAAATATTTTTGTAAGAAAGCCAAAAAATAAAATTCTTTAAGCCAGAATCGTTTACACACACTTAATGCCATGGCAGGTAACCAGTCTGTCCCAAAGAAGAGGCTTAGTGGTGGCTGGAGAAGAAGAGGGGGAAAGGAGTGACTGGAAGCAAAGGGCTTCTGCTTCTTACCGGTCCAGATTATTTTATTGCTGCTGCGGCCTCCTTTGATTGTCAGTTGCAGGGAGGGAATTTGCTTGCTTAGTTTAAATTCTTAACCTTCACCCTTCTCTTTTTCCCCGCCACACCCCCCTGCGGTGGACGAATTTCCTTTGCATGGTCGGAGCAGATCTCTTCCAAGTCAATTGGCATCGCTGACTGTTTCTTAATAACCCACCCCCCCAAAATCCTGGGGTTCTCCCTCCAGCTGCAGAAACGTGGGCTAAGGGAACCCGAACAGCTCTGGCGGGGCTGTGCATGACACGAACGCCTCCCCTCGGCGGAAGGGGTCCTGGTATGGGTGGGGGGCGCTGGGTTTCCTGGGGGGGCGGGTCAGAAGAGGGGTTCTGGCTTTGGAGCTCCTGGGGGGCGGAGGAGTTCGGGATGCGCCGGGCGAGGGGCTGGGAAGGGGCCGGGGCTGCCCCCTGCTCCTCAGCCAGAAGTGGGGAGGGGCGGGGGGAAGGGCTGGAACTCAGCCCCGGGGGTGGGGGTGGGGCAGCGCCTGGTCCTGCCGCTTCCTCTCCGAACGCCAATGAAGGTGACCTTCACTGGGCCACACCACCGTGCAGCCGCCCGAGGGGGGCGGGGATGGACCTTCGCTGGTGTGTGTGTCCCGCCCCCGGCGCCCCTTGCTCCTCTGGGGCAGGGTCACTGAGCAAAGGGGGGGGGAGTGCAGAATACCCTCCCCGCAGAGAACCCTCGGTATCATCTCCTCTCTCCTCCCCCCCCCCCCAGTCTTGCACGTTGGTCTGCTCCGGGCCTGGGAAGGGAAGAGTCGGGAGCTGGGATTCGCCGGGGGAGGCGGAGTCCGATGTGGAACGCGCAGGAAGAGAGAACGACCCCTCTTCCCGCCCCCCCTCCCGCTCGCACACGTGGTAGCTCCCAGCCCGAGTGCCCGGGCTTGAGACAATGTAGCGAGCCCGACGTTCCACGCGGCCCCGGCCCGGGTCAGGGATTTAAAGGGACAGCGGCTCTCCCTGGGGGCTGGGAGTTTCGTGCTCCCGGGGCTCCATTGCAGGCTCCGGGGAGGTGGGTGTCAGGACTGGCGGAACTCAGGAGCCAGGCTGCTGCAGCAGTGCTGCCCTCCCAGCTCCCACGCTGACTTGCTCTGTGACCTTCAGCAGGCTGTTTGCACCTGCCCCTACGAGGGATGCTGCCTCACAGGGGGGATGCGAGGCGTAACTAATAAGTGTTGAGGCGTTTGGGGCGCCGAGGTGGAAGGTACAAGAGGAGAGACCAGAACGATATTACAGTAGGAGAGCAGAGCAGTTTCCCCTAATATTTGAGAGACTTCAGGTCTGTTTCCAGCCCTGCCACTGACCTGCTGTGTGATCTCGGGCAAGTCACTTTCCCTCTCAACCTTTGTCTGTCTAGACTGTAAGTTCTCTGTACAAATCCCTAGTAAGAGCCTAGCACAGTAGAGCCCAGATTTCACTTGCTGGTGTAATAAAATAATAGTTATTGTGCTGTCTGTGCTAGCATAATTGTGATTGCAAAACCACCAAGCAGAGAGTTATACTTTCAGGATTCACTCCTCTTTATGATGCCTTGGTAGTGTAAATATAGATTTCATCTTTACTTCATTTTTTTTTTTCAAATCTCTTATCAATAGTCTTATGGTGAATTTGACAACATTATATAAAATATCCTGCCCCAAATTGTTTAAAAACGCTGGAATAACGTGCAGACTGCAGTTCTTTGTGGAAGAAGAGTGTATTCTGTGGTGGCTGGTATGGCAGGAGGCGGCCACTTGAAAAATTTGCTTTATACATTTTCCCATGAATGTGGTTTAAGCTACAGTGCAAAGATTTCCCATGATCACAGACTCACATTTTGTCTTTGGTAATTGTATTTTGAAGGGGGTTAAATTTCTGATCTTTCTAGAACCTGCTCATGTGTTTACAATATATACAAAGTAGGGAGCCATGCAGGTTCATCAGGTAAGAAATTATACACATACAACACAAGTACGGAATGCCTAGAAACTTGGCTTTAATTTTGTCTTTGCGTAAAGTATTCAGATTAAATGGATGTTTACTTTTCGAGAAATCCTGATGCCCTTACTCGGGCAGACTCCCACTGATGTACTAATTGGAGTTTGCCTGAGTTTTAGGACCTTGGGGCTTAGTCCTACATTAGGTAAAGTTTTAAAATCTTTTCTAGAGGCTCATCATCGGGTTGATTCCTAGAGGTGCTAAGCAACTGGAGTGTCTTTTGGAAGTTCCTTCCAGTCACGGACACTGTACCCTTCTCAGAATCCAGCCCTGTGTTTGCTACATTTGTGTGTCCTGAGTTTCATGCTCATGGAAAAAGTGCCTGATGGGCAATTCTAAGATTGACTTATATCCACAGACTAGATGCTGTGCTAGCAGCAATAGTGGTACAAGCACCCCCATGCACTGTTCCATCCGTGTGCTGCTGTCTCCTGATTTGGAGGGGAAACTTCTAGGGGTGAAAGTATTATTCAATCTCTGACCTATCTGTTGAAATCACCACTTAGCGCCAGTTGTGGTAATGGTTGATGGGGTTGCTTGTCCAAAGGGAATTGTCCTGAGGCCACTAAACTCACTTCAGATATGTTGTATATAACATAACCATGCAAATTGTATTCCATTGGTGCCAGTGTTTCTGGATCTTAGTCTCTCACTATTAACAAAATATCCTAACGTTATTGTAGAAACTAAAGCTTGAGCATTTTTAAGAGATGTCAGAAAATATTCAAGAAGGGTCATTAATCTCAAAAATTGAGAGGTCAGATTAGGAGAATTAAAAATAATATGCAGCATAATTCCCTCCAAATAAATAAACAAAAACATTAGAGTCTTTGATTGAACATGCTTAGCTGATTATCTATCATCTGGCCATCCTGTAACATTAAATTAGGGAGACGGGGAGGCTGAAGGGAGTGGGTAATGGCAGTGCTTAATTTGTAATGAAAGAGGGTCTGGGGCTCAAGCAATTAGGTGCCGAGGCTCAAGTAATTTTTTTTTTTTTTTACTTTCATAACTGACCCGGCAAACCCAGAGGTGCTGGGGCTATGAACTGCCAAACAGATGTGCCAGGGCTCAGCTGGGCAAAGGGGATCTGGAGCCATTTGCCTATAGGTCTCTAATTCAAATCCATTGCAGGTTGATAGTGACCAGTGATCAGGTTGCTCAGTGATCTGTGAGTGGGTCACTTTAGTCCATTTCTTAATAGTCAGATATTACAATCACTACCCTCTGTTGTCAATCCTAGCTGAGGGGCTCACCCACAGGAATGCTGGGGGTGCACCTGGGACGCTTGCAATGCCGCTGTCCCTGTTCTATTAGTACTGTGAATAACTAGAGGGTTTTATCTTTAGGGTTCTCAACAGGGCACCTTTCACAGGCCCTAAAGGCACATTTTAAAAAAAGCATCTCATTTGGGAAAACTTGAATCTTAACGTGAAAGGTGCTCAGATTTGTACTTTAAAAATAAAAAAGTGTTGTGCAGAGAATCTTATAAACTTGAATGTTGATCCCAAACTCAACCCCTTCCCTGATAATCTTTAATAATAATAATTAATAATAAGTACATAAAGCAAGGGGTGAGAGCCATACACCTTGTGGAAGACCTACATCCAAGTGAGAGAAGTTTTCACCTATATTTGATCTGACTGAAACTTTTAAAATTGGTCAGTAATAAGCTGTTGAAGCTTATACCTAAGCCGAAGTCCATTTGTTTTAGGTGACTGAGTGGACTGGAAGTAATTCAAGGATGCAGGAATGTCATGTTGAGCACATTTTTTTTTTCCTTCAGGTTTTTTTTCAAATGGATGACATGTTTGCAGTTCCACTAACTTAGTTAAAAAATTACAGTGCATAATCTTGTGCTTCAGGGCATTAACTGATTGCTAGCTGGTGTTGGGTGGAAAAATTCCTGTCCATGTTACAGCATCGCACGATTGGCCAGGTACTTTTTGGAGGGCTTTCACTTTCTTCTGAAGCATCAGGTGTAGGCCATAGGCAGGAGGAAGATACTGCATGCGTTCTGGCCTAAAAGCAGTTTACCTATACTACTTATGAATCCTTCCAGCATCCCTGTGAGGTAGAGCAGCGTGATCACCGTAGAGGAAACTGAGAGGTTAAATGATTTGTGCACAGCCACAGAAGGAGTCTGCCAGAGCTGGCATTAACATTTCAGAGTTCCTGGCTCTCAGTCATGTGCTAAGGTGAGAGAGATCAAGGTTTGGTTCCAGTGTGACAATTTCTGTGTATTGCTTAACAATGTTACACTAGTAAGTGAAACGTTACTTTGTTTTAAGGAGTTCTGGCTGTATTGTGTGGAAGCTAGGTGTAATTTTGTAGCTGCTGAACTCTGAGTTTGCTTGTAGCTGATGAAATGCTATCTTTTCTTTCTCTTACATGGAGATTGCCTTTCTTTTAAAACCCCTCACACTCTTTGGCCATGTAATGTTTTCCAGCAAGGACAGGATAGCTAACCCTTTGGTTTAGTTAACCTATACAAAGTCAAGAGACGGTGATAATGCATTTCCTGGATTACTAGCATTTTTACTGCTGTCACTACTTCAGATCTGAGCTTGTCTCAGCTGCAGATTTAATAATAGTCAGCTCAAAGGAATGCTGTTCACCCGACTTCTTCTAGCACCTCTCAGAGCCACCTTTCCTGGCTTTTCTAGATACAACTCTTCTAGTTCTACCACATGTTCCAGGTACGTCTTGTTGCACCATTGGTTTGAACAGGCATTGTGGGAAAACGGCTGTTGACATGCAAGTGCAGTCGTACAGCAGTAACGAGGTCAGGAAACTGCTTTTTAATCGGAGGATTTGCTATGACTGTCTGTCACTCGACCATGGAAGTTTTAAAGGGGCTGATGTTTAGATTGTAGAGCATGGCTTCTGTCTTAGGTTGCCTGCAAGTGAGTGATAGCAGTCGGGAAGGTATTCAGATGGCAACGTTGGAGGCTCTATTTACTTGTCGCGTGTTTGGTTGGTCAATCTAGGCAGTCCATCGTTTTGAGGAGTTATTTAAGGGTCTGGCGTTCCTGTATTGTTATATGTCTTTGTAAAGTAACCATCGGTGGAGAGTGTAGGATTTGGCTGGAGCACACACTGTAAAACAACATCACTTCCTCAGCAGTGAAATCCATGACTGGCTTTGTGTTTGGAAGCAGATCAACTTTCAACCACCACCGTCTCTACAGGCCTGTGCAGCAACATCAGTGGTGGACATGTCTCCCTGCAGAGAGACCATAGGCAGTCTCTACAGGAGGGAATCTTCTAAAATAACCCTCCTCTTTTCATCTGGAACTAGTGATACCCTGGGTGGAAATGGTTTGCTAAAATCCTCTGTTGTAGACAAGGCCCTAAAGACTCACTTTTTTACGAGGCCTAAAAGAAGGGAGAGTGAAAAGCAATAAGAACTTGGGAGAAGGTAGGGAGGCTCTCTATTCAGCCACATTAAAAATCCAGAAGTAACCAGTCATTACTGTAACTCTCCTCTTCCCTGTTTCTTTATGCTTCAACTCTCTCTCCCCCTGCCCCATTGTGGCATGTCTCAGGTTAGACTGTAAGATCCTTGGGGCACAGTACAGGTCTTTCATTTGTGCTGCAAGACACTTGCTTAGGCACTGCATAAATAATAGTAAAAACGCTTGTTCTCGTCTCTGTAAGCACATGAGCACTTTAATTAAACAAGCTTTTCTGTATAGACCATATGTCAGCTGCTACAAATGGAAGAGCTTTGCGTTTTTGTTATTTTTTTAAAAACCGCTCTTAACTAGAATAATTTGTTAATCTGTCTTTGGCTCTTAGTAAGTGGTATTAGACCTTTAGTCCCTGTAACAAACTCTCCTGCCCTTAAGGAGGAGCAGAACTACCTTCACTGGAATAAACTTCATTCCAGCTTCCAGGAAAAGTTATATCTCTGCTATTGTATTTTGAAATCTTTGCTACTGTATTTCTGTCTTCTCCCTCCCCCTTACCCTTTCTTCTCTGAAGGAAAATTTTAAAGGATCAGTCCACTTAAAATAAAATTCCTGATCAGTTACTAAGACTTCTGATTTTTAGAAGTGCCCTTAACCTAAGTTTCCCTTTGTAGGGTCTCTTTAACTCCAGAAAACCAAACCAGTGCTAAAATTATCCCTGTGCTGAGTTCCAGGTGCCCTTACCCATCTGTCTTGTTTTGGGTTTTTCCCCTCCATTTGGGAAGTCAAGATGCAGTTTCCTGTCGTTGCTGATATATATTTTTTTGGACTTTGCACTTTGCCTTAGGCGCTGGCCTTTCGACACAGTTTGGGAGCAGTGTTTGAACTGTTTACCGTTGCAGCTAAGCCTTTTGGCCAGCCAATGGTAGAACCACGTTTTTGAAAAAGTTTTGGCCAGCCAAACCACGCTGGAAATTGGTTGAAATGTAACTCCCAGACTTGGCCAGTGTAGGAGAGGGACTCAAGATGCTAAATCCAAACCTTGGAAAGCATTTCAGTGACTGCGGGAAAGAGCCTCTGAGCCAGCAGGACTGACACAGCACAAATGGAATGTGGCCTGCAGGGGCAACTACTGCAAAACGATTTTTCCGGTATCCACGAAAGAGCATAAAAGGTGCAAACTTCTGCCTGAATTAGGACCACTCTTGTTAAACGTGGCTTGAGCATGGTTGGGCCTAACCGATCAGATTCTGGTGTGACTCTGCTCTCTTTAAAAGAGTGAAGAATTTCTCCCATTTAAATAGCCGTGTTGTTATATGTAGTGTCCACAGAAGAGACTCCCAGTACCGCACTTTCCGTCTCAGGTTTATCTTCTGTTTTAACTGGAATGGGCATTGCTTTATCTGTGGGGCTGATGAACTCCTTTGGTCAGCTACAAACTACAGGGAGTGAAGGAACTTCACATGACACAACTCTGTGTGTCCTGAGTCCTCTGGAGACTAAACGTGATGCTTATAACCCTTAATGGTACCTACAGATGGTTTAAAATAAACATGGATTTACAGATCCCAGGGGACAACTTCAACCCACTTACTTAGGGGCACTCACTAAGGAAAAGGTGTTGGTTGCATCAAAAGAGAAACGATGGAAATTAATTTGGAAAGTTGGAACCTCCAGGTTATGGATGCCCCCTGATAGGATGGAGAGAGGCAGATCCCATGACATCCTGCCTCTCTCGATGAAATCTTCAGGAAATAATCGATCCTCCTTTGAAGATGGCATAAGCTTTTGGGGTCCCTATTAAACTTGCTTCGTCCTACATAAATATCACTCACTATAAGTGAAACTCTACCCAATGCCTTCACTGTAGCTGGTTAACTTTCTTCTGGTGAATGTAAAATACTATAGCTTGTGCTGTATGCAGTACATTCTCTCTAGTTCAGGTCCAATTTGAACTAGCTTAATTTTGCTGTTTGTATACCTACCATTAGTAGGAACTCTGGTGGTGTTAATGATCTGATCACAATTTTTGCTATAAGAGCAACTTCATATAGGATCCTTTTATTGCTCGTTCTTAAACCAGTATTGCCTTTAGTGTGCGTACGAATAGCGTAACTATAACTTGTTCAATCTGAGCTAACGGTTTGGCCAAAATTCCCCCATGGAGTAAATAGATCCAGCTCCTGTGCTAGTTGCACCTGCTTCAATTGGGTCTCTATTTGGCTCTTTATTTCCAGCTAGGGGCCATGTACACACTGTGTAGAAGGAAAATGATAAAGTTGGTGAATTTACAGCTTTGGTAACTAGAATTCAGTTTAAATTGGTTGCAGTTAGAAAAGCCATTTTACAATAGAATGAGTCTGTTCCAGGAGGGTCTCTTCTCGGAGATTGTCTTTTACACAAACACCCATGTGAACTTAAAGGGTTTTTAAACTGAAGTCTGGAGCATTTGTGCTTCTATGTATCAGGAGGTAGAGTTGAAGCTGTTAGTATATCTGCCGTTTCCTGATGCTTCTGAAAGAGACATTAGTTGGAAGATGTGGACATTTTTAAGGAATTTCAAACTTGGCACTAGATCCTGAAGATAATGGGGCTTCTCGTGACTAAGGGTTTGCTTAGGCCCTTACTGCGTCTTACTTAGAAAAGGGGCAATGAGTCAGAAGCCCTAAAAAGGGAAATCTTAGCTGCCTTGACTGGATCTGGAGTTAGAATGAGTTTCGATGGGAGAGCTTTTTGTTCTGCTGTTTTAAAAAAGCAAAATACAAGAACAATAGAAGCTAATCGGGGATTTAATTTTGTATAGAGAACTTTAAGCCTGGTTTTTTCCTCCTTCCCAACCTGTTCGTTCCATTTCTTCTTGGCAGGGCATTAGCTGGAGTACAGAATTCTGCTACGATGATTGGCTCAAACTTCCTAAAATTTTCGTAAGAGAAATGATTCTTCTGTTATGTCTATGGGTGTGGGATTGACTGTTAACAAATGTGTCTATGACATGGTGTCTGTCTTCACCCTACCCTTGAGACGTTCACAGCAGAGACAGGATTTGTTTTTTACCTCCGTAAATTTGGAGTTGGCCTATCTTAGAGTTCACAAGAGTGAATTACAACTAAACTTGATGCAAACATTTAAAATTACTTAAGCTATAGCAAAACTGAAGGAAATGCTTTGACTAGGAGCATAAAACTTGCCATTGCAAAGTCTAATCTTCTGGTTCTTCAGGCTGAGTATCTTTCTTGGAACATGACTTTGTAATAGTCTTCCTTGAAAAGTTTTTTTTTTCCCAATGTAGCTTTCATTAGCGGATATGTCTCCAAACGAAAATAACTGTCCGGTAACACCACAGAAGCAAATATAATTAAGAGCCTACTAGACACTTTACTGGGGTACATGTGCCCACACATTAGTGGTGCTTATCCTGAACTGAGATATGGGATAGGACAAGAACAAGGAGGGTGGTTGGGTTTAGTGGTTTAGTTTTGTCCTTTGAATACTCTTGTCTGGCAGCTTTGATTTGTATTGTCGCCTATGAGATAGTAGGGTTTTTAGTGCTCTAGTTACAAGGTGAAAATCTATAACCTACAACTCCTGCAAAGTTACTGGGGATTCCTTCAGTTAGTTTGAAATAGAGGCATTTTGTGAGGCCAGAAAACTCATTTGGCAACTCTATCTACCTAGTTCACTCCTCACAGTCCCTTTTTATGCCAGTCTGTTTAATATGGATGGCTCTGCATAAGCCTAGGCATGCCATAGTAACTAGCCTTGTTTTGTAATTCAATGCATCTTATTTGTTTATAAACTTGGCAGAGCTGAAATGCTGTAACATGGTCCCATACTGCATCGGTACAGAGCCTGGTATCACCGCTCTATTTATAACTTGCTGCTGGGTTCTAACAGTCAGGCTCAGATCAACTCTCTCTAAGACACTTTGAAAAACTTTGATTTTTTTTCTCCCGTCTCTGGGGCAGCGGGGAGAGGAGGAAGTCTTCAACTTTGGGGAACTTCTATTTTACTTTGTGGATGTCCTGGCATTCTGCAACTGGATATTTTGAAGACTGAGGCAAAGATTTTGGAAGATGAAGGTCACTGGAAGGAACTTTGGGAGAACTCCCGCTATGGTGAATCCAAGGTTTAAATCTGCGTAAGATATCAGAAAGGAAAAAACAGATGAGTGTTTAAGAGAATACTTTCTTTGTTCCCTGACATATGTCTCTTTGCACGCTAGCAGTCTAAATTTATTAATCTTGTTCTTTTTGTCTCATGGGGTTCAAATAAGAATTTTCTTAGAAAATCTGATCCGCTAGCTACGTGGCAGCATTAACAAGTCCAGATTCTATACCATGCGAGACCTGTCTTTGTTGTGTACTTTAATATATGTGTACAAACAAGAGATTGCAAACAAAACGTACTTCTTCCGTTTGGTCTTTTATCTGTGCAACCTGTAATCATGGGAAACAGTATCTTTGCAAATTGCTGCAGGCATGTCACTGATCTCATCTTCCAGACACACAGCTTTAATTCGGCTGAGAGGGCCCCTCTCTTACCCAAATCTCCCGTTAGTTGCACTGCATCGCCTGATGTCTCCCTCCCTGTTCAAATGAAGTTAGATGTCTCAGAAGCTTGCAAGGGCGTGCCGCTGTATCCGGACATTATTCTCAGCAATGCATCGAATGAAAGTCTGCAAAAATGGCCAGAATATGTTCAAGGCTTACCCAAGGAGAAGGGCAGTGAAGAAACGATGAAGGCCTGTGAAAACAGCTGCTCGAAACTCAGTGTTGCTGTTGCTAGCTTAATAAAGCAGACAGAGGCATCTTCTGCTCTGGCTGTCCTTCCTGGCGACCTTGAGAAAGGATCAGCTACAGAGTTAAATCATTCTCAGTCATTTGAGGCCTGCCAGAATTGCGGGAAACTTGAGGCCACTGGCCTAGACTCTAAATCGTTCAACCAGGAAGAGCCTGTGGTACCAGCTGACAAAAGAGCCGCAGCCCACAGAATGTCTATTGTTGATTGGCAGCAAAACCGAGACGTTTCTAAGAGGGGAAAAGCCTCCAATTTGGAACCATCGTTAGCAGATCCAGGTGTCCAGTTAAAACACAAAACTAATGCTTCTAACTTGGGGAGCTGTGAAATGGCTGAAAGGCCTGAATCTAACCACTCCGTAAAGGCAGAGAAAAGCGAGAATATCCAAGAGATGGTCTTGTCTGTCATTATGGATGAGAATACACATATGATCCAGGATAAAGGCACTTGTTACTTACTGACCAATCCTGCAATTGGCCCAGATGGCGATTTAAACCTTGATCCTGATCTTGAAGTGAGCATACTGCCATCAAAGCAGAAGAAAAGGAGGAGAAAAAGGAAACTTTGTTTTTTAGGTGCTTGGGGGGTGACTTTTTATTCTTCTGTTCGCGCGTGTGTGTGTGTGTGTGTTTATATATAATGTCTACGGGGGGAGAGAGGAATCACATTTCCATACAGACTCTGTATTCACTCCCTTAACTATCTCAAAACTTTTCCTTTTCGGCTGAAATATCCCATGTTTGCTCTGTCTCAAGGTGACTTTTTTTTAAAAAAAATTATTTTTGTTGATCTTTGCACAAAAGCTTTTTCCGTTTTATGAAAGCAAACTTTCTTTGTGCACAGAACTCAGTCACTGCAATCTAAACCTCTGACTTCACAAGTGACTAGAGCTCAATAAGGAATAGTTGCTGAATGAAATTGCAAGGTCGTGATTTTTTTAAAGAGATGTTCTGTGTGCAGTGGGTCTCTTTCCTAAGTGCAGCACTATGGTAACGTGCAAAAATTGCAGATTTGTGCATAACTATACTTGGATACAGGATATTTTAGGGCGGCGGATTTTTAAAATCCAAGTGTACATTTGCACGGTGCAACCAATTAGGATTTACTTTTGCATCCTGCTCCTTCCCCAGACTCTTTAAAAGAGTAAGCTATTGCAGTGATAGCTTTATGCATTTATACACAGACCAGGAACTGCACAAGAAACAGTAACGTCTACAACCGATTGGTCCTATTTATTTTGTATATTGAGGCACAATGTGTACTTATGTGCAGTATGGATGACATAATATGAAAATTTTGTTGCGTGTGCGGAAATGTAACATGAAGGTTATAGGCTCATTTTTAATTTTTCTTCTTTTGCAGAGAGGTAGCATCATCTGATGGCTAAAGCCTAGTAAGAATGGAACTGTGGGCCAATGTTGCTCTCAGGGTGAAGTTCTGCGGTTAAGGAGGGAAGAGAATAAATGCTTCTGTGGCCATTTTTCCCTTTTATTTTTATTTTTTTCAAGGTCTAGAATGTTTAAAGTGTTATGGGGGAGGAGGGAGGATGGTGCCCTTGAGGCTGTGAAAGGTGCCTGCTAAATACGGTCTTCCATGTGATTCTGCAAACTGTCATGTGGCTATCACCTGTGCATGCATGGTGTCACAAGGTGTGTGTGCAAACTTCTGCATGAAGAATTAAGGTATTTAATCTGCGATTCCTTTTATTTTTCGGCAAATCCAGCCCTAGTTTATGCGTCTCCCGATACGATTGTGCTGCTCAAAGGCCAGAGCTGGATGACGAGGGGCCCTTTACATTATTGCACTGAAGGCAGGCCTGGGGAAGAGAGTACAGCTCTGGAAGTCTTCGGCTCCCTTGCTTCATGTTGGCGCGAAGTCAGGGATGGGCAGGGCTATGGGAGCCATTGTGGATGAAACAGCCTCTAAGCAGCTCTGCACTTGCTCTCTAGACTGGGGCAGCATCCTGCTCCCCTTCCTCCATCTTTCCCAGGCTTAAAGTGGGAGCTGGGCAAAGGATAAGCCCCTAGGTTAGGGCTACCTGGCTACAGAGTCACCGCTGGTGCTGCTGGACAGCTGCACAGTTTAGATCTCTTGCAGTAGAGCCCATCTGGTATGTAAAGTAGGTGAGTGAGGTCAGTGACGGCCAAGCAAGATAGCTTAGTGGAGGGTTCTGCTGTGATGGGAGGAGGGGTAGCTCAGTGGTTTGAGCTAAACCCAGGGTTGTGAGTTCAATCCTTGAGGGGGCCATTTAGGGATCTGGGGCAAAAATCTGTCTGGGGATTGGCCCTGCTTTGAGCAGGGGGTTGGACTAGATACCTCCTGAGGTCCCTTCCAACCCTGATATTCTATGACTCTATGATGTCATAAAACACAGAGTTCCAAGTAGCTCGGCTCCTATATGTGGAATCTGATTTGTGTTTCTTGGTACTCTCCACAGGAGGCATAATCCATAGCAATAAACCAGAGTGATATGTTGCAGTCGCACTCGTGTGTGCACTGTTACAATGCCAGTCTTTAAAAATAATGTGTTTATTTAAACCTCAGGCCAGTTGTGGTCAGCTTGTGGCTGAATTCTACCGAAAAGGCGCTACAGAGTTGAGCAGACATGCTGGCTTTTGTTCTGAGTGGAAATACTTTGGAGAGCAGGTTTGTTATGTCTCCCCCCCCCCTCCCCTCTCCATTTTGCTTTTTCTGAAAACTGACACTAGCATGGCTTAAATCTCAATATTAGTCACTTAAACCTGGGATCAAAGTGATAATCCCGTCAGGCTTCTGTTTCCACCCAGATTATTGGAAGCAGAGTATAAAAGTCCTGGGGTCCAATATTCTGCTCTTCTCTGCCCCTGTGAATGTGCAGTAGCTGCATTTTCTGCTCTGTTACTGCTGTTTTGTACTTACAGCAGTGTAACACTGTGGAATTTTTGGTCCTGAATGCTGTCTTGGGTTCAGCTAGTAAGATGGTGGGAATGCTTTTAGCGTGCTGGGGTTCTTCTGTTTTCATCTTTGTGCCAAATGTGCATTTTCATTCTGCAGACATGCTTAAAAGCAAGAGATGTGTTTTGGAAGCGTATTTCAGACTGCGAAGACATGTTTGTACCCTCAAAATGAACCTGGCATCACAGTGATGACAGGTTCATGCTTAAGATGAGTAAGGACAAAGTAGGGTTTTAATTCCTTCATCTTTAACAGTCTGCTGCTAGTGTTGCTAAATGCAGGTAAGAGGATTTTAAAAACCCAAAACCTCACTTGATTTTGACAGTGTCGCTTATTTCTTAAGTTAGGAATGTAACTTCTTAGCAGGTTAACTTGGGACAGCATTTATATTGCTATGGCTTAGGCCTGAGGATGAAATCTGCAGCAAAATGTTTCTGTTAAAAGGCATCATTGTTGTCTCTTGAAATAACAGAATGACTTAGCTCAGTGGTTTTCAACCTTTTTTCATTCGTGGATCTCTTAAAAAATCTCAAATGCAGGTACGGACTCTTTTGGCAATCCTGGACATAGTCTGTGGACCCCCAAGGGTTCTTGGATCATAGATTGAAAACTACTGACTTAGCTATTTGGCACTTCCCTGGCTTGTTTGAACATTATGGATCTAGATTGCTGATGTTCCGCTACCTCTCTTGCTTATAGGAAATAGTATTCAAATTCAGATATTAAAATTACACCTTGGCAGGGACCTTGATCTAATTGTTTTTGTGAGGTGCCTACCTCATGTGTGGGTTTAGTACAAATAGAGATAATTACAATACGGTTTCTTGTCTCAAAAAAAAAAAAAATATATATATATATATAATATAAAAAAAAATTTTTTTTGTTGGTCTGTCCATGTGAGTAGATAGAAACGAATTCTTCTACTTGCACTGTTACACCAGGTGTGACATGTAATTTGATCAAGTACTACAGGGTTCTCTGTTCCCTCTGAAGAGTTGGTTTTCACTATAATATTTTGGTTTGCTTGGTTTTTTTTCCAACATAGTGGTCAGCAGAGCCTGAACACAGGTGAGGATTGTGATACGACCCAATGGCTCAGAATATTTAGTTACAGCTGAAATGTCTGCCCAAAGAAAACGTGGTTCAGTCACTTTAGAAGAGCCTGTGAGGGCAGGCTCAGACCCCGAGGATTCTTACCGTAAGTGCATATTGTCACTTTAAATAATAGAAGAACCTGGAGGTTCAAAGGAACAGTTGTGACCACAAAGCAGTGTTAGAGGTTTAACGTAGAAATAGAAGGAATGTCCATGTTGCTGTTTTATAGTGATAAGATCAGGGTCGTTGAGCAGAAAGGAGGGGCTGCTGGGCTAAGGTTTCTGAAAAGAACACAACCAATTCTCAGACATGACTCAGTAAATTACCATCCCGTATTTTAAAAATATTTTGTGTTGCACGTTTTTGTGCAGAGTAGGGGCTAAATCCTACAAACACATTGGTTTGTCCATTAAAACGTAAAAAACACAGGAGAGATGCCCAGAGATGTTTTGTTATTTGAAGAAATGAGTAACTTTACTCATGTGAGTAGATCCATTGATAGAATAGCACAACACACGGGTTCCAGGTTCGGACTGAGAATTATAAAATAAAACTGCATTGCCTCTAAGAAAAAAGACTAGCTTTTTTTTTTTTTTTAAAGAAAAAAAATTCCCTTTTGTTACTAACAATCTTAAATTTTATTGAAGGTGAGCTTGTAAAATTTATTTTCCTTTCCCTCTTTGTGCAGTTTGATTACCTCAGGCATTTCTCTGTGGAAAACGCTGGCACAGCTGGCTTTGTTTCTGTTTGTCGTCTCCCTTTCTATATGGTTCTGCCGAGCGGCAGTGAAAGTTGGTGACTCCTTTTAAAAGTGGTTAGGCGAAACTTCCATGCAAAGCTCTGCTAGGCTTTGTGAGTCACTGCAGAGTATGCGATGCTTACCCTGAGGAAACTCCCCTGCACCGCTCCATGGGGTTGCAATGAAAGAGAGAGCTTGCATGGAAAAGGCACTGTCCTGAAAACCCTCCCTTGATTTGTAAAACCATCTTCCTTTTCCCAAAGGTGACCCAAACTATTGGGTTAATCTGCAAGACCGACCCTCTCTCTGGGTGCAGGATTAATTTCTTGCTCCTCAACTTGAGACCGTGCTGGCTAGAGCTGCATTGTGTGGTGCAAGTAGGCATTAAACTGCCATCTCTTTGCTGCCTCTCCCTGCCCCGTAGCTTTACCAATTCATATCCTTTCCCAATGGCCAGTGGAGGCTGTTTTGCACCATATTGCATGATGGCAGCTTCTTGAGGTGGCGAGGGCTGCTAGGAAGCAGTCCACCAAAATGCTGCTCACTCCATTCGTTGGTAACTTTTATAGCCCGGGAAAGTCACAAACAGAAGCATCGCCCAGAATTTATGTAGGAAAGCTCATATGCAGCCTCTGCTTTGACCCTGTTCGGTGGCAGGGTTCGCTTGGGTAGATGGAGTTAATAGCCACTTATCCGTGACCAGTTGGTGTTGCTCAGTTCACGCGTGGAGCCAGGGTAGTCCTGGCTTGCAGCATTTGTTAGCCTATGATGCCTCGGCAAAAAAACCCAAAACAAAACAGTAGTAGGAAAATGAGTGGCAAGCCTGTCTCTAGAACTGCCCACCTCTGAGCAAGTCAGTTAATTTCCACTTGCTTTTTAGGAAACTTCACTTACTTGCTGGGAACTTAGAAGTGTTTCCGTCTGCTGTGTTTCCTGCCTTTGTCGCGATAGAAAAAGGTAGTAATCTTGGAGAATGTCAATTGGCCGTGTTCCTCTCTACGGGCTCTGTTGCCGGAGTGGCTGTTGTATCCAAACTAGGTATCTCTTGTGGGTCTGTTTGGGTGGGATACCTCCTCGCACGCAACGCCTCGGTGGGCTAATGGGAGATAGACAGACACACGTGTGCAGAGCAGCAGATGTCGGGTTGATTATAGCACCCGTGGGATCCTGGTGTGAGGGGATGGAGTGAGGCCTGCTGCACTGAGCCCATGTGGTTTGCTAGAGCTGCAAGCAAGAGCTCCAGGGTGGCTGCTGGGTGGAAGAGCATAAAGACTGGCCTTTGTGTGTCTGCTGACACCAAGTGAAAGCTCCCCTAACTCTAAAGTAGCCTGTCGTACATGGGGCCCACAGTAACCTGCTTGGGGTTAAACCCTGCCTCCCCACCTACACGTCTGCTAGAGTACAAGGGAGCCCTTCCCCCTCCGACAGCACCCACGCAGGATCCAGCCTTGTCCTAGGCTCCAGAAGTCCGGTTACGTGGGAGGGGAGGGACAGTGCTGTCATCGACGCTAGTAACCCCAGAGTAGCATTTCAGGGGCATCTTGTGGCCTCATTCCCCTGTGCACGAGGTTGTCTGAAGGGAGCTCTGCTCTGTAGGTGTAACAAGGGGTGCCTCTCCCCGGGGCTCTGAGGATGTGCCTTTCAAAGACCCGGCTTCTCAGGACACGGTTACTCAGGCAGTGTGTTTGTTCCTCTTTCCCAGCATGGCTTGGGCATGTCAGAATCCCAGTGGCGCCTTTAGTCAGCGCTGCTCGTGGTTTCTGTCAAAGCCCAGCGTGCGTGGGAGACACATGTAGCGGGACACAAAACATTAGCATCTGGGCAGCCACTGCTGCTGGCACCAGAGGCTGTTAAACCAGCTCTGCTGTTTACCCCGTCCCACTGGATAGGGAGAAATTTGTTTCCTGCCCCATTTCTTGCATCTGCTCCCTGTTGTAATTTGGCCTTGACAGTCATCTGCCGTTAGGAGGCCAATAAATTAGGAGTGATCTTAATCTGGAGCCATAATACCAGAATAATAATCATATGGGAGAGGACGCTTAGTGCTTTGCTGGCGTTAATTACTTAACTCTTGTGGCACCTTCAAGAGGCAGGCAAGTAAATATGTTTATCCCCATTTTCCAGATGGTAAAAGTGAGAGACTGAGTGGTTACCTGACCATCCTGGGGCTGCACAAGGAGCTGATGCTTTGGGGCTAGCGTGGCTGATACTCCCTGATGTGCATTGGAGCGTCACAATGCTTGTCTTCACCCGAATCCTCTACAAAAATGGAGTGGCATGTTAAAGGCGTTTAGGCAAATGCTACAGAATACCCAGAAATGCAGCTAGGAATGAGAGAAGCAGTAGAAATGTAAAAAATCTATTGAGTAAGAGGGTGACAATTGCATTTCACGGCAGTTTTTGAAGTTGTGACATTTTTGTTCCAATACAGAACTAAAACAAGAAAAAAAACTTCCCCCCTCCCAAGAAAGTATCTTTTTCGGTGTGGAAAGGGGCTGTCTCCTGGTAAGGTGGGCACCAGAACAGAAGTTTTTCATCCCAGATCACTCTGAATCAGGCAGAGCGGGGACTTGTACCTGGGTCTCCCACATCCCCGGTCATTGTTCTTAACCACCAGGCTACAAGGTGACAGTGTCTCTCCTTAAACCATCCTTGATGAAAACTTCACTGAGACCCATGTGCCGCTTGCAAAAGCTTTCAACTTTGAGGAAACAACAAATTTTAACTAAATTAAATGTTGTGTAGCTCTTTTATCAGATCATCCAGGCCAGCCCCTTCCTTCATGACCAGTACAGTAATATTCTCCCTACGGCACATTCCCCAGTGTTCTGCCCAGTCTCATTTAAATGATTGAGGTAGGGATTTCATATGACACTCTAGGACACGATTCCACAGCGTTATGGATTTTGAACAGATCACGGCCGTTTATCACACTGCCAATGGCTTCTGTATGTGCAGCTTGTCATTGAGGAAGAAAATCTGGCTATGTCCAGGCAGTAGGACCAGGGTGGCCATGGAGGAACTGCAAAACAACAAGTCATTTCATTTTGCATGTGTCAGCTGACATGTTCTTCAAGCAGAGTCGCTCCCCGGGTACTGCAAGACATCTGCAAAGTATTTTTAAAATGTAAAGAGTTGCGTGACGCACACAGGGGTGTGGGAGCGGTTTGTGTTTCTGTGAAGTCGCTTGGGTCCCACGTGACATGCAGGTTAGCAATGCAACTGCCCTCTTTTTAGCTGAACGGGAGAGCAAGGGAAGGTATTTAAGAACCCACGTAACTTGTTGGTGCACCAGTTACAGCTGCCCTCAGGCTGCAAAGCACCACACGCCCATCTCTTTTCATTAAGAAGGTTCTTAAAATTGAACTGACTTTTTTTCTAGGTTGAGCCATGCTCCCTGTTTCTCTTTTTCCCCCACCTCTGCCCTGCTGATTCTGCTCTCTTTGGGAGATGTGTACCCCTTGGGCAAGGGAAAGGGAGTTACGTATGCAAGCGGTAAGGTATGGCATACCTATGTCTATTAAACACCAGTTGTAGGGGTGGGGAATGTAATGACTTCAGCTTTTTCTTTTAAACCACAGAATGTTGACATGGAGGTCGCCAGCTTATGGTAGGCTGGTATATTCAGCAACCCGGGATGACTGCCTCTGTTTGGGCCCTTGCTAAATCTCTCTTTCCCCTCTCCCGTGTTGTGACTAGAACACCCGTCTGGCATGGCTTTAATGAACGGTGATGGCTCTTACGAGCACCTCAAGGAGGAGAGCAGGCAGAACGGCCACGAGGAGGTTGACCCAGGGGATGATGCGAACGACCAGGAAGTTATCGTCATACAGGACACCGGCTTCACCGTCAAGATTTACGCTCCGGGAATAGAACCTTTTTCCCTGCAGGTGAGCGTCGGTTGAGAACAAGGCGGTTATGAGGGAAAGACCCGGACTGTGCTATAAAGGTGCTTGTGCCCAGATTGGCTGACCCTTGCTGGCTTGCGTGTTAATCATTTATGCCGGCATATAGCATGACACTTGCAAAGCTAATCTTCAGAGCACTGTTACAAATGCTAACTAATTAATCCTCTCAGCGCATCTGTGTGAGGGAGGAAGGTAGGTCTGGCGTTATCCCGAGAGGTGAGGGGAGCGGGAAGAAGAGAGATGTTAAATCACTTGCCCCAGGTGTCGGGGGAAGGCGGGAAAGCAGTGTCAGGGCTGGGATTAGAACTCTGTTTCCGAGAGATTTCCCTATACCGGCATCCATTGCATGGCAAAAGCTAACCAGAAGCCTTTGAGGTTGGTGCATGCACATCCGACCGTCTCTCCCAATGAGTGAAGGGGAAAGAACAGGTGACTGGCTGGCTGTGTTTTGGCAGAGCTGCACTTGCAGGAAGTCTGTTCAATTTAATAATGACGCTTAGCCAGCATCTCATGGTCACAAAGACGCCTTTCCTCCCTGGCTGGCTGTTTTCCCTCTCCCTTCTCAAATCTTGCCTGAGGACAACGAGACAGAGCTGCAGAGGAGAAGGCGAAAGAGAGGCGGCTGGACAAGCAAAGGGAGATGTAGTCTTGGAGGCCGACTGGGGCAAACCTGTGGAGGCTCAGTTGACAACAAGGAAGGCGTTGTGCACTGGCTCCTGAAACAAATGGGGAGCCAGTGGAGTTTGGGAGATGTGACCGCAGGTCTCAGAGCGCCCATAGGAGTGTGCTTTCCCCCCCTCCCTCTAGTACCTAGCTGTTAGCCTTCCTACTACCACGCCTTCCAACCCTGTCAGTGTGGGCAGTGGCTTTGCTTTGTATGATGGGGCAGCCTTGAGAGCTTCCCCCTCTCTGCTCATGCACCACCAGGCTTGTTCTCTCCCCTCCGTTCTTGTCCAGCGGCGTTGTGTTTCTGGCTGCGCGCAGCAGGATCCAAGGTTAAAAATCATTCTGGATCCAAGGTCCTGAGCCTGGAGAGGCAACGTGAGCTTATGAGAGGCAAAGTCAGGCTGAGCATGTGGGGTCGAACAGCCGGCCCTTCCAGCTGCTCAGAGAAGGGCTGCCTTGCCTGGCAGGGTGAGAAAGGGAGAGATCTGCTCACCTGCCTTTGAGAACTGCTATGAGATGGGGCAGGTTCCTGAGTCTTGCTGCAGTGACGTGCCAAGGAGGCTGTGGGAAGTGGGTCAGTCACTAGTGGTGGAGGTGGTCTCTGCAATCCCCGCCCCGAGAGGGATGATAATCCATAGTCTCTCTGGGTCCCTAGGATTCCAGGTAGCTGCTTCGGGGACGGTGCTAAGCCGTGTGCAAAAATGTGCTGCAGCCGAGAGTTAAAATGAGTTCCTGCTTGTGGCAGAGTTGTTACAGAAGCTCCTTTTTGTCACGGGAGTTGGGATGAATATACTAGCATGTGACGTCCCCGCAGGTCAGGATGGGCTCGGCTGCCATTACACTTTGGCACTGAAAACAGCCTAGGGAAAGCTTTTTCCCGGAGGCGTCTGAATCTCTAAATGGAGGAACCGTAACTACCTGTGACCAGCAGAAAATACAGTTGAATGATTTCCGCAGCGCAACCAGATGAACCTGAACATGGCTCCTTTTTCCTTTAATTCCCTTCAGCTGTTAGATTTAATAGGCTAATAATAGCAGGCTATGCTGTTTACAGCAGCTTATGTAAACCATCCTGGGTCTGCATACCTTGAGAATGGCCTAAATGATGTTTGAAACGTGGCGGAAGGGTTAGAGAGGAGCCTCGGTAGGCCAGTCACTCAAGTCAAGACAGCTTTGTCTGTTGCTGATGCTGCGTGCTTGAAGGCTGAATTTCTCCCCAAAGTGCAGCGTGGCTGTACATGCACAACACACCATTGTGTGTGCAAAGCAAATTTGATGGGGAAAATAGCAGTCTCGGTTCCTAATTATCCATTTTGCCACTGGCATCCTTAAAAATCTGGCCCCAAATGCTTAATATTCTTGTAATCTTCCCTTGTTCACTCTTTTCTAGCCATAAATGCCCAGTGCCCAAGGACAGGAAGGAGGTGGAGCTGAGCGTGTAACTCATTTGGTTTATTTGTTTGTTTTTTAAGGTCTCTCCCCAAGAGATGGTGCAGGAGATCCACCAAGTGCTGATGGACAGAGAGGACACCTGCCACCGAACCTGCTTCTCTCTGCAGCTGGATGGGAACGTCCTGGATAACTTTGCAGAGCTGAAAACCATTGAAGGGCTGCAGGAGGGGTCGGTGCTGAAAGTGGTGGAAGGCACGTTCTATAAACGTGGGGGGCGGGGGAACCAGCTGAGTGATAGAAAATGAAGCCTCTGGATTGTCTTTCTACAGACTTAGTGCCAGTGAGGACACGGTACTTGATTGACCTCTCTGGAGAAGGGGAGGGGCCCTCTCCGTCCCCAACGACCACTCCCCGCTGCCACCTCCTCGCCTTAGCCCTCACTTGTCAGGACCAATCCCATGGCCCATTCAGTCCTAGGCCCCTCTGGTGCCAAGCGGCAAGAAAATCAGTTGTGGAGGTGGTTCTTGCAATGTGACCCCTTTCCATGGTTGGGGACTGGACTGAGCTCACTCATGCAAGCCACTGAGTATCCATCAGGCAGGGGATAACTTCCTGGTGCCACTAGTCTTTGCACCAGTAGCCTGCAGGGGAATGGCTAGGTAAACAGCAAACTACCGGGTCCCGGGTAGTATCCAGGAAAGGTGAGGTTGATCATATAAAGCAAGTCAGGCCCTGGGAGGGCAGCAGTTGCACAGTGGGGGGTACTCCTGTATCCAGTGAGCGTCACCCATGCCAGATATCCCAGGGGAAAATGCCACTCCGTGGCTGCCCCCTCTGCCTAGAGCAGAACCCACCAGCAGAACGGTGGAATCCAACGCCATGCTGAGGCGTCTTCCCTGGTTATTGGAGTTTGGGCTCATGGGCTGTACCTGCTTCCCAAGAAAGCCCTGAAAGCTTACCGATGAGGTCAGGCGGCGTGCGAGACCTTCACGCAGGCAGAGGTGTCTTGTCAGGCTGCAGCAACGCGCAAGTGGATGGTGATGTAAAATGGCCAGTGGCTGTTTGTGCTTGTGCCTCACTTGCTTGTCCTTAGCGAGGGACAAGAACGGCTATAAAATGAGGTGGGCGAAATTAATCCCTGGCTGAGCTGCCCGTGTGTGCGTAGATGGGAGCAAACTGTTGTGACCCTGAGACTCTCTCTCCCTTCTGACGATCAGAGCCCTACACGGTACGGGAAGCCAGGATACACGTGCGTCACATTCGGGACCTTCTGAAGAGCCTTGACCCGTCCGATGCCTTCAATGGCGTGGACTGCAATTCGCTCTCATTCCTGAGCGTCTTCACGGAAGGAGACCTAGGAGGTATGGGACAGAAGGCTTCTCGGGTGTGCCGAACCCCTCCGCTGCGGTGGAAAATACAGCCGTTCCACCACGCTGAGTGCTTAATCGCTTCGAGCGCTTGGTTTAATGTCTGGATGCCCCATATCAGTAGGGCCTAGGGGACAAACTCTCAACACTCCTTTCCTGATATAAATGATTTATTGTTAGGTGGATAGACGCTGTGGAGTCTGCTCTTCCTGGTTCTGTCACTGGCTGCAGGCCATGTAACGTGTACTCGGTCTGTCTATATTAGGTGCTTGTGTGGCTTAAAGGACTGCAGTATGTGAGCGCCTCACGCACCGTAACGTGTTTATCCTCACGGGACTCGGTGAGGTAGAGCAGTGCTATTCTTCCCCGGGGTAGAGGGGAACTGAAGCACAGAGGAGTTAAGTGACTAGCCTACCCTCACACAGGATGTTTGTGATGGAGCGGGAATTGAACCCGGGTCTCCCAGAACCCAGGCTAGTGTCCTAACCCCTGGACTGCCTTTCCTCTCTGGGATGGGTCTGTTTGCCCATCTGTAACGTGAAGGCTTATTAACCCCCTCGGGGCATAGTTGGGGACACTGTCCCAGGCTCTTACGTGAAGGTGTGCAGTGGGGAGAGTTCTAGGTAGGGGACTGTTTCTATGTTCAAATAGTGGCCAAGACTTTCAAAACGTGGTGCCCAACGTTAGGATCCCAAGTCTGTATCTGGATTAGCAACCTGAATTTTGCAAGTGTTGAGCAGCCAGCCGCTCTCATGGAGTTGGGAAGTGTCTTAACCCAGAGACGTTGAGCTGCAGTTATATTTAGGTACAGCAGAATTTGATATTTTTTTCCATCATTTTGACAGATAAGATCAATTGTTTATTTTTAAGCTTTTTTTAAATCAATTTTAAATGTTGACAGTTACGAGAAATTACGGGGTGGTCAGCCAATAATTATTTAATGACTGTCGACACTGAGATTCAAGAAGGTAAAGTTTTATAAGGGTTCAAACACAAATTTCACCATCGCATTTCAAAATACACAAAGTAAGTGGCCTTAAATCAAATTCTAATGGGTTCTAAAGCCGCATTTTTCTTACTTTGCCTGTCCGCACATTTTGATGATTATTGACGGAAACATTGTTCCATTGGCTAGCGTGCATACGGTAAAATGGATGTTTACTGATGAAAAATCTAATCCGTCCAAGGCTAGTTATATTCATGCTGGGATGTTTTCACTCTTGAGAAGCGATCCGGAAAGGTGGAGATTGTTATTTCTGGATACACTAGCTTACGAGGCAGAGGTAATCTTTCAAAGGGTTATAAACATCTAACTCCTTTAGGTCGCTTTGCAAACTCCAGCCTCAATGCTTAATAAAAACCACTCCGTGCTATAATGCTAATGTCAGGCTGGGAGAAGGGAGCGGCTGTCAGTTGTTTGCACAGTGGTCGTAGCTAAAGTGTAGTTCCGACAGGCCAAACAGATGGGGTCAATTCTGGAGGGGGGATTCCAGCCATCGAATCCCGCATGGAAATATTCTGCACTGCGTGCGTCCGGGCAGTCACTGTTCAGCACTCACCTCCTGTCTGTCCGTTTGTTTAGACAGTGGGAAACGGAAGAAGAAAGGTACTGAAATGGAACAAATTGATTGCACCCCTCCTGAACATATCCTGCCAGGTGGCAAAGAGAGACCCCTCTGCGGCCTCCAGCCCCAGAACAGAGACTGGAAGGTAGAGTTCTCTTGCATCTTTGAAGATGGCCGTCCGGGCCCCTCTTGAAGGGACACATTCAGGGATTGAAAGTTACATTGAAGTGACCTTTGGGACTTGCTCTGTTGAGTGCTGGACCTGTGCCTGAATAGCGAGCACTGCTAGGCCACCGGCATAAAGTTTAAGGTCCAGTATTTTGCACAGACTACACGGGATAGGGGGATCACTTTATAGCAGTGACCCATCGTCTTGAAAGGGTCGGGGGAGGAGGGGAGATCTTGCGTTTCTACCCCTTGCAAATTCTAGGATACTGGGGCTTCAAATTGCTTTAGTCTCATTACACTGGTGCTTCCCATTTGGATTCCAACACGGCTTTAGCAGCTGCTGTTTTGAGAACCATTGCATCAAGAAATCCATGCCTTGTACTGTCTAAAGCCATGGAGGAGCTGCTCTTCAACTATGGATAAAGAGCGACGCTCTGATGCTTGGGTGCGAGCTGTAGACTATCCCATGGGCAAGACTTGCAAAGTGCTTAGTGGGCGCGTACTTTCAGGACCACTAACTTGGCAAGCAGCGTTCCTGGGACTGATGGAGGTGCCGAGGGGTGTGTGAGAGAGAGAGAGCTTGCACATGAGCATGTGCATTCTAGCCATGTGGCGTGTGTGGTGAAACGGGGGATCCGGACTGACGGAAGCGCTCGTGTTGTGTCCTTCACAGCCTTTGCAGTGCTTAAAAGTCTTGACCATGAGTGGCTGGAACCCCCCACCTGGCAACCGGAAAATGCACGGAGACCTCATGTACCTGTACATCATCACTGTGGAGGATCGACACGTTAGTATCACTGCATCCACCAGAGGATTTTACCTGAATCAGTGAGTAAATATGACTCTCCTCCTCTTGTTCGCCTTAACTGGCTTAAAATGAAGTGTGTCTGTCTTGGTAGTGAGTAGCCTAATGTAACCCTGCATTTATGCAAGATCCGAGGTGTTGCCATTCTGGATCGAGCTATTTGGCCAAGTCTGGTATCCTTCCTCAGCAGTAGATAAGTGCCTGATGCTTTAGAAGAAGGTAACACTTCCCGTGGCGCTCCAAGCAAATTGTGCAGCGCTGTTCGAAATGGGAGGCAATTCCTTCCTGACCCCTGCGGTGATCATCTTATGCCTTGAAGCATGTGTCTACCCCAGCCTTGCAAAATCTGGTAGTTGACCAGCCCAGGCATATATTCTACTTGCCCACCCTTTGCCATGACTGTAGATGATAAATAATGAGGTCCGTGACTAGAGCTTCTAGGTGCTACATTAATGCAAATAATAAATAAATGGATTGTGTTGTGCTTGCTGTAGGTGAATAGAATTTTGCCAGGCTAGCTAATCTCCTTGGCAAATGTAACTGATGGGCTGGAAGATTGTAAGGTCCTAATTCATGGAGGAAACGGTAGTCAGAAGTAGAACCAGACCCCCTTCACTAAGGAAGAGAACGTACAAGTTGAGGGTGTCTGTGTCCTGTTCTCCTTTAGAGGGAGAGTGAGCCACTGAGACCAATGCAAAGCAAGCTCACAGAAGAAATAATTGAAGAGAAGCTTTTATGGGTGGTCTGTAGCCCTTGTCAAAATCTGCAGGGTTGGGACTAGGAAAGTAAAAGGTTTTAAGCATGTGCATAACTTAACTCCCGTGAGTAAAGTGTCAGATTTTAGGCCATTACAATGCAGGTGTCTTTGCCCACAGTCAAAATGAACTACTCCTTATAAGAGTTTCCCAAAATGTGGCCCGCAGACCAATAGCTGGTGAACTGTGGCGAGATCTGGTTCGTGTGGTCCTGGTGACTCCACCTTCTCAAATCTAACATTCCGTTTCTTGTCCGAATATCCATGAAAGGGCTATTTTAAAAAAAGCAACTGCTGTTTGACCAGGAGTGGATCTGGGAGGCAGGTCTTCCCGATTTGGGAAGGGAGAGGTCTGTTAAGAGGTGGTCCATGTGATCAAAGCACTGAAGAATCCCCGCTCTGTGAAATCCACCTTTCAAGCTAGGAAGGGAAAACATAACTCTGATGGCTAGACTGATTCTAGTAACATTTGCTGCCCCATCTATCAGGATGCAGGCTCAAGGATGCCGATTGTGGTTTAAGTGGAGGGAGTAGATGACCCTCAACGGAGCCTATTACAGCCTATCTGACTGGTAGAGAACATGTCACAAAGGTCTCTATTTTGCAAATCTTGTCTTTTTTTTTTTTTTCCCATCTTGAGCCATTTCATACGGTGTGTAAATTAAAAGCTGCCAAAATGCCACCGCCTTATCTTGACGAGAGTGGTATTTTTATTTCTGCCGTAACAAGAGCTTCTTTCTCTTTGCAGGTCGACAGCATATAATTTTAATCCTAAACCTGCCAATCCGAGTTTTCTCAGTCATTCCCTGGTGGAACTCCTTAACCAGATCAGCCCGACCTTCAAAAGAAATTTCTCAGCTCTGCAGAAGAAACGGTAGCAGCAGTGTTTCCATGTTGAGCTGCCTTGGCTTTTCTGATTGGTCAGATGGCTTGGTGTGAGGTTCAGATATTTGGCTTGCTGCCCAGGGGATTGCATGGTGCTGTCTGGCTCATAAAGCCAGGTGTTGACTGTAACACTCTCTTCTTCAGTCAGAGCTGGGGGATGCTTACAGGAAACTAGATGAAACTTTGCATTTTTGTTAGCAAGGATCTCCAAGCTTTTTACAAATGGTATCTCTGTGAGGTAGGTAGTGAAATCCTCATTTCAGATGGGGAAGCTAAGGTGCAGAGCTGAAGTGATTTGCCCAGGGTTACTCAGCAAGTCAGTGACAGAGCTGTGCACGGAACCCAGGAGTCCTGACACCTAATCCCCTTGGTAGTTTTTCCAGAAACCATTAGACCACCTTCCCTGAGAGCATGTAAACATATTAGCAAGAGGCCTGCCTTGTGGCTGGAACTCTTAAGTTCCTTGTCACTGCACTGATCAGAAATCTAATGTCTATGCCTGTGTACAAGGTTGGGTTCCCGGGAATACGTGGGAAAGGGACACCCTTTTTCCCCAGTAAAGGTGGGACTGGAGGAACAAATGCCCTGAGGCATCTACGGAGCAGATATCTTATTGCGATTGGTGTGCCTAGCCAGGCACCAAAGAGTTAATGAAAAGCAGTACTCAGCTCTGTAACAGTCCTTGATAGCTCTTATCAGTGGGCATTCTTGCATGGGCATAAAGAACTAAGACTAAAACCAGTGTAATAGGAGGAAAAGTCTCACACAGTGATTTTGTTTAAAACAACTACTCTCCTGTTCATTACAAACCTGCAAACACGCATGCGTGTGGATTTCTTGTAATTCTGTGTAACTTTTTTATTTTTCATTATTCCATGCGCTAATTGTTTTATAACCTTGTCCTTACGACAGGGACCCACTTACTCTGCTCCCAGACAAAACCTTTGGAGAGTCCACTTAATGAACTGCCTGGGCTCTGCAGGATATAAATTGACACGCACGTTCAAAAATCCTGCATCTGGTCTTATTAGGGAGATGAAAGTGACACTGTACGAAAGCTAGAAATTAGCCGTGGCCTGAAACCCACCACTGTGACTATCCGGCCATTTAAAAAATGATTAGTCTGTTGCCTGTTGAGCCAGAAATGAGTACAGATGGGATTCTGACACCTGCTGAGAGCAGAGAAGCTACACAAAAGGCCATTAGGTGAAGCTTGCTTTTTCGCTTCACTGGCAGATACACTATATTTCTATAACAACAATCCATGTGCCAGGGCTTAGCACAGGCATGATCCTAGCTCCAACATAGAGAGCTAGAGTGAATTAACCCAGCTGTAAGATTGGGGTGGGGAGAGCTTTCTCCATACAGAGCTAGCTTGGTTCCAAGAACAAGACTGAATAAAAGGTACCGAGCCCAGTTTATTCTCCACATTGCTGTTGAGCTTTAGGCCAGGTCTGAGCGTGGGTCTTGATCAGATGACACTGGTTGAGCTGGCTGTGTTACCTTTATAGGGCTGATGTTGAATCTTGTTGATGAGCTTTTGTTGGGGAGGAGGAGAATTCTTGCTGTGTTCTCCAAATCTAAAGTCCTCTTCAGTGGAAATAATCTGATAGCTGTGAACTCCTGCCTAGGGTTCAGAGGCATCCCTTTGAAAGGATAGCCACCCCCTTCCAGGTATACAGTTGGACGGCACCACAGGCAGAACACGCCATGGACTGCGTGAGGGCGGAAGATGCTTATACGTCAAGGCTGGGCTATGAAGAACACATACCCGGACAGGTATATCTAGCTGCACGCTGTACTACTGGTGATGATGCTCTTAGTGCCTTTCATAAAGAGAACTGAAAATTGCTTGCCAAGGATAACAACCTCCCGGCATCCGTGGGAAGCAAGGGGAGAATTAATATCCTCATCTTGCAGGTGGAGGCACAAAGCAGCACGTGTCCTGTGCAAGGTCTCTCTCAGAGCCAGGATCCTGACAATCTAGCTGCCTTCTCCAACCACTAAATTTGCCTCCTGTCCTTCCACCTGGTAGAATTATCTTGCAGCTCAGATCATAACATTGCTCTGCACATGGACCTCTCTGCAGAAGTATCTTTTGCAGCATGTGTGGGGTGGTTGTTTTTTTTTATCAAGGTTTAGGCCCTGATCCTGCAACGGCTTATTATACCCATGTTCAACTTCACTCACTGTGAGTAATTCCACTGAAGTCAGGAAACTACAGAGCGTGCACAAAATTAAGCTTCGGCAGAACTCCTTGCAGGATCGGGACCTAAATGCCTGGCTAGTTCTCCTTCGAAAAATAGCTCTGAGCGCTTGGCTTGAAACAGCCCTTAGGGGCTTGATGGCTCTGGCCCTAAGAATGTTGAAAGTTCCTTGGGGTTGCAAAATATTGGTTCTCTGCCCAGTTGTAATGTAATTAAATCTCAGTACGCTGGCTAATTAATTCAGCATCGCATCACATCAAACCCTTTGTTGATATTCCAGCTAAGCTGCCCTGGGTAACTGGGGCAATGCAAGATCTATCACAGCTTGCTGTTTAAATGAACTTTAGCTGTGAACGTGCTGCTGCAGTTCTTTTTAAATGCTGTGCAACTCTGACTTCATTTGCCTCTCTGATCTGGAGTGGGGGGTAGACTCCTGCAAACTAGCTCATAAACGACAAATACCGACCCCACCCCTGTTTCACCTGAGACTTCCCTCTTTCAGACCAGAGACTGGAACGAGGAGTTGCAAACCACACGAGAGCTACCCCGCAAGAACCTGCCAGAGAGGCTGCTGAGAGAACGAGCCATTTTCAAGGTAGTCTTGAGGCGGGGTGGATTAGACACACATTGTAGGTAATCCATTCCCAGTCCAATTAGAGACCCACCCTGGGTTGACTGAGAGCTTCGCTGGAGCTTTGTGGTTTAATCTTTATAAGCCCAGATGCTTTGCCTCAGGCTTCTAAGATTCAGGCCAGGAGCTTCGTCTTCATCTCTCCCCATCTCCCAATCTGATGGGAGAGACTCATTCTCCTGATGTCTCGGCTCTGCTCGTGTTGCCAGCAATGACAGAGTCTCCTCCCAGCCTGGTGCTGCTGTTTCGTGCCACGCAGCCTTGCTTTGACAGGGCTGGGGCTGAGGGGGAGGGACATTCAGCAAATGGGGTGGGTCATTGGTCAGGTACCTTCCCACGGTAGCACCCCAAGTGGCCAAGCTGAAGAAACGGGGGCCTGTCCATAAGGTATTCAGTATCTAAATATCAGCCAGACTCGCGAGGGTGAAAACCGCTCTCCTGACCATTGGCCCCCGTGAGGTGGCGGCTGAGGGGATTTCAGGCGGAATGGAGGGCAAGTGCTGGGAGTACGTTGTCCGTGGGCAGCCTGCTCTCTTTACCCAGCTCGCTCCTGCCTTCACGCTTCCCTTCCCCTCCCAACGCGCAGGTCCACAGCGACTTCACGGCGGCCGCTACCCGAGGAGCCATGGCCGTCATCGACGGCAACGTCATGGCCATCAATCCCAGCGAGGAGACCAAGATGCAGATGTTCATCTGGAACAACATTTTCTTCAGCCTGGGCTTCGACGTCCGCGACCACTACAAGGACTTCGGGGGGGACGTCGCCGCCTACGTGGCGCCCACCAACGACCTCAACGGGGTGCGGACCTATAACGCGGTGGACGTTGAGGGGCTGTACACGTTGGGGACCGTGGTGGTGGATTACCGGGGTTACCGGGTCACGGCACAGTCCATCATTCCAGGGATCTTAGAACGAGAGCAGGAGCAGAGCGTCATCTACGGGTCGATAGACTTCGGCAAGACCGTTGTCTCTCACCCCAAGTACCTGGAGCTGCTGGAGAAGACCAGCCGGCCCCTCAAGATCCAGAAGCACAAAGTTCTGAATGACAAGAACGAGGAGGTGGAGCTGTGCTCGTCCGTGGAGTGCAAAGGCATCATTGGCAATGATGGACGCCACTATATCCTCGACCTGCTTCGCACTTTCCCCCCCGACCTGAACTTTTTGCCGGTCGAAGGGGAGGAGATGCCGGAAGAATGTAAGAAAATGGGATTTCCCAAGCAGCACAGGCACAAGCTTTGCTGTCTCAGGCAGGAGCTGGTGGATGCCTTTGTAGAGCACAGGTGAGCTGAGCAGAGTTCTCCCCATCCACCCAGCCCTGCTGGGTGATATCAGCACAGGCCGGAATGCGTGCGGCATCGTTCCAGAGATGCTGCATCCTAGCAAAACTTCCATTCGCATGCAGCTAATATTTTTTCCCCCCCCCTCATCCCCCACCCCGACAAGTGCTGTTATAAAAACGTCCTTGGTGAGAGATTAAAACAGTGGGGCTTCTGAAAGGCTTATGGGAGAACTGGGGAAGGATATCTTGGTTTTAATCTCCAGTTCTTTCTCCTTTCCCCAAAAATGCCCTGGACATTCAGTGTCTGGGTAATAAGAGTGGTGCCGCTCCTGTAGCGCTAGTCTTCTAAGGATCTCCAAGCACTTTAGACGCTCCCTGAACCCAGTGGAGGCAAGAAAGGGTTATGTACATACAGAGATCATGGTAACCGCCCTCTAGGGCGGACCGTAGCAGCTGCGTGACACTGCACGGTGTTTACGTGAGAGACTGAACAAAAACACCATGTCCTGTGGCAGCTGCAAGAGGCTGGGAACTACCTGAGCTGAGGTTAACTCTCCGCCTTCTGCGTGGCCGCCTGTGGGATATTCAGTTACCACACGTGGTCAGGATCTAGATTTCCCTCGCCGTCTCCGACAGTGCGGCCCTCGCCCTCTTGCCGTGCTGAGACACTGCTTCAGTGCTGACTCCAGGAGAAACACCACCTGCTGAATCACCAGCCTCACTTCCTGCTGCAGCGAGGTGTTCCCTGGAGTGCCGCCCCCTCCTTAACTGCTCAGCTTCAGCCCTGCCAGGCCAACAGCACGGGGGTCCTGCCACTCACTGACCCAGATAAAGTAGGTAAAGGTCTTAGGGAAGTGCTGCTGCTGTTCTTATAGCAGCCCTGTGCTCCTGGACCTTCTGAGATCAGACGTTGGAGATAAAGAGGGACCCCTAGGCTATATCCTGTGGCTAGTGGCAGAAAGCAATGTACTGACTGCGGGGAGTTAATTTCCCAGCATGATGGCTATTGAACAGTGCAGCAGCCCTAACACCAGTAGTGACTGCGCCTCACCAATGTCCTGTTTGTCGGTCAAGTGTCGTACTGCTCCACTGTCTGAGATGTAGACTGATATGCCCTGGCAGGGTTCAGATGGTCCATCTTTAGCCCCTGTGATCTTACGTCTATCAGAGAAGGAGCAAGCCTTTTGGATTATCCTCTAGTCTGGTTGTCTGGCTCATGGGGATTATTTTGCTGAATGCTGCATTCTGTTAGATCTCTCCTTTCCTGTCCTGTAGATATCTCTTATTCATGAAACTGGCTGCTCTGCAGCTGATGCAGCAGAAGGCCCACAAGCAGGAGAACTCGGGCGTGCTGGAGAATGGCGCCTCCGCGGAGAATGGCGCCTCCGCAGAGAATGGAACAGTGGGAAGCGAGAAATCGGAATCGGATGATGGTAAAATAGAGGAGAACGTGGCTGGATTAGATCAGGTTAAAGAGCTGGCAGAGACCATTGCATCTGATGACGGAACAGGTACCCACTCCCCATGCACCAAAAAAGGGCCATGCTTTTCCTGGTAGCTTTTGGATTGGGTGACGAATCAGAACGGCTCCAAGTTGGTGGGTCGCAATAACTGAACGCGTGCCGTCGCTCAGACCGGAACGCCGTGCCTTCCCCAGGACTAGCACTTGAGTATTTACCTGGCACTGTTCAGACACTGGCAAATTAACCCTCCTGGCATGCCTGGGCAGGGATTAGCAACCCTGAAACACAGTGGGACTCTCAGTGCTGGGATTAGAATGTGGAATCTCTGGTCTGTGCCCTGTTCAGACCACTAGACCAGGCTGCCTCTGAAAATACAAGAGAGACAAGGTGGGGGAGGCAATATCTTTTGCTGGATCATCTTCTGTTGGTGAGAGAGCCAGGCTTTCGAGCTAGACAGAGCTTTTCTTCAGGTCTGGGACAGGTACTCCGAGTGTCACCACTAACTACAAGAGTTCAGCATAAGTAGGCTCCCAACGCTGCATGCTGAAAACACTGTTGCTCTCATTAGGAATCTCTTAGCCTTGACTGTGTTGGGCACGTGGGAGGGTATTTTCAAAGGGGCTTTTGAGAGAGGCACCTGAATCCCATCCAAAATTAATAGGAATTGTGCCCCCAACTGAAAGTCCCAGTATTATTATTTTTTTGCAGAGGAGAGATGCACTCTCAGTACTGAATTCTATGCCCTTGTCTGGGTTTTGTGGCCTGTATCTGTACCCCAAGCAATATTGCGCTGCCAAATGCTTTACAATGGCCTTTTGCAGAGCAGTGCAGCAACATCCCTCCTCCATAATAAAACTTGCCTCTTACTTTAATGTCCGCTGTGGGCTGTCTTTAGAATCTGCATTACTTTTTTTTCTAACTTTTTACCAAGTCTCTCTGTCTCCTTCCTTACCCAGTGGATCCCAAAAGCAGAGAGGTGATTCAAAATGCCTGCAAAGCCGTGGGCTCCATCAGCGACACGTCCTTTGACATTCGGTTTAACCCGGATATCTTCTCACCAGGTAGGGGCTCAGAGGGATGGCTTTGAAACTGCTCTGGCCTGGGGCAGAAAGATGCGATGTAATTGTTTGTAATGCTTCAAGCGACCACACGTAGGCTGCCTCCCCGCACTTGCTGGTGGGCTGAAGAATGCTGGCCTGGCACATGGAGCTGGCTCTCCATCATCCCAGCTGCTAGACCACATCAGTAGAGGCGGAGAAACACATTAAACACGATCCTGATATTGTCCCCGTAAACAATTGTTGTGGTTGTCACATGGCGGCTGTTTGAATCTCCCCAGTGCGGGAAGGAGCAGTTCTCAAACTGTGAGTCAGGACCCCAGAGTGGGTCACGACCCCATTTTAATGACCTGCTCAGGCAGGCTCCGGGGGTCGCGTAGTAATTTTTGTTGTCGGAAGGGGGTCGCGGTACAGTGAAGTTTGAGAGCCTCTGCTCTAGCAGATCACAAACTAAACCCGCTGACCTGCTGTAAGCTGATCACAGCTCGTCCATATGAGTCAGGATCCTCGGGTATGTCTGTTGGTGACTAAATTAGAAGCTGGAAATGCTTCCTTGGTGCTGCATTATCTCTTTGGGGGTGAGTGTCCTAACCCCATGGCCTGAAACAGGAGCTGCGCATGCACGGTCGAAAGCAGCAGGGTTTGACTCTCTATCTTGGCCTGGATATAAATGCGGTAGAAGTCGTGTTCAGCTGAAATCCACAAGCACCTTTTTAATGCTGATGGTGGAGACAGGGCTGCTGCTGACTCTGCATGGGATGGCAGCTTAAAGGAGGTTATTTTAACCTGAGTCCATCTGATGGAAGGGCTTAAGGAGCTTCTAGTGCTTGCAGAATTTGTTGATCCTTCCGACAAAATTCTCATTTCACTGACTCTTCATTTTAGCCCTGTACGTGTGCATGGCACTTCGGAATGTGCCAGACAAAGACAAGAGTGAGCGGGTACAGAACGGAGCAAAGCCGCCTGTAATCATGGTTATTCCAGCTGGCGTGCTCTGCAGAACTGACAGGTCTTAAAGAGCATCTTTATAACAGGAAAGGGCAAAGCACGTCTGTTTATTGCCACTTGCTCTTGTATGGATATTTTGAGAATTAAGGGTGTTTTTTTTCCTGTCCTTCCATTTCTCAGCTCTTCAATTTCCCTCCTAGGTGTTCGTTTCCCTGAGTCCAGCAAAGAGGAAATGCAGGATCAGAAGCAGTTATTAAAGGATGCCGCTGCTTTCTTACTGTCATGCCAAATCCCAGGCTTGGTAAGGCACTGGGGGGTTGTGCTGATCTCCTCCATCAAATCTTGCCTCAGATCTGGCCAGTCAACGCAGCTGTGCAGTTATTGCTCATCTTAAACAATGGTTGGATTCTAGTGCTGGCAAATGGAAGTTGTGAAATACAAAGAACAATGTAAACATCTCTGGTGGTGCAAAGAGAAGAGGGGTTTTCTCTTTCACAGCCCCTAGTTTAGAAGGAGAAATGTGCCACGGAACAAAACTCGATCAATGGTATTTCCCTACTACCATTTTCTGAAGCTGTAAAGTAATCTTTCTTCAGTTACAGTATCATGGAAATTGCAAATGAAATGGGCCTATTGGATCACCCCAATCACTATTCCAGCCAGTGCTTCCCTGGCGTGGATTAAACACTGACCACGTCACGGCTGCAGACAGGAACTTCTGAAAATGAACTCAATGTGGCAGAGAGAAAGCTGTGTAAATGCAATGCTAAGATGCACTACAAAATACACTCTAATCACAAAATGCAACAGTGAACATATTCTCTGCCTGCTCACCCTCACACTGACCCTGCATGTATTGATGGTGACTTAAAAAAACAACCCCACAACAACCAATTGGATTTGTGCCCTTTCTCTTTTTGCTAGAACTGAAAGGCCTATGGAGGGGGTTACTTTTTAAGAGCGCTTTCTGATTGTTAATGTAAGAAATCTCTGATGTGACAAGTCTGCCGTTTCCTGTTTTCCTGAAGGCGTTTTGGGGGGCAGATACTTGTGTGCGGTGTGCAATCATGCGCTCTAAGTGAAGGGTAGAGCTGGGGAATCTACAAAGCTCTCTTCTCTCCAAAGTGCTCTTAGTCACTCAGAGAGAAATAAACAATGAATGAAAATCTCTTCCTGTATCAATTGCTTGGCGTTCACACGCTTCTGATGTCATCATTTCCCTGATTCAGGATTTGTCATAACTCTCAACACCCAAAACTCTAATCTTTTTTTAAAAAAAAAACAAACAAAAAAAAAACCTGACCACAATCAACCCTTCCCCCTTATACCAGAGTAAAATAATAAAAAAGGGCACAAGCTCAATTTTTTTTCTTTGTTGAATACTTAGTCTACAATGAGCAGCATAACTAGGGATCAAAAATACTACACAACTCTGTGTTTGTGTGTGTGTGTGTGTGTGTGTACACACGCGGGAGCACGCAAACTAGGTGACAGACACACATAGAGCTGCTGTGTACCCACCTCCCACCCATTCTCAGTATGTGAAGGTAACTTGCATAAATGTAGTTAGAACTCAAGGGGACGCATTTACATTTGCATTGTTCATTGTACTTCACGACTTCCATTTGCCAGCACTAGAAACCGGTACCTCTTCTCCCACCCCGGCTCCTCTCACCCAGCCCAACCCTACCTCTTTTTTTTTTTTTTTTTTTTTTTTGTCCAGTCCCTTGTGATTTGTAGAGAGCATGGGAAATGTGGCAGTTCTTTCCTTCAGTAGCCAGGAGGGGCGACCATCTCTTGTTTCTCCCTGTCCCTTAGTTGGTAGGTTCACGCTTGCAGGAGGTTGGGTAAACGGCTCCAGACCAGGTGGATTTGCACAGCATTCCCTGATACAGCCGTGCTTCTCCAGCCGTGGGCATGCATGGTCCGTGCCTGGATTCCAGGCAGAGGAAGGGAGGACGCTTATCAGATGTGTGGAGCTCCTGAGAATCCTGTTTGGGGCAAGAGTTCCTAGGAGCCCCAGTCAAGAATCGGGGCCCTATGCACTACACCCCCTGCCCCAAAAAGATCTGAAACCTAGAGCCCTGTCTGAGAAAGGGACCAGCTTTTCAGAGGGGCGCAGCCCCCACTGAGGACCACGAGAGCTAGCGGGTGCTGGGCACGTTTGAACATCTGGCTCAGAGGGCCCCGTTTCTGGCCGGTGGCTCCTTTCCCCTAAGCTCCATGTGCTCTGCAGGTGAAAGACTGCCTGGAGCACACGGTGCTCCCGATGGACGGCGCGACGTTAGCGGAGGCCATGCACCAGAGGGGCATCAACATGCGCTACCTAGGCAAAGTCGTCGACTTCCTCGCCAAGACCCCCGCCCGCCCACAGCTGGAGCACGTCTACGTAAGCAGCGGGTTTCGTTCCTGATCATCCCTTCGGCTGCCGCTGGGCTAATTGGGCCTGGCCACATTCCAACTCGGCTAATTGCATTCTGTCAGCCGCCGTGTAAAAATAAACAGCCAGGCTTTGAAACCACGCGAAAAAGCCTTTGATTGCAGGGGTTGACGGTTTTACTCCTATATTTCTGTTCTGATTCGGGCTAGGGAGGGTCCGTAAAGCACTTTGGGGTAAAAGGCATTGCCGATCGGTCCGAGACAGCCTGCGTTTTCGGGCCATGCAGTGACCCACAGGGGCCCTGGATTGAATGGAAAGGATGTTACTTGTGACTGGTCAGGGGGTTACGCTGGGGCCTGATTCTGCCACCCTGGCTCACGTTGAGTAGTGAGTACATTGCTCCAGGAATGTCATAGTTCCTAGAAGCCCCTGCCAGGGATAGGGTCCCTGCATACTACCCTCCCTTCCTGAACAAAGCGTTCCCTGCCTCCAAGAATATACACTGTAATTTGCGGAGTAGGGTACAACTCCGCAGTAGTAACGATTGCAGAATCGGACCCTTTGTCAAGATGGATCAAAATGCATCTAAAAGCAAAGTGTGTGTGTGTGTGTGTGTTCCCTCTATTGACTAATTTCCTTAGTCCCTGTTCTTTATTCCTTTTGGGTAGAAAATTGGAATCAGCGAATTGATCACTCGATCAGCCAAACACATCTTCAAGACATACCTTCAGGTACGAGCGGCTGTCTAAACTCTCGCCATGTGAGGTTCTCGTTAACGGTTTTTCAGAAATAGAAGCTGTTTAAATCTGTTTTCTCATTAGCTAGTTCATGGATGTTGCCTAGCAACTGGAAGTAAAATCTCATTAGGCCTAATATAGGTGGAGACCTGGATCCAAGAGAAAACAAGTTTCCACTTGAAGGAAGCGCTCCCAGTGGATTATCATTCATGCTTTTCTTCCCCAGAATTTCACTGATTACACTGAAGGCTTTTAAGAGTGAAATCACAGCTTGTCTTGCCTGTAAAACACTTACTCTGCTTAAGCAAACAGCAGTGCTTGTGACCTCCGAGGATGCTTGTTTATTACATGAACTCTAGGACATGGAGCAAGAGCTCGTTCCAGAAGCAAGGAAATCTGTTATAAGAATTCCGCATTATAATCTCCAGATCCCCAGTAGTTGTGCATTCTCCCCAACCCCGCCCCTTTTTGGAGTTTTATTGAAACACTGCATGACTTTGTGTGTGGCACTTCAGGCATGTTTGTTCTGTTGCTCTGAGACGCGCTGTCCTGGCGGACCTTCCCTCTGTCTCTGTCGGGCACCACGATGGTATTTTTCGTAAAGATGGGACTGGATTTCCTTTAGAGTTGGGTCAGATTGATGCATGTGTAACGCAGAAAAGGTTCCGCAACTGACTTGCAGTATTTTGCTACAGGGCGTGGAGTTGTCTGGCTTATCGGCAGCCATCAGTCACTTCCTCAATTGCTTCCTAAGCTCCTTCCTGAATCCAGTTGCCCATCTCCCTGCTGATGAGCTGGTCTCCAAGAAGAAGAATAAGAAAAGGAAAAACAGGAACCTTGGAAATGCTGATAACACAGCCTGGGCCAGCATGACCCCGCAGGAGCTTTGGAAGAATATTTGTTCCGAGGCAAAGAACTACTTTGATTTTCATCTTGAATGGTAAGTAGAATGATTTATCGTCACTTTCCCCTCCTTTTGCCTGATTTCTCTTTCTCATCAGTAGCTGTATTGCGAAGGGTGCCTGTATTATTTATAAAATCCCTTAAGCATTGGAATCAGACTTTAAAAAGGCTTAAGTAGCAGATGGAGAGAAACCGAGGCAGATGTGGTGGTGGGGCGGGGGAGGGTTGAATTAGGATTACAGGTGAAACTTTAAATGAGATCAAATCCATGAGGCAGAGAGATCCCGGAAGGTTGATTCAGATGGCACAAGCTGCAGAGGAGATAGTGTGAGGGACAAGTATCCAGTCTGAGATGAGCATTGGCAGAGAAGGGAGTAGAGATTTCATGGCCATGAGTGAGGCGGGCGTGAAATCTGTGGATGTTCCTAGAACAAGGACAGATCTTAGCCAGCCTCTGAAATGAAGAGGTTGCCGGTGATGTAAGAGGAGAAAAACACTAATGGATATTACCAATGAATATAAGCTTTACTTACACACACACACACACACACACACACACACACACACACACACACGCTCTCGCTCTCGCTCTCGCTCTCGCTCTTGCTCTCTCTGGCATCAGAGAATTTAAGATTTTAGTACAAATAAGGAAAAGGTTGAATCAAGCAGCCGTATCGCTAAAGCTGAAGGCGGGGGAAGGGAAAAGATGCACGTAGGACTGCACCCAGCATTCTGCAGGAAAGCTCCTTGCTTTCTGACGTAGTTCGGTTGCACCTTCTTTGTTTATTAGCGCCTAACTATACCGGGGGGAGGGCCTCAGGCATGCCCTAGGTGGATACTCTTGAGTATAAACTTACCCCAAGCTCTCGCCTCTTATTTATTTATTCAGTGAGAATGTTGACCAAGCAGCCGAGGTGTGTAACCTCCAGAAAATCACCCTCCTCCGTGAGATCTCCCTCAAAACTGGAATCCAGGTGAGAGCCGAGTCCTCCGGCTTTCCTTCCTCACTTTCTCCAATGGGGAAATTCACTAACAGGGGGCATATGTTGATTCAGCTCACAAGGTCTTTCAAAAGATGCTTCCCACCCCTGGCCCTTCACTCCTCCTGCAGATTTAGTACTGAAATGCCAGTTCTAGCCCTGCAAAGGGATTTTATGTAGTTGCATTAAGGGTAAACATGCTTTATATAAGAAGATTGGTCTGCTCCAGTCTCAGTCCTTTGTCTAGTCCTGTCTCTGGTGCTGGCCAAATGGCCCTGCACAATACAAAGTGAAACCGCTGCTGTTAAGGGGAATAGGCTTAACTTCTGCCTTACAAAACAGGATGATGCTGTCCTCCTTACTGAAAAGAAATGGCTCCCGTTTGTAGACTTCAGCTCGGATGGCACCTTATCGTAGGCTATAAATCCCTGCACATCAGGGTTCAGAATGCAAGTGCTGGCACAATCCAGAGCTCAGCATCTCCAGCGTGCTCCTACAACAAATCAGGGATCGGTTTGCTGCAGGGGTTTAATCTAGGCATACGATGAGACGGCCTTCCAGGACAGACCTCCACCATGGCCCTCTTTCAAGACACTGTCCCCACGTCTTCATACATAAACCAACGTAAAAACAAAATCCAAAGGGCAGCTAGCCGTGTGTGCATTAACACTGCCCCTGATTTGTCTGTCTGTGACCTGGCAACCCAAAGCTGCTGGCCTGTCTTGTTTGGAAGTGGAGGAATTTGACTCCCCTCTAGATGCTGCAGTATGGGAAGGAGTGTGATTTTGCTGTTAGGGCTGAGAGCGGCTGGATTCTGTTCCTAGCTCGGCCACCAACGCGCTGTGTGACGGTGGGCAAACTCCTTCACATCTCTGGGCCTCAGTGTTGCCGTCTGGGAAATGGGGACATTTGCCTGCTGCGCAGCTGGTTGCACAGCATCCTGGGAGGCCTGATTCTGTCCTCAGTTACACCCAGGTAGCCCCTTTTGGACTTCAGTGGGGTCACACACGTGCCACTGAGGGTTACATTTGCCCCAGGTGTCCATGAAGGGCTTTGGGAGGGAGGAAAGTAGCTGAAAGATGTTAGCTTTGGGGTTTTTTGGTTTTCTTCAGATCCTGTTGAAAGAGTATAACTTCGATAACCGGCACAAACCCACCTTCACAGAGGAGGATATTCTCAACATCTTCCCGGTCGTGAAGCACGTAAACCCCAAAGCTTCAGATGCTTTCCACTTCTTCCAGAGCGGGCAAGCCAAGGTGCAGCAAGGTACGTGAACGCTGCTTTGTGCCCTGACCTTGTGTAGCCACAGCGCAGGCTGCCCTGTGCTCTGTTCTAGGGGGACGCCCTCCAGAGGTGAGAGAGAAATACGGTCTCCACGCCCAGTCATAGACCCGTCCCGCAGTGGAAACTACCAGGGGCCAGTGACGGGCACGTGGCCTCTAGGAAGGGGACTGAGATCTCCATCTCACTGCACACAAACTATTAAACCGCTGTCGGATCTCTGAAATCCAGCATAGGTTCACAGGACCCAGATCGGGATTAGATGGTTGAAATAACTTCTCTCAGAGAGAGTAATTTTAGACTTTACCAAAAACAAGGAAAAGGCAGAATCATAACATGAGCTAGTGTCCTAGTGGTAGAGAACTGTGTGTCCCGTACCTACTTCCCTGAGCCGTCTAGACCTCCCGCGTTGTGTTTCTCTTTTATGGAGGATGCTTGTTCTTGCTGTGGCATTAGGAGTTATGATTTCTCATTGCTTATGGGTAATACAGTAGCCCAGAGATTCAGCAAAGGAAGTTCCCCAGCCTGCTCTATAGTTACAGGAAAAGGAAATCCAAGTCCCAGGTTAACACTTAATAAGAATATAATCTAATATAAAATCATGAGTGGTGTGGAGAAAGCGAATAAGGAAAAGTTATTTACTTATTCCCATAATAGAAGAACTAGGGGCCACTAAATGAAATTAATAGGCAGCAGGTTTAAAACAAATAAAAGGAAGTTCTTCACGCAGCGCACAGTCAACCTGTGGAACTCCTTGCCTGAGGAGGTTGTGAAGGCTAGGACTATAACAAGGTTTAAAAGAGAACTGGATAACTTCATGGAGGTTAAGTCCATTAATGGCTATTAGCCAGGATGGGTAAGGAATGGTTCCCTAGCCTCTGTTTGTCAGAGGGTGGAGATGGATGGCAGAAGAGAGATCACTTGATCATTGCCTGTTAGGTTCACTCCCTCTGGGGCACCTGGCATTGGCCACTGTCAGTAGACAGGATATTGGCTGGATGGCCCTTTGATCTGACCCAGTATGGCCGTTCTTATGTTCTAATATTTCCTATGGGTTTTTGTAGGTTTCTTGAAGGAGGGCTGTGAGCTCATCAACGAAGCCTTAAACTTGTTTAACAATGTGTACGGTGCTATGCACGTGGAAATCTGTGCCTGCCTTCGGCTGCTGGCTCGCCTCAACTATATCATGGGAGACTACTCAGAGGTACACTCGGCCCCCCTGCTGCTTCCCTAAGAAATGTCCTGGCTGGTCAGCGGTAACTGTTTTCTCCCCCTCCCGTCTGCCCTTGGTGCCTCCAGATTAACGACTCCGTGATAACTGCAGAATGAGCAGTATAGTTGAGCTGAGAAGTGGGTGTGAGAACAGGCCTGGGGCCAGGTCTCCTGGGTTCTCATTCCAGTCTCGTCTCTGGCCACTTACACCTGTCTGTTTTCCTGTCCCTGCAATGGGTAGAACACCTGTTTCCCTACTGCATAAGAGTGAGTTAGGGGTTCATTAGCCTCTCTTGGAAAAGCAGTTACTGAAACATTACATTTTATTTAAGGAAACAAAATCATTTGCGTCGGTGGGTTTCCCCTTTCTCCCTTGGCTATCTTAGCTAGCTAGCCAAAGGGCCTTGTGGCCAGCACTCTGTCTCGCTTTCACCACTGTACAGGTGGCATCCTGATGAGAAGCCCACTTGGATTCTGTTACCTTACCCGTAGTCCTCGCTGGAGGTCATTGGTTTCTCCTTGACTCCTATTGAAGGCTCTCTTATCTGGTACCCTGAACAAGTGTCCTCTTCCCCAGCAATGACCTGCTTGCTGGCTCATTTGGGCTGAGGAGTGTTGGGATTAACAGCCCTTCAGGTCTGGGCTATCAGAGTGCACCCAGCATATCCTTTGACTCCCAGTGGAAATGAAATCTGGGTCTCCCACTTGCCAAGGCAGAAGAGTTACCAAGAGGCAAACCTGGCTGTGCCCTGGCACAACTCACCCAGACGTCTCAGTGAGTTGCTGGAAGGCATTTCTCTTGCTGAAGTCCAAAAATGAATGGAAACTGTTGCTGAGCATCCTCCGTTTCTTGAGAGAGAGAGAGAGGCTGGAAACCAAGACACCTTCCTCTCTTCTGTTCCCACCCAAGTATCTCTTGAGACATAAGCCTCAGAATTTGCTACATCCTCCTGTTTGTCATTCTTTCCTAGGCCTTAAGTAATCAACAGAAAGCGGTGCTAATGAGTGAGAGGGTCCTGGGCATTGAGCATCCCAACACAATCCAAGAATACGTGAGTATAAAGAGAGAACAGTGCATGTAGCGTTCGCACCTGGTGTCTGCGACTTAACGCTTATGCGCACATTTGCAAACCAGCCGCAGCCTCCTTAACTTTGTAAAACAGTCTCTTGGTAAACCTGTTCTTCCCACGCTGCATGCTTTCTTGGGGGCACTTCTTTTCTTTCGGTGTCCTCTTGCTAGGAACAAGATGTGTGGAAAAGTGAGTCTCTGTTCATTCAGAGCGTCACTGAATCACAAGAGTTAAAAGTGAAGTCCTGAAAAGCAGGCCCTTAAACTAATACTTAAGATGCATGCAAAAAAAACCCACTTATAGCAATCATGGGAAGAGAGAGATTGAAATGGATTCTCCAAACTAACCTCATGCTGTCCGTGTGGCCCTGTCGTTCTGTAGAAGGTTGTATTCAAAGTTTCTCTCCAATCCTACAATTGCTCATACTGAAATGTCACCAAAGGCTTAGGATGATGTAAATTAATAGCTCAACCATAAGATAATACAAAAGTCTGTTTTTTTCTGATTTGTATTTGTCTTGCTGTGTGTGAGACACTTTTTTGCTCTGGTTTGCCAGATGATATTTATATTATATACACATTTTATTATATATAAAAAATATGCATATTGTCCCCATCCCAATTTTGTAAATTTCTGTTAAATGGTTGGGATATTATACATGCTGGTCAACTTTTGAAATACCTTCTGAAGCTACTAGGAGATACTGATAGATATATATAGATATAGATATATTAAAAAAAAACCACAACCATGTCTCAGCACTATAGCTCACATGGCATATCAGGCTTCTTTAAGTTGACTAGTAGATTAGTAACTCTTCCTAATGGTTATAACCTGAATTATTTTGATTCTTAAAGGCAGTGCTTTTCTCAGTGCCCCAAACTAAAGGGGGGCAGGTGGGAGGGAGCCTGCTTTATTTGTACTGAGGATGTGATGCCACATTTTAACCTTTGAATATTTCTTATATTGTAGATGCACCTTGCTTTGTATTGCTTTGCCAACAGCCAACTCTCCACAGCATTAAACTTACTGTACCGCGCACGCTACCTCATGCTGTTGGTATTTGGAGAAGACCACCCAGAAATGGCACTCTTAGACGTAAGTGATCCTTCTGAGTAAACTCCTTGTCCAGGCTCCGTGAAGCTTGTTCACTTATTTTAATCCTGTCAATAGGCAAATGTCTCTCCATCCCTTCCAACGTGCGTTATTGCTCCTACTTTCCCACTATGGGGGAAGGAACAAGCCTGCAGATGCATAGATAGTAGCTCTGTAGAGAGGAAGGGTGGTCTTATGGCTAAGGCACTGGACTGGGACTCAGGAGATGTGGGGTCAGTTCCCGGCTGTGCCGTAGACTTCCTGTGTGACCTTGGGCAAGCCACTTAACCAGCCTGTACATAAAGTGAGGGTACTTCCATTCTCACCCCCTCTGTCTGCCTTGCTCAGAGCTCTTCGGAGCACAGTTTCTCTAGTTACGTGTGCACAGTGCCTAGTGCAATGGGGCCCTGATCTCTGTGGGGCCCTCAACAAAGAGCTAATAACAATAACAGGCCCCCACATTTCTGTGTCTTTAGCTCAAAAGGCTTAGTCAGGAGTCACCTTTCGAAACTCCCTCTTGTTCTCTGACCTGTGTGTGGTGATTGCCCTTAGAACAACATCGGTTTGGTGCTTCACGGGGTTATGGAATACGACCTGTCCCTCCGATTCCTGGAGAATGCTCTGGCGATCAACTCCAAGTATCACGGCTCCAAGTCTCTGAAGGTGGCACTGAGGTACGGCGCCTCGGTCTGGGGAGATGGGTTGAAGTTTGTGTTTGGGGGTGTGACGCTGTATAGGAAAGCTGGACTGTGAATCTACCCTCGTCGCAACTGGGATTGGGCCCCACTCTGGCTTATGAGTGCTGTCCCTGGTCAGCTGTGTGCAAGCCTCCGTTCTTTCTTCCCCCAACCATTTATATGACTGCTGAAGTGAGAGCTCAGCCGCCCAGTTCAGTTGGAAGGCAGCTATGCTTGATTTGGCTGAGGCTGGGATAGCTGCCTCGAAAGGTGGAGAATTGTGGATCTAGAATTATCTACATGTAGGACCTACCACAATACAACGTGGTAGGTGTTGTCCACAACGTAGTAAGATCCCTGCTTCCTGTGTAAGAATGCAAACAGTAAGTGAAGGCTGGGAGGAGAGGGATAAATATCATCAGTACGTTTGGGACTGAGATGATGGTAAGCCCCTGGTTGTTGGTTCTTGCTGAACTAGCTTGGAGACACGGATCATTTGCATTTGTCTTTAACCGTAAAGGCTTGATCCTATGAAGTGGTTCTTTGTGACTCCACTGGGAGTTGAGAGCACTCGGCACCTCTTAGGATCAGATCCTAAAATTGTGGGGTCAGTACCCATTGCTACAGACATTTCCCTTGAAAAACTGGCCAGTGGGCATTGTCCCACTCGAAATTGCCACCCCCCATGCTGCAGCCGTCTGCACTTCATCAGGGTGAAGAGAAATCTTCTGAAGCACCCACATGAGTCTGATTTAACAATTGATGGATACGAATTCTGCAGAGAACATCTTCCTGCATGCCCCCACGGGGCTAGGATGTGCATTGAGATCCCTTAGAATAACGAAGCCAAACGTAGAAAGCTTTTCCCATTCCAAGAATGTTTGAGCTGCTGAGATCAAGCCAAGGTGACTCTCCCAACTGGGGAACAACCAGGTGACTTGGGTCAGCAGCTCTTGCTGTCACTGTTGCTGCCAGTTATGTCTTTGTTGTAAGATTCTGACACAGGGCTGGCTAATTAAGAGAGTCACCTGTTCACTTTCCAAGAAAACAAAATTTCCTTTTAGAAAGGGGAGACCCCTGGGTTGCTGCTGCTGCTTCTAATTACCTGGGTGGGAGAGAAGCCTGACAAATTAGATATTCAGCTTGAGCTGAGATGGTGAGGTGGCAGCAGGTTTAAAACAAACAAAAGGAAGTACTTGTTCGGTCCGCCTGTGGAACTCCTTGCCAGGAGATGATGTGAAGGTGAAAACTTAAAAAAAAATAAAAAAAAAAAAAATAAAAATAAATTAGATATGGTCATGGTGGATAGCTCCATTAATGGCTATTAGCCAAGATGGTGAGAGATGCAACCCCATGTTCTAGGTGTCCTTAAGCCTGACTGCCAGATGCTGGGACTGGATGATGCGATGGATCACTTGATTGACTTGTTCTGTTAATTCCTTTTGTAGCATCTGGCATTGACCACATGTTGGGCTAGATGGACCATTGATCTGACCAGTATGGCCGTTCTTGTGTTCTTAGCACTGAGCATTGCATGCACCTCTTTGCAGCAGAGAAGAACTCTTTCTCCCTTGATTGACCGTGCGTTCATTAAAGCTAGATCCACGTCTCTTCCTTTCCATTGCAGCCATCACTTGGTAGCCCGAGTGTACGAGAGTAAAGCAGAATTCCGATCAGCTCTACAGCATGAAAAGGAAGGCTACACAATCTACAAAAATCAGGTCAGTGGCCTATGCCTGCTTAGCTTGCCCCATTTGGCTTTCCAGTGCGAAGCCCCTAGTTCTGTGCTGAAACTGCCCTGCATCTTACAACGTGGGGGAGGCTTCTTCGTACGAACAGCTGGTGGAGAACTCCTCCTAGACTGTTAGGAGGTGATTGTCTTGCCGCGTGCCTTTAGAAAGCTAGTCTTTCCTAGTATTGCCACAAGGTCTCCTGTTCTACTTATAACCTCTGTGGTCGCAGTCACTGGACAGATTTTCAGTCTGCGTGAAATACCTGCAGGCTTCATCGCTTCTGCAGAACACTAAGATCTGAGAAAGCAGTGACAAGATTCAGAGTGCGCGTCTCACTCTCGATAACACCCTTCCAAATCTAGGACACAAACCAGTCCTGGGCCGGGGGGAACCTCTCTTGCTTGCAGAACTCACTGAGACGCAGCAAACCTGCCAACGTGTTCGGGCAAACCTGTTTGACAAAGAAGCCAGGCAATTGATTGAGCTCGCTCTCATTGACAACATGCTCAGCCTGGTGGAGGAAACCTCTCGAAACCTGAGCGAGACCATGCATTAAAGCTGTGTGCTTGCATCAAGTAGATAAGCAGCTGCCTGCAGGCAGTGTCACATGTTATACCAGGTCATCCGCACTCATTCTACGGTGAGAGACAATCCAGTCCCAGTGAAATCTTACACTGTCTCAAATAACCATTTAGATGCTGTGATTCAGGCAGAGTTCGGGGTTTGTTCTGATACAATTTTTTTTTATTATTATTATTTCTGGCCAGCTTGGAGAACACCACGAAAAGACCAAAGAAAGCTCTGAGTACTTGAAATACCTGACTCAGCAAGCAGTGGCTCTTCAACGCACAATGAATGAGATCTACAAGAATGGATCCAATGCTAACATTATGCCACTGAAGGTAACTTGCATGCATTAGGGCAGTCTGGGTATGTGCCACAAAGACGTGTCTGCTGCAATAACAGTTGTGATGGGTGAACTTTGTTTCTCCTGGTTGGGGAGCTATTACCCACCCTACTGGTATTCCCCATTTTACTTGCATGGGGTTTCTTTGGCAGAGAGGATCTTCCAAAACAGAAGTGACCAAGTGCAACCTTGGATTTTAAAACCCCACCTGCTTAGCAACGTTGAGACTTTCTTTTGCCCCCAAGAGAGACCCAGGTGTCTTGGTTTGTAGCTTTGCAGAAATGGGCTAGTCGGAAAGCACCTGATACTGCAGGGCACCTTTTTCCAATTGACTCTTGGAAACCTTCATTTGTAACACTAGTTCATGCACCGATGTGACACACATGCTGTTGGCTTTGAATTTTTGAGGAGGTTTCATGGTCAGATAACTGCAAAAAGGGGCTAGGAACCTGCTGGCTTCTGATCTCCCCTAAACTTAGGAGGTTGGGTGATTTGCTCTGCAACATGGTCAGTCCCAGCTGGAAAAACCGGCATGAAAGAATCAGGCACTCGCTGAAAATGAGTCTGGGAGCCTGGGACACCTTAGTTCTGACTCTGCCACTGATTCACTGTGACTGTAGGCGAGTCAGTTAACTTCGGTGTCTCCGTTTCCTCTGTAAAATGGTCCCTGTTCTTTGCAAAGCACTTTGAAATCCATGGAGAGCAAGCACCACGTAAATAAATGTGCAGCCTAACTATTGGCAGAGCGAGCCTGACAGGAGGCTGGACGGCGTATCATATCCTAGCAGGGCCATGCCCAGCCGTCAGCACTGCAGGAATTAACGTGTGAAGAGTCTGGTTCCAAAACCAGCCGCTCTTATCTGCACGCGCACCTTGCGGGAGTGAAGTTCTCCTGCTGTGCCTGGAAAAGCCCAAACGCGCGCACACGGCGAGTGCTCTTTGGGACTGTCTGTGCAGAAGCTACTGCTCTGCTGGGTTCCTGGCTGCTCACACCACTGGTTCTGCAGAGGCACTGAACCACTGGGGATGAGAGGAACACGTTCGTGTCGACAGCTCTGTGCTTTCCAGGTCGCTGGTGGCTTTTCCCCCTTTTTCAGCTACGGAACTGGAGAGATTAAAATGAAACATCTTGAGCAAGATTATGGACGCAATTCGAATTAGGTGACGCTCTCAGGCCAGGGACTAAGGCAAATCCTTAGACATGCCAAGGCTAATCCCGCCCCCCCACACACACACACCCTGCCCCCATTCCCACCCTCCTGTCAAATTCTGAGGGAATGGCTTAAATCCAAGAGACCATAAGGTTTAATCTCTCCTTACTCCCTGAAATTAAAAAGCCCAAATCATTCAAATTTGGCTCATGGAATTGGTCCCAACATTGATATAGCTGGTCAGTCCTATTGCCCTGCTCTGTCTCCCATCTCTCCTGTCTACATGGGCATTTCTGTAGCCTCCAGCATTGCACTGTTAATCGGGTTTACTCCAGTAGTGCCTGGGGACCAGCTAAGATTGGCCCCGTTGCGCTAGGTGCAGTACAAATGTACCGGCTGCACCTGATTTTATCCTTCCACCCCCCTAGGAGGTAAGGAAGTAATTATCAAGTGAGTCAATGCTGAGGTCTCTCTGCTCGTTAGGGTGGCTTACAAATGACTGACTTGATTGATTTTATTTTTAACCCTAGTTCACGGCTCCCAGTATGGCGAGCGTGCTGGAGCAGCTCAACATTATCAATGGAATTCTCTTCATTCCACTCAGGTAGAGTGTTACGTGCGTGGGCGTGCGTCTTCTCCGGTCGCGTCCCAGTGCCCCACTGCATGGCTGTTGGAGGGAAAATCAGTTTACCCCTGCAAAGCCCTGTTCCCCAGGGATTATTAGCCTGACACTGGTGAGGTAGCGGGGCCTGGAAGCGTGTTTGGTATAAATCTCTAGGGAAGTTGACAAGAAGTCACTGTCAAGCTAATTCGATGGGAGCAAACTGCTGAGCTGGTTCAGGGCTGGGAAGGATTTGAGCTGTTGCCTTATAGGACTAGTCCAGTGGGGTAATTACAAACTCAGATGCAGTGATCCAGCCTTGGGAAGGCCTGGGGTATTTATATCCCTTCCCGGCCCTCCACGCTGAGCAGTGAGCTGAGCCCGGCCAGACTTCACTAACCAAGAAACTCTCAGTCCTGGCACTCGGCTCCAAGAGCTGCTGGCAAATCCCAGAGGCTGCACGGCCCCCGAGCCTGCTTGGCGAGGGGCTCGCAGGTGGAGCAGCCGGGGCGAGAACTGCGCTCTGCTGACATGGGGCACCAGCTAGTGCTTTTTGGTGAACGACACATCTCTAAACCATTGTCCTGTAGAGCATTAGTGGGGAATATCGCAGCTGATGAGCCAGGGAAAGAGGGAGGAACAGGTGGAATCACGTCTAGGAGAATATACATGTTCTCCCCTCCACCTCTGGGAGCAGAGTGAGTTATTCTGCCATAGTTAAACAGGTCAGCACCATTTGGCAGGTGGCGTGCAGGGCCCTGCTTCACCAGAGGGCTGGCATTGTAATGAGACACTAGAGGAGGCTGGAAATCCCCCAGGCTTTCCTACCTTCCCCAACAATGCTCACCCTCCTCGTCTCACGTTCCCGAAGCAGCTGTAATACGGGCCCCTCCTTTCTGCTTCCCTCCCTAGCCAAAAGGACTTGGAGAACCTTAAAGCAGAGGTGCAGCGACGCCAGCAGCTCCAAGAGGCCATGAAGAGCAGTGAACAGCTGGAAGCAGAAGACAGTGTCTCCGAGGAGAGAGAGGCTGAGCCGAGCATGCCTTCTGCTGAGGTCCCCCCAGCACAGAGCTCTGCTTAAGGTGTACCTCGCTTAAAAAAACACAAATTTAAACCCTCCCCTTTTTCTGAATCTGAACCAGGGTCTTGGACTCCCCTGGGGCAGCTTCTCCCTTTTTTGACAATGTTATTGCACTGGTACAATTAATACACAATGCAAAGAACTAAGTTGAGAACTAGAATCTGACTGCGCTCGTGTCCGCCACGCGAAGGGGGAAAGGTGGCCAGGATGCAGCAGCATATGAAAGAACCTCCTAGGTGAGCACAGCCAGTGGCTGTCACGTCCGGGTGTGTGTGTGCGTGCCACGCGTGTGTGTGTGTGTCTCATCAGTCCATTTCGACTTTGTACATATATCTGAATTCCAAATGAATGGTCTGGAGGTAGGACATTTCTCAGGTCATTTTATGTTGTCTAAGGGACACTGTGTTGCAAGAACACCCATCCTAGTGCTCAGTTCTAGCTCGAAACCTGGATTCCAAGCCAAATGATACTGTTCTATTAGTTGCTGCCCTAAGGGGGGAGGGGGGAAGCAGCCATATTGGTCTAAGTGCTTGAAACCTGTGAAGAGGGAGGGGAAATGTACTGCTTTTTGCTACATTAGGATATAGCCATTTGGGTCCTGCAGCCTTTCTTTCGTTGCTCGGGTCCGAGTGGCCGTGGGATTTTCATACCGTTTACATTCTGATTTCATGATCCATAGGTCATTGTGCAGCCCCTGTGCTCTCTGCTTGAGCCTGAGTAACTGAGGAAATTGCATCCAAAGAGTAAGGGTTTAAAATTTAAAAAAAAGTACCGGTCATTCATCTATTTACAATGGAAAAGCCCAGTGCCTCTCCTAGATCAGTGTTGGCATTAAAGTGGACTGTCCAAATGAAATTCACAGAAGGGGAAAACCTGGCCTCTGTTGGAATAGCTATGGGGAGGGGAGTTTACCCTTCTTACAGCAGCTGCTTTAATACAAAGCTGAATGAGCATCAGAAGTTAATCATCTTTTAATTGTAAAGTAATCAGCAAACTTCTACAGGTTTGAATCATGTGTGTCTTTACACAACCTAAAATTACTAGGCATTTTTCCCTCTGGCTGAAAGAATACTAAAAATCCCATAGCACTTAACGCTAGGGATAATGTCTTGTTTTGGGTTGTTTTTTTTTGCATGCTGGGTTGAGATCGCTCCCAGCAGAACTTCCATTGCAGGCAATGGATGTTACTGACATGGCAGATGCCAATGAACGAACAATTTGACACTTTTTCCTTCTCGCTTCTGTCTGCCCCCCCTTAAAATACAGCGTGCTTCCTGCAGGTGCAGTCACAAGGCAAGTAAGCGATATCCACTGCAGGTCATGGTATGCCGACAGAGTTGAATGTCCTTTTTCCAAGTAATCGAAGACCTACAGTGAGATATGACTGCTAGTCCCAAACCATATCATGCTGCCCAGGAGTCCAGTCTCTTTGTCAGCACCAGTACTATGCTAATTTGCATTGCTTTTTTTGATGACCTTCTGGGAAAACAAGTGCTATCACTGTGCTCTTTACCCTTGGTTTCCTGTACTGCATACAGGGTATTTGTAACTGGGGGGGTGAGGGGGAAGGAGAGGGACTGTACAAAGCAGGAGGCATCTCTGATCCAAAAGAACTTGCTCCCCCTGGAAATGTTCAATAAATGACAAGGCATCTTTCACACAAGGGTTTTTTGGTAATGTCTTCCCGTTTTAGTCCATTAATTAAACCTCTTAAATAAAATGTGCAAAGTAGTTTACTAAGAAGCTTAATTTTGTTGTGTTAAATCCAAGCAGAGTTCAGGGATTTGTTTAACAGATGCTGCTGCTTCTACTTCACACTGGTGCAAAGAAGGGGAAATACCAATGGTGTAAACCAGGTCAGAAGAGGCATCAGAAGTGGGTGAAGACACACTCGAGCTCTTGTGAAAAGCCCAGCATTAATTAGCACACAAATGGCTAATTTGTGCCACTGAACTTCAGTTGGAGGCAAGTGTCTCATGCAGTTGAGCTAATACTTCCCTTTAACTGTCTTTTTCCCATTGTGCATTTGGCACATGTTTTCCTAGTGCCTCTGCCTTTCTAATGACGCTCAAAACAAACCAGCCACCTGCTCTGTGGATTTTGCACCAGCCTCCTGTTAGGATTGCTCTGAGCCTAAGAAAGCTTGTTTTGCAACACAAGCAGCTTGAATCTCTCCTCCCTTTATGCCTCTGAAAAATATCAAGAGCAGTGGCCATTAACAGAAATAATGCACACATGCTCAACCTTCTCGCAGGCCAGCTGCTCTGACCCTGTCTAAAACCTTCTGTACAATTGACATGTGGTAACTGACCTGACCCCACTGTAGGTCTAATGAAATGACAAACATTCTGCCTCTGTAAAACATGGCAACTGCTATGAAGTGAGTAACTTCATTGCTTTAAAATACTTAATGTAGTGTGGTAGGATCCACATGAGTTTTGACTGCATATCTAATGTTGAGGGTACTTAATATTTGTTACTAAATGCTGTGTAACTATTGACTAATGCATGGAGCGGTCTCTCAAGGTAGGTAACCCACTGCTTTTCTCACCCCTCTTCAATGTGCCTTTGCAGTGCAGTCTAATGGTTTCACAGTAAGTGAACTCCAGCAAATGTAGTTTATACTGCACCTGGATGTAGAGGTAGGACATGAACAGCAAGAGAGAGACCCAAACAGTTAGGATGAAGTGTCAGGTGTTTGGATTCTACCCCCCCCCCCCCTCTTTGGAAAGAGGTAAAGAACTAACTCTGCCCTGTTCCTTTTAATCAGCTGCATCACACCCACCACTCCAGTTCTTGGCACAGGGGGAGGTGTAGGTGGCCTAGATCCTGAGGAAATAATTGATTGAGACACTGTCTGTTCCAGTTTAGTGGAGTGTCCACAATTGTGTAACAGTCTATAGTTGCAAGTTAGGCCTGGTCTATGCACTCACACTTACATCAAGATTGGATTTTTAAAGCTGTGCCACTGTGTTTAGACAACCCTTTAAACAGTCTTGCTTTGCATGGGTGGAATTCAACACAAATGGGCTGTCAGCTGTTCATCTTCATAGGCTACACAGGAAGGAGTAGGCTAGTCTGTCTGCTACAGCATCAGGTCACTAGTCATTCCCTGCCATTCGCAGCATGGGAGCTTGCACATGAGACAGTGAAGCAGAGGCCTGGGTTTTGCTCTCCTTCCCCACACAATGGTGGCACTGCCCCCTATTCCTCATCACAGTTCTTTCGGTAAGGTACACACTGCTTCAGGAGTGATAATCAATGGAGAGAAGTTTAGTTCTTCACAGGCAGAGTCACTCACATGTAGGTGGGGAAAATGAATTAGACAGCCACAGAAGCAGTGGAGGATTAGTCTAAACTGATTTCCTACCAAATGCAGTAAGGGGGGAGGGCAGATGAGACTTAGATACAGAAGCTGACTCATCATCACCACCACCCCCTGCTGCTTGGTTCGTTCTCTAGCCTGATTTCCACATTTTATTAACACCAAGGACAGAAGGAACTGGATTTTTTTTTTTCCTTTAGCAGCTAATTAAAAATAGATAAAATAGCAAAAAGTAACTTCAACTCCACTCCTATTGCCACAATGCAGTGCCAGGGGGTACTTGTCTGTCTCACCACACTAAAGAAAATTAATGCTGAAGCCCTGTTCCTAACCCTGAGGAGTAGTTAATTTTCCTTCCTGGTTGGTATAATTATGCTCTACCCAGCTCCAGGAGTAGCTTACACTAGAGCAGTTTACAGGGAAGAGATGGGCTTTGACCTTATCAGTTTTTCAAAATCTTGTTCGGATTCTCCTATAGGGTGTTGGCTTTTCCTCCACCTCACTTTCAAAAAGTGACGTCTTCAGCTTTTTTCCTGTCAGTGGAAAGGCTCCACTTCTTACTACAACCTTGTGACTCAGACTTCAGACTCTGAGCCCTTATTTTGAGTCAGTTCAGTTTTCAGACCAGCTCCAGCCTCTGTTCAGGAAAAGTACAATACTGAGTAAGCCTAAAAGCCAGTTCCCCACCTCTTACCTCCCATTTTGGAGTGGGAACAGGACACTGCTCTTTCACACTTAGCAAGCAGCTCTGATAAAGGTACCTGCTGAAGCAAGGCAGAAAATGAAATACATTATAAACATTGCATCTCTTGCTGGCTAAATGGTGCCTGGGTTTGTTTTTTAAACTTAATTCCTCAGCCTAAGGTACAGCATAGTCAATATTTTCTTTTAAAATAACAGTGGCCAAGGAGCAGGACCCACTTCAGTCATTTGGCATTTCCACAGGACAATGCACAAAGTATTTCAACTAGAAGTTGGAAAAGAATGGGTGTAAACTTAAGTGTCTGTATTACATCAACTGAGTCTGGCCTTGCTTCAAGAAACAATCAGGAGTAACCAGCTGATTAGGTGGTTTCCTCATAAGGCACAGACAAAAATGTAGGCTTGGAAAGTACAGTAAGTCTGGTTCTGTAATATGAGATCCCTTATTTAGCACCAAATCTCAAGTGGTTTTGACTGAGTTCAATCAAATAGAAGAATCAATTCTAAACGGTCTAACCCTAGACAGCACTAACCCAGGTGCTATAATTAAACAAAATTGCTCATTTTGGGGGGCTATTGGAGATAGGTAGAGGAAATGAGGAAAAAAAAACCATAGCACTCCCAAGGGAACTGTAGATTTAACAGCAGAGAATCTCACTCCTTTTATTCCTACGCTGTAGGAAAGAGCTGCACACATTGAGCCGTAATATTAATCACAATCAAAGTTCTTCTTTCCCCCTCAACAGTTAAAGCATTAAGAAATTTTTCAATTCCAAATTCCACTTCTAAAGTAAGCCACACCTTGATCTTGGTTTGTTTGTCCTTGGGAGTGAGGGGACATGCACAGAAGGCACCACCTGCCTAATATGAAACTTAACTGTTCAACATTGAATGGGCTAGAGCAAAATGAACAGCTCCCTCTTGGGGAATTTAAATGAAATCTGGGCCCCTCTGTAAACATCAGATTAATTTAGCTGTTAAGTTATTGATGGAACCTTGCACTCAGGCAGCACCTTGATTGAAATACACCAACCCATGTTATGTTGCTTCAAACAGCCTTTTGGGTACTGCCAACTTCTCCAGGTGCCTGCCTAGAGGTAGCTGAGGTTTTAGGAGGTCTCAATTTCCTGCTGGCTTTGCTAAAGCCTTTTCCTTCCTGCAATCACAGAACTGGAAGGGGCCTTGAAAGGTCATCTAGTCCAGTTCCCTGTGCTCCTGGCGGACTAATTATCTAGACCATCCCTGAGAAGGTGTTTGTCCAACCTGCTGTTAAAAATTTCCAACGATGGAGATTCCAGAACCCCCCTGGACAATTTATTCCAGTGCTTAACCACCCTGACAGGAAGATTTTCCTAATGTCCAACCTAAACCACCTTATTGCTTCTTAACCTATCCTCAGAGGTTAAGAAAAACAATTTTTCTTCCTCCTCCTTTTAACAGTCTAACATACTTAAACTGATGTCCCCCCATCTTATCCTTTCCACACAAAACAAACCCAATTTTTTCAATCTTCCCTCATAGGTCATGTTTTCTAGACCTTTCATCATTCTTGTTGCTCTTCTCTGGATGCTCTATTTGTACACATCCTTCCTGAACTGTGGCACCCAGAACTGGACACACTACTCCAGTTAAGGCCTAATCAGAGCAGAAGAATTACTTTGTGTCTTGCTTACAACACTCCTGCTAATACATCCCAGAATGACATTCGCTTTTTTTTTGGTAACAGCATTACACTGTTGACTCATTTAGCTTGTGGTCCACTATGACCCCCAGATCCCTTTCTGCAATACTCCTTCCTAGGCAGTCATTTCCCATTTTGGAGGTGTGCAATTGATTGGTCCTTCCTAATGGGAGTACTTTGCATTTGTTCTTATTAAAATTTCATCCTTTTTACTTCACAGCGTTTGTCCAGATCATTCTGAATTTTAATCCTATCCTCCAAAGCACTTGCAACCCCGCCCAGCTTGGTATTATCCACACTTTCTAGTAAGGAAAAACTACTTTTAACAAACATGATCTTGTCACCATGTCATATCAGCACCTCCCACTCACACTATTCTCCCCCCCCACACACACACAAGCCCTTGCATGCTGGGAAATTACTATTACCCCCATTTTACAGATTGGAGACCAAAGCCCAGAGAACTTCACGGCTCAAACATTCTGCAATACCACTGCTCTCTCAGGCTCGGCTAACTTGAACAGTCAACACTCCAGGGAAGACCCAGCCCTTTTTGACTTCTCCCAGAGCCAGGTGCTGAACCCAGGGGTCAAAACTCCCAGGCTAACATCCTAACCAGGACCATCCTTCCTCTCCATTTTTTGTCAACTGCTTTTAGTGGTATAAGTCACTTAAAGAACGAGCAACCTATCCCCAAGAATGTTGCTCCATCGCAGTTTATTAATTCTGATTAACCCAAATCCAGACTCCTGTCACTCACGTCAGGCCCACACGGCAGGCAGTGGCACATACATTGGTTTTAAACTTCATTCACTCGCTAATCAGGCTGGCAAGGGGACGACTGAATGTCACTTTTCATATAGTCAGTTGGAACTAGTGGGGGGAATAGAACTACATCGGAGAAAACTGGCAAAAAGCAGGAGGAGGAAATTATTCCTGATGAGTATGAAAAAATAGATACCTATTTTTATCATCACTGCTTCCTTTCCCAAAGGAATTTCCTGGATTTGAGTTCATGTCAAATATTCTGCAATGATACATAATTAGCTGCAACTCTACTTTTTAGTAGAACAGAAATGCCACTATTTTAACCCCTACTGTGTTTAGAGTGGAATCCAGCCACCCTAAGAATGGGCTACTCTGACTCCAACACTAAATCCCAAAGCAGAGAATTACTCCTCCACCCACTACACATGAAAATGAATTCTGAAAACCTCCCAAACACTGGAATATTCAGACATACTAATCGTTTACCCCCCCAGCTTTTACAGAAAATTGTCCTGAGAATTAGTTTTCAGTATTTGTCAAGCTCCTCGCAATAAAGCACTCAAAAGTAGAGGTAAGCTATCCACCAAGAATGGGGGAGGTGGAAAGTCAAATATATGGATTTCAAACATTGTGTGTGTGGCGGAGGGATTTGACACTCTTTCTGCTGCCTGTCTCCCACACCCTGGAGGGAATTATTGACATGTTTACAATTACAGAAGGCCTTTTCTTGTCTGACCTGCTGCCCAGGCTGGCTGCTAAGTCAGGAGACCTCAGCAGAATGAATGTTCACATCCTCCTGTGTCTCAGCTAGAAATCTCTGTTCTGTCCCCGGCTCAATCTACAGTCTTAGTACAGCCAGACAAGGAGTGTGTCAGTGAAACATGGGAAAAAAAAAATCTAACTCACTGTTGAATTGTTAAAGGTGGCTAAAGATCCAGAAGTTAGAGCATGCTGCACATTGCTGGACAATATGGACAACCCTTCCAAACTGGGCTGGCAAGTCATCTTGCTCTAATACCGTCCAGGCTGTACTTGTTTATTCTGAGAACTAAAAAATAGAAACAATGTCTTATCAGTGTCAAATTCACTCCCTTATCATGTACTGCTAGGACATTAGACAGCATGGGATGGGGAGAGACTTCCCACTGAATAGATAGGGGTGTTTTAGAGAAATGGGGACACAAATGTAGGGGTGGATGGGACCTCAAGAGGTCATCTAGCCCATCCCGGACAGGTGTTTGTCTAACCAGTTCTTACAAAAACACGTCTGGGGATTCCAGATCTCCCTAGGTAACCTGTTCCCATGCTTAACTATCCTTAGAGTTAGGAAAAATGTCCTGATATCTAACCTAAATCATTAGTCAGAAAGGCAAAAGATTTCTAAAAATAAAGTTGAGAGTTTTTTCTTGACCTTCTGTTTGAGCTTTTCCCACAAGGGCTAGAAACTATCATCAAAGCTCAACGTTTTTCATGCAATACATGATTCCAGGAGCTGTGCCTTCAAGAAAAAACATCAAATGTCATAAAAGCCTTTAGAGTGATCGTTCACTGTAGTACAGTATCCACTAAATGTATTGCATGGATAGACCTTTCCAGTAGGTTGCCAAAGTCCAATTGTATCTTCCCACTCCCTCTGCTGAACTGAAGCTTTTCCTTTCATTATAGCATTTACTCTAAGTTCAGCAGTTGCTATTAAGGTACAAATACTGTGGCCTTCCGTATGGCTCTCATTTCATTCTAGCACAAAGACAAAGCGCATTTCTTTACTTCTACAAAGATGGATGCGATTTGATAGTCAACTAGAGCCATTGATAGGTCCTCTTCATGCAGTCTCAAGATATTGATCATCTCCATTGCAAATACCCTATATTATCAACTGTATGTTATCAAGCAAAGCCTATTCCCGATGCAGAAGACTGGATTTGGTACAAACAGCCTTTGCAGTTTGCCAGGTAGCATATATCAAGCTGAAAAGATTCATAGTTCTCCTCCTTCACTGATTGGGTCTTACTCATTTTGTGTACGTCAAACAACCATTGTAGTTTTCCTGCTCTGCAAGATACCCTTCACACTGGGTCCTCTCTACCATAATTGTTTCTCAGAGCTTTCTAACCCAGGTTGAGTGCTGCATATTAAATAGCTTATGCTCAAAATTTTCTACTCTTGAAACCGACAACTGTGGAAGGGAACTGTCCTCTAGATAAGGTAAGTCAGAGACAAAGATTGACCTCAAACAAGCAAGCACTGCAGAGAGATGCCACTGCAATATGTCAGTACTATTGCTACAAAGCTATCTTGAAGGACCATTCAATAAACCTAAATCCCCACGCTGTGCTGACACCTCAAAAAGACTAAAGACAAATAAGGAAGTACTCCATTAAAAGCATTATATCAACTGATGCTTGTTTAATAGGAAGGGACAAAATTAGGCAGTAAAGAAACTAAAATGGGAAATAAAGAGAGTTAGACAGCTTCCTCTGAACACTGCAGTGTTGTTGTATTTGTGTCAGTCCCAGGATATTAAAGAGACAAAGGTGAGCGAAGTAACATATTTCATTGGACCAGCTTCTCTCTCACCAACAAAAGTTGGTCCAGTGAAACACTACCTCACACACCTTGTCTCCCTTGAACTAGTCAGTCAAATTTTCAATTTGCATCACTTAACCCCAAGATTGTCATTTACGTAATTCAGTTAATACTCTTATAATATTAGAGCTAACTAATCAACTTGAACTATTTCCACACTTCCTGGTTTGAATGGGTTTAGGAGTTAAAAGTGTGGAGTGAAATCTGAAGGGTGAACCTACAGAAGCTTTTATCAAATAGTTTTACTTCCTGCATCCAAGGAAACAAAAACCACATCTAGTTTTATATGCATTTAATAGTTTACCAATTGGTACAATAAGATTTTTTTAATATGCAGAAAACATGAATAAATTTTGTTTTACACAGTCTGAGAGCAACAAATCTTACTGTAAAACACAGAGCAGTATTATATACATTCCTTTACTGATTTTATTATTATTGTGTCATATCTTCAGTTAACTCCTACAGTTTGGGAACGGTTTTCTCCAACTGCAATCTCTACATCGTTCTTATGAAAAAAGTTGATGTTTGCCTTCATGTCAATGTCAGGATCAAATTCTAAACTTGAAGATTTCACTAACTTATCTTCAGAATGAACTGGGGGAAGCCTGAAGGATAGGTAGGACAAGAAAGCAGCTACTTACATGACACAGTGGAAAGATAAAAAGGCCAGTTAAATCCAGTCGTGACTTGTAAATCCAGCTCACTTCTCCCATCCCCCAAGTGTTCTTCCCTACCATTTTTTACATGTAGTTTTTCTCCACTAATGGAGATTATTCTTTGTAGTAACTAGGTTTCTTTGTAACACACTGGACTTTATGTACAGCTGGACAGAGAATGAGCAGTCTAAGTGCCTTTTTCCTTCATTCAATTCAGCAATTTTTAATCTTCAAATTGTTAAAGGATTATCAAGCCACCACGGTCAACAAAAAAAGTATATATTTTTCTTTTAAATAGCTTTTATGAGGAACAAAAGCTATTTAAGAGTGATATTACCAGGCAGTTCACAAAAACAGAAGGAGGCAAACAAGAGAAGCAGGGTACTGATAGTATAAGTAGACTGGGCTTGGTGAGTTTATAGCCAAAGCTTTCAAACCACTACAGTGCTCCACAGCCCTTGGAGAACTTGCTAGCAACTAGTTTTGCTTTGCTTTTTTCTTTTTAATTAGTGCCCTGGGCACATCATTGGTCACACCATACACAAAAGCAGGACGGCTTTTTAATCTTCTAAAGTGCAAGATGCTATAAAACATCAACTTTCAGGTTATGTCTAAACCACAATAAATTTTGCACTTTCAAGAATGCATCTAGGATTTCCTGGGCATGTTAAGTTAGTGTGGCACTGGAATGTCTGTCTTCTCATTCATTTTAACAAAATTCATATTTGTCTATTTGGGAATGTAGCACTATGTTTTCTTTTTAAAATGCCAATTTTAGTAAGGAAAGTGACAAAGCAGCAGTAAACCTCTAAACCCTCCAATAAATTCCTTTTACAATCCAAACCAGTAACCTCATCATTGTACTTATCACAGGAAAGGCACAGGATTAGACAGCTGACAGAAAACATTGAAAATGGTGAAAAAGATCAACACAGTGTAGTATCAACTCAAACCCAACTCCTGTGCTGTAGCTTTCACTTTTTGTCTAAAAACAGGGCTTTAACTTTTGATCCATTTTAGGACCATCCCTGAGATTATTCACTGCTTATTAAAGGAGAAGATTGCAAATTGAGTTGTTGCAAGTTTAAATACTCAGCAGGGTGTTTCACTTTCTCAAATAAAATGCTGCTTACAAAACTTTAGTTCCTCTTTATCCCTGTAAATCGTTGCATGCTACAGGGGAAAAAATGCAGTGCACAATTTCCACATAATAGGTACCTTTAAGTTTCTCATTCATGTTAATGAATTATGTACACGTGTCGGGTTTACTTTACCCTTAAATAACTGAAGTTGCTAGATCCTATCAGGAATTAAAATGCAGTACTAGTTTACAGTTGCAGATGTATAAAGAAATTTTAAAATGCACCATCTCTGTATTTGGAATTCTCAAAATAGGACAAATAAATAGCAGCAAGTTATTCCAGTTGAAACAGCTTAAGCAAAAAGACTTCAAATTTGTGTATGTTTTACTGTGGAAAACATTATCCTGAACGATATAAACCACTAGATTTAAGGAATTAGCCTCCATCTTCATCTGCTTTCAAAATACATTAAACGCTCAGTTTCCTCCCCTACACCAGAGGCACGTTTATGCAAGGAACCAATATCAGAATCCAGCTCCTTCTGGTGGTTTTATGGACCCTTTTTGTATGTGACTGTAGGAAATTGACAATCTTACCACTCACCATTTTTTCCTTAGTGTGTGTATACCCTCCAATCCAATGCTTTCCATTGAATCATTTCTTTAAAAAGGGACAGTTTTAAAAGCCATGTAAACAATGAATAAAACAATGCACAGAATAAATTCACCTATTAAAATGTCAGACTGGTAACTTCATTATATTGCAAATTTTAAAGTGGATTTTTAAAAAGACCTGGTTAGGTAAGCAATGGATTTCTTAATTATCTACAATGGAATTTGTCACAAAAATGCTGATTAAAATATTCATTTGATATTTTCATTCACTTCGGATCAAAATATGTAATTTTAGGGATATGCAAATTAAAACTTCTACCAGAAATGGATTACGAATTATCAAATCACACTAAGATTTTGTTTGGTTTTTAACATTTACTTGATAGTTTCATTCCCACACTCGGGCGGCTCATTATAAGGCTATAAATGTGAAAATTATTTTTAGAAGCTTGTATCAAAATCTGTAATGGAGTCCATCACTCTACAGTCAGATCCATTTTAGTGCTTTATTGAAAGAACTGGAATACTGTACCTTAAGATCTTTATCTTACACAGACCATGGTAAATTTTGATGCAAGCTATGTTAAAACTTGTTATGTTTTATATTACCTCACATTTCAGAAGGGTTTGAGGTGGCACTGACGAACCACTGTATTCCTGCACTTTCCACATAGAATACCGAGAGAGTGTCCTTTGATATTGGGTAATGGGCATTGCACACAAACCATGTCAAAACCAAACAGTAAACTGCTACCACAACATAGTCACTGTAGAGATTAAGTTCTAGATGGAAATTAGATCATTAAATTCTACTAGGAAGGACTCCTCCTCTTGGAAGTATATCTAATAAGAAAAGCATTACGCTTAAAGTTTTACATATAGCTTAACCACTGAATGACCAAATAAAATAAATATATCACATCAGCTGCTACTAAGATGTGTTCTCTTATTTCAGATTTACAAGTTAATTTGTTTATATAAATACACCACCCTTTGCGAGACAGGAGGCCAAAACAAACGTATTCTATTGATTTGGCAAATGTGTCATGACAAAAATCCCAAAGTTTAATTAATTCCCATTAATTACATATAAGGTTCAGAAGATTCTGAATTGCAGCCTTATTATCTAGTATCCTTAGAGAAGATTTATTAAGCACACTTAAGTGATGTTATATAGATACACATTTCTGAAAGAGCCCTACAAAACTTTTCCCAAATGAGGTCACCAGTTCAGGCACCAACAGACAGCAGAAAGAAAACCAGGTATAATTATACAACATAGAACGACACCGTCAGCTATTCAGTTAAGTGCCCTATCTCAGTTATCCAACTTCTGCCTTCTTAGGTCTGATGTGACCAATGCCAGCCCATGTTCTTAAACCTATGGTACTTCTAGACAACGTATGTAAATTTACAGTATACAATTTGGATTCACCATGCATGAATACTTTGTGTGTAACATTTAATAAGCTCAATCTACATCCAGAATAATTTACATGAAAGGACAATATTTATTTAAACAGAGCTCAATGGATAACCATGGTATCTGAGTGCATCCAGAGGAAAAGGGGGTCAAATGTGACTTCAATCAACGGCACTCCCACACTTTTACTGTTTGATCTACACTGCCAGTAACCACATATGGTGCTGTCTTGTGGAAATCTGTGAGAAAGAGAAACTCATATTAAATGAATGCAACAATTTATAGCGTTCCCTCTCCCCATCAAAAATCCCCCCCCCCCCCAAAAAGCACAACAATGCTATGAAGGTCAAGGAGAGAGACAGCTTGTAAGGTCTTTGGGGGCAGGGACCATCTTTTGTGTTTGTACAGTGCCTAGCACAACAACAGAGTCAGGGCCCATGACTGGGGCTCCTAAACACTATGGCAACAGAAAACCATAATAAGCCTAAGAAGCGTTCCCTAGAGTATTGATGGTAGTCAGAATTACCAATGAAAGTGTTAGAACTCCCCAGCCCAGGATGTTACTGGAAGGGTGAAGTTAAAAGACCTTGCAACAGAATTTCAACAAAAAGCATACTCCAAATACTCTAAAAAGGGTGCAAATCTCAGCTTTCTTCTGGAGCTCTGCTACAGGGAACTATGTTCTGAATCTGAGCCACAGAGGTCCCAGATAAGATGAGCACTCCCTCCCCAGTGACTGTTCAGCTAGAAGAACACTACTGTTCTAAGTTCCCGCAAAGAAAAACTCTTCCTTTTCATACTGAAATGTTTGGATCTTATTAACATTTAAATCATAAGCTCTGCAAGGCAGGAAAAAAATAGTCTTGCTCTATTTTTGGAAAGCGTTGAGTAAATGTATGGTTGTATGAAGTTTGTATCATAACTTAAGCTGTACTAAGTAGTCAGATTGCTATCAAATGGAAGTAGGCTCAGGTCTTGCATCCTCTGGCTACAAAACACCATTAAGTAACTTCATACAGATCGAAGTGTCTGACTTCAGACATCAGCATATACCATGTTTTTATTCCTGGAGCAGACAGATTTAGTACTGACCAGGAATGGACACGTGTGTATTTCACAGGCTTTAAAAGGGAACTGCTTCTCAGGGGGATCTGAGAGGCATTATAAACCCTGTAATCAACTTCTGATCAGGTCAATTGGTGGACAATATGTATTGGGAGGGCTAAGTGGAAAAATTAAGAAGCGGCAATCTTTAAAAAGTGGGTGCTATAAAATTTCAGATGTATCTAACATTAACATCTTTTCTTTACTTCCCTATTGACTTTACTCCTTTTAGCAGTAATATCCCAGGGCATACAGAAAGCCTGACTCAAGTGCTAATTGTGATAAACCCAAATACTTAGTGGCCCAAGTTTCAGGCCTATCACTACCTTGACACAGAGGGTTTAGAAGAAACTAAAAAATTCTAAAGACTACAGAAAAAAACATCACAACTAGAGAAGAGATTCTATGATAAATCCAGAATTGTTCTTGTCTGGGTAGTATTTTAAACTTTTTGGAAAAGATTGAACAGCTAATAAAGCTAATTAGCACACAAGAGCGCACATGAACACAAAGTAAAGTACTTAAAGGGACAGCTATTTTTAATACAGTGTACCCACAATCCCCATCCACACATACTGGTAAAATGTTTCAGACTAACATTGCAAGTTAAAGCTTTTCATCCACTTCACCAACCTGCTTCAACCCTGATTTGAAGGGAATCTAAGTGGCTTGGAGGCTAGAATATGTACACATCTCTGGCTTGTGTGCTGAAACTCAATCAGTGCAGGTGGAGGTTTTAGATGCGGTCATCATCCATTAAAAACTGGCTTGATAATACATAAGTTAATGCCATCAAATATAAGTGGTTGACTAACCTTACAAAAGTCTTGAATAGCACAAGTCTTTTCTACCAGATTTGCTCCCTGTAATACTGTTTTGCTGATGTACCTTAAAATTAAACAGTCTTTTGGAACAGATTTTGTGCATCTCTGATGGCAGCACTGCTTAGTGAACAGTGCATGAACTGCAAGTACAGAAGCAGTTCAGATGGGTGCCAAAAGGCCTTACATTTAAGCACACTTTATTACTGTTATTCCTTTGAGTACTGTATTTAAAGTCTTCAGGGTGGATATTTCTGGCCTAGAATGCAAGGAGTAGAAGTGTAGAAAGTTGGTAGTTTTGGTGCGGTGTTCTGCAGTAAGCATTGTAGAACAATACGTACCCAAAGAGGTAACAAAGTGTTCGTGCGCATTAAGAGTTTTCATACATCGTTTGTTCTTGTAGTCCCAGACACGGAGGGTCTTGTCATCGGCACAGCTCAAAATAAATTTTCCTCCAGAATGGAACAGAACGCCACGTACCCAGTTATCATGGCCCACCTTATGAACAAGCAGACAAAGTTCTTACATTCTCTCTAGATCTGCTTAAAATATTTCAACTGTCTCTCATTAACAAGTGTCAATATGGAATAAAGCTATTTCTTCATCACAGAATGCTAGTTTTTCTTCTTAAAACCCATCCAACATTCCTTGTCTGTCCTACAAAACAGCCCTAGTGTCTTCAGTGTTGGATATTTACACTAATTTTCATCCCAGCCTTGATAACAAATGTTGCAACAGCAGCCCAAACACAGCAACACACTTGATTTCACTTTTGAATTTGCTGGGTCTCAAGACACATTTATGTAGGGCAGAATTTAGACAGAACTTTAAGCTTACAGTTTCAGAAGGTGAATCAAGATACCCAATGTTATACAACCACACAATAGTATTCCAGAACCTATGCTTCTTTCACCAAGAAGAGCATTGTATTTTATTTCTTAATGATCCTAACAAAAACCAAATACTGATGCTATTATGTTGTATATTTTGTTTTAATGTGTTTTATTTTGTTCTATCTAGCATTGCAGAAACTTTCTAAAGGAGGAGAGGTGGCCTTTAAGTTTCGAATTCACATTTAAGATCATTCATTCTGTTACTGACTAAAGTAATATGTCTGCAGTACAGAAAAAACCTTACAAGTGTCATAAGGCACATGCCAGTGCTAATATCCCACATCTTAATGGTCTTGTCTCTGGATCCAGACAGCAGGAAAGGCCCAGGCTTACCACTCTTCTTAGTCTATGGAAACAAACAGATTTTTAGATTATGGTATTATCCATGAAAGAAAAATATGCAGACACCTTTCAAATGACACCCCTAATTTGAGTGATATTTCTAATTACTGGTAAGTGGAAACTGGATTGTCATCTGACAAGGTTAAGGCTACTAAGCACATACTATCAAACTAAAATAAAAATCCAGATGAACTTTGTTATTAACAAAATACAAGCACTGAACTATTATATGAATGCAGCAGCAAGAAATATAACAAAGTCCTGCCCCCTTCCTCCCCCCAACAACCCAAACTAAGTTTTCGTTTGGGAGACTTAATAATGGTGCCCTTCTCAACTTAGTAAGATTGAGCCTTCTCATTTAATGTGCTGGTGGATATAGCCTCCGACTTCCTCGGATCAAATTCCAGAAGCAGTCCAATAATTAAATAGCAAAAAGGGAATCCAAACATGTTCAATGGGAACATTAGACTATCAAGACATATCCTTCCTGTATTCTGAATCTTCACGTAATCAATTAATTGAGAGGGTAATACTATTTGGAAACCCTTACTCTGTGTGACTTTATTTCCAATAGCCCCAATCCCAAATATCAATGCAATAGTTGGTTGTTAGCTGCACAGCTGAAATATTTCAGTCCTAATACACCTGCTTGCTTCTTTTTCAAAATGAGACTGTCAACAGAATGTATGTAGTTAATGAATCCAGAAGAGGGCAGGAGAGAGCATTACTTTGGTAACTAATTGCCTCTTGCCATGGTAGTTAACATCTGGAAATTACTTCAAAAATTGTAAGTACATTAACATGTTTTTAAAAAGTGAATAAAATCATCTAACTGACATTTGTCCAAACCTGTCATTCTGACAAGTTATTCTATAGTTTACACTGGCCTATTGCTTCTTTTATTTCACCTAAATAAAAAGGAACTTCCAACAGCCGCTCTCCATGCAGAACAGTCACATTTTATGTCACCCTTAAAAGTGATTTGCACAAACCTTTCTTAATGATGATTTACCTCTAAAACTAAAGACTTTGGGCACATGGGGAGGGGGAGGAAAGAGTGAGAATCTCTTGTGTACTAGGACATTCAAATCAAAGCTCAACTCAAATGAAGTCCCCACAAATCCTTTAGTAGGCAGCCTGCCTCTTCATTCCAGAATAGGTTTCCCTACCACTTCTCAAATGCCCTTTAGGTGATTAAAGGAACTGACCTAATGACAAAAACGTACCATCTCCTTTCATGTTCCTTGCAGGTTGAGAAATGGGGCTTCTTAAAATCAGAGCATCTCACCCTTCTCCCCAAAAGCAGACGAAACTTGCCACTCCCCCCTCACCCCCCCCCCCGACCTCCTGATAGTAAGTTCACAGGTAGCTCCTGAATTTACACAAAAAGGTCAACAGAAACGGCACTAGAACCTGGGAGCTCAGGAAGTGACACTAATAGGAACAATACCCCAAATGTGTTGTCTTATATCCCTTGCACCCAAATATTATAAAAAACGTTTAATACATTAGGCATTTACTTTTAATACTCCAAAACCTTTACAGTTGTCTTTGTACTGTATTTGCATTGAAACAGGAAGGAAAGACCTGTATTGTATTTATGCTTACCTCGGATCCTGTAGCTTCTGATATGGTGGAGTATGAGCTCTCAGGAGCCCAAGAAATGCATTCTACCACATGCTCATGTTCTCGGAGCTCAGCTTTGCATTCCTTTGTTGCTACCACCCAAACACGCACTGTCTGGTCATTAGAACAGCTGGCAATCAGGGTGCCATCCTGATTAGGTCGCACCATGCGCACCCATTCTCTGTGCCCCGTGAAAGTCTTCACACAATAACTATCAAACATAAAGGCAAGTAATGAATCACTCCAAGCATGTTGCCATAAAAATCTGGTGTAGGCAGCTTTATGGTTTAGGGACACAGGGGCTATTGTTGAAGTGGCTATGACTATAAGGTGGTCTGCTAATGAACTGAAGTATCAACATGCTGGCTAAGCAAGATGGAAAAGGCTCTAGAAGAGTTAAAATTCATGGACAGAAAGGTCACTAGATTAGAAAGAAAAGTCAGCTAAAATAAGCAGATAGGGAGGGAAGGAAGGAAATATGAAAGTAGTAAAACAGCAGGCCTAGAGAAAAACTAGCGCTGAGAAAATTAATCTGTGTAAAAAACTAGGCTTTTTAAAAAGACATCTGGGGAGAGCTAGAGACAATATAGAAATACTTATGTGTGTTCAGAGCGTACGGGGAGGGGGAAAAGAAGTGAGAAGCGAAGATTTATGGGAGGGTGTTACATACTGAGGAATGACAGTACAAAGATGGGAAGAGGCTTTTGTCCACATCAAGAATGGCACACCTCTCTGGTAGCTATAAAGGTACGGTCATTGTGGCTCAAAACTATATAGTAATCTATTGATTACATTCCTATAGTAGACCACAAGCTCACAAGGAGCGGGGGGAATCAATATGTGGTTACTGGATCTTTGGGGCCCAGTCACTTAGGAAATATCCTTTAGCAGCCAGTCTCAAGGCACAGAATCCAAAGGGTATGTTGTGATGACATTCAAGCTATATTTGGTACACTTCTTACAAAGGGTACACAGTGTTTCCTTTTGGAATGGATGCTTTTTAACCAGAACTATACTTACCCTGTTTGAACTTCCCACATTTTGATGGTTTTATCCCTTGAGGCAGAGACTATGTGATCTCCATTGGGCATGATGGCTACTGAAGAAACATTATGATCATGACCTAAAAACAAATCAAGCTTGTATTAAGTGGTGCTCTGACACATAGTATTACAATGCATAAGGAATCCAATATTCAATTCTCTTGAGAAATTAAACTACGATGTACTACACATTTTATGGGAGAATCTTAATACAGAAGCTTATGGGGGTATTTAATGAGCTAAGTAATATTTCAATGCATCTGCACTGGCATGTCAAGCGTTTCTGTATGGCAGTGTTCAGGCATTAAAATATTAGCCTCACTCCCTTTTGCAATTACTTTTACATACATGATGTGCATTACAGGGTAACCACTGTTTACAATATATTCTGTGAATATGACACAGCAACACCATGTTTCTTGGAAAGAAAACTTTGAAGGAAAATAACTCAAGTTTTCACCAAGTGGGCAAGAACAAGGCCTAAATGAAAATCCTCATTTGGTGCTTAACACAATTTGAAAGATTAAACATTTCAAGAGTGCCTCATTTTAGGCATTAGTTATAGTACAATAACTATCATTGAGAGCAACATAACTGATGGTCTCTCCTCTTATTATCTAGTGACTTAAGGAATGGGATCAGGACGGGTCAGAAAAAAGTCAGTTCTGGTCTCTGCTCTTCCAGATTCACGGTGACCTTGCATATGTAGTTTCACCACTTGGCTTCATTTATCCCATCTATAAGAGAGGATACTACCATCCATCCCACGGGTGTTGAGGATTAATGAATGTGTTTTGGGTCAAGAGAGATTTCACACATCTGAATAAAAGCGTTAATGAACAGAAAGTATTAGTAAATTTTGCTGAAATAATTTTAACACAAATCTCATCCAGAAAAAGTGTGTATTGTTTTGACAAGTCCAATAAAAAAAACTTTGACCGTATCAACAATTATATTTGTCCATTCATGTAGAGGTTCTTAAACATTTAAGATAAATGCAAAATAACTTAAAAAATACTGCCTCCAGTTAAGATGTTGGGGCAGAAGTTAATATTTCTAAAGCTTCGGGTACAATGATTTGAATAATCTCGGGGCAGCAGTTTAAGAGTATTAATTTAAGCAACTTTCTATGTTAATAAGAAATTCTAGTATTCCCCAAGAATTAGATTACTAACAAGGAGGTTTTAGTGGTAAATGCATAATGTCTTGCATACCAGATATCTATGAATAAAACAGGAAGACTCACTGAAAAAAAGTAAATCTTGCGGAATTTAAATTCCCACTAAAAAAAATTAGCCATTTCTGGGGATATCAAAAAAGTCTCAGAGGAATGCTAGTTTTTAAGGAGATTTTCTGTACTTCATACTGCTCCATCAAAATGATATCCATTTGAATGGTCATTTTAAAAAAGGAAAAGGGAAAAAAGTTCAAAGAATGAAATTATGAAGTATGGAGTGAAGCCATTTCGCCCATACCCATGTTAACTGAAAGAACAAGGTTTACAAAAAACAAATACCCTATATGCTGGGCATATGTACAGAGGTTCTGAAATACTGCAGTAACCAAGGATCATTATTATAGCAAGGGAAAAAAACAGAGACAATAACACAGATGACATACATTCTGTGGCATGCTTAAGGTGAATACAGCCCTCATTCACCTACTGCTGAATGACTCAGTGATGCTTAAAGAGCAGCAGATGCTTCACTGAAGACTGGGCACGAGAACATAAGAGCGGCCATACTGGGTCAGACCAAAGGTTCATCTAGCCCAGTATCCTGTCTTCAGACAGTGGCCAATGCCAGGTGCCCCAGAGGGAATGAACAGAACAGGTAAGCAAGTGGTCCATTCCATGTCGCTCATTCCCAGCTTCTGGCAAACAGAGGCTAGGGAAACCATCCCTTCCTAATAGCCAATGATGGACCTATCTTCCATGAATTTATTTTGTTCTTTTTTGAATCATGTTATAATCTTGGCCTTCACAACATCCTCTGGCAAGCAATTCCACAGGTTGACTATGCATTGTATGAAAAAAATACTTCAGTTTGTTTTAAACTTGCTGCCTATTAATTTCATTTGGTGACCCCTAGTTCTTGTTATGAGAAGGAGTAAATGACACTTCCTCATTTACTTTCTCCACACCAGTCATGATTTTATAGACCTCTATCATAGCCCTCTCCTTAGTCGCCTTTTTTCCAAGCTGAAAAGTCCCAGTCTTATTAATCTCTCCTCACATGGCAGCCGTTCCATACCCCTAATAATTTTTGTTGCCCTTTTCTTAACCTTTTCCAATATATCTTTTTTGAGATGGGGCAACCACATCTGCACACAGTATTCAAGATGTGGGCGTACCATGGATTTATATAGAGGCAATAGGATTTTTTTCATCTTATTATCTATCCCTTTAATGATTCCCAACATCCTGTTTGCTTTTTTGACTGCCACTGCACAGTGAGTAGATGTTTTCAGAGAACTATCCACAATTACTCCAACATCTCTTTCTTGAATGGTAACAGCTAATAGACCCCATTTTATATGTACAGTTGGGATTATGTTTTCCAATGTGCATTACTTTGCATTTATCAACATTGAATTTCATCTACCATTTTGTTGCCGTCACTCAGATTCGAGAGATCCTTTGTAGCTCTTGGCAATCTGCCTGGGACTTAATTATCTTGAGTAGTTTTGTATCATCTGCAAATTTTACCACCTCACTGTTTACCCCTTTTCCCAGATCATTTATGAATATGTTAAATAGGACTGGACCCAGTACAGACCCCTGGGGGACACCACTATTTGCCTTTCCATTCTGAAAACTGACCATTTATTCCTAGCCTTCGTTTCCTATCTTTTAACCATTTTACAAACCATAAGAGGACCTTCCCTCTTATTCCATGACTGTTTACTTAAGAACCTTTGGTGAAGGACCTTGTCAAAGGCTTTCTGAAAATCTAAATAAGTTATATCCACTGGATCCCCTTTGTCCACATGCTTGTTGGCCCCCTCAAAGAATTCTAGTAGATTGGTGAGGCATGATTTCCTTTTACAAAAAACATGTTGACTCTTCCCCTAATTATGGTCATCTATGGGTCTGAATTTTGTTCTTTACTATAGTTTCAACCAGTTTGCTCTGTACTGAAGTCAAGCTTACCGGTCTGTAATTGCCAGGATCACCTCTGGAGCCCTTTTTACAAACAGCAGGTGGGCAGTTAATTCTCTCTTCTCTTGTTCTTTAGTAGACTTTTCAATACAAACTTTGTTTCTTTAAAAAAAAGATTATCTACTCCCACTGACCACTCATTTCTAATACAACTAACTATATCACAAAACAGAATTATCTAGAGATGACGCAGCAGCATATGAATACTTTTGTTCAGAACTTTCTGAAGACTGTAGGGGCAGCCTTCATATTCTCCATCCCACACCCACAACCCATCACCTCCACCATGTGCCTTTGTAACCTTGAATTGGGTGAGCCTGGAGGTTTTTCACTTTCCTCTGCACCATGGGGCACAGATCACTTACGGGTTTATACTATGTAAAGAGTGAATTCTCTGTAACTTGAAGTCTTTAAATCATGATTTGAGGACTTCAGTAAATTAGCTTAGGCGTCTATTACAGGAGTGGGTGGGTGAGGTTCTGTGGCCTGCAGTGTGCAGCAGGATCATGATGGTCCCTTCTGAGCCATGCTATGGCTCCTGAAATTGACAGATTGGGAATGTGTTCATCCACCATTGTACAAGGAACCCACAATTTACATACACAGTTTATAGACCAAGAGCAGGAAGCACGTTAATTCAAAACAAGAAAATGTGGAACAAGAGATTCCCATAAAAGGTGGATTCAATATACCAAGCAAAATAGCAAAAACCATTTATTCTTCCCACATGTACCAAGCTATGTTTTATAACCCCATTCTCTTGTGGGATGGTCCCATTTTCTATTGAGCTCTGGACATAGCAAGTACTAAAGCTCATCCATCTGCTGTTTCACTGAAACCACCACTACAGATATTTTATTTCCAGTACAGTCTCTCACGCAGCAGATTAGAGTTGCATTTTCAATTAGCGATGGGACATAACAGACAGTTACGTACAAGGCACTCCAAAGGTTAAAGAAAACTTTTTGGTATTCTGATTATATATCCGTTCTCACATCGGCAGTTTTCTGGATCAACAAAATAAAAAAATTGATTTCTCTTCATCTTATAGATCACTAAGTCAGTCTCCTTACCATGCATGGTTCTGATGCAATCAAAGCCCTGGAAATCCCATAGCTTAATGGTCATATCAGCAGAACAGGAGGCCAAGAGTTTGCCACTGTGGTCAAAAGAAATATCCTGCACAGAGTCTGTATGTCCCTTAAGGGTTCGTTCAAAATCGCCTGTCTCATAATCCCACACCTGACAAGTGAACAGAAAATTCGTTAACACCAGCTTATCACTCTTCATGTTCTCCAGCTTTACATTTGCACCCCACAGGCTAGTCTGGCACCTTGTTCAATAATTAACTTGAGCAGGAGACAAAGGAAGACTATCCTAGAAAAGCCAAGCAGTGGAGGAAAATAAGCTGTGCTATATTTATATGGTTTAGTTACTTTTAAGTTAATTATATTTAAAGAATAGGTGCACTTCCCAGATTTCAAAATAAATTAATGTAAATGGTCTCCTGTACAATGTGAATAGGAAAAGAGAGTTTGCTGCATCCCTGAAAAGTCTTGATACAATTTACCTTTTAAAAAAAAAGAAAGATAGATCACGCAAGCGAGTAAAATTTTAATTAGGTAGAAGAGTGCGCGCGCACACACACACACAGTCCTTTTCTCTTCCACCCGTTTACCACCCACTTCCACAAACCCTTTCCAATGTTCTTCCCTTACACCCTACCCCTTTCTAAGCATCAGTGTACCGCTAGTAATTGTGTGATGCTAAAGAGCCATATGGTCAACACTCCCTACTGGAAGTATATGAACTCTGCAATATGCAGCATTTCAGTCAGGTTAGGGAAGAAGATCTGAGGTCACTTCCAAAATTTACTATTAAGTAAACAGACTCTTGCATCAGCCAGGATACTAGTCAATAGAAATATGAAACACATTTGTGGTAAATATGGAGCTAATCAAGAGGTGAAAATGAAGTATTCACACTATTAACTTGTCAGTACTCTAATAATTAAATAACCATGAACATAAACCTACTTCACTCTAAAAGAAGCAAGCTACTACAGATGTTAATTTCTTAATGCCATTGGCCTCATCACAATCCAATTGAGGATTTCACTTTATAACATTTAGAAGCATGAAAACATCTGATTCTAAAATCATTAGCCTTATTTAATAATGCAAATAAAATGAGAGGTTGATACTGGTCACAGCTTTCGTAAGGCTTCATTTCTGATGTGATCTGGTTTTTAAGGTGGCAACGCATAATTAAAATAGCCATGGTTTATGCTGGACCTACAAAATATATGGTTTGTAATCTGTCTAGCTCTCCACCATCACTTCAGCAATACTCGATGTGTTAACAAGTGATAATGCCTGTTTAGAAAAATGACAGATGGTACTAAATAGTTTGAATTAAAGAACAGCACCCACCAGATAAATTTCTACTAATAGAAGTGAGTGAAGGATACAGCGTTTATGAAAAGAAGTTTCCAGTAACATTTAACAAAGGCATGTAAGAATGCCACTGAACAGTTTTAGCTGACCTTGTTAGAGAAATAATTTCCTCCCCCTGCAGGAACGGCATGCCTTAAGAGCCTAGAATTGTAGGCTCTGCTAGAAGATGGGAGCTTGCTCTCTTTTATTTATTTATTTGGGGGGGGCCTGATATACTGGTAATAAGCTAAATGAAACAGTAACAAGTACCTCTACCACTACCTATCTACCAGACTAATTAATTATTACAGAGGGACACTATGCTGTTCTGACTCACTGCCTAAGTTGGTTCAAAGGAACAGAATGGCAGTTGGGGGTCGTCATGCACTTTATGCCCGGGGGAAGAAGTGTTGTAAGGGCATGCAGGGTGCATATACAACCACTGCAGACACTGCTGGTGAAAATGTTCTAAACTCCTGTGCTGGGGCAAATGGACACCATAAGTAGAACCTACATGTGCAATAACTCGAAGAATGACATTATAATTGGTTAAAACTTGATGCAAAATTATTTGAATTTAATCTTTGTTGTATCCTCCATCACAACAACAGGTTGCTCAATATTTCCTTATAATATTTGTTACCCAAACTCTAAGTCAGTATGACACTTTCAACCATTTCCAAAGCAGCATCAGCTCCATGGTAGTTTTCATGCAAGCATAAGTTTAAATTAATCCTCAAGCAAATGCTCAAGGAGAAAGTCCTCAAGGACTGTAGCCAAGTGGAAGTACTCGTTATCATTCCACAAATAAATCAGTTACACAAATATTTCTTTATAATTAGGACACTAAATGGACAAAGCACATGCCTACCACATGAGTCTCATATGGGTGCATTAACACCTGCAACAAGGGCTACAAAGATCTTAATAAAAACATTAGAAGTACTGGAAGACTAAACCTGTTTCTACACACACTATCTTCCATTTCCCAAGAATGTTTTTAGGAGGCTATTTTGAAAACCAGCATCAACTGGTGGCTGAGTATTACAAAAGAAGTAGAAGATATCAATCCTTTATACTAAAAAGTAGTGAGGGAGGAGGGAACATTAAAGTTTGGTGTTTATTTATATTTTAGCCTGCAAAGAAGTCATTCTTTGATGAATCTTCTTAGACAGTCTTTTCTTTCTCTTGCTCAACATCTCATTATACCTCTACCCCAATATAATGCTGTCCTCGGGAGCCAAAAAAAAATCTTACCACGTTATAGGTGAAACCGCATTATATCAAACTTGCTTTGATGTGCCGGAGCATGCAGCCCCACCCACCAGGAGCACTGCTTTACCACGTTATATCAGGGTAGAGGTGTACTCTTAACCCAACCAAAGACTTCTATATTCCACATCATCTGCCTTAATCTTTGGCTCCTCTCCTTCCACAAGAGCGTTTATCCCTTAATCTTCTACCCAGTCCCTAAATCCACACTTGTGGTCTCAACAGCTTTCAAATATTTCTTTTGACCCAAGAGAAACCCCCACAGACGACTTGAAGGCATCAGACTAAAATCTGATGAATACCACCACATAACAGACTATGATCAATCTCTAAGTTATAAGGGGACTATGAAAGTAGGTATATCTTGGGTCAGGATTGCATGTGTGTAGGTGGCATATATCCCTCATTATCTCAAACTGATTTGCTTAGCCCATCGTATAAACGGTCTATAGAAGCATTTACCTTTATTGTGGCATCCTCTGAAGCAGAGACCATAACACTGAAAACTGGGTGGAAAATTACTCTTGTGACAGGACTCCTATGTCCACTCAATGCATACTTCTCTGGAGGACGAGGGATCCATTCCTTAGGGTCTCGTTTCTGACCAAGAGGTCCACCTGATGTGAATTCTTCCTTTGCTTCATTTAGCTTAGATTCTAATTCCATCACCTGAGATTTATGGTGTTTTAAAAAAAAAAAAATCAATTGTTTCTACAACTTTCTACAGCAAGATTTAGCTAATCTGCACTGGTCATTAACAAAGCTACATTTTCTGAATGGCTTTGGATCTAGAATATTTTGCTTCTCTCTTAGGTGGAGAGCAAGTTACTGACCTTCAGTAGCTCTGACCATCCCTAAAATACAATGGAACAAGTTTCCTTGTAAAAAGAGTCTGAGTAATACTTGATTTGAACCCAAAATTTTCCCCAGAGGTTTTATGTGAGAATGGGACTAACATGCAAAGTCATTTAGCGCTGCCATACTGGAAAGTTCACTACTTCAAACTGGTTGAAAGTAACTTTTCAAGTTACTGAATTTTGTGAACAGTTTTTTGGCAAAACTATTGCCAGAGGTAATTTTACTACTAAAAATGCTTACACACCCCAAGGACCGCTGGTCAAAGACAATCTTGGGATTTACATATCAAGTGTTTATACAGGATATCCAAGAGCAAAAAATATTAAAAGCTCAGTAAAATCTTGCAACGTTTACCACTACAGTTGGTAGCCTCTGCTGTTGACATGCTATGATTTTTGATACTTTTAATACACTATATACCTATCGATGCTCTATTAATCACATACCATTTTGTATTGTGTGTTTGTATTAGAGTAAGAGCCACTTACTCTAATGCATCAGAACTAAAGGCTTCACTGCAAAGGAAGAGATAAAGAGGACTAGCAGCAGAGCTTTTGCCTTCTTCCCTGCTAAGGAAGCTATTGAGGACAACTACTCAGCCTTTGCATTTCCAAAAAGCCTTGGGGCACTCTTTCCTTCTCACCATCTTCACAAAGTGCAACAGAAATCCATGAGATGAAGCAAAGAGTCAGATATCAGAGAAGCCACTATAGAAGAGTTAATATTTTTGCTGGAGATGAAATGGATAGAAGAACACACATTTCAAGGCTAAATATTCTGCTTGATGGATACTGTTACCTTCCCTATTCTGCCCTCCAAAAATACTTTTAGGAGAACATTTAATAAGCCCACACGTCCTTTGAATGCATACAACAGTTTCTCTTCAATTTCAGTCCACCGAATACCGTTAATAATTTGCTTTAAAAACTGATTACTCATTGTAAAACTGTATAATATGAAAAACTCAAATCCTCTTCTTTACCTTCTTTTGTAATCTTATAACGGATGTCCATTTTTTCTCCAAAAGTCCAGCATACTTCTTATCTAGCTCTTCATTCTGAAACAATAATTCAAAAAGTTGTTATAATGTAGTTAAGAGACAAGCCAAAGCAAGTCAATGTTTTCAAGAATGTCTAAACATTCAAATTAAGTAATTTGTGGGAGGAAAGAAGAGGAATCAGTTGATTTTTAATCAACTTAATTCAGTCACCATATGGACATCTTGATTTTTATTTATTTATTTTTAAAGACTAATACCATAAATACTTTGGCAATCTACTTTGGTTACAAAGTAACAGTGATGTTTAGCCAAAGATTTTCTGTGAATCAAATCCACAAACCCAAACTCTCAGGTCATCCACATTATTGTATTCTGGCCATTAAAACCCCCCACTATTTCTAGGGCTCATGAGAGCCTCTCAAATGAGTATTACTACTGGGGGAATTCTGTACCACTGCATGCGCACAGAATTCATGTCCCCCACAAATTTTTTTTGCTTCTCTGCAGATGATGGGGAAGCAAAAGAACAGTCATGCATTGTTTCAGGCGCCTGGAGCAGCTGTCGGAGAGGTAAATCACTGCAGGATGAGCCTGGCGTCCACCCTGTGATGAACCCTGTTGTCCCAGTTGGGCTGGGGGAAGACAAGACTTCCTATTCCCCTGCAAGGTACTGAGTAGCTGGGGCTGGGACTGGAGATGGGGCACCCGGTCAGACCCACATCCAAAAACCTCCCCCAGTTGCACAAAGCTACACACCACACTCCTTGTCCCATCACTCCACAGCTACAGGTGGAAGGGTCACTATAAAGGTATTTGCCCCTCCCCCAACCCCCATGTGTCAAGTTCTCCCCACATCCGGAACCCCCCCACTGAGCCACCTGCACCCAGACTGCCCCACAAAGCCTCTCACCCCACACCTGGATTCCCCCCACACTAAACCACTTCATACTTTGATCCTGCCAGCCCGAGCCTGCTTGCCCCACACCTTGGATCGGGGCAAGGGTTGGGCATGCGTGAGAGACTCCGTCCATCTCGCTTACTATCTTGGTGAGCCTGGCGGAGGCGAAGGGCCCCTGGGCGTTTCTGTGCAGACTCTCAGCTAAGTCTGTTTCGGGGCATGGTGGAGGCACTGCAGGATCTCGCACTTCCATGCAGCCAGTGGCCTGTGCTTCCCCACTGCATCAGGATCCCCCATTGCCAGGCTAGAGCCTCCACATTTATTTATTGACAAAAATATGCAAAAAAATTTATTTTTGGCACAGAATTCCCTCGGGAGTAGAGTATACAATGAATAGCTGCGAAAACCCAACTTGTGATATTATCTTTCCCACCAACCCCCATCAATTAGAAAAGGAAAGATAGGAAGGGATGTGTTGATGGTGTGGACGGGAGAGTAAGCGTGACCTGGTGATAATTAGGTTTTTGTAGTTACCTAACCTTCTGATCAAAAACTGATGGACCTGTATGTACAACAGCCAAGGAAATATGCTACCATTATGTTTGCACGCATAATCAGCTAACTTAAGACATCTGCTGCACTGCTTAAAAATTTACAAGCAGCTGCCAGAAGGCAGGCTTGCATATATAGGCTATGGTGGTTTCTTCTTATTTTTAGCTGATGAATACAACCCCAGCTCCAACAATGAGCAACTGACCCCACCACTACAGTGGGATAACTATCTTCCCAAGTAAACACCAAGAATATGAGGAAAGGAGGCAAACACACTGAATCCTAATCCTCCCTCTGTGGGAGAAGAAAAGAACAAGAGAAAGAACCCAGCTTCAAGGAGGGGCAAAAAAAAGGCAAGCAGACAAGGGCATCCTGCCTACATTACAGGTTATGTAGCTTCTGTCTCTGGGTCTTGAGATATCTGGAGCTGGAGGAAGAACAGACTGTGGACAAAGGCAGGGCAGAAGCAAGACTTCAGAGTGCAACACCTTGACACCCCAGTATTCACCACTGTCAAGTAATTAGCATATGTTTTGTACAAAGTATGCCTTGTGAGCTATCTTTCTAAAAGTCTTGATCTGCTAGACATTAAGATCTTGTTGGATTGTATGTGCTATTGTCGTATGTGAAATTACAAAGTTTGGCTATGTATGCGTTACTGAAACATGTGAGAGGTTGAAAACACCCACAAACAGCCTTTCAGGTACATCAGTCAAAAGGCCAAACAATGTTAATGGCTTATTGAGGAAATGCACACAAGTACAAGGATTACCCCAGGAACTATGTACAAAAGAAACCTCTCAGAGATAGCACTACACAGTGGGAACTGTTTGACCCAGGTCACAGCAAAAGAGCTTTCCAGCAAGTGGGAAGATGATAAAAAAGGGAACAATGAGATCATGAGGGGACCTCATTCTCCTTGCAATAACACACTGGGAAACACCTGAGGGGCAAGGACTCAACTGTGGAAAGTGATGATCCCAGGCTGCCAGCCTGTTTATCACTCAGGATGAGACTTTGCTAATTTATATCCTACCTATCTAGAGTATTAAACTCCGTTTGAGGTTTTTGTTTACTTACTAAGGTAACCTGCTTTAATCGTTTTGCTCTCCCTTATAATCACTTAAAATCTGTCTTGTGTAGTTAAACTTGTTTTTGCTTATTCTGAAGCTAGTTTGTGGAATTCATAACTGGGGGGGGGGGCGCGCTCAAAAAGCTGTGTATATCTTCCTCCACATTGAGGGAGGGGGCAGATTTCATGAGCTTACATTGTAATGTTCTCTGTGCAGCGCAAGACAATACAATTTTGGGTTTACACTCCAGAGGGGGTGTGCATTTGAGTGCTGGACAATTCCCAAGTTAAGTCTTCCTACACAGAGCTGATCTCAGTGTCTGTCTTTCTGCGCCTGGGTGTGGCTCTACCCATGTATGTGCTGGAGGAGGCTTGAGTGCCTGGCTCAGCAGGGCAGTGCAAGGGAACCCAGACTGGTAGAACCAGCGGGTTCAGTGGTACCCCAGTACATCAGGTGGCGCCCTGGAGAGGGGCAACCTGCCACACAAAGTTTCTAGACAAATATGCTATCTGGGTCAGACTCCATGGTGGAGCAGCCTATTACTCCAGCAATGTTTGTGAGAACTTGCTTTGTTTGCAGAATTAATCAGTATTGGAACCAGAACTGATCCCCAGATACGGCTCTGCTTAACTCCTTACCACTCATTGAACCCATTAATGTGTCAGATATTGTTAGTCCTTTTTAAGCTGTATTAAAGTAGTCCCACCTAATTCACATTTTCCTATGAGAAAGTTCCTATGTGCAATTTTAACTAACTTGATTTTCTTGTACCTCCCTTAAGACTATCAAATAACCAGACTGCCTAGCATATTTAGGGCTTTTTACCCTTTTTTTTTTTGGGGGGGGGACGGGACTCTTAATTAGGTTGATAAGTGAATGTTTTTATGGTTTTCAATTATAAAACGTATGCTATCCCAATTAATCCTCTCTCCTGATTTGTTACTTAGAACACTGAGTGCAGTTTAGGGAAATCAAGTAAAACCTCAACTGAATATTTTGGAAAATAGGATGAACATCCAAATTTTAAGAGAAATGCTAATTTACGTAGTTTGCTAGTCTTGAGGGTTATTTTCAGAAATAGGCGGAAAGCACAATTACAAATGTAACCTGCTCACAGTCAACTCAACACTTCTCTTGATTAATCTTACATATATGTACACAATATTAATTTCACTACAGATTTTCAATCCAAAACAAGGGTATTTGTCCATTTTAGAGTCAGCTCCTAGATGTAAAACAAAGATCAGGGATTTTCTTCATATGGCTTGGAAGTGAGAAAATTGGCAAGTGTTTGGTCAAAAAGACATTGCACATATGCAAAAGAAGTTTTTGAATTTGAATATAATCCAGTTTTCAAGTTCCACTGACCAGTCGTTATGGAGACAAGTACCATACAAATGAAACAAAAATGAAAAGACAGGTTAAATTCACCTGTGTTGTGAATCCCAGTCAATGGAATTACGGTGACAATAAGTCTGGCCCACTATTTCCAATAAGCAGTAAACTGGCTATCCTGCCAAAATAAATTGTTTGGCAGGATTTTTGAGTAACTAAGTTAACATTACTAAAACTTTTCTTCCTTCTACATTACCACCAACTGACTTCTAGCAGTTTCAGGTGCTGAAGTAGCTTTATGAGTCCAACCCAGGACATAATAGAAACATTTTCTGGACACTCTCAGTATGATGAGCATAGAAAACGGTGACAAAAATGGCACAGGCTTTACTGCTCATAGAACATTAGCAAAAAAGGGCAGGGCTGTTGTTATTGACCGTCTCTGCAGATGCAAACCATGCATCAATGTTATTAGCCTTTCCAGTTTCAAAAGGACCTTCATAACTTATTCCTCTATGAAATCTTAGATTATGGAGTAAAAAAGCAAGGTATGTGGATAACATGAGAATAGTATGATTGCAGATCTGTTATTTTATAAAAATAGTACTTTTAATAAAAGTTTAAATAGACCTTCAAAAGAGGTTGATAAATGATTTTTTGGAAAGACATTAAGCACATTCTGACCCAAATACTTCAATACTCGGAAAAATGAAAGAAACAATTTTTAAACAAATTGCATATGTTCAACTGTTCAAGAGATGCTTTCACTTGAATTTTAAATGATTTATTTTTAAAAAATAAGCCTTTGCAGCCATCAAGTTCAAGGTATCAAATATTAGTAATTTTACTGACATGCAAAATATTCTCAATCTGTAATAACTGACTAGATTTTAGAGGCTAGTATTTAGAACAGGATTAAAGGTACATGAGCACTTTCAGTCAACATACCCTAGTACTTATTACACACACCTCTATCCCCTGCCTCCCATGACTATACAGAATACAATCAACGACAGTGTGAGAGGCACCAAACTGTTTCAGCCACATCTGGACAGTACTTACAGCTGGAGCAGAGACACCTGATTTCTTCACTTTAGTTCAGCAATTAGTATATCCACTACACAAACTAGTACATTAATCCTATATAGGTGGTGCCGACTAAGGTTTTGAAACAGGAGGCCCAGAATTCATAAGTCACTTAATAGGAGTTGATTAGATAAATGCTCTAGACTAATAAAGCCTCCTTTATTTCTCAGCTTCTATATAATTCTCAGTAAAAAATTAAATTTGGGAGTAAGAGAGGGGACCTTCTAGCAATTAAATAGACATCAGAAAGCCAGGAAATTTTAAAAGGTTAGAATATATGTATACAAGTACATGTAGCAGTGTTGTCTGTTCAGTCAGCAGGCCTAGTGGTCTGGCCTTCTGCCTCCAGTCTCTCTTTCAACCCAATGTGTCCTGGACCGAGTCCCAGCTGGGTCAGCTTCCTTGTCGGTAACCCATGGTCCCGTTCATCCCAGGGTTAGGAACAGGGGAATCTGGGCTGGGTAGGAAAAGCGTGGAATAGCCAGAATTAGGCCCACCTCCTGCTCACCTTCCCCTGGGCCACTTCCTACCACACATGCTGCCTCCGTTTGAGGTGTGGCTGCTATTGGATTAGAGTCCCTTGTCTCAAACCCCCCACAGTCTGGGGCTGATACAGGAGACCCTCTGGTGCTACTGTGTGGTTCTCCCTCCCTCGAGTGATGTCTGGGGAGGGGACTCGTACATAGACATCCTTATTAGGGGCGGCGGCTTCTACTACTGAAGAGCCATGCTCCTCCAGGAAATGCCTTCTCTCCCCCACTCCTTTGGACTGCTGGAGATCTCTTTATACTGGTCTTTTCCCCAGGAGCATGCTCAACAGTGCCTGAGGGGCAGAGCTTTCCTGGCCCAGTATTGCTCCAGCTCTCTTCCTGTCTCTGCCTTAGTTGCGGGGTCCATAAGCCCCTTCCCAGTACAGAAGAGTAAAGGCCAAAAGATTAAAACCCCTTACAGCATTTTAAGAGTGAATACAAAAGGATATTTCTGGAAGTCTGACAATCCCCACATTTTCCCCTTATGGCACAAACAAACAATTCATCCTAGTTACTTCATGCATTCCAAAAGGTTTCCCCTCGGCTTAAAACTTCCTGCCAAACTTGATATGGTCAGGGTTAGTTCTGACAAAGCTAGAGGGGTCAAAAGTGAATCAGTCTTACCACTGTTAAAGTTGAAACTAACAGTCTGTTTCCATAATACTAAATTGGAAAACTGAATAATTTGTACTCCTTTCTCCAGCTGGGACCCTTAAGCATTTTAGGAGGGGCTCTGATTCATCCTATATCCGGACAAAGTTCAGCATAAGAATTGAGTAACCAAGGAACTGGATTAATTTTCAAGCAGAGTTAAACTAATACAGCCAGGTTCAGATGATCACCATGATCAGAACACTCATGGAATAATAATATCTGTCTCAAAAAATTAAATGCATTCTCCTGAACATTCACTTTTTGGTATCAAGAAAAAGTTTTTTTATATTTCTATAGCACCTTTCATCCTGGAGGAACTCAGAGCCCTTTAGGAACTGGATCCCTACAATACCACAGAAAAGCGGGCTGCTCTGGAGTGATGGGTGACAGGCAGGTGGAAAACAGGCCTAAAGAACAATACACCAGTGTCAGGAATATGGGAGTAAAGGGGGACGAATTTTGCCCAAGAAACTTCACATTACAGAGTTGAGACCATCACAATATAGAGAGAACATTTACTGTGTCTTGAAGTGATTATTACATGAAGCTTGTGTATGATGTATTGATTTCCACATTGTAAGGGCTAACAGGACTGTTTTAGCAGAAGTAGTGCACTCCACAGAACTTATATAATGTTTTACAGGACAAACAAGCTTTATAAAGAATCTTGTGTTTCAACTCACCACATCTAACTCAGCTTCCTTTTTAAAAACTGAATAAGCCTCTTCATAGCCATTGGATCGAAGGTAATCTGCTATTGCTCGATTTCTAGACAAAATAAAAACGATTTAACAATAAGACATCATCATCTTAGTCACAGTTCTGAACAGTACTGAAAAACAAAATACAGAATGAATGCGTACAGGTTTTCAAATTGTAATCAATAAGGTAAACCTTGTTATTCGTTGTATTAAGAAAGCATCAGCTAACAGGACGACTAAAACCTTCAAACCAACTTTAAAAGAAAACATGGCATTCGAAGTTGTCATGTCAAAACATGACCAGTAAAGCAAAAATGCACATTTAGTATGCAGTTTTAAATTCTAGCAAACTTGCTGTGATTAAAAAAATCAGTATTTAATATACAAATTATGATAAAGACAGCTCTTGCTCACTATTTTAATACTCATTATCCCTTTAAGTAAAGATGAAAACGCAGGTTAAGTACATAAAAGCCACAAAGGTTTAAGAGCGGTTTTTGGTTTAGCTCAAGTAGATTTTGGGGAACAATTTTAAGACAAACCTAAATAAGCGTGCATACAGGGATTTAACGCTGGTTTAACTAAGTTGGTTTAAATTCATATCTTAGGTTAAACAGTGCAACTCTCTCAAGTGAACATGTCCCAAGTTTTAGAATACACTATTATTTTGTAAAACTAAGTTTTTAATAGGTAAGTATCCCTACACGTATTTCTGCCATCTTCAAATTACAGGTAAATTAACATCCTTAAGTAGACAAAGTTTCAGACTTACAATCTTTATAAGAAAGAACTGAAAGTGACTTAGCAGTAACTAAAAAGGTTTATCATTATGTCCAACATAATTACAAAAGGAATTTATAAAAGGATGCCCTCATGTTCCTCCTTAACACAGTAAGTTTAATTCATGCTCCTTCATTATAGCTTGGGGGAGAGGGACGGGGCGGGACTTATTCTTATGTGGTATAACTAACAGAAACCTAGACTATTCTGCAGTACATGTGTCGATCAACTGGGGACACTTCCAAATGAAACAGTCTTCCTCCTGGTCTTTGCCTATATTTGTCCTTATCAAACTAAAAGTTTGTCAAGAGTCAAATAACCAAGTCAAAAGGGCAGCTCTTACAGGTGGTTTCATATAGTTCACTGATGTTGATTTTATTTGGTCAACCAGAGCTAACCTCCTAAAGAGATTTAGATAGCAAGCATTCTGCATCATGTCATGCATCCGACGAAGTGGGTTTTCACCCACGAAAGCTCATGCTCCAAAACTTCTGTTAGTCTATAAGGTGCCACAGGATTCTTTGGTGCTTTTACAGATCCAGACTAACACGGCTACCCCTCTGATACTCTCTTAATAAAAGAGCCTGAATAGAACAAACCTCCACTCTGACTTCTCTTGGATCAGTAGCATTAGGAGCAAGCTGTAAAAAACAAACAAACAAAACCACCCACACCACCACTTATTTTTAATCACAAAAAGCAGAACTTTTAGATATATACAGGGACCAGATCTACACAGTAGAGCAGTTCCATTTTTACATAGTCACTTTTCTGAGTAGACCCACGCTCCAAAAAAAAAAACCAAACCAAACCCACCTTTCCTGGGTATGGGCTAATATTCAAAAAGTCTAATCTGGTACTTGTATGTGTGCAGTAACTCAAGCAACAACAGAATGTCCAAGTCCTCAGTTTGTCTCCCATTATTAGGAACTCAGTTTCCTTGAGTGTATACCAATGTGTTACTGTAAAGCGGCTTATACTTCAGATGGCATTTTTTTGTTCATTGAATAACTAAAAAGCACTTAAAATATTCCAAGGCTTTAGACCAATTCCAGTTTAATAAAACCACAAATCTCACCTCACATCTAACTTTAAAAATCTTAAATAGGAAGCCACTTGCAATCTCAACCTCTCCTCATCCTACCACTTCTTGCCAAAGAAGTTCAGGGCCAGAGATAAACCTGGAAATTCTATGGCTAACCCAAAATATACACCAAACAGGTTTCTCCACTGAAAAAAAAAGTGTGAAAGCCAATTCCTTTCAAAAGCCACAGATCCAAAAACCTGTTGTCAGAATATTTTCACAAAGAATTCAATTGTTCAAACTAAAACCAGGTCAGTCAGAGGTTCTCTCATAGCATACTGCTTTACAGCTTACTAGAGACAACATGTTGTCCAGAGTCCATCATTGATATGAAACCAGACAAACTATAATCACGTGCATGGGACATAGTGGAAGTTTTACACTCCTTTCAACTAGCACTACTTTACAAAATGACTTATTCGTCAAGAGGGTAATTAAAATTTTTCAGCAGCACTACTTTGTGCAAGTTACAAAAAGATTTCTGCTAAGTGCCAGAACTACTACAGAGCTCACCCTTGTATTATCAGACAACCAGGCTGTGTTTTCCAGTCACCTGAGCAGTGAAAAAACCTGAGCAAATACACTTCTGAAGACACAAATGAAACATGTGTCCAGTAATAAGGTGCCAACTTTAGAATTATTTGAACAATAAAGGACTGCTTGGTTACGTTTAGAAGAGTCAGTAGTTTGTAAATCAGAAGCCCAGCACTGACAGTCATTGTTTCCGTGAAGGTTAAGATCTCCTCCTTTTGCCCTATGTTTATATACTGGCTCTTGACTCTCCACTAAGGCAAGTTACTGGCGTCATCAATATGGTCTCATTGGGGTAGGCTAACAACAGAAAACTTGCAACAGTCAAATGCTATAGGATGATGTACTGAATGAACTGGGAGTGTTATGCGCTACACTCCACAGTGCATCACTAAGTACCACCAACAGTAGCAAGCTCAATTTATTTTGGGAATACAAGAATCTTTGTAACTAAGTTTTACTATCATTATGCTATGTACCAACATTTATTTCTCACAAAAGTCAAAAAATTGGAGGACTGCACTTGTCCAGTAACAAGTCTTTAAAAAAAAAAAAAAAAACTTTTGAAGGACAAGTGTATGGTACTAATTCCTCGAGCTGAATTAAAGAACTTTCAAAAAACATTTTACGTCATTATGTGGATAATAGTTTATTTCAAAGTGCTATTTAAGCACTAAATATTCTTTCCTTAAGTGAAGCAGCAACCTCTAAAAATACAAATGTTTTACCCCTCACCTATTAACAGGCCTAAACAAGATTCTTCAAAAAACAAAGAGGGGCCCCCAAAATACTTGGAGGACAAGCTTTTTAAAAAGAATCAATGGGATCCTCCCTCTCTTGCTCTCGCGCACACATTTGTCCCCAACACAATAAGGCATGTACTAAAGTTTCTTCTAACTGCCTTCCCTTAAAACTACTGGGCCAGTAGACATCTCCAAGTCCCTTCCCAACTTCTACCGAGTCAGTTTTCCCCAGTTCCTCGGAATTCCCCATCCCTACTCATTCTCTAGGATCTTCATCACATCCCCCTCTTCCTGTTATACATTCCTCTTCCCTTATGCATTCATTCTAGACATCAACCCACTGTCTGTATTCAGAGAGAACCATCAACCCCCTCCCAGTATTTCCTGCTCCCCAGATGCAGAACGAATGGATCTCTGACCTCTCTACTATCTTCTCAGGCCATCCCTCCTCTAAAGCAGCCCCAATTGCCTTGTTAACTCCTAATTATCCTTGCAGAATGTCTTGTTTTCCCCACCACCTTGTTCATATATTTGTTCCTTGAAGTTCTGGCTTCTAGCAACCAAAAGACAATATTTTAATTCTAGATGTGTTCAGGAAGCCTTTCCTGCCTCACTTATCCCCAGCCCTTTCATAAACAATGCTATAAATACGCACATAACTCTTCATAAAAAAAAATGTAATAGTTCACATGCCGTTTTAGTACATCAGGGTTTTGCCTCACTTAAAATAACTTTAATACAATAAAATCTGGAAGAAATGGCACGTGAATACTATTTTTGTTTATATTAAGGGGATGTACTGACACCAAGGAGATACTTATGAGGGTGAAACTGAAGCAGAGAAGTGAAGTGAAGTGAGTTGCCCAAGATCAGACAGTAGGACCAAAAGAGCCTGGATAAGAATGCTAGGGTTCCTGATTCCCAATCTGTTTTCATTCTTTTACCAAGCACTTTATTATTTTATTTTTAACAAGGCAAAATTCCTCCAACTTCTCCCTTCCCTTTTTATAACAGGGGGATAGTTCAGTCCATGCATTCATGAGCCATTTAAGCACTTTAGGCTGTTGTCCATCAACAATTGGGGCATTGTGCTAAACCAAACCAACTCCTGTATGCAACCACCATTTAAAACATCCCATCGTAGTTTTCTGCAAAAGCACACACGCAGAAGACCATTCATAGGCAATTGTCACATGATAAACTATCTCCCAAATTGATCTGACACCATATTTGTCTCGTCTGCTTAAGCCGAACTTTCATTTTAGAAGAGGATGTAGGGAGGCAGGAGTAAGCTGCTCCAGTACTCCCAGAGTCCTGTGCTCTGGGACAATAGGAACCCTGCTGACTAGATCCATACCAGGCCAGAATGGTGGTAGAGTGGCAGGAGATGCACCAGCATCTGCCCAAGACACCACCTTCCTTCTCTGTTATTTTCCCCCATTAAAACAAGGAACTTGGAGAGACTTCTGATGGACTCATTTTGTATTAATTTCTTCATGACTAACTCCCCCCTCTTTCACTGATGTGGGAGAGGTGCTAAGGGTAACAGTGGAAATTGGAAAGTAGGTTATTGTTAACTCCAATGATGAAGGAGAGTGGGTCATGGACAGATTGGAAGAAGGGGATCATTTATTTTATGTCTGGAAACTAGAGACTTAGCAACACTATACCTTTATCATTTTACTTGCACTGTACATATATTTCTCATTTCCCACACCTGCATATTGTTTTTACTCTATTTACACTGGTCCCGCAGAACTTGTGCGCACTTACTAGGCATCACAAACAGAATACAGAGCAAATATTTTAAAACTCTAAACTTCAATATTTTATTCTTATATACTTTGAACAGACTACGTATGATTTTCAACAAATCATTCCTATGCCAAAAACCAAAACTTCCAGTTTTGGCCTCTCACTATACAAGTTTAAAAAGACTGTTTCAAATAATTGGTTATGTTTTCCCTCCTCCAGTCTACCATTCCTGAACTCCTATCCTTAAACACTCAAGTTTATACCAGCAAGTTCTGCACTTTGGTTATACTAGCAAAGATGTCCAGAGTTCATAAAACGGTAATTCACAGAAACTTAACTGAAGTAGAACAAATACGCAAAGAGCCATTCCATTTCATGGAATCAAACTGGAGGAGAAAGATCAGACTCTCTTTGGAAGGCTGACGAAATAAGAACCAAGTGTAAGCAAAGGTTACTTTTGCTATTTTAAATAAATACTGTAAAAAATACTTACAGTTCGTCTCGTTGCCTCTGTGAAAGCACCATGGTGGCTGTGATGTCAGGCTAACGTGATTCAGCTGTGGCTGCCTCCTCAAGATTAAAAAAACCTTGTGAATCCTGGATCCAAAATTTAGTCTGCCACAGAGCAGCTTCAACCAAAAGGAAAATGTTTCTCCACACGTGAAATCCAACAGGAAATCTGGAGGCATTCAACAGGGAAGGTTCATTCCATCTAGAAGGGAAAAAAATACATTTTCCTTTTCAAAAGGTTTATGAAGCCATTTGAAGACATTTTGGAGTCACATTAACATCTACATACCCAGGTTGGAATAGTGAAAATGAACAAGTGTGTGTGCAAATTACTGCATTCTTCCCACATTAATTTTTCTGACTTGCACCCTTGCAAGTTCTCCACCTCTCAGGAGAGGTGTCTGGATAGGCTACAGCTGTCTCCTTCAATCTTTAGTTGCTTTCCCCACAGCAGTCTCCATAACTCTATGGATCTACATCTCCATACCACATTGTGAAGTGAAGATTTCCCAATTATTTTAAGATCAGAGGGGTAGCTGTGTTAGTCTGGATCTGTAAAAAGCAACAAAGAGCCCTGTGGCACCTTATAGACTAACAGAAGTATTGGAGCATGAGCTTTCGTGGTTGGATACCCACTTTGTTAGACACGTGTCTGTTAGTCTATAACAGGGTTTCTCAAACAGGGGTTGCCGCTTGTGTAGGGAAAGCCCCTGGCGGGTCGGGCCAGTGTGTTTACCTGCCCCGTCCACAGGTCCGGCCGATCGCGACTCCCATTGGTCCGGCGACCTGCGGGCAGGGCAGGTAAACACACCCGCCTGGCCCAGCCTGCCAGGGGCTTTCCCTACACAAGCGGCGACCCCTGTTTGAGGAAACCCTGGTCTATAAGGTGCCACAGGACTTTGTTCCAATTATTTTAGTCCATTTCAGTTTGCAACACCCAGCATCAAGTAGCGCTAATGATCTGAACCATCTTGGTACTGCTACTTTCTCCCAAATTCAAGGATGGACTTTAAGGCAATGTGCCTCTGAATTAAAGCTACAAAGCTATTGAGTGTACTCAAGCATTTAGGCCAAAGCCTACAACATGAAAAAGCAGTACTAATATGAGATTTTAAGCCTGTCACCACACCATCCAAAAAAGTTCACTAGAATTTCCACTGTAACGTGGACTGCTAAACATACCTTTAAAAAAATGTAAGTATTAGTATTAAGTCTTCACCCAGCCATTAAGTTTTAAAATAGATTTTTAAAATCTGACCAGGTAGTATGATTCTTGGTGTTCTGGGTTACCTTAATTAAAGCTTGTTACTTTAATTGTACTGAGGGGAGTCTTGCAAACAGTAACCAGTCACTTATGACAGAATTTTCAAATTCATTCTCAACACTATGTTCAAAATCTAAATCTTTACATTGGTAGGATGAGTCATGGCATAAGTTTTGCTTTTCACCACTTAACTTTATTCTATGCAGTACTGGAATTTTAATATCCTTAGTTTTACTGGATGGTTATGATCAGATTTGGACCAGGAGCTGTCATTTGAATCACTTTAACACAGCTTCCCCTGCAGTTCCAGGGATCTTCCATGCTCTAGGTTCTGTTGTGCAAACATCATCATCATTATGAGCAAGCCAGGATCCTGCATCACTGCCTATTTTTTGCATGCACTTGACAAGTGTCTCTGTACTACACCATTTACTCAGTCCACTGAAGAACAAAGCAGACTGACCAAACAAGTGAGTGATTTTTAGAAATACAGTAAAATGTGAAAATAAAAGTGTTACAGTACTTGTGTGCTCAGTTTACCTTGCATTTGGAATATTTATTTTTAAATAACAGTTTAATCCAGAATTTTGGTAAGAAGCCTGTTCAAAGCAGACAGTGTTCTTTTATACACTAAACTCAATGCTTTCGTACACATACTTTAGTCCACATCCTCAAAAGCTAGATTTAGGAATAGTGTTTAAAAAAATATTCAGCTGTTATATGCTTAACACCACGTGGCTATCCATTGTGGACATGGGGAAGATGTGCTCTGAAGTTAAGTCTAGGCTATAAGTTATTTGTATTATGGTAGAGCCTAGGTGCTCTGCTCTCGGCTCCTCTGTGCTAGGCATTGTACACACTGTATTAACTATCCCTGCCCCAAAAAGCTTACAATTTAGTTTGCTTGACCCCATCCACAATAGCAGTCAAACAGTGTTTTTCATGAACTAACTGAAACAGTGCTGTAGGAGCTGACAGTATGGATTCCATGCCACCAGCAAGAGGCAGCAAAGATGACTACCTCTTCACTCAGTCTTGCGCCTATGCCTTGCTTCATGATATGGGTTGTTACAAGGAGGAGAGAGAAAAATTGTTCTCCTTAACCTCTAAGGATAGGACAAGAAGCAATGGGCTTAAATTGCAGCAAGGGCAGTTTAAGTTGGACATTAGGAGAAACTTTCTAACTGTCACAGTGGTTAAGCACTGGAATAAATTGCCTAGGCAGGTTGTGGCATCTCCATCATTGGGGATTTTAAAGAGCAGGTTGGACACAAATCTGTCAGGGATGATCTATATCAGGGGTAGGCAACCTGCGGCACGCGAGCGGATTTTCAGTGGCACTCACACTGCCTGGGTCCTAGCCACCATCGGGGGGGGGGGGGGGGCGCAGCATTCTACTTTAATTTTAAATGAAGCTTCTTAAACATTTTAAAAACCTTATTTACTTTACATACAACAATAGTTTAGTTATATACTATAGACTTATAGAGAAAGACCTTCTAAAAACATTAAAATGTATTACTGGCACACAAAACCTTAAATTAGAGTGAATAAATGAAGACTCGGCACACCACTTCTGAAAGGTTGCCGACCCCTGGTCTAGATAATACTTAATCCTGCCTTGAGTGCAGGGGACTGGACTAGATGACCTCTCAAGGTCCCTTCCAGTTCTAGGATTCTATGCAGTTACAATGTAGCCCCTGAAGACTGACCTTTTGCAGTACAGGGAACAAATGGTATTCAAGTTAAGGGGGGGAGAAGAGAGAGAATACGTAATACAAAACCATTGTCCCTTGAATTGATTAGAAAAGGTGCCCTCTAGTGGGCAATGCTGCCAGACCTTTGGGCATTCCAAACCACCACTTAGCCTTGCAATGGCTCTTTGGGTTTAAGAGTAAAGGTCTAGAGACTTATCTAGTTTATAGCACTCTAGATGAAAACTGCAAAACAAAGTATTCTAAATACAAATACAAGCATTGTTCACAATGAAAGAATCCACTTGTTTCTGAAATACACTTGTCCTATAGATAAGAGTATGAATAAAGGCAGACAGAAGTATTACTGAAAAGCTGATACACCCATTCAACCAGCTACAGAAATCAAGCTTCACAGCTGGCTGCCAAGAAGCTTGACCACCTAAACTTCAAATAATGGGATACCAACGCTGTCTGGACCATTAAACTTTAGATACTAGATCATATATTAAGAAAATATGAACTTCTAACACTCACTCAACCTAGCAAAAATATTAAGGCTCTCTCATGCAGACTTATTTAAATTCAGCATTCCAGATACATGGAGTCTATACTACAAAAGGTTTTCTCCATCTACACAGTTTTAATTTAACCCCTAGATTCTGGATTAATATAAATAAAATGCAATAAGTAGTCCCTATATTCATAGCAGGTATTTCAGTATACTGCACAAACACTACTAACTCAAACAATAAAGTCACGACCCAATATTTTGTCAGACAATTTTACATCCAGGAACTACAGCCCTGTTTTTCTGTCACACTAGTTGATGTGATTCACTGTTTGGAGAGGAAGCGGTTAGCAGGCCATGATTCTCAATTTTTCAAAAGGGAACTGTACAGCAAAGAAGAAGGGTGTCCTTCAAAGTCAGCATTTGATTTGCTTGTAAAACTCAGTAATAGCAAGTCAAAAAAATGTAAATGGAAAGCAAACAAATTGGAGCTAGTGCCATTAATACCAAAACTAAAGAATTAGATTACTTTTAAACAAAAATCTAGTGAAATATGCTATATATACACACACTTTTTTTTTATTGAAACAGTGACGATTACAAAACTTACTATTTTAGGAAGCTTCTTTTGAGGCAGTTCTACCATACATGTTTAATGTAATATCAAAGATGTGTGATTTTTGTAACTCTGATAACACTGCCTCTCCTCCTTTCCTCCTGCACACACCTCCCACCAGTGTGTTGTGGTAAGAGCTATGGAATGATGGGCAATTCCTAAAAGTTCTGGTTCATTTCTTACCACTTTCTACGCTGCTTTGCAAAAGTCAGACATCATACAGTGATGACGTGATCATTCTGCCCATGTCATGGACTCCAAATGCCTTATGCAACTCTAGACCAACTAGCAGACTATTAATTTAGGTCTTCTCTATACTAAAACAGATAGCGTCTAGGTTTACCTGGGCAAGAGCATGGATTTGAATCCAGTTGCAAAACCTTGTATTTCTACAAAGGCTGAGCCAAATCACATAGACAGGGCTTTAGATCAGTAGGTTGTCTGGCCAAAATGGTCCTGTGAGGCGCATATACATCCTGAAAAATTCATGAAGAGATTCTGTTTCTAAACTGGAAGTTACTTCACATAAGGAATGAGCACTACTCACATATCTAAGAACACTAATCTCTTGATAACAGCTTTGAAACCTACCAGTACTTCCACTGAATATATTCATTTATATATAGATCTTGAACCATCATACCAAATGTTCATGTAGTTTGGAAATAAGTTATGTTTCATCTCTGAAAATTAGTAAAAAACTGAATGAAGAGTCAAATGAAACAGCCTTCATATCAAAAAACTAACTAGAACAAGGAGCTTGATTTTCTGAAATGCTGATTCCCTCTCTCTCAAATGGAGAATGTGAGCTATAGGTGCTCTACAACTGTGAAGGCTAAGGGGGAAGAACAGAGAGGATAAAAATCAATGATGTTTAAAAGAAAAACAATCGGATTTTTCATTTAAATCGGATTTTTTTCCTTACACATTTTATCTAAAAGATAGTTTTAATTGATACATTATAGCTCAAAGATCTCATCATGCAATAGGGATTATAAATTCTAATTCTATAGTACGAGACAATATATTCATGTAATGTTTAAGAAAAAATAGTTTTGTAAATGAATTCCAGTAGTTCATGGATTAGGGACCCAATCTTATGGGGTTCCAGGGGCTTCTGGATAGATTTATTTACTTTATCTACCCAATGGGACTCAGTGCTCAGTCTAGAAGATGCCATCTGAGATTCTTAGTTTTGCAGTTGTCAAACTGTGGATGTGTGTCTCCAGAGATAATATACTTGTTAACAGCAAAAATGTTTTTAACTAAATAAATAAATATACAGAGGTGAGAAATAACATACCTCAACCTTATTGTCCCTCTGCAAATTTGTAGACAGAGTCAATCCCTCACCTCTCTTTAAAAGTGCAAAGTTTCAAAAAGTTCAAATGAATAGAAGATTGTTGGGGGGCAGAATAGATCTGGACAAGGAGAAGACGTCTGGAGATAAATGTGAGAAGGGAGGGACAGGCAGTAGAAACAAAAGTGAAACTGTTTGAGCAGCATATTCCAGGAGACTTAAGGTCTTTCTGAGTGTAGCCTTCATTGATTTGAGATCTACCATACCATTCTCTCACTAGGAGGGAAAACCTATAATGGCAGCAGGCTGTGAAAGAGACCCAGTTTGGGAATATCTTAATGAAGTTCCTCTACCTGTGGGTAAGACAGGCATGTGTGCAAAATGAAAACAGTGCAAAGAAAAACTTGAATGTTTAACTAAATTCAACAATTCATAGGCTTGTTTTGTTAAAATATTATGTTTGCTGTTGAAGAAAAAAAATCCAGAATACATAACGCTGATTTAGTTAAATAAAAATGTAAATATCTGTCTGGTTATGTTCTCCTCCTAATACAGCATGGCAAGAAAATCCTCCAAATATTAATAATTAACCTGTCGAATTGGAGATATTTATGAAGTCATTGGGAGGTGAACTATCTGCTTCAATTACCTTTGGTAAATGAAATAACCAAACAATCATTCATTTTCTGATACAGCCAAACTAATCTGAAAAGTTTTCAAAATAAATCACTTTAAAAACAGCATGTACCTTCTAAGAATGAAATCTACATCTATCTCTGAGTTATGAATTAAGGTTAGAACCACCAAGAAGAATGCACTTATGTAGAAATCCATGATTAAATCAAGTCTTCCTGACTAGTGATTTAAGTCAAATACACCCTGGGGAAGAACTACCACAATAAGGCCTGAAGTTCTATTTCTTCTAATGGTCACATTAACAACATGTGCATCATGGATAGCAATACAGTTCTTCCCCCCTCTTCCCCCCCAGTGACGCATCACTTGCCTTGAAGGGACCATCTACAGGGGAAGCATAGTCTGATCTCCATCCCTAGTGTACAAAGCTGGCAAGGAAGATTAGGATGGTGGTTTCTGTGATGTGACAACAGTCCACTAAGAACCAGATCCCATTAAACAACAACTGTTTTCAGTCACTATAGACAGGCTAGATCTGAACTGTGACCTAGAAGTGGAAAGCTATTATTAACCAACCAGAACTATCAGTTCCTGTCAACTCCACTGTTAACTGTTTGTATGCATGTCTTGGTGAAGGTTTATAGTAAATTACATTAGTTCTCCTTGATTTGTCTTCTGATTCACACAATCTGAGTCCTTTCAGCAAATGGCTAGTTTTGTTCTGTCTGAGATTATGTCTTATTTAGATGGATTGAATTGAGCTAAAAGACTCAAATATCTTCATATTAAATAGTATTCAGTAGTTAAATAGTATTCAGCTGAGTGGCATTTATACTGTACCAAGTTGTTTAATTTTAAGTAAGATGTGCAAAAATCTGTCTTAGTTGTGAAAGTCAATTTCAAAGAGATTACACTACACAAGAAATACGGTAATGTTCCAGCCACAAGTTACAGTCAATGTCATCATTAAGGAGTCAAACTAGAGACAGCTCAGCCCTACGGTGTGCTTAACAGTGAGGTGCTACTGATATAATGCAGGAGGCCAGAGTAAGGTCATAGGTTGCTTCCACCAAAATGAGTTTCACAGCTGACTGGGGGTAAAAGTGTGTTTAACGACATAATTCACTCCAACAGGTTTTACACATTCATCTTATGAATAATTGCCTACTTTATCTGTTTAGACATCTTGCAGGACTTAAGAATCCAGAACTCTGTTTTAATAACTCAGTCTAGGCAAATGGAAGTATCAATAAGCCGAAACTCCTCTTCTCACTGGGAACAGGATACTGTCAGAGCCCAATAATCATACTTAGTGTTCAAGACACTCGTACTTCTACGCCCATTTTATCTATACCAAATAGCTTCACAGTGCCAATGCTTTTCCAACAGTTTCAGATTTTTCAGTAATCTGATCACCCAACCCAGATACCTAAAATCCCTAGTGCATTAGAATGAAACTTCTGTCAGCAGGGATAGTGCAAACTGGCTTTTTCACCATGGTACCGCCTGCAAGCGCCACTGAGTCCTCACATCTCTGGTGTGGACCTTTGCTAGTAGATTCTGGGGTTCTTTATGTAAAGACACTGGAGCCAATGCCAGTTTACATATGTAAATACCAGATAGATACAAACAGTGAAACCACATATGCAATAGATAAAGCTTAATTTACAGAGTAGTAAGGTAAGTTCCTGGTAGAAAAGTGGTTTTGACTTCCTCTTATTTCTTTTAGGTGTTAATGCAGAAATTGCAGATATTAAGGACTATGCTGTGCAAACAGTGCCATTTCCCGCAAATGAATGAAGGTTCTATCAAATTTGACATTCAAACAGCTGAGAAAACTCAAGCAAGGCTAACACATTAAGAACATAAGAATGGCCATACTGGGTCAGACCAACGGTCCATCTAGCCCAGTATCCTGTCTTCTGACAGGATGGCCAATGGCCAATGCCGGGTGCCCCAGAGGGAAACAGAATAGGTAATTATCAAGTGATCCATGTCCTGTCACCCATTCCCAGCTTCTGACAAACAGAGGCTAGGGACACCGTCCATGTCCATCCTGGCTAATAGCTAATTCTTCCCACTTCACTAAAGGGCTGCAAGCACCTTATGAAAACTGAAATATGTTCCTCTTCCCTCATTACTAAGATCATGCTCACGAACAGGATCTTATAAAATTCACCTGTTTATTCCTTATCTGAATACAATCCTGTTACTGTCAACAGCTTACTCAGATAATATCTTGCAAAAAGAAGATTAAACTGCAATAGACTAAGGAGAAGATTCTTTTTCATGCAAATGTATGTTTTTCTTCATTTCCGATAAAGAACAAACAATATTAACAAGCAGGATTTTTTCTAAATAAATAGAGTTATCTACTGAGTATTAGCAGCTATTTAAATACTAAAACTGAAAGAGCCCTAGCCACTTATGGAGCTGTCTATACTATAGAATATTTTAGTTTCAAACCTGATTAAAGCAATGGTTGACTTCATAATGATGATGTCCACATGCAAAAGTTGTTTACTCCTATCCGTGTGGAACCCAACTCATGAACTGAGCAATATTATGAGGTTACACATGCTTCCAATAGTTCTTCACTGCTTAGATAAGACCATTTAACTATTTGTATAATTATGTTAACAAGTTCTACCTCCCAGGTCTTGTGCATCTCAATACAGCATAGATGTGAAACAAATTCACAGTCCTTTTCTTTACTTCTGGTACAAGCAGCTGAAGCAGTGGGATAGCTGCCCAGAATTTTCCTGAATATACATATATGAATGGCTGTAAGCGTGTGAGCAGGTCAACATGGTCACACACTGCTGGCATGGCTTAAAACAGATGCTTTTCCTCTGGAAATAGCATATCACAAACCAGTCAAAACTAATGATTTATTGTAATAGTATATCACCAAGAGGTCAACTGTGTAGATAATTAAGGCCTTGTCTACACTGCCACTTTACAGCACTACAACTTTCTCGCTCAGGGGTTTCAGCTATTCCCCTCGTGGGGGTGGTTTTTTTACAGCACGGGAGAGATCTCCCAGCGCTGGTGCTGTGACTACACAGCCACATTAGCGCTTTAACATTGCTAGTGAAGATATACCCTAAGGTACTCACTTTTCACTATTAAGTCTGAGCACTACCATTGGTTCAGCAGGATGCTAGCTGAAGAACTGTATGCTATTTTGGAGATAGGAATAAGTTAGTTTTGCAGAATATCCTCAGCTCAGTTTATAAGAAAGCTACATGCCTCTACACACCAGCATGAGATGGACTGCACTCCCTTTACAAATGTTTAAACTGAGCCAAGGACTAACCAACAAGTCAAAGGTCACACAGCAAGTCAATTGCAGGCCTAGAACACAGTATTTTCAATTTATGGACTAATTTAAGAGTACACTGCCTCCCCGTAATGATTTTTTTTTAAATTCAGCTAAAAAGCAAATTCCTGGTCAGTTTATTATAAGCAGTCTTATTTTCCCACCGGCTAAAAAACAAAGGTGTCCTTTTCCAGTGCATCTCCCAGAGCACAAACAGCTTTTAACAGCTTTGCTCTTGCAAAAGGCAGGAACTACTGGAACTTATTTCTTTGTATCTAGTGATACTAATGTTTTACGAGAGTTTTACACTTTAGCTGTAAAAATTGAAAATACAGGCTAAATATTACCCAGAAAAAATTAAGGAATGGGTAAGAAGTTGGATTGCTAAAATCAGGGTTTAGTGTGTACTGACTACTGAACCAAGACTCAAGTTACAGGAAAAATGGTTTCTCTTTAAAAAAAAAAAAAGAAAAAATCCACACATCTGTATCAGCTCAGAGCACTAACAGTTTACAAAAAAAAAATGTTCTATTGCTCAAACTACTTTGGTGTGGAATACCACAGAACACACGTACCAAAGGCAGCAGAGAATGCAGTCACATACAGTCCATCTGGCCATTTGATACAATGTAAAGCAAATATCCTAATGGATATTTGCTTTAAGAGCCACAGGTATTTTCCATCTCCTTGACCAAATAGGACTGGTCTCATCCCACTGTTTTAATAGATGTTGCTGGAGATGATCCTAGAATGATGGGGGGTTTGGTTATGTTTAGGCTTTTTATTTATTTATTTTTATTTGGGGGGGGTGTTTTTTTAAAATGCAGGAATATGATTTTTGGTGTTAGCTGGAAAATCCTATGAACAATTTTCCTACAGAGATAAGATCTATAATACTGTACCTGCTGATCAATTTAAGAGTTAATGGATCAGACAAGTCTCCTAAAAAAAAGGCCAACTGAAAGACACTTTAGCCTAAAACAGCAGGAGACATTCCTTCCCTCATCCCAAAATGAGATTGTTTGTTTCTCCTATTGTCTGTCCTTAACCATGGTACCACTTTCTCAGTTTAAGATGGCAATTCTGTGAAATAAACAGATGTACTTCAAGAACAGATTTTAATTTTTAGATATCAAATGGTTAGCAATAACTGATATGACTCCCACAGACTAACAGGGCACAGATGCAATAGTATGAAGCTTCTCTACTTCCTACTCCATGAAACTGAATGGAAACCAAAGAATAAAATGTGACAGACTTGCTCTTAACTAACTGTTTCCCTGCCAATATGCCTTGCTCTGAAGATATGTTCAATCTTCTGAAGGAAGAGCTCTCCAGTAAGAAGGAAAACTTCAAGTACAAAAACTTCTCCAAACGCTCCTACAGCAGCTCAACTAGAAGGCCCATCAGGACAATGAGACTGAGGCCATGTCTACACTATCGGGACTGTAGCTATGATGCCCTAGCTATGCCAGCATAATCTATAGTACAGATGCAACCCGAAGCGACGGAACGGGTATTTCTGTCTCTGTAGGAACCAATGCCCCAAGTGATGGCAGCTAGGCTGAAGGATGCATTCTTCCATCAAGCTAGCTGCATCTACACCTGGGGTTAGGTTGCCATAGATATATCGACCTATATTTTAAGCGTAGGCTAGACCTGAGTGAGAAAGAACAGGCGGCACACAATTTAGATGATATCCTGCTTGCTACCCTGAGAAGGATATCTTCAGCATGAGATTCCTCTGACATATCTACTCTTCATATTACCAGAGGGTGCATCTTACATTAAAAACTTTAAAGACTCTTGTCCAAACATTTCTGCAAAAAAGATAAATAATGAACACCACAACAGTGTCAGCCCTCTACAAATACAGGATTAAGGAGTAGGAAACATGCTGAAGTACAACCTTTCAAAAGCAGTGTCAAGAAACAGACAAGTGAGGTTCTCATTACAGCAAACTCAGGGTGTATTTGGACAGGCTAAATATGGAGGATAGTCAACCAGGCTGAGGAAAGGTGGAGACCTGTTAGATCCTTTCCTGTAGGGAAAAGGAGGAAGCAGAATGGCCCGGGAGCCTCTTGTTCTTTTTCTAGGAGATGATGGGAAGAAAGAGTTCTTTTCCAATGGGAAGTAAGCAAGCAGAGAAAGAATAGTACAGGCACCCCTTCTCCTTTAAGAGAAGGGGAAGGCAGGAGCACGAAGCCCCTGTTTTTCCAACAGAGAAAAACAGCAGCAGAGCAGCATATGTTGAGAAGGAGTTATTGGGTGGCAAAGGGCCTCTTGTGTATCTTGGAGCCATGCAACAGGTAGGTAGCAGGGCAGATCCTGCATTTATATTACAGAGAGAAGAGCCAAGAATCCATTTAATAGGGAGAAAAGAACAGAGGCCTCACTAATTAATGGGGCACTATGAGAACCCTCAATTACTATATTTGGGGCAGGAGCCCATAGTTTACTGAAGACAAGACAGAGCCCAACTTAAATTAACTGAGTATGCCCAGCATCTTCCACTCCAGCTTAAGCCCCTAAGTATGCTACAACTTAAATTTGTAATTAGCTCCTAGCACAATTGGATCCAAGCATAGGTTATGTACACATACCACACAAAGGCTGTTACTACCTGTGACAGTTAACAGCATTTCATTCCTGCTAGCTGGTTGCCTTCCTGTAACCAGTTCAACACTTTGCTACAGCATAGACAGGATCCTATAACCATGTATGCATAACCAATTTAACTGGCCTTCCTTCTTCACAACAGCCTACGTACTGTGACACTCCAGAGCACATTACCATACGTATCAGCAATACAATTCTGTGTGCATGTCCTGCTTGTAACACTTTTCCGGCTAAGGCTGCCTAGATTTTCCTAAAATGCATTGCTACAAACAGTAAGTGCTGACACACATGCACAGTTAAGATAACAAAAGCTGCTGTGTGGACAACCTATATTACTTATATTAAGGTGATCTAACTGGATATAAAAATGACAGTAAAAAGCTGTAATGAAGACAAGGCCAAAGTGCATATGTATAGTGTAATAAGCAGACATTTTTGGAGTGTCATGGGGAAGCATCCCACTGCAAAAAAGACAACTTAATTAAATATAAATTACATTAACATTCTTTTACAATTATTAAAAAAACCTAAATCTTACCAGCTTCTCCTGCAGTGGCAAACACCTACTAGTCAAAAGAAAAAGCTCAGTGGTTCAAAGTTGTTATAAGAGGAGGAGTCCCCATCAACACTGAGGAAGTCCCCAACAGCATCATGGTAGAAGCCAGTGACATCTGCTAGAATTCTATTCCAAGATCCAGCTAATGGGTGACATCTTTGTCATCCTGACAAAACAAGTATTCCCCTAATCATTCCACCTTCTGGAAGCAGCAGCTTACTGTCTGCTATGAGAAGGCAAACCCCATTCCTCTATCACTCTTCCTAACTCTTTGTAAACCCCAAAACAGCATTTTTGATCATCCTCTCTTGTGAGCCTCCCAATAATCCTAGGTATCCTAGATTTCCTGCCATAGTTAAACTAACAAGTCTGATCAACTTCACTGCAGCCCACAGTGTTATGAATGAAGAAGTGAAACTGAAAATTAAGAGCCCCTGAAACTGACCTGAGTCGTCTTAATTTTACTCTACAGATGCTTGAGAAATCTAAAAGCAGATGCTAATTGATGGATCTTATCCACAGACTCTGGCGAACACTATTAACATCTGTTTATATTCAGCATACTCTTTGAAATCACAGGGCTAGGGTTTTGGGGGAGGTTTTTTCTTTGTTTCTTTTAAAGAAGAGTTCTGCAGAAACTGATGGCTTAGGCTCCCCAAGCAAGTTTCCCCCACTCAAAATTGGCAGGTGGTTTTATGAGTTCCCTGCTGTGATAACTGACATAACAGACTCTCTTTTTGGTCTTAAAGTAAGTTTTTCTGTACATTTACAAGTAGACCCAAGTCATTCATAACTTTGGTAATTTAAAGGAGATAGTGGACTGCATGTAAAACTTGTTACCAAAACATCTTTGCTCAGTCATTTTTTTTAAAGCCTTTATTAAAACCTTTAACATACTACTACTTTAAAGCTAAGATAAATGAAGTTCTGAAATGATTTTGTACTTACGTGTTTTTAAATTAAAAAAGTTTCTCAGTTTTCAATACAGTGGAAAGAAGTTATCCAATACTTTTTACTGTATTGCTGTACAACTTAAAGTCTGAAGGCAACAATTGTAAATGTTTTTTACAGTAACGTTTCACTTTTAAAAACAGGCCCTGAATTAAGTTCAGGAATATTCCATGAAGTTACAGGTTTAGCTGTGAAGGAACACAGTTATAGCCTTAAAAAAAAAAAGTATTCAAATCCAGATTTTAAAGTTAATTTGTCCTAAAATATTTAAGAAAAAATATACAGTTCTCAAAACTTCTGTTTCATCTTAATGATTAGTCTAACACAAGTTACACATTTGAAGAATACACTCGCTTCCAAAACATTCAACTGCAGTTCTCAATATAGTGGCATACAAGCTGAAGGGTTAATCCTCATTTAATATTCATAGACCATATATAAACCTGGCCTAGGGGATTAATTTGTTACTAGATCTATTATGCCACCTTATCTTCTTGCAATATTTTAACATTAAAAATCAGAGAGTGGTGAAGAGGTAAAACTAAAATCGACAGGGGATTTCAGTAGTCAAAACTCAGGGTTACTTTAAAGGGTTGTCACGTACAAAAAAAAAAAACCACACAAACCAACCCATGTACCAGACAATCCATATCTGCCCTGGAAACTGAGGGACCAGCAACTAGCAGTAGATAGGAAATTTTAGTCCCAACTCTTCAATTAGGTTTTTTTTCCAGAAACAGGGTTATACAAATCTGTGTAACATTATGAAGAACATAGTATGGGTAGAAGAGAGTTACACTGAAGAATCAAAAGAAAATTATAGACATGGGGATTGGTTAAATGTAGTTTTGAGTTTAAATTGCAACTAGCAACCAATTTAGGATCCAATGACCAGTGTAATTATGCAAGACTGAGTTGTCTTTCAAAATTAAAAAAGACAGATGAATATATCAAAGGAACATAATTAATACACTTCTGTTTGAAGACTTATTTACAAGCACACCTAAGGCTAGAAGAATTCTCTAATATTTGTTTTTTCTGTTTATACATTTGACAGAGCTATGTGTCTAGTCAGCCTTCTCTCTTCACACAAAGTTTTCAAACTCACCAAGAGGAAAGTGACTTAAAAAACTGTGTTAAGCCAAAAGCACTGGCAAAGGGATTGAGTAGACGGAACTTGAAATCTATTCAGTAGATATGAGCTAATAGCATCCCTTTAAGCTCTACCAAAGGCTAAATTACTGTTATATGTACAGCTGCACTGCTGGTGAATTACATATACATACAGGGCACTTGGTGCTTAATATGATTCTTTCAAAATACATTAAGAAAATGGTCATTCCCTGGCAGCTTCAGAGATATAATTCTCAAATGTATTATGGGAGAAGGGTGTCAAAGGCATTTCAGTGGATCTAGTCTCATTTCAATGGCTTCATTTTGTTCTAACATATATGAACAAAAAGCTACTCTGAACCAGTGAACTCTAAGGGTGTAACCACAAAATAGATCCAGTCTCTCTAGAATGAACTGGGGGTAGGGTGGGGGAGAAAGAAGGGGAAGACTATGAAGAGAGCACACCATTCAAGGAAGGAGAACGACCAGCTAGCCATGGAACTGGTCCACAAAAAAAAAAAAAAGTGAATTAACATCCATATCTCAAAAAGAAGTTTAAGACATTTGTCTCCATCTGCTGGGAAGAAATAAGGGGGATAAAATATAAACCTCCTATAATTTTGTTATAATTTATGTCATAAAATAAGCTAGTGAACAAAGCAGTCATCATACTAAGGTTTTATCCATCCTGCAAAAGTGACCATGCCAGGAAATTTGGTTAAAATACCATTGACTCTTCAAGTAGAGACAGAAACTCAGCCATATTTTAATAGTATTTCTAAATCATACTACAGCCCTATAAGTCCATAGTTGTAGTACAGTTCAAGAACATGATTAATAACATTTTTAATTCCCTCCCCTCTACTTTGCTACATCAGAATCTTGATCTTAGCATTATCTACAAATTAGATATGACCCAGTACATAGGTCCTACCCTGGAAGATATTTTAGGCTTACTACCTGCTAAGCATGCAGGGATGAAACTAACAGTGCAAAATGGGAACTCACTTATGAGGTGGACTAACCTTTCTTCTATTCAACCTATGTTGATACACAACTGGTTAAGAAGTTAGAGAAAACACTTATAAATCCTTCCACACTTAAAAAAAAAAGTTAGAGGTGTGAAACATAAATCAGACTCACCTTTAAAATATGGCCCAAATGAACAATTTAAAGCAAAATATCAATGTAACCTATTACACATAAGTATTTCTTACCATCAAACCCTAACTGATCAAACAAAAGGACAAAAGATACCAAATTGTTTTCAGAACATATTTACAAGCCAGTTTGTATTTTTTACTAAATAATTTAACACTGCACTTGTGCATGTTTTATTGGCCCAAGAAGAAGAGAAGTTGGATGATGTTAAACCAGTGCCACCATTGATACAAGGAATTAAAACTCCCACACACCCCAGGTTGGAGATAAACAGTTTTTAGAAAGCAAGCAAGAGCCTACTAAGGTTTTAAAAAATGAAAACATGTTGTACCATTCATTTTGTAGGGTATGTTCTTTGAACAATAAAGAGGCGCACAATGTCAAAAATTTAAAAAAAAAACACTTACAATTCCATAACAGTCTACTTTAGAAAAAGTAGACTGGGAAATTCAGATTTATAACCAACATTCAGGTGCCTCTCAAGTACTATCAAGGCCTCGACACCAATGCAATATTACAAATACATTTGCCTTTTCAGCACCAAGCCTATTACAAAGTTTTGACCATACCAAACATGCTACGAAAAGGACTTGCTGGTGCAAAAGTGGGTATCAAATTTTGACAAGACTCTGAATTCACTTCTGTATTCCATCATTTTTTTTTCCCTCAGCTTTCCACCAATTTTGATGGAATAAAGTTTGACAGCTTCCTTCAGAAACAGATTTTAAATCAGAAACCTGGATCTTTAGTTTTAAATACTTGAAAAGGAACAATCTCCTGATTATATTCCACTAAATATATTTCAGCTTCTTCCTGTTCTAGACTCAGTGAATAACCATTTATTATTCATTTTGTTGGACACTGATGGAAAGGAGACAGCTTTTTTGTAGTGTTTTCCAGTTTTGCCCACGTGGTTCTCTGTTTATTAGAGCAAGCGAGATTTCTCCAACTGCAACCATAGCATCAGCCTGCAACCTGTCAAGCCCCTCCAATATCTAAAACAATTTTAAGCTTAATGCCTCTCTGTAGAGTCCTTTGTATAAAGAATGTTCTATGTTTTCATCAAACTCCTCCTGGCAATAGTTACAAGTTAAAACTAATATTTCTGATTGTCTTTATATCTGTATCAATCTTTACGAATTCCACTGCGTGTTGCTGGAAAGTTTTCACCTTACACAATCAGCTCGGAGATTGTTTAAAGTAGTGTCCCTCAACTACTCAGACATTTAAGATGACTGCACTCAAGAATTACTTGTCTTTTTATACTTAGTTTTTGTTGTCCGACCAAATGGCAAAGGCTTCCTTATCATATTGCATCTTCAGGAGCTTGAACACATTTCACAGTTTTCTTTTTAAAGAGTTAACAGCATTGACAAACACCCCTTTTCCTTTGTGGAGCCATTATTGGGCCATACCTTATGTTTGGCCAGGCATCTTGCATTGGATTTCTATGTTGATTTTTACACTGCAAATTTTTCCTCTCTCTCTTGCAGCATCCAGTAGTGGACCTGTAACTTTAAATTTGTCTGTAGGACTAATCCCAAGTACTGAAATTGTTTCCTTAAATTGACTGTGTATTACACTGACAGCGATGTGGCCACGAAAAACACTAATACAATCCTAGGATGCATCAGGTGAGGTATTTCTATTAGAGGCAGAGAAGTGTTATTACCATTTATACAAGGCACTCATGAGACCTCATCTGGAATACTGTGTGCAATTCTGATCTATGTTTAAGAAAAATGAATTCAAACTGAAAATGGTTCAGGAATGGTCTACATGGATGATCAGAGGAATGGAGAACCTACTTTATGAAAGGAAACTTAAGGACCCTGATTTGTTTAGACTAACAAAATAAAGAAGGAGAGGAGATGAGATTGCTCCCTATAAAATAAGTCAGAGGCGGCAGAGGAATTATTTAAGTTAAAGGCCAATGCTGGCACAAGACCATATGGATATAAACTGGCCATCAACAAGTTTAGTCTTGAAATTAAACAAAGGGTTCTAATCACCAAAGAAGTGAAGTTCTGGAACAGCCTTCTAAGGGTAGTAGGAGCAAGAAACCCAACTTGTTTTAAGACTGAGCTTGATATGTTTAGGATGGGGATGGTATTATGAGATTGCCTACAGTGGCATATGGATCATCTGCAACTGTTATTAGCAAAAATATCTAACAGCTGGAGATGGGACACTAGGCGGGGGAGGACTGAGTTACTACAGAGAATTCTTCCAAGGTGTCCAGCTGGTGAATCTTGCTCACATGTTCAGGGTCTGATTGCCATATTTGTATCAGAAAGGAATTTTGCCCCAGGTCTCACTGGCAGAGACCTTGGGGGGTTTTTTGCCTTCCGCTGCTGTATCAGGTACAGGTCACTTGCTGGTTTGAACTAGAGTAAATGGTGGATTCTCTATAACTTAATGTCTTTAAATTAAGATTTGAGAACCTCAGGCTGAGTTATTGAAGTCATGGATCTATTACAAGAGTGGGTGGGTGAAGTTCTATGGCTTGCGATGTGCAGGAGGTGAGATGATCATGGATGGTCCCTTCTGGCTTTAAGTCTATGAATCTACATTAGCGTAAAATTAAGTTGCAACTTGATAAAGTTCAATTTGTCATCTTCTGGGTCTTTTAAAATGTTCTTTGCCATTCAGAGTGAAGTCATACCCTATTTCCAGCATAGACACTCATTGAAATTTGTCTATCTTAATGCATTAGAAACAATAGAAGTCAAAACATGAAAAACCCTAGGCAACACTTCACAGGACTAGACTTTTTTTTTTTTTTTTTTTAAGAAGGGGGACGAACTTGTTTTCCCCCGCTGCTCTGATTAGAACCTAGTACAGTAGTGCTCCCCAACCATGGCCTGGCTTCAAACATATGAACCATATTTAATATCACTAAAATGGGTGGGAAAGATAAAGGAGAGAATAAAAATAAAACAAAGATGCATTTCCCAGTCATTGGCCAAGAGACGCGTGTCTCTAATTACTATTAATGTGAGAAACATTATGCATAAGGACAGATGTCAAATTTTGTAAGGAATAGTGCCAGCCAACTCTATAGTACTCTAATTGTTATTTTATTCATTACAAAGGTCAGTGAATAACTGCTCTCAAATTTTTATTCTGACATCTTCATTTTCTAAGGAGATTAACTGGATATTTTGATCCAGTGTGCCATTTCTGATAGTCATCTCCTCCCCCCACCCCTGCTCTATACAGCATTATGCCTCTAGTCTAGATCAATTAGGAAAAAATATTCCACTGTTAATAAATGCACCTTTTGCTTTTAAAAAGTCATGCCTAAATTAATGAACCCATACTATTCCTAACTGTATGCAAGCATTCAGGCATCTAAACAAACAAGTCAATTAAGAAAAATTGATTTATTTTCCACTTAAAAGGCAGGTGGACCAAGTAGGGCAAGTTCAAACACTACCTAGTTACTTTAAAAAGAGTGGTATATCACCAGAGGAAAGCTTGAATCTATGGTAAGATGTATAAATTAACTGATTTTGTTTACTGTGTTAACCTTCTCTACCATACTATCTTACATTTAATACCTAAAATCGAGCTACCTTTGAGGAGAAAAGAAGTCAGACTTGGGGAGTAAAAAATGACTCATCCCGTTAAACTGAGTCAATTTAGTTTTGCCTAGCATAATAGGAGCCAATATCCTTCCTCTCACAAGCAAATCAGTAGGGTCCTACCAAATTCATGGTCCATTTTGGTCAATTTCATGGTCCCAGAATTTTAAAAATTGTAAATTTCATGATTGCAGCTATTTAAATCTGAAATTTCATGGTGTTGTAATTGTAGGGGTCCTGACCAAAAAGGAGTTGTGGGGAGATCACAAGGTTATTGTAGGGGGAGGTTGCGGTACTGCTATCCATACTTCTGCTCTGCTGCTGGTGGCGGTGTTGCCTTCAGAGCTGGGCAACTGGAGAGCAGTGGCTGCTGGCAGGGAGCCCAGCTCTGAAGGCAGAGCCGCCGCCAGCAGCAGTGCAGAAATAAGGATGGCATGGTATGGTATTGTCACCCTTACTTCTGTGCTGCTTCCTTCAAAGTAGCTGCCACTCTCCAGCCACCCAGCTCTGAAAGCAGTGGAGAAAGGTGGCAATATTGCGACCCGCTTAAAATAACCTTGCGACTCGCCTGTAACTCCCTTTTGGGTCAGGACCCCCAATTTGAGAAACGCTCATCTCCCATGTGAAATCTGTATAGTGTAGAGTAAAAGCACACAAGAGACCAGATTTCACGGCCTGTGACGTGTTTTTCATGGCTGTGAATTTGACAGGGCCCTAGTCATCAGTATTAAAAACTGAATGTTGTAAAGGTCTTTGTTTTAGTCCCAGAGAAAGCACTCTATCCCATGCTAATATAAAAAACGATTACCTTTAATCAATGACTCAAAAGGAGACATGCCATCTCAGTCACCAACAACCCTTCCTACAACATCTTTTTATTCCTGAAGGTCTATCCAAGAACTGATCAGGCACAGCACTATTTCACATAGAAAATCTGATGAAACTGCAGCTGAAGATTGATGTGACTGCAGACACATCGATAGGAAGCCTCAAAGATCTGGACATGTAAAACAATTGGGCCTAACTCCATCCCAGAAACAAAAGACTTTAAAAAAAAATCAATCAAGGTGGTAACAGACTAGTAATTATAGTCATTCACCAAGTCCAAGAACTTAAAAGCAAGGAAGACAATAGCCAAACAAGAATCAAACAATACTTAATCACAATAACCCTTAGCTGAGCCAATAATTGTTTTTTTGGTTATCATGATCTTTGTATATGAACTATTTCTTAGAAGTAATTCTATTAAGTGGGAAACTTAAAATATTTGTCCACTGATAATTTGCAGTGAAGTACTTGGAATTCTTTAAATGAATGCCTAATATGGATTTTTAGTAAAATTACGTGTGAGGTATTGCCCTTGACACTGCTTAGTGTGACAATGTACATATTTTTCAAGATTGTGTTATGTTTATATTTTGAGTGCTGCTGAAATAGCATTTTTGCTTGGGTCAGAACTAAGGTTTCTTGTGATGAAATATGCTCTTTATATTTTAAAATGAAGTGTTTATGACTCCATTAGCGCAAGATTTATTATATATCCCTTACTAGTCCTTTCTTTGCTTTTATACCCTTGGGTTTTGTAAGTGATGGGATAGGTGAACTACATCATTGTTAACTAGTAACTAACAGTTTAAAGGACAAGACACCGAAAAACACACACCATCATTCCATTTTTTTCCTTGTAAAATGTTTAATTTTTTTTTTAGCGACACAGGATGGAAAATTCACTAGGTTAAGTTAGAGAGGTACTAGTGATCAATACAGCAATGGTTCTAACAGAATCCTTCCTGCATCTGATAAGTGTTGATAAATCCCTTTTACTACAAAGCTAAATTAGACACTCATGGTATATGCAGTACAGATTACAACAAGTTGTATGCCAGACTGAAGTTTAGATCCCAAATCTGTTCCACATCCAACATATAACTAAAGTCATCTTAGACAAATCATTGAATCAGTGCCTCTTACTGGCCCCAGGTGAAAGATGTGGCTGCTAGAAGTACTTTGCATTATACAGTAGTCATCAGCAGGCCCAAACACACTTTATCAAAGGCATTATCCTCATTACACTTGACTTTAGCACAGAAATTGGACTCATCCTGGTCAGAGAGGCTGTGTGGTCTAGTGAATGTGTTATGTGTCTACCACTTTAAAAAAAATCAAGGTTCTATTCTGAACTATAAACACATACTTGCATCTGGAAGATGACCTTGTACATATTCTCCCTAAGTCAAGGGAATATTTTGGTGGAGAATGCAGGAGTAGTAGTATTTTTTCTTTGAAGAATAGCCTTGGTCAGCTCAGACTTAAAGTGTTCTGACACCATGTTTTTCCTCTGTCAATTTCAATGACATGGCTCCTTCAGATGTCTAATTTACAGGTAGCGGCAGATTCTTGAACACTTTATACTCCTGTGCCCTCCAAGAGTCAGTGTCAAAGTTTACCTATTTCATATTTGAGATGTAATTGATTGTTGGGCAGACAGAAGAACTTAAAGCAACATTATAAATATTTACCAGTATTTATTATCATAACACCCAAAGGCCCCAATCAGCACTAGGATCCCCACTGTGCTGGAAACTACTTTTAATTACTATTCCAAGAGCTACTTTAAAGTATTTTAGTCACAAGAAGTATTTGTCTTCTGAAAATTGTTACGCTTTCTATTATCATACTTCATTCTAAAACAAGATGGGGAGGGGAGTTACAATGGAGCTCAAAATTAGCCTTTTAATAAAACCGTGGTTGCAAACTTAACTATATAGAGGCCAATGCTTCATCCTAACACTTAATGCCAGAACCAGAACCTGTTCTTCCAACACACAGGCCTCTAACATTCAAGAAAGGAGGATCTCTTAACTGGAACCTATGGAAATACCAATATATTCTAAGATGCAATGCAATGAGACAATAAAGCGCACCTGTTCGAAGCAGGATTGGATTTCAAAATATCTACAACAAAAATCATTAATAGATTAAGGAGATTTAACTACATGGAAAGTTCAAACAGGCAATAACAAGCTGTTTTTAATTTAAGGGAACCAAACTTTCAAATCAGGATATATTTGTGTCTCCCCTGATCCAAACAGTTTCTTTCCTTGAAGGTGGATGAGTTTTCTAAATTTTCCTTTGGGCCAAACCAGTTTTCCAAATGGAAGTTAAGTGCATCATATTAAATTTACAACCAGATTCTCCTATGCAAAGGCTATTACTTCTCCTAACACAATAATTCAGACCTCTGCAGTTCATATCTAACAACAACTTCTCAAATAAGAATTTAAATATTCAACTTTTTGCTATTAACTTACATAAATGTATTCAAGGACCATTCACATGCATAACATTTAACAATAGTAAAAATAACCATTGACAAACAAGACAAGGCCCTGAGTTCAAAAAATACAAATGTATAGTACAGCTGGATGCAAGTTAGATTGCATAGGCCTCGAGGAAAAGAGAGTTTTGAAAGTGAGGCAAGGCACTCAGCAAAAATTGACTGAATGGCTGTTCTAGGTATAAAAAAGGTAACATGGAAGGCACAAAGTTGAGAGTCGGCAATAAAGACTGAAATTTTTCAAAAGAAGATTGGGTGGAGCATAGGAAGCAGCGTAGAAAGAAATGTCGTCAGATTTGTAGGCAGGAGAGACCTTGCATAGAGCTATACAAGTGAGTATTAGCTGCTACTTCCTTCAGAGAACAGAAAATGAACAGGTTATTCCTGTACTAAAGGCACTTAAGAAGATGCATTTCATCTTTCCAAGGAGGAAAGTCAACCAAAGTTACAAGGAAGAAAGTATTCTGACAGATTTAGCTTTCTTCCTATTCTGGAGACATCTTACAGGACAGATGTTTTGTTAGTAAGCATAAACCTTTCCTGATCTATAAAACCAGTTTCTCTAGTAAATCAAAAATTATCTCATCAAAACAACTGCCCTGTAATAGATATTTAAATTTTATGTTAATTTGGCAAATAAGTCAAGTCTATACTCACCTAATACCAGAGACTAAACCCCAAAATGAAAACGATACAAGCACCACAAAAAAAAACGATTCAGACAATTTATCAGAGAATCACCCTAAGTTCAATGTTATACTTTCTATGGTCAAGATTGGATCTGGGTGGGAACACTGCTTCCTCTCATTAGAAGAGGAGAGTACTTCTAGAGAGAAGAAGCAGCCCTTCCTAGATGTCTACCAGTTGATCCCTATGGTGGTCCTCAAACCTCTTTGTTCTAAAGCTTTTTCTATTCATCTTTAAACCTAAGCACCAATATTACCCATGATGCTGAAGGTTTTAGTTCTATGAGAATGCTACACAAAGCAACACATTTGTGCAAGAGCTTTAAAAAAATCTTTGCACATCACTTCATATAACTGCATCACCCAGCTTCAAGTCCAGCATTCCCTACACCTTATAAAATTACCCTGCTAGGGCACTGGAGGTGTAGGGAATACATCAAGTTATATGAATGAACAAGCAGAGCACCAAACCACAATATAAGAATTCAGAATGTTTACACAGAAAAGGAATTGAAAAAAAAATTGATAATCTTTAGTTTATTCTTATTTAAATGAAATTAAGTCAACAACTGAAAAATCAAAGTCAACATATGAAAAGGATAATCAGACAACATAATCCTTGCTTTGCAACAGTGACTGGTCACTTTTTCTGCCAGACTAATCAATATCCACCCTGCAGAAAAATAAACCACAAAACAGAATACTAGATTCGTTTCATTTCAGAAGGTTCCTGCACCACTAGACTCTTCCTAAAGAAGAGACTTCATTGTTACACCATTTAGCATTCCCACACCCCAGCAAAATGCAAGCAAAGAAAAAAACGCTATGAAAGGGTAATCTAGCCATTTCGCAGTTTCTGCCTCCTTACTCCACCCAGTCTCTTCTCTGCTCAATGGCTGCACCCAGCATCCATAAACATGGTCAAATCAAAAGAAAACACAAAAACAATAGCCCCAAAAACAAACCAGATATCAGCAATAAAACCTTTTGTTAAATACATATTTTCTTTTTGTTTAGCTCCTTAGTATATTTTCCTGTTTTTCAGAGCCACTTTAAAGGCAAATGATACATTTTGGTAGGAGACCCTCCCTCTTCTGAAAGCCAGTTGAATATGAAACGATTGTGCAGCAAATGACAAATCATTGTGAACAGATTCTTCTCCCCACCTCATAAAACTAAAATGTGCAAGTAACATTTTGCCATAATATACACCCTGACACCCCCCCCCACACACACACAGAGATGATTCAATCAGGTTAATAAATCTAAACAGATCACTTACGATTATTTTGCAGTCAAACAGTTCAATGAAGGCTTTTAATATAGCTTCAGTAACCTACCACCACCCTGGCTAGGTAATTCATTATGAATTGATTTGACCTGCAAAAACCAAGCCCTGCTGCAGCATTATCAGCAGAGAAATTTTACCACAGCTACTATGGCAAAGGAGGTGGGGGTGTCACATTATTGTTGTATCAAAGGCCAAGTACACTATCTCCTTCACCCTATATGCATAAATTTTACAGCCACAAAGCTGAGCCACCCCAACTTTTTATGAAGGTAAGAGAGAAGACACCATTCTCAACCCCTCGCCCCCCCCAAAATCTGCCTGCATATAGACTCCATCCTGCACAAAAGCCAATAGCAGCAGGAAAGATTCCTACTTAGATTTCCATCCTTTCTCCCATCCACCTATTTTTGTCCTAAAACCCATTTTAATGCCAAGTACTAGGCAGGGGTTTGATGCCCCAAAAATGAGAGAGATTAGACCTCCCTCCATTTCTGCTGTAGCTGGTTCTGAAGGTCTGACCCACCTCCTAGCAATGTTGTTGTTTTTTTTCCTTACTAAATCACCGCAAGGAGGTAGGGGTGGGTGGGAAACTGACCCAAAATAAAAGGCTAGACCTCTCCTCTCTGGTAGCAATCCTGGTTTTGTTGTTAGTGCTGCAGCTGGTTCCGAAGATCTGGGCCACCTAACAAATCTCAAAAGGAACAAGGGAAGGAAAAAAACAAAACTAGATCCTCTAAGGGATTTTTTTTGGGGGGGGGGGGAGCGAGGGAGAGTTTATATAACACACACCACCCTCAATTATTTTTTTTTTACTACCAGTCTCCTATCCGGCCCATCAGCTCCGTCTTCTCCTCGCTGGTTTCTTGCTAAGTCATTAGGGGAAGGGGAGAACTAGAGGCCTGAAGAGGCGGGGGGGGGGGCAAGAGACCCCAGAGAGAGGGGGCTGGAGCCCACCCAGAAGGGGCACGTCTCTCCCCCACCCCTTGTCTGGCCCACCCCCGCCTTGGCCTATTTTCTTGTTAAATCACCGCGGGCGGGGGGGCTGAGACCCAGTGACGGGGGGGCTGCCCCCCTCGCGCCCCCAGCGCTGCGGAGAAGGGGAGGGGAGCCCCCCCTTGTCCTCCCACTTCGCCCTGCCCCCCCTCCCTCCTCACCACCAACGGGCGCGGCAGCCATTTTGAGAGCCGAGCTGGAGAGAAGGAGGGAGGGGGCAGGGGCGGAGGGAGGCGCACGGACCGCAGGGCCCGGCTCGCACCGCCGCTCGCGGATGGATGGGGGGGAGGATGCTGGGGGCGGAGAGGGGCTCTCCCCCGGACACGGCCTTACCCGCGCCGCCGCCGCCGCTTCTCCTCGGTCCCTGAGGCCGGTGCCGCCCGTCGCTCCCGTGCACCGGCGCCGAGCCCTGTGGAGCGGGTGGGGGTGGCGCTACAGGGGGTGCGGGGGAGGAGGGGGGGGTCTCGGCAGGCTCCGACCGGCTCTCGCCGCCGCTCCGGCTCCTCGGTCTGTCAGTAGCGCCCCGGCCGCCAGGAGGGAGGGAGGGAGCAGCTCGGCCCGCCGCACTCACTGCGCATGTGCAGGAGGGAGGGCGGGGACAGGAGCCTAGAGACCATCTTGGGAAGCTAAAGCTGAGGCTCGCCTCCCGGCATGCATCGCGCCCGCCTCCTCTCCCGGCATGCACCGCGGGCAGCCCCTTCTTCAAGCGTCTCCTAGCCCAAGTCCCACTATCTCCCCCATGCCCTTTCCCACACGCCCCATCCCCCACTTCCAGCCCACATCCTATTCTCCAGCAGCCCCCCACACCCTTTCCCCCAGTATGTCCTCTCTGCCAGCCCCACAAACACCATCCCCCAGCACATCCCCACTCACCCCATCCTCCAGCGTCTTCCAGTCCCACACCCCCATCCCCCAGCAAATCCATTCCCAACCCCAGCCCCACACACCCCATTCTCCAGCATCCCACACCCCCATCCCCCAGCAAATCCATTCCCAACCCCAGCCCCACACACCCCATTCTCCAGCATCCCACACACCCATCCCCCAGCAAATCCATTCCCAACCCCAGCATCCCAGCCCCCCACACCCCGTCTCCAGCATCTACCAGCCCCAAACACCTTCATTCCCAGACCCACAAACCTCCTCCCTATCAGTCTCCATTCCCATCTCCACACCACACACTCCGTTTCTCAGCATATCCAACTCCCAGACCCACAGAACGCCTGTGCCCTGCACAAAAGAGATAGGGTTGTCAGTTTGAGAGGACTATCTTGTGATGTTCCACACAACTCTTCCCTGCCATGCCCACTCTCAACACTATCTCCCACAGATCAGAAAGTGACTGCTCTCCAGTGTCTAGTTAAGTGCATATTTTCAAGTAGACTGCCAGAGATGCATGTGCAAAATCCCAGTTTGTGTGCACATGTAACAATAGATTTGCATGCAGCCATGGGCCCATGCATTTATTTATGTATACTTACTTATTTGGATTGAAATTCAACATAAAAGAATGCCTAGCTGAAACTCTAGACACCCTTGACAGTAATTATAAATACAACATGAAAATAATTAAGAAGGTCAAACTGGAGCATGGGTCACTACATAACAATTATTAGTCTGCATGCATATTACAGATTAGAACCTTCCATTTCTCACATTACCATTAAGTCAGCCTCAGTTCTGCCAAAAATCCACTCAGAGAAATGGGCTATGGAGCATGCCTGGAAAAGCAACAGAGTTGAGCTATTTTGGACCAAAAAGGGGAGTATATTCCAAAGCTGAGGAGCCCTGGAGAATGCCCAACCAGCAGCTCCCTCCTTTTTTGTATTGAGGGGCTCCAGCTCAGATGCCTCTACTGATCTCAACTCCAGCACTATGGCACGTAAAAAGAAGTATCTCAGGTAGGAAAATCCTAGATCATTTAGGACTTTATGGGTCAAAATCAATACCTTATATTTCACTTTAAATACAAGAGGCAGCTAGTGCAGATCCCAGAGCAGTGATGTCATGGAGGTTGCATGGTGCATGTCAAATAATGTGCTCATAAAGTAGTCACACATTTTTGTGCACTCATGTATACATCCCAAGGGACAAAAAATCAGGCAGACTCACAAAATCTTATTAGAAAAATGTATTCAAATTGGATTGAATATGAACCCTGTAGACTGAATACTGGTTCAAGGACAATAAACACAAGGTAATGATAAATAGCATTGTATTCAGTTGTGGGGAGGGTTCTGGTGGGGGTATTGCAGGGCTCAGTTTGCGGTTCAATGTTATTTTTTATTAATCTTTTAGTTAATGATCTGGAATATGTAGTTAAAATCATTTTAATATTTGCAAATGATGCTAAACTGAGAAGAGTTGTAAATACTTGTGAAGAGACAAATATTAAAAAGGGACACGAAGATGGTAGCAATATAGAAAGAGGGTAACATAATTAAATCCACCATGGAAAATACATCTTAAATAGAACACATTTCTAAAACCTATGGAGAAAAATAATTTGAAACATACACTAAATGGGAAGAAATCTGGGAAACAGTAGTATTGAAAGAAACTAAGGAGTGGTAGTAGCATTCAGGTAGATGTGAGTTGCAATGTGGTATGGCAATATCTTCATTGGAGGTAGCTGCTGTGTGGAAAAAATCCCTAGAGCTAAGTCATCACTGTTCCTTTCTTGTGGGTGTTGCATTTGGTCTCACCACAAGGAGATGGATTGGCATGGTATGTTAATTCCGGCTTGTGCGAAATCTGCTGCTGAATCAGCAGTATTTTAACAAATGAACTTGCCCTCAGGACCTAAGGTCACTAGATCTGAAAGAAGCATGCACATCATTCATGACCCTTACCTCCTTTTGATTTGAGATCTAGCGACTCGGCAAGTCTCAGCACATCCTGCTGAGATACACTCATACCACCCTAGAGCAATATGAGAGAGTAATAATACTTGTCTGTGGTGTTATTGTAGCCATGTTGGTCCCAGGATATGAGAGAAACAGGATAGCTGAGGTAATATCTTTTATTAAACCAACTTCTGTTGGTAGACAATCTGTCTGATCTTGTATTTAGCTTGGCCATTCTGGTTACCTTCTCCAGATCTGAGGAAGAGCTCTGTGACGCTAAAAAGCTTGTCCCTTCCACCAACAGAAGTTGGTTCAATAAAAGATATTACTTCACCTACCTTGTCTCTCTCAGTAATAAAACTTGGCACTTAAATAGAGTCTTTCAGCCAAACATCTCAAAGTCCTTCACAAAAACTAGTTAATTAAGTTGCACTACGTGCCTGTGAAGTAGGTAAGTGTTGATAGCTATGTTTCATGGAGGTAAACTGAGGCACAGAGAGATTTGTGTGCCTTGTCCACTAGTTTCCTGCAAGTAAGTAGCAGAAGTGGGCATAAAAGCTAAGACCCAGTTCCCTGCTCTGTCCATTTACAACACTCCTTTCTCAGGATTGATACCCCAACAGCCAAATTCTGCCCTGTTAGACCCATGCAATCCCCATTGACTTCACTGGCTTGCCCGAGGGTCAGTGACAGCAGACTCTAACATAGGTGCTTAAAAACATATCTTGTGTGGGGTAAATGACAAAGCTGAGCTGGTAATAGACAGAATCAGTGCAACCACAGTGCAACCACTTGCTTATAATACATCAAGCTGAAACGCAGAAAGAATCTTGTTATTACAGGAAATGTTATAGAGAGATGAAATCACCCCTCATGTTGGCCGGCATAACTCCATAGTCCCACCCATTTTACACCAGGCCTGAATTTGGTCCATAAGGTTTTCTATATTATTGGTGCCCAGTAAATACATAAATATTATTTTCCCATGTTTTTAGTTGTAAAGTATACATTTTAAGAGGATTAAAGGCACACTGCCATTTTCACAATCACAATTCTGTTTGAATATTTTTACCCAGTATTATTGCAAGTAACATATAAGACTACGACACAAGTAACTGAAATTAGAAAAAAAAACACATTTCTGGTTTTTCGGTTTGTTTACTTTTTTTTCCAGTGACAGTATCGTATTTGCTATGACCATCACTTGATCTCATTGTTAAATCGGATCTGCCCATTACATTAATTGCAACCTGTGTTCAGGCACTTTGAAGAAAGAGAGATTGAAATTTAGGATTAGAACTAATGCTGTAAATCAAAAGCATATATATATATATATAGTTTTGTTTGGAAAGAATATTGGAATTAAAATGGTGAACCTGGTTTGGAATTTTTGAGAATTATAACTCTATATCAAATATTGTTTGAGGTATACATCCAATAATATTTTACACTTTTATCTAAGAATCTCAAGGCACTTCACAAACATGGATTAAGCCTCTTTAAACCCTTATGAGCTAGATATTGTTATCCCCACTTTACAGATGAGGAATTTGAGACACAGAAAGATTGTGACTTTTCCAAAGTAAAAGTAGGCAGCAGAGTTGGACGTATTCTGACTTCCAGTCATGAGTTCTAATAATAAATCACACTTCTCTGTAAATAATGTGATACTAAACTACTCAGCTTTATCTTCCTTGTAATTTTCATTATTTAATCTTGGTCTGAAACAAACTCCCAAATCAAAACACCATCTAATTTTGGAACTAGATTAAAACCTTTCGTTTGGTCCCTAAAATGTATTTTAATAATGGGCCAGAACATGATCTCAGATTAGAATACCCTCAAATTCTGAGTTGGTATCAAGATCCAAATGTTGTGACTAGGGCCCGTCTGTTGTAATTTGTCTTCATCCTATTCCTAAAGTAAATGTTTACAGATTACACAGCCATGCTTCAGAATGATCTCTTCCTCATTGTATTTTATACCTTTCCAGACATGCATAGCCTTATCTGTTACATTGTAGGTGTATTGTTATATATTTTTAAATTATTGCAGCAAAATAATTTGTGGTTGAAGATCTAGCTTTAGATTTACAATAAGATCGAAGGAAATACATAGCTATATAGATAGATTATAGATAGATAATCTATGTATTCCCTTATTGTAAATCCAAATTGTAATCTATATATATAATCTATTGTAATCTATCTATATATATATGTAGGTACTCATTTTGCTAAATTACAAAAGTAACCTTGCACATTGAAAGTGCCTTCCACTGGTCCTTTATGTATATTTACTAATTGTTATGTATGAACAAAAGTTGTGGTAGTTATTGTACTAGCTTATGTATGTGCATGACAAAGCATCTGTATTGGGGTATGCAACAAAATATAATGGCTAAAATATTTGTTGCTATCGAAGATGTTGGCTTTGAACGGTCACTTTATTCAGGTCCCTAAATGAGTGTTATCCACATTTTGCCTGTATTGACCTTGGCCTCACACACATTTGGTGCCCTCTTTTATTTTGGTAAATTATTTACATTATAAATGCTGCATCAGTAGATGAAGGTTTGGGGAAATTCTGTTCTTGCTAAAGAAGTCAATTCTGCATCATATGAAGCCTCCTGCATCAGTCACTTTTGGTCTTTCCCCACATTTATGTTTGGGCAGAGTTTGGAGGTAGTCACAGATCTTTGATAAATACCCTGGGTTTGGCTCATAGAAACGTATAGGAAACTCAGAGGTTATTTTTATTAGAAATATTATTTAGGATTAGGGTAGGATTGCATCTAGTGGTTAGAAAAGTGGGCTGGAACTCAAGACTCCTGGGTTTTCTTCTGGCTTCTGTCACTGATTTTGTTTGCATTTGGGGAAATTTCTTAAACTCTCTGTTCTTCAGTTTACACATCTTTAAAATGGGTATTAAAAATCTAGTAAGGGCCATTATTACACATACTGTCATAGGGTGACTGGCCCTTTAACGGGAACTGGGCATAGCTTCATCTGTAACAGATCAGCTACCTCTCAGGTGAGACTGATCAACTAAGGATCAGATGATTATAAAAGCCAGCAAGTGGGTTAGCTGAGGTACAGTGCTGCTGGGAGCATGGAGGCTCTGATAGGAAGCTGCTGAGTCAAAAGTCCAGGGTTTAGCTCCTGGATTTATGTTGAACTGTTTATTCTGAGGTTTTGTTGAAGATTGTTGATGTCATCAATGAATGAAGCCCTGAGAAAAAGAATCGGCATGGCTTTAGGCATGGCACCAATCCTTCATGGGTTGGGGAGACAGGCCAGCGGCCTAAACTTGGTGGAGAATGCGGGTAGGCACTTGGCCCCTGGAACTGATAGGAAATTGAGGTAGCAAAAGAGAAAACAGCTATAGAAACAGCTGTAGAAACAGAAGTGATAGCTGGCAAGGTTTATCTGATGGAACCCTCTCTTGCTTTTTTTTACTGTGAAGAAACTGGATGGAGGAGATTGCCTGCCTGTTGGAGACACAACAGTAACTGACCTCCGTACTTCTCCTAGGTGGATAAAATCAGCTGGAGGCCCAATGCCAGTAACAAAAGCGGTTCCTGAAGTACCTTGAAAAGTGAGCTCCAGGGAGTCTTGCTGGTCCTTGAGAGGGTAGCTCAGGTAGGCCTGACCCTGGGTTGGTGAAGTTGGACCTAGAAGATGACCTGTGAGGCGTTCCTCCATACTTTTGTGCAAGTGGCCTGTGCTGCTACTTGGCAGGAGTCAACTTGGATGGCCAGAGTGGCATAATTTCTGTCTTGAGTGGCAGAGGCAACATAACAAGCCTTGAACAACAAGTGGTCTAGCTCATATCATGAGGTAACAGCAGCCAGACTGAGAGTGACTCTGAAGGAATGTTGTCACTGGTTTTGGGTTAAATTGTTTCCACAGGGAGTACACCCATGTGTAAGTGGTGTAATTGTCGTGGCTTTGAAGATATATTCCAAGGGTTGTGAATTCCTGCAAAACACACTGCAAGAACCTTTTACATTAAATTTTATGGGGAAAAAAACAGTTAAATGGGACATTTTGCATAGCTCGAAGAGTAAGCCCTGCTTTAAACCACAAGAGAAGCCACTAATTATTGGTGAGTGAGAAGATGAGGAAATCCTCATTTTATGTGATATATGTTGGAGACAAAGGTAATGACACAGGTAGACATGCCCATTGACTCATTAAATTGAATGGTGAGACATTGCTAGACCTTAATTTTCCCTGTGTCATACATGGACAGCTAGTTATGGCAATATTTGTGTCACAATAATTTATTCCCTATCTAGAGCAAGGTGAGTATTAATCCCATAGACCAGGTCCATGTAGGCATCTCTGAGCAGACTCTATGACATCTCTGTATTATTTCACCATACTGAGATGAATATAACACAGTGGGTGGGGTGACATTTTTGTCTCATGCCAACACCCATTTCTGTGGTGCATCAGCCAGAGGAAGCATACATTTGCCATTCTCTGTTCTGCTGAGTGTCCTCCAGTAAGGGGCACCAGCAGCTGGGACTAATATATGCTTTCAAGCAAGACACAATGTAGCAGTTAGAGAGACAAAGGCTTTCCAAAAGATAACATTTATGAATATTTTAAAGATACCAAGAGTGGCCTTCCTGAAAACAAGAGCATCACTTTACAACAAAACCATTATGTCCCAACTATTGACGAAGAGATGTTATACGGTAAAAATTGTTGGCCATAATTAAAAAGCATGGGAAAATGAAATGGAAAAGATGAATGATGGTCTTGTTGCTAAGACACAGTACTCAGTGAGCTCTGTAGCACCGCGGAGGATTGGCAAATCCAGATTCTAGCAAACTAAGAATGAGTTCCAACACTGAGGACCTGCAAATGGACCCAGTGTTGTGCAGTCGTCACTCAGCCTAGTGGAATTTTTGACTGAAGTGAGCTCATTTTCAAGTTCATAAAGAATGACAATCACATTACTTTCAATGTTTTGCATTTTGGTACAAATATTTCATAGCCCTCTATTCCACAGTGGTTATAGCCAAGGCTAGTGAGCCCTTGCTGTGTCATAAATGGCTCATGCAAATAAGAGTGTATTTCTTTCTTTCTTTGCCTTGATTGAACAGCTTGCATTTTGTGGCTAGGATCTTCTGGTTGTTGTTTTTTTTTTTAATCACGTGGTGATTCAGAATCTGCAAATTGTCTTTAAAGCTAAAGGACAAAGGTCCAGCTACAAATAGTGTTTCATTAGCTTATCAGTCCTATTTTATTGTTCTTGCACTAGCAAAGGACTTTATATAAACTTCGCTGCTCACCTTTGAAGTACAACTTTATCTAGCATCTGTAAATCTGGCTCATATGGTGAGTCACCATTCTTCTGCTGTCTCCTTTGTACTTTCGTGATGTGGTAAGCTCTTTTCTGCTACATTGCAAAGTTCAACCTCCTTTGGCACCAGTACTGTGGAATGTCATTCCTACAAATGTTGGAAGTATGTATTTATTGGTGACACCGTGAAATCTGGACGCAAACATACTGTCCTTGATGAAGCTTTTCATGTTTAGTATAAACTGTGGACATTTATTTCCATACATTAAGAAATTCACTTAGTACATTCAGACATCTATCTACAGTTCTTATAAGGAACTAAAATGAGATAGTATATTCTATTTAAAGAAGTTGCTGGTGGAAGTTCTCTTTCAATTATGCTTAAAAGAGCACCGTCAATGAATTTTAGGCCAAAACACAAACTTGTCAAAAAATGAGGGGAAAGGTGGGAGCATAGAAGATCTAACATGAATAAAAATGTTCATTTAACATTTCTACTAGCTGTGGGTCTGACCTATGATGGGGTATACTTGTGCTAGTTGGGCTTATTTTGCATGTTACATCATAGTACATGTTAGTATCCAGATTTATATCATTTTTGTATGTTTTTGTACCTTTCTGCTTCCTAATTTAAGAGCCCATGTACTTACCTCAGAGTAATAGCCTCAGTAAAATCAAGTTCAGTATGTTTCAGCCATACAATTTTGCTGCCATCTTTGGCTTTGCTGAGGAAATTGGTGGTGCTCAACTTAGTTGCAAGAAGCAAATATCGTATCATGAACTTTCAACTGACATGTGGGATGACTAGATCAGTTTAGTAGGTAAAATATTTTTCAGTGGACTATCAGACCAATCAAAAAATATCATAGAGACAACAGCAATGTATCTTATATTTAACCATTCCCTGCAATAGCATACCTGTCAATATCCTCCAACAGAAAAAAGTTGATTTCTGATTTACCTGCACATTCATTTATTTCCATATATTAAGGCACTGTCCATTAGAAGCCTTGGTCTTCCCATTTTAAGGCAATGCTATAACAAACCCCAGTGTAGGGAGATAATTGCATGTGTTTGTGAGGAGACTGCAGTGTTTGACAGGTGCCATATACAGTCCGTAATTCCAATACATAAGTAAAAATTAAAATCTTCCATTGCATATTTCCAAAATTTCCTACTGCCTTTGCACTTTTTAGTTTTATAAAATAAAGTTAACACTATCAGTGACATGCAAAGCTCTGTTAATAAAAAGTACAGTAAAACCACATATATGCACACACATATCATAAACTACACCTCTACCTCGATATAATGCTGTCCTCAGGAGCCAAAAAATCTTACCTTGTTATAGGTGAAACCGCGTTATATCGAACTTGCTTTGATCCCCTGGAGTGCACAGCCCTCCTCCCCCCCCCACCATGGAGAACTGATTTACCATGTTATATCCAAATTCATGTTATATCAGGTCACGTTATATCAAGGTAGAGGTGTAGTTAGGCTTTCAGTTCTACTTGTAAAATATATGTGCAATTATGCTGGTAATTTGGGCATGCAAATACTATGGAAGTACGTGTAAATTAGGTAATCGTAGCCTCAAATGGCTAATTAAGGTCATTTGTGGGCACAGGTACACCTCTATCCCGATATAGCGCGACCCGATAAAACATGAATTCGTATATAATGCAATAAAGCAGTGCTCCGGGTTGGGGGTGGGGGGTTTGCGAAGCTGTGCACTCCGGCAGATCAAAGCAAGTTCGATATAACGCGGTTTCACCTATAATGTGGTAAGATTTTTTGGCTCCCGAGGACAGCGTTATATTGGGATAGAGGTGTACCTGATTTGCATAATAAAATCACTCAGTTGTGGAGCTAGCTTATTTAAAACTCAGACACCCAATGTCTGGATAGATAATTCCGTAATCCTAGCGTTATATCTCTGATCGCACGACAAGTGAAGTTCAATGTAATCTGAGCAATCTGAATAAAAGTTAGGAAACAAGGAAGTACAAATCTTCCTTGTATTTCAGTGACATCTTTTTCAATCAAACGTACACATTTAACAAGCACATGAATTATAAATCATTTTAGTCAGAAAAAAACAGGAGTCCTTGTGGCACCTTATAGACTAACAAATTTATGTGGTCATAAGCTTTCATGGGCCAGGGCCCACTTCATCAGATACATGGAGCAGAAAATACAGTAGCAGGTATATATAAATAGTACCTGAAAAGATGAGAGTTGCCTTACCAAGTGTGGGGGGGTGCCATCTAACGAGACAATTCAATTAACAGTAGACTACCAAGGGAAGAAAAAAATCACTTTTGTAGTGGTAATGAAGGTGGCCCATTTCAAACAGTTGACAAGAAGGTGTGAGTAACAGTAGGGGGAAAATTAGTATGGGGAAATTAGTTTTTACACAGCAGCTTGGCCAGCTTGTTATAAACAGTGATGTAAGGATGCATCATTAATTGTTTGTCATAAGAAAGAAGGTACTGTAATACTTACTTGTAAAAAGTTTTGGAGGCAAATAATCCAAAGCATGTTAGCGTGAGGTCGTAGAATGAAAGGAGGGGAAAGCACAGGCTAATATCACAGCATTCTTAATCCAGAGTTATCCCAGATTTGGACTGAAGTGCCTTCTGGGTTGTTTCTCCCCTGCCCACACCTTTTTTTTTTTTTAAAGGTTCTTTTCATATTCTACTGTTGACCTTTGGTCACAGTGGTTTCCCCTTTAATAGGTCCAGGTTTAAAAGGAGACATTTTTCTGTTGAATATATCTTTCTGTTGAATGAGTCTAAGACATCATTAAAAATACAGCGGATGTGTTGCATATTTTTTCATTCTTTAACTCGCACTGCTAATTATGGTAACTCATAATGTGTGTGTATTGCTACTGCGGCCGCCATCCGGAGTCCCTTGTAAATTAATTTCAGTGGGTTCCTTTCCTAGAAATAATAAAACAATGCAGGTGAAATTAAATGAAAATGTTTCAGTTTTATGTAATTATTATTCAGAAAAGGATAGTTTATTTAAAAAATATTTGCTTTTTAATTCTAACACATTGCATTCACTCTGATATTAAAAGTTGTTGTCATGTTATTTTTAATCATTTTTATTATCTTTTATTTTATTGTTCATGTGCCTTAGGAATCTGAAATCTGCTGTCAAACTGAAATTTTCTTTCCTCCAATAGACTTTCAGCATACACACTGATTTGTTATTGCAGGGTTGCCAGGACGGCTATTAGCAATCATGTTTTAAAGCCGGGGTCCGCTATGCTAGACACTCTGCTAACACAGAGGTGGACATGGTCCCTGCCCTGAAGAGATTACAGTCTTCCAGTCATTCCCTGTGGTGTTGTGAACCCAGAGAGAACAAGGTAACGCTGGTGCAGGAGAACCAGAAAGATAAATTGACTGGGAGTGAAACTGATTAACTTAGTTCCAATGCTCTACCTGAGTGAAATGAGAAAACTGAAAACTAAATAAATACAATTCAATAATCTGAAGTGTTGCTAGTAAAATGGGCAAGGATATCTTGTTTATGTAGAAATAAATTTTATTTATGGAACAATGTTGCATAAAGTTTAAACTATATCCACTGTTGCAGTATAGTAGACCTGTAGACAATAATCAACTTTTCAGAATTGCTATATATATCCTTGACATAACTGTCTTTCTTACTCTTCTCAGAAGCAGCACAGGGCTTAGCTGGAATAAAGACTGAATTGCTTCTTACCCCAGAGAAAGGTGATCTTTGCAGCTGAAGTCATTAGTAATGTAACAAGAAATTCATGGTGCGGATTCTAAGATCTTCATGTAGCCTGGTGAGTAGCCCACCTGAGTGGCAATTTCTAACCTTTCTTATCTCCTAATTTTCTCAAATACAAATATTTATTGCCTGAGAATGAAGAGAAAAGGAACGCCCTTTTCCTGACCTTGAATGTCATCTATGGTTGTTTAGCAAATGCACCCACTCCTATTGTAAAAGATTGATAGTTAATTGAAATATTAAGTATCTGCAAAATTTTGTAGAAAATAAAGGATAGCATTTTCGAAACCATTTCCTTGAAAAACAGTATTGTAAATATCATGTTGATTTATCACTTTAAGAAAGATTTGGGGTACTTTTCAAAAGAAATGGACCTGAACTAAAGTTTTTCAGATCTGAATACCCCTGAATATAGTCCCCCTAAAAATGTGTATAGTTCTCTTCTACTTCTGACATGAGTGTTATGGGCCTGACTAGCAGTTGTTACAGCTGTTTAAAATATGCAGCAAGTGTTCACTTCTCTTCTACAGAGGGTGGGTGTCAACTTTTTAAAAAATGGTTCAGATTAGGCTATTTTTCCTTCTAATCAAGATGTAGTATCTATGAGAATAGTGAAGGTTGCTGTCTTGTCTGCCAAGAGCGAGGTCAGGGGTTCTCAAACTGGGGGGGTCAGGACCCCTCAGGGGGTCGTGAGGTTATTATGTGGGGGGTCATGAGCTATCATCCTCCACTCCATACCCTGCTTTGCTGCCAGCATTTATAATGGTGTTAAATATATTGAAAAGTGTTTTTAATTTATAAAGGGGGGTCGCACTCAGAGGCTTTCTATGTGAAAGGGGTCACCAGTACAAAAGTTTGAGAATCACTGAGCTAGGTGTTTCACAATATGTTATGAGTCACAAACATAGGACATGCCAAGCACAACCCTTATACAAATACACACAAACACAAACACACACACACCCTAATGAAATTATACATTTGGCATTGCCTTAAAATGAAGTTTCCTGAAAATTAAAATGTTAATTAGTTATGCTGCTATTTGAATATCATACCAGCTACAAATTACATGCTTTGGTGGAATTTGGCCATTCTTTGTAGTGTATCCAATGGACAAACAGTAGTAAGCTTAGGTAGCCTTTTTCACTCGGGTTTGAATCTCTGGAGAACAGTTCTAATTAATATAACATTGCCGAAAACATGTGCTGAAGGAGGGCCTCTCTGAGGCACCAGCCGTCATTGTACGCCCTTTTTAATCAAATGAATTGAAAGTTGTAAAGGAAGAAAAAAATCTGAGTGCTTTAAGCCATTGTTTTTGCAGAAAATCTATGGAGTAAAAAGTCCAGTGGGGAAGAGAAAATCGCTGGTCTCAGTAATTTACCGTCAGAATGATAACAGCAATGGGAATGGGGGCTTATTACAAATACAAGGCTATGGAGGAAACTAAGTTGGCTGTCTGGGAGAGACAGAGATAGAGATAAAAAATCTTAAAGTCTATTACAGAAATGTTTCTCCTAAGGCAACTGGGGGAATTATTGGCTTATGTTTATTGTAATTCTCTCATCCTCCAGATACATTTTCCCAGCATTAGATTGAACATATAAAAAAAAGTCTTATAGAAGAGCAAATTGGGGGAGAAAAAACAAACAAAGAAGTCTTTCTGATACATTCTTTTGAATGTGAGAATCTAGATAAAGGATTGTTTTCCTAGCTACATAAATCATCTGAGACTGTACTGAAAATGGGCTCATAACTTGAGTGGTACTGTGAAGAAAGAGAGTAGTTGACTGACTCCCCTGATATGTTTCTTTATGGTCTAGCACTTTAAATGGATAGAAAAGGCACTTTAGACCTTCTCTAGTGAGTGAAATGATTTTACTAGACTTTCTAGTTTTACTTTTATATTTACAGGGGTGGCAAAAGCCACGGTACCTCATGGATTCAATAGTTCAAGGGCAGAGATTATAAATGATCGTGGCAACTAAATAAGCTCATTCTAATTTGTTCTAGTTCAAACCAAAATTTCTGTTACTCAAATAAATAACATTAGGAAAAGGGAGCAATCCTGTTGAATACCACCAGAGAACAGGAATGCAGAATCAGATAGGTTTGGGAGTATTGTCTAGCAATTAACATGTGAACTAGTGTGATAAATGTGATCATGGTTCCATGAGGTTCTTTTGGAGGATAGGTTTAAAATTCAAAATGATTTGGACAAACTGGAGAAATGGTCTGAAGTAAATAGGATGAAATTCAATAAGGACAAATGCAAAGTGCTCCACTTAGGGTACGTCTACACTACAAGACTACTTCAAATCTACTTAATTCGAATTTGTGGAATCGACCTTATGAAGTCGAATTTGTGTATCCACATTAAATACACTAATTCGACTGTCTGAGTCCACAGTAACGGGGCCAGCGTCGACTTTGGAAGCGGTGCACTGTGGGAAGCTATCCCACAGTTCCCGCAGTCCCCGCTGCCCAGTGGAATGCTGGGTAGAGCCCCCAATGCCTGCTGGGGGAAAAAATGTGTCGAGGGTGGTTTTGGGTAACTGTCATCATTGAACCGTCACTCCCGCCCTCTCTCCTTGAAAGCGCCGGCGGGAAATCTGTTCGCGCCCTTCTCTGGTCGGTTACAGCTCGGACGCCACAGCACTGCGAGCATGGAGCCCGCTGCGATCATCGCTGCACTTATGGCCGTTGTCAACTCCTCGCACCTTATCGTCCACCTCTTCCACAGTCAGCTGCTGAGAAATCGGGCGAGGAGGCTCCGGCAGCGCGGTGAGGACAGGAAGTCACAGAGTGGCGCAGACCTCTCACAAAGCAGGGTACGCCGCGCAGTGGAGATCATGGTGGCAATGGGTCAAGTTCATGGTGTGGAACGGCGATTCTGGGCCCGGGAAACAAGCACGGACTGGTGGGACCGCATAGAATGGCATGCAGTGCCTCGTAGAAGCGGCATGTCTGGGGCTGTGCTCCGGAGCGTCCGTTTGCCGCTCTGACTTTTTGGTAGCCTTGTCTCAGGTCCTTGATTTTCACGCGGCACTGCGTTGTATCCCGGCTGTATCCTCTGAGTGCCATGGCTTTGGAGACCTTCTCGTAGGTCTTTGCATTCCGTTTGTTGGAGCGCAGCTCCGAAAGCACAGACTCATCGCCCCACACAGTGATCAGATCCAGGACTTCACGGTCTGTCCATGCTGGGGACCTCTTTCTATTCTGGGATTGCATGGACTCCTCTGCTGGAGAGCTCTGCATCGTTGCAGGTGCTGCTGAGCTCGCCCCGATGTCCAACCAGGACATCAGATTCAAAGTGCCCAGACAGGAAAAGGAATTCAAATTTTCCCGGGTCGTTTCCTGTGTGGCTGGTCAGAGAATCCAAGCTTGGACTGCTGTCCAGAGCGTCAACAGAGTGGTGCACTGTGGGATAGCTCCCGGAGCTAGTAAGTTCGATTTGCATCCACACCTAGCCTAATTCGAGATAGCCATGTCGAATTTAGCGCTACTCCCCTCGTCGGGGTGGAGTACCGAATTCGAACTAAAGAGCCCTCTAGGTCGAATTAAACGGCTTCCTGGTGTGGACGGTTGAGCGGTTAATTCGAATTAACGCTGCTAAATTCGATTTAAAGTCCTAGTGTAGACCAGGCCTTAGGAAGGAACAAACAGTTGCACACCTACAAAATGGAAAATGACTGCCTAGGAAGGAGTACTGCGGAAAGGGATCTTGAGGTCATAATGGATCACAAGCTAAATATGAGCTAACAGTGTAACGCTGTTGCAAAAAAAGCAAACATCATTCTGGGATGTATTAGCAGGAGTATTGTAAGCAAGACACAAGAAGTAATTCTTCCACTCTACTCCGCGCTGGTTAGGCTTCAGCTGGAGTATTGTGTTCAGTTCTGGGTGCCGCATTTCAGGAAAGATGTGGACAAATTGGAGAAAGTCCAGAGAGGATCAACAAAAATGATGAAAGGTCTAGAAAACATGACCTATGAGGGAAGGTTGAAAAAATTGGGTTTGTTAAGTCTGGAGAAGAGAAGACTGAGAGGGGACTTGATAACAGTTTTCAAGTATATAAAAGGGTGTTACAAGGAGGAGGCAGAAAAAATTGTTGCTCTTAACCTCTGAGGATAAGACAAGAAGCAATGAGCTTAAATTGCAGCAAGGGGGGGTTAGGTTGGACATTAGGAAAAATTGTCAGAGTGGTTAAGCACTGGAATAAATTGCCTAGGCAGGTTGTGGAATCTCCGTCATTGGGGCTTTTAAGAGCAGGTTGGACAAACACCTGTCAGGGATGGTAGATAATATTTAGTCCTGCCTTGAGTGTAGAGGGACTGGACTAGATGAGGTCCCTTCCCATTCTATGATTCTATGCCTTGATCTGCTAATGCCTGTGTTACTTTGGGCAAGTCTTTTAACCTCTTTGTACCTCACTTTCCTCACCTGTAAAAAAGCTTAAATATTTGGTTCACGTTTATAAAAGCAAGTTTGTTTCCATGCTTTGATAGACAGCACCATAGAAATTAACAAAGTGTTGAAAAGTTCTTTTAGAAATCAGTGACAAAACTCCCGTTGACTGTGGTAGACAGAGCCATTAACTAATTGGTCTCTGCTTCAAGTTTTTTTATAGTGGGACTTCAACACGAATACACGTTCTACTGGCTCAAATGCTTTCTCAGCATCAAGTCCTAAATGTCTGATTTACCACAATCAATAACCTTACTATCTCAATATATATAATTATAAAGAGACACATTGAAATATGCAAAATGTTTGGCCCTGATAAAAGAACCCTTTGGAAAAGGATGAACCTCTCCAAGGATGAAATTCTCCTTGGTTCTATATTGTATCCTCTGTGCTCTGGTATAGCTACCATCAGTGGTAGGCAGTAGTTAGAATATTTATTACATAGTTTCAGTTTATAAGTATTAAAGATATTATTAAGTGGGTAATAGTGAGACTGTCTCAGATAGTTTCAATATATTTGTGTTCGATACATTATTTAATAAATTGAGAGAGACATGGTATGGTGGTCTCAGCAGCAGAATTAACACTATGAACAACAGAATTCTAACCTCATTGGTTTGTCCAGTGGTGATGCACAGCTATAACTAGGGACAATATTTGACACTAAAATTATAAAAATTACAGAGGGGTATTGTGATTAGGCCTAATTCACTACTGTTTGTAAAAGCATATTCAGACCCTTGGTTGGAAATTGTTATAATACATAAGGAGAGTTCTTATTTAGAAATGTCTGATTAAGAGGCAGGTTTAATAATTCTTCAGAAATAGGAATCAACTACTCTTGGGTTCCTTTATAGAATCCCAGTGGGATACATTGGGCTTGGAGAATTTTCTCTGTCCCCATTTTCAGGCTTCCTCGTGTTATCTGTAGTCTCTTCTTTATCTTGTATGGCAGCTTTTTCATTAAACAGGCTCTGTGAAAGCTATATTAAATTAGATCATTTTTGACATTTTACACCACAAGACAATACAACATCTTTCCTGAGCTTTCTGATGGGTTACAAAGTATAGGATTTATTGATGTCATATGTATTGACTGAAGGCATCCAATATAGAGTACACATCTAAAATGTATTTATTGAGCTGCACTTTTCTTTCTTTGTTTTAAGAATTAGTTTTCCATTTTAAGGAGGTGTTTGGAAAAACCAAAAACAACCAAAGAGGTAGAGCCTGACAAGTCAGAGAATGAGAATTATGTAAATATGAAGAGTATGTATCATCTCTTCAGTTGCAAAGTCATTTCTCCCAATATAGATCTTGCTTTGGATTCTGGATATACGATTCAATTATTTTACCGATTTGTGACATTGAGTCGGGGAATGTAGATAACTCATCAAACAGGTGATGTGCAGCACAACTTTGAAAGATATATCTTCCATTTTGGATAGAGTTGGAAACTCTGCTTTAAAGATGTTATTGTGTTTGTGAGAAGTGACTAATTGACAGAAGTGCAAGAAACAACTCTAGGGGAAACTAGTTTGACAATAAGGCACCTAGTAAGAAATTTAATTATGACCATCATGAGTAGTAGCACAAGCAGGGAACATACCTACTTGCAGCTGTAAGAGGTTCACAATCGGCTCTGTCCAGGAGGCCAGCACAAGACTTACACATCTCTTAAATCCCATCCTGAGAGCTTGTTTCTGAAGCATGAATGTACATAATTGCCCTTGGCCATCTGCCCTAGAGTGATTCAGACAAGAAGTCAGACAGGCCAGAGAGTGCTGTTAGGATCTATCTAGATGAGTTAAGAAAAACCCAACAACTATAAAAGTGAAATCTGTTTTTCCCTTACAACCTTACTTGCCATTTGTGAGAAATAATGTGACTTTCAAACAGCCCAACCCTGTACCACGGAAGACAATTTATGTCAGTTTTGCCATTGACTTTCACGTTACCAGGATTGGGCTCTAAGTGAGAAATCCTAATGTAATAGTCCAAATGCAGAGAAATGCCTTTAGCCAATCCAAGCAACAGCAAGATTTCTTTTTTTTAAAACTGTCTTTATTTAGAAAGTTTTACCCAGTGTACAAATCCTAGCTACGTAAAATCACAGACAATACACTAATAATTACAACAGTGAGCTTTTGTTTAGAGAAACAGTATACTATAATACAATCAGATCTCTCTATTTAATAGGGTGTTACTATAATACAGAGTGAGCATCTTTATACTACCCCTGACATGTCATTTCTAGTGGTTTTATTACATTGAGTGAATTCTCTGATTATACATAATTAACAAACCAGGCATGTCTATCAAATGTTAATAGTAAAAAAAATTGGACGGGTGAGCTGGATTTTTTGCAGGCAAATGTACTTTGAGCATTGAATAAATGGTAACCAAATGTCTAAGTATCTCTTTGTGCTCTGACTATTTTGCTGGGTACGTAATTGCTGCATTCATTTTTCCATAACAACCACCTCTCATAGTTTTGAGCCATTCATCTAGAGTAAGACTAACAAGATTTTCATTTGAGAGAATGAGACCACACCCTCAAAACTGGGAGGACCATTTTTTCTTGTTGGAAACCAGCTTTGACGTCTTAGATGCCTGCAAACAAATTATCAAGAAAAAAAACCTCCCTGCCTGATACTCAGGAGTTTCTGACTGAAAGCCCCACTCAGTCCATTAGAATATGTTACCTACTAGATCATTACATGTGCCTCCTTAGGTACATGATACAGATCACCTTTTTTCAAGGTTTCATGGAATTTTTCCCTATGAGTTAGTCCTTCTGTGCACCAATTAATTATGTTTGTCTCCTCTGTGATTTGTTTGGTACTCAGAAATCAAATATAATCTATTTTAGATTTTTCTATGGTGTCCGCTGCTGTAATGTCTAAGCACTAGTCTAAAGGGATGACAAAAATCTGAATGGTTTCAGAGTGGTAGCCATGTTAGTCTGTATCTGCAAAAGCAACGAGGAGTCCTTGTGGCACCTTAGAGTTTATTTGGGCATAAGTTTTCAGGGGCTAGAACCCACTTCATCGGATGCATGAAGTGAAAAATACAGGAGCAGGTATAAATACATGGAAGGATGGGGGTTGCTTTACCAAGTGTGAGGTCAGTGAAGATGAGGACATTCAGGGATCATCCTAGTTCTCACAGAGCATAATTGTTTTCTGGCTATCTTAAATAGTTGTCCTGAAGTAGTACTACATTATGCTAGGCAGAATCCTGTACACTTAATGAGGTGCTTTAATCCCTATATTCTAGGAAAAGACCTTGATAGCATTATCAGTCATTACTTACACATACTGTATCTATTATAGTGTATAGATCTATTCTTGTACCAGTAGGTCAGTTAAATGAAAACAAACTCTTAAAGTGATCTACAGCTTTGTGTGTGCATGCTCCTGGCTCAGCAACTGCCAGAGAACACCAGAGACAAGAAGCCACTACTGAGCAGGGCTGTAAAGAGACACAATAATGAAGAGTAGAGGGGGCAATATTGGGTCTGATCCTGTAAGATGCTGAGCGCCCACAGCTCTCACTGAAGCCAGTGGAAATTGCAAGTGCTCAGCACCTCTCATGGTCAGTACTAGCAGCAGCTACATCAGATAATAGTCTGTACATGCTACCAGACGCGCTGACTTCCCCTCTTTTCCCGTGGGTGCTCAACACCCCCCTCTACCACTGGCCACACCCCCACTCCACCCCTTCCATGAGGCCCCACCCCTGCCCGCCTCTTCTCATCCCTTCCCTGCCCCCATTCCAACCCCTTCCCCAAATCCCCGCCCGGGCCTCACCACTTCTCCCCTGAGTGCGCCATGTTCCCGCTCCTCCCTGCCTCCCAGAGCATGCCAGTGCTGCCAAACAGGTGTTTGGCGGCAGCCGGGCGGGAATCGCTTGGGAGGTAGGTGGAAGAGCGGGGGCGTGGCGCACTCAGGGGAGGAGGAGGAGGTGGGGCAGGGGGTGAGAGGAGCTTGGCTGCCGGTGGGTACAGAGCACCCACTAATTTTTCCCAGAGTTGGCACCTATGCACGCTACTGAAATAGTCCTAAATGTTGATTGAAAGTTTTAATCTCCCCTCTTTGCCCCACAATTGCTGCCATCATTGTCCACGACAGTGAACCTTTAAATCCTGTTAGATAAAAGCAACAAGAATCCCACTGACATGTAAGGTGGAGGAAATAAACTACTCGTAGTGCTAAATGTCATGCTTGGAAATGAGCCTTGCATGTGTTCAGCAGCCCTTTACCAGTTGAAGATTAAAAAATAATGTGACGGGGATGCATCACCAGTCAGAAAAATAGAAAGCACTCTCCTCGCAAAAAGAGCTGAGCCAGCTGAAAGCACTGGGAGGATCTCTGGGCCAGTGAACTGTTACCTAGTAGCTTAGCAGTTCAGTCTCTGGGAGATACAGTCACAGAGCACAGGAGAGCAATAGACAGCTGTAGCTTGATATTTTGGCACCTGAAAGAGAGAATTAAATAAAATCACTGGCTTTTAAAAAAAAATTAAAATTTGTGTGCTCCCATCAGCTGTGAGGCATAAAAGAGAGCAAATTCAAGTCAAACAAGACTGTAAAGCCCCCAAACCAGCCTTGTGGCATGGGATTTACCATACAGGTGTGGCTAGAGTGGCCAGTGGTAGTATGGCTGCTGGGGGAATCCTGCTGCCAGATAGGAAGGGGGCCCATCTATATGGCTAGAACATCCATTTCTATCAGATCCTTGGGATCTGTGTGGCTTGGATTCCTGACTCATCTACAGACCCTTGATTCCCTCCCCTATGAAAGGAACATTTGTAGCGAACTCTGCAAGGTGCATGTTGTGATGAGCTTGTAAGTTGTATTCATTCTGCTTACCTAGTAAATGTCAAGGCCTAGATCTTACAGTCTGTCCAAACTGCAATAAATGCAAGACCAGGGGATGGAGCTTTATGCATCTCAAATGCCAGAGCTGGCTGAGGATTGGGCCAGTCCCCCATCAGAGCTGCTCCTAATTATGACCAACTGATCACAGCTTCCAAGGGGCCATTTCAAAAGCTGGGGATTGCTGAAGCATAGGGACTATGGCTGCTGTATGCTGTGAATTCTCGTAGGCAAAGGCAATCTTATGTGGTTTGGATCCTCCAGCTTTATAATTTTTTTGTGATGCCAGAGGAGGCTCAGGAGCCAGCCCATAATTAACTAAATTCAATGCTGGTATAACTTTTTTACTTTAGTGGAGTTACAGAGGGCATTAATTTGGCCTGATAGGATGATATTTAAGCCTTGCATTTCTTCAGCAGGAAAATCATCAAGCACAGAAAAAACAGAGGTGAGAGAGTCTCTTGGTCGCTTCTAAGAAATCATTTAAAGCATGTATGACAGCATTTTTCCTGGTACAGGTTTGCATAGTAGAGAGACATTGCTCAAAGGTAGGCATAGAAGCTGCCAATATATGCTCTCTCAATGGCAATAATTGATTCCTGATACCTTCTCAAGTGTAGATCAAAGAAAATCATACATTTGACTGAAATAAGGACATTTTTAACTGGGAAGGCATCCTAGCTTTACTAATTTAATACGGCTACTTAAAATAGTTTCTCCTACCTTCAAACTAGAAAAAGAATCTTTCTCTAATTATGGCTGTATTAAGATAAGTGACAAAAAAGCTACAAAGGATAAGTAGGCTAATTCCAGGGAAGCATAGGGACTTGGAAGCTCACACAGCCACTGTACTTTGTTAATGTCTTCTTGTGAAATCTAACTTGAACTTAGGTATGTTATGGGTGAGTAAAAGCATTTGTTTTTCACCTCTGTTGTGCTGTCTATGACTTGGATACTGTGCCTATGACAAAAGAGTAAAAGGGATATTTAAAATGACAAATCAGCAATGGAACTAAAGTTTCTTTCTTTCTTTCTTTCTTTCTTTCTTTCTTTCTTTCTTTCTTTCTTTCTTTTTCTTTCTTTCACATATGCTTTCAATAAACTATATTAATATACATATATAAAATTAAGTAACAATAAATGTACACACAGAGAGAGAGAATATCCATGAACTGAACTGGTCATAACAGACTGATGACAGTCTTCAAATATGTTGATGTGATAGGTCTGTGATAGGTCAATTGTTCTCCATGTCCACTGAAGGTAATATGAGAAGTAATCAGCTTAATCTACAGCAAGGGAGATTTAGGTTAGATATTAGGAAAAACATTCTAACCATAAGGATAGTTAAGTACTAGAATAGGTTACCAAGGGAATTATGGAATCCCTGTCACGGGAGGTTTTTAAGAACAGGTTAGACAAACACCCCTCAGGGATGGTCCAGGAGGGATACTTGGTGCTGCCTTAGTGCAAGGGGCTAGACTGATTGACCTCTCAAAGTCCTTTGCAGCACTATGATTCTATTGTTTTATAAATATCCAGAAAATTGGACCAAATTTTGTAATTTCTTTCTTATATGAAAAGAAACCCTCCCAGGAGTAACCACATCTGCTAAGCCAATATGCTATTTTTCAATATACATTTTAAAGCTAATAACTTCTTAGTTGCTAAGCTAGCCCTCAATGAAAATTTCCCAGGTGCTATCGTTATTTGAGATGAATTACTTAGATGTGCAGTATGCTTCTTTTAATTAGTTTTAACTTTTGTAAAATCAAAAGACAAAAACACTCCATATCTAGAGCAAAAACCCTCACTTGTTTGATATCAACGGAGATATGCCATTTTATACCAGCTGAGAATCTGGCTCCCTAGAAAAAACAGTTTCTCTGCACTGATTGGTACATTTTCCATTGACTAGTCAGTGGAAAGTCTTCCATTGCCTTCAATGGGACAAGAAGCTAGAAGAAACAAATTAATCTCTGGTTAATATTAATGAAGTTACTCCAGAGATGAATTTGACCCTATATATTTCAATCAGCAATTTAATTTTTGTACAAAGATTGCAATTAACAAAGTACATTATTTTCAAACCCACGTTAATGAACAGAAAAACCTGATATTAGCTATTAATTATATTAGTAGGCAAAATTTAAAATACCACAATACCTCATCATAACACACTTGTAATTGGAAAAAAATCATTTGCAGTGTAAAGGATTAAAAAAATAATAATCTAAACTGCAATGCATGGTGGGAAACTTACAGTGCATGTTAAATATTCCAGAAACAAGTTAATTCTTTCCAGTGGGCCATATCCTCAGATGAACTATAATGGCATAGCTCTATTGACTTCAATAGAGCTATGCTGATTTATACCTGTTGAGGATCTAGTCCATTGGGGCCTGATTCTCATTGACTCTAAAATCACTTAACCCACCGCTCTGGTGTTGTAATGGGCGTAATTTACATTTACACTCACTTCAAGGTCCTTTTACAGTGGTGTAAAGAGGCTTAATGTAAATGAGAATATAGATCCATGTTTTGTGGCAGTTATTCCAATATTAACCTTCTCTCTTTCTTTCTCATCTCACTCCACAATAAATATATGCATCTCCTGTTGTGGGAAATTATTTCAGATTTCCTGCCTTTGATACTATGAGGAATGTTCTGCATAGCATCATAAGGGCTAATCTTTTGGATCAATTAACCAGATTATGGAAAATTTCCTTTTTTCTGGTGTAGCAAATTAGGTATATTCCATCAGTTAAGGAAACCTGATAAATGATATTAGGTCATAAATTATCATGATAATAAATGACCTTTGAACTGTTTTGAGAGTCACTGAGTTAGTAAAAAGCGACAAAGAGTCCTGTGGCACCTTATAGACTAACAGATGTATTGGAGCATGAGCTTTCGTGGGTGTATACCCCATGCATCTGACGAAGTGGGTATTCACTCATGAAAGCTTATGCTCCAATACGTCTGTTAGTCTATAAGGTGCCACAGGACGCTTTGTCGCTTTTTACAGATCCAGACTAACACGGCTACCCCTCTGATACTGAGTTAGTAGACTCAGAATAAACATATTTCATACAGAATCATAATTCTAGGATTTATCTTTACATTATTCAGTCTCACTTGAATTATTTGGAAAAAATATTTTAATTGCTTTTGATCGATTAAAAAAATTGGATGTTAGGTCTCTATTTAAAAAAATAAGGGATGGTGAATAGAGAGCAGTCCATCATCCATTATTTAAGTTGTTCACTGTGCTGTGTTATAACAGATGTGAGAATACCTAATGAAGCATGAGAGATAGAAAAATAAGCTGTAATGACCGGGACTCCTGTATTGTTTTTATGTGAGTTATAGTTAATGCTGGTGGGTCCTAATATACTCATGAAGGGCCTGATTTGGGCACTACCACTGAATTCAGTTAGCTTTGCCTCAGGCCCTGGAAGCCCCTAAACAGATTCCAACCCGGCAGTAGGCTGTTAAGAGAGGCATGGAGACAGGTGGGCTCCACATCTTGCTGTGCACCATGGAGAAGATCTCCATGACAGAATCACCAGACAGGGAGGTGTAACTTACGCCTCTCTTTGCCAGTTAATCCTCCTGATTTACAATAGAAGATAGGTGGTGTTGCTGTTGTTGCCATTCCTGAGAGTTTTCCACTGAGGAGAGTAACTTTGGTTTCTAGCTCTGGATTCATACAAGCCCTACTAGTGGCTGATGGGATGTGCTGAATCATAGCATCCTGTGGCTGGCCTTGCCATGCCCTCTTCCCAGCTAGGGCAGTTCTAACTTTTGGGGCTCTGTCTATTTGCTATGAGATGCCCCCACCGACCTTGCAGAAGGAAGGTTGCAGCAGTTTTCTGTCAGTGCAACCTCATCCTCCATAGTAAACTTTAAAGCCCTTTGCCTGAGTTTACCCTTGTGAAAGTCAGAGCAAACCTGGGTGACTCTGACCCATGGCTTTCAGCCACATCATAATTGCTGGTTACTTGTTGGAAATGACGTCTGGGTTAGGAGATGAGCTGGAGTACATTACATTTGCCTATGTCACTCACTGGTGGAATACCAAGCATTTCCTAGAATATAAGAATTATCAGTGTACTCAGGACTTGTCTAGTGTGTTCCATCCAAGGATCCCAAAGCCATTTATAAACTTTAATTAACGGATTCTTACAACATTCCTTGTGAAGTATTAAAGTATTATTATGCCCATGGACAGAAGTAGAGAGATTTTAAGTGACTAAAGTAGAGAGATTTTAAGTGACTTGTACAAAATCAGAAAGTGAGTCAATGGCAGAGTTGGGAATAGAACCCAGAAGCAGTGTGCCAACTCTTCTGATATTACGAGTCTCTCGCTATTTGATGTAGCCTAACTCCTCAAAAAACTGAAGATAAACGAAACCCCTCTACATTTATTATTAATTATTAATATTATTTAATTAATTAAAACTCAGGATTTTCGGCCAATCAGGTGATTTTCGGTCACCTAGGTTGGGTTGGCAATATACTGCTGAAGTCTTACTGACCCCGTGCTTGCATGCTTTGAGTCTGATTCTCCACTGCATTGAACCTTGTGGAATTCTTTACATCTGTGCAAAATGAATGTAAAATACTACCGAATCAGAATGCACCATTTAGCACTCCCATTTCACAGATGAGGGCATGACACCAGGTACAAGGCAGTGGAGGCAGATGCTCTCAGGGTCTGAATCTGATCTCAGTTACACCAGTTTCATGCTGTTCTAACCCCTCTGGCTTTGATGGAGTTACTTCTGATTATACAGGCATGAGGACAGAATCAAGCCCCTTGCAGTCACAAGAAATGTTCAGTGAGCTGCTGCTACAGCATTCATGAACTGCTATCAACCACGCCAAGTGAAATAAATAGTAATCTGGAATGCTGAGGACCTTAGGTTAGAGCAGGGGTCGGCAACCTTTCAGAAGTGGTGTGCCGAGTCTTCATTTATTCACTCTAATTTAAGGTTTCATGTGCCAGTCAGACATTTTAACATTTTTAGAAGGTCTCTTTCTATAAGTCTATAATATATAACTAAACTATTGTTGTATGTAAAGTAAATAAAGTTTTTTAAATGTTTAAGAAGCTTCATATAAAATTAAATTAAAATGCAGAGCCCCCTGGACCGATAGCCAGGACCCGGGCAGTGTGAGTGCCACTGAAAATCAGCTCACATACCGCCTTTGGCACGCGTGCCATAGGTTGCCTACCCCTGGGGAGGGGAGATGAGGGGGGAAGGGAGCTTGGAAGACGCTAAGGAAATGGGAGGAGAAGGGAGAGAAGCTGATGTCAGTCTCATTTAGCAATTAAGGAAAGAATCTGCCTTTATCCGTGTGGCAGACAGACAGAGGAAAGTAAGGAGGGGAAGGGGTTGGTCTGGGGTGTTTTCTTAGGAACACAGGCTAGGGTGAGACAGCTGAGTGAGAGCAAAAGAGAGTGTCTGCTGTCAGTATCAACAATAAAGAAATGTCTTATCAGGTTGACAGTCAGCTAGTCAAATATTCCATAGCCCATTTATTAGCCAGGTGGCCAGTTCCCCACTTAGCCTGCCAAATGAGTTGATCCATCAGCTAAGAGCCAGACAGAATGCCAGGTGGCCAGATCCATCACTCAGGATCCAATTAACAATGAGACTGGTTCAAAGCCAAACAGCAAGCCAGCTACAAAACAAGGAGAAGGCAGCACCCCAGAACTCCTATGCTGCTTCCAATGTCATGTCTGTTTTGTCCCCCAGCCTTTAATTCTCCCATAAAGCCCCCCCTCTCTGATTGTCCACTCTCAGTTCCTTTTCTTACAGCCTTCAACTTTCTCTGTCTCTCCTTCCTGTATCCTCTACCTCTTTTGGGGAACCCGTCCCTCGTTTCTGAAATTCCACATTGTCAGCATGACTATGTGTGGTGGCACTGGGTCTGTCTAGTCTACAAAGAAACTCCCAAACTCGTTTCTGAATGGTGCGCAGTATTACCCCAGAGACGAATAAACCAATTGGATGTTAGCAGGTAGCTGGTACCCCAAGAAGTAGAGCAGGTGAATTCTACCTGACTGGACCTGAAATATTTGGTAGCAAACAATGGACCGACCCACTGTCCCTCCTGGTCCGCATCGAGAGTGTCCTTTACCTAAGAGAGCTGTCTTGTGAGTGGTTTTTTGCACAAAGGCACAGTTATAAACAAGAATCTACTTTTGGAGCCTGATTTGACACCATTAAAGCCAATGGAAAGGCTCCTATTGACTTCAAAGGGTATAGTGTATGGCCTTTATTATATAAGGGTCATTGAAGGTATGTCTACATTCCAACCCCCTGTGGCAACAAGCCAGGTCAACTCAGAGGCTCGTGCTACAGGGCTAAGAATAGCAGTGTAGACGTTCCCGCTTGGGCTGGCGCCTGGGCTCAGAGACCCACCCCCTTGCCAGGTTTCAGCACCTGGGTGCCAGCCCAAGCCACAACGTCTACACTGCTATTTTTAGCCCCATAGTGTGAGTGCCTGCGAGCCTGAGTCAGCTGACCTGGGCTCTGAGACTTGCAGCCACAGGATATTTTTTGCTGTGTAGCGGTGCCCTGAAGGGCCTGATCCTTTTCCACTTAAAGTCTGTGGCAAACCTCCCTTTGACTGAAATGGGAGCAGGATAGAGTCCATATCAATTAGAGAGAGAGAGAGAGAAAAGGAAGGATTTATTTAGAAATCCAGCACTCTCCAGAGCAGTGTTAGTGTGTCACAGCAGAATGTTCCATCTTTACAGCTTGAGGCTGACAGTTCAGGCAAGATAAACATTCATGAATGAAACTATTTGACTGGCCAAAAGCGACATGATGGTTTATAGGGAAGCATCTATATATGGCATCCAAGATATAGTAGCTCAGTTTGAAATGCAGTAGCCAGGGACTCATGAGTAACTCATGGGGGAGGGATAGCTCAGTCGTTTGAGCATTGGCCTGCTAAACCCAGGGTTGTGAGTTCAGTCCTTGAGGGAGCCCACTTAGGGATCTGGGGCAAAATCAGTACTTGGTCCTGCTAATGAAGGCAGGAGGCTGGACTCAATGACCTTTCAGGGGCCCTTCCAGTTCTATGAGAGAGGTATATCTCTCTATATTAGGAATCATCTGGCACCACATCCAGAAATCTGTTAGATTGTACAAAATCCTTCTGAAGAACTGCTACTGCCATTGCTACAAATATATGCCTCCACCTGAGGACTAGTGGTCTCTAGACAGCTAGGATAAGCAGATAGAAAGTTAAGAATATTTAAAAGTCCATTCCAGAAGATAGATATTACATATGTTGCACCTGATTGTTTCATTTTTGTTTAAAGCATAAATAAATGTATATAAAAGGCAATTGAATAAATATTATGGAGGTATGTTGCAGTGAGAGAGAGGTGTGGTAAACTGGTCTGACCACTGAGAAGAAGGAGACCTGTGTTTATTTTCTGGCTCTCCCAGAGAGTTAATCTGGGAACCAGGTCAAATCACTTAATACCCGTGCCTCAGTTTCACCAGCTGTAAAACAGGAATAACAATACTTGCCAACCTCACAGGTACATTTTGAGGCTTAATTTATTAATGTTTACAAAGCCTCTTGAGAGCTTTGGAGGCAGGATATTAACTAATTAATTGGAATCCTGGGTCTGCCTTTGATACCCTCTGTGATCTTGGGTAGGTTTCTTAGCTTCCCTGCCTCAGTTTCCCATATGTAAAATGGGGCTAATGATACTTAATCTTGTATTTTACAGGGCTGTTGTGGGGCTTAATTACTGTTTTTAAACAGCTTTGAAGATAAGTGACTAAATATCAGCGCTGACTGTTATACTGTGCCCTGTAATTTCTGGAATAACTTCATGAGAGTAAGAAGCAAAACATGGCTCTTATTCAGGCAGGGTTAACAAGCAGATGAAAATGCTATGCACCATGTCACTGTTGGCTCTGCAGTCAGAGTACTCTCCACTCTCAGTGACTGCATCCATACATCCGTGCTGTCTCTCTTGGCTACGCATGCTTCATTGGCTTCTTACGAAAGGACGCAGTCTGGTGATTGCTGAGCGTGATACCAAGCCCCTTGCATCATCCTCTTTCCTCCCCCTCTCGGTAGCACAGCTGTTATAGTCACAATGCTGCCAGGAGGAGTGTATCTGTCTGTGGTACTGCTACCCATTTCAGTCCCTTTCAAATGATCACAAGAAGGTGTGGTTTCTGTCTTGCTGACGTGTCTATGTTTTTAAAGATCCTCTGCAGTTAAGATACCACCCAACCGTGTCTCTGCGCTGCACTATGTATAGCAACGTGTCTGCATCAGAGGCTGACAACTTGTGGCTTGAAAACATTATGCAGCTTTTCAAAGACAGTCAAGCAGCTTGGGGGCAAGGCCTTGAAAAAATCAAAGATCGTACCAGACACTCTGTCCCCTGTTCAACTCCCAAGTGCCAACGGTTCAACTCTGCCTCTTCACTCTCTCTGATTGGCTATTTGGTGTCCTTGAGAGGAAAGGGAGAGGGATTTTCTTTTTTATAACGTATGTTAGAGATGGAAAAGACCCATTACACAGTTGAGCCCTATCCCCTGACAGTTGCAGGATACAGACCCCTGATAGGGGATGTATCAGATATTAAACTGATACAGCACTAATACTGAACACCATATACACTAAAAAAAGAACTGTGTTAAGTTGAACCTGTATATAGTACAAGTAGGTCTAGATGCACTTGATCCTGCAAAAGTGAGGTGCCCAGCCCCTCTCAGAAGACACTCAGCTCCTCACAGGATTAAATCCTCTTGAAAACAGATTTCTAAAATAGATTTAACATACTCTGGCTGATACACACTTACCAGGCAAAGCATATTAAACCCTGGGTTGGCTACAGCATTTTCTAAATAGTGTTCAGATAACAGATTTTTTGTACTCTAGATGGGGCCATCCCCTTATCCAAAAATGCTGCTTCTCTCTTTCTTTTGTCCTTTGTGTTTTGAGTAGAACTGGTTGGGAACTTTTCAACTAAATGTTCATTCGTCAGAAAATGCCAATTTGTCAAAAAAAGAAATTTAGTGAAAATGTATCAGTTTTGACTAAAGTTTACTCAGGAAGATGTCTTAGTTCCAGGATGGAATTTCAGGTCAAAAAGTGGAGGGGAAGGGCCCTTGGTTTTGTTTCACATCAGGACAGAAACCAGTGTCAAGACCTTGCATTTTTTGCAAAGCGGAAGTTTTATTTTCTGGCCAACCCTAATTTTGAGGACTTTGTTTTTGTTATTGTTTTCAGTTTGGCTGTTTTTAAACATCTCCCCAGTTTCGGGGTGGAGGTAGGTGGCTATTGCATCAATTTACTGATGCGAGTTTCTTAATATAATATTAGTAATATCCATTGATTCAATCAGTTTACCAGAAAGAAAGTGACCAGCTTCATCAATTTCAAAGCACAAGGGTCCTATAGATCCCCAGGCTGTAGGGTGTCCTTTGCCATTTAAATCATCTTAGCTGGAGATATATTTAGCTAACCAGTCTCTGTAGATATTATTTATGCCAGGCTTATCATTGTGGTATCTGAGCACCTATGGACAGAGTATTTTCATTTGTTCGTCTTGATTCTCAGAGCTCTATCCCGGCTCTTCATCTGACAAACAATATACAAAAGATGAATGGGATCAAAATCAGTTGACAGTGTACAAACAATGTACCATTCTAAGTCAGTTGGGGACTATTTTTGTGGTCAAGGTTCTCACAGAACCAGACGCCAGATGGAAAGCAATTATGATTAGGTTTGTGGACCTGATCTTGAAAGGTGCTGAATAGCTCCTGAGTAGACTGTGGGAGTTGAGGTTGCTTGGCATCTCCTCAGGATCAGAGCAACAAGACCTTTTGGGGGCAAAAAGGTGCTGTTTGCCTTGAGCACAGGGGCTTCCACCAGTAATATCTCTATGTTCATGCAAATTTAGACATGTTTTTAGGTGCACGTTAAGCCTCATGCACTACCAGGGGTGTAGCCATTAATTTGAAATTTCTTCACACACTGGCCTATCCGTTGTCCCCTGACAGCAGCATACCCATTATTTCCCATGACAGACATGCCATTGCACACAATTTGATCACTAACACAGCGGGAGCTGCTATAGATCTCTGGCAGTGTGTTAATAAAAAGCCTTATGAAATTCAGAAAGCCCCTGCCAGTCACCATAAGCAATGTTGCCCCAAGGAAATGAAAAATTGCTTGCCTGCATATACCCATGTGCATTACAGATTAGAAAGTGGCTCCAGGTATTTAGGTGCTTGAAGCCTGTCTGTAAGATTACTCTCCCCCATAATAATGCAGTGGAACCAAATGATCCATTTTCCAATATGCCACAAGGCTGATTAAAATGGGAGGTTGGCAAGGAGTTTTAGACCCAACATTTTGCTTTGTTTTTTAAAATGGGGGAAGGGTGGGGAAAGATTACAAAGCCTGGAATGAATAGAAATAGTTTCATGATTAAAAACAAAAAACCCCAAGAAGAATTTAATTTAAATCTTGCCCTGCAGAGCTGGAAACTCAAAGACAACAGCATGTGCTACAGGAGAACCCCAAAGGGCAACAGACTGTGAACAGAAAATGTAACTGACCTCGCTGGTCTCACGTCAAGAAATTCTTTCAACCTAACTGGTTATGGCTACTAAGATGGGTAAAGCAATTATTATTTATAGTAGTGCCTGTGTAACACTTCTCATCTTCAAAGCGCTTTGCTCGCATTAAGTGATTCTCACAACACCCCTCTGAGTTAACAATAATCGTAATAATTAATCATTGTTTGTACCTAAATAGCACTTTACATCTTTGCAAACACTAGCCAGTCAATCCTTGCACAACACCCAAGAAGTAAATAAGTTACCTACCCATATATAAGTAGTGGGTAGGTGTGAATGACGCTTTACAAAGAAAACAGTCTTTGCCCCCATGAGCTTGTGGTATAAGGCTTCGACCTTGCAATTGCATCTGTTCAGGAGGACATCTGTGTCTGCAGGGAACGTCATTGGGTTCTCCATTCAGGTGCATTTTCTGCCGGTCTAGAGCCACTTGTGGGATTGCGGCCTACAAAGTTATACAAACATGGATAATGAAAGCAGATAAAGGTAGGGTAAGTGAATGGAGGGAAACAGGTGACAGTAGAGATTGGCTGCTTTGTTGTGCTTTCTTGTATATGCTGTTTTCTGAGAATAAGTCAGGCAGGGGAGCAGGAGTGGAGAAAAAGGAGAGGAAGGCTGTTTTAGCTGTAACATGTTGGATGAATGGATTGAAGAGAGAAGAAGTTAGAGACAGGAAGGCTGAAGAAGAAGTTGCCGTAGTCTGGGTGAGTGAGAACCGAGGCGTAAACCAGGGCTTTTGCAATGGGAATAAGGCAGGAAGGGATGCAATTTAGAATTGGTAGAGAGGGAGAAGCAGCAAGATTTTGTTGAAAACCTGAATGTGAGGGGAGAAGGAAAAGGAAGAAAACTCCAAGATTGTGATCTTGAGTGACCAGGAAGAGACTGGATTTGTCAGCAGAGATGACAAAAGCAAGAAGAAAAATTTGTAGATGGGAAGTTTGTGAGGGGTTGTGGAAGTGGATTAAATCATGGGGTGGGTTACAAGGACACAATGAGGCTGGGGATTAGGCCATAAGGGTGATTGGAGAAGGCCTAGGGTGAGGTGAGGGAGATGGGAAGCCAGCAAGAGCAGTGATTTCGCTAATAGGAACATAAAACTTAAAATTACCATCTGAAGCTGATTCGGGTCCCATAACTTGTATTTGAAGCACGCTACAAGCACACTGGTTAGATTGTAAACTAGGGTAAGAACACCTAACACAACAGGGCCCTTATCCTGACTGGGTCAACTTGGGCCCCGCCACAACATTAATAGTAAATATCATAATAACATCATTAATTAGTCCTCATAAACTCTGTGTGACAAGGGCAAGTAAAATTGTCCTTCCTGAGAGGTGGGCAAAAAAAAGGCACAGAGGAGTTAAGTAACCCAAGGTTGGCAAGAGAATCAGTGACAGAGCCAAGATTAGAACACCAGTCTTCTGATTCCCCCTCCCACGTCCTAACCTCCAGACAGGGCAGCTTCCCACCTCACTACCACACAGCCTTTCTGAAGGAATCAGGCAGTGGATCAAGTGGAGCATAATGGAAAACCTCTTCCACGTGCCAACGACAAACCCCAAAGCATTTTGCATTTATTTCTACTGCACAGATCGGATGATCTAACAGGACTTTCCATCTCTATTTTGTCTTGTTTCTAGCAGGATTGTTTTGTGAGCATGCCACCTTTAGGCCTGTTTTTGTGTGGTATATTGCCATAGACTATGTTTATAGCAAATATAGGGCCAGGTTCTCAATTAGTGTAAATGGGCATAGCTCTAATGACCGCTGATTTACACTGGCTGAGAATTGTGCCCATAGTATCCACACCATGTAGTGTAAGATAATCCAAAATAAATCCGGCAGGTGGAGACCAATCCTAGACCTATGAAACTTCAACAAATTCATCAAACTGCAACGTTTCAAGATGGTTACCCTATTGACCAGTATCTCAGCACTGGAACAGGGGGATTGGTTCTTGGCCCTCAATGTCCAAGACGTGTATTTTCACATCACAATGCACCCTGCTCACAGACAGTTCCTCCAATTCATCATGGGAACCGATCACTACCAATAAAGGACCTTTATTGTCCACTACCTTTGGACTCTCTACAGCCCCCTGAGTAGTCTCCAAACTAGATTAGACGCGATAGTTCAAACTCCGAGAAGTCGAACGCTATCCGTCGACCCGGCCGTAAGTATGGACGTACCCTTAGTTTGTATTTTACATCTTAAAAGATCGGGGTTATTCACCAGCTCCATTTGTGTATACTTAGCCGCCATCATGACCTTTCACCCCAATATATGACCACTCCATTTTCACCTGAAAGGCCTCCAAAATCTTTACCCTCACATACAGGATCCCACCCCAGTTTGGGACGCTAGCCTTGCCCTACGCTAGTAAGAACTAGACCACCATTGGAACCAATGGCAACGTGCTCTGATAGTCATCTATCCATGAAAACAACATTTCTTGTTGCTATCACCTCTGCCTGATTGGTAGTAGAAATTGGCATGCTAATGGCATACCCTCCGTACATGATTTTTCATAAAGATAAGGTTATGTTACATCCATATCCAAAGTTCTTACCCAAGGTACCATCCTCCTGCCATCTAAATCAACCTATTCACCTTCCCTGCTTCTTTCTGAAACCAAACAGCAACCAGAAGGAGGCGGCGTTACACACCTTGGACATCAGGCGAGCATTAGCCTTTTATTTGGACAGAACTAAATCTTTCAGACAATTGCTTCACTTATTCCTATCAATGACCGAAAAATTGAAAGGCGCAGCCATTTATAAACAATGCCTTTCCAAGTGGATCTTGCAGTGTATATACCTGTCCTACCAACTGCACAATTGACAACCTCCTCCTGGAACTCAAGCGCATTCCACCTGCTCTCTATCCACCTCAATTGCCTTTCTGAACAATGTCCTGATTGCTGACATTTGCAAAATGGCCACCTGGGCATCCGTGGACACTTTTAGTCATTACTACGCAATTACTCATGAGGCAGCTTCAGATGCCCTACCAGGACCCACTGTCCTATCATCTATATTAAACACCACTCCAAAGCCCCAGCCTTCCAACTACAGGCACTGCTCTGTAGTCACCTAGAATGGAGCACCTATAGGGACATCACAGGAAGAAGAAGAGAAGGTTACTCACCCTTTGCAGTAACTGAGGTTCTTCGAGCTGTGTGTCCCTCTGGGTGTTCCACTACCCGCCTTCCTCCCCTCTGCTTCAAAGCTGACAAGCTCTGCGGTAGAGAAGGAACTGAGGGGCAGTTGGATGGCGCAAGACGGGGAAGAGAGTATGTGAGGTCCAACAGGCAATGCTACTGAAGATCTCTGATCCTAGGTTCAGGGGGCGCTACCGCACCTACAGTGCAACATCCATAGGGACATACATCTTGAAGGATCTCAATTACTGCACAGGGTGAGTAACCTTCTCTTCTTGTCTATAGACAGTGCTATCAATCTCTCATTTCCACTAGCATTGAACAGAGACAGATTTGACCCAGACTGCCTGGGTGTGGATAGCTGACTAGGTTTTTTTTTTAGATATAAAATGCAATATTATGATTTAACGTTTTCTGAGCAATAATATATATAAGTCAAGAGCCCCTTCCTCAGCTGATATAAATCATCTTAGCAACATTAAAGTCCAGGGAGCTACACCAACATACGCTAGCTGAGGTTCTGGCTCCAAGTATCTTATTCTTGTCACTTGATGTACGTTACCATGCGTAGCTACAGATTAATACATATTGCTTATCAGCTTATCATTCCCTGTATTCTTTACAAACTGTTCCAGTTGAGGATGGCCCTTAATAAATCAATGAAACAAGTGCAAGGACAAGCTGCCTGAGTTTGCTTATCTGGCATCTAAATACCCAGTTTTTAAGCAGCATGAGCAGATAAACTTGTCTGGAAGAGTGTGGTAGGTCAACGTCAAAAGGAATACGTCATTTAAATGATATTAAGGGCCTGACCCTCCATTGTCTTGCACCTTGTGTTGTCATTTAAACCACTGCAAAAGGATATAAATGCTACCAGATCAGGGTGGCAGTGTTTTACACCCACCTTGGAAAGGTATAAATGTTTACACAAGGTGCAAGGCAGTAGGGAATCAGGCCCTTAAATTAAGCAATATGTCCTATGCATGTACGTATTGCATATTGACAGCTAGGTATTATCGATGGACAAACCAGTATTTTTGTTCAAGAGAGAGGAAACTGCACAATCCAAAACACAGCAAACAAAGTCCAAACATGACCAAAACATTTAATTGTGAGCTGTGAAATAACCTGTAGCCAGTGTCATTTTTCAGAAGACCCTAAAGAGAGGATTATTGCGCCGATCTCACAGAAAGACCCCTGTGGATTGACTCCATAGCCAAATCATGCTGCTACCTGTTAAACTAAAGCAAGGGTGTTTCAATTCTTAATTACTTTTTAGGTTTGTTTGAAGTTAAGGTTAATTTTGTTCCTACCTTTCATGAGGGTATGCAACAGCTCTACTATCTTTGGGAGCCAAAAATATACCAAAACCACCATCTAGTTTCATAGCCTTTTGGAGGCAAGGGGATAACAATTCATTATGAACCCTGATCTAAATTTTTTTAAAGTGACTAGTAATTTTGGATACCTCAAATTTTTGGTGTCCAAATTAAGACACCTTAAAAGGGCCTGATTTTCATAAAGTGCCACCCTCGAATAATCAGAGGTATGTCAAGTGGGGCACCCAAAAATGGAGACATCCAAAATCACTCACCATTTTTGAAAATTTAGGCCACTAGCTTTTCTGATTTTTAGTTTTCAGCTTTTTGTTAGTATTAGCTCTGTGTACAAGCCCACTCTCCTAAGTGCTGTCTATACCTGTGACACACTTTCTCCTTATTATACCCATTCTTATGGCTTTTGCTTTAATACTGGCCCCACTGAGGTCAATGAGAGTTTTGCCACTGGATTCAGTGGAGCCAGAATTTCACCTAAAGATTTTTGTCATATTGGTAACATCATATGTGGTGCTGTCAGATTTTCATTGTGACCATTCAAAAATGCAGCCCACATCCTCTGGTCAGGGGAAAAATGTATTGCAGAATGAGCAAGAAGCTTTTGGATCCTGTCAGCTACCTGATACAAAGCCTTAAATCTCTGCCTCGTAAGAGATTGACATCCAAGCTTGCCATCTTCTCAGTCAAGCTGAGGAATTATTTTTATGCTGAGAATTAGCAAGGAGATGAGTGGCTCTTGCCTGTAAATCCTACAGTGAGGTAAATGGGGCTTCACTTAGGAGCTTAAGAAGTCTTTGAGTGTTTGTAATTTTTTTCTTGGATGGTTTGTATGTATCTTTTGCCACTGAAAGTTTAACATCTAATCATAATATGCAGCCCTTTTATCTCTTCAAAATATGGTGCAAACATTCATTAAGCCTCCTTGCTAATTATTTTCCTCTGTGAGGTAGGTAAGCATTATCCCCATTTTACAGATGAGAAAACTGAAGTAGAGAGTGTATGACACTTGCATTTTCAAGAGTGGCCTCTTAATGCAGGTGCTTACATTTTTGGGTGTCCAGTTTTACATACCTGAGGCCTGATACTGAGCAGTGCAGGGCACCTATGGTTCCCATTGGCTTCAACTGGAGTGCAAGTGCGTTACTACCTCTGTTAGGCCTCAGGTGTCCAAAACTGGGCACCTGAAAATTGAGGCATCCAAACTAAGACACTAGAAAATTTTGGTCTATGTGACTTGTCCTAGGTCACACAATGGTAAAACTGGGATTGAACTCCTGAGCTCCTAGCCTATCAGATATGAGACTCCAGAGAGGGCACCTCCTCAGCTGGTATAAATTGTCGTGACTCTATTGACATCAGGGACTGAATAAACGTATTCCCAAGATGACAGTATCACCTTTCTCTTTTTTTTTCTGCCTCCCATGTTTGCTTTCCTTGGCTAGTAAAAAATTGTAGCTACTCTCCAGGGATTGTCCAGGCAGGAAGCTACAGTCCTTTAACTCTCTTTCTGGGGGCAAGAGAAACGTCTGTCCGTTTCATAGGCTATTCTTAGAGAGCTTGTGACATGTCAAGAGATTCACTACAGTTAGACAGAGTGCTGCAGGCTGTCTGCCATTTTGCTGAGCACTGAAGGTTGTTGTTTGAAACACTTCAAAGTTCCAAAGCTGCAGCTGCGGGCGGTCAGCAATCCTAGTGCTTCAGCGCCATTCTCTTGAACGTTTACGTGCTCAGCTATTGTTCCTGAGATGCTGCGCCACCTACAGAAGATGCCATTCTGTGCCAACTTACTGCATTTAATCAGATTCTCTCTCAGCTTCAAATGGAGCAAAATTTCAGCACTATTGTCATTGTAGCATTTGTTAGAGGCCTACTCTATACTCAACTTCAGTACTGATCTAATTATGTCAGTTAGAGGTGTGATTTTTACAGAAATAGGTATACCAGTACAACCCCTTGTGTGGCTGTAGTTATACTGGTGCCTTATACCGGTATAGCTTATTCCCTGTCCCACACGACGATAAGCTATACTGGTATAAGCACCTTTATACCGGTACTACTGCATCCACACTGGGGAATTAGGAGGGTTGTAATGATAAGAGTATAATTAAAGCAGCTTTTATGTGTGGCCAAGCCCTTAGCATTCCTGCCATCGAACATGCGGCCAGTCTTATCTCCGCAGCACAGGTAACAGGACTTAAGGCGGGGATAGGGGAATTAGATGTTATCTCCACCCTTAACCTCCTGACCCACGATCTTCTCTCCCAGATGGTGTACCACATTTCTGGGGCTGGGAAGGCATTGCAGTGGGACCTAGCTTGCTCAGAGGTGCAGGATTTTCTCAACACTCAGCTTACAGATATCCGAGAGGACCTCAGGTACCAGGCGTGGCCCACTGCCCTTCAGAACACCTCGGGTGTTCCCCCAGAACTGTGGCCTTGGAGGCATACGTGGAGGTTTTCCGGTTGGGATTGTGAACGCTCACAGTGCTCTTTCCAAGCTTATGGGCCTGTGGGCGGGATATGGGCTCCCACTTACCGGATCCTCCAAGGCCCCTGCGGGGGATGTTTGTGGGATTGGGTTATCCATCAGGATGTTTGGGAGATTAAACCACCCCACGGCCCCAACCGTTTCCTAGTCAGGTTGAGTCTTGTCTCAACCCCGGGCTGAGTTAGTCTCGTCTCAACCCGGTGTCTCACGTTGTGCCGGCCGCCCCAGGCCTCGGACTGCGCTCTTTCAGTCCGGAGGAGACTGATCGCCTAAAAGAACTGGGCGTTCGGGGTTCCGGAGCCACTAAGTTGGGAGGAACCAGGGGCAGTTTTCGCCCTGGCGGCTGTGCCAGGAAACGTGCCTGTGTGCGTGAGGCCGTGCGGCCTGTGTGTGTGTATAAGGCCGAGCAGCCAGAGTGTGTTGGCTGTGGAAAGACGCCCCAGACCCCCTGCGAAGTGAAAACTAGTGACCGGGGGTGTTCTGAAAGCAAGCTCCACAGCCCGCTTGAAGAGAGATTGGAAAGCTTCCCTGACTGGCAGGCCTTGGTAAGTGGTAAATTTTTCCACGACAATTTGGGGGCTCGTCCGGGATCCACAGATGACATCCCTGGATCAGAGGACCGCGGGCAGTTCCCTTCCAACCCCAGGGCCTATCTGAGAGGTAAGTAAGGATTACACAGTTGGGCTCAGTTCAGTCTAATTATTTGAAATCATTGTCAAACAAATTGGCTCTTCTCTTTTCAATAAAGTAATTGAGTGCAAGGGACTGGACTAGATGACCTCTCGAGGTCCCTTCCAGTCCTATGATTCTATGAATCTATGAATTCTGAGTATCAAAGAGAATCTATAGTCATAATTTATTCAGTTCCAGTGTAAAATTTGGCTTCACGCTATGAGGCAGTTAAAGAGAAACTAAATCCTTGAAGAAAAGCTTTCCCAGATTTCCTAAGAAAAGCATTTCCTCTGGGGACCGTCCCGTCCCATTTTTTTATTTCCCCTGCTGCAGGTGAAACGTTTTGGTAGGAGAGGTCATTAAGTATGGAGGCATCTGTACTTTCCTTCTCCTCCTTCATGTATTGGGATCTCTATGGCTCCCTGCTAACGTGTTCTATCTGACTGCAAGCTGCAGTCGAATTCCCTTGCACTTCAGTAGTGAGCGCACACCAAGCACTTCTGCAGCTAAGCATGGATGTAATCGATCCACACTTGGCTGCTGCGGAAGATCTGTTTGATACACATTCTCTCTTGGAGCATGAGGGGCACTGAACTGCAATCGGTGGCCATCCACCATGGAGCAAATTGAACAGACAGTAAGCTGGTTGCCATAGTGGCAATTCTGAGACAATATATCACCGAATTGAAGTCTCAAAGGTGACCTTACAGTAGCATTTCTTTCACCCTGGCTGAGAGTCGCTTTTATAGATAGATGCTCTACGTTTAAAGGAGTTTGTCTTTGTTCCGAGGAACTTCTCATGAATAGGTTTTGTATAATGTTCACTGGACAATCAAGTGTTTCTGTATTTTAAATGTAACTAGTGTTTCAAAAAAGCATGCTTCTGCTTTATGATTACTTGTATAATTTCAAATATTCACATGGGGTTTCATATCATCTAGAAAATGGGTCTTATTTGCCTTTCATTTACACCTACCTGTTTTATACCCAGAGAGTTCCATCGCCTTCAGTGGAACTACTCCTAATTTACAGAGGTAGGAATTAGACCTAGTGTTTTTATTTTTGATGCAATTTTCTGTAAATTGCCAGATCCCCAAAACAAACCTTGATGTGTATATTAGACAAGAGTTGGTTCATTATTGTTATTATATCTTATTCTTTAGCCAGTGTTATAGAACCAAGAAATGAGCAAGCTAGTTAATGTCAGTATTTGAATCCTGTGATTGCTACCGCAGTATGGGTAGGTAAACTTCTTTCTGGTTTTGCTAAGGAATTAGCAGCAACACAGCTTTGAAGTGAAAAATGCAGGTATCTGGAGGCGATACAGAGACTAGTAATAATCAAGATCAATGAAGTAGGTCACCCCCAAAATAATCCCCCGTCTTTTCGTACACAGGATAGCAATCATTAAAATAATTATTTTTGTAAAGTGAGGGAATGTCAAATTTTTGCTCAGGTCATAGCAACTATTTTGTGGCTCTTGAGATGTCTCTCTTCCCTCTTAAAATAATGTTGCTGAGCCAGATTCTGGCACCGCTGTTCACACACATGTGAGTAGTCCTGTTGAAACCGATGGGTCTACAGGAGTAAATTCTCCCCACTATGTATATGGACTCCCCAGTATAATTCATTACTTTAGATTAATCAGATTTTTAACGTCCAGGCACTGTCTTTTCTGTTTTTGAGGGCTTGTTTGTTTTGCCTTCTTCCTATGGACAGATATTGGCTTTATGTTATGCAAAGGCACCAGACTTCCTGATACCCAGGTTTTCCACCAGCTAGCTCTCTTGCCTTTTTGTGGGGCATCTGAGAGTTATTTGTTTGGTGAAGGATGGGTTCAGTCTCTATGCTCATGGCTTTAAAATTTTCCCTGAACAAGGAAAGTCCTCACTCTAGGCAGACTGACTAACAGCCAGTTCTTGCTCCCCTGTGTAAGATAACATCAGCAGCAGCTAGACAGAATGGACGTCTCGACTGTCTAGCAGACTTCCAGTTTTGCACCGTGTATTTGTGGTTCCCGGTTTCTTGTAACCTTGCTGAAACTGACTTTTTAAAAGGCAAGATTGAAATGTCTTAATTTTTTAGGATTTTTGTTCTAATTTTTAGCTGATTCTTCATTTTCTCTTACCCATTGGGCCTGATTCTCCCCGGGTTTGCTCACAAGTTGCGGTAAAATGTTACCATTCTAATTTGGTAGCATTCTGCAGCCACTTTTCACAGCAGTAAATTACTGCAAAAAGTGCAAGACATCAGAGAAGCAGGCCTATTGGTTGTTAACCCTATAAGGAAGCATACTGCTTTATTCACTTTTTTCATTCTTTGCTTTGATATTTTGGATATATTGAGACATCCAGGAATAAAGTCTGTTTAAACCCTTTTCCTCCTCTTTTGCTTAATGGGCAATGTTTTTTTGCAGATCTTGATGTACACCATTTTGTCTCTCCCTAGTACTTCTGTAGTTCTGGTATGTTGTGATGCCCCTAGGTAAGTCATCAGCAGTGGGAATAAAACCATAGCATCTAGAGCTGAAAGAATGAACCTCTGCTGCCTGAGCCAAAGGACCCATCTCAACCTTGTACCCAATTCATACACCTTCCTATGTGATCCAGCCACTAGAGGGAGACAGAGAGCCACCCTATATTAAGGGAAGGAAATACTTTTGGTCTGTAACTCAGAAATAGCATCATCACAGCTGCTGCATTACTAGTAAGGTTGCAGGATCTGGGGGAGAGCATGCATTTGAGCTCCATCCAGAACAACACATGACATAGGAGATTAAACTCACCATCACCAAGAAAGTGAAATTGAATGTATATCTGGCCTATGATCAGTGTTACACAGCCGGTTAGACTAGATGAGCACCGTGGTCTCTTCTCGCCTTATAATTTATGAATCTATTAATCAAACTGCTAACAAATTCACAAATAGACTACAAAGAGGAATATTAATGCAGGTGTTTCTTGTCACAATACACATGTTCAGATAGAAAATGTGATCAATTTTCTTTCAGTATCTGAAAGCCATATTTCTAATCATTGTGTGCAGTGGGGTTCAGAGTCATCCTATCATCTTTAAATATTTTCTATTGCCAAACAAATGCCATTTTGTTTTTGTGTGTGTAGACAAGCGGCAGCCAACACATCCCTTAGCCCATGCCACTTCCCGCAGCCCCCATTGGCCTGGAACGGTGAACTGCGGCCAGTGGGAGCTGCAATCGGCCAAACCTGCGGATGCTGCAGGTAAACAAACCGTACTGGCCCGCTTGCGGATTTCCCTGATGGGCCGCGTGCCAAAGGTTGCCGATCCCTGGTGTAGACTAACAGTGACATCCAGTGGCTGAGCAGCCTAATCCCCAAAATAGTAGCACTCATTTCACCTGGAGCATCTTAATAGGGTGAGCCTGTGACGTAGAGCAGATTTAGTTTGTGGGAAGATCATTGCAAGATTTTGTGACTGATACAAAGTTGTCAGCTTTGCGTTTATTCCTTTGGAAATATGCTAGTGAAAGTCTCAGACCTGCTCCCACAGTAACCAAAGGAGATGATGTTTTCGTTAGTGTATAGTTGCTTCCTTTTAGATTTCCTTGACAGCAAATTTGATTTACTCAGATGCCTACAGATTTCCCTGTGGTTTAAATCAGGGGTCGACAACCTTTCAGAAGTGGTGTGCTGAGTCTTCATTTATTCACTCTAATTTAAGGTTTCGCGTGCCAGTAATACATTTTAACATTTTTAGAAGGTCTCTTTCTATAAGTCTTTAATATATAACTAAACTATTGTTGTATGTAAAGTAAATAAGGTTTTTTAAATGTTTAAGAAGCTTTATTTAAAATTAATTAAAATGCAGAGCCCCCTGGACCGGTGGCCAGGACCCGGGCAGTGTGAGTGCCACTGCAAATCAGCTCACGTGCCGCCTTCGGCACGCATGCCATAGTTTGCTTACCCCTGGTTTAAATGCATGACAATGCAAATCTTTGTATAGCTTCTAAGCAGAGCACAGTAGCCACTGAACATATAATTAGCCAGTTCTACCTATATTACTAGGCCTTATTGAATATTACTTTATAAGGCTTTTGAGCACACAAATGAATATAAGTTTTTAAAAAATATGTACATTTTGGTTAGCTAAAGTGAAGCTACCTCAGGCTGAAGTGATAGGGCCCTGGAATGACAGGAATCCATTTCTCTCAAAGCAGAATTGATAAGAACAGGTCTGGGATAGATATAGTGAGGTCAGATGCTCAGCTGGCGTAAATCAGCCTAGCTCCATTGAAGTCAGTGGTGCTACACTCATTTACAGCAACATAGCTCTAGCCCATTTTTATCTTTTAAGTCCTGGTTGTTTTCAGGATAGATAGTTAGTTATGAAGAAAAGTGTCAAGAACTGAATTCAGAATTAGTTACATTTTCTAATTAGTGTATGGGAGGCAGAACATGTTAAACAATGCAATGCCATTGGCCAATAAAGAATTGATTTACAATGTAAAAGGTCATTTCATATAGACCAAAATATAACAAACCCCTTATGAAGTAAATTATACCAAAAGCGTACTCCCAGAAGCAGTAATAGGACAGTATCCTAACCGTGGCTAGAAGTAAAGGGCAAAAAAGAATACGGTAATTTCACTGTGCCATGTGACTGGGGTTTGACAAGACCAGGTGCTCGATGAGGATATTGTTTATCATTGCAGTGGATCGCCTCGGGCAATGAGACTGAAATTAAAGCTATCATTGCAATCAGTGATTACTACAGTGATGGGTTATAGTGTAAGATGAGAGTATCTGTTGCATGTTTGTTGGTAATGCAGTGTTTATTCTGTTTGCAAATTGCTGATGTCGGGTCAGGGATAGACAGCTATTAAGGAATCCTGTTACCACACTATCTGCATTCTGTGGAGATGATTTTAGGGTTGTTTCCTACAATCTGCTGTAAATCTGAGTTAATCTTAATGATGCATCATACACAGAACCTACCTGGCTGGGGAAAGCGGGGGATATTATATTATCATTAGGCCTACCCATACTTACAGAAGCGTATCTTGCCCTAGACTTACTCATAATAGTAATATTGTGTTTCAGCTGTTATGCAAGCTGTTTCAGAAAAATCTGGTACAAAAGCGATACTGTATCCCATAAGAAGCTGTCTTCTGATACCAAACACACAAATAACCTGATAGAATGAATGGTTGCTTCCAATGGGAACACATCTAATTTTAGACAGTAGTACTTTGTGTGCCTGCCAGAACTTCAGAAATGAATGATTTACAGTTAAAAATAGATTTTTTTCATGTTTACTTGTGTCAGGTCTGAGAGCTTCGGGGGATATAATGTTTAGTTCCAGAACTATTTATTTCAGTATATTCTGGAGATGGGTTTCACAAGATCTGCTTAGCATAACCAATTGCACTGTCACAAGTGGAAAATGTTTCCAACCCTGGTTATAATTCCAAGAAGTAGCTTGCAAATTTATTCCGACTTGACTGCCTTCTGTTGTTTGGTTAATTTAAAAAGTAAATGAGATAACTGTTATAATAGCTGGTTGAGTAAGCCATGCATTGTGGCATAATTTCCTTTCTACTAAATAAATGTATAGGATATATATTATGTGCAAAATGAGGATTCTATTTCAGACTAAGAATGCTGTGTATGGAAATGCCGCCTTTGGTTGATAGTAATGTATATTGGTAAATTGTTATTATATTACATTTACCAAATGTCTCTTTGCAACAAGGGGCCCAATTTTCTTCTCATGTACACCAAAGTAATCCTGTTGTACTATGTACTATACATACAATATGATGGGGGCTAATTTAGCTACAGCGAGTAAGGAAAAAGATCTTGGCGTCATCGTGGATAGTTCTCTGAAGATGTCCACGCAGTGTGCAGAGGCGGTCAAAAAAGCAAACAGGATGTTAGGAATCATTAAAAAGGGGATAGAGAATAAGACTGAGAATATATTATTGCCCTTATATAAATCCATGGTACGCCCACATCTCGAATACTGTGTACAGATGTGGTCTCCTCACCTCAAAAAAGATATTCTAGCACTAGAAAAGGTTCAGAAAAGGGCAACTAAAATGATTAGGGGTTTGGAGAGGGTCCCATACAAGGAAAGATTAAAGAGGCTAGGACTTTTCAGCTTGGAAAAGAGGATACTAAGGGGGGATATGATAGAGGTATATAAAATCATGAGTGATGTTGAGAAAGTGGATAAGGAAAAGTTATTTACTTATTCCCATAATACAAGAACTAGGGGTCAACAAATGAAATTAATAGGCAGCAGGTTTAAAACAAATAAAAGGAAGTTCTTCTTCATGCAGCGCACAGTCAACTTGTGGAACTCCTTACCTGAGGAGGTTGTGAAAGCTAGGACTATAACAATGTTTAAAAGGGGACTGGATAAATTCATGGTGGCTAAGTCCATAAATGGCTATTAGCCAGGATGGGTAAGAATGGTGTCCCTAGCCTCTGTTCGGCGGAGGATGGAGATGGATGGCAGGAGAGAGATCACTTGATCATTGCCTGTTAGGTTCACTCCCTCTGGGGCACCTGGCATTGGCCACTGTCGGTAGACAGATACTGGGCTAGATGGACCTTTGGTCTGACCCGGTACGGCCGTTCTTATGTTCTTATGTTCTGTTGAAGTCAGTGGAGTTACACCACTGAAACTGGCATAACTGGGGCCCTGCACAAATACACTGAAGAAATTTGACATGTCAACCACTGTGTGTTTCCCTAGCATACCTGTAACATACCTTGCATCCACACACAAAGAAGCTCCCAACAATGCAGACTTTCACTCCGCTATTTGGACTAGACATTCTTTGAGAACAGTGAGCATTTCAGCAGTCCAGATTAGTGGACCTAAATAAAAAGGTATTTTCTCTTTTAAGAAGTTAACATTCATGTACTGCCACTGGAAAGGAATGGGAACATTTCCCCCCGCCTCTTGTTCTTAGTTAATTTTTTTACTTGTTATTTGCCATCTCACTTATCTTGTGTTTGTTAATCTCCACTTTAAACATTTTTCTCCCCAAGTCATTTCACTCTGCTTACCTCCTTCCTACTCTGTGATGTACTTTTAATCAAATACCATCAGAAAACTAACAGATATTTTAAATGCGCACATTTGCAAAGAGTGCTCCCTTCACAAAGCCGGCTTGTTCTTCTAGCATCCTGAGCACTGCATGTTATGAGCACTCAGGGACCTCAAGATTTAACAGGGAACCAGCCTATTGTGCAAAACCTGGAAAGCAAATATATACAGCACATGTTCTTGAAGGGCCAAATGATTCCACTATTTTCTAAGCATGTAATATATCCACAGAGAACTGATTTTGTATTAAGTGCTTAATTAGCAACCAAAGAGTAAAGTCAGGAAAATCCAGTTAATTATTTTTCTTGGGTACATAGTATGTTTCAGGTTGCTATGTTCAGTAATACGTTTATATTAAGACTTAACACTTTCATGGTTCACAGGTCAAGATTAATCATTTGTGACCTTGGAATGTAGCTCTTCTGTTCATGAAGTAAAACCTGAGTAAGGGAGACTCAGACAAGAGTCCATACGTTTGATCTGATAGAGTGGTTAAAGTGTAATTGAACAGCGAAGATCACATTACTTTTTGGAGAGAAGAATTAAAAACCTCAGGGACAAGAAAGGTGAAATATGAGTAATTGTTCAGTGTGAGAGAATTATGAATTAAGCCGTAACAGGACTGAGGATGCTTGTCACACTGTTATTTTTCCACTAGAATTGTTTTTCAAGATCAATTTTATCTGTTTAAAATATTAAGTGGCTTTTTTTTTAAAATGTATCAGATGTACTGATGGCAAGACTACCTACTGCCTCATTGACCATAGCAAGTATCTTTACTTCTTCATGGCAAGAAAAAATAGCTTGACAGTGGATTACTGAAGCCTTTTTAGCACTGATTTTGGACAGACATACGACTGGTTTGTTAGTAAACAAGCCATGATGCCTAATATCTATGGGGCAGCGTCTCAGCTGCATCTGAACACCACTTGGACTCAGGGAGTGAGGGGGTCAGGAAACTGATGGCAGCTTCCCGATCCTGAGTGACACCCAAACCCCTGCAGAAGAGCAGCTCTGACTTACACTCGTTCAATGACTTTGTGCCAGTCTTGGGGGGCAGCTGATCCCTGCTCTTCCACATTCCCAGGGTTGTGAGTTCAGTCCTTGAGGGGGCCATTTAGGGATTTGGGGATTGTTCCTGCTTTGAGCAGGGGGTTGGACTAGATGATCTCTTGAGGTCCCTTCCAACCCTAATAATCTATGACTCTATGACATTCCATTCCTGCCCCAACCCTATCCCAGAATGACCTAACATGCCATCTCCCCTACTACGTCAGGGATGGGGAGGCAGCTATACTATCTCTGCCAACCTTACACCAGTGGAGGTCTCCTGCACAAGGGGAGTTCTCCACTGTTGGCTGTTTAAGGACTTTTTTTTTGTAGCTCAGTGGGTTTAACAGACCAAAGAATCTCAGCCTGATCGTCTGAATGAATATTTTTTTTGTTAAACTGAAAACAAAAAGCCCTTACAGTTCTATGCATTGCATTGGTATGAGAATCAGTTTTCTGCTGTGGGTTGGCTGGAGGGCTTCTATTCAAATTGTATTAGTCAGCTGCCTTTACAATCATTTTTAAAATGATCCACTCTTCACTTTAGAAAACCGTAAACTGAACAGATTTAGGAGAAATTCAGAAAGGAAATATCATTTTTGCCTGGTAGCATGGCTTTTTCTATCCTACTGTACACTAAACATTATAAATTAAAGCTAACATGTTCCTGGGTAGAAAATGAATGACTTTCACCATAATACATGATCTCTTAGAGGAACAAGCCTTTTCCCTTTTATTTTCTGCTTTTATGAGATTCTGTGCCAAGACAAATCGTTATTTTATAACTCCTTATGGTTGTTTCTCCTATCACCTTTTTTATATTAAAACTCAAATACTTTTACAAATATTTAATTATTGCCATCTCTCATGATTTATTTTGAGTCTCATGATATTTGGTGTTTCTCTTAGCTCCTGAAGGCATGCGATTGACTGAGAATCTTTGTTTTAATTAAAAAAAAAAAGTTTCCAGCCCTCATGGTTGCAGATAAACACATGAAAACATGACCCATAAGGCTCAAAGGCCAGAAGACAAATAAAAAAAACCCCACATTTATTATTTTTAAAATAATTTCATTCTTTTAAAACATGTCTTGTGATTATTTGCATCCTCCCTCATGATTTTTGAACAGCTGGAATTGGCACCACTGATGTCTGATTTACTTTTCATATTTGCACTTTGAAATGGAGAGGAGTCCTTTCACAGTTGTTTTTAGTCGGTTTCACTTTCTGGTTCTCATGCACTAGCACATTGCAGCAATGTTTGGTTTGTAAAGTGTCACCCTGCTGGGTACGATATAAATCCGAACTAATATTTTCATCAACTACTTCTTTTAATCCAGGGAATCATTTGTATTTTTATTGGTTTTGTTATTTTCTGTTTAAACACACACACACAATTTTGGTTTATATGTGCTTGACGGTGTTCCTTGTAGCATTGTTTGCCTGTTATTATGAGGATAAGAAGATGGAACTATTTATTAGTCTGTCAGAGCTTAACAAAGTTATTTATTCTGCAGCCCTAATGTAGTGGTTATAGGTTAACCATCTTGTAAATTCCATAGCATTTCTATATATGTGTAAATAAAATAAACTAGATTCTTACTGGTTGACTACATCAAGGAAAACTATGGTGAAATCCTGGCCCTATTGAAGTCAACAGCAAAACTCCCATTTGGGTTAATAGGGACAAGAATTAACCTGTGGCGCCAGTCCTGCAATGCATTGCATCCTTGCAAAGCGATACTAACTTCAGTGAGGCTCCATACAGGCACAGCAGTGCACCTGCATGCAGCAGATTGCAGGATCAGGACTGAATTGACACACTTCATTTACCCAACTGGTGGTCATGCAGCAAGAAATACTTTCAAACAACATATTCCTGTCCCTATCTATGCTTGAAGTAGTTTCGTAGTACTCGGCTTTTTTAAAACCTTAGTTTATACTTGTTTTGTACATTGTGTGTGTATAAGATTTGTTGTATCTGACACAGAAGTAAGCATGCGGTGTTGACTTGCTCATGCCTGGTATTACTCTCCAATTTGAAAATTGTCTCTGAAACATCAGCGTTTGATTCTTCTTTACGCTCAATTAATAGAGTTAAGCCTTATATAAATGCCACGTGCTTGCCATGTGCACATGATTGAACACACCAATGGTGTAATGGACAGCTATGAAAATACCGGAAGTGGAGTCCTTTACAGTTGCTACAAATTTATATCTAATTTGTTCAACTTATTTTTGTCCAGGGGGATGTCTGCACTGCACAGAGATGTGACTGCAGTACGTGTAGACACACGCAAACTAGCTTTGATCTAGTTAGCTCCAATAAGATAGCCGTGAAGCCATGGCAGCATGGGCTGTAGAAGCCCACCTGGGACCCTGGGTTTGTATTCAAGTGGCTAGTCTGTGTTGCTGTCCATCACACCTCTGTAGTATAGACATACTCAATGTTTGGTACTTTATTTCAAAGGACACTGGCAAAGATTCTTGCACTAAAATGATACTGGCAACAGAACATTGGATACCAACTGTTTTATAAGGATTCTTTTGTTTACATGCATTTTGATATTATTCAGCGTAAATGTCAAGAATCTAGAAGCTATTAAAGTTCTAATGTACTCTCCTGAAAAAAGAGTTTGGACTTGCTATTGATACACCTTCGGAAAGGTTAATCCCAACTGTTTTCTTAGGGGTTAACTTTATCCACTGGGTAGAAGATCTGATTGAACATGATGCTGACAAAAACACAAAACTTTCTTTGATGGGGAATTTTACATAAACATACAGTATGCTACTTACTAATCCACTTCTTATTTATCTGGATGATGTTGGTACACCAGTTCACTTTCACCATTAAAGCTTGTAAGTGATGCTTTTGATTGACTGTGGCTTTGTCTACACTGCAGCTGGGAGCATGCCTTCTAGTGCGGGTAGACAGACTCTGCTCAAGCTAGCGTGCTAAAAATAGAAGCATGGCTGTCACAGGATGGGCTAGCCACCTGCTCTCCCCTCTGGTTCTGAGCTCAGGTGTCTGGCTAGCCTGTGCTGCAGAATCAGTACTGCTATTTTTAATGTGCTAGCTTGAGCAGAGCTAGCCCAAGTCTGTCTGCCTGAGCTGGGAGGCATGCTCCCAGCTGCAATGTAGGCCTACCCTAAGAGACCCTGATATGCATCTGCTGATATTACATGTTTGCAGTTGTTCCAAACAAAAGTTGGTGTGTGGGTGAGAGACTGGATAACATCTGTCCTCACGATACTTGGTTCAAACCTCTGCTAAGTTCCTCCATACTTCAGCCTGGACTAGAAATACCCCTTCTTTTCCCATCCTGGATCTCTCCTGAAGATACAGAATTGTGTTACATTTTATTGTGGCTTAGTAATGTGCACACACAGATCTACTTTGAAGTTAATTTTTGAGTCTGGTTTTCCTTTATTAAAAATATTCTGTAATGAATCCATATTATTCACATACAGTAATTTATTTCTCCAGTCTTTGTCAATAGCAGTGCTTCCTAGCTTTCTCATTTTGTACTGTGTAGGATATCAAGATAGTACTTCAGTTACTCTTTATACTGATTTTTCTCTTGAACATCTGTGATTTATTACAACCTGAATACAGCCACAACAAATTTTAGCTTTGCTTTTTGATCAGTTCACTCTTCAATTAATCCAGCTTCTCAATTCCACATGCATTTATCAAATTGTTTGATTTCTTGAGTGTTTAATTATTTTTCAACTCAGAACTCTCTTGTGTGATAAGCCACAAAGAGAGTTTAAACAGAAGCCAAGGAAAACATTAGGAAAACCATATCTGACGTATGATACCCTGTGCTGTGCAATTGTACATTAATTCAGTTAGAAGAGGGATATGGTTAGTCTGATCCATTTGGGGAAAGATGTCAAATCTTGTAAGCCAAGATATTTTGCTGATGCAAATACACTGTCCACCGTCTTTCCTATCTCTTCCCAGCAGTTTTCTGGGCTGCTGCTTTTACCAACTCTTCTTTTAGAGAGAAAGTTCATAGCACTGTTGTTTTGGGTTTTTTTAAGCAGACAGGACAAATAAGCTGACTCTCTGACTTCCAACCCTGCAAAAAATGATCACATCACTAGATCTCCCAATAGGCAGCACATTAATCTTTTACCAAATCATACATATGACCCATTTGTTATATAATTAATGAAAAAGGGCTTTTTCACGTCAGGCTAACTTAACCATCAGCATCCTTATTTAAAAAATACCCTGGCTCATATGGCATTACCTCAGTTGATGTTTTATAGTTTTAAGAAATATAAGGCACAGATCTTGAAGAATGTGGTTTTCAGAATATGGTGAATGCTTTCTTTGTATATTATTTAGGTGATTTGAATGTGGTAGGGCATTGCATGAGCTTGATATCTATGCAGAAAATTTACCATATGAAAAATGCAAGCGTTTTCAAAAGAATCCTAACCTCATTGTTCTTTGTCTCAGAATTTCCAAGACCCTATTTCATCTTATCCCACACACATAACTTTTCCCTTAATATTTACCGTTAGTAGATGTTTACATAGGGAAGGCTTCACTGCAGAAACATCTGCTGCAACCGGGTTGTATTGCTCCCAAAGAGAGCATGGATTGAACAGCATGTTAGCATCCTGGATGAGCTCCCCTCAGTGGGCACTCACCAGGCGGCTGGACTGGACCCAAGCTTGGAGCGTGTGCATCTCTGTGGCTGTAAGCTTTAGGCTCACACTTTAGGTGCAGATTCCATGTCCGACCCCGCCTCTTGGCAGCGGGGACACTGCAGTCCGATTGCCAAGGCCCTGAAACCAGCACCAGCTCTTCCAAGCTTCCTCAGTAGCTGTTGTATGCTCTCAGAGTTCTCCTGATGGTGTGGACCCTCTGGTTTACCGTTTCCCTCTTTGAGGCAACATGACAGTTGAAAGACACAGACTCTGCAAAGGAATTTCTAAACTCACTCACACTTTACTCTTAGACTGCACGAGAGATACACAGATCTGTGGAAGACAACAAAAATCGGTATGTAAATCCCTGCCTCGGTTTTTGCATCCCCCAAAGAGCCCTTTGGGATTTGGTCATTTGTCCATGATTCTCCTCTTCTCCTTCTGCTGCTCAGTCTCCCCAAAACGGCTGATGAGAGAGACTCCTTTGTATAAGGTTGCACTCCCCTTTGTCAGCTGACCACCGTCAGTGACTTCAAGTCCCTTTTCAGGTGATCCATTGCTTGGTTACTAGCTCACCTGGAAGAACAGGTTTCCTTAGGTGTTAGCTAACTCATTGTCCAAGAGTGTTTCCATTTTCATAGGAGATCCTCCAGTTTAAGGAGCTTTGACCGCTCTGCATTGATCAGCCTCAGCCAAGGCCTGCAGGAATCCCAGTCCATGATGGAGGTAAAACAACAACAGTGGTGATAGAGTGCAGTTTTGCAATCTAGACGGTGTTCACAAAACAAAATGGAGTTTGTAGTTTGCTAGAGAGATGTACAGTCATACACTAATCCTTCACACAGTACAATGTAAATCTATAATACCTTCATTTGGATTTGCAGTTTTGGGGATAAAATCGAGTTGAGCTAAGGAACTGGTGGGTTAACCTGCCTTACTCTTTGTGGTACAGCTACAACCAGTGACTAAATAAACTTCTCCATCCTCAGACTCCCGGGCACTATTCTTCCCATTTGCGTTCCCAGTTTATGTTCCGTTGTGCTATGTAACTTTTGCAGCTTTGCTGTTCTTGTTTGCGTGGGAAGGGGGGAGAGCTGAAAATGGGGTGACTTCTGCTGTAGTTCTGCCATTTGCATCACATGAACTGCATGTTCTCTGAGCTCTCTTCTCAAGCAGCTTTGAAAAGAATGCAGGCCTAACGCAGCCCTCACACCCATGTAACGCTGACTCCTGGAGTGCTCTGTAGGCCCATTTCCCATGCACAAGCTGTCATTCGTCTAGTCCACTTGGGTGCAGTAGTCCATCTCAGCAGGACATCTTTTGATTCCCTTTTAGGGTGACCAGATGTCCCAATTTTATAGGGACAGTCCCGATTTTGGAGTCTTTTTCTTATATAGGTTCCTATTGCCCCCCACTCCCTGTCCCAGTTTTTCACATTTGCTGTCTGGTCACCCTATTCCCTTTCCAAGTCTGACCTAGATACAATGCAACTTCTCCCTGTCACGATTAAGCAACAGCCAGTTTCAGTGTGATATGGCAGCATCATAAGATTAGTACTTTCCCCCACCTATCAGCATCGGTGAGTGTTCTTGCAATGAAAACTGCAACCCCCCATTTGGCAGCTCTTCTGAGTCACCTCACACTGTGTGACCCCCATAAACTGAGAGCAGGGATTCCATCTGCCTTGTCACAGATGCATGTACGGCAAAACATTCTCCCTGTGTGAAATCCAAACCCACAAGTTTTTCCCTGGACTTCCCCCGTCAGAATCCACAAGTTCTGTCTGTCCTTCCTAGGCTCAGCCAAGCATCTTGAAACTTCTAATTCTCTCTCATCTCCCTTGAATTGGATTCTGAGCTCAGAGTTACAAGAGACAATCAATTTGCAACTTTCTTGATACTTCCACTGCGTATTCCTCTCCTGTGCTTTATAGATTTCATCTATCTTCTTTCAGGAAAATTTAAAGGTATTTTTTGCTCTGCTTTGCAGTTCCCAACAGTTCTGTTAAGGTAATCCTGTTCAGGACCCAAAGTGGCTCCATGATTTCATGTCAAAGGCTTTTCAGGAGGGAGACCACAAGTATTGTGTTTTCAAAGCAATCAGTTGAAGGAATTCTAAGTAATGTATTTAAAGAAAGTACTTACCTGTGCCAGTAGCCATATGATACTGGAATTATCTCATCTTCATCCTTAGCTTTTTACATATTTTATAGCATAGATTTCTCCTTTAACTTAACTATTGCATTGAAGATATTCTCCAAACCAGTGATCAAATTGAGATAAGGGAACAATTTCATCACTACGTATTTGGGCTGGCTCAAAGTTCCTAGTGAGTTGTTGTTCCTCCATTAAGTGTTCATTGTGCATCAGACCAAGGGTGAAGTGAGTAAAGAATGCTTTCTTTCCTTCTTTCTCAGAAATCCGGGCAAGCTTTATCATCTGGGCGGGCAAGATGTTTTGCTCCAGCGGGAGAGTTCAGAGAAACCATATGAAAACCTCAACTATTAATTTGCTCCATCAGGCTGTTTTCACCTGTTGGAGTATTTTAGCATCATGTTGGAAATGGTTGAGAACACAGGAATTGCCGTACTGGATCAGACATCACACCAATGGTCCATCTAGTCCAGTATTCTATCTCTATCAGCAGCCAATATGCTCCCCATGCTCCAGAGCAAAGTGCCGGAAACCCTGCCGAAGGTCGTTATAAATAACTTGCCCATGGGAAAATTTCTTCCTAATGCCCATTAGTAATAATTGGCTCATGCCCTGGAGCTTGAGAATGTATATCCCTTCCAAATCTTTCTTTTTAAAAACAGAAAATCTTTACTATCATATCTCTAGATATCCTTGTTAGCCATATAAATGTCCAGTTCTTTATGATTCCAGGAGGAGTCCATCTTTTCCAATTACAATGTTATTTCCCAATTTCTTGGTATTTATTATATAATGGGAACACATTTGTTAAAATACGGAGGCTGAAACTTACCTATGGGTATGTCTGCACTGCAAAAAAACGACCCATGGCAGCGAGCCTCAGCTTGAAACCTTGAGGAGAATGGGGTGGATCTCAGAACCTGGGCTCCAGTCTGAGCCCGAAAGCCTACACTGCTAGTTTTATCTCTGTAGCACAAACCCCTTGAGCCTGAGTCAACTGATCTGGCCTCTGGGTTTTTTTGTGGCATTCATCACTGTAGTACAAGGGTGGGCAAACTACGGCCCGTAGGCTGGATGGTCTGGGGCTTGCCCCGCTCCGGGGCTCCAGCCAGGGCACAGGGTCGGGGGCCGCACCACACAGCTCCCAGAAGCCACAACATGGCCCCACTCCGGCTCCTACGTGCTCCAATGGCCCCCTCCAGTGCTCCAATGGGAGCTGCAGGGACGGTGCCTGCAGATGGGGCAGTGTTCAGAGCCGCACCTCCGCATAAGAGCCAGAGAAGGGACATGCCACTGCTTCCAAGAGCCGCTTGACGTAAGTGCCGCTCGGAGCCTGCGCCTCTGAGCCTCTCCCCACACCCCAACCCCCTGCCCCAGCCCTGATCCCATTCCTGCTCTCCAAACCTCTCAATCCCAGCCTGGACCACCCTCCTGCACCCCAAACCTCTCATCCCCAGCCCCACCCTAGAGCCCGCACCCCCAGCCGGAACCTGGAGCCCTTCTCGCACCCCTACCCCAATTTTGTGAGCATTTCATGGCCTGCCATACAATTTCTATTCTCCGATGTGGCCCTCAGGCCAAAAATTTTGCCCACCCCTGCTGTAGTATCTGAATGCTTCACAAATACTAATGAATTTATTTTCACCCCACCACAGTGAGATACAGAAGTGCAGTTCCTCATCTGTAAAATGGGGATATAGTGGCACAGAGGGATTAAGGTCAAAAGTAATTACTAATGTTGGGTTCCTGATTGAGATGCCTAGGACCTGATTTTTCAGAGCATGTAGCATTATATAGTATATAATACGTTCAAAGCGTAGCGCCCGACGACTTCAGTTCGGTATAAATGCTCAGCACTTCCACGTATCAGATCTCTGGGTCTCAAGCCAGGCAAAGTAAAAGAGGAACACACAATTGGTGACTAGCTGTGAAAAGTTTGATTTAAGTGACTTGCCTAGCAGCAAGTATCAGAGGGGTCGCCGTGTTAGTCTGGATCTGTAAAAAGCGACAAAGAGTCCTGGGGCACCTTACAGACTAACAGACATATTGGAGCATAAGCTTTTGTGGGTGATTATTCTCTTATAATACAGCAGGCACCATGAAATCACTAACCAGCAACCACACACCGCACCATAGTAACTCTAACTCAAGAACCAATCCATGCAACAAACCTTAATGCCAACTCTGCCCCCATATCTACACCAGCCACACCATCACAGGACCTAACCAGATCAGCCACAACATCACTGATTCATTCACCTGCATGTCCACCAATGCAGTATACGCCATCATATGCCAGCAATGCCCCTCTGCTATGTACATTGGCCAAACTGGACAGTCACATAAAAGGATGAATGGACACAAGTCAGATATTAGGAATGGCAATATACAAAAACCTGTAGGAGAACACTTCAACCTCCCTGGCCACACAATAGCAGATTTAAAGGTAGCCATCCTGCTGCAAAAAAACTTCAGGACCAGACTCCAAAGAGAAACTGCTGAGCTTCAGTTCATCTGCAAATTTGACACCATCAGCTCAGGATTAAACAAAGACTGTGAATGGCTTGCCAACTACAAAATCAGTTTCTCTTCCCTTGGTGTTCACACCTCAGCTGCTAGAAGAGGGCCTCATCCCCCCTGATTGAACTAACCTCGTTATCTCTAGACTGATTCTTGCCTGCATATTTATACCTGCCTCTGGAAATTTCCACTACATGCATTGGACGAAGTGAGTATTCACTCACGAAAGCTCATGCTCCAATATGTTTGTTAGTCTATAAGGTGCCACAGGACTCTTTGTCGCTTGCCTAGCAGCATCACACAGGAACTCTATGGCACAGGGATAAAATCCAGGTCCCCAAGAAACCATTCAACTGCCTTAACCCTTGACCCGTCTTTCTCTTCCTCTACAGACACCTGCTTCATTCACTCTTCACCTTCCAGCTTCCGCAACAAATAAAGCAGTTCTACAGGCAAGAGTCTCCTTCACTACACAACCCTGATTCATCCCAGAGCAGATTGCCCCTATATACTAAGTGATGCAGGGGTCCTGTGGAAAAAATAGTATGTGATCATGTAATTAAAGAATGCATCATAATGCACGTGCACAAGAATGCTGATTTAGGGGGCCCAGGCCACCTTAATTCTCACATTTTCTATCTTCTGAGAGCTTGATTTTGCAACCTTAGCAATATTCTCTTAACATAGGTTTTTGTGAGTTATTTCAGACCTCTGGGTCTCAAGGTTTTGAAAAAAGGAATCTGAAAAAAAAAACCACCCCAGAAATTCCATCATATGCAGCTCTGCCTATTCTTAAAGTTGGCCAACATTCCATTATAAGAACCTGTTGTCAGTTGCTTGTAACTTGCCAAACTTTGGCTGTCTATAATGGGACAAATCAGACAACTTTAATAACAGCCCCAGCTGTAACATATAGATCGATAGCTCGATCATCTTGACTGTGAAAATTTTGATTAGATCCTGAGCGTGAAGAGGGAATTACCATTAGTCTGAAGGTACCAAAAATTTCCTTGTGTTCTTAGTTGCTATTATTACATGGTTCATAAGGTGGGTTAATTCATCAGTTCATTGTGACTGATTGGGTGGAAAAAATGTTCATTGCAGGATCAGAGCCTACAGGTGAAAAATGCCAGATGGAGTACCACAGCCCAAATAAATTGGTTAATGGTTACATATAGGTGTGTGGATATCATGATGTCTGCTGTATTATAAGAGAATAATTCAGATAGATGCAGCTTAAATGAAGAGAGCCATCTATCACTGGTTAGGGCAGAAAGAGAAAGTCTATGTGATGATATTGCTGACACCAGTATTGTACTGTGATTAAAATATGGCTTTTGATTAGTAAACAGATGGGGTTTGATCTGCATCACAAGCCTGAATAAATTTGATGCCAATTCTTGAAGCGATTTGTGTTCTTGGAATCAAACTACCAAACAATAACAGATGTGAGAACATTGAGCTGTCAAAGAGCTTAATGAAGTAAAACTGAGATCACTAACCAGTTTTAGAGAAAGGTGAAAGGGATCCCCTTTTGAAATCTAATTATTTAGGACAGCACACCTGTCATTAGGCAGCAGCAGATACCAAAAAATAACCATTTGTCTCGCATGAATTCGTGCTCTGCCACATGTTGTTGAAATGATAGACAGAGTTGTAGTTCAAAATTAATTGAGCTTTCAACCCTAGAATTTAAGTGGGGGGAAATGCAGATTTAAGGTGATTAGAAACCATTAAAATCTTTAGCATGGTGCACTTCCTATAATTATGAAACATTTCCTATTAATTCTTACCATCATAAGGATGTCTTGGTTGCTAGAATATGATAATTAAATCCAACATATTAAATGCAAATATGTCTGAATGTCTGGACTTTGCATGCTGTGGCTTATCATGGAAAAGACACGATCTTGTAGTTAAGGCAGTGGACTGAGACACTTCCATTCCTGACTGCTTAGATTCATGTGTAACCTTGGCCAAGTTCCTTCACCTCTGTGCATCTCTTCTGCCTTCTGTGCAGCTCTAAAATCGGAATAAGAATACTTCTTTTGTCCGTCTTGTACACATAGATTGTAAACTGTCCTTGGCAAAGACTGTCTTCTAATGTGTTTGGACGGTGCCTGACACATAAGGACTTTGATCTCAGTTGCAGCCTGCAGAGCTACTGTAATACAAATAACTATAATAATAGTGGTTGCCTAATTTGGGCTGAGCAGTGGAACTGTGTGTCGATAATTTGGTATGTTGCTTTGAACTGTGTGCTCAGTGGACCAGTAATTTTTTTAAAACTTTAATAGTTGATGTGTATCTAAATCCTCTGCACTGCTTTAAAAACCCAGCCCTTATGTTTAATTAAGGCGACGTTGCTCCCCTCCGTGACCCAGGAATATACATTTATAGCAAAGTCACAGGCACAGATTTGAAGTTCCTGGCTTTTGTTGTTTGTCACACATGAACCACTATTTAAACATGGATATTAACTTACTATACATGGACTTTACAAGACTCCATTTCCTCTTCTTATATTAAGATCAAGGCTTTACACTGTCACCTGTAGCCAGACTGGCTAGATACCCTCAAACGTTGCTACAGAGCATCTTTGCCATTTCTTACAGTTCTCAGATTATTATCCACTTCCCATCTCCACACAGTCTCTCTTGTACGTTCTGACCTTTATAGCTTGAGCTATGCATGTGACCTTTTACTGTTGTATTCATCCCCTTCCCATGGATCAGTCTGCACTCATGTCACAAACATACACATTGTATGTCTCTTTCTGCAGTGCATGAATTCCATACTCACTCACTGTTCAGTGGTAGATCCTGTGTTTTCCCAGCTGATGCTCAGCATCATCCTTGCACAGTGCACCCAGGACCATATAGCCTTTTCGTTTGTGCCTCTGCCAAGAACCAGCTCTCTGATTCACTGGCAATTTCCTTTCACCTCCCATGATGCATTAGGCAGTTGTAGTCAGTGTGGCTAGTGGGGGATAAATCATTTTCTTGCAAAATGATTATTTCAATTTAAGTAGTTATTTAATCTTTCCAATGTGATCATTTTAGGTTAATCACACCATCTTTATTAGCCTTATTGCTACTGTAAAACAGCCATTGTGGGAAACCAATATTTTTGTGCAGGCAGATGGAAACAGGCAGTTCTGAATACTTTAGCTCTTTCCAATGAGAGGTGCTTTCCATGATTGTGCATTGACAATATGATCTCAGTTTGTTGGGTTTTTTTGTTTTTGTTTTTTAAGCTTGAAGCCATTGGGAAGGCTGCATATTAGAAATACAAAACAAATATTTGTTTGTACAATATCAAGATTCTGGTTACAGTAAATATCACTTCAAATCTTTCTGTAAAAAAAAATCCCATTATCTATGGTGGCTTTTTCTCCCCTCCCTGAAGTTACTTGTAGTGTTAGCAGAGGATAATATCACACTGGCATTGATGCCAAGGATCTTAAATTTATCTTCCAGGACCTTTTTTCCTGCCCCCTCCCCTAACCTTTCTGGAGAATAGTGTTTGTATATGTTACCTATAACAGTATTTGAAGGTTTTGAGTGTGAAAACTGTTCTGTTTCTCTGTGTATCTCTAGCTAGGTTCTTATATGGCTCCTTCTGATTATTAAAAACAATAACCATCTCTCTTCTTTCCAGCCTGTCAGAGAATTGTGATTTGTTTACAGGGAGGGGTTTATTAGTTTTGTGTACAGATGATGTGTGTGAAAAAGAATTTATGCATGTGCCATGTAAGAAGTTTCAGTGAAGTCAAAGGGACTATTCTTGTGTTCAAATGGCTTGCTGTGTTGAAGCATTGCTGAGGAAAAACTAAGTCAACGAAACATATTTTGCATCAAACCCCTGTCCTACAAACACTTAAGCACATGCATAAAGTCTCACTTGAATTGTCTCACTGAGTTCAATTTGTACATATGCGTGTAAGTGTTTGCAGATCAGAGCCTGCGTTCTGAGAGCGCTTAGTTCTGTGGTCATTCTATTTTCTTGCCAGGAAAAAGTTGCTTAATCTCGAGGCCAGCTCCTGTGAAAGTTCTGTCTCCTTCCCTAATGAGCTTCCCCAGACTCGTCAGCGGAGTGGACAGTAACTGTGGTGGAAGGTAACAATCATAGGAAGAGGCAGGTTCTCAGTCAGGTAGGCCCAATCCAATGAAAGGCTTTGAATATCAGGATAGAGACTTGGAGTATATTCAAAAGCATGTCTACTTGGTAATATTTTCTAGCTATTAGGTGAAAACAGTATGGTGATAATATGTTTTTTTACCTAAAAGTTTGTAACCAAACATTTATCAAAGCAGCTTTACAAAATGCACCAGATGGGACAGCTCTTGAGCTTTCGGTGCCACAATGCATTCTTTTACATAGGGGTTTGCATTGAGATTGAGACTATTGCGCCATGTATTTTGAATATTTTTTTTCTGGGAACTTTTCACATTATGTACGTAAATTGCTGGCTGAAACCACAAACTGTTTTTGACACTCAAAATTGTACATAATCTGATAATAGAATGTGCATAATTTTAAAAAATGTTGCACCAGATTCTTGGACATGCAATTATACTTTCAGCTTTCCTTATAGCTGTGGTTTATTAGTGGATAACTAATTCCTACTTCACATTGAAATTGCAACATCAATCTGTAAAGTTTCCATACTGTCTCTTTGCTAACATGGCAGATTAGTAATTTGGAAAGCATTCACTAGATGGTGGAAAGATTATGAATGTTTGCTCATCCTAAATGGTCTATGAGTCCAATCTTGTAATGACTTTGTGAGTAATTTTACTCCCGTGAGCAGTACTACTGAAGTCAATAGCCTTACTTAAGAAAATCATAGCTACTCATGTCAAACTTGGAGACTTTTCTAAAATAAGATTTTTTTAGAGGGTAGTTAAAACAGTAAAAGCTGTGTTATCCAGCACTTTACCATCCAGAAAGCTCTAGAAACCAACATTTCTGATATTCCCCAATACAAATCTTCAGTAGGGTTGCCAGGCTCACTACCTGACTCCGCATGGCTTCCCGGAAGCAGTGACATGTCCCTGCTGCTCCTAGGTGGAGGAACGGCCACGGGAGCTCCATGCAGTGCCCCACCCTGAGCACTGGCTCTGCAGCTCCCATTGGCCGGGAACTGCAGCCAATGGGAGCTGCAAAGGTGGCGCCTGCAGGTGGAGCCAGCATGCAGATCTGCCTGGCCACGCCTCTACCTAGGAGCTGCAGAGACATAGCGCCGCTTCTGGGGAGCCAACCTAGGTGAGTGCCACCCGGATGCGGCACCCCGAAACCCCTCCCGTGTCCCAACCCCCAGCCCTGAGCCTCCTCTCGCACCCAAACTCCCTCCTTCCACTGGTAAGTATAACTCTTAATTAACCGGAACTTTTGACTAACTGGCACCCTCCATTCCCCCAACATGCCAGATAACAAAGCTTTTACTGTATATTGAAAGAAAAATAACATAATCTTTCCCTCTTTAACATGAAAGATGCACATTTTTGCCACTAGGTTCCTGTACTGAAAAGCAAGTTTACAAGTCCTAGAAGGTCGCTTCATTTTCACAAAGGATTGGTTCTTTCTTTCATTTGGCATCCTACTGATGTCTATTTTCTTCTTTTAGGCATTATTCCTAAATTCCCAGAGATCAATCTTTGAACACTAACAAATTGTCCCTCTTCCTGTTAGTGAGATAACTCTCACCGTTCCAGTACAAAGAGTAACATTTTAAATCTGTATGTTAGAAGGATGGAGATCTGTTGCTTCTTCCTGCATAGAAACTCTGCTCTGTGGTTCTTCATTTATCCTGTTCTTTTTTATATAAATCTTTAGAATAGGTATGAACATCAACTTGCTAAGTTTACTTGAATTAGTTATTTCCTCTGATGGATTTACAGATGCTTTTTTATTTCTTTCTGAGAAAATGGCGGAAAGAAATAGAACAATAAAGCCTGCTCCAGCGAAACATAGATCCACAGAAGCATAGAACTGTAGGGCTGAAAGGGACCTCAAGATTCCCCAGCCTTCCTTGGAAGTCTGTTCCCGTGCTTAACTATCCATATAGTTAGAAAGGTTTTCCTAATATCTAACTTAAATTTCCATTGCTGCAAATTAAGCTGATTTCTTCTTGTACTACCATCAGTGGACATGGAGAATAATTGATCACCATCCTCTTTCAAAAAGCCCTTCACATATTTGAAGACTGTTATCATATCCCCATCAGTCTTCTTGTCTCAAAACTAAACATGTCCAGTTTTTTTAACCTTTCCTAATAGGTCAGGTTTTCTAAAGCTTTTATCTTTTTTATTGCTCTCCTCTGGACTCTCTCCAGTTTCTCCACATCTTTCTTAAAGTGTGGCACCCAGAACGGGACACCGTAATCCACCTGAGGTCTCACTAGTGCTGACTAGCAAAACAGTTAATACACCCCAGAATGATATTAGTGTTTTTCGTAACTGCATCAGATCAAATGTGTGATCCTCTACAACCTCCAAGAACTTTTCTGCAGTACTGCTGCCTAGCCAGTTATTCCCCGTTTTGTAGTTCTGCTTTGATTGGGCTTCCTAAGTGTAGTACTTTGCACTTGTCTTTATGAATTTCGTCTTGTTGATTTCAGACCAATTCTCCAATTTATCAAGATCATTTTGAATTAAAATCCTAGCCTCCAAAGTGCTTGCAAACCGTCCCAGATTGGTATCATCCACAAATTTTATAAGCAGATTCTTGACTTCATTATCCAAGTCATTAATGAAAATATTGAATAGTACCGAACCCAGGACTGACCCCCGCGGGACTCCACTAGGTACGTCCCCCCAGTTTGTTAGTGAACCAATGATAACTACTCTTTAAGTCACAGGCACTGGCTTCTAACTTTCCCTGGGAGTGCTCAAGTCCCATTCAACCCCTGGCTCCGCCCCCACTCCACCTCTTCCTCCAAGCCCCCACCCCAGCTCCGCCCCCAGCTCCACCCCCACGCCACCCTGTCCCCACTTTGCTCCCTCCTAGCATCTCCTGCATGCCAGGGAATAGCTGATCGCAGCGGATGGGAGGTGCTGAGAGGGAGTAGGAGCAGTTGATCGGCAGGGCTGCTGGTGGCGAGGAGGCGCTGGGGTGGGTGCGGGAGAACTGGCTGCCAGTGGGTGCTAAGCACCCGCTATTTTTTTTCCATGGTGCTCCAGCCCTGGAGCACCCACGGAATCGGCGCCTATGCTTTAAGTATAGTTTTTCAACCAGTTTTGCACCCACTTTATATCAATTTCATATAGAGCACATTTCCCTGGTTTGCTTATGAGAATGTCAAGTGGGACCATGGCAAAAGCCTTACTAAAATCAAGATATATCACATCTACAGCTTCCCTCCCCCATCCACTAGGCCAGTAAGAACATGTAAGTACAGGTACTGAGTGGACCCATTGTCTTCAGGACTACTCAGATGCTTAGAGTTAAGCATGTGTTAAAGTACCTTGCTGAACTCAGGCCTGTTAGGATAAAACAGAATGATTTGCTTTTGATTTAATAATTTTTAACACGCAATTCTGAAGTTTCTAGTATTTTTAAAGATGTAGTATTACTTTATAAATGGCAAGATATTTTTATTTTTAAAAGTCCCATTGTTGCATAATACGGGCCCAATCCTACAAAAGTGTATCTGAGTAACTTTACTCATATGAATTGCCCCATTAATATTAATAAGGAGAGTAAATGTACACATTTACATAAGTGTTTGCAAGAGCTGATCTTAATTTTGACATTTTTAGGTCAAAAGACCTTTAGCTAATTTACATTAGCTGTTTCAGTGGTAGCTGTCATAGCGGTAGATAAAAACATAGCTTTAAATCTGACTAAACTCTTAACTGCAGTGTGACTACCAGTCTCAGTATAATCGTAGGCATTTTTCTGTCTGAAAGCCACTAAAACCAACAGAAAAACATGATGTAATTGGTATCGTTTTGACACAAGTGACATATTATCCCTATTTACAGAGCTCAGGCGCTGAAATAGCTGCTGTGTTACACAGAGCGGGAGGGAGCGGGAAGAGAATTGGCAGTGCAACATACAGCCTGTGAAGAAGGCTGCAATGCAACATGCTTTTTTTATGCTACATTTTACTTGATCCCTCATTTACACTTAATTAATAAAAAAACCTTTTGGCCATTTGAGAATTATTTACTAGTACAACATACACAGGGAGAAATGTGTTCTTCAATTTTTAATTTGAATAAAAAACCCCCAACCTTCTAGAAATGTCTGTAAACAACAATTGGATTTTAACATGGTCTCAAGATATCTTCTTGTGGATTTAAGACCCTTTTATCCTGAAGTGGGGTTTTTTTTGTTGTTTTTTTTTTGTTCTTCACTGACTTCCTTTTTCCTTACCAGAGGGAGGTGTCCCACATATCAAATCAAGCAGAGTAGCAGACATAGAATTAGACTCTTGCTTTCCCTATGAATTCACTGCTAAAACCTATACAATAGAGCAGGGGTAGGCAACCTATGGCACACGTGCCGAAAGCGGAATGCGAGCTGATTTTCAGTGGCACTCACACTGCCCGGGTCCTGGCCACTGGTCCAGGGGGCTCTGCATTTTAATTTAATTTTAAATGAAGCTTCTTAAACATTTTAAAAACCTTATTAACTTTACATACAACAATAGTTTAGTTCTATATTATAGACTTATAGAAAGAGACCTTCTAAAAACGTTAACATGTATGACTGGCACGCGAAACCTGAAATTAGAGTGAATAAATGAAGACTCGGCACAGCACTTCTGAAAGGTTGCCGACCCCTGCAATAGAGGGTACAAACAGGTTCCTCTTATGTCTTTAATGCTAGCAACTGTGATCAGTTGTCCTCCCCCTTCGCCCCCACCCATCAAAAGCAGGTGCTTGAAGTACAATTATTATGAATTACTTGTATTACAGGAGCACTTAGAGAGGCTGCAACCAAGATTGCGGCCTCATTGTTCAGGGCACTGTCCAAACACATAGTAAGAGTTCCCGCCTGAAGAGCTCACAACCTAAATTGACAAGAAAATCAAATGGTGGCAGGGAAAACAAAGACACAGAGTGGGGAAGTGACTTGCCCAGGATCACATGGCAGAGCCAAGAATTGATCTCAGGGCTTAGACCTCGTCTATACTAGAGAAAGGTTTGCCAGTGTAGCTATACCAGCAAACTCTCTTAGCATAGACACAGCTTATACTGGCAAAAGCCTATGATAGCATATACCAGTCCCTGGACAAAATAAACAATGCAGGCAAAAGCAGTCTTCTGCCAGCACAACTGCATTTACACTAGGACTTGTGCCAGTATAAAAATGTCATAAAAAAATCACACCCTATGCAACATTAGTACACTGGGAAACGTTTTGAATGAAGTATCTGGGCCTTGTACCATAATAGACTGCTAGCATTATTTATTTATTTATTACAGAATAAACTAGAACTTAATCCATAGGAATGTTTTGAAGTACACATCGAGCAGGAAACTGGCTTTTATGGATATTTCTTGATTCACAATCAGCAGATAATTGAATTAAACTATCATTAACTAGAGGGATTTGAAAATCATATTAAATATAACAGTCATATCATAGCTTCAGTGACATAGATCACTTACCGATTAAGATGTTCTCTCCCCCTGCAAAACCTTTTAAAGGGAAAGATATTATTATCAGATACCTGTCTCTCCAGCTGTCAAGATCTTGAGTTAATTGATTAAAGACATGCAAGTTTTCAAATTATGCAGTTGATCATATGTTTTCATGCGTCTATTGAATTCAGTTAAACAATATTTTTACCGTGCACATTAAAACATTCTTCAACCGAGCCATGCTGGACAATATGACTGGTTGTGAAAGAGTTCTGCTTCCCCTTGCTGTATACCTCGTGCATTGTTTTGGGCCATTTTCTTTTAAACGTTGTTACCTTTCAAAGTGCTCCTCTTTAATAAAGCATTGTGACTTCTGCTGATGAAAAGCTGCTCTGTAAGAACTAGTTGTTGTTGTTGTTGTTGGTTTATTAACCAAGGAAAGCATTTATTTATGAGACCAAGGTTGAAGGGAATTTGAAAGAAGTTGGTTGTTCATTGTGGGGTAGATCATGACTCCCCCTGATGGAGCTATGCAGGGGAGTAGTAGGAAATAGTCCCCCACCCCATGGCTGCATTACAGTACCAGATCTTAGGTCCCTACCTGGGGATGAGAGTGGTATTGCCCGTTATTCCCTTGCCGTGAGCAATTAGAGGGGACAGAGAGAGGCAGGAGTGCATAGAGTGATGGACAACAATGAGCTAGTTGCACAAATGGGGATGTGTAGGTCCTTTGGCTTCTACAGGCTCTTTAGTCTTGAAATATGTTTGTATTAACTCATAGGGTCTCTGATTTTTAGATACATGAACCACGTCAAACTGGGCAAATGCAATAGCTGGTTTTACAAGATATGCAGCCTTGCACCATGTGTGAGACTTGAAAGGCGCCACTTCATAGATAGTGCCAATTGAAATACTTCCATGGTATGCTGCTGTTATAGGTCGGGGTAAACTTCTTTGAAGCTGGTGGATGTGATAACCCCAGCCCTTCACCTAAGACAGCTCAAGCAGTTAAGCTCCTTTATGATATAATAGCCGTTTCCATTCAAAACAAAGGCACACCCAAGGCCACTCAGGAATTTGAACTATGTGGGTGGAGGGCTTTGCTGGGCATTGCTTGAATAGAGGTGTAGGGGAAGACAAGCGGAGAAAGAGACACACAGAGACAAACGCAGAAGGAAGGAAGCACCAGACTCAGCCGCTCTACACAAGCACCATGTTCGGCCTTCAGAGAAGCCTAGAAAATGGGCTTTTGGGTCTGGTGCTGAGTAAAAGAGGCTTGGGGGCTGCGAGCAAGGAAACTGTCATATGTTGTTTGGTTCCTCCTGTGGCGTGCCATCTATGTATGCAACGCATGCATTGCATGTCCCAGGACCACTTGTGCCCAAGGAATGATTCCGCCAGGCCCCCAGAAATCCTCGGCACACCATGCATATGTAGCATTGCATGCCTTCCTGAAAATGGCATGGCACACCGCTGGGTTCCTCCCATGTTCAGAGAAACAGGACTTCATACATTCTTTATAGCTAAACAAGAATATATCAAAGATCTCTGACTCCATCATCAATTTCTTTTCCTAACTGGAACAACCTGCAAGACCCTGAATTTTTGGCTAGCTGCTCAGCTCGAAAGGGGTAGCGATGTTAAGGATGGAATAGCTGAAGGAAAGGTGCAGTGATTCACCCTGAATACCTGAGATAACTAAATAAACATTAGAATGCATTTTAAATGTTTAAACATATCTTCTAGACAGCAGCTTGCTCATGATTTTGTTCTGGAAATGTTGGCTTGTGTAGTCGTCAGATATCTTGACCTGCACTTGTAAATAGTGTTCTTCATTCATTAACATATAGGGATAGCTCAGTGGTTTGAGCATTGGCCTGCTAAACCCACGGTTGTGAGCTCAATCCTTGAGGGGGCCACTTAGGGATCTGGGGCAAAAATTGGTCCTGCTAGTGAAGGCAGGGGGCTGGACTCAATGACCTTTCAAGGTCCCTTCCAGTTCTAGGAGATTGGCATATCTCCAATTATTACCTATCAAGTTCAATGGGTAAAAGCTGCACACACTCTTTTATTTTAAAGTGCTCTATATTCAAAATAGATTAAAACAATGACTTTCACATATTTCTAACTGAATTTCTTTTAATGGGTGTTTTGTAAAGATTGGTGGTATCTGCTAGCTAGATAAAGACTGGGATACATATCTGAGCAAATATTTATGTTAGAGTTCCTTTCTTACAAGAGGGACACAACCTAGCCCAGGCAGAAATGAATGTAAAAAAAAAAAAGGTTTCTTCTTTTGCTGGCATATTTTCACTTAGGATTCAGTAAAAGCAAAACAGCCCACTGAATATTTAGTAGGCTCTTCTGCTTTTGCTCAGTCCTCAAGTGAAGCAGTGGCAATGGAATTAAATAGATTGTCCTGTCCACATGATTAAAAGGAAGATGTAACAATAACATGCTCCTTAGGTGCAAAAATAAATAACAGTTCAGCAATCATCATTTACATTAAACTCTTAAAAGCATTTTTTCTTTGCAGGCAATCATCAGCAACTGCAAAGGGATAGATCTGTGGCTGTTTTCAACCACATATTGCACAGGCTTTCAGAATTGCAGACCTGATCCAAAGCCCATTGAAATTGCAGAGTACATAGCAGGGCTTGTAATTACTAGTTCTAGTATTACCTACTGCAGCTCCTTGAATAGAAAACATATGTGGATTAGCGAGGGCTAAAGGTTCAGGCCGTCAGTCTGTATTTATATACTTTGTATAGTTCTTTCCATCTGAGCATCTCAGAGGGTTTTACAAACACTTCACACCATCTCAGTGAGGGAACGAAGTATTGTCTTCTTTTTACAGATGAGAAAACTGAGGTAAACTGAGAAAAGGAAAAGTTTATTTTAAATAAGAAGCTGACTGCAATATTACAGTGGAAATAGCATGTTTGAAATAAAAAACTCTTGCTGATTTCTTTCAGTCCTTTTTGCCCAGTTCATTGTGAATAATATGAAGAATGCTGTTTGCTGAAGGCTTAAAACCGCTCATGTACTGGAGTACTCATCACCCTACTGTTAATAATACATTCCCAAGCGTTCCATTAGATGCACTTAACCTGCTGCAGGAAACAACGCTGATTCCTGATTCGTAGTAACCCAGCAACAGTTTCTTAGCACTGGCTCAGCTGATGTGTGTGCAGAACAGCAGCAGTTTTCCTGGGGAGGTGGGGGCAAGGGCGTTTCTGTGTTGGAAAAAAAATAGATGCACCTCATGTAGCTCCAGAATCCAGGCAAGCTGAAGAGCCAGCCGAGAATGGGAGCCAGCTAAGCAGAAATATTGGCCTACATTTTTTCCTTCTCTTTAGTGTAAGGCATGCAAGTTTCTATGGCAACTTCTGTTTTCTGTTCTGTAAGGCCTACTGACTCATTTTGTGTAAGAGCTGCACACTGGAAAAAAAATTGTTTTCTTTCCCTGCCATGTCAAGTGGCTCCTTTTTTGTAGCCCATTGCTCCTGTCTGAGTTTGTCAGAGCGACAAAATGTCTGGTGTTTGATGCTGGCACAATTCTCGCTGTTTAGATTGACAACAAAAGACAATTACCCGTAAAAGCACCCTCCTCTTTTTGAAGAATTGCCGTAAGGAAGCTTTACTTTGCCATATCTTAAAATAACACATCAGCCTAGTTAAAACTTGGGACTGCATTAGGTCAGTGCTCCTTGAGATAAAGCAGGGTTATGCCAAGAAGGTAGCATTTCCCTCGAGAAAACCATCTGCAAATGGGGCAGTAGCTATCAGACCATTGTGACTTACCCATATTGTGAGACACAAATGCAATGTCTCTAACAAAGACTAAATCAAAATCTGCATCTATGATGTATTGAATCATTTTGCCTGGAACGCTGCGCACAGACTCTGTCATTGCCTTCTGGGATTTGTATGCACACAGGCCTCCATTAGGTCTTGAAAATGTAACCCTGTATAGCTTAGCTATTAGCACATGGCTGTATCTCATATAGAAGCCAGCTGAGTCTTGCTTTAGACCAGTTGAGGCTTTGCAAAGATGACAGCCTTGGGTAAGGACGTTGAATGTGTGGCGATCCTTTTGGAACATCTCTCAGATCCAGTGAGGAGTATCAGAAGCTTTGGAAATAAAGAGGTGGTACTTTGGGATTACTTTGGAGATGATGATAGTTTAGAATGAAGGGAGCAGTATAAGACCAGGGCCTTGCTCAGAGCCTGCATAATTGCTGCCTTAAGGGGATTCGGGTGCTTTTAGACCCGATGGCTAGAAGGAATCAGTACATGCTCAGAGCCTCACACCAGGCAATGCAAGGTAGATTCTTATCTATGTATATCTGTAACTGTGTACTATTTTTAAAAATCCACTTCTTTTATCTTGCCTTGGTTAGAACATTGACCTCGATTAACGCTATGTCCAAAATTATTTTTCCAAAACATGCTAGTCTCCATTTCAAAAATGGTTTAATTCAGGCTTTAAATTTTTGTGGTCTCACTCTAGAGATGAGCGCTATGGGCCAGATCTTCACATGGTGAGAATCAGTCTGGCATCAAGGATCTGACCCTACAATTCCAGTTTATTATTGGGGAACCAGTATAGACATTTAGGCGTGGCTTTTCAAAGGAGCCCTGGGAAGGTTGGAATTCTACGAGAAGAGTGTGTCTAACTCCCTTAGCCTCCGTTGAAAAGCTCAGTCTTAATGTACCAAAGAACACTATGAACATTAGTACTGCCATGGATTCCTCTGGAGCATTCGTCCTCCTAATCACAAACATATGGTAAGCTTTAAGGGAGATTATATTGTTAGTGTTAACATGCTGTCTTTTTGCTAGTTTTATTAAGCTGGTATCCAGTCAATGGTTAAAGCAGAAGTTCAGGGAATAAAACCCAGGAATAGATTCAGCCAGTAACTCAGTGACCATGGACTGTCAGTTAACCTCTCTGCATCAGTATCCCCACCTGTACAATGGGAATACATACCCTCACCCTACAAAGTGCTTGGAAATCCCTGGATGAAAGGCACTGAGTGCAAAGTATTAATTATTTAAGCGCTGATACAATGCTCAATATTATAGAGAATACAGGTGAGCTTGTGATCTATTATTGCCTGTCTATTTATGACTAGTTTTTACATTGATTGCAGGTAGGCACAGTGATGCAGCTGTCAGTAAACTGTGTAGGTTGTAGTTAGCAGAAACCGCACATTAGCCTCCCTGCATTTGCTGTTCATGCCATAACACTTAGAAATGACGGCCAGATACTTGGGGATTCAAGCAAGCCTAGTCCTACTAGTTCAGTGAGTAGGAATATTTTAAAGGACTTGTGTCAGCATTTTATAGAGAGATGCCCATTAATTATACTGTGTGAGGAGGGAGCCAGCACTCTGAGCCACAGCGTAATGTCGTGAATGAAACACATATTCTAGAAAATGGTATAAGTGTGTGTAACATGGAAAAGGCAAAGGCTTCTTGTTCCATATAGTGATTTCAGTTATGTGGTTTTGTGGGGAAACTTAATCTGAAATCACTCATAAATTGGCCTTCTGGTTGTTGCATTAAGCTGGATTACCCAGCGTAAAGCATTGATTTTTCGATTTTAAAATGTTGAATAATGTATGTGCACATTGCCTGCTAAACTAGATTGTGGCAGTTTGACTGGTGTGTCCCTTTCTAAAATAGGTCCAGATAATGACCGGTTTAGAGATTGGCAAACTTATAATCCTTTTGTTTGGCTAACACCCTCGTTAAAAAAGTGAGCACATCTTTTCCAAGGCTGTCCTATTTTATTGTTGGGCTCATTTTATGATTTCCAATTGCACAGTCCTACTGGGAGCCTTGTGGATGATTTTGAAGTGGTTAAAACCTTCTCTTGTTATTCATTTCCTTTTAATACAAGCATACACTGCAATCAGGAATGTTCAGTACAAACTGGAATCCATATAGCTGGGGAGCAATTGTATTTTTAGTAACCACTTTGGGGTTAATCATAAATGGAAATAAAATCCTGTCAGAACTTCCATCAAATAAATTTGAGACATTCAGGCTTTACTATATTCATGAATAATGCTGCGCACTGCCACTTAAAAATAAAACCGCATTTTGAGGTGTAACTTGTTTAGGTGAACTGAAGAGCTTTATATATCTTTGATTAAGACCCAGATGTTGCGGCATTGGTGCTGGGGAAGGTATTCTCCTTAAGGATTTTTTTTTTAATATAGTGCCTTTTTATAGACCACTGGAAAAGTGGCCAGAGTGTGTTGATGATCTTCTTATGCTGGGTCAGCTTTACCTAAGACGCCTCAAAAGCGAGAAACATCTATTAAATGCTCTTTTGCTGAATCCTCAATATAAATGAATTTGCAAGAAGCAGCAATTTTTCCTCCTCCCATTTCCCCTGGACTAGCTTCTGCATCCTTCAGAGGTCAAAGCTTCCCCAGTGTCTGGAAGACACTGGTCTAAACAAGTCCAATGCAGCTATTCAGCGACAGTACAATAATCTCACTCAGCTACACTAACTTCCATCCGTCAAAACGATTGACCCTATATATAATAGGATGGGGGATGAGACTAGGTAATTGTAATAACACAAAGCCTGATGGCAAACTATTCTTTATAGTAGCCTTTACCTAAGACAGTGCATTATCCTTACACAAAAGGCTATTGACACAGTGTCAGATGTTGACATTTATAGCAGAGTTATTGACAGTGATTGTCCCATGTTGTAAATAGATTGGCTGCTTATGGCTTTTTACCGGTATCTTAGCGTGTTTATCGCTAGCTTTATAAACACATCGGCTGAGGGATCATTCCTGCTCTCCAGTTCAGGGCATGCCAGTGGTTTCCCCAGGAACTGAAATTGGTGGGGGGGTGTTCGAATTTACAGGGGGGGGTGTCAGGACCAATGAGATATATAAAAGAGATATGAATAAAGTAAATGTTTTGTTAGGATTATGCAAATTTAACATAAGAATAATGCAAGTTACACCAAAACACATAACAGGTCTAGATTTCTAAAAAAATATACATTTAAAAAAAAGTATTTAATTTAAATTGACTTTTGAAAAGTAAGCCATCATGGGGTAAGACTTTTGAAAAGTAAGCCATCATGGGGAAAGTCCTCTCATGGATCAGTAACTGGTTAAAAGATGGGAAACAAAGGGTAGGAATAAATTATCAGTTTTCAGAATGGAGAGAGATAAATAGTGGTATCCCTGAGAGGTCGGTACTGGGACCAGTGCTGTTCAACATATTCATAAATGATCTGGAAAAATGGGTAAACAGTGAGGTGGCAAAATTTGCAGATGATACAAAACTATTCAAGATAGTTAAGTCCCAGGCAGACTGTGAAGAGCTACAAAGGGATCTCACGAAACTGGGTGACTGGGCAACAAAATGGCAAATTAAATTCAATGTTGATAAATGCAAAGTAATGTACATTGGAAAACAATCTCAACTATACATACAAAATGATGGCATCTGAATTAGCTGTTAACACTCAAGGAAGAGATCTTGGAGTCATTGTGGATAGTTCTCTGAAAACATCCACTCCATGTGCAGCAAAAGTCACAAAAGCAAACAATGTTGGGAATCATTAAGAAAGAGATAGATAATAAGACAGAAAATATCATATTGCCTCTATATAAATCCATGATACGTGCACACCTTGAATAGTGTGTGTAGATCTGGTCACCCGTCCTAAAAAATATATATTGGAATTGGAAAAGGTACAGAGATGGGCAACTAAAATGATGAGGGGTATGAAACAGGAGGAGAGATTAAAGTGACTGGGAATTTTCAGCTTAGAAAATAGATGACTAATGGGGATATGATAGAGGTCTACAAAATCTTGACTGGTGCGAAGAAAGTGAATAAGGAAATTTTATTTAATCCTTCACATAACACAAGAACTAGCTGTCACCCAATGAAATTAATAGGCAGCAGACTTAAAAAAAAAAAAAGGAAGTATTTTTTCACACTATATAAAGTCAACCCAGGGAACTCTTTGCCAGGGGATGTTGTGAAGACCAAAACTATAACAGGATTTTAAAAAGAACTAGATAAATTCCTGGAGAACAGGTCCATCTGTGGCTATTAGCCAGGATGAGAGGGATGCAACGCCATGCTCTGAGTGTCCCTAGCCTGTTTGCCAGAAGCTGGGAATGGGCAACAGGGGATGGTCACTTGATGATTCCCTGTTCTATTCATTCCCTCTGAAGCACCTGGCCTTGACCACTGTTGTAAGACAGGGTACTGGGCTATATGGACCATGGGTCTGACCCAGTATGACCATTCTTATGTAAAAATTAATTATAATAAAAATGTTTAGTACAGAAACTCCCCAACATAATGACCTCCCAAGATAGCAACAATGTGAGATAACAACCTTGGCAAATACTGCATTTTAAAAATCTTGGCCTACTAGGAAACATATTTATATAAGTTTCCATTCCCAGTCACAAATCTAGCATTCTGGAGCAAAGTGACTAAAATATAGTCCAACAAACAAATGTTTATTTAACATGCCCCTCACTTTTCCCTCCACCACACTCCACTCACCGGTGTTGTCCTTGGTCAGTGGAGACTCAGAGTTCAGAGGTGCTTTCACGTGAGTACACCTTCCAGGTGGGGGACAAAAAGGCACAGTTTGCTCTGGCCATGGCTGTTCGTTGTGCCACCACCGTTCACTCCACCACTCTGTTGCCAATGGCCCTGCACAGTCACCTTCTGCTGTCACCTACCACTGTGACCTCTGCGAGTTGGTCTCTTGAGGTTCCACCAGCTCTCAGTGATTTCAGCTGAGCCCTCAGTGCAGGAACCTCGCTGCTAGTGCAGTCTGGGCTGTCTCTTACACAAAAACACTGTCCCCACAGGAACACTGTCCCCACAACAGGACTAAGCACTTAGACCTGATTGTCAGTGATTTCAGCTGCAGTGGTCACTTAACAGAACAAAAGACTATCTATGGAGCCTAATCAGCTCTGTCTTTAAACAGTGGAAAGGGACAGGTCCCCACCCTCTCTCTTGATGCCTTCAAATCATCACAGACTAAGTACAGTTCTACTGCCCTTTACTCATACAATAAGAACAACATTTCATAATATTCAAGTGGTTTGTAACCCAACCCCAGCCAAAATCTATCACTTGGACAACACAGCTCTCTTTGCTGGATACCTAGGTAGATTAGGTGTGAATGTAAATATAATCTGGCCCTGAAGCCTTAGCCCCCAGCTCATCTCTAGCTGTCAGGGAGAACTCATTTAGACTTTGCTTACAAATCATCATTTGAAATTATTAGGTTGGCCAACATCACCGAAATGAATGCACTGACATAAAAAACAGCTGTATAAGGAAGCAAGGAAGCTAGTCTATGTTCATACTTTTCAAATCTATTATACTTTTTCAGATACACATATTTTATCATACACTGTATAAGCTTTTAAAGTGTGTATTAATGTTTTAGTTTAAATTCAGATTTCCAAACAGTCACTAAATTGGTAGGTAACTAGCTCACAAAACTGGGAGGGGGTGTTGGGAAAATTCAGAGGCGGTGTAGGGAAATCACTGGGGCATGCATTATGGAGACGCCAGTCACAGCTCCAAAGGTAAAGACTTAAAGCAGGGATTCAGACACTGTTAGGTATGAAAAATATAGTATATCCTCTCCCAATTAATAGCACTTGCTCTTCGAGTATTACCGCCTAGCTTGGGAAATCAGTTATTGCTTTCCACCATCCCTAACTAAACCTGCATATTGGCTAGATGGCACTAAATGGAGTTTTCTACTTGTATCTCCTCCTTCAGCACCTTCTGGGTTTTGTTTTTTTAACTAGCTGCTATTGCTTGGTTGGGGTTTTAATTTCCCTGATAAAGTGACTCCACTGTAATTTTTAATATTTTCCCCCCAAATCAAGGGCTAATATTATTTAAATGGTTCAGCCAAATGCTGAAAACCAAATCTTGGTTTACAGCCTCAAAGGGAAACTACTGCTCCACTTCGCTATAGTAAATAGATTTCTGACTGGCTAGTCGCTCCAGCAATAAGTGAAATCCAGTTTACACAATGGAATCAGTGCTGCTGTACAAGGGCACTGGCACTATAATAGCTTTGCCTCTCGATTTACACTACACCAGATGAGTTAGCTCCATTTATGCTTCGTTCCACATATCTTTAGACCTAAAGCTAATTATTGCCTGCTAAAAACTATATAACATTTTTTCAATTAATGATCTCTATCGATAATGTTTGGTTCTTTGAAAAGGTGCCTTTATAAAGCAACTTGCAGTGTTTTCCTTGCTGTGCTAAAGCTTTTTCTCTCCTGGCTGCATGTGCTGTTACTACACATTAACCCTGGCCTACATAAATTGTAATTGTTTCAGTGAGAGACCGGATGTTTTCTGAAATCTGAATTGCCACGTCTCTGTCAAAGCACAAAACTCATAAGACTTTGTCTACACTACACAGCTTTTAGTGACACGGCCGTGTCACTAAAAGTCGGACAGTGTAAACACTGTTTGTTGGCACTTTTGCAGACAAAATACTTCCACCCTCTCCGAGCGCGTTGTCAACAGGAGAGCGCTCCTGCTGACAACGAGCCGTTTATGCTGCCACTTGCCACGGCAAAATTTTTGTCTGAGAGTGGGGTGGGGCTTTTTAAAGAACCTGTGAATGACAAAAGTTTTGTCGTTCAACTGGCAGTGTAGACAAAGCCTAAAAGATATTGCTCTTTACAAAATCAACCAGAAAACCTGAATTTTTAAGGTGAAAATACATGTTCTGGAGTCATCACTTTGTAGCAGAGTTTGGGTCCATCTAGTGGTGGTAGTAAAGAAGATAACCATAAATATATTTTATAAATATAAAGAAAATAAACATGTAGTGTAACTCACGCAGTCCACTAAATGCCCAAATAACAACTAGGTGGGTGAAATGAGACAATCACCATGCTCTCGAATGAACTCGCACAGAAAAGTATAAAAAGACAAAAACACCATATCACCTGTGAGTGAACACTTTTCACAAAGCAGTCACTCTGTGTCTGGCCTCTCAGTCCTCATCCTCAAAGGAAACCTGCACAACGCCTTTAAAAGATGAGCCTAGGAGCTTAAATACATAACTTTGCTAGACACTAAAAATCACGGACTGAATAGAGACACTGGATTTATGGTTTATTACAAAAATCTATAACCCACTAACTCCCCCTCCGCCCCCCAAATACAGCTTGTTTTCTCTCTCTCCTTTCCCCACTATGACTGGAGAGGTGTAAACTGGCCACTTCACCTTGAATGGTCCCTTGAAATATGTATTAACTACTTATGCTAAAAAAAACAACGAGGAGTGAGTCCGGTGGCACCTTAACGACTAACAGATTTATTTGGACATAAGCTTTCATGGGTAAAACAATCTGTTCCACCTTGTATTTAGTTTTGACTCTCTGAGTACATTTCTCAGACCTGAAGAAGAGCTCTGTGTAAGCTCAAAAGGTTCTCGCTCTCACCAACAGACGTTGGTCCCGTAAAAGGTATTACCTCATCCACCGTGTCTCTGTAGTAAAGAATTGTTTGTTAGTTGTCTTGCTTGATAAAGAAGGAAGAGGAGGGGTGATTTGTGTTTCGCTGGCTGTTTAATTTGTGTGTGTGTGTGTTTGTGATTTATGGTAAGGGCACCAAGAGTGTTGCCGCTTTTATTTTTGTATACACATCTAAATGAATAAATAATAAAAGGAACATCAGAGCCCAACCAGACTGCATAGCTGTAACCAATTTTCAGCTGTACATTTTAGTAGCAGTGGCACAGGCACCGGCTTCTTCCGGGCCCCAGGGGAGCTCAACTCCCTTCTTGGCCCCAACCCCACCCACCCCTTTCCCCCAAGTTCCCACTCCTGCCCTGCCTCTTCCCACCCCCACTCCACTCCAGGACCATCCACACTCTGCCCCCTTCCCACAAGCCCCCACGCCGCCTCTTCCCGGTTCCCACCCCCTCCTCCAAGCTTGCCCCGTTCCTCCCCTCTCCCTCCGCACCCCAGCACCTCCTGCACGCCACAGAACAGCTGATCGCGGCGGGCAAGAGGCGTTGGGAGGGAGGGGGAGGAGTTGATCAGCGGGGACACCGGTGGGCAGGAGACGCTGGGAGGAGCTGGCCCTGGAGCACCTATGGAGTTGGCGCCTATGAGCAGTGGTATTTTCCTGTCACAGCCCTTGTCTTGCGTATCTCATGAGTGAAAGCAAATTAAGTGCCTATAAGGATACGCCTACACAGCAATTAAACACCTGTCGCTGACCCAGTTCAGCTGACTCTGGCTCGCTGGTCCCATGCTGCGGGGCTGTAAAACTGCTGTGTGGATGGTCAGGCAGGAGCCCAAGCTCTGGGATCCCGCGAGGAAGGAGGTCCAAGAGCCCACAACAAATTTTAGCCCCACAGCCCAAGTCCTGCGAGCCCAAGTCAGCTGACCCAGGCCAGCCGCAACTGTGCTGTGGGTCTTTTATTCCAGGGCAGACCTACCCTGAGGGGGAAAGCAAGCCACCAATGAACCAACAAGCAAAGCCAAGATGCTGACATATTTTTTTTCTCCTGCACTGAATTTTTAAAGTAAGTAGACATAACAAGCACTAGAATTCTGATATCTCATAGTAATGAAGACAACAACTTCATACAGATGTACAGTAATCCCTTACAAGTACTTACTAGGCAGATGCAAGAGGAGATAACTTCCCTGGGTAGGCACCGAGCATGCATTTGGCATGCATCCCTGTCTGTCTCAAGTACTTCTGTGGCCTCATTACCATAGTACCTGAGGTCCTCACTCTTTTTAACAGCACCCCTGTGAGGCAGGGAAGTGCTGTGGTCCCCATTTTACAGATGGGGAACTGAAGCACAGGGAGACTAAGTGATTTGCCCAAGGTCACACAGATAGTGTGGCAGAGCAAGGAATTAGACTTGAGTTTCCCATGGCCCAGGCTAGCACCCAAATCACTGGAACATCATTCCTCCCTGACCATATGATTTCCTTCTGCAGGCCTCTCACATGTCAGCCTTTACTGTCAGTGAAGAGAATTTTGAATTCTCCTAGAAGGCCACCGAACCACAGGTGTGGATGGAATGAGCTAAAAAGAGAGGCCGTGGTTAGCAAGGATGTAAGGAGTGAATGGTACTTGCACTGGCCTCCATAGCGTAGGCTCAGTTCTATACCCTTCCTGATGTTCTAGTTCTACGAAGGATCTGGGGCAAAAATCTGTCTGGCGATTGGTCCTGCTTTGAGCAGGGGGTTGGACTAGATGACCTCCTGAGGTCCCTTCCAACTCTGATATTCTGTGATTCTATGGTTATACAGTAGGAGTTCACTTATCCAAGTTGTATCTAAGATGCATCACCTACGTGGAAAAACTCCCCCTCCTGTCTAATAAATTCAACACCCCCCTTCAGATAAGATAAATAGGGTTCCACTGTCTAAAAAAAATGAAGGTTAATTAACAATGCATTACAACAAATGCTAAGCTAGTCCGTGAGGAACACTTGAAATATTTTCTCACTTTATTCATGAAGGATTCCAGAAAATGTAGTAGAACTCACATCTGGCTTTTGCACTAGGGAAACCAGACACGTTATCTGTCAAATCTGTTCCTTAGTCTCTGAACTTTAGCTAAGCAGGGACACAGCGTTGGCTTTGGTGTGTCAAAACTGTTCTGCTGCTTTATCAGAGTTATTTTATTTGGCTCAGATTTTAACACAATTCTGAGGTGACTCACTCAGAGGAAAGTGGGAGGTGAGTCATCTCCATTCTTTGTAACAGAAACATTCTAATTTTTTGGCAAACTGCCTGATAATTTGAAAACAGATTCATCGGAAGGGGCAAGTACACGTAACACATTGGTTTAACTGGAAATAAAAAAGTGAAAATGAGGAAAATGTTGTAAAGTATGTCTGTAAAGTATCTGCTCTTTCTGCTTGATGAAAAGGCCTGCTCTTGAAAGATCAGCATGGTTTTCCAGTTAAGAGAAGACGTATGAGAGTTCTGTTTGGAGAATATTTAGATTTCTTTTCATATTTGATACATGACATTATATAATTTCAGCGACGTATGTTATTGCAGATAGCAGGCATTGGTTTATATTTGATTGGGACGCTGTGTACAGACTAGTATTAAATTTTAAGTGGGTATTGATCCTTTGGCCAAGCAGTTCTTAAACTGTGGGACGTAGACCACTGATGATCCCCAGAGCTCGCGCATGTGGTCCTTGGAGCTGCTTTTGTCTCACTGGTGTATAAACCATTTCAGAAACATTTCTAGAGCCAGTTATGATTTGGTCTTTCACATGCTCGGCAACAGGACAAGGCCTTTGCCTCTCTGGAACTATACAGGGCTTATGTTGACTTCAGTGGGCTTTGGATCGGGCCTTACATGGAGCTCAAGTTCAGACGTAGAGATTGCAGGAGTAAGGATTGCGCAGTCCAGCCCTAAAGAGCAGCCCTTAGTGTAAATATTGAGAAGACAATGGATATTTCTGAAAATAAGAGCGACTTTGTGGTTCAGTTTTGCTGAACCAATATCTCTTGTGTATGTAGGGCCATTTATGATACATTTTGTAAGAATATTATTAATGATGCAAGGGGAATCTAGCCATTTCCAGAAACAGAATGCACAATCGTGTTTCCAGTGCAATGCTGTGACAAAAAGGGCTAATGCAAGCCTTGGATATATAAACAAGGAGGTAGCAAGTAGGAGTCAGGAGGTGATTTTAGTGCTATATAGGGCATTGGTGAGACTGATACAGGAATGCTGAGTATACTTCTGGCATCCAAGTTTTAAAGAGGATGTTAAAAATTGGAGAGAGTGCAGAAAAGTCCCACAAAAATCATTTGAAGGAGGGAGAAAATGTGTGACAGTCAGAGACTTAAAGAGCTCGATCTGTTTAGCTGATCAAAGAGAAGATTGAGAGGTGACTCTATTACAGAGTATAAGTATCTTCATGCTGAGAAAAGGGCTCTTTAATCTAGCAGAGAAAGGCAGAACAAGAACCAATGGCTGGAAGCTGAAGCTACACAAATTCAAACTAGAAATCAGGCACAGTTTTAAATGCAAACTAGAAATCAGACACTGTTTTTTAGCAAGGAGGGTGATTAACCATTGGAGTAAGTTACCAAGGGACATGGTGGATTCTCCTTCTTTTGATGTCTTCAGATTAAGACTTGAAGTCTTTCTGGAAGATATGCTTTAGCCAAACACAAGTTATGTTTTAGTCAGAGCCAAGTTATTGAGCTCAGTACAGGGATAACTGGGTAAAATGTAATGGCTTGTGATCTACAGGAGAGCAGATTAGATGATCTAAGGTCTCTTCTGGCCTTGAAGTCTATGAATCGGTGATGTCTTCTGATAAATTGCAAAATATGATTTAGCCCTCCACCCCCGACACAAAAATCCCTTATGCAGCTAAGAGAAACATGAAGATTTGATTTGAAGACATTACAAATAAAATCTCAGCACTTCCTGTGGTTGCCAGAAGGTGGCATATTTGTCATTTACATCCTGCATTGCATTTTTATTGCAGGGGGGACGTAAGAAGCTGTTATGCACACACAATGAAATTCATTCCTGTGCGCAGAAGGGCCAGACATGGCCTGGGCATCATTGAAGTCCCAGTTAAGCCCTACAGAATTCACTAGTGCCTGGGCCTTGAGCTGGCTCTCCACACCGGGGTTAATTTCACCCATCGTGTCAGCCTGAAGTAGCCTTCTACTGTAATGATTAAAACTCTGCAATCAGTACTGAGTGTCTTGTCAGAAAAAAGACCCACAGGAATCCAATAAGGTAAGACTACTAGCTATTTTCACCACTGTATTGTTTGCATGCAGCACCGGCATTCAAAGACCAAAATATTAAGCTGAAGTCCAGTTTTTAAATAAGTACAACTGGAATAGTTTCTTAGACCCAACCGTCTAGTCCAGTATGAAGGAGATTGGCTAAAAGAGGAAAGAAATAATCTCACCTTCCTATCTTAAATCTTAGCTCTTTCAGGCCCCAGTTCAGCAAAGTATTTAAGCATGTGCTTAACTTTAGCATTTGAGTATTCCTGTTGACTTGAATGGAAATATTCACCTGCCTAAAGTTTAGCATATATCTTGCTGGATCAGGGCCTATTAGAGAAAAGCAAGTTGAAAAGACAGTGGTCAACAGTGCAATATTGTGCATGGTTAGAACATGGGAGGTGGAATCAGGGATCCTGGGTTCTATTCTTAGAGAGGCAATGTGGTCCATTAGGATGTAGGACTGCTACTTGGGAGACGGAGGTTCAATTCCCTGCTCTGTCACAGACTTCCTGTGTGACCTGCGGTACGTCACAGTCTCTCTGTGCCTCAGATCCCCATCTGGAAAATGGGGACAATAGCACGTCCCATCATGCAGGCATGTTGTGCGGCATTCAGATACTATGGTAATAGAAGTCATCTAAAGACATTAGATAACCGAGAAACAGAAAGTAAAACTGACTGGCAGCACAAACTGGTCTGATTTCTCTGTCCAAACTGAAAGCAGTACAAATAGCATAAGTAGTGAAAGCTAATGAATCTTATAAAATAGAGATAGGTGCCCAATGCGCATTGTAAGTCATTTGTTTTGTAAACTAGGAAACAAGAGTTTTGGTTTGTACCTGATTTTTAACCTTGGCCATAAAAATGTGACACCACAGGAGGCCGCTCTGCCAGGGTTTGGTCACAGAAGTTATATAGAACTGTTCAAAATAAAGCCTGCATTTTTGGAGGATCTCATAATAGAGCTACTCAGACACCAATACAAGTGGAGGTGGATACTTCCATAAATGCTGCTTTCCAAATGAGAAGAACATGCAGACAGCTGTGATACAAGCATACTGGACTCTTGCATTCCATGTCACAGTATGACGCAGCAGGATGTCTGCAACTGACAGAAAGTTTGTACTTGGGCTCAGTAGCAATGTAACTGTGTGGGGAGATTGGGAGAAAACTGACTGCCCCTAAGTGATCGCAGTGCGGCCAGCATGCTTCCTCCAGAGCAGTGCCTTAAGAGTGTCCATAATGCCAAGAGCATAAACCCCCAACAGCTGTTCCTTATAAACGCAACAATGGTTATTAGCCAGGATGGGCAGGGATAAAAAAGCCAAACCAACATGACATTCTGGTCCAAACATCTTATGCAGGAAAACCAAATGCAAATAATTTCCTTAAGCTGGTTCTCCAAAGGAAAAAACCAAAAATCATAGACTGAATTGCAAATATTACAAAGAAGCAGACCGTATAAAAGCTTGTGTTGGCAAAAGTTGTGCTTATGGCTTTGTAAAATAGGAGAAACGAAATAAGAACAGAATATTAGAAAAAGGAGAACTGTCAAGTCCTTAACCATATTAGAGGGTTTCTCCCATGGCCAGACAGGCAAGGTCTAAACATCCAAGTTGTTGCTACATGATCTACAGTAGGTTGTTTAGATGCTTAGATTATTATGTCATACTTATCCCATTATGTGAGTATATGGCATTGGACAATAAGAACTTCTCTACAGTACCTGTTTCTTATCTTCAGCTGTGATTTATTTTCTTTCCTTGTTAGCAGGATGTTGGTCCGAGGAAAGATAATGAGCCCAATAATCACTGCTCGTTCACTTGCTCTTTCTGCATGTAACTATCCTGATCTTAATGTTACCTACTTACATCCAAATATATGTTCACAGTGTCCCTCACAAGAACCGAAGGGAGGACAGCACATTTCACAAAGTACAATACGGCATTATATTTGTGCTTTGTCGAGCCTATTTGGGGCACTTAAATTATGTTCTGGCAACCAGCCTTCATGCTTAATTGTGGTAGCCCAAATCATCACTCATATTGTACAAGAAATGGAGCCAATTTTATTCCCCGTGCAACTCCATTGATTTCAGGTTCACTTCATCAAGGATAAAACTGACTGAATATTTACAGACGGCAACATGTACTAAATAAACCACAGAGTGGGACAAGTAGGAAAAGAGAAAAACCTCAACATCCCTCCACCACCTGCAATAAAATATAGACCTGCCAGACCACATCCACTTGAAAAGGAAAGGAAGGCTTGAGATTCTGCACTCTGGATGCCACATCTGATCTTTCGAATAGATCAAAGAGAAGAAAATTTCACTCACCAGGCCTCGCTGCCCAAACTTTCAGGATTATACCTTGGGGAAAAGTTGACCATTTCAGTCCTACTGTGACGGAAAATAAGGAAGCAGGTGGTCCCATAACTACACAGGAGTGATATTTAAGGCTTTGAATACTAAAGGCAGGGTTGCTAAAGAATAAGCAGACGGTGCAGGTCTCACAGCACAAGCCTCAGTGACTCTGGCATCCTGCAATTATTTGCAACCCATGTTTGGTTTTCAAGGGTAGCCCAGATAAACATCATAGAGTGACCCCAGTACAGAGCCCACCAAGGTGTGGATTGCTGTGATGAGAGTTGTTTCTACAAGAAAAGGCTCTGAGTTTAATAAAATTTGAGTGATAATAAAAAACAAAACCAACAAACGTTCTTCTCTTTCTGTAAGCTACAGGGTGAAACAGAAGGCAGAACGTGACCTACTATGGACTTATGGCACATCTGCACAGTTTAAAGGCTCTTATCGAGGGTTGAAGAAGTCAATCCAAATAACTGGAATATTTTATTTTATTGCTGGCCATCGTAACAGGATCAAATGATTCAGCAAAAAACTTTCTTAGGATAATCCTCCAGTGGTAAATGAATTCAGGAGTGATGGATTTTGGAAAATTTCCCAAAATGCTGTATTAGTTGGGTCCCAAAGCCCTCAATAAACGAATTTAATCAGGTGCTGTGTAAGAAGTGTTACTTTGATACGAATGTGTAGCAGCAGTAATTTGTACATACCTGCCAGACAAAGCCAGGAGGCATCATAGTGAACAAGAGGCCAGTGGACTAAAGGTTTTAGAACAGACAGCTCTCTTTGGAGATTACAGTGTTGCGAAAGGGGTTGCTAGACAGGGAGAGGGAGAATGTTACCTCCTGTTAATCAGTTAACATGACACATGCTTCAGCTATTCCAGTGCATCTGAAATCATTTCCTTACCAAGCCATGTTCTAACACATGCTCCACTACAATTGCTTGTTGTTGTATTTTTAATGAACATCAGATCCAATTCGTTTTTCCAGTTTTGGAAAGTTTCTCTTTTTTAACCAATCTGCTAAAAATTAATCGTTTACAACATTTCTACATGTGGACACTATATAGACCGCAGTTGGCTGTTTTGACAATTGACTATAAAGCAGTAGAAGGGAGCTATGTAGGAAACAAAAGCATAATTTATGTAGTTACGAAGAGGCCAAATTATGCCTTTCGCAATGTAACCTGGTATTATTTGTAAAACCACAACGTTTGATAACAAATTAGCTATCCATTCCTGGAAAAGGCCATATATAGGAACATTTGGGTGCGTGATATACAGGATTAGATATAGTGTATAAAAAAGGAAAGAGAGAGGGAGTTTGAGGAAGAATTTTCAAATGAATAAAGTCACATACATAGGCCTGTTGCCACTCGGTTACAGCCCCATTGCAGCAACTCAAAATGCAACGAATGATTTTGTCTGAGACTGAGAAATTCTATTTCTTGCTTCTCTCAGCTAGTCAGTACAGGTAGCAGGAATTGTACGCGTTCCCTCATAATACCTTGCTAATGTGCTTCAAGTCTGACTCTCAGGGACCATTCACTTCGTGGCTTCCCTCCTGGGACTCGCCAAATATCGTTGTTTCTGATATAATGTTATACACAAAAAAACTGTGTTAAAAGAACAAATTAAGAAATGCCGGAATTAACATTGCCTGTGTAGCTTTAAGTCAGCTCTGTTGTGCATCTATGCATGATGAGACCGTTTCCATTATGTGATCACTTTATTTTTCCCGTAGGACCGTTGCCTCATTCAGTGCACAGGATGGACCTGTTCAGGGATGAATCAGGGTTGTGTAGTGAAAGATTCTTGTCTATAGGACCCAGGCTTCATTTGTTGCAGAAGTTGGAAGGTGTGTAATGAATGAGGCAGGGGACTGCAGGAAGAGAAAGGGTAATTCTCTGGTAGGGAGTTCCTGTCTGATGCTAGAATAAGTCACTAAAACAAACTTTTCACATGTGGTCACTAATTGTGTGTTTTTCATTCTCTGGGGCCTGACTTGAGACCATGGGCTCTGATTTGCAGAAATGCTGAAAACTCACATCTGCAGCTGAAGTCACTGGGAGTTGTACTTGAGTGCTGTAAAAACCCAAGTTCCCCGAAATGTCATACCGTAGGCATCTGAGATTGGGCACCCAAAATTAATGTACATTTTTGACATTCATGAGACTGTGCAGTTCCCTATCTGGCATTTCCTCACCGCTGAGTGTTTGACTTTGCAACCTCAATAATAGTCTTTTAATGTAGTTTTTTTGTATTTAAATTCCTAGGTGTTCTAAAAAGCAAACTGAGAATTCCATCATGTGGCATCATATTGACACCCTCAGCAGGTTGAAACTCTTAGATCCACAGCACAGACCTCTGCCACTTAAGCTAGTTGAGTAACTGACAACAGTGTAGGTTGTCGTCCTTTGTGTGGACCAGCCACTAGAGGAGGATGAGACACACATTTTGCCAGTGGGTTTCACAGATATTTGCTGACCACAGGGGAAAGGTGAGACTCAGGAATCTCAGGTCCCATTCCAGTGTCAGGAGGGGAGTGTCCTCTAGTAGTCACAGACTCTTCTGCCTCTGTTCCCACCAAGCCTCTATCCCTTCCAGCTTGTCCGTGACTCAAGCCCTTCTCCCCACCAGCTCCTCATCCAGGTGTCCATCCCATATCCCCCCCGCTGCCACCTCATCCCAATCCCAGTCTTCCCCACACTCATCTCAGCCCCAGTCCTAGTCCCCCCAAAATCCTTGTCCCAATCTACTCCTTCCACTCGTACCCAATTTTGGTTATTGTCCACATGCATCTGAGTCAGATGCTTCCTCCTCCTCATTTCCTAGGTGCCAGCAAGGGGAGCATTGAGAGCACCGTAGAAACATATCCCTTCCTGTCAGTTCCTTGCCCAGTTCCCAGCAGCCAGGGTGAACAATTGCAAGGAAAGTCCCACTCAGGCAGCCCTGGGACGGAACATGAGCAGTAGCTCTGTGCGGCTGGAGCAACGTTGCCAACCTCAATGATTTTTCACCAGATGGGCTATGTTTGGAAGGCCGGAATCAGTGACAGAGGACTTTTGGGGCTGCCAATTTGTTGCCTGCTCCAAAATTTGGGCAATTTTACTAGGGGTTTGTCTACAGGGGCCCAGCCCAGCACAGTGGCAAAGCCCTGGCACCTTAGAGGGGTGTGCAGGTAAAGTGCTCTATCGTGGTGCTGTGCGCTAACTGCCCTGTGTATACCTGCTAGCATGCTGTAAATGCCTTGCTTGCATTACCCTGTCTGTGGACGTAGGTACCTTTTACAGTGTGCCAGCAGGGTCTACACAGGGCAGGCAGAGCACAGCACCATGTTACAGCCTTCTGTACGTACCTCCACTAGCACTCCCAGCAGGAAGCACCTCTGAAGCCTGGGCACTGTAGGGGCACCGTTCACAGTCCACTCCCCCAGTGTGGATTATATGGCTTCATTCCTCCAGAGCATGATCAATAACAGGAGAGCCTGGGTCACAGTGGCACACACACTTGTAGCCGTGATTAGGAAGACTTATTAATTTCACTTGTCTATTTCTGGTCAGTTCCACTTTCTGGCTCCAGTGCACTAACGTGAGGATGCAGTTTTTGGGTTGCAAGGTCTGCAGAAGGAACGTCTGGTGTTTAATTAAACCTATTTAGATTGAATGGATTTAATTAAAACCCTATTTGGATCGAATGGTATCGTTTCTATATGGTGCTAGATTGTTTTTACAAAAACCTACAATTCCGTGAAGTGCTTTGGGCCGGATCCTCAGCTAGTGTCAATCAGAACAACTCTATTGACTTGGAGCTATCCCAGTTTATACCAACACAGGATCTGGCCCCTCATGTGAAAGGGGCTGTAGAAGGGCAACATTGTTATTAGGGTTTTTTTTCCACGCAGCGTATTTAAAACTTCTCCTTTACATGACCATGGAGAACTGAGCAATCTGGTCCTCTCCCGCCTCAGAGAGCCATGCTAAATTGAAAGCTTTGCTTGATAATCACTGCCTTTGTGTTGTCATCTGAAATTCTGACGGAATTCTTAGTTTGCAACACCAAATAACTGGGCTTTTGTTCTGCATGTGCTATTGTGTTATGTGATGCATACGCCTATTAAGAGGCACTGAGACAAAGAGATGAGTTATATTACAAATCTCTACTCCTTTTATTGGTCCAAATTAATAACACCAAAGGAGGTAAATGACCTATTTCGAGCATGGCCTCTACAGAGACCCCGGGTCCTTCAGAAATATTGCATGATGGCTGATGGAGGAAATTATTGAAATGAAATTTAAAATATAGGATTCCCTTAAAAAAGTACACGAGGACCTCAGCTGAGGGCAAAAGACTTCAGCATTTGAAGCAGCAGCAGTCCCAGCTCTGACAGTGGCCATGGACAAGTCACTTTATCCAGCTGCACTTTGGTTTCCTCGTCTATAAAATGAAGATAATCACACTTACCTTAATAATGATGAAGACTAATTAATTAGTATTTTACAGCACGTTGTAGCTGAAAAGTGCCGAGTTAGGAAGATTGCAGATGGTTTGAGAGGTCAAAGCAGCTCTGATGCCAGAGCGGCTCCGTATATTGGTGAAGAGGTGATGAGGAAGGTAGCCCAGGTATTGGAATTTGCAAGTGAGCTTCCTCCCTCTAAAAACTAAACAAAACTTCTTGAGGTTTCCAGGACTTGGCTGCTGCTGTCTGGGGATGCATCTGGTGTAGATCTTTCCTTACAAGGGGATGACACTGCTCTGGTGGGTGATTTGGGTTAACCAGTTTTTAAGGCAAAGTCTAGCACACTGGACCATTAGCCCTTGCCTGTGCCATGTTAAAAAACATGCTAGCGACCATAATCTTAAACCCAATGTTGTCCTTAGGGTGGACAAGGACAATCACGTTTAAAAATGCGTTACTAGGGCATGGTTAACCCTACTGTTGATTTATAGTACAGTGGTCCAGAGCATGTGATCATGGTTCCTGGGCCTGGCTTCTATACAGCCTTTTATTATCTCACAGCAAAAGGAGCGCAGACCTTTCTCTTGAGTGGTAGATGTAATAAGGGTGAGCTGCTAAGAGACTGGTCTGTATTCTCTGGCTTCAGTCACGGGGAATAGGATTACAAAAAGTTACACCCCATCACATGGGAAGGGTCAGCATCCATTGACTCAACTGGCTGCTGTTAAAATAGAGGCCTGTGGTGCTGAAGGTCCTAGGTTCAGTGCCAACTGATGGCCATGGTGTCTGTATGCCATATGGCCATTGTTTGTTACACACTCAAGCAACCAACTCCAGCCCTCCTGTAAAAAGATGCACCTTCAATACAGAGCTGGGCCTAAAGTCACACATGCAGCATCATTGCATCCCCATGGCATCCATTTGTTAGTCAATGGACTGGATGGGGTTGGGATTGGGAGTAGCAGGTAGTGCTGGTGGAGAGAACAGGCCAAAGGAAAATAGACTAGAGAAACTGTCTTCTGTTTCCAAATAAATCTTGCACTTTACACTGCTCCAGTGAGATCAGCAGAATTACAGAAGGGTTGATAATTGCCCAGGGTTTCTCTCGTTGCCACATCACCACTGTACGTATTAGTCTTTGTCTCTCTCTTAAATATGAATTCATGTCTTGTTGTTTTACTTTTTTGCTGCCGTGGGCTTGGGGCAACAAGGAGAGAGAGAGCTGCAAATCTCGCCTCTGGGTCACTGAATCAAATCCCAACTTCCCCATCAAGCTTTACTTTTGGAAACTCATGGTTTTGACTGGGTTGAAACTGTATCGTGTTGCACACTATAATGTTGCACTTGCTAAACTTTCCCCTTTCTAGTCTTTTTGAAATCTAATCTGAAGCCCTGTGAAGTCAGTGGAAGTCAGTCCACTGTCTTCTGTGGGCTTTGGATCTGACCCTTAGTCTTAAACAGTTCTGCCCCAAATGCTTCCTATAAATAGCAGGATGGGAAAGGATTGTCTGTGGTTAAAGCTCAGCACTGGGAGTCAGCAGATGTGGGTTCTGTTCCTAGATCAGCCATAGGTTCACTGCATGACCTTGGCCAAATCACTTAATCTCTCTGTCTCAGATCACCTAGCTATAAAATGAGGATAATACTTAACAGACCTACCTCATGGGGGTGCTGTGAGACTTATAATATTAACATTTGTAAAGTGCTTTCAAACCTTTAGCTGGAAGGTGCCGGAGAAATATAAATTAGTGGTATTATTATTTGGCTCTAATATTTGCCCAGACCATAACTCTATTTTGATCATTGAAAAGTTTTCAACAGAAGAGAGAGGAAACCTCCTCTTTAGTTGGGGATGGATGATTTAGTTGGGGATTGGTCCTGCTTTGAGCAGAGGGTTGGACTAGATACCTCCTGAGATCCCTTCCAACTCTGATATTCTTTGATTGTATGCCATAAACAAGGTTTTGTTGGACTTTTCATATAAGTATAATGTTCTTATTACCAAAACTGATTCCTAAACTGCTTTTCTCTTTGCAGTCCATGGCCTCCGGCTTTGTTTATAGATCAGACATTGCTCTTACAAAGGGCAATGGGTTTCAGGTCTTTGGACCAGATCCTCACAGGTATTTAGGCACCTAACTCCCATTCAGTGGAAGCCTTTGTGTCCATTACCATGAGAACTGGGCCTTCTATTATACAGTTCAAGCAGTCACCTGGGACACCAAATATGCAGGGCAGTGCAGCACAATCTTTTTAGTAATTATACTGATCACATGCCCACATCCAGGACCCAGTGCCTAAAAAGCTGGACCAATACACACACTATTGGACTCAGCAGCCCCATGTAAAATTTAAGGGTGGGTAGAGGGAGTACAGCAACACAACCAGAAACCTCGATATATTTCTTTATAGATTGATTGGAAAGATATAGATCTGATTTTAACCAGTCTCACAAATCTGTAACCACAGCTGGCAAGATCTGGCATTCCTATCGAAGAGGCCAAGGACTGAAGTGTCCTTGAGGACTCAGCTACCTTCTCACCATCACCAGGTCAGGGTTGAGCTACAAAGGCAGGACAGAATGCAGTGAGCTCACACTGCACACGCTGTACCTGTAGTGTAGACAAAGGACTTTAGTCTCTAGGGTTGCCAAGCCCCAGTACCTTTCACTGACACTACATTCACACCAATCACGGGAAAGACATCATTAGAATCGTAGAAGAATCAATGAAGACTAGGATTGGAAGAGACCTCAGGAAGTCATCTAGTCCAACCCCCTGCTCAAAGCAGGACCAATCCCAACTAAATCATCCCAGCCAGGGCTTTGCCAAGCTGGGCCTTAAAAACCTCTAAGGATGGAGTTTCCACCACCACCCTAGGTAACCCATTCCAGTGCTTCACCACCCTTCTAGTGAAATAGTTTTTCCTAATATCCAACCTAGACCTCCCCCACTGCAACTTGAGACCATTGCTCCTTGTTCTGTCATCTGCCACCAATGAGAACAGCCTAGCTCCATCCTTTTTGGAACCCCCCTTCAGGTAGTTGAAGGCTGCTATCAAATTCCCCCCTCACTATTCTCTTTTGCAGACTAAATAAGCCCAGTTCCATCAGCCTCTCCTCATAAGTCATGTGCCCCAAATCCCCTAACCATTTTTGTTGCCCTCCACTGGACACTCTCCAATTTGTTCACATCCTTTCTGTAGTGGAGGGCCCAAAACTGGATGCAGTTCTCCAGATGTGGCCTCACCAGTGCTGAATAGAGGGGAATAATCACTTCCCTCGATCTGCTGGCAATGCTCCTACTAATGCAACCCAAGTTGGCCTTCTTAGCAACAAGGGCACACTGTTGACACATATCCAGCTTCTCGTCCACTGTAATCCCCAGGTCCTTTTCTGCAGAACTGCTGCTTAGCCAGTTGGTCCCCAGCCTGTAGCAGTGCATGGGATTCTTCCCTCCTAAGTGTAGGACTCTGCACTTGTCCTTGTTGAACCTCATCCGATTTCTTTTGGCCCAATCCTCCAATTTGTCTAGGTCACTCTGGACCCTTTCCCTACCTTCCAGCGTATCTACGTCTCCCCCCAGCTTAGTGTCATCCGTGAACTTGCTGAAGGTGCAGTTCATCCCATCATCCAGATCATTAAAGAAGATGTTGAACAAAACCAGCCCCAGGACCGACCCCTGGAGCACTCTGTCTGATACCAGCTGCCAACTAGACATTGAGCCGTTGATCACTGCCTGTTGAGCCTGACGATCTAGCCAGCTTTCTACCCACTTTATAGTCCATTCATCCAATCCATACTTCTTTAACTTGCTGGCAAGAATACTGTGGGAGACTGTATCATATATGGCCAAGGTATATCCTGTCCATTGCTAATGTCAAGGTATATCCCGTCCACCACTTTCCTCATATCCACAGAGCCAGTTCCATTCATTCAGCAGGAAGTAGCGTTATTGATCCTATCCCCATTTTTCTCTCCTTTTGTTCTTTTCCCATTTCTAGTCCCTTCCCCTTTGTTACTGTAATTGCACTGTTGTGAGTATAGTTGTAATTCAATTTAAATATTAATCCATTCGAGGGTTACATCCTATCAACTAGGAACTGTTTGAGTTGCTTTGCGAAGGGGCAGCTGGAGCCATTCCTTTAGGGCAGTGGTTCTCAGACTTTTGTACTGGTGACCCCTTTCAGATAGCAAGCCTCTGAGTGTGATCCCCCTTATAAATTAAAAACACTTTTTTATATATATTTAACCCCATTATAAATGCTGGATGCAAAGCGGGGTTTGGGGTGGAGGCTGCTCACGACCCCCCATGTAATAACCATGTGATCCCCTGCGGGGTCCCGACCCCCAGTTTGAGAACCCCTGGTTTAGGGCCTGATCGTGCAAAGCGCTGAGCAGCTTCTGAGAGGTGCTGAGCCCCTCAGCTGCCATGAGAGAGATTTACAATGAGGCGCCTGCCATGGGAGTTGAGTGCAATGGTGGTGTAGCCGTGTGGGTCCCAGGATATATGAGGGAGAAGTGGGTGAGGTAATATCTTTTATGGCACCAACTTGGCTGGCGAGAGAGACAAGCTGTGGAGCATACAGAGGGCTCTTCTTCAGGCCAGCTGCTCAGGAGGCGCTCAGTTTTGCAGGATCTGGCGCTTAGGGCCTGCTTTTCAGAGGTGCTGAGCATCCTGCAGCTCTCACTGAAGACAAATGGAGCTGAGCGACCGATGCTTTGCGGGCTCAGGCCCTTATTTTTAAGCCTTTCCCTTGGGGGCTGACAGATATTTTGACACGTGTGGCGCTTAGATGCTGCTTTTCTATTTAATTTTTCCGTGCAGGGATGACTATGAGCAGGGAACTCCCTGTATTCCAATCCTGGGCAGAGCCAGCTCCATTTTCCTGTGTGCTGCACAAACTTCCCGGCCTGGTCTGTCACGTAGTGTGTGCCCGGGTCACGTGTCTCCCCGGCGGGGCCTTTGCAGAAATGGGGCGCAGTTCCCTTTAAGGCGCCCGTAGCAAGCCATGACTAGACAGATTATCCTGTCCGGGGTGACTGAGCGCCGCCTCCCGCTCCCACCCCCTGCAACATCAGGCGGTTGGTGTCATCCCGGCAGCTCCGCCTCCCTCCACGTTGTCGGGCTTGATTTATTGTGAAAGATTAAACGCCGCAGAAGATGTGGCTTTGCCTTTGCTTTCCGCACCACACCCTCCTCCCTCAGCCCCCCCCCCGCCCCCCAGATCTGTCTTCTTCTTTCTTAATCATCAGCACGCAGAGGAGAGAGACCACAAGCAACAGGAATCAGGAGCCTGGGAGCTCGCACCAGTTCCTGGGCACTTTTTACTGTCTAAGGGGTGAGCGGTCGGGAATGACGCACAGCCCCGTGTCTGGGGGGGTGGAGATCACCTCCTCAAATGCACCCCCCCCCAATGCTCATAAACCCTGCGGCGTAGTGTGAGTGTCAAATAAAAGGTGCCCCCAGGTGAATACACCTGGCACTGCCCCCCATCATTAGGTACCGTTCACTGGGGCCATTTATAACCGAACTGAATCCAGCCAGCGGAGCGGAACCGCTTCCCTCCCCCAAAACAAGACGCCCCGCTGCGTGCAGGCAAATGCGCCAGTTCCTTCTCCCCGAAGATCGAGCGGACTCCCCCGCGGTCATGCTTCCGGTATCCACCCAAAACCAAGCGTGCTCGGCACACAGCCCCGCACTACGGTCTCCGGCACTAGGCCGGTTATCGTAAAGCACCGAATCGTTCGGGGCTCCGGATTGCACCAGCTTCTGAGCACCTGGCATCAGGTGCACCCAGCAGACCGTGCGAGCCGGCTGCCCGTGATTGGAGGTAATTCATTTGGCTCGGAAATGAATGCAATGCAATGCGCCTACTGGAGGCAGAGACCTCCCCTCCTGGAAACAGGCAGGGGTTTCTGTGCCCTGCAGTTTCCTCGATAAAAACGTGTCACTGATTCATTGGGTTCGCAGCATATTAGGATTTTTGTTTCCTGATCCCATTGCGGGTTGTTTTATTCGCCCGTCCCTCTCCCCCCGCCCTTTATACTCCATGACTTTGCGCATCTCTGTACCAGGAGCGTGGGAAGGAAAAACCCTCTCCCCGTGGCACACTGACGGAGGAGCAGCCATCAGGGTTCACCGGGGGTAACGTGCCCTCCTCCCTCTCCAGTGCGCTGTTCATGGCTGCTGGGGAAACTCCAAGGGTGGCTGGCCCTTTAAAGAAGACGCCGTCGGAGGCAGACGGAGCAGGGTGCCCATGTGGAGCTGCTCCATGCCTTGTTGTTTTCCAAGCGGATTGGCTCAGGGCAGGATGACATATTTTAATAGGATGCAAACGCACTGCGGGGGGAGGACCAGGTGGAAAACCCGGCTACTGGATTCTCCCTCCTCCTGCATCCCACAGAAAACTCACCTCCCTCCTTCATCCCCTTGCAATTAGACCGTAGACATCATTTAATACAAAATAATAAATTGGGATCATGGGCCTGTCTCTTTCTCTCTCGTGGGCAAAGCTTATCTGAAAGCAAGATGCATCCTTTCTCCCTAGGAATGAACAAAGTAAAAGAAACTGACACAGTGCAACTGAAAACAAGGCAGATGTCTTTGTCAAAATAAATGCGGCAGAGTTTTTTTTTCCTCTGCAGAAACACCTGAAGTAGCCTTAATCTGTATTTGTACACAGTTGTGTACAATGAAACTTCCCTCCCTGTGCTGCAAGGAGTAATCCTGTATTGGCAACAAGGGGTGAATTAAATGGTCTAACAGGCCTTTTCCATCTCTATTTGGATACATAGTTTATTTAGCTTGTCCTGTATTATGCATGGAACCTCATTTCTATTCAGTAATACATATAGGCATATATCAACAATTGTGGTAACATTTTGTCTTCTTTCCATTTCCTTGTAAAATCCCATAATAAGTTAAATATTTGAAAAGTACATACGGATACGATGATGCAATACCCTTTCCTTTTCTAGGGACCTGGTGCTGTAAACTGAGCCATATAGGCTGTTCCCTGTCCCGGCATAGACCATCTTGCAGAATCAGTAACTCCAACATTATCATGTTTATCTGTTTTTATGAAAGATCTGTCATTTACGTTGAGTTGTATGCACAATTAATAGAGGTATTTCCAAATAATTCATGACATCTGCAGAAAAATCAGCTGAGGTGGGAGTTCCAAGTTCCGTTTGTGTTAATAAAATATCAGGTGACTGTTAAATCGGCACAAGCTATTTCGGGCCTGGTAGTGCAGAGCACCCAAAAGTCCAGATGAAGTCCAGGGGAGTTGGAGGTACTTAACACCTCTGAAAAATCAGATCCCAATAAATAACAACAGGCTAATTCGACTGGAAATGACATGTGAGCAATGATACTGCAGTAGCAGTGGGTTGGGAAAGAGAACAGAGAGCAAAATGACCTAATTTTTTCCATCTATAATTATTATAATTCCATGAATGACCCTCCAAAATCAGACCAAACCAGTCTAATTTATGGGACAGAGTCTTTTTGGATCAAGCTGTAGATAGTTTTTAAACTATCTCAAACAAGTCCAAGTTAAAATAAAGTTCCATGAAGCTATTGTCTATCTATGCCAGTTTGAATGACAGATGGCATTTTAAATGTCTCACTCAAATACACACGAGCAAAAATAAATCTGCCACGAAAAGGAGAAATTAAAAATAAAATCCAACACATTTAAAAAGGATCCCAAATAAGAGCTTTGGCAGATTTGCTCCCTCTGAGTAAAGAGGATTCACTCAAAACAGCAGCGGTTAAACTCCACCCCTGCAGAATGGCATTGACGAGTTCCAGTCCAGTGACCTACAAAGATCCAGGCCGGGTTTTGTCTGCAGCTGTCTGTATAGTAGCTGAGGGCAGTGTTAGTCCTTTTTTCTTGTTGTGTTTCTGTTACATACTCATCGCCATCTTGTTGCAAACCCTTTTCTTGTCTGGAAGATTCGCAGGGGATCGGGGTGGGGGGTGGTTCGATTCGGCATTTTTACTGGGGAGAAGGCAAGGAGAAGGAACCCCCCGTTTTTGTTTTTTGTTTTTTTTTAAAGTCTCCAGGATTTTGGATCCTCCACTGAAAGGCAACCCAAGCGATGAGCATTGAGACACTTTTGGAAGCGGCCAGATTTCTGGAATGGCAAGCCCAGCAACAACAGAAAACACGTGGTAAGGGGGGGGGAGAGACAGCATGCAAAATCGGAATTAGAGCTGTTTAAAGACACAGGACACCATTTTCCAAAAGCTGAAAAAAATATATAGTCTTTTATTTTTACAAGAAAGCAGCCTGATTTCCAGCCACCCGTCGCTGCACGGTGTGTTACTTACTGTGTCTGAGGCGGGTGGAGGGTACACCTTGCTTTCAAAGCTGATTTGGTAAGGAAAAAAGCATGGTCTCCGGAACATTATGTTCTGATTTAAAATAAATTGAAGGGATGATTGCAAAGGGGCTTGGAGTTAAATCAGTCTCCCTTTAGCCTTTCCCGTCGCCTCTGAAGCAGGCATGTCTTAATTTTTGTTGGGAGTTGAGCACTTAGTAGCGATGTGCTGACACATGCTTGTGGGCGATCGGAAAGCCCTGGTTTTCGGGAGATTAACGTTGCCCTCCCCCTTTTCTCTCTCATTCATCCATAATGCAGAGACTCTTATTCTTTGGATGGGAGTCTGCAAAATGCACTTTTTTTTCCCGTTGCTGAAATGATGAAAACGATCGTGTTCAAAAAGTCAGAGCAATCGAAGCTTGTTTTATTTTTATATTTTTTTTGCTCAAAACCTAAAGTATTTTAATCATTATTATAGTGTGTCTGTGCTGGTGGGTTGGGAGGGGGGTAGTTATTCTCCAAAATGACCCGCAGCCTGTCTGCATAGAACCTGCCGGCGATCTGCTTTGCAGTTGAATTCGTACAATGGTCATTAATATATGTAACGTGTACAGTTTTTTTCCCCCCCTTGTGGGGAAAATCTCCTCCTGTATTTCAGCTCTTAGGGCGGTGGCAGTACTCCAGCAGAGGGGAGGCTGCTTTTGCATAATGAAATGACATAGCGTGTCATATGATACACTCCACCGTTCCGCCTGCCTCCTTTTTTGTATGTTCTGCCTTCCCGGAAATTTGCAGAGGGGAACCTTGGGTTGCCCCCCCCCCCTCCTCCCTCAGCCGATGGGGTGATAGGGTGGGTGGGGAGATCCGTGCTCTCCTGCGCCCTTGATTCCGTCTGGGGGGAAGGATCTGGGCCAAGGCAAAGGCAGGGCTGTAGCTTTCCTCTCTCATTTGGAATGTCGCGTGTTGCTGCGTTCCAAACTAGTTAGTTTCATGGGGGGGGGGAGGATGACGTGTCAAGCCCCGCCCTCTACCACGTGCGCCGGGGACACTCCCTCTGGGGCTTCTGCTGGGTTGCTTCACCGCTGCACTTTCATTCTTACAACAGAGCGTGTGGTTGGTTGGGGGAAGGGCTTCTCCAATCGGTGTTAAAGAATATCCCCCCTCCCCCACCCCCCGATCATCTGCTAATGAATGTTGGTGCAGTGCTTTGAAAATGTGAAGTGCAAAATATGTTTAGCAGTGCATCTCCTGATGCAGGAAGAACCAGCTGTCACCCCAAGGAGTTTATAGTCTAAACTGGATGAAAATAGGGCAGCAAGGACTTTGGTATTTTCCCTCCAGCTCATCTCTCTCACCCCCTCCCCCCAACCTCCCCATGTGATCTTCATCCTGCAGGTAACAACGTCTGTATATGTTACGATGATTATTTAATTTCTTATATTGTGGTGGCATCCATTGTGCTAGGCGTGCCACACACACAAAGGCAGACCTGGTCCCTAAGTGCATCAATCTGATCTACCAGTTCCCACTTGCTTGCAGGGAGGCTCCTTCAGTGTTTTGATCAATTTTAGTGATAGTTTTAAAATCGTCGTCCTGTCGCTGACGATGATTTTATGTGTGAGTGTGTGTACAAGTACAGCACTTCCTTTGTGGGGATATTTTTGGCTGAGTGGGTGTGGAAATCTCATTCTAATTGTACTTTAGACCTGGGCCTACATCATGACGAGCCTAGACAAAATTGAACTCGGGACCTTGACTGGCATTCATGATAGTGGGTGCAGGAGAGTACGGGCAGGATGAGACCTCCTGTATGAGGTAGTATAGAGTAGGGCATCCCCACTTCCAACCTGTCATTTTTAATCACATGGTAGGATAGTTGTAGGTGCAGATGGTACTTGCTGCTTGGCAAGAATGCCACCTTTCCTGATGGATCTCTGTACTTGTTATTGACCTTAACCCAGACATAATTCACTTCGAGTGTAACCTTTTCAAAAGGAGAAGATCGTGTGTGTGTGTGCGCGCGCGCACATGTGGTTTTAGATTAGCAATGTATTAATACAATTAGTGGGCTTTCAGTTAATTATTCTTGAAAATATTGCAGTAGAATTTTGGGATTCCCCTTTTTATTTATTAATTTTATGTACATGTTGTCAAGGCTGCTAGAGCTGTAATGCAGCATTAGCTTGGTGACACTACTGTACCTGCTGCAAAAGCAAGAAGGAACAGTTCTCTTTGTGTGTCATTGCTGTGGGATGGAGCTGAAAATCTATTGTTTCACTGATGAGTCATGCAGGAGATAGTGGTTGTTGCAAAGAAAGGCAGCTTGGAGACATGAAAGGGCAGACAGCTTTCTGGTTAACTAAGAAGGAAAAATAGTCAACCTGTGCTTGTGGGTTAACATATCTTCTCCTCCTGAGCAAGTGCTAATGTCATTGCTGGGGCCTGGAAGTTGTACCTGCATCCTGGAGCAGTACAGCTTTAGGGTGAATTGAAAAATCCATGTGTACATTTAAGACAGTGATGGTTTACAGTCTCCATATTCAGACTTGCTCACTGGTTAGTGCTAATATTCCTAGCGGCACGACAAATGCATTCTAGAAGTAGAAGAGATGAAATATGTGAGACGTGGTGTCAGGCCGTGCCGTTCATTGCGCAAACCACCTCTTGAGAAGATGGTTATTTTTCAGGCGCCCAAAAATGTGCGAGGCCCATCTCAGAACAAGTAGAGGAACGGTCCCAGCTGTGGCTGGCAAGGTGAGCTCATCATGACACAACAAATGAGGGTCACAAACACACAGGAGCAGGTGGTGGCAGCAGCATGAGCGAGAAGGCACAAGAATGACTCAGGTCAGCCAGGCTTGTGCACAGCTTGCGAGCTGCGGGGGACTTTTGTTAAAAATAGGCTTCGTGGCAGAACTGAGTTTGAGGAGGGGCTTGAGCACGGTGGTGTGGCAAACCAAGCACAGAGAAAAAAGGCCCCGAGGTGTCTTCTTGAGTCTGTAAACCCTTCAGGGCAAGGATTGTCTCTTTCCCCCCCTCTGCTTGTACAGCACTCAGCACAAATGCCCCTGATTCTGAGTGGGCTCTTTGGGTGCTACCTTCATAGAAATACTGACTACGAGTGCTGTGAGAGGTGGTCTCAACACTGGCAGAGTGGAGAGGGCGTGTGGTAGGGGAGCGTCAATGTGAAAGGAGACCAGGTCAGAGGAATGGGTGGTAACTGGTGAACAGCCTCAAAGGAGCAGCAAGTTGTACGGACTTGGTATATGGAGGAAACAGCTGAGCAACTCAAAGGTCCGGGGGGGAGTGACACAGTTGACGCGATGGGCAAGAAAAAATATTTTGGGCACCGGCGAATGTGTGGGGCTGACACTGGGAGGAGGAAGACCCCGGAAGAGTGGCTGCCGGTGCTGCTGGGGTTTGACGTTGCTCTGGCAAGGACACACTGGAATGTGCTGGCCTTGTAGGAAAGCGAAGCAGGACGCTGCTGGGGAGGCCCTGCTGTCCAGAGCAAACTCCATACTCATAGACCATGTCGCTCTCCCTCTCCACCCCATTGCCGGAGAGGGAGAAAACTTTCGGCCATGGCTCCTTATGCCTCCGGCCATGGAACTGGATGGGAAGAAATCACTGCTCCCAGAGGTCCCTCTGCTACAGTTTCCTCTTTTGTTTGGCAAGACTCTCATGTTTCTAACATGGAACTGTTCGTTTGCCAGAGCCAGCAGAGTAAAGATCAGTGTATCCTTTGCTGTGCGGCTCTGGGGAGAGATCCAGCCGCTAGTCAACACTTTATAGCGTGGGCTGTCATTTTCTGTGCCTTTCTACAGCACTTGGCCCAATGGGACAGCAACCTGTTGGCCTCCAGGCTCTTCCACAATATCAATGCTAAATGTCAAGAGGGAAGGAGGAGAAGATTAAAGTAAGGCTGAGCCTGTTTTTGGAGATCCCCGTAAACGTTAAGTGTGGCGGTGGAACTTTTCGCTTCAGTAGTTGGTACCCAGGGTTCCGTACTGTCTGTGACTACATACCGTGGGGGGTACGTCTATTGATGTAGAGGTTTGCACCAGTCTTGTATTGAACCGGGGGAGCGATGTCAGAGCAATGCGTTAGAATGTTGATTCGCTGGTGAGGAGACAGTGGCTGGGATACAGTGTATGCTGTCTCAGGAAATCTTCAGTGAAAACATGGGATGGGGACCCAGGAGACCTGAGTTCTGTACCTGGCTCTGTGACTTGTGCAATATGAGTGTCGGCAAATGACTTTACCTCTCTGTGCTTCGTGTGTGAAATGGGGCTGTCAGTGCTGATATGCCTCCCAAGGGTGTTGTGAAGCTTAATTCACTAATGTTTGTCAATTGCCTTGAGGTCCCTGGGCAGAGGGTGCTAAAGGGCAGAGAATTACGAAGTAGTATTAAAGCACTTGATCCTTCTTTGACCCAAATACATAACACAAACCCGGGACGAGCGATACCAACGGAGACAAATATTAATACAGTGTAAAGCATGTAGCTTTCACTTTGACACAAAATTACAAAGGCGCCACCCTCCCCCCTGGTAGTGAGAGGCCAATGGACAGCCTACCGGGTGAGGCCTTTGGTTGAAGCACAGGGTGCCGCTGCGTTCAGCCAGTCCAGAAATCCAGATTGGCTGAACACTCTAGAGTTCTTTATAGCAGGAAGTGGAAGACTATTCAAAGGAGGCAGTGTGGCCAGTTTGATTTCTATCTAGGGCAGTGCACCCACCTGCAGAGGCTCAGTGACCTCCACCCATCTGGGCAGGCATGATGGATGGACTGGTCTTGACAGCGAGTCAGGGTTGAGGAGGAGAAGATCTGCTCGAAAACAGAGGAAGCCGTAAGATCCAGTGAAGAGAGCAGTGGTTATTCTGTTGTTCGACTTGCTGAGCAGCTTCTATCACCAGCTGGTTTGTATTTTTTTTTCCAGATTGACCCTGTTAGTGGATTGCAGCTTGAATGTTCTCAAACTTCAGGGATTACAGCAAGGAAGTACTACTGGGAAGGCTTCGTTTGCTAAACAGTAATGAAATCACATTCTTAAGGGAGTCAGCTGATCTCTGCAGAAGTGTGAAGGGGATCTCTATCCCCATACATTGCACTGAACAGTCGCTTAAGAGATCTCTGAAGCATCTAGAAAAGGCCTGTAGGATACCAGGCTTGATAGAACGAGCTATGTGGTCTGAGCTGAGATGGCAAGTCCTGTGTTTGTAGGACTGTCGTGTCACTGTCAAATCTAGTGCATAAAACATTGTCAGTTTCACAGCAGAAACAGTACTAGCTCCTGAGGATCATGTCTCTTCCGTTTAATTGTGTATCTCAGAAGGCTGGTTTCCCCTGATCACACATGTGGCTTCCAAATGTTTTGTAAAGCTGACTCAAGTATTTCCAAATATTTCATTTCCCCAGAAGTTACACTGATGCCTTTGCTCTTGGCCGTCCTGCATTTCCTATCAGACATATGTGGTTTTTTTGTTGCTCTTCCATCCTTTCTGATGTGAAGAAAAAACTAAACCAGGTAGGGGATTGTTTACCTTAACTGGTAACCTGGATGATCATCTCCTTCAGTTCTCTAACGACCTATGTAAACTAGGACATTTACTGTGTTGTGGAATTGTGTTTATAACACAGTTTGGTCTTGCCTTTGTGGATGAGATAAAATCATGCCATTAGCCATGTTATTCCTCATCAAAACCAAACAATTTCTGACCCAGTTGGGAAACTGCCTTGTTGTTACCCAGTGCCCCAAAATGGTAAATATTTTTCTATACATGGGTTGTAAGGCCTTGTCTACTGTTCAAACTGTGTTTAAAAATGGGTCTTACTACAAAAGTGCTTGGATGCTATGATATTTTAATATGCCTAAGATACCTGCTAACACGGTTTCAAATAGCAGCATAAACAGGACCGAAATATGTTATTAAATGGTATACAACAGCATGGTGTAGGTTAGGTAGGGACCTCTGGAGTGAATGCCAGTGCATAGAGGATCTAAAAGTTGTACCATGGTTAAAAGAGGTGCAAAGTTTTCAGCCTTTGCTAAAAGATGCACCAGGGTCTTCAAAAGATGGCACGAGTGGGAAACTGTCATCTCCATTCAGCGTTGGAGCACAGACTCTGTAACACATATGAATATAATTCGGGGATTGTGTTTTAGGGAAACTGTGCACGTATTGCCTCTTTAAATGGACACTGTCCAGCAGTCCCTCATGAGTTGCCTACACACACGCTTCATAAGGTCTTTGCGACATGAAAATATCTGCTTCTTTACTAACATTTATTTTTTTCTTGATCTTTGTTACTGTAGTGTTGCTCTTAACTGCCAGTTGCATGCATGGGTTTGCTATTGTAGGGTTGCAGCATGCCTAGTTTGCTGATGGGGAAATGGAAGCACTGAGAGATGAATGGCCTAATTTTAGAAGTGCTGAGCTCCCCTGTTCCCCATTGCAGGCACCTCCTGAAAATCAGGCTGTAAGTGACACGCCCAAGAGCGCACTGCAAGTTGCTGGCAGACTAAGCACAGAACCCAGGCTTCTTGATTCAGTCTCCCACTCTAACCACTAGCCTTGCCAGCTTCTTGTTCGTTAGTCATGCTGCATGCAGCAGCTTGATTCTTTCCAGAGGTTAGACTCTGCTTCCCCAAAGAATATGGTGGGGATTTTATTTTTTTCTTCCCTCAAAGGCTTCCGGTTCAGTTGCACTGGTGCTCCACTGTGGTCAGAGAGGAGGCATGTGCCATAATGGATGGATGGCTGGTGGACATAGCTCTGTTGATGTAAACACTAGTTTGACTTTTGAGTCTGCACAGGCCGGCTGAAACCACAGAATAAATTGACAGCAGGCTGGTTTCAGGAAAATAATTGCCTCTCATATCCCTGACCTATCTTGTTACTTTACCGCTTGACTAAATAGCTGATGTGTTCACCTTTTTTTTTTTTTTTAACTTTATGATGAATGCAAACCTAGAACATGCGTACAGATAATCAGGACAGGTGATCTGATGAGCAGAAGAGTATCTCTGCGTATCTGGAATTTAAATCTTCTCTCAATCTGGTGCTGTCTTCACAATTCATTTGTATTTGACACACTAAAAAGAAAGTATTTTGTATCATTGTCTAAGGAGATGGGGTTGGTTAGTGGACTGAGCAGAAAAGAAACCAGAAACTCCTGGCTTCTTCTCCTAGCTCTGCCGCTGTCTCCTTGTGTGGCCTTGGGAAAGTCATTTAAATTCTACAGGTGAAATTCTGACCCCATAAAGCAAATGACATAACTCCCATTTGACTTCAGTGGTGTTTGTTTTCCAATCTGTAAAATGGGGGTAATAGTATTTATCTACCTCACAGGGATACTGTGCTGATAAATTTCCTACATTTTGGATGACCCTTGAAGTGTGTGAAAAGTTATATATGTCCCTAGGGCCAGACTTTCTACTGGTATAATCGATGTAGCTTTGTTGAGTTCAACAGATCCAATCCTTAGTATTTTATACATGAGTGTTTGATGGATGCATATGCTGGGCTGCTATGAAAAATTCAGGGAAGGAAGGAAACCATCTGCCTCCAACCCTCCCCCACACATGCATAGCATTTTCATAACACTTTGTTCTTCAGGCTCTATAAATGTTTCAGACTTACCATTCTGCATAGTCTGAATCTTACTGTTCAGGATTTGGGATTCCCCAGAACGAATTGCATGTAAGTGCCTGCATAATTCCATCAGGAACATGGGAATTGTCTTACCAGATCAGACAAGGAGTCCATCTAGTCCAATATCCCGGATTAAACAGTTGTCTGTACTAGCAGCTTCAGAAGAAGGTGTAAGAAATTTTGTAGTGGACAATTAGCAACCACCTGCCCATAGGGGAAGTTTCTTCTTTACCTTTGGCGGAAGATGGTTCGTTTATGCCCTGAGGGATAAAGGCTTAGAGTTCTTTGTGTTTTAAGGTGTTGTCATCCATATAATGTCTAATTTATATTATTTTTAATCTCACGGAACGCTTGGCCTCTGTGATATTACTTCAGTGAATTGCACAGGTTAAGTGTGTGTGTGTGTGTGTGTGTGCAAATTATGAGGGACTCCCGGACAATGTCCATTTAAAGAGCACGAGGCTTTCCTTTGATAAGTTTTCAACTTGTTGCTTTTCAGTTCTGTTGAGAGTCCCGTGGTTTTTGTATTATGAAACAGAGTGAATCGGCATTCCCAATTTACTGTCTCTGGTCCATTTGTTAGTTTATATACCTTTGCCACATCCCCTCTGATTTCTCTGTCTAAAATAAACAAGCCCAATCTCTCTTTGTACAGAAGTCTTTCCATTTCTCTCATATTCATCGTTTATTTCTGAACCGCCTCAATTTCTACTCTCTCCTCGCGGGGTTAAGGGGGAGGAGCAGGGTTGAACAGAGCATTCAAGGACAGGGGGACCCTGGGTTCATATAATGGCACAAGAACATTGCAGAGCATGGGAGTGGGGTGAATAATGAGGATTTTTAACTGATTTAAAAATCTTTGACTGTCCTGGTCAAAGTGGGGCAGCTGTCTCTTCTCATTCTTACCTATTCAGAAAGAGATCATCTCAGTTTGGCTTCTGAGTCCACACGCTCTTGCATGATCATACTCCTCTGCTTGTTAGGAAAGCTGCTATATTTCTTCTGATGTCTTGTTTTTATTTTTCCCTAATACAACATACAGGTCCCTACAAAACCAGGAATAACCTGTATATGTTCCAGTGTTTGCATTAATCCCGGCACCGCCCTAGGATCTCCTGCCTTGCTACCCCTCCCCCGTTTCTGCTTCCTGAATCTTCTTCATAAGACTAGCAGAATCTGATTTAAAAAAAGCAAAATGTTTAGCTGAAGGCACCTGGGGAAAGCCTACACAGTGGTGATAACCTCTTGGAAGGTGAGGGATGGACCTGCCATGTGTTAGCATAGTTGTGAGGTGCTCTCCATGGCACAGATGAAATCATGCTAGTAGCAGCTGTGTTTAAAGCTGCTAATGGGATTCTTGGTTTCCCTGGTCTGTATGGGGAAGAAGTTTTGTGCATGTCTGAGAGTCCCTTTAGACCCATGTTATGGACTAACTAGAGGAGGCAATGTTTTGGGCTTTGTCTGTGCCAGGAAACTGCTGTTTAGTGAGTATGAAACCCAAATTCCTACCGCTCCCAGTACCCTTCAAATAGGGTTGGAAAGTGTTTGAGTTGATCATCCATTACAGGATATCTAGGTTTTACCCCTTAGTTCATTCTTTCATCCAGCTATCCATCCAGTTGGTTAGAAATGCCTCTCTGGAACACTAGATAGCCTCTATAGTCTTTAAATACACCTCGGAGAATTCATAGGGCTCAGGGTTCAGAAGTCTCTCCCATCACTGCACAACTAAAATCCTCTCTTGTCAACAGATTGCTACCCCATTCAAGCCACCCTTTGTGGAAAGCCTGGGAATAGATAGGTCTTAGAGTTTTCCACAAAAGTCGGTAGGTCCAGGTTCTGACAGATCAAATGAGGAAAGAATTCTAGAGGCCGGGACCATCTCCTGAAAATATCCTGCTCCTAGCCATACAGCTTGACGCGTTCAAACAGGTTTGCGCACTGTTCCGGGTTAGCATTTTTTCTCTAAAAAATAACTCTGGCCTTGTTGGCCATGGAATCAGTGCCAGAAGCCTGCTTGCAACAATATGGCAGAATTTTAACTGTGATCTGGAGAGCCTTGGCGTAAGCAGAGCACACTAGGCTCTTATCAAGTCAGTTCCATGAGGAATAGGCAAGTTTTGAGCTTGCCTGAGCCGCTGATGAAAGATGCCACGGAGGTAAAGAGTTGCAATGAAGCTATTAATTGTGCCACAAGAGGACATGGCCCTGTTTTGCTAAGCAGATGCCTGGGCATACCACCTGGTGTGACACCTGTTCCCTCTTTGATCCTGTTTATTAGAAATGACTGGAAAAACCCTTGCGCGAAGATGAATATTGACGTTCTTGTGAACTTGGAGACAGTGTGAATGCTCGTTGCGCTATGAGGAGTCCTTGATATCAAAAAAGCTGTGAAGGCTGGCGACTCCAATGTTTGTGTGCTGTCCTTTGATAAGTAGATGTCTTTACATTCGTAGCTGCTTCTCATTTGCAAATATTAGAGTGGAAATTTCAGAAGCACTCCATGTGCGCTCCCATTGACTTCAGTGGGAGTAGAATTAGCCCAGTGCTAACTACTTTCGAAAATCCCACTCTTGCAGCCCTTTGACCAGTAAGCTGTGGTGTACTGTGCTTCTGTTATTAGAATCTAATAAAACTGGTATTGCATGCTTTGTACTTAGTGTTGCGTAAAATAGTGCCAAACAAATATACCATTTAAAGAGACAGATGGTTAACACACAGTTACAACGCTGCCATCATGACTCAATGTGATGTTGGGTAAGCCACTTAACCAGCCTGTGGCTTACCTTCCAGAATCTCTAAAACTGAAATATTAATTCACCCACCTGCCAGAAGCATCGTGAGGCTTACTTCATCTACATCTTTGAGATCCTTGGCTGGAAGTTGTGAGAGACGTGCTAAGGATTTTTGTTTTAGCAAGTAATTTCTTGTTTTCTTTTGAAATATGTTTTATTAAAGTAAGCACAGATTTACAGTTAACATTTGACCTGCGTATTTAAATAGCTCATAGTTCCATTGGGTTTCTGCAGGCTTTCGGATAGATCTCAAGCCAACCCGATTTGCAATTCACAGTCCCTCATGTGAGTGTTTGTTTAGAGAACATGGGACTGGATTCCATGAAAAGTCCCTTCTTCCTGTGGGGTCTTGCATGGAAGCCATTCAGCTGACAAATAGCTTCTTATAAGAATAAACTGGTTTTCTGGGTATTCCTTCAAAAAAAGCAGCTGATGCCCAATAGAAAAAAAAATTAAATAAACATCCTATTTACAAACAACTCTGGTGATTATACTCCCAAGGGCCCATCATATGATGCAGTGCAGTCAGTAGTAAATCAGGTGCCATTTGTGGTGGTTCTGTCTGCTGAAGCCATCATAGTTCTGCATTTTCGCATCTGGACTCTCTATATCTTTGTACCTTCCGCCGATTTCAGACTGTCAGACCCTTAGCGTGCGCCAAGGAAAGGGGCTCGGTTATTATACAGCGTTACCTTCTGAAGGCAACGGCGTTAGAGCTTTTGTATAAATTGTGTCGTGATGACTAACAAAGGGGGAAAAATAAACCCTGGTTTTTCCTTTGACTGTTTTCCTTTGAGTGTTTTTTCTCTTGGCAAGTAGGCACTATCGTGTACATAACACAAAAAACACTACGCCCCACCCCAGAATGGGAGCATAATATACAAACCTCTAGATCTGCTGCATTGGGAAACTGCCAGCATTGGAGACCTGATGGAACAAGGGCCCTGAAGCTTTCTGAGTCCACGCGCAGATCATCAGAAGCCATTTTGAGAGACAAAGGCCCGCAAGTATAAGTGTATTTAGAGTTGAGTTTTCTCTTGTCATCCAGAAGCCAGGTGTGATGTTGTAACCTGAGTTCCTTCCAACTGTGCCTGGTCAGTAACCTCACATGTTATCTGTGGGCCAGCAACATCTCATTTGTCCAAGCCTCTTGTGTTAGACACCCCTGCTAAGCTTAAATGGCACCTCTTTATTATTTGAAGACCCGCTTTGGCGCTGTTACTCTGGGAGTCCACATAACAGCACTCTGAGGGTCTTATTTAGAACTCTCCCCTCCCAGGCTGGGGTAAGAGCTCCCTAGCAGAGTCCTTGGGAGAATAAGGTTAAACGATTTTCCCATGTACCTGTGTTGAATTGAGTTCCCACCCCATCCCCATCCTTGATTTTTAATTTAAGGGCCCTATATCCAGTCAGGAATGTGATTCTATGCCAGCTGACTGTGCATCTTAAAACTCTAGAAACTGGAGCTGGAAGTTTCCTAGCACTTCATCTGATCTCTTTTGAGATGTCAAATGCTTTGAAGCGTTCTATTTTTCCCCCCACTCAGAACTGCATAAGGACAACTAGATCCAGCTCTTGACCAACGGGACTTGAATTAGGGTTTCAGGAGCAGATTGGTGATTGTGGTGAGGGGAAGTATGCCCTGCCCAACAAATCCCCCATAAAATACAGTAAAGTACGTGTGCCCCTTCCTCTCACTTAGCAGCTTATAGGATCTTGCAGTCATTTCCTTCTCTGTTCATTTAGGTTGGGTTATGAGTGTTGCTTAGTTTTCCGAAAGAGTTTCAAATAAGCACGTCATAGTGAAACCTCCAATAGCCTCTCTTAGTTGATGCTGCAGAAGGCCTTTCGGCGTAAAGTCTGATTTGATCTGCTTAAACAGATATGTTCATATTTCTTCTGAGTGGGGAAACAGGGACTCAAGCTTTTTGGCGGTAGTAGTGCCTAGTGACTAATCTTCTGCACCTGAATTGCTAATAGCAAATATTACCTCAGTGTTAGAAAGGATGACTTTGTGGGGTGGGCATCAGCTAGGCATACCTACCCTTCCTAGAACCACAAATTCAAATCCCAGCAGGTTTGACTTCATCCTTTAGAGTGTGGTGTTGTGTGAGCACAGGGCTGGGAGCCAGGATCTCTTGAGTTCTAATCCTTGCTCTGCTGCTGACTCCCTCCATTGCTTTGGGCAAGTGGCTTATCGTTGGCTGCCTTTCCCACAGCCGAAGCAGCATTGACTCCCGCTTGGAAATCCTCTGGGGTTCAGCTGCTGTGGTGGAAAATAGCTGCTTCCTGGCTCTGTCCCTTCCTGTTCCCCAGAAATACACCACAGAGCTTCAGCAAAAGGGTTTCTGCAGGGTGGGAGATGATATCATGGACTGGTAGTAAACCGAAGCCCTGTCTCTTCTGCACTGACAGTAAAGATACCAAGGTACATTCCTAAGAGTAGTAATTTGTCTTGGGTCCTTTTTGCCAGTATTTCAGCTTTCTACCACTTTGGCAGACAGTGTCACACTCCAGAGGTGGATGCATTTCAGTGGCACTGTGCGTACAAACAACTAGTGAAACATTTTACCATCCTTTGTGATGAAAGACCATCTTGGAAATACTGAGATATTGATTGTGATTTATCGTCACTTGAATAGTACAGTATCAGTAGCCCCATCTCCATATGGTATGAGAACAGGGCATCTTGCTAGCACCCTGGAATTTGAATGAAGTACTTGGGTCAGCAACGTTGGGGAAACACTGATGGAGAAGAAACAGCTGGTACTTTTCCTGTGGGCACATTTTTGTTGTGTTAATGAAGGCCCAGCCCCACACTGGAGATAGCTGTCAAACCACATCATACTAGAAAGATGTTGATGGCTATAAATGGCTATTAGCCAGGCTGGGTAAGGAATGGTGTCCCTAGCCTCTGTTTGTCAGAGGATGGAGATGGATGGCAGGAGAGAGATCACTTGATCATTGCCTGTTAGGTTCACTCCCTCTGGGGCACCTGGCATTGGCCACTGTCAGTAGACAGATACTGGGCTAGATGGACCTTTGGTCTGACCCGGTACGGCCGTTCTTATATTCTTATGATAAATTGGAGAGGGTTCAGAGAAGAGCCACGAGAATGATTAAAGAATTAGAAAATATGCCTTAGAGTGATAGACTCAAGGAGCTCAATCTATTAGCTACAAAGAGAAGGTCAAGGGGTGAGTTGATCACAGTCTCTAAGTACCTGCGTGGGGATCAGATATTTGATAATGGGCTCTTCAGTCTAGCAGAAAAAGGTAAAACATGATCAAGAAGTTGAAGCCAGACAAACTGGAAATAGGAAATAAGGCGTAAATGTTTAACAGTGAGAGTTACATTGGAACAATTGGACCAGGGTCATGGTGTATTCTCTATCACTAACAATTTTTAAATCAAGAGTGGATATTTTTCTAAAATGTATGCGCTAGAAATTATTTTGGGGCAGTTTATGGCTTGTATTATACCGGAGGTCAGTCTAGATCACAATGGTTCCTTTTGGTCTTGGAATCTGTGAGCACAGAGACAAAAGACAAAGGATAGAGAGCAGATGGGGGGAAGGCATTAACATCTCTCATAGAGGAAGGAGTGAACAGTGTGAGCCCCAGAGCCAGGAGAGTATTATAAATAAACCATAACCCCTGGTATTCAAGGAGTGCGTAAAGCGAGGCAGATGCCAAGTGCAGCTGGTCAGCACTCACCCTCATGCTATGCATGTTGCGGATGAGCTAGTGCCCAGTGCACGTGTGTCGTGTGTGGAGAAAGTAGTTTGTGAGGATTGTGCCTGTAGGTCATAATTCTGCATAAAAACGGTCACAGGTGAAAGGCCCATAGGAACTTTTAAAGGCAAATAGACCCATAAGGTATGTAGTTTTATCCCCATGTGTCTTACTCCTGTCCCTTGCTGCTTTGAAAGTCCCTTCCATTCAAACCAGTGCCTCCAGCCAAGACCAGATTTAGTATTTTGCTCTGGTACAATGAAGGATTATTTTTTGAGACAGCATCCTCAATCTCTTATTGCTCCCAAATTCTCCCTCCTCCTCCCCACGAAAAAAACAACCCTCCATCAGCTTTACAGCATTGATGTGCTACTCTCCTGAAACTGGGATGCTCTTCCTCCCACACGAATCAGGCTCTTCAATGCCTAGGGTGGAGGGTTTAAGGATCCTAAGAGCTGCCTCTGTAGAATCACGTGACAATATCCTGCCTTTCCTAGGGTGGATGGACTTGACCATCTAATAATACTTAGCTCCTATTTCATCTATCGGTTTCAAAGTGCTTTAAAGAGGAAGATAAATATCATGTTACTGATGGGAAAACGGAGGTGGAGTGATTTTGGCCAATGCTACACAGCAGGTGGAAGGCAGAGCCAGGGATAGAATCTAGGTTTCTTGATTCCCACTTCAGTGGAGAATAAAGGGGTGAGTGGTTGGGGTCAAGCCAGGTCGGAAAATGACTCAACCCTTTTGGGCGTAGGTTGGGTCAGGTGGGTTCGAGTCCAGGTTAGGCTTAAAAACTAGGCCCGAGCAGAGCTCTAGTCCACTGCGTTATTCACCGTAATAGATCCTGACTTAATAGACTCTCATTACTATGGTCCTTATACATTTGAGAGATGGATGTTGAACTATCAACTGGGGAAGAAGGTAAAATACAGCTAAACAGAAGTGTATTCAGTAGAGATGGGAGGGAGCAGTTGGGGACGGGTTTTGTCATTTTTATCTAATGCCAAAGCTCAGGAATGCATACTTCATTCCATCTCCTACTCACACCTGAATCCAGGCCCACACATGTGCCCAGCTGTTATCTACCTTTGTGTCAGCAGGGAACCACTTCTTGAGGGAGGGATTGGCTCCACCATCACCCACCGTGCATGTTCTTGTCATCGGTTTCTCATCTTCTCAGCCCCTCTCTCCGCAATCTGGGATCTGCAAAAGTAGAAAATAGTCTTCACACTTGCAATAGTAGTTATTTGTAAGGGCCTTGTCCTGCCATTTTCCAAACACAACTAACAGTGGTCTCAGTAGATTATAGGAATGAGGACGTGAGCTGCATCATGAGTATTATTTTATGTTACAATGGTAAACCAAAAGTATTGTGTTGCTTTTGAAGTCTAAGACCCGAACGTGAAAAAAACAGCTTCCTCCGCATCCCTTCTTTGTCAAAGTCTGTCCTCTTTTCCTATTCCCGACTAGGGGACTCCCACCAGAAAGATCAAATCAAAGCATGTATTCATTTCAGAACTCAGTTGTTTGTAGCTACAGTGTCCTGCCCAGACATTTATAAGCAAACTTTAGCTCGATGGCATTGTCCTCCATACAGCTGCTTATTGCGTCAGTCCGCTTGCGATGCTGGGATAGGTGATGTTTGCTGTAACATAAGATGCTTATGTTAGTGCTGCTCTAAAACATGAAATGACCAAAATGCGCCGATACAGATGGTCTTTAAAAGCTGAGCTAAGATCCATTTCTAGCACAACTCAACAGGATTTATTTGTTCCATTTTCCCCAGTCCTACCCCATGAAGCAACCAAACTGCCAGGAAAGGAATCCTGTGTTTAATACACAGTTAATGTACTTGTCATTCAATATACACTACTAACATTTTTATGGAGGGGCCTGTTTAGTTAGGCAGCCAACCCACTTTAACATCCAATGGGATTTTACCTTTAAAAATCTAGCCCTAATTCACTTAAAGTCTTTTGGAAATTCCAGCCAATAGGCACGTATATAGACAAAAATTACATGATTCAGAGGTAGAGGAAAAATAATTAAACACCTGGGGACCGATCCCCCACCCATTTAAACTGGTGTCAATTGGGAGTAAGTACACTGAATCACGCTGATGTAAAACCGGCGTGCGATCAGTCAGAGCTTCTCTGTGGCACGTACAAGTTAATAGAGTAATTCTCGAGTGTTCCCAGCTACTTGAAGTATTAGATGGTTCAGATATACACCGAAATGTGTCAGTATGTTGGACCTGCTTCTCTTCGCATTGACTGCAGTGAAGTTCTGATTTACGCCAAGGGATTTAGGCTCAATGCATAACTAACTGCATGTAGAGTTATGGAATGTTACTCTCAGTATTCCAGCATAAGATGACTGATTTGGCAAAGGCAGGCGCTCTTTACACCTGATTTATGAATGCTGACGGTCTGTCCAGTTAGGAGCACTAATAACAGCAGGGATCTTTCAAATTGTAGTCTTGCAAAATGTGTTTTCTTGAAAGGCCGCACGCAGCCTGCTCCTTCAGTGAACTTCTGCATTCTTGACAGTGGCTGCTCCTGACTGGTGGTAGCAGGAGGCCTGGGTAGCTCTGTCTGCAGAACTAGTGCTTATAATTGCAGCTTGAGAAAATGTCCAGGCCAGTCGAAGGGGAAGCGTTAGACTTAAACCCAGCAGATTATTAGATAACGGAGTTAGAGTCCCTGCCGCTGGGTGCTTCTGAACCAGTTAGGCTTTAGGACTAGTCCACTGGTCCGAGAATGTTGACGCTGCTTCCTGTGTCCTCATGTGACATGATTTGCTGTCTCTTGTGTTTCTGTTGCTGCTAGCGCTGCCGTCCTCCTCCTTTATTATGTGCAGCCACTGTAGTTGGGTTGGCAGCTGAACTAAAATCCTCAGCCCGAGAGACTGAAATGTACTCACAGAACATAGGCAGCTTGACCTGTGGCAGTGAAAGTTTCCCTATTCCAGTGTGCCTCCTTTGTGACCTAGAGTGACCCCTGGGGATCAGAGGGGGGTTCCGCTTTCATGGTCCACTCAGACCTTGTTCTCTCTGCTGAGAATGTCAAAAGCGGGTCACAGTTACGAGGGTGAATTTTGGGATGTTGACCCCTGTTCAGCAATCCGTGTGGGCCAGAAATACTGGTGACTTTATGTGAATGTCACAAACATCACATGTGTCCTACATATTGGATTTGTATGAGATCATGTACTGGCTTGTGGGTGAACTAATATGAAAGTGGCCCTTTATGTGTGTGTCTGGACTGTAAATATCTGATATATAGTATGCCATTTGCTTCTATATCTGGGCATATGAAGCAGATGGAAAAAATTTGCTTGAGACCACCCAAGTTATGTCATACAGACTACTAAAAAGCTCTTAGATGGACTTCTTAAAATCATAGAATCATAGAAATGTAGGGCTGGAAGGGCGTTCAAGAGGTCATCTAGTCTCACATTGAGGCAGACAAGTGTTTGTCTGACCTGTTGTTAAAAATCTCCAATAATGGGGTATCCACAACCTCCCTAGGTAACCAGTGCTTAACTCTCCTTAAAGTTAGTAAGTTTTTTCCTAATATCTAACCTGAATCTCCCTTGCTGCAAACCAAGCTGATTGCTTCTTATCCTACCCTCCTTGGACATGGAGAATGATTGTTCACCAACTTCTTTATAACAAAGTTTTACATATTTGAAGACTGTTATCTCTAAACTAAACAGGCCTATTTCTTTCAACCTTTCCTCACAGGTCATGTTTTCTAAGTCTCTTATCATTTTTGTAGCTCTCTTCTGGATTTTGTCCAATTTGCTCACCGCTTTCTTAAAGTGTGGTGTCCAGAGCTGGACACAATACCCCAGCTGAGGCCTCACCAGTTAGGCACAGGTATAAAACTGAGAAGGAAGTCTGTTCCCTGTGGTTTGATGCATCTACAAGCACTGTTTCCATCCCATGGAATCTGCTTCCCAGAGGTATATCGGGTGTAATTAAGAGAGGTGTCTTAGGCACAATTTTCCCTTTTGCATTTTCAGGAGCAGATGCCCGTTCAGGTCCTTTGTGTTTATAAACAACTCGGGTCATTGATCTACTGGTGTCAGATGTGGGCTACAACATCCTTGAAATGAATCCTGTAGCACAGGGGAGCCCAGCATTTGTGATGCCGAAGGCCTGATGGGCAGCTTGTCGGGAGCCTGAGCGAGGGCTGTACCTGCTTTGCAGATGCATTTACATAAATATTTCTGAGCAGGAGTACGTGCCTATAACCTTGCTTTCCTGCACTCGTATCTTCCTGGATGAATTAAATTTGCTCATTGTATGATTTTCACTAACAACACTGATCTGTACATTGATTAGCATTGTCCTCACTTTGGGGTCACAGCACAAGGGCAGCTGCAGGCCACATTCTGGGGTCTTGCATTATTTTTATCCCGACTTAAATACCAGGAGCCAGGACAGACATTCATTCATTATTGACTTCAGTTGAGTTATCCCAGTTATGAATTTGATTTCAGGATTTACCAGCCCTAACCAGACTTGTAGTAAGTCCAGGAGTTTCTGTTTATCAGACCAGTATTTAACTTCTTACAACTAGTTAGAGGTTCTCCTTCCATCCATCACAGGCAGTAAAAACCAGCACCAGTGACATACCCCTGGTGACATACCCCTTGCCTCTGTGAGCACAAGTGCCCAGCAGCTCTGATGCTGGAATACCTGCTCAAACAATTAGTCATCAGGTCACCCGGATCGAATTTCCTCTTGCATTCTGTGCCAGGGCCATCCTGTTGGTTCTGGCTGCAAACCAGGCAGCAAATTGGAGCAAAAGAATTGCAAACAAAAGGGCTTTTATTTATTCGTTCTTAATGTTGTTTGGTTTAAGTGAATCAGTCTGAAATGGGTGGTAACTCAGGTTTAAAACCTTTTACATCAGTGGATTTCTGCTGATGGGTTTTTGCCCTTACATCTTCCTTTTTAAAAAACATGTCGATAATGTTATTTTCCCAATATCGCTTATATTAGAGGAGGCCAGAATCAAGGTTGGCACCCCGATCCAAACACCCCCTTGCTTTGAGGACGTCCAGATCCCAACTTCATCACCTTGATCTCCGTAACAGGCTGAATCCAAATGCTGTGTACGAATGTTCTGCGACCTTAGGAGAGTCCAGATTACATGTGAAACGCCTTCCAAGCCGTGGAGTTTCACATGCTTTCCGGCCAAAGTGCCCCCATCTCACTGAAAGGGATGGAAACCTAGTCCTAGGTTTTGAGCATGATCCAAAGGCTGCCTTCAGTTTTTCTAGACCAGTGGTTCTCAAAGTTTTCTACTGGCGACCGCTTTCACACAGCAAACCTCTGAGTGCAACCCCCTTATACATTAAAACCACTGTTTTATATTTAGCACTATTATAAATGGTGGAGGCGAAGCAGGGCTTGGGGTGGAGGCTGACAGCTCACGACCCCCCACGTAATAACCTTGCTACCCCCAGAGGGGTCATGCCCCCCGGTTTGAGAACTCCTGCTCCAGATGCTGGGGTGTACTGAACCACCAAGTCCTTGGGCCAGGCTGTGGTCCGATTGGGTTTATGCTTTGCTTATAACTGCTGCTGAGAAATGAACCAGGATTCTCAACATTTGTAGGCAGCAGCTGTAATAGAGGAGTAAAAGGGAGGCTTCTTTCCCTCCTCTGCCTCAGCCAGTAGGATCCACGCTGAGCTGCCCTCAGCTGGAATTTGCTCTTTGCATATTTTACACTGCCTGCTGCAGATACCCTTCCTGCTGAATTTTGTATCCCGTCCCTGACATGCACTGGACCAAAGTCTGCTTTCTGTCTCTCTATGGCAAGCCTGGTTGATTCTAAGCAGGTCTGTGCCGGTTTATCTGAGCGCAGAATTGGGCCTGAATACTTTTCTGTGAGTGGGTTGGTGGGAGGAAATATCCTGTATCATGTCAGACGGCGAGCGTGCATGTTGGAACGGGACAAGCGTTCTTTCAGAATCTGGAAGAACATTGTATTCCCCCACCTCCTTCCCCACTTGCCCCACAAAGCAACGTAACTAATGCAAAAAGCGTTTGTTTTTAACGGAGGAAAACGGCCATGAAGTGGAACTGAGCTTTCAGCTGTGTGTACGTGAAAAGGATTATTTCGCTGTGTGTGTTGGAAGATTGCTTGGTTTGGGGTTTTTGTTTTTTGTTTTGTTTAACTTTTATTTAGTTATTCCCTAAGGGGACTAGTTTTATCAGTGGTGTTTGTTTCTCTCGTACAAAAGGGAAATCCCCTATTAAATGTAGGTTGATGTGGGTTTCTGTTTGTTTGTTTAATTTGACTACTCTTCCCACGTACGGTGCTGGCCAATGTACTGTGGGGACAGGAGTCATCAAAGGACCAGGTGGACAATAGAGGAATTAGATTACATTTTAAGTAAAGCGAGTGATGTGATGTATGGATTTTTAGGGTGGATGAAGAGCAGTATTAGATGTTTGGGGTTCATTACTGACTCAGGGCCAAATTCTGCTCCCCCACAGTAACTAAAATGCTTCGGTGGAATGACATCCATGGCATAGTATTATTTATATTGTGGTAGCCCCTTGAGGCCCCAGCTGAGAGCAGGGACCCATTGTAGTAGACTCTGTACACACAGATAATGAGAGATGGTCCCAGTCTAAACAGAGACCTAGACGGGGGAAGCATCTTGCCCAAGGTCATACAGCAAATCAGTGTCAGAGCCAGGCATTTTCTGACTCATAGTCCGGAGCCCGCTCCCTTGGACCACACTGCTCCTGTAGTACAGAGATGATCATGTCTAGCTTCAGGAGGTGAAGATGCCAGCCCTGCTAGAATAAGCAAGTGCTCAAATTCCACTGGCTCAAAATCCCCATTTTCTGGTATTACGAACCTCCTTTATATCCATCCTGTTTTGACGCTGCTGTTTGGGGGAAAGTAGTGAAAAAATGGAGGTCCTGGTGTGCAGTGTAAATATCTTCATTGAGTCAGACACCTTACATACACACAAGGCCTCGTGCTTCGTAGTACAAGCCAATCGCTAGTTTCTCCTGTGGACAGTTGTGTTTGACAATTGTGGATGTTTCTTGCATCTTCCTCTGCAGTATTTGGTACTGGCCACTGTCAGAGACAGGATACTAGACTAGATGTATCACTGCTCTGATACAGCCTGGTAATTCCTTGGTTCCTAAGTATTTGTAGATCATTAAGCGGGAGGAGGGGTCATTGGTACACAGATGCAGTCAATGGACCAGATTCGTGACTGCAATCACTCCTGAAAACTTGAGGGCAGTGGATTATCTGCCCATTTCAAAGGAGTGAGTTGGTTTTCTAGATGTTTGATTTAAAGCTGGGAGGTGTCGAGATTCCAAGTCAATCTGTTTCTATAAATAAATTTCAGTTGTGCCGTATTTGCACTATGAAAGCCAGAGACCTGGAATGTATTTCATGAGATTTATTTTGCTAGTCAGGACACACACATTTTGTCTGGTGTTGTCAAAACGCATGGCCACATGCATGTCAAAGTTAAGTTAACGGGCTGACTATAATGCACAATGGCAAAGAAATGTAGTTAATGAGCCCTACTCTCTTCTTTGAATAGTTTCACATCAGTCTGTGGGTTTCAGTTGGATTCCTCCTCACTGAGGGCTTTATGCAGCTCCCATTGAAGTCAGTGGCCAACCTGCCATTGACTTCAGTGTTGCGGGATCACACCCTCACACAGCTGTAAATCAGAAGGTTCTCCAGCCCAACAAATCCATTCTGTCCTGAACTCACCCCAGGGAGACCAATTTGAACCACATGCCCACTGTTGATATTACTCAGCCTTTGAATGTGCTGGATCACATCTGTGTGAATTCGAAGAGAGGCATGCCTGAGTCTGTTGGGTTTGCCAGTCTCTCACATACAGGATGTCCTTAGGGAGATGGGGCTGAAATGATTTTTTTATGCTGGATGCCCTCATTGTCTCTGCTGTCTTTGGGCCTGATTCTGCACCCACTGAAATCCATAGGAGTTTTGTCATTGCAGCTTTAACAGTTCAGTTGCAGGATGGGGGCCTTTTAAAGACATTCAGCAGCCTCTTTGCCTGTTTATAAATGGAAAAGGAAGAATTGGACAGACGTGCTGTGGATTGAATTCTGCTGCAGTAAATTAAGCTACAGCAGTTTCTTTCTAGAGGAATATAGGCATACAGAGCTTGGAGGATAAACATACCAGGTGGGGAAAGGGTTCTCTAGACATGCACTGTTTTGAGAGCTCAGTGCAAAGGGCCTACTTAAAATTGTGTGACGGCATAGGGAGGCAAGGACCAGGGCTTCCTTTTTCTTAAGTTTCCTTGTTTTGTTTTTTTTCTCATGATGAAATGTTAAGAACAAGCTTCTGGGAGGCAAGGGGTTAAAATAAATGCACTTCATGTTTATTAACGCCAAGACTCCAGATTTGTAACCAGGGTTCAGAGGTATTTAGAGCTGAGGTTTTGCTTTGGACCTGTCAGGGTATAAGATAATAGCTCAGGGGGCCAAAAGGGTATTCCCTGTCCCAGCCCATAGATACGTTATTGCACAACTAGCTAGGCCTGTTGTGAAAGAGTTTTTATCCTCCTCTGAAGAACCTGGGATAAGGCCAGTACCCGAGGCAAGATGCAGATCTTTATGGTCTGTTGGTCTTGTCTGGGTATGAGAAGTTCTGTGTAACCATAAAGGCAGTCAGGCCCGGCCTTCTAGTCTGGGGTGTGTGTGTATGTCAAATTTTGGGAGGGGGAATTGGGCCAGGACATCCGCAGTCCCACTGCTTGAGACAGTAGGAGAAGGATTATCTAGCGGTATGTCTCTTTTAAGAACATAAGAACGGCCAGACTGGTTAGACCAAACAAAGGTCCATCTAGCCCAGTATCCTGTCTTCAGACAGTGGCCAATGCCAGGCGCCCCATAGGGAATGAACAGAACAGGGAATCATCCAGTGATCCATCCCCTGTCGCCCATTCCCAGCTTCTGGCAAACAGAGGCTAGGGACACCATCCCTGCCCATCCTGGCTAATAGCCATTGATGGGCCCATCCTCCATGAACTTATCTAGCTCTTTTTTGAACCCTGTTTCTGCCAGATTGCCTGGTCTCACTGCTGCTGGGGAGAGCAGGCTGGTTGATTTGTTGTTGAATGTGTGCAGAACCTTCAAAACGGAGAGTTAACAAGCAGTCCCTTGTGCTGAAGATCTGGTTCTGAAGGCAGCTCATGTTGTATTTTAATAATCTGTGCTTGAATAAAGGGAAAAATGTAGGGAGAGAGCAGCATGATCCAATGACTAGATTGCAGGACTGGGAATCAAGAGACCTAACCTCTATTCCTCACTCTGCACTGGGCCTAGGTTTCCCCATCAGGAAAAGCGAGTTGGGGGCGGGGATACTGATACTTACCAATTTTGTAAAGAGACCTAAAGTTGGAAAATACGGTGTCAGAGGAAAGTGCTTCACTGTTGGCGCTTTTTGTTTCTTTTACAGAAGAAAATGAAAAGCACGAAAAGCTCCGCCTAGAAAGAGAACAGGAGCAGAAGAAGGCCAGCGTACAAAAGGTTAACAATGCCTTTCACCCAGAGGATCCAAGGAACGAAATCCCAGCAGTGCCCGTCTCTCCCCCTGCACCAGCTCCTCCTCCTCCTCTGCCGCCACCCCTAGCAGCCCCCATATCAGTCATTCCCATCCCCGTGGTCACTAGCTCACCTCAGCAAGCAGCCCAAACCACTCTGTCCCCTCCGCTCCTACAACGCCACCAGCCTCTCATAAGCACTCCCAGCATCAGCAAGGAAGTGTCATCAGTTGCACCTGTTATACAGAGACCATCCGGCCCACTTCTTCCAGACGTCAAGGCTGCTACGCCCCCTTCAGGCAGCCCCAAGCAGTTACCGCAGTATGCAGCTCCCGTGCTGGCCATCTCTCAGCATCATGTGGTTCAGCAGTCAATACAGCCCCAGCCTCAGCCACATCAACCTCTGCAGCAGCACCAGGCACCGCCTCAGCAGCTCAATGCTCTTAAGCTGGCCCCGGCAGAAGATGCCAAACCAAATGAGCAGAAGAAGAGACCTGGAGGGTGAGTCCCTAGAAACTTATAAACCGTTGTACAAATCCGTCATGTTGCCGCGATGTAGGATCTTTGGAAAGCCTGTGAGGGAAAGGAAACGGAGGAGGAGTGGGGGAATGGGATCTCTGAATACTGCATCAAACCTGAGACGCCACTGCTTTGTGGAGGGGTCTCCGACCCTGTCCACAGTCAGAGCACAACCATGCAGACTCCCTGAGCGTTTGAATACATTTGTTGGTGGTGGGATTTTACCTTGGCTTTCTCTGACCAGAGCACAGGGTTTTGTCTGAGCCCACACTACATTATAAAACAGTTCTCTAGACTACCTCTCTGATCTGGAACAGTGCTCAGGCAAAAAACCCGTCCCTGATGGCCAGGGAAACCATGTAGGGACCCCCTTAGCAACAACTCTGTTTAAACGTGTCATTACAGTATCCCAGTGCAGACATCACCGTAATTATTTCTTTGTGCAATGATCATTTTAAATTCTAAATTACATGAAAGGCGAGCACACGGGCACCGTGCTTCACAGAGAAGGAATGCCCTGGCTCTGATGTGCAGAAAGTAACAGAGCAAACATGCTCACGCTTAGCTCTGGTGGATGAGGTCTTTGTGGTTGGTATCTGAGTTCACGAATTAAAGGGGAACCTTGTCGAGACAAAATTATACATAACTGGTAACTAAAGTCCCCGCTTTAACTAGGTAACAGGTACAGCAGAGATGAAGGCTCTGCAAGCTGCTCCTACGCTGTCCTGCCAATATGTCTCAATCCTGGCCTGGAGAGATCACCGTTAGGGGTAGGGACAGCATTCAGTCCCTATTGTCCATCAGCCTTCCATGCCTCTGCTGGAAACAAGGATGCCAGATGTGAGGCTGGCCTTTTTGGTGTGCATGGCTGTTCACCAAGAACTGGGTTGGTACCAAGCAACGAAAAGTGCCATTGCCTTTTGCTCATTACCAAACTGAGCTGGATTTGTACCTCTGGTCAAGAGGTTCAAAGCTCCATAGTCCATTGTTTATCTCCTGTGCTCTCCAGGCCCCTCTGCATTAGTTCTCAGCATTGCTCTAATGCGACTGGCAAAACAGCAAGAATGGAGGGCTGTGAATTCTGCTCGTTTGTGGAGAGAGGGTGCCTGGCATTGCTGAACAGTGTCCTCCATCCCTGGGCTGACTAAGGCCTGATATTGACTCTCTGCCAAGGGGGAATCTCATCTTGTTCGCCTCAGCCAAAGGATAATGGCTGCAGTATGGTGCCTTGAGAGCAGGGGAGAGCTATCAGGTGTAAGAGAAGATTAAAGGATCCATAGTGTCTTTGGGGGATGCAGAGGTTTCTGTCCTCTACCTGCTTTCCTGGGAAGAGGGATAGAAAAGAGCCTACATGGGAAGCTGTGAAGAGGATGGCAGTTTTTCTCCTCAAAATATGATTATAATTCCAGCTAGAAAGGTTATGATCTTTACTGCTTGATTATCAAAAATGCCAGTTGCTACCAGGATTGCTTGTGAAAAAGAGATTGCTCGTACAGATGGCTAGACAGACACGTAACTGGCCCTTTGTGTTCATGCAAGTCCATGGTCTATGCAATTCCAGTGATTACGCTTCCTTAATAAGTGAGCAGTCGGGTGCCTGATTTTTGGGAACAGGCCCTAAGTGTTGGTTTCTCTTTGTAGAACTAGCTCTGTTTTTGTGGAACGGGAAAAGTGCTGCTTCGAAACAGATCACCAAAGCCCCAGTCCCTGGGTCTGTTTCTAGGACTCTGCTTGTTGTAAGCAGCCCATCTCCAGACTTGCACCCATTATTCCTGGAGGGTTCTAACAGTGTGCAACACACTTGACAGTTTGGCTTCAAACATGATATGCTTGTTTCCAGGACAACAGGCCTATTAAGTTTTGCACTCCATACCAGGCGTGCCAGGATCTAAGAGCGTGTACCATACTGCTGAGCAAGCCACCTTGGAAATGCTACCCTGTTTAATGCATGTGGGTCAGACACTTCATGGTCTCTTCAGAGCTGTTGTCTCTCCAGAGCTGCTTGTCCAGACACACGTATATGGAGAGAGGTTTTATTCGGCTCATAAACGTTTCATGGGAAAAGGCCCTTGGCTATTTATTTTTAATTGATTGAATGGTTTTAGCCCTTATTTAAAAAATGACCCCACTTTCAGCATATTTTAAATTAAAGGTAAATCATTTTGTAGAGACTTTACGGACGATACTAGAGCTCTCTCCCTGTCTAACAATATACCATAGAATCTGAACACCTGAGCTAAGTTGTAGTGAGGTGGAGGTGACATTGGTGAATTCATTCTGAAAGAAGTTTTTCTCTGTTTTTTATGCAAATCTGGAGCACCTGGCCCCTTACTGTCTTTGTTGGACAGTGACTGGAGAATTCTGTTTTCCTTGATTATATTATTTCATATTTATATTTGGTTACATTATTGCAGCAGAAAACGAAAAGCTTTAAAGTAGGCCTGCCAAGTAGCATATGTTTTAGTTTATAATGGCAGAACTCCCACTCCGACTGGTGGGTGGACATGGCTTAGAAATGGGCCTGAAATCTGGCTCCAAACACGCTGTCAGAGCTTGGATACTATAGTGATTAGTGCTGTATACATACCTAAAATTCACACTACTGTAAATACCTCTGAGCTTTGCATCTTGTCCCCTCTTTAATGTATATACCTAATATACTAACTGGGACCTATATGTACCTAGTATACAGTATATACATTATATATTGTGTATGTGTATGAGATATGTGTGTGTGTTTATAATATATTATTTACATCTATAGTATAGATCATGTATATAATAGGTCTATACTATATTTACAAATCATACATTATAAATACTTCTGACTTCTGAACACTTTTCAAACGTTCTTTACAATCTCCCCCTATATCTCAGATACACACACTGCAGAAAGCTCAAGCTGAATGGACATAGTTCTAACCCTGACACTGAGTTTATCTTTGTTCTGTTTGGGTTGCAGGGTTGGGACCAGGGAAGTACATAATAAATTGGAGAAGAACAGGTGCGTAGAAAGCCAGATTTTTGTTTATTGTAACACCCTTTCTTTTGCTTGTAGTCTATAAATACTCGTTTTTCTAGAAAGACTTGAATGAAATTTGTAGTGATTTTAATTAATCCTATATTACCCGGCTTCCTTTTAGCTGACTCTTGTCTCTGTTGCTTCCTAATATGTTTTGCTTACTACCTAATTGCATTACAATAACCTTGCAAAGCCCTGATCCAGCAAAGCACATCAGCACATGCATATTATTATTGTTGCTTATCATTGTATTAAAGAAGTACCTAGAGGCCTCACCTGAGATCAGGGCCCCACTGTACTGCAACTAAATAGTAAGAAACAACCCCTGTCCCAAAGATCTTACAATCTAAATAGGTGAGTGGTGAGAGGGAAAACAGAAGCACAAAGAGTTGACAGGATTTACCTAAGACCACACAACACTTCATTGGCATAATCGGGAACAGCATCCTGGTCTCATACGCTCCAGTCCAGTAACCTATCCACTGGAACACGCTGGCTCAGTTCTAAGAGTGCAAGTAATCCCACTGACTGCAACTCACCGGTTTAAATGCTTTGCTGGATCGGGCCCCAGATTAAGTCCTAATCCTCAATCAAATCACCCTTTTGGTTTGTGGTCCCTCAAACTGACATGCAACTCCTGTTGTTTCTTCAGACGTGCACATTTGAAAGAATGCTTTGAGACGTTAAAACGCAACATCCCCAGTGTAGACGAAAAGAAGACCTCAAACCTCAGCGTTCTAAGGAGTGCCTTGCGATACATCCAGGTATGGCCTGCTGATTGGAGAATGCTTTACTTGATGGAGCAAAAATCCAGTATTACATTTTTTTAAAGTTTATTGTTGTAATCTTTGGTTGAATTCTTTTGGTTTCAATGCTTACAAAGGTAAAAGGAACAGGGAACATCGCCTTAATTTATAGTTGTCATTCGTAACTTGCAAAATTTTCAGCATCTTTGGATCTGCTAGGACTACCTTGTGTAATCCAAACGCCTGTTGTCAGAAACTCCTAGTTAACCAAAGGTCATTCATGCCCCTGAGAGCAATCCGCTTTGGATCATATTTCACTCTGGCGCAGTGGGCCACCCGGAGGATTGAGCAGCACTTAAACCTGATTTTAGGGGGCTTAAAAAGGGACGTAAGTGGTATATAACCCAGGCGCTGGTTCTCTGCACCTCTCTTGCATTTTTCTCCTTGGGTACCTAACACGCTAGTAGTTTTTGTGATGGTTTTGAATTTCTCTAAAATTTGTGGGGAAAACAGGGCTGTACTGAATATATGATATGCTCTGTGGCAGGAATCTTGAGCTACGGGCCTGGAAGCTATGAGTGGCTGTGATGCAGGAGTTGTCAATGAGAGATTAAGGATAAAATTCAGCCCTTGTGTAAGGAGGCCTGACTCTTGTTGAAATCGGTACACAGGTTTTCCGTGATTATCTGTAGCTAAGTGTGGCACTGTCAGTGGTGAAGGCCGGAAGCCTTGTTCATATGCATTGCTCTGTAGATACCAAACACCTTTTCCTTCTTTAACGTTTGTCAGAGGGGTTAAAAAGAAATTCCCAACACGGTGCTCTGTGATTTGGAACGTTACCGTAAGCGTGAGTTAAAACTAGCTTTGTTATTTAAGATGGGTGTTTCCTAAATATCTGTACATGTGCTATATTATTGCTGACTTTGCTGAGCACCCACAGCTCCCAGTGACTTCACTTGGAGATCGAGGTGCCCAGCAATTACTTGCCTACTCTCAGGATGAGACCATTACTCATCCTTAGGCTTTCTTATCAGCTGTGCTCAATTTTTTGTTTGTTTGTTTGTGTTTTGCCAGGAGGGCTGCCTTCAGTGGGGGAGGTGGGGGGGTGGGGAAGCCAGACAAATGTCAATGGGAACCAGCGCCTAAAGGCTGTGTAAACAAAAAGAGTAGAGCTGTGTTCCCGAGAAAGGTCATTTCTGGAGACGCAGCTGTTTTGCAGCTAATGGGCATCGGGGAAAGTCGTGAGCCTTTCGTCTAATTTCCAAAGCAGGTTGCTGTCAGTAAGGAGCTGAGCTTCCGTTTGCGCTAACGGAGACAGAGTGAGCTGATCGCCTACTCTCACATCTGGGAGTCGAGTCCGAAGTCACGATGTCACGAACAGAGACGTCTCTGGCGTTGTTAGCTGACACTCTGTGAATATTGATACAAGTGCAGATCTATCCCCATGCAGACTCTGTTCACAAGCAGAATTCTTATGCTGTGCCTCTGGCATGCAGCTTAAAATTCTCCTGAGGATGTCATTGGGAATGATTGGTTCTCTCTGTCTCTGTAGTCTAGATCCACTGTAAAATGCTTTGAGGGTTAGGAACAGTGCAGACTGCAGCACCACACTGTAAACAAATGTGCAATCAGAACTGTAAATTGCTAAGAATTAAGCTCTTGCACTAGTTACAGCAGAATGTTTTCCTGATGATGGGGCTGTTTGTAAGAGGAGGATAAATGTTTCCATTCAGTTAATGAAATATGTGGTCATGTCCTTAAGTGCCTAGGAAGCATAATCTGCGTTTAGGACAGTCCAAAACGTGGCCGTTGACTCAGAAGAGCAGCGCACTTCCCATGAGTTTCCACCATGTGGTATCTGCTTCAGTTTTATCTCTGAAGTGCCTCCCCTTTGCTCATCCATTCCTGACTTAGGAGGCCGGTCATTATTTGTGCAGACCTGAGAGGCAAATGAAACTAATGTGATGCTGGGTTTCCAGCTGCCCAGTTGCCTTTGAAAAATGTCTTGGGAGCTGGGTACAGTTTTGGGGGGCCCTGGGGAGAAACACCTGCCTAGGCACTCATCTGTACATCACCCGCCTGTCATGGTAGTCTGTCGATGCAGCATACCTAGCCATTCAGTCAAGTGACACATGCAGAAATCCAGGCCATTTCGACGTTGTTGTTTTGATGCCAGGCTATTACAAAAACGGCTCTGAACTAAAGCAAATCTTTGTATAATTATCCCCCTTCATCCTTCCGTTAAGTTCACAACGACCACATTGTGGTGTCAGAGCTTTCAGGTGCCTGCTGTTCATTTCTTCCTGTTGTAAAAGCCACTTCTTGCCTTGGAAGTTATAAGCAAAGAAAAAAGAGAAGGCGAACGGGTAAGAAAACAACGCAGCAGCTTCCTCTTCCCCTTCGGCTCCAAGAGTGATCTCATCAGCTTTCCTCTAGTGAAGTCCTTGGTAGGTTTCGGCCAGACTTGGAGAATTGGGCAGCGTTGGGAATGAAAACATAACTGCGTAGCTGACCAAGCCAGGTGTTAAGAGCAATATTTGAAGCGTCTCCAGTTTCAATCTTGTCTCTGGAATATATCCAGTGTTTCAACCAGCCCACAGTCAACCTGTGTTAACCTCATAATGGCATTTTGCAACACCCTCGGTGAACCTTCTGTAGGAGATAGCCTGGATTGCAATGTGCATGAATCCAAATGCAGTGGGTAAGCTCAGGGTAGCTTCTGTCCCCATAATCCCAAGGTTCGCAATAAGAGAAAGCACTAAGAAACAAAACGGGGGTGATTTCCTCTCAAAAGTGCAGTGCACTGGTCTCAGAGATTGGCATGAAGATCTTCACAAACCCATCTGAACAATGGGCTTTGACTAGTCCAGAGAATGAGGGCTCTGGACTTTTCCCATCAAAACAGGCCATTGACGTCAGTGGAGAATTGTCCAGATCCTGTCCTATCTGCGCTCTGCTCACACGTGGCCCTACAGGTAACTGAACTGTTTCAGTTTCACTGTGCAAGGTTGGGAAGGTTATGGGGTGTGGATGTCTACCCACCTGCCCACTGTGGAGCTTTGCATCCTGGGGACTACATTGGTGGTAACGCAGGCCAGAGGACAGGGTTGGAGGCAGGTGCATCTGCAGATAGTGGGTGCGCAGTGCTTGTAGATGCTTTTGTGGATTGTTGTAGCATTGTGACGGGGAGGTGGGGGGAGGCGAACTCCCACAGGATCTGTGCACTTTGCGTTTGTGCAAAGGGACAGCATTTGGGCCTGGCTGAGGAATAAGGACCAGAAGGCCATGCATGATTGCCATTGCAATTTCATCAATGCAGTCCTGTTGCTAACAGGGCTGGTTAGGCTGCTCTTATTGTCTGGTGAATCATTTCTAGAAGATATTTTGAAGTTTTGTGATAAGAAGTGGAAGATGGGCAGTTCTGTGCTTTCCTTTTGAAAAACACCTCTACAGTCAGATTCATATGTCACTACCAATTTAGATCTTGCCATGATGATCATAAGAAAATGTGTTACGGTGGATGGATTCAGCAGGGCTAGTTGGAAGCTGACAGTCTGTCTATCTTTATATAAAAGATTTAATTTAGTCACATTTTGGGCACTGAGGGAAATAATATTTCCCCACCCCCAAATAAAAATAAATAAAAATCAGTTCAGTCTCTGGTAGCCCTTACACCTCTTTCTTCCTGCCATTTCAATCCCCAAGACAAGACCAGTAGAGCAGAAAGGTACCCCAACAATCCTGCCTCAAACATCACGGTAGTTAGTAATGCATTTCTCTCCATTCCTGGGTAGGGCTGTGCCTGCTGGCCCTACCCAGGGCGATGAGGAAGTGAAGCTAATTAACTGGTGTTTGCACTAAGCAGACAATGTGTGGAGTTGATTCGTTCTAAATGTAGGGGACCCAATTTGAAGTTGTCATAAGTGTGTGTGATTCTGTTGACAATAGTGGAGCAACACCTGCTTATACATTGATGAATTTGCTGCAGAAGGGGAATCACTACAGGTCCCCCCACTTTGATCATTACCTCTGAACACCAGTGCAGTGGCCTGTTCTTCCCAGTGTAGGCAGCACCGGGTTGTTTACAAATAGGCACGTCTGAGTCTTGTGCTGGGCTTCGAGGCTGAGACAGGAATAGTACTGCTAATTTGTACTATATGACTCCCCACACACTAGGACCTCATGCTATGATCCTGGCAGATCTCACAAGCTACACCAGGTCAGGCCAGAACAGTACTTGGAGGGGAACCCCAAGATCCCTTTGGTGCTCTGAGAAGTGATATTGGTGATTCAGCAGGTGGCACTTTTTTCATGCTGAGTCAATAGTGAACCCGAATTCCAGCATAGTGTCAGGGGACTGCTGGCCAGGCCTTTAGAGTGAGGGTGAACCGAGGCCCCAGCAACTTGTAGGCATTAAAGATCCGAAGGCCTTTTTCATAAAAAAAGTGCAGAGAAGTGCGATCGGGTGACTTCCCCTCCCAAAATCCCCATGACTGTCCCGTTGTAAAATTCCTCCTACCACCTGCTGATTGAATTTCAGCTCTGTTATTAGTGCTGCATACATCGGGTGCCTACCATCGTGTCAGGGAGGTAGATGCACAACTTCTTCAGCTTCATCCGGATAGTTTTGACTTCCTCTCCTAAACGGCTCTGGAGCGTTTCTGTGGCCTGTTAAGTAGCTCAGAGACGGGCCACAATGCTTGATTCTCTCTCTAAATCTTTTTGGGATCCTTCAAGATAATGATATCCCGCCCCCGTCCCGCCAGGGGCATGTTGCAGTGCTAGTGGGATGCTCATTATTTCTGATCCAGTGCTGCCTCTGGTGTGCTGGCCTGGTGAATCACGACAGGTCCCTTTTAACGTGGCCTGAGCAGGCCACATCACCACATCCTCCTGCTTGACAGAACACCCCCCCCCTTTCCGCTATTCTTCCATAAATGCGAACATCAGCTTTACACCCACCTCCCTTTTGTCTCTCCCCACCATCCCTGGGGGCGTGGCCGAGCAGATGGATTAGATCAAATCTAATTGATTCTTGGATGCCAGGGGTTCAGCTGAATGACGGGGAGGGGGGGGGCTGCAAAGGGCGGACCCCAGCTCTCCCCAGTCCCAGGTCCGGCCCTTAGCCAGGAGCCCGCGCAGACACAGGAGCCCTCGGGGCAGCGTTTCGGAGTCAGAGCGGTTGGATCGGGGCGTGTAAACGGCTGCAGGGCGGCCAATGCCGGCCGGCCGGGGGCCGTGCACACGCCCCGGGCTGCGGCGCCCTCGTGATGGCGGTGAAGGTCGCGGTGACCGCACCACCCCGCCCTCTTCCTCCCCGCCCCGCCCCCGCCCGCCCAGCAGCCACGTGGGCAGCGAGCACATGGCGAGCGAGCGCCCGGGGACGTCACCGGCCGGGGCGGGAGCTGCGCGGAGCGAGGGCGGAGCCGCCCGGGGTGCTCGGGGCTGCCCTGCTGGGGGGGGGAGGGTGGCAGGTGCGGGGCTGTAATGCAGGGTCGGGCCCCCCCGGAGAGCGGGTCGGGCACTGCGGGGGGGGGGCGCAGCTCTCTGCAGAATCTCCGCCCGAGCATTAACAAAGCGATCGTTCCGCCCCCCCCCCGCGTGGAAACCCCCCGGGGGAGCTTTCGCTTTGGGTGTAAGGCAAAGAAACGGGTCAGTTTCACTTTGATGTCAGTTTCCTGCCCCGAAGGCAGCCGGGCAGGGTGAGGGTTTCAGAGGCGCCCGGGGTTGCTTACCAACGAAATCCCGATGGCGTTTGAATTTAGCCCCGGAGCCTAAGTGGGGGGCCACCTTCAATCTGACGGCGTCCCCGAAACGCCCCATTCCGTAGTGCTCGGGTGACCGGATAGAAAGCATGAAAAATCAGGGGTGCAGGGTAATAGGCACCAAATACCAGGACTGCCCCATAAAATCAGGACATCTGGTCACCCTAGGTAGTGCTTTCAATGCCAGATGTAGAATCAGGAATATATGTTCCCCGCAAGCCCCCAGGGCCACCCTCTTTTGGCTTTTTGCCAGGTATCTATGCATAATTATTGTTTGCATCCATTTTTTTCAAAGTTGAACACCCCCTCGAAAAAAATACAGGGTGGGATCCACAGAATTATGAAGGGTGAAGTGGCAGCCTGTTACATGTAGGCTGTGCCTTTACTGCAAAAAAAGAGGTGTGTCTTTACATCAAGATAGCTATCTGGCTGTAAAAATCTCAGTGGAGTTTTTACCTCAGTTAGCTACATCAAGGTAAAAATTAGACTCCACTGTAGGGTTGAGCCCAACTATAAAAACTACCTGTGCCTCATCTCAACTAGGATTTTACATCGCGTTAGCTATCTCAAGCCAAAAATACACGCTCCTTTTTTGCAGTGAAGACATAGCTTGAGTGAATGTACCTACATATCTGGTACAAACAGTGAATTTACCTAATGCTGTCTGAGTCTCTGTCAGAAATTCCCTTCCTCTTTTCCTCTACTCCCCTTCCCCTACCAGCTCTCCTCTCCTCCTTCCTGTTTGCCAGAAGCTGGAAATGAGCGACAGGGGATGGATCACTGGATGATTACCTGTTGTGTTAATTCCCTCTGGGACTGGGGCACCTGGCACTGGCCACTGGCGGAAGACAGGATACTGGGCTAGATGGACCTTTGGTCTGATCCAGTAGGACCATTCTTATGTTCCTGAGTACCACAAGAAGCACTGAGAATCCCAGCACTTCTTTAACAGATTTGACACTTGCCTGTTACTCTCCATTGTGGCACAGGATTTGTGCAAGGGAGAGTTAAAAAGTCTTGACACAGCAAAATAGTTCAGCACAAGAGTGAAGGACTTCTCCCCACCCTCCCCCCCAAAAGAAAACTTATGATGAAATTAATCCTCTTCAAAACAAGTAAGCCTTGCCAACTCTGAAGCTGCAGTTAGCTGATGCTGTGTGCCCTCAAGGAGTGTCGTGCTAATTTTGGAGCATCTTTTCTGGCAAAAGACTTTTTCCCCACTTTGGTTCCAGCTGGAACTTCTTGGAAATGAGCCTGTTTGTTTCCTTGGTTGGATTTAAATATTTGTGTCTGCGTCACATCAGATAAATCAGACAGTGAAATTCCGAACGCCCCATGTAGCTGTCATTTTAATTTATCCTCCAAGTTGGGTTTGTGATCTGCAGCAACAAACGAGGATTTCTACAATTAAACAAATTATTGCACAAAGGAAATTAGCCTGAATGCAGTTGGAAGTTAATAATCTTTTAAAATAAACCTCCAGGCAATGTAGCAGTTGTGCTGCAAAGCACCTTGCTCCAGTGCTTTCAGTGGGAGGGAGGGACTGTGCCCTATTGGTTAGAGCAGCTGACCGGGCCTTAGGAGTCTTGTGTTATAACCCAGGCTCTGTCACGCATTTGTTGTGCAAGCCACTTAACCTCTCTGTACCACAATTCACTCTGATGTAAAATAGGGATAACAATTCTTAACTCATACAGATGTCGTGAGGTTCAGTATATGTAAAATGCCTTGAGGTGCTGTGAGAAAAGGTGCTTTGGAGGAAGTACGAGTATTGCTTATTTAGTATATTCTTTTGGTCGAAACGGTGGTGGGCCAGATCCTCAGCCTAACTGCAGTGAAGCCCACTCAGAGCTCAGGGGGAGTAAGCTCCCTTCTTTCAAAAAACTGGGGAACCTCAGAAATGTGAATTGAGCCTGTCTCTAGCTATGCTGAATAGGGCCCTGCCTTACTGGCCAATAAGCAAATAAATTGTAAGTGGAGGATAGAGAGGAGGCAAAGCATAGCCGAGAGTCTAACTCAGATAGGAGTTTTGTTTCTGAGCATCTTTAGAGTTTGAAGGGTTTCCCTCCTGCCCCCACCCCGCCAGGAAACCTGTAAGCATCTTAGCTGGGATATATGTGAGGCCCTTAAAGCAAGGCTGTGTTTCTCTTCTATTTGTGTTCTCAAACCGTGCTCATCACCCTCATCTCTGAACACTTTCCAGGTGCAGAGGTTATTTTCTACTGTGTGTTAGTTTAAAACAAGATCCAAGGGATTAGCTCACCGGGTAACATGAGGGCATCAGGACAGTCAGAATCAGACTGATCAGTGGCTACAGACTGAGTCAAAGTCTGACAGGTTTCAGAGCCCACTGCAAGCCCTGTTTATTTGCCAAAGCTTTCCCACTCCACCCAAAGTCCAATGCCAACTAAATAACAACCTGCTTACAAAAAATAAGACCAAGCTGAGCTTCCCGGAGCCTGCAGAGGCAGAGGGCAGAATCCCATTGTGAAGGTTGTAATGGACAAAGACAGGCAGATCTAAATTACCATGTACAGGGCTTAGATACTATGTTGGTGGGTGCTATAAAAGGCCTAAAATAGACAAATATTAAGGCCCAGGCAAACCACGGGAATGTTTACGGTTAGAGGGAGTTGGCTTAGTTTATAATTCACAAAAGATGTCTGCCAGCCCTGCTTCCTGTTACTGGTTTTGTACAGAGTAGCCATCAAACAGGTGGAAAATCATGAAATACACTGGCAGTACCAAACTGTGATCTATGATTGGCGTGAGAAGGAGCAAAGGGGAGAAGGGTAGGAGTTATTTGTGCCTTGGGACAGATGGAAAGTCAGGAGTTAAATTCTGTCCTGAGTTACACCCAGTGAAGTCAATGGGCTTGTACAGGGATGAAGCTGGCACAGAATTTGCTTCCTAGGCATCCATATGATCATCAGTTGGATTTTTGTGGCGGAAGTCGACTTTTTTTCAATGTGATTTTGGTTGTAGCCATAGATGTTTGAGGAGTTGTATGAATGATTTACTAAGAAAGCACTCACAGTAAGGGCCTGATTCAATAGAACTGCTCCAAACCAGCTGACTAGAGAGGTATTTTTTCCCCTTTCCAAAATAAAATTAAAATAACCTTTGTTTTTATGAAATGTCCTCTCAGTCCTATTCCCCGGGGCCAAGAGAGCACGTCATAAAACCCACACACCTTCAGCTGGGAATAACTGGCTCTGAGAAGCCAAGCATTACATGGATATAGACCCTGAAATACCCTCTCACCCTAGCATTAGTTCCTCCAAATCCTGGTTGAGATACATCGGCAGAGCTTTGTGGGAGGAGCTTGCACTTCAGCTGCCCAGGTGATGTTCTGTACCGAGGCTAAAATAGCAGTGAAGACACGGCAGCTTAGCTTTTTAGCTTGGGTTAGCAGCCTGAGTTCATATTACTGAACCAACTGAAATATTGTCTCAACCCTAAAATGAGAGGGAACCAATGTGGTTTCCATAGAGGTCAGTCTACAATCCATGCTATATGTACCTTGCAGAATGCAGTGGAAAACCAACTAGAGCGACACAAGGAAGTACCATGTTTATAGACTTTGCAGCTGTTTTTCAGTCAGCACAGTGGTTACTGCTATATCAGTATGGGGTGCCTGAGGATGATAGCAGTGACATCAAGTGGATGAACAGGTTTGTCTATCTGGGTAGATAACTGACAGCAGGAAGTTCAATAACCAAAGAAGACAATGACTGCAATGGCGGCGTCATGTCCAGCATGTAGAAGAAGGTAGAGTAGTTCTACAGAAGGTTTACAGAGCTGAGGTCAAAGGAAGTAGAGTACAAGGTCACCCACAAATGAGCTGGGAAGATGCAATTTTGGAGGATTTAAGCCTGTATCCTCTCATACTGACTGTTGACGAAGGGAGACAACTTGCAAGGGATCGTTTGAGATGGAAATCCATTCTACATGATATGGTGGCCACATTATAGCCATGTGAATCTGCTGCTGCTCCAGACTCCCCTATAGGGTTTAACTCCGGCTGCTAGCCAGAGTTAAAAAACGAGTTTCTTTGTCATCATTGCTATTTTAAGCCAAGTTAAGTCTGTGTTTTTTTGCAGTGTAGACAAATGCACACGTGTCTGAACGAGGTAATGAACTGCAGTTTCCATGGCTAGCAATTTGACTCCTTTCACAGGAGCTGAATTCACACAAAAAATGGAAGTATAATTGAATTGAGCTAGTTGGAATCTTTTTAGATTCCCGAATGAATCTAGTTTATTGTTCATTTCTAGGGAAGAGTGTCTGACTTCCTCATCCAATTACAAGTACAAGCTTCTTCATTTAAAAAAACCCCAAACAAACTTCAAATCGCAGAACATTGACCTCAGCTCACCTTATGACTAGGTCATAACTGTCCAAAGCAACATTACTATCGCTCATCATATGCAAGCATTTCGAAGTTAAAGCAAGGAAGAAAGTTCATAATTTATATTCATTATCAAAATGAAGGATCAGTTGCTTGATCCATCAGATGATTGACGATAGAAATAATCCTTCAGTAAAGGCCGGGTCTTGTTCAGATTCTGGTCCAGTGTATAAGGCCGTGGACGGTGACTCAGGAGGTGTTGGTTCTGTTCCCAGCACTACCACTGACTTTTGTGTGATGTTAGGCAAGTTGCTTCATCTCTGTGTGTTTTGGTTTCCCCTTTGTCTTTTCTATTTAGATTCTAAGTTCTTCAGGCGAGGGCTTGTCTATTACTATTTATTTGTACAGTGGTGCCCTCATCTTGCGGGGGCCTCTCAATGCTACTGTAGTACAAATAATAAATAAAGCTAGGATTCCCAACTTCCCACAAGGGGTAGAAGATCGCTCATGGCTCAGTTTGTCCATGTTAATTGGTAATGATCAGAATGCTGCTTCTTATCAAGTACTTTTAGTTTTTTACTTTTGTCATGTGATTTCAGTTAATTCCAGCCTAACCTCTCTCATAAATTTAAAGCGGAAAAAATTACTTGCATCACTTTAGGTGAACAAATGATTACTGCACGTTACCCAACCACATTAGTAAGCGGCAGTGAAACTGACTGAGGGCAAATCAGTACAAATATTATCCAAATGATGTCAAATTAGCGCAGCTAAGAAATGTTAGTCCTCAGTCTTTTTGCTGATCCTGTAGAGGAGAGGGCTGGAGAAACACCATTGTCATGAGATGACATGAGGGATCTTTTTGCTTAGTGGCAAATGAATTTGCTGAAAGCCCCATAGCTTAGTTCTGAGTTTTCCAGTTGATATCACAACACCTCTTGTTTGTTTTAAGTTGCAGTTAGTACCACCTAATCGGAGCCTGGATACAGTGGTGCTCTATACGGGATTCATCCCGCATGTGCAGAGGATCAGAACAAAGCCTGTACACCACTTCACATCCCATGGAAACGCTCAGACTAGTCCTTAAAGGGTACATAGTAGTGCACAGGGATGAAATTCACACTGCACTATGAGCTTGCTCCAGCATCATTGAAGTAAATGGAAGTTTTGTCACTGACTTCAGTGAGAGCTGGATCAGGCCCTATCACAGAAAATCCCCTTGTGTTTGACTAACACTGCAAGCCATGTTCATCTCTGAACTGGTGAACCCCTGTTGCACCATGTCTAAATTTGACCGTACCTATATTGTTCTTCTATAATGAATGAGCTCGTTAAACTCAAGTGCCGCAACAGCTGAGTTACTGATCAAAATGCCCGAAAACGAGCTTTGGTGTCCAATCCGATAACTACATTTTTTTCTTTCCCCACCTTTTGAAAGTACAAACATAACCCTGTTCGTTCCTTTTTATTTTATGCTGACTACTAGAGAAATGACCTCTTATAAAACTTGCCTGATCAGAGCCTGCCTGTATTCGGAGGATTCCTCCTTCATGTGGCCAGCATTCACGTGCCAAGTGCTGCCTCTTCATGTTGTTTACCTGACCTGATCCATTGTTTCCATCTCATCTAATTAGCCTGGATTTCACTACACAGAATAAAGGCTTCCAGCAGCAACAGGCTGTGCTCATGCACTAGGGTATTTTATAATCTGCAGGTTTCAGAAAGAGGAGAAACTGACTTAAAAAAAAATCACTGATAAATTCATGTGGAGCAGCAGTTTGTAACCCTGTGTTAAAAGTATGATATAGATGGGAGGTGAGATATAGGGGCTGATCCTTCACTGAAGTCAATGGGAGTTTTGGGGTTCACAAGAAATGCAGGATTTAGCTCCTGTAACCAGTTTCTCATCTCATGTAAATCAGCGTGGCTCCATTGACTTCAGTGGAACTATCTCAGTGTATGTCAGTGGAGCATCTGAGCCCTAGAGTTTAAAGGGCCAATCCCGTGCGGGCTTTCAGTCCATTGGTACTGGGGGCACTTGGCATCTTTCATGCTTGGGTCCAAAGACGTTCAGATCTGCTCCGCCATCATATTGTCCGGAGGGGTTCTACTCTTCTGCCGCTGGCTTCAGTGGGAGCGAGTCAAGACCTATGAGAAATCTTGCAATATGGTTTTGATTTAAAAATTGTCACTGTTGGAGAATCTACCACAATCCTTGGCAAATTGTTTCAGTGGTTAATTACTCCCCCCGTTAAAAATGTACATCTTATTTCCAGTCTGAATTTGTCTACCTTCTACTTCCTGCCATTGTTACATTTGACAATAGTTGCCTTGCCTTTGAGTAACTCGCATATTCATTAACCCGAAGAAACATAGGATTTCCATGCTTGCATCAGACAGTTGATACATCTGATCTGGCATCCTAGCTTGAGCAGTGGCCAATGCCTGACTGGGTCCAAAAGCAGCCACAGAACAATGAAAAGTTCCAACCCACACGTACGGCAGCCCTGGCCAGTTGTGGAATTCTTGACACAACGGAAGATTCCTTCCGGAGGGCTGCAGCAGCCAACGATGACTTTTCCGTTAGCATGTTTGACTGCAAAAGGCAGTGTGATCTGTAGCGTAACATGACCCTGCTCTTTTTAAAAATCCAGCCCTGCTGTTTGTCTCCTGTTGGATGGATGATCGATGTGTACGTTAGCTTAACCGTGGGAGATGGCGGTGTTCCGACACACATAAGGTCACAAAATGGAAACAGGGTTTTAAACGTTTGTTTTCTTGTATCTGTTTTAAATGTTAAAAAGTCTACGCCTGTCAAACCATTATCGCGTAAGCAATTTAGAGAGCCATTGTCGAGGTTGTGATGCCTACCATTGTCCCAGGCTGCAGATGTTTATTATTGCTATTTGTGCGTGCTACCTGATACAAGCTAGACATAATGTGCTTGGGACTGTACAAACACGAAGGAAGGTGCAATCCCTGCTCCAAAGTGCTTGCGGATCTTAAAAACTGCAGAGAAAGCCTAGGGGGAAAGAGAGTGCAAGCAACCAAGATGATCATTGGCCAGGCCGTGATAACACACAGGCTTTATTTTCCATTAGCTATATAGCAGTTACCCCCTCTTGCCAACCTTGTCGTGATTAGGTCGTTAGTTCTTTGCAGGCATCACATTAGAAGTGGGTCTTCAGGAGGGATTTGAATGCAGAGAGTGGCAATGGCCATGCAGACTCTTAAGCTGTCCAACAAAGTAGCTGATTTGTTTCTTTTTTGTTGGGGGAGGGGGTATTTTTTTCAGGAAAGACTGGTTGTGTAGAGGGGCTGGGCAGCAGGCTACAAGGCCTTTCACTCCTGGGTGAACAGTTTTGAATCTGGCTCAGCTCCGCAGTGACCATCTGATGGTTTTGTTTTGGTGGCCATGGGGAAATGAGATTGGTGGTGCTAGGCCAGCAACCAGTGGGCTGGGATCCAAAGAAAGCTACCATGGGTAGATCTAAGTGACCCCTTGCTGGCAGTCTCAGCAAGGATCAAATGGACCCTGGAGACTGAGCTGCCTCTCTTGGTCTATTGTCAGCTTTTTGGGGCAGGCAGTCGCTTTTTGTTCTGAGTTTGCACAGCACCTCGCTCAGTAAGGGTCAGGGTCTGTGATTAATGCTCATAGGCACTGTGATAGTAATACTAGTAGAAGTGGTCTCTTCAGGTCAGGATGGAGGCTCATTAGCGGGGCCGAGTGGAGGAAGCTTCAGCTGCTTGTGTCTAGAGAAAGGACTTTGGTGCCCAGGGCTGTTGTTTGAGGAGGTGGCCTTCCATTATTGTCCACCAGCCCCCAGGGTTTACATAGGCTGTCACCTTCCATTGGGACTCACAAGTAAAATATTATCGTTAGCCTTTGCTTTTCAATCTTAGATTTCCTATTACAACTCCGTGACATGAGACTAAGCCTGGCCACACAGAGACTAAAACAGCCACTATGGTTCTTGGAATCACAGAAGTGTCATGAGAAGGTGGAGAACCAGGGTGTTAAAATGTTCTCCAGCGTGGCAGTTTGTTGAAACAATGTATAATGCGTTATGTGATATCATTACACTCCGGAACAGGGCTCCGGCACATACAGCACTTTGACCCGGTCTCCTCGTTTACATAAGCCACGTGGTGTTCCGGACCTGACACTTTTCAGTAATTGAGTGAGCAGATTAAGATCACTCACCCAAACAGATCTCTTGTTTCCTTAAATAGCTTGGTACAGATCACAGATCTTCTGGTGACTGCTGATGGGAACAGATGTTAACATACAAATGGAGGAAGGACTAACTACCAGGGAGGGCTGCTACCAAACAAGGGTGCAAGCCAAGTGCTTCTCTGCCGTAGCCTTTTCCTCCAGGGGACCGAATGGAATGGGCTTTGTGCACTGTGTGATGGGTTAGTAAGTACGACTCTTCACCTGGGATCTGTTCTATAACTGGAGTCTCAGTGAATAAGTTCAATTGCAGTTTTACACTGCACGTATTGTACTTACATACACCTGAGTGTACAGAACGTATGTACCCAGACATGCCAAATTAATCCCGGATAAACGACCTAAACATTCACAACTACCACATCACATGCATTTTAAAAGTCAGCCTTTGGGATTTTACAGGTGCAGTGCTATAGGCATGAGTTACCACCTTTCCCAGATCCATTGTTCACCTTCCTTCTAATGCCTTGTTCCAGAGCAACAAATGCTTGCGTAAAAAAGATGTCAGTTAAATTTTTCTCTGGCTCTTTTTGGACCCAGTTTCATATTTAAAACAAGAAATGAATCAGTAAGTTTACACCTCTCCTGGGGCTGCCCAAACAGCGCCTTTGGGCTTTCTAGAAATTCAGGGTGAGTGAAATCACTTTTCTCTTGTAATTCCTGTCCCTGGGGGGAATGCATTGCCTAATGGTTAGAGAAGGAAGCAGTGTGGATTATATCTCGTTTTGGCGAAGTCACTTGGCTGTTGCACTGTTTCCGTGTCTTTAACGTGGGGCTAATAATACATACCCATTTCTATCAAGGGCTTTGAGATCCTCTGATGAAAAGTTCTATAGAAATGTAAAAATATTATTTTTGTATTATTATCCTAAAGGGATTCTTGTGTCTTTTCCACGTGGGACACTGTTAAACATCTGCACCAGCCATTAAAAGACGGCGGGAGAAGGGAAAAAACAAAGAGAATTGTGGAGGAAAAACAAATGGGAACATCTTCTTTCTCCTACTTTTCAGTTAATTTTCTAACAAAACTTTCCAGGCACCGATAGAAAGTATGGCATGAAATTGCAGAATCCATGGTGATAGAGTCAGCCCACCCAGAGAACAATGGTTCCATCTGTCTTTCCGCCCCTCAAACCACCAAAGGAACAGGCCACTTTAGGAAGCCCTGTGTTGGTGCCATCAGAGGGATCTTCTGAGACAGACTGAATATTCACATCTTAACTCCAAAGCCCCATGGCACAGAGCTGCAGGGTATTTAAGGCCCTTTTTCATATATGTAGAGTGTGTGTGTATTGCAAAGAGAGTTTGTGGTGACAGATCAGATGATGTATTTACACAACTTTATATATATACACACAACTATATATGTACCTTATACAAACACAATTATAGATATATACATATGTATACAATTTATATAACTTTGTTGAGTAAACTCTTTATATAACCCAATTTGTGTCACCAGAAATTCTCAAGGCATTTATACCCTTGTAAATTGCCATTAATTAGTTATTAATCTATTAAATTACTAACAGACAGTTACAGGAAGACAACAATTATTGCCTATTGCATTGCACTAGAGTGATACAGAGCGCAATCCTTGTTATTCAATGGGCTGTAGTCACAGATGTGAATTACAATATTCACTGGACATGATTAATAAATTACAAAATAATAAATGAGAGGGATTCTGCAACTTTTTAATGACCACCATCAGAAAGCTCTAGAGATGTGCGTCCCACCCCCCGGTGTAATATTAACGTTGATGTTATGTACTGCTGACATCGATATAACGTATTTTGGAGGAAATGGAAATATGGGGCAGGATTTCCAGAGACTAGCAACTTGAAATCTTGTCGTTTGCCAGAGATGAGTTAAATGTAGTTTTTGGTTCTACATCTGCCCCTGATCCCTCCTACCAGCTTTTGAGCTGTTTTATAGTAATGTTTTATAGTAATGTTTTTTCTCTCCCCTGTGGGAAAGACCCACACAAACAGGAGAAAACTGGCTTGCCATCTTGAGAGAAACTGTGAAACTGTTTATACAGTTTGGGGAAATAACACTTTTCTTTGATCTCTTTCATTTATAGCGACCTGGAGTGTCATCTGTAACGTGGGTAGGTTAAAAAAATTCAGACAGAAGTTTGATTAAGTTGAGAGCGGCCCTTTAATCTTAGCATTGTATTATTCTTTTTCCTAATAACAACACTGTGGCCCTGAAAGGTAATCCAGGGGCAGCCAATATACAGCCCCTGGTGAAAACATGGCCGACAGAGTTCCAAATGCAGCTCACAGATGCTAATAGTGAGGACTTCCTGCAGAGACTACAGCTTCCATCATGCCATGATCCATCTTGATCCAAATAGCTGGGCTGCTCAGCTCACGATTAAGTAGCATGCTTGAAAAAGGAATGCAGATGCCCTCTGACTTATTGTTTTATGCAAGTTAGGTGCCCTCTGTTGAGCAACATTTTGACTCCTTTGATATAGTTCCATCTTGGGGATCCAGTTCCTAACATTTAAGCTCTACTGTCCTTGTGGTGTCACCTGAATCCTCCGTCAGCCTTAGAAAGACTGGCCTTTACTTTGCTCATCTTCCCAAAAGCCAGAGACATTTTTATTTAAATGGAAAGTGCAATTTAAAAAAAAAAATCTACATTAAATTTTCCAGAGAAAACTCTTCCCCAGCAAAGCTGCATCATTTATTTGTGTCTAATTCGTGTGTTTCTAGGTAACTGACATATTCTTGTTAATCCTAGAGTATTGTCCTTAATTAGGTGACCCAGCACCATGAGAAGGTCTGGCTGTCAGCTGCTGTTAAGAGATTAGTCACTAGGACGCTCTGGATTTGATCACTGCAACACTGTATTTTCCCCTGCAAATTGTTACACTGGGAGACAAAGGAATCTGATGGGTCTTATTCTGTATTTTTGTCCCTGATGCTGCAGGGCACAAGAATGATCCTGTGATCTTGGTGCTTTGTTGGTATCTCTCAGTCAATCTGCACTTTTAATTTTAGGTAAGATTTTCAAGAGCACCCCAGTGACTGAGGAGCCTAAGTTTGTTGAGTTGGAGTGGGACTTAGGCGTATAAGTTTCTGAGATCATGTCTACATTACAAACTGTGGTCGACGCAAGTTACATTTGCGTACAGCCACCAGAATTCGTATATCACTCGGGTGCATGCACACTTGTGTCGGCACTGCACGTGCTCACCAGGAATGCTTGCATCATTGGAAAGTTACTTCTGAAAATGGGTCCTAAGTCACTTAGGTGCTTTTTTAAATTTTACCCTTTGTCTCCTCCCCCCTCAATTGTAACATCTAAAAAACCTGTCAGTTTGCATTGTGGAATCACAAGAAAACATTTTAGGTACACGAAGGTCAGTAGAAACGATAGCAAAGCAAGAAACCATAACCTGTGATGCTACTGTGCATATAAAACATAGTTCCATCATTCCTGAGCACTGACATTAGCTTTATCCTCAGAAAAATGTGATTTTTTTCAATGTATTCTGCATTTGAATTACATTCAGAGGAGAAGCTGCAGAATGCTGATCAGCTAAGAATTATGAAAACTTTCATAATAGGAATGAGCCATAAATAAAACAGAATTTTAATTAAAATATTCCGTAGGAAATTCCCTGCAGTGCTTTACTCCTTAGACTTAAGATAATATATGTATTGTGATTCAGGATTCATTATCATCAGTAGTTTGGCGCCTCTCTGTCACTCTCCACTTGAAAATCTAAGAGTGCGTTACATACTATGGATTAAGTCTCACCCCATTTTCCTCAATTTACAGATAGGGAAACCAAGGCACAGACATTGCATGGCTTGGCCTGTCACCCATTGCGTCATTCATTGACTGAGCTGGGAATAGGACCCAGGTTTCCTGACTCCCATTTCCGTGCTTTACACATGGTAGCATTAAAATTTAAGCAATGCTTGGGCATTGCCTTTGCTCACAAGGCCCAGAACGGCCTTGCCTCTCCCTTCTAGCAGAACGAGATGACTCAGAGTCCAACTTCCCGCATTCCCAGTAGTTTGCAAACACAAAGGCAAGCCCATACACTCTAGAGGCTATATTGGCTCCATATTTCTTCACCCTGAGTGTACTAATTTGAATCCGTGTCGGAGTCACCTCCTCCTTGTCTTTGTTTCCCACATGACGTGTACTAGCATCAGCCATCATCTGACTTTTTGGCATCTTCTGCACTTGCTCTCCCTGTGCTATGGTTTTCTTTCATCCATCCAGTTTTATTCTCTGTCTCTCTGGGACAGTCTCAACGGCTTTACTCCTTCTCCACAGATTCCCTGGGATGGGACCAGATTGCTCAGAGCTCTAGTACAGCGGACACAAACTGAGGGTATTTTGTTGGTAGTAGGGGTGAGTTGTCCAGCATTGCTATCTAAGATAGGGCTGACCCCATTGTGAGTTACCTTCTTTGCTTTCTGTTCTGGGAGAGGAGGAAAGTTCCTGATGGGATCAACTGATTATGAGGTGCTAAAACTGCATGTGGTAGAGGTGTCACCCGTAGGGAGAGGAGTGAAACGGCTAGTGTGTGTTTGTTCCTCCCACCCCATAAACTTTGAGGACATTGGGGTCTCAGAACCTCATTGTTGGCGTTTATCAGCGGGCTGAACCAAAACACCAACTACAGGAACCTAGGAATTGCCAGCTCGAATCAGACTCGAGGTCCAGTGTCAGCACCAGATGCTTCAGAGAAAGGTGTATGAAACCTGTAGCAGGTAGATGTAGAATAATCCATCCCCACGTTGTTTCATCCTGACAGTCAGTAATAGAGATTAGCTTAAGCGTTGGAGCATGAGGTTTAATATCCCATCTAAAATGTTTGTTACGTGAACATCAGTTTGTCTGTGAGTTTTGCAGGATCCAGCTCTGACAGTGAGAAGCGTTTAGCTGCTTTTTGCTTCTCCTCCCTTGGTGATTAAATCTATTTCATTCAGAGGACCACGTTGGCTATCAAAGGCAGGCTGGATCCTGGCTCATACAGGTACTGGGGCAGGGACTATCTTTTTGTTATGTATGTGCACAGCTCCTGGCACAACGGGGTTTTGAGTGCAAACACAATCTAATTAATAAAATGTTTCCCTTCCACCACCACTGCTCTCCTCTGTCCCCTTGGCTCCTCTAGTTTGGGAAGCACTCAGTATAAATAGATAGGTAGATCTTTTCCATCAAACTAAAAAGAATAGGAGTGACTGTGCCAAAAACGTATTTAATCACCAGCGTGAGTCTCCTTACTGAAGTGGTCCTCCGGCCACTTGTAGAAAGGGCAGCGCTGTTCCTGCAGCAGGGGAGTTGCTCACTTCCTGAAAACACAGTGCTGGCTACATATGTGCAATCATACCCTAGAATATAGCAAACCTCTTTGGTTACCATTCCCATCCACTGTGTTAAGGGAAAACTAGAAGACGAGGCCACTAACAAATGACAAATTCAGGTCTGTGTGATCTATATATAGACCTGTTCCCCTCTTACCCATAGTCAGACTGCAGCTCATGTAGCCTTCTTGAAAAAATGTGAAAGGTAGCTGGCAGATTGTCTATTTGTATGTAATACAGTAACCCTGACGGATACAGAAATCGGTGATAGAGCGAGGGGTAGGTTGGGATGGTTGACCAGGTTCTTCTTTTCTTTTATTCCTTTGGCCATACATTTTGTTGGCCAACAGTGGGTCAGACCAGTGGGCCATCTAGCCTAGCATCCTGTCTTCCGACAGTGGCCAATGCCAGGTGCTTCAGAGGGAACGAACAGAACAGGTAATCATCAAGTGATCCATCCCTTGCCGCCCATTCCCAGCTTATGTGAATTTTAGTGCTTGTATAAAAAGCTGGTTTGACAGCCCAGGAAACTGAAGTCCCCGAATGGACAGTGGCAGCACAAGCTTACCCCATCAGCGTGTCTCAACCCTGTCCGGGAGGGGTGAGAGGAGCGTTCGGTCTCTGGAGCTCAGTCAGTCCTTGATGTCTCTGCCCAGGCTGTCAACAAAGAGGGGCACTTGGCGCTAGTTGTGGTGGTTTGTGTAATAAAGACCCTTCTCCGCCAGGAGCAGGGACCATCACAGTCATTCTCCATAGGCCACCAAACAGCCATCAGGTGGCAGTCAAGTTCAGTGACTCCCAAATGAAAACTGATCAGCTACCAGAGCTATAGATTTTTGCCTTTCCTTAGAAGTGATGGTATTTTAGCACCCAATCAAAAGCCGGTGGAAATGAATGTAAATCTTCCTATTAACTTTGTTGGGCTTTGGCTCCGGCCCTTAACAAGCTCATAATCTGCCCGGGGAGAACGTAGATGCCAGTCTTCACTGAGTCAGAACTGCCACTGAAACCAGCAAGGAATTTGCTGTGGTACAGATTGCTGGGTGTAGGTCTGTGTGGTTCATTTTAATTGTATGCATGTGTGTGTGTGTATGTGTGTGTGTGTATTTCCCTAAGCATTTGAAATCTGCAGCAGCAAAGAGGTTACTTGGACAGTTCTTTTTCTTTGCATGATAATGATATTCTGGTGCAGAGACACGTATTTTCCTTTCTGTAGCAGGAGGCTAAAGAAGCAGGAACTTTCACTGCTGCCACGGCAAGATTTCATCTGGTAAAAGCCAGCTGAATGAAACAGTTGCTATAGAAACCCTAGTTTTTGTTCCCTTGGAAACCAGCCGGGGGTTTCACACATGCAGAGTATTTAATACAACTCGTACCTCTGCTGCTGGGCCTGATCCTGCCAGGTGCTGAGCGCTGTACTGTGCAGTCCTGGGGACTTCATTGACTATTGGGCCTGAGTCTGCTCCTGTTGACGTCAGTGGGAATTGGGCCAGTGACTTCAGTGATAGCAATCGGCCCTTTGTGTGAGGACTAAAACATGATATTATAACCCTGGACTCAGATAATTAGTCTTTATTAACATGAGCAATCCCAGTTAGGTAAAGGCAGCAACTAGTGTGACCGAGGGCTTAGAGAACAAGCCCGTAGTTTTCATGCTCTTCTTACTCAGGGAAAATCCCACCCGATGGAGAAGTCCTGTAGAGACAGTGGTTCTCAACCAAGGGTCTGGGACCCCTGAGGGGCCACGAGCAGGTTTCAGGGGGTCTGCCAAGCAGGGCCAGTGCTCGACTTGCTGGGGCCCAGGGCAGAGAGCCGAAGCCTCACCACATAGGCCTGAAGGCTGGGGCCCAGAGCCCCACCGCCTGGGGCTGAAGCCAAAGCCTGAGCAATGTAGCTTCATGGGGGCCCCTGTGGCAAGGGGCCCCAGGCAATTGCCCTGGCTTTTATATGCAGAAAACCAGTTGTGGCGGCACAGGTGGGCCATGGAGTTTTTATAGCATGTTGGGGGAGCCTCGGAAAGAGAGAGGTTGAGAACCCCTGCTGTCGAATGTAGTAGGGGTGATTTGTATAGAACTGCAACAGGGTTCTGTAGGAACGATTCTAAACAGCTATAGAGCTTAATAGAGAATTGAGCAAGATTCAGACCGAGATTAGGCATTTGTACGGATAACAAAAATATCCAGAGTTGTTATATTAATTCTGAGGTAGTGCAAAAATATAAAAGCTCCTGCTCTGAATCCCTAGAGTTAGGTTTGTGGGGGACTTATTCCAGTGCTTCCTACAGGGCAGGTGTTTTTGCACCTTCACCTGACGCATCTGGTTCTGGCCACTGTTGCCAGACTGGAATTGCTTCTAGTTCCTATGAGGATGAGATTTCTTTCTGTAGGCTTCTGGTTATTTTCAATCATCCTGTCAAATTCTACAGCAGGGATAGAAGTCTCTATTCAGTGCTGTGCAAAGAAACCTACAGAATTGATCATTAAACTGTGTAGCAATTTGCCATGTAGGGTTGATTTCACTGGGGAGTTTCTTTGAGTAAAAACCGAGTAAGAAAGTCACGTTTTGGTGTGGTGGCACAACTCTCATTAGTAAGGGCTGCAAAATCGGGCTCTGAATTACAAGTCATTTCACGATCACTCTGCTGATGAGGCATTCTGAATCGTCTGATGCCTAGTACTGTAGCATCACGGCCAAAACTTGCTCTTGGAAAAGCTCGTGATTGGAGGTGTGTTTTTAAATTGCTGATATAATGTATGTAAGGGCAGCGTTTTATTAACACCTTTTAAACTTCCTGGATGCCAAGTGTTGTTCTGGAGGTGAAATGCAGAGGAAGTATCTGGGCCTTATTTTCATCCGGACATAAGAAAGTTAATCACAGCTAGCTATAAAATGGAAATATTTGTAGAGTGACAAAAGGCTGTTGCTGTGGACTGACAACAGCCGTTTGTTTCTGGTGTTTTTACCAAATGGTGGCAGGCGAGATGCACACAAGGACCCAATGGCGTAGCTAGAAGTGGAAATTTGGGTGGGGCCCGGCAGGCAATGACAGAGTGAGCTAGCTCAGCTTCTCCCCCGCTGCCACGCCCGCTGCCTAGCCCTGGTGCCCCCAGACACAGGGCTTCACCTGCCGAGCTGGGCACGCACAGGGGGCGGCTCAGAAAATGGCAAGGCAGAGCAGCCGGGGCGTAGCTTTCTGAAGGGCGGGTGCATAGCTCCGTCCTGGATTTCAGATGCCCAAATGACGCTCTGGATGCTAAGTGGGTGGGCCATGGCTATATCCCCACAAGAACCATATTAGCAGCCTTGAAACACTGAGAAGAAGGAAGGCGAAGGGGCGATACATTACAACTGGTGTCGCATTGTGTATTTGCTGCTGTGAATGTTGTGCTTTTTTGGTTTAATAATCCATAGGGGGGAAGGCTGCCCTGAACCTGTCTGTTGCACGGCAAGGAAGAAAATCTGATTCTTGTGGAGGGCGTGAAAACCCACAGACACGTTCAGGTCCTAATTTAGTGACATCCATTTAAATAAAATACGAAAGGGTCCAGTTCTCCTTGTGCGTCGTTTACAGCTGTGCACAGTGGCTGTAATGTGCTACCAAGTCAGGATTCTCCGCTGAGACTGGCAGTTGCATTTTACACCCTCTTTGCACAGGGGTAAATGATGGCACAAGGCAGCAGAGAATAATCCCAAAGCGTTAGGAGCCAGTTGTTCCAGCCCTTTGTCACACAGATCCAGCAAAACACTTAAGCACATGCTGAACTTTAAGTATACAAGTGTCCCAATGGGACTGCTCATCCGCAAAGTTAAGCACGTGCTTAAATGCATTACGGTATCAGGGCCTGCGTGTGCATGTCTCGTTCTGAATACAACCTTGCTCTCCAAAAAGCATGTTAATATCTTTTTACCTTGTGGGGGACGGAAAAAGCTTCTGCCCACAAAGGAATTCAGGCTCTTACTGTCCTGTTCATGTATGTCATTGCTCAGTTTCTGCTCTTTGTTAACTTCTCATGCAGCTTAGGGTTTAATTTAGCAGCTGTGGAGGTTCTCAGTGAAATTGGCTCCACTGTTTCTCATCAGAGCCACCAGCCCACATGCAAAAATCCCCAAATGTCAAAAGGCATAGATGCTTTTTGGTAAACAACATGAAAATCCTGGAATCCGTGACTCCCACAGCAGCAATTTTGGGGCCAGTGTCTGTTATCTCCATCAGTGCGGTACTGTGGCCGAGATTTGTATATGCACAAAAGTCAAGAAATTCAAAGTTATGGTTGTCACAGCAACCCCTTAACACTGTAGAATAACAGTTGCCTTGGCAACCAGTCCTTTCAATTTCCTGACATGTTGGGGGAAAAAATTGCAGTCATAATTTTACATGAACATAAGGACAGGGGTTTTCATGGAAATTCTTTGCTTAGAAAACAGAAGCCTCTAGAGGTGGTGCATTTGTGGAGCTGGCTAAAATCAGATTGCACCCTGTGCTACTGTCAGGTTGTAGCTTCACATCTAGGCTCTCGCTACCCTACTGAGTGTGCATATATATAAAACTGGTAACATGGGTGTCCGGGATAAAAATAACCCCCACCAAATTTACTGGTCCCATTAGGTTCCTTCTTCTAGGTAGCATGATCCGATCTCGGCTTTCCTTTGAGGTATAGAACCTCCGAACCACAAATTTTGAGTTGAACCCGAGCTCTGAGAAGTGCCCGTTTGAATACAGTGATGCTAACGATCCCCTCCAAACTAGAGTCACCCTCCCAAACAGCCAGTAAAATCTCAGTCTGTATGTCCTCCAAGTTAGCTCACACGTCCATCTGTTAGAATGGCCAGAATAACAGTAGCCCTTGGGTCGCTACGAACAGATTTTGCTGCATGATAGTATTGATTGCCTGTGTAATAGTTTACACTTCCAACATAAATTGATCCTCCCAACAGTCTCTGAGGTAGGGAAGTATCCATTTTTCAGGTAGAGAAACAGAGTAACAAACAATTTCAGTGATTTGCCCAAGGCCAAGAGAAGAAATCAGTGGCTGAACCAGGATTAAGGTTAGGACTTTTTGGCTGTGAATTAACATGCTTAACCCACTAGTCCCTGCTGCTTTCTCTGACAAACATAAATGCATTAAGTGGCATGGCTGGATAGCTGTCCAGGGTGCATCAAGAATATGGAGCAATCAGTGTAAAGCTCTGATAGTCGGCCTTGGCTGGCTTACACTGTTTGAATATACAGATCTGCAGGTACATATATCTGAAGTATTTCAGTGCATTAATTAGAATACATTAGTTGGACGTTCGAGGCTGCATGTGTTCTGCGATGCAGGCTTTGAACACTTACAGCTTTTCTCGGACGTGGGCACGGTTTTCGTCCTCATCATGGCCCAAGTGTGCTGCGACTTTGAAGTTAGTCTGAGCCTGAAAACCACATGTGGGCAATTGGCTATCTGGGGAAAAATGCGTCGTTCTTTTATTTTTTCGTGCTCAAAGCCAGTCAAATTAATTTACGTGAAAAATCTCAATCAGCTCTCTCCCAATATTCACCAGGAGAAATTCTAGCCAAAAGGATCTTTTTTTGGGTGGAAAATGGTTAAACCTGAAAAAGCAGGGCATTCTAAATGCCTAAATATAGTGTCAGTGTTGCAATGGTATAATGCAAGCCTTTATTTTTTCACACTGACAAAGCGATCACTAACCTTGGACTCCTGCAGTACCATCACAATTGTCCTTGATCATGTATCATCTCTGTAAGTGCTTGTTCTGTCACTCCGGAGGAGAGGAGCGCTACAGATGAAAAATGAATCTCCTGATGATCTAGTGCAGTTGGGTTCTTTTTGGTAGATGGAAAGAATTCTTGGGTAACTGAGAGTAGTTGAGAGTTTGCTGTTTTTAAAATGATCTATATTGGTGGTTCAACCTGCGCTGAGAGGTTTCTGTTTTAAAACACCAGAACTCCCTGTGTCCTAGTGGTTAGTTTCCCACACTGCCATGCAAGCTACCTGCGTTTGATTTCCATTCATGGTTTCTGACTCCTTTCGTGCATTCTCCCATTATAGAGGAGTGACTGCCTCCATGTTGCTCAGCAGCGAATTATTGGAGATATAGATGGGCTTCCTTCCAGTCCTCCGCTGGAGGGATGGTGCAGGACAATAGGGAGGTGCTCAGAGGACACATCAAAGGAAAAATCAACTATATACCGTCTGCCAGATCATCCGTTGCTCAGTAAAAGGACCATGGGAAGATATCACTATATGGTTCTTCTTGTGGAGAAGCTGGTTCTTCTTTCCAAGCTGTTTCTTGGGAGAATCAGCAGGAGTCCGGCTGTTTATAACATTTAATGGCTGATTTGTTGTTTTAAATCCCCTCTCTCTCTCACACACACTCCCCCCCCGCCCTCTATGTGGTCTCAAAATAAGACAATACTCATTGGTTTCAGAAAGTTTGAGAAGCAAACACACACACACACAGCTTTTGTTTATGGATCTTCTACTTCCCAGCTTCCTTTTAAATTGGAAGCCATCTACCACGGGCGAAAGAGAGAGATGGAGGTGTGGTCTGAGCACAGGACTGGGAGACTGGACTCTGGAATTCCAATCCCAGCTCTGGCGCTGTCACTTAGCCTCAGTTTCCCCATCTATAAAATGAGAATGATAATACTAATGAGCTACCTTACGGGAGCTTGGGGAGGATTCAACAGTTAATACTCGTAGAGCACGTGGGGGAGGCAGAGTACTGTGCCGAGTATTATTATTAGGTATGTTTGTGAGCTCAGCCTCTGGGTTGTACAAAAGTTCCTTTGTTACGGTATTTCAGTCTATTCACAAGCTGAAACCCGCCATGTTTTGCTGAGGGGAGAGAAGAACTGCAGAGGGCAAGCCGTCTCCTGTGAACACAGTCAGGCCAGACCATTATCTGGTGAGAAGGGATCAGATGAGACTGTGCGACGTGCACGTCTCCACTTCAGGACAGGAAGCTCCTAATGGGACTATATCCTGATGGAAATGGCAAGGCAGCCTGGAAGGAGGAAGTGTTCCTTTGTAAAGGACGTTGCTCTAAGCAAAGGATTTGCCCATTCAGGCTCGGAGACCTGGGCCAAACATGGGGAACATGCATCTCTCCGTATCTTGGGAGACAATTTAATCTTCATCCCAGTTAGGAGCCCCTGAAAATTCCTTCCCGGAGTCTTAGCTTTGTCTTTGACAGTTTCCATTCAGAGTGACAGCTAGAGAAAGTGGGTCAGTTGCAGTTAAAAACCTGCCACTGTCCCAGATACACGTGCAGCCGCTTTAACAAAATATCAGACCTAGAAAGAGAAGAATTCGGGGTATTCGTATGAATTCCTTTATCAAAACGTCATTCCTTGTAAATTTTGCTCTGCATTATCGGTGGTCTGGTATTTCTTTCCCTGCCCAGTCTAGTCTTGTTTTCGAAGTCTGTTGCAGATCCAGCAGACAAGATCAGGTGAAATGGGAGAATATAGATAATTGGATCCTATTTTAAAAAATATGCAGTTGCTGTAGGGGATGACTATTGTTTGTGTTGCAGTAGTACCTGGAGGCTAGGTTCCCATTGTGAGAGGCATGATAATAAGAATTCTTCTTTTAGCAACGTTGTGCTGGGGCACTGGGAGGGCTGTTGGAAGATGCTTTGCATGGCTGAGGGTGTATAGGTAAGAAGATCCAGAAGAGATGGGGTTTGGATATCCCTGTGCCCTTCCAGGTGAATTATCTGGCAACCCCGTGTCTGACACTGGTGGGTGTTGAGAATGCTCAGCTATGGACAGGCAGATGCTTTGTCTAAAATGACCTCTGGATGATGCTAAAAGAATCAGGATGAAATTCACCTCTGACCTACTTAAGCCCTACAGTGTGGGAGATGCAAGCACAGCAAGACCGTTGCAATTGCTGCATCCTGCAGGCAGGACTCTGCATTGGCCCCAGGGCCTGGAACGGACAGGGAATGCTCTTGAGTCAGCTTTTCACCCGAGGGGTCCTCGCTGCACACTAAAGCCGATCCCGTGCCCTCGGAGCAGAAACTCCTGAGAGGAGAGAGGGCGTCCGCAGTGACCACGCTTCCAGCTGGAGGTGAATCCATTGTGCTGTACAGGGATCAGCTGGTGCCCAGCGGTTTCATTTCCACCCCCAGCTCTGTCGCTGGTGAATGCAACTGATTTTTTTTTTTTTAAAGCTGTAGCAATATGTGCATAGGGGCTGGGTGGTGCAAAGCTGGGTGGTTCGTGTTTGTAAAGCACAAGGAGAGCCTCGGATGGCTGAGACTAAAGCAGAGGGAAAGATCCTGCCCGTACTGATTGATGAATAAGAGCGCCTTGTGTGGCATTAGGCTCCACGCTGCGGTGGCTGCGAAATGCATCTTGACATGTGCAGCCTCTGAGGAGCTTGCGGAGTTAGAGAGAGCTCTCTGGCAGGGCTGCTTATCTCCGTGCGCTCGGAGAGCTTCCTCTTGGAGAGCCCCGCCGTGCACGTACGTGCGTGCACCAGTGTCAGGAGAGCTGTTTGCACAAGCCCTACAAGGAATGTGTAGCTACAGTGGGTGGCTGTTGTGAGCTGGCACCCGGTCAAGTCATTTCCCAGCAGAGGGAGGGGCTCAGGCGGCTGACATGTGGAGCTCTGCTTCTAAGGGGGGCGGAGGCGGCGGTGGATGGGAGGAGGAAGGGATGGAGCATTGCCATGCAGACAGTCTGTTTTCCAAGGAGCGGTGCCAGAGCCATGTGAGCCATGGGGGAGTGAAACACTGAGCGAGCAGGAGCCCGCGATCTCTGACCTCGGCAGCTAGGAGAGTGTCTAGTCACCGTTGCTAGGGGGCCGCTTTCCTTCTGGTAATTACATGTGTGTAGCTGCGCTGCCTCACCTGGCGTCACACTCTCCTGGCGCCTGGATTCTTCGCTCGCTCGCTCGCAGGAAACAAAACCCGAGTCGGCATGCTGGTGACGTGCGAGATACGGGTTCAGAGGCGGCGGAATGGGCTCTGCGTTCTCCTTTCACTCATCACGCCATGTGGAGAATCACGTGGGGATGTCTTTGGAGGGAGATTATGTGTGGAGAGCGGTAGCAGGGCTGGTGTGTGCACATGGGTTTATGAGGATTTTATTGGCAGGCTTTTTCCTTTTCATTTCTCCCTTGCTTACATTGCAAGGTGACGGCTCCTACTCAGCTCACGTGGGGGCTCTTTTTACGGCCGAGAATAGGAACATGCGTCTTCCCCCAGGCTCCTCCGCTGCTTTAGAAATCAGAACACAGCTACCTTGTATTGTGTTGCGTAGTTTTGTAATGTACCCGCCACAGCCCGATGAGAAGCTGCAGAATAATGGGCTTTAAAAGAACCGTATGGATTTTAAGCCACTGCAGCCTTGTATGGATTTAAACTAGGTCTCCTAAGATTAGAGATCAGAGCTGGAATACTATCAAGAGCTGTGACCCCTCTATTCTCCATTTAGAGTATCCATAGAACAGCTGATTTGCCTGCATTTTATTGTCCCAGTGCCTGCCATTGCTGCTATAAGATGTCAGCGATTTCCATTATATGCCTCTGAGATTAGGGGGTATTCTAGTATAATTTGCCCGTTTAAACAAAATGACAAAATTCTCCCCTTGGAGTGAAAACATTAACTTGTAAAAGATTATTTACACCGGACTCAATCCAGCTGTGGCATAAAGTGAGGGCAATCCCATTTAAATCCATCCCCCCCGCGTATGCCAAAGCTGAATTTGGCCAATTAGTATAAATTAATTGGGTTCAGTTTTAAGATAGTTGCTTTGTTTGCGTTAGAGGGGGAAAAAGAGACCAGTAATTTCTGTGGTTCACTAATATAGTTTTGACTCAGCTTTTCTGTAAGAAGGAAGCAGGAGCCACCCCACTTCATTGTTTTTGTAGCTAACAAATTAAGAGCCTCATCTTGATCTAGAGTTAAGCAAGCACTGAGGGTTTCCCAAAGAAATCTTGAGTCAGTTGACTTTCGGGATTGTTAACGTGTGTGGGGCCGTTTCCTCTTGGGAGACACACTGGTAGAACTGGAGTCTCGGTGCCTGTATTCTGAAGATCATGGGGCTGATCCTGCATAAGGAAGATCAGTGGAAGTTTTGCTCTAGACGTCAGTGAGTTCTGGATGTGAGTGGGGAGAAACAGCCATGATGAGCTATGTGAAAAATCTCTTTGGGTAACATTTTCTAAAGCACCTGTGTGACTTAGCACCTGTCCCTTTTGAAAATGGGTGCTTAAGGCTTCAGCAAATGGAAACGTCTGTCAAGATCAGCTGTTGCTTCGTTCGTTCGTTCTTTCTTTCTTTCTAAATTGGTCACTATCTGATGCATTGACTTTACATGTATAGTCCACTGTAATAAAACTAGGTTCATAGTGGTGCTTTGTTTGCTATGCCATTGTGTACTAGGCAGACTGCATTGACACAGCATCTTTTTCCTTCTCTGGTGATCAATATATTGAAGGGTTCCACTGCTCTGTTAGTGGGTGCTAGCAGAAAAGGACAGCAGATGTTTTCTTTCTTACTTGACTTCAGCATTTCCCTGTGATGCAAGGTATTGCTGGCTTTTATCCATCCCTCCCCTATTAGCAGCACTTTTTCAAGCTGTGTTGCTCTTCAGAATGCCCATGTCACCCCCCGAATGGGAAACGCAATCTGCCATCCTGTTTGGAGATATTTTGAGACATGAATGTTTTAGGGGCCTGGCATAAGGCCAGAACAAGTGAGCTCGGCGGAGGTGTTGGGATGGGAAGAGTTTACTTGCCCTTCCCAAGCCACAGAGCATCCGGGGAGCTGTTTCACTGTGACAACGCTGTCCATGGCCCTTCCCCAGATTTTGGGCAGCAGATCACTGTGTAGTTACAGATTCACTGGCCACATCCCTTCAGTGGCCAAGCCACAGATCTCAGGCCGCCTCCTGCACAGCGGTGCAAAGAGAGCTGTGCCCATTCCACCTCCTTTGCAGCCTTTCCGGGGCCCTGCTTCTTAATTTGATCAGGGATCTAGGAGAGGTGAGCTGAGGCTGAAGTCAGGAACAGAGAGTAACTCCTATTGCGCTGAAGGCAGGTTACAGCACAGAAGCAGCAAGGGACGCCCTCGGACTGGGATAGAGGAGGGGGTGGAAGGAGTATCCAGGCTCATGCTGCTGCTTTGGCGGAACGCCCCTGCTAGGGCTCTGAACTGCCTCCTTTGCTGCTTCATCAGCTTATGTTTCCTACATTTTGTATGTGCTCTGCATCCGTGATTCATTTGCCGATGTCCTTAAGAGAGCCTCTTTCCATGTCAGCGTTTGCCACGCACGTACAGTCAGAGTGTTCTGGCAGGGAGCTTAGGAAGTCAGCGGGGTGGAAGCACGGTGCTGGGAAGGGTCTGACTTTCACATTCCACAGGAATCAGATTCGTTTCTTGGGTCTTAATTTCTGAGTTTTGTTCGAGGTGGGGGTGGGGGTGGCGGAATGTAGAGTGAAGTGTCTGGTGTGTTTGAAAGAAAAACACTTAACGAACTTAGACGCGTTCAAGAGTCCGGGTTATATTTGCATAGAGCTAAAGTGGTTTTATGGGAGAAAACATGTATATGATTATTTTTCTTCTTGTTTTCATTTATAATCATTCCTCCTCCTCCTTCCTTCCCTGCCACAGGCGACGACCCTCACCGATCAAATCTGAGATTTAGATAATGGAAAATGCAAACTACTCGGAGTTTTCAGCAGTGATTGTGCCTTGCATTCTAATGGGTCCCAAACTCTGCACATGCAGAATTCACTTAAATGCAGCCGTGTCTGGGAGACAGAGCTGCACTCAGATGGGTAAAGAAGCCACAGAGCACTTCGGGGAGGGGAAAATGTGCATGCGGGGCAAGCCCTTTCTCTTATGAAACGTGGAGTGGGATCTTTAGTATTCATTGAGACCAGATGTGATCTTGATTTTTTTTTTAAGGCCTCATCTGAAAGACCCTGTATGGGGTATGCTCCATGGAATATGAAATATCTGCCTTGGAAGGATTGAGTTTATCCTGCTAAGATTTGGATCTGTCGTTTTTGGGAGTCTAGTTATTTGAAAACTGAGAGCAGAATGTCCTTGAAGCAAAGACCTTCCACTGCCCGGGCAGGTCCAAGTGTCTGACTGATCCATATATTCCAGTATCTCTTCTATAATCTCCTCTGTCACCTTGCTGCTGTCATCTCTTCTGTGGATCCATCCAAAGCAGAATATGGACCAGAGAAAGATGGAGTTCCAGCGGGTGTGACTTACACAGCAGAATCTAATTACTTGACAAATCCGGCTCTGGTGGTAAATCATTTTACTGTAGAATGCTTAGGACCTGATCCTGAGAGGCGCTGAGCACTCAAAGCTCCCACTGGAGTTAAAGGGAGTTGTAGGTGCTCAGCACTGCTCTGGATCAGGCCATTAGAGAGCCCATTTTCCTACCATTAAAGAGGGATGAGTTTCAGGAAGCCTGCTCTGTTTCCTAGTTGATTTGGATCACCTGCTACTAGAATCGGCCACTAAGGACTTTTCTCCATTTCTCATGCACAGCATTGCAGAGTTTGCCAGGTGGATTAGGGGATGTTTTCACATTGCTCTGAAGCATCCAGCAGGACCCACTGCCAGAGACATGGTTCCGACCTTGGCAGACTATAAATTCACTCTAATGTGGCAAATCTTACATTTCGAAGAGCACGGGTTCATGAGTTTTGCAGCCAACTGTTACTGTTTGTCAAGGAGGGGAGGAAGCAGTATTGAGAAGTTTCTTGCACAATAAGTTGTTGTGTTGTGTGCTTCTCCTTATTACGTCACCTGGCCCAGTGCCACCTAATCTAGATTGCAATGAACACGATTCCCACAAGTTTTGGTTGACAAATCCAGTAAGTTTTGTGATCTAAACTGTATACAGAAACAAAAGCATCAGCAAGCAAATGGCAGGTGCGATTATTATAATGTAGGCCACAATTTGCCTTGGCTACTACAACATAGATTATGCTGCTCTGTTACTTGGTGCTGTGGTCCTACAGGAAGGGACCGATCTTGCAAAGTCATGGTCAATGCATCTCATGACCGGGACCTACATTTTCAGCAGGGCATTGCACTTTGAGGTGAGAACAGTGGTCACTGTGTTTTTCGGTAACAAATTAAGCAGTCCCTTTCTGAGTATGTAAAGGCTAAACAGATCAGAGCTCCGTATAGATATCAAGTTCTGGGTCAAGATTTTCAGCAGTGGTTGTTGGGTTTTTTGTGTGTGTGTTTTTGGTGCCCAACATCAGACAGCTTAAAGGGGTCTGATTTTTAGAGGGGGAAGCTCAGTGCTTTCTGAGAATCAGGCCCCTTGAAGGCATCTTAGATTGGGCACCCAAAAGCTGAAGGACATGAAATCGCTAGTCACTTTTGAAGAGTTCAGTGATAATAAGGTACACTGCAGAAATACATTCTGCTTAAACAGAAGCAGAAAGTAAGTCAGTGGAAGGATCTCTCTCTCTCTCTCTCTCTCTCTCTCTCTCTCTCTCTCTCTCTCTCTCTCCATCCTTCCCTCCCTTTTTTAGGTAAAATCCTCTTGGGGTATTTTTGTTTGTTTGTTGTTCTTGGATTTTTTGGCCTGACTGGTTGATAAGTTTGGTTGTTATAAGTCTTATGGGGGAGTTTTGGTTTGGTTTTTATGGAGGGGGCATGTTGGTAGCTGGGGATGTTAATGTTGGGGCATCGTCCTTGCTGTGGTGGAAAAGCTTTTTCGAAGAGGAAGGTGTTGCAGCTTTTTCTAAAGACGGTTCGACTCTGGAGTCTCCTGTGTCCTTTGGAAGTTCGTTCCATGGCTGGCTCCCTTCAACCGAGAATGCTTTGCCCCCGTGTCTCAGACACTGCGTCATGGGTTTTGTGATCTGCATTGTCCCAGAGAGCCACAACTGCCTTGACAGTTCAGAGATCAAAATTAGACCTTTAATGTAGCTGGGGCTTATTCCTAGCCTAGTATTTTGTAATTTGAGGGGAGGTAGGCCACAGTTGCCGCTGTTTATTTTGATGTAAGGCTATTAAGACTTTCCAAAGTAGAAATGATTATTGGCACGATTAAACCACACACCCCCCTTATTTACGCAGACCAGTGGCTATACTGGGCTAAATTCAGACCTAATGCAAGCAGGTGCAGTTCTACTGATGTCTGTGGAGTTGCTTAGAGTTTACTTATACCTGATTGGATTTTGGCCCATGAATCACTTCATGGTGCTGTGCTCAGACACTGGGATCAGCACTATTCCTATTATGGGGGAGATTCCATAGGATGGACCAAGTAGAGTGTTCTGTTTTTTATGGTTGTCTCCATCCCTCTCCTTTACTGTGAGGATTTAGAAAGTGTAGCCTTGACTGGAAACGAGTGATAAAGTGAAGACAACTGGCAGAAACTAGGAATGAGTGACAGGGGCTGGATCACTGGATGATTACCTGTTCTGTTTGTTCCCCCTGGAGCACCTGGCATTGGCCACTGTCGGCAGACAGGACACTGGGCTAGATGGACCTTTGGTCTGACCTACTATGTTCATTCTTATGTTCTAATGGCAAAGGCAATGGGCGTGTCCTGGTTACAGTGGGTCACATTTTTATTTGTATTTCTTCCATTGCTTTCTTCATCCTGTCCTTAGACTTTAAAGAGAAAGGAGAAGGAATATGAACATGAGATGGAGCGGCTGGCAAGGGAGAAGATCGCTACCCAGCAACGACTGGCCGAACTGAAGAATGAGTTGAGCCAGTGGATGGACATCCTGGAAATTGACAGGATTATTCGACAGACAGTTCAGCCAGAGGATGACCAGGCATCTACCTCGACTGCATCAGGTACCGTTAGCTTCTCTGTTATTGCTGTGTTATTGCCTGGTGCTAGTTTGACCTTGAAACCATGTGAAACAACCTGAGTTTCCTCTCAGTTTCATCCCAGATCTGTGAATGTGGTGCTAAACGATGGAATCTCCTTTCAGGGTCATTAAGACTTTTGACTAAACCAGCCCATGTTTTGGTTTTGGAACAGAACGTGGAAGTGGACAAGTTTCAGCTGGTGAAAAGCTCCATTTTAGCCTGGTCCATACTAGCTGAAATATCTTCCCAGCACAGTTTAACCCTGTCAGCCAAATGGCTTTCACAGGCAGGTAGCTGCATCCACACTGCCTTTCTAAGGACCATTGTTGCATCCGACCATGTGAACAATGTTTTCCAAATGCTGCTGGAAGATTCAAATATGCGACATGCTTACGTATTACAGAATAGTATGTGTTTGCAAACCCTGCTATCCAGTTTTAAATTGTGCTACGTGCACTAGGTATTTCAGGCCTCTCCTGAAGATGGAACTGAATGGGATTTTTTCATGCCCGTTAACAGGTGGTTAATCATCAAAAGTTGAGCTGTAATAATACAGCCAATCCTGAAATCAGGCTTCAAGCAGAGAGCCCTGGTGATACGAACACAGAATTGGGAACCAGGTGACCTGAGTTCTAATCGCACCAGTTTGGCCCAGTTTTTTGTCCTCCATTTTTGGGTGCCCAGGTTCACAGCCCAGTGCTTGATTATCAGCGTGCAGAGCACTAGAAGCTCTTGCCAACATCCCCTGGAGCTGTGGGTGCTTGGCACTTCTGGAAATCGGGCACAAAGTTTCTTGGGTTCGGCATCCGAAGTCAGAGAGCACTTTTGTAAAAGTTGTCCTTAGCCTCTCACCTGGGGGGAGATCATTCTTATCCACCTCCATAAAGCACAGGGATGGTCTTGCAGGAGAGGTTCTATGTACATACAAAGTGTTATTATTTGCAAGTGCTGTTTTCACCAGTAAAATCTGCATATTGGACCTCCTACACTGTAAGACGCAGCTCCCTACATTCAAAACCCAGTTGTAATCTAATGCCAGCGCGCATTCCTGCTTGTCAGAACTGAGCGAATATAAAGCAACAGGTGTATTTGCACTGAAATCTCAAGGTTCTTTCTGCCATGTAGACAGGAGCCTTTAGAAGGGCGCTGAATGGAGGAGGAAGTCACCAGTGCATTTGAACAGTTTAATGAGCCTTAATATTGAAAAGGATCCATGATGAAAAGTAAACGGTTGTTAATGGAGGTTAAACCTTTTCACACACATCTGCCCTGTAACAAGTTTATCAGTAAGATAGGAGGGGCCATGCTTTTGGCTTGACTTGTGATCTGCCATATGAAGAATAGACCGTTCAAGGACATGCTTTGGCTGAGGTTAGCACTCTGTAACCATTTGTATCAGTTCTTTCAAACAGCAATGGAATCCGCCTGTGAAACTACAGGCAGTCGATACAGCAGCAGCTGGAAAGGGAAAACCTGAGTTCAGCAGTTCTGCCCAGGTTCTTGTACTATGCCCATCACCATGGTGTCTGAGCACCAGCAGACTCAGAATTTAGGGCTGATGGAAATGTGGAATGATGTCAGCCCTCTCTTGAGCTGCCATCTGCAGGGAAGGATCTCTTAAAGGTTGGGAAGAGGGAAAGGTCTTCCCTAGTTCTCCCAAGCCACCGCATCTTTCAAGATATGTAATTGCCACTGCATTGCTGGCTTTAGAATGAGCAGTGCAAAGTACCATGCTCACGGTCCTGGTCTCACCGGGGTCCCCACAGTCCTGCACTGACTCAGCAGTTCACTGGCTGGACCAGTCTCCTTTTTCTGTAGCCAGAGGGTAGGGAAACTAGCTGCCATATTTCCCCATCTCAGTTTCCTTCCTGATCCGAGGGCAGAAAGAGAGGTGCAAACAGATGAAATGACTTGGCGGAAAGTAAAAAGAAGAGTCCCAGTTAGCAAGGTCTCTCTACGACAAGAAGACTCCCCAAGTTAGGATTTGGCCTAGTCCTGTAGCCCTTGGGTGGGCAGACCTCCATCTGTTTCCCATGCAGCCTTTTTTTATAACCTCCCCTGAGCACCTGTGAAGCTGAGACAGAATTCACCCCTTGTAAAGAGAGGACTGAGTACTGTCCCTGCTGCCATCACAGGAGGCAACTCTCACGGTCTGATTTCTCTCCCCCTACCTGGCATCTTCAGGGCATCACTCTCAGTTGGGGTGTCTCACTTTCTAAGGCGGGCTTTGCCCTGCTGAGAGAATCCCCCTCTTGGCAATCTACTGGGAGTGGGAGTGGGGAGAGGTTGGCTGCAAGGATTGGCTGAGCCTATGTTCAAAGGAAGATGTAGAACCTGAGTGTGGTTGGGCTACCTTCATGCTATAGAGTGATAACTCCGTCCTAGAGTTATAATCGGTTCCTCCCTTCGTGCCCTGGAAATGAGGCTGGATAGTCAGGCTCATCCTCTGCTGTTCTGTTTACCCCAATTTCTTCCTTTCATTTTTTTTCCAGAGGGCGAAGACAACATTGACGAAGACATGGAAGACGACAGGCCCATGAACTCATTACCAAAACTAATCCAGCGCCAGCACCCCGAGCTACTGAAAGCTGTCCCTCCGAATGCTGCTTCCCACCACCCGGCAGTCTTGCCTCAGCACCTGCCTCTGCATCAGAAACAAACCCCACCCCACGCACCGCCGCCCCTCCAGACCCAGGCACTGGTCCAGCCGCAGGCGATCATCCCCGCACAGACTCACATCGTGGCGGCTTCGACGGTGCAATCGACTGTTATCGCCCACACCGCCACCACCCACGCGTCGGTCATCCAGACTGTCAACCACGTGATTCAGGGTCCGCAGACCAAGCACATCGCTCACATAGCACCTTCCACGTCCAGCCCCGTGCAACTCACCACTGCTGCTCAGCCTATCGGCCACATCACTGTGCACCCGGCAACCATAAATCAAATGACCCACCTCGGCCAGCAGTTACCCATTTATCCTCAGCCCGTGGCCGTCAGCCAACCGGTTGTGAGCCACATCGCTCACACGATTTCTCACCAGCAAGTGAATGGAACCACAAACCTAGGCCAGCAAGCGGTGATGACCAAACCTGCTGTAGGAACACAAGTTGTCCACCATCAACAGTTAGTTGGGCAAACAGTGCTAAACCCGGTAACTATGGTCACCATGCCATCATTCCCTGTGAGCACGCTGAAACTGGCCTAGTGTGGAAGCCCGCTGGCAAAGTCTTTGGCAGGCCACCTTTCCTGAAACTCCATACATTCCAACCACGTCCGATTCCAAGGGAGAAAAGTGCAGGAACTCTGTGAACCAGGGAAGAGTGACACACCTAAGGTTGGGACTGCCAAGTCCATCCTTAATCTTTTAGTAACCAACCTGGAAGTGATAATGAGAAACGGGGGCTTCTCTGCACTTGAATTTCGCTAATCAGAGAAAACTTTAATGACAGTTGTTCATAGTGATTTTTTTCCCTTTTACGTGTAATCAGTGAAATATGAATATGATGTTCTTAAGACTTTAATTTTTCCCTTTCATGTGTTGCTTCTTTGTAGAATAAAAAAGGCTGATCTCTTTATTGAGACAGTGCGTAGAATGGGAAAAAAAATCATAGAAGTCTATATTTATATGTATATGTATCTGCCCAAAGCTACATATATATAAATAAATATAACAGCAGAGAAGGCCTTTGGCAAGGTTGATTGTTTGCAGGATTATTAGACAACTTAAATGTTAATTTTTGGAGGAAGAAAGCAGAGTGTCCTCTTTTAAAAAAAGAAACTTTAAAGACAGATGGTTTAGTGGACCAGGGTACAAATATTTGATGACAAATTAAAAAAAAAACATGTTAAAGGTATTTCCCTTCAGTATATTACATTTCAGTAACCATCTGAAATCACTGTGACTTGTTATGGCATTTAAAGGAAATTCTCTGTCCTGTTTAATAAAAGGAAAACGAATGCACAACCGGACTTCATTTGTTGGAATTTCATAAATGACTCCATTTTTACAGCTTTGTCAAAAGAAAATGTCATCTTTGTTGTTTTCATGGTTTAAAAATATGTTTTGTGTTGGGGTTGGGGTTTTTTTTTCTAACGCAATAATTGATTTCACAGAACTCTCTGTGCACGGCTCTATCTATTTCAAGATTCCTCACCCCAGTCCCATTCCCTAAAAGGATTTTGACAGAGGCAGTTATTTAGAACTAGTGGCGTTGCAATATATTTCGCCAGTTGGGTGGAATGGAACCTGGGACGAGAAAGCCGCCAAAAATGAGGTTGGTTTGTGGTGGTTTTTTGCCTGAACGTGACCACGTTTTAGTGCAGGATAGTGAACGGATTAGAAAATGGATAAATATGCATGTGAAATGCTCCAAGGGGCAAGAGCTTTTAAAAAAATCAAATGAAATGGAATTTAATTTTGTAACAGTATATTCCAGTAAATCAGTATATAGAACCTGACAGTGTGTCTTACAAAATACAGTGAAATCTGACTAAAGAGCAACCCCCTTCTTATCTGAAGTGACGACTTTAAAGCATCCCAAGGTTTCTGGTACAATTTTGTTCCATCTTTCGTGGTGGTGGAACAACATCCCACTGAAGTCAGTGGCAAAATTCCTATTGACTTCAGTGAGATGCAGATTTTCTACAGGTACTAGCCATTCTATTCAGTGATTGCTCAAGACATGTTTAAATATCCGTTGTTTGAATCTTCTGTTGCTTGTCCCACTTCCCATGTCGTACTATTGCTAATGTTCTCCTTTTTCTTCTTTTTTTGAGCTGTAATCCTGATGCAGGCAAAACTCCCACTGCAGCGAGGGGAAGTTTTGCACGTGTCAGGACTAGGGGATGGTGGTCCCTATGCAAACATCTGTCCTTTCGTATCATGTTACTGTCTGGAAATGGCTAGCAGTGGGAGTAAAGGTGCAATTAACTCAACCTCCTTTGGAAGTGACACCAACCCAGATTAGGATGTCAGGTGTGTGTTGACTAGTCAAGCGATCGGGTACCTTCACCACCCTAGCCACTTAGTGTGCAAATTTGTTTCTGAGTTGAGATCTTCCCTAGGGAATGGATCCTTTTGACCGTATTTGTCCAAAACTCCCATTCACTTCCGTGGGATTTTCACCAGAGTAAGGACTGCAGGATTTGACTCTCTGGCATCATCAGAGTCAGATAGTTACTATAGGGTTGTTTAAATTTAATTTGAAAATCTACCCCTGCCCCACACTACAGTTGGAACTGTTAGAAGGAGTGGTTGCTGCTAGCAGAGATCTAACACAGTTTCCCTTGCCCGTGTAGACAAGGATATTTCTCCTAAGAATTGTAATAGGCCCGTGTTTATAAAACCTTGCATGAAGTGAGGAGCACAGTTGTCAGGGGAAATAATCCCTGTTCACAAGCCTGTGTTGCTAGCACGCTGTCAGTTACAGAGCAGTCAGATCTTAAAGTGAATTAGGCCCTATCCCCAAACCACCTTTACACAAATTGATTCCTAGTCACTACTAATGTCCTGTTAACATTGTGGAGGTAACAGAATTGCTACAGGGTTATGTGCTCCTTTGTGCATTCAGATGCTTTCTCCAGTAAAGTTGTATTTCTTGTGTGAGTTGGACCTCAGCGGAGATCTAGAGTTAGCCAGGACAGTGACTTTTCATCAGAGAGCCTCGAAAGCATGGAATGTGTGTGGCAGGGTTGCCTGCCTGTTCAGGGATAACTGTGTGGCTTTGTCTCTTGAACCTATTGAGAGGGAAACGGGGAATAGAGCTCCCACCTGCCCTTTGCACAGGTCCAACTGGTGGAGCTCTAAAGGATAACAAAAGCAAAACAGGGAAGTCCCAGTTCTTGCCGACGAAGGCTACGTTTCTCAAAAGACTCCGATCCAGGGGCTAGGGCTCATCTGCATGTGGTTACTGCGATGACACATACAAATTGCCAGCTAGGACAAATGTGGCTAGTGAGTCCTTTGAGCAGGGTTGAGGGCACCCAGGACCCCACAGGGTTGGACCCACAATTATCCATATTTGCAGGAAATTACAGTCATTGCATGTGCAACTTTGGGTGCTCTTGCGCACACATTTTTGCATGTGGATCTGCTTTCTTTGTGTTGGAAAATATGGCCCAGGAGGGGCGCCTGAGAGCCTTTTGTAAAACACCCTGGATAACTAACAGTGAAATAGACACAGAGTTATTCCTAAAAACACCCACCCTCCAACACAGAGTTTTCTCTAGTGAAAAGTGTTTGAGGAGAAAAGGAAGTGCTGCTTTCATTTTACACAGGGGAGTCCATTTTCTTGTGGGTTCTTTAATGGCTTTTATTGCGTGGGCATGTCATCTTGCCGGCCTTCGAATCTTCTCCTCCTCCTCCTGTCTGTAGATTAAAATGTGGTGGTGACCGTAGGCGTGATGATGGGTAACACCCCCAGTTCTGCCGGATGTCCCCTTCAATGATGTTAACTAGCCCCATTACAAGTAAGGCTCCTCCCATCTGGCCAGACCCAAGCCAGTCAACTACTTTGGGGCTCTGTCTTCATTAGCACTTTTGTCGGCAAAACTTTTGTTGGTCAAGGGTGCGAAAAAAACACCCCAACCGACATAAGTTTCACTGACAAAAGCGCTGGTGTGGACAGTGGGTACAACTGTGCTGGTGTAAGATCTGTAGTATAGACCTAACCTGGACATCCTGGACCAACCCCGTAGTCATTCCCGTTCTCCATGACAACCCGAAATATCTTCTTTGTTGGGTTTTGTTTTTTTCCAAATCAACGATTCGCTTTCTGTCCTAGGGTGGGAATCCCAACCCCGAGTCCTCTGCCATCAACTCTGCCATTCCCATTGAAAAACTTCAGAGTGACTCAAACGCTTCTTAGAAATCAAGTTCAGTACTGTATCACAAGGGGCACTTTAGAAATGTCTCTCCTCCTCTGAGATGTGTGTTTTCCCTATGGAGAAAGCTATAATATAAATAAATATATATCTATATATCTATATCTGTACACTTTGGGCATCAGAAGATCAATATGTCCCAAAATAAATAAACAAATAAATATGAAGTTTACAAGAAATCTCTTCTGTTGTTGAATAATGTTAGTTACTGGTAATCCTACCACAGAGAAGGCAGTAAAAATGGGTTTCCTGGGGGACAGCTGCTGTCATTTAAGTCCTGATTCAAAGCCCATGGAAGTCAGGGGAAAGGTTTTCATTAACTTCAGTGGTCTTTGGATCAAGCACTTGAACTGCTGTGTTTCCTGACGCAGCCTTTATACAAGCCCTGGTGCATGTATAACATTATGTGCCGTGTAGGATGCACTCCAAGATGGGGTACTGAGAACAAGCAATCAGAGGGTCAGTCCGTTTCAGTCTCTTGTTTCAAGCTAATTTCTAAAACTAACCTGCTGTATCGGCTACATCTAAACGCCGTCCAGCAGGAATAAAAACAAACTAGCTTTAAAAAAATCACGTGCTTAAAAAAAAAAAAAAACTTGCTGCTGACCCATTAAATATGGGGTATGATCCTCACCTCACCTAGATGTAAATCCAGAGCGGAGCTCAACCAGTCTGAGATTAGAATCTGGTCCCATTTTCCAGCCTTGTGCACCTTGAGTAATCCCTTATACTTGTGCCAAGTGGGTGTAAAATGTTCCCATTCTGGTTTGGGAGTGGTCTACACCCACTCTGAATTAACATTGCGCAGGCCTGAATGACGACACACCGAGCAAAACGGAGAATCAGGCCCACCGGGGCCTGATTCATGATAGCAAAAAAACACACACACACACACACACACACACACACACACACTCTCTCTCTCTCTCTCCAGTACCCTGTTCTTAAAAGCATTGCTGTTGTCCAAGCTGGTGTTCGCCAGGCCCTGATTTCTCCCTTTCATAACCTACAAATTGCTGGGGCTTTTAAAAACAGATCACAGCTGCACCTATAGCTTTAAAATAATCATAATAATAATAATCACTTTTACCTGATGTCAAACTAAAAAAAAAAAGATAGCGGGAGACTGGCTGGAATTTTTAAAGGCGAAGTTGCATAGAAGCAGAAGTCGTAATGACTTTCAGTAGGACTTCTGCTCCTAAATCACTTAGGCACTTGTGAAAAAAGCACCCAGGAGACACACACAATGTAGTGTGTGTTGGGGAATTGTGTTGGCTGCAAAATATCTTTGGTTTACTCCGATTGGAGTGAGGGGCTTAATTCTGCCACCTTTAGTCAAGTAGCACTCTCTCAGGCATGTAGCTCCCCAGATATTGATGGCAGTGTTGGGATAAGCATTGCTCAGTGTGAGTAAAGGCGGTGGAATCAGGCTCTGGTAGAAAAGCTTTCCTCGTCAGCTCGTGAATTCAGAGTTCATGACCTTGAGTGACTACAATTCCGGTGGCTCTTGCTAATTTATGGCCAGCTCCTGAAGTCTTGACTCATGCCTTTCTCCGCTAAAACTCAATAAAGACTGGGAAGAGACAGCAAGATTTAGGACCCGATCATGCGGTCCCATGCTACCAGTTGTGGTGCTTAATGCCACTCAAGCTCCTGGTAATAATGGCTATGCCTGGTAGCACAGCAGCCTTGGGCTCTGCTCCGGCACCAGATGGAGCGCAGACAAACCGCTGCCTCCAGATGGATCCATGGGGGGACCAGCAGCCCGCCTGCACGTTGTCAGTCGCACGATCAGGGCGTCGGTGTGCTTCAGACGGGCGTATGATGAGTACAGCTTTTACATCAAAGTTTCCAAAGTGAAAACCTCTTGCAACCTGCACTGCTATATGAAGCAAAAAGAACTCGTTTTGTATGAGGCTAAGTCAGACCATTTGCTTTAACTTTCCTTTTTAAACCAGGCCTTTTTTCCCTCTTGGGTTGAATTTGTAAGCAGCCAGAGCAAGAGAAGGCATTTTAATGACTAACAATCTGCAGGGCAGGTAGTGTCTGTCTGTTTGAGCCTGGCTATTGAACAGATTAGGTAGATTTGAAAGCTAGTTGTGACCAAAAAGTTTCTTGTACGTTTTACTATAATATAAACAAAGATAATCATTGCTTATAAAGGCTTTTATGAAGACCACCCATATAGAAGAAATCAGATACAGCATTTGTGTTTTCCAACAGGTCCCTGAAGTGATTAAGACAAGGCTTTGGGTTTTGGGTGGCAAATTATCTGCTTAAACATAACCCATCCCCTTTCTGTGTCCAGCATTCAGTCTGCAATTAGATCCTCTCTTTGCTTAATCGTTGGCGATTTCATTTCTTCAAAGCGATAAACCCACAGCAGGGGACGGTGCTTGTGCAGTGGGACGGGGCTTACTGAGATCATAGTCCCGTGGAGTAAATTGCATTGCTTGTTAGTGTCACAGGTGAGCTGTTCCTTGAAATCCCTCCTGCTGTGCTCATGTCAGAATACAGCAGTTGTTCACTGTCCATTTGGGACCTGGTATTTCCCATCGACGATGAGAGTTTGAAGTGCTCAAGGAGTGCCAGATTGGGGCCCTTAACAATACTAAGGGACACCCGCAGGGACAATAATTGGAGTGTAATGTAGTCCAGTTGAATTACAATGTAGAGGGGAAAAGACTGGCAATATAGCTACATAATGGTGTGTATTTCTCTCTACGGATACGCGTGAGCTGTGTGTGCCTACGTAACGTGTGCAGGTGTGTACGTATACACCGATGGGACCAAACCAAAACCTCACCCCTAAACACTCTCAAACTTTGGGGAAAATCAGATCTGGACCTCCAATTTTGTGTCCAGGCCTCATCTTGAGCGTGTGTGTGTGTGTGTGCGTGTGTATTGCTGTGTTCTAATTAAGTGCAGGCGATCCAATGAAAAGTACAGTTTGGTATTAAATTCTCTGTGGTAAGACTTTAGCCTGATCATGGAAAATGCGAAATAAAACCACGTACTGCTGTTAGCAGCTGCAGGCCGCCCGGGTATATTAGTCCATCCTTGAAATCCAAATGTTTGAAGAGCCTTAAATCTTCCTTGAAGGGAAATGTAAATTGGGAAGAAAACAGAGCTCTTTGGGGGCTGTTTTTTGTTTGTTTGTCTTCAAGGGTCCTGTTGGGTGGGAAGGGAAAAACCAGTAACATATTATTCTAGTTATTCAGGGTTTGATTCTGCATCATTCAAGCCAGTGGGAGTTTTGCCATTGTCCCTAGTAAAAGCAGGATCGAGCTTGCGTAGTGCAGCGACGAAGGGAGGTTAATTCTTATTTTTCTTTCTTCTTTCTTTCTTTTTTTCCTCTTTCCCCCACCATAGAATCTGATGGACATGATGTTCCATCCGCAACTGCTTCTACTTACTACTTGTGTACAATTTATCCAGGCGGGTCAGAGGGAAACTTAACAACCAGTTACGATTTAGTTTATTATTGTGTCAGAAAAATTGCAGGTCCAAAGATCAGATGGGCTGTTGGATTCTAGTGTTGGCCTATTTGTCTTTCTGTTGTTGTGTTTTGGGGTTTGTTGGGGCTGGGGGGGGGGAGGGGAGGTTGTATTAAAAGTGGCCTTTCGTAACAAAAATAAAAATAAATAAAATAAAATGCCTTTGAGTGGGTTAGCTGGAGGTGAGCCTATATTGCTGCTTTTGTCGACGTTGGTGTGATTGTCTGTTTGCACGCCTGTTTATAAACGTAGAGAAGTTCAAGCCAAGATTTTATCGTGTCTCTGATTTTTGTATGTAGCCTGTGTCTCTTTTGGACTGATCTGCATCCTGAGTGAATTTTTTGCATTTAAAAAAAAAAAAAAAAAAGTGTGACAATTGTTTGGGGGCGGGGTGGGGCGGGAAAGGGGGATTTGAAGATTATCATCGTGTGTGTATGGAGATGGGGGGGAGGGAGAGAGAAGACTTAATTTGCCTCGTGTGAAAAAGATACATTTGATGTTTGTTTGTCCCCTGCCCCCATTGCTTTCTGTGATGTATATTAAGAAGGGTGTTGAATAAAGGTAAACATTTCTTAGCTGGGTTACTGCCAGGTGCTGAAGGTCTCATCCAAAGCCCAAGGAAGTCAGTGGAAGTCTTTCCATCAACGTCCGTGGGCTTTGGATCAGATCCAGAAGGCCCCAATTCAGCACTCCCTTTCTATTCAATCAAAGCACTTAAGCGCCTGCTTAGGTCCCAGTGACCTTAATGGGAGTTAAGCGCGCGCTCGAGTGCTTTGCTGAATAGGGCTGGATTTAACCACGTATGTAAATACTTTGCTCCGGTGGGATGCCTTCACTCTCTTGCAGTCAATGGGAGTGGAAGGTGCTTGGCAGCTGCTCACCCCTTTCATGGTCAGGCCCTTAAGCCTCTTCTCGAGTAACCAGGTACCTTCGGAACCTTTTGATATTTATTTTTAAAGGACGGTGGAATTATAAACGGAAAAGCCCCAATCTTTTTGACCTGCTTTCCACCTCTCAGCGTTGGTGCAGATCAAAATTGATCCCAACACTTTTTATTTTTAGATTTCTTCGTTAGTCAAAATATCGCCTGTTGGGAGCAGCCATTTCGGCGTTAAGGAAAAGGTCGTCGTTTGTAAATGTGTTATTTTTAGAGTTCTTTCCTATTCGTGGCTTTGTTGCTCCTCCTCTGTTTTATAGTATTTAATTTAAAAAAAAAAAAGGCCCAAACTTGAACAACCCACAAGATACCAGCACAAATGCAGACTCGTTTGCCAGGATGTAATAACGGGCAGTGGTTCAGCGGGATGTTCTTTTTCTCATTACAACGTGACGTGAAAACGTTCAGCCTCTTCTGAACCCTAATTCTGGATTTCTACACCAGGTTGCAAAAAAATATTGTGGGCCTGATTCTCGTTTACCTTAAGGGCTAGTCCCACTGTTACAAGTGACAAGGCTCCTGGAAGTCATTGTTCGTTACAGGTGTGCCTAGTTTATGCTGCTGGAGTGGTGGGAAGGGACTTCGGTGTAAATCAGCAGAAGTTCCATTAATTTGACCCCTTTCCTGGTGCTAATGACCTTGTGAAATAGCATTTTTGGTGCTCTCCGGAATGTCCCGACATCTGTCAGAGTGGCAGGCTGCATTACACGGGAAACCTACCAATGCTTTTGCTTCCAGGTAAGCACGTCGTCCACCTCCTGCCTGCCCGTTGCCATCCTGTACTTTGGTACCTTTCTTGATTTCCCGCCCACATCATGCTTTTCTTGTTCAGAAAGGCTGTAAACAATCACTTCTCTCAAGCAGGCTGCATAACATACACACACACACACACGTGCAAACCAAAACATAAAAGTATCCCGGGCCAGATCCTGCAAGGTGCTGAGTGCGCGGTTCGATGGGACAGCTCCCATGAATAAAGGTTTCAGGATTTGGCCTGTACATGCACAGAAGAACCGATATGGACGCCTTACAGACACGATTACTACATTCCTGATTCAACAAAGCACTTAAGCATGGGTTTAAATGTTGTGCATGGGAGTGGTTACGCTGACTTCTATATGACTACTCCCAGGCTTAAAATTAAGCATGTGCTGAAGTGTTTTGCTAGATCAGGGCCTACGGTGGGAATGGAAAATCAAACCATCCCATTCCCACGCTTAAATCTTCTAAAGAAACCTTCTTTCTACATAGATACCGATACGAATATCTATGTCGAGATAGCTACAGATATCTAGCTATAAATAGATCATTTCGGCACCTCTGTGGCTAAAAGTATTTACCTTTATCAGCTCGGAGATCTTTTCATTAGGAATCCTTCGATTAAAGGCATTGGTTCTAAATGCAAAGTTACTTCCAAAGCTTGCCAGTGATTCAGTGGCAAGCAACCCTATTGTCCTTCTATTGAGCATCACAGGAAAGCCAAGCGATCTGAAACCAATCACACTGGGCAAATGCTGTCTTTGTTTACAGTGCGGACTTGTCACTGTGTTATCAATTTACTGAAATATTAAATATTGAAAAACCTAGACTGTAAAGATTTTTATGTGTTTGGATACATCTGCTCTGTGAAAAAAAAAACTAATTTTGTACATATTGTATTTTTACTATTCAGCTGTATTATATTGGCTCTTCATGCTCCAGAATTTAGGTATCAGACATGAATAATATCCATGTAATAAGCACTTGCCTGAAATAAAATATAAAACTGAAATAAACATGCACTGAAACCTGAAACAGGATTTTGCATCTTCCTCCTTGTGCTTTATATACAGACGGTCCAATTTATTTACAATTTCCCAATAATGACGATGACCTTTGAGTCCCCGTCTGGCAAATGTATATTATTGGGCTGCATGCGTGGGACTGTTGATGGAAGCAACCACTATAGCCACTGGTATGAGTTTGCAAGATCAGGTCTTTGCTTTTCCCCCAGCGTGTTGATATTTAATCTAGAAGCCATTCTCCCTAGTCTCCAGAATATGGTACCTGCATCAAAACTGGAAAGAGAGACAAACAGACATCACCTTAAAAATCAGAACCCTTTTTCAGACGTCAGCATTCCTCAGAGAAGTCCAAATTTTATTCTAGATCGAAAGCACAAAGAAGTCCTGGCCCCATTAAAATCAGTGGGGTCACAATCACCTAACTTGTAAAGAAGTATTGAGGTTCTTTCAGTCTTTCTTTTGGGAAGCTCTGCTGGCTTAAGGACTCATCTTCCACTTGCCGACTTCAGGGGAAAAGTAGCTGCTGACCCAACTAAGTTATTCTTTTGGCTGGTAGTTTGCATCACCCATTCCCCCTGCTGCAATCACCCAGCTTGACCGAGGGGCAGACTTTGATGTGATCAGTGAAAGGCCTCGGCCTAGGAAGAGCTGCGGTGCTCGATCAAGGTTAATGATGTAAATGAAGCCAATGCACAGGATCCGAACCTCTGGCTGAATGCACCAGGTTTACCCTGTAAACGATTTTGATTTCTCCATGGGCCAGAGGCCCAGGTACTCAAGCTATTTGGATGACCAAGTCCCATTGAAATCAATGGAAACTGGGCACCCAACATGGGTCAGAATCTATATGGGTTTTGCCATGGACTTCAGAGGGGCCAAAAATGTGACCTTCACCCTTTAAGGCCCATCCTACTGGAAATCAGACTAACAATTGCCATAATTAGGGACCACGGTTACCGAGTTCCTAGAATCTTTTTTCTAACTGGTGTCAAAAGAATATGTTTTGCCTTAGAGCTGTGTTATTAAACTCTCCCCTAGGCTAGTCCCCTGCCAGGTAGTTTAGAGCAGGGTATTATAACATGATTATAAGCAACAAAAACTCTGTCCATGTGAGCCAGGGAATCCAGGCGAGGCCCCTGCTGCAGAATGTAACAGTTGCCAACATGCTTTTTACTAGAGTGTTAAGGGCCTAATCCAGTGAAGTTCTGAGCGGCTACAGTAAGGTGCCCTCAGGGACAGATCTTCAGCTGCCATTGGCCATCGGAGTCAAGGATCTGCCCCGTAGACTCCAGTGAGATGGGAAAAGGGTAAAGCATTGGCAGGATTAGGCCAAAAACGTACGTCCCTTCCAATGCATCCTCAAGAAACGAAAGGAAAAACCGACCCAATGTATATTCTAGCGCTGCTGCATTCCTGTCGTACGTACGTCTTATCGAATGGGATCGAATAAAGCGGGAGGGGGAAAGACATTAGAGCCACGACTCTTTCAAGGCTCGCCCCCAACTGTTCTTTGCTGTTGCTGTGCTGTGTGTTTTAGCCCAGAGCTGGCTGCTTTAGTGCCTTTCGTCAGCGGGCGAAGTGGCCCGTACTTCCCAGTTCTGAGTTTGCAGCACATCCTCTGCAAGAACAGCCGCTAGTTAAATGCAAGACATTGTTATTTATTGGTACAAGCTTCCCATGATAACAAGATCAATTAATCTTACCCCTGGGCACTTTAGCTCTTTAAAAAAAATCCAAAGCTCTAAGCAAGGCCCTGTCAACAGTGGTTCTCCACTTGTGAGCTAACTCCCTTCTCTTCACGTGTCATTGTATAATGCCTGCATCTGTAACTTTCACTCCATGCATCTGAAGAAGTGGGTTTTTTACCCACAAAAGCTTATGCCCAAATAAATCTGTTAGTCTTTAAGGTGCCACCGGACTCCTTGTTTTTGTGGATACAGCTACCCCCTGATAGGATGGGATAGTCACAGTGCATCCTCAGAACAGAGTCCTTGGGTTTCATTTCTGACTGAGTTGCTTAGCAGGCGAGAGTGGAATCTCAGCAGCCTTGTACCCAGGAAGTAACCTGGTCCTCAAAGGGAGATACTGGGAAGTATACACACCCCTCAGCAAACTCACTGCTTGGGGCTGCAGATAAGGAATATCTAAGTAAGAGGGATCTCAGTGCCCTCTGCTGGCCTGCGGATGCATCAGAGTGGCAGAACTGACACAAAAGTTACTCGGGAGAACAGGTGGGCGAGGTAATATCTTGTATTGATTGAACTTCAGTTGGTCAGAGAGACGCGTTTGAGCTTACACAGACCAGAAGAAGAGCTCTGTGTAGCACAAAAAGCTTGTCTCGTCCAGTAAAAGATATTACCTCGCCCACATGGTCTCTCTAATACCCTGAGATCCACACGGCGACAACAACCCTGTGTGCAAAATGATTGTAGTCCATAGACACTAAGCTTCCTAAGGCGTGTAGGGCTTACTCCCAGGCATCAGCACAGCCGGCGGGACTGCTCCTGGTAGAAAACGTTTGCAGGCTCAGGCCATAAAAAATGAGTGAAGTGGAAATGTAACGTCCCATTGTTGATAGGGTGACCAGGCAGCAAGTGTGAAAAATGGGGACGGGGGGTGGATGGTAATAGGAGCCTATATAAGAAAAAGAGCCAAAAATCGTGACTGTCCTTATAAAATCGGGACATCTGGTCACCCTAATTGTTGAGCCCAGGTTTCAGAGCTCTCCTGAGGCAAGGAAGGTTACACAGTCAGAAGGCTGAAGCTTTGTGGCTCTGTCCTCTATCCTTTAGGCAGGTCACTGTACCAGGACTGCAGTGGTATTAGGCAGGCAGTGCCTTGCTGGCGCGTGGTGCTTTTGCGTGTGTGACCGTGTGCGTGGATGGAAACAGGCAGAGACGCTCGCTCGCCCGCTCGCTCGCTGTGATTTTCTGCTCTGTACCGTCTCTCAGCTCAGCCCGGTCATGGCCATTCAAAGGGGAGGGACACCTCAGGTACTGTCAATGCTGGAGTGCCAGGGCCAGGGACTGTGCCTTGAGCAGCACTGAGGAGAGACAGCACAAGCCGCTGGAAGACAGGCTTTCCCAGGCTGCCTCCGGGGACAAGAGACCAGCTCGGGCTCCCGAATCCTCCGCCCCTCTGCTGAGAAGCCTGCCAGCGAGTGCCACATGTGGCCAGAGGTTTCGTGAGGTGGATGGTAATGGCTGAGAACTAAATTTAGGCCACCGAATTCATGGCACCTGCAGGGCTGCCAAGAGGATTCAGGGGGCCCTGGGTCAAAGCAATTTCGGGGGCCTCTTCCATAAAAAAAAAGTTGCAATACTAGAGAATACTGTATTCTCGCGGGGGCCCCTGTGCGGCCTGGGGCAGATTGCCCCACTTGCCCCCCGCAGGCGGCCCTGGGCGCCTGCGGCACTCAGATGGCAACTCACAAGCTACGGGAAGAAACAAGGCTCTGCAGGAGAGCAGTGGGTGCCATATCTCTGACTTCAGGAGCTCTGCACCTTCAGAATGGTGTGTTCTCTCCTTCCTCCCTGGCTTGCACTCCAGGGTGGGAACTGCTGCCGCCCCCTGTGATACACGCAGCCAGGGCAGGGCACAAAAGCAACAGAATGTTGCTGAGGATTTTCCAGACCTGCTGCCTTCCCCCTCTGCACCGCCAGCTGCGCATGAAAGAGAAGGTGTGACAGAAAACACTCAAGGGTGGCAGGCAACCCAGCCACTCGCTGTGTGTAAATTGGTGCAGGCTGTGCTCCTTGTAATGAGTGTCCCTAGCAGCTGAGTCAGTTACAACAGCAAGCCCCTGTTTGATCAGGTTGGAAGGAGGAAAGAGAAACGTGAGGGTGGATTCCCAAAACGATGCTGTGCCCTGGCTGACGCCAGACACCCCGGACTTGCTAAACTGCAGCTTTAGCACTAAGTTGCTTCGACATGTGCTACAGTTAACAAACTTCCGTGCAGCCTCCCGTCTGGCCCTCTCTCCATTGGAATGTGGGGTGAAATGGCTTCCCAACTCCCAGTTTCTTCAATGGTTTTTGGATTTTCTGGAGTACCTTGTTTTCAAAGGCTTATTCTGGGGCTCTGCTCATCAAAGGAGCCCGGCTACCACCGCAGACTGGGAGGAGAATGACTGTGAGTTAAACACTTTATTTATTTTATTCTGAAGGAGGCCTGGGCGAGTGACTACAGCCTGTGCTCCTCAGCGGCTAGGTCGTTTGTTCTGTGCTCTGTCTTAAAGCTAGTGGTTTGCGTGTGTTTGTCCTTTTGCAATATCCCAGGCCGTCTCTATGCTTCTGGTCGCTTCCTCAAAAGATTTGGCTCCAGCCTCTTGTTTTCCTTGGTGGCTGTATATGTTCCTTCTTAGACATTATTGTAATGTGATTCCCTCTGCTAATCAGCTCCACTTCAGTCTCAGGATTATTAACACTGACCAGCATTCAGTGGCACCTTACATAGGTGATAGGTTAATGGTTACAACTCTGCCATCAGACCTCAACTCTGTGTGTGTGTGTGTGTGTGTGTGTGTGTGTGTGTGTGTGTATATACGTATCTATGCCTAGAATTGGACTTTATATCTGTGGGCACTGTGTTCATTGTATTGCATGGATAGCGAAGGAGCTGGCGTTCTGTATGCTCCGCTGTCTCTGCTGCTTTGCCACTATTTCTACAGGCCATAACGGTGCCTGACATTTAACACACAGTTGTAGGTCTCGGCCCTCAGGCGGGAAGATTCTCTACCCCTAGCAGCATCTGGGAGGGACAGACCGAAAGGGCGCTATGCACGGGGTTGGCCCATGAAGACGCAGTTGCAGAATTTGGGTCCTCAGTTAAATCTAGTGCAGCACTGGATGATTGTGGCAAAAGTGTGCAGCCTGGAACATAGAACGATAAGGACTGGGACACCCCAGGAACTGGGAGATATGTTTAGCCTGTCCATAGCCTGGTTAGCATGCCTACCTGGAGGGAGGCAGTGTGGTCTAGTGGATAGAGCACTGCACAGGGACTCAGGAGAACTGGTCCTATTCTTGGGTCTGCCACTGATTTGCTGGGTGACCTTGGGCAAATCACTTCTCACTCTGTGCCTCAGTTTCCTCACCAATAAAATGGGACTGTTCACACTGAGTTCCTTTGTAAAATGCTTTGAGATCTATGGATTAGAAGTGCTATATTAAAGCCAGCTATTAGTTTATTATTATATAAGAAAACACTGTGTCTGGGTCAAAGATGATCCCCACGGTTTCAGGAATCAGAGGGTCTGTGTGGTACCCATGAGACCCAAGAGATGCTGCTCAGGTACAGCTGGGTGATGACTGTGGAAGACCCTGTGATGGGCTATTGTCCGATCACTTGAATGTAACAGAATCCCCTGATGCCAGGCTTGCAAACCGGAGCATCCGAGGGGCTAAAGCTACCCTGGGCACAGTCAGTTCCACAAACAGGAGGCCTGGCTCCGTCCAAGTCACACGTCACCTGGAAATGGAAGCGGGGACCTGTTTAGAATGAGGTGGTTGTTGAGTCTTTAGAATTCCTCATTCAGGTGACTGATGTGCCAAGGAGTCGGGGCATGAACGTCCGATGCAGAATGGCATACCTGTGGGGGGGTCTCCTTTGCAGGCGAGGGGAGTCTCCCAGAGGGGATGATCTCACAGAGCGTTGTTAAGGGGAGGTACAAGGAACTCCCCAGTTAAGCCTCTTCTGAAGGCACTTTTTTTGTTGCTTCAGAAGATGGTTTAATGTCCTGCTCCAGAAGGGATTTTCTCTAAGACCCTGCGGGTCTGGTACATGGTTATTCCCCTTGCCCTGCGGAGTTAATGCTCTTGCCCCAAGCACCTGAGTGCAGTGGCTACACAGGAGCATGTCGTCATGATTAGACCAAGGGGCTGAGAAGCCTGGGTTCAGCCACCTGCTCTTTCATTGACTTTTGTGTAACCTTGAGCCAGTCTCCTCAACGCTCCGTGCCTCAGTTTCCCTCTGGGTGACAGAACACTCACCCCCCCCCCCGCCTGGGAGGTCTGTACAGTGCTTTGAGATCCTTGAATGCAGGGGGTGCAACGTTCTGTTGGTTTCTTGCCTTGTTCCCTTGGCTCGATGGATGAGGCCATGATGTGTTCTGAGCGAGGAGAAGGGTTTCCCTTTGGGAGTAAAGTTTCTGGTGCCCGAGGGCACAATACGGGGCTGAGTGTGAAAGGTTTCAACGGTAAAAGTCCTCCCGATGCCTTGAGTGGAAACAAACTCGCTACATTTCTGACTTTTCACCTCTCCCCTCGCTGCCTGGTGAGCTCAGGGCTTGCAGTCTTAGCAGCCGGTAAGGGTATAACAAGCACTGCCTGTATCTTCGCTAGTCTCTTGGGAAACCTGCATTGGAAGGGTCACGTAGGGCAATTCAGTCTTAATTTTTGTTCAAGGCTTTTTGGCATCGTGACATCGCTTGGGTTTGAGTCTCCTGGGCGAATGACCAGGGTGAAGCGCTCTCGAAATTATGTTCCTAGTCATGTAGTTGGTTATTGGGATTTTTCTGCCTCTCTCAATCTGCCAATAAGCAGGACCACAGCCAGAATAACTTAAACCAATACCTCTGATCTAGCCAAGCCCAGAAAAGTGGCTGATTCTGTGTGTCGTCATAGAGCGTACAGGAAATAAAATACCCACCATGAGACGTCAGTGTCTGCAAGTGCGTTTGGTGAGCTGAGTGAGACGGGTCTCGCTCCAATTGCTGGCAGACAGGTGTTGGCATCGCAAAATTCACCAGAACTGGCGTTGTTTGTTGGCAGCATCAGCTGAGGGGCCCAGGACTGAATGGACCATGGTAACTTTATTCCCCTTCAAGGTCAGGAGTGATTGGCACGGCTCGTACATGGATGCTTCCGCTGCTGCTCTCTGTTCTGGGAACAGGCTGAGAATGTTGGTCTCCAAGGTTGTCAAGTGACAACTTCCACCGCTGAGAAAATCATTACCAAGCAAAGGGTACAGCAGGGGTGGGCCCAAGCGCCGCATCAGGGAATAGAAATTGTATGGCAGGCCATGAACGCTCACAAAATTGGAGTGGGGGTGCAGGTTCTGGCTGAGGGTGCGGGCTTGGGTGGGGCTGGGGCTGAGAGGTTAGGGGTGCAGGAGGGTGCTCCGTGCTGGGATGGAGGGGTTTGGAGGGCAGGCGGGGGATCACGGCTGGGGCAGGGGGTTGGGGTGCGGGGAGAGGCTCAGGGGGCGCAGGCTCCAAGCAGCTCCCAGAAGCCATGGCATATCCCTTTTTCTGGCTCCTATGCAGAAGCACGGCCAGGCGGCTCTGCCCGCTGCCCCATCCACAAGCAATGCCCCTGCAGCTCCCATTGGAGCGCGTAGGAGCTGGAGCGGGGCCACGCCGCGGCTTCTGGGAGCCCCACGGTGCAGCCCCCTGACCCAGCGCCCCGGCTGGAGTGGGGCCAAGCCGCATGGTGCAGCTCATGGGCCGGTTTAAAACGGCTTGCGGGCCGTAGTTTGCCCACCCCATGGCCACAGAAGAGCCACCCCAGCTATCGTAGGGTAGCACTTCCGCTGGGGTCTGAATGAAGAAGGAGAAGTTGGGAGAGGAAAAAGCGGGATGGACCCGAGCTCAGAGCTGAACTTCACACTCGAATTTAGAACTCCCCTTGGAGTCAGCTGTTGGCAGTGCTGGGAGCCAGGAACTGACTGACCTGCTGAATGACCTTGGGCAAGTCACTTGCTCTCGCCGGGCCTGAGTTTCCTCTCTCTCTAACTGGGATAATACTTGGCCAGAGACGTGAAGAAGCTTCCCTACCAAGCCACACACCCTACCTATGGGACCCTCCTCTTGGTGCATACACCAGGACTTGGGTATATGGAAAATAACCTCACTGAGCATCCTCTGCTCTGGTGAGACAGTAAGATCTCCTAGAGAATCTTCGCCCCCGCTCTCCTCCTTAATGTTAACTAGTCACATGTTCGTGTAGCCAACTGTGAACTCTCTCATGAAGACAGGAAAACTATTTCAGCCAGCACTGAAGTCTTAGTCTTAGTAGGCAGGTTCCCTACAGAGCTACACCTATGATTTCTCACCATGCAGCTGTGACACTTGCTTTACTGAGACTTGTGGGAGCTGGCACGAAGGCCCAGGCAGCGCTGTGTGAATTTGACTCTGGAGTTGTGTTCAGCGTGATTCGATTTTTGTAGTGAAGACAAGAGCAAACAGCATCTTGAGCCTAGTATCTTTGGTACAAAGTCCAGCCCTCAAAGGTCGACCCCAGAGGATGTACGTTTCAGATGCTGCCTGATGTTCAACCCCGTGTCTCTCTCTCCTTTTGCAGGTGTGATCTTACGCCCGCAGTGAACTGTGCCCACAGTTTCCTGTGCTGAATGAATCGTCAAAAGCACAGACAAACTGAAAGTGCAAAATCCTGGGTGTAATTCATTGCAGGGACATTATCATCCCCGGCACCGCCCGCAAAAAAGGCAACCTGGTTTGACCATCAGACGAGCTCTGTGCCAGCTCTCCCTGGGCTCCTGTAGCCTTTAGAGAGGTTTCCGCTTTACGTGAATGTTCAAAGTAAACACTAAACGCATGCTGGTGGTTTCAGTTGTTCGCTCATTGTAGCTTCTTAGTCTGACCTGTGTGAATTTCAGCTGTGGGGTGGGGCTGGTTTGTTCATCCAAAGCAGTCTAAGTGATTTAAGCACCCAAATCCCATTGAATAAATCCCTTAGGCACCCTTGAAAATCTGAGCCCTCCAGCAGGGCATCACTGTTCGGCTAAATATGGCTAAAAATCCTTCCCTGGTCAGAACCATGGAAAGGAAGGCAGAAGCATCTGCATTGGGTGCAGGCCCTGGAACAGTATTTGTTGTTCATTCCAAATCTCTGCATCTCTCTAAGGAAGAGAAACGGATGACTGGCTCCATTTGCTGGGGCCCCACTGGTGTGCCCTCTGGGGGTGTGGGGGCAGCATTGCTAAGGTGGATGTGTTGAGGGGTGTCAGCATTATCCAGCCGCTTGGAGTCCAGGCTGGGGGGTAGTTAATCAATAGAAGGGATGTGGCTTGGAATTGGACCAGGCCTGGCTCGGGAAGGTCCATAGCTCAGGGCCCTAATGTATTTTGATCTAAGAAGTGGCCTGGTCCTCGGGCTCGTGGGTGTGTTTTTCAAGCCCTGGTTCAAGGGAATGTTTACATCAAACTAAAAATCATCAAGAGCCTGGCCTGGATTCCTCTGCCAGAGAGGGAAATCTTGCAGGAGGCGCATGGCACTGTTCTGCCACACGCGAGGGCTGTGTGGTGTGGCGGCACCAGGAAGCATGAGGATTCACAGGGAAAGCAGTGCCCAGACTCCCAGATCCTAGGGTGGCCACAGGGGTAGCATCTGGACTCCTTGCCAGGTGCTCTAGTCTCCACGTCTCATCCTAGTTGTACAAGTTCCTCATTTAGAGGCCGGCTTTTCCCCCATCTGTCTGTATAAACTGAGCAGAGTATCTGAGGGGCTGGGCTGGGATTCTGAAAGGAGCTGAAGGGAACTGGGCACCTCTGTCCCATTTAATTACAATGGGGCAGAGGCATCCAACTCCCCTGGGCGCTTCAAAAAATCCCAGTCTTTATTTTGGGGGATTATTTTAAAAAGGCTATTTCCTCCCCATTGGATCCTTGTCGAATCACGGGGCAGCCGGCCTGCTAGTTGACATGTGCATAGTGGGGGTTATCAATGGTAGTAATGCAAAGGCCATCCAGCAGGAGAGCAGGGCCGTCAGACCCACGTCAAGGGGAGCAAATCTTACCGGTAGAAAGAGGCTACTTAGAGAACTTCAGTTCTCAGCCTGGATGGGAGAAGAGGTTTCTTGGACTAAGCACTGTTTCTAGTTCAGATTTGCTATCTGACCCCGGCCCACAAAACGGAACCAGAAGGCTTCACAAAAGCACCAGCCTGTGACCGTGACTTGACAGTGTTGAGCCAAACGTTCTTTAGAAGAGTGAAAAACGCCACCATGAAACCTTTGTCACTGTTTTAACCCAATACAGCACCCGTCCGTTTCCCGAGCACTGTTCCTGATGTAGTCCGGCATCCGCCTACCCTGGGAGACAAGCGGGCGGGAGTGGGGAGGAGTTTGGCTCTGATCTCTCTTGGCCCAGAGTAATCCGCTGGTATTTTAGGAGTTCCTCTTGATTTCTATACCATGGCAGTGTGAGATCAGAATCAGGCCCTCCCCTGATGAACTAAGTCCCAGCGCTGTTTGGCACCTCTCACGCAGTGGATCGCTTGAGAATTTGGATCCCGTGAGTAGAGCTAGCCAATCGGAGGAAGCTTTTTGGCTGCCAACCAGTAGCCATGTGATTGACATCGGCGTGTTCCCTGCTAAGGACTGTGCGGAGTTTGTTTGGAGGAGGGCGGCACTGGCTGCCTGCCGACTCCTTGCTTTTGTTCTTGCCATACAGGCAGCCTGGGATTTTTAACTAAATTCAGAGAATATCGGTGTCCCCTTTTAACACTGCTTGCCTGGGGGGCATTTGTGACTGGGCTCCTAGCTAGCCTGGGTCTATTCAAGCTTAAGGCTCAAACATCTCTATGTGTCGGGGTGTTCGGACTCTGGGTTTGAATGGTGTCGGTTGGGGTCCATCATGAGGGTGTGCCTGTAGCTATACAGAGTATGAACTTATATATATAATATAGCCGTGCGTGTGAGGTGCAGTGAACCTGCCCCTTTCCCCTCTGATGGGGATTCAGCGTCCAGATCTGCCTCTGAACGTCCTCAAAGTTTGGGCGAACATTTGGGGCTGGGGTTTTGGTTCTGAGCTGTTAGCGAGTGAGGGGGCTGGATTCTAGATCAGGTTTAAATCGGGAGTTGCGGGGCAGGGGGGAGGAGGAAGATCCTGGGCTTTTTGGTCAAGCCGCTCTAGCTATTGGGCAGGACGGGATTGTTTTTCGCGCTAGCGTTGAGGTGTTTGCCCCGCTTTTCACAGATTGTTTAGTTACAGGTGCAATTCCAAGCTTACCCTTGTATTTTATCAGGCTCTCACAGTATCAGCAGCTCCCTTGGCCAGATCTCTGGGTCCTGTCGCCGTGCCCGGCCTACATACTTCTGAGCTGCTGTTAATGATGCCCCATTTGATTTCTAAACCTCTAACAAAGGCCTTTCTGCTGCAACATTGTTACTCTATTTTCAGCGCGCCTTGTTAGGTTGAAGTAGATTTGGTTAATTAGAGGCTATTTAATAGGCAAGTCGTCCAGTATTCGTTCCCACTGGCATGAGAAAGGGCTGTTCCTCTTCTGCCAATGCTCTCGAAATGTCGTCAAATTAGATAGGGCCTAATCCATTCTTGGCTCACAGCGTAGGGTGCACTGCTGCAGGCTTCCTCTCTGGAATGCACTGCCTGAGTGCACGTCTTTTGTTTTATACCCAGGAACACATTAAAAATGGAGTTTAAAGCCCTGCTAGTTTGGCGGCTGGTGTCAGCTCGTAAAGCCGTGTGGCTTTTGTGACAGGCTGCAGGTGTGCTCACTAATTTAGTTGTGACCATTTGTTTTCAGCCTTAGGATCTTCATGCCAGGGTGGGAGACGGCAAAGCATAGTGCGAGCATGGGTCAGAAAATACGTCTGCTTTCCTCCCTGTGGAAGAGTTGGTATCTGTCTCCCCATGTTCACCCCCAGTGGGAGTTAAGTGCTGGCACTACATGGTAGACACCGCAGTGGCTTACTAGTGCAGTCCTTGGTGGCAGGCAAAAACTCCTGTAGGGATGAATTATGGAAAAATCTCTTATTTGGAATAAATTTTGTGTTGGTCTCCATGATATTACGATGCAAAAGCAAAAAAAATTTTTTTTAAAGTTTGTCCCCTGTAGGACAAATAAATCCTAATATTGCACTTCTCGGTGTCTAGTGACTTAACAGAGCTGTGGAGCGTCTTAAGGCTAAGCATGCATAGAAAAACTGATTATTTTTTTCCTGTGGAGTAAACAGGATTGCTAAGGCATGGGCGCTCCAGAAGTATTATGGGTGGATACTTTTACACTACTGTGTTCTACAGGTCATACCATGAATGTCTTGTCTTAATTCTCTAGAAACATTTGTGGGCGCACAACTTTGTACGTGAGCGACTGCACACAAAAGTAGCCTGTAGTACATACTGGGTGTATCTACTTTAATTACTGCCTTGTGGATTTTTAGCCCAGCTGATAAAAATGTCAGTAATATTGTGTCTAGTATAGTTCTAGCGGGAACGGCTTTTGTGTAATTGGCTGGGTGGGTAAGTTTGAAAAATAATATTTTACAATAAGTGGATTGATACTTGGTGGTTGATGGGCCTTTTACAGTTTAAGAGCAAAGTCTGGGCAGGAAAGAATTACAGGAAAGAATGTTCTTTGCCGTAAAGATCCCAAAATAATAATCATCAGCTTTCTAGCAAAACACACAGATCCACACGCCCACGCCCCCCCCATCTGTTGTGTTTCTTTAGCCCAACACAAGTGATGCTTCAGTTAAAGCCAAGTGATCGGGCTCAGTACAGGGATACCGTGGTGACATTCTGTGGCTTGTGTTATACAGGAGGTCAGACTAGTTTATCGTAATGGTCCCTTCTGGCCACGAAGCTAATCCTCTTGCTGATTTTTTTGGGGGGGAGTTAAAGTTCCTGGTTTTACTTAGCGTTTCTCATGTAAAAAAAATCAGTGAATCACTTTACTCGTTGAAAAATGTCTCCTCATCTTTGGTTTGAGGGCAGCCCCTAGTGGTGGGTCCTGGGATGCAAGCCTGCCTGATGGCACCATAATGGAAGCTCCAGTTACAGCCTCACTCTCAACAGGGTGGCTTTAAAAGTCCCCTCTATGGTACTTTGATATGGACAAACCCAGGTAGCAGAGGCTCTGTTTAGAAAACACACTACATCCTGAGACGGAGAGCGGCGAGAGGGGGCGCACATGGTACGATCAAAACGGATACAACTACAATAGCGTTACATTACCTGCCTCCGGAGCAGAATGATAATGTGTGCACGGTGTTGAATAAGAGCCAAGGTGCAAAAAAATTCTAATAATATTGGGTGACTTCACCTACTCGCTTCTAATGTGGCATTTTACCAACTGAGAAGATCATAGAGAATTTCTCACCACCTTTAAATTGTTGCTTCTTGGAACAGCTAATTGTAGATGAGACAAGAAGCTACACTCTTAGTTCGAAGTAATGCTACGGGTGAGCCAGTGCCGACAGCGTGAGCTCGCTGTTGTCTGAGATCCTACCAAAAACTAGCTGTGGCGCTCGAAAGTCTTCAAAAGGCAGACGTTGGATAACAGAGGGAGCTAATCAAAAAGACCGGCTAGTCCCAAATGAGGGGAAGTAAAACTCACCCTCAGTGTGGAGCAGCTCTATAGTTGAGACAGCATTAGTGCATCCCCCTAAACAGGAAGGCAAGGTGAGAAAAGAAGTGGGATTAATAGGTGAAAGATTATTTGCACCTAAATTATTGGTCACACTTTTTATATTACGGTTCCATTTTTGTAAGGGTGAGCAAATGATTGATAGCTGGACATTGGAGGGCTGTGTTTTGATGGTTATAAGCACCTCAGGAGGAGTTGCTGTAGATGGTTATAAGCAGCACTTGGACTCTTAACAATTGATTAGCCATTTATTAACCATCTATTACCCCCTTTATAAACTACTTTTGATTAGCAAGCGTGACCAAGGTATCCTTAAAAAATGGAAAGGCAGCCTGAACAAAGCCACTAGCGAGGAACACAAATGGCTTATCAAAATGTAAGATGGGAATGTGAAGAAAAAATAGACTGAATAAAGAGTTAGGGTTTTGTTTTAAAGTATATTGGAAGCGACATTAGTGGGTCCACTGGAAAGAGAGTAAAGGCAACAATTAAAGAGGAAAAGGAGCCATCATGGAAGCTCATTAGCTTGGTTGAATTAATGTTGGGTGCGATCAGACCCTAAAGTTGTAGAAAAATCCTTCTGCCTAAACACCACTCCCATTACAGTCCAAGGAAAAATGCCAGTTGCTTAACTGCAACACAGTCTGGTGGGGGAGGGGTGTGGTTATATATAATGAATGCATACACTGGCTAATGCTTGAAGTTATTCAGGGAACCTTTAAAAATCTATTTGGTGGTGACCTACTTACTTTGAAAAGAGCTGCGTAGTACAATAGTCCATGCAGATTATGCATAGAAACTTAATTACATATCACTTACTAGTCAGACATAAGCATAAGGTCAGTGTTCTCTGGTCAGCTTTTGAAATCCCCCCTGTTAAAAGGACCAAAGTTCACAAAAAAGCCTTGACAATATGTATTTATTCATATATTACATTTAAAGATAAATAATTTTGAGCAATAAAGGAAAAATATTCTGCTCCTGACAAAAATAAATAAGGCAATGCACAATAGTCATAAAATACAGTTATGCAGAACAGATACAACAATGTTTGCAGAGATTTTTTTTTTTACATAGTAAAGAGTTGTATAGTACATTCCAAACAAAAAATAGTGCAGATTTTTTTTTTTAAACAAAAATTCTTCAGGCTGGGTTTCTTGGAGAGAGGTTTTTTTTCTCCTGGCAGGGTTTTTAAATGGAATTTGTTTTCACCTTTCAAAAGAACAAACAGATACACAAACTGAAAAGCATTTGGTAAGCCCCTCCGGCAACCATGCATTGGTCTATAATACAATTTGACACCAAGCTATAAATAATAGTGGTTTTAGGTGGCTTAGCAGGCCAGCAACAGAATTAATTTAATTTAATCTTGAGCGGTCCCAAATTATTGGCTGGTAACTGTTCCCCTCCCTCTCCAAATGCCTTTTATTTGGGCATTGAGTTATAGGTTTAAAAAGGGCTCCTTCCCCTTTAAAAGTCTCCCTCCGCCCAGCTAACCTTTTGCATACACCTGAATCGTCTGCAATTTTTGACTCGTCTTTGTCGTGAAAATGCAAGGGGCAGCTTTTAGTGTGTTCGGCCACCAGCGCAGAACGAACGGCGAGCTAGATCTAATGAACTGCTCCTGGATGAAGCCTGTTGGAAAGCAGGCAAAGAGCTGAGAGCGATGCTATGCTGCATCCCAGGAATTCAAAGAAACAAGCATTAAGTTGGTTATTGCACTCGATTGGTTTTTCTTTCATAGACCCACTGGTATCTTCCCAAGGCAGCCTACTGCTTTAATAGAGAGACTTTTGGGCCTTTTAAACTCATGGCTTCAATAACCACATCAACACATTGCATAGTCTTAACACCTTTTACTCACCTGAATAATCCCACTAAAATCAGTGAGACTAGTCAAGGGACCTTAGCACGCCTGGCCTTAGAAAGGACCCGTTTACCACTTTGACAACAGTTAATTCAAACCTTTTTGATTTGGTTTCTTTATTTTAACCACTGTCTTTTCCTCATCCCCTGTTCTATGAATTCAGTAAAACCCAGCTACAAGGAGCGCTTTAAATACCTGTCACTTTTACCCCTTTGCACATCATCTCTGCAGTGCCTGAGTGCACCTCCCTTCAACGCTAATGAACTGCATTTTGGGAAGACGCTCTGTGCCTCGATTTCAAAGGACCAGTAGCAGGATTGCTTCCCCAGGTGCTGCTAAGGAGACATGCTTCTGCACAACCCCGTCTCCACCTGTGTAGAATGGATTCTTGTTGAACAGCTGATGCATCATTCTGCAGAGAGAACGAAGCCCTGGGGAAAGTCAGGATGGTTCAAATGTAAGACTGCACAATCCTGCAATCAGCAGCTTTTCCCGTGGAAAACCAGCAAGGAGAGGGGGATCTTTATGTATCGGCTAGAAGGGAGGGTAGGCAGCAAACCCATCCTGCAATGAATTAAGACGGAGAGGCCTTTCAAAATACACTGAGATTTCCTCTGCCCTATTTTGTGAAATCACAAAGAAACAGGTCACCTTAAAACGTCTCATTTCTCTCCTTAGTTCAGGTCACATGAACGTTGATAGTGGTAACTGACATGACAAGACAGTCCTCTTAAGGGCCCAAGAAACTATACAAATGGCACAGATCAGATGCAGAGACAGACTAGTGGAGCCAGGACATTGTTGCAACAATATTCTGGGGGAAATTTTTTTTTTTTTGACTGAACAAGGAAGTTTTGAACACACCATTTTCTGGGCAGCTTGATAAGTAAGGCATGAATGACGAATCCTCATTCATCAAAGTCAAAGGTCTACAGAAAGTGGATCAAATTTAAAAGCGACTTCCCCCTAACTTCACAAGGTATGGGCACATTACAGATTTATTATACAGCTTCAATTCTATATTTAAACATCTTTTACTGTTTTTTTTAAAAAAAAAATCTGAGAATAAGGGCCTCTACCCATTTTATTGTATAATAAGGTGGCGATAGTCTCATAATATTAAGGATACAAAAGTCTGTTGTGTCTTTATACACCTGAAACTTATTTTTCTTGATTTGTAAAAAGATAACAAAGAGGAATGAGTGTCCTGTACCGATTCTTTGGCATAATTCAATCTGTATCTTTGCACAGACTGTAACTGAGGGTAACGTGCCTCAAATTTCACAGTGGGCCACTTGGGGATTATAACCTGTTTCAGAAATGCATCGGTTTACCAAACAATTTATACTGTGTAAAAGGTGCAAGTGAAACAATGGGTAAACAGTCACTGGTCTAATACTATCCAGTAAATACAACACTTTAATATTTAGTATTTTTCTAACTCTGGTCCTGTTAGTTCTAATGCTGAAATTTGGGTAGAGTTTTTCTTTTGTATTTTCAAACATACAACACTCATTTATTCCCTTCCTAGGAGAAATCCGTTAATGATCATCTAAGATAGACCCATATGTGATGGGTGCACTTTCCAGAAGTGCTTAGGGTTGGCCTAACTCTGCTTTCACTAAATCCAAGGGGGAGTTTCACCAATGACTCCAATGGGCGCAACATCACGCCAGCGGTTTTACCTTTTGAGAGTAGAGAGGACTCTCAAGCTGATCTCAACTTAAGGATGTTTGGATCCAGGGCTTTGGTTCAGGACTAAATTTAATTTTAATAGCTCTCTTGGAAGAGATTTAATCATCTTTAATATCGAGGCACGTTGGCAAAGGATGGAATTTTCAAAAGTGCGCAAATGATTTAGGAGCACAAGTCTCATTGCAAGTCAGTGGGACTTGTGCGTCTGGATTTTTTAAAAAAGTGCCCATGTGCCTGTTCTAGTGAAATCAATGGGTAACTTCATTAGACGTTCATTAGGATCACATCTTATCTCATGCTGGCACAGTGATAATTCTCTTTCTGCTGCATCATTAAACTTTCAATCTAACTGATCAGTTTGAAGACTCTCACAGTATGTCTTGGATCTAGGTATGTACTATAATCTCTGTGGTGACACTGTGGAGCTATAAACACACCGACACTACACTTTTGACAAACTAAAGCCCAAGGACAGCTCCTCAGCAGGTTTAAATTGTCACAACTCCTTACCCCAGTGGAGGAGGTGTAAATATTGTGCCACCACTACAAACTTTCAGCCTGATACGGAAATGAATGATGTAGGACCTCAGGAATACATGCGACTGACAGAAAGAGCTATTGCATGTTTACATGGAAACATTCCAGCAACAGCAAATGTAATAAAATAAAGGACAGCCCCGCAAAATACATTTTGTTAATCTGGCAAATGCTGACACCTACATGGGACTTCATGACTTTCGAAAAATAGAATCCAGGCCGTCACTAAGTTCTAATAAGATAGGTCCTACAGCTCTCTGAGAAGTCAGATGTACAAATTGCAGGGCACGTGTATTCGTGAGGTTCTACAGTACGTTAAAGCCCCACTCCTGCCCTCAGTTTTCCTGTTGCAGATCCCTGCACTTGCCCCGCTCCACATCGGTGCAGGAGTGGGAGAGATCCAACCACACGAGCAGGGGCTTAATTTCCTATGCACTAAGCCAGATTTCAAGATCTGACTAACCTGCAAGTGTAAACTATATAGGGCCAGATCCTGCCACCTTGGAATACTTTAAGGTACTGACTACTTAGTGTGGGGAGCGGTAGCAGAAATGTATCCCTGATAGCTAGAGCCTCTTTTATTTATATTGTGGTAGCACCTTGGGTCCCCAGCCCAGAACTCTATTGTGCTAGGCCCTGTCCAAAAAAGAACAAAAAGCCAGCTCCTACCCTAAAGAGACTATAATCTTTCTGGCCCAGATTCAGCACCACAATAAGCACAAACGATGTGTAGTGGTCGGCAGCATCGGGATGGATTTAATCACATGCTCAGGGGCTTTGCTGAAGTAGGGCTGTGGGCACTGAAAATTGTTCTTAATGTCTTCTCAGACCAATTTCACTGAAATGTTAGCAAACAATCTGGACAGGAATGATGTAGCAACTTGTATCTCTGGAGGCAGCAATTTACGAGTTGCCCCCTCAGATTTTAATCCTAGCTTTCCTCTTCTAGTAAGGACTGAAACAGAGGCTTGGCCTAAGCATACCTGACTTGCATGGGCCCTGTAGATATGCTGCAGCTAATGGTATACTGCCAGGAGTCACTGTGGATCAACACCTCTCATGTTTTGGCCTAGTGAAGATATTTGACCAGGATTTTTCTGAGTAAGCTGGCTTGGCTTCTCTGGTTCTCGGAGGCAGGGTGTATTTATTATCTTCAACGGCATGATTTCTAACCTGATTACAAATGGTTCTAGATAACGGGATGGACAGTCATCATATGGACAAAACACTCTTGGGAGCTGGGGCATCCTTTCACGTATCCTAGGTGAGCTCCACAGCATTTTCTTGTCTAAGAACCCGATCCAGTGCTCACAGACTTCACTGGGCATTGAATTGGGGGCCTTAAGTCTGCGTGCCCAGGGAGTTTCCGTCAAGCACAAAATCTTCCTAGTGTGTTAAGGGTCTGATAGGTCAATGTATGACTCCAAAAACCAAAATTCCTTTTGTATCTCAGACATGTAGCTGGACAATAGCTAGAGACTCGGAGAGGGTAGAATGCCAAAAAAAGTTTTGCCTCGCAATACCAAGTGAGCAGAACACGGACTATCCAACGCAAACCTCATCATCTGGCGGTGGAAAATTTCGTTTGTTTTAAAAGTCTATTACAAATCTCTGGACTATTTACTACATTACATGGAAGATGCAATTAAAACATCATCTGAAGTTACAGTGCAAGAAATGCTTCGTCCCACACTCAGCACTAAGCCCGTGTCCCGCTCGGTCCGCGGTCACTTGTTTTCAATCAGCGTTTGCACTTTGTAGACGAGGCCCCTTGCGATCATCAGGATTTCCTGGGCATTGTGATGCTCTGACATTTCTACAAGAGAGAGAGACACTGATTTGTAGCTGCCAGCCTCAGGCGCTCAGGCTCCTGCAAGCCAGTGAGACACATACGTGCAGCCATCGAAAGCACTGCATGACTGTTGATTTGCACAGTCGACTGTGCCATAAAAATTCCAGGATTAATCCTTGGGGGGCTAACGGTCCAGAGATTTACCTGCAGTGCTAACAACCCCTTTTGTTTCAGTTTTAGTACTGGGGAAAATCCCAACTCCCTACAGCCACAGGGATCGGAGGAGGTATAGGCTAGTTTGGTACCTACACAGGTTAGAAGGCTGGCTGCTTTCAGTCTCACGTAGGCATGTAGGACCAAAAAGTTTGGGGCTGTAAAAGTCTTAAATTTTCCAGCAACAGAACGCTTGCTGCTTTAATGTTTAAAATATAGCTTAAAGGTTCCACAAAACTGCCAGCGAGGGCCCCACTTCCACAAAGGTGCCTGCAACTAGCTCTGCTGAACTCGGTGAGACTCTAACATGTGCTGGCAGGATTGGAACCGCAATGAAGAAGCAGCTCTCCAAGAGAGGGCAGCCGTGATGTGTGATGAAACAGGGGTTGTCTACGTGGGAAAAGTGCCTGGAATACCTATTCCAGAATAAGCTATTCCGCCATAACGATGCCTGAATAGCTCCCCCCATCTGGACACTTATTCTGGTCTAGGGGGGCCTTTTACCCGTTTAGCTTAATCCACTTCTGAAGCAGATTAGGCTACACTGGAAACAGGCACCCTTAGTCCAGAATAGATATTGCAGAACAGCGTGTGCCACAAGAGCTGGTCCAGTCAATTTCCCTGTGCAGAGGGAGAGGGTAGCCCAGGGCATCAGAGCAGCTAAAGCAGATATGAAGCTGGATTCAGGGCTGCTGAAATCTATGGCTGACTCTCGTAACTGTAATTCTTTTCAAATAGTTTAATGATTCATGGTGGAAGATAAGATCTCAGACTCCAATTCAGGAATGCTTTTAAGCCCGTGCTAAACTTCCATAGGATTTAAACTCGTATTCGGCAAAGCACTTGGCCATGACTTGCCTTGCAGCATATTCTGCTGCACTGCAGCTCTGTGTTTGGTAAGGGACATATTGTACCATGGCGGGATTACTTCTTGCACACTTCGGGGCTGCCATGAAAGGACCCAATCCTGCAAATGCTCGAGAACATGAGTAATTTGCTTTCCACGGGACTCTTTGCATTAAGAAAGTTACTCGTGTGCTTAAAGTGTCTGTAGGATCGGGACATAAAGGTGGAAAGCACGCTGGTAATCTTAAACCATACGGCTGACCGTTGAGTTTTTATAGCGTGTTGGTAGGGCCTCGGAAAGAAAAAGGTTGAGAACCCCTGATCTACGGCCACCAGAGGGGTTACCTGCATATAAACACTGTGGCCACCAGTGAGGAGTGAGTTTGGGTTCCTCTGCTTTTTGGGTGCCCACCTTGAGACACCTTCTTAAGAGTCCTAGCTTTTGAAAAGTGCAGAACACCCACCCTCTGGAAAACAGCCCCATTAACCTGTTCAGACCCAAACATAGTAACCAGAATCACTAGTCACTTGAAAATCTTGGCCTATTTCCCACACCCTGATCTAAAAAACCCACCAGACAGTAATGGGGAGAATGTAAGGAGAGGAGAATGACACAATTCAGGTGCTTTTTATCAACGGGTATTTAAAAAAAAAACCACCCATTTCTTACCATTAAAAAACTTGATGATATCGGTGAAGTCCATGTTGTTATCACGGATAATCTCTCGATAGACCTCCACTAGTGCTAAGGCAATGAAAAGGACAAAATGTTCTGAAGAGATGTGCTTTGCTGCCCAAATAACTTCCCACACTGTAAATACATCCTCGTACAACAATTCTGAATGGGAATAAACATTACAAGAGCATCCGATTATTCAAGCTGACCATTTCTGTTTCTCAAAGGACATGTTTTCTAGGGCCTTAGGCAGAGGTCAAACAGTGCTAGGAGACAGATTCTGACACGCACGTGAGTCATGGTGGCAAAACCCGCTCCTTAGCGGTTATACAGGCTCAGGGCGCTGTCAAAGAATAAGCTTACTTTGGTTCTGAGTTTTTGTTTATACAAAAACTTCCTATGAATAGAAAAAATTTCCAGATTGAAAAATAAAAACGACAGATCTCCCTTTTGGGACTGAAACGTTCCCTTAAACGCCGGGGATTTCAACAGCACTGGGCTGTTCCCTGGAGGCTAGAAACGGAGTGAAAAGAAATATATAACCAGCAGAGAGGGGAGTTATGGGAGTAAACGAGATTTTTTTTCGCAGATTACGAAGACAATTAACTAGTAATTTCACAAGACATACAAAGCAAATACAGATCACGGTGCAGGCATGTAACAACAGACATGAGTTTGCCACTAGGTGTATAATCTCAGTGGCCTGGCGCACATCCCAAGCAAGCGAGACACAAAGGAGTGAGTCAGTGTGCTCTGTTGGACTGGAACTGTGAGGCAGAGAGGTGGAGTGACTAGTCCCCATGCAGGCCAAGGGCAGAGCTGGAATCAGTCTCCACTTTCCCCTTTCTCTGTCTTGTCTATTTAGATGCTAGGGGCCAGATGTGTAAAGGTATTTTGAGGCCTAGCTGGATTTTCAAAAGTATCTAGGTGCCCATTTCCCATTCATTTCAATGGCTTGAGGCACCTAGGTGCCTTTGAAAATCCCACTAGGTGCTTAAATACCTTTTAAAAATCTAGCCCTGAGTTCGTTGCGCCAGGGATCAGCTCTTACTTTGTTTACGGACAATATGTAGGGCTCCAATTTTGACTGGGGCTTCTAATCCTAAATCTTCACTATTTATTAACAAGAAACAATCTCGCTTCCTTGAGGGTTTGAAAGCACTGTCTGCCCTGCTGAGGTTGTGGCTTTAAAAAAGGTTGCACAGGAATTGTTACAGCAAAGAACAAGCCATAAAGGTCTCATGGCAGTTTCTGTATTTTGCTGGGCTGAGAGTGGCTGCTTCTTGCTAATGTTGTTGTGGGTACAGGCAGTGAGGCATGAACCGGATGCAGAAACTGACCATTAAGGGCTACCAGGTGCTGGTGGAAACTGGAGCAAGTCCATAGAAAGCAGTGGGCTTAATTCAGATTTCCACCGACATGCCTGCGAGCACAGTCTGGCTCTAACAGTTCAAAACTCTCAGAACACCTGGGCCCAGTGACTGCGTAGGCTCTGCAGCAGTAAGACTCAGTGGTTCAGGAGCCAAATTAGACATCAACATTACCCAAAAGTCATGCGAATTCATTGTTTCATTTACTATAGTGCTATATAGTCACATTTAAACTGGGGAACGACTTTGTTTTTATATAGATTATGTTCACAGCAAAATGACAGGCCAAGTATTATTATTTTTATCAACTACAATTGGTTAATGAGATAGTAAAAGCATCCTGATTGGTTAATAATTTAATGAAATCACACAGTGTTTTAATATCATGTGGGATAAAGAGCCACTCGCAGCTCACGAGCCTCAGTCCGAGTATCACTGGTCTACAGTGTGTGTTTGGTTGTGGTCATCTTTGGAGGAGGATTTGGGGGTCCCTTCAGAATCCTCTTCCCCACCCACCATCTGCTCCAGCGAGAGAGAGAACCCACAGACAGGCTCTCATTTTTTCTCCTCTTCCATCTCTTCTCTGCAAGACCCGCAATTAAAACATGCGAACATCTGTACTTTTCATGGCTGAGTGTTAACATTTCTTTAAGCATCTGATCTGGGGAAAGCTGGCATGTGTGTGTTTAAATGAACTATTGACTTGTGCCACAGCAAGCAGCGTCTCCTGGTTTGTAAAAAGAACAGGAGGACTTGGGGCACCTTAGAGACCAACGCATTTATTTGAGCATAAGCTTTCGTGGGCTTTTTGCGGGTACAGACTAACACGGCTGCTACTCTGAAACCTGTCTTGGTTTGTAGCGATTGGTTATGACACACTTCTATTAAATGGTGGGAGAGGACATCTTGGTGTTTGGGATAGAGCAGGGGTGGCCAACCTGTGGCTCCGGACCCACATGCGGCTCTTCAGAAGTTAATATGTGGCTCCTTGTACAGGCACCGACTCCGGGGCCAACTTTCCAATGTGCCGGGGGGTGCTCACTGCTCAACCCCTGTCTCTGCCACAGGCCCTGCCCCCACTACACCCCCCACCCTGAGGCTGTCGTGCCCTTGCTCCTTCCCTGCTCCCCGAGCCTCCTGCACGCTATGAAACAGCTGATCGGGAGGTGCGGGGAGGTGCTGATCAGCAGGGCTGCCAGTGGGCGGGAGGCGCTGGGAGTGGGAGCTGATGGGGGGGCTGCTGATGTATTACTGTGGCTCTTTGGCAACGTTCATTGGTAAATCCTGGCTCCGTCTCAGGCTCCGGTTGGCCAGCTCTGGGATAGAGGATTATGTGTAATGTGGTAGCACCTACAGGCCCCAACCAAGACTGGGTTGTGCCAGGTGCCTTGTACTATCTTCAGAGCTATTGCTGGGCTGATTTGTTGGAAGACAAATTGAGAATTACATGTAGGGTCCCTGGCATGACCATGGCGGCTTCTGTTTACCATTCCTACCCCGAAAACCGAACCCCACACTGCCCGCTGCACTGCACGACGCGGAAGTCAGGCTCCAGGTGTCATTACCTCTTTTAAAATCAAGCAGGAACCAACGATAGCAGAAGTAAAAGTGGGTGTAGTCTCCGTTTTGGTGCATCAATTCGAAGAGCTCACTGTCTAGAATCTGGAAAACCAAACCAAACCGTTAAACTTCAGTATCCTGCCTCCGACAGCGCCGGTATCAAACGCTTCGAGCTGATTCTCTGGGCCCCACCCAGCCTGAGCGTGCGGTTAAAGTTGCTCCTTAGCTGCTCTAACACCACTACCGTCCGCCAGTGACTCTCCTCTCTGTCTCCCTCCCCCCGACGTGACCCTGCACCAGAGGTGGAAGGGGAAGACAGCCGGTGGAGGAGGTTACCTCCACCAGCTGTGACAGCTGAGAGTTCCCCTACAGCAAGGGAATTCTCCACTGGTCACCCCCAACCAGAATACAGCTCCCGGTGGCCACACTGGGCTGGAGCATCCAGCCGTTCGTTTTGGAGCAGCTGTGCTGGAAAAGGAGCAAAACCTTTGCTCGCAAGTGTACAGAAAAACAGGGCAGGACGTTTGTATAAACCTCTGGGGCCAGATCCTCAGAAACTGGCCAAGTTTCGCTGACGCTGACAGCAATGGTAACATACCCCGGCTGCAGCTGCTTAGCTGAGTTCCCACCAGCACACGGGCAGGGGGGTGGCAGCACACGGGCAGGGGGGGTTTTCTGTGTACAGCTGTTCGGACAGCACTTCAAAAACCAGGGGACGAAGCATCCAGCTGGCATAGCCGGGTTAATATTGCTGAATGCGGGGTGTCTGATCACTCTAGCCCCTTAACGTCTCACGTTCCCTTACTTGGGGGTAGCGGGGAGAGACAGAATGGGACTGATAGAGCAGGGCAGAAGGCGGCAGGACTGCAGGCTTTTGCCACTGCGTGTCCTTGAACGTGTCATTTAAGTTCTCTGTGCCTCAGTCTCTTCAGCTGTACAATGAGGATCACCCTTACTTTCCTCGTCGGGGGGGGTGGCATGCAGGGTGATATTTGTAGAGCGATTTAAGGTCCCCAAGGGATAGAGGACCCGGTCTGCAGCAGCAGCATCCTAAGGTCCCATATGCACCTTTTGAAAATCTCTCCCCCCGTGGCCCGAGTTCTTGGCAGACCATATTTCACCCTCGCTCCAGAAGGTCAGAGCAACGGTTAGTCATTGCAGCGTGGTAAAGCCCGGGTCTGGGGGCCACGGCGCCCCAGAGGGGTCCCATACCTGGTTGCCGTTCTAAACACGTGGGTCATGGGAGGGGAAGAAAGATTGGGAGCTACTGCTTGAATGTCGGCAGCTCCGCCCGCTGCTTGCCGGCAGCAGGTAATCCCAGGGCTGGCTCGTGTGCGCCGACGTTTATCAAAACAACAAACCCAAAACGGCACAAATCAAGACGTGTCAGTCGCTTGCCCTGGAAGCTTTTTGCTGCAGGGACCATTTATTTGTTAGACGTTTGTGCAGCTCCTAAGAGGGTGGGGTCCAGCAATACAAATAACAGAGATCTACCAGCCTGCATTGTGGGCGAAAAGTTCCAAGAAGCTAATGATGCGTCCAGTCCTGCAAGACTGACTCACATGAGTGGTCTCTCGGCTTTCCACAGAATTACCCATTTAAGGATTGCAGGGACTAGATTTTATAATCTGCTCCATTTTGTTATATGGGGTAATCTCTGCTTAGACTATGAATTGTAACTCGCTGCAGCATGGAAGATCCATAAAATGCGAAGACCTCTCACCAGATGTCAGGTGAATGTCTCAAGCATCAAATGTGGAAGTGAATCAAAGTTAAGATGTTTTCTCCCAGAGGCCAATTGACGGGCGAGTGAGTGAGCGCCTCTTTCACTGACGCCCGCCCAAGGTTCTGAAGTAAGTTGCTGTTCAGCAGTGAAAGTGTTGAATGTGTTGGCCCTCCCAGCCATCTTCCTTATTGAATCCGTTCTGATATTTTTATTGCCCTTTAAAATCTGCCACAGAGCCACGGGATTGGAGAGCCAGACCCGGAAATACAATTTCAACAAACTCCACTGCCCAGGATCTGTTCTAATGCATTTGCTCATTCAGCGCAATAAGCCAAATGTAACCGTTTGTTTGGATTAGCAGTGGCTCTCAACCTTTCCACACTACTGGACCCCTTTCAGGAGTCTGGTTTGTCTTGCACGCCCCCAAGTTTCACCTCACTTAAAAACGACTTGCTCACAAAACCAGGCATAAAAATACACAAGTGTCACAGCACAGTATTCCTGAAAAATGGCCGACTTCCTCATTTTTACCACATAATTATAAAGTAAATCGAACGGAATATGAATATTGTACTTGCATTTCAGTGTCTAGCATATACAGCAGTATAAACAACTCATTGTCTATGACTTTGGCAGCGCTTTTTATGTAGCCTGTTGCAAAACTAGGCAAATATCAGATGAGTCGATGGACCCCCTGGAAGACCTCTGTGTACCCCCAGGGGTACGTGTACCCCTGCTTGAGAACCACTCAGCTAGTTTACTCACCAAGTACCACCGGATGAACAACAAACAGAGACAGTGCCATAAAGTAACTTCCTCTGATTAAGAAGCCCCTATCCTAGAGTGTTATCAGCATATTGCTTACTTACTGTTTATGGTAATAAGTACTACGTGCACGAGTCTTTAAAGGATTGGGGCCTCCAATTTGGATATAAACAAACAGGTACTAAGTAAAACAGCTTCTTGTTAATGTTTTCACCTTATGTGAATAACGGATTATTTTTATTTTAATCTCAAAAGTCTGCATTAAGGGTGAGCTGAGTTTTTATATTTAAAGCAAGGATGCAAGCGCTGTGACACGTATGAATACAGCACATCTTCCCCAAAATTACAGCACTTAATCTCTAAGTACACAATGACTCTTCTGAGAATTTGCAATTAAATTGGTTGATTAAAATCTGATCCTTTAAGATACTCAGTGAGGTTTTTTGTCTCCAATGATTTTAAACAGACACAAGCTTCCCATATAGTTAAAACTAATTTTATAAAGATCAAATGTCATATCTAAATATCTGGGTGTAGACATATTTGTAGCACTGGAAGTGTTTCGATCTTAATTGGTTAAGCTCAGAACCTGTCACCCTCCTTGCATGCCAAATCTTTCCTTTGTTAATTTTAAAATGATAAAACCATAATGTTTTGTACTTTTTATTATTTGTAAGCTATTTACCCTGGAAAACTGAGATCAGATGCAGCAAGGGGGCTTTGTTTGGTTTTCCCCAAAGAGTTGTGATCTTCTTACAAACAACCCAGCTAAAAAATTATGTAAGTGTCTGTCCCTCTCTCTCTCACACACGTGCTTTGCTCTAGATCAGGGGTAGGCAACCTGTGGCATGCATGCCAAAGGCGGCACACGAGCTGATTTTCAGTGGCACTCACACTGCCCGGGTCCTGGCCGCCGGTCCAGGGGGCTCTGCATTTTAATTTAATTTTAAATGAAGCTTCTTAAACATTCTAAAAACCTTATTTATTTTACATACAACAATAGTTTGGTTATAGATTATAGACTTATAGAAAGAGACCTTCTAAAAACGTTAAAATGTATGACTGGCACGCAAAACCTTAAATCAGAGTGACTAAATGAAGACTTGGCACACCACTTCTGAAAGGTTGCTGACCCCTGCTCTAGATACACACAATGAAGCAGTGGCCCAGACAGGATCGTATAAACCATCACTGCTCCTGACTGCTTTTCTCTCCACCCCTGCCCCACCTTCCTTGCCTTGCAGTGAAACGTTTGGGGCGAAATAAATCACCTTATAGCAAGAAGAGCCTGCCAAGAATACAGATCCAGTCAGTGGAAGTCCTGCAGGTGAGCTCAAAGGAAAGCCAAGACAATTCACTGTTCTTTCCCTCTCAACTGCTCTCGGGGGGCCCGAGCCTTCTCCCATTGAATCAGCCCGTAGACCCATATGTCGGCATTACTCTTTGTAGCTGGTGTGCAGGATGATTGGTCCATGCGCTTTCTGGGCAGAGCTGTGCTGTACCAGAGAGGCTCAGCGCTCCTGCCAAGAGCTGCGTATGGGACTCTGTGATCCCAAACGTCGCTTGCTACCTGTATAGGGCAGACACCCAGGAACTGCGATCCTTAACCTCCCAATGGAGCGGTCACCACCTCACTGCATCAGCAGCAAGAGCTTGCACAAGAGCAGGGCGGCTTTAAACTAGTGGGACACAAAGGCTGATACAAATATGCTTCCCCGGCCCTAACCCCAATGAGGACTCGCCTGAATTAGCGATCGCATGTTGGCAAAATGTGTGTCCATAGCACCTCCGTTGGGGAAATTCTGGCTCATTCTCTTCATGAGGTGGCTGAAGCAGCTGTACGCCAGTTGATCTGTGGATAGAAGGTGGATGGATCAGAGTGCTGCAAAACCTGGGACCCACGTTTGTACTGGACAAGGCAATATGTTGCAGGGTAAGCTGGGGGTGGGGGCAGCTTTCTCCTTCCAAATCTGTTGTTTCCCCCCCCGTGACCAGTGCTGGGTGAAAATATGAGGCGGGCCACTGGAATGCCTGTCCTGATCGCGGAGCCTCTCTTACTAGTGGTGACTTGAGAGGCAGAAGGAACCCAGCTAGACTTGCAGATCCCATGCTGAGTTTGCAGCGCCAGCAGCTACAACAATACTGCGACCTCTGTTCACCAGTCAACTTCAGTCGGAGGCGAATGCATAGGGAATCCCCAAGAGGCCATTGAGAGTCACTTCGCAACAGGAAGATGACTGGAACGCTGCAGGCTTCCGTTTGGGGAAGTTGCCATTACATAATACGCACAGCTTCCTCCCCCATGGGGTACTTCTTGGACTCAGTGTGTTCCAAGGGCTCCTCCTGGCAAAGCATTACAAAGGGAAAACTCGGCCCGCTTACCATTATCGAGTATAACCATGAGAGGGGCCAGCAGGTCACACATGCCTTGGACGTATCCGACCTCCAGGTGCTCCCAAACATAACTGCACGAAGAAAGAAACAGAAGAGACACTAGCAAACGTAGTCTCTAAATCCCCTCTGCTGGATTGTTTTTAGTGAACATTAAAACCCAACTCCCATAGAAAGCCCTGTGTCTAGCGAGGGGGTGTGGCTTCAGTGGGTGAACTCCCCAAGGAGGAAGCCAATTGGGCTCACAGAAATCACCCTTAAAAACCTCTACAATTTAACAGAGAATGAGATCCTTTCTTACAGCTTTTTTGCACCAGCCTGTAGCATTCTGTAGCAGAACTTCCTACTGCTCCAAAAACCCGCTATGGGGAGGTGCTCTGGGAATTCTCTGTGAGGGAACAGCTGCATATTAGTCATATTACAGCCAGCGGGAATCCAGCCCCGGATTCCAGCTTTTGGAATCATGCCCTAGAAAAGTAGATTTAAAGCACTGTATGGAGTTCAAATACCATTTGACTGGGGCAGAAGGTACCTCATACCACGTAGTTTAGATGCAGAAACTGTAATCCGGAGGCGTATGGAAAACCCCAAACAATGCACAGCCTCGAATGTCTGAGCATCCAAACTTTTCCGATGAGAAGTAAGCTTTAGTTTTTGGACTCACTTATTCAGGCAGAGCAGGATATTCTGCTAGCAGCAACATTGTTAAAGGGATGGGAATGACCGTTCCAAGGGGCAGGGACATGCGGGGGGGGGGGGGAGGGGGAGACAAGAGGGGCAATTTGCCCCGGGCCCTGCGGGGGCGCCCATGAGAGTTATTCAGGGCCCCTGGAGCGGGATCCTTTACTCATCTTCTGCTCCGGGTCTTTGGTGGTAATTCGGTGGTGGTGGGGGGTTCCTTCTGCTCCGGGACCTGCCACCGAAGTGCCCCAAAGACCCACAGCAGGGGGGCCTTCTGCCCCGGGACCCACCACCGAAGTGCCGGATCTTCGGCGGCGGGGGCTCCCACCACCGCAGGTCTTCGGGGCACTTCGGCGGCGGGTCCCGGAGCGGAAGGACACCCCCCCGCGCCACGGAAGTACCGCCGAAGTGGGGGCACCCCGCTGCCGAAGACCCCAGGCCCCCTGAATCCCTGGGCGGCCCTGCCAAGGGGTCTGGGGTACTGGAGGGGGTTTGATCTGGAAATGTATCCTTCCCACCCGCTTAAATATCACTCTAGCATCTCAGCACCTCAGTTTCCTTCATTAATTTGATCTTTGCTACACCCCTGGGAGGTAGGGAAGCATTATCCTCATTTTACAGGTGAGGAACAAAGTAGATTACAAAACTCGTCCAAAGTGATAGAGAGAGTTTGAAGCTGGGACTTCACTAAACTATCCATCCTACCTCATCTTCTTTCTCTCGAAGCTTTTGGCCGTACCTTACTGCACTCTGGAGGGATGGGAGAGGGACGCACTAGCTAACATTAACCCAAGTTAACTGCAGTACAGTGAGGAGACATGTTTGCTTTGCAAGCCGTGTTACCTGCACATGATGTTTCTGAGTTTCTCCAGGTTAGCAGCAGTAAAATACCAGTAATTCCGGTCGCACCTCTGGACATCTTTATCGATTCTATGCAGATTTAAGGCAACGGTGTCCAGTAATTCTATCTAGGAGGTTTTAAAAAAGACCCAGTGAATCACACTTGCTGTTAAACAAAAGATGCTTCTAGAGATTAAGCTGAGTTAAGAAGCAGGAAGGCGGCTGGATTCAGCCTCGTTCCCCTAAGCCCCGCTGGAAAGCACTTTGAGATTAGCGGGCGCCAGAACTGACTTCCCTCATTGCTGTTGAACTGAGTAGATTTTGGCACAGCAGAGAATTTGACCCCGGATGTGATTTGATTCCACTGAACCCGGAAAGCCTAGACTCCCACACCGCATCTTAAATACATACAGCTCCCTGGGAGGCATTAATAGAGCAGCTACCCACTTCACTGCGGTTGAAAAGTCCCAGGTACAGTGCATCTGCTCTCCCTGCTCAGCCATGCGAGCGCATCCCAGCGTCGCAGGGGATTAATGGCAGGCTTTTGGCAGGAACAGGCCCGAAGCAAGAAAGCTTAAATCTGCCTATAGCAACGCTAATATCCGAGCAGGTGGATTCGGGCAAGGGTGCAGTTTCATAGGTTAGGATTTGGATCAGACGGCGCCGGACTCTCATGAGTTGTTCCTTTGAGATTTTGGCCACCTCTGCATTGGACTCAGAAGAAAGGCTGCTTCTTGATTTGGATCTGACCCAGCAGTAAAACAGCTCGGATGGATTTGGATGCAGGGGTTCCCTCCCGCTCCCTGACATTCAGAGTTTAGGTTCTGGTTTTGGCCTATCCTTAGTTAAATCCTGCTTGACAGAAAGGCTGAAATACATGCAGGGCCTTGGAGAGGAAGAGAAGGAAGAGTGCTCTACAGACACAGGTCGATGCGTAATAGGATAAATGGGGACCTACCGTATAGGCGGCTCCACAAACAGAACCAATGTCCTCTCCAGACGTTAAATAATCCAGCTGGGAGCACAGCTGTTCCTCCATTACAGAATCCTGAGGCTCTGAGGGGACCGCCTTGGCTTTCTGAGCCTGGGTCAGGTCCAGATCTGGTCTTTCTAAGTCCGCACTAACTGCTTCCTCCGCCCCGTCCTCAAAGCAGACACTCTGCCCGTCGTCGATGCTGGACAGGATGCCCGAAGCGACCGAGTAATTCCGAGAAGAAGGCAACCCGGAGTCAGGAGAATCAAATTCTACTGATTGCTGTTCCGCTGCAGCTGCGGCGACCGGAGTGTCGACGTTCACCACAGTCAAAGAGGGGTCAACCGGACCTTTTAAATCTCGCTCTGTTGAGTCCATTTCATCTACAGATATGAAGACCTGATGATGATGATGATGATTGCAGGAGGGGAAAAAAAAGGGAAGACCAAATGAGTGCCAAACTCGTGTGTGGGGCTAGGTTATTTCAATAGACAAGATCACTGAGTCAGTAGAGCATCTGTATATTCTCACATGCAGCATCCGTTCATGTATAAATTATAGCTGAACAGAGTGGATCTACCCAGATTTTACAATGAACTTAGAGGCTGGATGTGGCCAGAGAAGGGACTCAAAGTAATATTCACTTAGGAATTAATATCTGCACACCGTGTCCTTAATTTTCAAAAAAGTGATTTGATGTTGAATGTCTCAGTTTTTGGGCACCTAACCTCAGTTACGTTTAAAGGGGCCTGACTCTGAGCACCCACCTGCTGAAAAATCAAGCCCCTTTATAAAACGTCTCTAGCTGGGCACCCAAAAATGGAGGCACCCAAGTTGAGAAATCACTCGTGAACCTGGAGCTCCTGGCCTTCAACTCATGCTCGCTTCCTTGTGCTGGGCCGTCAAACTTCATCACTTTTTTTTTTTTTTAAACTTGCTACAGATTTTGGGGACAAGTTCTGTTCTCAGTGAAGTGAGCCGACTCCTTAATGTTCGGAAGAGAAGTGCATAGCTTAGACTAACCTTGAATGTGTGTGATGGGGCTTTTATAGTCACAGATGGCTAGAGACGGGAGACATCCGTTAGGTCATTGTCTATCCCTTCTAGCAATGTGGGTTTGTTCTGGACAATACTGTCCACTTGACTTTCATTTTTTTCCCTACAGCTTTGATGACTAGGATTTTTTTTTTTAAATATATCCATGTGCATGAATTTAAGGGCTTTTGAAAGATGCCAGATTAGTAGCCCCGGAGATGCAACCAAGGCAGCGCCAGTCCCCTCCTCCAACGCACAGCCTACCGGTGCGGCTAACGCCTAATCTTATGTCACAAGGGCTATTCAGTCTGCCTTACCTATTCTGTGCTCAGCATCTAAGCTTAGGATGATGAGGGTGGAACCAAACTCTGGGGCCATCTCTGATTTGAGCACCTGCCTACTAGCGATGAAACTGAGACCCACCACATGGTTGCTGGAATAGTAACGGCCGATCAGTGTTGCTCTTGGCTGGATTTGAACTCAGAACCCAAAGACAAAAATATCTTCAGAGCCATTATCAATCCCTTGAGCCAATCCATTCCCCAGAGGTTCTTAACTGAGAGGGATTTTCTGCTGCTGTGGAAGACAGAGGCCATGAAAGCCCCTTAGCCACCTGGGGGAGAATACCCCCAATGCAGGCTTAGGAACAACCACAGTCTACCCTACATGTGCCCTGTTGCAAGCCCTGGCATGGTATGGCCATAGCCCAGAACTCGACAGAGATTCCAGGATGCAGAGCTGCTGGGCAGGTTCTAATTGAGAGCAGCTCCCTGGACTGCCTAAATTATGCAGAGGGCAGTTTCCCAAGGGTGCCTCTGCTACTGTTGTTCTCCCCTCACACCCCCGGCTGTGCCTGCGTGCGCTATGTTTCCAGCATCGTCCGTTGTACTGCAACATTCCTTGAGGATGAGTGCACAGGAGCGCAGAGAGCTAGACAAGACCGCGTACGTCGTTGCTGATGGTGGAATCCCTGTGGATCAATCGCTGAACGTGGCTGTCAATGCTGCTGCCTGATGAAAACTTAGCAAAGGTGGCAGAGTGTGACTCTTTCTCCCGCTGCTTCACGATGACCTCGCAGGCTTTCCACTCGGCCATGACCTTCTGATACTTGAGAGCAATATCTTCATCCACCTTCAAACAAAGACACAGACAGATACAGCTGAAATGCTAGACTCTCCTGGCAGGAGGGCATCCGAGACAGTCAAAGGCCCAGACGGCATGGCTCGCACGTCAGGAGAGATTAAAGCTAGTGAGGGGGCCAGACGGGATCTGAAACCCCGTTGAGCTGCAGAGAAACTGGGTTTGGAGTCTAGATCTCAACGCCAGGACGGAGCCCATCTCCAGCAAAATAAGAATTGGGTGGGTGCGTGTGTGAGAGAGAGAGAGAGAGAAATAGTATGTTAGCATTTACACTTCACAATGATATTTCCAAGGAGGAGCAGGTTTTTAAACACGCATCTTACCTGCTTCCAGGAAAAGGGGACAAACCTACACAGCCCTCATAGTCCTTTGTAGTGGCGGCTGGTCTATGGGCAGTTTTGAACCTCTGTATTAAACCTGGGCGCACACAGGTGCATAACCTGGTATTTCAAGATACAGCGTTTGAACTGCCACTGGGTCACCCAGACAAACGTCTTGCTGTGACTTAACAAACCCGCGGCCCTTCTGTAGCCTCTTTGCTGCAGCCTTCGCAAAGCACTTCCCATGCGCTAATTTAAAAAGTGCCCCATGAAGGCAATTATCCTCCAAACAGGGAAACTCGGGCACAGAAAGGCCAGGTGGCTTGCCCACGGTGGCATCAAACTCAGGAGTTCGGATTCCCAAGTCCAAGTCCCACTGGAGAAAAATCCGAAAATACGCGTTTTGGTGCCCTCTAAAGACCACATGCTAGGAGAGGGTTTCTTAAAATGGACTATGTATTACACCTCGAGAGACCTTTAAGTGCTTGCTGATTTTTAAAAAATTCAACATCCCATTTAAATCTCAGAAGCTGGGACTTACCCGATCCATTTCCTTTTTGGTCATGCCAAATTTGTAGTGACCTAGTAAGAAGGGCCACACTTCCTTTCGAATCTCATGCTGCACGCCGCCATAGTAAACTCGTTTGAGTAATTCTAATTCCTTGTAATTCTAAAGCAGTCAGGAAAGAGGGGAGGGAAAATTGAATGCACCTTACTATTGAGCTTGCATAAAAGCACTAAAGTTACTTGCAAGTATACAGCTAATGGAAAATACACCCAGTAGAAGCCTTAAAAAGGTTGGCGATGGGATACAGATGGGATATTTTTATTTCTAGGTATTGGTTCCAATCTGGCCCAATATGATCAGCGGCCTATATAAAATGGGTCAGTTCCTACTGGAATGGTGTCCATCATGGAATCTACCACTATGTAGATGCTAAATTATACCTTTGCTGTCACCAGAAATGAAAAGGATCAAAGAGGCCATGGAGAATTAACATCTCTCCCTGTTCTAGGGAATTCACACAGTGTGAATCCACGGACAGTCCTTTACGGCCCTGATTCAAGAAAGCACTTAAGCAGATGTTTAGGAAGGTGCTTATGGAGCATGTGCTCAGCAGACAGGTAGACTGACTGGTAAGCACTCAGAAGTTTGCCCTGATATTGCTTGTGCTACATCTGTTCTGTAGACAGAGGACTCTGGTCATCAGAGCTGCCAACGACTTATTTTTAATGGTGCTATATTTGCTTCAAAAACTACATGTAAAACCTAATTCACTTTGTCTTTTACTGAAGATTTTCAGGCTCCTAAATTTGCAAGTCTTCTCCTCATCAATGCTGCTTTCTGGGCTGCCCAAAATCAGGAAGCGGATTGTCCAAATAAAAACATCACTTTAAATGTCTAAAATTGCAGGGCAAAAAGATCTAGTGTTCCTCTAGATGGTCCTAGTTTACAAAACATCCTTCATCTTGCTTAAAGATATACCGGGCTGATTCTCATCTCTGTGTTGTTGTCTATGCATGGCGTCATTCCTGATTAACCCCATGGAGTCAGAGTGCATTGTTCCCATTTAGCTGAAACCACTTGCTGGGTTAAGCTAAGCAGCATGAAGGCACTCTTATTCTGGAATAAGTGTGTCCACACATGGAGTTCATCAGGAACAACTCCATGTGTAGACAAGTCCTTATTACACTTTTATGCCATTCTGGCAGCGAAAAGGGCTTTAAGGTGAGTGAAACAGCCATTGACGCCAACTTCCCACTACTCTGGTAGCTCAACGGGGCCTTAGTGTAAGTGAGAATCGGATCTGCACAAATACTGGAACAAAGCTGGCACACTGTGAACTCATGTACAGTCTCAAAAGGCAACACTGGAAAAGACCCTTAGAAATATTTATAGCCAAATTAGGGAGTGACACGGGAGCAGTGTGTGGGGGTCGGGCCGGGTGCTGACTTTTTCCCTTTAAGAACTGGGGGGAGCTTTTGTGCCTGTTACCTTTTTGTCCTTTTGATATTTACTCCAGACCTCTTTCGTCAGGCCTCCGGCAGCGCTGGAAGGCTTGTCAGGCGGGATAATTGAGTGGTTCACAAGGGCAGACAGGTGCGTTCTCACTGTAGACAAATGGCGGCAGTAGGCAAGCCCTGCAGAGGGGGTGGAAAAGGAACGGCAGGATCTCATATAAGCAAGCAGGTGACTATATAGGATGCCAGCAGCTCCTTTTAAAGATGGAGCTGTGCAGTTTAAGCTAGAAGCAAAGCTTTCTTCTCCACAGTCCCACATGCAAGCTAGGTAGAATGGAAGGGGGATGCAAAGCTGACAACGATTTAATCTTGTGGCGGGAAGTGAAAAAACAAAGGTGCATTACTAAAAGTACATTACAACAGGCAGAGCTTTAAGCATCAGTTTTCCACAGCTGCATACAGAAGAGCCACTGGCATTACCAAGCCAGGATATTTGGGTCAGGATTCTGAACACTCGGAAGTTCGAGGTTGCTTTGGCTCATTATGGAGAGAAGGGCCATCTGCAAAATTTGCACCTGGATTTGGCTTTCAAATGCCTCCCCCCAGCGTTTGGCTTGGCTCCCTCTCTAACCTAAACCCGGCCAGTGACCTGACTTTGCAGTCTAAGTGCAAACTGGCGTATGACACCGCGGGAGCTGCACGCACTGTCCCTTTTGGAAAACAGCTTCACTTACATCCGTAAAACGCTCTGGAAACAATCTGCCTCTTCATGCTTTCACACAGCATCTTTAATGGGGTTCTGTAGGGAGACATTTTAAAACACGAGTGTGTTACGGTTCTACAGATCACAAGTCATGGAACACATCCCTAATCCCAACTGATCTACAGACACTGCCCCTTTTCCAAACCCAACTGAGACACATTTGGTTTAAAAAAAAAAATCCAACAGGAAATAGGTCTTTAGATTTTAAAATTATTTGTCTGCCTGGGATGCTGCCCCAAACCACATGAATATTTAGGTAACTCAATACCACAGTGACAAGTGGATTACAAAGGCCACATTGATGTTTGGCTTCCTTCCCCAGACCTGAAGAAGAGCCCTGTGTAGCTGGGTTCGATAAAAGATATTCCCTCACCTACTCTTCTATCTTGTACCCTGGGACCAACATGGCTACAACAACACTGCCATTGACAAAATAGGGATGGAAGTAGGGTGACCAGATGTCCCGTTTTTAAAGGAACAGTCCTGTTTTTGGGGACTTTTTCTTATATAGGCACCTATTACCCCCACCTCCATCCCGTTTTTTCACAGCTGCTGTCTGGTAACCCTAGATGTAAGCATCCTTTGAAGGATTACTGGTTTGCCTCTGTCCATAAAACTAAGCTGTCTCCACCACTGACCTAAACAGGCATAGACAGAAGAGCTGGCTGAAGTTTTTTTTGATTGAAATGTTCAAGTTTTTTGATTAAAAAAAATTTTTACCCTGAACAACGTTCAGTTTTAAAACCAACAATTTTACTACAGGAGTTTTTGAAAACAAAACTTCCTGGGGCATTTCAACCACGACACCAACAATTTTAGAACATTCCTGGCCAAAAAATAATTGGCATTTTTTGACTGGCCCTACTAGACACCAGTGTTTCCCGCCACGCAAGTCTAGCGGCGTGTCGAGCAACCTTCCCAGGGGAGCAGGAGAAGGGTGAGGCTGGGCCCAGCACTGAAACACATGCAGCAGGGAAAAATGCTGTGCCAACCAGAGGCCTGGAGAACACGAGCTAAATGAAAACGGCACTCACCTGCTTCTGTTGCTCGTTTATAGAGCACTAAACATCAGCACAAAAAGGCCTGATTCTCCTCTTGCGTATGCTGACGTAAACCCAATTTACTGCGAGAAGAATCAGGGACTATTTAGAGACCTTGGTCCTATCACTATAATGTCTGAGTGCCTCCCAAGCACGTCTCCTCACAACACCGCTTGAGAGGTGGGCAGAGCAGGGCACTGAATCCGGGTCTCCCAAGTTGTGGGCTCATCCCCATGCCACTGGAGCCTCCTTCCTCTCTGTCCCAGCTCAGTGGTTTGAGCACTGGCCTGCTAAACCCAGGGTTGTGAGTTCAATCCTTGAGGGGGCCATTTAGGGATTTAGCTGGGGATTGGTCCTGCTTTGAGCAGGGGGTTGGACTAGATGACCTCCTGAGGTCCCTTCCAGCCCAAGTAATCTATGATTCTATGTCTCAGATGTAATCCGCCATTTGACAAGGTAGAAGACTTTGCAAAAGAAGTGGCGAGAACAGGAGAGGAGGCTGCTTAGCACATGGTGAGCGCGAGGCTCTTCTAGGTGCACGCTGGTTGCGCTGGCTACGCCACAAACTGAAAAGCAAAGACTTTCATAGAGACAAGGAGGCAGTTCTCTCTCTCATTGTTGTGATGCTGTAGCACCTCCACCGGTGGTGGCCCAGCCACAAACAGTGTGCTCCCTGTAACCCAGAGCAGGGTCCCCTGGGAGCCCTGAAGCATCTCTCCCATAAAACTCGCCACTGCTACTTGGAACAAGGGGCTTTGGGGTGACTTTTCTCCACATGCAAGGGCTTGCCTGGTGGGGTGGAGCTAGGGGAACTCTGGCTGAACAGGTGCAGCGGCAACACTTGTGACTTCTCCTCCGCCTGCCAAGGAAACCTACTGAAGACCATTTTGAAAAGTGCCGGTGGGGTTTAGGAGCCTAACTCCCAATTTCAAAAGTAACCTGAGAATTTAGCAGCCTGTATCCCACTGATTTTTTTTTTAATTTTTTTTTTCATTGTGACTTAGGCTCCTAAATGCCTGGGTCCCTCTTGAAATTGGGAGTTAGGCGCTCTTGAATTTTTTACCTCAGTCTCAGATGTTGCCACGGACATGTCCACCATGGCTTTTAAGTGGGTGCAGGATGGCAGGCGTTGGTGTGCGGTGTGCAAAGGGCTCTACAGGCAGCAAGCCCAGAGCTCTCCCCCACCGCTGTCGCTTTCTGCCAATAGTCAAGCCATCTCCCCGGGCCCGGCCCGTGTACCTGTCGTGAATGCAGTTGCAGCAGCTGGGGATGTCGTAGGGAGAGCTGCCTGATGAACAGGAGAGGCACGAGGACCCTTGGCTGCAGTGTTCTAGCTGCCATGACAACAAGCTCGCACCGAATCCCTGCATCTCTATCATGTCGCTGGAGTCTGCGGAAAGGGGGGAAAAATCACGGGCATAAACGGTTGTCTGCCCCTGCCCTCCCGCGGCACCCTGATGTCTTGGTGCTTTGCTTTGCTGCAGGCTCTACCCTTGGTGATAGGACGGGACAGAACTAGTGACCCTAAAACATTTCTTTCTGCTCTAACGTATCGAAACCAGCCACGTCCTCCACATGCTCAGTTTTTCATAGAATCATACAAATGTACAGCTGCAAGAGACCTCCAGAGGTCATCTAGTCCAGCCACAGATGCTGAGGCGGCATTAAATATACCTGACAGGTGTTTGTAGAAACCTCCAGTGATGGGGATTTCCCAACTTCCCTAGATAACCGTTGGGTGCACCCACAGCTCAGCACCCTGCCTGTTTCAAACGCAGGGTGCGAGGCAGGCTGCTCTTCTGCTTTCCATAGCTAGGAGCTCATTTTAATCGGACATTAATTGTAATAAATTTTAAGGCCAGAAGGGACCATTATGGTCATCTAGTCTGACCTCCTGTATACCACAGGCCAGGGAACTTCACCCAGTAATTCCTGCAGTGAGCCCATAACTTCTGGTTGAGCTACAGTGAAAGATCCTGTGTTTTAAATTCCAGAGTAAAAATAGGTTCTCTCTCAAAATGCAGGGTGACCAGATGTCCCGATTTTATAGGGACAATCCTGATTTTTGGGTCTTTTTCTTATATAGGCTCCTATTACCCCCAACCTCCATCCCAATTTTTCACGTTTGCTGTCTGGTTACCCTACTCAAAATGAGACTAACTGAACTTTTCAGTTCTTGATGGGATCTGATCCTTAAACAGTTGCTCACAGAGGTGGAAAGTTACTCCAGCACTGGGTCCCACTCTAATTCTCCTGGGAATAAAATGCCATTGACCCATCATCACAATGCAACCTCCTGAGTCCCGAGTCCTTTTTTTCAATTGGCCTCAGCCAAAGCCTGGTTTACAAAACCAACATGAGCACAAAGGTAACACATCAATCATGAAGGTATTTTCCATGGGTATTTAAATCTAGGGTGCTGTTCCTGGAACATTTCATATAAACAGTATGCCTCTGTGTGCCCGTTTTCCTTCACTGGATCACCCCCAAGCGCATAAACTCAAGTTTAAAGCTCTGAACATGCAACTGCCATGTGTCTGAAATCTCTCCACACATGGAAACAAGTTGCAGGATCAGCACTTAAAAAAAGGAGGCCAAGCTTTTCAGAAGTAGCTAGAGATTTTGGGTGCCCAATTTCAAACCTTAAAGGCCTGATTTTCAGAGGGTGGATGCTTAGCACATTCTGAAAATCAGAGCCCTCCCTTGAAAGGTGTCTAAAGCTGGGCACCCAAAAATCACTAGTAGCTTTTGAAAATCATGGCCTAAATTCTTAACCTATCCCTGCTGGTGCTTTTCATAAATAACTGGCCTTTCAGCTCACCCTTGATTTAAATTAAGGCAAAAGACAGAGTACAGGATGTCATTCATTGCATTAACATGTGCAAGCAACTCTGGGTCCTCTGGGCCGTGCTTTCAAAATGTATGTTAAGTGCGGGGGTGGGGAACTTCCAAATTGTCTCATGCATTCTGCCATTGCAGGTAACAATACGTTTTGTTTTGTTTTAAGAAGATGGACTCTATTTTTAATATAGATATAGCCATCAATGTAGCATAAAGCATTTTAACGGCATGGAAATCATACAAGATATGTTAACATAAAAAGCACAGGCTCATGCGGAAGCAGTCATGAATATTTCACTTTACAAAACAAAGTTTAATGAAAAAATGCTCTTCACCTTAATTCTTCAGGAAGGAGCTGAATGACCCAGTATTTAGTGCAGCTTCTCATTTGGTTCAAATAAAAACCATTGGACAAACAAATGTTTTGAGATTTTTTCTCCCCCTCCCCCTCCAAGGACAAGAAAAGTGGGTGAGTTTTTTTGTTTTGTTTTTAAGAAACAATCTACTTTAAAAGGAGAGAACCCCACAGAACCTAAGGATTCAGATGAAAGGTACCTGAATTCGTGAAGAATTAGAGTGAACAGCACCTTCATTTCATTCATTTTTGTTGTTGTTTATCTGCAACTTTTGGCCACATGCAAAAAGTCAAGCATGTTGCAAAAATTAAAAGCAAAATGGCTAGCAAACCTTAGATACAACAGTGTTGTCATTATTTCAAGGGAGCACTGACGGGTAGACAAATGATAGTCCAAGCTAGCTCATTGACAAGAATCACTAGTCAAATGGTATGCGGCCCTAGTTAGGTTGCTAACTACTTTTTTCAGTGTTTCTTGACATCTCTAGTAGGAGGGTATTAAATATCCATTAGCTACCAAATAAAGCTGAAGTTGTAATCATTTAACTTGTATCTTTAGTCTCATCTTTTTAGGCATGCGGTGTTACGGACGGGTCTTCTACCATAAGCCATTTCGAAGTCTCATCTGCACAAGAAACCTACTGTACAGATATTTCCTGCAAACGCTATCTTCCTACAAGATGAGGAGGGCTTTGGGGGTTCTCTTCCCCACCATCCCTTCTAAGAGCATTTTGGTAGAATATGAATCCAGCCCAGCTGAGTAGTGGTCAGACCTAATGACTATTTTGGCAACCTATGGGGATCACAGTGGTCCACATACCAACAAAATGGCATCATGGCAGTCCCAGCAGAGGCCCAGAGTAGAATGGACCAAGGGAATTTATCCTCTCATTCTTACAGGTAGTGTCACCAAGCCAGGGATGACATCCACTTAGCACTAAACCCATTGCTCTGCATTTAAAGGTATGTGAGAGCTCCGAGGAACGAGGAAAAGACGGATTCCTGTAATCACTCAGTCTGCGAATGTTCTTTTGCCAAAGGAAGCGCGTGTTAAATCTATGGCACCTGCAGACACGACAGCTCCAAGCCAAGACTGTTGGCATGGAAATTGTACAGTGACAGATACTGCAGCTAAGGAAGGAGGGGGGGTTCTCTTGAATGAGTTTAGTCCTGGGACAGCCATGAACACGGGAGAGGTAATGCTTGAATAGAACTGGGCTGAACATTTCAACAAAGGAAATCTTAATGACCGTTTTTGCAGATTTTTTTTTCTTTTTGTTCTATTCTTGAGCCAATTTAGCTTCATTTCTGGAGCCTTAGAATTCCATCTGTCCAACAGACGGTTTTTTGCTCCACAGGATGAACTCCAGTCACTTTCCTCCTTCAGGACAGGAGGGATTCTAAGTCTCCAGAACCATACAGCCAGGGCCAATTGCCTCATCTCTGCTGGGATGAAGGTTTGCTGGCATGATCAAGTGTATCATTATGAATAGGTTGAGGGTGAGTGAACGGGGCTGTATTTTTGATGGGAGCAGAGCTTGTTGTACAGTAAGGAATACGGTAACCCATCGTTTGAAATCCAGTATGTGGACAGGAGGGCACTTGCGCGTGAAAAGCTGCTTGGTCTGTACAAGTCTCCATGTGCATTTAAGGGTAGATTGCAGTGTCACTCTGAGACTTGCTGCCGTGGGTCCTTTTTTGCTGTATCTAATTTACAACTTGATGCTTGTTTCCCCGCACGAGCTGAGGGGGTATAATCTGCACCAGCCCTTTACTCAGTGCCTCTTACTTATTGCTACCTCTTAAGCTGCACAGGTGGAGGGCTTCCCCCCGGCCCACCACCTCCCAGGCAGCAAAGTAAGGGGCCCCCTTCTCTCCGCTTACTTCCCCGTGTGAGCACACACCATGAGTTGAGACTTAACTCTTAAGGGGGGAGGCAGATTCTGGAAGCGAGACGGCTCTGTCGTTCGTTCTCATGGCTCCTACCTTGAGATGGGAGGAAAAAGGTGCTGCTAACCCTGCTCCCCCCAGCTTTTGGGTGCCTTCCCACCCCTGGTGCGAATGAAAAACGTTTGTCTTGCCATAATGCCAACACTGTTGTACGCCTCCCTGGGGCGACGCTGCACAGAGCGCTGAAGGGGCAGGGCAGGGGGCGCCGGATAAAAACCTTTCATCCTATTAGGAGCTGTGAGGTTCCGAGAGCAGATCATTGAGAGCATTGCGTGGAGCCGGTCTTCCTCCTCCTCGTCGTCATCGACGGAGGCAGAGCGGCTGGCAGCTAAGTGGTGGTAGTTAATAGTTACTGCTCAAAGAAAATAGTGAAAGAGGAGCATAAGAAGAGAGGACTTGGTTCTAGGAGAAGTCTCAAAGGACACGTTCAGCACAGACAGAGGAGTCGGAGCTTGGGAGAGACCCGGGGAACTCCCCCGCACCTGGGTGGGAAAGAGACATTTCTCAAGGAGAAGAACACGCACTCCATGGGCCAGATTTCACCCAGACATGAACAGCTGCAGGCGTCCACACAATCTGCAGTGCCTCCTGCTGGTGGGAGCAGACTGCGTGCCTAGCTCTGGGATTCTGCAAGGAGAGAGGGTCCCAGAGCTCAGGCTCAGTTTTATAACCCCCCGAGCTCGAGTCAGCTGACGTGGACCAGACGTGCGTGTTTTATTTGCGGCATAAACATTCCCTCACAGGCTGTGTTGAGGCTAACGCTTGGCTCCTTATGGCCTATTGGGGGGCAAGTGGGTGGAGGTGTTTAATTGATTTTGCCACTTTCTACCTGTGATGAACTTGAATGGGAACACTGGATCCAAATCCCCTTTAAACTTGGGACCATGAGCCAAACGTCTCTACTTCTCCACCAATGGACGTGAAAATGAACCTACTGCTAGAGAACCAGCCTGCAAGATCTCTTGTATGGAGAGAGTTCAGATTCACAGAAGAGAGGAAGGGGTTTGGGTGTGGGTTCTCCCCCCTACTTATTGTGAAACTTCCGTAGAGAATGCCAGGAAAATTGGGCTTGCAGGATTTTGGCTGTGTTTGTTTTTTTGAGGGAGGGTCGTCTTTTTTAATGGTTAGCGTTAATCTCTTCTCCTTTTAATAACAATCTTGCTAGGAAGCTGCCTGCGTAATAGAAATACCCTTCATTTTTAGAGCAGAATTGCTGTTGGATTAGCCATGGGGATTTTTTTGCATCTGCTCTCCGTTTGAAAGTCCGGCTGCCTCGGTGAAAGTTTTGCATAGGCTTCAGCTGGAGAACCCAGGGCAGCTCTAAGAGTAGGACGCTCCATTTCTGCTTGGGGCAATGAAGGTTTTATAGCACCGGTTCTCAAACTGTGGGTCGGGGACCCCATTTTAATGGGGTCGCCAGGGGCTGGCTTAGACTTGCTGCGGCCCAAGGCCAGAGCCGAAGCCTGAGCCCCACTACCTCGGGCGGGGGGGATTGGGCTTTGGTTCAGGCTTCGGTCCCCCCTCCTGAGGTCGTGTGGTAATTTTTGTTGTCAGAAGGGAGTCGCGGTGCAATGACGTTTGAGAACCCGTTTTATAGCTTTAAGAAAACCCACAGTAAACTATAGCATGGATCCTAATTACCTAACAAGGCTGAACACCTCTGTGGCAATATCCCCTTAAAAAAATCTGGGTTGTCTCTTTCCCCCCCACAGATCCCAGCATACCACGCTTCTTGGTTTTGTTTTGTTTTTTAATGAAAGAACAATGAAGCCACTTACTGTTATCGTGCCTGTGTCCCGGATAGATAATCCTGAAGACATAGTCCGTAGCAGACTCCTCATGTGGCATTTCCTCCAGCTCCACTGACTTGTTACTATTTCGTTTCCGGAGCTTTGGAAATACTTTACCCTACAGTGAAAATGACCCAGTGGGTACAGTTACCAAGAGACGAAGTGGTGCAGTGGAACGATGTCAAAGTAACAGACTCAGAAGGTGGCTCCAAGACCTTAGATGAATGGGTTGCAGGTACCTGGCCTAGCAAATGGTGGCTTTTCAAGGGAGCTGGGTACACCACTCCCATTGACTAGGAATGGGGCACCAAATTCCCATCACTTCCTTTGAAAAATCCAAGTCTTGGATGAGAGACATGATCCTGCTGCATATGGAACCTATGTACCCAGGGGAAGGAGGTCATTGAAGGGAATGGAGAAAAGACTTGTCAGGATATAGGGAAGGTGCCCTAATGGCAACAGTCCATCGGTTAGGTGATATCACCAGGGGTGGTATCAGGTTGCAGCTGGTCGGAAGCGTTTGGCCACATCATTTTCAAACACCTTTTTAAAGTGTCTGTAGCACTGGTTCAGTGGTGAACCTATAATCAGGTTGTTATGGAATCTGTGGCCTTATAAACAAGTCAGACAGTTTAGGGGCTAATCAGTGGGGTTGTTTATTTCGCATTTAGGTTCCTCCCCATGCCCTGAGTTTATTATTTGCATGACAGTAGCTCCCCAGAGCCCCCTGGCTCCATTGCGCTGGGTGCTGCTGGACAGACACAGTAAGACCAACCTGGCCTCAAAGAACTTATAGTTCAAGACACTGGCTCTCAGCCTGACAGTACCTTGCCCTGCTGTGACCAAAGTGGTGGGTCTAATTGTCCTCGAGGCAGAAGGCCGTTTTCCAGGCAGGAAAGGAAAGCAAGGAGATGACTTCCCTGTGGGAAATGGAGTGGAGGTCTCTGGATCCCATCCTGACTCACCAAGACTAACGTCCCTCCGCTTTCCGCTGCAAAAGAGAACCCAGGATACGTTTGTGTGGCCTTTGGTTAGGCTAGAAGCATGATCAGCTGACCTCGCTCTGAAGCTGGATTCTGTTTGTGGCTGTCCCCCAAAAACCCACTGCATAACAGGATAGCTAACCGAATAGACTCGGGAGTGAAGTTTACCAGATGTTTCCCATCTATCCTCTGCAGTGTGGGGCATGGGTCACTTGCTGGAGGATTCTCTGCACCTTGAAGTCTTTAAACCACGATTTGAGGACTTCAATAACTCAGACATAGGCTAAGGGTTTGTTACAGGAGTGGGTGGGTGAGATTCTGTGGCCCGCGTTGTGCAGGAGGTCAGACTAGATGATCATAATGGTCCCTTCTGACCTTAAAGTCTATGAGTCTATGAGTAAAGGGAGCCTTGGCAGGCAATGAACATTGATTTTTTTTTTAAATGATGTCTACAGTATGTTTTAAAAAAATAGACAGTCTACCAGCCCCTGATGCTGTATGGAATATGGGTGACCATTTCTAATATTATTAATACCAATATTACAAAATAGCAATGAATCTTACAAGATATGCCATATAAGGTATCAGTGAAAAAGTTATGATTTGCTAAGAATGATAATCTTGTTTATTTGTATGCATCATCTTTGTATTGGGAGTTATAAATGTATGGTATATTGATATCTTGAACTTGTGCTGTGTTTCTGTGTGACACCTCCAGACAGACTGGCATCAGCACTATCCAGCCTGCTTAATGGTCCATCAAAGGCAATCAGCTGTATAATTAACCCACTGAGAGAAGCCGGAGCTACACTGGTGAGTCAGCAGGACATGGCTGTGGACAGGGAACTAGTCCAAGAGCTTTTCCATGCTCATGTGCTTATGTTTGGAACAAAGAATGTACAGGCCACACGGCAAAGAATATAAAAAGGCAGCTGCATCTTCTCCATTTTGTCTTCAATCCTGCTCCTCACCTCTGGACTAACTTCTTTACAAACTGAAGGTTTGAACAAAGGACTGATAGACCCATCCAAGCTGTCGATGTGTTCCAGAGGGACTTTACAAGCCAGCAAACTCATCAATGCTGCTAAGAACCTGATAAATGGATTCTGAAGTCATATGTATGGATCTGACTGCTTTGGCCATTTAATAACTCTTTCCTCTTTTAGCTACTAAAGGATGGGCTGGCAGCGTGGTATTTTGGGTAAGATCCAAACTAGTATTCATCTGATGATGCGGCTGGCCCTCTGGGAACCAGAAGAACATTTTGCATAGTGAGCAGAGTTTTAAATAACTTCTCACTGTACTGGGCCTATGTGCTGATCGAACGCCTGAGACTGGAATGCAAAAAAGGGGGCTGCATGATTTTTTGTTTTGGCTTTTTGATAACCACTGTTGGGGGGGGGATCAGGAGCAGAGTTTGTGACTGGTTGGTGAAAACCCACCAGTCTTGGGCAAATCTGCTCTCCTTTTTGCAGCCCGCCCTGGCTTTGGCAATTTCACTGCACGCTACCATAGGCGCCTCGGGTCACACAGCCTGAATCCATTTTGGACGTTCATTTCATTATGCTCACATCAGGCACATATCTGGTGCTCCTCACCAGGATGGATGTAGAGGCTAGCAGTGGTGCAGTTTTTTTATATCACATAATGGTTAATCTTTCTTGAACATCCAATCCAACCTCCCCCCCAAAACATAAAATCACAGAAAGGGCCATAACTCACCAAAACAGTCTGATTTTGACCTAAATTGGCAGAAATCTTCTAAATATAATCAATAATGCAACGGTGTGCTCAAAATAGTACTGTTTTGGAAAGCTGGGGAAATATTTAGCCCCCAATCAATATATTTTTATACATTTTCCTGTACTTTTTTGCCTTTGGTTAAAGAAAAATTGCGTAGCTGCTCAACAGTATGAGTTTGTTTGTACCATATAATATAATGGTTTTCAGTCTTTTTTCATTTATGGACCCATAAGGTGTGGGCCGCTTTGGAAAACTTAGACATAGTCTGTGGACCCCCCAGCAGACCCTGGGCCACATTTGGAAAACCACAGCTTTAGATAATCTTTGATGGATCCCTTAGACGTAGTCTGCCGACTCCTGGGGGCCGCGGCCCACGGGTTAGAAACCACTCACGTAATACATCAAAAAATATTTGTCGTCATTTGTAGACTGGACTGATTGGAGAAAAAATGTTCTGTCTGCTATTTGTACAAAGTGTATAAAGTGATGCAGATAATAAGCCCCTCCTCTGGGTTCAGGTGTCCCCCCGCCTGAGGAGAAGGGATTTGAGTAGGGCTCTGCCATCTCTCAAGTGAGTATCCTAATCACTGAACTAAGGGATATTCTGCTGTGGGTTGCTTGTCTTCTCCTGTTGATGTTGGTCCACTTCAAAAATACTTACACAGTGACTGGGCCCCTATATGAATCCCTTTATAGTTCCGTGGCTTGGTTCCTCACCAGGATGTGGGAGATTCTGGTTCAATTCCCCCCTCTGTTTGATGAGGGGAAGGCATCTATCAGCTCAGTGCGGCAATCACAGGGCTAGGAGCTGTACTTGGGGAAGGGGTGGCTTTCCTTCTTGCCTGCTGAAGCTGCTTCACTCTAAGTATGGTTTGGGCCAGCTGAAGAGTTAGAATAACTCCCTACTCCAGTGATAGGTTACTCACTTAGGAAGTGGGGGATCTTGGCTCAAATCCTGGTTCTGCCGGTTAAGAAGGGATTTGCACTGAGATTCCTGGCCTTTGAGGGGACTTCCTGGGAGCTCCCTGTTGAAATGCCCTTGCTGTCTTTGGAGGATGCTTGTCCCGGAGAAATGGAGGGTGTTTGAACAGGGACATCCCCCTCTAAAGTTGCCTGGGAAGTAGGAGGCCCTAGTCCAAACCCCTTCACAGAGCAAGGGATGCAGCCGGGGGTCTCCCACTGCCTGGGTGAGTCTCCTAGCCCCTGGGGACAAAGGAGTGATTTGCGAGTTTTAAGAGTTTTTTTTCCCGACTGGAGAAAAAATGTTCTGTCTGCTCTTTGTACATTACCAGGACTGGGGAGGGCAGCCGAGTGTCTGAGATAATTACAAGTGGGGGAGATTGTTTAGCAGAAGGGGTAGCATGCTGGAGGCAGTCACCGCTGAGAAGCAGATTGTTCTGCCTAAAAGGGTTTGAAGTGCGCAGTTAAGAGATGCAGGCAGTGTGGTGTGTTACAAATGGTTCTAGTGAGCTATGGCCCCGTTGAGCATCTGTATTTATATTTATTTACGTCCCTGTTGAGTATATTATTTATGTATAAATATAGCAAGGTCATTCGATGCTATAAAACAAGCTGTGGGGGTGGAAAGTGGGTCGTAGATTGCTGTAATAAGCCAGTGTGTCTGCTAGACACTAAAAATCACAGACTGAATGAAGTTATGAACTTAAACTCCCAGGCTTGTCTTTTGAGGATGTTGTGCAGGTTTCCTGAAGACTGATGGATAGAGCGGTCGCTTTGTGAAAAGTGTTCACCCACAGGGGACGTGGCGTTTTTGTCCTTTATAATTTTTCTCCGTGTTCATTCAAGAGTGTCGTGATGGTCACGTTTCACTCACACCGGTGTTATTTAGTGCAGTGAATGTTGCGATGGGCCCACGGTTCTTGAAAGGTGTGTTGTGGGGGTGCTGATCATCCTAGCAATGGAGATACAGCTGCAGGTTTGGCATTTCTTGTTTCATTTTTTTTCTCCTTTCCCTCTATGACTGGAGAGGTGTTAACTGGCTACTTCATCTTGAGTGGTCCCTTGAAATATTAAGTACTTAGGATAAACAATCTGTTCCTCCTTGTGTTTAACTGTGACACTCAGAGGACCTTTCCCAGACCAGAAGAAGAGCTCTGTGTAAGCTGGAAAGTTTCTCTCTCTCACCAATGGAAGTTGGTCCAATAAGAGATATCCCCTCACCCATCTTGTCTCTCTAATATCCTGGGACCAACACGGCTACAACAACACTGCATAAATATTTTTAGTAATTTTTTAAAATAAAATTACTTGGCATCCAATAACTAAAAAGTAGAGGCCAGATTTTCAGAGCAACCGAGCACCCACAGCTTACACCGCTTGTAGTGGTGTGGCCACATCTGGAGAGGATTGAGCCTGCTGCAGCCTTGGCTAACACAGCTGGATCCTTTAGAGGAGAGGCTCATGCTTTTAGATTCATAGGTCCCAGGTGTGATCCCTGCTGCCAACAACCCACCCAGAAGCATTGTGTTACATTAACACTTAGGACAAAGTCAAGCCTTAAGAGACTGTTGGAACAGCTTTATGCCGAGAAGTTCTCATTGGCTCTTTCCGTGAAGAAACTTAAAGATAAACCACTGCCTGCCTGCAGGGAAATATACGCCAAAGAGGCAGCAAAATAAAACACGAAGAGTGTTAACATTCCCCCTGCAGAAAAAAAGGCCCTTGAGCCTTTGCGGCAGCCCGTGGGATGAGGTGGTTTATGCTTACGTTGCTGATGGCAGTGAATGCAGACAATCTGACTGAACGGCACTATTAAGGCGTAGTCCCAGTACACACTAAAAGGAAAAAAAAATGCAAGAGATGTAATGTTTTAATAATCAGTGGCCAGACTGCCCAGTAAAAGCATAAGCACTGCACTAAATTAAGAGCAGCTTACTAAAAACTTGGCCGATTAAGTGGAATTTATGGTGAAGTAAAAGGCAGAGGAACTAGTTTAGCGTAGCATATAGTTCTGGAGCCTGACGGTTCACAGTCACTGCCCTCCCATGCAAACAGCACTAATCTACTGGCTAAAATACAAGAATCAAGTGCCCAGAGCAGAACACTCAAGATGGGTTTGTGGTTGGGATTCGGGACACCTGGGTTCTATTTTGCCACAAATAACATGTGACAGAAGTCAAGCCCCGGGGGGCCCAATGTTGCATGTACCCATGAAATTCAATGGAAGCAAGATCCCTCACTTAAACTGTGACAATAAGTTGCACCGGTTAGAAGCTTATTATTGAGATCAAGAGCAAAGCAGGACTCAAAGAAGGATTGGAGCTACCTAACGAATGCAAAACACTCCTGAGTTATAACGGTAAGAATTAAAACAGCTTTCAAGGGATATGAAACTTCTAGGGGGTTAGAAAGAAACATTTCCTAGGGACATATTCTACCACAACTGACTACTGCAGGGTTTCTTTCTCCTTCTTTTGAAACAGCAGGTACTGGCTGCTATCTGAGACAGAATACTGGATTAGAGGGACCGCTCTTCTAATCAGGGGTAATCATATCACAGGGCTGCTTTGAGGTTGGATTATAAAGTGCTTTGAGATCCTGCAATGGGAGGCACCCGAAAAATGAGACTCGTGATAAAGGGAGGCAGACTTTTAGTTCTGCAGCCCTGGATCGTTGAAATAAGACTTGTTCCTTTACAATGGGTCCTAAATCTGGATTATATTGTTTGCAAAAGCATATGATCTGATGTATGCTAGGGTCACACTGTGTGTGTGTGTGTCTCTCTCTCTCTGTGATCCTCGTATCCCAGTGAGCACAAATTCACAGCAAGAAATATTTCAGCGTTGCCACCCAGCAAAACTTACTAATTTTTCTTAGGGTCCAGAATTTGTTTCATACTAAATCATTCTGAAAAACTGCTGAAATATCCTTGCATTTTATTATTACTACTATTTGTATGACAGCACCTAGCGATCCCCATTCAGGTCAAGGCCCCGTCGTGCGAGGCCCTGTACAAACATATGGTAAGTGACGGCACCTGGCCCAAACGGGTTACCAGCTAAATAGATAAAGCAGACAAGAAGAAGGGAACAGCAAAGTGGAGTGACTCGCTCAAGAACACACAGCAGGCCAGTGGCAGAACCAGGAAATAGAACCTGGTCTCCTGCTTCCTAGCCCAGTGCCCTATTTGATGGACCATGCTCCCCTTCAGTTAAATCAGCACTGCTGCTTGTCTCTTACTCCTGATACAGTTAGCTGTGTCAAGCATACAAGACGGAGACGGAGCAAAGGGAATGTTACCTTCTCTCAAGCTCAGAGTCCCTCAGGGTTCCGTTCATGAGCTGATTGGGAGTCCATTTCAAAGTCAAGCTGTCTGCTGACTGATGAAGGGAGAGATAGCCAAGAATTGCCTCCATGTCGTCTTTCTGTTTAAAATGATAAACAAAGAAAAGCACCTGGAAATCGCGATTTGTGTGACTGAGGAATAAGTCAGCGATCATGAGAGGTTCCCCTAACAGGCCAACCCTGTCCCCACAATTAGCCACGCTTCTTCAGTGCTTCGTCCCCTTCCAATGGCACTTGGACGTAGGCCATTACCCACCATGATGTTCTCTGTCCCCTTACTCTGGAAGCCCAACTGGCTTCCAAACTCACATCTCCCCCACTAACAATTAGGGCTCTGCTGCACCTGATCCACATAAGAGATGAGCATCCACAAACCCAGCCGTGGGTGCTCGACACCTCTGGAAATCAGAGGGTTGAAGGACGAGGCTTAAAAGTGACAGCAGGCGTTTTCAGATCCACTCTGGTCCAGTGGACACAGGGTCCTATTCCCAGCTCTACCACCGTGTAACCTGAACCAAGGCACTTCCCCTCTCTGGGCCTCCATTTTCACTCCCTCCCTTTTCCTTTCATCCTTTTCAAGTGTGTAAGCTCAGAGGGCAGGGAGTGTCTCTCATTGTGTTGGTACAGCAACTACTGCTCGGGGGCCTGATCTCAACTGGGGTCTCGAAGCGCTACCGTAATACAAACTAATTAACTACAACCTCTCTTTACTCCTTGGCAAGTGGTCTGCGAATAGGAGCGCGGAGAAGGAACTTAAGGCTGCAGAAACAGTAATAAATTAAAGCTCCTGACAGGGTCGAGAGTTTTCTATAAACTCATAACCCTCTTTCAAGCAGCTTCCTTTCCTCAGCAGATAAGATCTAGTAGCAAATCTGTCTTCTGGGTGTCTGACATTGTCAATTCCCAGCATCAATCCTGGGGCAGATTTAACACCTCCAAACCCACCAGAAATAAATTAGGCAGACACATCAACTGCTAAACAACCTTGTTGGACAGGAGCAAAAAAATCAAATCCCCAAACCATTCCTAAAACGTGTGCGTCCGTGTCCGTCCACCCTTCAGTGGCTGAGGCGTGCTAATGGAATGATACAAGAGCTTTGAAACAAGTAGCCATTCACTGGTTTCTAAACTATATATTAAATGATCTAAATACAAATATTATTCTTTGCATTGCAGTAGCACCAAGAGGTGCTACCTGATATAAAAGACCCATCCCCTATTGTGCTAGGTACTGTGTACACACACACACGCACACACTGCCCCGGAGAACCTACAGTCTAAATCAGGGGTGGGCAAACTTTTTGGCCCAAGGGCCACATCTGGATATGGAAATTGTATGGCAGGCCATGAATGCTCACGAAATTGGGGGTTGGGGCGTGGGAGCGGGTGAGGGCTCCGGCTGCGGGATCTGGGGTGGGGCCAGAAATGAGGACTTCAGGGTGCGGGAAGGGGCTCTGGGTTTGGGCAGTGTGTGTGTGCGCGTGTGTGGGGGCTGTGGCTGCGGGCTCTGGGGTGGGGCTGGGGATGAAGGATTGGGGGTGCAGGAGGGTGCTCCGGGCTGGGACCGACGGGTTCAGAGGGTCGGAGGGGATCAGGGGTGCAGGCTCCAGATGGCACTTACCTCAAGCAGCTCCCGGAAGCAACAGCATGTCCTCCCTTGGACTCCTATGCAGAGGCACGGCCAGGCGGCTCTGCACACTGCCCCATCCGCAGGCGCCACCCTCTCAGCTCCCACTGGCCATGGTTCCTGGCCAATGGGAGCTGTGGAAGCAGCGCTTGGGGCAGGGGCAGCGTGTGAAGCCCCCTGGCTGCCCCTACATGTAGGAGCCGGAGGGGGGACATGCCTCTGCTTCCTGTAGCTGCGCAGAGTCACGGCAGGCACAGAGCGGCGCAAGCCCCTGACCCCGCTCCCCAGCTGGAGCGCAAGGGCCAGATTAAAACATCGGAAGGGCCGGATGTGGCCCCCGGGCCGTAGTTTGCCCACCCCTGATCTAAATAGACAAAACACAGTGGGGATGGGGGAACAGTGGGAGACAGAAGAGAGGTGACTCACCCAAGTTCATGCAGCAGGGTCAGTGACAGAGCCAAGACTAGAACCCAGGTCTCCTGACTCCCACCCCACTAGACCACTCTCCTATTAGAGAGGCTGCTATTAGCAAGCTGTGTAATGTGGGAGGAGGTCCATTTGATGGGCCGGGGTATAAACCCATTTAAATTGGCCAATTTTAATCCCCGCTTGATCCCATTTCTCTCCTTCCTTTTTCATTGGCGGGACATATCACAGTTTAACTGGAAGGGGAGGTGGGTCCCATTAGTGAGGTCTCTGCCGGGGAAAGGAGTCAGAGCTCCCCCCAACACCCGGGCTGAGCCAGAAAGGATGGCACTCAGCAGCCTTCCATCCCTGAAGCCTGCATGGCTCATTCAGATGACGCATCCATCTTCTGTTGGGCCAGCTCATGATTCAGATGCTGCCTCCGGAGCTAGATGGTCCAGAGGATAAGACACTGGCTGGGGATTCAGGATACTCAAGTTCCATTCCTGGCTCTACCACGCTGAGCCAGCCAGCATTAATCTCGCTCCAGTCACATGAACTCAACACACTTGATGCTCAGATACTTACTGGCTGGACCAGGACATTGTTTTTCCCATACAGCAGGTGCGTCCTCGAATTCTGGTGCAAAGACTCCACGTATTCTCTAGCCGAAGCTGCAAATCGGTCTTCTGCCGTGCTCCCGCTCGAGTGCCGTTTCCGGATCTTGGAGACACGAGAGCCGTGGTTCAGCATGCAGGTTATATGGTACCAGTTGCAACTTGTATGAAGAGGCTGCTCGGAGCAGCAGCTCCACTAAAAAGGGCGTCCCGAGAAATCTCTTTTGGATTGGACTTACTTTCTGCAGCCCTGGGTCCCTCAAAAACGCCGCCTCACCCCGGCCAAAGAGGCTTGCTGCTCTCCACGGCAGGGAATCAGCACAGGAGGTGAAACCCTTGGCATCTCAAGCCACAAAATTCCAAATCTGGATCTCAAGCCTCCCTAAATTGGGACGGGGGTGGAGGGGACCATTTGGAGCCAAATGGAGGTTCAGCGGTGACGAAGGCATGCACAAAAGTGTTCTCCATTCCTGGCAATAGGTGGAGGCTGTCCGTGGGTGTTATCTAAATACCCATCCACTCTTCTGCACCAACAACAGGGAAGGGGCATGCTGCAAATACCTACTCCCAGTGCCGGGCGTTTTGAGGGTGAGTCCTGGCGCCCGTGAGCTCCATGGATCCGGTGTCTCTGAACCAGCTCGTCTGCTGACGGGTCTGTCCAGTAGTGGTCAGCTGTTTTCAGCTTGGTGTATTCTAGTGCACACGGCCCAACTAGGAGGACAGTAAATGACAGAGGCTCTTTAAGAAGAACGGACATTTGTTCACACTCATCCTCCAGGTCAGATGGTAAACTGAGGCCCTTTCTGCTGGTGAAGCTAATGATCTCACAGCACAGGTTATAACCTCGGTGTTCGGGCCAAATTCCCTCGCTTAATAAACCAGGTGCTGTTAGGAGACTGCAAGAGAAATATTGCAGAGCACATAATGCACAGCCACTGCACGATCAGTACCTCCAATTCCCTGCTCTGGGACACCACACCTAGAATAAAACCAAATTCCATCCTGCTCTATCATCAAAGCCAGCAATCAAATAGTAAAACAAGATGATCCGTCTCCATTCCTTCCACCACCGCTCAGCTTCCAGGAAAATGCAGTAAGCAAAACACAAAAACAAACCCTCAGAGTGAACAATGAAAGTACTTACCAAGGAGAGAAGCTAGGATTGGTCCATAAACAGGATCTGCCAATAAAGCATCTCTCTCATAATATTTGCTAGGAATAAAAAAAAAAAAGTGAATTAGCGTCCAGTGTTGGTATTTTCAGAAGCTCCCAAGTCACTTAGGAGCGTGAGTTCCATTGACTGCCACAGGTACGTACTCCTGAGTCACATCCGTGCTTTTGAAAATGCCATCCATTGCTAGTTCCTAGCACAGCCTGCCCAAATAGAGTCAATGGCCTCAGGGGAGCGATACCCAGCTGTGCGCACTCTCCAGAGCCGCAGGCCAACTCTTCGGGTTTGATCCCGCGGACAGGCACTCCGGAGCATACTGTTATTCCCCGCAGTCCTGTTGAAGTCACTGGAAGGGTAGGCGGGAGTAAGCACATGCCCGGGGGTAAAAGTTTGCAGAAGGAGAGGCTCCGTTTTGAAGCAAAACCACAAAAACCTTATTAAATAGTAATTCTACAGCCAAGTGATCATCCCAACAGCACCTGCGGACAATTGAGTTACCTGGGTCTTTTAGACAGGCTCGACATTAAGGTGATCACAACTAAAAGGGGGAAAAAAGTATGTGACGGTACCTCCATAAGGCTCTATGGAAATATGCTTAGAATGTGTTTTACGCTACATATGCCATCTAACATCTCTCCGTAAAGGTTATGATCTACTGAATGTATTAATCCTATTTGCATGCATGGATCATTTTTGTATTTGATGTTATGAATATTGGCTGTGTACTGGCTTGATTTCTAAATAACCTTAGCAGAGCATTCGGTCAGTTCCTGGAGAAAGGAACGTTGAAATTCAGTACCTAAACAAGGAACACTTAAAGGACAATGGATCTTGGAATGCTTCAATCCACATAAGAAGTCTACTTGAGGACGTTCACGGTGGCATGTAAACAGTGGATGCTACCTATAAAAACTGTGAGTCATGCATGGACATGTGACTTACCCAGGTGACTCCTAAACTCCATCTTGGAGCTAAACATCAGGTGGCAGCTCCCAAGAAGGTTTCTGTGATCCAACCCATCACAAAGTGACTTAATCTATTTTTAGAATATGTTTTTATATAAAGTTATGAACAATTTTTTTATGTAGACTTGAAGTCAACCATTTCCGCTCTAAGCACAATACACAAGAAACCCACAGATCACCACACTTAGCTCCACAGATCCAACAACCACCCCAGACACACTAAGAAATTCGTCATCTACAGTCACATAATCAGATACTGTAGAGTTTGCTCTGATGAGAAAGGCTGGGATACACCCTAAACACACTTAAAAATTGCCCTCACAAAACAAGGACACTCCACCAGAGCCGTAGATCACACCATGGAATGGGCCCACGCACCCCCAGGAAAGCCTGCTTATGCTTAACAATCTGTCCCAACTTGTATTTACCTTCCTCGGACCTGAAGAGCTCTGTGTGGTTCGAAAGCTTCTCTCTCTCATCAACAGAAGTTGGTCCAATCAAAGATTACCTCACCCATCTTGTCTCTCTGAACATAGTATCATTTTGCTTGTATCTTCCACTAGATGGGGCTCAAACTCTATGCTATTTCCGATTTCCTAAAGGTGAACATCACCAAGACACCCAGAAGTGATGTAATCCCACTGACCAGGAATATTCTCTCGCTTTAAAGAAAACTTTTCAGCATAATCGGCATGGACTCAAATACAGTCAGCAAGGAAAACACAACAATACAAAACAAAAAAATAACCTTGATGCTGCTTTAGAAGCAAAGAGACAAGACATCCCTCATCCCCGGTTCAGGACCCAAGACTGGCAGGGCTGGATTGGGAATAGGTACAGGACTGGGCTGGACTGGAAACCAGTTTTACTGAGAGAAGGTTGGGTTGGCCAAATTAGGCGCCCACAACTACATGTGCTTGCACTGCACCAGATACGTATATCTCCATGCTTCACGTGCACCTCGCTGGCCAAGTGCCGGTGCAAACAGAGCACCTGGTTTGCAGAGATAATTTGGGCAATCGCGCACACCTAACTTCGAAAATATGGCCCCAAATCTTGTAGATTGAGGAAGTAACCATTATACTCCCGAAAGAGGGGTGCATTTCTGCAGCATTGTGGTGTGTTTGAAAGAGATCGTGGGCCTCACTCATGCTACCCTGCTATCAGGGGGAAAACCTGCTTAACACAGGAGGAGAGTTAGCTCAGAGGTCTTGAACCAAAATACCTCCATGTGGGACATTCACAGGATACCCCCCCATGCTCCATACGTCTCCAACACACAAATCACAAATGGCTCTTTAAGCAAACTGGGATCAGATGCCACCAACAGAATAGTTTTATTTGAACATCACGAAGACCTTTCTCTTCCCTCTCAACGGGAAGATAGACCAGGAAAATATATTCCTCTTCTGACCTGCTGCCAAGGAAAACGTAACCCAGACTTTGGAAATACCGCGGGAGAATGAAAGAGCCTATATACTTTAACTGCCCCTGTGGACTCCCCGCAAATACCATTCCCCTTTGCAAAACCAAGCCTACATCTCCATCGATAAGCGCAGCACTGAGAGCAAAGCAAGTTACATTCTCGGTGGCCGGGGATTTTGCTCTCATTTTGTGACTAACCTAGGCCAGGCCTCAGGGTTTCCACCATTCCTTTCTTCCGAGGCCACCAAAGTCTCCCCAGTATACTCCTCATTCTACTGCGTTAGCTGTGGGGGTGGAGAAGACGAGGTGAGGACAACCTCGCTGGGGAGCCCAATGCAGGAGGAGACTTGAGTAGAATGCCAAAGAGCTTGGTCGTGTCTGCTAGAATCCAAATGCATCACATCCACAAGGCGCCTGAGCTCGCTGCCAGCCTCGAAGGGGGAAATCTCCGTCACAAACGTAACCCTTCCAAATAAAGGCAACATGTCGTCACAGATCTGACCTACCCCAATCAGACCTTCCTACAGTTTCCTAAATTTTCACTCCTCACCTCCTTTTGCTCCCTTTCCTCCGCAGGGGGCACGTGCTCCCCTGGCACGCTACAGCGTCTCGCTTATGAGTCTCAAAAGCGCCTAAATGACTTTGGTGCCTAATTCTTATTGCAATTTGCAAGGCAAGAGAACTTAGGTGCCTACGTCACTTAGGGCAGTGGATCTCAACCAGGGGCACACGTACCCCTGGGGGTACGCAGAGATCTTCCCGGGGGTCCATCAACTCATCTAGACATTTGCCTAGTTTTACAACAGGCTACAGAAAAAGCATTAGCAAAGTCAGTACAAACTAACATTTCATACAGACAATGGCTTGTTTACACTGCTTAATATACTATCCACTGAACTGTAAGTACAATATTTATATTCCAATGGATTTATTTTCTAATTATAAGGTAAAAACAAGAAAGTCAGCAATTTTTCAGTAACAGTGTGCTGTGACACTTCTGTGTTTTTATGTCTGATTTTGTAAGCAAGTCGTTTTTAAGTGAGGTGAAACTTGGGGGTACGCAAGACAAATCAGACCCCTGAAAGGGGTCCAGTAGTCTGGAAAAATTGAGAGCCACTGACTTAGGATCCTTTGATAATTTTACCCCTAGACCGTAGCCAGCTGACATTTTGCAACGTTTAAAAAAAGTAGTAAAAAAATATTTTTTTAAAAATGTGTACGATTTTTGTACTGGTTCTTTAAGCTTTCCCACAGGGTTACGCTTAACTGAAACGTCAACACATTGTCACCATGTTTGAAAAACAAAATACAAATTGTTGGGGAAATTTTTCTTTTTTTTAACTTTTTTTCTGCTCAGCTCTGAGTTTGCAGGTGGGCCACTGACGACATTCGCTACTGCCAGGACACGGCGCACCTTGGTCCGACAAACAAAACCTTGGCACTGCCAGCTGTTTGGTCCCCTCTTTACCTGCAGTTGTCCACCAGGTACTGGACGATTTTGTCCAGCACTTTCTCAATCAAGGCTGTCCGCACCCAGATGTGCCTGATGGCCTGCGGCGTCAGGACAGGCGTTTTGCTTGAGGTAGAGCCCTGCCTCTTGAGGGATTCCTGGCCATTCGGCTGATTTTTCCTGCAAAAGGGATACAGTGAAAGTTGTTGGAGTCCAGATTTTTACTTTGACAGAGCTCTGCGTGCACATGGATTGGAATATACAAGGTGACCTGAAACGGGAGCACTTTTTCCCCCTCCCTCCTCCGTTTTGCATCAACACAGTTTGTGCCATTAGTTACGCAGCACAGAAGGAGAACGCTGCTCCAGACAGAACGCCTTTCATGCGGCAACCAGCGAATAATATAAGAAATGAAGAATATAAACACCACCCCGAACGCTTCACCTAACGAGGCAGTGCACTGGATGTAGAAAACAATTTACCGTAACGTGCTCGCGTTCCTGCCAAGTGCACAGTCTGGCCCCGACTCGGGAAAGCACCTAAGCATGTGGACTAAAGCCATTAGACTGGAAGCTCTTTGAGGCAGGGACAATCTTCTTGTTTGGTGTCTGTACAGCACCTTGCACTATGGGGTGCTGGTCCATGACAGCGACTCCTAGGTGCTGCCGCAACCCAAACCAATAGCTGTAAGAATAACCGTGCCTAGTCAAGGCAGCTGTTAAGCATGTGACATCAGTGGACTTAAGAACACACTTAAGGGCACATCTACCCTGTCCCACAGTTTGGACTACTGGGGTGTGAATAGCAACGCACCCCAAAGTGCTGCATTCTAACTCCGCAGGCACAAACTAAAAGGCTCCCACTTCACAGTAATGTAATTCTCTTTGCGTTAATGCGCACGCTTAGTTTGCACCTGCAGCGTCCACACGGGAGAGTTACAGCGCAGAACTGCGAACTGTGGGGCAGCGTAGGCAGGCCCTAAGTGCTGTCCTAACTAGGGACGCTTCTGTGAATCAGAGCCCCAGGAATAATTCTAGCAGTGGAGCCAGTTTCTCTGATTTGATACATTCAGTGAACTGAATTCAAGTCTCATCTGCTCTGTTTTGTTAGAGGTCCCAGCTGGAGGTCCTGGAGCCGTGGACTGGGAGTTTTCTCAGCCTTTAGCTGAAGGGGCGCGGATGCTGAATTTTTAACAAAAAAGTGTCTTTCTTCCAAACGTTTAAACCAGACCAAACGAAATGGAAAAAGTAGAGATTTTAAATAAATAAAGAGGCAAGAGATGAATAAAAAAGATCGGCAAAGGAAAAGGTTTGTTAAACATACATCAATGAAAGTTAAATAAAAGGTAAGTGTTGGAAAAATAAACAGAAAGGAGGCAGGGTTAAAATAGCTAATTTAAATAAATGTTTAAACGATTCAGAAACATCACAGTGGGTGACCTAATATCTTTTATTGGAACATCAATTCATGCTTACTGGAAACCTGTATAACTACAGGAACTTAGTGCAACCAGCTAGTCAAGAGACCAAAGGTTCCTATTAGTGCAAAGACCCTTGTCCAGGTTCAGCAGCCCGACTGTGCACAGTGCTGTACAAACACACTGGAAGATGCAGTCCTTTCCCCAGTCCAAGGGCCCTGATCCTGCAAAGACTTATGCACTTGAGTAGTTCCACTGACTTCAATGGAATCACTGACAGTGAGTAACACAGAGCATGTGCTTTAGACTTTCCAGGATCAGGGCTTCAGGTTCTTCACCTCAGTGGGACTACTCGCATGTTTAAAGCGAGGGCCATATTTACTACCTTGCTGAATCAATCAGGGCCTGACCACTCTTACCTTCCTCCTCCCGCCTATTGTCTGTTACAGTCATTGGTTTATCTCATCATTTATTAGGCCCTGATGCTGGAATGAGCTCCACGCAGGCGGGACTCCTACTCCTAAATGACCTCTGCTGAATCCACGGGCAGGAAGGACACTGCAGGATCATGGCCTTAAAGTGGAAGCGCCGTGGGGAAGGGACCAGGTCTCGCTGTGTGTTCAGACAGCGCCTAGCTAGTACAATGCTAACTGTGGTGTACTGAATCCAGTGTCACTTGCACTGTTCCTCTAGCAGGCCTGTCAGGTCTCCTAACGCACGTAGAAAAAAAAATGGTGATCCAGGGGAACAAACAAGCACGCAAAAATAAACATTCAAGCCTTCTTTACTCCATAAAGAACCGGCCTCTGCCACAAGGCAGGCAAATCACTCCATCTGGCACTGGTTTTGGCAAGGGGCGAGCCGAGACTTCTGCTTTTTCGCTAAGCTCTGTTTATTCTGTTACCTGATCCCACCCACCTCCTGTCTGCTCTGTCCACCTGTCACATCCTGGCCGATACCTAGACAGCGAGCTGGCTGTGAGCAGCGACTGTCTTCTGTGTTATTTGTCTCGACGGCACCTGGTATAATCCGGGGTCCTGACCCTTGACTGGGGTTGCTGGGCACACCGTGATGCACGTAAGGAGTAAAAGAAAAAAGAGCGCAAACCCAGCTCTCGTCCTGTGGCCCTTTGCCACTCACTTGAGAACATTTGAACTTCTGAAAATTTTGACAAAAATTAATTTTCGACGAGTTTTTCAATTGTTTTTCTGACCGGTTGAATTTTTTTCCCCAAAGTAATTTTCCGAGCAGCTCTACCTGTTCCCTTCAAGCCGCCATGACTTTCTCACATTAAGAACATCCCTTGGCCTTACCTGCCTTCCGTCTGCTGCTGCAGCTCCTGCGCTTTCTTGCATATGTCCCCAGCTACCGCGTACGTCTTGCCAACTTTGGTGAAGAGGGCGGCGACCTTATCGGTCCGGAGGAAGCCGGCGGCTCTGCGTTTCAGCATGTGCAGGAGGCAGGCCTCCACCACACCTGGAAAAGGAAAGGAGACATCGCCATGAGCACTCGGATCCTCCACTCCATTCTTTTTGGCACGTGTCAGCAAGGAGAAGAAAGTCATCTAATGAAACTAATCTAATATCTAGGGAGGGGAGAGAATATGGGCCAGGGTAGTAAGTAATGAGGACCCAGGGGTTCTATTCCTGCTTCAGCTGTGGACTCACTGTGTGACCTCAAACAAATCACTTACTCGCTTGGTGCCTCAGTTTCCCCATCAGGAAAGCAGGGATGACAATACACTTACCAGTCCCACGGGAGTGTCATCAGCCTTGCTAATTGCACTGACAGCCTGGGATGAAAGTTGGACTCTGCAGCCAGGAACCTGCATAAACCCAAATATCCTGGCAGGTGTCTGTATCTATGTTTATATTTTTTCCTGTGGGCATTATTTTGTGCCTCAGAGAGCCATTGATGTGGATTACATAACAGGAGGCTGGCCTTCTAGGAACTGAAAAGCAGAGAGAAGACCAGCTCTCGGAATTGGTAATGGAGCACTTGGGTTTAAGCAGGCTGCCTGGTCACTGCATTCACTGCTGAAGGGAAAAACCCAGTCAGACCTGCTGGGTAGAAACGGTGGAGATACAGGATGCCGGGGCCCAGTCTAGGTATGGGAGAACCATGTGACCCCACTACAAGAGAGAGAAAAGCCTGACACCTGAGAGGGTGCACTCAGAGAGACCAGGACGGGGACAGAGATACAGCAAAGGTTGCCAGGCGTCTGGTCGAAAACGGACCCTAGCGGCTCCGGTCAGCACTGCTGACCAGGCCGTTAAAAGTCCGGTCGGCGGTGCAGTGGGGCTAAGACGCCCCGGTTCAGCACGGCTCCCGGAAGCATCTGGCACGTCCTTCTGGCTCCCAGGCGCAGGGGAGATCAGGGAAGCTCTGCATGCTGCCCCCGCCCCGAGTGCCGGCTCCGCAGCTCCTATTGGCCGGGAACAGCAGGCATTGGGAACTGCGGGGGCGGTGCCTGCATGCGCCGGGGGTGGGCGGAGGGGAGAGGAGAGACAGCGCACACAGCCACCGGGCTGCCCTGTGCCTGGGAGCCGGACATGCTGGTCCCTTCCAGGAGCTGCGTGGAGCCAGGGCAGGCCGGGAGCCTGCCTTCGCCCTGTTAAGCTGCCTGAGGTAATCACTGCCTGGCTGGAGCCCAAACCCACATCCCAATCCCCTGCCCCAGGTTGGAACCTCCTCCCACTCCCTAGCTCCCTCCCAGAGTCCGCACCCCCACTTGCACCTCAGCCCTGAGCCCCCTCCCACACGCCGAGCCCCCTCCTGCCCCCCAAACCCCTCATTCCTGACCCCACCCCAGAGTCCACACCCTCAGATGGAGCCCACACTCCATCCCTCCCCACAACCCCTTGCCCGAGCCCACAGCCTCCTCCCGCACCCTGAACCCGCACCCCCAGCTGGAGCCCTCACCTCCTCCCGCCCAGGGCCGATGGGGGTGGGGGGGGGGAGAAAGCCGGTACAAATTACCGGGGCCCGGCTTCCCTGGCTTCGTCGGCCCGGTCCGCCCTTGCTGGGGGGCCTGAAATTTTTTTTCACTGGGGCCCGAACCTGCTCTCGGCGGCCCTGCCCCAGCCTAGTGAAAGTGGGCGAGGGTGGGGGAGAGCAAGCGACAGAGGGAGGGGGGAATGGAGTGAGTTGGGGGCGGGGCTTCGAGGAAGGGGTGGAGCAGGGGCGGTGCAAGGGTATTCGGTTTTGTGCGATTACGAAGCTGGCAACCCCTCCCTGCAGCGAGCTCCGTACCTGTGACGCTACCGAGTCGTGATGTTCGTTTTGCGATTCTCACCGCGACAGACTCTGAAGTTCACCAGCCAACTGGTGACTCCCAAAGCCCACACGGGTTTTATTTCAGTCTTGCACAATTCCCCCCAGAAAGCTGAACGTGACACTTCAGCTGCTGCAAAGAGCCATGAGACTAGGGTGGACAACAGCTGAGCAATCGGGGGGGAAAAAAGCCATTCACGTCTACTAGTGTTTAAATCTAGGCTGCAAATGACTCATCCAGTCAACGCTGTACACAAAGGCGGACAAGATCGCTTACTCATTGAAAAAGTAAGTCCCTGAAGCCTGTGCAGAGCGCTCACCCCCCTCTGGAGTTTGCTTTCCAGCCTCTGAGCCATGTTCTCCCATGTTTATTGATTGCAATTTACCACCGACTGTCTGCTGCTAACATTGCAACATTACATTTTCATCACAAACAACAAACTGCGTTCCATCCGTTCCAACATACATTACCTCCGCATTAGAACCTGGCAGCTAAGCGTGAAGAATGCAACACCTGCCTGCACTCCGAGCCCAAACTTGCCAGGTGCTGAGTCCTTCCTGCACCTTCCTCAGGCTTATACGGCTCCCATGACTGTAGCATCGGAGCACCTCGCAGTCTTTAATGGATCCATCCTCCCAACACCCCTTCAAGGTACAATGATCCCCATTTGGCGGACGGGAAACTGACAGATTCTTTAAGATGTTTAGGCACCGGAAGATACAGATAGGGGCTTTTGAAAATCCTACTGGGCACGGAGGTGCCTCACTCCAACGGGATCACACCTCTGATTGACACAACTACGCTGGCAGCAGCTGGACTGTAGAGACAACCCCAGTTGGCATGTGAGTCAGCAAGTCGAGTTAAAGGCCAGTTTTGAGAGCTGACCCTGTGGTAGCTAACTCAAGTGAAGAACACACCTTTTTTCACCCAAATTTCTCTGTGTATCTCAGTTCCCCATCTGTAATTTGGGGATATTTAGACTATAAGCAATTGTATTTTTTACTATACGTCTGTACAGTGCCTAGCGCAATGGGGCCCTGATCTCAGCTATAAATAAATAATCAATCATAGGAATAGTAATAATTCACACCCAATTTCTGTAGGTACCCTAATCTGGGAATACTTGTTTAAAATCAAGGCTGTACGGTGAGTTTGTACTCTATCTCAAGTGCCTCTGCAGGCAACCCTCTGGACAAGAGAGCCTTCCTCAGTGCACTTGCAATAGCCACTCCAGATAAACTCTCATCCGTAGGAAAATTCTAAACACAGGCCTTGCTCCAAACAAATAGATGGCTTGAATCGTCCTAGTTTTATTGATAGCTCCTTGCAAACGCACTGGACCTGGGGAGAGATTAGACTGCATTTCATGCTTATCCTTCATCAACAAAAGGCTTTCATGTGTTTTCATTTTTAATTAAAGCATTCAGGCTTTCCATCAATCAGTTCCTTAACCAGGGGTCCTCAAGATCTTACAGTCCGCTGGTTCAACAGGGTGAACAGCAAACAGCGGCCACTATCTTGGAAACCAGATGGATAAAATACCGATCCATTGATTTTATTGGTTGCACATTTCCCCATGTTAGAAATCGCTGGTGTTTGAAGGCTACTTCCGTTGTCATTGACATTGGCAGGGTTATTATTAGTGTAAAGTATTCATAAGCCTCTAAAGTCACTGCCACTTACCCTTCCTGGTTAAAAGCGAACGCCGTAATTCGTGGAGTTCTATTAATACACATTTAGTTCCCACTTACTGTTCCCCAATTGAACTGTAAATACAGCTACAAACAAGTTTGCAGATCTCAGAAATAGCAACTCACGTGTACCTTTAATTTTCAAACGTTATTAGTTCGTGTTATTTACATAACGGTAGCATCTGGAAGCCCTAACCAAGGCCAGAGCCCCATTGTGCCCAGGCACTGTACACACAGGATGCGTCTACATTGTAGTCAGAGGTGTGACTGCGTCCGCTGCATGTGTAGCCATCTCCGAGCTAGCCTGGATCTAGGTAGCTGCAATAACAATAGCAGCAAAGCTGGGGCAACCTGGATTACATGACCCCACCCGGGACCCTGGGTATGTACCTGAGCGGCTAGGAGAGCCAGGAACTCAGCCCAGATCTCCTGGGTGCCAGCCCAATGCCTTAGCCACAAGACCATCCCCATCTGAAGGCAAGCGTGGACCCCACTTGAAATTCCTGGCCTCCTTCCACTGTGCAACCTTCTCACAGTCTCCTGAGGACCCATCTGATGAGAAATAAATACCCAGAGCGGCGTTTGCAAGGGGCGGAATGCATTCCGGCAATGAGAAAAGCAGACCGTACAGCCGTGAATCCCTCGCCAGCACTTTATCCCAGAGCAGAGCTGAGAAAGCTGAGAGTGGAACAGACAGGACGATTTGAAAGCTAGCGTTGGCATCAAGGACTTTTAGAACCAGAAATAAGCAACAAGGAACAGCACGGCCCACAGGGAAGCCACCATCACCCATCTGCATCACACACACGACGTTACAGCTCTGACGCGTGCCCCACTCGAAGGCGCGCAGCGGATGTGGGCAAATAGAAGGAAATACCAATGAGACGCAGGAGACCAAGGTGGACCGTGGAGATATTAAGACAGCTGGAGTGAGAACTAAAAAGAAGGACCAGGCTGTACCAAAGGGCTGTGGAGCACTTTGCCGGCTGCATCTGGAGGGGCACGTGTCGGCGTGGGGAGCCTCAGACAGAAGCCAGGCTGGGTAGCTTGAAAGTTTCAGCTACTGAGCGTTGGGCAGAGTAATTCTACTTTTCCAGCCTGGGTGGTAAATTCAAGTACCTTATCCCCGGGGTGCTAGATAAGGGCTCAGTGTGTTCCTCTTAGCCCCACAACCCATCCCAGGTGCCAGACTGCTGATAATTTCCCTACTTTCCTGTACCGTTAGGGCTCTGCTGGGGCTTTTCAGACGCAGCCTCGCCACAGGGCTGCCCCGGGAACATTACTGCGGCATTATTGTTATTGTTGCATTACAGTAGAACCTAGCGGCCACTGCCTAGCGGCACCTTCCCCTCCGGCTCACCCACCCATGTGCTGGCTGCAGGGGGGCTCTGTTTATTATTTGTACTCCCTGTGCGAGGCACGCTGTTCTCAGAGGTGTGGCGGAAGAAGGATCAGCAGGTTTAGACACTGCCTGGAGGCGAGGACCCGGAGAGAGGCCTGAGTCAAAGAGGAGGCTGAGATGACAGGCCTCCGTCACCGGCAGGCAGGTGCTGGCCGCAGCGACGGAGAAAGGAGAGAACGCACGCAGATGCTGTGTGTAGCCCCAGACCGAGTGGCAGCTGGTCTCTGATCGCCAATTACCACGATTTAGTAGGGATCAAATCAACCCGAGGCTGGGAGCCTCTGCAAGTGATTCGTTTAGCGCCTGCAGGGAAGCTCACCGCAAACTCGTGCTACTTGGCAATGACTAGTGACCGCAGCACAGGTCTCCTGCACTGCCTGCAGGGCCTCGGGGGTCGACGGGACTTCAAGTTGTCTGAGGCCCTCGTTGCTGTCCGGTGTGGCAGGCATAGTACGGGAGGGGCTCAACTGACTCCCTGACGGAGGAGTTGAGCCGCCCAGCACGGGTCTCGGCTCTCCTCCGGCCCTCTCCTTTCCCTTATGGGAAGTGGGAGATCTTCCCCTTGCGGACATCTCGGTCTTCTTGGCCAGGGCCGGGGATCGGTGCCGGCTCGTGGACAGCACCGGCTGGGTGCTCCGTACCGATGCTGCGGGGCTCGGGGCCGGGGTCAGCACCGACTCCATCAGGAGAGCGTTGAGGCGGACGTCCCTCTCCTTCTTCATTCTGGGTCTGAACGACTTACAGATGCGACACTTGTCGCTTTATGTGTCCTTCTCCTAGACACCTGAAACGGCTAACGTGCGGGTCGCTGATGGGCATGGGCTGCTTACAACCATCGCACGGTTTAAAGCCTGGGGATCGGGGCATGCGGGCGCCACTCCAGGGAGTACCAGAGCCGGTCCCCTACGGATACCGCTAAGGGAAAAGCTTCCGGCACTGGTGCACGTGGCGAGCACGCAGACCGACTATGGATTGGACCTGAGCAAGCCCTCGAAGCAGCAGCTGCACTGATGCTCTCTCAAGAACTGCAGGGCTCCCATTGTGCACATCTTGGGCCATGGGCTCAGCTGCCCTGAAGGAGCCCACTGGTCCAGCAAGCCTGATATCCCGCATCCGGCGCTGGGATACAGCCCAACGGCTAACGATGCCTAAGACAGCAGGCCCTGTGCTCCCCAGCCATACAGCGCCCCGGAGCAGAGTGGAGGAACAGGACAGCCCTGCCCGACCCCTCAGCAGTTCGCTCATACCATGAGGCAGGAGCTTTGATCCAGTCCGCCCACAGATGGGATGGGCAGCTATTGTTTTCCTGTGCTCTGGCTCAAGTAGGAGCCTCGGGCTGACTGCATCCTCCCCGTGAGAGGGGCTGTCTCCGCTCCGAGACAGTGCGCTGTGCAGCGGGGGCGAGCGCTGCACGGATGCTCGTGGTGATTCACGAGTCCAAGCGGAGCCGCACGAGAAGAACAGCGCGTGCTCCCAGAGCTGCTCTTTCCGGCACGACTGCCGAGCCTGTCCCCTGTAGGGACCCCAGCCCAAAAGCAGCTCGGAGGGGGCGGGAGGTGGGGGCCGCTGGCGCGTCACTGAAAAAACCACGGGAGATGTTTCAAATAAAGCAGAAATAATTGGTCGGGGTAGAACAGAGCTGGGAAGAGAAGCATCGCTGTTGCTTAGGAACCGTATTTTTTTTTTTAAATAAGACAATAAAATATTAATGAAACAAATTTAGTAAAAACCACAGCCGAGACGGCTTTAATTATTAATATTCGCGGTGGCTGCTACCAAGGATAATCTCCACCCCGCCTGTCCCGAAAGCCCCAATATTTAATTATGCCATTGTGACCTTTCTCATCACCACTAGTCACGAAAACGCTACTTAATTGACTAGAACACATGCGTAACGTGCGTGCGAAGGGAAATGGCAGGAAAGGCGTTTGATTGAACCATTGTACTCTCAGCATTCGGAGGTACTTGTCCTATTTCGGTGGACGGAAGGACGGCTTTGTGGTGAAGGCACCGGCCTGGGGATCAGGAGAGTGGGTTTCGATCCCTGGATCCACCTACTGTGCGACCGGATCATTTAATTTCTCTGTGCCTCAGTTGTCTCGCTGCACAATAGGGATAATAAGATGCTCTTTGTCTTACCTGTTTAGGTGATAAAGTATTCATGGCGGGGCGGTCTCTTAACCTATGCATGCATTTCATAGCCCAGCGCATCAGAAGTTAGCACCGTGTACCCATTAGAACCCACCCCCAAGCTCTCCAGGTCACACACAGCTTCACAGCACGCCACCCCCACTCTTCCAAAAGAGTGGGGGAAAGGGGTTTGGAGACGGAGCCCTCCCTTACTCACCCTGCAGGGGCTGGGCCCAGTTCCTCGCTCCAGACGTTGTGACCTGACGCGCAGAGTCGCAGCCCGACTTCGGTTTCTCCCCGCAACCCCTCCATCATGACAGAGGGGCCAAGAGGTCAAATTTCAGCAAGTGGTGTTGCGACCCCCGTGTGCCAGCTCACACCACCACACGGTTTGGGGGCCCTCTCACACAGCGGGCCCGGGGCAGGCTTCCCGTTTTCCCCTCACCCCACTGGTAGCCCTGGGCAGGGACAGTAATAATCTCATTGCATGTCATCAGATTCCCATTGTCCTCCCCACACACTGGAAAACTACACCGATCAGCCACCCAGAACCAAACTTGGCCATATAGGAAATTTCAAATGGGTTTAAAGCGCATGCAAAAAGCTGCTGTTTCTTGGGGGCTGAACGGCTGTATTAGGCTCTCGCCAAAGAAGATCGAGAAGTGACTGTCACTGGGGTAGGATGTGAAAGTACCTTCATGGGGCAAAACTACCTGGTATTTTCAGACGCTACTCTACCAGAGAAAGGCATAATGAGAACCAATGGCTGGAAGCTGCCTCCAGGCAAATTCAAATCTGAAATAAACCTCAATTTTTTTTTTTAATCTAGTAAATGTGATCAAAAACTGGAACAAACTACCAAGAGAAGCGGTGAATTCTCACACACTTTAAGTCTTCAAATCAAGACTGGATGCCTCCCTGAAGATATGCGTTAGTCAAACAAGTTATTGGGTGATATACAGGAGTTAACGGGATAAATTCTCTGGCCGGGGATATAAAGGAGGTCAGACTGAAAGAATTACCAACACTTTGCTAACAGAACTGCAGCCAGGGATTACTTCCTGCCTCTCTGACAGGCAGCCATTTCTGAAGTCGGACACGGCAGCTATTTAAGAACGCCTCACAGTGCCACACTATAGTTTATTAGGTCGAGTTGTAACAAGAGCTCATCTCCAGTACCTCTTCTACCGCTCGGCGTATTGGAAGGTATCAACTCACCCAGAGCAGTTTGTCACAGCACTTAGCAGCAAGCTAGAAACTTAGAAAGGCCATCAATGGAAGTGTGCCAAACGGTTACAATGAACAACAAGGAGTACTTCCAATAGAATGTCAGGGCTGGAAGGGACCTCAGGAGGTATCTAGTCCAACCCCCTGCTCAAAGCAGGACCAATCCCGAGACAGATTTTTGCCCCAGATCCCTAAATGGCCCCCTCAAGGATTGAACTCACAACTCTGGGTTTAGCAGGTCAATGCTCAAACCACTGAGCTATCCCTCCCGCTATAGACCTAAAGGTGGTGAGAAGTACTGACGAGAGCCAGTCAGGCTGTCTGGGTTCATAGGGAGCTTGGGTGAATCTCTGTTTGGGTTCAGGTCATATGGGATCAGATGTCCAGAGTATCACTTGAAATTTCTCTTTTTGATAAAGCTTCAGAAGCCGGGTAAAACTTAACCAAGCCTCCAACTGAGCTGGCTGAGACCCTGCAGAACTGTGGAGTTCTAGGGGCGGGGGTTGGGGTTGGGGGTTCCTTCTACAGCTGGAGCCTCCACAGAAGTTATAAGGCCAGAGCCAGATTTTGAACCCAACCCTGGAAAACTTCAGGAATGACTGTGGCTGAGTTCTGGAATGGGCCCCAGTTCTAGGTTTCATTCCAGACCAGTCAGGACCAGCTCAGGTTTATTCAAGAGTCACGTCAAGAAGTTTGCAAACCTTTCGCCAAAGTTGGCCCCCGAGTTGGAAATGAAAATCCCAAACCAGACCTTGCCCTCAAGGTGGGGCTCCCGCGCCTAAAGCCAGGTCAACGCTAAAAAATGAGGCCAAACCAGCTACATGGCTCAGGGGTGAGAAAAATCCACGCCCCCCGAGTGACGTAGTTAAACTGATCTAATCCCCTGGATTAATGACAGTGATTGAACCCCTCCTGTCACTGCAGTGGGTGGATACACGGAAACTCTGCAGTGGTGCTGCTGCTGCAGAGTTTCTAGTGAAGGCAAAGCCTCAGAAATTGTCCTCCCTCAAATCTCATAGGTGGCTTTTTGTGGCACACACTCTACTGCTGAGAAACCGAGCCACGTGGCCAGCGCCTATGATGCTGAATGAGCCTTGAGTTAAGGTCTCATTTCTTTGGAGCCTGTCTCAGGTCGAATTGCCATAGGTCCCCAGAGCCAGGAGGGCTTTCAGGGTCGCAGTCGGCTTCTGCCTTTCCTTTGGTTTTACTGGCCTGGGGGTTTTATCAGATCCAGAATCAGATTTCTGTACTCAAGGCAATGCATACAAACGGACAGCTGGCTCTGTGGTAAATCTGGGCTGGAGGCACAGCCCACTGAAGGTAGCGCAAGTCTTTTTATTGACTCCAGCAGGCTTTGGATCAAGCCTTTGAAGCATTACATGCGGCTTTCTCCAACGTGTGCGCCATACAGTATCTGCCTTACCTAGGAGAAGGATGGTCCAGTGTTTACTGTGCTAGTCTAGGGTGTGGGAGGCCTAGGTTCCATTCCTCCGCCACTTACCTCCTGCATGACCTTGGGCAAGTCACTTGGTCTCTTCTGCATTCAGTTCCATCTGTACAATGGGGCTAATAGCACTGCCCTACTTCACAGGGGTCTTGTGAGGCACCCAGACATTACAGTAATGGAGGTCACCCACATGCCTAAGACAGACAGAAGCCGGAAAAGCGGTGCTCAACATTCGCAGTGCTCTGGATTTCTCTCTCGCTCGCTTTTTTGTTGTTGTTGTTTTAACCCATAACAAAAATCAGACGCCCACATCAGATTCAACTGACCAAAAAACATTCCAGGCCCTTGCTAGACTGTCTCTCATCTGACAATGAGCTGTCAGCACTTGTGTCTGATCTGCCTGTGGGGCTGGTCTCCACTTTCCGCTTGTTGCATTTTCAAAGGAACAGCTTTGTACAGTCTCCCGGGCTGCCTCACACCCTTGGGAGGAGCTCCCCATACACGCCGACAAAGCTACCTCCTTCTTCACCTTCTCGAGCTCTCTCTCCTCAGAGCTCTCCTTTGCCGCGATGCCGGCAAACGCTTGCCAACAGTTAGGCAGGTGGTTTGCAGAGACCAATGCCCATCAAGCTGGCCGGTACTCCCTCATTGGTTCCTTGTTCTACCCCCTCGGTTGTCTCTAGTCTTATACTTAGACTGTAAACCCAGTGCTTAAGTTGTAATGAAAGAGGTGCCAGAGACTCAAGCAACTAGGTGCTCGGGCTCAAGCAATTTTTTTACTTTCATAATGGATGCAGCAAGCCCAGGGGTGCCGGGGCTCCGAACCGCCAAGCCCAGGGGTGCCGGGGCTCCGAACCGCCAAGCCCAGGGGTGCCGGGGCTCCGAACCGCCAAGCCCAGGGGTGCCGGGGCTCCGAACCGCCAAGCCCAGGGGTGCCGGGGCTCCGAACCGCCAAGCCCAGGGGTGCCGGGGCTCCGAACCGCCAAGCCCTGGCACTAATTAAACACTGTGTAAGCCCCTTGAGGCAAGGACCGACTCAGCGCCTAGTACAACGGGTTCCTGGTCCGCAACGGAGGCTTCTAAGCACCACCACTATACAGATTAAACAACAATCAAGAGAAAAAGCTCAACGTCAGACGCTTTGCCAACGCTCCACTTCCCAACAGAAGCAGCAGCAGCTGCTCTCCCCTCCTTTGTGAAAAGGCCCCTGGGACCACAGCAGCAGAACTCCACTGCCTCGCCATCCGGCCCCCTACGCTCATCGCGTTCGGTTGCAACGAAGCCTCCACTTCCAAGGGAATTCGCGTTCTCTCTCGGCCAGCATCTAAACTGAACTGGATTCTCTACGGCAGGTTCTTGGCACGCAGGCTAGGGGTGGGGACAGATGGAACAAGCTCGTTTACCTGGAACGTGATGTACCCTCCTATTCTTCTGTTGGGGGTGTCAGAAAGGAGGAGAAATGTTAATTGGATAAATGAAAGGACACGGTTTTCACACTTCGTCTTTCAGCTCTTCCCACATCCCAATTAGCTTGAACCATCTGTATGGGCCACTCCCAGTTTCCACTTGTTTACTGCACCAATGTTCCCTTATAAATCTATACAAATACATGTTAAAAAACCCCTAGATGGCTTTAAGTATCTCTGGTACAGATGGGACAGAACACAGCACTGCATTCCCCTACCCTTTTGTGGTGGTGGTGGTGGGGTGTCAGATAAGTGAAATTCGTGTGAACAACCCAGAAACCAAAACAGAGACGCCCCTCGTCTGGGCTGTCGCTGGGTAGGGATGTGGCTGCATCTCTTTGAAGGACCTGCAAGGACGGGTCTCAGAAGAGCAGGAGTCAGTGGTGTTCCAACAGGCGTGCGGAGGAGAGGAAGTGGGTGGAAAAGGCATGTTGGCGGACATATGTACCCATTACTGAGTCGGTTGGTTCTTTGGAGCAGGGGCCACATTTCCGTGATATGCATGTACAGTGCCTAGAACAACGGGGTCCCAATCCAGACTGAGGCCTCTCGGAGCCACCATGGCCACAAACAATTCCAAAGCCAATAATGCACAGGTGAAGCCGACCCCAAAACGGGGCAGCCTTCCCCAATGCTCAGACTGGATGAGCGACGTGCTATCTGCGACGGGCCAACACCGTTAACGAAGCCACAAGCTCGGCCCGTGACAGGGCCTCCAAAGCGAACGGGAGGAGCTCAGCTCCGTTACTTCGCTCACGTCATCAGCTGACAGCAGCTGTCCTAAAATTCATTATCTCCAGTCAATTCTGAGGCAGATCCCCTGCAGTACTGAACCAGCTACGGATACGGTTATTGATTTGCAGTCCAAATAATCGCCTCCCCCGTAAGCTTCAAAAAATGTCACCTTTTTATTCCATAAACCCAGCCAGACCTTTCTGCACTAGACAAGTGGCTTCATTTTTCTCTCCTTTAGTGAAATCTCGTTGCGGTTTAATGGACTGTATGCTAAGAGAGCTCCGGAGACCAAGGCAGAGGGGTGCAAGATGAGGGACCTCAGAGAGGTTTTTTAATGGAATTCATTTAGCAGATGGATTTTGCTTTAGCTGCAGCTAAATATCTTGTTTTCATGGAAACCGTGCACAGGGAACAGGGTTTGTAAGGCTGAAGTGTGAAAATAAAGAATGAAAGCGAGGGAAGATAAGAGCCAAGCAAACTACACGTCGGCCTGTCTTCAGCGCACAGCACACTGGCAGAGCCGGGCAGCACATGCTGGGAAGATCGATCGGCTGAGGTCAGGGACTGGTCCAGCCCCCAAATCCTCTGCATGCTGGAGCAGAGGGAGCCCCTGGAGAAGTACATATGTTCCATTACACGCAATGGGTCCACACCCTCTGTGCAGGCTCCCAGCAGAGCCGAAGTGTGCCTGTTCTGCTGTGCCCTCCATACCAGCTGGGAGCCTGCGGGTTGGAAGGAGATGATGGATTTGCCCTGTTGGAAAGAAAAGCTGCTATGTTTCAGGGAGCAGGGAAATTGGGTGGGGCGGGACGCTAGATGTCTGCGTAACGCACCGACCTCGATGAAAATCTGAAAGGAAACCAATACTTTTCCAACAGGCCTCCCTCTGATCGCCCTCAGACCCAAACCTACAACAAGCAACAGGACCAAGACAAGACGGCTCCTCCGCATGGTAGCACAAGGAACCGTTTGCAAACAGAAAGGGACCCCCCTGATCGTTTTGAACGCGTGCGTCCCTTGGACCATTTACACCAGGCATCAGCACACGGAGTGGCTGGTTCACGAAATAATTGCAGGTGGCACCGTTCTGCAGAGAGCAAAACACTCTGAGATAATAGAGAGGAATGAAGCCAACCCACCAGCACCACAGGCCGAACTCCAGCGAAAGGGGCACGGTTAGCTTACAGTTCTTCCACTTTATCTACATTAATACTTTCAAGACTTCAATACTATTTATTCGTATTACAGTAGCACTTTGAGGCCCACCTGAGATCAGGACCCCATTGTGCTGGGCACTTAGTTAGGGCAGAGACCCTCTTTTTGTTGTGTGTTTGTACGCTGCCACTGCAAAACAAACAACACAGACACAACCCATCACACACACACAGTCAGACACCGTCTCTGTCTTGGCTAGCTTACTGGCCATACCGGGGTGGCCAAACTTACTGGCCCTCCGAGCCACATACAACAATCTTCAGACGTTCGAGAGCCGGGGCACACCTGCCGGGAGTTGGGAATTCAGCCCTGCTGAAGCCCTAAGCCCTGGCAGGTGCACCCCACAGGGCTGAAGGCCTAAGACCCCCCTCTCCCTGCTGGGCAGAAGCCCCTCCCGCACCACCCAGCTGCAAGGCAGAGGTCCTGAGGTCCCCCCGCCCCCAGTCTGGTAGGTGGAGAATGGGGGACTGTGGGAGGCTCCGCGAGCCACACTTTAATGATAAAAGAGTCACAGTTTGGCCACCCCTGGTCTATACATACCAGACACACACACACACACAAATTATTATTATTCTCATTTTAGCAAAGGGGAATTGACGCACAGAAAGATTAAGTGACTTGCCCAAGGTCACACACATTGAATCTGTAGCACGGCCAAGAACTGAATCTAGAGCTCCTAAGTCCCAGTCCGGCGCCTTAACCACATGCCCAGCCTTCCCGTGAAGGGGACTCCAGTGAGACTCCTGGTAAGAGTAAGACCCGCAGCGTCAGACCTCCTATCTCATGTAGATGAATAGTTATTCTTCATTACAGACAAATTATGGAACCAAACTGTGTGTTTAAACGCAACGGCTGAGATTTTCAAAGGTGTCTAAGAGACGTGGATGCCCAGTTCTGATTAAAATGAATGGGGAAAGAGTGTCCAAATCACCTAGGCATTTTTGAACATTCCAGCCACAGGCTTTAACAAACAAACAAGGAAGAAAACCTTAAAAAGAAATGTCCAGTGTGTTTCATGTTATTACAATAACTCCAGGGTGGCCCAATATTTTTTTCTTCCTTCAAAATGATTTTCCAGTCGCTCCCTTCCACGGATAAGCTTTTGAATGGCAGGTTCGTGATTGCAAATAATTTTTAGGGCTACACACATAAACCTGTGGAGTTGGAATTGAGGCGTTTATAGTGTCATCTAGAGGCACGCTTCCGAAGCACGAACAGATTGCTGCGGAGAGTATAAGGGAGAGGGAAGAGAGATTGCAGTCAATCCAGTTACATCCCTTCCCCACAATTACCACCTAGAACTAAACCCAATACCAAATCAGAGTTAGTCTAATACAGTCCAGACTTTATCACTCTGCATCTCTTAGCTTTTGTTGCATGCAGCCATTAGCTCTGCTCGTGCATGGCACTCGCTGGCTGATGTACCATTTCATTAGTTTCAGTTTCCTTAGGAAGGCCTGAGGTATTGTTTCAGCATAAGACTTGGGCCATCTGAGGGCTGGGATTTCATTGCAAGCCCAGTGCACAGATCCTCCTCCTCGGGGCTCCCATCATCAATATCCTCATACCAGGCCTCTTCGAGCACATCTTAGTAAGGCCAGGTCTACACTGAAAAAGTTAAGTTGACTCAGCTTCATCGCTCAGGGGCATGAAAAATCCACACCCCGAGCAATGTAATTAAGCTGACCTAGCTACCGCCTCTCAGGGAGGTGGATTCCCTACGCCAGGGGTTCCCAAACTTGTTCTGCCGCTTGTGCAAGGAAAGCCCCTGGCGGGCCAGGTTGTTTACCTGCCACGTCCTCAGGTTCGGCCAATCGCGGCTCCCAGTGGCCACGGTTTGCTGCTCCCGGCCAATGGGAGCTGCTGGAAGCGGCGGCCAGTACATCCCTCGGCCCGCACCACTTCCAGCAGCTCCCATTGGCCTGGGGCAGCGAACCGCAGCCAGTGGGAGTCACAATCAGCTGCAGACGCGGCAGGTAAACAAACCGGCCCGGCCCGCCAGCGGCCTTCCCCGAACAAGCGGCGGACCAAGTTTGGGAACCACTGCCCTATGCCAACGGCAGAACCCTTCTCATTGGCGTAGGTAGCGTCTACACTGAAGCGCGTTTCAAGTGCAGACAAGCCCTTGGAGAGAGCTAAAGGCATCGTACTTCCTCTGCAGCTTTTAATCTGATCGGTCCGCTGAGAAATCACCACGCCGGCGGTAAATCAGTTGGAAAGGCAAATGCTTTTCAAATGTTTAACTTTGGTTTCATTTCGGAAAGATCTTTAAAGCCGCTGTTACTTTTATGTGTTTGTTAAGCATCAGTCTGGCAATCGGTCCATAGCGCACAGAGGGAAATACACTGGTGCTGAGTGCTTTGAGAACACGATTATTTATTGTGTGCATTACAGACGCTCCAAGAAGCCCCAGCTGAAATCATGGCCCCATTGCGCTAGGCCCCGTAAAAACTCATAGCGAGAGAGAGCCCCTGGCTCGACGAGCTTACAGTCTAAATGAGTAAGCCAAACAGAGCCAGAGAGGTACGGTGACCTGGCCAAGATTACAGAACAGGATGGTGGGCAACCAGGAAATAGCCCGCAGGTCTCCTGAGTCCTTGTTCACTAGAGCAAATCGTCTACCAGGGATGGATAAGAAGAAACAGATGGGAAAGGATAAGATAGGACACACTTAAAAAAATACGATTTTGAAAGATACCATGTTTCTAGCAGAATTCCCCATTATAGTAATACAGGGCATGGGACAAGGAGTCTACGAGCTACATAATAAACGCCTCTCTTTGCCACTGTTCTGTTTATTAAAACGTCACTCCAAATGTTCGCTTAATAGCCTATAGCTTTAGCCTGCTCCAGCCCCTTTCATTCAAGGGGCTCAAAGTGCTCTGCACACATTAGCCTCACGAGTGCCGAGCAGGCCGATATTACTACACCCCCTTCACAGAAGGGAAAAACTGACTGTGGCCCAGGGAACTTGTGTGACTCATGGTGACACAGTATTCTTGCCAGCATATGGCTTGGATGAATGGACTATAAAGTGGATAGAAAGCTGGCTAGATCGTCGGGCTCAACAGGCAGTGATCAACGGCTCAATGTCTAGCTGGCAGCCGGTATCAAGCGGCGTGCCCCAGGGGTCGGTCCTGGGGCTGGTTTTGTTCAACATCTTCATTAATGATCTGGCTGATGGGATGAACTGCACCCTCAACAATTCGCGGATGACACTAAACTGGAGGGAGAGGTAGATACGCTGGAGGGTAGGGATAGGGTCCAGAATGACCTAGACGAATTGGAGAATTGGGCCAAAAGAAATCAGATGAGGTTCAACAAGGACAAGTGCAGAGTCCTACACTTAGGATGGAAGAATCCCATGCACCGCTACAGGCTGGGGACCGACTGGCTAAGGAGCAGTTCTGCAGAAAAGGACCTGGGACGGGAAGGTGGATATGAGTCAGCAGTGTGCCCTTGTTGCCAAGAAGGCTAACGGCATATTGGGCTGCATTAGTAGCAGCACTGCCAGCAGATCGAGGGAAGTGATTATTCCCCTCTGTTCGGCACTGGTGAGGCCACATCTGGAGTACTGTGTCCAGTTTTGGGTCCCCCACTACAGAAAGTATGAGGACAAATTGGCGAGGTTCAGCGGAGGGCAACGAAAATGATTAGCGGGCTTGGGCACATGGCTTAAGAGAAGAGGCTGATAGAACTGGGCTTATTTAGTCTGCAGAAGAGAAGAGTGAGGGGGGATTTGATAGCTGCCTTCAACTACCTGGAGAGGGGTTCCAAAGAGGATGGAGCTAGGCTGTTCTCAGTGGTGGCAGATGACAGAACAAGGAGCAATGGTCTCAAGTTGCAATGGGGGAGGTCTAGGTTGGATATTAGGAAAAACTATTTCACTAGAAGGGTGGTGAAGCACTGGAATGGGTAACCTAGGGAGGTGGTGGAATCTCCTTCCTTAGAGGTTTTTAAGGTCAGGCTTGACAAAGCCCTGGCTGGGATGATTTAGTTGGGGATTGGTCCTGCTTTGAGCAGGGGGTTGGACTAGATGACCTCCTGAGGTCCTTTCCAACCCTAATCTTCTATGACATAGTGAGCAACTGGCAGAACTGGCAATAGAACCAGAGTCCTGATTTCAAGACCCACCACGTTCACACTTGCTTTACGCAGCTGTAACTCCACTGACGGGACACTAGTAGTTTCAACAGGGGTACATGATAATATTTTCAAGCTCTTATATAGTGCTTTTCATCCACAGATCTCAAAGCACCTTCAATAGAATTATCGCCATTTGACAGGGGATGGGGAAACTGAGGCACGGGACGGTGACGTGACTTGTCCAAGGTCACCTAATAGGCCCATGGCTGAGCCAGGAATGCAAGTCTCCTGAGCTCCAGTCCAGGGCTCTATCCACACAGTGAGGAGAATCAGAACCACTTTAACTATCAGAAGGGAGATTTTTGATAGCACATAGGTGCTTAACTCCCACTGAAATGAGGAGTCAGGTCTGTAATTCCATTAGCCGGCCTAAAGTATCCTATAACAGACTCCCCGGAAACTCTACAATAAGATACCCAGCCACGCGGCTTATACATCATAAGATTTTCAGGAGAGCCGAGTCTTAATTAGGCACCAAAATAAGTGGCCAGATTCTTTCCAAAAGGCTCAGCACCCTATTTTGGGGGAGCTGCTGGATGCTGAGTCGTTCTGAAAATCGGACTCTAAAACAGAGATGCGTAAGTGCTACAGGGTTGGTTCTTCTGTTGGCAGCAAGGTAATTCTAGTGACTAGATCACACTGCATGGAATTTCTGGTAAGCCTTGCCTTAGCTGCAATTAAACTCCTTGGGTTAATTACATGGGCCTCTTGAAGACGGCTGCTAAGTGAAAGAAAAAGTCCACTCCCCACATAAAAGACACTCTGCATATTCTGAAGCAGCAGGACACAAGAACCAGACCAGCAGTCTTAAAGTTTCCATCTGGAGGTTCCCTGCTCTGTAGGGTGAAATCTATTGAATGTTACTGAATTCCTATTAAAAAACTAATAATAAAGACAGCACCTTCCTGCAGGGGGGGATCTGAATGCTGAAAGCCGTGATCTGGCGTGAGACAAATGTTATGTTACTGCCAGAACAGGCCAAATGTTTTCCACTGATCGTGGTTTAAATTTTCAAATGAATTTGCTTGGAAGTTTGACGAGACCAGTTTAAATGCTTTTGGCCAATGAATTCAGTTATGGGCGGGTCAGTTTTCTAATGCAGACACAGCCTAAGGGCTTGCCTGCATGGCAAAGCGATTGTGAGAAAAGCCAGGGGTGTGAATTTAAAGGGCAAGAACAATTTGGCCCTAACGCTCCACCCACATGGTTGCTCTTATTCCTTGCTAGGAGTGTCTTTGTGCAGGTCAAACAGACGGGGCGGGAGGGGGAGAGAAGGGAATATCTTTTATTGGACCAACTTCTGCTGGGGAGAGAGACGAGCTTTATAAAATTGGTGCAGGGTTCCAGAACCTGGATGTCTACCTGGCAATTTTGTAGCCTCACGAGCCCGAGTCAGCTGACATGGGCACGCTGCGGGCGTATGCCAGTGTAGACGTACCCATAGAAGTCAGTGGCTAAACAGTCACCGACTTTGACAGGAGAAGCAGCCAAGCCTGGAAATAAAAACAGAAGGAAGCAGGGCTAGATGCTTAGCTACGGCTGGCTGATAAAAACAAACACTACAATGGGGTTACAGCGTTCTCTTCGCTCCCTTGCTACTCATCTGATTAGCCATCATCTACGTGTCTAATTGCTAACGAGCTTTTAGGAGACAATTTTGTCTGAGTGAAACTCATCACTCTGCTCTGGGCCAGAGGCTGAAGTCATTCCCGTTCTGTGCGTACTTTATGAGCTCTGTGATGCTGGACAGGAGGGGCAGGATTCGGTGCAGGGATGACATCTTTCCAGCTAACACAACTCTAATGGCCGTTCCTTGTCTGCTTAAATGCAGCTTTTCATAAGTGATTCATACGGGCTCACGGTTAACCGGGGCCCACAGTCCTGATCCCATTGATGGGCAGGTTAAAATTCCTTTTCACGTCAACGGTGCAGGATCGGAGCCTGAATCTCCGTTCAGAATCAAGTTTATAGTTATAGGGCTACCAACGCGTCCACATGCTTAGGGGGCGACTTCTGCTAATTCACTGCACAACACTCACTCTTCCATAGACCGATCGTCTACTCTAAGGGTGTGTCTACACCGCACGCTAAGCCCAGGCTCTGACTCAGGTTTGAGCCCAATCCCTCTTTCCGTCCACACACAAATCAGTCTGACTCGGGTCAGCGAGCATTCAGGATCCAGGTCCTAGGACCCTGTTAGGGGGGTGCGTCAGAGCCCGAATCCTGCTGTGACTTGGGTTCAAGCCCTGTCATTTTGCAGTGAGGCTGCAGCTGTAGGGATACTTCTACACAGCAAAAGCTAGCAACAATAGCAGCATGGGTTGCAGAAGCTTGGGTAAAATGTTACTCAGCTCTCTAGCCCGCGCTGTGCTGACGTCTCTGCTATTATTCCCCACGTTAGCTGCATTCGAGCTAACTCAGCTAGGCTAGCCCGGCACCGCTTTCGCCGTGTAGACACACTCTTCGAGGGTGCGGACCCAAGTCCGGGCCCCTGTCCCAAGACCACCGGGATAGGGCGAAAAGGAAGGGGAAAGGCCCAAGAAACGGAGGGACGGGAAGGGGAGTTTGGGACACAGAGAAGAAGGGAAAGACAGACATCGCTGAGGATTAAAAAAGAAAGAGAAGGCGTGAAACTTGCACAGGCCAAAGGGTGGGGCTGAGCTGGGAACTGAGCTCCCACTCCAGAGCCTTCACCCCAGATGATGCTTCCTCCTAGAGAGGCCCGACAGCCTTGAATGTTCAACCCAGGAGCCTATTCAGATCTGTGAGAGTCCTTCCACCAGGCCCTGCGTGCTAGGCACCGTGTGCATGTGGCAGCAGAGGCTGTCCCTACCCCAAAGATCTTATCGAAATAGACACGCTAGGCTAAGAGTGGGAGGGGAAACCACGGTACACAGAGGTGAAGTGACATGCCCAGTGTCACACAGTGGGTCAGTGGCAGAGCTGGGGATAGACTAAGTCCTCTGACCCTCACTCTTTAGACAACATTAAAATCACGCTTTGACTGGGAACAGGGAAGCCGATGTTGTTTTCCAGCTCTGGAGGGGCTAACACTCCTGCTTGTGAGCTCCGTCTCCCTTTGCAGGCTACGCAGGCTGCCCTGATTCGTTTCCAAAAGGTTGGCCAGCATGGGGATAATATGGAATGGTGCTTATTGCCCAGTCGACATCACTCGGCAGCACATCATGCCACCTCGCATTTGAGGTGAGAGGAAATAAAACGGCAACGGTTGGAGTATTTTTTCCTCGTTTTAAATCTCTCTCGCTGATCCATGAAAAAAGTTACTCCAAAAACGCACGTAATTCCCCAACATCAGGCCTAGCCGACGGTTTTCAATCAGGGGCCTTTCAGGGAACAGTCACGAAGCAAACACCGATCCCGACAACAACCAATGCAAACGGAACCTCATGTCAACACGCACGATTACCCCAGAGCTTCGGTAAACAGGATGGTTTGGTTCCGATGACGTGTTCGAGGCTATGGCTCAAGTGCTGTCAGGACACCGCTGCATGGGCCCAGCAGACCAGCACAGCTACTCCAGAAGTGCTTTCAGCACCCTTAGCCACGGAGGGAGGGCCCTGTCAGGTTTTGCTGACCGGATAAGAGACAACGGTCGAATTTCCAGTGGAGCTGCCAGTAAGGACGCAGGTGTTCAGGGGGAAAAAAAAACACACGAAAAAGAAAACTAGAATGGAGGAGGGGAAAAAATGATGTCTAATATCTTGTCTTAAAACTCTCAGAGCTCTGGTCCACACAATGCTGATCAAAATGGTAAGAATTGTTTTTACAGTCCTGTTGGGTGCTACTTAAATCCTGCTTGCCTTAGAATAATCACCAAGCGAGAGAGAGAACAGGTCCCCAGCTCGGTCAGAACAACAGGTTATTATGCATGGGCACTTCGAGCTCAGCCTGGGAAAGAAAAGGACATTGTGGGCCGATTCTCTCGGTCTCCCTAGATCTCATAGTGAAAGCTGCATGATGTTCACAACGGTATGTGAAATGTAGCCCACTTTAAAGCAATTATTTCATGATACTGACAAACAAACCCCACAGGTCCGGCTTCATCTGTCTGTTGCTGCAGTTCTAGCCTGAGGCGAGGCCAATGAAGTCATTGTCTCCACTGAAATCCAGACAGTCAGGGCGGCATAAAACTGGAGGGACGCAGCTGTGGATCAAGTCTGCCCATTTCTTCCATCCAAAGTGCATCCTTTTCTTAGGCCTTCATAAAAGTCAGTCGGCATCAACCGGAGACAACGAAACTGCCGTGTCACCTAACACAACCCCCCTGCACCGCAGTGGTGTTAAAGGGTGCGACGCGCTGTGGACAGCGGTCATTGAATGATGCGAACCCGTCGTGCTTTCAGAAGCGCTTTTCACCCGAGATTCTCCGTAGCCCTCTCCATAGCCTCACTACGCCCCGAGAGACAGGCAGGAATAGGATCATGATAGCCATTTTACATAGGGGCAAGCCAGATGAGACCCAACTCCTGCTCTCTGACTGCGTTGTGCTCCCCCAACCTGCCAATAATTCCAAAATTTATTCTGAATGCAATACTGGATCTCAAAGGCCCACAAACGAATCAGGCACCACAATGGAACTCAGGAGATGTGCATACAACTACAACAGAGCTCATCAGCTGTCGCTGATAGCGCACCTGCCCCGCCCAGACATACCCATGCTTCCTGGGCTGAATATCATTTCAGGGCCCCATTGCGCTAGGTGCTGTACAAACACATGTGCTAGGGGACGCCATTTTACAGGCTAAATAGACAAAACAAGGGATAGGAAGGAAAACAGAGCCATAGACAAGTCAAGTGATGTGATCAAGGCCACGCAGTAGGTCAGCAGCAGAGCTGGGACTATAACCCAGGGTTTCCAAATGCTAGTCCAGTGCCCGAGCCTTTAGCCCACGCTGCCAATCCTGTAAGCACTGCGCTGGGTAGTAGGTGTTTGCAGGGACTGGGTCTTTGGCCGCCTTGTCGAAATTTGGAAATTTGCCCCGCTCCCAACAATCAAAGGCCAATTAACACCAGCGCAAACTCTCGGTGTGGACAGGGAAAGCCATGATTTGGAGCAGACCCACTTTCAAAGTTGGATCATACGGGATTCTGGGAGTAAACCGATCCTTGCCAAAACACTGCAATTAAGATTCATCCAAAATGTTAGTTGACAAGATACTGGTTTAGTAGTCGTGATCATGTATCAGATATGGCCCCCCCCAACTGTAGTATCTGAATACCCAGTCTTTAATGGAGTTATCTTCCCGACACCTCTGTGAGGAAGGCCAATGGCATTATCCCCATTTTACAGATGGAGAACTGAGGCACAGAGAGGTGGTGACTTGCCCAAGGTCACAGAGCAAGATTGTGGCGGAGCAAGGGCGTGACCCCCAGGTCTCCAAAACCGTAGTCTAGCTCCCTAACCACCGGACCCTCCATCTCCCTCTAGCGGCTGACCCTAACAACTACAACAGCCTACGACGTGGAAGGGGCTCTCTTTTACCTTACCGAGGTAGAGTCCGGGGGTTTTTGGTGCTGAAGTTCCAGCTGATGGTTCCTGCTGACGACACGCATGCGTGGGGCAGCGGCAGAGCTCATTCCAGAAGGACGAGGCTCGTTCCAGCCTCGGCTCCTGGGGTCCATTTCTGATCGCTGGCTGGATATTTAATGGAACGAAGCAATGCAAAAGGGAAAAAGCCCATTGCGATGCTGGGCATTTAACAGGTGCTGGGAAGAGCTGGTTATTCTGGTATTGATTCGGTTTTACCCAGCTGACTAGGTTTCTTATTTTTATTTGAAAAGTGCCTCTGACGTCTGCTGCATGATAATAAACACTGCAGGCGCCGTACAGTGCCTGGGATGCAAATAATCTCGTTAATACACCCAACCTGCCAGCACACGGTGCCCCCGAACGGAGTCCAGTGATGACTGCGGCTAAGCACTAATCATGCATGATTATGAAATAATTGACCGCTTCCAAAAAGCTTAATAAGGAATAAAGGAGCCAAACTCTTGCATGAAACCAAATCAGTCTTCAGTAGGGGGAGGGAGGGGAATTCATCATGGCAAAGCGTCGACTCCATTCCGAGCTGCAGCTGCCGGAAGAGGGAATCTGATTCTATGTTTGTACAGCACCTAGCACAGTGGAGTCCTGGTTCGTGACTCGAGCTCCTGGGTGCTACCTCAATACAAATAATAAATAATAATCTGCTGCATGGCATGCTGGCTCTTTGGTCAATGCATGCAGGAGTGCTACTCAGCCCAAAGGAGGAGTGAGCGGCCAGCTGGGCTGAGCGAGGGTCCTGCCCTGTCCTCTTTCCTCAACCTGGGAGCCACAGGTAGATGTGGCGGCAGGGTGGGTCCAATAGTGGCAGAGAGGGGGCGGAGTTGGGGCAGGGACCTTGGGGAAGGGGTTGGAACGGGGGCGGGACAGGGATGGAGTCAGAGCGGGGCCAGGGGGCGCGAGCACCCACCGGCGCCACGAGACGTTGGCGCCTGTGCCTCAAGCAACCACCTGCCCATGCTGTACGGCCACTCGTCACTTTGTGCCTGCCCCGCAAGGTACTCCCATGGGCCTGATCAGCACCGTGCTTCACCAGCAGCAGATGCTGGCCCTCGTCTGCGAAGGCACGGCAGTGTTCTCCGCCTCGGTTTACAGATAGTGTCTCCATGCCTCAGTTTCCCTAAGTGACTTGCCTGGGGTCACACAGGAAGCCCGCGCAGCACAACCAGGAACAGGACCACGTCTGCCGAGTCCTAGGCCCATGTCTTAAAATAGGCCATCCTGCCTCAGCCTCGCCAAAGCACCCAGACTGGCCGTTACCGCCCAAGACCACAAGGCTCCGAGAGACGGGAGATGATGGAGGAGCTCGGCACTGGGCAGGAGGAGCATCTTACGCCATAAGGCTGGGAGTCAGTGGCCAAGGTCCCCCTGAAATGGGCAGCTGACTCCATTGGGCTCCTTAGAGAATCCTTGCCTTCACTGCTCAATCCAGGGACCACGTTCTCCTCTCTGCTCTGGCCAGCCCCCAGCGCTGCCCCTGGATCACGCCGAGCATTGATTTTAGGTCTGATTTAGGATCTACCAAGGCAACCTTCAGTACATGCTAAAGGATCCATCTCCACTCCTTCAGAAAGGATCGGTTTTGGCTTAAAACAGTGTGCACACAATGTCCCTTCCCGGCGATTCAGAACACGGTAAACTCTTTATCAACTAGTGCTCTCTTACGATTACGTGTCCCCGTTATCTCCCCCCATCCCGCCCCGCCCGTGGCATTCATCCAGTTACATGTTAGAGTAAAAGATGGTGGATGACAAGTGAAATGCTCTAAATAGTGTGAGAGAACATGACTCACTTCCCATCCGAAACTGCGGGTGCTGTTAAAAAGCTGTTGCATACCACACCAGAAGTGGCTGCATTTCAGTAAAGGGTGAAGGTTTTTCTGCTTTAAGGAAAAAAAAAGGTGTGTAAGTATGTTTTGCGCGCACACACACACACACACACATATACCCCTTTATTTCCCTAAAGCAGAAAAACCTCTCATTTCTGAAGTGCAGCCACCTCTGGCGTGGAATGCCGCAGCTTGCTAATTTATTCAGCTTTCTCATTTGATATATGCCTCGGTCTAATTACAATAGACTCTGACCTTCTCTTTGGACACATCTGTTTACAAAGTAGACTGTAACGTCTATAACAATTTTACAAGCACTGTCCATCTCTGAAAAGGCTTCATGTTCTTCTTGGCTTTGACCTCTGAACAGCGGGCGCAGTCAGAGAGGGGAATCTTGGTTTGTTTATGTGCATTTTCACAACTAATCCACTGGGTGATTTATTTTTTTGTTTTAAATAAGACTTCAAAAATGCCAAGGTCAGAGAGCCAAAAGGATTAAAAGCAGCCCAATGTCTGGCTAGACAATGGTTATTTACATCTGTCTCTGGCTATATTCTAAAAGTTGACAGGTTTCTATGGGCTCGACAAAGAGAAACCGACCTCTATTCAATTTTCATTCCTAGCACTATGTTGCCGTTTACAAGCTTTCTGGCACATCTATTTTTAAAAAGACCCCAGCCTCTGTACACAGAGGGTGTGATTTCCAGAGGTGCTGAAATGGATGGGAGTTGAGGATGCGAAGAGCCTTTGAAAATGACACACAGAGTAATTCAAATCTTCAGTGCCTTTTGGTAAACATGATTTTTTTAAACTCTCAGTTACCGTGTTTTAGATTGAGGGACACCCCGGCGGCTATCTAGGCAGAGACCATCATTTTTCACTTGGCTGTGTTACACAGATCAAATTAAAGAAAACTGTGTTGCCATGTCCTGAGATTTTATAGAATCATAGAATATCAGGGTTGGAAGGGACCTCAGGAGGTATCTAGTCCAACCCCCTGCTCAAAGCAGGGCCAATCCCCAGACAAATTTTTACCCTAGTTCCCTAAATGGACCCCCTCAAGGACTGAACTCACAACCCTGGGTTTAGCAGGCCAATGCTCAAACCACAGAGCTATCCCTCCCCTGCCAGTGATATTTGGTTCTTTTTCTTAAAGCCTCAGCTTCTGCAGTCATAGGCTTGAGTGAGAATCTCAGCTATTTTTTTTGTAATCAATTCCTCTTATGTTTGAGAAGTGAACGCTAAAGGCTCAAAACCCAGAAGACAAATCAAAATTCATTTGTTTCAAAATCTGGTGGTTTTAAGCCAAATTCATGATTTTTGGAGGGGTGACACTCGTGATTTTTGAAAGCCAGGGGTTGGCAATCATCAAGCTTGGCGACACGGATACTGTTATGGATCTGGGGTCCCTGAAGGTAAAAAACCAGAACACAAGCTTCAGAATCATGCAGTCATAGATTCCTAATTAGATCTTCTCTGTCAAAACATAATTATCTTCCCAGCAGAATTTTTTCCCTTTTTGCACAAAGCTAAGTTACATAATTACTGTGGAAAACAGTCCCACGGCTAAACACAACATTTTAGCAGTTAACCCTTAGGTCAAAATAAAGAGGCTACATGAGCATATTGGGGGTCCCCCCGTCTAAGACTCCCAGACTCAATCCAAACTATAAAGTGTAGCCAAGAGTCCCCAAAGCGACTCCAGGTGACTTTGAGTGCCCTGTCTGGCACCCCTTAAAAGGGCTTTGTTTTCCGAGGCGGGTGCTCTGCTTTCTGAAAAACCAGGCCCCATTTAAGGGGTCTCAGGTTGAGCCCCCCAAAATGGAGGCAGCTAAAATCAATAGTCGCTTCTGACAATCTTTGCAAACAACAACTGCGAGGGATGGTTTTGCAGCTAAAATCCAGCACTTGGAGTCAAGAGGCCTGGGTTCGAATTCCCAGCTCTGCCAGAGACTCAGACTCACTGCGTATGTGAGTATTGACTCAGGGGGTCAGTAGCTAGCCCGATCTACAATGTCTACACTGCTGCTCATCAACCCGGGCTGGGAAGCATGCTGCCAGCTGCAGTGCAGACAGACCCTCGGTGTCTCCATTTACCTCCCGGCAAAGCTGAGATGATCATTACGTACCTCACTGGGATGTTAAGATTCTTAGTTCAATAATGTTTGTCAAGTGCTTTGACATTCTCAAGGGCAAAGAATTACACAGGGGCTCTGACAATGCTGGTATAGTCAAGGATTTCCATTCTACAGAACCTTGAAAATGATCTTATAATGCAGATATAAATGCAGAATAGTCTCCTCGTTTCCTTCTGCTCTCCCTGTGTTTTATCCACATGCTCACTATAGTCCTACACTGAAATCATAAGCTCTTTGGGGCAGAGGCTGTCTCTCTGCTGTACTGTAGCTGGTACAATGTAGCCTCTAGATTCTGCAATATAAATCGTGAATACCACCACCTACAACATAATCACTACTACTAATCCATTTAGCAGAGCCCCTTTAAGTGTTTCAGTGGAGCGTATTTGGACTGTTTTGAGCAACAATCACTGAACCAAACCCAAGACAGCTCCCCTTCCACCGGCCCCTGCTCTCCCGACTCCTGGCATTAACAGGGTTAAACAGCCGGGCCCAAATCCTGAAAAGACACGCACAGGGGCTTCACTTTACACGCCATGATGTCAGCGGGGCTACTCGCAGCGTGCAGACATCAGGACCTTGGAATTGTAGGCTAGGCCAACTGCCCTCAGTGGTATTTGCCCAAAATGAAACAAGGTCCAACTGCTGTCAAGAGGTTACGGCGGACTTGCCTGCACCCCCAAATTCGGTCCAGCATCAGCTTGGAGCAGCAGGAAGATTGAGTGCACTGCGAAGTGGTGCGAGTGAAAATGTACTGCAGCGCAACAGCCTGTCCTGTGCGAGGCTGTGATGTACCGCACAGCATGTCTACTGCATCACAGCTATTGAGTTGGGGGGGATCTTTACGACCGGGTCTTCCCTCTGAGATCATCTTCTCTTTGGAGTGGCTCTATATTTTTTTGTTAATTGAATTCAGTGTGTGGTCCCCGGCATAGTTCCTCGCGTGCCACTGTACTTCATTAATTAGCAGCATCACATTAAAGCTTCTTTTAATTAAAGTTAAAGAATTAACCAGGCTGGACTCCCCGCGTATAAAACAAAAAAGCAATGAAACCATCATCGCTCCTTTAAGACGCTCCAATCAGAAGAGATTGTGGGTCTTGGTGTCAACCCAGCAGCACCGTCAACACTCCTGCGCAGGCAGAGGGGACAAAAGCTCTAGGAGTCACAATGTTGAGTCAAACTTTATAGCGAAGAAACGTCAACTTTCCCCTCGCTCCACAGAGGGCCCATCTCTGTCGGTGAAGCTTTAAGGTCGGTGGCCTGTTGAGTACAAGACACTGATTAATGATTACAGTTCGATACTTCTCAGTGAGTACAGAAGTCCTTTGCTCCAAGGATTCTCAGTACAAGCACAGCACTGTGAAGGCCTCACAAGAGTGAGAAAGCCACTGCTAGACGAGCAGAGGGGGCGGTGTAAAGAGAGAGAGAGAGAGAGTCTCTGAGGCAATTCCAGGCGGAGCACAAAAAACGACAGAGGGCAATTGAGATCTGGGCCCTTCAGTGCCTAGGGACCGGGGCTCTGCTGAGAGCTGTTTGATGACGAGGTCTGTCGCTTGCTTCCAGGGTCTGTTTTGGAGAAGCTGGTCACGGTGGTGGCAGGACAGGGAACCTATCAAGGAGATGTTTTAAACTGGGAATGTGTCAAACGCTGAGCCTGTCGACCGCAGCTGGATGCATCTCACGCCGCCACAGGGCCGGAGGAGGGTGCAGAAGCCAGTTCCTGTTTAGGAGCAAGTAGCTGGATTTTGGATGGAGACACTTTGATTGTTAATAGGACAAGTCTGGAAGTGTCTAATCAGTCCCGACTCAGGCCAGCTCCGACTGACTTGAGACTGCAGGATTTAGCTCCAAGTCTTTGAAACACAGAAGGGCTTATTATGCCATCTCTCCAGTACCATTATTCACATATAAAGGAGCATTATTTCAATGACTGATTACTAAAATGAATCTATTATATCATAGACTCCTGCCTGCCTATTTTGCAGTGATTACACCCCTTTTTGTTAAAAGGATTTCACATGCATGACTAAATGTAGTTACAGCTAATGGATTATTCTATTCCTGCTAAGATTCAGGCTGCTGGCTGCAATCTGCCTTGCATCAAAATACATTACTCACTCATTACATTTATTACCGGACAGATCATAACACTGGTTTTGTTTCTCTCTTTTTTTTTTAAAAAAAAGTCCTGGACGTTTAGCAGAGATCACAAAGTTACACTACAAAGCAGCACCAGAGCAGTGAGACATAACCCAGGGCCCTCAACAACAAAAGAAATTGGAACCCTCATTAAAAAAAAAAAAAAAGGAATCCATCAGCCTCCAGCAGCTTCATCATTAATAAATCCTCAAACCCCACACAGAAGTAGGATTTTAACCTCCCCTGGAGGGATGGCATGAATATATATATACACACACACACACACACACACACACACACACACACACAGAGGAAGATAAAGAACTGCCAGACCAGATCAGAGCAATGGTCTATCTAGACCAGTGGGCAGTCCCTGATGCTACACAGGAAGGTACATGAATGCTGCAGGAGGCAGTTATGGGCTAAAACTGCTCCCCTAGGGAAAGTTTCTCCCTAATCTGCATTAGTTAGAGGTTGTGTCTTAAGCCCTGAAGCATGTGGGTTTAGATCCCTTTTAGTATTACGGGTCTGGAGGTTCTTGTTATCTGTCGTCTTTCCCCGCCAAAACACTTCCCACAGTTGCTCTCATTAGCACGGCTCCACTGGCCCGAGCAATGGGGGGAATGCTAGCACAGACCAGCTGCCTGTGTTTTAACCATGTCATCTAACCAAGCCCAGGGCCAGTCTAGAAAGTACAGTGGTTAGAATCCTTACGGGATCCTTTGCTAGAGCTCCGACCATTGCTACCGCAGGTGGGTGCTTTTAAAAAGGAAGAGCCTAGTGTACGCAAGGCTTAAGGAGCACCTGCTTGTGAGCATTTGGCTGCACCGGTGCTAACAAGAGGTGGAAGCTTCGGCGTAGCTATAGCTTGTGTGCTCAGAACGCACCATAAGATTCACAGATTTTAAGGCCAGAAGGAACTATGAGATGACTAGTCTGACCCGTAAAACACTGGCCACAGAATTCCACCTGGCGAGTCCTGCATCAAGCCCATAACTTCTAGTCGATCTACAGCATCTCTCAGTGCCGGAAAGTCACTTACACATTTTCCTAGTGTGAGCAAGGCCACCACATACGTGTTAAGGAGCGTGTCTACACACACACACACCCCTCACCGATAAGAAATCCACCTGGAAAGTAGTGGGAAAGGAAACCTGCTCACAAAAAGATTTTGCTTGTTACAAGTAGTAACGCTGTTGTCTTACTATAGCTTTTATTAGTTTTCTCTACGATCCCATGGTTTGATTTGCAGTAGACCAGAGATTGCCTTTCCTTGGCACTTCGGGCGTAGCATCAATGCAGATGGCGTTCCTCAGGGTTACATAACCCACTAACAATGCCCTGGGGTCAAGGCCTAATGATGTTTTTAGTAAACGAGTTACTTTACAGAAGAAAAATAATTCACGTCTGATATATCCATTGCCTTCCCCAGTCAGAAGGAGTCTTTGTAAGTCACTGTTTAGAGCAATCCTGTAATTTCTACAATTACTGCCCTCGCTTAATGGCCGACTCGCGGAAAGTGGTAAGCAAGCTCCGAGACAATGCGCAGAAGGAGGTAATTGACGGAGAACGCAGCTCATTTCATCCGCTGATGTGATCTCCACTTTATCAGCATTGTACTACACAATGCCCAGCCTTGGCATCTGGCTTCTTGCTTTGCAGTGGGGATGTGTATTTAGCCGTTAACCGGTGCGTCAAAGAAGAAGTGGTTTCATTTTGCGCTGACAATCATAACGCGCCCCGTTAATAAGCATCTTCATCTGACTGGGTAGGTGCTTCTGGAGATGTCCTGTCTCGATGCGGCGCACGTGACCCCCAGCACAATCCAGGTGGCTGAGCTGAGTTATTTTATCACCTCACTGAGCTTAAGAGGCAGGAAGAGGTAAATAACAGGGAAACTTGAAAGCGGATCTACTTAACAACCTGAAATTGCCTCTGCTGGCAATTCCCTGTTGCCATCGACAGGATCCGTGTCCGAATCAGAGGTTTTCCCACTTCACAGCTGCGACTCAGCTCTGCAGAGGAGTCACAGGACGCAGCACTAACCCACACAGAGGGGAGCCAAGAGGGCAGAGAAGCCCCGAAAGACGCCCAGCGGGGAAGGCGGAATGGTCCCCCACATCTTATGAGCCTGCGGAAGCCCTTATCCAGGGGGCGTTCAAGGCCAAAGAGAGGGCAGAAGCCAGGAGCCGTATGCCTGGTAAAAGATCTGTTTGAAAAGCACTGAGCAGTATCAATTCCTGCTCTGCACTTCCTTCAAAAATCAGGCCTCAAAATATCAAGGGCTGCTTAAAAATCATGAGATTATTTTTAAAGCAATAAATTTTGGGTTCTTTTTCTTCAGCAGCAGCACACAAAGGAAAGTGCAGCAAGTCTCGAGGGTAGACCAGAGGAGCAGTCCCTCTGCACAGGTGCCCCGGGGCCTGCAAGTTCAGAGCTTGATTTCCCTGTGGACCCTCATGGATCGGAGGCAGCACGTGCTCTGCCCAGCCACAGACCTTCCCCCACACGGGGAGACTGCAACTGATCTTGGATCCGTTCCCCTCCTCCCATGGGACTTTCCACAGACTGGCACAATATGGCTCGTAACCCAGAGCTTGCGACGCCGCCGTCAGCCTGAACCGAAAAGGATCTGGGACGTCAGCATCAGAACCCCAGGCGGGATCTAGGAGAAGAAAATGGGCTGGAGGGGAGCAGACCCATCGGTGGCCCTGCTACACGTTACGGGCCTGCTGCTCTCGAGTGCTGAATCCCCTCAACTCCAGTGCAAGTCAGTGGGAGCTGCGGGTTCTCAATGGTCGGTAACAGATGGCATGAGAGAACACACAGCGCAGCTCCTGGGTTTGGTAGGCCAGTAAAACCTCCCGCTGCCGTGCACCTGAAACGGCTTCCTTTGTGCAACTCTTTAAATCAGTTCTCAACACTCAGGAGAGAAGAAATCAAACCCATTTATGCGACATTGCATATGTATTTTACACTCGGTGGCAAGCGTGTTGCGGGGGAGATACCCTGCGGCAGGGTAAATGGATTTCTGTTCTAAGAGGGATAGATTCTCAAGTTTTATTCGGTGAGAAAGACTTGAGAAGTTAGCCATTGGTTTCACCCAGGAGCTAGGTCATCTGCAATTGAAGGGTACATCACAGATCATGTCGGCTCCAAAATTCACAGCCCAGTGATTAGAACCCCCCTCTTTGCTGGCATTTCTCCTGGCAGGCAGGAGGGAAGGGCAAGGCTGTTGCCATTTTAAAAAGCAAGTACCCCAAAGGGACCAGCGCGCTCACTGGAAGTGCCTGTCTGGGGACATGATGAATGTGTTGAGCGTGACACAGAAGAGCTTAATTGAGTCAATCTGCCCTCGTATGGCTCTCGTACCTCAGCGGCTCAGAACTCAGGTGTGGAGTGACTTGCTTTATATCCTCACTTTCTGACATTTGCAGTCCTACAGCTGGGAGTAACAGGATGTGTGAAAGGGCAAAACTAGGGAAATATCCGTGGAGAAAAGCACCCATTGGTGTGATCTATTCCACCCTGGGAACAGTCAACACTGGAGAAGGTAAAGCACTAGAAAAATAGACCACAGGAGAGACTCCTGCACTGGATCCTTGACAATGGGGAGAAAATTGCAAAGGGTCTCCGACCCGGCAAAAAGAAAAATATTCAAAATCAATCGGGGTTGCTGAGGGGTACACAGGAAGCACTGTCTTATCAAAGCGGCTGATCCCACATTATTTTTTTAAAAGACCACTTTAAGTCCTGATCCTACAGATGGCTTTGATCCCAAAATATATTTTCTCCATCCTGGACTTCTATGATTCACAGCTCGTTTCAGCTTCTAACAAACACTCATCGAGGACCAACTAAGCCAGTTAGAAACAAAGCTGTTTTCTTGTCAGTCACAATGTATTACACAATGGGGCTCCTGTGTTCAGCTTTCAGTTGAATTATTACAGCTCCTCCAGCAGGGTCAAAGCTGCTTAATCAAAGCCAACACAGTGGTCTCGATGGAAATGCATGAGGCAGCTCCAAGCTGCCTCAAAGCAGGACACAGAACTTGGCACGTCAGCAAACCCAGGACGCGCAGTTGCGCGGATGAGGAAAGAACTTTGCAAAAATTCCCTGTGGTGACTTGTTCTGTGCAAGCCGCAGAGACGTTAGCTCAGAAGAGCTGAGTCCGTCAGAACCCTTAAAGCCACAGAAACACTGGCCTGAGCTGTTTGGGAGCGGACACACTGCTCTGCTATTGCACACAGCAGAGGAATCTCTCAAACTCCTCGTTCTTGGCAAGATGGATTGAAAGGTTTCCAGGGATTTCTGACAAGACTGATCCTTACTGACAGTCCCACTGCTGAGAGAGTTTGTGGGCTGTTATTATTTGTAATGGGTTAGTGCCTAGAGACACCAGCTGAGACTGAGGCCTCATTGTGTTAGCTGCTGCACAAACATAGTGTAAGAATAACTACATACATATACTGATCACCCAGGAATTTTGCGAGAGGATGATATTATTTATATTGGGGTAGAGGCCTTGGTCATGGAGCAGCTGAGCACTTCCCAGGTGTGCAAAACCAAAGTCTGCATGATCAGTTACAATAATACATTGTGATCCGTTCGCAAAAAAGTGGCACATCTGCTCAGGCCCGTACATTTTTCCATGACAAGAACATTTCAACATCCCAATGCAGGACATGCATAGAGTTCATCAACCTGCACCAGTGGAAAGGCTACTGGCAGCTGATCAAGGCATTTACTTCCTAAATTGGGTTCGTTATTAATAGGTCAGATTTTGAGGACAAGTTGATCCCGAGGGGATCTGGGTCCAGGTCTAAGAAATGATACTTTCGATCCCGAATTTTCTCTTCAGATCTAGGCTACAAAGAGACAACGCCTATTACTTTTGGCACAGTGCAATAAAAGCTCAAATCCTTTTAAATAAATCCCTGTCTCCAGGGATTCCTATTAATGAGCCCGGATCTAATCCTGCAGCTAAGAAGTTGGGATTCATTTAGTATCAAGAGACTCAGAATTGTCCCTTCTGTGAAATAATCTGTAGGGCACTAAGCTGATGTAAAAGCAATTATTTGTCAGCCCTTGCAAAAAAGGAATTAGTAGCCAGACTTTGGAAAGAGTGAGGGAATAGCCAGCGAGGCAGCTGTGCCTGCTCCACTCAGCGGACTGGAGCTAGCCGTGTCGATTAGAGAGCTGCATGTAGGCAAGCTGCGGTTTTCAATGTGCTTTTCTTTCCGTTCCAGCGCTGCGGTTTAGATTTTCTGTCTAGTGGGCTCTCAACAGCAATCAAGAGAAGGGTGGGGGACGGGGGGAGGGATCCTGGAGTTTAAGAACGAATTAAGGCGAGGGTTGCTTGGATTCAGTGCCCTATCACCTCTCATTCGGTACTGAAACGCTCCTTAGAACTCTCCTTTGCCACGAAACCTACAGAAAACACGACAACCGTTAGGTCGTTGCTGTGCTGAGATCACAGCATGATCATGCTGAGCAGTATCATCTCACGGTTTCCTTGTGCTCCTCCGTCGGTCGGTCTGTCTCCATCTGTCATCTCGCCTTCTTGGATTTGGACTCTCTATCGGGTCCGTGTTCGTACAGCGCCTAACACAACGGGGCCCTGGTCCGCGAGCTCCTAGGCATGTTGGTAATACAAATAATAAACAGCAACAGGAACTGGGCAGTGTGTTCTTTATTTCTGTATTGAGCCAGCAAAGGCTCCGCTGCAGCAGGGCACAGGAACAGGGAGTGGGATACCTTCACCCCTGGTTTATGCCACTATTAACTAGCGTGTTGAGGCCTGGAAATTCGCTGGTGGTTAGGGAAAAGTTGCAATGGCAGGAAGTGGCCACAACCTTTCTTCAGACAGGGGATCCAAAAGGAAGCCAGTCCCGCCCAAAATATCAGGAGAAGAGGTGAGCAACGCAACTGGGGAAACACTGTTCGCCGTCCATCCCAATGCAGCCTCCTCTGGCTTCCAAACCGCCCTCCCTTGATATAGCCTCAGAGAGTGGGCAATGAAAGAAACACGGCCTGCCCTGTCTCTCTAAGGGGCGAATCACCCCCTACCCAGACACAGGTCTCAGAGGTTGGTCCAATGTAAAGTTTTAATCCCTGAATAAGGTTTTAAAAAGAAGCCCTGAGAGCACCGTTAAATACCATCCTACAATGCTGACACTTCTGCAATACCAGAATGGAGCTTTTCAATTTATACACGATAGGGATTCTGCATTTTCTAATTAATGGGTTTAATTACCAGCAACAGGTTTATCATTCAGGCAGAAAATAGCTTTTTGTGCAGTTAGTTAGAAGGAAAAGCTTGTTAAAAAAAAATAAAAATCAGATTTTACAGACTTGGACACACACACAAACCAGAATAATTTTAACTAATTAACCTCCTGAAAATGTAAGAATTACATTTACATTGACAAAAAGCAGATTGGATTTACGTCTAAAAAGTCCGTTTTTCAATGCTTGGCTGTTTTCCCCAGTTCCCAGTAATCTAGCTGAAATGTAATGTCATTATGTTACAGTAAGAGAATTTAGGATCACGTCACTTAATTTATTTAAAATACTTGTCCAGGGTAAACAACCCCAACTGCTGAGACCAAGATTAGACAATATAAACATTCCTCTAAATTACAAGCCACCCAGGAACACATTCCTATCCAACAAACTAAACTGTTTCACTGTAAATCAAACGCAAGTATCCCATTTTCTTTTAAGACACATACAGCAGGTGTTATATGCAACAGGATTCCTGTGTAGCTAACAACAAAGACTTTGAAAAATCAAGTAATAATTATGCCAGTTGCAACAATGTTTGCATGGTTAACTTCAGCGTGGAAAAAACTACCTGTTTCTAGCCAGCGTAGTTATCAATATATCTTAAAAATAAAATAAAAAAAATTAAAAAGACACTTCACATTTAATTATTGTTATTACAGGAGTAGTGCACATTTGGTGGCATTCATCGAGCAGCTCAGAATGTGCACAGTATGGATTGCTTTTTAAAATTTCATTTCTGTTAGGTTCTCTTAAAACATGATTCCATGAATAATAGATACAAATGGAATAGTGAGAATTGGAGATCAGAGACTTATTACAACTCAGCAGATGTAACAAACAAGGAAACTATAAAGTGCATTAAACAAAGGCAGTGAAGGTAAAGGAGAGACTGGAGGGAATAAATATCTCCATATCTACCAGCCACACAGGTGATTTGGTTGTAAGACGGATCAGATATTATACCTACCTCCTTGTCCTGGTTCAAATCCTTCCTTAAAACTCTCCTTTGCCATGACGCCTACCAAAAACTTGACTGTGGTTAGGCGGTTGATGTACTGAGACCTCGGCCAGTACTGTCTCACTTCCTTGCACTCCTCTGCCGATCTGTCACCACGTGTCTTATCTTGTCGTGCTAAGATTGTAAGGTCTTTAGGGCAGGGGCCATCTTGTTCTGTCTTTGTACAGCACCTAGCGCAACGGGGTCCAGGTCCGCAACTGGGGCTCCCAGGCACTACCATGATACAGATAATACTTAATAATAATAATAAATTAGGAAACTCATGCTGCTCTGATACAAACTTGTCCAGACTTGGCGCTCAAAGCACTGGCCTCTCTCCTGTTAAAAACACACGCAGGCTATGCCTACATTATCAGCGACCGGCAATTCCCCGGCTCGTGTCCACATGCTCGTGGTGGCAGAGTCACGGCTGAGCTGTGCCGAGCACAAATGTGCCTAAAACCAAGCGGGGATGTGCGGAGCTGTGGCTCCGACTCCACTGCTATTTATTCTCACCCTAGCTCGACAAGAGGTAGCATGAGGAAGTAGACGCGAGCAGGAGACTCAGGGTATGGCTACACTGGCGAGTTGCAGCGCTGGAAAGCCTCCACCAGCGCTGCAATTAGTAAGTGGCCACACCTGCAGGGCACTTCCAGCGCTGCAACTCCCTGGCTGCAGCGCTGGCCGTACACCTCACTCGGCATGGGGAATAAGGATTCCAGCGCTGGTGCTGCAGCGCTGGTCATCAAGTGTGGCCACACACCAGTGCTGTGATTGGCCTCCAGGGTATAAGGTGTATCCCAGAATGCTTTTATAAATTACTCTCTTTGTTTTGTTATGCAGCCTCTCTTTCTTTTGTTGTGAACGAGCTCCGATCGGAGCTCCGTTGCCGCTTATCTAAAAAACAAACAGAGCTCCTGTTTGCTGTGATCATCTGTACCTGGCTGTAAACAATCAAATGAGAAGCAGGCAAGGAGAGTGAATGAAACAGAACGGAGCCGAGCTCCGTTGAACTGCTTATCTAAAAAAACAAACACTGATCACAGCAAACAGGAGCTATCTGTACCTGGCTGTGAACGATCAAATGAGAGGCAGGGGAAACAGCGTTGGAGGCAGGCTGTTTGCAAGACTTTAAGGGTTCGCAAACATTTTGTGATTTTTCCAATCCGGGAAGCTAACACACAGTGTTGGCTCCAAAAATCCCCTCTCTCTCTCCCCCCGCTCCCTGTCACACTAGACCCCACCCCACCCCCCTCTTTTGAAAAGCACGTTGCGGCCACTTGAATGCTGGGATAGCTGTCCACAATGCACCTCTCAATACAGCGCTGGAAATGCTGCAAGTGTGGCCACACTGCAGCGCTGGTAGCTGTGAGTGTGGCCACACACCAGCGCTGCTCCTACACAGCTGGATGACCAGCGCTGCAAACTACCAGCGCTGCAAACCGTAAGTGTAGCCATACCCTCACACCCCTAACACTAAGTGTAGGCACAGCCACACAGAGAAAGCCATCCTGGAAAATCCTGGCCTAATGATTCTAAGTCCCTCCCATGTTTCCCAGTGGCCAGTCAGAGATCTGTTAAAGGGACCCAATTTTCAGAGACAGGCTGCCCAGTACTTTCTGAAAATCAGATCCCTTTAAAAGGCGTCTTACATTGGGCACCAAAAATCCATGAGCCACAACTGAAAAATCTTGCCCAGTGTCACACCTACTATTTCCTGATACATTCCACAACTGATTTGTCTGTCGTCTCTCTCCAAAGAGCACTGGAAATCAGAAATATGACCCAGCTTTCTGCAGATCATTAAATAAAATGCCCTCATTTGCTTTCTCTTTTACAACAGTGTCAGGAACCATTATTAGGGCTTAATGGACTGATGTAGAGGAGAGGAAGTCTCCCCCATAGGCACAGCTGATATTTGCTGTAGCCATGGGACGCGATCTCAGAAGCGACAGCCGCAATCAGATCTCTGAGCAGCATGGCTTCGCTTACCCGGATGCCCCCTGCCTATCCCATTTATACATCCAGACGGCGTTATTCATCTTAGCAGAGTCACGTCTTGTGGCCTCACAGGTGCATAACGTACCTCAGGGACTTCATATCAAACCACCTGGAGCTGTGCAAACATTTCAGTGGAAAGCAGCAGCTCACTGATTCCTAAATGTCAACGAACAAATGAGACACCAAGTAGCAGGTCACTGTCAGTTTTTCCTCACTTCACACCGGGAGGACCTTCCAATAACTCACAGGTCCGTGTTTCTTGCTGATTTTTCCCGGGAGTTTGGTTAAGAAGCGAGCTAGATTTTCCCTGTGCTATTTGCTCAGCATCCCGGAAGCTCAGGCAGTGCAAAGCTCTCCTTGCCGCTTTTAATCAGTAAAAAATATTTGAACACTAAGTTGTTTTTTACAGCCAGCATTCCAGACCCCCTTGTCAAGACATTACATCATCTAGCACGGTGAGTTTCAACCTGTGGTGCGTGTGGACCCCTGGGGGTCCGCAGACTGCGGCTAAGATTTCCAAAGGAGTCTGTGCCTCCATTTGAAATTTTTTAAGAGGTCTGCAAATGAAAAAAAGATTGAAAACCACTGATCTAGGATCACAGAGGGACCTTTAAGAAGCAACATTACTGGGGACCGGACTGTGCCACTAACAGGGCTGGAAGTGTCAAGGATTGCATAATATTTTTGGGACTACGGCTGGAAGATTTAAACTAGGATATGCACTTCAGCCCCATTGAAATCCAAAGTAGGTATCGAACGCCCTTAAATTCCTTTGACAAAAAAATGTAGCTTCTGATTTAATATAGCACGGAAACAAGGCATAATGAAAGAACAAGAAAACCTACGAGTAAAACAAAAAGGAAGTCGCATGATCTGCACCACCTGAAGCAGGAGGAGCCTTTGCTAGCTATTTTATAGTAGAGGCACTGAAATTTAAGCCCACGGATGGGCTGCAGAAGCAGGCTTCCGGAAACCCGAGGGCTAGACAGATTTTAAAAATAAATGAATACAAATACTGGAAAGAATTAAGGGCCTGCTGATTAACACAAATAAGAAGTGCCCCAACACCTGCTCTGGGCGTCACGCTGATTGTTTAAATTCATAAAACCAAATACTAATTGTCCTTTGGAGCAGGGACTGTCTTTTTGTTCTGTGTTTTTTACAGCGCCTCGCACCATGGGGCTCTGAGGCACTACTGCAAAATACCCTACCCGCTTTCCACCAAGCAACAGCACTAAATACCAACCCTGCCCCAGCGTTCCTTGCTCCCCTCCTCAGAGCCCAGATGAAACAAATGGGCCCAGCAGGGAACCCTGGAAATCAGCCGTTCTGAGCTATTTTAGAGCAGGATTGGAGAGTATTCCCACAGCAAACACCCTGCCTGCAGCCCCCTTTCTATTATAGGAAGGGGGATCCGAACCATTAACGTCTTCTCTGGCCCCAGCTGCAGCCATGTGTCATGGAGGGAGATAAAACATACATGTGTGTGCAGAGATCGGGGAGGGAAGATCCACATGGACTAAAATGGGGTGGGATCAGGCCTTCCTGCCTATAAATTAACTTAGCATCTCCAGTCGCATTATCGCCACGAGAATATTAAGGGAGGTTGCAGATTCAGTAAGGCATCCTTCCAAAAACAAATGGAACTGCTGTTGTAACACACACGTACAAGGGCCAGGCCCATCTCAATGTGACTAGGACCCTAGATGGGTTTGCAAGGACCAGATGCAGAGAGCATCAGCAGCCTCCACCCCCTATGCCTCTGGATGATGCTAGTTACAAGAGCCTCCCTGGCGCGCCTGGATGCGAGAGCTGCATAAGGTGGGCATGGATACAGGCATTAACCTCTTCAAAGGGGATTGGCAACACGGAGCCCAGGGGCCCACCCCTCCTCTGCACCAGGGAATGGAGCCAGGCCGCCTGTAGCAGCAAGAGGACAATGATCATGCCAGGATGATGAAAGGTCTGGTGTGGCCTAGCTGAAAAGGAAGCAAACAGGGAATCATGAGATCTGGGCTCCCTTCTCGGCTCTGCCACCGACGTATTGTTTGACCTTGGTCAAGTCACTTCAATTCTCTGTGTCTCTGTTTCCCCTCCCACCCTTGGTCCGTCTTGTGTATGTAGACTGTGAGCACCTCAGGGCAGGGGCTGTTTCTCACTATGTCCATGTACAGCACCTGGCACCATGGTCCCTGGGTCACGGGTTAGCTCTTGAGACACGGCTGTAATACAAATAACTAAGGATCATTATTCGAGAGTTAACTCATGGAACAAGCCTGGTTACAGCCCCGCCCTCCTTGTGACCCTTGCAAATTTGCTAGTATGGATAGCGTGAGGGTTCACATGTAGCATCCTTTGGCAAAGCACGGTAGGGTCTGCTCGTCCCCTTGTCCCTGCTGCGCTCTAGTTGAGGTAGGGGCATGTCTACACACGCCTTATCACAGGGCTCTGGCTTGGAAGGCACCACCTGGCCCAGAATATTTGCTACCCATCAGCATTAAGTGAAGTTACAGGCCCCAGATCCCCAGCACAGGGCTGGACAGCAGAGCTCGCTATATGCACATCACATACATTTGCTGCAACGAGACACAGTCCTTTGAATCGTATTAAAATTCTAATTTCAAAAATGCAATTGAAAGCCTCTGAAAGGATCCCTCCCCCAAACCCCCCCCCTTTTTTTTTAAAGGAAGTTCTTATTATAGCACAATCTGAGCTGGCTTTATGTATCTGGGGGAAAGAAACTCTTTAATAGAGTATAGTTCAGCTTTCAGTGGAACCTTAGTACTGAAAATATAAAGGAATAGATTAAAAAAAAATACCGAGCTAATGAAAGACCTCAGATAGGCAGGGCTTGATGGAGAGACGGCTGTGAGAAAACTAGCCTGGAAAGATTCAGAACATGAGTCACATGCTCGTGAGAGGAGGAAGATGAGTCGTCAAAGGACAAGGACTATTTCCTAGTCTTCAATGTAGATATTATAGGGCTGCATTTGGGTCACGGCAACTTTTTTGAGGCGTCGCACAGGGAATCGTGGATTTCTCACGAGCGAAATATCAAAAGCAGAGGGCTATTAGCAGCAGTGGTGGATATTTGCTGAGTGGTCTGGGGGCTGCTGCACACCAGTAGGAGGCAGGAGAGCTGGGTTCTTCTTCCTAACATTACAGTAGCACCCAGAGGTGCCAACCGAGATCTGGGCCCTGTTGGGTTCGACTATATGTTTCTACGGTGCCTAAGACAGCAAAGTTCCAAGGTGCTTGGAGTCTAAATACACAAGTCGGACAATGAGTGTTTAGGGGAATCAGAGGCACTGAAGGGTTTTTGGCTCTGGCCCAGGCTTCTAGGGTGAGCCAGGTGTCTGGCTGGTGGGTCCCACATGCTCAGGGTCTAACTGATGAACATATTTGGGGTCAGGAAGGAATTTTCCCTTGTAGTCAATGTGATTGGTGGAGACGCTGTGGGGTTTTCGCCTTCCTGTGCAGCACGGATCACGGGTCACTTGCAGGCTGAAACGAGAGTCTGTGGTGGATTCTCTGTAACTTCAAGTCTTTAAATCCTGATTTGAGGATGTCAGTAACTCAGCCAGAGGTTAAGGGGTCTATTACAGGAGTGGCTGGGTGAGGTTCTGGGGCCTGCGATGTGCAGGGGGTCAGACTAGATGATCATGATGCTCCCTTCTGGCCTGAAAGTCTCAGATACTTTGTCTACCCGTGTTTTAGTTTCCCCATCTGTCAAACAAGGAAACTCCTCACTTCACAGGATGGTTCTGAGACTTACTGAGCGGATGTTTGCCAAGTGCTTGGACGCTTTCAGATGGAAGGTGCTAGGAAAAGGGTGAAGTATTAGCGTTCCAGGCAGGAATGACTTGGACACGCAGTCACGGCTGGGGGGAAGCACCACCGCCCAATAGCATCCCCGAACTAATCCTCACAATACTCCTGTAAGGCAGGAACAGCAACATCGTTACCGTGTTACAAATGGGGAAACTGAGGCACAAAGCAGCAAAGTGTCATGCCCCCAGGGGGAAGAACAGAACCCAGATCCCCCGACTCCCAGCCCTTCTGCTCTGAACCCTCCCTTTGCATTCCTCTGCCCTTGGCTTTTGCGGAGGCAGCCGCTTATCTCAAACGGAGAATCCAGCCCTCACACTCGTCCGCCAGGCATTTCCCTTGACGTCTGCAGACTCTGGCTTGCAGGCAATTTCATCAAGTTGTCAATTCTCCGGTTCCCTCCCTGCGAGCCTGTCAGTTCTAAGGAACCGGCATCCGAGTGGAAACGAGGCTGCTGGTGGCTAGGGACGAGCGAGGCTCAGTGAAATATGCCTGAGCCTCGCGCCTGCTTATTCATTACTGCGAACCGAGCGCATCTGTATTAGACAATGATGGGCGGGAGGCAGGAGCGCTTCCACCGTCCCTTGTTTAGCAAATGGGCAGGCCGGGCGGGCGAGTCTTTCTGAGGAGAATGACAAAATGTTCTTCGTGACTCTCTGAAAGCTGGAGAAAGGAAGGTGAAAGTGAGGGGGTGGGAGGGGAGCCTTTTCCGCACACTATGGAGAAGACGTTCAGCTCAAGAAGTGAGGCCCGGTCCATACGCGATTAGATCTCAATGCCAGTTACTGTTACTAGGGAAACAGCTCCATCCAACCCAGGCTGGAAACATCCCCCGATCCAGTCCCCTAAGGGAACACCCATCACAAGGGATGCTATAAAGATCCCTGGAGCTTGCCTGGTTTCATTTTCTGAGGGCTTTTGAGACAGCCAGTGTAATTATGGGTGCAATTCAGCTAAGCTGCAGAGGAGTCCTTGGAGACTCCTCCAGGCTGTCGAACGTAGCGTGCTGGCACCCTTGCACGGGGATGGGGACAGAGGAACCTCGGGTGCCAGGGTAGAGGGTTCCCTGCCAACTCTGAATCTGCCTGCAGGGCATTAGGGCAGGATGTTGATGGAGTTTTGCTTGTGCGGGTCTAATGACAGAGGGCAACCAATGAGGGGGTGCAGAGGAACAGCAGCCGCTCCAGAGTGGCTGCGTTGCCCTGGGTCAGGGTGTGCGTGCGCGTGTCCATCATCCCGCCTTAGGCCTGACAGCCGCATAGAGCCCGAGAAACTGGGACTGACGTGGGATTCGAGAATATCTACTCTGGGAGGTTTTCCTCCAGAACAAAAACGTCAAACGTGCTTTAAATAGCCTCATCTTCCCAGAAGGTACGGGCAACCCTATAACTGCAAACCATCACGCACAGCCCAGCTCTTAAGAGCACTCCCACAACAGACCAAGGGGTGGGGGAAGCCTAAACATCTGGTTTCAAGGTTCCACGACCTTGTTATCGGCAGGAGCAGAAGTGGGGGAAGACACATCGTGCGTACAGTCCGACAGTGCTTTTATCTAATAGGTGTGCTTGAGACACCGGAGAGGCTGTTTAGAAATGGTGCATCCTCAGGGAATTTCCACTCTTGCGCTGCCAAGATCTATGAGATTTCAGGGCTTGCAGCCGCAAAGCCTGGTCCTTCCAGCTGCTGAGCTCCTGAGCGCACTGCACACCCCCGCTTGAGGCTGCTGGCTGTCGGGAGATCTTAGCATCCTGCAGGATCACCCTCTAAGCGCCGTCCGTGCAAGCTGCTTCTGGCTTTTCTCCCTGTGGTTCCCCACTTGGTGAACCTCTCTACCCTGGGTCTCTTCCAAGCACCAGGGCATCACGGGGCTTTGCAAGGAAGAAGCTCAGGGGTTGAAAAGCAGGATGGGGCGGACAACAAGCCCTGAAAACTCATGTGGGTTAGAGCTCGGGGCAAGGAGGGAACATGGTGAATTAGAGTCATCAGGGACTCTCACAAATATCTTCTGCAGGGAGTTTGCCTCTCTTGAGTTTCCTTTTGAGTTAAGCTTTTAAATGTACCAAACTTCAATCACAACCACCAAGATCCACCTGGTTCCCTGTCTCAACCCTGGGGAGGGGAGGGAGCTGGAGGCCATTTTGGTGCAACGATATCTTTCAGCCCAGGATGTTTTCCAGCCTTTCAACAACCAGGAGTGGGAGGTGATGGGCAGGCTCAGTTCCAGTGGGTCACTGGAAGCGTTCAGCGGGACGGGCCCTTGGCTGGAGTCCTTTGGAACAGAACCAGGCTGGCTCTGTCGCCATCATTTGTAGCTCTAACATAGGCACATGAAGCACCGGTGCAATTTTAAAACATCGAGCTAATCTCACAACCCCTCACTCGGTGCAAAGGGCAAATAGAGGCAACAAGCTCCGGTCCTAAGGTAGTTTTATTGAAACTGTTTTACAGCTAATTTCATCCCAGGTACCACTCACTGCTCCTAATCAGCGGGACGTTCCTCCAACACGTTAACTTTGCTGTAACAAGGAGTTTTACCATAACATAGCTCACGTGTGGCAGTGGTAATTATGTTCAGTTACTCGCAGTGACAACCTGTCCTACAGCCCAAATCCCAAGGAACATTTTCCTCTTTTACTCAGACTGACTTGGGGAAGCCAGTGGGATTTCTGCCTGAGTAAGGTCCGCACGGTTTATGGCTATAAATCCCAGTATATACCATAAATCTGTGTGTAATTATCATTTAAAGGCACCAGCTTGGTTATTAAGCAAATCCAAGCCCTTTTTTCTATATATACACAGTGGCTGCAACAGCATCAAATGTGATGGCGTTTAGCCCAGTAATAAGCCATTGATTCAGCTTGCTCTGATGCTGCCAGCACAGATTCCAAATCTGTTAAACTGGGTTTAGAAATCAAGAGACAGACATGGTCAGTTTTCGCCAATCAAGCTCACAACGTGAAAGCACGTTTGCTGCAGAAGGAAGCAAGCACCAATAACTAACACAATAAGAAACAAACCAAGCTTAAAGGACTGCATGTCTCCGTGCTAACCGAGCCAGATCTTATCGGCTCAGTGTGATGCTTTAAAAGCTAACAGATGAAGGAATAAGACAACTGAATAAAATCTATACAAGGCAGACAATGGAATGGAAGCTTCTGCTCCACTAAGTGAATATATTTGCTAAGAGTAAAGGTCTGTTCTACCCACAAACGGAATATTTAAAGGCAGGAAGAGAGTATTTAAATCCAGGCTGATCATCTTGAAGGTCTCCATGCTACTAACACTGATCCGGACAGTCTTGAATTCGTTGCTAGTGAATGCAGAACACTCCCTTTCTTTCCAAAATTACTATGCAAAAAAGTAATAATAATTTTTGCAATTGTGTAAATGAAGCAGGGCTGGAGATAAGATTTTCTTCCAGCACAGGCAGAGCAACTCCGGAGGTCTGGTTAGGACCTACACTACCAAAAAACCCCACACACTTAAGCCTACAACACTCAAGAAAAATCTCTCTGCCTAATAGGATTTGGATTACAGGACCAACCAGAGAGCTAGCTTTGAAGCCTCACCACGCTGGGCATTGTACAGACATCTCCCCGCAGAGCTTTCAGCCTAGGGAGATTTTCTTAATTCAGCTGCAAAAATGCTACTCAAACTTTCCAGCCGGACTCATTCCCCCGCCACGACATCCTGCAATAGCTCCTGCCAGGGAAAGAGCTGTGGGTGGAGTAAATGCAACCAAACCCTCCCGTGCTGCCATTATTCATTTCTTCCCCACGAATGCAGCTCCGAAGCACTTCGCAGTTCGCTAGCGTGGCTTTTGCGTCCCTTTAAGAAACACTGTCCCTGTCCCGCTGTGCTCCTCCTCAGGCCACGTTACAGTGTCGGTACAAAGCGTGCTGCTCTCGGAGAGCAAAGCTTTGAGTCATGTAACTGGAGGTCTGAAAATCCGATGTGCTTAAGGAAAAGGGACATCGCTGAGCTATAAATAGGTTTGAAAACACATACATCTACGCCCAGCTTTTTCCACAACAGTGCCTGTGTCAGCGCTGGTTTTCCCTGTTAGTCAGATCACAGAGAAAATCACCACCAGCCACCTCCAAGTGGTATGGGATAGCTCCCTACTGAATAGCACCCAGGGGAAGGCAACCCCATCACTGGGTTGAAATGTTGGCCGTGGGGAGCTGTCCCTGGTCCTGAATCACAGCATTTCCTTTAGTAACACACAGGAGAACGAACAGGAGTACTTGAGGCACCTTAGAGACTAACAAATTTATTTGAGCGTAAGCTTTCGTGGGTTACAGCCCACTTCATCAGATGCATTGAATGGAACATATATTGAGGCGATACATATACACATACAGAGAGCATGAAAAGGTGGGAGTTGTCTTACCAACTCTGAGAAGCACACATTCTCGTAGCCACTCAAGATCTAGGACGACTAGCAGCCTTGCAATTAGCACAGTGCATAACGGGGACCAAAAAGCAATCACGGCGCCTTTAGAGAGGCTCTTGCTAAGCCCAGCTTTGCAGGAGCGTAAAATGATTCACAAGTATTCTATATTTATAAAAAGACTTGTGGCAAGTTACTCACATGCTGAATTTTAAATAGAGGGAGAATAAATCTCCTGGGGAGAGAGAGAGAGAGAGAGAGAGACAGACAGACAGACAGAGAAGGGCCCAGCCAGGCACTGCTTAGCCAAGTCTGCCAGAAACACTGTGGTTTCTCTCTTCAATTAGCTAAGGTGATATCAAAACATCCAGCTTCCCCTAGTCCCTGTACAGAGTTAATTATCGTCTCTTCTTACATTCAGAGCAGCAGCAGCCCCGCTTCAAGTCAGAATACTTTCTTAGGCTAATCAAGACTGCCTAGCAACAGCAAGCTGGCTAATGAAGAGTTACTCACTCCTTAGTCCGGACACAATATCACACACTGAGAACAAGAGCCCAGCTGGGGATGGGGGACGGCAACAGGAATTTTTGACAGCGATGCTTAATTTCAGATGAAGGATTTATCGCCTATTAACAGCTGCCTTTTCTCCCCCTTACGCAGACATTACACTGGCTAATATTTCTTTGCAATGCAGGAGTGCAAACTGGGTAGCATACAGTGCAGTCGGGATGGAAAATGAGAGACTGCTTGCGTATTTCATACTGATATCACGTGGCTTTAGCCCTGGCCATACGCCTTTCTATTTTAAACACTCTGTTGAGAGGTGACTGCACACAACCTTTCATGTTCCAGCCGAGATCAGAGCCATATTGCACCATTTTTTCATGCCCTTCGTGATGTTTGGCGCTAACCTTCAAACTCCAGCTTCTGGAATCAGTGACAAACTTGCTCATCATTTCTAAAAAAAATTAAGCACATTTCTAGCCCTCCTGGCGGCGGAGAAAAGCAAATAAACGTGATCCAGATAAACCCCAACGCAAAAAAAAACAACCCCAACTTTACCTTTTCTAAATTTCATGATTGTTCGGGCCTGGCTCCTGTTTTTTTTAAATGCTTAGGCTTGGCAGTACCGCTACTGGCGAGATGCTGTACGGGTACATAGGCAGAAAAAGTCCCTCTCCCAGAAAACTTAAAATCTAAGGCCCTGATACTAGGACGTGAAACAATGCAGACCACCCACTGAAGTCAGCAGAGGTCAGCCAATGTGGTGCTCTTTGGAGGATCAGGATCTATGCTCACAAGAAAGGCAAAGGGGAGAAGGGAAGTATTTTTCATCCTGTCTTACAGATGAGGAACTAAAACAGTGTCTAATGGAGCCTCCATTTAAAAAAATAAAGACAATTTTTTTTTAAAAATGCAGGCACCCACTAAGCAGAGCCTCAAAGAGCAACAGCTGCAAAGCCACCCCCTCCAAAAGACGGTGCTACTGTGCATCAACCACAAACAACAAGAAGAAAGAGGTCCATAAAATACGTAGTATGGGCTAGCTTGGTCCTACTAACTTGGCCAAGTGCAGGGAAGTAGTCGGTGGGTGGAGACAGGGGAAAGATTCATTCCTCTCTCACCAGCCACACTGGAGTTATCACACAGCAATTCACAGCGCTTTGGGGTGTTGATGGGAGGAATTTCTCTCCCCGAACCCCCAGCACAAGGGGAGCTTGGGGAGGAATTTCTGAAGAGTGTGTCTGAGTCAGCTGTGTCTTATTCAGGTCTGTGCCTAACGGGACAATTTAGTCCTTAATAAATACTCTGCCACGCATGACAAGCTGACCAACTTTTTGACATAAGCATCTTCTGAAGGGCCAGACTACTCTACCCAGTCATCACGAGCTTCAAACCTCAAAAAGGAGATGAGCCAACGTAAGAAGCATCAGCACCAAGTTATGTCAATAGCCCACCATCGCAGACACCGCACAGCGATCATTCCACTGAGACGGTGAGCGAGAGGATCCGGCTGATTTTAAAAAGACAGCTCAGTCCAACCACAACTTTAGAACAGCGCGCACTGAGCAGATTTAATCATCTCCGCTCCCGGGATCCCGCAGGGATCAAAATATCAACTAAACCCTCACCCAGGGGATTAAATGTAGCCAATGACGACTTTATATCATATACATACCATACGGATTTTCAATAACCATCCAGGAAACAGACAAGAATGTGGGGCCCAGCATCAATGTATCCTTACAGAAGTTAGTCACATGGCTTAAAGCAGTGGTTCCCAAACTGGGGTTCATCAGCCCCTGGGGGTTTGTGAAATGTTACAGGGGGTTCTCCGGAAAAAATTCCCTAATGGCGGACAGAGCTGTCCCTAGGGACCCCGCCGGGCAGCACGGGGCCAGCAGCACGGAGCCCTGGACTTCCAAGAGCTGAGCAGACCAAAGCAACCGTATCTATCACACTGAGGAGATTTCAACTTCAAGACTCCTTATAAGAAATGGAAAGGGAGGTGGATATTTTTTGCTGTTTTTAAAATTAAATAGGAAGCTAGTATTGTTTTTTAAATGATTATGAAGAACAAGTTTAAGCTTTGTTGTAACGTGTGTTGTTTGCCTGGACTGCTCAAGACCTGAATGATTGTGTAGGAGGAACTCTTTGAGTTGGCTTCTTAAATACCTTCCTGCTGTTTTACATCTGATACTCCTTGATGTAACATAGGAGCCTTGTCTTATAACAGGCTTATTCAAAGTGATACAAAAGTGAGATCTTGGAAGAGTGTTGCCGTTTTCATAACGTAATAAAAATACTGTAATGATTAATAATAAATAGTGTGTAATAAGCATGTCACAAAAACAAATTTTATATTTCCAAGATCACTGCTTTTATAATTTATACTCAGGTGAAGTAGAAAATCCCTGGAAATATTCATTTTTAAGAGGGGGGTTCGCGAGACTTGACATTTTAGTGAAAGGGGTTCACAGGTTGTTAAAGTTTGGGAACCACTGGCTTAATGCATTACTGGAAGGTGCTCTGATACTGAGGCAGGTATAAAGACTTTAGGTACGTATCTGGCCACCATTACTATAGTATCTGAGCACCTCAGAATCTTTAATGCATTTATCCTCACAACACCCCTGGGAGGTAGGGCAGTACTATTATCCCTTGAGGCACTGAGAGAATAAGTGACTTGACCAAGGTCAAATGAGAATCGGCAGCAGGATTAAATAATAGGCAGCAGGTTTAAAACAAATAAAGTATTTCTTCACACAAGGCACAGTCTACCAGTGGAACTCCTTACCAGAGGAGGTTGTGAAGGCCAAGACCATAACAGGGTTCAACAAGAACTAGGTAAGTTCATGGAGGATAGGTCCATCAATGGCTATTAGCCAGGATGGTGTCCCTCGCCTCTGTTTCCCAGAAGCTGGGAATGAGTAACGGGGGATGGATCACTTGTTCTGTTCATTCCCTGTGGAGCACCTGGCACGGACCACGGACAGGATACGGGGCTAGACAGACCTTTGATACGATCCAGTAGGGCCATTCTTATGAAGCATGTGGCAGAACAGGGATTTGAACTTGGGTTTTCCAAGTCCCAGGCTAGTTCCCTAACAACTGGGCTATCCTTCCTATTAATATAGTATAAGCATACAGTTACTATGAGGAATAATACATGTAACACACACACTGTCTCCTGTTCACTCATATCGCTACATCCTAAACGGGGGACACAATGTGTGATAAAGACCCCAAATTAGAGGGATACACCTATTATTCATGCCGGACATTGTGGGATTCCTTCCTGTCGCTTTCATCACTTAATCATGAATTTGCCATTGCAGAGAATTTCCAACGGAAGTCATTTTCAACAAGAAAAGCAAGAGGACCCTCAATATCAATGTATGAAATGTAGGCCCTCTGTGACTGAAATGAATGAAGTCACTATATGCGAGGGGCATCTGAGAGCCCATGCACACAGAGCTGCAAAGCTCCCACCATCTCTGTTTACCTAAATCCAATACGAGATTGAAGCCATTTTGTTTACTTAATCTCAACTGATAAATCCTCACAACGCCTCACAGCGGATTTGACCTGCTGATTCTACGGCTGGGATTTTTAGTCGAATTTTATTGTACAATTTCCACTGAAATCCAATGGAAATTGGGCACTCAACTCCCTTTAGGTGCCTCGAGAGGGAGGGAAAAAAAATCAGTCCCATGCTACATCTGCAGGTCTGGAAATGTATACACCTGTTACCTGAAACCTGAGCAAATTTATCCTTGGCCCACAATAACCATAGACACCCCAGGAAGCCATGTTTGCAGAGGAGAATCACCCTCTCTCATATGTTAATGGGCAGGCACAAAAGTGAAAGTGGGAATGAGAATCTTGCTTTCCAGACATGAAGCTGGAAGTGAAAAGAAATTGTGATCCTTAGCACTCTGCATTCAAGGTCTGCCATCAATAGTTATTTCTTCAAACAACCCCACGGCTTTTAAAGCCAGCTTCAGCTTCCACTATTTGAACCTCTGCACCACTCTCAATACTTGGTTAGATATTTTTAGCCACAGGACCCGAGTGCCATGAAATCCGAGAGAGGAATTTAGATGGATATTCTCCATAGGCTAGCGAGTATCTCCCACGGCTAAAGCTGATCGTACGTCAAAGAGTATTTAAAGTATCAGTAGAGGGGAGGCAAGGATTTATGGGCAGACATTCCTTTGCAATTTAAACAAGTTTTAATTCCCAGCAAAGAGTGGTCAGTGTAGGGGGGTGCGGGTCTGGGGCAGAGGGTGTATCCAATACTGGTGAATAGTGCCAGATTTTTGCAAGTGTGGGCTGGATATTCAAAAGGGCCCGAAACCCAACAGCACCCATTTTAGCCACCTGAATGAAGGAACTGGAGTTTATCACTCCATAACTCATCTTCTCAACGGGAGTTGAGCTCTTTTGAGAAGCTATTTATCCACCAGCACAAGTAGTGTAAGTTTCACCCCATCGCCACAGGCATGGGCCTCAACCCAAACCCGAAGCAACCACTCTCCAGAGGCGGGAGGGGAGTTTTCTCTCAGTACTCATTCAAACTTTGACATCTCTGCTGAGGGGGCAGGAGTTTTTCCTGGCCCTTGTTACGCACGGGGTTAACTACAGCTTTCTCCCGCTCTGCTCAGGTGCCTTTGGGAAGCCTGCCATCCATACCCACAGGAGTGAGATGGGCATTATACTGAGGGGTTTTCCTGATTATGTTAAACTATTTTTTTTCTTGTAAACTCTTGCCTTTAAGTCTCAAGAATAGAGGACAAGTTCATGGAGGATATTCCATCAATAACTATTAGCCAAGATGCTCTGGGTGCCCCATAACCTCTAACTGCCAGAAGCTGGGACTGGACGATGGATGGATCACTCCATAACTGCCCTGTTCTGTTCATTCCCTCTGAATTATCTGGCATTGGCCACCGTCAGAGGACAGGATACTGGGCTAGATGGAGCATAGGCCTGACCCAGTATGGCCGTTTTTATGTTCTTGAGGAAGAATCTCCAGTGGGACTAAGCATGTGTCTAAGTGTCTGCCTTCAATCATGACCAGCTGCACAGATACATCATGTATATAATACTGCACTTGGCTAACACTGCCGTGGAAAGCAAAATGTGCCAAAGAAGATTTGAAACATCCTTTAGCCAAATGGATGATGTAGGCATCAAAAACCCTACCTGATTTTTACGATTTCTATTCTTGAAAGACCACACCCTTTGGAAAGGCATTTTGGGCGAGACTCTGCCATCCTTACTCATACCGAATAGCACCTTATTCCTCAAATAGTGCCAGTGAAGCCAGTGGGACTACTCAGGGATGAAGGTACTTCTTAATGGGAATATAGGTGGCTGAATCGGAGCCTTTGCTGCAGCGGGAGCATCGCAGAGGGTGATCCCCCCTCGAAGCTGAACTTTGATACTCCCAAGTGCGTCAAAGAATTTTAAGTATCTCAACTTGCTTGCCAATCTTGACAGCGCTTTGTTGACTAGCACTTTACTCAGCTCGGATAATTGTAGCTATGGTCAGTATCTCTCTCTGGTTTTCGGGAACTAGCTCAACGCCGTTATGTTTGGGTCTGGAACGCAGGAAAGGGAGGCTGACACCCTCACCGTGCACAGTTCTGAAGGGAAATCTCTCACCTTCCACCACCTCTTGTAAAAAGTTAAGTCCCTTCAAACTGTCAAATGCATCTTGGTTATAACACAGCTAGAATCAACAGAGTTATGACAAGGCTTAATTTGACCCAGAGGAACTCTAAACGAGAAGGTACTAGAATTACGCCGTGGGAGCCTTGATTAGGTTTCACGGGTCCATTTTTAATTACGTACATGTGTGCTGTGTTCATGAGGGACGGTGCAAGATGGCAAAGAGCAGTCAAAGGTGGTAATTAAAGTGTTGTCACCCAACCCAGGCTACCTATTCATTAAGTTAGTCAGTTTTGCCGGGAGAATCGATGTTAGCAATGCAAAGAGGAATGAGTCTTCTGAAGGAGGAACTTTAGATGGAGAAATCAATGCACCCTTCCAATTAGAGAGCTCTGTGACCTGAAGCATGTGGCTTGACGCATACTATTGTGTGTCACCTTTAGATGCGGACAACTGCGTTACATATACAAAAGGCCAAGAGTGACATTTTCAAAGCTGCCCAGGAGATTTGAACACCCTGGAAATGGATGGAAAATGGACAGCCAAATCTCACAGGTGCAAAAATATCAGCCAGGACAAAGCTGTAAGAGTCCTGGTTATTAGTACAGATACAACTCCCTAGCTATCCCAATCTCTCAAAACCCAGAGGGTCATTTTTCAAGGCACCTACTAAACTCTCTTCACAGCCTATTCTAAGAAAGCTAGGCTGCTTACGAACAATATTTAGCCCACATCTAGCATTTTTGTATTCTCAAAGTGCTGAACGAGCAGGCCGTCTTCACAGCAGTCGTATGAAGGGGAGGTGGCTATCCCGATTTTAATGATGGAGAAACTAGCACACACAGGTTAAATGACTTGTCCAAGAATTATTTCCTGTTCCCAGACCTCTGCTCAGCCCACTAACCCACACTGCCGCCCCCAGGAATGCTCTGATTATTGGGGGCCTCACTGTGCTAGGCACAGTACAAACGTATAGCGAAGAGATCACCGCTGCCACCAAGAGTTTACAGGCTAAATAGACAACTCAGACAAAGGATGGGGGGATAGCGGAAAGAGAGAGAGAAGTGACTTGCGGCGGGAATAGAAAGAAGATTTTTCTCAGTCCAACCCCAGAGCCCCATGCACTGGACCACGCCACCTCTCAGATACCGGGATATGTGATCATTGTCCTGAGAACGTAAAAGGAGCTAAATGTGAGGTAGCTGGGTGGAGGAAGGGGCTGAATTCTGAATTTCCTAACTTCTGTAACTTTCAGATCTCTGCTTTCGCAATGCAACAGTGGTGCACTTACACCCAGCAGGGAACAAACATTGATTTTATAAGGAAACTAAGACAGACAGACAACCGGTTAGCTGCACCGGTTTGCAAATGGATCATTTACCACATAAGGCGATGATGTGACTGCTGTCTTCATGCACAAATTTCCTGGTGACGGCTTCTTCCATTATCTGTTTTACCTGAAAGAAAAGACAAAGCGTATTGATAGGGAGATTTTACAAGTCGGTTCCATCAGCTCTGTGGAAGGAGAATCCGAGGCAGATAATTTCCCCATTTGCTCCCCTCCAAATTCAGACCTTTACGTTTACTTGAATTGTTTGTGCTTTTGTTACTCCAGTCATCACTCAAGGATTCATTTCTATGCCCCAGTACAACTGAAATGCGCCACCCCGGCTATATAGCAGCAGCAAGCAGCGGGGTAGGAGGCAGGACAGACTAAGAAGCCAGGTGCGGTCCTGCAGAGGTGTTGTGGATGTAACCAACTTAGACTATGGAATATGGTTCCTCAGTGGTATCGCTGCACCGCGGAACTAAACACTATCTTCAGCCTGGCTCCTTAGGTTAGTGAATGACAGGCCAATGAGCAGCTTCTTACTACACCATCACGCTACATGAAGACGTCGGCTAGCAGCATATTTGTATTAGATACAATGGTGGCTGCTTCCGTGGCTTGCTGGCAGTCAGAAGACCATTAGCAGTGACTGGGACACTGAGGGTTATCAACCCCACACTGATCTCTTGTGCTCCTGCTCCTCACCGGAATACAGAAGAAGGATGGCCCCGTGGCTAGGACTAGCCTTGGCGTTGGGAACCCAGGTTAAGCTCCCTGCTCGGCCACAGCTTGACAACTCACTGAGGGGACAGGTCTACGCTGCACTCAGAAGTGTGACTGCAGCACACCCGACCCAGCTAGCTCCAAGAACAATAGCAGCAATGCCACGGCAGCACGGGCTAGCCGCTCACTCGAGTACATACCCAGGGTCCCGGGCAGGGCTGCCACAGCTTCATTGTTATTGGCGTGAGCTAGATCAAATCCAGGGTGGGTATGTCTACACATGCTCCGGTCACACCTCCGACTGCGGGACGGACCAACCCGTTGCCTCAGATTCAGAGTCACATCTGCTCGTGCGAGTGACAGAAACAAAGTTTGGCTGCTGCAGGAGCGAAATGCAGCCAACACAGCTCAGCAAGCGAGCTGGATTCCACTCCCTCTTGTGTTTACTAAGCTCCAGGCACGGACACCTGTGCAAACCCACCAAAAGCAGGTGTTGCCGAGAGCTCCATCTGCAAACAATGAAGTAGCAGAGGTGCAATTGAGAGCAGTGTTTGGCCTCTGGAGCCTTTATTACAACAGACAACGAATGAGAAGAAAAGGACTCAGCTTGACTCTCAGATCCCAGGTTGAGTTTGCAGGGCTGTGAAGTTAGAAGGGACTTTTTTTTTTTAAATAATCACATTCCTTAGGGAAGCCACTGAGATACCAACACGGGACTCGTGATTCTGTTTGTACCAATCCTCATTGAAGAGGAGAAACACACTTTACAGTGTCCAGTAGGTCCATCGGAAGGTGAAATCCTTAATGCAAGATTCAATGTACTGCACAAACCCTTTGGAATGACGCATGCATTTGCCTTCCTGTGCATAGCTACTTCAGTCCATTAAATGAGATAATTCTACCCTTGTTTCTCTCCACTGGGCGCATTCTGCTGTTTTTCAAACCCACAGACTCTCCCAGTGCTATAATGAGACAAGCATCCTCAGAGAGGTTTCCAGTGACCTTTCAAGCGAATTAGGCAGAGAGAAAAACCCAAGATCAGGCTGATTGCAAATGGTTTACGGTGAGGGTGCGAGGCAGTGACATTTCGTAGCAACAGCTCAGACAAATGCTTCCTGACACCGGATCTCTTTGCAGGTGGGTTGAATCGACAGAAGCAAGTCTATTTTCAAGGGAGGCCTGCAGGGTTTTAACTGTGCAGCTCCCACAGATTCAGAGAAAAAACAGGTGCTGCAAAGCAAACACCCACACACGCTGCTTTGAAATTCTTTCCCCCAGATCTGTTAAAAACAGATTCAGGAGAAGATTTCGTTCTAAATCCAGGGAGTCTGAAATAAAGTGATAAAGCAGGGTAACATTTGTTCATGGCTACATACATACATAAAATCTTATGTTTATACATAAAGGGAGGCAGCATGGCCTAGTGGATAGAGCACTAGACTGGGACTAAGGAGACCTGGGTTCTATTCCCATTAGCCTGCTGGGTGAGCTTGGGCAAGTCCCGCCTCAGTTTCCCCCTCTGTAGAGAAGTCCCTCCTTTGTAAAGTGCTTTGAGGTCTATGCATGGAGAGCCCTGTAGGAGAGCTCAGTATTGCTATAGACTGATAAAAGGTAAACACTTGGAATGGAAAACTTGTTCACGTGTTGCTATAGTGCCGTGTAGTCTTATTGTAGCACCTAGGGGCTGGCACTGAAACCAGGGCCCCTTTGTGCTGTGGAAACACAGAGTAGCTGACAGTCCCTGCCCCCAAGACCTGCCAGTCTCAGCAGAGAAGACGAACGGTGGAAGAAAGCATCATCATCAGCTCCAGTTTAGAGAAGAGAAACTGAGGCTCCCGGTGATGCGATTGGCTCGAGGCGATGCAGGGAGTCTGCCACAGAATTCAACCCAGATCTCCCGAGTCCCAGTCTAATGCATTAACCACAGCACCATCCTTTTTCAGTGTAAACAGCCATGGGAGAGTTAAATGGGCAAGACCACCTCCCCTCAGCGCCTTTAATATTATACCCTGGTCGCCTTTTATTTATGTATTTCTACTACTTTACACATACTTATGCTTCTATCCCCATGTGAACAATTCCTCCCCTTAACAGCCAGGCAGCAGCCCATAATTTCCTCTTAAGTACATCTCACTTCACTTCTAGGAGGTGCAATCACCTTCCACGTATTCAAAGAGTCATAAAACCACTTATCTGCCATTATTGCTCGGCGGTGGAAAGGGACAAAATGGTTTAATGATAGGCCTTCACGTCTGCCGGAACATATGTTAGCTCGCTTAAATGCCAGTAATAAAAAGAGGAAGATTTCAGGTCAGAAAAACCTGATGTCACCAGGGATCGAAAACCTGGATTTTTAGACTCAAGGAAGAGGTGCTGTTCTGCTCAGCATCCTGGCAACCACCTCAAACTCCTCTTTGTTTTCGGAGTCTGCAAAAAAACTCAGCTTTTGCTGTTTGTGTGATCCTGTCCCCTCCCTTTCTCACCGTATCTCAAAGCCATACATAATTCCATAGGTGTCCGTCTATTCCTGGAACTCCAGGTCAGCCAAGCCTCCTCCATTTCCCAGATTGGGGCAAGGACTGGGCTCTTTGTTATGAATTTGTACAGCACCTAGCACAATGAGGTTCTGGTCCCTGACTGCTACCACAATACCACCGATAAACAACATGCTATGGGAAGCCAGTATAGCGGCGCTGTTACTTCTACAACAGAAGTTTGTTTCCAGCACTGCAAAACTTTCCAGCAAATAAGCTACGCAGAGAACACAACATGCTCCTGTCCTCCCCTCTGTGAGTGAGGAATAATCTGTCAACCATGGCAGGAGTGGGGCAGCCATTAATACAGCTCAAGGTCCAGCTTTGGAGGGAAAAAGATCGCTCCTGGGTCAAGCAAAAAATTAAGCTCGCCTTTGGTGTGCGGCTTGTTCCTGGCGGAATGTTAGACGAATTTTACAACTGATTAAATTGACCTTCTGCCTGGAGGAGCCGGGTTCTACCAGGAAAGAAACATTTTGCCTGCACTAGGGTAGGGGTATGTTGGGGGGGCGGGGGGAAGGTTTGAGAGGAGGAAGAGAAATGCAGGTCAGCTAGGTATTGGGAGGTTCCTGAGCGCCGGGTTTATAAAATACAGAGGTGATATAGCATATACCAGAGGATTAGAATCTATAGATTTATCATCCTTGTTAGCTGTATTGCAATAGTGCCAAGGAGTCCCAGCCACGGCCCCAGACTCCATTGTGCTAGGGACGGTACAACTACAGACCAAAAAGACGGCCCCAACCCCAGACGACGGACAAGCTACGAAGCACTTTCCTTAATCCAGCATGCGTTTTGGAGAGCGTAATCTCTTTGGAGCAAGGACGTTTTTCTGGGTTTATAGCGCCAACCCATGTGCTCAGCACAAAGACAAAAATAATCCCAAATCCAATAGGATCAGAGCAGGTTTAAAATAAATAAAAGGAAGTTCTTCTTCACACAGCGCACAACCTGTGGCACTCCTTGCCTGAGGAGGTTGTGAGGGCTAGGACTATAACAGCGTTGAAAAGAGAACTGGATAAATTCATGGTGGTTAAGTCCGTAAATGGCTATTAGCCAGGACAGGTAAGGAATGGTGTCCCTAGCCTCTGTTTGTCAGAGGGTGGAGATGGATGGCAGGAGAGAGATCACTTGATCACAGCCTGTTAGGTTCACTCCCTCTGGGACACCTGGCATTGGCCCAATGTCGGTAGACAGGACACGGGCTAGATGGACCTTTGGTCTGACCCAGTCTGGCCGTTCTTATGGTTAACTGCTCTGAACAATACGGAATGAATATCTATCTAGACAGGTGGACGAAGTAGATCTCACTGTCCTTTGCAAGCCACTTAGGTCCAAAACCTCAAATGTATCGAGGCTCCGAACGTCCATGGATTCTTGACGCTTTGGAAGGCTAGGTATTTTTTCTCTCTTCAAAACGATGCCTGTGTCATTCTCTAACTCTGAGGTGCTTGCTCCTCTGCCCCCTATCCCTATAGTATCAGAGTGCCTCACAGTCTTTAATGTATTTATCCTGACTACGTCCGTGTGAGGCAGGAAGTGCTATGCTCCCCATTGTACAGGTGGGGCGCTGAAGCAGAGAAAGGCTAAGTGACTTGACCAAGGTCATACACACAGTCTGTAGCAGAGACTTGAACCCTGGTCTCCTGAGTCCCAGGCTGGTGCCTTAACCAATGGACATGCCGTTCAATAGGCAGGAGATGCCTGTAGCCAAACAGTTCCGGGATCCAAAATAAAGGGCACAGATGGTGACGGCGAATGAGAAGGAGAGAGCTCAGAGATTCTAACCGTGCTCATTGAAGGGACATGCTGTTATGAAGTAGTGGCCTGGTTTAGCAGAGAAGGTGTGAGCCAAGGACACAGAGGCAGTCTGGGTAAATCCCTGAACATCTCTCCCTCAGCATCTCTCCCCATACCAAGGGGATAACATTCCCTTGGCGAGCAGGGGTGCGATCGGGGGTGCTGGCACAGCTTGTATAGTGGGGGTGCTGAAAGCCAGAACCAACCTGTAAACGCTGTATATCATGGAAACCACTTCAAGCCAGGGGGCGCGGCAGCCTCCCTACTTTCAGGAGCTCTGGGTGAGGTCTCGTTCAGAAAGCGCTTTGGGGATGACGCATGCCGTGTGAGTGCTAAGCATGAACTGGGACATGGACAACCAGAGCTCACGCAGGGAGGACGCGCGTACAAATTCTGTGCTTTCCCTCCGAGACCATCCACTCACCCCCTAGGGACACCAGCAACCTGGGGCCAACATCACACTGCCACCGGACAGAGGAACAACCAGGAGCATACAGAAGGCACCAGGCCATTCAAGAGCGCATGGGCTCCCCATATGATAAAGAGCCATATTGCAGCACATAGCGGGATAGATTTACCAGGCTGTCTTGCAGTACGTCCATCCCCTTCCCACCCAGCCACAACCTGACGTGTTGGATAAAGACAAGAGAGAGTCAAAAACGATTGACTCCTTGATGCATTGCTAATCCGGAGCTGCGGCTCTGTGCTTTATCCTGAAGTGCTTCATGCGCACACAGCAGATTCTGCTCCACGTCCAGACGCCGCTCGTCCCACAGGCTGCATAAGGGAATGGGAACCTAGTGCCATCCTCCCAGAGGCCCAGTCTCCAGCTCCCTTTAGGGTGCAGTAATGTATCCGTCAGCAGCTCCCCCACCCGCCCGCCCCCGTGGGAAACAACACAAACACAAACCAGTCAAAGCACCAACACCAATTCAAAGGAAAGGGGCAAGCGAAAGCGGGAGCCAACAGCGTGCAGTAAGGTGAAGCAGCGGTAACACTGTGCTCAGGAATCAGGAATCCTAGGCTGGTTCCTGGTTCTGCCACAGGGTATGCTGTGTGCCCTTGGGCACATCATTTAACTTCTCTGACCGGCCATGTAGCCCTGTGCAAAATGAGAAGAGGTGGTTGGTGCACTGTTTTGATATTAGTATGAAAGAGCTATGTATTATCAATGTTTATTTTGATTGAACAGGGTGTGTGTGTGTGTGTATACAGTGCCTAGAACAATAGGGATCTGTCAGGGTCTCTAAACGCTGTTGTAATACAAATACTCATGCATGCAAAAGTGTCCTGCTCACTGTTAGCTTAAGAAATGGTTTAATACTAAATTTCTTTCCAGCCCCAGAGCCCTCCTGTTACGCTCCAGAGGGAATTCAGGAATGTAAATTCAGACCTCTGAAAATAAGGGGAGAGGGAGAAAACTGATAATGTGCCACGAAAGTAGCTTCGCCGAAGAGACGCCGCAATTACCTATAATTCCATCTGCTTTCCTATCTAACCCACAACGGCTTCCTCAACCTACCGCTGCCGGCTGAAGCGCATCTGCCTTGTTATACTCATTTATCACGCGCAAACTCAATCCCCCTAACGATGCAGAGTGCCAGCAAGCTTGGGTCCGTTCTACAGGCAAAGCCCCAGTAACTGCTGGTTTCGCTCCTTTCTGAATTGTAATTAACGAGCAGAGATCCACTCCCCGAATAAAGCCGAGACAGAGTTCATCACAAAAAGGTGGGCCCACTGTGGTAGAAGACTTAAGCACCCATCACCCCCTTCCCAACCCACACACTGGAGTAGTATCTTTTTTAACCCACAAATAATTTTCCCACCCAGTGTGTTGGAATCTAGGGCTGCTACTAAAAAGAGATGAGCATGTGCTCCACTTCTCGCTCCGCCGATACGCTCAGCACAACTACTGATCTGTCAAAGCTTCAGACGCTAGCATCTTCTTCGTGGATTGGCATTCTCAGTCTCAGCTTTACAGGGGAAATACTGGTCCCAGAGGACGGGCGAAGGACAAACAGTACCGGTCTCGAAAAGGGGAGCCGGGGAATGACAGGCCAGTCACCCTAACTTTGATACCGATTTGGGACCTTTCAGGCCTGCGCTGGCATAGAGCATGAAATAAAACCGTCACATGGGGCTGCTGATGAAAGCAGACAAGTGATTAGTCACCAGCACAACCAGCGGCATTTCATAAGAGCGGCCATGCTGGGTCAGACCAAAGGTCCATCTAACCCAGTATCCGGTCTTCCGACAGTGGCCAGTGCCAGGTGCCCCAGAGGGGATGAACAGAACAGGTAATTATCAAGTGATCCATCCTCTGTCGCCCATTCCCAGCTTCTGGCAAGCAGAGGCTAGGGACACCATCCCTGCCCATCCTGGCTAATAGCCATTGATGGACCTGACCTCCATGAATTTATCTAGTCCTTTTTTGAACCCTGTTATAGTCTTGGCCTTCACCACATCCTCTGGCAAGGAGTTCCACAGGTTGACTGTGTGATGTGTTTAAAAAAAAACAACTTTCCTTTTGTTTGTTTTAAACCTGCTTCCTATTAATTTCATTTGGTGACCCCTAGATCCTGTGTTATGAGGAGTGAATAACCATTCCTCATTTACTTTCTCCACACCAGTTACAATTTTATAGACCCCTATCATATCCTCCCTCAGTCGTCTCTTTTCCAAGCTGAAAAGTCCCAGTCTTATCAATCTCTATTTATTTATATTGCATGAGTTGTATGCCAGCCTTGTGATGTATTGAACGTTGGGGCTTGGCAAGAAGGGACAGACCCATAGGCCCGTGTGCGATCACTATCCCACCCTTTTAGATGGGGCCTTTGGACGAGCATGGGAAGTAGCGGATTGAGACGTAGTCAAAAGGGGAAGCCGTCGCGAGAGAAGGCCCCCGGCTCTGAGAGTGGACTCTGTAATGCAGCACTTGAACCTGGTTACTTGAACAGATTTAGCCTCCCCTGCGTTGTATTTACACCACTGTTGACTTACAAGCTTGATGTGCGTCTGCCTCGGCAGGAAAAACAACCAAACGTATCCCTGACCTTTCCCCTTTGTGAAGTGCCAGACTGAGACCATCTGGATAAGGGTGACTAAGCAGGACCAAGCCAGGTGGAAACGAAAAGGCCAGGCCAGCAACGCTGCTTTGTCTATTCAATTTCCACCTGAAGCCAAAGGCCAGCTAACGACGTTCCAGCCACGCTGGCCCTGGGTGAGGAGTCAGGAGACCGGAGTCCTATCCCAGCTTTGCCACTGACCTTGGGCGAACGATGGGGCCTCTCTGCCTCAGTTTCCCCCCATCTGTAAAATGAGAATAATGATACTGACCTCCCTTCGGTGAAACGGTTTGAGCTCTGTGGGTGAGCAATGGTCTCTAATTCCATACTTAAGCACCTCAAAAACAGGCCTGATCTACAGAGGAGCCATGTATCTACAAGTGACACTGCTGTGAAGCGGAGCTGCCGGCGCTCAGCACCTCTGAAAGTCAGGCTGCTGATTCGGAACCACAAATACGGAGCGAGACACAGGTTCGATTCCCTGCTCTGCCACAGACTTGCTGTGTGACCTTGGGCAAATCACTTAATTTCACTGTGCCTCACTTCCCCGTCTGCAATGGGGATAACAGCACTGCTCAATCTCACTGGGGTTCTGTGAGGACAAATACATTAAAGACCATAAGGTGCTGAGATATTAAGTCCCTAAAACGGATCGGGGATTAATGTGAGGGAGAAAGGACTCTCGATCGATTTCCTTAGAGTTCTCATGGGTGCAGCACCCTGCATGAATTACCAGTAGATAAGCCTGGATTTGCCCAGCTGACTCTCTCAAACATTTTTGAAGCCATGTGTTCAGTAATCCGCATTGTGTCATTGTTTGTAGCACAGCAGTACCTGCTCCTGGGGATCAATCATAGACCAGGGCTCTTATAATCTAGAACTTATATCACCCTAGGCAGAAAACAGTTTCAGAGGAATATTTAACCCAGGTTTTATATAATAACCCCAAGCTTGAGCTGGCAGCAGCGGCGGATCCCAGGGTCTCCAGAGCTAAAAGCATGCGCCCCGGCTGATTATACTACAGGCGTAACTCCGTTCGCTGGCACGGTGGTTCTCTGTCCCCACCGTAGTGGCTGGTCCACGTAAAGTGATTTAAGAGTCTTCAAGCAAATGGACCGAGCCCTTTAGCTCAAGCAACTGAGGCAGGCACTCCCGGGTTGAAGCCCTGAAGACAATTCCGATTGTAAGCTCTTTGGAGCAGGGACCATCATTTTGCTTTGTGTTCATACAGCGCTTAGTGCCACAGGGACCTGGTCCATGATGAGGGCTCTTAGGCACTACAGAACTAGTCACCACCTCCTATCCACAGGCATTGTTAGACTGTCGTCTACAAAAGAAGATAAAAGCCTACCATAGCTAAACCCCTCCGGGGCAACCAGGACCCAGGTTGTGCCAGTGCAGATTCCACTTTCTGGATCTTTAAGTGAATTTTTTGTATCCCCAATTCTCTGCCATTGCATTTCCTTCAAAAGGGGAGTTTCAGTGGCAATGGAAAACCAAAGAACACAGCTGATTGTATGTGATCAGATGTGGCTGTGAAGATGAAAAGGGTCCTGTAAGTGCAACCGACTTTCAGGATGATGACAGGGGTATATTTTTGCATGACTACTCAAAACAATACAAACTCCCTTACAAAAGGTCCCCAGAGGCAGGCCCTGCCGCTCTGAAGATTCCCCCAGGAGATGTAACAGCCAGAAACAATTAGTATTAGATGCTGAATATAAAGGAGATTGCTACATTTTGGTTTCCCAGCAACCCCTCGCTTAGGAAACAGGGTAGCGAAGGTTTTCATTTCAACCCCTGGTTAGCTTTACAACGATAGATCGGATCATAAAACGTATTGAGCTGCATTCTTCAGTCTCCCCGCTCTGAAAGTGATAGCCACAGAGGCCGAGTCATGGTTTTAGGAGATGAGCAAGAGCCAGGGAAGATGGCGAAATCAAGTCACCTTCTATTATGTTAAATACTGTAGGGAAGAGACAGGCATTAGATGAAGAGAGGACTCATCAGAGCAAGCGTCAATACACCTCAAGGTGGACAAGAAAAAAGGGGGAAGAACAGAATGAATCAGGGAGTTTTAAGAGAGGAGGGACTCCAGATCCTCTAGTGGGAGAAGGGAACAGTAGGAATTTGATTATTTGAATGGCTGTCGCATGCAGAGGTCCCAATCAGCGGACAGTGCCAAGCTCCGCATGCACTGAAAAGCCTTCGCCTCCGCCCTAAAGAGCTTTCAATACCAAAGGGGCGAGGAGAGGTGCCCCTCCCTCGGCCTGGCCCTAGCATGGACCTGCCACGGCAGGGGAGAGGTGCCCCTCCCTCAGCCCGAGCTGCTGTGGTGAGAGAGGGCTGGGGGCAGTCCTCTCTCCCCACCACAGCCTCAGGGCAGCCTGCATCCCAAACCCCTCATCCCTGGCCCCACCCCAGAGCCTGAATCCCTGGCCTACAGCATCGGGCTGAGCAGCAGGCGATTTGGGTTTGATTCCTGGCACAACGACAGATGCCCTGGGGGTATGTCTACAGTGCATTATAAACCCAGGTCTGTGGGACCCAGGACGGTGGTCTGGGGCTTGAGCTGGGTCCACACTGCAAAATGACAGGGCTTGGACCAGTCACAGCAGGACTTGGGCTCTGACCCACCTCCGCAGCAGGGGCCTAGAAGCCTGATCCTGAGCGCTGGCCGAGTCGAGTCAGATCAATGTACGTGCGGACGGAAGCGGGAGCTTGGACTCCAAGTGAGTCAGAGTGTGCAGTGCAGATATATCCTGTGTGACCCTGAGCAGGTCACGTCATCTCTCAGTGCCTCCTCTGTAAAACAGGGATAATGCTTTAGCCTCACCACGGTAACGTTTGTTAGCGCTGACGGACTCCGGTGACGACAGCAGAAAGGGACCAGGCACCGGCAATGACAGCTTTGGCTTCCTGTGACTGCTACTGACTCAGAGGGTCACTGCAGGCAGATCATTCCAAGGCTAAGCACCCACAACAGCAGCTAAATCAAGGGGAGCTGAGGCACTCCGTCCTCGTGCCTCCATTTCCCCATTCACAAAATGGGAATGTTACTTCCTGTTACAGGGGGGTAGCATGGCTCAGCAAATAGAGCCCAGGACTAGAAGTCAGGAGACCTGGGTTCCCCTTCCATGTCTGCCACTGACTTGCGGTTCGCCCCTGGGCAAGTCACCTAAACTCTTTATGCATCAGTTTCACCAGCTAGTAGATAATGAGGATGCTCATAACTTTCCTGCTTGAGTATAGGACTTTGTAATCCAGGGGTGAAAAATATTACACAGATGCTCTGTAACAGGAATATTAGCACTCACCTCTGAACAGGGAGATTAGATCCCTGGATGAAATGTGTGTGTGAGTGCCCTGCATTATTATTATGATACAGCATCGCTCTAATCCACCCCACTATCTAACCCTCTGTCTAGCTCGGTATCCTACTTCCTGCAGTGGCCAGGTTCTTCGGAGGTAAGTGAACACACAACACAGGTCTAAAGTATGGTTTTAAAGAAGCGTTTACTAAACCAGCCCTGGGTTTTGCTTTTAAATCTAAAAACAAAACAACTCTGGAAAAAACTTGCAACCAAGGTAGCCATCCCAGCCGCTGCTAGTGCACAAGATCCAGACTACTCAGAGTGAAACTGACCAATGAGGCGCTATCTGACGGACCTTTAAAACTGCTAAGCATAGACGTTCCTTGACTTCTAAGGGCTGGACTCTGCATGCACGTTCACACGTGAGTGCACGAGCGGTCTCGCTGGCACGACTAACTGTTTGCAGGATCAGGGCCGACATTAGGGGAAGTCAGACATAGCTAACCTGCCGCTTTGTCTCCCAGAAACAGAAGTCTGGATTTTTAACCCTCTGCACCATGTTCTATGCTGTTTTCTCTCCCCTTTTTAATCCCTTCCTCTTTTCGTCCTGCCTTCGGGTATCTCCCACTCAGCATTATTGCCTATCCCGACTGATACGCCACGGCAGCGGGTGCTGCTTTGGGCAAAGTCTGTGACCCAGTACGATGCCCACTGAGGACAACCAGACGACCCACGTGCTCTAAGTTTGGCATGTGCTTCAGTATCTTGCTGAGTGAAAGCTGAAAAGAGCTCACCCGGTCCCTTCTGCGACCCGGCCAGTCGGTTGTTTTTATACCGACTCCACCCAATGTTTGTAGTCAGGTCCCACTGGCTTCAGGTCGGGTTGCAAGGGTCTGGATCAGGGCCTTACTTAGATAATTACTTAGCACTGTCGGCAGCCCTATAAACAGGCCTGGTGCCAGTAGGGTGCCATGCACCCCGCACGTGTGTTTGTATCACTAAGACTGACTATTAACATAGCGTACGACAAAGTTACTCGTCTTTTTTCCCACAGCTGTGACAAGTGTGCTTCTAAGAGCAATGCCGTAGAAATTCCACTCACACTAGGCGAGTTACAAGCAGGCTAGTGCTCGGCTCAGAGGCCTCTGAAGATCGCTGAGGTGCTGCAAGAAATGGGCTTGCTGATTCAGTAGGGGACACTCCCCCTATACATCACACCAGGGTGGAGGGCTATCACAGTCCGCAGCAGCGTTGGGGGTGCTTGAGGGAACACCTAGACCTGGGGTTCTGGTCACTTGCTGTGGTCTAAAATCCACAGCATTTTTCTTTCAAGAAGAGGCATTTATTTACCCCAGCAACCTGGCCAGTTTCAGCTGGGTAATTATTGAATACTCCATCAGTTTCAGTTGGACCAATTCTTCATTTCCTCTGCGCAAGAGCAGCGTGGCACTGCTGCGGGATATTAAACAGAACCCATGGTTCATCCTAGAAGCAGCTGCATTTCAGTGGCAGGAAAAACAATTCCAGTTGCTAAAGTGTTCTGGGATCTTTCAGAATGAAAGCTGCTAAGGTTATCCTTCTTATATTCGTTTCCCAGCTAGAACGAGAGCTTTGTTCAAGTACAGTAATGGCAAAAGCACCATTTCAGTAAGCAGGAAATAAAGAGCTGGAAAAAGCCTGCTTTATGAGCCTACTTGTCACAATAGATTTTCCTGCAGAGAGAGAGAGAGATGTTTGAAACACAGACATATAGCCAGCCTCGGCATGAAGCCCAGCTGAGTCAAATCTTCAAAACATATTACTTGTCTCTCTCTCTCTCTATTAGAGTCAACAAACTAAATTCTTTACCAGTGGAAACACCTGCGAAAAAAAGCAAATACATTATTAAGCATTTCCAAAGGCTTCAACTGAAAAGTTTTTTGGGAAATAAAAAATATATATATATATATTTCAAGCCACGTGGTGCAAATTCTAACCAACTTATTCTTGGAAAGAGAACTGAATTGCAATAAAGTCAGTAGAAGCAGTGAAAAAATATTATAAAATTAGAAGATCATTAAAGATTGAGGCGCTTTGGAAATAATGCGCCCTGGGAAACGGACCGCTGCTTTAAGGAGCGAGTGAAGGGAAGCAGCCTTTGAGAACGCCCCCATGGAGATGGGTAACCACATTATTTAAGACTGGAGAGGAGAATACCAGAGCAACATGTGGTGTAACAGTCAGGCATTAGCAGTTATACTGCAAGCTGTATGAAGTGAGGCTGTGAGGTTGGAAATCCTGCATCTGTACTGTTGTTGAGAGACAGCACGATCTAGTGGAAAGAGCACTGGACTGGGAGCCAGAAGATCGGGGGTCACTCCTGGCTCTGCCACCGACCGGCTGGTTTGACTTTGGGCAAGTCAGCGCTTGTCTACACATGCTTTAGTGAGGTGTAAGTTTTAATCCACACTAGCATGTTGCACACTAATTGGCCCGTGCAGACCCTGCTGACATGCACTAAAAGTTCCCCGGTGCATCTGTGGAATGACATTGACATACACTAGGGAACATTTAGTGAACTACAATTTACACCCCTCTGGGGTAGATTAAAGCACCATGTAGACACACCCTCACTTTACGTCCCTGTGTGTCTGTTCCCCCTCTCACTCTTTGTCTGTCTCTGCAGACTATGAAATCTTCCGGGGAGAGGCTGTCTCTTACTCGGTGTACGTTCAGTGCCAATGCTCTGGTTGGAGCCTCTACACGGAGTGTAATTAATTATTGTACCCACAAAAAACATTATTTAGGTTGCAAAGTCGAGCATTCCAAAGCTAGAACACACCAGATTTAAGGCCGTCTTTGTCACCTTAATTCTGCCCCCTTATGCACCCATGCTGTGACTGAATGAACCAGGGTTCCTTTGGGGAAAAAAATAGTAAATGATAATGTAATTAACGACTGGACCATAATGCATATGCACAAGGGGGCAGAATTAAAGCTATATTTAAGGATGTTCCCCCCCAGCCCAAATTTCATGAAAGATTCATCCTGTTTTCTGGCTTTAGCCAAAATTCTCTCAAGGAATGCAGTCAGAGAATAGACATGGTGATTTGTTTGAGTTTCTCTCTCAGCAAAACCTAAATGGAATTTCTCGGGACAAAGAAAAGGCACTTCTCTAGCCAAAGGCTTCCCCCACACTGAATTTCCTAGGCTGCAAACAATGGAGGTGCTGGAGCTTTTTAAAAAAAATATTGCAAGATTCTTTTATAATGGTAAGTGCTCAGCAACCCATCTACCGGGGTCACTACCGGCTTCCCCTATAATAATATAAACTTAAGTGGATTAAAAACAAGGCTTAAAAAAAAACAAAAACAAAACAATAAGTGGAATTTCAAAGGCACCTAGATGACTTAGGAGCAAATTTTTGTCCGGCCTCATGTATGAATGGGCTAAAAATAGGTAAGCACTGGAATGGGCTTTCAAGGAGATTGTGGAATCCCCGTTACTGAAGGTTTTTAAGAACAGGTTAGACCATGACCTCTCAGGGACAATCTGGATTTACCCGGTGCTGCCTCAGTGCAAGGGGGCTGGATTGGGTGACCCCTTCCAGCCCTACATTTCTATGATTCTACGACTTCATGCTGGGACTGAATTCATACAAAAAGAACAGTCTCTAAGGTGCCACAAGGACTCCTGTTCTTTTTGCGGATACAGACTCACACGGCTGCTACCCTGAAACCTGAATTCAATACGTATGAACCAGGATCTTTTTGTTTTAATTCAGAGACTTTGCTGGGCACAGGGTGTTCTGGGCCCACACCATCCTCCATTGCCCACCGCCCGGATGTCCGGAGACGTGGGGCCTGTTGCTTTTCTCTGAGCTTTGTTCATGTGACTTAAAGCACTTGAACAGTTGAGGAACGTTACAGGAGAGTAAAGTTGCACGCAGCAGACTGAACGAGGCGGCCTCGAAATCACTAACGTCGTGCTCTCCCCCACAATACACCGACACACCCTTTGTCTGGGATTCACGTATAATGACACCTGTACAGCACATCACATCAGGAGATCTCAAGGCAGTTTACAAAGGGGATCAGTATCATTATTCCTATTTTTATATAATAGCCGGTGCGCTTTGCCGCCTCCTGTTAAATGTGAGCATGGTGGTATAACAACACGCTTCACCGTAACGCTCCAAGTATTGTACAAAGCAGCTAATCACCATGATCTTCCCACCCCTCGTCACAGATGGGGAAAGCGAGGGACAGAGAGATCGGACTTGGCCAAGGTCAGACAGCAAGTTAACGGTACAGCAGGCTCCTGAGTCTGAGACCGGTGCCTCGTGATATATCAATACCGCATCTCAAGCAGAGCAAGCTTACTTACGTGGTGTGGTTTGATTGGGAGTGAGTAGGTGGGGAAGGAAGCTCAAAGGATGGCCCGTGTTTGAAAACCAGCATGGAGCCCATGACTTTAACTTTCACGTCACAAAACGACCCAGTGTATTTCCAGATGACACTGCCGTACGACGAGCGTCGTAGGTTGGCCATTGACGTTGCAGTGAAAGTGATGACTATAGTTCAGCTGCCACATAGTCCAGATTTTGGGTTTAAAGAGAGACAGCCAGGAAGTTTCAGGCAAAATAGTGGGTTTTGTTCATAAGCGTATGTGTGTGTATGAGTTTATATAAATATAATCACTTTTGTATACTAAACAAAGAAATCCGTGACATGCTTTTCTTAACCCAAACATTGTCCTATCGCCCTAGTGCGTGAGAATCTGAAAGTGAAACTGACTAGTTCATTTTTATGGTCCAAGCCACACTGAAGTGAGGAAGGTAGATAGCGTGTAGGGTTTTAAAACGGGCAGGGTGGGGCTTTCAAAAGTACCTAAGTAACTTTCAGTGATTCACAAAGAGCTCGATAGACCTGTGCTTAATTCTGCCTGGAATCAGACTCTAGGGCAGAGCTTTGGACGTCTTTCTCCCTTGACTTCAACGCACCTTGCAGATACTTGCCCACAATTGTGTTTTGTGCAGACATGGGCATTACATCAGAGGCATTCCAAAGGGCCTTTAAGAAGGCGGGCAAGTATTGGGATGAACGGGTTAATGTGTACCACCACTGGCCTCTAGGGGATGGAATCAGAATTGCTCAACTGTGCAATAGGCCTTATACCGCTATCGGTGAATGGGGATTCTCTTTTAGCTCAAGTGGTAGAAGTCTATGATTGAGGCTAAGTGACACTGCCTAGTGGATAGGGCACTGGGCTGGGAATCACGATATCTGAGCTCTGGCAGTGTTGTGGCTCCTTGCTCAAGTTACATCCAGTTTTGTGCCTCGGTTTCCCCATCTGTAAAATGGGGATAATAAATACTTACTCTTCTTTATAAGGCACTTGGAGATCTCTAGATGTGATCAGAGCTAAGCATTATTGTTAGAATGCTGCTGGCCTTTTCCCCACTCCTGAGTATGCAGTGAACCCAATATCATCCCAGCAGAACACCTGTGCATTAAAGATGGGCTCCAGTCAAGAGATTCAGATCTGGGTTTCAAACAACCCAAATTTTTGTGGGTGTTCAGAAGCGGGGATTTGTTTGGCCTCGTCTAATGGCAGGGGCCCACCCGCACGTTACAAACCAGCCCGGGAGGGTTGGATTCCATCCACGAATCCCTGCCCTTCTGCTCCGCTGTGCCACCTGACCTCCACCCCTTTTCACTCCTTCCCCCGGCCTTTCCCCCACGTCCATGTAACAGCTGAACAGCCTGGGGTGTGCTGCCCTTTGCAACGCTACAGACTGCCGGGATATTTGCCTTGCCGCTGGCACCAGTGCCAATTCCCAGGCGAGGTATCAAGTCTGCGCAGAGAGAGTTCTGTGCTCGGGAACCCAGCTCTGGGTCTTTTGCAAATACAAAACACCACAAACGACGATGTATAAAGCTAAAAACTCCCCCCGCAGCTCTGGCTACAGCAGCTCCTGTCCCACGGGGCTGGACCTGACTCCCCGCTTTGGGCATCTTTAGCCTCCCCGTCGCTCTGCCCACCCCATCATCATGACAAAGGGGAGGCCAGGCCAAACCTGGGTGGTGCTGTGACCTTGCAGCAGGTTGCAAAGGGCGGAGCAGAGCCCAGCCGGGCACGGCAGGTGCCACCACTGCAGGAGGAATGCAGGGCAGGCTTGCTCAGCCACCCACTCCCCCAGCACCTCCCGCCCCCTCCAGGGCAGAAACTGATCCCCGCCTCCCCCCTCCCGGGATAAAAAGAAACACGAAATTCCCAAAACATAAAATGAAAAGTTACACAAAATAGAAGGCATTTCATGGGGCTCTACTCAAGAGCGGGCCAGGCTGCAGGCATTATCGGGAGGGGGGACATGAACCCCCAGAGGAACGTCCAGGAGCTGTAATAGGTGGCACTTAGACCAGTAATCCCTGTCACCTTCAAAGCACTTTACATAACCTGATGCTAAGTGTGCCTGGAGGGCCAATGCTATCATCCCTCTTTAGCCAAGGGCGTTAAGTGACTTGCCCAAGGACACGGAGGGAGGATGGGTCTGAGCTGACAGCAGAACTCAGGCATTCCTGGCTCCCAGTTCTGCACTCTACATCCACGTTCTAAGATAGGCTTAGCACAAAGGAGGTAAAAGCAGGGTATTTAGATGGCATTTGACATGTGTCATGCACAGGCGCGGAGAATGGAAAATCAGCACCAAAGCCAGGCTGAGGGAAACAAGCAGAGAAGCCAGGTACAGGGCAAGATATGGGTGTGGCCCAACAATGTGGAACAGGTTGGCCAAGACCAGTTATGCTCAGAGTTTTCTTACTGGCCTTCTTCCCAAACCACAAATATGCTGTTGTGCTCCACCCAGCGGGAGCTGCTGCTCACAGATCAGCTGAGCAGGACTGGATGACCGGATAGGTCCTTTCCATCTCCAATGTACAGCTGGCAGAAAATGTTATGTCCCAAATGTCCCGATTAATTATGCACAGAGGAGTTTGGGCATCTGTCCAGCTCAGCAGGACAGGGTTTCCTGGACCCAACACAAGTTAGACGTGCCACAAAACAGGCTGTGTCTTAAGACACCGGTTTTATTAATACAATTCAGAAGAAGAGTAACCGACTGTTGTACAACTGGCAAAACTAGCACCCCGGGGAGGACTGGTTTGGAAGTGAAAAGAAAAAAGCACGAAGCAGGAACCTTGCAAATCCAGCCCCACTAAGATTCTTAATTAGTTACAACGAGCAAACTGACTTCAGCTCAGCCATGGCTTTATCACTGAGCCTTGTTCAACGCCCAGTTCTGTCTCCGTATCGACAGAGCCATTTGTCTGGCCTGTCAAGACAAGACATTGCTGAAACCTCTCTTATCTCTGCTGTCATCATCTTACTGTGGTTTTGTTCTTGACTTTAATCGGCTGAAGAGACCATAAGAGTTTTGAAAGGGATATAAAACCTCATGCTTCAGGCCTTAATTCAACCTCTTACTAATGTGGTCAGGAGGAAATCTTCCCTGTGGTCAGGTTATCCCATAATTGCCTCCTGCAGGGTGTCTTGCAAGTGCCTCTGAAGCAACTGGTACAGGCCTCTGCTAGAGACTGGATTAACAGGACCTTGGGTCTGATCCAGTCTGCTAGCTCCTAAATTCTTATAGATATTTTAATTTAGTTAGTGACAGTACTGATAAATGCAAAGGATGACCGATCCTGTGACAGATTGTTGCCTTTGATAATGCAATATTGTCTATTCCCCACCACTTCATGATGATGCAATTCTGATTCATGCTGGTTTAATTGTATCTTTCTTAGGGCTGTCAAGCGATTAAAAAAAATTAATTGTGATTAATCGCACTGTTAAACAATAATAGAATACCATTTATTTAAATATTTTTGGATGTTTTCTACATTTTCAAATATACTGATTTCAATTACAACACAGAATACAAAATGTACAGTGCTCACTTCATATTTATTTCTGATTACAAGTATTTGCACTGTAAAAACCAAGAAATAGTATTTTTCAATTCACCTAATACAAGTACTGTAGTGCAATCTCTATCATGGAAGTTGAACTTACAAATGTAGAATTATGTACAAAAAAAACTGCATTCAAAAATAAAAATGTAAAATTTTAGAGCCTGCAAGTCCACTCAGTACTACTACTTCTTCAGCCAATCGCTCAGACAAACAAGTTTGTTTACATTTGCAGGAGATAATGCTGCCCGCTTCTTGGTTACAATGTCACCTGAAAATGAGAACAGACATTCTCATTGTACAATTGTAGCCAGCATAGCAAGATAATTACGTCCCAGATGTACTAAAGATTCATATGTCCCTTCATGCTTCAACCACCATTCCAGAGAATGTGTGTCCATGCTGATGACGGGTTCTGCTCGATAACAATCCAAAGCAGTGCAGACCGACGCACGTTCATTTTCATTATCTGAGTCAGATGCTACTAGCAGAAGATTGGTTTTCTTTTTTAGTGGTTCGGGTTCTGTAGTTTCCACATCCGAGTGTTGCTCTTTTAAGACTTCTGAAAGCATGCTCCACACCTCATCCCTCTCAGATTTTGGAAAGTACTTCAGATTCTTAAACTTTGGGTCGAGTGCTGTATCTATCTTTAGAAATCTCACATTGGTACCTTCTTTGTGTTTTGTCAAATCTGCAGTGAAAGTGTTCTTAAAATGAACATGTGCTGGGTCATCACTCGAGACTGCTATAACATGAAATATATGGCAGAATGCAGGTAAAACACAGAGCAGGGGACATACAATTTTCCCCCAAGGAGTTCAGTCACAAATTTAATTAACACATAATTTTTTTAACGAGCATCATCAGCATGGAAGCATGTCCTCTGGAATGGTGGCTGAAGCATGAACGGGTATACGAACGTTTAGCATACCTGGCACATAAATGTCTTGCAATGCAGGCTACAAACGTGCCCTGCAAATGCCTGTTCTCATTTTCAGGGGATGTTGTAAATAAGAAGAGGGCAGCATTACCTCCTGTAAATGTAAACAAACTTGTTTGTCTTAGCGATTGGCTGAACGTGAAGTAGGACTGAGTGGACTTGTAGGCTGTGAGGTTTTACATTGTTTTGAGTGCAGTTATGTAACAAAAAACCCCTACATTTGTAAATTGCACTTTCACGACTAAGAGATTGCACTACAGTTCTTGTATGTGGTGAATTGAAAAATACTTTTTTTTGTTTATCACTTTTACAGTGCAAATATTTGTAATAAAAAATAATACGCACTTTGATTTCAATTACAACACAGAATACAATATATACAAAAATGTAGAAAAACATCCAAATATTTAATGGATTTCAATTGGTATTCTATTGTTTAACAGGGTGATTTAAACTGCGATAAATCGCCACTACTTTTTTTTTTAATCGCGATTAATTTTTTTTTAGTTAATCGCGTGAGTTCACTGCGATTAATCGACAGCCCTAATGTTTTTGCATTTCACTTTCCAAATGATAAACACAAACAGATTTGATTTATGGACGGCCCACCACAGAATACAGGGGTAATTAACCTCTGGCTCCCCAGATTCCTAAACTGGCTTTTTTTAACCTCTCCCCAAACAAACCCCTTCCCTAGTGGTCAAGAGTTGGATCCAATCCTTGCACAGACGCTGAAAGAGCAGGGAACTATGGGTACCCGAGGAATGCAGGATCAAGCCTTCTTAATTTAATTTAAGCAAGATCTGATCACGACCATACAAATGTTTAGGCAAAATACCACATAACAATAAGCAGCATCATTACGAGAAGTGACTTTCTAAAAACACTGTTCCTAAACACAGAAAAAAACCCACATGATATTTTTGTAATACCACAAAGGAGTCAAGAGATTTATAAAAGCGTTATCTATATAAAAGAGTGAGTTAAGGCCAGATTCATAGTTTCATAGAGCTTAAGGTCCTGTTTGCCCTTAAGGGCAAACTAGTGTGACCTTCTGTATATCACAGACCATTAAATTTCACCCAGATATCCCTATATGAGACCCAGTTAAGACTAAACTCTGCCACAGGCGCAGAACAGGAGAGACTGAGGTGCCACCAATGCCCAAGGCCATTATAACAGCAGGGAATTTATTAGATGAGATATGCCCATATGATCTCAGCAAGTGATCCATACCCCATGCTGCAGAGGAAGGCAACCCTCTCCTTATCCCCCCCTGCACCACACACATACATGCACACAGCCAATCTGACCTGTAGGAAAAATCCCTTCCTAATCTCAGATCTGATGATCAGTTGGACCCTGGCCACATGAACAAGACACAGCAGACAAGCATTTGAGAAAGAAGAGGGTGAAAAAGCCCAGAATAGATCAGGCCAATTGTGCACTTGGGAAAAATTTTTCCTTCCTGACCTTGACAGGCACCTACCTGAGCCCTGAAGCATGAGATTTGATTTGATTATAGTCACTATTTTAAAGCAGAGTTATGAGCACATTGAGGGCAACACAGAGCTTCCTGTTTTCACCCTGGCCCATAAAGGAAGGGAACGAACAGGAGGACTCTCAGATGCCAAAACCAGAACAGACCATCCAGTCAGAGTTTCTGCACACACAGGCTGCAGAATCTCCCCCAGAAGCTGGATTAAAACACACGTTCTAGGAAGATATCTCATCTCATTTTAAAGACTCTAAGTGATGGTGAGTTCATCATCTCCCCTGATAAACTGTTCCAATGTTTAGCTACCCTCACTGCTCGGAAATAGTCTTATTTCAAGGTTGAATTTGTCTAAGATTCATCTTCCAGCCACTGTACTCCAAAATGACCCCCTATGAAATTCATTAGAAACTTTCTTATTGCTACTGATTTTACACAGAAGGGTCTCAGACACTGCAGCAGTATAAAACCAATAGATTAGATCAGATGCAAATATCCAAAATTTTCTTTCCTGAAGTGGAGGGGCAGCTCAGTAAAGTTTTTGCTAAGAACTGCAGCCGCGCTTTGGCAGCACCAGTGCCACCTTTCGGAACACAATTATGAAATTAACTTCAGTAGTTTGGCTGGGCAGATCTGACAGATTCTTCGATTGTTTATTTTGCTAAATCACAGAGGCACAGAAAGGGTTAAACAATTGCAGCTGAACAAAGCCTCCGTTTCCCATTCATTGCCTCCTGGAGGGAAATTAGATTTTAATTCAATCTAGCCAAAGCTTTATTTTATTTACTCTAGGCAAACTCTTAACTCTATCAGCCTTATTGGCAAATAGATTAAACAAATTCATCACATCAGAAGCGTCATTTTTTGTTGCAACGTTAAACCTGTCACTTAAGAGACCAAAAATCCAGCAGCAACATCCTGATTTTTCACTTGCGACAAAAGACTGAGTGTTTGGCCTAAGTGTTTACTTAGATTGTAAAGTCCCTTTGGGGCAGGGACCGTCTTTTTGTTCTGTGTTTGCACAATGCCTAGATCAACAGGGCGCTGGGTCTATAAAGAATAAATATAACTCGCAGGGTGCTATTTCTCACAAACAGGATCCTGGATCATACTCTCGACCTCAGACAGTGACATCGTATGCTCGCTAAGGCCTGGTCTACACTAGGAAATTAGGTCGGCATAACTACGTCACTCAGGGGTGTGAAAGATCCACACCTCTGAGCAGTGTAGTGAAGCCAACCTAAGTCCCCATGGAGACAGCACTAGGATGATGGAAGAATTCTGCCATTGACGGAGCTACTGCCTCTCGGGGAAGTGGAGTACCTACGCTCCCGCTGGCGTAGACCGCGTCTACACTGAAGCGCTACAGCGTTTTAAGTGTAGACTCTTAAATCCATAGGAAACTTCATTCATGGGTGGGCGCCCTTCAAGTCAACGGGACAACTCCCGTGATCAAGGCTAGGCGTGCGTCAGTAGCGGCAATTGAGACATTTTGTGGGGGTTAGGGGCAAGGGCAAATTCCAGTCCCTGCTACCAGCCCCGCACTCCCAGCAGGGACCCTGTTCTCATCCTCGCTCCAGGGACCCTGGGTCTCCCTGGCTAGGGAGTTTCCCCTCTTTTACCCGCAGTGTGTCGGCAGATTCCCATGAGCTCCTGTACGGGAACAGGCTCCCCTCGTGTGCCAGGTCGCAACACCGTTTGCGCCGGCCACCCTTCCGTCTGTATAGAGGGTGCAGCCGGAGCGATTTCATACGTGACACCTGCCTAAAGCAGTCCTGTGCTCAATCAGCCCAGCAGCTGCTATCGCAGTCTGAGGTCACGGCCTGCCCCGGCTCCGCAGCACACGGACCCTTAAGCAAGTGCAAAAACCTTGGGGGCTAAGGGGCGTCCGCCCCTCCAGTGCCTCCCAATTGGCTCGTGCGTCATTTGCAGGATTGGAGCCTCAGGACATGGTGCTCAGGCCTGGCCTTGTTCCGCGACTGACAGCCTGACTGGGGGCTTCTCTGAGCTCAACATCCCATCCCAGACGCCAGCATCTGCAGCTCCATGGAAGTGAATTGACATTACAGATGCTGCCCTTTAGATCTGACCCACAGCAGGCGGCACAAGTGGAGGAACAACTAAAGCCACGCACGACAAAAGCGCCCCCGCACACGCCTCCTGGGACCGGCTGCCCGTTAGATGCTCCCTAACTCCATTTCCTCCTTTGTAATTTAAATACCATGGGGCGCGAGATGTATCCAGCACCGATTAATCCACCCCCAGCACGAGCCAGTCCCTGCCCTGAAGCGCCTACACGGGACCAGGTGGAAACGCTGCTGGAAGGATGTGGAAGCAGCATCACTCTGGGCACGTCTCCATCTTTTTTTTTTATGAATGAGCCTCTCTCTGATTCCCCCACCACCGTGTGTCACTGGAAGCAAGGTGGATGGAGGGGGTGGGGGGATTTCCCCTTCCGGCTGAGCCTGGGCTGCCCCCTGAGCTAACCAGGCACGTCTCCCCCAACCCAGCTCTCTCCTCTCAGTGCCCAGGCTCACCCCCCCCCACCCCTAGTTCAAGGAGCTGTTTGGGGGGGGGGGGAGCCCCTTGCTTCGTTCCACTGACACTCCCCAGGGCAGACAGGCACTGGGAGGGGGGTGTTGCGCCACTTCGTCCCCCAGCCACTGGGGGAGCAGCCGGGGGGGGTCACTGATCCCCTAAAGGCGCTGAAAGGGGTGGGGGTGACTGGACTTAGCCACAGCCCCCTTGTGCACTGAACCCCCCGCCCCCCGCCAGCAGGAATCTCTTCCCTCTCCGCTACCCATGGGGGCTGGCACTGGGAGGAGGGGAGGGGCTGGGGGCAGCCCCCGATCTCCAACCGGGGGGCAACTTTCATCGCTCCCCGTTACGCCCCCTCCTCCGCAAGGCTCCGGCGCAGGGGAACCCCCTGCCCCAGGCGAACCCCCGCCCGGCGAACCCCGCAGCCCCCCCGGGCGGGGACCCCCCCGGCGAACCCCGCCGCCCCCCCGGCCGGGGAACCCCCTGCCCCAGGCGAACCCCCGCCCGGCGAACCCCGCCGCCCCCCCCGGGCGGGGACCCCCCCCGGCGAACCCCGCCGCCGCCCCCCCCGGGGCTCTCACCTCCTTCTTGACGTTCCAGAGCAATTTCTCCTTCGCCGCCTCCCCCATGGCTGGGGGCTGCAGCCGGGGGCAGAGGCGGCCCCGGGGGCTCAGCGCGCTCCGGCCGGGGCCCCCCGGGGACACGGCCGCGCACCCCGCAGCCCAGCAAAGCAACGCTGCTGCCGCCGCCGCACTGGGCGCCGCTCCGCAGCCATCTTCCGAGCCTCCTGCCTGACGTCAGACTCCTGGCCCGGCCCCCTCCCGCGGGGGAGATTATTTGGCAACAATACAGTGTGATGGGAAGGGGGGGGGAGGGTTGCACCTGCCTGCAAAGGGGGCGAGCTACGTGCAAACGCCCGGAGCCCCGGCAGCCCCCTAGCACCCAGCAGGCCGCATCCGCCCCGCTCCCGGGGATTGGCCACCCCCCGGGAAGGGTCCGCAGCAGCAGCAGCGCGTCTGGGAGCAGGAGGACATCAGAGCTGAAGCGGGTTGCACGGGGGGGGTCAAGACCGGAATAAACCCCGGGGGCTCGGTGATTTACCCTTCACAGGGGTGAACTACGAGCCTGCAAGAGAAGGCTGGGAACAGTACCCGGGGGGGGGGGGTGTTTCTAAACCAGTGGCTGCCGCTGCCAGACACGAGCGATGGGTTAGTCACACTGCGCTCCGGGGCGGGGGGGGGAGAGAGAGAGGGAAACTATTTTATTTTTAAACTCCTGAAGAGCGCGGCAAACTAAAAACCCAGGAACAGCACGCGCCGGTGACTTGCTAAGCCAGGTGCAGCTGAGCAGACTCTGCCCTGCGTGGAGAAAGCTGCTGACATTTCCTGCTGCTGGAGTCCCTAGCCGGCGGCATTAGCACGACAGGCAGCTCCCCCCCCCCCCCCGCAGGAAATTCTATCTCCAGGAGGCGCGTGGCCCTCCCCCCGGAAGCTAGCGACCCAACGTTCTCCCGTAGAACTCCGAGTTAGGGAGCGTTCCATGGTCACTACGGCAACTCATTATGTGGCGGGTTAGCAGGCCGGCGTGAAACGTGCCAGCCAGGTTTGTACATGGTGTTCTAAGGGCATTGCCTCTGCCCCTCTAGTTCGTGTTCGGTTTCCGAGATGGGATTTGTTCTCCCTCAACAGCTGCTCACTCCGCTTCTGGGTCTGTCAGGAACCGCAGCCCACGACGTCCTGGTTGTTCAGTCCCACTGCAAAATCAAATCTGGGCCCTTGAGTGAAATTAGCAGATTTACCAACTCCCAGCAGGGAGGCAGAGCGGGATGCACTATACCCGCTACACAATTCATACAAACGTCTGTGTGCTCGCAACAGAAATTATACCAACCTGTTGTCCTCTTGCGTTTTACTCTCGTGGCCAGAAACAGTTGCTTCACCCCACCTCCTCCTCGTAAAATTGCCAAGGAAGCTGGCGCCACCTGTTTGCAATGAACGCTCGGCCTAGCTTCAAACAAATCGTGCTACCAGGGCCTTAACAGCTCAGCTGAGGCTTCTTGAATGAGTCAAAACAATCTGTACATTGAGGCTTCGGTTTCCATAACGTTTTTTACCCTTCAAAATAGCTAAAAAGCTATTGCTAACTAATTGCCGGAAATGAGCTGTACTCATTCTGAAAGAAGCCAGTGAGCAAACCTGGACCTGAGGATAGGCCATGACAGAAAAATTCAAGGAAGCTTAAATATTCACCATAGGCTACAAGGGCAGATATTTTATATATATTTATATTTATTTATTTTTAAAGGGCAGTTTATTAGGGTAAAAAAAATTACTTATCTTACTAACACTTTAGATTTAATTGAAATTTTACAAATCTACATTTAAAAAATGTGTTTTAATGTCCTCTTGGCCACTTACAAAGGACTAGTCCATTTCACTTTGATTCATGGTCAATTTTCACTTTCAAATCCTGGTAGAACAACCTTTTGATCACAAAAACAAAAAATGTGTTTTTAAGTGATTGACATCTTTTTTTAAATGGAAATATTTCTACTGAACTCGTTTTAGAAAAGCTTGCCTTTCTAAAGCTGAAATTAGGAATCTGTGCAGCAGGACCATCTCTGAAAATGTACAGTGCCTAGCGCAATGGGGCCAAATCTGTTAAGGTCTCTCGTTATTACCGGAATGTGCATGATATATCATGCCTACTTACCTCCTTATTGGAGCCAACTAGCTACACTATACAATATTCAGGAGAATGGAAGAGTCTTAAGGGAAGCATGTAGAAAGGACATAATGTTGGCAGCAACTTGATCTGGACTGCATAGAGGAGCAGAGCACGTGACAGATGGAAACCCTATTAGCATAGGTGGAAGAGGTAACAAATAGCAGCTTCCCAATCTGTGCGGCAAATTACACAACTCTATGGAAGCTTGGTGATGACAAAGTAGATGTAGAGTAACACACATCCCCCAATCACGAGGAACAACAGTCCCACCCAACAAGTGGAAAAGTGGGCCACAGGACAGAGAGCATGAATTCTTACAGTGCTTCATGCCATCATGCTCTTGAGTTTTATAATGTCCAAGGCCGCCTAGTAAAGCTGGGTGGAAGCTGCCAAAACATGGCTGAGTAAGTTCTCCATGAGGACTATGGGAACCAATGGTAGTTTGTGGCCGAGGTTGGAACCAATGGCACAGTAGTGGTAGAGGGAGTCTGAAATTGTAGCAAACCCAGACTGCTGGCATTAGAAGGAAAGGAAGAACAAAACAGTTGAAGTGAGGAAAGGCTCCTTCCTATGCCCACCACACTAAATAGACTAGAAAGCTCAACTAAGTGGCTACAAAAAAAACAACATACAGGTGCCAGCAGCAGAGGCAGCAGCTACATTAAGGCGAATGAATACATGCCCAAGAAGGTTAAGACAGCTGCCAAAAAGGATGCACAATTCTAGACATTCTCAGTACAAGTTACAGTAGTAGCTGTGAAAAATCTCACTTGTTTCACCCTTTGTTGAAAAGAACCACTGAATTGTTGATCAGCTAGAGATTATAAATTGTTACAGTGAAGGTGAAAAGTACTGAAACCAGTACAGATAAAGACAGCCATATCAGCCTCTGGATAGATAGAAATAAAAGTCCAGAAAAATCATAACATAGTGATGTAGGGAAATAGCTAACGTCCTTATAAAAAGGCAGGCTGCACACAAATAGGGAGAATATCATCTGCTAGACACACTAGTCTAGCCTGTATTTGTAAGGGGATGGACAATCAAATGGGTGAAAGGTAAGCAGTCTTAACAGTGCACAGCAACACAACCTGTGGATCAAGAACTGGCATTACATGTCTGTGGTGCAATGTACGAGATAGATTGTGTACTCTGGTGTTAGAGATTTTTTCGAACTGGCTTGTGTAAACCCAATGAAAATTCACGAGCCACTTAAAATATAACACAGTTTATTAAAAATTAGTGATCCATTTCCATTAAATGCACTGCAGAAAGTCAGAGGAAAATACTGTATTATTGGTTAATAAGTTTACTCCATCAACTTATTTCCCTTGCAAGACTTAAGAGATTTAGAATCCAGAACAAAATGAAAGCTCCTGTGGTCAGAAAGCAGCTTGTTCACAGAATGTCAGCTAAATTATCAACAGTCACCGTAATCTGATGTCTCTGGTAAAAACAATTACAGTAGTCCAAGGTGCTTTATAAACATTAATGAATTAAGCCTCAAGACCCCTCTGAGGTAGGGAGTGTCTCACCCCAATTTTCACTGATGAGGAAAATGAGGCTCACCAAGGTTAAGTGACTTGTCTGAGGTCACACAGCGAGTCAGTGGCAGATGCTGGGATTAGGGCCCAGGTCTCCAAGTCTCTCAGTAAAACCTCCATTTTCCCAATAGAAGGGGTTTGGCATGCCATTTGGTTATACAGAAGACTTTTTTTTTTTAAACGCGCAAAGGATTGTCAGAAAACATGATTCAGTTTTGGATTGTTTGGTCAGAAGTGTTCAGAAGAACCAAACTTACTCTGGTTTCCGGGTGTTTGAAGACCAGAACAAGCATTTTCTACGCCAGCCAGAATGCAGCTCTCAGAAACAGCACAGCGTCAGTCACTCCTGTCCCTCACCGGTCCGGATTATTTATTTATTTTTCATCATTTAGTACAAGAGAAAAAGTCAGTGAAATGGAACGTTACCATGGGATAAATGTCTCCCGTTCTGAAGCTTAAATGTCAAGGCGAAGGTTAAACATTTAGTTTTGTCTCGGCATTTATCGAGCAGTGGGAGACGGCTACCCTGCAACGCTATCCCAACTGATGTTATCACCTAATTAAAACCGATATTAAAGTGCTGCTTAATATAAGACATTCGTTTGGAAAGCTCCAAGCCCCCTTCCCTGTAGAAAGGAGGCGGGTATTTGCAATTCATTGGGACCCCATTTCAGAGAATGCAGCTTTCCCAGCACAGACACCATATAAACAGTCCCCTGTCAAAAGGGTCACGTACAGATGTCAGTTAATATTTCCCATTCATCCCCTTAGTCTACTATCATAATCTGAATACATAAAGTTCACTTAAACACAAATGTGCAGACGATAGCAGGGCTTCAAAAAGATTGCACCAGCTAATGATTGCTTGCTGGTGTCGTTAAAATTCACACGCTGCAAATGAGGCAAAGAGGTTTTCTTTTCTTTTCCTCCAAAAGGCTATTTTAGAGTCACAGGCACATCAATAGAATGCAAACGTAGGTGATTATGGTCTTTGTAGGAAGTTATTACAGATTTCTTAACGTGCAGCTGCGAATGCCTCAAATTAAAAATCTACGCTGTCATAATGGGGGGGATCATAATATGTGCTATTTAAAAACAGGAGAGAAAGTATTCTCAGCAAGAATGGCTGCTTTGTCAACCCTGCAAAGGGGATTTTACTATAAATAAGCAAAGATTGTGCTTAGAACAATGACTATTTCAAAGCTGCATTATCCTTCACAATGGTACTTGTTCTCAATTATATAAATGTCAAAAACGTAACCTAGGATTCAATAACATCTAAGCAATTTACATCCTTTAAGTAAATAAAGAATGGTTAAAATGATAATACAGAGCACAAGTTACATCAAAACTACTAATATTAAATATAAGCAAAATCTAGGTAGTCATACTGTACAATCAACAGGTCATGGCTTAGGTGCAATAAAAGAACATTCAATTAACATTCTGTATTGAAATATGCAGAAATCTTTTTTTTAAAAGATCATTAGAACCTTAAACCCTTTTGGTAAAAAAAAAAAAAAGTGTCCAATGATTTAATATGGAAACAATGAAACTGCCCATTCCTGCATTTGGATTTAGTGAGACTATGTAAAATTGTCCAATGAGGTAATCACACGGGCCAGAAACACCTAGTATGTTCTATGTTCTGTATAGATACCGTACTGTCTTACTTAGCAAGTTAATACTGCAATCATTTAACACTGAAGATTTGTTTATTAGCACAGGGTCCATACCTTCCTCTACGAATGCTGAGGATCTTCTGACAGTCTCCCACCATGGTCTATCCCTGGGGCAGGTGCACCACTGCTTGTAACAATGGGAGTGCTAGTTTTGATCTGCCACAGGCATTTTAACCTGTCACCTAACCAGGCCCTGATCAGCTCTGATTGCTCCCGTTAGTTCCCTAGAAAAAAAGGCGTAAATCATCCCAAGAGTCCCTGGCTTCACAGAACTCACATTTCAGAAGTTATATAGTATGGGGAAATTGACATATTTTAAAATAACCAGAAATCAGAGATCTCAAAAGCCTTAGTCAAAACAAATCTCAGCAGCTGTGTTTCTGCTGGCATGATGTCAAAACCATCTGAAAAACAAAACATCACAGAAAGCAATAAAAAGCAGGTTATTGATTTTTATAGTGTTTTAAAGAGGCCTTTCAGAAAAAGGCAGGTGCGGTTGCATTACTGTGGCAACACTCACTGCTGGATGTGAGGAAAATTAAGAGATCACTTTCCACATGCAGGCGGCATGGTCAGACAATAAGGATAGAGAATCTGTGGCAACTAATGCTCTGTAAAGAGGCACATACAATCTTGTTTTTAAAAGACAAAAATCTAATCGAGGCCGATCCCCTATTCTTTCCAAATATCTATTCCCTCCAAAATACCCAACCGGCCCCATGCATGTTACAGCTTCACGCTGTGAATTGAAAGACTTTGCAGGAAAATAATCCCATGGGATTTTGCTTTTAAATTTGCACACGAGTGGAGTGCTGTGCAAAGAGCCCCAGCCTATTGGTCTTGAAGATTGACGTCTCATTTATCTAAAGAGCAGGTACAGAATGGGCAGTGGCACAGCATGCTTACCACAATGCTCTCCCCATCTACCTTACACCTGGTGTGGAAGGGACAAAGGGGAGTTCGGTCTCCATGGTCCTTTCCATCCTTGGCCATTCGGCCAACAAGTCGCTTGTTGCCAGTTGTGGTGGTGGTGGTATGATACGGAGCCCTGGCTACCCAGAACTAGACTGAGACCCCTCAATTAATATCAAATACATGCCACTAAACAGCCATCAGAGGGTAACAGCTTGTGGTCACAACTAGAGCAGGACAAAGTTTTTGGGTGAATAGAAATGTTGCCAAAAATACACAGAGGGAGGGCTCTGAAACTATTAGTGAATTTGGGTCACAAATAGTTTGGCCAAAAAAACTTGGGAAAAAAAACATTTGGAAATATCAAAATGTTTTGAAGTGTTGCTTTGAAATAACATTCAAAATGTTTTGTTTGACCCAAACAATAGTTTTTCATTTTGTTGAGAAAAGACAAAAGAAAATTCCATCTTGGTTTGAAATAATTTTTTTTTCCAGATATTTTGTTTCAATCACCAAACAAACAAACAAAAATCGTTTGCTCAGCTCTAATTAGAGGTGATCTGAATCTGAGCTGGTGACCTAGAGATGAAAGATCTTATGACCAAGATTTTCAAACACGATTAATGACTTTGCATGCCCAGCTTGAGACTCCTTCAAGGGAACAGGTCTGCAGAATGCGCCAACCAACCAGCCTCTAAAAATCAAGCTCATTTAAGAGGTCTCAAGTTGGGCACCCAAGATAATTAGGCCAATTTTTCAAATGTGACTATATTTTTCCCCATTACCAAAGTTTATGCATTTTATCTCCCAATTAATAAATAAAACAATTCACTATCTTACTCAGTTTATAGCTTAAATACATCTAGGGAAATAATATACACTTAACACTGTAACCTGAAAGCATTATTTTTTAAACACCACATTCCATGGGGCATGTAATGAATTTTCAAAGAAAAAGCTCTATGTAGTTGAAGTATTCAAAATCTTTTGTCTAACCAGACTGCTGTAGATTGGGATCTTTGTCTTGAGAGGGAGAACACTAAATGCGCTGAGTCGCCCGGCTTTTTAAGTGGTTTATGATGCTGGGAGGCTAGGCCAGTCTAGCATCCGAACCACATTTCTCTCCCCATAGACTACTCTGAAGGCAATAAAAGCCCCACACCTGCTGCAGCCTATTCACATATTTTAAAAAGCCTCGGAAACAATCCGTATTTTTCCTTTGAGACAGTAAGTCAGCCAGTTTGATCATTAACAAAAGGTCAAACCTTGAGAAACTGGAGCTTACTTGCTTGAACTGGAACTTGCTTGGATTTGGTCCCAAAACATCATTTCTAAATCGAGACCTTGTCTACACGTGGGACAAGCCCCAACTCAGCCTTTGGTGCCTAGCAACCAGCGCAGCTGCACCACTGCTGATGCCTAAGCGCAAGCCGGGGCAGGCTGTGGTTTGCACCTATTACGAGTAGAGGTCAGTCTCGGTCAGACAAATTGGTACAAACCCAGGCATGCGCTTGTCTATGCTTTGCACTCAGCACCAGTCCAATTACATCAGGATGTTCCTGAGCAGTGATTCTCACCCCCATCCCCACACACTAAGCCCAAATTCTCCTATGAATAGAAAAAAATAATTTCTCATGAAAGCAATGGAACGTGACTCTCGAAAAAATCCTAACATCCAGCACCGCCGGGCAAGCAACAAGCCAGTCTAGACGGGTGGCAATTAATTCCTGGCTGCTAGACAAACTGCTGCCCTTGCATGAAAACAATCCTAGATGAAATATTGAACCAGGGCACACGGCTAATTGCACATTATACAGTCATCTCCCGTGTGCAGCAGGGCTGTCCCTCTTCCCCCCAAACCACCACCAAACATTGAGATCAAGGCCAGTTCTTATTTGAAGCCTAAAGTTGGTTGCCTTGGTTAGCCAGCAAATCCAGATGTTTGAAGTGCCAGCTGGGGTCACCAGCTGTCCTCAAGGGGGAGAGCGACAGGAAAACTTTGGGCCTGATTTCCAGAGGTGCTGAACACCTGCACCTCCCACTGGTTTCAGCTGGAGTTGTGGGGGCTCAGAACTTCAGAAAAACCAAGCCCTTAAGTTTTCACCTGGGCTACCAAATAAGTTGAGACCATCACGTTCTCTCACTGGATAGTCACGTTTACGATCAAAGCTCAAGTCCAAAAACCCCTACGCCCAAAGAGAGTTGACACTATAGGACCAAGAGAGGAGGAGTACACACTTGACAGATCATCTCTCTTTTTTAAAATATATGTTTTAAAAAAAAACATTTGTCTCTCAAAAGATTTAAAAAAAAAAGTCAGCTGAAGAAACGGTTTAAAATTCAGTATAAAAAGTCCCTTCTCCTGGGGCTGTGCAGAGACAGAGCTCCACTGCATAACAAGGTGTAATGGCCACTATCCCTCCACTCCCATCTCCTGGCCTCAGAGGGGACTTAGAGCAGAGACACATGGACAACCCCACCTGTGCAAGAGTGATGGCGCTAAGCAGCTTTCTTTGGTCTACACTTGAGTTATTTTCCCTCAATCACCCTGTTTTTTCCTAGCGTGAGGAAAGATGACACCAAGCAGTGCTTAGGGGCCCTCTTGAGCTAGTGACTAATTCTAGAGAGATTCCCTCAATTCTTCAGTATCTATTAACGCAGGGTTCCCACCCCACCCAAAGCCCCAGAGGGTAGGGGTCTCACCATGCCCATGATTTCACCAGGGCTCTGTTTTCTTGTAAGCTTCACCACACCCACACTCTCACCGCTAGGATTTTTTTTTTTCTTAATAATCACATCATTTAATATTTACTCTAAACTTCCCCCATTTGGACCATTTGTTAGCTTGAGTCCTAAAAACTCGGCTTACAGTGAGACAGGCTAAGCAGTTTCAGCACAAAAGGGGAAACACACCCTCTCTCATGCCATGGGAATCTAACTACTTGCTCCATAAGGAAAGAGTAGCTTGGCCAGCGAGAGGTAGCGTTTGCTAAACGTGCTCGTGTTCGAATCCCACAGGACATCCTTTGTAATAGGATTTAAAAACTAAGCAATTCCAGGGCACACAGCTCTTACGATGTCTCTGGCAATGTGTTTTCAAACAAATGGAAAAATACATCGCTTCTCACAAGACAGACAATGCCTCATGGCTGCAACCTATATCAGAACAGATGAGCTCCACAGGCAGGTTCTTGGGATCCCCGCCCATCCGCAGCACATGAAGAACTGCTCTATTTACACCACATGGTGCACAAGTAACATGTCACAATGACTCTAAAAGCCTCTGGCCTTAAGTGTTGCCTTTGGTTTGCACGCACAGATGCCGAGCTGCTTCTCTAGGAAGCACTGAAACCATTTGAGGATCAATCCCCTGCTTCCTGGACTAACTCCGCATATTCGTTAAGCTCTATGAACAAAGCAAACCGTTTCTCCTCTGCCAGCAGGCTAGTGGCCAAGCTGCCGGTCGTCGTAAGTGCTGTATCTCTTCACGTGGATGCGGCGCACTCGGTCACGCAGTTCAAAGCCCTCATCGTCCTCGCTGTGAGATGCCTGGCTTCGGCTCCTGCTCGTCGCCTCCAGCAGGGAGTTGTCAGGTACACGTGGAGTTTCATAAAGTAAAACGTTTAGTGTCTCCTCGTAGATACGCGCTTCAGGGAACTCAACCTAGGGAAGAGACAGCATGCTTTTTCCTGATGCAGACTGGGTAACATGAGAGGAGCCCCTCTACTGCTTATTGGTGAAGGAATTTCAAATGTGAATGCACATGAGGATGGATGTAATGGCAGTAAAACTGTTCTAAGCAGAAGAGACTTGTGAGATAATCTCATCGCATCCCCCAGGGTACGATTTTACTTTATGTTCTCTAGCGCTTTCACTAGCCTAGGTTTTGATGGCCCATCTGCCACTTCTCTTGGGAGACTCCTGCAGAATCTACCACATCTCACTGTCAGGACTGTCATTTCTGATACTGAACTGCAAAGTCTGGTCTCATTCTAGTCTCACCGGCACACGTGTAAATCAGGAGTACCTCTGTTGAGGCCAGGGGAATTACTCTAGATTTATCACGCTGTAATTAACAAAGCAACACATTTTTCTTCTGTAACAGTTAATATTCAGCCCAAAGTTCCCTTTTGTCAATTTTATCCTACCCCACTTTTATTTATACCGACATGTTCCCCTCTGAACAATTCTCCTCTTTTGACATTTGCATCTTCCAACCTTTTGGAGATGGTTATGCCCCCATCACACATCATCATTTAGTCAAGCCACACATAGGGTCAAATTCTCCTCCCAGTTATATAGTGCAAGTCTGGTGTAATTCAACTGAAGGTCATTTACACCAGTGTAACTAGGAGAAGAATTAGATCCTTCATTCAAGGGGGGTGGATTTTTTAAAAGCTCTTATGTGACTTAGGAGCACCAAGTCCTATTGACTTTCAGTGGGATTGTTCTCCTAAAAATTATTTAAGTGCTTTTGAAATTCCCTCTCTCAATCTTTCTTCCTTATTTATTCCTTCCACTGACCTAACCATATTTTGCTCTTCTCTGAATTCTGTTCAATCTGCCAGCATCTTTTGGATACTGATATGCCCAGGACTGAATGCAGCTTGCTAGCCAAGTGTTTTCCAAGCAGCGGGTCCCAACCCACCAGTGAGTCACAGGAAAGGTCTGAGTGGGTCACACATGCCCCAGAGGCAGTCCCTCCCCTCCCATGCTCTCGCTTCCCCTGGGCAGTGGCCAGGGAGCAGGATCTGGACAGCAGTAGCACGGAAGAAGTAGCTTGAGTCAGTGCACAGACAGATAGAAGCCTGGTAGACACCGCAGCCTGGCTGAGGCTGCAGAAGAGGCAGGGCTGGGAGAGTGAGAATCAGGGGACTGGAGGGTTGAGACAGTTGGAGAGAGAAAGAGAGTAAGGATAATGCAGAGAAAAGGCAACTGAGTGGGTCACCAGTAAAAAGTTGGGAGACCACAGTGCTAGCCAATGAGTGGCCCCGGTCATTTGGATTTCATTGACCATCAATGGCACTCAGTCAGCGAGCTGAGGCCACCCATGACCATACCTTCTCCTACTGACCTCAGAGATCTCACATGGATGCACTACCAACTTTGTTACTTAACCACAAGATTCAAGGAGGACAATTCCAAGTACCTTGGTTTGTTTCTTTTCCGTGGCGTACACTATCGAGGTGCAACAGACCTCAGCGAGCTTCCGCCCCTGTCCGTAGAAAGACCAGCAGCAGATTTCATCCCCTATAACATCCTTAATGAAGAGGACTCGGCCGTTGAAGCGGAGAGAAAGTTTATCGAACAGTTCTATGTTCTTCAGTAAGTTATCGTCCGAGTTACTGAAACACAGCGGCAAAGGCAGTGAAAAGGTCTTTGTGGTTTAGCAATTGGCCTGCACCGTAAACTGCGCAGGCTTAGCATTCCTACCCCACCACGGCTGCAAGCATGAATCTAACTGGAGGATACAGCTAGTGGCTCATTGCTATGCACTGGAGAACAGCCAACTTGGAACACAAATAGGATGCTCTGCTCCCCTGAGCAAATGCTCCTTTAGAGGTCAAATGGTGTAATTAATATAATGGCAGCAGTTTCCTATGTCATTATAACAACAATGTAAACCTACATCCTGACCAATGCCAGAGCTGATTAAATCATATGCTTACTATGGTTCTGCTTAGCCTGGCAACAGGAAATGACCCCAGAGAGCCAACGCAAGCGTGAGAAGAACTGTCACTTTACAGAGTCCTCCTTGGACCTAGAATGATACAGGGCACAATTTTCAAAAGCATCTAAGTGACATAACTGCTCTTGAAAACTCTACCCACTGTATCGCTTAAATATATTTGAGTTTAATAAAGATGTCAAGTGATCCTGAGCCTATCTTGATAATGACGCAATGTAATTCACATTGTAAGGCATGTAAACGACATGGTCAACCTCTAAAAGACAGGCCCCTACCACTCTGGCATTGACTTCGGCCCAATTCAGCCAAACGTATGTAACCCACTCGGAGGGGTGCTCTGTCCCTCTCATGTATGGTTGGCCACACAGAGGTTGATTAGCCTGCAGCAGCCTTGGCTAACAGACATGGTCTTTTAACTCAGGGAGTAAAGGCTCGTGCTTTTGGGTCCAGAGCCCCAGATTCAATCCAGATGCTGGTGCCTCACCCGTGGTACTCCACGAGGGCCACATCTACATTACAAACCTACACTGGTAGAACTACATCACTCAGAAGTGTGAAAAGTCCACACCCCTGAGCAACAGTTATACAGACTTAACCCTCTGTGTAGACAGCGCTTTGTTGACCGGAGAGCTTCTCCGGTCAACATAGCTACCCCGCCTCTCAGGGAGGTGAATTAACTACGCCTATGGAAGAAGCTGTCCCATCGGCATAGTAACGTTTTCACTACAGCACTGGTGCAGTTGTAGCACAGTACATGAAGATAAGCCCTAGTATCCCTCCTGAGGCCAGTGGGGCTAGCTGAGAAGTGAGGCACTCCCCATGAGACGGGTGGCAAGCAGGCTCTAAGGCAGCGAGTATTCGCTTTAGAGGCTTGAGAAACATTTGCGATCAAAACTGAGGACGGGTGGAATAGAGCAGGCCAAAGGCTTCTGCTCTCTGGGGTGTGAGACTGATTGGCCCCGAATCCTAGAAGTGTCGAAGTTCAGCATTTAGTATTGGTGGGATGATTTGGTCTGGCATTCAGCTAATGGTCTTCAGATGTACTGTGGCAAAACCAAGCCACTGCATCATCTCAGGCCAAACTAACTTGGGCAAACTTCAGAGGCCTCCAAATCTGGAGGGGGCGGGAGAGGTAACCAGGTGAGAAAAAGAGCTGTAGAAGCAACATAGTAAAATGGACAAGCCTTAAAGCCCTAGAAAAATCATACTTTGTGCATATTCAGCACCTTGGAGATTCTTCTGCCATCAAGGCATAAAAAGCCACGCAAAAGGAGTAATTAGAAGCTCAAGTTAACTGAGCTGTCCCTGCATACTGTCGCTCTCATCAGTGCCTCTCCGACTTCAGACCCCTTCTGACTAATATGCTGTTTTGTCCTTAGTGCAGCATTGTCGCTGGATAATAAAGGGAAGCATGGCCAGGAGCACTGCGGAAAACACAGACCCCAGCTGGATGATGAATGTGCTGCTCTCTAGCATTCCCTAGTGGCCACCTGCAGGGACACATTTGCTAGAATCCGTCTCTCTGGCAGACGGACGGCACACGTCTAGAGACTCAAGGAGGTTGAAAAAACCTCCATGACTTTGTCTCAGAACGAACAGGCAAATGTGCCCTCCCCCCACTCTTAGGGCTGGCTGTGTTGCTTCAAGCTCCTGATCTGGGAAAACCAGGAGCCACTTTGGCAGTGGTGTGGCACTGGGGGCGGGGGGTGTTACAAGAGTTACACCACAGAACCCAAACCACACTTTGTTTGTTCCCTCAGTGACACACAAGGAGAGCCACTATCCTTAACGCTAGAGCCTTACAGGGGCAGTTCCTGCTCTGATATGTTTCACATCTCTGCCTTTTACGTCCCCTTTACGACTATGTAATTAATTGATTTCAAAAGGGGTGGGGCTGGAATAACTAGGTGTGCTGTAGGTCAGGACCGAGGTGGGTTAGCAGGGCTGCATGGGAGCTCAGGAATTGAATGGCAGAGGGAGGTACAGGTCACAAGTGCATTAGCATTGCAGCAGGGGGGTGGAAGTTTACCCTGCATTGCCTTACTCTACCTGGCTTCAGCCAGTGTTAATAGTAGTCATGCTTCTCTGAGCACTTTGAGACAGCGCCACCTCCACCTCCGCTACCCACACGCTGAGCTCTAACAGGCTGCATTCCCCCTGCAACCCAAGGAGCCTGATCATCCTCTGTCAATCACGAGTAACTGCACTCAGGTGCACGGAGAAACGCTCCTGGAAGAGGAGAATCAGGCCCATGCACACAGCCCCACTAGCCTACGAGGAACTTTTACTGCCTGCGTGGAATACTCAAGACATACCTGGTGTAGGAATATTTGTTGTTGCTCCTGTTATAAAGCAGCTTGACAACAGGCTGTGAGGAGAGAAAAGAACAAAGGCAGGGCAGGTGAGTGGTGGACTGTAAAGAGGTTGGCAGAAATGCAGTGAGTGGTGATGGAAAAGCAGTTACTTTCATGGAGGATTCGATGAGCCTCTCTTCTTCCTTTGGAGACGTGATGATGGGGATGTTACAGACGGGCTCGTATGAGTCTTTCTTGTCCTGGTTCAAATAAAATAAGAGATATAATTAACATGGGCACCTCAGCCATGTTCCCAAGCCCGCCAATGCAGAGAAAGAGCACAAAGTTGCTATAGTAACTCCACCATATTACCGTGATCTGCAACCCAGAAATACAGCAGAGATGTTTCTTAGCCCCGAAAGGCCGTGATCATTGAAACATACAGATGCAAATGGAGGTCATTCCTACCCACGGCAACAACTCCGAGCCTGCTGTGGGTTTGTGTTCAGGGGCTGTGATGTACTAGCCCCTTTGACAAAGGGGGCAGGGGAAAATGCTTGGCCCAGTTTTATCAACTGCCCCCGATAGATCAATCATCACGAATCACACATTTGCTGGAGAGAAATGCACCTCACTGAAATGGACCCAAACCCTTTGTTGTACAAGCAACAAGCTAGTGCTGGTAGCAGACGCTAACTCCAGCTTCCTTACGCAATGAGCTATAGCGCCAGCTACTGGTTTCTTGAGCAGAAAATATAGACGACAGATTTTGATTTTTTTTTTATATCTACTTACATGGCCCCTTTACTGTAGTATTGAAGCATCTCACTGAGACGCTGTACCCTATACTCTGTAAAGGTTATGGTCTACTATAGCTATTCATCTTATTTGTACACATATATTTTGTACTTGAGGTTAAGAATATTGGCTGTAAACTTGCTTGATTTCTAAGTAAGCTTTGTGAGGCATTTAGTCAGCTTCTTTCGGAAGGAATTTGCAAGGTTAAGTACCCAGTCAGGAAGCACTAGGGGAACAATGCATCTTGGAATGCTCCAATCCACATAAGAAGTCTTCCTGAAGACATACAAGATACCATGTGGACAATGGCTTCTGCCTGTAAAGACTGTGAGTCGTGCATGGACATGTGACTTGCCCAGGTTACTCCAGAACTCCATCTTGGAGCTGGACTTTGCATACGAGTGAGGAGGGGGTCTCCACCCACAAAAGAAAGTCTATTTAAACCCCTGGGAGACCCCTCTATGTGGTCTTCAGCTGGCTAAAGAGAGAGCTTCTCCAAGATACTTGAAAGAAACTGGAACAACGCACAGTAACTACAGGGGGTATGAGTGATTGCTGGACCCAGGCTAAAAGGAGATTAGTCTGTAAAAGGGAGCATTCTGGAACTGGTGAGGATCTTATCTGTAGTCAGTCTGATTAGACATAGATTTGCACATTTTATTTTATTTTGCTTGGTGACCTACTTTGTTCTGTCTGTTACTTGGAACCACTTAGAACCTACTTTCTGTATTTAATAAAATCACTTTTTACTTACTAACTCAGAGTGTGTATTAATACCTGGGAGAGCAAACAGCTGTGCATCTCTCTCTATCAGTGTTATAGAGGGCGAACAATTTATGAGTTTACCCTGTATAAGCTTTATACAGGGTAAAATGGATTTATTTAGGTTTAGACCCCATTGGGAGTTGGGCATCTGGGTGTTAAAGACAAGTACACTTCTGTTCGCTGCTTTCAGGTAAACCTGCAGTTTTGGGGCAAGTAATTCAGACCCTGGGTCTGTGTTGGAGCAGACGGGAGAGTCTGGCTCAGCAAGACGGTGCTGGAGTCCTGAGTTGGCAGGGAAAACAAGAGCAGAGGTAGTCTTGGCACATCAGTAGGCAGCTCCCAGGGGGGTTTCTGTGATCCAATCTGTCACACTCACAATCTTTAATTCTCTCAACACCCCTAGGAAGTAGCATTTCCCTGCCATCTCCAGTTTACAGAACGGAGGCCCAGAGAAGCTGTGACTTGCCCAAGGTCACACAGGGAGTTTGTGGCACGGCAAGGACTTGAACTCAGGTCTCCCAAGTCATAAGCTCTAATCACTGGACCATCCTGCCTCTCTTTAGGCTGCAATAGCACCTTATTCCCGAAGTGCTTCCCAAGCCACATACACACTCAGCACGGCTATACTTCTGCCCCCTCTCGGGTGGAAGCCAGGAGCAAACAGTGGGATTAGCTGGAGATAGTTTGCCCAAGTGATCATTCCAAATCCCTTCTCTAACAAGAAGCATCACAGAACACTTAGTGTCCAGGCAGAGCAGAGAACAACATGGTTTTAAGCTCGTATCCAAAAAAGCAAGAGGTCTGTCGCTCAGTTTATCTGCCTTGGAAAGAGACCCAGAGGGGATCAAAACTGATTTTAGACATTTCAGACTTGATATCAGACATCCTCTGGAGTTGCACCAGTACCTCATTTAAACACAAGCATTTTTAAAAGCACGTACAACAAAAGGTAGGTCCCCAATAATTTTTAGAAGTGAAAAAACTTCAGGTTGCTGCCACATCTTACCTGGAGAGCTGCCTGGCACATGTCTACTAAGCCCTGAATTAGGTAATATTTCGCTTCTGCCATCAGCTCTTTGATCTCCTGCCTGTTTTTTGGAAGCGCGATAGTGTCGTCTCGGAGGTAATTTAAAATCACACCAAAGTGTTTCCCACAACGGTCTATAAGGATCCACCCTGAAAGACAAACACCACAATATTTGAGTGCAGCTCAGCAAGGAGGCAAAACATGGAATCTCAGTGCAACAGCTCTCAGGCCTCATCTGTGGATAATCCATCTTCCTAGTGTCTCTTGCAATGGAGCTTGACCAAATTCCCAAGGTAGTCAGTGGGAGTCTTTTTTTACTTCAGGGGAGCTAGATCTGGCCCACAGAAGGGAAACTGACAGAGGAAATGCTCTTCTCAATGGTCCAACCACCAACCTCCCCAAAAGGAAAGATTCCACGCAGATTCCAAAGCCTAATAAGGCCTAGATGAAAGAATCTGAAAACAATCAGGCTTTCACTGAGAGGGACAAAAACCCCGTAAGAAGCCTAGTGCATTGTTTTCTAGTGCATGATCAAGCCACACACTTTCATCCCAGAACAGTTTTCTGTGCCTCGTCTTGTCTACATTAGATTCCAATCAACTGGGGACATGGATCCATTTAAATATTATTGGAAGTTACCAGTTGGCACTATTACAGTAGTTCTGTTTAACTGACTGTTTAGGCAGCTAGATCTTAGAAAAATGCTTATTGTTAAATGTGGGACAATTTTTTTAAGAAGCTCAGCGCTATACCAGCGAAGCTGGTTCTTACCGCCTTCACGTCTAAGTCATTTCTGTTGCCTACAGGTTGTGTGGGCAAACAGGACCATTGCATGGTGCTAGAACAGTACAGCCATGTGAAATGCAGTGAACACTGGAACCCAAACTCCAAAACAATAGGCATGAGAGTGAGTTTGGGGTAGGAAGGCTTTTCAGGAGTCCTATTTGATTTTTTTTTTTAACTTGTTGGAATGAATTTTGTGATTTTTAACTTTTGCGCATAGAGAACATGATAAGCTCAAAAACATGAATATATATCAAGATCTAGGTGTTCAGCAATAAGAGAGATCTATTGGATTGGTGTAATAACAAATATTTTAAAGCAATTAAATATTCTTCAAGTGTTTACAACAAATATGCATAATTCAATAATAAAAGCTAAGTGAAAATACATGACTCTTCCCATAACCCTCTACAAGGGATGGGTGGACTCCTACCAATGTACATTGCCATGCAAAGAAGCAGATCCAGTATTGCCAGGCAGCTTAGTATTAAAAAAGTATCAGAAAAACTAGAGGCCACTTGCCAAAAGCGTTTGCAAATTCTAAATGGATTTGAGTCTAAGTTCTGCACACCACCTGCTGGCATTTGGCAGAGGTTTCACCAGTCCTCTTTCCCAGTTCTTGAGAGAGAAATCAAAGCAGCATTCCACAGATGCCAAGATATAGAACAGGCCAGTTAAACCAGTGAGGGAAAGGCCATTCTGTATAAGCAGGGAGAAATGCAGGAAAGCCGCTCAACAGGAAAACTCAGCACCAGTGCTTCATTCGTTGTGGAGAAGGGATGTAGAACTTGCCATCGAACAACGCTAGCGTAGGCTGCGCGTAGCAGCAGGAAGCATCTGCCTGAACCATCTTACGTAACAGGCGTTCTAATGTGGAGTTTAACATGCAAGGAGGGCAAGATTTTGCAATGAGTCAATATCTTACATTAACAGGGGATGAACAACAACGACGACACTTTGCATTTCTACAGTGTCTTCCATACCTGGATCTCACAGAGCTTTACAAACATTAGCAGATTCGCGTCCCTGCACACTTAGGGTGGTATCACTCTCTCCTTTTCAGATCTGGTCTAACACACTAAAGATATGCTATCACACCGATTTAGTTAAACCAAGTATTTGACCGGCACGCTACACTGATATACACCAGCTTCAAACCAAAGTACAATATTCATACACAAAGCTGAACTGAGTTAGTTTAAACCTGGTGCAACATCGCCCCTTTAGTTTAACCAGTGCAACCTCTATGTGTAAATGAACAATATGAAATACCAAGAGGTTGAGCAACTTTTCCAAAGTCACAATAAATACATGGCACAGCAGGGGCTAGAATCCAGATCCCCACGTTCCCAAGCCCACACTCAACACCCAAGATCATTCTTCCCTGGGATGCGAAAATAGATTTTTCCCTGCTTTTGCTTATATTTGTATTGCGCGAGTATATAGAGGGCCTCAATCAGGGACATATTCTCTCTCTCTCAACATAATTCCACAACTCTAGTGAGCTCACATTTTTTCTACTCCAAACCATGTAGTTTGGCCTAGCCCCCTGCTGGGCGGCATGTGAAAGCATTCATGGCCACTGCTCATACGGATGCTCTTCCTTGTTCTCCTATTTAAATAAAGCTGCTAGTTAAACTTGTTTAGACTGTAAACTCATCGACTATCGTTTTTATTATCCGTGTGCACAGTACAATGTGGCCCTGATCCCTGACTGTGGCCTTTAAATGCTACCCCAATTCAATTATATGAATATCAGAATCAACAAGTAGCACATGCCACAGAGACCAAAAAACAGCACCTGGGTTTGGCAACACGGGTCAGAGCTTAAAACAATAAAAAGTGCTGCCACTTGTCTGCCCCTTCCCACATTTCAATTGATGCCTCTACACAAGATCATACGAGTGCCAACCCACACGCATATGTTCAGTCCTGACAGCAGCGTAAGCCATCCACATACCAGCTGCGACAGAAGTAGAGCAAATGATTCCTTGCTCCAACTAATGTTGGCAATGAAGGGGGAAGTTTACTCTCCTTGGTGCCTTTGAAAAGAAATCTCCGCCAATATCCCATGCATTGACAGAGTCCTGGGCAAGTCTTCACTACCCGTCGGATCAGTGGGCAGTGATCGATTTATCAGGGGTCAATTTATCGCATCTAGTGTAAAATCGATCCCCGATCGCGCTCCCCGTCGACTCCGGAACTCCAGCTCGCAAGAGACGGAAGTGGAGTCAACAGGGGAGCGGCAGCGGTCAACTCACCACCGTCCTCGCAGCCAGGTAAGTCGACCCAAGACGCGCCGACGTCAGCGACGCTATTCGTGCAGCTGAAGCCGCGTATGTTAGGTCGACCCCCCCCCAAGCTAGTGTAGACCTGAGCCTAGTCTCAGACACGCATGCAGCTCCTGTCGGTGCTCCCTTACCTTCCTTGTCAGTCAGCACTTCCATCCTGCCACTGAACATGGCCTTCAGCATGGTGTCGTGCCTGGTCAGCACCTGCACTGTGGTGTAGTACAAGGAGCCCCCAACGTTGAGCCGCACGTACTTGTTTCCCAGGCTACCCTCTCTGAAGCTGCAGGTTTTGGGCTTGGCTCCTGAAGACCGGCAGATGGTGGTCAGGCACGTGTCCCCAGACATCTTCTGCAAGTAGATGACGACTCTGCAGAGGGTTGGTTTGATGGATTCCACCGTGGTTGGTGAGGGGTCACGAATTGCCAGACGGGGAGGGCAGGGTAGGAATGGTCATAAGTCGCTCAAGTCCTGGGTGGAGTTAGAAACAAAGAAGAGGATGAGATCAAGGAGGAAGCCTAGAATTGCTGGATAGCTTCCACAACGCAGTTCTGAGGGAATCTTCATCGGATTTTATTAGCCAAGCGCTACAGTTTTTGACCGCACTCAGCGTTGGTCTGGCACTGTTACTGTTCTCACTGAAGCCAATAACAACTCCCATTGACTTCAATGGGAGCAGAGCTAAGGCACTTTTAAAAATCCCACCTAAGATGTTTAAAAGAAAGGGGAAAAAGGAGGACGGGGATAAACAGACAGAATTTGGACTTTATTTTAATAGCCAGCCCGGAACATTGCTGGTCTTAATGTATGTTTATAAACCACCGTGATAAGAAAGGCAAGTATTACTAGCAGACATAACTGAAAGCCTGAATGAAGGATTGGAATAGGGAAACTGTAGAAGAATTCGCTGAATTTGAACGTCAAGGTTTGAGTGCATGCCTAACTACAAATGTGTCGGGAAATTAGCTCTTTCCTCACAACAGTCAGGCCTGGCGTTTGGGAAGTGTTTAACAAAGGAGCCTGCGCCAAAAAAATTTGGTTTTGATTCTCTTTTCAATATGAGACAAAACTCTGCAGCTTATTTCAAATGATTAATTGAAAATAATAGCGCTTCCACCCCATTTAGTCAAATAAAGCTTTTCTGGACTATGCAAAGCTTAGCCATCAACCAAACCTGAACTCACTGGGAAATACTGCAGTCTGAATGTATCTGTGCAGTGGCAGGAACTCTGCTCTCCCTCAGCTTCCCAGAAGGATATTACACATCTTGCTCAGACCCTATCCTACACAATAGGAGAGTTTCCTGCACTTCCGCTAGCTGTAATAACAGCTTGTAGATCTTTTCTTTTAACTGGAAATCTGTACAGCAGCTGTGGCAGTCGCCCTTTACTGGGGTTAATTGTAATCATTGAAATCACTGCTTGGGCCATTCCATTTCTCCATCCATCCGCCATTTCTTGGTACATCCTTACACAAACATAGTTGTTCCTGCTGTATCCTAGCAGGTAGGGTAGCTGATGCTGTATTAGAGTTCTAATATGGAGAAAACTGTTTGGGATCTGTTTGCTAGAACATCCCTTACTGATGAGCGCAGATGAGAAACTAAGATAACTTGTCACTAATCCAGTCTGAGCCCCACCCTTGCCTCTGCTCTCCTCTCTCATCCCAACACAAGGTAAACAAGAAATAGAACCAAAAGAATAAAAGCAAAGATGGGCCAATTCTAGCATGTCAGATCCAAAATCCTCTAACTGGAAAAATTTGAAACTAGATTTCATGGGCACTGCACTGTGTTCTGCTCCTGGGTTCAGCTATTTCACTTTGCTCCCAGTGCTGACATCTTTTTTCCTTCCCTCCCACTATGCCATAGTCTACTTATGTGTCCATTCCGGATTGCAAGCTCCTCCTTGTCATCTCACTTCTCTGTAGCATCAGTGGCCTTGTACAAATAACCTGCTATCCAATAGTGCCGTTCTTTACCACCATACAGACAGCATGAAAGAGCTAAGCATCCATCTGGTATAGAAAAACCTCTTGATAGCTACAGACGGCATCTTATTAATTGCAAGAGATTTGAAGAACTCCTGACTTTACAGGCATAGAAGAATGCTCTTATAGCGTCACTTCCCATCTTGATTGTTGTATCTGGGTAATCAGTACAGGCGGGCTCTATTAATCCACAGTGAGTAGGAAGCAAACTCTGTAGCTTGCAAGGACACAGCAAATTCCACAAAGCATTTTTTAGGCCAAGGCAGGTCAGTCAGGTTATAACTGGCTCTAATTGGCCCCCCTATGCGCTGTCAACATTCTTAACCTTGAGCTGAACAGTCCTAGAAAACAAAGCATAAGTTCTTTTCTACCTCTAAACACAGCGAAGTTGCTTCTTAGCTGATCACGTTAACCAAGCATCCCAGAGATCACTATGAATCACAGGCAGTCACATATCTCAATTGTTGATCTACAGGTGATTAATCACTATAGGCTGTGATCACCAAGACCTGGTTGTGTGAGTACTGTCACACGACAAGATCACTGAACAAAATAATATCTTTCATTTCTCTAGGTCCTTTTATCAAGGTCACTTAAAAAAAATCTGTCATAGGAATGGGATGGGAATAAAGCCCAGGTCTCCTATCTTATTTCAGATACCCTGACCTGTGCTTTCGCTGCTATATAATCCATCCTCCATTATTTCGGTGCCTTGTATTTCTTATCTTGGGGGCGGGGGGAGAATCAGTTAAGTCAGGTTTATTTTTGTTTACCGGCATTTTCACTTGTAGGTTTAAATATATTCATTTAAACTCAACTGGCATCATTTGGATTTTTTTTAAATAATTAAAGTACTGCTAGGTTTTTACACAAAGTGTGTTTTTACAAACTTTAATTTTGAAGCCCAGTTAATGTAGGGAGTGTCCCTCTAAATAAAAACACCTTTAAAGACCTTCAGACTGAGTGATGATAAAGGTTTTGAAAAGGACAGAATTCAAGTGTCTGATCCTGCAACGAGTGGCAGATCTCCACACCCAGTCAAGACTCCCATGAACCCTACATGGGTCTTCCTGACTGCATCTCATTGCAGAATCAGGGTCTCAGTTAGTGCTATTATTTTCCCCAACGAAGCAGAGAGTAGAGTAAAATGGGGGAAACCTTTTTGCCAACCAATCAACCACGTAAGAGCAAATACCATTGATTTAACATGTTATTAAAGACATAGGCTAGGAGACTTCACCCATACTCAGCAAGGAAACCCTCAATTACTGTCTTTACTGTAAGAGGAAAAGTTTGTTATTCTGTCCTTCTTTCCTGCCTGGTGAGGGAGGAGAGAGGCAGGATTGTACACACAATAATACAACATTTCATAGCTCATATCTGGAAATAGTCCCAGTTAAGAAATCCCAGCCTACATCATAAACAGCTCAAGAGAAGCATTCAAACAGCATCATTTGCAAACTAAGCATTATAAAGGATACTCCCCATTTCTTGGTCCAGTCCAGGAGGGAAATGGAAGATAGAGACAAACTGGTGTATTAGTTTTCCCTTGTATTACAATAGCACCTAGAGGCTCTAGCTGACATCAGGGTTCCATTGTGATAGGCCCTGTACAAACATGTAAGAAGAGACAGCACCTCCACCAAAGAGTTTACAATCTAAATAGACAACAAACACCACCACTCCGCTCTTACATAGCGCCTTTCATCAGATCTCCAAGCGCTTTACAAAGGAGGGGGAGATAATATATTTAATTGGACCAATTTCTGCTGGTGAAAGAGACAAGCTTTCAAGCGATAATGGAGAGCAGTATCGTTATCTCCATTTTACACAGCGGGAAAACTACCCACAGGAAAGAGAAGTAACTTGTCCAAAGTCAGTGGCAGAGCCAGGAACTGAAACCACATCTCCTATTCGTATTAAGAATTAATTTGTAGGAAAGAATACTTATTGGCAGGCAGTGCGGCCCAGTCAATAGAGCACTGGACTGGAACTCAGGAGATTGGCCTCCAATTCCTGGCTCTACCACAGACCTACTGGCTGACCTTATGCAAGTCATTTTCACCTCCGTGCCTCAGTTTCCCCACCTGTAAAGTGTGAATAATGCTGCTGACCTCCTTTGTAAAGCATGTTGAGATCTCTGGATGAAATGCGCTATAGAAGCGCTAGTAATAGTTTGACCAGAGAATGAAATCAGTACATTGCTGGAGGAAGTTCTGCTGGGTACGGCTGACAATATTTAACAGTATGTTTCAGCAACTACGTTATTGCATATTCGTAGGGTGGCAAAAGAGAGACCTTTCCCCAGGTTCGGCTACAGATTGCAGAGAAAATCATGACTGAACAATCAGGAATTTATTTGCAGGGTAAGAGGCGTGGGGGAGAGTGAAGAGGGAATCTAACAATTCCCTGCTCTAAATAAAAAGAGAGAGAGAGCACTTTCCGTCTTCAGGGCATCCTCAGAACCCCCATGAGAAGTACCTGCTGCAGGGGGCCTGCTTTACAGAGAAATAAAATATTTCTGTTTATGGGTGCCTCTGTGCTTTTATATTTACAAACATTAGGTCACACTCACTACCCCTTGGAGGTAGGGAACGCTAAGAATTCTTAGCCCCACTTCACAGGGGGAGAGAAACATGGCCCTGGCCCCAACAAGCTAACTGTTGGGTAGGACACATCCCCTGAAAACACTGTAAATCTCTTTGGGGAAGGGACCATCTTTTTTGTTCCAGGTGTTTACAACTTAGCACCATGGGGCTCTGGTCCAGGAGTGGGACTCCTAGCCACTACTGCAATCCAGATAATGAACAAGGACGACAAACAATGAGGGGAAGCGGGGAGAAGGGCTGCCAACTCTCATGAAGTTACCATAAGTCTAATCATACTTCGCGTGTTCCTTAACACACTTTGTGAAGCACTTTGAGACCAAAAGTGCTACTGATGAAAAGTGCTGGATAAGAGATGTGTGTTGTACTTATTAAAGCCCTGGCTCCGGGAATGAAACAACACAAGAATCTCGGCCCATCCAACCCCCCAGTTTTTTCCCCATTACAATGAGAAGGCTGGAAACGGGAACCCAAAAGACTCCAACTTAGGAAAGCAAATAAAAAGAACCCAACATTTAATATTAAGTCCCATTAATTTTTGGCCAATCTCATTAATCCTTTTGGCCAGACTAATGATATCAGCATGCTTGGGGCCAGCAATATCAGCTACAAAACCATCACGCGGATGGATGCCTTAGTTACTTACGTATATTCCTTGAGGGTAAATACATAGGGGATGGGGTGGGTGCATGGCCCCCCCGGCCCCAGGGCATTTACCCGGCTCCTCGCCCCCCCCCCCGGCCCCAGGGCATTTACCCGGCTCCTCGCCCCCCCCCCGGCCCCAGGGCATTTACCCGGCTCCTCGCCCCCCCCCGGCCCCAGGGCATTTACCCGGCTCCTCGCCCCCCCCCCGGCCCCAGGGCATTTACCCGGCTCCTCGCCCCCCCCCCGGCCCCAGGGCATTTACCCGGCTCCTCGCCCCTCCCTCCTCGCCCCCTCCCCCCGGCCCCAGGGCATTTACCCGGCTCCTCGCCCCCCCCCCGGCCCCAGGGTATTTACCCGGCTCCTCGCCCCCCCCGGCTCCCCCCGGGGGTACTTACCCGGCTGTGGGACCGTCGCGCTCCGAGGGCTGCCAGCGACGCTGCCTCGCAGACCCCGCTCCAGGAGGCCCCGGGCCCAGACCTCAGCCCTGCTCGGGGCACAGCCTCCAACCGCAGCTTCCCCGGCCTGGGCTGGGCCGAGCTTCTCCCGCAGCCCCGGACCGCTCCCTGCCGCTAAGACTACGGGCTCCAGCATGCACCGCGACCGCCTGCCCCTAGAGACTACAGCCCCCAGCATGCAACGGGGCCACCGTCCCCTGGGGACTACAGCCCCCAGCATGCAACGGGGCCACAGTCCCCTGGGAACTACAGCCCCCAGCATGCAACGGGGCCACCGTCCCCCTGGGGACTACAGCCCCCAGCATGGAACGGGGCTATTATGTTTTAATGATTTACAGCCCCAGCATGCAGTGCCCCCCCCCGGGCCCAGTGGCGCCTGTAGCCCGCCCCACCCGGGCACCGCTCCCCAGGCTTGGCCAATGGTTGCAAAGAGGGAACGTGTCCGGGGCTGCGCACAGCTCAGGATACAGCCCCAGCCCCCTGTACGGACCCCAGTTCCCAGCATGCCGAGGGGCGCCTCCCGTTTCTTCCCCGCCCACCCCAGGGCTGCTGGAGCCGCCCCGGCGGGGGGAGGATGTAACCCGTCCCGGAGCAACGTCCCCACGCCCGGGGCTCGCTCCGCAGCGCTGGCCCGCGGGCGGCGGGGCAGGGCGAGTCCCCGGGCTGGGCACCACAAACCCCGCGGCTGCAGCGCGCCCCACCCCCTGCCATGGGCTGTCCCGCTCTGGGGACTACAGCTCCCAGGATGCACCGAGCCGCCCCCCCCCCCGCGAATGGTACGTTCCGCGGGGCGGCGGGTGAGAGCCGGGCTGTCGCCGTGGCAGCCAGAGCCCGCAGTGGGGGGAGGGGGGAGCGCGGCGCGAGCGCAGGACTCTGGCAGGTAAATACCAGCCGCGGGGCCCAGGGGGGTGATTCCCGGACGCCTGGGTTCTACTTCCACCGGGTTAGGACGCTCCACAGCGCCCCCCCCCCAGAGCCAGGTTGCGGGGCAGGGTGGCCTTGACCCCCCCCCCCCAGCCAGCCCCAGAAGCAGCCCCGGGTGGGTGGGGAAACTGAGGCAGGGCGCAAGGGACTTGGCAGCCGTCAGGCAGCCGGTCATTGGCGGAGCCGGGGATAGCAGCCAGGAGTCCTGGTGCCAGGCCACTTCCCCCCTCCCCCGCCGTCCTGCTCGCTGGGGGGAGGCAGCCCCCCCCCCCCAGGCTGCGTCTACCCCAAGGCTTTTCTGCAATTCTCCCCCTGCTGCTCTTAAACGTGGGCTGGGACGGGGCAGCCCCTCAGCCCCGTGCAATGGGGTGAACCCACCCTCACGGGATTGACATCAGTGCTGCCGAGGCTGGGGGCCTTGCAGAAAGTCCTTGGCGGAGGGAAGGGCCCAGAGCTGCCTCTGATGTTTTCTTCAAAGATTCCCAACCCTGCGTGGAAAGTGTAACGCTGGGGCAGCAGGTCTGCCCGCGAAGGAAGCCCAGAGGTGAGCTGACAGGGGGAGGTAGTTAGAAAGTGAGGTGAAGTGCTGCCCTGGGGCACGCTCCCCGTTACAGCTTTGCACGCAGGAACATGTCTTGGCCTTGCTCTGTAAACTTGTGACACCTCCTCTACTCCTACAGGTGCCAGGTCCTGCTCAGCGTCACCACCTCTGCCCAGTAGGGATCAATTCATCCCACCCATCTCCTAGAGACAGTCAGTCCTTGGGCTGTCAGCTGGTTTTCACAAAGTGGCACAAGGATGGATTAAGTGCCGATTGTTCGCCTGGCTCAAACTCCCTCTCCGGGAGAGCAGCAGCTTTGTACTTTATAGAGCCAGGGCCCAGGCAGCTGTTTCTCATTACATCATGTTTCAGTTTCCCCACTTTCCCCTGTAAACAACCAGCTCCTGGGGCTCCAGTGAAGAGCATCTTACTGCCATTCTCCCTGGGCATTGGGACGGACCAATACAATTTTTTGTTTTTAAGGTTCTGTCTCACTCTGGGGTCTCTGAGTATCAGTTGAAAATGGCTGAGAATCTTAGGACTGAAAGTAACTTAAAAAAAAAAACACACCTTGTTTAAGTGTTACAAATAAGAAGTTGTGGTTCAGCCAGTCCAAGGAGGAGACAGGCTGGGACTAGTAACTGCTGCACTTTTGTTCGGGTAGTTCTAAGGGACACCTTGAATCATATCATAGATGTTTGTCCTCACGATTCATGGGATTAGGGCAAAAGATGTTTCTGTGTGTGGCTGCTGTGACTTTAATGCTCTTCTTTGCATGCTGTTCACTTTTTCCCCCTTTATATGTTTAGTGCAACCAGCTTATTCTATGTTGTATCCTGAAGCGAGGCAGAGATGGCCAAAGGCATTCTAGGAGAGGCCAGTCTTCACTTTGATGAGCTGAACAAACTACGAATTTTGGACCCTGAGGTTGCACAGCAAACAATTGAACTCAAAGAAGAATGCAAAGCTTTTGTGGACAGTAAGTTCTTTCCCTTTTATTGGTTCTGCCTAAGTGAAGCTCTCAGCAATACTACTAAACATCAGGTCTAAATACTGCTTTTGCTGCTGGGTGGCCTTTTACCATCTTTAAAAAGAGTCCATCTGCTGACAAAACTGGAAATAGTTACCATTCACAGATGGAATTTTGAAGCAATACCATCCATCCGTCCCTAGCTTGCCTCAATTAGTTTTGTCATCAGATTGCTTGAAACGAGCACCCAATAAAGAGTAAGAGCAGTGGAAAGAAGAAAGGATGCATTCATGGAGTCTAAGCCAAGGGTCTGCTTTTGTTTTTAGAAGTCTTTTTGTTAATTGATTGCATTAAGCTGTAGCTTAGGTTAGCTTGTTCCTTCTGGCTTTTCGCATCAGTCACACCCGTAACATCAGAGGACTGGCCTAGATGACCTCTCGAGGTCCCTTCCAAACCTGTGATTCTATCAATACTCTTTAGCAGTAGTTTCCTGTAGAGGGAACTAGACCTGGAGCTCAGTTTCTGCCTGCCAAGCTGCTTCCCACAAGAAACCCTATATATGAAACACCTGATAATATTGATATTTTCCCCCATATGCAACCTTTGACACAATTTACAAACATTTTCTGAAGGTGACAAGTCAGTACAGGCAGTGACTCTACTGTGCACACCCTGTTGCATTGTCTTCTATCAGTCTTGTTACCAGGGTGAAAAAAACCTGTTACAGTTTTAGAGCAACTTCTTTGTTGTGAATTTTAATGTCTGACCTGTGCTTATTGGTAATAGGCTAATGAAGGCAGAGAATGTGATAATTAAATGTGCTATTATTGTAACAAATTCCTGTCTCCATCACCTATAATAATTTTTCTGATACAGGAAAAGAGGGTTTCTTGGTAGGTGGCTCGTTGAGTTTCTATTTGCAATGATTATTTTTGCAGCTGGGATTTTATGGTATGTTAGGGCACCTATCCTTGTATGGGCATCTCTTTTTAAATTTAGATCTGAATCAAGAAGAATATGGAGAAGTCAGACTAAGATTAGATGTCCTAATAGGACACACGAACTCTGAACCTCATCAGTGCTTAACGGCCTTTCATTATATTTTCCTCTTCTCCATCTTAAGTTTAGTACCAATGAAGATTTTAAACTAAACATATGCCTGATACAATCAATTTCAAAATATAAAACATTAAGAAATCAAATGCTAGAGAAAAAGGTGTGTCATTTTGAATACTTGTAGCTTAAACACCACCATTTTTTCCTTTGCAGAAATTGCCGAGTTTCAGAAAATAGTGGGTAGCTTAATAGAACTTGTTGATCAACTAGCAAAAGCAGCTGAAAACGAGAAGATGAAGGTACTGTACATTTAATTATTGGCCCAGGAAGTACTGTCCTGTACAATACACAGACAGCCCCTGCCGTATGATCTAAGCAAACTAGCTATTTATTCAATGGGTATGATAGAGATTGTTTTAGGGATCTTTTAGGTGGTAGAGCGGTAACACCTGTCTTTGGATTAACATCATAGTTATTCGTTACCAAGGGTTTAAAGGACTAGTACTAGCCACTAGCACACAAACAAGCAAGCTCATTAAAGTGCCATGTCATTCCAGGTGCTTGTTTTTTTCCCAGCCCTACAGCTTATCAATTATGTTTGCATGTAAATAGCAGATTCCTTCTTTCTAATCAGTATTTTCCTTCCACCAGTTCATTCAATAGGGCCAAAATTGAGTGCGTGGGACATTATGCGTCAGCTCTTGATGTGTCGCAGTGGGCAGTGCCGTCACCGAATGCACCTGTCAGAAGGAAGCGGCTGATTAGAAAACAAAGAGCTTTTATTTATCCACCTCTTGCTAGCTACTTTTGTGAATGTTCTTGTTGATGCACATGTAGAAATACATGCCACTAAGATCTGTGTCTCAATCTAGAAACAAGCTTGGACATTTAGTGTGTTTCAAAAAACTCCCACAAACTTGTATTGGAAAAAGTTCTGAACTAATGGTCAATTCTGAGTTTACTTGCCCCTTCCTTGCCCCAATCATCCAGTGGGCAAGTAATATTTCTAGGCCTGGCTTTGCCTTTGGTCTTGCACAGGTTACTAACCTGGGTCAGTCAGAGCAGTGAATATTTGAAGGGAAACGCTGTGAAGATGGTATCTTCCTTGAAGTCTAATGATTAAAACCACTTGGAAAGTTGACTGGTTTGAAATGACCATAGTAAGCAATGATACAGCTCTATTACTAAAACCCAGTCTTGGTTCCATAGGCAATTGGTGCCCGAAACTTGCTAAAGTCTATAGCGAAGCAAAGAGAAGCGCAGCAGCAGCAGCTTCAGGCTTTAATAACTGAGAAGAAAATGCAGTTGGAAAGGTAAGCTAAGCTGTTACATGAAGCCAAGGACGATAGTTTTCCAGGAGTTTGGTTTAATATTTTGAAAGAATAGATAACAGAACAAACGGGACTAACTTTATTAATATCACTGGTTTTGTGGACTAGAAATTGTTCTAATATTTAAATGCTAAGTACAGGTTGTAATCATTCTCTCTCTCTCTTCCAGATACCGAGTAGAGTACGAGACCCTGTGTAAGATAGAAGCTGACCAGAACGAATTCATTGACCAATTCATTTTTCAGAAATAAAGGATTTCAGACCAACGTCTGCTGACTGGGCCAACTTGTACCTTTCCAGTATCCTGCTGATTCTAAAATATGCAGTTTTGGATTGTGTACCAGTGAGCAAAGCAATATGTATAAAGGCCACACACAAAAATTTAACACTATGTGAACTTATATTAAAATGGCAAAAGGTTTTCCAGGAATGTGTAAATAAGAAGAGTTCTAACCTGTCTGTTTTTAAAAAATCTGTATGGTCCCCGTAGTTTGATTTCATTTAATCTTTGTATGGACACTACTGTTATTACATGGACCCTTCCACCCCCCCCCCCTTTTTTTTTTAAAGTTTACAATACTTGAGAAATCAGGAAATAAATTATTGTTTTTAGAAGTTGCTTTATTTTCAGATTTTTTTGACTGCCAGAATCAGCTGCTCAGGTTATTTATATAATTAAGAGACTGTTTTCCTTAGATTTAACTAGTTCACTGGATTGTCACATTAATAGCTTACTGAATACAGCTTTTCATGTCTATACAGACAAAATAACACTCTGAAGAAGCACCAACAGCCTGTTTTTATTTGGACTGATCAGAAGAGAATTGCCACCCAGTTAAAAAAAAAAAGCACAAGTTTGTAACTAACAGAACCCCCAAATGACAATCCAAAATTGGAAAACATACAGCAGAATTCAAGACAGATTATGCCTGAGGCTCACAGCAGTTTCCTGGGAAGTTTTAACAGTGACCTAAGCTGCCAATTAATAAGACCAACCATCCTGAAGTCTTTGTGGCATGAGCGGATGTTAACTAAATGGATTTAAACAATGAATGTTTAAAGTTAGGTTCCAAAATCCACATTTAGAGAGCTGAGTCTGAATGGCCTGATTTCCAGAAGAGCTGAGCACCCACAAATCCCATTAAGGTCAACAGAAATTGCAGGTGGTCAGCACCTGAAACAGAAGTCAGGCTGCCTGTAAAGTGCTTAGATGTGGAGTTGTACACCTAACCGTTGGCAACACGGAACTGTTGGCCTTTGGAACTGAGACCACGGCAGGCGGATAAGGATTCCAACATACTTTCAATGACAGAATAGTCCTTGACATCAAACAACTGATGTCACCGCAATTTCGAGGTTAATGCTCAACTTTTTAGAAGGGATTTGGAACAGAAGCCCAGACCGCTTGCCATTCTGTGCCTAACTGGAATGAATTTGTACATTTCATCCCAGGTGTGGCTGCAGCTTCTCTCAACATTTCAAGTGGCTGAAAGGAGGCCGTAGCACCACTCAGGTTTGGCCCCTCTGCAGCTGGAAATGAAGGGGTGGGCAGGCAATGCCATGCACCGGGTCACCCCACCACTAGGTTTGGAAGCCCTCTCAAACAGGGCAGTTCTCCCGAGGCAGTTCTGAATGTGGGAAATGTTCGCTCCAACTGAGACGGGCTTAGGGTCAAAGTGGGCTAGCCCCACGAAACCCAGGGCTGCTGGGAGGTACGCTGCAGGTCAGAAGTGGGGGAAAAGGTCCCTGCTCATACACAATTAGGAAAAGACTTTAGGACCCGTTGGGAAGAAGAGCTATACAGAAAGCAGACGTATACCAAAGTAGATTACAGTTTAGCATGGGAAATCCACTTTAGAGGCAGGTCTTGAAATATACTCTAGCCCGTGATTCCACTTCATAATCAAAAATGGAGCTGGGACCAGCAGACTCTTTAACAAAGGCTCATACTGTACTTCCAGATGGTTAGGCAATGGTATAAGGGGGTGGCTGCAGGGGCGGCCAGGCACAAGATCAAAAATACATAATTAAAGTTTTGGCCCACAAGTTCAGAGTTGTGAAATCTTAAGACTTACCCAGCTACGTGACTTGGCTGTATCCGCATAGATTCAGTAAGACTCTTAACTCTACTGGGCCAGGTTCTGCCCCCAGCAATCCCTGAGCCAATGGGATTGTGCATATGTATCGGGGGGCAGAACCAGACCCTGGTTTTACTTCTAATAAAAATGATACAGAAAAAACATTCCCTCCCTCACAGCCTCTCTCTACTCCCCAGCTGCTTGTAGTTAATTAAGTCCTAACACTGTGCAATTATGCAGCCTCCAGCATGTCTTATTTTTAAACAGACGGGGGATCCATGGTCTTTTGGGGGAGGAGAGCAGCTGAAAGGGAGGCAGAAGGCAAGTGCAATGCTCTATTTTCAGTATTGTACCTCAAAGGCTTTACATGTGTGTTTTGTTCGCACTGATGAAACGCACCAGTTTGCTAGCACCAGAGACGTCAGGCCCCTCTAGCCACAGCAGAAAGTACAGCAGGGGGAATTGCTACTTGTTTTGGGAAGAGCAGTGACTTCCAGCCAATTCTATTTGGGACTCATACTAGGGTGAATTGGGGCAGCAGACTGCGCTAGACAGGACCTGGACGGAGGAGATTCAGAGAACAAATGGGGCTAGATATTTAGGCTGTTTCCATTTCACCATTATTTCTTTTTCCTTTTCTCCACCTGGTTGTATTGGGGGCTGAACAACATGGTAAGCAGGAGCAGCACGGGAATCAGCAAATACGGCGCGTAGAAGGATAGCAGAGTAAGGCGTTCCTGCACTGTCTCTGGACCCTGATGCTTGGCCGCCGAGAAGTCTTCGAACAGGATGTGTGCAAGGATAGGAAATACAGTTGTAGCTACATGACTGGAGTAGATAAGTGCTGGAGTCCGTATCCATTTGCAGCCACCTGTATTCGAGGCGGAAGAGTGTAACATTTGTTTGAAATAAGAGGGCAGCATTCAATAGCCTTAGGATAAATACATTAAAGAGGGTGGAAGCATGTTGAGATCTAAACTGCTATAAGAGAGTAAGGTATTAGCAGCTAATTAACCCAGACTGCGCGAGCCTCAGTTGCAAGGAGTATATGGAAGCAGGAAAACCAATCTGTTTTGATTAGGTGGAAGAGTGGCAACACAAGGCACGCCAACTGGCAGCTTAGAAAGACAGGATTCCTGGGACCTCTCTTCAAAGCAAGCTGATAAAGTATTTTCATCCTCAAAGGAATAGACACACGGTCACATAAGAAGTCTGTGGCAGAGCCTGGAATAAATACCCCATGTCCTAACAGGGCTGTTCTCTCCCCACTGGGCCCCATTACCTAGGCTTTTTGGTTTAAGAGAAGGGTCTCTGTTGTGGGAATGAAGTGTATTGTGCCAGGCTTGACAAGCATCAGCAAAAGAATAATTTGTCCTGTTTTTATTTGAATTATTTTCCTACAGGCTCTATTCTACACTCCTTACTGAGTAAAAAAATTCCTAGTGAAAAAACAGGACACCCCCCCCCCCACTTGATGTATTTGTAATGGCTTAAGTGTAATGAACAAGCTTTCTATACCACCTACAATGAATATCTGCAAGCAGACTGCATGCACAATATTATTCTTTCATTCCTTCTGTACCAACCTTTTAAGAATGCATAGGCCGCAAAGGGAAAGAAGGGCAGTTGTAGGGCGGCTTCACAACATATAAACGACTTAAACCAGGGAGGGGGCTCCAGCATCATGGAATCTTTAAAGGTAACCGCATACCATTTTAACAACCCCGTCAGCTTAAGAAAAAAAAAACACAACAGATTAACGCACTTAATGTTAGCTGCAATGAGAAACAACAAGGCATTTCACAGGACCCATTAGATGGAGCCATCATTACAGGGAGAGGAGAAACCTTTTTCAAGATACCGTCTCATCTTGGTATGCAAGGCTTCAGCTGTGAAACTATTAGAGTTAATGGGAATTACGCTGCGAAGGTGGTGAAAGCGCTCCTGTCAGGGTTCCCTCCCCACTCTGAATTCTAGGGTACAGATGTGGGGACCCACAGGACAGACCCCCTAAGCTTATCTCTAGCAGCTTAGGTTAAAAAACTTCCCCAAGGCACAAATTCTTCCTTGTCCTTGGAACGGTATCGCTGCCACCACCAAGTGAGTTAGACAAAGATTTAGGAAAAGGACCACTTGGAGTTCCTGTTTCCCCAAACTATCCCCCCAAGCCCCTTCACCCCCTTTCCTGGGGAGGCTTGAGAGTAACCAAGGTGAGCACAGACCAGCCCCTTGGGTTTTTAGGACACTAAAAACCAATCAGGTTCTTAAAAACAGAACTTTATTATAAAGAAAAAAGTAAAAGAAGCACCTCTGTAAAATCAGGATGGAAGGTAATTTTACAGGGTAAATCAGATTCAAAACACAGGAGGATTCCCCTCCAGGCAAAACTTTAAAGTTACAAACAAAAATCAGGAATAAACCTCCCTCTTAGCCTAGGGAAAATTCACAAGCTAAAATAAAAGATATTTTAATGCATTTCCTTCTTATTACTTACAATTTGTAATCTTAGGTGCTTAGTTCAGGTATGGCTTTAGGCGATGTATTTTCCTTGCCCTGGTTCCTCACTGACCCAGAGAAAACAACAAAGAGACAAAACAAAAACCTCCCCCCACAGGTTTGAAAGTATCTTCTCCCCTTGTTGGTCCCTTTGGTCAGGGGCCAACCAGGTTATTTGAGCTTCTTAATCCTTTACCCGTCAAGGAGGGATTTTATGCTTCCCTTAGCTGTATGTTTATGACCGCTCCGTAAGCATACATTCGATTCGGCAGCGTTTTGTTCCACATGGTCTCAGTTATCACAACCTTACACAGAGCCTGCTGCTTCAGAGGTGAACGGCCACAGACCGCTCCTGATCCCTTTTCCCACATAGGGAGCACATCAGGTTTCGTGGAGAGACGAAAGATCCTTGAATTCCACGCTTCTTGGCCCTGCCACTTTGAGGACACGTGGGGCCAGATTTACAAAGGTGTTTAGGCACTCCAAGAGGCAGACAGATGCCCAGCAGAATTCACAAAAGTGAGGATGTTTTGTACTGTGCCTGGCTCAGTGTCCCAGTCCACCGCTGGGTTTTTATCATAGAATATCAGGGTTGGAAGGAACCTCAGGAGATCATCTAGTCCAACCTCCTGCTCAAAGCAGGACCAATCCCCAAATCGCCCCCTCAAGGATTGAACTCACAACCCTGGGTTTAGCAGGCCAATGCTCAAACCACTGAATAACAGGAGTTCAGCGCCTAATTCACTTAGGTGCTTTTGGAATTCCCACTAGGCCCCTATCTGCATCTTTAGGCATCTAAATACCTTTATACTGCGGGCCCATGGTGTTTAATCAGTCCTATACAAAGGCTTTTGTACCAGCTCACAGTGCAATGAGCTAAATGTTAAATGAGTCTGAATGACTGAAAAATCAATTGACATGTGGTTTCGTTAGGAGGCCTTTGGTTGAAAGTCCCTTGAGATTTGCTAGTTAATTTTTAATTTAAATATTGCTTCTAAAATAGAAGCCTCCTGATTGGCCAAGAGAAGTCAGAAATCAAATTCACCAAGGAAGCTGCTGTATAGCCACTCCTGATCTCATTCAGGTAACAATCAAAAGTTAAACTGCTTGAGCTCAATGACCTCATGTCCCGGTCTAAAGTCGTTGGCGATAGATTATATTTACAGTTTTCTATCAGACTGATCAAACCCTGGTGACAAAAAATGAATTAGTATAAATAACTCATGTTGTACCTTGATTGGTCATATTTTGGGAACCAGTTCTTTCTGCCTCTCACACATTCATGGTGGGGTTTTGCACAGAAAACAAATGTACTGAATCATGAGGCCAGTGTTACAGAAGTCACTCAATGAACAACAGTACTTTGCTCTGAACTCCTCCAGTCTCTCTCTCAGACGGGATTAACTTTTTAAAGACAAGAAGTAACACGTAGTGCTTTCCATATGCAGAAGAAATCTATTGTCAACCAGATAGTCAGGTATTTCTAGGCTGGTTAGTTAGCCGTCTGCAGTAGCTTAGCAGGCTGGGAAGATAAAAGTAGGAGAGATTTTAGCAAGGAAGTTTCTTGCTCTTATCTGACTTGTTTAGATTTAACTGGCAGAGGAAGCTTGCACAGATTTCAGTTGATGCTTTGAACCACTTTGGAAGCCAGTTGATTTGTGCCCTCGTGAACTAATCAAAAGTGAAATTTCTCCTAGTGACCCCAAACTAATGAGCTTGGCACAAGATAGACGATCTCTATTTATAGATACTACAGTTTATAAAAGCTAAGTGGTATTGTAAAAAACTGACTCAATTTAGGACTGTAAATTAATAGCCATCTAGTGAACAATGACTCATTATTAACACTGTAGAACGAGAGCTGAGACTTTTCTCAAAGATGCAGCAAGATCAGGTTTTTCAAGCTAAAGGCTAGGCACAAAGTCACTGCTATTCAAACCCTTGTATCGGACAGTCCCTACAGATTTTGCACAGAGCTGCAAACACGCACAAATCACGTCACCGAGAGACCCCTGGCAGCTACTTACACTCTGAGGGTAGATGCCAGCTCCATGCAGAAGCGGTTGCAGGTCTATTATTAAAGTGATGGGAATATGAGCGAGGAAGTACAGGGCAAAAACCCACTCCAGTAAGCCTGTAACAGCAGCCATCCCTTCCCTGGTGCAGTGCAGAGGCAGCAGGAAGTCAGCTTGTAAGCAACAGACAGCAACATGCCACCTTTCTCCTGCTCCCATTGGCTGCACTCTCAGTAGGCTGGGTTTCCTGCTGGGACAACTCACAATTTAAAGGGCTACTCGTTTTGCTGAAGTCAACCCATGTGCAGTGCCTTCCCTTAAGGAAGATTCCATACAACTTAACAGGAGGAGAACTTACTATATTTGCGCGACAATCTATTTTAAAGACTAAATACATTTTCATAGCTTGGTTAGGAAAAAAAGTATTGGCTCGATCTTTAGTACTCAGCTCAACAAATTAGACTGTATTCAAGGCATCGTCCAGCAACACAGCACAGGATTTAGCAGGTTGCCTTTGAAGCCGGTAGTCAGAAGTCCTCTGTGCGCACATGCACACTATTATGGATTCCCAAAAGCATCTAAGGGACTCAGGAGAATAAGTGCCATTGACTTTCAACGGGATCTGTGCAGTTAAGTAGCTTAAGGGGTGAGCTTTTCAAAAGCACCCAATAGGTAAGAATTTCTGGTTAGCAGAAGAATCACAAGTTGTTTTGAGAAGATGCTCATATACTCCTGCTCACATTCGTTTCTTTACTTTTACCAGACCCCGGGCTGAATCCGATCACTAACAAACCTTACGCTTTCTGGTTGTCCCACTAGTTAACTTCCTCCTGGATACGAATTTTCAGCAGGCTGAAGGGTTTTGGCAAGATCCCAGGAGTAAGAAGGGAAAATGTGTCTAAATGTCCTAAGAGTTCTCCACTTGTGAGCTAACTCTCCTCTTCATGTGTCATTGTATAATGCCTGCAGTTGTAATTCTCACTCCATGCATCTGAAGAAGTGGGTCTTTTACCCACAAAAGCTTATGCCCAAATAAATGTTAGTCTTTAAGGTGCCACCGGACTCCTTGTTGTTTTTGTGGATACAGACTAACACAGCTACCCCCGATACTTAATGAAGCAGGAGTTTCTGCATTAGTACCAATGCACTTCCCAGTAGCAGGTTGTGTTCCTGTCTCAAACGTAAGTAGTTTTCTTTAAAAACTATTAATAAGGTTTACTTCAAATCACTGAGCCAGTCTTATTCCCTTCTAGGAATGGGAAGTTGACTATGGTTCAAGATCCAGTTTTTGTATCCATTTATTATTGTGCAGTGGCTGTGCACATCTTTCCTTAATACAGATAGTAAACAAAGCTTTCAAGAACAGAAATACTACCTGACTGACACCAGTGCCAGGCACAGGCTTTTCACAAGGAAGTGACAGCTGACAGCAAAGATCTATCATATAAAAATCGATAATTGAAGAATAGGTGCATTTCAAGGATCTCAAGATATTCTAGTACTACAAGAAATATAAAGTGTAAGGGAATAAGACCGGGAAAGTCGCTACACAATGGATTGAACATATGGTTTTAATATTTGTTGAAAATTCAAGTCCTGTTAGCAGTTCAAATGGGATACTAGATTTGGATACACTTGCCTTATGCTCTGGAGGTGTTGTCTACCTGAAGTTGTGCCAACATTTCTATTGGAAAGCCCTTAACTTTTAGGGGGTCTAAATTTTAAACCTTTTCTCCCTGTTCAAATGCTACATTGGACCACATCTTCTGCTGGTATGTCTTCATGGGACTACACTCACACCAACTAAGGATCAGCTCATATAGGGTGAAATACTGGCTCCAGGGAGGTCAGTAGGACCAAGGTTTCATTCTAGTGCTGTCTGATTTATAACCAATACTAACCTAATTGTAACTTACTACCAAGTGTCCTGTATAGTCTCCCACACACAACATTCTTTAATGTAAGGGACTGTGTCCTCCTGTGTTAGAGAGAGGTTCATACCTTGCTGGGGGCTCTGAAAACCAAGCAATAAGCATTGTGTGTCAGTTTTAGTCTCTGCTTGTGTCTTCCAGCTGCTGTCTCAGTTTGGGAAGATCCCAGCCCATCTCCAGCTCAGAAGACTAAATTCTTTAATGGCAGTGGAGATTTAAATGCAGTCAAACGCAAACATTCAAATTAAGCCGAGTTGTTGATGCAAATAAAGAAAGCGCATTCGTTACATAAGAACAGCCATGCTAGGTCAGAATAATGGTCCATCTAGCCCAGTGTCCTGTCTTCCAACAGTGGCCAATGCCAGATGCTTCAGAGGGAATAAACTGAACAGGGAAATTTATTGAGTGATCCAGCCTGTCCTCCACTCCCAGCTTCTGACAATTAGAAGCTTAGGACACCCAGAGCATGGAGTTGCATCCATCATCATCTTGGTTAATATCCATTGATAGACCTGTCCTCCATGAACTTACCCAATTCTTTGTTGAAACTAGTTAGTTTTGGATTTCATAACATCCCCTGGCAACAAGTTCCACAGGTTGATTGTGCGTTGTGTGACGAAATCGACTCCTACGCAGTTGATCTTGTGTCTTCAATGCTGCTCTCTGCCACTGGCTTGCCTTCAACCAAAGTACCTGCTGGTCGTATGTGTATTGTGAGCATAGTGCTTGCAATATTTATGTCCAGTTTTGCATCTTTTCCTGCCCTTGTTTTCTCCCTTCGTGCCCCCAAGAAACCACCCCATGCAGTATATTTGTCAAGTAGCATCTTTGTGGTAACTGAAAGCCAGTTGTTTTAAAATTATTTTTCCACACTTGCTAATTTCTGCACCTATTATCAGTGCAAATCTAATAAAGGGGAAGCATGAGCTAAAGTCCAAAAGCTTACAGATCAGTAGTGACAACATTGTTTAACCACTTGTACAGGAGGAATTTAAGCTGCTTAAAATGCATCCCAGAAAATTCAAAATTGCTGTCAACGCATAAGCTAAATTTTAGCCTTCTTGGATGCAAAGAGGTATTTCAATAGGACTTCCCATTTTTAATTAGTAGTCAGAGTAAGATCTATGCAGAATAGCTAATTATAGATTAATGCTCCTCATTTTAGTCCTAGAATTACTATCTTTGTCCCACAGACACAGCACCTGATGCTGCTCTCATTTAATTGTAATTTATGTACAGAACCAAGAAACTGAGGCTACAGAAAACGTTGAAGTCATCACACATTTTAAAACTCTTGCCCTTGTGTGCGCATACTCATTCCTCAGGGTGCCCGTCCCACATTTGGGCCAATGCAGATATAGAGCTACAGATGAGATAGGTATCAACACGATTTCGTTCCTTGTGTGTTTATTGAGGAGACCTACACAGAAAGCTCTGGCAATTAGCTCCAACAGGCTTTGTACTGATGCACAATGTGGACATTACTATTCATAACGTTATGAAATAAACCCTTTACAATCCTATGTATTTAAGGAGAGAGCAGTTCTAGCAGCAATCCATTTCATATCTGCATTTAAAATAACCAGGCTCAGGAAAAACACAAGCCCTACGCTGAAGCAGAATTGAGTGAGTAGCGCTGGCTAAAGAAAAGTATCAAATAAATTAACTGACACCAGTTTAGTGAGCTCGATACATAAAACAGGAATGTGACACCACCACCAACTAGATGTTGAAATTTAGCTCATCATCATAATATGAAGAAATTGAGGCAGAGAGGTTACACGAATTGCCTGAAATCACTGAGGAAGCCCATGTCAGAGCTGAGATCAGAACCCAGACGTTCCGACGACTCCCAGTCTTACATTCAAGCCAGGACACCATCCTTCCCCATCTATAAGACTATTCAATTTCTTATGGGTTTTGGCAGCTGTAACTATGTAAGTTCCTTGCCTGATTCTTTGAAAGGTTCATAACCAGGAAATGTGTGAAATGCTTTCCATTCTGGTTTCTTAATGTAGCACTGCTGAATACCGGGCTACTTACATTAGTTGTTTAGAAAATCCATTAAAGCTTTTGCTTTGAAAGAAAGAATTATGTGGATTCTGCAAACAAAGAAAAAAGAAAGTAGGACCAACCATCCTTGAGTGCATATCTTTAATCCCGCCCGTCTAAATGTAAACCATTTTCTTATTTCTCTTCGGTTAACCTCTGGTTCTCAGCTTCATCCACGAGCTAACGTTGCAATAAGGTTCAGAAAATAATTAGAGTAACTGGATGCTTCATAAAAAGTAAATATATCAACCAAACCGCCCCCAACAAATCAAGATGCTTTAAAGTCGTCTCACTTTAAATTATTTCTGACAGCATTAAATCAAGTTTAGAATAACTGAAAAGCTAGCAGACTTTTGGGGGGAGTTGGAGTGAGTCAGGAAATGAAAAGATAACACCACTTCTTTTTCAAATGTCACATTTAATGTTTTCACCACTGTACTTCAAATCTACATTTTACAAAGTGACCAGCAAGTGTGCCACATTAACTGTCCAACCTCTGAGATTTTACCTTTCATACCAGTGTCTTCTTGGGCTCTTTTAATTAAACACGTTTCTCATTCAAGTGAATTGAAATGTTTCAGTTGGTTTTATTCTCAAGAGCCTCATAAAAAACAAAGATATTGCACCATCTTTGTTTAGTAATTCAATGTTTGTTTCTTTCACAGCAAATAATTACTTCATTGAAGTTAAAACTTCCAAACATAACTTACTAATAGTCTCCAATTTCAGCTCAGATCACTCTTGTTGAAAATACTCTGCTAAATACAGATAACTTACAATAACTTTAACAGTTAATTGTCCATAACAAACACCAAGGTTTTTCCCCAGACCAATGCTCAAAATTTAAGACCATCCATTAGTATTTCTTTGTACAGGTGAAAAACAGTCTTCAATTTTCTTGTCTTGTTTTAAATATAAAAGTTGGAAGGGACATTCAAGTTTCAAGTCTCCACACTGAACTTAAAAAAAAATAATAATCATGTGGAGGTAAACAAACCAAGTTGTATACTCCAGGAGGTAGAGGCCTTCAATTTGTGTTCATATATACATATGCACAGAGTAATTCAGTGTTCCAACAGAAAAAAAATTAGCCAAAAAGAAATAAAAGTTATTTACTACTGTGACATTTCAAGACTTCCACAGCTTTGCCTAAAGACACAAACACAATTAACATAATTCCCTATGTGCTGTTTTTGTTTTTGTTTTTCCTTTTCTTTCTCTCTTTTTTTTTTCTCAACTGTCCAGTGCAGGAAAAAATTCTCACAAAATTTCACAGACCTAAAATGTGCAAGCTAGTTTCTCTCTATACAGCAATGATGTCAGGATTCTTTGAAATTAGCCCGTAAATGGAATTATTTACACACATAGAAGATGCATGCTTGGGGGTTTTATGTAAGAAAGAGCAGAAAAACTTCTAATAAAAATAGATTAAATATATATATATATATTTATACCGGGTAAGGAAACAGAAGTTTATTCTCTCCTAGTCACAAACTCATTCTCTCTACTCACAACAGTTGATTTTAGAACAGCACACATTACCATCACAGCTCTAGTGAGAAGCTATTTATAGGATTTGATCATCAGGTGACATGTCCATTCATAGTCTGGTCACTGTCATCTGATGTGACTTCATGATTGGTCGCAATCAAGTTCTCTGTATTCCTTAATTTTAGAAAACCCCAAATCTTCAGGAATGGCTCAATATCAAAATGTACGTCTATCCTTTTTACAATGTCACCTCAATTAAAAAAATCAAAACAAAAAAAACAACCTCCCCAAATTTGGTTCAATTCTCTGTTTGTTCCGAGCTGAGCCATCACAGCTGCCCCAGAATTCATAAAACATGTGCAACTCTGGGTAAAATATTTTCTTCTAAAAGCACAACCACTTTACAAGATTAAAAGTCTAGTACATCTCTAAATATTATTCGTATCATACAAGTAGTGGTTGTTAATTTAAAACTTCATTAGTAAAATTACAGTACAAGCATGATTAACCTCCAGAATTGCAAATCCCAGACTCCAGTGGAAAGCTACATTACATCTTCAGTAGTATATCATCTTCTACTTTTATTCCCAAACCAATGGAGATGGCGGCATCTCAGATGGCTGAGCAACAGTGGAACTAGAATACAACAAGAACAGAAAATCAGTGTTCATTAACAATGGGTAACAGACAAGCAGCACAAGAAACGTGAGGTTTGATTGGTAAAACCAACATTTACTTCAAACTCAGATCAATAACCTTTTATATTAAAGCATACATTGTCATTATCCTTAATTGCTCATTTTTGTAATGGTTCTCCATTCATCATTTTATTTAAATTGTAATTTTTTTCAGTGCAATTTTAAAATTAGAATCTCTCCTGCATACACAAATCTCTCAAGGTTAAACTTTACATGCTGTCACACTTTTATCTGTTCACAAACAGACGATCTATTACGTGAACTTGCTACATGTTTTACTGAAGTTCAGCGTCACCTACATAAAAGTACTTTTAAGTTTAATCATAAATGTTTATACTATTCTTGGCAGAAGGCAGTTATATGGAACATTTCCCCCATTCCCCTTAATTCAAAATTTAAAAACATTTCAAATGTATCATAAATGCTGTACAACTAAGAAATGTGAATTAGTATCAGATGTGATTACATACAGTTACCTAATAAAGCTCTTAAAAGCAGCAGACTGAGGGTTGATGCAGAGAGGTACTCGGTTTCCTTTCTGCTGTTCCAAAATGAACTGATGAATTATTTCTGTACAAGAAACAATTGACACCATTAGGTTAGCACTTTTTGCTTTGATTAGATGCAATGCGGAGTAGAAGCAAACATGGTTTTCTTTGGTGAGAGTACATACAATAAGATTACTGGGGACAAGAGTGGAAAATAAGCCACCCGGTTTTCCCATCACTAATGTGATGTATCCTACTAAATACCACAAATGCCCATGGTACTTTCATATATACACATTGAAATAAAATAAGCAAAATAAATACCCATCCCCTACTAAAACACAAAGCGATGACAGACTAAGGCTTGAATATGAAAATGTAAAGGCAATTTCTTGAAGTGCATAAAACTCTCAAGAGCATAAACTGGAGTTAGAAGCATGGAGAACACAACCCTAACATCTACTATAGTTTATTAGTATATAAAGAGCTAAAACTAGAAACTTCTGCATCCAGATTCGCTGATCAGTCCAGTCTGGTACTTAAATACACAGCACTTGCAGCTATTAAATTCATGAAGGAAGCCTATAGTACCTACTTGGCGAGGTGAAAAATCAATCATCACGGAGCAAGGGGAACTCTGCATACATTACCTGCCTGTGTATTTTTTATTTCATACATCTGATGAAGTGGGTTCTAGCACACGAAAAGTTTATGCCCAAATAAATTTGTTAGTCTCTAAGGTGCCACAAGGACTCCTCGTTATTTTTGTCTGATGTAAATGCTTGTGGGAGATACTGATTACTAGATCAGTGACACCACGTGGTGAAGTAATACCTTTTACTGGACCAATTTCTGTTGGTGAAAGAGAAGCCGTAAGCTCGAACGCTTGTCTCCTTCACCAGCAGAAGTTTGCCCAATAAAATATATTACCTCACCCATCATGTCTTTCTAATATCCTGGGACCAACATGGCCATCACATGGTAAACATACAGGATGTATGACAGGGCCATTGACGCTGGCAATGTGATAGGGCTCTCACATCATTGACAGCTTTAAGCAGCAGGATCTGACATTACAAATGTGGCCCTGCCACAGGAAGTCCTGTGCACACATCATATGCAGCAAAGGGAAAAGGGGCTAGGTGTTTATATAGGTAAAATATTTTAGCTATAGGAGGGTTTTTTTTTTTTTTTTTTTTTTTTAAATAACGCAAGGTATTTGCCAGGAGTTACGATACTGCTAACTGGCTATTGCTTCATCACACGTGGGAGGAATCTGCTATTCTCACCTACGAAGGATCCCTTCCAGGTGCATGCTATACTCCTCCCAGATTTACATGCACAACTTCACTGGGAGGAGGAGGATGGAAGTTACGTGGCCTATAATGGAGTAGATATTTCTTTCTCCCTTGCAGCAGTTTGTGAGTGCAGATCTTTTACATGTCAGTGAACTGCAGGGCTTTTGAGAGCACAGTAAAATTAAAGATGGGTAAAAGTAAGACCCAATTTGGTACCAGCGTACAAGATAGGATCTGCAGCTGCATGCCACAATAGATACACAAGTTAGGAAAAAGAATGCCTATTCCAATTGCCATTTTTGCATGGGCCCTGGGGAGTTGTGGCTTTTTTTTTTAATCCTTGAATAGATTGGCATTATTTCATTAGGAACAGTACACAGTGGCCTTGCTTCGTGAGATGTACAGCTGACATTGCTTGCATCTTAGCACCAAACTAGGCACAAAGTAGTATATTCATTTGTTCCCTAGTTAATAAAAAAGATATTAATGTTCACGAAAATCCTTAATAAAAATCAATTTTGGAAAGCTCGATCTCTATAGACACATATAAAGTAGTACATTAGCATATACCTCTCTACTGAGGTATTAAAATAGAAAGTTAAATGAAATTAAAATTAGACACATTATGCTTATAGCACATAGTAGGAATTTTTAAAATCAACATTTTAACTGAAATGTTCTCATTTTAGTATTTCAAGTTCCCAATCTAACAAGCCTTATATCCGTATAACTATTTTTTTTTGTTAGCATCCTAGTAATTAAATTAAGAGGCGTGAGAACAGTTCTCTCTAGCTTGATTTTTGACTGCGCACGAGATTACGTAAAGCACAGCAGAAGGATGCACGGTACTGAAAAGGGCTGGACAGTGAGGTAACAGAGGGGCAGAGTGACTGGATCAAAGAAAGTTCTATAAATTCACACAAGCAACAATTTTGAACATTTCAGAAACATGGTACCCATCAGGGCAGATAACTCAAGGTGTCATGGCAGTACTGTGGGTATTTTTTTTTTTTTGAGTGAGACAGAGAAATGAACTTCTCTTAAATGATTATTCTTGAATCATTTGTTACTTATGAATCATGAAAAAAACCCTCAGAAACGTATTTGCTATTCCATCTATATTTTGTCTGAAAGAAATGTATTGAGGATAACTCTTGTAAAACGAAATCCCTATTCATTCTGTGTCCCTCCTCTGTCCCCATTTGTTCTCCCAAGGCAATGATATACTGCTGGGTCACGTTTAAAAAACCCAACATTTATATTGTGGCTTGTTTGTTATGTTGGGATTGGACTCTGAGTCTCTAGTGGCACAGAACAACGTCTAATGTTTAGTAACCTTCCACACCAGTAGTTCCTTCTTTCAAGCATCAAAATTAATTTCCCTCATCATGGCATGTCAAGACTCGGAGCGTGCCCCTTGTACCACTGCCAGATTCATGGAATGGCACCAGCAAAAGAGCTTAAGATGGCAGCTGCTTTTAAGGCATTTGACATGACAGTATCAATGTGAACAGAAAGCGATAGATTAAGTGGGAGGACTATGAAACTACCCAGCTTCTGCAAACTACTTGTTGATGAAGGCAGACTCTTCTATGGAGCACAGTCATCATTGATCCACACTCTTTTCCTTACATTGGTTGTGGAATTTTGTTTTTTTTAATATAATTCCCTGCTAAAACACCATCTTTCCCACACACCATTCTCCAATATGGATTGTCAACTCAGGAGAAAATACCAGCAGGGACGGAACTCAATATGCCAACTATTTTATGGCATTCTCTCTATCAAAACTGTAAGAAAATAAAGTTATCTGGTAGAGAAACTACCACTACAACTCCACAGGCAAACACCTAATGGGTCAGGGTGGCTGGTTCACTACATACAGTGGAGATTCCAGATTCCAACTAGGTACTGACCAGGATAGAGCAGGGAGATACAAACCTAAGCATGAAGAGTGCACGATACTCACCTTTCACCTGACGAACAGAACTGAGGTTCTTTTCAAAAGTGTCATCAAATTTGGGATTAGTGATGGGTTCAAAGTCACTGGTATAAACTCTTCCAGTAGAGGTGGAAAAACAACATTTACACATACAAGTGTGATATCGCAATCGCCCTTCATCAAGATACGGATGAGCTAAGGCATCCTTAGCGGATATTCTTTTGGACTGAAATATTAAATTAAAAACAGTTAGTGTGTTTGGAACTATTTTCAGTGCCTCGTTTTATACACAGAATGTTTTCCCACAGATTCACCTCTGACGTTTTCTAAATCCCATATTAAACATACTTGACAGTTACACCACTAGGGGGAGTATCTTACTAAAAAACAAGCATAATTTTTTATATCTATATAGTGCGTTTGTGTGTGTGTATACATATACATACATATATACATATACATACGTACATATACATATATTATATTAACCTTTCTATACAGCATCCAGTATCAAAAAGTTATGCTATAAAAACGTTTCCGAAATACATTTCACAATAATTACTATAATAAATTTAAATGTAAAAAGTAAGTGCTACAATAACCAAAAAGTATTCCCCAATACTTTTAACAGTAGCAAAGAATCCTTTGTGCTAGTACAGGCATCTATTCAGCAAATCATTTCAACACATGCTTAAGTTTAAGCCTTTATTGAGCAAAGCATTTAAGCACATGCGAAAAGTTAAGTACATGCTTACAACCCATGAAAGTCAATCGACTTAAGCATGTGCATCTGAGGTCATTAGGAGCACTTATACATTAAGTTTCACAGTACCCTTGTTGAAGGAAGTACAATAAAGTAGCTAGGATGATGCAGAGGTTAGAGCAGTGGACTTTGATTATACAATCTACATTTTATTTCCAACTTGTTGAAACCGGCTCTTATGTGACAAAGCAAGCCACTTAATCTTTCCATGTCTCTGATTCCCCACATCTGTAAAATAAGGAATAATTCCCATGTCTGTAAAATGCTTTGAGATATCTTTTGATGGAAGCTGCTATTGCAAATGCAAAGCATAATTAAATTCTCACCTCACAGATGAGTAAAAAAACAGCAGAAAGGTTAAGTGACTTGCCCAAAATTACTGAGCAAGTCAGTGGCAAAGCTAGAAATAGAACTCAAGCATCCTGGCTACCTGTTTTAGCCACTAGACTACACTGTCTCCCCTCTTGAAATATCAGAGTATACAGCACCTGTTCTTAAGACTGTCGGCTTGATTTTCAAAGTAGCTGAACTCCCGCAGCTTCCATTGACTTCAATGTGATGTTTGGGTGTCAGTGCTCTGAGAATCAGGCCATATGTAAATAAGTTACTATTCAACATTTGATTTGTTTGTTTTAAATGTCCCTGTTTGTTTGCCAAAAGCTTTTACAGTATTTTCAGTTAAAAGCAAAGATACCACCTGAACACTCTGATGATTGGCTGCTGGCTTCCTGCTACTCAGCACAGTCATCACTGGCTTGTCTTATCTTATTCAATTGCAATTTTAAGGATTTTCCTCTCAAGGTGCAAGTGCAGAAATGACTACAAATTTAGATATCAAATTTTTAAATGACAAAGTTGCAGAGTAAGCCCACAGCAGCAAGGGCTTGATTCCAATTAGAAAGACAGGTGCATGCCGAAAAATCCCCTATGTGATGGTATGTATAATACAGAAGGAAATGTTCATGCTACACGACTATGCATGCCCACGCATCACAGATTAGAATTGAATCAAAGTATCTAACACTCTGCTACCTACACCTAACCAAACTAGGGAGAAAAATGGAATGATTCACAAACACCCTCATATGCCACATTTCCATGCCTTCTTTCTTTAAAAGTGAGCCTATTATTTGTAGGCGAACTCCAGATTGTTCAGTGTACTCCATGCCCACAGGACCACTTATATGGACTTTGCAGAATAGAAGGGAGAAAAATGGTGGTATAGAAGAAACGCAAGGAAAAACAATCCTTTATTCACAATGTTCATCTATGCAAAAATATAACAGGATGTGTCATTTAAATAGTGTTGTATATAAAAATAATAATAATAATAAACACTTACTGGATCAAAGACCAACATCCTGCAAAGGAGATGAACTGCTTCATGTGTAGCTTGGCTGGAAAGTGTATATAGGACAGGCAGGGATGGCTGTAAGAGGGAGGGAAAAGTATTCATTCAAGTCATGTCATATCAATCCTGTATAATATAACAGTGTAAAAAAAGTGCGTATTACAACAATTACCAAGATATACATTTTGCTGAAAGGGAAATACACCTTTCCTGCCACCTACAATGGGGAACAAATATTTGATAATAGGCTCTTCAGTCTAGCAGACAAAGGTATATAACAAGATCCAATGGCTGGAAGCTGAAGCTGGATAAATTCAATCTGAAAATAAGGAGCAAATTTTTAACAGTGAGGGTAACTAATCAGTGCAACACTTTAGCAAGAATCATGGTAGATTCTCCATCGCTGGCAATTTTTAAATCAAGATTGGCTGTGTCTAGTTCAAAAGGAATTATTTGGGGACATTCTACCACATGTGCTATAAAGATCAGACTAGATAATGACAATGGTCCCTTCTGGCCTTGGAATCGATGAACCTCAAACATGATGATCATTGCTATGGCTCGACTCAGCAAATCTGAATGTAAGGTAATCAATGATTTTTCCTTAATAAAGAATTTAGACTGAGTTGCAATTTTATTTTCATTTTCCCCACAAGTAAATTTATATAGTGGTGGCCATTCAAAAGTCAACTTTTTATCACCAGCTACCACACAGAATCAGCAGTATTGCCCTATAGTTCATATTCTAGTTATCTGGGGTACCTAAGATACCACTGTGTAGCATCTCTGAGTACATGTAGATTTTTGGTGGATCACCACAGCATCTGTTGCTGAAAGATTTTGAGTTGTTCCTAATGGCCTATTGCAGCACCACTACTACTACAGAACATCGTGATGCTCTATTTTTTTTAAAATGGGTCATTCGACAATATAGCATGTTCTAGATTATCCAAATAGCACGGGGGTGCATGGATTTTATTTGGCTAATCAGAGGTTTGGAAAAATCGAGAGGGCTAGAGCCATTCAGCAGCAGGGTGAACTTCCTTGCATCCAAGGGCTTGTCCTCCTCTGTCCCACACACTCACTCCCAAAACAGAGTGCTCCCTGTGCTGAGGTGGGGCAGGTGACACCTGATTCCTTCAGATGCAAGGTTCAGGGCAGAAAAGAGATCTCCAGCCAGGACTCTGCTCTGCCCTGCCAGGGCCACACCTGCATTTGCAGGGATTAGGTGTCACAGGTCCTGTGGCAGCAAAAGGAGCCTTCTGCAGCTCCACTGACACAGCCCTGCTTAGTCTCTCCTGAGATCCCCGGAGGATAAGAAAGGGATTCCGATAATACAGTGTTTGGATAAACAGGAGACTACTGTGGAGTCTGTACACACACATACACAGTCCAAGGGGCAGAGGTTTGGATTCATGGTTCACTCTGCACCAGAATATTACCTTCATGACAACATTAGCCACATATTTTCAGTTATTTCAGACTGTCAGTACCTACACAAAATACTGACTTTAAAACCTTGAAAGTTAGATGTCTTTGTAAGATCAGAAACAGCTTAATGCAACCAGTCCCATTTGACTGTATCAAAAACTTTTTCCCTCTATAAAACAAAATTACTTAATCCACTTATCTGGAAATTAAGGAACAAATGTTTTATGTTTGCAATATTTAAGACAACAAACTTCTCAGGAGATGAATATTCACTTTATTCTGCATGACAATCATGCCTTGCTGCCTTAGTGATTCTCCCTGTCCATGCTGGAAAGAAGGCAGAGGGGACCCCCAAACAGCAAAAAGGACTAAAACAGCTAAAACGATCTACAACTATTTTGAATAACTAGAGTTACAGAAGAAAGAGCTTCAAGGACACTGGAGTGTTCTGTCGCAGACCGTGCACAGGTCAGAAAGAACTGGAGAGGCAGGCAGTCCACTCCACCCCTTACCCTCACTTTAGAGCACGAGGAAAGAAACTGCACCGCACAGACCAACAGGCACTCAAAGAGCCAATTTTAGCTATTTATGAAAATTTCCTTTCAAATGGCACGACAGTTTTGATGCATTCCACCGCCCCACCGCCCTTTTTCTCCATAGGTGGCATTTGTCTACTAATGTATTTAAGGCCAGATACGTTGTACAGGCCAAGATAATACACGGCATGCTTTTGTGATAACCTTGTCCTCAGACGTGTACATGAGCTACATACTTTTAGGTCTGCATTTATTAAAGACAGTAACTTGCATGTCAAGTATGAGGAAACAAGAGTTTCTGATAGACGTTACATACATGTATATATTTAAAATATTCACATCACAAACTCCCATTCATTTTTCTAAGAAGTATGTCCCCAGCCTTTTATCCTCTTACCCAGTGGTTTGACACAAAGTTCAAAGGTTTGAGGATACGGCATGTTAATCTTCTCTTAGTTAGATATTAACCATTTGAAAGACACCAAAAACTGTTTATTAGCTGTTAAGACTGGCATTGTTCATCATTTTTTATTTTATATGGATTTTGTAATTTACAGCATCGCTGAAGTTAATTGACTGTACTGATAAAAAACATAAAAACCCATTTGAATTGTATTCTGACCATTGCTTCTTAATTCTACCCTATTCTGGACATATTTTTGTGAGGATATCTAGGTCCTATGTGCATTTGCTTGACTATTCAACAGGGCCATTGCTTGCTTGTTCTTCAAGGTAATCTACCGAACAACATAGTACAAAACACTATTCATTTTAAAGCAACAGCATCTGTACAACATTGGTGACCTATCAACTGGTTGTCCACTGTATTATGTATTGCACACAAAACAACAGGTTTGAAGAATGTAAAGGCTGCAAAGTCAAGGATTCAAAAGTTAGGAAATGACAGAGTTAAGGTTGCCTGTGCAACACAAATCCATCCCCCTTGTGCATATGCGTTATAATAGAGTCTTTAATGACATGATCGCTGAGGCTAAGATTATGCCATGGAGGCCGTGGAAGTCACGGAATCACGTGACATAGAGGGCCCTGCAGATGACCAGCTGCTGCCAGCAGTGGGGGGTCCTGCAGCAGCCCAAGCTCTGCAGGTGGCAGGGGACCCTCCCACAGCAGCCCAGGAGCTGCGGGTGGGGGACCCCCTGCAACTGACTGGCCACTGCCATTGGTGGTGACCCCTGAGCTGCTCAGCCACCGCTGCTGGCAGGGGTCCCTCATGCAGCGGCTCAGCCACTGCGAGCAGCCGCCCTCCCCTCTGCAGCTCTCAGTCAAGCAATGGTGGCAGCAGAGGGACCCCGGAGCTGCTCAGTGGGCAGGGGGGGGGACCCCAGAGCTCCCCAGCCGCCGCTGCTGGCAGGGCCCCTCCTGCAGCTGTTCAACCACCGCAAGCAGCTGTCCCCCACCCCCATCTCCCGCTGCGGCAGCTCCCAGCCGCTGGCAGCAGCTGAGGGACCCTGGAGCTGCTCAGTGGTAGCAGGCAGGGGGAGCCCCCCTGTAGCTCCCAGCTTACTGCAGCAGAGGGACCCCAGAGCTGCTCAGGGCTGGCAGGAGGTCCCCCGCAGCTCCCAGCCCTGCAGAGCAGTGCGGGGACCCTCCCCAAATCTAGCCCCACAGGGTGGCAGAGGGACCCCTCACAGCCACTAGGCCATGGGTCCCTGCAGCTTCCAGTATTCATTAATCTTGGGTGCCCAATTTGAGATGTCTACTATCTGACTTTTATGAGTAGTTAGCATTATAAAGAACTTTATATATTTAAGCACAGCTCCCACTGGCTTCAGCTGCAGCTGAGAGTGCTCAGCATTTCTGCAAATCAAACGGCAGGGTCTCAAGCTGGTGGAAAATGAGGAACACACAATTAGTGACCACCTGTGAAAAAAGTTTGGTTTAAGTGACTTGCATTAGCATCACAAAGGAACTCTGCGCCACAAGCAAGGATAGAATTCAGTTCTTGGGGGTAGTGTTCAACTGCCTAAACTGAGACCCTCCTGCAATCCCTGCCTCATTTACCACACCCCTTCCATTTCTGCTGGGGCCCTTCTGACTACAGCCTCCTTCACTACACACCCTGGTTCATCCCCAGAGCAGGTTCATCCTGTGCACCGAATGAAGCAGGGGCCCTAACAATTAAGTCTGGTTGTTCTAAGTTACCTTGCTGATGTGGTCTGCGTTTGTTTAATGATGTTCTATTTCAAATTATAAATATTAATGTTGTCAACTTGTTTTGTGACTTTTTACTCATCATAATACTCTATGTATTATTAGACTCTCTTAGTTATTTGTTGTTTTTCCAAAAGCTCCCAAATCTTATGCTGGCACTTAAGCATTTCAGACAGGGAGGACATCTTTTTGTTTGTACCCTAACAACCAGCACACTTTGGAGCACTGGAAAAATAAATACTAGCAGTTCTTTTATGGTTAAATTATTTAGGTACCATGGTGTTCTGAGCAAGGATAGAAAGCAAAAAGATCATGTCCCAAGACTATCAAAAAATTCCCTCCTATAGAATATACAAGAAGTTCTATAGACTGAATCCATTAATATAATTTACTTCCATAGCTCTGCTGCAGTCTATAAACTGTTTGAGCTTCTCTCTTTAGTTTATAACACTGGAGCTTCCCAAAGGAACTACAGCTTTCATTTACTGTTTAATGCTCCTTTGAAGAAATTCTTGATGTCATTAATCTCAATACCAGTGGCAACCAAACCTATACGGTACATTTGCCTACAGACTTTGAGAGTATTTTTCTAAAAGCTTCTTGATTCATTTATTTTATGAACATTTGTGCAAGTTCAAACCTGCACCTACAGCTGAAGTTTAGTAAACTGCATCATTTCCTACACTGTTCTAATCTCTGTGTTTTTCTGTTTTCCCTTCTAAATCCACATCCAGCCCAACACAATCAAATCTCCAGACATACAGTGGTTTTACAGTAGTTAGAAATAAGCAGGCCAAGAATCACAGTTTAAGGAACTCTGAATTATATTTTTTCAGCAAGCTCCACCTTGTGCTGTAGTGAAGTACAGCCAGGAGTAGCATGTCAAAGGTAGTTACAATAACTCAGCAGCTGATCTGCACTCCAAAAGAAGACACTCAAATACTAGTGGTGCTAGAAAGTGGTACTCGTTCCAGTTATTAAATGGAGAGAACTGTCAGGCTCATAATTTCTTTAAATTGTAGGAAGAGAGCTCTGCAGATACTCCCACATGCTTCCTCATCTTGTACAAAGAAATGGGGGGTGGGAATCTAAAGTTAGAGCAAACTGTATTTTAAAAACTAGCTAATTCAACTACGATCCTTCTAAGAAAGGCTTAAATACTTTTGTTTAAAAAAAACAACAGGAAAAGGAATGTAAAATGTTTCAAGAATCCAAATGCTCTAACCATGTGGGTATTTGAAATAGGCAATATTTGACAGAATTCTTTAGAAGAATATAAAACCCCCAAACATGATTCTACAGATTATACCATGGCAGTGATAAAATAAGGGATAATTTGCCAACTCCAGACTCTTAGGTCAATCCAACGGAAATCTTCAAGTCACATAGCTTCAGGACATTTTTCTTCCTCAATGTGCATTCAGAAAGCTTAACAACAAACAACGAAAGATCTTCTGACTCCCAGTTCAGATGCAGCCTTATCTGTATCCTGTCTCACATTGCCATCATCCAGATTTTTTTTAATTCATTGTTTCCTCTGTATATTTAGTAGTTTAATACAATAGAAGCCAGTTTCGCCTCCCATCAAACATATTAGCTCATAGCTATGTAATTCACTTCTCTGTCTGTTTTCATACAAGCAGGTTTTTTTTTTTTTTTTAAACTTTAATCCTACAGGTTTTTGGCACTTCTCGTGTGTTCATTTACTGGACAGCAAGTAACCTTCCCTACATCAGGGATCTGAAGGAAAGTAAAAATCTTCTTAGTGATAAGTGCTTTAAGCAAACTGATTACACAGATCGAAGTACACGGTCAACATTTTCTTCAGTCTCTGCATTATACCTAGTCTCTGCCACACTGATATCTAGATACCAATTTAGCAAGATTTACTTAAACTTCCTGATGGGTGCCATTTGAGAACAATTTTTTACCCTCAGACATTCCCTGCCCCATAAGCCTCCCTTAACTTTTAAACGTAGTCTCTGGTAACACCAACAAGATTTAACTGCAATTACTTATGTTTTCAAATATTTAGTCGTTCCCTCCCCACAGACAGATTGCTTATCTCCTCTTCGCTTTTCTAAAATCCTGGCAGAAATACTGCCCTAATGTTTTTAAAAACAAAGTATTATGATTCTGTATAATGTCAATTTTAAACAGTTAGCCACTCACTAGATACACTGAAATGGGCTGCCAACTAACTATTTTCTCTCTCTCTCTCTTTCTTTAATTACACAGCCATATCAGTCTCCCATATCAAGTACTAAACTTCTGTACCTTAAAACACATTATTCCTATCATCAGCTCTATGCATGGAAAATAGATTTTTGGACCACACTCATTTCCTTTTTCTTAATGCACATTAAATTTGATTCATAGAGGGTCAGTTTCAATTCTCTTATGCCAGTCTTCCTGAAAAGGTATCAATAATTCAGTTAAGAAAGTGTTCCCTCTCTGGTTGAAAGTGGAGGAAAGCCTGTACTTGGAATCAGTTATTCAAGACCCATTTTTTCTCCCCTCACCAGTAGAAATTAATGAAATTCTCGTGAAATGGGTAAAGCGTAACTCCTCTAACGTGTAGCGAATTTTAAATTAGGAAGATGAAGGTAGAGAGAAAAGCAGCTTCTTAATTAATTTTCACAGATAAAAATAGAACTGACCCCTTTATGCAAATCTAAAAAGCAGTATTTTCTTTAGAAAACTGCATAGACTAAAATTCCTTCTTTGAAGTTTGTTGCTCTCAAAGCTTCATACACTATCATTTTCCTCCTTTTTAAATAGTACCTGTACATCTGTTTACTTCCCATGCAAATTCAAAAAGCACTCTCATTGCAGGAGACCTAGTGAGTGCAGGTGTTGGGAAGAGCCATTAGGACAGGAAGGGTTATAAAGAATGCTCCATTAATGTGTATGATTAATTGCTATTGAGATGTGGGAGGAATATACTATTCTCCTGACAGAGAGGACTAAAATACTCTGCCTAGAATATAACCAAGCAATTGAAAGCCAGCTACTGTATTTCTGGGACAATATTAACTGAAAGGGTTAGACTCCAGAGTAAGTGTGAATGAGTTAGAAGGATTTACAGGATTGTAATAGAACTGCACCAATGGTTAATTGATATACTAATGCAATTCTAATGCTTTGCATGAATCTGTCACAGGTTGCTTTTTCCTCTTTAGCAAACACAAATAGACGTATGCACACAGGTCAGATTTTGTGACACTATCTTTTTATATATGGAAATGTTGTTAGTATCATATTAAATGCACAACTGAATTGTTCTAAACCTACCCATTAGGGTCACTAGACATAGATTTCAGTACTTCTCAGATATAAAAATAACTTGTTCAAATGGAGCCTATGCTACAATAAGTTTTGTATGACCGTAGCCTCTCAGGGACCTAGTCATAGACAGGCCCTTATTGTGCTAGGTGCTGTACAAACAGTGGTGATGTGGTTACCATTCCATAGTATTTGGTGTTCTCAATTCATATGCAAGTGTCCATTACACAAAAAACAATATCACCAGTGGCATCAAGCGTAACTAGTTTGACCCATTCATTTAGGGCAGAAAATAAACTAAAATGACACTCCTTCACTCCAGAAAAGACTGTGTAACACACAAGTGAAGAATGTGCTCTCCCCACACCCTACTCTCTCCCCCACTCCAGGCAGATTGTAGTAGCAATTTGTCTTTCTCCTTCTTCTCCCCCTCCCCGCCTCCGCCCCACCAAAGAGTCTGGCTGTCTCCCACATCTGGTGCCTCAACAAATCACGTAGTGATATGTAATGAGCACAATGGTCAGAGACCAGGAAGAGTCCTAAACAGAGGTGCCGTGGCAGGAAGAATTTGGTAGGAACTGAACTTCTTTGGTGTTGGTCACCAGGGGGTCAAAATCCAGGCCCCTTCAGTAAAGAAAGAGGTTGAAGCCATCACTGAAACCCTTTTCTTGCTAAAAGAAAGCTCAAGGATGAACTACGAACTGGGCATAGAGAAGGAACTCCTGGACTCTTACTTCTAGAAGTAAGAGGGTCAAAGCTAATGCACATTACTGACAGTGAGCATTGTGAGCAGGCTTATACTGCCACTGACTACGTTCTGTGTATGAAGAGAGGACTTCTATTCCAGTGCTGTTGGTCAATCACCTTCGGTTAGCAGTAAATTCAGTTTTAACATTGTTAAGAAGAAGAACGGACTATAAATGTGTGACTTTCTTCCATACTGAAGGAATTATATAAATTTATATTTAATCCAGAAGATGGCCCCTGGATGTTTTATTACATAAAGCAGTTAAGTCTTTTCCCATTTATCATGTATGCTGATTAAAAGCAATGTATGTTACAAAGTAATTGCTAACTTCCAACAGAATTTCTTAGTTTTGCTATCTTGTAAGACTAATTAAGAAACTGGTACAATTTAACCCTTTAAAATTAGCATCACCACCTTTTTCTAAAACCAAATTTTACAAATTTAAACTTAAACCTGAAATGTACTTGAAGTTCTAAATATAGCTAGAAGAATCATCTTATCAGAACCGTATCAGACACAATATAATCCCTCCGGTTTTCACACGGCAAAAGCTCACACCAGCACCAGAGTCAAGAGTGAGTTTTGAGAACCTGTATAGTTTTTCATGGAAACTAGATGGTATTTTTCCTGACTGACACTTAATTGCCTTTTTCCCCCCTCAAAGGACTTTTTTTGGGGAGTGCATGGAGGGGAACTTAGGGGGCAGAAAAATCTGAGATTTTAAAAAGCTGCATCCAGTACCATTAAAGATATTCAAACACATTTTGAGGACTAAAACTCATCTGGTTCTGTAGTGTCTAGACTGGTTTAGAAAAAAAACAATTCCAAATTCCTTCACAAGTCTGGTGATATCTTGTGTTTTGAACACTTGTTTATACAGCATTTTTTTAAAACTGAATTCCTGAAAGGATTCACACGGGTTGTTTTGGGACAATTCTTTGCTGCTACCAAGTGAGCCTCACTCAAATATTTAATTAGAACTATTTAAAATTTATACCACTTGCTAATTTATGCAGAAGTATTATTTCCATAACATACTGGTGTTAAGTGTACTTGCAGTGTTTATTTTCAATATAGTGTCAGGGATCTTCATGGCCTCTTTTACAATATGAGTTAATACAACAGGTGCGAGTAGTCTACTTTACAAAACCCATCTGTGGCAATGTGCAACCATGTATTTAAGAAACTGGTGAAAATTAGGGCAAAACTAACTCGATTTGATTTAAGCCCCCTGAAATGGAAGGTGCTACAGAAGTGCACAAGTATTTTTAGTACACATGGAATTTGCTGATACAAAATAATATAAAGGCAGCTCCTAAGGCATTCAAACCAGAATATCAGAAAAGCTATCATTTACACTATATAGACAGCAGGTGGTGATGTGTCTATTTAGGTATTTATACTGCACACATTCGTGTCAGAGCATAGGATCTGATGGCTATCAAGTCCCCCATATCCACGTCTTAGTTACCAGCATTAGTGTCTGTATCCATTCTGCATCAATGTCACAAGGACAACAGCTAGCACAGTACATTACACATACCTATAATATTTAACTTACTACATCACATTGAACATGCAGGCAACACAGCAATAAATCTCCCTATTCTGTTGCTATTATGCAGTTCTTCTGATGTAAAATATCAGACAGGCAGATTCTGCTGAGGTGCAGAAACTTTTCTCTGAGAGTGGGGTGGCACTGCTATGCTTGGCATTTACTATTCTCAGTATTAGCTACCTTCAACTAGACAGAAGTGGTACTGGCTTGTAGTTAAACATGTAAATAGAAGTTCAATTCCTACAGAGGCTGTTAAATTTTATTTAGCTCCCATCACTCTGTGTCCAACATTATCCCCTGAAAAGAAAAGTTCATGGATACAGAACCTCTCCCACACCATAAAACTCATTCCAAGAACAGGTTTTGCTGTATCTAACTTTCTATGTACCACTGCTCTCAAATTATGTTTTATAGTTAAGTACATACCAATGAAGGATAGCAATTGTTACTATGAAAGTTTGGAGAAAATGACAAACACGTATTCATGAGGAACTTCTTATCTTCCTCATTCCTTAGAACTTAGATATGGATTCATGGAATTCCTTAAACAAATTATGAGCCTGATACTACAAAGAATTAAGCACATGTGCTTAACTTTACTCATGTGCAAGCCATACCAGGGGTTCAACAAGAATTGAAGAGCCCATAAACTCTCTCTTGTATTATTAATAACCCCCCACCCACACACACACACTCACATCCCCGCCCCCTTTTTTTTAAACCTTAGAAATACTCTCATTTTTTCTATCAGTTTTGAAATTGGTAATTTTGGTTTTAAAGCATTTGAGGAATGTCCTTGATCTTTTAAAGTGTACAGTCCTGTCTGTACATTTTTAAAAAAATGGATATTAGACAGTGTCTGAAACAGTAGTTTATTTTCAGTATTTTGCTTACAGATACCTTCCTGAGATTCAATGTATGTACAAATCCAGACAAAGCACAAGAAATGTTCTAGAATTAACATCACTTTATAATCTCAAAGTGCTGTACAAGAACTAGTCAAGCCTCTTACCCTTCCTGTTACTACCCCATCGTACAGATGGTATAAAGAGACAGATTAAGTGGCTTGTCCAAGACCAGTATCAGCACTGGGGTTAGAACTCAGGAGATATTTATCTACATAACACCACACTGGTGAAGCATCTTGGTGTCGTGGATTGTACATGATTTGCACGCAAGAACTCCTGAGTTCTGATCCCAGTGCTCATATGAAGCCTGACCAGTGCTTGTACAGCACTTGGAAACTGTGACACAAGGGATATAAATGCTTAGGACTTAAAACTATTTTATTTTTAAAAGGTCTGCATTTAGAATGCTGCGTATAGGTTTGCTCATAACTTCTTGTGATCCGGTGCATCTGTAAGCAAAACATAGAAAATAAACACTCCTGTTTCAGACCTGCAAAATAGGCAGTCTAATATTCATTTAAAAATATATATATTTTAGAAGACTAATGGACATTCACCTGAACGGTTTTAAAATAAGCCATTTTAGTTTGTAAACTGATAGAGAAGACCCTGAGAGCATTTCTACAGTAAATATAAAAAATATCCCACAATAGCGTAGAGGCAACTTGGATTGAACATGGTTAGGAGACAGGAACTCCTGAGTTACAATTATGTAGCAGTGTATCCACAAAACACTAATTTCTTTAGTATTATTGTTATTGTGGTATGAACTAGGCTCTTCACATTTATACAAAGAAAGAACAAAGACAAACATACATATATCACATTTTTCAGTGATATAAAGTATACATGCCATGTTTTTTGTTCATTTTTACTATCTGTCAATCAACTGATGGCGTGTTCTGTTTCCACAGAACCCGATATTACAGGAGGAAAAGACCTACTGATCTAACCTCCTATCAATATAGAAGCGTCTCAGCAGCTTTCTGAACTATACTATTGATTTTAATCCATGCCTCTCCTTACATCCTCCTTTAAAGTAACTGTCATGATGTGGCCTGTCCTTCTAAAATTGGAAGATTTTTGCCCATGCCAGTCAGAGAAATATTTGTGAGGTTGCAGCCACAAGTGCAATTTACAGATGAAAAACTGCTTTGTCTCAACAGCATTTTGACTAGCTGCAATTTTGATCAGTGCTAATCCAAGATAAATTCAGGATTGGTTAACAGGCAGAGGCAACATGTTAACAGATCATGTTAATGAATACAGATGGGTGAGATGCTTACATAAATTATTTATAAAAGTACAGGTGACAAATAGGAACCACAGGGAAGAATGGCAGGTGGTGTTTTTAAACTTCTGATAACTCCTTGCATAAAAGTTACGTTAATTATTTTTGGTTTTCCCCATGAACTTCTTAAACAGGTTTATCTTAATAAAACAGGGAATTTCACAGAAATGAAGCTAATACTTTTACTGTACACGATGTGTACAAAATAATGGATCCATCTTTTACTGTATTGTACGGTGTCTGGCTTTTTTGTTGGCCTGTTAGTTACCAAGATGGAAAGTTTGAGGGGGGAAAATCCCACAGAGAGGAAACACTAAATTTATAAACTCCGAATGAATGACAGTTTTGAAGAGGGCAAGAGCAGGCTCAGTAGATTGTGCATGTGTGCACACACACACCAATGAATTTTATATAAATATAAAAATTCATTCATATATGTAATGCGTGTGTGTATGTGCGTATATATATATGAATGAATGAAGTGCAACTCATACCTGTTTATGAGGACCCCTGAGTATGTGCGCCTTGGCGCCTTCACAAGCCGTCCTCATTGCTTCCAGTGACGGTGTTCCCAATAGATCTGTGATCAAATCCAACTGTAGGTGTAGAATACGTACATTACAGATTAATTTCAGAGATATGCTTATCTTTGAATTCACACAAAGCTGGAACAATGGATTTGTAAAGTCTGATTCAGTCTGAAATAAGCTTCTAAAGTTAAATTTTACTTTTAATAAACTACGTAAGTGCAATCAGTTTTAAATAGACACTAAAATAAAACTAGATTAATGGCAAAGACAAACAAACTATTCACTACCATGTTTGGGAGTATTTACTGTAGGTTTATGGAAATGTTTTATTGTAATTAAAAAAACTAGATTTACTCTGTTATAATTTTTGAAAATACCATTTAAAATCTGTTATGCATACTACAAACTGAATGTCTAGTCTTGTTTGAATGTCAACAGTACACCTCAAAGCAGAGCAACGAAAGATAGGTAAAAACAGCCACATACAAATGCACAGATGGCAAAATATTTTTCAGTGATAAAACAACTTATGATCAGAACTACTATGCAAAGTATTATATAAAGTCAAATTCCAGTGCGCTCAAGTGTGAGAAATTCTTATGTGAACAAGAGTGCTTAGGCTGTTTAACGTTACTTTAGAGCAAAGAATCAAAACATGAAAAATGTCTAACAGAATCTGATTTAGTTTTCTTTTTAGATTAAATGTTCATCAGTAGATATTTAGGCTATGTGTATTCAATTTTGTGTAGCCTTTTCAAATTAGATGTTCTTGAATTTAAATTGTCCATTAGATAAAGAATGATTTCATCTCCTTTGTAGAACTGCTGATGTAAAGAAATGGTGTTAAATTACCTGAGCGGTGAATTTGTTTGGGAGGCAAGCATAAGTAAAAGGCCTGCCCAGGACCCAGGGAAGAGTAGTCTGGTTTTGGGTAGTGGGAAAGCAAGTTAATTGTATGGGAGTAGTTGTTAATATTATTGTAGTGTCAAGGAGCCCCAGTCATGGACCAGGACCCTATTGTGATAGGCACTGAACAAAAACAGAACAAAAAGATATTCACTACCTTAGATAATGCCTTGTTTTGAGTATGTCTTGTTGAGTTTGTTTTGTTTACATGTCTTTATTTGTGTAAGCAATAAATACTTTTAGTAGGATATATATATATTTTTTTTACTCTTATTGCCCACAAGCGTGTGCATGTACATGCATATTTATGGTGGAAAAAAAGACATTGCCAAATGCCAGGTAAAATTTCTTAGAAAAAGTCAGAGGGCAGATTAGAACCCAAGTGCCAAATGTACCTATATGACCATTATGCAGTTGAGCTAATGGATCAACTGCAAAGCTTTCCCTGCAGAGTAAAGCCATTATCATTGTACAGGCTAATATGGATGACAACCCACTTTGACTGTCAGTACAAAATAGGGAAGTGTGATTATTGCTTACACACCACCGAAGCATTTGTTGCTGTTAAAGCTGCCAGTCCCCTGCAAATATGAGATCATTTCCTACTCTCCAGCAGAGATCCCAATCTATAAAGGTGCCTCTTTGCACACACAACACTTTTGCTTGGTGTTGAGTATATGTCTAGCCCCACCCCAACAACAAATGATCTTTAAGTATAGGTACTGAAGTAGTAAAACAAATACCTATAAACATAACCAGATGGGGGAAACAAGATAGCTCATGCATTAGGGTTTTCTTCTTTTTGAAATTGGGGAAGTATATATTGTAAATTACCCAAACATAAGTGTGAATATGAAACCAGCAATACCACTGTGGAATTAACTGATCAAATCCTTAACAGGTGTAAACTGATGTTACTATCGGCTTCAATGGAGCAATGCCAATTTACATCAACTGAGGATCTGGCCCACGTCTGTAGTTTCCCATATCGTTAATATTTAACTATAACCTTCTCCCCTTAACCATATTTAACAGCTCAGAGGACACAACTGTCAGACTTTCATCTTTAAGTCACTGGGTTGCATTCCTATAACATCCATAGGTACACTGACGTTTCAGTGGCCGATTTTAAATAAGTTGATGGTCTCAGTATAGTTCCTACAGGACAGCTGTTCACACCACGGAAGTCACCACTACAGATGAAACCCTTGTTGATGTGTTGCATCTGAGACTATCACCCTCATCTTGAGAATTGCTTCTTCCAGAACAAGGCTCAGGAACACCAAAAGGCTTATAAGGCTTTGTTTGTTTAAAAATCTTATGTTTAACAATCTGAAGGTTTCAGTGTTGGGGGAGTATTCCGATCTACTGTTTAAATTCTTTTTAAAATCATGAATTATAAAACAATCCTGAAGCAAACTGACCATTAATCATACTAATTGCCAAATTTATTTTTTCTAAATTAAGTTGAAATGCAGCACTGTGTACACAGTATCAGCATGTAAATATCAACTGAAACCCAATGGTTTTTCTCTTTTTCCTAAATGTTGAAATCTGTTGGTCTCAGTTAGATCACGTTCACCTTATTTCAACACAGACCAAATTGGAAATTTTTTTGCCTACGTGTAAAGCAGGTGATACAAAAGCAGGTTTGAGGTTCAAAGGTGGTGATTTCAAGGAATTCTGCAGGACACTCTAGTGAAGACTTTTACCGTGAAGTTTAGTTATACCTGCTGAATGGGACTTTGGGCCTGAAACAATATTCTTCGGCCAAGTAGTTCTGCAAAGATACAGCCCACAGACCAAATATCAATCGCATTGCTGTAGTGACGGCTGCCCATCAGGATTTCCGGAGCCCGATAATACTGAGTGACAACTTCCTGAGTCATGTGACGAGATTCATCTAATTCTTCCACCCTGGCCAATCCAAAATCACAAATCTAAATTGAGAAGGTAAATAAATAAAAAAAAATTACCAAAATACTTAGTGCATTTCACACAGATATGTCTTTAGTAACAACGTATAAAATCCCAAACCAGCATTAATTGTTTTTAAAAATCTGCATATTGCAATAACTGCATAAGCAAACTTTACTTTTTTTCTTTTTTTTTAAATTAAGTGTTTGTTTTGGGGAGGCCTATTATGTTAATTTAGTTGCATAAATATTTAAATACCTAAAATATCTAAAATAATTATTTAGATTTTCTTGAAGTGACAATATATTTTTCAGCTGGCATTACGCTGTTAAGTTTAATATTAAAAACCCAATCCAGCATTTTGCTCTTAAAAGATCACTGACAACTTCCTGGGCTCGAAATGATTCATTCCAATACATATTTCCTTTTTTGATAGTGCTCCTTAAAGATGTCAGCAGTGAGATTTGGCCTTTCCTGTCACTAAAGAGTGCGGCTATTCTTAATTTTTTTTAGTTTCTTTTTATTAGGGTAAAGGAAAAAGTAGCCAGCCAAGATTTTCAAAATAAGGACCTAATTAAATTAAAAACAAAGAAAGCTGGTTTAATTACAGTAGGGCACATTTCCTTATCCTTAAAAGTATAAAAATAAATTAAAGGAGAAATCTCCAGCATTCACTGCCACCTTCATAGTGGCAATGTGTTACTGACAGTGCTGTAGCAACATGTTACAGGCTTTTCAAAACAGCTAAGCACACAACAATTCCCACTGAAGTCAATGGAAAAAAATTTCTGTCCATATAGCTTTACTCTTGTTTTTTTTTTTTGGGGGGGGGGGGGAAGATGTGGGGCTGCTTTTACTTATGAAAACACTTAACTGGGGAAAGATTCTATTAACCGACAAATCTTTTTGACCGTGACCCCTGATATATAATGAACTGTACAAATTTTAAATGAATAAATGTAGATACCACCTTAAGAACACAGTTGCTGTTCACAAGTAGGTTCCCTGGTTTAATGTCTCGATGTAAAATCCCAGCTGAATGTAGATATTTCAGACCTGAAATATTAAACAAAGTAAATATATTCTCTACTATAATCTATGACTGAGGACATATTTTCCTGAAAGGCATCATAAATCCTGAATCTGCAAAGACTTATGCATCTGCTTAACTTTACACACTGCTAGTAGTCCCATTGACTTTAACTCACTACTTTACTACTCAAGAATGACGTTAAACATATAAATAAGTCTTTGCAGGATCCAGGTCATAGAGAGCAAATTATTTAAGCAGACATACTTTTCAACATACTTTCTTCCTCTGTTTTCCTATAAAAGTACCCATATTACTGTATAAAAATTATTATATTATAAACAGTTCTTAGAAATCAATATATCTATTTCAATTACATAATTTCTGAAGCACTAACATGCAATGGAAGTATAACTAGAAGCTTTTAAGAGGAGTGTTCAAGAGGAAGTAGCGTGAGGCAGTACAATATACAACACAGGTTTTAGTTCAATGTAATTATTTTACAGCTCACAGTGCTGTGATGATTTTCTGTTGTTTATTACCTTGTAAACTGGTGGGCAGATACACCAGCCGTGGAATGTAAAATAAAGTTCCAAACTACAGTTTAGCCCAAGGCCCTTTATTCAGGGCTAACTTTATTACTACAAAAAATTTCAAAACAAAACAAAGCAACCCAGAGCATTTGGTCACTGCCAATAGAGGCCTTTCAACTTTCATCAGGCTGGGAGGGGAGAGGACAAACCATTCCCATGAGTTATCCCCCTCGCAGCTGCTTCCCCTGTGCTTTTATAGTCTCCGTGGTCGCAACTCTGGTCCATTTTAACAAAACAAACAATTCAGGAAGCACCTCACTAAAGCTCATCATGGAGTAAGCGTCCATGAAAGGAATGATGTCAGTGTGAAGTTCACAAGGTACTGGAAATGTAGCAGACAAAATGGGTAGTGCTGCTCAAAGGTCAAGTGACCAGGGCAGATAGAATCCAAAATTATTCACAGAGCTCTCTGAAGAGGCTCCAATTGGCAGCATTACATTGTCATCTTGACGGAAATTAAAGTTGATGTGTACTACCACTTACTCTAAAGCCAACTCGCGACAGGCACAAACACAATTTGTCCTTCAGAGGGATAAACCTTTCCTCTGGTGCTACAGGCTTGGCTGGGGGACAGTACCGCCTTTGGATGTGCTTTACACCTCCTTGTTCTGACATTGCTGAATATAACCCAATAACTATTTTTAATCAAGAAAAAATGGCTTCTGTTTATTTTCACCTGATTTTCATTGCGGGTGGGGAAAACAAAAAGAACACATGGAAAGTGAGGCAGTTGAGAACTGATTACAAGTCAGAAGTCCAGCTCATTAACCTGAATCAGTAATTTCCGAATCCACTGAAAGATCTAAATTTATAATCAGTATCATAAGATTATTTGTACTGAGCCAATTTTCGCGGCCATTTCTACAACCATTTCAGTTATGTTGTTGTACAATATAGCATCATATTTAGTTCTGGCTAAAATGTATTCACCAGATAGGATGGCCTCAGGTGTCTTCTCTGCACCCTAATTCAAAAGGCACTTTACTTCACAAGATCCATCGTTTAAAAAAAATCAGTGTTGTGCTTCATTTTTTCAGTAACCATTAGAAAAGTCATTCAGGTTAAAACACAAGGATGGCCACCTTTATACATACAGTACGCTAAAAAAGCAGCAAGGCCAAGAGCTTCTTGCACACATTTGCTATTTTTTCAAAGACAACATTAAGTAACAAAACAATTTATTAAATATATCTTGTTCTACACATTAGTGAGGCAAGTCTTGGGAGTAAAAGCTCAGAAACTACGAAGAGAAAATTACCAAGTAAGAATACACCACTTAGTTCAATATTGTTTCATCAATTTTAAACAAAAGTTTACCTCTTAAAATCTGGTAAAGAAAAACTTTGACATGATCCGAGCTGAGTGGTTGAGGAGAGACGATAATCTTATGGAGGTCACTCTGCATCAATTCGGTGACAACGTATCTTCAAGTTATTAGTTAAGGAAAGTACAGAAAGTGAAGCATATAATCCATTTGAAACAGTTACTCTTGCTCTCAAGAATTTTAAGTCTTATAGCTCAAAGCCGTAGAATAACAAAAGAATAAAGCTTCTTGACTGATATAATAGAGGTCAAATCTCCAGACTTCCACAAGAATTACTTGACAATTCAGTTACAAGAGAAAACTTAAATTACTGAACAAAGCCACATTTATACTTATGTATATACATTACAAAACTATTTGAAAGACAAAACATGGTTCATGAAGGATAAGATGCCCAGTATTAATTTAATCATATTTTAAAGCCTGTAATTTTGGGCTCAAAATTCATATTAAATAATAAATTACATGCGATTCTGGTGGCCTCATCTTAACCCTTAGTGGAAATTTATCCACATCACATAACCAGACCAATTGATAGAGGTCAATACAGTTGGAAAATACAGCCCAAGCAGGGGTATTGTAGGTCAGTAGTCCATTGCTCTTATAGGAAGTTTCTACAGTGCATTGTGCCAGCTCTACCTGTAGTATCAATATTTCACTTCCACAAGCTCCAAATCTCCTTCCATGCACACACATACAAATCACTGGTTGTAAATCTCTTTCAAAGTTCTAATTTTAAAAAATAGCACCTCTATGTGGAAGAAAAGGCAAAAGCCACCAATTGGTGTGCTGTCACACACACAAAGCAACAGGTGTAGGAGGCTGCTGGTGATTTACAACACTAGCTGAACATTCCAAGTGCTGTTATTCTTGCTGACATCAATGTAGAGATGTAAATTAAGAAGGGGGACATGTCTGCTCAGAAATCGCAAAATACTGTCTTTCACAAATGGAGACATACAGCAGAGGGACCACAGAAACAACATTGTCAGGAAATTGATGAAGTTGTCAATTTCCTGAACATGGGGGTTATGGAGAAAAAAGTAACTCCTAAAAAACCCCAAAAAGGGTACCTTGGCTGCTGAGGATAGCTGCTCACCACATCAGGTATATCTGCTTACTTTACTGACACATTTTTGCTCACGTGAGCAGCAAAGAGCATACATAGCTGCTGAAAAGCAAGTTGTATTTTATTCTGCCTCCTGCGTCAACAAAATTTCCTGCTAAGAACTGATTTGCATTCTTTATTATTGATGAGCGTCTGCAATGACGGACAGTCTGAAGCAGAGCCAGTATGTCTTGATTTTCAAGTAACAAGTTGAATTTCTAATGCTGACGGTTCCGAAAAATCTTATTTTGATGTATAAACTGAGCAAGTTTGATAAGAGAATAAAGAAACATACTATGTTTACCCAGCTGCTTTGCAGGGGACAGCCACATTCAAAATGAAAAGGGAAATTCTGGGATTTTCTGTACTAATATACAAGTAACTTAATGTACTCACTGTTGCAGATGATCAGTCAAATATTGTGGCCTTATTTTCAATACATGATTATTATTTATATTATAATAATGCCGAGAGCCCCAGCTGTGGTTAGATAGTAGTGGTGGGCAGAGTACAAACACACATTTAAGAGATACTCCTTGGCCCAAAGAATATACAATCCACATAGTCAAAAAAGGTTAGGAGGAGAAACAAAGGCACAGAGAGGAAGTGCCTTGCCAAGGCCACACATCAGGTCAACTGCAGAGCCAGAAATAGAGCATATGTCTCTCAAGTCCCAGTCCAGTGTCTTCTTCAGTGAGTCACACTGTCTCATTTGCAATTCAAGCTAAGAGAATTGCAATCAGCTCTCCTGTGCTTCGAGGTATAAGCTGATGCTCTGCAGGGGACAGGAACAGCTCAACTTCCACCCACCAGAATTCAGCACTGCACAATTGTGAGGGGCATAATATTTTTCCTGCCTTCTTCTGAAGCATCGGGCCACTGCCAGAAGCAGGATAACAAAATGTATGGACTAATCCAGAAGAGAAAATTCTATCTTTCACACTTGACACTGACTTTTGGAAACAAAAATCCTTATGAATGAGACATAATCCAGTAGCATTCCTATCTGCTGTGCACCAGCCATGGCAATTCTGTAAACTCTGCACCTTTCAGTGGGATTTTCAAAAGTGTTGACCCTAACTCTGCAGCCACTGAAGTCGATAGGAGTTTTACCAGTGATTTCAGTGGGAACACCATTAAGTCAATGCTGAGTTGAGTGCTTTTTAAAAATCCCACCTTTAACCTGTAAAACCACTAGATCGTCTGTGCATCCACTACCTTAATACTTACAGCTAGGCTAAATCCTCTGCTAAATAACTCTGCAAATGACAGCAAACTAACTGTGAGATAGAGTTCAGAAAGATATCTAATCCAGTACACTGATAAACAGACAAGCCTTGTCAGGAATTTCCACCCCTTCTTCTTACCACTCCTTGGTTAGTGAATCAGCACAGTTAAAACCTCATGTACGATGACCCAGTAAGATCCTTTCTTCCCCAGCCAAATGATTGCTTACCCCACCAACCCTATCTGTTGCTTCATATAAATTACCATTCACTTCATTCCTTTCGAGTATCAAATTTTTTAGGTCCTATATCTAACCAGGTTTTAGACATCATCTAAAAATGCATTCAAATTTTTTAACTGGTACAGTACTAAAACCTACCAAGTTATATTTAATAAATTAATGACATCTCACATAATTTTCTAACAAAAACTTCCCTAGAACTTCTCTCATAAATGTAACCCAAAGAGAAGTTCAGCAACATTGCAATACAATAATTTTTAGTTTAATAAAGCAGTTTCCACTTTGCAAAGGCCTCCTTTTAATAGTTATGCCAGCTTTTTTACATTTCATTTTACCTGCTGGCTGCAACTTATCCTGAAATTCTACAGTTTCCAATAAAATATTCAAAAACCCAAAAGCAATACTGTGCACTTTATTATAAGATTTCTGTTTTGCTATACCACAAATCCTCCTAAATCTCAATCCCTAGCATAATGTCTCCCAGATGTCTCAACTAGTTGCCATGCCAACTAAAGCCGCTTAAATTAAATGAGGGCCTGAAATGGCACCTGCACCACTCCAGGTCTGTTGCGCATTAAATAAAGCTCTCTTGACAGGGGCTCAGAGGTGCCATTAACTTGAACAGCAGCTATCTGATTATTGTGTCTGGATAATTTAATGAGGATCTCTAAACAAGAGTGAAAGCAGGACTTGCTCAGTGTATCTGTCTTTTGCAAATGTGGCAGCCTCTTAAACAGCTGGTGTCCAACCAGGTCAATGTCTTTGCTTAGGCCTGTTAATATTTAGCTAAAATAACAGGCTGTGTCTAAAGTTATGGGATTTCAATAAAATATTTTAACTGACACTTGCATTTTTCCTATTTAAATTGATCTATAATATATGCTGGCCAGTAGGAGGTCACTGGAGCTATATTACACAGCTAAACTGAACATTACAACCAGATGAAAATTGCTACTGACAGCTGTAATTATTTAAGTAGCCGTATAAAATTAGAACTACAAAGTGTACCAGTTCGCTTCAGACAATTATAAAGGAAAATGCAGAGCACAATAGACCCTCACTAATTCACACCAACTCGGAGACCCACCAAAATTAGTAAATTTTGCAAATTGAGACGAAAGCAAACAAAAACCAACAATATTGCATGAAAGTGTACTTTGTTCCTTAGATGTATTAACTTAATTTCAATAATGTATAAACATAACTCATGTCCTATAGTGAAGGCTATGTTTTAGTCACAGGTATTTTTAGTAAAAGTCATGGACAGGTTATAGGCAGTAAACAAAAATTCACAGCCCGTGACCTGTCCATGACTTGTACTATATACTTCTGACTAAATCTTGGGGAGGGTGGTGGCCCAGGGGTGCTGCAGGTGCTTGAGGGGGAGGGGCGGCCCGGGGGCACTGCGGCTGCGAGCAGTGGCACATGGCCTGGGACCTGCGCTGGTACTGATGTGGGGGGTTTGGCAGGGCTGGCAGGCTCCCTACTCAGCTCTGCGCCTCCCTGGAAGCGGCAACATCCCTCAGCTCCTAAGCGGAGGCACAGCCATACAGCTCTGCACCCTGCCTCCTCCCTAAGCACTGGCTCCGCAACTCCCCTTTGCCGGGAACTGCGGCCAATGGGAGCTGTGGGGGCGGTGCCTGCAGGCAAAGGCAGCACGCAGTGCCCCCTGGCCATGCCTCTCCTTAGAAACAAGGGATGTCACTGCTTCCGGGGAGCCCCCCTGAGGTAAGCACCGCCCAGAGTGCTCACCTCCTCCTGTGCCCCAACCCCGAGCCCCCCTCCCAAACTCCTGCCGGAGGGGGAGGGGAGAGAGACAGTGGCCTGAGACTGCCCCAGCAGTGGCTGGGGCAGCCCCTGGGCGAGCCGCACAAGTTGCTCAGGCAACCCCCAGGTCAGCCGCACCAGAAGTCATCGAAAAAAATCACAGAATCCATGACTTCTGTGACCAACTCGCAGCCTTACCTATAGTATATTGACAAGAAATCTCACATTTAGGTTGGGATGAGACGACCATGTTTTGGCCAAGTTATGGGGTATGTGGATTAGCAGACTATGAATTAGCAAGGTCCTGAGGAAGTAAATGGTGAAAGATGTGTTCAGCTGCTATGTTACCATGGGAAAAGGTTTCAACAGTTTATTTCTAACCAGAGAAGTTCTTATAATTTTTACATTTCAGGATGCCCTTTGAAACAGAGATGGGAATTCTCTCATTCAGCCACTTTAGCACATTAGGATCATACTAGCCCAATCTGTGGTGCCATATCTGTTTCTTCTTGCCACTTCCCAAATGCAATAACCCATTCATCATAATTCTCCTGTAATACACTTGTTTCATATTAATATCAAAGTAAGAAAAGGCTGGCCTGGTTAAGAATAGTATTAGAATTAATGGAATAAAATCTCATGAAACTTATTTCTATATATCCTCATTTATAGTTAAAAATATGCTGGCATTTCCTCTCAACCCATGTTAATTATTAACTGGCAGTGGAATCACCATCTATTACGTAAGGGGTGTTGTGGGCTCTGTTGTTCTAGTTGGCAAGAGTAAAATGTTCAGGGCTCTGTGATGCTCAGTAAAAACCACTAGTTTGAAAACCTCCTATTTAACTAGTGGTATAATGAGTGAAGATTCACTCCCTGAAGGCATGGGAAAGAACGAGATAACAGAACATGGCCTGTGGTACTGCGATAAATTACACCAACTATTTTAAGATTTTCTAAATCCTCTCAATTATATAATTATTTGGACTCAAGATTAAATTAATTTGATGTTTAAATGGGAAATTCTTCAAGTGCTTGTATTACTATGCACGTGTTGCAGTTTACAGCTTTGATACAGCACAGTATGCATGTAAGGCTTCAGTACAACTATTAAATGAAGCCATGCATAAAAGAGGAAGCAATGTAAGAAGCAGTACAAATTAAGGGGAGAAGTATTTTTATGGATGACCTACTGATACACCAGTCACTACTGATTTTAAAAAAAAATAAATACCTGCAGACATTTGGAATAGAGAAAAGACGGTTACTCACCTGTAGTAACTGTTGTTCTTCGAGATGTGTTGCTCCAATCCATTCCAGTTAGGTGTGCGCGCCGCGCGTGCACGGCTCTTCGGAAGATTTTTACCCTAGCAACTCCGGCGGGCCGGCTGGGCGCCCCCTGGAGTGGCGCCGCTATAGCGCTGAATATATACCCCAGCCGGCCCGTCCGCTCCTCAGTTCCTTCTTGCCGGCTACTCCGACAGTGGGGAAGGTGGGCGGGTCTGGAATTGATTGGAGCAACACATCTCGAAGAACAACAGTTACTACAGGTAGTAACCGTCTTTTTCTTCTTCGAGTGATTGCTCCAATGCATTCCAGTTAGGTGATTCCCAGCCCTTACCTAGGCGGTGGGGTCGGAGTGAGACGTGGCAGAGTGTAAAACTGCTGAGCCGAAGGCTGCGTCGTCTCGAGACTGCTGCACCAACGCATAGTGGGAGGCGAAGGTGTGGACCGAAGACCATGTGGCCGCTCGACCATATGTCCTGGATGGGGACCTGGCTCAGGAAGGCGGCAGACGAGGCTTGCGCCCTCGTGGAATGAGCGGTGAAGCGGCCCGGGGGCAACGCGAGCCAGCTCGTAGCATGCTCTGATGCACTGAGTTACCCAGGAGGAGATGCGCTGGGAAGAGACCGCTCGCCTTTCATGCGGTCGGCGACTGCTATGAAGAGTTGTGTAGACCGCCGAAAAGGTTTTGTACGCTCGATGTAAAAAGCGAGCGCTCTACGGACGTCGAGGGTGTGGAGCTGTTGTTCCCTTGGCGAGGCATGGGGCTTCGGGAAGAAGACCGGGAGAAAGATGTCCTGAGTGAGGTGGAACGCCGAGACCACTTTTGGCAGGAAGGCCGGATGCGGACGAAGCTGCACCTTGTCCGTGTGGAAGACAGTGTAAGGCGGACCTACCGTCAGCGCCCGGAGCTCCGAGACTCGTCTGGCCGATGTTATGGCGACGAGGAAGGCCGTCTTCCAGGAGAGGTAAAGAAGAGAACACGTGGCCATCGGTTTCGAATGGCGGACCCATGAGTCTGGACAGGACGAGGTTCAAATCCCAGGTTGGGGCCGGACGCCGCACCGGCGGGTACAATCGGTCCAGGCCTTTCAGGAAGCGGGAGACCATCGGATTGGAAAAGATGGAGCGACCTTCCAGGGAAGGACGAAAAGCGGCCACCGCTGCCAGGTGTACCCGCAATGAGGAGACCGCCAGACCTTGCACCTTAAGGTACCAAAGGTAGTCCAAGATGGTAGGGACGGGTACGATGAAAGGGTTGAGCCCCTCGTTGGTCCACACCAGAGCGCGAACCTCTTCCATTTCGCCAGGTAGGTGGAGCGAGTGGAAGGCTTTCTGCTCTCAAGCAGGACTTGCTGCACGGCCGCCGAACAGTCCCTCTCTGCGTGGGTCAACCACGCAGGTACCAAGGCTGTAAGATGGAGGGACTGCAGGTTCGGATGGTGGAGTCTGCCGAAGTCCTGCGTGATGAGGTCCGGCCATAACGGGAGGGAGATGGGATCCCGAACGGAGAGCTCGAGCAGCAGGGTGTACCAATGCTGTCTCGGCCAGGCCGGAGCCACGAGTATGACGGTGGCTCGATACCTCCTCAGCTTCTGGAGAACTCAGAGCACGAGAGGAAAGGGAGGGAAGGCATAGAGGAGGAGAGTCTGCCAGGGATACAGGAACGCGTCCGACAGAGAGCCCGGCGTGTGACCTCGGAACGAGCAAAACTGGTGACAGTTCCTGTTCGCCTTGGAGGCGAAGAGGTCGACCCGGGGAAACCCCCACCTCTGTAAAATCGTATGTGCAACGTCGGGACGAAGGGACCACTCGTGGGAGAGAAACGACCTGCTGAGATATGGTCGGCCAGCGTGTTCTGCACTCCCGGAAGAAAAGACGCTTCTAGGTGAAATGGAGTGGTCACGCAGAAGTCCCACAGGAGGATCGCTTCCTCGCAGAGGGGAGAAGAGCGGGCTCCGCCTGCTTGTTCACATAGTACAATCGCAGCGGTGTTGTCCGTGAGTACTGTTACACAACGGCGTTGTAGGTGGGAGCAGAAGGTCCGGCAGGCGAGGCGGATGGCACGGAGCTCGCGGACATTGATGTGTAGCGCGAGTTCCTGGGGCGACCAAAGGCCTTGGGTTGTGAAGCTCGCCCAGGTGGGCCCCCCCAACCGAGCGCTGAGGCATCCGTCGTCAGCGTAACGGATGGGCGAGGAGGATGGAACGGGACCCCCGCACACACGACCTCCGGGGTGAGCCACCAGCGAGGGAGTCGAGGGCCTTCCTGTTGACCGTGACCACCATGTCGATGGGGTCTCGATGAGGCCGGTACACCGTCGCGAGCCAGGACTGGAAGGGGCGAAAGATGGAGCCGCGCATATGCGGTGACATACGTGCAGGAGGCCATGTGACCCAGAAGGCGTAGGCAGGAGCGCACGGTTGTGGTCGGGAAGGCGACGAGATTCCGGATTATGGAGGTCATCGTCTGGTGCCGGGCGGGCCGCCGGGGAAGAGAGGCCCTGCCAACCGTGGAGTCGAGAACCGCTCCGATGAACTCCAGCCGCTGCGTTGGGAGGCAAAGTGGACTTCTCGTGTTTGATGAGAAGACCAAGCCGCTGAAAGAGAGACAGAATTTCTGCCATCTGTTCTATCACGAGCTGACGGGACTGAGCTCGGACCAGCCAGTCGTCGAGATACGGGTAGACGTGCATCTGACGACGGCGGAGGGCTGCAGCTACGACTGCCATGCATTTTGTGAATACCCTCGGTGCCCGTGGAGAGTCCGAATGGCAACACGGCGAACTGGTAGTTGGGCGTTGTTGACCACAAACCGAAGGTAACGCCGATGAGGAGGACAGATCGCGACATGGAAGTAGGCGTCCTTCATGTCGAGGGGCGGGCAAACCAGTCTCCGGATCCAGGGAAGGAATAATGGTCCCCAGGGTGACCATACGAAACTTTGGGCTTGAGCAGATATTTGTTCAACTCGCGAAGGTCCAGGATAGGACGTAGCCCGCCTTTCGCCTTGGGGATGAGAAAATAACGTGAGTAGAATCCCCTGCCCCGCCTGTCTTGAGGCACTGCTTCTATGGCACCCACGCTCAACAGAGTCCGAACCTCTTTGCAAGAGGACTTGCTCGTGAGAGGGGTCCCTGAAGAGGACAGGGAGGGTGGGTGGGAAGGCGGGGGCGAAACAAATTGAAGGCGGTATCCCGACTGGACTGTTTGAAGCACCCAGTTGTCCGATGTTAAGCGGGACCACGCCGAAAAGAAATGGGAAAGGCGGTTTGTAAAATAAAGGGGAAGGATCCGGTAGGGAGAGTGATGGGCCGTCCTCGATCGTCCCATCAAAAGGCCTGCTTAGCCCCCTGCGGGTCTTGGAAGCGGCCTGGCCCTGGTTGCGGCGGTTTGCCGGACGGACGACGGCGATTTTGGGTCGGACGTCTGCTGGTGTAGGGGCGATAACGCTGTGATAGCGGGAGGGCTGCGGCCGGAAGGGCCTGCGCTGCGTCGCCGGCGTGTGCATTCCGAGCGTGCGGATGGCAACACGCCCGTCCTTCAGGGTCTCGATCCGAGCATCCGTCTTTTCGGAAAACAGACCCTGGGTGTCGAAGGGGAGGTCCTGGAGTGTATATTGCACCTCCGGCGGCAGGGTGGAGGACTGCAGCCAGGAGATGCGCCTCATTGTCACGCCGGATGCCAAGGTCCGAGCCCCGGAGTCCGCGGCGTCGAGGGCGGCCGTAATAGATGACCGAGAGGACTTCTTCCCCTCGTCCAGCAAGGCGGAGAACTCCTGGCGTGATGTGGAAGGCAGGAGCTCCGAGAACTTCGCCAGGACGTCAGAATGTCAAAGACTTACCTGGCGAGGAGGACCATGATGTTTGCGATCCTCAAGCTGCAAACCCCCGGCGGAGTAAATCTTACGGCCGAGCAAGTCCATGCGCTTGGCTTCCTTGGATTTAGGCGCAGCGGCAGGTTGGCCGCGCCTCTCCCGGTCGTTAACAGATTGGACCACGAGGGAGTCCGGGGTTGGGTGAGAGTAAAGGTACTCATAGCCTGATGGTGGGGCTGAGTACTTTCCGCTCGACCCCCGCGTGCTGTGGGAGGAATAGAAGCGGGAGTCTGCCATAGCGTAGTAGCGTTCTTTTGAATGGTCCGGACGAAGGGCAAACGCCACACGGACGGGCGCATCCGCACCCACCACGTTGGTGATTGGGTCCTCATCCTCCTGGACCTCCTCTACGGGAAGATTCATGGATGCCGCCACCCTGCGAAGCAGGTCTTGGAAGGCCCGGAGGTCAATGGGCGGGGGTTCGCTGGTCGCAGCCCCCTGCCACCCCGCCTCGTCCGGCGAGGATGACGAAGATGCACCCTGCAGAACCGGCTCCGGCTCTATCGTCCGGTGGGTGAGCCTCCTCCGAACCGTGAAGCGTGGGCGATTGGCGGACCGGATGAGCAGATGGCTCGTGCGGAGGAGAGGGAGGCGGCCGACTAATAGTCGCTTCAGGGACCCTGGTGCTGGTGGTCACACATCCCTCCTGGGAAACGGGATACCTTGACCTTCATGCTGTCCCCCACGGGACCCAGTAGCCCCACTGCTCATGTGGAAGTCCTTGTGGGGTAGGCCACCGGTGGGTAGTATCATCGGCACCGGAGGCTACGGAAGCCGTGCGGGATGGCCAAGGCGGTGCTGTAGTGCCGACGGACTGAACCGCTGACGGCGGGAGGCCATGCACCGACGGCACCGAGGGTCGATACGCCGAGCGCCGACGGGACGGTGACCGTGAGCGTGGACTCCGACGGTGCCGGGAGCTCGACCGGCGCCGGGAGCTCGACCGTGACCGGGATCCGCGGTGCCGGAGGTGACTCCGGGAGTCCGCGGTGCCGAGACGACCTCCGACGGTACCGACGGTACGGTGACCTGGATCGGTGCCAGGAGTGCGACCGGTACCGAGATCGAGAACGGTACCGGGACTCAGACCGGCGTCGGGATGGTGCTCGGTGCCGCGAGGAGGAGCGGCGACGAGACTCCGAGCGGCGGGACGGGGACCTGCGCCGGGACCGGGACCGGGACCTGGGACCTCGACCGTCTTCCGCGCCAGCTCGTCAACTGAGGGCGGTCCTAGTCATCCTGGCTGGGCTTGCCGAGAGAGACAACAGCCCGCACCGGCGTGCCGGGGGCCGGAGGCTCGGAGCCTCTATGAGCCTGATGAGGTCTCTGGCAGAGGAGAATGTCTCCGGCGTTGAAGGCAGCCTTGGCTCCACCTCGGTCGGTGCCGGGGAGCGTGGCGGTGCCGGACTCGACGGCGCTTGCGGAGCCGGAGTCGAGGGCTCAGGGCCCGTTTTACGCACTGCCGCAGCCACTCTCGTAGTGGACTCTGTGCGTGCCTTCGCCACAGCCTTCGCCAGTCTCTGCTTGCGTGCAGGCGAGAGCGAGCGGTGCCGGGGTCGTCTTCGGCGGCGGTTTAGGTACCGTGGCCACGGTGCCGGCGCCGGTCGGTGCCGCGGGTGCACTCTGCACCGAAGAAGCCCTTGTGCCAGGCGCTGACGGTGCCGGGGCTGGAGGGACGCCTCCATAAGGAGCTGCTTGAGGCGACTGTCTCTGTCCTTACGCGTCCGCGGCTTAAAAGCCGAACAAATGGCACACTTATCTGTACGGTGTGCCCTCGCCCAGGCAACGGAGGCAGGAGCCCGGAGGGTCACCCACTGGCATAGGCCTCTGGCACGTTGAACAGGGCTTAAAGCCCGGTGCCTTGGGCATGAGCCCGCACCGGGGAGGGGGAGGGAGAAAATACTCCCCCTATCCTTATCTAAACTAACTAACTATTAAAACTAACTATACTAACAGTAAAAAACTATATACAAAACCAGTAGAGAGAGCTAGGGATGTGGAGGACTACTGAGCACTCCACAGTTCCGACTGCCGTCACGGGCGGGAAGAAGGAACTGAGGAGCGGACGGGCCGGCTGGGGTATATATTCAGCGCTATAGCGGCGCCACTCCAGGGGGCGCCCAGCCGGCCCGCCGGAGTTGCTAGGGTAAAAATCTTCCGAAGAGCCGTGCACGCGCGGCGCGCACACCTAACTGGAATGCATTGGAGCAATCACTCGAAGAAGAACATATGATATTGAGAAAGTGACAAAATATTGTCAAGTATTTCTATACAAAGCTAACATTAAGACTTTCCACATTATGTAATTTGTATTTGCTCAATAACAAAGTCAATCTTGTAGTCACGATTTAAGTCAAAGAAGTGATTAATGATAAATGATGCAATAAGCATGGACCTTGTGTGTGCGCGCGCGCATGTGTGTCGGGGGGCTTATAGTCAAATAAGTACTTGATGAAACAATTGACTAAATAAAACTACACTCATTGTATACATAATCTGCAACAGGAATAATGATCCAATATTATGCACATTAAAAATAAACTTCAAGGTTAAAGAAAGAAAAAATCTGTGTTTAGTACTTATTCAGGTGATGGAAACAGGACTCCTGGGTTCTGTATGAATGGCTTGTATGGGCAAGTCAATTAAGAGTACTTTGGATTAGCCTGTAAAATGGGTATATCATCATCCACCTCACAGGGATATAATGAGGCTAATTTGTAAAGTACTCAGACCCTGAGATCAAAGGGACTATATAAGGGGCAAGTATTATTTAACTTATCACAAAACTGTCTCTTATTTTTAAAGCATATATATTTTTAACACTTTCAGGAAATTTTAGGTGGCTCCAAGGCGGCTGCTAATGAATCACCGTTTTGTAAAAATCGACAGGGGTTACTGTGACTAATGTTCATGTAATTGATAAGTTAAAGCAAAGAAAAACGTTGAAGCTGTTTTGCTTGATATTTTCCAGCATGTATACAAATCTCCCTAACTTTAGGCACATTTTCTAGACAGAAGCAGTTTCATATTCAGACAATACTAAGGAAAAACCTCACAAAACCAGTATTTGGCTATAGTAAAATAAAATCCCAATAAGTAGATTGTTTCTATAAAATGAAAATTACATAGAAAAAGATACAATTTTGTTCTGCTAACCTATTTTTATTTTTGAAAAACTATGTGCCATTAGCCAGTGCTTGCTCCTGTACGAACCCTTAACTTAGCCATTTTCAGTGGTGTCAGTGACATTCCTGCTGTAACAATCATGCAGGCGTGAACTGATATCACTGATCAACAAGAGGCCTGGTCAGCGGAAACAACTTCTATGGGAGGCTGACAAAAATTTTATGATGTCCGTGTCTCAGAAATCTTAGTGCTTAATCACAATGCAAGAAGCAATACAAAATGCCTCTTTCTTGCATCTTACTGCTGAATTTGATTACTGTCCCTTCTGAGTTTATGTCAGATCATTAAAACATGCTTCCCTTATGCCCATATAACTAATACGATGACAGAAGTCTGAAAATGGAAATTGTTTTCAACTCACGTGTCTGAGAACATATATTTTAAAAGCTGTACCCATTTGAAATTCTGTCAAGATACTTCAAACGCCAACTTCAGTGTGGTCATAGATAAAAATGTATATTTACTCTTACTGTTGGTTCAGCTATATAAACTTAGATACTTTACTAATTAGTAAATGACTGTATAATTGATCAGACTGGGCAAAAAAAACCCACACTACTTTGGTTTATCATTTAGGGTTAGACTCCTGGCTATGAATGTATACTTTTATCTGGCCTCAAATGATAACTCCTTTGTCAGTGTGGTGCGTTTGTGCACATAGACAGGAGGGTCTAGGATTTATATGTTCAGTTCCACATGACATTATCCAACTGGTATTCCAGCATTTGGAACAAAGGTATTTCAGTTTTCCTGACGCATAAAACAGATTTTCTGTCCATAGCAAAGGCCCTTCAAAAAATACAAAGGGGGGAAAGGCAGACCTTATTCAGAAAAAGGGGGAAGGTTTGGAAATATCACATTTTCAACAGGTGCAAGCAGAATGTCTATGAAAGAGGGGGAAGAAAGAAGGATGAGTAACAATGAGGGAAGGAGAAGATAGAAATTCAAAAACCAAAAGACTACTGTATAACATTTTGAAAAGGTCTTGTGAAAGAATGAGAGGTCAGTGTACTCTAATAGACACTCTGATAGTATGACCAGTCATCCTTCTCATTGGGAGCTTGAATAATTTTTAAATGATGCATTTGTCCAGGTCATGTCTCATGAAACACTGTCAGAGAGCTCTTAAGACAGAATGGGAAAGTCTGCTGCACATCTCTTCCTGCAGTGCATCAATTCAGGTTGACACATGTGATTGACAAAAAGTGACAATATTGTTAATCTTCAGCTGCTTCTGGCATAAGCGTTAATCGGGAAAATCTTCAGAGGAAGAGCGACTAGAGAAGCCTGCAATAATTATTGGCGAAGAAGGAGAACATCTGTCTTTCTCCAGCTGCAGAATTCAATACTACAAAAGATTAGAAAGCAATATTCTGGACTGATACTAGAAAAGTGCTGTACTATTAATTCAGATACTCCAATAATCCTTCAGTACTATACGGAGGGTATACAACTTCTTATTAAGACATTAGATCTCCATCTTCTTGACTTATAATTTGAGCTGTTATGTTGTCAAGATGGATTGTTCAACATTTGGAATCTTATGACTAAATATTTCACTCAACTATCTGGTATTTATTGTAGAGGACAGATTCTTGCTCCATATTTTCCATGGGGATTGAGTATTTTATTGCTAGATTCCTAGGTTTGTTATTTATATTATCTTTACATATATTCTTGTTTTGATTTTATTTCTATAAATGTTATACCACTTTCAGTAAAGTTTTTTAAACATAAAAAAGTGAAACAAAATTAAGTAATTCGTCAATGCAATAACATCCACTAAAATTAATGGTCATGAATCCTTGTAAAAAAGTTCATATTTAGACTGCTTTAACCAGGTAACTGACTGGCACCTGTGCATATTTTAAACGGATAAACATTTTATAAATGGGTATCTGTCACCCTAACAGTTGGCTATGAGCTTAGGCATATCATACCACCAGAATACATATCTAAGCTTGGTAACAGCGGTTGGATTTCTGCACAACCTTTTTTTGTATACCATTTCCATGCCTATGGTTATGGGGATATGCCATCAACTCCAGCTCAGAAATGGATTAACGTTGAACAATCAAACATTGCTTCTACACCTGTGTAAAGTAAATTGTTACTGCTTACGTATGAGCCTTGGTGGTCTGTTGGAGGTTAGGTATGTGTAAAGTGGAGCAATATGATGAAGTCTGTAAAAAGCTTATGCTTAGGACAGCAAAGAGCACCTGCAGATCATGGCAAAAATGCTAAGTTTCCCAGTCAATAGCTTGGAGAGGCGTGCAAGGCACACATGTAACTTACCACAGAAGCCCATGTACAATTTCTCACAGGTAAGAGCTTTGAGTGGTACTTGCAGCAAAAACAAAAGCACAGTTCAAATTTTTATCCATGTATAGATGCTACAACATGGAAATAAACTGTGTAATGTTAGGAAGGTATTTTCGGTGCTATTTTTTCTATAAAAATATAGAGACTGGCAAATGCCTCAACCATTACCTAATTATGTCTTGATATCTGACTCCTCAGTAGGTTAAACTGGGACAATCATATCAATAAACAGGTAAGATATATTGAATGTTCATCACAGATTTTAAAATGCAAAAACTTGCTTGTTACAAATTTAGGTAATTTAGAATATACAAAAATTAGAATTATGTGTTATAAATAACTTATAAAAGTTAAACCTCACTAGATTCTATGTAATAAGAGAGGAACATCAAGATTATCCCATCTATTTGGCAGACCTCTTAAGAGAGGAGAAGTTTTCATGCTGCCAAACTACCTTTAGTCTAAGGATTTACATTTACATGGGACAAAGGGCCATATCTCCCTAGAATCCTCTTTAGATACGAAGTACATGCTTCACAAGCAGTCACATTAGACTACTCTCATCCATAATATTTGATTACTATTAAATTAAATAAAGCATCTTCCACTAGCTAGAGGTAGATGGTTAATAAATGGGTTACATATAAAAGTAGAAAAGATTTGAATCAGACATGAAAGAATGAGAGTTTTCTAAAATAAACACTAAACTATATACATCAAGTCCAAATTACATATAATTAGTGTGTACTTAACCGCACTCCTGCACTAGGGTTCCTCTGAGCCTTCTACTTTTAATCTTATGACACTACTTGTTTAATTGGAATCCAAATAGCTAAATCAACACATATCACTTAAGTTTTTAATAGCTATATCAAAATAGGACACTCAATCTGAAATAAGTATTAACACACAAATATGCACTAAAATAACAGAAGTTGTGATTATAATTCATTTCATTATTGTGTTACACTTAGTTCTGTGTAGACCAGACAAATCCTTGGTTTTCAGAATTGTAAGGGTCCCCCCCACCAACAGTTCTGTAGTCAAACCCACAGCCTGACCTTCTATTCATTCCTTTAGAGGAGCAATCCAGTCTTTAAGTATTCAGGCCTTAAATTCACTCACCAGATGAGCTTGGGATTTTGCTTATTCACCAAGGAAATAAAAAGATTCATCCAGATTGTTTTCACCGACATCTCCCTTTCCCAGAAAAGCTTCTAGGTTCCGCATCTTAGAAGTTTCCTTGGCAAATGGAACGCATTTAGCATAACATTCAATGACATCTGCCCATTAAACTTCACGTTCAGCAGCACAGGTACACATCTGCAATGTGTGCTGTTACTGTACTTGGCAACAGTGAAGCAATTAATTCTACAAAACCTCAAAGGAAATTCATATACAGACATTAAAACAACATTCCATATTAAACAGAGTGCAACTAAAAATGGGTTATTAGGGATTCTAGTCCTAATAACCCATTTTTAGTTGCACTCTGTTTAAAAGAGAGCTTTTAAAAAAAAAGATTGGAATGTTTCCTTTTACAAGAGATGTACAGAGGTTTAAAGGTGCATGTTAAAGTAGAGGGGATGATGATTCTGCTTTTTTCCTTTTTTAAACTTTAGAAATATAAAAAATGCCAAGTCTGGTCTTCCTTAGTTTTGCTGGCAGACTTCTTTTGGGGAGGTGGGGGGATTGGAACATGTGGACTGTGAAGTCTTACATCTTAAAAGGTAGGATGTTGAACCTTCAAAAGTTCTACAGGACAAGGAACCAGGATCTACATTTTGTGAAGAGATTTTTACCCTCATTTTCATTATATGCAATACATAACAAGGGTAATACGGTACCTGTTAGTTTTCTCCCCTTGTGTCTATTAGCAAAGCCAAATACTTAGGTACGGCTCCTCCTTACCAGCAGATGGAATTTTTCAATGACATTCCAGATGTTTAGTATGGGCTTGCCAACGTGAAATCCTAAGTGGAAAATCACTGTAACAAGTCACTAAACTAATGACCAACCAACCTCTTGAACGAAATCTATGAGTATCAAATTCAGGTTGGACTGGCAATAAGTAAAGAAGTTACCATCTGGAAAAATGTGTGGTGATTTAAGGGAAAAGAATTGGCAGTCCCTGTCATTATTTGTTAATTTTTCACAAGGTCAAACACTTCTTAAAAAAATTCAAGTTAAATAAAAATTTATTACTGTTTCCCTGAATTGGACATTGTATGAATAGTAACGACAATAACTTCTAGAGCTATTTTCTTAAAAATAAACTGTTAAAACTTAAATGGACAACTTCAAGTTCACTTACCATTAGTAGAAACAGAAACAAGGAAAAAACAATCAACATATACAATGAAGCTCTCATACATTAATTTCACTTCAGTACCTCTATGGCGAGGGTCCTCAGTGTTCAATTGTTGCAATGGTTTGTGTCAGGAAGTTGACTCCCAGAACAAACAGGTTAAAATAATAAACTTCCTAAGCACCCAGAAATAATGAATTAACAGAATCTATGTGAATAAATAAATAAATAAAAATACTACTTTTATGTGCACTAAATCTATCTAAAAATTAAAACAAACCCATTAAAAGGTGTGATTTTAAAAAGCAAATATGAACAGGTGCATTGGTTGTAACAGATTTTAACCAAGTATGCCACTTGTCACCTCTGTAGGACAATCATTTCCCTGGAAAGGAGCAATCAGACCACAAGACAAAATAGTTTCATATGAACAATACAATCCAAACGTCAAAAAACTAAAATCCAAACTCCTATGTAGAGTTTTATAAAACACTGTCAAAATACACTATCCTTAAAATCAGTTTCATTTATGAAAAAATGAATGCCTCTGTTCTTTTACATATAGAATTGTTCAAAAACATCTATATAAAAGATTATGGTTACCCAATTTAAATATTCTTGATAGTACAGTCCCACAGAGGAAGCAATCCTTAACCTAGATCTGATTTATAACTCATATGACGCATAATAAAATGAGGGCATTTAACTAGTGCAGATAACTGAAATCCAATTTATGAAGATTATTTGTCTCAGACACTGCTGTCCACATGAAAGAAATAGCTATGCACACTGATGGGAGTATTATCTATCGTTCATATGAAAGAGCCAGCCGCAAAGTATATCCAATCTTTGCAACCAGTAACTTGGTAAGAAACGGAAAATCTGCATGCACTTTGGTGAGAATCATTGACCTTGAAATGTGTTCATATTTTTCTTCAGCAATCAGTATAGGGTATTATACAAAACAAAATAGTTTATTTCCCAAGCAAAGATTATCTAAATATAAAAAACTGAATTTTCAGCTGGTCAAAAAAATTGTTAAATTGGTCAAAAATAGAAAAATAACTATAACCTGATCAACCAGTAAAAACAGCCTTCCAAAAGCCTAGCAATACGCCACAAAATTCCAAAGAGCTCAGTTAGAGGTTGAAACTAAATACACTAAAGCTTCCTGTAGGATAAGCAGAATGTATAATGAGCAAGTGTGGGATACTGAATTAATCAGTTTCAACTTTAGCGCTACCATGTATGCAGGATAACATTGCAGAAAAATATCGGTACACCTAGTTCTGAATACTCATGGATGTTATTTTGTGTAGAAATTTAAGGGTTTTTTAATATAAAAATATAGGAAACACAATGATTTCCCCGACAAAAGTATTTTATTTGTGTGTGTGTGTGTGTATGTATATATATATATATATAAAAATATATAAAAAAGTTTAGAATGGCTGTTTCAATATCAATGATGGCAAGAAATGCTTGAACAAGCCAAGTCACAGGAGTTTTCTTTCAACTCTTCTGCATTTGGTTTAAATCCTTAACTTTTGCTTTTGTTTAGAATAAAAAGACGAAAGTTAAATGCTAAGCAGCACAGGCCAGAACAGCCTGAAAATGCTACCTAAGGAAAAGCTTTTGGCTCCTTCTGAAAGATGGTCACTTGAGCAACCTCTCAGGCAACTGGAGCATCATCCAACCCTATCTGCTCAGAAGGGCTCAGCCTACCTCAGGGGTTCTCAAAACGGGGAGCTGGAACCCCTGAGGGGGCTACAAGGTTATTACATGGGGGGGGGGAGTGAGCTGTCAGCCTCCACCCAAAACCCCACTTTGTCTCCAGCATTTGTAATGGTGTTAAATATATTAAAAAGTGTTTTTTATATATATGTGGGGGGTTGCACTCAGAGGCTTGCTATGTGAAAAGGGTCACCAGTACAAAAGTTTGAGAACCACCACCCAGCTCAACGCAGTCTTTTTTTTTAATTATTATTATTTTTATTATATAAAGACATTGCATGAAATTATCACCAACTCCACAATTTCAACCAGGAAAGGCATTAAAACTAAAGAGAAGAGGTTATACTGTTCAGTTTAAGATTTCTGCACAATAGCTGAGTTAACACAATTTAGACACGTTACACACACTGCAAAATGACCCCTGTAGTCACGGTATTACCAATAAGATGCAAAGGTAGTTCTAATTTTTGTACAGATATAAAATAAATACATGCTGTAAATAAACCAAAATTATTTAAACTTTAAATGCTACAGAAGGTCCTTAAAAAAAAATCTGACTACTTCAAGCAATATATTTATCTTCGCGCTCTCTCTCTCACACACAAAACTGACTGGCCTATCCAAAGTTCAATTAAAAATTATCCCCAAATCTTGCATAAAGACGAAGGTGTAAAACCACCACAGGCATTACAAGCGTAATATAGGTCATTCTCCCTTACGTGACCAAGTTTGAATCTGATTAGCCTTACCAATTTTCAGTACTATAAGCATCACTTTCTTAAGGTTCTGCAAGTTGAAAATGTTAGATTTCTTAGGATAATAGAAAAAGAAAAAACTTTTACTAGAATGTATTTGTTCATTCTTGAACGCCTTTTCTGTTTCTGTAATTAACAATTGCTATTCTACTCAGATTCTCTAAATGAAAAGACTGTTTTCATAGCCCTATTCCAACCCACAACACACCACTTTCTAACTGAAGGCAGCACTTTGTATTCTTGATAACATGACGGAAATGCCTGAGTGACCATTTAGTTTTATGCCACCTTGAGATGTAGGATCTGGCCACTTATGCAAGCTGAGAAATATTTAATGAATTACACAACCTTGAGAGTTACACAGAGGAAAAGTACTGCATTCCATGTTGTAATTATATGGAAAATCCTGTGGAAATAGTCAATCCTATTTGATGAACTGGGTACTCTTAACCCACAAATAAATCCTGTAAAGATTTTTATGCTTGACTCAGCCAAATAAACAATCCCTTGCTTTATACAAGTATGTATTATCAAATCATTACTTACAAAGCTTTTATTTTTATATTCTGACTCTACTGCACAAATGCTTTTAAAATCAGCAGTTTATTGTGAAGCTACAAATTAGCTTGCAGTTTTCTTAGCCCTGAAAGGCGTTTGGGGAAGTAACATATCAACATACAATAAGTGTACAGAAAACTCATCTCAATCCAGACTAATCTAATGAAACATTCAATATTTTGGGTAAGCAATTTCTAAGCACCAATTCCAAGATTGACTTCATCTCTAATTCCAGACACAGAGAAAAATATACATTGCAATGGTAGCTTTGCAAGATGGGTGTACAATACAGGTTTTTAACGACAAATGATTTTTCCAGTCTAATAAAAATAACCTGTTTTTTCCATTTCTCCCTCCCTGCCTCAAGTATCAGAGTGAAACATAACAAAGCAATGGTCAAACTAAAACAACTCTGATAAAATAAACCAGACTGAACAAGGACACTGACAACTAACTTAACAGATGCTATAACAAAGTTATTGCTTGGTGTTTGGTCGCATGTTATAGCAATGCTGATGGGAAAAATAAACGTATTTGGCTTGCAACATTTAAGGAACAATCATCTTTTGGTAATTTTTTGCAAATATTTAAATTAATCAGAAAAATAACTGCTGCAATTTTCGCTTAGATTTCCTCCTACTATAATTTTGAAATGAATAATGACTATAATCTTGTATCTGCTATAAGTCTATAATTTATATCAATTCAATGAGAACTGCTGTGACGGATATGAGGAATCCTTACAACATATTACCACAACCAACTTGCCTAAGAGCACATTCCAAATGGTGACAGAGGCAGGAATGGAACCCAGATTCTTCTTCCTACCAGCCTTTTGCCACATGCGCTGAACTTGCTATTTCACGAATCAGGTGCTGAATGAACCCACAGATGTAGTTTTAATAAAGCAAACATACGGTATTGCAATTCATAACATGGTGTCATATCTTTACACAATACCCAGTCTCAAACCCTTAAATAATTAAAAGCTATAGTTAGTGCATGATGAGGAAAAAAGCAAATTAAGCTTTTTCCACAGACAGTATCGAATACTATGCCACTACTGGTTGACAAATTAGATTCAATGGTGTGAAAACATAAAAGCAAGAAGATACCATGGTCTCCATGGAATTTGTTATTATTTCCGTCCGACTGACTTTTTCCTCAGCTAAAACTACATGTGCCCTACAGGCACATACTGTATACTAACAGTACAGAGATTCTCGTTCTTCTTCGGCTGCCTTAGGGAGACATTTATCTAAATATTTCCCTACCAAAAAGATACATAATTTGTAAAATCAGCCTAAAAATTCCATTTGGCATTTAAGATGCACCTTCTGAGTTATCTATTCTAGCAGAAAAGAACTCTATTCCAATATAAGGGCCAAGCCCAGGTAGCCAACAATCAGATGCACAAGCTGAGATGAGTCCTACGGTTGGGTTGGGAGCTTTGACTAATCTTACATTTGGCCTAACTGAAGACAGTTTGGCACCAGACTCCTGCTTTGCACGAGAGAACAGGCACACAGTTGGGTGCAGGGAGCTGTACATGCACCTTTCTATGACAGGCTATCCCCCTGAGGTGGAGCCCAACTGTTGGCAGCATTTTCCTTCCATCTTCAATGCACCTGGAGAACAAGGTGCAGCAACCTGGCACTCCTCCCCTCCCCCGCCGCCTTTGCATTCTCATGCCATTTGTTCCACCTCAGCAAAACAGTCTGATCCTACAAGATTGAGAGCTACTGAAATTTTCAGTAATGTAAAATATTTTTAGCAGCCAATATTAGAGCTTGTTGAAAAATATGGGGAATTTCAAAATTCTGAGCGGATAGACAGTTGGTCAAAAAACTGGAACCATTTTTCAAAAAAAAAAGTCATCTTTATTTTTCCAATTTTATTTTATTGAAAAATTTAAGAACTTCCATTTGATCCAATATATTCCAGAGTTCAAGTGAAACAGAATTATTTATTTTTGAATATGGACCTCTGAAGAGGAAATCTCCGCAGCTCAAGAGACAGAGAAATAGGCTGGCTCTTCAGTGAGTGCCCACAAGTTTGTCCCTGCCTCAAAAAGCAGCAGAGAAGGCTGAAGGCCTACTATCAAAATATGGAGGCCTGTATGCAAGAAAGAATGTCCTGCAGATTCTTAATTTTACAATATATACACACAAAAACCCAAGCATACATACCTGTGCGTGTGTGCGCGCGCACACCCCCACCCCTCCCCCATACGTCTATAAAATCTTCTGTTCACTGGGAAATATTTGAAATACAGCACTAAATGCAGGCCTCTGCAATATTTTTCTGCAGGGGAGGAGGAAGCCAAAAGTTAACAAATAAAGCTTATTCCAAAAATTGATGACCTCTTCAATTATGATTTTGGCAAATAAGAAAGTAACAGAATAATCAAAATTAGAGACATCCTGGATTGTGCACTATGAAAAGCAAGGAGAGGGTGAGGACGTCTGTCTGCCAAACAGACAAACCTGATATTATTTTCACACTTCTGAGGATATTAGGAACTAAGAAGAAAGCTAACCTCTGGAAAACTATATTTAAAATCTTGGCACAGAAAACTAGCCGCTCGTAGTTTTAATTTGTTATCAGAAAATCTGATAGGGTTATATCACATACACAAAAAAGTCTGAGGATATTCCCCACTAGCATGTAATTTAAATAGAATCTGTGTTTTTACCCTAAGCGGCTTTTCAGCAACTCTCAGTCTTTCACTTAATTGGTTTAAGACCAAAATTTTAACAGTTAGTTTCATGTAGTTTGCCCACGTTAATTGTCTTATTATTCATTTTAAAATAAAACAGCTCTGGGGTTGACCTTGGATTCCTCTATCTTCCATCACTATGAACTTTGTTTCTTATATAACAAGCTTCAGTTAGTAAGCCTGTAAGTTCATAGTTCTTGAAAAAAAGCCAAACATAAAATGGTGTTTCTCTCACAACTACAAGGACTTAACTGTATCTAAAAGTTAGCACCATTTAGCTAAGATTTATTTATTACAAGACCAAAGGATTCCACTGGAAAATAGAATAGAGAATTAAAAAGGGAACAAAACCCAGAAATGTTTCAGATTTCTCCTTAGCATTTCTCGCCATTAAAATTATGGTAATATAGCTGTGACCTGCTTTTTGGTTCTATAGATTTAAAATATTTTAATAAGAGGGTACACAGGTGAGCAAACATTCATTCTGAACTCTCAGTTTGGATAAACTTTTGATTAAACTTAAAGACATCATTACTATAGCTTGCATGTTATAATTTTACAAACTATTCTATTATGCTTTAATCCTATCTAATACAGGTATGGTATTTATAACTGATATATACATAATGTATGTTGCATAGAGAATAACTTTTAAAAACAATGTATTTATTAAACAGTTCATTTACTTGACAAATTCTAACTTACATTTCCCTGACCACAACTGAAAACAATAAAATGATCTAAAACAGGACCTGTTTCAGGACACACACAGAATACTGAACTTGGACGTTGACAATCCATTAACGACAAATTTATTTGCATCTTTTAATAAAGTTCTATTACTTTATTTACAAGCCTTATGATGATGTTTGTTATGGTGATATACTATAAGAAACTGAAAGTGAGTTAAGTAAATTATTTAGATAGTCTCTAAAACGTAAGTTTCATAAAAAGGGAAAAGGACAAACACACTCCTGCATTAAAAAGCTCACTGAGTACATACCCTTTCTATATATTCTTCAGTATGAAACATTAACCAAGTATCTTAATAAAAATAACTTTTACATTACCTAACTTATCTGCTCCTTAAAATACCCTTTTCCTTTTAAGTCTGCAAAAAATATTCTGCTACTTATTTGGGTTCTTAAAACATTTTAAAATGTTTGTAAAGTTTTGCAGTTTACTTTAAATATCAGTCATGGAAAGGAGTCTGATGAATTATTTTCCACTGGAAATATGTCTATAACCAAATAATCCCAGTGTACACTGATTATCTGGTTTATTTCCCTATTAAGAACTGTTTAAAAAAAACTTTCCTAAACATTTCCAATAAATTAACATTTTGTATATTAAATGTGTAAATTAGCTCTAAAAATAGTAATCGATTAGTGAGATCAGGGTAGGCATAACATTTTTATTGGGATCTCTAGATCTGTAAGATGGTAAAGTCCTGCTAAGAGGAACAAAACTATTCTTATTTTAATCACAGCCCTTGATGCTGAAACCAGAATCATAATATTCCTATGTACTTTTTGTATAACTCACTACTTATATATTGTGGTGATGGGCGCTATACAAAAGGCTAAAAATATTCTAGAATTATATTTCTATTAAAGCAAGTGAGCTCTAGCCATAATATTGCCTAATTATTTATATTTCTCTATAATATATAAGAACGTGCAACTAACAGGTCACAGATAATCAATCACTAAATATGTTCCCAGTACACTTTTTAACTTCATCTCCCTCAAAAAACAAAACCGGCCAACATAAATAATAATACACAATACATATGTATTTTTTCATAGTTGTCAAATATTGTTTTTTGGAATGAATCAACACTCTTCCAGTGATCTGAGAAATATCTTAATGTTAGGCCATCTATCATGGTTTCTCAAAAAATTATCCACAACAGCACATGGGCTCTTTTGTGTAAATGCTATGGTAAACAATGTATAATTCCATGTGGCATCTGTTTTTGACTTCAATACGAGGCCTGAATAATAGATGCCACACATCACAAGCTGCATAAGAATATCCCTAGAAATTCCATATCCTGGTATGTGTCATCACCATTCACGCGTGAGCATGAGAAGATGGGCACTTTTAGGAATTGTTTTAGAATGTTACCTAATAAACACAGACCAACAAAGAAATAATTCTTGGAAGTAATTTTCAAGACAGTATTTGGGGGAATTGTAACTACAAGTGGTGCCTGCTGGTAAGCAGCACTATACCCCCCTTGCCTGTTGGCACTCATGAAGTCAAAGCTTCATGATGAATCCTGAACCTGTTCATCTCTAATGATAGCGTGAACAAACTGCTCTTGCATGAGCAGTCCCCTTGAGGTCAACAAAACTATTCACGTAAAGGCTGTGAAAATTGGGCCCAAGTTCTTTCCAATTTCCTATATAGAGATCACAGATTAAATCAAACACTTGCAATTCTCTAAAGTCAATCACACCTACCTCAATTAAAATTATTTTATATTTAGGATACATTTCTTCAAAGTAGTCAATGTGTGGAGGCTGGAGTATGTCAAGGGCGGAGAGCACCTATGGAACAACAGGCAAGACAATTTTACCAGAGAGAAAACAGAAATCTTAGTCAAATCAAAGCAAATACTTACTACAAAGGCAAGGTCAGGCTATATTTTTAACACTTTGTTTGCCTCCTGTTTAAAATATTTGAGATGTCCTATTAATAGATTTGACAAACAGAACATAATTTTTAACTGGCTGGTGAATTAAGATTTGACTGTTTAACCTTGGCCTGGCCGATGACTAAGTCCTACTTTACGGCTGGCATAATTTACTTGTTATTTATTAATTTCAAACACCTAAGTAGACTTTCTGTATCCTACCTACCAACATCTCTGTCTGTAAACTGACTCATTTTTCTACTAGGATTTAGCCCTATTCTGCCCCCCAAACTAAGATTAGGCTGGTCTTCACATTTGGAGAACATCTCTTTAAAAGGTGAAAGAGTAGCTGGCTTCCAAATATTTGTAAAGTTGACATCACTGCATGTTATATTGTATGGCAACACTGTCACACAGGCTGTATTCTGTCAACACACAGGACACAAGGAAAAATTTTGCACTTGCATGACAAAGCCAGCCCCACTGACTTCAGGAAGTTTGCACAGCATGCAGGTGAGCGTAGAATTTAGCCCGTGTCTTTGTTTCTCCCAACAAAATAAGCAAAATAAGGAGAGTTAGGATAAGATGTTCAGAGGGCAAGATTTTCAAAATGGATGCCTAAACTCAAGCTCCTGAATCCACAATTAGACACCTGAGTAAGTGGTCTGATTTTCAAAAGTACTAAGCGCCCAGCGGCTCTAAGTCAATGCAAAGTGCTAGCTGTTCAGCGCTTTTTAAAAAATAAAGCTATATTTCAGGTGCCTGTATACTAGCTTAAAAGCACAAGTTTAAGGCACCCATTTTAAAATATCTTGGTCCTATTATCACAAATGTAAAAATACGACCACAAAACCTCTGAAAGAAGTTTGAAGTCAATTTTAAATGTAAAATATACTAAGTATACAAACAAAAAGGGGATTGATTTTGTCTTGCAATTTATCTTTTTAACAACATCCCAACATATCGCTCCATTTCCAGAAAGGCATTTACAGACATTAAAGTTATTCACTTTTTGAACCAACAGCCCAGATAGTCACTTAAGTTGTGTCCCTACAGTGACATCTTTGAGAAAACAATTGCACAGAATTTAAATCCTCACAAGACTAGAAAACTACTTTGGTGTGGGGAATATAATCTATGGCATTTAAGTGCACTTGCACAAACTGCTTCTGTTGTTATCAGACTCCGCTTCAGATCACCTGCCAAAGCAATTTATTACTTCTTACTTCATAACACAAGTTAACCTGTAATGAAGCTGCTGCACAGAAATGATTTAATGTATTACCCCATGGAAATCTTCAGTAAAAAAACAAAACAAAGATTTTCTTAGACTCAGGTGTCACGGCATTTTTATAAAGAGTATAAAAAAAAATCTCCCCTACTGTCATGAGCTTTATTTCCACCAAGGGTCTGCGCATCCTGTGGGAACTTTGGAAAAGTATGCAGTTATCAGGAAGGGGCAGCGGGATGGGGGAGGCACCCAATGGCTATGAATCAGTGTAAAGACAAAGAAAAATGTTTGCTCCTGTAGAAGTCTGTTACACAGTACCTATTCTACCTTGGAGCACTGTTTTGTAGAAATTTGAGTAATGATTTGTAGGTCACCCCTGGAAGCTGCAGCTTTGTTACAGTGTTTTAGTTAGTTACCATCTGGCTTATTTCTAGAGTCCAGTTTGTGTTTTTTCTGCAATCTCCTCAGTCTGAGATTGGCTCTTCGCTCTAATTAAGGGCTGTCTTTATAAAGAGAGTCTCTAAGCAAAGAAATCAATGCAGAATTATTAAGTTCTACTTACAGTACAACAGACATATCTGCCAGAACAGAAACTGCAAGTAAAACCTGAACTGCTACCAATAGTATACAAATCGGTCAGCTCTTTGAATTAGAAGAGACACCACCTCTGGGTCCACACTCCTGTTACTTAATGTATGAAAAACTCCTCCATTCCCCACACTAACAACTTTTTAGCCCTTTCTCCAACTGATTCCTCAGTTTATGCTTCTCTACAATTTATACACAGATTTCTGAGCAGAATCTGGACTGCTGAAATAATCACAGAGTGAGTTTATGGGTAGAATTCTTTTTCTGCTGATCAGATTATCATCACAGGTTAATGGGTTGTACTTTAGTGATATCCATGACCAAATTGGGTTGGAAGAGGACTGAAAAAATAAGACTCATTTAAATCAGATAACAGAGTGGAGTAGGGATTGCTGGCCAAACAGAGATTCATGTATACCTCAAAAGCCTTCTTATGTCTAGAAAAAAAAAGTCTTAAAGCTTCCATGAATCTGCTTTGCTTTCCCCTCACTCCCATTTATTAAGGCAGATGCAAGAATAAAAGTACACCAACAATTCAGTACTGCCACCACTGATGTGAATTCAGCATTTAACCACATACAAGAAAATCATTTTTAGAATCTGAAACCCTCAGGTGAACTGGATATAAAGAGGAGGGAGAAGACAAGACAAGGTAGTGAAATAAAGGACATTTAGGCAGAGATTCCACTATGTCAGTCAGTTCAGATCAGGATGAATAAGTGGGTGCAAGCACCCATAAGCCAGGAATTTAATCCTTTCACTGTGTGCAACCTCTGGGTTTTTAGAGAATCCTAAAGCAAATGGATTTTTAAAGTTGATTTAAAGAATCCAAATTTTAAATCTTTTCTTAAAACTTCTATTAGTATACTAAGAACTCAAACTTTACTCACATTGTCATGCTTAAAAAAACACAACATCTTCAATTCCCGGAAGACCCTTTTGCAAGAGACCAGATTTTGGAAGACATTGGGCATCTTTTTGAGTGCAACTCTCTTTCCATCTCGTGGATCTGTTACTGACCTAGAGAATACAAAACCGGAAAGGTTAAAAACTAGTTCAAGTAAACTTTTCTAGAACAGAAAAAAAAAATGTTTCAAGGTTACAATACTTTTCAAACAGGAAGGTGGTTCAAGACACTTATGGGGGGGGAAATCATGTAAGCAAGGGCAACACAGCGTAAATTTACTGTCCTTTATTAAGTAAATTCCAATCATTCTTTGGTTAGATTATATATCTACACATATTCAACTCCTCCTGGTTATTTAAGTGGCTGAGCACATCTTGCAGTAGTGAATTTACCCCTAACATTCACTACTATTTGAAGTCAGAGATCAATAACTGGAACCATAACTCATGTCAGACCACAAACATTTCCTTCAGCCTCCCACTAAACAGTCTATTAATATGAGAACATTTTTCGGTTATACAAAAGAACAGAGTTAACTATTGCATGGTGATATAAGAGAGGTGAATACAACAAAGATGAATCCACTAACCCACACTGTCAATCAGACTTGGGAACTCTGTTCTGATCTTGGATCTGCGACCAAGCATCTTTGTGTGGTGTTTTGAAACCTGTGTTAAAATTACAAGCGATCATTTTAAATTCTAAGGGGATTCCTGGTCCTGCTTGTGGACTAGGGGGCTCTGAAAGAAACGTGATCTGATTCCTCAGCAATTAGCCTGCAAAAGAGCCAGTCATCAAGGTGCGTTGAGTTGCGCCTCTCTGCTTTAGGTAGCACCTGCTATGTATGTCTGTCTGTTTCTCTCCCCCTTTATTGGGTTGTTGCATGTTAGATTTCTGGATTCTAAGAAAGAAAAGAGTTTTCACTGCAAATTTTCTAACTCTAAGCACACCACTTCGGAGAAATCACTCCAACTGGTGTCTGAGTTTCCTGATCCGTAATGTGAGTATGATGTTTACTTTTCTCATAAGGGTTTTATGAGGATGTATATACAGAAGTTACAAGGAGCCCTCCAAGTGTTAAGTATTTTATTCTAAAGTTACTGGCCTCTGAAAATAGAGAACTCTGAGAACTTTCTAGTCAGAGAAACGGGACTCTGATGCCTCAGCTCTACAGTCATAAGATTTTAAAGCAAGAAGGGACCAATACAGTGCTTAATTTGTGCCGGGCTTGCCAGTTCATAGACCCGGCAATTTTTCCAAATCCTCTTTGAAGTGTTCACATCAAAACTGGACATAGTACCAGATAAACAGCATTGCACCAGGAGTTCACAATCAGCTATCCACCATAACACCTAAATCCTTTCCAGAGTCACTCCTTTACAGGACACATTACCCTACCTGGTAAAAGAGCTCTACGCTGTTTGCTCCTAGATGTAACAAACACCTTGCATTTAGCTATAGTAAAAAGGCACATTCTTTTAATGAGCCTAGCTTACCAAGCAATCCAGATCGCTTTGTATAATCAACTTGTCATTTACCACTCCACCAAGCAGGTTGTCATATGCACACTTTATAAACAATGATTTTATATTTTCTTCCAAATCACTGATAAAGACACTGAATAATATTAGGACAAAAACAGATCCTGTAGAACCCCACTATATAGCCATTTGATGACTATTCCCATTACGATTTCAGAAAGTTAATTGTTAGTCAGTTTTTAAATTAGTTTAATATGTGCTACACTGATTTTGTATCATGATCATTTTTAATCATAATACTGGGAGGCATTAAATCAAATGTCTTATAGAAGTTCAAGTAGTTATGACACCAGTTACTTTCATCAGCCAAACTAGATATCTCATTGAAAAACAATATCAAGTTTGTTTGACAAGACCTTTTTTCCCTGAAGTCATTTATGATGCTGTCATCTTAATTCTTTACTGATCGCTTTGAGAGATTTCCTCATATCACTCATCCACCCAGCAAAAAAAAAAAAGAAAAGAAAACTACACAATAACATGTCATTGTGAGTTTACCTGTGGCAATATTATACTATGTGGGCAAAATTAATGTTGTACTAATTAAGAAATGTTGCCTTATGAATTGTTTTGATCATGAACATTTTCTTATAGTAAAACAAAGTATTCTCCTGGTTTAAGTTTCTAGTATCAAAATAAATGAGACTGAGGAGGTAAAGATGGAACATGAAGTGAAAGGCAAGATGTCAGAAAGAGGAGGCAGCAGAAGACAGACGGGAAGGATAGGAGTAGTGAACAGGAAAAAGTCAGAACAATTCACTCGCAAAGAGACTGAGTGAGGACTGGGAAAGTCACTGGCTCGCACTATTTATCAAAGAGCAAACTTTAGACTGACTTTTTCTTGTCTCCCAAGAGAAAGTGCATTATGGCTTCAGGGGAGGGTGCGGGGGGGACCCACCTGCCACATCTCCAAGCATCAGGTCCGACAAAATTTAAGTTAGAGTCCAATGACACTGGGTGGGAAGGGCTGCAGTGTCCCTTTGCACCAGTTTCCACTGGTTCAGAGTTCAGGTAAAATGCCCCTAGCATCCTTTAAGAAGAATACAACGGGCAGGAGAAAGCCCCATGGCAGTTAAATTTGACTAGGCTTTTACCTGAGAAGGATTCAACTTTATGCCCATACATTACTCAAGAATCCTGTCTTCTAGAGAAAAATGTCGGCTTTAGAAGTATCCATTGACAGTGCCATTGCTTTCTGTTAGAGAAACTAGATTCAAGAATCTTTGTGGATAGAAGCCCAAAACAGATGACTGCAAAGCAATATTTGCAATCTGCATTTTCTGTCCTTTTCCCCCCTAACACACCAAATCCACAGGTCTCACTTCAGAACAGACACGGGGGAGTGGGGTGGGGGGGGACACAAACTTTTTTTTTTTTGGGCTGTGTGTCTATATATGAAGTAGTACAGAAAGAGCATGTTTTTAAATGGGTAAAATTTGCTTACAACCAGGCAATCAATAGCTGATAAAACGCTTCCTTGAGGACAAACTGGCAAAAAAGGAGGGATGATATGGCAGTCAGAGAGAGAGAGAGTCAAAGAAAGTTCATTGTCTGCACAAATCAGTGCTTATTCTGCAGAGATTACAACACCTCCTCTTATGTTTACCATACTCCACACATTCCCACTGAGTTCAATGAAACTATTTTCAAAACAGGCTACTAAATGTGACTAAGGGGTTCACAATTTGGCCCTACAGCTTTAATATTACACCAAGGAACAGACTTCCCGTATCCATCATTAATTTGGAATAATTTATATGAATTGTAGAAACCGAACATTAAGAGGATACAAGTTGTTTTAGTCTCAAACATTTTTCAAAAAAAGAACCATCTCCTGTAACAATTTTCTATTCCACCATGGAGTCTCTAATAAATTTTGCTATCCCTATTTTAAGCATTGTAATATGCAGTATGAGCAAAAATATATATACTCTAACCCACAGCGTAAAGATGTAATAACCTATGGGTTTTAAATTCTACATGACTGAACAGCCAGAATTGTTCTTTAGAGTCCTGATCCTTGTGCCAATCACCACACTTATGCACAGTCCCACTGAAGTGAACAGGGCTTTGTCCAGGTCCTGGAGAACATGCTACTGTAGCCTGATGCAGGACTAGGTCTTTATGACCAATCCCACAGTGAGATGCATGCAGGTGGAACTCTGTGTTTGCTGACAGAGTCCCACTGAACACCAACAGCACTTCACACAGGTGCAGGAGTCCAACAGCAGGATCTAGTTGCTGTCTAGCTTAGAGTGGCCACTCACAGAGTCCCAGAATACTGGACATTCCATCACTTCCAGACGTCGCATGAGACAGCCCTGGCCGGTGTGACCTTGCACACACTGTGTATGCAAGGTCATGCCAGTGCAGACGAAGCTGCACACTCTTCAAAATGGCAGACAAAACAATGTCTGGTTTTGTCTCAGCACTAGACAGAAGACAAACCACCCAAAAAGAGGCCCATCTGTCGTAAAACTGGAAGAATGGCTTGCATAGCCTAGATATTATGTGGCCTCCATCACAGCAACATGCAAGTGTCTCTGTTGCATCTGAGCACCTTCCACATATCAAAAGACTTCATTCAGTGTTGCATTTAAATTAACTAATATTTAAATTGTCGAGTAACTGATGATTTTTAGACATAATTATTTTCATTATTTTCAAGTAAATGCATAATTACAAATCTCACAACATCCAAGATATCCACAATGAGCAGTTCACTAAATAGCTATGCTAGGTCTGAAGTTGGATTTAATTTCGGTAATCTAAGCATTAAGGTCTCAAAGTATTTTAAATGCGTGAGTTTCAATGTCTGTGGATGACACATATATAAGTAACTGTACACCCTGACAGAATCAGTATTCCGCTTTTCTCAACCTACTGCAGAACAAGGACCTGTTCACCTATTGATTCTAATATGGCATACAAGCTACTGTAGCACATGTTGTACATATGGATAAACATACAGTTACCAGCTTAGCTTCACATTTCATGGGGGGGGAAAAAGGGTAGAAAATGAAAAGACAGAAGTGCATGTACAGTAAGTGTAGTTAAGTTTCTAAATAAATTATCCAATTGAACCAAGCTGCATCTTAACTTACACTTTAAATACCAAGTTATTTTCAAGGAAGCAGCCCAGTTTGACTAAAAAACCCCAAAACCCTTAAATTAAGTGAGACTGATCTCTCTCTCTCAAATATACCCAATCCACTTTCACAGTGGCACAATGAGCTGCATTAAGTAGAATCAGCTAACAACTGAAATTTGAGAATTTTTTTTTTAATTTGATAGTACACAATACTACCATAGGCAAAATCTGAGACGTTTACAAATTAGATTCTTGTACTATTTGAAAATAGAGTTAAAATGACTACTTACAGAAAAATTACTCATTTAGGTACCACTTATACATTTTCAATTCATATTCATCTACCTTGTACATTTCTACCTAACATACCTGAAAATGTTCTTCATAAATACTTTAGGTAACTACCTCCTCTCCCCACCTCACTAAAGTAATACCATAAGAAATAAACTCTACAGACAAATGCTCAGGCACAGATTCAGAAAAATAACTCAAGGTAACTCATGCTCTCCCCCCATTAGCAAAATGCCACATTTCACAGAGGGTCTTCATTCTTCCTCTTATGATGAAAATGACGACAGAACAGCTCAAGTAGTGAGTGTTTGGAAGGCTTATTTATTTGCTAATCTGTGTACAGTGGTAGGTTGTATCATCTCTGGAAGCTGAACCATTGTTTAATAAAATAGGGAAAGGTTTAAGAGGAATACTATGCCAGGATTAGTATCCAAATCCAGTTGGTTTTTATTCTATGTTTATAATCATTAAAGCAATTACATGAAATGCATGCATGCTAGTGGTTTAAATCCCTACCTTCATCCAAATATCAGAGGGGTAGCCGTGTTAGTCTGGTTCTGTAGAAGCAGCAAAGAATCCTGTGGCACCGTATAGACTAACAGACGTTTTGCAGCATGAGCTTTCGTGGGTGAATACCCACTTCTTCAGATGCAAGACTTGCATCTGAAGAAGTGGGTATTCACCCACGAAAGCTCATGCTGCAAAACGTCTGTTAGTCTATAAGGTGCCACAGGATTCTTTGCTGCTTCTTCATCCAAATGTCACTGCCATGTACTACATAATGGGCTTTTAGCCCAAACAATTCCACAAGGGAAAAAAGTGGACTTCAGCTTCTATTGAAGATAACAAGCTGCTCATTTATTTTAGCACATGTTGAGTAATCTCACTAAAAGACACTCAGAATGCAAAATTCATAATAGCTGAATATTCAACCAAAAGGCCAATTTCTGCTTCTAATAAATATACCTTTCTTTTTAACAGCGGGTATTTCTACTACAGTACAGTAAACTGTTACTCTGATTGTGAAAGTTATTCAGTATGAAATGAAAACATCCCAATATTTCACCACATTGTATTTTATTTCTGGGAAAACCAAATAGCCAAACTTAGGAGGACTAACTACTGGACAAAAATCATTTATAATATCATGTGAATCTGGTTCAACTAAGGTCCCAAAATACTGCAACAGTCTGCAAACTTCTTTGATTGAGGGAATGGAATGATTACAGTATATGTCCTAGTTTAGTTATTTTACCAGAAGGATCTAATGAGAAATGAATATAATCAGCCTTAAATTATAGTGAATAAAGGCAAACAAAATTCAGCTTCATTATCTGTCCATACAAATACTCTGATAAACTAAAGAAAATACCAGTCTTTCTTGAAGTTGTTTCAAAGGGTTCTTACAGAGCAACTGGAACAGCAGCAATAATCACTGATCTACATCAAGACAGCATGTAAGCTCACTCGCAAACACGTGTTTCTACAGGTTTCCAGTCATATGATCTGCACTGAATTAGTGCTGTAATCAGAATGGGATTAATCTGTAAATAGGCTACAGACAAATTGCCTTGGGTCATTTTTTTCCATCCTGAGGAGTGGAGGGAAGACACGGATGGGTGTCATAAAACAAGGATGCAATCTAAAGATGATTTGTCTGTAGTCAGATTTCACTGAAGGAAACAACTGCAGTTTCACAGCTTCCATACATTTCCTTTTACCTAAAAAACACTCCTTACTATTAACCATCAAAAACTTTTACAGATAACCTATAAACAGGTCCATACACGCACCTATTTCTAGGTTTAGGTCATGTCCTTAAATAATTCAATATTAGTAACTTAGTCACAAACATGAATCTGTATGTCTAAAAGGGACATATCAACTTCGCTGGAAAACAATCATGATAGAAAAAAATTCTCTAGTTTTTCAGTTTGTTTTTTCATGCAATGGACAGCATGCCATGCACTCTGTATCACTTTTTCTCTTTAAGGAAAGCTTCCCGATTGTCCCAACAACATGGGAAAGAAATGTTTTTAAAATAGGAATATGTGATTGTAAAACAACAAAAATTGGCAGGATGACTTGGGGGCTGCTGTATCACCTGAAAGTATTTTGCTAGAAGCCTACCATAATCTCTATCCACTCAATTCTCAACCTTGTCTATGTTAATATTAGCACTTTATAAATTGTCTCTCTTTAAAATAAAGTATTTGCTACAATATATAATTCTAATATTGTTGTTATTCCTTGGCCACAGTATGTTTTGCTGGGAAGACAGGATGGAATACCTACAGACATGCTCAGAAATGCCATGTTTGTTCATGAATCTTTTTCATTAATCTGATTCTTTGAAAATGGGATTAAGGTGCACCATACTTCTAAAAGAACTAGTTAGTATAAAAACCATGTCAATATACATGAGATCAGGTGCCCAAAAGCAAATGTAATTAGGGTAATTTCCCAACCCCCAGCTCTGACCCACCTCCCGGAGCCAGCACCCTGTACCCCCTCCTGCACCCCAATACTCTGCCTCAGCCCAGAGCCCCCTCCTGCACCCAAACTCCCTCCTAGAGCTTGCACCCCTCACCCCCTCCTGCATCCCAATCCCCTGCCCCAGGCTTAGCCCAGAGCCCCCTCCCACACTGTGAAGCCCTGCACCCCCTGCCCCAGCCTGTGAAAGTGAGTGAGAGCGAGCAACGGGGGGGGGAGGGGAATGGAGTGGGGCGGTGCTTTGGGGAAGGGGTGGGGCAGATCCTAGGTTGCCCTTAGATTCAAAAAGTTATCTTGAGCGTAAAAAAGTTGGATACCACTGGTATACAGAGAGTAGTAAGAGTACATCGATTACCAAGTGACTGCTTGCAGGCAACATGCATTATGTACTCATCTCTTCTCCACCATTTTTTTTTTAGGTTGTGAACTCTGTAGAGGGGACCATGTCTTCTTGAATGTACAGCACCTAGAACAATCAGGTCTTGAACTTGATTGGGGCCTTTGGGTGCTACCACAATTGAAATAAATAGGCACAGAAGTCATGGTAGAAAGATCCTCCACTTCTATGTTAACAGGTAACGTAAAAAAAAAGGTCAGTCTATAATTTATGCACCATGCCAGAATCAACTTAGACACCTTAGATCGTTTTAAGATTGTGAAATTTCATAAAGTGAATTGCACTACGTGTTTGGCCTTGTCTAAGCGAGGCAGGTACCCAAAATTTTAAAAAGTTACTTCTATGAAGAGTTTGAGCAAAAAAGAATGTGGCTTTGCAATTGGTTTAGAGCCTGGTAAAATACGAAAGATTTTATTCACAAGACCAGTGGAGTAAGAGCCCCTCTGGACTGTAAAATTAAACAGAAAGCTAACAAATGTCTTGTCACTCTCCAGGCGTTGCTTTATTAATTCACCTCCTGGAAAGAGTTTCCTTTGGCTTTCAGGTTAGTGGTGATTGGACTGCACAAAGGTAAACGCCACCTTGGAAAAACTATGCATGTGGAGCATTTGCAGCCATTCTTAAAAGTCTCTTGCAATCTCATAACTGCAGCACTAGCAAAATACTCAAACTGGAGACAGACTGAAAAGTTGTGTCTGAAATTAAACATATCTGCTAGAGGAGGAATAAATAAGAGCTGAGAGTCTCTGGTGTATCATTAGGTCATTTCTAATTGAACAAGAGGAAAAGAACCTTTTTAGTGTCACGGATTTGTGTGAGATTTGCTTCCCCTATGAAAAGACTCCATCTGAAGTCTATTGGAGCTGAATATTTTGGCTGCAGAAACAATTATAGGAACACATACCAAGAAACTTCTCTTTTTAATAACCACATGTATTTACCGTGTTTTCTTCTGCATGCTTCAAACCTGCATTTTTCAAGTCTCATAACTATGAACCCTCTTCCAACATTGGACAGGATAGTTGCTGTAAAATTAACCCAGATGTGGTGATACTATACAGCAGAACCTCAGAGTTACGAACACCAGAGTTATGAACTGACTGGTCAACCAAACACCTCACTTGGAACCAGAAGTATGCAATCAGGCAGCAGAAGAGACAAAAAAAATGCAAAGCCACTACAGTACTATGCTAAACATGAACTACTAAAAAAATAAAGGGAAAGTTTAAAAAAGATTTGACAAGGCAAGAAAACTGTTTCTTTGCTTGTTTCGTTTAAATTAACAGGGTTAAAAGCAGCATTTTTCTTCTGCATAGTAAAGTTTCAAAGCTGTATAAAGTCAATGTTCAGTTGTAAATTTTTGAAGAACAACCATAAGGTTTTGTTCAGAATTACAAACACTTCAGAGTTACGAACAACCTCCACTCCTGAGGCATTGGTCACTCTGAGGGTCTACTGTATATGGTTTCAAGGTTAGTGTTGTGGCTTGCCAGTGTTCTAAGGTAAAACTCACAAAGTAGCATTTCATTTTATTATTCATGCAAAGACCAGTCATGCTTGTAGCTGGTAACAATATAACTCTAATGAATGTGAATGGTAGTGCAGTAATTTCACACCATGTTGAGTTTGTTCTCTCTTAACTCTGAGGAGCAGCTGCTTTGGTACAGCACAAACAGTACCAGAGAACAGAGATAAGTGCTGAAGCCTGTTACACAGGAATGCTTTTATTTTCTTTGTTGCTGAAAGGCTTGCTGTGCTGAGTCTTCTGGTGCTGAGACACACTGGTTATCCCATCTGTATTAGCTAATGAATCTCAGGCTGTAAAGATAATGAACAGCTCTGAAGGCAGTGTCCGTTATCTCTAGTGAAAATGACCCTCTTCATGAGAGAGCTGATGTGTTAGTGACCAGTTACTTTTTACATTAAAAAAAAATTACGGTGTAAAGTTTAAGTATTAAGTGCTTTAATGACATTAAGTTCTGATTTATATAATGTGTTAAATGACACAATGTATACCTGATTTTTATACAAAACCATAAATTAAACTTCATTTTACTGGTAAAGGTGTGTTACATTTATTTAGATGGACTATATAGGCCCAACTACTCAAAGTTGTTAACATGACCCTGTCACTGCCCAACATTAAACAGTTTCAAGCTAAGTTCAAGGTTTGGTATACTGAGATCCTGGCCTGCTTAGTACCACGGCAAACACACCGATAAAAATTGTAACCTTTTATTAAACACATAGAAAAGGAAAATCAGGTAAAGCCTTCGAAATTGAAAGTAAAGCTTTCATTTTAACAACATTCCTTGTTTCTTTTCCTTCTAGCTGGAGAAACTTTTTTAAAAGAATCCTCCTTTCTGTCCTCATTTTCACAGTATTTTAGATGGTATTAATGATGGTAATAATTGTCATTTTGGGGAAAAGAGAAGAAATTAGTTGGAAGGGGCTGGAGCGATTGCTGCTGCTGAGGTCCAATCCCATTTACTAAAAGACAAACACAAGAGGGGAGAGAAGAACAGCAAAGATAGAAAATGCAGCTTCTGTCTCTGGGGTTGGTTCCTATTTGCTGTCTCACTGCTGGAGAAACTCAGACATGGCACATGGTCTTATTAGCCACTGTGAGACCTGGCAATTTGTACCAGCATTGGGCTGTTTAGGGCTTTGCTATTAGCTGCCTTTTTCAGGTCACAGGCTTAGAGCGGTATTAAACAGAAGGCAAAAGGAGAGACGGAATACAAGAAAAGAAATAAGGATGAGAAGGAGGACACACAAGGCAGTGGGGGTTAGGCGAAAAAAATGCCACATCCCAGCTGGAGTTTGGGATTTAGCCAAAGTTGGGGGAGGTGGCAATCCCAATGTCATTTGGGTCCCTCTTTCTAGCCCGGTCCAGATCTCTCTCAGGACAACGAAGGCCCCTCAGTGTTATGATAGATCTCAGGTTCACAGAAGACGGCAGGGGTGACAGCTATGATGGTAAAACCCACTGCAACAGTTGTTAAAAGACAGCTGCTGCTTCTTGACTGTTCCCCCAAAAAACTTCTTTTCAGGACATCCAGAAGGAGAGAGGGGTAGAGGAGCCCATCCCCTCATTATTTTGTTCACCAATTAGGCCTGATTTCTGATACACCAATTTTGGCCCACTGATTCGCGGTCCCACACTTCTCTTATTTAACAGGGATGATCTTAACACAATCCTTGAGTCATAACAGGAGGCCTTTTTGTTTGGATTAATCCAGTCTGTTTCGCTTTCGCACCTTTTCCCATCAACAGTTATTATTCGAGGTGATTGTGACATTTTATAAACTTTCGCTTATTTCTTACATTTGAGCTCAGAATTAGGGTAAATTTATAGGCCTAATTATTACAACAGATATTATATAAACTTAAGTCAATTTACTTAGAAAATTTGATATTTTTAAAAACACTAAAGTGCAAGTCATTAAGAATAATAATTAAATCTACTCTGTACTTTTCAACTATAAATTTCAAAGCTCTTTTTAAGAAGAGGATGGGGAAACAGGTACCGAGAGCAGAAGTGACTTGACTAAGATCTCACAGTAGATCAAAGAGAGCCAAGTACAAAGCCCAGGTCTTCCTGGCTCTCAATCCAGTACTCTATCCACTAGAAAACACTGCCTCCCTTTAACTATAAAAATCTGTAAAAGTTTTAGATTTACCTGAATGCAAAGACACAGATGGTAAATGGGGTTACTGTATTAATATACTTGCTCAAAGCTCAAGTCTAGCTAAAGTCATAAGTAAATACATTAGAGAATGTCAGTTTAGTGCACATTTGTCAAATTTGTCAAAAAAATAAGTTATTACAATTAGTAACCTACAACCTGGAACAGCAGAAGTTTTACAAATGAGAAGAACACCATAGCACAAAGTCAGTATGGTAGTGTTTGCCTGTACACTAATGCCCAGTGAGTGCTACTAATCCATTGTAAGTGGTTAAAAACTACCCCCCCCACACACACACACTTGCTCTTCAGACAAGAGTACGACTAGACACAGGTGGAAATTACTAAATTAACTAAAAGATAATTTTGTAGATTGAAGAAATGCCATTCCCGATTCTCATAAAACATGAAAACTCAATGGAAAACACCTATTGTTTTAAATTACTAATCCCAGAGATATCAAGCAAAATGTTAAATTTGAGAGATTAATGTAACAACAAGAATACTCAATCCAAACTGTCCAAAATTTTAAACCTTTTAACATACAGTGATCAACACTGTGAACTTAGTTACTTACAACTAGAGTTACCTGTCCTTTAATATCTTTTACTGCCTCCATGGCTGTACACGTGGATTTTTATTTTATTTTTTGGTAAAGCTTTATATCATTTTGGTGTTCAGTGGCTTGATTCCACCAAAATAACCCTAATAGTATTGACATATTGAAGTAACATCCCTACACATACCTCATTTTTGTCCACTTGTCCGTAAAGAGCTTCAAAGACAAGTGGTGAGGGAATGAATGTGACAACAGGTTTTTGTGGAGACAGTGTAGTCAAAGCTATAAGACTGAAGCCCAGATGTAAATTTGACTAAAGTAGTGCGGCAACAGGCAAACGGAACATAAGAAATTGCAAGAGCATGACACAGTGGAGAGAAAAAAAGATGTTTAGTGCCTACTTACAACATGCTAATGCAGTTGGATTTCTCTAGCAGCAGATTTGGAGCATTACACTCCTTCAGCTATACTGCCATAAAAACAAGCCGATTCTGTGCAACACATCGCAAGAGTTCAGGACTGCCAATTTGTGGAAGCATTTTCAAGTTGGAGAAAAAAGACTTTAATCTATGAAAAATTTGTTTATGCAGATAAACAGCTTCTGCTACACAGCAAGGCATAGAGCTGTTAGAGTTTATAGTTACATAATTGATAGTTCTGATAAATCAACATTAAATTTATATGCTCAATAATAAAACAATTGGACAATAGATTATTTTTATGGGCACTAAATATTTAGTTTTTCAGTTATGTAATCACACTCCATTTCCCCTTTCCTATTCCAAAAATACAATTAAAATCAGGAATGCTTTCCCTGCTTTTAAACACAAAATTAAAACACAGTTGTTTTTAAAAATAAGCTACAGATATCGCATCTAGAGCTAAATTCTTAAATCTGTTCCCTCCTATTAGCCATAAAATTATTTAAACTCTTGCTTATATTGAAGAAATTATGTAAAAAAGACAGGAAAAGAGAAGGAAAACAGATTGAACAGATTTCTCCACCTTCTTTCTCATTCATTCTAGTTTTATCCATAAGGGCTGTAGAGGCCGTGTATTTAATTTGAACGTAGACAGATGGAATCACAGAAATGTAGGGCTGGAAGGGACCTCGAGAGGTCATCAAAGTCCAAACTCCTGGGCTGAGCAGGACCAAGTAAACCTAAACCATCCCTGACAGATATTTCATAGCTGTCAAAAATGCTGTCAGGCTCTCAGCGCTGTTCAATAAGGTAATTAACATTTCGCTACAAAAAAATTAGATTTTGTATGATAATATAAAATAAGACTCAACTGCACTCAAAAGTGTTGGCTATAAGCATACTAAAGGAAAACTAAAGACTTGCAACTACTACTTAGAGCAGTATCTTATACTTGCCCCTATATGGCATCTTGGAAGCGGTTTACAAACAACCGTTAAACCTCAATATCTCTATAAGTGAAGCTTCCCTATGATATCATTAGGGAAACTGAGGTAGTGTTCATGGAAAAGCATAGTTAGAGCATTCGAACAATCTTAACTCTGCTCCCGCAATGACATCATGCAATAACCATACATTTATGATGAATGCATACTAGTGTGTGTAGTCCCAGATTAAGTTAAACTGATTTTTAAAGGAAGAGATTTTTTTCCCCCTCTTCATAGTGCCTCTACAGGGCAAAGTTAAAGTTGTTCGGGTGCTTAACTGTGTATTTCCATGCCACAACATGTTTTATTTCTTTGACATTTAACTTTAACTCTGAATTTCTTGGGTTTTTATGCTGCTTATTCTGTGGATAGTTACAACATCCATGTAATCTTTTTCACCCTAAATTTTTCATATATACGCAACCTTAAATCCATCTCAACTTACTTATTAAAAAAGCTTTTAATACACGAACAGTGAACAGGAAACCCAAATAGAATGTGATATCTAATAATAATGATGATATGCATTATCAATCTTTTTTATAAAATTCATGTTATACAAAATACATGCGCACACACACACACACACACACACACAAATAAAAACTGAAATTTAAGATCAGATTCACTGAGATGTGTTGATTAGTTTATACCACTTTGGAGCAGCAAAAAGCAGTCAGAGTATAAAAGTTCAGTTTTCCATACTTCCTGACTTACCCACACACCCCAAGTTCCCTGTATTTTCCACATTCCCCAACACATCAGTTCCCCTCAAATTAAAAAACTATAATTGTGAATCCTCAGAAATGTCATGGTGTATCCAATGAGTCAGTGCTGTAATTTTGGAGCGTACACATATTTTTCCTACACAGTAGAATCCTTATTTTACATACAAAACCCCCTCAGTTTTAACAATGGAGTAGCAACCTAGGCCACCATTATACTTTAACCCTATATCGTGGTAATGCCTATTTAACAGCAAGGAAAAGGTCTGCGTGTGTTTAGATGATATTTTTTTCACTGTCAGCGAATGCCACTTATGCTTTTTACTTACACAGTTACCACTGGTGTCACTACCCAATAGTAACAGTGGAAGATTTCCTGGGAAAGGGGCTTGTGAAGACAAGGCCGGTGATCAAGCCATAAAATGGTCTGATCTAGCTTATATTGACTACCAGAGTTATCATAAATTTCTAAATCTGATTATGCACATTTCTCAGGTGCGGGCCCCATCCTCAGTGGGCCAGATGCGCTGATCAGTTACAACTGTTAAACTCCATCATGGCTGAATAAGCATGATCTAAAGTGACCTCTGCTCTCATCTTGTTTTTTGAAGGCCTGTTCTTTCCAAAAGTAGGTTTTACCCAGTAGCCTTTTCCTGACTATCCTGTTCCAGAGTGTGGAGTGAAATGGATCACTGCAGCATATGTATAAAGGAGCCAGTTTTTCCTAATCATACCCCACAATACAACCAATGATCACCAAAATGTTTAACTATCAACCTGATCTCCCCAAAATAACTGCAAATTAATTTCACACTGCTCTCCACACCCTCACCTCTGCTGGTGAGCTCTGCACCACTCATTGTCAATTTCACTTCAGGGAGCAGCAGGAAACTAACCACTGGAGTCATGAAGATGGGAAGTAACAAGACTGAATCCCCTCCGCCCCCCCCAAAAAGCTTGCCTGAAAACAAGTGCTATTTACAGCATCTAATAGAGATGCTGAAAAGTGTCACTTGCCTTTTGTATACAGTACATACTTTGATACTGGCAAAATAATTATTTATAGCAATATGTTATCAGGTCACAAATTCCCAAGAGAAACTAGCTAAAGCATGAAAGTCTCCTAGGAGCTAATTGAGAGAATAGCTAGAAAGGCAGCTTTACTTACTGCTGTTCTCAGAAGAACACATTTCAATTCCCTGCTCTGCTTTGTTAGGATATTGCACCCTAGGTGAATCTAGCAGTAAAGTGAACAGCAGGCAGGGAATCTATCCATCACTCAGCACAGAGTCAGTGGGGTGCTCTTTCAAGCCACTACAGAAGTCTGCAAAGGTCTCACTTATTAAGCATCAAGAGTAGCTGGAGATAGATAAGAGACTAAGAGGATTTAAACTAAAAATAACCTAAGAAAAATGATGTCAGTATTGGAAAAAAATTAAATAGGTAAATACAGCCTCACAGTGAGTTCATGAAGGTCTAGTTTATATGTAACCAAGTCTTTAATAACTATTGAATTCTAGATATTGCTATGAGAATTCAAAACAATGCATCTTACTTGCACCATCTTTAGGATTTCATATTATATTGTACATATTAAAGGAAAAATACATCTGTAATACAAAGAGTTTACATTTAGGGCAAAATGTTTGGCTCAAGCTACTTACAGTCAGATTGTAAATTTCTTACTTACACTAGTGAACTTTTATTCACATATGTCATTCTGCTAATGTTACTGGAACTAGCTGTATGAGTAAGTACTCAGTATTGACACTGAGAGGTTCACAATCTGATCCACTGTAAAAACATTTGTACACAGCTTGTTAACGTGACTCAGTCATCTTCCACAAACTCTCAACCTCTATGTATCTAATAATGGTAGCATACAATGCTGTATATTTTGTAAAATTTATTATGAAAGACAACACAAGTTTATTGAGATATTCTCTCCCCTTATTATTCCTGCTCATTTATTTTGCATTTGCGTATTCGCCGAGCCAAACAATAGTGTTCTCAGTAGCCAAGTGGAGCTCTCGGAGCCCACTGCTGAATTTAGTTAGCGGGCACTCCTCGACAATGGGCATCACCGTTTGATCTTCGCTGCAGCTGCGTGTATTGCCTCCAAGACCCCAACAGTGCTGCTTGGCTGTACAGAGGCATTGTCCAGTCCGGAATTGGTTAAGAAGGGCCACTGATGACATGATAGGTCAAAGTCAGGCGGACAAGCAATAGGATCTGTGACAAGCAACTGATTGGTGGTTGATGTTAAGCACTCCAACTTAAAAATAACTAATTATTTTTCATCATCTATTGTCACAAGCAACACCTAAGATTACGATACCCAAAACATTACAGAAAGTTATTTCTCTATTGTTTGTTTACATCATTTATTTGATAACATTTTGTTAATTTTAACCATTTCACTGTTCTCAACTTAGTTATGCATGTCTGTGTCTATCTGTTACATGGAGCGGTGTATAGGAAAGAAGGGTCTTTCATGTATCAACAAAGGAGAGAAAATATTTAAGTGATTACTAACTCACAAAAAAAAAAGATATTAAAGGACAGGTAAATTAGGGAAACTACTTTTAAACTCATTTTGGGAAACTGGCACCTTGAAATATAGTCAATTTCTCTTTAAAATATTTAGTGACTATCTCAAAGAGGTCCCATTGAATGTTTAATCTGAAAAAAATGCTGAATACAAGCATTTGCAAAAACTTTATATTAGAAATTTTCAGAGTTCAGCAAATAAGCTTGTGTCAAATGTGTATTAAAGAAGTCAATTCTGTAAATGCTAGGAGGAATACAAAATACCGCTAAGTTTTTAAACCCATAATTTAAAGCTAATGGCAGTGCAATATAAATCTATGCAACCCCCTCCAAGATGTGCACAATATTTCCAGGATGACTCTTTTGGGGACTGTTTTTCCACCTGCCCTCATCAAGATGTGCATTCACACGTGAAGCAGATAGAGGTCTGAAAATAAAGGACAAAATTATTAACACAGACAGACATGCACTCAACAGATGGGAATAGTGGGGGTAATGTTGCCGAAGTCTTCATGAATTGCATAGCTACTGTCTATAGTGCAGATGGCAGGGACTTTACTTTGAGGCAGCACTGGTGAAAGAGACAAAGACCAGCTGCACTCAATGGAATGGTCCTCAGAGAGAAAAATATAGTTAGAAACTCTACCCAAGACTTTTGTTCATGTTCTGACACAAGAAAAGCATAGTTCCTTTCTACAGAAAGTGTGCCCAGTATTTACTAACAAGATAAAAACTGAACATGTGATCAAAATTATTGGTAAACAATTTTTTTTTAATTATGATAACCCCCGGCAACTCATGAGCATATTTAGGAAGAAGTCATGTGGATGAAGCTTCAGAACAAATGACCACCGGTTGATCCAAAACAATTCCCTCCCCCCCAATTTTTTGGAACTGAAACGAAAAATCAATCCGTTATTCACACAGCTCTACTTATGAGTCCCTGGATTAAACAGTAAAATGTACAGTACATTTATTTTCCAAGAGCCAGTAAAAACTTACAACTTGACTTGAGAACTCCTGGATTAAACTAAACTGTACAGTACCTCTATATTTTAATAGTCAATAAGGACTCCCACATACATACAGAGAGCTGTAATAAATAAAAAGAAAGCCTCTCTAGCTGTAACTATGGCCACACAACTTAATTAATTAATTTAATATATAAAAACTTTTTGGACAAGACCTGAGATGCTGCAGTCAGAATACTACCAAACACAAGCGGAATACAGTACAATCACATTCCTTAACCTAAGTTAGCTTTGAAGGACAATTAATTTTTCAGATCCAAAATGTATGCAAATTCCATTGTGGAAAACTGCAGGGTATTAATAGAAGTCTTGTTATCCAGCAGATCTCTCAGATATTGGCAGGCTAGACCAAGCCAAATAATCAAAAGCTATAAAGAAAGTTGCTACAGATTCAACTTCGCATTGAAGTTCAAAAAAAACTTCGAGAACTACATTTCTAAGGAGAGAAACAATAGCACTTTGAATCAAACTCAAACAGAATGTTTATGACAAAAATTGTCAGATCAATTTAAAACACGTTAATACTTTGACTAGTTATAATTTTAAAAACTTAGCTTGACAGACTTTACATATAAAAAATATTTACAGCCACAATGCGTCTTGGACTCAACACATTAAACTAAACTGCATCCATAAGGAAATCCAAAGTCAACATTAGTTCCGGAAATAGCCCTGAACAACACATAACATGGTACAAAAGGAAATATACAATTTATCAGACATTAAGTATGGTCAATCAAATAGCCTGATGAAAACTAGAACATAAGGTAAATTTCAAAGAGTGCATCCTGTTACCTATTCAACTACACAAATTTAACTGAATTAGGTTCAGTTATCTACTCAGGTGATCAATAGTTTGATACTCTTGTTTTTGTAATGAAAGATTAGTTAAAATTGAGATTTTAGGTAGCCTAACACTTACAAAAGTAGAGTTTAAAGAGAACCTGTTAGAGAGTTTAAGGGACACTTAAGATTGGGAATCGTATGTTACAAGCGGCAGTGTCTTTGTTGCTAGAGAAAAAAGTGTTCCATGAGCTGCCTGGGAAACAGCTTGCTTGACATCCTCAGCTGAGTTCAAAGTTCATCTTTTTAGAAACATTGGTTTTGCAATACTTTATCTGAACTTGGAGGAACAAGCCATTTGCTTGCCAAGAAAGAAATGCTTATTTCTGAAATTCAAGCCCTCTCTTAAAATCCACCCATTTTGTCTTCACTCTTGTTCATTTAGTTACATTATTTATTCACTACCTCATTAAAAATATTGCATAATACCCAAGAATCATAGTCCTGTAACAAGGTTTCCTCAACCAGCTTTCTGGGATTGACTAATTTAAACAGAATATAGGCAAAAGACATACTGTATGCTTTTTTCTAGCATAAAAACGGCCATTTGTTCTAATAAACACTACGAACAATGATTTAGACATTCATATTACAGTTATCTCACCTTCCTTCAATGATTGTTTTTCATAAAGTTATTAGCCCAAGATTTGGCTTGATGTTGCCTTAACCTAATTCATACAAAGCACTGCTAAACATGAAGGCTTATTTTAATTTTCTTCCCCCAAAAGTGCATGGTTCAAACATTTTATATTTAGCATGAAAAAAGTAACTAAGTTTATTTAAGCACACTGCTTTTAGAAAATCCTAGTACATTTTCCAGGAGTTTCAGAAAACTTATGGCAGCATCCTTGATCCAATTTAAAATATGTTCACCTTAAGGGTAAATGAGGATTTTCCTATACAATCAGAGATTCCAGTAGCCATAGTAAACAAACAGGTCACTTTATTTAAAAAAGTTGAAGACCTGCTAGAAACTGACACTTATGCTACAGTACCAGTCACGTATGTTGCAAATTGGAGAGTCAGGATTTTTTTCTAAACAAAAAGCCTAGTCGATCTAGATATTTATATAGTCCTCATCACCACAGGATCTGAGCATTTCACAATTAATTTTTATCCTCACAACACCTTTGTGAAGTGGGGAAGTATCACAACTGTTCACATGGGGAATTGATGCACAGGGCAGATTACAATAATCTACCTAAAATCCCATAGGAAGTCTATGACTGAGCCAGAAACTAAACTCAGATATCCTGAATCCCATTCAAGAGTCCCACCAACTGAATTATCTTTCCTACTTTATGAAAACTTCCCTTGTTTATTATGCATGTTGTTCACAAACACAGAATGAAATGAAGCCTTGACAAATACAGTCTGAGGAATAGGAATATTTTACATATTTGTTGACAGAGTAGAGGATTTATAGGCTAAACGCTTTGGAAAATATAATTTTAAGATAAATTGTGGAGCTGCAGAAGGGATTAATGACCCAGACCTTTAAGTATGTCATGTTGTCAGAGGTAATGCTTAGTTCAGATAACTTTTCAAGGACTTAACCCTTTGAATCCTCAAGTGACCTTCCACTATGTTTATGACAAACACTTTGGCTAATGATTATGCCAGCAGTTCCTTTCTCCTTTCTGAATCCAGCTCATTTAGCAATGTGTATACTTTGTTCTGGAGTCTCGACTGGTAGAAAAACAAGTTTGTGGCTACTCAATTGCAATTATTATACAGAAACAAGATAGTGAAAGAATGTTCTCACAGAGTGGAGTGGGAAAACTGTTAAGGGACAGTTAAGAGGGAAGTAACCCTCTCTCACATGTTTTATAGGCAACACCTACCTATGACATACAGAATGGAAAGAAGCTTTAAAAAAAACTTGGTAAGTAAAAGTGATGATTAGTCCAAAACACCGGATAACAGAAACTTTCTAAATAATTGCAACTCTCTTTCAGAAAGCCTTAACTTCACCTTAAATGTTTTAGACATGTAATAAACACCCAAGAGCTTCCCTTGTTCACCCACAACTATGTGATGTACCATTTCCAAGCAAACAAGACACTTGGGGGGAAAAAAATGTGTGGATCAGTTCAACTTAAATACATTACTGCAGCATGTTCTTGACAGTGACAAGATTCTTACTATCAGGGTGGCTCAGTAACTTGTTTGCTGACGAGCATATTTTTTTGGCCAAGGCTCAATGAAGACATTTTGCATCTTGTATATCTCGTTACAAGAGATGATGGCAGTCTGGCATACATCAAAACCACTTTTTTCAGTTTGGATAAAAAGCTTTTAGTTCAGTTACTAAAATGATTATTTGAAATATGCAAAGAAAATCCAACATCACTTAAGGCAGAAGGAGGATATAGAAAAAGGGGGTATGGAAGAGAGAGTGGAAAAGATATGATCAGGTACATAACGTTTACAAACAGGAAAGTGCCATTAGGCCCAATATGGCCTGCTCTTTCCGCAGGAACACTAAAGAATAATGAGCCTTACTAACCCACTACTACAAGCAGTTTGATAAGATTTAACTGAACACTGGGAATATCTGAATGACGTGACATATCACTTGAGAAGTTATTCTAAAAATACAAAAGTTTTACAAGAGATTTCTTTTTTCAAACGTTACTAGGAAATTAAGTTGGACTATGTTCTGCTCTGATTTGATAAACTCAACATTTAGTTTAAAAAAAAAAGTGAACACATTGCATACTGTCATTTTACCAGTCCCAGCAACATTAAGAGACATGAATGAGGCATTGCATATATAATGATGTAGATTGCCTCACCGTATCCTTGGAGGAGATATTTCTATTGATTTGACAGTCACAAATTGAAAAGTTCACTTTCTCAAGTGGTTCCTGGCAATTACTGTCCACATTCACAGATGCATATAAAATACTCTGTCTTAATGGGCTGCAGCTTTTCTTTTCTGAGCAGAAGGTAGACGATTCAGTTGGTAAATGCAGAGCACACACACCAGTTTTATGGTAAAAATCAAAGATGTATCAGCCTTGTTAATTTTGGGTTAGACAGTTTTTGAACTTCACAGCCCTTGAATTTCACTTGAGTTTCTTGTCTCCCCAGTGCCACTCTGAATTCAGAGGTACAGTACTAGGAATGACAAATTTGATTAAACTCTATGCCCTAACTATGGTGCTAGTTACGCTTCATTTGCAGTCAGAAACAGGACTGGTGGCCATCTATAAGTGGCTAGCTGTGGGTGGTAGTTAGGTATCAGAGGGGTAGCCGTGTTAGTCTGGATCTGGAAAAGCAGCAAAAGAGTCCTGTGGCACCTTATAGACTAACAGACGTTTTGGAGCATGAGCTTTGGTGGGTGAATACCCACTTCGTCGGATGCATGTGGTAGTTAGGAGTGAGGTAGGTTTATTTTTGTTGCCGGTTTTGCAGATTGGGTAGAGAAGCACACACATTCACATAACAACACAGTTCCATAAGTGTTTTTTCTCCCAACTTTTGGATGTTTAAGAGTTCAAGAAGTTGGCAGATTGCACTTTGAAGGATATAGGCATAATTAACTATTCTAATTGTCTTAAAAAAAATAATTGCCACCCACAACTATGACAGGAGGAGGAGAATATGATAGCAGGTGCAATGCCTTTATTCTGCTCTCCAATTCATCCCATAGCAGAGAAGGTGTGGGGTCACTTCGCCTTGGTTGTCAGACAATGTCATCTGGACATTACATTAGAAACTGTCTTGCTCCCCTAACAGAAGTTTCTGGAGAGCTCTAGCACTTTGGAGATATCCAACTTAAAAAGGAGGCCTGTCACCACAAGCAGGGTGGTGAGAGGCTGACAACAAATTCAAACAGCCATAGCATAGATGCTGATGAAGAAAAAGTAGATGCTGCAAAATCATGCAATATATGAGTGTGGGGGCCTGTATGAGTGAGAAAAACAGGGCCCAATGTTGATGCCACACACAGGGCTTCTAAAGTAGAGTTCTGGGAGGTGCACTAAAGGAACTTTGACTGGATCTCCATGCAGGGCCGGCTTTAGGGCGATTCAGCCGATTCCCCGGAATCGGCCCCCGCGCCCGTAAGAGGGCCCCACAACCTCCCGAAGAAGCTGCCACTGAAGTCCTGCCACTGTCTTCGGCGGCAGCTCAATTGCTGCCGTGGAGGAAGGTCTCTCCGCTGAAATGCCGCCGAAGGCACCGGCCGCCAATTGAGCTGCCACCGAAGTCCCGGCACTGTGGGTGGCAGCAGCTCAATCGTTGCCACTGTCTTCGGCGGCATTTTGGCGGAGGAACCTTCCTCCGCAGCAGCGATTGAGCTGCCGCTGAAGACACTGGCGGGACGTTGCCGGCAGCTCCTTCGAATCGGGCCCTGCGGTGCCTAAAGCCGGCCCTGTCTCCATGCAATAGCCAGAGACACTGGCCTAGGAGGATGTACACTAAACCACTGATGCTTCATTGACTGAGGTGGAGGACATATTACTGGGATTTTAAATATAAATTCAATTTAAATCTTGCAGTTCTCACTTTTGGGAATACCAAGGACAGAAATGCCTGGTTAAAAGGTGGAAAATTATGACGACAGTAAGATGTCCCAACCTCCCTAAACTTTGTTCTGTGCATTTGGCTATTGGCCCTCAGAGATAGTATTTTTCCATGGTCTTGTCTACACAGGAGAAACTGACCAGCATTGTTATACGGGAGTAACTCCCTCATGTGGGCACAAAATTTCAGAATAAAAGTGATTTTATTCCAGAATAATTACTCTGCTTTGTGAATAGCATAATTATTCTTGAATAAGGCCACTTTTGTTACAGAATAGAGTGTCCACAGGGGGAGCTATTCCAGAACAGCCACTTCAGAACAGTTATTCTGAAATCACTATTCTGATCAATTTCCAGGTGTAAACAAGGACAGATGTATTGGGTGTTTTTGCATGATGGTTGTCTCTGTTATGAGCTCTTTGTTGTAATAATTGTTCCTGTCCATGCTACTACTTTATGAACAGATTAGATGAAAAACAGTACCTATGCTGAAGTACTAAACTTTACTGGGCTTGCACTGTGCAGGTAGCCCCAAGGATTACCTCACCAAGATCTAATATTTTGCAGTTACACAGCATCTTTTCATCAAAATACCTCAATGTACTTTACTGATGTTAAGAAACTCATGCTGGAGATTTTTTGCTAAAGGCAAAATACTACATCTCTTTCCCCACCCAGACATAATTCAATGTAAAACATAAAGACACTTACTTTTTTGTGCTTTTCAAAAATATATAACCAGAGTGCAGTTAAGCACAAAATCATTTAATACCTGTTTTCAAATGGCATTATGGCTGTCATGCCTGACCATGCTGAGATGGCAGCTAATTGGTGACCCGTAAGATGGTACTTACATTACGTGACCTGAAACAGTTTTGTAACGAACTCAAAACTTTAATGAAGTATGCTCATTCCCCTGCATCGCAAAAGTTCACAGACCCAAACGTTTTCACAAACCAGAGCTACACTATTTTATGTAGAACTCACAAAACTACAGAACTTCATGTGGTTTCACAACAAAAGATTCACACAGCTCTAATAACAAGGCTTAGAAGTATTCATTGAGGGAAAAGTAGTACTAGGTAAGTGAAGTTCTTGCATGTTAGCCTAGAAAATAAGTGAAAGGCTTCAGTGTTAAAAAGATACATATCACCACAGAGGTTGTACCCTTTGGAGATACATTTAAGAAAACATAATATATTATTAGTTATAGTGATTTCCAGGTCTTTATTGTTGAGCCGGGGTCTCAACCTGACAATATTTCAAAGAAGATAAAATGAAATCCTGGAGACAGCAAGGAGGTGGCTGTCAAAAGATAAATCAGAAGCCAGCATGACACAAAGATCCTTTTATTTTGGGAGATATGTTAAAAGAGCATTATTGAAAGAGATAGCTAGGGAGGGGGCATTACCCACCATTCATCTAGGGCCATCAAGTAAAACCTGGCTTTGACTTCGATTCAGCTGCATGAAACAGACATCCAAGATTAGTAACTGCAAAGGCAACCAGACGAGATCAAGAAAACACTCTGACAATTTGAGGGAAGGGCCCAATAGATCTAGGAGGTATAGGGTATTTGAATAATAGTGCAACCACCACATCTCTTCCTCACAGCATGTATTTATGCATGTGTCTTAATTTTACACATCATCATATTTTTTAATGGTATATAACTCTAGCCTTTCGATTTGTTGAAATTCTTTATATGGTTAGCTGTATGATTTAAAAACAGTTTCACAGAACAAGCATATCTACAATGAAATGCCATATTTCATAGCTGTCAGATTATTTTTTTTTCTATTTATTAGTTGTATTGCAGTAGTGCTTCAAAGCTTCAATCAGAAACAAAGCCCCATTGTGCTAGATGCTGTACAATATAGAGTACAAGACAACGCCTGCCCCAGAAAAATGAGAGTTAAATATAAGGCAAGATGCAACAAGTTGGTATAACAAACAATCAAAACCAATGGAGATGGGAGGATAAGGGAAAGCTAACAATGTGTTTGCAACAGATCCAGCTATGTGTATAGCTGGATGATTTGAAGTTGGTTAATGATACTGTCCTTACTGTGGACAGATGTTTAAGAAAACTGGTTGGTCGCGGTTAACCTTGTCCACACCAAGGGCAAAATCATGTAATTCTGTGCTAGTTAAACCATGTTACTTAACTGAACACACTTCGTAATATGATGCATTTTTCCAGTATAGCCAAGACCTTATAGTGGAACAAAACTAAAGCAGAGTGAAAACCAACTGAAATGTACTAAAGCAATTCAGGACTTTTATTCCACTCAAAATGCAGTTTTATTATATCCAATTTCATTATAAGTGGATTTTACTATATATTTAGCAAGTCTCTCACAATAAAAGAAAACCTGTTTTCACTAACGCCCACTAGCTTAAGGTGAATAATACCAGAGAGGGCAGTTTACAATCTGTTTGCCAGAACTCCTGCCAATACTTCGCAGTCCACATTTATTAACCAAACTGGCCAATAATTTTAGCCACTATCCGGCATTTTCCCAAACTTCAGAATTACTGTAATAAAAGCTGTTCTGATGCTAGGTGGTAATAATTTGTTATAAAAAACCCAAAGCACTTTTTAACTACTTTACAGAACATCATAATTTCCATCATGCACCTTTAGCCTTAAGGTTTAAGCAAAATAAAATCAATTAAAATACAAGTTATCAGTCAGAAAGTACAATTTTTCATGTAATTGTTTTTGCTTACTAGACCTGCAAAAAAATTATTAGTCTGAGTGATTGGGAAAGTTTTATACTGTACATAAAAGTGCAGTTTTTAAAGACTGCCAAGTAGTTAGTGAACTAATTTGTTTGTGGAATTTAAATATAAGCATGCAAGTAACTTTTATTAAGAGCTAAACTTGCATTTTTGCAGTTTTAAGTGTGCAATTAGCAAAATTCCATAATGAATCCAGATGGGTTTAGAATAAATAAGCCACTTGAATAATTGAATATAATTCCTCTTTACTGGCAAAAGGGTTTGAAACAGCAAAAATGCTCAACTATAACCATTTTTAGACCACTGGTCTCAAAACAGGGATTTCTCTAGTATTTCTTTAATAATGAGTTAACTTTAGTTAGTAATGCAGTTTTCAAACTTTTGCAAGTACAGTTCCTCAACCCCTATTTTGCTAGGGATAACAATTTAGATTTGCAGATGATCACTGCCACAACTGTTCATCCTTTCTCAAAGCCTTACATTGTTTTGCTTTTTCTAATTCTCTAGCATCTTCCCAGATCTTCATGATTTATCAAATATGACTGCCATTGGTTTGGCAAATTCATTACAGTATGTCTTTAGCTTCTTAGACTGCGTGTCATAAGAACCTACTAATTTATGGGCTACACCCTAGCTGTCCATACTATGTCACTTTTTAGTAACATAGTTATTCCATCTTTAAACCGATGCCCTGTGCATTTATCTGTATGACAAATTATTGAAAACAATATTCACAATATCCAGATCCACACAGTGGGACTGAGACTGACAAAACAGCCAATTGTAATGGGGGACTTTGAAACAGACAGTTGTCTACTAGGAACTAGTCTGGAAACTGCAATTAATTCAATGTTTTGCAAACAGCCATCAGCTAGTTAAAAACAAACAAACTTTCAGTCACAATCAATCTGGGATGTATGCTGAATAATGACCTAGAGGTGAAAGTATTTTTAAAACTCTTTATAAATTCACTGAAAGAGTGTTTATCTATTTGTTATCAACTCAACATCCAGCTAATCTAGATTTGAATTAAAATACTGAAATAAAGAATCTGTAAGAGTAACAAGGCACACATATCTGATAAAGTTCTCAAAGTATTAATGAAGTTTAGCTGGTTTATTTAGAAAGCCCATCTTGAAGTTTTTAATCAAAAATCCTTAGAGTGTCGAAAGTGAGAATTAACTTGTCAGACTGAAAGCACAATCCCAGTGTTTACAAAACCTTGGAAGCTATATCCTCTGGAGACTCTGCTCAGACTGTGGAAACAAGTCCCACATTAGCAATGCCAATTTACAGGACAGCGGCAACAAAGAATTTTAAGCAGTGATTTCAAGGCAACACGTTCTGTGCGGAAATACTAAATACGACAAAACAGACCTTTACAAAATGCACTAATGTATTTGAGTATTCTCAATATAAAATATTGGAATGTTCAAGACTGAACTATAATCTGATTGTGGTGACTATATTACTAAAATTTGTATAACTGAATAAACTAGTCTAAAGAAAAATTAAGTTTTCTGCAAAATATTCTAGCCAGGTATTAACCTGTTTTTCATGCAGTAACATCTAAAGATATTGGTATAATTCAACAGTATCTTTACACCCAGACAAAGCATTCGCAATACTTCCTGGGTAGGAGCTTTAATAAACTGGCATACATGCAATTTGTTAAAATTTCATAACGTGAATTGCTTTGAGAAAAATATGACCATTCCGATCTAAAAACTTTCAAATGTTATTCTAGTTATTATAAGATAATATTGTAATATTGTGTAAGTTATTTATAATGCACACTACAGTTTCCTTAAGAGAATTCTCTTAAGGAAACTGTAGTGTGCATTATAAATAACTTACACAATATTACATCACTAAATAGTAAGTGATAAAAAGTCTGCAGTATTCACTGTGTGTTTGCAGACAGTATAAAATGCAATAAGGGAGAAGGAAGCAAATTCAACTGCCTATCAGCCATGTCACAGGGCAACACAACTTTGTATACAAATTTCATAAGTCTACTGGGAAAATCTTATCACTTCACTGATTTTTCTCTCAAAACACTTCCAACAATACTGGGAAAAATCCCAGAGAGTGTCAATAACTACTGAAACATCAAAACAGGACAAAAATAAAAGGAACATATAGCTGTTTCTCCAAAACACTGGCTCCTTTATCTGAAGAAGATAGTCCACCATCATTGCTTTACAACTCAAAAAAGACATGTTAAGTCCTAAAACTTTTTAGGAGAAAACAATGTGAAATGGAGACCTTCACTACAACCTCTTGGATTCAATTTGTGGCAATAAATTTGCATTATGAATTTCTCAGCTGACGGGCTTGAAACACAATTGACCCTCAACTTATTACAAACCTCTGTAAAAGTTGTTGCCCATATTAAACTTCTTATGAATCCTCTCAAAAGAAATGCAGAAATTCTTATTTATTTCTTTTCAAGTCAGAGAAAGTCAGTTGAAAGGAACAATGCAGAAAAGTGCCAAAAAAAATGTGAAGCCTGCTTCCTGTCATCCATCAGAGGAGCAGGCAATTACAATTAAAATGTTGTGCCTTTCCAGAAAATATATATATTAGATTGGAAATCTTAGAGAATTCTGTTTGACTGAACAGAGTTGTGGGTTTCCCTGAGGGACTGAAAGGAAGACACTTAGCATGATTTCTAAACAAATGGGCATCAGATTTTGAAAGTGAGGGTGGAGAATGACTATTATGGTGAAGCTGAAGCCGAATATTAAGGATGTAGCTAAATTTCTGTTTAAAGCCAATATCCTGTAAATATCCTCTCTAAAATCTCAAAAGTAGGATCAGCCTAAAACTTGGTAGGTCAAGTCCTCAACCCCATCTTAACAAAGTGCTGCAAGACACAACTGAATTTGCCTATCCAACAGCTGCACATGAATAGAATCACTGTGCAGTGAATGAAGCAAGGGCCTTTACAAAGAGAAAGGGTGGTTCTGTGGTTAAGGTTAATGGAATAGAACCAAAGAGAACTCTACTCTAGCCCTGGCTGTGCCACAGACTTGAAACTGAGGAAAGCCTAGTACTGTGCCGGGGGTGGGCTAACAGGAGAAATGGAGTTGTGTATGGAGTGTGGCTAGGAACCTCTTGTCCCTCTCCTCCCTCCCACAAGAGGTCCAGGACCCATCTCTCTTCCCCAAGTGCAGCTCTGACCTTTCAACACTCTCACCCATTTTCAGGGAGCCGCTGCCTTCTCTAAAGCAAATGTGCCTACTTACCTCAGAGGCAACTGCTGACTGTTCAGTACTTCTGAAAAACCTAGTCTTTTACTTAGAAGCCTAACTATGGATACAGGAACGTAACTTTAGAGTTTTTTATCTATCTATAGATATATACATATTGAGAGGTTCTGTAAAAAATTATCCTAATAAAAAAAAGTCATAGATAGAAGATACACTAATTTTGCACTTGGTGCTAGCTAGAATTGTTCTCATTGTGGCACTGATAGATGTATCTACCACATTATGATACGTTTATCTTTTCAAAATCAGAAGTTAAAACTAAGCACAGTGATATCAAACACACACACATATAATGTGAACTCTATAGTGTACCCAGCTTTAAGTTAAAATATTCTATCAACTCTATTGGCTAAAAAATGTTAATTTTTCCCTTAGCAGCCCATTTAGGTTCAGCTTTTGTCATTTACCATAATTGTAAAATGTGCACTGTTTATAATCTAAGGTCAAGAAGTTCTTTTGTCTTTTGGTGACAAAATATGTCCCTCTTTTTATCCTTATACTTTGAAGGTCAACTTGAAGTTTTTCGCTTCATTTTGAGTCCACAATCCAACTGCAGATCACCCAACAAATTAAACAGAGTTGCAGAACCATATCTTTAGTCTTGTCCTTTCATATATCTATCTATATCTCCTGTTTGCAGACAGAAGTGAATTGATAAAAGCTGGATGAATGTATTAGCAAACAAAAGCAGAAAATGTCTTACAGTTATAATTAGACATCTGGGACCTGTAAAGCTGTATTTTGCCAGCTAAATATTTTCCTGCAATTTAGGCAGCTAAAATGAATTTTGTATCCTGGGATTTTTGTTTGATCACCAGCAATGTGTTTAAAAAGGCTGCACAGAAAACCATTTCCTTTAATAAAAACAGCTTTTCTTCTGACAGACAGCCCACTATATGGCAAATGTAATATTTCTATTCTCAAAAACTGCAAAAAAAATTGCTTGGAAATACCTAATAGAATACTATGAGCATCTGACAAAGTTTCACTCATTCCAAATATAAAAGTCTCTCTAACGTGTATGCTTGATGGGCAGTCTATTTTAGGGTACAGGATCTGTTTGGGAAGACAGGATTGAATGCAAGCTAACACATTTAATGGTTAAGTTTAAGCTGAATCTAAAAACACCCATATTTAGCCTTCTCTAAAAACCAAAAAGGCATTTTTCACACAAAGGGGTTAAGCAACTTGCTCTTCATGATATACTTCAAAGGTAAGCTTTATTCACATCTTGTTCAGCTGCCAAATGCAGACCTCTCCAGAGCTCCTTTTTCAACTGTAGATGTCCTAAAAAGCCTTTTAATGTTGCACTCTAATCACCCCCTCAAGCATGTGTGCCATTATCACTTATTCTTTAAAAATCAGAGCTAAAAGCAAAACTGATTACTGAAAGAAATCTGTCTCCTTGAACAAAAATTGATTCAGAGTATCTAACTTACAAGAAAGGATAAGAAATTAAAGGGATACTGTCATGGTTAATGCCTTTAAAAATGTTTAATTTGCCTTACTCCATGGAAGCTTAAAACTGAAACCATTTCCAAATCAAGTTTATATTTCTCCATTTATGCAACTTCTTCTGGCAAGCTGCTATGCTCTAGCATTTTCATTTACCTCCTGATTTACGTGCATGAATCTTGGTCACACCAAGTTATTACACCATTTAGGGAAGTCTATGTTCCCATTTTTCCCTCCATTCCTTAACAAAGACAAATTGATTAAAAGAAAAAAAAATCAATGGCATAACTCTATAAGATGTGAATGATGAAGATCACCAATATGCAATCTGTGTATATTAAAAGTCTACTCGTTTGTTCCTATTTTAAATAACCCTCAACATATTTGAAGACTTATCAGGTTCCCCTAAGTCTTTTTTTCCCCCAAGACTAAACATGCCCAGGTTTTTTTAAACCTTTCTTCATAAGTCAGGTTTTTTTAACCTTTTATCGTTTTTGTTGCTCTCCTCTGGACTCTCCCCAATTTGCCGACATCTTTCCTAAAGTGTGGTGCCCGGAACTGGACACAGTATTCCAGCTGAGGCCTCACCAATGCCAAGCAGAGCAGGACAATTGCCTTCTGTGTCTTATATGCAACACTCCTGTTAATACAACCCAGAATTATACTAGTCTTTTTCACAGCTGTATCACACTGTTGACTCATCTTCAATTTGTGATCTGCTATAACCCTCAGATCCTTTTCTGCAGTACTACCACCTAGGCAGTTATTCCCCATTTAGCAGCTGTGCATTTGATATTGCCTTCCCAAATGTAGTACTTTGCACTTGATTTCATTGAACTTCATCTTGATGAATTCAGACCAGTTCTCCAATGTGTCAAGGTCATTTTGAATTCTATAAATGTCGTATAAAGTTTATTTGCTGAGTACCAAAGTCCCACCTAAGAGATTTGCCAGTGGAAGTTTTCAGCACCAAAATCTGAGACTAACTCAACTTCTATTTTAGCTTGGTAGTTCACTTTTAAATTAAAAGAGGAAGTCAGTAGATATTTTAAACAGTTTATGATGAATTTGGTATCTACTCATGGACAATACATAAACAGACTGAAAACTATTTGTAGAAGGTTTGGGGCCTTTTAGATGAAAACTATATACAAATTTGTAATTTCAGAGTATATACACAACTTTCATTTCTTTTTCTTCTTGGCAGCCCTTGTTGAAAGATTTATCTGGATCTGGAAGCTACAATCTATAAAGAGGGTGGAAGGGCAATGGGACATTATTTTGAGTTGTAAGTAGTGGAAACAAACTCCTTTTTCAGGAACTGCTTGTCATTTTCATCTTAAAGAAGTAATTATAAAATTTAAATTAAATTCTGAGGACTTCACTTCTGGTTCACTCCTGGCAATCTCTCTCTCTTTTTTAGGGGGAGAGATCTAAGAAAGCCATCATATCTTCATGAACAAGCCCCTGTTCTCCATTTATTTCTGGGACTATAAACTGATTTCAGCATAAGCAAAGAAAAAATTATTTTTAGGTGAAGGAAAATGCCTTCCCATTTCCAAAAAGCTGTTCTTCATACAAAATATACATCTAGGGATGATCTGCACAGATCACTTGTCACCAGCTCTAGAAAATATTTTTTCACGGCATGCTGTATCATCAGGAAACTTATTGTCACTAAATAAATAACCTAAAAAATGAAAAGTAATCTGACACATCCAAGAGGAATAAACAGCATACCAGATAAGTTTTTATTTATAGTTGTTTGAATAATTATCACTTCTACTAAAGTAAACTCATTTTCTGCATCTCATACATTAATCAGTTATTTAAAATTTGTTCCAAGCCAGGAATAATTTAAATTGCAAGTGATGCTTTTTATTTTGGCTGTAGCAGCTGGGGTTATTACCACTTCGGTGACAGTCTCCTTATCTTTTGTCTTACGATTTTGAGATTTCATATATTCGCTTTAGAAATATTCACTATTCAAGATCCCTTAGTGGTTTATTGTTTTATAAAGCTGTGTTGCTGACCAAAACTGTATAGTCATCCTGCATAATGCCAAGAAACAGACAACGAAACGTGAGTGTTGAACAAGCATATAGTAACTACAAACCAGCTGTTCAGCAGATGTATTAGTCTTCATTCAGTAGTATTTAGCTCCTTATTCATCTCTTTGTAAAGGCTTCAAAAAAGCTTCCAAAAAGAGCATTCTTCTTTATATTCAGAAGGTAGCTTAGGAAGTGCATAGATACTATGGTGACAGTTACTACAAAAAACCCTAAGGGAGACAGGCAGGATGTTGTAATGTAAAAAGTTCTTGGAGAGACTGACATTTGCTGAGAGAGAGTTTGAACCAAATATTTTTCCAATTCTTTCTATTTCTATCTCTGACAGACAGCCTGGTAAGTAACACACACAGTTCTTCATCACGTCTAACAATATAACACACTGCAGATCAACTGATTCTGAAGTCAGTAACTGAAACACTGTGGGCTTTGAAAAATCTCCTGTACAATCTTCAGGTGGAATGAATTGCTTATCTATCACAATCAATTCTCATATTCTCTACAATGCTGCTGTAATCAGTAGCTGAAGTTCCAAAACATTTTAGCATTTCAAATGTCTGGATTTTAAAAAGACTATCTCTGGGACAATATGCAGTAGTTAGATTTAACAGCATTTACATTCCACTGATGGAAATTTAATCTAACAACACTATGCATCAAGTTGATTTGAATGCCTACTTCCTTCTCCTCCAGTTTAAACTTTTTTTAGACTGCTTGATCAGGAACTTGCCTCTCAGTATCTAAAATATCTATTATCTTTGTGAAAAGGAAAGAGAGGAAGGAATCCTGCCTATTGAAGCTCCTAATTCAGGTAGCAGGAAAAGACTATGAAAAAGTAAAGATAGTAAACAACACAGCAGGGTAGGGGGAACAAAACACAAATGAAGAGTTATTTTCTTGTTAAAAAAGTTACGTATATAAGATCGACACACAGGAAGAGGATGAACATTGAACACAAATTAAACAAGGAGAAAGGGAAACTGAGGAAGAAAATGGGAAAAGGAAGAAAATAGCATTCAGGTTAGTAAGACATGTATACGTAATTCCTATATTTCATCCTTGAGGAGAAAAATCAACAAGTCTGTTAATTTGAGGGAGAAGACAAAACAAGAGGGAAGTGATGATAGAATGCTGTTGATGGGAGTTGAGTCAAATTGCTGTTTACTTCTGTGCTTCTTACTAGATTAATGGAATGATGTTTTAAAGAACTGCATGGCGCAAGGCACAGTAGTAGTTAATGGCTGTCCTCTCCCTCAAACTTCAAGTTCCGTAGTGGTTTTTAAAAACCTTAATTTTCCTATGATTTATACCTAACTGTGGACTTACAAGATATGATTAAATATATATACTTCTCCTGTCTGTAGGCACAAATGTTTACATTTCTTTTATAAGAAGACAGCATCATTGTTTAATTACTGAAGCTAGTACAATATTTTAAAACATAAGCATTCTTACTTAAAGGCACTTCTTACACCATTGCCTATTTAACTGCAGAACACAGAACTTTAAGTGTAATTTATTTCACTGCAATTAAAAACACTAATACTCACAAAAATGCATCAGTGAAACTAAACGTGTACACAACTCAGTCAACAGCAATATGAAATGGAAACTAAAATTCTAAGTTGAAAGTTCCAATTACAGACTCTTAGAAGCTGTGTTATTTATCCTAAAAAAAAACCAGAGTTTTCAGATTGAGGTAGAACTCAACTCAAAAATTAATTAAAATGACCAACCTCTGAAACAGATGAATCAGACTGTGATCTCACAGCCATACAAAAACCCATGAGATTAAAATATACAGCACAGTTACTTCACGCATAAAAAGGGCAGATACTGAAGGCAATACTGAAAAGTTGATGTACAGTTTATTCTCCGCCAATAAACAGTGTGCCACCCAGAGGTATTTCCGGTACTTACATACATAGAAACGGATAATGTCATTCAGAATGTCCTTATTTCTTTAGTTTCAACTACCCTGATATGGATGCATTCTGTTTTGATTTTTTGTTAAAAAGGTATCCATTTCTAGCTTGCTATATTTGACCAGGGCTTGAAAAATTCACGCATGTATTAGCCAGAGTACTAAACTCGGTGGCTTAACAAAAGAGAAGAGGAGGGAAGCCTACCGGTGGGGCTCAGGAGTAATGCTTATTGAAAAGTCTAGCCCGCAACTCCTCTTCAGCTGCTGGGATCATTACCAGGATAGCGTCCCCAGACACCAGTTTAGAAGTTTTCATTCTGTGTGTCAGGCTTTGGTTAGTAAGTGTCAAAGATTTGTAGCAGTAGAGAAATTGACAAGGCTCTGGTCAGTTTTATGCTGCCACTGCTTAGCAAAGCTGAGAAAAGCAGCAGAAGCACTGGAACAATCTGTCTGCAGACTCAGGTCCATTTGGTCAAAAACTAAATGTTTTGTGAAAACAAAAAAAAATGTTTCAACACAAATTTCATCCAGACAGTTTCTCGAGTCCAGGATTGGGATGGATAGACAGACACACACCAGAACTTGAACCCTGTCTCCCACATCCTAGGCTCGTGCCCTAATCAACAGGTTACAATTTACTATTGGCTATTCTGAGGTGGTTGTGTTCTTTGTCTGCTCAATTTTAAAAGTTCCAGTTTCATTCCAAAGCCAAACAAAAAATATATCTCAAAACCTCAACGTTTTTGGGGAAATTGTTTTCGGGACAGCTCTAATTCCTGCCTCCCTGTCTAGTACTGTCCATTAGATCACGCTGCCTCAAGAAGTTGAGAAATTCACGACCAAGTTTTCAATTCAGAGAATAAGAATCCCTTCCTCCTTCAGTGAGGGCAGAAGGAGAGCTTCAATTCAGGTTACAGTTTTGGGTGACTCAATATTCAGATCCTCTAGCTGTCAAGGTTGAGCAAAGAGTAGGATGCAAGGACCTGCTTATTCCTGACTTTTCAAATGTAAAAAACAATGAGAAAGATATTTGCGTACGTTTAAGGCCATTTTTATATATCAAGAAGTAATTAAAGGCAAAACACAACAATATTTTTGCTGTCCACTTCATCTCTAAAAGAAAAAGCAGTTTATATTTAGATGGAACTTCATGCTTGAATCGATACAAATGGAAGTATGTAACAATACATACTGACTTCTTGTTTTGAGCAATACCAACTATGGCAGAGACAATATTTGCTTTACTATATATATATACACACACACACACTATCAGACTAGTTATGCATAATCATTACTAGTATGTGGAATTTGAGCTATTCATACTGCCTCAAAGATTGGTGGCCTAAAATATTCTATAAACCCACCTACTTCAAGACGTGGACTGGATCCATTTGGAGAAAGTAATATGCTTCCTTGCCTTGCATGGTCATTAATTCACAAAGTTCACCTACTTAAATAATTGTACCTAAAAACTACTGTATGTAATACAACCTCATGGAGGATATTACAGTAGGTATTCATTTCCCTTCCCCCTTTGATTTTATTCTATAATTCAAACTCACTACTTGGCCACTTCCCTCGCCCCCAACTGATTACTGGCAGTTTGCAGGTTAAGTGACTTATTATGTTTAGTTTCTAGAATTAAAACGGAATCTTTCGACATATGTTTCATTGTGTCAGACCTTACAACGATCAAGAGGAGATAACACATCAGCAGCTCACAAGAGCCTGGATTAACTTGTCATGGTGACTAAGAGGTGGGGGAAAAAATAAATTCCGTCTGTTCATAAGGTTTATGAAATTTACAGGGAATGTTACATTGGAGTCTCTCTCTACAGCAATTTGAACCTAGTTACAAAGATGTGATAATATGACTAATATACATACATCTATTTGGGAAGAACTTATTTTGCTTGCTTATACAGTATTTAGATTTAAATACAGAAAAACATGATATATGCTTGGTCATTAGAGTTACTTGTGCTAATGTTTGTTCGTGAACATCTTAAGAAGTTCATATGTTCTCTGAATTCACAGAAAAAGGAACCCATCAACAGAAAATTTAAACAATTAACAGCATTTAAAGGAAAACAAAAGTTAACACTAAAGTTCCTGGAATGATCACCTGAAGGAAACTTGTGTTACAATAACGTCGTCAGGTTCTATCATTTTCCAAGATAACTCTTTTTACTTATTTTCTTGTCTATTCTGGATGTATTCACACTATTAAAACAGTAGTCATGACTTGATAAAACAAGCTAAGTGACTGCAAGACCACTAAGTTTTGGTTAAAAGCTTTGCCAATACCATGAACCTAAGTGTTTTTTACTTCAGATTTATCACACATGGGATAGTTTCAATGTAAAATTATTATTTAATCTCATCTTTGCTCAGACTTTCCAGCTTTTCAATAAACAATCAATTTTGTTCCTCCATTTCATTCAATTCAATTGTTCTTTAAATGGCAATGCCTTTTCTTTAGTAAAGTTTCCAGTTCCACTTCCACCTCAGGTTTTTTTCCTCTTACATTGCCATGCTTGCCGTTTGCTTTCCCTACGTCTCCCATAACACAGAACAAAAAACAAAAACAAAAAAAATCAAGGCAAATGAGCCTAATTTTATCTTTCAGCTATTACAAGCCTTGTATCAAAAGTAAATTTGTATATATCATCTTTTGGAATTTGCTTAACAAAAAGCTGTCGGGAATTATTTCTTTTCAGACAGACAAATCCTTTCTGGCTTCACTATTACTGTCTGCCAGGTCTACTTCTCTCACACTCTGAATCATAAAAATCACCCAGTAAAATGGAAATGCAAGACAACTGTTTGTTATCTACTTGCTACCCTAGATACTTATTAGTATATATTTTTGCATTGCTTTTGCACATCACACAAATAGGTATCTGAAACCCTATATTCATAACCAGAAAATCACTTTTCCTTTTGCACTTACTGTATTTTACTTTCACGTTAGCATCTTAAGAATATTTCTCCAAATACCCACTTCTCCTTTCATTTCTAGAACCAGCTTCAAGTAACTTACAATGCATATTATTCTGCAGCAGCATGAAAATAGCAGCCCTTCACATAAAATGCATTTTGGAAAGTGGCTTTTGTGCAATTGACTTTTTGACCTCTAGAGAATCTTCAAAATCACCCAGAAGGACTTGCCCTAAAAGGGAACAGGGCATGGAATGGAGGGTCTGGTTCAGGCTACTAAGATTCTAATAAGCAACTAAATGGTCAGTATTTTTAAGAAGTCAGTGGATCTGAAGCGATTAATAAATAGTATTTGTGGTGTTGGCAGCAGAAACAGACCTATTGGTTACTCACAGTACCTCAAGGCAGTTGCAATAACTTCCACAGGTAAGGAATCTAGTCATTTTACCCTTTATATCCTTGTGGAGAAAGAAGGAGATCTGTATTATTTTTATGACTATCCAAGGTGCCACAGGTTACCTGTTTAATATTATCCTGCATGACTGGAATGAGTTAAATCAAGGGAGACTGTTGGTGGAAAACAAACAGGAAACAATGGCAAAGTTAAGGTAATGTAAAGAAAAGACAACGGGTTTTTGAGGAAACAATGTGGAAAATACTCTTTGGGGAATACCTCCAGCCTAGCTCCAGCTAAGTTGGCAAGGTTCATTTTTCCCAGACCTGAGTCTAGGCTCAAAGGGGATAATAAAACCATAAAGATGTTGGCCTACGGAAGAAGTGGGGTTGGGTAGGTCATCAGTGTAGCCTCTCTCTCCCAACACAGAGATGGAGGTAACTGCACTAACGGGAACTTACAAAAGCTTGCAATTAAACATTACAGTGTAGACAAATCCCTTGCGTATAGGCCTTTTTTGTTTTAACCCTGCACGCTATGTATATCTTTGGGTGAATAAATAATGCTTTGTTTTGAAGAAGCTGTTTTAAAGTCACTTTAATCAGCTGCAGTCATGGGCTCCCAGAGGGCTTACTCTTGCCAAACGGACCTCTGATGTTAACTTGGTTGGGAAACGGGGGGTGCTGCCTCCCACTGATCCAGTCCCACAGTAGTTGAAAAGTGGGGTTCTACCTTTGAGATAGGTGCAGGAAGACAGTCCTAATACCTCAGGGATGCACTTAGGAGGGACTAAAAGAGATCTAGGGGACGGCTCACCTTGTAACTGCAACCATCCTTCACTTTATTAATTACGAACCTTCTGAAAATCTGAGGAGGTTTTTAAGTCTCATTGGGAGAAAATGGGAAATGTGACAGTAGATGACCTTAGAGATCTCTTCATACAAGTAGGATCTCTCATCCCTGAATGTGGCCATTTCCCTTAAGGAACAAGCAACGTCTACTAATATAAAAACTCTATTCCTTGCTTTGTATGGTTCCAATACACGTCATTTAAGCCAGCTAGATATTTAGAATTTTGGAAGTGTATTAAGCCCTACCTAACGTGGGTTTGTGTTGGGGAAAAACAGGGGGAACGCTAGCTCTGGTGGTACCAAAGGGAGAGTTGCTCCAAGTAAAGAAAGGGAATATTAAATTACCATTACAGCTTTAGTCCCAGATTAACATTTTAGTTTTTGGGAGAGAAGAACCTAAGTTCTACAGCAGTCTAAGTTCTTCCTGCCTGCAGCCGCACAGGGAGAGAAAAGTAACAGATTATTCAGGAGCAGCAGCTTTTGGGGGGGGGGAGGGAGGAGTGACAGAGAAGTTCTCATAGATTCATCTCTGCCCCCAATGATGCAAGCAAGATAAAGATCCAGTGCTTTGGTCCTTTCTTATCTGAAGACAAGGCCTCAAATAAATTTACCTTAGTATAGAGCTACCTTTTACACTGAAGTCCGGATGAGGAATACACTAATCCAAGACACAAATATAAATATAGTAAATAAAAACTTGTTTTATTAGAACCAAATTTAGCTGCATGCCACTGAAACCTGCTGGTCTCTATTATACAGATTATTTAATCATGAAACCAATGTCATAGAAAACTTTATTTTATGTTAAAGAAATCCTTCCACATCTCTCTCTTTCTGGTGTCTGACATTTGGATCTTGTTTCATATTTGTGTCTCAGCTGCTACTTTTAGGAGAATCTCCAGAATATAATCTCCTTTTAAAAATAAAATCAGGATTACATAGGTTCTGCTAAACAAATGCTGAGATTATCAACAGTAAATAGAAAAAATTGAGCCACCTAACGATTTTAGTCAGTAGTTTACTAAAACCATAAAATGATAGCCATTTTACTTCCTAGAGACTAGGATTAGCCAATGATGCCTTTTTTGAAAGACAGTTGCCAATATTTATACGGCATGGAATAATAAAAAAACTACGCAAACTAAGTGGGAGATGTTATCTGCTTTCAAGAAGTATGCTACCAAATAATTAAGATCAGAGCCAGAACACTTGCTTGACTGCTAGTTCGCTAATTGCATGAGCAACCTTAGCATTACTGCTGCCAAATCAAAGATGTAGTCCATTCTCAGGCTACACTGTTTGGAGGGGAAAGGGAACTTTAAATTCACCTCCTAGTGGTATGGGGTAATGTAGCAAGGATGTGACATGGAAGAGATTAAAACTAGAAATAATGCAAGCCCAAAATGACAAGGAGGCTGAACACACCACCTTCCTTGACCAACCCTTTTTATCCTTTGCTCAATTTTACATATATTTGACTAGGAAAGGAAGGGAATGGGAAAACTATGTTCTAATGTCCAAATATTCCAGATGCCACTTAAACCTATATGACACATTATCTTATGTTGGTGATCCTGCTTACTGCCTTTATCATTAGTTTTCAGACCTCTTACTAAGCACTTTAAAAAACTTAATACCGCAATGTGGAGGGTTCACAAGCTGACCAAAGGCAGGACATTTAATGTTAAGGCTGACATAAGTCTATCCTTAATTCAGCCATTATACAGATACATTGCATCAGCTAAAGACATAGCATTAGCCTTCCTTTAACAGCCTGTAAAATGTTCTAAGCCTGTAAAATCAAACCTAGCAAGTCACGTACAAAAATGTAATTCTTTCATGGAAGCTTGAGCCACCTGCAATAAAGTTTGTTTGTCCAACAGTTTGGAATGTCTCCAACACAGCTGTTCTTATCTTTTGTAAAATAGCTTATTTACTCCGATAGAGTTGTTCCAGTCTACTGTTTCACTTCATATTTAGGATGTACACGGTAGTACAAAAATGCATATTAAGTAGTTATTAAATTTAACAGTGAATTTTTTTTTTTAAAATTCTTATAAAAACAGTAACTCCCAGCCAAAGATTATGGCAAAAGTATACTCCCCCACAAGTGAGAAGAATGATATATGATGACAGCCTAAACTATGATGGACGTCAATGTACAGTTAAAATATTTACACTCATTAAAAGTACCAGCCCCTTAAAAATCCTGATATTACTAACTTGACCCCTCCCCCCATGAAATGACTTCCAAATTAACGCACTTTTGATCATAGACAAGTTAGACGTTTTAGTGGAAAATGTTCCGTTTTGTGAATGTTTATCTGTTTAATATTCTGTGTTGTCTAACTCAATAGTAGCAAATTCAGAAATATTTGGATCACAACAAAAACAAAAAAAATCAGTTGACTAGAATGAAGTTTTATAGCTACAGACCTGCCTTTAGTCAGTCAGTTGTTTGTTTTTCCCTTTAAAACTATTAAGGTCCCAACCCAGCACATGATCTGCCAGCACAGACTTCTACCCTGGTATTACGGTAATTCCAAGCCCATGTCTAAGATTTGAAAGGGATTAGGTTGTTAACAAGGCAGTGTGCTGTAAACATGTTAACTGGTTAAGTTAAAGGTTTTAACTTGATCAGTTCATCACGTGTTAAAAGCACACTACTTTATCTATACTAGACTGTTAACATGTGGTAGCTAGCACATTAGCTAACCTCTTCCAAGCCAGAGTCGAAAGGCACTAATGACTTCATTAGAATTCCTCACTGGTGTAAAAATCCACACCAGAGGATCCTACTGTAGAACTGAAGTATAAACTCTTGTAGTGACTATTAGAGATATTTGCAAATTATACACTACATGGGAAAAATCCTTCATTGATGCTTAGAAAGATAGGCAAGCATGAACAGATATGGGAAGTCTTACTGAGATCTGCTTCTTTTTGCAGGGACATGACTTGCCTTAGGGGAAAAGATTTACAAATAAAATTCCCCACGAAGAACAGTGAACAGCCAGGCTAGACATTTAACAGCATAAGTGATGAAGAATAAGTGAGTGGGGCTCTGATTAGCAGGTAACAGTTTGACCTAAAAAAAACCCAACAAGTAGTCTTAAACCATGCTTCGGACAAAATTTATCTCCTAGAAGGGAAACAGCCACCTGGAAGTGCGGCTGTGGCTATTACGCAGGCAGAAGAGTGTACCCACTTCCCCACTGCCCTCAGAACAGCCTGGCCATAGGGCTTTGATCATCTAGATGTTTAGAAGCAATGACCAATATTTTTTCCTCCATTTTTCAACATACGTCCATGTTCTTATTTAAGCATGCTGTTGGCAAGCTTCATTTCATATATAAAGCACATGATAAGATACTGGGTGATGTTAAAGAATAGTTTTAATTTAGAACTAGTAAGTGAAAATACATTTTTAAAAGCTAAGATTTATTGGGAGTGTTACTTGAAATTAACTAACCATACACTTTTCTACTAAACATTCATTTTTCCATCCTCTTGTATTTAGAACTGCACATAATTACTTTGATATGCATCACCTGTAACTATTACGCATTCTTTTTCACCACTGCTTTCACTGATTTCTTTCTGGCTGCCTGTGATTGATAAAATACTATTATCTATAAATAAAACATTAACCACATAAACTTCTATCCTTTACATACATATTTACACTGCTTGTCACAAGCCACTTGCATTTAAACTTCAATTGCCTCACTCAGGGGTCTACTTTACAAAATTGGGTATAATAGCTAGTTTGACTCACAGGAAAGCAAAAGACTTACAGCCTCTACTAAACGATGTATGTTAGAACTACAGAGAGGAGGTCTTACCTACACCTTCAGCACTCAGTTGTCTGCAGAACAATTAACACAAACAATTGAGCACATCCACACTAGCCATCTTAAAGTGCTGTAAAGCTTGTCCTTGTATCCAAAGTAGAGTTGCCTTACCCCGGTTCAGGAGAGGTAGCTGTCATCTTTGACAACTGTAAGATCTGACAGCTGCCTCAGCCAACAAGCCTCCCTTCTGTCCCCATGCCACATCCCCCACTTTCCCCCTCCCTAGAAACATTCCCCCCAAGCCATGTTTCTCCCCACCTCCACTGCCAGACCAGAAATGTCTTTCTCCAACTCCACAGTTTCTCAACCCCTCCCATCTTACCTCCCCAGCTTCCCCCACTCCAGTAATTCCATTAGCTTCATCTCGGCAGGTTCTCAGCCAAGCCACTAAAATTTCACTCACTAAGGAAATCTGACAGCTAAGGGAGATGACAAAGATGACAGCTCTCAGTGTTGGCAGTGCACCAACTGTGCTAGTGTGTCGCATCCAGAATGGCATTTTGACTGAACCTCAATCAATTGAGACTTTACCCCCAACACAATCATAGAATCGTATAATATCAGGGTTGGAAGGGACCTCAAGAGGTCATCTAGTCAAAGCAGGACCAATACCCAACTAAATCATCCCTGCCAGGGCTTTGTCAAGCCTGACCTTAAAAACCTCTAAGAAAGGAAATTCCACCACCTCCCTAGGTAACCCATTCCAGTGCTTCACCACCCTACTAGTGAAAAAGTTTTTCCTAATATCCAACCAAACCTCCCACACTGCAACGTGAGTTCTGTCATCTGGTACCACTGAGAATAGTCTAGATCCATCCTCTTTGGAACCCTCTTTCAGGTAGTTGAAAGCAGCCATCAAATCCCCCCTCATTTCTTCTCTTCTGCAGACTAAACAATCCCAGTTCCCTCAGCCTCTTCTCATAAGTCATGTGCTCCAGCCCCCTAATCATTTTTGTTGCCCTCCGCTGGACTCTCTCCAATTTATCCACATCCTTCTTGTAGTGTGGGGCCCAAAACTGGACACAGTACTCCAGATGAGGCCTCACCAATGTCGAATAGAGGGGAATGATCATGTCCCTCGATCTGCTGGCAATGCCCCTACTTATACAGTCCAAAATGCCATTAGCCTTCTTGGCAACAAGGGCACACTGTTGACTCATATCCAGCTTCTCGTCCACTGTAACCCTTAGGTCCTTTTCTGAAGAACTGCTGCCTAGCCATTCGGTCCCTAGTCTGTAACAGTGAATGGCATTCTTCCATCCTAAGTGCAGGACTCTGCACTTGTCCTTGTTGAACCTCATCAGGTTTCTTTTGGCCCAATCCTCTAATTTGTCTAGGTCCATCTGTATCCTATCCATACCCTCCAGCGTATCTACCACTCCTCCCAGTTTAGTGTCATCTGCAGACTTGCTGAGAGTGCAGTCCACGACATCCTCCAGATCATTAATGAAAATATTGAACAAAACCAGCCCCAGAACCGACCTCTGGGGCACTCCACTTGAAACCGGCTGCCAACTAGACATGGAGCCATTGATCACTGCCCGTTGAGCCCGACAATCTAGCCAGCTTTCTATTCACCTCCATTCATCTAGCCCATACTACTTTAACTTGCCGGCAAGAATTCTGTGGGAGACCGTATCAAAAGCTTTGCTAAAGTCAAGGAATAACACATCCACCGCTTTCCCCTCATCCACAGACCCAGTTATCTCCTCATAGAAGGCAATTAGGTTAGTGAGGCATGACTTGCCCTTGGTGAATCCATGCTGACTCTTTCTGACCACTTTCCTCTCCTCTAAATGCTTCAGAATTGATTCCTTGAGGACCTGCTCCATGATTTTTCCAGGGACTGAGGTGAGGCTGACTGGCCTGTAGTTCCCTGGATCCTCCTCCTTCCCTTTTTTAAAGATGGGCACCACATTAGGCTTTTTCCAGTCATCCGGGACCTCCCCCGATCGCCACAAGTTTTCAAAGATAATGCCCAATGGCTCTGCGATCACATCCGCCAACTCCTTTAGCACCCTTGGATGCAGCGCATCCGGCTCCATGGACTTGTGCTCGTCCAGTTTTTCTAAATAGTCCCAAGCCACTTCTTTCTCCACAGAGGGGAGAAATACTGGGGTAAACGGCAATGATTATTGCTACCATAACAATCAACTGAACCACTTTTTTATGTAGACGAGTTGTGGGATAGGGTAGAAATAGCATGACTTCCTCTAGAGGTAGACAAGGCTTAAATTAGTGCTTGTAAATCAATTCTGCAGTCAAGTGTACACTTTTTGAATAATGGACGACATTTTAATTAAGGAAATTTTCATTAAGTGTTCCCTGTCCTCAAAGATTTTAGGCTGATTCAAAACTTAATATTGTATTCCAATACACACGTGTGTAAATGTTTTATTATAATCACACACATACAGAATATCAGGGTTGGAAGGGACTCAGGAGGTCATCTAGTCCAACCCCCTGCTCAAAGCAGGACCAATCCCCAGACAGATTTTTTTTTTTACCCCAGTTCCCTAAATGGCCCCCTCAAGGACTGAACTCACAACCCTGGGTTTAGTGGGCCAATGCTCATGTATGTGTACAAACAGTAGTTACTCTTTGGGAAACAATGGCTGATTTACAGAAAAGGAGTTTAACAACTGAATTATTTGGTACTGAGGAACACAGAAGAGTGAACCTGATGATACTATCGCATCAGCTCAATAATTTATTTTTTTTAAACACACACAAAATCTTAAAGGGATGTTACACTAAATCGTAATGTGCTGTATATGTTGTACTATATTCTAAAAACCTCACAAACAAAATCCAAAGTTCACCCGATAGATTTCATAAGAACATAAGAACGGCCATACTGGGTCAACCAAAAGTCCATCTAGCCCAGTATCCTGTCTTCCAACAATGGTCAAAAGCCAGGTGCCCCAGAGGGAATGAATAGGATAAGTAATCATCAACTAATCAACAGAGGCTAGGGACACCATTCCTGCCCATCCTGGCTAATAGCCTTTGACGGACCTGTCCTCTAGAATTTATCTAGTTCTTTTTTCAACCCTGTTATAGTCTTGGTCTTCACAACATCTTCTAGCAAAAAGTTCCCCAGGTTGACTGCATTGTGTGAAGAAATTATTTGTTTGTTTTAAACCTGCTACCTATTAATTTCATTTGGTGACCCTTAGTTCTTGTGTTATCAGAAGGCGTAAATAACACTTCCTTATTTACTTTCTCCATACCAGTCATGATTTTATAGACCTCTATCAGATCCCCCCTTAGTCCTCTATATTCTGTTGCTAATCCTTATGTTCATGCTGCTGCTGAAAAATCCACACAGACATAAGCACCTTCCACTGGTGTAGGCTACAGGGTATAGCTATAGGAATGCAGCTATACCAGTATAGTCTTTGTAGTATAGACATATCTGTAAGCACAAAAACTAGGGCTACATCTACACTATAGCTTATGTTGGCAGAACTTATGTAGCTCAGAGAATGAACAACACTTCCCCCCCCCCCCCTCAAGTGACAATTTACACAGACATAAGCACCGGTGTGGACAGCACTATGTCGGCAGGAGAGCGTCTCCTGCAGATATAGCTTCTGCCGCTTGTGGACAGGGGTGGCTCTAGGCCTTTTGCTGCCCCAAGCACTGCAGGCAGGCTGCCTTTGGCGGCTTGCCTGCGGAGGGTCCGCTGGTCCCGCGGCTTCGGCAGACCTCCCGCAGGCGGGACCAGCGGACCCTCCGCAGGTACACCTGCGGGAGGTCCGCCGAAGCTGTGGGACCAGCGGACCCTCCACAGGCAAGCCGCCGAAGGCAACCTGCCTGCTGCCCTCGTGGCAACCGGCAGAGCGCCCCCCCCGCAGCTTGCCACCCCAAGCACGCGCTTGGCGTGCTGGGGCCTGGAGCCGCCCCTGCTTGTGGAGGTGGTTTTATTATTCCGACAGGAAAGCTCTCTCCCGTCGGCACAGAGCATCTTCACCAGACGCAATGCAGCTGCACCACTTCACATGTAGACAGGGCCTAGGATTTACAAAAAATCAAATCTAAACATTGCATACAAACACACACTACATATTAATGGTGGTAAAGAGTACAGAAAAAAAAAGTTGATGGAATTTGTCTTATTAAAATCTTTTCACTAAGATAACAGCCCTGTTCTATAATTGTATAACTCCTGTATTCCTTTCCCTGCACGTATTTTCTTTCCCATCTCACCTCAAGTCTTACACCTTGTTTTTGTTGGTATTTTTATAATAAATTTTGCAGTAACTATTTGCTCCATAGTTGCTACCAGTAATTCCTACAGCCCAGCTGTACTTTAAAGCATGATTTCATGTTTTAACATCTGACACTCTAGGTTTTGGTTTGGTAGGTTTGTTGTTTTGGTAGACTCCATTTATATCAAAACCAAGACCGCTTTAAAAGAGTTAAAGTGACAACCATTTTGTTTAAAGCACCTCCACGTAACACGATTATAGTGGCCTAATTACTGCAAAAGCCCAAATTAGATTATTATAAATTCAGTCACTAAAATTCCTATGTTTATTCAACATTATAGTTCTTAATTTAAACGTTCATGTGTCACAAAATCCAGCATTATTTGGTTCCCACAACTACTTTAACTGGATCACGTAGCATGCTACTAATACATATGTTGTTAACTTGTGTCTAGTGTATGCAAAACTGATGTTACCACAACTAAGAATAATATAGTTTTGGATTTTCTGACATTTCTGCATTTAAATTCTCAACCTTATTACTTTGGTGCATGTGCAACAGCTACTTTTATTTAGAAAACTAAATTTCACAACATTCGAATGCACACTGAATGTTCTCAGACATATACAGAGTCACACACTGAAACAAGCACAATTTGTTCATTTCACCTAAGCTCATGCAGTGGGTCTCCATCATAATCTTTACAACTCTAATTTGCAAATAATTAAAGTTACTTCAGTACTCCCTATACTAAGTACTGTACAGGGAATACAATGGTTATCAGATGATTGACAATATTGGAATGGGTTGTAATGGCAACCATTTAATCTGAAACGCTGAACCTTAGTTTGTCTGAAGATAGATCTACTCCACAGGTAAACTAATAAAAGCATTTTAATCTTCCTACATAAAAACAAACTGAAGAAACTGGATCATGCAAAGTGTTTGTACGGTGTCCCACATACTCTATACCAACCCAGAAAAGGGGTTCATTCCCCTCCCCACGACAAGTAGGAATAATCAGGAAAAAAACAACCTTTGTCACTCTCTTTACAAAAGGAGCTTGTCAGCTGACACCATTCTATTGTAATCTTTTGAGTAATGAAAGATCAAATATGTACACCACCTGGATAACGAAACCATGACTGTAAAAATTGGGAACAATGTGTCTTATCCAGTTCAAAACCAAAAAGTTAACAGGCAAGCTACTTTTCAATATCTTATACTAGGCCAGATAAGCAAAACTTCAAAAGCAGTCCTGGAAATTCAAAACAGATGAGACTATATTTCCATATAGGAGCCTGCAAAAAAAAAACACACACCACCAACCACCTCCCACACACACACCATTCTGCGTAGCGTAGCAAACATTCAAGATTCTCTGCCCCGCAAAAAAAAGTTAACATATTTAAAGCTAATTTTGACTCATAGCACCTTCTGAAATGGTTCCAATTTTAGAATCCTGTTTATTTAAGGTATTAATTTTAACAACAAAAATTCAGCCTTTCGTGGAAAACAACTCAAAATGTTACCTCATATTTTCATATCCCAGACTCACAGGTAAATAGGATTACATTTTTAAAAATCCTACCCAAGTGGATTAAGACTAAATGAGTCCCAGATATAACAATCACAAGCCAGCCCAGAATCAGACATGTCAACAACTTCCTCCCATCCCGCATTCCAGTCCCTGGTTCCAGAGGACATTAATGCTGACTCTTCTTGGTTCTCCCAAGAAATTAGGCAACTAGCATACCCCACAACATAGCCTGGTGACAACAAGCATGTGCCACACAAACGCTTGTTACTCTGCTTCACTCTTACCACCCTGCCTTGGTCTGTTGCTAAATGATGCATGCGTTTTGTTTCTTCTAAAAGTGGACAATTTAATTGACTCAAATTCTGTTTTTTGTGTATTCTCTCCTAAAACTCCTAAGTAAAAACAAATTAAGAGCTAAAAAAAAATGCCTTAGTCGGGGAACAGGGGGAGTCACATCTGAAATATAAATAACTTGTGAAAACCTAATTTTGATTCCCAATCCAGTTACAAGCTGTTCAGCTATAACATTTGCAGAGCTGAGCTGAAAGAACAAATATTGGATTCTATCATGTGCTGTATTGCCAACATGCATTTACATATGGATACAAACAATATCAAGACTTGCAAATGGTGTAATAGAACAAAATGGCATATGAAGTTAGGCATGAAACAATGACCTGCGCATAACTTACTTCAGACCGATTTGCCTGAAAAGGAGTCTCACTCACTTTTGAGAGGAATAAAATATATTGTCCATATTCCTTGGTCTTTATGCCATCTTGCAAGGCAACAATTCAGACTTTATTACTTAATATGTTACCCAGTTTCCAGATAGCTATGAAGAAACTAATAACTGGATATAATAAGAAACTACGCCAATGCCAAAATTTATTTTTTCCTGTACAACACCTCATGACAAACAAAAACATTTAGAGAAGTCATATACATATATTTGATTTAATTCAGCAACACTAGAGAAATATTATATCTATGTTACAATAGGTTCTCTCTTTTCACAAATGTTGGGAAGTGAAATTTTGATACATAAGGAGCATCTCAATTTACCCAACATAAAATTTAAAGAATAAGATCATGCCACCATGATGTATTTCTTTACAACCAACAAGCAACTCTGAAAATCACAATCCTGAATTATTTAAATATAGCACTCCTTTTAGCAATACCAGCATACCCATATAAGGATGTATACCCATTTATTCTTAAAGTGTGGTGGTCAGTGTTCGGTACAATATATGCACTGCTCTGTCATGTTCTCATTGTCAGCACTGCATCTTTTGCCTCAGGCTTCGTCATGGTTTCCTCAAAGCACCAGTGATATGAAACTGACATAATATCTTAGTTAAGAAATGATGATAAGCTGCATTAGATGTCTCAGGCAACAAAAGAATTTATTACAGCATGATACAAGTACAGCATGATGCTTCACAGATAAATCTCTAATATAATTTTCAAGTTTGAAGTGGTCCCACCCAATGTCTTCAATCCATTCAAGATAGCCTGCTACTACTAAAGAGTTTCTGCCTAGATGAACAATTAGTGGTCACATTTCAAATCTACACATTAGATTAAAGTAGAAGCCAGGAAATAGTACTACAACATCAACGCCAACCTCAGTATCTCATATTTCTGGGTGTTCTGAACAGATCTTCACACAGCAAGCCAAACTATGCAAGCAGTAACTGTGATAATATGCTTTTCTATCAGAAACGTGTAGATCAAATTTTCAGATTATGGTATTGCTCTAGACAAACCAGATACATTCGTTGAATGAACTGGCATTTATAGATATCTAGAAGAGAGAATTATCAGCAATGCTGAATGTAATACCCATTTTTCTGCAGTTGAGTTTTCCAGATGTAAACAAACATTTGGTCACGAGCGTTTTTTAATTCTACACACACGCACGTACCTTTTTCCATTTTATTTATACACTCCTAAACAGAGTTCTAGAGTCCATCATGAGGAGAGAGAGTTTTACTGGGCAAAACTGATATTTTATGGCATATTTTGAATAGGGGATTTTTCTTCAGAAAAAAAGAAGAAAATTAAGTTATATTCTTTACTTGGCAAAGATGAACTCCAGACCCTTAGTCATATAGTACTTTTTTCAATAGCCTCCTTGGAATTGTCTCAGGTTTGCTCAATTAGCGTGTTTCGTTTTGTTACAACAGTTTCGGCAGTGGCCTTCTCTATGGATAATATGTTATCAGTAGGGATTACTACTTCCACAGCCTCCTACTGATACCTGGCTATATCTAGTTGAGCTAGCATTTCCTGTTTGCAGTTCAAGTATTACTCAGTCTCATAAGCATTTAAAACTCCAAGGAAAAACTTTCAGCTAGGTTTTCTTTTATGCCAATATTGGAAAAATCACTCTAGATTATTGCAAAGCTGCAGATGAAGTAATTGAAAACAAAGGGAGTAACAGCCTTCCCAGATGTCAGTCAACACAGGAATATTTTTCTGATTGTTAGAATCACTTCCTGATTCATTTGCTGAATGGATAACATAGTGTTTGCTAGCAGGAAAAAAACACCACCACTATAAATGTGTCTCCTGGTTCTCTCAGGTGAGCTTTGTGCCATTGGAAAATTACCTTCACACAAAATGGCTCCACAAAAGCTAATGTCTGCAAACATAACAAAACTCCTCTTGAAAGCTGTTTAATGAAAGCTTTTTAATCATTCAACTATCTGCTGAGTTTCCATACTTTACTAAACTAGCTCTAGGCTTTTATAGCTGGGATTTGCATTAACACCCAATGCAAAACAGCATCCTGGTTCCCATCAGCATCTGGACACAAAAGGAGAGTTTATCCTACACTTGTTTATAGGATTCTGAACTTACAGCCTCAATTGTTTGTTCTACTAGACCCTCCAACATATTTTTTCTGAAACAAATCATCTGTACTGTACTCTTGCTCAGCACACAAAACTCTTTCACAAAAATATTAAAAGGTTATCAGTTGATTCAAGAAACATCTTCACAGCTGGAGCATTTAATATCAATGATGTACCTCACTTTGAAACACAAATTTCAGGCCCACACATTTTATCCACTTAATATCAATTACAAATAATCATTTTTTCAATAGTTACTTAGTATTTGCTTTAACCATTTCAGATCTAAGTACAGGCCAGGGATCAACTGCATCTCCTGACTGTCCTTAACTTTAATACAGTTTCAAGCTACAATCCCATCTTTATATGAACAACCAGACCACTTGGTAAGCCATAAGGGACAGCGTTAACCTTTAGGATTTTTTTTTTTCAACTTGAAGAAAATGAACCCTTTAAAAGTCATTTCACTTTAAGGCTTCAAAATTTGACTGGTCTTCAGTTTTAAAGCTTATTTGTATACACATAATCTGTATACAAATATATGTTGACATCCTAGCACCTGATGTTCAGATGCACCAGTGAGAGGACATTACATTATACAATGAGCTGGAAGCCATATACATCCTCTTCCATGAGCTACACAAGAATACAAAGTGGTAGTTGCCACTATTCAAATCTATGTACTTAAAATGTGAATGCTAGTAAAGTAAGCTATCAAGATTTTAAGCTTTATAGAGTTCGTACGTTTTCTGTGCAGTACATTTATACCCCTTTACATTTGGGCTTCCCTCCAAAAGCAATCCTTTGCCATCACCTTTTAAGAAACTAAATGGATTTCTTAGGAAATGGACCACAAGTAAGGATGCTGTATCCTCATTGGACTGGAATTAAGGAGACCTCAGTTTAGTACCCAACTCCACTACTGGCCTGCTCAGTCACTTTAGGCCAATCTCTTCAAAGCCCCATGCCTAAGTTTCCTCATCTGTAAAATGGGGATAATGACACTGACCTCCTTCCTTTGAAAAGTGCTTTGGGATCTACAGATGAAAAGCCCTATTTAAGATCTAGGTATTAACATTAGTAGCTGTAGTAAGCACCTTCTAACACACTATTCTCCCTCCCATACAAAACCCCTACTCCCCAAATATGCAAGCAAACTGTCAAAATCACTTAAGAAGGTTTCCCAACAGATCTTCTCCAGCACTGGTTGGTTCCTCACCCTTCTGGGAGGGATGCTCCAGATACTACTGGAGCTATAAGCATCTATAGTGTCTCCTGACCACCATGAAGTGTTCCCAATCCCTTTATGTCTTTCACCTCCTATTGTGGGAGCACGCTGGCAGCAAAAAACAGATCCGACTCCCATGAGCAGCACAAGTAGTTACTCATTTGCTCTCCTAAGGGGCTCCCTGGCAGCATCCATCCCTTATCACTGGCTCAGGGTGCAGTGGGGTGCTCTGCAGTGGCTGCTTCAGCTTCTCTACATCCATCCTGGGGAAGCTTTACAGGCACTTCAGTGGTTCTCAAACTTTTGTACTGGTGACCCCTTTCACATAGCAAGTCTCTGAGTGCGACCCCACCCTTATAAATTTAAAACACTTTTTTATACATTTAACACCACTATAAATGTTGGAGGTGAAGCAGGGTTTGGGGTGGAGGCTGGCAGCTCACGACGCCCCACGTAATAACCTTGCAACCCCCGGAGGGGTCCTGACCCCCAGTTTGAGAACCCCTGCACTAGTGTTTTCTCTTCCTCTCTGATACCAAGCCCCCTTCTTCGTAGGGGAATCCCACCAGCTGGCAGCAGGTCTCTGTAGCAACACAGAAGCACTACCGTGGAGGACAGCTCCTCGTGCATGTGCACATTCTAAGGATGTACAGGAGTCTTCCAAAAACCATATATAGGATGAAATAAGGAATACACACAGAACTTTCACTAAGGATAAAGATTTATAAGACAGAATTGTTAACAAATTTAAGTTTGAGTTGACACTGATCCTTTAAAGACCAGGACATCTGCAAACTGCTCTGTTTTAAGCAAGTTAAGTTGTAGTCCTTGGACTATTGGCAAGTTGACAACAGAGACCTGAGTTAAACAAATTTTAGATGTCCCTGGCTAAGGCACTTTTAAACCTTTCACTGCTTTTAACAACTTTTTTTTCCCACTTTCACCAACCTTTCGTAAGTACCAGTCTTTGGTTAAGTTACTGCACGTACCTGTTTATTCTTTACTAAAATGTATTGGACCCTGAACGGTAAAGTGATTTATTTGTGGCTATTCAGTCTGTTGGCGATTCCTTATGGCTAAACCAGCTAAGTTAAGCTTATTTCAGAATCTACTTGTAGTTGAGGGAGATGACATTTGTCAAGGATACTCAAATTATGCTGCAGTGGTGCCCACATAAACAAGGATATAATCTGTGTATACAGACAACAGTAGCAGTACAAGACTGAATAAGATAGTATGGAAAACACTGAAGCATGATGCTTTGACAACTCATGAGTGGTGAAGTACAACAGCACACTGGCTGCACCAAAACATCAGTTTATGTGGCTGGTACTCTAAAACCTTTGGATGTAAACAAAACCTAACAGGCACTGTTAATTACAAACATTAATTCAATTGTCAAAACAAAATCTTTACTAGCCAGCTAACAGGAAATTCAATACCTTTACAAAACTGTCCACTGCTGATAACTTATTTCACTAGCTACATTCAGAACCAAGATAAATCAAGTCCCAGTTGACTAACTATTCAGTGATAAATCTGAATGGTAAATTGCAGGATTACTTCTACAAATATCTCATCTACATGCAGAAGTAATACCAATTTCCTTCAAAATCACATGCATTACTTTTTTCAGCAATTAATTACTGCCACTATGTGTTTAGGCAGAGAGAGAGTCATTATATAAAATTAGTTTAGGTTTTATTACAGCTCTCAGGTTACACAGGTACCAAACTTACATTTTTCATATCTAAATGGTTTTAGGTGATTTCATGTAGATAAACTTAAATTATAAATGCATTCTTATATTTTAAAACACAATTTGCTTACATGCTAAATCTTAAATTCTGGATGCATTTCACCTGCAAGCGATAACCTCAAATGCCAAAAGCAGAGCAAGGACCACCGAATTATCTCAGAATTTAGTATGTGCAAAACAGGAACTAATTGCAAATACATAATTTAAACATAACTAATTGCTCAGGGCAGAGGAATATACTAAGTTCCATACTGGATAATACCTGTGCGCCACACTATGGTGATCTTAACCATTTTTTATTAAAAATTTCACAGTTTATCTTTAAGTAAATATTGAGATCACAATTCTGCAATGGAAGCCACACTGGGAGACCCTTCCATCTGCATGGATCCAATTGGAGGATCAGGGCTAAGTTAATACCAGTGAAACATTTGGCCATCCATCATTCTACTGTAGTCACACAGTCAACTGCTATTTCAACAACATATTTCCTTTTTCTTGCTGTCACTGTTAATGCTGACACACTTTACTATTTACTCTGCATCTTTTTATTTCATCAAAATGAAATATTTACAAAGTACTAAAACAACAAAAGCACGTCTCTTTTTCCAGCTTGTTTGCAAACAGGACAGACAAAACAGAAACCTAAGGAAATGCATACAGTAGCAATGTATGTATGCACCAAATGATAAAAAATAGGATGTGATCTTACATAGTAGCCAAAATTAACAAAGCCTACAGTAAAGTATATTCCAAAATATAGACAGATATATCTTGAGTAATAAAAATCAGGGACAGGTAGAAATAATCTTCGGATACATCTTGACAGTGGACTTCTTTCTAGTTTTTATCTTAAACTTAAATCACGTTACACTGAACAGTGGCAAGAACACCTTCACTAGGGATACAGCAATTCAGGCTCTTTATAAACGTGTCATCCCTTGACTTTGAAAAATTAATATGTCATTTACAGTATGGAGATCTCGAAATTCGAAGTTTCCTCTTAAATAGTAAAAATGCAGGTTAAAATAGTAACTCAGCCCCTTAAGGCTTATCTAGTTTAAGCCTCAAGTTTTGTCTTCTTAAAAACATGATTTTGTAACAAAGACATGTGTCTGGATAGTTTATCAATCACCTACCTTTAAAAAAGAATAAAGTCTTGTTTTTCAAAGACTTCTACTGTAAAACACTCTGGAGCTGCAATACGTACCAGCATACAAAGACAATCACAGCTTTAAAGGGTGCAGTACTTTTAATTAAGTAAAATGAAAATACAGGAAAGCTGCTAAGGCAGATGTCCCTTAAATGACACCAAGAAGTTACATTAAAAAAAATACAGTGAGAGGTTTTGTGGGGTCACGCCACAATTATATGCTTGTGACTTCATATCTGTGATACAGGAAGTGTGCTGCAATATGCCTGCTCTGTCAAAAAAACAAAACCCAGACATACTTCGTGTTTCTAACGCATCTTCAAGTCAGTGGTAAATCTGTTGATTTAAAATCAACACATCATAAAAATGAAAAATAAATGCTGTTTTCTTTCAGTGACCCTGGAAAGAAGGGCTAAAACGTATTAAATAGGCTAAAGTTGGAGTAGTCACAAATTCGATTTTAAGAGATAAAGTTCCAAAAATAAGATCTACTGAAATAAGTGGCCGTGGAGAAGACAGGACATTCAGAGGTACAGTAAGACAGAAATACCCATTTATGAGGAAAGTGTAAAGTACAGGGATCACTGTCTTAGGTGGTCTGTAATGTGTTATTGTAGAGCAAATGTAGCCTGCTCAACTAAAATCTTGGCAGGTGTCTAACGAAAAAATTAATTTTCACATTTCCCATTTGAAACTCTTAAGTCTAAAAGTATATTCTATTACTCAATTGTCATCAAAAATTGATATTGCATTTTAAAGCTGTGCAGTTCACCTCCAAGGAAAACAAATGCCATTTCATTCTCATAGTCTAAAGTTTTTAAGGTATGTATAAATACGTTGCATTTGTCTCAAAATAATGGTGTCATCCAAAAACTGACTTGGCTTATGGCACGGCCTAATGGCAAGAGGTTGTTGCCCCACAAAAACAAGTGAAACCAACTTTCTACAATAGATATGAATCACTAAAAGCAATTTGTAAGTAAGTAGTTTTCTTGTATTCAGGCCCAAATGACAAAAATGAGTTATGATTTGGTAAATAATGAAAAGGAAAAATTAGCTGAGTTTATTTTCTGTACTCACCAAACAACACCAAAGGCTCCATATCCAATAGGTCTGTCCGGCTCAATATCCAGTTGCTGTTGTGGATGATGTGAGTGCTGATGATGGTGCGCTTTAACTGCAGCAGCTGCTGCAGCCTGTACCTGAGCAGGGGCCGCTGCAGCTGGTCCAGGGGCCTGACCCGGTGCCGGTGATGGGAAATATGGCTGTTGTTGCCCTGGGTTTAACATGGCTGCAGCTGCGGCCGCAGCTGCGGCCGCCGCAGCTGCCGAAGAGGCATGCTGCTGTACGGGATGTACTGCAGCCGCAGAGCCTGGATGCAAGTGATGTTGAGGGTGGTGGTGGTGATGGAGGTGAGGAGGGGGGAGGTGAGGAAGGTGGTGATGATGGTGGTGGTGGTGACCTGCTGCAGCTGCAGACGTACCGCCATTGTAAGCCGCCATCATTTTTGCGTTGGCTGTTGTGCCACAAAGAGACATTCAAAAAAATGCCCTTTGACTGGATAACAACTGGGTCAAGCTGTCATTTGGCCATAAAAAATGAAATTTGCTACACTTTAAAAGAAGTCAGGTTTCATCATACACGGCCCACCTTTAAAAGCATTGAGCTCAACTAGCTTCACATCTCCATCAAGCCAAACAATCTGAAATCTTTTCACGTACACGTGAGCCTGTGCGCCCCAAACCCCCCTTTCCCCCCCAAGAGTTCTGCCGTGGTTGGCTACTAAAACTCCATCCTTGGGTTGTTGGGGCTTTTTGCGCCAGTCTTTAGAAATAAAATGATCACTCCCCCTCCCCCCCGGAAAAAGGATTTGAAGTCACCCCCCTGGAATAGTTTGAGAGTATTGACAAGCCTACCCCTTCCATTCCCACATCCTCTATGTCAAAACCTTCACAGAGATCCCCCAGGCCTTCTACATCACTCCCCTCTTCTATGCCCCCACCCCCTGAAACAGACTAAAAACTTGGAGGCTCCCAACTTTCCCTGGAAAGACAGAGAAGCGCGCTGTGCACATGCACAGAGCAGCCGGAGAAGGGATGAGAATCAGGAGGGGGAGGGAAAGAAGGGGCCTAAAATAAATGGGGGGGGGAGATCAAGATGTGAGACAGCAGGAGGGATGGAAGAAGGGAGAGAAAAAGTGACAAATGAAGGAGTGGGGAGGGGAATGAGAGGAGAATAAAAGGGGGGAGGAGAAAACGGGGGGGGGGGAGATGAGGGAGAGAGGCGGCAGGAGCCCCAGCCCCCTCTGTGGCTGCCTCCCCGGGGCCCTGACAGCCTGACCCAGTGCGGGGCGGGGGGCGTGGGTGGGGGGGAGCCCGGAGGCTGCAGCCCCCCCCTCAGGCAGGGAGGGGAAGGCGCAGGAGCCGGGATGGGGGGAGGGGAGAGGGTCTCCCGCAGAGTGTGTGCGGGAAGCGGAGGGGGGGTTCTCAGGCCCCCGCCGCAAGGCGCCGCTCCGCCCCCCGGCAGCCTCCTTCTCCTCGGCCGCCCGACCCGCCGGCGCCGCCGCCGCCGCTGCTGCCGAGACTCACCTCCTCCCGGAGCCCCTGAGCGGAGCGCACAGCGAGCGAGCGAGCGGCGGGCACGCGCACCCGGCCTCCCCTCCCCACCACCCATGCGGGGCGCGTGCCCGACACCCGCCCGCAGCCAATCGGACCCGGCCCACCAGGCTCCGCGAGAGCCGCCCCTAGCCAATCACCGCGCAGAGCAGAGCTCGCCCAGCCCATAGGCTTCGGCCGCTGCACAGACTCCGAGACTCAGTCCCGCCCGCCTAGCCCTGCTACCCAATCACCACGCGCCTTCCCGACAAGTGCCGGCGAGACCCCGCGAGATTCCCTCACCTCACACAACCCTCACCTCGAATGGCCGCACCTTCTTCACCTTACTGGCCAATCACATAGCGCCGTTTCTCCCAACTGACCAACCGGCTCTCCCCACAGCTAAAACCCACCCCCAAAAAGGTCACCGGGCCAATAGAGCTTGAAGGCGGGAACTCAAGTTGATTGACAGCCCTTCTCACGAGTGACGGATGCTGATGGAGCCGTCGTTCTTCAAATCGTAACGGGGAGATTTCCCGTGACGGATCAGGAAGCGGCTTGAGCCACCTTCCGCAGAGGCCAGACGACCAGTCAGAGGCAGGGATGGCGCGATGAGCAGGCGAAGCAGCCAATCCGAGAGGAGGGAGGGGTGAAGTAAGGACGCTACTGGCAAGAGAAGAGGGGCAAGTGGGGTCGATTTCGTCGCTGGGGCGGCACCGCAGGGGGAGGGCGGGGCCTAAAGGGGAAGGAACTTCCGGAAGCCTGAGGTGACCGAGGGCTGGTGGCCGCTGCTTGCCAGGCTCCGTGGGCTGGGCCTGGGCAGGCCTCAGGGCCTGGTCCAGGCGGAGATGCAGGGCGCCGTGTTACCCCAAGTCCCCGCGCTGGCTGCTCGGCCGGCCGCCTGCAGCGTGGCCCTCCTTGCCGCAGGGTGGCTGGCGTCAGTGCATCGCCTCAGGGCAGCATCGGGCTTCACCCGCCCCGCCCCAACCTGTTGAATCAAGGATCTGCCCCCCCCCCACCCCAACAAAGTAAACTGCCAGCAAAAGAACCGTTGGTCCAGCCCAACTGACAGAAATACGTTTGTGGGTTGGTTGGTTGGTTTTAAATGGATCCCTGCTTGAGGGGCAATAATCTGCTTGGCTGTGAAAACCAGCCAGCGAAACGGACTCGAACCAAAGCGAGACCCTGCCGTGTCGGAGATAACCTGATCTCTTGGGCCTGGGTGTCACGACCCTGCTGGGAAGCAGAGCCAGAGATGGGCAATAAAGAACCTTGCTTCTAAAACCAGCGACCTCCGCCTCCCGCCAAAACAACGGGAGTCTTCTCTCCCTTCTCAACAGATTTCAGAGTAGCAGCCGTTAGTCTTTAAGGTGCCACAAGTACTCCTGTTCTTCTCAACAGAGTTAATCCACCTCCCCCGAGGCAATAGCTGCGTGGATGGAAGAAGCTCTCCCGTTCACACAGTGCTGTCTATACAGGGTTACATCGGTATAACTATGTCGCTCAGGGGATGTGGATTTTTCACAAGCCTGAGCGATTGAGCTAGACTGATATATGTCTGAAGTGTAGACCTGGGTTTAATAACGGCTACTGTAGTGAAATCTTACATTATTAAGTTTTTATTACATTTACTTAGGGTGACCAGGCAGCAAGTGTGAAAAATCGGGGTCGGGGGGTAATAGGATCCTATATAAGAAGAAAACCCCAAAATCAGGACTGTCCCTATAAAATCGGGACATCTGGTCACCCTACATTTACTACATCTACTACTGAATATTTACTAGCATACTCAGCAGTCCTAGCCACAGTTAAAATAAATGTCACTCTCTGCAATAAATAAGGCAAGTATATTTTTGTACATCACATCCTTGATTGATTTATTTTGAAGGTGGTGATTCCTGTAGTGAGTAAAGTCCAATAATTCAAAATGATTCTCCCAAATCGTAGTAGGAAACACGTGTATGAGCCAAAAGAGGCAGACACAAAATAAGGATACATTCCATATATGCATAAGTAAGTTTGAAAATACTGCTCAAATCTGGGAGGCAGCTTTAATTTCCTACAACTCATTGTCCTTAGACTCTAACCGACATATTATGGGAAATGCATAAAAAATTACTAAATGGTGAGAGTTTTTTTAAATATATTTAAATTAGACAGGCAGGGTAGCAATTCAGTGTCAGAGGAAGAATGACTGACAGAGTGAATTTGCAGGTGTCACCCTCAAGTGTGAGCAAGTTGACAGCCCTTCTTACTCCTCCCCAGATGACACAGGGAACATCTCCACATAGGGAAATTGACCAGCAGAACTATAGTGGTATAATTATACTGCCGATCAAATTCCCTGTGGATACAAGCCCTATCTCTTATTATTCCAACTTCTGTTAAAAAGGCAACAGCCAAATCATTGTGCTGTTTTTATAATAGTACAGAAGAAGCTAAGATCACTGCACGTGTAAATCCATTACAGTACCAGGAAGACTCTGTGGTATGTACTTTCTTGAAAGCTTCAAAATAGTTATCAGCCGAATTCTGATAAGAATAGGCTTCTAAATACCTTTAGCATCTTATTTGACATACTGGTAGAAGGGATGAAGAATTTTTGGTAAAACTAGATATGTCAATTACATTTTACAAACATGGCAGCGAAAATTTGTATGTAGAGTATTGCCCAGGTTTGCAAACATTCCACCAACATTTGGTGGAATTTTTCTTAATGTCATGATCCACTAATGAGCAGACCTCATTATTGGACATCAAAAGAGAGAAGATTTAAAATCAGGGTTTGTTTGCATTTTGTGTCTTTTGATGCCTGCTCACATCTCTCATTGAAGTCAGTGGGAGCCATGAATGTGGTTCAGAATACAGAGCTTCACCCCTAAGTATCTTGCACTGGGATGCTAAATAGGGAAGCAGGCAAACACCATCCTCAGGAGAAATGCAGGAATCTAAGGCATAGAAGCAACCAACAGGGCAAACGGTGTGTGCACCAATTTGAGTATAGCACACATAGATCACTCCCAAAGAAAAAACTACCTGCAAGGAGTTAAAACAAAAAACGAACAAACAAAATGGTGCAGCGTGATCTTGTTAAAACACCCTTTTTCCCCTCCATGATGACAACACTTTTTGAAGATTGCATGGAAGAAATATTTTTAAAGGGGAAAAATCCAGTTTGGACCTAACCTCCCTAGTGGAATTCTCTGATCAAGAGCAAATGGCAAACAAGATGTGATATTTTGGTGGTTGTTCACAGGCAAGCACCTACATACTACAATCACAAGTTCTTTGCAGATACCTAAGATAGACTACTCCATATTGAAATTCAGGCTCTACCCCTGCAAACACTTGTGTAATTTAATGTACATTAGTAGTTCCACTGAAGTCAGTGCACCTACATAAATGTTTTCAGAACTGGGCCACAGTTAGATTAGATATGTCCCAGAACAGTGGGTCAATGAAGTTATAGCAAGGATGAATTTGCATCCACGTATTTACTAAATATGTTGCAAACCTCACAGATTGGAAGTCACAAATGCTGCAGAGGATGAAGAGAAAGAACAAGAGCTCATTTTTATTCCTCTTGCCCCGATCTGTAAATGAATCAAACTGGCTTGCTGCTGATTAGAAACAGCAGAAATTGTCCCAACATAATCTGGAACTCCTGTAATGTACTTACTTATTGTCACAGTTGATTGGTATTTGAAAGTTGCCTGTGAAGATGGTAAGCTGTTTCCACTGGCAGAGCCTGGCTCCTTCAGGTACTGTGCTATTGAAGAGATTTGAATCAGCTCCACTCATTCCTATCTGTGCTACTCAAGGCAGCTGTTACCACTTTCTCAGAAGCACACAGGTTGCCAAATAACCTCAGGGAAGCACCATATGATATTCATACAGATTATCTTGTGTACTTTCTTGAGGCATCAGTCGCATATTAGGGTTGCATTTCTTTCAGCATCTCCAGGACCCAGGATGAATTAGATACTGCAGTTTTCCACTGTAAATTACTTGTGACGTATGTCCAGTATCCTGAGCATGATACCTGTGTTTTGCTTCTTGTATACAGAAACAGCAAACAGGTCTTTTAGGTTTTAAAAAAAGATATAAGTATTAGGAACAGTCCTGTTTCAAGCTATTCTCTGTCAAAGTGGTGCTTTGCCTTAGTTTGTATACATTCTTTGTAGCCAAATCATCGGTCTGTTACATTTCAGTTGATCACTTTGGTGTGGTATTCTGTACCTGTGTTGAAAATAAACCTGTTCCTGGGATTTGAAAGCGTAGTTAGTAGCGGTTTTTGTCTGCTAGAGGAAGCAGTGTTTGTCCGCTTTGCGAGCTTCGTAAAGTAAGCTGTGGTCCTGAAATATCCTTACATGTGCGCAATGTATTTCTAATTAATAAAAATACTTCTATTGCATCTGTCATTCAAAGATCTTAATTTGTGTTCCACATTTTATTATGATTTATTCATTATTCTAACAGATTTACAAATTCTCCATTGCATTCGGTTGTATCTCTTATTTTTACTTACTTTAGTCCTGATTCTGCAAACCACCTAAGCACTTGTTACTTTACACGTGAGTAATCCTGTCAAAATCATGTGAACAAAGTTACATAGGTTCTGACACATTGGCAAGACTGGAATGGTAATGGGAGAGCGCAAGCACCATGAGGTGAATTTGGACCTCTATGTTTAGCAAAAGTAGCAAAGAATCCTGTGGCACCTTATAGACTAACAGACGTTTTGGAGCATGAGCTTTCGTGGGTGAATACCCACTTCGTCGGATGCAAGTAGTGGAAATGTTTAGCAAGTGCCCCCTGCAGGGGATGGCAGGGGTTATGGTCCAACCAGAAAAATGTTTCTAATTAACCTCTAGTCCTAATCCTGTTTAATTTAAAAATCAGGGCTTTAACATATCTTTGCCTCAGTTTAATGTATATAAACCTAAGCCCGGATTTTTTTTGTGACGTGACCACTAATTATGGATGTCCAATTTGAAATAAATAAGGCCGGATTTTTAGAGGTGTTGAGCATTCGTAGCTATCATAGACTACAACTGCTGCTAAGCACTTCTGCAAATTAGACCCAGCATACCTCAAGATGAGGCTTCAGAATTAGTGGTCACATCTGGATAATTTGGTTACTAATGAATACATTGTATTAAGATTGTGTGTGTGTACACACACATGTACATATTATAGCTTGTCTCACCAACTGAGTTTGACTTCAGAATTCTGAATCATGCTTTCTGGATTTACTATAAAAATCAGTAAATGAGATATAATTAGGAATTACTGTGAAACATTGCATTTGTTTTTCATAATAGCTGCGACAATATGTTGTTCTTACAAAGCAACAGCACTGGAAATAATTATGGAAACACCAGCTAGAGCAAGGGAAGATTTTGTTGGACTCAACATTATAGTATAACAAGACACTGATCTAAATCTCATTACAAAATTACTATCTGGCAAGAAAAGACTAACCTCACACATTCTAGAGTGGTGTAACCCAGTGGTTCTCAGTCAGGGGTACGTGTACCCCTGGGGTTACTCACAGATCTTCCAGTGGGTCCATCAACTCATGTAGGTATTGGCCTAGTTTTACAACAGGCTACATAAAAAGCATTAGCGAACTTAGTGCAAACTATCATTTCATACAGACAGTGACTTATTGTAATGACTCTCTATACTATACACTGAAATGTAAGTACAATATTTATATTCCAATTGATTTGTTTTTTAATTATATGGTAAAAATGAGAACATAAGCAATTTTTCAGTAATAGTGTGCTCTGACTCTTTTGTATTTTTTATGTCTGATTTTGTAAGCAAGTAGTTTTTAAATTAGGTGAAACTCGGGGGCCCGCAAGACAAATAACACTCCTGAAAGGGGTACAGTAGTCTGGAAAGGTTGAGAACCACTTTTGGTCTAACCAACATCCTGAGATGAACACTTTTGCATTATTGATGAAATTTAGAAATACAATACACGGGTCATCAAAAGCAAAAAGAACACTAAGAAATGTGACGGAGCAGTGGTGTGTGGTACAAGATCACATAGCAAATGTTGACAGTGTCGTTTGTCATTTATATGTGTTTATATGTGATCCCAAGCCCATTCCAGTTAGTGGGAGACTTTCCACTGAATCTGGTCCTTAGTGAATTGTGTTACTTTTTATTTTATTTACATAAAATACTTGGCCCAAAATGGACTATGGAAAGTACTGTATGTCAACATCTGAAAAAAACTGTTGTTCCTTTTTTAAAAAAGAAAACTAATTATCATAACTAATGGCAGTCATCATTACTCCACTATAAAGCCGAGGATCGTGCTTTCCATTATGACCTTAATCTTGCAAAGCCCTCTGTAGTGTATAGCAAAAGCTGTTGTCCTCCAATGCATCTGCATTCCAAGTCTGCTCATGGGCACACACAAGCTTAAACTATAGGTGTATTCATCTGCATTGCGAGTGTGCTCCGGTAAATAGGACACAAGTGCGGGAGGTAGGAGAACTGGGTTCCAGTTCTGGCTCTGTCACCACTGACTCGCCATGTGACCTTGGCCAAAACACTACAAATCACTCTGCCCCCGTTTCCCCACCTGTAGAATGGAGATAAAGATGTTTAATGGTACCTGATCATTGTGTGCTTTGAGTCTAATGACCGATTAGTGTTATATATTACTGTTACGAATAGCATGTCTCACATGCCCTTACTATTTGTTTGGTTAAATGAGATCGAGGGACAGTTTTTACTCATCAATCAAGTGGAGGGCTGATGAGAGATAGTGTTTGAAGGGATGCATTTATCTGAGGTATCCACATCCAGTTCTGGCAGTTGATAGCATGGAAGAAGCCCCTTAACAAGTATATCTGGCTGGCATGCAGGGTCTGCAAACCCCTTCTCTTTGGGTTCCCCATATTGTATTCTCCTGTGCAGCCGAACCTTAACCAGTCCGACTGCTTTTTTGGCATCCCACATACACTCAGAGAAGGGGACAAGATTCCCCTTCATGCTTTCACTTGATCGTCTTTTTTGCAGAATGCCACACCTGCTCTGGAAGCTGCAAGAAACAAATCAAAGTATGTTGTAGCATAAACCAAAAGAACTATCACCAGGAGAGTCTGCTGCTGTATATTTAAAAAGACCATGAGCGCATGAGAGGAATGAATTATTTTTTAAAAACCGATTGACAGCCCTTGCAGGATACCATTTAAACAGTCAGTTTCTTTTTTAAAAAATGGGCAGAAACATTCAGAGATCAAGTGACAGTGAAGTATGTAAAACTTTTCTACTGAACCATTCAAGGGAATATAAGATGTACAGAAAAAATAAACACTATGCTCGTCACTTCTAAGATACCCTTAGTTTCCTCATTTCTGAACTTGATGCAGCTACCCTTTATTCACAATGAGTAGCACTTACAGCATGCGTTAGTAAGCCCTACTTAGTGCAGGGTGCAGAATCAAGCTGTCACATACTATTATGTGTGCTTCACAGCTTTTCTTTTCACCGTTCCAATCATCCAGGGCCAGACTGTGCAACATTCCTCATGCTGAATAGCACCTTATTTCACAAGTAGTCCTACTGATGTCAGTAAAGCTGTTTGCAGCATCTAACCCTCATTAGTTTGGAGGGTGCAGGTAGAGACACCACGAGACCATGCCAAAGCCCGGATTGACTGAAACTAATCTGTTGTTCTCAGTGATGCATGGAGATAGCTGATTGGTGACTGTTGTTGATGACACATGACAGATCAATTCTAATCTTTTACTGGTGAAGCCAGTTCTTCATGGGGACATGCATCTGTCTGTTGCTATTTTGTTCACACTAACGGTGCTATAAAGTGGTAGCAAGTGTACGGTTTGTGTATCCAACACTGAACACTGGCTCTTGTGAGACCTACTTGCCTAAACCCACTAAAAACTACATGGCGCCTGGCAAAGTTAGATGTGCATCAGTTGCACAGAATACAGCCCAGTTCCTTTGTGAAAAGGTAGCACATCAGATCAACATGCGGAGTTCCCTGGACCTGATTCTCTACTGCCTTGAATTTGCCACTCACTTTGCACAGGTGGAATCCTTTCGGCAGCTTCTTGCACTAACTCTGCACAAAGTTAAATGGAGGAAGGTGTGGATATCAGGCCCAGATAGCACTTGGAGAGTCTTCAAAATGTTATTCACAATTGCCTTCCTTAATTAGAAACCTTGTACAATGGGTGGCATTATCCTGTATTGTGTACAATACATGGGCCAGTTCTGGGCATACGGTAATCATTCATATACTGCTGGGACTAGTGAGAACAGAAATTTCAGTATTAGAAAGCCTCTCTTTTGACTTCATAGCTGAAAGCAGTTATGTGCATAAATGCCCTTTAGCCCTTGTGTATATCCTTTCTTTTGACCCATTAGTGCAAAAAATTATGTAATATTTCTCAAGGAACAAAGCATAATAGGATACTTGTGGATCAGTCAAACACAAGAATCTGTACAAAGGGACTCTGAGCTGGACTATTGATAATTTACCGTGTGGGTGTTTACAAGCCCACACACACCCCAATACACAACTCTACAGCCAGCAACGGAACACAGAAAAATGTAAATGCCCGGGTTATATTTTATTCATAAATCCTACTGATGCCATTAAGATGTCATAAATGCAGTGTTATGTTAATATATGCTAATTAGATTTTTTTTTCCTTTTCAAATAAACATCCTGCTCTAATTAGGTGCATGGTTCCTAACATACAGAAGACAGTAAATATATTTAATACACACAGAAAATACAAAAAGGCTACAGAATTAAAGCATCTCCATTCATACTAAAAGGCCTTTTTTTCATGAAGAATAAATTAGTTGAGGCTTCATCTCAAACCTTTTTTTTTTCCACAAAATTAGAAGCAAATCAGCGCATCTGTTAATGGAATTGAGTGTGAGGGGGAAATTGAGTATTTCCCTATACCTTAAACAGCTTGAGTAGGAAGGTTTGTGTGGTGATGTTGTTTTGGAGCTAGTAATAAAGGCACATTTCAAGAATGAAGACATGCGGAAGTCAGTGAGGCTCCATGTAGGCACAGAGATCCATCCACCCATGTATATGAGCTTGCAGGATTAGGGCCTAATTCAGTTTGTCTGGGGAGGATGGGGGTGTGGAGTCAGTATGTGCTCAGGAAGGTTGGGAGGATCAAAGTGGCCAACTTAGTGTGATCAGGGACCTGATCCAAAGCCAACAAAAAGACTGACATTGACGTCAGAGTGTTCAGATCAGGCCCTAAAAGGAGCTGCAGGGGAGACACAGAACTTGTTTGTTTATATTAAAATCATAATATATTTAGTTATCTGCATAGGATTTTATTGATATGCATTAGTTACATTTGGTTTTAATATGACTGTAGGCTTATTTTTCAGATGTGGTCACCTAAGGTAGGATGGCAAATTCCTCATTTCAAAGTTCAAATTGGAACAAAGACTGAGTCTAAAGACCTATGCGAGATTCAGCATCAGGACCCACAGATGCATGCATGACCTCATTGTGCTGGCAGTCTCCTTTGCAGTCCTGGCAGCACAGCTTACAAGATTCCATTCAGCTCCCTGACCATGCATATATATAGCAAACCACACACATGATCATCATGCATGTGAGGGAGGATCAAATCCAGGACCTTCAGCACCAAAAGCACAGGTCTCTGCTATGTGCGCTAAAAGAAAACTCTTTTAAATATGAGGCGGTAGAAGGTTGTAGAGTCACTAAGGCCCCAGTTCAACAAGATAGTTAAGAATGAGCATAACCTTAAGCACATGCATAATCTCACTGAAGTCAGTGGAACTATGCTGATGATCTGCACTCATTGAGAGTCTGATCCAGATATATGATTACTCCGTGCTCATTCTGCCTGGATTCCCTTCTTCCCTTTCTCCACTTCTCATTGCAAACCACCACATCTTCCCCTGGGGTGTTTATGGAGAAGGTGACACAGTTCTGCAATTTGCTCTGTTCAACATTTCTTTGCACCAAAAATGCCCCTCCTCCCCTCGCCGTTCTTCATCACCAGTGTTTCCTTTCATCCTTCTCCTAGCAAATGCTCTCACTCAGTTTTCATGTTGGGACAGCAAATGAACTCCCTCCGAAGCTATGCCAGCAAAGGCATTGATGCAGCAAGAAAAGTGACATTCTCTCCAAAGACTATGATGGGCCTGTGTGAGTGAGCTACACAATGGTTAATAAACTCAATGAAGTTCTTTCCATAGCAGCTTTGTCAGATACTTAAGGCGAAATTGTGTTCAGTTGTACTAATGTAACTATGAAGTACAGTAACTCTATAGTTACTCTGGATTTACACCGGTGTAACTGAAAGCAGACTCTGGTTGCTAATGTGTATTATAAAGGGGCACTGTCAAATTAAAACTCAGAGGCCAGATCTTCAACTAGTGTAAATCAGTACAGCTTCATTGTGCTCAACGCCTACTTATCAGCTGAAGAACTGGCCCCATGGTTTTATAAAAGGAAGTTTCCTCAGCTGTGTTACTGACACCTTAGATCACTATACTGGAGCCATTTTACATATGAAATTTAGTTTTTACTAAATATGATGTTATCTTTATTACATTTTGGCTTGGAAAAAGAAAATAGATTATTCAGTTTCCTTTTAGTTTCAGTTTCCTCCATTAATTCAAAACCTTTATCCTAAAATACAGACTTAATCTTCTTGCTAATAACATTTCCTTTAACAATTTTTGAATTATGTCCTTCCTCCCTCCCCCGAGAAGCCTTTTTTCCCTGCACATAAAGCCAAACATAGGAAACTAAGCAATTTGCTAGAAAAGAGAACTGCAAATGGAATTAAGAAAAAAATAGTAGCAGACAAAGCAATACAAGAGAAATTAATAAAGAGAAATAAAATATAATGCAAACTAGGGCCTGATCCTACAGATACGTACGTAGGAGTAACTCTTCTTACAGGAGTAGCCCTATTAAACTCAGTCGGACTACTCGTCTGAATAAAGTTACACATGTGCATAAGTGTTTGTGGGATCAGGCCTAAAAATAAATGTCAACTTTTTCACTTCCTGTTATTGCTCCATTCATAAACTTCAGCCCCCTCTATTGCTACAGAGAAATAATCTGATCTAACTTGCATCACATCACTAATTTCATTGGAGCTGCTCTTGATTTACGCCAGGATAAGTGAGATCAGAATCAGGCCCTATGCTTTTCTGCGTTAGGAATAACAAGAGAAAGTATTTCTGTTACGCCCAACTCGGAATGGCACCCAAAATAGCACCTCTGAAGTTTTCTTGTGTCAACTTCATTTTGAAATAGGTTTGACTGACAATGAGGAAGGCTTTCAGGCAGGTTCAACACACAAATATGGTTTGTTATATCAAGGGAGAGGTGGGGGAAAACATTTAAATCAACAACTACGTTTATGCATACCCAGATGCATCATTTGTAGTAATTAGATTATTCTTGACATAATATTGGTAAGGAGCTGTGCTTGCACATTTTAATGTAACCATTAGGCACACATAACAAGGCCCATTAGGCAGAAATGACAAGATGTATCATTAAACAAGCCAGAAATCTCTCTATGCACAGTAAATGCCCATGCTTGTAAGCACATTCCTCCTAAAACCAACACTACCTTGTACCACCACGGTGACCCAGCAGTCTGTATTCTTGGAAGTACCTCTAGGCCAGGGGTCGGCAACCTTTCAGAAGTGGGGTGCCGAGTCTTCATTTATTCACTCTGATTTAAGGTTTCGCATGCCAATAATACATTTTAACATTTTTAGAAGGTCTCTTTCTAGAAGTCTACAACATGTAACTAAACTATTGTTGTATGTAAAGTAAATAAGGTTTTAAAAATGTTTAAGCAACTTCATTTAAAATTAAATTAAAATGCAGAGCCCCCTGGATTGGTAGCCAGGACCTGGGCAGTGTGAGTGCCACTGAAAATCAGCTTGTGTGCCGCCTTCAGCACCCGTGCCATAGGTTGCCTACCCCTGCACTAGGCCATGGGAATATAGTGCCTGCATGCCACAAACAATAGCAGCATATTATAAAAACTGCCTTGAACTCCTGAGCACAAGCCAAAACATCCTGCATGATATAGCTTTATCCTGCTCACTTTAGAACCAATGGGATTTTTCTCTTACATGAGAGCTCTCTACAAAATACAAATGAATGCATGGGCAGACTCAGAGAGGCGCTGGATTACTGTGCTGATACCCTGGAAAAACAACATAACTTGCCATAGGAAAAACTGACTAAGTTACTACTGCCGTTGCCAGCAATTACTAATCATGAGAAGGTACTTGCACCTCTTGAGTTTATCAGTGCAAATGCTTCATTGGATTCCTGAATGTACAGGACGTGAGAGAGTGGTCTCAGATTACAGGCACTTTGAACCGACACCATTGTTAATAATATGTAGGATTTATAGAGCACTTTTCATCTATAGATCTCAAACCCTATATTACAGGTGGGAAACAGCTAGAGATTGTTAAGTGACTGTGACGGGATCCCTATGCCCTAGTGGAATGTTGAGTCATCAATCCCAAGTGTGTAATCTATATTAAATATGCAGCTAAAAAAAACTTTCCTTCTTTATTTATTTTTTTCGTGGCAATATCAGTTCAACAACAGAAATCTCGCCACCCAGTTTCTAGGAATTTGTTGCTGTTCTCAGGCAAGTTGAACTCACTTGACCTTCAGTTTTGTACCTCACAGTGCACCTAACATATGGAATAGCTCCAAACAGTCGTACTGCTTCTTGCGTTTTATTACTTAAAAATATTGCTAGTCCTTTGTGCCCATACTCTCCTGTGTGAGCTGAAGTACTTTAGCTGAAAATAGCACAGGGCCAGATTTTCGGAGGTTAAAAATCATACCTCCTTGAAGTCAGCAGAGCTATACTGATTTATCCCAGATGAGGATCTGGTCCCCAGTGTTTTGTGTCCCTTGCCTTTAGGTAGACAAGAATGATATTATAGTCTCTTAGGGCCTCATATTGCAAGCTCATTCAGGCAACAAGCTCAACTGATACTTGTATAAGTAAAGGCTGTAGGAGTCTAGTTCTCTCAACCCATCAAACATTGGGATCAGAGTTCACTGAACTGTCACTTACTCATGGGTGCTGTTGATCCTCTTGTTTTCTTTCACATACGTACGTTAGCAATGGATTGTATAATTAGCACTGTAGGGCACCGTTATTTTGTTACCATGTTCTTATACACGCACGCTGGGTGCATTGTGAGGCATGCAGCTGAAGGTTGTGAGATTTATCACTAGAGACAAGTGTGCATGACACTAAATCACACACTTTGCACCTTGCCATTTTATTTTGGTCAATCTTGAACACAAGCGTAGTCACTTACTTAATTCCACTGCTGAGCTTTTGTGTCATCCAATCCGTTTGCTCCCTCAATCCAAGTCTGTTTGATCAGAAAAGATAAAGGGAGGATGGAAGTTGGGAAATGGTTATCATTTACATGTGACCTGGGAATTACTTGTTCAAGTGGTTTGAAGATCTGTTTCTGTGGTTAGACAGACATCAATCATTACAGTGTACATGGAGAATTCTGTTAGTTTAAAAGCCCTTGCTGATATTTTTCCACCTGAATAAGCAGCCACCTCTGGGTGTTTGATTTCCTGATGGCCTCGGGAGAAGCCCTGTCAGTGTTTAGACTTGCTAGGAGAACCTAGGAGCAGGTACATGTGCATTATTTTGGTTAAAACATCTGCTGTCTTTTCAGAGAACATATGCCCATGATTTGTTTCCTAAATCTGAGGGGCATTCATTTGGATTACAAAAGGCCAGATGAAATGGTACTTCACAAACAGTACATTTTGAGAATCGCTTTAAATATTTCTATATTTGAAGGCAGCTGTTTGTTTCCCTTTAGAAAATAAACTTGTGTTGTGCTGTCTACGAGGGAAAATAAGGTATTTAAGTCACATATGATACATCGGCTGCAGAAGTTGTAGACAGATCATTCTACTATACATCAGCCATCTATCTAGGTATTTATGTCATGCCTTTTGGTATCGGAGCACAGCATGCTTCCAACAAAAGTGCTTTCCCAAGGTTTTGAATTATTTGTGGGCTGGGTACTGGCAGTATCAGTCTATTTCTCTTGAAGGCATTAGTCTTACCCTTCCTTGCAGCTCTGCTGAAAGGCCCTCTATTAGGCCCTGATTCAGTAAGGTTAAGCATCTTGCTGAATTGGGTCCTGAAACAGAAGATGTCAAAAGTTGGTTTGAAGTATGATTGAGCTCAAAGAGCCATTAAGCAATTCCCTCTCCAGTGTATTAGCTACAGTATATTAACACGTTAAAATGATTCAGAAAATGGGATGAAAGCAACCGTATCTCACCCTAAGGCTTGTTTTAAGAGTGAAAGGAAGAGATTATCTTTTGCAGTGTAAATCTAGAAGTATTGAACAGTCTTTCGGGTGGGGAGGGGGGCTTTCCTGGCTGCCCCTATTTCCCCAGAGCTCCTATTCTTCATAAAGAAGTACAAAATGGCTATAATACAGCTAAGATACCTACCTGGCTAAAGGAGTTGCAAGAACTTGCAAGTGAGTGCAAGAACAAAGACGATCCATGTATTTCCGGATCTGCAAAAGTTTTATTCACACGTTGGGCAGAGGTTCAGCTCTGTCTGTCTTTCAGATGTATTGGGCTTTCCTATTCTATTCCTATACACATTACAGGAATAGGAAAGCCCAATACATCTGAAAGACAAACAGAGCTGAACCTCTGCCCAGCGTGTGAATAAAACTTTTGCAGATCCGGAAATACATGGATCATCTTTGTTCTTGCACTCACTTGAATAATAATTGGAAAGTGAAACTGACCTGTAAAGAGGGTTGAAATTCTTGAAGCAGTTTTTTCATCATAAAATGTCCTTTAAAAAAAAAAAGGAAAAAAAAGAAAAATGCCACAAAAATAATTGACATTTTCAAAAATTTTCATTTTTTGTGAAAATGTCCGTGACATTTTTAATTGAAACTTTATCCAGAACACTATCAATATTTTTCATTTACTGAAAATCCCCATTTCATTCAACAAAAAACATTGATAAACATTGATAACATTTTTTATAACAACATCTATAAAAACATTGGGAAAACTTTTGAAAAAAGTGGAAACAACTTTGCAATTTTGAAATCTTCCATGAAATGTTAAAAATTTTTCAACCAGCTGTACCGACCTATGTATATTTATTGTGTAAGTTGTATAAACAATCAGCATTAATGGTAGAAAGAAATTTGCTTTTAAAAATTATCTCATATTTAATCATTTAAGGTTGTATTGATAACACAGTATGGAAATTTTAAGAAGTGGGAGTCTTGGCTTGATAGTGTCCCTTTAAGAGCTACCTTGGCTGGATAAATGAGCTACCCAGTAGAAGCTTTTCTCTAGTTCATCTTGTGGTTATAATTTATCCTTCAGGCCTGAATTTCTCATATCAAGATAACTAACAGCGATACTCCCTTCTGGAGATTCACATCAATTACTTATACATCATTCATCTCTGCAGCGTTGAAGGATCAGTCGGTTGTAAGAATGATGTTTCTGTAAACACCAAGGACTCTGTTTTTGAAAGAAACAGCATCCATGGCAGCATATTAAAAGATGGGAAACGTGGAGATTTATACACACACATACAGAACCAGGTGCTTGCTTCAAACAGCCCCTTTTGGGATGTTAAATGTCTTTGCCCACAGATCTCATAAACAATTTATGAAGGATCTTATTCTTATAGCTAACCAGATTTCTCACAACAATACCAAAGCCAAAAGGGAACTATGTGTCATCCAGAGGAACAAGAGAGCTCTCAGAACTCACAGCAGCTGGGCTCTTAGCTGATGCATAGATCTAAGCGCTTTTATCTGAGTGCTTGATGCCACCATGATGGTACCAGATGCCTTAGATATAGATAGAGTCCTGTTGCCTTAAAATCCCATGTGTATCCTGAAGGAGAGGGCCTTGTCTTTTCCCCCATAGGATTAATATTAGTCCATGGAACTCACCCTGCAGGGAATGTGGAATTTTAAGGCTCTCTACATAGCTGTAATGTGATCTCAGAATCTGCCTCTGGAGCTAACGAGGAGGGAGCCATCCAAAGAGAAAGCCACAGTCTAACCTAACATTGTTGGATAGCTATAGTTCAGAAGCCAGCAGCTGTAGCTTCATATTCCATCATATGTGAGAAGCCATTTAGTCTTCTGGAGAAACAAGGGAGAAAAGCAGCATGAAGAGGAAGCAATAGTCACTTACCGTATAAGAGCTTCGCTGTCATGTAAGTAACTACTCCTTTGTGTAGCTATAAGTCAACTAAGCACAACATCCAGTTCTATTTGTGCACATGCCCTGAGCTGGCTTGGGTAAGAGCTGCTGACATGTGTGTTGATGTGGCCCGAGGAGTGGTTGCAGCCTGCAGAGGCGATGGGTCAAAATTAAACATCAGATTTAGGCTCCTAAATCCTTTAGCCGCCGCCGCTGAAAATCTCCCCCAAAGTGAAAAGGAACATGACAGACACTGAACAGTCTAAAATGATGTAAAAAGAGCTTTGTTTTGAAAAGGAACCAGGAATCCTATTCAATTCCATTTCAAAGCCACTCGAGTCACATGGACTTAATAGTTATTATGGAACCCAACGTTTTGGAAAGTTCAACAATCCACAAAATGATCTCCTTTAGGGGTTGATGTTCTGAAAATTGCCATTCTAGCATATTAAGCAGATCAGGATTAACTCTCTTGGTCATGTCTTCCCTGATGTTAACCCTACCTCAGAGACAGCAAAGGGTATTAGTGCAATGGAGCACGTTCCTGATTAGAAGTACATTACCATTATTCAGCTGGATTGCACAGATATTTTTGAAATTGAAGGGAACTTTTGTATCTGTTGCAGCATGGGGCAAGAGCTTAAAAGATTTAGGGTGGGAGAAGGGATCATCTTGGTTTGGCTGCAATGGTGCATTGGTGGACTTGCATGCCTTCTCCACAGTGCTGCAGCCTGGGTGACAGTATGCGTCACTTTAAAATATTCCACGGTAAAAGAGGGGAAGCAAGGTCCAGTAACTAAAGCACTGGAGGTAAGGAGATCAGTGTCTATTACTAGCTCTGCTACAGTCCTACTCTGTGCCCATGGGCAAGTTACTGAGCCTCTCTGCCTTGGTTTCCCCATATGTAAAATGGGGAATACTTATCTAGTTAACAGTATTTACCTAGTTCATAGGCTTGTTGTGAGCTTATTTCACTAGTGATTAAGAGCTTTCAGACCCTTTGATAGAAGAAGATTATATATATGTAGAGAGAGAGAGAGAGACAGAGAGAGGAAGGAGCAAGGTAAAATAAAAGCTAAATGAGCCAATCAATGGCCTCTGAGTCAGCAGTGTTCAGCTTGAGAAGACCTCTGGTAAGCCCAACACGGAAACAGCAACCGTCCAGCACTCGAAGAGCATCTTCCACAGCACCACAGATACACAGTGGGCAGCCCTGGATGCCCCCAGGCATGGTCGGTCTTGGCGCAGCGAACCACACCACACGTGAACCTGTTAAGCTGGCTCCAGAGGTGGCTGGGAGCCTAAAGCCAAGTAGCCATTGATCCAACCTGATGATGATGTAGAAGTTCCTGGTAGTAGAGGAGGCTCTCTCCCATTCTGTCTGCCTGAGCTGTAGATATTATCAGCTGGCTGGAAAGTTTGCAGCACTGTCTAGATGGAATTTTTGCTATGCAGTTGATGGAAGGCTGCATCCCATAGATCAATGAACAGTGGCAAGAGTGGCATTTGCTGTATCATGATGATAAGTTTGTTGGCTGCATTCTGACGCTATGTGTTAGGTGGAGGAATGTTGGTTAGGACAGTAACCATACCAGTTTTGTTGGCTTCAATGTGCCAGTGATAATTTTTATGGTATGATTAAGATGTGTATCTAATAGTCTAGTGTGGGCAGAATTGGGGCACAGTATTCGCCAACTGCATAACAGAGAGTGAGCCCCAAACTACGCAGTGTTTGCACACTGGCTCCTCAGGTAGACCCTACCAGTCTGAAGGAGCTGTGAAAGTACCACTTATTAGTAACACATCTTAAGGTTTAGAAATTTCTGCAAAGTTCCAGAGCGCAGTGCACATTAAAGGCTAACATTCCACAGCTTGGCACGGAAGTGCTATGAAATATAGTCGCACCCAAGGACTTGCCCATACATGCAATTATCTGAGTGGTACCTGCAAATGTGAGGTTTCTGTGGAGAGCAGGTTTTTTGAAGGATATAGTTTAGGATGAAATAATCTGAAAGTCTGTCTGGAAACCCTTTTAAAATTCCCTTTACTACCTTTCAACCATGTGGCTCAGAGGGAGTTGCTACAAAGCTCTCTAAATGCTACATGCAGGGTAGAAATAAGCTTTTTGCATTAATCAATTATAATAATTATCCTCCTAAACACATGCTTGGTAAGATATGAGAGCCTTACGGAGATTGATTAGACTAAAATAAGCACCTCATTTGCATTTTTCTGATTTTCCTCCACTCCATTTGTCCCCATTAAGGCGCCTGCTCTACAAAAGGACAAATGTTGAAAAGCACATTTAAGAAAAATGTCATGTTCCACACCCACCTGTTAATGCGTTGATCCTTTACCTCAAATGCCCTTATGAAAGCCTCAGACAGGAAAAACTTGTCTGTCTCTCAAGGTGAAAACTCCAGGCTAAAGTTTTCCACTCTCGGCAAAGGAAGATTAACCCTTAGGCTCCCATGCACTTTCCTATAGGGCATTAGTTTTAAGTTTGAATGTTTAAAGAGAACTTATCTGCGTAAGAACTAAATAAGCATAGAATTTATACTTTTAAATAGTTAATAAAAATGGCAAATAAAACATTAAAGAGCCAGTACTAATAAAATTAAGTAGCTAAAAATAAATAGTCTCAGACATTTTAGCCTGGAGGAAAAAATACCATAACACAATGTAATTGTTCAACACAACCTATAGTTGGCCTGATCTGGAGTGAGTCAGTTAGCGTTATGAATGCCCAGCCCTTCACCTTGTCTCCAATCCAATGCCTACTGAAGAGAATAGACTCCCGTTGACTTTAATAGGCATTGGACTGGGTGATTATTTATATATACCATCAATGTTATTTAAATCTTCAGTCGTAAACATGCAAATATATAGCTCTCCACATAGCAATATTTATATTATAGATTATAGTAGCACTGTCAATAACAAACCAACCAGGCTATGTCACTGCATATTTGCTATCAAGAGTGGCTAACCATGCTCTCCATTGTATCCATTAGTCAGATAACAATTGACTAGATCTAGAACCAGGGTCAGATTAACCAGATCACAAGAAAATAATGGCTTGAACCTTCATACATCCCTCCGACTAAACCTTAATTTGAGCTTCTGTAATGCCATTTCCATCTCTCTCCCTCTTCCCCCTCAACTCACCAAAATGGCAGTGTTTTTTCACTTTCGACGTATCCCCAGCTGCATCCTTCTTAACCTGCAATTCCTAAGTTGCCCCTTCTGGCCCTACCTTACAGCAAGTCTCTTCTCACAACCTTGTCCCATAGACTTTCAGACCCTGTTGATCTCCCAAGCTGCTCTTGCAGCCTCACTCACCACTGAATTTAAATCTCTTGTGCTGTGAAGTGCATAAAGGATGTATACAAGGAAGCACAGTGCAGAGAGAAAGTCAAAGTAGATTCCAGTCAGGAGGCCAACAGAAATGTTGCCAAGAGCTCCTGGGGTCTGCAGCTGAATGTACAAAGACAGAAGGAGAAGGGTAGAGAGACAGGGAAAGGCAGGGCGTATTGGATTTTTCAAGAGCTAATGAGGAACCTAGAGTAGGTCAGATGATAGAAACAGGGGTCAAAAGAAACCTTTCAGGTTCTTTGACCTTCTAGCAGTGGTTATTTCTCAAATAGGGGGGAGGGAAATCAATGAAATGAAGCTTCTGCTATTTACTTTGATTGGATTCAATGTAGTACAAGTCAGAATCATTGCAAAATTACTGCTAGTGCAACTTTCCTGCACTTATTTGTGCAGCATCAGAGGCAGACAGTGTGTGCAAATGCCTCCCTCCGCCATCCGACTAAAACAAATGACTGTGGATGTGGTTTCTCACAGCTGCTCAATGTCCCATTTTTCCCTAGCAAGCATCCCACTTTCCAGGGGTGACCTCTGTTACTATAAATATATATAGAATTATATATATATATAGAAAGAGTGAGTTATATAGTTATATCTGTATAATGGAGGGAACTTCAGAAAGGTAGACAATACCTCTTTTCCCTGGGCTGGATATTTCTTTTAGCTCATGTTTTTGCAGACACTTCATGAATGGAGACGAGAAAAATGATTTCTAGCCATACTTCAATGGACTTTAAAATATATCAAAGAGCGGCTCACAAAGAGAGACAGTAGTTCATTGACACAAAATTTCTAGACATTTTATGGCTAAAAGATCTAGACGAAAAGGCATCCATAATGACTAAAATGCACGCTTCTGGTCCTCAGTAAATCCCCTTTCACTCCTGGTTAGCTCATCAATGTATCTCCGAGACCCCAGAGAGATGGAATAGAAAAGACAGGGCTAGGGCTAGCCCTGAGTAGGACTTTGTCTGCATTTTGCCTGTTCCAGACACTGCTGTAGCTGCATTGGTAAACCCCTAGTGCAGATGGGTAAAGCCACTGTTTGGATCAGAGGAGCTTCCTCTTGCTTGAAACCAGGGCAAGCAGCGCCGGTGTGAATAAGGTGTCTATGCTAGGGGGTTGCATCAGTGTGGCTGTCCTAATGTAATCATGGCAAATCCCTAGTATACACGAGGCCCAGGGCTGAGTACAGGTAATGCAAAGCCGACAGACAGGTTGGAAACCCTGCGCCTTATCTCAGCTATATCTGGAGTTATTCTGTTGACTTCAGTGACAACTTCCCATCCCTACTGTGACTATAAAGCCCATGGGCCAGATTATCAGCGAAGCTATGCTGGTTTACACCAGCTCAGAATATGAACCCAATTTTAAATATTCCTCTTACTTGTTTAGCGAATACCACCTCAGGGCCTGATCCATAGTCTATTGTGCCATAACCATATTTCTATGAAGAATATGGGCCGTAACATCACAAAGAGACCCTGCAATTTCCACTGTGTTGAGCTGAAATCAGGGCATGTAAGATCGTTCATATCTCAGTGAAGAGACATAGGCCCTGACTATGAAGCCTTGTCTACACTAGAAAGGGTTTGTCATTATAGCTACACTGGTGTAGCTATACTGGGAAAACCCTCCTAGTGCCGATGGTGTTTTTGCTGGTGCAGTTTATACTGGTTCCCCAAGTGAAATAAGTTATACCAACAAAAGCACTCTCTTGTCTTGCCTACACTAGGGTTTTGCTGGTATTAAAGTGTGGTAAAAAACAAAATCACCCCCGCTCCCGCCAAACAAAATTACTACGCTGGCCATAGTTTCTAGTGCAGCCAGACCTCCGTTAATCCATTCCTGAGCTGAGCACAGGAATGGAGCAGGGTGCAAAGGTGGCTTTAAGCTATGTATGTGATCCCTGTATCCTGCGGACTTTCAGAGGCTGACACAGGCCCTGGTATCGGAGCAGTGATTTTCAGTGTGGTAGGGCACGCGTCGGCCAACAACTTTAAGGAAAGGTAACCGGGCCTGAATCTGCTCAATTCAGCCAGTATAAATCCAGAAAAACTCCACAGGTTTCAGTGGCATTACTCTGGATTTACACTGGTGTAACTGAGAGCAGAATTTGTCTCTGCTGTAGAACGTACTAGAGACAGACATAGAAGAGGGAAAAATACATTTTAAAACAGCTGATTCTCTTTCACTGATGCTTACGACAAACCTCATTTCAGAGGATTAGTAGCGAAGGACAACTGTAAAGACAAAACGATACAGGATCTCATTAAAATGAAAATGCTGAAATAAATGGGTAATTTGGCATTGATTCCACTCCCCACCCCCTCACTCTGAAAGCCATTTTGTATTAAAAGTTACATGGCTGCAGGATGATGCTCCAACATCTGTTATTGCTGAAAAAAAATGATTTGCTTGGGTTTTTTTTTCCCCCTCACATTCTTCTAACATCTGCATGTGTATCTCTCTCCTGTATATTAATCATTTCCAACACTGATTGCTCATGTGCTGGAATAATGCATCAAAGAATATGGAATTCTGTCTTCATTTAGGCAATTGAATATTTCGGTCGGAGATTAAAGTTTCTATATTCCTATCCACCTACGCTGCATGCCAGGTGATTATTGTTTACAAAAATGAACATAGTGGGTGATCTACATCCCTATGCAGAGGGCCCACAGCCTCAGAGGTATTTAGGCACCCAATGCCCATTGAAATCGGTGGGATTTAGCTGCCTGAATACTTTTGAGGATCTGGCTTCAGTCTCACATGAGACATAAGGGGTGCATAGGCCTTAAGCTTGTCCACTTCATAGAAGTTAATTGCACCTTATATGATTAGAACAAATCAAATAATTCACATCCTTCTCTGCTCTCAGAATGGTTGCAGACAGACTGCAATTTCCTCAAACATACTTATTGCTGAAAGCATTCAATTTTTGTTGTTGTTCTTGTTGAACTCTATGGATTGATCCAATCGACTGCTTGAAAACAGTCCTCTGTGCGGCTTAGCTATTCCTACTTTTTCGGTTAGCTGTGATTGGTCAGATAAAAAACCATGGTATTGGTTTGCTGCGATTAAACATTTCTGAAACAAGCACTTGCACATGACAATTTAGAATTCTGTTTCCCCCGAAGGTATTTGTAAGCGTGACTTTAAAATTCACTCTCTGCCAACATTTGCGCCAGTGAAACTCACTCGAAAAAATGTTCCCAGGAAGCAAATGCAAAAAGTTCACACTGGGACTGAAAATAAATCATTTAAAACTCCAAGTGAGTAGCCGCGAACATTTATTTTATTATATGTACCAAGCTCTAGTTATGATGCATTTTAGCATTACCTTCCAACATCCAAACTGTGGCCCTGATTCAGAAAAGCACTAAGTTCATCCCTATTCAGAAAATTAAAATTAGGCATGTGCTTGTGTCCCATTGACTCCAGAGAGAAGGAAGCACTTTCCAATGAGAAGTAAAAGCTTTCATAAATAAGGAGGCTTTGCTGACTTGGAGTATGAGTATATATATCTATATTTTCACATTTATTTCAAAATACTGCAAAGGGAAAAGAACTGTGGTTCTATTTGCTCTTGATATACATTTATAACGGCTTTTGACCTTTACAATTGTTCTTTAATCTGTACTTGAAGTCAGAAAACAAAAAATAAAATGCTAAAACTATGGCTTTTATTTCACGAGTGTGCCGAAAAGTATTGGGTACACAAAAGAAGGTCTATAGTGTAGTAATTCTGCATGCAGAAATAGGGTACCCAGGGTGCACAGCAGATGGTTTCAAAGGAAATCCTCGAGAGCTAGGATTAAAAAGCAATTTCCAGCAAATTTAAAATGGGTCTCCATATTTGGGTCACAGAAATTAACTCTTTCAGTGTGAGCGATGGGAGTCTTTTGTCGGATTATCTGTCCGTATAAATGACCAGCATGCCCTATGGAAAAGGAAAATTTAGGAGAACATGAATTTGTGTTGCCTCCATTTGTGTTTTATCATCCTTTATATATACACACACACACAATAGTCACACTCAGGCTCACGGTTTTGTTTGGAAATAAGGATTGCACTTGTGTGTGGAAGACAATTCCACATATTCTGGAACTTGAATACATTTTGGAGGGATAGTTAGGGATTTAAGAAAAACAGCTTGGATGCTAAAGAGGAGGAAACATGGTGCCATGCAGATACTCTTCCTGGCTGCACCAGTTCAAGTCAGTGGCTTGACGTGACTGCCAACAGTACGTGTCTGAACATACAGCGATATCAGTCTGTTTCAGTAAGAAGTGAGTTGATGAGGAGATGCAGATCAGCAGGGTGCTTTGTACTCTGAGGTCAGCAGGAGATACTGGGCCAGTTCCTTAGCTAGCAGCTCCACCAAGATCATTGAGTCTACACTAGTTACACCCGCTGAGAATATGGCCCACAACAGATTTTAAAATAGGCCTAATTAGGAGCGTGAATCACTTTTTCACTAAGATAGTGTAAAGCTCCAGCAGCGTAAAGGAGCCTTAAAATGGATGTAAATTACTCTTACGTCCCCTTTAAGGCCCCTTTATGTTGCTGTAGCACCGTAAAGGGGCCTAATCTAAATGAAAATTGGGCCCTAGACAACATTCAGTACTAAACAATTAAATGTAGCAACTGATATTGTTTTATCTTGTCCATAAAGCTAAATCAGGCATATTTTGAACAGAGCTGGAAAGTTCTCTGAGCAAAGGTGCCTGACACTTTGCTAAGTAAATTATAAAAACAATTGCTGGTTAAAATTTCAGCAGGGGAAAGAGTTAATTGCATTGCACTCGGGCTATTATGTCAGCCACATGTTAACAACAAAGTACAATGTACTCCTGACAGGGCATCGTAACTGTCCTGACGGGACGAGTAACTGCAGGTGTTCTAACAAAGTTAATTAACAAGCCTAAATTTTCTTTTTCCTCCAGAACTGATCTAAGATGGATATCGAAGACCCTGAAATGTCTTATCGGCTATTCGGAAGGGGGAACAAGAGAGTTAAGATGATTGACAAAGTTACAGGTATAAGGTAGCTTTCAAATGCCCGATGCTGCCGTTCTTGGGCCGGTTCTAGAACTGCTTTTACCTTCTGATATTGACTTAAATGAGACATTTCCCTTTGTATGGCCTCATATGACCAGATCTGAAGAGTTTCACACAGTACTTCAGATTTCTGTTCTATTCAGGTTGTCACACCACAATGATAAGTGCAGTACATGAGTGCTTGATGATACCATGTTGTGTCCTTCACTGGAAGAATCAAAAGAATAATCTTTCTACTTAAAAGATCATAGCATGACATGATAAACTAGAAGTACATTAGGTTCAATTTAAGCTATAGTAGGTCTTGCCAAACTCAAATAATGCCCTTGTTTACTTATACCTTTACCACCTCATTGTACTCAAGGGGGCCGGGTTCTGATCTAAGTTACACCAATAAAACTCCAGATGAACTCCACTGATGTCAATTCCAGTTTTACATCAGTGTCAACGAGATCAGAATTTTGCTGTGGGTTTTCAAGTGTTTATATCTTGCCAGGGAAGGCAGATTGGTTTGAACCATAGTCTTCTCCTTGCTCTTTTTAATAAGGTCTGTCTTTTGAAAAAAAATCTTAGAAGATTCTATTAAGTGCCCTGAGAGAAGGTTTGATCCAAAGCTCATGGAAGTCAATGGGAATCATTCCATCAGCTTCAGCAGGTTTTAGATTGGGCCCTGAGTGAAGAAGTTAACACTGGAGTTACAGCGACAGAGTAAGTCTATTTTATTGATTTTTCACCAAACTGTGCAGCCAAATGTTGAATCCAGCAAAGAACTTCTAATAAAGGGAAGAACCCTATTAATCAAACTGTCTGGGTTAGTGCCTGCCTCGTAGAGCTGTAAAATATTGGTACCGCACTTGGTTTATTAGGCTGTTTGTGCATCATTTGTTTTCACTTAAAACAGTGATTCTCAAGCTAAATGGTTTCAATTGCATGCAGCTCTCCTACAGCCTACGTCCAACTATAAGGGTGAGAGTGATCTCAGGCAGTGCAAGTACAGCGCTGATCTAGAAGCACTTCCTCTGCTGCTCCCGCGCAGGGGTACTAAGCCCCCTCCGCCAAGAGAGCACCACTTCCCCAGCACTCCCTCCCTCCACAACTGTGATGGGAAACGAATGACTGAGAATCCCACCTGCTGCTTTCTCTAGAGCAGTGTAGGGAACTACTAGGTTGTCATGTCCCAAAGTGGACTCAGACTTTTCCCAGCACATGAAATGGCTAAGTTCTACTGTCAGATACACAGGTGTGGCTCCCACTGAAATCAGTACTAGCACTGCAGTCTTCTGAAGGCTACAGTTTTGCCAGAGCTCTTTATAATGTTTGAGACATGTTCTGAAAAGCGTAGCATCAGGAAAGTTTGAAAGGCTCAATTCCATTGAGTGTTTTAGGATTACTCCCTATTTAAAGCTTAAGGTAGTGTGGTGTATTAAAATGCATTGTTCTGGGTGGATTACTGAAAGCACTAACCTATTCATCTCAAGGCCATGAATTCACATGTAATGTGACTAGTTAAGAATGGGTGAAAAGATCATATGCTGATGAATTTGTGTTTTCCTCCTACATAGGCTTATATGGACTGCTTTATTGATGGCACTTTGAGCACTGAGATGAGGAAGAGGTGATAATGAACAATTGATTCTTCTCTGCAGGTCTTTGTTGCTTACTGTTGGACTTGGACAAACCTAATCTGTGAGGATAATTAAAGTTCCCTCACTCTGATTGCTGGAAGTGGAGTCTTGTCTACACTTAAAAATTAAATCGACCTAGCTACATTGCTCCGAGCTGTGGAAGATTTTCACTCTCTATGCAATGTAGTCAGGTTGACTTAACCCCCTTTGTAGTCGAGGCTAGGTCGATGGCAGAATTCTTCGGGAGAAGAAGAGGTGGATTAACTATATTGACGGGAAAACCCCTTTAGCTGATGTAGGAAGTGTCTACGCTATGCTGTGGTGCTGTAGCGTAGACCTATCCTTAGTTTCATGAAACTTATTAGGAGCCTATTTGCCCTATACAGGGAGAAAAGTGAAACTGCCAAAGCACAAGCAACTGGCAAAAATGATAAAGCGAGCGCCAATTTGTTATCTAACTGCACATGTTGTGAGTGATTCCTTAACGGCATTTTGTAGCCAGAGAAAAAACCCAACCCTGTTGACAAATTGAATAGCACAGTTCTAATTGTGAATTGTCAGGAAAGATAGCAAATGTAACAATATTTTGAAGGATACTTTCATCAGGATTACAGATGGATTATTTATCTCAGCATGGTAGATGGGTTCTGCTGTTGTTATGTGTATTGCATTTATTTCAGAACAGCTACTAGCATTCCACTGTCAGTTATAGTTAGACAAAAGTGTCACCTGACATAAGAATATCATTAATAAATATTTAGCCTTGTTCTGTCTCAGAAATGCCTCTTGCAGGATTTCAGGTAACAAGGACATGAACATGCAATTATAGGATTTGCAATTTTGCTAGAGTCTTAAACATCCAGAATGTTTTCAGGTCCACTTCACCCCGATGAGCTGAAGTGCCTACAGATAAAAAACACATCCTGCCCACCTAAGGGAAGGTATTATTACCGTCAGTGTCAAACACATCCACAGGTGCAATTTGTTCTACTGATGATTGATCAAATCTCAGGAATACTAAGCATGGGCAATATTCTGGGCTTGTGCAAAAAGAACAAACAAACTAAACAAGTGCTTTAAGTCTGATCTCTGGAGATATGTACACACTCAAACAAGTGTGTACTTCCAAATATTATAGGAGGTTATTTAGTATGGTAGTCATAATGGGTATACCCCATAGCTGGGGTTATCATCATTACCTTGCACATCTTTGTCATCAGGCAGGTACTAAATTTGCCCTTATTATGTTGTCTTAGGGCCTGATCCAAAGCTCACTGAACTCAATGGAAAGACTCCCATTGACTTGAGTGGGCTTGAGGATCTGGCTCCTACTCATCTTTCTGCACAAATCAACTGTGAATGCTTTAGGGTGTCTCAGAATAGTGGAGGGGGTATTTATTATGAATTTACAGGTTTTTCTAGGGCACATGTATCCTCACAACACCTCTAAGTTGCAAAGGAAGTCGGTGGCAGAGCTGAGAATGAAACTCACATCTGACATGTCGATTCAGTGCCTTAACCATAAGACCTTCCATCTTCTTGAGAAGCCCTGGCACTCCTAATTTTGACGGGTGATTGAAATCCCCCATTAATGTTAATCACACAGGAAGCTAAAGGCTTGATTCTGCAAACACTACCAAGTATCGTGCTTACTATTGTGAAACCAAAGGGATTGCTCAAAGCAGTCAATGCTATGCTAGGTAGTAATTGCTTCCAAAATTGGGTTGTGAATTGACTTTTACAAAACTGGAATATTGTTTCGCTCAAATTGTGGACTCATCGTTTAAATAATGGGCCAAATTCTACACTGATTTACTTACACTGATCGCAGTGAGGCTGCAGTGTCGTTCCGCATAAAATTTGCCTGAATGAGCTTAGCTGCATTGATGGAGAGACCACAAGAGACTTCTTCTATCAACTCCATTAATAATACTGCTGCTAATGACACGTCCTGTATTCCTACAGACGTTGCTATCAATTCTTGTAATCAACCATGGTGAAAAACACTCAAAAGCCCCCAAAAGCCATAGAAACCATGTGCTGGCTTCCCTCACAAAGAAGTTATGGAAAGTTGTGCAGCTGACATGTGCACCTGGCTGACATATTCAGCAGGATATTTGGCTTGGATGCTGAACCACTTTTGCCAAAAGTACCTCTCTCATTGTGCTGGTTAGGGATAGAGACTTCATTATAGTTTTTTTCACTAGGGGAGGAAAGAAGGAATAACTGATTCACCTGTGCCAGACCCTTGCCAGAATGGAAGCTATTTGGGGACTTTGATCATTAATCAAGCTCTGGTAGTTTAGCAAAACTTTGATAACTAACAAAGGGTTCATGAAGGCTTATTGCTTTAACGCTGGTGGCAGATATGGCTTGCCATTTTGATTGGCTTGGATGGTAATCTGGCCCATAAAGCTGAAGCGTGATGTGCAAACTGCTTCTCTGGCATGCCCACAGTCATGCCATCTGTGTTAGGATAGAACTGAGCCTGCTCAGAAGGTGGTCTGCCAATTTTAAACAGGGCCTGGGTGCCAGCCGCAGATGGATTTGAAAAGATAGCCTCAAGACGACAGGAATTGATACTTCTGCGGAAAGAAGAATCTCTTGTTGGCAAGAAGCTTCACTTTCAGGCACTTTCTGACCCACTTTCTGTTGGGGTCTTGTGGGAATTGGAACGAATGCTCTCCTCCTCTCTCTCCTTTTACCAGCCCGCCATCCCATCATGGGAATGCTGTACATGGATTGAGTAATCTAAAGGCATTTTTTAAACCAGCAGCAATCACAGACCTTCATAAATGATCTCTCTCTCTTCCAAAGGTGAACATCTCTGAAATGAAAGCTGCACCCCTCAGAAGTATCACAGTATTGTATCTGTCTAGGACGTGAGCTCTGTCACTCCAGGACTTCACTGATTTTGAAAAAGGCCCAGGAAGAAAATTCTACATGCTACAAAAATTCTTGCCTTTTTTCAACCTGTGTAATCAAAATTGCCATCTCAGTTGTTGCCTGGGCATCTAGACTACTCCACTGTGTGGAAGAGACAGACGGTACACACATTATCCCAATTCCTCAGGAGTATAAACTGTGGACCTTTCTTCATTGTGTCCAGAGACTCACCACCATAAATATATATCATACATTTCCTCATACTGCACGGTTTAGACCTCCGCCATAATGGAATACAGCGGAACCCACCTGTCGGACCTAATCCTGCCAGGCTTGCCATATTGGATCAAAAGCCCCGGCTTTACTGTACAGCAGGACAGGGCATCAAACATTATGACAGCAAAACGTTCTGTAAGTTTGACACTCAATGAGCTTGTCTTCTCATGCTGAACTAAAAAGTGTCTTGACACAATATGTGACTCAAAGAAGTAAGTAAAAGCGATTTTGACTGGCTAACTATACACTCTGTGAAAGAGTATTTCCATATATATTGCTTTAAATGTACCTTGTAATTAGTTTGGTTGAGTGACCACATTCTTACATTAAGGATATATAAAAAGGAAGCATTGATCAATTTCCACTTCATAATCTTAAACACCTCAATCGAGTCCCCTCTAAGCTGCCTCCTTTCCAGTCTAAAGGAGGCCAGCTTATGCACACACTCATCTACGCTCTTTAATTACTGCTCTTGAGAGAGTTTCTGCCAATGCACGGTGCTATTTTGTCGTGTCACATTGAATTGCATCAGCTTTATTTTTAGGAATGAAAAGAGGGGGAGGCAGAAACAGGATGTGGGCTACAAATGGAACCAAAGGGCTTTCTTAAGGACAGTCTGAAAATAGACAAGAAAGGTAGCAATGCTGTTTCAGGCAATGATCCATGAAAGGGAAAAGTCAAGTCAGTGAAGACAAAAATGGAAAGCAGGGCTGGGTGTGTGGGGAGAAGGGAAGTGAGGTATTGGAGTGGGCAGGTGTCAGGGGAAAAGTTGATCAGCTTGATTCTCATTTACACTAAGTCTCCTTTACACTGCCAGAATGATATAAAGTGAGAATCAGGTGTAATGAATTCCAGGTACTGAAGGGAGCTTGATCTGCAAGTCCTCAAATTTTACATTGTAGGAACAGACCCAAGGGTCATATGGCAGAGTTTACCGTAATGGATTATATTGGCCTATTAGCTGACATGTTGTCTGTGATGAATTGTATCCTGGCCATGATGGTCAATAGGATCTTTTCCATCTCTAAGCTATGATCTTAAGGCTAAATTTGGCATTGGTGCAAGCAGGCCCAGCTTCATTGACTTCAGTGGACTTCTACCTGCTTACACCATGGTTGTGTTGATCTCCTAAGGTTGGAATGATTTGCTCTTGCATCGTATGGCTCTGGGTACCAGCCCCACCTGCAGGGTTCCCATTGCCTTCCAGGGCAGTTCCATGTGCAGGAAGCACATGGTTGCTCTTTCTTGTTTACCTTATGGTGTTTGTACCATTTCAGGCACAACCTGGGAGTTTATTGTACTTTGAAAAACTAAAGAAAATGAAAGTTTAAGAAAAAGGAGAAGGGAAAAGAAAAATATTTACTAAAATAAAGAGAAGGAATGGAAAAAAGAAAAACGGGATGGTACTTTACAGCTGGGTAATGATTCTTCGCAACTTTCCACTGTGGTTTTCAGTTGACCTTCGGCTAGACCCCTTCTGTAAGTTTCCCTCCCTTTCCCATTCCTTTTCTTTATTTTAGCAGATTTTTTTCCTTCTCCCTTCTGTTTGCGCCCTCAAAATGCTTCCGAAATATTAAACCCTGCAAAACTCCTGTGAAGCAGTTGGGTGATGTAACAGGTGGCAGAGTCTAGTCTCTCATCTCAGTAACACCACTGTAAATTTGGAGTTAGCTCCACTGCAGTTACAAAATGACTAGCACCACCGCCCAGACCTCCGCTACTGTAAATCACTCTAACACCAGAGATGCAAATGGAGCTATTCTGATTTACACCAGCTGAGAGTCTGGCCCAATGACTTTAATAAAGCCTTTACACTGGTGTAACTGAGTTAGTTTAATGAGAGACTGAGGCAGAAAGCTGAAGTGCTCCAAACTCAAGTATCAGAACCAGAATTGGAATCCAAGAGTTCCTGGTTCCCTGTCCTATGCACAATGCATTAGATCAGGAGAGGTCCCGTCGTTAACGATTCAGGGTCAGACCATGCCACCTTTACGCAGATGAGAAGCAACTTACTCTACAAGTAGTCCCATTGAGAACAAATTTGATGCCAATGCGTTTACTCATGGAGTAAGTTGCTTCTTACAAGAGTATAGCTGGTAGAATTTGGCCCTAAAAATGGGTCCAGATTCTTATGCAGGTTGGGCATAAGTTCATTTATGTTATTATTCCTAATATATAATATAGTTCCATTGACTGTTGCCTTTGTTAACAAGGCAAGATTCCTATTGACTTCAATGGGCTTTGGATCAGGCTCTTTGTAACTATTATTCATATGCCTTGACCTTGATTCCATTCCACTCTCCAAAAGTTAGTCTTTTCTCTGCTTTAGCTTATGTCACTTCAGCAATTTTGTTTTCCCTTAGGACAGGCAATGCTGTAAGAACTACAATTAGACTCTGTCTAAATGTTTGATTTTTTTTTTCAGGTGAGAGTAGTCAGAAGTAGTTTTGCAAACCTCCTATCTCAAGTCAGTGTTCGGCAAAAGACTTTAAAGCAGGCAGATAATAAAAACATTTGAATTTCACTGTGCGGTAGAAATGTAAAAGTGACTTTGACAGAGAGACTGTAGTGGGGAGAGTTCTCATTTAAATAGGCTTTAAAGACATGGCACAATGACATTGTCACAGTGACAAAGTCAATATTATGCTTATTGTTTGCAGATCTAGGTGTGAAATAAGGCATCTTGTAGTAAACACATTAGACTGTCTGCTGGGAGACTCAGCTGATGTGCTCTGATCTTTTTAAAATCATGCTAGATCAGGATCCCCGGCACCACAATTATTTACTTATTTATGTAAAAAAATAAAAATAAAAAACACCCTGCAGAGAAAATAGAGATTTAGTGGAGACAGAAATAGAAAGCCACATTGCAATCTAGTTGACACTGGTATAATTTGGAATAACTCAATTGAAATTAATAGACTTGTTTGAGATTTACACCCATGCAAACAAAAATCAGAATCTGGCCCATCAACCTTATTTTTTCCATGTCTTTTTGTTCTGTGTTTGTACAGCTCCTAGCACAATGAGATCCTGGTCTACAACTAGGTCTCCTATGGGGCACCCCAATACAAATATTAGACTATAACTGAGAACTGTAGTAAAAGGTTTAGAGGCAGCAATGGTATAAGAGAGAGAAAGGAAGACTGATAAAGTGATAAGGAAGGTTGGAAGCAGGCTGAGCATCTTGCATTCTGACTGCCCTTATTACTACCTGTTCTGTAGATAAAGACTTCGTATTGTAGGTTGTTAACTGGGTGAGAGAAGATCAGAGTAGCAATAGAAGGAAGGCAGGAAAGCTTTGAAGGCGATGTTCTCACCCTGCTTTGAACAGTCTACACTGAACATAGGCCAAATGTGTCCCCTTCTGGAGATCTGGGCTTCTTGATAAATGCACGAGTGCGACTCACTGGCCTGTGCACCCCTTTGTGGCTGGATGCGCTGCAGCGGCAGCAGGCTCTTTGCCCCTCCCCGACAGCCTCTCCAGCCCTGTGGGGATCTGCTTCTTCTGACAACTCAGCCCTCTGACCAGGTTACAAAGTCCCTCCCTTTCCAGGGCAAACCCATAGTGCCACAAACAATAGTCCATTGACCTCATGTGAGGCCTTCAGTCCAACTCCAGACAGCATGGTATGAGGGGTTTCAATAGTCCATACCGCACGAGTCTCGAGGTTTCCACCCCACCGTCCTCAGGAGGCTGCTAGGGGAACTCAGCTCCTCCCTCTCCTCTGGGTTCCAGTTTAGGGATCCTTTAATAAGCAGTCAAGGCTGGCTATGCCGACCCTTTACAGCCTCCCTGGATGGCTTCCTAACACAACCTCTCTTAGGCCTCTTCCCAGGCTCACTATGCATCAGCACGGCTCTCTCTAAACCACTTCTCCAGGCTCACCACAGAGCTTCTTCACATTTTTGCCATCCAGCTGGTTCTGTTGAAGATGCGTTTTCTCCCCTCCCCTGACCCTGCAGGCATCTTCCTCTCTGCCAGCACAGAACCCTGGGCACACTTCCTTCTCCCAGCATTCCTTCACCGCTGCGTGGTGCTCCCAGCTGCAGGCTACCTTCCTTTAGGCAGGTTCTGTCTGTCAGCGGGACAACTCAGTGGCCTGGTTCCAGCCAGGCTCCTCTCGCTGAGTGAACCAGAGATCTGCTGCCCTCTCCTAACCAACTCCCAACTGAGCCAGGTTCATCCCTTTGTTAACTCCTCCTTTTTTTGCAAGGGTAGTGGGACAGGGATATTTGAGCCCACAGGCTGTCATTAACCCCGTCTGGCCCAATGTGAGGTTGGTACACCCGTGACAGTAACGCAAATACGGGATTATTGACCACGGGACACAATCTCCCATTACTGCAGCAATGATCAAAATCCAACTCAGAAACAATACCAAAAGCCAGTACTTTCTTCATGCTCTTTGCTCGCCTAGGGAAAATAAGTTGGTCGGTCCCTAGCGGGCAAGTGTCCACATCACAAAAGCCATTCCCATAAACTGGCAAGTCTCACTAGAGCAGCCAAGAACCGAATAGGCTCTGGAGACTTAACTCAGTCCCAGAGTTCAGTCCCTGCAGGTCTCGGTTGAGTCACATGGGAGGGACAGCCTGGGAGAAGTTTCCAGCCAGTGCCTGTGGACAGATGAGAGACCTCAGCCAATCTATCACACTCTCTTTTGGTTTTTGAGTAATTCCCCCTCCAACCCCCCCAATCATTTTAAAAATTAGTCTCAAGGAGAGTTCACTTGGTTGTTCAGAAAATATATTAGCACTTTCCCTACGGAAAACAGACTTTTATTTTGCCCCTCTCAGAACTTGGCAGAAAATGATCTATTGAAATCAAATGCATAAATTATACATGTCCTAGAACTTGCTTTGGAATGACGAGTCTGATAGGAGGCTGATGGAAATTAACATGAGCTCTGAAAGATCAATTCTGTTTTAGAATCAGCAGAACTCTTGATGCAGATATGATCTGTAGGCGTACAGCAGCACCTACTTATCAAATTAGAAAAGTACCATTCATTTCACATAGCCGAGTGCTTGGAGTCTTGCCTCTGAAATAATTGATGTTGTTTCAGGTAATATTTTTATTCTTGTCACCGAGGATAATAAAAATGCAATAGACGTTTGAAAGCGCATATATTTATTGGGTTATGACAGATGTAAATCAAACACTGCATTTCAAACTCCAGCTAGGCAGAATAAGCCCAGCCATTCACAGTTAAATATTAACAACCCCTCAGGGCTGTAAAATATTCAATATATCGATGCCATTATCTAAACTCTGCCTTAATTTGTAAACTTTCCTTATACAAAAGCAAAACAACCACCCTGGTGCTAAATCCATCCATCCAATGCAGACAGACAGTAACAAGACAACAGCTTTACACATGGAATTGCGGTACTGGGGTGCGTGTGTATGCCCGTGTGCATGGTGAAGGGACTCACAAATGAGATAAGGAACGTACTATTGGCAGTTAAGTTTTTTAAACTCAGGTAGTAAAGACCCATGTCTTTGGGCTTGGTCCACATTGCCGGATCCTATCTTTTGTGAATTTATCTAGTAATTGTGCCTGCCGTCTGTGGCACTTGGATGCATTACAAATGGAGCAACGCTGCTAATATCTTTAAGTGCAGACCTATGTGTAGTGGGATAAGAAGAGGATACCACCACTTTTCCTGCGTTGGTCAGAATTTTTCATCCATTTTTTTAGTCCATTTCCCATTTGTTTTAACAAACACATGCAATTTGATTTCTGTCCCCTGATTTTTCTGATTCATGGCAGAGAATTAAAAAAAACACCAACCCCCCCCACCCCAAACAAACAACTTATGAATCTCCAGTGCATTGCATATTTTAACAGCAAAAAATTAAAGCCCTGGGTACTTTTCCAAAACAAATCATAGACATTTTCTGTTTGGTGCGGCGCATGATTTCTTTTATTAATTTTTTGTTGTTGGACTGAATCTGTCTAAAAAATACAAATCAAATGACGAGATTCCATAAACATTCTCCAGGTTGCCTGTCTAGTCCCAGAAAACCATTGTAACAAAAGCATGTTCTTAATTAATGTCTTTGTCTAATGAAAAAGCATTGTGGTGCTCTTGAAAATGTATTATTAAATCTATGTTGTTCAGATAATAAGACGGGGAAAGACACTTGTACTGAGAGCTGTGTCGAATTCATCAAGGCTTCTTTTAATTCTAGTTCACTTGCTGCATTTTGCAGCTATTTGTCTGGGTACTGGGGTAATTTGGAGGATTGAGTGAAGCCAGATGACTGTAATAAACTCGTTTTATGTATTTATGACTCATTTTGGCAAAAAGAGACACTATTTATGGAGTATTTCGTATTGTTAAGACTTCTGTTTCTCCTGTCTCTCAAACTTTCTCTGGGCGACTGTCTTTGCTCCATCACCAATAATTACATCAAATTAATTCAGCATAATTTAGTTAATTATTAGCACTGGAGGTTAGCAACATGACTTCCATTGAACTGAAGCTTTTATCCCCTTTTCCCTTAGGTTTTACAAAATGTAAACAAATCTGAATCACGGATAAAAATGAGGGCTGCTCCCTTTCCATCAAGAGCTTTTGCCAGGCTGAAGAACTGTCCTGCCACATTCATTCACTCAGACAGGTGCTGATAAACGCGCTGTCTGCTGCAGGCAGGAGAAAAAAAAATCCCCGGGCTTTGTGTGTCAACACCCAGGCAGTTCGGGAGACAGGAGGAAAATATATTTAAAACACCACAAGAATGGATCAATCAAAAATAGGACAAAGAGAAGTACTAAAAAAAACAACCCAACATTTAGACATCTACTGAATATTGGACCTGGCTTGGCAAACACATGGCCTGAGCACTTAGAGTACAAATTCCAGAGAAGGAGAGGACAGTTCTTGGATTTAGGGCTGTGGCTCTGCATTGCCATGGAGGAGGCAATAAATAGCACGATTCAGCGGCTAGGGCAGAGGTCGGGAATCAGTGGTGATTCCCAGGTGCTGTTCCTGGCTCTGCCCTTGACCAGTCATGTGACCGTAGGCACATCACTTCATCTGTCTGTGCCTCAGTTTCCTCTTCAGTCTGGCTTGTCTTTTTCGATTGCCTGCTGTTTGGGGCTGACGCTGTCTTTTGCTATGTGTATGTGCAGTGTCTAGTACAGTGAGGTCCTGATACCAACTGGGATCTCAAGGTATTACTGTAACATTGATAACCATGATAGGACTTAAAATCTACATAATGCTTTTGATCCTCAATGCACTGTAAAGGCTTGAGTGCGCCTATCCTCGGGAGGTATGTGGCAGGGGAGAGAAAGGAGCCATTCTTTCTATCCTTCCCACTAGCACCAAATTTGTGTGTGTGTATTTTTCATTTAACAAGTCCCAGTCCTAACCAAGACTGGGGTCACAATTTGGCCCCTAGCCCTCCCCCTAGCATGGACCATGTAACGGGGCACTGGGCAAAGGTCAAGTCTGGGCCCACTTCAGCGATCCAGGCTGGGCTCAAGCACCTTGTGTTACACAACAGCAGTTTATGAGTTCCTTGCCCAGAGGCTATTGACCTGGAAGTGGAGAAAGACTAAAGGAGGAGAGCCTGCAAAGGAGAGCCTCAGGCCTCCAGCAGGATAGCAAAGGCCCCCCAGAAAAAAATAATCAGAGTTGGACCCCAAACCTGTACCTTGGCCGGCTCCAAATGCAAATGGACAGAACGTAAAACCCATCTGTAAGGATGTGGGACTCACCCCTGTGGCGCCTCCTGCTGGTTGTCTCTGGGAATTAGCTCTCCAGTTGTTGGAGCACCTTCTGCAGGCCGGTGATCCACCTTACCTCACTCTGGCCCCCATGTCCCTCCCAGGACCCGGTGCCCTGTTATCTGGGGTGCTGCCCCCTGGCAGTAACCCCACAGTTCTGGGTTTCCCCCTCCCAGGGGAACCCCCACCCACTATCCCCACTTTGCCTCAGTCTTGGCTACTTCCCAGTCTCCAGCTAGCCCCCGTTCACTGGGGCAGACTGCAGTATCAGCCACTCATCACAGGCAAAGGGGTTTGGACCTGCTGCCTTTGCCTACCCCTGAGCTGCCCTCTGCAACCCCCCAGGACCTGTTGGCCTTATGCTAGGCCACAGCCTGGGGCTTTTCAGGCTGGAGCTCCCCAGTTCCTCTGCCTTTCCCCAGCCCTGCTCCACTCAGGTACCCTGTCTCTAGCTCCCTGCAGCCAGGCCCATCTCCCTCTGTAAACAGAGAGAGACTGACTGGGCCTCTGGCTCACAGCCTTTTACAGGGGCCAGCTGGGCCTGATTGGGGCATGGCCCCAGCTGAGCCTACTTTCCCCCAATCAGCCCAGGCTTCTTGCCACAGCCATAGCCCTCTCCTGGGCTGTTTTAAGCCCACCCACTACACCATCTCTCTGTAATGGATAAAAACAGACGTCTGGCTCCACACTCCCTGAACTTGAAGGTCAAAATCCAGATCTGAGACCAACTTTCTCCAAAGTTCAGGGTGTTTGGGTTTGGTCCATTCTAGCAACAGCTCTGAATTTGGGAACTCAGATCCAGGGTTTTGGTTTGGGCTTAATGGGAATTTTAATCGTCCTCTGAATCCATCCTTCAGAGATGATAGCTGAGATTTTGGGTCTCAGATTTTAGCGCACGGTATACCAGCTCAGTCCTAAAATCAACACCCACACTCTGCTGGACTTCACTGGGCCTTGTGCGTGTGAGGGGACTATGCCCCAAGCAGCAGCAAGACCATCCGTGCCATCTAGAGTACTCCATGCTCCTTACCCACAAAGGTGTTACGCGGCGGCATTCTCACTGGTTCATTTGAAACATTACTAGACTTCTACTGAAAACATGGGGTGAGCTGTGATCAAGGACAGGATCCACTTAAAGATGCTCCTTTGAGAGTAAGGATTATTCAGGAAACAAAAAAAAACATTGACAGGAAAATGCATCATTGTGGAGTTAATCCAATCTTACGACCGCCTGCAACCTTACAGAATCCTGAAAGAAGAGCAGGATCTAAAGCTCCACGTAGGTGGCTCTCTCCTGTAATGTTCAGACCCAAGCAGCAAAATTATCTTCGGCAACTTCAGTAAAAGCAAACAAACGTGTGAATGATGGATTTGAATTACTGGAAAACTGTCCATTGAAGGGAGGCAGCATGATTCAGCAGATAGGGCACCAGAGTGGGCCTCAGGAGACCTGTGGTTTACTCCCGGCTGCTACAGACATGTTGTCTGCCCCTGGGCAAGTCATTTAATCACTTTGTGCCCTCATTTCCCTTTCTGGAAAGTAGGGTGAATGATGCTTACCTTTCTTTGAGAAGTGCTTTGAGATCTATGGTTGGAAAGTACCAAGGCTTATTTAACAACAGAACACTTTTAAATTCTGAGACTACTTGTGGAAGAAGATGAGACAATGTCGACCCACCTTGCTTTCTGAAAAATCATTACACAATCCGGAGACAATTTCTGCTTTCAATGACACCAGTGTAAAACTGGAGTGACTCCACTGCCAGCATTCTGGCCCTTTAAGTACAAATGATGCAGGGCTGGAAGAGAATGAAATAACCGTTGTTTTGGAAAGCTGTAATGCATTGTTACCAATAATACACATACTGTATCACTGCATAATGCAGTGCTATTTACTCATCATGGGCTCGTTATCATAATCTGATGTAAGCAGAAGAACAGTGTGGTTCAATTGTAAGCACTGAGACAAATTTCAGATCTTAAATATTGTGTTTTTTTTAAAACGGTTGATGGCCCGTCCTCTGATTTTTTTTAATTAATACCTCAAGCTGCCATGCTTTATTCCATGTTAATTTAAAGCTAGGTGCTGAATTGAAAGAGAACGGATGTCACAAACAGACGTTCACAGCGTCTGATTTGTATTCAAATCTGAAAGGTGCATCCCCAATTCCACCCTCCCCATACAGTGGCCTGATCCCCTGATGTACAAGTGGTTTTGTGAAGCCTGCAATGTTAGTACGTAGGAGGGGATGCCAGACCAAGGCCCCAGTCCCACCTGGAAAAGGGTCCAATCTTGAAAGGAGCAAAATGCCTCCTGCAAGCTTCTGTGTGCCCTTAATTCCCACGACAGTCACTGGGAGTTGAGGCTTTTCAGCACCAGTTAGGGGCCTGCTCCCACTCCCACTGGACCAGATCTTAGTTAGCTGGTGTAAATGGGAACAGCTCCATAGGAGTCAGTGGAACTATGCCCATTTACATTAGCTGAGGATCCAGCTGGTATCAGTGGGATTTTTGCCATTGATTTCAACTGGATTGGGCTCAAGATGGCTATTTAGTGGACTGTTTCATTCAGATTTTGCACAACTGTCTTCTAACAGCTCCTCTTTTCATGTTGATTCCTGTATCTAACCCAAACCGAGCAGGAAGGATTCCGCTAATGCAGGCAACAACTTGTATTTAATCATCTGTTTAATGCATTTCAAGCAGCATTTAGGCCTGGACTTTAAATACACTGCATTAACTGCCATCTGCTACCAGTACATCAGATCTGGCTTCCATTACTTCTGTCGTCATACTGGGTCAAATCCTGAAGCCATTTACTCCATTTTTATCTTGTTCTTTCTAGAGCCAGGCTCCCTTTAATTAAATTCATTATGGAAGTCCATGAAGGTTTTCCTTACGTGCTTATAGCAAACCCAAGAAAATTAAAAATGATGGTGATCTATAGCATCTATAGGGGAAAGGTTCTTGAGAGGGGGAACCACCCCCCTCCCCATCTAAATCATGGAGACCATTTAAATCTCACAATCTCATCTGATTTAGGCTCTGATCCAGACACTGACTCCACCTGTGTGCATCTCTGTGCTTGCCCAGAGCCCCACTGAAGACAGGAGGTTCTGTGCAGATGTCCTCCCACATGGATCCAGTTGCAGGATCAGGGCCTTAGTTTATGAAAGGCTCTTTGCTGGCCAGACTTCCTTATTTCTTTTAAAACAAATCCAATTTTAGCTAAGCTACAGACACCATCAAAGTTACTGAGAAATCCTGGGCTATGGCTTTAAGACAGCACACTATTCCTGAGGCACGATGGGCATCTGTCCACGTGATTAACTGTTGGTATGGTAACAAACCCTGATTAGTGAACTGTGCAAGTTAAAATCCCTCTTAAGAGGCTAAAGACTACTTTACAATACTACTGCTTATAAGCATTTCCTCCATGAATAGGCATACCCTTTGCTCAAGACAGAGTGGGTGAAATTCATCCATAGTGTAACTCCACCAAAACTAGAGCTTACACCAGGGATGGTTTTGACTCAGTGTGATTATTGCTTGGATTGAGGGCACAGGACAAGGAGATGTTATGTTGCAGGTGGTGTGATGTGAGATGGTAAATTGCACTTGATGCTGCCGTAAGGATGATGCAGATTGGGAAGGGGAATTACAAGGACGAACTATAGATATTAGGACATCCTACAAGTACCATCAAGATTAGCCAAAGGATTATGTACATATACTTAGTACTGAGAGGAACATATTGTGACAGTCTGTACCTTTATGTTCATTGTTTTTACAAGACTATGATAAATTTTGTTCAAAGTATGCCTTGTGAGGTATCATTAGAAAACTCATAATCTTCTGAACAATATTGTCCTGATAAAATATGCGTGGCAACATTGTATGTGAAATTATAAGATTCTACTATATGTCATTGCTGAAATATGCTCTAAGTTTAGAAAAGCAAGCACAGACCAGTTCCTCAGAGACAAAAGGCAAACTGACACCTCAGCCAGGTGTCAATATAATCAATGGACTATCACCTGGTTACGTGGCCATTCTTTGGCAGGAAGAAGGGTGTGAGTGAGAAATGTACATCTTGGCAATGGAACAGCTGGGAGTTCCCGTCCAACAGACTTTTGGTCGCTTGAACCCCAGATGGAGAGGATTCTCAAAGAAGGGAAATGCTATAAGGAAAGGGAACACACTCCCTACATCACCTCTCTGCTCCCTTTCTCTCTGCCCATGACATCCACAACTCCTGAAGGATACGAAAAGGAGTATTGGACTGGGGAAGGGGTCCTGACTAAAAGGCATCCAGGCAGCCAGTAAGATTGGAAAAGAACATGTGGTGAGAGAAGCCCCGTTTGCTTTAAGTTCACTTAGCTTGTTAAGTCAGGCATTAGTTTGCATTTTACCTTTTATTTCTTTGTAACCAATTCTGACTTTTATGCCTCATTACTTGTAATCACTTAAAATCTATCTTTCTGTAGTTAATAAACTTGCTTTATTGTTTTAGCTAAGCCAGTGTGTTTGGATTGAAATATTTGGGGAACTCCATTTGAGATAACCATGTTTGTGCATATTATTCTCTATTAATGAAATGAAGAATTTTATCTGAGCTTGTATTGTCCAGGAGGCTCCTGAGCAGTACAAGACGCACATTTTGCGGGGAAAGTCTGGGACTGGGAATTGGCTGGTGTCGCTCTGCAGTAAAATTCAAGGGTGGCAGGCTGGCTGGCGGAAGGTAATTTACATGCTGAAGACTAACAGGCCTGGAGTGGTTGCTGGGGGTAATTTACATGCTGAAGACTAGCAGGCCTGGAGTGGTTGCTCTCACAGCAAAGCTGTGTAAAAGACAGATTGGAGAACTGAGGGGTCACAGCTGTCCAACAGACCAGATTGTACCCAGGCTAATTTCACACATACCACACTGGATCAAAGAAATGAGCAGTGGAAAATCCCTGTTATACCATGAGATCCATTCCCTACTAATGCAAGTAGAATCTTCCTCTAAAGGGTGTCAAAATACTAAGGGGAAGACGCTGGGGTTATTAGCACTTTGGGCAAATAATTTCTCCATTCCCCTTAAAGTCAAAGTGGGCCATGATCTCTTTCTTACCTTTTCCATGGTGTTCCCCCATCTCTTTCCCTTCCCTAGGTGACTTCCCTACCCTTGGTCCTTCCATTCTATCTCAGCATTTTTTTCAGAGGAGCCACCTCTAAGCCAAGGGGTACGTACCCTGTTTTGAATGAGGTATCTTTACCTGTTGGCCTGTTATTGAAAAAGAGGTAAACCAGGTGGGTACAATCACAATGTGCCTGTCTTGAGTGCGACTAGAAGAAACTTCCACCTGCTTCAGTCCTCCTTGTCCATGGCCACAAAGTGTGAAAACAACCCAGGTGGCAAAAGACTGACTACGAACCATGATTAATAATGGACTGGAGTGAACAATATGAGTGAATTCATCACCAGGTCTCTGTTAGCAACAGCAGATTCTGAGCTCATAAGGGCTGTCATGTTTGCCTACACAGATGCAGTGTACAGGCTTCCTTTCTATATCATAAGCATAAAGGGTTACAAACCTGCCATAACCTTTGCAGGTCATCTTAAAGTGTAACATATGGTGCTTTCAAACACGTTTGATTATTAAAAGTGCTACATAAAGCTGAATTCTAGCCTCTCATAAAATACCTGGAGCAAGGAGCTTCAGGTTACCCATGTGTTCATGCTCCACAGCCATCTACTCTTACGTGCATTAACTTTTACGCTGCTGTCATAGACTCTAAACTTTCAGCAACTGAATTTTTCCTCAAAAGCTGTCAGTGAAAGAGGTTTTTACAACTAACTCTGACTGCAGTCAGTGAAATGGCATTGCTGGTTTCTTCGCTCCTGTTTCCCCGAGGATTAATCCAGTAAATTATTATTATTAAATGCTGAAAACCTGCATTTAAATAATATGAGTTGTGACACACACTGACAAAATCCAGGAAATGAAAAGTTAAGGCAGACAACTCTCTTATCTCCCCAGGCACAGCACTGGGATGGGTTGAGGAGGGACACAGGCTTAGAGCTAACTTGGTTTTCCTTTATTTTCTTGGTATCTTTTAAGTTTCAAACTGTCACAGGCTATTGGGTAAATATTCATGCAGGCAGGCTGTAAAAGTTAAGATTATTAAGGCCGTCTTGTCCTCGTGGCTTAGCACATAAACTTTGATATTAAGGAGGTTTTTTTTCATTCCTCCATTTCCCCCTTTTTTTCTTCTCCTTCCAAGACCCCAGCCTATCGACTCCACTTGTGGGTGACTTCATGGCTTGGGCTTCTCACTTTAATGGTTACAATCTGGAAACACCCCTGGACATCAGGAAACCTCAGATTTGGATCTAGATCCAGATCTGAACCGTGCAGCTCAGTCCCCCGCGAAGAGCAGAGACGGGACTCAGTTGTATTGAGTACAAAGGGGGAGTCTTTATTTTGGCTGCTGGACACTGACAAACCCAGTGGTTCTTTTTGTATCTCTTGCTACCAGACTTATTACCACCACCTGTCAGGTCCATTGAGACAAATTTGGGGCTCTGGTACATCATGTTTGCTGAGGCTCCGCCCTCTCCCAGTCCAGCGGTGTATTATTGCCTAGGCTGACAAGGCCTAGGCCTAGGGTGGCAAATTTGCAGGGGCGGCAAATTTATAATAGCAGCATTTTTGTAATCGCGGCATCAGGGATGCCACAATTCTACCAATCATAGCGCGTATTGAAACCACCAATGATGGCACGGCGCCACTTAGTAAACATGCTCGCGAGAATCCTAAGCATTAATAATACGACCAGAAGGAAGAAATTAAGCGGTTCTCAGTTTTGGATCCATGCGCGGTCCCGCGCTATAAGCGAAACCGCACTATTCAGACGCGCGTTCAAGTGAGGGTCTGCTGTACTTGTAATTTTATTTTATAATAAAACTTGTAAATGTTGAATTATTTTAATGATATTTAGATTCATTCTAGTTCAAACGAATTTGTAAAAAAACTAAAACAGGTTCATATGGGGCCGGGGACAGCAATTATTTCAGGGCCTAGGGGTGCCAAAATCATTCATCCGCCACTGGACATATCACCCCAGTTAGAGACACTGTGGGGGTGGGGGACAAACTCAGGGCCCTGGTACAAGTGTCCCTCTCCCCCCCCATTAGCCCTACCACCTGTCTGCCCCACACATAGGCTCTCCTTGCCTGCATGAAGCAGTCAGACAGAGGCTTGAAGACTGCACTGCAGTGTTAAGCGCTGCATATAAGTAGCTTCACACAAGAAGCCATGTCCAGTGCACAAGACATTTTATTGGTCCTACAAAACCCAGGATTAATGCATATTCCTGAGTGCCATCATAGAATATCAGGGTTGGAAGGGACCTCAGGAGGTCATCTAGTCCAACCCCCTGCTCAAAGCCATCTACTGGCACCTAATCTATTAACTAGGCGGCTTTCAGTTACTACAGTGATGACCTCCAATATAGAAACTTAGGCAGAGGTGTGATGGGAGGACCTCATAAACAGCGTAAAAGAAGCCTCAATGAGCCCAGGGCAGTAAAGAAATGGAGACCACCAAGATGGCATACCATGGGGTTTCCACCACATGCCATCCGTCTAAGTTCCTCAGGAGATGTGGGGTTGATACTGCTGCATGGCTGACTCTCAGTAGGTACGGTGGGGGGGGCATTGTTACATGAGACTCCTGCTCTTTTCCTACTATTCTTTTATCCGCCGGGTTGTTTTTAAACCTACGTGCACTGATCCGACACCTTACTTAGAGCATGCCTTCTCGAGGCCGTGCTGTAGAGCGTGTTACTTTATAACTGCCTGCTGTGCCCAGATGACCTGAGTTTATAAACTTGTGAAGCAGGTCCCCATTTTAAATGAGCAAAAAAACAAAGTGCACATCTGCTTCCCTATTTGATGTAGCTCAACTGGGCAGCTTAAGGAATGTGAAAAGCTGGCTTCCCGGTAGATCAAATTTAGTGGATAATTTTGCAAGAGATCATTTATACATAGATCACTTATTCTATTACTGCCTTTGTGCCCCCAAGAGGGCCCAAAAGAAATAGATTTCTTGTCCATTTGAACAAACCGATTATGCCATAATGAAGCATTCTTGGAATATGCCATTTTAATTGTGGAATTATGATCCATGAGAGAGCACTTGCCAGGTACCATTAATCACTAGACTGGTTGCGGTATTCCCCAGGAGAGACACTGAAGCTCAGTTACGTAAGAGGGGATATATAATGGTACAGTAAATTCTAATTGAAGCCATTGAGTTTTCCGGTAACTTTGTCCTGTAGGGTCTAGTTAACACCCTGCCTTTGGGTAAAAGAAAGAAGATGCAGATGGAAGATGGAAATGTGTGTTTTACGTGGTTACTGTGGAGGACAAGGTTCTTACTGCAAGGAAAGATGTGATCAGCACTCCTGTTCTAAACTTAGCTTTGATACTGACTCACTCGGTGACCTTGGACAAGTCACTTCACCTCTTTGTGCCTCAGTTTCCATGTCTATAAAATGGACTTCCCACAGAGCATGGTAAGAATAGTCAATGTTTGCAAAGTGCTCTGAAGTTGTACGTGCTAAATCTTGTTTGCATTAACAACTAGAGGAGCTACGCCTCTATCCCGATAGCACGTGACCCGATATAACATGAATTCGGATATAACGTGGTAAAGCAGCGGGAGCCCTGGGCCTTTTAAAGCGCCACCCGAGTCCTGCTGCTTTACCGCATTATAGCCGAATTCGTATGGAGCCCCAGACCCTTTAAATCCCCACCTGAGCCCTGCTGCCAGAGCTCCAGCGGTGATTTAAGGAATCAGGGCTCCCCACAGTGGCTCCCGAGGACTGCGTTATTTCAGGGTAGAGGTGTATTTGCCATTAAACATTGAGAAATTTATTTTGGGTTTTAAATTAAAAAAAAAAGTCACTTGCAGCTAGAGAGGCTGGATTCTATACATACAGCCCAGACAGAGGCTGGATTCTACTCCTGGAGTAACATACATGTCCGGGGGGCAGAATCTGACCCGTATGTCATTTAAAGTTGGAGACAGAGAGCGTGAGCAATTTCATTGTTTGGATTCTGGCCCATTAGGAAAGGTTAATAGGGGACCTATGATTTGCCTCACTGATTTTTTTAAAGTTATATTTTACATCATCTTTATATTGTATCTGCCCAAATATTGGGGGCCTCATTCGGCTCCCATTTAAATCAATGGGAATTACACCATGGTTTAGTGGCGGCAGAATTGGGTCCTGGGTTTCTAGCTTAAAGGGAGCAGGACTAACACAAAATAAGTGTTAAGGAAGTACCACAGGATCCACTTCTCTGTTGGCAGAACAGAGCATGTGGCCCATGGACATCTGCAGTGGTGGAATGTCTGTTGGAATCAGAGCAATGAGGCACTGAAGGTGACTGATCAATATATTGTCTGCAGAGAGGAATACAGAGAGCTAAAGCCTTTTTTGTGATTATATTAAACTGAAAATACCCCTTTAGTGCAAACTAGTCCTGTCACTATGTTTTATCAGCTCCTTATCATTTACATCAGTGCCATTTATCTAACTAGTAGCCACTGGCAATTAGAAATGGGTGATGGTAACAAAGGAACCCCCAACTTCTTTTGCCATGAGGGGTATTTCATTTTAATAGAATGCCTTTAGAATTTACCTAAGTTCTCGATATTCCACAGATCATTAAGTACTGCCCTGCCAGATGTCACATGTCACTTTGACAGAGTGTGCAGTGGCATTACCTCTGTGTTAAGTTTTGTGAACACTTTGAGGATTCAGAAGAAAACTTCTGAGGGCCATTAAGGACATAGATAGCATCAAAGTTAAAAGGAGTGAGAGAAACTAGACGAGGTCTCAGACACCAGGTTTCAAACCTAAGGTCTCAGACCTCTTGCCACTACTTGGGAAGAATCCTTGCCCGGAGCCAGGCATCTGCAGTGATCTGTCAGCTGCAGCTCTTCTGTGGGGCAGCAGGTAGCTCCTGTCATGTTGGGCTTCCTTCGGGGGTTCCCATTGTGGCAGAGTTCTGACCTTGCTCCCGTGGGTCCTGCGCTTCTAGATGGTTTATGCTGCCTCAGTGGCTCACTGTGACCCTCCACGTAGCCCTTCTCTCTCTAGGGCCAGGGTTACAGTCTACTGAGCCCTTTTCATCATAGGCCTGCAAGGAGGTTGGTGAGAGATCTCCCACAGTCTCTGTTCAGCCTCCTGTCCTGACAGGGACCTGACCAGGAGATGTTCCTGTAGTGGTGGGTTGGGGGGAACCCGGGCCTGCCCTCTACTCCGGGTTCCAGCCCAGGGACCCTAATGGTAGCAGTTGTTGGCAGCCAACCTTTCACTGCCAGAGTTGCTACATTTCCCTGTGCCACTTCCCCACAGCTCTCCTGCTTCTCCCTTCTTCACCCTTACCTTAGGGCTCCCTTAACGATGGTTTGAGGGTGTCTTCAGTAACCAGCCCTTCAGCCGCACTTCCTCTCCCCTGGCTCCCCTGCCTGACTGGAGTGAGCACTTTTTATAGTATCAGCAGGGCCTTAATTAGAGTCAGGTGGTCACATTAACTGAATGGCCTCACCTGATGCTTTGCAGGTTAATTAGAGTCAGGTGTTCTCATTAGCCTGGAGCAGCCCCTGCTCTGGTCAGTCAGGGAACAGAAAACTGTTAATCCAGTGGCCAGTATATCTGCCTTCTGCTATTCTGCTGTACCCAACTGGCCTGGGTCTATCACACCGTCCGTAGGAGCATCCTTCTCGCTGACTCTGGTGAGCTCTTCTGCTCAGCTTCTCCTCAGAAGCTTCCTGTCTCTGTGATCTCCCTTCTGGGCCAACACTTTAGCAAGCTCATTAGCTGCCAGTCAACCAACCACCCAGGGATTTAGTTACTTCCAGGTGAGTTGGAGTCAATTCCCTCTCCCTTACAGGGGCTTGTCCTTGGTGGGCTGGTCCTTGACTCCCCTTCAAAGGCTAGCCCCTGTGACGCAGACAGAATCCAGGGCTACTTTATGCTGTGCATAACACATTGATTTAGATGGGAGCTAAACTCTCCCCTCCTGCCCCCGATGCCCATCTCTGTCTTACAGTCAAAGCCTAACACACAGACAGTAAGGGGCTGATTCTGAGTTCCCTTTGCCCCCTCTTGCATTATCAAGGCTCCATATTTAGCAAGGCCGTTAAATGTTACGCAGTTACTATTCTATTGAGCCCAATGACTTGGGTTTGATCAAAGTAGAAGTTGCATTTGGCTAACGCATCCCTTCCAGAAAGGCATCCAGACTTGATCTGAAGAGTTCAAGAAATGGATAATCCACCACTTTCCTTATTAATTTGCTCCAGTGATTAAATCGCCCTCACTATTAAAAATTTGCGCCTAATTTCTAATCTGAATTGAACTGGTTTCAGCTTCCAGCCAGAGAGACCTGTTCTGCCTTTCTCTGCTAGATTAAAAAGCCTTTTCATATGTGGTATTTTCTCCCTTAGACAGTCCGTATACACTGCGATCTTCTCTTTGATCATCTAAACAAATTGAGCTCTAAATTTCTTACTAGAATGGCATTTTCTCCTTCCCTTGAATCATTTGAGGCTCTTTTCTGCCTCCTCTCCAAGTTTTTCAACATCCTGTTTTAAAATTCCAGTTTCTGTCTCACCAACGTTGTATCCAGAGGTGAAATCATCTCCCTACTGCCCTGTTAGTACATCCAAGGATCACATTCTGCCCACAGCATCATGCTGGGAGCTCGGGTTTAGATGCTTGTTCACTGTGTCCCCAAATCCTTTACAGTCACTGCTTTCCAGGCTACAGCCCCCCCCCCATTATGTAGGAATCGGCTACATTCCTTGTTCCTGAGGCATAAGTCCACATTTGGCTGTATTAGAAGGCATTTTGTTTGAATGGGCCCTGGTTACCATGCAATCCAGATTGCCCTGTCCTCCTCGCCTCATTTGCAAATTGTAATCAGCAGAGATTTTATATTTACTATGGATCATTTATGGAAACGTTGAACAGCATTAGCCCTAGTACCAGCCCCGGGGGAACCTCACTAAAAACATCCCCAATCAATGATGATTTGCTGTTGACAACGACTTCCTGAGATCTGCCGGTTAACCAGTTCTTAATCCATTGAGTGTGTGGTCTGTGGATAACGAATAATGCAGATTTTATATTGAGCCTCAAAACGGTCATGTCACTGCACCCTGGCATTTGACATTGCTTCTCTACCTCAGGCTCGAAGCTGAGCAGAAAGCAGGGGGGAGAATAAAAATAGAAGAGAACAGAACAAGAATGTCTGGCATCGTCATACAGGCAATACAACATTATGTAGCTTATTTAGAAAGGACCAAATCCACCATAATGACAGGCCACAGCTTGTCACAAATGATCACATCAAAACAGCAGATCCTAATAAAAGCTCAGCATGCGGGAGAGACGCGTTTATTAGAATGTGACTTCAGCATTGTACATGCTCACCCATACACCAGGAAGGGTGTATCTACAGGGCAGGCAGCTGCCTGGAGCAGCAAAATATTAGGGGCAGCGAAACATTCAGTAGCTCTGTAAGCGACAGACATTTGCTGGTTTGCCTAGGGCAGCAGGACCCAGAGAGCTGGCTCTGAACGTAGTACGTGATTCACTCTCCTGTGACCTAGTAAGGGATGCAGAAAATGTGTCACAATATGACGACCACAGAGGGAGGCAGGTATTCATGGAAATAGAAAGAAAACCTGAATCTCTTCTCTGTTGCAGTGGTGTGAATTCGAAGTAACTCTACTGCAGCGAGTTACACAAGTGCTTAATTTATGTGAGATCAGAGTGAGGTCACAATAGGTCTTTCCCATGAAATATGCCGGTGAAGAATGACATACCTAACTATTAAGACACAAGAGAGTGAGCATTCTCTTGTGTAACAATAATACACTCAGGCATCGTGCCAGAAGCTGAACCTAGATGCTTTTATAGCTAGAGACGTTTCAGTGACACTTCCAATTTCAGCAGAACCTTGTTCATTCTCATTTTGTTCAGCTGATCATTCCCACCCGCCCAAAATGCATAGCAGTCTCACTTTGCGTAAATCCCAGTTTGCCGCCTGTCACAGAGTGTGGGGGAGTCAGGGCCCTGCACCCCCCATTTCCTGCGATTCCAGCCAGCCAGTAAAACAGGTTTATTAGATGACAGGAACACAGTCCCAAGCAGGGCTTGTAGGTTCAACCAGGACCCCTCAGCCAGGTCCCTCAGGGACAAGGATCTTAGACCCCAGACTTGGGGTTCCCTGCCTCTTCCCAGCCAGCCCAAAACTGAAACCAAAAAAACCCTCCAGCAGGCTCTCTCCCCCTCCCACTTTGTCCAGTTTCCCAGGCAAAGGGGGTCGACTCGCCCCACCCCCCTTCCTGGCTCAGGTACCATCCCTCACCTAAAGTCATCCCCTGCTCTCCCATCCCCCATGCAGACAGTCTCAGGAAAACTAAAGGACATTCCCAGGTCAGTCCACCCCGCTTCCTACTGCATCACTCAGCCCTTATTCATGCGCACAGTCCAGTGAAGGTTGCAGAATCGAGCTCTCGCTATTTAGCAGGAAGTGTTCTAGCGAGGTTTCGTGTGAGACTGTCTTCCCTTACAAAGTCTATTGCAGCATATTTAGAGCTACGTTTTTCAAAAAGGACAAGGGATTTTGGGTTCCCAGCGGGAGGCACCATAAAGGGAACCGGTGGTCGGAAGAGCCGAGCACCCAGCCTCTGAAAATCAGGCCTGCTGAAGGTGTCAAGTTGGACACTCATCACAGGTCATTTTTGAAGAGGTAGGGAGTGCTACACTGTCATGTGGGTAATTGTACTGCTGGGAATACTTTGAAGTATCACCCTAATTAAAACTAATCTACTTGTGTCCCAATCAATAAACTCTATGCATTTTGTCCCCTCCCTTTCCTTTATTCATATTTTTCTTATCACATTTGTTTGCTCTCTTGCTCATTTGCAAAATCCAATGAGCGTCTCCCAGTCATTTTTGTGGATCCGTGAAGGCTAAGCTTAGTAACAGCCAAGGAGTCAGAGGTTTTTTTTCCCCCTTCCTTATTAACAGGAAGCAGCAAATTGATTGTCAAATGCTGCATCTGAACAACTCATCAAAATAAAACGCTCACATGCTTGGCAAATACTCTCATCTGACTGGCTATCAGCGGCAAGCTAATCATTTATTATTATAGCTCTCCAGAGTTGGATGATTATATGTAGCTTTAGGATTTAATAGACAGCCATGTCTCTATGTTGTAAGCATTGCCTGAAACACTGTGTTTGATGCATTATATCCCTAGTGACAGCTGACAAGTCAAAAAGTAGAACTAAACAGCTGTGTGGTACCCCTTGGATATTGGAAATCACAAAGCACAGGACGTTTTTAACCCTTTAGCTATATGAAAGGAAGGTAGGGAACTGGTTCATGTAGAAGGCATCAGTCTCTGTATAAATCATACATTCTTTTCCCCTGTAACGACTGGATAGTGTCTACAACTCACTTGCCATTGCATTTAATCAACCCTATTGACTTCCCTATGGGATTTCTATTATCTTTCTATTTAAAAAGAAAATTCTGTGAATGCATTGTACTTGAAAGACAGCAGACTGGCAGCTCTGGAGACTGAAGTCTGTTCATCTGTGGAGCAGATACTGCGCAAGAAGCAAAGAGGAAGCTTCCCCCACCATCACCTCTCAATCCAGATTTGGAGGGACCCCGACATTCAATGTCTGAGCTATGTTTGTTCTTTTGGACTGGGCACATAAGTCACATGCTACATCTTTGTTCCCTGACTGGATGAACACAACCCTTAGTCATGTTTCTGGTCACATTCTTGTGATTATGAGTTCAACATTTGCTTTTCTGGGAATATGCTCTAAGGTCTGCTTAAAATTTGCTATTTCTGCAAGTGCTCCTGCCAATAAATGAGGGTACGGGAATCATCTTGGAAAGCTACACAAGGAGGCTGTGGACACAGGCAAAGCAAATTCACAACATGTTGCAGCAGAACATTTTGGGAGGTGTTCTCCACCCCTTAGTCAAGCGCCACAGGATGAATAGATAAACCACTGGATTAAAAAGCAGAAGTGGAAGTAAAATATTGAAGGATAAGGCTCTGTAATGAAAATCCCTAACCATTTTGTCCAACTGTTCTAGTTTACGAGACAAAGACCCCCAAAGCCTGCCTGAAGTATTAGCAAGATCATGGTCTACTCTTTGAGATACGCCGGAAACCTCAACAACTCACAGCTAGTACTCCACAAAAGCACCGACTGGCTCAATCTCCCCTGGCACAGAATTTAGACTGAGAAGCAACTCACCATCCAGTTCTCTCCCAACTCCATTGGATTAGCCCTGAAGACGCTGGCTGTATCTGACCCCAGCGTCTCCCATACAGAAAAGACAGCTGGGCTCTTTAATGGAGCGTGGTCTGCTTAAACCCCAGGCTCTGTTGTGTGTGCTCACACTTGCTTGTGAAGCGGGCAGTGACAGTGCAGGCCACCCCAGCAGAGAGCCTCATTGTTAGGCTATGGAAAGGGAGCTTAGCGCACCATTGAGAAGGGAGTCTAGAAAGGATGAGCCAAAGATTAAAGTCCTAGCCCAGGTGGTGGGAGACCCAGGTTCGATTCTTGTTTGATCCTGGGCAAGTCAGTCCTTCATCTATAAAATGGGGGTATTAGCACTTTTCTACCTCCCTGGGGTGTCATGAGGATACATACAGTTATGAGGTGCCCAGATACTAAAGCAATAGGGGGTCATATGGATACCTTAGTCAGAACCCTGAAGAACCAATATTGGGACACAGAGCAGTAATGAGGATCCATTGCTATTTGCAGTGTGTGGAGAGAAAAAAAAAAGTTGATAAGCAACTGGAATCAGCGAGGGATTATAAAGCACTCGCTGACCCTTTTTACCAGCCCTTCCAGTCCCCGGAGCTCAGATTCTCAGGCTATTTGACTCCAGTTAGCCTAGAGGGAGTGAGAATCTAACTGTCAAACGATAGGGATTGGCTTGAAAACCAGTCACAGCAGCAGAGAGAAATAAATCTGAGGAGCAGCAAGATGCATTTGAGAGCAGTGGCATGGTGTCATATCAGCATCACTGGTTCGGCGATACACTGGGGTCAGTTGACAAGCTTGCTAATGCAGAGTGCAAGATTAATTGGCTTTGGTCAGCCCGGGCTTCACTATCTGAATATCTTATCAGTAACGTAAATGATTATGCCATGCAGAGAAATACCACAATAGTCTCCGTGTCTCCTTTTATACTCGTCTCTTTTTAAACAAGCCTTTATCTAAATGCAAATGTGATTTCAGCTTTCTGATTAGGACATTATACAGTCATCCATTGCAGAAAAGCACAATTAGGGGATTATTTTATTTCTGACTCAACAGTTCTTTGTTTAGAAAGTTCGTTTGTGGTGCTGTGCGTGATACTTAAGTGATCAGAAGCAGATTTGCATTATGAGAACGAGGATTGCAGCCAAAATTTTCCGAGGGGTTTTTAGCAAAAGAAAAAAATAATCCGAGCAGATAAAAATGGCAACATTTGTGGGATTTTTAGAGGGGATTTTTTTTTTTAAGAATAAAAAGCAGCAACTCAAATTTTTACGATGCTTCATTGTCCTTATATTGCAAATGTAGGGAGAAATTCTCAGTTATACCAATGCAACTCCATTGACGTAATGGAGTGACTGAATGAAGAATTTAGCCCTAAGACATTTTAGGGGCTACTTATTTAGGCAAGTTGAGGAATCATATTAAAAGGAATGGGAGACGTCCAGAAGGTTTTGACCCAATACTGAATTGTAACTAAATTAGTACTAAAGTCACTGGTGGTTTTGCGTGGCCTCTGGCAGCTTACCAAGAACCCGGAGGAGGGAGGGAAACTGAGGCAGTGGTAGGGTCCAGCGCTGGATTAGGTGTGACCCATTGCAGCACCCCTCTATAGCCTATGCCCTTTGGTTGCATATTTCATGGTAGGAACTTACAGCACTTCACAGACGTTAATCGTCACAATTCCCTCGTGCAATAGGTAAGTAGTATTACCCTCATTTTACAGGTGGAAAAACGGTGGCACAGAAAGATGAAGTGGTTTTCTCAAAGTCATAGTACCTGAGTAGCAAATTCAGTGGTCCTTGATCAAGCAAATCTCCCACTGATGCCAACGAGAATAAGACTCAATTAAGTACAGGAGAATTTGGCCAAGAGTCAGGAACAGAACCCAGAGTTCTGACTCCAGTCCCCTGTGCTAACTATGAGACACCGCTGCCTCTGTAGGGGCGACAAAGGTCTGAAGACAATTAAAAGGTCTGAATTCTCTCAGATACACAAGTCTTGTGTCACGCGTCGTATGTGTTACCAGGTTACGGTGTGACAACACGCAGGCCAACATCTGTTATTGCTGATTAACGGATCTGTTACGATGGCGCACAACAGCTGCCAGAGGCAGTTAGTAGCCTGTAAAAAGAGCCCCAAAGTTACAGTGCTGCACACAAGCTGCTGATGACGTTACAAATCCCTGGAAATGAGCGGCTCTGAAAAATGGAGTTTCAAGCCAGCCCAGGGACGGTGCAAAATCCCAGGCTTTCATTATGGCTGGATGGCAGAAGGGACTAGAGACATTTTTTCCCTTGCAATATGGGGTCCTGGTTTGTAAAAGGCTGAGAACTAGGACGTCGTCCTTTATCTTTTCCCCCCCAGGATCTCTGCAGCAGCATTATATCTCCATTGATCGCTTGCCTCATTCCATATTCGTCTATTTATGCCATTCTAGTATCCTGCTCTCTCCAGTGGCTGAGTGTCTTTCTGCTGAGGCTGCCCTATGCATTCCCAACACATGAGGGATCTTTGCTTTTGTGACAGGAAATCTATTGCAGCACTTAGGTTTAATTAGAACACAATGACAGCTGATGAGTTTACACATCAGAGCCTAGAAACAACTCAACAAATTGGCCCTAGTCCCATAGCGCATTATGAGATCTGCCTTGGACTGCGAGGTTTTATTGCATTTTGTGGAACTATGAAAGATACAGGGCCAGATCCTCCAGGGGCATGAATAGGTGAGGTCAATGGAGCTCCACGGATGCTCACCAGCTGAGGATCTGGCCCCAAAACAGCACATGGCATGCATTCTCATGCAGACTATTCAATCTATGGAAGTTCAGGGGAATTTAAAGACTGTGGGAGCAAACAGACCCTATATGGATTTTTTTACTCTGTCAGGGAGCTGAGTGGGAGAGCTGCGTGGGACTAGTTCAAGTTGCAGAGATGACGCTTAGCCTCCGCTCCTATTTGTCACCTCGCACTGTGTGTGGCGTAATAAGTCACAATCTCCTATGTGAATGAGACTGCCCACTCCACCATCTTCAACGCGCAAGATTGTTTTTAACCGATAAACTGTTAGGGCTCAAGCTCGCAGCAACTCTTCCCCCCAGTTGACGTGACGAGTAGGTTGACCAGATGTCCTGATTTTATAGGGACAGTCCCGATATTTGGGCCTTTTTCTTTTATATGGGCTCCTATTACCCCCCACCCCCCATCCCAATTTTTCCCACTTGCTGTCTGGCCACCCTAGTGATGAGGGAGTTTCAGCATATCATAGATAGAGATTTTTTTTAAATCATCATTTAAAACAAAGATGAGCCTGAGAGGTAGCATCCGAATTCAGATCAAACCGAGAGCTGGGGAAACCTTATGCTTTGGGCCCATCTTTATTGTTTGCAGTGACACACCCACCCACCAGGCAAAGGTAAACGCTTCCCTGTAAAGAGCAAGTGAGGGGTCTGATAGAGGAGGAGGAAGTTAACCAGAGGTTCATCTATGTTCAGCAGGGAAGCACCAATGCATGTATTGTTTTCAAAGCGACATTCCTCTCCCCTCCTCCCACCCCAATCATTTGATTTCTTTAGTATTTTAAGAAGCGGCACTAACTGGAGACAGAGTTTTTGCAGACTAAAGACATTATTCTTTCACTGCCTAGTTCACCTTTCTGATTTAATTGTATAGCAATGGTATGTGAACTACACCATCCCGGCATGACCCCTAGGAGGCATTGTGCCTCGGACATGCACTTTTAAGGCACTGTTCTCTCCCCTCCCTCTCCCCCCCCCACTCCCCGAGCAAAGGGGGATTAATTTGCTGCTGGCCTGTACTAGCAGCAAGTTATGACACTTCCTGGGTTGGCTCAGTGGTTCTGGCCAAGTATCGTAATGAAGAGCTAAGTGTCCAGCCGTTCCCAGCGTACCCGCTCTGCAGGAGTAAGCAAGTGAATCCAATCCCAAGGTCTGAGTGTCCCATGCAGGGGCTTGAGACGGGTTCAGATTCCCCTGTGGCCAAGTCACCGTCTACCTCTTAGTGTTCTAAAACGACAGCCCAGTTTCACGGGCTTAAGCTGACGACACCCATTACAAATAGTCATTTTGACTAAATGCTATAGGGCTAAAATACCAGGGAAATGGATACTAAAATACTATGTGCCGTTCCTTCTAGTACCTCTATGGTCTGATTTTGAGAGGTGATGAGCACCTGCAACCTCACTGAGCACTTCATCTCTGTGCGTCTCTGTTCCCCACCTGTACGATGGGGATAACAGCACTGCCCTAGGCGAGGCGAGGATAAATACTTGAAAGGTTGTGAGGTGCTCAGATCTAGTATGGTAATGAGGCCAGAGAAGTACCCAAGAGAGCTAGATTTAAAGTCAAGAGGAGCTGGAGCTGCTCAGCACCTCCGATTACTATGCCATTATCTCCAGTAATTGGATGTGACTCCAGTGGATGGTAGGCTTTAGATTAGAAAAATGTCCTGCCTAGTCATGCTTTAATCTGCTGGCAGAAGAAAACATCCTGACAGTCATTGGGATGTGACATGACTTACTTCCGCCAAGCTTTGCAGAAGGGTTTCTTGCCTGGCCTCTGTAACTGCAGCAAGGCAGGCATTCTCATCAAACAGAGAAGAAAATGAATTGAGCAGGACACCTGTAAGACTGAGACGCTTACAGTGTCAGGCAGAAAGCAAATAGCCACACTTTAGAGACAGGTATATGCTTCCCCTGCCTAATTCTGTATAATAAAAAAATCTTAAGACTGAAAAACAAAAAGGCAGAGTTTAGCAGGTTATTGTACTTTTTGTCCTCTAGTTACCAGGTGAAAGTCCAGATTTTGATCCAGAATGTAAAGGCCCAAAGTTCTCAATACTTATGAAATAAATCAACATTGACATTCGTGCCTGTTTCATGATGTATCCAAATAAAATAAAATTAAGAACGTGAATCATTTAAACATCATTCGGGAGAATTTGCCCAAGCCTTTTGGGTTACATTCACAGCTTACACATGGAAAAGTCTGAAACACAAAACAAAACAAAAAACCCATGAAAGAGATTCTTCCTGGAAGGCTGCAACGTATCCCTATGTTGTTTCTTAAAATCTAGGACTTTAAGACCACAAGAACCAAAACCAGAAAGAGACAACGCAGGCTACTCCCTAAAACAGTGAGGCCGACTCATCCTACTTTTCTGTAAACTATCCTTCTGCTGTTCTGCTGCTTGCATGCTTCCCTGCAGAGCCCTCTAGCTTGTTGTCAGGACCAGGAATCCTCTAAGCATGTAGAGTGATAGATCACAATTTTAATACCGTTTTCCAGACGTCACCTTTCGCATGTCAAAATACACAGTATTTGATTGGTTTTCATTATTATTCAGTGCCCACTGAAAAGCAAGGGACGTGGTCAGTTTTCAACACAGGTGACGTTCTTAAGCAGCTAAATTAGTCCAGTGAAGATATTTGGGATCAAGTTTCCACACTCAAGCTGTACGTTTACATGTCCCAGAAATACATGGCCACGGCTTTGCAAGTGTAACTTTGGGTGCCCGCGTTTATGGATTCTAACACCTTAAAATTTCATAAGCAAGACAGGTTGATAGAACCCTTTCTATCTGATATGCACACGCCGCCCATGCTGACTGCACATACAATTCTGAGATCTGAGATCTTTTTTTGATTTGAGAACACACAAGACAAAGTGCACATGGCATGGATGCTTGGTGTGGGATTCACTTCAGATACAGAAAATGGTCCTCAGAGACAAGAAGACAGGCCCAGATCAAAACATTGGGACAGTTTGGATCTGATCTTCGCAGTCTGCACCCCACGTCGACTAAAATTGGTATGCTCAAAATCTGGGCATGCAAACAGAGAGGTCAGGCAGAAACCGCTTTGAAAGATCATCTCTTGCTCCACATCTCTGGCTTTTTGTAACATTTTTTTTTCCTTATGTAAATTCTATTGGGTTGAGAAATCTATGTTATTTCTGGGTCAATTTTTCAAAGCCCTCATCAGTGCCGATGGATGGCTTTTATTAAGCAAATATCAGAGCATGGAATTTGAAATGTCTCCTTCAAACACAAGACTGTAACAGTAGAGAGCCACTTATTACCTTCATGATGGAAGAATGGTTTTCTAATCAGCTGTGAACCCTAATGGAAATCATACTTTGGCTGTGAATAATTCCCAGGAGGGAAACTTGGCAGAAAAAAAACCCCTTAGCTCAACTTTCTTACTTTATCTGACTCAACACATCTACAATACTCAAAAGCAAGCACACCCCAGGTAGCACACAGTGCGATTCTACAGTAAACCATGGCCTATTTCAGACAACTCAAGGAAGATGTAGTAGCTGGAGGTGATTAACCAGTTATCACTGACCTGTACTGACCCTTCTTTATCATGCAAGTGTGGATTAGGGTCCAGGAAGAAGATAACTCTAGGAGAGGACCAGTGTTTCAGACACAGGTGCTGAGTTTCCATTGTGCAGGGGGGGGCGCTCGACTCCCGGCTCTGTCCCGGACCCTGCCCCCACTTCACACCTTCCCTCAAGGCCACACTCCGCCCTGCCCCTTCCCACTCCCGCACCACCTCTTCCTGTCTCTCCCCCGAGCAGGCCCCATCTTCGCTCCTCCCTCCCCGCCCAGCCTCCTGCACGCCGCGAAACAGCTGATCGCAGTGGGTGGGAGGCGTGGGGAAGGAGGGGGAAGCGCTAATCGGCGGGGCCTGCCAGTGGGCAGGAGGCACTGAGGGGCGGGGGAGGTGCTGATAGGGGGGCTGCCGGGGGTTGCTCAGCACCCACCATTTTTTCCACAGACTCTCTTTTGAACTTGAGCAAGTCACATCCGCTCTGAGCTTCCCTCCCCCAGCGGTAAAATGGGAGGTAACAATATTCTCTCTCACACCTGTTGGCTGCCTTGTCTATTTAAAATGTATGTTTTGGGGGCAGGGAAAGTCTCCTACTGTGTGTTTGTCGAGTGCCTAGCATACGGGGGTCCTGGTCTTGGTGCTACTGTAATGCAAATAAAAAAACCCAGAAGAAAACAGTCAATGGGGACCTCTTCATGGCAGGGACTGCATCTTCCTCCGAGTCATGCTGGCAGGAGGGCACAGTTACCTCCCCCCAGGCTATGATGGGGTGAGCGGGTGTCTTGGGCCAGAGGAAGGAGCCGGTATGACAGAGGACATCCTGGAGGGAAGCCCTAGGAACGGCTGAGCTCAGGAGAGAAGTCCACAGTGCATTATCCCTTTGAAGTCTATTAATAAAGACAAACTGCCGAGAAGGGATTGAGTTTAGACGCCGAGGACTTGCGCCAGTAGGCGCCGAAGTCAGTGGAAAAACTCCCTTTGACTGCGACGAGCAGCGGACTGGGCCCTAACTCAGGATGCATGTGTTCGGTTGCTTTGGCTTCAGAATCAGAGCAAGGAAGGATTTGGCCCAGAATGGGTAAACGTGCTTACGTGCTTTCCTATTTTCTCAGCCTCCGTTCGTCCAGCCCCCTCTCCCTCCTGCTTTTAGACATTGCTTTTATATCACAGAAAAGGCACCCAATGCTTAGGAAGGCAGAGAACAACTTGGCATAATCTGATTGCCTCCACCCCCGCTGCTGGCTGAGATAAGAGAAAGTGTGTTCGAGCCCCTGAAGAGTGTTCCTCAAAAGTTTACAATGCTTATGAAATAAAATATATATTGGTGACTTAACGTTAATCGTTTGTATGGTCAGCCCATGAGACAATAACCTGGTTAAAATCACTCCATTCAAATAGGCATCCTTTCCTTTTGGAAGCTTGGAACAGATTTTTTTCCTTATAAAGTGGGAGAAAGGCCAATCTTGGGGGTTTCTATAGTATCAGTCACGACTCACCCTTTCTGCAGCTCCTTAAAAAAAATATTTGGTATGAAACTTGCCTGTTGCTGTTGTTAGACAGGTGGCGAGCTATGTTGTGTGCGTGGTTAGTCTGCATAAGCACAAGTTTAGTACTGTCTCTCCCTGTCAATTCCATTCCTGCCCGTTTGTCTCCTCCACCTCGTCTTGTGACTTGGAGTGTAAACTTTCTGGGCCAGGGACATTCTCGTTATGTGTGTACAGCACCTGGCACAATGGGGCGCTGATCCCTAACTGGAGCTAACAGGTGCTGCTCCAATACAAATAATACTATAAATCTTCTGTTCTCTGTTCTCTACCCATCTCCGGCAGATACAAAAATCTGCCCTATGGTGAACTGTCCCTTATTTAGATGGATGTGGCTTATTTTGAGTCTAATTACCTTATGTCCTATAGCAAGTCAATCCAGCATTTACTTTGTCCCATACTTCAGCAATTATCTTGCAGAAGAAAAAATACACGATTTTGTACTACGTATGACTTTGTACCGTGAATACAACAATATTGCGGGATCCTGTCCTTCAAGAACAACTTTTATCCTGTATTTTTCCATACATGGTCCTTTAATTGTCCCGACACAGAGATACCATAACTAAAAACTTAAGCAAGCCCTAAATCTTCAGTAGCATCAACCTACAGATGTTTATGCTAGAAACGGTAAATATCATCAGCGGGTGTCAATCAATATAGCTCCTTTCATTGTATACCAACTGAGGATCTAGCCTATCCTCTACAACTAGCATCTGTTTACACCTAGCTTAATTTACTGAAGGTGTACGGCAGCCCCTCGCCCCCTTGAGCTGTGCATTGTAGGCATATATAACAAAGATTTTTCCCTCCTGGAAAAAGTTGACAATTTAAGTAAAAATGCAGAATAGAGATACTTAGGAAGAGAATTCAACCATTTATTGATGCTATTGTGCTAGAGGTTTTACCTTGTTATGCTGCAAAATGCTTTTTGAAATGCTAAACTAGAGAAAAGCTGAACTCTATGACAAATGGAGAGGAAACTATCCGCAATGGCACAGAAGATTTCTACTTGTTCTGTTCTCCTTTTATAATAGTTTTCACGTCATTGTCCATTATCTGTGTGGGTTTTATTTTAAACTGACATATTCCTGGCCTCATGCATTTGCAATGCTTTTTCCAATTAGCAGAGCATTTTGTGAATGGCAAGGACTATGTGTGTTTTTGCAGCTAGGAGGGGTTCAGGGACTCCAAGGGGCGACCTTTTCAAGGCTAAAAGAAAGCAGTGTGAGGTCTGAATGAATATTTTATGAATGCTAAAGGTATTAGGACACTGTGTTTCCAGAACACAATGATCTCGGCGCAAACAATGGAGGATACCAGAGAACAGATTTCTAAATTTCTTTCAAAATACCAAACCGATCAAAAGAGACATGTGACTGGGTGTTCCACTAATGGAAAAAAATAACCTACAGAAATAGAAACCGTGGTCTCCATCAATTCAGAATGGCCCATATAATAAATTTAGCAGACTAATGGTTTATTGATGGGCTCTGCACCAATGTTGTTATGCTAATCAGATTCCGGCTGCTGGAGTAGCAACCATGTACACCAGGTCTGGACTTGGCCCAAACAAGATCCTGATTTGTGTGAGTGCACAAAAGCTCTTAAAGAGATACTCACTGTCAAAGGTCCAAAATGTAGGGGAGGAGTGTTGTGGAAAGGGAAAGGAAGGTTTCACAGGGCCTAAAATGAAGATAATTTGTTTTCTTTTTTTTTTATTCCAGCACAGTGGTTTCCAAACTGGGGTTTGTGAACCCCTGGGGGTTTGCGAAATGTTACAGGGAGTTCTCAGGAAAAAAATTCCCTAATGGTGGACGGAGCTGTCCCTAGGGACCCCGCCGGGCAGCACGGGGCCAGCAGCACGGAGTCCCTGGACTTCCAAGAGCTGAGCAGATCAAACCAACCGTATCTATCACACTGAGGAGATTTCAACTTCAAGATTCCTTATAAGAAATGGAAAGGGAGGTGGACATTTTTTGCTGTTTTTAAAATTAAATAGGAAGCTAGTATTGTTTTTAAAATGATTATGAAGAACAAGTTTAAGCTTTGTTGTAACATGCGTTGTTTGCCTGGACTGCTCAAGACCTGAATGCTTGTGTAGGAGGAACTCTTTGGGTTGGCTTCTTAAATACCTTCCTGCTGTTTCACATCTGATACTCCTTGATGAAACATAGGAGCCTTGTCTTATAACAGCCTTATTCAAAGTGATACAAGCTACGAAAGTGAGATCTTGGACGAGTGTTGCCATTTCCATAATGTAATAAAAATACTCTAATGATAAATAAATAAATAATGATAAATAGTGTGCAATAAGCATGTCATAAAAACAAATTTTATATTTCCAAGGTCACTGCTTTTATAATTTATACTCAGGTAAAGGAGAAACTCCCTGGAAATATTAATTTTTAGCAGGGGGTTCACAAGACAACATTTTAGTGAAAGGGGTTTACAGGTTGTTAAAGTTTGGGAACCACTGTTCTAGAGGAAAACAATTTCCTCAGTTAGGTATGTCCCTGCATGTTGCAAACCCAAAGGCAGCAGAACTATGCTAGTGCAGGCGAACCAGAAAATGATACTGACTGCTCTAGTTTTATTTTCTAAGAGACCACCCCACTGCAGGAAAGCACTTAAGCACATGCTTAAAGTTAAGCACATGCTTTATGTTTAAGTGCTTTTCTAAACAGGGAGACGTTCCTTAATTGCACCCTGAGGAAAAGGCAGAAAGCATCCGTAGATCATATGGTGGCACTTAGATTTCTCTTCTGGCATCGGTAATCTAAAATATTCTTAGTAATGCAAGTAAGGACTGTTTAAAAGTGATATGCTTGGTATCTTGAGGGTGCCCGTTTCTCTTCTAGTACACTCCGCAAACCAATCGAAAAACGCTCTCAACATGTTAGAAATATTGATCGCCACAAGATTGCACTGAAAGCGGGGACATAAATTGCACAGCACAGAACAGACTTGGCTCAAGAGTGACTCTCCTCAGCCCCCCTTTGATAATTCACTGAAGAATAAGAGCTTAATTTTGAAGGACTCAGGAACTTATCCTTGAAAGGTACAGTTTCTTGGCCTTTTTTTTAAATAATAGAAGTATTGGAGGAGAAAATTACATATAGGCTTGACTGACATTTCCTAGAGCATTAAAAACCAATACCCATGAGATACATCATGGCAAAATTGAAATCAAGGACAAAATTCCCATTTGAATCAATGGGATCAAGCTGCAGCCCTGAAAGTTTTCCCGAAGAACGTGATCCACAGAATGCCCCGTCTCTTTTATGTAGTTAGTTGTCAGGAATGCATTTGCTTAACTTTGTCTCCCTCCGGAGCGCTATTGGTTGAAATTCTAATCTTCCCCCATCCAAAGCCTGAGACAATGGACTTCGCGTGGGGTGCAAAGGTGGAGGGAGAATAGAAGGAATCCAGCCCCCTCCACTGACAACCAGAGTACAGGGGTACTCCAGCATGCAATCTGAGGTTGCCATTAGGGTCCATGACTTGTGAGACTAGCCATTGCTCACTGGAGGTCTCCTCACCCCGCCGAGTCCGCAAGTGTCTCTCTGCAGTTCACAGACCCATTGAAGACATCCCTGGGGCACTACTGCATAACTACGCCCCTGTGCTCCAATAGAATAGACCACGATGGAAGATGGCGCTGCAGTTTGCAAGGAGCTGCAGGGTTCTGTGTGACCTCCCCCCATCTGAACCTTTCTGCCACCCCCCCGTATTTTGTGCCTCTCCAGCTGGGACAGTTTTTACCCGTTTGCACAATGTGGGAGGTTTGTGGGGTGCTTCGGTGCTCATCCCCAATTCGTCCAAGAGAAAAGGCATTTCCTTTTAAAAGAAGAAATGAACAGCTTGACGAGGAAGTGTCTGAAGACGAAATATAATTCAGCAAAAGGAAAAATGAAGGTAAGCGAGTCTCAGGAATATATGTCCTCACAGGGAGTTCTTAGACCCCAAAGGCAGTGGTGGAATCCCCATTACTTGGCATATTTAAAACCAGGTTGGACAGAGGACTAGAGAATATGGTGTTGGGACAATCCTGTACTGGCACCCAGAGGACGAATGAGATGCATCTAATTTAATCCTTTTCTCTGTACTCACTCTGTGCTTGAGGGTTCCATTTGCTTCTACACCAAACCCAAGATTTTAACTTTAGTAACAGAGCCTTTGACTCCATCAGACCTGGTTTCCATGCATAGGCTTCTGAAATATTTTAGCACTTTCTAAGGAATCTGCTCCAGAGCCCACTAAAATCAGTTGGTGTCTTCCCATTAATCCGAAGCCCACTGAAATTGAGTCCAGAATTCCTTCCATGCCCTCATTGGACCTTGACTTCCATTGCAGATCAATGCAGCTTTGGAGAACCTGCCCCATCATCACAAATAGCCTCAGCAAAATAAGAAGTGAAGGACTCTCTAAAGGAGACAATGTGGTTCAATGGATAAAGCACTGGCCTGGGACTCAGAAGATCTGAGTTATACTCCCAGAGCTGGGCCACTGGCTGGCATTAGGAGAGTCACTTAGTGGCCCTGTGCCTCAGTTTCCCCCCTATAAAATGGGGAGGATGATACTGACCTCCTTTGTAAAGTGCTTTAATATCTGAAAAGTGCTACATAAGCCCTGGGTGTCACTATTATTATGAAAGAACCAGTTATCACAACTAAGCTGGAAACTCCAGTCATTATAAAATATTGACAGAATCGTTTGTTATGGTTTGTTTTAGCTAGAGACTAATGTTTCTTTCTCTCTGGATACAAAGCTTGCATTTGATCAATTCAGAGCAACATTTTAGCTCCATACACTACAGCAGAGAGGGCTATTCAATAAAATAAACATTATTTCACTTAGAGACAATGGCAGTTGCAGTAGCTCTTTTTCCAATTAAATTCAACATTCCCTTTCTGCATTACCAGTCTGGATTGGTCTGAAGAGATTGGTACTTACATTACTGTCATATTTATTCTTTTTGACATGTGTTATGGGACTGTAATTTGATGAAATGAATCAAAATGTAGCTCTCGCACAAAAGCCAGCCCTGGAAGCCAATTATCCACCTATAATTCCTGTCAATACTTGTAGTTGAAGAGAATGGGGAAGTCTGCTCCATGGAACGTGAGAGACAGGTTAGGAAAGAAAACGTTAAAGAGCTCACATTCAAGGATCTCCCCATTCTGACAATAAGACAAACTGCTGAGCTAATCCGGCCTGAGCTCACTTTCACCTGAGCTCAAGTGCGGCCTTCTCTCACCAGCCCGCGCCTGCCTACACTTGTCCACACCTTTGTGACAGATTGCCTACACATGGGGTTGTACAGAAAAGCCCCCCCGAAACTGAACCCAGTGCAAACTGCAGCTGCTCATTGTTAGTGATGTTTGATGCTGAGTGCGCAGGAGATGCTCTGGCTGCCAATGAATTTCTAGGAGGAATGTAAGGTATTGACCTTAACTTAAGGCCCTAAATCGCTTGGGACCAGGTTATCCAGAGACTGGCTCTCTCCCCATGCCACATAGCCAAGGAGATCAGCAGAAGTACCAATGGAGATACTGCCAGAGCCGTTTCCATGAGCTTGCAACACGCTCCCCACTAGGTCTATGCGGCAATCGCCAGGTGTGACTGCAACCCATGTGGACATCCTCAAGCTAGCTTTGATCTAGTTCAGGGGTGGCCAACCTGAGCCTGAGAAGAAGCTAGAATTTACCAATGCACATTGCCAAAGAGCCACAGTAATACATCAGCAGCCCCCCATCAGCTCCCAGTGCCTCCCGCCCACCTGCAGCGCCGCCGATCAGCACCTCCCGCTCCCTCCCGATCAGCTGATTGTGGCCTGCAGGAGACTCTGCGGGGCGGAGTGGGGGCAGGGTCTGTGGCAGAGCCAGGGGTCGAGCAGTGAGCACCCCCCGGCACATTAGAAAGTTGGTGCCTGTAGCTCCAGCCCCGGAGTCGGTGCCTGTACAAGGAGCCGCATAATAACTTCTGAAGAGCCGCATGTGGCTCCGGAGCCACAGGTTGGCTAGTTAGTTCAAACAACAATAGGAGTGAAGCTGTGGCAATGCAGGTGGTACAACCCCCTCCTCTGCCCACCCCCACCCCAGGGTTGCTGAGCTAAGGTGACTGTCTCTGTTGCAAGGAAATATTGGCCGATCTGTGTCGATATATCCAGCAAAAAGCTTATTAGGGGGGCGGTACCCCCCAAATGTCACTCCAGGGAGTAGCCCTCTGTACAGCAGCCTATGATCACTGGCGTGATTATGCCTCAGTGACCAGATTATGCCACCTCGCCTTGGGACGGGACAGGAGGCAGCAAACCAAAGGACGGCCCGGCCCCCAACACAGCTCTCACCCTCTGCCCGGGCCAGGAAAATCAAGGGTCGGTGCTGCGCGGTTAGTGTCTCGCGGGTGTGATCTGCAGTTCGCCCGGCGGGGGGCGCTGCTCACCGTCCTGGGCCTGGCAAAACAGGGCTCCCAGCCCGCCGCGCGTGGCAGCCCGTGCCCGTGGGTGCAGACAGGCTGGGCTCGTGCTTCCTGCTAGGTACCTGCAGCGCGCCGCGGGGATACAGGGGTGCAGTGCACTGGGGGAGGGGGGCTAAGGGATATTGGAATGTAGGCGTATTGGGGCGCAGTGCACTAGGGAAAGGGGCGAGGCCAGGGGATACTGGGATGTAGGGAGATCGGGGTGCAGGAATGATGGGGTGCACTGGGGAGGGGGGCTGCGGAGATACTGGGGTGCAGTGCACTGGGGAGGGGTGCAGTGCTCTGGGGGAGGGGGCTGCGGGGGTACTGGGGTGCAGTGCTCTGGGGGAGGGAGGTGTAATGCTTTGGGGGGGCTGCGGGGATACTGGGATGCAGTGCACTGGGGAGGGGGTGCAGTGCACTGAGGGAGGGAGGTGCGGGGATACTGGGGTGCAGCGCACTGGGGGAGGGAGGTGCGGGGATACTGGGGGAGGGGTGCAGTGCACTGGGGGAGGGGGGTGCGGGGATACTGGGGTGCAGTGCACTGGGGGAGGGGGGTGCGGGGATACTGGGGTGCAGTGCACTGGGGAGGGGGTGCAGTGCATTGGGGGAGGGGGCTGCGGGGGTACTGGGGTGCAGTGCACTGGGGAGGGAGGTGCAATGCTTTGGGGGGCTGCGGGGGTACTGGGGAGCAGCGCACTGGGGAGGGGGTGCAGCGCACTGGGGGAGGGGGCTGCGGGGATACTGGGGTGCAGCGCACTGGGGTCGAGGCTGGCTCCCGGCTCCAGCCGAGCCTTGCAGCCGCCGGAAGGAAGCGCCGAGCCGCAGCTGTGTCGCCGCCTCCTCTGCCCGCAGCCGGGCGGGGCTCTCCGGCTCCGGCCCTTGGGGCGACCGGAGCGGCGCTGCGGGCCCGGCCCTGTCCCTGTCCCGCCGCGCCTGCCGGCTGGAGGCGGAGCCCCCGCTTCATCCGCTGCCCCAGCGCCGGGCAGGGGGCGCCGGGCTCCCGGTGCTAACCCCCCCTCCCCGCGCCCGGCAGTGGGGGGTGGCTGAGGGCCGGTGCTTCACCCTGTGCCTGCCCGGGGGGGGGGCTTTAAATTCACGAGGGGTGAGTCCGGATGGCACCTCTGCAGGGCACGTTCGTGCCCCCCCCAGCCTTACCCACCACTCACCGGCAGCTGCTGTGATACCCCCAGCCCCACTGCGACTAAGAAGCGAGGATTAGCCCTGTCTCCAGGTGAAGGGGGGGGGGGGGCTGAGAGAAGGGGAAGGAAGTGACCCCCGTGGGAATGTGGCCAAGTCATCAGGCTCCTCATGCCCCTCTTCTTGGGGACTAAGTGTAGATCGAGTCTACACGTTGCAGCCCCCTCCTGCCATGAACTGAGCGTGCACAGACCCCCCTGCAGTTTAGGATTTTCCCCAAAATAGTAGCAGCAGCAGTGCTAAAAGGAAGGGAATTTGAGGGGTAGGGTATGGGGGTATAATGGACGCAGCCATAAGCCCCTCCAGGACCTGTTTTAATACTCTAGCCAAAAGCTTTGCCGTATTCTATTGCTGTGTATTTGCTGAGATGGAGGGGGGTTGGTGCACTGATACAATTTGGTTGAGTACTTGGAAACTGAAAATGAGACTCGCCTGCATCCATTGCTGTCACGCCCAGACAGTAGTGTCACTGTTGTCAGGCGATTGTGGTCCTGTTAGCCTCAGAGCATGATTTTCCGAGAAGAGTAGAGCTGTGAAATGTACGAGTTGCTAGGACTGGAGCTGTCATGAAATCGCTCAGCAGCCACCGCCTGCGGGAAGTTAATGGTGTTACACTGCAGTATCAATTTGGCCCAAGGACGCGAAGTGTTTAGAAAACCCATAAAAAGATATTATGAAGGCTAAATACCTTAATTGATGCTAAAATTATCTCACACACCTACTTGATTATTTAGTTACTCATGTATTTCTTGACTCTAATGAGTAATTATGTAAAAACTGTACTTTCTCCAAAATGTTAATTTAGGTTTCCACAGATGGCAACCATCTGTTAAATGACTAGTCATTTAAAATATCCGATTAGCGCTTTATATAGCTTGGGTGGACTTTCTGTTACAATATACAAGCGTACTGGTGGGGGACATTTGGTAGATGTTGTTCTTTTCCCTGTGACTGCGATGTTCACGGTGAGTCTCAAAGCTATTAATGTTTGTGCACGAGTCCTGCTGTGTTGATGCAGCTTGTTTAAAAGGTGGAACTTGAAGCTTGCAAACCAGATTTCACGTAGCGCTGCTGAAATGAGTAGAGCGCTAGGAAATCTAGCCCAACTCACGTAACCTTAGTAGCAACCACCGACGGCCCTGATCCTGCCATATCAGGCATGGGGGGTGCCCAGATGGAGTCTCACTAAAGGCACGTGGGAGAGGGGCAGCATGGACCCAGAGGTCAGCTCATGGGGATCAGACTACAGGTGCAAGGGCTAGGACCTGTTTTTCCCGACTGGCACACTGCATGAGGATCATTTACTGTAGCACTCGACCCGGGCCTCATTCTGCTAAGTGCTCTACAAACATCAGAGAAAGACAATGCCCCTTCCCCAAAGAGCTGTTTGAAGGCCCCATTCCTGCAAAGACATACACGTGTGAGGCGTTCTCCCCCCCCCCCCCCAAATCAAGATCAGTCCCTAATACAAGTGTTTTACAAAGGGGGAGGAGGAATAAAAAAAGCTTGTATACTGAGGGAGTATGTAAACCCTGCCACCCACTCCCCCCTCTCTCACACAGTCTTCTATATTTATACATTTGATTAATGACACCTAACCCCAGCTGCCCTCAAATAAGCAATTTCAATAGTTTGAACAAGTTCCTTAACCATTCTACGCCTCATTTCCTCCTAATCCTATGGGGGAGATTATATAAACACTTGCAGATTCCGGGATGAAAGTTCAGATCAGAATTAAAATAAATCATTATACTAAACCTGCATCTTCCCGCAAACTACTCAAGTTACTTCTAGTTTTCAGTTTACCAAGCCTGATGCTCTCCTTGTAAAATTAGCCTTCAGTTTTACTTCTGCAGTGTGCGTTTTCCAGTTTTGTGAAATACGTGTTTTTTTGTTTTAGCAACTGAAATCTTAACATGACAATGGCTCCATTACCGGGGGCAGAATTAGTCCAGAAGCCTTTGCAGTTATACCGCTACCTGCTTCGATGTTGTAAGCAGCTTCCTACAGAAAATATCCAACAGCATTACAGACATGCAATCAGACAGGTAAAGAGATGCTCTCTTTGGTGATGGGAAAACTGGTTTCCCCATTTATTTGGATTATTAGTTTGAGGCTATTTGTAATGGATTAGTGATGAGCATTGGAAAAATTGTGTCTTTTCAAGCCCGTAGAAAAAACAAATCAAGTTAAAAAGATCCTACAATTAAAAACCAAGTTTCTTTACTTGTTTTACTAAGAGCACGTTAAACTTCTGGAATCTCTTTTCCATCATTGATGCCCTATTGTGGCCGTTCACTCAAGTCTTGTTTCTGCTAGCCAAAGGTACTGTTCCTCCTACAATGATTGTAGCACACCTTGCATCCAACATAAAATGCTTTATATGGTTTACATGGGCACATACAAGTTTTTCAGGGCTATACACTATTTCAGTCTGAACTGCTTTAGTGGACACAAACTAACTGAAGCGGTTCAGTTAGTCCTCCCATTGCTGTTCCAGAATACATGGGGGCAGAGGACTGGCAGAGGCCTTCTGGGTTATTGAGTCCAGCCCCCTGCAAGTGCAGTCAAGTCTGTCTGATAATCCTGTTCATGAATGTGCTGGGTGGCCTTTCCAAGCATCCCACAATGCACCACTTCCAGGATCTATGCCAGAACATGTGAGTCCTTAACGCAAGGCTAGCGTGAGCATATGGAACATTTGTGCTCCAGCTGGTGCAACACAACCAGGTAAATAGCCCTGGTCCTGACCTTGTTAGCACAAACTTCTGCAAGACCCCCTGCTGCTGAAGGGTTAGAACAGCGAATAAGAAAGTATGTTCACAGTAACCCAGTGGTTCTCAACCTGTGGCCCGTGGGCCACTTGCGGCCCAATCAGCACACAGCTGCTGCCCATGTGACATCCTCAGGGCCATACAAGTAGAATTGGATGTGGCCCACAATGATAAATAGGTTGAGAGCCACTGCTGTAACCCCTTCTGAACAAAGCTCTGCCTATTTGCTAGAATAGACATTTCTACTGCTTCAGATTGTATACATTTCTGATCAAATGTTTATTTCAGGATTTTAAATCCTTCTTTTAGCAGGATCTGATCTGCTGTTACATTAACCGGGGTTACTCATTTTCACATTCTGCTCAAACCCCGTAGAGTTTCCGAGTTCACGCAGATGAAGACAGTCCTGAGAGAATCCAGCAGATTATTAAGCGAGCCATTGAAGATGCTGACTGGGTCATGAATAAAGTAAGTGCAGCTATATTCCTCCCCCTCAGGTTGTCCGAGTCCTGTTCTTAGCTAATTCAGTTCAAGAGCTGGGATGTTGGAAAACAAATGAGACTTGTCTTCCTCTGCAATGGACTTTGAGATCTGTGGGTGAGGATGTTTGTAATAACCAGACATGGTTTCAGGGATTTTTTTTTTAAAAAGCAGCTCTTTGCTGACAGAAAATCCAAACCTATAAACTAATGAAGCACAGGGGTTTTGCAAGTATACTCTCACTCAGGAGAGCAAACACATGCCATAGGTTGCCTACCCCTGAACTAGTGTATCTGCTGCTATGTAAGTATCTAATATAGACAAGAAAGCCACCGTTTATCCCACGGCTCAACATTGAGATGAATCAACTCTCTCCCTGCTAACATTCTGTCCACTTGTAACCAGGCTCACCTACGCTCCCAGAATGCTCATCTCACGAGCTTGCCTGTACTGCTAGAATCAGGGTTAGAAGACACTGTGGCGAGAACCCACGCGCTCTTACGCTCGCTATCGCCACTGCTGCCGCATCAGCATTAGGAGATTTTCCTCCTCAGTTGTCAGCGCAGGCAAGGCAGCAGATGTGGCATGTCTCCATGCAGCCAGCACAAAATAACGTGGCTTGAAAGAACTAGATTCCTAAGTGCGGGAATGCAGATCTCTTCTGATCTGTTGAGCCATGAGTCGCACTTCTGATTCGCTGTAGTTAAGTTTGACTAGTAAGCAAACAAACGTAACAAAAGGAGTCAAAAATTCAGCTGCCTTAAAAAAAGAAAGTATATTAAAAATATGTATATAGATCACTGGAGGAGGGGGGAGAAAAAAAGTCACTCTGAAATCCAGAAGAGGGTGAACACCAGGAAAAGCTACGAATTAGTCACAGATTTTATAAAATTTCAGCAGCATCCAGATCTCTGGCACTTTTAGCCCAGTTTGCAAACCCTATTCTGAGTGCCTGGTGAAGGCCCTAATTCTGATCTCACCCCAGAGACTGGTCTGACTCCATTGGCTTCAGCTGAATTATTCCACTGTTTACACCATGGGTAAGAGGCATCTCATTCCCAGTGGCCATCCAGAAACAAACTCATGCCCAGTATTCTACATCTCTCAGAGGGGAAGTCCTGGCGTTTTACTCTGTGAAAGTTCAAAGGAATTCACACAGCCGTAGTGGATCAGACACAGGGTCCTGAACGTTAGTGCTTGGAAGGGTTTTACCAAAAAGAATCTTTCCTTGTCTGAATGGTTACTTTGAATATGCCCCTGTATCACGTGCGGTTTGTTTTTTGCAGTATAAGAGGCAGAAGTAGAAAGAAGGGGATGAAGAGAAGATGCTCATCGGTACAGATCCTCAGACAGAGTCCAGGCAAATAAACCCAGTTGTTTGTAACCGTGCCATGTTGTAAACTGTGCCTGCAGCTTCTCCTGGTGTAAAATGGTCTGTCATAATACCTACCTCACTGGGTGTCATAAGGGTTAATTCATCTTTCTGAAGCTCTCTGAGATAATTTTATAGTAAAAAATCCCTTGGCTAATGTGTTAAACTTCCCCACTGTTTTTTGGCTGGGGGAGGAGGGAGAGGTGGTGGGAAGCATAGAGGGATTTCAGATCCCATGTTTTGGGTTGTTTCATACTATGATGGAGACAGGATAGGGGTCTCAGCAGCCAGCTCCTGCTAGTGGATATTATTACAACATCAGAGCCTAAGAGTAGATCAAGATCTAAAATGCATCAAAGTTTCGTAGGGTTGAGGTTTTTATCTGCTGTCTATTAATAATAGCCGGACCCAAACAATCTAATATCTATTTTGTTTATTAATAGTGGCAATCCTGCACTGCTGTTATAATTCAGTGGCCTACCAGGAGGTGAATAAATTGGATACCGGCATTTGCTCCAGACTAAAGAAATAGGGCAATCTACCGACTACACCAAGGAAATTCAAAGTCTAGCCCTTGACTAGTTCTAATAACCTAGCTCAGTACATGCTGCCAAGAGTATGTATGTTTGCCCACAGTTACACCCGCCAATGGGGGAGGCTTACATGCATGTAACTGATGGCAAAATAATTGGCCCGGGGTATCTAAGATTCTCTTCACCCACCCACCTCAATGAAAGCAGACAGACGCCGCTTCTGCCATGCAGACACAGGAAAACAAAGGAAGGATGAAACTTCTCTGCCTTGTGGGTTTGTCATGCCCTGCTAGATTATGTGAACGTCATTTTTTGATGGTTGCTTTTAGTTATTCTCAATGTTTCTACAAATTCCCTTTAAGTTTGACAACAGAAACCTGACTTTGCATGGTCAGAACGGTTACACTGACACGTCTCGCCTAACTAGTACCTGGGTGTTGGGAGAGACATTTAAGTTTTATTTAATACCTGAGGGGAAAAATAAAACAAACACTGTATGAACAAGATGCATCTGTATCAGCCTTGCCTTTGTATATTTGCAGTATAACAGCGGAAAGTATTGTGTTTTGAAGTGTAATGGAAATTAAGTAATTTCCTGATAATAAGCACACATTATGGCATTGAAAATCATTGGCATACATGCTGCATTATGGACAAAAGATCACCAGGCTCTTGCCTCAGACAATTTAACATGTGACCGAGCATAAATATATATGATTTAAGATGGAACTGACTGACTGACAGACACCCACTGTAGGCCATAGCAAACTCTTGGTAGACTGATAGATTTCAGTGCGGGTTGGATTGGACACATGGGCCCTGATTCAGCAAAGCATGTAAGTATTTTATTAACTTTAAGCTGATTGATCCATGTTCAGCAATGAACTGCATAAATTGTAGTGGATGTAAGTACTGTACATGGTCAGCTGCCTTGCTGGATCACGCTACCAGAGAGATGATGTGGGTGTTAATCCTTTAGACCTAATCTCTCATTTTGGGGAGAACACAGTCTGTTCAGTTAGGAGGTGTGTGTGTGTGCACCCGTGTGAGGCAGTGCTCAGTAATACAACATAGTATATTTCACAGTACAGCCAATTTATAAAGGCCTTTGCAGTTTATTTATTTTAACATGCTGTAAGTGTTTCCTTACGAAAACAGCCTCCTAAGTGTCTTAAAAAGCAGGCCTCCTCCTGCTGCCATCAGATAAACCTCCTATGGAGGAAGCACATGAGAAAAGCCAGTTGTCTTAAATAAAAATGTTTATTTGAAGCAAGCCTGTGTTTAGGTGCATTTTCTTTCTTCTGTCCCTAGGTGGCAGGGCAACATGTACATACCATTACTGTCCCCAACACTAAAAAGCAAACACAAACACACACCAACCAGCCAAAACCTAACTCCAAATCCTTAGATTATTTCTCTCAGTAATGACCCTACAAAGGAAATAAATTAAATCAAACAAGCAATCTTAGGTTTTGTCTACACTGGGTTTGTTAGACCTCGGCCACGCTAATGTAGCTGAACCAGTGCAAATGCCTGGTGTAAGTGAGGTGCACTGGTGTTAATGGTGGCTTGCACCAGTGTTAAAAACCCTACCCTAGGCAAGGGTTTAGACATGGCTCAAGCAACAAGATATCTACACTGAGGAGTGAGGAAAGGGCCATTGTGTGCTACCGGAAAGCTTGACTGAGGAACAAATATCGGTGTGTCCTGTGTTTGTACAACGCCTGGTGCAGGGGGCAGTGGTCCATGACGGGGGTGTGGCGCTGTATCCCATAATGCTTTATGGAAATATGACTATTCATCCTATTTGTACACACCATCCAAGACAGCTGGCTCCAGCCTCCTTTTGTAAACCTCCGGTGAAGGAGCTCCCACAACCTCCCTAGGCCTCTGTTCCAATGGCCTAATGTGCCTACAGCTAGAACGTTTTTTCTAAGATGCTAGAGCATCTTAACCAAAGAGTTGTAATCAAACAACAACAACAACTGTTCAGGCTGAAGCTTTCCATGCTGGGTGTTTATTCCTCTGGAAAGTTTCAGCTAAAGCCGCTCAGCTATTTCCAAGAGCGTTTGGAGAAGAGGGGTGAGGAGGATTCTTTTTCTTGCCCGTTGCAAAGAGATAAATAATGGAAAACGTCAGGCATCATTAACTGTAGACATCCCTATTTGCACTACTTATCATAAAGGGCAGCAAACAGTTGTACCTTGCCAAGTTCCAGCTTGTAATTCAGAGAAGTTTGTTCTGGGAAAGGGAGGTGCCTAAAACAAGTTTCATAACCACAACAGCCATCACCCATTGAACGCAACAATGGCTGAAGACACATTTGTTTCTTAGGGCCTGCTTTTCCAGTCAGAAGCACACAGACACCCCCCGCCCCCCCCCCAATGGTTTGGGGCATCGTGGCCACATTTTGCGCAGCCATGTGAACATTTTATGCAAATTGCTTGACATGGTAATTTGCATGTGCGCATATTTTCATATTCTCAAAGATTATGGACAAACACTTCCAGATTCAGCAAAAGAGAGCACCTGACTGCCGGGATGGCAGATGCCACAGTGGCTTCTACTGGACAAAAGGTGCAACTGCAGCTGAAGTGGGCATGCAGTCAGAGCCGTCAAGTGTCATGCCAGCCCTACACTGGGGATAGGCCGGTGCAGACCAGACTGCAGGATAGGAATCAGGAGTGTGGATTTCAGTCTTTGACACAAACATCCAGCATCCATTTCTGAGCTTGCAACAATTGGGAACATTGAGACTGATCAGAAGTATCTGTGTGTCTCCCCCCACAAACATTTCCTCTACAACTGGGTTTGCCAGTTTTGATTTAATTGGGGGTTTAAATAGGGGGGTTGTGACTTGACTTTCAACGCCCAAAATCTGTTAATAGTTAGCTCCCTTAATAATAGAAAGGGAACAAATATAGAAATGACGCAAGTCATTTTCTTGGCAATGGGTTGGCATTCATCCAAATACCATGTACCTCCTTGCAACAGTGAAAGTAACACTCGGGATTGCACAAGTGTGGCTGCCCTGAGAGCTGTAACTGGAGCAAGTCTGTATGGCAGAGAGATCTTAGTACCGTTGCACGCATAGCTTTGTCCCTGTTGTGCATGAAGGAGCAATGCCATTGACTGTGCGCCCCCAGAGCCATTTGCAAACAAACAGAGGAAGGCCCAGCTGATTCTTCAGTCCCTTATCCAGAATCCTAAGGGCTTGTCTACAGAGTCACTTAGTGCACGGCCAGGTAGCAGGTCACGTAGTGCATGGTAGCAAGTCAATGTGGCCACTTAGGGCTGGTCTACAATGGGGCGTGAGGGGAAATCAATCTAAGATACGCAACTTGCAGTTAAATTGCTGTAGCATCCAAGTTAAGCACCTAACTCCCATAGACAACCTCATGGAGGCAGGCTTTTAATCTGCTTAGATGTTTTTGTAAATCCCACCAGATGCCTAAATACCTTTGTGAATCTGGCCTAAGTAACAGGATGGCAAGTCTGTGGGAGAGCCAGGGAATTGTACCTATATCTTCTGAATCTCAGTACAGTTATTAACCAAGACTATTCTTCCTTTCAACTGACCACTTATTCATAAGCTTTTTTAAGGCCGTAAATGAGCATGATGATCATTTAGTCTGACTTCTTGCACAATGCAAGACAAAATCTCATCCAATAATTTCCGTATCGGCCCAGGACTTCTGTTGGTGCTACATCACGTCTTTTAGAAAGAGAGCCAGGGGCAATCCACCATGTGTGTAGTGAAGGCGCACTACTCAGTCCTGCATATCTGATGACATGCAACAACAAAGCCAGAATGGGATGGCAGCTTCTTTCATGCAGGGCTGCCCAGAGGGGGGTGCAAATGGGGCAATTTGCCCCAGGCCCTGGGCCCCACAGGGCCTCCCCCCCCATGAGAATATAGTATTCTAGAGTATTGCCACTTTTTTTTATGGAAGAGGCCCCTGAAATTGCTTTGCCCCAAGCCCCCTGAATCCTCTGGGCCGCCCTGCTTTCATGTATGAGGTTTTATGAGGATAAGCGGGTGCCTTGGAGACTGCACGACGGACTAAGCCAAATGCAGAGGGGATGTCTGAAGTAGCACAAGTTAGACCTCCCCGCCCCGCATTTTAACAGAATTTAATCACTCCAAATCATTAGGAGAACCTAAAGAGAAGTAAACAAGCCGTGCTGTGTCCAGTTCACAACCTTATCTTCCCCCAATCTCATGGCATAACTAACTTTGGTGTTCTTCTAAGTGTTTCACAGAATCCCCAGAAAAAAATTAAAGGGTTTAGACCTTTTGAGGTAGTTGGTTATAAAGACTTTTTGTTCAGGGTGGAGATTTTTAACCTCCTAGGTCAAGAGATATTAGCAGGCAAGCCCTTGTTATATACCGGTAGATCTGAAAAAAATTCAAAGCCAGCCTTTAAACACCCCTAGAATTTCGGTGTTCAGATCTGAAAATAAAGGGAGGGGCCAGTTTGGATTCTGAATCCCAGCCCCAGATACAAAGTTAATGGTAGTCCTGATGCATTTTTAGTTCCTTTGTCCAATGGGCCTTGAAGGTCTTACCTAAATTAAGCTAATACTTATTTGAGTCTGCTGTTGGTATTGACAGTAAGGCAACTAGTGCAGATAGGAGACTAACCTTTTAAGCACTACTGCTTAGACCAGCTCTGAACAGGGTTAGAAAACATGGTGCTTAAGATGCTACTGGTCACCAGTGGACTATCTAGACTTTTGCTTCCAATGTTGCTTCCACCATTGAAGCTCCAGAGCGGAAGGAACCAGTGATTGCAATGGGAGACTGCAAAAAAGATACTGTAGACACTCACCCCTGAGGAGGCACAACTCCACATGCCCTTATAACCTTAACACTGCAACCATCTTGAGTCACCACCACTTCCAACATGGGCTGTTGCCAGTTGGCCTTTCGTTGGCCCTGAGGGTTCTTTTCACTATCATGGTTATTATAATATTTACATTCCTGGAATTTTAGCTGGTTAGTCTAATGCCTGGAGGCACCAACTCCACCAAGATCTCTCTTCAAATTTCCCTATTACTCAATTGAATTAGCAGTTCAGACATTCTGGTTACCTCCCCCAGCCAGGCAGAAAAGTTCAGCGAAGCTCAAAACGCTTTCACCTTTCTACTGTTTGCAGTGTTGTTGTAGCCATGTTGGTCTCACATACCAGGATATGAGAGAGACTAGGAGGTGAGGCAATACCTTTTATTGAACCAAATGACTGATATTGTCTGTCCCACCCTGTCTGTCATCTTTGAGCTGTTTGCAGTATGATTGTAGCTGCGTTGGTCCCAGGATATGAGAGCAAAGGTAGGACAGACAATAGAATCATTGCTTCAATGAAAGGTATTACCCCATCTTCCTTGTCTCTCATATATCCTGGAACCAACATGGCTACAACCGTACCACAAACAGGTCCAAGTTGACAGAGACAGATTGGGTTCATTCCCTAACAGGCTGAAGTAAAGTCAGTAGACATCTTTACATTGACTTCAATGAAATTTGGATATGCCCTTAATTCTCAAAGCTTCACCAGTATTAACTAATCTTTATTTCACACATGTGGAAAATGGGGAGAGAGACGTTTCCTTTCATTTGCCAAAGATCACAAATGAGTCAAGATCTGAAGAAAGATCAGAGCTCAGGAGTTCCTGGCTCCTTGCCTGATGCCTAGACCACAAACTTCCTTTCCTACATATGGAGTGACTCTAAGAGTGAAAGTGAAAGGGAAATATCAAAATCCTACCATTGTGTAAGTGACTGGTGTGGAAAGCAGTGGAGCAATGACTTTAGTGGTGAGCTAATGCAGTGCTTTTCAGCCTTTTTTCATTTGCAGACCCCCTAAAATAATTGCAAATGGGAGGTGTGGATAGGGTTACTATACGTCCAGGACATGACCTCTCTTTTTGGTAGTCCGCCCTCCGTCCAGGTGGATTTTCCAAATAAGAGGAAGTGTGGAGCAGGTGTTGCAGATCAGAAAGAGCCATCTCTGCACCCTGACTGGTCCCTTCTCTGCATCCACAGCTGCCAGATCCCGCCTGCCCTGGCCTGCCAGGTAATTGGAGCCACCAAGCGCCTCTTGGCCAGGCCACCTGCCCTGCCATGGGGCGTCAGAGCCTGGCCGGGACGGGTGTCAGAGCCAGGCCCCAGCTCCCCGTCCTCCTCCTAGTACCCACACATCTGACTCCCCCCCCGCACTCCCTGTCCCCTAGTGTCCCCTCAACTTCATCCTCTGTTTGGGAACTTGAGATATGAGAACTCTAGCTGTGGACATTTTAGGCTGTCTACAGACCCCTAGGGGTCCACAGGTTAAAAACCGCAGTGCTAGTGAGTTGTACTTAGAACGTGTGACCTCCAGGTTGGAGCACAATGATTTCAAGGGGTCATGACCACCCTTCCTGTCTTTATGGTAAGGTGGGAGAAAGGTCCTGAAGAACACAGCACAAGGAATGTCTTTACTCTTTTCTGACTTAACGTGGCTAAAAGATCTGCACCTGCTCCCACTGAAAGCTCTGGTGTAGATGCCCATTGCCTTCCATAGCAGCAGGAGCAGACCCCAGGAACATATGAAACAGGCTGGCATTTACAAGCATACTTAGCACATTCAATCATTTGACCATGAATTGATTATTTCCCCCACCCCGCACTCATTCCCCCAAATCATCTTTCAACTTCCACATGGCTCATTAGTCACACTTGCATACGTCACAGGCCCCAATTTGGGTGTTTCTCTTCTCCCAGGCTCATCAGAAGGAATCGGTGCTAGCTGTTGATACTAAACACCTCATGCAACGCCCACCTCTTTCCCCCACCCCAGTTTCAGAATTGAGGAAGATAAATTCTGAAACATCCTGATCACAGCATCTCACGGAACATGCAAACGTACTGTTCATTCTGCAAAGGAGTAAAACTAATTCTGAAAGGATTTCTCAAGAGAGCAGTTCCTTGTCTGTCAGCAGCTGGGAACTTGGCCTTCCATTCATTAGCCAAGGGCACCCTCCTACGCAGAGTTTGAGAACATGTGAACCCAACAGCCCCCCTGGAATACTGATAGAGGGAGGATCCCAGACTGTCAGAACCACAGCACGGGCCTCCACCACTTGAGCGAAAAGAATGGCTCTCTTAGGGTTTAATCCTACACGGTGCCAAGTTCTTGGCCTCCCCCAGCCTAGCATGTACTTAATTGAAGTCTTTGAGTCATCTCATTGCGATCAGGTATCATGAAGAAAGAAATTGGGAGTCAGGAAACCTGAGTTCTCTTCCTAGCAATGCCACTGCCTACTGTGTTGCTTTGTTCAGCCTACCCTGCATCTCTCCTGTCTAGTTAGATTGTAGGGGGTCTTTCTTTCCTTGTAGAGATGACTGCAATTGCTATTCCAGAATAACTCTGTTGTGGAACAGTGGGTGTCCACACTGGGATGGGGGGAGAAGTTATTCTGGAATTCCTGAATCATGCGAGAATAGCTAGCCTGGACGAAAACTATCCCAGAATAATGAGGACTGTCCATTTCTCCTGTGTAGACAAGGCCTTAGTTCTGCACGGTAGGGGCTGTGTTTGTATTACATTAGTGCCTAGATGTTCCTACTGAGATCACAGGCCTCTTGCACTAGGCACTTTACAAATAAAAATAGAAACAAACAAAAAAAAGGAGAAATTAAACTAGTCCCCCCCACCCCAACTGAGGGAAATGCAAAAAGAAACAAGCAGCATAAATGGCAACAGGCAAATTGGACTGAGAAACTCTCCGTTTTAATCATTTATATTGATCAAAATGAAATAAGGGAATGTTTTAAAAGCATTTTACAGAAACAAAATGTGTATATTACGTTACATAAGTGAAACATGGACTTTTAAGCTGACTGTCCTTTTAAAACACGTTATATCATCACTTCACTCATCAGTGTATGACGCGTGTGAGAGAGAGAGAGAAACCCTTATGCTTAATGATCGGTTCCACCTTGTACTTAGCTCAGGCACGCTGGTTATTTTCTCCAGACCTGAGGAAGAGCCCCACGAAGCTCGAAAGCTTGTCCCTTCCACCAACAGAAGTTGGTCCAGTAAGAAGGTATTACCTCACCTACCTTGTCTCTAGCATTAATATAAGGAAGTTGAACAAACACTAATAGTAAAGCTCAGCAGGCCAATATTTGTTCAGCCGATTCCATCACAGTCACTACAGTTCAGTTTAAAATAAATAAATAAAAATCTATTTTTTTCATTAACGCAGTAGCTATTTAAATGCATCTCCATGCAACATACAATTTACTGGAAGACAAAAGCTAGATTTGAAATGGAATGGCAATCAGGGGGTTTAGACGTTGTATCAATAAGACTTCGGGTGTGCAAGGATTTCCCTTCCTTAGGTCCAAATCCAGCAAAAGACATTTAAGCACACGCTGAAGTCCATCCCTGTTCAGCAAAGCACTTAAGCACCTGCTTAACAGGAGCACAAGTTTCAGTGCTTTGCTGAACAGGGATGGACTTCAGCATTGCTTAGATGTTGGGCTATAAGTCTCACATTAAACATGTGCTTAGCAGAATCCAGCTGGACTGCTGTGTCACAATCATGCACAGAAATGCAAATAGCTGTGCTAACAAAAAAAAACCAACAACCTGATAAGGCTATTTTAATGTGTTAAGAATGTGCACAGTATGCCTCCCTTTTGTCACAACCCTTCCTCTTGTTAAGAGGCAGGACATTTCTTCTTGATTAGCAGCCAGCTGGCACCCCTTTCGACTTTCCTATTATTGGATTTAATTTATCTTCTCCTTCGATCCAGCCCGGTTTTATGAAATAGTGTTAACTGAAATACACCCTACTCATCAAGTGCTCCTTTCAGCTTGTATTTAATCAGCACAGGCATCCCAACTCTGTTTTACTGGTTCTTTGAGGAATATTTGCTGTGTTCTTAGTAGCTGTTTTTGCTGTTGCTTGGAAAGCTCATAACCAGAGAGGCATCTGCCATTTTTAGCTGCAGAGGTCCCCAATCCTGAGTAATTTTGCATGTCATCCCATAGAAAGAAGGATCCCAGGTACAAGGGTCAGAATTCTACTCTGGGGCTTGGTAGACCCACGGACAATGCTCTGCTTCATCACAGATGTCCTGCATGACCTTGGACAAGTTGCTGAGGGCTTATCTACACAGGAAAGATTTCAGATTTATTTGATTTTTTGGGTGGGATTAGCTGCCTTGTGGCCACAAAGAGAAGGGTGTCCCCTAGTTGTTTGGCATCTCATTTGACATTAGTTAATCCACTTTGGAAATGGATTCACACTATTTTGGAATAAGCTAACCCAGGATAAGGTTTGTGTGGATGCCTACTCATGTCAAATTAACTATTCCCTTCTGGAATTCCTCCCACTGCTATCCCACAGTGAACCGCTGCATAGCTGAGTCAACCTGTGTACCTTCTACTGCTCTGAGGCCATCATGACTGGACGGCACATTCCCATGGGCAGCCAGGTGTGCCTCTTTGAAATTCCAACTCATGGTGAGTTCACACACCCATTCTAGCTCCTATGCCCTGTGTTTCCCCCATGCACAGGTCTTGGACTTCCTTGGTCCTTGAGAGGAACACGTCCAGTCCCATGTTAACAGCAGTCACCAGAATACGTGAGCAGATATACAATATTAGGATTGGAAGAGACCTCAGGAGGTCATCTAGTCCAACCCCCTGCTCAAAGCAGGACCAAACACCAACTAACTATATCTCCGACTAAGTGAAGGAGAGGGGGCACTCCCAGAACATGGCCCAGTGCAGCAATGAAGCAGAGAGGCTCCAGGAGAATTATAAAGCCACCAGGCTCAACAGCAACTCAGCAATGGTTCCTGGGTCTGCTCTCACAAGCAGACTGGAGTTTTGCTAGGGAGGCCACCACTGAACCCTAGTGTGTTCTGCAAAGTTCTCCTGGTAACCAGATGCCCACAGACCCCAATCGGGAGCGTAAAGATTGCCATGAACAGCCAGGAATTCTTGGGTATGCAAACCCCTGAGGCAGGAGACCCCTGAAACCTAGGTTGAAAGCCAACCTGATAGTCCAGGGGAGGGGACCTCTTCCGGTAAGTATCATGGGCTATGTTGGGTTTTTAGTTTGCAGTGTTGTGTTCAATAAAAGGTTATTATTTACAATTTGGTTTTAAAAAAAAGTTACACAAAGTATAACAAAATCCTTGCACACAGTATATAGATTTTTCACCACTATGCCCTAGCCACAAAGTATGAGCACAATGCCTCTCCAATCCTACGTGCCTTATTAGACAAGGCCTCTGGCTAGTCAGAACGTCTGTCCATCTCTACCTCCCACCCATCGCTGAGGTTCGGTTCCATGCTTTCGCAGATGTTGTGCAAAACACAGCAAGTAGCTATCACATGAGGCAATATTTCTCAGAAGCCTCCAGCTTAGTCATGAAGTGTCCCTGTGATCCAAAAAACCCTTAGAGCCGCATGGCAAGGAGATAACAAGAATATCCTGATTCTGGTATTTATATATCCTGGTTCATATTAAAAAAAAAACCAAATGCCTGTGTCACACTAGTTATATCACATCACTGTAAAATGTATGCACGGCTACTGTCTAAGGAGTTTTGTACATATACACTGGAAATATGTTCTTGTATCAAAGTGTTAATCCCCAGCAGAGATGAAAAAACTTGTTTCCTGCCAGACCAGAGATGTTTATTCACCTATTTATCTGTTGAAATGTAAATTGAATATTGTCTAATTCACAATCACCAGTCTGAGCTAAGTTGAGCTATTTAACAGGAAGAGAAGAACAGGGGGAGAATAACTCTTATCTGGGGATCCGCTTCAAAGATTTACTGGACTAGAACTGGGGACTAGGAAAGCACCCTGTTATCCCTGCATCTAGGAAGTAAATGGAGAGCACATTTATGTTCATGAAAATGGGATCTCAGCCAGGCTCAGCTGAAAATGCAGCAGAAGACTTCTGGGGTGAGAAACCTATTTAGACTGGAGATTAGCCTGTTAAGTTTCGTCTTTAAAAGGATTATAGTTTGGTTTTTTATGCAACTCTTCTGTTTCCATTATCCTTACTCGCTTCCTCTAAAAACTTGATCTTTACTAAGCAATTTACGATTTGTCACTATAAAGACATCTCAGTGCTGTGATATTAAGTGCTGATCCTGAGCTGACTCATACAAGCTGGTCCGTACGCTGCCCTTTGGGGGATATTTCTGTGAGTAGCCAGTGACAGGGGCTGGCAGTCACAGAAGACTTCAGAGGGGCTGAGAGACTGGGGTTCACTTATTGTTAACCAGTCAGCCCTTACTTTGCCCTGCAGGTTGATTGACAGGCAGGGGATGTCAGGGAGCGGATACCCTGGTAAGAACCGGTAAATCTCCCTCATGCTGGAGGCAGGAGAGGGACATGGTGACTCTTGGTCCTTGGTACCCCGAGAACCATCGCAAGCTCCACCTTCCCAATGCACTCCATTGGCATTGTGTAGATACGCAGGATCTAGCTAAACAGCTCCTCTCTCCTGTCCAAGTGTCTAGAAAAAGGCTTCAGAAGCCAGGGAAACAGAGCAAACTGAGTGTCCTAGAGCAACAGGAATAATGGTGCGGTAGGTAATTCATGTCCACAGTGGTCCTGGGAGCAAGAGTTCCCTGTCATCATGTTCATGACACACACAGCTAAATTGGATAGAAACATACAGTGCTCTTGCTGGAAGGTTGTAGTGTCACACTGCTTAGCTTTTAGCTCACCACCACATAAGAACAGGGAGACAAAACAGGTTGCTTCCTAGAACAGCCAGGTGCCACCCCACCCTACTCTAGGCTGTCTGTAGATTGCACGCTTCCCCACAGATGCCCCTAGCCTGCCAGCAGGACCAGGAAAAAACCCCCAGCAATTTAAAGTGACAGCCTATATTTTTTTAAAACAGCACACATTTCTCATTGCAGAGAACAGGCTTGAGTGGCTGAAGGTCCTAGCACTAGACCATGCCTCAGATTAATATTGGTGAACCTTCCACAGTGATCAACCAGGCCATGAAGCCGGGGGGTGGGGGAGGAGGAGGGAGAAATGGGATAATTCGGCATAACCTGACATTTGAATGCTTCACTTTGCAACCTTAACATCGTTTATTCATCAGGGTGTTTTGCATGGACTCTTTTTTTTATTAAAGAAAAGGAATTAAAACAAAAAACAAAAAAACCCTGCTTCTAGGTGATTAGTTAAGACAGCACAAGAATGATCTGAGGAAACGGGATCAGCGTGACCCTTACAATACTTCTAGGACTTCAACAGGAGTGGAAGGCATCTACCAGTTTATGGAATAGTCTCCATGAAGTTGGGTAATTCAAAAGAAGCTGAATGCAGGCTCAAGGTGCATGCATGGCTTTGGTTTGACTCCCATGTCCCTGGTGAGTGACTAGCTAAGCCTATGGTAGTGAAGTCAGGGATATTAAGCTCATGACAGTTATGCAACATATGCTACTCCTGTGTTTTTCATTTCTATGTAACTAACTATGATATAGGCCCAGCTGGTTTTCCCCATGCATCACCCTAAGAGAGTCCCTTGGCTGGAGTCTAAGCGACCCTCCCTTCAGACATTCTGGCTTTCCCAGATGCGTACTTGCCTTTCAGTTGCCTCAGTGGGTGGGGCAACTTGCTGGGGCCTAGGGTCACCAAATGAGAGGAAGAAAATATGGGGACACATGGAGGGGGGGGTCCGCCAGCAGAGCAAAAAAAAGCCAAGTGCTGCCGGCGGACCAAAATATCGGGACAAATTGCATCCCGACCTAAGATCGGTCAGGACACGGGACAAACACCTAAATATCGGGACAGTCCTGATTTTATCGGGACGTCTGGTCACCCTATTGGGGCCTCCGAGGATGGCCAGAGACTCCGAGAGTGGAGAGAGGCTCTGATTGGCCTGCATCCCCCAGCTACAGGGATATAATCTGGAGTATGGGCCATGTTACGCCTCAGCAAAAGGTGGATAGGAGAATTGTTCAGTCAGTAGTCAATGACTGACTCACTGTTCCTGGTGACGTAGTGGCTCTAAAGCAAATCAGGATTTTCCCTAAAGACTAGTCCTGAAAGCCACTTCAGTTTGCGTTTTCACTGTTTATTTACTGGGAATCTGTCTGTGGCAGTAAAAATCTCTCTAACAGATGGCATGATTGTTTACTAGACAGTAACCCCAACGCCTATTAGTCATTTGGCTTTGGAAGGTGTTTGGTGAATGTAAAAGCACCAATTGCTCAAGTATGGCATTCCTTAAAATAAATCAAAACATGAAACGTTTGCATCTGGAAATGGAACGCATTAATTTTAAACATTAACGGGACAGACCCGCATAGGGTTGAATTTATAACAGTGAAACTGTTCAGCCCTGAGAGTTAAGGGAGGTAGACCACCACCACATTCCTTACACCAGATCATGCAATGGAGTCTTTAAAACTAAATCTCATTATAAGCCTTCCTGCCGCACTGTGCCATTAGTATCCCTGTTACCAGGGCCGGTGCAAGGATGTTTCGCGCCCCAGGCAAAACTTCCACCTTGCACACACACCCCGCCCCGCGGCAGCTCCCCCCCTCCACCCTGAGGCGCCCTCCCTGCTGCTCCTCTTCTCTGCAGTTCATTAATCCCTAGTACATGGATTTTTATCACGGTAAGGAAGGCAGTTTTGTGGGATCTCATTGTTACAGCCTTGGCAACACGTCACTGCCCAGAGTGCACGTATAGAGCAGTCTGAAAGTTGAAACAAGCTTTTTCCAATATGGCGGTATACTAGAGAGAAAAGCCACGTGTCAAATTCAATATCACACTCACCTCTCTCTAAGATAGAGGACCCACAGGGAGGAAGCTCCATGGTATAGCTGAAAAAAAAATGTCTTGGAGCTGCCACTCTTACTCCTTAGCAGGAAGTTGGACCAACCAAGGATCCACTCCAGACTTCACACTGAGCCCAGGGCAAGCTGGGACTGGACACAGGGCTGAGATACTCTAGCTGCCTAAGGGGTCTGGGTGCCCAGCTCTGGAAATCTCAGCCCTATTGTTTAGGGCTGTGTGAATGCTCATACAGGGCTTGACCCTATGCCACTGAAGTCTATGGGAGCAGGCCCAGGTCCACAGTGAAGGTTTGAGGCCAGATTCTCGGTAGGTTGGTGCACACTGGGGGCGGAGCTCTTTGGGGGAGGTGTGGTGGGGGGAGAAATCTGTCCATTAGAATCTCATGGAAGCTGTGATGTGCTGCCCAGGCACGTTTGAAGATTGGCCCTCGTTTTGACCCCGATGTGATGCAACAAATGGTGGAGAAGCTGCGGGCAGTGAGGACCTGTTACCTTGTAAGGCACTGGTTCATGCTTCCAATTACTATGACATCTATGAAATGGAGCTCCGAAGCCGTTGTATAGACTCCCTTAAAGATATTGTGTTTAAGAGGTATAGCCAGACTATAATTTTAAATCTCTGAACCGGATGTGCTTGTAATGGTATCGGTTGCCTGAAAAGAAAGAAAGAAAAAAAAAAAAAAAAAAAAAAAAAATAGCACGATGCCCAGCTTCCCAGACCTGAACCGCTCACAGCTCCATCCAGGACAGAGAGTTTGCATCGCCTATGGCGGGCGGGAGTGCGCTGGCTTGATAGAGCAGCACAATCAGCTGAACGATGAGGTGCAAGTGTTGTTCCTGGAGCAGGGAGTGCACACCTGCTGGGAGCTTTATTATGTACATCTGACTTGTTTCCTCTGCACTAATGTCTTGTTTGTGCTGATTGTGTGACACAGAGGATGTGAGACAGGTTGAGATGAAAAGATCGCCGTGGAACCAGAGCCCCCGGAGGAGAACTATTTGCTAGCTCTGTCAGGACTTTTCTTGTTTGAAATGATTTTTGCTGTGCCTGAAAGAGATTTTGTGTTGGCTGTATAGCATTCAGTGTACCATGCAATTATTTATTTAGAGTGTAAAAAAAAAAAAAAAAAAAGTGTTGTTGTGTTTTGTGTTGTCTGTCTTCTGGCCAGAATTGTTGTTGTGTTGTTATGTGGTTTGATGTGTTTTCTTTAGAATCCCCCCACCCTCAGTGTCAGTTTGATCACCTGACACTTGAGGGATATTTTGGTAACAGCATAAGTTGGTGTTTAATAGAGAGGGGGGAATCCTGCAGAATTTACATCATTTGTTTGTTGTGTTTTGTTTTTGTTTGTTTGGTGTTTCTACCTTTGCTAATATGAAAATTAAATCCTTTTTTCATGTTAAGGATTTAAGAAAGGTTTTGGAAGTTGTGTCTTCTGTGATAAATGTTATAATTTGTAGCTAATTAATCTGTGATATGTTAAGGATTGCATGGTCATAGGTTGGTTGTATAAAGTTTAATTTCGGTTCGTGATAGATTATAGTGTTATGCTGTCATGAGTTGGAAATATTTTGCTAACACCTTTATTCTTCTCTTTTCTTTTTTCCTTTTTCCTTTCCTTTTGATTTTGAATACAGGGGGGAGATGTGGGAAAAGGAATGTGAGATGTTTGGGCTTCTGGGACGAGTTGATTGTGTTGGGAAAGTTAGACAGGTGTGTAGGATGATAATTATCCTATGAGGTCACAGCTGTGCCTGTGTAGATCTAATTAACCTGTTAGTTGTTGCCTGATTGCCTAATATAATTGTGTATATAAGAGCCTGCTGGAGTGGAATAAAGAGTTCTCTCTGCTTGTGACCACACTTGACTGTTAGACTTCATTCCTGCTCCTGTGATGCAACACTCGTTTAGGTGCCCAAATGAAATCTAAGCCCTGGCCCATGATCAGTAAAGCTTGAAGTTCTGTCATTCAATAGAATCCCAGAATGTGATTGATGGAGCTACCAATGCCACTCATGACCACTCAAAAAGTTTGACCAAAAAGAGCACATAAAAGAAGTTGACACAAGCCAAGAACACAACTCCCAAGCAACTTCTGGCCCTATATAACCCCAAACATAAAGCATCAGTTCAGCTATTGGCTTTTTATCTATCTATCTAAAGAAGGACACCATTTCTGCCTGCTTTGGAAAGAGACTTTTTGGTCAGAATTCCCCAAGCTCATGTAGGGAACAAATGTTCCAAGCGATCTTTATTGATAATTGCTGATCCAGGACCTGCTGCTGAAATCCACAATGCAGTTTTGCAGATGGAAACCGGTAGTTTGAGATGGAGGGCTCTGGAGGGGGTGGGGTGGGGCTGTGCTCTGCTCCTTAAAGGAGCAGAATGCAGCTAGGGAGGGCATTCATTCTTCAAATGGCTTTAACAAACACAATACAGATGCTAACAAACTTAAAGGCTTTAAGTTTATCATCATATATGTTGTGCTGTTACATTGGTCAGGAGTCCTCAAGAGGGGCGGCGTGGCGGGGACGGAAGGTGTTTAAACAGTGTTTTTTATTCTGTTTCTCCCCATTGGTCTGAATTATCCATGACATCCATACTGCATCACATCAAGTCCAAATCATTAGAGGAATGCCTCTGCTTGCACTGACCAGAGGATGTTTGGATTCAGATGTCAGCCCAATTCTGCAGCCTGATGGGAATCAGGTGTTGTCCTCAGCATACCTAGAATTATTATTTTCAGCCAAACTAGTCTAACATGCATTTTGTTAACTGGCACTGGAGCAGCAAAACAAAGAAAACAAATGCCTCATTTTCCAGCTTTGTGGGTGAAAGAACTAAGTGAAGATTATAATGCCGGACACGGACGGCCTTAAACCTGTTGCCTCAGGAATCTGCCAAGAACCTCACTGAAAATATGTTCCTCATCTTAGCAACGGAGCTAAGACTTATCACACATCTGCCCACCTTTATTCAAATGAAGCTCCTTCTGATCTGACAGCTCAGGCATCGTTAGTTTCATCCAGAGCAATTTCAAACTTGGAACCTAATCCTGTAAACCCTTAATCATTTGATCAATCCCATTGAAGGCAATGGGACTATTTGCATGACCATGGACCACTTTTGTGGACTGGTAAGGGTTTCAGGAGTCTGTTCCTACAAAGGAAGTTGAATCACCCATTGAAATTCAATGTTTGGGTACAACACCATAAAGCAGTTTAGGATCCAGTTCTACTTAAAGTTCGTTTTTTAATAAGTCATATGTATGCTGAAATGGCTCTTCACGCAACTCCCATATTCCATATAAACAGACTGAATACTACATATGTTGGGGGGAAAGTGAGTAGTAAGCATGTTGATGTTTGTATATACAAAGGGGGGTGTCGGAGGGGACAGAGAGCGTGGGGGCAGGGAGGAGTCACATGGGGAGGTCACATGCCCCCCTTGTGTCCCTCCCATGACTGCAGTACCATCAAGAAATGATTTCCATTTGCACCACTGACAACAGCTAACCCCTGCGATTGACCAGGAAATGGGCATCTCAGTTATTTTCTCTATTCAGTAACAAATATTTCTGTTACCCAGCAGCCAGGAGTCATTGAAAACTTGTGCTTTACAGGAAAAGAGTCTGACTTCCAAGAAAGTGAAAGTAATCTCCCCTGGAGCGAGACAGCTGAAGCTCACATGGTATGAGACAAGGAAAGCCACTAGGTTTCAAAACAAACATTAGCAATGGCCCTCTGCCATGTACATTAGTCAAACCAGTCATCTCTACGCAAAAGAATAAATGGACACAAATCAGATGTCAAGAATTATAACATTCACAAAACAGTCGGAGAACACTTCAACCTCCCTGGACACTCAATAACAGACTTAAAAGTGGCAATTCTTCAACAAAAAAACCCTTCAGAAACAGACTCCAACGAGAAACTGCAAATGAATTCCAGTTCTGCAAACTGGACACCATCAAGTTAGGCCTGAATAAAGACTGGCGGTGGATGGGTCACTACAAAAACTAATTTCCCCCTACTGTGACTCACATCTTCTTGTCAACTGTTTGAAATGGGCCTCCGTGATTACCACTACAAAAGTGATTTTTCCTCCTGTTGATAATAGCCCACTTTAATTGCATTGTCTTGTTAGAACTGACCCCCCACTTGGTAAGACAACTCCCATCTTTTCATGTACTGTGTATGTGTATCTTCCTACTGTACTTTCCACTCCACGCATCTGATGAAGTGGGTTTTAGCCCACAAAAGCTTATGCCCAAATAAATTTGTTAGTCTCTAAGGTACCACAAGGACTCCTCGTTGTTTTTGCTGATACAGACTAACATGGCTACCACTCTAAGGCCTGGGCTACACTAGCAGGGGGATTCGAACTAAGATACGCAACTTCAGCTACGCTATTCGCGTAGCTGAAGTCGAAGTATCTTAATTCGACTTACTTGGCCGTCCTCACGGTGGTGAGTCAACTGCCGCAGCTCCCCTGTCAACTCCGCTTACTCCTCCTGCCAAGGTGGAGTATGGGCGTCGATTCAGGGATCGATTTATCGCCTCTAGATGAAATGCAATAAATCGATCCCCGATACATCAAACACTACCTGCCGATCTGGTGGGTAGTATAGATGTACCCTGAAACTAGTCAGAAGTTGACAGGCTGGAAAATGTTATATCAGGATCTGACAGAGCTAAGGCTATTTTTTGGGGGGGGAGAGTTCCTCCTGGCTTCTCACTTCAGGTGCAGAAAGGCAACGCCTCCTAGGAGTAAGTTTTCCACAGTTGTGCAATTGTCAGTCTTGCTTTCCCATCGGTTTTCGCTTTTGGAATTTTGTGTCTGTCATTCAATGCTGCAGTTAATTGCATTTCCAGGACAGAACTCTGATTCTGTGGCATCCATTTCTACCTGACCTGCAAGGAAGGAGAAGTGTCTTTGAGGAACTCAGTGGAATTTATCCTTCAGGGTAGGAAATCCCACACCAGACAGGTGGAATTTTAAGACTCAGGGGCCAAGATTTTCAGAAGTGAGTAAGTGATTGTGGGCATTGTCCATTATTAAATGCCTAATGTGAGTACCATAAAGGGAGCTGCTTTTTAGACGATGAGTTCTCAATGCTATCTGAATGTCAGGAAACAGATTTCCTAATGGATAATGCCTTGGAGTAGGAGTCAGGAGACCTGGTGTATTCCTGCTTCTGTCACTGATCTGCCACATGAACTTGGGCAAGTCACTTCACCTCTCTGTGCCCCCGTTTCCATTGGTCAGTCTTGTCTATTTAGATTGTAAGTCCCTGCCTTGAAGCGCTCCCTCTCACTGTATGTACAATGCAGCTCTGGATTGATTAGGGAACTCCAAGCACTACAAAGGATCATAAGTTGGACACCCAAGAATTGTGATATTCTAAATCACTAACTGCTTTTGAAAGTCTGGGCTTGGAATTATTTTACACAGAGTAATGAATAGCTTGCACTCAGAAAGCAGCTACACTAGCTCAATGCCAATGGAGTTACTCCTGCTTCATACGAGAGAGAGAGAGAGAGAGAGGAGAATCAAGCACAAAGTCCATTAAGCAAACTCCTACATATGGGACCACAAAAGATCTATCCAAAGTCATTCAAGTTTCCTCCAGAAAAGAATACTCAGTATTGATCTTCAAAGGGCTGCCCAGACATTAACTAGTTACGCCTCTCGACACACCCATCCCATAACTCTATTGTTGTCCCTATTTTATGCAGGGGGAAACCAAGACCTAGCGTGATCTGCATAGAATGCCTCAACAAAGTTCTGTAGTTTCGGATTCCCAGATATGGTAGTGAGCTCTGTGCACCAGTTTACCCTGCCTGTGATTCTAGGAGGATGTGGATATCCTTAATTGCAGGCTTGCATGGGCGTAGGGTCAGAGTGGTTTTGTTCCAGCAGGTCTTCTCTATTTATAGCTTATTATGTTTCTGATTAACCGGTTTGCAAACTCTGACTCTGCTGCTTTCTGACCTCCAAGCCTTTTGGGTATTATAGGGATGACTGTTTTAGTTAGGAATGGGCATAAACCAAAGCCCACGCTCCAAACAATGAGGAAGTCGAACTTCAAGCCGGTCATAACTCAGGAACAGGACAAACCAAAGTCCCAAATACAAACACCTCCAGATCTTTCCTTTATCTGGTGTCTGGAGCAAAGATTTGCAGCTTGCGCTTATCTATGGTTCAGCTAAAGCCAATGACTCTTTCCTTCTAAGGAGGACAGATCATGTACAAAATGGTTTTCAGTGAAACCAAGAAGTTTCCCAATGCTCCCACTTTAACATAGTGACAAAAGAAATGGGTGAGATCCTGACCCTACTGAAATCAATGGCTGAATGGTCACCGATTCCTGTGGTGTCAGGATTTCACCGATGGCCTTTATCCAACCTTTTGCAGTACATAGAACTTTATCACGTCGTACCTTGATCACACGGACTTTGCACTGCAAATTTATTTTAAGTTTGGTTCCCCTGTACAAGATATGATCATCAGCTTTTACTTAAGGAGCCTAAATGGGGTTAAAAAGGATCTCATACAGGCCAATCTTTAAAAAGAAATTGAAACTGATGAGGAGGATTTTGATGCAAGAGTCACATTAGAGAATAAATCATCAGTTATTTCCTCTCTAATGTCTTAACTGGGGAAAGCACCATCTCTCTGCTGATTTCCATGCACAGAACAGCTCTCTTCTGGGAAATAGCTGAGAAGCTGCAACACCACTCATGGCTAGAAAGATGGAGATGATTACATTGAAATTATTTTGGAAGCACAATTTTAAAACGTGTACAGATCTGAATTCTGCTCTTTGTGCTGTCATCCAAAACGGCTGTAGTGCAGTCAATTTAGGGGAGGTAGCAGCTTAATCCATTAGTATTTCCATTGAAGGTCAGTGTAGCTACTTCTGGGTTAAGGTGATATTCCACAAGAATAAAGAGGTCTGACCCAAAAGAATTACTCTGGTTTGACACCAGTGTAATGGAACAGAATTTTAGCTCATATTCTTTTCCCGCTGGTCCCAGTATTTGTTTATTCATCCAAGTTATTAAAACTTATCTTGATCATTTATTTAAGAGTCTGGTCAAACAATTGTGCCATGCACAATTGACTAGTTTAAGGCCAGAACAGACCATTAGATAATGTAGTCTGATCCTCAGTGTATCTAGTTATGCTTGTACTGAGCCCATTAACTTATGGTTGACTAAAGTATATCTTCCAGGAAAGCATCTAGTCTTGATTTGAAGACTTTGAGAAATGGAGAATCCCTCACTTTCTTTGATAGCTTGTTCCACTAGTTAACCACTCTCACAGTTCATTCAGAAGCAAAGGTTTGTGTCTTTGGACTATTGCAACAAGGAAAGGCCTGTACAGATATATGATACGGTGGGAAAAAACAAAAACAAAAAACACTTTGACTTGGATGAAATTCATGTGTAGCCACGAGGAACTTGCAAACAATCATCCAACAAAACAAGAACTTTGAAAAGATATCCATCTACTCATGCTGAATAAAGCGGTTTAACTGTCAAGTGGTGACTCTGTGCTACAGGTGTTTATGATTTTCTGTTTAATATGCCGAAACTATAGTCCGTTATACAACGCTAAGAAAGTCGTGAGTCACGGCGAGGCATTTTCATGCGGAGGCTCTTCCAAAGGAAACACCCACACTAAATATGATGAACTGTGGGAGCCAACAAAGCATCCCTGAAACGCTGAAAAAGCCTTGCGGCAATAAATAAAAAGGATCATTAGATGAGCAGAGTATTTTTCTCATCAAGTGCTGCCCCAGTCTAGGAGAGCCAAAGCCTTCTTCACAACTGTTGGCTCTTCCTGCTATTCTACGCCACAAGGAGCCTGAGCCAAAACTACTGAATTCTACGGGAAAAGAGTCCCAGGGATTTCAGTGGGCACTGGCTCAAGCCCTATGTCACTCCTCACTGCCCCCCCTCATTGTTTAGAGGCACGTATCACATCTCATCATGGCTGCAAGAATAAATAACCATCATCATCAGATGGAGACAAGAAAGCCCCATCCTCACCCTTACCCCCCCCCGATCGTAACTACCCTCCTAACAATTGCCCTTCAGACAAACAACCACACTGTGCAGGCATCTCTTGCACCATCTCTCAAAGGGTACAGAGCTTGGTCTGTAGTGCAGCACAGAGACCTCCACTGAACATATACTGTCCTGGAGGCTGGATACAAAAGCTTTCCGGCTGATCACAATTGCTACGTAAGGTATGGGGAGGGGAAAAGTCATTTCTGAAGTTGACACTGTCTAGCCGCTCTGTGTGGATGCCCCAAGCCCACCAGTCTTCTGGAGAAGGGGGATGCAGCAAGGTCTGTCCATCTCTTCTATGGAGAAAGGCTAAATATGACATCTCTCATTCTCACCTTTAACCTCTTCACTCTGTTCAGAATGCAGCCAGCTGGTCGCGGACCACTGGTCCAAGCTTGGCTCACCCATGTAAACTCTGACCTGGAAGGTCCATCTTTAGGGCTGAGAAGGGGTCATGACCCATTCATTTCTGGGCCTCTACCACCACCATTAATGGCACATTTAGGGATTGTGGATATCTGTCCCAATGGGAACTGGACTGAGATGAGCAACTCATGTCACATAGGCCACCAAGTGCATGCATAGGCTCTGACCTCTTGTTTTATTGCCGAAGGCCATGAGACAGTATGTGAGCAGCATTGGATGGATATTTCATTATCTATTTAGTTGTTCATGCAGAGGTTCTGAAAGCCACTCCAGCTGATTTCAATAGGGCTTTTCTACCAGCAGAAAGTATGTATGAGCTGCTTCAGCTTGTAGCAACTGTGTAATACAAAGTCTGATATCTGAATGTACTGCAAGTGAGAACAACCCATTCTTCCCAATGCTAAATCAATCGCCAAGCACTCCCCGTTGGTACTGAGTTGGTGCTGGAGGATAGGAAGTAACATGCAAAATTTTGGTCAGCATTGGTCACACTGCTGCCTCCTGCTGCACTGGGCTGTGTTAGGAACCCGCTGGAAATTCCCTCTTTCAGTCCTACCATCGTCCTTCAGAAGCTTTATGCTAAAGCAAGTCACTGTGAAAACAGAATGACTCAAGGAGAACTGGTTATGCCATCAACCAAAGAAGCCTCAAAGTTATTTCTGTTCCTCGGAGGTTGAAAGGCTCCTGTAACTAGGGAGGAACATACATCTCTGCCAGCTCCTTTTGCTTTGGGTGGCTGGGATCCAGATAGTCAGTGGCTGCAGCAGCTAGATGGAATATTTATCTTGTGCAGCGGTAGTTCTACACCTTACTCCTTTTTGAATGGATACGAATAGTAATGAATAATAATAACCAATAATTAATTCAGAACAATACGTGAATATTATTATGAGACATCCTAAAGTCCTTGCCCATTTTTAACTCTGTAGTCCCTGGGGCAAAACTCCCACTGACTTTGTCCCATTAATTCAGGTAGAGTTCAAAGCTTGCTGCTTCTTTCTCTATAATTTTTCCAGGCTGTGACCTCTTTCCTCCAGGTCCCTGTTATTTCCCATCTTTACTATTGGCCTCCAATGCCCACATGGTCTTCGAGGCTGCATTTTGAACGGGACAATCACTCTGATCACATCAAGGTTCCTTTACCTGGTCTACTTGTCTGCCCTTGTCCCTTATTGCAGGGGTTCTCAACCAGGGATCTGGGGGCCCCTAGAGCAGGTTTCAGGGGGGCCTCCAAGCAGGGCCAGCATTAGACTCTCTGGGGCCCAGGGCAGAAAGCCGAAGACCAGGTCCCTGAGCCTTGCCACCCGGGGCTGAAGCTAAAGCCTGAGCAATGTAGCTTTGCATGGGGGCCCCAGGCAATCGCCCTGCTTGCTACCCCTTAACGGCAGCCCTGGCTTTTATATGCAGAAAACCAAATTATTGTGGCTCAGGTGGAGTCTTTATAGCATGTTGGGGTAGGGGGCCCTCAGAAAGAAAAAGGTTGAGAACTTCAGCCTTGTTGCCTCAGCTCCCATCTGCTCATTTCTTCCAGGGACGACTGCCTAGACCACGCACTTGTCCGCTACCAACACAAACATCTGAATCTTGATTTGCCTTTGTGCCTTCTTCCCTACACACACAGACCCTTACCCCTGGAAGGCCAACAGGCCAGCTAACAATGGCTGAACTGAGAGGCCCATGGGGTATCACTGATGCACGTTTAGTGAAGAGTATATAGGGGAAGATTTTCATATGAGCAAGTGGGAGTACAGCAGGGGTCACTCACCAGCCAGTGCACCCCCCTCACGGGCAGGCTTGGTCCAGCCCCCTCTTGAGAGCCCCTCCACGCCTGAGGTCATTTGCCCCTTCTCACAGCTCATCCCTCCAGCCATACGTAGACCCACCCCATCCAGGGTCACAGAGTCCAAACGAACCAACAGTCTCATAACCTTATGTGGTCTTCAGTCATTACCTCAGGACTCTTTCACATCCCCTTTCCTGGTGGCAAATAGGGGGATCCAGGCTCTCCCTCTACTCGGAGTTTTCCAGCCCAGGGACCCCATATTACCCAGCTCAGGTCTGCTGCCTCAGAATCACTGTTACTTCTCTGACTGCCTACCTTTAGCCACCTCCAGTCCACTTTCACAGGACAGCTCCTTCCAGCACCTGCTCCCGGGAGGTGCCAACTGCTTGTAGCTGCTACAGAGTCCTCTCAGGCTCCCTCATGGCCTCTTTCTGCCAGCTCTGCAGGCACTTAACCCAGCTGTGGATGGTCACCCCAATTAGCCACAGCTGAGGAGGCATCTACTCTGTCTCTTAACCCCTTAGTGGGAGGCTGGAGTTGACGCACCCCCTCATAGGGAGCTAGGCCCAGATCCTCAGATGTGTTAGGTGCTTTTCAATGGAAGTTAGGAGACAGACAATCTAGGCCGTGGGCACTAAACTCCTTCCAGCAGGAGCTGGGTACCTTGCTGCCCTTTGTGATGTTGAAAATCTCCCCCACAATATAATTAAAAGCTATATATAGATAGATAGATAGATTAGATTGTGTTGCTTTCTTTCATCTGCTTGTCTTCTTAGACTATCCACTTTCTGGGGCAGGGATGGTGTATTCCTGTGTGTGTCCAGACAATGCTAGGCCTGGAGTAAAGGCTTCAGGGGTTATAATGCTGGTACTTCATGCAGCTCCTTTCCTATAGGAATCTCAGAGAGCCTTGCAAACATTATCTAATCCACCCTCAGAAAACTCCTACTGACTAGACACATACTATTATACCCAATGGGCCAAGACCCTCCTGACTGTAACTCCAATCAAATAACACCAGAGATAGATGTGCCACATTGTGTTCAAGGATCAGAGAGCTAAAGTGACGTGCCCAAGTGTTTTGCTTGGTGGCAAACCAGAAATAGAATCCAGGAAACTCGCCGCATCTTAGACCCTACTCCCTTACGTGTCATCAAGCCAAGGCACAAAGTGTCCCTTGTTTTGAAAGTTGATGCCATCCTAGTTTTGGAAGATGCCTCCCAAGAAGAGAGTGCTGTATTAATAATACGCCCAGCTAAGCCTTGTCTACATGGGAGAAACTGACCGGCATAGCTATTCTAGAATAACAGTTCTGCTATATTAATTCCAGAATAGCGCCTCATGTGGACACTTTATTCCAGACTAAAAGTGACTTTATTCCAGAACAATTACTCCATTTCCAAGGCAGAGTAATCAGTCCAGAATAGAGTTACTTTGACTTCAGAACAGAGGGTCAACATGGGGAGTTATTCCACACTAACGTGTGTGGAATAGTTATTCTGGAAGAGCTACGCGGGTCAGTTTGTCAACACAGACCAGCCCTAAGTGGCAGAGCAAGGAAAAGCAGCTTCTGTCTCCATACTCTGACCACTAGACTGTACCTATTCTTTGTAACCACACTGACTCACGATGATCTATGACATGCATCTCCTTACTAAATTTTTTTTCAGTTATAGTGGGAGACATGCTACAGAAAACCAAAACACTGTGTTTATGATGATGTCATCCACCAACTACCTGAATCAAATTCACCCACACCTCAGTATCAACAATTGTGCAACCACCAGGAAGGAGGTAGATGTCCCAATAAACGTATGCTGCAGCTGAGGTGAGAATTTGCACAAGTATAATCAGTTTATGATCAAATTTATAGGAGGCACCATTTATATGGAGTGAAGTGACTCGGTGTTTGGGATTTAATTATTATATAGCATAACCCTTCATTTATAGGGGGATTTGCAAGTAGATAAAATCAGTGCCTGCCTCCAGCTGGATTGAATGGGAAGAGGCTCCAGGAGTATTATGAGAGGATAAGGTGATGTTTTATGAGATGATATAGCCACTGCATGATGAGGAAACAAACAGGAGGGGAAAGTAAAGACATCATTTCACACCAAAGAGTTTATATGTAGACTTATAGCAATGGAACTGCTTCTATGAAGGTTACTCCATGAAGTCAAAGGATGAATGGAGCTATGGGAATTCACATCAGCTGACGTTCTGGCTTGCTTGGATTTAGTCTAAAATCCCCTAGTGATAAAGGCCTTCAGTTTAAAATACAAACGGGTAACATATACCTTGTTTATTCCTCGATATGTGTTTAAAACAATTTTTTATCACAGTAGCACACTGTTCCCAATCCCCCCAAATTTAAATGTATTGCCACCTCTACACATCTTAAAGCGTGGTTATGCTCCTTGACTTCAATGGGACTGCTCATGCGCTAAGTTAAGCGTCTGCTTAAGTGCTTTGCTGAATCAAAGCTGCCCATTGCAGCCCACACAGATAGAGACCAAGTCAGATTCTGACTCATGCATCGATAATGCAACTGTCAACTAGATGCCAATTGCTGAGCTTTACATATTGGGGATTATGTAATAGGCAGAAAGAGGCTGGTTTGATATTCAGTCTCAGGGTGAGTTGCAGCAGTTGAACAAAAAATCCTCTTATTTTGTTAATTGGCAGAGAGGCAACACAAGAATTTCATCTTTATGGAGGCACTTTTCAGAGTTCTTCAATGTTCGAAAAAAGAACAGGAGTCAGGAGTCCTTGTGGCACCTTAGAAACTAACACATTTATCTGAGCATAAGCTTTTGCTCAAATAAATTTCTTAGTCTCTAAGGTGCCACAAGGACTCCTGTTCTTTTTGCGGATACAGACTAACAGGGCTGCTACTCTGAAACCTTCAGTGTTCAGTAAACCAGAACAAAGCTACAAAACACCCTAGGAGCTCTTGGATGGTTCACCCCCCCCACCCAAGGGACATGGGTGTCATCTCAAACCAAAATTTTATCATTGCCAATTTCAATCAATGAGCTGCTACCTACAGTCAGGTGGGGCTGCCTCTCCTGATCACTTTTTAGCAGCAGGAGACAGCCCATGACTGTGTGACCAATAATGCTGGGAGCATATTGCTAAAGCGGTGCTCGCACATGAATTCCAAACGGCTGTTGCGTTCAGCCCCATTCCAACCCTTTCAAGCATCTACATGAATTGCTTTTTCTTGGCATGAATGTTGGGGACATGCCTGTTCTTCATTGGGATCTTTGCATTCCAGCCAAACAAGAGTATTGCCACATGAACGAGAGCTTTTGCTATTCGTCAGCCGGTATTTGCTGAACCACACTGGCTAATTGCCTGTTTTAGAGGTTTCCATCCTCTAGCCAAGGAGCAGAAAGAGCAGGTGATTTACACGACCAATGACATACCTACCATGCATCACAAATCATTGATGCAAACACTTGGTAAACAACCCACCCCACCCACTTTGAAATTGATTCACCAACCTTTTGGCAAACACTTGTAAAAAACTTGCAACATCTGGACAGGATGGGCGACAGGGGATGGATCACTTGGTGATTACCTGTTCTGTTCATTCCCTCTGGGGCACCTGGCATTTGGCCACTGTCAGAAGACAGGACACTGGGCTTGATGGACCTTTGGTCTGACCCAGTATGGCCACTCTTATGTTCTTACGATTTGACACCAGAGAAAAGCTCTACAATTTTCATCTAGTTTGTTCTCAATGAATAGAGACCTGGTATAACTATATAGTGTTACATTATACTGGCAAAGTGCTCCTAATGTGGTCACCACTATACTGGCGAAATGGCATTTTTACCAGTACAGCTCATTCCACCACCCTGGAATGAAACTAGCTATAGTGGTAAAAGCAGTTTTGCCAGCGTAGCTGCATCTACACTAAGGATCTTCCTCCAGCATAGCTGTGTTAGTCAGAGATCCCACCTCTTCACTCCCCTGTGCCAGAAGATGCATATAGTGTAGACCTGGTACTAGTCTCCATTTGAAAGTTTGCCATTTGGGTATAGTTAAACCCCTGCTAATATAGACAGAATTAAATCAGTACAAAGAGGAGTGTAGCAGTATAGTTTACACTGGTTCCCTGACTAGCATAAGTTATAGCATTATAAGCACTTTTATATGGCTATAACTGCATCTACACTAGGGTTTTTACTGGCAGAGCTCTGCTGACAAAAGATCACACCCCTCACTGATACAGCTATGCCAGCAACATTCCCCAGTGTAAAGAACCCTACAGTAGGCACCGGTGGAGAAAAATCAGTCTGTGATGGAAATTCAATGGGCTATCGTGCCTAGCATGACATTGTAATCATAAAAGCCATGCTTAAATACCTGCTCTATCCGAGTAGTAAGGTATAATGAGGTGAGGTGCTCGAGTTCTGGTAAGAGCTTTCTTATTAGATAACATCTATTTTTTTTGTAGGCTCTTCCTTATTATGTAGTTTTGCTTCCTTGTTTCTGAAATGATATTTAGTTACCGTTTTGAAGCGGGCTGTTGGTAACTCATCATGACAAATACACAATTTGACCGAGGAGCATGACAGATGACTGGGTGGCTAAAATGTGAATGGGGCCAAAAGAGGATATTCTCCGAACAGAACGCTTTCATTTTCATTCTTAAATTGAGGGCACTTACCGGTTGTGCATGCTTCCTGTATCTGCCATGTGGTCATTTCACTGATAGTGAAGCAAGGCAGGTAAGTATTTTCCCCTGCTGCCACCACATTAAGGACCACCAGTGGGGTAAGAAACCTAACACAGATAAGAAACAATGTGAGGGCAAGAGAACAGGACAGAGTGGCATAGCCATCGGCCATTGAGAAACCATCCAGCTATAATTATCTGCAACCAATGCCGTTGAACCAACAGCTCTGGCATCTGGAAGCTAGTGCACTGGCCAGTGCTGCACTAGAGGTCAGGAAAGCTGAAAAGGTTTTGCCTTTGGTAGACCCATACAGTGACTCTGCTTTTGCTGTCCAGGTTGGAGGCGATCCCTGAATTTCTCTTTTAACTTCAAGCAAGCCAGACAATGAGACATGGCAAATGTAATAAGAGTAAGAGAGAAACAAAACTGATGAACAAGCATTGAAGCTGGAGAGGTGAAATGTTGGAATAAGCCCTCACCCACCACAAGGCCCAATGATTGCATGGCTATAGAAGGGTGGGGTGCTAACAACCATTGCTTATACCATGGGTCTCTGCTACATGCAGCAAATCCGTGAATGCATAACAAACATTAACTAGTCCTCCTTTTGGGTGGCAGGTTCAGAAAAATCCCTGCTCTCATTCAAACCAAAGTTGAATCTTACCCTCATTGACAGTGGACAATTGCCTGGCCTTTAACTTCTGAAACACCTTGGACTGAATCCTTAGAGTACAGACCAAATGCTCATCTTTGCTACGCTGGTGGGATAATGACATTGAATCATTGTACCATGGGATAATGTGTCCCACCTACTGTTCTTCCAGTTCCCTGGCTAAACTGCAAGTTGAAAGCCTTCTCGTGTTTGCTAGAGAGGAGCCAAAGCTGGAATCTTCCTTTTAAAACCCCCCAAACTTTTTTTGGTTTGCATAAAAAGGAGCCTGGATCTGAACCACTGAGATCTGAGGGGTTATTGAGAGGAACCCTAAAGCCTTGTAAATCAAACTTCAAACTCACCCTGCCCAGCCCATTTCTATTTGCTTATTTAAACCAAAATTACAGCCACAGAGGGGGACTCAGTTACAACACAGAAGAACCCCAGCCTGATTAAAACACAGATGCATTGTGTAGGAGAGATGACAACTAACTGGTTTTGGACGATAGCCCTGAACCATAATAAAGCTTGAACATGTCCTAGTCTACACTGAGTTTCTTAGTCTGTAAGCATTGCACGTCTTGGACTTTGTCTTCCTATGTGCATCACCTGGCACAAAGAGACCTTGATTCTGATTGGATCTGCTGGGCATTTCTACATTATAAATACTGTGGTTGGGTCCCCCTACCACTGTGGTTCTAGGATAAATGGACCCTGACATACAGAGACTTAAACTTCACAACGTCTTCAGTTTGGTGACTCTCTGAAAGCATTTGCCAAGGAGAGCAGAACTGGGCAAGTTTCCCATCAATCAGAGATGCAAGTGACCACCTGTAAAAGCCTCCAGATTGGAAAGGGTGGGTCATGAGGGGAGAGAGAGAGAGAGAGGCAATGGCTCCCATCCAGCTGCAGGTGCAACATAACAGTGCGCTCGTTCACTGACTGTGTTGTGCACATGTCTCTTTTTGCTCAGTGTTCATCGCTGCCAAAATCTCTGCAATTTCAAGAAGCATTCCATAAATGCGCATTCCTCTCTCATCCCCTTGATCTCCACGCCTTGTTCCCAAGGGCTTGGCCAGTTGTCACCGTTTGCTTTCTGCCCGTGTTTGCGGGGCACGATGGGAGGTGAAGAAAAGCACCTCTGTGCATTTACAAGAGACCCACTGAGCCGAACAAACTGTCTTTTTCACAAGAATGGCTCGTTACCATTTAAAACAACAAAGCGAAAAAGGAAAAAATTCGTTAGACTGTCAGGCTCAACATGCATGACGATCACATTGATACAGAGTCTCGTGTCTCAGGCCATTTGGAATCAAACTGACACTGCAAATGCTTAGATAGTTTGATATGCCAGAGATCTCTCTGGGCCCCTTATTTCAGATGAAGGCAGGCTACCGCGGGCATGCACATATTCCGTATGCTACTATTATTTACTTCTGTGCTGCATTTTAATACTCTGCTTCTGTTCTGCCCAGATACTGCTTATCTGTCTTATAGGCTCTTAAAGTTTACGAGTGCACCTATTGCTCTGTTGTGAAAAAGTACCTACGACAGAAATGCTTCGGTTTTTATAAGCGACAAAGATCTCGGGGCTAAAGGCTGAGTCTAGAAATCGGGTATTAATGGATTTGACCCTGAGGATCCATACTTCCTACTGAGCCAAGCCCTTACTTAGCAACTCCCTTCCCCCATTGATCTATACCCAGACATGAGCTCCCACTTGACCTTGTGCCCTTGAAAAGCTCCTCCCATTAAAAATACATTAAAAAAAACAGAAGCGGAGGCAAGAATTTCTACTTGCAGCTGATTGAGGTAGCACCACAGTTAGGCCATACGTGCATTAAAGGGGCCTTACTCTGGAGCGAAAGTTGTGGGGGGGGGGGCTCCCTCAAACTGTGACACAGAGAGCTAAGCCTTTGATAAAGATGACCGGGAGGGGAGGGAGAGGCCTTTACAGGAACCAGCCTGAGAGGCAAGCATCTTCTATGCGTGTTTACGTTTGGCTGAAGCTGATTGTATTACGTCCCGGCAATAAAAGGCATTTCATCTTTAAATGGTTTTATAGGTCAATTTTAAGAGCTGATGTGGAGGCATCTCAAACATTGCCTTGAGGATTGAGGAAGAAGCAACAAACCAACCCCCTTCTTAGACGCTTTTACAGGAAATGGGAAATTTTATATATCTACCTTTTATTTCCTTATGTAGGAGGGAGGCATCGACTACTGTTTTATCTTCTGTGGCCTGTAAGACTTGTAATTAAATTCCTGCTCTTCCTGTAATTTCATTGGGCTGTGGTAAAACAATCTGTTATTGTTTGGACTTTACTTTTACCTCCAGCTGGGAGGTTAGCATTTTTTTTATGAAAATAAACTGACCTGGCTCATGTAATCGATCATCTTTTTAGGCAACGACCTGCCCTAACAGCGAGCCATCTGAAGGGACATCCAAGAGGTGCAGCTTCTTCCTAGTGGTAATATGTCACGAGGAAAGAAGGGAATGTAACTCTGCATCTTAACAGAGACAAGGGCAGCTTGGAAGGTGAAAGTTGCAGAAGGAAATCAAAGCGAGGAGGTCTCTCATATTCACAATTCTTCATATGCTATAACCAAATTCCACTGTCAGATACTCATCTCCCATTGAAGTCTCTGGTACTTCCTGTTCAAAACACTCTATCCATCATGTCTGCTTAGGCCTCGGTCCTGCAAAATCTTAGCAGTACGGATTCTTTTTATTTGCCTGTCGGTTTTTGAGACTTTAGGGTGCCCTTGATTCACATTTTCAAGCTTTTTTCTTCAAACATAGAATCATAGGACTGGAAGGGACCTCAAGAGATCATCTAGTCCAGTCCCCTGCACTCAAGGCAAGAATAAGAAGTATTATCGAGACCATCCCTGACAGGTGTTTGTCCAGCCTGCTCTTAAAAATCCCCCATGATGGAAATTCCACAACCTGCCTAGGAAATTTATTCCAGTGCTTCATCACTCTGACAGTTAGGAAGTTTTTCTTAATGTCCAACCTAAGCCTCCCTTGCTGCAATTTGAGCCCATTGCTTCTTGTCCTATCCTCAAAGGTTAAGGAGAACATTTTTTCTCCTTCCTCCTTGTAACAATCTTTTATGTACTTGAAAACTGTTATCATGTCCCCTCTCAGTCTTCTCTTCGCCAGACTAAACAAACCCAATTTTTTCAATCTTCCCTCATAGGTCATGTTTTCTAGACCTTTCATCATTTTTTGTCGCTCTTCTCCAGACTTTCTCCAATTTGTCCGCATCTTTCCTCAGATGTGGCACCCAGAACTGGACACAATACTCCAGTTCAGGCCTAATCAGCGTGGATTAGAGCGGAAGAATTACTTCTCGTGTCTTGCTTACAATACTCCTGCTAATATATCCCAGAATGGTGTTTGCTTTTTTTGCAAAAGGGTTACACTGTTGACTCTCGTTTAGCTTGTGGTTCACTATGACCCCCAGAATCCCTTTCCGCAGTGCTCCTTCCTAGGCAGTCATTGCCCATTTTGTAGGTGTGCAACTGATTGTTCCTTCCTAAGTGGAGTACTTTGCATTTGTCCTTATTGAATTTCATCCTATTTACTTCAGACCATTTCTCCAGTTTGTCCAAATAGTTTTGAATTTTAATCCTATCCTCCAAAGCACTTGGGACCGGGACGGTCTCTGGCGCTGTGTGTGTGTGTGTGTGTGTGTGTGTGTACACACATATAGTGGCCAACACAATAGGAAGCTAAGCCTGGGGACGCTATACACTAACAAACAAACAAACAACAATGAGGAACTCGTTTGTTCCACTGCATCCTAAAACTATATAAAACCATTTAAAAGAGCAAATACTGTTATCCGTCTCAAATATTAATATAATTCATATTAAATATGCACATTTACCTTTATGAAAAAGCCCCCTGAAGTGTAATCGTCTTTCTATAGAATTATTAAGCCCACTATAGAATTGTTTAGCACAGATATCATTCTTTATTAAGGCTAGATTTTCACTCACACTACTAGAAATCAGGACTAATTCCATTGAAACCACTGATATTTCACTAACGTAAACCTGCTTTAAGAGGTGAATAGGCCCTTAAATTCAACAGGATGATATATACATTCTTTAAAAGGCACAGCCTTCCATATTGGCAGTGTTGCCTGGTGGATAGTGCACTGGACTGGATGCAGGAGACCTCGGTTCCATTCCCACTTCTGTCACTGCCCTGCTCGGCAAGTTATTTCCACCTGTCTGTGCCTTAGTTTTCCAATCAGTAAAATGGGGATAATGATACTGGCCTCCTTTGTAAAAAGTGCTTTGAGATCTACTGAGGAAAAGTGCTATGTAAGTTAATTATTATTATTGAATTCTGTAGGATTTCAGAGTAATATATATATTAGTTTAGTTCCTATTAGCGTCCATAAGATTTACTTATAAAATGAGATGGATTTTAAAGTCCTAAAACATTCAAGGATCACAAGGCAAAATGTTCTCTGTGACTCAGAACACCAAATCTCAGCCTTCTGAAGTTGAAGTGTCAGACTGAGATTTTCAGAGCCCAGGTGAATTAGGTGCTTAACTCTCTAAGGCCTTTTAAAAAAAACCCAGCATAAATTCACAAGGCCTTTAAGTCAATCTCTTCTGAGCTGTATCACAAATACAAAAAGCTGATCTGATTCTCCCTTGGATGCTATTAGAAGCATTTTGATGATTCATTTGGATTCCAAAAGCAAAATCCCGATTACAATGCATGTTTTGGACATCAGGAACGTAATTTGAAAAATATATTGCACACAGATGTACTGTTCATTATCCTTTAAATAGAAAAACTGCATATCTGAGAAACTAAAAACCATGTCACACAGGTGTAATGAAGTAACACAGTGAAGAATGCATCTGTGGGTCTAACAGTGACTACAGCTTTGTTGTATTACTTTCTCACTCTAAATTTGATGAGCCAGATCATCAGCGGTTTTAAATTGGCATAGCTCCATTGACTTCAATGCAGCTATGCCATTTTTACACCAGTGCTGCCTTTTTCTCATCTCAAATACAAATTCCACAGACTCCAAGGGTCAGAGCTTAATGACTCTGTGCATGCAAAAAATTGTCCATTCATTTGCATGCTTAATTTGCACGAGCAAATTCAGTGAATGCACAAACGACGAGATATACGTCTGATTTTCTGCATGTGTCTCATTTCTCCAGGAGCCTTTAGGCATGTTTAATTGCTTGAGGGCTCTTTCCCTTTCTCTAAAGGAATCACTCCAGCTAGTCACCCTCAGCAGAGTAGCTGCTACAGCACATGATACATGGCGCAGACAGCTCAGCCTTGGGAAGCTACAGCTTTGATGCTGAGTTAACACATGCTGTGGGAGTTTGAGTTGGTATTTTTCCACAAACCAGTGTAAAACAGGTTTGTCTGGGGGAGGGAAATGACCCACAAGGGTCTCACACAGACAGCATGTGGTTCACTGACCACAAAAGAAAAGGATCTCCTACAAAACATAGCACAGTTCCTGGACTAGAGGCGCATACTCTTAATTTTCACTCTCAGATGCTGAGTCACCTTCACACTCAATCTTGACCCTCTCTGCAAGAGACTGGACTAGATGCACCTTCACGCGGACATGAGCCTCTGCAGGCGATACTTATGCCATGTTCTGTAAGGGCCGGAATTTGCAGAAGGCCCCTACAATCTGTCTCTCAATGGGAGCTGCCCTTTTTTGGAAACAGGGCCCTTATTTAGGTGCCTGGATGGGAGCGGAGCTGGGCTGAAAATCCAGCTTCATTTGTGGGTGCTGAGGGCTCGGCCATCGCACCTGCCTTATAGCAGATTTAGCTCTTCACTGAGGCTTTGCTCCTGCCAGGTGCTGAGTGCCCTCTGCTCCCAGCCAAGTCAATGGAGACGAGCATCTTGGCAGGATCGCACCGTCCAGGGGGAAGAGAAGCAAAGGAGGGGCAGTGAGCTACTGGCTTTGTTTATTAGAGTCCCTGCATTTGGAACATTATTTTGAATGTGTTTCTGTTTCTGGCTTGGCTTGTAGATATCTGCCCCTTTCTGCTAGCCCTAGTCAAATACCTCTTCACTTAGCTATGTGTCCAAGCGATCAGTGGGACCCACCAGGGCTAGCATATGTAGGGCCTAGCAGCTGAAAGACATTCAGCACTTGCCTCTGAGCCCTGGTATAGCTGGAGCACTCCCAGAACCTTAAAGGTCTGATGTGCCCCAGCATTAGTGGCCATAATAATTACAATATTCTACCTGGCAAATGTTAATGAATGTGTGTCACCATTGCTAGCTGGGGTGAGTGGTCTTCAGAGGAGCCAGCAGACCATTTCCCCTGGGTTTTCTGTGTTCTCTGCACTTCTGGGGTGGTCTCCCACAGCAGCGGCAGCTTATTCTCTCTCTATGTGAGCAAATGGATTCCCCTATCCTAGTCTACAGCAATGGATCCAAGCGCATTCCCATCCTGAGCATGATATGTCCAGATGATAGTGACTCTAGTTTAAATCCCACCAGAAACTCAGTGTAACTGACACCAGGGCAGTTAGCCGCCTACCATTTTGTAGGATAGTGAAGCAGCTCAGGATGGCTGCTACTGAGCCACAACGTCACTCCTGTGCCTGTTTTAGTAAGTGCAGGTCAGGCATTCGTAGGTGTAGCTGTAACATTAAGGACTTTGCTGCTGGTGAAGTGTGTGATTTCCCAGCTAGTCCAGATGATCCTTAGTGCACCAGAAAATTGTAGGGTCACAGCTGAGAACACAGAGTCAGGAAATAGGGACTATGTAGGCATAGTTTAAATGGGCTTGGGTTACTTTATAAGTAGGGGCTGGGTTTTTTGGGGGGGGTTGGCTAGAAACCTCTTTGCCTCCATTAGAGAGCCTGTTAAGTGTAGAAGGAGCTGCAGATAGTGAGTGGGAGAGAAGCGGTCAGTCATGGAGACAAGTCAGCAGAGACCCCAGCAATGCCAGTGCAGGAGAAGTGCAGGGAAAGTACACACAGCAGTGAGGTGTCATGCAAAGGATGGCCAGGAGGAGCCATGCCTCGGCAAATGGAACATGTCAGCAGGTTGCTCTCAGTTCCAGGGGGAATAGCACAACCCACAGGAGGGAAGTCACCTGGACTGTTTCCTTTGCCTGTGTTCCAGTGCTAAATGACAGTGTGGTGATGGTGAAAACACACACACTAATTCTCTCTGGAGAAACAACAGCCGTCGCCGTGAAAGCATCCTTGTGGGAGATGCTGCTGCTTGTTCTTCCAACCACGTCTAGAGCTTTCTGAGCTGTTCCTGCCATGCATCTTAGTTCCCTGTCTGACCATTATTTCCCAGTGTGGCTTCTCGTTATTACGGATTGAATATTCCCTGACGTTAATAACGTTCTAATTCCATCCACACACCCTGCCCAGTACAGAGGGCTGACTCAGGAGTACTTAGCTGGGTCATTTGTTTCCAAGGCTACCCTGAGGGTATATTTCCCTTTTCAGTGTTGCGCAGCAAATTGTGATTTTTCAACATTTCTTATAAATGCCACCACTTCTAAACCATGACTTATACTGGTTAACGAGCCAGTGGCAGGAAGTGGAAGCACGTGTTGAAAAATCCAGATTTGTGTTGGAATTTCTTGGCATGGCTCTCTGTAGTTATTGCCAACAGGGCATTTATCCATCTCTGTGAAACCTTGGAGATGGCCACATTTGTGTTTCATCCAAAGCGATAATCTGTGGGGTAAACGTGCAAATGTGGGGTAAACGTGGGCAGACATTTGTTTAGAATAGGGATCCAAAAGAAGAACCAAAATGGCCAAATTTCAGCTATCGGTGTTGGAGGAACATTTCTTCCTTAACCTCAGGTCTCTTCTCATTGCCCAGAATATCTTTAATAATTCAATGAGACCTCACATAGCAGTTTTCACTTCACGTTTTCCCCCCGCCTCAAAAATTCATGTGATGTGAACTACAAGAGTTTTTCTGAAATACTATGGTGTCCTATTCAGCCTCCATGATAAGAGAATTATATACTTGCTATAGCATTCCCTAGGATGGTTAAATCAAACTCCAGAAAACCTTTTATACCCTATTAAATTTTATAGTGTTTAGAGCAGTTTATATAGTATTGGTTTCAACCCTATTCAATTTTAATAGGATTTTTCTGATCTGGGGCAGAGTAACTGGTTAGCAGTATTTTTTTTTTGTACATACTAATGGAGTGGGGTTTGTATTGTGAGGCTAAAACCGTTACTTTTGTTTTGAAATCTTTGGGTAGAAAGCATTATAGAAACACAAAGCATAATGGAAGTGTCTAAGGTTGAAATCCAGCTTCTATTCTAACCCCTCTTTTCACAGACACTTATGTCATTCCTGAACCTAAATTACCTATGTGCTAGGATATTCCATTTTTGTTTAAGGGGTATAATTTTTGAAAGTATGATTAAAATCTGTTGAGTCAGATTTGACACCCTCTCCGATGAGAAATTCTGCTCATCGTGTAAAACTTAAGAAGTGTGCCATGAACTCTGACTCAGTGCCGGCTGCCTTATTTCATTTTACATCTTTACTCCACAGGGAGTACATCTGTGAACTTTCTAAGCCACCGTCTGTGGGAAAAAAGTTTCCCTTCTTACTCATGGGGTGCTGGTGACAGCTTCCTTCACAATATAGCTGTTGTACAGCTTGAATTTCAGAAAATTTCTGAGGACAGGCGGGAAAATGTGTCAGCACAGAGAATGTTCTCTGTCCCAAACAGCATCACGAATGAGACACTAGGCAATTATTGTTTCCCTAATGACTGGGTCCAAAGTCTGAGGGGGCAAAAAGCAGATTACATAATGGAGCATGTAGACTCTTGGGGCATGTGGGGTAAACCACGTGGGGGGGGGAGGGGGGTGCAAACCAAGGTCTGAGGGGAAGCAACCGCCCCCATTCGCCATAACAAATGGCTCCCCAATCAGAGGAAGCAGCCTCATTTTGTACATGTTCTCCAGCCCATGCCAATTTTCCTCATGCTCCAGACAGAGAAATCCTAAGCAGACATCTCCTTGACAAGCTAAATGTGATGAAACCGTGTCAAGGAGCACAGGGTGGTGATCTGCAGCCAAGCACACACAAACACCACAAGCTATTTCCTGGCACAAACGGAGCACAGGTTAGCCTTGCCTAGATTGAAACTGACCACTCATTTACCTCTTGGCACTATACTGCTGCTATTAAGCCTTCTCTGCTGATAATGAATGGGGATAGCCAAGCCACAGTGAGTCAGTGCATTTCCCAATGCACTTCTGCACCGAGGCGATGCTTGCCCAGATCATCAGTCGTACGGTTGCTTTTTTCCATCAGTTACTTCTGCATTTGCGCCTGCAATTACGCAGATGGGAATTCCAACCTTGCCGGCTGGTGGAGGGATTTTAGGTTATTGCTGCATCTCTGAACACTGCTCGCGTTTCAGAACTTGCTGCCAGGAATGGAAAAGCTTCAAAGTTCTAGAGGACACAATATCCTCTCACCCTGGAATCAAACCATTCCTTTTTTGCTTCACAACCTTCATTTTCACTCACAGATCTTCACTTTGGGGGATTTCCTGGTCATCTAACTGTCACAATCTGATGTGCAGCATTACATCAGCTGGCTCAGAGGATGAGCAATGGCCAAGTGCACCTTTAACCTCTAGGCTGCTGCTTCTAATCCCACCTGCTTTGGCAGGGATTGTTTTTCAGTTTTCGAATGCCAACCCCCCACCAATTTTCAGGTGTTGGTTTTTGTTTGATTTTTCCAGAATACTGGAACGTTTTGAATTAAAAACCAAAAAAAAAGTTAGAAAAAATGTTCATTGAAAATACAGGCCATTTTTCTTTTTTGGTGGGGGAGTTGAATTTTTTACCAGCTCTACCACTCTGAGAGATTTCAAAAGAAGATGCAGTGGAACAAACTTAGAAATTGAAAACCACCACGTCTGCTCCAGACCCCACTGAGTCAATGGAAAGAGTCTCTGACTTCAGTGGGTTTTGGATCAGGCCCTGTCACAGCCCACATGCAAGAATTCTGAAGGGACTTCAGCATGAAGTGGCTGAACTGCTAACAAATATATGTGATCTCTCATTAAAAACAGCGCTATACGAAAGGATGGGAGAGTAGCAAATTGGCACGTGTATTTTTCAAAGGCTGTGAGAGAGAGCCAGGAAATTACAGACGTGTGGAAAATTGGCTGAAGCAATGACTAAATATAGCATTATGAAACACATGATAGGATAGCACAGCTTCTGCACAGGAAAATTGTGCCTCGCTGATCTATTAGAACTTTTAGAATGTGTCAATAGACTAGTGGATTAAAGTGAAGCAGCTGATGTAATTTAATTGGACTTTCAAAAAGCTTTCGAGAAAGTCCCTCACAAGAGGCTACTAAGGAAACTTAGGGCAGATTTACACTTAAAACGCTGCATCAGCGTAGGTGCACTGCTGTTACGCTTTAACAAAGATGCTTTATTCCAGGGATTCTCAACTTTTCTGAGCTCTCTCCTCCTCTCCCCCCACAGGCTATAAAAACTCCATGGCCCACCTGTGCCACAACAACTGTTTTTCTGCATATAAAAACCATGGCCGGCATTAGGGGGTAGCAAGCAGGGCAATTGCCTGGGACCCCATACCACAGGGGGCACCGCATAGCTAAGCTGCTCAGGCTTCAGCTTCAGGCTCGGGGAGGTGGGGCTTTGGCTTTCTGCCCTGAGATGCAGTGAGTCTATGCCAATGAGAGAGAGAGGTCTGCCGCTGGCATACATTAATCCACCTCTGCTAGAGAGCTAGTAGCTACATTAGCGGGAGAAGCTCTTCTTTTGGTATAGCTCTGTGTACACCGGCACTTAGGTTGGTATAATTACGTCACTCTGGGGTGGGGATTTTTCACACCCTCGTGTGACGTAGTTATACTGAAGTAATTCTGTAGCCGTCATGGCATGAGAAGCCAAGTGCCGTCATGGACCAGAAACTCTCTAAGGGCTGCTCTACACAGTGACATCCAGGAAAAATTAAACTGGATTGGCTAAAGGTGTCAATTTGAAGTGGATTAGTTAAACCACATTAAATTCCTGTGTGGACAGGAAACAAAGAATAGGAATGAATGGTCGATTTTCATCATGGCAAAAGGTTAACAGTGGGATGCTACAGGGTTATGTATCAGGACTGGTACTGTAGAATATCTGTGTTGATCTGGAAAAGGGAATGAGAAGTAAGGTGGCAGCATTTGCAAATGCCACAAAATCATTGAGATTTTTCAAGACAAGGGAAGGCTCTGGGGAGCTTCAGGGGAATTTCACCCCACTAGATGAATGGGCAATATGCTGGCAAATGAAACACAGTGGTGACAACTGCCACTTGGTGTGAACAAACCGGGAAATACCAACGTTCGACTCAAACGATAGGGGAAGATGAGCAACAGGGTCATGGTTACAATTTTTAAATTGAACAAAACTAAGAGGTTTATGAAAACAGCACAGGTGTCAAACCACAAAACCTCAAAGGCCTCTTAAATCCAATGGAGACCACCAAGCTCAAACTCGGGCATTCCAACAATGCTTGACTTAAATCTGGGAATGTACAACCTACTGTACATTTCAAAGAGGGAGCACAAAACAGCATTCCCCCATTAAACACATGAATCAAACAGTGTCACACACAATTCTCAAGCCAGAATCAGCATAAACCCAAGTCCCTCCTTCTTATGTAAGTATCGTTTTGGAAGGGCGGTCTAGTGGTTAGAGCAGGGGACTGGGAGTCAGCATTCCAGGGATGACCCAGCCACTGATGAGCGGCATGGCATTGGGCAAGTCACTTCAGTTCTCTGTGCCTCGCTTTACATAGTCACAGGAGTGTTTTTACAGCCGTGTTGGTCCCAGGATATTAGAGACACAAAGTGGGTGAGGTTATTGGACCAACCTCTGCAGGTGAAAGCTCTGGAGCTTATATAAGCATCTTCCCCTTTCATCAACAGAAGTTGATCCAATATAAGTGTTCCTCACCATGTCTCTCTATGTGCATGTAGGCAGAATACATAGATGTTCAGGGCTGAAGGGATCATTAGACCATCTTGTCTGACCTCCTGCTCAGCACAGCCCATAGAATTTCATCGAGGGGTCCGTGCAGTGGAAGGAATTATTCTCCTCAGAGCGTCGTGAGGCTTCTTTTTTCCCCCCTGTGAATATCTGAGCTCCTCAAAACACAGATGCAATGGACTGGGACTGCAGAAAGAGCCATATCATTACAATAGACCAATAGCAGCGAGCCCCAAGAACACCGGACTACACTAGGCAATAGCCACTCAACAAATAAAGCAAACGGGTAATTAATGTAGCCAGACATATTTCACTTCAGACTAGAGGGCTGATTCATGTAGCCAAGTCCTGCAGGAATCTGATTCTTTCCTTAGTTAAGCACTAAGGGCCAGATTGCAAAGGTATTTAGGCACCTAAAGATGCAGAGAGGTGACCAATGGAATTTACCAAAAAAGACCTTCACCACCTGCTAATGAGCATGAGGCCAGAACATAGCCAGGTCCCAGTCTCACCTTTGTGAGATATCGCAGAGGCAGAAAACAATGGGGTGGGGGGGGGAGGACAGAAACAATCTCGTGCCGCCCCAGTTTTCCATTGCGGGGGTGCAAGGCCTGCCGGCCCACCTGGTTCCACCGCCCCAGCATGAAAACAGGTGTAAAGCCAAGAGACGGAGACAAAGCCAGCAGTGTTGAGAGAGGAATGTAAGGCGTAAATTGGGGAGGAGGAGGAAACGAGACCAGAAATGGAGACAGGAAATGATTTCAACAGCACATCTCTGCCTGGAGTCGTTTGGTCAAACAAGCCAAGTTGTTCTTGGTACCCTGAAGACACTTGCAGTCCAGCGACTGATGTGTGTACTGCAGCAATTCTTTGAAATGCCCCAGCCCAAAGGCATGAGCTGCTGAGTATCAAGCTTCTTTACTCCTATGCACTCCATGGGTATTAAACAATCGGCTAATATTTTTTCCCCAGTAGCTTTTCATCTGTTCCAAACCAGCCCCGAGTCATTCATGGGCTTTGATATAAATCCTTCCCAAGCTCCCTCTGGTTAAATTCCCAAGAGCAACTGGTCCCCCCAGAAAGAATTTCCATCGTTGAGTTCCCCACATTGCTCGCTGAGCTGCTGGCGACACCTTTCTCCTGGCCCTCCCGAGCGAACGTGGAGGCATCGCCACAGTGCAGGCAGCACACCGATAGCTATTTGCAGCAGAGCTGTTCTCGTTGGGTAGCAAAGCTGGGCCAAAACACCCACCGTGCACGGCTGAGCTGCACTCCTTCGATTGCAAGGTAGGCTCAAGATTTTGCAGCTCTCTGCAGCTTCATTTGCTTCTAAAGAGGTTATTCACCTCCTAATGGTGGTGCAGCATAGCAGGAAACATAAGATCAAGTCGATCTGCAAAGTGAGAGAGACCAGTTCGGTCAAATGATCTTCCTTTTGGCCCTTAACCCCATGGAAGAATAATAAATAACCACAGAGAAGGAAATTCGTATTTACAGTAAATGTTTTCCCCAACAAGGAAACAGGATGTATTATTGCTTTAGCACTAGTTATCAAGATTAGAGAGGCTATGTCAGCTTAGTCCTAAGTAAAACAGGTGTTGACCCCTCAGAATTGATGATAGTTGAACATTAAATAATAGAGATGACAATAATTCAGTTCAACATCCCTGGGGAGATTGCACAGTGACATTACATTTTAGAACAGGGAATTTCCAAACGAGGCGGAAGCTAGTCAAGAAAGCCCTAAAAATCAAGAGTAAAGAAGTGAATCTATTGATTTGACATGGATACTTTTGAAAGATACAGTATGAGATTTCCAGCAGGCATGCACACCTTTAAAGAAAGGAAGACAAGAAATAAACCACGTGGCTAAATGGCAAACAAACTCAAGAGTTTCTGAGCCAAAAGTGAGCTGTAGCTCACGAAAGCTCATGCTTAAATAAATTTGTTAGTCTTTAAGGTGCCACAAGTACTCCTGTTCTTTTTGAGCCAAAGAAATATCCTTCGGAAAATGAAAATCCAAGCCATGAAAAAGGAACAAAAAGGAGAACAGGCAATATGCAAGAAAGACATTAGGAGGGCCAAGAAGGCATTTAAAGAGCAATTAGCTAAAGTGTAAAAAACGGGTGACACTACAGCCCTTCTACTCCTGCATTATGGCCACAATGCTGTAGTTGAAAGGATCTGATTGAGCCACCACTCAAAGTCCATCAACGCTGCTCCGTTATATCCTTGCTTAGTGGATAGTTCTTTATATCCAAACGAAGAACCAGAGCCAGCAGTGAGAGATAGAAACTAAGCTTCACTGATCAACTTTTGCAGTGTAAGGGTATCCACACAGCCTTCACAATGCTCCCAAACTCCCGCTCACGACTCAGTGTAAAACCAAGCACGGATTCTCCTGGGAAAATGCCATCTTTAGCAATTCCAAGGCCATAGTCAAGAGCGTGGAGGGGTGTCAAGAAGGGTTACATGCTCCTTGAACAGCTAAAAGGGCCATCTGGGAGTGACGTGTAGCCCCTCCAATCCACAGCATTCCCGCCCTGTGCAGCGGGTGACACTAGACTGGAAATCAAACCCATGTTTCCTCCCTTGGCTGGTACAGCTCCTTGACTAACCTCTGAACTGAGAAGCAGACCAGACCATTGCCAACCTGACTGTGTGTTTTTTAAAATACGTATTTGATTCAGATAATATCAACACACATACAATGGTAACATCACAGAGTGATGCAAACATTTTCACCGGCCACATTCAAGTCAATCTAGGGAGAATCAGGCCAATGAGAGGCAAGAGAGTTAGAGAAGAAGGGATAGATAGATAAAAAAACTTGATGGACAGAAGAATGCTGGTCTCCAGAAGAAACACGAGTGGGACTGAGATCCTACAGAGACTTCAGTGGCTTGATTTTCAGAGTTGCGGAGCTCCTGGCATTCCCATTGACATATAGGGTCACTTTGATTTTCATGACTCTACCTTGCAACAAACCTCACCTCACTCAAGGATAAAGGACAAAGCCAGCGGAGACTTTTTTCCTGATCTTTCTCTCCTATAAGCAATTCCTCAGTGCAGCCACCCCTTTGCTGTACTCGCTAGTGTCCTTCCGCAGGCGGGAAGAGTCATCCCTTGTGGGTTTCGGGAACACAGCGAGGTTTATGCGAACAAAGAGCAGAAGTTATTCTGAAAGGTGGAAGTCAAAACTAAAACCTTGGCTGAAGCCTTTTTACAAGCTGGGCGTTCAATATTGCTTCTGGAGTCTGGTACAGTCCATAAAAGGTGGCTGTGCTTGATGGTTTAAAGGAAAAAGCCAATAAATTGCATTCGACGGACAATCCAGATCTCTTGCACATCAGTGTGGAGTGCCACCAGTTGGACTGCTGATCTGGCCGTATTTCCCTTACTTCTGTTGCTAGGGAATTGACTTCTTTTATTCCAAGCCTTTCCCCCATGGCTTCTTCTGCTCCTACTGTCACCCCCTTAAAATGGCACTTCCCATAATCGCTGAACTCAGGCTGTCACCCAAGGGACATCAGTATTGCATATCCACGGCTGAGAATACCACAGAAAAGAGGATTTCCACCTTCTGAAAGGATATGAAGCCATATTGTCCAGGGTACACCTGTCTCTCTAGTACCCTCTGTGACACTGGCAGACCAGGTGCCAGCTTATGCCAATGTCCAGGGCCTCACTGAACACTGACAAATGCATAGCTGGAAACCCATCTGGCTCACCTGTGGGCTAGCGTCGTTAAAATAGATAGTAGTGTTATAAGAACATGTTTAGAATTTATGAAATGTCTCTAGGATGCTGCACGTATTAATGCGACTTATCATATCTGTATCCCAGTGCATAAAGTTGGGCTGTGTGTTGACATTGGTGAGTGACACAACTAGAGCTTTACAAACAGGAAAAGCAGCATTAATTAAGGTAGAGTGCTCGTCCTGCACACAAGATGGCCCACTGAAGGCATACAAGGCATTGTGTAGCATTAAAGGACTGAGACCTTGTTGATTGCATTCCTAACTTGAGGAAGGGGAAACCCGTGCATGAACTCATCCCATCTGCCTGGATTCTGGTGTGAAAGGAGTAAAATAATGCCTGACCAGAAGGAACTGAGGTCTCTTTATGCTGTCTGGATACGATGGGGAAAAATTCCTAAACGTAAACAAGAAATTCCCCCCTGCTGCTTGGCATGGGTCAGCCCTAAAGGACATATACAGCTGCTTATTATAGACATTTACCTTTTCAAATCTTAGACTAACTCACATGTGGGTGTGTTTCCAGTTTTAACCTGGTAAATAACTCATTTCTTTTCTCAGTTAATACATCTTTAGTTAGTTAGTTAGTTACAGGATTGGCTGCTGGTGGTTGTCTTGGGTTTGAATTCTGAGTCCAATGGACCTGGGGTAAGTGACTGGTCTCTTGAGACTGGGAGTAACTTGAATATTGTTAAAAGAACAGGAGTACTTGTGGCACCTTAAAGACTAACAAATTTATTGTAGCATGAGCTTTCGTGAGCTGCAGCTCACTTCTTCGGATGCATAGAATGGAACACACAGACAGGAGATATTTATACATACAGAAAACATGAAAAGGTGGAAGTATGCATAACAACAGGAAAAGTCTAATCAATTGAGATGAGCTCTTAGCAGCAGGAGGAAAAAAACTTTTTGAAGTGAATAATATTGTGAATAAGTGAATATTGTTGTGATTTTTTGCTGCAAAGTGACCATCTATCACAGAGTCGAGCTTGCCTGGGTGGTAAGACAGATCGGAATGCCCCAGGGGACTGTCTAGGACTCCATCTTCAGTCTTAATGGTGCTGTAGGAGTTTACACTCGTTATTCGGCTGGTGAAATCTAAGTACAGAACTCACCGCCAGTTTGGGTTTCTGCCCTGCTTCTTAACAGTCTGCCCTGAGGTTGGTATTCTCACTCATTAGCCACTCCAGGCAGTGAGACACGCCCTCACTCAATTACTGCTTCCCTCGGGAAACCATAAATCAGGGATTACTACTGTGACGGGAACCCCACATACCGTCATTCACAAATAGCCCCAGTCAGCTGTGCTGCCTCATTATCCTTTGCGCCCATTGCCAAAGAGCAACAGGAGATCAATGTGCAGGTTTGCTGGAAACTCCTGACATCAGAGCAGGGTTCGCGTTCAACCGGTTTTCAGCACAGCTATATACCACTTCTCGCTCAAGCTGCTGTTCTGTTCTCCAGATGCTCAGCTTTCGTTTTTAAGAAAAAATGAGCTTCCGGCTATTGTGGTTACAAAGAACACCTCTGAAAAAGTGAGCCAAGGGTAACCCACGAGATGAGCCTTCAGGGAGCCTGGAACAATAGCATGGTGAGTCGTGAATGGCCCCTTCATCTGAGGTCAGTCGCCCAGTGATGGTAACTCAGCACTGTCAATGGTTTCTTTCCTCATGGGGAAAAGAAAAGGGAGGGTCGCAGAGCACATCTCATTCTGGTGCCAAAGACGGGTGGCATTTGGATCACTACTTTTGGGTTTTTTAACCCAATCAAGATGGAATCCAGCTCAAGGAACCTAGGGAGTATGCAGGATTATATTTGAAACTTCCGCACAGGGTAATGGGAGTGGCATCTCATTTCCATGACTTACATGGGCAGAACTTGTTTGTGGTCAGGACATGAGGAAGTACCAGTTCCGTTTCCTCCCCTGTCTGGATGGAGGACATGGTTAGAGGAGGTTGAAAAAACCTGCATCAGGAGAATGGGAGCTGGTTCATATGGGGTTTTGGTGCATCCTTTGGGCATGGTCCACTTTAGTTGAGAATTGATGCCCTAAATCAGCTGCTTACATGTGAATTTTTAAAAAGTGAAATCACAGCCTTGCTCTGTGCTGGTCGCCTCCAAAGAAAAAAATAATAATCAGACAAGTTCATTTTTCTGGGGGTCGATTGCTGAAGCATGTGAACCTGTTGCCAAACCGGGGTGGTGTTCTGAGTCCATCTGGGGGCAATTTGAGTGGAAACAGGCACTGAGTTTGTGGCACACATCCTTGGGACAGAAAGTAACAGAGTCAGCGAGCTTCCCAGCAAACATATTTCCGTCAGAAAATTCCGGTTCAATGAAATCAGAGTGTTGATTTCATTAACATTTTTCAACAAGAATCACCAAAACAAATTGTTGCAACTTTGAGTATGACACGGCACAAGCACTTTTTCCACCCTCCAGGAGCATGAGACATTTCACAACCACTCCCACACAGAACAAGCCAAAGATGCTGCCTGTACAGTATCACTCCTGGTGCCAGCATAGGGCTGGGGAAAGATGAGACCAAGAAACCACTCCTGGGCGTATCACCCGATACAGCAGAGTGCTCGTCACAGGGCTTCCAAACTGTCCAAATATTTGTTTGGTGGGCTCTTTCCTGCATTGCCGGTGCTATCCTTGAGGCTTTTCAGTGGGCAGATTTGTGGGCCGAGCTTTCTTGTCCTAGAAAAGTCACAATGCTGCCAGGTGACTTCTGTGGATGGAAAGACCGTGGCTGTAAAGTGGCCTCCCTAGGCGCTATCCCAATACAAATTATGAGTGATCGTAATAAGGCACCTAAGCTAGGGATCTGGGGCAAAAATCTGTCTGGGGATTGGTCCTGCTTTGAACAGGGGGTTGGACTAGATGACCTCCTGAGGTCCCTTCAACCCTGATATTCTATGATTCTATGACTACACAATCGCACACCATTTACTGCTTGCACCGCAGCGGTGTGAAGGGGCCCCCGTCAGGGATCAGACCAAAAGATCAGTACTTGCCCCAAAGACCTTATTAAATGTGATACATGGCACTGAGGTGCCGGGTGGATGATATCTCCTCTCCAGTCAGGTAGCAGCTGGCTTAAAACCAGGAATGAACATCCATACCAAATGAATCTAACTGAGCTGAGATTTCCCCAAAGGAGTAGATGGATGGTCTTCAAAGAACAAGTGAACCGAAGTTACACCCTTTGCGCCCTCTAGTGCTCAGTTCACCGAAGTAAAGTGCAATCCTGCACAATGTGAGCATCCAATACATTGAACCAAGTTGCCTTGTATGAGCCTACTTTTTTCCAAATCATTATATTATTCCTTAGGGTACTACTAAGTGACAACACTTTAGGTTGCTAGGCAGCTGGTGCACGGAGTTGACCGCCCGTCATGCTGACCAGTATTGTCTCACTGTTTCCTTGTTCTTCCCATCGGTTGTCTCTTGTCCTATACTTAGATAAGATCCTTGGAGCAGGGATCATCTTGTTTGTCTGTGTTTGTACAGCACCTAGCACAAAGGGGGTACTGGTCCATCACTGGGGTTCCTAAGCACTACCACAATACAAATGACCATCCATAATAATTTTGGATGCAACCAGCTATGATCCTGGTACTATATGGACCAAATTCTATTCTCGGTCAACAGTGTTAATTACTCTGTGGGTAACTGGGAACAGAATTTGTCCCCATGTCTTCTTATGAAATGGAAATGCACAATGAAGAAGAGAGCGATTATTTTACACATGTATAGATAATACACAACACCCAGCCTCGGCGCTGCGACAGCATGTGAACGCTGGCCAAGGTTTTCCCAAGTGACTTGAGATTTTAGATGCCTCCGTTTTGGGGCCCCCAATCTGAGGCATTTTAAAGGGTCTGATTTTCAGAAGGTGGGTGCTCAGCACTTTCTGAAAATTAGGCCCCTTTAAGACATCTCAAGTTGCCCAACTAAAAACCGAGGCACCCCAAATTACCCATCACTTGGGAAAAATCTTGGCTTGTATAACTGAAAGCTGTGTTTCAGCTGGTGTTGCTAAATAAATTTCTTAATGTATATAATTTCTATAACATATTTCTAGGCTGGAAATCTCTGTATGGTATTTCTCCTACAACTCAAGGTTGCCTTCTCCGTCGGGAACAGTTACCCAATGCAGCTTATTTTAGTAACTTTATTGCTGCGATACTAGGCATTATAAACATGCAGCGTACCATTGCTTGAATGAGGCAACACACAAATCTGCTGCTAAGACTGCAAGCCATCACATTTCCAGGAGCAAAACAAAAGCAAAATTGAACCAAAACAATTGCAGAGTTCTCTGAAGGCTGCTGAATGAGCAAATTCCAATGGCAAAGGGTGCTTTGTGGAGAAAGTTCTGCAGGTGGCTCCATTGCGTTCATCCCAGTTGATCTTCCCTGTTGAAGTGGTGTTTACAGAGTTTACTGGCTGGCAGTGCATGCCGGATACACCCCACCTTCCTATTAAGAGATTCAGTGAGGCAAGCAGCTCATCTGGATATAAGGAAGACAGGTATGGCTGCCTGGGAAGAGAGGGGTTGGTAACCTTTCAGAAGTGGGGTGCCGAGTCTTCATTTATTCACTCTAATTTAAGGTTTCGCGTGCCAGTCATACATGTTAACATTTTTAGAAGGTCTCTTTCTATAAGTCTATAATATAGAACTAAACTATTGTTGTACGTAAAGTAAATAAGGTTTTTAAAATGTTTAAGACGCTTCATTTAAAATTAAATTAAAATGCAGAGCCCCCCGGACCTGGCCAGTGTGAGTGCCACTGAAAATCAGCTCATGTGCTGCCTTCAGTATGTAGGCTGAGCACCCGATCTAGTATGTAGGCTGAGCACCCAGGGGGAAGGAACCGTAGGAGCAGTCAAGGCCTGGGAGAAAGTTGGTGCTGAACTTTGTTTTATTGTTCCTGCACCCAAACACTAGGAAAAGAATGAGGCTTGGCTTTATATGGGGAGCCAGGAGACTTTGCACAGTAAGTTTGTTTTCGAGCAGAGTGTCTGATATCATGCAGGACCTCAGACTGCTGGTAAACGGTCCCATCAGTGAAATGAAGGGGTTGCTCTGGTTCCATTAAAGTCAAGGGAGTTTTGCCACTGGTGTTACTGAGTTCAGGAGCAGGTCGTAGCTGATAAACGTGGGCTGAATTCAGAACTATGAATAAAGCACCAAACCAGGGTGAATATTTCATGCAGCCTTTTAAACAACGTTGAAGGTTTGTGTTTACCGTCAGGCTAGGGGGCAGGTGTTTCCCCTCTTCCATTCCACCCAATCTGAACTCTCACTTCCAATCCCCACACAGCCTATATGTGTAGCCAATTCTCCCTTTTTTCACTTCTTTCCCCTTCGCCACCCCTTGTCTGTACAGTCTGCCAATGTGCTTCTTGCAGCATCAGACTTGCTGGAATGCAGCCAGTCGACCAGCACTTCTGTACAAGCCAGCACTGCTACCCAAGGGACAAGATATTTCAGCACTGCTCGGGCATGGGGGAAATAAGAAGGGTGGATAAGGAAAACCGCTTGCTGCTCAGAGAGCGCTAAGTTGGGTTCTATTTTATAACCCTAGATCCTTAAAGTTTCCCCATGTATTGCAGGATGGGGAGGGTCATATACAGAAAATCAATGTTATTCCACCCTGGAATTCACCCTGCAGGGAAAGAAACCTGCTGGAAGGCAGGTGGAATTTTAAGGCAGAAGGATATAGCTAAATCCAGTACAGGGTGAGCCTGTTCCTTGCATTCAAAGTTCTTCCTGACTTGAGTGCTTAAGAAATGCAGGCTCTGACCCAGGATATACGTGTAGACTTGGCAGAATTTGATTTTTATGTAATTTTGACAGACAGTGTTGATATTTATGCTTTTTTTATTTGTATCAATTTAAATTCATGGGAAATTAAGGGGGGGGGGATTAAAACATTATTTAATGACAGTAGATGGTGAGATTCCAACAGTTAAAGCTTTAACCATTAAAATGCAAACTGTGAACACCACATGTCAAAGTATACCCAGTAAATAACCTTAAATCAAACGGAGTTTTCAAGCAGCATTTTTGTTTATCTGTAAATTTCCAGGAATGTCATGGGAAATATTGTTTCATCGGTTTGCGTGTACACACAGTGAAATTGACCAATGAAAACAGAAACCTTCCAAGCCCACTCATGTGGTGTTGCTTTCCAACCCAAGTAACTACTCCAAACCCTCTGAATCTAGGGTGAAATCTTGCCGTTCTGGGTAGGAGCCAAGGTAGAATGGTGCAGGCTACACAGCACAGGGCAAAAGGAGCCATGGGTGGCATCCATACCACATTGTCTGGCACATGTGCTAAGTAAGGTTGCAACATGCTGCAGGTCATAGCATGGATGGCTTCTTGTATCTGACCCCAGATAAGTAGACCTTCGGGGGTCATAGCCCACAGTCCAGCATGGTAACCGGTTCCCCAACCTTGTGATGAGGTCAGAATCCCGGCTCACCCTCTTACCTCTCTAGAGCAGCCCTGCAGAACAGGGCAGGATTCAGTCATCAGTCTGTGACGCTGAGGAAAAGCATTATCTGAAGACCTACCAGGCAAACCTATTGGAGCAGGCATTGTGCTTTGGAGGAACGCTGGGGGGAATTCAGTAAGGGGGTGAAAAGTAAAAAAAAAACAAAAAACAGGGGGCCAAATTCTACCCTCTGCAGCTCATGCAGCCCCACTGGGGAAAGAGGCTGTGAGGGAGAATCTGACCCATGTGAACTGAGAATGGCCCTTTCTTGTCTCACAAAACTGGCTTATCTCTTGGCACTAAATGACACCTATTTTGCGGAACCTTTCATTGGGAAGCCTAGCGGATAGAGCACTAGACTGGAACTCTGAAGACCTGGGTTCTATTGCTGGCTCAGCCATGGGCCTTCTGGGTGATCTTGGGAAAGTCATTTCGGCCTCCCGTGCCTCAGTTTCCCCACATGTAAAATGGGGATCCTTCACTTTGAAAGAGCCAGGTATTATTAAAACTAGTGACTCTCCCCATTCTCGTAGCAATATGGGGCATTGAGTGGGCAGCCATTCTGCAAACATCCCGGCATTAATATCCACAAACAGCCAAAGAAAAAGAGCACGAAAATGGTTCATCAACCAGATGTGTGATCGGTCTAAACAAACATACATTTTTTGGAGTTGCCTGAGGTTTAGGTCTGGTTACATTGGAGGGGAAATCTGACTACATAAATAATCCTACTTCATGCACACAATTTTCATTTTTAAGTCTCATACTGCTTTACAAAGTCAGCAAAGCTGCATTAGCCCCATTTTACAGATGGGAAAAATGAGGCACAGACAGGGAACGTGACTCACGCAAGGTGACCCAAATGAGATAGGGGACAGATGCAAAATTGAAACCCAGCCCGGTGCTCCACCCTCTCATCCACAGATAAACACTCATAAATCTCTCTTGTGGAATCAGATTAATGATTTTGGCAGCTATATTACTCAGAAGATTTAAGACATAGCTTGTCTAGAACTTGAAAAAAAAATCTAAAACATTAACGCCTTTAAAAATCATGTTATTTAGTCATACCTCATTTTTATGAAGCAGTAACTCCAGCCAAAATCCCTAAGGCTTTACAGGCAGAGCAGTGTTCCTGATTCTGGCTGCCGGAGCCTGCCAAAAACCATTTTACTGCATGCCACTGGGTTTGCTCTGTTATTCCTACTTGCTTTACATTTCAGGTAGAAACTTTGTGTGTGTGTGCTTGTTTTGATTACAAGTCTGAAATTCACCGGTTGTGCAATAAAACCCCATACAGTCTCTTAATCATCCCTCTGCCTTTCACAAATATTGCCGTGTGCCAGCATGGCAATATCAAGTCAGTGAGATACAAAGAATCTCTCTATTGTGTTTCTCACGCCTTGGGCATGAGCATAGGGGCAATGCTCAGAAAAAACAGAGGCAGCAGGAACTAAAACGTCTGGGGGGAATAATTTTAAAAAGAGAAGGGCAACTAAAATGATTAGGGGTTTGGAACAGGTCCCATAGGAGGAGAGATTAAAGAGGCTAGGACTTTTCAGCTTGGAAAAGAGGAGACTAAGGGGGTGGGGAATATGATAGAGGTCTATAAAATCATGAGTGGTGTGGAGAAAGTGAATAAGGAAAAGTTCTTTACTTGTTCCCATAATATAAGAACTAGGGGCCACCAAATGAAATTAATGGGCAGCAGGTTTAAAACAAATACAAGGAAGTTCTTCTTCACACAGCGCACAGTCAACCTGTGGAACTCCTTGCCTGAGGAGGTTGTGAAGGCTAGGACTATAACAGGGTTTAAAAGAGAACTGGATAAATTCATGGAGGTTAAGTCCATTAATGGCTATTAGCCAGGCTGGGTAAGGAATGGTGTCCCTAGCCTCTGTTTGTCAGAGGATGGAGATGGATGGCAGGAGAGAGATCACTTGATCATTACCTGTTAGGCTCACACCCTCTGGGGCACCTGGCATTGGTCACTGTCAGTAGACAGGATACTGGGCTGGATGGCCCATTGGTCTGACCCAGCATGGCCATTCTTATGTAAAGCCTATTGACTTCGATAGGAACTCAGACCCTGATTCAGCAGAGCTCTTAAGCACAGGGACTATGTTTCATCTTAAGCAGGACTAACTACGTGCTCAAGTGCTTTGCTGAATCAGGGCCTACGTCAATAGGGTTCTATACAAATTAAAAACTTCCTCTAGAAAGTACCCCTAGAAGCTGTGGAGAAGGATTTCCTTTCCTCAGAATTTTTAAATTATCCTAGAGCATTTCATAGAGAATTCTGTGTCCTGGGTTTAAAGACGGATGATCAGTGTCTATCAGAGTCCCTAGCCCAGGGGTGGCCAACCTGTGGCTCCGGAGCCACATGCGGCTCCTTGTACAGGCACCGACTCCGGGGCTGGAGCTACAGGCGCCAACTTTCCAATGTGCCGGGGGGTGCTCACTGCTCGACCCCTGGCTCTGCCACAGGCCCTGCCCCCAGCCCAACCTGCCCCCTCCCCTGAGCCTGCCGTGCCCTCGCTCCTCCCTCCCAGAGCCTCCTGCACGCCACAAAACAGCTGATCAGGAGGTGCAGGGAGAGAGGGGGAGGTGCTGATCAGTGGGGCTGCAGGTGGGTGGGAGGTGTTGGGAGCAGGGTGGGGGAGCTACTGACGTATTACTGTGGCTCCTTGGCAATGTACATTGAGAAGGAGCCAGAATTTACCAGGCCCGTGTTGGCCACCCCTGCCCTAGACCTTTTCCTGTAAAAGGGCTGGTTAGAGCCACAGGAAATCACATCACATCACAGTGATTACCAAAGCAGACAGCCAACCGGACAAGTGGAGGAGGGGATGCTCATACGTTTTAGAATTGATGAAATAATCAGGAACTGTGGATGCATTGTTAGCTAACACTCTGTGACAGCATGCATCAGCCACTCCCTTTCGATCTGAAAAATGCCCAGGTTCAGGGATTTCCCTTTGCAATGTTATCCATGTGCCATCATCCTGCTTTGCATACGGAACCCCAGCAGGGTATAAAATGTGTTTGCCCTGCAACAGGGACACAGTACCTCTAAGGTTAAAGGAAAGAAACGTTGGCAGAGAAGACTATCTCCCAGCACACTTGGAAAACCCTCTCTCAGAAGCAAGGTAAGGCAAATTTATGTTTAACTGAGCAGCTGGTCAAGCAGTTGTATCTGCTTGCAAGTGGAATAATGTTATTGCTGTTTGTATTTTTTCCCCCCTTACTAAAATGGCAGGTTTTTTTAAATTGGTTCCCTGCCTTGAAACCTTTACCCTCCTTGCTACAAGTAAGAGCAGTGCCACAAATATTCTTTGAATTAACCCTGTTGAAAAGGATCTAAGGAAACAAGGGACTTATTTTGCTCATCAATTAATGGAAAAGAGACAGGAAGAAAGAGCACACTTAGGCAGGCTGCGCTGAGATAGTGTGACAAGATGTCCTAAAACTTTTCAGTATAAGCTGCTGCTCACAGGTCTCCTAGGGAAAATCCCAGGATAGCTCTGCTGTTCTAAGACCGAGGCACAACAATTATACCATCAGAAGATTTAAAAAAAAAATTATTGTAAAAGTCCAGATGCTTTTAATGAATGACAGGGTGAGTTGAGTTTTGTATCGCACTGTAACGCGCTAGCGTTGTTTCCAGTTTGGTAACTTTGCAGATATTTTTGTTACACACCCTTCTCTTCCTCTTCTTTTTACCTTCATTAAGGGCCAGAATCTAACACCCCTACACTGAGTGGTACCTTGCAGCACAAGTAGTTGCATTCTTTTCCGGGGGGTTACTCACTGTGAGTAGGGGTATCAAAATCTGGCTCTGAATTCTTACACTGAGCTACTTAGATTGTGAGCATTTGGGGGTCAGGACTGTCTTTGTTTTTTGATGTGTACAGCGCTTAACACAGAGGCCACAACTGGGACTTGTAAGTATTACCACAATAAAAAAAAATGAGTAAACAATTTATAACAGAAAAAAGAGGGTTTTTTTTCTCTCTTTCCTTATCTTTTGACCTTCTTGGCTACAGCTCAGTCTTTGCTTTGTCTTATACAGAAAACAAACAATGTAATAGCTTCACTTTTACCCATCAAGCTGCTGTCTTCCCCAGGAGGAAAACTTCACTTTAGGATCAAAGATGAGCAGAAAAGCCCAAATCCAAAAGAATAGCAAGACAAAAATCAAGATCAGCCTGTGACAATTAATGGTGCATCATCCTAAACTCTGACTAATTTGCTACATGGGTTATAGATATGCTATAATATTATTTACAAAAATGTAGAACCCATGCAAGATTCCTCGGTTCCACATTTAGAACAGAACCTGGAATCCATAAACTTCACATTCCATTTGGCTCTGGCAGTCTCTAAGATGCTGCACGTTGTTTTTTGGTTTCATTCCCTGGGGAAGAATAACTTTCAGCTGGGAATCTTTGTTGTGTGAATGACACAGGCTAGGTTTTGCCTCCTGTTTTCCTGCAAAACATAGAGGTTCAAATAAAGAAAAATATTTTTGTGACACCCAACAAACCTTCGAGAAACAAAACTTACAAACAAACAAACAAAAAAAACCCCACTCTAGTGGGTATTTCTGCTAACCTTGGAGCACTTGTGTGTTTTCCAGACCCTAATTATGCTCTGAATTTCATTTGAGCTGAGCATTTTGGAACCTCATTGCAAACATTTGTTTTATTTGTGGTGTCCTAGGAATAGGCAGCAGGTGTAGAATAAAACAGATCTACAGCTTCTAATTGGCATGGAGAACCCCTAATTTATTTGGGGTGTGTTTACCACAGAATTTGGGCCCTGATTTAGCAAAGCACTGAACTAGGGAGTCCTAGGGTGTTTGCTGAGTCAGGGCCTTAGTAGGCAGTTTAGCTTTCAATCATAGGATATTAATTACAGCAGGTCCATAAATCTGTGGCGTTCCCTCATCTTATCAAAGAGGGAGGTTGTATAACTCTATAACCAGTGCTTAATTTGTGCCAGGATCTCTAGGCTTGGCAGTTCATAGCCCCGGCACCTCTGGCCTTGGTGCATCAGTTATGAATGTTTTAAAAAAAAAAAAAAAAGTTACTTGTGCCCCAGCTCCTCTTGCATTACAAATTAAGCACCGTGTATAACCTCCTTTTATTTCCTTCCTTAGGAGAATCCCCTCATTACCTAAACCAGGATTTCAGGCTAGGAAACAGCAGGCTAATTAAAAGACCGAAAATGATGTGCCCTTTTCAGTTCCTGTTCAGGCCCCAAACAGGTCGGAACACGTCCCCCAAAGAGGATATTAACAATAATGTGGAAAAAGCAGTCCTGAAGGTTCACAGGTAAGATTTATCTCCTCTCAACTTCACCCTTCCTGCTTTCCTACACTCTCCCGAAAGCACCATGACGTTTCAGACGTCCAAGTAAAGAATTGCCAAAGCAATAATTTTAAAGGAGAAAGATTGAGGGATAACTTTTCCTACAGGTCACTTGGCTGCAATTGACACAGGTGAGGTAAATTTTAGTTTTCCCTTATGAGACCTACTCACATCACTGTGACATAAAACATCCTGCCTTAAAGTTTCATAGTTCTTTTTTTAATTGTCTCAGCTTTCTATAATGTATATAATGGTGCAAGCTATGGATGGCGAGATCCACTCATGTGTGTGTTGTGGACTTTGGCAAAGTTATTTATTAACCTTGTAATTGTACTAATTAGCTCTGTAAAGTATTTTGGGATACAGCTTGCATGAAAGACTGTGTATAAAATAAGGTTGCGCGCTTCTCCAATCTCCTTCATTTCAAATGATTTCACTCATTTTGGTGCCTACGTTCCACCAAAATCTTCCCCCCATCCCTGGCTCCCCATTTTTCACTATTATCAGGGAAAGTTATTTACACCAGAAATAAAGAATCTTGAACCTGACTCCCACTGGAGTCACCGCTCACCAGTCAGAGCAAAAGGACACAATCTGACCCTAGACGGACATTATCTAAAAGCCATCACTGCCAGTCAAAAGCAGACTCTTTTTCTCCAGGATTGTCAGGCTAGCTCTCATCTTCTCAAACTTTGCATCCAAATTAAAAAGGAAGAACAGAGTTCAAAAGCCAGGCCTTTTGCATGGACTTCCTTCGCTTCCTGCATAAGAAAGCAAGCCGTTCGCTTAACGCGCCGTGAGGTTGGACCTATTTGAAAGGTTCACGCAGCTATTCCCCGAAGAAAACAAATCCTCTCAACATTTTCCTTCTCTTTGTCTAGTTCATAGTTGTAGCTTCTTGATGCATTTCCTTTGTTTAGTTTATAGCAGTGGTTCTCAGCCTTTTATATTCTAGAGCACAGCAATATGGAAATGGGGTCCACAACCCCCTACCTGTCTCCAGTTCCCTGGAGTTGGGAACACATGGCTTATTGAGTCGGTATTGTTTTCAGACGCTGTGTTAGGCATCTCCCTACTCACCCCACAAGTAAACGGTAATGGGTTAAAAACGAAGCCTCTTGTACTAAATCAGATTCTACTTATTCATTTCAAAGCTTCATGAAAGAAGAAGCCACCAAGCTAAATGATCTGAACAAACAGGACGAGATGCCGCGCATCATAACTGCAGGAGAGGTCAGTGAGAGGAGACAATCGATTTCTAACTTCGGTACTGGATGCTAAGGGGTCGCAGTGACAGCTGAGTGAAATTTTTCAGCTGAATTTTTTTCGTCTCTCCCCTGCCACCCCCGGGCGGGGTCGGGGGGGAGAAACAGATTCAGTGACAGCAAAACGCTTTGCAAATTCATGTCAATGTCACCAAATTGTTCATTTTGTGCAACCCAAAACTTTAATGTGCCTAAGGGAGTTAGATGCCCAACTCCTATTCCAGTGGGATTTGAGTGTCTAACTCCCTTAGTCTCCTTTGAAAATCCTAGCGTTTATTTACAAGCGGGTCTTATTTCTAAGCCCATCCGGTTGATTGTTTCCCTTGGACCACCACAATTAACACACATTGAGAAATCCCACTGAAATCGCTGGGACTACTTGCAGAGTAAGATACTGCTCAAGCAGGGAGCATGTGAAAAATCTGACTCCTTGTTCATTTAGGACCAGATATGTGGGTAATTTCACACTCACATGCGTAAGTGCTCCCTTGGGTGAATAAAGTTTCCACAATCAGTCCCTTAAATCCTAACTAACTGCTTATCAATCATAATGGGTCAAAGTCTTCCCTCATGAAACTCCATCGATTGGCACTTACACCAGGGATAAATTTAGTCCACTGTTTTAACGTTACATGATGAATGCAAAGATTATTTGTATTTTCGCCTTCTCTTTGCTCAGAAACCTCCACAGAACGGCATCCGACCCATGAACCAAATATCTGGGTGTCCGAGACATTTAAAAATTAAAAACTGGGAAAATGGAACCAGCTTTCACGACACATTGCACCAGACAGCAAAGGGGGTAAGACCATGAAACTTTAATGGGGGGAGGGATAGCTCAGTGGTTTGAGCATTGGCCTGCTAAACCCAGGGTTGTGAGCTCAATCCTTGAGGGGGCTACTTAGGGATCTGTGGCAAAAATTGGTCCTGCTACTGAAGGCAGGGGGCTGGAGACTCAATGACCTTTCAAGGTCCTTTCCAGTTCTAGGAGATTGGTATATCTCCAATTATTATTAACTTTCCATGGCAGGGTGTCATTGTCATTTTTAACGTTTTCCTGTCTTTGCAGGTTCTCAACTGCAAGGCCAAGGCATGCCAGGGGGCCCTCATGAACCCCAAAGGCTTGTTGAAAGGCCCCAGAGACAGCCCAGTTCCACCGGAAGAGATTTTACCCCAGGCGATAGAATTCGTCAATCAATACTACAATTCATTGAAAGAGTAAGGCCATTTTAACTTCACTCTTGAATTAATTGCTCTATCTATGGAATGTAAATGCCATCCCATCTTCCATCATGAGCTGAAAACTCCCCTACCACACACCATCCAGTCAAAGAAAAAAAAAAGGACAAGAATTATGTGCCGTTAGTGAGTTAGTTGTACAAATGATATGCTGACATAGTAGGTTCTATTTTTACCGGTAGGTCCCCACCCTCCTCAGTGAATATAGGAACGGACTTTATTGAGTGCTTTGTTGTGCAATCTGGTTTTGACTGTCTCAACCCTCCTGAGGCGGATGCAGCTTAGATAAGACTCTTTAAAAACAGTGTTACCATCCACATATAAGCAAGTCTCTCCAGGCCTGGTTTCTTCCCAGGGAAAGGTAACACAGCGCTAGAGTGGGGTAACGCCCATCGAGACCAGCCTTATAATGCAGACACAGCTTTTACTTTAGCATTGTTTTCAATGCACTCTCTCTGTGTTCTGGCACCCTTTGCTCAAGGGCGGTACATGCTACGTCAATATTTCCCATGGTTTAGGGCTTCTTAAGGTACGTCTAGACTACCTGTTGTATCGGTGGGTAGCGATTGATTTCTCGGGGATCGATATATCGCGTCTCATCTAGATGCGATATATGGATCCCCGAAAGCGCTCCCGTCAACTCCGGAACTCCACCAGTGCGAACGGCGGTAGCGGAGTCGACAGAGGGAGCCGCAGACATCGATCCCGCGCCGTGAAGACGAGAGGTAAATCGATCTATGATACTTCGACTTCAGCTACGCTATTCACGTAGCTGAAGTTGCGTATCTTAGATCGATTTCCTCCCCCCAGTGTAGACCAGCCCTTATAAAGTTGCTGGTCTTCTAGGCAACATGCTGCCATCCAGCATGGCAGAATCCTCTCATTCTCTCCCCCATCAGGCTTACTGAGCATGCTCAGATGAATTTCCTAGCATCATAACAGACACTGTATTCTATAGTTCTCTGGATGGTGAAGGGAGGTGATTTTACCGCTTTGGGTGAACACGTGGGAAATGCTGGAACATTTGAGTCCATCTCAAGTTCCACCATTTCCAGGCCTTAGGGATTAGTAAATAAAAGTTTGATCCTACAAGATCTTGAGCAACTCCTGAAGCCAATGGGAATTAAAGCTGCTCAGCACATCCAGGGCTTCCCTCAGCACTTTACAGGATCATGCCTGAGGTCTCCTAGTTAGCTACTTCGGTGATTCAGATGCTCTTGAATTTAACACACTATTTATTTTACATTGGCCCCACATTCACTGTTAAGAAAGGAGACTCTGATTTGCAGATCATTTTATAGCCGCTTCCTTTCCTCTTTTTACGCTGCCCAGACAGAAATTTTATGACTCTAAAGTTCTGCTTTCATGGTGACATTATGATAATAAACTACTCTTTGTAGTAATCAAGGGATTATGAAATTTCATAACACCAAACAACTTGCAATTGCTTAGTCTCATGGTTAGAAACAAGCACTTTCAGGAATTCCTGGCATCATTGCATCTTAGTTAATTTGTAAATCACTTTCTTCTAAGTCACACTCCCCTGGCCGGGTCATTGACTCAGTTTGAGTCTGGTCTTGTGTTTGAGCCAGATGCAGCAAACACTTAGGCACCTGCTTACTTTAACTCCCATTGAAATCAAGGGGTAACTCACAGGAGTAAAGCTCCATGCACGCATAAATGTTTTCAGAATCACAATCTTTGTCAACTAATAATGTAGTTGAATGTACATTTGTTACTGATGACAAATTCCCACACCAGCAGCACAAACACATATGAGTATGGGCCAGATTTACCCCTGGTGTCATTTACATCAAGGGGCATTGAACCCACTGCCAGATGCAGAACTCGATCCTATGGTCCCGATTCCTTTCTCATCACACCAGTGTAAGTAACACCACTGCGGTCACACTGACACGTGAGAGGGTGATCCAGTCCTAGGAGGACTAAGGCCACATTTTCAGGAGAGCTCAGTGTCCAGATTTTCAAAGCAGCTCAATGCTCCTGGTAAAATCTGGCTTCATTTCTGAGACCTGAGCCCTTCTGAAAACCCCAGTCTCAGGTACAAACAGCTTTCATGGTCAGAAACGTTCAATTTGCAAAATCTCCCTGCAGCCACTCAGAGGTGACCTCACTACTTGGCTATCTGATCACATGGATTTACACTGTCTCACGCGCTGCCCTTGATCTTTCATCCTGGTGAAATTCGACATGTGCTCTCAGACGGTGCAGGCTATTTTCATCCTATTTATCAGCCAGCAAACCAGTTTGTCTGTGCCACGATAAATATTTCCCCAATATTGTGTCTTCATTTTCTGTGTTATCAACATAAATAATTTGAGAGGTTAGCTTCTCTGGCTAAGAGAACTACCCAGCACCTCCTCTCTGGTGTGGCATTTTCTACACACTTTGTTCAAAAGAAATACTTTTGTATTAACATAATAGAACTCAGAGAGGACAGGTACCCATTAAGCCACCTCCACCATCCTTCTGCCAAAGCAGGATTTTTCCCACCCAGGGATTTCCAGTGCTTTCATGGATTTTAATGTACAAACCTGGAAAGCCCACATCTTCCTAAACAAGTTAACGTGGGAAGCTAGGCAGAAAAAGGCAGCTTACGTTAATGTATTAAGCATCATGGAGATGGGAGCTGAGAGGTCAGAGGACTGAGCTGCACCAAAGTTAAAACATTCCAGCTTAGCCTTTCTAGTACTGTTTGCTCCTGAATAAGTTAATTAATCTGCCATTCACACTCAACAAGGACAGCTCAGAGATTTGGAGGCCAGAAGGAGCTAGGATGGTTTGACCTCAGTTGTTATAGCAGCGGCCCTGTCTCCCCGACACTCATGCCCTGCGCTTAGATAATCCATTTCTTTCCATTGCTTAAAAATACTAAGTAGTCGATCGTAACAATAGAGAACTATGGCACTTTGGGGAGAGGCGTGAGATGCAGCAGAAGGGAGATGGGATGTGTGGTGGCAGTTTCCTTTAGGACGCAGATGTCTGAGAGGTGGCAAATATTTTCACTGTTGATGGCGTATTTTGGGTAGATCTATTTCATTTCCAGGTGTTGAACTATGGATATTCTCTTGTAACATCCATATGTGCCCAATGACAACTTGCACAGGCGCCTAAGTGAATCCTATGAAGCACTCTCTCTCTCTATTCTGTGGCAAAAGCTAACCCCATCTGTCTAAATCCTCTGCTTAATGGAGGAGTCCCTTATAATCAGAGACCTTAAATGTTGCCCTCAGTTACATCGATCCACCCTCTTGACCCACAACATAATATTTCTGCAATCACTTTTATGAATGAAATTAGTTCTGCCTAAAGCACAGCTCATTGCTTCTCTTGATGATTGTTTCCTATTCTACAGGCCACAACCAGAAGAACACCAGCAGCGAATGCAATCAGTAACCGAAGAGATAGAAACAACAGGAACCTACCAGCTGACGAAAGATGAACTCATTTTTGCAACTAAACAGGCCTGGAGAAATGCTCCGAGATGCATCGGGAGAATACAATGGTCCAACCTACAGGTGACTTACTGATTATAGAAATCTAGGGGCAAGCAGATCGGCAGCTTCTGTAAAGCAGCATAGTGACATTGACTTCAATAGACCTATGCCACGTTACACCAGCTGAAGATACGGTCTGTATTTCAGACAATGCAAACTGGTTCCTCATTCCAGAGCCAAATCAAATAATTTTATATGGCTCAAAACACATTAAAAATCTGTTAAGCAACAGGAGGAAATAAATCTTCTGTACATTACAGCAAAGCACAAATATGTTTATTGGGCCCATATAGTAAAGATTAAGATTAACCCTTCTTAGATGAGCTAAAAGTGAAATCCTGTATCCAGATACTAGTCTAAGCCATTGCACCTTAACCTTAAATTAATGAACTTCATTAGAAAAATAATTCTAAATCATCATTCCTAAATCAATTTTTTTCATGTATTTCTTCTGGGAATATATAGGTGTTTGATGCACGTAACTGTACTACAGCCAAGGAAATGTTTGAACATATCTGTCGTCATCTTGAATACGCCACAAACAATGGAAACATCAGGTATGTGCTCTGATTTGGTATTCCAAACACCAGTCTTTGGATCCAGATCTGGGTTTACATTCAGAACCTCCCTTCCCCCTGCCTCCACAAAAATCTCTGGAGTGTGTAGAAGTTTTGGTCCCCTGTCTCCATCCTTAATTCCCTCCTTTATTCTGTATCATCATTTCATGAAGGTTTGTAAATTGCAGTCCCTGGAAAAGGAAGGGTTTTTTTAGGTTTTTGTTGGGTTTTTAATTTGTTTACAAAATGTAAATTAGCTAGTAGCAGGAACAATTTAAAAAATAATCCAAAATCATATGTCTTGCTGTGTTTTTAATGGGAGTTAATCTCTCTGGGTAGATCGGCCATCACGGTCTTCCCTCAGAGGACTGATGGGAAACACGATTTCCGTCTGTGGAACAGCCAACTCATCCGATATGCTGGGTACCAAATGCCAGATGGCTCCATCTTGGGAGACCCAGCTACTGTGGAGTTTACACAGGTAAGTGTTCAAACAGAACTCACCAAACCACCGTCCCTCTTATCTAGCTCATCTATTGGATTTTAGATATTCCTCTATCTAATCGATGTAGGTACCCTGATACATGGCCCTCTTTATTCTATTGGTCAAAACTATTCCACAGATCTGACCCATTAAGGTCAACGGAAGATTTTCATTGTGCTTAGTGGACACCTTTTGTTCTGTACCTTTCTGGAGCAGGAGGGAGGAATGAGGATGGGCAAAAGGAATGGGTGGAGCCTTAGCTCCGATGTACCAACCAGCACATCCTACCTAGCATTGGGGTGGGGGGGAAAAGAGACTGAAATGTATTGCTATTAGAGTCCTGCAGCAAATTACTCCCTCCATCCCAGAGCACGGGAGGGTTGTCTCTGAGGCACACTGCCTCCTAGGCCTACCTCTGGGGTGAGGCAATTTATGTAGTATCCCTCGATCAGGGCATAGAACGGAGCCCTACGCGAACACAGCATGGCTTTATTGGAACGGGGGAATGTAGTCTTTAACATTAGACGGCATGTAAAGAGTTAACATGCTTTTGTCTTCAAACCCATGGGGGGAAAAAAACCAAAACAAAACCCACTTTCTTCACTTACAGTTGTGCATCGAGCTTGGGTGGAAGCCCAAATATGGCCGCTTTGATGTCGTTCCACTGGTTCTCCAAGCAAACGGCCAAGATCCGGAAATATTTGAACTGCCGCCAGAACTTGTCCTTGAAGTGTCAATGGAACATCCAAAGTAAGCATGCTGGATTTAGATAATCGCATCTGCGCCGTACCTTGACTACTAGGGTATTGTTAGGCCCAGTTTATTAGCTTGTGACCTGTGGCGGGTTCCTTTATTAATTCTTTGTTCAGGTGAAATGATGTTAAATTAACCCAAGAGATAAAAAGGTATGTTACAGCAGCTAAATTACATTGAAATGAATGTAGGATAATAGCATTTTTGCAGGAAGTATTTGGGAGTTCTCATCTCTGTTTTAGTCATAGTCAGTCAAAAGTACATTGCTTTTAAAAAGTGTACAGGTGAGAGTGCTATTGTAACACACTCGTAGGGGGTGGGTCTTCTTGCCCTCAACAAGCCGCTGATTCACCCAAGCATTTAAGCAAGACCAACACTGTTCAACAAAGCATTTGCATCCTGATTCAGGAAAGCACTGCTAGTCAGGACAGCCTTTAAGCACATGCTTATGTTGTGGGAGGGATAGCTCAGTGGTTTGAGCATTGGCCTGCTAAACCCAGGGTTGTGAGTTCAATCCTTGACGGGGCCACTTAGGAATCTGGGGCAAAATCAGTACTTGGTCCTAGTAAAGGCAAGGGGCTAGAATCAGTGACTTTTCAGGGTCCCTTCCAGTTCTAGGAGATAGGTATATCTCCATATATTAAAGTCACATCCAACTCAAGTGAAGGGGACTTATGCACATGAAAGTTAAAGACTGGCCTGAATTGGGGCCTTAATATTGAACATGCAAGGAGTCCTACTGAAATCCCTCCAGCTCAAGCATGTGTTTAAATGCTTTGCTGAATCAGGGCCCAAGCAGCTCATTGAGGACAGCAATCTACCTGTGACAGCTACCAGCTAATAGACTTATTCCTTAAAATCTAGTGGTACAGGTCTGTGCTTTGGGATTGAAGGTTGAAACCCTGCTGACGACTCACGAGAGGGGCCATTATATAGGACCAGATCCTCCGTTGTTATAAATCAATGTTACTCCGTTGTTATAAATCAATGTTACTCTGTTGCCGTCAGTGGAGTTATGCTGATTTGCACCAGCTGAAGATCTGGTTATTGCATGTTTCATTTCCTGATCTACCCTCTTTGTACAATTCTTGTACTGTGTTACCTACTCTAGCATTTGCCAAATCATTTACAGTGATTAGAGATGAGCAAATAATTTATTCAGTTTCTCTCTATTATTTTTCTTGTCTTGTTTATTTTGTGACAAGACTGCAAAGAGATAAAAAAATTCCTTGATGTTATGCACCAGTTTCCTCAGCAAGGAATTCTTGATTTTCACATGGCTAGTGAAAAGTTTGTGGTGAACACGTGCAAGCCCGTGTTGCATTGCTGAGTTAGACAGGATTGTTCCTATCTCTTCCCTGATTGGCATTGGTTGTGCTCAGAAGGAGACACGGGGGAAGGTTCTTAACTAACGGTTCCAAATGTTCCTTTAAAAAAGGTACGAATGGTTTAAGGAACTCGATTTGAAGTGGTACGCGCTGCCTGCCGTGGCCAACATGCTGCTTGAAGTGGGGGGCCTGGAATTTACCGCTTGCCCGTTTAACGGCTGGTACATGGGGACCGAGATTGGCGTGCGCGACTTCTGTGATGTACAGCGCTACAATATCCTGCAGGTAATCGTGGAGCGGCTCTTTAACGCATCTCTGTAAAAGAGGCAAGGGAGAGCCCTGGGTTTTACACCGAGCCCCGTGCAGGTCGGGCCTGGCCTCTACCAAGCGCTTTAACGGTCTCACGGGTGCTAGTTCAGCTCCACTGGCGGCAGCAATAGGGGGAGAACTAGCGCAGAGCCGAGAGAAATGCAAATTGATTAGGAAAGAGTCGTTAATGGCAAAAAGCAAATTAAAAACCTCTTTTTCCTTCTGCCTTAGTACGCTCGTGTTATTAGTATCCCATGTGAAGGGGTGGCTGGTTTTTAATATTGTAAGCTTTTGGGGGCATGGGGGGGGTCATCTTTGTACAGCACCTAGCACCAGGGCCGTCCTTACCCATATGTAAAGTATGTAGCTGCGTAGGGCACCAGGAAATCCTGCACGGCTGTGTGCTGCTCCAGCCCCTGCTCCATCTCTTCCCCAGGGCCCCCGCCTCAGCCTCTTCCACCTCAGCCCTGAACCCCTTCCCCGCCCCCGCTCACCCTGCCTCTTCCCACCCCAGCCCCCACTCCGCTGAGGAGTGCCGCAGGGCTGGGCCTGTGCTCACCAGCAGCGGGAAGTGGAGCGACCCGGGCCCAGCTGTGCCGCCGGTGAGTGCTGGGGGTGGTTCTCCTCTGCCCCCAAGCCAGCCCTGCCCCCCCAAGGCCTGCCCCCCCCACATGGGGGGGCTGCATAAGGCCCCAGAATAGCTAGGGATGGCTCTGCCTAGCACATTGGGTTCCTGGTCCATGGAGCTTCCAGATGCAACAACAGTACAAATAATAATAGGGAACAGCTCCCCTTTAATACCATATAACCCAGTGGGAAACCCCCTCCCCTATATCTGAACACTCCCCCTCTTCCCCCAAAATTTTGACCCAGATCTTTGTCCTGAGTATTAAAATTTGTTTTTTCCTCTTTTTTTCCCACATGTAGGAAGTAGGGAGAAGGATGGGTCTGGAAACCAACAAACTTTCCTCGTTATGGAAAGATCGAGCGGTGATAGAGATTAATGTTGCTGTGCTTCATAGTTTCCAAGTAAGTCAGTGACAGATACACCCTGGGCCTGATTCTCCTCTCCCTTGCAACAGTTTTACAGCAATCAGTTTTACAGCAATCAAACTTTTTCCACCTCGTCCCGTTTTTAACTGGCAGCCAGGGGAAGAACGGCTACCCCATATACACTGCATTCATGGGATGAAAATAAGGGGCCTAGTGTCAATCATCCCATTCTAACTTCCTAGTTAGGTGCTAAAAGGCTTTAACAGCTTTGTTTCCAATGCCACTTGTTTAAGCCAAAACAAGTCGAAAGGTGGGCGGATGAATCAGAGGCATTGGTTGCTCGCCCGATGCCGGGGCAATAAACCGCGGGGGGGAAATGTGGATCTTCAGGACTATAAAGCGAGCTGCAGCAGAACGAGTCAAGGGTCCATATAGTGCAATGCCAATCTCTAATGACTGTTAGCAATGGATGCTTCTGAGTAAGGCATAAGGTCCCCTTAATATGTATTCCACCAGGGAAAAGCCTTCTATATATAACCAGTGCAGGGAGAAAAGCAGAGGTCCCATAAAGTCCACTTGGGAATCACTGTGATGGACACGACATAAACCCCTTAGATAGTTATTGCACCTATTTGTGAAGATCCATGACCCGGGGCACCATCAGCTTATGAACTTCTCTATACAACTCTTTTAGAAACAGAACGTCACCATCATGGATCACCACTCCGCGGCGGAGTCTTTCATGAAGTACATGCAGAACGAGTACCGCCTTCGAGGAGGGTGCCCAGCCGACTGGGTCTGGCTCGTTCCTCCGATATCAGGCAGCATCACCCCCGTGTTTCACCAGGAGATGCTGAACTACGTCCTCACACCTTTCTACTATTACCAGGTAAGGGCCACCGAACCATCTCAGCAGACAACACAAAAGGTCCGTCCTATCCAGGGGTCATACAGCACTTCGCACAATGGGGCCCTGGTCTATTACTGGGGCTCCTACGCACGATGATAATGCAAATAACTAAATAAGTAATATGCTGCCGGAGCTAAAAACACCGTCATTCGCATTAACTGCTAGTCACGGTGCCCATGAAGTAAAATTAGCTGATAGCTACATACCGTCATTGGAGGGTTTCTAATATTTTGGAGCAGGGATGGGGAGGGAAGAGAAAGGCCAGTAGTTCCTGTTAAGAATATATCATTAGGAGTATACTCCCAAACTGTCATGGACACATCAGAGAGGCTGATCCTGCCTTTCTAAAGTAGGTGGGAGCAGGCTTGGGTTTGCAGAATGGATCATTGATATAGATTCCCAAAGTAATCTGACCTTTTCAAGGAATGACTCGATCTGTGCAAGATAAATTGTGTATGTATTCTTTTAAGATCTCAGACCAGTATCATGTCTTTTTCCAGGTGGATGCTTGGAAAACACACGTCTGGCACGACGAGAAACGCAGGCCAAAGAAAAGGGAGATCAAGTTTAGAGTTTTGGCGAAGTAAGTTTCCCTGATAAAAAGCTTAAATATTATATATGTGGGATTGAACCATGAAGATCCATCCCATCCCATCCCATCCAAAAGTTAGGGTGGAGGCACTCCAGTTCCAGGGTTTGGGTCATTACAGCAATCAGGGCCAATTGAATCATTTGGATCTGGACCTGATTACTCATAATTTGATGCTGTTCACATCTGATAGGTTTGTTTAGGCCAATCTCAAACATATTCCCCTGGAGAATCCCTCAAGTGAATGCCCCAGGCCATCCTCCAAGTCAGCCTTTCCCCGTATTTTTGTAAATCAGGTCAGAACGTTTTGGTGAATAAATGACAAGCTGCATATGACTTTTCCCAGGGCTGCGTTCTTTGCATCTACATTGATGCGGAAAACGATGGCAGCCAGGACCAGGGCAACCGTGATCTATGCAACGGAGACTGGGAAATCTGAAACGCTGGCCAACAACCTGTGCGCCTTGTTCAATTGCGCCTTCAACACCAAGGTAAGAGTCTATTCCCTCTCCCTGAAACCTCCCTTGCACATCTATGCAGTGTGGAGAGAAATCGTTACCCACGAGAGAACAAGAGTTAGAAAACTCAGCACTACCAGCGTCTACAAGATGGAGATTTTTGCTGCCCAAGGAATGCAAGCTCTGGCCAGAATGTGCCTTTTCGGTGTACCTTGCAACTCATTCTTTGTTAGTCACAGACTATTGTTCCAATAGGAAACACTATTTTCCATCCTCAGACACCCATTTAATGGCATCACTCAGTGAAATATCCTGATACTACAACTGCAGCACAAATTCCTATCTAACACATGAAGTCATGCAATTTGGATAAATGACAAATCCTCACAGTAGAGTTATGACATTTATTTCACCCGTTCCTACCTGCGTCAGGGGGCTCTGTGCTAACTTAGTGAAGCTTCACACTTCTCCTTCAACCAGGTCATTGCTACTGTAGGGGGGGGAAAATAGCAGTAATTGCAGATGGATCTGAGGACCACAGTGAGGATTTATTACGATATGTACGGCTCAGAGGCCACAGCTGAAAGGGGGGCCCCCTCCTGGTAGATGCTATACACGTACAAACACAGAGAGTCCCTTCCTTGAGACCTCAGGCCCAGATCTCAAAAGGTACCTAACATCCATTGATTTCAATGGGAGGTAGGTGCCTAAAGACTGCCGAGGTTCTAGGCCTCACAGTCTAAATAGAAAAAGACAGACGTGGGGTGGGAAGGGAAACAGAGGCAAAGTGACTTGAGCAAAGTCATACAGTGGCAGAGCAACTAACAGAACTCATGGCCACTGCCCTGTGGGATAGCTCTCACCACCACCCAGGTTGGGTCAGCAGTGACCTGAAAATACCGTAGCTCTCTAAAGCCGGTCCTCATTTATGCCCCATAACAATATCTTATGAACTTGGTCTCTTCCAGGTCCTCTGCATGGATGAATATAAGCTCCGTGACCTGGAAAAAGAAACCCTCCTTCTAGTGGTGACCAGCACTTTTGGAAATGGTGACTCTCCAGGCAACGGAAAGGTAACATTGAACTGAGAAATCGGTGTTAGAGCCTGATCCGAAGCCCATAAAACCCAATGGGGAAAATCTTTGAACCCGGCCTGACCCTATAGATAATGTAAAATAAAAGTATTTGTGCCACATGAAACATTTTATTTATTTTATACAGAAACTGAAGAATGCCTTGTTCACTCTGAAAAAGCTGAACAAAAAATTCAGGTAATATATCCTCTAATTTGCATCTGATCATATCTATTGCCTTTAATGGATCATGCTGCTCAATGAGGAGCACTAACTCCATCCTCCCAAGACTCATCGAGGTCTCTTTGTGCAGATATGCTGTATTTGGCCTGGGGTCAACCATGTATCCAGAGTTTTGTGCCTTCGCTCATGCCATTGACCAAAAACTTGCACAGTTAGGCGCTGCGCCGCTCACCCAAACAGGTGAAGGGGACGAACTCAATGGGCAGGAAGAAGCCTTTCGCACCTGGGCAGTGAATGCATTCAAGGTAACTACACTATAGAACTGTCCCGAGACCCGCTGCATCTATTTTTTTCCTGGCTCTTCACTAGCTAAATTGTCCCTGTAAAGAAACTTGCGGGAAAAAAAGCTACAACACACGTTACCACTAATGATGGGACCCAACTGCCCATTTCAGATCTGGATTTCAATGCCACAACGTGTTGGGGGGTGTCGCTTTGGATCCAGGGTTTTGATTCCTTTCATTATAATGACAGGAACTATTTACAAGAATGAGGATCTACGTCTAGGTTTGGATTTTGAACTCCCCAAAGTTCAGGAGTGATTTGGGACACTGTCTTATTTCCAAGAGCCCAGTTCTGCCACCTTGCGTATAGTTCCATTTCAATGGGACTACTTGTGCGGTAGGATACACAGGGGGGCAGAAATCAGCCCTTACCGTTTTTCCAACCAGATCCTATCTCAGTTAGACTGGTGCAGATTGGCAGTAACCCCATTAATGTCAGTGAAGAAATCTATTCACGTTAGGAATAAGTGAAATCAAAATCTGGTCCATGTACTCAACTTGATATAATTACTATGACTATTATTAATTTGTATGGTTTGAGATAGATGCTGCACAATGTTATCAGTGAACACTAAAAAAATGGCAAGTTTTAACATGAATAACCTTCAGATTAATTTGTTTTTTTAAGACTGCCTGTGAGACTTTTGACATCCGTGGAAAAAATACTATTCAGTTACCCAAGGTTTACACCTCAAATGAAACCTGGAATCCCAAGAATTACAGGATAGCGCATGACTCCCAGCCTTTGGATTTGAGTAAAGGTACCTTCTCTCTCTCTCTCTGTGCCTATTCTGCATCTCATATGCCCAGGTTTTAAGGAGGATTTAGGAATGAGATCAGCTCTGACAATGCAGGATGATAGCTTTGATGTTCTACCAAGTTGGTAGAAGCAGCAAGGCCCTGATTTAGATGGGCTAATACATTGTCTCTCTTATTTTAAGTTCTATAAGACATTGCAAAAAACACCACAACTGGCAGCCATGTTGTCAGCCTCAGAAGAAAGGCCAAGGATTGAATGATCTATTTTCTGTCATAGAAGGAGCACAAACAGTGGGGCAGTGTGTTCTCCAAATACGTTTGTTTATATAGGGTCTCATACTTGCTCATCACCATAGCATTTATCTTCATCATAGGGCAATTAACTACTCAAAGCTGGAGGTTCCCTGGGTCAAAAGCAGCTCAGGTCTTTTCCACAATTGCATGACGACATCTAAAATTGAATCAATAAAACCTGGATTAACCGTGACCTCTCCCCTCTCCCCCACAGCACTTGGAAACATACATGCAAAAGATGTGATTCCCATGAAGCTCAAGTTCAGACAGAATCTGCAAAGTTTAAAATCCAGGTACGGCACCTAGATCTTTTAGGTATTTTAATATTTGCTTTTGCTAGAAGTTTAAAATAAATCCTGAGATCCAAGCATTGCTGACCTTGCAGGTGCTTGAGAAGGAGGTTGGAATTTCAGACCATTGCTAACAGGCAAACGCCACAAAGCATTTTGACATTAAAATGTGGGATCTGACAGAAACCTTCTCCTGATTTATTCACCAAATCCAATGTGAATTGCTAGTTAATTCAGAAAAATGTCCCCTTGGAGAAAAAAGGAATGGAAAAAACATAACTCAAATAACTAGTTTGTAATTTTACTGTAATGCAAACTGAGCCATAACAATGCACAAACAAGCTCAAAAGGATGAGTTACAAGCATTTCCAACAACAATATCCGTGTTAGAAATAGAATCCATAAAAGACTTCCCAGTATCCTCAAATAAGCCCCTTTCTTCCTCATTCTAAATATAGTCTTCGTACAGGAAGCCATCTGGCTTAGTGATGCAAACCACTCAGCCTTCACTGGCACACCATGACCTTTCCAGTGGCTCACCTATTTGGGTTCATAGATGCTGATAAGCAGATCTCGAAGACCTTACTCATTTTGATTAAGACGCTTAACTTAATCAGACTGTAGTTTGATGAAATCTCCATAAATTAACAGAAACTAACCCTTGCCGACTGCCACTTTGAAGGTGTATAATTCTGCATTGTCAAAGGGAAATCCTGTCAACATAACCGTGACTCATCTGATCTCGTCTTCTTATATTTTAGTCGTGTTACCATCTTACTTAAGCTTTCCTGTGAGACTAATCAGGAAGTGCACTATCTGCCTGGAGAACATGTCGGGATTTTCCCAGGCAACCAGCAAGAATTAGTCAGTGGCATCATTGAGCACGTTAAGGATGCACCACCAACTGATCAGACCATCAGACTGGAAACCTGCAATGATGGTAAGTTGGCGGTACTGCAGCTACAGGGCAATGGATGTTTTACAGATATTTTCCATAATCCACCACAAGAGTTTTCTTTTAATGGGGAAAAAAACTCACTGAAATGCATTAAATCAAAATATGTATTCATTGGGTTCTTCTGTTGTCTTCCTAGTCGGTTCTTAGGCAAGAAGTGTTTGCTGCTAAGGGTTTTACTCTATAAATGCCGAATTTTTTAGTTATTCTTCTGATGCTAGGTTCTGATTTCAGTCGCACTGAAGAAAATCCACAGTAACGTCACGAGGGCTAATGGAGTAATCCTGGATTGACACAGTAACTGAGATCAGAACCTGGCTAGTGACTGTAATTACGCTAATTGATACAGGGTGTTCATTGCTACATAACATATAATCAGTCTCCTAAAAGAGGTTTCCATGTCTCTCCATGCTCTGTAGCAGAAGCTTGCTAAATGATAGCCTTTTTGTAGAGAGATGGTGGTTTAAGCAGTTCCCTTTGTTTAAAAGGCGTGTTCTATCATCATCTGTGATTCAGAAAGCCAGATCCTCAGCTGGTGTAAATCAGCCTTTAGCAAGCAAATTCCTCTAGGAACACCTCGCACTGCTATCCCAAAACTTTTGGTGTTGATCACCTACAATATTATCTTTCACTAGGTTTGTTTCCTTAGTAGACACTCCTCTCAACTGAGGTCTGTGTTCTAGATGTGTTACATGGTTAACTGCAGGCAGTCTCCTTTCAACTAAAACGAGATCTGCACAGCACTTCCAGCTGACAGACTCCTTGGGAAAAGTGTTCAAGCGTTCCTTACATTTCCAGGTGGCTACTGGACCAGCGACAAGAAAATTCCACCTTGCACACTTTCCCAAGCCCTGACGTATTTCCTGGATGTCACTACACCACCCTCCCAACATCTGCTAAAAAAACTCTCCCAGCTGGCAACAGAGGAAGGAGACAAACACAAACTGGAAGTCTTATGTCATGTGAGTGTTAAGACTTGACTTCAGCACTGAGGGGTCAGTGCCCCTCCCGTGCTGTGATGAAGGCTATAGAAATGCATGGAATAAGAAAGAATAGCTGTTTTCCATTTGCTGTGTAAGCTGCATTATTCCAAGACCATCCTTGATAACAGGAAGGATGGTCTTGTGGCTAAAGCCCAGGAGTGGGAATCAGGAAATAGTGTATGAAAGACTTCCCACAGTAGGAGATTTCCTGAGTGATTCTGGGCAGGTCACGTAGCTTGTCTGAGCCTCTGTTGAAAGGGTATAATACTACTTCCTTGTCCCCCGGGGGTGGGGGGGTGAGAATTAATTCAATTAAGGATTTTGAAGTCACCAAGTGGAAGGTGTTATCCAAGGGCACTGGCAGACAGTTTGGTAAAGCAAAGAGAAGGGATTTCTGAATTTCCAAAGTGGAAATAACCAGCTGAAAGTTCAAGGTCCAGACTGAGTGTCTGTTGAGTTCAGCAGCTGCTCAATAGCTTTTAGAATCAGAGCACATATGCCTATGTGGATGTCTGGCAAGATAGGGCTTAAAAAAAAATAGGCTCCCTCTTCTACTTCCACATCCAGGCCCAGCCAGTCAGTCTGGGAGAACAACCTCTGGGAGGCATTTCAGAACTTCTAATTTTAGATGTTAAATAAAAAAATCCCAACATTTTCAAACCAGTCTAAGTCGCGTTCTAAAGCGGACTAAGGTTTGAGGGAGTCTCCTTTTCACTGAAGGATACCGATCATTAGTTGAACTTATCACAAGCCTGAAACTTATTCCACAAGTGACCTTTCCAGTCTCCCTGCTCCTATCCCCAATGAGACTCAAAGTTCCTTGTTCACATTTGTGGCTGTGTTTGGCTTTCAGAGTTCAGAGGAGTACAACAAGTGGAAGTTTTTCAACAGCCCCACCATTTTGGAAGTACTGAAAGAGTTTCCTTCCACCCAAGTCTCCACGTCCTTTTTACTGACTCAGCTGCCTTTGCTGAAACCCCGGTACTATTCCATTAGCTCTTCACGGGACATGACGCCTGGGGAGATCCATTTGACCGTTGCAGTGGTCAACTACAGGACAAGGGGTAATTGTTACTTGCATTGTTACTTATTCTTTAGTTTGATGCAATTTAGGTGGCACAATGATTAAGTAAACTGGGTCCACCATATGGCATAAAACATACCATTTTAGCTAAGAGTTTATGCTGCTGTTCTTTCAGTTGATACATGCAGAATATAAATGGATAATGAAAATTTGCAGTCTAAATAGGGACCACTACTGTTGGACTGGTAATATCCTGCAGCTAATCTTTGGTTTTTAGTTAGTAGACACCAATTTATTTACACACCAATTTTGTTTTGATATCAGCTCAACATCTAAAAAAAGTAGTTGAATTATTTTTTTGGAGTATTCATAGATGCATTTTCCCTTCCTCCTCTTAGATGGTCAAGGTCCTTTGCACCATGGCGTTTGCAGCACATGGCTGAATACGATAGATCTCAAGGAGACGGTCCCATGTTTTGTGCGCAGGTGAGTGTACATCTCCTATAGTACGCCAGTGGGAAAATATCAGCACTTAGCTCAGATCCATTATATAACAATATCTCTAATAATAATAATATCCATGCTTATTGCAAGGCAACATGGTCTAATGGATTGATCAGGGACTAGGAGCCAGACACTCCAAGTTCTAACCCAATACTTTGAGATTTGACCCTGTGTGTGCTTCTGCAAAACAGGGGTAACAACATTTCCCTACGTCAGAGGGGAATGGGCAGGATTAGCATTTTCACCAGGCCTGATTCTGGTGGAGAATAGAGACCCTGATTCTCCACCCTCTAAACACCAGATTTACCCTGGTGTAACTCTGTTGATTTCAGTGTCACAGAGTGGAAATTCAGGCCACTAGTGATAGATAATTGGTAAGCATTATTCAGGGAGCTTGGTAGGAATGGATTTACTCCATATGAGGTTTTTCCTAACCTGTCTCACATTTTATTGATATTAGTGCTACTGGATTCCAGCTTCCGAAGGACCCCGCCAAGCCCTGCATTCTGATCGGCCCGGGGACAGGAATTGCTCCATTCCGAAGCTTCTGGCAGCAGCGCCTCTATGACTTAGAAAAGAAAGGTACAGTGGGAATTACCCCCATGAGAAGCCCTGTCCCCTCAGGGACGCCATTCATCCAGAAATGTCAATTGCCTGATGCTGTTTTCACTAACTTGGCATACAAGCAGCATGTAATTCGTCCTCATAGCTCAGCAACATGGGGCGCTGAGGGTGGATGTGAAAGAGCATGATATGAGAGAGAGAGAGAAATGTACAAACGCTGTAAAAAAATGTGTGCCTGGAAGTGCTAGCTTGGAGCAAGGAGCATTGCAGACATCCACCGACCCAGGAAGAGCTTTGAGAAGGATTTCACCTAAAAAAAAAAAATTCAATAGCCCTGCCTCCTTCCCATCCCCTTTGGGATGCCTGATACCTTCAGTTGCACTAGCAGGTAGCAGAACACGAACGTCTCTGCCTCTTTCACAGGGGCTCGTAGCATAGAGAGAAAGTTCTCTGTGATCTTACAACCCACTTCAACAAGCAACTGGAATTTTGCGGTGTCCCTGCCTGTTCAGATAAGATGAGTTGAGCTTCTGCCGGTGACATTTTGTAGAGTTAAATTACGCTGTGTGTACTTAAAGCAGAACCTCAGTCGCGCTCTCTCTCTCTCACACATACACACACAGTAGCAAAAGCTGGTTGGAAAATAGCCTCCTGTCCTTGCATTGCATGACTAGCTGCTGAGACAACGGGGCCCTCTGTTGCCGCTGTAATTGCAGATAATTGGGCTAACATTAAAAGACTCAAACAACTTTCCGATGTTGGTTTCAGGAATTAAAGGCAGCGGCATGACATTGTTGTTTGGCTGCCGGCAGCCAGACATGGATCATCTCTACCGAGAAGAAACTCAAGAAATGAAAAGAAAAGGAGTGCTGAAAGAGGTCTACACCGCCTACTCCCGGCAACCCGGCCAAGCTAAAGTAAGCTTCATTCCTCTGCCCTCTAGAAAGGGGGATACAGATCCCCTCCTCCCCCGAGCTAAGGCTTGAGCACTGTTTAAAGTTCTCCTTTGAAAGGGTTCGATGTTTTTTCCCTACGCATCATGCCTGAGTGAAGAATGCCATTTTCTTCAAAGGAGTGGAGCCAATCTTGCCCTTGACTTCAATAGGAGCAAGCTGTATCTATCTAAGCTTTACATTGCCCTGTAGGAGGAGAACAGGAGTATCCATATTTAAGCTTCAGATGAAAAATTGTCTGTGAAGCTAGAACTTGTTCAAAACCCCAGCCCTAAACGCCCAGGACAAGTTCAGACCTGCACACTGTACCTCTTGGGGCAGATGTTGGCCCCAGCTCCAATCACTTTGCCATTTGTCACTGAAATGGTGCAGCCAGAAAGCCAGTAGAGCAGGCGCTCTGGGAATTCCCCTTGCTGAGGAGAATCCTTGGATGGCAGTAACCAGTGGCATCTAAGCAGGGCCGGCTCTAGGCACCAGCGTTCCAAAGCATGTGCTTGGGGCAGCCCTTTTCAAGGAGCAGCACTCCAACCTTTTTTTTTTTTTTTTTGGCTTGGGGCAGCAGAAAACCTGGAGCTGGCCTTGCACCTAAGCCACCCTCTCTCCAACTGCGGCTATAGGAGTGTGTGCCCGGCATGTCCCTATGCCCTGACAATCCCCAGCTATCTGAATGGTTTATTGGGGCTGTGGACAGCTGGGTGTAAAATAGAGCAGCCTTCGGGCTGCTCTAAGTTATGTAAGGGACTGGCCCATATGGTAGTATAAAAGGTGGCTTAAAGCCATTGCTCCTCTCTGCTCCTGGGCAGACTATAGTTTGACTGGACTGAGGGAGTCAGAGCTTTAGTGTGGAATTATGGTGTTGTGTAAGTCTGCTCCAAATCTGGATAACCCATGATCTCAGACAGCATTAAGTGGACCTTATCTGACTCTCCCCCCACAGGTCTATGTTCAAGACCTTCTCCAAAGCAAGCTGGAGGCAGAAGTGCACCAAATCTTACATGAAGATGAAGGGCATTTGTACGTCTGCGGGGATGTGCGCATGGCCAGGGACGTCGCCCAGACCTTGAAGGAGATGTTCACAAAGAAATTGAAGCTGACGGAGGAACAGGCTGAAGACTACATCTTCCAGCTGAAGGTAGGTGTAGAAGCCAGATGTGCACGCGCACCTGCTCACTGTAGTCAAGGTTCAAGCTAAATAGTCCTGTGTGAGTTAAACCAGACTTCAGCGTAGTGATCGGGATGCAGGGGACAGGGCAACACTTATAGCAAACCAATGTAAGTGTGTACATTTGTCAGACATTCTGAATTAGAATGCAAGGCCGGGTGATTTATTTCAGTTTATATAATGCACCTGTTGAGACTCCTCAGGGTGCATGTTCTGGTTACAATATTCTCCCCCAAACCGATTCGTAATACCTGCCCCACTTTGACCCTGGACATTCAAAGGGGCAGGATTTGCCCACGAATAGCTATGATAGGCTTTGTAACATGACCTGAACCCTTGGTGCAAGGATATTTTGCACCCTAGGCAAAACTTCCACCTTGCGCCCCCTCCTCCCCTCAGAGCATCGCTTATTATACTTTCAAAAATGAATACAGTGGAGTCACATCTTACGCGGGAGTTAGGTTCTAAGGTCAGCGCGTAAGAGAAAAATCGTGTATAGTGAAAATTACCATAAAGTACAGTACACACAGTATACACTGGACAGGGGTCCTGAACCTACGGCACGTGTGCCAAAGGTGGCATGCAAGCGGATTTTTTTTTTTAAAATGGCAGGCTGCAGGTCCCGGCCACTGCTGAGCCCGCTACTGGCCTAGGGTTCTGTTCACTCAGCAGCAGCAGGCTGAGCGGGGCTGGCGGCCGGGACCCCAGACCGGCAGTGGGCTCAGCAGTGGCCGGGACCCACAGCCTGCCATTTAAAAAAAAAAATAAAAAAAATCAGCTCACGTGCCACCTTTGGCACGCATGCTCTAGGTTGAGGACCCCTGTTCTAGTATATACTGTGCATACTGTACTTTATGGTAATTTTCACTATACACGATTTTCCTCTTACACGCTGACCTTAGAACCTAAGCCCTGCGTAAGATGTGACTCCGCTGTAGTGTAAAAAAATTTTTAGGGACCTGCTTTTTGGCACCCTAGGCAGCCGCCTAGTTCACCTAGTGGTTACACCGGCCCTGCCTGAACCTCAACATTTTCAGACTCTATTTGCCCAGAGAGGACGGGCAGTGAATTTGAGAAGGGAAGGAACACTGCACATAGATACTAGACCGGCTCTGCTGGCTGCCTTGTGGTGTTGGAATGGTGCCGTGTGACAAGAGCGACAAAGTTCAGCTTATCCTAGAGCCCTTAGGATTTATTCCTACCACCAAAAGTTCTCCATCACTAGTCAGCAGAACAAATCTAAAGGAACTGAAAAATGAGCCGCCAATTTGTTAAATAATGGGAAGCCAGACTGATGTTTTTGTTCTGTCTCTGATTTCTTACAGAGCCAAAAGCGATACCATGAGGACATATTTGGGGCTATGGTTCCACATGAGGGCAAGAGAAATGCAAGCACTTTGAAACCCACCAGCCCAAGAACCACTCAACAGTTAAAGTTTTAGCCAACATTTGAACGTGTGTGATCATTTTCTAACAGCAAGGGGTCAAATTCTCCTTCCAATGCATGTCAAGGCACGCGCATACATTTGCTGGCAGAATTTGACCCTTAAAGAAAAAGCAACTTTTTAATGTAATTAAGCATTTATTACTATTTATTTGAGACTTTTTTGTCCATTTTATTATAAACCTTGATAATCAGGTGCAACTTATTTTTAAAGCATTTTAGAGGATAAATGCCTGTAGTTTTTATTTAAATACAGAATAAGATCTGCTCACAAGGGAAATTCAGATTTTTAATAATTGATTGTGCAATGGATTGTTTATGTATATATTTATATGGATTTGTTTTAGTGTATATAATACCCCTTTAAAAGGAAATCACTTGACAGTTGTGTTGCTTTTAAATGCCGGCCATGCTGATGATTTCCACTTGTAGCAAAGTTCACACAAAGTAATATAATGATTCTAAAGTTGGAATATTTGTTACCTGAAAACTAAGAAGTTGCAGTCGCAAATCCTGCTTCATAGGATGGCACTCAGATATGTCTTGCTGCTATTACAGAGCACGTGTCAACGAGGCTCAAAAATACATAAGCACTTTGTATGTTTTGAATTCTGTATTCCCATTTGACCGACTCCGTGTTATAATAAATTATGCCTTTATAGTGAGAATACTGAGTGCTTGTGGACTAGATTTGAGTGTGTAACATACTATTGCCGCAAGCTTGCAAAGAGATCTGTGTGGATGACCCACTGGACTTCAGCGGGAGCAGAATTGGGCCCCAATGAGTTTAGGGAACCCCATCACCCAGGCAGAATTCTCGCCTACATGACATACACACTTGCCTCACCCACTATTAGAACATTCATGGTATTGCGAACCCCAAACATTGCAAACTCATGAGACTGTCTTCTAAAAAAACCCACAACACTGTTTTTTAAAAATCTTATTTGCCTTCTGGTTTTTAACCCTCTTGGGTACCTTCTGGTCCCATTTCCAAGCTTTCTCCAAACCCATGAGAGCTATAAAATAAAAAAAAAATTAAAGCTTAAAGTGACATTTTCATGTTACTGCTTGCCTCAAGGAGCTGGGACTTTATGAAACCACACCAAATATTGTGAGAGTCAGCAACCATGCATTTAGCATGTACACTATGGCAGGAGACATTTAATTACTAGGTCAGAAAGCCTGGGACTGCCGAGAGATTAAAGACCAACAGTACAGGCACAGCATATCAGACAGAGGGCAAACAGGGAGTAATAAATGAAGGTATATGGTAAGTATTGGGTCCAGCTGGTTACCAAATGGTCATGTGTCTATCAGTATAAATTCAGAATGCTTCACCCAGCAGGACACAAGTTGTCCACTCAGTCTTTTCAAAGAGATCTCCCCCCTCATATTTATTCTGTGGAGGCTATCAGTCACTTTTGAGGCAGGGCAAGGCCATTTTTCCTCCTGCAGAACTCGCCTTCAGGCAACAAAGTTCTCCCTCGGAATCCAAATTCCATTCTCAGCGACACCTGAACATCAGCTGAGTCAGACGGACATGAAGAACAGGAAAACGTGGGATTAGGCCACCGGCGTATTCCCTGTCCTGAGAGGAACAACATGGAGGGCAGCCTGAACCCAACTCTTTCTCCATGCCCCTGAGGTGGTGGAGGGGCTCTCTCTACAATCCCTTCTTGTCTCCCTACCTTAAGGCTTTACTCAGAGTGTGTGTGTGTGTACCACCATTCTACACCAACACGTCATAATTTTTTTATTTGCTTTTTAAATGCTTACGTTTACTGCTGAAATTTAGAGAGCGTCATATTCCACTCATTCCGTGTACATCCCTGAATAACTATGATGGAGTTTACATCTCCTTCAGAGCACAAGGTAGTGCTGTAACTGAAGTCAATGTCCTGCAGGTGCGACAAATTGACTCCTCTCTCCTATGGAAACGTGAACAACTGCGCCCTCCTGGGCCTTTGTTAAACTAGATTAAGAGGCACACTTGTTTCTGTTTCAGCACAATGGGTGCATGACTTTCCCCTGCTGAGCCAGTCAGGCGGTTTTAATGGGGCACTTTTCCCCCGCATCTTAATTCCACCATTCCAGGAACTTCCCATTAGCAGGAAGAGGAAACAGGGCGATTATAGGAAGGGATTAGAAGCAGCAGTGATCTGTTCTAATTGATTGTGAATTTGCTCCTTATATAAACTGGTCCTGACTGTAAATGAAGTCCCGGCGGTGGTGACTGATCTGAAGCCTTACATAATTGCTTTCAGTACAGGAATAAATGGAACAGAAAGTGCAGATGTGAAGGTCAACAGATGGTTATTATATTTCAAGATAAAAGCCAAAGTTTCATTTGAGACAACAGCATTATGGAACATCTCTTTTGAAGCTCTAAACATATTTAAACGACGTATTGTCCAATTATTGAGTTCATTACAGCCCCCGTTCAGCAAGGTACTAAAGCACGTGCATCACTAAATCACAAGTAATCCCTTTAAACTCAAGGGGCCTGTTTAGATGCTAAAAGTTACATGTGTCATTAAAGACCTTGCAGAACCCAAGCCTGTTTTCAAATTCGAAGCCAAGATTTTGATGAGTTTGGGTGTCCAAATTGAGACATCTAGGGGGGAGTCTGCCCTTCTGAACGTGCTGAGCTCTCACCTTCTAGGAGTCTTGAGTTGGGAACCCTCAAAAAAAAAAATCACTAGCCACTTCTTAAAATCTTGGTCAAGATTTTTCACATGGACACATCCCTACAGACTCATCCAGATACATATCACCCTTCATACACACTAACGACCATCATGTAACTATTCCCCTCCCACCCTTTCTCTACTTAGAGTTGTTCAGGAAGGAAAGTTTAGTGGTTAAGGCCTGCATGGGACTCAAAGAGCTGGCTTCAGTTCCTGGCTCAGCTACCAACTTCCCATGTGACCTTGGGCAAATCCCTTAACCTGCTCTGTCTCAGTTCTTCATCTGTAAATGCTGAGGATACCTCCTTAGCTGACAGAAGGGTTGTGAAGATAAAATCCATGACTGTGAGTTGCTCAGATACTACAGTGATGAGAGCCATATACTTAGCCAGATAGGAGATTGAGCATGTCTTAGTTATAACTTAAATGTTATAGGGCTGTGAATTCACACACCCCTTCCCTCAAGCTAGCCACGCACCAGGGAAAAAACACAAGTCACAGGGCCAAGGCAGAGGAGGATGGGGCCTTTAAGACCAAGCTTCCACATATTTTCCATGTGAAGCATCTGATTGCCATGTCTCATGGTGCCCCAGGCCAGAATAAGAACTCCTTCCTACCTCCATAGTCAGGAGCCGAGCTTGCTTTAGAAAGCAGAATTCTCTCCATGGAGTGGTGAGCATCACCTTTACGACACACAGCCTCGATGACTGACTACAACCAAGGCACAAAGCGCTTGTCAAGGAGTCACCTGAACCAGGTACCTCATGGAGCCAGCTCGGCATAGGCGTTACAGAAAACAAGTTAACACTGAACTCAAACTAGCCACCGGGGTGTTAAAGCCTGTAACACAAATGTTAGTCCTTCAGAGACCCAAGGCAAATACTGTCAAGATTAGATTCCTGTCCAGGCCAGATTACTTGAGTTAGGGCAGGGAGAGACTTCCCTGTCCTGTCTTCACCCAGAACTGGCCTCTAGTGGAAGCAGCCAGCCCTTTTTTATCTGGGCTGCTGGGCCCTGATTGGCCTCCACCTGCTGCCGGCCCTTCTGGCACAAGGCCAAGTCTCACTGGTTCTGCCTACAGCTGATCATGGGAGGCCTCTCTAGGAAACCCCTGGAGGTCCAAATTCACTGTTTGTCCCTTGTAACAGGACACCTTCATGGGGGGGAGGAGGTGTTCCCAGGCAGCAAGGTATCTGGCAAGGGGAAGCAGAGGGGCACCCTGTCACAGAGCTGAATGTTCTGGTTCCAATCCAGCACAGCACATAAGAACATTCTTAAGTTTACGTATGTGATTAATCCAATTGAAGTCACATACATGATTTGGTGCATCGGGGCCAGGGTGTTTAGCACCTTGTGGATCACAGCCCCAAGCTTAGGGTCTGCTCCAAAGCCAACTGAAGTCAATGGGAGTCTTTCTGTTGGCTTGAAGGAGCTTAGGATCAAGCACTTTTAATTGTAAAATCCTTGGAGCAAGGATTGTGTGTTCCTATGTGTTTGTACAGCACCCAACACAAGGAGCCTTGATCGTGACCTCTGGCCACTACCACAACACAATTAATTAGTAATAATATGGAATTATGAAGTTACTAATTTCCCTTCCCCCATTATAACTTGCCATAGGTAAACCTGGTGTAGCTAATTTTTAATCTACTGGAGCATCAGGGATTCGAATGTTTGATTCAAACACAGTTGGGTTTGTGTTCCTTTAATGGACACAGCAGAAAAAAAAGACAGGAGATGGGTGAGAAAAATTTCAATTAAAGAAAAAAAAGTAATGGCATATAATCATTATACACAGCTTGGGCCAGCTGAAGGGTGGAGAGTACTTACACATATCCCTAATACACCGGGCAAGGTACCCTCAACTAGAAATATGCTTTTTAAAAAAAACCCACAGCCTTGCGGGTGGAAAACAGCATTGTAAACTACAGGAAAATATTTCTCAATTGAACTATGTTTTACAAATCTCCCAAGCACTCTGAGATGTTAGTAACACCAGCCGCTTCCAGGAAGATCCCCAGCCCTAATGAGTGACTCTTTAATCCATCATAACAAAATCCAGTGCCTGGGAGATAAAGCAAAGTTCAGACTGGAATTAAGATGCACATTTTTTAAGCAGTGAGGATAATTAACCACTGGAACAGATTACCAAGGGATATTAAATTCTCCCAGTGTTATGGGTCCACTTACCGTATGGGGAGTTGCCTGCTGGCAGCTCTGGGGATTTGCTCTTGCCAGGTGGACACCCCCCAGAGGAGCACAGTATGTGTTTGTTTTTTTCACACCAAGGCCCCTTTCACTCCTGCAGCTTCCTGGTCATGGCTTGGGCCTGCAGCCAAGTCACTAAGGTCCAAGGAAATCAAAGTCCTTCCAGACCAGCTGTCCAGCTGGTCTCTGCAACACCCTATGTCATTTCCCAGTGCCTGGTAGGGGAACCCAGGCCCACCCTCTACACTGGGTTCCAGCCCAGGGATCCTCTAACAAGGAACATGGTCTGCACAGTCCTACCCCTTGCTGGTGTTTCCCTGGGCTTTTTCCCTCCTTACCTGCTGCCCTCTCTTTCTGGGTTTGCCAACCCAAACTCCATCCTCCCAGAGTAACTGTAGTTCGCTTCCTTACAGCCTCTTGCTGCTCACAACTCCTGGGCTTTCTGCAGGCCCCTCCAGTTCCTGCCCAGCTGAGCCCATTTCCAATCAGTGGCCTGCTCCTTGTCTCCTTCTTCAGGTGCAGCCTGAGCAGTTAATTGGCCTGTCTCACCACTTTAACACTTCCAGTCCTGTGTGGGGTGGACACCCCATCACATACCCTTCCTCTCAGGGGTGTGGATGCCTCCTTCCCTGCATCTGCCTGAGCTGTGCCCACAGGTCACCCCGCTCTTGTTCTGTTTCCTCCACCAGGAGACACAAATTATGCTGGTCCTCCATGACATCCCTAAACTTTTCCTGTTGAAACTCCAGGTCTCCTTCAGCTATTTGCAGGTCTGGCTCTGCCGCTATTAGCTTCCCCTGGAGCGCTCCCTTCACTTGCGCCACAGGATCCCCTACCACCCTTTCACTCAAGGTCTGAGTTCTCACCGTAGCTTGCTCCACTTCAGTGTTAGTCCCTATGTCTATCTGGGCTCTCTCCCTCCCAATCATCTCATGTTACCTCCTTACTACCCCCTGCTGGGTGTGTGGGATAACCACCTGCAAGGTCCATTGCTGCCATGTCTAGCCTGACAGTCTCTGGCATATGCTGGTCTCCAGACACCACCTCCTTCTTTCCTGTTTCACTGGGGTCCCTGCCTTTCCCTTTGCTACAATGCCCGTTCTTAAGAGGCCAGTGCCTCTTTATATGGCCGACCTCATGGCACCTAAAACAAACCCTTTGCCTTGTCTTGGGAGTAGGCCACTTGGCCTTCTCTGGGGCTAGCCTTGCCCTCACACCTCATAAATGGGCATCCCCTTCTGACCACAGGCAAAACAGGCCCCTCCCCTTCCTGTTCTCCCCCCATGTTGGACTTCTTTGGCTTTTTGGCTTTCCTGCCTTCTGGGTGAGGCTTCTTGTCCCTGTCGCAGTAGGGGTACTCTCTTTTTAGGTATTCCCTTTGTCCACAGGCATAACACTGCTTTGGCCAGGCCTACAACCTCCTGGTACCTCCCTTCCTATCTCGCTCCCTGTGGTCTCTATGTAAGCTCCTGCAGAAAGAAACTAATCAATACAGCTGCTGTTCAGCTAGCCGAGTCAAAGAGTTTTGCAGGTACCAATGGGCCTCCCACTGTCTCTGCTGGGTCTCCCGGACTTGCCTCAGCAGGGTCTGGATCCATCCCTGCCATTTGTCAGTCCCTTTCTGCAGGGACGGTAACTCTGGAGTCCAGCCTGGGAGGTTGTATGTGCCCTCAGCAAAAAAGGCTTCCACATATTGCAGCTCCATTGTCTCTTTCCTGGTTTTTTTGGCTATGGCTCTCCGCACTCCCTTGTATCAGAGGTGACTGTCTTACACAGTGCACCACAATCTCTTATCCACCCCCGTGTCAGGGGTAACTGCATGACCACTTCCCCCACCACTTGTCACATGGTCCCAACACACCTCCCTTTGGCCAGGGAGTGACTGTAGTTCACTTCCTTGCAGCCTCTTGCTGCTCACAGCTCCTGGGCTTTATACAGACCCCTCCTGTTCCTGCCGAGCTGAGCCCATTTCCAATCAGTGGCCTGCTCCTTGTCTCCTTCTTCAGGTGCAGCCTGGGTAGTTAATTGGCCTGTCTCACCACTGCAACACCCTATGTCATTTCCCAGTGCCTGGTAGGGTAACCCAGGCCCACCCTCTACACTGGGTTCCAGCCCAGGGATCTGCTAACAAGCAACAAAGGTCTGCACAGTCCTACCCCTTGCTGCTGTTCCCCTGGGCTTTTTCCCACTTACCTGGCTTCCCTCTCCTAAGGGCTTGTCTACTTGGCAAGTTACTGCAGGACAAGCCAGGTGAGAATCTACAGCGTACCACCCTGCTGCTCAGTAACGTCCCATGTGAATTCTGCTTCTGCGCAGGGAAAGTTGCGGGACTTTAATGTGCAGCAAGCTGGTGCACTGTAGATTCAGACCCTAGCTTTCCCCACAATAACTTGCAGTGTAGACAGAATCTTTGTTCATCAAGATGACAATACTCAACCTTAAGTTTGAAGGTTTTTTTTAATGAGTTCTGAAGCCAATGAAAGCAACATATTTTCTCCAAATGTTTTAATGTTAATTTTAATGCACAGATCCCTGATCATTCACTTACAAAATTAAGGTTTCAGAGTAGCAGCCGTGTTAATCTATATCTGCAAAAAGAACAGGAGGACTTATGGCACCTTAGAGACTAACAAATTTATTTGAGCATAAGCTTTTGTGGGCTACAGCCCACTTCATCAGATGCATAGACTGGAACATACAGCAAGAAGATATTTATACATACAGAGAACATGAAAAGGTGGAAGTAGCCAGCCAGACCAACTGTAAGAGGCCAATCAATTGAGATGAGCTATCATCAGCAGGAGAAAAAAAACTTTTGAACTGATAATCGAGATGACCCATAGGTGTGAGGATACTTAACATGGGGAAATAGATTCAATTAGTATAATGACCCAATCATTCCCAGTCTCTGTTCAAACCTAAGTTAATTGTCTCTAATTTGCATATTAATTAAGGTATCATCATAGTAAAAAGGCTTATAAAATGAACAATATGATCTGAACAGAAGTAAAGTTCTAGCATATGAAAAGCTCATGCAAAAAGCGTGGGTTGGTATTGTAGAAATAGCAGGATTGCTAGTTAGGTTGAAGTGGTTATAAAAAAAGAATTCGATTCTTGATTAAGTTTCAGGAGCAAATTCCCTAGTAAGCTGCTAATTTTAGGGGGGTGTACACAGAAGCCGACTGTTATATAAATTGCACGTAGGATTTCATCTTTAAACCTGAACATAGGTCAGCGTAACATCACCCTCTATTTCAAGCCTGTCTATCTGCTGCAGGTTAGGAACTCGATGGTTGTATTCAAACTGGTGCTGTCCATTCACAGCCACCTTAAAGCAGTGAGTGTCACATAAAATCCAGATCTGCAAACCGAGGGAGGAAAAAAAAAGAGTGAAGAAATCCCATAAACAGGCATTCAGAAACAAGTGTGAAAAAGCAATAGCTATGGAGAAAAATATATAGAAGGCATAAAATATATGAATTTCTCCCTCTTTTATAAAAATACATTTGCAAAGTTGCGCTTGTAAATCATAGCAGTCATCAATCTAGCGCTACGGGACAATGTGATCTGGTAGACTGAGCGTTGGACTGGAGTCAGGGGCTCTGGAGTTCTGCAGCCAGCTCTCACTGGTTTGCTGGGTGGCTGCGGGCAAGTCATTTAATCTCTGTGTTTACGATTTCCCATCTATTATGTGGGGTTATCAATATTTTCTCACTACCCCACAGGGCTCCACAGCTCTGAAAATGTCAAACATTGAGGCTTTGGCTACACTTGCATTTCAAAGCGCTGCCGCGGCAGCGCTGCCGCGGCAGCGCTTTGAAGCACTAAGTGTAATCAAAGCGCCAGCGCTGGGAGAAAACTCTCCCAGCGCTGTCCGTACTCCACTTCCCTGTGGGGAATAACGGACAGCGCTGGGAGCGCGGCTCCCAGCGCTGGGGCTTTGACTACACTGGCGCTTTGTAGCGCCGCAATTTGCAGCGCTGCAGAGGGTGTGTTTTCACACCCTGCTGCAGCGCTGCAAATTTGTAAGTGTAGCCAAGCCCTAAGTGTTACTACGGTGGGATTTACAATTCTAGTACAGACCAGCGCCCTCTCTGGGAAGCCTGCCTCCAGCAGGAATGTATATGGATGGTAAAGCCTTCATACAGCTAAATGGAGGGAAATTCTATTCGATGCTAGCCAGTCACTGGCTTATTCCCTGAAGCACAAGCACTGATAGTCCTTATACTGTTATCCTTACTATGAATACTGACCTAAACTTTCAAAAACAACAAGGAGTTCGGCGGCACCTTAAAGACTAACAGATTTAGTTGGGCATAAGCTTTCGTGGGTGAAGATAAGAAGTGAGGTTTTTTACCCATGAAAGCTTACGCCCAAATAAATCTGTTAGTCTTTAAGGTGCCCCCAGACTCCTTGTTGTTTTTGTGGCTACAGACTAACACCGCTACCTCCTGATACTAAACTTTCAAGAGTGACTAGGGATTTTAGTACCTTTCTTTTTGGGCTGTCACCTTGAGACACGTTGAAAAGACCTAATTTTCAGAGAGTGCTGAGCACTTGCCCTCTGAAAAATCAGGCCCCTTTAAAGGGTCTCAAACTGGACAACCAAGAGTCAATAACCACTTAACAATTTAAGGTGCTATTTCTCTTCCTAAATGTGCCCAAGTGAATGTAAAGGCCTCAAAGGCCAAAAGCAAATGTCCCTGTCAATTAGCATAATGAGTGACCAGTTTAAAATAGTTTTGCTTACTGTGAAGCTCTGCCCAGGGAGGAGAGGCATGCCACCTGGCAAGCCACGTTCCTCTGGTCCCCAGGACTGGTGCAGCTGACTGTTGCGGACAATGGTCTTCTCAGAGAATCTTGGGTTTAGATGGAAGGCAATGTGTTCGCCCCATTTCAGATTGACATGGAATCTAAACCACACCGAAGACAAATCACGTGCATGAGACCCCCTCAGTTTTAAACAAACAAACAAGCCAACATTCACTACAGTTTTATCTGGGAAACACAATATGATTAACTAGAAGGTGTGAAGTAGAAAGTGAGTATCAAGCGCAATAATACAGTACATGCATTTAAGCCACTTGAATAAAATATGCATCCTTTTATTTTGCAGCTGCAATTTGTGGCTGCTTCAAGTAGTTAATAGTTGGCACCAGTTATAGAGCATTGAGTCACCTACTGTCTTAATTTCAAAGATGGTGCGCAACTGCAGTTCCCCTTCACTTTACATGGAAGTTGTAAGCGGTCCACTCCTCTGAGAATCAGGTAATCAGTTACCTGAATGTGACTACGAGTCAGGCAGTTAAATGTCGCCATCTGTGCTTGCAATTCATTATTCTCACAATTAACTGCCGGTGCAAAGTAAAATGCTTGGCTGAGGCCCCCTTAAAAATTCTGACCAACAATTTGGCTCATCATTATTGTATTCCTTATGTTTAAACTCAACAACGAGCTTGGCTTAATCAAAAGGTTTGAAAGCTTTAGAGAAAATACATTTTTATACAAAGTACACTAGCACCTTCAAGTTGCACTGTCCTCTCCTGGTAATATACCACTGTCATTTTCAGTATAAAATGCCTTGGCTGAAATGTCACATTGCTAAGATTAATTAAGACAGTGCTACAACAACTTCTAATGAGATTTAAAAAAGCAGGCTCTGTCGTGTATGGAAGAACTGCTTTCCTCCCGTCTGCAGGGTAAAAATGTCACAGCTGTGTGTGCAGAATGAGTTAGCTGGACAGGAGATTCCAAGAGCTCTCAGCATCTGCAGCCAGGCGTCTTGACAGACACTGCAACTCAGCAAGTTATTCCAGACAGACAGACCCCTCCACTGACATTAAACATCACTGAAATCTAGGGTGCAGTTGGCAGCCCAGGCAAAATTTCCCATTGGGACTAAAATTTGCAAACCAAGAGCCAAATCTTACCCTCAGCTGTACAAAGTGGCTGAAACTGAAGTCAGTGGAAGGAATAGTGACCTCAACTGACTCTCAATGAAGTCAATGCAAACGCTCTCACTGAAGTCAATGGGAGTTGATCCCCAAAACTGTTAATTAAACGCCAACTGTACCGGCCTACTTGTAGTGGTGGTTATAGGCATACAGGCATGTTGTGCAGCCGCTGAGGGGGAAACATGTAGGCAGAAACACCAGGCAGTTATAAAGGAAAAATCTTAAGGATGCCAGGACACATCAACAGGAGCTGTGTTTGTGTGCAGAGGGATTGCAGAACTCGGCCCTAAGGCAGCTATTTAAAATATAACGATGACTGTACGCTGGGGGGAAAACCCTTATTGACAAGTGCGTCTTCCCTGAACTTCAGAGACATCCAGGACCGCCCGGGGGGGTGGGGGGCCAAGTGGCCCCGGGCCCCACAGGGGCCCCCACAAGAATATAGTGTTCTACAGTATTGCAACTTTTTTTATGGAAGGGGCTCCCAAAATTGCTTTGCCCCAGGCCCTCTCAATCCTCTGGGCAGCCCTGGAGACATCTACATCTGTCTGCAATGCAGACACGGGGCTGTCACTGCTACTTACCGGTCAGCATGAAGAGGAATGGTCCCTGTTATTATGAGAGATCTTGATGGATAAAGTCCTCCAAACATCGAAGTGTGGTATGGCACAGGCTAGTGAAAGATACAGGAAAACAGGCTTAAAAAAATATCACTCAGAACTTATTTGCTCCCTTTTTATTTTCACCCACCAGAGGGCATCTAATAAACGCACGTCCCTTAAAAACAAATGACAAAGGACGTCAGACAGATCCTTCAACAAAAGTGTCAGGATGTTTCAGATCCATTTAGAGGTTGATTCTATCGCCAGTAGGGAGCACGAGTAATCTTGCAATACATTAAGCATTGCCCTGCACTGTGGGGTAAGCAATACTGACTGTATCAAGCTTCTGACACTAAGGGTATGTCTGTACTGCAGCTGGGAGAGCTTCCCAGCACAGGGAGACAAACAAACTGTAGTTCTGTTTGAGCTAGTGAGCTAAAAATAGCAGTGTGGACACGGCAGCATGCGAGGTTGCTCAGGTGAGCTGCGTTCAAGCCTGCCCGACCCCCTGGGTACGTACTGCTTGTGCTGTTGTGGCTACGCTGCTGTTATTAGCACATTAACTCCAGCAGAGTTAGAGTGTATTTGTCCAACAGGGCTGGGAAGCAGGCAGGGCCCCGTCCTATTCAACATATTCATAAATGATCTGGAAAAAGGAGTAAACAGCGAGGTGGCAAAATTTGCAGATGATTAAAAAAACTACTCAAGATAGTTAAATCCCAGGCGGACTGAGAAGAGCAACAAAAGGATCTCTCAAAACTGGGTGACTGGGCAACAAAATGGCAGATGAAATTCAATGTTGATAAATGCAAAGTAATGCACATTGGAAAACATAATCCCAACTATACGTATAAAATGATGGGGTCTAAATTAGCCGTTACCACTCAAGAATGAGATCTTGGAGTCATTGTGGATAGTTCTCTGAAAATGCACTCAGTGTGCAGCGGCAGTCAGAAAAGCAAACAGAATGTTGGGAATCATTAAGAAAGGGATAAATACTAAGACAGAAAATATCATATTGTCTCTATATAAATCCATGGTACGCCCGCATCTTGAATACTGCGTGCAGATGTGGTCGCCCCATCTCAAAAAAGATATATTGGAATTGGAAAAGGTTCAGAAAAGGGCAACAAAAATGATTAGGGGTATGGAACAGCTGCCGTATGAGGAGAGATTAATAAGATTGGGACGTCTCAACTTGGAAATGAGACGACTAAGGGGGGATATGATAGGGGTCTATAAAATCATGACTGGTGTGGAGAAAGTAAATAAGGAAGTGTTATTTACTCCTTCACATAACACAGGAAGTAGGGGTCACCAAATGAAATTAATAGGCAGCAGGTTTAAAACAAACAAAATGGAGTATTTTTTCACACAGTGCACAGGCGGTCTGTGGAACTCCTTGTCAGAGGATGTTGTGAAGGCCAAGAAACAGGGTTCAAAAAAGAACTAGAAAAATTCATGGAGGACAGGTCCATCAATGGCTATTAGCCAGGATGGGCAGGGATGGTGTCCCTAGCCTCTGTTTGCCAGAAGCTGGGAATGGGCGACAGGGGATGGATCACTTGATGATCACCTGTTCTGTTCATTCCCTCTGGGGCACCTGGCATTGGCCACTGTCGGTAGACAGGATACTGGGCTAGATGGACCTTTGGTCTGACCCAGTATGGCCGTTCTTATGAGCTATCAGAGTTCAAGCCTGCCCGACCCCCTGGGTACATATTGCTTGTGCTGCTGTGGCTATGCTGCTATTAGCACATTAGCTCAAGCAGAGCTAGCGTGTAGTTGTCCAACAGGGCTGGTAAGCAGGCTCACAGGTGCAGTGTTGACATACCCTAAGGGCCAGATCCTCTGCTGGTGTAAATCAGCATAGTTTCATATCAGTCAATAGAGCTACACTGATTTTCATCAGCTGAGACTCTTGTGCAGAAAAGAGGATGACTTTAGGAGCTGTGTATCTGAAAAAGCCTGAGACTCACTCGTAATGAAATTATGCACCCCCTGCGTTATTGCTTTTCATGAGACATTCACTTAGTGAAGGGCCCAAACCATAACATCACATCTGAACACCCATGAACTCCGGCAGAGTGTAGCCAGTCCTCCTTTCGCTGTAAAGACCAAACAAAAACGCCAGATCCAAATAAGCCAGAATCCTGGCAACACCCGGATCTGGATATGAATGGTCCATCTTGGGCTCCACCCTCCATAGAACAGGTGCAGCAGGGAGTGCTTGTCCAAGCTTCCCTACATCATTCACATGCTCTAAGCTGAATCTGCAGGGAGCACCTGGGGCGGGTGGCAGGGGGGATGAGAGAATAGATTGGTCTCCAGGGTCCAATCAGTCATTGGCTTCCCCTTCTCTAATGAGACCAATCTGCCCCAGTTGTTGTTACCTGACTCCTGAGAACTAGACTGAGACCCACCAAACCACACTGAGGTCATTACTATTACTTTTAATGTTCACCTTTAGTTTTATTTAACTCACTCACTGGAATGCCAGGTAGCAATCAAAGCAAGCAGGCTCACCAACGCAGGTGTATGGAACCTTTCCCATAAGAAACCTGTTCTGGAGACTAATCTTTCCACTGTTGGATAACCCAGTGGGCGTTATTCTTTCCCAATGTGACAATTCAGAGAAGTCACTCCTCCTGACAGTCTCTCAGCTCTCTGAAATCACATTCTCGGACGGAATTCTTTCTCACCTGATCTTTCAGCACTTCAGATTTAAAAAGTACTCACCTCCCCAGGGACACCAACCACTTAGATAATGTTATAAAGACTTACATAAGTTTGCGGCTGGTATGGTCCAGGTAGGAAAGCAGGATTTGACTACAAACAGACAGGAAAGGAGAAAAGATCTCACACATCTGAACAGGCAGCCGTGATAAGCAGGCAGAGTTAAAACAAAAGTGTGTTTACCAATTCCATAAGAGCCACACTTCCAATTGTTAAAGGTAACTACTCGTTCTTTTAACTATGCCTTACCTATGTGTATTAATTTTAAAAGTCTATAAACCACACCAGGCGTTTTAAAGTGGGAGAGGGAGGAGGTTCCAATGACAATTTTGAAAGGGGACAGAGCAAACTCCCTTTTAGACATTTGGTTAATAAAAGCTTTCTGTCTGTGCTGCCTAAAGTAGAGCCACCGAGACAAATTCAGTTCCTAGTGACACCCACGGAACCTCACGGACTTCTGAGAGCAGAGTGTTCAGAAGCGACACACAACAAAGAAAAGGGCCCAATCCTTCTTGGATGGGATTCTCAAAAGCACTAAACACTGGACTAATTCTACTCTCCTTGGCAGCAATGGAAGTTGAGGGTCCTCAGCACCTCACAGGCAGGGGCGGCTCTAGACATTTCGCCACCCCAAGCATGGCGGCATGCCGCGGGGGGCGCTCTGCCATGTTCTGCTCTCAGTTACATGGATGTTCAGGAACTCCTCACTTACAGTCGTCCCGTTAACGCTGTTTTGATGTTAAGTTGCTGATCAGTTAGGGAACATGCTCGTTTAAAGTTGTGCAATGCTCCCTTCTAATGTCGTTTGGCAGCCGCCTGCTTTGTCCACTGCTTGCAGGACGAGCAGCCCGTTGGAGCTAGCTGGTGGGGGCTTGGAACCAGTGTGGACCAGCAGCCCCCCTATCAGCTCCCCGCTCCCCTAAGTTCCCTGTGCAGCAGCTGTCCCTCCCCCCACTGCCATGTGCTGCTCCTGCCCTCTGCCTTGGAGCTGCTCCTAGAGACTCCTGCTTGCTGTATGGGGTGGGGGGAGAGGGCAGAAGAGGGGGGCTAATGTCAGGGTGTCTCCCCCTCCCCACTGCTCCTGCACCCTGCTTACCCTATCTTCCATAGAGCAGGGGGGACACACAACGGATGGAGGGAGCGTCTAGGCAGTAGATGCGGGTCTCAGCAAGGTGATTTAATTAACAAGGCAGTGTACTTAAGCCTGGAGTCAGCTACTTAAAGGGGAAATGCGCATTTTTTCTCTCACACACAGGGTGTGTGTCTCTGTCTGTCCTCCCTCCTTTCCTGCTGCCTTGTAGAGTGTTGTGAGAGTTAACCCTTGAGGGCTCAATCAATTGCTAGTTCATTTAGCAGTAAGGCATTCCCTGGGAAATATCCCACCCTCTGACTCCTCCACCTCAACCAAGCTTCACAATCATCATCACTGTGTACCAGTATTAAATTGTTTGTTTAAAACTGATACTGCGTGTGTGTGTGTGTGTCTGTTTGTTTGTGTATATATATATATAGTATTTTCTCTGGTGAAAAAAATTTCCCTGGAACCTAACCCCTCATTTACATTAATTCTTATGGGGAAATTGGATTCGCTTAACATCGTTTTGCTTAAAGTCGCATTTTTCAGGAACATAACTACAATGTTAAGTAAGGAGTTCCTGTAATAAAATCCAGACTAACGCTATTCAAGCAAATTGAATTATTTTCTACTTACACTGTGCAAAAGAGAACTCTATTTAGCCCATTGAGTCAAGCAGAAAAATTTCCCTTCAATTAATACAAATGGATTCAGCATCACTTGAACTCACACTATATGTTGATCCAGGAGCGAACTGCATAGGTAGGAAAACTGCATTGGTCTGAAAAGCAAAAGACAATGTTGGTACTCAACAAATCAAAGATTAGGCACTAGGAGGCACTAGCAACACAGAAATCAAGTGAATCTTTGTGAATGTACAAATTAACCCTGAAAAAGTCAAGAAGAAAGCCCAGACAGTGATATTTTTTTCTCTCCTTTGGCATACTGCCATTATTATCTTTGCATGCGCTGACAATATGTTTCTTTCTGATAAAATTATACAGAATCCTGTCGCTACTGAACAATTCTTGCTTCAGATTTTTTTTGTGGAGAGAAGAAATAAATATAGCTTGTCAGATCTGCTCTGTTTTCCAACTTTGGTTGAGACAAGCCAACAAAAGGAACAAAGTGCAAAAAGAAAGTTAGATTAAACACTTACGATCCCAGCTGCTCTAGGACACCAAGCACTTGGGGGCTAAATGTTATGAAAAAGAAAAAATTAGTGCAAAACGCTTGAATGGCAAAATCAGCTGACAGAAGCAATGTGCTCTAGTGATTCCAGCACTCATCTGGGAGTCAGGGGACCTGGGTACACACTCTTCCATGAACTTGCTACGCAAGCTTGGGCAAATGTCAAAGGGCCAGATTCTGCCACCCTGACTCACAGTGAGAAATAACTTATTCCATGAGTTCTGGGAACTGGGAATAGGCATGGAGTAAGGTACGGTGCTCCCCAGCATGAGTAAATATAGGCCATCATCTTGCCCAAATTCAAGAAAGCAACCCTGTTTAGGAAGGGTGCTTAAGCATATGCTAACATCCCATTGACGTGAAAGTGACGCACGTGCTTAAGAACTTTGTTGTATTGGAGCTTCTGTTTGTGATTCAATTTCCCCATGCTATAAACAAAGATAATACTTACAATTGCCATCTCATCAGACTACATCTCACCTAATAATTCCGTGTCATTGCAAGGGCCTCGGGCATTGGTGACCGTTTTGTAAAGGGGCCACTTAGTGCACAAGAAACACACTCTGCTTACAGTACTGCAGGCTGGGAACTTGCTGCTTTACTCAACTATATAGAGACGGGGGTGGGGAGGGGGAGGGAGAGGGTGGTGAAAAACACACACTAACTAAACAGGAAATGAAGGAAGGGTGGCGCATGGCTCAAACCATAATACTCTGACCCAGTGGCTCTCAACCTTTCCAGACTACTGTACCCCTTTCAGGAGTCTGATTTGTCTTGTGTACCCCAAAGTTTCACCTCACTTAAAACCTACTTCCTTACAAAATCAGACATAAAAATACAAACGTGTCACAGCACACTATTACTGACAAATTGCTGACTTTCTCATTTTTACCATATAATTATAAAATACATCAACTGGAATATAAATATAGTACTTACATTTCAGTATACAGAGCAGGATAAACAAGTCATTGTCTGCATGAAATTTTTTGTTTCTACTGACTTTGGCAGAGCTTTTTACGTAGCCTGTAGTAAAACTAGGCGAATATTTGATGAGTTGATGGACCCCCCGCAAGATCTCTGCATACTCCCAGGGGTACATGTACCCCTGGTTGAAAACCACTGCTCTGAGTAACCCAGTTAATCCTTAATGACCACTTTACTACAGGCAGTTTGGTTTCTCCCATGACACACATTTTAGTTTCCAGAGGACTAAAACGTTATGGTCTAACTAAAGTCTTTGTATTTAATACAAAAGTCCTGGGCAAAAACTAATGGCCTGTGATATTCAGAAGGTCAGCCTGGATGATCTGATGGTCCCTTCTGGCCTTAAAAATACACGAAACTATGAAGCCTCTTCTAACCCCCTGCTGGGGCATTGGTCTAGTACTGACTCAGAGAGAATCAGAATCAGCGACACTACTTGTTCTTTGTAGGCACCTACAAGTTCCTTGTAGGTCTCCAATCGGAGCATGGAATCCAGTCCCCTGACTTTTCATATTTAATGGGTTTATAACACAAGGTGGTCTGGCAGTAGGCTCATTACTATTTCCCTGACAGGCTTGCCTCCAGTTCAGTAAATACAGGAATACATCAGAGGATTTTTTTTTTACAAGTAAAATATTGGGTTTAAGAATCAAGGGTCGAATCCTGCAAGGACCCCAATGATTCCTGAAAGGATCTGAACATCCTCATCCCACACTGAGCTCAGAGCTCACTCAGTTCACTGGCATTTTTTCCCACTGTTGGTTCAGTTTAGTTGCAGTTCCATTGGTGGCAGCAAAACTGGAAGCACTAGCACAGACAGGCCTTGGCTTTTTATCACCTTGGAGCATGACATGGCAATAAAAAAATATCTGCACTCTGTCCACACTAGCGTTTTTCCCATTGTCAGTCTAACACTGGTAAAGCTCCACCAATGGTAACACTAATGGGGACAAGGCCAGTTTGAGATATTCAGCAACTCACAGGATGTACTCAGATTCTCACTGGATCATGCCCCAAATCTCTGCAAATACTCGTCTCTCCAGTTCCCCTCGGGGTTCTGAAACACAATAATACATGCAATCGGCCCTTACAGCAGTATCTTGGAAGCTGATGATTGCCACATCCACACCCCCAGACACACTAAGGTGGTTCACTTTGGAAAGTGGAATCCGGTGCTTGTACTCCACAAAGGGATTTCCATTTACAGCAACCTGCCATGTGTAAAAAGCAGAAGTTATTCTTTTGGAATAAAGGATAATGTCTCATGTCCATAAGAAAATGTAAGGGTTGTTTTTTTAAAAAATTACAAAACCTAAGAACAATAGAAATATTTCTATGAAGTTTTACAAAAAATCTATTTTACAAAAATCAATTAAAAATAAACCAACACTTCCCTCCAGCTTTTGCAATCAAAACACTGCAGCACTGTGCTACTGCCTGTGAACCCAAAAGCGAAATTCACTAGAAACTGACTAAGAACTCATGCAAAACTGACTAGTCTTTGAATTATCTAAATGGATTAAGGCCGCAAACCTGTAAACACATATGCGCATGCTTAACTTTACTCATCTGAGCAGTCTCATTGAAGTCAATGGGGCTTCTCACATGTGTAAAATTAAACATGGGCACAAGTGTTGCAGCATCAGGGCCTAAAATGCAAAAGTAAGCAGAGTTTTAGTACGTTCCCATTCAAATAAATGAAAAGACTTCCCGTAACGATTTCCTATAAAAGGGAATTGTTTTAATATAACTCTTTAGATGTGAGAATGTTCCTTGATTCAGCAGAAGAGCCATTTTATAATTAATCTGCAAGTAAAATACAGTATTAAAACAATTACCTGGAATGAGTCGTGTTTTACCAAAACCCGAATCTCAAAGGGGTGACCTTTAAAAAAGGGCATTGCATCTTTCCTCTCTTCTCTTCCCCAGTTCTGTCTTTCAAAAGTATTGCAAACCACACATCCACGCTCTTCAAATCGTGGGTTAAAATGCAAAGCAATATCAGCGTGAGGACTTGGGTAGGGTCCACACTGAAAGTCTATCTTGAAGCTGTGAAGGAAAAAAGTACAAAGAGGAACTAAATTGAGCATGGTTAAGAAATCTAGTGTGCTTTCACTTGTATCCAAAATAGTCTTTATACAGGACTAGCCTCTGCTGCCTCTCAAAGATGTCTCTTCTGTCATTACAACATTTCTACATGGAAAGTCTAAAGCAACATAGTAATTTATGATCACAACCTAGTCTATTGTGAAAACAAACCTCAGAGTGATCATACTTAGTAGCTAAGCCTGTGCTAACTGATTTTCTCCTGCTGAAAACCAACTAAGGTTATGATCCTCCAAACGCTTACTTCTGGGCAGAGACTTTTTTACCATGACTAGTCCCACTGAAGTTATTGGAATTAATCAGAATGTTTAAGATTATTCCCAGTAGTAAATATTTGTAGGATCAGGGCTTAAATGAACAACTTGAATATTTACAATGCATGTTTCAATGCTACTGAGCCTATTGAGATATTTCCAGTGTTTTAACTCACCTTCCGAGATAACTGCGTGACTGGCACATTATAAGATTGGAACTACTTATCGTTGCGATAGCATATCTTTCAAAGGTGCATTTCCTATAGTATCAATTATAGTAACATCAGACCTGATCTTCCAAGCTCTCAAAGCCGTATCTGAATGACTCTGTGTCAACAGATCAGAACTAGATCAGTATTTCTGGAAATGGGGGAAGCTTTCCCACAGACAAATTCCTCTGAGTCACTAGAGCAAACCTCCTAACCTCTTCCTGGTCATGCTCCAGGGGGTGGAAACATTCCAAGATTCTCAACAGTTGATTTTAGGCACAGACGTGGAGCAGCCGTATCCCTACAAGCACACACCTGTCACATGTAGGAAGAACAGTTCCACTGATGATAACCATCAATCCGTCATGAAGACCGCCATGAATAGGGCCAGTAAATGGGAGAGACTGGGGGATAGAAAGAAAGCAACACAGTGAACATTAGAGGGTACAATATTTAAACCACTTTTCTAATCCTGAATTGATGTTCATCTCCCATTCATCTGGCTGTGGTTTTGGATTCTTCCGCCTGATGAGTCACTACAATTTCAGCCTGATGACCTGAAGTCAGTATGCCGCAAAATTTCTCTCTGAGGACTGTTCCTAAAGAGCATGACTTGCTGTATAAAGGCACATCCCTCACAGCCCAGCTCCATAAGATGAAACAGCCAAAGCTCAGTCGATCCTAGTGGTAACAGTCAGCATTCCTTCCTGCCAGGCAGTGTGGCCTGGTGGATAGAATAATGGATTCGTTCAGGAGACCTGGGATCAACTCTCAGCTCTGCCCCCAGCCTGCTGGGTGACCACAGGCAAGTTACTTCCCTTCCCTGTGCCTCAGTTTCTCCATCTGTAAATGTGACCAGAAAGCTGTTCACAGCCTGGACTGTCGGCCTGGGGTGGTTCATGGTTGAGTCTCCAGCTAGAGCTTGGCTGCCCACCAGGGTCCTGGCTCCGCACTCCCAGCCAGGCTGCTGCCTGGGTTCCCTGCTCCGATCCAGGCTGTGCCTGCCTGGCTCCTCACTCCTAGTTCTGAGCCTGACTGCACCAGGCAGCTCCCATGCTCCCGGCGAGGAACATTGAGCTGAGAACCCAGAGGCAGCCGTGCTCAGATCGGGGAGCTGAGAGACCAGCGGCAACCGTGCTCCCAGCGGGGAGCCCAGGGGTCAGCTGGGCTCCCGGTGGGGAGCTGCGCCCAGAGCTGAGAGCCCAGGCTTTCAGCCCCTCTAAGTTGGTGGAAACGCTCCTGGTGTGGTGCTACTCAAAAGCTGCTCAGAAGCTCGAAACAAAAAGAGAAGTTTCTTGAAGTAAAAAAACAAGCAAACAGCCCAACATTACCCAAGCAGACTACATCTATTCTGCATACGGAAGCATAAAAACAAGTTCATTCCAGTTTTCACAGAACAAACAAACACTGACTTTGTGTTGTTAAAAAATATTGGTGTTTTTTTTTAATCTGAGCCCAACACTACAGGATGAGGTCAAATTTAGCCACGTTAGGTCGATTTTATAATGAAGCAATCCTGTTCTGTCAACCTAAAAAGCTCTTAAAATCGACTTCTGTACTCCTCCCTGGCGAGCGGAGTAGCGCTAAAATTGACCTTGCTGGGTAAAATTTGGGGTAGTGCGGATGCAAACCGACGGTATTGGCCGCTGGGAACTATTCCAGAGTGCTCCATTGTGACCACTCTGGTCAGCACTTTGAACTCCGATGCACTAGCCAGTACACAGGAAAAGCCTCGGTAACTTTTGAATTTCATTTCCTGTTAGAGCAGCGTGGCGAACTCTGACTTTGTGGTTTTTAACCTGAGGTCCTTTTTCTCTCAGCTTAGTTCTTTCATGTGTAACATTTTTTGTCAGAGGACTTGAGTGTAAGAACGCTACAATTTCCTATACCAATGGTAAATAAATAATATTAAGAGATTATAGGTGCAAAACTTGCAAGCATTTATTTGTAAGGAAGCTAACAAGACAGATTTCTTCTTATTTCGACAGATTTCTTTGCTGTGATCATTCATCACCCCAACCCTGGCAACAGTGCGCCTTTCGATTTTGGGTCTCTGGGTTGTTGCACAATGGTGTCCATTTCCTGTCCCTCAAAGATGCACTCAGGAAACAAGGGGTCTTGATCCTCCTCTGCCTCACACCTTGTGTAGTTAGTTGCACCTGTGCAAAGTGGGTGTACAAAGATATTCCCAGCAGAGATTCTGATTTGACAGCATTTTGCACTCAGATGTAGAATAATAAACAAGGTGCAGGGCAGTGGAGAATCATATTTCCTAACGAGGACCTGGCTTTTTCCAGGAAGCTGTGAAATGAATTAGTCCAAAAGTGAGAAACCCAGTCATGGGGACAAATTTGTCCCTGGTATTACTGAAGTTTACAGCAGTGATGCATAAGGCCCAATGCCTTTTCCAAGGAACTGCTGTGACCCCATCCCCTTTCGCAGCCTTATGAACCTTGGTGGCATATTACTTTCTCTACCAGACACAAGACACTTGGGGCCACATTTCCCAGTGTATTTAGGTGCCTAAAGATACAGATAGGGGCCTAATGGATTTTCAAAAACGTTTACGAGTTTGGTGCCTGGAGAGACAAGTGGACGAGGTGATATCCCTTACTGGATGAACGGCTGTTGGTGAGAGAGAGAAGCTTTCGAGCTACCCAGAGCTCTCAGTCTGGGAAAGGTCCTTGAAGTGTCACAGCTAAATACAGGGGTGAACAGAGAGTTTAGCACAGTGGCTCTCAACCTTTCCAGACCTCAGCACCCCTTTCTCGAGTCTGATGTGTCTTGTGTATCCCCAAGTTTCATCTCACTTAAAAACTTACAAAATCAGACATAAAAAATACAGAAGTGTCACAGCCCACTAGTCCTGAAAAATTGCTGACTTTCTCATTGTTACCATATTGTTATAAAATAAATCAATTGGAATATAAACTCCCTAGAAGATCTCTGAGTACCCCCAGGGGTACACGTACCCCTGGTTGGGAACCACTGGTTTAGTGTAAGTTGTTAGCGCATATTCTAAGGGACCATTCACGGTGCCCGGTTGCTTTTGAAAATCCCACTAGGTGCCCCTGTGTGGCGCTTGGCCCCTGCACACCTTTGGAAATCTGGTCCTTGGTCACTGTCAGCAGGTGACTCAGCCTGAGCCCAGAAAGGGGCTTGGGAGGAGCAACGTGGGGATAACAGAGAAACCCAAGAAACATTTCAGCTGCTACAAAATGGGGGTGGGAGGAGGGGACAAGAAATAACTCTGCCTGATTTCTCCCCGATCTCTCTCCTGCCCCCCCCATACACCAGCCAAGCCCGGGGGTCCCTCTCCCTGTGCCCCCCCGCCCCGCCCCAGCCAAGCCCAGGGGTCCCTCTCCCTGTGCCCTCCCCGCCCCGCCCCAGCCAAGCCCGGGGGTCCCTCTCCCTGTGCCCCCCCACCCCAGCCAAGCCCGGGGGTCCCTCTCCCGGTGCCTCCCCCGCCCCAGCCAACCCCGGGGGTCCCTCTCCCTGTGCCCCCCCCACCCCAGCCAAGCCCGGGGGTCCCTCTCCCTGTGCCCCCCCCGCCCCGCCCCAGCCAAGCCCAGGGGTCCCTCTCCCTGTGCCCTCCCCGCCCCGCCCCAGCCAAGCCCGGGGGTCCCTCTCCCTGTGCCCCCCCGCCCCAGCCAAGCCCAGGGGTCCCTCTCCCTGTGCCCCCCCCGCCCCAGCCAAGCCCGGGGGTCCCTCTCCCTGTGCCTCCCCCGCCCCAGCCAACCCCGGGGGTCCCTCTCCCTGTGCCCCCCCGCCCCAGCCAAGCCCGGGGGTCCCTCTCCCTGTGCCCCCCCCGCCCCGCCCCGCCCCAGCCAAGCCCGGGGGTCCCTCTCCCTGTGCCCCGCCCGCCCCAGCCAAGCCCGGGGGTCCCTCTCCCCGCGCCCCCCCCCGCACTCCTGTCCCGTCCCCCTCCCCTCGAGAGAGACTCACCGGCTTGAAATAAGGCGCCAGCTGCCCGCTGTGAGCCATGGGGGCGACCGGGACAGACGCGAACCCCGACGGGCGGACGGAGCCGTTATCCGCTGCGCTAGCGGGACTGGGAGAGAAACCGAAAGTGAGAGCGCGGGGCCGGGGAAGCGCAGGCGGGGAGGGGAGCAGGCGGGGCGGGGGTTGTGCAGGCTGGGGGGGCCAGGGGAGCAGGCAGGGGAGGGGGGTTGTGCAGGCTGGGGGAGGGGCGCAGGCTGAGGGGCGCAGATGGGGGATGAGGGGCGCAGGCAGGGGAAGGGGGTTGTGCAGGCTGGGGGGAGAGGGGCACAGCCAGGAGGAGGATGTGCAGGCTGGGGGGGGATGAGGGGCGCAGGCAGGGCGGGGGGGTGTGCAGGTTGTGGGGAGAGGGGAGCAGGCAGGGGAAAGGGGTTGTGCAGGCTGGGGGGGGATGAGGGGCTCAGGCAGGGCGGGGGGTTGTGCAGGCTGGGGGGGCGAGGGGAGCAGGCTGGGGAAGGGGGTTGTGCAGGCTGGGGGGGGATGAGGGGCGCAGGCAGGGCGGGGGGTTGTGCAGGTTGTGGGGAGAGAGAAGCAGGCTGGGGAAGGGGGTTGTGCAGGCTGGGGGGGTGAGGGGAGCAGGCAGGGGAGGGGATGCACACGGGGGAGGGGCGCAGGCTGAGGGGGCACAGGTGGGGGATGAGGGGCGCAGGCCGGGGAAGGGGGTTGTACAGGCTGGGGGGGGATGAGGGGCACAGCCAGGAGGAGGATGTGCATGTGGGGGATGAGGGGCTCAGGCAGGGCGGGGGGTTGTGCAGGTTGTGGGGAGAGGGGAGCAGGCAGGGGAAGGGGGTTGTGCAGGTGGGGGATGAGGGGTGCAGGCAGGGCGGGGGGTTGTGCAGGCTGGGGGGGAGTGCACCAATGCAGCCTGGTAGGGGGGTCTGAGGAGCCCCTGCAGGTGGGTGATCACGGGCAGGGGAGAAGGGGCACAGGGTGGAGAAGTGGGAGCGAGTTGTTGCTGACAAGGTGGTGTGGGGCAGGCCGCGGGACTGGGGTTAATGTGAGTAGGACACGTACCATAAGTGGTACCAGCACAGGAAACGGGCGCAAGACGGGACCTGCACTCACAATGTTGGGCCATGTCGGAAGAGCGGAGAGAAACAATGACAAATCATTTTCTTTACAAAGGGCACGAGGAGGGAGAATTACCCTCCGAAACGCAGCGCGCTGGGTGGAGGACTCTGTGTCCCTGCTGGCTATTGCTAACACACAACAGGCTGAACGGTGTTGCCAGTTGAGCAGTCCACGTGGACATGAAGGGTTAAATGTCCAACAGCTGTATGTGAATCTGGAGGTTGGTTCCATTCTGGGAATTGAGCAAGAAGATTGGGGAAGGAAAGTCTGGGATGCACCAGACTAGAGGATTGTGCGATAGGGTTGGTGGACTCTCCAAACATAAGCCTGGCAACCTGAGCTTCAACTGTGTCCACACTGCAAAATGAGTGGCCTTGGACCCAGGCCGCAGTGGCTCTCGGACTCAGACCCTTATCCCTGGGCAAGTCTGCAGGCCTGAGAGGTTTCTGGTGCAAGTCAGAAGACTGTGTGTGTGGACAGTAGGTGCGTTTGGGCTTAAACCTGAGTCTGAGCCAAGGTTTACTATGCAGCGCAGACGTACCCACAGAGGTTTGGCCTGTCTGGGTGTCTACACTGCAGCTGGGCGCGAGCCTCCAGCCTGGGTAGACAGACTTGCACTGGTGGGGCTCCAGCTAGGACACTTAAAATAGCAACGTGGGCTCTCGTTGCCCATGTGGGTAGGGCCAGAAGCAGTGTGGAAATAGTAGATGAGAGAGTCCTGTGTCACTTAACTGGGCCTTAGGCCTGGTCTGCACTTAAAACTGTCAGTAAGGGTAGTGATTTTTTGTGAACATAGCTATGGTAGTATAAGCCTTAGTGTGCCTGCACACCCCAAGTAACATAGAACAACCTAACCCCTAGTATAGCCAGTGCTATGTTGAGGGGAGGGCTTCTACCATCAATATTACCGCCTCTCCCGTCGGCAGATATAGTGTCTTCAGTAAGCGCTACAGCACTGTGGCAGTGTTGAAAGTGTAGACAATCCCTTAGAAGCTGAAGCACTAATTTGTGTAAGGTTGTTTTTTTTTAAGTCTCAATGCGAACGTTGCTCCCCACACTAGATCTAGTGTCGACGTATTTGCACATCCTTAGCATTGCGTGTGCTGGTGGTGTATTTCTGTTGAAGATTAGTCTGCTTACACAGAGCACAAGGCTGACATTCAACAAGAACTTCACAATCTCTCCTGTTTATTAAATGCTCCCAGGCTGAGCTTTACAAGAGATCTTTATGTGATATAAAAGCACATCCTAGTTATTGTTCTAAAATGTAGGTACTGATGTATGTACAGACTGTATTTTAACAAAAAAAATCACATCGTAATCTTGTTTCTGTGCAGTGTGTAAACGAAACACAATATTAAATAAGACAACTTTGGAACGGCAGACTGAAGATGCCTTTTGTGGTTTCTATATATATGCGGTTCCCAGCCAATGGGAGCTGCACAGCTAGCGCTCAGGGCGGGGCTAGTGCACAGAGCCACCTGCCACGCCTCTGCCTAGGAGCAGCAGGGACAGGTTGCCGCTTGTGGGCAGCTGCCCAAGATGAGTGCCCCCGGATCTGGCACCCCGAACGTCTGCCCATATCCCAACCTGTTGCTGTGACAAGTCACTGAAAGTGATGCATTTCTCCGAAAATTTCAGTTTTGATGAACTGGCATTTTCAATTTAAAAAAAACAAACCCAAAATTTTGTCAAAAAATGCCCAACCAGCTCTAATCCCAGTAACATTAATCAGAAAGTTGGGTTGAAACCAAACACCTAGGAAGGTTTGAAAATCAGAAGGGATGTAGGGGGCAGCTGGTGAAGGAAACAGAATGAGGACAATGCATCTCTTACTTCCTAAATCGAGACTCTCTCTGTTCATTTTTAGTGTATCCATCTCCAGCTGCCAGCAACTGAGCAGTGGTCACACAAACTGTAAGGGTTTCAGCAGAGGCAGCACCAATGATTGTCAGATGACTGCACTAAAGGGGTAACTCAGTCAGTCCAAGTCCTAAGAAAGCAGCGTTTTCAAACACCTGATAAGGAGGTTCCAGGATGATCTAGTGTTCATTGAATACTGGAACATTCCATTTTTAATAGCTTGGTAACTTAGGGGTCAAGCTTTTAGTTACACTTGTGTAAAATGTGCTGTTAATTACATCAATGTCAGTGGATTTACACCAGTGCAATCGAAGAGAACAGCGGGTACCCGTGAGTATTCTGGAGGCATTCGGTGTTAGAATGGTTGTATGACTAAAGTCACCGACAGAGAATTTTAATAAGAAGTGGGCTCAAGCTGCAGAGTTGAGAGCTAGATTTGGATCTCGAACATACCATTGTTCAGGTACAGCCCGTTTGGTCCAATTGTGCAATAGCGAGGCTGGGAAAATGGTGGCGGAACGTAACCTCAGGCAGTTTTAGCATCCCTCTTCTGAGACCAGCATTTCCAATTCCTGATTTGACTCTCTTAGCCTCACCCTTTTCCACTTCAAAGTTAGTTGTTTGCCTCCCTCTTTTCATGACAGGAGTATCCCAGACCACAGGCCATTTCTCCCCAAGGGGAGGTGATAAGAAACAGGAGCATGCAAAGAGTTTGCCCAGTATGCTTTCAATTGCCAATAAATCGGCCCACTCCTGAGGGGATCGCTTAACTGTTCAGGGTTAGAAGCTTGGCTTAGCTCCAGTGACTTCAGTAGAGCAACTCTGACACCTCACTGCACATTTGGCCTCCAAGTCATTACCCCTCCGCCAATCTGTCTTCCAGGCTACCCCCTTGTCACATTCAATCCCTATTTTTTTTTTAAGATATGAGAGGGGTAGCCATGTTAGTCTGTATCTGTAAAAAGCAACAGAGTCCTATGGCACCTTATAGACTAACAGACGTATTGGAGCATAAGCTTTCCTGGGTGAATACCCACTTCGTCAGATGCATGATGAAGTGGGTATTCACCCACAAAAGCTTATGCTCCAATACATCTGGTAGTCCTGCTGCCCCCGACTCTTATTTTTTTAAAAGACACTTTTGCTTTTTGACTCATGAAAAGCGGGAGGATATGAAATAAAACAAAGCGAAGAAACCTATTGAGCTGATATGTAGCTGCTGAGCAGCCATGTGAAATTACTGTCACTCTTGTGCTCTCTTTTCTGCCAGCCACTCTTCCTGTCATTTTTTTTTTTATGTTTACAACGTGGGAAGTGCTGCATGTAATGGTTAGTATGTTTACTATAATGTAGGGGAGACTGTGGTCTAGAGGATTGGGAAACAGGTGTTATCTCTAATTTAACCATGCACTTGGTGTGTGACATTGGGCAAGTCACTTCACCCTATTGTTCCTCTTCTCTATTTTGTCTGTTTAGAGTTTGAGCATTCTAGGAGGAGAACGGTCTCTTACTATGGGTTTGTATAGCACCTGGCATAAGGAATTCCTGGGTCCTCTGGGCACTCCTGTCATAACAATGTATTTGTAAAATACTCTGAGATCTTTCAGCACCAAAAGGTGCTATATGAAGTGTAAAATATTCAGTGAGTTTGGAAACCTGCTTATATCGTAAATCAACCCTAGTCTAACCAAAAAACAGCCCACACAATTCCATGACTTTTGTTTTATCCAGAGCAGAGATTTATTCACAGAAAAGAATCCTAAATATCCAGAATTTCATTAGCGTAGAGTGCAATTTTTTTTTTGCCAGTTGCATAAACTAATACAGAACCCTTTGTTAATACTAACAATTTTAATTAAATTAATAGCAATCCTGGAAGACAAACTCAGTTGATAGAAAATATTTTTTTTAAATGTACCGTACAAAGTTTACATCACATTTTAAAAGAAAATATGTCAATTTTCACCATATTACAGACTCCATTTATATACACTACTTAATTCCACCATTCCAGGAACTTTCCATTAACAGGAAGAGGAAACAGGGCGATTAGAGGAAGGGATTACAAGCAGCAGTGATCTGTTTTAATTGTGAGAACTTCAAAAAGATCTCACAAAACTAAGTGATTGCGCAACAAAATGGCAAATGAAATTTCATGTGAACAAATGTAAAGTAATGCGCATTGGAAAAAATATCCCCAACTATACATACAATATGATGGGGGCTAATTTAGCTACAACTAATCAGGAAAGAGATCTTGGAGTCATCGTGGATAGTTCTCTGAAGACGTCCACACAGTGTGCAGCGGCAGTCAAAAAAGTGAACAGGATGTTAGGAATCATTAAAAAAGAGATCAAGAATAAGACAGAGAATATCTTATTGCCCTTATATAAATCCATGGTACGCCCACATCTTGAATACTGCATTCAGATGTGGTCTCATCTCAAAAAAGATATACTGGTATTAGAAACGGTTCAGAGAAGGGCAAATAAAATGATTAGGGGTTTAGAATGGGTCCCATATGAGGAGAGATTAAAGAGACTAGGACTTTTCAGCTTGGAAAAGAGGAGACTAAGGGGGGATATGATAGAGGTCTATAAAATCATGAGTGGTTTGGAGAAAGTGGATAAGGAAAAGTTCTTTACTTGTTCCCATAATATAAGAACAAGAGGCCACCAAATGAAATTAATGGGCAGCAGGTTTAAAACAAATAAAAGGAAGTTCTTCTTCACATCGCGCGCAGTCAACCTGTGGAACTCCTTGCCTGAGGAGGTTGTGAAGACTAGGATTATAACAGGGTTTAAAAGAGAACTAGATAAATTCATGGAGGTTAAGTCCATTAATGGCTATTAGCCAGGATCGGTAAGGAATGGTGTCCCTAGCCTCTGTTTGTCAGAGGGTGGAGATGGATGGCAGGAGAAAGATCACTCGATCATTACCTGTTAGGTTCACTCCCTCTGGGGCACCTGGCATTGGCCACTGTCAGTAGACAGATACTGGGCTGGATGGACCTTTGGTCTGCAGGGCCGCCCAGAGGATTCAGGGGGCCTGGGGCAAAGCAATTTTGGGGGGCCCTTCCATAAAAAAAAATTGCAGTACTATACAATACTATATTCTCGTGGGGGCCCCTGTGGGGCCCGGCGCAAATTGCTCCCCTCCCCCCACCCCACAGGCGGCCCTGGGAAAAATAAACCTTCTGCATCTTGGCACAAACCCAGTTTTGAGAAAACTTTTTTACAAGGTATCACTCAGCATCAGCTAGTGCTAAAAGGCACTAAAGCTCATTAAAAGGGTTGAACAAATATTTTCCGTCAAAACTTTTTCTGGATCGAAAACTACGGGGGGTTTAAAAAGCAGAAAAAAATATCACGGACAATGTCTGCTTTCCTTCAAAATTTGTTGTGTTTTTTTTTTAATTGAAAAGCTGAAATTAGTCTGCCAAAACCTGAATATGGTTTGGGGTTTCAGAAGTGTGTGGCCAAATATTTGCTGCTTGCTGTGTTTGATTGTTTAAAGAAACAATAAAAAAAATTCTGCTTAAAAAAAATCCAAAACTTTTGAACCACCTCAGCTTGTGACCAAACACCTGAGCCCATCCAGTCAGAGATTTTTCCAGGTTTCTGATACTCTGCTGGCTTCCTTGACTCATATCCGTCTCCATAACTTTGGGTTCATTTAGGTTAGAACATAAGAACGGCCATACTGGGTCAAACCAAAGGTCCATCCAGCCCAGTATCCTGTCTACCGACAGTGGCCAATGCCAGGTGCCCCAGAGGGAGTGAACCTAACAGGTAATGATCAAGTGATCTCGCTCCTGCCATCCATCTCCACCCTCTGACAAACAGAGGCCAGGGACACCATTCCTTACCCAGCCTGGCTAATTAATGGACTTAACCTCCATGCATTTATCTGTTTCCTAGAGACTGGCTCCACGGGGTCCCTCACAAACTGAAGACGGTTACTGTGGGTTTGTCTTAGGTATAGCTTGTGTACGAACTAAGCATTTGAGCTTGTTCCAGAATCTGGGATGAGCCTATGTTGTGAAAACTGAAATGCTCAAAATAGCACATGCATGTGAATGGACACAGGGTGCTAAAATTAAATTAACCCAGGGGTTCTCAAACTGGGGGTCGGGACCTCTCAGGGGGTCACAAGGTTATTACTGGGGGTCGCGAGCTGTCAGCCTTCACCTCAAACCCCGCTTTCCATCCAGCATTTATAATAGTGTTAAATATATTAAAAAGTGTTTTTAATTTATAAGGGGGGGGGTCGCACTCAGAGGTTTGCTATGTAAAAGGGTCACCAGTACAAAAGTTTGAGAACCACTGAATTAACCCCTCTGAAGCCTCAGGGAATGCAGGGGAGGGGGGTCTCCCTTGGTAGGGTTGGGAAGGATATTGCTCTTCTCATGTGATCCCTCCCCCGGTGGCTAATTTTAAATGAAGCTACCCTCCCCTGACGTGAATCTCCCTATGGCACTGAAATTAAATACAGACTATAATTTGGCATTTGAGAAGTGAAAGGGATGGTTGCCCTAATGGAAAAGCTAACAGCTTGGCTCTTCTGCAAGCCTCAAACTGCTGGATGAGCTTTAGGGTAGGGAAGGCTGTGCCTCCCAAACAGCCTGGCCCTGCCCCCTATCCGACCCCCACCCACATCCTGCCCTCCGACTGCCCCGCCCCCAGAATCCCCGACCCGTCCTGTTCCTTGTCCCCTCACCATCCCCCAGAGACCCCACCCCTACTCCCTGTCCCGACTGCCCCAACTCTTATCCACCCCCCCCCCACTGAGTCCTGACAGACCCCCGGAATGCCCACAATCCAACCCCCCCATTCCCTGTCCCCTGACAGCCCCCCCCAGCTCTGCCCCATCCCTGTTCCCTGACTGTCCCCGGGACTCCCTGCCCCTTATCCAACACCCCCAGCCCCTTACCCCCCGGCTCCTCCCTCACCCGGAGCCTCAGCACGTCCAGGAGCGTCCCTGGACAGCTGCAGTGTGGCTCTGGCGGGGCCAGAGCCGCATGGTAAGGGGGCGGGGCTGCGAGCTCCAGGCTGAACGGAGGGAGCTGAGCTCAGCCTGGAGCTCGCAGCCCTGCCCCCTTAACACACATTTTTAAAGTGATTTATTTTGAAAACTTTTCAGATTAGTTTTACTGCTATATCAGAAAATGAATGATTGTTTGGTTATTTCATTAACCAAAGATAATTAAAGCAGATATTTATGAAGTCATTGGGAGATGAACTATCTCCAATTCAACTAGTTAATCATTAATATTTCGAGGATTTTCTTGCCATGCTTTATTAGGAGGAGATTACCACCAGACAGACATTTAAATTGTTTTATTTAACTAAAACAACAACAACGTTATGTATTCTGGATTATTTTCTTCAACAGCAAACATAATATTTTAACAAAACAAGGATATGAACTTTTGAATTTAGTGAAACATTCAAGTTTTTTAAAATCATGTTTGTTTTTGTTAAAATTGTTTTTAACGAAAATAGTTAAATGAATTTTTTTTTGTAATTATGTTTGCTGTTAACAAGCATGTTATCTCTGGAGACACAAATCCACAGTTTGAGAACTGCAAAACTAAGCATCTCTGATGGTATCTTCTAGATCAGGGGTCTCAAACATGCGGCCCGCGGGCCGCATGCGGCCCTCGGAGCTCTTCCCTGCGGCCCGCGGAGCTCCCCCAGTTACTTCCTGTCGCCGCCAAACTCCCCTCACCCCCGCCCCCCTCCCCGAGTTATTTTCTGTGCCTAAGCTCCCCGCGCGCTGCTCCCCAATGTTTGGGGCCGGGTCTCTCCCCTGGCCCCACCTGCCGCCCCCACGCGCCTCCCCCCAGTGTCTCCCGGCCCCCACTTGCTGCCCCCTCATTGCCCGGGAGCTCACGCTGACTCCACTCCTCTGCTATGCCGGCTTCCGGCATCACCTGCTGCCGCAGGGTCCTAGCGCCCCCCTGCACTAGGGCCAGGGCAGGCTGCCCTTCCCCTGCCCTTCTGCCCTAGTCCTGAGACTCTCCAATGCCCCGAGCCTCTCCAATGCCTCAAACCCCTCACCCTCAGCCCCACAGTCCTCACCCCTGCACCCCCTCCTATCCCCAAACTCCGTCCCAAAGCCTGCACCCCCACCCCCTGCCGCAGCCTGGAGCCTGCACCGAGCACAGAGCCTGCACTCCAAACCCCCTTCCCCACCCAAACTCAGCCCAGGGCCTGTACTCCAGACCCCCTCCCCCACCCAAACTCCCTCCCAGAGCCTTAGGCAGTAAATCTAAGTGCGTGTTTTGTCCTTTGAGTGAGGTGCATTACTGAGTGTATATATTTATTAAAACTGCTTGGAAATGACTTCGTCAAAAAAAAGAACACTCATGGAAGAAAAGAGAGTTTTCCAAGACAAATGGGAGAATTTATATTTTTTCACAGAGGTAAAAGATAAAATTCAATGCCTTATTTGTCAGCAAACGATTGCTGTTCCCAAGGAGTATAACGTGCGTCGGCACTATGACACGATGCACCGTGAAAAATATGATGCATTCACCGGAAAAATCCGAGAGGAAAAAGTTCAGCAACTTAAAGCAGCATTTGCCAAGCAAAGAAATTTATTTTCAGGGATTAACAAGTCTAGCGAAGATTCAGTAAGAGCAAGTTTTGTGATAAGCGAAATGATAGCTAAATCATCGCGACCTTTTACAGAAGGCTTATTCATAAAAGAATGTCTTATGAAGGCCAGTGAAATTTTATGTCCTGATAGGAAGAAAGTTTTTGAAGGCATAAGCTTGTCTGCAAATACAGATAACGGATTTAGCTGATAATGTGCAAAAACAATTGATTCAAATGGCAAAAGACTTTGAAGTATTTTCAATTGCTCTTGATGAGAGTACAGATGTATCAGATACCGCACAGTGTGCAGTGTTCATTAGAGGTGTGGACTGCAATTTGAATATAACTGAAGAATTGCTAGACTTAATGCCACTGAAGGGTACCACAACGGGATGTGACATATTTCAAGGATTGGAAGAGTGCATTGAAAAAGCTGCGCTGCCATGGAACAAACTCGTATCTTTGGCTACGGACGGTGCGCCATCAATGTGCTCTGAAAACATTGGTGTGGTTGGATTATTGAAGACCAAACTGAACAGCCTCAATATACCAGGAATTAGCTTCACCAGTATACATTGTATTTTGCACCAAGAAACCCTGTGTAGTAAAAGTCTACAAATGAAAGAAGTTATGGATGTAGTTGTTAAAACTGTTAATTTTATACGTGCACGAGGGCTGAATCACAGACAGTTCACTTCTTTTCTAGCAAGTATGGACAGTGAATATGGGGAACTTCTGTATCACACTCAAATTAGATGGCTGAGTCGTGGAAATGTTTTGAAGCGTTTTTTTGCACTTAAAGAGGAGATTGATTCCTTCATGAAAATGAAAAACAAGGAGGTTCCACAGCTTGCTGATTCCACTTTTATCTGCAACCTTGCTTTTCTAACAGATGTAACTGATCACCTGAATGCACTGAACTTGAAACTTCAGGGTAGAAAACAGGTGATAACACAGATGTATGACAGTATTAAGTCATTCAAAGTCAAGCTTACTTTATGGGGGAAACAGCTGACTGCTGGCAATTTGGTCCATTTCTCAACTCTGAATTCCTTAGGAAAAGTTGAACCCAAATCCTTGAAAGAATATGCAGAGATCATTTCTAACTTACACAAACAGTTTGATGTGCGGTTTAAAGATTTCAAGGCACTTGAACCACATTTTCAACTTTTTTCCACACCATTTGCTGTTGAAATTGACAATGTTGCAGAGGAAATGCAGATGGAGTTAGTGGAGCTTCAGTGTGACACGATTTTGAAGCAGAAGTATACAGATGTTGGAATTCCAGAATTCTACAGGTTTCTTTCACAAGAAAGATTTCCCATGTTATTCTCTGCTTCTGCAAGGATAATGGCAATGTTTGGAAGTACATATATATGTGAACAGTTTTTCTCTTCCATGAAGATTAACAAATCTGTGTTAAGGTCAAGGCTCACTGATGAACATTTGCAAGCAACACTGAGATTGGTTTTGTCTCAGGATATCAAACCTAATATTGATGCTCTGGTTGATGCAAAACGCTGCCAGCTAAGTGGCCAAAAATGAAATGACTGTCAAAATTAGCACTGACGTTTCACATTACAGTTAAAGAAGTTAATAAAAAAGTTAATAAATTGACTTTTAATAGCATACTATATTTTAATACTATACTACTATATTACTCTTCATTTTTTTTTCTGCCTACCTCCAGGCGCTTCCCGCTGCCAAGCCGCCAAACAGCTGTTGGTGGCGCTTAGCACTTTCCAGGAGGGAGGGGGGAGGAGCGGGGAGCCGCGCGCTTAGGGGAGGAGGTGGAGAAGAGACAGGGCAGGGGCGGGGCCTCATGGAAGGGGTGGATTGGGGGTGGGGCCAGGGGCAGCAAGGGGGCGTGTCAGTGATGCGGCCCTCGGGCCAATGCACTAGTCCTCATGCGGCCCTCGGGGTCATTTGAGTTTGAGACCCCTGTTCTAGATTGAGCACTGAGTCCCATTAGGTAGATAGAAAGATTAACCTAAATAATCTATACAGAAGCCCCTGGGACCCCATAAAATTGGGTCCCTAATCCATGAACTATTGGAACTCATTTACAAAACTTTTCTTAAACATTATATGAATATATTGTCTCATACTATAGAATTAGAATGTATAATCCCTACTCCATGATGAGATCTTTGAGCTATAATGTATCTTAATTAAAACTATCTTTAGATAAATTTTTTCCTCAAAAAGCATTTTATCAAAAAAAGCTTTAAATTTAAAAAAATTGATTTTTATCCACCCTGCAAGGCACTAAAGCCTCCATTGCACAAGGCGCTTGTCAAGGAGTCACCTGAACCAGGTAACTCATGGAGCCGGCTCAGCACAGGCATTACAGAAAACAAGTTAATACTGAACTCAAACTAGCCACCAGGGTGTTCAAGCCCGTAACATAAATGTTAGTCCTTCAGAGACCCAAGGCAAATACTGTCAAGATTAGATTCCTGTCCAGGCCAGGTTACTTGAGTTAGGGCCAGGAGAGACTTCCCTGTCCTGTCTTCACCCAGAACTGGCCTCTAGTGAAAGCAGACAGCCTTTTTTATCTGGACTGCTGGGCCCTGATTGGCCTCCACCTGCTGCCAGCCCTTCTGGCACCACAAGACCAAGTCTCACTGGTTTTGCCTACAGCTGATCATGGGAGGCCTTTCTAGGAAACCCCTGGAGGTCCAAACTCACTGTTCTTCCCTTGCAGCAGGACACCTGCATGGGGAGGAGGAGGTGTTCCCAGGCAGCAAGGCTGCTGGCAAGGGGCAGCAGAGGCCTGGCATACCCCGTCACAGTGCTGAATGTTCTGTTTCCAATTCAGCAAAGGACATAAGAACGTGCTTAACTTTAAGTATGTGATTAATCCAATTGAAGTCATGTACATTATTTGGTACATCAGGGCCAGAGTGTTTAGCACTTTGTGGATCACAGCCCCAAGCTTAGGGTCTGATCCAAAGCCAACTGAAGTCAATGGGAGTCTTTCTTGGCTTGAAGGAGCTTAGGATCAAGCACTTTTAATTGTAAAATCCTTGGAGCAAGGATTGTGGGTTCCTATGTGTTTGTACAGCACCTAACACAGAGAGCCATGATTGTGGCCACTACCACAACACAATTATCAATAATATGGAATTATGAAGTTACTATTTTCCTTTCCCCCATTATAACCTGGCATAGGTAAACCTGGTGTATCTAATTTTTAATCCACTGGAGCATCATGGTTTCGAGTGTTTCAGTCAAACACAGTTGGGTTTGTGTTCCTTTAATGGAGACAGCAGAATAAAGACACAGGAGATGGGTGAGAAAAATTTCAATTAAAGAAAAAAAAGTAACGGCATATAAGCATTAGACACAGCTTGGGCCAGCTGAAGGGTGGAAAGTACTTATACATATCCCTAATACACAGGGCAAGGTACCCTCAACTAGAAATATGCTTTTAAACTTCACTCAGCCTTGGGGATAGAAAAGAGCATTGTAAACTACAGGAAAAATATTTCTCATTGAACTACATTTTAAAAACCTTCCGAGTACTCTGAGATGTTAGTAACACCAGCCTCTCCAGGAAGATCCCCAGCCCTAATGAGTGGTTCTTTAATCCATCATAACAAAATCCAGTGCCTGGGAGCTGATGCAAGCAAAATTCAAACTAGAATTAAGATGCACATTTTTAAGCAGTGAGGATAATTAGCCATTGGAACAGATTACCAAGGGATATTAAATTCTCCATCACTCCGAGTGTTATGGGGTCCACTTACCATATGGGGTGTTACCTGCTGGCAGCTCTGGGGATTAGTTCTTGCCAGGCACTGTGCTCCTCTGGTGGGTGTCTCTGCGTGTTGGCTCTTTCACCCTGAGGCTCCTTTCACTCCTGCTGCTTCTGTTCGTGGCTTGGTTCTCCGGCCAAGTCACTAAGGTTCTTCCCAGGGCTGTCCTTAGGCATGGGTGGCATGTTTGTAGAAATTTTGGTGGTGCCCTGAACCCGCCCCTGCCCAAACTCCGCCCCACCCCCAAACTCCACCCCCCACCTGCCCAAGGCTCTGGGTGGGAGTTTGGGTGAGGGAGGAGGTCTGGGGTGCAGACCCTAGGCTGGGGCAGGGGATTGGGATGCAGGATGCAGGCTCTGGGAGGGAGTTAGCCTCACTGGAGGTGAGGGATGGGGCTGCCTCCTTGCATGGGGCAGGAGGGGTGACTGCGGGCAGAAGGGGGCCCCCCTGTGCTGCTTAAGGGTCCTGCCGGAAAAGGGAAGGGTTTGAGGGGGCAGGGCAGGCTCAGAGTCAGTCTGTCCTAGAGGCACTAGGACCCTGCAGCAGTAGTTGCTGGGAGGCAACATGGAGCTGCTCAGGGAAGAGCCAGTCAGTGATTCTCTGCTCCTGGGCCCGGGAAAGACGAGCTGGGGGGCAGGGCCCGGGGGCAGCAAGTCAGGGCCGCGGAACACTCGGGGGAGGCGTGAGGGGGGGGGGGGCGCAGGTGGGGGTGGGCACCCGGCTCCACATATTGCAGGAGCTGGGTCCCTGGTTCTGAATATTGCTGGTGCCCGAGCACCACATGGGTATGGAACTTGCCGCCTATGTGTATATGCAGCATACGCGGCTGCGTAGGGCACCCAAAAACTGGGACAGCAGGTAAGAGTGGGTTGGCTCCCGCACACCCAGCACGCACTGCAGTCTCCTTAGGCAGGGGCCGTATTCACAGAGCCACATGCACCAGCACAGTGCATTCTGCATGAGGGAGAGGGTACGGGGGTCTCTGCAGGGAACTGTGACTCTCCATCGCCGTGAGGCAGGCCGGGCGGCTCAGTATCCTTTGCTGCCTCGTCCCTCCCCCGGGTCGGGCTGCCGCAGCATCTGCTGCATATGAAGCTCGGTGTCTGTCAGTTTAATAATACTGCGTAGGGCCCCATAAATCCTAAGGAAGGCCCTGGTCCTCCCCTTCAAGGGAAACCAAAGTCCTTCCAGACCAGCTGTCCAGCTGGTATCTGCAACACTCCATGTCATCTCCCAGTGCCTGGTAGGGGAACCCAGGCCCACCCTCTACACTGGGTTCCAGCCCAGGGATCTGCTAACAAGCAACAAAGGTCTGCACAGTCCTACCCCTTGCTGCTGTTCCCCTGGGCTTCTCCCCACTTACCTGGCTTCCCTCTCCTAGGGGCCTGTCTACTTGGCAAGTTACTGCAGGACAAGCCAGGTGAGAATCTACAGCGTACCACCCTGCCACTCAGTAACGTCCCATGTGAATTCTGCTTCAGTGCAGGGAAAGTTGTGGGACTTCAATGTGCAGCAAGCTGGTGCGCTGTAGATTCAGACCCTGGCTTTCCCCACAGTAACTTGCAATGTAGACAGAATCTTTATCCATCCAGATGACAATACTCAACCTTAAGTTTGAAAAAAAAAAATTGAGTCCTGAAGAAACCAACGCACTTTCTCCAAATGTTTTAATGTTAACTTCAATGCACAGATCCCTGATCATTCACTTACAAAAGTAAGGTATCATCATAGTAAAAAGGCTTATAAAATGAACAATATGATCTGAACAGAAGGAAAGTTCTAGCATATAAAAAGCTCATGCAAAAAGTGTGGGTTGGTATTGTAGAAATAGCAGGATTGCTAGTTAGGTTGAAGTGGTTATAAAAAAAGAATTTGATTCTTGATTAAGTTTCAGTAGCAAATTCCCTAGTAAACTGCTAATTTTAGGAGGCGTACACAGAAGCTGATGCTGTTATATAAATTGTATGTAGGATTTAAATTTTAAACCTGAACACAGGTCAGTATAACATCACCCTCTATTTCAAGTCTGTCTATCTGCTGCAGGTTAGGAACTCGATGGTTGTATGCAAACTGGTGTTGTCCATTCACACTCACCGTAAAGCAGTGAGCTTCGCATAAAATCCAGATCTGAAAACCAAAGGAGGAAAAAAAGAATGAAGAAATCCCATAAACAGGCATTTAGAAATGAGTGTGAAAAAGCAATAGCTAAGGAAAAAAATATATAGAAGGCATAAAATATATGAACTTCTCCCTCTTTTATAAAAATACATTTGCAAAGTTGCACTGGAAAATCATAGCAGTCATCAGTCTAGCGCTACGGGGGCAATGTGACCTGGTAGACTGAGCGTTGGACTGGAGTCAGGGGCTCTGGAGTTCTGCAGCCAGCTCTCACTGGTGTGCTGTGTGGCTGCGGGCAAGTCATTCAATCTCTGTGTTTAAGATTTCCCATCTGTTATGTGGGGTTATCAATATTTTCTGACCTACCCCACAGAGCTGACTGGGCTCCACAGCTCTGAAAATGTCAAACACTAAGTGTTACTACAGTGGGATTTACAATTCTAGTACAGACCAGCGCCCTCTCTGGGAAGCCTGCCTCCAGCAGGAATGTATATGGATGGTAAAGCCTTCATGCACCTAAATGGAGGGAAATTCTATTCGATGCTAGCTGGTCACTGGTTTATTCCCTGAAGCACAAGCATTGATAGTCCTGCTACTGCTATCCTTACTATGAATACTGACCTAAACTTTCAAGAGTGACTAGGGATTTTAGTACCTTGCTTTTTAGGCTGTTAGCTTGAGACACGTTGAAAAGACCTAATTTTCAGAAAGTGCTAAGCACTTGCCCTCTGAAAAATCAGGCTCCTTTAAAGGGTCTCAAACTGGACAACCAAGAGTCAATAACTACTTAACAATTTAAGGTGCTATTTCTCTTCCTAAATGTGCCCAAGTGAATGTAAAAGCCTCAAAGGCCAAAAGCAAATGTCCCTGTCAATTAGCACAATGAGTGACCAGTTTAAAATAGTTTTGCTCACTGTGAAGCTCTGCCCAGGGAGGAGAGGCATGCCACCTGGCAAGCCACGTTCCTCTGGCCCCCAGGACTGGTGCAGCTGACTGTTGCGGACAATGGTCTTCTCAGAGAATCTTGGGTTTAGATGGAAGGCAACGTGTTCGCCCCATTTCAGATCGACATGGAATCTAAACCACAACGGACACAAATCACGTGCATGAGACCCCCTCAGTTTTAAACAAACCAACCAACATTCACTACAGTTTTATCTGGGAAACATAATATGATTAACTAGAAGGTGTGAAGTGCAAAGTGAGTATCAAGCACAATAATACAGTACATGCATTTAAGCCACTTGAATAAAATATGCATCCTTTTATTTTGCAGCTGCAATTTGTGGCTGCTTCAAGTAGTTAATAGTTGGCACCAGTTATAGAGCATTGAGTCACCTACTGTCTTAATTTCAAAGATGGTGCGCAACTGCAGTTCCCCTTCACTTTACATGGAAGTTGTAAGCGGTCCACTCCTCTGAGAATCAGGTAATCAGTTACCTGAATGTGATTACGAGTCAGGCAGTTAAATGTCACCATCTGTGCTTGCAATTCATTATTCTCACAATTAACTGCCGGTGCAAAGTAAAATGCTTGGCTGAGGCCCCCTTAAAAATTCTGACTAACAATTTGACTCATCATTATTGTATTCATTAGGTTAAATTCAACAACGAGCTTGGCTTAATCAAAAGGTTTGAAAGCTTTAGAGAAAATACATTTTTATACAAAGTACACTAGCACCTTCAAGTTGCACTATCTTCTCCTGGTAATATACCACTGTCATTTTCAGTATAAAATGCCTTGGCTGAAATGTCACATTGCTAAGATTAATTAAGACAGCGCTAAAACAACTTCTAATGAGATTTAAAAAAGCAGGCTCTGTCGTGTATGGAAGAACTGCTTTCCTTCGGTCTGCAGGGTAAAAATGTCACAGCTGTGTGTGCAGAATGAGTTAGCTGGACAGGAGATTCCAAGAGCTCTCAGCATCTGTAGCCAGGAGTCTTGACAGACACTGCAACTCAGCAAGTTATTCCAGACAGACAGACCCCTCCACTGACATTAAACATCACTGAAATCTAGGGTGCAGTTGGCAGCCCAGGCAAAATTTCCCATTGGGACTAAAATTTGCAAACCAAGAGCCAAATCTTACCCTCAGCTGTACAAAGTGGCTGAAACTGAAGTCAGTGGAAGGAATAGTGACCTCAACTGACTCTCAATGAAGTCGGTGCAAATGCTCTCACTCAGGTCAATGGGAATTGATCCCCAAAACTGTTAAACAAACACCAACTGTACCGGCCTACTTGTAGTGGTGGTTATAGGCATACAGGCATGTTGTGCAGCAGCTGAGGGGGAAACATGTAGGGAGAAACACCAGGCAGTTATAAAGGAAAAATCTTAAGGATGCCAGGACACATCAACAGGAGCTGTGTTTGTGTGCAGAGGGATTGCAGAACTCGGCCCTAAGGCAGCTATTTAAAATATAACGATGACTGTACGCTGGGGGGAAAACCCTTACTGACAAGTGCGTCTTCCCTGAACTTCAGAGAAGTCTACATCTGGCTGAAGTGCAGACACGGGGCTGTCTCTGCTACTTACCGGTTAGCATCAAGAGGAATGGTCCCTGTTATTGTGAGAGATCTTGATGGATAAAGTCCTCCAAAAATCGAAGTGTGGTATGGCACAGGCTAGTGAAAGATACAGGAAAACAGGCTTAAAAAAAATATCACTCAGAACATATTTGCTTCCTTTTTATTTTCACCCACCAGTGGGCGTCTAATAAATGCACGTCAGTTAAAAACAAATGACAAAGGATGTCAGACAGATCCTTCAACAAAAGTGTCAGGATGTTTCAGATCCATTTAGAGGTTGATCCTATCGCCAGTAGGGAGCACGAGTAATCTTGCAATACATTAGGCATTTCCCTGCACTGTGGGGTAAGCAATACTGACTGTATCAAGCTTCTGACACTAAGGGTATGTCTGTACTGCAGCTGGGAGAGCTTCCCAGCACAGGTAGACAAACACACACCCCCTTCTGTTGGAACTAGTGAGCTAAAAATAGCAGAGTGGCCGCGGCAGCATGTGAGGTTGCTCAGGCGATCTGAGTTCAAGCCTGCCTGACCCCCTGGGTACATACTGCTTGTGCTGCTGTGGCTACGCTGCTGTTATTAGCACACTAGCTCCAGCAGAGCCAGTGCGTATTTGTCCAACAGGTCTGGGAAGCAGGCTGGGACGCGTCCTATTCAACATATTCATAAATGATCTGGAAAAAGGAGTAAACAGTGAGGTGGCAAAATTTGCAGATGATACAAAACTACTCAAGATAGTTAAATCCCAGGCAGACCGCGAAGAGCTACAAAAGGATCTCTCAAAACTGGGTGACTGGGCAACAAAATGCCAGATGAAATTCAATGTTGATAAATGCAAAGTAATGCATATTGGAAAACATAATCCCAACTATACGTATAAAATGATGGGGTCTAAATTAGCCGTTACCACTCAAGAATGAGATCTTGGAGTCATTGTGGATAGTTCTCTGAAAATGCACTCTGTGGAGCGGCAGTCAAAAAAGCAAACAGAATGTTGGGAATCATTAAGAAAGGGATAGATAATAAGATAGAAAATATGATATTGTCTCTATATAAATCCATGGTACGCCCACATCTTGAATACTGCGTGCAGATGTGGTCGCCCCATCTCAAAAAAGATATATTGGAATTGGAAAAGGTTCAGAAAAGGGCAACAAAATGTATTAGGGGTATGGAACTGCTGCCGTATGAGGAGAGATTAATAAGATCGGGAGTTTTCAGCTTGGAAAAGAGACGACTAAGGGGGGGATATGATAGAGGTCTATAAAATCATGACTGGTGTGGAGAAAGTAAATAAGGAAGTGTTATTTACTCCTTCTCATAACACAGGAAGTAAGGGTCACCAAATGAAATGAATAGGCAGCAGGTTTAAAACAAACAAAAGGAAGTATTTTTTTCACATAACGCACAGTCAGTCTGTGGAACTCCTTGCCAGAGGATGTTGTGAAGACCAAGACTATAATATGGTTAAAAAAAACTAGCTAAGTTCATGGAGGACAGGTCCATCAATGGCTATTAGCCAGGATGGACAGGGATGGTGTTCCTAGTCTCTGTTTGCCAGAAGCTGGGAATGGGGGCAACAGGATGGATCACTTGATGATTACCTGTTCTGTTCATTCCCTCTGGGGCACCTGGCATTGGCCACTGTCAGTAGACAGGATATTAGGCTAGATGGACCTTTGATCTGACCCAGTATGGCCATTCTTATGAGCTATCAGAGTTCAAGCCTGCCCGACCCCCTGGGTACATATTGCTTGTGCTGCTGTGGCTACGCTGCTATTAGCATGGGGAGACAAACAAACTGTAGTTCTGTTTGAGCTAGTGAGCTAAAAATAGCAGTGTGGACACGGCAGCATGCGAGGTTGCTCAGGCGAGCTGAGTTCAAGCCTACCCGACCCCTGGGTACATACTGCTTGTGCTGCTGTGGCTACGCTGCTGTTAGCACATTAGCTCAAGCAGAGCTAGCGTGTAGTTGTCCAATAGGGCTGGTAAGCAGGCTAACAGGTGCAGTGGTGACATACCCTAAGGGCCAGATCCTCTGCTGGTGTAAATCAGCATAGTTTCATATCAGTCAATAGACCTACACTGATTTTCATCAGCTGAGACTCTTGTGCAGAAAAGAGGATGACTTTAGGAGCTGTGTATCTGAAAAAGCCTGAGACTCACTCGTAATGAAATTATGCACCCCCTGTGTTATTGCTTTTCATGAGACATTCACTTAGTGAAGGGCCCAAACCATAACATCACATCTGAACACCCATGAACTCCAGCAGAGTGTAGCCAGTCCTCCTTTCGCTGTAAGGACCAAACAAAAACCCCAGATCCAAATAAGCCATAATCCTGGCAACACTTGGATCTGGATATGAATGGTCCATCTTGGGCTCCACCCTCCATAGAACAGGTGCAGCAGGGAGTGCTTGTCCAAGCTTCCCTACATCATTAACATGCTCTAAGCTGAATCTGCAGGGAGCACCTTGGGGGATGGGAGGTGTGTGTGAGAGAGAAAACCCAGTGGGCGTTATTCTTTCCCAATGTAACAATTCAGAGAAGTCACTCCTCCTGACAGTCTTTCGGCTCTTTGAAATCACATTCTCCGCCAGAATTCTCTCTCATCTGATTTTTCAGCACTTCAGATTTAAAAGGTACCCACCTCCCCAGTGACACCAACCAGAAAATAATGTTATAAAGACTTACATAAGTCTGCAGCTGGTATGGTCCAGGTGGAAAAGCAGCATTTGACCACAAACAGAAAGGAAAGGAGAAAAGATGTCACACATCTGAACAGGCAGCTGTGATAAGCAGGCAGAGCTAAAACAAAAGTGTGTTTACCAATTCCATAAGAGCCACACTTCCAATTGTTAAGGGTAACCCACTCGCTCTTTTAACTGTGCCTTACTTGTGTGTATTGATTTTAAAAGTCTGTAAACCACACCAGGGTCTTTAAAGTGGGAGAGGGAGGAGGTTCCAATGACAATTTTGAAAGCGAATAGAGCAAGCTCCCTTTTAGACATTTGGTTAATAAAAGCTTTCTGTCTGTGCTGCCTAATGTAGAGCCACCGAGACAAATTCTGTTCCTAGTGACATCCACGGAACCTCACGGACTTCTGAGAGCAGAGTGTTCAGAAGCGACACACAACAAAGAAAAGGGCCCAATCCTTCTTGGATGGGATTCTCAAAAGCACCAAACACTGGCCTAATTCTACTCTCCTTGGCAGCAATGGAGGTTGAGGGTCCTCAGCACCTCACAGGATTGGACCCCAAGACAATCATTTCACATTAGTATCCATCCAAAATCACCGGGCTGGAGTCGTAATATCGCGCACACATGAATAAGAAGGGTACAAAAGTTGGCTGGTCTAGTTCTTCCTAAGCTTGCCTGAGCAGACCTGGAATACTGGGTTGAGACATGTTCCGTTCTCAGTGACATTGATGTAATAAAATCCAGACTAACGCTATGTAAGCAAATTGAATTATTTTCTTCTTACATGATGTAAAAGAGAACTCTATTTAGCCCACTGAATCAAGCAGAAAATTTTCCCTATAATTAATACAAATGGATTCAGCATCAGTATGGGCTTGTCTACACTACTGGCTGGATTGACAGGCAGCGATCAATCCAGCGGGGGTCGATTTATTGTGTCTAGTATAAATTCAATAAATTGACCACTGATCACTCTAGCGTCGACTCCAGTACGCCACTTCAACGAGAAGCGCAAGAGGAATCGACGGGAGAGCGTCTCCCGTTGACTCACTGCAGTGGAGATACTGCGGTAAGTAGATCTAAGTACATTGACTTCAGCTACGTTATTCACATAGACCAGCTCTGTGTGTTGGTCCAGGAGCGAACTGTGTATCAGGAAAGCTGCATTGGTCTGAAAAGCGAAAGACAATCTTGGTACTTAACAAATAAAAGATTAGGCACTAGGAGGCACTAGCAACACAGAATGCAAGTGAATCAAAGGGCTGGTCTACACTGGGGGGGGGGGATCGATCTAAGATACGCAACTTCAGCTACATGAATAGCGTAGCTGAAGTCGAAGTACCTTAGATCGAATTACCTACCGTTCTCACGGCGCAGGATCGACGTCCGCGGCTCCCCATGTCGACTCCGCTACCGCCGTTCGCGTTGGTGGAGTTCCGGAGTCAACAGGAGCGCATTCGGGGATCGATATATCGCATCTAGATGAGACGCGATATATCGATCCCTGAGAAATCGGGGGTAGTGAAGACGTACCCTTTGTGAATGTACAAATTAACCCTGAAAACGTCATGAAGAAAGCCCAGAGAGTGATATTTTTCTCTCTTTTCACATACTGCCATTATTTTTTCTCTCTTTTCACATACTGCCATTATTATCTTTGCATGCTCTGATAATATGTTTCTTTCTGATAAAATTGCTCAGAATCCTGTGGCTACTGAACAATTCTTGCTTCAGATTTTTTGGGGGGAGAAGAAATAAATATAGCTTGTCAGATCTGCTCTGTTTTCCAACTTTGGTTCATACAAGCCAACAAAAGGAACGAAGTGCAAAAAGAAAGTTAAACACTTACGATCCCAGCTGCTCTAGGACACCAAGCACCCAGGGACTAAATTAAAAAAAGAAAAAATTAGTCCAATGGCAAAATCAGCTGACAGAAGTATTGTGGTCTAGTGATTCCAGCACCCATCTGGGAGTCAGGGAATCTGGGTACACACTCTTCCACGAACTTACTACGCAAGCTTGGGCAAATGTCAAAGGGCCAGATTCTGCCACCTTGACTCACAGTGAGAAATAGCTTATTCCATGAGTACTGGGAAGTGGAAGTAGGTGTGGCATAAGGTACGGTGCTCCCCAGCGTGAGTAAATATGGCCCTCATCTGGCCCAAATTCAAGAAAGCAACCCTGTTTAGGAAGGATGCTTAAGCATATGCTTATATCCCATTGAAGTAAAAGTGACACATGTGCTTAAGAGCTTTGTTGTATTGGGGCTTCTGTTTGTGATTCAATTTCCCCACGTTATAAACAAAAACAATACTTATTGCCTTCTCATCAGGCCATGTTACCATTAAAGGTAAAGATGCAGAAACAGCTACGTTTCCTGCTGTACTGTGAACTGGACAGATTGTTAGGATAAGATATGTTAGACATATTTAGACGCTCTAAGCAACAGATTTCCACACTAGTGATGATGCACCCTCCCAGAGGACATACTGGAACTGTATTCTCAATCCTGCTCTTCTTCCCCTAAATCTTTCTGTTTAAATTGATGATTCTTTTTTTAAAAATTGTATTTTATACATATATGGTCATGAATTTTCCAGCAGTTATTATTCCAAATTAATGGTGACAGCACTGGTAGCAGACAGGCATGGGGGTAAATACCATGAGAGTTTCCTCAGTATTCCTGTGATAGTTCTTTTAATTCACTGCTAGAATCTTCAGTGTGTGTCAAATAATGAGCTAGTTCTGTTAGGTAGCCCCAGTGTTCACTAGGACTAGATTGCAGAATCAAAATTATTTCAACCATGACTTAAAAAACTATATTTGAACCAGATCCTGCCCTCTTTCCCTGAATCCTCAGATGAATTCCTTGCCCAATGCATCAAAAGTAAACCAGGATCTGCAATGGAGAATCAGTGGGGAAAGAGATTAAAGACCATGAGCCAAGGGCAGCCCTGGAGTATGGTAAATTTAGCATCCATTAAAGTTCATGGGAATTACACCCAGTTATTGTGGTACTTAATTCAGCCCAATGTCTAATTCACCAGATAAAGCAGTGAGAAGACTCTGCCCCTTTCCTTTTGCTCAAACATCAGTGGGGGAAATCTATACACAACAGTAGGATTATTGCAAAGAAACGGGAATCATAAAAATGGGAAAACAATGAGGGGCTTTAGTTTTTCAGTTAGGTTACAAATTAAGAATGCTCAAACGCACCTGTAATATTTGATTCAATAAGAAAATCGCTGTATATTAAATACTAACTATTCCAGATATCTTTGTGAAAGATTAAATATATGTCATATACTAGATTATGAAATATTTATGTCATTGTGCACTGTTATATTTTGCTCTGGGCATCGAAAATCTTATTATAAAAGCAGGTTCCTTAATTACTAGAATCTAGAGGGGGCTTTTTTATTCTCTGAAGTCATTTATATCCCTCCCCGCTTCTCCCAGAAAAGGGTAAACACTTCAGATATTCTACAAATCAAATAATCTGGACAATTCTCCCAGAGATACCATTAGTTGTAAGTACAACTCTGCAAGAAACTGATATTACACGTAACACTTCATACTTCTCTAGGGAATTGCACAGATCCAAGGATCTCACAGTACTTTAGGAACATTCACTAATTAAGCTTCACAACACAGTCCTCAGATTACTTCAGCCAGTACTCAATTACCAGCACACCTATGGCTGCAGGTTATCTGAGCACCGCCACACTGTAAAACGCCAGAGGATACCTAGAAAGTATATTGTGTCCAACTGAAAGTACAGAGAGAATTCCCGCAGGAAGAATTAATTTACCTATATTGGAATCTGGAGAGGAAACGGATAAAAGTGAGGTGGCACCGGCCCATACCCAGCCCCGTGGCAGCGCTTTAATGTCCCTGCCCCTTTTGCCTCCCGTGTCGGGGGCCCTGCCGGTAGGGTCCGTACCGGCAGGGCTGCCGACGGTGGGGGTGGGGAGGGCGGGGGGGAAGGGGCAGCAATGTTAAAGCGCTGCCACGGCTGCACTTTAAGGGCTTGGCTACACTTGAGAGTTGCAGCGCTGGGAGTTGCAGCGCTGGTCGTCCAGCTGTGCAGGGAAAGCGCTGGTGTGTGGTCACACTCACAGCTACCAGCGCTGCAGTGTGGCCACATTTGCAGCATTTGCAGTGCTGTTGGGAGTGATGCATTATGGGCAGCTATCCCAGCGTTCAAGTGGCAGCAACGTGCTTTTCAAAAGAGCGGGGTGGGGTGGAGTGTGACAGGGAGCGGGGGAGAGAGAGAGAGGGGAGTTTTGGAGCCAACACTGTGTATCAGCTCCCTGCCTTGCAAAATCAGAAAATTTTCCCAACCCCTTACTCTTAACTGCAAACAGCCTGCAGACCAGATAAGCAGCTGCTCCAACGGACTCCCTTTCTCCCCCCTGCCCCCGCTGTTTCTCTCCTCAAGCAAACACTCATCCCCCTGCCTGCCTCATTCACAGCAAGGTAGTGGGTTATCTCATTTGATTGTTCACAGTCAGTTACAGATTGATCACAGCAAACAGGAGCTGTGTTTGTTTTTTAGATAAGCAGCTCCCGGAGCCCCGAGTTCACAACAAAACAAAGAGAGGCAGCATAACAAAACAAAGAGAGTAATTTAGTTAAAAGCATTCTGGGATATCTCCTAATACCCTGGAGGCCAATAACAGTGCTGGTGTGTGGCCACACCTGACGAGCAGCGCTGCATCACCAGCGCTGCACTCGTTATACCCCAAGCAGACCAGGTGTACAGCCAGCGCTGCAGCCAGGGAGTTGCAGCGCTGGATGTGCCTTGCAGGTGTGGACAGTTACTAAGTTGCAGCGCTGGAAAGCCTCCACCAGCGCTGCAACTCTCAAGTGTAGCCAAGCCCTAAGGATGGTCCTTTGCTGCGGCAGCATTTTAAGGATCCTCAAAGCGCTCCCGCGGCAAAGGACCGTCCTCAAAGCGCTACCGCGGCAGCGCTTTAACATTGCTGCCCCTTCCCTCCGTCGGCAGCCCTGCCGGTAGGGTCCATACCAGCAGAGCCAACGGGAGGCAAAAGGGGCGGGGACGTTAGAGCACTGCAGGGTCCTTTGCCGCGGCAGTGCTTTAACGTTGCTGCACGCCCCACCTCCCCGGTCAGCGGGGGGGCCGGGGGCAGCAACATTAAAGCACTGCTGCCACAAAGGACCCTGCAGCGCTCTAACGTCCCTTCCCCTTTGTGCCTCCCTCAGGCCGCTGACAGGGGCAAGGGGAGCAGCTGCCTTGGGGCCGGCAATTAAAAAGGGCCCGGGGCCAGCGGTCCAAGGGATGGCTGGGGGATGCTGACCCCCCAGCCCCACCCCTTCTGCCCGAGGCCCCATCCCTTCTGGGGGCCAGAGCCACCCCCTCAATACCAGTAAGTGTCCTCAGTTACTTTCACCCCTGACAGGAAAGGAGGGTTCACACCCCTAACTTTTGCAGGAAGAGCTAGGGTCGTTAACACAGAGAAGGGGTCAGCACCTAGGTTTCACATCTGATTTGAAAGACAGTCCTTGCAGCAGCACAGCGTTTATAAATGCCTGGTTGCTGTCTCTTGCTCACATACTCAGGTCAGATTGATTGCTAGAGTTGGGGTTGAAAAGGAATTTTCCCCCAGATCAGATTGGCTGGGACCTTGGGGGGGGGAGCGGGGGTTGCCTTCCTCTGCAGCACAGAGTGTAGTTCACCTGCTGAGATCATCTAGACACATCTCACCTAATAATTCCCTGTCATTGTAAGGGCCTCGGGCACTGGTGACAATTTTGTAAAGGGACCACTCAGTGCACAAGAAACACACTTTGCTTAGGTACTGCAGGCTGGGAACTTGCTGCTTTACCAGGGGTGAAAGTAACTTACAGGATTTACCCTACTGCCGGAGTCCTCAGGGGGCGTGGCCTCAACCAGAGAAGAGGCGTGGCTTCAACCAGAAGAGGCGGTGCCTCTCAAGATTTAAAGGTCCTGGGGCACCGGCTGTGGCTGGGAGCCCCAGGGCCTTTAAATCAACCCGGGACTCCCAGCTGCAGAGGCTCAGGGGAAAATTAAAGGGCCTTAAAAATACACGAAACTATGAAGCCTCTTCTAACCCCCTGCTGGGGCATTGGTCTAGTACTGACTCAGAGAGAATCAGAATCAGCGACACTACTTGTTCTTTGTAGGCACCTACAAGTTCCTTGTAGGTCTCCAGTCGGAGCATGGAATCCAGTCCCCTGACTTTTCATATTTAACAGGTTTATAACACAAGGTGGTCTGGCAGTAGGCTCATTACTATTTCCCTGACAGGTTTGCCTCCAGTTCAGTAAATACAGGAATACATCAGAGGATTTTTTTTTTACAAGTAAAATATTGGGTTTAAGAACCAAGGGTCGAATCCTGCAAGGATCCCAATGATTCCTGAAAGGATCTGAACATCCTCATCCCACACTGAGCTCAGAGCTCACTCAGTTCACTGGCATTTTTTCCCACTGTTGGTTCAGTTTAGTTGCAGTTCCATTGGTGGCAGCAAAACTGGAAGCACTAGCACAGACAGGCCTTGGCTTTTTATCATCTTGGAGCATGACATGGCAATAAAAAAATATCTGCACTCTGTCCACACTAGCGTTTTCCCCATTGTCAGTCTAACACTGGTAAAGCTCCACCAATGGGAACACTAATGGGGACAAGGCCAGTTTGAGATATTCAGCAACTCACAGGATGTACTCAGATTCTCACTGGATCATGCCCCAAATCTCTGCAAATACTAGAGTCTCTCCAGTTCCCCTCGGGGTTCTGAAACACAATAATACATGCAACCGGCACTTACAACATTATCTTGGAAGCTGATGATTGCCACATCCACACCCCCAGACACCCTAATGTAGTTCCCTCTGGAAAATGGAATCCGGTGATTGTACTGCACGAAGGGATTTCCATTTACAGCAACCTGCCATGTGTAAAAAGCAGAAGTTATTCTTTTGGAATAAAGGATAATGTCTCATGCCCATAAGAAAATGTAAGGTTTGTTTTTTTTTTAAATTAGAAAACCTAAGAACAATAAAAATATTTCTTTGAACTTTTACGGAAATCTAGTGGAAACAATTCAGAATAAACCCACACTTCCCTGCAGCTTTTGCAACCGAAACACTGCTGCACTGTGCTAGTGCCTGTGAACCCAAAAGCGAAATTCACAAGCAACTGACTAAGAACTCACGCAAAACTGACTAGTCTTTGAATTATCTAAATGGATTAAGGCCGATTCCTGTTCACATATATGCGCATGCTTAACTTTACACATCTGAGCAGTTTCATTGAAGCCAATGGGCACAAGTGTATGATCATGTAAAATTAAACATGGGCACAAGTGTTTTCAGCATCAGAGCCTAAAATTCAAAAGTAAGCACAGAGTTTTAGTCCATTCCCCATTCCAATAAATGGAAATACTCCCATAGAAGATTCCCTATAAAAGGAAACTGCAGATACAGTATTAAAAAAATTACCAGGAATGAGTCGCATTTTACGAAAACCCGAATCTCAAAGGGGTGACTTTTAAAAAAAGGCATTGCATATTTCTTCTCCTCTCTTCCCCAATTATTTTTTTCAAAAGTATTGCAAACCACATATCCACCCTCTTCAAATCGTGGGTTAAAATGAAAAATAATATCATCTTGAGGATATGGGCAGGATCCACACTGAAAGTCTATCTGGAACCTGTGAAGAAAAAAAAAGTACAAAGATGAACTAAACTGAGCATGGTTAAGAAATCCAGTGTGCTTTCACTTGTATCCAGAATAGTCTTTATAGAGGACTAGCCTCTGCTCCCTCTCAAAGATGTCTCTTCTGTCATTACAACATTTCTGCACGGAAAGTCTAAAGTAACATTAATTTATGATCACAATCTAGTCTATTGTGAAAACAAACCTCAGAGTGATCATACTCAGTAGCTAAGCCTGTGCTAACTGATTTTCTCCTGCTGAAAACCAACTAAGGTTATGATCCTCCAAGCGCTTACTTCTGGGCAGAGACTTTTTTACCATGACTAGTCCCATTGAAGTTATTGGAATTAATTGGAATGTTTAAGATTATTCCCAGTAGTAAATATTTGTAGGATCAGGGCTCAAACGAACAACTTGAATATTTACAATGCATGTTTCAACGCTACTGAGCCTATTGAGATATTTCCAGTGTTTTAACTCACCTTCCTGCTGAGATAACTGCGTGACTGGCACATTATAAGATTGGAACTACTTATTGTTGCGATAACGCCTCTATCAAAGGTGCATTTCCTATAGTATCAATTATAGTACCGTCAGGCCTGATCGTGCAAACCCTATCCCGTCTCGTAATCCTGCTGATTTAAAGTAGTAAAAATTATTCAAGAAAGTAGCAGCTTGAAGGATCAGACTCTTATTGGGAGAATAGGACGGAGGAGACAAAGGGATGTTTTGGTTGCACTATTTTTATAAAGGAACCTAAAAATAATAACGTGACTAGTTTATGTTCTACTAAATGGTGTGAACTCTAATTTGCCTTTTTAAAGCCCCAATTCAGGAAAGTCCTTAATGTCAAATATTCCTCTGAACAGAGATGGGATTACTCATGTGTTTAAGGTTCAGCAAATGTTTACTGAATCAGGGATTATATTCTATATGCATTAAAGATGGTCAGCAGAAAGAGTACTGTATTGCAGTGACGTTAGTTGTATGTCTAAATCCAGTAATGCATACACATTCACCTACAGTATTTGTGCATAAGATCTTTATATCTCTGGACACCAATGAGACAGAGAATATCAATTCTATGACACATATAGGCTCTGATGGCCTGATCCAGGAACTCAAAACGCTTTTGAATTTGGATCGCTTAGCTGTCAGCAATGCACAGTTCACCATCTTTTCATACCTGATTCCTGCACTCTCTCAAAGCCGTATCTGAACGACACTGTGTCAACAGGTCAGAACTAGATCAATATTTCTGGGAATGGGGGAAATTTTCCCACAGACAAATTCCTCTGAGTCACTAGAGCAAACCTCCTAACCTCTTCCTGGACATGTTCCAGGGGGTGGAAACATTCCAAGATTCTCAACAGTTGATTTTAGGCACAGAAGTGGAGCAGCCACACACCTGTCACATGCAGGAAGAACAGTTCCACTGATGATAACCATAAATCCATCACGAAGACCGCCATGAATAGGGCCAGTAAATGGGAGAGGCTGGGGGATAGAAAGAAAGCAACACAGTGAACATTAGAGAGTACAATATTTAAACCACTTTTCTAATCCTGAATTGATGTTCATCTCCCATGCATCTGGCTGTGGCTTTAAATTCCTCCACCTGACGAGTCACTACAATTCCAGCCTGATGACCTGAAGTCAGTATGCTGAAAAATTTCTCTCTGAGGACTGTTCCTAAAGAGCATGACTTGCTGTGTAAAGGCACGTCCCTCACAGCCCAGCTCCATAAGATGAAACAGCCAAAGCTCAGTCGATCCTAGTGGTAACAGTCAGCATTCCTTCCTGCCAGGCAGTGTGGCCTGGTGGATAGAATAATGGATTCGTTCAGGAGACCTGGGATCGACTCTCTGCTCTGCTCCCAGCCTGGTCGGTGACCTCAGGCAAGTCACTTCCCCTCCCTGTGCCTCTCTTTCCCCATCTGTAAATGTGACAAGACAGCCGCTCATAGCCAGCTTGGGCTGTCAGCCTGAGGTGGTTGGTGGCTCCAGCTAGAGCCTGGCTCCCACCAGGGTCCCGTCTCCCCATTCCCAGCCAGGCTGCTGCCTGAGCCCCCCACTCCGACCCAGGCTGCGACTGCCTGGCTCCTCACTCCTAGCTCTGAGCCCGGCTGCACTGGGCAGCTCCCATGCTCCCAGCGAGGAACATGGAGCTGGGGGTGAAAGTAATTGAGGACACTTACTGGTACGGGGACGGGCCTCTGGCCCCCAGAAGGGGCGGAGCCTCAGGCAGAAGGGGCGGGGCTGGGGGTCAGCATCCCTCAACCAGCCCTTGGACCGTGTCACCTGGGGCTCCTGTGTTGATGTAAAGGGCCCGGTAGGGGCAGCGGTGTCTGGAGCCCCGGGCCCTTTTTAATTGCCGGCCCCAGGGCAGCTGCTCCCTTCCCCCGCCGCCCATCAGCGGCCGGAGGCAGGGGCAAAAGGGGCAGGGACATTAAAGCGCTGCAGGGTCCTTTGCCGCGGCAGTGCTTTAACACTGCTGCCCCTTCCCTCCGTCAGCGGCTCTGCCGGTACGGACCGTTTCTGTATTAGTAGGAGCATTGCCAGCAGATCGAGGGAAGTCAGGGGCGGCTCCAGGCCCCAGCACGCCAAGCGCATGCCTGGGGCGGCATGCCGCGGGGGGGCTCCACCGTCGCTGCGAGGGCGGCAGGCAAGTTGCCTTCGGTGGCTTGCCTGCAGAGGGTCCGCTGGTCCCGCGGCTTCGGCAGACCTCCCGCAGGCAAGCCGCCGAATCCGCGGGACCAGGGACCTCCCGCAGACAAGCCGCCGAAGGCAGCCTGCCTGCCGTGCTTGGGGCGGCAAGATACCTAGAGCCACCTCTGAGGGAAGTGATTATTCCCCTCTATTCAGCACTGGTGAGGCCACACCTGGAGTATTGTGTCCAGTTTTGGTCCCCCCACTACAGAATAGATGTGGACAAATTGGAGAGAGTGCAGCAGAGGGCAATGAAAATGATTAGGGAGATGGCGCACATGACTGATGAGGAGAGGCTGAGGGAACTGGGCTTATTTAGTTTGCAGAAGAGAAGAGTGAGGGGGGATTTGATAGCTGCCTTCAACTACCTGGAGAGGGGTTCCAAAGAGGATGGAGCTCGGCTGTTCTCAGTGGTGGCAGATGATAGAACAAGGGGCAATGGTCTCAAGTTGCGGTGGGGGAGGTCTAGGTTGGATATTTGGAAAAACTATTTCACTAGGAGGGTGGTGAAGCACTGGAATGGGTTACCTAGGGAGGTGGTGGAATCTCCTTCCTTCTAGGTTTTTAAGGCCCGGCTTGACAAAGCCCTGGCTGGGATGATTTAGTTGAGGTTGGCCCTGCTTTGAGCAGGGGATTGAACTAGATACCTCCTGAGGTCTCTTCCAACCTTGATATTCTATGATTTGGTAATCTCTCTTATTGGATGAACATCTCTTGGTTAGAGAGAGAAGCTTTCAAGCTACATGGAGTTCCAGGTCTGGAAAAGGTCCTCGAAGTGTCACAACTAAATACAGGGGTGAACAGAGAGTTTAGCACAGTGGCTGTCAACCTTTCCAGACCTCAATACCCCTTTCTAGAGTCCGTGTCTTGTGTACCCCCAAATTTCACCTCACTTAAAAACTTACAAAATCAGACATAAAAGATACAGAAGTGTCACAGCCCACAGTCCTGAAAAATTGCTGACTTTCTCATTGTTACCATATCATTATAAAATAAATCAACTGGAATATAAACATTGTACTTACATTTCAGTGTCTAGCATATGGAGCAGAATTAACAAATAATTGTTTATGAAATTTTAGTCTATACTGACTTTGGCAGTGCTTTTTATGTAGCCTGTTGCAAAACTAGGGCAAATATCTAGAAGAGTTGATGGATCCCCCGGAAGATCTCTGAGTACCCCCAGGGGTACACGTACCCCTGGTTGGGAACCACTGGTTTAGCGTAAGTTGTTAGCGCATATTCTAAGGGACCATTCACGGTGCCCGGTTGCTTTTGAAAATCCCACTAGGTGCCCCTCTGTGGCGCTTGGCCCCTGCACACCTTTGGAAATCTGGTCCTTGGTCACTGTCAGCAGGTGACTCAGCCTGAGCCCAGAAAGGAGCTTGGGAGGAGCAACTTGGGGATAACAGAGAAACCCAAGACACATTTCAGCTGCTACAAAATGGGGGTGGGAGGAGGGGACAAGAAATAACTCTGCCTGATTTCTCCCCGATCTCTCTCCTGCACCTGCCCCTGTGTCCCAGCCAAACCCAAGGGTCCCTCTCCCTGTGCCCCCCCCCACCTTGAGAGAGACTCACCGGCTTGAAATAGGGTGCCAGCTGCCTGCTGCAAGCCATGGTAGCGACTGGAGCAGAAGCGAAGCCCGATAGGCAAAGCCTTTATCCCCCAAGCTAGCGGAACTGGGAGAGAAACCAAAAGTGAGAGCAGTGGAGCCAGGGAAAGTGGAGGAAGGGAAGGGACAGGAGTGCAGGCAGGGGAGAAGTGCTGGCTGAGGGGGCACAGGTTGGGGAGGAGGGGGTGAAGGCGGGGAGGGGTGTTATGCAGGTTGTGAGGAGAGGAATTCAGGCAGGGGAGGGGCACAGGCTGGGGGAGGAGAGGCAGGCTGGGAGAAGAGGGGGGCGCAGTTGAGCAGTCCACATGGACACGAAGGGTTAAATGTCCAACAGCTGTATGTGAATCCGGAGGTTGCTTCCGTTCTGGGAATTGAGTAAGAAGTTTGGGGAAGGAAAGTTTGGGATGCACCGGACTAGAGGATTGTGTGATAGGGTTGGTTGTGTAGCCCAGTGAGCCAGCTTACCTGTATTACATTCATTGCTTTGTTATCCTGCTTTATTATATTTAGTAGTAATGCAAGGAACCTACAGGCTTTTATCCTGTAAGATTTGGCTTTAGCAGATAGTGTGAGCCTTGAGGCCGATAACCTTTGCTACAGATAAACTTAAGTATCTCATAAGTTATAGAGAACTGAAAGTGGCACGCCAGAGGGGGGATTTGGTTCAGAATGCTGATATCAGCCATCCACAGACCACAGCTGACCCGAGCACAAAACATAGCTGACACCAGCATCCGAAACCTCCAACCGCAAAGTTCCAGACAGAATCTCCAACCTCAAAGCTGCCATGACAGCAAACTGATGTGTATGCTAATAGGGTAGCATCATATGTATACTAACCTATACAAAAGGGACACCTTAAGGGGAGGAAATACAAATAAGGACCTCTATTGAATATGCATTGGCCATGGCAGCATCAGTATAACCTACTATAAAAGTTGTGACGGGTTGGATCACAGAAACCCCCTTAGGAACTGCCAACCGATGTGCCAAGCCTACTTCTGCTCCTGCTTTCCTGCCCTGGCAGCTTAGAACTTCAGTGCCCTGCCTGGTTTGAGCCAGACCCGCTCGCCTGCTGCAAACCCAGACTCAGGTCTGAACCATGTCCCCTAACACCTGTAGGCATAAACTGAAAGCAGCTTACAGAAGTGTTCCTGTCTTTAACACAGAAACTGAATACACATAAAACCTCACCAGTTCCAGTAAGCTTCCTGTTACAGACTAGTCTCCTGCTAGTCTGGGTCCAGCAATCACTCTCACCCCCTGTAGTTACTGTCCTTTGTTCCAGTCTCTTTCAGGTATCCTTTGGCACGGAGAGGCTCCTTCTTTTGCCAGCTGAAGACAAAATGGAGGGATCTCCCAGACGTTTAAATAGACTCTCTCTTGTGGTTGGAGACTCCCTCCTCTCTCCTGTGCAAAGTCCAGTTCCAAAATGGAGTTTTGGAGTCACATGGGCAAGCCACATGTCCATGCATGATTCAGTTTTTAGCACCCAAGCCCCATCAAGTGGTTTTTGATTGAGCACTTAATTTGCACTTTTCTCAACAAGCTGACCAAATGGGAATAATTAAAAAGGGGATAGAGAATAAGACTGAGAATATATTATTGCCCTTATATAAATCCATGGTACGCCCACATCTCAAATACTGTGTACAGATGTGGTCTCCTCACCTCAAAAAAAGATATTCTAGCACTAGAAAAGGTTCAGAAAAGGGCAACTAAAATGATTAGGGGTTTGGAGAGGGTCCCATACGAGGAAAGATTAAAGAGGCTAGGACTCTTCAGCTTGGAAAAGAGGCGGCTAAGGGGAGATATGATAGAGGTATATAAAATCATGGGTGATGTTGAGAAAGTGGATAAGGAAAAGTTATTTACTTATTCCCATAATACAAGAACTAGAGGCCACCAAATGAAATTAATAGGCAGAAGGTTTAAAACAAATAAAAGGAAGTTCTTCACGCAGCGCACAGTCAACTTGTGGAACTCCTTACCTGAGGAGGTTGTGAAGGCTAGGACTATAACAATGTTTAAAAGGGAACTGGATAAATTCATGGTGGCTAAGTCCATAAATGGCTATTAGGCAGGATGGGTAAGAATGGTGTCCCTAGCCTCTCTTCGTCAGAGGATGGAGATGGCTGGCAGGAGAGAGATCACTTGATCATTGCCTGTTAGGTTCACTCCCTCTGGGGCACCTGGCATTGGCCACTGTCGGTAGACAGATAGTGGGCTAGATGGACCTTTGGTCTGACCCAGTACGGCCGTTCTTATGTTCTTAACCTATCGAGCTGATATGTAGCTGCTGAGCAGCCATGTGAAATTACTGTCACTCTTGTGCTCTCTTTTCTGCCAGCCACCCTTCCTGTCATTTTTTTTTATGTTTACAACGTGGGAAGTGCTGCATTTAATGGTTAGTATGTTTACTATAATGTAGGGGAGACTGTGGTCTAGAGGATGGGGAGACACGCATTATTTCTAACTTAACCATGCACTTAGTGTGTGTCATTGGGTAAGTCATTCACCCTATTGTTTCTCTTCTCTATTTTGTCTGTTTAGAGTTTGAGCATTCTAGGAGGAGAACGGTCTCTTACTATGGGTTTGTATAGCACCTGGCATAAGGAATTCCTGGGTCCTCTGGGCATTCCTGTCATAACAATGTATTTGTAAAATACTCAGATCTTTCAGCACCAAAAGTGTAAAATATTCAGTGAGTTTGGAAACCTGTTTATATTGTAAATCAACCCTAAGTCTAACCAAAAAACACCCCACACAATTCTATGACTTGTTTTATCCAGAGCAGAGATTTATTCACAGAAAAGAATCCTAAATATCCAGAATTTTATTAGCATAGAGTGCAATTTTTTTTTGCCAGTTGCATAAACTAATACAGAACCCTTTGTTAATACTAACAATTTTAATTAAATTAATAGCAATTCTGGAAGACAAACTCAGTTGATAGAAAATATAAAAAAAATTTACTGTACAAAGTTTACATCACATTTGAAAAGGAAATGTCAATTTTCACCATATTACAGACTCCATTTACATACACTACGGAAGTCGTGGCTATTGTAGCAGTATTGTACAGCAAGCTTCACATTTACACGGCTAAAACGATACAGGCTTACCGTGCTAGTCACTCCCTTACATAACATCACCACAAAAAGAAATAGTACAAACAATCATAAAACAATGCAGCATAAAGACCCAGTTCAGTTAGCAACACGGGTTAAGGAATAAATGGGCCTGATTCTTTTCACACCATTGACATCAACTGAGTTACTTCCCATTTTCACCAGCAATCAGACCCAAAGACACCATTCACGGCCCAGGCTTTTGTAAATTCTTCTTTAAAACAAGAAAACAGTTTTAGATCCAAGATATTAGACAGTTAAAATAACTGCACGATTCTAATACCTTAACTCACATCAGGCCAGGTCTTCAGCTAGCGTAAATCAGTGTTGCTCCACTGATCTCACCACACGCCTGCTGAAGATCTGGACCACCGAGCAGTTCTCAGTAAAGTGCTGCTCGATGTGGGTAAGGGTATCAGAATCTGTCGGGATATAAAGAGCCCTGTATTGGGACTATTGTGCCATTCCCATTGAAATGTATCTGGGAGTTCTACTTAGAAGGGAATGGGTAACATAGCCCTGTGTTTCTGTGAATAAGGTTTCTAAAATGTGCAAGTAACTTTTGGGTAGTGGATCTCAAATTGTGCTAGACAGTTCCAGCTGATCATTTTATTGAAGGACAGTTAAGAATGCATCACTTTCCCATTACTTTTGCATGTTGCCACAAGAAGGCTAGCTGCTAATGAATGGGTGGGAGAATGGTTAACACAACTATGAGAAGTCAGTGGTCTGTGCTGTGGGGAACAGGAGAGGAAGAGCATTCAAGACCATCACCTTACCAAGATGTGCCTCACCAAAGGTTTGGAACGCCCTGCTGTAGGGTCCTGTTTTACCCACACAGCTTGCAGAAACTAATTGCTATGAGTACATCAAGGCTGTTGCCAGTGCCACATATTCAAACCAAAGTCATGTTCCTCAGTTACATGAAGGACTAATAATTCAGAACGCAAAGACTAAAAGTATACAAATGGAACAACTTTCAATCACAAGATCTTTACTTAGCCAAAAACACTTTCTGAAGCTAATGGAGGTTTTGTCTAATAAGTCTTAACATCTGTTTTTATTTCATGTAATTTAGAGAAGCACTGAAGTCTAATTTCCCCCTTCATTTAGGCACATATTGTGCCATCAATATTTAAGCTAAATCTTCTAATGAAACTGAATCCTGCTTATTACTGATGGCACAATTCAGTCTTCAGCTTTGGCGATAAGAGCAAATATTAGTATTTTTTCAATCGGCAAAACCATATGGTGTAAATAGCTTGCTACAAATACAGTTACACTCAAGGGGTTTTATTCATTTAATTAAATAAAGTTATGGTGGGATCAGTAACTATCACACAAACCAGTTTTACATTCGACACACACACACACATTATAAACATTTGAACACAATATTTGTAAGAGACTGAGCATGTGTTGACTTAGCATCTACTTGTTATTACACTGTCTGGAACATGGAAGTTAGGAATAATTTATGCCATCTTGTTTGCTCTGAGAAAAAAAAATCAGGGGCCAGATTTTCATATGTGGCCTCTAGAAGCATGGCTGTCATTTTGCATGTCCTAGAGAAAGAAACTAGCTGCAACCCCCACCCCCAATTTGAAAACATGAACTCTAACATTTCAAAGCACTTCCACGACCCTATTTTGTCTGCATGCCGTAATGTGCACGGGGTGGGGTGGGGGAAATGTCTGAAATGGAACTGCCACAAAGTATTTGTTTAATTTAAGTGTCTAATCCTAGCCCCCCTGAAGTCACTAGCAAACCCCGGGTGCTTCAATGGGATTAGTATCTTTTCCCCAAGGGATTGTATTTCCCTTAAGTACCAACACCCCAGGCAGTTCTATAGCAGAAGTCATGAACCAGTACCAGTACCAGCAGCTATTACCCAGCTTGCTGCTGCTGGAATGTGCATGTGAGATCACACCTGCTATAGATGTAATGGGATAGGGTGCCTGATGGGACAAAGCCATTGTATCTGCATAGATCTGCTACACCCTCCAGCAAAACAAGACCTTTATTTTAGCTAAAGCATTTGCCCACTTGCTTAGTGTTACCTGGGAGCATGGATATTTTATTTATACACCTATAATGCACAGTGCCACCCTCCTTTCCTACACTTGTCATTCTTTCAACTGGTGCATCTCTACTCCTAGAGTTCCTCTGCTCCCACTGCCCCTTTCTGAAAGACTGGGCACCCCCTCATTTTTAGCAACCAAATATTTAAATCTAACATAGTATCTGATGCCCAAGGCAAATGAAGCATCTTACCACATTAACTCAGAAAAGCGGTCAGCGGTAATAATGCTAGACAGATTTTAAGGGGTCGGAGTACAATCAAAAAGGGTTATTAAAAATTAAGGTTCAGAGCCTTCAAACCAATGTGCTGTTTGCGGCCCCTTGCACTCCACTCAAGGCTTGGGGGGGGGGGCTCCCCACAGCCTGAAGGGTCCAGACTGACATCTGGCCTGAATATTGAATTCTGGCAAAGACAGCACATAGAAGCCTCCCAGAAAACCTGAAATGGGATCTCAGGCCCAGATTGTGCCAGGTATTTCGGCACTTGTCACCCATTGAAGCCACTGGGAATTAGGCACCTAAATATCTGCGAGGATCTGGGCCGTATTTCCCAGTCTGGGAGGCTGGAAGATGCATGGGCCTTGTCTTCACAAAGCAAGGTGGTAGATGTGCATTCTTAGCTAGAGATAGAATCCTAGAGAAGACAACACAATTTGCAGTTTTTGTACAAGTTAGCGGGTGGAGTTAAACAGTCTGTAACTTGACCTGATAGCTTGTGGAAACAACAACAGCCTGGTATTCACTAGGATTTTACCTGTAGTTAATTAACTCAGGGTATGTTCTGATCTTTTCTCCTAGTGAGGATGCAGCCCCAGAGCGGCTGCTCCACAAGCCTTCTGTTTCCCCACCTATGAGAACAGATCTTACCCATCTTTGTGCTTTGAGATCTGCACCATATAAAAACACAAAGTCTTCCTAGGAGTCATGGAGCGGCTGTCCAGGGGGCATGGCTTATACATTTCTATGCATGGGACCCCCAATTTGGCAGTGGCACCTGTGCACAGCCCCTTGCATGTGGGCGCAGCCCAGGGTATTGTACATGCAGGGCTGCCTAAAGCCAGCATACAAGCTGCACATTAACACGGCCTTTGTAGCTCATACGCACGTCCATTTGGGTGGGATGATTCCACTAATCAGAACGTGGCCCCTTTGTTTCTATGCAAAAAGTGCTGAGTTTGTGGGTTTTGCCTCAAAAAAAAAATCCAACCTTTAAAACACGAGACATGGCTCAAGACCGGACTTTCTTCCTCATTAGGATCCCTGCCAGTCTTAGTTTTTACACAAAAACACAAATGCTTCAAGCCTGATTTTTTTCAGAATAAAAGCATGAGAATCAAGTCCTGCACCCAGCATTGTCACTGGTGACAAATAAAAAGCAGCTAAAAAGCTCCCTGAAACTTTTGCACCTCAAGCTTTCAGGTTTCAAAAGGGAAATGAAGCTTTTAAAGAGTGGTTACTTTTTGCCACCGGAAAGAACTTTCACGCTAAAAGCGATACTATGTCATTAGTGGGTGGAGGGAGTGATTGGGGGGGGGCGTTTCCAGGAACTCCATGCTGGGTCATCAGAAATCGTTCTAGTTTGGGGACAGGTTTCAGAGGGGTAGCTGTGTAAGTCTGTATCAGCAAAAAACAACAAGGAATCCCTGTGGCACCTGAGAGACTAAAATTTATTTGGGCATAAGCTTTCGTGGGCTACAGCTCACTTCATCAGATGCATGGAGTGAAAAATACAGTAGGCAGGTATGTATATTCACCCCTTCTTGTCAACTGTTGGGAATAGGCCTCTTCCACCTTGACTGAATTGGTCCTGTTAGCACTGACCCCTCCACTTGGTAAGGTAACTCTTTTCATGTGCTGTAATATATATACCTGCCTTCTGTATTGGGGGGAGGGGGGACTCAAGTACTGGTTTGATCTAGAGATTAGTATAAGGAAACATCTAAAACTCAGCTCTCCTGTGTGTGTTCATGTCACTCTTTCATTCATATGCAGAGGACTTAATAACGAGGATGAACTAAGCAGGCTGTTCAGAAGTCTAACCTGAATTGTCAGCCTAGGGCAAAGCAGTGCAACTGAACTCTGCAGGAAGAGCACACCAGGAAACAAAGCTTTCTGTTCAGTCTGAGGTACGAGACATCCTGGGCCTGATTTTCAAAGGCAGCTCCCAGTGAAGTCAACAGGCTCCGCAGGGGCTGAACAACTTTCAAAGTCAGGCCAGCTATAGTTACCGCTTATTTACCAGCACCTCCCTAGTCTAGTAAGGGTGTTTGAAGGCAGTTTCTCTTTTCCACTAGAAGCCATGTTGTTTTGCATTATTAAAATGTTAGTAGTGCTAATAAAGGGCCAAAGCCGATTAAAACCATAGTCCAGTTCCTGTACTGTAGACACACTGAAGATGGGGGGGGGGAGGAAAGAAGAAGGGGAATAATTATTGGATCTTTCTGGGGTCTCACTGTAGGAAGTAGGTAATTTTTTTTTTAACTGAATCCACTCTGAAGTGATACACACAGCCACGTGTATTACCACCACCACCACCAGCAGTTTTAGTAAACAGTATGAATCCAGCTCTCATTTCCTTTACACTCATTTTACAGCTGTGTAACTCCACGGACACCAGTGGAATCACTCCTGATTGACACCATTGTAAGTGAGAGCAGAAGCAGGCCCTGAATGTGGATTATATGGTCTCGAATGCAGCTGGCATGGACTGGATGCTAGTACCCATTATTCAATTACTGTGGAACCTGCTTACAGTGAAACTCCATTTGCAATGGAGAAGAATTTAAGTCCCAAATAAGTACAGTGCTGCAATAGGCAGATGGCAACTCTGATTACTGTGAATCTGTAAAAGTTAAAACTGAGATTAAAAAACCCTTAAAGGATTCAGGTGCCCAGTTTTCACTGCAAGCCAGTGAGATTATGATGCTCCCACTCCCCTCATGGTTTTGGGGTTTTTTGAAAATCCCACCCTCTGCTATTTTATGAATAAATGAACTATGCTAGAAAAGGGTTCCACTCTAATCAACAGTCAAGACAAAAGGGCAGGATTCCGATCTCAGTGTAAATCTGGACTCTGAGTTAACTCCACTGTGGAGGTATTCCAGATTTGCAGCAGTGTAACTGAGATCAGAACCAGCCCAAGCTTGGACAAAGTTTCCAGAGAAGATCAGTAATCCAGAGTTTATTAGTTTGCCCAAACCATAACACAATCCATGCATTTCCTTTCAACATAATAAAAAACTGAAGTTCTCCATAAGGAAACTTCTAAAAGACACAATGGGGCCATAATGCCATTCCTTCTCACTTGAATTGGCTGCATTAGTGATTTAAAGCTAGCTGTTCTGACACACGTGCAACCTCTATTAGCTTCAGTGGAAACTGTGCATGATTTGCAGTGCAGAAATTAGCCCTTAGTTACTCCACAGATGCAATGAAGAACTGGGGGAAGCAGTTCTTTTCAGTGCCGTTTGAATGCTTGCACTTAAAGAAAAAATTTAAAATCACCTTTATTATCATCATGTTAAAAAAATATAGTTCACATAGAGAAACATCCGATGTAAACATTTTTTAAATAATTGCTGGTGCTTAGGCAGAACTCAGACTTCAGAAACAACATACGCCAGTTTGAACGGAGGGGTCGTGTGGCTTGCAGGTAGGGCTGCACCAGTTTCATAGTTCGGAAGATGCTGTGACGGTTTCCGATGTTGTGTGTAAGCAGGTAGACAACAGTATCAACAAGATAATTACACACCATGTTATATCTTTTGATTACTTGATTCCAGGATTCCCAAGCCAAATCTTTCAAACCGGAGGACAACTTTGCTACTGTTAATGCTGAAAAGAGGGGGGGAGGGAGGGGGAAAAAAAGTTATGCATTCTTTTTATTTTTGATTCGTTGTACAAAGAGCCCTATAAACAGCCCTTATAAAAAGCGTCCTGTAAAGGAAATAAAATGTGTTACGCTCTGCACTTCAGCACAATGCAAGGTCGTCCAACAAAGAAGTTAAAGTTCATTTTATTTGCTGATCACGGCACTTAGATAATAGGCCTTGATCCTGAAGTCCTTGCCCCCAGTGCAAATCTTTTCTGCTTCAAAGAGAAGAACATTCCAGAAGGGGTGGGGGGGGGGAGAAAAACAAACCAACCAACCAGGTGGGGAATTTTCAAAGGCCCAAAATGTGTGCAGGACGCCCGACACCCACTGACTTTAAATGGGTGTTGGAACCCAGCTGTCCTTTGTGCTTTTGAAAATCTCCCTCCCCCAAAATGGCTCTCCCCTGCCCAGATTGATCAAAAGGTAAGAAACTAGATTATTCCTTTTCTCCCTACCCCAGTTAAGAATCAAAGTCTGGGAAACCATTGTTAAGGTGGGAGGAGGAAAGTTACTATTGAAAGGTCAATTTCCATCAAGGAAAAGGATCAATCTTTTAAAAACCCATTTTTTTTCCCCTCTCCAGACTGTACTAATGGTCAGTGGAAAGAGACCTTCCTACATTTACTAAAGGTCTGTTAGCACTATCTTGAAAGATTCAATATAAAAAAAACCTTCTCCTTAGATGACTTAAAGGCAGGTGCCACAAATGAGTTAATTGAAGAGTACTTTCTTTTACTGTACAATATTGTACACAAGCACCTGGCTATCCGGAAATGTAATATCATGTATGTAAAGACATTTATCTCCAGACTCTTGCATCCGACAAAGTGGGCATTCACCCACGAAAGCTCATGCTGCAAAACGTCTGTTAGTCTATAAGGTGCCACAGGATTCTTTGCTGCTTTTACAGAACCAGACTAACACGGCTACCCCTCTGATACTCATCTCCAGAAAACACTCACTGGAAATCATTTGTCTTCATTGAAAATTAGTGCAAACTGATAGTGGCTCTCGCTTCATAGCCTGCCAAACTAAATCGTTTGTTAGATCTGTAAGGGCTTGTCTACATGTGGCCTCTAAGGAAGGTTAATCCTAATTAACCAGAGATGTGAATTTAAAGTGGATTTGTTAAACTGCCTAAACCCCTGTGTGGACACTCATTCAAAATTAAAGTAGCTTTAATTTAGTTTAACCCTGAATGAGAGAGTGTCCACACAAGACTTTAATCATTTTCACTGAAATCAGTCAGTGAACTCCTCGCTTTCCAATGGAAAAAGTTAACTCTGATTAATTTTTCCTGAGTGTCCCTAAGATTTAAATTTAAAAAAAATATGCTGTGCTCGAGCTTGATTCAGCAAAGCTCTTAGACACATGCTTAAATTGAAGTAGAGGAACTTAAAGCAAAGCCCTTTGGTGAATAAGGGCCCTAATTAGCAACGCTAATCAAATGACTGATAAAATTCAAATGGCTGGATTGTTCCTGGGCCTGTGAGAGTGTGTAAAGGGGAGGGAGAAAGTCATTTAAAAGTTACAACTGGTCTCAAACCGAGGGCTGCTCTACACTATAAAAGGTAAGTCGGCTTCACTACAACGCTCAGGGCTGTGAAACAGAAGAATTCTTCCCTCGACCTAGATACTGCCTCTCAGGCTGTGGCTACACTTAGCACTTCAAAGCGCTGCTGCGGTAGCGCTGCCACGGCAGCGTTTTGAAGCGCTAAGTGTAGTCAAAGCGCCAGCGCTGGGAGAGAGCTCTCCCAGCGCTGTCCGTACTCCACCTTCCTGTGGGGAATAACGTACAGCGCTGGGAGCCGCGCTCCCAGCGCTGGGGCTTTGACCACACTGGCGCTTTGCAGCGCCGCAATTTGCAGCGCTGGAGAGGGTGTGTTTTCACACCCTGCTGCAGCGCTGCAAATTTGTAAGTGTAGCCAAGCCCCCAGAGGTGGTGGTTTTCCAGTGATGGAAGGGGTTCTTCCATCGCTGTAGCAGTGTCTACATTACAGCGTCAAAGCTGCAGCTGTACTGCAGAAGTGGTTCTCGCGTAGACACACCTCGAGCAAGGAAACCTGCCTCCTTCCAGTTCGCTCCCCTGGAAAGCGAGGCGTTCACTGACTGATTTCAGTGGAAGTGAGAGCCCAAATACCCTTTCAGGGCCTACGTCTCAGTCACTAAACTCCTCAACCAGTTCCCATTCAAGTCAATGACAAAAAGTGGTTACTGGTTTCAATGGAAATTGGCTCTGGCCCTAATAGCTGCCGGCTACAAAAGGGAGCGGTGCCAGTGGCAGGCTGAGGTACAATTGCCACCTGTGGAGGGAGGAGGCGCACACGTGATGGCAGCCTGCTCCTCTCCCCCCCCACCCCAGCACCCACCACAAGGAGGTGAAGGGGCTTCCTGGACCTTAGAGGGGCCCGGCCCCAGGAGCACATGCAGTGACTGTGCTGGGTCAGTGTGTTGCCAGGAGGGAGAGGGGGGACTGGAGTCCTCCTCGCCGGCCCCAGCCTGCCTGCACCCCAAACTCCTCATCCCCAGCCCTGCCCCACCCCAAAGCTGGCACCACCAGCCAAGAGCCAGAGCCCCCCTGCACCTCAACCCTCTGCCCTAGCCCTGAGCCCCCTCCTGCACCCTCAACCCTTCATCCCTGGCCCCACCCCAACCCTCTGCCCTAGCCCTGAGCCCCCTCCTGCACCCTCAACCCTTCATCCTCAGCCCCACCCTAGACCCCTCGCCCCCAGCCAGAGCCCTCATCCTCCCACCCCACATTAACAGTTTCCCTATATTGCACAAACGCTTACTGTTCCAGACCATTTTTTAATTATTTAAAAATCTCTCTGCTTACAAGGCAGGCATGGGGGTGGGGTGGGGTAGACTTGGACCCGTTCTGGGCACCACCAAAAATTATACAAACTTGCCACCCCGTTCAGCATTGGTTCTTAATGACAATTTGTGCCTGTGAGAACAAAAAACATTCAGCAGCTACACAGCAATAATGATTTGAGGTGTAACCTAAGGACTCACAGCTGCTTGAGTCCCGCACCACTCTTTGTTGGATGAGACTTGCAGAATGCACAACCGAAAACAACAACAACATTTAGCAACTACAAAACAACCCACAACCACAGAACCCAAGCACAGAGTGCCATTTCTGTTGCTTATGCCTTGCTAGTAGTAGGCGTTAGACAGTAATCACAAGACCATTTCAAGGAAGAAGCTACAGCCTGTCCTGTTGAAATGATTCAGAAGTGAACACAAATGGCCACGTTGTTAGTTGACAGCAATTTTTCTTGAAGACAAGCATTGTTATTCAAGCTAACAGCCCACACCAAGAGAAAAGACAGGAGAGAGGAATTCGTAAAGTGTTGGTTATGTCCAAAGGTTAAAAAATTTGGTAGTTTTGTTTTTAAGTGAGAGATGATTGTCCAAGTTGTCGATTAGGATACAACACATGGAAGCATGCAAGGCAGACCCAGTTATTGCACCAGAAGCTACAACCTATAAAAAGATAGGAAGAAAAAAAAACAATTAAGAGTTAGTTTGCAGTCACTAGAAGCAAGCTTTAGAGAATTATACATTGTGAGGCTTATCCTAAAATAAATCAAGGGGTTAGTGTAGAGATTCTCAAAGTGCATGGTGAACCCAAACAATTTGCCAGAGAGGGTGTGAACTTCTGTGTCTCTATTGTGCCTCAGAAATCACACAGCTTGCATTTAAAAAATGAGAAGTCAGTCTCTAGCTGTTACGGTTATGAAGAAAACCTTCAAAAACATGACCTGAATGTAACCAGTCCAGTAATGTCTGCCTGAAACAGCCTGAGCCTGAAATAGCTCTGAGTTGTGAGCTGCTCCATTCATTCAGTGGGCACCAACTCAAATGCCAATGTTGATAATTAACACTGTTAACACTTACAATATATCTCCATTAAAAGCATGCAAAAAAGGAGAGGAAGGATCAATTTATAAAGATCTACACGAACTACTCAGAGCTTGTCTATACAGGGAAATTGGCCATACTAGTTATTGCAGAATACGCTATTCCACACACTATTCCAGAATAAAAGTGATTTTATTCTAGATTACTCACTGTGCTTTGGAAGTGCACTAATCATTCCAGAATAAAGTGACTTATTCCAGAAGTGTGCCCACATGGGGACCCATTCCAAAATAGCCACTGCAGAATAGCTTTCTCTGCATAGTTGTTCCAGTCCATCTCCCCATATAGACAAGCCCTCAGTGACAGCTTCTTTTGGGGATGCCTTTGAGAACACATGGGATGGGGCCTATAGGGGCCACTACTGGATAAATCTTCTTGAAGGGAAGTTGACCTTCCAAAGTTTTGGGAAATGTTAAGTTAGCAAAAAGGTGCCAGACCATTCATAAAAATTCAGAGTGGCCACTTATCTAGCAGAAGTGTCCTTTATTGTGCAGAGAAACACGATAGTCACTGAACAGAAACACTGGACATTAAGATGTACGAAACGTGCAGTCTACTACTGTGCTCTTCTGTACTGTAGTCATCTACAGCAAGGAAAGCAGACTCCTTTTGGACACGCCGCTGAGTCCGATTTGCTAGACAAACCTCATAGCCAATGAGCAGTCACGTCACCCAAATGGGTAAATGATTTAGATTCACAGAAAGAAGGATCAGCGTAAGTGAATACAAAGGGAGGGGAAAATGTCACAACGGAGACTGGATGGCTCAGCAGGGACTTGGTAATGGGTTGGGAGCCCTTCACCTCTACATAGCAGGTTAAAAGTGAGTCAAGGCTGGCTGTGGCTGAACTTTTACTTAATGGGCGATCCCAATCCCATCCCTAGTGGCAAATGCTCAGTCACATTTGGAATTCAGTGAGGTCCTTCCTGGCCAATCAAAATGGGGTTGGAGATCCAGCCATCCTATCAAACCGGGCGGAGGCACGTTGAGGAACACTCATGCTGGTGGTAGGCTGGGGCTAAACAGAGAGCTTCCCTCTCCAGGGCTGTCAGTCCAACACCTTTCAAAAGGATTTTAAAAATACCTCAACGTGTCGAGGAAAGGTATTCAGATAAAGGATCTGATGGGAGCAGACATGTGCGTGCTTTTGAAAGCCCATTAAGTATCCACATCTTTAGGCACCTAAAGATCTTTAAAAATCTGACCCCAAATCCCTACGTGCAAAAAAAAGCTATTGATGATCTTAGCCTTTCAGCTATGAAACAGAACCATCCATATTAAGATGTGCTTTATAAGGTAAGTGGGGATTTTCAGACAGTGTACAGGTCACATTCTATGTTACGGTTAATTACATCTCAGGAGATTAGACACAAAGGGAGAGATTCAGCTCCACTGTAGCTCCATCAGCTACTGACCTCATCCTGTAACTGCTGCGGGTGTGGAATTGCCACTGAATTCATTGGGAGTTCTAGGCACAAAAACAGGATCTGGCCCACCTTTCACTATCTAACTCCGCTAACTCAATCAAAGAGGGATTTCTAAGGTAAAATCTCATTAGACCAGAGGGGAGAAAAAAAAGAACGGGCTATTTCTCTTATAACAGAAGCACAGGTAGGAAAAGCAGCATAATTATATACAATACATGTGCTTACATATATTTTAGCTTAAGTTTCAACATCATTTTCAAATACGTTTCAAAACCCTTGAAATTGTCTAGGATTTTATAATTCATCCCAAAGAGTCTGATCACATTTCTTAAAGGTCAGAGCTCAAATCAACAGCAGCAAGGACGAAGGTTAAATTGCCCCATTGTCGCTGCTGTAGCATTCAGGGTGCAAAGACGACACTTGGCCTTCCCAGCAGCAGGCCATTGCGCAGTATCTGTATAACTGGTGATATATTTGAGGTGTTCTTTTTAAGAACATTTGTGTTCTAGCTTTAGAAAAATTACTATAATGGGACAAGTATAAAGGATTCACGGCGCTTTATGATTAAAGCAGAGATTGATGCAGAGAGGGGAAAATATCAGAACGCTCTATTTATCAATGACTGGACAGTAAATGTTCATTCTTTGCTGAGAGTAGTGTCCTTTTGTATAGTCAGGATGCCAGGGTCTTGGAGGAAAGTCACATTTCAGAAGGAATTCAAAGTATTCAGAATTCCATGTCAGGAAGATTTTGCACAGGGAAATTGGTGAAGTGTTCAAAAAGTAGAAAATCAGGAAATGCAGTGGTCATTGCAATACAGAAAAAGGTGAAGCATTTGAGGCATTATGGCAAGATACCGCAGGAGGATCACGAAAGGTTAAGAGATGGGAAAGAGGATGATCAAACCATTGGAAAAAAAGGAGAGAAAAAAAAATAAATATTAGAAGTTCTGTTCATGAAAATATAGCAATGAGCAAAATATTCCCTAAGAGTGGAATTCTCCCCAGTACCTCACATAAACCCTGCTTTGGGGAACTGGTTCTGGAAAGCATACAAGCATATGCGTAATTTTGAGCATGTGCCTAAATCCCACTGACTTCAATGGAAATAAAGCACTTTCCTGAGATGAGGATACTTTCTTGAATTGGGGTGTAAAGGCCCAATTCTGGGAATCCTTATTCTTTTGAGTAGCCCTTCCTCACATTAGTCATGTAAGCACGTAACGAATGCTTATGGAGTTACACTGACAAACTGGTATGAGATGAAATCAGGCCCACTAGCTACAGTGTTGACTCAATTCTGCTCCCACTGAAGTCAAGGGAAGAAGAACTCCCATTGGTTTCAATGCACGCAGAATCAGAAGCCACATCCCCCTGAGTTAGTGGCTATTCACGAGACTGAGGTTAAAATGCTCAGGCCCTGTGGTACAAGGGGCTTTATGCTATTCTTCCACACTAAGGTGACTTTCACATCAGATTTTGGTTTATCCCCATCATTTACTTCAGGGACTCATGACTGCATCACCATTTAGGTTACAGCTATAATCCCACAGGTCAATCCTCAGAATATATTCCAGCACATCCCTTCGCCATGCCCCCTTTCCAGCCACTACCACCCACTCTTGAGGCCAAGACGGCCCCTCCCACAAACGTTACATGGCTGTTTCTGCCACTTTCCACCAACCCCAATAGACTTTCTACCTCAGAAGCGGATTTAAAACCAAGGTGAATAACTGACAATGGATTTACTCTTCCTTTTAAAGTAAGAATAATGTTTGAGCCTGCATTTTCAGGAGGGGGGGGGAAGATGAATAAAGACATTTTAAAAAATGGAATGAATCCTTTTATGTTGGGGAAGGGGTTAAGTGTTCTTTAATTTAGTGAATATCAAATATAACCCAGTTATTACAGCATTATACAGAAGAGAAAAAAAACAATATGTTCTATAGGTCCAACCCCACTCCTATGGAAGTGAGTAGGAGATACTCACTCTGCAGATTTCCAGAAGTGTCCAGGATGCGACAGCCGTCTGTTCAGTTTTGGCAGTTTTTCAAGCATATCCACGAGGACAGTAAAGCTGGGTCTCTCGCTGAGGTCGAAAGACCAACATGCTGAGAGGATTTCCTGAGGAGGACATTGGGGGGGGGGGGGTCATTATCATCCTGTTTAGTTCACGAGGCCAGTGACAGGGCCAAATGACTAGGGATTCTGGATGCTTCTGTTTTTGGGCACACAACTTTTGTGACACTTTGAAGGAGCCTGATTTTTCAGACAGCAGGTGCTCAGCGGCTTCTGAAAATTGGAGTCTCTCAAGTTGAGTGCCCAAAGCCACCAGTCACTTGAAAATCTTGACTGCTATTTATTCCACATCAGTTATACAGGACAAGGGGACATGCTTCAAACAATCCTGCCAACAGCCTGAACACAAAGCTTACGGATTTCTACAAGACAAGTGATATTAATCCACCCCACCTCCCCAATACACAAGTGTCCAGCCCCTGAACGAATGATTTGTGTGTGAGAAACTACATGGAGGCTGAAGCCTACTCCAGCTTGTGGGCAGCGTACACAGCAACCCTGCAGGTTCTCCACAAAAAGAGCTCCAGCCCCTGGACTTGAACAAGGGCTGCAGCCACAGGATCAAAGAAATCCCAGCCCAGTGACCGTGCTGTCCCTTCTCCCCTGGCTCCTCTGGAAATCCCAGCTGCACTGTCCTATGAGGAGCTGGCACAGGATTCTGATCCAGCATTTGCAGTGCTGGACACCCATGCAGCCACCTCTCTCCTCTGTAGAGAGCCACAGAGGTTCCAGGGTGCAGGGGGACATCCAGGGCTCTTACTGAGAGGGGTAAACGTAAGCGGATACAAAAGATGTGCTATCTGACACGATCCTCCTCCAAGAGGAGCAGTCTGGGGGAAATTACGTGAGTATAAATCTACAGAAAATGGGACAGGCTTAGGAAACTATGGGGTAAAATCCTGACCCCACCAAAATAAAAGGGAGTTTTGCCATTGACTTTACTGAGGCCAGGATTTCACCCAATGAGCTAAGCACCCAGTTCCTAGTCTGTTCAGTGTTTGGGGCAACGGAACGCCTTTCACCATGAGAACGGCAGCTAGTTTGTAAAGCTCTTTGAGGCAGGCACTTTTTTTGTTCTGTTTGTGTACAGCGCCTAGCGCAGTAAAGCTCTTGTCCATGACTGGGCCAGAATGCCACGTGGTATCTGAGTATGTACGTATCTGAACTGAGGCAAAATAGCTGGTAAGGTACTATTGATTTTTAGGGTGTGTTTTTTCCTTTTCCTTCATAATTTTGATTGATGCTTCAAGGACATACAACATTAAGCTTCCCCCACCTCTCCAGACCTGGTACAGGATCTCTGATCAATGGCTCTTTGAAAGGCTTTCCACTTACACTGACTTCTTTCCCTACGCTAACTGTAGCGAGGACATTCTTCACTCCTTCTCCGCTTCCGATCTGCCAGATGAGTGCTTCAGCTGGCTGGCTCTTGAAAGGCCATTCTCTTGCTTGGAGCTCATACCAAACCGTCCTGAAACACCGGTAAATAAATTAAGTCTCAACATCCCTGTGAGGAAGACAGAGTACCGACATCCCTGTTTTACAGATGGGGGCACCAGTCAGCTATAGGACATGACCAATATCAGATTGGAATAAAACATGTAACGCCTGCCTCCCCATCCTGTGCCCTAACCACAAGGCAATCCATCCTCTCTGATGGAAAGGCTGCTGGCTTACATCTTTTGCAGCAAGGGATTGAACAGCACAAAAGAAAAACCCATCATTATTCAGGTCTCTGTGCTTGAGGCCCAATCCAAAGCCCATCCCAATTAACGTGGTTCTTTTCCTTTGCTTTGGATCAGGCCATAATTTAGCGGGTTCACGCGTCCCTACGCTCTACCAACGATTCGCAATCATACCCGAAAGCATAGACGTCTGCCGCCTTGGAGAAGGGCAGCTTGTCTTCATCTTTCCCAGGAGACATCTCGCGAACAATTTCAGGGGCTAGATAGCACAGCCAGTCATGAGGCAGTTTCAGTTCGTTTTCACGCCTGAGTTCAAGGAGGAAGTGAGATTAGCTAACCCCTTTCACATGCCCTTGAGCACAGCACAGAGCTAGCTGCAGGAACTCTTGATGGAAAGTCTTTTACTCTAAATTTCTTCTCTAAAGCCTGGTCTACACTAGGCGTTTAAATCGGTTTTAGGAGTGTAAAACCGATTTAACGCCACAACCGTCCACACTAGGAGGCACCTTATATCGATTTTAATGGCTCTTTAAACCGGTTTCTGTACTCCTCCCTAACGAGAGGAGTAGCGCTAGTATCGGTATTACCATATCAGATTAGGGTTAGTGTGGCCGCTGATCGACGGTATTGGCCTCCGGGCGGTATCCCACAGTGCACCACTGACCGCTCTGGACAGCAATCTGAACTCGGATGCAGTGGCCAGGTAGACAGGAAAAGCCCCGCGAACTTTTGAATATTTCCTGTTTGCCCAGCATGGAGCTCCGATCAGCACGTGTGGCGATGCAGTTAAAAATCAAAATAAAGAAAGAGCTCCCGCATGGACCATGCGGACGTGATCGCTGTAAGGGCAGGCAAATCTGTTCTATCAGCGCTCCGTTACAGAAGACGAAATTCAAAATCATTTTTTTTTAAATCTCCAGACAGAGCTCCAAATGCTTCTAGGGTCAAACACCGTGTCCGCGGTGGGTCAGGGCATAGCTCGGCAATTTTTGCCCCATCAGGCACTGGGATCTCAACCCGGAAGTTCCAAGGGGCGGGGGAGGCTGTGGGAACTATGGGATAGCTACCCACAGTGCAACGCTCCAGAAATCGACACTAGCCTCGAACCGTGGACGCACACCACCGATTTAATGTGTTTAGTGTGGCCGCGCGCACTCGATTTTATAAAATCTGTTTTACAAAACCGGTTTATGCAAATTCGGAATAGTCCCGTAGTGTAGACGTACCCTAAGTTTTATTTTTGCCATATAAATATACTGGGCCTAATTCTCGGTGGCTCCATTCCTGCACTTGCTCCTTATGTTCTGAGGCTATGCAGGGGCCTGCTCAGCCCCTGATGTAATTTAGAGCAACCAGGAGGCTGCTCTATCTTATACTAATTCCCATAGTCCCCCACAGACCCTGGGAAGCAGAAGAGGGCTGTAGTGTAATGAATTCTGTCCACACACACACACACCTTTTGCCTCTAACACTGAGGGCTAAGGACACAGCTGGTACAGAGCCCTTGTCAACTCTACACCATGCTGGAAAGATGTCTGTGCGGGGGTATTTCCGGGGGCCCATTTCCTCCTGCTTTAAGATCCCTTTATTCTGCCCGAGGGCCTTCGCCGGACGGCCACGGCCACACACACTTTTCAAACCTGGGTGTCTAAAGTTAGGTGTCTATATCACTTCTCCTAATTTACACCGGTGTAATGGAGATCAGAATCTGGCGCTTTGTCTACTTGGTCACTATTTCTTGTTTCAGAAATGAACTAGAGACATTAACCCTTAACTTACCTTCCCTCCTGAACCACACCCGAAATTCCGAATAGTCCAAAGTCTGTGATCACCACTTTGCCATTGTCATAGAAGACATTCTTGGACTTCAAATCTTTATGCACAATCCCCTTTGCATGAAGATACCCCATGCCCTGGAAAAGATGGATACACTTGGCTGTAACCCTGCCTTACACAGCCCCCATTTCCATATGACCTGGTTGTGTGTGACATTCTTTTAATAAATTTATCCACCCCCGACCCCATGACCTCTTATCACCAATTTCCAGAGGGGAGGCTCAGGGAGCCTGGGTGACTTACAGGAAGTCTGTGGGAGAGCAGGGAATTGAACCGGTCTTCTGAGTCTCAGGCTAAGGCACTACCCAGCTCCCAGACCCCCTTCCCCTTCCCAACACAGCCCTGCCAGGGCTTCCGGTTCTGCGCTTTGACAATCTTGGTACCCTACGGGGGAGGGGAAAGGATGCAGATCAGCAGGTTAGTGGGGGAAGAGGAGGGACAGGGACGGAAAGGGAATAGATTTCCAGTACTTGCAGCCTCATCATTTACTTTGAGTACCTAATACCAGTCCCTGTTCCTGCCCATGGGCCAGAGCTCCGGCCGCAACATACTGCTGGGTTGCTGCAGCACAGAGACTGAAACGTCCCTCTCCAGCTATGCAGCTTCTAAGCCCACAACGTGGCACTGCCTGCCGCGTGCTGTGGAAAAAGCATCTGGCTCATTTACTGCCAGGGCATTCGTTATCCAGCTTCTGTCAGCAATCGGCTGCCTTCCCGAGCCCAGGCCGACACTAGCAGTGACAAAGCAAGCCTGCCTAGCGCATTAGGAAACAGAACAGTACTTTCCTCTTGGGCTTCAGCAGCAGGAGGACAGGAGGAGTGTCAAATGCCCAGCCCGCTAGGTACGTCTGTGCAGTGAGCCTCTGAGCCTGAGTTGACAGATTTGGGCTTGCGCTACAGCTAGGCTTCAGACCGCGAGCTCCAGCCCGGGCCGCAAGGTAGAAAGCGCTGTTTTCAGTGCGGTAGCATCAGCCTCGTGAAGCCGGGTCTGTAGACCCAGGCTCGGAGGATCGCTGCTACCTGCATGCACCCTATATGGCCCACCATGCAGACTCTGCAGAAGTTAAGTGCAAGGGTGGGAGAGTTCAAAATAAAAAGAAAAAAGTCAAGTGTAGACAAGGCCCCGAGACCACAGATAGACTGCCGGAAACAACTGCTGAGAGGTGTGAACTCCCAGGCCGCTGGGGTGTTGAGACCTAACCCTAACAGACACTTTATATGTGTCAATATGAACCCTCTCGCTGCTGACCATTTTAGCAGATGGGATGGGAAAGCAGGTGGAGTGAAGCCCAGAGGGGGAGAGAGACTTGGGCTAGAAGATGCAGAAGAGAGAAAGGAGGAGAGGTGCAGGCAGAGAAGGGGGAGAGAAACGTAAAGGAGGATGGGGAAGAAAGCAAAAGAGGGCAGAAATAGCAGTCGTTAAAGCTGAGCACATTTTCCCCACTGAGTGATACTGAATGGGACAGTCAATATTATTATTTAACAAGAGCTTAGGTGCTTATATACAAAGCCATGATCTTTGTGCCAGCCTCCCATTGAAACCAGCAGGAGATCCACGGTGGATTGAGGGAAGCGAGTATATAGCCCCAAGTTTCTCCCCCAGCCCACGGATCAGAATTATAGAAAGCTGAGCCAGCCACCCCTGCAGTACAGCACATCTGGCTGCATTTCAAAAGCTTTCATCAGAGCCAAGTCAAGGAAGTTAATGAGTAACTTGCCCAAGGTCACATGGCAACCTGGGGGTAGAGACAGGAATAGAAAGCAGGCTGCCTGAGTCACAGCCCCATGCATTGTCCTATAAAAACCCCTCACAAAATCCATTGACACTGGGAGTTTCCTGGTCAACAGGAAGAATCTTCTGCCCAAGAGGAAAGTCATTATTGTGAATCTGCATTTGGCGTAAAGCAGCCTGTAAACTCAAGCAGCCCCAAGGAACAGACTATATGACAGAGAAAGCCAAAGAGTCTTGCATTTGGCATGCCTTGTAATTAGTATCTCATGAGAAGCAGGAAGTGAGATTAGCCCAGCTTTCGGCAGCATGGAAAAGCCCAGATAAGCCAAGAAACATATCACTGGCTTTGATGATCTGCATTCCAAACAGTGGAGGAGAGAGCGGTCTGTAGCAAAAACTTCAACACAGCACTGTATTTAAAGTAATCCCAGAGCAAGGTTATCCACAGGTATGATCATTTCTTATACATTAGCATAATGGTGGTCTCTCTTGCATGACTTAATGAGGCAGCACCTGGACATTCAAAAAAAAAAAAAAAAAGTTTCTTCCTCTTACTATAGCAGAATTCTTATCCTAGACTTCATCCACACTGGTGATTTGCCCCAGTTACAACCACTGGTGTAGCTGCCTTCTGCAAGCATGTTGTGGAGTCAGGGTAAGGGGCGACTGGCTGCAATTTGCACTGGTGCTACTTGCCCTGATTTCAAAAGAGGGATAAGCCCAGGGGGCAGATCCTCGTTTGGGGTAAGTTGACATAGCTTCACTGATGGCAATGAGCTTCAATGGAGCTAGGACCATTTACACACTAGCTGAGTATCTGCCCCCATCAGTCCAATAGCAGCTTGCACTGATGAAGTTACACTGGTGGCTGAAATCAAAGCAAACCCTGACTGCAGACAAGGCCTAAGACAGAGCAATTGGCTACAAGCTTTGCTCAAATGATTTGTAGGCATCAGCGAAGTTCTGGACAAACCTGATCCAGGGTTTTGACTTCCGGACTTCCATAGGATTTGGCATGTCACTGAAAATATGTTGCCCAGCTTAAAAGCCACCAGAAAGTTTTAATTCTGCAACCAACCACCTCTTCCATTCGCCTAGCGTTCTCTTACCTTAAGGATTTCTTGAGCAATCTGCCTGGTTTTGTTAATATCCAAAGATACCTTGGGATCCCTTACAAACGAGTGAAGCGTCCGTCCTTTGCAAAAGCTACAAAAAAAGGGGAGGGGGGGGGGAGAGAAGAGAGAGAAAGAGTTTACAATGTGGTGAAAAATGCAAGTTCCTAAATATTTACCCGTCCTTCCCTTGAGGAAAAATACATCTAGACTTGAAAGAGCTTGATCTGTCAGTCAGTTTCATATGATGTTGATGGCAGGGTTTTATAACACAGGACCCTCCTCAACAAAAGACAGTGTCTAGAAAATATAAATGGGCCTGATTCCCCATTTACAATAGGCCCCTTTACACTACTTTGGCAGTGCCTTGAAGTGGGCCTTTACACTCACTTTCGGGCCTCTTTGCAACTTCTGGAGCAGTGTAAATGAAAACCAGGCCTAAACTAAGCATGTACTGTACACAAACCACTAAAAACCACGGCAGGAAGAGAAAGGTAACTTTTTTCCTGTTTCTTGCTTTGCAAAGAGTCTTCCCTAAACGAAAAGGACCGCTCATGAGACAGCATTTTGTAAACAGATCAGGTCCATGTACGGACTCTTAGAACGTTTCTCTGTTTTCAGGAATATGCTCCCTGGATGGGAGAAAATATAAATGAGACACTTCTTTTCCAAACGCAGAAGACTAGACTGTAGTAGCCTGACCCGCTTTAAATAGTGCTTTGCACTCTACACCTTTCGGCCAGCGGAGACGTCAAAGAGTGACTAGGCTTCAAGCTTGGACAACCCCTAGTGCTCCCCACATGTGGGGGAGTCACTTCGGCAGGGCAGGGTGCTGGAACCATATGCTACTACTGCTCTTGCTTTACCTGCCTGTGGAGAGGTGACATTGGACTCCATGGCTCCCAACCCAGAGCCTTACACATTACATCTGCTTTCTGATCCGCAGTAAGAGCCCTATGAAAATCATAGCAGTGCGGCGGTGAAATTCTATGTCCTCACCTGGTAATAATGGCTAAATGAGGGGGGTGCATGCACGCCCCCATGAAGAGCACCACGTTCTCGTGTCGGGTCTGCCTGTAATTCATCACCTCCTTCTTAAAGAGCTTGAGATGGTCCTGATTGTTCCCATCGATCTCCAACAGCCTGATGGCCACCTCTCCATGCCATTTCCCCCGGTAAACCTTCCCCCATCGCCCTTGGCCGATGGGTTCCCCCAGCTCAATCTGTTCAAAGGGAATGTCCCACTCCTGCAAGTAGACGCTGGTCTGGCTGGCCTTGCGGGAGATCATCCCTTTCCAGTGCGGCCGCTTGCTGGGCAAATCGTCTAACTCGTCCTCATCGTCCTCCGGTGCCGATTTATTCGTCTCTTGCTCTTCCGCCTGTTTGCAAATCAGAAAGGGGGGTGGGTGGGGAGGGGAGCGGAGTGACAGTTACACTAGAGTCCCACCTGGTAGTTGGTCACTGACCTCTTAGCCCAACCTGTATTTGTAATGACGGGAGAACCTCAAAGGGTTCAGCTTGTGGGTTTGACCCAGAAATCCAGAGGCTGATCTTAACCTCCCAAAGCTGTAAAGTGCAGCTGGGAAGGCTGCGAGAACAACCTCTTTCATGGTATCTCCCCACTTCTGGCTGGAGCTAGAGGGCTCGAGCCCATGTGGTGCTGAGCACTTGGAACTAAACGTGGACTTTTGCGGGAGTCGTAGGTGCTCAGCACCTCTCAGGATTTGACCCGAGTTCTGCAAATGAAGACGATTTTCAAAAAGGGGAACCAAAAGCTTCTTCAAACGTCAAGACCACGTTCCATGCGAGTTTGAAGCGAGATTCTCATTTTGGGCCAGAGCTAAAGCCCAGTGAAGTCAACTGAAGGACTCTCACGGAAGACCATGGTCACTGAATTAAAGCCTGTAACAAGCCGGTTTGCCGCCCAGCCCTACAGCAATCCACTTTTACTTCCTGAGCCAGCAAAGCACTTTAGCATGTGTTTAAGCAGAGGAGCCGTTCCAGTGAAGTCTATGGGACTACTCACTTGCTTAAAGTTAAGCATGTGCTGTGCTGGATTGGAACCATGAGCTAATCTGACTGTTTATGGCAGGGGTGGCCAACCTGAGAAGGAGCCAGAATTTACCAGTGTACATTGCCAAAGAGCCACGGTAATACATCTGCAGTCCCCTCCACCAAATCAGCTTCTGCCCCCCTGGCTCGCAGCTCCTCCCACGCACCGGCAGCCCCACCAATCAGCGCCTCCTGCTCCCTCCTAACACCTCCCAATCACCTGTTTCGTGGCGTGCCGGAGGTTCTAGGGAGGATGGGGAGGAGTGAGGGCACAGCAGACTCAGGGGAGGGGGTGAGAAGGGGTGGAATGGAGGCAGGGCCTGTGGCAGAGCCAGGGGTTGAGCAGTGAGCACACACACACACCCCCCGGCACACTGGAAAGTTGGCGCCTGTAGTGCCAGCCCCGGGTGCCTATACAAGGAGCCGCATAACAACTTTCGAAGAGCCGCATGTGGATCCGGAGCCACAGGTTGGCCACCCCTGATTTATAGGTAGTCTTGGGTCTTAATCACATGCAGATTTAAAAGGGTTATTTTACAAAAGTGTTTTTAAAAATTTAAACAAATTCACTTCCAACAATCGCTGCAATCAAAGGCTTTTTCTAGATGAAAAATTACAACCCTCATACTGGCACCAAATAGCCATGCCAATTTATTGAGAATTGAACGAACAACAAAAAAGCTCCTTAGTCCAATTGGAAAGGGTATAGCTACCAGGCAGGCAAGTGAGATGTAGCCAAGTAAAAATGCCCAAGTGTTTGCAGTCTAACCCGGTTGTAGCATGAACAGTGGGTTACTAAAGGAGATATTTTGTAGCACAGACCTCTATTTCATTACACAGTCAAGCAATGCTGATTTCAGCAGTCCTATCTTGAAGACCACAGCACTGCTAGTTAGCTTTTAATACAGCCTTTGTGACTGCATCTGAGCGTGGCCAAAGAAAGGTGATCTGTTCACCCACAAGCATACCTCTGCATCAGGTTCTTCAACCCCCTCTGTGTCCAGCTGTTCATCAGCACTATCAAGAGAAAATGGGTTTACAATGAAAATATGACGGCACATGGGCTGCTGGTTAGATTTTCAGCAATTCAATTATGGTTCAATTATCTTTTCCTTTACTACTGTGAGGCAAACGATAAGACTTCGGCAAGAGCATGGGTGGGAGGAAGCAGCCCAGCGAGGCAGCCTTAAGGTTGGGTTGGCTGATGGACATTGGTACCTCTTACAGGGCCCTGGGCTGGAACCCAGTGGAGTGGGAGGACCTGGGCTCCCCTCTACCAACCCCCTTCATTCAGAAGGGCACGATAAGCCTTACTGCTAGACTCCCCCTTGGAGGGAGGAAGGAAAGGGTGATGATTTTTGGAAACCCCTGGTTGGGACTGCACACCCGCAGGGATCAGTAGAGAGAAAAGAGTGATCGGTGACCTGACCGGAGGATTGGGTCAACCCCCCTCAAAAAGACAGAGCGCCATGGGGTGTGACGGTGGCCCAGGGAAAAGAGGCGTGGAGAGCAGAGGCCATTAGGCAACACAACCCGCAAGCACTGTCCATCACATCATTTGGCAAATGTCATTTTCTAATGCTCACGGGTTTAGAAGATTACTGGGGAATAGTAGTAGTAATAATAATTAATGACTGATAAGACTAGCCAAAAATATTATGTTGAAACTGTTTGATAGAAAGTTGGTTTTTCAATTAACGATTTTGTTGCTGCTGCTGCTGCTAACAACAAACAAACAAAAACAAAAAACCACACACCCCCAAATACCTTTAAACAGAAATATTTCAGCCACAAACAAAGAATTTAGTTTTTGGCCAACATTTTTCAGTAAACCCAAAATTCTCTGGAAAATTTAGATGAAAAATTGATTTTTTTTTTAAAAAGTTTTCTGTGGGGAACCTCTCCTCACATTTTTTTTTAAAACCATTTCTACTGATTAAAAAACAAACAAACCAACAAAAACTTTGCACATTAAGAGAGAGCCTTTCATCCAAGTTCTGTATTAACATTAGTTAAGCCCTACAATACCCCTGGAGTGAGAGAAGCATCATAGCCTCTCTTTACCAACCTTGTAAAATGGGTAAGTGCGCTCCCCAAAGTCGCACAATGGATTGATGGCACAGTTCAGAAGGGAACCCAGAAGTCCTGCCTACTGGCCCTCTTCTCAAACCACTCAACAAAAACGTTAGCTTTTCAGTTAGCTACGATGTGAACAAAAGGATAAAGAAACATAATGCTTACTTAGTGTCTTCAGCTGTTTCAGGCGGCTGTATTACTTGTGGGGGGCTGGGGCTTTCTAATAAAAAAATAAAATAAAATAATCTGCAATGTAATACACGTATTTCACACTTAATCCCCTACAGTGTACTACTGTGGATTTATTTCTCATCCAGAAAATACACAGGCAAGTATATTACATACTGACATTTCTACACACTAAGCAAACGATGAACAACCAGCATAGTGCTAAATTATGGGCATTCATGTTGATTGAATCTGATTTTCCTGTTCAATTACCACCTATAACATTGTTAATTATTCAACTCCTCTGCTAACTTAATCCTGCAAAAATGTACCCGGATGTGCTTAACCATAAGCAGTCCAAAGTACTAGTCATGTGCTTAAAGTTAAGCACTTGTGCATCTGCTTGCAGAACTGGAGCCAGCTTCAGGCACACAATTTCGTACGGCTTCTAAATCACATTTCTAATGATGCTCATGATGAAATATACAATTGATTGCTTTACCCACGTGGTTCATCAGCACCACCCAGTGTCAGCTTGGCTTAGGTCACCCATTTTCTATAACCACCCCATAAGCTATTACCCAAGCCTGACTCTTTCTGGAAGCCTGCCTCTCACAGTTAATCTGAATTTAAACTGGATTTTAAAAAAAGAAACTCCTGTGAAGAACACCAGTTGCAGAAATAGGATGCTGTAATATTAGATTAGTTTCTTATTCTTCAGTCAAAAATATTTTGCTTTTCATTCAAGGCCCTCTAAGGCCTGGTCTATACTAAAAAGGGGGTTCGAATTAGGGTACGCAAATTCAGCTACGTGAATAGCGTAGCTGAATTCGAAGTACCCTAATTCGAACTACTCACCCGTCCAGACGCGGCGGGGTCGAACTCCGCGGCTCCCCCGTCGACTCCACCACCGCCGTTTGCAGTGGTGGAGTACCGGAGTCGACCGCGGCGCTTCTGGAGTTCGAACTATCGCGTCTAGATCAGACGCGATAGTTCTAACTCCGAGAAGTCGAACTCACCGCGTCGACCCGGACGGTAAGTGTAGACTAGCCCTAAGTGGTTTACAGACACCTCTGAGAGACAGGCAGGTACCATCATTATCAGCCACTTTACAGAGGTGGACTCCAGAGTGCAGCTCATATGGACAGATCCAAGGCTAGCTTGAATCTGGCTAGTGCAGGGAATGGAGCAGTGACGCTGTAGTCACGTGGGCTTCAGTATGGGTAGTACAAGCTGGCCCAGAACCCTGTGTAATCACTCGGGCAGCTAACCCACACTAAAGTCTGCGCTGCTGCAGCTTCGCTGCTCCGTCACCTGAGCTAGCTAGATTCAAGCTAGCTCAGGTATGTCCACAAGCTGCAATCACAGAGTGTGACAGACACACGCTAAGGAACAGAGAGGGAACAGGACTTGTTATGTCTAAAATCTTGCACCTTGGCAGGGGGTTAGATTAGCGCTAACCCTCTGGTTCTAGGATTCTATGAAAATTAGATTTTAAGATCTTCAGGGAAGAGCCCACTATAGTAACCAACAAGCTGGGGGTTAGGGAACGTTCATGCACAGTCACTGCTGCACTTCCTCCTTCAGTCTACAACACCCACCCCTCACACCTACCCCGCAAAAATACATTCCCTAATGAAGGCCCTATTTTGAAAACAAACAGAAACCCTAACAAGACTCCAAAAGGAACAGGGTGAACTTTTAAATGGGTTCTACTGATGGTAGTAGGACAACGATTGCATCTTCTAGACAAACCAACCTTAAAATCAGCTCCACACCAATAGCTATGAAAGCCAAAGTGTCTGACCTGAATCAACTAAATCTTTCTTAAATCCCTATGGTCCAGATCCTCAGATGCATCCATTTACACCAGCTGAGGATGAGGCCCTCTGAAAACAGGGGTAAGATTTTTCAAAGGAATATCAATGTGGTACATAGACTTTTGCGATGGGATTCTCCTCTGTTGCAGCTAAACAAGTCATCTATGTCACTTTAAAATGTAAAGAAGAAATACACACATTAGGAAAGAATGGCTTAGTGTTACTGTTTATGTTGACATGAGAAAGCTTTAAATTTTTATTTTTATTTATTTATTTATTTTAAAAAGCAGGAGCATTCAAAAAGAAGCAGGTGGTTTAAAAATAGTTTAATTTGGACAGAAATGGCACAAGCTGGTTAGCAGAATTAAAGCAATGAACTCACCTGGGAAGATAAACTGTTGTCTATGCTGAATGTAGTAGGCAGCTTTATACATAAAAAAAGGACAGCAAAAAAATCACCAGGAAATAATAAAAAACAAACAAGTTAAGTGTGTCAAGAGATATCAGCAGCAAATGCCCCATACGCATTCAGTGAGTTAGTCCCAACTCATTGTTTTAGCAACAGATTAGTAGATTAATTACCAGCCAGATCAGTGGGTGGATTTCAGCACATGCATGTTTGGAAGACTGAATAGGATGACAGATGAAATCAAAATCAGGTGAAAGCTGAGTTACTGATCATGAATGTGGCCAGATAGGGAGATCAAGAACATGGTGGTTCAGCCCTCAGCTGGTGTACATTGGCACACTGATAATACTAAACCTTCTATAGCGCTTGTCATCAGTACACCTCAAAGGAGGAGGCCTGTGTCATTATCCCCATTTTACAGATGGGGAAACTGAGATGAAGTGACTTATGTTCTTATGGCTGTCTGCTAGGCCACATTGCTCTTCCCTTGTTCTCAATGGAGCTCTGCCAACTTACACCAGCTGAGGATCTGGCCCATTCACATTTCTTTTTGTGAATTTTATTCCAATGAATCGTCAGGTAGGTTTCTGTTTTGTGTAATCAAATCCTGCTTCTTCTCTATTTCGTGTCTTGGCTATCACAACCAGGGCCAGCTCCAGGCACCAGCGCAGTAAGCAGATGCTTGAGGCGGCCAACGCAAAGGGGCAGCATGTCTGGGTCTTCGGTGGCGGGTCCCTCAGTCCCTCTCTGAGGGAAGGACCTGCTGCCGAATTGCCACCAAAGAATGAAGTGGCGCGTTAGAGCTGCCGCCGAAGTGCCGCCAATCGCGGCTTTCCCCCCCCCCGGTCCCCCATCGCTTGGGGTGGCAAAAAGCGCTGGAGCTGGCCCTGATCACAGCAGACTGTGCATTTAAAACGGCAACTTGCATTCAATGGATCAAAGACTTGACAGAAAAAATGCAGCTCTCTCTACGGTAAAAAACACAACGGCTATTTTAACAGCACCAAGTAAGATTTCCAGGCCGAAGGAACGAAATTTGACCCCAGCAAAGAAATTTGCTGACTGTGCAACCCTGGCTCTTGTCTGTATTCCTTACACATGCAAGAAGTCCCCATGGCTTCATGCTACTCATTGCAGAGAGAGTGTGTTTTGTAACACTCCTATAATGCAAAGACTTCCCACCACAGATGTCTGACTCAGCCATTTCAAAAATCCTCCTAGGAGGGGACACATAATGAACACCACGGATGACCAAAGCACGTTTTTGTCCTGGTTTTTATTTCCACTCTTCACTCCATTAATCATGTTGCTCATGGTTTCAAGACACACACCCCAAAGAATAAACAGAGGAGAATGTCACTGAATTTTCATATGCTCTTTCAAAAGAGGGAAATTTGGAAAGATGAGACCACTGAAGACACGTAAAACTTCTCTCAGTGAACTTTGTTCCAGAGTAGGTAGTTTTACTTTCAACAACCTTTAAAACCATATGCATTTCAGACCGCATGAAACAAGGCAGAGAGGCACAAGATGTGCAAGTCTGGGTAGCTTGTCTCCTTCTTTGATCTCAAAGTCAAAGCTTGGCTTCCCAGGAGCTTTCTGCTCCTCTCCCCAAAGCTGCCTAGAGATTGTACTGCTGCAACCAGGATGCAGATAAAAATGGAGCTCAAGTGCAGATACCAATTCCTTCCCTCTGTTTCACACCAGTGGAGGGGACACCAGACTGTCTGGTTATAGGTGGGCATTGTGGAGGGAGTGACACCTTTGCACATGTATCACTCTCCCAGGAACCTAGCAGGCCATAGGGGAGTTTCTTCACATCCTTGGGGAGAAGGGAGGACACCCAGGGAGCAGCTGCTTTTAGAAATCCATGGAAACAAAGCATGCTTCCAATTAGAAACCAGATCAGGTGTGAACGCTGCTGGAGGCAGGATTTCCACAGACTCTCCCATGCAGCTGCTTCTGAACAGATGTGAGGGGGAGTCGGACAATGGCAGCACAGCTACTAAGGTACAGCAGAATGGCTGTAAAAGGCCCAGAGTCTTCATTGACCTTGGAAGTTATGTCAGGCTGTGGGGACTGAACTTCCTGTGCAAGGGAGGGGAGGGGAGTAGACCCTGCTCCCCAAGTGGAACTCTGCATCAAAAACACATGCCTGCCAGGTGGGGAAACAGCCTGTTTCTGGGAGGGGAGTAGACCCTTACTCTGCATCAAATGGCTGCACATCATCATGGGAAGTGTTGCCCGTACCTTATATCATCTAGAAACCAAATGCACAAGTCAAGAAAGCAAAGCACTGAGGGTCTTCCACATGGCAATCAATTTCCTGTCTTCCCCCTAAATTACTGGGCCAAAAGCTATTTTATCTGCAGCTGGTTGTCTGCCTGGTCACAATTAGCTGATGAGCACCCACCCTCCATCCCAGTGCAATGACCATGACAGAAATCCCCTCCATTTATAGAGCCCCTGGAAGCACTTTGTAAAACAACAGGCCAGGTTCTGGTTGATACCTAAGAGCATGAGTTATAGACCCCAAAACGGGAACAGGCCTGTATCCTAGCCAAGGCAGGCTCAGGTAGTGGAAGCGGTGCTATTCTGCACAGGGAGGGCTGTGCACGAACGTCCTTGCTGGTTACGAGAGTACACAGGCCATGCCCTTGGCCACCAGGGCATTGCCCAGGAAGTTGGGAAGTCTGACATTCCACAGATCTCCTGAAACAAATCAGTTACCTGGAAAGTGAAACCGCTGGCCCATGGGGGAGGGATTTGGGGGAGGCGTTGCGCTGGGAGGATTGGAAGACTGGAAAGGTGCTGGAGAAGACGGCGTGGAGGAGGTGGTAGAAGAGGGATTACTGCTGGAGTCTAGATGGTTTACTGCCGGGGGATGATCCTGCAAAAGCAACAAAAGCCACTGGGTGATTTTTGCTGAGAAAAGGGAGACGCTGATTGATGGGTCACCAACTTTCCCCTAGGCAGATCAGCAAGTCACTGTCACTAAGTGCAAACAGCAAGGAAGTAGGCTCTTCCCATGAGATTTATGGGCAGGAGGCTGGAAAAGCAGCAGATGGTCTCAGCATTAGTGGCAATGTGGCACCCAAAGCAGCTTTGAAATCTCAGCATAAGACCTTAGTGCTGCTCCCACTCAAGTCAGCGGCAGAACTCCCAATGACTTCAGTCAAAGCAGGATCGGACACTAGGTGGTGTTCTGAGGAATCACAGACAAAATTAAGAGCGTGGAGTTCTTTATACAGAGAGAGTGAAACACAAGAAAAGTGGTGCAGGGCCACCAAACTCTTCAGGTGAACGGGAGGAATGTGTTACTTGTAGTCCAATCTAGTTGAAAACTACCTAGACACAACAGGTTATTAGGTAGCAGACAGGGATATTTTGGGGGGGATGGATTCTTAAAAGCTACTGAGCACCGGCACATCCCATTGGAGACTGCGGATGTGCAACACTACTGAAAGTTAGGCCCTTGGGATTTTTGGAGCATCTTTGTTTTGCTTCTGGTTGGGGGACAAACCAAACCGAAGCAATACATCCAAGTCCCCCACCCTGCACTGGAACCGCTGTTTTTATGCCTTACAAACCATCCCAGTTCAAGACATCCTCAACCCTCTTCACACAGTTCAATTGCGCGCCCATCTGCGCAGTCTCTTTCTCAAACGTGCTGTGCAGTTTTGTTTGCAAGGTGCCTCCCTCTCGGTTCCAGTTGTGAATGAGAAATGCAGCGGTTGCGCCAGGGCATTGGGCAAGGTAACAGCCACCAGCTCATTTGTCGTTTCCCTGCCCAGAGGCGGAAGCACTCATCGCTTGAACCTTCAAACCAGCGGTTCTCACGCTACCCTCTCCCTCCCCATTTAGCACCATGGAAAGGGCAGGGTTGTCATGACTCTGGCACCTACTCCCAATCCTCCACGGGTCACAACCCCCAGACTGGGAACCCCTCTGAAATGCACTATAGGAAACAACCCTGCACTGGGCCGAGATGAACAGCTTTTCCCTTCGCACTGGATGGAAAAGGAATTTTTATTCCTTGGAAAGTTAACTTCTCAGAAAAATGTCAACAACGGAAATATCTGAATACAAAATGGCACCTCAGTGCCTCTGGGAGTTATAATCTGGGTACCTGAGGTTCCCAGTCTCCTCTGTGGGCTGGGCTCTCTGGCCAGACTACAGCTCCCAGAATGGGCCAGTCACCCCTCTTGGCTAGGGGCAGTGGTGAGTCCTAGGAGCCCCGGCCACGGTCCGTCAAAGGAGAGGCAGTCTGGCCAGAGAGCCCGGTCCATGGAGGAACATAAGACATCCAAGCGACAATTCACAGGAGATGCTAATTGGAACCAAAATATTTCAGGTTTTGGTTGAAAACAGAAGTTTTTGGTTTCTGAGCATTCACTATTTCAACAAAACCTCAGTTTTCTGCAGGAAACAGACTTTTTCCACAACAATTTTTGTTTGATAAAAAACCCAGTTTTCCATCAAACCACCATTGTGACTGAAAATTTGTGGCCCGTGCACTTTCCCACTCAATTGCTCTGGTTCTAGGTTTCAATCCCGCCCCCAGCAGCAGAGGGGCTGGAGCAGCTCAGAAGCCACATTTCACAAGTGGAACATGTCACACGTAGAAACCAAGACTCTTTGCACAGAGAAGCCAAAAACAAAACGTGCGAAAAATAACGCAGCTGTCACTGCGCTAGACATGGTGCTGCATCTTCCCCAGACTGGCTCACAATTCAGTTGCGGAGACGCATCACAAGCTTTGTTCAGCAAGTACCTTTTTCGTTAGTGCTTTTGGAAGGGTTCCAAACTGCGGCTCTGCAGGTCTATCCACAGGGTTATTAATATCAGAAGGGACAGACTCCGTCCGTCTTATTTTTGCTACTGAAAGGGGAAGGAGAAAGAGGAAGAGAAGGGTTTATTCAGACTGATTCTCAGGGCGATAACATCAGTGATGAAAGATAAAATGCTGCGACTCAGAGCAAACTTACTAGGAAGGAAAGATATTCTGCAAGCAGGGGCCTCTTTAGTACATTTGTTATGACACTTTAATCTGTGTGAAAGAGAGAGACACACGCACACATTAGATAGCAACTAATTCATTACGGACAATCCAGAGTCTAGGCCTCCCCAAGCACATCGCATGCTGATTTCAAAGGTCCTGCAAACTAACAGGGCCCCAGTGCTGCCCTGTGATCTGACTGTGCACCAGGGTCTGTGCCCAGATGTTGCCCTGCTATGAGGTATTTATATGGCCCCGTTGCTGTAGGATCTGAACACATTACATTTTAAAAAATGTATTTATCCTCACGAAACCCATCTGAAGTAGGAGAGCGCTATTAGCCTCACTTTACAGATGGGGAACTCAGGCACAGAGAGACTAAGTGACTTGACCAAGGTCACGCAGGAAGCCTGTGGTAGAGCATGGAAGACCCAGACACCACTCCAAGTCACCACTCTAGTCAGTGGGTTATGTTTCCTCTCCCTTCACCACTCTCTTTGTTCATGGACCCCAATGCAGGGCCCGAAGTTCTAACAAACTGAGAAGCAAAGCAAATATGTCTCAGATCAATAATAAAATCGAACGACATGAAACATCCTTCAGTGAGGGACCAGCATTCAGTGCTCACCTGCAGTGCTTACACTTCACGCCAAACATCATGCTTTTCTGACACACGTGGCACATCTGAGATAACCAAGATTTTGTAGAGAATCTGAGCAGAAGGGGGAAAATGTTATCGTGGGGCCAGTTAAACAGAAAACCAAACTTTAACTGAAACACCACTGTTTAACTACAGCCAGTTTACAGTGCAGCCTCTTATAAAAGGGAAACTCTGATGGAAGTGGCTTTAAAAAAAAAGGAAGGAAGGAATTTAAGGAAGCCAGCACCTGCTCAGGGAATGAAAGTGATCTTTGTGCAGAGGACAAGCATAGGTTTTGTGCTGGCCATCTGTACTGGGGTCAATTTCCGCTTACAGCAAATCACAGGTAAGCAGACAGGGCTTGTTTGTCAAGAAGAACCAGCATGCACAAACGCACACACACATGCTGGTGTCCAACTCCCAGGAGATTTTTGCCATTTTTCAGTGCAGTTTTGCAAACTGGAATTGCTGGTTGACAACTCCTGAGGCTGGTTGATTTACAGCCCTATGGATACAAACATTCAGCCAAAACCAACTGGTGTCACAGCAAATAATCATGTGCAGAACTCAACCTGGAGAGAAAGTCACATCACTAGTGTTTCTCCTCCAAAGACTCCCTAAAAACAGGTCACATATAGGGCTGTTTCTTTATGACGGGTGCTCAGACGGAGACGCAACTACGGTGCCACCTAAGCCTCTTATGCACGTGATTAAGTGCTGTTCTGAATCGGGACTGACCAGCCGTGCTGATGTCAGTGGATTAACGTTAAGCACGTGTGTAGGTATTTGCCGGATCAGAGCCTACATTATTTTTTTCCTTCTAGCAGAACAGCAGAGCAAACAGATACATAAAACCTCTATGGGACAATAGTTACTGCTAAACATACTCCCTCTTGGTTGTTGGGGTTTTTTTGGAGGGAGCATGGCAGGGGAGGAGGGAATCAGGGAAGGGGTTAATGTGCTCCACCCATTTTAAGACCAAGACCTTCCCTTTGGTCTGCACGCTCTTTGGGACAGGGACTGTCTTTGTTCTGTGTTTGTACAGCCCCTTGCACGACTTGGTCGTGGTTCATGGCAGGGGCTCTCCGGCACCACTGCAGTCCAAATAAGCAAGACATTGGCAGGATCCCAAATTAACAACGTTGTAAGAGGGAAGGGAAGGTTCCAGAGACCCATCAACAGTTCTAATGTGTAATACTGTTTAAGGACATTGGAGTTAAAACCAATAGCAACCTAGGAAATGCAGAGTCAAGGCTGAACTTCCCACAGGAGGCACCCAAGGCACCTTAAAATTCTGTCAGAGTCAGCTAGAAACTGCACTAAAACATCATGGTTCAGATTACGGCAACATCCATTTCCCTTCCTTTGCAGCTCCTGCTGTAATTTTGTGTTGGTGTTTACCTGTGGGTTACGGATATGCCAATGTCTCTTCGTACCATCTGAGGGGATCCCTGGGGAAGATCTGATGGGGAACAAAATTAGGTTTAAAAAAAAAGTTAGCCACAAAAAAAATGCCCATAGTTCGTGAGCACTTTAGAAATCTAAAGTGAAATTTGCACATTAAAATCTCACTTCTAAGGGAACAATAAACAGCAAATCCCACCAAGGGAGCCCAAAGACCCCTGTGTTTCCAAAAGAGGTCGGTAACACACCTCTAGCACACCTCCCCCTGCACCTGGGTCTGGCACCCAACACCCACCGAAATCGACGGGAGTCGAGAACCTTCCTCCCTTGGCCTTATGCCTCAGGGTCGCTAATTATGGTAGCACAGAGGGGAATAGTTCACTTGTTGCTACAGAGCCACGGGAGATGCTCTCTTCATGGTGTGGACCCAACATAAGCTGTAGCTGGCTCCCAGCTCTCCACTTAATAGGGGTGTGTGGATTTCTAGATTTGTTTTTCCCTATTAATTTATTAACTATTATTTCAGGATCATGGTTAGAGATGGGAAAAATCCACCCAGCCTGCAAATGCACCATCCCCTAAAGGAGGCCACATCAGACACTGCTAACAAACATTTGCATCAGTGGCGGACTGTTAAAATGATAACAGGCTTGTGGTAAATGTTAAGGCAAGTTAGACATGCGGCTGAAACGACTTCCTGTCCCTTTCAGTACAATGGGCTAGATTTGGGCAATGCTTACTCATGCTGAGGAGCACTTCCTCATATGAGCAGCCTTACTGAGGCTATGGCTACACTTAGCGCTGCAGAGCGCTGCTGCGGGAGCGCTCCCGCGGCAGCGCTTTGAAGCGCGAGTGTGGTCGGAGCTCCAGCGCTGGGAGAGAGCTCTCCCAGCGCTGTCTGTACTCCACCTCCCTATGGGGATTAACGTACAGTGCTGGGAGCCGGGCTCCCAGCGCTGGGGCTCTGATCACACTGGCGCTTTGCAGCGCTGCAACTTGCAGCGCTGGAGGGGGTGTTTTTTCACACCCTGCTGCAGCGCTGCAAATCTGCAAGTGTAGCCATGGCCTGAGACTCCAACAGCAGTAAAGCTTACACAATTCTAGCCCTATATTAGCAAGAAAATGTCTTTTTAAAACAGATTTTGAAGGGGAAAAACCCCTGCAGGTTCTCAATTTTCAATCAGCTTCAAATGCCTGCTTAGGCAGGCAGCTTTGATCTGGAAGGAGACCACCAAATAATGGTTTATCTATTACTAATACCCAGCTCTTATATAGGCTTTCATCAATAGATCACTAAGAACTTTACAAAGGAGGTTGGAATCATTATCCTCATTCTGCAGTTCGGGACACCGAGGCATAAGTGGTGAAGCGTCTTGCCAAAGGTCACTCAGTTGGCCAGTGGCAGAGCTGGGAAAAGAAGCCAGGTCTCCCGACGTCCCCATGTAGTGCTCTATCTAGTGGGCAATGCTGCCTCTAAATAAGGCTACATGTTAAATATTAACATGCTGGAAAACCTGACACTATATAGCCACAGATTGCGCACAGGCTGTGCGCACAGTTCCCACTGGCACCAACAGTCTCTCATTCGGTCCCTAGATGGCACCAGATCCTTTTTTATTGAGGCATCACTGAAATGTTCCACTGTACCTCTAACACAGCTGGCAGCCCCAAGCCTCCCAGCCTGGGTCCAGAGACTTGGGTTGCAGGGTTCACGCTAGCGCTCTAAAAATATACAGCCCAAGCTCCACCGTGCTGCAGACACAGCTGTTTTTAGAGCACTAGCCCACGTCTATTGTTCCAGGCTGGGAGGCTTGCTACTGCGGGCTCTGTAGATGTACGTCAACGCACCTACATTCTCCAATATCACAGACTATGCTTGACTGATGTCAACAATTTTATAAAAGGCAGCAGCAACTTTTGTGACTAATATGGCAATTATTTCCTGCGATGGCCTTGAAAAACCACACTGAATTAAGTGCAAGGATCTTTGGAGTCCACTGTATTAAATAATTGTGGGCCCGGCTGATCAAAAGGACGGTACTGAACAATGTAGCAGACAAGAATGGTCGTTTGGGAGAATACATGGGAAGTGGATTTCCTGGGAAACTGCTAAGTATGCTGAGAAAAACCCTTGGTGGGGACTGAAGGACTGACTCCTACCCGAGCCCTAGCTGGCGCTGGGGGTGATCTCTGGTAAACTCATTAGCATGTGTGGTGGTTCTTTTATGGGTTTTCATGTTTTCTCTGTAATGCTTTCACCTTAAGAATAAAAGGTGCTTGTTTAGAAGGAGCTGTGCGGTAGCTTGTAACTGTGGGCAATTACGCTGTTTATAGCCTCTGGAGAGAGAGCAAAACGCAGACGCTAGCCTGTTTAGGCAGTCTGGCTTGCTGAGAACAGCAGCACAGGCGGGGAACTGTGCAGCATGGAAAACAACCTAGTCAGGAGGGAAAGAGAGGAGGGTCTCCGCCCAACAGAGGTGATGGCTGGAAGCCTAAAAGTGGGTGCCCTTAGTGGACGATTGAGGGCAATTACACCTCTATTCCCCCTCTAATGACAGCTGCATACAACAGATGTCATGAGATGGTCGACCAAAGCCCAGTGTTTTTTTAACTAAAGGCTCGGAACTTTGGTTAGGACATATAAATACAAAGAAAATTCTTACTGAATGTAAGAGAAAGTGATCTTTATATAGGATTTTTCTTCTTTAAACATACTACACAATTTAATAGAGAGAGTGAGGACCTTTAAATAGAATAGTTAAAAAAGCCTTAAAAAAAATATATCTCATTTACTGTTCTATTCCATAGGTTCTAAAGTAAAGTAATCTCTACGCAATCCTATCAAAAAAGCTACAGATCTCTACTGGTTTCTATAGGAAGAGTTCTCCACAAGGGAGATGTTCACATTTCCATTCATTTTAGGTTCATTTCTTTTTGGGAAAGTAACTTCTAGGATTGTGTTTTAAACCAGTCATGCTTTTTTAAATGCTTACCAGGCCATATATTGCACATGAAAAATCTCCTTAATTTTATTTTATTTTTTACAGGCAGGCTAAAGAGTTTCAAAGGACAAGCGGTTTTCTAGGTTAGCTTCATGACGAAGGCAGTGGTTCATGAAACAGACCTGTATGGTCCAACCACTGCTGGCATGCCGCAGCATCCCACTAAACTGAACGGCAGGTTGGTACAGTAAGTACCCTGATAAAAGTGCTAAGAACTTGATCCTGCGAGCTGCTGAGTGCTCATCCTGATGCTGAAAAGCACATGGGCACATGCTTAATTTTAAACATCTGACTAGTCCTATTGACTCCAATGGGACTATTCATGTGCTTAAAGCTAAGCATGGGCCCAAGTGCTTTGCTGTTCAGAGCCAGAGTGTTCTGCACCTTGCACAGCTGAGCCCTAAGTGATGATTAACTTGGCTACTCACTCATAAAGCCCCATATTGCAAATACCGGCATTGCATGATCCCTAAAGCCAAGGCTACATGAAACTTAAGAAACATTACACTAAGTAGAAGGATCTGGCAAAGATACGCCCTGATGCTGAATGGACAGTTATGAAATTAGAGCTTTTAAATATCAGACATTCCAGGAGGCTGGAATGACAGAGGAGAAATTAAAAAAAAAACCCAGAACATCTTCAATGCTCGTCCAATCCCTACAGTATCAGGGTTTCTTTTTGTTGCTCTATTCATCTGAAGAGCATGCGTTAACAAATAAGGATGGATCCTGCAGCTCTCATGCAAGCAAAATGCCTGCTGATGTTAACTGCTCTACACTGAGGACTTCCAAAGGTAGCATAAAAAGAGGACCATACTGGAGACACGAAGACAAGACGTTCTTTCCCCCACAGGCAAGGATGTGAAGACTGCCCCCAAAAAATCTGTTTCTTACCAAACCTGGAAGACAAAAAGAAAAAAGAATCGTTTTCAACACAAGTAATCACATGACAGATGATCTAAACTTCTCCCTTAAATGCAAAGTCTTTATTACGACCTTTAAGACTCTATATTCAAAACATGGCCTCTGTTTTTGGCACAGGCATCTTTGCACCTGCGTGCACAATATTTTGTACATTCTCTTGTGCGCATAAGTGATAAAACTCACTGGACAGAGTGCAAGATCCCCTTGCACACACATACTATGCATAAATGGATGTTAGTTACAGACTGGGATTGTCAAAGGAGCTTAAGCGGGTTAGGCATCCAAATCACATGGGTGCCCAACTTCCTTAGAATTTACAGCTGGGATTTTCAACAGAGCTTATCATTATGAATTCCATGCCAAAAACAGAGAATGCACGGAGATGTACAAAGCCATATGGAGGATGAGCAAGCCCTTTTGGGTCCGTTACAGTCTCCGCAACAATGAAGTGCAACATTGGGCCCCCTCTGAAGTCAATAGTTTTATCATGGACTTCAACCAGGATTTCACCACTAGATGTAAAGCAAAGCTGCAGCTGGCTACAAGTCTTTTCAATTCAAGGGAATACCTCTCACCCATTGCTAAAAATCAAACTGTATACTTGCTGCCGGCAGAGGCCCAACAGCGTGTGTACACACACTTCATTGCACTTGCATTTAAAAGCTATGCAGAATTTATCACACCGTCACATGTGGTTTTCTTCTGAACTCTTTCATACGCATCAGTAACCATAACTAATTAAGCCCCATGTGTAAAAAACACAACCCCCCCCTCCTGCCCCCCACCACCACTAGAAGAGGATGGAAACCCCAGGGCTTACTTTACAGGAGGAACTTCATCTATCCTGTTGCCCAGCTGTGATTCATGGGACTTGCTTCTTGTGAGGGTTGGAAAGTTCGGTAGCAGCTGAAAAACCTTCCGGCAAGGCGGAGGGGGAGTCCGTGGAGGTTTCAATTTGTGACGCCTCTTGAACTGAGGTGTCGTTGGCGGTGTGATGGTGATGCTGTGAGGAGTCCTAAATACTACTCGGCCACTGTGGGTGGGGAAGGCTAAAGGTTCCAGGAAGCTATCCATGTAGCTCGAAGGTCCTTGGCTCGAGGCAAGAGAATCCGAAGAAGGTATAGCGGACACAGACACAGAGCGTGCCTGCTGGCTGTTGCCCTTCGAAAGATGCAGCATGCCATGAGTCCACGTGGGGCCTGGAGGACAGGAGGGTTCTGCAGGGTGTGCAGAGGTGCTCTCTCGACGCGCATCAGAAGGATTCCACAACAGATCTTCTTTTAACTCCCCACCTGTTCACCGACAGGAGCAGTGTTAGCAATGGACAGAAAGCCAGCACAGTGCGGCTTAAGGACAATAGGAGATTTTTCCCTGGTCATCTGGCCAGGCCATTGTTTCAACTCCAGTCTTTTAAACCACCAGCTAAAATTCCCTTCAAATGACCGCAACAGAAACTGTTCCCTTTTCCTGACTGTAGCCATGAGCTTCAAAACCTAAATAAACCTCCTTCCTCCTATAGGGTGCATGACTGGCTTGGGGCTAGATGTACAAAGGTATTTAGGTACCTGAGATGCAGAGAGGTGCCCGGTGGGATTTAGGGAAGTGCCGAACGGAGTCAGGTTCCTATCTGCCATAGACTGTTAATGGGAGTTAAGTCAGTTAGGTGTCCAACTCGCATTGAAAGTCTATGGAGATTAGACATCTAATTCACTTGGGCAACTTCTGTAAAGCTCACTAGGCACCTATCTGCATCTTTACGTGCCTTGATAAAGCTGGCCTTATGACAACAGAGAGACACAAACGTGTATTACTGGGGTGATTCCATCAAGAATACAACCTCCCACCCCCACCTACAGCTGGAAAAATAAAGTTGCATCAAACCACAAAAACTGTATTCAAAACGTCTCCATCTCTCACTTGTCCCCATACATCACCAGTGCTTAGCCGCTGCCTGTAGCTTACCACACACCAGACACCTTGGAGTAGCAAGGCACAGCTGCCTCTGTTAGAGTGATAGCGCTCATCCTCATCGGCAATCTAGTAACTTTCGTTTCATCAGTGCTACATAAGCTGCCCGTTTATGCTGCCTGTCCAGCTTCCCCAGCAGTATGATCTTGGAAGGGGTAGTGCTCTCTTCCCTAACGCCTCTCATCCAAAGACCTCCATTAAATTCCCGCACACCCTTAAGAGGAAGGCAAGTATCCATCAAAGGAGGCAGTGAGTGGTGAATAAGACCCACATCCATCTAAACACTTATGCACAGGCTTAACTTTAAGCATGAGACACATCCCATCAAAGACAATGGGACAACTCACACACTTAAAGTTCAGCACATGCTTAAAATGACTTAATGGATCAGGGCCAAAGACATTAAGCATCGCGGCTTAAATAACACTAGCCAGTCAGTGGCAGAACTGGGAACAGAACTCAAGAGTCCTCGGCTCTAAAAACTACCTCTCATACCAAACAACATAAATTAGAACTTTGGGTCAGGTGCCATTGCTTACAGGAAACAGCAACATGTCTCTTGAGCTAGAGGCGATAGCTGTTTTGCCACTGTATGGATGGAAAATACTTGACAACCTAAAGATGGAAAGATTAGAAGAAGAAGAAGAAAAAAAAAAAAAGGAAAGGAAACATGAAGTCAAGTTCTTTGCTAACTTTTCCGTTTGCAGGTCCTTAGATTTGCCAGAGGTACGAACTGTCAGATTACCAACAGGAAATGACACGAGTTGGCATGGCAACTTCCACCTTTTCACGGTGTGTGTGTGTGTGTAGATATCTATATCTTCTTACTATATGTTCCATTCAATGCATCTGATGAAGTGGGCTGTAGCCCACGAAAGCTTATGCTCAAATCAATTTATTCTCTAAGGTGCCACAAGTCCTCCTGTTCTTTTTGCGGATACAGACTAACACGGCTGCTACTCTGAAAAATGACAGAGCAGTAACTGCTACAAAGAAAGATCTGATGCAGATACGGATGGTTTGCTGCAAGTAACACTCCCAGGCTTCCATAACTACACAGTACTGTGCCTTTAAGAGCAGCACTTTTCCAAGAAGGGGCTTGGAAAAAACAGAGTTCACTAGCTCTGAGTGACTTGAAACCAGATCCAATCAGTTTGCGTAAAGATGCTTATTTCACATTTCCCCTCCATCCCCTTACAATCTGAAAAAAAGTCATGCTAGTTTTTTTTCTGGCTCTTGCACCACCACCAATACAGATCTGCAATTGCAACTCTGCTAATGAGTCTATTATTGAGGGAGATAGATACGCCTCCAGCTTAGGGTGACCAGACAGAAAGTGTGTCTATAAAAAAAATAAATAAAATAAAATAAATCAGGAGGGCGGGGGTGTATAGTTGCATATATAAGTTGGGCCCTACCAAATTCACGGCAATGAAAAATGCGACATGGACCATGAAATCTGGTCTCCCACTGTGAAATCTGGACTTTTGTATGCCTTTACCCCTATACTATACAGATTTCACAGGGGAGACCAGCGTTTCTCAAATTGAGGGGTTCTGACCAAAAGGGAGTTGCAGGGGGGGTCACAAGGTTATTTGGGGGGGGAGGGGGTCCATAATATAGCCACCCTTACTTCTGCGCTGACTTCAGTGCTGCGTGGCTGGAGAAAGGCGGCTGTTGGCCAGGCACCCAGTTCTGAAGGCAGCGCTCCACCAGCAGCACCGAAGTAAGGGTGACAATCCCATACCGTGCCATCCTTTCTTCTGCACCGCTGCCTTCAGAGCTGGGCAGTCGGACAGTGGCGGCTGCTGACTGAGGGCCCAGCTCTGCAGGCAGCAGCACAGAAGTAAGGGTGACAGTACCGAAACTTCCCCCCCGCCCCCCCCAATAACCCTACAACTCCCCATAACTCCTTTTGGGTCAGGACCCTACAATTACAACACCGTGAAATTTCAGATTCAAATAGCTGAAATCATGATATTTATGATTTTTTAAATCCTATGACTGAAGTGTGTTGATTTAGTTGGGAATTGGTCCTGCTTTGAGCAGGGGGGTTGGACTAGATGACCTCCTGAGGTCCCTTCCAACCCTGAGATTCTATGATTTGACCAAAAAAAAGAACCATGAATTTGGTAGGGCCTTATATGTAAGGCAAAGCCAATAATATCCAGACATCTGGTCACCCTACTCCAGCTCCACATGCCAAAGAAGTGTGTTGGTGCTACTGTTTAAAACAGAAGACAATTTTTTTTTTAGCAGTCAGCAGACTGGACTCTGAGCAGGTCTACTGAGTTAGAAGGGACCATTTATATCAGGGAGAGGCAACCTATGGCACGGGTGCCGAAGGCGGCACTCAAGCTGATTTTCAGTGGCACTCACACTGCTCAGGTCCTGGCCACCAGTCCGGGGGGCTCTGCATTTTAATTTTAAAAGCCTTATGTACTTTACATATAACAATAGTTTAGTTATATATTATAGACTTATAGAAAGACCTTCTAAAAACGTTAACATGTATTACTGGCACGCGAAACCTTAAATTCGAGTAAATAAATGAAGACTCAGCACACCACTTCTGAAAGGTTACCGACCCCTGATTTATATAGTCCTTTCCAGAACTGAATGCACCTTGAGAGCCATTTCCTGTCCTCTGATGGGTACACGGCTCCTGATAACTTCAAATCACATGAACCCCATGTGCATTCAAGGGCAAAACTTGGCCCTTAAATGTTGCCAGCAGAATAAGCCCAAAACAAGATGGAGTTGGGGGGGTGACTGTCTAATTAGCCACTAATCCCAGCAAACAGCAAGGAAATCTATACCTGATTCGGTCACCTTCCTTAAGCAGGTGAGAGCCCCATTGAGTCTGGAACACTCCTCATCACTGGCCCCACATCTCTTCATGGTTTCTTTCACCTTGGACTCATTCATATCCAGTAAGGCATCTAGGGTTAGCTCCTCTGGGATTCTCTGCAGAGAAAAGGGGAGAGAAAAATTGACTATTCTTTTATTTGTTCCGGAGCATTTCTGGTAGAGCTGCCACCTTGTTGCCAGGGATCTGACTGACTCATGATTCACTCATTTCAGCTGTGACTCTCTCTCAAGGATCCCTGGGTCAGTCATGACTGCACAGCGTACCTCACTCAACCGTGCTTAACAGCTGTTCCCCAAGCTTGTCTGAAAGCCTCTCTCGCTAAGCTGTGAGTAGGCAGATGTATGGTGCATCATCAGCCTGTTACACTCACTCTCCCGTTAGCAACGAAGCTTGTTGTGCCATAATTAGAGAGCTACTCAGAAACTGGGTTTCCCCTGCTGTGGAAAAATTTAAACAAAACAAAAAAAAATCATTGTCAAAAAAATTCAGAGGAAGTTTGATTTTTCATTAAAAAAAGCGTGGAAAGTGAAAAAGGAGAAGGGAGTTTGCAGCTAGAAGTTTTCTGATAAAAAAATTAGGCAAAAAAATAGAGGAAAGCAGACATCACACACACACACACCCCCCAAAACTCCAGTTTTTTCCCATTTAAAAATAAGCGTCAGTGGATAATTTTCAACTAGCCCTAGCCACAATCTTGCTGACGAATATATTTGTGCTGCACTTGATCTGAGCTCTAAGGAGCCGAGAAGAACACACAGAACAACCCACTGAAGGCAAAAAAATATGGGCTAAGGCTCAAAAGAGACGGACACAAAAGATATAGCAGGCTAGGAAGCGTGAAGTGATTTGGTATTTCCTGCACATACGTCAAGTTTTTGTTTTTTATACCAGATCTCTGTTTCCAACTGATTTACAAACAGGGCCGTCCTTAAGCATACACAGCTGTGTAGGGCACCTGAAAATTTGGGGCACCCCTGGGTCTTAGGGTCCACCCTCCCACCTCTTCCTATTCCTGTTCTGACCCTTCCTGCAGGCTCCCACAGCTAGCTGCTGCAGCCTGGTGAGTCTTCCTCTGGTGGGGATCTAGTAACTTAAAAGGGAAAGGTCTTCCAGACCTATTAGCACAGAAGCCATCTAACAGGCATTTGCCAAACCCTAGGTACGTACTGTCCGTTTCTGAATTCACTGACAAAAACAGTTGTGCACGACTAATATTTACTCAGAACATGTTAGTCTACAGGACCTTAATTTTAAAGCAAATTTTAAACTATTTCATTAGCATATTGCTGAAGATAATAAAAAAACCCACACACCTCAAAATCCTTGCACAAATTTTTAGATGCACATCTTTAGCCTTAAATGCTTGTATCTTCAGACAGTTTAAAATAAATCCTTCAAAAGTCCACCATTATCTCAAATACACATTTTAATTGCTATAGTACAAAAAGCTTGCTTCTAAAGTCTTCCTGTCCATCCCTTTCTCCCTTCACACACACCCGCTCCCGCCCACTGAAGACAGCCCTTAAAGGAACAACACCCCTTTCCTGCCAGATAGTGGGACAAATGACGTTTCCTTTTCTTTACTTCTAGACTATTTGATGAACTAGTTTTAAGAGAACGCTCTAGCAAAATCAGTACCTTAGTATGATATAAAACCCTTTGTTATGCCTAAAATCTTTGGAAACATATTTTAAAGTTGGTGAATTTCATAAACATGCCTATTGTTATGGAGATCACACATAGTAAATTAGTGTTCCTTTTTCTAAAAGCAATGAACCTTGTTATGAACGCACTAAACCTCTGTGACTGATTAATTTAAAATAATGTCTTTGTTTCAGTGAGTTAAATATGTAGTAATCTGGAATGATTACTTTATGCAGGCTTAAGAGTATATTTAAAATATAAAAAACAGCTTAGAAATACGGATTAAGAAAATGTAAAACAGAAGAGCTGCATCATGTATTCCATAATATTTAATGTTGTATTCAGCAGGACAGTTGACTTACACTTACTACAAAGTCTTTTGCAACGAAATCTCTGAAACTTCAGGGTATATCAAAAAACCCATGACTGACATTTTTTATTCCTAAATTTAGCGCTTTTAATTAGGTACCTTCTGCATGTCCAGTCTTCACCTTCTGGCATACAATGGAAAACATGCTCCATTTTCTTTAGAAAGAAACTACAGAAGAGTGGGTTTTTCCAAATATCAGAGGGGCAGCCGTGTTAGTCTGTATCCACAAAAACAATGAGTCTTTAAGGTGCCACCGGACTCAGATTTATTTGGGCATAAGCTTTCGTGGGTGAAAAACTCATTTCTTCAGAGGCATAGAGTGGAAAATTACAAATACAGGCATAGTTATACTGACACATGAAGAGTCTGGTTCTCCACTTTGGTTCTCTTCATGTGCCAGTATAGCTATGCCTGTATCTGTTTTTTTCTCTCTATGCAGCTGAAGAAGTGGTGTTTTTTGCCCATGAAAACTTATGTCCAAATAAATCTGTTTTCTTTAAGGTGCTACCAGAGTCTTCATTTTTCAAATGTCATTTGCTTCATGGATTTGGCTGGAAAGGGGTGAGCAGGGCGGGGGAGGGAAGAGAGGAGGGAGACAGTGAGGAGAGCTGGCCTCCTCAAGTGACAGCTTCACCCACCGCCCATGACAGCAGGTAAGTGTGGGTCGGCTCCCACACACCCAGTGCGCACTGCAGTCTCCTTGGGCGGGGCTGTATTCACAGAGCCGAATGCGCCAGCGCCACGCATTCTGCGTGAGGAAGAGGGTACAGGGGTCTCTCCGGGGAACGGTGACTCTCCGCCGCCATGGGAAGGGCCAGCGGCTTGGTATCCTTTGCTGTCTGGTCCCCCTGCCCCAGGCTGCCATCGGGCATAGGGGCACCAGTTTAATAATGGTGCATAGGGCCCCATAAATCCTAAAGACAGCCCTGCTTACAAACAATAGAAGGTTAACATAAGGAGTATAAGAAATGGGATAACAGGCGGAGATGTACAAGAATTCCTCTGAATCTTTTGCTCACAACAATCACTGTTACCAATTCTCATGATTTTACCACAAGTCTTGCGACATGTAGTTCTTTTTCTTAACGGCCTCGCAGTTCCTGGAGCCATAGGATTACAACTTTTTCTCTCTCTTTTTTTTTTTGATTCGAAGAAGAAAAGTGTCACACCCTCATTTGCTAGGAAAAAAATAGCTTGAAAACGTGAATCCTAAAGGCTCAAAACCAAGCCAAATGGCATATGAACCAGGAATGTGTACTTTTTTTAAAAGCTTTTTTTTGTACACCCAGTCTCATGATATGCCTGATTGATGATTTTTCAATGCTTGGGAGTTCGCAGTACTGCGAACTGAGACCCAAACAAACATTTGAGGTTTGTGTTAAATTCTCTTGGCTCCCCACTCCCAAGCCACACAGAGCCATTCTGTACTTCCAGTTTAAGTCAGTTTTACATTAAAAGGGAAAATAATGAATTGAGAACGGACAAAAGTAAAGTCCAAGAAAACAGTGTGACATTCTTCTATAACTTGCTGGGTTTGAGCAGAATGCAAAACTGCAGCTGCCTCAGTCAGATGCCTAGGAATTTAAAGGCACAATATGGAATAAAAAGAGCTGCTTTTTGGTCAGATCGAAAGTAGGAGGCACCAAGACCCTAAGTAAAAAAACACACTGATAATGTACGCTCTTGGGGGATTTGTAGCCAGCTACTACAGATGCCACCAGTGCATATAAATATATAATAAAATGATTATTCTCTCACTCTTTTCTGATTCTGGGTAAGCTCATCTCAAACTAGCTGATTCACACAGAACCTTTCGAGATTTCCCCCGTCACTGGTTTCTATAGGACAGAGGTAAATTCGGGACCTACAAAGACAGTTCAGAGGAATAAGTCACACTCCTACCATTTTCATATTTTTCAGTCATTTCAAGTGTTGTAAAATGCTCTACTAAATGTCCTCCAAACGAGGGCTAACATTTTCACAAATGCCAAAGTGACTTAAGTGCTTAAGGGTATGTCTACCCTTAAAATGCTACACATGCTGCACCACAACAGTGTAGACACTACCTATGCTGACAAGAGGGTTCTCTCACTGGCGTAGGTAACTCACCTCCCCGAGAGACAGCCAATGGAGGAATTCTTCATCGACCTAGCACGCTTTACACTGGGAGTTAGGTCAGCATAGCTAAATCTCTCATCTAAATGAAACCATGACATGATGTGGGGCAGTCATCAGACAATGGTTCAAAACTTAGGGAATCACAAAAACGGGGGGGAGGAAAGGGGGGAGAAGAGGAAGGGGCATGGGAGAGAATTCCAAGATGTAAAAATTTCAAAGAAAAAGCAAACATTTCTCAGGAACTCGTGTCACAAGCGTTACGATATACAAATCTGCTGCTTCTTAGGAAAGATCACAGCACAACAGATCATCTGAAACAGGAACAACATGGGGCCAAAGTATGCTTGCCTCTGGCACCATTCCCATGGAAGCCTATGGCGTTCTGCAGGCATATGGCCAGCCAAATTGGCTGGCAGAATTTAAGCCCATACCTATCCTAGTAGATTCATTACTTCCCCGGCCACAGCCAACTTCCACTCCAATACACCCCCTAGACGTTCATAGACACTTCTGCCCAGCGTGTGTGCAACTGTCAGCTCTACAATACGGGTAGTTATCTTCAGAAGATGCAAGAAACCCTGTAATGGGCAATTATGCCATAATCTGACCCTTGGGGGAAGTTTCTGCCTAACCCTTACCAATTAGTGGTTGACTTTCTATAGATTCCAAGGCCAGAAAGGACCATTGTGATTATCTGCTCTCGCCTCCTGTATTGCACAGACCACAGAACTTCCCCAAAATAATTCCTAGAGCAGATGTTTTAGAAAAACATTAAAATAAAATCCCCATCTTGATTTCAAAATGGCCAGTGATGGAGAATCTACCATGATCTTTGGTAAATTGTTCCAATGGTTAATTACTCTCACTGTTAAAAATCTACACCTTATTTCCAGTCCAAATTGGTCTAGCCAATTATTTTTTTATTTTGCCCTGAAACATGAGGACTTAAGTCCCTTATAATTTTCTATCACTTCTAATGTAAATTTAGATATTCCCATTATGTATGTAATTAAAGCAATGGGGATTGCATTCGTGTCACTTAAAAAAAAAAAAAAAGAAGATTGAGACAATCAATTACTTTTCAGGCAGGAAAGCAACCTACATTACTTAGCTAGTCCTCTTGGCAATCCTGTCATTCCAGATCAGAGTGTAAGTCATAAAGTCATTGGACGCACACTGCCTAGTGCTGTTCCAAGCATGATGCAAAGGTAATCAGTAACCTATTAGTGATTTTAATTTTTAATAGCTGCAATATGTAACAGATTAAATTTGCCCTGAGAAAAAGCGAAGCATCTCAGTCTCCGCTGACTCCATTAACCCCGGGTTTAAAATTGCAACTACCAGTGGAGGTGTGCTGTGGTGTGACAGTTGGAGCACTGAGCTGGGAATCAGGGGACCTGGTTTCTCATCTGGGCTCCGCCATACTGTGTGCCTTTGGGCAAGGGCCTTAGTTAATCCATCTGTCAAACAGCAATAAGAAGGGATTTCCTATCTTTATCACACACACTCTGGAATCAGATAAAAAGAGCAGTGACACTTCATGATCAGGTCAGTGCACCGAATATGGGTCTCAGTTACACCTGTATAAATGAGGAGTAATTCTACTGACGTGATTCTGCATTTGCACTAGTGCAAAAAGGAGAGCAGAGTCGGGCAATGTGTGCATACAGGTAAGTGGGATGGGGAAAGGGTGTGGTTATGCCGTCTTTTCTAGACGAGGGAGGGTAGATTTTACACTATTCTCCCCGGATGCGAGTGCAGTGACAAGAAAGGTAGGGCAATGAGGAAGTGAAATCTCTGTGACAGAGACAGGTATACCAGGAGTTTGGTTTAATGATGGAACATGTGGCTGCACAAATAGGAGCAGAAGATAGGAAGAGGCGCGCTGGCATAAACAAATGCTGGATACTCACTCAGGCTGCAAGCCCGACACAGAGGGAAGAGTCACCACACGTTGTGGAATTCTGTTCAGCACCTGACGACACAGAAAGATGCTCACACGCCCTTGCCTGTGAGAACTGTGCCTCCAGCCACCAGCATTCTGATAGGGGCTGCTAGGCCTACAGCTGGCACAGCAGATTACAGAGGTTCACTCGCTGGATGGCCAGCTCGCAGCTGTAGCCAAGAGCAGGCTTCTTTTATCGAAGGGTTAGTAACTAAAGCAATTGCTGCCGTTGGGACCCTGATCCTGCAAGGAGCAATACGCTGCCTGAGGTGCTGAGCACCCTCAGCTCCCACGCCAGGCTTGTGGGGCTGGGCCTTATAAGCACTAAGGCCCGGGGCTTCAGAAGAGCTCAGGACCCACAGTTGAGGCTGGGCTTGCAAGACAGCTTGGCTACCACTTGCTAAATAAGGGCCAGAGGATCAGAAGCGATCAGTAGACTGGGCGCCGAGCTCGTTTGAAGATCTGGCCATCCACGCCAGACAGGAGCTGCTTGGTGCTAAGTGCTTTTGACAACCTGTCCCTGTGAATACACACGACGCTATCCTAGAAACGCTGGGATTGCAGCAAGACGGTATAAACCACTTGGAGCTCCTCGCCCCATGCACAGCACTGAAGCACAACTAGGCAAGTGACTTGCTGGGCAGAGAGTGGCATATGCTGGTCTCCAAGAAGGAACCAGACAAATCACCGCAGGAAGCTGGGTACTTGCTGAGCCAATGGTCTGATTTGCTGCAGCATTTCAGCTGAATCCCTGTTTCATAAACAAAGCTCAGCTACTCTCAGTATTTGTCCATATAGTGAAAACAGATGTTTACACATGCTGCCTTCCCACAATCCCTCTGTTTCTCCCACTTTGGGTTTGAGCAGCCTCCAAAAAGACATTTTCCTCCTCTTGTGGGAAGGCTCAGCAGAGAACTCAGTGTCCAGACTACACAGCTGCTAAATCTCGGACGCCGTTTTTTAATCTCTGTTGCAAACACACCAGTACTCAGCCCTGGTTCAAGTCTGCCGCAGCACCAGCAGCCACTTGAGTGTCTCTTGTTTGGGAGCCGACAGGGAGGCCAGATACAGGGAGTTTATTTCCTACACTTCAGCTGGTGAGTTAAGAGCCAGCAAAATGAAGCACACAAACAAAATAATTACAGTCACAGATGTCAGAGGTGGGAGACACCTGTTTGGTCAGCTAGTCCCTGCCAGTCCAGGCTAGCTCCTGATGCAGTCGGCGCACTGCCAATCACCGCCAAATGACAACATGCCCTCAGCAAAGGCTCCTCAGAGTTGGCAAAGTGTTAAGTGAGGTTGGCAAGGATTTAAGGAGACAGTACAAACGCTACCCACTTCTTCGCTAGCTCACAGGACGCTCCTGTGCGTTTTTTGCTCTCAGAGATGGCCAGACCCCACAACTCGCTGCTGGTTCTTCTCCCTCTTTTGAGCAGGATCATGGCTGGGTCAGACAACACTGCCAACCCCCTATCCACACCCCACGGGAGCAGGCTGAAGTGATATTGGGTTATTTATTACGAATGTGCCAGTCCCTGCTGGGGGTGGGGGATGTACAAACTGCTTTGCAAAGACAGGCCTACTCGATACAGTTTTTGTACTGGTATAAATGCAGAAATATAAAAATTAAAATGGCATCAATACCCACAAACAAACATAGTTAAACTGGCAACTAAATCAATACCTAGCTCTTATCAAGTGCTTTTCTTCAGTAGATCTCAAAGCACTTTACAAAGGAGCCCCCCCTTTTACATATGGGGAAACTGAGGCACAGAGCTGGGGGGAAGAGAGAGAAAGGTGACTTGCCCACGGTCACCCAGCAGGCCAGTGGCAGAGTCAGATCTGCTGAGTCCCAGTCCTGTGTTCCAAGCACTAGGCCAAGCCCTACCTTAGATGCAGTTATACCCACATAAAGGTGTCCTGTACGAGTATAACATTTCCCTTTCTCTTACCGGATAAGCTATACCGGTCTAAAGCACCTTCCTATCAACATAACTGCATTCACACTAGGGGATTGTGCGGCTTGAACGGTATCAGCCTAATAAAAGCAGCACAACTTTCTACCAGAGACAAGGCCTAAGCCCCAGTCCCTACTATGAGCAGGCATCTGGAATGGCATCCTGGCTGAGTTCCAGACAGACTACTAACAGAGCAGAGCCGAGAGAGCGCGTCATGGCAGCCAGGCGACAACTCCTCTGCACAAGATTCCTACCCAGGATAGCCAGCATGAGCTCCTCATATCACATGTGAGGAAGGCTGGCGCTTGCCAACATTTGATGAGCGGGCGTGGTACCGTGCAGCAGCATTTGTTGCCTCACAATGCCCGTAGCTCATTCCCAGTGGCGGCCGCATCCAAACCCCATTTCACCTGCACGGAGAACTGGGAGTGCCCGGAGATTCAGGTGCTGAGCTTGCTCCCCTTGAAAGCGCTGGCCAAAATTCCAGGGTGGAATTTTATCTCAAGTCTCATGACATGGGGTGGGGTTCCCCAGCTTCCAGAGTGATGTGCTTCCCTTTCTGGCCCTCAGGATGGCAGAGGAAAAAGCCTAAAAATGTGACCTAGGTGCATGCACCCTAAAGGCCCAGAAACTGGACGGCTGATAACAAAACCTCCAAATGTTATTGGATTTTAAAAACTGAGACTGTCAAGCAAATCTCACGATCTTGGGGCTGGCCGTACTAACATTCTCACTGGCTGCAGCAGCAGCTGGCTCCGTCATCAGCCCTGTACTTTGTCCAGCAGATGGCATGTTCCTGAAGACTTTAAAAGCCTCCTCTTCCGCCCTGAGGCTTCAGGGCTGACACTGCCTTGAGGGTGCATTCGGCAGCTGGCACAGCAAGCTGGGCTTCTTCTACCTGCAGCCATGTGCTGTGACACCACAGCCTTGGGAGTGAAAGCAGCTGCCTCACCAAACCCGTAAGTGACGTCCGATGCCGCCCTTCTCCTGCCCCAAGGAGTTTAATTTTAGAGAGGGATAGAATGGCAAGTTGTAGGGAAGTATAAGCACAGAAAAGGAGATTATATTTAAACAATCCCAATGACCTTGAGTAGGGAAAGCTCAGACAGGCTTCCAGAACCTCCTGCCAGTCCCCAGGACACGCGACAAGAGAAACTAAGCCTCAGAGGGGGGGAAAAAAAAATATATAAAAAAAAAATAAGAGGCTTTCTTTAAACAGCCACTCATGTGCTGCACATATGTGGTGGCTTAATATAAAACTGGTCAACCTGATCCCTGCAAGATTGGCCTGATACGATTTATCTCCGTTAGCCCCCTGGCCAATGCGATAATCGTACGGGTCACTAGTTCAAGTTGGCACTTTAAAAACAGGCTCAGTTGTTAACAGCTGAGCAGGAGCAGCCGCGAGGAGTCTAGTAGAGCAGATTCTGCATGACATGCTTTGCAAACCAACGTCTGGCTCACGAGTACGCAACGCGGGGACTGCGACAGTTCCGATCCCGATCACCCTAATGGAACTCCTGTGGAGTTCTTCCCGCTTCACAGCAATTAAGGGAGAGGTAAAGCAGCAATGGATTTAACTCTGCCTGCCTTGTTTTGGTCCGTTTTTGGACACTGCTGTTTTAAAAATGAAAATAAACCCAGCTCGCTCACACACAGACCTCACAAGTCCAATCCTGAGAGGAGCTGGGTTCTTTCAACTCAGAGGATGTTCACTGGCTTCAGCATGGAGCCCCACCATGCAAGGCATTTCCCTGAAATTCTCCAATTTGTCTTGGAGGTACAGCTATAGGCTCAGCAGAGACATTCAAAGTAGCAGCTGCTAGACACATTTGCTTTTCCTTCACCTTAAGACAGGCAAGCAGTCTATAGGGCTGCTCGCCCAGCCCTCTAGCTGTCGCCAAAGAATGAATGTACTGCAGTTTGTCTCTCTATCCAGATAAGACAGCCTTAAAAAAAAAAAAAAAAAGAGGCCCTACACCAATTGCACTGTGGTGTTAATTTTCTGCTCTCTAAATTTCAATAGTATTTAATAGCTTTCTTTTCATTTCTGTTGACAAGGGTTGGCCCAGATGGCACTGGCTTGGTATTTATATAGGAAGAGTGGGGCATGGATGTACGAATGGGTGAGCAATAGATGGAAAATGCTAACTAGCCAAAGGGGAGACACTATTGAAATAGCTGTTCTAGGTTCCCTGGAGACAGGTTCAAACCCAAGCAGCGTTTACACAGTCCCTCCTTGCCCACAGCCTACTGCGCATGGCTCTTTCGGAGGAGACCCTGGGTTCTGATACTGTGACATGGTGTGCAGCACAGGAACCTAGACAGACCCTGCCCCCACTGGGGAAAACTCTCCTGGACTTCATTGTGTTTAAGACTGGAGCAAACCACCCCAAATATTCTGTGTGTGGACAAAGGAATTCCTTTTCTTGTGAGGAAACTTTTCCCCAGAGGTCTTGGCCCAAATACTGCCCCTCCTCCCCAAAAAAACAAAAACAAAAACTGCTGTGCAGCAGGCGATGTGGTCCCATATGCCAGCCAGCACAACATGATGTGCTATAAACCCAAGAGCGTAGTTCTGGTTCAGATCAAGTCATGAGCACTCCCATACCTTAGAGAGGAGGGATGTGCTAGCCTAGGACTTGGAAGAGCCAAATTCAATTCTCTGCTTTACCACAGACTTAAGGCTGTAAGGACGGCCATACCGGGTAAGAAAAATGGTCCATCTGGCCCAGGATTCTGTCTTCCAACAGTGGCCAGATGATTCAGAGGGAATGAACAGAACAGGGGAGTTATTGAGTGATCCATCCCCTGTCATCCAGTCCCAGTTTATGGTAGTTGGAGGTTTAGGGACACCCAGATCCCTTGACCATCTCTGCACCTATCCTCTGAACCTGTCTGAGCTGAACAGTCCCTGTCTTTAATCTCCCCTCGAATGGAAGCTGTTCCATTCCCCTAATCATTTTCATTGCCCTTCTGTGTACCTTTTCCATTTCTCGTGTGTCTTTTTTGAGGTGGGGGGGGGCGGAGAGACCAGAACTGCACACAGTATTCAAAGTGTGGGCGTACCATGGATTTAAATAGTGGCATTATGATACTCTGTTCCATTATCTATCCTTTTCCTAATGGTTCCTAACATTGTTGGCTTTTTTGTCTGCCGCTGCACATTGAGCAGATGTTTTCAGAGCACTATCCACAATGCCTTCAAGTTCTCTTTGAATGGCAACAGCTCATCTAGAGCCCATTATTTTGTATATAAATGTGCTTTACTTTGCATTTATCACCATTGAATTTCATCTGTCATTTTGTCACCCAGTTTAGTGAGATCTCTTTGGAGTTAATTACCGTGAGTAATTTTGTAACGTCACACTTCCCGTGTGACCTTGAGCAAGCCTTAGCTTCTCTGTGCCTGAGTTCCTGATCTGTACAATGGGGATAACAGCATTGCTCTACCTCACCAGGGTATTAGGAGGATAAATAAATTTAGGGTTGTAGGGTGCACTGATACTAAGGTAATTAAGGTATATGGAAGATAGGCTGCTGGCAACTGTGAAGGCTTACTCACCACCCTTGGATCAGCAGAAGAGATCTAAACACACAAAAAAGCCAAACCAGGAAATAAACCCTTCTTAGAACAATGAGAAGGACTTTTCTACAAAACCCACCTTCATTCCACACATACAGAGTGTGAACTCTACCATGTACATGCTTGAAAATGAGCACTAATGAAAGCAACCCTCAAATAAGCAGGAATGTCAATCCTCAGAAGCTCAAACAAGCCAGCCAACACTTCCTCCAAATCAGCCACTGAATGAAATTCACCACGGCCTTCAGCATCATCAGTCCATCGTCCTCTAGAGAGGGCTTATATTATGCCTGGACATTGTGTTGGTTTTCTGCCCACAGGTGAATTCCACCTGAGGGAGAGCTATGTTTTTCAGCTCGTCTATACATGAAGTTATTCCCAGATAAAGTGGGGTGTGGCTTTAAAGAAGAATGGCTATTCCAGATTAACTCCATGACGCACAAGCCCTCAGTATTCTGGTATCTGGAACACCTGTACATGGAGGATAGTGGAAATTAGCAATGCATTAGGATTTTTTCCCCTCCACAAAATACCATAGCATTTACCTCCCTATAAAAACCTGCAAAATCTTCAGCAAAACTCACATGAAGACTAAGCGGATACCTAAAAACCCTTTCTACCCTAAGGTTTACAACAGGCAGCTCTGTCTTATTGTGTGACTAACTGTTTCACAGCATGTTAGCCCCCCTGTTTGGCACAGAAACTGGCTGTCAGCACCAGGGCCACCTACATGTTTGAAAAAAATGTCATGGATCCATACAGATGTTAGCAATGTTGGGATAGTTTTTGCAAAAATTCCCGAGAGAGAGAGAGTGTGTGTGTGTGTGTGTGTGTGTGTGTGTGTGTGTGTGTGTGTGTGTGTGTGTGTGTGTGTGTGTGTGTGTGTGTGTGTGTGTGTGAGAGAGAGAGAGAGAGACACACACACACACACTTCTAAAACACGTCTCCAACCCCAACCTAGAAACAGTTTCTTCTACCAGCTCTGCTAAAGTGACCTGACCTGTTCCTCACCCCCATATGGGTGCTACCTTTACAAAGCAGGACATCTGTCAAGGCTCCAAATGCCCCTTCTTAAATCAATACATTCCTGGAAGATAGCTGGCTAGCAAAGAAGCAGATGCTAGATAGGAGAAAGCCCATTACCATAAGGTGCTTAAAGTCCTGCTGGTGACCCTAAGCAAAAGCATGTGAGGGAGGGTGCTCTGAAGAGCTTCTTGGTGAAATTAGCTTTTTTCCTGCCTTGGCTGCTCCAATGCCCAAAGAGAAAGGTAACAGACTGACCTTAGAGTATTCGCTCCCTGGTCAGTTCACATAACAAAAACCAAACAATATTCTAATGGCCATTCTAGGACGCCTCAATGGATGTTCATAGATCACTCTAAACTGGATCTGCCCAGGTTTTGGTCTGGTGCAAACTCTCCCCTCCAGCTACTAAATCTCTCACACAGAGACAGAGGTGCACAGAGGTGGAAAGCCCTTGCCCAACTGTGAAATGAACTAGTGGACATGGCCTCCTATTGTACATGGGAGGAGTCACAGACAAGGAAGCTTGCTATTACCACACTATACGTATATGGCATCCTGCTAAGAAATCTCCAGATTCCTTGTGCTGTCATAGTCAGGATTGGGCAAGTCTCTCTTTGATCCCGGTGATGCCCTGCCATCCCACAGGATGCAGATGGGATCAACCAGCAGCCCTCTGTTTGGAAAAGCATGGGATTGCTGAGTGGAGAGATGAAGCTAAGTCCTGCATCTCATACCACTATTCACAATCTTTTGGAGAAGAGAGATAGTGATGTCCCGAGGAGGTCTCGCCTGCTGACTGGCTACAGCCTGTTGGGAACATCAGCCAGGTACAGTGCTTAGGAAGGAGCCTCATTTAAGGTTAAAATTTGCCCAATGCCTTGATGCTGTAAGTGGCATTTGGGCCATGTGCTGGTGCTTGGCACTGGACTGAGTTTAACCCCCTACTGCAAACTTTTCATGTTGTAAATAGAGGAGCCACTTCATCCTCCCCGCTGCAAAGCGAATGCTGAATAGAATGGAGCTGGGTGGAGAAGTCCATACTGCTAGGGTCTGTTCTGCCAAGGACTGCGTGGTGACCTAGTGGGGATGCTCCCGTCAAATGGCAGAGTTGTCCTGACCTGTGGAGCAACCATGTGCTACGGAGTCCGGGAGAGGGGGCAGTAGTTCCCTCATGTTCCTCACGGGAATCCCCTGAGGCTACAGAGTTGGTGGCTCTCAAAGGAGTCCCATCCAGGTCTCCCTGATGGGTAGGATGGCAACTGTAACATGGCCTTGAAGTTGGAGACGGAACAGGAGTACGCCATTCAAACGAAAGGTCTTTATGGGGAACTAGAGCTCCAGGTGCTGCTTTTCCATTCCCAAGCTAAAAATACACTGTACAAAAAGCTACAGTCTCCCCAGACAGCTGGGCAGGACAGTCAATTACAAACTGGTCACAATCGGTCTGAACCACTCCACTCCCTGCAGCCTGACCTACGCTGCCGGGAAGGGAATGCGGCAGAGAGATGGAGGCAAATTCTTTGCTCAGTGCACTTGTTCTTCCCACAGAGTGCAATGTGTAGCCATCCGCCATGTGATAAAATTAACAGCTCAGCCTGTTCAGATACCAAAAAATGTCCCTCAGGCCAGGCCCCCCGGGGGTCACACAGAAACTGCAAGAAACCAGAAGAACCTGAAACATGCACGGATTAGTCCAACCACGAACCAAACGGAGCAAGGCTCTTTCCCTGCCAGCCGGCTCTCTCCGCTTTGCCTGATCCCCGTTGAGGGTTTAAAAAAGGAACCACACTGCTCCCATCAAATTCCGTGCCCCCTACCTTGATCAGAAAGATTTAATGGACAGCAAACTAGGTTTCACAAGTAAACACAACACTGCTTTAAAAGGAACACCATGGTATTGCTAGGCATTCCCAAAGCAGAATCGTTACAAACCAGACCTGCCATTCATACCATTGATCCTCCTGGAAGCCCTGCGGTAGGAGACGTGTTTGTTTAATGCAGAGGTCTCCAAATTGTGGGGCACAGAGGAATGTTTGGGGAGGGAGCGGGCCCAGGCCAGCCCCCTGCCACTAGCTCTGCTCCGGCCCCAGCCCCGGTTCCCAGCCTTGCCACAGCTCTGCACCTGGCTGTGGGCCTGGCTGCCGGCCCCCACCACGGCCCGGCTGTGGCTTCACTCCTGCCCCCCAGCCTCAGCGCTGGTTCCGTTCCCAACCCCTGCTCCTGGCCCCAGATCCACCCCCAGCTGCACCCCTCAGCCCCCTTATCCCCGTCTGCATTCCCCCCCCCCCCCAGCCAGCTGCAGCTCCACTCCTAGCCCCAGCTGGGGGGGGCAGACAGGGGCATGACTCTGAAAAGTTTGGGGCCCGCCGGTCTAATGCGATCTCAACACTCCCTGTCTACGATAGGCTGCCAGTTATCAACACTAAAAACAGACTTCCAGGTTTGATTGACTAGAACCCCTGTGAGGGCAGGGCAGGGCCAGTTCAGACATGTCTCGCAAGAGGATAATGAGGCAGCCATCTTCTTCAATTACCTTTAAGTCTGCGACAAAAAGGTGCAGGGAGCGAGCCACATAATTAAGCATCCTCGGGGATTTTTCTCACACCAAAGAAAACACACCTCACTCATTTTCTTTTAAATGAAAAACAAAACCATGGAAGTTCAAGCTAGAAAAGATGTATGAGATCAGTGATTCTCAGCCTTTTTACCCCAGAACCTCCTCCCATTTTGCAGAGATTTACCCCCCCCCCCCATATTTAACACTATGCAAAAGGCAGGGCAATCACACACCCCTCCCGACACCTGGTCCTACCCTCCTGGGATTCACAACTTCCAGCTGAGAACTCCTGCGTTAGACCATCCATGCCAATTCACAGTCCAGACCGGATTATGCCCTGTATTTTCCTAGCATTTTGTCCAGTCTCACTGTCAAAAGTACAGGTTCTCCAAAGCATGGAAGATATGGCACTCCTCGCACATGCACTTGGCTAATGCTAGCCCCTCCCTGGAGCACTTAGCCATCAGAAATCTCCTCAGCCTGTTGCTAGAAAATGTTAAAAAAAAACCCACGACAAAATCCCCATTCCAAAGCGGAGCTGCCTCAAACTAGCCAACTTACCCCATTTACATGGTAGCTGAGGGGGAGGAGGGAGGGCACACGGCAGGGGAGAAAAATAAAAATAAAATTAAAAAAAATCACTGCAACTGGCTTCTACAAAAATTTGCTGTTACGCGAGTGACTTACCCCTCACAAAATGTGCATTGTGGAGCCAAAATTGGAGGCTTCTATTCTCCACCTACCTCAGCGTCTGCTAGCCCGGCACCAAACAGTCCTCTCACTCTCCGCAGCATTACTGGCTCACTGTTATCCATGTTCACTGGAGTTTTAGCCGTTGCCCAACGCCATAAACAGTGCATTGTTATCACTGTAATCTCTCCCAGAGCTAAAGGATCTGACAGGCGGACATTATTCTGGTTTTAAATACAGGCGTTCAAAGGGAAAGGGGAAAAAAAGAAACAGCCATTCTAATACTGTGCAGCTTGAAAGCTCTCGATGGCTGGAGCAGTGTCAGTGAGCAAAAAATAGGCTTTGCGCTGGACTGGAGGAGTCAGCAAATATTTTAAATTAGAACCGGGGCTCTATTTCTGACAGGAGCGCCCGGGAGTTTGTGCTTCACTGCACAGCAGCTTTATTTTTGGAGAAGGCTGCTCAGAGTGTGGGGGGTGGACTAGCATCCTACAAAGCTGAGAGCTCCTTCTAAGAACGCTGGTTTTCCAAGTGCTACATCCCAGATTAGCACAGTCACCAGGATATCTGGCGGCATTAGAAATGAAAAGAGCATCTGACCATTCACATAATGTAACATGAGCACAAGCCCTTTATTTGCTTGGGAGAGACAGCATGGTCCAACGGGTACAGCACCAGGCTGGCAGCCAAAAAGCCCTGGGTTGTGTCACTGCCAATCTACGGGGTGCCCTGGAGCAAGTTACTTCACCTCTTTGGGCATTTGTTTTCCTTCCCACACTTTGGTTGGTCTTCTCTATTTCGTTCATATGCTCTTCAGGGCAGAGACTGTCGCACCCTGTGCTTATACAGTGCCTGATTCAATGGGCCCCGATTTCTGTTGGAGCCACTAAGCTATGGCCCAGAGGGTACATTTTTCAAGAGCATCAGTGGGATTCTGGGTTTATAAAGCAGCTAATTGACTTGAGCACCTAAATCCCTTTAGAAAGGAAGATTTAGGCACTTCATAGCAGAAGTCATGTAGACACTTTTGAAAGTTTCACCCAGGTACTTATCAATGGATTCTCAAAGACCGTTACAAAGAGGAAATCCAGTCTCATTATCCCCATTTTACAGAAGGGGAAACGGAGGCACAGAAAAGGGCAGCAGTTCACCCAAGGTCACAGAATCCATCTCTCCCGACTCCCCGTGCAGCACCCTATCCATTAGGCTATGCTGCCTTAGGACTCCCTCGGCCACTTTTCCCCAGCCAATCACGGGCACTGCGTTCTATAGAACACTACAGGAAAACATCCCTAAAGATGTTACATATACAACAACACGGAGCCCTGCATAGCACCCTTCTTCTGACTATCTGTTTTCAAAGCACTCTGCTCCAATGTAGATACATTTCAGGTTCTACAAAAACAAGCTCTTATGAAACCAGAACCCAACAGAAATGGTCCCATGATTTGTGTACAATTTCTAGTAGCCAACTCACCACAAAACAGACAAAACAGCCCCCTGCATTGTTTACATCCCAGGCATTAAAGCCCCACCAGCATATCAACTAAAGCTAAACTGATTTCATTAACTGCTATTGTCCAAGCAGAGAGAAGAGGACGAAAAACCACCACCAATTGCGAAAAGCCAACTGGGATTTGTACAAACCTCTTTGGTTTAACAGTCCAGGTCTTTCCTCCCCCCGCCCCCCCTCAACCTGCAGCTCCCACTTCATTCCCACAAGCCCACGCAAAGGTCAAACTGGATAGACTCTGCTGTGCATTTCCTGCGCAGCTCATCTCAATGCTACCCAAACCAACTGCTGCGGCATGAGAACACCCTTGGCAATTAAATGGGATCAGAACCGAGGAGGAGGAGAATTGGGATCAAAAAGCAATTTCAATAAATCCTGCACACCATGCTGGTATTTCTGATGGTGGGAGCAAGAAAAACCTGGTTTGTCTCTTTCCAAGAGGATTGGAGACAGCAGAGGGGCTGTGAAGAACAGCAGCAAGCAGTGAGAAAGTTTGCTCTTCTGGGCGTGGAGCAGACATATTTGCTCACCATCCTAGCAACCATGCAGATGCCTTGAAATGCCCAGGATGGGGTGTGGAAGGTGCTTCCCCCTCCTTTCTGCAGACACTGTAAAGGGGTTTTCAACGAGTTCCTTAGGCAAAAAGATTTTTTGTGCAAGTTCCAGTTACCACAGAAACCAACAAACAACTTGGCAGCTCCATCCCAGGAACAGACTGCACCGTTGCAGCTGCTGCACCTAGGGCAGTAATGCCCACAATCGATAAACCACCTACATTCTACATAAAACAGCAAGGCCCAGTCCTGAAGTCATACCACTGGGCCAGATTCTGCCCTTTTAATAGCAATGTGAACCTGGAGTAACTTCACAAACAACAGCTAGACACATCCCCCCCCCCCCCAACACACACACACACACACACACACACACTTTCACTCAATCTTTATTCCTATTGGAGTCAAGGAAATCTTTTGCTGGAGAAAGGATCATGTGAAAGCTGAACTAGGACCTCGGAATTTGCCCGGAGCTGCCAAACCAGGAAGAGCGTTCATTGCTTATCCATATTCATTGGATTATTAGATTTGCAATCACTGGAAATCGACATCAAGCTGTTCACTTGGTGCTGGGCAGGGTGTACGTTCCTGAACATTCCCAGGAACAGACCCTGTTAAGCCAATGGCACTGCTCCTGTGAGCAAGTGCTCACTGACCCATGTAAGACTGGCAGAGCCCAGCCCCAACTGACAAACTTGATGTCAGTTTCATGCAGTCATAAATCTCCCCATAATCCAGCGGATACGAATAAGCATGTACGCTCTTGCCATTAACAGACAGAGCCAGCACTAGGATGGGGGGGGCTCACGGTCATAACTGGCTCGCTGCCCACTTTGGGGGGCTGTCAGGCTGCCGTGGGTTTCTCAAGCAGAGAGAATTAAATTATTTTAAAAAAAAAAAGTCCACACTCTTCTGGGGTCACACATCTCAGGCCTGGTTTTCAGGTGTGAGCACCTGTAGCACCTACTGACTTTGATTATAGCTGTGGGTGCTCAGCACCTCTGAGGAGTCAGACCCAGGGAGTCTGGCTCTTGTCTGCCAGGCCTCAACTTCAGTTTGACCCAGAGACTTTACTCACTGAACCCACTAAGACAGGAATCCTTTGGGTGTGCCACAATCAAGGCTAGATTAATGGGAGTCTCTGCTCTCTCTTACATCGGTGGAACTCTAGATCCACTGAGCCAAATTCTCTGCTGGTATAAATTGGCATAGCCCCATGGCACAACTCCAAAGGAAGGCAGATTTACACCAACAGAGTTTTTGACCCATAGAGCTCAGTAAAGCAGCTGCCAATTTACAGCGCTGTTGCCGAGAGCAGAAGCCGTACAAAAACGAGGGGAAATATCCCAGTTAAATATCAACCAGACAAAAGGGAGGAAGTTCTAGGATCCAACTGCAAACTTAACTCCACCCTTGAATCCCGCTCTTCTCTCCGTTTACAGGAGAGGACCCCACAAGCTCAAGTCTGCCCTGGCAAGTATTTTAATTGCAACATTACAATCTTTCAGTATACAAGATTATAACCTGAAGTCACCTTCCCAGCCTGTATCAGGTACAGAGGGGTCTCCAGCCCACCTGAAGCCAGCAGTGTGAGGTGCAGGTGGACATCTGGCTTGTTTGGAGGCTGGTGTTTCTGAACTATACCAGGTGAATAGGTTACGGGCAGTCCCTGGTCCAGCAGAGTAGTAGGTGGGAGAAAGGTGAGTGATCCATAAACGTAGCAAGATATTAAAAAGGTACCCAATTCATAGTAAGCAACTCAACTGGAGCTCTACCTCCATCTTGTAGCTGGGAGGTGGATTTTCCCCACTCCTCTGGATAGGGATGATGGGGAAAGAGGGACTTCAGGCAGGAGAGAAGAATCTTTTCTTCCCATCAGCAGTTGAGGGAGAGAGGACTTGGGAAGTGCCGACCCACCAGGCCTTTTACCGGAGCTGCTGCTGCCCACGGAGCTGGAAACAACATGTTGCAAAACCTGTTTGATCTCCTCTCATTCAGGTCTGAACCAGGAAGAGACCAGGTACGCTTGCCAACATGTGATACAGAAGTTCCGGTGCTTCTTAAAGAGACAGTTATCTGGACTGGTGTGTGTGTGTGTATTTTTTTTTTTTTTTCAAATTTTATTTTTCAGATCAAGCACACTTCAAAGCTGAGTTACGCAGCTCCAACCCAAAGTAGTATTGTTGTCTGAGCCAAATCATTTTATAAAGGTGCATGCAAATCATCATTTGCAAAAAGCCCCTTGCTTTAAATAACTTCCAGAGTCTGAATTACACCAGCAGGCAGTCAGGAAATCCAGTACTGAAGAGGCAGGCAGGCTCTGTACCGGTGGATCTGTCCCTTACCTGTACAACTTCTTTCTTTACATTGACGAGGTCTAACCAGTCGTTGAATCTTGGGTAGCTGTTGAGCTCCACTGTCCTGTCATTCAGGGGCACACTCAGCTTACACTGCCGCTGTCTGTTGATGTACCGGACCAGTTTCACCTGTTGGCATCCAGAAAGCGAATGGTTACAGTTGAAAGCTCTTTGGGGCAGGGAATCTTTTGTTCTAGCGCAATAGGTCCTGGTCTGACAGGGGCTCATAGGTGCTATTGGATTGCAAATAAGCCGCCGCCACCGCCACCACCTAGGCAGGCACTTCTGGGTGTCAACAGTGCTATTCCCTTACACTAAACAGCACAGCAACAACTTGATTCCTCCTGCGGTTTCACTAGACAGGAGTGGGAGCAGGAGGCTTCCATTCCTGTACAAACCTTCTTTAAACCATCAAGAAAAGACAGTTGCCTATAGTGGTTAACTTCACCCAAAATATACCACAAACATATTGGGGAGTGATCCGTTGCCTTCTGTCTGAAAACTGCACACAGCTGGTCTACACTTCTCCAGGACTGCGTGTTCCTGTTGTGGTTACCCTCATCCATTCCTTCCATGTGGTGGTTACACCCACTTACAGCATCTGGTCCACATTTAGACTGTGAGCAATGCCGAGCAGGAAGCGTCTTCCTAGAACTCTGTACAGCACCCAGAATAACGGGAACATGTTCTGGTTGGGATCTCTGGCCTCTACTTCAAGGCAAATAATTATTTAAAGAATAAAAATTAAGTTGGACTCAAAACACCAACGCTTCCAGTGCCTGACAATCTCAATTTTGCTACAAGAGTTGAGAGAACATACAGAAAGATTATTATTTGTGCCTTATGTTTTTCCTAACATAAAATAAACCTCAAAAGAGATTTTTCATTGTTTCTATGTCACGCATCCCTAGAGGGCAGACATAAGCTTCAAAAGACTTCTAAACAAAAACACCTCAAAACAATTTAGTCTGAGTTTTATTAACCAAAACATGTCTACAGTAAAGCACAAGAATTTTAGCATTCAAGGGAAGATCAGATTTATAATTAAAAGGAAAAACAAACATGCATTTTTTGTCCTCTTTAATGTCTCTTAAGTTTCCACTGGAAATATTTTCTGACTACATGTCTGCATGATGTAATGCATGCATAAAAATTATAGTTACAGATGGGAAAGATTTATTAGATCTAATCCAGTGGTTTTCAACCTGTGGTCCCACAGACCCCCCAGGTGGCCTAGGTCTAAGATTTCCAAAGGGGTCTGCCCTTCCATTTGAAGTTTTTTTAGGGGTCCGCAAATGAAAAAATGGTTGAAAACCACTGATCTAATCCATCCCCAGAGAGAGGGTATATCAAACACTTAAGGGCAAACAGACATCATGCTTCATCTTCGCTGAAAGGCTGGTGTATACCTCTGACCTGTCCACTGGTTTAGAATGATATTGCCTCCTACTGACTGTCCTGAAGAAGGCAGGGACATCCTAATGCTACTTTGGGGTCTCTTAGGTGACTGACTTACTAGTATTTACAGTAGCGCCTGTTATGCATAAGGAACTTTCCACACATTCAAGAAGGCGGTCTGAGGCGCCCATGATCTAAAGACAGGCAGGTAAGCAGTAATACCTCGCTCTCATATAGCGCTTTCCATCAACCAAACTCAAAGCGGTTTACAAAGGAGATCAGTATCATTATCCCCATTTTCCAGATGGGGAAACTGAGGCACAGTGACTTATCCCACGTCACGCAACAGGCCAGTGGCAGAGGTAGGACTAGAACCCAGGTCTTCAGTCTTCCTGTCCAGCACGCTATCCACTACTAGCCAACACTGCCTCTAAGTGGAACATCAACAGGTGATAAAGTAGAGCGGGCTCCATCCCCAAGACCTCTGGGCTCAAAGCCCCGGATTGGTTTAGCAGAATGCACAATGTGCGGTTACTGTGCACACACTGGGCGGCAGCACACTAGAAAGCCCCTCGCTACTGGAATGCGACGTGCTGTACTGCATTTGTGACTATATTGCCCATTACTGCCCCTCCGGCAGGTGCTTGGAAAGCCTGTGTTTTGGGAACACTTCTCTAAAAAGACAACTGTTGATTTCTGCCAATGTACATGCCCAAAGCATGCGACACCGGGCTAGGAAGAGCCCAGTAAGCCGTGCTCGGGATGGGGCTGCGATCCCTAGCCATAAAACAAACAAACAAACCTCGGCTCAATATTTCAGCAGTAGTCGCAATGGCAAAGCAAAGGTGGCAGTCACTCAGTACTGGGATCTTTACCCGGACCTGCATGGCTGTAGCTTCCAAACTGAACCGTTCGGTCATACGAGCGAATAACCGCGGAGTGGCTCACTAGAAGGTGGGCGCACTCGAGTCAATGTGAGACAGGTATCAGCAGATAGGAAAATCATTGGCAGGCAGAACAATAACGAGGGCTGCAATCATTAGATTAGACAGATATCGCACAGTCCAGTGGCTAGAATGCTGCACTAAAATGGAGAAGAGGTGGGTGCTAATCCCAGGCCAGCTTCTGAGTGACTTTATGCAAATTGCTTTGTGTCCATCCCCCAACTTTGTGCCTGTCTCATCTATTTAGACTATAAAGTCTTTAAGACAAGGATTTTTTTTTTAATTGTATGTGTACCGCTCCTAGCGCAAGGCTCATCTGAAACAATACATGAAAGATTTCATCTAAGCTGGCAGCATTCTAGCAACAGAGGCATCTGAAGAATAAAGCTGTATTAAAATAGTAAGCAGCCATTGGCAACGCACGGCAGACCTGCATTCCTGGATTATGCTTTCCTGTAAACTAGCTGCTGGTTTATTTTACCAGTAATCTGACTATGCACAGCTATCTGGTGTAAATGTGGGGTTTCACTGCCCACACACACACTTCTCAGGTCAGAAACTAGCAGCCCTGTGAAAATTTTCAAGGGGTTTTTTTTGTTCGTGTGTTTTAAATTTCTGGGCGCAGTTTGATGCAACTGAGAGTGAGAGATCCAGATGCTGGCATGCGGTGAGCCCCAGAGACAGCTGTGTCAGATACGCTACTCCCCGGATAGCATGCTGTGCAAATGGGAGCTGCAGTATCCTAAAAAATAAAAACCAAACCACCACAATTTTGAAAGATGTCAGGCACGTGGGGCCTGATTTTCAGAAGGGCCAGCGAGCACCCAGAACTCCAACTGGAGCTAACGGAGCACTCGGAACCTTTGGAAGGAAGGTCATGACTTCTGAAGGTGACTTTGGAGCGCTAAACCCACTTTTGAAATCCTGCTCTCTGCCTCAACCCTCATTCTGTAAGACGGGGATGATAATGCCGGTCTCCCATCCTTTGTCTTGCCCTGATCCTGCAAAAATGAACAGCATGGAGTGGACCCATGTACGCGTGATGCCCCACTGACTTACACACAGCGCCATGTGGACACCAGGGTCTGCTTGTGTAGGTCTCTTCCCAGGATCAGGTCATTTGATTGTAAGCTTCTGGTTGGCAAACGCCTGTCTTACTGTGCATTTGTACAGTGGCTGCACAATGGAGCCCCCGCTCTCAGTTGTACTCTACCCTAACACATCTAAACAATGGCCCTGATACAAATGACCCAGCAGTTATGTATTTCTGGGACAGACGCCCACTACTCAGCAGGAAATCACCGTCAAGTGTTTAAATGGGCATACTCCTGGCAAGAAGTGCAAGCCAGACATGACCAGGCATCAACTGATCCCATTATGGGGCGAAACCTTGGCCATACTGAAGTCAATGAGAGTTTTACCATTGACATCAGTAGGGCCAGAATTCCCCCACCCCGTGGTTTTTAAAAGGGAGATGAATTCTGTTTAGTTCAGGTATGGGGGACTCTCTCTGCTTTGGACTGGAACAGAGATAAACAGGACTCAGCTAAAAGATATTGGGGGGGTTTTTGGTTTTTTTTTTTTTTAAATGGTATTACATTTTCTAGGTCTCTTTCTAGGAACATCTGAACACTGTCCAGTGTAACGTTCCAATAGTCAGGCCAACAAACCTTTGCTTGGGGTGGATGGGCAGCACGTTGGTGCATTCCCTTCCTACCACAGCCTGTCCTCTGTGCCATTTACAGCAGTGCCACCGGCAGACTGGCCTTACAGGGTGGGGGGGACCTCCGTATTCAGAGTGCTTTGCAGAGGGCGTCTGAGCTACGGTGAGCTAGGACGGCACGCAGCGTGAAAGAGGTGGTTACAGGATCCATGACTGCATAGATCCACTGATGCCAGTTCTCTATTCAGGTGTGCACAGAAGCAACATCAGATATTCCAGCCCATAGGCTAGCACGGTGACGGCAGAGGAGATCTGTTGCAGCCCCTGTGGTTTAGATCCTTCTTCAGCACTGGGTGTTTTTCCTCTTATTCCTTGCCCCTCAAACACCCACCTCCACCCAGAAAGCCAGATCATTCTGTTTTAAAGTGACTGTGTCACTCCTTTGCATGGAAAGCAATCCCTGGAACTGCAATACACCAAAGCAATACAGGATTCACGAATGCTGTTCCACTGGACCGTGAAAGCCCTGCCTTACCGGTCAGTCTTCCAGCCACAAGCTGCCCACATGCAGCTGTCAGAGAGCCAGCAGTTTGTCAAACCACAGGAGACTTCTGAAGTCCAAAGACTTAGAAAATTAGTAGTTAGAAATTAGAAAATCAATGCCAAAGAACGGCCATGCTGAGTCAAGGGAAAGAAGCCAAGTCAGCCACCACTTACAGCGCTAAACGGAAAGTTCTTCGGGTCACTCGTGCACATGGCTCTGTTCCTGACTTCAGCCTTGGCTCAAAGCAGAGAGGAGACAGTCATGAAGTGGTGAGCCAGTGCAGTAGGCTGATTAACTTACGGGATGACTGTATGCACTCTCCCACGCACCCCTCGGACCAAGAGAGCCTATATAAAAGGGAGCTCTCCTATTTATCCCTGAGTCACAGTCAGAGAGGTCAGAAATGAGCTGTCGAAAAAACTCAGTTTACAAATATTTGCCCACTAGCGTCTCAGTTTCAATTTTTAATAGGCTACTCGTCGGAATATATTTTTTCCTCATGCCGTCATGATATGCTGCAGTTTGTCTGACTGTCTCGTCACTGGATTGTATTTGTTCTGCTTTATAAATCTTCTGAAGATTTATACAGCACACACTGGAGAGGGAGAGACCACACCTGAGCCTCACATTTTTGTATGTTATTACTGTACATGGAGTAGCTGGGATATCATTCTGGACTGAAAGCAATCCCTCCAGAATTTAGACTGCAGTTGAGTTTCCACTCCCAAGTGGAGTTTTATCCCTTAAAAATCAATTTTTAAACATCACATAGGATAGGTCTGAGGCAGAACCCACAATAGAGCTCCCATTTCTACTACTAGATAACACAACAGTCCAGTCAGATTCAAGGAAATGGCCTTATTGTAAGATGCATCTCAGACAGCACAGGAACACAGCTAGAATAATACAAGCCATATTTCCACAAGGGCCACTCCTAATTAACCAACACTGGCTGAAGGGGCTTGCTGTGGATATACATGTTTCACCAACTAGTATCAACCAAGGCCAGACAACTGCATTTCTGAAAAGCGCTGCAGGGTAAAGTCAGCACCAGGGTGCGGTTCATCTTGTCCTTTTCCCCAGGTCAGCTCAGCTCTTCCCCATTCTCTGGCATACCTCCAGGTAGCAGAGCACCTGCAGAGGGAAGAAATTGTTTGCCCAGTAGGTTTGAAACCGGCCTGGCCAATAGTGAGAGCTGAGAGCAGAATCAACAGTCCAGCTCCTCAGACAGACTGCACGACACGTGCCAAATAACTAATTAAGCACGCCTGATGTATTTTCCCATAATGGTGAAAATATGTAGCCTTGTTCTTATTCTTGCTAACGTGTAGATTTTATCATCAGGTGATCTTGGGCCATCGCGTTCATTCTGCTCTGAGCACATTTCATCCTTCTTTTTATGAAAACCCATCCATATAAGCTTAGGGTGCGAGCCTGCTCCTATTGAAGTGTATGAAAGAACTCCCATAGACATCAATGGGAACACAGCATTGGGTTTTAGGGCACTCACAATTGCTATTGAAGTCAGTGGGACTCAGCCTCTCCGAAAGTCAGGCTGTACATTTTCAAAACCCTCCTCTTCAATATCAGTGTAACTGAGGTACCTTTTGTGAGCACGGCATGGTCTAGGTCAGAGATAGGGTACTGGACCGGGAGTCAAGAGACCTGGCTTCTACTCTGGGCAAGTTACATCATCTGTTTCCCTCCCTTTTTCTGGCTTGTCCCTTGAGTCTGTGTGCGCTCTCTGGGGTAAAGCCGTCTCTGACCGCACCTGTACAGTGCCTAACCCGATAGGGCTTGCATCTCGTTCCCGCAGCATACTAGTTCCCACAGCACAGGGTCCCACCTGGTACTAGTGCATTTCACTGCAGGAATGTACAATGGGACGGTTAGGGCAAGCTACAAGCAAAGTCACCAACCTCGCCGTGGTATTGTGAGGAGAATTACACTACAGATTGACAAGCACTCCAACATTACAAGGATGAGGGCCTTCAATCGATCCAGGTTTGCCTGGAACATCTCCTTTGCAGGGATATTCAGCTCGGAGATGGTTTTCCCCTCCCATAAATATTAAATTTGCATTTTCCCCCCCTCACAACGAATCTCATTTTGTTATTTCCCACTCAGAGTTCTCACTAAACTGCATGGTTTGGCTTTCATGGCTGAGCGGTTGGTTACAAAATCAATTTCTGAGAATACAAAATAAAAACTTTTGGGTTCAGTGACGCAAATAAAAATCCACAAGTACAGCGCATATCTCCAACCACAAAATTAGAGATAAAACCAGTAGTAACCTTTTTACTACCTGTGTGCCAACAAATTAATCCTTTATAGCATAAGGGCAAAACCCACTAAGTGGTAACATATGCAGACTACAACAACCAAATGGGGGTAGGAAAGAAACAAAAAATAGGGGAAGGGGGTGAGGAGGGTGTGTGTGTGGGGGGGGAATAATCTGCAGCACAGAATGACTGCTACACGCCATCTCTCTTCTTCCATTCAGTTTGCCTGATGCCCGTTGTGCCAGATTCTCATTTAGAGGGAAAATACAAGGCACTGTTTTGTACCTCTCTGGCAGGATACAGGGACCTTAAAGCACGTGCTAATATAATGGACATCCACTTTACAATATAAAAAGAGTTTTAAAGAGGCCTTAGCATAAAGGAAAATTGAGCCCAGTATGTTTAGGGGGAAAATTCCCAGGCTTGCTTTTTTTTTTTTTTTTAATTTATATACACACAAAACTAGTTCAACCTCTAGAGACACAAGCTTGCCTCTAACAAGGACATCAAAACTAACAGCTGGGAGCTTCAACAAGCACACAAACCAAACCAAGAACACATACAAGGACTCTCATCGGACTCTCGCAGAGACCGCATATGTGAAATTAAATTTACCGACACCCACAATGCAATATTCAAAAGACCCTTTCAAACCTGGAGCTTGCAAATACTGCTTGGAAGAATTCAGTCTTCAAATTGCAGCACTAAATTCTTCAAACCACGGGGCTGTGACTGATCAGAAGTTTCATTCTCTGAGAAGTTTAAATAGAATGTAACAAAAGAACCACAGTGTTATGGCCCCTAACCAAAGGCTCTCCGACATGAGACCAAGTGTCTCTTCCACAGAAGTTGACTCAAATATGCTTTATTCATATTAGGACCATGACATCTTATTCCAAAAGTCTTTGAAGACCAAAACTATTAAGTCAGTCTCCAACTCTTGCACGTTATTGAGCCTTCACCATTCTATTAATACCAACCCAAATTGAGTGCAAATCAGTCAATCCACACTGTTACCTAGCTCTAGCTCTCTCATATAGTGCTTTTCCTCCACATACATCTCAAAACGCCCTGCTAAGAGGAGACGCATCATTACCACCAATTTACAGATGGGAAAACGAGAAGCCAATGACCTGCAAGATCACCCAGCATGTCTGTAGCAGAGCTGGGAATAGAATCCTGCTCTCCTGGGTCCCAGTCCAGTGCCCTATTCACTAGGCCACACTCCCTCCCATTAGGCTTTCGCTGTGGGTCTAGGCCTCTCTTGATTACTGCATGGGTTGAAATCCTGGATACCAACAGGAGTAAACTCCTATTTGCACCAGTGGCTTTATCCTGGTTTCAAGCAGGGGAAAGTCATGGCTTATAAAAGTTTACCCTCTCTCTGCTAGTGGTTTGCACAGGTGCTGCCACACCAATGCCTGAAGTCAGAGAGTTCTTTGATCCATAGATAATTAGAGACGTGGTTCAAGCTGATGGGTTTGCCCTGCCCCCTCCCCTTTTCCTCCTCCTGATTTTCACCAAAATCAATTTGTGTGGGTGGGTGGGTGGGGGGGGGAGAAAAAGGGGGTTGCTATTGATGCCTAGAACATTTCCCTGAAATTTTGGAATTGATTGATGTGGCATTCAAAACCAGTCAGAGAAATGCCACCAAGTTCAGTGGAAGGCCTCGCTTCACTCAGCCAAGTAGTCAACCAAACGCTTAAAACAAAGTTTCCCTTCCCTAGAAGATGCTGTTAAATTCCATAAGACTTCACTTGGGATAAAAAAAATAAATATTGGCATGTGCAACTACTTCTTCACGCAGCCTGCAGCCTTTGCCTGTTTGTGCAATTCAATGAGCCAGCCAGTCATCAAGTCAAGTATTGTAGCTAGAGGTTTTAAAGGGCTGGATTATTTTATGACCCAATATATTCACAGTTATGCATGGCTTAGATAAGGGCAGTCCCATAGCTTGCTTCAGGCAGAAGCTGACCGGGAAGGAATTCCATGATGCACCTCCCACCAGGTACAGAGCACAAAAGGCAAGGTAGAGAACTGGTGAAGGTTGAGTCTTCTGGAGCAAGAGATAATAGGCATTCTTGGAAGCAGGATACAAGACTTGCTGAACCAATGGTATGAGCCCGTAGGGCAAGTTCTACATTCCTACCTTCTAAACCCGAGAGGAGAACCTTGCCTCCAATTACAGCAATGAATATTCAGAGTGACTCTGCCAGATCACACTAAATGACAGTAATGTAAATCTAGAGTAAGAGGTCAGAACCTGGCCTGCTGAGTTTAATACTCCCTCAAGTCACACTGAGGGAGACAAGACAGGTGAGGTAATGTTGCATTGCACCAACTTTAGGCGGCCCCTTTACACATTAATCTAACACGCAATGGCCCACTTCATTTCAAGTGACCACCTCCAACATGTGTTACCCCTTTTGCTTTACAATCTGCCCCAACTTCTATTTAGTGCAGATACTGCTTCCTCCCTTAGACCTGAAGAGTTCTGTGTAGCACAAAAGAAGTGTGCACCTTCCACCACCAGAAGTTGGTCCAATAAAATATATTACCTCACCTACTTGGTCTCTCTCATATCCTAGAACAAACATTGCTACAACACACTGCAACAAAAAAAAACCTAACAGCATGTGAGAAACTGATATGGATCTTACAGAGATGTGAGGTAATCTCTTTTATTAGACCACTTTTGTTGGAGAGAGACAAGCTTTCAAGATACAGAGCTCTTCTTCAGGTCTGGCAAAGATACTCAGTGTCACAGTATCAGGGGGTAGCCAGGTTAGTCTGTATCAACAAGAACAACAAGGAGTCCGGTGGCCCCTTAAAGACTAACAGATTTATTTGGGCATCAGCTTTCCTGGGTAAAAACCCCCACTTCTTCAGATGTCACAGGTAAATACAAGATCCATCAGTAGTTAGCACATATTCAAAGGGACCATTCGAAGTGAAGTGCCCGTTAACACCCCTATAGATATAAGGAAGGGGGGGCGGCTTAGTGGGTTACAGATTGTTGCCATAAATCCAATGTCTTTATTAGGACCATGACTTTTAGTATCTAGCAAGTTATGAATTTAAGCTCCCAGGCTTGTCTTTTGGAAGCATTGCACAGGTTTCCCTTGACAACCACCCAGAGAATCTGCGAACAGGAATGCACAACACTTATTTCAAAGTCATCCAGGTATCTCATTCAAGGGTTTAAAAAAAAGGAAGGAAAACTTGTGATGGACCCAGTTTTGCATGAAGGGGAGAACCAATATTTCATTTCCAGTCAAATCCCTTTGTTAGGTTACAAACTAACGGGATTGAGGAGTTCACCGGGGGCTGGGTCATAAAACTGAGCTTCTTGGAGTGACAGCAGGTTAGGATGACCAGACAGCAAATGTGAAAAATCGAGACAGAGGATGGGAGTAACAGGAACCTATATAAGACAAAGACCCAAAAATCGGGACATCTGGTCACCCTACAGCAGGTAGGGTGAATAAGTTGCAGTATATTGCACTGCAACACTTTCTTCTTCTCCTTTGAACTTCTGCAAAGTTATTTCCAGTGCACTGAAGGCACTGGAACCTAAGGAGGAGGGTGACACATGCTTCATTACCATCACTTTCACAATGTGACTCTCCCCCTGCAACCAGGAGAAATAGTTTGAATAATTGGTCATTTGTGAGACTGAGGTTACACCAGGTATAAAGGAAGTTGGAATACATCCAGGAACCGCTTGCCCCTGAACTGTGAAGGCAGAGACCTGGGAACCCACAAAGGGAGACATTCAGCCCTGTGCAGATGATCAGTGCAAGAACTATGCCTTATAAGTGGTGCCATGTGCTGGCCCTCTGCTTTGGGGTGAATACTGAACAGGCAGTGGCCTAATTCACTCCAAAACCCTGAGAGGGTCAACAGATCTGCGAGGAAACTCTGGCCAATGCCACAGACACTTTTTAAAATGCAAAAATGTATGACATCTATAAACCAGAGATAACAGCGTGGCAATGACCAACAGAGGGAGGATGGTCTTGGTTAGGCTGGCACTTGGAGACCCAGGTTCAATTCCTTGTTCGGAAATGGAATAGCAGCACTTCTCTACCTCACAGGGGTGTAGAAAGAATAAAATCTATTAAAGACAGTACTGGAGGACATGGAAATGCCATAGAGATGCCTGTAGGGTGGGAACAAGATACACACTTCAGGGGTTCCTCCAAGTCTTCCAGCCAATGCCATAATTAAGGAAGGCCAGGATCCCTTTACAGTCAGTGTGTTGTTGGGTTTCAATCCCATTCACGCAAAAAAAAAAAAGTGTAAAGAAGCAGCCCGCAAAAGGCCTGGATGGAGGACAGTGCTCCTCATTCTGAACGCTGCAAGACGTCCAGTAGGCAGGCCGTGTTTCTAGGAACGACCTGAATCCCAATGGTCCAGCTAGCCTATCCTGGAGATTGTATGTCTAGAGGTTGGAGCCAAGGGGCCGGGAGTCAAAAGGCAGAGCTGAGAATCAAACCCACGTCAACGACCTGCTGTGAGACCCTGAGCGAGTGGATCTCTCTTATCAAGCCAACAGCCCATGAATAATCCTGTTTGTCAGGGTAGCTAAATGTGCGTCTCAGCTTTGTAGCACCTTCCACACCCTCACCCACAGATCAACAGCTCTTGCAGCTTTTGAACTCTGTTCCCCCCGGTGCCACTTACTCGAAGTGACTGACTCAGCACTGTAGGCTGGGAACCCAAAGTGAGTCACAACCCTATTTTAATGAGGTCGCCGGGGCTGGCTTACACTTGCTGGGGCCCAGGGCCAGTGCCGAAGCCCGAGTCCCACTACCTGGGGCCAAAGCCAGAGGGCTTCAGGGCTCAGGTTACAGGCCCCCTGTTGGGGCTGAAGCCCTTGGACTTTGGCTTTGGCCTCCCCACCTGGAGCAGTGGGGCTTTGCCCCTGCCCCACACACACACACAGGGCTCAGACTTCGGTTCCCCTCTCCTGGGGCCGTGTGGTAACTTTTGTTGTCAGAAGGGGGTCATGGTGCAATGATGTTTGAGAACCCCTGGACTGACTCATTTCAGGCAGACTCCTGTGCATAGCTGCTGCCAATCTCCATCTTCAGAGTCAAATCACCACAAGGGCGGGGAAGAGGGAGAAGTGCCACCATTTACTTTTTCAAGATTCCAGTTGCCTTCACAATTTCCCCCGTGTATTCAGAACACAAAGTTACTAGGGACCAAGGATGGGCTGCCCCAGAGGACACTCAGTGAAGTCAGGCAGGCTGCTAAGGTGTGACTCAGGGCAGAACCTGGTCCTGGAACCCGTATGCGGCAATCGCAAAGCTAAGGAACCTGAAGTCACTTGTCTGAGTGTTACTGAGGCCTGAAGTCTCAGTTACTCCAAGGCATGGTCAACACAGGCTTTGCACAGAGAACTATCTTGAGTAGTACTGATCCAGTGATACTGGTACAACCCCTACCAGTGTAGGTTATTCCCCTTCCCTACAGGAAAAAAATGGCTTATTTCCTATTACAGAACTAGCTAAACTAGTATAAGCACTTTCATATTGGTATAATTGAGTCCACATGGTGCGGGGTGGGAATTGTACCATTTTAGGGTTAGGTATATTCTCATTTCCCTATGAAAAAAAAACATTCACAGGCTGACATTCTCTCATGGCACAGAGCTCCACGTTACCCACCCCAGCTCCCGTTGACACCCGTGCTAAAAGCTTTCAGCTGTCTCAGTGAATACTGCACCCAGAGGAGCTCTTCCTACTTTATTATTTTAACATTTAAGGAACAACAAAACTAGCCTGAAGTTCAAAAGGTACCGCAGGAGTCTAGTGCAGCAGCCGCACGTTGGCGGAGAGACTTACCAAATGTAAAGGGGAAAAGAAGGAGCTGTAAAACAGGCAGGCATATTTCAAGAAATGATCTGAATCCCACATGATGTGGTTGGTTTTGGACTCTCTAAAACATATGGTTTTCTTTTGCCTTCAGAACTAAATCCACTAAATGATGGTATTTCAGCTTCTGCCTTCCTCAGAGACGCAAGCGCAAGGATAAAGTCAGAAGATGAACTATAAAAATTGGCTGGCCGTTGATTGATTGGTTTATCAAGGGCTGAGAAACCGGGGTGTGCGTCTGTGTCCATCCCCGTCTGGTGGAATACAGTCACACACACATGAACCCTTATGAGGGACAGCTTGGGGTCCAATGAACGGGGCTCTCGACTGGGACCCATAAGACCTGGGTTTTTGTCCTGACTCTCCTACTGAAGTTGGACAAGTCATTTCACCTCTTTGTGCCTTTTTCTGGATTGATCTTAAGGACAAGGACTGTCTGTGGAGTGCTTAGCTCAATGGGGCCCTGATCTTGGGACCTTACGGTGCAACTGCAATACAAAAAAAATGAATCAATACATAAACCCCTGTTAGAATGACAAGGCTACAGTGCTCCCATTCATTCCTGACTGGTTTATTCCTTAGAATGAGTCTTAAATCATCTGGGCATGAGGATGCCTTCAGAGTCCAGTTCTGAGCACCTGCCTCTCCCATCGGCTTCAGCTGTGGTTGTAAGTGCTCGGTGCATCTCAGAATCAGGCCCCGTGCCGTATATGCTGTGTAAGCAATAGGAAAAAAGCATCTGTGCTTTTCTCAAGTGCTGTCAAGGGCAACAGGATGAAGACCAAGTTACTTCAAACTATGCAAGACCCCAGCCATAAACCCCTGGAAAGTGCTTGGCCCGGAGAATCTTGCCACTATAAACATGAATCTTGCATCAGAGAACTGCAAAGCACCTTATAAACATTAAGTAATAAACCCCATTATTGCACTCCTACAGAGGAGGATACTAGGATGAAGAGAGGTTAAGTGACTTGCCAAAGATTGCATAGTCCAGTAGTAATACTAGAAACACAAACAGGTGAGTCCCGACTTCCAGTCCCCGACTCTAGTCACTAGATAGAAGTCACTGCTATCAACAACTACACTACAACACTTCTAAGGGTATGTCTACACTGCAATCATGGGGCATGACTGAAGGCTGTGTAGACACACCCTAGCTAGTTTTAGTACCGATGCAGTGATGCCACAGCAGTACGGGCTAGCAACATGAGTAATTACCCAGGGTACATGCCCACCTGGAACACCACACACTGAAGCATATGTTGCCTGGCTTCACTGCTCCGATATACCCAAGCTAGTTTGTGTATCGGAGCAGTGAAGCCAGGCAACATATGCTTCAGTGTGTGGTGTTCCAGGTGGGCATGTACCCTGGGTAATTACTCATGTTGCTAGCCCGTACTGCTGTGGCATCACTGCATCGGTACTAAAACTAGCTTGGGTATGTCTACACAAGCCGCAATCGCACCCTGGAATGGCAGTGAAGACAAACCCTAAAAAGCCAAGGAACTCGGGCCTCTACTGCACACTGACCTGGGAACGAGAGACCTGACTGAAAAGCTGAACTGAAAGCAGCATTTTGGGTATGCGGTTCTAAAGGCATGTCATGTTTGGTTATAGGTCTTGTCGCTGCTGGTGGTATGAAATCCTGGCTCCACTGAAGTCAGTGGAAAAAGCTCCCGTTAATATCAGTAGGACCAGGATTTCATGGTGCTCAGAAGTCCAGCTCCTCCAAATTACTTATGTTTCTTTCATCGGGCCCCCCATCTCCACCAATATTAACTCTGTGGACCCAGAGGCAAGGCTGGTATGAACTGGCGTTAGCGCCACAGAACAAAATCAATTTACACCACCTGAGAATCTGGCCCAGGGGTCTTAACCCCAACCTTATACGCAGCAGCACAAAGAAATCCAACAGGCTCCTGAGGGACTTTCAGTTTTGCTCATGAAAGAGGAAACAGTTTCTCAAGGCGTTGCTAAGAGAATTGTGAGAACAAACTAGTGCAAGTGCCCAGTAGTGCATGCACATGGGAGGAGGAGGGTAGAAGGGAGGTACTGGAAAACAAGATTCACACAGAGCTGCCTTAGGTAATACACTGCAGCTAGTTACAAGAAAGAGGGACAGATCGCTGGGTTTTCCTTTGAAACTTCAGTCGTGACACCCAAACAATAACCGTCACCCAAGCCTGGCTGTGGCTGGTTATTTCTGCCCTGTCACATGATTCGCAGAGCATCATTTCTGGGTCACTTGGAGGCCATGCGCTGTTCCTCCCTACCCCTTTCAAGCTCGCAGCGTCTGAGATTGAGAACTGCAATTGCAACACGGATCTCTGCCCCCTTCCCCCTCGCCAAGCTGGGCAATCAAGCAGCTTTCTCGAATGGAGAATACGATGCTCGTCACCCGTCTCTCAACATAGGGAAACACAGGCGTCTATGTTCCCAGCGGCAGGCGGTGTCCTCGCCTTAAATATCAAAGGCTTCTCCCTGGGTGCACACCAAAAATGAAACACTCTCCCTCTTCCCTTACTGCCCGAGGACATGCAGCCACAAGAGAACTGTTCGGAGAGCCCTAGGAGGGTACAGACTGTGCTTGCAGCACTTCACGTTTCTCAGGCACATTTCTGCCACTGCTGCATCCGATCTGCAGCTCACCCTCGGCTAGTCTCAGACCTTTCCTTCAAGTGTCCCATCTCCCTTCTCTAGCTCACCTCAGGAGTGTTTCCCATATGGAACAGTGAAGAATACGTCCCCTGCTGCCTGGATCACAGGGAAGCCTGCAATTAGGACCTATTCATCTCTCTTATCCACCCTGCAAACAATGCACATGCCACATCTCCATTTCAGGATTTATTACGCCTAGGGCCCATCCTGCAGCATGCCACCAAGTCCATTCATTTTTCTTCCCCCACCCGGACCATTTCAAATCCTGCCCAGATCCACATGCAGCTGAGCTGCATCAGTTCCACTAAGTCTGGGGACCGCCTGGCCCATGGAAAAGAGAAAGGGGCAGGAATTTCTTTGTGGTGAGGGGTAGAAAGCATGGTGGAGACCTTCCTGAACGGGGCTGAACTTTGCCTTACATCAACGGTCCCTGTGTACTCACAGTGCCTAGTACACCGGGTTCTGACCCGACTGGAGACTTTTGGAGCTACCACCACAGAATAATCATTTAGAGAAGAAGGGCAATTCAATGACTAGGTCGCTAGTCTCAGGCTTGGAGACCCTGCTCTGCCACAGATTTCCTGCATGACCTAGGGCAAGCCACTTACACCCAGAGGTATTTAGGCACCTAACTCAATGGGAATTAGGTCCCCTTGAGAATCTGGGCCTTGGGTACGTCTACACAGCCCAGGGCAGTGAGTCCCCCAGCCGGGTCGACAGGCTTGGGCTCGCAGGACTCATGCTAGCGCTCCAGTCGCTGTGCCAATGGTGCTCGGACGTTGTGGCATGGGCTGGAGCTTGGGCCCTACACAGCTATTACAGTGCTAGCGCCAACCTCAGCTGTCGACCCAGGCTGGGAGGCTCACCACCTCAAGCTATGTAGCGCAAGGTTCCCTCCAAGTTTTTACATCCATGTGCAGAATGAATTTTGTTATGTGCACCAATATGGGGAAGATATGTGGTGGGGGTGGGGATGAGGGGTTTGGGGTGCAGGAGGGGGCTCAGGGCTGGGGTGAGGGCTCTGGGGTGGGGCCAGGGATGAGGAGTTTGGAGTGCGAGGGGCCAGGGCAGAGGGTTGGGGTGTGGTGAGGGGTTTGGGGTGGAGAAGGAGGAAAACAAACTCCACCTAGCCCTTGGGGGTGAGAGAGAGAGAGAGAGAGAGAGAGAGAGACACACACACACACACACACACACCGCTCTCCCCGGCATGCAGCTTAGAGGGAACTGGAGTGTAGAGACACTCTGTGCCTTAGTTCTTCATCTGTCAAATGGGCTTGTCTAGCCAAACACTGATCGTGGTAAGTCTCCTTGTCTCAGCCCACCACGCTCTAACTGTCCATGTGGCCCCTGCCACTGCGCACTGTAAGTTCTGCAGGGCACTCTGATCTACCCCGCTTTGAAACGGGAGTCAGTCAATGTGCACTAGGGAGCTTTCAGTGTGCAGACCCTGCTGCCACGCAGGCCATTAGTGTGCAGCATGTTAGCATGGGATAGATTTATACCCCAGCTTACTGTGAACTGTTTGTGCAGACAAGCCCTAGGACCGTGAGGTACTCAGATGCTAGAGCAATTTAAAATAGATAATCAGAGTAACTCGTTGGCAGAAGCCCATGGAGTCACACCGGGGGGGGGGGTGAATGTGGCCAGAGATCATGCTAATCGCATGCCTCTGCAGGACTGTAATTTTCATTCCCTTTGCTATTCAATTGCCTCTCTCCTCCCAGAAAGGAAACAAAAAAGCCCCAGCGTTACAATCACCGCAGCCAGAAAGCAGTGGAGTGATGGGGACAAGGATCATAAACAGTTCATAATTTAGGGAGAAACGCCCAAGGAAGAAGGAAACAAACACACACACACCCCATAACCTAGTGAGCAGCACTCTCTCTCCCAGCCTCCCTTTTTAAATTCCAGACCTTGGGAGGGTTATCTTCAAAGACACTTTATCATGTCTATGATGGCTCACACACATTAAATAACTCAGGTGGATTTGATTAATCTCCCCCACTGTGCAAAGAAGAAGAAAAAATTCTATGCAAGCTTCAACTTCCAGTGCAAATAAGGGACCGGAATTTACGGCTAATCTAAAGCTTGACGTTTCCTCCAGCAAGGTCAGGAAGGGAATGAATAATTCTAGGCTCTCAGCACGTTCTTGCTCCTCCCTAGTTCAAACCTCACCCTGGCAGGTGCTGAGCCCCCACAGCTCAGATCCAAGTACATGGAAGCTGCAGGGACTCATCACCTGTGAAAATGTAGGCCCTATGGGACTCATCCTGCTGAGCACCCTGGCCCAGATCCTCTAAGGTATTTACTTAAGCACCTCACCCCCATGGGAGTGAGGTGCTTAAATACCTTGGAGGATCTGGGCCCCAGTCTTTAGTGGGATTTGAGGGTACTAAGCACCTTTAAGGTGCCCCTAGTCCCAAATTTTTTTTATTCTGGATTCCCACCCCCCCCCCCCCTTTGCTCTCTTTTATCCTGCATCCTTGTGGCCTTCAACTTTCTTTTTGCTCTCACATTACTACTGTCCCTTGCCTTCCCCCAGGGCCTGGCTGTGGAATGAGGCTGATTAACAGCCAGTTCTCCAAAGCACTAGGCCTTATTGCCAGAGCTTCAAACAGAAGGAAACAAAACTCTGTGCTCAGTTGACTCAATGCCTGGGGCATCTGAAGAATGTCTCCGCCCCCAGCTACTACTGAAGCAGGCTTTGAGAAACTTTTTCCATGTAAACCTAAGGTTTCCTCCTAGGGTGACCAGATGTCCTGATTTTATAGGGAAAGTCCTGATTTTGGGGTGTCTCTCTCTTAAATAGGCTCCTATTACCCCTACCCCCGTCCCGATTTGTCACACTTGCTGTCTGGTCGCCCTATTTCCTCCACACACAGGCGGATTCCAGATCCTACACTCAACAGAAACATCCAGACATGCACCCCCTCCGGTCACGGGAAATCTTTGCGGCGAAACCTCAGTCCATAAAATATTCTCCAAATTACTCTGCTATCTACAAAGAACGGAGCGGTTTTGGCAAGCCAATAGGGTCACATTTCTCCACCAACAGACACTACTTGAAAAAGCTGCTGTCACTGCCTGTTCCCTCCCACCGCCCAAGAGATCATTTAGCAATACAGGCAACGCTTTCACCTGGGAGATCATAAGCAGGTAGATTCATGGCCAAATGTCTCTAAACCACCTAGCACGCCTCTTCTGCCCCCCCTGCTGTGTGTTTTGTCCACCTGTTGTAATCTAGGGTATATTTATACGGCAATAAGACACACACAGCTGGCCTGTGTCAGCTGACTTGAGATCGCAGCACTACAAAAGTCACCGCAGATATCCAGGCTCAGGCTGGAGCCCTGAACTCTTCGACTCCGTGAGGGTTTGAGCAACACACAATGTGTCTGTATGCATCACATATAAAAAAAACCCCAATTTCTGGGATCTCAAATTTTTAGACTTACCAGGCCAGATATCAGTTAGCCCAGTGAAATTCCACAGCAACTCTGCTGCAACCAGTGAGATTACAGTGCTATAAATCAAAATCTGAGTCTAGCCCTCTGCATTGGGCTGTCTTTGTGCCCCACCACGAGGCTTTGGCAAATCCTGGCCACTCCAGTAGGCCGGTTGTAATATTTCTCCAGCTCCGCTTACTGCACTCTACTTATTCTTCTGCAAAGTGTGCCTCGAACACTGCATGCAGTCATCTTGCCCCAGTAATCAGCACAGCTCAGCGAGGCATCTTGGGAGTTACACTCCACCAAGCACATTCCTAGTCGCTTTGCAACCAAGTTCAGGGCTGGGGAAGCACAGGTGATAGATGCACTGTCACGCAGCCTGCTTCTGCCTCTTGCTTTCAGAGACCATTCTAAGCAGCTCCATTTCTGCACACAAAGGCTCAGCTGGGAAATATTGGTTCATTGGGGAGCTCATTCTGCTCTCACTCAGCGCTCGTCTACACAGTTTTTTGTATCACTTGAACTATACAGCTAAATCAGTTCAACACCTGTTCTCTCAACCTGCCCTCTCCCAGCATGGATGCAGTTATACCAGTATAAAAGGTGTGTATAGTGGTGTAACGTATTTCCACAAATGGAGTTCAATCATTACCAAAGCTGCGTGAAGACCAGCGCTCACACGACCCTGAATTCAGTGGAGTTGTTCATGGTTTTTTCCTGGTTTAAGTGAAAGCAGAGTTAGGCCCTGGCTACATAAACGTTTGCTGCTTTAGCTACAGCAGAAACTAGACTGTTGGTTGAAAAGGCTTCAAGTCCAGGATGGACTTCTCATCCAAACCAGAGAAAACGATTCCGCGTTGGCCAGTAGCCTGGTGGGTAGGAAGCTTGGCTAGAATATGAAAGATGCAGGTTGGAGTCCCTGCTTCAAATCAGGGAGAACAGGGCCAGGGCCCTCCCACTTTTTACCAGCCATAAAGGTGAACGACAGGGGGAGGGGCGGAGAGGAGTGAATGGGGATGGGGTCTTGAGGGGTGCAAGGGCGGGGCCATGGTTCAGGCACCTATAGCCCCACCACCACCACTTTCAGGGCACTTCCGCTGCTCCTGACAGGAACTCGAACTCAGGTCTCCCATCCCAGTCCCCTTACCACTGGTGGACTGGCTATTCTAGGGTGAGACGGTCAAGAATCCCACCCACCCACCCCCCTTCCACCAAAAAGGTTCAGTTTTTATTCCCATGTGGAAAATGCAATTCTTGATTTCTGGCCAGCCCCAGTGCTAGATGATTTATAGTGGTACAAAAGCGCTAATCCAGATACGCTTATTCCAGTTCAGGAAACAAAAATAAGCTATAGCGGTAAAATAAAAAAAGTGCAGCCATCACACCTCTAACCAACATGATACTGCTTTAAAAACCTTCTAGTTTACCCAGTAGTTAGACTGAGAAACCCAGTCTTTATTGCCCCTTTATGCTATCACAGCATTGTTTAGAAGGCCTTAACATGGGTGCAAAGGCGCCTTCATGTTAATGAAGCTTTTAACAGAAAAAACACTTTCAAAGATCTTGTGTCTTTCACTCCAGACACCCCACGCTCTCCTTTGGAAACATCCTTCCCAGCATCCAGCTCATCTCCTTTGTCCCCTCTTCTGCAACACATACGGCTAATTATCACTTTCCGCTAAAAATAACCCCTATGATTATCAACGGGAGAATCAATTCAGCAGTCCCCAGGGTTCAGGATTTCTGCAGCAGCTCTTTCTCAGATGACTTCCTCAGAACTAGTGTGCTGCTGGCCACAGCAACCAAAACAAAACAAAAAACGGGGGGCGGGGGGGAATAAAAGGGCCATTGTAACCACTGTGCATGTTATTTTGTAATGGATATGGCAGTACAGACAAAGAAACAAAAAGACAAAGGGCTTCTATCTTGTGTGTCTCTGCCTGTATGCGGATGGTTCTGAATGTCTGGAATAAAGTCGTTTCCCAAGCTTTCAGATTTTATCCCTAGCCAGCCACCATTCCCCATTTACTGGGCAGTTAGTTGTATTGGGGATTCATCTGTTTAAAATATTTCAGCTTGATTTTTCAAAATGAGCCCAAGGCAGGTAGGCACCAACACCCTATTGAAAGTCATCATGTGTGCCTAACTCCCTAGGTTCGCTGGAAAAGTCCAACTTCGGTCTTTTCGATCTCTAAAAAGACATGAAGAGGAGCTATGCCATTTGGGGCAGAAAGAGGTCGCTGGGTTTTTGCCAAGAACGTCTTATGGATCACTTAGACCCATGTTGCTCATGCGACATGCTCACCGGTGGGTTATAAGTCCCTCTCTGTGCCAATCCACTGAAGATAGAAATTGTTACAAATGACCAGCTACAGAGCTCTAGCTCGCCTTCAACTCAGGTGGACCCAACGCACCGGCCAAGAAGTTATCGTGTGACAGCTGCCAAGGGCAAATCCTTTGCCCCAGTCTCTCTCTCTCCCCCCTATCCCTTTCGCACAGCCTCAAAAGCAACTAAATCAGTGCTGAGACACTGCACAGGTCAGGGCCGCCGGGGTGGGGGTAGCGGGTGAGGGGGGGAGTGGGTGGCAGGCCCCAGGCCCTGCAGGGGCCCCCCCGAGCCCTGGCCCGGCAGCCGTCCAGGTCTTCAGCAGCAGGGAGCCCTTCAGTGCTGCCAAAGATGGAGCAACTGAAGGGCCCTCCGCTGCCGAAATGCCGCACGAGCCCTGGCCCGGCAGCGGTCCGGGTCTTCGGAGGCATTTCGGCGGCGGGGGGCCCTTCAGTGCTGCCGAAGACGCGGAGCGACAGAAAGGCCCCCCTGCCATCGAAACACTGCTGAAGACCCGGACCGCCCCCGGGTGAGTACAAGCGCCGCAGCTCCCCCGCTTTGCCCCAGGCCCCTGAATCCTCTGGGCGGCCTTGGCTCTGAGGGAGAGACACTGGTGCAGAAAGGCTGCCGAGTGGTCTCTAGGACACCCTCTGCTGTGGCCTAGGGAACGGTGTTGTGGGCTGGTTCTCGCTGCAGCAGGCCTCAGACATTTCTGACCATTTTACTCCGGACCTAAATGAGCGTTCAGGGGGCTTTTCAATCATGTTCATGACTGAAACCTGCACCTTCCTCCACTCCCATCAAGAAAGTGGTTAAAACTTCAATGGAGCAGTGCAGATGGACACCCGCTGGAGGATCTGGCCTTGAGTGTTTTCCAAAAAACAAAAACACCAGTCATTCTAAAAGAAGAAATATTCTGGGCTAAGAGTTGGTGGGGGGGGGCTACTGTAATGAAGGGGGAGGGAGATGGATGAGGGAAGCATGTTTTTAAAAATACTGTCCACCATAGGAAATTGCTCAACCAAAATGTGGCAACCTGCCACATTTTCATAAGCATCTCCTCAGAGAGCAGAACAGCCTTGTTTTATAAAAAAAGTTAGTTTGTAACTGCAGTTTGGGATTCCATTGGGGAGGAAAAATAAATTAAAACTTCTCTACAAAATGCTTTCGAGCTACAGTGTGTGTGTGTGTGTGTGTGTGTGTGTGTGTGTGTGTGTGTGTGTGTGTGTGTGTGTGTGTGTGTGTGTGTGTGTGTGTGTGTGTGTGTGTGTGTGTAAAAAGCACACAACAACAAAACCCCAAAACACATTAAGTGCCATAGCAGGCTGCAAGGATAGGAGATTTGGAGCCAGCTTTAGAGTAAGTTTCCTGAGCTCCTCCTCTGTACAACATACTGAAGTGAAGCCAAAGCAGCACAGGAGAGATGTGACTGCTACTTAAAGAGGTGGTGGCCGGCGGAGCTCTTGCAGAGAAGGACACTTGCCAAATACTTAGCAGCATGTACAGTAAGATGAACTCCAGGGATCATTAAATCTTATTCTCCCTTCCAACAGGATCCTGGTAAGGGATTAATAAATTGGTTTACAAATGGGAACAATATTATGCTTCCTTCTCATCCCAGCTGCCTTCCTTTCCAGGAAAACCAAACCCAGTTTGGCCCCCCTTTGCCCTTTCCCCTCCTGCCTCTGTGCCCCATTTAAGTTCATTTTCCCTACTGTACCTCAAACTACCAACCACCCAGCAGCAGCCAAGCTGCTGGGAAGCATAGTAGACCTACAAACACAGCTCAAGGTGGAGACCGGCACCAAGACCACCATGCCTAGAAACAGGCCTTGGACCAAAACTCTGGATCACAAATCCCTCATGTGTTAGCGAAGAAGTGTGTGTGTGGGGGGGTGTATTTCGGCAAGCAGAGTGTCACCGATTATCTGCTTTATGCCATGCTGCGTTCAGAGGCACCCAGGTTAGATCCCCTGGATTTGGCACACGGGGGGGTGGCAATAGACTATGCTCCAGAAAGGATCCTCAGCTCAGGAACAGCTCCCCTCCTGTAACTCCAAAGTAACCCCGGCCTGTATGTGCGGGCTGCTGCAGAGAGGGGGTTACAGCTGCGTGAGGGAGGAGCTGCACGTTCCACTGCCTGTCAGCAGATGGGGTTGAAGCTGGATTACATTTTGTGTTTTGAAATTTGCATCCGGAGCGCCAAGCGCTCTGGATGGCTCCTCCCACTCCCCCGTGCTATGGAGCAGGAGGGGTAGGACATAGGGATTCTGCTCCCCACTTTATTTGTGCAGAAGTCACAAGAAATAATAAAAAAGTATTTCTGCTCCTAGGAGGCCCAGTCCTGGCTCAGGGAGCTCCTTTGTGCCAGGCGCTGTACAGCCAGAGTGAAGGACAGGCCCCTGCCACACAGAGTTTGCAATCTAAGGCCCCTAAACCCGCATGGGGAACCATATGGGTCAGCGGGGCTCTGCACGGGTGCACAGCTCTGCCAAATAGCAGGACTAGAGCCCAAGTAACACTTAACACATCTGTGGGCTGTCGTTCAACGTGGCACTTCACTGTTCCACAACGGCCTGATTCCAACACCCTTTTGTCTCAGACTAGTGCGTACTGCCCTACCACACAAGTGGTCTCGCCGATTTAAAGGAAATACTCTCTTTCCAGTCATCTCCCCTTAACAAAAGGGCCCAAACCCTGCAACTCCCACTGACTTCTACATTGGGGTCAGAGCTGTTGCTCATCACACATGGGAAGCACTTATCCCTTGCAAGACCCAACCCTAACTGGGTCATTAATAGCCTCTGTTTGCATTGGATGATGAGCTTGGAAACACCAGTGACCTGTTTATCCAGCTGCAAGGCAGCCCTTCCTCATTATACTCTTTGATCCTGTGCCACATTGCCTCATTGAGCTTTACCTTTGCATTCAACAGCCTTGTAAGACACCGATTTCCACACGGCTCCTGAGCCTTTATTTTCCAGAGCCACGGGCAGGTACCATCCTGAATGAGGCAATGGAAAAAGGTCAGGGAAGTTGCCAGGGCATCTCCAGGCAGCACTGAATGGCACAATCAGAACGGCGCACAATGTGCACGTGGCACCTCAAAACCCACTACAGAAACTGCGGCAGCGGCACACACCCACGCACAACCAGAAACGTAGCCACGGATTCAATCAGTAGTGAATCATAAGGTGCTTCTCACCGTGGCATCTGGAAACCCCTGTTACAGCAGTTCTCAAACTGTGGTCTGCAGACCCCCGGGGGTCTGCACATCATGTCCAGGGCTGCCAGCCCTGCTGATCAACTCCTCTCCCTCCCTCCCAGTGCCCCCTGCACACCACAGAACAGCTGTTCAGCAGCATGCAGGGTGGGGGGAGAAAGAGGCGGGGAAGAGGAGGGGTGGGAGTGGAGAGCACACACCCCAGGGGAAATCAGCCAGCTAGGGGGTCGGTGAAAAAAATTAGATCAAATTGGGAACCCTCAGGTTGCTAATGTTTGAGAACCGTTGCCCTGTTATGTATTTGAATTGTGGTAGCACCTAGGAGCTCCAGTCGTTAACTCGGACCCCACTGTGCTGGGCACAGAACAAAACAGAACAAGATCGGCCCTGCTCCAATGAACTTACAATCCAAATTATGAGGAGGAACAAGTCATCTAGCCTGGCCTCTTAGAATCACAGAGCCATAGGGTTAGAAGGGGCCACCAGGGTCATCTAGTCTAACCCCCCTGCCAAAATACAGGATTTGTGGTGTCTAAACCATCCAGCCTCCTTTTGAAAATTCCAATATCCACCAGTTCTTCTAGGGACCTATCACTTGACTTTAATAGCAGAGATCAAGTCAAGATCTAGAATTTTTAAGAAAAAGATCCCCCCCCCTTGTACCACAATCAAACTAATAATGATAAAAAACAAATACCTGCATCCAGATCTTCACTCTGGTTTATACCAGCTAGTTACACTGACCTATGCTCATTTATGCCAGCAGAATCTGATTTATCTTTATAGCATTCCTTCGCATATTACGTACCCCAATCAGAAAAATAGCTGACTTGTACACAGCAGCAGACTGAGGTGCTCAGGACTATTCAAAACCGGAGAATAGCCAGACCTACACTAAGAGATGCTGGTGTCTGTGACCCCAATTCAGCAAGATACTTAACATGCCTAAACTCGGAGCAGGCGAGTAGTCTCATTGAATCGCAGGCATAATGCCTAACTCTAAGTACAAGTACCTTGCTGAAATCAGGGGGAGAAACTTCAGCCAGAGGAGGTAATTTATGCACCGTGCTGAGCAGCTACCTCATTGCCACTTGCTGTGTGTTTGAAGAATAGAAAGAAAAGAAAAAAAGAAGGCTAGATTCTGCACACCCATAAAAAGAATACAGACTTTGAGAGACATCTCACTTGCAGCAGTAAACAGAGTCATTCCTACATGGAAAAAAAGTGAGCATTGATTCAGGCCCATGCAGTGGATCAAATTTAGATTACTTTCCCAGGCTACTGTAGGGAACACTTTCTCAGGTAAAACAAACAAAACAAAACAAAAACACAAAAACAAAAAACTTAGAATCCATTTTAATTATGCCTTCAAATGCAGTATGCTGGAAATGGGTAGCTTTAACCTTCCTGACACTGCCCTGCAATCACATCGGGAAATGAACTCTGGGCCATTGGCTCCAAGCCACTGTGGGTTACAGCGTGCTGCATAAAGGATGCAGCCAAGTCTCTGGGCAAGGAAGAGGTGAATTAATTACATTGCAGCCAGCACTCCCCGGTGAGTGGCCCATGGAACAATATTGGACTCTACTCACCTGTCCTTCCAGCTAAGATGCTTCCAGTTGGAGCAAAAACAAGTTCAGAGGTAGTAACAGCAGCAAGCTTGTAAGTACAGGGGGAGAGGAGGACACTAACACCTCAGGGGAAGGGCCCTCCCAGGAGAAGATTACACAAGAGGGGTCTCAGCCTTCTCTTCAGGTATGGGGTGAGAATTTGTCAGTCACAAAGCCACACACAGCAAGACGAGCAGCATCTCCAAGAGTCAGAATCAGTCTATGAGTAGCAGTCTTCTGTATGGACGTGAGCTAGTGCATTGAATGTATGGTAACTTGAAGTCCTTAAATCATGATTTGAGGACTTCAGTGACTCAGCCAGAGGTTAGGGGTCTTTTACAGGAGTGAGTGGGTGAGGTTCTGTGACCTGCAAGGAGCAAGAGGTCAGACCAGATGATCATGATGGTCCCTTCTGACCTTAAGATCTATGACCACTCTTTCTGCAAGTTGGAAACTACTGGTGGTTATTTAATCACCAAGCATTTGCTCTGCAAGCCAGACATCTGACTGATCAAAAGCCAGTAGCTTTTTCCCCGTTACACACTGCTGTCATTTCATTGCGTTGGAGACTGTCTTTTTACTGGCATAGGTGTCTGTCCATTCCCCCCATCCGCCAGAACAGCCACCACAAGTGGTGAGGAGAGTATACGTACATGCCACAAAAGGAAATCCTTCATATGACTTGGCCCTACACCTCCCTACTGCATCCCAACTTCCTCCTTCTGTCTCCGCCTCCAAAAAAGGTTCATATCAAGCCATGTAACAATTGCCCTAAAAGTCTGTTTCAATTCTAATCTGCCCCAGAAGCACCTTAAATCTCCGTTAGACCCACAGACAGACAGACATCCACCTGGCTGGTGGCAGGAACCCTCTCCTCTAAAGGGAACGGTAACAAACCACAGTCCCTGCTATTAACCTAGAATTCAGAACCCTCAGCTCTCTACTCACTGTGCCTTCTAAGCACAGCAAAGGCTGCAGCTAATCCTTAACTGCCTTAACCTGCAGCACACTTCCTGAGATCATGCCCCCTGGCCTCCACAGCCTTTCCTGGGGTGGCACACAGTGGAGGGGGCATTGGACCAAAGGAAGTGGCTCTCCATCCCCTCCCCGCCCACCTGCAGCTGAGAAATAACTAACCGTGACTATACAATGCTTCACCCTTGATTATTCAGTGTTAGGTGCTGACGGTTGCCAAGCATGTGCACACAGTAAGGTTATATAAAAAAAAGTTAACCCCTTCCTTGACAGAAGGGGTATGATAAATGCAGCCATCTCTTATGGGGATTTAATGACCTTCTCTGAGGTATAAGAACTAGGTATTATCATCACCACCACCACCACAGAGCATCTCCAAATTCATCACAAATACCTTCCAGACATTAAATGACTCAAGCCCTGTGATGAAGGATAGGAAAGGAACCAACTGCCAACCTCCTAAACATCCAGTTCTCGCCTAATGTTCACTAACATAAGCAGACCAACTGTACTAGCTTGAACCTGTTGGCGCTTGGACACAGCTAACATAATAGAAAGAAAATGTCAAGAGACACTTTTCCATAGAACATATGGGCTTGCAAATGTTCCAGTCTGTTGCTAACACAAGTGATTAAAAAAAAATCCTGTACAGACACCCAGTTAATATAAAAAAAATAGGATACATTTCAGTCAGTCAAATACAGTATCAGTCTAGTATTTTCTGTAGCAAGTTTTAAAGGGACTCTACTGAAAACAATTTGACAGTCAAAAAAAGTTTGTCGCAACATTATTTTAAAAAGTTTGAGTGAAAGAACAAGGCCTTAAACATTTATTCAGTAGCATCGTGAATGTGATTTTCAAATCATTAATGGCCATGTTTAAGCATTCCAGTAGCACAGGTGACAGCATCAGGTAAGGAATCTCTTGCCACCTAAACAGGTTACCTCCAAAAAGAAAAACCAGGAACAGTCAAAAGCTCCCAAGCTTACAGTAGGGCTGAATGCCTAGAGTAGAAAAGCAGACACACAAAGAGAGGAACAAACAAGGAAGTAATAGAGCAGGCCAAGAGCCAAGGCAATTAGGCTTTTGGAGGTCAGGGAAGAAATTAATCTCTGATGCAACTACACTGTAATAAAGGCATTACAACAGTCTAGGATGAGGTTGGCCACCGATATGCCCTACCGGAAAGGGAAACTCAAAGCCCTTGAAAGTGTCACGGAGATGGGGGTTCTGTTGCTAGTTCCATCACTGTAAAACTTTGGACACGACACTTTCCCTCCTGGTGTCTCCGGGCCTCTCCACCCCACACATCTATAAAATGGGAATAATAATACTGACCCCACCTGCATAAAAAGCACTGAGATTAATGGGTGAAAAGCAGTGCTCTTAGTCAAGGGGGGGCGGAGCTTATCCCATCTATGTACAGAAAGACTTTTCAAGATCAGAGATCAGATTCTGCAGAGGAAGAATATCTGTAGATCAAACATGCAGAACTTGATAAAAATCAATATTTTCCCTCTTAACAGTCCACTAAGTTTTTTTGGGGGGGGAGGAGAGGGATTGTTTTACATTTGTTTGTTGCATATCTTAACATTATATTGCACCCAAAGTTAATATACGTTTAATTGTGCAACTTCTAGAGTATAGACCAAGTTCTGCCTCAGCTTTCACACGGCAAGTGCACAGAGTGTCAATCAACATTAGATACATTCCTCTAACTTGGTTTCAGGGGAAGTGATTTCTTAGTAAAATACTGGCCTGACGTCAGAGAAGTGACCTTCCGCTGCACATCACACAAAAAAAATTTCCACCCTCGCAAAACCTACAATTGAGCTTCTTCACACTTCAGGCTGCTGAAGGAAAGTCCCTGTTCTAACCACTTTGGGATTCAATCCAAGATTAATTCAGCTGCATGCCCTCCACCTCAGCACTAGCCATCCATTATTAAAGCAAGGCACCACAAAACAATCTACAGAGCCATTCCTGTAATTCCTATGCTGCAAAAGGAATGTGACCGAAGCAGGAAAGCCAAATCCATCTTCAAGAGTACTTAGTCACTTTCCAGTAATATAACTGGAACTGCAATACATGGATACAGTTCAAAGTGCCACATCCTGCAAGTTTGTCCAGCACCAGAAAAAGAAAACCCACCCATCTGTCTTCATAGCAGTCACATTCTACCTAGTCAATGCACCAAGCCACTTAGTTGAAATACAGCAATCACAGGGGGAGGGTGGGTGTTCAGAACAGTTATTTTAGCAGAGCAGCTTGTATCAAACAGCATCCTCTGTCAGAGGATGCATCAACCAGGGATGTGGCATTTTCATTCAGTGTCAGATAATATTTAAGCTATTGCTTGGGGCATTTGATTTGCCCATTTTAGGAGATCACTCAATTGTGCACTTCTGTGAGAAAAGTCACCCTCCATGTTTATGCATAGTGGGCTTAGAGGAGAGAGAGTCACCCATGGGAATTAAGGAAGGTTGTGCCCTAAAAGACTAGAACGCATGTAACTTGTCTTGTACCACTAGGTTAAACCACCCAGGGAATTTTTACACACACACACACACACACACACACTTCAAAAGAGCTCCTCCCCTCCCCCATCCACTCCTCCCAAGATGCCCATAACTACAAGCAATTTGCATATATTGATTTGTAAGGATCTTCGGGCCAGGATGATTAGGCTGAGCAAATCAAATCCCCTCCACTCCCCCACCCCCCAACCTCATCTGATGTAAATTGGCATAACTCCCCTGGAACAACATTGCTTTACACCAGCTGAGGAATGATGGGCTTGTCCATACGGGAAACATACTGGTAAAAGCTAAAGCGTCAATTTAAACAAATACTTATGCTGGTAGAACATCCCTGTGTGGGTCTTACTCCTCTGCCACTGACTGCCTGCGTGACCTTGGTTAACTCACCTAACTACAGGGCCTCTGCTGGAAGATGGGAATAATGAGACTTCACCACATCAAGGGACTGCTGCGTGGCGGCTAATGTAATTAGCGTTTATAAAAGCACTGAGATCCAATACGAGTCCAAGGTGTTATTATAAGATCTGCTGCTAATCCCCACTGTGGCGGTGAATTCCAAGACATGCTTTCCGCTCAGTTTTCACCCGCCACACCATCTCCCTGTCTTCCCACGCTGCATTTCGGTAATTGAGCAATAGCCTCCTACCAACACACACAAGCAACCAATAGATTACTCGCTTCCGCGTCTGCTAGGGCATTCAGCATTGCAGCGTCTAGACTGCCAGCCCGCTTCCCCATTCAGCCTCACCCAGCCATGTGACAACACAAACAACTGAACACTTACACCAGGCCCAGGTTTGGCCCTAGAGTTGGGTGCACTGCCGCTGACCTCAATGGAAACCTTAGCAGCCCAACTTGCTAGACTATAGCTTCCCAGAGCAACTGAGTGGTGAAATAGCCTTATTGTATTATCAGGAAGTAGAATTAAATGATCAAACTACTATTAGTTACCAGCAGGTTCAAGCGCTGATAAGACAGCTACTGAGTGACACCCAGTCGACTGGCAGGGCTGCTTTCCTGACAGAAAGCAAACACTATGAAGGATGAAACAGCATTCAAAGACAAACACTGAGCTTCCTCCTGCTGCACCTGTTTCAGGTAAAATTCCCCATCTAGCCGCATCCGGATAGGTGCCGAATACTCCCATGGAAGAGAGAGGAAGCTGCAATTCTCGGCAGAGGCTCAGCACCTCGCAAACGTAAGCTTTTGGCATCTGGGTCTGATCCTGCTCTTGCTTATGAGACTGGGCAAACGCCCATTAGTTTGATTGTCAGCAAGCTTGGAGCCTCCGAGTGAGGACTGCAAGATATGGCCCCTTACGGTGAGCAGGGTTTGGGGCGAGGGGGGGGAGGTTGTTGAGGAAATATGGCCTTATGGCTACCAAGGTGGCGACAAGAGATGGAGCTCAGTTCCCAGCGTGACTGCAGTGTGACTCCCTGTGACTCTGCATCAGGGCAGGGATGTGGCCAACCTGGAGTAGGGGTGATCAGACCTAGTGGTCAGAGCCAAAATCAGGAACCGAGCCGGGGTCACAGCCGGAGTCAGAAGCCAGGGATGATGCAACAGTCAGTTGCTCAGATGACTTCCTGCCATTGTGCCTCCTTCTCGCTTCAATGGCATGGTCAGGCCAAGTTGGTGGGGCTGGTCATCGTCCCAATCCAGGATCCTCAGGGCTCGTGCCTCTGGGAGGGTCAGAGTTCTGCTGGCCCCTCACTTCCGGTAGTTCTGGGTGAGTTGCCCAGTTGTGGCCAGAGTGTGACGGCTGCCTAGGAACCTGTAGGGCCAGGTCTAAAACCCGCAGGCCCCTGGCAAGGCCCTCCCCACAGAGATCTCTCTCTGCATTGTAAACCTGGGTCTCTGAAACCTGAGCTTGTGGACTTGGTGTTCCCAAGCCTATGCTTGGGCATCCACACTGCGTCGTAAACCCAAGTTTACAAGGGCTGGACCCAGATGTCACAGCTGTGGTAACATGTCCATACTGTGCTACACAGACATTCCGACTTGGCTTGAGCTGCATCTACACTGCAAAATGGACCCAAGTAACAGCAGGACTTGGGATCAGCCCCCACACACATCCCCCCCCCCCCCCCCAGCAGGGTTCTAGGACCAGGATCCTGAGTGCTTGCCAACCCGAGTCAGACTGATGTGTGTGCGGAGGGAAGTGTGGCTTGGGCTCAAACTAGAGTCTGATCCTGGGCTTAGTGTGCTGTGTAGACATACTGACTCAGTTTCCCAAACTTCTGCTTGTCTATTATAACCGCCTGTGTCTTGTCTATTTGGATTGTAAATTCTTCAGGGCAAGGGATTGTCACTAACACTATTACTGTGGTAACATCTAGAGGCCTCAGTGAAGACAGGGCCCCACTGTGCTAGGTGCTTATGTATGGCGGGGGGGGGGGGAGAAATAAGAGTCTTTACCCCAAAGAGCTTACAGTCTAACTAAATGCATGTACAGAGCCTAGCACATTGAGACCTGGACGTTGATTCACACAACATCCAGGGCAGGGGCAGGAATCTAACCGTCTGAACTGCACTAAGAAAACCTTTTGTGAAATAAAAAGGAAGATTCTGCTATGTGCCAATGTCTTTTTAAGTCAATCCACAAACAAATATCTTGAATGCAGAAATAGTTGGCTAAATGAGATGTGTGACTGTCCAATGCCCTCAGATGTTGGTTTGCAGGCATGCGTCATTCAGTATAAAACATTTCTTTCAATAAATAAGATGAAAAACATTCAGGCTGGGAAGTTACTATTGGGCAGATGAACATTCTGGTTTTCAACTCACTGCAACACACACATGGATTCTCCTGGCAACAGGCGGGCCTAAACACATCAAAGCCGCAGAACACTGAAAGCATCTGTTGGAGCCTAAACAAATGCATTACCGAGTCCTGAGATTCACCGCTTTCTAAGGTTATGATGCAGGTTGCTGGGTGTGGGATGCCAGTCTAAAAATAAATAAATAGCCCAAAGACACTATCCTTTGCACACCCAAAAAACTCCTGCTGCATTCAAGTGACGCGAATAGCCAAACATCCCTCACAGTCAACTGAGCCAGTCATTCTGGCTGCACAGAATCAAGCCTACAGTCAGGAGGAAAACCTCGACAAAAAAAAAAATTCATCTTTATATGAAAGCCACAAGGTAGGAACTCTCTTTTCCCAACTGAGGGATAAGGCTAATTTCCATATTAGAAACTTGTGTGTTTTCTTGGCAAATGAAATCGTTTTTAGCTACGATGGAAAGCCCCAAAGTAGTTATTTCACTTCAATGTTCCTATGCATAATCATAGAGTTTGGAATTTTTATTAGCATGCACCTACTCAATTGGGACCTGATCCAAAGGCCATAGAAGTCAAAGGGAGTCTCTTTTCACTTTAATTTGGCTCTGGAGCAGGCTCTTGGATCACTAGAGCAAAAAAAAAGTGAAATTGCACGTTACAAGTTGGAGCTTGTGTCCAAGTGCCAACAGGTTCAAGCTAGTACAGTTGGTCTGCTTATGTTCTGGGCTATCCAGAGATCATTCAAAATAAACTAAGACACTTGACATGCTGTGAGCCAGGTACACAGAGCCGCACATGCTAGGACTCCTCGCACCGCTGGAGAAGAGGAACGGCCAATTTTGGTCTCTGCCTATTCTGCATTAGTAAATCCACATGACTGAGCAGACAATGGTTTATGGAGCCTCTTCCCAACTACACTACATTACACAAGGGCTGGATTCAGAAATATCTCCAAAAAGGACAGATTGGCCTTTAGTCCTAAAAAGGATCCATCAAAAAAAAAAAAAAAATCAGACATGAAAAGAAAATCTGAACTCTGCCTCTCGTATCTAGCATAGCCAAGGATTCTTTCTCCCACCTCTCCTGCACAGTAAGGGCCCAATTGTCAGAGGTGCTGAGCAGCTGCAATTTTTGTCAGGCCAGATCCCCAAGTGGTGTAAACTAAAGTTAACAAGCTATGACGATTTACACTAGCTGGGGATCTGGCCCACTGACTTCAATGACATCTGTGGGTGCTCAGCGCCTCGGACTCAGGCCCTAAGTGGCTACACAAATTGGAAGGCAGTGGGGAAATCCAGCCCAAAAAGCCCCAGATCCCTTACCCTAATTTTATATGATCAGATCACTCCACTGACATCAGTGTAGTTACTCCTAATTTACACTGGTGTGAATGACCGATAATCTTTGGACCAGATTCTACTGAGTCTCTGCTAGTATAAATTGACGCACCTCCATTAACGTTAAGCAAGCAACACAGATTTACACAAGCCCAGACTGGAGCTCAGTTTTATTAGTTGTTGAGTTTAAACTATGTACTCTACTACAAAAAATATTTATCATTTAGTACATTGTAAGCACTCTCTATGGGGCCAAGTGTTCCATCAGGAGACACAGCTGTAAATAATTTACCAGCAACCACATAACCACTTGATTAAAACCTACTGAAAGAAGAACAACTAATTAAATTAGTCTTTGAAAAGACCAGTATAATGATATGACAAATGCATACAAGGCAGATGGCAAGCAGGAACTTGGCAAGACATGAAGTCACAGAACCAAAAAGTAATTTTTCTTTCTTGTTTTGTTGGTTTGAATCAAGGCTTGAAGAAGTCCACTCACCCAAACTCGGGTGCATGAAGTTAGGCACTTAAACCCACATTCAGGCACTTACTTAAATTCACATTAACTTCCGCATCTAACTTCAGGCACCTGACTTTGAAAGAAGTGGCTTGTTGCAGCTTCTAACATGCACCTAATACCAGATCGAGCTGAAAGGAATTGTATGACCCCACTAGGACTGACAGCCTCTTCCTCTAATGAGGGCTACAACAAGCCACCCTAAAACATGGGCACAATCTGACAAACTTGCCTGTGAGTGGAGTTTTCCCATGGATCTTCAAACACCAGCGGAAGGCAAGGACAAAACTGTGTCGAGTCCCAATGCTTCCACCCTACCCCCAGCCCATGCCACTGGTTGTTCCATAATGTGTGTGGGGAGGAGGAGAGGTTGGGTTCAAGGCATAAAGAGAAATTAAGTATGTTATACTGACTGGATCAGGATTATCTTCTGTAAAGAAACTCCCACAGGTCTCTAAGTGGATGATGCCATGGAAAGCTACAATATCCTAAGGGTCCAGAAGGGCCAATCTGCAGCCACTACATGGTGGGAAGAAAAAATGTTTTACCTTCCATGTAGGATAAAGAAGCTACAATGGGATCAGGGTGACCAGATGTCCCAATTTTATAGGGACAGCCCTGATATTTGGGTTTTTTTCCCCCATATGGGCTCCTCTTACCACCCACCCCCATCCCGATTTTTCACACTTGCTAGATCAATCCCTTTTAGGGTGACTAGACAGCAAGTGTAGGCATCTTCTTTACCCCAACGGAGCATAAATCCTGCCCGCAGTCATCTCTGACCCAGTCTTTTTGTAGGGCACCACATCCCTAACCATCAAAAACCTTAAGCATCAGGAAGGTAGCAACTTCCTCCAGGCTTCACTAGTGAGCTAACAGTATCTGTCCTGTAGTTTCACACCCTTCCATGCCCTGAAAGGCATGTGCACTCAACCCCTGAAATAGGATGACACGCACAGAGCAAACAGCCCTAGCATCCCTTCAGAGAAGAATACAGACTGCTTGTACACGGTCAAGACAGCCTCAAGATAAGCAGACTACCCAACTGAACCTCAGCTCCTCCTCCTGTTTCCCCTGGGGAGACTCAAGAGAACAAACTGCTCTCTGTTGAAGAAATGCAGGGCATGGTTAGAAAGTTACCACCAGATAAAATCCCATGTCCGGCTGATTTTACAGCCAGTTGTTTCTTCTCCAATTTAGCTACTCACTAGCTGAGCCTGCAGCCTGTATCACAGCTTTGGGACACCCTCCTGGCACATAAATCCAGGACAAGGTTTGCACTCTTGCTTAAGACAGACTTTGGGATGAGATAATTATGCAGATCCGCCTATTAACTCAGGCCGCTAGCAACAGGCAGTCAGCAGTTACTGCATCACTCTGCTCTGCCCAGCCAAACAAACCATCTAGTCCAGTATGTACACTCCAGACAGCTTTATTTCTAGGATTCTAGTAGAGAAACTATTTTTTAAAGGATTCAGAGAAGAGTTTAAAGCAAGAAATAGACATTAAAGGACTGAAAGGATTCACAAAGCTCACTGGTATGAGAGAGACACAGGACCTTTGTTAAATTAGCTCTTTGACACTTGGAAGAAAAGGCTACAGGGAACAATTCCCCCCCACCCCCAAATGCAAAAAGAGGACAGATGCAGAGTGTGGACTTGAGGTTCTATCCTGCGCTCCTTGAAGTTAATGGCAGCTGCTTTACTGAATTCAGAGGGAGTGTTATGTGCTGGGGGGGGGGGAGGAGTCTCTCAGGAGCCCCATGTTTAAATTCAATCCCCAGTTTGAAGGGTAGGCAGGGCAATTTCCCTGCCTCAGAGAAACCATCACTGTGTGAATTCTCAAACTTTGGTATAAAAAGAGACCTGACAAAGCTGAGTGAAGGGACCGCCCTCCCCCACCCCCAAATACCCACCATCCTCTCCAAACCCATACCTCAGCTGGGTGCAGGGGGTGACACCAAAACTCACACCATTGTCCAAAATGGTGTGACGTGAATAGCTGTAGGAGAACAGGAGTCAAACAGCCCACTGGACATACAGGTATTCAGGTACACGTGTAATGGAGCAGCAGATGAGTTTGGTCATTAAGTATAGATCAACTTTTTTTTTTTTAATGCTCTTTGCTTTAGCATGAAAGAGGCTGCTCCATGGATTAAGCAAAGCAGAAGGAAGAGATTTACTGAGCAAACATGTTGACATGTCTGGAGAGGAATGAAACTCTCACCAGGAAGTCTGTTCATTTTAGTCTTTAAAACCCAACGTCCCCCTGAGTCTCATCTCACGTCTGCCAGTTTTACAAGGATGCAACTCTAGGGACTTCACTGGGGTTACCAGGGCCGACCATGGGGGGGGGGGGCGCGCCGGGCAAGAGGGGCAATTTGCCCCAGGCCCCACAGGGACCCCCCCCCCCCACGAGAGAGTTTTTCGTGGGCCCTGGAGCAGGGTCCTTCACTTGCTCCAGGGGCCCTGGAGCTTCTTCCGCTCTGGGTCGTTGTCGGCAATTCGGCGGTGGGGGGGGGGGTCCTTCCGCTCCGGGACCTGGGGCACTTCAGCAGCGAAGACCCGCAGCCAGGGGGTCCTTCCAGCATTTCGGCAGCGGGTCTCGGGGCGGGTCTTCGGCAGCAATTCTGCGGCGGGGGGTCCTTCCGCCCCAGGACCCGCCACCGAAGTGCTGGGTCTTCAAGCCCCCTGAATCCTCTGGGCGGCCCTGGGGGTTCCACCAGAATAAATGTGGTGTAACTGGTATCAATCCTCCGTTCCAGATCACTGGCTTCTAACACTGCTTTCCAATGGCAAAGACCTAGTGAAGGAATTGTTTGTATTGCTACCCTCTCAGCAAGAGTCACTTTCATTTTACTGAGTTTATGCTGTGGAATGGCATGAAACTTTACATGGTCTCTCTAGCAACATAACCTTAAAATAATTAAAAATTTCACTAAGAGAGAAGATCTTTTGGCTGTAATGCAAAGGAAATAGCTAGGAGCCTGATCCTGCACTGACTTCCATGAGAGCAGGACTGGGCCCTCCATCCCCTGTGCATACGGCAGTGTTTGAAAGAACCAGAAGAGTGACTTCGGTATCTCCCATTCACCCAAGAGCCTGTCGTTAAGGTAGATAAAATTCTGTAGGGCTCAATCCAAGCCTCTAACCTTTGAGCACATGCTGTGGTGCACTGACAAGCATCGCTGCATCTTATTTACAGCACAAGGTGTGTATGCCGCACTCCAACGGCAGGTGCCCCTCTACTAGTGTCAGCAAAGTAATAGAGTAGTGAGCCACCCTATACTAAAATTGAATAGGTTTCAGAGTAGCGGCCATGTTAGTCTGTATCCGCAAAAAGAACAGGATTACTTAGTCTCACCTTGGAGACTAACAAATTTATTTGAATAAACTTACATCCTGGGACCACTCCATACCAGACCCGTGCCCCAGCCTGAAGGGTGCTTTACTTTATGCCAGCCATCACCATTCTTTTAATGCACCCAGACATCTGTGGGGAAGTGGGCCCCTTCTTCCCAGCCACACCCGTTGCACCAGGTACAACACCTGAGGAGCTACCCCACTGGAGAGATCCTCTGATGGGGGGTGAAGTAGGCATTATGGAAGCTTTGATCAATGAAGCAGTGTAAAGCTACCCTACCAAGTAAGGGCAGGGGGAGGAGGAGTGGAGGTGCGAGAAGAGATCTGACCCACAAGGTATAATGCACTTGCTATGATTATATTATATTGATTATATTGAGCAATGCAAGTACACCTCTACCCTGATAGAACGCGGTCCTCGGGAGCCCCCAAAAAAAAAAAGTCTTACCGCGTTATATCGAACTTGCTTTGAGCTGCCGGCGTGCGCAACCCTGCCCCCCCCCCGGAACACTGCTTTACCGTGTTATATCCGAATGAGTGTTACATCGGGTCGCGTTGTATTGGTAGAGGTGTAGTAAGAGGCAGAGCACTTTTTCCTACATTAACATACACTGGAAGACACAAAAGCCACACCACCATTTAATTCGGTAAAATAAAAACACTCTTTCCTGAGCAGAGACATTTCATGCCAAGTTTATGCCCTGATGAAACTTTACAGCCCAGCCAATGGAGGGCCCAGTCCTGCTCTCATGGAAGTCCATGCAGGATCAGGCTCCTAGGTATTTCCTTTTCATTAGAGCCAAAGAGTTTTTATATACAAAGTCTCAACACAACCTTCAACAGCCTTCCAGGTGTCCACGGCAGCCAAGCCATAAACAAAGCAAAAATGGAAAGGAGACATTAAAATGAAGTTTGGCCAGCCTCCAACCCCAGATGGATTTGGCAGACAGTCAGCTTTCTAAGTGGGCTGCAGGCACTGAAAGAGAGGTTTTTAAAGCTGTTCAGTTTGAGAATTAGCGACTGCGTGTGTACTGGCAATGAAAGTGCAGGAGATCCCCAGATCATAGGGGACCAAAAAAAGTATTAAAAATTACAAAAAACACAAGCACTTTACACTGTGGGCCCGATCCTTAGCTTAGCTCAGCGCCACTGACTTCAGTAGAGTTACACCCATGTATACCAGAGAAGGATATGGCCCTTCTCGTAAAATAAAACTCACTCCCCGCACCCCCGAGTGAAAGTTTCATGCCCATTTCCTTCCTAAGGCACTTACGTAGACCCATTACCATCATATCTGGGTCTGTCATAATCTTTAATGGCTATATTGTCACAACCCCTCCTATGTTATTTTCCCCATTGCACAGATAGGGAATTGAGTCATAGAGAAGTTAAGTGACTTGTCCAAGGTCACACAGGAAGACTGTAGCGGAGCAGGGAACTGAACCTGGCTCTCCCAAGTGCCAAGCTAACATCCTAACCCGCCTTTCTTTCCCAGCACTTTCGGTAAGTGCATTAAAATTACATTGAAGCAGCATGTGTGATAAACTGAGGTTCAGTATTGTGTTTCCACAACTATGATCTTTAAGGTCATCCACACAACATCACTTTACTGCAGCACCAAACAAGAGTCTAGTTTTCCGATGGGAAGGGAGCTCAGATTCAACACACAGAACTTATCTACATGGATAGGAGTGAGAAAATGTGCTACCTAACACCATATTTGGAGACAGTTAAGCATGATTCTGCCTCACGTTTTGATGCAATCACACAACAGAAAAACATGAAGCAAAAATTATGCTACCTTATCCACACTGACTCCTATACAGAGCCCAGGTTCATGTGCATTCAAGTAGGTGATGAGGAGAAACTTTAATCTCAGTTTTTAAAAATAAGTGTTTAACAACCCTGCCCTTAAAAGAAGTTAGTGTAAAACCCAGACCCTTTGTGCCTACTTCCATGCAGAATGACTGGCAAGTAGCCTTCATTGAAATGGGATTTTCCACTATTACCAGATTCCTTGCACAACAATTGTAGCCTCACAGTACCATTTAACAAAAAAAACAAACAGGCATTTCAAACATGTTAGGTCAAGGGTTGGGAAACTTTCAGAAGTGGTGTGTCGAGTCTTCATTTATTCACTCTAATTTAAGGTTTCACGTGCCGGTAATACATTCTAACATTTTTTAAAAGGTCTCTTTCTATAAGTCTATAATATATAACTAAACTATGGTTGTATGTAAAGTAAAGGTTTTTTAAAAATTTAAGAAGCTTAATTTAAAATTAAAAAACACAGAGCCCCCCCAGACTGGTGGGCAGGACCTGCCAGTGTGAGTGCCACTGAATCAGCTCGCGTGCTGCCTTTGGCACACGTGCCATAGGTTGCCTACCCCTGTGTTAGGTCAACACAGGGCTGAAGGAATGAAACTACACTGGTATCTGTACTGCAGCCTCTTTTAATTGCTATTAGAGTTCCAACATGCACACGCTGGGAGATAGGGTCTGCTGAACCAACCACAGTGGTATTTAGGGTGGAACGGCCCAAGTCTGCCTAATTGCTGTTAGAATCAGGCATTCACTTCCCACTGGCAGCTTTAAATTAAAAAAAAAAAAAATCTTCCTCTCATTTAATTCAGGTTGGTTCCTGAGTGTTGTCCCCCAACCCCACCTCCCTCTCCGCTCCCACTTAAAAAGTTTCAGGGCCAGATCTCAGCTGGGTGTAAGCCACCGCTACACTGACTTACCCCACCTGGAGGCTATATTTAAGCAGGCTCTAAAGAATTCTAGCTGCATGGGGAGCTGCTGTCCTTGCTGACATGGTTCCCACCCACCCCCACTGCCGCTTTGTCAGCATCACTGCTGTACTCACTACCCATGTGGATGCAGGGAGCATCTGAGCCACAATTGGAATGTACAGACTTTTGGAATGTACAGATTGGGTTTAGAGAGGGCTCCGGCATGACTGCCCTTATTAGGGATACAGAAGAGCTGAGTCAGCCTTTTGAGACACAGGATCCTACGCTACTGGGGGGGGGGGAATATTATCTGGCCATGTATTTCCTCCTCTGTTTTTCCCCTCATTTTACTGCCAGAGGGAAGATGAAGCCAAACGGTAAATGGCTGAGTCAGTGGTTTGCACTGCTTGAGTCGGAGGCCAGCTCTTTAATGAGGCAGAAGGCCACCAGCAGATGGGAAGGCTCTGCAATCAAACAGCACAATGGAACAAAAGGAGAAAGTGCCCGAATTTGCTAGGCTAAAGATGAACAATGGAGCCTGACCAGAGAAGGATCTAGAACCTCAGGATTTCTGCCGTCAAAGAGGGGTGAAGCCTGCCACCGTTCTCCAAAGCCATGCCCGGAACTCCCCTGACCCAGAACAGCATGACTGACACCGACTTACAAAACACACCCGGCATTCACAGTGACCAGAAGCTTTGTTGCAGTGGTGGTCACTCAAAAGCCAGCTGAGACATGGAATATGTTGCTGCCTGCTGCTATCCGGAGAGAGTTTGCCTCTGCAAAAGGATATGCAGCATTATCAGCTGGTTTACCCCAGATACTCTCCTGAAACCTAGTGAATCAATGCTGATTTGGCACACAAACACTGAAATTTGGGGGCTGATCCTCAGCTAGTGTAAACCATTGCCAATACCTTAAACAAAACACAGCTTCCATTCAGATGGCCTGAATTCTGCCACTCTTATTCACATCGAGCAGCACCTTACTCCCAAACAGTCCCATTGAAAGCCCAAGGGACAGGCAACTGAAGGTGGGATGTGAGCGTATGTATACAGAGGGGTCCTTGCTGCCTGCTCCCTCCTGCACAGGTGTGTAGTCCAAGAGTAGAGACCCCTTAGCACTGACAGCATTCTACCTCTGTTTTTCACTTCCTGCTGTAAACTGCTGTAGAGTGTTGTCACATTTCGCCACAGAACTGACTGTGGTGAAATGCAGTGATGGCCAGAGAAAAATCCTGCACACGGCTCTTAAAGGGGAGTGTACTTCTGGTGGTTAAACTACAGGTCTGGGAGTCACATGTTTTGGATTCCATTTCCAGCACTGCGGCAGATTTGCTTTCCGGCCTCAGCAGGGCACCCACTTCTCTGTAGTGAAGCTTCCCCCTGGGGGCCAGAACTTGTTGTGAGGATTCATTAATAGAAGTAGGGAGGACAGAATTGGCCCCAAGTGAGGAAATATGGCAACGGTAGTTTGACTCAAGGGACAGAAAGGAAGTTGCAAGGAACATTCTGTAACATGTTTGCAAAGAGCTGTGTTGATCTCCCTGTTTTAGGGAGAACTGCTAAAAAAATAAATCACTGTGCTGCTGAGTGCCAAGGAATCCATCCCTTACATTAAAATAAAATCAAGTGTCAGTTGCCAAATTCTGCTCCCTTACTCACCCAGAAAAGTCTCTTACATCACATGTAATCCTATTTATTTCAGGGCCCTCAGCCTCTTGCCAAAAGCTGGTGTTTCTTTTGGAAAATCTGAAGCAATAATGCCGAAACAGTTTGAATTTCAGCATAGCGGAAATACATTACTAAGGGCAGAACACAGATCAGTAGAGCTGGAGCACAACCTGGTAGCTGGACGTTGTTGTATATTTAAGATCCATGGGAATCGGAGAAATAATGATAGTTTCACACATTCGGGATGGCTCTCATGACAAATTAGTAGCAGATTACGGTAGATCAACTAGTTTGGGTTTTTCAACTACAAGCAAACAAAGTATGTTAACAATGCAGAAATGTTTCCAGACATTTAGCACCATTTAAAAAACAAAGAAAAATGTTGCTAAGCAGCAGCAGATATTTGTTGTCTTTTATAATGAACAGGCCCTCAACACAAACTCACATGGTCACAACGTCTGGGTTTAAACAAACAAGTTTCTCAGAAGCAGAGTCACTCAGTGTCTTGTCTTCAGGACTGCGGACCTCAGCCCTTTTTGCCGGCCGGGATACTGATTCAAACAGGAGAGGATTGCGATTGTGGAACAGGACTGGAAGCGGAAGATATTCCGAAGTCTACTCCATGCTCAGGCTTCCAGGCAAATCATTTTGAGGCCTCAGATTCAAGGTGTGAGAAATGGGGTTAGTTGCACTCATGCGATTCTCCCAGCTACTGAGGATTAATTTGGGGGGCACTTGGAAGATGAAAGGTGCTATTTAAAAATAAAATGCCCTGTGCACTGCACTGAAAGCACACCTGCACACTATATCCATGGAGCTAGTGTCAAGGGGACACTAGTCACATGTTGGATCCCCTCTCCTCACTAATGGCCCTGAGCCAATGCCTACTGAAGTCGACTGAAAAATTCCCACCCACCTCTCTGGGACTTACTTATACAAAGGGACAGCTCAGTGGTTTGAGCATTGGCCTGCTAAACTCAGGGTTGTAAGTTCAATCCTTGAGGGGGCCCATTTAGGGATCTGGGGCAAAAATCTGTCTGGGGATTGGAACTGCTTTGAGCAGGGGGTTGGACTAGATACCTCCTGAGGTCCCTTCCAACCCTGATATTCTACGATTCCAAACCCTTCAGACCATCACTGCTTCTTTAAAACCATGCCCTCCCCACCTTGGATACAGAATTTACCCACACACAAAATTTCTTTCCCATCCCAATCTTAGGCATCATTCAGTCTTGAGCCAACAGCAGCTTTTCTAGCCACACAAGTGTCAGGATTCGGAAATCCATCTTGGGCCTCTGCAGGGCTAGAAATGGGTGTTTAGAAAGGAAGAGTCCCAGCTTCTCAAAAAGGTCAGGCCCTCTCTTCAAGTCGTGCAAGTGCCCAAGATAACAGACCTGAAATAGCTGGACCTTAAGTTCGACATTTTTAGGTGCAGGCTTTTTAGGTTTTGTTTTAAATGGCTCCCTATGCACCATGTATAGTCAGGCTGGTAGCAACTGAGCCATCTACTCTTACAAGTGAAGGTATATTTAAAAACTAGTCCTAAAAGAAAAAAATTAACTCTCTAGGGAAACAAACCGCTTCAGTAATAGTTGTTCCTGTAATGCTGGTATTGAGTTTTATTGGCACTGGGCCGAGATCACCTACATAACTCACTTTGGCTAATGCAGCCATCCAACATTCATACCAATAAAACTCTTGTATCACATCTCTTCTGAATTTGTTGTACACACACATTTGTCTTTTTTTTACCTGTGCATCCCCACTAGCAGAATATGCTATGGTCCCAGGTTTTACCTACCTGCTGTATGGCTCTCACCCACACTTTCTAGATCAAGTTGGGTTATTATTACACACTATCTTGGCTTGCTATATTTTGTAGTAGAATGGTCCTTTGACTTGCTACAATAGTGTGATTAGGTGAACTTGGAAGCAAAGGCTAAAAACATTGGTTAAACTAGTACTTCCCTTTCCAGGAGAAAGTTAAGAGCGCATACAGGGCTCCTCAGAGTTTCATCAGTCACAGTAAGGATTAGAAGAAATACCCACTTTAAATGAGAACAGTTAAAGGGGCTTTTCCCTTTCTGAGCACACCTAGGAAGCCCTGAAAGTGGAATTGTTAAGGCCTGGTTTTGACATAACTATGTTGGTCGGGGATTGGGGAAAAAAAAACAAAAAACACAATACTCAGCATAGCATGTTGATCAGGGGAGAAAAAAATCCAGTGTAGATGCAGCTACATCAATGAAAGACTACTTCTGTCAACGTACCTACTGTTGCTTGGGGAGGGCAGTGTTCACACACACACACACCCCTTCAGTCTGCATAGGATGTGTCTGCACTACGAGGTTGACGAGTATGGCTACATCAGCATAGCTACATCGGTATAGTCTCCATAGTGTAGACAGTGACAACTGGAAACGTGGAAAGAACTCAGGGCCTTATTTTCAGCTAGTGTGAATCAACCCAGTGCTGTCAACAAGGGCTGGTCCAAAGTTTTCCCTCAAAACTATTTTTTGATAGAAAGTTCAAGTTTCAGCTAAATGAAATTTTGCACAAGTAGCATCCACTTTCTGTGGAAATTTTGATTTCCTCTCCCCCGCCCCCCCCAATCAAAAAGCCACATGCCCAAAAAACAGAATATTTTAGTTTGCGGCTGATGTTTTTCAGCTCTTGAATTTCTTTGGAAAAAACTACTACGTTTTTTCATACAAAATTTAGACACTGATTTTTTTGTTGTTGGAGTTTTATACAGGAAAAAATTAAAAGCCACTTCTCCTGTGACGGTCAGTGGAAGTGTGTGATTTGCCCCAGCTGAGGATCTGGTTCTCACTGTTTCACAGAAGCAAGAAAAAACATGCCCTGAAATAAAGAGAAATTTCCAGTAATGTTCCCCATGCTTTTAAAAAATCTCCTTGGAAAACCTCAATCACAGCCTGCCTTAAGGGTTGTCGATACATATCTTCCATTAATTGTCACGATAGATGCATCTAAGCAGCTTTGAAAAGATCAATCTAAAGCAATCACCAAAAGGCATTGAGCGGTTTAAAAAAAAGTGTTAATATGTCAGGTTCTTCTTTTCTAATGCATTCAGCATCATTAATAGCTTTAAAAAAAATAAATAAAACCTGCACACTGGAGCCTGCAGACTTCAATAAAAGCCCACGCACAACAGCAAGAGAAGCATAAAAAACTTCCTTTCTAAATTAAGGTTGTTTCAAACAGAAGTGAAAGTTCTTTTGATACATCAACGTTCCCCCTCCTTTGAATCAGATAATGATATCTGTGTGAAAAAAAATGAAGTGCCTCTTTATTTATAGCACACAGATTTGTGAGACAACCCCTTACCCTTGTTCTTTTGGTGCTGGTCTGTTCACTTTGGCCCTCCATACCTAAGCCAGTCCCCTCCCTTATTTGTTCCTGAATTGCAATGGCTCCAGGACATTGGCTAAGGCAGTGGTTTTCAACCCAAGGTACAAGTACCCCTGGGGGGTATGCAGAGATCTTCCATGGGGTCCATCAACTCATCTAGATATTTGCTAGTTCTACAACAGGCTACATAAAAAGCACTGCCCAAGTCATAGACAATGAGTTGTTTATACTGCTCTATATACTAGACACTGAAACGCAAGTACAATATTTATATTCCAATTGATATATTTTATAATTATAAAGTGAAAATAAGAAAGTCAGCCATTTTTCAGTAATAGTGTGCTCAGGCACTTTTATGTCTGATTTTGTAAACAAGTCATTTAAGTGAGGTAAAATTTGGGGGTTCGCAAGACAAATCAGACTCCTGAAAGGGGTCCAGTCATCTGAAAAAGACTGAGAACCACTGAGTGAAAGCTCTCACGTACAGCACAGAGCAAAGGACAATGCACAGGGGAGGCAGTAGCTAGATGAACAGAAGAATTTTTCCATCGACCTCACCACTTCTGCACCAGGGAATAGGTCGACCTAACTATGGAGCACAGGGCACAAAATTTTTCACAGCCCTGTCACAGCTAGATTTTAGGACTAAGCTACTCTACCTCTACATGGTGTTTTTGTACCAATTCAGCTACACTGATGCAAGCTCTGCGATACACCAACGTGCTGCAGCTACACTGGAGGTTCGCAGTGGTGTGCTACGCTAGTATAAATAGCCTCAGTACAGACAGGGCCTAAGGTTTCTTCATGCTCTCTGGCAGCACGAGAGGACCCATTCCTAGACTGCTCAGAGCTGGTGTAAGGGAATCTATGCTGGCCCTGCTTAGGGTTACCAACTTTCTGATTGCAAAAAAACCGAACACCCTTCCCTCGCCCCCCCACACTGAAGGCCCCACCCCTTCTCCAAGGCCCTGCCTCCCTGCTCTAACTTACAGGCAGGACCCTGAACAGCCCAAGAAGCAAACAGATGGCCTAAAACCACCTTAGCCCACATCCTGTCCCAAGTACAGGGATGGGGTAACAGAATCAGGCTCTGAGATTTTATCACCACCTTATTTTCCACTTGTTAATAAGATTCCTAAGTCAAGGGGAAATATGGTCCTCTTAAATTTGGCTTTCCATAAAAACAGAAACACACACCACACACCAAGCTAAGACCAACACTGGGTCCAATTCTGCCCTCAGTTACACCTGTGCTACCATAGGTAAGTCAAGATCACTAAACTAGAACTCAGTTGACAGCTAAAAGTTGAGAATTGGTCCTGCTTTGAGCAGGGGGTTGGACTAGATTACCTCCTGAGGTCCCTTCCAACCCTGATATTCTATGCGTCTAAAAGAAAGTTATTTAAGGATATTTGTAGGTATGAAGGTGGCCCATTGTAATTCGGTTATCTCATTTATACCAGAGTAATCTTCATTGGAATAACTCTGGATTTATACCAGTGTTATAACAACTTGGTATTATTTGTCCCCATGCCCTCTTGGATCGTCACCACTCTATTTCAAGGCCAAATTCTGTTTTTATTCACTTGGGTGCAAATCCAAGGTAACCTCATGGACCTCATTTATACTGCTGCAAAGTCAAAATCAGCCCTTAACGTGGGAAAGGCAGGTTAGGATCCTTGCTGCTGAAACTGAAAGCTGGAAAATCCTAGTCAGAGGGCTGCTGTTTTTGCACTAGGCCAAGCCATCTAATTTGCTTGTCTCCCCTACTGTGAAAGTGCCAACAAGGAAGAGCCAGTTTATTTTTAGAAAGAGCTCTGCAACTGGTGCAAAGCAGGCCATGTATCTGCAGCAGCATAATCCCACCCTTCAAGTGTTCTGCCCCCAGTATCCTCTCACAGCACAGCCAGGGAGATGAGCCAAACTAAACTCTCACTCTGTCCCCCTTCTTTTAGGGAAACCGCTGTTAGAAACAGGAAGCTGCCTTTTTTTTCCACTAGAGCACGGACTATGTATTTAAGAGCCTCCGCCACCTAACCACACGCGCTGTATGCACCATCTGTTACTCCTCTATCACTTTCAGGCCAACCACAGTTCTTGAGTAGCCAGGCTACAAAATTCACTTGTTCGGTTTTATGAAAGGTTGGTTTCTGTTGAAGCAATAAGTCAAATCTCATACTGAAAGCTCTGTTCCCGTCACCCTTCCTCTCTCTCTCTCTCAAGTAACACCTTACTTTGGAAGTACCTGTAGTGAATAAAGGCGATACTCAGGGGGTCAGATCGTTAGCAGGCAGAGCTCCATTGAGCTCAAGGGAAGGCAAGCAAAGCTGGCCCCCAAGTGCTTTTTATTCTGCTAAACCTTCCCAGCGTGGGCCAACACAAAATACACCTGCTGGGCTGGATTCTTCATTGTTATGCAAATGGCTACACAGAGTGCAGAGCGCTCTGACTAGGTATCTTAACACTCACTTTGCTTTGGTGCAAATGGGCAGATCTTCTGCTGGTGTAAACCTACATGATCCCATTGACCTCAGTGCCAACTGACCTCTGCCAGAGTGCAAACCCAATGACTGCACAAGGTGCAGGGCAACTGAGGATCATGCTCCCTGAGCAGAGTCCAAAACTCACCCCCTTCCAAGGGTTTGGCTTTACTGACCTAGAAATTAACAGCAATATTCAGTTCAGACCTTTCCCCAGGCTTCTGATCCTGTTCCTTCTGCTTTGATTCCCGCCCTAGATTCAGCAAGAGGCTCTCCGCTGTCCCTTCGCAGAGCCCCTGATGCAGGCAGAGAGAGGATGACTGAGTGAAGGGGAAACTATTGGAGCACCCACACGCTGAGGCTTTTCTCAGGTCTTACAATGGCTTTATGGAGCTGTGGACAGCTGGTGTAGGTTAGAGCAGCCCTGTAGCTTAACTGGATTAGTTCACAGCCAGTCCCAGAACCCAGAGAGTGAGGTGCAATTGGTGGAATATGGCCACATTTGCCCATCCTCGAGTCCCTCCAGCCAAGCTGTGCCGAGAACAGCTCTAGCACAGCTCAGAATCAGCACCAGGGATCCTGTGACTGGAGAAAAAGAAAGCTTGGGGGAGGAAGGGGGAGGAGATGGACACGACCACTACACACCACCCGAACAATTTCTTAACTATTCAGAGCCAGACTGTGTTTTGGACGACAGGCCTACACAAGGGTGCAAGAACGCTCCTAAGCAGGTTTCCCAGACCATGTATTCTGGCCCAGAAGTACATGGGCCACTTGCTTGCTTCCCCTGTCCTGGAACAGGTAGAGCCTTGACTCCCTTATTTGCTGCTAGGACAGACCAGCAGTACAGTATCACTCCCTGGCAGTGAGAATCAAACAGGAAGGAACTATGCCCCAGGGGACGTCTGAGTCACACCACCTCTTGGGGACATGGCTTAAAACACAGACTTGGAAGGATTCATTTTTTTAATCAGTAAACGTTGAGGTCATTGTCCACACCCAAAGGGGCAAAACCATGCATTTCCATCATTAATAATCAAAAAATGTACAGAGGCAAAGAGACAAATGCTTGAGCAATTAGAGTTTGAGTTAAGGGTATTTACTTAAGATATTTTGACATGTGATGTTGATTTGCTTTTGAATTGTTAAAAAGATTAAAAATTTTATATCTCATCATCTACAGTTATTTAATAAGTATTGGCCGACACCCCTGCCAATTTACCACAACTGTGAAAGTTAACGGGGGCGGGGTGGGATTTAAAAATAAACATGGCTCTTATCTGTAGCAAGGACACCACCCACCACCAAATTCTGCCAAGCCTACTTGTACAGTCACTCTTTGCCCAGGGCTGTGCTGAAAGGCACATATTTTGCCCTATGGAAAGGGCAAGAAGTGACCAAACGTGATTTAATTTTTTTTATTATTATTATTATTATTATTCCCTCTTTGGACTGAATAAAGCACAAAAAATTTCAACTTGAAGAGGAGGGCTTGGGGTTTATTTTAAGAGGTTAATCTGAAAATATACAGTTTATGCTGAAAGTGCCTCTTCAACCTTAACATCACATGATTAATATACACATTGAACTATTACAAGATATTTTATGGTCTATTTATGAACAAAAGTCAAAGTGGTAAGTCTGCATGCTTGCATGGCTGACTCATATCTAAATCCATATTGTTAGTATGCAGTGTGAATTTTTTCATGCACTAATAAGCTACCTTTGAACTTGACTATCAGACCAAAACCAGCTCAGTTACACCTGTGCAAACCCAGTCAAAGCAATAGGTTCGGATGAATGCAGCTGGGGACAGAATTGGACACTGGTGTAAATCAGAAGTTGGGGCGAGGGGGAGACTAGGACAAGCTCTGATCAGAATGAGCCCAGTCTCATCACTGCTAGCCGCTAAAGAATTTGGTTTTACAAAACAATCCACGTGCAAACAAAGGGCTCAACTTTAGGCTCTGCTGGAGCTCCTTTATGGAGGGAAGCCAACACCTAGGTGGCTTAACATCACCCATAGTGGGACCTGCTAGGATAGTGAGAACAAGTTCAAGCCTATACCCTGATTTCACTTCAGCCCAAGCTGTCCCCCATCCTACTCTGCAGCAGGGACAAAGGCTAATTAAGCCTGGGTGCTGTTAATCCGATCCCACAATTCCACCTGGGCTGTTCTTGCTTGTCTAACTCCTCCTTATTGGCCTCTGTTGGAAGACAGGATACTGGGCTAGATGGACCTTTGGCCTGACTCAGTATGGCCGCTCTCATGTTCCCCCTTCTTCAGCACTGTGTGCTAATCCCAACTTTGCCTACTCCATCACCACACCATTTGTGCAGAACTCCTCCTCCTGTCCTGCCAGTCAGCCAGAGCCTGACCCCAGCCTTTCGGTAAAGCTGATGTGGGATATCCTCAAGGCTCCTCATTTTCAGTTTTTACAAAAAAAGTTTCCCGGGTTTACAAAAGCGACACTTTTTTGCCAATTTTCATGCAATTTTGGGTCACTCAAACACATGAAAATCCTGATTACATTAAGAAAAGCCAATATGTTACATTAGGAAGACTTGTTTATGGCTATAAACAATTAGACTAAGTGTAGATGTGAGGCTGTCTGTAGAAAGGCAATGTAGTGGAAGACAGACACTCAGAATCAGGCACACTGATGTGTTGTAATAAGAGCAAAGGAAGAACAGGCCTATACATTTATAATCAGAGGTAATTTTCTTCAGCCAGACGCTTCAAACAGATCCACTCTTCAAAAGGCTTTTCGGGTTTTTTAAATGTATATTTGACCATCTGAAACTAACTAGAAATCCAAAGACTGGCACCCCCAATTTCTAAGGAGGAGATTAAAAACAAAATCAAGGTACTGTTTGGGCTCAAAGGTGTATGGCACTCGTGTCTGAAAGGGAAATGAAGTAAGGGAAGCGAGAGATCCTCTTACATAAGGCCTGATGTAAGAGGAAGTCGCTTTGGCTGAACAGGCTTCATTAACACATGGCTGCAGTTTGGGATGAAAAAATTCACTGCTCCTGTTAGTTCAGGTTTACAAACAATACAGCCTCCCCTTTAGTTTATTTACTCTAAAGGCCTGGCTTCCAGTTTGCAAGTTCAAACCCTTAGCACAATTCCTCTTCCCACCCCCACCCCCCCACACACACACACACACCCAAAGCGTATCTCTCAGAGTGTTCCTTTCTGGTAAGAGACCAATGACAGAGAGGAGCCTTTTTTTGTTAAACGTGTCAATATAAATTTGCCCCCAGTCTGAATGAGACACTATGGCCGATTCTCTGAGCAGGTCATTTAGAGGGTTGTAAATGTACATCTGAGGAATCAGACAGAAATCAGCACTAGGTTCTGGGTGGTGCTCCAGGGGGGTGCTTAGCTGAAGGCACAGCCCCAGGGAGGACTTGGGCAAGGTGCTTTTAAACCACCTCTGTGCCCTCCTGATGCCAGGCTGCCCCAGAAACCAAAAGAGCCCCCAGTGTAACTTAGGCAGCCCAGGAAGCTGCTCTAAGTTACGGCAGCCTGTCCCCACGGCGAGCGGAGCAAACCTAGTGGTGTGCACCATGGGGCTGTGGCCCCACCCCTCTCCTTCCTCAGCTCCACCCCTAACATGCCCCCCAAGAGGGGGGTGAGGAGAGAGAGAATCAACCGAGGGCCTAAAGCACTATAGGGTGACATTGAATGAGGGGCAGAAGCCTTTCCTATATATTCAACTTGAGAATGAGGTGGGAGGGGGTTACACACCAGGGGCCCAATTCTTCGGTCTCTGCAGCACCTTTACACCAGCTAGGCAGAGAGGTGAAGACAGAGATTGACACATTGGATCAGACCTGCAGTCCATCTAGCCCACTATATGGTCTCCCCGCAATGGCCACAACCAGAGGCGTCACAGTAAGGTCAAAAACACGCCAGTGTGCAAATGTAGGACAATCTGCCACCAGCACTAGGTCTCATCCTGGTCACTAATATATTGGCTTAAACACTGAGGTTTAATGGGACTTGGCCTCAGATTGGCAGGAAGTCTATGGCAGAACCGTGACCAGAACCCACCACAGGCTGGTGAGTCCAGAGGCCAGTCTTCCTTCCTACTGTGTTCTAGGGACCTACCACATCTGAAATCACAGAAGGCAAAACTTCAGAAGAATCATGCACAGTAGTAGGGTGGGGACAGACAAAAAGAGGCTTTAACAATGGGACATTCAAAAGTCAGGCTCTATCTACACAATAGTGCTTTCATCTTATTGTATACGTTTACTTCTAGCCCTATGGGTCCCAGGATATTAGAGACACAGTGGGGGGGACAGACATCTCTTTTACTGGACCAGCTTCTGTTGATTAAAGAAAAACTGATCCAATAAAAGATATTATGTCACCCACCTTGTCTCTCTCATCTTATTGGGAGAGGATGCTCTAACCCAAACCCATGACAGTTTATTAATTTAGCTCCCATGTAGACTACAGAAATAAACAGATCAGGGTGGGAATGGGGGTGAGGCTTGCACCAGGGCACAGGTTAAAGGAAAGCCCATTCAAGAGTTCATTGGGTACAATGTACAGTAATAAAAACACAAGGCTCAGTGGCACCAGACAATCCACTCTTCTAACAGGCAAACTAAACGCTGCATAATCTATGCTATGGGGAACCCCCTTACTTTTCATCCAAAGGGCCTTGCCACACTGCAAGCAGAAACTTTTGCAGCTAGCACATTTGCTAAAGAGTTTGCACTCACATGCTCTCTGCAAGCAGTTCCCACGGATCTAAAAATTCAACTCTGTTTCCAAAAGCTGCTGTGTGCTCTTGGCTTCCTGACAAATCCCGAAATAAAAATAAAAAAAACAACCATGATAAAAACATGACTACTCTGGATGCTCTTGAGAGTCCTCGGGCCTGATTCTACCCATGAAATGCTGCTGTAGTCAGAGCAGAGCGCTCATCTGTAAAGGCAGAGGCCTTAATTCAGCAGTCCATTCCTACTCAGGAAAGCACTTAAGAGTGTATTTTACTTTAGCTGTGTGCTTAAGCTCTGCCCAGTGCGACTTAAGCACATGCTTCAGTGCTTTGCTGCATGGGTTTGTGCTCTTTACACATTATGAATCCTAGGGTACATTATACAGTTCAGCTGTTCAGTTTAGAACAGAGATCTGTACAAGCGAGAGAGCAGTTGCCAAAAGCAACCACACAGCCAGGGACAAGCTTTGAGAACATTTAGATAAATGTTCTAAAATTTTAAAACTTTTTTCCAGCCAGGTTGCTACTATTCACCGTGAAAATGCTTACAGAACACTGCTCCAGATCATCCCTCTACCTGGAAGCAGGAGAGAGCATGCACTTGAGGGGCTCCTGATGGCCAACTAAAAACTGGGGGAAAGTTTAAGTGGTACAACGTACCTCTGACAGTATAAGGAGTGAACGCTGAAGGGGGGTCAGACCAGACCACAATTACAAAGATGCAACATTGAAACCACACTAGCACTTATCAGTATAACTTATGTCCCTCACAGGGGGTGCGTTGTTCCACCACCACCCACACAGAACGACATAAGTCCACCACTGTACACACCAACACTTATGCTCTCCCGCCGACATAGCTACCACCGCACATTGGAGATGGTTTAACTATGCTGACGAAGAGCTCTCTCTCCCCTCAGCATAGAGCGGCTTCGCGAGCAATCTTACAGCTGCATTGGTGCCGCTGGAAGCTTGCTAGTGGCAACAGAGCCAACACAGGACACTTGGGAAATGCACACACACAGGAAGGCAGCAAACCAACTTCACATTCCCCACCTGCAACCCCTGCCTCTTGCTCCCAAGAGGGACAGTGAGGAGAAGAAAAAAACGTAACATGCCTTTTCCTTCCATATACAGGGCCAAATCCTGCCCTCAAGTTACACAAGTGCAACCAAGTGATTAGGTCTTAGAAAGTGGGCCCCTTCTTCTGCCAAAAAACCAAAACACTTTATAACCAAAATTGTGTGCTCCCTTCCCCCCCCCACCCAGTCACCCCTCTCCACTCTGTCTGTTGTAGCCACCTGTTGTGTTTCCATCATATACTTAGGGCTTGGCTACACAGGAAAGTTTTCCAGTTATACTGGTGTAGTAAAACCCAGTGTGACTACCCACGCTGGCACTCTTCCAGAATAAGAGTGACCACATGGGAGGTTACACTGGTATAGCTATCAGTTTAAATTCATACCTTATCTTATTCCAATGCAACTTTCCCCACATAGACAAGTTCCATAGAGCCGGGGCTGTCTTTTCATTACGTATGTGAACAACACGTTGTAAACTGGGACCTCGATTAGGGCTGGTTTAATAATTCTGTCAAATTTGTTTTGACAGAAGATTCCTCCCCCCCCCCCATTTACAAAAAAAACCAAAAAACAGTCTGAGTTCCCATCAATAGGAAGTTTTTTGGCTGAAAAGCTATCTCCAGCCAAACAACATTCAGTTTATTTACAAAAAAGTCAAGTGTATTCCAAGCAGCTCTAGGCACTATTAATGACATTCAAATTACTAATAAACCATTCCATGACTTCCCCAAGACCCCACATGCACAGCAAGCAAGACTTGCCAGAGTCCAGGCCCTGATTTCTAGTCAGGTTTATGAACGACACTGAATCCCCTTCACCTACTAGTCAACACACAACATGACTGGTTTTATTATCTCTGAAAATAAACAACAAACAAAAAACCACAACCTCTGATACCCAGAGCTTGATTCTCTGTTGCCTGCACATTTACACAGTGAGAAGTGGGTATAGAAGGCCACCAGATCAGAATGGCAGTGTTTTTACTCCTACTTTGCACTGGGTCAGCCTGGGGGAGAAGGGGTGAATGATTGTACAAAGTGCAGGGCAACGTGGAATATCAGTCCCCATGTCTTTCTTTGGCTGGCAGCGCTGCAGAGGCACTGTGCTTACATTGAATAGCACATCAGTTTCTCACCCCCAAGCAATGAGAAAGTACAGCCTTATTACTAAAGTACACATTTCACTATTGCACATGACTACTGGAAACATCTGTTTAAATATTTTACCCACTAAATAACCAAAGTGACACTCAGACATCTATGCTGGATAGTTATAGCACATACAGGGAGAAAACTAAAGCAAAAACTTTAGGACCGGAAAGTGGTTTTCACCTGTAAAAGGTCAGGAGGCCAGGTCACAATCCCCCTACAAATTGAGGTTTCTTTAGACTCTTTGTAGATTATCTGTTTCTTGGTACTGTGCCTGTCATTTTCAAAGCAAAATGATCTGCTAATCAGTGTGCATATTCTGAGCACAAAAAAGTACACACACCAAATTGTTAAAATCTAGGCAAATACTGTTACATGAGGATGAGTGTTGGTTTTCTCTTCTTTTGAAAACCTTGTTTGGGCGGGAAGGAAAAGAGAGGAGAATGGACAGACTGCCCTAAATGAGTAATCCCCTATTGTTCTACTAATTCTATTGAGAACTTCACTTCTTGGATACTTGTTTTTAAAAGCATGTCTAGCTAACACATAACTGGCCTCCTACAGATGTTCCTAGAGGTTCCAGATGTGTGGGAGCACTCACACCTTTGTTTCTACCATGTCATCTGCAGCGCCTACTGGAGTGCATTAATATAATACTTTATTCTAAGCAAGCACAAACAAAAGCCTGACTTCACACAGAGAAAAAATATTATGTTTTGCTTCTCCTGGATATGACAACACGATCTGCACAAAACACCAAACAAAGTAAAAGAAATACAGTTTCAGCATTAAAAAAATAAATAGAGAGAGAGAAACAAAAACAGTAGCATTTGAAAGCTATGGCAAGATCCAGCATTAAGTTCCTGTCATGGAAATACATCTACATATTTGGGAGCAAGAAGAATTTAATACAACCTGTCTAAACATAACACTAGTATCCAGTTTAGAAGATATTTCTCTACTGGATAACTGACAGATAACTAAGCAGGATCAGTGCAAAGGAGCCAGTAACGGAAAGATAGGCCTGAAAATGCAGAGCAGGAAATGGAGTCCAAAAAAGCAAGTGTCAGGGGAAGATAGCAAGAGGGAGATTTGTGTCTTTCCAAGCCTCGGAAATGACTGGTGGGAGGTCCCAGCTACCAACAGACTTTCTAAATCATGCTCACATCATTCTCATTTCCATCCCCAGGCCACACCAGCTTCTACTTCCACAGTGAGGTTTGGAGCCCGTGTTTACTGCCCAGCAGCTTCAGACAGTGTTTTTAGAAGAACAAAACAAAGCAAAACAGGCAGGTTTCCCCAAACTCTCCAAGCAAACCCCTCAAACGTCAAACTAAAGCAGCAAGCCTGGGATCCTAGTAACTAGGCCTTTGCAAATGGGAGCTCTCCTCCCACAGGCAACTCTCCAGCTTATTATTAAACTTGATCATCCAATGACTTCCTTCAGCTCTCATTTAACCACAGACTGTTATCCAGGGAGTGCCTTTTGATGGGAGACCACAGCTGTTATAATACAGGACAAGGAAGTGGTGAAGGAATGGATGGTGAGAGATAAGGGCATCCTTGCACCCACCATAAGGAGCCCCCCGGTTTGCATGGCTAGGAAGCGGGGAGATACACACACACAGCTGTTCTAGCGCTGGGGAAATGCATAGGTACTGGGGGAGGACATGGAATCCCCTCCATGGTCACAAGAGTTGCACAGGACTAAATGGAGCAGTGCAGGGGTGACTCTAGCTCAGCCCCCAGTTGTGTGGGTGCCCTGAGGTATAGCTACGCTCTGTACTTCCAAGGTGTAGCAGCTAGTGAAGCAGGGCAGAGCGGAAGGAGGCAAAGGAAACCCCTCTAGCTGTTTCAAGGGTAGTAAGGGGTGGGATACATGGGGGGGAGGAGGGGAGAATGCCCTTACAGTTGATGCCGGGGGGGACCCCTCTATTGTTACAGGGCTGGGGCAAGTCCTCCCCAACTGGGGAAGGGGGAGGAGAAAATGGAGGGGAGCAATTGGTCTAAGGGACCCCCAGGGACAGGATCCCCAGGGGCAGTCAGGGCTGACCCTAAGGACCCCCCCCACAGACAGGACCCCCAGGAGCTACAGGGCTAGTCAGGAGGGGCTGACCCTAAGCCCCCCCCAGGACAGGACCCCCAGGGGCTGTCAGGAGGGGTGACCCTAAGCCCCCCCCCAGGGGCTGTCAGGAGGGGTGACCCTAAGGCCCCCCCCCAGGGACAGGACCCCCAGGGGCTGTCAGAGGCTGCCGGCTAGCAAGGAGGGGCTGACCCCAAGGCCCCCCCCCCGGGCCAGGACCCCCAGTCGCTCTCGGGCTGGCGCGGGGCGAGCCCCCCGCTGCCGGGCTGGAAGGGGGCGGCGGGCTCGGTACCTCCAGGGTGCGGATCTCCTGCTGGGTGAGGTCGTTGGAGGCGGCGCACTTGGTGCGGAGGCCCCGCAGGCTGGACAGCGAGATGTCGATGAGGCTCTGCAGCTGCCCGCACTGCTGCAGGGCGGCCCGGGCTCCCGCCTGCCCGCCCCGCCGCTCCGCCCGGGGCTCGGCGCGCCCGGCGGCAGCGCTAGCCATGCCTCGGCATCGGGGGGGCGGGCGGCCCGGGCGGGGAGCCGGCGCGGGAGGCTCCGGAGGGGCTGGGGCTGGGTCCGCCCCGCCGGCGGAGGAAGCGACATGCAAAGCGGCGGCGCCACTGGGAGCTCGCCGGCTCCTGCTCGCCTGCCCCTCGCCCGTAGCCTTTTCATAGCCGCCGGGGGGCCGGGGTCGGGCCGACGGGGCCGACGGGACTTGTAGTTTTCCTGCCGCCCTGGCTGCAAGCCGCAAAAGGGTAACGCGGGGGGGGGGCAGGTTCAACCCCCCCTGCACCCCCAAGGGAAAGAGGATTAACCCCCCCCCAACAAACACTTGGCTGGAGCTAGTGCAGGTCCACCTTATACCCCCCTCCTTCACTATTCCCTGCCCCCAACTCAGTAAAAACCAGGCTGCCTTAGTTCCAGCAGGGTTTTACATCAAGATAACAACCTCGCTGGACACATAACACTTGTTTTGTTTTGTTTCTTTGCAGCGAAGACAGAGCCATAGGCACAGGCAGGGCCGGCTCCAGGTGTTTTTTGCCTCCCCAAGCAAAAATAAATAAATAAATAAATTTTAAAAAGGGGCCGGAGTACCGCTGCCAAAGCAACAACAAAAAAAGCCGGAGTGCCGCCACCGAAGCAAACAAACCAACAAACAAAAAGCGGGAATGCGGCCTCTGGAAAAGTGCAGCCCCAAGCACATGCTTGGAACGCTGGTCCCTAAGGCACAGGACCCCGCCTCACCCAACCCTACTGGGAGTAGGGTGACCAGACAGCAAGTGTGAAAAATCGGGACAGGGGGGTAGGAGCCGATTTAAGAAAAAGACCCAAAAATCAGGATTGTCCCTATAAAATTGGGACATCTGGTCACCCTAAGTGGGAGAGACAGACCCTCTTCCAACTCCTTTGATTGTCACTGAGCACCGTGGAGGGTGGGTGTGAAACACTACTCTTCCGGTAGGTTTTTTGCACCCACTGAGTCCAGCTGTAAATAACTACACAAGGTGCAAAGCAACAGAGGATCAGGCCCCCTTATTGTGGGCCAGATCCTCAGCTGGTGTGAAAGGAGTTACAGCAATTTACACAAGGCTTTTGGCCCTGTTATCTTAACATGGGTCCACTAGGGTGAAAGCCATTAATATTGATAACTTTTTTCTTTCCATAAGACTTTTGTGTTCCCACTGCCAAAAATCTTACGCTCTGAAAGGGACATCATATTCTTAATGCCTCTTTAGTAACACAAGAAGGGAATTATACACGCTATGTCCATATCCACGCATAATTCTCTACGTGTTTTGACACCTTGCACATTATGCTGGGGTGGATTTGGCCCATTAATTATATGTAGCATTTATATAGCCTTTTACATTTCCAAAGCACTATGCAAACACCACCTAGGGTGACCAGATGTCCCAATTTTATAAGGACAGTCCCAATTTTTGGGACTTATATAGTCTCCTGATACCCCACCACAACCACCCCGTCCCGATTTTTCACATTTGCTGTCTGGTCACCCTAACACCACTTAGTTTATTTAATCTAATAAAACACCTACACAGTGGCTCTCAACCTTTTCTATACCCAGGCAACCTCAGACCTTCACCTAGCTATCCAGGATCTACCCAAGAGCCCCTTGCCACTTATCAATATTCAGGGGCGGCTCTAGGTATTTTGCTGCCCCAAGCATGGCAAGCAGGCTGCCTTCAGCGGCTTGCCTGCGGGAGGTCCCCGGTCCCGCGGATTCAGCGGCTTGCCTGTGGGAGGTCCCCGGTCCCGCGGATTTGGCAGCAGGCTGTGGGAGGTCTGCCAAAGCCGCAGGACCAGCGGACCCTCCGCAGGCATGCCGCTGAAGGCAACCTGCCTGCTGCCCTTGCGGCGACCGGCAGAGCGCCCCCTGTGGCTTGCCGCCCCAGGTACGCGCTTGGCGTGCTGGTGCCTGGAGCCGCCCCTGTCAATATTGAGAGGGAAGCGGGGTTGTGATCCGGATACCTGCCCGTGATCACTAAGTTAAAGACGCATGATCTAGATAGTCAGACCCCTCTGCCTTTGCGCAGGTCCAACTGCAGACCCAGGACCTTCGGTTGCTTTATTTACATCATTGATGCTGTTTGTTTTCCTTTGAGCAATTCCCTTGATTTTGGACAGTGAAACTAGACAGGTTAGTTTCACAGAATGTGTTTATAAATCAGATTAACTTTTTGTTTCTGCTGCATGAGCCCAATGCTAACACAGGGTCATTGGAATTGCCATACTGGATCAATCCTGTGGTCCACCTATTCCAATATCCCATCTCTGACAGTGGCCAGCACCAAATGCTTCAGAGGAAGGTGCAAGAAACCCCACAGTCAGCAGATGTGGGGTTATCTGTCCCCCATTAAGGTCTCATCTTAATCCCTAATAGAGATTGGTTTAAACACTGATGAGCATGGGGTTTTATATCCTGTCCAGTACTCTTTGCTTGCAGTGACTATTCTAACTTCTGGATAACCATATGACTTCCCAATCCCTCTTTGAGTCTTAATGAGTTTTTGGCCTCAACAACATCCTGTAGCAATGAGTTCCCTGTTGTCGTATCTTATTTCACAACACTCCAGGGAATGTTCAAGCAAAAAATAACATCTAAATGAAAGACTTGTTTTCATCCACTTTTAAAAGAAACCTTCCTATGCATCTTATCTTATCTACGTTCCTTCATTGTCATTACAAAGCCTTCCCTTTGCTGGCCGGAATCTGATTTCTCTTACACCATGTAAAACCAAGAATAGTTGAGCCAAAGTCAATAGCATTACACTGATATAAAACCAAAGTAAGAGAGGCCTGTATCAGCCCATGAGTCTAAATAGAGCTCAGAGTGACCCTCTAAATGATCTTTCCCAAATGTTCCATAAATCAATCAAAATGTTTTATGTAACAAAAATGTTTACATAGTAAAGAACAAGAGCATGTCTAGTATTTGAAGTGGGCATTAATGTAAACATCTTTTAGCCAATATAAACACTTAAGTACAAGAGTCATGTGGGTTCATTCAAATCTTTACTGAATAGCATTCTACAAGTAGCTTCATTATGGTATGGTCTGTGGGAACATTATGTTTGCAGCTCAGTTGGTGTTTCATTGTGAACTACACTATAAATAACAATTACAAATAAAGCAGATTTCATATCCTGAATATCTGATGTAGTGGCCACAAGCTGTGTGTGCGAAATATCAATACAAAAACAATATGCCTCCACCATGGTACCAGTTTTTGTTGAGTTTTAGTCAGGTGCTCAGAAAGAATGTAATTGCATGCTGACAGAAGAAGACGGAGATTATTAATGAGAACTAAATGAATACCTGTTTTTTTAGAAGACAATATGACAGCATAGCCACAAAGAGGAAAAGAAAAGCAGGCTCTAACCAAACATAAAGGAATATTAAAACAATATAAATATCAATACAGAGCCATGGGCAGTTTCTTAGTGGATCTTTCAAGGAGCTTACATAGAAGACAAGGAGGTTTTGAACGCAGCTCAGTTGCAGGATCTGACCATAATATGAAAGAGTCATTAATAAATTAAAGCCCATAGAGCTGGGGAGTAGCAAAAGTGGAGAGAAGGGAAGAGGAGAGGAAGCATAGTCAACTGGTGAAAGCACAGAAACAGGAGGATATTTAGGCCTCAGTACAGCAAAGCACTTAGGACCCAATCCCAAATCCATTGAAGTAAATGGAAAGACTCCTATCTTCAATGGGCTCCTGGTAGGCTTCTTAAGTATGTGTGTGAACATAATCTGAGTAGTCCCATTGACTTCAATGGCACTATTGACCTGTTGTAAATGACTCACATATTTAAGTGCTTTGCTGGATTGGATCCTAATGTTCTTTTGCCACTGACTTGCTGCATGACCTTGGGCAAGTCATTTAACTGCTTTATTGCCTCCATCTTTCTAATAGAGATAATATTTATTTACCTCACAGGAGGGTTGGGAGTTTTAATTCATAAGTGTTTGCAACACACTGAGATCCTAGGAAGCAGGCTGGTATAGACCTGGGAAATAGTATTACAGTGATACAATTGCTAAAAAGTCCATTGCATAGCCAGCCAGCAAGGAACATAAAGAAATTGCTACAGAAGACACTGTAGATTTATTGCATGGGAAAGCAAACCTAGGAAATAGAGGGGTCCTGCACTGCATGAGATTTTTAATCCTTGAGCAATGTTTGCGTATTCCAATGGGAGTGGCTGACTAACTCACTGGCTACCATGAGCAGGCAAGACCTACATTGCGCTAGACTGCCCTCTGGGCCCAAATGGAAAAAATGTGCTGACTAAATGTTTTGTACTGTACATGCATTAATGCCCCTATCCTCTGCATTCCTCAGTGATCTCCTCTGAACACTTACATGCTCAGGCTGCTGTCAACATTAGCCGGAGAAACAGAGAATCCTCTCAGAGTGTTGTTTCATGGGAGCTGCTTACACAAAAGAGAGCCAGTGCCTTCCAGACAGAGCGGTTTTGACTCCAGTCGCTGGGAAGAGAGGAGAAGGACTGATCCGCAAACCCCAAACCACAGGGAAATCGTTGTCTCTTTCCAAGACCGTAGCCCAGAACTGCAACCTTCGGCGTCCCGTACAGCTTCAGGCTGGGTCATGGAGTAAGCACCGAACAGACACGGTATTGAGACGGCTGGGGCCGAAGGCTGTGAAGGAGTAGTTGGGGGAGGTATAGTCTCTCTGGCTCCACAGTTATTATGGTCATAAGGGGTATATCCCCTATTCCAAAAGCAGCCACACTGGAACAGCACTACACCCTGCTCTCAGGCGAAGGTGGGGGGTGGATTCCATTCCCCTCCTGCCCCCGCTCCCCCTCTGTTTAGCTACAACACTCATTTAGGGCTGATCCAAAGCCCACTCATGTCCATTCACTTCAGTGGGCTTTGAATCAGGATTGAGCCTCACAGCAGGACTCAGGGCTCAAGCCTCGGCTCAGTCAGTGACCTGCTGTATGTCATCACATACATCATTGAATTCCTCTCTGTTTCCCCTCCCACCCTTTGCCTCTCCTCTCTATTTAGATTGGAAGTTCTTTGGGGCAGGGACTGTCTCTCACTGTGTTTGTACAGCACCTGGCACTATGGGGCCCTGGTCTCAGTCAGCACCTCTAGGAGCTACTGTTACATAAACCATAATAATAATCTTCTTGTCAACAATGCAAAGATGCTGGGGTCGGGGGTGGGGAGGAAGCAGAGATGGTTAAAAACCAGTTCTGGTGCACCTCGCAAGCTGCTTTTACCAACGTCTACATGGCCTTTTTAGCTAGCTTGCCCTAGTTTCAACTCAGCTAACCAAATATTGAAATTAGAAGATGGAACTGAAGTACTCAATGTGACGAGTTTAACACAGTGGTAGAAACCAGCTTTACGCAAGTGTAGCACTGGGATTTGAAGAGCTGAAATGTTGGGGGTGTCAGAGAAAGGAAGCCTATGATTTTCCCTCTCAGGCTTCCTCCTACAATCACCGCCTGAGTGTTCCTTTTTCCTATGCCCAGCACAGCACAGTAATACAGAGCAGTGACGGCAGGGGTTGGGCCTACTGAGCTGTGCTATTTCTAGGTATGCAGCGGGAGATTCCCTCGCAATCTTTGGAGCAAGTGAGGAGCATGACCATGGGCCAGATCCTCAGCTGGTATAAACTTCCCTAGTGCCACTGTCTTCAGTTTACATGTCTCCGGTGCCTGCAATGGAGCTTTGCTGATTTACCCCAGCTGAGGCTCCAGCCCCATATCTTTAAGAAAGTGCTTAGGATGTGCCTGACTCCTTACAAGTTGGTCTGTTCTCTGCACAGCTCTCCCTTTGGAAAGCTTATGTACTAATTGCAATGAAGGCCCAGTCTCGCAGTCCTGCAGGCAAAACACTCATTTTTCTCTATCAGCATCTACTCAAGTGTCTATTCTCAGAGGGGCCATTGGGAGCCTTGCTTGAGTAAAGAGGGCAGGATGAGGTGTAAGGGGTGAAACAGTCAGTCAGCAACGCTGGAAGGACAAGTAAAGAGACCACAGGCCGGCTGAGCAAACCTGACTAGTTGATATGAAATAGGAGAGGAAGGGAAATGGACATTAATTATGTATCGTTGTTAATAATTTGTATTGTGGTGGCATCTAGAGGCCAGGGCCCCATTGTGCCAGGCACTGTACAGACATAACAAAGAGACAGTCCTTGCTCCAAAAGGCTTGAGATCTCAGTGGAAGACTACAAGCAACAGGTAGATAGACAGGGGCGCACCAGATTAGCCTGATGAGATGTGGTCCCAGCGCCCAGGCTGCATAGCCCCTGTCGAGTTTTTTCGTAGGCATCGCAGCAGAGGAGGGTTTTAAAAAGGGGTTGGAAGGAGGACCAATGAAGTGGCTTTAAGGATGTTTACAGGGAACTCCTCCCCTGCGTCGGGGGGCAGTCTGGGGAAAAAAATGCAGTGGTGCTCGTTGGAAAAAATCTTGCAATCAAAGCTGGCATTATTTGCAGAACAAAGGTGCCGAGGGGACAATATCCTATTGGCATAAAAGAGATGATAGGGTAGGGCTCAACTGTAGAAATGAAAACCTTTGAAAAACAGAAGGGGAGAATGACAAAGGAGAGAGAATCCATAATGAATATAGCACGCGCACACACACACACGCAAAAGGATGGGGGAAAGACAACCAGAAACAAGGAGTGAAAAGACCAGAAGTAGAAGAAAGAAGAAGTGTCCAGTCTTCCCCGTTGAAACTCATTTGGATTCAGGTTTCATTACAAAGCCAGCCCAGGTTCACTAATGCAGTAGCAGGACTCATTCATCTATCATTTAACAAGATTTATACCCATTCTCGGATGAGTATCCCCACGGGTTACACTGAGTTATTAATATTAATTACTGCATAGCTCCCAGAGGTGTAGCTGGCACTGCGTAAGAGGCACAGAGAGACACAGATCTTTCCCCATCCATTTGGAACATGTTTAATCACAAAGACTAGTCTTTGTGGAGAAAAGAAAGAGGGCTGCTTCCCGTCTCCCCACGAACCGGATTCCATAGCCCTCAAGCAAACTGTCTCCTTGTCTCGGCACAAAAAAAAAAAAGTCTGCCTCGCTAAGACAAAATATTTCATTTGCTGTCAACCAGACAGCCCACGTGGGAAGCACTTTAAGCCTATTGTTCAAAAGTTTCAATAGTGAAAAAAAGTAGAAGAGGCCTGAACTGTCGCACACAGTTTTCTGTCCCCACTTTAGTAATTTTTCAGATCCACACAGTGTTCAAGAAGGAGACGATTCCTTTACAAAGAAAACTCAGCCATTTACAGGCCACTTGTGTTTAAAAAAAAAAAAAAGATGCTCATCTTAATAGCTGCACAACAGATTCGAAAGGAAAAGTGTTTTCAACGTAATAACTTTTAACACTACCCACCCACCTACCCCTCCCACCCTTGTGAGGAATTGCCAGGCAGATTTGGCAATCCAAACTTGAAGTACAGCACCAGCTACTGAGCACTGGAACACCAGGATTTTTCAGCAGGCCAGTGGCAATAGCAGGGTAAGCGTGTTTTCTAATGAGCTGGAGTAAAGAGCTGCTAGAGGAAGCTGTTTACAATGCACGCGTTTTATCGCTCTTACAAAACCCACGAACAATGATACATAGATGCCAAGGCCAGAAGGGACCACTGTGATCATCTAGTCTGACTCCTCTATAACACAGGGCATAGGACTTCCCCCAAAATAATTCCTGGAGCAGATCTTTTAGGAAAAAGATTCTCCTCTCACCACCACCACCCCCCCGCCTCCACCCCCACTCCCAGTAACTTTTGAGTCGTAGTCCAGTGTCTGGACCACAAATCCCAGGTTCAATTCCTGGCTTTACCACAGCTTCTCTGAAGACAATAGAAAGGCTGCAGTTGGTTTCAATGATCTCAAACCCCTAATCCCTCCCGGCTTTGGTTTCCCATCTGTAAGATGCAGATAACAGCAGCATTGCAAACTCTCATGATTTTATTATAAGTCTCATGATATTTGGAGTTTTTCTTAAAGCCCCAGCACTTGGAGTCAAGTGATTAAGCAAGAATCTTAGCTTTCAATTAAAACAAACAAACAAACAAAAAAGTAAGTTTCTAGCCATCATGGCTAGAAAAGCTTGAAAATATGAACCCCAAAGGTTCAAAAACCAGAGGGCAGATAAAAAGAACCCAACATTTATTATTTATCACATGATTTTTTTTCCTAAACATTTTTTCTTAAATGAGACAAAGTTACAATAAAATGTTAATGTACTATTTCATACACTGCTTATTCAGGATCAGGTTAGTATTCAAAGTACCTGACTAAAAATTCTGGCTTGCTGGCTGGACAGACCTAAAAAGGGAGATCAAATTTTCAAATACCTATCCTCTTTTGGGGACTTGTCTTGTGAATGTACTTGCTATGAAAACTTTTCCACTACAAGAACAGTCCGTATTTGACTACACCTCAATTTCATAGGAGGAGGGTCACATTTTTTTCCAATAATGTGCAATACAGAGTCTAGCTGCTAACAATAAAAAAGTTAATTTGCTCTTCTGTTTAAACTATAGATCCTTTATGACGGCATTAAGTAAGCAGGTCTGGGGAATCTCTAGGAAGCTGGCATTTTGTCATAAGATAAATCTCTGAATAGTTTCCTCCCCAAACCATCTAATTCTTGGACACAACCACCACGTGTGCAAGTACGTTCCCCTTTCCCTGCAATTCCCTCAAACAGAGCATGTCCCTACTAGCAAAAATATGATGGATCTTAATTGAAGTCAAATGTCATCTATCCAGTCATTTATAAACATTTTCTTTATGACCTACACAAATTGAAGATGTAGATCCCCTTTCCATTAGAGCAGCATTTCTCAAACCGGGGATCCCAACACCAAAGACAATCACAAAGCTATTGTAGGGGGGTCATGGTATTGCCACCCTTACTTCTGCGCTGCCTTCAGAGTTGGACAGCTGGAGAGCACTGGCTGCTGGCCGGGCGCCCAGTTCTGAAGGCACCATCACTGCCCGAAGCAGCACGGACGTAAGGGTGGCATGTCATCACTTTTTGGGGGGGGGTTGTCACAGTCTGAAATATTTCCAAAGGGGGCCCCAGCAAAAAAAGTTAAGAACCCCTGTCATACAGTGACCCACTCATCCAGAACAATTTCTTTGTCCAAATTCCTTTCCCGTCTTTTCATCTGTGTTGCTTTCTTATCAAGATGTTTTTCAGTCGAAACTGTATCTATCTTACAAATTAAACCATTTCTTCCAAGCATGCTCCTGGGCCAACTCCACCAGGTTGGTTGAAGGGCTAGATAAAGTCACCTCATGTCCAGATTTCACAATCAGATTTTTGACTTATGAATACTGAAAATAGGAGGTCTTTATATCATTAGCTCCTGATTTTTGGAGGCTCAACGTGAGCTTGACAGTGCTACAACAATAGCAACTTTTCCCCAGCTTTTGTCTGACTTTCCCGTTTAGACTGTAAATTCTTTGGGACAGGAAGTGGCTCTTGCTATGTATTTGCACAACCAGGCTTGAGACTCTATTGAGGCCTCTACGCATTATACAAATAATAAATAATAACCAGAGAGGAACCTTCCCTTTCCCTTGAGGCCTGCCAGGCTGTAACTTTTGTTTACACTCTTGGCCAAGTAAAGGGACAACTTTTTGCTGGCCAAAGAGTTCCTATTACATGTAAGTCTAACAAGAAAGAAATGTGCCAGCCCTAATCGCACAGGTTAAGGTCTTTATTCTACTGTCTCCTTGGTTAAACACATCTACGATTGACTCATATCGGCGCTAATCCCCTGGTACAATTTGTATATTGGTGTTAGATGTGTATTAGGAAAAGGACAAACATTTGCTTAACAAAACAACATGGGGATAATAAAAATGAGGAGAGAATTGTAGCACACAGAACCATGCGGCAGGTGAGCTGCAGCCCCCGCCCCCATACACCTTCCAGCAGAGCCTGCTGTGTTTGTTACACCTGCCGTGTATTTGCCGTTTATTTGAGCTCCATTCTGTAAGAGCAGCAACTTCAAAAGCAACACATACCTCTTCAGTCTCCTGGCCTGACAATGGAAAGGGAAGCGTCTGAGGTGTGGAGAGTTGGAAACAGGCTCACGCACCACAACAGGGCTCCGTCGAACTTGTCGGGTCAGGAGATTACTTCTGTGAGGCTCCTACGCTGCTGAAGGTTTTAATTGTTTTACCACCGCCTCTGTCATTAGCACTTGATGGAACTGGATCGTGTGACTACCGCTGTCTCCTCTTTATGTAACGAATCAAAGGCGGGGCCTACATTTTTAGGAGAGGTCCTAGCACATAGCTATTAGCTTACTTCTCCAAGGCCTCTTTTTTTTTTTTTTTTTTGGCTGTTGTTTTAAATAGAGGAAAAGCGGTTTGACAGGTTAAACAGCTCACATTGTAACTATGCACTCAGATGAACTTTACACAGATGGCCCAGATTCTGCTGCATAAATCTTGAGTAAGTCCACACGAGCAATTCTCTGAAAGATAGGCTCTAGCTTAACCGGAAGTTACTGGGCCCAGTGCAGGAAGCACTGGGTGAGACTCTACGGCCTGTGTTATATAGCAGGCAGGGCCAGCCCTAGACCAAATGGTGCCAGTCATATAAGACTGACTGGCGACGCTGTGCCCCTTATATACCCGCGAGGGCACGGTTGACAACATTCTAGGAGGTTTGAGGAAAACGTAGTTCTCAGAAAGTCTGGAAGGTTCCACAAGATTCTACAATGGTCCAGAACATTCTAGGAGGTTAGTGAAAAAATGAATCTACATATGGAATTCCTGAAACATTTTACTTTAGACATTCTGTTTTCCCTTTTGTCGCTAACAACAAAAACAGCGCCCCCAAGTCCAGTGCCTCCCAAGCCCGGCAGTGCTGGCCTAGGTTGCCTGCCCCTAAATCTGGCCCTGATGGCAGGTCAGTCTAAATCTTGGGAACACATGATCAGCCAGACTGGATCAGAACCGAGGTGCATATAGTTCCAATAGTGGCCAGTGCCAGATGCTTCAGAGTCTGGCACAAGAGCCGTGCAGTAGGCAGCTATGTAATAATCTGCCCCCTCCCCCACACAGAGATCAGGATGAGACCTAATAGTTGCTCAAGGTTTAATATCCCTTAAAATCAATGTGTTTTTTTTACTGTCATTAGTAACTATGGCAATTCCTGACATCCATGTAAATATCCATGATCATGGTGGCCTTCTAGCCTTAAAAATCTGTGAATCTACACCTATGTACCTGAAGGCAGAATTTGACTCAGTTATAGGGCCAGATCCTCAGCTGGTGTAAATCAGTGTAACTCTACAGCGATTGAGCGATGCCAATTTACACCAGATGAGGTGCTGCCCCATGGCCTCCTAGAGGTACCACCTGTCACTTTGCCTTCAAGGGTACTGGATTCTGCACATACCACGCACATGCTGAACTTTACTCCTGTAGGTAGAGCCATTGGCTTCAAATGGGAATGCTCACGTGAGTAAAACACAGCATATGTATGGTGGATCAGGATCTTGGAAGATAAGCCAATTCCATGCAAAATCTCTGGACTGTCTATCTAAAATAAGCCTAGCAACATTGATATGAAAATCTACTCGCTCCGGCAAAATAAATCTAGCTATAAATTTACCATGATGATGAAAATAATGTAGGGGGAAAAGACATTTTACTCACCTGTTAACCTGATTGGCCCTTGATGAGTTGAGATTTAACCCACAGACGAAAAGTAACCCTGCATCTTTTTCCCCTTAGGGCCTGATGCAAAGCCCATTAAAGTCCAATATGAATCTTTCCATTAACTGTCTGACTTTCTTTCCCCTGTCCCTGCAGCACCATGAAAATTTAGGTCTGTGTCTCCTCACTTCCTTCCTCTTCATAAAATGTACCTAATAATCAGCCATCTGGTGTCCACGATGCCTGGAGTATTAGGGCATTTCCTTTATCCTAGGGAGGCTTGTTGGAGAAAAGATAAATGTGTTCTCAGTCCCATCCCCACTGTGCCCTGATTAGGGTCTGGCTGTTTTTACTTTGCTTATCAGGATTTCTGTAGCAGCCGCAGGGTAGCAGTGAACAGTTTTGGTAGAGAGACTGATCCAGAAATAATGGGACTATTCATTAAAGAGACTTGCAGTCTCTGACTTATTTATAATAACTTAATAGTGATAGCAATAAAATAGGAGTGAGACACAAGACTGCAGATGGAGAGAGGTATAGAGAATGCTGTATATTGTGTATGATAAATGTGGATTCCCTCTTTTATGCTGGACCCAGGTTGAAAATGGTGCTCGCAATAAGGGTGACCAGATGTCCCGATTTTATAGGGACAGTCCCAATTTTTGGGTCTTTTTCCTATATAGGCGCCTATTACCCCCATCCCGATTTTTCACACTGTCTGTCTGGTCACCCTACCCTCAATGCCAGTCCACCTTAAGGACTAGAACACTTGCCTACTCCCTTGTTTAGTGCCCAAGGCCCTGATCCTGCACTGTGCAACGTGCTGCACCCACACAAAGCCCCATTCAAGTCCTGGGGTTCCGTGCGGATACAGGAGTCTGCCTGCAGATGATATATAACAGGATCAGGTCCCAGTTTAGCAAACAGGCCAAGCTTTGAGTATCTGCTGGAATGTACAGGAGAGAGCGTGCAATTTATCAGAGTGCTTCCCTTGGACTATGGTGAAACAGAGACCCAAGACAGACTGACATGGAAATAAAAGCTGTGTGGAAAAAAAGCAGCTTTCAGCTCTGCAGAAGAGATTCATGATGTTTTACCAGTGGCCCCAGTGACTGAGAAGCTCAGCTTTCGGTTCATGGTTGCAGAGAAAAACGTGAAAGTAAATAAATAAATACCTAGCTCTTATCTAGCACTTTTCGTTCGTAGATCTCAATGCATTTTACAATAAAGGTCAGAACCTTAGGGCACAGAACCCCAAAAGCAAATAACAGGAACCAAAATTTAATGTTTTTTTAATCTCTTGGGTTTTTGCAGAGGATGGGGCAGGATGGGAGGCTAACACAATTTTGGAGTGTTTGGGGTTGGGCAGTACTAATTATCTGTTATTTCCATTGTGGTAGCACTTGGACGCCCTGATCAGGATTGGGGCCTCTTTGTGCTAGGGGCTGTACATATTTATAAGAACATAAGCCCATCTAGCCCCGTAACCTGTTTCTAACAGTGGCTAGTGCCATATGCTTCTGGTAGCTGGAGGTTTAGGAACTCATGGAGCATGGGGCTACATCCATGACCATCTCTGCTAATAGCCATTAATGAGAGTATCCTCCATGAACATATCGAATTCTTTTTTGAATCCAGTTATACTTTTGGCTTTCACGACATCCCATGGCAATGAGTTCTACAGGGTGACTGTGTGGTGTATGTGAAGAAGTACTTCCTTTTGTTTTAAACCTGCTGCCTATTCATTTCATTGGTTGGCCCCTAGTTATTATGTTACGTGAAGGGGTAAATAACACTTCCCTATTTGTTTTCTCTGTACCATTCATAATTTTATAGACCTCCCTCATATTCCCCCTTAGTTGTCTTTTTTAAGCTGAACAGTCCCAGTCTTTTTAACCTCTCCTTGTAAGGAAGCCGTTCCACACCCTTCATCATTTTTGTTGCCCTTCTCTGCAACTTTTCCAATTCTAATACTGTCTATCTTTTCTGAGAGGGTCTGACCAGAACTGCACGCAGTATTCAAGGTGTGGGCATACCATGGATTTACGTAGCGGCACTATGGTATTTTCTATTCCTGTCCTGATCGTTCCTAACTTTCTGTTAGGGGGCAGCAGCCGTCAAAGAAACTAAGTGGATGTTTTCAGAGAACTATCCACAATGACTCCAAGCTCTCTTTCTTGAGTAGTAATAACGAATTTAGACCCCATCTTTTTGTATGTATAATCGGGATTGTATTTTCCAACGTGCATTACTTTGCACTTATCAACATTAAGTTTCATGTGCTATTCTGCCACCCAATTTGGGAAGATCTCTTTACTCAGTTTTGGCTTTAACTTTTTAATTTTGTATCATCTGCAAGCTTTGCCACCTTACTGTTCACTCCCTTTTCCAGATTAGTTATGAATGTGTTGAACAGTACAGTACGGATCCTTGGGTGACTCCACTATTTACCTCTCTCCATTGTGAAAACTGACCATTTATTCCTACCCTTTGTTTCCTATCTTTTAACCAGTTAGTGATCCAGAGTTTATGATGCTTTCTAATTTTCCTCACTAGGATTTGACTTCCAATTTTTAAAGGATGCCTTTTTGCCCCATCCGCCTCTTTTACTCTGTGGTTTAATCATGATGGCATTTTTGGGTCCTCTGCCTGGTTTTATTTTTAACTATTGTTTGGGGTTATATGTTTATTTTAAGGTATTTCACCCTTGTAACTCTTCCTTATAATTTCTGTTTAACTAGTGTCCTTGTTTTTGTGTAGATTCCCTTTCTGAAGTTAAATTGGCTTAATCTGCAGCAAGAGGAAATGTGGGTTATATATTAGGAAAAAATTTCTAATTATAAGGATAGTTAAGCACTGTGAAATCCCCATCACTGGAGGTTTTTAAGAACAGGTTGGACAAACACCTGTCAGAGATGCCTACATACACGTGGTACTTCCTCAGCACAGGGGGCTGGACTAGATAATTTTTGAGGTCCCTTCCAGCCCCACATTTCTGATTCTATATTTAGACTCTGGATTATGATGGTTGCAGCCTTCTGTGTTTAAGCCACTCAGTGCACCCATTAACTAAATGACTAGCACCATGAGTGCAAGATGCAAAGAGATGGGTACTCTGGAGTTGGTGTGGAACATCTAACACGTACTGTGAATGGAAGCAGAGTTGCTTCCTCTACACCGCTGTAAAGCCCAAGACTGCAATCCTGCAAAGACTTATGTATGTATCACGTGATTCCCCTCTGTGACTACTCACAGAGCAACAAGTTACACACACGCATCAGGGTTTGCAGGGTAAGTGTCCAAGAGAACAATGAACTAATTGTTCTGAACCCTATTCAAGTCCAAAATGTTCAGCTTTTTTAAAAATAATTTTACGAAACCTAACATGGGTAGAAAATATGATTTTTATTACTACTGCATTAGCACAATTTTGAATGTTTCTATAGTGCTTTGAAAATGTAACATAATCTAAATGCTGTTTATTCTGGATATTACCATTATTATCAGGACTTTTAAAAAAAGATACTCGTTTATCTTGGCAGTCGGAATAAAGCCGTGAACTGAAGATAACAGAGACAATTCCTCGACCAATCACATATGTAGGAAGCCAGGACTTGAATGCTGGTCACTATGTTCTAAATACACTAGCTGTTATACCTTTCTGTACTAGACTGAAGAGCCCATTATCAAATATGTGCTCCCCACGATTACAGTCCAAATACTGACAACTCCCCCTTTAACCTTCTCTTTGTTAAGCTAAATAGATTGAGTTCCTTGAGTCTTGGGCCATGGCTACACTAGTGAGATTATGGCAGCACAGCTGTATCGATGAAGCTGTGTTGCTGTAAGATTGCTCGTATAGCCACGCTATGCTACCAGGAGAGAGCTCTCCTGTTGACATAATTAAATCACCCCAACAAGCGGCAGGAGCTCTGTTGGCGGGAGAGTCTCTCCCGCTGACATAGCACTGTCCACACCAGTGCTTCTGTTGGTGCAACTTATGTTGTTCAGAGGGGTGGGTTTTTTCACACCCCTGATGTGACGTCAGTTCTTGCTTTCTTTGAATTCTTGGTACTGTGTCTTGGTAGAATCAGGATGGGAACATCAGGACTGGCACAGATCCAGTCAGAGAGCAGAAATAGACCTGCAGTTATTTAAAAACTAAATGAGCATCTTCGGGGAAATAATGCACATTTTGCACGTGTGTATCGGGCACTGGATGGTCCGAGAACTGGTCACAGACAACAGTTTTTTTCAGCTCAAAGTCACAGGATAAATCACACTCAGGGAGGAGGAACAGGGCTGGTTTCATTCATCTCAATTGGGATTGGTTTCTTATTTGTGTTTTTTTTTAAAAAGTACTAAGAAAACCACTGTGTTTTGTTTGGGAGAAAAGTAGTTTTATTCTCAGCCTTCCTAACAATCAGAGACTGTGAGAAAGTTTGTTCTGTCCATGCCTGGTGACTCTTACTGGAATCCTGGCTCCTGTCAAACTCTCTGATAACAACACCCCAGTGTCATGAGGTAATAACCAGCACATCCCCTTCTAGTGAGCCAGGGCTGAATTCATTCCTGGTGTCACTCTATTGACTTCAGTGGAATGATACTCTGCATGAATTAGGCCCTGAGTAGCCAGCCCTGCAACAGCCTCCCCATTTCCTTCCTTCCTTGTTTTTTCTGTTTAATCTTTGCACTGCTGGTACTTCCCCAACTCTACAAGTGACTATTTCAGGGTTGTCATCTCTCCCAGTTTCATAACAAGTCTTGTGATATTTGATGCATTTCTTAAAGCCCCAACAGCAGGAGTCATGTGAGTTGTGACAATCTCAGGTTTGTTTTTTTTTAAATTTGTTAATGTTTTTTAGCAAGTTCCTACCCCTCCTGGTTGTGAAGTAAAGCTTAAACGTGTGACCTGAATGCACCCCAACATTCAAAAATCAGATGGTGAATAAATATATGGAGATCTCATAGAACTGGAAGGGACTCTGAGAAGTCATTGAGTCCAGCTCCCTACCTTCACTAGTAGGACCAAGCACTGATTTTTACTCTAAGTTCTTAAGTGGCCCCCTCAAGGATTGAACTCACAATCATGGGTTTAGGAGGCCAATGTGCAAACCACTGAGCTATCCCTTCCCTGCAAGAAAAAGTAGTATTGTTTTTTGTAAATCGTTGCATGGTTTGGGGGAATCCTGATTTCTGAGCATGGGGGATTGGCAATATGGCTATGTATCTATCTACTTCCATGGCTTCCATCATGTAAGCATTGACCACATTATGCTAAATCAGCCTAAATGAGAATTCAACTGGTTTCAGTAGAGATCTGCACTTATGTAAATAGATTGATGTAAGGCCCAATTTAGCTCTTCCAGTAGGCCAGGCCTGAGAATAGTGGTGCATTTTACAAGGCCCTGCGGGGATGCACACTGCTGGCAGGTCCAGCCCTCTATCACTTACACACTGCCTGGCTGTATTTAACGCTCTGTCACTTTTAAGGGTACTGAACCACATGCCCAGGGACACATTTTACTCAATATCTGGAATGTGCAGTCTCCATGCAGCCCCAAAAGGTTAGAAGGAACAAGTCACATTACATCTGAGTTTTCCCGGCTTCCTTGGGTTTTGGGCATTAACATTCTAGTGGTACAGCATATTTGCAATTGATCCTCTTTACACATACACAATTGGAAGAAGTCAAAATTCAACCCTAAGCTATTGTGGGAAAATTGTTGGAGGGGGGAGAAGGTGTACAAATCTCAGCAGCCACTGTTTTCTTTTGTTACAGATAGTTGGAGAGACACGCGAGAGGGTGTGCCAAATAGGTTAATAAACCATGCTGCGTAGCATTTCCATCATGCAGCAGGTGACAATTGCTCAATGCAATTTGCTGTTTATTTCTTGCTCTGATGCATTCCCTTCCTGCCCCCGCCCTCCACTTTCCCTTGTGGCGCTGATTATGGTGGGAGGGGAGGGAAGGGGGATGCTGGCATGAAGCTGCATGTGTTTCTTTCCCATGGGAAAGTTGAATTAGATAAAAATTGAAGACAGTGCCCTTAAATCAACAAATTCCCCTTGGGAAGTTTTCTTCTTGCTCTAGCCAGAATAGGTTGCTACGCCCTGGAGGGTTTAGGGAGACATTCTGAAAACTTTTTTGTGTGTGTGTGGCAAAATATCAAACGCTCTAGGACTGCATTAAGAAATAGGAGCCCATTCCTGCAGCTCAGAGTTTGCTGGGAGTGCGTGTTCCTGTTACTTTTGCTACAGGTTTGTGTGATCAATGGTTCAGGAATAACTAGAGGCTCATCTTTCCTCACCTTGAGGCGCTGTCACTGGGACAATCTGGGTTCAGCTCTGGATTTCCTGTGGGACCCTGGGCAAATCCCAGGATCCCTCACTTGTGTCGGGGGATAATGCTTCCTTTGTTTTGTCCGTTAAAACGATAAGCTCTTTGGGCAGGGACTGTCTCAGCAGTGCTTAATTTATGCCAGAGTTTGCCAGGCCTGAGCTCCAGCACCTCTGGGCTTGGCTGTTCAGAGCCCCGACACCTCTGGGCTTGATGCCTCAGTTATGAAAGTAAAAAAATTACTTGAGCCCCAGCACCGAGTTCATTGCAATTTAAAGACTGTGTCTCACTGTGTGTATGTGCAGGGCCTAGCCCCAGGGAGCCCTCATCTTGGCTGAGGTCTACGATCATATAAAGAATAACTGGACGTCAGGACTCTATTTCTAGCATTGCTGCTGACACAAGACCAGGCTTTCCCTCCCACCCCCATAATTTCCCACTGTTGTGACTCCATGGTGATTGTGTCCCTAAAGCCTGGCCTGAGCTGAATCAGACACGAGTTGTTAAAATCCCAGCATGCTCTCTACACTAGCATTGCCACCATCGCCTTACCAGTAGAGGGGGACCTGTGATAGCAAAGGTGGGAAATCTTAGGGATAGTCTAGTGTAGACGAGGCCCGAACACAGCCTGGAACAAATCACTCTTCGGTGCCTTTATTTACCCAACGGTGTAATACTCTATGATGGGGTGTGCTCCCCACACTGGGCCCAATCGGCTAATTAGGCTGGAGGCAGCTAATTAGAGAGATGTTCACCTGTGAGGGACAAGCAGGGCTTCAACAAAAGACTGGAAACTGAAAGCAGAGGAGGCTGCAGGGAAGGACTCGGCCGTCCCTTCTTGGGAGAAGGAAGGGAGCGTTTGGAGACTGCAGAGATGAGTTGCCTCAAGTTACACCCTGGGAGGAGGGAGTGAAGAGACTGACAAACCCAGAGGAGTGGGGAGGGCCAGGAGGCATGGACGTGGCTCAGAGAAAGGCAGAAAGGTGCAGGGAAAGGACCTTGGCTGTGGCTGTCATGTAGTGTCCCTGAGGTGGAACCCAGAGTAGAGGGCAGACCCAGGTTCCCCTGCCAGCCACTTGGGGAGTGGCCCTGTGAGGCAGTGAAGCAGAAGACTCCCTGCGATTACGAGAGAGCAGGAACTTTGATACATCCCCTCCCACCACCAAAGGGAAAACCACAAGTGACCTGGCCAGAGGGCTGAGTCACAAAGAGGACAGCTGTGGTGCCTGAGAGCGAGAGAGCAGGCTGCAGAGGAGAAACGGACAGTCTGTAAACTGCTGGAAGGGGCGTTGGCCGCACGGCGCTAATCCCCAGAACCGCCAGGAGGTGGTGCCTTTCAATGGTGAGTAGAGCAACGAGTCGCAGGTGGTGGAGAATGCAGGCACTGCAGGACGGTCACGTCTGATACAAGGGCTCGGTGATGCACTGTCCCTGACAGGAACCCCAAGGTGAGGGGCAGAGAGAAACTGTAAGGTGGTTGTACTCCATGGCACGGGACCATAACAGAGAAAAGAGCCCCTAAGGGAAGGTGAAAACGGAAACACCCACCGTACAGACTTTCTTTGCTGAGGAAAGTTGAACCCGAGTTGGGTGGATGCCAGAATTGCTGCTCCCGCAGAAGGGAGCTCAGAAGCAACAGGGGCAGGCCCACGCTACGTGGGGACAGATATCAGAGAACCAGCAGAGATGGTGGGAAGCAGCCTTGGAAATATGCTTCAGTCTGGTGTGGGTAGCTGGCCAACAGCAGGAGCCGTACAGAATCCTGCAGGAAAGAAGCAGGAGTCGTCGTAAGGGTCAGGAATGGGAAAGGTGCTCTGGGACCAGGAGGCCAGCGGCCCAACCCCAAAGATCTTAGGGCTGTAGGAGGCGGGGCATCCAGGCCATCTGCAGACAAGTCACATTTCAAGACCCGTCCGTTTCAGTGTCTGAAAACCACGACAAGTCAGCAGGAATGAACTCATGCTGTTCTGTTAGATGCCTGGGTGCATCCCTATAATTACATATTTCAGTGCTGTGAACTCCCTGTCTTCGGAGAATGTGTTTTAGATATCGGCTGAACCGAAGGTCAACCGTCGCTAGAGAAATAAACAGGCTGCCTTACGCAGTACAGCAATCTGAGGGGTGCTGGGAATCGCTTGTGCTGTGGGACGCACATATCCCAGGTAACGGTTGTTCTCGTGGGCTGGTCAAAACACCTCAAGCCTGACTCGTCAGGTACGTTGTTCATATTTCAGTAATGCTTACAGGCCCCAAGCAAGGTCAGGGCCCCATTACGCTAGGGCTGCACGTCCAGTCAGCGTTTGTGCACCAAATAGCTGGGCGTCTAAAGACAGTATAGCGGTAGGAGATGTGCCTAATATCACCCTACCAACCAGCAGGCATCCCAGGACTAGAACGCAGGCCTCTTGAGCCCCCGGGCCATACCCACGCCCCTGGATCACTGTGTCGCATTACTTTGCTCATGTGGATCTGAAAGCCCTTTACAAAGGTCAATAAGTAGCATTAGCCCCACTTTCACGGATGGGGAAGACTGGCACATAGAGCGTTTGAGTGACTGGGCTGTGGTCACGCAGTGAATCAATGGTGAGGCCAGAAACAAAAGCAGGTGTATTGACTGCTTTTCTACCCTATTCACTGAACCAGGATATCCTGGCTCTTAGATGCAACAATCTTTGCGTATTCAGCTGCTTGAGAGAGAGAGAGAGAAGCCAGCGGTCTCATGCTCATGTGAACGGCCATGATCATTGGCTAATGGCAGCATTAAGGTGAGGGAAGAAGATTGTCGTGAGTCAATCAGAGTAAAGGGAGAATCCAGGTGACAGAAAATGCCTGTGTGACTATGGCCATTGCACATGAAAGTGGAAACTGATGCTGCAGGTGTACAATGACCATTTTTATCATTATTGGCATGTGTAGCTGCACAACTGTTAGGATTTTGTCTTGTGTACTACACTTTCAAATGTCGGCGGTCTCGTTGATGCAAAGTTGTACCCCCTTAACTACACGGATATATTTAAAGCTCTTCTCAGTACGGGCACAGTTTTATATCAGGATAGCTTATTCCAATACAGAAAGGGAATAAGCTAAACTAGTGGAAGGCCCCGGTATAACTCTGTCCTCACTAGGGGTTGGGCCAATGGAACTATATTGGTGGTGGAGAGCAAAACAAAAACCTACAGAGTTATCCCAGCACCAAGACTGCATAGACCAGGAGTTTGTCTTCTGCATGGACAGCTGCTGTTTTGTGAGGCAGAGATGATGTACCGCATTGCAGAGATGTGCAAGTCGTGCTCTCAGGGAGACCAACAAATGCTCCTGTTTTGATGCTTTCCTTTATCTCAAATAAGGCATTCATGCTGAGCATGTACAGTAGAAACTTGTGAATAATGGAGAAGCACAGCACTCACCAAACTCATTCCAATATGCATTTGTAGCACGGTACATGTTACTTAACATGAATTAGGTTAGCTTGTTAGCCGCTTCAGTGATATATTGAGAACTGACGAATACCTATAGATCAAAGATGCACTATAATAGGCAGTGGCCTTCTGTCATCACGCTGACCAATATTGATCATAGAATCGTAGGACTGGAAGGAACCTCGAGAGATCATCTAGTCCAGTCCCCTGCACTCATGGCAGGACTAAGTATTATCTAGACCATCCCTGACAGGTGTTTGTCCAGCCTGCTCTTAAAAATCTCCAGTGATGGAGATTCCACAACCTGCCTAGGAAATTTATTCCAGAGCTTAACCACTGTGACAGTTACGAAGCTTTTCCTAATGTCCAACCTAAACCGCCCTTGCTGCAATTTAAATCCATTGCTTCTTGTCCTATCCTCAGAGGTTAAGGTGAACAATTTTTCTCCCTCCTCCTTGTAACAACCTTTTATGTACTTCAAAACTGTAATGTCCCCTCTGTTCTCTTCTCCAGACTAAATAAACCCAATTTTTCAATCCTCCCTCAGAGGTTGTGGTTTCTAGACCAGAGGTTCTCAATCTTATTCTTTGAGCCCCCACCCCTTCCGCAACATGCTATAAAAACTCTGTGGCCCACTTGTGCCACAAAAATGTTTTTCCTGCATATCCAGTGGATTAAAAGACAGGGCTAGTGTTAGGCGATAGCAAGCAGCGCAATTGTCCAAGGCCCCTGAAACCTGCTCACGCCCCCCGCCAGGGGGCCTCGGACCCGTGGTTGAGAACCACTGTTCTAGACCTTTAACAGTTTTGTTGCTCTTCTCTGGACTTTCTCCAATTTGTCCACATCTTTCCTGAAATGTGGCGCCCAGAACTGGACAATACTCTCGTTGAGGCCTAATCAGCATGGACTAGACCGGAAGAATTACTTCTCGTGTCTTGTTTACAATACTCCTGCTAATACATCCCAGAATGATGTTTGCTCTTTTTGCAACAGGGTTACACCGGTGACTCGTATTTAGCTTGTGGTCCACTATGACCCCCCCAATCCCTTTCCGCAGTACTCCTTCCTAGGCAGTCATTTCCCATTTTGTAGGTGTGCAACTGATTGTTCCTTCCTTAGTGGAGCACTTTGCATTTGTCCTTATTGAATTTCACCCTATTTACTTCAGACCACTTTGAATTTTAATTCTATCCTCCAAAGCACTTGCAACCCCTCCCAGCTTGGTATTGTCCACAAACTTTAAGTGTACTCTCTATGCAATTATCTATATTATTGATGAAGATATTGAACAGAACCGAACTCAGAACTGATCCCTGCAGAACCCCACATGATCTGCCCTTCTAGCTTGACTGTGAATCACTGATAACTACTCTCTGCGAACAGTTTTCCAACCAGTTATGTACCCAGCTTATAGTAGCTCCACCTAGGCTTTATTTTCGCAGTTTGTTTGTGAAAAGGTCATGCAAGACTGCATAAAAAGGCCTTACTAAAAATCAAGATATATCGCATCTACCGCTACCCCCTATCCATAAGGCTTGTTACCCTGTCAAAGAAAACTATTGGGTTGATTTGACATGATGTGTTCTTGACAAATCCATGCTGACTGTTATTTATCATCTTATCTTCTAGGTGTTTGCAAACTGATTGCTGTTATCTTTCCAAGTACTGAAGTTAAACTGACTGGTCTGTAATACCTTGGGTAGTTCTTATTTCCCTTTACATTGTACCCCTTTGTTGCCGTAGCTGTAAAATGGGGCCTTTATCAGTGCCAGTCCAGTTTACCCCAGTGTGAAAAAAAAATCTTGACTGTAGACAAGGCCTACAACCACTTCACATTTTCAAAGCCCTTCAGAGAGAAGGCTGCATAGTCTAGTGGCTAGGACCCTGGGTAGATAGTCACAAAGGCTGAGTTCTGTGCCCAGCGGGGTGGTGTTGGGCAAGCTTGCTGTATCTATCTAGAAAATAATTGTGTTGGGAAAGTCTGTTACTTTGTGTTAATACCGTGCCTAGCGTAATGCATCATCTGCTTATATTATAGGAGTTCCTAATTATAATAATTTACAGTTAACTCATTCATTTTCCCAATGACCCTCTGAAGTGGATAGATAATCCGATTTACCGATCCCCATTTTACAGGGGGAGAGAGAGAGAGATTACCCAGGAGATTTGCCCAAAACTACACACCAAACCAGTGGCAGAGTTTAGATTAAATGCCAGGTCTCCTAATCTCATACTCTAACCCCTAGACCACATTGCCTTTCAACTCAGTTTATCAGCTGGGCATCAGTTTTTGCTACACGTACATGTTTTTCCTCCTATCTCTTTAAAGCAAGCGAGTGAATCCTAGCTCTTAAAAGATCACTGAGTACTGAGGATTCATTCTAGTCCGGAGGGATGTTTTGTGCTGTGTTTGCTGAATCTGATTTGCACCTCTGCTCAAGAACATATGACACAGTGGGCACCATGGCAAACAGTGTTTACCTCTCCAACTACTGTACCTGGTGTCCTCAGCATCACTGCTTACCGTGGACGTTTAATTGGGCATTAAAGCTAATCAGTTACAGCTGGTTTTGTAAGCATCTAAGCCCTTAATTCTCACCCTTTGCTGAGCTTTTGTTTTCCAAAGGTATATATACACTGCAGGCTTCAAAACCTCTTGTTTTCCAACATTTTTGTTCCACATTGCTGCCATGGGAGGTGCCCCTTGTGCCTGTGTATTTTTCTGCCTGCAGTTTGTTAAATCTAACTCAGCAGGGCATGTTGATCTATGAAAAGCTGTGAAAAAAATGATGAAGAGGATGCAAAGCGGAGGTGACAGGTCGCTTAGCTGATGTGCTGGCCGTCACACAAGTAAGCTAGTGGTTACTTCAAAAAAAAAAAAAAAGTAAGTTGTGTTAATGGGCTGGTGGCTGTGGCTTGAGCCCAAGAAATAGCCAGAGACAATCGGATCTTTGTTACCCTTGGGAGAGGCAATCCATGCCTTTATGGACTATTTTATCATCCTTCTTTGTATTACCGTAATGTGTCCCAGCTGCGGTCATGGACTTTGAGCCCATGCCCCCAGAGAGCTTACAACTGGCGAGGTTAGGGGCCCAGCCTACATCTGCAGGCTCCACCAGGGGGAATGGGGCATCGCAGGCTCACCTCGGCATTGCTAACTCAGTGAGTAACTGGGAGGCAGTTAATTAGGCAGGGAAGACTCTGGCCATAAGAGGTTAAGGATGGCAGAACAGGAGCTCCCGAGGAGAAAGGCAGCTGCCAGAGAAAAGATCCCTCTAGCAGACTGGAATCCAGTGGAGTGGGTGGGCCTAGATTCCCCACCTACACGAGCCAAGGACTTCCTAGAAGGCAGCTCTAAACCCAGGAGATCGAGGACTGCCTAGACCTCACTAGAGCTGCAGAATTTCCAGCTCCCCATTATAGTATCCTCCCATAGCATCCAATGGGAGCTGCAGGAAGCGGCGCGGGCAGCAGGGACGTGCTGGCTGCCACTTCCCGCAGCTCCCATTGGCCAGGAACGGCAAACCATGGCCACTGGTAGCTGCGAGCGGCCGTGAAAATGTAAACAAACTGTCTCTCAGCCTGCCAGCAGATTACCCTGATGGGCCGCGTGTGGCCTGCAGGCCACAGGTTGCCCACCATTGGTTCAGAGCCTTTAAGGCAGTGGCTCTCAACCTTTCCCGACTACCGTACCCCTTTCAGGAGTCTGATTTGTCTTGTGTACCCCCAAATTTCACCTCACTTAAAAACAACTTACTTACAAAAGCAGACAAAACCACAAAAGTGTCACAGCACACTAGTAGTGAAATGGTTTATTTTCTCATTTTTACCATATAATTACAAAATTAATCAATTGGAATATATATATTGTACTTGCATTTCAGTGTACAGTATATTGAGCAGTATAAAGTCCTTGTCTGTATGAAATTTTAGTTAGTACTGACTTCACAGGGCTTTACATGTAGCCTGTTGTAAAACCAAGCAAATAGCTACACGAGTTGATGTACCTCCTGGACGACCTCTGCCTATCCCCAGGGGCACGTGTACCCCTGGTTGAGAAGCACTGCTTTAAGGATCCTGACTGCAAAAATGTACCAAATATCAAACAGCCATGCTTGCCTAATAGCTGAGCATGCCCCTTCAATTGCAGCGCAAAGACCAGTTGAAGTAGAAATATTTTCCTTGAAGCTAAACATGGACCTCACAGATGAGTATTGGATTAAATTTCTGATCACTATGGCCTTGGTCCAAGGCCTAATGAAGTCGATAGAAAGACTTCCTGAGGTGCTGCTTTTCTACAAGCCCTGACCCACTCTGCCCCCCAATGTATGCAAAGAATCAGCTAGTGCAGTGGTTCTCAAACTCTTACCGGTGACCCCTTTCACATAGCAAGCCTCTATACAACTATAAACACTTTTTATATATTTAAACATCATTATAAATGCTGGAGGCAAAGTGGGGTTTGGGGTGGAAGCTGTCAGCTCACAAACCCCCCTGTAATAATCTCACAACCCTCTGAGAGGTCCCAACCCCCAGTTTGAGAACCCCTGAACTAGTAGGTCAGAAAGAAGTAAAGATGCATCCGTTGTACTAGAGGCAGGGAAAGGAAGCCAAGATTGTAAGAACTCCGCTGTTTTATGTGGCTGTTGCCATCCAGTTACGTGCTGAAGTAAGTACTTGTCATAGGTTGGGAAAGTGGCCTTCCATCCTCGTTATATGAATTCTGACAGTCCAAAAGATTAATTGGCAATAATGCAATTGAGGTGCGGGCTGCACAAATTAAGACACAGAGCTAGAGAGATTGATCGGGTGCTTCGCTCTGCTGCAACCAAACCTTGGGAAATTGATGAGAGCGAAGAAAATGCTATATTGTTCTGTTCCAAGCTCAGAAACTCTCACTGAGCAAGAGGAGACTAATTGCATTAGAAAGATTTTTGGCTTTAACTACAGTAGACTGTGTACTTAAGGCAGCAAAGTGTCCCCATTGTGGATTCAGTTATACAAATATAAAGGTGCTTATGCTAGTATAGCTCATTCCCGTTCCAGTCCCTACATCAATATATAGCATCTTTTTACATGTATAACTGCATCCACACTAGGGCTTATATCTAAATCAGAAAAAATAAAAATAAAAATCAACCCCCTATCTGACCAGTGGTTACACTGTTTAACTTTTCTACTGCAGACTAGGCCTAAGGGTAAAATTTTCAAAAGCGCCGATGTGACTTACCAGCCTAAGTCCCAGTATCAAAAGTCAGGCCAGGTCGACACTTAAAACTTTTGTCAGTCCAGTAATATTGACTATGGGTGTGATTTTTTTTTAATATACCAGCAAAAGACCTAGTGTAGGCAAGAATGCTTTTGTTAGCACAGCTTATATAAGCTAAGCTGCCCAAAGCACTCTTTTGCTGGTATAAGCTGTCTACACTAGGAAGGTTAGCCAATACAGCTATAATGGCAAACCTTTCCTAGAGTACGCTTCAGTCTTACTGAAAATGAGTGGGACACAGGCTCTTAAATCTCTTCGGACAATTTTACCCCAGCTCAGTTGTCAGGCTGCTGTGAGCTTTTTGTGGGGGCTATTTTTAAATCTAAAGAAATAATAAAGATGCACATTATGTCAGCCCTGCCACGCTCTGCTGCTGTTGCTATTGCTATGCCATTGAAATAAACTGAGAGCTCCTGTGGCGGGGTGACAACTCACTGGTGCAGCACCTCCTGCTGGTCATCCTGGGAATTAGCTCTTCCATCCCAGAGTGCCCTCTGCAGGCTGGTATCTCACCTGCCGCTGCCCCCTGTTCCCTCCCAGACCCCAGTGCCCTTCTACATCAGGGTTCTGCCCCCAGCAGTGACCCACAACCTGGGTCTCCCCACCCAGGGGAACCTCCGACCCTCTATCCCCGCCTTGCCTCAGTGGCTACTGCCAGTCACCACCTAGCCCCTGCTCACTGCAGCCTGTGAACCACTCATCATCGGCAAGGGGGGTTAGGACCAGCTGCCTTTGCCTATCCCTGGGCTGTCCCAGTACCCTCTTGGCCTTTTAGCAAGGCCTGCAGCCTGGGGTTTTAGTAGGCAGGAGCTCCCCAGCTCCCTCTGCCCGCCTCCAGCACTGCTCCACCTCAGGTACCCATCTCAGCGCTCAGGCAGCTACATCCTTCTCCCTCAGAAGCTAGAGAGAGTCTCCTACAGCCTCTGGCCCTCAGCTCTCTTATAGGGCCAGTTGTGGCCTGATTGGGGCATGGCCCCAGCTGTGGCTGCTTCCCCAATCAGCCTCTCTCTCTCTCTCTCACTCTCACACACACACACACACACACACACCCTTCCCCAGGGCTGCTTTTAAGCCCTTCAGGGCAGGAGCGGGGTGACCACCCCGCGTGATCCACACTGATGCCACTGGCAGGAGCACGGAGCCAGTCTTCCTACAGGGAAACAAAGGCCAGAGACCATGTGCAGTAGCTTAAGCTTTGTCGGCTCACTTGTAGAACTGTTAAGTGGTGCTCCTGTACTAGATATACAGATACAGACACCTATGATGCAGCCGGCTACCCCGCTACATGGTTTGAGTCTGCATCGTCTCCCAGCCTTCTTACATGAGAAATAACATTGGCTGGTATACATTTGTTCATAATTATTATTAGGTTTGTAATGGCATCTCCCGACTGTCCCTGGAGAAGGCTAGTAATCCCTCTCCGCTCTTCCACAGCCCAGTGGCACAGTCTCTGTTAAGTGGTACCACAACCCCCCCAGCACAAAATCAGCATTGCCACATGGTTTCAGAACACGGTTCAGGGTACCCCCCAAAACCACTCCCGTGGAGTGAGACAACCCGGAGCCTGTGCTACACTGTTTCTCCCCGCTCCCCAGCATCTTTCAAGGGAGGAGAGAACTTGGCTTTGGGGCTGTTAGAAATTCTTGCTGATGCTCTGGTGCCCTCTACAGCCGGCTGAGCCGAGTGGGGTTTGGAGGGCTGAATTGGAGGGAAGGTTAATGCAGTGTGTGACTGGAGGATAGTCATTCATTCCAGAGGCAGGGCAATGCCTCTGCTGGGAGAGGAAGTGAGTCACTGATACAGTTGGTTGCAGGGCAGCATTGTGGGAGTGCGAATGCTCCCCAAACAGGAACTGCAGACAATTGCAGGAAATGAAAAAACGTAATCCTGTCAGGAGACAGTTATTTCATTAGAGTCATTTAACACGCTCCTGTTCCGGGTGGGCGAGGGCAGCCGCCTCCTTAAAGGAAAATTTACGGGGGCGGGGGGGCATATTTATCTCTTTACTGTGCTGCATGTCTTATTTTCTGGATTCCTTCTACCCATCTGTGCATGAATATCATTCACTCTAATTAAAGGTGCAGCCTTTCCTGTGCTTCCATTAACCCATGCATAAAGTGGAGATAAAGGGCCCAAATTCAGTTATGCATGTGTAAATCAAGAGTAACTCCCGTGACATCATTGGCATCACACTGGTGTAGGCAAGAGGCCCTTCCGAAGGTGCTTGCAGCTCAGTGAAAGTGCTAAGTATTGTTTTTCCTATACAGAATGGTTTCAGCATGGGCAGCAGCACCGCAAGCTTCCCATAGACGCTGCATTGGCAATACCCCTCCAACCTGGCATAAAGAGGCCAGCTTTAGCAATAAGATAATTCTCCACACTTCATGTGAGACAGACAGCACGAAATGTTGAGCACTGCCAACCCTGGCATGTATTTGAAGCCTGAGGCCTGGTCTACCCTAGAAAAGGAGGTCGCTTGAACTCTGTTCGTCAGCGGTGTGAAAAATCTACACCCCTAAACCACGTCGTTAAGGTGACCTCAGTCCCCGTGTAGGCAGCACAAGTTCAGGAAAGTGGAGTACCTATGCCAATGGGAGAACCCCTCCCCTCCCCATAGGTAGCATTTACACTGAAGCAATGACGCAGCTGTGCCGCTGGTAGCATTTTAAGTGCAGACGTGAGGATCTCTGCTTCTGTCTACGCTTAAAATGCTACAGCTGCAGTGGCGGTTCAGCGTAGAAGTTCACGACAGTGATGGGAGGGGTTCTCGCGTTGCTGATGTTAATACACCTCCCCGAGAGGTGGTAGCTCGGGCGGTGGAAGAATTCTTCCATCAGCCTGGCGCTGGCTATGCTGGTTAGGTGGAGTGATGTAGCTGGGTCAATCTAACTTTTCAGTGCAGACCAGCTCTCGGATGGCCCTGTTACCCCTGAGCCACCTAGTTCCCTTATTGTCTGTATTTTTGCCAAGAAGGTAATTTTATTGTGGTAGCACCTAGAAGCCTCAGTCGTGGACCGGGACCCCCTTATGCTAAGTGCTGTACAGACGCAGAACAAAGAGACAGTCCCTGCCCCAAACAGCTTACTAAGACAAGACTCCACAGGACACATAAAACAGAGGGAGCCCATGGAAACATCGCTGATCAGCACGCTAAGCAGGTATCTGAGCACACTAGCTGCACATCTGTTGCCAGCGTCTGTTTAGTCCTCAGCATCATGTGGACTGTCCTAGTGTGGCCTCCAGCCCCTACCTCAGTTTCCCCCTCCAAGGGACATCTTCAATTACTCTCAAACCCTGTCGTCCATTCACAGCCCTTCGGAGGCCCTGGTTTATTAAATTAACAAAGATTAAAACTAAAAGCTCTCAAGTCTCTCCATTCACCCCCTTATATAGTCATGCCCAGGCCTTTCCTGCCTGTTGTCTTACTTCCAAGTCCCAGGTTTCTCTGCTGAAGCCTCTTCTATGCTTTTCTCTGGTCTCCCTGAGCATCCCCCCTCTCTGCTGCTCAGCACAGGGGAATCAACTGATCCTTGCTCAGGTGTGCCTCCTCAGTAACCAGGGCCAGCTACCCCCGGCCTCTAGCCCTTCTGGGGCGAGCCAGCCCGCTCCATGGACATTAGAAACCCTAACCCTTCATGCCAAAGCAAAAGGCTGCACCTTCACCTTTCCCAGAGCCATCCCATTCCCAGCAGTAGCAGAGGTATTAAGGTGAACAGTTGTGGGGCGGTTCCTCTCTTCATCCACACTACGCAATAACAATCTCTTGGGGTTAGTCATTTTCTCCTCCTGCTGAACTATTTTTTCAGATGGCCATTTCATTGTTTTTTCTCTTATCTATGGAAATCCCATGCTGTAACACATTCTGTTTTGAAGCACTTACTTTCATATTTTTCCCTCTTCATTTCCTGTTGTGGAAGCAAACTGATTTTTTGAAGCCTCTATTTTTAAACTGTTGCTCTTCTGCTGTCCTGCATAGCCTGTTCTAAGAGCAATATTCCACTTTCCCCAAAGGCTCTGCTGCCAATAAAAACTGACCTTGACGTCCATGGCGCATCCTTGCCTTCAGCCATGGACACGGCTCTCCGCAAAGTCAGTTCTGGGGCATTGCAGCCGTTGATGGGGACTGTTCCTCAAGGACAGACACTGTAGAGAGATCAGAGGAAGGGAATTTCAGAACCTTCTGCCCCAGGTCAGTGTTTTGAAGTCACTTTAGGCTGGCAACCAGATGGAGGCTTCCTTGATAGCCAGCTGTGAAATGAGTTAATCTCAGATCCATTCCTAGGGGGCAGATGCATCACTCTACAATCACAGCTGGTACCATTCTCAGAGAGGGGAGCCAGGCTTCCTCTCATACCAGTTCTACTGCTGTCATTCAACTGGCTTCCTGAGTTACTCTGGATTCTCATCTCTGGAGACTCAGGCCCCAGCTGAACAGGGAGACTCAAATACCCTCTCCCTGCCTGGTGGTGGCTGCCTGACAGAGGAAGCTTGTATTACTGCTCTGTGTTCAGGGGTGCAAGTCCGACACCCACTCACCCACCCTAAATCCAAAGTGGTTACTCTAGGAATCTTTCCCTGTCCTGATGCTTCTGTTCATGCTCTGTCCCACTTCTTCAAATTATCAGTAGAGCCATAGGGACAGTGGAAACGGACAGGTCCTGCGGCCAAGGACAATGGTGAAGTAGGCTTAAATCAGCAAGAGAAAACAAAAAAGAGGGAGAGGCGTGATGGGAGGACAAAGGGTTCCAGCGGCCAGAGACTATGGGCTAAGCTGTTTGGTGATATTACCGTAATGGGGGCCATACAATTACCAAAGACAGACAGACACATTACTGCAAAAATAAATAAGGGGGAGGCTACCAAAGGCCCAAAGCATACAACCCAGTTCTTACTGGCTTTCAATGGGAGTTGGGTGCCTAGCCACCTTCTGTGTCTTTGAAAATCTGTTCACGCTTCCCCTTATGCCTGGCATGCCCTTCCTGATCCTGGGCTCCAGGCGTTCAGGATCCTTCTCAAAACCCACATCCTCAAGAGGCTCTAAATGGTAGGCCTGCTGGCATAAGCCAATGTGGCTCCCTCCTCTGAGGATCTGTCCCTGGGTCCATTTGTGAATATTGCAGTTAACAATTAAACAAATTGTAACACTTATGCCACCAGTCTCCCACGCGACTCCATCTCACGCCCTCCTTCCCCAGGCTGTCCTCTCCTTTTGTTCTTGTCTTACCAGGTCCTCATGGTAGCAATTTCATCTTCATCTGTTTTGCCAAGAACTGGCCCCATGCCGGCTGCCACATAAGAAATAAATAATCATCCTAATAAACCCATAATATCCTTGCACTTTATGGCTGCTGGGTTTATAAGCCTTGCAGCAGTACCACCTTGTGCTGGTCACCTATGACATCTCACAAGCAGAACAAGGCTGGCTTAGCACAGTACTAGAACTGGGAGACCACCAAGGAACACCAGGGTTGAGAGGATGTGGTGCTGGTGATTCAGTAGGTGGTGGCGATATGGGTGCCCTATGCTGCTACAGGTCATCAGCCAGATTCTGATCCCAATTGACTTCACTCTGGGTATACATCAGATCAGAATCCTGCCTGTCATCCTTCAGATCAGAGTGAAAAAAAGATCATTCATAGTTGTTGAAGATTTTATGGCTTTTTTTTTTTTTGGTAGGAGCAGGGATCTTTACCCCATTGTCCTCACCAAATTCCAACCACCTTGTCACTGAGAAATTTTTCAAGTTGCGGCATAACACCCAAGTCCAGGGTGACCAGACAGCAAGTGTGAAAAATTGGGAACAGGAGGTGTGGGGCAATAGGCACCTATATAAGACAAACCCCCAAATATTGGGACTGTCACTATAAAATCAGGACATCTGGTCACCCTACCCAAGTCCCAATGTGCTCCACAAGAGTAGCAAAAATTCTATCCCTGGAACTGCTGCTATGAATTTATTCTGATGGCAGAAATAGTACTGGTGCCTACAACACGAAATAAGTTATGAATCTACCTATGTGGCCTCTATCAACACAGTATCTCCTTCCCTCAACAGTGAATTGTTCCCAGCTCTTGCAGTTTTATTATCAGTCTTGTGATATTTGGTGTTTTACTTTAAAACCCAGCTCCTGGAGTCAGGTGATTGTGAGAGAATCCCAGCTTTCATTTGAAAAACAAAAGTACATTTCTAGCTTTCATGATTGCAGGGGGCGGGGAAGCTTGAATATGTGACCAGAAAAGGCTGAAAAACAGACAGCAAATAAAAAGAAAACCCATTTTTTTATTTTAAATATCTCATTATTTTAAGACAAACTTATGCTATGTTAAGTATCAGAGGGTAGCTGTGAGAGTCTGGACCTGTAAAAAGCAACAAAGAGTCCTGTGGCACCTTATAGACTAGCAGACCTACTGGAGCATGAGCTTTCGTGGGTGAATACCCACTTCGCCAGAGGCATGTTGGGGCTTGACTCATGATTTTTGAACTTGTGGAATTGGGATCACTGTGTAAGGAAGCAGAGCATTATTTCCAGTTGAAACTGAGGCACTGAGAAATTAAATGACTTGTCCAACATGGATGCAGAGCTGGGATCTTAATGCAACTTTCTGTCCAGGATGCCACCTGTTGTGCTGGGGTCTCACCGAGCCTGCCCGTTCCACCAGCCTGGGCTTCCTTACTCTGTCTTTGCTGGGACACACACGCACACATGTAAGGCCACACCCAGCTGCAGACAGACTGAAGTCAACTCTGAGATTCACCCACCACTCAGGTGCACACCCCCTTTGGGGAGCAAACCCAAAATAATATTGTCCTGCGCTGTATAGAAAAGTCTGCACAGCGCAAGTTCATAAATATCACCCTCTCCCTCAGTGTAGAGAAAGATATGCACGGTTTCTTTCCGCCCTCCCCCCACCCCACCCCAGATATGAGCTGCACAAACTGGGTGATGTTATAAACAAAAAATAAGTTTATTAACTCCAAAAGGTACATTTTAAGTGATAGCAAACAGAACAAAGCGCATTACTAAGCAAATAAAACAAAACACGCATACTAAGCTTAAGGTCTTAAAGAAACTGGTTACAAGTAGTAATTTCTCGCCCTGAATGTTGATTTTGAGTAGGTTGCAGGAATTCTTGAAGGTTAGCTATCCCGCTTGCAGCTTAAATCTTCAGGTATCTTATCCACAGACCAGATCCCTTTTCCAGCCTGGGTTCAGAACTCCTCCCCTTTCCCTTTGTCCTTATTCCTTGGGTGTTCCTTAGGCAGTTATCCTGGGTGGGGATTCTGTGAAGAGCGACCCAAGATCAACTTACTTCCCAGCCTTAAATAGAATTTACATAAGGCCTCGGTCTTGACCGCCCCCTCCTTTTAGTGGAAAATAACTAGAAGTCCAAGTTGGTGTTTAGTGTCAGGTGACATTATCACCTGACCTTGTAGTGTCAAAGCAGCATCCCAGGAAACTTCTCAGGAAGGAATGAGATTATCATTTTCAAAGTTCTATTGTTCTTCCTAATGGCTTATTCAGGCTTTTTGCCTACTGTCTGGTGGGCATTAACCAGATGAAAACACAGTTATTAACTGTTACGTAGTTAAGTATCAGGGCGGTAGCCGTGTTAGTCTGGATCTGTAAAAGCAGCAAAGAATCCTGTGGCACCTTATAGACTAACAGACGTTTTGGAGCATGAGCTTTTGTGGGTGAATACATGGTGGCTTGCATCCGACGAAGTAGGTATTCACCCACGAAAGCTCATGCTCCAAAACGTCTGTTAGTCTATAAGGTGCCCCGGGACTCTTTGCTGTTACATAGTTAATATTCCTAATTCCATATACAGAGATGATGCATGCATACAAATTGGATAATCACATTCAGTAAGTTATAACATTTCCAATGATATCTTACAAGACCTATCTTGCTTAAAATATATCATAGTTATGCCATATTCATATCAAACATGTTTCCATAAAGAATATGGAGTGTAATGTCACGCCATCCTCTCACTCTTGTGTCCTAAATATAAGATAGACAGTATGATCTCGGGCAAATGATCAGTGCAGCACAGGGAAAGATGTTATCTGAAAGGTTCAAAGCAGGGATAGTGAACAAGGCAGAGTAATAAGATGAACAGAAATTGCAACAATTCTCCCACTCCCACCCCCCTTCCAATTCTTTAACAAAACGTTCTCTGTTTGTGAAAATGGAACAAAATTGTTACAAAGTTCGAAGGTCATAAATTGCCCCTTGTGATGATTTCTGACATCTGGTGATGTGTGCGTGTGTGTGTGAGAGCGAGAGAGAGAGAAAGTGAACACAAGCAGTCGTCCCCAAAACTTGATTTTAAAAAGTGATTTCTAAATGCCTGCTTGAAGGACAGAGTTTCCCCTCTTAGGCCAGAGGCCAGATTGTTCATTCCCAGAAGTGATTCAAACAAGCTGATTTGATCGAGGACCTTCTGTCAGATTCCAGCAATAGGGATCTTCCACTAAAGCCGTGCTAAACAACAGCGGGATTGTTTGCAGGCCCAGGAAAATATCATTGGCAGATGTCAAATTGTCTGCAACTTTAAGGAAAGACCGTCTGGAGAAATTCCAATGGCCAGAGACTCTCCGGTCATTCTCAGGCCAACATAGTACTCCCATGAGTCACCAGCTGGACAAAGAGCATCAGTCAGAGCCAGAGAGCTGGGTATAATGCATATTTTCTCCTGCCTCCCCTAAATTCCCATAAACAGCAGACCACATGGAGCTTAATTCAACCCTAGTCTGGGGGAAGGGAGCTCCGAGGGGGCCTATGGAGAGGGGAGGGGGTATATCTGGGAAAGAGCTGGAGTCTTACAATAATGATACACCCACTGGTGTCTGGGCTGTGATCCCTCCACAGGTGGCAAAATCCCACACAGGCTGATGTCAGTCGCTAAAGCAAACAGATCATATCTGCAGTTGGACTCTGCAAGCGTCCCACCTCCAGCCACAGCGGCTGACTCAAGAGACCAGCGTAAACAAGCCCTGGAGGTTTTATTACCGCATCTGTCCTATGAGAATTGCCAATATTTGCTCACGTTGGTGTTATATTTTTGGCAGTCTTCCCAGCAACTCCCCCAGCTGTAGACCAAGTGGCGCGCTTGACTTTTTTTTCCTCTGTCATCATGTGATTTGCTATGTTGGGAGAACTATCTAAGTGTGTAGGATAGAGTTGCTGCCTCGGTTTCCACAGAAGAGGATCCTGCTATTTTAATCATGTGAGCGTGATGGCATAGTGCCACCACTAGAGAGCACTGCTGACACAGGCAGGCTTCTGCCCTGCTGGAGGAAAGATTTGTAGTGTCTTATGGTGTGGTCGGGCCCAGGATATTAGAGAGAGAAGTGGGATGAGATAATATCTTTTATTGGACCGACTTCTGTTGGTGAAAGAGAGAAGTTTCCAACTACACAGAGCTCATCTTCAGGTCTAGAGGAACGCTAGTCTTACAAACAGTTCAGAACAGATCTGCAAACAACTAATTTCTTTTAATTTTTTGCCAGAATATGCATGGGGGAAAAATGCAAAAAACATTCCCAGCCTCTCGGTGCAGTTAAAGGAAGCATGGCAGAGGCGAGCAGTAAATGCAGAAACCCACTGAAATTACACACAGCAGCAGGAATAGTTTTCAGTATTGCCAACCTAAGTGATCAAAAGTCAGGAGTCAGCCACTCCCCCCACCCCCACCCCCCAAAATCCTGAGAGCTTAACAAGAATACATTTTGAGTCCTTTTAATTTGCTTTCTGGAATTGGAGCCTTTAGGGATCATATTTTCAAGCTGTGTGTGTGTGTGTGTGTGTGTGTGTGTGTGTGTGTGTGTGTGTGTAAGATTAAATCTAACTCAACTGGATATCTGCAGCAGGCTGGGTAAAAGATCCTGGGTTGTGCTCTCTGGGGAACTCTTTGCCTGGCACGGAGCCTATAACTTTTAGGCAGCCAGGTGCAGGTCCCTGAGTGCCCCATGGCATGCTGGCCATCGGCCAAGGCAAATGAACCCTGTGTGACCAACTGGCCAAAGTATCCCACCTGGGCAGTATGGTCCCTACCACCGCCACATTGTGCACCAACCCTTGTGCCCAGGCCAGTTTTGCATGAAGCCTCGAGCCTTCACCCCTGCCTTGTTTGCACAGCAGTACACCAGTGATTTTGAATAACACAGACACCCAGAGATACCGACACCCCGCCCTCACAAGCATTCACATGCATTGGCAATGTCAACAGGCCAAAGGTCCCTTCCTTTGTTGTGCATGTGACATGGCAGCCAACCAGTTGCAAATTGCTCTGGGTAAGCTCCAGAGCTTGTCTCTCTCACCAAGAGAAGCTGGTCCAATAAAAGATATTACCTCACCCACCTTGGCTTTCCAGTGAGAGTTTTACTCACGGGGATGGCATCCCTACCCATTTCCCATTAGTCCCCTTACTTGCTTCATTTTGCACGCTGTGTAGCTGGATTTTCAGGCATACAATTTTCTTGGCAGGGCCCCACAAGACTATTCCCTAGACAGTAGATCAGATGAACCGTCTGCAGTACCGGTGACGTTAAGGAGGACAGCACAGGGTGTAAATTTCACGGCAGGAAATTTGGCCCAGGATTCACAATTGAAAAAACACTAGTGCAATAATTTAGTAGATTCTTCTGTGCCTTGAGGAACACGCTGTCTTTCCTCAGTCCTACCCCCGTCACTTGGGCTTTTTGTACCCACCACCTGGTCTTCATTTTTGTTCAGCCTGTGGGTCGGTACTTTGCATCCCATCATCGAAGGATCTCAAAGCACTTCCCAGACATTAGCTAATTAAATCCATGTGAGAGGCAGTGGGGAGGGTGATCAGCCTTTTCATTCTGCTCACCTCTGACATGCACCTGCCTCCTCCTGAGTGGAGCACAGCTCCTGTTTAGCAGGGTGGTCCTGAGGCAGCTGGGAGCTCTGGGCGGCCTTGCACACACACACACACAGACACACACACACACACACACACACACACACACACACACACACACACACACACACACACACACACACACACACACAAAGGAGATCCAGTGTTGAAGAGGGAAATTAAACCCTGGCTTTCTGGAAGGACAAGATGGGAGCAACACACCACGGCAGCACAAGCAGCTGATGGCTTTACTGTTAATGGAGAGAGTGAGATTCCCCTTGCGCTGCTCAACAGCTATACATTATTATTGGTTGCACACAGGAACATCGAGAGGCCTTAACTGAGATCAGGGCTTCGTTTTGCTAGACACTGTACAAACAACCTCTTTCCCAAAGAGCTTAACAGTCAACATGGATGAAGGGTGAGAGTGGAAACAGAAGTCAAGTAACTTGCCCAAGGTCACATCAAATCAGTAGCAGAGCTAGGAACAGAACCCAGCTTTCCCTGGCTCCCAGCCCAGTGTCCAATCCACCTGCTTAGATTGCCTCTTTCTAACACTTCTGCGATGTTGAAAGCCTGTCAGCTAATGTCTGCTATTGGATGTGAATGGGGGCAGATTGCTTTGAATTTATGACTGGGCAATTGGGTCTCTCACAGGGTAATGAATCCTCATATTTTGCTTGTATATAAACACCCCCCCACGCAGATATTTTAGTCTTGTGACACGCCACATGAAGATCAAAGTTCTCACCAGACTAAACACTCTCCTGCTACTCTTATCTTTAGTGGACTTGGATTTGTAATTTTTCACTTCACACAACCGTGATGAAGCAACATTTCCTTTGGGTTCATTTCTTCTGCCGTGCCCTCCAAAGAGCTAGTGACATGCATCCTTTTGGCGGTACCCTCAAAACATGCACTGCAGGCTTGTCTACATGGCAAAGTTACATCAGTATAAGGCAAGGTGTGAATTTGTACTAACGTAGTTTTACCAGTATAACTCTTCCGACCCACATGTGGACACTGCTATTTTCGGATGAGAGTGCCTTGTTTGGGTTTAGCTTTGGAAGCACTTAAACTAAAGTGAAAAAAGCCATTCATTCAGGAATCAGAGTGTCCAGATGGGAGTTATACCAGTATAATGGTAGTGGTTTAACTATCTAAGTAGGAGAATCGCCCATGCAGACAAGCCCTAAGACCCTGGTCCAGCGAAGCACATATCTTCAACAGGACACCTCACAGGTTCAAATTAATCTGGACCAAGGCCTTACAGTCTGATCCAAAGCCTATTAAAGTCAATGAAAGTCTTTCTATTGGGGCTGGATCAGGCCCTGATTGCTGCAACCATTGTCCTCTTAGGCCAGGGGTATGAAGAGGTGTGATCCCTGACAAACACGGCTGTGCTGAGAAAAGCCCCTCGTGTACACACAGCTATCGAGGGGTTTTCATAATGCAAATAACAATAACGTTAATATGAAAAGCAGCAGAAAGAGACTCATACATCGAAACAGAGCAGTACGGGGCATAGCATGTTTTGTTTTGCTTTGCAGTTCACCTTCAAAGGCATTTGTTTTCCTGCCTTGTCTGATGAGTCTGTCCTTGAGTCCTTTTTCCAGCTCATTTGCTGAATTAACACTTGGTAGTTTATCTGTTAGGATTCTGACACTTATGGACTAGATGAAAAGGAAGGGGAAACTTTTGTTTGGCCACTTGACCATTTCTCTAACGAGCAGAGCCTCATCTGCGGTGAACTTTTGATCTAGATAATAAAAACACACTCTTAGTGAGTGATGCTTTTAAATAAAAGAGCATCCATCCAAGCAGACTTTCAACCCTTTTGTTTCCAGGACAATGTCTGCTGAACCCACAATACTCAGAGTTTCTGGTGTGCAAAGTGGAATCTTCCTTGAGTTATTTCTGCATCTCACAATCTGGGAAGGTTATGGATGGGTGGAAGATAAGAAACAGAATCTGGGTGATGTCAAGGATGTTTTTCTTTTAATAATCTTTTGAGCACCTTTCCTTCACGGTTGTTTCTCATATGCCCTCCTTGAAAGCAGGAGCTTGGATCCTTATCCAGAGGGGGCCTGACTCTTCGATAGGCCCTGATCCATCATTGCTCTGCACCTTGTGTCATTATTCACACCAGTGTCCAGTGAGCCTAAAGCACTATTCTTTATGAGGAATCAAGCCCACAGTGTTTAAGGGCATGAGTATGTGCATTCACTTCTGCAGGACTGAGGCTCTGTCTACACTACAGCTTATGTCAGCAAAACTTACGTCGTTCAGGGGTGTGAATATTCTCCCGCCGACGTAGCTTATACTGCTTGTGGTGGTGGTTTTTTTATGCCGATGGGAGAGCTCTCTTCCGTTGGCATAGAGCATCTGCGCTGCTGCAGCACTGTACGTATAGACACACCCTGAAACCCACCGTGTCTACACTAGGGTCTCTTTGTGGGTGTAGCTATACCATTACACTATACCAGCCAAGTGCTCCTAGTGTGGATACAGCTTAGACTGGCAAAACTGTGCTTTTATCCGTATTACTTAGCCCCACCCCCACGTGAGATAAACAGTACCAACAAAACCGCAGCTTTGCCAATAGAGCTGTGACTCAGAAGGGACATTCCTAGCGCAGATAGGCTGTTCAGGGATCACACCTCTTGACACCCCTGACCAGCACAGCTATGCTGGCAGAGGTCCCTGGCATAGACCTGACTTTATCCCTGGTAACAGGTACTGCATGCAATGTTCAGAAGGGGGCTGCACCCACAAATGGAAGTAGATTTTCAACATGAGCACAGCAGCGCATTGGGTGCATTGCTGAGCTCCTTGGAAATTCTGGCCCTAATCATCACATGGTGGGGGCTGAGCTCTGCTGAAAATCCATTCAGTTATTCTGGTGCACAAATGGGAGCTGAGCTTGTTAGGAAATCTGTCCTGAAAGTGTTTCTGGGACCCGGCTCTTATTTCCCGCTCCGTTTTAGGTGCACAGTGGGTTTTTTTGTGCTAGGCTATTGGGGTTACGCATTTCCTTTGCAACCTGCACCAGCTCACACAAATTGAACTCTTTGAAAACAGCTCAAAGAGTGTCTGCTTAAAACTAACAGCCCGTTCATAACTCACCCTCTTATGCTTGGCAGTTAGAGAAGTTTCTAAGCACTGGCAATGCAATGCACTATGGAGACCGTACGAATTCTCCTCAGCACCTCCTGACCCTGGGTGATTTTTTAGGAACCTAATGTGCTACCACTACGCAGTGGTTCTCAGCCTTTCCAGACTACTGTACTGTCTGATTTGTCTTGAGTATCCCCAAGTTTCAGGTGACTTAAAATCTACTTGCTTACAACATCAGGCATAAAAATACAACTGTGTCACAGCACACTTACTGAAAAATTGCTGACTCTTATTTTTACCATATACTGTAATTATAAACCAAATCAACTGGAATATAAATATTGTACTTACATTTCAGTGTATAGTACATAGAGCAGTATAAACAAGTCATTGTCTGTGTGAAATTTTAGTTAGTACTGACTTCGCTGGTGCTCTTTCTATAGCCTGTTGTAAAACTAGGCAAATATCTAGATGGGTTGATGTACCCCTGGAAGAACTTTACATACTGTAGCACAGTGGTTCTCAACTGGGGGTACGCACATGCAGCAGGCTGGGTCAATGCCACAATGCGATTAAGCACTGAACTTCCTTTATTGTCAGTTAAAACTGGACCTGTACTGTAACTAACGGATGTGTGGTTGTGAATTTCCTCTTTTGTTTTAGATAATGTTGGGTTTTAAAAAAGGCAAAAAAAAAGCAGAGGGCGAGAACTCTTCTGTGGAGCTAACTGTGGCATTTAAATACACTGAGTGCCATGGCCTTTGTAAACATTTATTGTAGGCACTTTTTAGAATGTGGGATCTTTGATCCAATGTATCTGTAATAGCTTTTTTCAAGCAGTTACAATCCTGTGGGTCAACAGAGATTTTGCCTCACAGAGATCGAATGTGCATTTCTCACAAGTCACTATTCAAGGGGAAAGCTCATGCAATTCCTTCTCAAAGGAAGGGTTGGCAATGATTTTGTGTTCTTAAAGCCCCAGCTTGTGGAGTCATGTGATTATATTAGACTCTTGGCTTTCATTCAAAAAGTTTCTAACCCTCACAGTTGTAGAGAAAAAGCTTGAAAACATGAACCCTAAAGGCTCAAAAATCAGACAGCAAATTTTATATATATATTTTAAATATATAAATTTTAAAGTGTCAGGATTTTTGAGCCAATCTCATGATTGGAGGGGGGGGGGAAGGGTTTAACTCATGATTTTTTAACTCTAAGGGTTGACAATAGGGAGTCATTGCATGTGCTGTCTTAGGGACAGATCCTCAACTTGTATAAATTGTCACAGCTCCAAATATGACAACTTACACCCGCTGAGGGTCTGTCCCCAGCATCTTTCAAGCTTGGATCTTGAAAATAATATTTGAAAATACCCTTATTGCTCTTTCTCTGCAAACAGCCTGTTGACGGAGGGTTTTTAATAGCACAGCCAGCCCAGTGTTTGCACAAACGCACAGGCTGATATGAGTAATCAGCTGGCTTTCATCCCCCCTCCAACCCCCATGGTCTTTTTATTAGTTTAGTAACAATTAAAACCCTCACATCCAAACCAGGGTTTTGGGAATGTGTACATTCCCCACAATCGGCTCCCTTGCTGGAACCCTGCCTAGTAAAATTTCAGGAACAAACATTTTTTTTCTCCAAAGGTCAGTTTTCATAAGGCCTTGATAATGGGAACCTTGACAGGCTGTTAATCGTCGCAGTGTTACTCAGGGCGTATGAGAGACGGACAGAGCCAGAGGGCAGCTCCTCTTTGCCTGCTCTAGGCTCTGTGCTTTGCTTGTAACCTTAGGGCCAAACTAATTATTCCCCTACATCCTCTTTGTTCTTACTCCACCAGCTGTAAAGCTGGTGCAACCAGCCTCCTCCCAGGGAATTCCCCCACCAAAGTAGAGTGTTCCCTAGGCTGCTGCAGCTGGTATAGCCAGATGTATTCCATCCCACTGCAGGAGCCCCTGGTAAAGGGGGCATTTTAGGAAAATGGGGAGAGGTCAGAGATCCCATGTGGTCCTGCATTCCTGACTGCCACAACAGTCCTTAGGGGTCATAAGCAGGTAGGTGCAATTTAGAGCAGCTTTCAGGCTGCTCTAACCTGCACCCAAGGGCAAAACTCCTCCCTGTTGGCCCAGGATAGAGGAGGCTTAAATGCTGCAAAAAGCTACCTTTCCCTTCCAATGCTGGAGCCCCGAAGCTTAGCCTTAGTGCAGGAATGAACTGGTAATGGAGGTCTTCACAAACACTAAAGAATTGTTGGGCTTCACAACAGGCCTGTGGGGTAAAGAACTATTATTTCTTGAGTTTTTCAGCTGGGGAATCCGAGAGGTTAATTCTATGGTAGAGCCAGAAATAGAATCCAGATCTCCTAATTTCTAGCCCTGTGCTGTAACCACAAGACCGTCCTTCTCTAGCTTCAGATGAGCGTCAGAAAATGTTTTTTTTTTTAAAGGAAAAAACCGATCGACAACCACTCAGTGAGTTAGCTAACTCCCTCGTAATTGTGCTTGCAGTCATTTTTCATAAAATCCCATCAGACAGAAATGTCATGATTTCATAGTTCACCTGTGCATTGGTAATTGTGTGGGTTTTTTTAAAGCATGTAGGAATTTAATCAGCACTCAAAATGAATGTTGGTTCTAACCGTGAAGTCCTAGGAAGGGTGTGGGCAAGATTGCAAACCTGATTTTCAAACACAGCCTCCGTTTTTCCTTTGTGCAACTTTGCACAGACATAAATTGCGCCCACCATGTTGTGTCTGCAAAGCCTTCAGGGTTTTTTATCCTGGCAGCTCTCTGCAGGTGCAGAATTGCAGTATTGCTAACACGTCAGGCTCTCCAAAATCGTGACGCTTTTAAAAGATAACTCTTGTGATCTTTTTATTTGCCTTCTTGCTCGTGTGCCTTTGGAGTGCACTGAGATCATTTTCAAGCTTTTCTCTGCAACCATGAGGTCTACAGACTACAAGCTGAGAGTCTCACCTAATCACCTGTCTCCAGGGCCTAGTTTTAAAAAAAAATCAGGCCCTGAGGTTTTTGTTCATCAGTTTAGACAGCTTTTGGACCAGCTCTTCTGTCCCTAAATACTCTCCCTCTCCCCCCCCCACCCCCATATAAGGAATTGATAGGCAGCAGGAATTATAACTGAAAAGGACTAGAGCACTGAGTGGTGTCAGTTACAGAAGCTGGGTTTAAGAGAGAGGCCGCTAGCGTTCCAGACGTCCTTTTGCAGTAGTAGGATAACACTCACATCAGACAAATGACTGTGGGAGGGGGCGGGGGGGGGACTCTTTGCAAGCCTTGTTAGAAATCAGTTTAACAATGCACTAAACCCCCCTTCCTTTGAAGTGCACAGAATGCAGCACGTTGTCTTGATCAAAGCTTGATCTGGGGTTATTCTGGCATCAGCGGCTTTTCACTTCACACTGTCAGACTTGTCTGTAGAAAAGGTCTGGACTAGTGGCGGACAGCAGGGGAAGCCCTGACCAGTTCAGGCTGGCAAAGGACACGGTAAGGAGGATTTGAGTGCAAACTCTAGCATAGAGTATTTGAACTCTAAATACTAGAGATGGACTTGAGCCAGAATGTGCAGAGCCAGATCTGCCCTTCCCCAGAGCTTGTGGAAACCAGGCCCTGGGGTTCTGGTTCAGGTCCTGCTCTGCCATGGGTTTCTAGCCTCTTTCATCGGTGTTTTACAAACACTACCTAATTCAGACTCACAATAGGCCTAGGAGACTAGGGATATACAGGGATGATTTAATACACTGCTAAAATGCCGCCACCTCAGATATGGAGTGCACCAAAGCACTACACAACAGGGCGGGAAGAATACCGTATCCAAGGGAAACTACAGGGCACCCTGTGAGGTCAAAGTTAGGTGGGGGTTAGCTCACTCGGGTTAGCTAGCCCCCACCCAACCTCTCTTCCTAATGTAAGAGACCCTTAATGAGTGTCCTCTCTCTGGCACACACCTAGAACTCAGCCATCAGAAGCAAAAGCTGAGGCACCATCTTTCTCAGTATCACCTTGTCAAAGGTCAGGGCAATCTGGACCTTTGACCCCTCTCGCTGACTGAGTGCAACCCCTCCAGGGGACAGGCCCTGCACCTTCCCCTCTCTGGGGTGGAAACCCGCTGGGCAGGATTCTCCCACGCTGTAGACTGGCACCCCAGGGTGCAGCCCCGTGGTTACCCACCATTCATTGCTTGGCAGGCCTGACTGTATTTGGCTGCCCTACAAATCCTCCCTCCCTCCAGGCACAGGGACCAGCAGGTGAATGCAGCGACCCAAACCAACCTTTTAATCTCCTCGGTAGCACCACAGCAGAACAAGAGCGAAGCAGTCTGAAGACAGCACCTAGACTACACGTAGAGCGGCCTGGCCTAAAGCCTAGGTAGGCCCAGTTTAGCCAAACACCCTCCATGTCTGGGACTGGGGTTCAGTCTGCTTCCCCGCAGTCCCTGTGTCTCTCCCCGCTGTGCTCCGGGGGCTCAGATGTTAGGCATTCCCAACCGCCTTGTTTCAGCTTCCTGCCTGGATTCCCCCTGCCCTGAACCAAGCCAGCATGGCCAGAGCTAAACTTCAAAGGAATTGGCACTTATATTGTCCTTTTAAGTCAAGTGAATGATGCTTTCTGAAGTTTATGGTCTCCTCTTTCCTGTGCAAGGCAGCTCCTTCTGGAATTAACCCTTCATAATCACACAGCCGCCAACACAGTAACAATCCAACCAGCAGATGGAATAGAAAACAGTCCTAGAACATACAGGCATCTTCCCCCGTCCTTCACACTCCGAATTCCACATCAGCTTCTGGAACAAATACGGTTCCCTATTATCTCTTAAATTCAACAAGTTGCCCAAGCCGTAACCTCGCTGATAAACAGGAGTATCGTTACAGTGGCTTAAACAAGGTCACTGATTACTTATCTAAAGTACACACTCGCGTTATCAATTCCAATACACCAGTGTTTGAGTCAGAGGAGTATGACTGCCTTGGTGGGTGTATCGGAGTTCAGATTGTGCGCCGTGCGGTACTGCTCCTACAGGGTAAATTCACCCCATGCAGACAGCTAACAGCAGGGCTATGCTCCTCTATAATCCCACTTGCCTTACTTCAGAATAGGTTTTCATAGGTGTTTACTTTCTGAAATAGATCACTTCTCCCTTCCTTATAGCTTTTCCAGGCTGAGATTCCCGCCTCCACCACCAGACTCTTCTGTAACCTGTTTATTTGGGAAGGGAAGATCCTAATATGTAAATGAAAGGAAGGCATAGGATAGATGAAACTGTTCAGAAATGTGATTCAGACCATTGGAGGAAAAGTCTTTTTCCCCCAGGCTCCTAGAATATACAGAAATAAGTCACCAAAATCACTGCTCGGCCATGTGACCTGGCCTGCCCCTGCCAAAAATAGTTCAACAAAACATCCAGACATCATCTCTTGACTATAAATACCGGTAATGCTTTTTCAGAAGATCTTGACCTCAGAGTATCTCCAGAGCATCAGGATCTTGCCTCTGGCTGGATTTCTTATTCTCTCTAGATAGCACTTTGCCTATAGAAGCAGAAGTGACTACCTAGCTTCTGCATACATAAATAAACCCCACCCGATTGCCTGTAGGTTTTGAGTACACTCCACTTCATGGAATGTCACTGGGGCTGCAGCTGCTGATCTATTGTGTGAATACAAACAAAAGTCCCTTGGATCTGCTAGAGAGACATGTAGTGCCAGATCCTAGGCTGGCGTACGTCCACCTAGTAAACGTAAATCCAAATTCATGGCATTTACACGGTGAAAATCTTCCCCGTGGCTCCTTGTAATGGCTGAGTGAGAAAGAAAAATGCCAACTAAAGCAGAGCCTTTGCCCATGTCTGCAGGGCAATGGATTTAATTTGGGAGCAGGCGACGAGGGGAGGGAAATAGAATCTCGGAGACATTCATTCCTGTCTCCCTCCCTTCCCCACTGCAGGTACATTTGAAGCGTTTGCTCTCAATCTCCTCTTATGAAGGCATTGGCTGGATGTGCTAGATCAGCATATTCCGATGCAGCCCTGTATTGCCTGCCAAACACATTCCACTAACCCAGCCAAGGGCGTGTTTAAAATCTGAGCCTGACCATGCCTGCCAGGAGGTTTGCTACGGTTTGGTTTTTATTTTTCTCCCTTATGTGGTTGGCTGGCACAATTTAACAACAGCTGGAGGAGGGGAATTGATACCAGGGTGGGAGAGCCATAAACACACATAGCCACAGCCAATCAACGTCTAGAGGCTACAAAACTGGGGAAACGCCTCTCCACACGCTTCAGTTCTGTGCGCAGCTACAGTGAGATCACTAATAGGAGGATCAAAGGGTTGCAGCATTTCCTACCCTTTCACAGAGCTATCATCCTACCTCTCCCTCCTACTTCCCCTTCTGCATGGCCAGCTTGCAGCAGTAGCTCCTCCCACGGGCTGTCTGGCACTGCTCCTGAATACATATTCGCTGCCCAGTCCCCTCACTGTGCTGTTCCCCTATTTGTATAAAACAGATCACGGTCTTGAATCACTGTGCTCTAGATCTGGCCCTTACAGACCCACTGGTTAGTAAAGCCCTGACCATAAATAAGAACATAAGAAAGGCCGTACCGGGTCAGACCAAAGGTCCATCTAGCCCAGTATCTGTCTACCGACAGTGGCCAATGCCAGGTGCCCCTGAGGGAGTGAACCTAACAGGCAATGACCAAGTGATCTCTCTCCTGCCATCCATCTCCATCCTCTGACGAACAGAGGCTAGGGACACCATTCTTACCCATCCTGGCTAATAGCCATTTATGGACTTAGCCACCATGAATTTATCCAGTCCCCTTTTAAACATTGTTATAGTCCTAGCCTTCACAACCTCCTCAGGTAAGGAGTTCCACAAGTTGACTGTGCGCTGCGTGAAGAACTTCCTTTTATTTGTTTTAAACCTGCTGCCTATTAATTTCATTTGGTGACCCCTAGTTCTTGTATTATGGGAATAAGTAAATAACTTTTCCTTATCCACTTTCTCAACATCACTCATGATTTTATATACCTCTATCATGTCCCCCCTTAGTCTTCTCTTTTCCAAACTGAAGAGTCCTAGCCTCTTTAATCTTTCCTCATATGGGACCCTCTCTAAACCCCTAATCATTTTAGTTGCTCTTTTCTGAACCTTTTCTAGTGCTAGAATATTTTAGATTAAGATTTTCAAAAGCGCCTCAGTCCCATTTTCAAAAGTGACTTAGGCCCAGATTTTTAAAGGTAGTTAGGCATTGCTGCACTCAGTGTTGCAATGCCTAACTGCGGTAGGAGCCTAGGTCTCACTTTCAAAAGGGATTTAGGCACTTAGGAGACCGAGGCTCCTATATCAGTTAGGCACTGCAATCCTGAGCACAACAACTCATAAATACCTTTATCAGTCTGGCCTTTAAGCACTAGGAGCATAAGTCTCAGTGAAAGTCAATGAATGCCGACTCCAAATGCTAAAGTTTTAAAAAGCACCCAAGTGATTTATGTTCCTAAGTCCTTGGGGCTAAGGCTCCTAAGATTTAAGCCGCTTTACAAATTTTAGCCATAGTCTTCTAAGAAAGAATCATGACACTTCTCGTGTAGCCAAATCCTTAATGGTAGCTTCCTGCAGAGGAGGAAGGATTGAGTTAATCAGAATAGCAGTTTCCAGTAATAACCCCCTGGAGATGGGCCCAAACCATAAAGTTCAGACCCAAACTGCCCCAGGATGTTGGGATCAAGGGGGCTGGTTCAGACCCATCTCCATAATATTTTGCCCTTTTTATACAATGTTCAATGCATTGTATTCATCCTTAAACAGCTGTGGTAGAAATAGTGCTATTTCTACTTGCTAGACGCTTCGAGACCTGGGTATGTCTGGCACAGGCCGGATTATTTTGGTGAGCTCAACACAGAGCTTGCTTGTCCTTGTCAGCGTTAGCACAATCGAATCTCAGAACGGAAAAAACCTGGATGATGTTGTGAGTGTGTCAGCTACAAATCTCGCCTTGGGGTTGCATAATAACAGGGTGAGGCTTGTAAAACCCGGCATCTGCATCGTTAGGAATGTTGGCCAGCACGAGGCAGCCTGTGTGCCAACTCTAAAATTATCCCTGGTGTTCTGGAGAAACGGTTAAAAAAACCCTAAACAAACAACCACCCTCAGAAGAGCCAGAGAAAGCAACGTGAGATTCCACTGGTGTGTTTCACATCAGGAACACTGGGACATCATGAACAGAGAAGAGGAAAAAAACAGGACCCGTGAAAGGTGGAGGAGTGACATATCTTTCTTCCTCAGGCTTGGTCTAGCACACCCTGACTGACATTGCTATGCCAACCTAACCCCCAGCATAGCTGCAGCTATGTTGACGGAACAATGTTTCTATCGAGGTTAGCTACATCATTGTGGAGGTGGTGTTCCTACACCAATGAAAAAGCCCCTTCCATCAGTGCAGGCTGCTTCTGCACTACAAAGCCCTGACATAGCAACGCTGGTATAATCTCCATAGTGTAGACACCAGCTCAGCCTCCAATGAATTGCACTCTTTAGTTAGCACTGCCAGAGGGGATCTTTAAATAGGACCCTGCATATGAGACCCCCAAGCTCAGGTCTAATGCAGGGATTGGTGTCATGAGCACGCAGAGATGGGCACTGCACTTTTCAGATAGGCTTGTGCAGTACTGTGCTTTGGTTTGCACGTGTCTAACTTATGCGGCCAAAGGCCTGACTCACACATGCACATTGCATACATAAGAGGAACCTGCAATCATATCGCACAAACCAAATTGTAAGAACTTGGCTTTGAATGTCATATCTGAAAAGCATGGTCCTTTAAATGCCCACCCTTCTCCCTGCAGCCAAGAAAGTAACTGGAGTTCGCTAGAACTGCCCCTCAGTAGAAGACCAGTATCTATATATGGGATACTTCAGTTATGGAGAAAATGATCAAAATGTTGGAAATGTTCTTTATTTGTATTGCATTTGCACCTATGAGCCCCGGTCATGGACAAACACAGAACAAAATCATGGTCCCTGCCCCATATCGCTTAAGCAACAAGGTATGCAAACACCAAGTAGCCTTGTTATGAATTTGTTGAAAAGGAAGGATTAAAAAAATCGCAGCAGGTTAGTAACATTTCTCACACTGAATTTAATTTTTGGGGATGTAGCATAAGGGTAATAAGGCCATTGGATGACCAAATCTAGTTGTCCTTATCCAATGCTGCCAACCATCCTTGTATTCCCCCATCTTTTCATGGCATCCAAATCTCTATTTATATTGTAGGTGTTATGTTCACTAGATGCACATGGAGAAGTTAGATAAAAACATAAAATACGCTTGGTAGATGGTTGCAATGTATCACTACTTTTATGCTTAAAATCCAGAAAGAGAACACACAGTAACCAGAGAGAGACAAAACAGACTGCTCCCCAAGGCACAACTCACTTCACCTTGTTCCAGGTTGGCTCTTCCAGACTGACTCTATCTGATGGTATATTTCCCTACAGAGCCCCCCTGGCCTGCCAACAGGACCAGGAACCTCTTTCTCCCCCTCCCTTAAAGTGATAGTTTGCAATTCCAACAGTCCTCAGTATACCACAGTAGACCACTGAAATATAAAATAATAATAATAGCTAGAGATGGGCCTGCTTAGGAGAGTTTAGATCCTACACGGTTTGGGGAATTTTGGTATCCAGAGCTCTGGGCTCAAGGCCCCTCTCTAGTAGAACATACCTATGTGTCAGGATGATCCCAGTAGGCAAGTTGGAACTGCCAGAATGGAACAGATCAATGGTCCATTTAGCCTGGTATCTTGCCTCCAGCAATGGCTTATGAGCCACGGATGTGTCAAAGGGAGGCTTTGAAGCATGGGAAGCCCTTGTAATGTTTTTTTCCCCCACAAGTGCAATTACAGCTGTTGTTATTCTTATTAACATTTAATCCTTTAAAAAAAACACTTATTACTCAAAATAGCCTGTGGCAGTGAGCTCCGAAGGTTAATGATACCGTTTTTGCAAAGGTACTTCCTTATATCCATTTGAAAAAGTGTTGCCTTATCATTTTATTGAGCATCCTGGAATGAGATGGGAAGAATAGGAGCACCTGACTGGCTTTTCTTGAAGCTTTAGTTTAGATCAGGGATGCCCAGCCTACTGCCCACGGGCCACACACAATATACTAACGGCTGATTCATTAGCATTTTGTCATCATGTGTACATCATTTTAGTTTACACAAGCGTGTAAAGAGACCATACTGTACCTAGAAACAACCTATCGAAATACACGCAAAATGAGCTGAACTTAAAATATGTCAATACAGATTACTTTAAATCTTATTAAAATACATAGAATCTGTTTGGCCCACACAAGGTGGTGCTTAGGTTTGTGTGGCCCTCCTGTGTAATAAGGTTGGGCACCACAGGTTTAGATGGAAGCCTAGGAACGTATTGGCCTAACAGGGCTACGAAAAAAAAATCATATCTGCTGTAATCACTTCTGAATCCTTCTCACGTCATCAAATGTCACTTAAGAGCATGAACAAGGCTCCACCATCCCTGTCTCTCATGCTGAGTGATTTCCAGAATGGCTACCTTGTTGTGTCTCTCTAGCTTCATATTTTTAGGAGGCTACGTTCTTGGCCTATCACTCCAGCCCAGCCTGAAAAACGTAGCAGAGTGCACTCACCACAGGGATACCCCCTCACGGCCGGGCATGGCGTACAGCTTGGTCATCACCTAGCAACTGCTGCTCCAGCCCTGGAGTCTTGTGATTCAGCCCTCTGGCCGGGTCACTTTAAATCTCTCCCCTTCCAGGACATCAGCATCCTCCAAGGACTGAGTCCCACACGACGGTCATCGATATGGTAGCTTCCTCCCTTCCATGGCTCCTCTCCCATCCCACTCTTCTGTCAGAGTTGTGGCCCCAGGGCTTCTCCCTGGCGTCTTTAGTTTTAACCAAATACATAAGGAACACAAAAGACACCGAAAGCAAAACTTCTGGCCCTTCCCCAGGCATGAACTTTAAATCCACCCTCCCCAGCTTGCTGTTCTTCTGCAGAATGCTACCTCCCTGGAGACTTGCTCTACTGTGGTTCCTCCATGTCTGTCTACCCCCAAGGCCATCTGCCTGTGGGATGGTTTTCTCTACAGAAATTCTTCCCCTCTGGATGGCCTCTCTTTATAGAAACTCCCCAGCTCTTCCTCCAGCTGGGACTCATCTTTAATTGGGCCTGGCCCACCCTGTAGGAGCAACTAGGTGTGATCATTGGCTTCTCAGGCCCATATTAACCCTTTCACCACCCATATGGGGTGGACACCCCACTGGACCGCTTTTAGCTCGATCCCTGGCCAGAGTAGATGGCCCTACCAAAAACTCCTACTAGTCTAACTCACAGGGTCATTGAAACACACAAGTCTTCCTGCTGCATTGAGGTGCAGCGCCAGGGCAGGCATGTCATTGCTTACATGTGTGCAAAGTGCTACTGGGTCAGAATGATGGTGTTTGACACCCAGTGGAGAGTCAATCTCATGGATTGCACCACTTTGAATCAAGAGAGACTGCACTGCAGACATGAAAATAGAATGAGGCTATTGACTTTAAGAGACTGGCGGGTGCTCAGAACCTGGCAGGATCTTGTCCTGTTTGTAGAACATAAATAAGGTCACCCCAGTTCTGTAGGAGAAGAAGATTTCACCGTCCCACCACTTCACCCTGCAACTGCATTTATATTCTTATGACCTTTAATTCATAGCAATACTGTGTGCCGGATCCTCAGCTGGTGTCAATCAGCATAGTTCCAGAAATGCTGATGATTTACACCCACTAAGGATCTGACTCATGGACTCCACCCCATCCAGATATGTTCTTTAGGTAGGTTCTGCAACCGTTTACATATTACTGTCACATGGAGGGGTCTTCTCGCTTGGGAACCCCATGCTCAAATAACCCACCTTTGGACCAATTACCCTACCCTGGACTCTGACGGGGACAGCAAATTTCACAATAATCTGGGTACACATGTGGATTTTAGGGCTCTTAGAAAAATCAGCTGTTTAACAGTCTCAGACTGAGGGCTTGTCTACAGCAGTGGCTCTCAACCTTTCCAGACACCTGTACCCCGTTCAGGAGTCTGATTTCTCTTGCATACCCCCAAGTTTCACCTCACTTAAAAACTACTTGTCTACAAAATTAGACTTAAAAATCCAAAAGTGCACAGCGTGCTATTACTGAACAATGGCTGACGTTCTCATTTTTACCATATAATTATAAAATAAATCAATTGGAATATAAATAAGTTTATGGAGGGAATGGTTTGATAGGATAACGTGATTTAGTCAATAGGTCAATAACGTGCGACCACTGGTAATTAGTACCGAGGGTCAATGTTGGGATATTGAAAGTCTTTTTCCTGAGTGTCTGGCTGGAGAGTCTTGCCCGCATGCTCGGGGTTCAGCTGATCGCCATATTTGGGGTCGGGAAGGAATTTTCCTCCAGGGTAGATTGGCAGTGGCCCTGGAGGTTTTTCGCCTTCCTCCGCAGCATGGGGCAGGGATCGCTTGCTGGAGGATTATCTGCTACTTGAAGTCTTTAAATCAGGATTTGGGGACTTCAACAGTTGAGTCAAGGGAGAATTATTTCAGGAGTGGGTGGGTCAGCTTTTGTGGCCTGCATCTTGCGGGAGGTCAGACTAGATGATCATAATGGTCCCTTCTGATCTTAAGTTCTATGATTCTATGATTCTATGAAATATTGTACTTACATTTCAGTGTACAGTATACAGAGCAGTATAAACAAGTCATCGTATGAAAGTTTAGTTTGGATTGACTTGGCTAGTGCTTTTTATGTAGCCTGTTGTAAAACTAGGCAAATATCTAGATGTATTGATGGACCCCCCTGCGCATATCCCTAGGGGTACACGTACCCCTGGTTGAGAACCACTGCTCTACAGCAGCATACCTACAGGACTGCAGCTGTGCCACTGTAGCACCATAGGATAGACACTTGCTACAGCGCTGGAAGGGGTAGTTAATCCACCCCTCAAGAGGCGGTAGCTAGGTGGGCAGAAGAATTCTTCCATCAAGCAAGTCGTGTCTGTACTGGGGCTGGGATCCGATGAACTACACATCTCAGGATGTGAATTTCTCACCCCTGAGTGACATAGCTCGGTTGACCTACGTTTTAGATGTAGACCAGGCCTTAACGATACCAATTAAATAGCATTACTTTCTGTGCTTTCATGACCTAACCTGAGTTTACCTCGGTAGCTTATGACCTGGAACCACACCGGTTGTCTCCTTCCCCCCATGTTTCAGAAATGCCTTTTTGCACTGCAGGTCTTTCCCAACACTGGGCATTATTTCTACATCACCCCTCTCTTTGCTTTGAGGTTTCTTGCGCAAGCTTAATAAGAGTCAATTAAGTAACTGGTTGCTTCAGAGAGTTATGTAATGTGGAGCAGTTCTAAATTAAAAGCATTAAGGAGCAGTATATAAGGGAGGTATAAGAACTGCCCCCAGAAGCTTTATGTAACAAGGTAATGTGATGACTGGACTGTAATCAACATTTGTTTTCTCTGCTAATTAGAGCTGTGGAACTCAGCAGAAGACATTGGGTAAAATCCTGGACCCAGTTTCACCACTGACTTCAGTGGGGCCCTTGTTTTTGGTCAAGAGGGGCAGTGTTTCAATTTGGGCCCCTGAGTTATCATAACACTGAATACTTATATAGCAGCTTTCATCCATAAATCTTGAATTGCTCGCCGGAGCTGGATAAGCATGTATTATAAACCATTTTTTTAGACACACAGAAACTGAGGCAAAAAGGTTAAGTGACTTGTCCAAGGTCACACAGCAAGTCAGTGGCAGAGTACAGAGTAAAATCCAGGTCTCCTGATTCCCAGGGTCAGATCCTGGTCAGTGCTGCAGCTTTGCATTCATTTGCCAGCACAAAGTGGCCATGAAGTTGATGGAGCCAGGAGCAGTATAAACTTTTGTTCAGTGTACAGCACCTAGCACAATGGGATCCTGGTCCAAGACTGGGGCTCCTATCCTCTATGGTAATATAAATAATAGTACTTCCCTGTGGGAGAGAATCCCCAGGTGGAAAAGGCTGGCCAAATCACTGCACTATAGGCAGAGGAAGCCCTTCACCCACCACTATCAGGCAGCTTGAGGTGAAGGGGGCAGGAGGGGAAGGCAGAGGTGAAATATGGTCATGCTTTGTCACAAGGCATAGGAGATAAATGGGTCAAATTCCTCCCTGTAATAACTCCATTGGCCCAATATCCTTTAGCCAGCTTCTCTCTCTTCACATATTGCAGAATTCACAGGCTCTTTTCTTAGCATTCCCCACTCACCTTCTTCCCTTCCTCCGTATATTAGCATCATTCTCTTTTTCCTTCTGTCTGTTGCCTCCCAACCCTCTTCCGCCTGTCATTGTCTATTTGCCGGTGGTTCTCATTTATTCATCTCTCTCTCTCTCTCTCTCTCTCTGATGTCACTTTGTCATTGCTGCTCCCGTCAGGAAACATTGCCAGCCATTGCCTCATCTCTTTGTCCTGATCTCCACTGCCCCTTACTAAGCAATGCTTGCACCAGCTGGGTAATGCATGTCAATATACAGCAGAACCTCAGAGTGACCAATGCCTGGGGAATGGAGGTTGTTCGTAACTCTGAACAAAACATTATGGCTGTTTTTACAAAAGTTTACAAGTGAACATCGACTTAATACAGCTTTGAAACTTTACTGTGCAGAAAAAAAATGCTGCTTTCACTTTATTTTTTTAGGAGTTTATGTTTAACATGGTATTGTGCTGTATTTGCTTTTGGGGGGGAGGGAGGGGGGTGTCTCTGTTGCTGCCTGATTGCGCACGTCCGATTCCAAACGAGGTGTGTGGTTGACGGGTCAGTTTGTAACTCTGGTGTTTGTAACTCTGAGGTTCTACTACTGTATTGCAGGTTTGCCTCCACTTCCTGATTCCTTTCCTCCTAGCTCCTGCCAATTGTAATGTCTTTCTTTAGCCTAATACTTGGAGCAATCCTCATCCAAGGATCCCAGAGTGCTTTACGTAACATTAATTAGGATCTCAAAGTGCTTTACAAACATTAATTAAGCATCACAACAACAATACCATAAGGGTTATAGATTCATTTGGTTGTTTTGGTAGAACAGGAAAGAGGATGACGGTGCCTCGGGGCAGCCACAACAAAGGATTAAAGCGGTGAAAACTCTTACTCCAGAAACAAGCTTGTCTGTCTCACCAACAAAAGTTGGTCTGATAAAAGGTATTACCTCACCCACCTGGCCCGGGTCTCTCTAATATCCTGGGACTGACACAGCTACACCGCCACACTCTTGCTCCTGACATCTTGTTAGGAACCGGCCTCAAGAGGCACAACAGAACCATGGAAAGAGCTGGTTGGGAAATGCTAAATATTTCCCCCACAAAAATTCAACAGAAACTTTTTCCACTGAAAAACTGTTTTTTTGTTACAATTACTGTTATTCCTTTTTGCATTGCAAAAAAACCCACCAGAAAATCTGGAAAGAACTGAACATTTTCATTTCGGAAACAGACATTTTTGGTTACATATTTTTCAAATGAAAAATGTTGACCAGCGCTCAACAATTTTATTTGACTCTAATGATTTATGGGCAGTGCTACATAGTCTCATATGCCAACAAATGACACTCTTTATATTAACTATTTACATACACACATATAGCACTTTTATATAAAACTCAAGGGCATGAATTAAATGGCAAAAGCACTGGAAGTAAAGCAACCTCTTCCATTTTTAGATCTTTAACCCGCATTAAATTTGTTAAATATAGATCATTCGGGAAAGAACCTGGCATCCGTTCAAAACCCAATGACAATTGCTCTGCATTAGACATTGTCCCTCCCTTCCCCTGCAGCAGGACAAAGTCATGAACTCCAGACACATATGTGTTTGGCAACAGATTGCCTACAATCCCACCAGCTGGAATCCAGGAAATATACAAGGCCCATGGGGATCCTTGTGTACTGTGCAGCAAGCAGAAGCCTATAGTCAAGGCTCCCTAGTCTACAACTGACACATGATAGAGTCTGAAACTAGAGAGGTTTCTTTTTTTCTTTCATGGGTTTATTCCAGGAATTAGATGACTCCTGAGCCAACAACAACTAGTTGGCTCCAAGCAGGGAAGCCAGCTAAGATCAAATGTTTGTAATTTGAGAGGAGATGTTAATATCATCCTTGGGACGTTTCAACAGTAATACACTGAGGCTGCAAAAGAGGAACAGCGATGTTGTTTGCAAACTTGGAAACTCTCTATTATTATTAACTATTAGTATCACAGCAGCGCCTAGCCACCCCAGCTGAAATTGGGGCCCCTTTGTGCAAGGAGACCCCCAAACACCTATTGTACAAACACGTACTCAGAAGAAACTCCTGCCCCGAAGATCTTACAATATAAACAAAATTATTATCCCCATTTTACAGACTAAGGAGTGAGAGATTAGGAACTCGATTTTCAGACATAGGAAGAACCCACATTGAAGTGAATGAGAGCTGAGGTTGCTCAGAACCTTTGGAAATCAGGCCCTAATGATTTGGTCAAAGCCACATATGAAGGCTTTGGAAGGGCCGGGATTAAATGTTGATTGCCTGATTGCGAGTCAATCACCTTAACCACATGATCATCCGTCCTCTCTAGCCCAGCTAAAGTACAAATAATGGGGGAAATGGTAAATTCTTGGAAAACTGGGGCCTGATTCTGAGAGGTGGGGAAACTCAGCTCCTTTCCAGATCAGACCCTGGGATGATTTTTTCAGACTCTTCCTACCTAACTGCTTTGGGACAGATGGTGCTATAAACGTCCCAGAATCAGTACAGCTGTGACTGGAGTGCAGTTAATGCTGAAGTGAAACAGCAACCTGCAGCACACTGCCTAACAGTGGAGGAAAGGAAGAAGATTATGTCCAGTGAAATTGTGGGATGAATTTAAGTAGGCAGAATGGAATTACCCAGGTTGGAATTGAGCTAGAGTATTAGGGTTATATTAGCACCTTTACTCTTGTAGAAAGTGCCAGAGGACCACGAGTTGTTACAAAAGGAAAGTACCTTGTTTTAATGTATCATCTAAATGTTGTTTCCTCCCATTAGGCAGGATCCCAAATTGTAGGTGAACTTAAGATCGAATGTAATAGTTTCAAATTCTTCACCCCCCATTACCTTCATCCCCAAGAAAAAGACGGATCTGTTGACCTCATACTCCCAGCTTATGTGGTGCATGTTTTCCATATCTTTTTTATTTTCCTTCCCCTTCATTGTCACAACCTGGTTTATCTTTGCCTATTTTCTTTTGTTGCAATAAAAGGTTTGTGAGAGATATTGGCCATGTGATGGTCCACAGAGGACAGGAGTCACCAGATCCACTTTGTGGCAAGCCAGCTGGGTAGGATGACCAGATGTTGTGATTTTATAGGGACAGTCCTGATATTCAGGGTTTTGTTTTATATGGGCGCCTATTACCCCCATCCCGATTTTTCACACTTGCTATCCTATGGCCCCAGTTCTTGGGGTCAGTGGCCAAAGCTAGGCGCATGTAGGAAAACAAAGGTGCTCTTTGTATCCAGGAAGTGCGTCTCTTTGGAAGCTGTGATTCAGACGGGCGAGAGCCTCCAAATCCCCGCGAAAAGTACATCAGTCCACAACCAACTTCCAAACTCGCTAATAATGCTGCAGTAACATGGGTTGTTTTCACAAACACTCCCCGCAGCCCATGTTGTTAATGTCCTTGGCCTTTTCTCCAGATGTATGTTGTTTCCAGGCCTTTCTCTTGGATGCAGAACAATAATTCTCTTCAAGTGGCTACCAAACATCCTCGTCTGTCTTTTTAACCCTTTTTAACTTTTACAGTTCTGTCTGCAGCAACATTTTTATTTTCTCTATGGCAGTGTGTACACTACGAGCAGGGGTGTGATTCCCCTGCTCACGTACACATGCTGCTCATTTACACATCGCTCTCATCAAGTTAGTGCGAGTTTGAACAGCAGGGCAGCTGTGGTAGCCCTGGGCAGCATCCGCAGAGGCCCGGCTAAGCTGTGCCAAGCACGTACCCTTCGGCTTCGGGGTGGGGTTGTATTTGGCACAGCTGAGTCACTGCTATTTATACTCACACTCGCTTGCTGAGAGCCAGGATGTTGGAGGCAATTCTTGGAACAGGGTAGCTTTCTGAGAACCAGACATTCGTGTTTGGGTTGAGATTTCTGGAAGAGGGACTCGCCTCTGTGCTGTTCGTGACCATCTCAGCGTCACGACTGGTGCATAGTTCTACTGCTCAGGAAAGGGGTAACACTCTTGTTGGAAGAAGGGGCCACTGTATAGATAGGTAAGATACCAAATGGTGAGGATATTCACAAACAACTTTCTCGCATTGAGGCCTGCTAGGCCATGTTAAGTAGTAATTTCTTCTTCATTCTCATACAGTGTTTGTACTTAATCCAAGACAGCAGAGGTAGGTACTGGGCGCAAACAAACACTTGCTGAGTCAGGTGGGCTTTTAACTCTCCCATTACCCAGCAGCCAACAGATTCATAAGGGGCAATCTTCATGAGATGTTTCCAGCTCATAGTTAACAGAAAGGAGCTCACGGTACAGTAATGCCTCAAGCAGGCCTCAACTAAGACTGGGGTCTTTTTGTGCTAGATTCTATATATACACACATAGTAAAAGACAGTTCCTTCCTCACAGAGCTTACCATCTAAATAGACAAGCGTGAGGTGAAGTGATTTGCACACAGCAGGTCAGTGACAGAGCCAGGAAGAGAATGCAGGTCTCCAGGCACCTAGTTCATTGCCTGCTCACTGAACCACACTTACTTCCCCTACATTGTGGTAAAGTTTGGTGTAAGAAAGACAGGGATTGGACAGAAATTTATCAGGAGGGGAAGGGGCAGACTGCAGTTTGCACTATCGCACCCAGAGGGGAGTCTTCTAAAATCAGTAAGAGATAATCTGGCCTGTGCTCTAGGGTAGCCATGCCCATGTGTGGACTCTAGATCCCACACTGTCTGTGCCAAGCTGGTCAGAGGAAGACAGCAGGAGAACCACTTCAGGCTGTTCATGTTTATATACAAATGAAAAGGCTTGAAATTCTTACGGCTGCTGCAGTTCTGTTCAGCTCCCTCAATTCCCCAGAGTCTGTATATTCCTAAAATGGAAGGTTTGGCCCTAAAGGAGGCATTTGTACTTGGTCAAAAGAGATTGGTTTGGCTGCTCTGGAGCAAACACCAGCAGGTTTCACAACAGGCAGAAAACGTTTCCCTTTGTTCAGAGGGAAAAGCAAGACCACAAAACAGAGGCTCTCTCCTTACCCTGGGGAAGGATTGGGTACAACAACCCTGCACGTTTTAAAGGAGACGTATATAAAAGCCAAGTATCAGAATCCAGAGTAGTTTCATTGCAGGCATATTTTATCTGGGTGGGGAGTGGGCTCCTCCTTTTGAATTTGTCGTCTGCCTTTAAGACAAGGGGGTTGATGTGTGCCTTTTAAATACACGGTATGGACTGTGACAAACTAACCATACTCAGCTAGTCGAGCCTCTTCAGCCCTTGCTGCTCTCAGACTAGCGTAAACTGGTTTGAGCTGCTTTTCAGTCACACAGCATCACTCCAAGAGAACAAAAAATTCAAGATCATGAATTTTAGGGTTTGCCAAACTTGGCTCAAATTACAGACATTAAGGCAGCTTCCAAGCCTGTAAATGTTACTTCATGAAATACTTCACCTCAAGGCAGCATTCAGATCTCCCTTAAACACTGTTGCAAATTAAAACCAACTCCATGTGAATATGTGTAAAATTGGTGAAAGATCAGAATCAGGCAAAGGGCTACTATTCTGATCTGGTAGCACTTTGCACTGACGTAAACAACTGCATAAAGATGCAGGAGAACAGAGAATCAGGCACAAGACTGAAGCAAGCTAGAGATAAAGCCCAAATCCTGCAAATGTACAGTGGTTACTTCACATACGTGAAGTTCCATCTTTATTTCCTCTAGCTACAAAAGCATGAAACCATCAGACATCTTTGGACAACATAATACCCAAGACACAGCATTCTGAATGGAGGAGCGTGACATTGTTAAATCAAAGCAGATGTCATTAGTGCACACACCCAATTAACTGGTGACGGTGCCAGAATAATTGTGCTATATTTGCTGTAAAATAATGTAACATAAAAAGGTCCCTGGTTCCTAAATGAGACACAAGAAATGATCACTTTGATCTTTTATACTTTCAGTTATATGTGAAGTAATCCCAATTTGACTATATTTGGGCACACTTTGTGAGCAGAACAAACTTGCTCCCCCCCACCATAATCTCAGTCTAATTAAACTAATTGCTTAATGAAACTGAATGGTGTGGCTAGTTAATGATCTCTTGCTGGAAGATAAACGCCAAAGCACTTGAGCATAAGTCAAGGCTAAGCAAGCCATTTTCAAAGCAGGAAATTCATTTTGTTACCAAGTTAACAAGTCTTTCCTATTGCATTTATGCTTCCTGTATCACGTTATTTTTAACACACACACAACAGGGCTACTGCCTCTATAAGAGCTCTAAAGGAATTTAAATTAATATGGCTAGGGGTTGCATCCCTGAAGAAAATATTATTTTAATCTTGGGAGTCTCTATATATCCACATTCTGCTTTGTCACTACAGTTATTTAGGTGAATACAGTGCTAGTAAACACCACGATTACAATCTGGAGATCTGAGCCCTCTAGTCATTCACAGAACTAGTACAGCATGAGCAGTTGCAGAGTAATGCCTAGGTCACACTACAAAGGTTTTGCTGTATTACCTGTATCAGTATAGTTAAAACCCTCCTGATGTAGATATTATCAGTATAAAAGTACTTATTGTGCAGTGTAGCGTATACTGGTTCCTCAACTTTTATACTAGCCTGGGACTTTTACCAGTACAGCTATGCTAACACATATAGCTATGCTGGCAAAATCTTCTAGTGTAGACCTACCCTCAACTTGCCACTATAGCAACAACCATGAGGTCAGGGAGCAAGTCTAGGAGCAGGAGGTTCAGACTCCTTGGGGGCCACTGGTTTGCTATCCTCCCTGGTGAAAACAGCAAGCAGGGAATCTGTGCCAAATGGCATGTATCTACTTCGCTATTAGAAACTGGACAGAGATGAACAACTCAGATTCACTAGACCATAGGAGCAGCTATCTGCTGATAACACTGGTAGGTTACAACAGACCTAAGTCACACCTGGGAGAAAGGCTCAGTACCTCAAATGTCTTCAACAACCCTGTCATTTGAATTTTAGGTCCCCTACTTTGTATTGTTTGCTTTAAATTAAATTAAAATTTAAATTAAAATTGCACTAAACCAAAAAAAATAAAAATGCAGGTGAGATAGAGCAACAGATGCTCACTGTACTGCTTTTCAGAAAGCTGCTGCTGTTTCATTAGCTCGGAGCAGACTTACTCACTATACCGTAATTAAGTCCAGCTGACAGGTATTTTTACTCTAGTATGATTGGTTGACCAATTTTGTTTGGCACCATCATGTTAATGGAATTGTGTTCTGCTCTATCGCACTAGCATAACTGTTCTCCATCTAAACTAGTTACATTATTTAAGATAGTTTTAAAAATGTAAGAATGACCTAGTTGACCTTGGTTGGTTGGCTGGCTGCAAAATTGACCTAGTAGCACTTATAGGACAACCAAAAAAACCCAACACCCCACCCCCCAAAAAATGTCAACTACATTTTGATTTTTTATTTTTTTTTAATTGTGGTACCTAAACAGCCAGAGAGAAAGACTTTGGAATTCAGAACCTGTATTGGGATTACTTGTGGCACCTTAGAGACTAACAAATGTATTTGAGCATAAGCTTTCGTTAGTCTCTAAGGTGCCACGGGTACTCCTCTTTCTTTTTGCTGGTACAGACTAACAGGGCTACCACCCTGAAACCTGTATTGGGATTGGAAAATTATTACAAGTATATAAAAAAATGGGCACCTTTAACTTCTAAATGAAAGCCTGCTTTTCAAGTTGGATTTCTTCAAATCCTCAAACAGTTTTGAGTGGCATGCAAAAGCATGAGGCTTGAACTAGGACACAAGCCGACTAGGTCATCAGAGTGTGTGACAGCACAATTCTCAGTAGCTGGTTGGGCGAGTGCCAATAGGTTTGTAGTAGACATGTTAATTTGACTAAGGCAGGGCATGTTTTCTAGGCCCTCCCTTTTTAAAGTATTTCAGACTGACGACCTCCCACCCACCCCCCAAAAAAAGTGATAGCAAATTACTGTACTCGCACATTGGTGGATACTCATGGTATTGCCACCCTTACTTCCGTGCTGCCTTCAGAGCTGGGCGGCTGGAGGGGAACAGCTGCAATATTTGGCAATATTTTTTGTGATCTCATGACCCCCCTACAATAGCCTTGCTACCTCCCCCCATTTGGGTCAGGACCCCCACTTTGAGAAACACTGGATTACAGTGATCAGGCCTAGAGGTTACCTTTTATTAAAAAAAGCTTATTAAACCAATTTTTGGAAATCCAGTGAGCTAGTAAAATTTACCTTTTCCTATACATTTGCCCCATTTTTGCTGTTTCCTACTAGTTGCCTTTCGCACCCATCCATGTAGGTCGATAGCTTACAATGGGTCAGTTCCCTAAATCACATTACAGAAATAGAGACTAGAAGAATTGTAAATAACCCTTATATTCAGTACAGATGTGTCTTGTAATCAAACTTTTCTTCCTTAAATTGCTGTCATTAGCTAGAAGTTAACACCCCAGTACAGTTATTGTGAAAGTCTGCTACACTGTCCATAAGGAACTTTAATCCTTACAGACCAGTTTTCATTTCCGCTTGGTTCTTGACTTCCCTCGTTTAATATTGAGCATTTTTCATCCCATTCACCGTAGGCTTTTCAGTTTGCAATTGGCTTACTTTTATTTCTGTATTCAGAGGGATTTCTTAGCACCTTTTCAAGGCAAACTATTTCTGCTGTACTCATATTTGCAGAGGGTTAAACTTAACCCATCCCTTCTGAATTCTCCCTTTTGTACAGTTCTAGTCAACACTGTGTTTGCTACAGTAAAGCTCTTCCCCCATCTCAATCATTGCTCAAAATCTAGTCTAATATAACCTTCAATGCAGTCCATTTATTATGGACGTCAGATTTTATAATTCTGGAATTCTCTAGCCCACCAGCAAACATTTTATACATGCATGTACATATGGGTTAAGAAGAAAAACACTGTACGTTTAAGTAACTAGACAGACTATTTCTCTGCATCTGTATAAGGCCACGACTACACGGGGAGCACTTTACCAAAGTGCTCCTAGGACTTAAGGTGGATGTAGTGTATACCAGCAATGCTGCAATGTTACTAGTATAAGTTTATTCCAGGGCCCCCACCCCTATGCCAGTAAAAGCACCAGTATAACTGCATCTACACTAGGACCTTCTGTCAGCACAGCTATCAATCAAGGATCACACCTCTTACACCCCTGTCTGGCACAGCTAGGTCAACAAAAGTACAGTGTACACATGGCCTAAGAGAATCTTTCACATCTTTGGGAGGTCTTTTGAGACGCTTAAATACTTTCAGATATACTGACATGCGGTTTAACACTACCAACCCTCCTCCATTATATGCACTGTATTATGCCCTTGAGGGTTTAGAGTATTATCACAATATAGTTTAACACTTTCCACTGAAATAACTTTGCATAACCAACACCACCTTGCATACAAAAAAAAAGTCAGACATCATAGTTTCAGAAAAGTGAGGTTTTTGTACAAGTCTTTAATAAAAAAACAAAAAATATATATAATCAGGCATTTTATGCAATGCATACATTCTTTATATCTGCAGGTACAGATAAATAACAGAAGGCAGAAGCAAACATTTTGCTTATCGTTGGCAGTTAACCAATATCACCCCCTCAAGAGATATTATAGGGTCACAGAATAATACGAGTCTGTAAACTTCACATATTACAGAAAACATACCAGGCAACAATACAGTAGTTAGATTTCAGAAATTTAAGGATATTTTTCTTAATCACAACCCAGGGTTTAAATTTAATGTTTGTTGTTGCAAAAATTAAGGCCAGCTTCGGATGACAAAAGTGTTTGCTAATTGAAGTGATGTTCCGGACTTACAGTCTATCTAATCCATCCCTCACTCAACTTACTTCTCTTAACCACACATCAGCACTAATGAAAACTAAGCTGTACCTCTCCACAAAAAAACTAACATAATTTTGTATCTGTGGATCAGCATCCTGAACCCCAACTAATGTACGGACGTACAAAGCAGTTAAGCTTCTTTAAATCAATATTTGTCTAACTCAGTGCCCCAGAATAATAGCTATCCTTCTGCTTTACAGCACTGATGGCTCTACAGAAACAATATATACACGATATACACTGAATCAGAAAAGCTGTTTAGAAGGTCCACTGATAACACACAGCTGCTCACATCTACATATGTACATGTTTTCACAGTTAGATTTTAGAAAATTGTCGTGAGAACTTCAGAAATACTTCTACTGAATTTTTTTTTATAAATAATAATAAAAACTCCACTGTCAAAATGCAGGACAGATTTTTTAGATGTATCAAATTTAAATAGATCTTGAAAACTTGTAGAGTTTGAAGTTTGAAGGCTGTATAAAGCTTGAAGATTCTTTAAAAATGTACCAGTAATGTTACCAGTTTCAGCAGACTGGTCACATGCAAAGGATTTGGGTTTTTTTTGGATTAAGTCAGGTAGGAAAGAAACTCCACCACTTTTGAAGGGACAGGCAGGTTCCTGACTTGGCTAGTAGGCATCACTCTTCTAATTGCCATGCGACACAGGTGCTGAAGACTGGACACATGTTTTGGAGTTGCCCAGAAGTACACACTTCCATCGTGCGTTCTGCACACAAACACATAAAAGTCAATTATTCCACAGAACTACCTTCAGAATTGCACACCCTTATAATTCGCTACCTGGGGGAAGGCCAGAGAAATCCTCTCCTCTAAACTACTTGTTCCCTATCTCTAGATGTTAAATAGCAAAGTTGAGATTGCATGCTCTGCTCCTGGGCTGAAAAAGCACCCAGCAGGTCTCACGCAGCTCTCTCTCTGAAGCTATGGTGGCAGCAGACACTGAGCTGCTCAGTCTATAAATAGCAGTGTACTATGCTAGGGAATTCAAGGGGCCCATGTAGGACTGCCAAGTGCACTACCTGCACAAGGAGAATTCTCCCCTGGATGGCTAGAGGGCTTTTACAGCATTTGCACTGTGCTGTTGTAGTGTGTATGGGTCAGACCCACGTTTGCTGCTTGCTTGATCATTTCCTAAATACTAAAGAGAAATAGAATGAGACTATGCTGGTTAAACTCTCGGTGGTGTTAAACTCAAGGCTTGAGTGACTAAGCTGTGATCCCTCCTTCACACAATCAAAAGCAACAAAATGGCATTTAGAAATGAGGAAGCTAGAACTGTTAGTTAACATTTCCAAAGTCCTTTGAGGATGAATATTACTGCATAAGTATAGTATTATTAGCTGTATACTTACCCAGCAGCTAGAACACTGCCATCAGTAGAAAAGGCACAGCAAAGCCCATTGTTCAAAGGTGCAACTTGTACAGGATAGTCTTCCTCAATACTCCAGAACCTCACCATTCTGGAAGGAAAAAGTTTGCTGTTAAAGGTAGAGTAACCAATTTCTTTAATGCAGTACAATAATTGATGAAGTGTTAACCTAACTGAGAAACAAATATATATTTATAATGTACTGTCTTCACTTGCAGTCATGTAGTCCGGTGGTTTTCAACCTTTCATTTGCAGACCTCTAAAAAATTTCAAATGGAGGTGTGGACTCCTTTGGAAATCTTGAACAGTCTGCAGACCCCCAGGGGTCCACGGACCACACGTTGAAAACCACTAATATAGTCAGATATAACTTTATATTTGTGCATTAGACAGATACCAATTCTAAATATAATGTAAGTGGTTTGAAGAGTTTGCAACAGACACACTACAGACTTAGTAACAGCATGCAAAAAAAAAGTAGGTTACTGCAGCCAAAGAATTTTAACTTATGATCTGAAAGTGTAGATTGAGTCTCAAAACATTAGCAGATGTTATTTCTGTTAGGAGTTCTCAGTATTCATTTTAGCAAGCTACCAAAGCAAGGTATCAAAATGTTTCCTTGCCTTAGACAGGATGCCTCCCCTATCTTCAAAATCTTCTGCTTTAAAAACTTACTGTTAGTCTTCGTTAACAAAACCATATACAAGTAGAGAAGTAAAATAGGATGACCCAAGTAACCATACTGATTAATTTTTTCAAGAAAAAATGTCATTCAAACAGACACAGAGGCACACTATTTCAATGATTTATTGAAATCAAGCTAAACAGAGGGCCTTTATTTCTCCACCCTTTTACAGATATCTTTGTATATTTAGAATGCTATTTAAGTCATCTACCCTGTTTATTTTATATGGCTATGGGAGAGAGTTTTACAACAGATCATCATTCAGACAGCAAGGCATTGGTACAAGCAAGCAGTCAGCTAGAAGTCAGTTCAAAAAAATAAGTTGTGCGTAGTACAAGGAATTTTTAATTACCGAGAAGAAGCAAGAGCCTGACAACTCTTTCCTCATACTTACTTATCATCAGCAAGGCTTGCAATATGCAGTCCATCGTGACTAAAAGATACAGATCTAACCCATCTGTCATTCGCTCCCCCAGCAAATATTGGAGTCGGAGCGGGAAACAGATGCCTGTAGACAGACAGAAAGACAGGCTCAGTTAACAGCATAACCACTGAAAACTATATAGGAGTTTCTGTTAGCCATGATCAGTGATAGACCTCAAGACAATTTTTTATTTATTTATTTTACACGCACATTTGTCTCTGAAGTATGAATTAAGAGATACTGCTGCACAGCTCTACAAAGAACACGACAGTATTCGTTTATATACTGAAGACACTTCCGCTAGTAGGTTTTAAAGCACCAAAGTCTTGAATTACGCATTTTCAATTACAGAAAAAGTACTCTCCCAGAACTGAGTTTCGAACTAATTGTTCAGCTCACAAATAATCTTTCACGTTATAAAACAGGGGATTTAATAACTACTAGAGCAGTTTTCTCCCAGGGAATAAAATCTTACTGTTTGGTGCCAATATAGTACTTCTCTCACCTTCTACTGTCCAAAGCTGTTTTTTTTCTCATTTATTAGTCAAGCAAACCAAATAAGAATCATGGGACTGGGAGGGACTTCAAGAGGTCATCTAGTCCAGCCCCCTGCATTCTCTTTCCAATTACTGTGCAATTAACAGGCATGCCTTAGGTTTTTATAAGATCTTGAACCATTTTAGCAATTCTGTTAGTAAATATTAACTGATTATGATTTGTGTACGTTAAATTCATAAATTCTTTGTATATTGAAGACTCCCAGAATCCGTGCTGTATTAGCCCAAGCGTGTCTGGATTCTAAGGCCTCAGTGTCTGTTCTTAAACTGAACTGAGCATGTGACCAATGCTCAGCAACTTAATCAAGTATTGGACTCTAATTATTCCCTGCTCCTCTCAGTCTGTAAGAGTCTAGGTGTCCAGGAAGGGACCCTTCTTAATTAATGAAGGATGTCTACAGAAGTACGTTATAATAAACAAAACAGGATAATTGATAAGGGGTGCTTATGAGCCAATTATATCCTGTGACTGATAAAGGTATTTATTATTGCAGATGTTTGCTGTTATGAATGAAATAATGACCCATTGAAAGATATTTTTAACTCATTAGGAACTGCTGGTTGCCACAGCTGTCAGTAATAATGACTGGATTTGAAATCTTTGTCTCACATCTTATAACTAAACTTCCCCAAAACTCTTTCCTTCTAGATGTGAACTGAAATACGCTGTCACCACTTCTCCAGTTACAGAGAGCTGGAATGTATGTTTCCTTCCAGTATAGTGCTATATTAAAGTATTGCCTGATTGGCTTACTTATATAAATAAAACTTTAACTGAGTTGGTTATTTGACATCATATCTTATTAAATCCAACCATGCAACAATTCCATAACTTTGTCACTCCTTGCATTTTCATTAGGTATAAACTATGGTCAGATCCTTTTGTAAATTCCAAGAGGGAACTAAAAATTAACACATTTAAATACTCTGCTTACCCAAATTCCATTAGAATAACTCCAATATGGGGATCCCAGACATAAACTCGGGTATCGTAAGATGCAGTAGCCAGTAAAGCTCCATCAGGGGAAAACTCACAAGCTACAACATCGTTGTGATGTCCTTCTAGTTTACGAATCATGGAGTACTTATCCATATCCCAAAGAAAAACCTGAAATTAGAAAAGCTAATGTTATAGCTTTTGCTCAGATACCCAATGCAGCATTACATTTCTTAACTGTCTGCTAATTTTACTTAGGATTATATTAAATCAAGCATTATAAATTACTACAATTAATAAATATGCTCGTGTCATACTCAGATTAAAATCAGTTTTAAAAAAAATTAAAGCAGACATGCAAATTCTAACTTAAGTTTGTTAAATGTTATTTACAAAATAAGCCAAAATATAAGAAAGGCAATGCAATTTAACCATGTAGTTTTACTGAAATCCATGTATTACGAAATTATTTTATTAAAATACACAGAAATAAATAGGGTTAAGCACTACAGTCCCCTCTTTTCAGTAACTACCAAATTTTTAAGAAATATACAGACAGAAAAAGTAAGGTTAACATATTGTTACTCCAGTGGCATCCCCTTTGAGTTTAAGATCACTTGTTTACAATACGCTTGGATCACCGTCAGCCTAGGAAGAGAAACAGATACTGCAAGCAAAGAGAATTCACAGCCAAAAGAAATGTCTTTGGCAACATAACAAGGAAGTCTAACCACATTATTAAAAAAATTTTATGCATCTTAAGTTTAATTATATCAACAACAAAAACATTTGAGTATTGTGATTTACCCAGCTTACTGTAAATCTTACTACAGAAATTGGTAAAGTATGAGTATAATACTAATTTTGGGGGATTTTACATGCAGTTCTACATTATATAAAACTGCACTGAAGACTGTGCAGAATATCTTAATATGAAGGATCTACTATGTTTTAATGTAATGTTACAGAAAACAGGCTAACAATTTATGGGTACAAAATTATATATTAAATCTGTCCCTGCAAGTGCTCTTTAGGTCTTTTTTCCCCCAAGTACAATTTTACTTGCAGATTAAATACTAGCAATATCTCAGACAGATAAAATGCAAACAACTTAAGTTTAACCAAAGAAAATAGTATTAGTGCCTCACACACTTTACTAAAATGAAACCATTTTTTAAGTCAGTTAGTTTTAAGTATCATGTTGACCAGTTTCACTAATAAGACCCCAACATTCCATAAAACTGGAAAATAAAATTTAAGTTTTAGGAGTCAATGGGTTTCACTGCTGTGAAAATTAAAAAATAAAAAGAAAGAAAGAAAAAAGCAGAAAGTGGACATCAACCAGCACCTGCGTACGTACAGTACACCTTGCAGTCGAATGCAAGGTTACTTCGTCCTATGGTAAAGTTCGCCCCCAGCCTGGTAGCCAGAGATGCCACTCTTTCTGCCCAGCTAACACCATTGTGCGCCTGTGTGAGTGGTGCCAGCTTAACCTCAATCACACCAATATTGCTGCCACCACCTGTGACAGGGAAAGCAAGAAGCTTATGGAAAACACACAGCCTAAAAATATCAATGAATACATCCACATCTGTTCTATTTTAAAGGACTAAACTGTTCTCTATCAAATCTGAACTGTTAATTTACCAAACTTTTTTAAAAAATATAAAATGCATTCTAACAATTATCCTAGCTACCAGTCTTCAATGTTCACATTAATTATGGTTTTGCTAATCAATTAACTTTAGTATACTATTCATAAACTATATGCTAGTCTTTTCCCTTGCCACTATTTTATACTAATTAATAGTTTTTCAGTGCCAAGAAGAGCAGTTTATTATAAAACGTGCTTTACCTGCACTGCTTTCAGTTCTCTAGCAGGACATTAGAATACTGATGGAAACAGAACCAATATGCTGTTCTTCATTCTAGATGTTTTAGACATATGAGTGCTATTTGTATTTGAGAATATGTAGAAACATTTTTGTTCAGCAGAAGAGACCATGACCAGCTCAGACTTTGAAAAGTCCTTTTAATTGAGCAGGAAATAGAAAGGATAAAATCAACAGCAAGATAATTTGATTAAAACATTAGCCTAAATAGTCCATTCTTAACACTACAAGTTTTACTTTCCTTGATTTTTATTTTATGAACAGATGCAGATGTGCAAGTTACTTCAAAGGATGCTTCAAGTTTCTTCAACTAAAAGCAGTGCAAGTTCTCAGTTCAGAAATCAGTATATGAAGGCATCTTAGGTAGTTTACTTCAATTTCTTTCATGCAACTTCTTGCATCATCATAAAAACATTAGAAGTTCATGACACCGAGCACAAGCTTTATTTGTTACTTAGATTTAAAGTGATTATATGCACAATTCAATAATAAACTTATGAACAAGAAACTCTGACACATACTGCTTTACTGGCTCCAACCGAACACAGAATGGAAGAGTCTGGAGAAAAAGCACAGCCATACACCCAATTCTGGTGCCCTCTTAATACCTTCATCATATTTCCTGCAAAGGAAAAAAATGGCAAAACTAGGAGTATTAGTTCCAGATTAGTAACCTCCAGGAATAGTCCAAATCCAGTTGTATTTAACGTTTTATGCAAGAGATTTTTTGAAAAAGACACTGTACTGTTGTTCTAAACTACTTTGTTTTAAAGAGACTCTGGCTGTATAAAAGTTACCTGCCATATTGAAATGGCCTCCGAACGCTGTACCTTGACCAGCAGGGTCAGCACACATACCACTGTAAATGGCCACTGAACCTCAAATACATGCTCCTTGCTGAGGTGTAGATACAGTCTGCACTATATGGGATGATGATTAAATGACTACTATAAGGGGGCTGAGGTCAATAAAGGTTTAAAAGCCCAAAATACACATTGATACTACTGCTGACGACTGCAGAAAGATTGCTCTATGCTCTCCCAACAGGTGAATTTAAAAAATAAACAAAACAAAACTATACCATCATCTTTCAGGTCCCACACTCTTAGCGTTTTGTCTCTTGATGCAGACACTAATATCAGGCTGCCATCTGGGGCAAAGGTTAAATCTCTGACCAATTCAGTATGGTCCATCAGATTAAGGAGGAGTTTTCCTGTTGCACAAGAAGGATACCAATTAAGAGAAAGTGCATAGCAATTCTTTTTCTCAAATTAAACACCCACAAATAAAGCTTAAAGATAAAATTCCTCCTCCTCGCCTACTTTTGGAGACTGGCTAGAGCAGAGATGTATCTAAAATATGTAAAGAAATGTATCTTGTATACATACTTCATAGTGATAAGACGCATTTAATCTTTCAACTCTGACTAGGTCTGGAAAACTTCTAAAATCAATACAGTAACAAGATTAGATGTCTGAGAAGTAACCTAAGTGAATTACCTTTTAACTTTAGATGAATGCATGGTTTTGTTCTTAACTTCAAAGAGCAAGTTTTTCCAGTAGCAACTTCCCTAATATTCATTAAGTAATTTCACTACTAAGTGACCAGGAGTTAGTTGCAGCCCAATATAATGGTAATTACAAATTAGACTGCAGGATTCCATACCCCCTTGTAGCTTCAAAGGTTAGGACTGTCAGCCTATTTTAACAGAATCAGTATTGCTCATAAAAAAAAATGGAGCAAGTGATAATTATTTCTAAAAAACCTTCCCCATAACCAAAGAACTAAAGGAAACTCTTCCCTACCTGAAATGAAGAGTTTTCCTTAAAAAAAAAAGCTAAAAAATTCAAGTGTCTCAAGTCAAGCACATACTTACACACTTTTATGGACTGAGGCCTAAGCTAGTATTTCTTCCCCCATGCCACCCAGTTCTCCGCCACATCCGAATGACACTTCTAAAGTGCATTTCAGGCGAGATTTCACAAAGCAATAACAAGACAGTAATGGTTTGGTATGTAATCTGCCATCTTAGCCCGGAGACACTGAAGTACAACCTGAACCATTTCTCTTTTCAACAGCATTTCTTTAGTACAATTGTAATTGCAAAGGTCCCTTCTATTTTTAGACCTAACTTAGTTCATTTTAACTGCACTTTTCAAATTAGCATTCATAAACCAATATATTTAGAATCTAGCTATTTCTAGTTTATGATATAGCTTCAATGCTGCATTAAGTAACAATGGCAAGACATACATTTAAACAAGCTCCTGTACCTGTGTATACATCCCATATTTTGATGCGCCCGTTGTTCAAGCCAGTTGCAAGGAGAAGCTGATCTTGCCCAAATTTGAATCGATGCCATTCTATATTCACACAGCGACTCTGTTTTTCAGGCACTGAAGACCCAAAAGCAAGACTCCAGACTATATCACCACAGTCAATTATATGCTCACAAGGCTTATTTTTTTGACCACTATCACTGTTCTGTCTTGAGAGTCTTGCATTGACTGAATTTGCAACATTCTTTGTGCTGTGCAACAAGCTGTAAAACAAGTCAGCATTTTAGAAAGAATGCGCTTTACTCTAGAAACACAATGAACTGAGTATTTTATTTCAATAAATCTATGGGCAGTCATAATACACATATTGCTCTTGTATCTAAAATTAATACCGTAAGATTTTAAAATGACTGCTCCTTGTTCTTCAGTTGCGAAGAGAGTTTGCCATAGCTGAAAACCTTGCCCATTATACCAATAAATTCTAGTTTCCTAATTCTACTTCTTTAACCCTTCATGAAAGATAACATTTTAAATGCTATACTTAAACTGAAAATTTTAGTGAGAATCTGAATGTACATTACAGTTAAGTATCTGAGTTGTTTTTTATATAAAAGATTGGGGGAGGGAGGGATCCTTTCTGTTCTGCTACAACTCACCAAACACCACATTTAATTAGAAAAATCCTAGTAAGAGATATTGAAGCCTGCACACCATACTTAATAAACCGAGTACAGTGCAGAGAAAATGTATTTGCTATACAGGGAAATGCTGCTGACAATCACAAAAATGTAATTTACCACTTCCAGATGGTCTTAAAAGTGACCTGCAAATTAAAAATGTGCGGTGTTCTTTTTATAATATGCTGAAAATATGCTGAGAATATTCTGCCTTTTTTTTTTTTAAAGCTTAGAGATGCCAAGAATATAAGATCTTGTTTCCTGATTTTGTTGGAGAACCAGAGACTGGAGTGGGAGTTCTCAGTCCTCAACTGAAGAGGTAGGCTATCTGAATTTCTTAAAAGAGCTTCTCTCTCAGTGTTTCAGGAAGCTGATCTGGTGTTAAACAAAAAGTACAAGTTTAAAATCACTTCCTCTCTTATTGCACAAGTCTGTCTTTCACGTGTGGTATCACTAGTTCTCCCATTGTCCATAGACCCCTACTTATATAAAAATCAAGACAGTTTATAGATAAAAACCCAAATAACCCAATCTCTCATTTATACTTCTTAAAGAAGCAAAAACAACACACCATCATTTTTATTTATTTGCAGGTCACCTCATATTTCTTTAACAAAATGAAGAAATAGGAGGAAGTGAATCTGATAGCAAACAGCACAATTTTTTAATCTTACAAGTTATTAAAGCATTGAGTCCAGGGAACGAGCTTTACTATGCGATGTCCTTGTGACCACGCAAAGTAAGATCCATCAGGTGCAAAGGCAACAGTCCAGTTTTCACGTCCACACTTCTTATCAAAAGGAGATGCTGGGGCTAAGAGTTCTCCTATAGGACGTGATCTTGCTAAAAAACAAACAAAAAGGAAATCCCATTTAAAATGTGAACAAAAGATTCAGCATATTTTAAACTTATTACCAACAATGTAGAGATTTCTGCTGATAATTTTTGCTTTAAATCAGACATAAGAAACTAATTTTTGGCTAGAAAAATGACTGCTTCACAATAAATTCATTTAAAGTCTTCCTTAGTAGCGACTGCAAAAACTTCAGGTCATTAAACAGCAGAAATGTACTTAAATAACCAACAAGAAAACCACATCTCAAGGTAATATGAACCCAGCTGAAATCTCATTTATGAGTCTGTTGAAACTATTAAATTACTCTAGCCTCCAGCATTACAGATAGCACCAAAATTTGTCTCTCTGCAATTCAAGCAAGTATTTCAGTAGAGCTGAACTGAAAATTTACTTGGTGAAAGTGTGTGTGCAATGTCAGTTACATTATGTCATCACCCCACATAAATAAAACACCACTACTGATGTACTGTCAGGCAAATGAGTGGAATTTTTGGTATAAAAATCTCTCCCCAATCCCACTTATTTCTAGTGAGTATAGCAGAATAAAATAGCATCGGGCAATCAGATTAATAAATATTTGTATTCTTATTTACTGGACCCGAACACAGAATATCTTCTCCCTCCAATCTAAGAGGAGGGGCAGTTTTATTGTCCTCATTACATCAGCCAACAGATTTAAGAGTACAAAATAGCGCTTTTCAGCAAGTCCATTTTTACAAATGCAAATTTAAAAGGAAGGGGTACAAAAATATCACACATGGTTATGAAATTTTAAAAATGTTTATTAAACATGCAAGTGTGTTATGGATTTACAATGTTCCTACTTCAAAATCAACTGCCTTGGAGCTTGAGCCTCTCTAATATGAAGGGACGGAATTGTGCAGCAGCCCTGCCCTTCATGATGGATAAGTGCCCCAGGCTGGTTTCTCACGTGCTGTCTGTATTCATACAGGAGGGTGGGGTTTCTGTGAGTACATGAGAAACCCAACACATGCAATGGCAGCTATTACCAACATTCATTTCTTTTTTTGGGAATGGTTAACAATGAAAATATGTATTTATACATTGTTTTGTGGCTTAAACAGGGACTGTTTTAAAAAAATCACCAGTAGAAAATGTCCAAAATAGCTAAACAAAGTATTATTTTTTTAAATTAGAAATCCCTTGCTATCCCTTATTATCTGCAGGTTTCGTTGGGTTTTTTTTTTGTATTACCAAAAATAAAACGTCACATAAGATGTGCGCTATTGTATATATGCTACCATTTTTTTTTAAAGGAGTCACTGAAACACAATAGCTTTAACAAAAGAACCATTTTGTCAAACAGTCCATTTTTTACTTAATAAGTTGACTGAAATCTGTATTTCTATGATTTCCACAACTAGCAGCCACCTTTTATTTCAAAACGGAAAAGGCAAGGACAAAGACTTTGCCAATCAAGACTGCTGCATCTGGTTAAATGGAGGAGTTGACATGCATGGTCTGAAAAACTCCTCTGTAGCTACGTGTCCTTCCTCCTGCCATAGAGTACATACTGTATCGCTCTCCCCTCCGCCCTAAGGCATCTCAGGATGCTCCGCAATGTGGTCAAAACCTTTGCCTCCCATGGGCACTGGCTGGACCATCCCAACCCAGCGACCACAGTATAGACTCTAACGAGCCTGATAGCTTTTATTTTTTGCAACCATAGAGCAGGACGCCTATAGTAACCTCACCCCTTATCAGTAGCCAACAATGCCTGGGTTCCTCCTTGGTCTCCACACCCACACCCCAATCTCACCATCCTGGCCCCCCTCCCCACCCAACATCTCATCCCACTGGGATCCAGGGAGCGCCCAGCCCCACTCCCCCCCCTCCCTCCCTACAAGTCACGATGTATCCCCCCAGTCTCGCCAGAGATTCTCCCCTCTAAGTGGCTTCCCTCCAGTGGGCGTGTCCCCCACACCGAAACTCCCCTAACCCCCCTCCCCATCCCATCTCCCCCACCTCTCCAGGACCCCCCCATCTCCACCTCTGCCCACGTTCTATTCAACCCAACCCCCCCAGCCCACCTCCACTCCAGGACCCCCACATACCCACCTCCCCACCTACACCTACACTCCCCCAACCCCCCCTTCCACCCCCCCATACCCACACTCCCCCCAACCCCCAGGCGCATCCCCCCACCCCCACCTGGGGCCACACTGTACCCAATCCAGCCCCCCCCCGCGCACCTCCTCCCACCCCCACCTGGGGCCACACTGTACCCAATCCAGCCCCCCCCCGCGCATCACCCCCCACCCCCACCTGGGGCCACACTGTACCCAATCCAGCCCCCCTCACCCCCCCAGTACCCAACCCCACCCATTCCCCCAGGCTCCCCTGCCCAGTCCCCCCGACCCCCCAGACACTACCCTCCCCCGCGGCTCTCACCGATGAGCTTCTCGTTGACACTCGGGGGAAAGCTGGCCATCTACGGAGCCGCCCTTCGGACCGGCTCTGACACAGATCGGGGCGCTACGGGACTGACCGACCGGACTGAGCACTACCGCTGCGCTAGGCAGGACCGACACTGAGACAAAATGGCCGCCGCGTCCGGGGATGTCGTGTAGGGGCGGGGCCAGGGCCGGCAGGCCACGCCCCATACAGGGGGGCGGAGCTATGAGCGCGCTCACGCACAGCACGTCTCGCCACTGCGAGGCAGCTGTACCGCGGGGCGGCCACGGCCCTCGGAGAAACCATTTAACCATTCCACGGGGGGAGGCGCGTATAGGAGTACGGGGCAGAACCACGGCTGGGGCAGAACCAGGGGGTAGGAGTTAAGGGCTGGATGAGGAACAAGGTTTGTGGTAGAACCAGGGCTTGGACCAGGACCAGAACCAGGGGCAGGGGCAGGACCAGGGCTTGGACCAGAACCAGGGGTAGGGGCAGGACCAGGGCTTGGACCAGAACCAGGGGCAGGGGCAGGACCAGGGCTTGGACCAGAACCAGAACCAGAACCAGGGGTAGGGGCAGGACCAGGGCTTGGACCAGAACCAGAACCAGAACCAAGAGGCGGGACCAGAACCAAGAGGCAGGACCAGAACCAGGGGCAGGGGCAGGACCAGGGCTTGGACCAGAACCAAGAGGCAGGACCAGAACCAGGGCTTGGACCAGAACCAAGAGGCAGGACCAGAACCAGGGGCAGGGGCAGGACCAGGGCTTGGACCAGAACCAGGGGCAGGGGCAGGACCAGGGCTTGGACCAGAACCAAGAGGCAGGACCAGAACAAGGGCTTGGACCAGAACCAAGGGGCAGGGGCAGGACCAGGGCTTGGACCAGAACCAAGGGGCAGGACCAGGGCTTGGACCAGAACCAAGAGGCAGGACCAGAACCAGGGCTTGGACCAGAACCAAGAGGCAGGACCAGAACCAGGGCTTGGACCAGAACCAAGGGGCAGGGGCAGGGGCAGGGCTTGGACCAGAACCAAGAGGCAGGACCAGAATCAGGGCTTGGACCAGAACCAAGAGGCAGGACCAGAACCAGGGCTTGGACCAGAACCAAGGGGCAGGGGCAGGGGCAGGGCTTGGACTAGAACCAGGGGCAGGACCAAGGGGTAGGACCAGGGCTTGGACCAGAACCAAGGGGCAGGACCAGGGCTTGGACCAGAACCAAGAGGCAGGACCAGAACCGGGGCTTGGACCAGAACCAAGGGGCAGGGGCAGGACCAGGGTTTGGACTAGAACCAGGGGCAGGGCCAAAGGGTAGGACCAGGGCTTGGACAAGAACTAAGGGACAGAACTAGGCACAGAACAAAGTTTGGACAAGCTGGCCTGAGAATAAGTCCTGGCTAGGGCAGGACCCCTGACTAGACTGTAAACCCTCCAGGACGGGGACTGTGTTTTCATACAGTTATGTACAGCACCTGGTACAAGGGGGCACCGATCCTTACTGGGGCTGCAGAGTGCTGCTTGTAATGCAAATATAAACTAATAGTTCCTGATAGGACTGGTGTTAGGAACATTTCAATGAGGAACAATAAAATCTGAGAAATGCAGTCTTGCAAGCCATCTTGTCTAAATGGCCCCAAACTTTTCTCTGAAATTGGGCTTGTGTTTTGCACCTGTAAATTTTTTTTCATGCAAGCAGCCTTCTTTGCTTGCAAGTCAGGAAGTTAGACAAGCAGTCTCTGGAGGAATAGATTTCAAGGGCTAAATTTTCACAACAGCCTCTGAAGTTGGATATTATTTTCCTCATTTAAATGGACATTGGAAAGAGATCCCACTTAGGGACAAAATCCCAAGGTAGGCTTAACAGGCAGAGGCCCACTCTCAAGGTGCATTCTGCCAATGAACTCTTTTTCCCCTGATGGTGAAGTACGATCTTGTGTTTCATTGGTTGAATGAGATATGCTTTTTATCCTACTGGAGAATGAAAAGGGTAGAGTTTCTATGGAACCAGACAAAACTAGAATCATCTCTTGCTTTTCAATTAAACTCAGCCACACTAGTCTTTAATTTATAAATTCAGTTGTTTCCTTTCTTCAGTCTCTTTTCTTATACATTCTCTTTCTATACCTCTTTCTGCCTGGCTGACTTTGTCAATTTTGCTGTCCCTCCTTTCTCTGGTTTGCTTGAGGGAGTTGGGAGCAATACCTGAAATAATGTGTCCCTTTTTAAGAGCTCTCAAGAGCAGTACTGATGGATTACAAGATGCATTCCGTCTTGCACTATTTACTGTCCTTGCCATTACGTGACTCTAATCTAATGCTCTTTCCACTAATGTAATTTATATTCCTAAACTGTTTTGTTAAATCTCAGCTCCTATGTTAGTCCTAATCTTTTGTGACTGCACTACAGTCAGCTGATTCCAGACACCCTCCCGATGTATTGTTACAGTATACTAATCCTTTTTTCCATTACTTCCAGGTCATCACCCTAAGGTTCAGTTTCCCCACTCTCTTTCTGTCTAGCCGTGTCTACCCTATACATAGAACCATGTTTGGACCCAGTTCTACAAAAATCAACAGTTTCGGGGAACCTGATTATGACAGGTATGTTCCTTGACATGGTTTGCTCTTGCAGAGCAGATGGGACCTAACTATTTTGCAGTCTAGCAAGGACCCAGCCTTGCTGGTAGTATGACTCCTGGACACAGGTGAAATTGAGTTTGTTCCCGTTTACCCTCTCACTCAACCAAAATCATGTTGACGGGGAGGGGTGTGTGACAATCCTTTGACCAGGTCTAGCATGTTTTATTTTGTAGTATACGTGGAATCTCATCTGACATGAATACAGCTAATGATTTCAGTGCAATCCACCCAGCAGCATTTTTCTTACCACAAGCATGTTGGCTTGTCCACATTCACCATGCTGCACGATGATGCTTGTATGAGGGCAATCTTAAAACATGTGGGTAGCTATCCCTTGCTGCTTCAGCTCAGATTCCTAAAGGCAGAGAAATGTGGGTGTTTTTCATTAAAGATGTCCTCCTGCAAAAAGACCCAGGGAATTGGCGCATTGGCTAAAACGGTTACACAAATTTGGTTAAGTAATCCTGTGTCTACACAGTAGATGAACCCAGTTAGAAACCACTTGCAGCCTGTCACGCACATTACAGCTATTATCTAATCAGGGTAAAATTTCTGTACTATGAGTTCATCTTGTTGTGTGCGAACATGAATCATGTATGAAGTCAGCCATGTTGCAAAGTGCCTCCAAACTAAGCTTATCTGTTGAGTCAGTGGTCTAAACCCCATTGTGTTATGGGATCCATTTATGGCACAGTTACCGTCCCACATGATTCAGTCTTACAGGTTAGGTGAGATTGAACTATATTGCAGCCTTGCTAATGCCCAATGCTGTAGCATGCTTCAGAAACACCTTTAAAGCAGTTAAATCCTATTTGTGCTGCAAGACTGAACCATATTTTAACTGTGTCAAGAGACTCATGCTTTGTAACCGATCCCCCAAGACAGCAGGAGTCACAGCACACATATAAACCACTCACTCATGCATCCTAACTTGTAGCCTGGGAACCCTAATTACGACATTATGTCAGCTAATATGCTTTCTATCGCTATTTCAGTGAAGACATAGTGAGCTTGTGTTCATAAACTGGATATTCACATAGGATAGGATGAGACATGCTCTTTAGATACCTAAATATCCTAAGGGCAGCAGTAACATTCCTACCTGATGAGTAGGATGGGTGTTTTCTCCATTATTTTTTTAACTTTTCCAGACAGGTTATGAAATCTTTGATGTCTATGAAATTGCAAGCCAATATCTAAAGCAAAAAGTGGCTTTAATCTTTTGTGACTATGTTGTGGAATCCATGGCTATAGGATTTTAACAGGGGCCTTTGATTTCATATTTCCCAACCATTGATATTATGTAAGGATCCAGCCTTTCCTTGCCCTGCTTTATAGGCTAATGCACAGTCTGGGGAAATGGTAGTATTTTGAGCCAGAATTTATAGTTAAGCTCCCTGCGTGGGGAGAAATGGACCTCAAGGCTAAATCTCACTCTTCATGACATAAGAGCGACCATACTGGGTCAGACCAAAGGTCCATCTAGCCCAGTATCCTGTCTTTTGATAGTGGCCAACACCAGGTTCCCTAGAGAGAATGAACACAACAGGTAATCACCAAGTGATCCATCCCCTGTCGCCCATTCCCAGCTTCTGGCAAACAGGCTAGGGACACCATCCGGGCTAATAGTCATTGATGGACATATCCTCCATGAACTTACCTAACTCTTTTTTGAACCCCGTTATAGTCTTGGCCTTCACAACATCCTCTGGCAAGGAGTTCCACAGGTTGACTGTGCGTTGTGTGAAAAAATACTTCCTTTTGTTTGTTTTAAACCTGCTGCCTATTTCATTTGGTGGCCTCTAGTTCTTGTGTTACGAGAAGGAGTAAATAACACTTCCTTATTTACTTTCTCCGCACCAGTCATGATTTTATAGACCTCTATCATATCCCTCCTTAGTCGTCTCTTTTCCAAGCTGAAAAGTCCCAGACTTATTAATCTTGCCTCATGTGGCAGCCGTTCCATGCCCCTAATCATTTTTTGTTGCCCTTTCTTAATCATCCATCCATTCCCCTCTCTGTCCCTTCCTCCTCCTTTTTCCCCTCTCTCTCTCCAGCTGTATCTCCAAATTCTCTCTCTCTTCTAAAGGCTGCATGGCCCCTTTCCTTGGCCTGTGCTCACTTTAGCAGCCATTTGGTCCCTCATCTCATGCTACTCACCAGGGCTGTCATTTTAGTTTCTTCCCCAGGTTCTCCTCCTTCCTAAATCTCTGCTCCCAGTCCCGATTTTGCCATGATTTATCCCAACACTGTCAGTGTCACATGTTACACTTCCATGTAGATGCTGCTTCCCCAGTGGGGAGAGATTCCTGATGTCCTCAGATAGCACTTTTAGAAGTGTCAGCATAAACCTCACCATTAATCTCTGAGCCTTCTTGGCCCTGCCGAACATGGAAAGAAACTACATTCACCAGACAAAGAACCTTTCGGAGTTTCTATTACATTGAGACAATTGTGCCAAAACTTGCTCCAACACATTCTCTCCTACTTAAAGATGCAACAAACAGACACTACCCTGACAGCTCAAAGGGCACCGTTAAATTCTGCTGGAAAGAAGTTTGTGCAGCAAGGTTTGCAAAGAGCTCAGATTAAATAATACTTTTCTATAACATCTTGTATTTGAGGACCTCAGAGCACTTTAAGTATTATTATCCCTATTTCACAGATGAGGAAAGTGAGGCAGAGCTTCAGGGCTTGTCTATCTGGGGAAACTGCTTGACACAGCTATAACAGAATAATCATTCCACTATAGCTAAACCAGAATAGCTCCCTGTGTGGACACTATTCCAGAATAAAATTACCTTTAATTTGGAATAGTATCCACCTAGGGGAGTTATAACTTATACTGGCATAGCTAAATTATACTGGAATAGCCATTGCAGAATAGTTATTTTGTGATAGCTATGCTGGTAAATTTCTACCATGTACCCGAGACCTAAATGACTTTATTAAGGCCTGAGCTACACTAAAAAGTTAGGTGCACCCAGCTATGTCGCTCAAGGATGTGACAGATCCACACCCCTGAGCAGCCGAGTTAAGATAACCTGACCCCCCCATCGAGACAGTGTTAGGTCAAGAGAAGCTTCCACTGGTCTAGCTACCCCCTGTTGGGGAGGTGGATTAATTATGCTATGCTGCTTGAAGTGTAGACAAACCCTAATATTAGTGCACTGGCAAAGGCAGGAAAAGAAGAAGGGGCTTTGACTCCCTGTCCTGTGGTCCAGCCACTAGACCCGGTACTTTACGAGCAGCACAAAGTCTGGGTCGTTTAAGTCTCTTCGTGCTGTTTGGAGATGGAAAAGCCCTGAACATCTATCCTCACTTAACCACTTAATTTATCCCAAATGTCAGGGGTATTTGTACCGCTGGTGAATAACATGAAGTGTCACTGGAGTTACTCATAAGCTATGAATGTTTGAACTGGGCCATCACGTAGCTGAGATTACTCACTTTGGAAGACTGCTGAGGATTTGCATGCCCCTACACAGCCAGAATAAGGTTGCTGACTGTGTTTGCTTACCTTGTGGGGCTGTTAAATGAAGGCCGAGAGAGCAGACAAGTAACACAGTTTTGGCAGTGTCACCGAGCCTGTGAGTTTCCTCCTATTCTTGTGTAGGATTTTTAAGAGAAGTGATATTCTTCTTGAGTTCTTTTGTTATATCCATATGTATCCCCCCAACAGCTGACATTTCCCCCCATAGGATTCTCCTTCTCCTTGGAGTCACAGATTTTAAGGTCAGCAGAGACTAATAGATAAACTAGTCTGACCTCCTTTATAACTTAGGCCACAGAATTTCATCCAGTTACTCCAGAGATGGCTGTCACTGTTCCTTTGCGGATTAGGCAGCGTCAGGGATGGAATAGGCAGGGTGGAAGCGGCTTGCATGCCCGGTACAGTCACATGTTGCATGAGCCTGGAAGGCTATGCAAATGGCTCCGAGTGATTTATGCTTTTTCCATTATCTTTCCTTTCAGACGCAGCTGCCAGCTCTGCGTAGTGTTGTTCAGCTCGGATGTTAATGAGCTCAGTGCCATATTCCCCCATCAGCCTCTGTCAAGATGTTACGGGTTGCAGTGAACTTTCACAAATAAAGAGGGAGTTTAATTTTGAGGCAGGCGGGCAGCCAAGATTACTTTCTAAGGTCCAGCCTACATGGCTCTTTCTGATGCCATTAAAGCACCAGCTTCTATTTATTCAATTTTCTTATGTACTGATCCACTGAATCTGGGCACGTGTCTCATTTCTGTTTCTTCCTTTGGACTTTTAGAGTAGTTGGGTTGATTTAGAGTTCTCGTAACTGTCCTTGCTGACGTTTTCGTGGCTCACTCAATGAATTATTAGACCTAACTTGGCAAGCAAAGGCTAGGGGGCCTTAAAGGCCTTGATGGGACCCTGCTGCTTCCATAGAGATTGATTCAGCTTCAAAAGGAGGAGAAAAAGGTGGACAGACTGCTAGGTGGAGGGTAAAACAGTGCTCAGCAGATCAGAAGATATGGCCCATGGGCTTGATTGCATCCTCACTGGTGCAGGGAGTTGCAAATAGTCCTCCTCTCCATCATCAAAGTGTCTTGTATCATGATGGTGGCAGTGAGGATTTACCCCTAGAGGAGGGCAGGTGGTGTTTCTTCGGCTGCCCTGCCCAGGGCGGGCAGATGTGAGTCCCACCATAAGTGCCCTAAGAGGCACACTGGTGGAGGCGTGCATCAAGGATGAGCGGTAGCAGCCACTCCCTGGTCAGTATGACTCACTGCCTAGCTGTCTGCAGGCCCCTCAGCCAGGTGGTGGTTGTTGGCCGCCCAGCATTACCATAGCCTTCTGTTGGCAGACTTCCATCACTGAGAACCAGGCATCCTCGTGCATGAATCCTGGTTTAAACTGCCATTCTTCAGCAGTGCATCTAGCTCATGGCCTCTACTGCTTATGACACAATTCCACCTTCCCCACACAAGCCAGACCAACCATGTTAAAACTCTGCTCATGAACAACTGAGTGTAGCAACTTCTGTTAATCCTGGTTGTTGGGCTGTCCCAATGGGCCCTAGAGGAAAAGGACACAGTATGCTGCAGAATTTGGCTCAGTAATAATTATCATATGTATAGCCCTGTGCTATAGGGAGGCAGGGTGCTCTGTCCCTGCCCCCAAAGAGCTTACAATCTATAGACCAAACACAAGACGTGATAACCAAGAGGGAATGCAGAGCACAGGTCCTCATGCCAGTCAGATCCAAGTGGCTGATCTGTGTAGCTGTGCATGTGTCTTGGTGGTGTGGCTTTATTAAAAAAACATGTAGTCTGGTGGCGATGGCTGGCAGATCCAACCTGGCTATCTCCCTTGTTTCTATTGCTGCTAGAAGTGAAGGCCACATGTAGGAGAAGGACAGGGGGAAAAGGTATCCTGGTTGCTGAGTGGAGAAAGATCAGAACAACCTATACTAGGAGGCCAGACTGTCCCCTTTGTGAGATGCCAATTCTGCTGATTAACTGCAGGACTTAGTGCTGTACGTCCTTTCTACAGTAAATCAGTTTTATTTGCAGTATGCTTTGGTTCTGGGTTCGTCACTGTTGCATTAATAAGAATGAGCTGTTGTTGAGGGTCCCATGGGAGTGTTCTGGGTAGAGCTCAGCGAATTTTTTTCAACAGTTTATTCCCCAAAATAGACAGTTTTGGTCGACCTGAAACGATCCCAATTTGATAAGAATTTGTGGAATAGTTGCATCCAGTTGTTTGGGGTGGGTTTTTTTTTGTTTTTTTGAGGGGAGGGGTTAGATTCACTAAACAGGGAGGGGAGGAGCCGCTGCTGCTGCTGACCTCATAACTTTTAGCCCAATGATTAGGGCACCCACTGAGGGTGTAGGAAAACCAGGTTCAATTCCCTCCTCTGCCTGAAGCAGAGGTGTGTGTTGAACTTCGGTTCTCCATGTCCCAGGAGCGGACCCCTAACCGCTGGGCTGGGGCAGCTCTTTCCTGCTGAAGCTGTTCCACTTTGCATAAGGGATTTAACTATTAATTGGCGCACATATTGCATCCCAGGTGAGTGCCCTGGGCTATCAACTAGTCTGGTGGGCCTCTTTCAGTCTCTCCTGTTGAAGGTATTTCAAGGCCTTCTTCCATGGCCAGAGAGTGACTCTACAGCCTGGTGGTTAGGGTCTCTTATTAACGTGTGAAACTTGGACAATGAATGACTATTTGCTTTATTTTGAAGTCTTGGCATGGCTGCCACAGGCAAAGGGCCTGGGAAAGCCCACACGGGTGATCATGTCCCTTTGTGTGTGTTCATTACGAAAATACTGTGACGAATGAGCTGAGGGGTCAAGAAACCTAGGTTCTCTTTCTGGCACTATCAGACTTCCTGATTTGCCTTGTCAAGTGACATCTTCCTGCAACCTCTGTTTCTCCGCCTGTAAAATAGCGGATAATAAAACCTACCTTTCAGGGTTGTTGTGAGGCTGAATTCATTAATGTTTGTAAAGCACTTTGAGATCCTGCTAGAGAAGGGCAAAGTATTCCCCCCTATGCTGTGTGACCATGGACAAGTCTCGTCATCTTCCTGTGGCTCTGTTTACACTGTAAACTCTTTGGCAGAGGAACTGTCTTTCCCTGTGTTTTTATTGTGCCTGGTAAAATGGGACCCCCTCTCAGTTGGGGCCTCTAGGTGCTATTGCAATACAAATATTAAATAATAATAATGGCTGGCCAGCTCTAAGGAATGGCAGAATCATACCATTATTTATGATTAGCAGTACCTTCAGCAGCCCAAAAGATGAATGCATGTGTTATGGGAGACCACACAGCCCAGGAACAATTCCTGCAGCACACAAAATAGGCTGAGTCTTCACTGAGTCCCTACCCTGAACTATGGGAAAATAATCCCAAATGTTACAAGCATCTGTCTTAATTCTGTTACCCTGCATGTTGTTAAGAGGTCCACAATTTCTCTGCATGACACACCAATGCTGTGTGTTGTTCTTCGGTATGTAGTCATCCTGCACACACTCTTATATTAAAGGGCCTGCGCCTGGGAGGAGCTAAAAGCCCAGAGCCTGTTGATTTAAGAGGGAATTCAGGGCCTGCAAGCTCCTATTGGGAACGTCCTTTAAGACCCTGCAGGATCAGGCACTCCGTCTGTGATGTTTCCATATGATTGAAAGTGACATTCTTTTTCATTCTGGAACAAAAATATTACCCAGCTGCTGTATATTCCGTTGACTAGGGAGAAGTTTTTGTTGGATTAAACCCTCTTGCTATGCTCTATAATTATATTCCATTACAATGATGCACTAAATCTCTCAGTACAACCATCATGAAAACTTCTGATTCTAATTGATTTTATTAATGTCGGAGAGGAAGTATAGTCTTGTGGTTAAAGCATGGGCCCTGGAGTCAGGAGATCTGGCTTTTTGTTTTAGCTCTGCCACAGGCTTCCTGAGTGAATTTTGATGAATCACGTAATCCCATCTCTGAAACAGCATTAACAAAATCCAACCTTAAATTATTAATACTTGCAAAGTGCTTTGAGGTAGTCAGTAGCTAAGTGCTAGAGAGGGACAAAATATTATAATTAAACACTGGATCATACCGTGGGCCAATTTTTCCTTTATCCTACACCTTGTGGAGTCATTTACACCAGTGCAAAGTGGGTGTGAAATGCTCCCTGGACAGAATGGTGTAAACGATTACCCAAGGCATGGAGCAAGTTAAAATCAGGCCCTGTGACTTTATTGCAGCATGTGATATGAGTGTAAAGGTGAGAAACAGGCTCCTTTGTCCATCACTTTGTGTAATTTGATTAAATATAGAAATGATCCAGGGCCCAAAGGCTCTCAGATTTGATGGGGTTTGCATCTGATGTTCCAGCCTCAGCCCACCTCTTGCTGAATGCAAGTAGAAGAAAGGTGGTTTCGGTAAAGGCCCCCTGCTACTCTTCCGTCTCCTCCCATTGCAGAGCAGCAAAGGCAGGCTGCTGAGAAGCATTTGGAGAGATTACGCCTCTTGGTCCCAGTCCCTCTGCCAGCACAGCTCCTGCAGATTGGAGGCAAATGTATCTTCACTCGCGTTTCGCTGTTCAGTTTAATACTACAGGCCTCTCCCTATTAGTTTGTTTTGCAAACCAGCTCCCTTTCGCTTACAAAGATGCCAGACATCTCATTTGTCTGTCATCTTCAGGGAGCCAAGGTCTGACTAATCAGCCAGATCAAACAGCACTCAGGCTGCGGTGCCTTCCAATGGAGACAGAGCCGCCTTGTGAGAGCGTTTAGTTAAGGTTGACAGGGAGGAGGCTGACCAAACCAGCTGATGTATTGGTCTGCAAAAGCCACGTCTGGCAGATGTAAAACAGCCTTTCTGGGACTGTTTATTCCACTGTCCCACACTGTTGTTTCTCTGCTCCTGATAAGTACGGTACTGTTCGACCTTCTGGCCAAGCCTCGTTAGGATGAGAATCCAGAGCTTAGGGCCAGATGGTGCAAGGCACAGAGGACCATATTCATAGCTCCTTTATGCCTCTTGTACAGTCTGCAATGCTGTCCTTGCATCCTCTGAGCACAGGGCCTTCTCTGTCTTGACTCCCCTAGCAGGGCATAATGTCCCAACGGGGAAGCAGAGGTGGGGCCACGGCTATATCCCGCTTTACACATTTGGCCAGCACAGCTCATTGGTCACTCAGGTGGTGGCAAGCTGCACCCTACAAAGATATATAGTAGCAGGTATGCGGGCTTTGCAACCCTAGGAGGCTGGCACTTTGCTCCCCCAGGGTGATGCAACAATGCATTGATCCCAAGACAGGACTGTAATAATTGGAGATATATCAATCTCCTAGAACTGGAAGGGACCTCGAAAGGTCATTGAGTCCAGCCCCCTGCCTTCACTAGCAGGACCAAGTACTGATTTTGCCCCAGATCCCTAAGTGGCCCCCTCAAGGATTGAACTCACAACCCTGGGTTTAGCAGGCCAATGCTCAAACCACTGAGCTCTCCCTCCCTCCCCCCTATAAGTGCCCTGAGGAGATTTTGAAAGACTATCACATAACTAGCCAAAGTGAGGGCCATTGCATTGGTTGACACTGTGCAACAGATCTGCAAGATGAGAGAAAAGTATTCTGAATCTTTGCATTACCAGGTACCAAGGGACGTGTAATATTTCTAGTCAACAGAGGGGCAGACTGCATCCCAGAGTCTAGAAAAGCCCCTACTAGTCAATGTTGTTATTAAGTTAACCAGAACAAGCCATCCTGTGTAGAAGAACTGTTTCATTCTGGAAATTGTAACAATAGAGTTAATTATTCACTACCTCCGTAACTCATAATTGCTTTAAACCGTCCACATTCACAAAGGACAAACAGTTTCCATGAAACACTGAAGTTATTTTATGTATGTCATTGTAGAGGCCATCTTCAGCTGATGTCATTTAATCCCTACCAGTTGCATATTAATCATTAAAAACCCACAAGTCCCCGAATAGCATAAAGCTGTGATGCAGACTCTTCTTTCTGAGCATGTGCATCTTTTGCAACATATTAACATGTGCATCTTTTGCATCATATAGCTGTGGTCTTAACATAGTCAAAACACTAATTGAATCCAGTGAGCCAACCGCTAAAGCTTTCAGTTTTTGAGTAAATATCCAAAAGGCTTTTGCTTCAGTAAGGAATGACTATAAATAATACCTAGCTTTTACATATAGTGCTATAGCTTTTCTTCAATAGCTATCACAGTGCTTTGTACCATGAGCCCTTTTTTACAGATGGGGAAACTGAGTCACGGAGTGGCAAAGCAACTTGTCCAAGGTCACCCAGCAGGCTGAATGGTAGAACTAGAACACGTGACTCCTGATGGCCAATCAAATGCTCAGTCCACTAGGGCACACCGCACTACCAAAAGGGTTGGTTCTTTGGCTGGCATGAATCGACGTAGCTCCATGTTGGTGCCAAAGATGCACGTGTTCAGAAATAAAGATCTGCATCATCCCCCAATGCCATGCGTGGGTTTGTGGATTTTTAACGATGAAAATGTAATCAGAGTTACATTCATTGGAGCTATGCTGATTTTCTCCAGCCATGGATTAGAGCTAAACTCATTTGAACAGGTACAGTGTGTTCTGCTCCGACATAGTCACTGCCTCATGGCTGGAATGGCAGAATTCATGCATAGGAGAGGATGGCAGTGGAACCCTATCACCTTACAGAAGGCCAAGTGTGGGATACAAACAGATTGGTAACAGAAATGAGGGAAATAAAATAAAGGAGACGGCTGGAACTGGACCCGAAAGGTCTGTTCTGTTATGTCAAAATCCCTGCACTCTGTAAAGGGGAACAACTAACAGAAGGTGCTTTAAAATGTCAATTTATTAAAGAAATACAAGTTGAGGAGGCACAAGGCTGAAGAGGGGCGATGTCTGACGGCCTGGACCGCATTCCTCCTGCTGCAGTGTGGGGAAAGAAGAAGGTCACTCAAAGATAAACGGTATTTGCCTAAAGCTCAGAGGTGGGCCTGAGCTGCATCGTTTGGCTCTGGAGCGGAGCTTGAAAGCGTGAGGGCATTCAGAGTTGGGATAGTTCAGTTGAGCCTGGGAGGGAGGACAGGGAGCAGGCAAGAGAGAAATGGACAGGGAAGAGGAATTTGAGAGACGTGGGGAGAAGAAAGGGAAAAAGGGGTCGACGGGAAAGAAAAGAGGAGGAGCCTGATTCTCTTTGGCACTAAGGCTCCTTTAGAACACGTTGCAGTGGGTGTAAATGTAATTGTATGTGCCATTCAAGCACACTAAGTCCCTTTTATGTGGCCAGAGCAGTGCAAAGGGGCCTTACTGGGTCAATGACAAGCAGGCCCAGAGAGTCTAACCAGAAGTAGTGTAAACAGAGGGAGGGAAAACAGACAGAGAGCAGCAAAAACATACTAAAGCAAGGAAAATGAGGCAAGCCCATAAACCATTCTCCCCGTATGCAGCTCCCATTGACTTCAGTCCTATCCCCACATGCACAACCTAGGATGCGAGGGCTGAATTTTCCCAGGAATGAAGAATAAGGAAGGAGGTGGTGAACCTAGCTAGCTAAAGACACAAGGGAAGAAAAAATAAATGACTGCTGCTATTATTTCATTTATACTGCACTCACATGGGTGCTGCTCACCTCAGAAAATAAAAAACCAGCCTGGCCCCATGGGGCGTACAATCTGGAATCCAGACATGACCCACCCAAGGAAGAAACAAGCAGGATGGGGGAGGGATTAAGGAGGAGAGGGACAAGGTAGAAAAAGATGATCAAGTGGCAACTCCTCTACTTCATGTATACATCTTGGTGAGGATTTGTTGGGGGTGATGATGGGGGAATCACATCTTAATTTAACTACTTTGCAGGAGGCTGCCAGCTCTCTCATGCCAGGGTCCATCCCCACCAGAGTCAGAGGGTTGGGGGTAGGGGGTGAGGGCTCCAGCTAGGGGTGCAGGCTCTGGGATGAGGCTGGGGATGAGGGGCTTGGGGTGCAGGCTGCCCTGGGGCTACGGCGGGGAGAGAGGACTCCCCACAGATCTCTCTCCCCGCAGCAGCACCCTGCAGCATGGAAAGGGAAGCAGTAAAACAAAGCACATGGAAAACAGAATGGAAAAACCAAAGTAAATGAAGGACTTTGTAGGAGAAATAAATGGAGGAAAGAAAAGTAAGAGACTGAGACAATTGAACCAATAGAGATGGGTAACAGCGAGAAGGGGCAAAGGTCATTGAGAGCCAGAAGTACCAACAGCATTTAGGAAAAGCCAAGGTTTACATATTTTATTTAACAGGAAAGGGTGCAATACGTTTCCTTCTTACTGTAAGTTTTCATGTCTTTCTTACTGTCACCAGGTGCAGGTGGGCCCCTCTATCTTCTGCCACTTCTGCACCCACAAACCAGCCAGGGACCTCTGTTTTGGTGCAATCACCCAGGCTCTTTATTTGCAGTACAAGTTCCCACCCCCTTGTAGCTACAGACAACATCGGGGACTGCTGGTTTCTACAGCCAGCAGGGGAGAGTGGCCTCTAACTCCCTGGCCTCTCTCCCTGGTTTCCTTCCTGCCAGCCTTTATGTAGCCCCTGGCAGCTGTTCCCCATTTGTCACTGAAGCCTGGGCTCACTCAGCCAGCTCTAATTCCCCTTTCCTGATTGGAGCTGGCGTGAGGGAGGTCTGGCTCAGGGTTTCCTAGCCAGCACCCTGTCACACTTACCAAATGTTTGTGTTCCTCCAGCCAACCAAGAACTAGATAGAGTTCAAGCCCTACAAACAAGAGTCAATATCTGCTTGGGTAATCCAGTTTCTATATCAGAGGGGTATCCGTGTTAGTCTGGATCTGTAAAAGCAGCAAAGAGTCCTGTGGCCTCTTATAGACTAACAGACGTTTTGGAGCATGAACTTTCATGGGTGAATACCCACTTCATCAGATGCATGTAGTGGAAATTTCCAGGGGCAGGTATATATAAGCAAGCAAGAAGCAAGCTAGAGATAACCAGGTTAGTTCAATCAGGGAGGGTGAGGCCCTCTTCTAGCAGCTGAGGTGTGAAAACCAAGGGAGGAGAAACTGGTTTTGTAGTTGGCAAGCCATTCACAGTCTTTGTTTAATCCTGAGCTGATGGTGTCAAATTTGCAGATGAACTGGAGCTCAGCAGTTTCTCTTTGAAGTCTGGTCCTGAAGTTTTTTTGCTGCAGGATGGCCACCTTAAGATCTGCTATTGTGTGGCCAGGGAGGTTGAAATGTTCTCCTACAGGTTTCTGTATATTGCCATTCCTAATGTCTGATTTGTGTCCATTTATCCTTTTCCGTAGAGACTGTCCAGTTTGGCCGATGTACATAGCAGAAGGGCATTGCTGGCATATGATGGCGTATATTACATTGGTGGATGTGCAGGTGAATGAACCGGTGATGGTGTGGCTGATCTGGTTAGGTCCTGTGATGGTGTCACTGGTGTAGATATGTGGGCAGAGTTGGCATCGAGGTTTGTTGCATGGATTGGTTCCTGAGTTAGAGTTACTATGGTGCAGTGTGCAGTTACTGGTGAGAATATGCTTCAGGTTGGCAGGTTGTCTGTGGGCGAGGACTGGCCTGCCACCCAAGGCCTGTGAAAGTGTGGGATCATTGTCCAGGATGGGTTGTAGATACCTGATGATGCGTTGGAGGGGTTTTAGCTGGGGACTGTATGTGATGGCCAGTGGAGTCCTGTTGGTTTGTTTCTTGGGTTTCTATAGATACACACTGCTGTGGTCTTAATAAAGACAGGTAACATCTGGTCCTTTCCGCACTGTTGTCTCCTTGGTGCTGAAAACCCCATTTGGAGCTGAGTTTGCTTTATCTGAATTTCTTTGATGGGGCCTCTGAGAAGTGTGTAGGTTTCTCTCTCTCATTTGACAGCAGATTGGATCTGCATGAGCCTCAGGGCTGGTCTCCACACAGTTTTTATATGGCTATAACTACATCAGTTAGAAAACAGATATAATAGCACAACTAGTATAAAGGTCACTTATGCCAGTACAGCTTTGTAAAAGTAGGGTAATAAGCTGTACTGAGATAGCGTCCTTATATCAGTATAACTGGGTTCACACTAGGGGGGTTGGACCGCTAGAACTATATCAGTTCCTGCACAGACATTGGTATAGCAAAAACCAAAACTGGTACTGTTGTAATTCGCTTAATATATTTTTTTTCCTGAAACACTGTGTCCAGTTTTATGATCCACCAGCTGGGACAACTTCAGCGAACCTAATTGCTTTTGGGGAAAGGCCTGCTCTCTACATGATATCATTGCAGACAATTTGTGAGGCATCTTTCATCCCTTACTTCCTGAAAGCCTGGCCCAAAGATCTAGGTTTGTAATTTGAGTACTAAAGAGTGGTTGGATATAATTATGTCGTCCACTATTCCAGCTGTCTCTGTAACATGAAAAGGAACAAGGACAGTCTTGTGATTAGTACTGATGATATACAAATAAGTATCTTAATAGGTGTCTGGTGCATGCAGTACAATGGGCAAACAGCATGTACGCAATTTTGTCATTACAGGTTTGACTAGTATATTTTTCATTTTATATATATTTCATCAGAGGAGATCAAAGAGGTTGCAGTCATTAATTAGATCCTGCTAACGTTGGTAAATTTTACAAACGAGATACAGCAAGAGTAGGATTTTTTGGGGTACATGTAGCAAGAGTAGGATTTGTTTTGGGTGCATAATGTAGCACTAATGTAAATTGTACCAATTGCTACCAAGGTTGCAAGAGTAGGATTTTTTAGGTGCATAATTTAGCCTCCTGCCAGTGATGACTTTGTTTACTCTAAAGAGGGAGCGTATGAGTTGCAAACTTAAAAGTACAGCTGGATGTATTGGCTGCACACAGATCTCTTGATGGATGTGCATCTTGCTCCACCTTCCATTTTGCGAACGGCCTGCTCACTAGAGTCCTGCACTGACACTGGAAAACGGTGCTTGTTAAAATAATACAAAGAAAAAGCTCTTACTGCCACGCTGAAGGGGAAGATTTTGCCAGCAGCCTTTGAGACTAAATAGGAAACATTAAATGTTAGTTGCAGCAAATGGAATTTCTGGACTGTGTACTGGACCAAATTCAGCCCTGGCCTAAGAGGATGCAATACCTCATGCATTCAGGTTACTAATTAATTCTTAGACAACTGTATGAAGCAAGTATGATTTTTCCCAACATTGTACAGATGGAGAAAACGAGGCAGAGGGAAGTGAAGTGGCTTCCTCAAGGCATCCTGCTGAGGGAGTGACAGCCACGGTTACAGTAAGTGTTCCTGACTCCATCATCCGTCCAAGAGACAAAACAACAAGAAAAAGAAAGAGCTGTCATAGTAAAGATTTACAGATATACAAAAAGATGCACAAACTTAAGTTGATTCTAAGAATCTGTTGTAATGGATGTCACTAAAGCTTGACATCTCTACACTGAAGCCTGTTAGCGTGCAAAACATAATACACTGGCAAGTCTTACTAGTACCAGTTATTTACACAATGTCCAGTAGCCAAACATCTTAAATCTATGACATAATGGGCAACATAAACAGTTCCGCTGGAAATGATCATTAACTGTACACCTTGAATGGAGCTGCTAAAGAGGAAGTATAGTAATGTTCTCAGAAGGAAATTTCAGGCCACATCCGAATTCCCCACACGGTTAGAACCAGGCCTCACTAATGGATGATAGGATCAGGCAGTATTTTCAGAGAGAGAAGTTCATAAAACTGTGGTGCCCTTACTGACTAGCTGGGTGTCCTGGTAAATTTGCTTTGAAGGTCATATAGCTTTTCAGAGTAAAAAGAGCTCCCCTTTTCCACAGGACATGACAGGATTTTTTTTTTGCTAGAAAAAATATATGGGGTTGATGAACCTTGAGAATTTATGGATCTTGCAATAACTTCCTATTATGGAGGAATAATGATTGACATAAAAATGGTACAGGCTATGTAATTGTGCAAATTCTGAGTGGATGGAAGATGGTATTATCATGCACCGTTCAGGAAATATTCGCTTTCAAATTCAAACTGAATCCAGTAGCCATTTTGATGAATATTCAGGGGACGACTCCAAATTTAGGCCAATTAATAGTCAGCTGTGAACGGGAAACACATAGGCTCCAATCCACCAAAACACTTAACCATGTTCTTAAAGTTAGCAATGTGCTTTATAGACACAGACTTTAAGGTCAAAAGGGACCATCATGATCATCAAGTGTGACCTGCACACTGCAGGCTACAGAACCTCACCCACCCACTCCTGTAATAGACCCATAACCTCTGGCTGAGTCACTGAAGTCCTCAAATCATGGTTTAAAGACTTCAAGTTACAGAGAATCCACCACTGACACTAGTTTAAACCTGCAAGTGACCCGTGGCCAATACTGCAGAGTAAGGTGAAAACCCCCCAGGCAGGGCCGGCTTTAGACCTATTCCACCAATTCCCCCGAATCGGGACCCGCGCCTAAGAGGGCCCCATGCCCAGTGAGAATCCCTTCCCTGGCTAGAGGCGCCTTTTTAATTTTTACTCACCTGGCGGCGCTCTGGGTCTTCGGCGGCACTTCGACGGCAGGTCCTTCAGTGCCGCCGAAGACCTGGAGCGAGTGAAGGACCCCCCCGCTGAAGTGCCACCGAAGACTCGGAGCACCACCCGGTGAGTACAAGCCCCACGTGGTTTTTTTTTACTTTTTTTTTTTTTTTTGTTAAGTCATCCCTGCTAGGGCCCCGCCAAAACTGTTCGAATTGGGCCCCGCACTTCCTAAAGCCGGCCCTGCCCCCAGGGTTTGCTGAATCCAGGATATGTTCCTGCTTGTCATACAGGCATATTACACTGTGATAATAATAACACTTTGTACTCCGACCCAAGGATCCCAAAGTGATTTACATTAACAAATTAAGCATCCCAAGAGCTCTATTGGGTGAACATTATGACTTTGACACCATGGTTTCAGGGAGTCATCAAGAAAAAGTAACGATTCAACATCAAAGCGATGATATTGTGTTGCAATTCCTTCTTGAAAAGTAATATTCGTTAGTCACATTTTTTTTTTTCTGGTACAGACCATTACTTGACTATGACCAGCATTTTGACTCAGAGCCATTAATGAAATTGCGGACTCCTGACTCTCATTCTCAAAGCCCATCAAGAACACTTCTAATGACAAGGGAACAGAAGTGTTTATCATTCTTAACTCTATGTATGGCACATGCCATTCCAGCAGAGGATACGTTGGTGGAACAGTGACTCAGCTACAGAACTTGTGGACAAAACTCAATTACATCCAGTGTTTCCTCTAATTTTTCCCCACCCATGTGCGGAATGAATTTTGTTATGTGCACGTAACAAAATTCATGTGGTGGGGTGTGGCCGCGGGGTTCGGCATGTGGGAGGGGGCTCAAGGCTGCGGCAGGGGTGTGAGGGCTCCGGCTGGGGGTGAGGGCTCTGGGGTGGGGCCAGGGATGAGGAGCTTGGGATGCAGGCTGCCCTGGGGCTATGGTGGGGAGAGAGGACTCCCCCCAGATCTCTCTCCCTGCAGCAGCACCTGGGCTGGAGGGAGAGGCATATCTTCCGCTGCAGCAGCTCCAGGGCCGAGGCTGCAGGATAGGTGCCCCTTCCCCGGCTCCAGCAGGTCTGGGCTGGGGCTGGGTTCATGCCAGGGGAGTGGTGCCCCAGCTGCGTCTGGGGCTGGATCAGGCCACACCTGGGGTTGGGCTGCGCTTCCCCAGCTGCAGCCGTGGCAGGTTGGGGGCCAGGCGAGGTTGGGGCTGGGGGAGGGCCGCCTCTCCCCCGTCCCATCCCGGCGGGGGGAAGGGTTCCCTGACCGCCTGCGCAGTGCTAAATAGGCTGCTGCGTGGCCGTGCAGCTTACAGGGAACTTAGATTACATCCCACTAAAAAGCCCTAGGATGGACTAGTAAATTTCATCCACCACAAGTTAACTTCAGTGTTAAGCGTAGACATGGGTGAACAATTAAAAAAAAATTCCAAAACTTTATATTCATGGCCCTTCGGCTGTCCACTCCCTGTGATTTTCATGAAAAGCAAACTTCATTATGTACACCATGATTTAAAAGACTATCGGAAGTGGTGAGTGCTGGCTCTGCACACGGGTGAATGTCACACTGGCTGAAATGTTTATTTCCACAGAACAGATTCATTGTAAGTGCACTGAAACAATTTGAGAATGCCCTTCTACACTGGGGGCCGGGGGAAATAGACCTAAGATATGCAACTTCAGCTATGAGAATAGCGTAGCTGAAGTCGACATATCTTAGGTCGACTTACCTCGCGTCCTCGTGGCGCAGGGTCAACTGCCGCCCCTCCCCCTTTGCCTCCGCTTCCACCTCTCGCCGCGGTGGAGTTCAGGAGTTGATGGCGGAACGGTGATAAATCGATACAGGATAAATCGATCCCCAGTAGATCGATCGCTACCCGCCAATCCAGCGGGTAGTGTAGACATACCCATACTTCATTATCAACAGAGCGTCACACTATTGAAGTTGAAGCAAATCCCCCCCTATTTTATACTGCCACCCATCACCGTACTATTTGAGCACTTTCAACATAAACCCAGTAGCAATAGCAGAGTCCATAGTGGACTTCATGCATTCTCTGGCACTTCTTTCTTCTCAGGGGCAAAATCTGTCTGGGGCATGTTGGTTGTTGGTTTTTGTTTTGTTGTTAGATTTTATTACTTTCCTCTTTGGGGACTTGTGGGGGGAGGAGTTGGCAGGGGTTTGTTACCTGTGCCCTACATAGGGTGACCAGAGATCAAATGTGAAAAATCGGGACCGGGGTGGGGGGTAATAGGAGCCTATATAAGAAAAAGACCCAAAAATCGGGATTGTCCCTATAAAATTGGGACATCTGGTCACCCTAGCCCTACACTGGATAAAACATGAGAGAACTCCATGTTTCTAAAACTAACCTGAGTCTTTATTAAGAGAACTGCAACTGTAACTAGCATACATATGCACACGGACTGGATTCCTGGTGCCTCCTCCAAACTCCTCCCTCTTGCAACCTGTGTTCTTCCGTCCAAGTTTCATGCAGGTTGCTACAGGGTTTAGGCGTAGAAGAGGGTGTCACTGTTTATAACAGAGTTAATCAGAACTCTTGATCTAACACTTCAGAACTTTATGGTGTTCAAAATCCAGCTAAAATGTTGTGTTGTGAGCCGAGCTCTGCACCACATCGGAGTTTGCTGTAAGATGGCTCCCACTGTTTACTTGATTCAGGTGAAGACCTGTCACCTAAAGAGTTAGCCCAGTATTTTAGATGTTTGCTATATTATTTTGAAAATATTTAATCATTTTTATGTATTACAGAAGCAGCAAAAAATGGCAACTAAGATTAGGTGACCCAAAGTCCCGGGCTATATGGAATATATTCCTGTTCATTCTTTGACACCAGAGTGAAACTAAAAGCATCATTTGTGAGCCATTTACCTTAGTTATATAACATGGAAAGCATTTAATTATTTATACTTACTGTTGCAATGCATATTACGCCATTGCTGGATGGCTTGTGAAATTCTTGCTCTGTTGACATCAGTGGGAATTTTACCATTGTCTTAAGTAGAGCCAGGATTTCATCTGTTCTCTAAGCATTTTTATAGCCCCTATCACCATAATATCTGAACTCCACACAGACATTGACATATTTATCCTCACAACACTGCTGTGAGTTAGGGGAAGTATCATTATCCTCAGTTTTTAAATGGGGATCTGAGATACAGAGAGGTGAAATGACTTCCCCAAGGTCACACAGGAATCCTGTGGCATAGCTGGGAATTGACTCAAGAGCTTGTGAGTCACAGTCTAATGTTTTAATCACAACACCATCCTCCCTCTCCTAGTTGCACCAGCCTTCTGTTTATAAATATTACTGCAGAGTTTAAATTAAAAAACAACAAACCTATGCCAATCTCACAGACTTACATACACACAAACCACATTCAGGACACTAGCTCCTTGTAGCAGGAGAGGGTTAACCAGCTTCACTACCTGCTGAAGAGAAAGCAGGTGGACCAGCAAAGCTGTATTTGTTTTGCAGGGCAAATCATCAGGTCATGAAGTTGCAGGTATTATGCCGTAACATCATGCAGCTTCACCATGTGTTGATGCAACATCACTGTGTTGTAAAGGTGTGTCACACAAGGCCTAACTCAAATTCAGGGCTCTCGGGATATAGAGCAGACCTGTAAAAAGTGGGGCTGTCTGTGTCTGGTGAATTTCAGGCTAGAAGATTCCCTTCTGGCCTTCAATACCACCTTAGTACCATCCATCAATACAGGAGACCATACAAGCAGTGAACGTGGAAAGCAGGCAAATTGGGAGATGTGAAAACACAACCTGACCTGTGCTTTACTCATGTCACTGAGTCTTCTGAGCTTTAAACTCCAGTTCAGACCTTTTAAGTGCTAATGTCATGATGCACGGTAATCCACCAAACACACAGCTGGAGTCAATACCCTTTGGTCTGGTCTACACTGGTGATGTTAAAAGTTTTGCCAACATAGCTTGGTCGGTAAGGGGATTGGACATAGCTATGCAGTAACGTATGCCTAACATAGATGCAGTTATACCAGTATAAAAATACTTATGCCAGTATAGCTTATTTCACTTCCCAGAACCGGAATACCAGTATAATGCATCTATACTAAGAAAGGTTTGACACTTTAACTAAAATACTGGGACAAATTCTTCCTTGAGTTACAAGGTTAAACTGATGCAACCCCATTCATTGAATGTGGTCTCATGGGAGGAGGAATTTGGCTTATTGTCTTTCTCCTCTTTCTCCCCCCCCCCCCCGTTCTTTCCCCCAGTTCTCCAAAGCAGGAATTTCCTGTCCCACCACATAGCTTGGAAAGAGTGGAGGTTTTCCTTACCCTATGCATACCTGGAATGTTTTTCTTCCTGTTTCCCAATCTCTCCTCCCCTGTAGTGATTTCACGCAGGGGATCGGCCTTTCCTTTAACTGCTGCTATAAGCCATGTGATGTTAATGAGGCTGTGGACTTGCAATGTCACACATAGGTCGCCCTCACTTAAAAAGTACACTTCCAAAATAGATTAATAAGTGACCTGCTCCTTAAAGACTCATTTGCAGATTGAGGGTAGCAATCACAATTGAAATGGTGAAGTTTTTGGTTCTCCACTGATTTCTATAGTCCCTGCCTGCAGCCAGGCAGTTAGAAAGCTGTTTGGATAGATAAGATTAGAGATCATTGCAGCCAATAATTTGCTAGGAAAAAGAACCTGCAAATCAAGTATTAGCAATGGTAACTGGGTTATGACATGGGGTCTTTCACAGTGTCAAGCGTGTTGTTATTTTAAGGGCTAGATATAATAATTCAATGCACATTGTTCTCCGAAACGGGAAACAGTCACCACCATCTTCAATAGATCCCTCCTCTCCATCATTTTAATTTCAGTTTCTCTAAGCAAAAAAGAGGAAGAGGCTGGCAAGTGAGCACTGTGCCTGAGACTTGGCAGTCAAGACTTTTCTTGCTACAAACAGCTCAAGAAGGCTGAAGGTCCTTACTGCGGAGCAGCAAATATTATTATAATTTATTATTTGTACTGTGGCCGTGCCTACCGGCTCCAATCAGGCATTGAGGCTCCACTGAGGTAGGCATTGTGCAAACAGATAGCAAAAAAGGCAACCGTTCCACCCAGAGAGATCATAACCTACGGTGTAAACTCTGTTTTCTAAGTCTAATATCTATCATTTTTTCATCTTGTCCTTCTGATGTCCCCACAGTCAAGTTAATTTCAGTGGAGCTAAAGGGTCCCTCCCTATTTTTCATTTTGTAGTTTTCAAATGTTGGCAGGTGATATTGCTACTCTACTGCCCTGAAGTCAATTTACGGTAAACCTCACCTCAGTTTTCAGCCCCATTTAATGGTAGCTCTGAAACACCGTGTCTGAGCATTTCATGCTGTCAGCATTATTTAGAAGCCCAGCAATGGAGGCTATGCCGCATGCACAGGGCAGTGGGATAGGCACTCAGTCCAAACAAGCTGATGTGCATTTAAAATAAGCATGTTTTTCCCCTTGTCAAGTACTAACGGGGCATGGGCAGCATCAGAAATTAATTAGGGCAGCACAGAGTAGTGGGGTAGGGTGACCAGATGTCCTGATTTTATAGGGACAGTCCCAATTTTGGGGTCTTTTTCTTATATAGGCTCCTATTACCCCTCACCCCCTGTCCTGATTTTTCATACTTGCTGCCTGGTCACCCTATAGTGGGGTGATTCAACAGAAGGAGAACAGGGCAGCAATCAGCAAGAGAATCCTTATATTCATAAGTTGCAACACGCTAACATCAGGAGAAAAAAAGTTTAGCAAGAAGACAAACTAAATCCCCACCCTGGCATCAGCCCAGTGCTCAGAGCCCTGCTTTCCCCACACTGGCACTGCGCTTAATCATGTGAGGCGCTAGGACTTCTGGGGGCGTATCCCATGCGCTGCGTTATTCTGGGTCACTCTCTGAATTATAATGCAGTGTATTGTGGGAGAATTTGTCTATCCTTGCTGAGCACTTGTACAGAAATGGTCTTAGCCTGCCAGTTAATTAAGAAAACCACTTCTAGCCAGGGCCGCCGGGGGGGGTGAGAGGGGCAATTTGCCCCGGGGGGGCCCCCACGAGAGTTTTTTGGGGGCCCTGAAGTGCCTTCACTCGCTCCAGGAGCCCGGAAAACTCTCACGGGGCCTGGGCCCCCTGAGCTTATTCTGCTCTGGGTCTTCGGCAGCAATTTGGCGGCGGGGGGTCCTTCCACCCCGGAACCTGCCGCTGAAGTGCCGGGTCTTCGGCAGCAATTCCCCCGCCGAAGACCCCAGGCCTCCTGAATCCTCTAGCCGGCCCTGCTTCCAGCTGGGCCTGTTCTAGATTCCTGTCCATGGCCTTTGTTCAAACCACAGTTAGGGCATGGATCCAACTCAGAAAGATGAACTGTACCAAACGTTGGCATTAGTGAAACTCTCATTTTGGGAAGAGTAGGCAGATAAAGGGCACAAGACGCAATGAAGGGCATTTTGGCAGTCCCTTGTCACCATGAGAAAACAGCAGTGTGCATAGCTAAAGAGATCATGCAGATACAGCAGAGTGGAGATAGCTGATGCAAGTTTTAATAGCTGTTGAATCCCTCTATGCTGGAACAGAACAAGCAAGAGTGGTGAGACTACATGGTCATGAAGTCCTATTATGACCGGCAGTAGGCCCAGAAGTTCTTCATGAGGAAGGCCACGTTCCTGGAGCTGTGTGAGGTGTTTGTCTTTCCCCTTCAGTACCAGGACAAGCAGATGAGAGGGGACTTAATGAGATTTGCTGTCAGGTCAAATTTGCCACAAAATTGAAGGATTTGTAGTGGACGTGAAATTAACTAGATATTTGCTATAAACAGCAGTGACAATGAGGTGTCTGTTTTATTGTCCAAGTTGAGAGGAAAGTATAAAAAATAATAATAATAGGAGATATACCAATCTCCTAGAGCTGGAAGGGACCTTGAAAGATCATTGAGTCCAGCCCCCTGCCTTCACTAGCAGGACTAAGTACTGATTTTTGCCCCAGATCTCTAAGTGGCCCCCTCAAGGATTGAACTCACAATCCTGGGTTTAGCAGGCCAATGCTCAAACCACTGAGCTATTCCTCCCCCCATAAAGTAAAAGCTTTCTAAATTATGGGAAATAAATTAAAATGCCCGTTCTCTAGCAGCCAGCCTGGAACATGGAGGGAGGAGCACAGATTGCAGGAGGGAAGAATTTGGAGGGAGCACGAGGAAGTCAGTCTGTGTGCACATGTCTAGAATGTTAGCTGCAGTTGCAGCCTCTATGTAAAAGTATGGAGTCCTTTCATGTTAATACCTAGCATGCGGAAGGAAACACATTCAACCTCATTCCACTTTCTAAAGTGAAGCTACTGCCTGACTACTTCACAGGGGTGTAAAACACTTAAAAAATAAGTGTTAAACCATAAACATACCAAGAGACAGAGATAAGCGTTAGTTTGTATTATTCACGATGGGATCACTGTTCAAAAAAGGGGGCATGGGTGCTTTTCATCAGGTACCCCTAGGCAGTCCTTATAATACACCTGCTACTTTAGAAGCCAGCTTCTTGAATGCTATGAACAGGGACAATAGCTGTTTATGTAGGGATTCAGTGTAGTTACGAGTCAAGGCACAGTAGCTTTGTCTAAGGAGTAACACTAATACTTAGTCCTGCCATGAGTGTGGGGGACTGGACTAGATGACTTCTCGAGGTCCCTTCCAGTCCTACGATTCTATGATTCTATAACAAGAGAGCCTCACAATGAGGGTGCGGTGGATTTAGATATTGGTCTGCTGCTCTCTTGCTGCTTTTTTTCACTCCTTGTCTCATCCTGCTGAAATTTCAGACCTCCAGCGTTGCCTCTAAGCACTAACAGCCCTGCCCCTTCCTATGAGCTCACCCAGAGAAGAAGCTAGAACATATCAGTCAGTACTAAAGTCACGAGGTCCAGCTGGTCTTTCTCTCCCTTAAAATCTTTCCTCTAATTGGCCCCAGTTGTACTGTAAACAAGCAAGGAAACAGCATCTCAAGGAAAGGAAGGATGACTTTGAATGATCCTTGTGAGAGCCTGGGCATGGCAGATTAGTCATCCAGAACAGTTCAAGTATTATTTTATGGTGTGTAAGTCACTTAGCCTCTACATTACTTCTGATATTCATGATAAATGGCATCCATTTAGCACTGCAGCACAAACCCCGCATTGCAAGTGACTGTAATATCTGTGAAAGCCACTGCATGCTAAAAATGTAGATAGATAGAATGACCTCATTCCTATACAGTATTGACAGACACTTATGCTAGCAGTCATAGTGGTCAAATGAATTATAATCAAGCTCTGATGACGATTTTATATTTTATACCAGTAAAACAAAATGACTCACTCAAAACTAATTAATGTATTTCCATGTACAATAAGTGATGTACAAATCAACTGCACATTGAACAAGAATTCTACTCCAATAGCCTCCTTTTATTATATTTGTGCTCATATTAAGTGTATTGATAATGCACTGCTCCTTTAAAATATCATTAACCCAATGGTAGTGCCTCTGTGAAAAGGGCTTGCTTTGTATCCAAATGAGTTTTCAACAGCAAAAGGAAATGCTTTTAAACTACAGCATTTGTAATTTGACTGTGTGAAATCATTTGTTGTTATAACTTTAATTATCCCTCTAAATCCTTTCCTGATCAGACTTTATGGGATACAAAATTATAGTGTGAATATTTAGCCCATGATCCTGTAACTTCCCTAAGGCATAATCCGTCATTATGTGGTTGCTGTGAATGCAGTTTGTTCATTTTGCTTGCTTTGTTCATATTTGATAGATCCTATTTCAGCCAGTGGCAAATTGAGAGGCAAACAATAAAGTAGCAAATCCCTGGTTTAATCTTCTGGAGAAAGTTCATTTTGAAATCTATCCAGCACATTTAAACTAGATAAATAATGTAAATGGCATGGAAAGAATGCAACACCACAATTCTTTTATCAAATAAAGGGAAATAAATGCTGAGCATTCTCCCTTCCTCTGGTTAATTCAAACCAGATTTTAGTGGCCTCTAATGCCCTCTCCTGGACATATCTGTTAGAGCAACGTCCTCAGCAGAAATACGTGGAGCAAAATGGGGTAAGAGCATCAGAATTATATTAACGTAGAAGAAGGTGCTCTAGTATTGCCAGGTAGACTACATAGTTTTCAGCGAGAGTTAGTCAGCATTTCCGTTAAGCTCCGTTTTTAAGGAGTTTGTAACTCAGAGGTATTAATTCACCTTTTACCAGAACTTGGCAGAAAAGTCTCTAAAACAAGAGTATTTTATATCTTTCTCTATTTCTGTTTTTATTTTAACATCATTTCATTGAAGTTTGGTTTCACTTAGGGAAGAGCAGGGAAATATTTATGCCATGTGTCAGTTCTGACAAATGTCCCACACTGTAGGGCCTCTGGGGAAAGGAATCCAGGCAAGACTCATGCATGCTGGAGAGATCACACGTTTCTGTATCATTAGCAGATAAACAGGAACCACTAAGGAGTCAGTTGGCCAGTTTGAACCTTTGCATGGATTCATGAAAACTAACTAGTAAGAAAGAAGCAATGCAGGGAATGGGAAGAGGAGATGCTGGAGAAAAAAACAGGCACCTTTGTGGGAGGAAGAGAGAGAGCGGGAGAAAAAGAGAGAATGGGAGGCAGATACTTGAGTTGCAAATAAAAGGTACAGAAAAAGGAAATGAATAGATGTGGAGAAAACCCACATCCTCTGGAAACAAGCCTAGGAAAGTGCTGCCTCCAGAAGAGCTGACTCAGGAATTGGTAAAGAGCAGGAGGGAAAGTAGAGGCCCAGATTTCTGAGCCTAATGTAGGAAAAGTAGAGACAGAAATTAAAAGAAAAAGGACAAAAGGAAATCAGAAAGGAAGGAATTGCCTCATGCTTAATGGCTTGTCTACATGGAGAATTTTACTGTCATAATTATATCAATAGTTACAGCAGTATAACACCTCAGGTGGACACTCTTATTCCAAAATAAAGCACAAGGCTGGAGAGTCACAAGTCAGTGTGGGTTCTGCTGTAGATTTTCTCCCCAAATCGTTTTCTCTTTCTGTGCCTCCATTTCCTCACCTGGTTGGTTCTCCATCTTCTTGCCCAGACCAAAAGTTCTGGAATATCTCAAGAATAGTTATTCAGGTGGCTTTTCTGGTCTGACTGCCAGCAGCAAGGCCTGAATATTTCATGAGAGCCTGTTCCCATAGATCGTTTTTCCAGCTCAGTTTGTCAGACTCAAGAGGTTCATGTAAAGCTCAGATAAGCATCTAAACCAAAATCTGAACCTTTTGTGGTTTGCCCATCGTTAGGGCAAAAACGAATCCCTGCAAAGACACATTTCCAGTCGTCTGTCTCAAACAAATAGTAAAAGGTGTATAAAATCCTTCTGCTTCTAGCAACCCCTAGTACTAGGGCATGGGTTTTAGATGTAAGTAGTTGTTTCCGCTTTGGAGGCTACAGGGAGTTGTTTTTTGGAAAAAAGGAGGAAAATCTAGAGAATGAAGATGAAGAAAGACTGAGAGACATGAGCAGGGAAAGAGAAATACAGGAGTGAAAAGGGGAGAAAGAAACACACACACTCACTCTCTCTTTCTCTATTGGGCCAGATCTTCAGCTTGCACAGATGGTTTCCTTTTTAATACCCCATTGATAATAATACCTAGCTCTTATTCAGCACTTTTCATCAGTCAATCTTAAAGTGCTTTACAAAAGAGGTCAGTATCATTATCCCCATTTTACTGGTGGGGAAACTGAGGCACCGAGAGGCAAAGTGACTTGCCCAAGGTCACCCAGCCAGTGGCAGAGCTGGAACAGAAACCAGATCTCTCAAGTTCAGTCTTCAATCCATTAGGCTACACTGCAACTACAGAGATCTATCATTTGGGATATTTAAAACCAAACAGAACCGAGCATACTGTATGGAGTAATACTGTAATTGCAGTGGAATGGACTAGATGGCCAAGGAGATTTTTGTATCTCTTTGATTCTGTGTTAAAAATTAAGGGGAGAGATCCTTCATTTTTGTATTATAGTTGAAGGGTCTCTCTCAATGTAAATTTTAAATAATTTAAGCTCAGGGCCAAACCAAACTTTTAGAATACCTCTGAGCCAAATTCTGCCATCCTTACACATATTGAGTAGTCCCTTGCTCCACAAGGCTTCAGAGTGACTTCAGCCGGACTGCCCAAGGAGTGAGGTCCTGCATTACTGAACTTGAGGAAGGGTATCAGTATCTAGCCCTATGAGGGTTTTTTGGTTTTGTTTTTTTTGGTTTTGTTTTGGTTTTTTGGGGTTTTTTTTTGTTTTTAACGTCAAACAATCCTTGCTGAAATCTGGGCCCCACTGAATCAATGGGAGTTTTTTGTTTTCTTCTTTAGAGGCTGCATGATTTCCCATGAGTCCAAGCAGTTCCTGAGCATTACACAGTTGTAAGACAGCTGTGATCTGAGCCAGGCTCTGTCGCTGTGACCTCACGGAAGTCACTTATGGCCTGATTTTCAGTGGTGCTAAACACCTGTGACTTCAGGAAAAATCAGTAGGAGTTGTGAGGGCTCAGCACTCCTGAAAATCAGATCTCCATCCTCTTCAGTTTCCCATATTCAAAATGGGACTGTTGTGAAGATTAATTAATGCTTGTAAAATGCTTTAGATATGAACATTTCTCATTTGTTTATTATTATTTATTAGTAGTAGTAGTAGTAGTAATTAATTGTTATTATTTTATTATTTTATTCTTGGCAAGTGTGTAAAGTGAACCTTATATAGTGCAAAACTCCATATAAACTCATATTCAGATACACAGTTAGATAAGGTTCCCCCAGTGCCCAGTCATTGACTGCTCTTTGGGTATCGAATGATGCACCATCAAGCCACTTAAGAAGATCCATAAGAAAACAAATAGACATACCCTCTGTGTGTAATTTAAAAAACCCAGACATTAGAGGCCATCTCTGGGGTTAATGGATCAAAATGAGAACTCAACACAATGGTCTATATTTGTTTCTCCCCAATCTTTTTACAACACATTCTCTGAGACAAATGTAATGCACTCTAATGCAAAGGAATCAATAGGCTTCACACCGCAGCTACCTTCTTACGCATAAACAAATAAATAATACACAAAGTAGTGCACTTACAAGACCAATATTAAACTTCATAATGTGTATAAATCAGAATGCTCACTGCATTTCTTGAAGGACTGCACAACCAACTGCACAGGTAATAACTGGTTTATTCTTAAACCATGTAAATCATTATTTTTTTTTACAAAACACACTTTATTGATTTTCCACTCTTTATAAAACATTTGCTTCTTGCAACATTAGCCGGAAACTGTAGCACACGGTTAGTGAATCAGTTCCCCAAATACAGTATAATCCTTCATTTTCTAAATCTGGATTACAAGAGTTTTTGGATATATACCTTGATGTCCAATCACTTTACATATAAAACTACATTATTATTATTATTATTATTATTATGTACTACCATACCACCTAGAGGTTAGATCATAGCCTCACTGAGCATTACAGATAATAAGAGACAGTCCCTGCCCCAATTTACAATCTAACTAAAGAAGACAGATGAAGAGTGGAAGAAAGGAATTACGGTATATTAACTGAACTCCTATATCTTTATTCATAATCTTCATCATACCTTTCAATGGTGCCTTATTTTAGACCCAAATGTACCTTTGTTACACACAAACCTGGTTTCTCCATGTTATTATAATCTGTTATTTACATCACAGACATGGAATAATGAAATCTATACAATTATTTATTCTACAGAATGTATTTACTATTTTTCCATTGCTTCCCCATTTGAGTTTTTGTTCCACATTTGGGCATTGGCAAACTGAGACATGGCCCCACTTAGGGTACGTCCATACTACCCGCCCGGGTCGGCGGGTAGCGATCGACTTCTCGGAGTTCGATATATCGCGTCTCATCTAGACGCGATATATCGAACTCCGAACGCGCTTCCGTCGACTCCGGAACTCCACCACCTCGAACAGTGGTGGCGGAGTCGACGGGGGAGCCGCGGACTTCGATCCCGCGCTGTGAGGACGGGTAAGTACTTCGAACTAAGATACTTCGAGTTCAGCTACGCTATTCGCGTAGCTGAACTTGTGTACCTTAGTTCGAACCCCCCCCCCCCTCGTGTAGACCAGGCCTTTGCTGATTGAAGTGCTCATCCCCCATTCTGTTTGATTAATCTAATGCACAGTGTGGGCCAGCTTCTACTCTCAATAGAGTTTACATAGTGTAAACCCAGTGTTACTGCAGATTTATAGTGGTGAAACTCAGAGCTGAATCTGGTCAATGGATCTGAGACTTGATTTATTTAATCTAATGATGCACATGAAAAATGATGTTTCAAGTTCACGCAGAGTAGAGAATAATAACTTGTTTAATGCTACATAAATGAGGAAAAAGCTTTCATTTGCTTGGCAACACATCTTTCAAACTGTTCTGTAGAACCTCACTAATTTGCATTAATGACAAAGATCTATTGCAGATTAACAAATGTTGCAAATTAGCAAATAAGTGAACAAATAGGATTAGAAAGAAGCTAAGGGCAAAGCATCCCAAAATGATCCATTTAATTATTTTGACAAGTGCAGTTTCATTTTTCTTATGATATTTCACAGTATATTAAATGTATCGTAGTGTAATGGCCTGATCAAATTCCCAGTAGCTTTAATGGAGCTGGATCAGGCTCTAAATACACACTTTTGAAAAAAAAGAGAGCAGTAATATGTGGCCTCTTGGTGCCAGAGTGATTCTGTCTTCAGTGAAAAGTGGAGTTAGATTCTCCCCTCACTTTCCTCCAACATGAGAATTAGCAGGTTTGTGGTTACAGAAATGAGAATTAGCAAGGTTCGGTGTATTTACATTTGAAACATTCTAAAAACCTGCTTTATGGCAGCCCATCTAAACACAGTAACCCTCTAATTATTCTGCAGCCTATCCCAGAAAATAAATGGTTTTTGGGTATTGATCATAGAAGTCTGGACATGTTTTAAAAAAAGAAATAAGGTCTGTTACACTCTCTAGTTCTTCACTGCACACTTGTCAATTTTAAAACTTATATTCAAGGACCAGTTGTGCATCAGTCTGTATCTTTATTTCACCAGAATTTTAACTTGGCTCTTGTATGAAAGTACATTATTGTGGGCCTCTGTCTTTTTTAGAAGCAAAACAAATTAACATGCCCAAGAAGGAAATTGAAAGTGGATGTTTGTCCGGTTATCTGCAGAGCCTACTTTCCTGAGTCAGAAAGAGTAAACAATTGGCCGGCTACTGTAATAACTGGGTTTGGAAAAGAATTTTTATACACTACATGACATGTTTTCAGTTTACTAGAGTTCTGCAGGGAAGGTTTTAGCAAATGTTCAATTAAAATAATTTAGTTATTTTTAAAATAATAGTGAGTGGACAAGAGAGACCAGTATACTGTAAATTCCTGTATCTATATCAGATTTTGTGCTTTGTTTTGTAATTAATTACAGTAAGGAAACAGGCTTAGTAGTTTCTAAGTGATCACTAAACCTCCATTCTATTTTTTCTATAAGTAATGGGAATTTAGTAATGTGTTCTCCCCGCTTCTTTTTCTCTTTCTGAGGTGCAGTTGGTCCATTAAAACAATCCCTATCTCAAGAAAGCTCACAAATTAATTCCATAATAAGAAACGTAATTGAATATTTATATGCACAGAGATAATCTGCAAAAAGTCATGGCACTTAAGACTGATCTGTATTATTACATGCTATATTGCACTAGATCAAATTGACTTTTGCTACACTGGTACAACTCCATTGACTTCCAACGTGACAGAAAAGAGATGCCGCAGTGAGATAGCATTCTGTGATCCAGGAACCTACTTGAAGTATGATGGGTGGGTGAGTGGGAATGTGTGTGTGTATAAAATGCTTTCAGTGTCTTAGAAGAATAACAAAGTGAGAACAATTTTGCTATTTGATACCTCTTTACAAATAAAATACTGACATGCTTATGGGACTAGCTGCATCTCTGCCTCCTTTCTTTGGTCTCTCTGAGTCTCCACTTTCAGTAGTTAGACTTCTTGCCTTTATCTGTGTTGTGGTGGAATCTCATGATTCTTCCCCTCTTAGATGGGACCTAAGGGTTTGCCAACCCCTCATCACCCTGCAGGTCTGATTAGGTTTTGGGAACTTGTGTTTCTTCCCTTCAGGAAATGGTAATCCGTGATATTGACCAATTGCTTCTTAATCACAGTGTTTTTGTTTAGCAATCAGAATAAAGCATTAGAGAAAAGAGCATTTTAAAACAATGAGGAGCTTACATGCATATTTAGTTTTATCTAATCTTATGCTTCACTATAAGCTAAATTAGATAGGCTTTCCTCTTAAGTGACAAGAAGTCACAGAGCCAACTCCCACTCTCTTAGACAGCCAAGATCTCCGTGTGTCTATGTCCTGGTCTTCAGTGCTTAAAAAAGGGCTATTTTCTTACTTTGGGGTAAGTAATGTGCATGAGCTATTCTCAGGTAAAAAGACAAGGAAGACCAGGCACTTCAGTGGTATCATGAGGTAAATTAGGTGAGGTCAGCACTACGCGGCTACCCCACCTAATCTACCCCGTGGCAATACTAAAGTGCCTGGTCTCCATTGTTTTTTACCTCAGGAGAGTTCACCCATGTTAGTTACCCTGGAGTAGAAAAACAAACAACAACAAACCCACCTGTTTTTAAGAAGTGAAGACAAGGCCTATTGGTCTCTCTCTTGTTCTCTCTGACCCACCTTATTCAATCTGGTTGTGGTGCTGCTCTTGAGAGAGAACTAGAGCCATAAGGTTACTTGCTCTGGCATTATCTCTTAAAAACACTTAAGTGTAAGCTGTTGAGTGACTATTAGAAAGGGCTCCCTTTTTCTGGCCCTTGGTTCTGCTACCCAGACAGACCCCTAGGGTGAAAACAATCACACCACAGTACAGAAACCCTGTGAAAGTGACAGATCCAGATGCAGTATTAATAATTATTAAAGAGCACCTCTACACTACACAAAATACATTTTCTTGAGCTCTGAACATGGATTCCAAATCTTCCCATGATGAGGATCTCAGATGTAAGTCTTTCCCTGTATCATATTTATTTTTCTGGTAACTTCTTTATAGTACGAATACCCCTGTAAAAGATCTGATGAACACTTTTCCAATAACTGTTATTTTATCTTTCCCAGGCTTCAGCTCATGGCGCTTTATCCAATAAATTCTGAACCGACTTTTTTTCTGGATTAGTTTCAATCTGATACCCAGAGTGGATTTGTATATTTTCTTACCAATTCTACTCCATGACTTCCTGTCTTTGTTTTCAGTCAGATTTCTGTCCCATAAGTGTATGTGCCTGCAGGAGCCTGGGTATTGAGTAACATGAGAATTGTTTTGCCAGAGGAATGGTGAGGTACCTTTTCTTTTCCTCCCTCTGATCTAAGTTTCTGAAATTCAGGGGGAAAATTCAACGCTGATGCACAAAGGTGCAATTCAGCAATGGAATTTCACCTGAGTATACCCAGGATGAATTTGGTCCTATATCACTTCTAAATGAAGGACTTCATTTTGCTCTCAGTTCCAGGGCCATATTGTATTCAGTGCGCTGGCAATATAGGGCAAGCGTGAAGTTCTGAGTTTTGACTGTCCTGTAAAGGTAGGGGAAACTTATGGACATTTTAGGGTTTAGAACCACAACCTAAGTGATATAGCTGTTAACTACTAGTTTGCCATATAGCAAAATTTACAAATGAATTTAGCATCCTTTGGAGGATAAAACCTTGAGGCTTCCAAGTTTAAGTGTAGGGTGATTTATTATTTACCTGTGATATAGCAAATAGAGTTTTTGCCACAATATCTTGGATCATTTTCCTTCAAAAGTGCTGCTCTCCTCTACTACAGAGACTTTGCTGACGTAGACAAATTTCAATAACCTCCTTACTAGTTGTGACACTGACAGACCAGCTCAGTATGATGTTGCCAAACCAGCTCAAATCAAAGCCATAGGGCCAATTCACTTGTTTGTGCATATCAAAGAAATGTGAAGTGGGCTAGCAGGCATAGCCCCAGTTCACTTGTTAGAACAGAACAAAGGGGGTGTTATCACATTACATTTATGTGGCATATGCCCCAGTAATTACATTTACACTAGATTTACCTGTTGGTTATTATTGCCTTACGTTATATATATCCCTGGAGTTAATTAACCCTAGATCAAAAGTGTATGTTAGTAAGAGTTTATTTGATGTGTAAACTGCATGAAAACTAATGAAAGAGTGTTTGGATTGCTGTAACTAAATGCATTGTGTATAGCTCTGTAATTGGATTGCCCATCAAATGGGACTGGAGCCTTGGAACTGTAAATGAAGAAACACACCAACTTCTCAGCATTGGTCATTGTGTTCAATAATGGGAAATCCACAGACCCAGGCTGTGTTTAGTGAACAGAGGAAAAGCCCATGTTGTGATGGAGACACTTGCCAGATTGCTTCCCGGAGTACACAGCTGTAAGAATGGATCCAGGGATCAATCCCGTGTCTCTGAATTGTTTTGGATTCTAACAGGGTGGAATACTGAACAACTGGACAGAGATCTCCAAAATTATTTTGGGTAACCTTGAGAGACTTATGGAAATCTAGCAGATCACTATATCTCTGCTATGATTTTGGACTTACAAAGTTTGACTGACTTGTTAAGGTATTTTACCTGCTTTAACCTCTCAATAACTCTCATTTCTTTTCTTAGCTAATAAACCTTTAGTTAGTTTACTAGAGAAACTGTCTGTTGCTGTTGCTTTTGGTGTGAGATCAAGAGTATCCATTGACCTAAGGTAAGTGACCAACCCTTTGGGGTTGGGAGTAACCTAATGTAATGTGATATTTGGTATAAGGGACCATTATCACCCCAAGTCCAGTTTGTCTGAGTGGCAGGATGAGCTGGAGAGCCCAAGGAGACTGTTTGTGACTCAACGGTAAGACTAATTTAGTAACCCAGAAATACACATTTGTTACCGGATTGGTGAAATCTAATTACAGAATATACCACCAGTGTGGGGTGTCTGCCCTGTTTTCTGACAGTCTGACATGAGACTGGCACTCTCAGTTGTGAGCTACTTCAATCAGTGTGACATTAGTCAAACAAAATATTTGTGATGAATGTGGGTTCTTTACTCACCCTAATGAGCTACATAAAAAGCAGGGGGATTAGAATATGACAATAGGGGTAATATTACTCTAAATTCCATTGTCAGTAAAATGTGATGCTCTCAGATATGACAGTAAAGGGTCCATATAAATACCCAAGATAGATAAATAGGGCATACATCATTGTGTAAAATCCTGTTGCATGTTAGACTCAAGATGTCACTTAGATTCGGAGATGTGAACAATTTCACCATATTTTATGGTCAGGAGATATTAAGATCATAAAAACGTTGGTTAATAATGTGTTTTTATATATGAATTAAACATTTAAAATTAAACCATTTAATAGATAACCTTCCACCTTGAAAAGTGATTCATGGTATGTCTGTCCTCGTTTTATTCTTGTCTTATTTTTCCCTCTCTCCATTTTTGTTCTTGGTCTCTGCAGGGTGAATAGTAGTAAATAATTTATACCTGGGAAGGCTGCCGAAGTAAATTGACCAGGGTGCTAGTTTCCTTCTCCATAATCTCCATTTATAAAAGTTTTCACTTTTGCTGCAGAAGGAAAGTGATCAAGGTTAGTCAGGTTCCTTCTGGCCTTACAAAGGAGGTGTCTGTGAAGAGAAACTGACTACAGGGAATATGTGCTATATATGTATAGTATAGTATAGTATAATATGTACTTATACTGAACAATCTGTTCCACCTTGCATTTAGCTGTGATGCTCAGAGTAGCTTTCCCAGACCTGAAGAAGAGCTCTGTGTGGCTTATAAACTTGTCTCTCTCACCAACAGAAGTTGATCCAATAAAAGATATTATTGCACCCACTTTGCCTCTCTACCTGGAGATTGGTCAGTAGCCATGTACTAAATTGCTTGTCACAGTAAGATGCTCCTCTAGAGATGGATACATAAGGTTTGGCGGAATGAGTGCCTGGGATTACTCAATTTCACTTCTTCAGCCAGTTCTTTCCCCATGGCACCAGCTGCAAAAGAAATGCTAGTCCATTTCCTTTGGTGGATGCTGCTTATACCCTTAGCTGGCTCAGTGTGAAGGAGAAAGAGGTGGAGAGGAGGAAGTGATCAGGAGGATCAGTGTGACAGGCCTGGGGGGAAGCGATGAGAATCCTCCCCTTTCCACCACAGGCTCAGTGACAGGGCTGGGGGGGAGGGGATCAGAGCCTCCCGCAGGGTCAGTGACAGGGCTGGGGGGTTAGGGAATCAGAGCCGCCCCCCAGGCTCAGTGACAGGGCTGGAGGGGAGGAGATCAGAGCCCCCCGCAGGCTCAGTGATAGGGCTAGGGAGGAGGGGATCAGAGCCTCCCCCCAGGCTCAGTGACAGGACTGAGGGGGAGGGGATCAGCACCCCCTCGCAGGCTCAGTGACAGGGCTGGGGGTTAGGGGATCAGAGCCCCCCACAGGCTCAGTGATAGGGCTGGGGGGGGGGAGGTAGAGGAGCAGAGCCCCCCTCAGGTTCAGTGACAGGGCTGGGGGGGGGAATCAGAGCCCCCCTGCAGGCTCAGTGACAGGGCTGGGGGGAGGGGCTCAGAGCCCCCCACAGGCTCAGTGACAGGGCTGGGGGTTAGGGGATCAGAGCCCCCCACAGGCTCAGTGACAGGACTGGGGGGGAGGTAGAGGAGCAGAGCCCCCCCTCAGGCTCAGTGACAGGGCTGGGGGGGTGAGGGGCTCAGAGCCCCCCTCAGGCTCAGTGACAGGACTGGGGGGGTGAGAGGAGCAGAGCCCCCCCCAGGCTCAGTGACAGGGCTGGGGGGGGTGAGGGGAGCAGAGCCCCACCCCCAGGCTCAGTGACAGGGCTGGGGGGGTGAGGGGAGCAGAGCCCCCCCCAGGCTCAGTGACAGGGCTGGGGGGGAGGGGCTCAGAGCCCCCCCCAGGCTCAGTGACAGGGCTGGGGGGGTGAGGGGAGCAGAGCCCCCCCCCAGCTCAGTGACAGGGCTGGGGGGAGGTAGAGGAGCAGAGCCCCCCTCAGGCTCAGTGACAGGGCTGGGGGGGTGAGGGGCTCAGAGCCCCCCTCAGGCTCAGTGACAGGGCTGGGGGGGGTAGAGGAGCAGAGCCCCTCTCAGGCTCAGTGACAGGGCTGGGGGGGGTGAGGGGATCAGAGCCCCCCCCAGGCTCAGTGACAGGGCTGGGGGGGGTGAGGGGCTCAGAGCCCCCCTCAGGCTCAGTGACAGGGCTGGGGGGAGGTGGAGGCGCAGAGCCCCCCCTCAGGCTCAGTGACAGCGTTGGCGGACACAATCCTAATGTATTTCTCCCTCAGCCCCATTTAGACGCATGCGCACTACTTTCCTTTATCCCACGCATGCCCCCTCTTCCTGGTCAACTGCGCACGCGCAACTTCCCCTCTCCCGCATGCGCGCTGCCAGTTGGCTCCCGCTCCCACAGCGCATGCGTGCGGGCCCGGCTGACCCTGCTCATGCGCTTTCCAAACGCCCCCCCTCCCCTCCCCTCCCCTTTCCCGGCCGTACGTTCCGCTGGTGGTGGGGGCGGACTGGGCTCCCGCTTCCGGTGTGGTGTCATGGCGGCCTCGGAGCTCTGATGGCTGCGGGGAGCTGAGAAGCCGAGACCTCGACAGGGACACAGAGACCCTCCCCGCCCGCCCCCCGCCTCCCCTCGGGGAGCCGCCCCCGCTCCCGGCCGGGCAGGCGGCGGGACATGGCGGCCCACAAGCCGGTGGAGTGGGTGCAGGCCGTGGTGAACCGCTTCGACGAGCAGGTAACGGGAAGGCGCGAGGGGGCTGCCGGGGGGCGGGGGCCTGCGTGGGCTGAGGGGTCTCGGGCGGGGGGGGCGCTGCCTCCCGAGGGGAAGGATGGGGCGAGGGCGATGCCCGCTCCGTGGGCTGGGGCCGGGGGCTGCTGTCGGCTTCATGGGCTGGGGGGAGGTGCTTCCTTCCCCGCTTCTCAGCGCTGCGGAGGGGGAGAGGGGCTGTCGCTTCCTCGCTGCCCCCTCTCCCCGGCGCCCGGGCTGGGGTGGCCGAGGGTGGGGGGCGGCATGGGGTGCCTCTCCCCTGGGGTGGAGGGGACCTGGGTGGCTGCTCCACATCGCACTGGGCGAAGGCTGCGGTCGGGAGGGGGGCAGTGTTTAGTGGGGGCTGCTCCTGCCTAGCCTAGGCTCCGTGGGAGAGGACATGAGGGGCTTCTGCTTTCTTCCTCGTCACAGATTTGGGGGATGGGCAGCAGTGACTTTCCCCTGGGGTTAGATACTGCCACTGCGATGGGCAGGGTGTTTATTGGAGGGTGGGGCCTGGGGACTTCTTGCATGTCCATCCCACTTTCCAAGTCATTTTATCCCGAAATTGCCTCCCACTCATTTCCGGATGGATGATCCCAGCCCCGATGGTGGGGTGGCTCCCCTGGGTTATATGGTCCTTTTCATTGTTAGTTTCCTCTAAATACAAAGCGGGGGGGCCCTATCTCAGTTGTACTTTTCCTTGGCGGTTCCATCCCCAGCCCCTCTGAAAAAACCACTTAAACTTTTTGGTTGGTGTTAATTTTTATTCATGTAACTTGTCTCATTGTCATTGAGAGCAAGAGGGGATTAAAGCTTCGAAAGTGAGGAGTTTGGAGAGGGAGAAAGTGGATGTTTATATGAAACTGCATCTGAATCAACTGGAAACACCAAACAAAGGCAGCTGGGTTGGGGGAGGGTCCTGGGTGTATATTGTTTCAGTGTTAGGTGTTTCTCTTTCTTTATGCCTTTGAAAAGGATTTTCACTGAAGGTTTTGTGGTTGGAAAGAAGAACAATCAATTTCTTGGTCTGGGGCTTGTGACTGTAGATATTTCTCTGATCCACTTGGAGAGACTGTTCATTGGGACTACATGGTTGCATAGACATTCCCAGTTGGTCTCAACATTAGTTCTTAAAATGCACATTCCTTCCTCTTCCCCCAAATGCCTTTCTGACATGTAAGCCAGGACTTGGTTTAGGTTGACCCGTTTGTTTCTCTGTTTTCTCCTTTTGCTGTACTTGAATAGATCCATCATGTGATTTGGGGGAGAGTATAAGATACCCCGCTGTGTATACTTATCTATAGTAAACATGAAGCTGATTATGGAGGTTGCGTTCTGTTCATCTGCCTTGGCTCTAAATATTTCTTAGCAGTATTATCTAGTGTTGATAACCTGCAGAAAAGATTGGGGGCCTGTAAAGATAAGACTTTCGCTTTTACCTTTCTTTTAAATTAAAACAGAAATGAATATAGTTTCTTTGCAAGAAAATCTTTGAGCTTCTCTATTTAATTTTTTTGATCAGTCAAAATTATGAGGATTTTTAATAACTGTGATGTAGCATGCTTTGCGGCCTGTTATTTTGCACAGTAAACTAACTCCTTTTTGGCTTACCTTGAATCGTAAAGCATTTATTTTCAGTAAGTTTAAAAGGAATGGTACTAATGTCCCCAGTAATTCAAGAAAACATTTCTTTGTGTACTGGTGTTAAAAGGTCTTAGGCTTTATCGTTTGCTTTGTTATGTATATTGTGGAATTGGGCTTGCCAACATCTGTTGGGAGTTAAGGACTTGATCTTTTTAAACAAGTATTTTCTTATACACTTTATGGAATAATTAAGTGGAGGTATACAGGCGGAATCCCTTCCTACTTCCATAGAAACAAAGCCCTTCAATTGTGAGGTTAGCTGGAACACTGGAGTTATGTTGAAAAAGTACTAAAGAGAATGTTGATTGCAATTGTCTTCCAGTTTGCATGATAGGTATGTCTTACAGGACTATTGAAATCAATTCATTGTATAATTCCCATCTGTTTTAAGAAGCTTATAGTTGTTGGTTTTTTAAATTTGTTAAGACACTTATGGATAAAGCAAAGAGGCCTGGATGATATACTAATATTCTGAAACTTTTTGAAATATTATACTGAAATATTTCCCCTTTCCACCTTACTTTATTTCATGTTGAGGTTTTCAAGTTTTGAGACTTCTTCTCATTGGCTTTGCCCATTTTGAGAGTGATCTTCATATTGGAAAGGTGACTTTGGAATGCAGTTCAGAGCAAATCTGTTAGGGCATTCTTACACCCTTAACTTTCTCTTCAGCTATTACCTATGAATTGTGGATAGATAATTAGCTAGTCCCTGAACTGCTACTAAAACAGCTATGTGAATGACCAGCTAATAATGGTACAACAGTGAACGCTGATCCCCTGGTTGCATCTTTGACTGCCCAGCAGCTGCTAATTTGAGAAACCAGTTTGAATAACTCTTCAGTGAAGTACAGTGCCTGCAGTCCAATGCATACAATCCTCACTTCCTTTTTTACAGTGCTAGTAATGCATTTTCAGGTTTCTTTACTTGTGTGTGCAGGACGTTTTGATATCATCATTGAAGGAGGTGAACTAACACTGAATATTATGCCAGGAGTATGTTTCTGTCACTGACCAAAAAGGAAAACTCTTTTTTGCTGTTGTTTTCAGGTTTTGTTTTAAAAATTTACAAAATAGGATTTCAGTGAAAGATAGATGTAGTTACCTAGACAGTATTTCCATGCATTTATAAAAACTCTTGTAATTATTAGTTCAAAGTGACTAAAGCAGTATTTTATTGAACAATAAGGATTAATCTATTTAAAAGAAATAAAAAAAATCAGAGCAAACTTGTCCACTCTTGTTTATTTTCATAAATGTTTTCCTAACCAGAACACCTGTGGTGGTTATGATTCTATATGATTAAAGTGACTGGCAAGTGTGGGTTTGCATTGTAGGTCAGTCAACATCTGGCTGCTGAATACATTTTTCAGAGCTATGTGCCGCTCTCTCCCACCCCCAATCACCTTCGATTTTCAGATACTGTAATGTGGTCTACTTCAAGATCCCCTTCAAGACCACCTGGAGCCTTCAGCTGGTGCAAAAAGCAACTTCCCACTACGAGTGGGGCCAGGACATAGCAGAGTACATAGTGCAGAGATTTCAGGAGTATGCTGACTTCTTATTTGTTAGAAATTTTTATTGCCTGAGTGGTCTAGGACCCAGATATGAGATGACTCTCTCAATTCTCCATTGCAATAATTGAGATTGGCTGGGATGCTCTGGTAAAACTATCCAGGTTTGACAGCAGCGCTTTCATGTCAAGCATCTCTGCCTTTGTAATTTTCTCTTCTTGGTGGTCTGCCAGAGCCCAAGTTGGGCAAGCTTCAGGCCCCGATATAAGGCTCATTCATTTTGCTTAGTATTGGATTGTTTTGTTTTGCATCTTATTAATTTGGGTATTTTTCTGGTTTTCGTTGTTTCGTATATTTTTAACATTTGGTCTTCTAAGGCATACTGGTGACTGGCAGGCAATTTTAGGTGGAGTATGTCATTTGTATCTTTCTTGTTTTTGTAACTTAAAGCACCTCTAATCACTACAGGTGCAATAACCATTAATAAACAAACAAAAATATTCCAAAACATCATAAGGCCTCCCTAAAATAAATGGATCTTAGGACTTTCTATAGAAAAGTCAGTCTACTTTTGAATTTTAATTTTTTAAACTATTTTCAAAGCATTTTTTGAGCATATCACATTTTAGGTAGATAGAGGGAAAACCTATTAGATCATGAAATAGTCTCCTCAAACAGAGTAATGGCAGCCCCATTACTTGAGGCATTTAAAACTAGACTGTATTAAACCCTACCAAATATAAGTATGGGCACAATCCTGTATTGGCAGTAGGATGGGTTAGAAGAATTAAGCAACTTCTTTCTCTCTCTAATATACATTAAGGAAAGAGACCTTTTATTTAATGGATTATAGTTAAATGGACACTATCAACAATAGTCGCACATTTATAATGAGCTTTTATGAAACTCAGAACTAACAGAATTAAGAGTTGTTTTAAAGCAAATAAATATCATCTTGCTGTTTTTGAAATCCGCCGCAGCAGTAAGAATCTGAAAGTGAACCTGATTTCATGGATTAATTTTTAATTATTTTTTTGCATCTCAGCAAAGCGACCACAAATAGTAACAAACGACATGTGAAAACATTCTAAGAAAACTCAGCTCCTCAGGCACAATGGAACTTTCTACCATAAAGGTAAAGCTTGTCTGTGTAGAACGCATAACTTTCTTGGGGGTTGTTCTCAGACTGGAACGAACTCGTCTATGAGCTAAGGACCATCACAAACCTTCACTTTTTATGCCAACCGCAAGGCGCACTTCTTCAACCTGTTTTCTCTAACATAAACACTGAGCAGCATGGGCATTTAAAAACAAGCCCTGATCCAAAACACTTCACTTCACACACACGTCTCCCTCTGGGGAGAGGAGAGGAGGGAACGTTCCACACATGATAGGCATGTGTTAGTTGTGTCAACTAATGTGCTGCTGGACAGTCCTCAGATGCTACAGTGATCATAGCAATGTAAGAACCTACGTAGAATAGAATAATTTTGTGTTAGTAATATAGCTAAAGATAACATTTGTTTACAGCATTTGACTTTAAGTTGTCCCTTTTGTTAAAATATCATTACTAATAAATAGAACAAAGTAGTATTTTCTGAAGTCCGTTGTTTTTTGCCGTGTACTACCTTGCAAGATTATTTTACTGAACCGTGAGCTCTCAGGACCTGATCCTCTGCCCATTTATAGTTGGTGGAAAGACGCCCATTGACATTATGGGCTTTGGATCAGGCCCAGACAACACTGATACTGACTGAAGGAGAGCACTTTTTATCTCTTCCCCTGTGTCCCAAAACAGCCATGTGTTGCCATAAAATCTGTTCTTGTAGATCTTTCTGTAGAAGGGGAATAAGCAGATGTTTTCATATGTATGCATGCTATTAAGGATTGTCATTACTGCATTTCCACTAGAAATTTTCTTTCCAGATGTCAGTACCTTTATTTGAAGGGGGAGGAAAGAGACTGCAGCCAGTTTATACTTGAAGAGGGGCTTAGAGTTGAATCTTGAATGCACTTGAATTTGTTTATTTTCAAAAAGTTTTCTGCTGAAAAATTTGTTTTCAGAAGATCCTACTTATAATATCCATTCTATTTGAGTATTGTGTCATGGGCCTAGCGATACTCAAATTTGTGATTTGTTGTTTTTTTTTAAATGAAAATAGTTAGTGTTTGTGAATGTGCAGGTTTATAGTTCAGAGCTTTTGCCAGGCTGCATTTAGTATGTCCACTTTTTAATCCTTGAAATTCAGTGAAGTGTAGGCTGACTTTCACACAGAAGTTGAAATGGTCACTTTTTCCATTTAAAGTGTTAATGAACTTTATGCCTGTTTCAGGAACACTGAAAGTAAAGGTGTTAAAGGTAAACTTTTGCTAAACTGAAATAATTAAACCTTGTCTTTATTCCAAATATCAGTTGTTAGGTAAACAAAGAACCGTGAAAGTTTCTTTATCTAAAACTAGTAGAATGTCTTGATCACACATTTCCAAGATATTCCAATCAATGCTATCAATTTCTAATTAGATACAGTTGCTATCAATGTCCATATATGTTTTAGGAAAAAGGATTTTATATTTTTGTGTATTTAAACAAGAGTATGTGGAACAAATGCAGATGTTTCTTTGGCACACTTACAAAAGATATTTATTTTCTTAATAACTTGACATCTGCATAGTAGAGGAGAGTCCCTTAGGGTATGTCTTCACTACCCGCCGGATCGGCGGGTAGCAATCGAATTCTCGGAGTTCGATATATCGCGTCTCATCTAGACGCGATATATCGAACTCCAAACGCGCTCCCGTCGACTCCGGAACTCCACCACCGCGAATGGCGGTGGCGGAGTCGACGGGGGAGCCGCGGACTTCGATCCCGCGCCGTGAGGACGGGTAAGTAACTCGAACTAAGGTAGTTTGACTTCAGCTATGCTATTCACGTAGCTGAAGTTGCGTACCTTAGTTCGAAACCCCTCCCCCCAGTGTAGACCAGGCCTAAGCTAAGGTGTCTGAGGATATAGGCACTTCTTTGTCTAATGGGATACCACTCCCCAAAATATTATGGTTTTGTATGCTGTCAGAGATCACACTGCTCTGAACAATGCAACAGCTATGTAAGTTCTTTAGTAGAATCTGCTTTTAAGTCTTAAAGCCATCTTTCAGGATTTAACTGTAGAGATCTTGTTAAGTACCGGTATGTTTTTTAATGACTTTTTAGATCAGTGTACTTTCTCTTCTGTAAATTGCAAATAAATACTTTGATTGGTTTTTCACTATTAAATCTGAGAAGTTACTGCGTGGCACTTTTGAAAGGAATGAAGTGCTTTCCTTGCTAGAAGAGACAGGTAAAAGTGAGTGCACGTGGACAGGGTCAAAGGCACAGGCACTAGAGCAGCATGGCAGACCATGTGGTATATACCATTGTAGATACAAAATGGGCCAGATGATCTGAGGCTACCAGGCACCCTTGTGGAACAGTTAATTTATAGCACATTAATGCTTAAAGCCTTCAGTAAACTACCATGTGACGTTCTGTGGGGATGTGGAAAAAGGTATTGAAACGGTGTTTTAGGAGTATTTTCTAAGATACCAGTAGCAGGCAGTTTATGCTGCTAAGCATCTGTGAATCTGACCAATTTTATTCTTTAAATAGCATATTTCTGTGAAGGGGTTTTGACCTTTTATTTTTTATGAAGCCAAAGTTGGAAGAACCTCATTGCTTTCCTTTTGCAGTTTGCAAGGGGAATTTGCATCTCCTGCATAATTAAAATAACGAAATCTATTCAAAACTTAGTTTAAAAGTAGTGAATAAGTGGGTTGACTTTGTTTGCATGCTTCTGTTTTCTTGAGACTTGGTTTCCAATTCCAGCGCTTTTCAAGATTTATATATTTTGTCTGTCTGTCTTTTGGAAGCATAAAATAAAAAGCTAAAAGTCTAGTGACCCAGTGTAGACTGAACGTTTTCCCCTGCCAATAGCAAATTTCTGTTATCTCTTAAGAATTGTAAGATTCTTGGACAGATTTGATAATGATAAAATAATCATAGCAAAGTCAGCAGAAATCATAAATAGGTAGAAAGAATTTTAGAAGTTAGGTATGGAAATTCATTTGTGTACTGTCTACATTAGATTGACTTAAGTTGTCAACATGGTCAGAGTATAAGTTTTGATCATCGGAGAGCTTGCGTTAACAAGTAAGTCTATCTACCAGTGAAGCTTTCAAGAGACTTGTGTACTTACTGTATGTTGTTCTGGTTGATGTACAGGATGAGTTGTGCTTTCTATGTTCTACATAGAAAGTAGGATGTAAAATATTAAACGGTTAACCAATTAACCGATTAATATTTGTCTTACTGTTAATATATTGCTGTTAACGTCTAAAACAGATTGGCAAAATAAAGTTGGGACATTCTACATCCCTACTTGCGCTGTCATTTCCTCCACCCGGCTGTGCTCCCAACCTCCATATCTGAGCACACCACGTGCATTAACAAATCTGTCTCTTCCCTATCCTCATCCCACTCCCCACTCAGCGGCAGCGCCCAGGGCAGGACAAGCCGAGCTGACCTCGCACGGCGATGGCTCGGGAGCCCAGAACAGCATGGACCGGGAGCGGTCGGAACGCGTAGTACTCTCGGGCAATTATCGCCGGCTTCCAGGGTTGGGTGCCTCACTCCCTGCCAGGAGCCAGCACAGGGACCCTGGCTGGGCACATCCCCTCCCCCACAGACATGGGCCCCTTGCTCAGAAAGCAGCTGCTGCCTCCTGCTGCCCCGCCACCGCTGCAAGACCCCTCGTCCCCCCCAGGAGACTCCACTGAGCCCCTGGACACTATCAGGGCCCTGGCTGCTGCTGCTCCTGGGTGCGGCGGGCTGAGGGGGCAGGTGGTGCTGTAAAAAAAAATAAAATAAAAAAATTTACATCCCTAATAGAAAGATTGTACTCAGACTAGCTATCAATGGTTGGCCCTCAAACTGGGAGGGTGTATCTAGTGAGGTCCCTTATGGATCAGTCCTGGTTCCAGCACTATTCAATATTTTCATTAAGGACTTGAGTAATGGACTGGAGAGTGTGCCTATATAATTTGCAGATGACATGCAGCTGGGAGGGGTTGCAAACACTTTGGGAGACAGAATTATAATTTGTCAGGGTCATTTTGAATTTGAGAACTGGTCCGATGTCAACAGGATGACATTCCATAAAGAGAAATGCAAAGGAATACACTTAGGAAGGAAAAATCAAATGGTCAACTACAAAATGGGGAATAACTGACTCGGTAGTATTAATAGTGCAGAAAAGGATCTGGGGGTTAGAGTGGATCACGAACTGAATATGAGTTAACAATGTGTTGGAGTTGCAAAAAAACTAATATTCTGGGGTGTATTAACACAAGTGTCATATGTAAGACATGGAATGTAATTCTCCTGCTCTATTCGACACTGATGAGGCCTCAGCTGGAGTACTGTGTCCAGTTCTGGGCACCACACGTTAGGAAAGATGTAGACAGATTGGACAGAGTCCAGAAGAGCAATAAAAATGATAAAAGGTTTGGAAAATCTGACCTATGAGGAAAGTTTGGGTTTTTTTTTCAAAAAAACAAACAAAAAAAACCCGGGGCATGTATAATCTTGAAAAAAGGCTGACGGGGGGGGACCTGATAAGTCTTCAAATATGCGAAGGGCTGTTATAAAGAAGATGATGATCAATTGTTACTTCCTATCCTACCTTCAGTGGATATGGGTAATAGGCTTAATCTTCAGCAAGGGAGATTTAGGGTAGATATTAGGAAAAACTTTCTAACTATAAGGATAGTTAAGCACTGGTACAGGCTTCTAAGGGAATTTGTGGAATCGCATCATTGGAGATGTGTAAGAACAGGTTGGACAAACACCTGTCAGGGATGGTCTAGGTTCAGCGCAGCAAGCTGGACTTTAACTATATTGGTAAATAAAATAAATACCAATATAATCACCTTTATAGCAGTACCACCGTATGGGCTTGCGCTGATTTAATCAGATCTGTTTCTAAACTGATGGCTGAGGGTTATGACAGAAAAAAAAATAGGAAGATGACACTAGCTAGTCTTGCCAGGTTGTGTTGACAACCATGATAGAATAACAGAAATGCATTTTATTGTTGAGGCTTCCTTACAAAACTACTTTATGGCTTTTCCTGTTGATTGCCTCCTGCAATGAGGTCCTTAAGGTTAAGAACTTGAAAGTCTGAATAGAAGAAAACTACAAGTATGATCCAGCCAGTGTCATCTTCCTATTTTTTTTTTCTGTCATAACCCTCATCTCCACAGAACAGGACAAAATACTGAACTACCAGCAACATTGTTCCTTATATAGTGAGCAGTTCAATATTCTAGTCCTCTTGGTGCTTTTCTGTACTCAATTTTTGTACTGATTTAGCCATCAGTTTAGAAACAGATCTGATTAAATCGGTGCAAGCCCATACGGTTGTACTGCTATAAAGGTGATTATATTGGTATTTATTTTATTTACCAATATAGTTAAATTGGTACAATAACTTATAGAGCATAGGAATTGTGCTTCTTCCAGAGTGCTAATGCCGTCGTCTTCAGATCAGTGAGGGCAACTGCTGCATTTGCTTAGATCAGAGTCTTCCTTTAGATTTGTTATCCTCCTAACCTTTGCCATTCTCTTATGTTTGGGCTTAAATATGTCCACTTTGTAGCTTAGGTTGGGTAGGTAGTAATGTGCAAGTTGTTAGTTTCAGGATTCAGTCTGATGAGGTATGCTTCATGTTACATTTTTCCCTTTTTCCTTATTTTCCTTATAATAATGAAAATAAAAGCATTGTAGGAAGCCTCTTCCTTTAACCCTCAGGCTATATTTTTTGTATAATAAGAAAAAATATTCAACTATAAGCGTTTTGGTTTCACTTATTCCTGTAATGACATTAATATACATTGTTTGCAATGTTGTAGCTATGTTGGTTCCAGGATATAAGTCCCAAAATAGGTGGAGTAATATCTTTTAGTGGACCAACTTCTGTTGGGGGAAGAGACAAGCTTTCGAGCTACACAGAGCCTTTCAGGTCTGGAGAAGGTAACCAAATTATCTGAGCTAAATGCAAGGTGGGACATGCTGTAGGAGCCTATTTAAAATGAAGAGGGCAATTGTTTATATTGTTGAGAGCCATAAAATCAGTGTGTCTGTTAAGTCCATGGTTTTTAGAGTCCAACAGAGTTATGCATTTAAATTCCCAGGCTTGCCTTTTATACAGGTTTCCTCTGAGGATGAGGACTGAGAGGTCAAATATGGAGTGATAGCTTTGACAAAAGTACTTACCCAGGGTGATAGGCTGTTTTTGGTCTCTTATCATTTTTCTGTGTGAGTTTACTTGAGAACACAGTGAGTCAGATTTCACTTGTTCAGGCATTTGAAGCACTGAATGAGATACACCACATGTTGTGATAGGCATGTGTGGGACCCATGGATCTTGACAGGTGTGTTGCAGGGGTATTGATCATCAGAGATCCTAGTTTTCCGTTATTTAAAAAAAACAAAAGTATCTGATTAAAAAACCACACAAAAATCTGTATTTTTCAGCAATTAAAATGAAATGCTGAACTTTAGTTTCCCTAGCCCCAATAGTGAGCCCGGAGCATCACTGCCTGGGGCTCAGGCTGTCAGCTCTGGTTCGGTTAATATGGTGAGCCAGATAATGGAGACTCAGATAAACGGGGTTCTACTGTATATGTTTTAATTTTTTCACAAAATGTAAAAACTAAAGATTCTGGTTTAAAAAAAAAAAAAAAAAGCAAATTCAACATTTTTCCACAGCCAGCTGATTTCTAGGATCCCTGCTGATTATTGTAGCAATGGAGATATAGCTACGGATTTTGCGTCTGTTCTGGCAGGGTCTGGTGCTGTGTTGAGTTTGGTGTATCCTGGTCTGTGAGGGGCTTGTTTCTGATGATGGGCTTGATGAGGCTGGGGAGTTGTTTAAAGGCCAGAAGATGGGGTTCAGGAAAGATTGGTCCCAACCAATTTTTTCCTCTTAATATTTTTTAGCTCACTTAGTTCCTTAATGTTTTAAGAATGATCTACACTGAGAAGAGGGCTATTAAATAAATGACACTTAGGCCAGGTCTACACTATAAACTTGCATTGGTGTAACTAAGAGCTTTTCTACACTTACGTTTTATAGCTCTCTAACTTGCTGGCTCAGGGGGGTGAAAAATCACCCCCCTGAGCGCAGCAAGTCTGAGCACTTTAAAGCGCTAGTGTAAACAGGCTCCAGGCGCTGGGAGCTGTGCTCCCAGAGCTCGGCGTTAATCCCCTCGTGGAGGTGGATTACCAGGAGCTCTCTCCCAGCGCTCGCGTGTGACCACACTTGCACTTCAAAGCGCTGTCGCGGGAGCGTTCCTGCGACAGCACTTTGACATTTCCAGTGTAGCCATGTCCCTTGTCATTCAGAAGTATGAAAAATCAACACCCCTTAGTGACACAGTTATACCGACCTAACTCTCAGTCAACTACATCAACAGGAGGGCTTCTATCCACATAGCTACCGCCTCTCATGGAGGTGGATTTATCTATATTCATGGGAGAAGCTCTCCTGGCATAGTAGCATCTTCACTGAAGCACGAGCAGCTGTGCCACTGCAGTGTTTTAAGTGTAGACCCAACCTTGATCACTATTGATTTAATTGGTTTGACATTCCTGTGCTCAGTGTTTTGTGAAGTAGTGTAAGTTTATCAACATCTTTTGGCTTTGTATTCAACTCCAGAAAGTTTAGTAATGAGAGAGACAACTTCTGTTAAGCTTTTAGACCATGATCAAAATTCCCATTTTGAAGCCATCTCACAAGTTCAAGTCAGTATGACATTAAAACAATATAGCGCAAAGTGATGACATTCCCCCAAGAAACTCGCAAAACTAATGGTGATTAATTTTTCAAGTAGGCCAAAAAACATACAACTTTAAAAGGTAGCATCAAACAAAACATTGATCTGAAAAATTAAATGTCATTGCCATCTTCAACTTGGGGGGGGGGGGATTAAATACATTTCTAATGTTCATTATTTTCTGTGTGTACATTTTCCTTTGTACCCCCACTTATCCCTGCTGGCATTCAGGCACTGAACAGGTACAATGACATCTACTATCAAGTCAGGCTACGGTACAGCTGTTGAACAGTTATTCCATATAGAATTGTATTGCAGACTTTCATGTCAAGATACTTAGGAAAGATAGTCATAATTTTCATGACATAAAATTTCTCTGGGTTTAAAGACATTCTTTGATGACTAGATCAGTTGATCCAGAGTTTTAGATACCCAGACCAAATGCAACTTTTTATCTCACTGTTGATGTATTAAAAGGAAGTTTATACATTTTAATATGATAAATGAAGGGTTAAGATACTACAGCTTTATTCAGTGATAACCAAAAACCTTTAAGCACTTGATAGTTTTTTAGACATGTTAACTGCCTGGCATTTTTCCTTTAGTTCTTAAATTCTGTGGCATTTTGAGAGACTGGATTTCCAGTCCACATCCTTTTTCAAGCCATATTCATCTCTTTGAACATCTGTGTTTTTCAGAATCTCGGAATGTTCTAGTGGAATCCAGTTAAAAACCAGAAGAAAGTAACGTTTTAAATATTTGATATTTTTAAAATTGACACTGAGATACTTAGGGTCTGCTCTAAATCCTAAAGTATGTGTATATAATTCGGAAACATAGATGCATTGATTGCCTTCTTGTCTTCCTAATCTGTTGTCTTTTTTAAATATAAAGCTTCCATAAAGTGAATTTCAGCAAAGCACTTCTTCCTACATTTTAATGTGGTCTGATACTTTAACTGACTCTAGTAAACTGCACACAAGAGACATGATTGGTCTGTGACCTTTGAAGAATTTACTGAGTACAGCTTGAAACAAAGTGTCTAGTGTTCAGAATAGGATTAATATCTGTCGAGTTACTGAGTTTTCTCTCATCTGTGCTGGAATAGTTACTCTCAAGTCTAACTTTTACTATTTGATGTAGAGGATCTTCTTTGGAAGTCACTTTTCTGAATAAGATTGGAAGAAATTTTTAACTTTCATTGTTGCAGAATTTGTAACATTTAATTTTTGTTAAAACTACGATCACAACTTTACTTGCATTAATCTATATATCTGATTCACGGAAAAGATGGGAGGAAACAGATTTATCTTGCCAACTGAGCACCTGACTTGAGTTAGTCAGAAAAGTTTAGACATACCAAAAGTTTAAATATCAGTGACTTATATACAACTAAAATGTCCTCTAAGTTATTAGGCAAGGTGGGTGAGGTAATATCTCTTAAGGTTTGTCCAAACTGCAATTAAAAACCCACGGCTGGTCTGTGCCAGCTGACACAGGCTCAGGCAAAGGGGCTGTTGAATTGTGGTGCAGATGTCCAGGCTTAGGCTGGAGCCCCTCCCACCTTGCAGGGTCCTAGAGCCGTGTTCCAGCCCAGGCCTGGACATCTACACCGCAGTTAAACAGCCCCAGCCCTGCGAGCCCGAGTCAGCTAGCATGGGCCAGCTGTGGGGTTTTAATGCAGAGTAGTCGTATCCTTATTGGATAACTTCTGTTGATTAACAGGGAGATGTTCAGCAGCAAGCTCTTTGGGGCAGGGACCAAGTCTCCATATACGTTCGTGCCTAGCACAATGGAACGCCGTCCCTGACTGGAGTCTGTGTGCTGCTGCAGTGTAAATATGAATATTTTCTTAAATAGTGAAGCAAGGGCAATGGGAAGGTAAGATGTATAACTGGCAACGCTGCAACCGATTCCCTCTTCGTTAGGGAATTGTTGTACCTTAAGACTATCAACATTTCTCTAAGAGTTTTTTAAGCACCTTCTGACTTGAGTGATCTTGTAGTATTTAGTTTTAGTGAGGAGAGGTGGCCTGACATTTCCCCAAATGAACATCTAAAGAATGGCCTTTCCAATCCAAAAGTTACAGAATTTGATTGCAATGGCATTATTTTAGTGACACTGCTGAAACTTTTGGTCTTATTTAAGATCTAGTAAAAGATGATATAGATTAGTGTGGAATGTGCTTGCAGCCAATACTTGACATGGTACTTTTTTTTTTCTCTGACAATCAGGATTTCCTAATGGAACAGCTTTAAACCAGTAGCTATCGTTGTGTTCCTAGGGCTGTGCAGTTAGTTATATGCCGTTATACTTCTATCATAGAAAGATACTGGCTATATAGGGTAATTTTTCACAGTGTATAAAATGGATGGTTTTAAAAAAAGCTTTCTTTGGAAGATGATGGGTGCAAAGTTGGTTTTGCAGTCTCTGTTTGAAGCCACTAGAGCATGTCCAGATGAAAAAAGTGATAGCATTTTAAAATAAAGTTAAACATAACTTTAAATGTGACTTTGCACCTAGTTAAACAAGGCAAATTGTGTTAAAAAATGTTAGCTGGTCATGGTCACCCCTTGGCTTCTCAGAATGCTGTAGTGTATTTTAAATCTATCCCTGTCTGAGACAGGAAAACTCACTAAGTTACACGGAAGTTTATACTCAAAATAGGTTTTTTCTAAAATGCGTTTGCTAGTACATTAGTTAAAACATATTTAACACATTTTGCGACCATCTTCTAGATTATGAAAACAATCTTAGCCTTAGAATATGTCTGAATTTCCTTTCTTAGCTGAAACACAGAGTTCCTTTCTCATCATTTGTTATTAAATAAAGATATGGAGCTTGGAAAGATTTGGTCTAAACTCTTTGCAAGAAGTGTATTAAGACTAAACACCTCAGTGTGATTCGAGGAATTTTCCTGCCTCAGAATGGGATAGATTTAATGTATAGATTTAATGTATACTAAAACATGCTGAAGCGTTAGCAGTTTATTGCTCTTGTGCAAGCAGCTATGACATTGCCTGATGCCTGATTTTGTAGTTTCACACAATGCTGCTGTGCTTCTTGTTAATGGATGTGGATCTGTAGGATAACTTTCTGGAACAGTTAGATGGAATTGCAGTGAATATTGGAATGCTTCTTAGATCTGAATGAGTTTGTCACCCAGGATAGATCTCTGAATTTCTCTTATCCTATTGTCATACTTTTTATCCTGACAAAAGTTTCAGTAGAGGCTTTGAAGTCAGTGTGTAACTTTATAAATACAGAAGACATACTTTTTTTGCTAAGATTTTTGTGAAAACAGGACGCCTCTAGGTGCTTATTCAATTTCATTGCTTAGTCACTTGTAATCATACTTCTCTGACACTGAATTTGGTTTGTTTGGAAATTATCACAGAACAGATGTTTGGCTTTAGTTGAGAAATAAACAGGTGAATCTTGATTTTGCTTCTTGCAAATGTCCCTAGCAGAAAAAGATGAGTAATATAATAAAATGTTGCTGTAAGATTGTCTTTAATAGAATGTTTTACAACATAGTCTCTAAAGTCTCAAGGAATCTTTAACCTTCCTGTAAAACTGTAAATCTCTAACTTAATATACAAATACTAAGTAATGCTACTTTTTTTTTTTTTTGCAGCTTCCCATAAAAGCTGGCCAGCAGAATACCCACACCAAAGTCAGCACAGAACATAATAAGGAATGTCTCATAAACATTTCCAAGTACAAGTTTTCCCTGGTCATAAGTGGTCTCACGAATATCTTAAAAAATGTTAACAATATGGTAAGTTTTTCTAGGTTTGGTTTATTGGATGCTTTTGAAAATGGTTATGAATTTTTATCTACAAAAACTTTGTAGAATGTCTAGTCTAACATTGACTCAAATTGCTGCTTCATTTTGTGCATTTAATAGGGTACCCGTTAATTTACTGATTTTTTTTTTTACATCAAATGCAGTAAAGTTTACCAACAAAATTGAAATGAGCATCCACATTGCATGTGAGGGTGATGGGGGAATGTGGGCAACAAGGTCAGAAAGGAAGACTGTTAGTAATGCTGCATCGGATAACCCAGAAGGTGTCAGTCACTGAGGGAGTGGACAGGTTGGAAAAGTGCATATGGCTAGGCTAGGGGTACAACCCAACACATGCCCTCTTAGACCTGGGTTTGTAGGCAATCCTTGGATGTCTGCTCTCCAAATCAAGTGGAATATATTTTGTAAGTGGTGCACTTAATCACTGGGAAATGGGTTCTCTCTGTACAGCTGCATAAGCATGCTATTTAACTAATGAAGCAATGTTTTGCAGCCTTGGAGGAGACAGAAGAGGGCATTTGGGCAGAGGTATCCAGAGTGATGGGAGCTGTTCTAATCCTTTCTGCTAGAATGTGTCCTGCCAGGAAGAGCAATATTGGAAGAGGGAAAAACGAACAAACATTTAAAACAAATCTAAGGCATTAGATTATTTTCAGGATCTTTTCAGACACTCTGCATAAGTGCATGGTGCTGTCATTTGCAAGTGGCCATCTCATAAATTACATTTAAAAACAAAAAGAGAAATCCAGGAGCCATACAAGATTATCAGCCGAGAACCATGAAGGAAAAGGCTTGAAAAGGCTCTTTGGCCTCGTGGTAGTCCTACAGACTTAATCTCCTGAGCACATCCCTTAGAGGCTAGTAAGGAATGCTTCACTTGAGTGGACTATTCCCTTGATATTCCCCCCCTCTGACTGACACTTGATGTAGCTTGCAGTGTTTCTTGGGTGGATCAAGGACCTCCTTAACACTGAGTTCTTGTGGGCAGCAGGTTAAAGTCAAGGGACAGGAAAAGGTTCAAGAAGACCTTCCTACCAAACTTCAAAAAGACCCTTCCAAACTCAGTTGTAACATTAAATGAACAGTCTCCCTTTATACTGTTTATTTGTGAAATGCAGCAAGGCAGAGCATGGAATCACTTTAAAAAATATACTAAAACATTATTGAAACTTCACCCTCATTAAATTAACATTGACAACTAATTTGATAGAGTGCGGTAGACAAAGGGGGATGGGGAGGAACAAAGGAAAATTATTAAATATGGATTCTAGGACAAATAAAAATTACCAATGGGGCAGACAAGGCGAGAAGTTGTAGTTACTTTGAAAAAGTGGAGGGAGAAGAAATGAAGCAAATTTCATGGGTGATCAACTTCCAAACCATCAGCTCCATCATGACAGCACTCAGGGTGGGCTCACTAAAGGGCCAATAGTATGTGAACATGTCCTCACCAGAACAAGAGAATGAGTAGCCTATACTTACACTAATGGACATAAAAATTAATAGTGCCAACTCAAAAATAAATCAGCCACGCGATAGATATCAGTTGTAAGGAGTCCTGATAAATAAGAGTGTAAGCTATACAATTAGAAACAAAAATTCGGTATTGTATCTGATGCGTATAGCTGAGGCCTGGCCTGACATGAGCAATTAAAACCTGGAAGGAGGCTTCATTTCTTGGAGGATAAAATTAGGGAGGTAAACAGATCATTAGGTTGAAAAAGACAGAATGTCTGAGCCATCTAAGATAAGAGGGAGAACACCCAGGGAACCAACAATGGGCAAAGATGAACCTGGAATATGGAAGTTCAGGTTCTACATGAACAGCACATGGAGAGAACATGCTGCACGGGAGTGGTTCCTGCATACTAACCAAACCGATGCAAAAATGTGATGCAGTGTGTATAGTAAATGCAGTGTAATCTGTACATATATATAAAGTGTGTAACTTTGGATGTGTGGCATGCCCTGTACCCACCCCATTCACTTGAGTCTTACCATATTTGTTGTATGCCAAATAAAGGGACCCAAGTAGTGAAATCTGGAGTTCGATTTAGTGTTTTGACTCCCAGAGAACTGGACAAGGTGTTCTGGATAAGCTGAGTGGGAAGGGTCTCTGAGGGAATACCAGCCATGTACCATTTTTAGTACCACTTTTTATGGAAAATGGCCCAAAAATTATTAGTCTGACTTGGTACTTCCAAGTGAATCCCTCCATAAAGTGCAAAAATAGAAGAATGAGTCTTTTCATATCAATGTTCTGTACTCAATAGCAAGACGTAACTTTTCCTATGGTTGAGGAAGAGAGAACTGGATCAGATGCTCCAACCAGCTAGCAATATTTTTCAAGCAGTCCTTCAGAATGAAGACCAGACTGTGTGCCATTAGTCTGCTCCATGTTTAGAAAAGATACCTTCAAGAGGCCTCCTGCTCAGCTAAAGCCTGCATATATTTGAACTAATCTTTCAAGCAGTTTTAATTATCACATAATTTTCTGAAGCTTCTTACTGTGTCTTCTATCTACAGTCAATGAAACTAAATACATTTTTTGGCTAACCTTTCTCTGCTTTCTATTGCTGTTCCAATCTGAATATTGATACGCTTAGCCATTGGCGCTGGTAGTGAAATTGGATGCTAGTTTAAATATGTGATAGACTCTTGCATCCTAGATTTAAAATGCGGTATCCGCTCTGAAGATCCAGTAGTGTATTTGTGTTTCTTCCTGTGGTCTATGCTAAATTCTGCAGCAATCAAACTAAGTTTGTATCCATGGATTTTTGGAAACCTCAGTTCTGTTAAGTATTGTCTTGGCAATAAAATACAGCTCTAAAGAAATCAGATACGATAGACAAACAGTAATCGCTACTAAAATAGAATTTTGGGGTCATGAAAGTGAAGGACTTGCTAGGCTCTCTAGTTGTTCTGCTGTGTGCCTTAAATACTAATTGGCCTGCATGTCCTGTCCCTTGTTATCTTTGTTCAATTTATGTCATTCACGCCAAAACAGTTTACTCACTTCATGCTAGGAACTAGGAAGGAACCATTAATTTCATTTTCACTGGCCCTATTTCTGAATTTGAACCCAGAGCTCCAAAGGTGGAAAGGCTAGAGCATTAGGGAGGAGGGACAGCTCAGTGGTTTGAGCATTGGCCTGCTAAACCCAGGCTTGTGAGGGCCATTTAGGGATCTGGGGAAAAATCTGTCTGGGGATGGGTCCTGCATTGAGCAGGGGGTTGGACTAGATGACCTCCTGAGGTCCCTTCCAAACCTGATATTCTATGATTAACCTAGTGTGCTGCTTAACCCCCAGCAGATTTTCTGTATCACTTAAATGCTGCAATGGTCTATCAGTCAGATTTATGCACTGGAACTAAATCTGTACCTTTTCTTGTAGAGGATATTTGGAGAAGCTGCTGAAAAGAATTTATATCTCTCTCAGCTGATTATATTGGATACACTGGAAAAATGTCTTGCTGGGGTAAGTAGTCTAATTTATAATTGAGTTTCTGAATCAGATGTAGACAAAGTGAACAGAAGTTCTATAAATGTGTGTGTATACTAGGTAGCAATAAACTAACAATCATTTGATTTATGTCACATAGAATTAATGCTAGTTTTAGAAAAACTCCAAAAACTCCAAAAAAAAAAAAAGCCTGTTGTGATATCAAGTTTTTTTCTCTTGCTGCTAACAGCCCACCTTAATTGATTAGTCTCGTTAGAGTTGGTATGGCAACACCCATTTTTTCATTTTCTCTGTGTATATATATCCTCCTACTGTTTTTTCCACTGCATGCATCCGATGAAGTGGGTTTTAGCCCATGAAAGCTTATGCCCAAATAAATGTTAGTCTCTAAGATGCCACAAGTACTCCCCGTTCTTTTTAATGTGTAGAATGTCCATCCTCCCCGCCACCCCCAATTAACAATGGTCAAAAATGCCTTGACTTGTTAACTAAATGGACAATGGAAGGTTTCAGATCTAACCGTTCCTTCACTTCACTTCCAAAGTTCTAATGTTATATGTTTCTCTACAAGCATTCATATAAAAAGAATAAACCATTGTGTGCATGGAAAACAAATTTAAGTAAAGTAATGGGTTTCAGTGTTAAGCTTTCATTGCATTTGTATAAACTATAGGTGGATGGGGAGATTCAAAGTAGGGTTACAAACAAAATAATAAAAATGGTTTCATTTCACAATTTAATACAAAATTAAAGGATAATTTTACAATCATTTTAAAAGTGGCAAATAGTAAAAATTAAAATATAAATGCTTAAAATATATTAAAATTAATGAAGTTTGTGAAAGTCATAGTTACTGTTTCTTAAATGAAGTAAAGCTTTCTTGTTGTAGTTTTTGTTTCTATTTTTTATAATTACATACCCAGACAGAATCTTTTGCTATTGCTATATTAAGATTACTTTTGCAGGTATTTCCTATTTTACGTTATTTAACCTTATCCAAACTTCCAGTGGGAGTCCAATCCTGAAGTTTTCACACAAACTTTCCTATTTCATTCAAATCTTTGCTGAGAGGCAGTTTGCTTTTACCTTTGGGATGAAAACAGTTGTATACTTGCAAAGCCAAACTTCATCTTAGGTAAAAACTCTGAGTCTTAGATTTATTCCTAGAGATTTCTTTTAGCTTTGTTTCAGAAAGAATGTAATGAAATCATCAAAGCTGTGTGCAATTCCTTAGTACTGGTTGTAAAAGATATTTCTCTACAGAGTAATAAATACAATAGTTTGGTTTATCAAGGTGGAACATCTTTTAATATAGTAAAGATGCTGATGATGTAAGTAATCATGCTGTTTTAAGTACATAAGAAAATAATGGTAGGTATCTAAATAATCCAGAATAGATTTCAACTTTAAAAAAGTAAATTATACCATATTTTCTTTCCTGTGTTTAGACAAGTCTAAGTTACTACATTAATTTCATAAATCCATATCTTCCTTTTTTAAAAGCCACAATTTATATTGATCAAAACCTCAGTGTGTTTCAGATACATGATGAAACCTCTAACAGCTTAAAATTGTATGTCTTGTCAATTTAGATGAAAGCAAGTTGAGCCAGTATGTTCAGTAAGACTTGAGCCAAAGCTGTATACAAAGAGAGTTGTGTTCTGTGATATGGTCAGACATATTTCTTGCTTACTATTGCTTCTTAATGTTTCACAAGTTCTCATGGCAACAAGACTCAGGTCAGCTAAGTGGGATCACTGCAACTTCTGAATTCCCCAGAGTAATTTCATTGGTAGGATTTTAAAAGTTTAAATGCTGACCTGACCCTCTGTTAAGATTCTTAGTAAAGTTGCTCTTCAAATTCTTTCTTAAATAGTTTCCTTATGTCTCATACTATTGGAAAAAAGTAGAATTCTACAGGAAACTGTAGGTTTTTTTGTTCTTGTCTGGAATCACACTGAGTCAATAAAGAAGCATCCTCTCCTTCATCATGTCTTTTAAATCCCTACTGGAGAAAAACTGTCAGAAAACCATTTGAGAGAATTAAGAGTTGGAGTTTACCTTAGGTTCTTCTAAGGCAAACAACTGACTCAGATGCTCTAACACAGGTTGGCAGGGTGTGTCCCTTAAGTATTCAAACCTTATGGTTGGAAAAAAAGTGTTTTGATAGCCCATTCAGTACTTGATGATATTGAGCTACTAACATTGTCCCACAGGTCAGGGATGGAAACGCATTCGAAAATGTAAAATATTGCTTTATGTGAAATTATAGGAAATTACTGTTAGCAGGTGGTGTATCAGAGCTTTTCCACTTAATTTGCATTGAAGTCAATGGGAGTTTCTACTGTGTAGAGAGTAAGTAGTATAAGATCTGTTCCTGGGATAGTAGTGACTAGAAATAGTATTTTTGCCTGTAAAGCTGTGAAAGGGAATTTCAGGGAATAAGTGAAATGTTTCCATTTTAGCAACCAAAGGACACGATGCGACTAGATGAGACAATGCTGGTCAAACAGTTGCTGCCAGAAATCTGCCATTTTATCCATACGTACCGTGAAGGAAACCAACATGCAGCCGAACTTCGCAATTCTGCCTCTGGGGTTCTCTTCTCTCTCAGTTGCAATAATTTTAATGCAGTCTTCAGCCGCATTTCTACCAGGTGAGTGCATGAACGGCAGAGCTTACCCAGTGTATTAGAAGTCTTATCAAATACCATGAATGTTGTCTGGCTCTAATCAGTGTAGATTAAAACAAAGGCTAAAATTCACAACAGACCTTTCTGATCTGAAAAATACAAACTCCCCATCAGTATTTTCAAGTTAATATCATATAATAAGCTGCTTACACCTCTACCCCGATATAATGCTGTCCTCGGGAGCCAAAAAATCTCACCAAGTTATAGGTGAAAACGCGTTATATCGAACTTGCTTTGATCCACCGGAGTGCGCAGCCCCGCCCCCCTGGAGTGCTGCTTCACCGCGTTATATCCGAATTCGTGTTGTATCGGGTTGCGTTATATCAGGGGAGAGGTGTATTTGAAATCTTTTCTGATGAAAATCCCTCTACATTCCAAAACTCTGCTTAAGCATCAATTGATAAAATTAGTCTGATTCTGTCTCCGTTCAGTGTTTTTGTACAGCTTATTTTCTGGGTGCTATACTTGCTTATTTTTTAGACCTGCTTTTATATGGAAAAAACCTGCCATAGAACGGAACTAATGATAAAACCAAGTTGAAATGTAGGGTGGGTGCTTGCTAGTGAGAGATTTCTAAAAATTGACAGACACTTAACTTATATCCATTAATGTGTTTGCTGTTCCATGGTAACTTCTAGTTCTCTGCAGTTCTGTTGGAGCCTTAAGGGTGTTGTCTTCCTATAATTTTCCCTACCTGAAGGCCCATATATATCCATCTTTTTGACTGAGGAGAATGGGGCATGATTGCCTTGACCCTAAGAATATTACTCTTCATTGGCTTTGAAAGGAGCCTGCTTGTCCTCTCTCATGATTTTTATAGCCGTGCAACCCCACTGATTATAATGGAATTTGTCCTGATTTACACCACTCGAAATGAGGCCAAGGTATGCTATCCCATCTTTACTTCCCGCATTGCATGCATCTCTTTGGTGCTGTCTTTGGCCAGCCCACCAAGGTTGCATGGGAAGCTTTTATTAAGGAAATGCTTTTATGTCCTTTGAAAGTTGCTTGAAAAGGTTTAACTCTTATCAGGGTCGTGTGGTTATAACCAACAGTAGTACTTGAGTGGATCATTTGTTGGAGTTGGATCTGATGCTCCTTTATTAGGCTTGGGCAGCAATGAGTATGCTAGTTTGAGTTGTTTTTAGTAAAACAGTCTAATTAAAACTAGGGCTTGTGTAACTTATACAATTAAAAGAGCTTTGAGAACATTAGAATGGAAGTGCCTTCAAATTTTAAATATGAAACTTGGTAAACATCTAATTAGCTGAAATCTCAACTGTTTTTTTAAACGTTAAAAGGCTTTAATAATCTCTCAAGGACCTACACTTAGTAGCTAGGATGGAGGATATCGTTTTTGCTAAATAAATGGATTAGGTTTAGTAGGAAATGATTCCATGCCCTTCTGTTATAGGGAGTTGCACTAGAACTTATTCTTGTAGATAGTTCTTTAATGTGTATTTGTTTATACATCTGCAGTATATTTTTTTTCAGTATAAATCTTTTTTACTCAAACTTAATTTTGAAATTCTAGGCTGTTTCAAGGCTGGTGTTGATTTTTGTTTCCACACAATTCTATTTTTCATTGGTATAGAAGTGGTTAAACATTTGGTTGTTTGTTGCTAATATCCACAGAGGTCAGCCTGCCGACAGTTAGCATTGCTGATCTTTTGACCCATGCTTCCTGTTTAGGCATATTTCTAGGCTCTGTACAGCAGCTGGGGGATTTTTGGCATGTAAAGCACATCATCAGGGACCTTCCCCTTCTCAGCGTGGGCTGTTAAGTTTTCCCTCCATTGATTAAATGAAGAGCTGCTTTTGTGTGTAGCAGTAGAAATCGCATATCATGTCAAGTACACATCTGTAGCTTTGGAAGGGGTCAACACAATCTTATAACTTGCAGGCTCATATGATTTAGTTATTTAGTTATTAGTGACTTGTGATCTGATCTGATATCGCTTCTGGGCTCTCTGAGCTAAGAGGTGAAAACATCTAAAAGTTACCCTCGAAAAAGGAGGGAAAAGATTTACCACAGTGCTTAAATGGATGGTGATTAAAACTAATTGAGTTTCATTAGGGAGAGAAAAAAGGGCTCCCCTTTGCCTGAGGGCTGACTGCAGTTCCCTTCAGGGACTGTGAATACTCCTGATTGTTGCCCAGATGGTATAGCTCAAGTGCAAAGCAAGGCACTCATTCCCAGGGGCATGGCCCAAAGGCATCCCCGGCATGAGCCAGGGAGGTCAGTGCTCAGGTGAAGTGTAATATAGATTACTTCCACAGCATTGTAAAGAAAAAGAGGATATAGGGTAAAATCTTGGTGTTAGCCTTAGTATAAACTGATGGCATTTGTAGCTTACATCTTGAAATGTTGAGAAATTGTCTGCTGGGACTTTTCCATATGAAGATAAAATGAAAATATTCTGTAAAATTAACTCTTAATGGTCATCCAAAGTTTGTTTTTATTTCCTGGATCTGTCAAAGTTCTAACAGTAAGTCTTTGGAGGGGATGATGATGATCCTTTAATATTCAAATGTTTACTTCTTATTTTCATTTCACCTGTATAATAGGAGGTGTTTTTCAGAAGTATGAACATGTCAGCAATGGCTGACAGTCTCTGTTTTGAGAAGTTAATTTAATTTACTGTTTCGAGTTATTACTTCACTTTGCATCTCTTTAGATTACAGGAACTGACTGTGTGTTCGGAAGATAATGCTGATGTTCATGATATTGAACTTTTACAGTATATTAGTGTGGACTGCATAAAACTGAAACGAATATTGCAAGGTAGGTTGTGAAATTGTGTGGCTTTGGGCTGATCATCAGACTCGTTTTGTGCTGCTATAGCTATCTGTTTAGAAATCCATAGTTAGTGGTATTACCCTCTAACATAGACACAGTTACACTGGTATAACATATTCCTGTATATTAATTTAGAAACAGTATAATTTTACTTCATTCAAATTATAATTAGCATCTGATTTTAAAATAACTGGTGCTTAGAACCCCTGAGCGGTCTTATTGGGTTGAATTATTATATACCTATTTTGTTAGAAATGAATTTCTCTTTCAAATGTTGAAATTTTTTATTTTTACAGAGACCGTATTTAAGTTTAAAGCCCTAAAGAAAGTAGCTCAACTGGCAGTTATAAACAGTCTTGAAAAGGCAAGTATGTTACCATTGATATATTCTAAGTGGAATTTTCTTGCTGTTCCTCAGCCACTGATTTGCAGTCTCATGCCCCTGTTTGAATTTAGGAACTGGAAAACACTACTCTCATTTGGACAGGTCACTTTTCACTGTAAAAACACATGTATGAGATTTCTGCTGTAAAAGCACTGCATGCTGAGACTCTGAAGGACAAAATAAACACGTCTTCCACTGGAAGTTTATTTCCTAAACTGAGTTTATTTTCTAAACTGATTGTTGCATATGTGTAAAGACATGTTGAATTATCTGTAGGCATTTTGGAACTGGGTGGAAAACTATCCTGATGAATTCACAAAGCTGTACCAGACACCACAGACTGATATGGCAGGTAAGACATAACAAATCATTTTGATGTGTATCTCTTAAAATACGGATTTATCAGGCTAAGTCCATTGGTTGTCTTTTTCACAAAGCTTTTATGTCAGAGATCACCAACTTCACTGACATTTTGTACGCTCCTTGCTTCTCAAGGCAGTTCGCATAAAAGAAGCATCTTTCTGCCATCCTTTGCCAGAGCATCTTGGGATATACTCTTTATCTCCCTTCACTCAACAAATGGAAATGGGAAGGAAGGGGGTAATGGTTGGAATTGGACTGCTTTTATAGAGCTCTATTTTGATACACATAACAAACAAAACGCACAAACGTAAACTATCTTACATATAAATAAAAGTAAATTTACAAATACTCATTTTAACCTCTGATTCAGGAAAGCATTCCTCTTCAGGAAGGGCACGTAAGCATATGCTTAGAGCTCTGCAAATCTGTAGCTATCTGCTTTATATCTGCGGCCCGTGTTTGCAGATCATGGATGAATGCAGATCCCAATTTTATATCTAGAGTCTTGCAAATCTGTGTATATCCGTGGACTGGATGCGAATACAAATTTTGTATTGACACAAGGCTCTACATATGCTTTAGTCTTTCTGACTAGAGAAGGACTTAAGCACATTTTTAAGTTATTTTTGGAATCATTGTTTTAACCCTGTTTATAGCCCAGTTCAGCCACAATGGCCTGCCTAAGCATGGTTGTAAAACACATTTTATTTTTGTAGATGGAGCCATACTTTGCCTCTTATGTTCTGTTCCCCCTTTATCTTCCTTGTCAAAAGTGGTGCCAAACTTCTTTTGCTTGCCAGTACTCAAGACACATCCTTCCAGTTTCCATTTGTGTCATAGCAGGAGAGTCTTGCCCACATGCTCGGGGTTCAGCTGATCGCCATATTTGGGGTCGGGAAGGAATTTTCCTCCAGGGTAGATTGGCAGTGGCCCTGGAGGTTTTTCGCCTTCCTCCGCAGCATGGGGCAGGGGTCGCTTGCTGGAGGATTATCTGCTACTTGAAGTCTTTAAATCAGGATTTGGGGACTTCAACAGCTGAGTCAAGGGAGAGAATTATTTCAGGAGTGGATGGGTCAGCTTTTGTGGCCTGCATCTTGCGGGAGGTCAGACTAGATGATCATAATGGTCCCTTCTGATCTTAAGTTCTATGATTCTATGACCTATACCTGAACTCTGAAAATAAGCTGAAATGTCTGTTACTTGTACATGCATGTTTTAGTGTCACCTGCAAACCAGAATTCTGGAAGGTTTTTCACAGTTTAAACCTTCAGCTACTATTTAGTGAGTTGGTTAGCTGGAAAAAGAATGAATATCATTGATTTTAAAAAATATGGAAAATAGTTAAAGCAAATTTTGTCATTTGTACACGTCAATTACAGTATTTCATAGAATAGTATTTTTGATCAATTTTTTTCCCCTTTAGATGTTTTAAATCCCCCTTTTTATTTCCTATTTCTTTCTGCAGACAATAATACCTAGCTCTGACATAAGTGTTCATCCACAGATCATATGTATTTCTGGAATGCTCTGTAGTAGTCATTTCTAGTGAATGAATTACGCTTGTGGCTGTCTTGCTCATATTTCTTTTGTTTATTGAACCAGTGCTTTTTCTTTTGAGTAATGCTCTTTGCAAACTAGGATTATAAGACTAAACATAACAGGATATTTAAACACTTTTCCCCTCAGTGTTTCTTCCGTAGTCATTTGGTTGTTTTATAATGTAGATTGTGCAGAGAAGTTGTTTGACTTGGTGGATGGGTTTGCCGAAAGCACGAAACGTAAAGCAGCAGTTTGGCCACTGCAAATCATTCTTCTTGTCCTGTGTCCAGAAATCATTCAAGATATAGCCAAGGATGTGGTGGAGGAAACCAAAATAAACAAGGTGAAGAAAGCTAAAATGTCATAGTGAATACAAGTCTGAATTCAATAGGGTGTTTGTCTTGGCATGTCCCATATTGTTTTAAAATGCTATACTCTGATATAAGCCTACTCTGCCTCTATTTAAAAAACAAACAAACATTTAAGCCCCCCTATTAAATTCCTGTTTTCTCTATTATTCAGGATTCTCGGAGCTCTCACCTAGCCCTTTACTTTCCCTACCATCAGAGCTTTGTATAATGGCATATATCCTGCTTGATGAGGGTTGTATAGCTACTCCTGACAATTCAATTCCTGGAGCTAAAAAAAGGGTTTGTGCAGAACACTGTGAGTCATTCCCTCCTGTTGGTGGTGAACAAATTGCCACCTCAGCACTTACAGCCCCTGCTGGGCTTCAGAGTAAACTGTCCTAGAGTTTTGAATCCTGCTATTCCTCCCCAAGTCCCTTAATCAAGTTTTACATTACTGCTAATCTGAACTGAACTTTGTGGTGGTGGTGGGTTTTTTTGTTTTTGTTTTTTGTTTTTTGCAATCTGTGGAAATAAGAACATAAGAGCGGCCATACTGGGTCAGACCAAAGGTCCATCTAGCCCAGTATCCTGTCTTCTGACAGTGGCCAGTGCCAGGTGCCCCAGAGGGAATGAACAGAACAGGTAATCACCAAGTGATCCATCCTCTGTCGCTCATTCCCAGCTTCTGGCAAACAGAGGCCAGGGACATCATTCCTGCCCATCCTGGCTAATAGCCATTGATGGACCTATCCTCCATGAATATATTTAGTTCTTTTTTGAACCCTGTTATAGTCTTGGCCTTCACAACATCCTCTAGCAAGATGTTCCACAGGGTGACTGTGTGCTGTGTGGCAAAAATACTTCCTTTTGTTTGTTTTAAACCTGCTGCCTTTTAATTTCATTTGGTGACCCCTCTAGTTCTTATGTTATGAGGAGGAATAAGTAACACTTCCTTATTTACTTTTTCCACACCAGTCATGATTTTATAGACCTCAATCATATCCCCGCCGTAGTTCTCTTTTCCAAGCTGACAGGTCGCAGTCTTATTAATCTCTCCTCACATGGCAGATGTTTCATACCCCTAATCATTTTTGTTGCTCTTTTCTGAACCTTTTCCAATTCCAATATATCTTTTTTGAGATGGGGCGACCACATCTGCACACAGTATTCAGGATGTGGGCGTACCATTCATTTATATAGAGGCAATATATTTTCTGTCTTATTATCTATCCCTTTCTTAAAAGCAGCAGAGTCTCCTGTGGCACCTTATAGACTAACAGACGTATTGGAGCTTGAGTTTTCGTGGGTGAATACCCACTTCGTTGGATGCATCTAGTGGAAATTTCCCGGGGCAGGTATATATATGCCTGTTTCTTGCTTGCATATATATACCTGTCCCTGGAAATTTCCACTAGATGCATCCGACGAAGTGGGTATTCACCCACGAAAGCTCATGCTCCAATACGTCTGTTAGTCTATAAGGTGCCACAGGACTCTTTGCTGCTTTTACAGACTAACACGGCTACCCCTCTGATACTATCCCTTTCTTAATGGTTCCCAACATTCTGTTCGCTTTTTTGACTGCCGCTGCACATCGAGTGCAAGTTTTGAGAGAACTAGCTGCAATGACTCCAAGATCTTTCTTGAATGGTAACAGCTAATTTAGACCCCATCATTTTATATGTATAGTTGGGATTATGTTTTCCCAATATGCATTACTTTACATTTATCGACATTGAGTTTCATCTGCCATTTTGTTGCCTAGTCACCCAGTTTTGAGAGATCCTTTTCTAGCTCTTCTCAGTCTGCTTGGGACTTAACTATCTTAAGTAGTTTTGTATCATCTGAAAATTTTGCCACCTCACTGTTTACCCCTTTTTCCAGATCATTTATGAATATGTTGAATAGGACTGAATAGAGTGGTTCTATGGTACAGTTTGGTTCATTTAAGATTTTACTTCATTTGATTCTACACTTTCTTTCATGTATAGTGCCACTCCCCCACCAGCACAACGTGTTCTGTCCTTCCAATATATTTTGTACCCGAAAAGCTTGGTTTGCAAATGAAGTTCTGTAACACAGATAGAATTTGACTTGGCTACAATTAAAAATAAGCAATGCTTGGAGCATCCAAGTTGGCCATTGCCAAGCTGATTATATCATGGTATCTTTACACAAATGTGAATTGTCCAAAGTGAGTGTGTAATGAATAAAATATACTTTTTCTAAACTGATACACCAGTATTTCCATTTTTGGGGGGGGTATTTAAAGATGTAAAAGCTCTGTCCACAGCTCCTAAAACATCGGCTATAACTATTTCTTTCTTTTCTTTTTTGGTTGTTATATTTGAATTCTGCAGAAACTGTTTCTGGACAACCTCAGGAAAGCACTTGCAAGCCATAGTGGGAGCAGACAGCTGACCGAAAGTGCTGCTATTGCTTGTGTTAAACTGTGCAAAGCATCCACCTACATCAACTGGGAAGATAATTCTGTCATTTTCCTTCTAGTGCAGTCCATGGTTGATGATCTTAAGGTAAAGAGGAAGAGAGAGGAGTCTGGAATTCATTGTCATTTCCTAAATCTGATGAGAAAATTCATTTGAATTTGTGTTTTACTAATGAGCCCAGTGTCATGAGTATCTTTGGTAGCATTTTTGTAAACAAGCTGTGCATGTTCTAGTATTATATTTACACCAGTATTGCAGCTCTGGTATTCGTCATTCACTCCTTACTTTCCTTCTCTCGGATCCCACATTGTCTCTTGACTTCCTACGTTTTGTTTCTGCTGAATGCCTTTTGGCTTTAATAGCACTAAGGAATTTTACATTCTCTTCATGCAACATTTACCCACTTACAGCCCCTATGTAATGCCCAAACCACTTCTTGCTTTTCCAAATACACTTTAGCTCTGGGTATTGCAACATGTAATCAACCAAGCTTCTGAGACACTATTGGTGAATTAAAAAGCAAGGGATAACGTCTTTTTTGTCTCTATTAGATCTATAAAAATTGTCTTTTTTAAAGGTTAAATATTATTTAAGTGGTTTTAGAAATAACAAATGTTAGCAGATTTTTAAAATTGTAACATTTAGAGTGGCCTACTCTCTGATTTTTAACAAATTAGTCATATATTACAAGCAGACTGGAATAACATTTTTATCTGAATTTTTGTGTAGACCTTGCTGTTTAATCCAAGTAAACCTTTCTCAAGAGGCAATCAGAATGCAGATGTAGACCTTATGATAGACTGCTTAGTTTCCTGCTTTCGCATAAACCCACAGAACAACCCATACCTTAAGGTGAGGCCATGATTTTGTGGACAAGTAGTGTCTCCTGATGCTATTTATGACTTGTCAGATATCAGGGGTGTGCTAGTGGCAGCCAGAAATTCATAAATAATTTCAAACTTCTTAATATTTGTCAGAAATTCTTTGTGTTGAGTATTTTGTATCAATCTGTTTCTGCTGTTCTAATACTGCTTGTATTGATGTTTTTTTAATTTACTAAATGGGCTTTGGTGCTTTGTTCAATCTGATCTTGAGAGATGTTAAAGAATAACAATTTTCCCAAATGGCTTTTATATTAATGTTTTCCTTCTAGATCTGCTTGGCACAGAATTCCCCATCAACGTTTCATTATGTGCTGGTAAACTCACTCCAGCGAATAATCACAAATGTAAGTCTTAAAAGTATTTAGTTAGCCTAGAGGTGGTTAGTGATTTTATTTAGGAATTGAAATAGTCATTTGACTAGAATTTAAGCAGTAGCCTAAATCTTGCGCACTGTGCTCATAGTACTAGTTCTAGCATAGTCATCAGGATTTGCCCACTTACGGACAATGTTTTCAGGTCTCTTTGTTTGACCAGTTGGGCTCACTGAGTTACAAGTCTGCATCTCAGTACAAATTTAATGTGCTGAAATGTGAGGATGAAAAAGCCTGTTAATTTTATCTTTTTAATACAAAGTGCTATTTTCCTGTTGCATAACAAGCTTGCTCATTAGACACTTATCAGGTTTCAAATTAGGTTGAGATTCTAATCACGATATTTGCATGGCAGCAATTCCTTCACTGCTCCAACCCCTCTTGCTCTTTCCAGTGTATCGACATTGGTCATTTAGGGGAGGAGGACCTTGGATTCCATATTTATATTAAGGGGGGCAATATTGCCTAGTGGATGGAGCAATGGACTGGGACTTGACAGATCTGGGTTCCGTTCTCAGCTCAGCTACTGGGTAACCTGGGGCAAGTCACTTCACTTCTCTGTGCTTCAGTTTTCTTATCCATAAAATGGTGATAATGATGTGTACCTCCTTTGTAAAGTGCTACATACATGCTAGGTGGTATTGGTGGTATTATGCCAGTGTCTAGGGGTCCTTGTCATGGAAATGGCCCCACTATGGCAAGAGCTGTACCCACGTGCAAAGTAGATGGTCCCTGCCCAAAAGAGCTTATAATCTAAGTGTAAAATGAGAGACAACAGGTAGATGCAATGAACAGATGGGCAAGGCTTACCCCTATTATCTCTACTTGGTGTGGGGTAAAAGGACAGGACAGGCATTTATTTTAAAAAAGTAAAAATTCCTAGAACAGAGAGTAAGGCCATAATCCAGATCGATTTAAAAATATTTAAACCACATTGCGTTGTGTAACTTGGAGCACCACAGGTTTCTGCTAATGCACCAAACCCTGTGGGCTCTGCCTAGGGCTGCTCTTGTAGTTTTGCACTAGCTATGGGAAGAGCTTTTAACACAAAGCTTCTGTAACTAGTGCCTTTCACTGAAACATGAAATTTGATTTTCATTTAAAAAAAATAACTTTTGGCCTTGAAATGGTTCTTTTTGATAACAATTGCTGCTTAATGTTTGTTGTCTAATAGAATATGCAGTTTGTTCGTACATGGACTTTGCACTGCTCTCAGGCTGAGTTTGAGCCTTTTGGTCTTTCACGCTAAAGCACAACTCTCCATGCCCGCTTGTCTTCGATAAAAGTGACTGCGTGTTTGCTCATATTGCGACTATGGAAGTCGTTTTTGATGAAGAACAAAACCAGTAGGGAAAAGGGTCTTAATTTAACCCCTTCTGGCAAAAGAAAACAGAAAACTTGGAGTAGAAAAAAAACCCCTCATTCTGAGCTAATGAAATCTTTGTTATGAAAACTATTCACCCTTCAAATAGTAATGCATAGCCCATTTCGAATAATCATGTCTTAAACTGGACTTTAAGTAGCAACTTCTTTAATTTGGCTTTGTAATCCGTTACTAACTTCTCCAGTGTCAGTCTAAATGACATTGATCTTGAAGTACATATTGACTGAAAAACCAATTGTGACAGCAAGTAGTCTGTTTTGTGTTTTGTTTAAATAGATGGTGATTTGTATGACCTACTACTTTAGATTTTTGCAGTGGTTTCCATAGTGTTTAGGGTGATCTCACTATTGGAAGCTTTTTACAGTTCCAAAACAGTGAAATAAAGACCTTTTTCTTCGACATCTCAGCAGCTATAGGTTTCAGTATAAATTGTATCCTGTTTTTGGTTGATGTCTATTAACTCCCTTTCATGTTTTCTCTGAACATCAATAAATTGGTTTATATGGAGGAAATATTATGAAGTAACTCTGGGTACGTCTACACTACGGGATTATTCCGAATTTACATAAACCGGTTTAACAAAACAGATTGTATAAAATCGAGTGTGCGCGGCCACACTAAACACATTAAATCGGTGGTGTGCGTCCACGGTCCGAGGCTAGCGTCGATTTCTGGAGCATTGCACTGTGGGTAGCTATTCTGTAGCTATCCCATAGTTCCCGCAGCCTCCCCCGCCCCTTTGAATTTCCGGGTTGAGATCCCAGTGCCTGATGCGGCAAAAATCATTGTCGCGGGTGGTTCTGGGTAAATGTCGTCAGTCACTCCTTCCGCTGGGAAAGCAACGGCAGACAAGCATTTCATGCCTTTTTTCCCCTGGATTGCCCTGGAAGATGCCATAGCATGGCAATCATGGAGCCTGTTTAGCCTTTTGTGACTGTCACCGTATGTGTACTAGATGCCGCTCACAGAGGCGATTCAGCAGCGCTACACAGCAGCATGCTTTTGCTTTTGCATGATAGCAGAGATGGTTATCAGCCATATTGTACCATCTACCATACCATAAATTGGTAATAAGATGATCGTGGCTACCAGTCCTTTTGCACTGTTCCATTTGCTGCTGTCATAAGTGCCCCTGGCTGCTCTTAGCCAGGGGCGCAAAAGCCAAAATTGGGAATGACTCCCTGAGTCAATCCCTCCTTTTTGGTATCTAAAAATAGAATCAGTCCTGCCTAGAATATGGGCAAGTGTACTCAGAGAACTAGAGAGCACAGCTGCTCTGTGTCAGATCCTGCAGAAATTATGAGCTGTATTCTATTCACAGGGGGTGCTCCTGCAACAACCCCACCTGTTGATTCCGTTCTTCCCTCAGCCTTCCTGGGCTACCGTAGCATTGTCCCCCCACTTGTGTGATGAAGTAATAAAGAATGCAGGAATAAGACACAGTGACTTGTTAGTGAGATATGAGTGGAAGGCAGCCTCCAGCTGCTATGATAGTCCAGACAGGACAGTAAGGAGTGGGTAGGAGAGGAGCCCAGCATCCCTCTGCTAGTTCAGGGGCAATTGAATCTTTTCTTTACACATGAAGGGTGGGGGCTGATGGAGCTCAGCCCCCTGTTGCTATGATGACGATGGTTATCAGCCATATTGTACCATCTACCAGGAAAAATTAGGACCAGGCGCCCTTGATCGACCTAACAAATGCTAGTCAGCATGGTTACCAGTCCTTTTGCACTGCCCCATGTGCCAATAGGCTGATGATGAGGACGGGTACCAGTCATTTTGTACCATCAGCCATCCATAGCGTGGGGGGAGCAAGGATGTTGGTGTTGAGTGCTGCACCATCGCGTCTATCTGCAGCATTCAGTAAAGATAGGGTGACATGTAAAAGAGTCAAGAGAGGATTGTTTTCCCTTTCACTTCTGGGGGTGGGTGGGGGAGTGCGTAAATTGCCTAGCTATGCCCTGACCCACCGCGGACACTGTTTTTGACCCTAGAAGCATTTGGAGCTCAGCCAAGAATGCAAATGCTTTTCAGAGACTGCAGGAACTGTGGGATAGCTTGAGTCCTCCAGTCCATGAGCGTCCATTTGATTCTTTGGCTTTCCGTTACGCTTGTCACGCAGCAGTGCGCTGAGTCCCTGCTATGGCATCTGTCTGGAGATATTTAAAAAATGATTTTGAATTTCGTCTTCTGTAACGGAGTGCTGATAGAACAGATTTGCCTGCCCTTACAGCGATCACGTCCGCATCGTCCATGCGGGAGCTCTTTTTCTTTATTTTGATTTTTAACTGCATCACCACCCGTGCTGATCGGAGCTCCACGCTGGGCAAACAGGAAATATTCAAAAGTTCGCGGGGCTTTTCCTGTCTACCTGGCCACTGCATCCGAGTTCAGATTGCTGTCCAGAGCGGTCAGTGGTGCACTGTGGGATACCGCCCGGAGGCCAATACCGTCGATCTGCGGCCACACTAACCCCAATCCGATATGGTAATACCGATATTAGCGCTACTCCTCTCGTTAGGGAGGAGTACAGAAACCGGTTTAAAGAGCCCTTTATACCGATATAAAGGGCCTCTTAGTGTGGACAGGGTGTGGCGTTAAATCGGTTTTACGCTCCTAAAACCGGTTTAAACGCGTAGTGTAGACCAGGCTTAAGAATAGTTTTACTTTATTTGTTAATATGGTGTACATTTTTATTGCTGCAATTCTTGTACCAACACAAAATAAATGCTTTGTTTTCAGCAGTACATTTAATATGCTCTGTAATGAAGCTTTATAGACAGTATTAACCATTTATGATCTCAAAAGATTTATTTTACTTGCAGTATGTTAGTTGCTAGTGAACAGAGTATTTACTTTAGTCAGTCATGCATCATTTCCTCTAGACTGAACTCATTCACAGTCAACTTTTTTAATAGTTACTGTTTTCAGATTAGATGGCAGATCATAAAAGAAATAAACAACTGGAGTATGGTGTGAAATATAACCTATGCAAGTATTGTGAATTATAGCGTTAGACGGGGGAGTTGACACAACTTCATTCAAGTTTGTGCAAAACATTTACGTTCTTCAGAATAGTTTTATAACCTTCCCTCTTTTTCCTCAGTCCATCATCCCAGTTTTATTTGCTGTGTGGAAAGGTGTGGCTATTTAAACTTGAAAAAGATATTTTTTAAAAAATGGAACCACCTTTCCACCTTGTACTTTTTAAGTACCACTGTATTTTCTTCCTAGTCTGAAGTAGACTGGTGGCCCAAGATTGATGCTGTGTACTGTCATTCCGTGGAACTCCGCAGCATGTTCAGTGAAACACTTCAAAAAGCTGTGCAGAGTTGTGGGGCGCATCCAGCAATTCGTATGACACCGGTAAGACTTGGATCCATGAATTAACAATTTCTGTCCATTGCATTTTGTGTCTCCATTCCATTCCTGCTGTTTTATTCATCAATGTTAGTCTGGAAGATAGAGTAAAAATGTAGCAATCCCTAAAGCAACAGAGAGCCTTACATGCTCTGTAAACCTTGCAGTATTCTCTGTATTCACAAAGTATTCCTACTGAGTTAATTAGTGATCTTGTTTCTTAGCTTTTTATGCTGCTCTCTCAGACCGACAAGATAGAAATAATCTACTTTTCTGTAATACAGTCTGACTGTTTTTTAAGGTGTCTTGCTGTATCCAGGCCTATTTAGTGAAGGCAATGCTTGGCCTTTTTTCATACTCAGAATAATTCTACCCTCTGCTGCATACAGCAGAATACATTTCAGTAACTGCTGCATTTCTACATTGATGATGAGCAGGAGTTTTTGATTTGAAATACTTTTCACTTGTTTTACTTTGTCTTAAGCATGTTGGCTGTTTGGTCTTAGTGACAGCACAGAAATTGTAAAGATTTGCAAGCATTATGAAATGAAAACTGCTTTGATCATCTTTATATAAAAATCTTCAGTAAATTACAGATTAGTCTGTAGTATGATATCCAAATGTCTCTTGAAGTAGTTGTGCTCATTTTGAATTTTCAGTTTAGGACTTTCTATATTGTGCAAAGTTAACTTGTTTCTTTTCTGAATTGCAAAGATGTAGTTTTCAGTGTCCCAGATATTTACTGTAGCAGAAGGCCTAAAGCTATACATGCAGCTGAAATATTCCTAATAATTCAGTATTTTTGTTTAAAAGAAAAGGATTTGGGTAGATTTAGTTGAATGTTGTAGAATTGTTTAACTCAGTTTTTATATCTGTGTATATTCATCTGTTGAGAATATAGCACGGGTATTGTATTTGGCAACTCTGAGATTGATTGGTGGTGCTTTGTCTTCTGCTTCTTATTTTCTGTTCTTATTGGCTGCTGTCGCTCACATGATCAGATGCCAACCAGTCACTGTTTTGCATGGCAGTGGGCCTCTGTTGCTGTAAGTATGACCCATTGTAACTACCGCAGAAAAGCCTTCAATTTCTTTGACTTTTCTGTGTATAGTTACCATTGTAGTCGCATCACTTCATTTCAGATGGAATATATAGCATGTCTTCACTTATAGGTTGTATGAAGTAAAGAAATCATTTCACACATCAGATAAACCAAACAGCTTCCTTTCTGCCATGCTTTTCTTTTCAGAGTTCCCTTAATCGTGACAAACTGATCATATACAGTAGCAGTTTCCTCTGGCAGTACAGTTGTCACTTTTTGTCAGATGCTTTAAGTATGAGATTTTATTGTGCATCTTTAAGAGTGAAATTGAATTTTTTTAGCACAATAGTTTGGGATTATAAAGTCTCAAATTTGTAATTACACAAAACTATACTTGAAAAGAATTCAAGAATAGGCTTGTAACCTTTGAGACTACTTTTTGTTCGGGGTATGAATCTGTAGATCAAAAAGTTAAAATAAAAAGCTTGCAACTTCAGTGTTACTGCTTGAAAAGGTATCTTCCCAGTAATAAATTCATTACATTTTTTAAAGAATACTGTGTTCAGTGCTATTGTTGAGTCCCTCATGCATATAAAACTCAATAAAATAAATTGTAAAACTTGAAATACCATCATTTCAATTTTACTATTTTCACAGACTTAAAAAGTAAGCAAAATTAGATGCTAATTACATATTATAGTGGACAAAAAATAGCATTGTGGTAGCACCTAGGAACCCTGGCATTTCATTGTGCTAGGCCCAATACAAGCACAGAACAAAAAGGTCTCTGTCCCAAACAGTTTATAGTTAAGTCAAAATATTGTTTATAACGAGATTGAAAAATTACAGCCAATGTGCAACGGGAGCCATTCACATACTTAAAGTTACGCATATTTGTAAGTTTCGCAAGATGAGGGCATAAATTTTGTAAATTAGACTAATTTTTAAGCTCTTATATTTAGCAACATCCAGATATTTGTCAGATGTAGGGGGTAATTCCCCCCTTTGATCAAGGACACTGAACAAGGATTAACATTTTTCTTAGTTTTACTGAAGAAACTCCTTGGCAGATGTCAAATAGCTCCTGAGAGCTTCCTCTGTCCAGTAGTGTTACTTTGCATAGTTAATAAAAGATAACTATAATTCTGTGTCTCCATTTGTGTGAAGGTGCCTAGGCCATATCACGGGACAGATGATCACACTTACTTATAAAGGTGGTAGACTCTCACCTAGTTTAGATTTTTATCATATCTGAATTGCATAATGGTTCCCCTGAATGAATAGAGGTGCAGTAACATTACTGTGATTTAAACTAATTTGGTTTTAAAAATCTAAATGTATTAAAAAACCTCAAGATGTTGAAGTTGAAGTTAAAGTAAATCCATGGATTCCTGTGCCAGCATAAGTGTTTTTTGATTTTTGTTGTTGCTTGAGGGATAAAATAAAAAACACGCTACAATTTTTTCTTAGTAGCTATATCTGATTTTCTTAGTATTGGAATAATTTTGTTTGTAGGTTTTTTCCCACTTTCAGAAAAACTTGTGGGCAACTCATTGACAGATTAAATTTTTTTGCTTACATATAATTTTAATAAAAATAACCTATTTTTAAACAAACTATATTTTTAATAAATAAAAGGTTTAAGTACAAAAAATTATATTTATACTTCACTGAATTGCATATGCAATTGTTAGCCATATGATACCTGTTCCCTTTCATGCATTATTGATTATAAAAGTAATAAGCTTTTTAAAATGTTACATTATCAACCCACTATATGTAGTACTTCATTGACAAATGCTGTAATATTTTTTCCTTAGAGTCTTACATTTAAAGAGAAAATGACAAGCCTTAAATTTAAAGAAAAACCTACAGACTTGGAAACCAGAAGTTATAAGTTTTTGCTGTTATCCATGGTAAAACTGTTGCATGCTGATCCAAAGCTCTTGCTGTATGTAAGTAAATGTTACTTTTGAATGAGTGAAATCTTGATTTAAAAAAAAATATAGAAAAAGCATTTTAGCTTTTTATTAAATATGAAATCATAATATAAATAACCCTAGGAAATTAAGTCACTAAAGTATAAATACCAAAACCAAAATCATAAAATTGGTAAAAAAAAATAAAAATTCAAACCCAGAATGTTTAGCTCTAGGATGATACTGCTTTTCTGTTCCCCTTTCATCCAATAAAGACAATTTGTGAAGGCAGCTTTCCTGATGTCCATTATATAAACACCCCATCCCACTGCATTTCTTTTGCTTATCAGTGATGTGGTGAACCTGGACAGTGCATTGGGACAATCCCAGACAGTCATCCTAGTTGATGATCATTGTGACGAGAATGAGAAAACAGGATAGTGAAGGGGATAGCTCAGTGGTTTGAGCATTGGACTGCTAAACCCAGGGTTGTGAGTTCAATCCTTGAGGCGGCCATTTGGGGATTGGTCCTGTTTTGAGCAGGGGGTTGGACTAGATGATCTATTGAGGTCCCTTCCAACCCTAATAATCTATGATTCTAAGTTCTTTGGTTCTAGAGAGTTCCAGATTAAAGTGACAAAGGGTATAAAGCCCGAAAACCTGAATAGAGGAGAAATGGATTGGGGAAGAAAATATGATCAGGAAAAAGAATTAGGGTAAAAATCTTGAGCAGAAAAACAAAAAAAGGATACTAGAGAGAAATTAATTAAAACCCAACTTGTAAAAACATGATAGAAGAGATGTTGAAAGACCTGAGGGAAAGGCACTAAAGAATCATAACGGAGACATGAAAAAGAGAGAACAGCCAACTTACTAAGATATGCTTATTTTGTAAATTGATGTCATAATGGGTATTCTGTAAGGTTCCTTTCAAGTAATTTTTCTGGGATTCTGCAAATCATAATATGGACATCAACTCCAATTCAAGCATCAGAAATTGTTTGCCGTTATGTTAAATGTGCATCTTGAAAATAAAACTGTATGTACAATATTGCCAAATAATCATCATCATATTATTATAATCTGATTCTTATCGTGGGAGTTGTGAACTTTTCTTTTATCTGTTTTGTTTACTCTTCAGTTTGAATTTTTTTTCTAGATTGCCCCAAAAAAGTATGACATTCAAGGACTATCTCAAAAAAAATAATAAAATAAAATAAAAAATAAATCCAACAGCCCCAAGCCCTCTTTACTTGTATGAGGATCTGTGAAAGTAGTCACCTGAAGTCTGCCTGAGGTTAATTTAGTTCTGTGAATGCCGTTGGCCAGGGTATTGAAGGGTCCACATTTTAAGAGCAGATAAAACAGGGCTCATTTCAGAACAATCTTGCTTTTTAAACCATTTTTTCCCTTTACTGTTTAGAATCCAAGGAAGCAAGGGCCTGAGACACAGAGCAGCACTGCTGAATTAATTACTGGACTTGTACAACTTGTTCCACAGTCCAACATGCCAGAAATAGCCCAAGAAGCCATGGAGGTAAGGGAAGTGTTCTTCTACACGCAGGGCGATTAGCTTGCGAATTGTGCCAAGCATATCAGGCTTTTTGTGTAAAAGCTTTTAAGTATTGATCAGTTTGTTTCCAAAGTTGAGTGTTAGAGCTTGTCTACATGGCAAGTTACCACACTGCAAGCAAAGGTGTGAATTTGCAGCGCACCAGCTTGGAGCACCGCTGTGTGAACATTGATACAGCACTCCGGGACTTTGGCTGCACTGTAGCAATGTCCTCAGGAACTTGGTGTGTAAATGAGCCCTTAGTGTTTGATCTGTATGGATGCATTTTTCTAAAAGTATGTTCAATTGCAAGTTTGCTATACAGCAGAGGCCTATTTAAGGAAAGATTTCAAAGGTGTAATAGGGAATTATTGTCTTCTGTGGTGCTCCCATGTCACTGAGAGATTTGTTTCTCACTGAAGCTGGCCTTAACCAAATCTATTTCAGAAAGGGTTTTATGGATCTTCCACTACATTGTAGAGAGCACTGTTAAAAACCGTCCACTAACAGCCTGCCTGTCCACCCCAGTTCTTTCTGACTGGCTGAGATAAACATTCATTTTACATCTGGGACCATGGCCAATGATTGTTGCTTTCTGAATCAGCAAGTGTGGAGGGGGCATATATGCAGGCAAGTACTTCTAAGGCTGCTACAATCCTCTTCCTGCTTGCTCTGTAATTGAAGCGCACCACACTTGAGGTAAATGAGCTTCAGTAGTCCAGCAGGCAAAACACCAAGATTGCTTCTGATTTCCAAGCCTTCCATGCCATATTACTAATGTAAGGCTGCTGAGTAAGTTGCCATTCAGTTTGGTACGTTCATATGTTTTCATGGTGGTAGAAATGTACAACCCATTTAAAATATATTGAAAATAGAGATGTCAATTTCTTTTGGTGGGTGAGAAGGAAAGATTCTATGTCCCAATTAAATTACAAGTTATTAAATTGTCCTGTAAAAGCAGCAAAGAGTCCTGTGGCACCTTATAGACTAACAGAAGTTTTGGAGCATGAGCTTTCGTGGGTGAATACCCTCTTCGTCGGATGCATGTATTCACCCATGAAAGCTCATGCTCCAAAACTTCTGTTAGTCTATAAGGTGCCACAGAACTCTTTGCTGCTTTTACAGATCCAAACTAACATGGCTACCCCTCTGATAAATTGTCCTGGATTACTGTGATTTGAGGCCCTCACATGCCATCAGGTGCACTGTGTCCAAGATTTCTATCTTCTACGCTTCTAGGGGGGAAAACTTTCAAATATTGAAGGAAAGGATATCTAAAACATTCTTCAGTGTGTTGCTTTTACTGCTTCACTGAATCTTTGTAGCTAAATTCTGCGGCTTGCATTGCAGCATTTCCATCAACAATAATCACTCCAAATGTTATAGTATCAGTATTCTGGATACGTTATGGCCCAGAATACAGTGGTATCTTTTTAAATAAGCGTACCCTGACTGGCCTGAAAGTGTTTTGGACACTTTTAAATATGACAAAAATCTCTGCCAAACCCATCTTATTAATGTACAGTGTTGTATTAGATGAAGGATTTGATTTTCCATTAATTATGTTACTTAGTTTAAGCATGCTGGGCCAGACTTTCATCTGGAGTAAGCCAAGGTAGCTCTGTTTTGAATAGAGAACCAGCAATTTACAGTAGCTGAGTATCTGGTCTGTTTTATGTCCTCAATCTTTAACCCACTTACCATCTTTTTTTCTTCTAGCTTAGTTATTTCAAAGTGGTTCCTGTTACGAACTATTCTGAAAATCATTAAAAGTTGCTACACAAGTGTGTGGGGATCTGCCCTAGCTGATGGAAATGTCACTTTCAATGGTATTATTTTGTCACCACAGCTCTTACAATCTCTGCTTTCATGGACTTTTTTAGATTGATAAAGTTAGGAATTTGAGGTAGAGCTGCTTATTCTATCGTTGTGTTTTGTTTTTTTTTTAAACAAAGTATTGAATTTCTTTGCTTGTTTTAGCAGGGGTCTTCAAACAGTAGGTGATCTTACATGAAGCATCTCGTTTGCCACAATACCCAAATATAATTACGGATGAAGTGGCAGCTTTGAATTTAAATTTCCCTTGCTCTTGAGAGCTTGCCATAACTGTATTTGGGCGAATAACTTGTAACCAGCAATTTTACTTTTTCTGCTTGCTAATTGTCTGAGACGTCGTGATTTTTTTCACATTTATTTGCCAAATATTTTCTAGAAGAAATTATTAGTGTTCAGCTCATTTGTGAGTATTTGCTATATGAGCTGTCACTTTTGATTGGGCACATAGGTAACACTAGTACATTTCTGTTCTTTCAAGTATCTGGTGTGAATATGCATATTTAAAATTCATAATTACTTTTCTGCTAACATTTTCCAATAGTTGTTTAAACCTTGCTGTTTCCTTAAACCAATAAACTTGTCCAAGAGAATAATTGAGGAAAACAAACCCGAAAGAGGGGCAAAAATAGAGTTTTAAAAATGAAAATATTTTTGAAATACGCTTGCTAATACTCTCCCAGTTCTGGTCAGAACCAATTGTTATTTTAATTAACTTTTTGCAAGTTGAAAACGTAAAGAAGTTGCCTCTCTTCTCTTAAAACAGAGAATTCTTAAACTACAGATGTTCTGTTGTTGCTGTTCTAGTTTTGTACTAGCAGGATTGCTGTTTCATTACATTTTTCCAGATGGGTCATTGAAGTAAACTCTAATGTCAAAAATTCCCCTTTTAAAAGACTTGACGTCCTTGGTTCAATTTGGAGATTTACATTCAAGTAACATAAGATTATTTATCAGGTTTGGGTTGTAAATATTCTGAAAAAGCTAAAAGATGATTATGGCAGCTTGCTTAATAATGAACTTTTGCATTTCTATAAAAAAAACTTGCATATTTTTGTTTTCCATTAGATTTACTATTTTAAACATAAATATAATTAATACTTGGATTCATATATATTCTACTTTGCTGCATATGCTGAAGTACTTTGCAAATTATTTTCTCTGAAGTGAAAAGCTACTCTGTTTTGAATTCAGGCCTTGCTAGTTCTTCATCAGTTAGACAGCATTGATTTATGGAATCCAGATGCACCCATAGAAACATTTTGGGAAATTAGGTAGGTAAACTAGCTTTTGTAAATCAGATAAATAGCCCTGTCTGAGATGTCTTTTCTTTTGAAGTAGCTGTGGTTTATACTTGTCTGAAAAAAGCCATATAGTTTCAATACGTCTTTAAAACCAAAATTATTCATATAGACGCTATTTTGTTTAGTTCCACAGAAACCTTTTTCCATTGTACTAGTTAACTTTTACAGAAATTGCATGTCACAAATATCTTGCTAGCTTTGTCAAAGGTTTTTAATCCAGTATTCAGTTGTAACTGTGGCTGTTAAGATAAAAATTATAAACATATTTTTAATTATCTGATTGAAATGCTTACTATTTGCTTTAAAAAAATTGTATTTATGCATTTATGGGTAAGGCAGGATAAATCCGACAAACCCACCCTTATGGAATTACTTAATATTATTTCTGAAACTAAAGCTCACCTTATGTGGAAGTTCATTTCACTGATGGGTGGGTCACCTGACTTGTCCTGAAGGGTTTTTTAATAAAGAATTTTTATTGACTAAAGATAATCTTGCATTTTATTTAATAACCTTTAATATAGTGATTGCAACAATTAACTTGATAGATGAGAATATTAGGGAAAAGGTATTACAGCACTCCCAAGAAGGCAAAAATGGACATTAAGTGTGCCCTGCATGAACTTGAGATTGTGAATCATGAAAATAAACTAAAATATTTCATGTTTTGTCATAGGATGTGTATTAGTACACGATTTTTTTTGTAAGAGAAAGGAAGTTAATATCTGTTTCTAGAAAACATTGCTCTCCGCATCAAGAAATTAGTCTTTATTGGTGCATTATATGGCTTCAGGGATTGGTAATGGGATAGCCTTTCACCTTTAAATTTTTGGTTTGAGTCCTACTTAGGCTAGCAGTAATTGAAACTATATTATATAGCTATAAATGAGTTTGTTGTCTCTTCAGGCTGGGGGCAAAAAACCCATAAAAACTGACACTAGTTGGGACTCTTTGGCAGTTTTAACAGAGTACTGAATGGATTTGAACGAACACTCCTAGATGTGTGTTCCTTCCTAACAGAGTTGAGACACATCAGGGCAATGTAGGTAAACTTGTACTGCCATTGTCTGTGCTGGATCAGTTCTGTGATAAATGGAGGTCTTCTGAATCAACAGCTCTGAAGACTGGACATCTGAGAAGTACCAAAATCACTTAACTTCCTCTAGGGAATAAAAAATGGCCTGTTGGGAGGTGGAAGGGCACAGCTTTGTTATTTAAAATATACTCTGTATATTTTAAATGGACGATTATGTCATATAGGATATTCCTACTAATTCCCTGATGCCATGTAATGATATATGGATATATGCACACATACAAAATGGGGAATGACTGCCTAGGAAGGAGTACTGCGGAAAGGGATGGGGGGATCATAGTGGATCACAAGCTAAATATGAGTCAACAGTGTAACACTGTTTTACCAACCATCATTCTGGGTTATGTCAGCAGGAGTATTGTAAGCAAGGCACGAGAAGTAATTCTTCCGCTGTACTCCACACTGATTAGGCCTCAGCTGGAGTATTGTGTCCAGTTCTGGGTGCCACATTTCAGGAAAGATGTGGACAAATCGGAGAAAGTCCATAGAAGAGCAACAAAAATGATTAAAGGTCTAGAAAATCTGACCTATGAGGGAAGATTGAAAAAAATTGGGTTTGTTTAGTTTGGAGAAGAGCAGACTGAGAAGGGACATTACAGTTTTCAAGTACATAAAAGGTTGTTACAAGGAGGAGGGAGAAAAATTGTTATTCTTAACCTCTGAGGAAAGGACAGGAAGCAATGGGCTTAAATTGCAGCAAGGGCAGTTTAGGTTGGACATTAGGAAAAACCTCCTAACTGCGGTTAAACACTGGAATAAATTGCCTAGGCAGGTTGTAGAATCTCCATCATTGGGGATTTTTAAGAGCACCTGTCAGGGATGGTCTAGATATTATTACTGCCATGAGTGCAGGGGACTGGACTAGTTCTATGATTCTATGTCTCTATCAAGAAATTTTATTTGGGTTATTAGATAATATAGCTAATACTGAATTTCATTTTGCTGCAGTTCACAAATGCTTTTCTATATCTGCAAGAAACTAACTGGTCATCAGATGCTCAGCAGCACAGAAATCCTCAAGTGGTTGCGTGAGATTCTGATCTGTAGGAACAAATTTCTTCTAAAAAATAAAGTAAGTAAATGTTAATCTATTAGTTTATTAAATCAATTAGGTTTTTCTTTTTTACTTATTACCTATGTATATTGGGTAATTTCTTTGTGATTGAAAGAAATTTTACTAGCTCCACCTATAGTTAGGTTAATGCACTTTATCTTTCTTTACAGAGCAGAATGTGATATATATCATGGTTTCGAATGGTCTATATTTGGTTAGGTCTTCTTAGAATTTTTTCTTTTTTTTTCTGTTTCTGCATAGGAAATGCATGTCTTCCAAAAGGTTTGGAAAATATTCTTTGCGGAACTAAAGACTTGTTGATCACTGTTGCTTTATATAGGAAAATTGTAAGAAATTTCCTTCAGTGCAAGAAAGAGGAGGAGGAGGAGAACGTGTACATCTTCAGACACAATAAGATACCCTTTCTTCTGACATGGTAGAATGACTTCCAGAATTCTGTCCTACTTCTCTTTCTGATAGTCTGTTTCAAAGTACAAGCCCAGACTCTATAGCTATTACAAGATCACCTCTGAGAAAATCAGTAGCTAGATGGAAGACCAAACCTGTTACGTATTCAGCAGTAAAAAAAGTCCTAATCAGGATAGAGAAGGGAGAATAGTTTTCTCAAACTTCAATTCCAGATAACCGAAAATACCAATGGTTGAAAGACATTCTGTCTTTATTTTTGGACTTCTTCACATATACAGTGTTTCTTAAATAAGAGAAGATGTCAAATTTAGAGTGAGAGGATTTTCAGACTGTATGACTTGTTTGCCACTTGAATCCCTATCATTAGCTTTGTTACTACATGAACTTTTTTCTCGTTCTTACTTTATGCTGACTGCCAAATAGGTCTGTTCCTTAGGTATCTCCTATTCAAGATTTATAAAATGTGGGGAAAAAAATTAAACTTCCCCCACAACTTCCATTTTAGTGTATCTTGTACTTGGGATTCTAAAAGCACTATTTGCTCACTGCATTTTTAGTATCTCAAGTGGGATTCCTGTTTTCTCTGAAGTCCGGTTTCTTTACTTTTTTTGGAGGCTCAGCTTGCAACTGTTTGTGCGTATCCATCTTGTTTTACACATTGAGAAATTCAAGAGTCTCTTTCGGTTGTGCTAGTAGATGCAGAGGTACTTGATTTTGGCCAGCTCTTCTTGTGATATTGATCTTTGGGCAACTTTTTTGGTTGTGATCACCTCTACCTATTATGTCACTGTACTCTAGACTCTCGATTCATCCTCCATTAACCATTTTCCATGAGAACAAATTACTACTTTATCCCTTTGCCTGAGGTTCTTACTAAAAGCCTTTTTGAACTTTCAACTTCTATTGTTACTTTTCCTCCATGCCTCACTTGGGGAGTTTGATCTCCATGAGTTGGATGTGAGGGGGACTTGAATACCTTGATAGAACAAGGACTTTTCTGCAAGTCGCAAAGACTGTAACCTTTACAGCGAATTTTAAGGGTTGATCTATTTCAGTGCCCAGTCTTTGCAAATACAGTGACTTGTGTTTTCAGTCCCGCTGTTCACAAGTCCAGGTAGCCTGATGCACATTTGTCTTTGGCACAAATATGTGTAGTTTAAATACATCCCTGAAATTTGTAGAACCACTTTTGTTGCCTGCTACCAAAATGGCGGTACTATCTGCAACTAGCTGAAGCCTCAAAACGTGTCAGTGGCTTCAGAGAGATGAGGGCATGGAGAGATAGTGGGACCCCTGATGCAAGAAATGCCATCAAATGGCAGAAGAGGTGAACCATGATTTAACCCATGGCAGCCATAAACTGGAGGGAAGGCAACAGGAAACCACCCTCTGTTTTCTCTAACAAGAGCTATCATGGCAGAACAGAGGCATCACACTTGGCCATGGCTTTCCTTCCAAAAGTGTTAAACTGTGGCATCTTGAAATGTATGAAGGTTGACTGGTGAAACGCTCAATATTTTGCTATAGCGACTTACTGATGTGAAACCTGGAAAATGAAAATTGAAGCCTTTGAGATGTGGTGCTGGTGAAGACCCTTACTTGTCTTCTGGTCAGAAAAGAAGATGAATGCTTATGTTAGAAAAAATATTGTTGGAGAGAAATGGACTCTGCTCTTAGAAATCAACAGGTGCAAAGGTGTATACTTTGGTCACATCGGGCGCAGAGCTGGAAATAACTACTAAAGTTATCATGCAAGGAATGGTGGTGGGTCATTGCAGTAGAGGATGACCAGCAAGGGGAAGGATAGATAGTGTGTGCTGATTACTGGGAGACCAGCTGCTGAGTGTGTGAAGTTAGTGATGGATTCAGAAATCTTCTGAAAATTCTACTGTCACCAGTATTCAGAATGGAGATAATGGACTTCACTTTTTCCTAACTGATTTTAACTAGTAATGGTTGTCTTTTAGAGCAACTTTAACTCTGCTCCATTTCGCAAACAGTATTTTCTGTTCCTGTTTTATCCAGTTAAACCTGAAATATACAAATAAAATATACAACAGAATTAACATTTGTTGGAGCGTTAATTCCTTCACTTTCTTGACTTGCAACTTCAATAAACAGCTTCCACTTCGTTATTCAGCAAATGTGGGTTAACATTCTTTTGGGATTGAGAGAATTTTTTCTCTGCTTCCCTCCAGTGTAAATAGAAGTCCTCCCGGAGTAAAATGTGCCGATTCCACTGATGATTTTCATGTTCCGTAGTCCCTGTTTTTAAGAATTGAACTCTAATTTTCTCCTCTTTTAGGAAATGCCTTCAATGAGCTTCAAGAGGTGTGTTCTGGAACAAACATGCCCATTTGAGATGGGCATGAACTATTCTTGTGCTCTTACGGCCTTCTGCAGTCTTCCATTTTTGCCCCAATGTTTTTCCTCACATGAGGTTTAGGGAAGTATCTTCTTTCCTGGGCTATTGTGTGAAATCTTTGCTACCTAAAGCATCAGCCTTTAAGCTTTGGCATAAGGATAGTTCTTGCAGGTCAAACCTGTCTGCTTTTGTCATTCTATGCAAGATCTACAGGCATTCTAAATAATGAAGATGCTCAGAGGGAAGGAAGTAGTATGTGGAGAAAATAGGTAATGTCTTCCTGAGCTGGGGAAGGTGCCTTTGCTGGATTTCTGTCAAGGTGTATCTTATTTAGTGCTAAAAAGCATTTCCAGGCTATCCTTAATGTGGCACATTTGATCTTACAAAGTTCCATTGTCAGTTTCTCATCTGCATTTACAAATCAGTGTTTGTTCCTCTGTTTCTAATCTGTACACCATACACCTGTACCTCTACATAATGCTGTCCTTGGGAGCCAAAAAATCTTACCGCGTTATAGGTGAAACTGTGTTATATTGAACTTACTTTGATCCACCGGAGAGTGCAGCCCCACCCCACCCCACCCCCCGAGCACTGCTTTACCACATTATATCCAAATTTGTGTTATATCGGGTGGCATTATATCGAGGTAGCAGTGTAGTTCTCTTAATACTGTATTAAGTATAAGTAATAAAGTAATACTTTATTCTGTATTGCTTTAACAAGCAGTTTAATAAACTCTCTGCCACCTTGAGCAGACAAAATAAGAAGCAGTATTAGAAAACGTATGGGCATTGACCTGTTCTCCAGGCCAAATTTCAGCTTGAGATCCCTCTGCATTTGACTTGGGTGTGGTATTCACTTCCTGTCTGCTGTGTAGTGTGGCAGTGTGCGTTATTACAGGTGCTACATTCCACCCCAGAGGTAGCTGCATTTCAGAGGTGAGTGACACAATTAGTATGAGTAATTTTTGTAAGCTCTTTGGGAGCCTTCAGGGTGAAAGATGCTATATAAATGGAAGAGGTGCTGTTTTCCTTTCGTGAGCGTAGCTGCTGTAACCCATTATTTTTCCCTTACAAAAGTAGGGTGATTGACTATTTTTCTTACCTCCCTTTACAGCAATCAGATAGGAGTTCCTGTCATTTTCTCTTCCTTTATGGGGTAGGATGTGATGTCTCTGGTGGTGGAGCTAGTCAGCTTTCTCTTGACCATGAAGAGATGCGCTGTGCTCCGGGAGCTACCCTCAGGAAAGGGAAGGGCAACTCTTCCATGGTAATTAACATTTTGTATTCTTAATACTTTAAAATAAATAAACTCCATTGCCAACCTCAAAATCAGTTACATTTGTACTCCTATATTGAGATTATTTTCAAGTATTTTAAACATTGTTATGTGGGTGGGGGGAAGGGTATAGAGGAATTTAAACGTAAACTTCTCATGAGCTAGGTGTTGATGTTTGATCCAGGCACAACTGTTCTGTATAGTGGCCGCTGCTGTGCTATTCTGGCTAAAGTAAATGCAATATTTTTAATAGTTTGAAACTAAAATTTTGGTGTCATCTTCATAGAGCCTAAACCATAATCTGGTCACACATTTGTCTGCATTTATTAAATCTCAGACTTCAGATTTCTAAATCTCCATGCTATCTGAACACATGCTAAATAAAAAAGCACAAGGCAAGGAAGATGTTCATCCTTGTTTGAATAAAGGGGCTCCTTTTATACACACATTTTTTCAGCTCTTCACCTACACCATGAATTAGTTATGGAAAAAATTGAGCAGAAGTTTGTAACTGAATCTGTCATGAGCCAAGATTTGTAACTTGCCTTTTTTAAATTCCTTTTTTTCGGTAATCTGTAACAATGTACATAACTCTTAAACCAGTTTAATCTTTGAAGCAGTTTATAAACATAAATTGGTTTTTCACACTACTGAGAGGTAGATAAGTAGTATCCCCATTTTTATTTATGGGGTAACTAGGGTAGAAATAGTGACTTTTCCAAGAGCACACACGGTTAGAGATGGGATTAAATACTTTGCTCTCAGTCCTGTGCTGAGACTACTAGACCCCACCTTTCTAAAGTCTACTGCTGAATGAAGAAAATATAAACGTTCTAGTCACACATCAGATATCAAACTAATGAAATTTTCTGTTTAAGTAAATGTTGATCATTTGGGGGGGGGAGGTTGCGTTATTTTGGTGAAAATTAATGTTACATTACTGGAGAAACAAGTTGTTACACACATCTGCATTTGATAATACTTCCCTCCTCCCACACTTAAGATATCTTGTCCATTTATAATACCTGGCTCTTATATAACACTTTTTTTTTCAGTAGATCTCAATGTGTTTTATGTAGGAAGTATGTATCATTCCCATTTTACAGCATGGAAACTGAGGCATAGAGGGTGAAAGGACATGCCAGGGGTCACCAAGTAGGCCAGTGGCAGAGCCAGGAATAGAACACAGGTCCCTTGAGTCCAATCCTGTATCCACTGGGCCACACTCTTTGTTTAAGGGACAGTCTCATCCTGGATGCTGTACAAATACACAGTAAAACAGAGCCCTGATCTCAGATGTAGCTGTTGGATGCTATTGGAATACAAATAATGTGCAGGAGGAGGAATGGGATAAAGACCTATTTTGAGAAAATTGCCTGTTAAGTAATATTACCAGATATGCAAATGTATTTTCCCCCCAAGGAAAGTACAGCAGGATGCAGTGGAACTCCAATATGTCGCCAAGCCCAAACAAAATTAGAGGTTGCCCTGTACATGTTTCTGTGGAGCCCTGACATTGAGGCAGTTCTTGTTGCGATGTCCTGTTTCCGTCATCTCTGTGAGGAAGCAGATATCAGGTGTGGAGTAGATGAAGTCTCGGTACATAATTTTTTGCCAAACTACAACACCTTCATGGAGTTTGCGTCTGTCAGCAATATGATGTCAACAGGTAAGAAGGGAGAGACTAATCAAACTTTTTGTCTGCCTGAGTATTGTTTGTTCTTTAAAGTATATTTCAAAATGTTAAAGCTAGTCCTGATATAACTGAAGTGCTGTAATACTTATCTCTAGTCCGTCTCAATCATGTGATTTCATGGAAATTTGCATGAATGAAGTTACGTGTAGAAAGACTAAAAATCTGTCTTTGATACAAGATATTTGAAGATTGCTTCCTCCTTGCAATGCGTATGTAAGAAGATCAAGTATTGTAGGGAGACATTGACTGAATTTTTTGAACACCTAGATTTGGTAGTTAAGTGAAGGAGAGAGTTTCCCCAAAAACATTTGTTTATAATACAAATGTGCTTGTGATTAAGTCTTACATACAAGTCTTCTGGGTTTTTTAAGAATATTTATTTTTATTTATGCAAGCTTTCATCTCTAATATAAAGTTTTATTTTAAAATAAAAATGACTGTTACATTAATTTTATTGTATACTCCTTGCTTAGGGAGAGCAGCTCTTCAAAAAAGAGTGATGGCATTATTAAGGCGCATTGAACATCCAACTGCAGGCAATACTGAAGTAAGTTTTCTCTTTATGAAAATGTTTCTTATTAGCTGAAAATATGTTGTGTGGAAAGCAATCAGTAGTGTTGTAGGAAGAAATCTGAGGTAATTACCTGAAATTCTTGATGTATTGTATTTTAGGCATGGGAAGATACACATGCAAAGTGGGAACAAGCTACAAAACTAATCCTCAACTACCCAAAGACCAAAATGGAAGATGGACAGGTATTCTGAAGCTTTCTATCTATTCAGTTATCGGAAGTGCTGACAGAAATCTTGTATTTTCTAATTAGTCATTTAAATTTACCATATTAATTTATATCTAAACTTACATTTTAAAAAAAAAGTATCTGCACATTAGCACTTTTCAATCAATCTGTCATATGGGTGACTTGAGTTACTTCTGCATTCATTCCATAGCTAGTGAGTTGTTCCTGTGTGCTCTGTGGTGATGCACTGAGATGGCCATTTCCTCTAGATTATACTAGTGGGTTCACCTTTTCTCCCCACTTCATTGAGTACAGAGTCAAGTTGGAAACAGAGTAATCATGATCAGAATCAGTGTTTCTCAAGCTTATAGGAAGTCAGAAATGTTCACATCTCCCTTACATTTTTAACTCTTATTTTCATAGTAAATGTATCATTGGTAGCAATCATAAACCAGTATAGTCTGGTTTTTTTTTCAAGTGGTTGACAGAGAATGTGCCATATGGATAAATTCCAGTTTACACACTCCTACCTACTTTCCCTTGATGTAAAGATTTGCAAAATTTCCTGAGAATTGAATAGTTTGTTTTTATTGACATTGTTGTAAACTTATAAATTATTGGATTTCTTTATTGAATGATACTTAAAATGTCTGTTTTCTTTATCTGATAATTGCTTGTAATTCGAGAGCGATCTCATTTTGAACAACTCTTTTCCAGGTTACTGATAGTCTTCACAAGACAATTGTCAGGCGACGAATGTCTCATGTTAGTGGGGGAGGCTCCATAGACTTGTCTGACACGGATTCTCTGCAGGAATGGATCAACATGACAGGGTTCTTGTGTGCTCTCGGAGGAGTGTGTCTCCAGCATCGTAGCAATGCAGGATTAGCAACGTACAGCCCACCCATGGGTCCAATCAATGAGCGTAAGGGCTCCATGATATCTATGATATCCACCGAGGGAAATGCAGAGACTCCTGTTAGCAAATTCATAGATAGATTACTATCGCTAATGGTCTGTAACCATGAGAAAGTGGGACTTCAGATACGGACTAATATTAAAGATCTGGTGGGTCTGGAATTGAGTCCAGCACTTTATCCAATGTTGTTTAACAAACTGAAGAATACCATCAGCAAATTTTTTGACTCTCAAGGACAGGTAAAATGTTTGGATATGTTTTCATATTTTTATCATATCGAAAATATCAGCTATCTTACCATTCACATAGATCTTTAAAATTGATACCTACCTCTTTATGTTTGAGTTTTTACACAAAGAGCCAGAGAAGTATTTATTACATGATGGAAGGCATCACGATGATATTTGTGTGACTAGACCATACAGTTCTTAATTTGCATTTGAGATTCCAGACTATATTAGTCTAGCATGCTTAAATTCCTTGTAAGTTTCTATATTTTAACTATCTTCCTACTTAATAGGATTTATATTCTGAGAAAATGCTGTTTTTATTAGATAAACTTTCTGAGACCATAACTCTGTTCAATGTTGGGATTCTTCTGAGTAGGTTAATCAGAATAATACTTGTCCATTAGATTTCTGCCGAGTGCTACAGTAATATAAATATTTACTAATACTATATACATTTCATTCAGTTATTTTTGGGCATCACCTGTAATAATTATGACTAGATGCCTTATTCCTATAGGTTTTGTTAACTGAGACCAACACACAATTTGTAGAGCAGACAATTGCTATAATGAAAAACCTGCTTGATAATCATACTGACGGGAGCTCAGAACATCTGGGGCAAGCCAGCATAGAGACCATGATGCTAAATCTAGTCAGGTAAGAAATCTTGACTGTTTCCCCTCTGCAGAGTAAGTTGTTAGATAATCAGGCAATGTCTCCACCGCCCTCCATGCTCTGTTCGGGTGCAACAGCAGGGATGTAGGAAGCTGGTTAATGTTCTGAATCTCAGACCCTGGCAGCTATAGGGGAGCAACTCTGTTCTTTGCCATGATGTAAGGGCCACCAGTAGATGGTCAAACCTAGTGGAGCTATCAGCTCTGCCATTACCCATCTCCTCCCTTTCACTCCTTATCCCCAAAATATTCAAGACATGTCTCCCTCCCACTACATCTGTGGGGGTAAGTGGGGACCAGTGTAGGATGGTGCAGAGCCATCTCGGTCAGCTTCCCCTGCACAGGGGAGATTCTTCACTGGCTATCTCAAGCTGGTTTAAAGGCCACTGGGCACAGGTTGGGAAAATCCGGCCCAAGGTCTGCAATGACTGGTTATACAAGTGTAATTCTAGACGACCAGAAGTAATTCCTCAAATGTGTTCCCCCTCCCTCTCCGCTGCTTTGAAATGAAATTATTTAGTGTGTTATGTTTTCTGACCTTCACAGATATGTACGTGTGCTTGGAAATTTGGTACATGCAATTCAAATAAAAACTAAACTCTGTCAGCTAGTGGAGGTAATGATGGAGAGGCGAGATGACCTTTCGTTTTGCCAAGAGATGAAATTTAGGTGAGTACTAAATTAAACAGTAATTCCAATAATAACGATTCATAATAATAGTGGTTCTATTTGGGATAGTGTTTTCTTGTGGAGTACAGTGGGCAGGTGGGTGTGGGGGTGACACTTTCCTACTAACATGCAAAACATTTTCTTGTTTCTTTGTATTTAATTTAGGCCTCAATCCTGCATCAGGGTTTGCTACCATGGACCTCTATGCCTGTGCAGAGTCCTCTTGAAGTCTGACAGTAGGGACTCTACATGGGTGCAGGGTTCTATTGGAAGTCAGTGCAGGATCAGAGCCTTAATCAGTACCCTCCAGTTACTAAACCAAGTTAATCGTTAAGGTTTGCAGTTTAAATGTGTTCTTAAAATATAAAGTTCATACCACCTTGAGCAACATCAGCTTCTGACAGTATGTTTTCAGTTTTCGGTGCTGTAATGTTTCTTATAGGAACAAAATGGTGGAATATCTGACAGACTGGGTTATGGGCACATCCAACCAAGCAACAGATGAAGACGTAAAATGCCTGACAAGGTAAGAGAGGTTGCTAGAATACTCTTGCTGTGGCTATGGCTACACTGCATGCTAGGGGGTGTGATTCCCAGCTCGCATAGACATACTCAGGCTAGATCTTGTCTAAGCTAGCATGCTAAACATAGTAGTGCAGCTGCAGCGGCGACACAGGCTAGCAGCCCCAGACGCATACCCATGGGGTTCAGGCTAGCTTGTGCTTGGAGCAGGTAGCACGGTGGCCATGCTACCATGGCTGCTGGTAGTGCTACCATGGCTGCACTACTATTTTTAGCATGCTAATTCAGAAATAGATGCAAGCTAGGCATCGCACTTCTAACAGGTCTCAGAGCTTGTGTGCGTGACCATTTAGTTCATGGCAAAGCTGGGGTGTGAACCTGCCACTCACAAGCCTTCTGTGGACTAACTTTGTGGACACTGCTGACACATAATAATTAGTTAATGGGCTTTCAAGTGGGAGTAGATGAGAGCATGTCAATGAACTGTTACTGCGAATCAGCAGAGTCCATACAGATGGTCTGCAGCAGACTAGTGGAGAGTAGAGTCATGCTGGGGCTAGATTCACAATCAATTTAGGTGCCTAAGAAAATCATTTGCATTCAAAGCCTGAGTGTCAGCATGTGGGCTCTCTTCTGTGAATAGGGGGAGAGAGAGGTTCCTGAGAATGGGATTCACAAAAAACAGCCTTGCCCAAGGAGGTAATTGGAGATGCCAACCACAGGGTGTGTGCTAAGCTCCACCCCTCTTCCTGGGAGAGATACCTAGGAACTTTGTACTGCAAAAAATCTAGGTGCGGAATGACCTTAGTTGCCCATAGGTTCAGCAGCAGCTGAATAGTGCTTTGTGAATCCTAATGCAGCCAGATTCTGGGAGGCATCTAAAGTGGCAGTTAAGTACCTAAATCCTTTTGCAGATCCAGCCTTAAACATTTTTGTAGAGAAGCCCTCATCTGCTAAAGGTGATATGTAATATGATAAAACTTCTTTTGGGTATTTTACTATAAAGGTAATACATGTTCAAAGCTTCCTTTGAAAAAACTTCATTGTATTGTTCAAAGATTTTTGCTTACCAAGACCCAAGTTCAGGTTCTGTTTCTTTTGTTACTTTGACTGTACACCTTGAAACAGAACATAGGCTGCATGTCTTACAACCTAAAGGAAAATGCAGAGCTCTGAACGAGTCATTTGGACTTGCCATGAACTGTGATCAAAGCTAATGTCATTCTGAGAACTGCAGAAAGTGTGATCATGCTTATAATATGATCCATAAATATCTTATAAATTAGACTTAGATTTTTAGTAGGCATAGTAAGGTTTTTAGTCTAAGGCTTTGGCTACACTTGCACTTCAAAGCGCTGCTGCGGCAGCGCTTTGAAGCGCTAAGTGTAGTCAAAGCACCAGCGCTGGGAGAGAGTTCTCCCAGCGCTGTCCGTACTCCACCTCTCTGTGGCGAATAACGTACAGCGCTGGGAGCCGCGCTCCCAGCGCTGGGGCTTTGACCACACTGACGCTTTGCAGCGCCGCAATTTGCAGTGCTGGAGAGGGTGTGTTTTCACACCCTGCTGCAGCGCTGCAAATTTGCAAGTGTAGCCAAGGCCTAAGATTATAGCCCTGAACTTGTATTTACCAGGCCTTATCCTACTCCTGTTGATGTTTGTAGAAATTCATTAACTTTAATTGGAACAGGGCAGATCCTAAGTCTGTTTTGGATATGTAGCCAAAATGAGCTACGTAAAGTGAGAAGAAATATATATGCTGTCACTTGCTGTGTTTTTGGGTTATTTTTTAAATGTGTAATTTGGTCATAACTCACTGTCCAAAGTTGATTGTACTGCGTTAATGCTGTGCTATAGTATACAAGAGTTTTTTAATGTATGGAGCTTTTTAAAAAAGAATGTGGTAGAGACCCTTCAGCTGCAGTTAGGCTTATGAAGAAAGATGACTCCTTAAGTACTCCATCAAAGGAAAGGCCGGGCACTGGCCCTGTTTAATTTAACTCTGACTGTTTCATTTTTGATTCAGAGATCTAGACCAAGCAAGTATGGAAGCAGTGGTCTCTCTTCTCGCTGGACTTCCACTACAGCCTGAAGAAGGAGATGGTGTTGAACTGATGGAAGCCAAATCCCAATTATTTCTTAAGTAAATAGTCAAACAGTTTCAATTATACTATAATTTTAGGCAAATACATTCTTCTGTGTTCATTATGAAGTAAATTTCTTTTTAATCTGGTAAGGGTTAATTTTATTCAGGGAGTTGCCTCAGTATATCCTCTGAATTTGCAAATATCCACCTCATAGGTTTAAGCAAACACTTCAATTTGTAAAGGCAAAAACATTTGGAAAACAGTCATTAAATGTAACTTTGTTTTCTCCAAGCGTGTGGATATGCTTATTTCACAGAACTATCTTGTTTCAATTTTAATTTTATGAATGGAAGAATATGCAATCTTTTAGAAAAACAATCCCATGAAATTCAGTTACCTAGTCCGAGGAATTCTCCATGCAGGCTTTGTGATACTGCCTTCCCACTCTCACAATACAGTCTTTAAAAGCTGTAGTATATAATAATAATCACAGTAAAACACAAAACAAAAAGAGAGAAAAATACCCAGAGCAAGTCTAACTTGTATTTCTGGGAGGTGTTCAACAGAGTCATTCTATTTTATATCCTAGACCATTCTGCTGGAAGACTTTTGACTCTGTAAAAAAACTTGTCTCACTTATCCAGATCTACAAATGTTATTTTTGTTTTAGATATTTCACTCTATTTATGAATCTTCTAAATGACTGTAGTGAAGTTGAAGATGAAAGTGCACAAACAGGTGGCAGGAAACGTGGAATGTCTCGAAGACTGGCTTCGTTGCGACACTGCACTGTTCTTGCTATGTCAAACTTACTCAATGCTAATGTGGACAGTGGCCTTATGCACTCAATAGGTAAAGTAGTTAGAAACAACTGTTTATGATTCACATACGAAGGCTTGAGCCTTAATTAAGAAGTATATGACTTCATTACTCAAATCTTTATTTTGTTTCTATCTTGTTAGGCTTAGGTTATCACAAAGATCTCCAAACAAGAGCTACATTCATGGAAGTCCTCACCAAAATTCTACAGCAGGGTACAGAGTTTGATACCCTAGCAGAAACTGTACTAGCAGATCGGTTTGAGAGATTGGTGGAATTGGTCACTATGATGGGTGACCAAGGAGAGCTACCTATTGCTATGGCATTGGCCAATGTGGTGCCTTGTTCGCAGTGGGTAAGTTGATTCACACTTCCAGTTGCATGATATTTGTTAACCCTGAGTGCATTTTGTTTCGTGAGGTGTAATCTGCTTAACTCCTTGAAAAAGTCTTGCATAAGACTTGGAATTAAATTTACTGCTCTGCCAATTTAACGATAATGTTGAAACAAAAGTCTACTAAAGAAATGAAGAGTTGAGGCTACCCTGTTATGTGTTGTAATATGTGGCCTTTTTCTCAAAGTGTTCTACAACTGTGATTGGGTCTACTTTGCTGAGCACTTTAGTCTAAACTAAAGCATTGTAGTATATTTTAAAATAGTTCTTGAAACAGTAATTGTTAGCTTGTAATGGTAAAATAGTTTTTCCTTGTCCTTTTAATGTTGCTCAGTGTGGGGACTGTTGGGTATATGTACTGTAATACCAGAGTAGGCCTGTGTTTTGGTAACCTAATGTGCTTTTTCCTGATATCAGTCTGTGCTCTGTTTATACAGTGAGTGAATCCATTAGACTTCCATCTTGGTTCGTCATAGGCTCACAAGTGAGATGGTTTTAGGAACGTACTAAAGAACGTACCATTATAACATGGTCTGATGGGGTACTTGAGAGATTTAGAAATAAAATTAGAAGTGGGGGAGTGGGATGAGCACACTTTAAGGTTTACTTGAGAGACTTAACAGGGGAGATGATGCACTAGACCATGCTTCAGCCTGCGCTATACAAATTTTAATGTGGTCAAATATTTCAAAACAGTACAAACTACTAAATGGAAGAAAATATTTAGCGCAAGCTAGAATACTTGAGAGGCAAATTGTCATTGACCTCTTTTTCTAGTGCAGGATACATTAGAGATGTTTGGGGAGGTTTTCACAATCCAGCCTCTTAACTGCTCTGACACACTAACCTCTTTATTGCTGTTCTTTAAGGATGAACTAGCTCGTGTCCTGGTCACCCTCTTTGACTCTCGGCACTTGCTCTACCAGCTGCTTTGGAACATGTTTTCTAAGGAAGTGGAACTGGCAGATTCCATGCAGACTCTGTTCAGGGGAAATAGTTTGGCCAGTAAAATAATGACTTTCTGTTTTAAGGTAAGTTATATGAGCTTAGGTCCTATTTATAAAACTCTTTTGAAGAGTGAAAGACTAACAGGAAAAAATGTATTAACTCAGAAATGTGCAACTGCAGTTGGATTACATTAAGAAACTCTGAGTAATTGAAATAGATAATTGAAAATAAGATCGTTCTGATAACTGGAGAGTGCAAACTATAACTTGATGGCTGTATTGGTCTACACAATCACAGACAACTCTTGAAAGTTCATCAAGATTCCATGCAGTTATTTTTTATAAAGATATATGGTGTCTAATCCTTGGAGACCTTCCATGCCGAGGCCTGATTTGGGATGGGGTGGTGTGGCAAAACTTTTGTGGAGATGTCATGACACATCCTGTTTAATTCACACTTTAATCTGGAGGCCCCCTTGAAAGTTTCCAGGGAGCCCAGTGTTCATCCTGCATGGTGCATCTGTTTCAGAGGTACCAGGGTGGAAGTTGAATACAATAATGGAAAAGTTTGCATAGTAGAAGTATTTATAGCACACTTAGTAGACACGTTCAAGTCAATGATCGTTAAATGCAGGGAGAGTATAATTATTTCGTATTTGATGCAAGTGGTTGGACTAGAATAACCCTCTTCTTACCCTCTTCTAATATTTTAGGACCTGTTAGGCAGTCACTGCAGTCTTCAGTCCTAGTCAGAATATTTAAATATATTTTAAGTTGGTTTAGTTGAAGTCTGCAGGAGTCCCATCTGTTTTTAAAGAGGCTTACAGCATTTGATAACTTCTGCTTTAATTAGTTATTTAGGAGGAATAGTTTATGGAAATAATTGTATAACTCAGTTACAGCTTTGTGTTCCGGAAATGATCCTATGAAGTACAAATATTAACTTTGCATGATTCTGTCCTGTGCCCTAATCTGGTCAATTTAAGACCGGTTTATGAAGTCAAAGATAAAGCTAAAAGGTTTTTTTTAACTGGTAGCTGTTTTATCAGCCGTCTTATTTAAAAAGCCATGGAACAGTCTCTTTCCTTAACTTGTTCAAGAAATATTTCCTCCTTCTTTGCATTCAATTCATAAGAAAATAACCATTTGGTACCCAAATTGCATAGATACTTCTACTAATAAAGCAGTGATGATGAATTTGGTATCTTTTTGGGTAGGTAGTCAATAGATTTTAAGTCAGGAGGATGCTGTCTTTTAAAAAAAAAAATTTTATTCTAGCACTTATAAATGAGAGAGGTAGTGAATTGAATTCACATGGTTTTTTTTATTGTACTATTTTGAAAGGTCATTTACTTGCTGTAATTTGATATACTTCAAAAGTTTAATATAGCACTTAATATAGTAGCATTTGTGCATAAACTTCTCAGGAAGGTGATAATTCTAAGTACTTACACATTTCTTAAACATATGTTTGCTTGTGTGTGTAGCATTTTGGCTATGAGAACTACATAATCTCAGAATATACTTTAAGATTCATTGCTTGTACAAACATAATCAGATGCAGGACAAACTACATAATCAGATGCAGGACAAACTACATAATCTCAGAATTAGTGTGTAAAGCTTGACATACTCAGTATTTGAAAATATTCTTGTGCTTTGAGTTATGCTGGCCTGGCCACACATTCTGATGTATTTTCTCCATAGGTATATGGTGCTACATATCTGCAGAAGCTCTTGGAACCTTTATTAAGGACCGTGATCATGTCCTCTGAATGGCAACATGTCAGCTTTGAGGTGGATCCTACAAGGTTTGAAATGGGGAAAAAAAATTATCATGATTATTTATAAGCCTGTTTCCCATCCATACTAATTTGACAGGATTCATTTTTCTTTGAGTGCTTGCTCATGTTGACTCCATTCTAGGTGTGCGCACACCCCCATGTGTCGTCATCGGAGATTTTTGCCTTAGTGGTATCCGTAGGGTCATCTGTGGCACCCCCTTGAGTACCGCGCTCAGGCGTCGGTATATCAGGTGCTGCCGACCCCATGCCCTCTCAGTTCCTTCTTACCGCCCGTGGTGGTTAGTCAGAGGGCCTTCCTTTGCATAACAAGGGCTAGTGGTTTCGTCTCTTCTGACTTCGAGCCTTAGGGCCTTGTAAATAGTTCATTTATAGAAGTTAGTGTTAAGTAATTGTTAAATGTAGTTAGAGTCCCATCGAGGACTTCGCCCCAGGCGCGGCATGCCCTGGTCCTCGGGGATTTAAGCCCTGCTTGGACTGCAACAGGCATGTGCCTGTTAGGGACCACCACAGCAGTTGCCTCAAGTGCTTGGAGGAATCACGTGTGAAGGACAAGTGTCGTATCTGTAAACAGTTTCGACCCAGGACCCAGACGGAGCACAACAGCCGTTTCAGGGCTCCCCTCATGGAGGCTGCCCTCTGACTGGCTTCCGAGCCATCTCTGTCCAAACTCTACCGCTAGTACTTCAGTGCGTACCCCGGCACCACTCTCCGCTGCCGTGCCCAGGAAGAAGACCAAGAAACACAGCTCCCCGGCACCAGGGAAGAAAGGCCATGGGGCATCGGGCAAAGGACCCAGTTTGGGCCGCCCACCCACACTGGAGCCACGTGGATGTGCCTCCCCAGTCAGGGCCCTTAGACCCCCAAAGGATCCACCGCCGACTCCCTGGAGCAGTAGGGGCCGCAGACTTGTGGCGGGATCGACGCCTTCCCAGGCTCTCCCAGCACATAGAGAGCAGAGGCTTCTACTAGCGCTGCTGGCACTGCGTGTGCCCCAGGGAGTGGCCAAGACCCCCCCCCAGAGGCAGTTGAATGCCACCAATCTCCTGAGCCGAGGCAGCACTCTGACTCCGTGCTGCAGATCTATGCTTCACAGCCCAGATCCTCAGAGGCTCTGCCTAGATCACCGGCACCGCGTTCATGGTCTCTGCCCTCTTAATGTAGGTCGCCTGTGGGAGGCGCCAGTCTTTGTATTATTGGCACCATTTACCCTCCTGCTGGTCGTCATCTTGGCACAGGTCCCTGTCACCCACTCCAGGGGAATGATCTCCGTTGCAGTACCAGTCCCCCCAGCCTCGGTACCAGTCCTCCTGTTCGAAGCACCGGTCTCCCGTGGTGATGATCAGCTGACAAACGCAGGCATCAATGGCTCCACCGTGGTCACCGCAAGGGGATTTCTCTGGCATGGAAGGGCAGTTTAGCCCCTGGCCGAGGCATCACCAGCAGGATTGGGCACTGGATGCTACATCGACTTCTATGGTGCCGCCATGTCAGCACAGCCATTGGCCACTGCTGTGGCCCTGTTGGAGTATGTGTGGCATGTCTGTGATGCCGATGCCCCCTTTGCACCACTCGTCGGCCACTGCCTCGGAGCAACAGTTGACGGCACCAGGCTTGGTGCGGGAAGTGCTCTCAGAGGTCAAAGTAGAGGAGCCAGTACCCACTGCTAAACCCCCTTCCCCCATTGGGGGGTGATACGCCGGGGCCTCCCCTGGTGGTACAGTCGTCGTCCTCATCCCTGGATGAGGCGGTGACGGGACCCTCAAGGGCCAGCCGGCCGGGCGATTTTATAGAACACCAGGCCCTGCTTCAACACGTGGCCGAGAACTTGGGCCTAGAAGTGGAGGAGATGGCGAAGCAGGTGGACACCTTGTTCAGTGTGCTCTCAGCCTCTACCTCTGCTCGTGTTGCAAGACCAGTGCATGATGGGGTCCTGAAAATTGCCACAGCCCCCTGGCAAACCCCGTCGTCCATCCTTCCCACCTGCAAAAGGACCGAAAAGAAGTATGTCGTCCCGACCAGAGGATTTGAGTACCTATATACCCACCCATCTCCAGGCTTGCTGGTCATCTCAGCAGCCAACAAAAAGGACAAGCAAGGGCACACCAGTTTAACCTCCAAAAACAAAGAAGCCAAAAGACTGGACCTTTTTGGGAGGAAAATTTATTTGACAGCCTGCCTGCAATTCCAGGTGGCAAACCACCAGGCTTCATAGAATATCAGGGTTGGAAGGGACCTCAGGAGGTCATCTAGTCCAACGCCCTGCTCAAAGCAGGACCAATCCCCAGACAGATTTTTGCCCCAGATCCCTAAATGCCCCCTCAAGGATTGAACTCATTACCCTGGATTTAGCAGGCTAATGCTCAAACCACTGAGCTATCCCTCTCCCCCTCTCTTGGGCAGATTCAGTTTTAACTTATGGGACTCCCTCTGTAAGTTCAAGCAGTCATTGTCACACATTTACATGGGCCATGGATGGGAAAGGGAGTAGATGCCCCTTGCGTGTCTGTTCCCCTTCCTCCACCACTACGTACCTGAATATGGACCATAAGAATCTGGCCTGATATGTGACTCTTGCCCATAGCTCTGCAGATCATCTGCTCTAAGCCATTGAACCAGTTGTTCAACTAAGATAGAATGATTTTTCTTTTATATGGCCTACTTTGTCTTGATTACCTATATCTCCTCAGAATTTATACTAAATGGTTAGATTATTTTGTAGTTGCTTTTTTCTAACTCTGTTCTGTAAGTCTCCCCTTTTTTTATTTTACACTAGCTAAAACACCTTCCCCAAAACATAAGCTTCCTTTTCTGTGCTTGTATCTATATCTTTGACTTCAGGAAGCAATAAATGGCCACATCTGTAAATACCCCTTCTACCTGTATGAAATATACCTATGTATGGCTACCTCAGTAACTGCTTGAACTTTCAGTAAAACCGTGACCCTTGCAAAACTTGTTACGTATGCGGATCTTAAGGCACAAACAATACTTGTCTTGTTGGAGATGTTCTCAACTTTCGCATACAGTTGCTGGACTTCTTGTCCTGCATGGGTATGTGAGACCCTAAACTGTGTGTGCAGGGCTGTTAAGGGTAATGATGGAATGAGAATTCCATTATGGTTTTTTACAAAGCTGTAAAATGGCCTGATATTTGTGAACTCTACTTTGTTCAACTCATTCTGTCTCTTTAAATCTATTGTGCAGATGTTTCTATCTATTGGTAGGTCGTTAGCATTTCAACAAGGTTGCTAGTAATGATACACTGAAACATGGCTGCTATCAAACATATAAGAGCAACTTGTATGTTTTTTGACTGGTAACGTTTTGAAAGCTTATCATATATGTATGGGTCTGTTGCAGATTGGAGCATACAGAAAGTCTTGAAGCCAACCAACGGAGTCTCCTGCAGATGACTGAGAAATTCTTCCATGCAATCATTAATTCCTCTTCTGAGTTTCCACCCCAGCTTCGCAGCGTGTGCCATTGTCTGTACCAGGTATGCCCACAGCTGGGGTTTAAATTTTTAAACCCAAGTTTTGTTGTAGAGGTTGTAAAGGTCAGAATTTCTGGTTTAAAACTATTATTGGCCCGTGGCATGAAATAAGTGGTATGACCATTTCTTTCTTAAAACTGTTTTATAGGATTTATGTAGTTAATCCTCCAAGCTGAACTTCAGCCTGCATAATCTTAGCCTAGGGAATGAACTGTGTTTATGGGGCTGGCCTGGCAGACCTGTGGTAACGCCACTTTGAATTCACAGCTGAGGACCCTGAGCTAATAAGGGTGGGGTCATCTTGTCTTGCTCTAATACCTCTGCTAGGAGACTACCAGCATTGGTTAGCTACGGAGGTAAGAGGGCATCTGTTCTTGCCAGAAGTGTACAGTGTGGGAGCCTTTGAGGGTGAGGGCAGCAAAGAGTGAAAGTCTGACAAGTGTGGAGCAAGATAAACAAGTGTTTTAAATTTAATAGCAATATGTGCTTTTACTTTCTGTACCTGGAATGACTTCCCCTGTATAAAATCCATTCAGCTAATAGATGGTTTGCTCTACATAATAGTATAATTATCCATCAGTCAGTCTTTAAAAAAGATCATAGGTATTAGCTACATAGGTGTTAGCTGCATAAATACAAGAGCTATTAAAAAGCCTGCTTGGTCACTGAATTTAAATAGTTGTCTTCAGTCCTCTACTTTCAGTACAGTAAGTGCGCAAACTGTTATCTTTGAAGTAAAATGTAACTGCTTTTCTGTTTCAGCAAAAAAAGTATAAAAAATATTATCCACGTTGGTTCTGCAGAAATATTACTACTTCATCAGATATGAATGAACAGAACTAATGGTTTAAAATGTTCTTCAGGTCACTTTATTGTGAAGCTGGTTAAAATGGAAACTATCATACAAGCTTCACAGTTTGAGGGTCTCTTCCTATAACTCTATTTTATGCAAATTTTCTATTGACTTTAGTAGAAGCTCTGTCAGATCCGGCTCTTTGTTGACTCCTGTCATTTAAAATAACTTCTAAATTTCAAGCTGATGTTGCATCAGTAAGTTTAAATTTAGATTGTCTCAAGCAGCATATCATCCCGAAATGTTAATAGAGTTGTCTTAGGACTTACTCTTGAAGCTAGCAAAACATGCGGTTTCAGGAAGTTTTCTGTCTGTGAGCATAGAGAGAGCCAAGCCAGTGCAACATTCAGTCTTTATTCCTTTGTCCCACACGTACTGTGCTCTCTCATCAAGCACTTTCTGAAAGATGACTTCTCTAAGCTCTTATACATAATCATATAAAATCATTCTCAATTATGAAGCTATGTACTGTAATAGGAGGGAAGGTTTTAAGTTAATCTATTAGTAGATAGGACACTGGTGACCTTAAAATGTGGGTGGTGCAGCATGTGTTCTGCACATAAGAACGGCTATACTGGGTCAGACCAAAGGACAATCTAGCCCAGTATCCTGTCTTCCAATAATGGCCAATGCCAGGTGCCCTAGAGGGAATGAACAGAACAGATAATCATCAAGTGATCCGTCCCCTGTTGCTCACTCCCAGCTTCTGGCAAACTGAGGCTAAGACACCATCCCTGCCCATCCTTACTAATAGCCATTGATGGACCTATCCTCCATGAATGTATCTAGTTGTTTTTTGAATCCTGTTACAGTCTTGGCCTTCACAACATCCTCTGGCAAAGAGTTAACTGTGCATTGTGTGAAGAAATACTTCCTTTTGTTTGTTTTAAACCTGCTGCCTATTAATTTCATTTGGTGACCCCTGAGTGGTACCACATCTGAGTGGTATCCAAGTACAATTTTAAAGGTGGGATGCAAAAAATCCAGGTGCAAGTAAGGAATAGATGATGCAAAAACAGAGACCCCATCTGCAATAACTTTTGTGTTGAAGCCAAGACAGCAAAGAATCAATCCTGCTTGGCAGCGTGCAGGTCAGTATGGAAAAGAGAAAAAGATACTTTTCCATAGCAAATAATCCTGTCTTAAGTTATAGGAGAACAGACTTTCCAGAACTATTTGTTTGTTATAAAAGAATTTCCCATACAAGGGGTAGATCAGAACTACTGCATTGCTGTTTTCTACCCATTGAATGCTCGTTCTATAAATGTAACTTATTTGGCTTTTAAGTTTAGTTCTCTACAAACAGTGCATTGTTTTTGGCGCTGATAGAAAATATAGGACTTTTCTTGAATTCCTGAAGATTAGATATCCAAAACAAATTGAGCAGAGATTATTTTATTTTTTTACTTTTTAATCACAAATCTTCAAGTACAAAATGCCAAATAAGGGAAAAAAGAGAGATGCATCTGTTTCACAGTCAAGTCGTTGAAAGATATCTCTCTAATCAACTCTTGCTTTCACATGGGTCTAGATCTACAAAAATAGCTTTTGCCTGTGATATAAAATAGTCTGATCATTCATTTTCTTTCTATCTAGTGGTGGTTTTAGGAAGTTGCATCCAGTGGGTTTGAGGGGATGAGAATCAGGTTTCCTTTCAAGATGAAACAAATACTGCTTCATGGATGATGTGTGGGGGTCTTTTTAGCATTATCGACTGATAACTTTAGATAAAACCTTGATTATTGCTTCAGTTACTTGACATTATTTCCTCTGGTCTAGGGTTCTCTCTTTTGTATCTGTCTGAACTAGTTTCTTATATGCTATTACTTTGAATATTTTCAAACCTATTCCTATTTCAACAGTATTTTGCTAACAGTTACATTTATTTGTGTAAAGAAGTTTTTTAGTTCAAGTCCATGGCTACTAGAACATATACATTGAGATATTGCCAGAGAAAACCCTACAGAAGACTACTAAGATACATTTTTACTTCTCATATTTTGAAGCATTTATGTACCACCTAGGTTATTCTTGGAACCAAGTGTCTCATTGGACTTTGCCAAAAAAGTACAAATGAGATTAATTGGAAAAATATAATACTGAAAGAAACCAGTCTTCATCTGACAATTCAGGAGTACTTGGGGTCTTTGAACAGCCTGCTATCTTTAGCCTGCTGTAAATAAGGCTCGATTTTGAATTTGTTGTGAGTAGCCTTTTATTTGCATTTCTTTGCTCTTGTCGTCATCTTTCTCCTCCTTACACCACGTTTCATTTATCAAAACATTAATTAGCTTATTTCCCTACATTCAAGTACTAGAGAAATTTGACGATGGTGGCCAAGACTAAAGAAATGAGAATTATGTCTGAATTGTCATTCTTTGTTTATTTTGCGTTATATAACTCTACTTTTAGAGGGCTATGGTTCATATTTAACATACAGCCCCCATACACCATACTTTTGGCTGGGAAAGAGTAAAACAATTCTTTTAAGCAACCTCATAAAAATCCCTAAGGGGAGTCTGCTATCTCCCAGCATGAAGTGTATTCAATCTTGCAAATGGGACTGATTTTTGCAGTGGTTTTTTTGGGGGCTTATAAATGGAGTCACAAAAATAGATGTGAAGGAAATTCTAATCATAATTGATTCTGAAAATGAATTGCTTTCAGTTAATGCAACAATCTCATTAAAACAGATTTAATTTGGATAGTCAGGACTACACTGGACAGCATTTTGGGTAATGGGAATAGAATTCATGATAAGTTATTTCCTTCTTGTGTAAATCACCAACATGTAACTAATAGTTAAGCCTCTGGTTATTGCGATGGTTAGTACACATGCTCACTCATTTTCAGGTAACTTATTCCATATGTTGTGCAAGATAGGAAGCCAAGAACAAACTCAGTCAACATATCATTACCAAAAAGTGCTGTTTGGTTTGTATAAAAAGACTTGTGTTTTTTCTTAACAAATGAGGATGGGATTTTGATTTGCTACAGAAATTTATTCCCTAATGCACAGTGTGTGTGGCAGTATCTATTCTGAGATTAGCATTCAAATTTCTTTAGTAAATAGATAGAATAGAAATTTCAGCTGATCTTGTCACAACGTTTTAGTTGTGAATTTCCCTTACACCAGATTCAGCAGTGTGAAACTAGTTTTATTAGTATGTGGATTTTGTGCTGAATTGATCGTACATGCTAGAACAGTGGTTCTCCACCTGTTTACCATTGTGGGCCATGTATGGAGCTCTCGGTGTTTTGTGGGCTACCTCCGCACAAGATATGTATACTACCTCTATGGCCCTGAGGATGTCACATGGGCTGCAGCTGTGTGCTGGTTGGATAGCAAGTGACCTGTGGGTTGAACCACTGTGCTAGAAGGTAAATATGAAAGGGATTGAAGATGAAAACTTTTCTCTAAATTTCCACCATTTTTATTTTGTAGGCTGTTACACAGGCTTTATGGTATCTACTGGAGCACTGCGCGGGACTAGTGTAGAGCCCTGCAGTGGGAGTGGGACTGGGATCCCACAGGACCTGCTGCCATAATAGCGGGAAGGAGTGGGAGTCTGTATTGTGGGATGGGATCCTGCAGGACCAGCTGCTATAATAGGTGGGAATGGGTATTGTGGGGCAGGACGGGAGCGGGATTTAAAAATAATCCCACGCAGGGCTCTAGTATCTACCTGAATTTTGACTTGTGGGGTTTTTTATTTTATTTTTTTATTTTTTTTAAAAGAGTGCCGTGTAAGCTTCCTTGTAACAAAATGCCAAATTCTAGTGTGGCACAGGTTTCCTCCTTAATGCTATTTTATTGTAATCTGTATTGATGGTTACTTCTGCTTTATTCAAAATAGTTAGTTTCGGCTAATGTGGAGGATGTGGCTTTTATCCTCACGGGTGAAGTTCACCTTTGTGTAGAGGGAACAGTATGGAAGGGCTGTGCTCCACTGTCTGACTTAAATCATAATATGAGGAGGTGCACAGGGCTTGGGCTGGCCACTGTGACCAGGGGTGAATTTCAAAAATAGTCATGGCCTATTCAAAGCTCTTGAATTTTAAATCAGTGGCAGTTTCTGCATAGACCTGCTGGTTTTCTCAGTCTTTTTATTTACAGAAACTTTGTGTCATATTGTACCATCCATTAAAATAATTTAAACCATGATTGTGATCCAATTATGTTAATATGAGGAAAATTATGAATATGAATCATACATTAAACTAAATTGAAGGACACACAGAGAAACGTGGGAACATTTAAACCTAAAAATTATTTTAAAAAGTGATGTAGACCTTTTAAAAGTTAAACCTTTGAAATATACTATTTAAAAAAATATTTGGGGGTATGGCAAAACATGTTTTGAAAGCTGACTATAATAATTTATGCTTGATATTGTTTATCATAAGCAAATTTAAGAAGTTTGACTTTTAACCTAGCCAGAAATAGTAGAAATGATTGAAACCCAACATTTGCTTGCATTGTATTTAGTGCTTTGTGAATAAGATGTAGTAAAATGAGTACATGGAATAAAAACTCCATCAAACTTTAGTTTATATATTTCATTTTTTGTTACGTTTGTTACATTTTATTGTGTAATTTTATGTACAAGTCAACATTGTTTTTTGTTGCTGTATGTAGTTGGTGCTGTGACTTGTTTGTGCTCATCTCTGTTCTGTAGGCAACTTGCCACTCTCTACTGAATAAAGCTACCGTAAAAGAAAAAAAGGAAAACAAAAAATCAGTAAGTTTGGAGAACTTTTTATTAGCCATTTCTTTCAAAGCAAAACAAAAGTCTTTTGCTGTTTGTTCAGAACATCTTCACCTTAGCCTATTTGACCTTCACTATAAAATCATTCTACTAATTCTGGCACAAAAATAGCTTTCATTTCAATTAACACTGGAATTAAGTTTATATTTTAAATATTCTCTGTGTGCCTATTTGAGTCAACAAAAAGGCATATTTAACCTTACTGCTTGATGTTCAATATTCTGATCTTCTGTCCTTGCCACCATTTGCAATTATAAAGAAACTTTAAAAGAAAATGACTTCTAGACTTTAGGAAAATCCAGGTCTGCTTTATTTTAACGTCTTGGTTTGTAGATGTTGTGTTTTTTCCTGGAAGTGAGGAAACTCAGGTTAATACAAATACTGCACTTCATTGTTGTGTGAATTATTTTTTATTTATTTTCCCTTAAGTTTTGCATTGTGAGTAACCAATAAAATTTAGCATTTGTACTTATACAAAATGAGCAAATCTCCTAAGGTAAGCCACTACTGGGTTAAAGAAGATAGATTTTAAATTGACAATTTAGTATTATGCTTTTGATTTCCTTACAAGAAAATGTGTGTTGATATAGTGATGTCATTGGAAGTTAAGATTTATTGTGTCTTGAGCAGTCTCAGTGTATAGTGTGTGAATACTGTGGAGAATAAGATGCATAAAGGAAGAATGCAAGTTGAGCATTTTGATGATTCTCTCCCATATTTTTTTGCATTAATTTAGCAGAGTGTTAATCATGTTTGTGTGCAAAAAGTGCAATCTGCATGGATTATTCTGAAAAAAGTTAATTAGTGATTGGTGAAATTGTGAGACTTGTGGGTGGATTTGTAAGTGAAGGAAAATAGTCTTGAATATGTGCGTTGCTATGTGTTAATATGTTTTCCATGGCATTTCAGGTGAACTAGAAGTTATATGACAGTCATTCTGGGTTAAAAACATCTTTATTGGGGTTAGATTTTATCCTGAAACTCTATTTTTTTTTAAGGATTTAAAATTAAAAATCTTTTTGAAATACAGTGTCCAGGAAGAAAACAGGATTAAATATTCTAAATTTTACACTTGGAGATTTATTCTTGCAACAGATGCAATTTATATTAAACACCATATCATTTATTTCCTCCTATTTTTGAAAAATATAATAGTACTCTGTGTACTGAGTCTGTATAGGATTACCTTTAACCTTTACATTGCAAGGCTAAAGGCACATTTGAAACTTTTCAGAGGAAAGGTTGACCTTTCTTAATTTTATCTGATGGAGAATTATTCTGGTCCTAACAGTTTTCTTTTCTTTTAAACTACTACACCATTGCTGTTGAGAGAGAATAGATTTTTAACAATAATCCTTTTGATCCATGAAAAAATGCTTTCTCTTGCTGCCTCTTGAGTAGCTTTTATCTAACCTAAATTATACAGAGCCACACTGATATATTTTCAACGATGTATGCAACTGAACACTACTAATAAATACTTGATGTCTGAAGCAAAACAGTGTATTTATAGGAACATTACTGAGATTTGAGACTATTAAAATATAAGCTGTTTAAAATATTGCAAAATTTCATACTTTAAGGCTTTTTGGTCAATAGTGGTTAATAGAAATCAAATTTGGTTGCTGTTTACTGATAAAGTAGTCTGGTTTTGATTAAAGTTTAAACTTTAGTACAGAACTTGTGATGTTTTAATAGATTGTGGTACTAAAAAAAAATCTGCCATGTGACTATATTAACTTTTTAAAAAGCCCTGCCTCTGAAAATAATATTCATTGATTTTGACATAATGTACATCTATTCTATCTTCATCCTTGGTGGGGGTTCCTCAAGTTTTAAGGTTCTTGGTACTAGTGATATTTGTTAGCTGTGGTTCGATAACTGATAGCTGTTTTAAACACGATAAGTAGTCTAGTTAAATATAAATTAAATAAACTGGGAACTATTACCCAAATACTTAAAATAAACTATAATCTGTTAAGTTTTCATGCATTATTAATCACGCCTCTTCATCAGCAAAATTTACACGTTGAAGATTTCTAGGTTCTTTTACCCTTTGAAAATGAATTCTGGGGCCTGGAGAGCCTGCACAACTGTTACTTGTAATAATGCAAGTTCACTACCACCCCTGGGTATCCTAAACCTTGATACCCATCTTTCTCATTCATTAAAGTCACTTATATTGACATTTAAAGCTCTTATATGCAGAGGTGTTCCTGAGCTATTGCTTGCTTTTTCGTCATTAGCTATTTAGAATATTCCATGGTGAGTTTATTGAACTTCATGGTGTTCTCAGAGATCTCTATCAGCCTCCTTCTACAAGCAAATGAGAACACACACACTGATCCTGTTCAATCTGTGCTGTCAATTACCTTCTGAAGGTACCTTTTCCACACTAACAATTCCTTTGTGCTTTCTCCCCACTCCATTTCTTCAATATACTTGTTGAGACTAAGCGTCAGTAACGTTTCATGGATGAAAGGTAATGAGACCTCTGAACTACCCTGAAGGGATTTTCTGCAGTCTCTTCTCCTGTTCCAGAAACCAAGAACAAATAAATGGAAGGACCAAAGAACATAATACTACAAAAACTCATTGCAAAATTTAGGCTGTGGGGTCACACCATGGTTGTTTCAGCTGCATTCATGACAGCTTAAGTCCTCATGAATCCTGGAAACCTACATTCGCAGTGGAGGGATATCTTTATTTGTATTAAAATAACATTATTGCTACATTTCTCTCTTCACTTCCCTTCTAAACAATAGCCTGTGGAACAGTATGTATTGTTCTACAGCTTATTTGGAAAAAGCACGTGCTCTTGGATCCAGTCTTCACATTCCCTGTTTGCTTCTTGGGACTTTAAATAGAACTTGATAAAGGAGCAATCCTAAAAATATAGTCATGAATATTTATTGGTAATTTATCCTTGACAGCATTGATTTTTGCAGTGAATTTATTCCAGTAGCCTGCAAGTAATTTACATGTAATCCGTACTTATCGGTACAATTTCTTCATGGATTGTCTATCCTCTCTCGTTCATTTTAAAATGGAGATGGTAGATCAAGCTGGGGAACTCTAGTACTGTATTAAAAGCCCTGTGTACAGCAAAAAAACCATACTGGTATATGTGATGATCAGATAAATAAATCAACTTGTTTAGTGTTTAGCCTCCTGTTGTTTTAGGGAAAGGTGCTTTAAAGAACAACTGTCAGGTTTGAAGGGCGTGAACTTTCATATCTACAGAAGTAGTCATCACCATATCACCCACAGGAGATTTTTGTAAGATCCCATAGTATAATTCTTACTGATGTTCTTCAGATGGTATTTCAGAAGTCTAAGTAGTACATGTACTCAATTTAGCAGTCTAGAAGGTTCTCCTCAGATCTCTGCATTTCTCAGAAACCTCATTCCAAAGATTTTTCAGACGAGCTAACTTCCAGTCAGTTTAGCGCTCTAAGCGGTAACAAGTTTTTCTTTTCAGCCCCTGAGTTCATAAGCCTATTTATTTATTTAAATGCAAAGATTCTTTAGGTAATAACCCAGAAGACTTGGTTTCTCTTTCCATATATTTCATTCTGTTCATGCTACAAAATATTCTAACTATTTTGGACTGGATCCCAAAAAGTAGTACCTAAATCTACAATTTTTCAGCAAATTCTGTCCCCATCTTTATATGATTTTGCTGGGCACTGAAGTGGATAAGAGAGAAGGGTACATGTGCAAGTTAAGAACAATTTTGAATAGCAGAATTCCTCTTTACCAATATAACTGATCTGTTCCTGAGCATATCATTTCATTTGGCAAAACTGTTGAAATGGTAGGTTATTTCTCCAAGTTTTCTTTCAGGTTCCAATGAAGTCTTTCCTCCAAGGTTAAAAGTACCCAAGAATCATTATAATGTAAATTTTAATGGTGAAGAGGCTTCTGTGAGTAATTTTAAAAATCTGACAAATTAGAAACAGCACTCTTCCCATGTTTTTGACCAGGACATAATATATATCTGAATTGAATATGTTGGAATAATTGTCCACATTATTACTTTCTTAGTGACCAGTAATTTTTAAATTACTTCTTGGATTTGTACCAATTTGAACCGCTGCTAAATAATTTCACCCACATAGGGATGGTTACATGAAACTTGCAGTAAAATTATGTACTGTCTGCTTTAAAAATCCCTCTTCTTCTTGCACTTAATTATCATGATGGTGTTGTGCTTCTCTAGGTTATTAAACCATTATAACTCCAGATTTAAACAATATTCTCAAATCAGCATAATCCCACTCAAATGTATCAATCCTGTATAGTCATATTTATGGTCTGGAGTGATTGATAAATACTTAAAATTGGACTACAGCTAAACACTTTTTTCAGCATTCCTTCCTCTTACTTTAATTCAAACTGTGTCTTTATAATTCTCAACTTTACTTTTTAGGTTGTCAGCCAGCGGTTTCCTCAGAACAGCATTGGAGCAGTTGGAAGTGCCATGTTCCTAAGGTTCATCAATCCTGCAATTGTCTCCCCTTATGAGGCAGGGATTTTAGATAAAAAGCCTCCACCTAGAATTGAAAGGGGCTTGAAGTTAATGTCAAAGGTGAAGGATTGAATTCGCTTGATTCTGTATTTTTATTTGGATTTACTGTGTTTTCTAGCTGATTTAATTTGGCTTTAACTCTTTGTTTAAATAACTATAAGGAAACTCAGCTCAGCTTTAAGTTTACTGTAGCCAGGACTTCAGTGTTTAAATGCATACATTTTCTATTAATTTTACAGTTAATTGGAATTGCAGTTTCTGAACTATGCTTGGGTATACATCATAATTCTAATATGCAGGCTTTATATCAGTCTAGTTCTTGAGGGGAAAGATTTGTATAAAAAACAAATATTTTTATGTCTCCCAGTAACCTGACTGTGCTGTTTGGCCTCCCACCTATATTGCTATTTTTTAATTCTCAAAAATTCTGTGTCAAAATATTTGACAGTTCAAAATTCAAGCTTTGGGCTGCAGAGTTCTGATTGAAAATTCTTAGTAGCTCAGAAGTGAAGGCACACAAGAAATTAAGCAGGAGATGTTAACTGCTGTCTAAAAGGTAGTACGACTCAACCTTTGTTCCTGTTAAATTTCAGTTCCCCACTTCTAAAAATTATTTTCAAAGCCTAGATTTTGAACTTCAGTGGCTCTACATGTATCAGAAAACTTGATGTGTGTGCCTTACGGTCATGTAAATATTTTAATGTTGAGTACGCCTCCAGTGCCTCTAAATATACCTACATAGGAGGTTGTTGAAAAGCGGGTAAGGCATGATAGGCTGACTGCGCCTTTTTAATGACTTTGTAAAAAGCAAGTTTGATGCAGCAAAAGTAATTCTACTGGTAGTTTACCTGAGAAATCTTTACCACACATGTTATGTAAAAATATAGAAACCAGGCTTTCTCATGGGCACTGTGGCCTGTAGTCAGCCCAAATATCTGTACTGCAGTTAAACAGCTGCTTAGCTTGAGCCCTGCAAGTCTACGTCAGCTGGATCAGGCTAGTCACAGGTTTTTAAGTGTAGTGTAGACATACCCTTGTGCACAGCAAGTTGGACTGTTTGCAATAGCTGTACCTCAAAGTGCACTCACTTAGTAGTGAATTTTGTAGTTGAAAAACTCTTTTCCTGTAGATTTGATTCAACTAGTGACCACTAATCAGTGGAATTATGCGAGTACTGAGAGTTTTGGGGAAGAGGAATGCAAGAGGAATAAATCCCCCCCATATTCTTGAAGCCTACGTGAAAGGCGATGCAGTGAGCTTGTTCAGACCTGGCCCCAACAGCTGCCTGCTCTTTCTGTCCATTCCAGTAAAATTTCCCCCTTCTCACCACCCTGGGGAAAAGGAGCCTTTAAAGGTGCAAACACCCCTTTTCTTCCAGCCAACTGGACAAAGATCCATTTGCATAAAGATTGCAGTGGTGCTCAGTCTACTAATTGAAATTAATTGGGTTGTTCAACAGCCTTTTTTGTGTGTCCTGTGGATTTTTACAGATAAATAGAAGTGGATGAATCTGCCAAAGTGGGAAAAGATGTTTCATTGGCACAGCTGCATTAAGTGTAATGTGTAAAACTTCTGTGTGCCCATAACAATTCTATTTTCTATTTTTTTGTTTAGATACTTCAAAGTATTGCCAACCATGTCTTGTTTACGAAAGAAGAACATATGCGGCCTTTTAATGACTTTGTAAAAAGCAACTTTGATGCAGCACGAAGGTAATCCCCCTGGTAGCTTACCTGAGGAATTTTTGCCACACATCTTATGTAAAAATATAGAAAGCAAACAGAAAAATGCTTTCTCATGGCTCTGTGGCCTGTTGTCAGCCTGCTGGACTGATTTTTCCTTGCTAATCGGAGCAATTGGTTTTCTGTCTCCCCTTAGGTTTTTTCTTGATATTGCATCTGATTGTCCTGCTAGTGACACTGTCAATCACAGTCTCTCCTTCATTAGTGATGGCAATGTACTTGCCTTACACCGTTTACTTTGGAACAATCAGGAGAAGATTGGCCAGTATCTTTCCAGCAACAGGTAAAAGATTTGAATAGTATGTGGGAGGGAGTTGTTGATGCAATTACAGTGCAAGATGACAAATCAGTTAATTCATATCCTGGGGATTGGCATGGGCAGGTTGACTTTCTTTCATTAGCTATTACTTAAAAGAACATTGTACTAACCTACTTCTCTTATGAATTTCTTTTGTCTGAGGAGACCATTAGTTTGCGATATCCATAACTTTCCATTGCAGTTCTTCAAATTACTGTTAGCCACTTACAGTAATCTACTTGTTTGCCCATCTCTCATTCATATTGAGACCTGTGCATCAGTTATGCTTTCTACTGTGAACAGATTTCTTATAGTTGTTCACTAAAAACTGCAGTATAAAATTTAACATTCTTTACTTGCCTAAAAATAATTGGAATGATCAGCCAGCTCATTCATGGTAAAGGGACGTTACTGGACAAAAATCCGGAGAGGTGCTGAGTGGTTAAGTAGGATTTGTTGTCTCTTGTAAGTAATATATTGTCTCTAGGGATCACAAAGCTGTTGGAAGGCGACCTTTTGACAAAATGGCTACTCTTCTTGCCTACCTGGGTCCACCTGAGCACAAGCCTGTGGCAGACACACACTGGTCCAGTCTAAATCTCACCAGTTCCAAATTTGAAGAATTTATGACTAGGTAATGTAGCTACTTAAAGTTTAAAAAAGCCAACTCTTCCAATTTGACGTTATCAGTCTTTTATAATTTTGATGTAGCATGTACAATAACTCCTCACTTAACATTGTCCCGGTTAACATTGTTTCGTTGTTATATTGCCGATCAATTAGAGAACATGCTTGTTTAAAGTTGTGCAATGCTCCCTTATAACGTTGTTTGGCAACTGCCTGCTTTGTCCACTGCTTGCAGGAAGAGCAGCCTGTTGGAGCTAGCTGGTGGGGTCTTCGAACCATGGTGGACCAGCAGCCCCCCTAAGTTCCCTGTGCAGCAGTCACCCAGCAGGCTATCAATTGCTGGGCAGTTCAGGTGTCCCTCCCCCCACTACCGTGTGCTGCTCCTGCCCTCTGCTTTGGAGCTGCTCCTGGGAGCCTCCTGCTTGCTGTGCAGAGGTGGGGGGAAGAAGAGTACTAATGTCAGGGTGTCCCCCACTCCTGTACCCCATCTCCACAGAGTGGGGACGGGACATGACAAGGCTAAGGATGGAGGGAGCTTGTTGGCAGCAGCTGCTGTCTCAACTTGCTGATCTACTTAAAAAGGCAATGTACTTTAAGTATGCTGACCCTACTCTAAGAGTCAATGTGCGTCTCTCACACACACACAGTGTTTCTGTGTCTCCCTATTCCCCCCATCTCTCGCTCACGCTCACACACACACACGGTGTGTGTGTCTCTACCGTGCTGTCTCTCTTCCCTCTATTCGTGCTGCCTTGTAAAGTGTGAGGCTACATTAACAACGTGTTAACCCTTTAGGGTTCAGCCAAGTGCTAGTTCATCATTTAGCAGTAAGGCATTCCCTGGGAAATATCCCACTCTCCTCCACCCTTTGACTCCACCACCTCAACCAAACTTCACAATAGTCTTTTATTTGGTGAAAAAAATTCCCCTGGAACATAACAATAATTCTTATGTGGAAATTGGATTTGCTTAACATTGTTTTGCTTAACTTAGAATTTTTCAGGAACATAACTACAACGTTAAGTGAGGAGTTACTGTATATACATAAGTACTTTCATACCTAATGAGGTCTTTCGGAGGGGGTGGAGGAAGAGAGGTAGAACCAAATTTAAAACATTTGAGTTCTTTTCCACTCAAAAATAGAGAAATAAACTCCATGTGAAGTGATTTTTTTTCCCCCACAAATGTCGGCTCATCGGTAAAATGGAAAACTCTAAGAAAACAGATGTGTTGTTATTTAAAAATTAGCTTAACAGTATTTAATGAAATGTTCGGACAGTTTTTAAAGTGCAAATGTGCAGTTTTTTTCCTAGAAGTCTATGAACAAATGATGTCAATGTAAAGTAATAATTGTGCTGATTTCTAGGCACCAGGTACATGAAAAAGAGGAGTTCAAGGCATTGAAAACATTAAATATTTTCTATCAAGCCGGGACGTCAAAAGCTGGCAATCCTGTTTTCTACTACATTGCTCGGCGGTAAGGAAACTTTTACCTTTCCTTTCTTATTATAAGCACTGTAATACCAAAAACAGCAAGTGCATGTAAGACAGATATACGTGCTTCTCACCAAACAGGAATTTGTGAACATATCTGAGATTTGAGGTGAGAATATACTCTTGTGGCCATCCAATTTCCTGGATCAGAAATTTATCAATATAAATTGTATGGGCACCCATCCTATAGTGTCTGAATGCCTGTGGAATGTATTTAAAGTTCATTGTGAAAGGGTTACATTTACCTTGGGAAGCGAAAAATTCAAGGTCAATTAATATTAAATTACCCCCACAGTGCGTATAGATGGTACTAATGTTAAGTCATATCAATAACTTCCTTCTCTTCAGAATTTATTGCAGAAGAAAAATTGGGAATTTAAATGCAAAATGAGGTGGCAAAACATGTCATGGAATAAAATTTTGAAAAATATTTAAATCCTATTTTCAGTAGTGATTTAGTCACGTAAGACCTAAGTCTCATTGAAAGTCCCTGGGACTTATGCTCTCAGATGCTTAAGTTGTTTTTGAAAATGGAACTTGGGCTTATAAGTCACTTCGATATTTTTGAAAATTTTATCCATGATCGTTCGTGTTGAGTTGCTTCCTTTCTATAAGAAAAGGATTTAGTATGACATGGGGTGGTGCATATGATGTGTGCAGAAGTCTGATTAAGGAAATGGGGAGAAAATCAGTTTAAGTAGTGAAGAATAGACTACAAGTTTTGCAAACTATTTAATATTAGAACCCAGGACTGTGGATATTTTAACTTTGGTCTTTCACCATACTGGAACAATTCACTAAAATAATTGATGATTTTTGCTACACTAATGTTGAAGGTTTCAAGAAATATATCTGTCACAGGATTATTCTTTTCAGATTACCAAGGCAAGTATTTCACTGTAATCTTTTTAATTTTTACATCAGTTTTACTAATATTAGTAGAATGATTTAACATAGTTATGCATAACTAAGTAGTATTACTTATTGTTGATTACACTTTAAGCTAAACATCACCAAAAATGCAAACCAAATAAAGTTGAAGTCTTGATCTTGACAAACAAAAAAGCATAGTGTGAATGACAAGTAGAACATACAAGGATATGAGATATCAGTGTCTCTTGCAGGAGAACAAGCAGACAGTTTGCAAAGGGAACATGACATCTTTTTATGGTTATCTGAGTTTATTAGGTCAAAACTTTTGGTTATTCTTAGAATTATGCACATTGGACACATGAGGATAGATACATAGGAAATAGGGTCATATTTACATAATTTGGCTTTTATGGGGGGTACGTATACTTATTTTAATACACTTGATCTCCAAGCTACATTTTATGTAATAAGACTAATTTTCATAGCTTACCAATATTTGTAATACATTTGGAATATGAGTTCTAGTTGACAATCAGCTTGTTACAGTAGAAAGTCATACAGTATTCTACATTTTTTAAATATAAAATGCTTGGATACTTTTTGATAATATTTTGAGAAATTTAATAACTTTACAAATTGAAAGTACTTATTTGAACATGGTCATTAATTTAGCAAACATAAGTATAGTACCACTACTGATCCACAATATTAAAACTCTCTCACAATAGTGAAGAACATGTTGAAATGATAGAGGTTAATTGAAGTCAGAATGGTGATTTATAGAGAATTTGGACTTCAGAACTTGATTGTACTACCAGTGATTAGGAAGTAATGAACACTATTTTTATAACAATTAAGCAAGCAGTTACATTCACAACTAAATGACGGACACAGTAAAAGATGCAATAGTCATGAGAGCTAAGGTTGTAGCTGCTGAGCCTCCTCCATGCTGCATTGTGCCTGCACTATTAGTGACTGTTCCATTGTTTGGTTGAATGCTGGTTCCATTAATAGGTTTAGTGTTGGCAGTCATCTTTGCTGCAGAGAAGCTAGGCGTCACGATCATTGCTGTTGTATTTGCTGGAGTGACTAAACGAACCTCATTTAAAAACATGAGAGGCAGGACTACACAGCACAATTTCAGCAGCATCTTCTCTCTGTATTAAACATTTCGCATAGTTAGTATTTTCACGTTGTCTGGCATTCTCGAGCTTTGCTAATACAAAGTGTACATTTTTAAAAGAAAAAAGCTGTTCTGTCATGTTAACTATTAGATTATTTTTCAATTGAATCAGTTAATATCCCCTAGTTACTTCTTTGTTTTATCATTTTTCATCATTCTTAACTGTACACTTTGTATAATTTCCCTTGCATTAAACATGCAGTGATGCAAAGTAGAATGAAGTATTTTACCAAGAAACAGAATCTATAACACTTGTACTATGACAATATTTTTTGTCTTTGTTTCCAAGATAAAATTATTCACGCTCAACTTGCAGGTACCAGTGTAAAATTCCAACAGTAATTGACTGTTAAGTCAATTTTACCACAAGATAATAATCCATACCTTATTCCAATTTCAGTTTCTTATGGTGAAAGTAGATAGAGGGGTTCTTCAGAAGCTGTTGAGCGCAGCCACTAAATTCACAACTGGTTTCTGCATTTATATATAAATTCTCAAAGATGTCGTCATAAGAGCTAACAAGTGTTTGGCTCCAATATTTGCATTTGAGTCTCTAATTTCCAGAGCAACAAACATAACGAAAATTATACCCAACATCAATGAAGGAAGTCAAATAAATTCTGAGGCTTTTTCCTCATTCCGGAATACTGTACAGTATTAGAGTTCATAAATAAACACAACCCTCCCCCATCACTTAAGGGAAAATGCATGCTACATACTATTAAAACGTTGGTTAAGTATTAAATGGCTGAAAACTTCCAACTCAATTACTTTCATAACTAAAAGGCTGCTAGATTTAGGAAGTATCTGGGGATAGCCGTGTTAGTCTGTATCCACAAAAACAATGAGGAATCCAGTGGCACCTTAAAGTCTAACAGATTTATTTAGGCATAAGCTTTCGTGGGTAAAAAACCCCACTTCTTCAGATGCATGCCCAAATAAATCTGCTAGTCTTTACGGTGCCACCTGACTCCTCATTGTTTTTTTAGATTTAGGAAGACTTTTTTAGTCCAAGAAATCCATTGGGGCGGCCATTTAAGAAATGAAAATGTGTGACCTGTTACAACTGCACGATTAAAAAGTCAACATTATTTTAATAACACTTTGCACTTACATTGCATTTCACATTTTGAAATCACTTCACACAGGCCATTTAGGTACAACTAGTTAGTTAGAATCTCCATTCTGGGGAATCTTCTTATTCCTTGCCTTGGGACTTAATTATAAACCATGGGTATAATCTGTGTAGAAATGAGTTTGAAGTGGCTATCCTTCAGGCCAGTTGCATGTTTAGGAATCCTCTTGGCATGACCTGAGCTAGGGAATGCTGCCTAAGCAGCATAGAGAGCCTCTCGTGAAATTAGGCTCCTCATCTTCCTCCTGGTGTGAGGTCTATAGTGCTGAGAGGGGAACCACATGAGAAAATGCTAAAAAAAAAAAATAAGATCAGATTAGCATTAGCAGGGAAAACCTGAGGCTTGAAGGGGATGATGCTGTGGAGAATTGCCTTCTCATCACTCCACCCTCCCTCAGCCCAGCTATTCTTCTCACTACCATACAAGAGGTTTTCATGGAGTTGGAGGGAACAGGTTGAATAGTGCTATTGAGTCTCCTCCCCGCTTACCCCTTTTAGCAGAAATGCCACAATTTTCTGCTGTCTAAGATTTTTTTTGAGACACAATCTAACTCTTTGAGGACTAATGAACGGCCATCGTTTTGGCTGAGAGAATGACTGAAATAAGTCTTTTCAGTGTCTGAATTGAAAAGTCAGCTAGCAGTATGAAGGGCTGTATACAAAGTGTGACTATTGAGTAACCTTGTAAAAATCAATTATGAAAATGAGCAACTAATAAACAGTGTATTCTCTTATGGTACCTAACTTGCACTAAATAGTTCTGCATAGTTGAGGTGTTTCACGTATTTCATAATGGAGACAAAGATTAAATTTCAAGTTATTTAAAATAGGTGGCATATGAATACATGGCCCTTCTTGACCTTTATTGATTTTTATTCAAATATTATTGAACTAATATTAAAATAATATTGTTCCCTTGAAGATTCTAGCTTATGCAACTAATTTTTAGTTTCCTTAGGAACACTGTGCAGCTTCATTGTACATAGTGTGGCTTTGCTGGAGTGCCTTACTGTTTAATGAGTAATTCTATACTAGGAGGAGTCAAATTGAAACTCAGGTTTGTCTGAGCATTGTGGTTACACTGATTACTGGAAAAACAACTCTTCCTTAAAAGCTTAAAGTAATTAAGGTAAAGTGATATAAAGTGAGCACAGCACTCAGATTATGAAACAAGCCTAGAAGTCTTAACACAATGTGCCATTTATTTACAATTATTTCATTTCTCCCAACAGAATCCTTAGGCCTTGTCTATACCCAAAGTTGCAGCAGTTTTGTTAGACTTTCTTTTTTTGGTCCCTATATGTATTCCCGTGTGGGTTCATATGCACTGCATGCAGTGGAAACTGGAGAATTCTAGCAAGTATTGTCCGTTGGTCTTCACCTCTGCAGTTGCTCTCCTTGTGTTCCATACTGAGGTATACAAGGGGTGGTGCAGACTGACACTACTCCAGTTACCGATACATGACCTGAGTTGGAATCCTCCAGTGTCAGGAACTGATCCTCTTTGACATTCTTTCCTATAAATATTTGCAAGTTTTATGCTAGTTATTGTTAATAGTTTTCATAGATTAGTAGTTAGTTAAAATCTCCACTCTGGGGAATCTTCTGATTCCTTGCCTTGGGACTTAAATTATACCCAGGCTCCTGGGCTTTAAGAATTCTCTCGCTTGCCACTGCTCCTTTTTGGTCAGTGACAGCCACCAGTGCTGCCTCTGCTGCCTTAGAGAAGCTCATATCTCAGCAACATGCAATATTCACTGATCCTTTCCCAACCGAATGTAGCATATATGAGAACTCTGGCTTCAGAAGTACCGAATGGAACGTGCCATGAGACCTCAGTTGGATTCAGGAATCCCCCCTGCACGTCTACCTGAGACATTGAAGCGCATGCTTCCTAGCTCAATGTATGACACAGGAGCGAGAGCGACTAGAGCGAAGGCACTCTTCGTCTGGGCCTTCTTACAAGAGTAAGTGCTATTCTCCTAAGCAAGAGCTGATCCCCTCCTAGATTTTCTAAGAGAAGAGATCTTGTCCAGTCTGGGCAAATCTTTGCATCCAGGACACAAGGACTTGGGTCCTCCTAAGCCTCGTGACCATGATCAAAAGGCACAGAAGAGGAAGTCTCCTACAGCACTGACCTCTGTACTAACTAAAACAAAGCATAGGGAGCTAAAGGGTCATGAACTATTAGTATTGACGGTAACCAGGGGGTTGGAGGCTCCATCACTGGTGGTACTGTGGCAAGCCCAGAAGGAACCACCTACTACCAAGTGTTCTTTTACACCAACTCCTGTGGCACATAGCGAAGAGAGACAGCCTTCTAAGTCTCCAGCATCCGACACCACACCAGGGAATATCTTCATCCTCCTTATCTTGCAGTCCCTCCCTGTTGTTGGGATCAACCCTAATGAGAGAGAATCTAACACCACAGAGAAGCTCATCTCCCATTCCATCTATTTAACCGTAGTTTCCTGACACTGGAACTGACTTGCACACCTGATGGAACAGGACCTGACCTGACCTGACCTGACCACCTCATTTTCCAGAGAGTCAGACATTTCAGTGGAGTCATCTCCTCCTCCTCTGAGGGAGTTCAGTCCAGACAGAAGTTTGAGAATCTCCTGCATCCAGCCTCATCCATTCAAGTGGGAGGGGACCCCCACTCTCAGGACCCAATGCCTTGGGGACCACCACAACTTATTTTCGATCCTTCAGATTGGCCTTATTGGGGACCCTGAGACCCAGAGTCTGTTGATCCCATCGGGAATCCTACTCACCCTTCTTCCCCAAGAGACCAATTGAAGCCACCTGAACTATGGAGGAGGAGACAGACTAACTGGAACTGCTGGTACCAACTAGTAGTTCATCTTCATCACCTGAGATGATTGCTCCAGCCTCATGGCCACATACAGTACCAGAAGCTACTTCAGAGAATAGTAGAAGAGCTCTAGATCCCTTTAAAGAAGGTGCAGGACTAGCATCACAAAATCTTCGATATCCTACAGCCTATGGGAGCTAGCAGACAACACCATACTGGAACTGGCAAGAATGGTTTAGTACATGCCAGCCACTTGTGCCTCTACCTCTAAGAGTACAGCTAAGAAAGCCCTTATTCCCTTTGTCCTGGTTAAGGGAGCAGAGGTTTTTTGTTTGTTTTTTTTTCCCCTCCCACCCTGACCTGAACTCCCTAGTCGTCCAAGCAGCCACAAAAGATGCAAAACCAAGGGCCACATCCACTGGCAAAGAGTCCAAATGTTTTTTTTAAATTATTCTAAGCTCTGACTTCAAAGATAAGTTACCCCAGGAGGATAGGGCCCAATTTCAAGTCCTATTGATGAAGGCAGATTAGTGGCAAGAACCTTGCTCCAAGTTGCAGTTAGCTCTGTTGATACTGCTTTGAGATCCATGTCGACAACTATAATGACATGCCAGGAATCTTGGCTACACTTCAGGACTCCCCAGGGAGGTACAGAGCACTGTTATCCATTCCAAATACACCATAGATTTCATCTCCCCACCCTCTCCAGAAACCCCGTCCCTGTCTCTCTTCAGGGACACTTTCATGAGGAGATCCTCCTTCACAAGATGAAATCCCTCCTACAATGGGGAACAACAGAGCATGTATCCCTTCAACATCAAGGGAAAGAGTTTTACTCCATATAGTTTGTATTCCCCAGAAAGCCAGGAGGATTGAGACCCATCTTCAGCCTGTGATGACTGTCTCTTTAGTTGCAAGATAAAATTCCACCTGGTTACATTGGCATTGATAATAATATCCCTAGAAAAAGACATGGTTAACAGCTCTCAATATGAAAGATGATTTCTTTTGCATCAATATTGGGCCTTCCCACAGAAGTTTTCTCAGATTTGTGGCAGGCCATGACCACTCGCCATACAGAGTACTCCCATTCAGCCTTGCAACTGCACCCAGAGTCTTCATAAAAGTGTTTTCCATAGTAGCAGCACACCATGGATGGGACAATTCCACACTCTTCCTCTGTCTAGAGAACTGGTTTCTCACAGGTACATGTGCAGAAATTATAACATTGGCCTCATTGCTTCGCCATCTCCTCCATATTCACAGACACCCAGAGATGCTAGAAGTCCACTTTGACTTTTTGATGGCAGTTCTACAAGCAGCCATATCACCTGCATCCTCGCACCCTCCCCTTCTCTGACTACTGCTTTTCAGCCACCCACAGTGGAATACACATAGGGAACATCACTCAAAGAGGAGAGCGAAGTACTTATCCTTTTTAACTGGAGTTCTTTGAGATGTGTGGTTCCTATTTGTATCCCACTACCCACCTTCCTTCCCCTCTGCTTCAGATTGTCCTTGGTTTTGGGTAAGAGGTGGAACTTCGGTACACATTCAAGGAAAGCATCTTCATGAGAACAGACTAATGGACACTACTTGCTAGAAAGCTTGGTTCTCAGTCATATGGAGTGCATGGTGTACCCACAGTGGAATACAGATAGGGATCACACATCTTGAACTCCAGTTATGAGTTAACTAACTAATTTAATTAAACAGATGCAAAATCCTGTGTGGACATTCTTAATTCAGTTTATGCCTGGTTTATATTGATTTAGCTTACTTTGATTCTAGGCAGATTTAAGCTAAATTGATATAAGCCAGGAATAAATAGAATTAAGAATGTCCATACAGGGTTTTGCAGCCATTTTAACCAAATAGATTTGTTAAACTTACTTATAGCTAAATCAGTGAAACATTGTGTGAAGACAAGATGTTAAAATATGTATGTAGTGCTAAATTCAGTGGAGTTTTAAAGAATTTGGTAGCTTACTGTCTCACCAAACCAGCTGCAGCATCTTCAGTGGGGAGAGTCCATTGCATACAAGTTAGGCATGGAAATAAATTTGTCATGCTGGTGGGTTCTCCTGGTTACCATTTGTTCAAGGATGTTTTTAATAGCCAACATTTTGGGTAGAGTCTGCCATAGACCTCAAAATTATTCCCAAAATGTTAATACATGATTCCCAGAACAACTAGTAATCTGGCAGTCCAATGAGAGACTTAAATCTGCTTAATTTTGGTGCCTATTTGGAAAAAAAATGTCTTTTATGTTTGTCCTGTGAAAAGAGGAGTAGTCAGTGATGTGTTGGAATGTACTCTTAGGATTCCATGTTAGAGTTCCAGCACCATTTTTAAGGGTGAGCTGGAGTCACTACTTTTTCCTCTGATAGTTTTCCGTCCTCTGAGTGATACCCATTCATCCCTGCCAGAAATGACTTATCCCTGGGGTTCATACAAATATACTTTAGAACAGGGGTCGGCAACCTTTCAGAAGTGGTGTGCTGAGTCTTCATTTATTCACTCTGATTTAAGGTTTTGCATGCCAGTAATACATTTTAACGTTTTTAGAAGGTCTCTTTCTATAAGTCTACAATATATAACTAAACTATTGTTGTATGTAAAGTAAATACCTCCCAAGGGAGTAAATCCCTCCCTTGGGGGGAGGGATAGCTCAGTGGTTTGAGCATTGGCCTGCTAAACCCAGGGTTGTGAGTTCAATCCTTGAGGAGGCCACTTAGGGATCTGGGGAAAAAATTGGTCCTGCTAGTGAAGGCAGGGACTGGACTAGATGACCTTTCAAGGTCCCTTCCAGTTCTAGGAGATTGGTATATCTCCAATTATTACCTTTTATTTAAATAAGGTTTTAAAAATGTTTAAGAAGCTTCATTTAAAATTAAATTAAAATGCAGAGCCCCCAGGACTGGTGGCCAGGACCACGGGCAGTGTGAGTGCCACTGAAAATCAGCTTGCGCGCTGCCTTCGGCACATGTGCCATAGGTTGCCTACCCCTGCTTTAGAACATACTTTTTCCTTCAGAATGAATCAGAAGTTAAAGAAAACTTTTTTGCAGGAACACTTCCCAGGTTAGAGGTAGGGTGACCAGGTGTTTGGTTTTCAACTGGAACACCCGGTCGAAAAGGGACCCCTGAGGCTTTGGTCAGCATAGTCGACCAGGCTGTTAAAAGTCCAGTCAGCGGTGCTACGGGTCCGTGCTGCACCCCAGAAGTGGCCAGCAGGTCCAGCTCCTGAGGGTGCGTGGGGGACACAGGGCACCGCATGCTGCCCTCACCCCAAGCACCAGTTCTGCAGTGCCTGCGGGCGAGGGCAGTGCGCAGAGCTGCCTGCTGTACCTCCACCTAGGAGCCAGACCTGGTGGTTGCTTCTGGGGCGCAGCACGGTCCGCGGTGCCAGGACAGGCAGGAAGCCTGCCTTAGCTCCCCTGCTGTGCCACTGACCAGGAACCGCCGGAGGTAAGCCCGAGCCCCAACCCCCTACCCCAGCCATGAGCCCCCCCCAAATCCCTCATCCCTGGCCTCACCCCCCTGCCTCAGCCCAGAGTCCCCTCTCACACCCTGAACCCCTCTGCTCCACCCCCAACCCCAGAGCCCCCTCCTGCACCCTGAACCCCTAATTTCTGACTTCCTGCCCCAGCCCAGTAAAAGTGAGTGAGGGTGGGCCACCGAGGGAGGGGGAATGTAGTGAGCGGGGGGGGCAGGGAGCTTACAGGGAATGGGACTAGGGCTGGAGGGGAAAAAACGTTGCAGAGTCGGTTTCCTCCATTTCTTCTTTTACCTTTTCCCTTCGATGTGAGAGCTACTGTGTTTCAGCCCCCTCCATTTACATCAGAAGATAGGGCCTGGTCTTAAGTTCATATCTCTGATGTCTTATTAAACACACCTAGTTTCAACCAACAATAAAAGGCTGTTTGTTTGCCACATCTTTCTCTTCAGTTTTTTTCCCCAGCACAAACTGCCTCATTTCATGTCAAGGAAAATAAAATTCATAAGTTAGCTGCTCATCCACTTCAAGTAGGAAATTGGGCGTGCAAATGCCACGGATAGATAATCCATCTAACAAAGTTCATGCTGTCTGGGCTATAACTGTGCAAAGGAACAGAGCCAGCTCCAGCGTATACAGTATATCTTCTGTAAAATGATTTATCACATTGTCTGTGTATTCCTCATTAGTAATGTATGAAAAAGCCTTATCGTTTGAAGAGAGGAGTTCTTTAATTCCTGGAAATAATGGGGGGGGGGTGTATACATATGCATAACATTTACCAGCACTTTATCTTGTGGTATACTTTGAAAGTACTGAAGCAAAGGTGTCTACAGTTAATTCATTACATAAAACTAATGTTATAATTCTGGGGAAAGACTAAATAGCATAACCATTCAGGCTTAAAAATGCCTTCATGGTAGAGGTTTTCTAGGCACATAGTACATTGCTGTTCAAGTCTGTTACCAAACATTGAGAGATTTGGTGCTGAGATGTTCAACTTTTTTTGAATAGATGGAGCTATTGGACACTTAAGTGGTTTTACTTTGTGCAGCAATTAAAATCTTCTTAACCCTTTTCTGGCTGACAGCTGCCCATCACTCATCAATGTTCCATTGGAATGCTGGCACTTAGAGGGAAAATAATCAGTATGTGATATACTCTTCCATGTGCATTTTGAGAGGTATGGTGCTGAAGGGATACTATCGGCATGTTTAGGCCCAAAGTGTCACTTCCTTAAAACAAAATAAATCCCATGAGGCATCCCTATGGAGAGAAGGAGGAAGGGGAGAATTTAAGAGTTAAATAGTTGTTTTAAAATGTCTCTTCACCAGGGACCCCAAATACTTGTTTAAAATCTATATTTGTACAGCATCCTTAGCAAACGCTTCTTGGGTTAACTTTCTGTTGGAGAGAGACCTCTCCCATATGTGCTGTGTTTTTTATCTGGTAATAAAACTGGGATATTGTCAGACTTGAGGTATCTCAAAAAAGGAGTGGCTGAGCAAATTGATCAGCAGGTCACCTGGACTTGCTGGTATGCATCCAAGAGTCCTGAAAGAACTTAATAAGTGAAGTAGCTGAGCTGCTACCAAAAATATTCAGTCTGTCACCAAAATCAGCTGCTGTATCAGAGAATTGTTTTCATCATTCGCTTTTAGCAATTAAGTCCTATTTTTGCTTTTCAGCATTTGTTTGGGGTGAACAAATATCTGAAGTTGAAAGAGATGGTCGCAGTCCGGGGGCTGCATGCAAACTGGTTGTCAAAGTAAAAGGTTGCATAATGGTGTACCAGGAAACACTTGAGTTTAGTTGCTTGTTTTGTAACTGTGGTTTCCATTTGTTGAACTTTACCAAGTTGTTGAGTACTGCAATTGAGAAACTTCAAGTCATTCAGTGTGCTAATAGATATTCATTGTGGAGCTCAATCCTGCGAGGTGTAGAACACTTGGGGGTTCTCCAAATATTCCACTACCTTCAGTAGGAGTAGAGGATATTTCTTTAATGCGTTACTGCGTGCCTGCAGCACCTCACAAGATTGCACCCTGTGCCCTTACACGTTGAATGTCTTAAGATTTCACTGCTAAGGGAACAAACTGAATACCATTTGAAATGTATTTTCCATATTGACTTGAACAAATGACCAGGAAGAGTAGTAAGTTAATTATTTGAATTGTAAAATAAGTGTTGTCCAGTGGATAGTGCGAGAAACTGTCAGAAGGCCTGGATTCTATTTCTGACTTGAAAGTCATTCAACTTTTTGTGCTTCCCTATCTGAAAATTAGGGATAACATGCACTTTTGTAAAGCACATAGTAATCTTTGGGTGAAAGTTGCTATGGAACATTATGAACCATAGTGATTTATATGTGCAGCTCCCCTGAGGTGGCAGTGAACATAGTCCTGCAGCTATGCCACCTGTGTTCCACTGTGACTTTACTAGAAATCTGAAGCTGCGACTTACCATAAATCTGAAGCACCATCAAATCTGAACAAGTCAGTGATGAGCCAAGAAAAGCCCAAGGAACTTCAGGGAGCTGTTTGTGTAATGTGTATCCACAGCCATTTGTAGTGCAGCAATAGTCACAGTTTTATTGTAATTGTTCTGTGCTCTGCTGAATTAATGTATAAACTGGCTTTCATAGCATGCCCACAGGGGGGAGTATTTGCCTGTTAGGCAGTCAACACATTTTTAACTAACAGAGCCTAAGATCAGGTGTATAAACGTTAATGTTCATATATTCCTACATAAAAGTTGAAAAAGGTGAACTCATAAAGCTAAGTAGGAACCACTGCAGTCAGGATTTTTTAATTGGGAGTTTACTAGTAGTTGAGCACTCATTGAACTAGGGCAACTCTAGAAGATAAAAATAAAGACAGAATTATTTAACTCTACTTACTATTCTCTCCCATAAGCAAGCCAGTATGTTCATATTTCAGAACTTCCTACTAATATCCAAGTAATAAATCAGACAAAATGCAGGTTTTAATATATCCAGCTCTCTTCTTCTAATGTTCATTGGGGAAACATACACAAGTTTTACCAGGAGATTAAGATTTTTTTAAATGTAGTGGTCCTGGAAAAGGTGCTAGTAGGCTGACAACCCTGGAGATTAAATTCCTCCTCAGAACCACTGGAGTACAAATGGCAGATTTTCCCACATACCATTCAATGTCCCTCAGTCCTCACCTGGAAGGTCCACTTCTAGGAATGACAGGCATTGTTTGGTTACCATTCCCATTACATCCTTGGCCTCTGTGCTGACGCTGCCAAGAAGTCATTTTTGTGAACTTGTCCTTTGGGAGCTAAACTGGCATTACCAATGCATTTATACATAGCCCACTGCATAGTAACTTCTCATTACTGGGCTGGATTTGAGCTGTGATCTAGAGGTGAAAGGCTCCATCTCCCATTTCCTTTGTTCTGTTCCATCAGCATAACAATCCTGAACAACAGTTTTGCAAAAAAAATTCTGTGCTTTCTGATCTGGGTGGAGACCCCCAGTCTCTTGCACCATGGACAGGCTTCTGTCTATAGCAATAGACGCTCAGTGGAAAGACAAGGTTTTGTCCCTGGAGCTTATCGCATCACTGATATGTAACATCTTGCAGAAGCTGATTGGCTGTCTTATGATACAGTGATTGCAATAAGTTATTCCTATCTAACTGAACCAGAATCAGACTCCCTTGCACAATAATGCCATGTTTTTGGGTGAAGATTTTCTTGCATTTCTTGATGGGTACAAAATTTTAGCATCCTAATATTATATTACTAGGTAGCTGATAAGGAGATTCCTCAGTCTGTGAAATTGTTAATGGCATGGTCCAGCATCCATCAAACAGGAAAAGTACATTTTGGCATATGGTTTTAAATACTATTACTTTGCCCTGTAGAGTTTTATTGATCTTAAGTTTATTTTCCCAGAAAATAATGTGTAAACTAGCTTAACCCATCCCTCCCAAACGCTGAGCAATGTACCCACCTCCTCACCAGAGTAAGTGCTAATTCTTTTCCTAATAATCCATACTTGCTGTTCTAGCTATTTAGGATCATTTTAGCATAGTATTCTTTTCCACATCTCCCCTCTTATACTTTTCAGTTGTTAAGAGGTCTCAGTCCAAAACTTTTGTTAGTAACAGATTAATCTTCAATACTTTCCATGGCATACAACTAACTGGGGGAAATGACGACCATCCATCTGGGTTCCTGCGTCACACAGCAAACTCTGGTCCCACTGTCCTTAAGCCACCTCTTCAAAACGGTACATGGGACTCGCCCATGTTTTCTGAGGAACCACTCACCCCTCATGATCACAACCTCCCGTAACAGCGCCGTTCCACTGGATCCATGGAACTGTCAGCCTCAAGACTGGCTTTCTACTTTAAGAGACCAAGCCTTCTTGGCTTCTGGCCCACAAGTTCTCGTTCTCCAGGGGGCTGGGATGACCGCTAGTTCCTCTAATTAAATCAACTATCTAAAGTGACAACTGTTGAAACACTTTGTGGCTATCATGTCAGTTCTTGTTTACTTGTCCTTTTCTTTCTGCACCCATCACTGAGATCGTTGTTCCTTTTTTAATGCCTGGTACTCAAAGGAATTTTGATAATTCACCACCCCCATTATCTCTTTTTCTGTGTATTGTTATATTTTCTTTTACCAATCTCTTACTTTAGTAATCTCCATTTCAGTTTGACTTTGTATGCTCTTTTCATTCGTAGGCGCTCTGGTGATCTTTTAATTTAGCTTTAGCAAAGTAGAAATATCAGTTTTGTTTTTATAGTTTTGTCTGTCGTTCTTGTGCTAGTGCTGCGATGTTGTTAATGATGCTTGTGCTGCTGCTCTTGGAGCGCCAGTGTTAGCTGAACTAGCAGAGCGTGCAGCGTGTTGATTCTGTATGAGTAATGTCGAAGTCTGCTGAAAGACCACAGGCTCAGTTCAGTGGCGAAGGCACTCAGCCAGGTTCATTGTCAACAAAACACAGCGCTAGTGCCTCATAGGAACTCCGGGTACCCTAACCCATGTATGCCCACAATAAGGTGCCAGCTCAGCTAACATAACATAACGTTATCCCCTAGGCCAGTACAAAGATGCCCCTCCCTCCACTCTCCTTTTATCCATTAGTACAAATAAGTTGCATTATTACATTTTATATGCTGTTCATTATTATCCTGTCATTCCATCCTTCTCTTACGGGGGCGTCAATGTGTTCCTGTACCATCTGTTTGTAGTTACCTGAGAGCTCTGGGTGTTTTTGTTCCATCCGCTCAGGCCAGGAGTGTGCTTACTTGGTTAGCCAATACCTGGCATGTTACTATTCTGCTAAGGCCAGGCCTACTTTTGGTTCACCCTGGCAGCTATGCCTAGGGTTCCAGCAAGGCCAACAGCCTTTATTGCTTAACAGCTAGGAGCACTGCACTCCAAGCCATATCTCTGAAGTCTTCCACCATACATGAGAGCAAACCATGAGCAGCGGCAAGTAAAGTGCAACACGAAGCTCCCTCATGCCTCGCTACCACTCATGTTCATCTGCTGTCTTAGAGATTGTTGTGAGTATTTCTCTTTGGATACTATCATCAAAAGATTGAGAGATGGAATTATGAGTGAAAAGTATTTTCTCTGCTCAGTAGGATGTTGGTTTTGAGAGTCAATAATATATGGCTGAGGCTCTGGGTATCTGAGAACCCCTAACCCCGCCATGGCAGTTGAGGTCAGCTGAGGTGCTTGAGTTAATAATTCCTAGATTTAAAACAAGAGGATTTATAGAAGGGTATTCGGGGTGCTCAGTTCTGACTCACTCTGTTGATGTAAGGTGGGAACGTGTACTTGCCTTCCTGGCTAAGGGCAAGGCCTGTCTATTTAGCTTGCTGTGTTCTTAAACTCCTCTATTTGCCTAATGGAAGGAGAGAGTAAGGGGAGAGGAGAAGTTGTAAGATACCTTTTCCCCCAGATCTGTACTACCCCTGTTTGTGTACTGTAACAAATGTTGTACTTCCAGAAGAGACATCTTATAAATAAAAATATAATGCTCGTAAAATTGGAGGGACAGGATGAAATATTGTGACCTTTCATGTAGTTGTGGATGACTCTTAAAATGTTCAGTGAGGCATATCTCAGAGAGGGATGGAGCCTATTGGGAAGGCCAGAGTGGGAAGGGATTGGAAGGACAGTCACTATCATGACTGGATCCTTTTCAAAACTGGTCAGCTGAAACATTGTGAGTCAGAGTTTTAAGTGAAAGCTTACACTTATTTTTCTAAAACTGGCTTGCTGTCCTTCCTTTGGCCAGTAGATTGAAAATCAAGAAACAACTCTGTAATTATCTAGATTTTGTTTTGTTTGCTCTTTAGTGAATAAAACTGGATATTAAATATGTGAGATTGCAAAAATGGACATTGATCTTTTCTTATATTGTGCTGCTTTTCTATAAGGATGCTAATGGGAACCAAAGATCAAGGTACAAATAGGAAGGGTAAAGTACTGGGGAGAGCTCTGATATTGAATATGAGGTCATATTGAAAATTTCAGTTCTCTTATTTTGTATGCAAGACTGGCCCAAGTTATCTTAGGAACCACTTGGTCTCTCATGGTCATGACTTCCTGTGACAGCTCCATTGCACAAGTATAGTGGAACTGTCAGCCCCATGTGATTTGTTTCATAGACAGAGTTTTCTTGGTTTTTGGGTCACACATTCCGTGTCGAGAGGTTAGAATGACCACAAACCTCAGTTCCTCCAGAGGACTACACAAAACCCACTCCTTCAGTCCAGCCTTCCCACAGTAACACCAATAAAAATCAAATGCACAAATCTAGTCCCTGTAGACTAGAGGAAATAAAGATCTTTCTGGGTGCTTAATTCTGTGGTGTGCTCCAATAAAATAGTGATGGACTGAGACTCAAGTTTTGTTGTTTAACTGAACCTTTTTGTGTGCCCTCACTTGTTTAAGAATAAGTTTCTTCCTCCCCAAGACTTGCCCCCATTTCTGCCCTCTCCTCCACGAGAGACTCCAACTGTTACCTCCTTTCCCACAACCCAACAAATAGTCACCTTATTCTCTAAGCAATGTGTGCCCTTCCTGTTGGCTACAAGAGATTCAGCTGAGAGACTTACCGTGGGTTCTCCATCTGTGTGTCTGAGCTAGAGGTTGTTTTAACAACTATGGAGTCTTAAAAGGCTGCCTTGGTTGGCGCTCGGCTGCATATTTGAGAGTTGGCATCGTGTCCATGGGAACTGGCATTGACATTGTTGGTCCTCTTTCTTGACTTTGGACCAGTTTTTGTCCTGTTTGTCTGCAGAAGTTGTCTTGTATGAACAGTTCCACATACGATGAGAATTTTCAAAAACTAAGGACAGGACTATTAAAGGGTGACACTTAGAAAGCTGAGCATTTTGAGCCTCGTTAGGTTGGATTACATGGTTTCCCCCCCCCCACACACACACACTTCTTGCTGAGCAGCAATGAAGAAGGAATAATCCATCACGGGTTACAAAGAAAGCTATACATGATAAATGGAAGCATGTACATTTAGCATGTACTCTCTAGACAGGAATGGAAAAAAGGTGAACTTGGTAAGAAAATGAGAAGATTTTGATGACCAAAGTGCTGCTAGAACCATGATTGATGCTTGGGAGAGCTAATATGGGAGAACAAACTTTTCAGAAAATATGTAATTGAGAGTGCTTTCAATATTGAAGTATCAGAGGGGTAGCCGTGTTAGTCTGGTTCTGTAGAAGCAGCAAAGAGTCCTGTGGCACCTTATAGACTAACAGACGTTTTGCAGCATGAGCTTTCGTGGGTGAATACCCACTTCTTCGGATGCAATATCGAAAATGTAAAATTTAAAACCAAAAATTGTACAGAGACCAGCTATGTAGGTTTTTGGCTGTTTGATTATATGAACAAAACTGTTTTATTTTAACTGCAGAATAGAGGCATATTGTAATTGTGACATAGCAATATGGCGAACAACTTAAAAAAATGTACCTTAAAACATTTTAACAGAATTTTAATAGCTTGACTGCTAAATAGAACTGCAAGGGATTTTAAATTGGCATGTCTTTCCTTAATACAAGAATGTTAACCCTTTTACAAGGCATAGCTAGTATATTTGTTGTATTACTCTAAAATGAAGCCTCATTGAAAAGGCATCTTAATTACTCAGTCCCGAATATTTGAGTACAGATGTGAACAGATTAACTTTGAATAGTCATGTTTAATACAAGTAAATAAACTGACTTGTCAGATGTGAAAAGCCTTTCAAGAGAGAGACAGGATTTTTTTTTTGTTTGCCAAGAACGCATGCTGAATGCTGGCACACTCCAGGCAGTACCCGAGCATGAATCCAAGAAAATAATTTACTTTTCCTCTCCTTTGTCTTGTTCGTTCATTTCTAGAATTAGTACCTACCATTGTAAATGCTGCTTTATTTATTTATTGTGGTGGTGTGTTTAAAGTTCCTTGAAACAAAAGTAATGTAACAAATAGCTCTCTGCTCTATGTAGGTGTGTTGCTTTTACTGTCATGCTTCTGTCCATTGTGGTATTTAACACCTATCAATTTTTGAAGAATCTGTAGTAGCTTTTAACGAATTTAGTTGAGATCCCTCTCCCCGCCCCCATTTAAAATAACACGGGTAATAGTGGAATGTTGCTTCTAATTGGACAACCCCAACTTATTTTTAATTGCTGTGAATAACATAAAATTGTTTAAAAACTAGATAATGCCATGTGATCAATAAAATACTAAATCTGCCGTATTGTGTATATATAGAAGTTAAATAGTTTTAGATGAACCATCTTTCAGACATGATACCAATAAGAACATCAGGCATTTATATAGAACCCATCACCCTATTATCACAGCTCATGCCACGTGGCTTGGGTTAAAAGAAGAAAACCACATATAAGGAACAAATACACCAAAACCCAACTCCCTGAGAATCCCATAGCTTTAATAGTCATAGTCTAGGAAAATCTTGGTACCTACATAGCATGCAGGGGGTAGTGATAAACTAAACACTGGTGGGTAATGAAGCTGACAATGGGGTGACAACAGAACTGGAGTGGCTAGGAAAACACCTTAACAAAGAGTTGCATACGGCATAATATCACATAATTTAAGAATTAATCTGAAAAGGTTGCAGAGCCTACTGAAAGGATGAAAATGCATCTGTCTTGGTAAAGTGGTGCCGAGAAGAGTTGACTTCTTAGAGTTGACATTGGTATCAGTGATTACATGTGGAAAAGTAGAAGAGGGGCATTAAATCTACAGCAAAAGAACACATATCAGTGATGCAATAGTAAACATTGAAGGGATTGTAGCAGCTAAGCCTCCAGAATGAGAAGTTGTATCACCTTTCAATGTCGACGACTTTGGAAGTTTTATGGTTGATGGAGCTTTGTCCGTGTTGGGCTGGGTGATGAAGACTGTCTTATCTTTGTGGTTGCTGGTGGGGTGGGTGGTGGTGATTGTGTTGTCTTTGTCGTTGCTGGTGAACGCTGTCTTATCTTTGTCGTTTCTGGTTGAGTGGGTGGCGGAGACTGTCTTATCTTTGTTGTTGCTGGTGGGGTAGATGGTGGTTGGGGCCTCGGATTTGTCCTTGCTGGTCAGCCGGGTGATGGAGGTGGGCTGGATGTCGAGGGCAGTCTTGTCCTGGATGGTCTGATCGTGGGCTGTCTTATCCTTGTTGTTGGTGTCAATGAGGGCAATCTTGTCATTGTTTACACTGCCAATTAAATGGAGCTCACATAGCCCGAGAACAAGGACAGCCAGCTGTGATTTGAACAGCATCTTCTATTTTGGAGAGGGGGGAGAATGTGGAACAAATATCACAAATTTAAAAACTTTGTTTTTCTGGTAATCAGCAGACTGATCTAGCTCACTGCTCTCCTGATAAACTGTACTCATACAGTAAAACATTGGCCTATAAAGAGAATCCTGTTTGCAACTGCTATCAGAGTTCCTCCTTCCTACCTGAACACACTGCATTGTATGGCCTTTTTTTGTAGCACATAAGGATTGTCAGATCTGAATAAAGCAAAGGGAGCAGTAAACTTGCTTGAACCCATCAGCCATGATTCCTTAATCACATTTAGCAGACAGTGCAATAATTTTAGCCTTTTGGAAAACTTGACTCCCATTTATTCAGTTTAACCAATTTACTTAGTTCCTTTTTGTGCAAATTTTTTAAAGAACCATTTACTAAAAAGGCATGAGATCAATTAGTATAACATTGTCCAGTCAAAAAATACAGAATAATATAAGGTTCACATGTACTTACTCAACACGGAGTATAATTATTTTACATTTTAACAAAAGGTTCTGAGATCAGCACAGAAAGTTCTCAATGTATAAGCAAAATTTACATAAAACACATGTACGACTAGCCAACCTAAAATATGATTCCTTATAAAATATCAAGGCATCAGGCTTTGAGCTGTCTGTTCCCAAGCTCAAAATGCTTAAGGTAAAGTTCACAAGCCAGGTAAAAATTAAGCAATTAATACAATTTAGTGAAGGCTGAGACAATTTTAGCAAATCGTATAATTTCATACCTTTTTATTGTTTCAGATCCTCTTTAGGGAGAAATGAATTCAGTTGCTAGATATCCTTTGACTCTGAAACTACTGTCTCTAATTTTTAATTTCTTTCCTACTATTTAAGTATCACTTCATAATGATGTAATCAAAAGCCAACTAATAGCTGACTTGGTTTCATTGTTTACCTATGTCTGATTGGATTTCTGTTTCCCAAAGTAAATAACTTCTTTTAAAAATTCTAATCAGCATTGATTAAAGGAAGTAAAGTAATTCCCTGAAAGCATTTTAACCCTTCAAAATTTCCAAGAATGAGCTTATGCCTTGATCAAATCAGCAGCATTCAGGAGTTCTCTGAAGTTTCTGGATATGGTGGATTATTATGTAGAAATATGGGATATTCCTTGCTTATTTAGGTCAAGCAAGAGAGCATAACCAGCCCAGAGTTTGTTATAGGAAAAGAATGTTAGAAAATCAAGCATGCAATTAAGGTACATTTTTGGTGGTATAGTGTCTTTACATATAGTGTGTTAATGATGGTAAGGGACTAAATAAATTAATTTTTGAATGAGGCTCACATTATGTTGCAAATATATAACAAATCTGTTTCTTACTCTTAGCTGTGTCAGGAAAAAATTGGGGGAAATCCTCTGTTCTGAGTTCCTGCTAAATTGCTAACGAATTTTACAGGCATGTAACTTTCTGGCAGAGTGGGGAGAAATATGCTGATCTTACACTGCTTTTCAGCCCAAAGGTGAATTTTTCTACAAAGTTTGGATGTGTTTGATACAAGACAAGGTGTTTTTCTACTCAATCATTACTGTACTTTTATAAACGCATAGTAATTTTTGAGTTCCATCTTGACAAGGGGTTAAGACCATGCCTTGAAATAGCACTAAATACACCTTTACGTATCAATTGGGGTCAGTGGGCAGCATGGATACAAACAATTAGAACTTGGCCTAAGGGCGTGGCTACACTTGCAAGTTAGAGCGCATTAAAGGAGCCTCAGGTGCCCTAACTCCCGACCTGTCCACACTGGCAAGGCACTTAGAGCGCCTGGACTCAGCAGCTGGAGCGCTTCTGGTAATCCACCTCCACAAGAAGCATAATGCTTGTTGTGTCTCGGCTGAAGTGTGAACAAGGTGTTGCGTTACTGCGCTTTGAGCGGCCTCCAGAAATGTCCCATAATCCCCTTAAATCAAGTGGCAACTCCTGTCATTGTTTTGGAATTGGCTGTAGGAATGTGGATATCCCCTTTCAAAGCTCCGTTTCTGACAGCCAGCATGCTTATCTGCTCCGGGACAAAGCAAGCCATTAGTGTGGAATGTTGCTTGCTGTGAGTGTGTGAGAGAGATTGAGCTGCCACTGAAGATAGCAGCAGCAATTCGGCGGCAGCTCAATCGGTTGCCACTGTTTCCAGTGGCACTTCGGCGGAGGGTGTGGGGCCCTCTTAAGCACGGGGCCCGATTCCCGGGAATCAGGGGAATCTCCCTAAAGCTGGCCCTGAGGGGTGCTCTGAACTTACAAGGCAACATGCTGACACACTCTCAGCACCCCAAAAACCCACTCTCTCTCCCCCCACATACACACAATACACTCCCTGTCACACTCCACCCCACCCCCGCATTTGAAAAGTATGTTGCAGCCACTTGAACACTGGGATAGCTACCCCAATGCACTGCTCTTTGTGGCGTTGCAAGAGCTACTAATGTGGCCACACCAGTGCGCTTCCAGCTGAGAATGTAAACACTCGGCAGCGTTTGCCCTGCTGCAGTCTCCGAAGGCTGGTTTAACTCCCAGCGCTCTGTCTGCAAGTGTAGCCATGCCCTCAGTGTCTCGGACATGTCTGAAGAAATGTAATTTAGAACGAATAAGGCTGAGTGTGTGAACGTTCTGTAGAACAATATAAATAAGTATTTACCTACATACTGGTGGGATTATAGTGGCTCTAGAAGAAATATGGGATCTGCTCTGTCCACACTTGAATGAATGGTTTCACTTTTTCATTCCTGTAAAACGGTATTAAAGTGTTGAAAAGCTAAGATTCAAATATTAATAGAAATATTAAAGATAGGCAAAGGTGGGTGGAAGTGTTTTGCAGATGACAGCTTAATTCTTCTTAATTTCCTTTTTGCAGTGCTTGGATTGAGGAAATAATACAGACCGAGGGCATTTTTTTTTTCCTCATGAAAGTCAGTGCTGGAGAGCACTGTCTGTCAGGCACGATACTGTTTTTTTTTCGTTGTATAGTTGTACTAAAAAAAGTAATCCTGATTGGTGACCTATCTAGTGTTATAGTCCTGGTTGTGACTTTTAGTTCCTGATCTAAGCCCTGTCTCATGATATAAAGGCATTTATGTTAGGCCAAGTCCCCCCCATTCCCATCCTCCTCCAACAAAGGCAATCAAACCTATTCAGAAGAGGCAGCCAAATTCTGTGGGTAATTAGGCGGTGCGGTATAAATTCAAAATGGTATACTCCCCACGTTGCACTGCAGAGTGCACATGCATGTCAAGAGAAGGTTTGCAGGGAAGTTGAGGGGAAAACATGGGCTGCATGTAATAAATGTGTTAATTTGTTCAATGCCTTGTTGCATGCATCACTCACTGAGAAAATCTGCTCCCCTTTAGACTCAACTCATTCTGCCCTTTTTGCCTATGACTACACTACGGAGCTTTTAGCAACGTGGCTGCGCTGAACTTCCACCCCCCACAAGCGGGAGGAGCTTTGTACAAAGCACTGTTCGCTTTTCGCCAGCAAAACTTTTGTCATTCAGGGATGTGTGTGTTTTTAACACCCCTGAATGACAAAAGTTTTGCCAACAAAGTGCCAGTGTAGACATTTCCTTTTTCTTCCCCATCCTTTTTTCTGTTTCTCATCTCCTCTGTCCTTTCTCTGAATTTTTCCCCCTGTGGCAACTCCTAATTCCCAACCCAGTGTGCTTCATTCCCCCCCCCCCCCATTGTATATACTAAAAATGATCAGTGATTAAACAATGACTATTGACTCTGAAGTGTTAACGTTGCTCTTAAAAGCTGACACTCTAAATGGACTGACACCCTAAATGGCTTAACTGGGAACATGGGAGTTCATACCTATGAGTAAGGCAGTCCAGGGACTCAGGCTGTGGTCACTGCATTGATTATACCATGTTAGCCTTTGGAAGGTTATCTCTGCAGCTCTGAGGGCTAGAAGCTTTTTTTAATTTAATCGTAGATTCCAGAAAATCTGAAATTGTAGTGCAGGCCAGACCCAACTCGCAGGCAATATGTTTAACACTCCTACACTATGGAGATAGATTTTGCAGGGTTGGGTGGGGTTTTTTTTCGTTTGAAGTGTCTTTGAGGCAATAATGGTTTGTCATAAATTTTGGATAAAATTTTCCAAAGCACCATTTTCAAAAGTGACTTAGGAGCTTACATCCTGTTGTCCTTCAGTAGAAATTTGGTCTCCTAAGTAATATTTAACATTTTAAATCCTTTGTCTGTTGCTAATTTTCAGCCAGTTTTGTATAAAGTGTCAGCCTGGCAATACTAGTATATATAGTTGCAAGCTGTAACTACTGAGTAACAATGAAAAGGGTTGCTGCTAAAGATGAGCAATTAATATGCACAAACTGACATAGTGCTTAAGTACTGACATGAAATTAAGTTTAAAAAATCCAAAATTGTTAGCATATGCATGGAAGCAACTAATATTAAAACATTTTATGCACACAGGGAGATGATGCTGTATTGTGTTTTATAAGTATTCTGAAAAATTTTACACCTGATGAAGAACATTTTCTTAGGGGTGATTTGGATGGAATGATTTTACCATTTAAAGAAAAGCAAAAACTGATTCCATTGTGTCCACACCCAGAAGAGTCAAATTGAAACCTTGGTTTTTGTCATGGCTTTGTGATGTTTGTGTGTAACCATGGCAACAAGTGTTTTTTTTTTAAAAAGCATGAAAATATATTTGTAATCAAAGAATAGAATTAAAGCAAATACAGTACTGAACAAAATCTGAAGCTAGTGCATGTAATCCTGTGTATTTGCATTCATGTTAATTTATTTCTTTATTTTCTTCACATTTATCTTGAATGCAAATGACTTGCTGTTAGAGCAGTGAGTAAGTAGGCAAATATGTTATCCATTATGAATTCTAGTTGCTCAGCAACAGTGCTGGCAGAGCCTTATGATTTCAGCCTGCTTTCCTGCAAGCAGCCTATTGACCAGAGGACCTCTTAACTTATCCCTAGTGTAGGTAAATTTAAGACAGAAGGCTGGTCCTAAGATTTGGGGAGATTTTTTTTTCCAGTAACGTGAAGTGGGGGTCTGCATACTGTTCAAATCATAGGTGGAAAGGGATTCTCTGCTGCCACATATTCATGACTGCTTCAGATTACCTCTTAGCTGTGACTAATTGCTAATATTGTTGCCACCCACTCCTCACCTGCCTCAGCCCCTGTCCCTCTGCATGAGGAGGAAACCACAAAATGCCAGATGAAAACACAGGAGGCCAGTTTCCATCTCCAGCCTTATGTCAGTTATGGTAACCAGATAGCAGCTCGTAGTGTATGCAGTAATTACCTGCCCTAACCAAGTTTCTGGTTCTCCTGGACATGCTGGACAAGAGGATTTTTCCCTAGACTGCATTTAGCATTTACTGAACATGAACTAAGTGTTCGTTGGACACACCCTTAGAGCATTTCAGAGTTGCTTCCATGATTCATTCTGTCACACCCAACAAAACTTGACATGATTAAATGAATTGTGCGGCCAGAGTTTAGTATCTATGTAGTGTAGGAGAATGCTTCTGATTGCAGCCGAGGTGTGTCCAGTCATCTCGCCTTGTTCTGTGACCTCTGGCATATCTCACAAGCTAAGCAGGTTTTGACCAGTATATGTGAAGGGGAGATTTCCAAGAAATACCTGATTCAGGAAGTGGTGGATGGTTGGTGTCTCTTTTTTTCTCTCCCATCGGTACTAAGCTAATGCATCAGCATGCTTGGGATCACTGTGCTGCTGGCAGTGCCATCTATTAAATGTCCTGGCCAGTGGCCTGGAATACACCTGATGATGTGAGAGTAGACTTGAGGTAGAATTTTGGTCAAAGCCTATTGACACCAGTGGATAAATCTGTTACATCAGATTCAATGGCAGATAGGAAGGGTTGGTCAGATACTTCTGTTGGCCCTGATTTTATGCAGTCATTGAAGTTACATGGTAAGCTCTTAAGGCAGAGGTGGGCAAACTATGGCCCATGGGCTACATCCAGCCCCATAGGTCCTGGTCTGGGAGGCTAGCCTCAGACCCCTCCCCTGCTGTGTTCCCCCTCCCCCTCAGCCACAGGGCCGGGGGCTTGGATAAGGGACAGTGGGTCCCCGGGGGCAGTCAGGGGACAGGGAGCAGAGGCGGTTCTGAGGAGCGGGGGCAGTCAGGGGACAGGGAAAAGGGGGCGGTTGGATAGGGTAGAGGTTCAGGGGGGGCAGGGAACGGGGGGGTTAGATAGCAGCTCCAAGGCACAGATGGTTATTCATGAAAATTTTGCAGCCCTCTGTTGCTTTAGCATCTGGCATGGAGCATGTGCACTCACAGCAGATAGAACTCCGCTTCCTGCCAGCCTCTTCCTCTTCTACAAGGGAGACAGAGGCAGTTCTGTTTTCAGTGTGCAATCTTGATGAGGAGTTCCCCCGACCAGCCTCTCTGACAAAGGCACTGCAGACCCGTGGCTTCCAACTGTATCTTCAATTCAAGGAACTGGAATATGCTTCCTGCAGCACTTCTGAAAGCCCCTCCCAGCTACGCCCTATCCCCTAGTGCCTGGCTTTATTTCCAACTTCATTCCTACAGTGCTCCTCTCCATTGCCTCCTTCCACTTCCCAGGTAGCTAAAAGGAGGGTTGTAAATGTTCTATATCCCTCACCTAGCAGCCAAATGCGACAATAGCAGGCTGAACTTACATTCTAGTGGGGTCCCCTGGCTTTTGCTGCACCCTCATGCTGGATCCTGTGGCATGCTGGAAATTAAGCAACTGCCTGAAATGTGTGGGCAAACATTAACAAAGGCTTGTAATATTGAAATATTAAGTGAGTGATAGTGATAAATAAAGCTAAGATTTTTGTCATAGATATTTTTAGTAAAAGTCACGGACAGGTCGGAGGCAATAAAGAAAAATTCATGGAAGCTCATCATCTGTCCCTGACTTTTACTAATATCCATGACACAGTGGGGAGCTCAGCTGCAGGGTACCCACATTGCCTGCAGAGGCTGGGCAGCTATGGGGCCACTCAGAACTCTGCCCCTCCCCACCCCCTCTGTGGCGGCTCAGAGCTCTGTGGGAGGGGGGGACTGCCCCTGGCAGCCGGGTGCTGTGGGGTACCCCACTTGGTGGCATGGGCTCTCTGCGGCTGGCGTGGGGACACTGCTGCTCCTAGCCTCTGGGGCTGGATTCACAGAGGTTGCTGGAAGTCATGGATTCCGTGACTTCCGCAACCGCCATGAAAAAATCATAGCCTTAGTTATAAATTCAGTAAAACTCTTATTCCAATAGTTTTTCTCTGTATTTCGCATTGCTGCAGACCTTCAGTAGCATATAGCAAGTACCTTTGCTGCACAATTTAGTTCTACTCTGCAGCAGAGTACGTGGAACCATGCAAGTAAGTATAACTGCTCAGTAGTGTGCAGAATATAATACTCATGCTAAATTATGAGCTCATTCCCTTGAGACAAGGAAGTGGGCACATAAGATAAAATTGATTAGACAGTTCCTCTTAAATTTCGTTCTTTCTTGGCCATGATGGCTCTCAAAACACAAGGGTTTGTCTCAATGACAAATAAGTACATTCTACTATTTAATTAGTTGATCATCAGATATTTACTGTAATTGACATATGCGGTGTAATCTTGCATAGGTAAATTTGCTTGCAGTCCATTTTGCAGATCAAAATGAGTATGAAGGTACATCATGACCCACTCATGTCATGATTTTCCTTTTAAGTATAATGGAGTAAGTGGCTTTAGTTTGCTAGAGATGTGCATGAAATAAATTGTAAACGAATTACATTTAGCAGTCACTTTTTTATTTATTGTGCTTGTTATCCAAGAATGTCATAGTAGGTCTGTATTATCCCCTTTTTACAGTCTGGGGAATTGAAGGCACAGAGATGTGAAGTGACTTGCCCAAGGTCTGTCAGTGGGAGAGCCAGGAAGAGAAACCATTCCTTCGACACTCATTTCTCCTTCTGAAAAACTAGACCATGCTGCCGTCCTTGGTTTTTTTCCCCAATCCAGTAGATACTGGGGGGGAGGGATAGCTCAGTGGTTTGACCATTGGCCTGCTAAACCCAGGGTTGTGAGTTCAGTCCTTGAGGGGGCCGCTTAGGGATCTGGGGCAAAAATCAGTACTTGGTCCTGCTAGTGAAGGCAGGGGGCTGGACTCGATGACCTTTTAGGGTCTCTTCCAGTTCTAGGAGAGAGGTATATCTCCAATTTTTTTTTACCAAAATAATTTTCTTTTTAATTCCTGCATTTAAAACTGTGGCTCTTCATTCATATTAAAATATCGTTCATATTTATGAAGTAAACAGACAGACATGCCAACCATATTTCCACGAATAATAACTTGTGCTTAGTGAAACAGCTTCAGTTTACTTTATTCTCCCTCACCCTCTCTTGCATTTCATTTTAACTTAGAGGATCAGCACAGCTGTATTACAAGAATCACTGATTGGCAAATCAAGCAAGAAAAAGCAGATGTGTTACAGGCCTTTTATTTTTTCTGGATGTTTAATGACCAAACATACATAAAACCAGTACATAAAATTCCGATGTTTTATTTTTGTGCAAGGAAAATTAAAAATGTAAATACAAAATAAGCACGTTTCATAAAAACAAAGCATTTAATAGGTTAGTTTTACTCAGTACGACGTTAAAATAAGTAGCAGCTTAGTATCAAGACATTAATTGTGCACTTTTTTCTGTTAGAACGGTTACTTTCTTTAGAGCAAAGTCAATTTCAAAACTGAATTTCTTGTATTTGATTCACTCTTAGACTTGGATGGTTTTGCTCCAACTAGTTCTCACTGGAGTAAATGTGTTAATTTTTCAGAAGAAAATGCAAGCCCTTAGCCAATCAGAATTGCCACTGCGTTAAGCATTACAACATAGAATGAATACATCCCGCAAATGCTTGCTTTGGAGGGCGCGTGAGTGTTAAAAATATTTGTGGTGGACTCCTCTTTCCTTAAGGTAACGGTTGTGCTTTGTGGAGGCATTTTAGAGTAGTTTGTTAGCATTCTGCTGGTAATACTTAGGGTCATGGGAGTAGTGGATGATCCTGTTGAACTCATCATGCTTGAGTTCACATCAGTTGAATTTTTAATGTAGATAGTGTGTGTGGCTGCTGCTTCATGCGAACTAATTTTTCGAGTAGTCGAAACTTCTGGATAGAGGAGTAATGGTCTATCTGTGCTTGTAAATAATACAGTTTGGCTTAAGGTAGCACTTAATGTAACTTCATTTGCTCGAAATTGTTCACGTATTTTTGTCACTTGGATTGGGTCAGTTGCCATTGGAGAGCCATTTGTGTCTGCTGCCTTTGTTCCTTTACCTGGGAGGTTAGCGTCTGTAACTGTGGGAGCAGACAAAAGTGGTGTGGCATTAGTCCAAGACACAGTTTGATTGGGGCATGGAGACCCTATCACAATGGCTGCTGTTTCCTTCACCCACTTGAGCAAGTAAGGGATATTTTGCTTATCGTTGCATGACCATGGGTTGTTATAAAGTGTTATGACTTGTAGTTGAAAGAGCCGGTCAAAAGCTTTGTCAGGAATATATGTGAACTTGTTGTTGTGCAGATAAATGTTTGTAAGGTGTAGCAGCCTCACCAGTGTTCCTGGAAGTATTTGTGTTAAAAAGTTGTTTGATAGATCCACCGTCTCTATGTTGTAGGGCATATTGGTTGGAACTGTCCAAAGTTTGTTGCTACTGAGATTGAGAAACTTGAGACTGCTCAATGTATTGTTGATAAGTACCGCTCTTTCTACCATATTCCTGGAAACGTCAAGCACTTTAAGATTCCACTGGTAAGCTGTATCAAGTTTCTGAAGAACTTTAATATTGTTACCCGTGGCGCATATTTCCCATAGAGACTTGGGCAGATGAGCAGGAATGTTCTTGAGCCAATTATTTGAAATATCGAGGGTCCTCAAATTGGTGAACCGGGTCAGCTGATGATCAAGATCAACAAAGTGGTTAAAAGACAAATTTAAATATGTAATGTTGTCTTGAAGTTCATGTGGCAGTGTAGTCAAGTTTCTGCCAGAACAGTCCACATTTCTGTTGTTTCCTGAGCACGTACACTTAGAAGGACAAATGCACAGAACAGTGGGAATAAAAATCAGGACCAGTAGACAAGGACGTGTTTTCAGTATCTGGTATTCCATTGTTGCCTGAAATTAAATATACCAAAGTGACACCATTATAATATAGATAATATACTTAATACATTTGTAAGGGTCATCTTTGCACTGGTGGCTTGCTGGAGAAATTGGATAAAAAAATAATCTAAAAATATCCTTTGTGGTATAGTCCTTTTTATAATTGTTTACAAAACATCCCTCCATTTACAGGCATGTGTCTGGCAGAATGAAACTCATTTTTTCATCTCCCTTTCCCCCTTGAGCTCAATTAGGGCTTTCTTTCTAAAATGCAAGTCTATTCCAAATGTTATACAATGTCTGCTTTGTTTTTTAGTGATTTCAAGCCTATATTATTTTAGGAATAATGTGCTCTTTTACACAGATGGATGAAAAAATGGCTGTCAAATGGATCTGCCTTAAAAATCTCTGCAGTAATGTAGCAATCCCACACACACATGCACACTGTATTTGTCTTAATAAGATTTGTTGAAGTTCCTCTAGATAATTTGTTACAAACTCATTTGAAACCTGAAATCCGGATTCCACATCTCTATTCCAAAACAGACATTAGTAATGTTCTTCCTTTATATAACTTTACTCCCATTCTCTAAAGCTAGCCAACATGTATATTTGAAACCTGAATTAATGTTGGAATGAAATCTAACTGTCACTGCAGCAAATTTCTGGTGCATGCAATTGTTAGACCAATATTTTCAGTCTAATTTCTGTATCTTTAATTTTGCAGTAGGTTTTTACAATCAAAAACAAACCAAAAAACCCCACACTTACCACAGTCCCTTCTGCAGTATCAGTGCATCATTTCTCTGAAAGATTTATGCTTAAAGGTCGCCTTGTTCTGGAGAGTAGCTACAGTTCCTCTCTGTGGATTGTGCTTTCCTCTCCAGCTGCATCATATTGCTGTTAGCAGGGGCTCTGCAACCACCTGATCAGCACTACATCGGAGGACTGCAGAGCCGTTGTAGGTGCTGACTCAAATTTATTGCAAGGGGTGCATGCTCAACAAAATAGACAGGTTTTTAATTGAGTTACTAAACTTCTCTACATGCATCTTTTTCAAGATGTGGCTCCATCAAAATAAAACCTGTTAGTTTGACTACACAAAACAGCCAGTAGAATTTCTATAGCTCAGTTTTGCTTAATTGCTGATTTCCCCCTAAAAGCCTATTTACAACTGCTGTTCATATCTGCTGTGTTTTTGGTACCTTGGTTTTAATCTACACTTTTGTAATAATGTCTTTACAAATTAACTCTTGCTTCCTCTGCTTCAGCCTTCTTGAACTATACTGCCCAAGTCTTTCATAATACTTTCAAGTTGGAAGCATATATAAAATTTAATTTTCAACTGCTAAAATGAGATTGTCAGTGTATTCTATCATGTACAGTATAGTACTGTTTGGCATTTTTACAAATATCCTCAGTGAGACTTTATTTAAATTTGCCTCAAACAATCAACATAACAATCAATGTACAGCTTTATGCTATTTGTTTTGAATTTGATTATATAATACATGCATTTAAAATCCTTAATTTTTATAAAACTTTTCCTTCTGACACAGTGTTTCTGGCATCTTATGTAGCTATTTTTATCTTAGCTTTTCCTCTGTCAGTGAACAAAATGTAGATATAAAACTGAATGTTTTAATTGTCAATGACAATTTTTAAAAAATGCTTTGCGGTCGTTTATCTATTTTTGTATTATGTGCTAACAATATGCTCTGTGCAGCACATACAGATGCACACGCCCTGCTCCAAAGAGCTTACAATCTTAGAATTATAAACTGTTTCCTTCTTTGCCAAAATGTTATGGACAGCTGGTTTCAGCATCTGGCAGCTTATCCCTATGAAACTAAATATTCAGTGTGCTAAATTCTATTCTGGATCATATATCCTCATCAAAATAGTTAATTAAGATCCAAATAGAGGGTCATGTTCTGCTACCCCATTACTGTTAAAAGGGCTGCTCCAGTGAAACTTAATGTGGAATTTGGCCAGCAGAAGCTTTATTGCCAATGTTGATCCATGAGACAGAATACAGTTGAATTGAATTTCAGCTTGAGTTTTCAGAGCTGGCAGTTAGAAAAACATCTTTACTTTTAAGCTGAGTGAATTACATATTTAAGTTATTATGGGACAATAAACTTGGAATCCCAAGGCACCATATTTTACAGGAACCCCCTTTTCAGAGTAGAGCTACTTTTTAAAGAACGGACTCCCTTCTTTGACTAATGTATTTTTTTCAAACTAAAGCAGCTTTTATTTAAATGTTGTATAATTTCTTCCTAAAATCTTCAAAGAATCCACTTCATGGAAAATCTGGATTCGTAATACAGGCTGCTTATATTTTGAGTCTTTTTGATTAATCTTAAATATGGACTTTTCATGCTAAGTCCTATTAGGATTTCAGTTTCTTGGTTCAAATTCTTTGATCTTTAAAATGATTGCAAATGTATTCTCCTGATCTGCTTACATATAAATAAGTTTTATATTCTGCCACATACGGTTTTGCTATATAGCACACAGAAGAATTCTCTTGAGCAAGATCCACTATAAAATTCCACAAAGGTTCATCTTTGCCGAAACCTTTATTTCAATTGAAGGTTGTGGCATTGTAAATGTATTCGTCAATCAATATTCTTTGTCCAAACATACAGTACATGAAAGTTAACTCTGAGGCTCATGGCATGTTGTATTAATTTAACTCTTGTGAAGGTAAATTATGTCTTTTTCATTAAGACTTGCATGTTACAACTAAAAAATGTATATTAAGCTCAGAGCTTTTCACGAAGTTGTTTTGCAAACTCTGGGCCTAATTCTGCAATCTTTACATGTAAAACTCCATTTGACTCCAGCTAAAATCATAGGATTTGGTTCTCTTTAATAATATTACACTTTTATCCTATTCCTTTGAGAACTTATGCTCAGTGACATTTGTTACTCTCAGTTTAAAATCCATCTGAAGTCTAATTCTTTCTGTTTATTTCTGTGTGCCAGTAATAGACTTCCTCGTTCTCTTCTTCCCCTCTTTTTGAACAACATTGCACGTTGCTCATAATTACTCCAGATGCACTTTATCTTCCTGTTACACATGTTAACATATAACCACAGTACCGGGCCTTTGTACCTCTGAATAGACCTTCTTTGTACGTCTTGATCTTTAAATGTTGAATAGAGTTTAAATCAATTTTCTCTGAACTAACATTTATAAAATTTCTTAATAAGCATAAACGCTGCAATAGGCTCGTGCCCCGTTGATAAATATTTAGCATTGGCTGAGCTTTTTTTAGGAAACCTACAATCACCTCGCGCTCTGCTCTGCTAAGCTACGAATATAAAGCTACTTCCTCTTTGTGAACGCAATTGCTAATCAAAGTTAACATTTCTTACTGTTCTAGCAAAAAATTAGCATCCGTACACTAGTAATTTTTCTTTCAAGTGGGTGAGAGAGAAGACGACTAGACTCCTTTTGAATTAGTCCAGTGTAATGGATCCACAATTAGCATTGATAGGGTCTCAGTGTTTTTACTGTAAATAATTTTTTCAGGGTTAATTCTCTTACAGATGGCAATCTTTGTAATGGACCTCAGGGCTGCAAAAAACCCTGATATTTTAAAAAAGACTGAAGAGATGCTGGCAACTAAACACCTATTGGAAATAAGTTCAGTTTTCAAATCATTGGTTCCTCTCCCTGTTGGATGGATGTTATGAGGGCTAGTTGTTGAAATGCTTTGAGATACTTCATTTATGTGCTATAAAAGTGCCAAGTAGTATACAGTAAATAAACCTAAATTTATAGGGAAAACATAAGTTTGTAAGTGTGTCAAGGCATTGGAGTTTTGCTTCTAATCAGTGGTTTTGTGTTTAATCAAGTGAAAATTTAGTGAATTTTAATTTCAGTACAAGTCACCGAGACGCCTTTGTATTCAAACATTTTATTAAAATTAAATGTGAAGTGTGCTGCTAAAGTGACTGTCAATTCAAGTTATACAGCCCGGAAAAGCAAACATAAAAGTTAGAAGCTGTCTTTCTACAAAGCTGGACTCATTGCATTTTGAAAACTGTATATATGAAATTTTTGTTTCTGTAGCTTTTAAAATCTGTAAATACTAGACCACCATTTATGTACATAGTCCCGTTTTTTTTTCTTTTAGCTACCGTCCATACCCTGTATCGAAGTGATTAGTTTCAAACAGATCAGTAGGCAGTTCCCATTTGAAAAAGCTGATGTTTAATAAAAGCTGTAACTTCATATAGTTCTTGTCTATCTCCACTTCTCACGTAATCATTTGCTTCAAAACACTTTTAAAAAGGATGTGAAGTAGGTTGCAAAGCAGGCTCCTTCAATGTATCCAGGGTCTGGCCATGCTGCTGGTGGCAGCAATGGTTAATTTACATCTTGATGGGTTAAGTCAGGAGGCGGGGGAAAGTGGCTCTGTGCTTCTGATTGAAACTCAAGGGATTTGCTGATTTCAGGACAGTGATTCTCCTGGCCTTCGTTAAGCCAGTCAGGTGGAGGTGGGAGATCACGTGACTCAGGTGGGGAAAGGATTGGGTTGAGTGGAGGGTTACATACATCACTCAGTTCATCTGAAACAGGAGGTGGGGGCCCAATGTTAATATTTAAAGAGGAAACCGAAACATTGGCAGCTAATGGTCCAGAGCCTCCCTTTAGTGTATCTTGATTGGTTAAGTCAGGAGGAGGGGGAAACTGGCTCTCTGCTTCTGATTGAAATTCAAGGGATTTGCTGATTTCGGGACAGTGATTCTCCTGGACTTCGTCAGGTGGAAGTGGCAGATCAAGTGACTCAGGTGGGGGAAGGATTGGGTTGAGTGGAGGGTCGCATACATCACACAGTCCATCTGAAACAGGAGGTGGGGGCCCAATGTTAATATTTGAAGAGGAAACTGAAATGTTGGCGGCTAATGGGTTAGAGCCTCTCTTTAGTGTAGGGGTAGATTGGTTGCTCTTCTCCTTTGTGATGCAACTGGGTGGCTTCTCAGGCCTTTCTTTTAATTCAGAGCTTTTAGAATCATCCAGGGGAGTGTTCTTATTAAATTTCCATGGCAAGATAGAGAGAACTGAGGTACGTTTTGTGACCAGCTCCATTTCTTTAGTATTCTCCACAAAGACATCAGGTGTGTCTCCATCTGCAAATGGAGAGCGACCTGCCCAGTTTGGATCAACTCGAGCTGGCTTTTTTGAGCATTTCCACAGCAGAATTATAATAATAACTAACATCATACCAGACAAAATTATGCCAATTAACAGTGCAGCTATCCAGCTCCCATCAGTGGATTCACTTTCTTCTGTTGTGGTCTGAGGTGTCATGATAGCTCCTGATGGCTCTTCAATTTTGTGTAAGATGGCAAGTTCATTTGATTAGTACAGGAACCTGGGAGCTGTATTTCCTTTCTTTTTTTCCAAGACTGACAGATGTTCTCCTTGATTGTGTCAGAAAAATAGTTGACGATAGGTTTGTTGGAGGCCTCTGTATCTCTGTAGAAAGTTATCTCCACAATTGTCCATAGAAGAAAATTAGGATTATATGGTTGGTGTTCATTTCCCTTCTGCTGATCACATGCAGTGTTATGTTATCTTCTGCAGTAAAAAGAGAATAAAATACAGTTAGCTTAAACTTCAGAGTTATAATATAGATTTCTGTTTTATAATTCTTGTTTATCTTGAGTAATTTGCTTTTGACTACCAACAGTAAGACTGATGTAAAGCTATGTAAATGGCAGAACTACTATTCTTTTAAAACACCATGTCTGCTTCTGTTGAAATAAATGTCAGGTTTGTGACTGACTTGAGGAGCAGGGAGACTTCTGACATCATTGATCCTAAATTTCCTCTTGTGTGGTTTTGTTTAAAAAGAGAACAGCCACAATGTTCTTTCCAAGTTGCCAAAAAAGGACTAGGAGAGAAGACTGTAAAAAAAGGTCGAAATAGTGATCTATATGGATTGTCAGACTTCCTTGAAAAGTTCAGATCCTCACTTGTAATGAGCAGCTTAATTTGCACTTAATTTCCTGTTTACAACAGTGATTTTGCATTGTTTAACATTTGTTAGTTACAAGAACATCCCTAAATGTAATGTACTTTCTTTTCAGTACTTTTAACCTTTATCTTGGATTCTCAGTTCTCTTTATAAATTAATACTTGGAGCATATCTGTTTAAAATGATGATTTTCTGCTACAGTTACTGGCATGGAACTAGAATTTCAACAGTAGATCATTGTTATAAATGGACTCCTGAATACATAATGTTTTTTGGAGTGAGAGGTAAAATGTTAATGTAAATTCACTTGCAGTAATGGAGTGGAGTTTTTTGCTATTACCGTTTAAAGTTCAAACATCAGAGCATCAGTCTAAATGATGAGATTAATAAAGCACATATTTAGTATGCCTAATTCGTCCTGCTTCTTTTGATGTACCTTCCATATTTAAATTGCACGAAGAGAACATTTATTGGTAAAGTAATGTTGAGAACTCAGTTCAGTATGCATAAAATTAATAAAAACACAGATGGTTTTCATGTACATGTTAGTGTTTACCAGAGTATAAACACATCCGGGCAGTAAGTTAAAACGTCTGAGAACATGTCAGAATTCTGAATTAATGTTTAGACGTGCAACAGGTAAAACTATTTCACTCATTCGTGTTTACTCTGGTCTCCTCCTCTACATGTGGACTTCATCAGAGCTCAGTAAGATACCGATTAAAAAATTTCACAGCTGTTAACATAAAAATTCACAGGGGAAATTCCAGGTAATCTAAAATTAACTATTGATTAGACTTTGAACTTGGTTTTGAGAATTATTGGTTCTAATAGCAGTATTTTAACAGCATGGAGATATCTTCAGAACAATAACACATTGAGGAAAACATTTTCTAAAACAGAATACCGTACACGAGTCATAAATTAATTACAAAATATTCTACACCATCAGGTTGCAAAATACAAGTTGTTTAATGTCACATCAACAACTAGGTAGCCAAAGCAGTTAAATCTTAGCATATGAAAACTGTTCCTTACCTGTACAATAATGTCTCTTGTATTAAAAAGGCTTCACATACTAAGTTAACATTTTGCTGTTACAAAACTAAAGCAGTCAGAATGGGTGTTGCACATTAAAGAGCTCTAAAAGGGTCCGCTGTTCTCACATGGAAAGTTTTTTGCATAGAAAGAGGAAGTTTATCAACACTTGCTGCCGGAAGTGTCAAGATTAGGGAGATGACTAAGAATTAATGTTCAAAAGTTGCATACTTGAAGACCAAATTTGGAATATGTTGTTGTTTTTTAAAAAAAAGTGTAAATAATAATGCTCAGTAGTATTAATGTTTATATGCCTGTGTCTGTAGATAAAACATGAGCAATGGTAATTTTATACATTAACTAGAAGTGGATTGAGGCTAACACAATCTTATTTGTACTTTCTGTGCTTTTCTGGTGAAGTGCAACAATTATTACTGTTCAAAGAGGCTCAAATAAAGATGATTTAGATCAGAAGTTCTCAAATGGTGGTATGTGGAGAGCTGGCTGATCACATGGTGCTGGTTCCCTTCTGTATTTTCGTTTCCTAAATTGCATTAAAAGGCAGCTAAAAACACATTAAAAACTTTCCTATGGGCATTGGCCTGCTAAACCCAGGGTTGTGAGTTCAGTCCTTGAGGGGGCCACTTAGGGATCTGGGGCAAAAATCTGTCTGGGGATTGGTCCTGCTTTGAGCAGGCGGTTGGACTAGATGACCTCCTGAGGTCCCTTCCAATGCTGACATTCAATGATACTGTTCCAATTAGGCCATACTGTGTGACTGCAATTGGGAGGCGTTGTGCTCTGTGAAATCCGCAGGGCTCCTTTTGATCAATGGCAGGTGCTTGAATCCTGCAAAAAATGCAGGATAGTAGCTACTATATCCTTGTAGATTAACAGAGGTTGGAGTACCTCTCAGAAATAGAGGGCATTAGGAGCAAATGTACAGAGGAGTGCTGTATTTGAGTGTACAATAGTCAAATCATAGAAATAAGTTCAGACTGTATGTGCATTTTATATATTCTGTGCGGAGCAGGGCGGGAACTCCTTAAATATTTGTTTCATATCAATTTAGACATTACTAACTCAAGGAACTTTTTGAAAAAGTAATGTGCAGTATATGACATTTACATGCATATGAAAGAACTGGCATATGGTAAAATCACTTTTTAAATGAGACTCTCATAGTAAACAGTGTTCTGCTATAACTGGAGCTGAACAGTTTTGGTGGCTTTTCTCTTCACGTTTTCTGCTGGTAGAGGGGACTGGGACCACATCTTTGCTCTCTGGATCAGGACAACATTATAGCTCCCTGATCTCCTTAGAAGCCAATGGAAAGATTCCCCTGACTTCAGTGGGAGTGGGATAGTGGGAGTTGCTGCTGCTGCTGCTCAACTCCTACAGAAAGTTACGTGCTGCGGGTCTGGGGAAGCAGAGGGGATAAGGCAACACACTAAGGTGATATTTGCTCCCCAAGGGATCCAGGGGACAAATAGCAGTGAAATCTTTCAATTCCCTGAAACCAAGGGAAGCACCACAGTCTACTCCTTCCACTGTCCTAGCCAGAAGAGCAGCAGCCAATTCCAGTGCATAAAACTTCAGTGTCTGCTGTTGTAGACTTGCACCCCTGACCCTCACTTCCGGCTGAACAGAGGCAGCAGGTAGAAATATTAGTATATGTAATAGGGTTTATATATATTCATTCCAAGTTGGGATCCTTGATGGAATAAGTTGACTTTCAGTGAAGGAGGATCGATTTGGTGCATAAAATAGGTTACATGTCCTTATTTTCCTGAGGTTTAAAAATCAATACTTTCTTGTGTCAAAATATATACATTATAGATAGGAAATGTGTGGGGAGTTTGGAACGGCCAAACCATTAGTTTTCAGGAGCTACCCTCAGTGTGTGGGTTTTTTTAACACTTGCCAGACCAGTTCAACAGATCTAGTTAACATGCTGCTTCTTGGACTAAAGGTCAAGCCTGCATACAAGTTGATTTTCAGAACTGGAGAATTTGTCCTTTTTTAGGTAGCTCTTCTAAGTCATCTTTTAATATCTGTCTCATGAATGATTTTTGCAAGACTTCATATTTTTGTTTTAAACACGTAGGAGAAATATAACTTACCTGTACGTGATCTACTAATGTACATGAATTGCTGTGCCACCCAGGAAATCCTCTTGGTTTTTCTAACTACTTTAGAGTGTGTCCGACCTAATATTACAGGTATTTTGATTCCAAGCTGTCTGGGGTAGGGACAATTATTTGCTGTGTTTCTACAGTGCTTAGCACAAGGGCTTAGTAACCTGGGTGAGGCCTCTACGTCCCATCCCAGTACAGATGTTTAAGTGCTATATGTCCATCCATATGTCTGGAAGGAGGAAATTTTTCCTTAGCAATATCTCTTCCCTTTGTGGCAATACAAATATTAATCAGTTGGGAGCACATATTTCGAAGAGGTGTGACTTAAATGTTTTATCACCTATCTGTATGCAATTATGATTAGTGAAATGATGAGTAATATGATGTATACAAATGTTGCATTATTGTGCCCAGTGACTGACTTATATTTTACAAGCCGAAGTGCCCTGCTAACACAATTGTAGACTGTTGTAGCTTAATATGCAGAACAACAAGGAAAATGTTGAAATTTGCTAGTTTGGTTTTTCAAGATCCCAAGAATTAAGTGACGTATCTGTGAAAGAGTTCATCTGTGCTTAGGTATAGAAATAATGTGCACAAACAAGAAGCCTCTCCAGTTTCCTCAGGGTAGTGAATATTTAGTATAGTGAAACCTGTTACAAACATCCATTCAAAAGACCAGCTTAGAGGAGCTAAAAGTTGAAGTGGTTCTCAAAGAAATCTTTAGGGACACTTCGTAGTAATGGTCTTATGTTAGAGTAGTTCTTGGTAGATGGGCCTTAGTGCAGGTTTCATTGTATTAAAGTAGTAAAATTGCATCTTCATTCTTATAAACGAGCCAATCCACAACAACAAAAAACTACTTAAGTGCATTTATTTTTCACTCTCCAGTGAGGCATTGTAATTTTTCCCTTAGTAAACATTTTGGAGAATTAATATTCTAGAAGTTTTCATTACAATAGAAACCCCAATCTATTATATACTATAATTATGAAGGAGTCAGATTGTTTCAAAATCTATTGTACGTTTTTATTGGTGTTACCAAGTGAGAGTTTTACTCCAACCCTGTTACATATAAAACAAATTTTATATATTTTTGCACAAACTTAAAGCTCAGTTGACTTTAAATTAGTTCAAAAGCAAGGTAGGTTTGTGTTATGGCCAAGAACAAGACCAGAAATCGTATCTTGGCTGTACAGTATATTTGCTTTAAAGTTAGTTGCAACCAAACAAATGCCAGCACAAGTAACTGAAAATACTAGTTTTTTAGAGGTTAACTCACACAACATGTACTATATGGGTGCTCAAACTTCTTCACAATCCAGAGCACATCTTAGTATAGAGTTAGTCTGAGGGAACACTTCCCCATTCATGGCCCTCTCCTCCCATTTGTTGTCATGCAACACCTCTCTAACAACTACAGCAGTTTCCTGCATGTTAGCTAGTTATAACTGTTTCTTAATATAATTTAGCAGATGGCAACGAGGAGGAGATAGCACTATGTGATCAGCCAGCACTCAGCATGCTTTCAGTGGCCAACAGACCACAATTTGAGAACCTCTGATGTACAAAACTGCTTAGGAGCTCTTGAGAATTCTGTTTGCAATATCAGAGTGGTCTTCCAACCTACTGATTTGTGGGTCACTGATTACATCAGAGAGAAATGAGCTTCATTTAAAATAAAAAAGCAATCGTACACCCATAAATAGTACTTCGCAGATTCTGTACCTACTAGGCTATTGGAGTCCCTCCCTATGACCTTTGTGGGGTTCCTTTTGCAGCCCTAATATCCTAAATGTTTGTTGCTTTATCCCCACTCAGCTCCATTGCCCACCAATTTCTTTCAAAGCAGTAATGGATAGGTCTGCCTTTAAAACAATGCAGGATACTGTTTCAAATGACTGAACAAGTTGGGGTGCGCACAAGTTGGGGTGCTCCTTCCTATGGAGCTGTGTGCTACTGCATAGAGTTCCCATTGTTATGCAGTGGAAAACCAAATCCAGGATGTGAACCTGGTTCTCCTGTGGCACTATAATGTTACTTCAAGGCTGCAATGTTGTCTCTCTTAGGAATCTGAGCGTTACTTAAATCTCAACTATAAAATTGGTTATGATGCTGTCACATGGTTTTGATTCTTCTTCTTTTTTCTGATTAGCTCTTCCACTAGTGAGTTTCTCAGTTGTTTCAACTGCATTTTTCTTTTGAACTGTGATAGCTGTCTCTGATATCAGGTCTTGCATCATCAAGTCAGTCCCTGTTAGCTCTTTAGACTTCTTCTGCCATGTATCTGATCCCGTTGGCCATAAACTGCTGGTAACCAGAAAATCGCCATTACTCCTGGGCATGCGCTTGCCTTGTTTAGATCTTTTGAGATACGATATCTTATTTGCCATTACCACAGTTGACAGAAATAGAAATGTGCAAGCAAGAACAAGCACTGCTATTATAATGAAACAAATTAGTATCAGAGATTTATTCTTTTCTTCACAATTTTCAGTTTTTGTTGTAATGTGGGACTTGGTGGTGGTCAAAGGGACTTGAACTGCAGAAGTAAGATTAAAGCCAGGGGAAGATGTTGAAGGTTCCTGACCAAAAGTTGATGACTGAAAGGTGGCTGTCTGTATTTCAAAAGTAGTCACTGAAGTGTCATTGTAATCTGCGTCTTGCATAATAAGATTTGTACTGGCTTCAGTCGTACTCTGGTTTTCACTTATGTTTTGGGTAACGGTACTCAAATAGCTCTCATTTGTAGCCCAAGGATGGTCAGTGTAGTTGGCTCTGATTTGCAAGCACAATGAAAAGATGGTCGCAATAATGAAAGCAAAATGTGAGTTACAGCGCCTCGTCACTGTCATGTTCATATCCGGTAGTTACCTGTAAAAATATAAAAATAATACTGTATTAGCTTAGTAAACGTATTCCTGTATTGATGTTAAAGGTTTGAATTGGAGCTCTGTTGAAATGTTAGGCAGATGCTATATCTGTATTTAGACAACTCTCTCTCTCTGCAGTAACTTGACTTCATGTATTTTGGGCATGTTATGAAGAGTGTAGCTACTTAAATTCCAAAAGAGTAGGTGGTGTTGTGTTTGGTCTTCAGTATTATTGAACAGATTTCTGCAGTGTTAGACTTAAGGGGGGGAAAACATTTCCAGATGTTGTTTGTACCGTTAGCTAACTATTGTAAAGCACTTTTTGATAAAAGCACTATATAAAAAAAACCATAATTAAAGTTTTTTGCTCTACAAATAAAGCACACAACTCGTATATTAATATCAGTGGTGTAACCTTTCTAATGCAATGGATATGTCCTTCCCCACCCCACCCCCTGCTGCGGCAGCCCCCAAGCTGGGGATGGGAAGGAAGTGAGGGTCTCTTGCTCTATCCTCCACCAAGCAGCCACAGAGCTGAGGCTGGGAAGGAGGGGAGTCTCTCCCCAGCAGTTGCAGCCCTGGAGCTGAGGAAAGTCACCTCTTTGGCCACTGCAGCCCTGCACATCCCAGATTCCCCCCCCATACACACCCTCTTCTCACTCCACTACCCCCTCCCACCTACCCCCTATTCCCACCAAGGCCACCACTCCACCTTACATGTATGTCTTTTCCAGGGTCCAGGCACCTAATTAGTGGAGCCATGCCTACATGGCTCCACTAATTAGGTGGGTGGCCCATCATTCTTTTGTGTGCGGCCACCCAGGGGTGCACCTTAGAAGGAACTATCCGGGGACCACCTGAATGGAGCTCGTGGACCACCAGCAGTGCATGGACCACAGTTTGAGAACCTCTAAGGAATATTTATAAAACTCCTGTTCCCACCTCCTACTCTCCTGAATGAGTAATGAAGTAATTTTAAAGGGGGAGAGGGAAATGTGGCCATGTTTAAAAACAAAAAATATATATAAACTTTACACAATCTTAAAGATGACACCAGTAAGTTACTGTATCTGCTCATATTAATCCATTAAAGACTGAATGCAGCTGCCAAGCACCTTTTTAGTAAATTTCCAGCAAACTGGTGTCTCTTTTTTTGATTTTACAATATTTCTATTGCTTTACTGATGTTTCTATGGGCTTCTTAAAGAAGAGTTGTCCCCTTTTTCCATAATCTAATTGCATGGATGTTAGCAGCGCAGGAAGCGTTCATTAGCTTGAATAAGCTACATTTATTTTAATTCTTAATTACAATTGGCAAATTTGATCCAAGCACTGCGGGCGGCTATGCTGCCGGAAGGGGATCGAGTTTGTAACGCAGACAGTGCAAAAGCCCAACTTGACCATGTCCAAGTTGCTTTAATATCAGTTACATAGATAAAAGAAACTTCTGTAGTCGTGCAAAACAAAGTATTTTCAGTATAGTCTATTTCTTTTGGGGATTGAAATCGGATGAATAAGGAAAAATGATCTGGAATTTCTTACACAAGATATAAGTAGTAATAGCTTCACCAAAATGCGAAAAATGTTTTCACTGAAATATATGTGAGATCATGTTATTACCAACAGCATGTTTCCATTTTACAATTGCACAGTATTCGAATTTGTGCATCATCTTCAGCCATAGAATTCGGCAAGAAGACAGAATGCTAACCTCCAAGTATACCTGCTATAAAGACTGTAACTTAAAAAATTAATACTAACCAAGTAGGCAGGTGATGCGCCATGCCTAATGCTTAGTGTGCTCGGGTATTGTCTTTCCCTTCTTCCCAATTTGTAGGTTTTGGGGTTTTTTTGTCTATCAGTTGTAGCCTAGGTTCTTGTTCTTCTTCAAGAAGCTGATTTCCAGCTGGCTTCTGAACTTGTATAGAGCTCTTTGCAAGATTGAAGGCCTTATATTATAAATTGTTAGAGGCGGGCAGGGACTTTCCAATATGTTTTTCTACAGTCCCTAGCAAAATGGGACCCACCTAGTCTTGATTGGAATACTTAAATTCTACCAACATACAAAAATAATAAAAGTATGAAAATGAACGTGATTTTTTTTGGATTGCAGCATTTGCAACCCTCTAATACACTGTTGATTGTGTCAGTGATGTAATTTCTTGCAGATTGCATACTTGAGAAAGATATCTGAAATTAGAGGCTGATCATCCTTATTACCTAGTTTTCCTGTTTTACTTGTGAATATTAGCAAATTGTATAGTTTTATTCAAGTATTATATAGTATGTTCTGTTAAAATTAGAATGCCTAAATATCATGGCTGTTCTTACCAATGTGCTAAGTATTGAAACTACTGCTTTAAAGATTATTCTGTGAACAAAATACCTTTTCTTCCACTCAAAGCATCTTAGAAAAGATCTATTTACTTTCAATCATAGTCAAAACTACGATAGTACCTAATGCATTGAATGACAAACGTATAGAAAAGTAAACTTGCTAAAGGATTTTGGCATCTTTGCAGAAGCTGAATAGTGATGTCCTTTAGACATGCCAGGGTCCTCCAGAAAGTGGGGAAAGTGAGGACTTAATATTCCTGGTATGTCTACTGTAAAAAAACAAAAAACAGATTCAGTTCAAGTCTGGCTTCATACATCATAAAGAAGTAGGAAAGGGCACAAATGTTTTTCTCTCTGCAGTTCATATTTAAGTTAAAATTAGACTTAGTTCTGAGGTAAGGACTTCCTCCTTTTCAAACTGAGCAGAAAACTAGCTTGTCATATAAGCTACAGGCAGGGTAAGATTTTTATCTCAAAATGGTTCAGATTGTTTGTAGAAGATGCCTTGTAACGTGGCAAAAAATAGAAGGAAAAAGCTGAAGTAAAACATGTAACTTATTCCCTAGTTGAATGGCCTACCCTTTTTTAGGTATTTTTAGCCATTTGAGATGGGTCTGCCCTGTACAGTTCCATTTGATAAATGGAAGCATCTCAAACACCTAATGTTTCCATTACACAATTGCAACAGTGCTTCTGCACACTTCCAGTGACAGTACAATGAGCCCACTGTTAATTGTAGTGTTCCAGACCAGATGTACTGTTAAAAATAAACAAACGTTTTTGACAAAATGTTAATGGTTTTATGTAAAGTAACAAAAGCAAAGGAATTGATAATTAAAGGTTATCTTTCTTTAATTTACCCCTTTGTGCTTAGGTATAGATAGGATCTTCTGTCAGTATATAGTAAGATCTACAGTACATAGGCACAACGGGACTAACTAGTGACTGACACTCTTAATGCTTGCTTCAGACTCTGAAATATAAACACCCTTTAACATAGTATAACATCTGTATTTTTAGTAAGTTTCCTGTATTCAAGCTAAGTAGGCTGGTTGGGAAAAGAGAGTATTTCACTTCTTGATCGCAGTTGTCAGACATGGGCATTGTAGTGAATTGTGTGATGTTTTGTAAAAACAGTTTTTGCATTACAACTTTCTACAAATTCTAACAAACTCAGAAGCAAAGTGTAAGAAAGCAAATATAGACCTACCTTGCCAGACGTGTGGTCAAAATCAGAGTTGAATTTCAGATTATTCTGTTACTTAATAACGCAGTTTCTTGATCTATTTCTTGGGTTGCAACTGACCAGCAATATAAAACAAATGGACTAGAAGATGATGATTTAAAAAAAAAAAAAGTGAATCTAAAATATGTAGTTGTATTTCCTCACTCAGAAAACTAAACCACAGAGATGACACATTTCCTTTCCACTGCAGCTCTACCCGTGACATGTTAGAGGGGGGAAGAAAGCACTACCTTGCCCAAATTAGCTCTCAGAATGACAGGAAGTGCAATAGAAAAAAAAATCTGTTTTTAGGGCAGAGACTCTCTACTTGCTGCACCATATATATGTTTATCTTTATACCAGATTATTTTCCCTATGTGTTATATTAAAATGGTGTCTCCAGTGCAATCAGTATTGTTTAACTTTTATTTCTATTGCATATATTTGTGTGAATTCTGTCTTTACAGACTCTCCAGCGTTGCTAGAAGAGTCCAGGTGATGGTAGCACAGAGATGCTGTAGGCAGATAGAAGTGTCACAGATTTCCACAAGCTACTGTGGAGTTTGACTACGATTTGGGTTAATGATGCCTAGTAAAATTATATCTGCCATGTTAAAAATCTTCTCGATTAATTTTGGAAGGTGACTGTCCTTCTCAAGATGCAGAGCAGCTTTACTTAAAAACTAAACAAATCAGAAACTGCCTTAAATTAGCTGAAAGATTTAGTTGTTTTCAGAAAATCTAACAAGCACATTTATACTAGTCATTTGGCCACTCTTACATCCAATTAGGCAGTCGGATGCCAAGTTTCAACCTACAGCAAATGCAGCAAATGAGAGTTACAAACCCTTCAAAAGAGGGTTTGTAATGGAAGTGCCTGAAGATGCTTAATTAGGGCAGCGTCACTATTATAAATTACCTTATTTATGTTTCAACATGGGTGTAATTTGCAAGTGCGGAAAAGTGAATACATTGGCATTTGATGAGGAATCCTTGCTGAGATAATGTTGCCCTTTACTTTGTAGAGAGAGAATCTAAACTGCATTATTTATGTGTAAACCAATTTTGATGCAGTTGATGTGCCATTGCTCTGCAGCATATGTTTTCTTCAATTGAAATGTTAAATAGAGGTCCTCTCTGTCTCTTTCTGGGGCTGCATGGCTATACATTAGCCATGGAACTCATTCAGATAGAAAGAGGATAACCTCAGTGTCAGCCTTCTAATTCTCTCATACTAAAACTGATTCCAATACGATGGATGAGCTAAAGCTTAATGGTAATGGATGCTATTTGCCTATTGCCTACATGGTCTCTGCAGATCCAGTACAATTGTTTTGGAATATCTGGAGTTGGTATAGGATTCCATGCAAGCTAAATCTTTTTTTTTTTTTCTTACCTTAACCAAGAGAAATCATGGAACAACATGTGAAATGTTTTTTCTTGTTTTTCTTAGGTTCAAAACAGGTCAGATCAACGGTGATTTATTGATATACCATGTTCTTCTAACTTTGAAGCCATACTATGCTAAGCCATATGAGATTGTAGTGGACCTCACTCACGCCGGGCCCAGCAATCGCTTTAAAACAGACTTCCTTTCCAAGTGGTTTGTAGTGTTTCCAGGCTTCGCTTATGAAAATGTCTCAGCAGTTTATATTTACAACTGCAACTCTTGGGTAAGAGAATACACCAAATACCACGAGAGGCTTCTGACAGGCCTGAAAGGCAGCAAAAGACTTATTTTCATAGACTCTCCCGGGAAATTGGCAGAACACATTGAACATGACCAGCAGAAACTTCCAGCTGCTACCTTGGCTTTGGAAGAAGACTTGAAAGTATTCCACAATGCTCTCAAACTCGCCCACAAAGACACCAAAGTTTCTATTAAAGTAAGTCTCATTTAACACCCTTCCTATCGAATTGCTATGTATAATTTGGCATTATAGACCTGCATGCTATTTTACTGTCATTAAGTCTTAAGGAGAAATCACCAATATAGTTCATGCATCACACTGGTAAATATATCACTTGTTCACCATTTAGATTTCAGCTACTCATCCTCCTCTTTAAAAAGTGGTGATACCAGATCTTGTTCATTCTTCATATTCTTAGCTACAGCTACTAAATGATACTTTTTCTTTCCTTTCTAAGGTTGGGTCTACCGCTGTGCAGGTAACATCAGCAGATCGAACAAGAGTCCTGGGACAGACAGTGTTTCTAAATGACATTTACTATGCCTCTGAGATTGAGGAGATATGTCTAGTTGATGAGAACCAGTTCACCTTAACCATTGCCAACCAAGGCACACCACTCACCTTCATGCATCAGGAGTGCGAAGCCATCGTGCAGTCCATCATTCACATACGGACTCGATGGGAGCTGTCACAACCAGACTCCATCCCACAGCATACTAAAATCCGCCCTAAGGATGTCCCTGGAACACTACTGAATATAGCATTGCTTAACCTGGGAAGCTCAGACCCTAGTTTACGGTAGAGATCTCTTAACCCTTATCTTGACCAAAATTTGTGCTAATTAATTTCTAAGGTTTCCCCATTAGCAAACATAATTATTCTTTTACCAAAGCTCCACAACCTTGACATTTATCTAGGAGTAACATTGATATTTCCCAAAGAAAGATCAACTACTCCATGGTGGAAAAATGAAGTGTAAATAATTTGTGCTGGGTTAACTGTAAAAGTTTTGGAAGTCTTAACTCTTATTCTGAAAAACCTTTGCTTTACTTTACTTAGCTAATCCTAAATCTCTTCACATCTTTCTCCTGGCTTTGTTTTTAAAAACATAAACTAGAATTCAGTCTTGGGGTACTAGTGGCTGTTTTGCAGCTAGAAAGCAGAATAAACAATAGGAGGAGACATATTAGAGCTGGCTGGAAATTTTCCAACTGAACATTCTTCCAATGGAAGAGGCAGGTTAATCTAAATCAAAACGTTCTATGGAAACATCCCAGTTCTGACAGAAACCAGGTAGGTTTCCTATGGAACCCTGCTTGCCAGGCAGGTTTCTGTCACAAGCCTACCTGGTTTGTTGCCAGGTTAGTCACCTGGCAGGCTGACAAGGCGCTGTGAATCTGGGAGCTTCCTGGGTGCCCAGCAGCCCACGAGGCCTGGCCTCCAAGCTTCCCAGCATCTCTGCAATACGGCTGACAGGGAGCCTAGAAGACCTAGATTTCTGGCAGCCCACCAGAAAAGCTGCCTCAAATCCAGGGTCCCTGGCTCCAACCTGCCAGGTGGACTACCTCAGAAGCGGGGCTTTCAGTCTCTCAGCTGCTTGGAATCCCCAGGCTCCTGGAGTGCAGGATTTTTGGAGGGCCCTCAAACATTTCAAAAAGGTCTGTGAATTTGGAATTCCTGTTCTGTGGGAAATTCAAAAATTTCAGTTTTTCAGTTTTGGAAAGAATTTTTTGATATTTCAGAATTTATAATGGGAATTCCAGTTTCTAGCAGCTCTGTATATGTTTATGTACCTATATTATACTGTGTCTATATACATATACATGCCATTTAATTTTTATAGGCTCTGTTGTTCTCTGTGTGGGAAGAAGGTGAGAATATTTCCTGCATTCACTTTAATGCAAAGGAGAATTTTAGAGTTGTCTTCTTGCCATTACTGCGTAAAATGTACCTGTGTAAGATATAAGCACTTTAATGTTACATGTGCAATATTTAAGGAGAGATTTTCCAAGGATGAACTAGTTTTAGTCACAATCTCAAAAATACCTCAATTCAAATGTACATGTTGATTTTATATGGGTCTGAAAAACCATTGGTCAGGTTTTTGCTTGGTAGCCCTTTGGCAGCCCTCTTCTCTTCCTTTCTCCCTCCCCCCTCCATATCATTCTAATCTGTTCCATCCAAGAGTAACTAGACGTGGAGCCCTTCAGTGATGCTCTTCCCATCTGTCAGAGAGGGTTTATTGAGAGAAGGAGCTCTCTGTGGCGCTGGCAGTCCCTGGAAGGAAGAAATTAAGTTCAAGACCTAAACTTCTGATTCCCTTGGCATGTAGGAGCAGCAAGTTATATGGGCCTGTGATGCCCATGCTCCAGCAAATTCAGGGCATGAGGGCCCAGCGCCACCAATGTTGGGGGCCGGGTGTCTCCCCAGGCTCTACCTGCCGCCCCGCACACCTCCTCCAAAGCATCCCTGCCTGTGCCCTGGACAGCAGGCGGCTGCCCTGCCGCTCGGCACTGCGCTCCCTCGCTGGCCGCTGCCAACTACAAAAGGGAGTGGTGCTGGTGGCAGGGTGAGGCAGCAGCAGAGCTGCCACTTGCAGAGGAAGGAGGGGAGGAGGCACACACATGATGGCAGCCCCCCCTGGCACCCACCACAGGAGAGCTGAGGGGGCTTCCCGGACCTAGGAGGGGGCCCGGCCCCTAGGAGTGCGTGCAGTGAGGGTGCTGCTGGGGGTGGAGGGGGAGAGAGGACTGGGGACTGTGGAGTCCTCCTCTCTGGGCCCAGCCCCAGGGCAGCCTGCCTGCACCTCAGACTCCATCCCCAGCCCCACCCCACCCCAGAGCCCACACCCCCAGCCAGAGCCCTCATCCCCCACACCCAATCCTCTGCCCCAGCCCTGACCCCCCTCCTGTACCATGAACCCCAAACCCCTTATCCCTGGCCCCACCCCTCAACCCAGACCCCTCAGCTCCACCCTACCCCAGAGCCCGCACCCCCAGCCAGAGCCCTCATCCCCCCCACACCCCAATCCTCTGCCCTAGTCCTGAGCCCACCCCAGACCCCTTACCCCTAGCCAGAGCCATCAGCCCCCCACCCCACATTGTGCAATATAGGGAAACTGTTAAACGCCTACTGTTTCCAGTCCATTTTTACATTATTTTAAAAGATATGTATCGGCTTACAAGGCAGGTGTGGGGGTGGGAGGAGGACTTGGACCTGTTCTGGGCACCACCAAAAATTATACAAACCTGCTGCCCCTGTTGGCATGGCAACACTAGACTGAATTTTAAGAGACATGACTACCACTCTTGTACTGTTTTTAATGGAATTATTTATTGTGTACATATGCATAGGAAAAAATTTAAATTGCATCACTTATGTTTTGTTGCAGGTCTGCTGCCTATAATCTTCTGTGTGCCTTAACCTGTACCTTTAATTTAAAGATTGAGGGCCAGTTACTGGAGACTTCAGGTCTGTGTATCCCTGCCAACAACACCCTTTTTATTGTGTCTATTAGTAAGACTCTGGCAGCTAATGAGCCACACCTTACCTTAGAGTTTTTGGAAGAGTGTATTTCTGGATTTAGCAAATCTAGTAAGTAGCATTCATTTTCTCTAATGCTAACAATGAGTTTGAAACAGTTCCAGCTTTTCAGTTCTGTTATAGAGTTAATAAATGTTCTCATGTTATTGAGCTAGTCCATTAGCACAGAAGGCTTCAATTGGAAATGCAGCCTAAAGCATCTGCAGGTGCTTTTCAAGTTTAGCCATTATATCTGTGACCTAATCAGCAGGTGGTGAAGTGCTCTGGAACCAAGCAGTGTCAAGATACAGACTGGAATCTGCTAGTATGGAGAACAATGTAAAGACAAGATTATCTCATTCATGGAACAGTGCCCTCTTTTTTATAGAATCAATGTCTAAAACATTGCTTAGACTTTTTGACATTAATGTAAGATAAATTGTACAAGTGGTTTCAGTGGTTTACAATGATAATGCTTGTTAGGTAACATCTTACTGTATATTAGCTCTTCCGCATCACTGCTGAAAGTTGTGTACAATAATTACTTTGGTGAGGCTTACTTTAGTGTCACAAATTCACCAGAAATGGACACAAATCACAATCTGAGTTCCATGTTGGTGATAAACCCCGAAGTCTAGAAAATATATGCCCAAAAGATATGTACACACATTTGTTGCTAATTTAAAGGAGACACAAAGAATTTGAATTCTAATCCAGGGTCTGACTCTCTCTCTAACCTTGATTGAGTCTTGGAACACAGCTGCCTTTCTTTCCTCGTGTAAAATGGGGATTATATCTACTTCATGAGGGTGTTGAAGATTAACGTTTTGAAAGCACATTGCAGATGAAAAGTACTATGTAAATTCTAAATATTAGTGTTTACGAGCTTTGAGCCGCTTTCTCTTAGATCTCTTCAGCATGAATTAAGATGTCACTCTTCTTTCCAGCTTCCTAAAGATGTATGGCTTGGATTTCACTAGAACAGTATGTTTCTTTTTAAAGCTTTGCCTTTTACACAATAATCCTACTCCTGATCTTTGACCATTTGTTTTGGTCCAGGTACCATGACTTTGTTTTTGGACAATAAAATCGTAAAGAAAAGTGCTTGCAAATAATTCTGCACATACAAAGAGAAGAGACCATTAATGGCCTTCTGTTACAATAACATTAATTTTTGATCTCAGGTATTGAACTGAAACACCTTTGCCTGGAATATATGACTCCCTGGTTGTCGAATCTGGTCCGATTCTGTAAGCACAATGATGATGCTAAACGCCAACGAGTCACAGCTATTCTTGATAAGCTTATAACGATGACAATAAATGAGAAACAGATGTATCCTTCCATTCAAGCAAAGATATGGGGGAGTCTTGGACAGGTACTGACTGCATAAATGCATTATGCCTTTAACAGCAAAATATAAATGAGATTATAGGTTATAATCCACTAGCCCCCCCCCCCCTTTCCTTTTTCTCCTATGATTGCCTGGGTGTCAATGGACCACTTGCCTTGAATGGTCCTTGACAATCTCTTCCACCTTGTGTTTAGTTGTGACGCTCTGGTCTGGTCTACACTGCAGAGTTAGGTCAGCGTAAGATGCCTTCACTAGAGTGTTGCTCCCTCTGATGTAAGTCACCCATTACACAGACCTAATAACTCCATTTCCACGAGAGGCATAACACTTCAGTTGATGTAGTTAGGTCGATGCAGTGTTAGTGTAGATACTGCGTCGACTGTTCCAGCTGTCAGCCCCTTGTGGCTGACAACCAGAGCTCCACCGCCTGGAGCTCCAGTTGTCAGTGCATCACAATGTCACACACTGATAATTAAATTGGTGCAAGCGCTCCTAATGAGGACGTGCACCACCGACAGAAGGCGCTAGTGTGGACATGCCAAACTGCGGTGGCTGTATATCAGTGTAACCTAAGTCAACTTAATTTTGCAGTGTAGACTTGCCCGTAGTGTCTACACTTGCATTTTACTCCCCCCAATTTAACTACCCCACTATGCCAACATAATAACTCCACCTATGTGCGCAGCATAGAGTCAAGGTCAATGTAGTTGGGGTGACACGATGTCAGTGTAGACACTGCATTGCTTATGTTGACTGTTACTGGCTTTCAGGAGCCATCCCATAATGCCCCACACTAACAATGCAATTGATACAAGTGATCCTGATGAGGATGTGTACTGCCTACGCAAGGAGCAAAGTGTAGACACGCACAAGTGATGTAATTACTGCGGCAGCTGTATGCCAGTGTAAGTTTGGTCAAATTAATTTTGTAATTAGGTATGGCCTCTGAATACCTTTCCCAGACCAGCAGAAGAGGTCTGTGTAGCTTGAAATTTTCTTTCACCAACAGAAGTTCGTCCAATAAAGAAATTACCTCACCCGCCTTGTCTCTTTAATATCATGGGACCAACACAGCTACAACACTGCAGACGGGCATTTTACATTCATTTAATATTAGTGCCAAAACAGTTTTCTTCTTTTAACAGCACTTCAGTATATTAACCATGTATGTAGATCGCAGCTCACACAACTTCTAATGAAGTTTCCTATTAACATTAAATATTGAGCTCTGACTTTTAATAACACATTCCTGGCTTCTACAGAAACCTGAAAATTCAGGAAGTATCTTTGTATGCAGTGTTGTTGTAGCCCAGACCTGAAGAAGAGCTCTGGATAAGCTTGAAAGCTTGTAAGCTTGTCTCTCTCACCAACAGAAGTTGATCCAATAAAAGATATTCTCACCCACCTTGTCTCAGGAAATATCTTCGGCATTCCTGTTATAACCATACTAGTTGCATGGATACTTCAAGTGCGGGCATAAAAGCTCCTTGTTTAGAATCATAGAATATCAGGGTTGGAAGGGACCTCAGGAGGTCATCTAGTCCAACCCCCTGCTCAAAGCAGGACCAATCCCCAGACAGATTTTTGCCCCAGATCCCTAAATGGCCCCCTCAAGGATTGAACTCACAACCCTGGCTCAAACCACTGAACTCTCCCTCCCCCACCAAAATTGAACACATTCCATAATATGTTAATATGGCCAAATAGTATGACAGCCCCTCTCCCCAGTGGCCTCTAACCTAATTATGAATTAAGCTCATAAGTCTGTTCCCAGAAGACAAAAGTTGGAGGAGAGGAAAAATGGCTTTGAGTTATGCCATTAGTAAGGAAAGTTTCAACTAAAAAGCCAGCTTCACTCGCTGTCAGAATGTCTCTGCTCGTTTGCTTGACTGACATGAACTCCTTTTAGTTACATTCCTTCCCTTTTTCCCCTTCTCATGCTCTTCTTCAGTCCTGTCACCACATGATGTTGCAACACAGCACCACCAAATTACTTTGAGACACATGGTAACTGCCACCAAAATTGGTGATCAGCCTCTCCTGTTTGATGAACTTCGGTCACTAAAAATCAGTATAATTTGCAACCCTGGACCGTAACAGTACGAGTGTCATTTATATTATGCCATCTCCAATATGAAAGTCAATTATCAGGCAGACATGGAGAATGTGGAATTAAAGGGTGAAATCTTGCCTTCTTTTAAGTCAGTGGGAGTTTTGCCATTGAATTCTATGGAGGTAGGATTTTATCCAAGTTCTTAGATGGTGAAAACTACAATGGATTGAAACCAGCAGTCAAACACTGTATGTGGCCTAATTCAATCGTTAGTACTATTTTGTCTGGATAGTTAAGGAGAAACATTCTCTGCATTGCTCACTTGTATATCTGTATTAAATATGTAGCTTTCTCACAACCTAAAAATTCTTGCAAGATATCAGTACCGTTTTAATGAGAGCTAAGACCATGTCTGTCTAATATTTTAGGCAATACCTGACATAAACAATAAAATCTCTTATTGCTTTTTAGAAAGAAAACAGATTTACTATACCTTTAAAAATTCCAGTGCGTAGTTTCCAAATTGTTGCTCTAAATAATACTTATCTAACATTTTAGATTCAAATGGCAACTAGAAAATGATGCAGACTAAGTCCTCACAATCTAACTATCCAGCTGTGAAGCGCGCACACTTAAAATTTATGTTTATAATAAAACTCTGTGGGGTTCATCTTAATTCAGATGTAACAATGTAAACATTAAATTAAGCATGGTTATCTTTGTTGAAAAATCACTGAAACTGGTGCTGTAATTTTCAACCACATACATTCAAGTAATAAAACTAAGTAGTCACTTGTCTATCAGGCTGCTTAATTCAGATTGTTACACCTGAATTTCATGTACCTGACATTAACAAGTAAATGATTGCTTATTTTCTCCAATAGATAACAGATCTACTTGATGTAGTGCTGGACAGTTTCATCAAAACCAGTGCCACAGGGGGCTTGGGATCCATAAAAGCTGAGGTTATGGCAGACACAGCTGTAGCACTGGCTTCTGGAAATGTGAAACTGGTTTCAAGCAAAGTGAGTGTTTCTATTCCTTAGCTTACCTTTAAGTCAGTCAGTAATTTGACACTGCTCTTTGGTACCAGCTCTAAACAGTTGTACGATAGTATTTTAATGTGTGTTCTTAATAGAAACATTGTAAAGTTTAATTGTAATGGTGTTTGAGGGAAACTTTGAGCCCTGTTTTTGCTTTAACTAAAAGAAAATGTTTGCTCCCTTTCAGGTAATAGGGAGGATGTGCAAAATAATCGACAAGACTTGTCTGTCTCCAACTCCTACATTAGAGCAACACCTGATGTGGGATGATATTGCCATTCTAGCACGTTACATGCTGATGCTCTCCTTTAACAATTCTCTTGATGTGGCAGCACATCTCCCCTACCTCTTCCATGTAGTTACTTTGTTGGTGGCCACTGGTCCTCTTTCCCTTAGAGCTTCCACCCACGGCCTGGTCATCAACATCATTCATTCTCTGTGCACTTGTTCACAACTTCACTTTAGCGGTAAGTTCTTACGAAATATTATATTAAGTTGATCACTCATTAGTTTACTTTGCTTTAGCAAATGTCTCTTTGACCTGTTCCCATCCCATTCTCCCCTACCATCATTTGTATGAAGCTACTGTATCTGAGGGCAGGTCTACACTACAGGATTAAGTTGACCTAAGTTACGCAACTCCAGCTATGTTGAATAACGTAGCTGGAGTCGACTTACCTTAGGTCGACTTACCTTATGCTTCTCATTCTGGTGGAGTACCAGAGTCGATGGGAGAACGATCGGCGGTCAATTTAGTGGGTCTTCACTTGACCCACTAAATCGACTCCTGGTGGATCGATCACCACATCCTGGATCCACAGTAAGTGGAGACAATCCCTGAGACGACAGGTGGCACTGTGGTGATGTATTTTCAGACCATTAGTAAAGGTGAACTGTAGTTCAGTACTAGATCACAGTTGAGGCCAGAGCTTTCTTGTGCTTGATCCAGTATGGGCAATGGCTACAGTGGAGTGGTAGAAATTTGTCACCTGCGATGGTCATAAATTAGGAGAACTTACAATAAGAGACAATAGTTCCAACTCATTTAACGATAGTTAATTATAGGATAACAATTGTTTTGTTGTATACAAAATAGTAATAGGGTGCCTGAGATGGATAGTTGAAACAAAAGCGAGTCATTTAATCAGCCTCTGCTATTCATTGTGAATATTTGTGAGCGATAAAGATTAATCTTCTATAACACTAAAGTTTCGTTTCTCTTCTGGGGTTTTGAAAGTGCTGTGTTGCTGTTCTTCAGCTTTGCAAGAGATTGCCGCATGGGTGTATGGCTAGAATGAATGAGAAATGAGCTAAAAACTGATTAGCTGATTTAGGGCAGGTCTTTAATGTAAATAATGACTAAAGGGAGTGGCTCGTTTGGAAAAGGGGTGATGTGGAGACATTATTGACATGATGTAGATGAAAAGGAAACTGTGCTCTAATTGGCTGAAATTCTGCTGTTGAATAGATGTATAGAATACTAGGTAACCAAAATGTCACTTGTGTAAGATGATTGTGAAACTAAAAGAGGATACCTTACATGCTATTATATTTTGGCTGTTTTTCAATGATCTCAAGATAAAACAGCGAGAACCAATAGAGTTAAAACCCACTAGCAAGTACATCTTCAACAGAATGTCTGTCTTCCTCCCCCCCCCACACTCCCAAGTGAAGGTGGTCCACTTCCTAAAATACATGTTTACACCTTAAAAATGGGTTTTAGGTCTTGAAAGTACTTTTTGAAATGTGGGATGGGATTCAATATATTAAATGTAACTTGTAAATTCTTAATTAACAGAGGAGACGAAGCAAGTTTTGAGACTTAGCTTGACAGAGTTCTCGCTGCCCAAGTTTTATTTGTTGTTTGGAATCAGCAAAGTGAAATCAGCAGCTGTCATAGCATTCCGATCCAGTTATCGGGATAGGTCATTCTCTCCTGGTTCATACGAGAGGGAGACTTTTGCACTGACTTCCCTGGAAACAGTTACTGAAGCTCTGCTGGAGATCATGGAGGTACGATTTGTAAGACAATGAGAAACTAATAACCATGAGATATAACATAGTAGTATTATATATACTATCATGCAGGCAAGCAGCATAAGAGGATGTCGGCTTCCTGACTAGGCTTAGTACTAAGTGCTTAAATAAGGAATAGGTCTCTAAGAATTAAAAGCAGATACATATTTTAAATAGGTGCTTTTGCTTAAGGTTACATGTATTCAATATCTTTTTTTTTTTAGGCTTGTATGAGAGATATTCCAACATGCAAGTGGCTGGACCAATGGACAGACCTAGCACAAAAGTATGTTGTGATTCACAGAAACATAACCTATAACTGCATGTGTAGTAGATGTGTAACTCTTGGGTTTTTTTCGCTGCGCAGGCTTATGGAAACGAAAGTGTTTAATACAACTCACTTCTGTTTCTCACAGGTTTGCATTCCAATATAATCCATCTCTGCAACCAAGAGCACTTGTCGTCTTTGGCTGTATCAGTAAACGAGTGTCGCATGGGCAAATAAAACAAATAATCCGAATTCTTAGCAAGGTATATGGTTCTTTGTTTTTCTTGATGTAAATCATAGAATAGCTCCTTTAACAGCCAAATAATTTTGTCTCGTGATTAAATTTTGGATTCAGCAGAATTTAATGACTGACACATTTTAGGGTGAATTCTTATGCAGAACAAGGAATTGATGCATAATTGAAAATCCAGTTTTTGTAGCCAAACCTTTTCTGACCAGAATAAATTTGGTGGTACTGAATTTGATTTCTCTTTAGTAATTTTACCTGCTGCTGCTGCTGATACAAAAAAATGGTATGGCTAGATAATTTATCTCTAACTGAATTTGGAGCATTGCATTGAGGTTGAATCTAAGAGCTCAGTACTTAGCTGCATCTGCATAACTCTGAAGGAAGTTATACATTTAATAGCTGTTAAAAGCAAATAAAGTAACTTAAAGAGAATTTGAATAAAGTGCCTACCATTTATACAAGTGAAATATTTTAAAACTAATCAGTTAGCTTGGTAATGGTGTCCATGATACCAAACAAGATCATAGAGCTGTGTTTAATTGCAGATGACCAGCGTACCAAGAAGATTAGTTTCCCTTGAGCATTTTATTATTCTACTCAAGTTTTGTAGACATAAAATTTAAGTGAACAGTATCTGAAATATCAGGACTACTCAATGCCTCTGATATAATAGCTCCACTGATCCTTAAAATAACAGGACAGCATCTTAAATTTTGTATGCGCCATGAAACATTTTCTCGGTTTGTAATCCTCACTGACAATACTTCAGAATCCTTTAAAAACAAGTTTAAATTTTTCAAAACGAAATCAAACTATTGGTTAGAACTTTGGTCTTTAGATCCTGTTTTTTATAAAAATTAAATGTTTTTTTCCATTTTTCCAAAAAGGGACTTGAGAGCTGTTTAAAAGGTCCTGATAATTACAACAGCCAAGTTCTTATAGAAGCCACAGTTATCGCACTAACCAAGCTGCAGCCACTTCTTAATAAGGTAAATAACACTGATAAAACAATGAATCTGTTCTGTAAATGAAAACTATAAATGTGTTTAACCTCAAAAATATTAATACAAATTGTGAACTTCATCTCTGGAAATATTCCTGTTCCTTTACTCTAAAAGTAATTCCTGCTCAAAGGGAAATCAAAAATGTCACCGCTTTGTATTTGAGACCCTCTCTGCAAAAACTTTGGAAAAGCTGAGCTTGCATGTGATTGTCTGGTGAAGCAGAATTATGGTCCTAAGCCACAGCAAGGTTTGAACGAGGTTATTTCATGATCTTCTATCCTGAGCTCTTCAGCTTTTTTGACATTCCAATCTGTGACTGCTGGCACAGGTCTTCCGGATTGCGGTTTGTCATAAAAGCTAGTCTCATTTGACTTGAAATGTTCCAGTCATGAAGTTCATGACTTTGTCAACCCAGCAGTTTGCGTACAATTATGAATCTCTGTAAAATTTCCTTGCAGAGTTGTATTGCACACGCTGTCAAAGGGACACAATAAATTTGAAAGTGGGGTGAAGCTCTTGAATCTGGGCATTCCTGGAAAAGGGTGGCTAGCTCTGTAAAGTCTCTTCTGCGTGCAACTGATCTTGTAAATTTGTTCTCAAGAGAAATTAACTTTCCATCAATTTTCTTGATATATGCATTTGGAAGGCGTGTTAATGTAATGTTCATTTTCCATACACATCAAAGAATTTAAGTAAATATTAGTGATCTGTCTGAAGGATCTTCTGGTGATTTTACCATTTGATATGTCATCCTTATCTTGGTCACTTTATTTTGTATTAGCAGCGTTGTCTGCTGAGCCAACCGGATGGCATTATTCAGGGTTTAGAATTAACAATGAGTTGCAGGAATTAGTTGTGCCTTAGTAAATTATTTTCAGGTTCAGTTTTATGTTGATATGTCATGAACTTACATTTTAGTACAGAAGTTTAAGTTGAGTATTTATTGTAATGACAATGAAGGCCACGTAGCCTTTGGAAGTTCTGTTTCATTTCACTTTAAGTCTAATAGTTTGACTCTACCTCAGTAAAATATAAAGCTTGAGACTTTGGTCCTTGGTCCTGCAAGCATCTCTGGTAATGTCATACACAGAGGATAAGAATTGGATCCCCAGTATGTCTGTCATTTATAAGGAAGACATAATCTTAATAAAAACCGTGGTGAATGCTCACTTGCCCAGCATGCCAATCTGATTGGGCATGTAATGGCCCGACTAATTTGGCCTCAGCATTATGGTCACATCTTTTGGAATCTAGACTTGGCATTGAACACAAACATCACTTCCCAGATTGGTGGAATGAAGGCGCAGTACTGATTTGAAATATGTGTGATTTGAAAGAATGGAATGATTGGCGAGGCAGCAGTCACAAAGAGTGATCCTTTTGACTGGTTCTTCTGTGGTACTTAGACATCCACCTTGAAGAATACAGCTGCTTGAGGAATATAGATGGTGCTCATGTGGACTGTCAATTTTGTCTTTAATGTGGTTGAGGAGAGAACCCCATATACAGATAACAAACCACCACCAATCAAGGATAGCTTAAGAATGCATGACATAAACAAGATTACCAGGATACACTTTGTCATGTTTTATTCATTTCCAGAAAGTGTTTTGAAATTAAAATCACTGCAATCTTTTCCCCTAGGACTCTCCTATGCACAAGGCCCTCTTTTGGGTGGCAATGGCAGTGCTGCAGCTAGATGAAGTTAACCTTTATTCAGCAGGTACAGCACTACTTGAACAAAATCTACATACCTTAGATAGTCTTCGGGTATTCAATGACAAGGTAAGTGATCCACCCACTAGTAAACTGTGTGAGCTACCTTTAATGTACTGTGCATTCTTATCTTTGAAAGCAAATAAATCTGTGTGTATACTTCCTTGTTGAACAAAATAGTTGAGTGAAAAGAACTGGTGTCCAGTACTCTGACTTGCAAGGAAATCAATATTCCAACATTTAAGAGTCCTCATGTAAACCTCCTTATAAAAACTCTTTTATTAACGTTGATTCCTACAGAACCTGAAATTCTACTGCAGGGTAAAAAAAGAAGCTGAATACATTTTGGGCTCTTCTCCAACTTCTCCTTAAATGTTTAACCTAATCTTTGACATGTCGAGAGAGCACAATCACAGCAAATTCATTCTCCCACCTCCAGAAAGAAAGAGAGGAAAAAAGTAGAAATTTATAACTTGTAATATTGCTTGGAATCTACCCAGACTGACACAGAGCACAGAAATGTCAACATTACACACAAGGATTTTATTTACATATTTTATTGCAAGATTCTAACTACTTTGGATTTCTGTAATTTTTTACCAAAAATTTAGTGGTATGAATAATAAGCATGAATAATCTGCAGCTGCATACCATCAGACACTGTTTTTCCTTAACAGAGCCCAGAAGAAGTATTTATGGAAATCAGGAGACCTTTGGAATGGCACTGCAAACAGATGGATCATTTTGTTGGACTCAACTTTAACTCTAACTTTAATTTTGCACTAGTAGGACATCTTCTAAAAGGTAGGAATAGAAAATTTGTTGTGCTTGTTTTCATGTCATATTCTAAGTTAGCTTAGAAGCATAACCAAGTCCAAGAATGAATAAAGGGTGAAATCCTGTCCCCATTGAAATCAATTGCAAAACTCTCATTCACTTAAATGGCATCAGGGTTTCACGTTGTGCAGTGTGAACTGTCACTGGAGGTATGGCTTTATTTCTATTTTGTTATTTTGTGGTACTTTCTGTAAAAGTGCTTTCGCTTGATCAGTAAGCTTGACTCCACTTCAGGCTTACTGCGTATTATACAGGTGGTCATAATGGGACAAGAATTTAAATAAATATGTAGAATATCTGCCTGGACACTTGCAGTGTTCTGGTCTTTGGGAGAGGGCAGAAAAATAATAGTTTTAGTGTATGTTCATCATTCACTAATTTTGTGCTTTCTTACTCTGTATATATGAAGGGTTCTGAGAAATATCTCACGGAAAAATATTGGTAAAAGCATTATAATAAATATGCATTAAAAACTAAATGCTCAATACTTGATTTCTTCATAACCTTGTTCCCTAGGATACAGGCATCCCTCTCCTACCATCGTAGCAAGGACAGTAAGGATTTTACACACACTACTAGCTCTGGTTAACAAACATAGGAATTGTGACAAGTTCGAGGTGAATACCCAGAGTGTGGCTTATCTTGCAGGTAAAAGAACTACTACTAACCTTCTGCCTAATCAAAAGGAATGGGGTGTGTAAATGCTTGACGTTGGGTAGATAAAATAGTCAAAAGCTATTTAAAGAAAACTGTCAGAGAACGACGGCGCTGTTCAGAAAATTAGTCTGAAAGGTTAAATCAGTGAAGGGAATGCTAACAAAGTTGGTAAACTCAGCATGTGGGGTACCTAGTGACGTATCTGTTCAAAATTCTGCCACAGGTTGGAGAGAGTTTCTAAAATGTAAATACTTAAATGCTTACATTAAAAAATAAAGCAATCAAGAGTTCTAGCAGCCTAGCAGGAATGAACAACATGGAGGGAAAATATTTAAATAAAATTTTAGATGTAAACTTATAGGGGACTGTTATGAAAAATAATTTAACTACATTAAAATTACTTCAAAAACTTTAATTGATTTTAAGCATTTTAGTGAGAAATAATTGCAGCTTCCAATAGATTTGTGTATGTGCTAAGAAAAAAATTAAAGTCCATGGAGTACTGTGTAGACTTCTGAAAATGTTGCTGTCTTTGAAAACTTGTTCTCTTTCTTTGGATTTTTAGCTTTGCTGACAGTGTCTGAGGAAGTTCGAAGTCGCTGCAGCCTAAAACATAGGAAGTCTCTCTTGCTGACAGAGGTTTCAATGGAAAATGTTCCTATGGATACATATCCCATACATCACAGTGACACCAGCTGTAGGTCAGTCTCTCTCTCTCACTGTATTTAAACTACAGCAGTTGTGTGAACCTCAGTGAATACTTTGGGAAGAAAGCTGTACCTTTTGCAGTTTATTTAAAGATAACATGTAATGTGTTAAAAACTAGAACCAGCATTAAGAAGGGCTGCTTAAAGATCAACTGTGCATTAAGGGTTCAAGGCCTATGCACTATTTACGCACCATATGCTTAAGTGAGACTTAAGCGGTGTCTAGGGCTTATGCTAGCCTCTCCGCATAGGGCTGAAGTTTACCCTAAGTCTTGTTTCAACAGGTTTAAAAACATAATCATCTTTATTTTTCTCCTTTAGTAGCTCCATAAAATAGCTACCTAGTGATCCCCTACCTCCTCCTTTAGCTGAGATTCCAGCATGCAATAGCTGGTAACATCAGTATTGTTTATGAACAGTGAAATCGTAGTCTAGGAGGTCTGCATGTAAGTGGAAGAGTAAGCCTGGTTTTATGAAATCCTGAGCGTGTTTCTAGAATTATTATTAGCATTTTTATAAAAACAAGTTCTTAAAACCTTATAGATCAGCTGCTTATTGAATAGGGCCTTCCCCTTTCCTTATAAGTTGGCTTCCTTACATTGGGTAATTTTCTTATTTGTTTTTACCATTTCAGTAATATAATCGCACAGGGTGCTGCATTTCACTGATAATTTTACAGAATTTTGCAACCAAAGTGGTTACTGTATAAACAATTCCAGCTGACAGCTTTAACTGTTAGTATTATAAAGGGGAAAGTTCAAATAGTTAGAAGGTTTATAACCAAATATATGCAACTTTTGGTTTTTAAAAATTAAATTCCTCCGCACTGTCAGGACACTAAAGGAAAACCAACCGTGGTCCTCTCCAAAGGGGTCAGACAGACATCTTGCTGCCAATTACCCCACAGTGGGACAGATTAGTCCACGAACACGAAAATCCATGAGCTTGGATATGGGACAGCCTTCACAAGCCAACACTAAAAAGCTACTAGGTAAGTAAAACACTAGGTTTACTAGTTTGTTACATCAGTCTTTAAAAAGCTAAAACAGAGAAAATGGTTTTGGGTGAACATAATTTGCCATTTTTAAAATGGGCCCGTCCTTTCTTCCAGTGACATACATAACACCTCCACAATACAAATTGGACCAACCTTCATAATTAAAGTCCCTCCAAACAAAGACTCTCCCCTTCTTCCCTGCTTCCACCCACCCAATAGGAAGTCTTTAAAAATAATAACAATAAAAAAAAAAAGCTTTGCAGTGAAACATGACGGTCATCAAATTCAAGCAATGCAGGGCCAAAAAGAGAGCATGTTCCAGAGTTAAGAATCACTTGCCAGTCCTCCCCATCAAAACTTAGAGGCTACTAACTTCACCACTTCTGCTGGTCTCCATGTCTGTGGTTAACACCAGAAACAAGACAGTCCCAAACCATTTAGAGCTTTTGGCAGTTGTTGCTTATATTTTTTTGGTTGAAGTACTGAAATATATATTAAGAATTTCACTGCCTTTGAAAACAAATGAAAGAAAAAGCAGTTTTCAGTTTTGCTGATTTGAGCCATGTCCTGTACTTAATAGTATTTGCTTGGGAAAAGGCAGATCTTCGGGACATAATTAAAATGTGTAAGAATTACCCTCCTAGTGGGAGAAGATGGACAAATTTTGGTTCGTTGCCAGCTACATGTTACACTTACAGCTCCTTAACTTATTAGGTTTATGGGTGGAGAAGTCTTAACTGCACAGGAACAAAGAAGAATGATAAGAGTTTCCTGGCATATTGCATCAGTCCTCTTACATTACCTGACTTATATCTGCCTCTCCTTGCTTTGCAGCAAAAATTGCCTCTTAATTTACTTGGGAGGGTGAAACTGGGAAATCTGAGCAGGGCTTGTTTGGTGGTAATTGTGCTAGAACAACAGTCTTGAAGATTGAGGGTTTTGCTCTGCATAGCCATGGAACAAGTACAACACATGCAATGGTGCATAAGCTTCCTACACTACCTATCCCCACAATGCTTCAATCCTGACTTCGAGGCTCTCGGCCCCCAAGGGGAGAGAGGATAACTCAGTGACCAGGGCCACTAAATCTTTGGTCTCCCTGTTGAATTTTCTAATAAGGGCTCCAGTTAGTAGCAGTGGTTAAGCAGTTGGTGGTGTGAGCACAGGACCAGTGGAAACTTATATGAGCCCCCAAGACTCATTTAATATAAAGGCCACCAAGCAATCAGCAGATAGTAACAACTTTCAGTTACTTCCAGCGAATGTCGGGTTTGAACTGGCAATCTACAAGTCCATAGCCTATTACCTTTGACCTGAGCTGTTCTTTAAGCCATCTTTACTCTTCCTGTATTCTGAGATTTGTAGGGCTGCTGCAAATCCCTTTTCCCAGCTCTACATCAGACTTAGAGAGCAGTTTCCATTCTCTTTATGGCTAATTTACACTGGGAAAGTGGCAGAAAGGGGCCTTAGTATAATTGAGAATCAGGCTCCTAGAACTCAGGATCGCACAGCATGTAGTATGGGAATGCCATGAAACGTGATTTTGGCCTCAGCGTGTTACTTAGCAGTTACTTAAGGGGCAGAATATCCTGGAATTCGTGATTTCAACTTGTCTGCAGGAGAGAGAGGGATAGGGAAGGATTGTGGCATGATGAGTGAGTACTCTGGTCAACTGGGAGTGATGACTAAGGCTAAGATTATGTCACGGAGGTTGCGGAAGTCACGGAATCTGTGACTTCCAGTGACCTCTGTGACATTGGAGACCTTGCAGCATCCTAGTCTCCACAGGACCCCCAGAGCTGCCCAGCCGCTGCTTATGGCAGGGATCCCCCCTGCAGTGGCTCAGCCACCATGACCAGCCAGCCACCCCCCGCAGCTCCCAACCACTGGCAGTGGCAGAGGGACCCCAGAGTTGCTCAGCGGCCACAGGTCGCCCCCGCCCCCCCCCCGCAGCTCCCCTGCCACTGTCACAGGCCCCCCTTGCAGCTGCTCAGTCGCTCAGAGGAGCAACCCCCACCCCAGCAGCAGCAGCAGAGACACCCTGAAGTTGCTCAGTGGCTGGGGACAAGAGGCCCCCGCCCCCTACAGCTCCCCAGACTCCACCACTGGCAGGGACCTCTCCGCAGCTCCCAGCCCCGCAGAGTAGTGGGGGACCCCTCCCAGCCACTGGACAATGGGGTCCCTGCAGCTCCCAGCCGGCTGCTGGCGGGATGAGTGGGGAGAGCCAGGATGCTGAACCCTCCTCCCTCCCCATTTTCTCAGGGATGTTTTTAGTAAAAGTCAGGGACAGGTCACGGCTTCTGTAATTTTTTGTTTATTGCCCGTAACCAGTCCATGACTTACTAAAAAGATCCATGAAAAATCATAGCCTTAGTGGTGATATCGAAGTATTGGAGCGTACCTGCTATGTCCAAGCTTCCTGCCGTGGCCAGCTAGATCACTACAGTGAGCTGCATGCTTCTGTTTCCTTCTCAAGAGTGGATCAAGGACTTGGAATAACTGTCCTGGCCACGTCATTTAGGATTATATTGCTTTGTAGAGCTTTGTGGGGGCCTGCACAATACCCACATCTTGTTTACCTCAAACCAGTGCTGTTCAACCTCTCACCTTTCATAAGCACTAAAATATACACACTAAGTGAGAGGGAGTAGTGACCCTGATAGTGACTCATGTTCCAGTAATAAGGCGTTAAAATATTTACTAAATGGGAGACACTGTAGTATGCTGACCAGGAAATAAAGTGACACACACTGGGCACGTGAGCCTTAAATATCATTTTTTTAAATTGGCTGCCAAACTGATGTATATTGTGTTAGCCAAGCATTTCAAAAGATGTGACAGAAATATCCCAGGTACTAGTGTGACCGTATCTAGAGCTAATGTATCCACAAGTGAAGATTGTTCTAGGATACCAGCAGGACAAAGGCCCAGAGAGGTCCTGCTCTTGTTGGGATGTGCTTTGCTGTTCCATACAAAAGATATCAGTGTCACAGAGGATGGCGAGACCACCTCTCCCAGTGTTCTTGTCCATATGTCCTTGGTAGTGTAATACCTTCACAGCAAAAAACATTCAGTACCTTACTATTCAGATACAGCGAATATCTACCATTGTTTACTGATTTCGTTTCTTGATTTTTTTTTTATTTTTTTTTAGGTACAAGGAAAAGTTTTGACCACTTGATATCAGACACAAAGGCTCCTAAAAGGCAAGAAATCGAATCTGGGATTACCACACCCCCCAAAATGAGGAGAGTAGCTGAAAATGACTATGACATGGGTGAGAAGAAAGACTAGCACTTTTAAACCGCTCCTAGTATTAAATGCAGTGCATGCACATGAAAAGGATTATTACTAAATTCTGTATTCATTTATTTAGGGTACAACAAGGCAGTAGATATTCATTTGTCTTAACAAAGCAAGCCACCTAGAAAGTCTCCAGTCTTTTGCAACACTGGCAATTGAATCTAGAATCACTACAACTGAACAAAGTTAATACGGAGACCTAGAGTAAAAGGCAGCCAAAAATAAACATTGCATAGCAAAACGAAATCAGATTATACCATTTATATTTTTATCAGCACTGAATGCAGGGTTTTTACAAAGGAACCAGTGGCCTCATGAGTAGAGCACTGGACTGGCACTCAGGAAGCCTGGGTTGTGTTCCTGGCTCTGTCACTCGTCTGTTGGGTGACTTTGGGCAAGTCACTTCACCTCCCTGTCCCTCAGTTTCCTTTTCTGTGAAATGGGATATTGTTCTTTACCTACTGATGAAAAGTATTACACATGAGCTTGGTATTATTATTATTATTATTATTATTATTATTATTATTACAACAAACATGCTTTTTCATAATATACAAGTCATTGAATTGTGGATAACAAAAAGCTGTTTCATGGGAGTTGTAGGTGGCTGAATTTGATGGGATGGTATATAATTCTTTGTTTTTTAATTATTGTGCTCTGGCTGAGTAAATTTTCTTTTCTGGCAGAAACCCAGAGAATATCACCCCAACAACACCCACACCTTCGGAAAGTTTCTGTGTCTGAGTCTAATGTCCTCCTGGATGAAGAGGTCCTTACTGATCCAAAAATTCAAGCCCTGCTGCTTACTGTCCTTGTAAGCACACTTTCCCCATATTATTTTTAATGTACTGTATCTTTAAAACCAGCATGTATGTTTCAGTGCAATGCTAGTAGGGCTTGATTGATCAGGGTCTGTCCCTGATGTGTAAAAGGCATTCCATTTTGCCCACTAATGTCTAGGATGTCAAGATAATTCCTTTTTTAAATGCATATTTAATATCCATAAACAGGCAAATATTTAATGTTCACATTTATGCACCTTTTTTCAGAGCACATCAAATTATCATCTCACTTTTTCACAGTGATGAGAATCGCAAAACAAATGATGATGCTACAATGTGTGCATTTTATCTATCTATATATATTTTTTTTAAATCTTAAATTGCTGGAACTAGATTAATTTTGAGTTTTAAATGTATTTGAGCCCAGGGATTGAGGGTTGCAGTATAAATTACTTTAAATGTTTTCCCAGCCTGCTCCAATGCTGTTCCCATCACTGCCGTCCTCTGAAAAGACATTCAAAAATGTTTAATCTGAATTTCTTTGTTCTTACTGAAACTCTTGGAAGTTTGAGTACATTTCTAAACTTTCATTTTTTGAAAACCGGTGGGGCAATCTTTGTTGAAAACATTTCTCACCAAAAGAGGGAAATGAATTGACCAACATTTTTGCCAATTTTTTAAATTTTGACCAACTCGGTTGATTGTCAGTCTCCTGTGTGCAATGAAATACTTGAAATGAAAACTGTCCTTAATCACATTAAAGGATTTTTTTTAATCTATCTTGCTAGTGCTCCTTTTTTGGCAATCAAGTGCTGTTAGTGATGAACTAGTGTCATCCCTCAATGATTGAAATCCTTGCTATAAAAAAATTAAGCACAAATATTCACCTCCCAAATCAGAGAGATACTGATTTTTGTTCTTTGCATTATGCTAGGCAACATTAGTGAAGTACACTACAGATGAATTTGACCAACGAATTCTTTATGAGTATTTAGCAGAAGCCAGTGTCGTCTTCCCAAAGGTTTTTCCTGTTGTGTAAGTAATTAAAACTCAGTTTATATAATAATTTTCGTATTAAGCTTGCTGCTTTACACTTGCATAAAATGACTTCGGGAACTGGATGTCGGGGGTTACAAGACATTTTTTACCCCTAGGTTGGCTAGTTCAATTTTAACTTAGACTTGTAAGGACTGAAGGCTGTTACCATTGGAAGCTATCTAGTGGCCTATGTGAAATGAGTTTGGTGTTCAAGGTGGTAGCGATATCCTCAATACAGAAACCACCCAACAGTTGGTACTAATAAGTACCCATATTGACAGTTTTCACAGAGAGGCCAAAGGCCATGGAGGCTGAATTATGCTCTGCCATAATCCTTCCAAGTCAGAGTTTGGGTGCTTTGGCCTGGCTCTGGGGAATCTTGCATTGCTGTTGCCTATGCTGTGCTTCTTCCAGACTTAACACCAAAACCGTCCCATGCTCATTGCAGCCATGGATCGAGCAGTTCAGTCATGATTCATCAGTGTTTGACACTATAAAAAAGAGTTGAAGTAAAAATAAAAACATAGGGTTTGTTTACAGTGCAGTGTTGTTGAAAAACAAGGGGATACGTGATACCTTTCAGATTTTTTTCCCCCAGCAGATAAACAGGCTTTTGGTTTGGTTTTTTTACTGGTGTTCAAGCGACTTGTCAAAACAAGTTTCAGAGCGGTACCCCTGTTAGTCTGTATCAGCAAAAAGAACGAGGACTTGTGGCACCTTAGAGACTAGCAAATTTATTTGGGCATCAGCTTTCGTGGGTGGGTTTTAGCCCGCGAAAGCTTATGCCCAAATAAATTTGCTAGTCTCTAAAGTGCCACAGTAAAGTACTCCTTTTTCTTTTTGCTGTCAAAACAAGTTATTTAAAGTGCAACCCAGGTGTACTCCTTCAATATGATTTTGCATACAACATGTTTGCTTAGTTTATCACTGTATTCTTGTCTATGTGCATTCAATACAGTTTAGGAATGTCAAGCTATTGTAGTGTAACTTGTGTGGACTTCTTAAATTCAGGTGTGCATGTTGTAGAAAGAATTATCACATCCTCCTGTTACAAAATGATGGTCAGAGTTAAAGGAATTTCACAAGTCACCTAAATTAAACTGGCAGTAATTGGCGTCCTTTATGACAGTATCAGGAGTAATACCGAGGACTGAGTAAATCCAGAGATTCATTTTACCAGTTAATTATTTCCTCGTAAATAATTCAAATATTTGATTTTGCATGTTTGAGTATTTTGTTAATTGCTAATTAAAGAAAAGGGTTGATGCGTTACATTTTCTATGTCTGGGATTTTCAAAAGCACTGAGGTGACTTAAGGGCATAAGTCCCATTGAAAGTGAATAGTGCTTGTGCTCCTAAATCACTTGGACGCTTCTGAAAATCCCATCCCAATCATTTGTTTGATAAATGAACCTGCAGTTCATATCTAACTTTAACTACATGAACAAAAAGAAGACACTTACTTTTGTATTGTTTAGGCACAATTTATTGGATTCCAAGATCAATACCCTTTTGTCACTGTGCCAAGACCCAAATTTGTTGAATCCAATTCATGGGATTGTTCAGAGTGTTGTCTACCATGAAGAATCTCCACCCCAGTACCAAACTTCTTACCTACAAAGTAAATATCTTTCTGCTTTTTTTTTTAAACTGCTCTACTGTAAAATAAATAAATAAAAATGTTTCCATCAAGATTATTGGTGCCCAGAATTTGTTGTGTGGGTTTTTCTTAATTTCACAAATCTTAATGTAAGAATGTATTCATTGTAATAAATTACCTGTTTTAATGTAAATGTCAAATTCCTTGCTATGACTGCATGTTGCCAGCTGCTTAAGAAAACACTAAATGAAATAGGCTAGAAATTAAAACTCAGTAATCTGTTTCCAGTGACCAGGGTGAGTGAAGTACAAAATGCAAAATACTGGTCAAAACTTGCAAATAATAAATGAGATTTGTAAAGTTCTCTTAGATGTAACAATCAAGTGTCATGCAATTTATTTACTAGTTAAAGGTAATATTTTAAAAGCACCTAAATCCTGTTTTCAAAGTGACTTAGGCACTGAAAGTCCATGAGATTTAGGCTCCTATGTCACTTTTTAAAATGGGACGTAGGGCTCCTAAGTCATTTGCCCTTGTGGAAATTTTATCCATGCTTAAATGCTTAACCTGACAGCATCCCCTTTCAGTCTGGGGCTTTTGAATTCATTTATTACACTTAAGATATATATTACATATAAAAAACAAAATTCAGCAGTTTGTACTTTTTACATGTTGAACACAAAATTCAGTCTATTTTTAGGCATAAACAATTTCACGGTTTGTCACTGTGAGATCCTTACATAACGTTTTGTTCAATATGTAAGCAAATCCCAGGGATGCATCTTGTATACTTTCTAATTAGTTTGGTTTCTTATCAAAATTCTATGAGAAAATTGTTATAGGGTGGTAATATTCAATTTGTTGTTATAGGTTTTGGATTTAATGGGTTGTGGAGGTTTGCTGGGCCATTCTCTAAGGTAAGAATAGTATAAAAAATGTAAGTTATTGAGAATCTTGTCTTTATTCTCTGTGGAGCACCAGGATACCCTTAAGGCACTATATTGAAATATACAAAAATAATGGTGATAAAACAGGCTAGCCCACTAGGCAAACTTTTATGTGTAAGGCAGTAACTAGCCCTCTGGTGGACCTCACAAATCTTGATAGATTTGATAAGCAGGTATAAAAACAGATAATTTTACCTACTGTTAAACTATCAAAGTCAGGTAAGAGGAGTCAATTTGGTAAATAGCCCTTTGCAATGCTCTCATTGTCATTGTTAAGAGGCACTTGATATGTGTTGTCATTCAACACATCTTTAGTTCTTTATTAAATGCATTTTGTGGCTTACAGAAATGTGGAAATCAATGCAGAAGTAAATTCACAATGATAAATTTCACGTTTTACACTGAATGCAATATTGTCTTAAGTATTGACCATCTGTACTGCAATTTATTCTGTTGAATCAATGTAACAAGGACCAAATGAGCAGAGATGGGCAGTGGTTTGATATTTAGATTTAAAGATGCACAGATAATGTTTATAAATCGACACATTAAGAACTAGACACTGGAGTTCACCTTTTAAAGGAAATTTTGGCATTGGTGCTACCACTTCATTACTTGATGCTGCTGCTATCGAGTGGTATGTTCATATTATAACTACAGATTGCCTTTAGTGTATATTAAAATTAATCTGAATATGAGCCTAGATTGCAGATGCCCACATAAAATGTTTAAAGACGCAGACCAAAAAAGCAAACAGCAGAGTAAGGTTTGAGGTAAAATGTATGTTGCTATTGGTGGAAGTGAAATAGGAACAGATGTAATTTTTATTTCCACAGCAAACACAAATCCCAGACTATGCTGAGCTTATAGTGAAGTTTCTTGATGCCTTGATTGACACATATTTGCCTGGAATTGATGAGGAAACCAGTGAGGAATCCCTACTGACGCCTACATCTCCTTATCCTCCTGCAGTGCAGAGCCAGCTTAGTATTACTGCAAACCTTAACCTTTCTAATTCTATGACCTCACTCGCCACTTCCCAGCATTCCCCGGGTCAGTAAATGTTTTTATATTGCATATATAAAGGGAACGTATTAAAACTAACATTTATGTAGCCCCAAACACACAGTTTCAATAATACTCTAGAGATGTTAATATATTAAGTGACATTACATTCTGAAGCAGAGCTTGATGTTGATTTTGTTTGTTGTGAAAATTGTCTTCTGGCCCTGTGAGTGGGATTCAACATTGCCATATGTTACTTGTATCTCAGTATCGATGTTAAATTGGTTAACAAGGAAAACTTGCAAAATGTCCTAGGGATTTAAGTTTTTCCTGTTGTTGGTGATGCATGCTGAGGAATAACAGCAAGGTGCAGCAGCATGCAGGAAAGAGCTCCATTTTATTGTGTGTGTATAATATTAGAGCAGTGGATGCTAAAAAGTAAACGTTTACATTCCTGTTGGGATATCATCATGTTTCATCACGGAAATAACAATATGAGAGTCAAGATAGGAACATGCAAATTAATGCCCCAGGGAAAAAAAATCCAAAACATCTGTACTTAGTGGGAGACAAGCCCTGGAAAGCAGCAATGCTGAAGGAGACCTGCACTAGGAGGTTATAGTGGGGAAACTAAATAGATATGAGTCGGTAATGTAATGTAGTTTAAGGCTGTACAGGCAACAGCATGTCGTCATGGAACAGAAGTGGTCGTCCTGCTGAATAAAAGAACTGGTGCTCCCACACCTGAAATACTGTTTCACTTCTGACCACATTACTAAAAAGATACTGGTAAATAGGAGTTCCAAAAAGAACTACCACCAAGTGTTAGGAAAGAGTAAATGATGGAGGAATGGAAGACTTTAATATGTATAGCTTTGCTATGTGACCACTAAATGGGAGGAAATGAAGGTGTAGATGTTTGCATGCAGGGGAGTAAACAGTGAGCAAGGTGAGGAACTATTAAGTGCAGTATATGAGGATATGAGTGAGGGGCAGTAGGATGAAATGTTCAAAGAAAACACAAGATGAATGTTGGGGGAAATTTCTTGATCCATTAGGCAGTAGTTTTGGATTGCTAACTTACACATCTAGTAAACGTCTTTTCTGCCTCAGTGATACCAATATGGTGTATAATTTTGCCCTGTTGTGTTCAAATTGCTACAGCTCTGACACTTTTAAAAATAATCTTTTTGGTTCCATGCTTATTTTTCTATTCTGGATGCAAGGATTGGTAGTCTCTTGCTTGCCTTTAGTTCCGGTACTTGCCTCTGTTTTCTCTCTGGCTTCTTTTGGCCCAAAACCAGGAGTCAGTTGCACTCAAGAAATCTAGCCTTCCAGTTCTCCTTTCCATTCACAGCTGTTGTCCATGTTTCTTCGTCTATATGATAAATATTAGGTTTGCAAAAGATGAGGCAATGCCCTGTAAAGCTGGTTACCAAATGAGTAACATTGAAGTGTATTTAAAATCCTACCACTTCATCACTTAGTTGTGACCTCAATGCAGAGTCTGTCCAGTGTCTTTGAAGAAGAGGATTCCAATTTTTTAGAACAGCTGAAACACTCTAGTTGATTTAATCATTGAAGAGAGGGTGCTAGGATTGTGTCTTGAGAAAATTGAGCCAGTTTAGGTAGAAAAATCCGTTATCCTGAGGAGAAACTAGCTCATTTCCCAAGTTCTGGCTAAGCCAGGGTGATTTATTTCACTAAATAGCTTTGTCCTGAATGGGAGAAGAGTATTAGCTTTTCAGTGTTGTACCTGTCTATGCTGCTTTATCAATAGCACAGCTCAGCCCTAGGGAGGCTTTTATTGTCATTGCAGTCTTGTTGCTGTGTCCTTGTTATAGATGTTCATGCTGAGGACAAATAACGAGACTTGGGCAGTGAGAAACAGAAGAATTGGGGTGCAATCAGATTTATGATCGCAAGGTGTTAAAATTATCAACACTATTTTGCAGTAATGGTTACAGTAGATGTTAGTTTTAGAAATCCTTGGAAAAATCAGTTTTTTACATTGCAAGATTTTTTTATGTTCCTATCTTAATTTCTTAAATAAGAAGGTGGTTTTAGCTTTGTTTATAAACATTCAGTAATTTTTGGCAGAAGTATTATAAAGCAATGAATAGTCAAAAGTGTCAAGTTGGTCGACTTTGTTCAAAACAGAAAACTACATGAAGATCTTAGATGGTGTCTCAATAGTGTTACTGTGAGTATTTAAAGGGACACAGTTAAGTTAAAAATCAATTTCTTTCTGAAAATTTTGAGCTGATTATAGGTACAGTACAAATAGCATGTAACATTCCTATTACAGGAAAAAGTTAAGGGAAAATGTTGTCAGTTTAATTTGTGTATTTGCCAGCGCTGTTCAGTAAATTCACTGTTTCCCTCTATGGTCAGTTAGCAAGATGGAAACTGACAGGCAAACGGGAGTAGGGAAAAAATTAAAGGCATTTAAAAAATAAAATTCAGGACATGCTGGTCAACATCTTAATGGAAAGACCTGTCTTGCGGATACCTCTCATCCCACAATTATGTAACATCTCTGTGACAACTCCAGCAGTTGTTTGCACATAGTAAAGTGATGTTGGGAAAGTATTTGTGTATTCTTAGCTTCTGTACTGCATTGTGTGTAGTGGTGGTCTTTTCAGGAAAAAAAAAATGCCGTGTATGCTTTTGCTCTTCATTTCATCCCTTCCCATCTGTTTCGTTTCTCTCAACAAGGAACAAGTCAACTCCCTGCAAACCACTAGCCAAGTGTTCCGCCAACCACACTGGTCAATGGGAGATAGTTTGGGAGAAAACTAATTTTTTTAAAATCCCATTAACTTTAAAAGAAAGGTTGGCAGTGTCTGTTCAGTGTGTCAATTTATTACATTATATTAATTTTTTTTTTGTAATAATAAATTAGACTATGTAAAATGCAGAGCTGGAGATTAGTCAGAGCATGCTTTGTGGTCACAAGACTGCTTCATCCAATAGCTTAGCTATCAAGAGTGGTTTAGCGCTGTAGGAGCTAAAAGATATGATATACCTGGAGTTACTGCTACTGAGAGCAGATTTTTCTCAATGGTCTTATTGGCTTTTTATCAGTTGAAGCATTTCGAGTTTTCTGCTAGTGTTGAAGAAAGCAAAAGAGAGAAGCTTCAGCCTATAAGGAATTCTATATCTGATTCTTAAATTTCTTTAAAATTTACAAAACTGATTTGTATTTCTTGGCTTTATTTTGTGTTGTGGGCTAGTATTTTAAGTGAATTACTAGACCTCCCACCTAAGAAACTAAGTTATTCTGTTAAATTTATCACATAGAAAACTCATTCCTCCCAAAGCTCAGTGGTAACTTTAAGCTTTTTTTGCAGATGTTGCTTAATACAGAGGATGATCAGGGATGGTCTTGATATTACTTAGTCCTGCCATGAGTGCAAGGGAGGGGGACTGGATTGGATGACCTCTCAAGCTCCCTTCCAGACCTAAGATTCTATGAAGCATTTTAATTTTTTTAAACTTATTTTCAGAACTTTTCAAATATATACAGTATGTAGACACCCACTCCTGCCCTGAGGGGCTTAAAGCCACCCCTGGGAGAGGGCTGAGAGAAAAGCTGGGCTGATTGGGAGGCAGCCCCAAACAGACCCAACTGGGTGTATAAAGGTCAGGGCAGCCAGGAAGAGAGAAGGCTCTCTCTGGTCTGAGAGGGAGCAGGGCCTGGCTGCCTAGCAGAAAGGGTACTGGGAGTGAAGCAGGGCTGGGGAAAGCCAGAGGAGCAGGGGAGCTCCTGGCTGGCAACGACCCAGGCTGCAAGGCCTGGTTTAAGGACTAAAAGGGCACTGGGTGGTAGAGGAAGGCAGCAGGTCCAAACCCCCTTGTCTGCAATGAGTGGCTTATACTGCAGTCTGCCCCAGGGAGTGGGGCTAGCTGGTGACTGGCAGTAGCCCAGACTGAGGTGAGGTGGGGTTAGTTGGTGCGGGTTCTCCAGGATGGGGAGACCCAGAACCTGAGTGTGGGGGTACTGCCAGGGGGGCAGTAACCCAGAGAAGGGGGCACTGGGGTCCGGGAGGGTCACAGCAGTAGCGGATCTCTGGCCGACAGAGGGCACTCCAGAGGGCTGGTGAGCTAATTCCCAGGGACGACCAGCAGGAGGCGCCGCCAGGTGAGTCTGCGCCAGCTTACAGAGGAATACAGAAGGATACATCAAGTCATCTATTAAGAACATAGTCATACATTACAATTTACATATAGGCCAATACTTTTGTAGTTTACCATTGATTGAATTTTGGGTACCCAGTTTCAGATACCTTAAATGGCTGGTGTTCAGAGATGCTCAAAACCTCTGAAAATCACCCCTTAAAGATATTTCAAGTTTGACACTTAAAAATTAAAAACCCTAATAACTAAGAATATCTTACCCCAGCTCTTAATCGAAATGTTACTTTGTCTCCTCTCTTCACCTTTATTTCTTATGAGTGTTTTGCCTCTACCTGAATGTACTCACCCCATTCTGGCAATTGGGTGGGAGACTTAGAATTAGAGCAGTGGTCCTCCAGTTTTCTCATTCTGTGGACCAGTTTGTAAGTCGCAGCCCTTTATGATGTACCTCAACCCCCAAATTTGCCACTGCTTGGGCCTGAGCTGCACAGATTCGTAGCAGGTTAGCTAAAGGTGTGATGTTAAACTGGTACAACTTTGTTTGTAGATCAGGCCTTGGTTTTCAAACAGTTCGGTCCTGTTGACCATTTAATTAGCCCACCCTACCACGTCTTTATGCAACTGTGGATGTGGACTAAGTCTTGCATTCAGATTAACTGTGCCATATTAGAGGCTCAGCTTGTTGGGGAAGTCAGATCATTGCTGTGTGTCTCTCTCACCTTCTGCTGTTGTCTCAGGAGAGATGAAAGGAAGCAAGGGGTGAGAGAAATGTTATCCCCAGAATGAAATCAGTAACCCAAGCACACCAGGGTCCGCGATAGAGATGACCACTACACATGGTCTCTAGAAAGAGGTGAGGTAGCCACAGAAGCTCTAGGATGCACAAGAATTTCATAGTGATCCCATTCAACTAAAAGAATCAGCTGTTTTGGTGATGTCCATCTTATCTTATCACATCGAATTAATTTAGCAATAACCATTGATTATACAAACAGGTTTTTATTATTTTAATAATTCAATTTATTAAGATATTTGCAAATATTAACATTTTTCCATTTCCTGCCTTTGGAAACAAGAGAACTAGGAAAAATCATTGTCTATAAATGTTTTGTGTTTTATTCTTTTTTTTGTCATGGACATTATTCACTTATGTTTTTTCTTTCATTCTGTGTCCATGAAGCTTCTCTGCCTTGCTCTAAATCAGCAGTTTTCATGCCGCTTCCTCATCAAGGTACCCTCTACTTTCATCATATTTGCACGAGATACTGCTTGATCTGCATTAGAGTTGGGCTTAAGGCATGAGAAGTAATTTACTAAGCTCTTTAAACACAGGAATGACTTCCAGACCTAAGATTCTATGAAGCATTTTAATTTTTTTAAACTTATTTTCAGAACTTTTCAAATATATACAGTATATAGACACCCACTCCTGCCCTGAGGGGCTTAAAGTACTTGTAAGTAAGTGCAAAGCTGTTGCTCTTCTTGTATTATCATTAGCTCCTTACTTGATACTTAAAACCCAGCAGGTGGGAGTGCAAGTCCCGTCCACAGGAATAAGGCAGGCTTGAGAAGAGAATTGGCACCCAGATACTCCAGTGATGGGCACCCAATGAAGATAATCAACCGCAGATATTAGCAAAGAATGAGAGAGAGGCCGAAATGTTTCATTTGAGTTCTTTTGATTAATAGGAAATCAGCTTAAACATCAGTTGTATACCACCAGCACTTGTGCACAAGAGGAGTTGTTTTGGAACCAGCTTTGCCAGGTTAATTATTGAAGGCCAAACGCTGCTTTTTTTGAGACAATGTTATTTTGAGGCTTCCGTTCATGTAGGAAGATACAGAAAGAGGTGCAGAGAATGTGTTATGTGCTCACTCTTACAGACGCCTTCCTGTTTTCCTTTATCTTGTGCTTTGCCTGAGCTCTAGGTTGTCTGCACCTGTGTGTGTGGAGCGGCAGGATGAAATAAGCCACAATGGACAGCAGGAGTCAGAATGTAATTGTGTTTTGAATTTAGAAAATAATCCTTATGCCTGTAAAATAGTGGGCTTGATTCTCCACTCTCACTAGTGTAAATGAAAGGAGAATCTAGTGACTGACAGAATGAGAGGCTGATTCTCATCTGAATGAGACAGAAGACAGTTGGAGGCAGTTGATTAAAATGGCTTGGAAAGTTTTTATTCATTCAGTAAACAGTCACTTGCTTCCTCCTTCCATAATTAGGTTAAAAATTATCTGAAATTTCATTAACATTTTTTTCACTGTCACTAATTTTTGCTCTATGCCGCATTTTAACTGCTATCATTACAATAATTTTCTATGTACAGTGTTCGTTCTATTGCTGAACAGTAACACGATTGCACTTGAATATTCCTGAACATAACATACCCAACACATTCATTTTGCTGCAGAAATAATGAGGCATAAGCAGTGCAGGAATAATTTTCAGTCAGTACACAGTTTCAGTATAAAATTGATATCTGTTACTTGGCAGCAGGATTGGATTAAAGTGAGATTTCAGCTTCATTGCCTCAAATTAATTAATTTTTTGTTTTAGGATGTTAGTGATGATCTTTCTGGACCCAAAGTCCCTTCTGTGTGGAGTGACTTTTTTCACATTTGCAATGTCATAAGTTATTTGTGTGAAGTTCACACTAAAATAGTTGGAACTTCTGTTTGCTTTGTTCTGACATGAATCTTTTACACACTAAGTTATTTACAATTAACTTATTGTTGCTAGTCCGATATTAAGAGAATAGGGGTTAAAGCTGTTTAGAAATGTCTGTGCATGTGAACATAAATCCCATTTAGTGCTTTCATCCTGACATTCTGTACTGTAAGCTTCATTCCACCTTTACCATATAGAGGTGCACTTGTTTAACCACAGTTCTGATAAAGGTTTCCTGTCAGTGGGTAGTCAGCACAGCCATTTGACACAGGGTGAAGTTTCCTGTTAGACCCATTTTATGACCTCTATCTTCTGTGGTGCTCACTGTGGAAAATATATTGGTTGGTGCTTTAAAAAATGTCTGGTTTACAAATATTTAAACAACACTTCAGCTGGTGTCTTTCGTCACTTAAACAGCTCTTCAGGTGATTGTCCGCATGGTCCCCTTTTAATGCATATGTTCTCCACGTGCATAAGATCAGATTCTTTTGGCCAGTAGTGCCATTGGGATCACACCTGAACCTTCGATTCCCTGCCACATATCCCTACTGAGGGCATAAAGGGCAGAGTGAGCCCAGCCATCTCTCAGCTCCTTCTTACCAACCATAGCTGCAAGGACAGAACCCCTGCAACGTTCACTTCTCTGCACACTGTGCTATTTTTTTTGGGGGGGGGGGTATATACACATACATATATGTTAAAATAGTATAGTAATTTTTTACCACCTTGGCTATATATATTTAAGAAAAAAAATACTAGTGTTAGAGACTTCCCCAGTACTGGGATTTAGCTTTCATGACTGAAACAAAGTCCCTGAGGGTCCAACCATCTCTGCTTTAACGTAGATATTCCACTTTGTTAATGACTGGCACTCAAGGTGCCTTTTTTTGTCTTGGAGAGCCATATATAGCCCTGGGAGATCCTCAGTCTCACTCGTTCCGCAAGAGGATGCAGAAGGTGAGAAAAGCCCTTCTTAGGGGACCTAAGTTAAAGGAAGCAAAGCTCTCCTAAAACAACTTAGCCTAGGGTGGTTCACAGCCTAAATCGGGTTGTTCTGGTCTCTGAGCATATACAGCAGCAGTCTGTGCTTCGCCCGGTCTGGATATTTGTGCATGTGGTGCGGATGACTCTGGTGCCAACCCCTGCGGTACAGATACTCCCAGCACAGATTTCTTTAGCTCTGGAGTTATTTTCAGTACCAGCTTATTTTGTGGTGACCACACAGCTTGAGTCATCATTACTATCCTCAGCTGTGAGAGGGCCCTGTACAGTATCAGCTACCAGTACTATTACAGTACTAGTCTCCTATTCAGCTCCAGTAGTGGGGGAGACTCATTCACCTTAGAGTCCCAGACAGTATAGTCCATCCCCCCCCTCCCCCCGTACTCTTTCCTTCTCCCCTTCTGAGCACAGTAAGGAGGTATCGCCCGCCCATCCACTCAACTTGGTCCCATTCATGTGACTCCTACTTCCTTGAGAGGGCGCCATCACTGTAGGCATAGACCTTTGGGATAGCAACACTTGCAGACTTGATTAATAATTTTCCTGTCTCTTGAGTCATTTTGGGGGTTCTCTGCTAGGGAGTTTCTCAGTAAATCGTGGTATCTTGTTCCAATTACTTTCACGTATCAGTTCAGCTAGTGCACAGAAAATCACTCAAATTCCAAATGGAAGCATCTCACTACAGAGTCTTGGCCTTTAGTCTTTCAGCAGCACCAAGAGTATTGTTTGGCAGTCATAGCAGCTTACCTAAGGAAACCAGGTATCCAGGTATAGCCATACCTTGACAGTTGGCTCATTCAAGGATGATCACGGTAGCAGGTGAACAATTCCATTCCCTAATCCTACAACTTTTCACCACACCACTTTGTTAGGATCAACAAAGAAAAGTCATTGCTGTTACCAACACAGAGAATAGTTTTCATTAGGGCAGTGCTAGATTCCACATCATCAAGGGCTTATTTGCCACAGGAGAGTTTCAAGACCTTAACAGATCTCATCAGTCAGCTGCAGGCTCACCCACAAACATCAGATGTCACAGCTTGCTGGTGACCAGCAAGTGGAATCTGTGGACAATCAATCAGAGATCAGTTACTAACTTTACAATAGCTATAGTTCTTTAAGATGTGTTGGCCACATGGGTTCCATGACCCACCCTTCTTCCCTGCTTCCCTGGAGTCCTATGCCCCTGGATAATGTATTGGCAAAGGAGCTGATGGACAGCTGAGCTCTCTCTGCTCACTAGTCCTTGAGCGTCAGAGCATAGGTCATCCAGGGCATAGGCACAGCCTAACTGGCACTTCTGGCTATGAATCCAATCTTGTGTGCATGGACACGTGTGCACTAGAAGGGGAATCCATGTGGACAATACATCTTGTAGAGCCACAGTTAGAGTAAGATAAGTAACTGTTTTGTTTTTTTTATTGTATCCAGTGTCCTAAGAACTCTTAAACGCTGAGAGTTCAGATCTGAGGTTTGAAAGGAGGGCAAAGCAAGTTATTTTCATATTGCACTGACAGTGTATGCTTAAATACACAACATGACATGCTTCAGCAGAGAAGCAAGAAATGGAGCATTAGAAATAATTGTTCCCATTTATAGCAGAGGTCTGTAATTGTAGGAGCTGTACAATGGGAGTATAGTGCGGCAAACCACTGCAGCCGTCACTCTGAATTTATCTCCTAGTGGCACTCATCCGCTGCTATTTGTTGGAATTTTATACCAGCTTTTTAAAAATTGAAAAAATATCCCTTGATTGAATTGCATTTGAACTGCTTTTGTAATGTTGCTATCTGGTTTATAGCCGTTTATATGTAAGGGGCACTTTCATTTTGTAAAGTAGCAGCATCTGTTTACATCCTTCTTCTTTTCTGTCATACAGACTTGATAGTGTTAACATTATTTCAGTACACTTGTTATGTGACACACCTCTAATAACAATGTATAAAGTCTGTGGTTATTTCTGCCCAGTTGATAGAACAGTTTTTTTGAGTCTTTTGTGGGGAAATTAGAATTTGTGCAAGGTGATGAATTGGCCGCCCGAGGGTGAAATCCTATGGCTGTTCAACAGTGCAATATGGCCAGTGGCAACGCAAGTTACATTCCAGTTACACTACCATGGTGCCTTATTCCTAATCTGGAGGGCCAGCTTTCAGGGGTAAGGAAGCACTTCCCTCACCAAGACCCATGGTCTCTGCTGACACTGCAACAAGCCCAGTGCACATAGTATGTGTGAAGGGGATATCTGCCCACGGGGAATTGGACTGAAGCCAGTCATTTCACATAGGCTACCAGCCAGAGCGCAGGAGTCAAGCCGGCAACCTGTCACTGAAAAAGCTCTTCAGTTACCAATCCCCATGATCCTAGCGTTACTGTGCAAACCCCCCATCCAAGGGAATTTTCAGTACCATGTCTACTGGATGTGTAGTAGATGTACATTTGATATTACAAATTATATGAATATACATCAACAGGTATATCCTGTCAGCAGTGAACAAGACTATTAAAATGCAAATCTAATTACACACAGTTGAATTTTCTGTGGGTTTGCATACTGTTTATACTACCCAGTACATGACAAGGAACATGACGCAGATGAGATGTTATAAAAAGTAAGTCTACCTGTGCTTAGCAGGTATTTTTGAAATAATTCAGCTGTTTTAATTGACCTGATTAGTACACTAAACAAACCATATGAATCAGGCAAATCAACGTTCTTCAGCATAGTTCAGATCAGAAGCATCTGAAAATTTTTAAATTTTCATTTTAAAAAGTATTTTCTGTCTGCTGCCAAGTTGTAGGCCAAATCTCAGTACAGTGTGATTTAAAGCTGCCAAGCTTTGACTCCGTATGAGATGTTTATAATAAAAATATCAGAAATCCCTTAACTTGGGTAATGCTATCTGACTAGCACTGTAAGAAAGACTTAATATAGCCCATTGTTGCACATACCCCAGACCTACTGCTCAGACTTTGAATTTGTACATATTACACACCTGTTCGGCTTCTTTTCCAGGGAAATTTCTGGCCCATAACAGGAGGAGAGTATAATCCTTAGTTTTACATATCAAATCATGACTGAATCATTTGATTAAACTTCAATTTGCATCAGTTATGCACAGTCCTATATAGCATCCACTTATATGCCTGATGATCCCAGTCTTACTGTCTGGCCGCTGCGGGGAGCCCCGGGCCCTTTAAATTCCCGCCCGAGCCCCACTGCCAGAGCTCCGGCAATGATTTAAAGGGACCAGGGCTCCCCACAGCAGCTGGAGCACCGGGCCCTTTAAATCCCCACTGGGGCTCTGGCAGCCAGGCGTGGGCGGTGATCTAAAGGGCAAGAGGCTCCAGCTGCTGCAGGGAGCCCCAGGCCCTTTAAATCCCCACCTGAGCCCTGCTGCCGGAAGCTCCGGCGGTGATTTAAAGGGCCCGGGGCTCCCCGCAACAGCTGGAGCACTGACCCCTTTAAATCACCACCGGGGAAGCTGGCCCAGTCCAGCGCAGCGTACCAGCTCTTGCTGGTATGCCGTACCAGACCAAACCTGATATAACCTGGTCTCACCTATAAGGCAGTGAGATTTTTTTGGCTCCCGGGGATCACGTTATATCGGGATAGAGGTGTAGTGTAATAGTGGGAGGATGGTATTGCTGAAAGTATGACAGACCTTCGGCCTAAATAAGAACTGTTTTGTGTTCAAAAGGCCTTTATGTATATTCCAGTACCATCTAGAAGCCGCAGTGTGCTACTTTCACATGGAAGGACACAGTTCCTGAAAAGCTTACAATCTAAATGGAATAGACAGAGTTAAGTATTGTCCCCATTTTACAGATGGGGAACTGAGGAACAAACAAATTGATTGACTTTCTCAGCAAAGCCAGACACTGAACCCGGATCTTCTGAGTCTTAGTCCAGTGGCTTAACCTGAAGACCATCCTTATTCTGCTAAAATATCCTTTTATTGAAACCCAACCAAAAAAACAGTCTATTTCGCACTACAATGAAATTAGGTTTCCACTGTAACCCATCAAAATTTAGACGCTGATTCAAGGGCAAACAGGTTTTTAGGCATTGTGATTCAGTTCATACACAAGGGAAATTTGAAAGAAGTAGTAACTTTAAATGATTGAAGGACAAGAGGCTGCATATGGCTTCAGCTAAGGGCAGAAAAGCATGGTATTACCGTGCATGGATGTTGATATCTCTGAATACGTACTCACTAATATAGATAGATCTGAAACAGCACTTAGATATTAGCATTCCCTTCCAAAACTCATAAAATGTGAGCCTCGTATGCAGGGATTAAGATACTTGTGTGTGCACTGTTTAAATCACACTGGCCATACAATTTTTATTTTTTAATTGAAAATCTGTGGATAAAACAAGTGCAGATGTGCATTCCTACACCTGTACTCAAAAACGTCTTCCTGTTTAGAAAACAAGGATTTATTGGATTCGGTGAATGGTTTATATACCTACATATTCCCTTTAGGGTGTGGTGAAAGCACAATAGAATAAAACATTCCAGCAAGTTTCCAGAAGCCTGATTAGCTAATTTCTTCTCTTTTAAGATTGGAGGTAGATTAAACAAACACACACCAAATACAGGGAATAATTTTTGTTATAAACAATAGTTTCACAAGTCACAATTTTTCTGTTTGATTTTGGTAATTTAGTATATGCAGCTTGTGTATATTTTTACATGTGTGTTATATATATATATATATATATATATATATATATATATATATATATATATATATATATAATATATATGATAGTTCAGTACCTGCATACAGCCTTTATACATCCTCATCTCGGTTCTTAATGAAAATATCAGATGCTGAAAACGTTTTTTCATATTTCACACAACTGCATCAAGTCTGTCTCTAGATAGTCATCTATCTAGAGTTTGAGACATCTGTGAACAGTAAGTTATAAATAAGTTATAAATATTTTTGAAATAAGTAATTTCCTATAGATTCCTTACCAGAATGGAAGTGTTTAAACTTTTACTGCAGAATACTCACAGCTAAAGATGTTTGTTGTGTGAGATGCTGTATTCCTGAACACTACCTGTAAAAAGTGTTAAAACACCCCTATAATCTGTCTTGAAAACTCAGAATTTCACCTCCCCTGTTTTTTATAAACTCAGTGTTACTCATTAGAGTTCACCCTGCAGGTCATATGGAATTTTAAGTTGCCAGAACTGTATACATGTACCGGTAAATGGCTGTGAAATTTTTCTGTTTTTACTGCTTAATTAAGCCGTATAGAACTCTTTGATTCTCCTCCTCCTTCTCCCTCTTATAATATTTATATTAAGGGGCTTCTGACTGGGAGGTATGACTCAGCTCTGCAGGTGGAATACAAATGAACTCGTTATATGATGGCAATACTAAAAGAGGGTAATATAAATGGTGCTCTGCTTGCTGTTAAAGTGTTTGACATTTTACACAGAAGACCAGAAGTGGAGGGAAGGAGGCTGTTATGAAATGGAGCTAAGATTGAAATAGTAGATTCCTCTTGACTATATTGTATATCTAAGAAGCCTGTGGCCCTGCTAGTGTAATTTTATTGGCTTGGCATTTGCAATGTTAATTTTGCTCAGTTCGGCTTGATTAGAGTGTATGGAGAGGTGAGAGCAATTGTAAATGATTGGAAGGCGACCTCTGCTGGAGAGTTATTGTAAGGTTTGTGTTGAAGATGCTCTATTCTGTGGTAATTACCATTCAGTTAAGGCCTGCTGCTTCTAGCTTCACCTGCAGTAATTCTTATTTCTCTTATCTTCTTTTTCCCCAACTTTGTTAGTCTAAGTATAAAGAATGTCTCATTTTTTTTTCTGTCATTAAAATTCTTAAATGCCTTCTTGGTGACCACTTTAACTGAGGACAAACCTGCCTTTAAAATATTAAATTACAACATAAATGGAACTGAGAATCTTAGCCTCAGGAAAGTAATGTTGTTGTCGCCTTTATTTCCCATCAGGAATTGACAAGGAGAATGTCGAACTCTCCCCCACCACAGGACACTCCAACAGCGGAAGGACACGCCATGGGTCTGCAAGTCAAGTGCAAAAGCAGCGAAGCGCTGGCAGTTTCAAACGTCACAGCTCTAAAAAGATTGTGTGAAGCATTTTTTTTTTTAATAAACTGACTTATGTACATGGGCTTCACTAGTGGCCCTCCACCAGTTGTGATGCTGCACTTAATTCTTAACGTTCCCATCCCACCAGCCATGTTGCCAGATGATCAACTCTTAAAACATTGCCTGAATTTTAATGCCTTCTTTTCTTTTCTTCTATTTTTTGGTTTAAGCCAGTATTTCAGAACCATTCAACGGAACCATTTGTAGATCCTGAAGAACTTCGTAGATGAATGAAGTACGGAATTCTTTAACAGTGCAGTACAGTAGCTGTCCAAATATGAAAGCCATTTCTCATAGACCGTTTTACCTTGCTTCTGTTATATGCCTTGTTTGTTTCTTCTTTAAAGGAAAGTGTTAATGTTTAATCCTGTTTTGCACACTTTTCAAATTAATGGCTTTATGAGCCAGGGAAGTACTATAATCCTTGTTAATTCAAACCCTTCAGATTTTTAGCTGTGGACTTTTTTTTACCATACTTAAAAGCAACCTTGAAATTAGCCACAGTGCAGTAAACCTAACCTAAGGTGGTTGATAAATTACATCTTTAGTAATTAGCAATAAATTTAAGAGGAGGAGGAGGACACTTGTGTCTCTTCATTTGCCAGAAAGTAGCTTCATATATTTGGAACTGTGTATGGACCAGACTGGACAAACTGACTTTTTTCAAAGCAAATTTTATTTTTTGCTGAACTTTGACTGCACTAAAAGAAATGGATGTATAGAGAAAAGTAAATCATCAAGAACTGACTATTAATTATGCTCTCTTAGTAGCTGCTTGGAAAATTTATTACTTTTTTTGTTACCACATATCCTATATGTTACTTTTGCCCTTTCCACCAATTTTATGCACCTTCAAGTCCTGGCAGAATAACTATTTGTGGAAGTTGTATGAAGTAACTTTCAACTCACTCAGAATTTTGTTTAGCAAAACTGCATGTGTGCTGCCCATGCAATGATACAAAATCATTAATGTTCACTTCAATGCAAAATGGTACATGAATTTAAAAATAACTGACATTTTTGTCAAAGACAGGTTTTGTATGAATGTTTGCAATGCAATTTCTGCTATCAGCGTAGACATTTCTCTCAAATTTGTCTAGCAGAATTTTCCATTTTTTTTAAACTTGCAAAAATTGTGTTTGGGGTTTATACGAAGTAAACTGAAATTGCTTTCTATCACTGTGAAAGACTCATCAACTTACAGTAGTATATTAACAATGGATGACTGTGATAATATGCTGCTATGTTGAATGATATGTAATGAAGTAGCACGCTGCAAATACTATCTCTATGGACTAAAAATGTGCGTAACATTTTGATCTCAGAGGTAAATATAAATTCTGACAAAAGAGGGCATGTCATCTGGGTGCTCATTTTAGGGCTAAATATATCTACTGTTAATGCCAGGTGGTCCCTGTTGTATGTTAGGATTTAGCAATTTATGAATGGCTTGAAAGAAAAAAGTATATAGTATTTAAACAAACAAACAAACAAAAACCCTCCCATAGTGCGATTTCAGTAGTGGCTTTCAGTAAATCAAACTCCACAGCTAAATTAATAGAGAATGGTACAACTAAGTGTTCACATTTTATTGATATAGCACATTATTCACATTTATTCACACAGTAACAGTGTAACATGTTTATGTAAATAAAAATTTGCCTTTATTGTATTGATTCAGAAAATAACAATTTAATTTTTTTAATTTGTTTACAGTCCTGGAAAAACTATGAACACAAACTTAATATGCAAATAGTTTGCCAAAATAAGAGGAAAACTTAGAATTAGTAGTTATCTTGAAATAGATATGTTGGAAAATATTGAAGACTTGTGCAATTAACCAAACTTTTTTTATTCTTGATCACGTAGGAGCTGCAGTAGAAACTTAATTATTAAAATTCTACAAAAGCTATGTATGAAATGGGTTATGAGGATAGAACTGAATTTAGGAATAGAGCAATGACCAATGCCAGGTACTAAGCTGCTATGCATTCATAACCTTGGATATCACAGATAAAATCTCTTCCATCTAGTACATCCAATTGTGTAGTAGTCAGTTTCAAAATCTGTCAGTTTAAAACCTTGATCATATTGAATCAAGCTAATTCTAGCCCTGTCAGTTTTCTCGGTGTTGAGTTTTGTTAAAGATAATGAATCCTAAACAAAACTCACTAATACATTTTTTCTCACCATAAGGCGGGGAAATCTTTTTAAGGTAATATGCTGTTAGAAAATAGAAGCTTTTAGCTCTTTCAGTTTCCCTGGTGAGCTAATTTTAAAAAATATTGCTTTTTTCATGTTTATTACCAAATCAGTTTGGGTTGGGTTGAGTGTATTTAAAACTACCTTTTCCAGAGTTCTGAGATTGCCTGAAGAAATTGGAATTCATAAAAACTATGTGCATTTGAAATGTGTATGTTGTGAAATCAAAATACAGTGATCAAAATTATCCTTCATGTGACAACCACAGGAGTCTCTCAATATCCACTTGACCAAAACTGATTCCATGTAAAATAGGCAATAAAAAGTAACTCACCATAGTAAAATGTCCTTGGGTGGGAGGGATTGTCTCAACATTTCTACCATTAAGTTGGGTCAGAAGATCTGAACCTTCTAGAGCAGGGGTGCCAAACTCATTTGGAGGTGAAGGCTGTATTCTATGGTTTATTCTAGTCTGTGGGCCAGCGTATAAATTCAGGACCATATATATACTCTCCACACTGTACAGTGGAACAGCCACCAGTGTTGGTCAGAGGGTTACAAAGAGATCAAGGGAAGAACATGGTCTTTATATAGTGACTAACCATCTAGTGATAAGTTATTTGTTCAGTGCCTTATTGTCACATTCTTCACTCAAAAAATCTGCTCCCCAGTAGACCCACTGCTACATGTTCTTTCTTAATTCCTTATTCTCCTTTCTTGTTTTTTTCCCCCTTTCCTTGTCTGAGACTTCTGCCCTTTTCTCTGCATTTCTTTCCCTGTGGCAACTGCCACTTCTCAATACAGTGCTTCACTCCCTCCCCCTGCACCTATTTCTTTTACTAAAATGGTCAGTGATTAAATAGTTAATATCGAGCCTGAAGTATCACTGGGCTTCTGGTACTCCAGTCCAATTAACAGGGAACAGAGGAGTTCACACCTGAGTCATTGTTTCAGACAGCTGCAGACTCAGCAGCCATCACTGCATTGGTTACACTCTGTTCGTGGGCCCTAGACACTTTGATTTACGGGAAAGCTTAGATTTTGGAGACTCTGCTTCTGACATGCGGACCACATAAATACATCACGGGGACCGTATGTTTGACACCCCTGTTTTAGAGCATGTTAATCCATTATGCATTAACCACATTAAGTACTGTAAAGAAGATTGACATTTTATTGTTTGTGTTTGTATTTTCCCTGACTTAAAGTTAACTCGGTAGTATTTTAATAGTGCATAACCTACCTGTTAATTATACCAATGCTTCTGCTTTAATGTGCATGCAATTTATTTTCCATGAAAGGAAACATTTCAAATAAGTATTGTGGACTGAGCATTTAGGAAAGTGCCAGTGCTCTATTCCTAATTGGTTTGTAGCTTTTAGGGCTTTTTCTGTTTCATTCTAAGGTTAATATTTTTCAGATGTAATTAAGCACGTTTTAATGTTATGCAACAGACTTACCACAGAAAGTCACTTTTAGTGTTGGCCACACAATTTTTTTTAATGCAGTATATTCACCTGTAAATAGATTTTGTGTAAAATTTGACAAAGTATATTTACTACACTGTAAATACATGTGACAATATATTGTATTATTTTGCTTTTTTGTAAAGCAGTTAGTTGCTGTATATGTATAACATACAAATTTGATTATTCTAGTGTTAGTAATTGTTAACTACTACTTCTCCTTCCTGCTGGTGCGTTATGTCATTTAAAGAAGAAAAAATGCTGTGTACTATAAACTTACACTGTGTATGATAACTTACTATTTCCATTTGGGCCTCAACTTTGAAAATGTTTCCTTGATTTACAATCCTGTTAATATTGTAAGCAAGTGTGCAGCAGCCGGTGAGAATCCTGCTGACTCGAACACAGTTGGTAACTTGTAGGTAAAACTGTAGAAATTATGGTTTCAAATAATTGTTGTTCACCCTATTTTCCCCTCATGTATGTACTTCCCTTTTTTTGAAGTAAAATGTAAATTCAACCTGCTTTGAGTTGTTTGGGGGTCATTGGCTGCTAGGTTTCAAGGCTGACCTTTTTTTTCCCTCTTATCCTTTTCTTGTCACTCAGGGTACAGGGATTTGTTTTATTCTTTTGGAAACTAGAAGTGGGTCTGAACCAAGAACCTAATCCAAAACTCATCAAGGTCAGGATTCTTCTACTAACTTCAATGGGGAAGTCCACAATTGTGTTTAAAGCTGGTGATGTGGATTTGTGCCTGTGAATATTGCTGAATGCTTTTTCTCCATAATTGTTTATATCTAGATCATGGTTAAACTAATTGGCCCAAATTCTGCCCTCAGCTAAGCATGGGCAACTCCCATTGACTTAAAAGATTGCTAATAACTTGTAGCAGAGTAATTTCATGTCACCTCACATCAGTCAAAATCAGTTTATCATAATTTAAATAGCTCAGTATTTCAAACCCATTTATTTTTAAATGTAAATTTAGTTTTTTAATAACTAAAGGTGGCTGCTTAGTCTTTCTAAAAAATCTTTCAGTATAATCTGTCTATTCAAGCTTATTTTAGAAGCCTGGAATTTCAGCTATGAATTAAGTATCAATTAAAGGCAACTTTTATGGCAGCAGCTTAATTATAATCAAGTCTGTTTTCTTCCATGTGAAAATATTACTTTCCTGTTTAAAATGTATAAATGCTTATATTCGGCCTTCTTTCTGAATTGGTAAAAGATGTCAGAGAACATATTCACACACTTGATGGTTGCTGCAAACTAAACATTGCATCATTTGACCCAGATCAGTGAAGAATATATTTATACACTCCACCACACGTACATGCGTGTGCGCACACAATATTTATAGATCTACTGACTTTTGTAACGCAGAATGCTGCCCTCACCAACAGGTTGGGACTGCATGAAAGTAAGAGTAGCAGTTTCTGAAGATTTTTTTTTTTTATACGGGGTCGGGTTTCCCTAATTTGCTATCCAAAATAAGAAAGAGCAGTAATGCCATATTTTCCAGTCCCTTTTTAAACTAGCATCATTATTAATCTGGTTCATTATAGATGTGTGTATTATAGATGTGTGCACAGGGTACCGAGCTCCACCATCCCATCGGCACCAAGACCAGGCACGTCACAGCAGTTCCTGTGTCACACAGACTTCTGTTTCATCGGTACCACAGTCTCCTCTCCTTGTGACCGATGGTACCACCGTACTTAGCCAACCCAGCTCTCCACAGCTTTCAATGCAATTCCCTAGTGGGGAAGACGATGGAGAGGATATACGGCACTCGGCCCAGCTTTCCTCTCCTATGGCTACACCTGTAACAGCCCTCACCAAGCATGGGCTTCACTGTAAACTTTACAAATCAACCCTGGTACGGCCAGCCCTGGAAGCCCGCCATGCCCTTCCAACTGCAATGGCCATTCTGCCAGCCATGGGCTCCACACCCACAACAGCAACAACAGGGAGTAACCACCCCTCTGCCCGCAACTGCGGCACCTCAACCACCCGTATGGCCATCGAAGTCACCTTCTGCCATCTCAGAACATAGAGCTGAAGAACAAGAGCAACTCTCAGACCCAGATGAACCACCTGACATTCAACTGTCATCTTCCTCACCAGATGACACGATTATGCCTCCATCTCCCACCATGGCAGACAATTTCAAGGAGTTTCAGGAACTTTACAAGAGAGTGGCCACTTCCCTAGACATCTCTCTGGAAGAGGTCCAGGAATCTCACCACAAGCTAGTGGACATACTACACACGTCCACTTCATCCAAAATTGCCCTTCCCATGAATCATGCGATTATGGGCCCTGTGAAGTTGCTTTGGCAAACCCCAGCATCGATTCCACTTACTGTAAAAGGTCTGATAAGAAGTATTACGTGCCAGCCAAGGGCATTGAATTCCTTTTCTCACATCCAATGCCGAACTCACGTGTTATCGATGCGGTGAATTAATGGGGTAAACAGCAATACTATAGAAACACCCCGTATGATAAAGACTGGAAATGGCTCGACCTATTCAGCTGTAAAGCATACTCTGCTGCGACATTACAATTGAGAATTGCCAACTATGAAGCCCTACTGGCAAAATGCATAATTATTGTGATCATAAGTCTCGGAATTTATAAACTTTATTGCAGATGACAAAAATGATCAATACAAAGCATTCATCACAGAGGGCCGACTTATCACCAGAACAGTGCTCCACGCTGCCCTTGACTCTGCTGATTCCACAGCAAGATCCATAGCAACAGCAGTTCTTATGAGGAGAGCCTCCTTGCTTCATCTATCCAGTTTCCCAGAGCCAGTGCAGTCCACCGTAGAAGACTTACCCTTCAAAGGTGCCAAACTCTTTGCGGACAAGGCAGACGTGTCATTGCATACCCTGAAAGACTCAAGGGCCACCTTGCAGTCTCAGGGCATCCACACACCTAGGAACAAGAGACGACAGACCACTTACCAAACTTCTCAATGGTTCCAACCCCCTCCATGTACTCAATGGAATAGGTATTCCAGCCAACGGGCGGAAACAGAAAACTATGAGAAGACAATCTGCTCCCTAGACTGCTACCTCAGCCATCAACCTCTAGACAACAGATTTGAAGCCTTGGTCGAGGGCTTGAGAATCCCATTTCTCTCATTGCTGGCACCATCTGTCAATGGCAAAATTTTTGGAGATTGCCTACTTCCATTCTACCCCATCTGGCAGTCCATCACCACAGATAGATGGGTATTAGAAATTACCAAAACCGGGTACTCCATTCCCCTACCCCTTCCCCGTCCCTCTCATGACCATCTACTGCGGGAAGAGGTGAACAATCTCCTATCCTTGGGAGCAGTAGAACCCGTACCAATCTGAGTACAGAGCAGAGGGGTTCTATTCCCACTATTCTCTCACACAGAAAAAAACAGGACGTTGGAGACCTATTCTTGATCTACAGCAACTCAATAAGTTTGTAAAAACACAAAGATTCAAAATGGTCACACTAGGCACCATAATCCCAGCATGGGGGGAGGGGACTAGTTCTCAGCCCTCGACTTACAGGACGCATATTTTCATATATCCGTCCATTCCTCACATCGGAAATTCCTCCACTTCATCATAGCACAGGACCACGTTCTATCCTTTGGCCTTTCCACTGCTCCGCAGGTATTTTCCAAAGTACTTGCCGTAGTAGCAGCCTACCTCTGCAGAGAGGGAATAATGATATTCCTGTACTTGGATGACTGCCTGCTGAAGGCACCAACACTTCAGGCAGCCATAGATTCCACCCAATGTACGATGTACCTCTTTAAATTCTTAGGACTTGAAGTAAACGTACAAAAGTCCACCCTAACACCTGTCCAACGCCTGGAATTCATTGGAGTGGACGTCAACTCCCTCCAAGCAACTGCCTCCCTTCCAACAAAACACTGTCTGACTCTAACCGCCTTAATTTTAATAGCGTGGAACAGCCCACAGGTGTCTGCCAGAACTTACCTGCAACTCTTAGGCCATATGACCACCACGACCTTTATTGTCCAACATGCAAGGCTACACATGTGTTGCCTTCAAGCCTGGTTACATACAAATTATGCTCCTCACAGCCATAGCATAAATTCCTTACCATGCCAAATGCAGTCAAGGACTCCCTGCTGTGGTGGGCCAATCCGGACAGCTTTTGCAGGGGTGTGCCATTTCTGCAGAATCCACCAGCACTCACCATCACCACGGATGCATCCTTCCTAGGCTGGGGGGCACATCTCCAGGCACATTCTGTACAGGCCCACTGGTCTCCAGTGCAGTCCCAGCTTCATATCAACCTGCTGGAACTATGAGCAGTTCAAAATGCTTGTTCTCATTTCCTACCACTAATCCAAAACAAAACGGTACAGATTCCCTCAGACAATGTAGCCACCGTGTTCTACATAAACAGACAAGGAGGAGCCCAGTCACGCTCCCTGTGTACAGAAGCCATGTATCTTTGGCAGTGGTGCATCAAACACAATGTGCATGTTATAGCTTCGTAACTACCTGGCTGCCAGATCAACACAGCAGATGCTCTGAGCAGGAAGTTTTATCAAGACCACGAATAGGAGCAGAACACACAGGTCATCCGAGATACTTTCCAGATGTGGGGGTTCCCAATGATAGACCTCTTCGCAACCGCACAAAACTCCAAATGCACTCCCAGTTCTGTTCCAGAGTAGAACTCGGTCGACATTCTCTGGGCAACGCCTTCCTCAAGTGGCATGCCCCCCTCCTATATACATTCCCCACCCCACCTTAGCCCGTGTACTTCACAAGAAAAAAACCAGATGGATCCAGAGTGATCCTAGTAGCCCCCCACATGGACACGACAAATGTGGTACCCTTACCTTCTCCACATATCCGTCTGTCCCCCACGCATGCTCCCGGTTCTGCCTCGACTTCTGTTGCAGGCTGCAGGTCACATCCACCATGCAGATTCCCCAAAACTTCATCTCAAAACCTGGTTACTACATGGCTCTCGGGATCTGAAATGACCCGTTCCACAGAGGTTCAAAACATGTTGTTAAACAGCCGCAGGGCAACTACCCGACACATGGACATAATTGAAACTATTCAAATCATGGTGCCAACACAAACAGACTGCACATGTGTCAGGCTCCTTACCTCTTATTTTAGACTATCTACTGCAACTTAAACAGACGGGACTTTCCATGAGTTCCATCCGCGTACACCTCTCGGACATCACGACATTTCATCATAAAGTCAACAGATTCTCTATTTTCATGCATCCCATCACTAAACGCTTCTTAAAGGGCTCTCCAACTCCTCTCTGGAAGTGAGAAAACCCGCTCCACAATGGGACCTCAACCTAGTTCTCCTTGCCCTAACCGAGCTCCCTTTCGAGCCCAGGGCTGCAAACTCATTACTACACCTCTCTGTGAAGGTTGTGTTTCTAGTGATCATTGCATCTGCCTGGTGGGTGGGAGAACTAGCTGCTCTCATGATGGATCCACCCTATACAATCTTTTAAATAAAGTATCTCTCAGACCCCATCCTAAGTTTTTACCTAAGGTGGCTTCATCGTTTCACCTAAACCAACTTATATACTTACCTACATTCTTTCTGAAACCACAGACAGTAGACAATCCAGACTACACTCCTTGGACGTCCGCAGGGTTCTCACCTTTTATATCAGTAGAACAAAATCTTTTCGCAAGCCCCCAAAATTAGTTGTTTTTATCACCGAATGATCTATAGGGCAAATCATTCCAAACAACGCCTATCCAAATGGCTATCAGACTGTATCAAACTCTATCTCCAGTATGAATGACAACCATCAACTGGGATCTGTACATATTCTACTGGGAGTCTTTCAACCTCCATAGCGTTTCTCAACAACATCCCTATTGTGGAAATCTGTAGGACCGCAACCTGGACCTCACCACCCACTTTTACACAACACTATGCATTGCAACAACACACATCTTCCGATGCCTTGTTTGGTGTCACAGTGCTTTCATCTGCTACGACTTCAACTCCAAAGCCCCCTCTTTCCACTGGAGGGCACTGCTCTGAAGTCACCTGAAGTGGAGCACCCACAGGAACACCACTCAAAGAAGAGGAAATTACTCACTTTGTGCAGTAACGGAGGTTCTTCAAGATGTGTGTCCCTGTAGGTATTCCACTACCCACCTCCCTCCCCTCTGCTTCGGCATTCTATCATATACAGACTCTGTAGAGAAGGAAGTGGGAGTGGGAAGGTTGGTCGCACGGTGCTAGTTAACTGCCTGATGCGGCGTGAGAAGGTGACTATGCGCCGCAACCAGGGCACTCCTACCTTATATCTCTGGCTACGAGCGCAGGGGCGCAACGACACCTAAAGTGAAGCACCCACAAGGACACACATCTCGAAGAACCTCCGTTACCGCACAAGGTGAGTAACTTCCTCATCTTGACTGATCTTTTTGTCCTTACCAGAAAGAGGAAGAGATTAAATTGTGCAGCTATTTATGAACACTTATGGAAATCAGTGGTAAATACCAAATCTACCATAGGAATTGAGTGAATTGCCTTCTAATATTGAGTCCTTTTGTCTCTAAATCAGAAATTGCAGCCGGGAAGCTCCTTCTACTGGCCAATGGGGATTTTTCCTAAAGAGGATCTCTAATTCCAATCTAAATTATTTCCCCTGATACCTTGCACCAGAATATGGATTACGTTTTAATTCCGTGGTCCGACTCCCTCTTGTGCAGGTCACTGACCCTTCCATTTGTGATCACATAACATCACTGTGGTCATTACAGTCATTGTTTAAGTGGAAAAGTAATATTAGAACCATAATTTATTTTGAGCTATCTTTTAATATAGTGTAGCACCTGGATCCAGGGAGATAAAAACCAGTGCCATCTGACCAGTAAGTGCTCCACAAATCACAACTGAAGAACCCCTCCTGTACTTGGTCCTGATATCGCTGTAATGTTACAAAGTTAGAGGACTCAGAATTCAGAGCTTTAAATATCGTCCTGGATGTGGTCATAGAATATATTCCGTGAGTAGTGGGATAAAATTGGAGAGATGGTAATTAATGTTCACTCATTCACAATTGCTGTGGTACTCCTTTAATCCACAGAAGCCCATAATGTGAAATTGAGTATTCTAAAACCCTCAGATGTGTTTGTATAAACATATCCAAATTGCCACATCTCTAAATAACTCTTCTTTTCATAAAGCCTCAGCCATTGCATGTTAAACCTGCAGATACTATTGATGACTTTAATAAGATCTAACATGTTGATAGTTTTTTGTATCTTCAAAGTGCTCCATAAACACACGCATTAAAATTCACACCATCCCTCTGAGGTGGGTAAATATCCTCATTCTACAAATAGCAGAAACCAATTGTGACTCATTCAAAACCACAGGCTGTCATCATCACAGCTAAGACTAGACTCATCTCCAGCTACTTCACCACACTAAGTGACTGGATAACAATGAAAATACTTCAGGTGACAAGGGAAGAAGCAGCACTTCCCTGCACAGACAGGATTTTCAAAGTCGTTTGTGTCACTACATGGTAATAAGGGAGAATGATCCGTTTCTTGTAACAGTTGGCTGGCAATTGTGATTGATTTTTAAACATCTTGTAAATGTGGCCAATGTTATCATGAACCCAATATAAACTGCTCAGTAGGCGCATTCAGATTCAAAGCATCAGCCTACACTCCGCAAGGTAGAAATTTTTGGACAAACAAATCTCTCTGTTGCCTTGGTCTTGTCTGGAGGTCTCACCAGATAGATTCAGTTGCTGGAATCAGCTGTTCAGAAACTGATGGATGACTTTCTCTTTGGTTAGTGAAGTCAGTATAAAAATCCTCATGCAACAGAAGCATCTCTGCTAGTCGCAGGCACAGTCTAATATATAACCTTCCACCTCTTCAAATTTGTGCTGAAGCCTTTGGCACTGGGTTAAACTCTACCTTCAGATGTGTGTGCATGACTCCCCCTAGAGTTTGTGTGGGGATGTCCATATCGTACGGGAGAATTCAACCTGCTATGTCCAATCACATTCCTTTGCCGCTTAAGACTCATCCATGTGCAATGACGATAGTCCTTTTTTGGCTCCTTTTTCATGCTCATGGATCAATCGTAGCCATGTCCCTTCAGGTGATGTCCCTGGGAAGGTGGAGGAAGCAGCAATGCCTTCAGACCCTTGTGGGGCAGAATTTTTTGTTATGATTTGTTATAAAATAGTCCCCTCTTTACCTACAAGAAACTGCTTAGGAAAAACCTCAAACTACTCAGTTTCATTCAGACTATTAATTCAGCTCAGCAGCCATTTATTGTTCCATATTCTTCAAAGCACGGGAAGACTATCCCTGGTGAAATGTGAATTTCCACAGTTCAAACCATTCACAGGCGCTATAGAATGGGCTCGTCGAGAAGTCGTCTTTAAAGAGAGGAAAGTCAAAGAGCTGGGGACACTCAGGCTCCAGTTTTATAAAATAGGATTTTATATTCAGTCCCAGAATGAACTGCTCACCAATTACTTTGTACAAAGGCACCACATGGGGAATTCCTGTTCTTTTGTAGCTGCTGCTTTTGTTCACACTTGCAAATGTCGTGCTGGCATGGTTTCCTGGCGCTTAAATCGCTTTCATGTTCTCTGTCTAGCCATAAATACATCGCAGGCAGTATGCTCTAGCTAGGGAAAGGGGTCTCAAACTGTGGTACCGGTGGTGGAATACAAGCTTATTGGAAGTAATATGCTAAAGACTTAGGTTTTGGGTGGGGGAGAAGGGTGTCTCCCTCTCCCCCCCAGTTTCAAAGCCGGGGCACACTAGGAAATCGGTGAGAAGCACAATGCACTCCTGGGCTCTTTCAGTCAGTGGGGTGAATAATAGTTGCTGGGCAGGCCGGCACAGTGGGCGGGCAGGTGCTGTGGCTGGGCAGCTGGACACTGACCCCTCATTCGGCACACAGCCGGGCCTGCCTTTCTGCTCAGCCTAGCCCTCAGCACGCGCTTCGCCGAGCCATGCAGCTTGCTGGGAATGTGGGGGCTCCATCTAGCAGCACCAGAGCTGCCAACCCCTCCAGCCGCTCAGAGCTGTGGGATCCAAACCTCCCGCTGGAAGCTGCTGCAAAGCAGGATCCCCCGGTGCTGCCAAGGCTGCGGCCTGGCTCCAGCGTTTAGGGGGAATTGCCTCCTGCCTCTGCAGCACAGGGGGCACGTGGGGGTGACCCCTGGCTCTTCAGCCTGGGAGCAGCTGGCTGGCGGCAGTTTGAGCTTTCCCCAGCAGGGGGAGACCCTGAGCAGGTTATCCAGCATCTAAGGGCCTTGCTGGGCCCGTCTGGAGCTGCTGAGGAGCATAAGGAGCCTTTTGGAGCTGCTTGGTGCCCAGGTAAAGCCCCCACTGCCAGCCAGGGCTCCCCTGTGTCTGCCCCTCACCTCTGGGACCCTGCCCTTGGGCACGAGCCCCCCGCGCCGTACACAGCCCCCCCACCAGAGCCCCCCGCGCCGTACACAGCCCCCCCACCAGAGCCCCCCGCCCCTGTACACAGCCCCCGCCTCACCAGAGCCCCCAGACCAGCCCCCTTCACCAGAGCCCCCTGTGCACATAGCTCCCCTTACCAGAGCCCCCCGTGCCGTACACAGCCCCCTCACCAGAGCCCCCCGCCCCATACACAGACCCCCCCTCACCAGAGCCCCCAGACCAGCCCCCCCACCAGAGCCTCCCGCCCCGAACACAGCTGCCCCTCACCAGAGCCCCCAGACCAGCCTCCCCCACCAGAGCCCCCCAGCCTGTACACAGCCCCCCCACCAGAGCCTCCCGCGCCGTACACAGCTGCCCCTCACCAGAGCCCCCAGACCAGCCTCCCCCACCAGAGCCCCCCAGCCTGTACACAGCCCCCCCACCAGAGCCCCCCGCGCCCTACACAGCCCCCCCACCAGAGCCCCCTGCCCCTGTGCACAGCCCCCCCTCACCAGAGCCCCCAGACCAGCCCCCTTCACCAGAGCCCCCTGTGCACATAGCTCCCCTTACCAGAGCCCCCCGTGCCGTACACAGCCCCCTCACCAGAGCCCCCCGCCCCATACACAGACCCCCCCTCACCAGAGCCCCCTGCCCCGTGCACAGCCCCCCCACCAGAGCCACCCGCCCCGTGCACAGCCCCCCCACCAGAGCCCCCCACCCCATACACAGACCCCCCCTCACCAGAGCCCCCAGACCAGCCTCCCTCACCAGAGCCCCCTGCCCAGCCCCCCACCACGTGCCCTCTGCCCTGGTACAGCCCCTTTACCAGAGCCCCCTGCCCTGTACACACGTCTCCCCTACCAGAGCCTCCCTTTCCGTGTACAGTTTCCTCACCGGAGCCCCCTGCTCCTGTATATGAACCCCCATCATGGGAGCTCACCTTCGCATGGACTTGCCCCTGTACACATGCTTCCCTCCAGGGCCCCCCCCCTTCCCATGTACACATCACAAAGCCCCCCGGGACCTGTACATATGCACCCCCTCACTGGAGACTCCCTGCCCCTGGGTTAGCACGCGCACACACACACACACTTTCCCTGTACACGGACCCCCGGCCCCTGTACACACACACACAAACCCTACCAGAGTGCCCCTGCCCTTGTACACACACACAAACATACAGTCTGAAAGACAATCATACTAATAGGTGCTTCACTGGGTTTCTTTTTGATGTGCTGTCTAAAATCCTGCTGTGTTTAAAAATGTGCTTTATAATCGACGTCTTAGGTTTCCTTGGGCATTTATATTACTATAGCATCTAGCAATCCCTACATCAAGCCTACTAAGGCCTAAAATAAACGTGCACAAAAAGGAGACATTTGTATTGTGGTACATCAAACATCGTTTTTGTAAGAAGGTGTTATGTGAACCAACAAAGTTTGGAAACCCCTGGTGTAATGGATCAGGCTGGGATTCAGGACACCTGGGTTCAAATCCTGCCTCAGCCACAGACTCTCGGTGAGACTTAGGCCAAGTCACTTAATCTGCACTGTCATAGTCCCCATCTATAAAGTGGGGGTTGTACGTCCCCAGCTCACAGGTGTGCTGAGGATAAATCCATTAATGGTTCTGAGTTGCTCAGATACTACGGTGATGAGAGCCGTAAAGTACATAGATAGGAATATAGTGTTTGTTTTTATTCCTGATTAGGCTTTCAGAAAAGCTATAGCCAACCAGGACTCTGATACGGGGGGTGGTAGTGGCAGCTCTATTTCAAAGCAACTGTGTTCCTTTCCCCCAGATAAAGTTCCTGATTTATAGGTGGTGCGTCCCATAAGTGTTGCAAGATTTGTTCCTTCAGCTGGCTGTCAGTATGTTTAAGAGGCTCACCAATGAAAATAAAGCCCAGGGAAAGAAGGGTGGTTTGGAGAGTTTAGAATAATGTTTCTTTTTATGAGTCTTGTCAGAACAAGTGAAGTTTCTGCTTCAAAGCTGTAAGGAAGAAGGAAGTCTCACGACTGCAGCCTTAGAGATATTGAAATGGTATGGCCTGTAAATGGCCAAGAGTGACTCTGGGTGCACCTCATCTGAAATATAAAATTGTATTTTAAATAGCCTCAGAGGAATGAGAGAGACCTGTCAGGTTAGGGGAAGAGCCACAGGAAAATTGGTTCCGTATAACAGTAAGGGTGAGGTTTTCATAATCACTCAATGTTAGTCTAACTTTGCCACCAACTTCAGTGGGAGCACAGTTAGTCCAATACTGAGTGCTTCTGAAAATCTAGCCCTACGTTTCCTTCTGGCTTTGTGCAGCCTGGTTTTAAATGTCTCAAGCAATTGCCCTTGCCACGTGCCTTGGGTGTAAGTGAGCTCACTAGCAGCACGTTCTTTTCCTGAGCTCTAGCGCAGAGGTAGGCAACCTATGGCACGGGTGCCGAAGGCGGCACGCGAGCTGATTTTCAGTGGCACTCACACTGCTCAGGTCCTGGCCACCAGTCCGGGGGGCTCTGCATTTTAATTTAATTTTAAATGAAGCTTCTTAAACATTTTAAAAGCCTTGTTTACTTTACATACAACAATAGTTTAGTTATATTATAGACTTATAGAAAGAGACCTTCTAAAAATGTTAAAATGTATGACTGGCACGCGAAACCTTAAATCAGAGAGAATAAATGAAGGTTCGGCACACTGCTTCTGAAAGGTTGCCAATCCCTGCTCTAGTGTCAGTTCTTCTCCTTAATGTCCACCCTTGTCCTCCTGCTATCACCCTAACAAACTCCTCTGAATGTTCTCCCCAGGCTGGCTCCCTGGGGACCGTGGTTCCATCGATCGCTGCATGAGCTCAAGTCATTTAACTTTGCTGGGCCTCCGTTTCCTCATCTATAAAATGAGGAAGGGTGCTACTTCACCCCCTCTGTTCAAGTGCTTTACAGTCTGCAGAGGGTTAAGTCTGTCTAAGGAATGTGGATGCCCATTATAACTGGCTGATTAAAATGAATGGGAATTGAGCATCCCCATTCCCGCCAGGGTTTTGAAAATCCCATAGCAATACAACAGCCAGGTGCAGAAGAGGCGAGGCAGGGTGAGGCCCAGCTGGGGCGAGCCTCTCTCAAGGACACTTATCTTTGAGGGGTACCAGATCCTAGGTAATCCCAGTAATGGCAACAGTGACAGCTCCAGACGCTAGTGACGGGAGTAGGACTGCCTTGTCCCATTTGACACTGGGCATCATTCCCTGCCTGCTGGCTGGCTGGCTGCTGTGACCCGTCTCCCTCTTGCTGTCTTTCTTGCTCCCATCCAAGTGCTTCCGTCATCCCTTTTCTGTGCTGCTCCCTTGCTCACCCCCCTCGTTACTTGCTGCCTCCTGCCATTCCTGAGCTAACCACTGCCCGCATAAGTTAAATACAGGACACTAATAAGCCATCAGGTCTTCATCCTCCTCTGTTGTCTTGCCAGCCCCTTCCCCCTTGTGTATTCAGCTTGTAAGCTCCTCAGAGCGGGGACCGTGTCTACCTCTGCCCAGGAGCCTTTGGGTGCTGCTGCAATACAAATAATGAAAGAGCAATAGAGGATTATAACGAGCCGTGCCCCAATCCGGCAGTGAGCCCTGCGCTAGCATTCCCCTGCCTGTCCTCTGGAAGCCAGTGGGACTCCACATTTTGAAGCTCATTGTTCTAAGTAACCGGTCTGCTGAGGCATAGATAGGAAGATGCAGAGCTTCATGCAGCAGTAGACAGCAAGGGGAGTGTGGTTTTTAAGTTGTCTGACACAGGGATCTGTATGTAGGGTGACCAGACTGCAAATGTGAACAATCGGGACGGGGTGGGGGGGTAATAGGAACCTATATAAGAAAAAGACCCAAAAATTGGGACTGTCCCTATAAAATCGGGACATCTGGTCCCCCTACATATATGCAAGGAAAGCCCATGTGAAGAGCTCTGGGTAGTACATGTAAGAGAGACCCACTCACCCTTAGATAAACGTCTGTGACGGCACACGGAAAGAAGATGGGTCAGGAGTAGCCAAAATGCTGTCTGCAGAGAGCTAGGCCACTGAAGGGAGTAGGAGCAGATCAGCAAAATTGGGACAGAAAATTAAAACACATGCATTGTAGTGACCGGGAGAAACTTAATTTCTAAGATTATGCAAGTGCACCTGCCTGGTTGAACCCCTGCAACCACAGAAAACACACTGCAGAATCAAGGGCCAATCAGGTAACGTAATCCCTATTTAACCATATGCACACAATAAAGGTCATCCTAGGGGTTGCATGTTCTCCCCAACTAGGGTGACCAGACAGCAAGTGTGAAAAATCAGGATGGAGATGGGGTGTAATAGGCGCCTACATAAGACAAACCCCCAAATATCAGGACTGTCCCTATAAAATCGGGACATCTGGTCACCCTAACCCCAACAGTGGGAAGAAGAGAAGCATGCTTTGGCAGGAGGGAGAGAGCAATTGCAGGAAAGAAGGATTAAGTAGGACGAGCAAGGAGGGCACTGGACACTAGGATCTATATTTAGCTTTGCCACCTGCAAGACCCACGTGCGGGACATTTTCAAAAGTATCTACTAACTTTGAGTGTGTGACTTGAGACAGCTAGATGTTGCTTTTTGGAGGTGCTGAGCACCTGTGACTCCATCTGACACCCCAAGGGGCACTCAGACCCTCTGCAAAGCGGCCACTTGGGAGATCCCCAAATTAGAGATCACATTGAAAAATGTGGGCCTTGGTGCCTCAGTCTCTCTCTCTCAAAGCGGGGAAGTATTTCCTATGTAGAGGGAGGTTGAATTGTTCTATGCGAAGTGCCCTGTGGAAAGCCATAGGGACTCGAGAGCAGATCTCCTTGGAAAAGGTGCAAACAATGTTCACAGAAGGCTGTCTCTGTTTTCAGTATCGTGTTTGGTGCAGTATTCGTTTGCCCAATATGTGGAAACAGAGCTGTGATCCCTGCAGCCAGGCACTAGCTGTCCAGCACGGCATGTAGGTAGGCTCAGTACGTATGTTCTGAGCCTTATCGCAATTGCCCCCAGCTGTTCTCATATTCTAAAAAGCACCAGTTCTCAGACTCTTTTGTCCTGGGTACCGCATCTTAGCAGATGGCTCATCTCATGGGTCATCTCCCCAGCCATTTGATGTCACTTACATCCCTGGGTCAACCTCAGCTTCAGTGAAGTGTATTTAATGTCTTGGCCAAATTGTGGACTCCTTATTCACACTACTGAGCAGTTACTCATACGAGTAAGTTGATTGGATTGCTCATGTGAGCAACTGCTCACCAATGTGAGTAAAGAGGCCACAGTCATCTGATGCTTTGTCCTTTTGGAAAAGTCATTCGCACCTCTTTGCTCTCCCTTCCCCTCTCTGCCACATGGTCTCCTTTGCTTCCTGAAACAAGGAGAGCCAGCACCATGTGATTTGCCAGCTCTCCTGCAATCGCAGCACACACAGAACTGTGCAGCTATAAGGAAAATCCTCCCAGCTGCAGATACAGCTGTTGGAAGTGACACAATCATCCCATCTGATTTCATTCCAGCCATGGCTATTCCCTAGATACCATTAAGTATTCTGAGACAGGAGCCCTTGCTGAAGTTAGAAGATATCGTTCAGCATTCTGAGTAATGACCTGCCCAGACCCATCTGAAAAGCAGCAGAGAGCGGTACGTGCAGGCAAATGAAACCAATCTCACACTGAAACAAGGGAACTTGCTGTGTCAACTCCAGGTTGCAATCACGTGCTCTGCAGGGCCAGTCAGGAAAGAATTGCTATGATGCTTTTTTTTTTTAAGACGTTAATAGAGTAATTTGTGCTTTATACAAAGGCTTGTGAAAAATCAATAATTAATTGGTCTCAGGGGTACTGACGTGAGTTAATCTATCACTTTATTTGTTTTCGATTATCCCATTCTTTAGTACCATGCTGGCTTGTTTTACCCAGGAACCTGGGCTTGTTTTTTAAATCATTACTCTAATTGAACTAGCAATCAGAGGCCCTTTTTCTCACTCACACATGGTCTCAGAGGCATGCGTTAGTTCTGTGAGAAAAATGTAATTTGTCAGGGATGCAGTTATTCACTTTATTAGCATGATTTGATTTGATTTGAGGAGAGCAGTAAAAATGATATAAGGTTTAGAAAACCTGGCCTGTGAGGAAAGGTTAAAAAAACTGGGCATGTTTAGTCTTGAGAAAAGACTGAGGGGAAACCTGACAACAGTTTTCAAATATGTCAAGGGCTATTGTAAAGAGGACAGTGATCAATTGTTCTCCATGTCCACTGAAGGTGGGACAGGAGGTAATTGACTTAATCTGCAGCAAGGGAGATTTAGGTTAGACATTAGGAACTTTCTAACTATAAGGATAGTTAAGTACTAGAATACGTGTTCAAGGGAGGTTGTGGAATCCCCATCACTGGAGGTTTCAAAGAACGTGAGATATGTCTGGAGTATTGGCGGGTTTGCTTAATGCTTTTTAAAGCTCTCTGAGATCTTCACATGAAAGATGCTGGAATGAGAATAGCATAGTTGTATTTCCCAGTATATGCAGTGTAAATGTATAGTGTGTTTTGTAGCCTTAAAATATTAAAGAAATGTGATCCAGTTGCCTGAATTCTCACTGTGCATCTCTGGGTACTGTGGGCAAAACACCAGGACTGAGACAAAACTGCACATTTTGAATCCTGCCCCTTTTTACTCACATTAACAAAGAATAGACAAATACTTACACAAGTGAGCAAAATAAATCCAATCTGGCTGACCTAACAAGAGTGTAATCTTCCAGTGTCCCAATATGTATGTGATCAGGAAAAGCAATCCAACTCAGACCCTGTACTGTGAATCTTCCATACTACTCATTTACACTGACAAACATGATTTGTGTGTGCTGTGTTACAGCAATACAAATGTGTTACTTAAAAAAGAGGTGAATAGTTATAAGCCTCAATAAGCAAATCTTGAATTAGATCTAACATATGGTATTGACTTTACGATGAAATATTTCTATGCCTTTAAGACTATGCCTTTAAGAGCTGGGCAGACTAGGAATTCTCTCTAAAGTAGAGCTTCTTGCAACAGATTTTTGGTGTCCTCAGAGTGCAGCCACCAGCTCTGACAATTTTTCCTAAAATACTTAATTAACTTTAGGAGAAACAAAGGAATATGCACATATACATGTCCAAATCATAGTAATTTATGTAGGATTTTTTTTTTGCAGACTGAATAAAAAAAAAAAGTACAGTTGTCTATTCTTTGCTGGACCTAAACAGAATAGAAACACAGATAAGGTGTTTTGCAGGGGCCAGAGGTGTTAGGAAGGGTGATGAGCTCAGGAAATGGAGCCCAAAGCCCCATGCCTGAAGCCTGCCACCTCAGGGCTAATACCCAACCCCACAGCCCCTGGCAAGGTGGGGAACTCACAGGCTGCCTGTTCCACCTTTTGTTACTTCAGAGAGGGGGCACTGTTTTCCCCTTCCGCCTTCCCCGACACCAGTAACCATCCAGGAGGCTGTGGCCACAAGAAAAGTGGCTGCATTTGAGAAATGCTGCAGGTATAGAAGAACAATTGCCAATCCGAAGGAAGTGTAGTGGTGAATGAAAGACCTGTTAGTGCTATAGTAAGGTAGCTCAGTTTGGAGATCCTAGCTGCTAATTAATGGAGATTTGGGCCAGATTTTTAAAGGTACTTGGATGCCTAAAGATGCAGATAAGGGCCTTGTACGATTTACAGAATGTTGAATTCCTATTGACTTTCAGTGGGAGTTAGGTTTCTAACCTACCTGGACTTTGTTAATCCCACTACTTGTCTATCTGCATGTTTAGATGCCTAAATAATCTGGCACTTGGTTTAGTATCCCATGAGTGCTTAGGCTCTGGAGTCCATATTATCCTGATTCATGGTACTCTTTGTCTTAAAGTATTTTCCTTTAATTGTTTCTTGCAATTCAGCCACCTCTTGGCCAGAGAGTGGTAATCAGCACACACCACGTTGCATGAGAAGTGAGGGGCAGTGGAAATTTTGACAAGGATACCACCACAAGCCCCTAATCTTATTAAAAAGCACTGCAGCCTCTGTAACATCCAGCAGACAAGATCAAGGTGGTTCAGGTCTCAGCTGAAAGAGCCACCCAGGGAAAGTGCACTGAACTGATGCTTAGCTACCTTGGCAGGATAAAACAACCATGCTGGGATTCAGACCTGTAGCCCCAGACTACCTCAACCTGTCAAACCTGATACTGACACTGCTCATCTACTTTAGCTGGGAAGCTCCCCGGAAGTTTCAGGTTTCATTTCTCTCTAGGCAAGTCAGTCCTGCTGAGTCTCGTGTGCTATCCTTCCACTCTCTCCCATTTTCTTCCCCATTAAACTCTGCCCTCAACTGCTACGTTGCTCCACCCCTGCCCTTCCTAGTTCTTTCCTCCCTCTGGGCAGCAGAACAAGCTAGGAGTTGTCTAAGTAGCTTTCTTTGAAAGTCCGCAGCCAATCTCTTTTATCCACCAGAGCGGCCCAATGACAGGCTACAAGTATTTCCCTGGCCATTGCTCACAATGTAAGCAGCAAATGTTGAAACAGAGAAAGCAAAGCAAGGAAGTCTCACTGCAGACACAGTAGCTACAATGTCATCTCTCCCTGTTCAGAGCCTGGCGAGAGGAAACATGGCAATTAAAATGCCATCGGTTGCCAAGTGGGCACCTTACATTAGTTCTTCCACAATTGCTGCCCCCGTGAAGCTGTATTGGTGTTTGTGCAATGCTGGGAAACGTGAGGGGAAATGCTTGTGTTGACAAGCCCAGCGCTGTCCATTCCCAGCTGGAGACCTTCTGTGTCATAGAATGATTCCAGCTGACCAGCTTGCAACTGCATCTCTGCTCCTATTTCAAAAGAGGCCCTTGCTTCACAGGCAGATATTTTACTTTATTGCCTGCTGCTCCATTTCCCTGAACTTACCATCATTCCCATCGCTCAGTTAACTCAAATCCCCCCCCCCCCCGTTACTGTTCTTCCTGGCTCCCAGACCTGTGCTCTTGTGCAGTAGTGGAGACTAGATTGCGAGGCTGCACCTTAAACAGATTGCCTCTGAAAGAGTGACTGTCATTAATGTGGCTCATCCCACTTCCTATGTTATTTGGAGAGATGTATGAGCACATGTCATTCCTCAAATGCAGTCCACACACTGGGGTGAGTCCAAACTCGTCCCTTGCCTGCTATACAGTTTTATTAATAGAGGAATGAACAGCAATCCAACATTCAGTTAATATGTATGGCTAGGGTGACCAGATGTCCCGTTTTTAAAGGGACAGTCCTGTTTTGGCAGACTTTTTCTTATATAGGCACCTATTACCCCCCACCCCATCCCATTTTTTTCACAGTTGTTATCTGGTAACCCTATGTATGGCTGTTCCTAGGATTGCTTAGCTCACACCCTATAGTCTCTTTCCCTATTGCACCAGCAGGCTGTGCAGATTTCTGAACTACTTAGATCTTTACATCTTTTTCCTCTGCTCCTGCCATTTCTGGCTTTGCACTTGTCTGTGTATAAATATGCCCCTCAGAGAGGATGCTTCCTGTATTATAAGGCTTTATCCAACATGCTTCTTTAAAATGAAGGCAATTTAAAGCATGGGGCCAGCTTTGCTGTGTAAACCTTGCTCTGGCTTTCCTGCACTTCTTGACAGCCCTTATGAGTATGACACAACTAAGAGCATAGCTGCAAGCAACATTTAATCAGGCACTAGTGCCTTTGTGACAGTGCTGACGCTAACAAATAGCTGATTAATCCCCTCAATAACCCATAAGGTATCGCTATTATTACTGGTATTGTTATTTCCATTTCATAGATAGGAGAACTGAGATGTGGAGTCTGTGCCTTAGGCTGCAGAGGAATTAATAGCTTCATTCATAGTTTTTAAGGCCATAAAGGTCCATTGTGGTCATCTAGTCCAGAGGTTCTCACAAGAAATTTTTTGATGGCCTCAGAGTGTGGCCACCAACTACTGCTGGTGGCCGCTCTGACAATTTTTCCTAAAATATTTAATTAACTTTAGGAAAAACAAATAAATATACACATATTGTAATTTATTTATTTTGGTTTTTTTCCCTGCAGACTCAATAATAAAAATGATGTACAGTTTTCTCTGTTCTTTAGTGGACCTAAACAGAACAGAAAAACAAATAATGTGTTTTGCATGCTTTAGTCCCTTTTTGTTGTAGTGTCTTTTGCTTTTTTTTTGGTTGCTTACTTTTTTAAGACTTGCTAGCTAGTAAGTCTGTTTCTGTGAAAAGTGATACTTGTAGTTTGTTAATATCATTTTTCACAGCAGCAGACTTGCTAGCAGGCAGGGAGGCAGTGAAAAGTGATATTAACAAACATACAAATATCACTTTTCACAACAGACTTAATCAGCCCTGGATGGGGAAGTGAGTAGGGAGGCAGCTGGGGGCCAGGGGTGATGGGTGAGTCTGGGGACCGGAACCCTGCAGCTGCACAGCTGGGAACTGGAGCCGGAGGATGCAGTGGGGACCAGGGGTGATGTGGCGGGGGAGGTGAGCTTGGGGCTGGCAGTCATTGCTGCGTGGCTGGGGGCTGGATCGTGTGTTCCAACGGCAAGAGTCTGAAACCCTGTGGGCAGGGGTCAGAGCTCACTGATGCACCACCGGAGCCCAGGGCCAGAGGAGGCAGCAGGTGGGGGGTGGGATGCGAGCCTGGGGCCGGGGTCAGGGTCCAGAGCCCATGGTCAGGGGATGAAGGCCAAGTCCCATCATCTGCCTGCTCCTACAGCGTTTGTGGCTCCAGAGGGGAACAGGGCCCAAACCCTGCTGGCAGCCCTGGGGGAGGGGCCATTGCATTGCGCTCCCCACCCCATCACCACCCAGGAGGCTGTGGCCTCATGAGAAGCCCCTGGTGGCAGCATTTAAGAAATGCTGATATTCTAGTCTGACCTCTTGCATAGCACACGCCAAAGAACCTCACCCAGGAATTGGTGCATCAAGCCCATAATTTCTGTCTGAAGTAGAGCCTGTATTGTAAAAAGAGATCCAGTCTTGACTGAAAGACTTCAAGTGTCAAAGAATTCACCACCACCTTGGGGAGTTATTGATGGTGCTATAGGTGTCGACTTCTTCTCTACCTGGGAGGTGCTCGATCGCCCTTCCTCCCCAGGCCCGTCCCAGCTCCACCACTTCTTCCAAGCCCCCACCCCTGCCCCACCTCTTCCCTGATCACACCCTGTCCCCTTTCCTTCTCTGCCCTCCCAGCTGTTCCGGGCGCTGGGGGCAGGGGGCACTGGGGAGAGGATGCAGGGACTGGCTGCCAGAGGGTGCTAAGCACCCACTAATTTTTTTGCATTCGTGCTTCAGCCCAATGGATGGTTTAGCCTTCCCACCTTCCTAGCTCCAAGGTTGTTTTCCTCCCAATGAAAAAGTCTCTGAGAGTAAAAGGCCAGTATTTTACACTTGTTACTGATATGAACCAATGGAAACATACCTTAGATTTACAAAATAAATGCATGTGACAACCTTAATAATACTTAATTCGTATGTAGCACTTTTCAGCTGTAGATCTGAGAATGGGGTCTATGTTCTCCTTTTACAATTAAGGAAACTGAAGCACAGACAGGTGCAGTGACTTGCCTAAGGTCACACCGCAGGCTAGTGGCAGAGCTAAGATAAGCCCCCATCTCTCCTGAGTCCCAATCATGGCCCAGACATTGGATCACACTGCCTTATACTTATACATTCAAATGCAACCAGCTCTGGGGTGAAACAGGGCAACTGGTTAGCAATGCATCATAACACTATCCAACAACTTAAGAAAGGAAATGAAGTATATAACATCCCATTGAAACCACACACCAAACTGGAATTTGACATCCAAATAATACCTTTGTTTAAAATGGATTTTCCTTTGAGGTTTCCCATCCGTATACCGATTCTGCCATAGCTTGTCATCTTCAGTGGCTGTAGTTGCTGGCTAACATATTTGTCCCTTAAAGTTTCTTTACTTTTACAGTGCTTGTTGAAAGCTTTGTATAACAGCCTTGAGTTGCCACTGATTGCTTGTTTGAAGAGCACAGTAATTGTCTGACTTCTTTAGGTGATTGAGGTTGTGCAGTCTCTGCAGATTAGGGTATTAGTTAGAATACAGACTCCAGATAAACAAACAAATAAATTAACATGAAGGGAAACACAAGCAAACAATGACAGAGCCATTTTTAGTTCTTCCAAGGAAGTGATTCAGATACCAGTGGCTGCTAAAGAAGGCGCCATTGGGGGTTGCACAGAAATTGCTACGATTAGGAGGTGCCTCTGTCATAAAGATCTAAAACCAGCAGCATATGCCCAGTTGTTAAAAGGAGATTAAAACAACCATTGCACCAGCCAAAAAGAGGACATGGAGGGGAGCATTCCCCCCAAGCCAGGGAGAGGAGATGGGAGTGTCTTTCTTTTAATAGTCCTTGAATATTCCTGTTATCCAGGGTGTCAAAAGCAATAAGGTGAAGTGAGTAACCTCTCCAACTCCGCAGTGTCAGAGTGTGGCTAGACTTCAAGCTGGGGGTGTAATGCCCAGCTCAAGGAGAGACAGTGGTGCTGTCATCCAGCTAATGCACTAAAAATAGAAGGTAGCCTTGCCCTTGGCAGCATGAGCTGTGGGACGGTCTAGAGAAGTGGTTCTCAAACTTTTGTACGGGTGACCCCTTTCACACAGCAAGCCTCTAAATGTGATCTCCCACACCCTTATAAATTAAAAAAAATGTTTTATATATTTAACACCATTATAAATGCTGGAGGCAAAGCAGTGATTGGGGTGGAGGCTGACAGCTTGTGACCCCCCATGTAACAACTTTGCAACTCACTGAGGGGTCCCCCCCCAGTTTGAGAACCCCTGGTCTAGGGTCTCCAATGGGCACATATTCGAGGCAGGCTCAGGAGCTCAACCCAGGGGCCCGGGATGGGCGATGCGGGGTGTGTGTGTGTGTGCATAGGGTTGGGATCGGGAGCCTAGGGTGGGGGCGGGCCAGTGTACAGGGCCAGGATTAGGTGCCCTGGGTGGGGCATTGATGCTGGAACTCAGGGTGCTCTTGCACCCCTGGCTTGGTTTCCATCATATACAGGGTTTACAGTTTGGTCCAATGGCTCTCAGCACCCCCCCTGTACAAATTATTCCATCACCCCTGAGGTGGGGGCAGGGGGTGATCAGGGCCCCAGGCTGGGGGATGCAGAGGGGCAGAGGGGGCAGGGGTTGTGGGGGGCAGAGGGGCAGGATCAGGGGCTGTTGGGGAAGGGCGGAGGGGGCAGGATCAGGGTCTGTGGGGCACAGCGGGGCAGGATCAGGGGCTGGGTGGAGGTGGCAGGGGCTGTGGAGGGCAGAGGGGCAGGATCAGGGGCTGTTGGGGAGGGGCGAAGGGGGCAGGATCAGGGGCTGGGGGGCAGGGGAGGGGCAGAGAGGCAGGATCAGGGGCTGTTGAGGGGCAGGTCAGGGGCTGTGGGGGGCAGGGGAGGGGCAGAGGGGCAGGGCAGGGGCTGTTGGGGAGGAGCGGAGGGGGCAGGTCAGGGGCTGTGGGGGGCAGAGGGGCAGGATCAGGGGCTGTTGGGGAGGGGCGGAGGGGGCAGGATCAGGGGCTGGGGGGCAGGGGAGGGGCAGAGGGGCAGGATCAGGGGTTGTTGAGGGGCAGGTCAGGGGCTGTGGGGGGCAGGGGCTGTTGGGGAGGAGCGGAGGGGGCAGGTCAGGGGCTGTGGGGGGGAGGGGCAGGATCAGGGGCTGGGGCTGTGGGGAGGGGCGGAGGGGGCAGGTCAGGGGCTATAGGGGGGAGGGGCGGGATCTTAGGCTCCCCCCACGCGCTCTCGCCCCTCTCTGCCGGGCCCTTGTGTGGAGGAGGGAGGTGGGTTGGAAAGGCGCATGCGCAGCTGCCTCTCCTGGCCGCGGAGTCGGGGCAGGCGAGGAGCTCGCCGGCGGGCAGGTCTCGCGAGATGTGGCTGTCTCGCGCAGGGGGCGGGGCGTGCGGGCCGTGGTGTATCGGTTGAATGTCTCAGTGTTCGAGAAGGGCCCGCTCGGGCAGCACGTGGGGGCAGCGCGGGGAGCGGCCGGGGGGGGGCTGGGCACGGTGCGCACGAGGGCTCTGCACCGGGGGCGGCGAGCACCGGACGGATCGTGAGTATCGGCCCGGGCGGCCGCGTTCTCCGGGAGATAAGGGGGCGGGAGTGGGCCGGGCGCCCCGGCGAGAGCGGCGGGCCGCGCTGGGAGCTGCGGGGGCTGAGCCGCCGAATTGTTTGGGCCGCCCGCTGAGCGGTGACGGGCGGGCGCCGGCGTGGTAGGCAGCTGTCAGCTCTCGAGTGGGAACCCCCCCCCCGGTGTGCTGCCAGACCGCGCCCGGGGGCTCCCCTTCCCCGCTGCCACGTGTGATGCCCGACAGCTCCCCCCCCCCCCCGCCCGGGGTCTCTCCTGCTGCCGCGTGTGATGCCAGCCCCTCCTCCCCCCGCTCGGGGTCTCCCCTTCCCCGCTGCCCCGTGTGCTGCCAGCCCTTCCCCTCCCACCTGCCTGGGGTCACCCCTTCCCCGCTGCCCACTTGGGGCTCCTCTCCCTGATATACTGTCCGAGTCTGTTGGGTATCTCCCCACTCCTGGCAGTGCAGCCCCCCGGAGCTCCAGGCTCGCTGGCTTGTTGCGAATGTGTCCCCAGCTGCTCCTTGACTGGGGTGCAGTCAGCCCTTACTGGCCAGTATGGTGCTTATAAGGGGGCATTAAATGGCTCTTCTTTCCCATTGTATCCCTGTTCCTAACCTCTCCCCACATACATACTGTAAGGGGGGAAATGGGTGTTCCCATTCCCCTCTGTCCGGGTGTGGCCTGCTTGGCTTTCTCTTTTCTGGACTCTTGGTAGCAGGTTTTGGCTTTACCACTGTAAATGGGGCAGGAGGTAGCCTGACTGCATGGTGTGCTGGTGCTGAGAGTTAATTGCATGGTGTAAATTTCCCACCCAAGCAGCTAGGTTGTCAGTGAGTCTGGCATTGTTGTACTCAGTGTTTTATTAACTGTCTTTATTTCACCCTAAGAGGGTGAGGTTGGTGTCAGGTTTGAAACCCCCCCACCCGCCCCCATAACAGGCTATGTGTATAGTGACCCCCTGACCCTTGCTATTTATGCACCATCTCTGTGGGATTGCATACCTGCAACAGTGAAAGGGGCTGGCAGTGCCGCTTTAAAAGCTTAGGAGGAGAGGGCCTCCCCTTACAGTCCCTGCCTTTATCTCTGGGAGTTAGAGGGCATCAGGATACTTTCTTGACCCCTAGTCTGTTGGGATTTGCAGAGAAATGGCCCGAACTCCTTTTTCCCCAAGGTCACTCTCCCTCGTATAGGTTTACTCTTTCAAAGGTCATGTATACCCAGACTGAACAGGTAGCGTGCTGCAGGAAGCAACCTGAGCACCACAGCAGGCCTAGCTAGCAGAGGGCTCAATACAGTAGTTTGTTCCCTTGTTCTGAACTGGTGTAGGTCACCCCTTTCTGCTCCTGAGCAGGGGCTGGTGTTAAATGGTAACTTTAGGAACGTCACTCGTCTTCTCGTTGCCAAGTCTGTGCACTTGGCTTGGGCTCCTTTGATCCCAGATCAGCTCCCTGTACTTGTTTCAACCTGAAACAGAGTGCTTCTGGGTCTCCTGGCACAGCCTTGCTGAGGGAAGATGAGGGACTGGGCAGGCATGTACCTGCTGCTGTTGTAGATGTGACACAGCTTTCTAACCCACGCCGTCTGGCTTGTTGGCGCTTAAATTAGGCGAACGAATCAATGTGCAATCCCAGTCAGGTCTTGCTTAGCATGGCTTCATCCATGGCTATTGACCAATGGCTTTTGGGTTTCCTCCCTGCTAAGAGTTGCAGTGTGCACAAGTCAAATGAGACGTGCACTAGCCCAGAGCACATGGAGATACTTCCCACTGAAAGCCAAAAAGCAACCTCCTTTTAAACTGTGCACGGCCAAAAGAAATTGGGTGAAATCCTGACCCCATTTAAGTCGATGGTAAAATTTCCATTGGATTCATTAGTCAGGATTTACCCTCTGGTCTGCTTGAGAACTGATTCATATCTGAGTAAATTATAGTTTGGGGTTTTGTTTTAAATCATTGCAGAGCTACTACAATTTGTTTAAAGGCAGCTGGAATGCTGTGGTGTAAACTACATGAGTCTCTGATCTGTAAAATTGGTGGGTAGGTAGATGAGAATCAGTTGAGGTGCAACATGCTATCATAGCTGTCTTAGGTGCTGGATTCAGAGTTTTCTACCAATATGTAGATCTATTTCTGTAATATCCAGAGGGAATCTTTCATTTTTCAGTATGTGCATGCGTTAAGCCAGATAAAGATAGTAGTTAACGCCACTCAAGTCCTAGCTCTCCATGTTTTGTTGAGGAAATACTAGCTGTAGACTCTCAGAAACGCATTGTACAGACCCAGAGTCCTGTGAGAGTCTGCATGGTGTGATTTCATGTCAGTTGCGAGCCCTGTTGCAACAACTTAAAAATGAAAGTGAGAGTTGACAGACGTGTTAGGTGTGGGTTTACTAGTGCAGACTAGCCTGTCTCTTTTGTTTGTACAGCACCCAGCATAATGGGGCCCTCTAGGCACTACCAGAGAGTAAACAGAAACGATAATTACCTGACTTCTCCAACCTTTACCTGCTTATAAGGCCAATATGTAGCTAGAGGATGTAGTGAGCAAGAGAGGAATTGTATTGTAGCACAATCCGGCAGTATTTTATTCGCCTGCTTGCCATGTTTCTTTCAACTCACAGGTAAAAATATGAACTGGAGTTTTTTCTAGTGTCGTCATGAGCTTTGAGCAAGTAGACTTGTGCCTGGAATGGTAAACATTCATGGCAGTTTTGCAAAGTGTAGGAAGCAGCTGCCCTCCTCAGTAGAGAAGACACGGTATCTGTAGGGATGTGTAATTGGGGAGTCTCTTCCTCCCACCGGAAAGCTTCACACCAACCAATCCATAGTAATATGAAATAGCTCAGGATAAGTGTGCTTAGGGTGACTATGAAAAAACAGGTCGGGGGTGGGGGGTAATAGGTGCCTATATAAGAAAAAGTCCCCCAAAATGGGACTGTCTGTATAAAAAATGGGACATCTGGTCACCCTAGGTGTGCTGTACCATAGGCTATATTGTTAAGGAAGAGTCAAGGACAGCAGAGTTAAGGTAACTTACATGCTTTGACTTTCAATGTTTCTAGGGCTCGGCTGACTTTATGCTGCTGCTCTAACACCTGCTAGGTGTTATCAGAACGCTGTGAACTTTGTCTCAGGGGAAAGGAAAGGACTTGTTGCTGAGGAAGGTGGTAGCAAGAGAGCTAACTTCACATTTCTCCTGTTTGTTTTTGTGTCTGTGAATGATCTACAGAGTTACAGCCATGCAAGCCTGCAGAGGGAAATGGTAAAGGAAGCATATGACCTGCTGGAGCATGGCACGGTTGCTCCAGGAGGACAGTCTGCCTTTTCCTCAGCAGAGAATGGGTCTTGGCAGTTAGAGCAAGGGATTTAGAGCTGGGCGTTCCAAGGACATGTCTACATGATGGATGCTGCGGCTATGTCTCTGTAGTGCCTGTAATGTATATGTTTCCTATTGCAAAGGAAAGGGTTTTTCCATCGCTGTAGGTGATCCACCTCTCTGAGTGGCCATGGAATTCTTCCATCCACCTAACGGCGTCTGCTTCAGGGGTTCTCAGACTTCATTGCACCACGATCCCCTTCTGACAGCAAAAACCACTACCCGACCCCAGGAGCGGGGACTGAAGCCTGAGCCTGTCCAAGTCCTCCTGCCCCCGGGGTGGGGGGAGGAAGGGAATTCCAAAGCCTGGTGGGGCCAAGACTGAAGCCCAACGGCTTCTGCCCCAGGCGAGGGGCTGTAACCTAAGCCCTGCCACCCAGGGCGGTGGGGCTCGGGCATTGGCTCTGGCCACGGGCCCCAGCAATTTGTCAGCCCTGCTGACCCCATTAAAATGGGGCTGCAACCCACTTTGAGGTCCTGACCCACAGTTTGAGAGCCATTGGTCTGCATCATCTGGGACGGGGTTGGCATAGCTACAGCACTCAGGACTGTGAATTTTTCTCACCCCCGAGCACCATAACTGTGTTGACCTAACTTTTAAGTGTAGACTAGGCCTTAGTTCTGTTTGTGGCTCTGTAACTGGGTTACGATGATCCTTGTCAGCCCCATTCCAACCTTGGGCTCTGGCAGGCATTGGTCCTTCCAACCCTTCCCTACAGATTGCGGGGGCACCCTGCGGGAGGTTCTGCTTGTTGGCTGGATCAGAAGAGAGACCCTGAAGCAGATTAAATTTAGGCCGTTTATCCAAAAGTCCTGTCTCCGGAGAATCTAGTTGGACCCTAGTGTATGTGAGCCTTTCCAGTGGGTGGTGCTTCTCAGGAGGTGTTACAACCTGAGTGAATTTGTCTAATCAACCCCCAATTTTCTTAGTTCCTGGAGGGCTCTGGTCACTCTCCTCCAGGGAATTCCATACAGGCCCTGGCCCACAGTGATACCTAAGTGTATTACAGCCAGATCTTCCAAAGATATTGCAGGAAATTGCTGCATCTGACTTATCCTCTACTCCAGTCTACAGATTTCAAGATACCACTTCCTATCCCGGCACCAACCCTCTCATTCTCTAGCTAGGTAAAGAGCAGTTTCCATTTCCTGTGTTGTGTTATTGAGCACTGTTGATGCTTCTCTTCGTCATGCTTTTAAAAATCCTCACATGATTCTGAAGCTTGTGAATGGGTCAAGATGACAGCCCTGGAGACTGAAATCTGTAATCTCAGCACAGGCAGCATCAGGGCTGGCTTCCTCCTAACCACTCACCATTGCCAATGCTATGCCTCTCCTTTGGCTTTTACAAGTTGAAGGAGATCTCAGACTCCATGTCCATTCAGTTTCTGGTGTTTGCTCCAGGTGGCCAGTTTGATTGGATAAGCTTCTGGGGGCTGGGAACTGCTGACTGTGTTTGTACAGCACCTAGCACAGTAAGACCGTGGCCTGTTGGCTCTACTACAATACAGTAACTCCTCCCTTAATGTCGTCCCAGTTAACGGTGTTTCCTTGTTATGTTGCTGATCAGTTAGGGAACGTGCTCATTTAAAGTTGCGCAATGTTCCCTTATAACATCGTTTGGCAGCCGCCTGCTTTGTCGACTGCTTGCAGGAAGAGCAGCCCGTTGGAGCTAGCTGGTGGGGGCTTGGAACCAGGGTGGACCAGCAGCCCCCATCAGCTCCCCTGTTCCCCTAAGTTCCCTGTGTGGCAGCCGCCTAGCAGGCTATCAATTGCTGGGCAGTTCAGCTGTCCCTCCCTGCACTGCCATGTGCTGCTCCTGCCCTCTGCCTTGGAGCTGCTCCCAGGAGCCTCCTGCTTGCTGTGCAGGGGGCGGGGGGCTAATGTCAGGGTGTCCCTCTCTCTCCCTGCTTACCCCATTTCCATAGTGTGGGGGGGACATGACAGGGCTTAGGACAGAGGGAGCTTCCTGGCACCAGCTGCTGTCTCAACTTGCTGATCTATTAAAAAAAGCAATGTACTTACAGTGGAGTCGGCGTACTTAAAGGGGCAATGTGCATCTCTCTCTCTCTCTCTCTCTCTCTCACACACACACACACAAAGGGTGTGTGTCTCTGTCTGTCTGCCATGCTGTCTCCCCTCCCTGCATTCTGCCTTGTAGAGTGTGAGGCTACATTAACAACAATGTGTTAACCCTCGAGAGCTCAGCCGAGTGCTACTTCATCATTTAGCAGTAAGGCATTCCCTGGGAAATATCCCACCCTCTGACTTCACCACCTCAACCAAGCTTCACAATCATCATCACTGTGTACACTATTAAATTTTGTTTAAAACTTATAGTGTATGTGTGTATGTATGTATATGTAAAATCTTTTGTCTGGTGAAAAACTTTCCGTGGAACCTAACCCCCCCCCCTCCATTTACATTAATTCTTATGGGGAAATTGTATTTGCTTAAAGTCATTTCGCTTAAAGTTGCATTTTTCAGGAACATAATTACAATGTTAAGCAAGGAGTTACTGTGTAGCTATTGTCCCAGTGAAAACTAGAGCTCCATTGTGCTGGATTCTGAGCAAACATATAAATGAATCAGTCCCAAATCTTTCTGGACACCCTTTTTTCTTCAACATTTTGATTCTGTAGTTATTTGGTGCATCACAAAGATTTCAACTCTGTAATGGTTTCTTCTTATGGAATCACAGGACTGGAAGAGACCTCGAGAGGTCTTCTAGTCCAGTCCCCTGCACTCAAGGCAGATTAAGTATTATCTAGACCAGTGCTTCTCAACCTGAGGGCCATGTGCGGCCCTATTAGCACACAGATGTGGTCCAGCTGTATGCATTTAAAAAAAAAAATCTGGGTCCTGGCTGCCTGGCCCTGTGCGTGGCGGGGTGCTGTGCCCGGGGCTCTGCTCCTGGCCCCTCTCTCTGAAGGGGTCTCTGGGCAGGGGTTTGTCACAGGGTTTAGCGAGGCACTGTGATTCACAACCTGCAGCCCACAGTGATGAGTAGGTTTAGAACCACTGATCTAGACGATGCCTGACAGGTGTTGGTCTAACCTGTTCTTAAAAATCTCTGATGGAGATTCTGTAACCTGCCTAGGCAGTTTATTCCAGTGCTTAACCACCCTGACAGGAGGTTTCTACTAATGTCCAACTTAAGCCTCCCTTGCTGCAATTTAAGCCCATTGCTTCTTGTCCTATGCTCAGATGTTAAGGAGAACAATTAGTCTCCCTCCTCCTTGTAAAAACCTTTTATGTACTTGAAAACAGTTATCATGTCTCCCCGCAGTCTTCTCTTCTCCAAAATAAAACCCAGTTTTTTCAATCTTCCATCATAGGTCATGTTTTCTAGACCTTTAATCATTTTTGTTGCTCTTCTCTGGACTTTCTCCAATTTGTCCACATCTTTCCTGAAATGTGGTGCCCGTAACTGGGCACAATACTCCAGCTGAGGCCTAACCAGCACGGAGTAGAGGGGAAGAATTACTTCTCATGTCTTGCATACAACACTCCTGCTAATACATCCCAGAATGATATTCTGGTTGTGTGGTTGGTTTTTTTGGCAACAGGGTTACACTGACTCATATTTAGCTTGTGGTCCACTATGACCCCCAGATCCCTTTCCGCAGTACTCCTTCCTAGGCACTCATTTCCCATTTTGTAGGTGTGCAACTGATTGGTCCTTCCTAAGTGGAGTACTTTGCATTTGTCTTTACTGAATTTCATCCTATTTACGTCAGACCATTTCTCCAGTTTATTTAGAAGGATAAAACTTTCAGAGGTGCCTAAGTGGCTGTCACTTTTGAAAACGTTACCCTAAGGTGCTGCTTTCATGTGAAAAGTGATTTCAATGGACTTCTGTCTTAAAAACATTATTTTTAAATAACGCATCTGAATTTATCTGCAGCTCTCATCCTTGTGTTTTTCTCTAGCATGACCCATTTACTTATCAAGGTATTTTTGACATCTCTAAAACTCCTGGATAAACAGGCTGGTAGTGTGTACCCTGAAGGACTCTTAACAATCTCCACTAGTAATGAAATAATTAGACTTGAAGCCCTACCTTCTAGACTTGCTATTAATACCTGCAGGGCTAAGTGTGAGCATTCTGTGACCCTTCTCAGTAATACAGCCAATTACAATTTCAAAAGTGACTAGTGATGTTAGACGCCCATCTTGAGACACCTTACAGGATCCGGGTTTTCAGTGTGGGAACTCGGCACTTACTACGAATGAGGTCCTTTTAACTTGGCTCATGTGGGGAGCCTGGAAATTGAGAAGCCCCAAATCACTAGTTGCTTCTGAAAACTTACGTTTTTTTTAAATGTGTTTTTGACAATGATTAAAAAAACCAACCCCTAGGCCTTATTATGTTCCATTATGTAGGTTCTGTTTAATTTTTCACTGCCACAGCAAAATTTCCTGCTGCGCATAGGAGATGGGTACTCCTTTATGGGGGCCATGCATCACCATTAGCAAGGTGAGAACTTGCCTTTTGGTGACTGATCCAAACAGTTCCTCAAAGAACGGATCTGAACAGGTGCGACATGAGACTGCCGTTAACCTCTGCTACCACCATTCCTTCCTGGCTGTATGGCTGAGTAACATCTAGTAGAATTGAATAGGTGATTTCCAGTGTATAAATAGCAGTAGTCTGGTGCTCCACGTGGGTTGCTTATGCGTGTCCCTAGCGTTCCATAGGTGCTGTTTGTAAATTAGCAACTTGGCATGTCCCTGGAGCCTCTTAAAATTGGTTGAAAACGTATTCCCATCAGTACCGTGTCTGCGAAACCTTCTCTTAAAGGGATGATGTTTTTAATGTGGGATACTTGCTTTGGAATTCTGGATCCCATTGATGTAAATGGGAGTTCTGCTATGGACTTCACTGGGGCTTTCAATCCTCCTTAGCACTTTGTCCACAACATCTGCGATGCAGGTGTTTTGCTGGAATGTAACCAGTGATCTTTCGCAGGAGGTGAGGGTGGCCTTATGTACTCTGCAGGGTGAAAAGGTGGCCTTATGGCTAACACGCGGGCCTGGGGTTCAAGAGAGCTGACACTGCCACAGACTTCCCGTGTGACCGTAGGCAATTGCATAATTGCTTCATGCCTCCATTTCCCTGTTTGTAAAATGGGTCTGATGATACTTTTTCTCCTTGCCTTCATCTTACCCATGTAGATTGCAAGCTTCTCAGAGTAGGCAGCGTCTTACTATGTCTGTACAGCCTCTAGGCAGAGCCCGTCCCTTGCTGATTCAATCTCTGAAGCATGGAATGTGACTTCTTGCAAGGATCCTGTTCCCTCTAAAAGTTACCATCCTCTCCGTTGTCCAGTCTCTTTGTTAGATACTGTGAGGGTTTGCTTCCTCTTCCCGGCCTGCCGGAATGCAGCACGCTTTCGTTTCCACAAGCACTTGACATCGTTGATGTCCTCTTCACGCTTCCCTGCAGTGCCGCTTTCGGAGAGCGAAGTGCTGCTTTTAGTCTTTTCTCTTCTGAAGGGGCTTAGTTGAGTGTTTGTTTCAAATAGCTGTTTGGCAAGGACTTGTTGCTGTGCAGTGCGTAGGCTAAGTAGCTCTTGATGTTGCTCTTTGCAGATACCTGTTCGCCTGGCAAGGTTGCCACTTGTGCTCAAGGTCTGCAGCATCCTTTCCCAACATTTGCGTGCGCGGAGGGGAGGGGGCTGGTGCTCTGCTCCCTGAATGATGTGCTGTGTGCTCTCCTCTTCCTATTTTGCTTTTATTCTTCAGGCTTTATTTGCACAGTAGGGGAAAAGCGCACTGCAGAGACAGTGTGGTCTCCAAATTTGGGTGTAGTGTGTATGTACCCATGCAGACCCACATTCTGTTTGTGGAAACTGATACATTTGACAGGTGTTTGACTTCCTTGAGAAGTTATTTGTTTAAACCATTCTCCTGTTTGTAAACTAAACATTGTAGCATCTTGAGTGCCTGCCTGAACCAGCACTTATCAAAGTCAATGGCAGAGCTTAGGTGTGGCAAGGAGCAAGCCAGGTGCATCAGTCCTGGAAACTGACTCCTCTTCTCCAAGCTGAATGGAAGCGCCAGAAAGAAACAGCGTGACTGGTGGGTTTTAGAAATAGTTTCAGTCTTAAAGAGTTGTTAGCAATACTGGTAAAGCAACTATTTTTAACCTGTGTAAGCTGCTAGGTGCCAAGCACAATGCCGCCTCCTTAATCTCTTGCAAAGCACTTTAACAGGGAGTTAAATTGTGATACGTAGGCCAGGTCTGTGCTAGAGACTTGTATCGATATAACTACATGGCTCGGGGGTGTGGAAAATCTGTGTAGACTGCGCTATGTCGACGGGACACAAGTACTGCCTCTCGGGGAGATGGATAAACTATGCCAACAGGAGAAGCTACAGTGGCACAGTTGCAGCGCTGTACGTGAAGACACACCCCTAATTACAGCCTTATCTGTTAGTGGCTGGAGATGGACCTTAAAAGAGAACTGCAGTTACAAAACAAAGTAGCCAGGAAATTCTGTCTTGCTGTGATTTGGTGGGTTTTTTTTAAACTTGTAAGGTATGGAAATGTGTATTTAATGTCACTCAGACAATCTTAGTCTTTCTCATTGCCCTCACACCAGCCCAGCATCGGGAGCTAGCTTTGCGCAAATCCTCTGCAGTGTTCACTCAGCCGTAGCAGTTTAGGTCTGTGCCCCCAAATGTGGGACATCTTGCTACCCATGTGGTCTAACGTCTCTCTTCGTTGGTCATGGACTGCGGAGGTCGTGGCATCCAGTCCCAAGCAGGGATCTCTTACCAAACTAGCTAGCTGAACACCAGACTACATCACAGCAGTGACATCTCCACAAAGAAGCCCGAGGCCTTTCAGGCAGCAGAAGGCCTGCAGCAGTCTTGTGTAGGGACGCAGGTGGAACGGCCATGTCTGGAGCCTCTGCGATGGCTTCATTCCAAAGCTAGGCTGGTATAGAAGAGTGGCTGGGTTGGGAGCACTATTGACTTCGATCCAGTGGTCAGGAATCCGAGCAGAGGGGTGGGAACCAGCTCACAGGCGGAGTAAGGCCATTGGAGGGTGCTGGGCTATGGGTGACTTTCATTCCCCAGTCAAGGCACCTGCCTAAAATGGGAGTACTCTGGATTCAAGCAGTTTCCCCGAGTTTTCCCCCTAATGACGTTGCAGGAAATGCAAAACTCCAAAGATAAGATGGTTTGCATTTGTCTGGGCTCAGCTTTCTTAGGGCGAATCTGTGCTACAAATGCAGCATCTCCACTGCTGTAGTGCTTTGATGAAGACGTTCTAAGCCAGGGGTAGGCAACCTATGGCATGCGTGCCAAAGGCGGCACATGAGCTGATTTTCAGTGGCACTCACACTGCCCAGGTCCTGGCCACCGGTTCGGGCGGCTCTGCATTTTAATTTAATTTTAAATGAAGCATCTTAAACATTTAAAAAACCTTATTTACTTTACATGCAATAGTTTAGTTATATATTATAGACTTATAGAAAGAGACCTTCTAAAAATGTTAAAATGTATTACTGGCGCGCAAAACCTTAAATCCGAGTGAATAAATGAAGACTCGGCACACCACTTCTGAAAGGTTGTCGACCCCTGCTCTAAGCTGAGGGACCTATTGGCTTAGTTATTCCATGGGAGGTGGTAGCTTCTCCCGTCAGTATAGCTCTCCTGCAGACGTAGCGCTGTCTACACGGGGTTTAAGGTCAGTATAACTGTCACTTAGGGGAGTGGATTTTTCACATCCCTGAGTGACGTAGTTATATCCAAGTAAGTGCCCAGTGTAGACCTGGGCTTCACCAACTGGAAACAGTGGAGAAAGTTCTTGCTAACCCACTGCAAGGCTTTTGTTTTAGGCATCCTCTGCATAGTTTCTGAACAAAGTAGCTGGCAAATTAATGCCCACACATGTTGGGAGTAGTGGAGGGGTGCATGTCTTTCACATTCACTTTTGTTAAAGGAGCTCATGATCCTAAAAAAAACCTGCCCAGTAGCTCTGGTTAAAGCACTGAAGAATTATCTATACTGCCCTCTCATGTGACTACCAGAGTGGCTCTGAGTCACCAGCTGAGTTGAGTGAATGCGGGAGTTGTAAATAATGAAGCAGTCTGTTGAGATCAGATGAAATAGGGACCTCGGTATAGGAAGGTGATACAATCGGTAGAGCAGGAGGGAGCCTGGCAGTATGATGGGGTTAATGTTAAGAGCATGTGAACTATGAAGTTATTGCATAGTGGGAGGAGTCCACTCATTGATGTGGTTACATCCACACTCTAGCAGGGCATGCTGTAGCAAGTAAGTGGTGAAAGGGTTAATGTTTGTGGGGTGCCATTTGCATATGTGTAAGCTTTGCGGCTGGTAAAGACGCTTGCAGCAAAGCTGCAGTTGGTCTATTCTGATACTTCACTTTAAACCATCGCTTTTTTCAGATGTCTATAAAGAAACTGCCCTGAGCCCATCTGCTGTGGCCTGAAAGTGGTGCACACAGTCCTAATCAGAAGTGCTGCTGCTCTGATACCTAGGGCCATCTCTACACTATGGGTGCTACAACAGCACTGCTACTGCCTTGCAGCTATGCCGCTGTACCGTAGACACTGCTTACATGATAAAGGCTGTGAAATTAAATGTTAATACAGCCGGATATACCAGTGTAGCCGATTTAAATGCAGATGAAGGGAGTGGGGTGTAGTATGATCAGCCCCTAGACTTTACACTAGACCGTCACTTCTCTGTGCCTCAGTTTCTTCCTCTGAAAAATAGGTCTGATAATTCTTACTGACTTCAGGGGTTTGGGGGTTTCTTCTTCGCAGAGCATGCTGATTGTTGGATGAAAGGTGCTGTGACGTGTTGATTATTCTTCACATGCTGAATGCTCTTGTTGGCTTTGCTATAGCAAGCCACACACTTCATGTTAACGAGGTTTTGGCAAAGGAATGGTGAGGGAATCTCTCTAACTCTTTTATATTCAGGTAATTGAGAGGTTTATCTGATTGCAATTTAATTTCTTTTTTAGATCCCCCAGTCTGAGGTCTTGCCTGACCAGACCTTTCCTCCCCCTGAATTTTGATAGCTTGATAGTCAACTTGTGTTTTATAAGCTCACAACTGTGGGTGTCTTTTCACTTTAAGTGCACACAGGAGGATGTACTAGAACAACGGGGGCAGGCAGGATGGGGAGAGGAGTCCTGACGGGGGTGGGCATTCCGCAACCGATTCTGTAGTTTGGGTTCAGAGGGAAGACGTAATTCAAGGTGCTGTTGCAATCTGAATCCAAGGATGCTACAGATCCCTGTGTTAGCACCTCATACTTCCTTTGGTTGTCTTCTGGCCAGTTTCTTGTGGTGCCTGCCTTTGTGGGACTGCTTGCCCCTCAGCGTTTAGCCTGCCTTAGCAATGCTGTGGTTATGTGCCTCTGAAAGCAGAAGTTAGGCAGTACTTCCGGTGAGAATTTGAATATACAGATGGTCCCTGTAAGCCAGGGGTAATCAATTATTTTTGGTCAAGGTCCAAATTTCTTGGTCAAGGTATAGTCAAGGTCCAGACTCCAGAGAAAATAATACAAAGATAACAATAATGGTAATTAAATAAAAAGACTTCATGGTCCGTCAAAAGCATCTGGAGGACCAGATTTGGCCTGTGATCCGCCTATTGATTACCCCTGCTGTAAGTCATACGTCTGTCCTTGGTACCCAGCGAAAGGGTTGGTACAAATGCCTAGCTCCATCTCATGCTTTGATCTGCCAGGGGAACTGTGACTGGCTGACACTGAAGTGAGGCAGGGCTGAAGTTTTTCTGATGGCTCCTTCTTTGTACTAGTCAATCTTGTTGTCTTAATTTACTCTTAGCAACTGTGAGGACTGAAGGCCCCTCCATCAGATTTTGTCATCTGCTGTTCCTGTGTGGCTTATAAGGCAGAGCATGTGCTATTGGCTATTTTTAGTGTGGAAAATTTCAAGAGCCCATGTGAGCCAGTTTAGTGTAACTGTGCCAGTCCTGTCCAGCACTCCTTCACCCGGGCAGTACTGTTTCTTCAGTGCTGTATTCCACATCCCCAACGCTGCAGTACTAGGCCATAATACAATTGTGCATTTTATAGGGAGGAGTGTCACCTTGCCGATGAAGCATGGGACTCAGTCGGGAGATCTGGGTTCTGTTTCCAGCCCTGTAGCTGGCTTGCTTTGTGACCTAGGCCAGTCACGTAATCGGTCTGTGCCTCAGTTTCCTTGCCCCCCGCGTTATGGAACATTAATGTCCATAAAATGCTGTGATGGAAAGAGTTCTGAGTACAAAGTATTGCGAGGCAGAGAATGAACACAGTAGCAGTTCTCCAGAAACTTTCTGCAGCTATTGAGTCTCTTGAGTGGCACGTTTAAAAACAAACCGTGATTTGTAAAGTTGAAGGAGGCTGGTTAAGGGAAGCTTTGAAAATCAGCTGGAGTAAACTTTTTGCTGGGTTTCTCCTTCTCAGACTTTAAGACTAAATTCTCTGGCCTGCCTGTAAACCTCGTACTGTTAACATTTCAAGCCATATAAGGATTTGTATATAAAGGATTGTTTGTTCTGGCTAGAGAGCAGCGCAACTTAAACCATTAATCATGTCTGAGACCCTGACATAAGCAAGTGGAATGAGTTTGTGGTCCTCTGCTTCTTCTTTAAGATAGGACAATGTTTGTTTACAAATGCTATGCCCAGCCCCCATGGTCCAGCAAACCCACTCTTCTGCTGAGCGGTTAAAAGGTGGCTTGCTTGTGCATCACAGCTGGCATACAAAACTCAGAGCGCCAATTTCTTCCTTCACTGTCTATTTAAGGTGACATCTGTTGGTGTTACACTGTCACCTGGCCAACTCGGTGTTTAAATGCCTGTTTCTATTTTGTATCGAGCCAGTGGCTTTTATAAAATTCTCTAGACTAGGAAAACTTGGGTCCCTCGTTACTCTGGTTTAACCCTAGTGCCAGCCGATGGCCCTCACTGAAACTCAAGGCATAACAATGAAACCGCACATCTTCACATTTGCTGAAGCAGTAGTCCCACTGCGAATGAAAAATCACTGCCGAGTTAAGTTCCCAAGTCACTGAAATGATGAAAGTATCAATGGTCTATACCACAACACTTACATTTGTAGGGGTCTTATTTACCAAGCCGTGGGCTCAGGATGCTTTCCCTGCAGCTGTTGCTGCTGTCACAAAGCAGTGCAGAATTGCAGGGCACTGGTTTGTGCTTGTGCAGTCGGTGCCATTTCATAGGGACTGGGCTAATAGGGCAGTCTGTTTAATCAGGAAGGCTCACTGGGGATGTACTTATGCAAGCGTATGTAACAGCGCTTTAATTTAGGCCTGTGGTACACCCAGGAGGCAGCCTGTGTGGTGGTTCTGCATTAATTATAATGCATAACTTAAGCATACAGCGAATGAACTTCAGGGACTGATTACAATGCACTATTGTGCTGTACAGTGGAGGCTTGAACTTTTTCTTCTTAAGAGTATGGAGGCTTTTTCCTTTCCACTTAAAAAGTGCATGGAAAAACTAAAAGCCTTAAACTTATTTTTTTTAGTGAGTTGAGGTTATTTGAGCCTGCAGAACGTGACTCTACAGCTTGAAAAGATGTAACGTTGGTTAGTTGGAACATCTTATCTTCAGCAGGGTAAGTTCTGCGAATCAAGCTGTGCTGGGCTACCGGGAAGCCACTGTGGTTTCTCCCTCTCAGCCCCCCGTGAGGTTTGTAGCTTAAATCAGGCAGGTACAGTGCGTGCAGCTAGTTCTACAAAAGAACCCCTTATGTAATTGAAGGAAGCACCTACCACAGCGGCTTGATAGAGTGGAGACGTTACTGTGCTGCTTAATTGATGGCGATGGTCACTTGTGCTTCAGTGGTTTGGAATAAAAAAAAAGGCATTGTAGACTTCATTGTCCCTGTGTCCCGAGTGTCACTTAGTGCTGATTGTCGTGTCCTAACTGCGGAGGCAAAGGCAGGGATTGTACGGTAGGAAAATCCAACTGAAATCCTAACCAGTCTCCAGGTGTGAGTCTGGATAAAGAAGTTCTCAGTATAAGTACAGGGGATGGAAAGTGTGTTGGAAATCCTGGATCGGATTTTTTTTACCTGACTGGTGATTTTTGCCTGACTTGCCACTTCAAAAGGGCCTGATGATCAGAGTATCTGAGGACCTCACAACTTTAATGTTTTTACCTTCTTAGCCCCCCTGTGAGGCGCTCTGTGTTTTTTAAAAATCGGGCCCTTTTAAATCACTAGTCGCTTTTGACAAATCTATTCCTTGTGCTTACATTAACACCCAACTCTTTTCCAGTTCAGAGTGAGAATGAACATGGCCAGTAGAGACTGCCGTGGTGTTTTCTTCTTCTCTAGTTCAAGAAAATATGTGCCTCTAAAAAGGAGGTATAATGCCAGCCAACACCAAACTCTTCTCCAATGAGCCATTCCCACTGTAGGGAAGTTTACAGTCCCTGTAAAAAGAGTGTTTACTTCTGTCACTCATTGGCAGGGACTTCTGGGGTCTGTCTAGATGAAAGTTCTTAATATAGCCAAAGACACCCTGTCGTGCTTTAAATCCTGCTCAGTGCAAAGGTAAAGGGTGAGAATGCGCTGCAGCTAGGCAGTATTGTTGTCATGGACAATGGTTCGCCAGCCCCACCTTCCAGCTGTGTAGATTTTTGTCCCTTAAGGAAAGGCATGTCCGCCCTGCCTTTTTATAACTCAAACAACATTGGCAAAGGAACAGCGTGACAGTCGAAGCATGTGGCATGAGTCTCTCTTTGGATTGTAAGTGTCTGGCATGAAGTCACGAGGCCTCGAATCAGAAAGTGGAGGCTCAGATTTCCAAAAAGTCAGAGGAATAAGAGGCAGCACTTCCAGCAAAGCTGCGCCCGAAGCAGCCAAGCTGAAAGCTTTTTAAAGAGATCTTCTTAGGGTAAAGCGATCTTAATATTCCCTAAGGTTTTATAGGGACAGTGCAAGACTGCTGTTATCATGTAGTCTAAGTTTGAAACACTAAAGCCTTGTCTTCACCCGGGATGGGGGAAAGGTGTTCGCTAGGGTTTTATCCTGTTAGCTAAGTAAAGGCAGTTGGTAACTTTCACTTGATTAGCAAACACTTGGCTCCCCTGTGGTCTTTAACTTGACTTGCTAACTTGTGTGAAAACTACAAGCTGCGTTGTTGTCTTTTACCTGAGTTAAGCACACACCTCCAGTAATATTGCTGCATTACAGAGGGGTGTTTGGAAGGAGGGGTTAGGAAGCATCATGGGCTTCCCCCTGGGGACTTACGTTCAAGTCCAGGTCTGGCTTGCCAGACCCTGGCGGGGTAAAGTAGCTAGAAAGGGAGCAGATTGTCTGAACCGTTGTCCAGTGTCCCCGGGTAGCAGGCTACCCAGCAGTATTACAGTGGGAGGAAGCTGTCTACCTGTCCAAGCTGCTGCAGGAATTGAAGAGAAGGGATGGTGTAAAAAAAAAAAAAAAACCAAACAAACAAACTGCACCCTGCTCGGGCCAGGAAGAATTGCCCTGTTCTGTGCAGTCTTTTATAACTGAACAACTGGGCATATATGTTGCTTGTGGGGGTTTGGGGGTTTTTTTTTTTGCAGGCCTAATGCAGTGAGTCACTTGGAATGTCAAAGCTGCTTGTGTCAACTTAAATTTGCTGCACTGATTAAGGTAAATAATGGCGCTGGAGGGAGCGGATCCGTCTAGAACGTGCAAGGAAGGGAACTCCTTTAGCGAGAATACCCGACTGGGCTGTGCAGCGCCGCAGCTGAGGGACTGACTAGCTGAAAGAGCTGTTGAGTGTCTCCCTAGATACCCATGTTGTGATCCAGCTCAGCAGCCTCTCCGCTTTAGCAGCAGGCGGAGTGTGTGTGTGTGGGGGGGGGGGGGGCGGGGACGCCATGCTGTGAATGCAGCAGAGTGGATTAGCAGCTCACATGACCTTGAAATTTGTTAATGTGCTGAAATGAATCCAGAGCGGAGCCTGCCTTTCTCCAAGTAGCATTCTGATGCAGGGAATAGGAGGCAACCCTCCACGTGATTTCTTGCTTACTGGTTTGAAAGCACACGCCTAAGCTGCTCCTACTCTCAAAAGTAACTCTTTGATAATTCAAAAAAACCCTGCAATTAATTGATGCTGTATCTAGCTCAGCAGAATATGTTTCCATGTCCTGGATTCCAGCCCTGGGGGGGGGGGTGTGTGTGTACAACATCCAAACAATGCGCTCTGGAAATAGCTGAATGCAGTGCTGGTGAAAGACTGGAGCCCGGGAGGCTGATGTCCTGGGTCCCTCCTCAGAAGGAGCAGAGTGACTTTCACTCCTGCCGACATTGTGCGTTAAACTTGACCTGGAGCCACTATACCTCTAGGGGTAGAGGGGAGCTGCTTTCCCAGGTCCTGGCCTTGTCGCTGACGCTTCCAATGTGGATGCTGCCTCAGCCAGTAACCGGGGTGTCTCTTTGCTGGTGGGCTGGACACTTGTTCTGGAAGCAGGCTGAGGCCACCAATTCATGACACCAAACAGCTACCAGCTAGCAACGGGTCTTGGCAGCTACTGGCTTAAACCAGTGACCCCAGAGGCAAGAGACTCTGTATCCCATCAGAGCCAGCCGCTTTGCAGAGTGGAGCTCTCGGCCCCCTTGTTAAGGATAGAAAAGCTGCAACTTAGCCAAAAGCCAGGAAGTGCGGAGATCGTACGACGGCTTCGGCCTCAGCACACTTCGCCGTGGCAAAAAATCCGTGCTCCCGGGAGGTGTAGGTGACTTATGCCTGCTCTGAGGCTCGGGCTGAATTAGGGGCACTTGGAGTTTGCCTTGATGTTTTTTGTCCCTTTAAATCAGACTCATGACACTAATGTAAATAGAGCCGGTAATTTAAAAAAAGAAAAAGCTCACAGTACTGTCCCCAGCCTCATCTCAGTCCCTGTTGAGACAGGATACGCTCCCCCATCCCCCCAGTTCAGTGTCTTCAAATGTTAACCTCCAAAGCATCGATTCTCCTTCAGGGGCACGGAGTGATACTGTATTTCCTGCTAATTTATTCATACTGTAACCACACTTAGAGGAGCGTTTCCTAGTGATGCAAAGGAAATCTCCTTTGTCTTTTTCAGTAGGCCCTTTCGCTGTAGTATCTGAGCACTGACTCATCACCAAGCAGGCCAGCCTCACGGGACGGGTTTTTTTTTTTTTAAAGATGTCACCAAGGAGAACCCAGTCGGAGAGAGATTCGGATTCCTGCTGTACATTTATTCCTAAAGTGATCTATCCCTACAGCTGATGGAGGCGAGGGGGATACATATAGCTAGAATAAAGCTATTCTAGGATGTAAGGGTTTTTTTCCCTTCTCTAGTTAAATAACCTGCTTTGTGTTTGAATGTCAATGCACTACCAGTCTGAAAATGTTAAGTAGATGTTTACTTCCGGGGGAAAATACATAGGGATTCCATGCTGGATCAGACCAACGCTCCAGTTAGCTATCCTGTCTCTGATAGCGCCCGGTACCCAATGCTCCAGACAAAGGTGCATGAAACCCAGGTTAGGAAACAACCTGCCCTGAACTCCATTAGAGATTGGGTTGAATCCTAAAGCATGAGAGTTTACATCTGTTGTGAAACTCTTGGCTTTTAAACTGTGGCTTTAATCCTTGCTACCATATCTCTGGAGGTTCCTGTTAGCCATGCTGATCTTCTGGTAGGACCGAGCTCTGGTCCTCAGTGATAGCATGGACTTTGTTAGCGGCCTTTGCTTCCACCTTTTGAAATCCAGTGGTTAGAAAGGCTTGTTGACTGAGTATCTACAATATGGCAGTGTTAAATTAACCAGCCGGGGAATCTGTATGACTCCACCTCCTTCAAGAAGTCCAATATTCCTGAAACTCTTTGCTTCCAGGGGGCTGCCTGAATACCGATTGCTATAATTGGATGGCACTCTGGAAACTTCAGCTACAAGGCAGTGTAACGTGCCCTGGTCCATTTAGACCACTCTGCTATCCCCCCATAGTCATGCTCATCTAATATTGTAGGTCCTACTCATTCTCTTGTGGGTGGGTTTCTCTAAAACTAATTTGCCATAATTAAAACCGTGTGCTGATTGACTTGTTTCAGTACTTGCATTATGTAGCTGCATCCTTCAGGCAAAGACAGAGAAGAGTAGGGAAGGCGGGGTGTCAACATGTGGCTTGTTTATCTTGCTTGATTAGCACAAGGGGTACAAGGACTCGTAGGTTTCTGGCAGTGCTCGGTGTGTGGAATGCCAGGTGTCTGTATCCCACGTGTTGTGGTATCCCACGTACGGTGGCGAGTTGGGTGTCTTAAAGCATTTGTAGCTTCGGGTACGTGAGCAAGTGTGGTACTTCCACCTCCAATGAATCTAACTGTCATAAGTAATGGCAGTAAGGTCCTAGGTGAGGGGCTGGGGTGCCCGCTCTCAGTAGCTGTGTTGTGTTTTTTAGAGTTAGACCACCTGGCTTTCACTTCAGAGAGCCACGCTTTTCAGAGGAATATTTAGATGTGACTTCTGGTTGGGCCGCACACTTGAGATCCGTTAAGCACAGACACTCTTTCTGCCATTTTTAATTTAGAGAGAAACCGTTTTCTTAAATGTCCCGTTTTCCTCTTGCTGAACTGCAGAACTAAATCTTGTGCATCAAAGCAGCTGGGTGTTTTGATGGTACAAATGAGAATGCTCACTTGTATACCTGTGTTCCCTTGAATTAATATTGCAGTGGTATATTTATGGATGGGCATCTTCATTGTGAACCTACTCGGACATTGTGGCTTCAAAATTTCAGCCCTCTGCTCCTTTTTGACAGCAGCTCCTAAGCAGATGGCAAACCCCAGATGTGCCTGTGGGGGAGCGGGAAATGGATCCAAGAGAAGGCAGAGTGGGAAAACGTACTAGACGAGGCAAGGCAGAGTCTAGTACCTACTGGCTTTTAGTATTAAATAGCTGGCACCCACTTGAGCTGTTCCACCTTCTCATTTTTATTTGCATTACAGCTGTTCCTGGAGGCCCAGTCTGAGATTACGGACCCGTTGTGCTAAGAGCAGTGGATGCTCCTAGCAAGACAGTCCCTGCCCAGACGGGCTTGTGGTTTAAATAGACAAACCAAGCAAAGGAGGGGAGGCGAGGCGAGGCAAGGCAGAGGCACAAAGGGGTGAAGTGATTTGTTCAAGGTAATGAAGCCAGCCAGTGGCAGAAGCTGAAATAGAGCCCGGATCTCCCGATGGCAGGTCCAGGGTTCTCTGTGCTGGACCATGCTGACGTAGCAGAGGTGTTCCTTTAGCTAGACAGAAGTGCTTTGCTTTTAATCAAAGTAGCCAGTGATTTGGGAAGAGAGAGAGGTTTAAGCTACACTGAAAGCAGTCAGTACAACTTGCTAGATTTGGCCAAAAAAAAAAAAAAAACTATTCGAGGAATCTGTGAAACCGTGACCCCTCCCTCATCCTTTCTGAGCCCCATGCAAGTCCCCAATATAACTTTTCTCTCTTTCTTAGGAATCCTATTTTTTTAATGCTAGTTACATCTCTCTCTCTCTCTCTCTCCCCTCTCTCTAGGTATAATTGCTGAGGCTCCTTAAAATGGCTTTACGCTTCCGCACTTTCTTCCCGTACGCCTTACCTGGAGTGCTGGCACTTATTGGTTGGTGGTGGTTTTTTTCTCGTAAAAAGGAGCGTACAAGCAATCACGACAGGCAAGCATTAGCTGGCGTGGAAGATCAGAGGATTGAACCTCCCATAAAGGAACCTCTGTCCAGAGCAGAAGTAAATGCTACTCAAGAACTGCCTGTGCCCTCGGAAGAGGACTGCCCAGAGAATGAAACCTTAACTTCCCAGCTGTCCATAGGGTTAATGACACCCTCTCTGGCATGTGACGCTCAACAGAGATTAGATTCCTCCAGGGACCATCCTGCCGCCGCAGTAACGACCGTCGAATTGGGCACGTTTGAGGACGACAGTGAAAAACTGGAAAGAGCAGCGTCTCGGGATGAAACCGGGTCCCTTGCACAAGTGTCTCTCCCTTCAGCCCCGAGGAGTGTAGAGTGCTGTGACAATGGTGTGCTTGTTACCAAGCAGGAGTCAGCTTTCAGTGGAATCGCAGAGCAGCAGCCATTGGTGTGTTCCGTGGTAGAGTCAGTACAAGAGTCTTTGGGAAAGACTGGGGAAAGTGGTGAAGCAGAAATGACACACGGTTCTCTGGAAAATCCATCAAAGGAAATCCAGTGCCCAGTGGCTACGTCCTCAGACACTGGCTGCCTGCCAGACCTGGGCTCTGAACCAGAGGATTCAGCCACCGCCCAACCTGCCATTTTAGATGACGATGATAGTAAGGAAGTCGAGGGCATTGTCCCCGGGCAGAGAGAGTCTGTAGTTGGGAAGTTACTGAATAATTGTGTAGCGTCTGCTGGCTTGGACCTGTCCAGGGAAGAGGAGATGTCTGAGATGACCGTCAGTACTGTGCTTAAATGTCATGGAAGGGAAGAGAAGTGCTACAGGGATATGCAGTCGAAAGGAGATGGTTTGGAAAGAGAGAGAATTGGAGGAGTGAGTTTGGACAAAGATGAAGTTGAGAAAATTGAGCAAGCAGCCATACAGATTATTTCCAAAGTCATCTTAGCAGCTACTGAGGAAGTGCTGTCTAGTTCAGTAAGTGATGTGTCCAGTAGGATCTGTGAAGTCGCAGTCAGCCGGGTTGATAGACCGCTGGAGAGAGTGAGCGTTTCATCCGATGAGATGCTTGCAGTGGAATCTAGCAGAGGGAAGGAAGCTGTTTCCACAGAGAATGTTGCAACGATACCTGTTCCCCTATCGGAAGAGAAACTCCATCGTTACGTGTCGTATTCCAGCTGTTTGAAATACGGGCGCTTATCTAACCCAGTGCAGGGAGACCCAAAAGACCGTCGGCCAAAGAAATCTGTGCACAGTAAAACACAAGGAGATAACCGGACTTTGGTTACGAACAATGGAGAGTCGTTCGAAGAGTCGCATGCAGTTACGGAGGATTCTGGATGCAGCGCATGTACGTCTGAAGATGGGACGAACGTCGAGGATCCCTTGCAAAGCACATCACTGTCTCTCCTATCAGGCCAGCATTCGGACTTGCTGAGCACGTCTGTAATCCAGGACGCTTCTACAGAGCAAAACGTGGCACAGAGTGCGAAACCTCAGACCCCTATATTAGGGGAAGACAAAGTGCCATACAGCAATGGAGTGCTGAAAGGGGACAGTGCAGATCTGAGACATGAGAAGCCCTGGACAGCGGAGACAGATGCAGATCACTCAGGAGGTAAGGGTTCACATCTCTTTGAGAGCCTCACACAAGACACATGGGGGAAGGTGCGTTAGTACAGCACTGAAAAGTCCTGCTCAGCAGACACAACCCCATCCCTCATCACAATTTAGAGGGCCTGCTTGTTGGTAAAAATCCTACCCGGTTATAGATAGATGTGTCTTATGCTCAGATGTTCAGAATGAACCCACCCTAGGCTGCCAGCTCCTGCATCCCACAGTGATGGGGAAAAACCGTAGCTAGCTACGTGGTGTCCAGGAAACTCAGGAAGACACTGAGCATAATATCCAAAATATCCAAACTGGCCCCCATCCAGCAAAGCATTTAAGCACATGATTAACTTAAAGCACATGAGCCATCCCATTGAAATCAGTGTGTGTTGGATCAGGGCCAGGGAGCTCAGCACCTTGCAAGCATGAGCCCCAAAAGCGCAAGCTTGTCACCGTTTGAGCTCAGGCAGCATCCACTCAGCTGTAAGCATGAGGCTCTTGCCTTTGGTGTGCACTGTTCACTGAAGGGCTGCGTTAGTGCCCGTTTCTAAGAAGCACGTACATGTGAACAGATGGAGCAGGGCAATTGCTTGATGTCCTAAGACAGCGTCATCTGTGTCCGCACTAACATGGTCTGTTTGCTTGGAAAGTGGGTGCATGATGAGAAATCTCAGCAGCCCGTGCCCACGTGTAATGTGTTTGACTTGTCGGGGTTCCTCCATCTCTTTGCTGTAGCATCTCTCTCTCTCTAGCAAGTGGGTGGGTAGTGTTAAAGCCGGGGGTGGTTTTCCTAGCTGCTTTATATTAGGCTAACCGTGTGTGGACAAACACAAACTTCAGCCTTAAAAGCTGTATGTAAACATTCTTCATACAACCCTCCAGCGCAAACAGCTCCTAAAGACAGGCTGCATTCTACAGTCACTACAGAGTAACAGGAGTGCTGCCTGCTGCTAGATAGCAGGCTCTGCAGCTTTTAATAGGGGACTGGGATTAACTATTTTCTAGATGTCCTCTCTGTAAGAAACACTTCTTACTAAAGGAAGAAATTACTCTGACCCTGCCGCATACGCTTCTCGGAATGAGTAGCGGCGAGAACAAACACTCTAATACAGGGGTGAACTGAGTCCACATAGTGAAGCGACACAGCTCTCGTGCCAGGACAAACTCCGAGGTGATGTAGGGCAGGGATTCTGAGCCTTTTTCTTTCGGAGGACCTCCCTGACATGCTATTAAAAACTCCACGGTCTGCCTGTGCCACCACAACTGGTTTTCTGCATATAAAAGCCAGGGCCAGCATCAGGGGGTAGCAAGCAGGGCAATTGCCTGGGGCCTGATGACATTGCTCAGGGTTCGGCTTCAGTCCCAGGTGGCAGGGCTCGGGGCCCCAGGCTTCAACGCCATGTGGTAGGGCTTCAGCTTTCTGCCCTGGTCCCCCCTGAAACCTGCTCGTGGCCCCAAGGGGGCCTGGGACCACCTCCTGCTCCCTCATCACCTCCCTGAAATCCCCACTTGTCACAGCTGCATCTTGATCAGCAAGTCTGAATCGGGACCTGCCAGGCAGATAGTGGACCCGATTGTATCAGAGCTGTGGCCTGACTTGGGAAGTAGCAAAAACAGAGTAGCTCCTATGCTCCCTTGAGTTTTTGGTGTATTGGAGCCAGGTGGCCAGAATTCAGAAGAGCAAGTGAGGACTGTTGGATCCTCATCCCAGTGATGTACTAACAGGCAGATTGCTGGAAGCTCATCACTTTTATCATCCTTTTAATGATCTCCTGGGCCTCCCCCTCACACTATCCCCCAACCATATTTGAAATGTTCGGATGCTGTTTAAGAAATCGGTGGCATCCCATAACGGGGGCTAACAGATTTCCCCCCCCCTCCATTGCTTGATCTACTGATATATATTATACTGATTACTTGAGAATTCCTTGTTAACCCTCTGAGGTTTGGTAAATTCTAGTCCCCAGATCAGGCACAGAGTTGTTAGAAGTACTGTTAATTTGGGAACTCTCATGTGCAGGGTTGCAACACTCAGACTTGGGGAAGAAGCTTCTGAATTTGGAATGGTTTTGCTAACACAATTAGTGAACACACAAACAATCCAACCCAACCACGGAGGCAGCAGTAATACAGTATTAACTTCCTGTCTGGTGTCATGTCATACCTATAGCCACACCATCCTTGTGGAGACCTAGGACCGATGAGACAGGAAGTGATCCACGAGGGTCTTATCCTCTCTCTGGCGTGCCAAAACGATCCAGTGGTCAAGGTCTCAACAGTTTAGGCTGTGGTTAGCCCTGCTATAGAGTCTGGTGGCTGCTGTGAATATTCATAAGACTGTTCGGCCTCCTTTGTCCATAACTAAATTCCTCACCCTAATAACATTGGGGTGTCCTTATGCTATAGGTTAGTATATTAATTATCTTAGTCTTGCAAACACATACATCAGTTGGTTGCAGTAACAATCGTGCGGTTGAACATCTGCTGATGTTCCTATCCTAAAATATCCAAACTGGCATCAACTGCGTTCTTGTGGTTCCATGTGTTGGCGTATTTGTTCACCAGAACCAAGTCTTATGATATCTTGTGACTTAAGTTAGACAGCAGCGACCTCACTTATGCCAGAGCTTGTAGGCCGCATAGCTCATGCAAAGTGCTTAAGCTAATATCTTACAGGCTTGGGCCTGTAGGTCTCCTACATTACTGCTCGATATACCTTGTATCTCTCATTCCCTTCCCAAGCAGAAGATGCTGTTTTAGCATTGGGCCTCTGGGAAGCAAGGCTGCCTGACCGGGGGAAGCATAACCCCCAATCTCAACTCCATACCACAAGCAGCTTTTGAGAAGTATTGGGGCTTAATTATTGGGTGTGAAGCATCAGGTACATCTGGATTCCCCGTTCAAAGGTCAGGGCCCTCTTGTGCTAGAGACTCAGTCCCTGACCCAGAGAGCTTGCTTTCTAAGGGTACGTCTACACTACCCTCCGGATCGGCAGGCAGCAATCAATCCAGCGGGGATCGATTTATCGCGTCTAGTCTAGACGCGATAAATTGACCCCCCCCCCGAGCACTCTCCCGTACTCCAGGGCCGCAAGAGGCGCAGGCAGAGTTGACGGGGGAGCGGCAGCCGTCAATTCACCACGGTGAAGACACCGCGCTATGTCCATCTAAGCATGTCGACTTCAGCTACGTTATTCACGTAGCTAAAGCTGCGCAGCTTAGATCGATTTTCCCCCCTCTGCCCAGTGTAGACCAGAGCTAAGTAACTTACTGTGCCAGCTGCTGTGTTGTGTGCTCAACTGAGGAGTAGCAGGGAAAGCTCTGCTCGCTCACACTCCAGTGGCATGAATCTGATTCCCGTTCAAGGAGCGGCTCCGCTGAACTTCGGCACACTTGAAGTGATCCCCTTCCAGTTTTCAGTGAAACTAAACGGAATCCCTTAACAAAGGGCCTCTGTTTCTCACTCTTGGAAACTCGCTCTATCAAATCACATGGGTCAAGATGCATCTCTTGCCAAGAGCCTGTGTGTGTGATCTTTGGCTTGCCACGTGTCCCTAAGTTCCTTGGGCTTTCCCACACCCCATCCCAAAATGACTAAGATCTTTAATATCACCTTGGCCCTCAGAGGCTTCTTCAAGCCTAATAGCTGGAATGGGGAGCAGCGTACATTAGCTTCAGCAGGACTCGGCTTCATCGAGTTGCTTGGGAGGTGTCTGGTTCATGGCATCCTGAAGTCCTTTAAGGTGGGTTGTTTGTTTTTTTTTAACAGCTGGACTGTTCCATGAGTCTTTGAAGGAGGTCCCTTCGATTGCTCCAAAGATTTCCTCTCCCTTCCAGCTGTGGGTGGGAGGACTCAGGAGCCCTTCCCATTCAAATTGTGGGAAGGGTCTATGCTTTGCACTGAAGCGGCCACGACCTTCCATAAAGAGCTTTCGATCTATCTTCTATTGATGTTTGCAGGGCCTCTCTCATTGAAGTAGCAGGGCCCCTCCTGCTGAGCGGAAGGGTCAGTGATGTGCAGGTGCTTCTCAGTACGGCACATGTGGCCTTCTGCAAAGCCATAGATCTTTGGCGGTGGCTTATCCCTCCCACTGCTTTTACCTTGGTCCAGGGCAGCAGGAATGTAACGACAGGAGGCTTCCAATGGGAAAGACTCCATCTCCCTTTTCCCCAATAACCCGTAGCTAGATTTGGAGTCTCAAAGATGAAGAAGCCTTCTCACGGCTGCTATTCCACTGCCAGCCCTATTAATCCAAGGGGACACAATTCTGATACTGCGACTGTACGGAGTTTGCATTCCACTAATAATAGCACCTGGCTTCTGTATTTGACCCTGCACAAACTCTTGATGTTTTCCACTCTGCCCATTGCATTACAGGGTATGCTTGTGAACATGGCGGTTCCTAATTGGAGTCCGATTTTTTTTATCATCAGACATGTGGAATTCTTCAGGAGGTTTTAGGGGACAAAAGTCTGTTTCTAGTGGCCTGTTCCCATAAGTAGCACAGAGCAGCCCCTGACACACGTGTTTCTTAGAGGAGCTGAGAATTGAGTAGCAGACTCACAATCTAGAGCGTAAAGTGTCTATGTACAGGAGGGCCCGCAATCAGGGATGTATGTGAAATGGGAGTTTGGTCAGACTTCATGCAGAGTCGAAGAGCTTGGATTATCCGGACTGTCTGAATGCCGTGGTGTGGTTTTCGGTTTTTTTTTTGTAGGTTCAGATGTAAATAGCATGGATTCTGTGGACAGTGGCTGTGCCCTTGGGAAGACGGAGAGTTGCCAGAACTCCAAGCCAGGAGTAGAATCCAATAAGTCTGAGCTCACTATCTGGGAGATAGAGGTGCCAAAGGTAACGAGCCAAATACTCGGCATCCGTAACTCCCTGCACTGACCTTGGGGAGTGTTGGCCAGCGGTTAGCGAGGGACCGGGAATCAACTTCTGGGTTCTAGTCCTGGCTCTGCCACAGTGTGATCTTGAGCAAAGCACATGGCCCTTCTGTATCTCTCTCTCTCTCTCTGCCTATAAAACGGGTGCGGTGCTTGCTTTCCCTTCAGGGTGTTGGGGCTTAACACTCCTTGAAATATCTGCTGAAGGACTCCAAATGCAGAGAATCCTTGCAGAGCTGCTGATTTTCAGTTTTAAGCGATAAACATCCATGGCACAAAAAAACCTGAAGTTGGTGTTTATCCAGTAAACCCCAGAAATGGTGATTTACATCTGAGCGCAGAAATGCAGACTACACGGGGGTGATTTCTAAAGCGCACTAACGTGTTGCACATCTGTTGGTCTGTGTGGACCGTGCTGGTGCACGTTAAACGTTCCCTAGTGCAATTGAATGTAGTGCTGTTTCAAACAGTACCACGTTCCAGCACAGTAGGGAGGATTATTAAGATGAGTTATTACAGTGTATGTATAGAGCCTCCCAAACCCCTGATATTCAACCCCCTGTAGCCTGATGTACATAAAACTAAAAATTGCTAAAAATACCCCCCCAATTGAAATTAGTAAACCCCAAAAAACAGATACCATGATGCTTGGTAGAGGGGGTGCTTTGGCTTTTCTTGCATATGGGGGACAGAGGATGTTCAAGTGGCTTTCTGTATTCTCTGCTGAAATTCTGAATGTCTCTAAGGGGCTAATGCCCATTAATGTGCTGAGAACTCCTCTGTAGAAAGAGCAACTGTCTCTGGGTCTGGGAAGGATGCTCCATGTCCCCTCCAGAGCCTCCCCCCAACCCATCCCCATTCTACACTTGCCCCATTGCCCAGGCTTTGCTTCATAACATTCATACTTGTCCCTTGAAGCCCTGGATGACTTCACAAGATCCTGTCTAGAACTGGTCCTTGTTGCTCCTGAGTCACCCAGAAGGTTCACAGTTGAGCAATATAAGGCATCACTTTCCCAAATGGGTTGAGCATGCTGCCTCCTATAGCGATGCAGTGGGCCCAGTGAAACCACGTGAGAAGTTTCTTTTTATGGGATAGCATAACCTAGGCACCAGGCCTTTGCGTCTTCGCTGCACTTGCTGTTTCTGCTGACTAGAAAGATGGACTTAACAAAATGTAGGTAAATCAGAAACTGCCTTGGGCTACTAAACAAAATCTCCCTAAACTCTGCTGGGCCAATGTCAGTTTACATTCGGTAGAAGCCCAATCTGCATTGAGGTCCGATTGATCCCCACAGCCTGTGGCATTTCTTGCAGGTGAAATTAAGCATTTAAAAATTAAAGATCCAAAGTGGTGTTCTCACTCCTAACTTTGAATTCTCCATCTCTCCATCAAGCACTTGGTTGGCCGGCTGATTGGCAAGCAGGGAAGGTATGTGAGTTTTCTGAAGCAAACTTCTGGTGCCAAAATTTATATTTCAACACTACCTTACACCCAAGATGTCCAGATTTGTCACATAGAAGGTGAGTGAGATGATTCCCGGTTGTGTTTTTTTTTAAGTCTGTGTTGTCTAAAATCTAACCTCTGGGCTCTTAGATAAAGGGGTGAAGAACTGACTGCAGTTTGGATACTTAACTTTGAGTCCTCTGCTCTAAGTGCTACCACCTGTGCTTCAAATAGCATCAATGCTAGGCCCTGTCTATGCTAGGAAGGAAGATGAATTTTATAACGCATTAAAATCGTGGGGGAGAGCGTATGGCTTACCTCAACCAGCTGATGGGTGTTAACACAACCGCCTTGTCTACATTAGGATTTTAAAATGTCCATCTTTCCCTAGTGCGGACAAGGTTTATGGGGTACCATTTTCCCAAACCCTTCTTCCAGAGATGTGTGTGAGAGAGGTTGTTCTAGACCTGTTTCCCTAACCATACGTCTGCACATAGTGGCATGGAGACCCCAAGAGTTCCTCTGAGGCTACGTCTACACTGCAGCTGGGGTGATTTGCGGCGCATGTAGGTATGCCCACGCCAGCTGTAAGCTAGCTAGTTCTCTAAGAAATAGCAGTGAGGACATGGAGGTATGGGCTTCGGCGCTGGCTGCATGAGCCTGCCTGCCACCTCCCCATTCCCCCACTGGATACATACCGTCTTGTGCTGCCCACGCCACCACGGCCTCACTGCTGTTTTCAGCAAGCTAGCTAGAGCATGACTAGCGCAGGTGTGTAGCCTGTAATGTATTAGCATCTAGCTAATCCCCTGCTAACAACCCCGCTAACAGGATTTAGGTAAAAACAAAAAAAGTGGAATTAACGTGTTTGCAGCCATTGGATTGTTCACTTCACCTGTATTTTAGATCCCTTTTGCCTTGTAGGTGTAGACTGTAAGCTCTGTAGGGCAGGGACTCTCTCAGGCTTGCCCTACACTGGAAGCTTATACGGGCGTAGCTGTGTCAGTCAGGCATGATTTAAAACCAAAAACCACCATGTCCCTGACGGGCGCATCCATGCTGTCAAAACCCCCAGTGTAGGTGTTGGTGGAAGAGGGCTTCTGCTAACGTAGTTAACTTCGTTCCGGGATGTGGTGTTCCCATGTCTACTCTCCAGGGCCCGGCTGTGCCGGAATAGTCTCCGTAGTGGAGGCATACCCTTATGCTGTGCCTGAACAGTGACCGGCACAATGGGATCCCTTCTTGGTTGTAACCTCGTCACCACAGTAATAAACATAAATCAGCTGTTGTAGATTTTGACAAGAGAAGTCACTGAAAATAAATTTGTACTAAAATATTTTTGTAAATGATATGGGGAGCTGGGAAAATATTCCATTTGCCACAATCTTTAAAGGGCCACTGTACAGAGAAATATCACTTAAACTATTTATCTTGGTTACTCAGATATTAGAGGTGCTGTATTAAAACTGAATTGTTTTAAAGGTATTTGTTGCCCTTTATGCTTCACATAATGCACAGCCAACCTGTGGAACTCCTTGCCAGAGGATGTTGTGAAGGCCAAGACTATAACAGGGTTCAAAAAAGAACTAGATAAATTCATGGAGGACGGGTCCATCAATGGCTATTAGCCAGGATGGGCAGGGATGGTGTCCCTGGCCTCTGTTTGCTAGAACTGGGAATGGGCAACAGGATAGATCACTGGATGATTCCCTGTTCTGTTCATTCCCTCTGGGGCACTTGGCATTGGCCGCTGTTGGAAGACAGGATACTGGGCTAGATGGACCTTTGGTCTGACCCAGTATGGCCGTTCTTATGTTAATCTCTGTGCTTGGCTCATCATGGACAGATGCTGCGATGGTGGGTTAAGTTTCCTCAGTTTAAGGGATAGTCCTTGCACTAGTACAACACCGTTTTGGGTCACAGAGTGTGGTTGAGACTTTCAAAGCAGGATATAACCATGCATCTTTCACTAAAGTTAATAGCAGGGACGTAGCTGGATCTCCTGCATGGCTTTGAAAATACCAGCTGTCAAGACACTCACTGAAACGTAAACACACGAAAGAACCACACCACACTGGAGATTTTGTTTTAGCTTTCTAATGTGGGGCTTAGCACTCATTGAACAGCCCTCTTCGGTGAAGCAGAAACCAGCGCACAGTGATCCCATGGCAGGAGACATCTTGGCCCAGTTTTATTTACAGCTATGTATCCAGGCTTTTACCCACATCAAAAAAGATATTGTCTGGTATAGACAGGAAAGGTCTGTATGTAATCGTGTCATTCAGGAGGAGTTGCAAGGTACTGCGGTCAGGAGTGCTGGGACAATTTGTATAGTGGGGGTGCCGAGAGTCATTGAATTAAACTGTAAACCATGTCTATGATGGAAACCACTTCAAGCCAGAGGGGAGAGCGGCAGCACCCCTTGTTCCAGCACTTGTGCTGCAGGCGTGTGCCCAACACAACCACGTGATTTAACTCAGTCTTTTTGTCTTCCAGGCTCTCAACATCATGTAGACAAAGCGCTGAGTCTGATTGGTAAGAAGTTCAAGGAACTGAGCCTCACCAACATTTACGCTCCTCCAGCCCCATCACTGATGCTGCATTCCCTACCTATGACTTCCTGGGTAAGCCCCAAGGTAGCATGCCAGCCGTGTTTATGTCGTTAGACTGTATGGACGTGCCTAGGAGATGTATCCGTAGAGCCACATTGCATTCCCCCTTCAATTTGACTATCCAATTTCAGTTTTTCCATTAAGCAAATATCAAGGCTGGCCTGTCCGATGCACCATAATCCGTTCCATAGATGGATGTGCTGGAAACGCCGGGCATGTACTGAGTAATCGTGCTCCTTGCCTCAGAACAAAGAACGCTTCTTTGATCCATAGCAGCCACCGTACAAGGAAGCAGCCCCACAAAGATTCCTTCGAGAATGTCCTTTGCTTTTCTTGATCAGCGCAGATGCAGTTGTTGCATATCAGACTGTTTCCATCTGTCGTCATGCCGCCCTGTGTTTAATTTCCTGGAATACGCTGCAGAAAATGTACCCAAACTTGCTTAATCTCTGGCAGTTGCACGTCTGACATAATGGGCTTTTGCCTACAGACGAGACATGTTTGCTCAAAGAAATAGCTCTTAGTGTTTTTGGTTTGTGCATGAGGAGATATTCTGGTTCTGTTCTTACAGTCCATTTGCCACATGGTCAAAGACGGTCATTCAGTTTCTGTATACATTGGTTGTCATGTGACTGGTAGAATCATGCTGAATTGTTACTTTCCAGTAGCATCACATTCCCTTTAAGCCTCTATTGCAGTTATTCAGATCTGGCATCATAATCAACCTCCATGCTTTCCACACAATATTGCACATCTGTTTCCCTTTCCAGATGTTGTCTGTAAATGACAGTCCATTTGGTAATAGATCCTACTGGGTACACCATGGACTCCAACATCTGTTAAATAGCTAAATATAGCTTGGGAATATATACTTCTGTCTGCCTCCACGGGTGGCAAGGGGGCTGCATGTTTCTAGTTCTTTGAGCCTTCTTCCTTTAGATTTCTGTTTATAACCTCAAAGGGTAACTCCAGTACAGCTCAGGTTGTGGTAGGTGCCTTTAGGTTCTGCTAAGTTACAGCATACCATCAAAAGCCTGATGGCTGCGCAATGGCCTATGTGAAATGATTTGGCAGGGAAATCCGTGAAAGTGTTTTCATCTCAGAAACCGCCATCCCAAACTGCTACTTATTTGGCAGCCTCAGTAGAGAGGCCAGGAGCTCAGATGAGCGTGGAATTAAACTTTCCCCAACAAGTGATTCTACCAGATCAGTGTTGGGGTATTTTGTCAGGATGGCACAAAATGAGCTTGCATTGTTGTTGCCTATACTAGTCTCCCTGCCCTATTGATAAATAGCATCCTTTAGAGTTGTCATTATGCTTGCTGCTGCACAACATGCACAATTGCTGCCCCAAAGAATTTACGCTAATCTGACTCCCCTTCATGAGAACATATGTCAACAATGACTCTCCGTCAGCTGGTCCTAGGTTCAAACTCTTCTCCTAGAGGTGAAGATCTAAAGAGCCCACTTCGGAACTCCTGAACCACTAATGCCCCCTCATTTTTGTGTGTGTAGTAGAGTAGATAAGGTATCAGTGAAACTGCGTTTATTACTAACCTTTGGAATGAGTGAAGCTCATGTTGCAACAATACGTTAATGGAAATATAACACTCTCTTTGTGGCAGCTCATGCTACCGGATGGAGTCACCGTAGAAGTAATTGTCGTTAACCAAATCGACGCAGGACACATGTTTGTGCAGCAGCACACTCACCCCACGTTCCATGTGCTGCGCAGTCTGGACCAGCAGATGTATGTCTGCTATTCTCAGCCTGGAATTCCAACTCTGCCAACTCCAGTAGAAGGCAAGTCATTTTGTTCCTCTTGAATTGTCAAGCAGAAAGTTTCCTCCTGGGATCTATCCCTGGCCTTTCCTAGTAGCATCTAGCAGACTTTCTCCTCTGCGCTTCAGAGTAACTTGAGTCTAGAGTTCACTGACAGGTATTTTTTCAGTGCCTCTCCCCTGCACTCTCTAAAGTATGAAACTACAAGCTTTCCATATTCTCAAGTTTGCTCTTCCATCCAGAGATGAGGGTCTATGACAGAATTTGCCATGGGTCAGACAATAGAGAACCTGTATAAAAATGGGACACAATCATTCTTCACATAATGTTATTTACAAATTAATTAAGCTATGTGCATTTCCTCTAAGGAGACTTGGGAAAACAACATGCAAAATAAGTGGGTGTTTCAGCTCCCAAACATTGGGCAGGGTGCAGTGGAAGATGAGTGTAAAAGCTGTGTTTAAAACTATTAGCAAGCCCCTTATAATAGACTTTGTGGAAGGAGTATTAAAGCTCACGCTTCAGATCTTCAGCAAAGGTCAAAGCATTAGAGGTCAGGATGAGCCCTAATGTGGGCCACAGACTACTCCACATCTGGCTATTGCAGAGTTCTTCCATTTTCCTTTGAAGCCTCTGCCGCAGGCCAGTGTCAGAGATGGGATATTGAACTAGACGGGGCTTGGTTCTGATCCAGTCTGGCAATTCCTATCTTCCTACAAGGTAAATTCAAACCAGAACTACTCTGGCCAATTATAAACTACTCTAAAAGCTTTGAATGTAAATCTTGCCACAGTCTGAGCTAGCATGAATATAAGCATGAACTTGAGTATTTTTTCACACAGCGCACAGTCAACCTGTGGAACTCCTTGCCAGAGGATGTTGTGAAGGCCAAGACTAACAGGGTCAAAAAAGAACTAGATAAGTTCATGGAGGACAGGTCCATCAATGGCTATTAGCCAGGATGGACAGGGATGGTGTCCCTAACTTTTGTTTGCCAAAAGCTGGGAATGGGCAACAGGATGGATCATTTGATGATTCCCTGTTCTGTTCATTCCCTCTGGGGCACCTGGCATTGGCCACTGTCGGAAGACAGGATATAGGCTAGATGGACCTTTGGTCTGACCTAGTATGGCCGCTCTTATGCTCTCATGAGCAGCATTGCTACAAGAAGCACGTGTTACCAGTTTCTCGGTGGGGGCGGAGGGGCGTTTATTTACCTTTCCCATAGCCAGTGTTTTCATCTCCTCTCTCTAGCCTTGTCAGTCAGGGAGCAGCATTGCTGCGTGTTCCTGAAGATGTTTGCTGCCGGCACCCTAATTATAACATCAGGATTATTTTCTTTGCTATCAAACACTGTCATTTTCTCCTTTATAGAGGTATAATTTCTGGCAATGCCTCCAGATTGCTGGCATGCGCTGTGAGCGGGGGGGGAGAAGCATTCCCGACATGGCTGTTTCTGTTGTATGTGTCTCTCTCTCGCTGAAGCAGTTCAGCATGGTGTATGGGTCCAGCATGATGTACCCATCTTTAAACAAGGGGGTGTTTAATTGAGCAGGGGGTGGGTCTGTGTGTGGCTGTTTCTTGGTGGTTCAGAAAGGTGGCAGCTCAACAGAATCTTTTCTTTTCAAGGCACCTTCCGGAGAACAGATGTTTGTTTGTCCACTTTATACAGCATCACTTAGACGCGCCATGCTCCTGGAGAGGACTATTCAGTGGTTCACAAACACTCTGAATACTTCTCTTGCTCAAGTTACTCGTTTTGAGCAGCTACTTTAAAACAAACAAAAGTGCAAAATTGAACACGCTGAGTACGTTTAGAGAGAGTTTAAAAGCTGCTTATTACTTCAGGCAGGGTTAGTCACACGTCTACTTAATATCACTGTACTGGGCAAGACAGAGAGAAGTGGATTGTTACTGCAGCTGCTAGTGGTGCCGGCCATGCTTGTTAGGCACCGTATGCTCATACGGTGAGAAACAGCCCTTCCTTGATCAGAATAAACAAGACAGAAAGTGGGAGGGGAAACCGAGGCACAAAGTGGCGCCTTGATTTGCCCAAGGTCATCCAGCAGGTCGTTGGCAGAGCCAGCAATAGAACCCGGGACTCCTAAATCCTGGTCCAGTGCTCTGTCTGCTGGATCATGCTGCCTCCCTGCTGCAGGGCGCCAGGTGTCTCGTCTGAAAGCAGCGTGGGCAGGTAACACTGCTGCTTCCTGAGCAGACGCAGGAGCCTGGTGTCTCTGCTGTTCCAATGGGACTTCTAGAAACAGGCACTAACGCTGAATCTTCCCACTCCGCCCTCTTTTGCTTTGCAGTCGGTGTGATCTGTGCTGCTCCGGGCTTGGATGGCGCTTGGTGGCGGGCTCAGGTTGTCGACTACTTCAAAGATAACAATGAAGTGGAGATCAGATATGTGGACTACGGAGGATACGAGAGAGTTAAAATCGACACACTCAGGCAGATCAGGTCAGGAACTATGTTTTTCCTCCCTTGACCGGAACAAAAAGGGTTGAACTTTCATAGCTAAGTGTAATGGCTTGATAGGTATAGGTGTCTCCGCAGTATAATGAAAGCATTGGGGGGGAGTGGTTCTCTCAGCAGCGTACAACCATGTGGGACACCTGGATGTCTCACTGATACTCCTACTTCTTACATAGTGCTTTCATCCATAGATGTCTTAAGTGCTCCACAGAGGAGGGCAAATGTAATCCTCATTTAAGTAGTGGATAAACTGAGGAACAAAAAAGTGACTTATCCAAGGGCACCCAGCAGCAAAACCAGGAATAGACCTTTGATCCGCATGTTGCATCCAATGCCCCATCCTCTGGGCTGGGCTGCCTCATGGAAACTCTGTCCCTGTGTAGTGACATGCTGGGTGTGTTTGGGGAACGGCGCACTCGTTGTTCTCTTCCTGGTGGGAAGTGATGAGGTACAGATACAGAGCGCGTGGCCAGCTGGACCAGGGAGAGACATTGCCCTTTCAGAGAGGGTTCCCCTGGTCCCCGTGGCGCACGATTTGCACGGCTGCGTTGTGGCATGGAAAATGAGATTGTGCAGAGCCAGGGCAGGGGAAGACCACTTGGGAGGAGAACAAATGGAGAAGCACTCGTAATCTCTGCATGTGGGTCTACCTTCCAGCTTCCTACCTCGGCAAGCTGTAGGTTCTTCTAAAAATTTCCTGCCATTGCTTTGCTGCTGGTAGACAAGGTACCAGTGACTGTTAACACTTACAGTGCTTAAAACATGGGTGCCTGCCACTGGTCTGGTCTGTGCTCCTGCTCCCAGTGGAGAAGCTTGAATGGGTGGTAGGAAGCATGAGGAATCTCTGGTGTTGTACACCCAGCTGGAGTGGTGGGCGAGATGAGGAAGCAATCTCATTATTATAGTTGTGCCTAGAGGACCCAGGTGAGGTCAGGGCCACAGTGCACTAGTTACTCGGTGTAACAAGCACATAGTAAGCAATGGCCCTCCGTCAGAGCTGATGAAGGACAGGAGAAAAGGAGCACTCCATCTTCATTTTGTATGTGGAGAACTGAGACCAAGTGGAGAAGCCCAGAGCTTGTACCCAAATCTCTCATTCCCATGCTTTAGCCACAAGATGCTCGCTCCTCTCATGTGAATTTTGCTCAAACTCTTGTTACGCGTACCATGTCTATTCTTTTGGCTGTAACTAATCTGAAACAAATGAATTCCTGCCATATCAGCCATCATCAGTTTAAAGCGTAATAAGGAATTAGGGCAGAGGTGTGTTCTTCTATTCAAGTTGATTCTTTTCTCTTTTAAGGTCTGATTTTGTAACACTACCCTTCCAAGGAGCAGAAGTTTTATTAGACAATGTGGTGCCGCTTTCAGGTAACAGAAATCACTGGAGAGAAACTAATGCTAGGCACTCATGGTGCTTGGTTAGACAGTTGAGAAGCCAGAGTTGTTTAGACTTTCTCCATACCATTTCGAGTCCAATATCTGAAGTTACTAGAAAGTGGATTAGAATTTTTTTTTTCTTGCTTGGTTTTTTATTTTGCCAGCACTGTGGAACTAGTTTCACTATCTTTCCTGTCTAGTCAGTGGGCGGGTTTTTCCCGCGGCTGTGGATGGAAAGAGAAACAGTTAGGGAAAAAAATACGAGACTGTAACTTAAAACCTCAAATTGGCAGAACTCTACCAGAGGGCAGCAGGATGACCTAGAACTACTCTTTAAACGCCTCCTCTTTGCCAATGGACTAGATAGCAAGTGTACTGTCCCTTAATCTACTAGACAAACCTCTGACATTCCCATACTGAAATCGATGGTATGGATAGTTCTGAGTGTTCTTAAAAATGGCCCCAGTGCTGGAAAAGGAGGGGAAATTCATGATGTCCACAAACATCTCCTATGTTGTTACCGATAGAAATCCAGCCATGTTTTGCTAGTGCCTAAAAAGCTTTTCAGTTCTCGATATTGAAGGATGTTATCCCGACCCACTGATAGCACCCTTTGATGTCAAGACTCTGGATAGCAGGAGAGGAAACCCTGCACAGGCGGTAGGCACAGGGTTTGCCTCTGCTGAGGCTGTAGATGGATGGCAAAGGTTGAAAGTCATACCATCCCAAGCTGCCATCAGCAGAGTTCACTGTTTGCATGCGCTTTCCAGTAAGGGACCTCTTGCAACATCTGCAGCAGCATAGGAACTGTCATTGCTGCTAATGCTGGAGATGTCTCACGAGGGTGGACCAAAAACAGAGGTAGTCAGTCTAATCCCAGAAGGTAGATTTTGTTTTCACTTCCTCAAAGCTCAGTGCATTTGCCGCATGGGGGGTGGGAACCAGAGAGCAACACCTCAGTGTAGATACATCCCTCAACTTGGGCAATGAAAGGTACATAGACAGTATTAACGAAGAGTGCAGCTTGCGATGTTAAAATTCCACCCATCCTTCAAGGGATTTTTTATTCTGTTGGTTAAATTCCATTGAATATCATTAAGTTCCTGTTCACATATTAAACTTCCTGCAGGACAAGTGAAGTCCTGAGCTTCCTAGGCTCAAGAGTGCATCATTAAAAACTGAAACGTTAATGTAAGCTACCATATCTGAAGACACCCAGGGTCCTTAGTAATTACTTTGAATCCATTTATGCACATGTGGCTACTGAGCTAGGATCCTTTTTAAAAAGAGAACTGTTCATCATCTCCCCTCTGTGACACACATTTCAGTGCAATCTTGTTCGGCTTCATAGACTAGATGTCTGTAGCAATGATGAGTGAGATTCTTTGGTCTGTGTTATGCAGGAGATTATTGTAATACTCTCTTCTGGCCTTAGAACCTAGGAGCCTGTGAATGTCTGACTTGTTTTCTCCTTTTCTTTCCAAAGACGAGGATCACTTTTCATCAGAAGCTGACTCATCCGTTAGTGAAATGACCAGAGGTACACCTCTGCTTGCACAGGTATGTATATTCTGCATTTGGCATTAGTGCGATGGCTACTGGAATATTGTGACCAGTGCTGGTGTCAGTAATTCAAGAAGGATATTGATAAATTGGAGAGGGTTCAGAGAAGAGCCATGAGAACTGGAAACTATGCCTTAGTGACAGACTCAAGGAACTCAATCTATTTCTCCCATCAAAGAGATGAGAGAAAGGGGTGACTTGCTCATGGTCTGTAAGTACCTAGATGAGGGAACAGAGATTTGATAGCAGGCTCTTCGATCTAGCAGACCAAGGTATAACAAGATCCAATGGCTGGAAGTTGAAGCTAGACAAATTCAGTCTAGCAACAAGGCTTACGTTTTTAATAGTGAGGGTGGTAAAGCGTTGGACCAGTTTCCTAACGGTTGTGGTAGATTCTCCATCACTGGCAATTGTTAGATCAGGATTGGCCGTTTCTCTAAAAGATGTGCGCTAGTTCAAATCGGAATGAATTCAGGGAAGTTCTAGACTCTGTGTTATATATGAGGACCAACTAGATGAGACCAATAGTCCATGTATTGCATAGATTATAATGCTGGAATATGAGAGATGTCTAGAAAACTGCCAGTGCTTGACCAAGAGTCTCTTATCCTAAAGTAACAGTATTCCATAGTACTCTGATGAACGAAACCCCTCAGGAGACGTGAAACGCTCAGCTCTTACCTAGTAATAGGACTCATGCTGGTGAAATCTTATCTCCCAAGAATGGGCCATGTGTTCTCTTGAGTAATAATACCGAGCTCTCTTATGCTGCTCTTGAGCTGTCGTTCTTAAAGCAACGGTCAAAGGCGGGAGACTGGGCGCCACTGTTCTCCCTCTCAGCCTCAGGAAGAGAGAGCTTAACAGCAAAGCTGTGTCTCAGCTCACTGACACACCAGCTTGTCTGCTGTGCTCTGTGCTAACATGTATGTCTGGTTCCAGGTCACAAATTATGACAGTGCAACAGGCCTGCCTCTCATCCAGCTGTGGAGTATGCTGGGAGATGAGGTGCGTACACTTGCAGAAATGTAGTGCTCTGGTTTGTATAGACTGAGACGTGGGTTTAAAAACTCAGCTTGAGTTATGGGGATTTCTTTTAATGTTGCTTTCAGGCTGGTATTTTCTTCATCTGTCTCTTATTTTCCCTTAGGTGGTGTCAATAAACAGAGCTCTGGTGGAAAGAGGATTTGCTCAGTGGATTGACAGTTACTAGTAAACTCTGAGAGGCCCCAAGCGACCCTTTTTTCTAAAAAAAAATAAAATAAAATAAAATTTAAAAAATCCCTTTTTTTGCACTGTATTAGAATTGGGTTTGGCAATCCTGTAGGGAGGACCCGTTTGTTTACACCACTGCGCAAAACTCTGTGGTCCATTGAGACTTGTTTGCTTGACTGTTACCATTTCACTTGAAATACATACCTCATTTCAGTGAAAGGCAGGGAGTTACTAAAAGCCATAAAAAAGATACTGTAGCTTTAAAACAAAACCAGTCCCTGGCCTAGTTCTAAGAGTTATTTAAAAAAAGAAGTGGGGTTTTCTTGAAGCTAACAAAACACCCCTACCGTGTGTTAACTGTCTGCAGGTCTGTTGCACAGATGCCCCAGAGGCTCAGTGGCTGCTTTTTCTGAAAGATGTTGGCTGTTTCTTAGAAATAGGTTTGCTGCCTAGAAAGCCAACACAAAATACATAAAGGATTTAAAGTTCAGTCGTCTATTGACTTTTCCATGTTGTGCCACCAACTTGCACAAGCTTTGTTAGTCTGATCCGTGACTGATGCTGGGAGACATATGAATTGCATTCATGACACTTACCCTGGCACACATCTCATGGTAGAAATGTTTTAGGCAGGAGCTGCATGGGAAGAAAACTTCATCTGTGCAGACCTTTGAAATGTAGGATGAATTACCACTACAACCATAGATTGTAAATCTGCTATGTTCCAGATCACGTATTTAAAAAAAAAAAATAGATTGCCAAACCCGATTGTAATTTGTAACCATTTTCTAGCTGTGCAAGTCTGTGTAAATATATATAAAATCATTGTAATATTTTGTATAAGAGAAACACTGGAAATCACAAAGGGAACTTTAAAAGAGTTTTTTTTTCCCCACAACAAAATGTTCTCTGTAAGTAGAAACGGTTTGGAGTCCATCAGTACAGCTGACGTACTCGGAGCATCCGAATGTGGGAGTGTTTCTGCTCTGCTGTGTACAGGATTAGCGTTGCTCTAGATTGCTGTATGGTATGATTTGTGATCACTGACTCCTTTGCTGTACAGATCTGTTTAAAAAAAAAAAAGTAACAATATGGAATTGATATTGCAGTGGTGTTCTTTCTCTCTTGATTTATGTTGGTCCCTTTTAGATTGATATCAAATGTGGAATTTAAAATTTTGTTCAAATAATTTAAGATAACTTAATACTATTAAAAAAATATTGTAATGTACCTGCATTTAGACATGTGTATTGAGTTGAGATTTGTTGCTGGCCGGGAAGACACTTGACAGGAAAGCACTGGTATAATCAAGCCTTGGAAAATGAGAATCTTTCAGACCAATCCAGAGACTCCTTTTTTTTTTTACTTTCGGTGAGCTGATATGCTGGTCCACCATGCAGACATGAATGTAGCTGCCTACACCAGGATTTGATCAGATCCATTCAGATATGGTTTGATTGTATTCTCTTTTTTATGAATTCTCTCTTTTCGGGGGCGTATGGTTTAATGTTAGCAATAATGATGTCCAATGAAAACAAAATTGATAGCTTGGTTAAATCTAAAAAACAAAAAATCCTCTTGAAATGTTTCCCATTTCAATTAAAGCTCAAATTTTAAGCCATCTTAATCAAAATGTGATGAGTAAGAGCCTTCATTTCCAGCCTCTTGTGGTACAGATGTGGGTGGGAAGGGATCTTTACTTGATAGAGTGGCAGGTGAGACCAAATAGTGATGGGTTTTAAATGGGACACAAAAAGGTGAACCTTCAGAACCCCTGTTCATTGAATTCTCTGATCACTACATCAAGTTTTGTGAAAGACCTTGGACACAGCATTTATTCTCTCCTTTTTTTAAAAATAAATTACAAAAACCTTGCTGTGCAGTCTAGTAAGCACTGGTGCACCGGGGGAAGAGTATATTACGTGCAGATGAAATATGAGCTATGCCGCAGTTTGAATGAGGTGACCTCATGTCACAGCAAAGGAGTTCCTTACCTTCAGTTTTGTGACGATTCAAGTCTCAAGCATACTGTTCTAGTTCTGCAGGCTATGTGGTTTCTTCTGAAATTAGCAGGTGTACTGTTGTGTGCTGAGCAATACGATAATGTGCATTGGCACCTGCCTGTTACTGTCTAGGTGCCTGTGTGGCCCTCATAGTGTCTGAGCGATGTACAATCATTCGTGGATTTTATCCTTGCAACACTCCAGTGAGTATGGCAATGCTGTTAGCTCCATGTTACAGATGTGCAGTTGAAGCACAGAGTAAATAAGTGACTTGCCTATGGTCATGCTGGGAGTTGAACTCTGATCTCTTGAGTCCTACTGTCCTATCCTCTAGGCCAGCCTTTCCTTCTCCAAGACAGATCTTTGTCCTGTGGAGAGCTTTCTGATCTTCTGCATCTCAGCAGGGCAAGGATGCGTGTGGTCCTTGCTGAGCAACTAACCATCCGTCCCAGTTAACATGCAGCCTGGTGGTATTTTTACAGCACCTGAAGTTAGGGTTGCTGCCCTCACGATCACACGCACTGTTTCTCTTCACTGAGAAACTCCCCTGCTGCCAGCACTTTGAGTTACAAGCCTGTGTGAGAGTCTGTGCAGCTTGTCCATTCATAGGATCCTCATCAACTTTCACTTGTTTGCAGGTTTTAATTTAGTAAATATCTTTGATGTACAAGAAGAAATCCTGCTCGCTTTCTCAGGTCTGCAGATTTCCCCTTTGCTTTGTACTCAGGCTAGATTTAAAAACCTAGTAGCTGAAAGCAGCTGCCCTGCGGCCTTAATCTTCCCGGGTACAGACCCACTGAGTGAGGGTATGTCTACATTTGAAGTGCTGCAGGGGCCCAGCTGTAAGTAGACACTTCCTGCAGTGAGGGAGGGGCTCTTCCATCATGATAGTAAATCCATCTCTGCAAGAGGCCGTAGCTAGGTCAAGGGAAGAAATATTCCATTGCCCTCACCATGTCTACACTGGGGCTGAGGTCTGCTTAAGGACATTGCACAGGGCATGAAATTTTTCACAGCCCTGAGCAATGTAGTTAAGCCGACCTAACTTTGTAATGTAGAGAAGGTGCCAGTTCTCCTTAGTTACACTGAAGACCCCTTCAGAATAGACATACAATGCAACCTCCTGCTCTACAAGTTACTCTTCCCATAGCACGGTTATTGTGCATGGCTACTCTGACTCCCAACGCTGCACTGAAACAATCTGTGGCTGGCCTGGTATTTCTGTGTAAGTAGTTTAATTGTCCTCATGTTCCATTGCGTCTGTGTGCGATGAAACCTTTCTACTGTCTCCGCATGCGGGGAGCAGCAACCCCATGGCACTGGAAATGTAAGGCTGAGGAGGCTAGCTTGACGAGCTGCAGCAAAAACGAAGAGTGAATGTGATTGAGGCTGGTAAGAGTTCACCAGGATGGGAGCTGATTCTTTAAACGAGCTGGATGCTTAATTATTTAAAATAATAACTTAGCTCCTGAGGGGGCGGGGGGGACTTATCTTCTCTTTCCCAGAATCTAGTTAATAGTCGTCAGAGCCTCGTCAAACAAGCCAGTCAGTAATTTTTAGTTCTAAATGCTCAGGGTAGATCCTGGAGTTGCTAGCATGCGTCTCTGGGGAGGAACTCTTTCTACTCTAATTGTTCATTATGAAGCTTAGCCATTCATCTTAATGCCTGTGTTTTCCCTGGCTGCTGCAATAATGTGCTAAAAGTTTGCAGCCCCCAACAGCTATTGGCAGCTTTAATGGGGGGGGGGAGTTCCTCTCTTGTTTTGTGCCCCGCATTCTCTAGGAGAGAGAACTGTAAGGGGAATCCTCCTTTGCCTTCATTGGAACTTGGGCAGGGGGAATTTCCACTGGTTAAATCTGTAGTAACTGGGACACAGGACAAAACTAGACATCTCAATGTCATTGGAGCACAGAGGGGAAGATGGGAAAATACTTTGCTTTTAACCTCATGTGGGCCCAGTGAAGGCTTCTGCAGCACTAATAACGATTAGAAATTGCTTTCTGAGCTGCTTGGATGCCAGCTGATTAGTGTGCAGACACACCTGCCTGAGCAACAGCATTCCAGTGCCTGTACCATGCCCCAAATATAATACATAGAATATCAGGGTTGGCAGGGACCTCAGGAGGTCTAGTCCAACCCCCTGCTCAAAGCAGGACCAATCCCCAGGCAGATTTTTGCCCCAGATCCCTGTAGAAGCAGCCTGCTCAGTATTGCCTAGGAAGAACATTGAGTTCCCTGCAGTGAGCCTGGAATTCAGGAGAGTTACTAGATGGAAAACGCTGCTTGAGCCCAGCACTGATACAGTTGAGTAGCAACGTCCTCTCCCCTTGCTGTGGGGGGAAGCCGTAAGCAGGGGCAGCTGTGAAGACTGTCAGTGAGCAGGGGCAGCTGTCTGCAATCAGTGGGAGATGTGGCAAACAGGAGGAGGTTGAGAGCAGAGGAGCTCAGTCCAAGCACAAGAGAGGTGACTTGAGAAGGGAAAGACTAAAGGACAAGGAGGGGAGATGGAGAGGGAGCAGTTACTAAATATTGTGGACAATTTAGGCTTAGAGAGAGAGAGACTGCAAACGAATGAATGGAAAGGCCAAGATCTGCCCTGGAAGGAAGGAGCCTGAGAGGGGAAGAACAGTAACGGAGCAGCATCCAGGGAACTAGAGCTGAGTAAGTTTGTTGGTTTTCTTTGCGGGAGCGCACCGCTGCATATTGCAGTGATGGGTTTCCTGCTGTGGAAACATCCTGCTAAGCCTTGAGCTGTAAGTGAATAGGTGCCCAACTAATGGCGTTGTGAGGGATCCCATCTTTTGGCTACTAAAGGGGGCATTCAAGTGACTGTCTAGCTCTTGGTGTACAACCCTGCGTCTGTGTTGTGTACACCTTAGCTGAGGCTTAGCCTGCTGCGCCATCCCGGTAGGGTTACTTTGACTGTCCCTTCAAAGGGCTTCCCCTTTAAAGAGGAGCCGTGTTTTTATTATGGGTAAAATGAGGGAGGCCTCTGGAGAGACCTAATTTTATAACTTCCGTCTGGACAGCTTCATCCTCGCAGCAAGTGGAACAGGGCAGGCGCTGGCTTTTCTCCGCAGACAGCGAGCGCTGGTGTGCAGTGAGACCAGGATGCAATGCTCTTTAGGAGGGGGCAGTTTTTCTGCCTGGCCTCCTGCCGGACTCGCTCGCTGCACGTTGTTGTGACAGACTTAGGCCCAGAGCTCTCTTTGTTTCCATTCATTCTGCCCAGGTGTAACTCATGACTCCTGTGAAGTTACAATAGGGAGGAGTTTGGCTCTTACACTGAGGATTTGTTGGAAATGGAGCCAGTTCTCAGCCAAAGGGGCAGGGACGGTAGAGTGAGACTCCTGGAGCAGGAAAAAACAAAGTAAAATCTTGAGTGTTAATGTAATGGCTGGCGCACAATAGCCCCTGTCTAATATTAGCTTCCTGGGATGTGACCCCTGGCATTAGAAACTAAAGGCACAAAGAGCATTTCAGCTCCTTGGCTTGCCGTGGCTGCATTCACAGCAGTCTCTCAGAGCAGCAAGCAACTGAACGGTTGGTTGAAGATGGAAACTTTATTGGCAGTGTTTGCCTTTAAAAAAACAAAATTCCATTCCACCCCCCGGAGGCACAATACAAGCACGTTGTGTCCTGCCACCGTCGCCAAAACATCTGCCTCACAGCCAGCCCTGGTGAGGAGTGAGGCCATTTCAAACTATCATGTTGAAAAGAGCATCAGTAAAGCCCTGTCCTGCCCTTATCTCCACAAGTACTGTGTTCCGCTTCCATCGCTGCCTCTCCAAGAAGCAGAAAAGGGCGAAAATGGAACGGGGTTTGAAAGCTGGGATTGTTTGGCTTGGAAAGAGAGAATAAAAGGAAGTCTGAGAGGTATTTGGAATGAGCAGTGCAGGGAAGGCAGCTGTAATATGGGAGTGCTTGATGGCCCAATGAATACGCTATTTTACAGAACACTGAAAACAAGGAGCCATACGCTTTTACTCGGACATGTACTGCTGTGTGCCACAGTGATTCAAATACAAGGGGGATGCGATGATGTTTTTCAGACTGACACAGGTTAAAAGGAAAGAAAGTTAAAATGCCTAATGACGCTTCCTCCTTTTGTTGAGTGTAGAATCTGTGGGTGGAACTCACTCATCCAGGTGTTGATTGAGGCAAATATGTTGGTGTCAAAAATAAGGATCCAGATGTTTGTATTGCAAAGCGATAGCCCCTCAGTCGCACAGACTTGGGTGAAAGGACAAGGGTTGTTACGCCTCATGCTTCTAGCCATATAGTGCTTTTGCGGGCGACTTCCCCTGAATCGTCCATCAGGGGAGAGGAGGTTGCAGTAAATGGATTGTTGGTCGGTTCAGTTACGGCAATTTTTATGTCCTAAGTACAAAACTATTTGTCATACTGCTCATTTTTGATACTCGGCTCGACTGTCTCCTTGATTTAAGGACTTTGAACTACTGTCTCATGCTGTTCTGATTTTGAGGTCCTCTCATTTCTGGAAAATAACATGCTTTCAACGTAATTTGTAGATCCTGAAGTGTTTTTTCCCCGTGTGCTGTTTGAGTCTGGATGCAAGAGACTGCTAGAAATCCAACCTCTTTCTGACGTGTACCCTTAGGTATAGTTTGACTTCTGTATTTGTGGGGAGGGGACAGCTCCTGTCAGGTCCATGGGGCTGCATGTGTGGGTGGGGGCAAATTCCACACCTGCCTGAGGCTTGCGGTTTGGGGGGGGAAATGCCCCGCTTACCCCTCCCCCTAAACTACACCCATGAGGGCACCTAAATCCTTTTCCCCACAACCACTCACTGTCCTGCTCCTATCAAAATATCCTCTGTCATCTCCGGTGCAGGCACAGCCAATTGTGTAAACATGGGCAGTAGTTATGCTGGTGCTCTGGCTTGTACTGGTGTAGGTGAAGGTAGAGTTCAGTGCAGGCCTCTCACAGTTCGTTGGAAACAGTCACCCAGGGAACCAGATTAGAAAAAACATGTCAGAGGAAAGGAGTGAAATGATCCTCCCCACCCCCTCAAACACAGCCCACTTCCTGTGGGTTAGTGTCAAGCAGGTCATGCCGTATAGACCAGGGCACCACCAGGTGAGTGAGTTCTGCCATGGAGCTGTGGGGTGAATTCGGTCCAATGGCTGCACTTCTCTTTCCTCTCTATTTAGGCCTTTCCTAAAGGGCTTACAATTGCCGTATGTCTCACTATGTCATACAGGGCCTAGCATAATACGTCCCTGATCTCAGTGTCTCTAAGTGCTACAGATAAACTCAAGATGAGATGTTGATCGGTTTGGTGCAGTGGACGGGAAGGTTTTCTGCGCACAAACCCGTCTTCACTCCTGGCTACTTCCATATCTATATTTCCTCAAGCACTTGGAACTGCTGTCCCATGCTTCCTGCTTCCAGACATGGGTGATTCTGGGGTTTAAAATGCTGCTGCTGCTGCAGCCAGTTGACCCTATAAGCACTGGGGCAGTGTTAGGCAACAGCCCCACAATGACAGGAGAAAGCGGCATGGTTAATAAACCAAGTCTGCTGTGTCTTCAGCAGCGGCTCCAGGCACCAGGGCTCCAAGCACGTGCCTGGGGTGGCAAGCCGCGGAGGGTACCCTGCCAGTCCCTGCAAGGGTGGCAGTCAGGCAGCCTTCGGCGGTGCACCTGCGGGAGGTCCGCCAGTCCCGTGGATTCGGTGGTAATTCGGCGGCAGCTAAAAAGCTAGAGCCACCCCTGTATGTCTTCCATCCCCAATATCCTTTTCCTCTTTAACATACCCTTCTCCTAGGACAGCTACACCCTATTCCATTCCTATCTCAAAGGATGGGGGCAAAAAGAAGAGACCATGTATAGCTTTAAAAGTTTAAACAAAACTCTTGGAACTAATCAGGTGTATTCCCCAGCACTGTGCAATGGGCTTGCTGTTCTAACCCCTCCCTTCTCTGGGTTGTCGTCTTCAACCGAAGGGGCAGGGACTTTGTCTTCCTACAGCCTGCAAAGTGTTGTGCCTACCAATTGCGCTCAGCTCAATAATACAAACTAAAAGTTGTGTTGTTTTGCCTTGAGGACTGGACTCATGTGCTTGCTTTCAATAGCTGACCCTTATCATCTTGAAATGGCCAGATAGTTTCAGAAGATGGCGCTGTAGAACAAGCTACCAAGCCGCTCCGCCGCTGTCGTTTCAGCGAGATGGTAGCAAGTTGGCATTATTTTAGCCTGCCGCGTATAACGGCAGCTCAGCGATTCAAGTTGCCTGGACTTGAGTGAAGAAATATAATCATGAACTATAGGAGCCCAGTAATTTCCATCTGCGGGACTGGATCAGATACCTTGACTGGCAGAGTTCTTTGCGGGGATTAAAATTGCATTACCACTCTTGGGTTCAGATTCTGCTTTAAAGGTGCAAGGTCTCATACACTATATTTGTTTTTTTTAGGATCTGACCCAGGTTGGTTTGACTTGTTGTTGTCAGCTAGGAAGAGGAAAGAGAGAAACTTAAAAGTTAATATTAATATCAGTTGCAGGGATCGGCAAGGAATTTTCCTCCAGGGCAGATTGGCAGAGGCCGTGGAGGTTTTTCACCTTCCTCTGCAGCGTAGGACATGGGTCACTTCCTGGAGGAGTCTCTGCACCTTGAAGTCCTTTAAACCACAAGTTGAGGGCTTCAGTAGCTCAGATATAGGTCAGGGGTTTGTTACAGGAGTGGGTGGGTGAGATTCTGTGGCCTGTGTTGTGCAGGAATTCAGACCAGAAGATCATAATGGTCCCTTCTGACTTTAAAGTCTGAGTCTATAAAGAAAAAGGGAAACAATACGAGTACATAATTTATAATGTCACCAAACCTGCCACTTAGGGCCAGCTTCTGCCCCTCTGAATCATGACGAGGAATGTAACGCCTTGCTCTCCGAGTAGCCCTGCTGAAATCCATTGACCTCCTTTCAGAGGAAGGTACTACTCAAGATGAGCAGCAAAGGGACAATCGAGCCGGAGGTAAAGCTAGGAAAACTCCATAGGGTTTTGTCAGACTATGGGCTAGATCCTCAGTTGTAAATTGGTGAAGATCCAAAGCCATTGTAGCGACACTGCTTTAGACCAGCTGAGGCTCTGGCCTAGAACTTTTAAATGTAAACTGCGTATTTCCCCTTGAGATGGTCACATTCGTGTTCAGCAACATGTTATAAAACCTCTGAAAATCGTCAGCTCTCAGGGCCAGATCTTCTCCTGGTGTAAAGGGGCATCACTTTACTGAAGCCAATGCTGCTACGCTCATTTTCCAGCTCACCAGCTGAGGACTGGGCCTTTAAAGTTAAACATAACAGTTTACTGCAGAGCTGCCCTGTGAGTACATGCAATCCTGTGAGTAATAAAAATAATGATCCTTTGCAGTAATAAAAATAATGATCCTCCTAGCATGGGGGGGGGGGGACTAGAAATATAAAGGGGAATCTCAGCTTTTGTTACCCAAAAAAGGGCAGGGGGGGGGAGCCTGATTCCCAATTGCTTTAAGGCCCAAGGCCAGTGGGTATAATAGGCATGGGGGGGGTGGGGCTAAGCCTCCCCTGGTGCAGCCGCCACGGAACCTGCAGCCAGACACCTGGGCCGTGGTGGCCTCACCTCTTCCCTTTCCTTCTCCGCCCCTCCTCTGAGGCCCCCACGGCCTGCTACTGCTGCCTGGTGAGTCTCGCTCCCCTCCACCCCCACTTCTCCGGAGGTCCCCGCCTCTCGCCGTATCCCTCCTCCTCAGCCCCCCTCACCCGTGGGCATGAGGAGGGGTGTGGCGAGCGGGCGGGGGTGGGTCTCGGTCTCGCAGTGGACAGGTGGGGAAGCGAGGAGGGACGCGGTGGTGGGGGTGGGTCTCGGTCTCGCAGTGGACAGGTGGGGAAGCGAGGAGGGACGCGGTGAGCGGTGGTGGGGGGGGACACTGTCTCGCAGTGGACAGGTGGGGAAGCGAGGAGGGACGCGGTGGCGGGAGGCCTGGGGTGGAGTGTGGGCAGAAGAGGCGGGACAGGGAGCTAGCCTCCCCCAGGGGGAGCTTTACCCGCTGTCTGTGTTAATGCTCCTTTACACTGTTCTGACACTAGGTTTCTAACACCTAGAAAGCTGTTGCCTTTTACCTACTGTAAACCCGGCGCTAGGGCTGTAATCTCATCACTCAGGACTGAGCTGGGGGGGGCTGGAGTTTTGGAAAGTCCCCAGCTCGTGTCACGTTTGTAGAGGACAGTGCTGCTAACCTACTGCTGTTGGCACACGCGCCTGGCCAGCCAGCCACCTTGCCGCTAAGCCAGCTCCTCTGCTGAGCTGCCAGCGTGACCTCTGCCCGCCAGGGCGGCTACTCAGGGGTGTGAGAGGCAGCTCGATCTAATTGACTATGCAAAGTAATGAGAGCAGGGGACTAATCCCAGCCCTGACATTTACTCCTATGGCCTGGGTCGGGTCACGTAGGCCATAATTTTCAAACTCAGGTGCCTAACGTTAAGCACCTGAATCTAGAAATGCCCAGAACACCTGCCCCGATGTCAATTAGGGGCTGTTGTTTAAATCCCTAGATTTAGGCACATAACGTCACACACGCAGGTTCGGAAATGTTTGCCTGACCAGCCCTGTGCCTCAGTTTCCGCATGTGTGAAATGAGGATGAGCAGAGCTGCCTTGCAGCAGGCTCGTGCTGGCTCAGGTTTGAGAAATACGCTGTAAATTGTAAAGCTGGCAAGAATATGCAAAAAACCCTGCAGTGGCCAAGTGCCCTCCCGCTCTTCATTGGGACAGCAGGGTGGGGGCACCCTGGAAAACCTCTTGTTAATATTGACAGCTAGGCAGAGACCCAGCAGGAGCTCTTAGGCCTGGTCTACACACGTTATGTAACTATTCAACTGTTTTGCTTAGGAGTGTGACTTTTTTTAATTCAGAAAACAAACAATTGCAACTTCCATTCTGGCCTATTCTATTCCTTACTTTGAGTACGTCTACACTACCCACCGGATCGGTGGGCAGCCATCAATCCAGTGGTGATCGATTTCTCGCGTCTAGTCTAGACATGATAAATTGACCCCCGAGTGTTCTCCCGTTGACTCCTGTACTCCAGCTCGGCAAGAGGCACAGGCGGAGTCGACGGGGGAGCGGCAGCAGTCGACTCACCGTGTTGAAGACACCACGGTAAGTTGATCTAAGTACGTCGACTTCAGCTACGTTATTCTCGTAGCTGAAGTTGCATAACTTAGATCGATTTTTCCCACACACACACGTACATTGTAGACCAGGCCTTAGTCTTTGATTTTACAATGTCGAGGTTTTGGTTTTGGGAGCTTTCCTTCCTTTTTGATATAAATAGAAACGTGGAAAACATTATCCAATCAAACAACCCAAAATTTGGACCACTAGCCATACCCTTACGATGTACAGCAGTTTTCAAGATCATACGGATTTTAGATTACTTACAAAAAACCCTACAATTCAACAGTGAGAAATTTTATGTCTACACTGCAAAAATAGGTGTGTCCTTAACTCAGGTTAGTTAACCCATGTTGGCTAACTTGGGTTAAAAGGGTAGTGAAGACACAGCAACTCAGCTTTTAACTTGGGTTAGCAGGTTGAGTTCAAGCCCATAGAACAGATCTTCATTGTTACTGTAACAAATGGGTTAACGCTGCTATTCTAGGCCCTGTCAACAATGGGGAAACTTTAGATGCATTTGAAACATCAACCCGATTAGACTTCCTTTGAATAGGTAAGGGGAGACAGTGTTAAACATGCTTCTGGTAGCTGGCAGGCAATTTATACCAGGGGTCCCAATGTTGCTACCACCAGCTGAGCTGAAAATTTCCCTAATGCGATCAGGGCCACAGAGCGGTTCTGTGATTGTTCTGCCATTGTGCGACCTGGGACAAGTCCTTTAAGGCTGGGTTTTGCAAATCTGAAAATCCATTTTAATCTCTGCGCCTCAGATCACCCACTTGGAAGTGCCTTTGCAGGGCTGCTATGAGGCTCTGTTTGTATTTTGTGGGAAAGGTGACGTATAAATGCATGCTTTTATTAGTAATATGACCTCTTAGTTAGTATTTCCTCTTCTGTTATAAAAAGGTGCCCTCATCCCTCTGGGTGCCCATCTTCTGTGTAATAGAAGGGATAAGTGCTTATTGCTATATCCTTTTACAGCTGTCAATCAAACATGGCTGGGTTTAGGGGGGTTGTTTTTTTTAAATGTTGGTATGTTTGTGTTTTGCTGTCACTATTCAGGAGGTCCTATCTGTCTGTAATTACTGGTCTATCATTGTCTTGGCATGAAAACATCTGCTGTCTCCTAGCGATGCCCACTTCTCCCCAAAGCTCCTATTTCTTTTGAGAGTTTCATGGATCACGTTGACCTTCTGTTTTCCATAACATCTCATGCATCTCCGTGTACACAGCTGTTTCTCTCACATTCCCATCTCTCGCCATCCACCTCTTTTTCCATCAGCAGCTCCAATGCATTCAAAATTTCGCTCATCTGCTTATCAAATCAATATCTTGCCTGCCACCTCCTCTGTGTCACTAATCACTGTGAACATACTGGCTTTGCATCTAGCTGCCAAGCCTGTTTTCTCCTGTCACCAGAACTCATTTTCCAGCTCACGACTCAAGTCTTTGTTCTTCTAATTTAACATTTTTAAGTTAATTTTCCGAGGCTTTTTATTTTGATTATGTTGCACTCTCTGCTAGCCTTCGATTTAGATCTCTCCATCCTGTGACTCTCTTTCTATATTGTGCTGGCAGTACAGCATTTGGGGGCAAGTGTAGAAAGTCAGCATTCAAGGTGAAATCGCTTCTGTTTGCTTTGCTGTTTGGCTCCTTCATTTCTAGAGTTTTCCTCGAATCAACAGTCAAGATTTTTTAGCCTCTGATTGATATCAACAAACCCATTATAGCCGAGATAAAAAAGTACAGTTTCCAAAATGAAAGATGGTCTTGCAGCTAGGGCTCTGGATGGAAACTACTGGAAGGTGCTCAGAGAAATAGGGGGTTCAAATCCCAGATGTGCCACAGATTTCCTTTGTGGTCTTGCACTTTATACTGGTATAACTACACCCAGACTCTAGGGCTTTTATTAGTTTAAAAAAAAAAAATCTCACACACCCCCCAACAAAAATAATTATCAATTAAACTTCCAAATGTAGAGTAGGCCTTACACCTCTGCGTCTTATTTCCCCAGCTGCAAAACACGGATAACGATACTGCCATTCTCCTACCCTTTGTCTGTCTCGTCTATTTAGACTGTAAGCTCTTTGTGACAGGGGTTGTCTTTCACTCTGCATTTATACAATGTCTAGCACAATGTGGCTGTGATCCGGTTGAGACCTCTAGATGCTACTGTAATAAAACTAATAAACAGAAAGTAAAAGACTTTTATTCACATTAAATCCATGATCTTTGTACAGCTGAAAATGTCTGTGGTGTGCCCATACCTTGAATATTACATGCCATTCTGGTCTCCCCATCTCAAAAAAGAAACTGAAAAAAGTACAGTGAAGGGCAGTAAAAATGGTTAGGGGTACGGAACAACTGCCATGTGAGGAGAGATTAAAAAGATTGGGACTGTTCAGCTCAGAAAAGTGACGGCGGGGAGTAGGGGGAGAATATGATACACGTCTATACAATCATGACTGGTGTGGAGAAAGTGAATAGAGAAGTGTCCTTTACTCCTTCACAAAACACAAGAACTAGGGGTCGCCAAATGAAATTAATAGGCAGCAGGTTTAAAACAAGCACAAGGCAGTACTTCTTCGCACACTGCAGAGTCAGGGAATATTGTTAAGGCCAAAAAAAGAATTGGATAAGTTCATGGAGGATGGGTCCACCGATGGCTATTAGCCAGGACGATCAGAGACGCAGCCCCGTGCTCTGGGTGTCCCTCAATCTCTGACTGCCAGAAGCTGGGACTGGATGACGGCGTGGATCACTCGATAGTCGCGCTGTTGTGTTCACTCACTCTGAAGCCTCTGGCACCAGCTACTGTCAGAGACAGGATTCTGGGCTAGATGGTCCACTGACCCAGGATGGCCGTTCTTATGTTCTGATATTAATGTCCTGTTCTTGAATGACTTTGCAGGAGTTTGGCACCTGGAGCGTGTGACTGAGAAATGGCTATTTATATGTTGATAAGACAGAGGGGTGGCTGTTGGTAGGGAATAGAGGCGGGGATTAATGAATCATGCAATAATTTTTTAGATGAGAGAAAAGGCCCCCCACATATATCATATTTTTCCCTCTCAGGAGTATAATATTTATGCAGAAATGGCTCAGGTATTTTTATACAGATATACGCTGTGTGTGTGCGTGTGTGTGTGCGCGCGCACACGTAAAATCATAGATTAAGGGATCTATTCATCCAAAAAAGAGTTGTCTGTCAGTGCATAATGACTGCCTGATTCAGAGGCACAAAACACCCTTACGCACAAAGCAACACGGGGCTAAGGACTTAGCACTCAAATCCCGATGTCCTCATGCAGGCAAAGCTCCCACTGCAGTTACCATAGGCCTGGAAACCCCCTGTTGAGCTGACCAGCTCATCTTTTGACTTGCACCTGCGTGGGGAACAAAATAACGCCAGCACGTTGTGCGTTATGGGAATGTGCGCTGATTAGCTGAAAGCTCTGAGAGGCCGACGAAGGAGATTGCCCCACGTCTGCCTACTGTGGGGTTTTAATCCCTTGCCTCTGAAGTACCTGGGCAGGCAGGATACTGGACTAGATGGATCTTGGTTCTGATCAGTCTGGCAGCTCCTGTGTTCCTAAGCCAGTGAGAGTTTTGCCTGAATGATGACTGAGACTAGTGGGAGAAAGGCCAGGTGGGAATGAGTTTTGCTGTGTTCTGTGCATCAGGAGAGAATGAGCGTTGGGGAGGTGACGCTAATATTTAAAAACAGGGTTGGCCCCAGTGCAGGAAAATATACCACAGAGGACCAGTGGGGGAAGAAAACGCCAGAAGGTTCCCTTCCTAGATTGTTCCCTAGCAGGTGGAGGGTTTGGCCGGCTGCGCCTTCCCCACCCCATGGAACACACATGGTGGAGGTGGATTGCCCCAATCTCTGGATCCCCCAAGATCTGTTGGAAGCTAGGGTCATCTGCACAAAGCCCCTGCGTGTCTCCCCAGCGCCCCGTCAGCTCAGCTTAGATGGAGACATGCCGCCTGACTGACTCCCCCCCGGCTGCTCTCCTGAATCTCTGACGTAGAGAAGTAAATACAGGCTCAGCTGTATTAACTTGGAACCAGACTGGCCATTGGGTCAGCGAGGGAGGATGTAGCTCGCTTTTCTAAGTTGCGTGCAGGGCTCTCCCAGTGGAGGACTCGTGGTATGGAGACAGTACCGTCTGTAGAGACAGGATGGATGAGGAGTATCAGCTGGCTGTATGGGTGTGTGTGTTGGAACTTTCATAGACATCTTTCTTAAATCGACTGATAAGAATAGAAGAGCTATCATGCAAAACAAGCCAGTGACTCATCTAGTTCTCCATCCTGATGCTAAAAGTGGTCATGGCAGGAGGCTTCCAAAGAAGGCATAAAAACCCTTGGGCAGCACCTGCAGCACAGCCCAATGGACTAGGCACTGGGCAGGGAGTCAGGAGATGTTGGGTTCTAGTCTCAGCTCTGGCACTGATCTGCTGTGTGACTTTGGACAAGGCATTTTACCTCTGTGTGCTTCAGTTGCCCATCTCTAAAATGGGGATAATGATCCTGCCCCTTTTTTTGTTGGTGGTGAAGCGCTTTGAGATTCCAATAATGACAAGTGTGATATAAAAGCACAGCATCGTTCTCATTCTCATTATTATTATTACATGCAGTCGTGGGGGGGGGTGAATTCTTCCATTTAACTAGCGATGGGGCTTGGTTTGGCTTCAGGCTGTTCTTTGGTTAATGATGTCTGTCTGGACTGGTCAAAGGTGAGCCAAGAAAATTGGAAACACATGGGGAAAAATATTTTTATGAATATTTTCCCTCACAATTATTTCAAAATCATCGGAATTTATTGAGGTTTTTCTGAAAGCATCCAGCCCACCAGAACAACATTCTCTCCTGATTGCGTTTTATAGCTCTGATAGTGCAGAGGCCAGTTCTCCCTTTCTCCTGGCTTTTCAATTCCGTCCCCCACCCCCCGTCAAATATCCATTTGAGTTCACATTTTCCCCCAACAATGTCTCCAAAGAATCACAAATATGTAATACGTGTCCCGACGCTTGTATTTTAATAGCGCGGAGCAAAACCACATCAGCACAGTCAATTTCACATTCAACACATTATTGCTATTTAAAGCGCAGAGGTATAAAAATGATTGGCAATCCAGCTCTTCCAGAAATCACAGGCTGCTGCTGCTTGCCAGATTGTGATTTTTTAATATTGGCTGCTTTGTGCAGTCATTCTCTCACCTTTGACTTGTAGATTTTCCCCCCCGTCAAAATAGCAAAATCTTTTTTGGTCATAACGGACACATGGCTTGCTGCTGAAAAGAAGTAATTACCATTTGAAAAACATAAATCTGCTGAGTGGTTGGTCAGTTTGCTCCAGTCTGAGCAGCCGTTTGCATTTCCCCAGCCTTGCAAAATCCTTTTCACCTGGGGCGAGCTACTTTTTTTGATGGGCAAATAAAATACCATTTGTTTTCTTCCCCCCGTTCTCATCGTGGTAAAGAGACAAGAAGTTGATTTTTGGCCCTGGGCTGCTAGCTTACAAACAGGATGAAAGATTTTGCTTCCTCTTTGGTATAGCAGAGATCCAGATTTGAGCGCTCAGCTGAGCTGAAAGGTGTTAGGAGTGTGTCAGGGCTGGCTACATGTGATTTTAATCCGATATGGCTAAATCTTTGCAAGGCCCCATGTGGACACAATTATTTCTATTTAAACCAGGCTTATTTTGGTTTAGTTCAAGTTGATTAGGAATCAGTTTGAGCTGAACAGAAATAGCCACTTTTCCACCAAATAAGACGTTGTCTTCACTGCAGAAGAGGTGTGTTTATACTCTGAGACAGCCAACTCATGTAAAATCCTAGTGGAGACAAGGCACAGGTAGCTTTTACCACGATGCCGCTAGTCGAGGTAACGCCATACCCTGCACCTGGGGGTTGCAAGGACTAGCTACATCAAGGGAAAAACTACAGAGCCTGCTATCTTGATGGAAAAAACACACCTATTTCTGCAGTGAAGATCCAGACTAGGAACGTTCACACAGGAGTTTGCATTTGTTTTATTAAATCAGTTGGAAGTGACACCTTAGTGAAACCAAGGCAACTTTCCCAGTTAGACAAGGCCTCCCTGCTTTTGTCTTCCTGTGAGAAGAAAAAAATGCAAGTTGTTCCAACAGCGATGCCTGTTGGTCAAGGAGGCTAAGCCTGGAAAACAGGTTCTCTCCATAATATTTTGTTGTTGTATAATGACCATTATCTTTACCTTCACGGGGGGATTGAACCTGAGGCCTCCCAAGCTAAAGCATGAGCCAGTAAGTCCTTTAGCAGGCAGCTCTCGCAGATTCATATTCTTTGTGGATTGGGCACGTAGAGGGTCTTGCCTAGTCTGTTATGCATGGACATGGTCCACAGTGGGGTTACCATTGGAAATCTCACCTTCCAAGATGGCAGGAACTAAATCTCACCATACCCCTGCTGCAAAGGTCCCCAGTATCTTCTGCATGGCTATCAAAGCTGCCTTCAGCTGAAAGGTAGATCGTATGATCCAATGCATGAGACACTGGTGTAGCAACTGGGATAGCTGGGTTGGATTCCTGGCTCTGCCACGGATTCACTTCATGATCTTGCACAAGTCACTTTGCCTCCAAGTGCCTCAGTTTCCCCATCTAGAATAGGAGCATCATGATGTTGACTCTTACATTTGAAGAGTGCTTTGGCTGAAGGGAGGCATTTAGCTTGTCAATGTTATTCATTTCTTATTACAGTGGCCCTGCTATGAAGTACCAGCGGGAAGGGAGCTGGTGTGTGAGGTTAGGGAGGCCTGGTGCTAAAAAGGAAGTGCCCCCCGGCTCCCGACCCGCTGAGTTTGTTTGTAAAAGCGGTTGAGAAAACGAGGTGTGTTTCTGCCTGTGCTGTCGACCCATGTTTACTGCAGGGAGCACTGGGACCGAGCGAACACACTTAGCAAAGTGACATTAAACAGCGGCCTTTTCCTTTTCTAAAAATACCTTTTCTCTTTTGTTTCCAATGAACAACAAAGGAGACGGCGAGACGTAGCCAAGAGCTGCAGGATGGGATTTGCTTGCTCTCATTAAAAGCCGGAAAGCATGGTCCCTGCTAGCATACTAACGATGCCTCCCACTCCCTCCTTAGGGCTCAAACTCCCATGCAGCCCATCAGAGTTCTGCTCCTGTCTGCTGTACGCCCAGCTCATGGGAGCCTTCCACGCTTCCAAAGTGGGTTAAACTAATTCAGAGCAAGGCAATCTTATTCCAGAAGAAGAGTGTCCACACATGGAGCTGTTACGGAATAACTCAGGTGTAGACAAGCCAGTGTTTGGCCCGGGCCCCAGGGCACTGCTGCTGCCATGGCACATGCAGTGTCCTGCGCGTGCAAGACAAAGATCTGGAGCAGCCCAAGCAACACTGTGGTTAGATGCGCAGCTGAATGGGAAGCAGCAGGCACTGCCTGGCCCAGCTGAAGGCTTGGTCTGTGGGTAAATTGGTACCGTCACACCCAGAGGTTGGGAACCACGTTTTCAGAGTGAAGTCAAGGACAACTGAAACATCAGTTTATTCTGCATTATTGCATCAGGGCCTGTGTGTGTGTTTCCCCAGTGGAGCGTTCATTGCCAAACTCTGCAGCTCCACTGCGGCTCCGCAGGAGACAAGGACAATCTATGCAGTAGCCCCTTGTCTGCGCACCGCTGCCTGACTGCCTGCCCACCTCCCAACACCGGCTCCTTAAAGTCCCTGCCAAGGGATCCCCCGGCCATAACTGCTCCTGGGGAGGAGGTGCAGGGGGGACATTGTTCCCTGACCAGAGGGGATGCCACAAATTACTGCAGACTCTGAGCCTGAATGTCCTGTAACTTGCTCCTATAAATGGGGAATAACCTCCCCTCAAGTCATTGGAATTAGGCTTGTGTAAGTGAAAGCAGAGGCAGCCTTCTCTCTGTAGTAACTTGTTCGGGTTTGCCCCATATATCTGGGGTGGGGAAAGTAACATCTTATGGGTCATGGCTGCTCCTACTTCTTTGTCCCTAAAGATGGATTTGGATTCCTGCAGAGCCCCTGCAGAAGGCTGCCCGTGAGGCTGAAGGCGGGTTGGATGGAGAGTCTGGGGGAAGTAGCTGTCCCCATATTTGCACTTCTCCTGGCCTGATCTGAAACGCTGGCTCCCCTCCACTTGCGGAAGGGATTAGCTACTTCATAACATCCAGACAAGATAATCTCTCCAATTTTGCCTGGGAAAAGTCCCTGACAAAGAGCAGCAAAGCTACAATAATGCCAGATGAAACTCTAATCAAGTTTGCCTTCTTATTTATTTCTCAGCGAAGTGTGGGTTGGGGTTCTTTTCTACATTTCATTTTTCTTGGGACATGAAGGCTAAATTTTGCCTCCATATTCTAAGTCAGCATCTATAATAAATTACAGCAACAGAGGAAGGTAAGAAAAGGAGGGTGGAGGTGGGGAATTTGTATAAAGGTTTTAAAAACTTTTCCCTTTAAACTTTTTTTAAAGTGAAAAGTCCTTCATTTTCAGCAGTGCTGAGCACCTGCGCTACTGTTGACTTCAACCTGACCGGTGGACTCTCAGCACTGGATATCAGGGCCATACTGCTTGGAGATGGCAAAGTGATCATCAAAATAGTCCAAACACAAATGGCCTGTGGTAGAATTATTGTTTGTAATAGAGTCCCTGGAATGCTAGGTGCTGTACAAACACATAGCCAGAAACAGTCTCTGTCCCAAAGAACTTAGAGCCTAAATAGACAAGACAGACACAGGACGAGAGGGGAAAACAGAGATGAAGTGACTTCCCCAATGTCCTGTAACAAGTAAGTGTCCCTAACAGAGCCCAGGTCTCCTGACTCCCTGTCCAGTGCCCTCTCGGGCGCAAAAATTCCTTGTTACAGCTCTGCACAGCACCCAGCTCAGCGGGGCCTCAATCCCAATTGGGACTTCTGGGTCCCATTGTTGTTGTTATGGTACCAGAAGGGATTCGAGATCAGAAAGAACTCAGGAAACACACCTCACCCTTTAGCTTTTAGGGAAGACTAGGCTTGCTGTAGTTATCCCTCTATCCAACAAGAAAGGTGCATCAAATCCACTGAACCACACTTTAGTTACTCACCAAATACTTCTGGCTTCCACGTATTGCTGATTCAATAGCAAGAGTGTGCGTCAGGTATACACCTCTACCCCGATATAACGCCACCCCATATAACACGAATTCGGATATAACACGGTAAAGCAGCGCTCGGGGGGGGGGGGGCTGCACACGCCGGCGGATCAAAGCAAGTTCAATATAACACAGTTTCACCTATAACGCGGTAAGATTTTTTGGCTCCCAAGGACAGCGTTATATCGAGGTAGAGGAGTATATTGTAAGGAGGAGGGAAGGTTCAGAGATTTGCCTCAAAAATACCGTGATGGGGTTGGTGTTATTAATCTTCCAAGTGAAATTTCCCGGACAGATTGAACTTAAAATAGTCTATCCAGTATCTTCACTGTAGCCTATTTACCCTGATAATAGATACATGAAGAAATCCCATAGATGCCTCAATGCCTGCATAGACCTCAATATGTTTGTAATGCTTCCTTCAGACAGGTGATTAAACTATTTTTCAGCAGGGTAGAGTAGCGCTGGCCTTAGAGCCTCAAGAGAGAGGAGTGATAGTGGTGGGTCAGTACAATACAAATCAGTTTTACGCGCTGTCCTTCATTCAAAGCAGATGTGTAACAAAGGGTCAGAAATGAGAGGGTGTTTTTGGGGAAAGAGCTTTACTAACAAAGTGAAAGCTCTAAGAGCTCCCTTCGCTTTAGGAGGAATAAGAGAAAGATCCTCTTCTTTAGCATCGGTGAGCAGCAACAACGTGAAGGTTATTGACAAGCCAAGAAGCTGGTGATCCAGGATGCTGCCAGATTCTCCATTCCATCCACTTTGCACTGTTGGCACAAAGCGGATGGATTCCATTTGGCCCATAGAGAATATCTACTGCTGGTATCAGATCCTGCACTAGTCACCCTTCCTAACACCGTGATGTGTGGGACAGGCAGGGGGAAAGAGAGACATGGGCAGGAAGCCTGGGGAGGACGGGGAAGGTTGACAGATGCTCTAACCACCGGTGTAGAAGGCAATGCAAGATCAGGAAGCTGTAACTGGCTGCCTGACAGTCCTCTGTCTCCCTGCACTGGAGAAATGAGGCACGATTTTGGGACAGAGATTTGGGATTGCCCTACAGCTGTTAATGTCTGACCCCTACCCACGGCTGCACCTTTTTGGAGGCACAAGATCAGTTGCTCTTACTGCCCAGGATATTGGGTGACTGCTGTCCTGTACCCTTGCTGTGGCCAGGAACACTCTGGAGAGAGATCACTGTTTTGTAGTTTAACTTGTAATTGAATGTACTTTATCAAAGGCTGGGCAATTTAGGTGATGCCGCCTTGCTACAGTTAAAAGCCCGAAGGAAAGCAGTGACTTTCTGGTGGGAGAATGATCAGGCATTATGAGGGTATTTTCTGCCTAGGTGACCAGTGCAACTTAATGTCTCAAGTGCTCCTCAAGTTGTCCCTGGACTGCAGTTGTTTAGGTCTAGGTGGAAAACTAATACTCCTCTCTCCAGTGCAGATGCTCAGCACCAAGGACACAAGCGAGATTGAAGTGGTGCATAACCTTTGTGCTGTAGCTCTGCACAGGGGTGAATGTCAAACAGCCGCCCACATACTCCTAGATACACCTGGACACACTGCAATAGGTGCCCGGTGTTGTTCCTAGTGGACAGGTGCTAAATGACAACCTGGTGGCCGTTTGAGCAGAGACAACAGGCCTTGGAGACAGGCCAAGATTAAAAACTTAGGACCCTAAAGTTAGAGTCCTAAATCTGTATGTGGGCACTTTGGCCGTCATCTAGCTCAGCACTTAATGTTCAATTTATTGGTCAGTGGGGACAACTCATGAGCTTAAAGTTAAGGATGTGCTTAAGTATGTACCTGCATCTGGGCCCGGACTCGGTGGCCGAAGTGCTGAGCACCCAGCAGCTCCCATTGCAATCCCATGGTATGCGCAGCACTTCTGAAAACGAGGCCTCTTGCTCAGGCCCCTAAATCCATATTTAGGCACCTAACTTTAGGCTCCTGTTTTAGAAAATTTTGGCCTTTCTAGGCAACACATGTCCCCATTGGCAAGGGGGTGTGTTCAGGGACATTTGCGCTGTTGCAATCCGTACCTCACCTGTTCTGTGGGTGAACAGAGGGCATCCGTTTTCTAGGAGGCCAGTCCCATGGCTGTATTCACACTACAAAATGTAAGACACCCCAGTGGGTATTCCATTGTCTTCAATCTGCTCCGGAGATCATCCCCCCCTTTTAAATAACACAACGCGGTGAAGCTTGCCAAGTCTTCCAGGCGAAAAACAACAGTTCCCCGGAGTTCTAATAACTACACAGCTGATCCTAACCATGTGTGGAGGAAAAAAATCCACCAAGTTTGAAAATAAATAGGGTAAGTTTCCAAAACTTTTAAAAATAATAAATTAAAATGTACTGGCTGTCCTGTACATGTTCTTGCTGGCTGACGTTACGATAGTGATTGGCTGACATTATGTGAGAAGAGCAATGCATCATCGGAGCACTGCTGCACCGATGATGCACTGGGCTAATACATCACCAGAGCAACGGAGCTTTAATGATGTATTACTCGAAAATGGCCCCAGCCCAGAAGAACAAGTCCAGCAAGACTGTCCATTTCCATTTATTATTTTACAAAACTTTCAGAGTTTTTTCTCTATTTTTTTCCCTCTGAAAGAGCACTGCCGATGAGCAGTGAGCTGTAGAATGGCATCTGAGAATCCCCAAGGTGTGGATCTTGAATGATATGGAGACTTGGATCTGGGAAAAACCTCTGCATGCAGAGAGTGTCATCTTCTGCAGATTCAGATGCTTAGTCCCGGTCTATGCACACAAGTCGCACTGGTTTAATTTAAGGGGGTTTTCAAACCAACTGAGTTAAACTGGGTGAAAAGCCTGTATAGACAGACCGGTATTGCCAAACCCAAGCATTCAAAAACCATGAGACAGTCTCAAAAAAATCAGGAGATTGATTTAGAATCATGATATTTTTAAAAATGTCCTTCACATTCCTTTTATTTGCTTCTAGTGCCGTAGCCTTTGGGGTTTGCATTTTCAAGCTTCTCTCCGCCCCCGCAAGGACTAGAAACTTACTTTTAAAAAAATGACAGCTGAGATTTTCACATAATAACTTGACTCTAGGCAATGGGCCTTTGTGAGACACCCTGAATATCACAAGACTCGGAATCAAAACTTGAGAGTTGGCAACACTGAAATTTGGTTTAAGCGTGGCTTATTTTAGTTTCGTTTTAACCTGTTCCTAAGGGTTTGTCTAAAGACAGAAGTTGCATCAGTTTAACTTAAACCTGGTTTTTAAAAAATTAGTCTTGGGATACACTTAAAGTTATGTCAGCTGTAGGCACCTATCACAGGTGCATGTCAATGCAGAGATACGCAGAGGACATAGGTTTTGGTGTTGGCTCAGAAGCCCCAAGTTTAGCAATGCACTAAATTACCTTTTAATAAGTTTTCCTTTAAAATAAAACAATTACAATTATTTCTATCGCTTGATTAAAAAACCTCTAATGACTCCAGCTGAACTTTGGCCAAGAAGGTACAAATATGTTATGCCCGGTTGCTTAATTATGTTTACATCTAAATTACTGCTGTAGAGCTTTGCTTTCTGGAAATTGATTTCCCTCTCCTATTTAATTTCATAGAACAATATGAAAGAAATGAATCTTCGTGAAAGTCTCCGGGTTCCCTAATGCAGCAGTGACTCCATAATGTTAGCTACCCTTTGTTTTTATCACGCAGAACCCCAGGGGAGTGTTAAGGGAGGATCTTTGCCATCTCAGGTTAATAATCTCAGGAAGCCAAATACTGCAGTAAGTCAGGAAGGTCCTGATTCAGAATTTGTTCAGTCGGCTGTCACTGAAATTTTAACCTTTACATCAGAGCTGGGGCGCTGGAATAAAAGAGTTATCATTTCCTAGCCCAAAGTCTAAATGAGATCAGAGTTCTGGGACAATGAGAATTTAAAGGTCTAAGTTTTAAAACTGAGAAATGGAAATTGTTTTTTAAATAATGATGCAAGACAGAATTGATGAGGAGGAGAGGAAGGATTGTCCAGTGGTTAGGGCATTACCCCAGGACTTAGGAGTTTGTGTTCAAGTCACTGCTCTGCCACTGAGTTCCTGTGTGACCTTAGGCAAATCACTTAGCCCTAGATTCTCAAAGGCACTTAACTCTTATTGGTTTTGAAAACATGTACCTGTGAGGATCTGGGCCTTAGTCTTTTTGAGGTGCTCAAATACTGTGGTGATGGGGGGGACATATACAGGTAGGTAAAGGGTGCCACAGATAATGAACAAGGATTTTCCAAGATACCTGCTGGGAAAACGGAGCGTAATGGGCAAAGTTTCAAAGGGGCAGAATCGGATATGCAAGCAGAATGTAGAGCAGCCATTCCATAGACCACAGTCTGACAGATTCTGTCCATAGGCAGCTGCCATAAAAATCACACCCCTCCAATTCTGATGCCAAACCCTCCCCAATGGGCAGAGAGACCAATCCACTGCCCACCTACAACAGGTGTTGCTGAGAGGTTTTCTGGGGTAGAGCCTAGGTGTCAAGGGGTGGGACCTTTACGTTTACGGGTATATGCCTCTGACCGAGCACAAACCCTCACCCTGGCAGGAAAACTCTGTGTTGGGGCCTGCTGCAGCCCAAACCAGGGGTGCACATTGGCATTGCTAGCACACTTGGGGTGCTATAGAGTAAATAATGGCTCTTTGCCCACTTTAGGAGCCACTGCATCCTGAGCCTCAGTCAACGTTGGTGCCGAGTGACAGGAAAGATTTACATCTACTAGACGGAATGGGAGCATGGCTTAGACACACGCCGAGGCTTAAAGGGAAAAGGCCTGAAATTCTTAAAGCATGAAACCAAATTAAGTTTTGTGGGTGCTGCGCTGCCCAGGCTGGGTCCTTGGTATCTGCCGAGCTGGGAACTGAATAGGGCACCAATAATGTAGCCATAGTAGGTAAACACTGGGGTTTTGTCTCCACACAGCTCCTATTGCTTATCTAATCTACATTTTTATAATGATGTGGTTAGAATTAAATTATGGTGTTTTAATCTAGTTATAGCTGCATTTACCAGGCATATTTCATCTTGACTTATAACGCTGGAATTTAAAATATGGCCAGAGGCCGTGTGTGCCTCCTTGTCTCACTGGCTCCTTGCATCCTTTCCGTTTATTTACTACCCCAGGCCTGGTGACAGAGAAAAGGTGAGGAGCCAAATCCATCCCAGGGGGTGGAACTCCACTGACTCCAGGGACTTGGAGGAGCGGGGGAATTTGCCCCAGTATCTCCAGACTGTCTGTGTGCGTGATTCTTCTTGATCGTTTCTCCATTACACCAGTGTAAATGAGAAGCAACTACACTGAAACCAACACCCGTTTACATGGTGTAAATTGACATAGCTCCAATTGACTTCAATGGGACTATGCTGATTTACACCAAGTGAGGATCTGGCCCAGTGGGCTTACAGAAGACTAAAACCAATGTGAGAGGAAACTCAGGCCTGGTTCACACTTAAGTTTGACTGGCTTAAATACGTTGTTAACAGGTGTGATTTTTTACCAACATAACTATTCTGATAAAAGCCCTAGTCTAGATGTAGTTATAAGGCTCTTTCTAGCATTATAAATTATTTCACTGGGCTGAACCAGAATAAGCTATACCTGTCTAAGGCTACGTCTACACGTAAAATACTAAAGCAGCATAGCTGCAGCTGCACCACTGTAGCACATCAGGGCACATCTACATGACAAGATTAAGTTGACCTAACTTGCGTCGGCATACAGCTGCAGCAGTACGTGCATCACCTGGGCATGTCTGTGCTTTGCTTTTTGTGTCAGCGGTGCATGTCCTCACCTGGAGAACGTGCACCGATTGAACTGTCAGCGTGGCGCATTGTGGGATGGCTCTTGAACGCCAACAGTCACAGTAAGCAACCAGTGTCTATGCTGGTACTGTGTTGACCTAATTACATCGCTCATGATTGTACGCTGCACTGGGAGGTGATGTTGCTAAATAGGTGTAGAGAGGCACTTATGTTGGTGGGAGCCAAATTTAAATAAAGATACTTCCCCAGCTACAGGCCCCAGCTAGTGTCAAGGGGCCTAGAGTAAATGAGAATCAGGCCCACTGTGTGGTAGGGTTTGCAGGATCAGGCCCCTCTTCTATATGCTTCTGAGTTGCATGGAAAGATAATGGTGCTATGACCATTTACATCAGCCGGGGAAGTTCTAAAACATCATGGGCGATTTCGTAGTGTCGTTTCCTTTGATGTGGATGTCCTGGGGTTGTGGAGTGTGCTGGATCAGCAACAGAAAAGGTGCATGGAAGTAAATAAGCTAGTTAAACTCTCCGAGCTCATTCAGTAAATACCCGTAATTAATGCTGTGGTCGTTTCTGTACTGCCTGAGGTGTGAGTGCCTTTTCGCAGGCTAAAATACAAAGACCAGAACGTTGCCCTGAGGAGCTTACAGTCTGAATTAGATGGATAACATAACAAGCAATGGCAGCAAACTTCCTCCCACTCTGCGTGTGTCTTCTCTATTTTGTGAGCTCGTCAGGGCAGGGAACACTCGTGGAGTAAAGCACTACTCACGGTGAATAAGGGCATCACAATCTGGCCCTTTGTGATTTAACTTAAACTTGGATGGGGTAGTCTGCAAAAGTCTCACCTTTCCCTCCCCAGCTGACTGACTAGACATAAAAGAAAAGATATTTCCCTTTACTCCAATTCCCAATGAGAATTGAGTCCTGATTCCCACTTAGGGTATGTCTACACTACCTGCCGCATCGGCAGGCAGTGATCAATCCAGTGGGAGTCAATTTATGGCATCTAGTCTAGATGCGATAAATCGACCCCCAAGCGCTCTCCCGTCGACTCCTGTACTCCAGCTCTGCGAGAGGCTCAGGCAGAGTCGATGGGGGAGCGGCAGCAGTCGACTCACTGCGGTGAAGACACCACGGTAAGTCGATTTAAGTACGTCGACTTCAGCTACGTTATTCATGGAGCCAGGGCCGGCTCCAGGCACCAGCGCAGGAAGCAGGTGCTTGGGGCGGCCAATGGAAAGGGGCAGCACATCCGGGTCTTTGGCACCGAGTCCCTCAGTCCCTCTCGGAGGGAAGGACCGACCGCTGATTTGCTGCCGAAGAATGAAGCAGCGCGGTAGAGCTGCCGCTGAAGTGCCGCGATCATGGCTTTATCTTTTTTTTTTTTCCTTCACCGCTTGGGGCGGCAAAAAAGCTGGAGCCGGCCCTGCACGTAGCTGAAGTTGCATAACTTAGATTGATTCCCCGCCCCCAGTGTGTACCAGGCCTTAGCCTTGATTCCCTCCCTAGTACCAAAGGAGAATCTAACCCTGATTCCCAGGTGCTCCTGATTCCTTCCATATTTCCCAAGGAGAATATTTCTGATTGTGAAACCATGTGGCTGGATGAGACCCTTTAACTTTATTCCTCTGACTTGCCGTAATTCTCAGTTCTCCCTCATTTCCAGGAACATAACTCATTTTAGTCCCATAGTTTCCTACTTTTTACACAACTGTGGTGTCACCCTCACTTTCACGATTGACAATTATTTACATGACAAATAAAGCATGATGAAACAAGGCCTATAGAGAGAGATTTACACCAACTGAATGGCCCCCACAGCATTTTAAGTTTCCCGCATGATTAATTGTATTTTTTGCAGCGCTTATTTTGGGTCTCTCTCACACATACTATCCCACCTTTAGGCTCTGGCAGCTTGAGAGGTATGTCTGAAGCTCATTACAGACCATCTCACTCCCCAGCCAGCGGAGGAGAGCTTGCATAACTGCTAGGGTCCCAACAACCTGCCAAGTGTTGTTCTTGGTTATAAACCTTTCGGGATGTCTCATGTCTCTTTTGATCCGACTGTTGAAAAAAACATTCTGATGTTGCCCACTAGGGATTAACTAATTTTTTTCCTCCCTAACACACCTCCAGGCTTGTAAATTAAAAAAAACCCTACACATATAAATGTGTGTTTATATATAGATATTGCATGTACACACACTCACATACATTTTTCAAAAATCCATTATAGAAGCTTTCACCTTCACTTGCAGTCAATTTTTAGAATGACATCAAGATGATAATGAATGTGACTTCAGTACCAAATGATTGGGCTCGCTCATTTCATTCCAGCTTCCTAAGGCCAGTTTTGAGCAAGAATGTGAAACTTGCTGTATCTATTTTAGATTCCCTCATGAAAGGAATAATTGAGATTGAGATTCTTAGTCACTTGATGCAGAAGGTCAGGGAATTAATGCTGTGTTATATCCACACCATTTGTTTACCAGGCCTTATTTTTTTGCTGTCTGTAGGGGAAAACAAATGTGCCCTGGAGAAGGTAGCACATCTTCAATGCTGCACACATCACCCAGGCTGTGAGTACAAACACTATTTGTCTTTATTTTGGGGGTGTTCCAGGGTAGTTTTGTCATCTTAATGGATTGGTAGCAATAGAAAAATCGGTATTAATATGGAAAAATAATTCCAGTGAATCCGTTGACTGAGTTGTATCATTAGTCTGATTTTGAGGAGAACTTAAAGTAGAAGATCCTTAACTAATTGTATTAGTTGTCACTCCTGGAACATGCAAGGCTCTAAAAGAGCTTTGCTAACGTTCATTAACAGGGTGGATAAGCGATTCAGATAAGTATGGGTATTCCCATTTTGGAGGGGTGGAGGACAATGAGACTCCTGACATAAATGCTGCCCACAAATAATTTTGGTGAATAATTTGCACCTCCCTCACTGGTAGCAATTGTAAGTGTGCTAATATAGGCCCAGACCTATCAATTCACTTAAGCACATGCCTTTGGTGGGATTACTCATGTGCTTAAAGTTACCCGTGTGCTTAAATGCTTCATTGGATCGAGGCCATAGACAGGGTACAGAAAGCCATTTCACCGCCTTGTTGGCTAGACCTGAGCAGGGTATTGATTAAAATAATAATAACAATAACACCTAGTTCTTATATAGTGCTTTTCACCAGCTGATCCTCAAAGTGCTGTATGAAGGACGTCAGTATCGTCATCCCCATTTTATAGACAGGGAAACTGAGGCCTGGGGAGGGTAAGTGATTTGCCTAAAATCACTCAGTAGGCCAATGGCAGACCTGGGAATAGGAGCCGGGTCTTCTGATTCTCAGGCCAGTGCTCTGTATGCTACACAACATTGCCTCATAATACCAGCAGCGTGTCTGCATTTGCCATCTCAGTGCTACACTATTGGTAGTAGCGATGGAAAGATTTTAAGAAGCAAAGGTCTAGAGTCCAGGGCTCTGTCTAACCACAACATCATACACACGCACTGCACCTTCTGTAGTCATTTCCACTGGTGTGAGGTGGGCATACAAGTGTGTCAAATTGGAACGGCATCACTTTGCGCTCAAGTAGGTCAGCTCTCTTCACCAGGTGCAAGGCAAAGGAAGCTCCAGTCGTCTCAGTTTAGTCAATAACTTCTCAAAGTAATATAAGGGCCCAGATCTTCATCTGGTGTAAACTGGCCCTGTAAACAAAAAAAAAAACTTCCTGAAATCCTCGAGAAGATTGAACATATATGCCTGTGAGATGGTCACCTGAACCTAATCAAATGACAAGATCTGAGAAGCAACACAGTAAAACAAACGACCCTTCCTTCCCCCTGGTTTTTTAATTTCATTGATCTGAATCCTGAAATCCTACCCTGAGGAGAAATGACACATTTGAGGAAAGCAGGAGGATCTGTTTAAAGGGTTGGTTTTTTTTTTAAATATAGAATTGCCTGAAAGTGGTAAATAGAATTATGCACTGTAGTTCTGAAAAACAAAATTACCAGGGCTGTCTGTTGATTTCAAAGCCTATGAAAACAAAGCAGGCTTTGAAATCTTTCCTCACAGGGTTTTTTCCCCCTTATCTTCTAAGAGATGGTCCTGATACTGTTTATTTTAGACTTCTTTTTGAAACAGTTGAAAGTGCTGTTTTCTCAATTAGAACAAAAATTCTGACTTTTAATAAGGTCAAGATAAAGTATCCATTAGGCATATTCTGAAATCTTCCAACACAGATGATCTCAAACCTTCTATTAGGACAAACTTCAATGTTCAAATAAAAAAAACACAGGGCCAGATCCTCAGCAAATGTCAGTCAGTGTAGCTCCATTGAAGTCCATGGCTCTATGTCAATTTATTACACCTATGGATCTAGTCTGTATATTCTGCAATTACCTCCTTGTTATCTGCTACCAAATCCAGGGAGTTCTTTTCAAATTCACATGGGAAAGCTGGATATACAATCGTCCCAACTCAATTAGGGCCAGATTCTGCTCTCAGCTATGTTGCTGTAAATCCCATTGGAATTAGAATTGACCGTACTTGTAATGTCTTTTAATGTGATTTAGCAGCTGGAAATAAGGACAAGAACCAGCAACCTGGGAAGATTTTGAAAAGTGCTCAGGACCCACAATTGGGTTGAGATATTCAGAAGAGACCAATGCATTAAGTGCACATTGAACGCTTAGCTCTTTTGAAAATCTGCCCATACTTTCACTGATGGGTGCTGAGCACTTGAAATTCTAGTCCTGAGCAGTTTTGAAATTCTTGCCCCATGCAACCAGACAACTCTCTACAAACCATCATCAAGGGCTCTATAACCACTGCCCCGGACCATGACACTCTGAATACTGCATCTGCTGTGAAACACTTGGCAGAGCTCATCTCATGCTGTGCTTAGGCAGATAGTAAACACTGCTGGTGACACCAAAGGTGCTCCATCAACAAGTCCAATTGTTCAGAATAATAAACTGCTTGTTTTAAAAGAGCTTTGATTTCTCTGGAGCTCCTCGATCTGTTGTTCCTCATTGATGCTAGCTAAATAATATTTGTGGGGTGAAACTGCAGTTGAGAACAGGCAAACCAGTCCACAGCTCAGTGTTGGTGATCAGGGATTTCTGAAAGCCACCAGCCAATCAATCTCAAGAACTTACTAAGTGAGAGATGGAACATAATGGAAGTCATTATTTCTTTCTTATGCACGAAAATGAATTATTCAGTAAAGATTTAGACCTCTTTTTATTACAATGTTGAATTTATACAGCATACAAAACATAAATGCAGATTTCTTTATGACTCTTGCACCAGAAAGACGAAGTCTCACTCTCCAGGCAGTTACAGTTAGATTCGTTTGAACAGCAAACAGCAGATGTGGCTGTGGATACAATAGGATGATCTAGTGCAGGGGTAGGCAACCTATGACATGCGTGCCGAAGGTGGCACAGGAGTTGATTTTCAGTGGCACTCACACTGCGCGGTCCTGGCCACCGGTCCGGGGGGCTCTGCATTTTAATTTAATTTTAAATGAAGCTTCTTAAACATTTTAAAATCTTATTTACTTTGCATACAACAATAGTTTACTTATATATTATAGACTTATAGAAAGAGACCTTCTAAAAAAGTTAACATTTATTACTGGCATGCGAAACCTTAAATGAGAGTGAATAAATGAAGACTCAGCACCCCACTTCTGAAAGGTTGCTGACCCCTGATCTAGTGGATAGGGCACTGAACTAGAACTCAGGAGTCTTGGGAGCTGTTCCCAGCTCAGCTACAGACTTTGTGTGTGACCTTGGGCAAGTCACTTAGGGCAACATTTTCAGGAGCACCTAAGTCCCACTTTCAAAAATGATTGAAGCATTTAGGAGCCATTGCCTGCCAATGGGACTTTGGCTCCTAGGTCACTTGGGTGCTTTTATGGATTTTACCCTTAATCTAGTCTGTGTCTCGGTTCCCTCTCTATAAAATGGGGCTGACTCTTCCAGGGCTCACAGGGATGTGTGAGGCTAAAATCCATCAAAGACAGCGAGGGGCTCAGATAACGAGGTGATGAGAGATATGTAATAGATACTCAGGTATAAATTTTCCCAAAGTTCAGCCCTGCTCAGATGCAGGGTTTGGGTTGCGTCAACGGCAGGAACTTTCCTCGTCATTGGATTCAATGCTCCAGCTTTTGTCTTAGGGTAACTAGGGAGAATATGACCATTGAGCAGGCGTCCCAACTCCGCAGTTTGTTAGATTTTTTTCCTGAAGTCCATTGTGACGTCTGATTTTTTTTTTTTTTAACCTGAACATTAAAAGTCCATGGAGATGAGAACAAAACACGTTGCTAAAGAGGCAACCCTCTCGCCATTAGCTGGGTTGCAGGGAGGGTGCGGTTTGAGAGAGGAGGCCGGGGGATTGGACTGTGAAACAAAGTGTCATTGCAGTGGGGGGTGCTGCCTCGCTCCAGGGGAGGCAGGTGCTGCTGTGGGAGGGGGCTGTGGCTACATTAAAAGTTGGGGGGTTTAGATAACATGATCTTGCCTCATTCCTTCAGATATGTAACATTTCTTTCCAGTCTTGTGCGAACTGTAGGACAAGCGTGATTAATCCTCTGTACTGTATTCACATGTAACAACATTATAATGCTATACCAGGGGTGTGCACAAGCGGGGGGGGGCATGACCTCCCCCCCAATAATCATTGGGGGCACAGAACTCCTCCAGCCCCGGGGCTGCGATGGGGGTGGAGCAAGCGGCGGAGCACAGAACGTGCCCCTTGAAAAGTGGTCAAATTTAAATTCCTGCCTATGCCCCTGCACTATAACTATTGGTATCAGAGTGGGCCTTTCCATACGGGCTTTACAACTGAACTGCGCAGAAGTAGAGCTTAAATGTAGCTGTGATGAAACCGATTCTAACACAGGATGGTTGGAGAACAGGGATCCAAGTGTTCTGGCACAGGTTAGATCTCCTCTCATTTGAACCCGCTCATAACACGGGTTAGCCTCCTCAGCGCTGGCTGACCAAAGGCTCTTAGAACCGCTCTGGGCCACAACTGTGTTTAAATAGTCTGTAAGAGCAGTTGTGTAAGTTATAAGGCCTGTAGGATCTTAATCAATTAACAACCCTCAAAACATCCCTGTGAGGTAGATGAGTATGTTCTCCCTATCTGGGACATGGAGGTGCAGAGAGGTGAAGTGGCTTTTTTACGGTCATGCAGCAAGTCAATGGAAGATTTAGGAATAAAACCCAGAAGTCCTGACTCCTGCTCTAAATGCTTCCTCCTGCCCGGCTCTGTACACCCAGATCCGGTGTCGCTAAGGCAGAGAGATGTTGGTGCACCTTGACTGCAACCTGGAGAGCAGAGAAGCTCGTAACGTCTGAAAATAATCCGAACATTTTACTGCTCTGTTGTTTTCCCCCATTAAAAACAAAAAACCACCCAAGAACGAACAACAAATAAACAACAAAGTTTTTAAACCGTACACAATCATTCCTCTGAACTACAGCACTTGTCGTCTCAGATTAAACATGAATAACTAATCAACCAAACACAGATCCAGTGATGGGAAAAAAGCCATATTGAATATAGTGTGTTGGGTAGATAAAACAGACATGTTAATTTCGCTGGTATGTAACAGCATTGAGACACAGTATCACATGGTAGCTGGGCCCTCTGGATAGACTCAGCCCTGAACCAGAGTAGGTGTGTCCACTCTAGCCAATTAAAGAGGGCTGGTCCTGTGAAGGTCTGCTAGTGGGTGGTGGGAGGAGGAGTTTAGTGAGAGAGGCTGTGCCCTGGGGTGGGAAAGCTTTACTGGAGTGGAGCTAACTCCTGTGGTGGGTTCTCTGGAGCAAGGGTGCCTAGCGAGACAGAGAGGGAACAGAGCTGGTCAGAACTGGGAACCTGCCAGAGGCCCCTGAGAGGGGAGAGCAGAAACCTGAAAGTAAGGATGGAGTTAACTGTTTTTCTGTTAAGAAAATAAACCTCTTCCCAAGAGACTGGGCATGGCAGCACGTGCTTTGGGACTGGGAAGAATCCTGGCCCAGTGTTGTGCATTTTAACGTTCCAAATTAAGGAGATAAGAGTTTGCTTTAAAATACACCTGCCAGGGGGTAAGTGGCTGTGGTCTTGCAGGAGGCAAACATCTTTTATACCTCAGAGGCCATTTATTCTGCCTTTCAGGTACATTGGGGATCTGAGTCTCCCTTGTCCAGCACCTTATGTAGTCATTTATCCCCATGTAAAACACCACCATCCTCTTTGCTTTCTAACCTCATGTGGGGCTGTCACAAATTAATAGATTTTAAAGCCGCAAGGGAGCCCAAGAATCTAGTTTGACCTTCAGTAATATATCACAGGCCATTACATTTCACCCAATGAGCCCGTGTTGAGCTATCAAGAAAGGTATCCAGTCTTGACTTGAAGGTATCAAGTGATGGAGAATCCACCACTTCCTTTGGTAGCTTGGTCCATGGCTAATCACCCCTCAATATTAATTTTTTTCCTTATTTCCAATTAAAATTTTTCTGGTTTTAGTTTCCAGCTATTGGATTAGGAACTGAGGCACAGATAGGTTAAGTGACCTGCCCAAGGACAAATAAGCACTCTGTGGCAGAGCAGGGAATTAAACTTTGGTCTCCCATGACCCTGGCTAGTGCTATTACCATTGCATGCTGTCAATTAAAGAAGAATAAGCATTAGGATGAATTGTGTGAAGTTTGTTTTTAACCTTTCTATATTTGTTTGCACTGTATCTTGTTCTGAATATAGGAGGAGGAGGCATCTTCCTTTTTCCCCAGCTGGGGGGATGTTTTTACTTGTTTATTCAAATATTGCATTTCCTCCATCCCCATCCAATTTCTAGTCTAAATTTCTTCATTAGCCGTGTGTTACAGTCGACTCCCCATTGAACTCTCTCTATTATTACAGGGCTCGGTTTAGTGTTTACATAGTTGCATGGACACCCACATTTATGGCTTCTTTGAATTCAGTCTTTCAATATGCGATTTATCTAGCTTTTCCTTCTTCTCTTGGGTGAGTTAATCCATTCTGTCGTAGCCACTGTCATAAGTGCTGTTACAGCAACCCCGGGCTGCATACATACAAGCACCATGGCTGCCACCTCACCATGTACATCCAATATGAGGATTAGAGCTAATATGCCTGTCAGCTGTAGCAGTTTAGGACTCATCAGCTGAGCAAAGGAGCAGCTTGATTAGCTCAGCCAGTACAGGTCACCAGTGCGCACATGAGTACGTCCAGTAGAGGGCAGTGGTCTTCATACACACACATTCGTTCATCACCCTCTGGGCCAAATTCTTCTCTGGCTGATGTCAGTGTGTTTTGTGAAAGGCCATAGGGCAGGACAAAATTTGGCAAAGTGAGTGGTGATGTAAGTAGTGATGTAACTTACACATCCAGGGTGAAACCCCGTCAGGAAATGGGTACAAGAGGCACAGAGGAGTCACCTGCACCAATGTGGTGTGGAAAATAGGTGTAACTGGTACTGGACTGGTATTCTGTGGGAACCAAATTGAACCCTTTGAATTTGCATTTGTAGTTGATATGCACCGTATCACTGCAGTGCTGAATTTGTTCCCAGGAATGTTGGGAGTGGTATGGGTATAACCTAAAATAGAGGCGAGGGATGACTTATCTAACACCCTCCTTATAGTTGCTGTCCCTGCTGCGATCTCCCTGTCTTCCACCCTCTGGGTATGTAAGCTACTCATTTTGTACACACAGAAGCAGGTTCTGCTCCAATTTACACAGGTGTAAATCTGGAGTAACACCATTCACTTTTGTAGAATGATTTGAGCTTTAATGTGGTGTATATATGGGCAGAATTTGTCTCGGTGGCACTACAGTCCCAGTCCTGCAGTTTTCCTAGCTAGCATTGTATTGCAATTCTTTAACGTCAGTGGGAGTTTTGCTTGACTATGTAATGCAGAATAGAACCCTGTGTCCATGTCAGTGATTTCCTTATCTAGACATTTTATCATCTTAGGCCTGGGCTACACACACAAGTTGTATCACTTTCACCATAATGGAATACTTAAAGCAGTGCAACTCCCAAGTGTGGACACAGTTATACTGCTCTAAAGGTGATTATGTCAATGTAATAGCTATTCCCATGTGGGAAGGAGAATAAGCTATATACTAAAATAAGGCACTTTTATACTGATTCAACTCTTAACGTGAACAGGGTTGTACTGATATAATTATGAAAGTGTAAAAATCATACTCCTTACGGGTGTTCTACTAACTCTAAAAATGTGTGTAGACCCAGCCACAAGAGCAAGAGGGGAGAGAGGAAAAAATTATGGATTCATAGATTTTAAGGCCAGAAGGGACCATCTGATCATCGATTCTGACTTCTTGTATAACACAGGCCTTAGAATTTCAGCCCATTACCCCTGTGTTGAGCCCTGTAACTGAGAAAAAAAAAAAGCCTCCTGCAAACAGACAGGAAATTAACGTGACGGTTGTAATAATGTTTGGTGATATTGGAAATACAAATGTCTGTGGCTTCGTCTGAGGATGCAGCAACATCATGAAGAAATTATGCAAAATTGTATGCACAAAGGGAAACTGGGAGACTATTATTTTGTAACTGACGTGGATTACACTTCAGATAATGAGACAGGCAGTTTAGGGGCAGATTCAGGTGCCCAAATCCCATTGACTTTCAGTGGGAATTTCATACCTAGTCTTTGAAAATATCTTCCTTTATTTGATACCTGGCTACCATATGAACTGGTTAAGAATTTGGACTTGTCACCATGAGCAGTTTGGGTGTGGCTTGGGTATGGCTGTCTATAGAGACAATGAACAACATGAGCCTTCTGGGACTCTAGCTGAGGAATGTCTGGAGATGGAAGGACGGTTGCTGGGAACAACCCTTCAGGTTCAGTCAAAGAGGGGATATCGAACCCTTTCAGGGCATTTCCATTCACTGCCCCCTTTTCTTAGAACAGTGGTTTCAAATGCCTCTGAGCGGTCCAAAGAGTTTGGATGTATTTGTCCCTCATCTATAGCATTCAGGTACCAGAGAAACAAGTGGTGTCACTGTACCATGCCCTGGTGAGAACCCTGACTGACAGGGAGCCAGGCAGCTGCCAGGTGGTACTGGAGATTGGCTTTGGCTTGCTTAGAAAAGGGAGGATGGCTCTTAGCTAGCACTTTTCATTGTAGCTCTTTAGTGTTTTACAAAGGAGGGTACATATCAACATCTGCATTTGACCATGGCGGTTAGCTGAGGCACAGAGAGGCAACGTGATCTTGCCTGGGGCTATGGAGCAGAGCTGGGAGGAGAACTCAGATTTTCTAACTTCTGGCTCAATTTTCTATCCAGCATAAACCAGGCTTCCTCACTGAACAGTGATTTTTCGAGGTCACTAACATCAGAGGATGGTGTTTTGAGTAAGACTAGTAAGTGAACCGGTGGACATGGGCAATTTGGTCTCTAAAATAAAGTGATCATTCAATTGTGGAGAGAGAAGTGCCACCACTCAGCCTACAGTGTGTCCCCTGGCTCACAACAAAACCACAGAGCAGAGTCATAACTCCTCAACTCCCTGGCCTTAGTGCACCTACCCCTCTGCCAGTCCCATGTGGGACAAAACCCGCAACTGATGAGACAATACAGTAGAAATACCAGGATACTTTTCTGTCCCCTACATAGTTTTTCCCCACCTACCAGACATTCTAGCTTTTAGAGTTTGTAAAGCACTTTGAAGATGAAAAACACTCCTTGCTCCTGTTCCCTTCAAAGGAAATAGGGGCTTGCTTAACCATTAGACATGTTTTAGCTGGAAACCTAAATACAAAAGTGCTGTGCCAGTGCAGGAGAACCAGACAGAAAAAATTACTATTGACAGAGTGAAACTGACCCGTCTACTTAAATCACCCAAGCTGAGTAAAACAAGCAGCTCAGATGTACACTATATTTTACAAATAATTTGACTTTTGATTCTCTATGATATTACTGGTAACACAGGTAAGATACTTTTAAAATACATGAGTCCAAATTATTTTCTTCGTTATGACTGGCTTCATTAGAGTCACTTATGTCTGAGCGCAGAATTTGTCCCAGGATTTTTATCTTGACAGACAGTGTCCCTTTAAAATTTTGCATCATGGTAAAAAAAGATTTAAGGGGCAATGTCATCTTGAGAGTCATGTTTCTGTCTGGTAATTTCCCTGTGATTATTATGAAGAATATCTAAAATCTGAAAGAGGCTTAGAGAGAAAAAGGATATTTCCTCTATTGCTCCCCCTTTCCTCCCCGCCTCCGCTTTACTTTGTGCATTTGACAACTCTGTGTTTGTCAGTTTCTTTGTTTTGCTGATAGTCCATTTCAATTCCTATCTCACACAATGGCAACTTGAAGTTGTTCCTGTCAGCCCTTCCTCCCCCCATTTTCCCTTGCTGTAAAGACCCATATAAATATCAGCAGGGGAGCAGAAAAACAGTGGTACAAATATATTTTAAGAAAGAATTTATATTGTACAAAATTCAGGACGTATTGTACCATATAAAGGCTGTTGTATTAGAAGTTTTTTGTTTGTTTGTTTTTAAAGGAGTCAGTATCACAATACAAAGATTGCTGTATTAAAGAAACACTATCAGTGTGAGTTTTGGGTCCTGATACTGCAAAGGCTCATGCTTAAATAAACACACACAGTGAGTCAAAAAGACTATTCACAACGTGTAAAGTGAAGCATATTCATGTGTCTTTGCAGGCTCAGGGCTTCTGTTTCTTCAGTGAGAAAGCATCTCAAGTACCCCTAGGTGAAACTCGGTAGAAACATTATGCATATTTTTAAAAATAGTTCCTAAATAATTGCTAACAAAACATCTAAAAATTTGACTACTCACAGGTGTATATTTTCAAACACAGGTGTCTTCTGATTTTGGGATCCTCAGTTATGCTGTGCCCAAAATCAATGTCAAGTATCAGAGGGGGAGCCATGTTAGTCTGGATCTGTAAAAGCAGCAAAGAGTCCTGGGGCACCTTATAGACTAACAGACGTATTGGAGCATGAGCTTTCATGGGTGAATACTCACTTCATCGGATGCACACAGCCTGCATTCATTCTACACTGTTCTCACTTTAGGTGGAACTGATTGCTTTAACCTTATATAATTATGATAATAGTTGGCATTTCTAGAGCATTTTCCATCTGAGTTTGTCAAAGTGCTTTACAAACACATTGTGTAACATCTGGGCACAATGGTTCACAAGTGGGTTTGCCTGAGTAAAGATCTGAATTAGGGTGCACAGGATACCTTTTGAGGTAGTTGTCATTATCCCCATCTTCTGGGTAGGAAGCTGAGCACAGAGAGGTCAAATAGCTTGCCCAAGGTCATGCAGTGAGACAGTGGCAGACTAGGGAAAAGAACCCAGACCTCCAGCCTTGTGATTTAATCACTGGATGATGCTTCCTTTGGATTTGTGAATTCCATGCAGAGTCCTGCTTTAAAGAAGTTAGAAACTAGCTTTGCGTGTGTGTGTGTGTGTATTTAACAGGAAGACCCTGATTCTGCAAACACGCATGTGCTTAACGTTGGTACCGTGAACAGACTGGGGCCGTAGGTTGCATACACATGTTCGGCACTACGTGTTCTGATTCACATCTTCTCACTTGACAATTAAATCTAATTTATTTTAACATGTCACAAACTTTTTTTTCTTTTTAAGTGAACTGTCCCCCTCCTCACCCAATTATTTCCTTCAGCCCAGTAAAATTCGTTAAAGGAGAGAATAGAAAGGGTGATGCTGGGAAGAGCAGAAAGCCCGCATATCCATGTCTCCTCCCTCATTTTGGGGGGGTCTGATCTTGCAGCCACAAGCAAAACTGACACTGTAGCAGATGGAGATTTCGACTGAGAACAGACTCCAGCATTAGGCCTTCGGGGAGTAATTTAAAGTGATGATGATGATGATGTGTTGTTTCTATTTCATGAGCTGTCAGAATCCGGACCCATTGTGCTAGGTGCTGCATGAACTGATGCAAAGACAGGACACTTGCTTTGGAAGATCTTGTTACAGTAAGTTATTTATAGATCTTATTTGTCATTTGGGTGTGTGTGGACTATCCCCTTCTTTTAAAATGTCTCAAACTGGACACCCTTGCATCATGTTTTTTGGGGGGGGTGTCACTCTGATTTTAGCAAAGGCTCCAGGACAGGTTGCTTTAGCTGCAAGGTTGTTCTTATGTATGATAGACTCCAAGAGGATGAGCAGCTGCTCCTCCTGTATTTCCCTTCCTCCCCCTTTGCAGGCAGCCGGGCTCCCAGGCATAGATGGACCATGCCTACAGCCGAGCGAGGTTAGCAGCCTTCCCTCCAGCCCTGCGAAGAGGCAGCTGAAGGATCCAGGTCACGGCCAAAGAGTGGGTGAGCAGTGGGGAGGGGGCAGTGCTGAGACTGATGACGTCCTCCGAATGGGTTACATTACGTTCTGGAACTCCGCCCCACGTGCGTTCGGAGGAGGGAGCAGGAGATGGAGGGAGGAGAGGATGGTAGATGGGGGGGGGAGGGAAGGAGCTGAGCTAAGCTGATCCCACGTGTGACGGATCTGGCTGCTTCCCCGGCTCCTCTCTCCAGTAATATTCTCTGGTAGGAGAAGAAGAAAAAAAAAAAGGGGGGGGAGGGTGGTGGGGGTTTCTTCAGGGGCTTTCGCTCTGCGCTGCTCAGGATCACTGTGGGTTTTTGCAGACATGGAGGCAGATGGGAGCCAAGCTACCTCTGGAAGCCCAAACGACTCCCAACACGACCCTGGGTGAGTTTACCTCCCCCCTGCCCCCCATTCCCACTTGATCGGCTTTCCTTGGCCGGGGGGGGGATCGGAGAGAGCCCCGAAGGCAGAGCCGTGCCGGTGCCCCCCCCCTGTCCCTGAGTTGCTCACCTTGGGTGGGTGGCACTGAACTGCCCCCCCTCCCTCACCCCTCCTCTCCTCCCTTCTTCCCCACCTCCTCTCTTCCCCCCGGCGCGCTCCCTCACTCTCTCTCTTCCTTTCAGCTTTTGTAAGTTACACGTCAAAATGGCCGATCTGACATCTGTGCTTAACTCTGTTCTGTTTTCTTCTTCTTCCAGTAAAATGTTTATTGGAGGCCTGAGCTGGCAAACCTCACCAGGTAAGGGACAGGGGGGCCCGTGTGTGTGTGTGTGGGGGGGGCCCACCACCCTCACCCCTGGCGGCTTGATGGCTCTTTGTTATCCCAGTCCAGTTACCTCTCCCCGTTGGGGTCCCTCCCCCCCCCCACAACACACACACTTCTCCTGAGCAAGGTTGTAGATCTGTATTTTTTTCCCCCAAATAGCAAAGCCTTTGTCGAGTCCTCTATTCGACCTTAAATTGTGTGTGCGCGCGCGCCTTTAAAAAGAAACGCAACCCCCCCCCCCCATCCATCCATCCCACCACAAATTAAAACTCCTGGAGTGATCACAATTGCATTTGCTTTTATTTCTCTTCTCCCCCCTCCCTCTCTCTTTCTCCCTCTCTCTTGCCTTCTCTCTCTACAGATAGCCTTAGAGACTATTTTAGCAAATTTGGAGAAATTAGAGAATGTATGGTCATGAGGGACCCTACCACAAAACGTTCCAGGTAAATCCTCCTCCTCTTTTTAATTTAATTTGTTTTACAATCAAAGTTTTAAAGTTGTGTGTGTGTGTGTGTGTGTATTGTCTGTGCAAAAGTACCTAGGAATGTGTCTATACCTTTTTAGTTGAAAATGATTTTTTTATAAACTTTCCCATCCCCTAAACAAAATGCTGAAGACTATTGATTGTGACCTGTTTATATGCTTTTTCCCCCTTTTTTGCACTGTCATTTTAATTGCCCTTTCATCTTTTGATTAATGATGGAGTACTCCGAATAGAACACACACACCCCTATTTTTGCTGTGTACTTTGCAGACAGTTGTATTTGTTTTTTTTTTTTAAAGTATCTTTGGTTTCCCCCCCCCCTCTCTCTAAGACGGTGATCACAACACCCCAGTTCTGTGTGCTCCAGTCTAAAACAAAGGTGAAGAGGAGGTGGGATTGGAGAGACCTAGATTATCTCCTCCCTCCTGAACCTGAGGTGGTTTTCAGGGGGAGTGGGCAGATGGGGAAAGGAAGAAACTGTTCTTTATTTTTATTTTTATTAGGCTTTTTTTTTTTTTTTGGTCTAGCTCTTATGTTCCCTCCCCCCCACCTTGTTCTTTGTCTCATTTCAGAGGCTTCGGTTTCGTTACGTTTGCTGATCCGGCAAGTGTAGATAAAGTATTAGCTCAGCCCCATCATGAATTAGATTCCAAGACGGTATGTGATGTGTGTTGTTGTTTTAATGTGTCCTTTATTTCCTGCAATGTTATGACTGTGACAGGCTTATTTAAAGGGACAGTGTCCTTTTTGTTTGGTTTGCTGGAGGTGCAGGTTTTGTTTTTTGTTTAAACTCAGCATAAAACTGTCCCTGAGCTAGATGTTCCTTCTGATCATTTTTCAGATTTCACTTTTTTAACTTTGAAAAGCTGTCACTTTAAAAAAAAACACTTTTGTTTACCATAACTACAAATGCAGATTATGATCTTCCAGCCTCACAGTGAAATTAACAATATCATAGAGTAAAAAACTAACTCTTTTTTGGGGGGGGAGAAGGGAGTAGAGGAAGGGTGCATAAGTAAAATAGAGGCCACTCTTGGTAGGAACTTTTTTTCTTTATTTTTTACATCTTATCCTAGAAGTTGATGATTTACCCTTGAATGACACACATTTCTGTAGTTCTTCCAATCTCACTTCTCTCAAAGTAGGTTTTTTTGGAGGGAGGGGGATGAGGGTGTTGTGAGACTTAAAGGTTTATGTAGTAAAACATTTTGGGCTCTTTGGAAGAAGCACAAACAATAGATTATTTTTGCAAAGCTTTTCACTGTAATAAGTCCCCAGTGGATCATGCAGGAAAATGCTCAAGAGATTCAGCCAATTTGTTACTTTTTTGCTATTCTTTTATCACATGAAATGATTTGCCCCACATATTGCATTTTCAGTATTGGATCTGGCAGTGGACATAAGTGTTTATGCAGATAGGCCCTGGTTTTAATTCTTCTATCAGTGCCATGCCAAAAAGTGGAGTTTGGGGCTTGTTACTTTGTTTCAATTATAAGCCTCAGCAAACTTAGAAAAAAGGACACTAGTAAAGGTCATTATTGCTTTTGGTACAGTGCTGTCTGAAAGGGACAGAATTTTGGGAAGGGAAGAATCTTATTGGTTTAACTGCCTGGCAGAACATCTGCTAAATGTGTCAAGTGTTTTTGTTATTCGTAACTGTCTTTTACGGTACATGTTTTGGATCTTAAATGTTTTCTTTCAACATGAGCATTGATGGTTGGTGGGATTACGTTTTAGTGCTGTTAAGACGTATTTTGTGATGAATATAGCTAAATAAAGAACAGAAGAACTGAACCCGACATGAGTGCTTGATATTTTCTTTTTTTTTTTTTTAAACTTACATTTTAAAAAATAACCCTACAGAAGCAGGTGGAATGTAGTGTTTTAATTTGCCCAGTAAATTCTGCTGGGCTTGTCTGAACACGTAGCTCATGCTTTCACATTCCTTAATAATTTGATTTTAGGTTTAATCAGATATGGCAAGATAACTGATTCAACTGAACTCTGAGATTAAACTCTCATCAGATTTCTGCTGTACAACTGTATTCAATATAATTTTTTTTAACAAAAAGAATAAGTTTAGATAAAAGATAAGGCAGGCAAAATTTCTTGAACTTGATTTAAAAAACCCCAGTAACCTAGAAGCTCCCCCAAAATTATTATTGATGATTTTTTTTTATCTCCTTCCCTTAGCCCTACATCACAGTTCAATCACTGGAATGTATTTAATTTGCTCGTGGGCAGGGGAAGGGCAAAGAAATAGACAAAAATAAACTTACATCAGATTTGATTATGCTGCAGTGATTGATTCTACTTAAACAAACAGAACCCCCCCATGACAACAACAGCGTATATCAAAAAGTAAAACCAACCAAGTTCTCACTCAGCCATTTATTTGTAGACATATGATAGTAACTGTTCTTTAGTTTAACATAGCATTTGACTCTGTTTCAACGTTCAGCACAGGAGGCAGATCAGATCGGTTGGGTATTGGCATGGAAACGGCGCTCTTGTTTACAGTTACGTTAAAAGCTTTGTTTAGGTAATGTCCATTCATATCAGAAATAGTATTATAGTCATTTCCTAGAGGACTTGTAGATACAGTAAGTAGAGTTGTATCTAACTAACTAATTTTTTTTTTGGTAGAAGTTTTTGCTTTGTTTTGCTGGTTGTTTCAATAGTTGACAGGGATGTGCAAAAGGTACGGATTTGCCATGCTGATTGTGTGTTCCCTTAAACATGCTAATGACATTTAATCAAAAGTTTTCCAATGAGAAAAATTAAGTTATTTGAACCTGATATTTTCATTGTGGTGTAAAGACCCCTTTGCTTTGAGAACTGGCCTCTGTAAACTGAGTATTATGCTTCAGAATTTGATGTCTGATACAACTTTTTGCCAGTGCCAAACTTTACAATAATGCCATTGTGGTGTGATTGGAGTCTATTTAATTATCTTTCTCTTTTTGGTAACTTGTTTTTAAAAGCAAACAATATAACTTTGGAGGCTGATACAGAAATGTGCATAGTTGTTTCTGCCTTCAGGTATCTCAATGGAAAATCCACACCTGTTGTATTTCCCTGGTAGACAAGTACCTAGTCAGTGCTGAATATATTTGTAGATAATAATCTCTGTGAAAAAGGTTAGCTTTCTAGATAAAGGATTTGACTTTTTAATATTTTTTTGAACAATAAAGTGCCACGTAATCACTCATTTCTCAGGTATATGTTAAAAAAGAAAAAACACTTCTATATAATACAGACAAATTAATTTATGAATTGAGTATTAAATGATTGTACCATTTACAATTTTGATGTTTTAGCTGAATAAAACTACGGATACATAGAGTGACCTGGTGGGTTACCTGTCAGTGACATCACCATAAGCAACATCTCCTTGTAGCATTAGTTTAAAAAACCTCAACTCCTCATCCACAAAATAATCTTAAATTAATATTCCCTTAAAATAGTTTCTATTTTAAAATATCCTTTAACAAAGCCAGGATTTAAGTTTGATATTAAAAAAAAGTAACACTGGAAGCTATTAAATGTTACTGCAGTTATACACACGGTTTTTCCCTTTAAATCATCCATTTTTCAAAACTTTTTATTAAAGACGTGCTTATGAGCAAATGCTGCTGAAAGAAGAGGAGGAAATTCAACAGCATATAGACCTTTCATTAGTGTTTTTTTTTTCTTTAAAGATAGCAGTTTGAAGCATTATTCTGTTTAAAACAAGCCATGAATCTGGTGGTGTGTATTTTTGTGTTTAACACCTTGAATGGCAGGAAACAGTTGTAATTTAAAGCTGTCTCATTTTTAAGTTGCTTTAAAATTGTCAGAGAACTGGGGACATGCTTTTTTTTAACTTATGAAGTCAAACAGACAGTAAACCCTGCATCTAAAAATAAGGTATCAAGGGATGAAACAAGGTGGTTATTTGTTTTTGTTGTTTTTTTTTTCATTTCTGTGGCGGTTAGCTTTCCCTTTAAGATTACTTTAGTTAGCTCCTTCATAGAAAGTCTGCATAAATCTTTTAAGAATGTGGTTTCTTCTAGGTTTAGCACTCGTGTTTTTTGGACCATCCATGGATTTTCTTTTTTTCTTTTTTTTTTTAATTGCCCACCTGTGTCCTTTGATGGCAACTGTAAAGCAAATCAGTTAGGAATTCAATTATAAAAAGTAATCTTTGCAGTTGTTTTAACAAGATAGTTCTAATAATTTAAAAGTAAATCATTTGGATTAGTGTTTTGTATCTTTTTATTTTGGGGGGATGGGGAGTTCTTGTTTTCTTTTTGAACAAACTTGCAGATTAAGATTGTGATCCAAAATGGAGTCTATCCCTATACAAATCTACAGAATATGCCAGTAATATTTAACACCCAGCTCTTGTTGGAGAGGCACCAGCACAAAAAGTAGTACAGAGCATCTTGTGTACCATGTAAGTTATAGTATAGAATTCACTATAGATCATTTACAGGCGAGATCAATTCAGTCCCACTCTAAATCTGACCATAGTCTGTTAGCTCCTGAGTTGCTCCAGTGTACTGAATTTTAAGCCTGAGAAATGAGGGATTAATAATTCAACGGTTTAAAAAAAATAACATGTTGATTTTCCCCTTTCTTTTCCCTCAGATTGACCCTAAAGTTGCATTTCCCCGACGAGCACAGCCTAAGGTAAGTAGGAGGATCAATAATAGGATTTTAGGCACACAGAGAGTCATTGTTGCCAGGCAGTTCAGGTTTCAAACAGGGAATTGGCAATGAAAGCTTTTAAAGCTGGAGCGCATGGCGTCTTAAGGGTATCAGCATATGGCTGTGAAACTACAGGAGAGCTACTTCGTGCGATATTACATGTCTCCAGTTTAACTATCTCCTTACGGAATCCCAGTCATTTGTGCCAGTCTCAAGGAGTCTTAGCTTTTTCTCATCGTAATGGGAGAGCATTGCTGCGTTACTTACAATTGTTACAGTATTTTGTACCATATCTTGCTACAGTATTTATGAAGAGTGTTTGGTTTAAGTGCAGGGTTTCTTGCTCATTTCAGGCTGAACTTTGAACTCCTTGACTTTGATGGGTGGGGAATAAATCTCTGCCCTCATGCTTTGCGAGATTTCTTTTGTATAACTTTTGAGATGTGTTTGGGCACTATTAAGTGATGGGTAGCAAGTTCTTGATTGGTCTGAAGCTCTGAACTTTTATAGGCATTGGGTATGCCTTTGCAAGAAGATGAACAAAGAGCTTTAAGTCTTTTTATCCTACTAGCCTTATTGGATAAGTGACCTCCTTTTAGGGCATACTTTGTTATAATGTGGTCAGTTTCCATGTTGGGACAGACACTTTAGCCATGTGCAGAGAAGCTTTCATCTGCATGCTATCTCTGAAATATATCTTGGTACTATTGGTGCTGGAGGACCTGTTTGTGGAATTGAAACAGTTCTTAATATTTAGAACTGATCGACCGCTTTTGCTAAACACGGTTTTTCAAGTTCCAATATGCAATCAGTTAACTTGACTTTAGAAGTCTGAGTCTGAAAGAGAGTTTCTACAGTTAACTTTCCTCTTTTTTTTTGCTTTGTCTCCACTGCAAAAACTTAATTCAACTGGTATACAACATTAATATATATTAAAATCAACCTGGATTGCTTCTGTATTCTGTTATGGTACTGTCCCTTCATTAAGAAGTGTGTGTGTGTGTGTGTGTGTGTGTGTGTGGAGAGGAGAATAGGAAGTTGTAGACACAGGCAAAAAGGGAATAGTGGTTGAAACTGGATGGGGAGAGACTGCCTAAATAAGTTGAACTTAATATTTTTATTGTACATAATTCCTCATGAGAGCAAGCAATTTAATAGTGCATGAAGCTATAACATTATATACTGTATAAAGCACACATCCAGAAAAAACTCTGTAATTTAACAACTTTGGCCATATAGCAAGAGGAGAAATAGCAATTTAAAAAAAAATCTACATGCAGAAATTAAAACTAAACAAATGTACTTAAACCTTTCCTTGAGGGCTCTTACTTTCTTAAGATGTAGCTAATGTTAATTAGTGACAAAAGAGGGGGCTGGCTTGTTTCTGTACTAAGCAAAGAGTTTTGTGTTAAGTAGGGTTTGATAGCTTTGGGATTATTTTGTTGGAGTAGTGTTGTGTTTCACATAGTGCATTCCTTAAAGCTACAGAAGTCCTAACTAGTCTTGAAATTAAGTTATGAAGGTAGTCTTGCCTCGTAATATGTTTCCCCTGAACCTTTTTTTTAAAGCATCTTTCAATTTCTAATTGTCTTCTGTTACTAAAGCTGTCTGTACTTTCCGTATTGTTTGCAAAAGCTTGTAATGATGATAAACTTTCCCGTAAGACTTCCTCTCAAAACAATGACAAATGAGCATTATGGATCTGAGTGAGTTAATTTTTTATTGTTGCCAAAAATATTCTTCCACATTAAAGATCTGAATGCAAAATCAGGTCATCTTTGCTAAGTGGATTTAAAAAAAAAAAAGAAGCCTTTTTTCTTGATCGTAAACATCTTTAAGTTACAGGGCCAATGATGGCACATATGTAGGCTTCCACTCTTAGCATGAAGCCACCATGTATGGAAAGATAAGCATATTTTGCAGTGTTTCTCAAACTGGGGTCACCGCTTGTGTAGGGAAAGCCCCTGGCGGGCTGGGCCGGTTTGTTTACCTGCTCCCTCCGCAGGTCCGACCGATTGCGGCTCCCACTGGCCGTGGTTCGCTGCTCCGGGCCAATAGAGGCTGCTGGAAGTGGTGCGGGCCGAGGGACTTACTGTCTGCCGCTTCCAGCAGCCCTCGTTGGCCTGCAGCGGCGAACCGCAGCCAGTGGGAGCCACGATTGGACGGACCTGCAGACGGGGCAGGTAAACAAACCGGCCTGGCCCGCCAGGGGCTTTCCCTACACAAGCGGCGACCCCAGTTTGAGAAACACTGATATTTTGCCTACGCCTAATCCTGATTTTTATTCAGACCTTTTTAATAATGGATTCAAATTTTTGTTTAGCAGGTTGTTTTTTAGTTTTTCTTAAAAAAGGGCTTAAAATTGGAAGGAAACATAGTAAATTAGTTGTAATAAAGAACAGATTTAATATTGGTGCTGTCATAATATTCTTTAATATGTCTTACAAATAAAAACCTGTTTTTTTTAAATTAGCTGTTGAATTAAGGCTTTAGAATTTAGCAGTTCACCTATCCCAGTTGAGCAGTAAATGTTCAGTGTTAAAATGCAACTGTACTTCAATCTAATTAACTAGTTGATGCTTGAGTCCATAGAGATTAATGCCATTAATGAAATGTCTGTCTTTTTGTGATTTTATTTTTCCTCAGTAGTTCATCTTCCTGTTATGTTTAGTATCATATTAATTCTTTTTTTAAACAGACGCTTTTTGCACTCTAAAGTGATTGTTGTCGAAATATATTGGTGGAAGCTAGGTACTTGAAATGTTCCCCGTTCTCAGTCACAAGTAGCATGTAGCAGTACTTTCCTCACTCCTCTCTCAGGCCTTTTTACCTGCCGAGCCAACCTTCAGAGGTGGCATGTTGGACTGTTTAAAGAGTTAATTTACTGTTTACGTCCTGTCAGCAGAGAGATGGACTATGGTAACATTAGGATTATGTGCAACCCTTTGCCAGTTCACGTACTTACCTTATTTCTGCACGTAAATTATTTTCGTGTCTACAAATTATTTTTTTCCCTCCCCTTGTGATGGTCCAATCAAACTAATGTTTAGAGAAGGCCAATTGCTGTCTTTCAAACAGGGTTGTGATAACACACTTTCCTTTGGGCTCCCTTACCTATGTCTTCAGGATTTGACACCTCAGTGATGAAGCAAGAAGTGGCAGCTGAAAATTCTTCCCCTCTTTTGTAGAATGACCTAGCAGGTCTCTAGGCATTTGCCTCTAATGGATTACACCATAATGTGTAATCCTACTCTTCTTGTGAAGGCTAGGGCAACTTGCAACCATTGGTTTAAGAAATTGTGCTGCAGGGGTTTAAAACTTGTTGAGTCTATAGAATATGGCTAATACTGAGATGGAGGAAATATACATATACAATCTTGCAGTTGCCGCTGTTACCTGGTAAAAATTCTGATTAACTTCCAGCTTCTGAAAGGAACGTTGCAATAGTGGAGCATCTATAGCATTACTAACCTGAAAATCTTTAAAAAAGAAAACAATATGTACACGGGAGAAAAAAGACCAAATTCTTCCATTCTCGGTGTTAACAATAAGGACACTAACAGTTGAGGGTTTTTTAGATGTACGTGTTCCTGTTTTATCGAAACCAGATTATCCCAACCTCCTCATTATCCGAATCTCTTCCTTGTTCCCTGACAGACCTGCCCACAAAACAATTCCCTTGGTGAACCCGCCCCCCCAGTTTGCCACCTTGACCAGCTCTCAGCATGCAATTCCCTGATACCTTTGCCCAGTTGCCAGCATGCACATCCCCTGCCCACACCTTACCTCTTGGTCTGTTCGGCATCATATTTCGGGCTCTGGCTGCTGCAGTGGCCCCCTGAGTGCCCTGGGGACTGCAGCACTGAGGTGCCCAGCTCCCTTTTCAGCAGGGCCTCTGTGCTCCCTGGGCTGCCTGCAAGAGCCAGGGCTGGGGCGTGCACCGAGCTGAGCAGCTGCAGGAGGAGCCTGGGTGCTAGGGAGTCTGTTGCCTTGCTGTCACTGCACATGGATAGTGACAGCAGTGAAGTCCAGCTGTTTCTGATGGAAAGGCAGAGCATGTTCGACGCCCTCTTGGTTATCCAACTGCCTATTTATCCGAATAAAATCTCTGTCCCCTGTGCTATTCATAAACAGGAAAAAATTGTGTGTGTGTGTGCAAACACTTAATATCAGGGTCCAGTGCTGCTTGTTGTGAATAGTCCTAGCAGGTGGGGTAGATCGGACCACTCGCCAGAGGGAAGATTACATATCAAAACACTATTGAGTGTAACCTGCTGACCTAAAAGTGTTATGTTTTTCTCCAGTAGATGGTCTACACAAAGGACAAGCCTACTGTTGCTGCCAGCTAGTGGAGTTACTCCTTTAGTTCAAATGGTAGAGGCCTACGCTCTTGGTGCTGAATATCCTGGGTTCTGCACCTGTTGTCAACCCAGAGTGGAGGTCATTACATTTTCAGGATTGTATTTCAAATTAAATAATGCCATCCACACATGACCTGGACACATCATCCCAGATGACAGTGCAGTCGCAAAACAGTGAAAAGATTTTGACTGGAGAGGATTTTGTGTGTTTGTCTGGATGCGCCAAGGAAGCATGTCTCATTTCAAGCTTTTAAGAGGGCGTTGAGTGTAAACGTTTCTTTATTAAAAGTAACCTGACAGTGCCTTATATCAACCTCAGATGCTAGTCAGTGGACAGATTGTCCGCTCATTTCTTGCTTTGAATTTCCATGTGCAAATGGGCACACAGGGTTCTGTGTGGGTAGGTAGTCTCCCATCTAGCCAAGTAAGCAGGCAGATTGCTGTCTGGGCATGTGGAACGTACGTGTGCAATCAAACACACGCGCCCCTCCGTTCTGATTGAAAAGCAGAATTCCCTTTCATTTGGATCATATTATTACACTCTAATATATTTAATAGTTATTGCAAAGCAGTAAGGAGGGAGCAAGTCCTTCCAGAATAAATATACAGGTTAGATTGTCAAAGCTGTCTAGGGGGTTTGGATGCCTACTTCCCTTTAATTTTAATGGAAATCAGATGTCTAAGTCCCTTGGACAGCTGTGCAGATCCAAGCCAGATGGTCTGTTTTCTTACAAAGCATTCACCTTCCAGTGGCATTATGAGAGCCAAGCATTTGGTGGTTGTTCCGGTTAGGAGTTCAGGGTGTGGGAGGGGCAGAGGAGTGGGCTGTGGGGGAGGGGAGAGGGCTCCGACTGGGGGTGCGAGCACTGGGGTGGGGCTGGGGCAGGGGGTTGGCGTGCAGGAAATGGTTGCAGGCTCCAGCTGGGGGTGCGGGCTCTGGGCTGGGGCTGCAGGGTTTGGGGTCGAGGAGGATGTTCTGGGCTGGGATTGAGGGGTTCAGAGGACAGGAGAGAGATTAGGGCTCAGACACAGGGTTGGGGCACAGAGAGAGGCTCAGGGGTGCAGGCTCCGGGCGGGGCTTACCTCAAGTGGCTCCCGGAAGCAGACGTCCCTTCTCCAGCTCCTACATGGAGGCATAGCCAGGCAGCTCTGCATGTGGCCCTGTCCGCAGGCACCGCCCCTGAAGCTCCTATTGGCTGCAGTTCCCGGCCAATGGGAGCTGTGAGGGCAGCACTTGGGGCAGGGGCAGCATGCAGAGCGGAGCCCTCTGGCTGCCCTTATGCATAGGAGCCGGAGGGAAGCCGTGCCGCTGCTTCTGAGAGCTGCCCCTCACCCTGCTCCCCGGCTGAGTGCCTGAGTGGGGCAAGCCTCAGACCTCGCTCCCCAGCTGAGAGCTCAGGGGACCAATTAAAACGGCTGGTGGGCTGGATCCCACCCATGGGCTGTAGTTTTCCCACCCCTGGCATAGCCCTTGCCCACCAAGTGTTTTGCCCTGTCTCCCTCTATTGACAGCTGGGCCACATACTGTGGTAGATGAGCCTGCTACAGCCTTGCCTGACGGATCTAGATCTTTTAGCTCTGGCAGTTGAGGCTCACGGTTTAAGATCCAGAAGTTCCAGGTTCAAATTCAGCTGCCAATGACCCACCCAGGATGCAGCATCAGCCACGCTCTTTAATTCATTCAACCAGAGGGAAAAAGTAATCGAGCAATGTATGTTGCAGCTTTATATTCGGCAAAATATCCTGGGCTTTACAAGGGTAGGGTTTTTGAGCTGGGCGTGTGGCTTTTTTTGTTTTGAGAAATAAAAATTTCTTTTCAAGTTAAAACACTCCAATGGTCTATAATACCCAGAGACTGTTGTGAATTTGGGTCTAATAGATGTCTCCCTGTTATCACTGTCTAGGGATGTCTTTTGTGTTTGTTTAGATTGCAAGCTCTTGGGAGCAGGGACTGGCTTTTTATTCTGTTTGTACAGCACCTAACACAATGAGGTCCATCCCTAGGGCTCCTAGTTGCGGTGATGATGACAAAGGGAACACAAATACGTTAACTTGCTGCTAACCAGTTGGAGATGACTGAATTGGGTTCCTTTTTGGTGGGCTTATTCCTTTCCTGCCCTTTTCTATATCTTCCCCCCCTCCCATTGTTTCTTCCAAGGCACGTTTTTCCCTGCACCAACCTTTGGTGACGGTGAGTTGGGGACAGGGTGCGGAGGAGGGAGAGGTGAAGAGGAGCAGAGTGGCCAATACCCCGGCATGTTTCACTCTGTCCCCAAATTGAGTACGTGGTGTCTGCAAAGTTCTCAGCCTTTTCCAGCCTGGAGGTAGATCCAGTAATGACTGATCTATAACCATCAAATTCATTTATTTGTCACTGCCAGTGACAGGCCAGTTAATGTAATGGATTTTTTTTTTTTGGCTGTCGACGCCGGTGATTTTCTCCCAAATGTTGTGAAATCCAAGACATTAGGGGAATTTGACTTTTTTTTTTTTTAAAGAGGAAAGTTATTGAAAAAGCATAATGAAGTATATGTGTAAGATAGAGGTATATGTTGAAGGGGAAAAAAAACAAGCTCTCTGCCTAATTAATGTATATCTAGATGCCCTTTCAGTTCCTAATATTTATTTATTTATTTATGATGTTACTATATTTCAGCTTTACTGCTTTTAAGTAGGAAGGTATTCTGGATTTTGTAGTGCGGGGAGGGAAGACACTTACACAGAGTCCATCAGCTTAGAAAATCACACTTCTGTCTGAAAATGTTTTACTTGCTGTTGTTACAAGTAACTACTAAGATTGCTAGGGCCCTAAATCAGAAGTCTGTCCCTATTTAGCAAAGAAATTGAGCACATGCGTAAGTCTCATTTAAATCTGTTAAGCACGTGCATAAGTACTTTGCTGAATCGGGGTGGATTTAAAGAGCACTCTTAAATGGATTTGTTGAACTGGTGAGCCTAGAACAGGGATTAGAAGATTACTTTGTGCAGTTGACAGTACTTTGTGTATAGTCAGTTTTATGACTTCTCTTGTAAAGTTGCGATTAGTTTTCTGTGGGTCTCACCCAGAGAGAGAGATTTATTTAAATGGGGAGGTGGGGAGTGGTGTTGTAAAACCGCAAAAACTGGCAGTCTGATGCAGGGGTACACGGTGATATCTGATGCTCCTTTTAATTTTTTTAAATAATTGACCAGGCTCTCTTTTAGCCTCCAATCCTGCAGACACATCCCATTGTGCTAAGTCCTGTACAAACACAGAACTAAGAGATGGTCCCTGCCCCACAAGGCTTCCAATCTAAGTGTGAGACAAGAAATGGATACAGGCAGATGGGGGAGTTTAAGGAAACAATAGCGGTCAGCATGACAGGCAGCACTCTTTAATCGCTTGAGTAGTTCCATTGACTTCAATGGGGCTGTTCCTGTGGTTGAAATGAGACACATGCTTTGCTCGTTTGCAGGGATTGGAGTTTGAGAATGTAAGCTGTTTGGGGCAGGGACTGTTACGTTACTAATGTATGTACGATGCCTAGCCCCAGCCTGACTGAGGTCTCTAAGGTCCTATTGCAGTACAAATTCTCAAGTAGACCGTGTCCCTTTAACCCAATCAATATGCAATATTGATAAATTCACTTCAAACGCTGGGATTTCACTGCTTCCCCTCTCTCCTGGGTTCTTTATTGCCTGAAGTGCTGCCTTTATTTTTCTTGATTGTAGAGAAAGTTTCAAGAATGTACCGAATCACTCCTCTCCTGCTCCGTGTTGTTGGGCTTTCCTAGAGATCTACACATGGCTGTATTGTTGCAATCCAGTAGCGTTAATTTTTATTTAAGTCCGTGCTTTGTAAACTAATTACAAAGCAAGGCCCTGACCCTACGAAGATTTGTGCGCATGCTTAGCTTTACAGTCTCTGAATAGTCCCATAAAATGCAGGGCATAAAGTTAAACCTAAGGCTGTGTTTGCAGGATGGTGGGTTGTGTGTGTGTAGGCGGGGATAGGAGGGAAGGAAGGGGTGGAATAACAGAGCTAGAATGTTTCTACCCTCTTCATCCCCCAAGCAAAGACTTGCATTAATTTCCCAAAGACTCCTGTGTACAATAGAGAAGAGGCTTCCAGCTGACTGAAGGGGCAAAGGTCCAAGAAAACTACTGTAGCAAAAACTGATGCTGAGTGACGGTAATGAGGGGACCAGGCAGGTGGGAGGGGAAATGGCGTGGGGGCAGCAGAGACTAATACCTAGTGAATTAAGTAGTTCCCATGATTTAAAGTTGTGAAGGCTTGCTGGGTTTGTTTTTCTGTGTGTGTGAATGATCAGAGATGGGACTGACCTCGTTTCCACTCCTGGATCCAAATGCCAGAGAACTTGGGCAGAGTTTTGGTGTGGATCCCAGCTTTGTGAGTCAGATCCATGGTACTGATAGGAAATTTTGCGTTCTTTACCTAGGGCTTTTGGTTGATTGACGCACAAAATCTTGGACAACTCCCTTCAGTTGCCCCCTCTTAGACTTGCTAATAAGATTCCCCACCTCCTTCAAAAGCTTTGGTCACAAAATCAATAGGCATTTTCCCATCTATATTTTATATCCTCACTACCTGTCTTAGCTTGTATTTGTTCCGTGGGTCAATTTTTCATCAGGGAGGAGGATGAGGGACATGAGACAAAAAGATGCTCTGAAAATCCCAATTCCATATCCAAACTAAAAGGCCTGACAGATTTTTCAGCTCTTTAAATGCTGAAGCAAACAGAATGCCTCTTAAATAGAGAACTACTAGGAGACTTCGTAACAATTGCTGTATAAATATTTAGTTTTTCGTAAACTTCCTGAAGGACAATTTCAGATCATGTATAACTGTGCAAAGAGGTTAAAAGAAACCAACCAAGCTGAGCTTTCACTCTGTGTCTGTGGATGTCTCAACCCTGTGTTGTGAGTTAGAGATTGTGTCCAGGGCCTGCTTTGTTGAAAAAGCTTGTCAGTTTAAAATCCTTAGCAACAGCAAATATTTTTTTTTTCATTGGTCACCCTAGTGGAATAGGCCAGTGCTGGAGAGGGTGGAGGTGGGGAACAGGTCATTAGCAGTTTTCTCTGTTGCTCTTGCTAAAAGAATTGAAAGTTCTTGTGAAAATAAGCCCTTCTCAGGCACAGTGTACCAGCATGCAGCTTGCCTTTTGGGCATGGCCATGTTCTGAACCTCTTGTCTCTCCTCCACCCTGAATCTGTGGTACGTAACAATAGTATGCTGATATTATTATCCTACATGGAGATGGCACATCTCGTGCAGGAGGATTCCAAAGTGCTGCAGATGAATAGAAGAAGTGCTTCTCTTGTCAATGAAATGCCACCACTTCTGGGGCTGGGCATAGCAGATACCCAAAGCCCCTCACTACACTACACACATGGTGAAGCCAGGAAAGGAAGGAAAAACAAAATAAAACTGAAGGTGGAATTGAAAGTTGTACACCGTGCAAGTCGTACTCAGTGAAAAGCTCTTTTGTGGGTTTGTGGACATCAGCGGCACTGTCTGCTGAGGAACATGCATTTTGCATATGTCTAGACCCTGGGATTCTGTAGAGGGCTTAGCACTCAGTGGAGAGGAAAGTTCTATTTCACTATATTACAGTAGCATATGGAGGTCCCAGCTGAGATCAGGCCCTATTGTATCATACGGACACATAGTAAGAGACCATCCTTGTCCCAAAGGCGGAAGATTGGAGGAGAAATAGGCATGGAGGCAGTTAGGAGTCTAAATACCTTTTGAGGATCTAAGCTTGAGTGTCTTGCTGAGGGTCGCATGGCGTAGCTGGGAATAGAACTCTGGTCACTCAAATGCCAGTTCAGTGCTTAGCCTGCTCTGCCTTTTTCTGTATTGTATGTTTTGATATAGGCCATACCTATGGGGAGATCCTGTGCCCATGAGCAAGGGACAGGAAATGCATTAAAGAAAACTGCTCCAAGCTTAAGCCAATTGTATCGTTACTATGGTGCTGGGGACAGAATTGATTGAAATACTCAGTTTAAAAAAAAATAAAAAATTATGCTTGAGGCCAAAGCTATTGCCGGTGTTGTGTTGGGCTAAGTGAGTTGTAACTGTTGGAATCACGAGGTTGGTGGTACGACTGGGTTTCTGAACAGCTGCAGCGGCAGTGAGACGTGGGGGGGAAATTAGATAAGGGTAGGGTAGACCAGAGCAGTGTGAAAGGTAGTTTGTGGTATGAGTTATGGCTAATGCTTGTCACATGGTACTGACAAGCTAGTGCGGAGACGAGTTTGCACCCGTTGAACTGGAAGAGTGGGGAGAGAATAACTCAAGTAGTGCATTGTGATGTGGGGACAAATCCAGTCCCCCACCTGAGTAACCACGGTGGGGGGGGGGTAATGTCTACACTGATGTCGTCATGGGGTTGCTGTAGACACACCTGTGCTAGCTGTAATCTGGTTAGTTTGGGTACTAGAGCAGTGAAGCCACAGCAGCAGGGTCTTCTGCATGGGCAATTACCTAGGGTTCTGGCAAGCTTGTACAGAAGTCCATGAAGCCCCTTACCGCTCCGGTACTGGAGCTAGCTAGATTAAAGCTATCTTGTGTATGTCTACAGTGTGACTGCAGTGTAGACGTACCCTAAGGTGAGCACTAGAGAGATGGAAAGGAGGAGGGTGATGGGTTCTCTGACCATGCTCTGCCCCCTATGGAACTGATCTGTGTGCCACATGGGGCCTTCTCCCCCCATAGGCCGACTTCTGGAATCCAGCTTTTTCCCTTGTCCAGCAGGACCACACCACTTTTGCTGCATGGTGTCTTGTCATCTCCACCTGCTGTAGAGGGGGGGTGGCTGTAGTCTGTTCTGTTTTATGCAAACCAGGGGTATCCCCTAGCCGGCCTGAGTTTGGGTGTCTTGATGCACGGAGCACAGGAGACAGATTACATCATAGTTGTTTGTCCTAGTTTTCCTTTTAGGTATCAGAGTGGGGATTTCCTGGCATAGTCAGTCCAAGATTCTGGTGGGTGGATGGGTTGTGATGGTGGAAGGGAGTGAGAGATTTTCTTGCCATGGTATTTGTATGTTTTTAATTCCTGACTCAATTAGTTTCATGAACTGCGATCAAAGCGGGAGGTTACTACTGTGGCGCATTGAGCCTGGCAAGTTATTTACCAAGGAGCAGTTGTCATCTTCTTGTATAATGGATTTTTTTCTTTGGCCAAATCAGCAATGGCATTAATTCTCACATGAAGTAAAAGGCTAGCTGAAAGTCCTCCATAGGGAAGATTCCCCCTAAGTTTTGTGAATGTGGCTTTGATTTCATTGGAGCTATAATTAATTAAAAGTCAGCTTAGATCTCAGAATCTCAGTTTGACAGGTGTCTCCAGCAGTTATTTTCTTTTCCCTCTCTATCTTATGTCTATTTAAAAAAATGCTTTAATAAAAAAAAAAAATCAATGAGCGGTTACCCATCCAAAGGCTTTAATGCTAAAGAACCTAAGACTTTATGGGAACTTTAATTACAGACATAAACTGTGATTATCTATTTTAGATACTTTTATGGCCTCTCTTGCTGTAGTATCTGAGTACCTGATACTGCAGAGAACATGTATAGAACTTTATGTAGCTGATGCCACATGTTAAAGATCTCTTGCAATGTGTGGAAAGTAAAATAAAAATAACTAGGCAAATAATTACAAAACGATGGCAAAGCAAAAATATATGTATTCCGTAGAAAAAGTAACCTTATTGGGTCCTATTCACAATTCAAGGAACTTGGTTTACAGGGTAAACATCTTATGCAGAGACGATCAAAGGAAATTTTTCTCTTTCGTAATGTTCTTAAGTATCTTTGGCAGGTGCAATTTTTCTGCTGTTGTGGGTGTGTCTCCCTTCATTTCCTTGAAATGTTTTAAGTTTATTTCAAATGAGAGGAGGACCAACAGCATCTGTTTGTCTTCCGTTCTCTAGAACTGGGGATCACTGGAATCCAGGCAGATGCATGCACACCAAGCGCTCCTTGAAGTGGAACAGAGACTAGAGCAAGTCCTAGCTTGCATGGTTTGGCCACTAGTGTGGATTAGGCAGATAAAACATGCTCCTGTGTGTGGAGGAAGCTTGTTGGCTGTATGCATGAGTTCTTCCTGGTGCCTGGCAGGGTTAAAGGTCTAAAATACTCTGTACTAGCTAATGGTTTGAATATCTTGCCTGCATGCAACTTTGTGCTGGTCCTGCACCAGTGGAACGCTCAGTACAGGTATTGCCTAGATGTGTATTTAAGTCTCCCACGTGGTGGTCTTGGACTCGAAACTCTCGCCTATTTTTTTCAGAAGACTTTTAGGCCTTGTCCGCCCTGGGAAAGTTTGGATGTGTAATTCTCCACAGTGATGGAAACTGTAGGTATAACCAGGGCTTGGTCTTGCATTACAACTCCAGTGTTGTTACCTCTGAGACAAAAACATTTAAGTTCCTTAGGGTGTTTTTTTAAAATGTTACCGTTCATCTCTATGTGTGCGAGTGAGAGAGGTGGTGGTCCCCCCCCCCCCTTTTCACAGATGGGGAAAATTGGAAGCACAGAGGTGTCTGTTTAGTCAGGCCTGGAAGTTCAGTGCTTGCCAAATACTTTGAGATTCTCACATGAAACGTGGCCAAAATATTTCTCATTTTTGGAAAAGGGTGATTCCAAACCCTTAATTGCCACTTTATATAAATTTCCCTGTCTATTAATCATGTACCTCTGAGATTGCTCAGCTGTGTGTGTGTGTGTTGTGGGGCTTCTTTTTGGTCAAAAGGAGCTGAGAAGCAGACATACTGGTAGTGTGATGACCGCTGTGGTGTATCTTTGCCTTTTTGTTGAGTATTTGTAGATAACTTTGCTTCATTCTCCACAAAAAGACTTGAACTTTCTGCCTTCAAATTGTCTCAGTGGGGCTTGTGGGGAGCTGAGAGATCAATGAGATTCACTGTTGGTGCAAAACCTGTGCGGAATGTTTGTTTCTAATACTAGCTTGTTAAAAACGGTATTTCCTAACATGCCAGGTTTCGGTCTGCATTTGAATCTGCTTAAGAATGATGCCTGCAGCATTTAGAGGGGAGGCAGGGAAGATGAGGAGTAATGGGGCAGAGGCATGCCAAGAGCTAAAATGTTTCACTTACAGAAACATGCTCAAGGGACAAGGTTCACGAATGCCCAAAGAAACAGTTTCTCTAGAGCAGACCCACCCGATGCCGGCTCAGTGCACCAGGCTATCATAAAACTGGCCTTTTAATAGTAATGTGATCAGAGCAAATGAGGACAGGGAAGAATACAAAGCAGCATTTAGAAGTTCTTAAATTTTGGGGGGGGGGGGGGGGAAGGGCAAGAGAGGCCTAGTGCGCTAAAGCCTTAATGAGACATGAGATTTGTTATTTAGCACATGCTTCTGGTAAACGTGTGAACTAAGGAAGTCTCTTGTCTACTTTGTAGCATGCAGCATATTGTTTTATAGTAAGCCAGCCATTAGAGGTAGGTTATAGGAGTCAAGACTCTTAGGTTTTATTCCTTGAACCCTGGGATATGTCCCAATCTCTGTCTCTGATTACTTACCTGTAAAAATAATATTTTGATGGCCACTGTTACTGTAGTTCTGAGTACCTCACAACCTTTTAACGTATTTATCCTCACAACGCCCCTGTAAGTTAGGTGGGGTAATGGTGTTATCTCCCCCCCCCCCCCCGGTTACAGATTGGCGATTGAGGCAGAGTGAAGGTATGAGTGATGGGGTGTATAAACCCCACAGTGGGCAACAAAGGGTTAAGGGATTATTTTGGGCTCAGCCCGCCCTGCCCTGCCCTGCCACACTTGCAGCAAATGCTCTTTCTGCTGGAGGAATTAAAAGACAGGGAATTAGCTCATTTGGGTGGCAGAACTGGAGGTAAGCAGACTTGCAGCCCAGAGAAGAGGGGAGCGTAAAGGCTCTGACACAGCTGCCTAACGGGGCCCTCCCTGAGGGAAGAGAGGACCCAGTGCAGAGATGGAAGTATCCCTCCCTCCCCCCTGTCCAGGCTCCACCTGTGGAGCCTGGACATTGGTAACCCCCTCTTACTTATTTGGTTTGGACTTCCCCAACAGGGGGAAAGCCTTGGACTAAGCTGACCCGGGGGGAGGACAAGAGGAAGTGGCCCAGGGAGAAGAGCCCTAAACAGCTTTGCTTGCCAGACCACTGGTAGCCCAAAGGGCCCTGGATCAGAGCCTGGTGGAGTGGGAGGGCCCAGGCTCCCCCCACCACAATCTCGTTGGCAGTTAGGGGTTGTGGTCATGACCACTAGGCCACGCTCTCCAACCGGACCCCGAGTGAGGGCCGTTACGATATGATTATACAGCATCCTAAGCCTTGAGCCTCAGCCCTCCTTCTGTCCACACACCACCAGTCTGGCTTGGGTCAGCAAGCACTGAGGACCCAGGATCCTACAAGGAGGGTGAGTTGGTTGGAGTCCGAATCCCACTGAAAGTCTGGTCCAAGCTTTGTCACTTTACACTGTGGACGCAGCTCAAGCTGTGGACCTGAGTTATTAGCGTAGTGAGGACATATTGGCATTGCTGGAGCCGGGTCTCACCGCAACTGTCAGCCCCGTGTACGATGCGGTGTGGAGGCTCAAGTGTGGGCTTGGATCTCCGAGTCCACAAACCCAGGATCTGGAGACCTGGGTTTGCAACGCAGTGTAGACACAGTGACTTGCCCGAGGTCACACGAGAAGCAGAGCAGGGAGTTGAGCCTAGGGCCCTAATGACTGGACCGTCACGCCTTCCCACTTTGTTCTTCCCCCATCTGTATGCTGGGAGCCGTAAGTCATGTGCTTTGGCATCCATTGCATTTTACTGGGACTCCTAAGAACACAGCTCGTTGAGCTTCGGGGGATTCCTTTGGGCTTTGTTTTCACTAGGCCTAAGCTGTTCTTCAGCAGAGCTTTCCCCGAGCGTGCTCTAGTTCTGCCTATTAGGAGAGGGAGCCAGGCCTCACTGATTCCTGCTCCCTGCTGCATAATAAATCTGATACTAAAATTAGTGCTGGTCTCCCTAGGCCATAATTCTTGCTGAGATTATAGAGAATTTGTGTGTGTCGGGAGGAATCATGGTTTTCTGTTTTTGTTTTTTTTTCTTTATAACCTTGAGTGTCCAGTTTCCCGCTTGTTTGGTTTGGTTTGTTTTTTTTTTACTCCCCCCACTCTTTCCCACCCCCTTTTCCCTTTCTTTTGGGTAGTGCTTAGCCTGTCTCTGTATTTCGGCTGTTTTAAGCCTCTGTCACTGCAGGCAGATGAGTTCCTTGGGAGCTCTTCTGAAGGTTTTGTAATTGAGTCTTTTACCACGGCGACAGGATATTATTAACCTTCAGTAAAGCAATTTATTTCATACTCCTTTGTGGGGATAAGCTTTTTTTTTTAACTCCCCTCAAGAAAATATGTATGTGGAGAAGGGCTTTTACATACAGGGATAGTTGGACTTGAAGCAGCGATTATGACTTTAAAAAATAATTTACATGAAAAATGGGCACTTCTGTTTCTGTCAGCCTGAAACAAACCTTTGGTCCTGAATGACTTTTTTTTTTTTTTTCCCCTCGTGTGTTTTTATTTTTAAAAACATACCTTTGACTGTAAGTGGCTCTGAAAAGGGGTCACATTTCATTTTAGAACGCTACATGTTTAACAACCCTGGCTACTTTAAGCAATAAAACATCTTGTTTTCATCTCTTGCAGCTGCTTAGAAAAAACAACTGAGAACTTGAGGGAACTGGCTTTGCTCTTGTTGTCTCCTTTGCCTTTAAATCAAATGCAGACGTCTCTAGAGGCCATTAAAGATTGGCTACTGGAGTGGGCAAGAGAACACTGGAAAAATAACTGGTCTTGTTGGAGAGTCAGTCTCTGTTTTCCGTCGGGCTGAGGGCTTTGTGGTTAAGGCACTGGACTGGGATTAAGAAGATCTGGGTTTGATTCCTGGGTCTCTTGTCAACTCCTCGTGTGACCTTCAGCAAGTCACCTCACCTGTCTGTGCCTAAATTCGCCATCTGTAATGGGGATGATGATAATACTTGCTTTGTCTGTTTAGACTGTAAGCTCTGTGGGGCAGAGAATCTCTCATTATTATGCGTGTGTACGGATCCTTGCACAAAGGGGCCCCAATCTCGGTTGGGGTCTCCAGGTGTTATTGTAATAAAAATAAAATATATTTTAAAATGTAGCATTTTTTATAATAATAATAATAATAATAATAAACAATGCCTAGCTTTCGTATAGCACCGTTCATCAGTAGACCACAAAGCAAGGTCAGTATCATATCCCCATTTTACAGATGGGGAAACTGAGGCACATAGAGGGCAGTAACAAGGTCACTCAGCAGACCAAGGCAGAGCCAGGTCTCCTACATACCAGTCCAGGGCTGTATCCATTAGGCTACAGTGCAGATTTACATGCAAATTTACCCTGCACCTAGGGTTGCCAATTTTGTCTGGATGCATTCCTGGAGATTTCATCACATGGCATAATCTTTAAAGATTAATCTTTAATTCCTGGAGACTCCAGGCCAATCCTGGAGGGTTGGCAAGCATCCGTACACCTCAGGTAAGGTGCCAGACTGGCAGCCTAGAAGGCTGATGTCTCTGTCCACAGAACAGGTACAGTGCTGCCAGTAGTGGTGCTATTATTACCAATATGTTCTAGTCCTTCTCAAAGAGGACTATTCTTTGGGGTGCAAGGGTAATTCAGAGCTATTACGTCTGGCTTCCATGGGTGATGGTGCCAGCTGTAACACTATTTCTTTGTGATGAGGACATGGATCCACTATGAACTGTACTGAAACCAAGTCATGTCATGTAAGTAATTCTATTTGTTTGTTTTTGTTTTTTAAATTGGTAATCTGTTTCTTTGTTCTCCTTTTAATACTTTGTGCTCCTATAGAGTCTTCCTTCCAAGGAGCTCAGTGTGCCTGGTAAATATTAATTTCCCTCCCAGAACCCAAATCAGGTAAGGAGGTGGTAGAATCCCCAAATTATGAATGCGAACTCAGGTTGCGAGGTAAAGTGACTTACCCAAAGTTGCACGTTCTGTAGCTCCAGCAGAATGACAGAACGTTAGTGTCTGTAATTGTTGAAATAAGCTTAAGGTACTCACCCCAAGCCCTCTGGGGGGAGGTTTGGCCTGCTTTGATCTAAAGCTCTATATCTGCCTCTTTATGAAACAGTTCCAGTGTTTTGGAAGCCATCCTATAGATGCGATAGAGAACTACAGTAGAACCTCAGAGTTGCGAATGCCTCGGGAATGGAGTGTTTGTAACTCTGAACAAAACGTTTTGGTTGTTCTTTCAAAAGTTTACAGATGAACATTGACTTAATACAGCTTTGAAATTTTACTATGCAGAAGAAAATGCTGCTTTTAACCACCTTCATTTAAATGAAACAAGCACAGAAACAGTTCCCTTACTTTGTCAAATCTTTCTTTAAACTTTCCCTTTATTTTTTTATTTTATGTTTAACACAGTAGTGTACTGTATTTTTTTTTTTTGGTCTCTGCTGCTTGCCTGATTGCATACTTGTGGTTCCACATGAGGTGTGTAGTTGACTGGTCAGTTCGTAACTCTGAGGTTCTACTGTATATCCCTGCTTTAGGATGGTTCAATAAACCTACCAAATGGGTCTCATACTCTGTTTTGTTTAAAAAAACAACAAACAAACAAACAAACAAAAACCCAACACCTCTATAGAACTTTTTTAGACCCCCGTTGGTTTCATCCCTATTAATTTCGATAGGGCTTTTCCATAAGGGTGATACCCAAAGTTTATTTTGGTATTGTCTGATAGATGCTGGTTGCTAACCCTGAATATAAAATGCAGAGTAATACCTGTTTCCCAGAACCTTAGTACATTCAACTGGGAATACGATGCTTTGCATTGAGTGCAAGCTCTTTGGGGGTAGGTACTGTGTAAATAGTATCTAGAAAATGGGGTTCTGGTTTTTACTGGGACTCATAGGTACTACTGCAATACAAATAATTGGAGCTTGGAAAGAGGGGAAAAGAGCAGAGTTGGGAAAGGGATGGTTCCTGGCCTGCTTATGGCAGCCATGCCTTTCTCTTTCAAATGTCCTGCTGTGAGAAAATATTCATCACTTACATTTGTACAGTACTGTAATAAAACTTTTTGGGTTACCTCATCCTGCTGTTGTATATAAGGTTACCGAGGGGATGGTGGGTGGCTTTTTATTTTCTTGGTAACAGCAGCTGAGGTTTTTAAAAGCAAAGGTAAAGCTTCAGACTCCCCTTTTATATTGTAGTCTTCCTGGGTCTTTAAACAGCCTTAACTTGCTAGGTTAGTGTGTTTTGTGTCCTGTGGCTTGTTGCCTCAACAAGGGTGCAGTTGGTATTTGCTGCAGGATGGTATATAAACGGATTCCACTGTAATGTTGATGCCCTTATCGTGAACGATCTGTACTCAGTTGCCCTTTGAAAAGCAGCCTCTTGCAGCGCTACCCTGCAACATATTTTGCTGAGACATAAGTGAAACCTGCTTCCTCTGTAACATATTTAGTTAAAGGGAAAAGATCTTTTTCTCTCTCTACACATTGGTTCATACAGCTGTGCAGTTAGCTAGTATGCTTATTTTTAAATCTTCAGCCCACAGAGCTTTCTATTTTAAAATACTTAAACTACCTTTTTGGAGTGTAACTGTGATCGTAAATGAAGCATGCTAGCTGTAATTTTTTTTTCCTGCTTCCCCACACAGATTTAATTAAAATATTGTGAAAGGCAGTCATTGAAAATGAGAAACCTTTTGAGTTGAAGGGACCCTTATTTCTCTCAGCGGAGCTTTTTGTCACCATAGAGATGAAAAGAGAAGCTCAGAATTGCACCTTCCCCTTGTGCGTTGGGAGGAGATGTGGTTGCAGGTAGCAGCTGTGCTGAAATCAGCAGGGCCCTTCAGTACTGGGGGAGGATACAGCCAGGCACTTTCTCATTGGCCGGGGACACGGACAGATTTTAACTCTTTGCAGTGCAAAAGCGTCACATCAGGATTTTCTTCCTCGTTAATGGAGACTTTCCTATACTTCAAGGATGGAGTGTATTTAGATTTGTGAAAGGGAAGAATTAAATCCCTGTTTGTCTCTTTAAAAGTACAACTAAGCAACTTAGTTTAGAATGTGACCTGTTTGGTTTGCAACTCTATGAAGCATAGTTGTTTCAAGTGTTTTTAAATTGCTGCATTGTTTTTGAGATGTGGGTGTATAACCCCATTCAGTAACGTTCTTGAAGTCCAGCTCCAGCCTTTTTAAGGCATACAGGTTTGTATATGAATCACAACTTCTTTTCAGTCCTTCCTAGCAGAGTATGAGTCCTTCTGCCTTTTATGTAAGATGTCTATTTTTTTTTAATAAGTGGGTTTAGTTTTTTTTCTTCCCAACAGCCCCTCCGGAAGTGAAGGGATTAGAAAACTAAAAATACACATAGCGTGTGATAAAACTGCTCTGATACAGTTTCAAAGACAGCCACACAGAATGAAGATTATTAGAGGGTACATAACACTGGGCTGTGTTAAACTTTTAATCATTTTAAAAACAAATTTTACCCTAATTGCATTAAAACAAACTGAAATGCAGCTACAAGTGGATTCTTGGCACGAACACTTTGGACAAATGAAAGTAAAAGACACATTTAAACTGTCTGCTCTTGTGTATTCTACACCATACCTGTTTCTGTGCCTGATCATAAGTGGGCTTAAAGGTTTAATTCTATGCTTTTTGAGTGGGACCAAACTTCTTAATGAAAAATTAATATAACTCAAGTAATGACACCGCTAATAAAGAATATTACAGGGTAGCAGATTGCGAATTAATGATTTAACTCTTACATTAAATGTATTAGCTATATTTTAAATCTAATATTTAAAGATGAAATTAGTTTAAATATTGAGACACAGAAGAGATTGGTCCAAAGCCCATTGAAATCTTTGGATCAGGCCGTCAGTGAGCAGGGACTGCAGTAAGAATGCAAACAGATTTGCACACTTGAGCAAAGTTACTCACGTGTGTAAGTGTTTGGCGAATCGGGCCTTGACAGTGTGGTTTGGATGCTAATATACTAAGGGGAAATAATTAATCTTATTTCTAAGGAGGTATCACATAAGGATCAGGGCCTTCTGGCACTAGACACTGTATTTAACTGATAGTCCTGTAATCTGTCATTGGCACTGCATAAAATCTGGGCATTTAAATATATTTCTTTAAGGAGGCATCATTCAGGAGCTGGGCTCTGCTCTGACACAGTTTGCCCTTGGCTTTCCTTGCCTATTGCTAATAGGAGCTGCTGGCCTCAATCAGTGTCTTTGAGAACCATCAATTCACTAATTGCTGATAATCAAGTCTGCTCCCTCCTCATGCTGAGAGCACTTTTGTTTGCTGCCTTTCTGCAAGGATTCGGACAGAGTCCTCCAGTGTTTGAGGTAACCAGTAAAGGGGGGTTTGAGCTCTAATGATGTTAATTCTTTGAGGTGACCAATAAACAAGGGGCTATTATGCCGCTGACCTTTCCCGCCAAAACTAGACACTAAGGTCAGAGCTTGACAGTTGAGGTGGGGGGGGATGGGGAGGCATGTTGAGTGTTAATGGAGAACCATGGCAACTTGGAATTCCTCAGTGTCCTCTTAAACAGTGGTCTCACCACGTCAGCGAGTGGAAATTACTCGGAGTAAATGCAGTCGGCTTCTTTCTTTCTTTTTTTTAATTCCACAGTTTGTGGTTAAAATGACAGCAGGCTCACTCGCCATGTCCGCATCCTGCCATTACGGTTCAGCTGAGAGGAAAGGAGACCCTCCGGGCCAAGGAGGCTGCCACTTTGTAGAGGCCTCTCCCACCATCCTGCCTTGCTCCACATGGCTTCTCAGCCTCCTGTCCCCTTTGGGTGTCTACTCTCCAAGTTTCTCTATGCTCCTTGTGCCCCCGCCTCTCCCAACGCAACCATTCTCAAGTGAGCCTGCCTCCCCGGTCTGTAGTGTGCACTGCGAAACTAGGAGCCTGCCTTTCCCGCACCCCTCCATGGACCCAATCTGACAAGAGCGATGGGAGGAAGCAAGGACAGGAGGGGCAGGAGATGAGCATTGACTGACAGGTTAGCCATTCTGTGGAGAACAATGGCTGATCCTAGACCATGAAAACAATAGGGGCAAGCGGAGAGAAGAACAGAGCCTGCTCTGAAGTACCCCGTGCCTTTGCCCTCAATGTCTCATTCCTCTAGAGTTTGGTGTCTTGTTAGAGCACAGCTTGGGAATGAGGAAATGCCTGAGTTCTGTTCCTGGGTTTCTGCCCCTGACTGGCTCTATGAATTTAAGCAAGTCCAGTTAACCTCTCCTTGCCTCATTTACCTAGCTACAAAATGGACACATTGCCTGCCTCACTAGGAGGTTTAAAGATTCCAGCTGAATCGTTCCCTAGAAACGATTACTGTTTGTCATTCTGTTTGCCCTCATGGGAATTAGTGTCTGTGCAGCAAGGGGACAGTCCACGTCTGTGAAGGGAGAAACTGCTTCACTCTTCTGTGCATTCACAGCAGGGAACTGCAAACGTAAAGTAGCTGTAAAACGAGAACGTGCTTTAGCGGCCTTACTTCAGACCTACATGCTTGCTTGGTGGGGATTTTGTTGCTCGCCGTATAAAATGTGTAAATCAGTATATTTTGGAGGGGGAAGGGGCTAGGAAAATCATGTATTGTGTGGTTTTTAAGTGCACAAAGAAGACTACAGTTGTGCGCCTCAGGAATACATACACGCACGCATCCTGCCACTCAGTTAATAGTCTCTGGTGCCAGGGTCATGCTTGAATCAGTTGTTAGCCACACTGTTATTTTAAAACAAGCCAGAGGAGCAGATGATCACTGGGCAGCTTATGTTACATAATCTCTTTTGGGCTTAATGTCAGGACTCCCTGAAGCAAGGAGGCGTGGACACTTTGTCCCATCCGGTGCCAAAGTTTCCAGTCTGGCCCATAATGCTCCTCAGTGTCCCTTTATTTTTTTTTTCTGTTGTTAATAGTCCTTTTACTGTAGAGGGTTCTCTCCTTGGTTCTGCGTGTTGGGTATGGATCTTCCCTCTGACTGCCTCCACTACACTAACACTTGGCATGCAGCTTTTCACATATTTTTGCTAATCCCGGAAAAACCAAACAAGGGGGGTGATGGTGGGGAAAATGGAGTGGGAATGAGATGAGGTGGACCTTGCGGTGAGAGTTTGCTATTTTTGCCATAATTGAAGCATAGGGAAAGAGAGATCCAGCTTTATTGTGATAAAGCTGAGTGGGAAGAGACCCAAGAACCTTAGTTTTGAGCCCAGTGATCTGAGAAACCTGCTGATGCAGAGAAATGAAGGGATTTTCTGAGAGGAGGATCTGAGGGTAGGAGATTAGGGAGTCCATTGTTGTGGGTCAGTGGCGGGAGCAGGGCAAAGTAAGGTCCCACCTCCCCCACTCTGCTCTCTTGCCCGCTCTCAGAGCCTGAGATCCAGGAACGTCTACACTCCTACTTTTAGCCCCATCGTGCAAGTCTGTAGACCTAGACTCTGAGACTCGTTGCCGTGGTTCTTTTTTTTTTTTTGCAGTGTAGACATACCCTTAACACACAGCTGGGCTGGCTGGAGGGGGGAGGGAGAAGTGACTGAAACTCGTAAAACTTCTATTGGGCATGTGTGACACATAATCGTTACTTAGGGTCCTAGGAACTGGAGATGGGCAAAGCCCTCTTAGATGCAACAACAAGATATCATCAGGGTTGTGGACCTATTGAGACATCAAGCTTTCTTTATTTACATAAGATGTTTTATAATGAGGTTCAAGCTCTTAATCTTCATTGTTTCTTTCTCAACCCATGCACCCAGATTTCTGAAGGACATTTATATACAGGTGAAGCAAGACCTCATATGGAGTGGCTGCACATTTTGACATCCATATACATTGAAAGTCTGTCTTGTTCTGAGATCCAGAACACTCAAGCAGTGTTCCTCACCTCTTAATAGAAAGATGGCGTCATAGCCAACTTCCCCTGACAGTGTTGCCAGCTCTTGACAGTCTTGTAATATTTGATTTTCCCCCTTAAATCACCAGCTTCTGGAGTCATTTGAATCTCAACTTCTAGTTATATATTAGAAAGTGAGTTTCTATTCCTCAAGTTTGCAGAGATAAATTTGAAAATGTGAACCTTAAAGCTCAGAAACCAGAAGTCCAAATTAAAAGAACGTATAGCTGGTGTATTAAAATCTCATGATTGGCTTAAAAAAAAATCTCGCTAGTTTTGGGGCCTGACTCATGAGTTTTGAATGTGTGAGGTTGCCAGTGCTGTATTTGCTGTCATCTAGACTGCCTCCTTTCCCATTAGCAATTGTGAAACATCCTTGTGGCAACTAAAGCAGTTGAAAAGTAATATGAGTAAAGTATTTAATGTATTCTGAGCCCCGCTGCAATGTAGCAACTGGGTAAAAATGGGGTGGAACCAGCCTGCTCTCTGTGAACTCCCATGTAGTGTGCTATCCTTCCAACTTCAGAATCCATTGCTCTTGTTCCTTTTTAAAATTCAGAACTTTATCTCCTAGATATGTCAGCTATCTTTATTTCTTCCAATTCTGGCTTATGTGGTGGTGGGGGAAAAGATTCTTATTTTTTTTTCCCTTTTCCCCAGAAACACACACAAGTAGCATACATTGGAGTCTTATGAGCCGGTAGACTTAGAGATAAATTAAAGAACGAAACTGTGGTGTTGCTCTGATGATCTGGAGTGTCAGTCGAGCTACATGAATAAGTGCTGAGCCTCTGCACTATCATCTACTAAACTATCAAAGAGAGGCTTTTTTTTTTTTTAAATAACATAAAATAAAACCCATCCAATGGTGTTAGTTTGGTTTTAGGTTATTTGGCTGTTACCTCATTGCCACGCTGCAAACCACTGCAGTGGTCTGCGGTATTTATTTTCTAGCCCCTGATGATGAAGCAGGAGAGTAGATAATTTAAACTGATAATAGGTAACTTTAAGTGATCTCAGCAGGTAGGTTGATAATATTGTACAGGGTTAGGAGGCTTTGGATAGCTCAGGGGCTTGGAAATGGGGTATGGACCCCTTCACCTGTAGGGTGCCATTACAGATCCAGACCAGGTAGGCAGTGATTAAAAGTTGCTGACTGGTGGCTAGCGTCGAATGACTTAGTGGGTTGCGATCTAGTTCGTGGTGGAGCAAGGGTCCACTTTGTAAAACCACCACAACTGGTGCGCTCAGCAGAGAGCGCGAGGATTGGGTAGGGTTCCTTTTCAGTCCTAGAGGTATCCCCGATGAGGTATGTTAGGATTGTGTGTGACAAATTTACACTGCTGCCAGATCTCTTCTGTGCACGAGATGAAAGAACTTTAGTCTCTATTTGTGCTGCAGTAGCATCTAGGAGTCTTCGACTTGGATCATGAGCCCATAGTACGAGGTGCTCTACAAACACAGAACAGTCCCCAAAGATTACTAGTCCCTTGTCACCAGCAGACTTAATTTATAGATCTAATTTATTGGATTTTCTCTTTTTGGTAGTAGATTGGGGTATGTGTAAGTAAAAGTGAAGGCCCAATTCTGTTAGGAACATAGCGTGTGGGGTTTTTAATAAACACACAACAGGAGTGCCAATATCATTTATATATTCCTGTTTGTACAAGCATACAGCATGCGTGATTGACACCACAGAAAGAGAAAGAGATTTGAATTATAGCTCTTGGTCCCAAAACTGCTATTTTTTCCAGTATGATGGAAGAGACTCTGTACTAGTGATGCTGAGCAATAAATAACGTGGAAAAGATTAAGAGTCACCTTTGTTGCAAATTATAGTTGATTTATTGCACATAATATATACAGGTACAACTAATTTAATTAAACACGGTGCCTTTAATGCTGGAAAGTTGCTATTCTCCCTAAAAGCAAAACAGCATTATACTGTAATAAGGATTTAAGTGAAAATAAGCAACATTATATAGATAAAATCTGGCTTGGACTGATCAGCCCTTAGTGTATTTGGGGTAAAGGGGAGGGGGAATATGTATAAACATAATGTCCTCTTAGTCAATTTATGCCATAACAAAGTCTGGTTTAATATCCTGATGCAAGTTATCCCATCTCTGGTTCATCACATAACAGTAGCTTAAATGAAACAGCATGTGAAGCCATTATTTTCTTGGCTAACTCAACTGTGAAGTGCAAGGAAGTGTTTCACTCAAAGACTAGGAGGATCAGAGGTCCTAGGACAGGGATTCTCAACCTAGGGATTGTGAAAAGGTGGTAAGGGGTCACGACCTCTCCAGTCGTCTTATAATGCTAACTGAGACCCCCTCTCAGAATGGAAAAGAGCTCACGTCACAGAGAAGTTGGAGAAGCCCTGTCTTAGGAGAGCCATATAATATAGAATTTGCAATACTAGATTCGGCTTGTTTCATCACATCTGGTACCCTTCCTCCGTTCACAGCCAATATCTGATGCTTCAGGAGAAGGCTAACCGAGCCTCTTCCCAAGTGCTGTGCATAGGGGAAGGAGATTTCTGTCTGACCCTGCATAGGTGGGTTATGTCCTGAAGTGTGAGGTTTGATGTTATCAGCATACCTGTAATGCTTTTATTCATCTATTGGTAGCTACAATAGTGGATGCTCTCTCTTTGATAGTTTAGTAGATGATAGTGCAGAGGCTCAGCACTTATTCAGTGGCAGCATGGTACAGTGGATAGAACAGTGGGCTGGGACTCAGGAGACCTGGATTCTAATCTCAGCTCTACCACTAACCTTGTATGTGACCTGGGGCAAGTCACTTCCCTGCTCTTTGCTTGTCTCTCCCCCCCAGTTTTGGTTAGACTATAACTTCTTTGGGGCAGGGACTATCTGTATTGTGCCTAACACAATGGGGCCCTGATCTCCAGTGAGCTTTTAGGTGAACCTATAATACATAGTAGTTAAATAAGCGAGAGTGAAAAAATACATGTGTAGTTTTGTTTCTAAATTAAACAAGAAAAAAAATCAAGTTTAATATAAATATAATTTTAACTTGGATATTTTTCCCCCTTGTTATGATTTTCACGTGAGCGAACTGTCAGGATTTGGTGAGGATGCCCTGCAATGCAACCCTTGCCGGCTAATCAGGATGCAGAGTTGAATACTCTTGCCTCCTTATAATGGGGAAGATGCTCTGCGATACTTCGCCACCATTACTTGATTATTTGTGAAAGCATAAAAGGCTCAAGTAGCTGATTGATTAATTTTCCCCAAGTTTTTCTTCCCTCTGTTGCCTTCATTCGGAATATGTAATCAGCGAAGGAAAATGTATTAGAAATAGATGGGTATGCATATGAATGCTTAATTTTTCTAATTCAGGCATTCATGTGGGCATATGTACCCTGATGCATGCTGTGCTAAACAAATCTTTTCCAGCACTTAAAGGAGAGAGATGAGTTTGCTGGAATTTATTTTTAATGTTAAGCTTTTAAGGCTGGATGCGTCTCTGGACTGAAGCTGCTCCAATCAAGTGTTCATATTTTGGTGGGGGTTGTGTTAGGTGGACAGGGATGTTTCAGGGCTCAGGCTCTATCAACAGAAATCAAATATCCGCTTGACCTTTTTATTCCTAGCCCTGGGAAGAAGTCCAGCACCTCTTTGTCATAAATCTTCTCTGTGTGTTTGCTTTGGTACAACACTTCAGTTAGTGTCAGTTAGGGCTTCCGGTTTTAGGTTTAAACAGATATTTGTTGGCAGAAGTCTATGGGGGGAAGTGGGAGGAGAGAGACTCAGGATTTCCAATGTGTTTGCTTGATGCCGAGAGAGGATCTGAATATGCTTCCATGCAGCCCCCGGTGTCTGCACCCAGCTGCTTATGGGATGAGCGACGTTTGTCTCTGAGTTGCACTGAAAAGGGCTGGCAGCCACAGAGTGGTATGGTGGGGATGGGAATCCTTCCTTGCTGTTTGCAGAATACGAATGCCACACACATTAAAAATGTCTAGTTATATATCAGCCGTGTTATTCTCTCAGTGCCTGTATTGGGAGTGACATGTAACTACAAATAGTTTGGTCTTTGAAAGGCTTGAAAATATCCTTTAAAATAGATGTTGGCCCATTGATGTTAGTTGGACTCATGACTTCAATTAAGCAACAATGAAATGGAAAACAGGTTTCAGAATGGTAGCCGTGCTAGTCTGTATCAGCAAAAAGAACGAGGAGTACTTGTGGCACCTTACTCGTCGTTCTTTTTAATGAAATGGAAGCGAATGTTCTGTTGATAATATAATGCCTATCTGGGGAGGAATTATCCAGGACTCCTGGAGTCCCAGCCCTGGCTCTGCCATTTATTTGTTGGATGGCCTTTGGTGCTCCGTGCCTCAGTTTCCCTTTAGTATAATGGTATGATAATACTTCAGTGCATGACTCAAGGGTGCTGTGCTTAATTGTAAAGTGCTTTTGAAATCCCTGGGGTGAAATGTCATATGTGCTAGGGCTGGTTGAAAATTTCACAGAAAATTTGGGTTTTCAATAGGATGAAATTTTTTTTGTGAAAAGTCTCTCTCTGCTCTTCTTAAAAAAAAAAAAAAAAAATTTCAAATTTTTTTCATCAGGAAAACTAAACACCAGAAATATTTGGCCAAAACCTGAACATTTTTTGGTTGCTGAAAACTGTTTTTGCTTTTTTTGGATTTTTTTCACTTTTTGACAAAAGTCAAAATTTTCTTCTGACAGTCTGAAAATGAAAAATATTTCCCTTTTTTACCTAAATTTTCTGTGGAAAACAAACACCATATTCTGACCAACTCTAATATTTTTCTCTTCCGTATAGTAATATTTCATGTCATACTCAGGGTTGAGTGTATTCCCTCCATCGGTGCCGCAGGAATTGTTTTAATCTTTAAACATGGCTGGTGACTCAGAGACACGTCTGAGCATCTGGTGAGCGTAATTGTCATTATTAATCTGCCCTCTGCCAATCTGTCTCCAGATTAATGGTGGGAGGAAGAGAAGGTGCTGCGCGACTGGTGGCTCATACTACAGAGACGTGTGACTTCAAAGAAAGGGTTACAGTGAAGAAAAGAGTATGGCCAACTGGTTTCACACCTAAAAGAACCCCCCACCCCACCCCCAGCTCACCCCAGTAATAGCTTGGAAATACAAGGTTAGCTGATGTCGTGTGAAAATTGATGACTTGATATTTTTGAAGTGGAGTTTGTGTATTCTGCAGAAAAATAATTTTTACAGATGCATGTCAGTGTAAATAAAATATATTACGGATAGCCTTGGGTGTCAACAGTTGCACTTGCTAATCCAGTCTACAAAGAGATTGTATTATTGTGGCATTTAGGACTGCTCAAAGCAACAACAGCCAACCTTGTCTTCCTCTCCAAAACTGATTCAAGATCCCAGCAGATTCCCTTTAACAATGCTTATTTTGCTTCTTCCTGTCCCAGTGATACTATTAAATCTGCCCCCCCGCCCCCACACACGCTGCCCCTTGCAAAGCCATTAAATTGTGTGTAGGGCCTAAAAATTCACACCCATACTGGCTGGAGTCCAGCTTTTTTAAACCATCTTTGCACTGTACATGACTTTTAACACTGAGTTAATTTCTAAAGTTGCTGGAATCAGTGTCCCGCTTGCATTTGGGCATGATTAGCCAATAAGAATGTTTTAATGATGTAATGCTTCTGTTTTTGTTTCACTTGTTGAGTGTGTGGTAAGTTAATATTTTGCTTCAGAGTTTGGGGTGGAGATGCAATGGAAACAGATAAACTTGGCATTATTTCTACATGCTTTTGCATTTTCTTTTAAATTCAGTTGAATTAGATCTCCTTTTAATAAACCCAGACTTTATTCTCAAATCCAAAAGGTTAACTTTATAATATACTTTTTTCTTAAGTAAAAAATGTCACTTAAAATACTCATTATTTAGCAAAAGAATTTAAAATCTACTGGTTTTCTGTAACTCTTCCTGCTGAGTTCATTCCGTTAAACATTTGGTGGTGGGCTTTTTCCCTCATCTTCTTTGCTTATCAAACTTGACTGCTTCCTTAATGCCTTTTCCCCCATTGCTTTTATAAAAGCAATTTGTTGCCTTTAGCTTCTGAATAAATTGGGAAAATTAATAGTGCGTGAGTGACAACATTATTTAAAAATAAGTCAGAATAGAAATGGATGTTCTTTATTATTTTTTTTTTAAATTATGCTTTTTTTTTCTCTTTGAGCTCTTTTGTTTGAGCAAACAGCACATTCTGCTTTGTAATAATTTTATCATATGTGTGCAATTGTAATTTACATAAATTCTAAATACATTTATGAGCTGTGGGAAGAAGTTATTGTATCTGTGGCACAGTGAATGCAGAGGTTTATGCTGTGCATACATCTTGTGGAGAGGTCTGGAAATCTTTACACAGGTACCCCCTCATATTGATTTAAAATCACTTTTGAATTATTTTCTCCTCGGCACATTTCACATAAACACACTTCTTAGAGATTGGGCCCAATCCTGTTGACATTGAAATGGGTGACATAGCTCCCATTGATTCTGTTAGGAGCAGGATTGATCCTATTGTGGTTTTTAAAACAAAACAAAATAACCTAACTCCAAACACATACATGCCTTGGGCCCTGATTCTGCAAACACTTGCATAGCTGTGTAAGTTTAATCACTTGTGTGGTCCCACTGAAGTCAATTGAACTACTCATATGCTTAAAGTTAAGCATGCCACATGGGACTATTCATGTGTAAAACGCTTTGCTTGAGTGTGGGACCTTAATTTCTATACAGTTATTTGCAAGTTTGTAGCACTGTTCATCCCAGTGTCTCCAAGAGTTGCTATCACTCTGGTGAAAAGGAGAATTCACTGCTTGGATTACTAGTGTACTCTCAGCTATATCACTTACAATCTGAAAAAAAGTCTGAGCGAAAACCTGCATGGCAAGCCATAGGCTGTATCCTGAAAGGTGCTGAGCACACATCTCCCTTTGCATGAGACTTCCACCGGAGTTTGGGATTGTCCGGCATCTCCAAGGGTGTATAAAAGGATTGGGATGAATTCAAGAGCTGTTTGAAATGAGCACCTGTTCATTCGTTTGTTCTTTTTAAAGAATAAGGGAAACTCTGTTCCTACTGCTTCTCCATTCTTACTTTCCTCAAAGAAGAAACAAGGCAAGTAATGTCTGGGTGAGTTAATTCTTTTTAAGGTTGATGCACTGGAAGTGTAGGTAGCGGAGTGCACCGTGAAAAGAGAACTCCTGTATGCCTGGCTTGGGCAGGATGGCCATGTGCAGATACATAAATAAGAGAACCTTCTCCAAATGTGTCTAAAGGGGGAAACTAACAAATTGTAGCAAGGCTGGTGTGCAGCCTTGCTAAGCTGCCAAATGCAAGAAAGCCCTCAAGCCTCTGGTAAATGCTGCTGAGGGTGCAGTTTGCCTGCATGTTAAACTGGTATTCTGCTCCTTCTTAACTTGAGGACAGTGATAATTCTGATGCAGTGGCTGAATTTCTATCAGCTGTAGCAGTGCTTTGGGTTCTGGGTGCAGTTACAAACCCTCTTACGTAGCTTTTTACTTATGTCGCCTAGAAATGGCAGCTGTGGGCAGATACATCTGCCAGTATGGCTCCCTTTTAAAATTCATCTGATGGTACGTCCAAATTGCCTTATCGGATCGTAAATTTTCCATGTCACATAGTCATTGTACCTCATCGCCCCAGTCAAGTGTGGATTTCTCCATGTGTGTTTGTGTGTGTGCATGCATGTTTACTTGTGGGGAAATTTAAGTTTTATATAATCAATAGTAGGCTATTTAAAAAAAAAAATCACCTGATCCAGCTTCCAACTGGATTATCTCAAATCAACCTTCTGTGATAGCCAGTTATTCTCAGTATTTCAGCAGCACTTACAGGTCCCAGGAAGGATCCCATTATGCAGGACAGTGTGCATGCAGATGCGTGCGCACGCACACACACAAACACAATGAGAAACAGTTCCTGCCCTGAAGAATCTTGCATTCTAACTAGAGAAGATAGGGGTAATAATACTTCCTTTTGCCTATCTTACAGATGGGGAAACATAGAAAGAAGTGACTTGTCTGAGGTCAGCGGCAGAGTCAGGAGTGGCATCCAGGTCTTGTGACTCCTAGTCCTGTTCCCTATCCACTAGACCGTGCTGCCAGTGCATATGTTTAGCTCTCAAAAACTAGTTTTTTGGTTTTGTTTGGGTTTTTTGCATGTTACGGTAGCTGGCTTACTGCCATCCAAGGATCTTTCTCCATTTGACTGAGAGCAGCATGCCTTCCATAAATGTTCCCTTAAAAGACAACCACCATGCATTGTGCTTTTGGGCTCCATGAGACAGGCCAACTGCTGGCTCCCTGCCAATCACCTTAGGGAGTCCTCCTGCCAGGGTGTGGACCTCCCTGAATACCCTCTGTGGAGTTCAGCTGGCATCCTCCAAGTTGGCCACTGTCCACATATTGCCATAGATGTGGGGAGGAAGCCAGAGGCAGGACATGAGTCTCTCTTTATAGGAGCAAGGAAGTGTGTGTAAGGTGGGGCGGGCAGGAGGGGTAGAAGGGAGCCGTAGGGTAAGAGACCGTTCTGCAGTGCTGGGCCTACGGAACTCCAAATTCATAAATCATGTTCAGGCTTGGTGGGCACTGAATCACTGTAGCCTGTGGAACCGCCTGGGCTAGCGAGGCAGGAGTTTCTGTTTGACAGAGATTGGGCTATTAACAGGGGTGGTGACTTTCTCTTTGCGTGTCTCAGGTTTTTGTTTTTTCGAGGGTGTGTTGAGGAGATGTGATGAGTAGGTCTCTCATTATTTCTAACCTGAATTTTCATTTCGAACTAGGGGAGGGAATGTTGGCTAGCTGTGCTAAGCGAGGGAAACCTTATGTTCTGATTTTGCAGCCGGGTGAGGGTGGGGAAAGCTGTTTTAGTTTAAAAAACAAACCCCAAATAATTCTCATTATTTCTTTGACTCTCTGTTTAAAAGGGAGTTTGCTTTCTGGAGGCTTGGGGAACATCATGCATATTATTTGCAAAAGCTGGAATTCTGCTAGGTAGTCTCAGAATAAGTAGGTAGTTTTGGTCGCATACAGGAACGTGGGGTTTGTTTGTTTGTTTTTGTTTAAAGTGAACCTTTCTCTAAAGTATACTCGAGATTCTAAATGAGGTTTCATTTGGGACCGGACGTTGCAATTTCAGTGGCAATTTTGCCTGCTTCCGAACTGAGTTGTCTTTCTACTTTGCATCTCATCTGCAAGGAATGCTTTAGTCTTACATTCTTATTTTTGGACTGTTGCTGGCCTTAGTGGGAAAGGGACTGGATAACATTCACTGTTAAAGTAAATAAGGACGTTGTTTGTTTTTCCCGCAGCTACATGCTCACCTGGAGGCTGTTGCAGACTTTTCTCTAACCAGATACACAGAAGTGTTAATAAATTAATCTATAGGGAGTCCTGCTTGGCAATGGCGCCAGGTTCTTTTGGTGTCCCAGCTGAGGGCTTGGCTAATGCAATCAAATAGACCTGTGCCTTTATGCAACCTGTTTGAAGTAGTATCAGTCAGGGGAGATAATTACGTGTGTGGGGGGGATGCACATGTGCATGTTTGTTTTTTTTAACTTGACTTCAGATAGTTATTAAAATATAAAGGTTAGTTTTCCATGTAGCAGGGAGTCTGATGCAACTTTTTCTCCCTGACCAGGTTGTGCAATACGAATTGTAAGGAGATGTGGCATTACTGAGAAAATGTAAGAGCATAGCTACAGCTCTTTACAGTGTGTAAGTGCTGAAAGAGGAAATGACCCAGAAGTCATCATGGTTAATTCATTGACGGTCTCTGCCCAGACCTGGGTGGCAATTACAAAAGCGCAGTAAATAAGATGCTTGGGTGAAAATAACTGCGGAAAATCATGTCCTATGAAACAGTTAATGCCTATTTGGAGTAAATAGGCCCCTTTGTGTTCCTCACCTCAAAGATATAACAGATTGGAAAGGCCCAGAATAGGGTAATAGTTAATAGCGGGATGGAATTTGCTTACAAACTATATTGCAAAGGTTAGGCTAATTACAGATGATTTTAGTAACACTAATTACACCTCTACCCCTATATAACCCTGTCCTTGGGAGCCAAAAAATCTTACCGTGTTATAGGTGAAACCGCGTTATATCAAACTTGCTTTGATCCACCGGAGCGCGCAGGCCTCCCCTTCCCCCCGAGCGCTGTTTTACTGCGTTATATCTGAATTCGTGTTATATCGGGTCGCGTTATATCGGGGTAGAGGTGTATGACAACAAGCTGATTCTCCGGAGTTGAAGAGCAGTAAAATAAAAGTCAGTCAGACGGGTTGTATTTTAAAGACTAGTTTGCCTTAGCCTGGAATCCATTTCTGCAGGAGGTTGAGATTGGTATTGTGTTTGGATAAAAAAACCAAACCAAACCAACAAAGCGTGATCCTTACCAACATTTATTAAGAAACTGATGTGGGCAACTGACCCTGAAACATGATCTGCTATGGTGATGGTCGTGGGGAGTCTCCTTGGAAATGCAGCATTGCTCGTTTGCCTAGTTGCATCACATTGGAATGTTGTCCTTCTCTGAAACATCAGGTGTTGGCCAATGCTGAAGACAAGCTGCCAGGCTAGGTGATTCAATCGTCTGAACTGGAAGCAACTCTTACCTATTACAACCTGTGCTCCCAATCTCTGTTCTCCTCCAGCGGAGTTATAAGAACTGTGGTTGCACGTCTGCCGTGCCTTAAAATTTCAGCTTTCTCCTTTGCTCAATTTCTATATGTACTTTTCCCTCTTTGCTTTTTCTGCAAGTCTCTGTATCCACTTCTGTAAAGTGCCCTCCGCACTGAGTAAGTATTTTATGATCCTTTGTGTATAGAAGGTAATGAAAAATTATCATGACAAGAAATGCTATGTATATTTAGTTCTAGTAAAAAGTGCCAGGCTGACAGCCATGAAGACTGGGAGTCGTCATTGTATTGTGTGTTTGTATTGCAGTAGAGCCTTAGAGCCCCAGTCATGGACCAGGACCCTGTTGCGCTATGTGCTATACAAACACTAAGCTAGATTTAGACTAAAACCTTCAAGATGCAAAGCTTTGCATTCCATTAGCAATCACCTGAGCCTTGCAAGTCCAAGACTCTGAATAATCTGTGTGCAGGTCATCATACAAGCTGGGGTGCTCTAACAATTTTTATAGTGGGGATGCTGACGATGGAAACCATGTATTTGGTGTTTATTACTACTTGTTATTACCACAGTCAGGGGGTTTGGAAGCACCCCTAGTTCTAGCACCTCTGCATAGAAGAGAAGGTTATAAACCATGTGGCAATGCACTTGTGTCGTTCGGAATGTCTTTAGTTGATTATTTAAACCCTTGGGAAAACTTTTTTGTGATAATGGTATGAGGCTAATACCGTGCACTGGTGTTCTCTGATTTATGCTGGAACTTTGATAGTACAACAGGAGCAAACTCTCTCTACTCCCATGCTGTATAACTTATGTGGTTTTTGCATAGATATCCACATCTCATTTTTTGCACTTAGATTATATATTTTTACCCACTTGTGCAATATTTTACATCCCAATGCTTTGCAAAACAGGCCTGGCTTGGCCCATCACTGTATTTTACAGTTAAATTCAATTATGAAAGGCAGCGTGGCTTAAGGGATAGGGTGCTAGACTAGGAGTTGGGAAACCTGCATTCTGTTCTCTTCTGTGTGACCTTGGGCAAAACGCCTCACTTCTCTGTGTATCTGATTCCCTTCCCACTTTGTCTGTCTTATCTGTTTAGAGTGTAAGTAGGGTGACCAGATGTCCCGATTTTATAGGGACAGTCCCGATATTTGGGGCTTTTTTTAATGTAGGCTCCTGTTAGCCCCCTACCCCCTGTCCTGATTTTTCACACTTGCTGTCTGGTCACTAATTGTAAGTGCTCTGAAGCAGGGACTCTCTGACTATGTGTGCATATAGCACCTAGCTCAATAGGGCCTTGGTCTCAGTTGGGGCCTCTCTAATACAAAAATAATGGTGAGTGTCTTTAAATGCCTTTTAACATTTGTATCGCTCAAATTCTGCTTATGCAAAAAGAAAATGTTGTTACAGGTAATTTAATTCATAACGTGGGCTCATAGGTTTGAGTTAAAAAAAAAATTACAAACAAGACACCCTGATTCCAGTTGTAGAGCAATATTTGGACTGAAAGAATGAATGTAGCATATAGTCTTGAATCACATAGGTTGCTCTTACGCTGACCCAATAGGGTATTCCAGGTCTTGATCCAGGAACTGAAACTTAATGGTGTGTGTGTGTGTGGTCTGCAGTTAGCTAATGGCAAAATAAATATACATTTCATAATGAGGTTCACTATACAGTACGTTACTCTGACTGCCATCCCTTTCAAGCATTGGTGTGATATAGCCCGTACCACAGCATTTAAACTAACTCAAATGCAGTCTGTCACTGCCTCACACCTCGAGATATGTTGCAGCTGTCGTCCTTCAGATGGAAACTTCTTTTCAGAGCCATCAGGGCTGTGGTTGGCAAATATGAGGCATCCCCTTTCTAGGAGCTGAGAACACTCCTTTTTCAACATTCCTGTCCCCTTTCCTTGCTGGGAGTAAAAGGCACCAGGAAGACATTTGGGGTGTTCTGCAAGACCGTGCAGAGATTGTCACTATTGGGCCCACCCTCCTTGTGTGGGTGTTTTAGCATTCTTAAGCAATTCTCTAATGAAATACCTAATAGCTTCCGTGGGGATAGCTCAGTGGTTTGAGCACTGGCTTGCTAAACCCAGGGTTGTGAGTTCAATTCTTGAGGGGGCCACTTAGGCATCTGGGACAAAAATCAGTACTTGGTCCTGCTAGTGAAGGCAGGGGGCTGGACTCAATGACCTTTCATGGTCCCTTCCAGTTCTATGAGATAGGTATATCTCTATATATGAATATGAATAGGTATTCGAGTGCAGTTGGCAGTCTCAGCAGAAAGAACAAAGACTGACTGCCTAGAAAGGCTCAGTTATGCTTTCAGCCCTAAGAGTAGTCTCTTGACAACAGGGTTGAGGCAGGCTAGCATGATTGTATGGCCACGTTGTGTGCTGTGGATAGAGGACTTCAGCCTCCCAGGACACCTGGCACCTTTGTAAAGTCACTTAAAAACTGTGGTCACGGTTTTCTTTTCTTTTCTTTTTTTTTTTTTTTTTAAAAAGTGGCTAGTGATTTTAGATAACCAACTTGTGATGCGTCAAAAGGGTCCTGATGTTCAGAAAGTGCTGCGTCCCTTTAAGGTGTGACAAGTTGGACAGGCCAAAATGGAGGTGCACAGAACTGCTAGCCCCTTTTGAGAATCTTGACCTTTAGGTATGTGTAGAAGCACAAAAGGTCAAACTCTTGTGAGGCAGAGATGTGGGCAGGGGAACATGCTGGGAGTTCAGAGGCCTGGCTTCTGTTGCCAGCTGTGCTGCGGGCCTGCTATGTGACTCTGGGCAAGTCCCTTCCTCTGTTTGTCCCTCTGTTTCCCCTTCCACTTTTTCTGTCTGTTTAGAATGTAGGCTCTTCGGGACGGATACCAGCACTGAGTATACGTCTGTACAGTTCCTGGTGCAGTGGGGCTTGGTTGGAGCTTTCTAGGCGCTATCCAAAATCCAAACAATGACCATGAAACATGGAGGCCTAATTCAGTGAAGCAGTTGGGACCAAGTCTCTGCCAAGTGGAAGGGTGTGGCAGTGCATACCTGGAGGAGCACAACAGAGGAGCATTATCTAAACTCTTTGCAGCACCAGCTGTAAGACGTTGCCCACTTTTTAAAAACATTACTAGATCCACAAGCACCCTAGTCCAGAAAAGTAAAAACAGTCCCCTCCACGCAGTGCTGTGTCAGGAACTAGTCCCCACTAAACCTTTAGCGAAAAGTCTTTCCCTTTTTTAATTAAAGCTGTACAGTTGTTCTTACCGAGGGATCTCTTGAGCTTCTTTTAATGAAATGAAAGGAGCCACTTGTACCTTCATCAAATATGTTGCCTAATGAAAATACAGGAACGTCTTTGCTCCTGCTCTCTTTTCACAGCAGCAAAACTTCTGCGGGGAAAATGGTGCCCAACCTTTGCCTGGCTAAGAGTGAGGCTCATTGACAATTTGCTGGACACTAAAGGCCGTAACCTAGTTGGCATAAAATAGAAGGGACTGCTGCTGCTGTCAACCTGGATATGGAAGTGTGTCTTGCAGAGACTACATGTCCCAACACATGTTGCTTCAGGCAGAAGGAGAGCCATGTGGAGCAGTGAATGTTGCAGCTGGTCACTATGTTGGGCTCTGTGCTCGTGGTCAAACTGAAGTTGGCTCTCTAGGCCTCATTGTAGAAGTCAAATGGGGTGGCCCGTTCCTGGGCTAGATGCCAGGCACGGCCTCGGGGCAGACTTAGGGCCGGATTCTGTAAGGTGATGAGCTCTCCTTTTTCACTGAACCAGTTGTGCCCACCTTGTCCAGTCCTCGGAAATGGAAATGCGATGATGCACATACTGCTGTGTTATCCTGCTGTGCAGCTTTCGCCTCTCGGAGTATCGCTTCACTGGGAGTCTAGAGATTCGAATGCCAGATGGATGCTTAGAATATCCCCTCTTCTCGTCAGGAGTTTGTCAAGAGAGCATTCTGCCAGAGGGGGTTTTGGCAGTAATATCTTCAATGAACATCGTTTATCTGAAATAAGTTTCCAGTCTTGTATACAAACAAGCAAATGCAACAAAACAAGTAGGACCCCCTCACCCATCCCAATTACGTTGGAAAATAGAATTTTAAATGCTTGGAAAACCCAGCACGTCAATGATATAAGGGCTTGTCTACACATGGAGCACTAAAATTCACATTCGATTTTAATCTAAATTAACTTTCAAGTGAATCAAGCCCCAGCTTAATTCTGAAAAAATGTAAACCCTCTGTATGGCTTAATGTTGGTTACCTTTTGTGGGCTTATAAAAGGCTCATATGAACGAGTGTGCTATAGTGTATATGTTGTTTGTGTTGCTGCATGGCACAATCTTCCACATGTATGTTAAGGACATCACTAATAAGAAGGAACAATATAAGAAAAAAATCCAAGGCGCATGAAGATGGGAAGAATAAGCAGACCAATAGAAAAAGTGTCAGCAGATCTGATCACACTGAGTAAAATTTTCAAAACTGTCTATGTGTGTTAGCAGCATGACTGTCAATGGGAAATATGTGCCCAAATCACTTAGGCTCTCTTGAAAATTGTACCCACTTCCTCTGTTCTCAGCTCAGCTGAGAAACCTTTGACCTTGTCTAGATTCCACCTGTCTGTTTAGCTACTCTGATATAGTGTAGACAGGCAAAGTTGCTATTTGCTTGAAATCATTGCAAGGCCAGTGCAAAAAGTAATTTACCCTGCCTACATAAGAGGTTTGTACCAGAGGCTGGCAGCTGATGTCTGTAATGAGGTAAATTGCCAGGATAGTCTCAAGGCATTAGATTTCTTTTACTCCTTTTCCTACCTTCCTGATAAAACTAATATTTTTTCCATGAAGACTCAAATTGTTTCGCTTTCATTGACTTTATAAATTAAGTTTTCATAAGCAGCAGTCTCCTCCTCTTCTGTAGATCAGTCATTGATCATTCCCTTTGCAATGTTGTAGGATGGCTCTTGACACTAGGAAGAGCAATCAATAGCTACTGTTTAAAAAAAAAACAACCAGCCTAGTTTCAAAGATTAAATGTTCTACCGGACTTAATCATTTGAGGTCATTTTAACCTTTTACCTCTGGGCTAAGACAGCTGATCTGCCTCTCATTTTTCAGGGTTTATCATCTTATTTGAAGTAGTGTGCAGAATAGTAAATGCTTGTTGTTTTTATATGGTAGCAGTTTAAAGTGTGGGAGGGAATTGTAATTGCTGCAAGCTGTTTGACAGTTAATATTCCCCCAGCTTCTGATTAGGCTCCAAAGTGGGTTTGCATTATTTGACTTCTGCATCATTTTACGGCAGTAGTGGTTAACCTGAGTAGGACGCTCCCACATGCATTTTTTTTTAAGGAAATGTGCCCAAATAAAATTAGATTTGAGTTGTTTCATCCAGCTCTTTAGTCCAGAAGTGTAATTCCTTCTTAATAAGGTGTTTGCAGGGGGGACAGTGAATGTGGATGGATCATCTGCATGTTAAAAAACAGCAACTGATCTGTCTGTCCAATCTGCTGGCTGGCCCTGTGGAGCACTAATGGTGCAAGAGACTGGAATTTGCCCTTCTGTTGTCTGCGGTGATAGTCACTCATGTAGGAAGATGTAGTACCTGTTCTGATGAGCTTGCAGTCTAAAGAGACTAGCAACAGGTGATAGTTAAGGGCATGTTGATCCTGGGGATGAGATGTAAAACAGTTGCCTTGTAGGATCACCTTCTTTGTGAAAGAGTTGATTTTTTAACTTGGAGATATTAGTCTGCCTACCTGAACTTCCCCCTTTTTGCATTTTTCATTTTCTGTTAAACAGCTGTTGTGTTCCATTTCAGAGGTGGGTGCATTTTAGTCATAGATCAAGTGATACCTTGGCATGGGTGTATATCAGTTTACTCAATTTGGGATCTTTTAGAATAAAAGGCGCAGGTGTAAGATTTTTAAAAAATATAAATTCTTCATTCGGTTTCTATGGTCCAGTATTTGCTGAGTGTATGACCATGGATTCTTGTCTTTGTGGTTGACCAATCACAGTCGGTCTGCAACCCTGCTCTAAGATAGCTACTAGCTTGCTCCAGGATGGTTTCCATCAATGTTATACTTTGAAAGTTCTTTCGCTGACTTCACCAGGAGACTTGGTGTTCTCGGAGGGTCAGATATGTCCTTTCCCTAGTGGTTATCACTGCTTGCTACTCGCTAAGGTTAGCATACCAGCTGAGGAAAGGTCCCTGAGTGTGGCACTGCTGTGCTCCTGTAGCTACTTAGAGCCACCAGTGAGACCTGAGCCAGTCACCAGGACCAACTACAAGTAAACCACCTTTTGTCGGTGTGGCTTCTGCTATGGGGAGGTTCTACCCTTTGAGCTCCTCTTTGGATCCTCCCCCACCCCCCCAAAAAAAAGAAAGTTGAACAAGCTGATGGAAAACATCTACAGCAGGTCGAGGCATGTGGTGAGATTAGATAAGGAGCTAACAGAATGGTTCAGGATGACTATGGGTGTGAGACAAGGATGCATGCTATCATCACATTTGTTCACCTTGTTACTGGAAGCAGTAATGACTGTAGCACTGAGAGGTGAAATGGGAGAAGTCGTGCTATGTGGTAGAACAGTGAATAACCTGACATTTGCGGATGATGAAGACCTCAGAGCTGGCCAAGGAGGATTGCCAGAGAATAAGTGACAAGAGCAGAAAATTTGTCTTGAAGAGCAGCATGGAAAAGACAAAAATTATGGCAACTGGAAGACATGCAAAAGTGTTAAAGATTAAACTCTGAGACAAAGAATTAGAATAAGTGGAACAATTTGCATACCTTGGAGAATTAGTATTGCAGAATGGGAAGTGTGAAGATGAGATAAGAAGAGTTGGACTAGCAGGTACTGCATTTGAAAACTTTGCAAGATCTGGAAAGCGAAAGAGATTTCGATTAAAAACAAAAATCAGCACATATAAGGCAACTGTCGTGCAGTTACTGCTGTATGGGTCAGAACGATGGAGTATGAAGAAAGCTGATGAAAGATTTTGGCTGCAGAAATGAACTGGCTGAGGGGAATACTGAGTGTTTCAGGACTCCAGAAAATAAAAAATGAAGAGATAAGAAAATTATTAGGGCAAGAAATAATCCTGTTACAGAAGATTCAAGGAAGATGACTGTGATGGTTTGGACGTGTGTCAAGAATGGACCCGGAAAATGAAGATACATGATGATGCATAGCAGAGTGCAAGGAACTAGAAATAGAAGAAGACTGAGGATGTCTTGGATAGACATGGTAAAGAACAAAAAGCACTAAACATGAATGAAACCTTTTATACAAGATATAAAATGGTGGAAAGACTTCATTTGGCTCCATCATTGGTGATGGGTGGGACTCAAAAAGAGAGAACGATGGATGGATGGATGGATAATTATGATTACAAAGAACACTTTTGATCAGTTTTCCCATTATGTTTGGGGCCGAGGGTGTGAATACAATAACTCTTCCTTCTGCTATCCCTTCTTTTTGGATGACTTTTATCAATAGAGTGGCAAGCTATTGAACGAAGGTTGCTGACTAACCCAGCATCCTCTGTTTGCTGAGCAGAGGAGCAGGCAGTTGGTATTGATATATCATTTTATCTCTGTTAAGTTGGATTTAGATCTCATGACCCAGGTTTTTGTGTCCTGAATTCTTTTTGGTGATGGGAAACAAGAGCTGAAAGTTTGTTGCCAACAGAATTCTGTCACTTACCTGGGACACTGTCAAGAACCCCGCAGAGCGGGGGGTGGGAAAAGTCACTTAGCCTCACACTTCTACTCTGAAGTGTCCTCTGAATGTTTAAATCAACTTTAAAATAAACTGCTCCTAAACAAAATTATCATTTCCCACCAACAATCCATTTTGAGAGAGTTTCTATAATATATACACAGGCTGGTGAGGGGGAGTCACTAACCTCTGCCAAGAGGAAAGACACAACAGTTGGGAGAGGCACAATATAACAATAAATATTTTATTGACATGTTCCAAACATATTGGATATAAATTGCACAGTATTGAGGAATTGGGTGAATTTTCTTTGTGACTGTCAGCTTGCAAAAAATCTTAATCGATTTATTGGTTATACGGTTACATGTCGATGTGTCTGCTAGCAAGAAGACAAGTATGTGCATGTTGACGGGCTTTTACATTAACATGGGTAAATCAACTGCCGATGAAAACCCTCCAGAACAGCACTGAGTTCCTTTTTACTGCTTTCTCAGCAGCTGAAAGTGGAGTCCACTCCTGCTAATACAGTAGGAGATTCTGGTGCTCAGATAAGGAAGCGAATGAAGGTCCTATCAACTTGACCCCTGTTAGAAATGCAGGGGAGGAAAACCTATGTTTGCCTAAATGAAAAAAAGATGGTCAGTAGGCATGGAAAATTATTTTCCAGCTGCTTAGAAGGTAGCAGAGGGCTTGGGAGGAGTTGAGAGTTGTTTCCTTTTTAAACTTAATTTGGAAGATAATTAGAACTTTTTAGCTAGTATCTTTTTGCCCTGCCCACCCTCCTGGTCTCGTTACCAGTTAGCCCTGATCTGACTTCTGTTTAGTCTGTTGGTTAACAGTGGCTGTGTGTGTATGTGGCAAAGCTCAGCTCTTGGATAGCTGCACCGGAGCAAAAATGTCTTTAGTGGAATGAGGCATTTGGCCCCTGCATTCAGGAGTGTCCTGGAGTGTGTGGCATTCTCATCACATGCCTTTCCCTTCCTCCCCCTCTTCTTCTACCAAGTCCAAGACATGTGGTAGGGATTAAGACAGGCACTCACAAGTAGTCTGGACTACTGCGGCATCCCAGGTTGAAAGGATGGCTGATAGAGGAGTCTGTGAGAAATCTTACCTTGAGAAGCCACCTAGCCAGTGGATAAAATGCAGTGTTTAAGTATCAAGGCTGACTGGGTCCTTCTAAAGCACTAGTATTTGGCCAAAAAACAACAAATAGGAAAAGTTTTTGGTCAGTATCCCAACCTGTTGTGGATGTGCATGCAGCTAAAATGAGCTTTTTCCAGAAACTCCATCCTCTCGTTTCTAATTTACACTGGCATCCTACTAACATGAATGGCCTGCCTTAGTCATTAAAAAGATTTTACTCTGGTAACGTTCCGCGAATATGCTTGTTTCATATTGGCTTTGCAATAAACATTAATTAAAAAAAATTAACACCACTTATCCTAATTTTAGATGCGAGATTTGAGTCTGGCAGGTCAGGCTGCATTTATTTTAATGTCAGTCTTTCCATGATTTCATTGCTGGAAGCCTTCGTAATTTTTATTCCTTCTAATTAGATTTATGCTGTTCGGAAGGCTTGGCTAATAGAACTCTGCCATACAGAGCTAACTGAGCTCTGTCTAAACTAGGTCTTTTGTGCTATCGGAAACAATGATGTATATATTTTAACTTCTTGATTGGGTGGCTTTGCGAGATGAAGTGTTTCAGAGGCTGTAGTTTTCCATCTCAATTGGGCCTCCTCTTAAGCATTGTCTAGAGTTGGGCATATTGGTAAGATGGCTATAATTTATAGGTTGGTTAAGCTGCCTGTGGGGGAATAAGCTGTGAGTGTGTATACATCTTCCTTCTGCTCATAGACTTTGCAGGAGTCAACTTGGCAGTTTAAATCCCGTTGCACGCATACGTACAAATAAAAGTTCTGTCTTTGTAAGTGTTCTTGTTATGACATTTTTGAAATCAGCTGGGGTTTTACTGAGTCTGTAGGAACCTCTTCTTTAGATTCAGATTGGTATTAAGCTTTGTATTACTTGGCTACCATGCCTTCTCAAAGCAAAATTTACCAAGTTCTTGTCTTGTCCACCAGAAGAAAGCAGTACGTGAGGAAAGCAGGCTTCGTAAGCCATTAAAGAAAATGCTTCCGTACTGGAACACCTGTTCTAGTTAAAATTCGAATGCTGATTTGTTAAATGTAAATTTTATAATGCTTACTGAATTGTCACAGGAGGAAGGAAGGAAATCTGGATACATTTGTTTCTTACACTTCATTTACTAGCATGCCATGCACCAAGGGCGGCTGGTATTAACACTTCCATTGCTGTTATACATAGAGTCTGGCACTTCTTGGTATGTTATGGTGAATTCTCTGCCACGTTCTGGTTGTTAATACTATTTATGTTACCGTAGCACCTAGGATCCCTAGTCATGGACCAGGACCCATTGTGCCAGGCGCAGTATATAGCAGTGGTGCTGCAGTAGATAGAGAAGCCTTCTTTTAGATCAGAGTTCTCCAGACTCGGTATGTTAACATCTTTAAAAGTTAATGGAAGAACAGAGATTAGGGTTTCTCCGGAGAGAGACACTTTTTCTGGCATCAACATTATTCAGTGCTGTTTAAAAACAATTCTGCCTACCAGTAGGATCAGCCACGTTTCTATGTCACTATGCTACTTCCGCTTTCTCATTCCTAGGTAGTTTGCTTTCTCTATAAGCTCCCTGGTTTGATCTGGTGCTACACCCAGAAAAGTCATTTTCCCAACAGGTGTGGTTGGAGAACTCTCTCAATGGGTTACTCAAAGAACCTAAGAAACCTCTCTGTAGCCATAAGGTAACATTGTCCTAAGGAAACAACATAAAGGTGCACCCCAAGGCATATATGACATATGTCTACTCGTGTCCAACAAGGGTCAGGAAAGGATCCCTCCCGCCTGTCCCCCTAAAAATCTATTGTGGATTTTTTTTTCTCTTTTCTCTGAATCATCAGAGATGGCTGCAGCTGGAGACGAAACACTGGGTGGGCTCTGAGGTGGAACCAGGTACTTTCTCTCCCTCTCTTTCAGATGCTCAGCTAGCTGGTTCTTGCTCATATGCTCAGGATCCAATTGCAATATGTGGAGTTGTGAAAGAGTTTGTCCCAGGTCAGGTTGGCAGTTACCTTGGGGTTTTTTTGTTTGTTTGTTTGTTTTTCATCTTCCTCTGCAGCATTGGGTGCAGATCACTTGCCAGGATTATCCCGGTATATCTTACTTAATCCATTTTCTGCTATTGCAGGGGCCCCAGGCAGTGGTGCAATTCAGTTGCTCCTATTCTCTGCCTGTGGCACATAACAGTTCAGTTACCTGAGAGCTGTAATACCTTAGTCTAATTTCAGTGGTTGGGTTTAGTTTGTGGGTGCTGACTGGTGGTGGCGGCCTGATTAGACGATCAGGGTGTCTGTACTGGCCTTACATTTTATGGCTCTGTGACTAGATATGTGGTGCCTCCTACAATGCTGCTCTTCTCCCAAATCCCTATCTTGGGTCTAATGTTGGTATATTCAGCTTATTAGTTCCCAGACTAGTAGCTATAAATATTGTGAGAGCTGCAATCCACCAAAGTAAGTGACTCAGACAATTTTCTATCGGGGAGGGTAAAGTGTAAGATCAAAAGGATTCAGTCTCTTGTAATCTCCTAACAAGCAAAACACTCCTTCACAAATATTAGTATGGAAATATCCTTTCATTACATGAGAGAACAGAAATCCTCCCAGAGTAGTGTGTCTGATCTTTGCCTGAGCTGGACACAGGACATTTTTACATATTAGATGCAGTGGGAGAAAAAAAAATCTGCTTTTATCTTGCCTTGGTTCACCTGGCTTGAATCTGTCTTATGGTGTGTACAGATGTGCCAGAGCGGATGTGATAGGACATGAAAAGAGAGTTGCAAGAAGAGCTGAGTAATGCTTTAATTTATTTTGCATCTTAATCTTTGTTAAACCTCTTAGTTAGAGGGTGATTTTCCATTTCATCTTGAATTATGTTGAGCTCCCATTGCAAACTGCAAGCCACAGCTTGCCTACTTCTTAAGCAAGCTAGTGCTTTTGGTTAACTCCCAAACTCTGCCTATTTCAGATTTTTTTTTTTTTTTTTTTTTTTTTTAAATTCTGTGCCCCCGTTTCAGACATTTTTGTGTTTTGGTATGAGCATGAGTGGAAAAGTTTATTCTTTCTTTAGGGAAAGGCAAAAAACCCTTATCCCAGTGATCAAAGCGAAGTTTATGGAAAAACACAGTGGAAACTATTTATTCCTGGCTGTTTAAAAGCCGATGATAGGGAGCAATGCAAGGAGAGCAGAAATGATAGGGTTCTCAGTTTAAACCCTTTTTGTATCTGGCTGGATGCTCCCCTTCCTAGTTTTCTTTGAGGTGGATGTGCATTCCCTGGCCCTGAGATTGGAGACCTACATTGCATTTCTATTGACCAAATGTAGTTTCTTTACCCACCTTCAATATTTACTTACTCACACATGATGACGAGCCAAGGAATGGGAAATAGGCGCAGCACCACGAGAGAGTGTTTCTATCTGAAACCATGTGTAGGGGACAGTATTTTGGGATGGGGGGAAAACGCATTTGGTTAAATCATGGAAACTCTCTTGCTTTAATATTATTTTTAAAGGAGTGGGTCCTTTTTTTAAATTTTATTTTATTTAATTTTTTTAAGACCTCTTTTTTTTTTCCTCTCTCCACCTCTTCTTATCCAATCGTGATCTTGGAAAAATATTACCATGGATAATGGGAAGATGAAAGCTCTTGACTTTTTGCACCTAGTTGTTCCATTACATTCTAAGTGAATGAGCCTAAATGTAGATTCTTGGACTTTTATTTTGTCTCTAGGCCAGACAAAGGAGGATAGCACACTTAGCTCACTTGACCAAGCTGTCATCATTAGAGGGAGGTTTGCTTGTCTTCTTAAACTAGCTCTAATGAACTGGGGCAGGAATTCAGACCCCAGCTGCTGGTCGGAGCTGGTTCTGTAGCAAGCAGGGTTTGGCAAGTCCAGGTTTAAGTAATGCATTATTACATAGTCTTAACAAATATGTTTCAACACTTTAAATGGTTACAACCGACCTAATGGACTTGACATGAAGATTTAGTGAGTCTGCTGGTGTTACAAGCCTGGAGCTGAACCCAACTCTTTCAAACAAATGAATCATGGACTGTATTTCCTTCCTCTCATCGCATCAAGGAAATCTTATGCAGCTGATAAGCTGATGCTGTCCAGCTTCCCAAAAGGCAAGGAGGCTGCTTGTAACTCTTTCCAAGCCAGAGGTATCTGGAATCACTTGTCCTGCTGCAAATTATTATCTAGCCAGAATACATTATTATTAATGTCATCGTGCCTACGAGCCCAGTCCTAGTTCTTCAGACCATCAATTTTTGATGGTCTGTGATCTTTCTTTTGTAGCAGGATAACATGCCTCGTTCTCTTGCTAGTTCTCAAGCTGTTTTTAGTAGGGAAAGCGGAATATGTTTCCCTGGTTCATCTGGCAAAGAGAACCTGTGAAATCTTGTTACTATTTATTATACCACTAAATAGAACCCATTAACTAAAGCCAATTCTGTATGTCTTGTTGATCACCTGCCTTTGGGGCCCAGAGTACTGAGGCCATGGCATATCTGTCACTAAAGACTTAGCTCTAACTTAAGCTTCATCTAGTATTGATCTCTCATTCTGTGGATTTGTGCTGGCTGTGCCTGTCTTTGCTTTCCTGAATTTTTTCCTAACTCTCTAAGAGCTACATAGCAATGCCCAGTTTTGCTCAGCCTGTTGACATTTAGCAAACCACTGTTGCAGCAGGGGTATTCCACAGAGGATGGCTTAGTGTTGTAAGCATCAGGTTTGAAATACCTTGATTCCTTGGAAACACAGGATCAGACTTTGGCTGGGTTGCCTAAGCCCTTCATCCTTTATGTTGAAAACCATGTAGTTTACTCTGAGATTGGGGTGTCTTTAAGGTGAGATTTAAAACGGAGGCTTTGTGTGGATCTCTCTCCAGAGGACCATGGTTTTCTTCCAGTGTTCTTGGGCTTCTCTCTGCTGCTGGGATGTGACTATAGCTTCTAAAGTGCTTTGAGACCTTTCAGAATGATATTATTATTATTATTGTATTAATATACGCAGTACCAAGATGTGGCTGGTGGTTGGAAGGTGCTGTGTAACTAAGGGTATGTCTACACCACCTGCCGGATTGGCGGGCAGCGATCGATCTATTGGGGATCGATGTATCGCATCTCATCTAGACGTGATACATCAATCCCCAAACGTGCTCCCCGTCGACTCCGGAACTCCACCAGGGCGAGAGGCGGAAGCGGAGTCGACGGGGGAGCGGCGGCCGTCGATCCCGTGCCACGAGGACGCGAAGTAAGTGATTCTAAGTCGATCTAAGATATGTTGACTTCAGCTACGCTATTCTCAAAGCTGAAGTTGCATATCTTAGATAGATTCTCGCCCCTCACCCTACGCCCAGTGTAGACCAGGCTTGTAAGATGGTAGTGCTCTGCAGGAAAAGAAAAATACTTAGCATCGTATAATTCTTAACGTCTTTAAGTGCTTTAGATGGCCTCATGGTAGGTAGGTAAGTATTATCATCCCCATTTCACAGATAGGGAAACTGAATCAGAGATCCAGGCTGGGATTTTCAGAGGAGGCCTAGGGAATTAGGCACCAAAACCCCCATTTCATTGGGAGCTGGGCACCTAACTCTCTTTGGTCACTTTGACAACCCCCCCTAAGTGACTTGTCCATTGCTGCACAGTGAATGACTAGTGCACCGGAGACTAGAGCTCAGGTCTCCAAAAGGCCTGATGGAGAAGTCCAGGGTGACAAAGCCCAGCACTTTGTCGTCTGGTAATGCAGCAGGGTCCTTTCCAAGCCTGGCAATGATCTCTTGAGTACAGCATTGTCTACAAGTCTGTTGGGCATGCTCAGCCCAGGCTTAGCCTGCCGCTTTTCCAAATCCACGATGACACTATTTCATTCTGTTTCTCCCCTCCCACACTTAGCATTATGAGCAGCAGTGTCCGATGGTGGCCATAGGATGCTGGTGCGAGCTTGATAGAAGGGTCATTAGTTTGTCACCTAGGTGACGGTTTGTTACCCTGGCAGTTGTCTGGAGTGCTGTAAGCCACTTTACATACAGCTGACATGGGTTAAACACATTTTAGCGATGCGTGGGTAACTGTATACTTAGACTTGGGCAACAAAGTCTTTTTCCTCTTGCCTGTCAGAAAGCAGCTTTGGATTGTTGGATATTATAACTATAGGTGTCTTTGTGCCTCTTTGCACAGAAGGTGACATAAAGAGAGTTGCAATGACAGTGGACCTGTTCTCAAATGCCTTTAAAAACTGAATCCTCAAAAAACCTTGTGAACTAGGTTAGTACTGTTCCCATTTTACAGATAGGTAAACCGAGGCACTGAGCTGTGACTCATAATTGGTACAGAAGGTGTGGTTGCTGGCTGACTAGAACCCTATTAATAATAATAATAATAATAAATCTGTAGTGCTTAAAGGTCTGAATAAGGTATCAGAGTTTCAGTGAGAAGACAGTCCAATCATAACTCTGTGCTAGGCTTTAACCACGAAACCATCGTTCTTCCTTCACTATAAGATGCCAAACATGGGTGAGTTAGTTTTTTTTAAGTTTAATTTATGATGCACTTTGGTAACTAACCGTGAGAACTTTCTGTCTTGCTGACACGTGCAGTATACAGCAATCCATTGCTACAGAAGGGAGAACCTAAAAATCCACTGCAGCTTTTTTTTTGACAGCATTGATATTCTTCAGAGTTGGATTGCAGCTGGAACACATTTTTAAGCCATGCTGCCAGTTGCATGTAGCGAGATACTTGCATGTTTACAGGCCCAGCTGTCACTCTCCCTTTTTTTAATAAATGCCTCCTTTTAATATTATGAGGAGTGAGGTTCATTTTAAACTCCACCCTCCCTATTTAAAAAGGAGGGTAGAACTTCCTTATGTCTGCTATCCAGGCAACATGATGGATGCCAACATTTGGAAAGGCCTTCATCTCTGGCACCACACCCTTCCTGCTGTGGCTTATGCATTTGAGGTCAGCACATCCACCCACTGAAGTACTAATGGGCGACTCGAAGGGTGGTGCTAGACTTCCCTGGTTACCATCCTTGAGCTCTCCTCTAATACTTCTGATATTATCCTTTCCTAACCAAGGTTCCCTGAGCACAGGGAATATAATATAATCCTTACAAGCCTTTAAAAGAAATGTAGGCCGTCAAAATAAAGATTAATTATGCACGCAAGTATCTCTTTTAGTTTTAACTACTTTCCCTCCTGCATGTTTAGAAATAACTAACAAATGTTCCAAACATACCAAACCTCTCTGAAGACAATGGTTCCATTGTGGCTGTGGAAATGATCTGTAATATGTAAATATTGTTGCTTCCCTGCCTCCTAGCTCTTTATCCTCAGACGCTAGAGTCTACCAGCCCTGCTTGTCATGTTTCACCAGTACTCAGCAGAGAGTTGCGGAGGGATACAGATGCTGAAGGTGCTGATTAGCCAAGACTGCCTTCTGGCTTGTATGAGTTTGTTGAACTGATATTTTTTATTAATAGGACCCAAATGTTTTTCTTTCATGTAATGCAGTAGAAAATAAGTAGTAATGCTTTGCACACATGTATGCACTTTTGTTTTGGTTTTTACAATTTAATGTTGTTTACCATATCCTAGCATGTGAGGCATCTAAACATGAATCCTTCTCTAATCCAGAGATCTGAACGTGCTTTACAAACATAATTTGAGCCTCAAATTTCCCACCTCTGAGGGGGAAATACAGACACATTATCCTTGTTTTACAGGCAGGGGGAGATATAGGCATGATGCACCGAGAAGTTGACTCTAACATGCTTGCAAAAAGCGGCACATTCCCCTTCTATTGGCTTGTCCACATGGAGGACAGCAGCTTATTCTATTGCTTGATAACCAGGTTATTCCTTTATATCAGTGGTCGTCAACATTTTTACACACAAGATCACTTCTTGAATTTAAGTGCAACCCAGGATCTGCCCCTCCCCTACTCCTTGGCCCCATCCCACTCACTCCATTTCCCCCTCCTTCTGTCGTTTGTTCTCCCCACCCTCACTCACTTTCACAGGGCTGGGGATGGGGGTGTGGGCTCTGGGCTGGAACCGAGGGGTACAGAATGTGAGAGGAGGCTCTGGGCTGAGCCTGGGGTTGGGGTGCATGGGTGGGTGATAGGTGCAAGCTCTAGGAGAGAGTTTGGATGCAGGAGGGGGCTCCGGAATGGGGCAGAGTGTTGGGGTGCTGGCTCCGGGAGGGGGCTCAGGACTGGGGCAAGGGGTTGGGGTGCAGGATGGGGTATGGAGTGCTGGCCCCCAGCAGCGGCCATTTTCAGGTTTCTTTCAGGGTACTATTCCCCCCCCCCAAATCACATTGACGCAAATAAGGAGTGTTTATAGTTACAGTTACATGCACGTAATGTAATTGCTTCCAAATTTAATTGCATCTCTAAAACGTGTAGATAAGCTGTACATCTCCGCAAGAATAAGACCAAACCTGGTGGCTGTGTCCAGGGATGGGCTTGGCACGGTAGAGTCCTCCTGAAAGAGAAAGAAGAGGATGGTTTTGTGGTGAAGGCACTAGACTGGGATAACACGTCCCTACAGCCCCTGGAGCGGGGTGGGGGGGGGCGCTTGTGGCTCCAAACATTGCTTTTTTTCTCATGTCCGACTGACTCGTTTAACCTTTGAATGCGTCCCAGCTCAGTGGCTCTTGGATACGGCCACTGCATGGAAAAAGTTCTAAATATAGTGCTCATTTGTTGTTGAATAATAACTACAGAGGGTGGATGCTAGAGTTTCCAACCCCTTGCAGGCAGTATGCTATGCAGGAGGCAGATACTGTAAATAAAAATGTTAGGTATGATGTGCAACCCTGCACTCCTGTTGCGCACCAAAACCGGTTACTGAGTGAAACGTTGGAGGAATAGTTAAGCTAACCAGTCCCATTAATGTCTGTGTGTCAGAAAAAGCTTTCTAAAAGAAAGTGTCGGGCTCAGTTTTTGTGGCCTAAAAGAAGTCTTTCTTCCTACCTTCCTTTTTGCCTACTTGTTTATTGGCCTTCAGCTCAAAATTGTCCTCCTTATTCACTGTTTATTTGTGTTGCAGTAGAGCCGAGAGGCCTCAGCCAAGCCCGTTGTGCTCGGCACTGTCGTGTGCACTTACATATAATAAGAGATGGCCCGTGGCCTGAGAGATTTACAAGCTAAATAGACAAGGGGTGGGAGACAGGAAGTATCTCCAATTTACAAATGGGAAACTGAGGAATAGGGTAGTTTAACTGACTTGCCCAAGGTCACACAAGCGGTCTGTGACAGCCAGGGACTTTGATCTTCTGAGTCCCAGTCAAGGGACTTAACCAGATCATCCTTCCTCTGAGAGTTTATAAAACTCTTGTTTCTGCTGACCTTTACATCTTCTCTCTTCCACCTCCTCCTCTGACACTTCCCTCCCAGAGCCTTCTCTTCTGAAGAGCCTGTTTGTGCATCTTCCAAGATGCTGCTATCTTTTTTCTCTTCCTTATTCCTTTTCTCCCTGTGCTGTTGCTCATTTAATTTAGCAATTATGTATTATTTCACATTGTAAACCGTTTAGAGAGATCATTCGTCTGAAAGACAGTATACAAAACGAATGCACATTTTAATTCTGGGGACTGGGGTTTGCTAAATTTCCCCTCCGTGCGAAGCTGTGCCTTAACATGCATGATTTGGAAAAAGCTTTTCCTTTCCTTTTATTTTAGACAGGGGTTTTTTTAAACGCCTATCTTGATTTTATGGTGAGTGTTTCTATATGTGTAATGTGAAGTTTTCATCTTTCACTGACTGAGGCATCAAGCAGATAAAATGCTGTAGCACCGGACTTGCATTCGCTGGCACAATTCCAACTATATGGTTCTAACTCCTGGTCACTGGATCTTCGCTTCTCATGGCTGACAGCTGATCTTTTAAAAAAACAAAAAAACAAAAAACAAACAAACCACAAAACAAAAAAAGCACACCAGACCTTCATCTCTTGGGAATGTGGAATGCAAATGCCAAAAGGGTTAACCTTGACAGGAAGGGAAGAAGATGAAAACCTTTGGTTATTTGCATATTTAGCACAAGATCGTAGCCAGGGCTTGGCAGCACAGATTTGAAACAGAACACCAGTTCATATACACCACAGCAGCACCCATTATTTATTAACCAATAATTAATGTTCAGTTGATGTTGTCCTTTATACAGGGCGAGGCTAGTGATTAAAGCAGAGGACTGGGAGTTGGGAGTAGTGGGTTTTTTCCCCTGTGAAATTTTAGGTAGATCACTTAGCTTCTCTCTACCTTCTCCGCTCTGAAAAATGGAGATCTACTATCTACTTTCCATGCATGTAGGAAAGCTTAATTCATCGTGGTTATACATCCCTTTTGAGATCCACTGATGAAAGGGTTAAAAGGGCACCATGTTGTTAGGATCAGCTTTGTCTAAATGTAACCACCAGGAGTATAGTTTTCTAGTGTTTAGCTGCCTTAAGTGAACATTTTTAAATTTTTTTTTTTAACATATGGGGTAAATAGGGCTCAATTCTGCCAATGCTTATGCCTGCGCTTCAGGGAAAGTGACCTTTCTCACAGAGTTTGCTGAATGCTTTGTTCAGGTCTTGCACAGCCCCACTTGAGAGTGAATTTTTCTCTCCTGGGCCTTCAGCTAACACCATGAACAGTCACCCAGTTGTAGTTGCTACTTATCTCATTTCCCATGAACCCCAATCCTGCTCTTGTTGACGTGGCAACACTCCCATTGTCGTGTGTGTGTGTGTGTGTGTGTGTGTGTGTGTGTGTGTGTGTGTGTGTGTGTGTGTGTGTGTGTGTGTGTGTGTGTGTGTGTGTGTGTGTGTGTGTGTGTGTGTGTGTGTGTGTGTGTGTGTGTGTGTGTGTGTGTGTGTGTCTGTCTGTCTGTCTGTCTGTCTCGCACTGGAAACATAAAGCTAAGAAGGGGGAAGGGATAGCTCAGTGGTTTGAGCATTGGCCTGCTAAAGCCAGGATTGTGAGTTCAATCCTTGAGGGGGCCACTTAGGAATCTAGGGCAAAAATCAGTACTTGGTCCTGCTAGTGAAAGCAGGGGGGGCTGGACTCGATGACCTTTCAAGGTCTCTTCCAGTTCTAGGAGATAGGTATATCTCCAATTATTTAGTTAATTTAAACATTGGGCCCCAGGTCTGGTGCTCTCCAAGTTTATTTCTTCAAATACAACTTTTGTTTGTTTGCTTGCTTGTGGTTCCATGAGACAGGACTTCATTAATCTAATTATCTAGCAATGAAATGTGCTTCAGTTATGGGAAGGAGCGCTGTTGAGACTGGCTCTCCTTAGACTTAATTTTGTGGTGTGCTTGTCAAAGTTAGGTTGTCAGTTGGATGTTTTAAAGAAGAAAACAAAAGAGATGCTTTCCGGAATGGCCTGGTGCCTTGCGGAACATCCATTAACGCCTCTTGAGATGCTCCCATTAAAAGCAGGTCTTTTGAAGCCGCCTGGCTAAAGTAAATAGAGGAAAGAATTAAAGCAGGCTGAGGCTGGTATGAGATACCAAACCATGAATCTAACAGCAATTAATGGAAAAGAATGAACATTTTACAGTGCCCTGCAGTTATCCCTAGTTCTTGGTAGTTAACTGAAATAAGCATAATATCTATGTACATACTAGACTAATTGCTAGTTTTTATTACTTTGCATGGTTTGTTACTCATATTCAATTCCATTTTCAGGTTTCTTTCAGGGTACTATTCCGCCCCTCCCCCGCCAATCACATTGACGCAAATAAGGAGTGTTTATAGTTACAGTTACATGCAATTGAATTTTGAAGCAATTACATTACATGCATCTCTAAAACTTGTGGATAAGCTGTACATCTCAGCAAGAATAAGGCCAAACCTGGTGGCTGTGTCTAGGGATGGGCTTGGCACGGTAGAGTCCTCCTCAAAGAGAAAGGAGAGGATGGTTTTGTGGTGACTGGGACATGAGTGTGGCTCTGCCACAGCCTTCCTGCATGACTTTGGGGAGACTACTTTGGTTCCAGATTCAGCAAGATAGTTAAGTAACTTGCCTAACTTTAAGCACACGAGTAGGCCAGTTGGCTTTTTTGGAGCTATTCACGTGCCTAAAGTTCTGTGCCCTAAATCTCATTGATAGCAGAAATTTGTACCGCTCTAACTGTACTGGTATTCTTAAAGCGGTATGACACCCTAGTGTGGCTTCAATTATATTGGTGTAAAGATAGTTTATACTGGCCTAACTATTCCCATACAGGAAGGTGAATAAGTTATACCACTAAAAGGCACCGTTATACGGATATAACTGCATTTACATGAGGACTTGTACTGGTATAACTCGATCAGTAAGAAATGACACCCCTAACCAGCATAGTTATACCAGTATAATTTTCAAGAGTAAACTAGGCCTGATGTGTAAAATTGGATTCATTATACTCCTCCTCCCCTCCCCCTTTTGTCTTGTCTTTTTAGATTGGAAGCTGTTTGGGCTGGGATTGCTTCAGCCCCCTAGCTCAGTGGGGCACCAATCTTGGTTAGGGACCTCTAGATACAACTGTATTACAAATAGAGGGGAAAAAAGCATGGCTCTTTGTGCTAGCCAGGTCATGGTTACTTGGTCACTCTGCTCCTGGAGTTCTGTAACGTATAGTATGAATGAAGAGCTGTGGGTGGCCAGTCTGAGACCTGGTAACTTGCTTCATGTGTGGCACGTTTTCATCTAAAGAAGATGTATATGAAACTTCAGTAAATGCAATAATAAAATAGTAAAGAATAATACAAGAAAACAGTGTTATGCAGTGTATTTGTGACCGGGAAGCAACAATCAGCACAAGCTGCAATACTTTTCACTCAGGGTGATACAGTAGCAGTTTGAAACTTCAGATTTATTACATTTGGTGTTTCTTTAAAGACCATGCGGAATCTGGAATTATAAGAATGCTTTCTTCTGAGCTACATGAAAAAATCCCCAAAAGGACATAAATCAAAAAATATATTAAAAGCCAAGAAAACAGGCCAAAAGTTTTTATAAGATTGACTGACTATATAATGTTTGGCAGAAAAGACTAATCTGCCATGTTTTTGGCTGGGTTTATAGACAAAGAATAATACAGTATGGTTAGTCTCGTTGAAGTGAAGTGTATGTAATCTATCTATCACTTTCTAATATTTAGCTACAAATTTCTTTCAGTAATGTACGTAATGGTTAATAACAGTCTTGTTGTACCTTAGTCGTATATATTTAGCCGTTTTTTAGATGCATTATACCATTGACATTTAAAAAGGTGCAGCAGGCACTCATCCTAAGAGAGTTAAGTGTCCAACTCTCATCTCCCATAAGCTTGGTTAAAAATAGCAGCCTAGGTAGATAAGAACGGGTCTGCTTTGTATTTGACCTGATAGAATGTTCAGTCACTTGTGTTACGAATTTTTGTGTCTCTCGCTCCCTCCTCTTTTTTTTTTTTTTTTTTTTTTAAATTCAGCTTTTTTTTTTTTAAGTGATGTGGTTGTGTTCTGTGTAATTGAGTTACACCACAAAGCACATCATGTGGGATAATCAGTTAAAGCCACTGCTTCCTGCTTCACACTACTTTGACCTTCTGTTTCCATGTTTTCTAGAATGTTTCTGAGATCTTAAACAAAGATGAATCATTCACTCTGATTGGTGGTGGTTTTGTGTCTGTGTTTGTGTTTCTTTTTAACTTAGGAGGAAAATATATTTTGTTTTTTTAAAACACTTCTCGCTGTAAAAATGCATTCTTTCTGCAACTTGTCCTACTCAACATGTGTGCAAAGTTTTGTTTGTAATTTTTGTTCATGTTGAAGTGCCAACAACATGCTCTGAATTGTGCACTACACAGCACTGCAGGTCCTGCTCCACCAACCTAATACTCAGATCTTGTGAGGAGCTTTGTATAGGTGTACTCCTGAACCCACACAGAGTATTTCAGAGGCACTCTGGGTACAGGGGTCTGTCCACACAAATCAAATTGCAGAATTGGGGCTTAAGCCATTCTCCAGAGAGACTTGGTTGGGATTTTTCAATGAAAAGTTCTTTGTCTAAAAAATTTGATTAATCAAATCTGAAACATCTTGTGGGAAAGGGTCAGTTTTGACAAATGTATTGATTTATTGACAAAAATGATTTTGTTTTTAAATTGTCAAAACATTTCATTTTGACATTTTCACATTGCAAACTTCTGGTTTTTAGTTTAAAATTACTTTTTCAAAATTTAAGTGAATTATGGTACAAACTTTTTTTTTTAAATATGGTGAACATAAAAAATACTTCCAAAAATCAAAATGAAATATTTTGATTCAACATGAACCAAACATTTTTTGGACTTTTGGGTTCATGAACATTTTTGAAATTTCAACTCTTTTTTTCTCCCGATTCAGGACAGGGAAAATTTCAGAAATCTAAAATGTTTCATGTGTGACAGGAAAACTGTTTCCCACCTGTCTGTCTGTCTGTGGGTGAGAGCGTGGGCGCACTTGCACACACGTTGTCAGGTTCAGAGATTTTAACAGTAAAAAGTTTAAAAAGAGATAACAGATCCTCTTTACACTGTCCGGGTGTTGCTATCAGTTACAAAATTGCTATAGTATTGACAAGAGATGTGTAAACAGCTATCGGTTTAGATGCTAAAGTAAATATTTAGCATGATCACATGGGCTATCATTATTTTGGGCTGTAATTATGTCAGGATGGCTGGGCACAACCCTGGAGAAGGCTGAAGTCTGTTATTTATCCCCATAATATACGTAAAGTATGGGCAATGGAATTCAAATGTCAAATTGTTTGCTCACACTACTGGGATAGCAGAAGTCAACAGGTATGTGGTTCCACAGGGACCATAATACACAGGCCCCAAACTAGACCTGTCATAAAACTGCAGTGATGTGGTAGGGACTGTATTCCCATTCTGTTAAAGGGAAGCAGAAGATGTAATTTCTTCCCAGGAAAGTCAAGACGGAGATGAGAAGATAATATGGCAGAGAGTTCGATCAGCCCTGCTTCCCATGTTTTACCTTTTCTAAGGGCACAAGATTCTGCTTCCCAGAATGGACAATCCAGCATCTTTTATCCAAGTTGTACAAGAGAACTTATTATAAATCTGATTTCTTCTCCCCCCCCGCCCCCCCAAGCTCCGCTATAACTATTTCCCTCGGTACAATGTTCATAATGTTCCTGAGTTGTGTTGTTCACAGTAGGGCGCAACGACTAAGAGTTACATGTAAACAGCTTTGTTGGCTACTTTTGCTTCCCTTGGTTATATTGTACACCTTAAATGTGCTATTTTTTATATATAATAGTAAAATTGCTGCTTATGGGAACTGCCACAGATAATACAAAAAGCTCTTTGAAAAGAGCTTTATCAGAGTACAAAGTACTTGGAATTGAAAACCCCTAGAGGGTTGCTCCACCCCCGCCCCCCTTCATTCAAACTTGCAGTAGCACAGGATCGAGATACATCGTGCCCTATTTTCAGCTGATTTGCATGTTAGAGAAAACGGAGTAATTGGTGTTTAACCAGAACAAAAGAGGATCTGTTTGGTAAAAGAAGAAGAATTCTTGAAGTAGACCCTAATACATATACTGCCTTTGTCTCTTCTCTCATTAAGAATTGAATAGGATGCTCTAGTAATTAGAATGTGGAAGGCATTGCTTTGGTTTTGATGCTTTTTGAGCTAATTGGTTTGAAAATTATATTTGATGTGGCTCTAAGGGATGTTGGCACAACACCTCATTGGGACACGGACATCGTGTACTCCCACTTAACAGGAAAATATGCACTTGGAGGCAGGTTTTGAAGCCATATTTATCTTCCCAATTGAATACATAGACCATGTCAGTGCTTGAAATTGTTACTTCTCTAGCTGCCTTGGGCAATGACCTTGGATGAAGATTAACTCCTTCTCTTCCCTGCATTACCCTCCATCAGATATTTCGGATCCAGAATCTAGTCCCAACGAGGTTATAGCAGTTTTAAGATGTCAGGTTTATGCTACTCTGGTGTCTGTTGAGTTGATGTTTCCCATTGATGTTTCCCATTCAATGGAAGCAGTCGGGCTGGACTGTCACAACAACAAAGACATGCTTGCCTACCTTTCTTTTTTTCTTGACAGGAAGGGGTTAAAACAGGTTGATGCATGAGCAGAATAGAGCAAAAGATAGTGCTCAAGAACACCCATTAACTCATCTGAATTAGATTTCATGCTCTGCTCTGGGAGGCCTATAGGCCTCCCCTTTCTCACTCCTCCGCTTCTTTTCAGCTGTATTTTAGATGAGATTTTTCAAAAGTGCTCAGTGTGGGCCTAATGGTCCCCATCGAAGTCAAGCTTAACGTTTTTACTGGGGGCAGCATTAGGTTGATGCTGTTGGCTTTTGAAAATCCCACACTTGAAGATGGTCTGAAGCTGGTGGCTGGATCCAAACTCTCTGAAACTTCGGGGCAAGTTCAGGTCTGGATTCAGTTTATTTGGACCTTTCTATTAAGCTTGAGGAAGTTCTTCACTTGGGTCAGACCCATCCCTTATTCTTTGATTTGTATTCAGAGTGGTGTTCTCTGGGTGGGTGGGATTTAATTTCATGTGAAAACTTATTTTTTTTTAAATATAGAAGTTCAGCAAGGGATACAGTATTTAACACGAAAGATTCAGGTCTAGGTCTGTAGCTGTAGAGATGGAAATTGAGTCATATACTGATTGGCAATGCCGTAATCCTATGGAACACATTAAAGCCCCAGTCTTGAAATTGGATCACTGCAGAGCCCCAATGGCTTTACACAGACTGAGAGGTTCACCTATATGGGACTTATTCAGAATCGGGGCTTTAATTATAGAGAGCAGGGGTGGCCAACCTGTGGCTCTGGAGCCACATGCGGCTCTTCAGAAGTTAATATGTGGCTCCTTGTACAGGCACGACTCCGGGGCTGGAGCTACAGGTGCCAACTTTCCAATGTGCCGGGGGGTGCTCACTGCTCAACCCCTGGCTCTGCCACAGGCCCTGCCCCCATTCCACCCCTTCCTGCCCCCTCCCTTGAGCCTGCCGTGCCCTTGCTTCCCCCCTCCCCATCCCCGAGCCTCTTGCAGGCCATGAAACAGCTGATCAGGAGATGCGGGGAGGGAGGGGGAGGCTCTGATTGGCGGGGCTGCCGGTGGGCGGGAGGCTCTGGGAGCAGGGTGTGGGGGAGCTGCTGATATATTACTGTGGCTCTTTGGCAATGTACATTGGTAAATTCCGGCTCCTTCTCAGGCTCAGGTTGGCCACCCCTATAGAGAGTATAGTACTGTAAACACTGATGGAGGAATAGCTAGTCTTTCATTCTGGGCATTTCCCAGGAGAATCATATTAGGTGACTTAGAAGGACCTTAGAAATGCCTAAAACTATGAAGTAGGAAGCCTCTTGCACTATGTTCAAGGTAACTGTTGAAATCTTAGACTACACAATTTTGGTTGCTCATACCGTGATTTATATGCAGAAATGGATTATTCAACTCAAGTGTTTAAGCATTAAATTTTACAGGATTACATCAATGTTTTAATAAAGTAATACAATGCCAGGCAGTTATTTTATGAGGATGAAGTGAACTTTTAAGATTTCCCCTAAGGTTTCAGTGATAAAAAGAACACTTTCATTTTTAATGACTTTAGGTTCCAGGGAGTATGTATTTAGCAATATATTTGTTATCTAAAGGGCTTCTGTCTCCCAACCAGCGAAGTCTGAATTTGTTTTTCTTTAGAGCATTTACTTCACTCTCCTGATGGATGGGCAACATTCATTACTGTTGCTGTGACCTGGCTATTTTCAAACATAGGAAGGGGCCGTATGGTCAGGGGACAATGGAGATTATCTCTCCCCCGCCACTGTCCTCAGAATGTTCCTGTCCAGGTTTAGAAGTTCTGGTCATGTTTAAGATCTTGTATTCCCTCCAGCATGACTTTTTAATGGGCCTTCCGTACCTTGAATGTTTGTAGGTCATGCCACGTACCTTCAGGTCCAACCGTAGGATTCACCACAATTGGGACTGAATTGTCAGTTCAGTAATGTTACTGCCCATGTCTTAAGGGTGGGTTAGTGTCATCTTACGAGCCATGAGTCTGACTAGTCTTCCACGGGTTTCCGACAGGGCCCCTTCCTCTACACTAGCAGCTTCTCTGGTTTATATAATTAATCACTGCCCTGGGATTACTCTGGCTGGAAGCCACCTACTCGTTTACATTTGCCAGTACAGACACTTGAACTCCAGTTGCAAGCTGCTTCCCTGGTACCAGCTTCCATCGGCAACTAGTTTCCACATCCATCTGTGCATATCTGGACATGAGGCGTCTGTATCTAGAATGGCTGCTGACAACTGGGCAGCAACAGATTTCAAGGATCTGACATTTGGGCCGCGGCCTCAGTGCAAAGAGAAAAACTTCCCACAGATTCCTTTCCCTTTCCAGCTCCACAAGTCCCCCATTGCTTGCTTATCAAACCAGGTTAGGAGATCATATAGAACTGTGAAAGCCTCATTAATTTCAGCCTCTACTTTTTCCAACAGCCTGGTAGTTGAGTGGCATTATATATATGGCAGTAGTGGCCTGTTGAGAATTGTAGACTAGCCCACAGCTACCCTCACCTTTGATGTACGTAGGGAGAACTAGACCGGACTATATTAGTTGCCTAGGCCTAAAATTGATTGGCATCTCTTCTTGGATTGGTCACTTTAGAAGAGGTTATCTGTGGTCATGGTGCCACTTTACATGCAAGATCTTAAATGACCACCTATGCCTAAGTCTCTCCTTGCGTGCAAGAGTGTGTTCTGGAACTTTTTGAAGTTATCGGTCCCAGGCGTACAGTGGTTCATGTTGCCCTGAACAGCCCTGAGTACTGAGTTCTCTGTAGCTTCCCTGGTTTACAGCTCTGCTCATAATGGTTATATTCTGCTTAATTTTATGCAACCTGGGTTCATCCTTCAGGCTCCTGGCAAGTTGGCAATGCAGCCCTTGACTGGACAAAGTTCAGGTATCTTGGGAAATCCAAATGCCAGTGGGGTCTTGCTTCATGGACACATCTGCTGTGCATCCATAAGCATCTGAGGTAAGATTGCACTGAGGAAACCCTCTAAATCCCTCACTTTAACATCCTGCCTAGGTGTCATTTGGATTTGTTGGCTGATTAATGCTTAGGAAATTATAAATTAACCATATGGAACTACTTTACTTTAAGCAATTTACATGTTCTGATGGTAGTTATTTAGGTTGTAATCCCCTCAAAACCTGTTGTTAATGACCAGCTTGTTTTCACCTCAGGCCATTAATGCTCTAAAACTGGTTGTTAACTGCATTGAAGTCAGTTTTTATTTTTTCCCCAGCCAGGAATATTGCTGTGAACCATATTTAATGGATTAATAATTTTTATTTTTGCCTTACCTTCTGGATATGCTGGTTGGTTTTTTTGAGGGGGGTAAATGGCTGTGTTTTTGGAAAAAAATCTGTTTATTTTCTGTCTAAATAATGACTGATCTTCCAGCCAGCTGGAGTGAGGGATGTGCTCCGTTGAAGTGTACAGTGCAATGAAGCAGTATTGAGCGTGTAATGGCTTTGTGTTGGGAGGGGGTGTCTTGAGTGGGAAGCCTGCTTGCCTTTCATGCAGGTCAGATATTGTGGATCATAAAATCACGGGAAAAATTAAAAGTCTAAATGATAGACTGAGGTTATTCTCCCCCCTAGTCCCATGTTTAATTTTTGTGCTAATTTATTACTCCTTTATATCCCTACTTTTGTCACCTGAATGCAAATACTACACCAGCAGCCTGTTTTATGGATAACACTTTAAAATAATGGTACAGTAATTAATGGCGAATTGCAGTGGAGATCCTATTGAAGTGCTTGTGATAGCCACATTAATTTCAAATGAATTAATTGTGGTTAATGCTATTATATTTAAATACCATCGGCCGCAATAACGGTGATTAGGGTATCACTATAAAGTGTTAAGTTACTTAGGAACGGCAACAAATGTTTTAAAATTGCAATTTACGGTGTTATCCTTAAGTGTGTTTGACCTTAACAGCCATCATTGCAAGTCTCACTTTGAATAGCTGAGTTAGAAATATCTAACTGAGAAAAAGGGGGGGCCGTTAACCAATTTATTTTTCCACTGGGTTTCGGTGGGGGAACAGACATGAGCAGATTCTTTGTCCCAGTGCTCTAGTTTATGAGCAATAGCAGGGCAAGGGAGAGGGGTTTTTACCCAATGCAGTTGATGTCTGCTGCTTCACTAACACTCAGCTGTTAAATCTCATCTGTTACCAGAGGGTGGTCCTAACACAGGAACAGGGGCAGAAGATGGTGGGTACAGACAACATGTAGCTATGTAAGAAGGATCTCTTGAATAGTTGTTTCCAGTGCTTCAGAGCTAATTGGTGCTACAGTGAGTAAATATATTATTTGGTGGTTAATTTCTAAGAAAGGGAGAATGTCCCAATGTAGCGCCCTTTGTTTCAGGACACGCGGAGTCCTCTTCAGTGATGACTTAAGTATCTACAAAAGGATAGTTCATCTGTCCCAGAGAGTCGGTCTTCACTGCAGGGCCTAATTCAGGTGATTGGTCCCTGGGTCTGGCAACCAGGGTTAGCTCAGCTCAAGTGTGAACAGCCAAAGCTCTATCCAATTTACTGTGTCCTCCCTGGTGTCACGCTCCCCTTGTGTGTTGCGAGGATATCTGGCGGCTGCGCTGCTCTGTGATTCTTTCCTAGTGAATTGTGGGAGAAATTGCCTGTCATGGACACGGGGTGGGAACTGTGGGAAGGGCATTGGAGGATGGTCTCTGCTCGAGCAGTCTGTAGTATAATGTGGGCAGGTTATCAGCCCTAGTGAAAATGGAACCTGGGCTCTAACCCACACCTTTAGCTGCTCCAGCTAGCCTGGGTTGAAAGCACCACATAACTTGAGTGAGAGGGTTTTGTCTGTGGACCAACACCTGAGTAAGAGCCTGGGCCAATTCTGCAGTGAAGACCTACAATGAATGCATGGTTGGCACGCCTGGGAAGAACATGTTCCTGCATGCCTCTTAATTAGCCTGTTTATTTTTTCCCCGTAACATAACTGCAGGCCTCATGTATTTTCACTTCTGGTTCTCTTCCTCCCAAATGCATATTTTAACCCAGTTGCTCTTTTGCCTAAGGACTAATGCAACATTTATCCCTGTCTTCCCTCCATAGGAACGGGCTCTCTTGCTTCAATTAGATCCTCATCCCTCTCACCAGCAACAGAAATTCTGGCTGGGATGCATTTCCAAACAGCAGGTCTTGTGCCAACTTATGTGATTACATAACACCTATCTAAATCGGGGATCTCAGGCACCTAATTGTTACTAGTGATCGGGGCGGCTCCAGGCACCAGCGCAGCAAGTGCGTGCCTGGGGCAGCAAGCCGCGGGGGGTGGGTGGGTGGCGAGCTGGTTGCCGTGAGGGCAGCAGTCAGACTGTCTTCGGCGGCATGTCTGCGGGAGGTCCGCCGAAACCGTGGGACCGGCGGACCTCCCGCAGGCATGCTGCCGAATCCACGTTACCAGCAGACCTCCCGCAGGCATGCTGCCAAAAGCCGCCTGACTGCCGTGCTTGGGGTGGCAAATTACATAGAGCCACCCCTGCTAGTGATAGTCATGGTGCAATGAGCAGTGCTTTGTCTCTCTTGCCTGGTTCTCATTTTGCTTCCTGTGCTATGCTGGTGGGGTAGGGAAATAGGGTTCCAGAGAGCACTGCGAACGGGTGAAAGGAGGAGTTGCCACAAGTGTGTGTAGGGAGGTACTCAAAAGCAGTTGAGGTGGCTGTTGATGGTTGTGGGTATGTGGAGAGATGGTCTAAATTTTCATGTGATTAGTGATTTTAAGTTTCTTAAATTTTGGGGTGACCAACTTGTGCTGAGCACCCCTCCCCTGAATATTGGGGGCCCCTTTAAGGTTTTTTTTTTTTTTTTGAAAATGTAGGCCAATGTGGGTGGAGCCTTACATATCTGTCCTAGCAACAGGTGCTGCAAAAGTGTAGGATGCTGACATCTTTTATAGCATTATTGACTGGAGACCTGGATTCCAGAGCAGTTTCACAGTTTAGGGGTTCCAAAGGGAGCTGGAAGTGGGGAGAATAAACCACAGTGGTATATCTCAGAGATGCAGGTCTGGCTCCTTCCTCACTACTGCCCCACCATAAGAAACTCCCAGATCTTCACACCTGGCTAAACACAAACCATAACTCCCCCCCCCCCTCCCCAGTTTATTTAGCATCCGTTGTGTTTCTGTTCTGTCTATATGTACAGTTGTTTCAAAATGTGCTACACCTGCACTCTGCCTCACAGTACTCGATGGCACGGAATATAGTTTATCAGATTAAGACAGCTGCATTTTTGCTCATCTGCAGCGTGAGTCTCCTCCACTATTTAGTAGATGTAGTTTCCGTCTGACACAAAAGAAGAGACTAATTCAAACTTTGTGGGACTGATAAGATTTCAAGCTAGATCCTTCCTTAAATGAGTGAAGAAAAAACCTTGGTATGTTATCTAGTTCAGTAATCAGTTTCCAGGTTCTTTAATTAGATCTGCACTTTAGCTGCATGTCTCAATACACAGATGACTTATAAAAAGAAAAAAAAAGAAGCATATATTAATTTCCAGTGACTGATGTTCTATGCTCAAATCACTTTTCCATTCTTTGTATTAGAATTACAGTATTGGAATTATTCCTTTAACACGGAGTTCTACTTTAGTTAACAAAGGGAGTGTACAGAATGGCTTTACAGGTATATTTTTAGAAGATTTTACAAGGTGTGTGTGTGTGTGTGTGTGTGTGTGTGTGTAAAATATTAGTTTAGAGATGATTAGCAGTCAGGTGAAGCTTTGAATCCCCTCTTTTTTCATTGCCTGTATGATTACTCATCTGCTAATTCAGTTGGGTATAGGCCAAAATCAAAGGTACCATTACATTTTTCACACCAAGTGGTTTCTGATTTGCCATTTCCTTGTCCTAGCTGTCATTTCATCAGCGCGAAGCAAGAAACTTTTTATTTGGCAGTCCTCCAGATGCAGGTTTTAAAAATGCAGTGGAGTGTTTAGTCATCTTCTGTTTAGGTTCTTACTCTACGCCTACTTGGTGGCTTCAGTGCATTTTCTGGTGGACAGGTCTGTGGTTTAAAGAAAATCTGCTACTGCAACTGGAACTAGCTAACATCCTTGCTGTCAGTCTCAACAGAGCGGCGAGTGGGACAGTGGATCCTGATTCAAGGCTGCCGTCTCGTCTCTAGATAGGGTCCTTCCAAAACAGAGCCCAGGCTGACGAGTGACAAGGCAGAAGCTTTTCCCTTTGCCCTACCTGTTCTGTAGATGAAACAGTATTTCAGTCTTCAGGGCCATTCTGGCACCTTTTTCAATCACTCAGTCCCTTCTATTAAACTAAAGCAAATTTAAGTATCCATTTCCTCATACTCGTTTTGGAGTGTTTTTTTTTTTAAACTACACAGATCAGAATTTATCTAAATGTTAAGTCATTGTGCTTCCCTTCTGCCCCAGAAATCTGTGTCCCAAGCAATTTTCATTTCAGCAGTAGTCGATTGTACTTCGTTCAATCCGGGAGGAGGGAGGCCGGTCACATAGGTAGTGTACGTTGTTTTGCATACATGACTAGTAACTATCTGATGGTGACGTGAATGTTTTGTTTGCTGCAAGCAACCAAACCAGGATATTTTTGTTGTTATATCCTGTTGATTTAAGGTAAGAGCTAAATCACAGCTTGCTCAGCTTGATTTACTGGTAGGAGTTTGGCCTGCAGTTTAGTGGTAAAGATCTGAGACGAATCCAGAAGGGCGAATGTGAGCTGAAGGCTATTCATGTTAAAAAATGTTGTTGCAAAAAGTTAAGAAAATAAAGTTTGTTGTTCCCTTACTGGAATAGATGAAATAATAAAGGAAGGGAAGAAGTGTCTGCAGGGCAGAGTGGAGCAGCAGCATGATGTGGCAGTTGATGTTTTATCTTTCAGCAAACAGTGTTACATATCCAGAATTCTACTGAATGGCATCAGTTGCCAGCAATAACCTGCTGCAAATCGTTCATGATCAAAACTCAGATGTTGAGTTCAGTTGAAGCCCAAAATCTAAAAGGTTATCGGATTGTACTAATTTTAGCCTTTTGAGTGTTGTAACAACATATAAAAGGATCAGGAGAAAATGGATTTGGAGGAGAAAGAAGATTATTTCCTTCCACCTATATTACCTAAAGGAACACCTTTTAAAGTTAATGGAATCAGTCGTCTTTGTGTGATCCCTGAACTTGTTGATTGAGGTGCATGGGCTTGCTATGTTCAGTGGGGCAAGTGAAAAATAAATTCTCCTCAGCCACTTGTCATATAGGAAGACTACACCACTGTCAGCAATACTTACCAAAGTTAGAGCTTTACTTGCATCAGGGGTGGCTCCAGGCCCCAGCACGCCAAGCGCATGCTTGGGGCGGCATGCCGTGGGGGGCGCTCTGCCAGTCGCCGGGAGGGCGGCAGGCGGCTCCAGTGGACCTCCCGCAGGCGTGCCTACGGAGGGTCCGCTGGTCCCGCGGCTTTGGTGAAGCATCCGCAGGCGTGCCTACGGGAGGTCCACCGGAGCCGCGGGACCAGCGGACCCTCCACAGGCTCATCTGTGGGAGGTCCACCGGGACCGGCGACCGGCAGAGCGCCCCCCGCGGCGTGCCGCCGTGCTTGGGGCGGCGAAATGGCTAGAGCTGCCCCTGACCTGCGTGTACCCAAACTTTTTATTCAGTCTTTTTTTGTTCTTAAATCTTGAGCCATTTAATATTTTAATAGTCATGAAATGAAACTTTCTCTGGTGTTGGTTGCAATTCGAGTTTAAGACAGGAGTAGTAAATTACAAGATGTAAAGCGGGTGGTAGAACCCACCCTGTACACGTGTGTGTGTGTGTGTGTGTGTGTGTGTGTATTGATGGGCTAGCACTGCTAAGTCTGCAGCCGGTGTTGTCTGACTGCTAGTTGGCAGACAACAGGGCCCTCTTTTTATTTGAGTTGTTTGCACCAGTGTAGCCGCAGCAGTGCAGCTCTCCAGTGTATATATGCTGCACCAGTGTAAAATGAGATTTGCACCAATGCAACTTCTGGGTAAGGCTTGCCCTTGCTTTGCAGTGATGCAGCATGTCTACTTCTGGAGTTTGCACTGATGTAACTACCTCAATGTAGTTAAACTGATGGGAATTTCTCTAGCCTAGACAAACCCTCAAGAATTAAACCGGTTAAGATTTTTCCCCCATCAGGTGGCCAAATTAGTTGTGACTATGCATCTTATCACGTTGTTGAAGTGGATCTCTCCATGGTCCGTAGGCAGAGAAACTTGAGTTTTTCTCTTTGCAGAGCTGTCAGGAGCTCTTGGTAGCTGCTCTTCATGGCCAAATTACAGCATAGATCCTCACGTTGGGGTAATGCGGGCCTCTAAACAATCCTAAAGTGAACCCTGATTACTGCCTACAGCATCCTTTTCAAGTGCCTTCTGCGGCTTTTTCATGGCCCTGTTCTAACTTTGGTAACAGAGAATACTCTGTTCGTGTTTATGAAACTCTCTTAATTTGCACAGTTAAGAAACAGATGCAAAAATAAAACTGGACTGCAGAGAGATGTCAGATTAAATTTGGACTCTGCACTGATGGCTGCAGATGGCAACTGTGCTGAGCAGCATGAAAGGGTTATTATTAATGCTACCATCCCCTAAAGCTCTCGCATAGTCTGAGCACAACCGTTAGTAAAACGCATAGATCAGATGATGATGATGATGATTACTAATATTATTTATTTATCTTAAAGTGAATGCAGTGCTGGGCTGACAGTTCTGAAGACTGAAGTCTGTCTATCTGCAAAGCCAGCAACAGCATAGGCTTTTCTCTTCCAGTGTTCTGCTTACAGCCCCCCCAATGCCCCCCACCCCTTTGATCCTGACCTTAAGAGACGACTTCCATGTGAGAGTGGGGAGTTGAACCTCTGTGGTTTGTTCACTCTTTGTCTTCACCTTCTCTATCCCCTGTCCTTTGTCTGTAGGTACCATTTCAGTGTCAATTGTGATGATGGTTTTGGTGAGGTGAACACCTTCTCCCTAAGAACTGGACTGAAGGTTTCCGGTGTACTTTGTTGTTGTTGGTATTACAATAGCAGCTAGAATCAGGGTCCTATGGCCCAAGGTATTGTACACACACCTATAAGAGATAGTCCCTGCCCCAAAGAGCTTACAGGCTAAATAGACAAGACAAAGGTGGCTTGGGAAGGGTAGGGGGGAAGATGCAGTGCACAAGCAGAGGGATGTTTGGCAAATCTCCCGTTAATTCCAATCAACAGTTACCATGCTAACTGTTGATGCAGACTTGGTCTGGATTTGAACTAGGATCTTTGAGCGGAAGTGAAAGGCACACAATCCTATTAAGCGTACCCTGAGTCATATAGAGTATTTAATAGATATATAAAATCCCATTTTTCTTCCTTTCCTCCCTTACTTCGATGAAAACATTTGAAGCACCTATTTAAAAAAGCATTTAAAATGTTGAATTATGGCCATAAAATAGATCCTTGCATGGGTTTTTAGCTTCGTTTAATTTTTAAAGACCTCCTTATTGCTACTGCATAAGGAGAAAAAAATTTAGATTATGGAGAGAAGCAAATGTGACATTCTGTTCCCTATTAAAAGTTAATTTAGGGCAGAACTGAAGGCCAAGATGTCTCTCTCCTTCCCCCTCCACCCGCCGTAATGTAATTGACCCTTAATACGTCTGCAAGTCTTAGCATTTGTACTATGGAGGCTAACTACATTGGGGCACTTGTGTCAGGACAGTTGAAGTTAAGTTGCCATATCCAATATAAACCTCCCATGGGTTTGAAAAAAAAATGCAAACTGTTTGAAATGAGGCAAAACTGATATTATTAAATTTTTAAATCATGGAGGTCATTTAAAAGACTAAATTCATGCCTGCACAAAGAGCATGCACTAAATCTATCACCACCTAAGCCCTGTTTCCTGTAGGGCACAGCACTTGTGTTGGCTCTCTGCACATGGTTGAATTTCACCCTCTGATGCTACGGTGATGTGGCACTATATAAACATGTAGGTAGGAAAGAATTTAGATGATTGTGGGGCCTTGTGTACAAGAAAATGCACCACCCTGGTTACCACTAACGGCAGTCCATCTCGGCAGTCTCTTTGCAGAAGTCAAGGACTGTATGGGCCACCTTTCCTGGTGCTCTCTCCAGACCAGAGCTGAGGGTGTGGGGAAAGTCTTTCAGTATGGGCAAGGAGAAACCAGCTTCTAGGCAAGAGACTTGTTTTCCCAGGCTGTCAGTTCAGAAGCTTTCACTGTAACTTAAAATAGGGAAAAAACTGATTTGATTTCAAACCATTGCAGTCAAAAGCCCCTATTGAAATCAAGGGGAGTCAGTATCTGGAAGGACTGGAGAGTTTGTCCTGTGGAATTTGGAAAATATTTTGTTCATAACCATGATCCAAATCCATCTGTCATTTTAATGCAATCCATAATATAGCAGCTACAAACTTTTAGAAGTAGCAACTGGAGGGATATTACTGAAGACTAATTGTGCAAGTGTAATTTTGCATAAAATGCATCATAAATCTTATTCACACGGTATACTGGTTTGAAGTTACTCTAGCTTTTAGAGAATGAAATATCTAGGAAACTGCCTAAATTTATATTTACCTTAGAGCGCAGCTGGTCAGCCTCCCTGGTTGTTAATAAATGTTTTATAACCTCCTTTGAAAGATTATTAAAATACATTAAATAACTAAATGACCTGTTCTCTTTGGTGTAAGCACAGCTCTGGAAACAGGCTTGATTAATTTGTTTGATCTCTGTTGGCTTAGCAACAAAGCACCCTTCATTGTAGGGCCTACATAAACACTGACTTGTTCTCGCTGGCCTTTACAAAAATTTTGTCATTAAATTTGATTTTTTTTTTTAAATAGTGATAATATGAAAAATGGTTTTGCATGTCCAGAGCATTTCCATTGGATAGTTTTTATAATGCCTAATATATCCTAATTAATCTGTAATGCTCCTTTTTGAGATCTAAAGTATTATTCCTTTTTTACCAATGGGGGAAACTAAAGCACTGTTTGTGATTTGCTTAAAGTCTTTTACTTTCCGCTGTCAGGATAGGAACAGAACCCAGATCTCCCAGGCCAGGTCTAAGTCGTATCCTGCCCCCCCTCCCTAATAATCAATCCCCCTTTACTATGTGAAGCTGTGAGAGAGCCCCTTGCTGGGGAGGGCAAGCAGTCCTGATGGAAAAAAGACAAGTGTGTTATTGCTTTGGACAGTTTTATAAAAACTTTTCTGATAGGGTAGATTCAAAACATTAGTCCATTCACCTTCACCGTTATCTCTGGGGTATTTGTAATCAGGAGTACGTTGTCTTACTACATCATAGCAACTGCATCTGAGCCATCTTTTGTGCCTATGTTACTTTGGAGTCCAATCCTGCGAACACTTATTGCTACGGTATTCAAGCATAGGGCCATATGCTAACTTCATTCTGTGTGCCAGCCCCATTGCAATCACTTGATTACAGTGGAGTGATTTGTGGAGTAAAATACTACTCAACAAGACGACGAGTTGACGATCTGGCCCGTAGTGCTGACAGTGGGGTTACTCACAGTAGTAAGCATTACGCCTGGCAGTATTTCTGTAGGCTTTTGAGGCCCGTTATTCTGTTAAACTGGCAGTGTGGTAGACACTTCATTTCCCAAACAGTGATAAGGGTTAAGGATAGAATGTCAACCTGACTCCAGTATCTACCTACCTACCTACAAATCTCTCTCTCAACTAGTCTGTATTGCAACAAGAATCATTTGTTTAAGCAAAATTTGGTGTGTTTAATGTTATGCCATCCTGTCCATTGATTTGCTTTGTGATAGAAAAACACACCGACCTTTGCTGGGAAATATAAAAGTCACTTCTGCTTGCATGTTAAAGCCATAAACTCTGCAATGTGCTCAAAGCCTTGATCTTTTTTCATTATTATTATTTTTTTTTGTGAAGACTGGGGAAAAGACAAAACTAAAAAAAACAACCCATAATTTTTGATATAACTGTGGAAACATGGTTAGTTCTAACACAGCAGGTGGCTAAGGAACTCAATCTGTAGAAAGCAGCAGTGCTTTCAGTGCAATCAAAGTTAAGTGCAGAAATTTAATTAAATGGCAGCAAAGGCTGGCAGAAACTTTGTAAAGCAGCAGTGCATTGTCAAATTCAACAATTATTTCAAGGAACACAATCCACAGATGGCATCTAATTGATAAATTAAGGTTCTGGTGCTCAAATCTGCCTACATTTAAGCTTTTTTTTTCTTCCTTAAGCAAAATATTTAAATTTTAAGGTTGCACCAATCTTTTGAAAATGTTTGGTAAAAGTTGTATCTTTTGATGTGCTAAACTCTCCAGAAACTTGAGCTATTTGTACCAGAAAGAGAAGTAGGTTTGTTTGTTTGTTTTTGTTTTTGGTTTTGGTTTTTTTTCCTCTTGCATGTTTTGTCTGGCAGGGAATGTAGGATGGACTTGTGGTTAAAACACTGGACTGGGACCTGTAAATCTAGGTTCAGTTCCTAGCTCAGTAATAGACTTTCTGTGTGACCTTGAGCAGATGGTCACTTAATCTCTCTGCCCTCACTTTCCCATCTGTACAAGGAGCTAACACTTGCCTGTTTCAGAGGAGTGTGTGGGAAGATAAAAACTCAGTAATGTTTGAACTGCCTAGATACTGAGGTGATGGGAACCATAGAAATACTGAGACAGACAGATGTCTTCACCATTCAGAAAGTTGTCTACTTCTGCATCTCTCCAGATCAGTGCAACTCCCTGGAAGTCTGAACTTGAAATCCTGCTCCATGGGTGCTCACTGGTGCCAGGGCAGTTTGTGGGTGTTGGGCTGTTGGCACTGACTCTGTGAAGAAGAGAGGGTGAATTTCATCACGGTGTGTAGGGTGCACACATGGGGGGAGGGATAGGTCAGTGGTTTGAGCATTGGCCTGCTAAACCCAGGGTTGTGAGTTCAATCCTTGAGGGGGCCATTTAGGGATCTGGGGCAAAAATCTGTGTGGGGATTGGCCCTGTTTTGAGCAGGGGGTTGGACTAGATGACCTCCTAAGGTCCCTTCCAACTCTGATATTCTATGATCATGTATCCCTGGGGCGGTTCTGAAGTCAGAGGTGACTTGCAAAGGGTTTTTAAAAAAATGATCTTTGTCCTCTTTTCTCTTTTGCCGCTTTATGTAAAAAGTTATAGTCAGGCATTTTTGCCTGTTTGCTTCACGAGTTTGATGCTGTCAAAGATCCACCACCCCTCCTTTCAGATAGGCTGAGAGAGCTCATTATGCACATCTCCAAGGCCTCTAACAAGTCCTGCAGCAAAACCAGGGAGAACTACACTTGAAATTCAGAATATTAGAGTAAAAAATCAGAGGAAATCACTATCTCCCCCCTCCCCATATTTTTTTGTTTTCTTCCATTTTTTTCCCTGTAAAAATATCAGGAATACATATATAGATGTGTAGACATACCCCTGTGGCGCCTCCTGCTGGTTGTCCTCCGGAATTAGCTCACTGCCAGCCCAGAGCGCCCTCTGCAGGCCAGTGATCCACCTGTCTTCTGGCCCTCATGTCCCTCCCTAGACCCCGGTGCCCTTTTAACTGGGTCTCCTCTCCCTGGGGAACCCCCACCCACTATCCCCACTTCGCCTCAGTCTTGGCTACTTCCCAGTCTCCATCTAGCCCCTGTTCACTGGGGCAGACTGCACTATCAGCCACTCATCACAGGCAAAGGGGTTTGGACCTGCTGCCTTTGCCTACCCCTGGGCTGCCCCCTGCCTACCCCTGGGCTGCCCCCTTGGCCTTACCCTAGGCCACAGCCTGGGGCTTTCCAGGCAGGAGCTCCCCAGCTCCTCTGCCTTTCTCCAGCCCTGCTCCACTCCGGTACCCTATGACTAGCTCCCTGCAGCCAGGCCCTTCTCCCTCTACAGCCAGAGGGAGACTCTTTGCTCCTGGCTTCCCTGGCCTTTTTATACAGGCTTTATACAATACTTTAAGCATTGTGCAATGCTTTGGTACCTCCACTGGAGGAACTTCCCCCACAGAATATTTTATTTGAACAAGGGAGAGAGCAGGGGAGAAAGTCGTGTGTGTGTGTGTGTATGTATATTATATTTTTGGTCTTTGCATTAAAAACAAAATTGGCTTTCGAAATTTTGCCTTCCCTCTCATCCATATATGTTCTTAGGAGATGTGTGAGGGGGAAATGATAATTTCATTTTGTATGTATAAAGTCCAGTATCAGATCTCCTTAATTACTCTTCTAAATAGGCTATGTATCCTCATTGTGGCACTAAAATCTCCATTAGTTGGGTTCTGAATGATGTAGCTGAATCAGTATTGTTGTTTTTGGTGCCTGCTGTTACCAACAATATACTCGAGTTTAGTAGCACAACAACTTGTGTTTGTTCCCTCCCCTCGTGCCCCCCCCCCCCTTTCCCCAGTCTAAATATATCCAACCAGTCAATCAACACTGGCAGGCATCAATGCTATGGCTGTCAGATTGAGTTAGCTCCGGATGGGCTAAACTACTGGCTTGCTTTCTGAGCTTGAAAATGTATTCAAATAGTGGCATAAAAATTAGACTTGCATATAGGTAGAGTCTGGTAACGGGCACTTATAGAGAAAGAATGATGCAGCATTTTAGTAGAATATAGGTCTCCTTCTCATCTCCCTCTGTTGTAGATTAGAAATAATAAAATACATGCTGATGTTTATGGCTACATGCTTAGTGAACAGAAAGGTTTGAATTTTCATTAATCTGAATTTTGAGTTTTTAATAGAACAAAGAGTAAAAGACTAGAAATTTAAAGAGCTGCTAATATCTGGAAAACTTTCTGAAAACATTTGCTTTAGAGCCAAAACTATTTAGGTTTTGTATTCTATTTTTCTTACCCTTAATTTTTTTTTTAATGGAATGCTTTAGTGAATGCATTATCTGTGTTGTTGCTTATTCCCTGAAGTAGCTGTCCTCTAGCTATTTCCTCTGCAACAAGTTGGGATGTTACAAATCCAGGAGTGTAGTTTTACATGCAGGATAGTAGCAGGAGTAGATGGAATTTTGAAAAGGATTTTTTTTTCTCTTTTTATCCTTTTAAACTTTCTAGGGAAGAAATTAAAGGATTTTGCATAGCACCTTTCACAGCACTTTCTTCATAGTGAAACCGACAGGAGCCATTTCAAACCTACAACTGAAATGTAGATCTCTGTCCCTAGGGCAGAGCATGACAGTTGTGTGTAGCAGGGTAGTGCATAGCAACACCACAGTGTATTAGAACAGTGGTTCTCAACTAGGGGTCCGGGGCCCCTTGGGAGGCTGTGAGCTGGGAGGCCGCCAAGCCTAGGGCCCAGGGCAGAAAGCCGAAGCCCTGCTGCATGGAGCTGAAGCCTGGGGCCCTGAGACCCACCACCTGGGGCTGAAGCCGAAGCCTGATCAATATATATTCACGGGGCCCCAGGCAACTGCCCTGCTTGCTACCCCCTAACGCTGGCCCTGGCTTTTATATGCAGAAAACCAGTTGTTGTGACACAGGTGGGCCATGGAGTTTTTATACCATGTTGGGGGTGGGGATGGGGGACGACTCAGAAAGAAGAAGGTTGAGAACCCCTGTAGTAGGAGATGAGACAAAGAGGAATGGCATGTCCATTTGTAACTGCAGGGGGAGCTGAAATGGGTAGAATGTATCCAGCTAGAAATTGGGGTCCAGATTGAGCATGTGAGTAGTTCCATTGACTTCAACCAAAGTAGATTTAGGCCAGTGCTGAATGCTTTAGAAAAACCTACCCTAAATACTTAGGCCACTTGAACACACTGCGCGCTCTCTCTCTCTCTCCCCCTCTGTGTGTGTGTGTGTGTATTTTATGTAGTTTGTGGTAGCACCTGCAATGCACTAGGTACTGTTCAAACCTAAAAGAAGACAAGGAGCTTATGTGCACTTGCTTCTCCCAAATAGCATAGTGTTGAAAACTTAAAAACGCAAGAGGTTGCACATTCCATTATTATTTTTATTTATTTATTTATCTTAAGATCAGAGCTTTCATTTAAAAAAAAAACTACTGAATGGATTCTGAGTCCCAGTTGCAGAATCTCCAGCCTGCTTGAGGAATCTTTTGTGGAGAATAAGAACAGCCTCCAACCAAATAAAGCTGGCATGCAGAAGAAAAACAAACAGGTCATTCTTTGTGTTCCATGTCAAAGTCTGATGGTTACATCAGGAGTGATGCCAGATGTCAGCCATTCGTATATCACCAGGTCACAATAGCAGAACAGCTTGGAGTGGGAGTGGTGTGGCAGGAAACTCTCTTTAAAAGCCTTTTAAACTGTAAGTAGAGAGCAATCTCTTCTCCATGGAGAAGACCTGACATCCCTGGAGATCTGATTCCTCCATTTGTTCACAGACCGCAGTTGTGCATGCTTCCCCCACGCTGCGCTGGCAGTGTGCTCCAAACCTGACCTGGAGAGAGGAATCTGGAGGTGCAATGAAATGTAAATTAATACGCCAAGCTGTGAGGCATTTCAAGCCATGGCTGCTGGGGTTCCATAGCTGGAACAGTAGGGTATTCGGTGGGGTGTGGAAGTGCAAACATAGTGCCCCAATACCGGGGCACGTTCCTCAGCTTAGAGCCAGCCCATTTTGAGAGTCTCTCGCTTGTGTTTATAAATATGTTTTCATCAGAAATGGTGACTTGTTAGACTGAGGCAATGGGCACTCCAGTAAATTCATGCAAGTTCAAGTAATTTGTTTTGTGTGGTTTTCAGCACGTTTATCCTTCCTTGCGTACCTTGTATTAAGTCATTTTCACTTGGGCTTTGGGAGGATGAGAGGTATGAGTGGTATGCCCCCTGTTCCTACCTTTCTCCCCTTCCCCCCACAAGCTGTAGTAATTGGTCTGCAAACGCACTGGGGTTTCACTGTCCTGGTTCAGTCTTGGTTTTTGCCTTCTCCTTTGAAAAGCAGCGATTCAAACTTTCATAGTGTGTGCTTGTTTTTGTTTGGTTTTTAAGGCCAGAAGGGTCCATCAGCTCATCTAGTCTGACCCTCTGTACAAGAGTGACCTTACAGCTTCATCTGGTTAATGCTTCAGTGACCAGCTGTAGCACATTTTCTAGAAAGGCGTCCCGGCTTGATTTGAAGACTTCAAGAGATGGGCTGAAGGTGCAAAGTTCAAGGGTACTTGGATTTTACCTTTTAGCCTGGGCCCATCTCTGCCTAAAAAGCTATGAAGCAGTGACTCTCCTTTCCTGCGCTCAGAATCCTACAAGTGCCAGTTAAGAAGGTTGCATTTAGATCACACCTACATTCCTAGCACTAATCTCTGCGTTTGCACTTTCCTTCATTCTCAAGGATATGTCTACACAGCAGTCGGAGGGGTGATTGTGTAACCCACACACCAATTGCAGCTTGTGTAGACAAATCCCATAGTAGCATTAATCTAGGGAGTCTACTGACATTTTTAGCCAAAGTTGTGGCAGCATGAACTCTGGCATAGGCTCAGAGCATGAGTATGTACCCAGGGTTCCAGGCATGCTTGTACTGCCTGCGCTGAAGCACACCCCGTTGTGTCTTCGCTGCTGTTTTTAGCCCTGCTAACTAGATTAAATCTAAAGCGGGTATGCCTATGCAATCTGCCTCTGGTTGCAGTGTAGACGCACCCTCAGAACACATTGTGGGTAGAGTGTCACACTGCAAATGTCACTTTATGCTCTTCATACTAGTGTTGAGACTGTATCAGAGTGCAAATGAAATATTTGCCTGGTAAAGGTGTACAAGTTTGTAATGGCTAAGTACAAACCTTTCATCATTACCTGATCGTTGGAGATCTTCTTTTCTATGTCTTGACCATATTTGACCTTGCATTTCCGCCTCCCTTCAAAGCAACTTCCTTGTAAGGCCATTTGAACGTGGGGTATTGAAATAAAAGAAGTCTTGTTTCAACAAGTCTGCCAGTCCATTGCAGAGGTCACTGAGTAACGTACATATAGGTAAGCAGGGCAGAGAGAACTGAAGGTCTATCTTTTGTCAGAGCTAATTCTTGTCATTACTTTGTTTTCAGAACTCTCTTGCTGCTAGTTTGTTTACCTTTGTGCGCCTTGGTGTGAATTTAACGCTGGGGAATGGTGACAAGGCTTGACCGTCTTGGATTGCGAAAAGGTCTGTTTTAGTCACAGAACGAGTACAGCCCATGATCGCAGCAATGTGAGCTTCCCCACCAATGTACATCAGTCCTGCCTCTAGGTGCGAGATGGGTTCTTCTTTCTACATCCAGATCCTGATTTTCAGAGTTTTTGAGCACCCACAACCATAGTTGGAGTCACTGGGAGCTCCAGGTGCATACCACTTGTAGAACTCAGGCCCTTGGTGTTTGAGAGTGCCTGTTGTGGCTGTAGAAATGTGGACGCCAATCCACTGGGATCACAAGTTCTCTGTATAACACGAGACTTGGATTTTCAAAGGAATTGAGGGCCCAACTTGAATTGTATTGAATTCCCAGGGGAGCTGGGCACATATTTTGTTGCAACTTATGATTTGTATTTCAGTAGCACCTAGAAGCTCAAGTCACGGATCAGGACTCCATTGTGCTAGGTGCTGTATGAATGCAGACCAAAGAGAGAGTCCCAGCACCTCACTTTGATAATCATAGATTCATATCAGCTGTAGTCCTTATCACCTTTATTCCCTCTTGAAAAGTGGATTGACCACATGAGCCTTTAATATGTGGCAGTAAGAGTTCTGATAAGTTTTGTGACTTTCCTTGGTTTATGTTATGGAAGACTTTGTATTAGGTATTTTTTATAACAAGAGAGATTTTTAAAAAAACACACACTTCTTAATGGATCTTATTCTCTTTAAATGAAAAAGTAAAGTGCTTTGTTGAACCGTTCAGCTGAAAGATGCTATAAAAGTACAAAGTAGTTGCAACTACATGGAACCATGGTGGGGTTTATGCACTCAGAGGTGACTCAAAAAAATACAAATACTATTTACTTCAACTAGTCAGATAACACGAATTGCATTGGATTGAAAATTCTGGCATGCATTTTATAAACTGGGACAGAAAATAAATCTTGCTTTTATGCATGTAACATTATGTGAACACACACAATAATGGGTGCAGCATCCCTTGTATAAAATGTGAACTGGTGTTAATGTTGCATCAGTTTTCACATCTGTAAAATGGGGATAATGATACTGACCTCCTTTTGTAAAGCACTTTGAGATGTACAGATGAAAAGCACTATAGAAGAGAGAGATATTATTATTATTATTATGACTAATATGATTTCAGTGCTAGATCCAGAATGGTCAGATTGTGCTAGCAATATTGTAGGTCTGTTTCTGGGCATTTTGTTAATATATTTGTCAGGCTGTATGATTGATTGCCCCCAGAGGGGCACTATACTGCGTATAAGATCTAATAAGTTAGTTTTTGCTGCTCACTGATAAGGTGTGATATAACTGGCGAACATGAAAACTTTTAAAGAATAAGTCTGTTTCCAGAAAGTAAGATTAATCTGCTCAAAAAATGACATTTCATAGCTGATAGTAAAACGATTTCACCAATATCTCATACGTTTAAACCTGGAAATATTTTATGTGTTGTAGAGTTGCTGTGGTCAACATGTCTAGATCCTTGATAGGAGTCAGTTTCAACCTCCTCCTTTCTTCCTGTTCATTAAAAATAGTTCTGCTGTGAAACTGCCTCCACTAGACTGGCCAACTGTGATTTGACTATTGGCAAGTTGAGTCCCAAAACTTGGAAGAGAATTGATATGTATTCAAAGCAGAGCTGGTCGGGAAATGCCTCCCCCCCCCAACCCCCTCCACTGGAAAAGTTTGGACAGATGAACTTTTTTTCATTTTCATCAAACTGTTTCTTCAACTAATAGGTTTATTTTTTTTGTTGAAAAACTAAAAATTTGGTTCCAGAAGAACTCAAATGTTCAATGCAAACTGATTTTTTCCCACAAAAACTTCTTTCTTTTATGGAAAATGTTTGACCATCTCTAATCTGTAGCCAACTTTAAGGAAACATTAATTTTCTTTTATATTTGAGAAGTTCACAGAGGCCCTTTGTCCTAGATGCTGTGCAAATTATTATAATTTATTATTTCTATTACCGTAGCTCCTAGGAGTCCTGGTCATGGCAAGAACCCCATTGTGCTATGCATTGTACAAACTCAAATAAATAGGAAAACGTGGTGCATGCTCTAAAGCCCTTAATATGTCTCTTCACTTGGTAGGGACCAAAGGATGCAGCCAAGTGGCTGTATCTTTGCAAACCCATATTATAGTGCGAGATTAATCACATGAATAAGGGTTTACAGGAATCAGGCTTCTGGGTACTCCCCCTTCTCCTCACAGTTCTTACTGTAAAACATACTTTGTCGTTCTTATTTTGTGTCCAGTTCATTTAATGTGAGAGATCGAGTTATTTTTTCCTAACTAGGGCTGACCCATTCAGATCATCGCAACACAGCATGCTGAAGCTTTTTACACTCCTCCATCTTGCAAACCCAACCCTGCAAAAAACAAACAAGCAACCTCAGCCAAATTATTTGTTCTCCTGGCGGGAAAAATCTGAGCACGTAATATCAGCTTTTGCAACATCTGGATGCCTGTATTGGGTTCATCTTATGCATTGGGCCAGATTTTGTCCATTTGCTACTTTACTGGTCATTATAATGCTTCCCTCTCACTCCTATTCAGATCTTTCAATCTTCCCTCCTTCTTATTTCCCTCCAGCCCTTAACTCACTTTTGGTTTTTATCTCTGTATTCCCTTCAGTTTGCCTAAAAATCTTTCAGGTAACTGTATATTGAACATAACACCTGACCCTGATATTAATACCCGCTCTATCCAGGATATGACTTTAGTGCTAGAAGTGATCGCTGTATTTCCCCAGTATTTTACAGATGAGCACTGAAAAGTGTCTTTATTCAGTTTGACTGTTGCTATTATGTGGCAAGGCATTCAATAAAAGTTGTGATTTATGAGATGTGTGTGGCCGTTGTTGTTTTTCGCTCTGTCATCTATCAGGGAGAGAAAAGCCAGGCCTGATAATTCTTGGCACATAGCTTTTTCAGTTAAGAATGTCAGCTGTCATGCTGTCAAGAGAAGTTATTGCTCTAGATTTAAAAAAATAAATAAATAGAGATCCAGCTTCTTACTGTGGTACGTTGATAAGGGAGCGCTTTCTGCATTTCTGAAAAAGTGTCTCCCCTGTTAAGGCCCTTGGAGAATGCCCACTTAAACTTCCAATGCTTTGTGTTTTCAGTGTGTGACAGCCTTTGATTGCTTAATATAAAAAAAACATTCAGTTCCTGTTTTGCTGCTTGCGTGTATTTTTCCATCCACTGTTTAATGGAGCACTCTTTCTTTTTGGCTAGGTATTTTAAAAATGCTATCTTGCAAAGTATGTGCATATTAGATAAACTGGTGTTGAATAAAAGCCCTGTCATATTTGGCGGCTTGATGCATACATAAAACGGACCTAATTGAAGACAGAAGCTGTTTGTCACAAATGTGAATGTAAGGTTGGGGGGCAGAGAGAAAGAATTATGTTAAATGCCAGGTTGATTTTTTTTCCTCATTAGTTATTTGCAGAAATGTATCAAAAAGCCATTTTAATGCAATGTACAATACTATTGCAAACATGTGCTCTGCATCCTAAGTGCCTGGTTGCAGCACAGTTAGACTCTGAAATCATTCCTCGATTAGTCCCCGGAGTCCTATATAAGTCTTTAACTCTCAGCATGTGGTCTTTGACTTAACAATAGATGAAGGATTGCTGAACTTGAACAGAATGTATAACCTGCAATTTTCAAACCTGGAACTTTTTTTCCCCCCTTCTACCCAAAGAAGATCCTCCAAAACTTCACTACAGGAAGCAAGTGTACTTGCCTTCAGGGCAAAACTTAGGAACTGGAAAGATTGGTGCCCCCAAGTTCATAAAAATGGGTAGCAAATCACCAAGGAAAGAGAAGCAGGAAAGTTTTTCTAGCTATCATAGAAATCTGAGCTTTCTGGCCTCAGGGCTTTGAGTTCTATTAGGGTGGTGATAGGGAAGGTCAGGTTTGCAGGTCACAAGAGAGAGGGGAAAATGGCTCTTTAGACAAGGACTCTACAACTTCCTTTTTATTCTCTGGGGGCAGTTTCCATCCGCCTTTTCATTACCAGCTTCTAATTTCAGAGTTTTATTTCGCTCTGATTTAAAAATCTTCTCCTGTGCAGAAATTTTGGTACAGATTCTTTTTAAATGTATTTTTTTTTAAAGGAGAAACCTCCATGAGATTTGTTGTTGTTTTTTATGTGCTGAAGTGGAGGGACTTGTGCGCGTGCGCAGACACTCACAATTCACAGGTGACTCTTCCAGAACAGTGTTGTCTTCAGAGACTCTTGGCATAGCTCTTCTCCTGACTTCTTGTGTAGAAAAGCTCAAAGACTCTAGCCTTGTTTTGAAACACCTGACTTAGTCACAGATCTTGGTCTATCGTGTAATTAGGAATGGAGTACTTGCTGCCTTGGATGCAGCTGACCATTGACGGCAAGTTCCCCAGGTGCAAACAGCAGTTTTGCCTGTCTACACTGTGGTTTGCTCTGGGTCAAGCTATGCTAGAACCTCAGTTATGAACATCAGAGTTACAAACTGACCAGTCAACCACACACCTCATTTGGAACCAGAAACATGCAACCAGGCAGCAGCGGAGACAAAGAACCAAAAAAAAAAAAAAAAGGTAAATACAGTGCAGTGTGTTAAATGTAAACCTAGTAAAACATAATGGGGAATTATAAAAAATATATATATATATTTGACAGGGTGTGTAAACTGATTCTGTGCTTATTTCATTTAAATTAAGAGGGTTAAAAGCAGCATTTTTCTTCTGCATAGTAAAGTTTCAAAGCTGTATTAAATCAATGTTTGGTTATAAACTTTTGAAAGAACAACCAAAACATTTTGTTCAGAGTTAGGAACATTTCTGAGTTATGAACAACCGCCACTCCTGAGGCATTCGTAATTCTGAGGTTCTACTGCGGGGTAGGCAACCTATGGCATAGGTGCTGAAGGCAGCACGCAAGCTGCTTTTCAGTGGCACTCACACTGCCCAGGTCCTGGCCACCGGTCTGCATTTTAATTTTAAATGAAGCTTCTTAAACATTTTAAAAATCTTTACATACAACAATAGTTTAGTTATATATTATAGACTTATAGAAAGAGACCTTCTAAAAACATTAAAATGTCTGACTGGCACGCAAAACCTTAAATCAGAGTGAATAAATGAAGACTTGGCACACCACTTCCGAAAGGTTGCTGACCTCTGTTCTACTGTATACCAAAGCCTGGCCATTGATGGCTGTGATCAGGACAACTCCCCAGCATGGACAATCCCTTACTATAAAGGCAGAGATCCAGTTATCTTGATGATTTAGACTTTTACTGGGAGATCTTTCATGTAACGTTACAGTGGCTTGATTCAGGTCCCACAAACCCATAAGAATACCAACCTAATAGTATTTGCTGTGTACCAGAGCTACGGGGGTGGGGAAGGGAGAGGAAGGAGAGTAATTGCAGCTAATGACTTATTTTCAGTAACATTATTATTGCTGACCTGTTGGAGTTTATAAATAGGGCAATCTTGAGAAACTTAGTTCTAGCAGCCCCTGCTCTGGGAGGCAGTATGACACCTGAACAGTATGACACCTGAACAGGGGAGGTCAGGAACAAAACTTAGGAGACCCTGTTGGTCATCCTTAAGCTAGTGAATAAAAATGACACCCATCAATGATTCCTGGAGTTCTGTGATTTGATAGCTTTGGGGAGGGAAAGCAGTGACAAGACTGGCAACATGACAGCAATTTACTTTTAATCCACAATCTCTGCCCATTTTTCTCAGTGTCGAACGAGGAGATTCTTCCAGGGGTCAGCAAAATGCTGAAGTGGATGAGCTTAGACAGAGATGTGGTGCAAAATTATCCTGACGTCAGTGTTGTCATGTGCTCTCATGGGTGGTATTGTCCGTTACCTTACAGTGTTGTGTATGTGGTGGTGGTGGTTTAAGTGAGAGACACTTGTAGTCAGGCAGGTTCAAAGTTGGGGATGTGTCTGATCAGGGTGCAGAGAAAGGCAGGGCTCTGTGAAGTAACAGTTGATGTTTCTCTTGGGTTAACAGAGGAGTTCTGGTCCAGTACAGTGGCCCTTAACCTTTCATACAGGACACCCTCTTCCACACCGGGAACTCCTTCTCCTCAGCCTCCCACCCATGCAGCATCTTATTTAGCAATATAAGGAGGACAGGGTGGTTACTAGATTGACCGCCCCTGTCTTAGGGCTATTGTTTCAGGCTGTCTGCAGACTCAGGCAGGCATCACTGTACCAGTTTACGCTTGGTTTATATATTTAAGGTTATCCCTGCAACCATAAGGGCAAGAAACCTTTCTTTAAAAAAAAAAAAAGGGGTGGGTGTGGTTGCAACTTCCCCAGAAATATGGACACAACCTCCTGGTTAAGAACCCCATGTCTATTGATATGAAAAGCCTGGAATTCTTGAATCCTGGCTCTGCCATTTCATCTGTAGCTGTGCGCTGCAGGTCAGGTCACTTCACATTTCTACTTCAGTGCAGGGAATGTGAATCAGGGCTTGTCTTCACAGGGAAGCTGGTGTGAAATAGGAAAGGGGGGAATTTAAAGCACAATAGCTCTTCCACACCAGCTTGCAGTGGAGACCCTTATTCCACACTGAGTGCCCACAGGGAGAGCTAATATAGAATAGTTACTTTGCACTAGCTATTTCGAGCTTTTCCCCAAGACAAGCCCTTAGTGAATCTTTTTATAAAGCACCTTGAATGTGGTGCCATATAGACACTGTTTGGTTTTTTTTAAAATAAATATCTACGGAAAATGATAAAAGTGCGCTCATTTGAAGAAGAGCATCTTTGTTTTTCTAGGAGAGTTTTGAATGATAGTATTTGAGCTCTGATAATGACAGCTTTTCCTGCGATGGGTTATCTGGGCCATCATCATGATTATTGTACAAGCAACTTTCATCCCACAGGATCACCAAACTCATACATTGCAAGAATTATCCATATGGAGAGATATTGGCTGTTACACAGCCACCCGTGGAGTGAATATATTGTCTGGTTAACAACACAGCTCAGTGTGTCTTAGTGTGTCTGCAGGAGGGGCTTAGGTAGGCAGAATTTAATTGTCCGAGTTGGAATTCGGTCAGGGTTAATATCCCTTCACTCATGTAAAATGCTTGTCTGTGCAACTCCAAACAGGGGAAGGAAAAAAACTGGGGGTGTTGGGCCCTGCTAATGGGCAAAAGAGCTAATAGCTCAATTGGGCTTAATTTTCATTTTCTTTAACATGTTGAGAGGGCATGTGTCTCGATTAGTGACAGGCTCGTTTAAAAACTAGGCACTGAGTCACACTACATATATTATGCAATCCAAATGCAAACGTACACACAGATTAGATTTTTTTTTTTAAGAATGCTGTTACCAAATACCATGCTTTACAATGCTAACAACTTTAAAATCAATTCTTCCTGGAAATAACTGATGTATTAGATTCCTATCCTTCTGAAGGCAAAGCTAATTGCAATTAGGAGACAAAGCAACATGTAGCCGATATCATTCCGAACAATAAATCTTTCAACATTGGGCGCTACCCATTAATATGCTTTGAAAACAGACTTGTGCAGGCCAATTGACGTCTGGCTTCAACCTGGGTATGTGTGAGAGGGTGTGTATACATATATGCGCTGTGTACAGGCAGTGCATGCATTGAATATGTGGTATGATGCATCTGGAAATACGGTACATTTATCTCCTTAGTTTGTGTATGCATGCATATCTGTATATGAGTGGTGCATATGCATTCACTGTGTTGTGTGTATAATATTATATCTATTAACGCAGTGTATAGCTTGAGTTCTTTAGATTTGTGATGGTGTGTATGCATGTCTATTGTATATGGGTGATACCGGCTGGGTGTGTGTGTGTGTGAGATATTATATCTATCAGGCTATGCATATATGGTACTCCTTAATTTAGGCAAATTTGACAGTGGGGGAACCCAGGTAGGGTGACCTGATAGCAAGTGTGAAAAATTGGGACTCTCTTTCCCCCCCCCCCCGGGGGCAACGGGTATAGTTGTCTGTATAAGACAAAGCCCCTAATATTGGGATAATATCAGAAAGTCTGGTCACCCTACGCTAAGGTGAGGAATCCCAGTATCTGTTTCTCCCAGTAGGAACTTAGAAGCAGTGAAGCATTTGCGTTTTTCCTCTTAATGAATGAAAAAAACTGTTTGACTAACTCCATGAGCCCCTGATGATGATGACCAGTGAGTTTAATTCTGCCAGAGGTCACGTGACCTGGAGTTTTCATTTGGCATCAAGACATTTAGTTTTAACTAGAAATATATATTCCGTGGGTCATTCAAACTTGATTTTCTATAATAATTTTTTTGGTGTGATTTTTTTCCCCTCTCCACTCCTCCCCACTCACTCCCCTGTCCCTTTTTTCTGGAGACAGAACTGCTGTTTTTTCTCTGCTTTCCCCTCCTTTCGTCCTGTTCTCTTCCTGCCTTCTGTCTTTTCCACCTGTTCAGATCCTATTTACATTCGCACAGCTCAAACCTGTTGCCCTTTGATAAGACAGCAAGTTCAAAGATCCCAAATGCTTTTCATTGGTCCTGCAGCCCTCGGCACCCTCCCATCCTCACTACCTATCTCTCCCCCTCTGCTCCCCACCTCTTCCCCTCTAGGTTAACTTTTCCTTGCCAACCCCACATCATTCCTCCTCTCTGGTCCAATCCTCATCCCTCCAGACCATTCAAATCCACATCCCACTTCCCTAACTTCAGCGGAAGCTTGTGCTCATTGTTTGGAGGGTCTCACTTCCATCTGAGCTGAACTCTGAAGGGCGATGGGACCTTTCTGCCTTGGAATCTTTTATCATGGTTCTCCCAAGACTTTGAAGTGCCCCAGCTGTAAGTCCCAGAGGTTTAATGGATTCTGGGGTTCTTCAGGCAAGAAGGACCTGCAAACCAGGAAGTGAGAGCATTCTGCAGGCAGAACAGGCGTGGATGCCAAACTGCGCAGCGCGAGTGAACTGATAAAATTGTGCTGGTTGCCTAATGTGAGTGAATTGCTTACGTTTGTGCACTCAGTCCGTGGGTGGGTCGCCTAGTGTACAGAGCACTGGACTGGGACTCAGGAGACCTTGGTTTTATTCCCAGTTCTGCCACTGGTCTGCTTGGTGATCTTGGGCAAGACACTTTCCCTGTCTGTGCTGCTGTGTTTCCTCACATGTGAAATGTGGATAATGATGCTGCCCTCTTTTGTAAAGCACTTTAAGGTCATCTGATAAGTGCAATACAAGAGCTAGGTATTATTTTATTGCAGTATTTAGTTTTCAGTTACAAGAAGACTGCTTGGTGTTACTGAGTGGAGACAACTACAGTATGTTATAGGACAGTATGTGTGAGGGATGGGGAGAGTGGCTTGTTTGCCAACTGCACACTTCTCAGGCCTCTTTATACTCAAGTCTCTAATGGCTTAGTGGGCTGACAGTATGCATTGCTTTAACTTTGTTTATTAACACTGATCATACCTCTCTCTTCCCATGTGTCTTTACCTCGCTCCCTTCCTGCCTCCCTCTACAGTACCTGTGATTTGCAGGCAGATGAACTTTCAAGCCAGCAGCGTAGGACTGTGCATCTTAACCTGTTTCCCAGATATTGACTTGCTGGCATAAAGCTGAGAAACGAGTCCTCAAAGTTTTGGTCGGCAGTTACCGCTGTTCCCTGACTGCCTCTCTGTTTCAATAAACCATTGATTCCAAACCATGGTTTCCAGTACTGGGGGAAATATTTCATGCTGGGTTTGTAAAAATGATCTAAATGGAACCGACATTCTGGCTATAAAACACCTGTGACATTACATATTTAGTTATGTTACTGGAGACATGAGTTTCTTTTGATTAGTAGTATTTTGTCTGCCGCTTTCTTCCCCACTCTGAAAGCAAAGCTTTCTGTATATGAAGATTTATAGAAATATGTTACTAGCACAAAAAAAGTCATGTACAGTAAGACATTGATATAAAGGAGAAATAATATATTGTTTTGGAGTCTTTGGCTGATTTCTCTCTTTCTTGGTATGATCATCTTAGCTCAGAACAATATATATAAAAATAAACTTCTTTAATAATAATAATAACTAATAATATCAACAATAATATCTTGCAGTTTTTCAGTACTTTACAATCAGGCTCTTGGCGGTTTAGACATCTTATTGAATGAAGCTTCACAACATGCTTGGGTAGACTATACATACCTGCCTACCCCCATACCTTTTTATAGGCATGGAAACTTAGGCACAAAGGGCTTGATTCTGCAAGGTGTTATCGGTAGAGGATTAGTCACTGGGCCAACGGGGTCCATGCCCAGGGGCCCTGGCCAATTGGGGGGCCCCAGAAAATGGGGGTCCCTGTGCCCTGACCCCACTCTGTCCGCCTAGCACTCCTGCCGGGAAACAGGGCAAGTCCCCGTGCCCCGACACTGCTCCCCTTTAGGAGTGCCAAGCAGGTGGGGGAAGCCCTCACCCTCTGACCCCACTCCCCGGCAGGAGTGCCGGGGGTGGGAGGGACTGCAGGTGGAAGGGATAGGGAGGGGCCTCCACTTGCTCTGGCCCAGGGCCCCACAAAACTATAATCTGCCTCTGGGTGCTGTGCAGTCTGGCCCTGATCCAGCAGTGGAGCTTTCTCACATGCTTGGAGTTAAATTTGTGCTTAAATGTTGTGCACTGTGGCCCCACTCCACCAAAGCATCTTTCAGAGTCAAGCCTATAGATTTGCCCCCGTGGTCACAAAGTGAATAGAGAACACAGCTGGGAGGTAGAAGCCAAGAGTTTTGAGTTCCTATCTTGTGTTTTAGTCACCATCTTTATCTGTTAGATTAAGGCCACTGTCCGGGTTAAGGCTGGCTGAAGGTTAAGTAAAGTATTTCACTGCTCTGTGTAAACTGGGGGTGTCTTCTCCTGATTCACATGCTTGTCTCATTCTTGAGGCCATCATGGCTGCTTGACCAGCAGGCAGAAGGAGAATTCGTTCAGCTTTTAAAGTCACAACCATACTGTTTCTTGAGTGGCCAGAAGGATTTCTGATGGGGGAAGGTTGGAGTGATATGATGCTTCTTGCAACACACCTAATCCCCCAGGAAAATAAAAAGATGAAAGAAAAAAGTGATATTTCCCTGTACGGGGATGCAGAGAAGTCTGTTTCAAAAGCCATGGCAAGGAAAAGACAGGCATTTCTCAAGAGCTCAGTGGTCTCGCATCAGATGAAAAGATCATCCTTCTGAAAACACCAAGTGGAGTGTTGCATAGATATCAGCTTTGCTCAGCAGATTAAGGAAAACTTGCTCATCAGTAACTGATTGCCATGTGCATCTATATTATGTAGATGAAATTAATCAAGGCTAAGGGTTAAAGTTTCCATTTGTTCTTTTTGAGAAATCATCTGGAGTAGTTTGGGAGGGAGGTAAATTGCTTTAAACATTCTCTCTCTCCCCCCCCTCCCGCCCCTACGAAGCTTTCTTTTCTTGTCAGAATACTGACTAGAATCTTAACATCGTGTTGACACTGGACAGGGTTATTATGAAACAATAGTTGACACGAGCTATTTGATTACTAACTAGTGGTCTACTTAAAATATGTCATCCTGCACTGTACGAGCCACAAACTTTTTTGCAGGGGTTTGTTTGTGTGTGCAGCTTGGGGAAAATATGAACCCTTGAAGAACAGGAGGAGGAGATTTGTTTCCAGTTATATCTGACTCTGTGTTCTGATTTCTTTTCACACTGGCCTCTGACCTATCTGCCCCCAAATAGTTTTTTTCTTTCTATTTATCTTGTTTGCAGGTGTGTGCTTGGAAAAGCACTGGGTTGACAGTGCTGTAAAAGCCCCTCTAACTATTAAACAGGTGCCGGAGGGGGTAGTGGTGCTAACCCTAACCTGATAGGACTACCCTCCTCTACTGTAGATGCAGTCACATTTTTTTCCTGCCATCTTTCAGCTGCCAGTCAGTGCTATTTGTGATGTGGACACCTGCTGACTAGGAATGGGATTGAGGCCTCCCATGTATTTTTTGATAAGAACAGCCATTAGCTGTTAACGATGTTTGGTCGGACATGCCCTAGCGGTGAAAGTCCCCAGTCTCTTGTTACCTACTCCCTGAGCCATTAGGTCTTTCCCAAGTGAGCAAAGTGCGAGAGCTTCTGCTTGGCTCTGCAGTGCCCGAGAACTGCTGTTTTGTAGGCAGAAAGCTGCAGCTGTATGCAAATATGTCAACAATCGAAGATGCGTATTCAGTTTTGCCTGACGTCTTTGCTCTGAGATTATGGATTTTAATTGGGATGGTTATAACTTTAATCACACAAACATGGGGAACAATTCTTGGTTGAGATTTTTGAATCAACAGAAGCTGGAAAAAAAAATCAGGTCACTCAAGCGCCTCGGTATAGATTCCGGAATCTAACTTTAGGCATGCAGGTTGGAAAATCTTGGCCTTTGTGTTTATCATCCAAGAGGTCACTCCACACTGGGAGCAGATCCTGTGTAAGTTGTCATAGCTCCACTGCTTTCAAATGGGGCTGTGACAGTTGACAGCAGCTGAGGATCTGTCCCACTGTGTGTGTGAGCAGAAATTGCTTTTCGCAGTCAAATCCAACTTCGGTACAGAGCCTTTCTCTTTGCTAGCCCTTCTTTACTCTCTAAAGCTCGGACAGATAATAGCTGTGCTCCCTTACAGTATGTTTTGGAAAGCTCCACGGCTCAAGTTTCTCAGCTTGACATATTTTCTCTAGCTCTAGCTGAACGGGCCCTTCCTATGCATACAACTTGTAGATCCTTGCTTCCAAGTCGCCTGTGAACATGTCCTCTATAAACACAGTCCCTGACAAACGTACGCCTTACTGTAGGACAAAGTTTCTGTAGTCGTAGTTTCTTTTCTTGGCAGATCTCATTTCATTGCAGGAGTGCAGTATAATTTAATCACCAACATCAGTAAACCTTGGTAATGGCTAGTCAATGATGCATTCCCACTAAATAGTCTTACAGTATCTTTGATTATGAGGTCTCTGGGGCAGACAGGGGCGGCTCCAGGCACCAGCATAGCAAGTGTGTGCCTGGGGCGGCAAGCCGCGGGGGGCGACCCGCCGGTCGCTGTGAGGGCAGCAGGCTGGCTTTCGGCGGTGTGCCTGAGGGAGGTCTGCTGGTCCCGCAGCTTCGGCGGCAATTCGGCAGCGGGGACACAGATGGTGCGGCACCGGCGGACCTCCCACAGGCATACTGCTGAATCCGCATGAGCAGCGGACTGCCTGCAGGCGCTCTGCCTGCCTGCCGTGCTTGAGGCGGCAAAAAACATAGAGCCGCCTCTGTGCTCTTTGTTCAAGGTGACATTTAAAAAAAAAAAGCCTCGTTGACAGAGGAGCACGAGTCGTATTATTTTCCAGTGGGACTTGGGCCCCTAAATCTCTTTGGCACTTTTGAAAATTCTACCCATGGTGCTGTGTTGAATTGGAGCTCCAAACGCCTGTTTGTGGTCCTGAGGTGCTACTGCAATAGAAATAAAAATAACTAAATCGAGATTATTTAAATGATAGACTAGGTGAGTGAGGTAATATCTTTTATTGGACCAACTTCTTTTGGTGAGAGAGAGAGAGAGAAGCTTTTGAGCTTACAGAGAGCTGCTCCTCTTCTGGTCACTATGTACACTGGAAAGTTTGTGTCTCTCACCGGCAGAAGTTGGGCCACTAAAAGACATTACCTCACCCACCTTGTCTCTCTCAACATCCTGGGACCAACCCGGCTACAACAACACTGCCTACTTAATTTAAATGTTGTCGAACAGTAGCCAGACCTGCTCATGAGCTAAGTTTTCTGCACTTGGTGGAGAATTTAGTTTTATTTAGACCATATAGTGAAAAGAAGCTAAAGTAACCAGGAAAACTTAAAGTAGATTCTTCCCCCCCGCCCCATCTCCTCAATGCTTCAGTAATTCAGGAAACTGTTTACTAGAATAGGGCACTAGAAAACAGCTGAGAGGGAGATGGTATATACCTAATTCCGGTGTGTTGGGTGAATGGCTCTCTAGAGGACAAGTTCTTACTGGTGAATTTCATTGTAGCCTTTAAAATTCATTGAATTTAATTGACCAGATTCTCCCCCCCCCAAAAAAAACAAAACAAAACAAAACAAAAAACTTGACACCCACATTTGCTGACTCTCCGCATAGGAATGAATTTCACCCATTGTGCATAAACTCCAGTGTCTGTTTTATAGCAAATAAAACACAGCTCTAGCTCTCACCGTGTAAAACCATCATTTGCCAACCACCTAGTGATAATGGGGATATGATGCTTTTCTCCTCTATTCTAAGAACAGTAAATAATTGGCAGCTCTTGGTAAACGTTGACTCTTTCATAGAAGCTGTTGTAGTCATTTAAAAAAAAAAAAAGCCTTTTGGAACTTGTTCGTGGAGTCCCAGAGGCGGCAAACATTGGAGAATTCTTGCCTTTGGTTTGGTATTCTGCTGAAGAGTTCTGGTAATTTAGTTACAAGATCACTTTCCCCATTAGGTGAGTTATTGTTTTTAATCATAGGTTATATGGTAGCCAGAATGTACAGCACAATGGAGTATGAAATATATTTCAGCGCATATACTAAAGATAATTTTTCCAATTCTAAGCCGATTTAGAAGGCAATAGACACCAAGAGTGATGAAATGTCAAACTGCAATTTAGGTGAGCAAGCTATAATGCTTTTGTTTGTATACACGCACACACATATACACACATGTAGAGAGAAAGATACCCTGAGAAACATTTTAGCTTTATGTCTAATTAGTTCCCTCTGAAGTTAAATTACTTTCCCCAATTTGTGATGCAGATTAAACAGTTTTACACCTTAGTCCTCCAGTCAAGCTCTGTCAAATTGAAATGTCTGGGAAGTGAAGGCTGAATGAATGTCTCATGCACACACTGTTAGCTGAGATTATAAACAACTAACTCCAGAGGCACCCACCTTATAGTAGCTCCATCTAGGTTGCATTTCCCTAGTTTGTTCATGAGAAGGTCATGCGAGACAGTATCAAAAGCTTTACTTAAGTCAAGATATACCGCATCTATCGCTTCTCCCCTATCCACAAAGCTTGTTACCCTGTCAAAGAAAGATATCAGGTTGGTTTATCAGGTTGGTTTGACACAATTTGTTTTTGACAAATTCATGCTGACTGTTACTTATTATCTTCTAGATGTTTGCAAATTGATTGCTTAATTATTTGCTCCATTATCTTTCTGGGTAGAGAAGTTAGACTGACTGGTCTGTAATTCCCTGGGTTGTCCTTATTTCCCTTTTTATAGGTGGGTACTAGATTTTCCCTTTTCCAGTCCTCTGGAATCTCTCCCGTCTTCCATGACTTTTAAAAGATAATCTCTGTCCATGATGCCATGTACTTCTATATAGGTGATTTTTACTCCTAAGAGAACCACATCTGTTGGATGACCCCCAACTTCAACACACTTTTTACTTCTTAGAGGGATGTTTTTAAAAAATGTAATGGCACACTCAAAATTACCTCCTCATCACTGAGGGGGAAATGTACAGTTTACCTGTGTGAAGTTTTAATAGTCCGTGCTTCCCAAAACAAGAAAGATTCAACAAGAAAAGCTGTATGAAAATAACAGTAAGAAAACAATCTTTTTAAAACCTTGACCGTAAATTCTTCTAATAGGTAACCTCCTATTTGACCTTTTCTTCTTTGAAAATGTGAATAGATACTGTACTTTGAGAATCAGAAATGCTTTGACTGTTGCAAAGTCCCTAATTACTTTAAATGCCATTTATTTTTTAAAAATCACTGGATCAAGTTATCAAATAATTCTAGTGGAAAAACAACAAACCTAGGATTAGCACTGATAAATTACAAATATTCAAGGAAATTAAGTGGGGGGGCTGGCTCTTCCAAACTGGAAACTCTGTAAACTTGCACCATTACTATGCGAATGGCGACACTTCACTTCTATCCCACATCATGTATTGTTGATATGACAGATGATTGAATAGGATAGGCATTTAATCTTTGACTGACTCTTTAGATTATTGTTTAAGCCAGGAATTACCCAATATGGCTAAAAACAATCTGATTATAATCCAACCTCTGTAAAATTGGCATGAAGTCAGAAAACTCCTCTCTCTAAAACCACGTTTCACTACCAGGACAGGACTCGCTCAATTTCAGCCTGCCAAGGCAAATACATTTTTCAAAACGTGGGCCCATAAAGGAATTATAACCTTAAATGACTCTACTCAGTAACAGTGTCATGTGCTTTGATTAACTGCAGCAACAACATAGTATAGGAACAAAACAATTTAGCAGGTACTTAAAATTAACAGACTTCATAACCAAAGTTGCATCCCTCTCTCTGATATCATTTCCTGCAATAGCCACAGAGACACACCTTCAATGTACAAACAGACGTAAGCATTTTATTTCCAAACCTTACATAATCCTCCAGAATACGGTGGATGAGAAATTTAGAACAAAGACATGGATTCAGAAAGAGTGGAGGCTGAGTGCTACCATTCATAAACATTAATTTGCAATGGATTCACACAGTCTTCTTACCCAGACCATCATTCCTCTACCATTTAAAAAAAAAATTAGTTAAAAAAAATTATTTCCCTGGCAAAATTTTGTTTGGATGAAAAATTTAATTCAAATATTGAAATTAGAGATATTTTGAAATTTTAAATAAGAAATTTAAGTGCTGTTCTTAAAGATTTTCTCTGCTCTTCATTGTCTCTACATTGAAATTACTCCTGAGCAACAATGGCAATTTTCTTCCCCAAATAGTGCTGGTTTTATATGGGGAAAAATATTACATAAAATTTAAAAACCAACAAATACCAAAACCAGACGCACTCACCCGTTCATCCTCTTCTCTGCTGCCTACAACCACTGAGCTGTCAAGTCATCTTCCCACCCTTACTGCCACCACCAGCCCTTTGTTTCTTCTGATGTACTCTTAGATTTTGACTGTAATACTTCCATTAATGGAATATTTCTGTGAACTCTGTTACAAAATTGCATTGTAAAAGATTGTGTTCGATATCCTTCCTGTGAGTAGGGTGGTGAGGGTAGCTGGCTTCCATGTTGCACTTGGAAGAAGGTGATAATTTTGGGGTTCTTGGTCAACGCTTTTGGTTTCAGTTCTCTGGATAATCTCTGCTACTTGGATTTATTTTATCCCAGTGAAGCCTAGCCTCAGAACTCATCTGTCTGGCTAATGAGAGAGAGTTTACTGGTTAGAGCCTGAGTCCTAGGCTTTGTCTGTAATTGGGATTAGTCCCAATTCACCCATCCAATGGCTGGAAGCCAGTGAAGCTGAAAATTACACTGGTTAAACCTTCATATGCTTGAAATTGGGGTAGGCTCCCCCATTGCAAATCACAACTATCCTTGTCTGCCCCAGCTACATAAATTGCTGGCCACCAATCCCACGTCTAGACAAGGCTTGAGAATCAGGACTCTTGGGTTACATTCCCACTCTGTTTACTTGCTGTATGACCTCAGGAAGTCCCTTATCTCGCTGTGGTTGTGAGTTTTCATTACTTTATGTCTGCAAAGCACTTTGAGGTCATTATCTGAAAAATGCTGCCCTTCAAACCATTATGTCTGTTACAACCACATGCTATCAGTCATTCACATTCGTGGAGTAATTCATAGTCCTAGGCAGAGCAGGTAGAAAGGTGAAATAATAAATTGTACACAGTTTGGAGGAGTGGTTATAGCTTTTTTTTTCCCCCTCCTTTTCTTTCCTTTCCTTTTTCTTTTTCCTTTCTTTTTTTCTGTAGGACAAAAGAAAAATAAATTCCTTGGGGGCCCTCTTTCGGAGGGGAGGGGGAAGAGTTAAAAAAGCATAGACATAAGATGGTTGAAATCCACAGACATCAGGCCCATATTTGCTGCTGGAGGGGATGGGGGATGGAATGGGTAGCCCAGTCCTCCCCTCCTCCCCAACAGAAATGGTCATCATCCGTGTGCCCCTTAAGCTGTAGGTGGGTGAAGTCCTCTGACACAATGTCGTTGTCCTGCCCAATATTTGATGAGATTGGCGTTGATGGGTACATCCGTCTCTGGGACAGCTGACTGGGGCCACGACAGAGTGAATTGCTCTGGAGGCTTAAGGTGCATTAGCATGAAGGGAAGCGCCACAGGTACATCCTCACCCTGACACAGAACCAGCTTTACCTTCACACGGTACAAGATTAGGACCCCCGGTACCTCCTTATTGGCCCCATCCTTGACTATGGTGCTGGAGGCCAGGGTGGTGTGTTTGAGTTTCCCATCCAGTGCCAAGCCCCACGTCTCACGGTTGTTGTCAGCAGGAATGTTGGGGTGTAGATCTTGCAGAAGATGGAGCTGGGATACACCTGCTCATCGTGTCCAGTCTTGGCCACAGGACATTTTCTGCTGGATGGTGCCACACTGAGATCTTGATCTTCTTGATGCTCTTACTTGAGTTGTTGGTGTTCTGGACATTCACACTGACTGGCTCCCTGGGGTGGCTTGTGGCATGGGTAGAAGGAAGACAAAGAAATCTTGTATTTAAGCATGTCAGGGTTGGAAGAATTGCTAAGGCAACAAATTACTTGTATTCATTCGCTGAGGGGAACATGTATCACAAAGCAATTGAACTGTCTTTTCAGGAAAACATAGATTGCAAAAGCAGACTTAATTTTGTGCTGCTTTTCTACCAAAGAGCTGCTTTCTGAAACCACTTCCCACCTTGCAACATGTGTCTGGGCATTAAAATGTTGTGCATTTGTTTGTCATTACAAATACTTACTTTGAATGAATCTATTGAAACAGTATTTATTTATTTATTTTACCCTTCTGTCTTGCTTCCAAAAGAAGTAGCTTTTTTTCTTTCTTTCTTGTTTGAATCTAAAGAATGATGATGATTTCAAATATTACTTAGAATAATTGCCTTCCTCCCTCTTTTGTATGACACCAGAGCCTTGGCTGAATCTCTTAAATCAAATGCAACAGGCAAGAGGGCTCTTCACAGCCTGGCAAAATCCTTTAGTTGCAAGTCGGCTTCAGCCAATTTTTATTTGTAAATGACAATTTTCTACAGGAAAATATATCCTTGGACTTCAGTTGTAGAATCCCAGATTGCAGAGAGGAAAGGAATAATTGAATTCTGATACCCCCCCCCCACAGTCTTTTCTCCCCCCCCAAAAAATAAATAAATTAAAAATGGTTGTGGTGACAGTTTGGGGAAGTATCTATAGTACATTTTGATAGCATTGGAAATTGGAGTGATGTTTACTTTTTTCTATACTCCGGGTTTTTTGTTCAGAGTCTGAGCTTGGTAGAGGTGGAAGGCTTAGTCTTTAGTCATCCAATGGATCCAACTGGGCAGATTCCAGTTTTGGAAGCATCATTGATTCCAATGGGATCTGATTTGCAAGACAGAGCCTTGTGTTTGTAACACTGTTTGATCGTCGTTATGACCAAGCATAACTTTAATACTACTTGTATACACACCTAACGTGGTTGGAATCTATGTCGGAAGCCTCGTTGCTCAGACAGTAGTTGCAGCTCCAAGGTTATGGCTGTGTCAATTATAATTGGACATGGTTTTGATGTGGGCAAGGCAGTATCAAAGCAAAGGTACTGTGTGGAGACAGCATTTCTCCCCCGCTACACTTTAAGCATAGAGAGATTATCTACTTTACTAGAGGCCTGTTGGCTAAAATCCAACCTGGTTTCTCTTGTCTGCATGGTTAACTTTGAAAGCACACACCTGAGTGTGTGGCTTTTTTATTGGGAGCAGGGAACAAGTAAATGGAATCTAATTATCCCACACTTTTATAACGTGGAAGGCTCTGAGGGTTTGTCTGCATGTGAAAATTAATCTGGAATAAGGTAAAGAGCATGTTAAATCCAGATTAAGCTAATTCAGAGGGCAGCACTCTTAATCTGGAATAAGTGTCCATTTATGGAGTTAATCAATAATAGCTATTCCACAGTCCCTGTAGTAAATTCTGTAGCCATTTACATCAGTCAGTTAGAGTAGTGTACCAATATCTGGAATTTAAGGCAGACTTAAGTAGAATGGCTCAGTAACTGAGGTTCTTGTCTTGACTGGAGTTTACAAACTATATTTTATAGCAAGAGTCTTCTGGTCCTTCCTTGTGTGCACACACAAGCGAGTGGCTTTTTTATTTTTTTCTTAGCCATCTTTGGAAATGTTTGTCTTTATGCTGGAGGGATCATGATTAAGGCTCCCAGAGTGCTGTCTAGGAAACTGTTAATTTGTAGGCATCAAAGGAGCATCTGACTCTTCAGCTATTTGGGGCATCCTGGTTGGTTTGAAGCAGGATTGATTGTGCTTTTCTTTGTGTATGTCCTTAGGACCTTAAGAGTTTGTAATACCAGATCAAACCTAGTTTGGGATCCTGTTTTAGCCCAAGGCTAGTACTTGATGCCTCAAATGAAGAGAGAGTTCCTGTGTGTTTTTGCTGTAAGGAATGGAGGGATTCCTTTCCGACTCCTTGTAGATTTACAGCAAGGAACATAGGATTCAATTTTGCTTCCCTTCAGCCTTGTCTGTATTGGAGACTTGACCCAGTTTCGGTTAGTGGTTATTATTCTTGCTTGAAACTAGACTAAGCTCCACCAACACAAATAATGGCTTTGCCAGTCTATATTAGCGGATTTGCACTGTTGTAGCTATCCTCTTGGCTGGTCAGTCAGGCCAAATCCTCTGTGTAGACAAGGCACTAATTTGCATAATTGTAAACTTTGCCTATTGTCATAAAATATATCTGGCCCTTTTAAAAAATAAATCCAGCCCCTGCATTTCAGTTGAATAGTTGCAGAAATGAATTACCCAGGCTGACTATCCATGCTGCTATTTCCTTTTATTGGTTCTAAATTTACCAGCCATTAATTTAACAGACTCCTTGTTCTCGGGTTGTGGGGCAAAGTAAAAAGGAGTGAGTGATGCATTTTTCACTGTACCCTTTGTAAGTTAGAATGCCTCTGTCAAGCCCATTCTGTGTCTGATGGAACACATAAAATCAGGTTCTTTTATACATGGCATTTCTATGTACCCATTTTAGCTGTGCTTTCAGTTAGTAAACAGCCATAAACTTTCAAAGTGTATGTTGGGTCTGATACTATCTGCTAGTTCTTTTCACCAGCATTAGGGATCTTTTTCTGTATTGTCTGTCTGTCTTTTCATTCCCACTCCAAAATAGCTAGGCCATACAGAAGAAAGTGGCATTAAAGTGCAGAAGGTAGCAGCTTTCTTACTGAGCCAGTCATCTCTCTGGGATCATATGACATTAGTGCTCCTGATGTGCATTGGCTGCCTGTTGGTGGACTTTAAAGTTTTGATTCTGCCCTATAAAGCCCTAAATGGCCTGGGAGTGACTTATGTGACAGTCCACCTCTTTCCCCAGGCAATACTGCCATAGCTGTTGTTAGCAGGGGCTAGGGTGACCAGATGTCCTCCTAAAATCAAGCATGTCCCGATATTTAATCCTTTGTCCCGTGTCCCCAATCAATGTATGATGGGGACGCCATTTGTCCCGATATTCAGGTAAGGAGGCGAGCAGGAGGGTGGCGCCGACTCCGTGGGTGCAACAGGGTTGAAAAATTGCAGCCAAGCTCCCACCACCTCGCCGCCTTCTCCCCCCTCCTCCCAGCGCGCCGCGTCCCCACTCCTCCCCCCCTTCCAGTGCTTCCCACTACCTAACAGCTGGAATGGGGGCGGTGCAGGGGCGGGGGGGTGGGCGAGCACCCACCCGGCAGAGGAGAAGTTGGCGCCGTAGGGGGAGTGGAGGGTGGGGGGGTGAGGAGGCGAGTGAGCAGCAGGAGGGCAGGGGAGGTGAGGAGGCGAGTAGTGGGTGGGGGACTGAGGAGGGATACAGCAAGCCAGCAGGGGGCTGGGGAATGAGGAAGGGCGCGGTGGGGGGCGTTAGTGAGGAGGGGGCAGGACCTGAGGCAGAGAGGGGGCGGAGCCTGGGATGAGCGGGGCTGGACTGTGGGGCGGGGCTGACGGCACCCCAATGTGTCCCCATATTTTTGTGTTGTGATCTGATCACCCTAGCAGGGGCGCTTGAGCTGGATCTCAGGTGTTACAAAAGAGGAGCTGCTGGCAGGGCATTCTCTGTGAGGGCTCCAGGACTCTGGGACGTGCTCTCCACCTCTGATTAGAAATAGTCCAAATTTGATGACCTTCTGGGCATGCTGAAAAAGACACATGTTCTACACCAGAGGTTCTCAACCTCTTTCTTTCTGAGGCCCCCTCAACGTGCTATAAAAACTCCACGGCCCGCCTGTGCCACAATAACTGATTTTCTGCATATAAAAGCCATGGCTGGTGTTAGGGGGTAGCAAGCAGGGCAGTTGCCTGGGGCCTCATGCCATAGGGGCTCCCACACAGCTACATTGCTCAGGCTTTGGCTTCAGCCCCAGGTGGCAGGGCTCAGTGCCCCAGACTTCAACCCCATGTGGTGGGGCTTCAGCTTTCTATCCTGGGCACCAGTGAGGCTAATGCTGGTCTGGCTTGGTGGCCCCCCCGAAGCCTGCTCATGGCCCCCTTGTTAAGAACCACCGCTCTACAGGGCTTTTGGAGAGGGCCGAGGGCGTGCTTCTCAGACTGTGAAGAGGCGAAAAGACATTTCTGTAGGTGGCTGCCTGAGCTCCTGCTGAATTGATTATTAAATGTGGCTGGGATTTAAATGCATTGTTAATGCATGTTAGGGTGGCTAGGCGTCTTTTTAGTTATTCTAAAATCTAAATGAAGTGGGCAATTTCCTTTTAATCTGATCCAGGGACAGTAATAACACAGTTTTACCGGTGAGTAGAATTGGCAGGTGTCTGGCAAGCCCGGTTGAAAATGGATCACTGACCGGGCTGCTAAAAGTCCAGTCGGCGGCGCAGCAGGTCTAAGGCAGGCTCCCTGCGTGCCCTGGCTCCACACAGCTCCTGGAAGCTGCCCGCATGTACGGCTCCTAGGCGTAGGGACGGCCACTGAGGCTCCGCATGCTGCTGCCCCCGCTCCGAACGCTGGCTCCGCAGCTCCCGCTGGCCCCTCTGCCTAGGAGCTGAACATGCCGGACGCTTCTGGGAGCTGCCTGCCCTCACCCCCTGCCCCAGCCCAGTGAAAGTGAGCGTGCGTGGGGGGGAGAGATGGGGGATGGAGTGAGCGGGGGGGCAGGACCTCGGAGAAAGGACGGGGCCAGTGTGTTCAGTTTTTTGCGATTAGAAAGTTGGCAACCCTAGTGGTGATGGTAATTAACCATTGGAGCAACTGGCCAAGGGCTGTAAAGGCTTCTCCATCCCTGGCAATTTTTAAATCCAGATATGCTGTTGTTCAAACAGGAATTAATTCAGGGGAAATCCTATGGCTTGTGTTATACAGGAGGTGAGACTCACTAGAGAATCACAGTGGTCCCTTCTGGCCTTGGCATCTATGAATCCCTTAAGTGCAGTATAATCACTGATCATCTGCTTGTGTCTTTTTGAAACTATAGCTAGTAGGCACAGGAAATTTGGTCTTATACTGTAACTTTTTTCAGTTATCTTTGCAATGAGAACCACAATAAAAACATTTATTAAAAAAAATCTGAGGGGACGAGGACAGTATTATTGAATGCCTATACCCAGCCTCCCCTCAAACAAAACAAGAAATACCAAATATAATTGAATAGATTCTGAATTGCTTTTGTGAAGAAATATTCTCATTAACTTGGTTAGGGATGGCATTTGAAAAAAATTTCTTTTTTCACATAATGTTTTGAATAATCTGGTTAAACTGTATGCTTGTTTTGTAATTTCTTACAGATGGTCACAAGAACAAAGAAAATATTTGTAGGTGGATTATCTGCTAATACAGTAGTGGAAGATGTAAAGCAATACTTCGAACAGTTTGGCAAGGTGAGTGCCAGCACAAGTCAACACTGCATAGTTTGAATTCCTTCTCTTTTTTAAGTATATTTTGAAAAATTGCAGCAAGAGTTGCAATCAAATGTGAAGCTAACTTTTGCCTTTAGGTACATTTATTGAAATCAGCCTAGTATTTCCTTTTGTATTTATAAAACATATATTTAAAAAAAAACCAGTTTTACTGTTGACAGCTTTGTTTCTTTAATAAAAGTTAGTAACTAAATCATTAAAAGTTGCATGTGTGTATCTCAGGGAAGAATGGGGGGCTTGGATAAGTGATGATATAATATTTCATACATCATAAAATCAGCCTTCTATTTAACAGAAATTTCAGTGGTAAAAGAAGTGTGTGTGTGAGATCCAGAGAGTTCATGTGGAGTCATTAAATTATGACCATAGCTGATAACAGAGCCTTAGGAATAACAGAACTCCTGTGTGTAACACCAGAATGTCTATTTGATTTTCTTTTAAAAAAGTTCCCTGAGCAAGGTCCTTTTTGGACGTTGTTGCAGAAACATCCTGTGAAGTGACACAGGACCAATGAAGAAGACCTGAAACTACCAGAATATTAGAAGGGGATATTTTCAAGAAAGGAACAAATATAGGCTCAATCTTGTAACTGGATCTTTGCAGACAGGCCTGTATGCTAGCATAGTGTCCCACTGACTCTATACGAAAAGGCTTCTGTGTCCACAAGGATTCTGTTTCAGGATTGGGGCTCTGTGGGAAACCAGAGAGAGCAGTTGTAGAGCAGTTGGATCCCTGAGACTTTCTGAACAGATTATTTCAAGTCCAAAGTGGCGACGACTCCAACCACTCAAAAAGCAGCTTGCTGAGTCTGCAATGCCATCTTTGTCTCTAAAGGACCCCTGTCAACTTAATAATCACACCTCTGTCTGAAATGATTTTTACCTGCAACTGTTACAGTATCATTTAAGGTTATGAAAACTCTGATCAGAGAGAATATTTTTCTCTTTCCCCCATTTTGTTTGCTGTGCTTTGCACAGTCATTTTCGCTTCTGGCACAATCCAGGCATTCTGTTCCCCTTTTTGTCTGCATGGATCAATCACACAGCAATGCAGGAGGAGGCAGGTTAAATTTAAATTAGGGCAACGTGATTGTAAAACCACAAAAGATGTCGGCAGGATTCAGGGGCAGGTGCAATGCTTGGAAAGACTTTTAACTTTTTTTTCTTAATTGATTAGGTTTCCAGTTGATTGTCCTCTTAAGACGTGGCCTACAAAAGAAGGCAAGACCCTTCCCAAAATACATTGTTTTGCGGGAGGCTCCCAAGTCAGAAGCAATGTGACGAGGTTATGCAATGGCAAGTTTATGCAATGTGCTTTGGGATATTCCAGTTTTAATTCTTCCAAACCTGCCACTGAAATAAAACCAAAGCAGTTTCACTTGAAAACCCAGTGGTCCAATTAAGTCATGCAAACTTTAGGATTCTCTAGCTTCCAGAAAGTTACTGTCCGCTGCAAAGTTTGGGTGACCCTGCTCTAAAGGATTTACAGTTTTCTGTCCCCTTATTAAGCCAGCATAGCATTCCCTTGTTATCCATTAGCGTTAAGCAAAGGTCTTCTGACCATGATTCTTGATTGGTGCAAGAAATCCATTTGGGAGACCTTAGGTGCCATCTTGCTGAAAACTCTTTCAGACACTTTAAACAAGTTTCTCTTGAATTTGCTCTTAAAAGCAGCAGGTGAGGTAGGCAAAGCAGAATGTGTTTCACTAGTCATCTTTTGTCTCCTTATCTCTCTTGCTCTGAAATTAAATAAACCCCACCTCATTCTATTCTTTTTGGTTAGGTCCTAAATGACTTGGGACCTTCCTATCCAACAGATGGCATCTCTCGCCATGTCACACTGCAGAATCTGCAATCAACAGGCATTTGAGCTGGATCCAACCTTGATTTTCTAGGGAGGGGTTTGATAGTTTATTCTCGCTGGGGGACCCTCCACTTTGGAACCAGCTCCCTCCTGCTCAAGAAAATATTTCTGGTCTTTTGGTATTCAGGGTAGGCTGCATGGTGCATTTCTTTGTTCAGACAGCTGTGAAGGGTTAAGATCTGTGCAAGGGAGAAGGGTTTTGTGATGCATTGGGGGGGGGGCTGCATTCTGGTCAGGACAGAAAGACCATTTCATTTTTATGTTGCTATAAATAACTTGTGTCAGGAGGGCCTAGAGCTTCAGAGAGCTGCCCCTTTTGCATTTTTTATTTTAATCAGTCCAAAATACGTTGGGAAGAACTTGTTGCTATTAATCCATCACCATATGATGGCCTTTGAATGCTAGTGCATGCAGTGACTACCATAATTCATTGGGAATTCTTGCACCATTGTTATTCTTCACTTGTAAACCAATTGCTCCAACAGGTTGCATTCTGCAATACCCTTAGCAATGGTCTGGGAAACAGCCTAGAAACTGTTTTGAGCTGTTTTCTATTGGCCTGGTAGGGTGAGGTGATCTTTAAGAGACGGGGGGAAAAAATGGACTTCCATTGCCACGTTGTCTCAGGCCTCCAGCTATTGACTGGCACTAAAGCCCTGATAGTCCACATGACTGAATTCCCAGATTTTGTTGGCAATCTTTGATGATTTGGTTGTAGACTTGCAGGAGGACACATCAGGTTCCCCAGAGCAGAGCAGCTCTGTTTCTGTTGGACGTTTTTAAATAGCCTCTGAGAGCCTCGGCCTCACGTTAGTTTGTTGAGGGCAGAGAAGTGGTGCTTATAAATTGTTCCTATGCTGGATTGATAGTTGCTTTGCAAACCATTCATTTTATTTTCAATAATAATCTTCGATTCCGGCAGGATGTTTACAGCCCGCTGAGCCTTTTATTAAAGGATTACATGAGCTTTTGGATGCTACTTTTGTAGTCATTATTAAAACGGCAGAACTCCTCTAACCTGTATTTTTTTAAGTTAATAATAGTTTTGATGTATGTGCTTTGCATATTGCCTGAGTGCACCCTTAATATAGTCTTTTAATTTTGCCATCTGGTAGTTTCATGCTTGCAGTTGCTGAGTCTCTGAGAATGCAGACAGCTAGGCCAAGGTTTTAAAAGGGACTAGTGATTCTGGTTGCTTCAAAATATGGATGCCTGACTAGAGAGAACTTTAAGAGGGGGCTGACTTTTAGAAGATGCTCGGTACTTCATGAAAATTGGGTCCTTTTGAAGTGTCTCAAGTTGGGGACCCAAAAATGGAGGCACCCAAAATCATGAGTCACATCTAAAAGCTTTTGCTCCGGCCTTCAACAACGAGCATCTTTGAATCAGGACTGAGACCAAATAGAGTCATGTACCATTGAAGTGACACAGCTGTATGAGTGCAATAATGCGAGGCAGTGTTTCCTAGTGGCAAGAGCACTGGGGCTTGGGAGATCTGTATTCTAGTCTACTGATGAAAAATAAAAGAGCTAGGTATTACTATTATAGTATACAACAATGTTATTTGTTAACTGGCTTTTCTCTAGTTCTGGTCATTCTAGTCCAAATACCTTCCCAACCTTTACCCTCACAGCACACCTGTGAGGTAGGAAAGTCCTACCTTCATTTTACAGATGAGGAACTTGGGCAAAGAGAGGTTAAGTGGTTTATGCAACGTCCACAGGAGGTCTGTTGCAGAGCTGGGAATTGAACCTGGATCTCCTCCTCCTTCTCAGTCCAGTATGCTAACTGTAAGAGCATGCAGCTTGGAGAAAAGACCCCTGAGTTTTAGTCTCGATTCCACTGTGACTTGCTGCATGACCTTGGTGAGACATTTATGCTTAAGTTTACTCATTTGTACATGAGGTAGTATAAAAATGCTAACCTCACAGGTAGTCTGTGTTTCAGATTTGCAGTTATCTGGTGATGTTGTCTGAGGACCTGATTCTGAGTGGTGTTGAGCACCTGTAACACCAATGTGTGTCAGTGCTGGTGGGTGTTCAGCACACTTGACATTAAGACCTAGTAATGTGATATAACAGTGGACTGGCATGTGAGACCTGGGATCTGCCCTTGGCTCTGCCACTGATAACGGTGTGTGACCTTGGGCAAGTTGATTTCCATCTCTGTGCCTATTTCCCTCCTACCTTTCACGATCTAACTAGACAAATTCTGCAGGGCAGGGACTCTCTCTTACAATGTGTTCGTACAGTGCCTAGCACAATGGAGCCTTAATCTCACTTGTAGTTTAATACAAATAATATTTCATGATGGATCATCAGCGTGGCTGCAGGGATTGGAATTACTGAGCACTTTCTTTACTTCTCAGAGACAACCAAAAAAAAGGCTTTATATAATGGACATTCTTGAGACGCCTCCTGTGTTTGATAAGAACAGCTCCAGCTGCTTCCTTTTTTCTTCGAAATATTTGATATATTTATTGGGGTGGAAAAAAATACTAACCAGTGATGTGGTTCTAGAAATCTTGTTTTTGCTTGTTGCAGAGAGAAGCTTAACAGGCGAGTGGCCGGTTCCATAACTCCAGATAGCTCTTGAAATACACCTTGGGGATAAGATGGCTACCAGATTGTGGGCCAAACTGATTGGGTATCATTCATTAGTGTAAATATAGCTGGTAGGAAGGGGCCTACTGTGTTTTATTTGAAACCACTTCATCCTCCCATTTCAGTGAGAGAAACTTACAAGTAAAATAAGCAAAAACTGCAGTTATTTTAGATTCCTCTGCTTTTACTATGACGCAAACGTTTGCCAGGTAGCACCACTGCGTATTTGCAATTCTAACTCTTGTGATTTTTATCACAAGTCTCCTGATGTTTGTTGCTTTCCTTAAAGAATCTTTCATTTAACAAATAAGGGAAGTTTTAGCCCTTGTAGTTGCAGAGGAAAGCTGGAAAATATGACTGGACTGTGCCCCAAAGGCTCAAAAATGAGAGAGAAAAAGAACACAAAATGTATTATTTTAAAAAATCTCATGATTTCGTGGGAGGAGGGCAACTCACGATTTTTGGACGCTTGGGTAGGTAATACTGAATACGTGAGCAGAAGCTTCTATAAACTTAGTGGGCTTTGTCACAAAAAGTCTGGCTTGTCTCAAGAATGGGACAAGCTCAGGGCTAGATACCAAATAGATCAGTCTTTTTGGGGGTAAATGAGAGAGCACAGTTTGAGTGGTGGGGGTGGCAGTTGGTGGTGGTTTTATAGCAGTAACTAGAGTTGAGTCCTCATTGTGCTAAGCACTGTACAAAGGCACAAGAGAGCGTGTCTGCTGTGAGGAGTTTATGATCTAAATAGACAATATAGACAAAGCATGGGATGGGTAACAGAGGCCGAGAGAGAAGCAATTTGCCCAAGATCATATAGCAGGTGAGTGGCAGAGACAGGGATAGAACTCTGGGGTGAGATCCTCACTTCTGCTCTGACCTCTGTACAAAAAGCACTTGGAGATCTACTGATGAAAAGCACTATATAGGACAGGGGTCATCAGGACAAATTATTTGGTGGCCTCAGAGTATGGCGACCAACTCTTGCTGGAGGCCGCACTCATGCTTTTTCCTAAAATACTTTATTTGCTTTTCCTAAACATAATTAACATGCACAAATACACATCCAAATCATTGTAATTTATTTATTGCTAGCCAGTAAGTCTGCTGTGAAAAGTGATACATTTGAGAAACACTGATATGGGAGCTAGGTATTATGTGTCATTATGACACTGGATAAAAGGGCCAGATCTGGGAGAAGTGGCTCTGAAAGATATCCCTGGATCTGGAGGATTCCCCAAGGAAAGGAACTGAGGAAGAGAGCACTCAAGCTTTCTTCTAAGGACCCCTCTTGCAAGCCCTGGCATGGGGGATGTGCCAGAAGAGGGGATGGGTAGGTGTGTTAGGGGAAGGGTCGTGGCTTGCTTCACTGCAGCCCATAGTCAGCTGAGGATAGGCTGCTGTCATTGAGACAAACCCCTGGGGTGGTTTATGTCAGGACTGCCCACGGAGCAGCCCAGAATTCGGATGATGCAAGAGTGGCTTAAAGCTACTTCCACTGCTCCCTCCTTGTTTTCAGTCCAGCGCCTTACACACTAGTGTGTGCAGTGGTTCTTTGTGTTGAGCGGGATCCTAATATGCTCTTCTGGGTCGAACTGAACAGAGTCACTTGTGTCCACCGAACATAGGGTTGAGAGTCCAAATACTATTTTGTGGATAAGTGAAAAATGTAATACACTTTTTAAAAAAGACACTGTAAGATCGGTTTTGGCCTCCACGTTGGATGCTTTAATTACACCTAAGCCTGATAGGATTGTTCCTGTGATCTTTAAAAATTCCAGTAAAAGCAGTTTAAAACACTTTAAAAATAAATATCCATTGCCCTGCAGTGCTTACAACCCAGAGACTGCAGCATTGTCCGGAGGATCCAGAGGCAAAAGTGAAAAGCTGCCCAGGAACAAAATGTATTAATTTATTTAAGCCAGAATGTCCTAAAGGGGGTTAAAAAAAATTAAAGTGAAGTCCAATTTCTGCCATTCCATTTCCTCCCTGTGTTGCCACCGCGTCTCTCCAGTGCAAAAGAATGCTATTGGAATTTTAATCCAAATCAATGCTGTAATCCCTGAGCTGAAATTCTGCTCTCGCTCACTCTCTGTCTCTCTCTCTGAGCACATTTGCCTGAGCTTAGAAACGGGTCCAAATTATCAACATTTTAGTTGATAATTAAACTGTTATACTTTTCTTAAATAAATAAAACCATGCTATTTGCTAATGGATTCTAGCCTATATTTTCCTTCACTGTCCTGTGATTAGGATGTATCCGAGCGTTTAAGACTCCAGTATCATTTCAAAAAAGAAAAAGCAATAGCCTCTTAAAGGATTTTGACTAGAAGAAGGAAGCCCCTAAAAGTTAATGAATTACACTTCTCCCAGGACATGCATGTTGTGCACCTTTTAAGCTGTAAGCTACTGATGATAAGGGACTTCTTATGGTTCAGCTTTTTATTAGGTAATGCTTGCTTTATAGAACTCCTGTGAAAGTAAAGTAGTCCTTATTTTGAGACTTGCAATTATACTTCACATGGTGAACTGTGTAATTAGTTTGGAAGACTTATGCTTAGTCATTGGTTTATCCTAATCGGCTTTGGCTTTTCCCAACAACAAAGTGAGCTTATTTTGCTAAGCTGAAACAACTCTGCTCCTTTTGTTCCTGTCTTTTATTGTCTCATTCCTTTCATTCTGTTTTGCTGCCAAAGTTTTGTTTCATTAGGCCTACAAGTCATTTCCAATCCAGTGGGCTGCTACAATCAGGCCTTTATAACTCAGCTGCACTGGTTCCCATGTCCCTTCTGGTGTAATGCCAGGACTTGTTGTTTGACACGGTGTTTTAACCCTTTTCTGTATCTTAACTATATGTTACCTTTAAGAAAATTGTTTGGAGTTTTAGCGGTTGCTGAGTGGTGAAAAGTCAAACCTGAGAATTTAGGTCAGAAACACCCACTTGAGTTTAAGAATGTTAAAATGTCACCTTTGTCCGTTAATAGATGCATTAACATGATTGGGCTTCAGATAAACTTTTGCCCTAATTACTGAAAGGGAATTGTGTAAGAATCTTCTTGAAATTCTCAACTTGGCCTTTGCGGGAACAATCTGTTGAATAACGAGGCTACAGTATTTTCAGCTTATGTAACCAGGACAATGGGGACACACATTTGCTTAAACGGTATGGTATGTTTCGGTTGCTTTAACCTTCCAGATTTGTCCATGCATGGTATCGCCACATATGACTACCCTATTCAGAAATATAAATATACTTCTTATCCTGTGTGTGGGAAAGGCTGTTTTAAATAATAAATGGTTAGAAATATTCTAAATCTGTTTTTATCGTGAAGATTTAAAATCTCTCTCAAATGAATTTCACATGTTGAGATTTTAAACCTTTCTCTGAAATCTTTTAAACCTTTCTGTAGTAAACTGCTACGAAAGCCATGATAATTTTGCTAGCCCAGTCTGCTTTATTTGCTCTGAAAATCTTCAAGCAGGGTCCAGTTCTTCTATTTCATCCTTATTTTTATTGCTTTCCTAAAATGAGATGTTTGAGGGGTATGGCAGTCAGGTTTGTGTTTTAAATTTAATTCTGAAATTGGAACCGACAGCGTGTATATATTCTATTTGTTGTATTAATTTTCTTTTCCTGGCTTATGTGTGCTGTCTCGGACAAACTGTAGGCATGTTCCAACTTTGTTTTGCAAAGATTGGATCCTCAGGAAGGCTTTAAGATATAAGGTAAGTTCAAAACATCAGGATTTCTGAATCTCAAAGGATCTCATACAATTGCTTGTTGTTTCCCATCAGGAGCAAAATAAACCAGTTGAGTAAAGGTCTATAGCTTCTGATATTGTTTTTCATGAAAAAATGGTGCTTCAAAGGATTTTAATTTTCTAGCATCTTCCTCTTGCAGTCTTGGTTTGTGGGCTAGTTATAGTTAAACTATGTGGGAGAAGAACAACTCCTTAAGCCCTTGTCTTTGCTTCAGGGATATCTCAACATAGCCATAGTATTGTATTGTACGGCAAGATTCAAGTTTTAAACCAAGTAAGCTGCAAACAACAACATGTATGAATCAGTGCCCTATAGGTAATCCTTCTTTGTGTATACAATATCACACACTGGAATAAAGAGAGTAATGCAAATAATGACCCATTTAACCTTTTTGCTGCGTTAAAAAAATTGTGTGAGTAACAGATGAAGAAACCCCTATATTGTCTCCTATTTTTAACTGGAGTGTGTGTGGGGCTGGGGATGGAGTGGAGGGGGGAGGGAGTTAGCTACACTAAGGATTTTATCCTAATCAGGTAGTTTACATAATTTGCTTGCTACATGCTTCTCTTTTTGATAACTGTGAAAATATAACACACAAAAACATGAAAGAAAGCTCCTCCTTGTTTGGCAAGGCTGTCTGGGTGTGAACGAGTTAATGCACCAGTGGAGAAGTAAATGCTCCAAAGGTTCACTTTTCCCTACGACCCTGGGTATGGCCTCTGAAGATGTTATTACAATAGAGTTGTTAGCATGAAAAAAGAAGGCTTTCTCTCCATGGGTTCATTTCAGGGGGATTTTGGAAGTCTACATGTAAGAGTGTCAGGAGGAGCAAGGAGTCGTGCTATTATGGAAGACGTGGCATACAGTCCAAATCGTATTGTTTCATCTATTGCACACTGATATGTAGATTTTGTGGTCAATAGGATACATGGATGGTTTATTTTTAAAGTAGTTGCTCTGCTGAGAAGTCGTTTTTTTTATTTGACAGCCTTTTAAATTTTCAGTGTTGTATTTCCACTATTGGTGAATTAGTTACGGTCTGTGAAATAGAAGGGTAGGTCTGGACTTTATTTACATGCTAATCTGTAATAGAGTACCAGAAAGATTTTAATATGCAGTAAAGTTTATAATGTGTTGGTGTTTTGGTTTGTTTGTTTTTTTTGACTGCTGCTAACCTCTCCACTGCCTTCAGAAGCAATCATGAGCTATCTAGCTGATACTTAATAGCTTTTAGCTCATTTTCTTCCTTCCTTCCTTCCCATCCAAGTTGACCTGAGATTTCAGCAGAAAACGAGTCATCCAGTTGCTGAATTTGAATAATACAAACCTTTAAAACAAAGAGACTGATACACCATTGTTTAAAAAGTTTTGGACAAGTTACAAGCAATTAAAAAAATGTTTATTAGAACTATTTTCATATGGTTATTAGAGAACAGCTTTTGGTCCTTCTGTATATTGCCTGCTATGTTCTTTCCATTTGCTTTTAGTTCCAGTATTTGGGATTTCAGAATTTTGTGTATTCAGTCCATGGTACACTTAAGGGATAATATGGACACTCCTTTAAGATTTTACTTTGACATGCAATGATTATAGTGATCCTTTTTAGCCTTAAAATGTATGTTTTTATAATTTCTCCCACCACAACTACCATTTTTTAATAAACCAGAAAACTTGACCATTGCATTAAAAAACACTTTTTTTTTTCATTCTCTCAACTAATGCTCGCGTGCAGGAAGCCAGTTTTTAGGTGGTCTGTAATAAGACATATGCTTTGTGGAAGTTACAAATTACATATTGGTTACAGAGGTTTCTAGCTGGATTTTATAAAAGGAGGTACTGTTAAGGTGTGGGATTTGTTGGGTTGGAGGGGGAAGCTGCATCAGAACTCTGAAGGAAGTTGGAAATGTAGTTTTCTTTCCTTTTTGTTAAACAATTGAGGAAATTATCATGATTTAAAACTGAGAACTGGCATGGTCCAATTGATTAGGCACAGGACTTAGGAGATCAGGGTTCTACAGTATTTCTGACTTGGTCGCACAGAAGGTTTGTGGTCTTGTGCAAGTTGCTTGATCTCTCTATACCAGTGGTTTTCAAACTTTAACAACCGGAGGACCCTCATTTTGATTTAAAAATTTTTGTGGACCTCCAAACCCCCAGCTCAGCCCCAGGCCCTGCCCCCACTGTGCCCCTTCCCCCAAGGCCCCCCCCACCTCTTCCTGCCCCATCTCCACCCCGGCCCCTTCTCTTCCCTGCATCTTTCTTCCCCCTCCCCTGAGCGGTGTCTGGTCCCCGCTCCTCTCCCTCCCTCCCGGCACCTGCTGCACGCCAAGGAACAGCTGTGATTGAGAGGTCTATATGGGGAGGAGTCAGCGGCCCCAGACACGATTCTGCCCCGTCCCTGCTCCTCCCCACCCTCCCAGCACCACCTGCATGCCAGGGAACAAGGCCCTAGGAGGGGGAGGAATTGATCAGTGGGGCCCATGGAGTTCCTGGGGGTCCGCAGACCCTAGTTTGAGAAATGCTGCTCTATGCGTTTCTTTTCCCTTTTATGCTTTATCATCCATAGCTTGTAAATTCTTTAGGGCGCAGAGACTCTCTTACTACTGTGTACGTGCAGCATCGAGCTCAATGTGTCCCTGATCTCAACGGGGGCCTCTGGGTGTTACCATAATACAGAGCACAAGTGCCCTCCACTCCTAGCGAGGTCTGTGGGCAGTAAAGGCTATAAGCATCTCTCCAGGTTGGCTCCCTTAGCTCCCTTCAGTGCAAAAAATAGAAATTAACAAAATCAACACAGCCCTACTTGACATCAGTGTCACTAGTCCCCTCCCTTGTGTCTCATTTACTTTAGTATAATGCTATGGCTGGTGTCGTGGCCTTTATTTCTGTCATACATGTTTTTGTAATAAAATAGTAGCAGCTATGGCCCTGATCCTGCAAGTTGACCCCTGCATCTGCACAGAGCCCCGTGAAGTCCGTGCAAATCCCCTTGGATAGTTAATTGCTGGGTGAGGGCCTGAGTTAGTAACAGTTTTTTTTTAAAATAAATTCGTGCTCCGCCCCCACAACTTTTTACCCTCTAAATGAAATTTGTATATGTGCATAGGTTTACAGGCATGCCACACATCGCTATCAGTAGAAACACATTGCTACTTAGACAGTGACTTGTATCTTTTCCAGGCCACAAGCAAGTTGCTTTGTCTTGTTTGTCTTGTACAAAACCAGTAAACTGTATATTGGGTGAAAAAATTCACTAATCTCACACTAAAGTTACTCGTCTCTTTTGTCTGAGGATCTTGGAGCCTGTCACAATGCTGAATGTTTTATAAACGGTCTTGTTTGTTCCTGAATTAAGGCGCCACAGAATAAAACTATGTGCAATGCTGAAAGAAAACTATTTTGGCAGAGCCAAGCAGGGCCCAGTCATGATGGAGAGCCCCACTATGCTCAGTGCTGTACAGACACAGAACAGAAAGATGGTCCTTGCCTCAAAGAGCTTATGATCTGAGTATAAGGCAGCAGATCACAGGTAGATATGGAGACAGAAACAGGGGTGGTGGTCTATTATCAACCCTCTAATACTTTCCATTGAAATTTTTGTACGTACCATGCCACTACATGAAACCGCATTTTAATACCTGCCCTTCTCAAAGTGCAGCATGCTTGGCCTCTTACGAAAAGTACTTTGATAGGTAGACTTTGCAACTCTTACCCATTAACGCAACAATCTTGGTCCAGAATACTAATGCCATTCATACTTTTGCTAACCTCAGCTGACTAGACCAAAGCTTTGCTTTTGGAAAAACTTCGCTTTTAACATTGATTTATTAAGGAAAAAAATAGCCCCAGTTACTTTAAACCTGGTGTGGTGCAAATTAAGCTTGCAACATTCTACTTTTGGCTGGTATGTGTGTGTATCTATGTATGTATGTACGCTTGTCATGTAACATGGGGTGGAGAACGCTTTCAATTTAGAGAATGCTCATGTGATCATGATGTCGTCACGTTACAAAATATTTTAACATTCTGTGACACAAGGCATGTTGTTTTTTGTTAAAAGGTAGCTTTTCTGAGCTGAGCACTAGCAAGAGCAGGGCTCTTCAAAATACCTGTGGGAAGCTTAGATAAATAATTCCTGACTAGCATGGAAAAGGAACACACATTACTGGAAAGAGGTGGAATGACACTTTTTTCCACATGCAAGCTTATGGCCATAATCATTCACTCATAGCCTGTTCAACAGGCTGTATACAGTGAATGTTGTTGTTATATGAGGAGAGAAGGATTTCAGTCGATTGCTGACCAGAATAATTTGTTGTTCCTCTCTTAAAACAGCTCTGTGATCTTGTGCCCAGCTCTCTCGGTGCTTTTTGCACACAAGTCCACTCTCTTGAAAAAAATGATGCATTTTTAAACCCACCTTTGAGCCACTGTGCTCGGGGGGGGGAGGGGGGGGGAGGTTGTTCTCTTTGACTCTCTGAAAAATTAGGTCAGCTTGTGGTTTACAGATCTTGTCTGGGTTTGTGGCGCTTACCTAGCCTGCATGCTCTTTGGTGCAGAGATGGTCTCTGTTTGTACAGCACGTGGCGTGGTGGGACCGTGTGCTCTATGGCAATGTAAATAAGTGATTGCGGCGCAAGCACACCATGGTGTTGTGGAAGTTACCTCAATCCAGACCTGATGGGTTTTGTGCTATAGACCTCTCAATCTGGCAAAGCCACCAAGAGCCAAGAAGACTTCGAGTGGCAGCTTTTACCCAGTTATAGCACTCCTACCTTCCTCTCTGGTCTAAATTCTGCCTTCTCTTAAGGCTGCGGCCTTCTTTTAGAAATACCCCCTTCAGTGAAGGGCTGGCCATAGGGGAGGAGATGCAGAATAGCACTGTTCTCAGCCCTCTCCATCTCAGTGTCTCTGTGCTCAGTGTTCATCAAAAGCACAAAACCATTGTCCTGGGCAGAAGAAGTGGGAGCATAGTCAGAGCTCAAAGGAGGAGTCTGTCAAGGCCAGACTCAGAGCTGCTATCCCGGGTAGCCAGTCACCGGGAGGCAGAGTGAGGTGGATGAGCTCCGGAGAAACCAGATCACAGGTGTGTCACCTCTCTCCTGTCCCCAGAATTAGCTGACCTCTATTGCAGGGTGTTTGGGAAGTGAGTGTCATTCCAGAAAGAGAAGCCAGCATTTCTCAGACATCATGAGTGAGATGGCAGAGCCTACCTGTGCCTGTTAAAACAAACAGATGTGACCCCAGTGGAATTCCTAAACTGTGAAGATGCTCTGAGAGCCCCACAGAAGATGCAGCGGTTGTCATTCAGATGAGATAAAGTATGGTCTCCACCCCCTGCCGCAGAGGGGCAGCAAACTGGTCTTTTATTGTTTTCTGTAATGTTAAGGGTTCAGTTCATCACTGCTTAACCCCACTGTAATCCCTGGTGTTGCCCAGAGGTGAATTTAGCCCATGCTCTTTATATGGGCTTCAATTACTTTCATGCTTAATGTGCATCTGAATGTCAGCTGTCATAGGAGATGTCTCCCCAGTATTCCCTGCCATCACCAATGGGGTTTGGCAGCTCCTTAAACTTGCATTTTGTGTTAACCTTGTTCAGTCTGCAATTCAGAATCTTTGTGTGGAGGAGCCCAGACAACCGCTTAAAGATTCTAGCAGCTCTAGGGATATCTTTGGCAGGGTCCTTTCTGGCTGGATTATTTCTTCATAGCTTTTCAGGCATACTGAGGAAGTTCTAGACTTGAGAGAGAGCAAGCTGTGGGGAGGGAGGGGAGAGGTGAGTTGGTCACGGCGATTGAGGCGTCTCAGTAAGAAGATCCAGTGAATTTTATTAGGTGACATTTTCTTTTCATCTTGTGTAATTAGAATAATGCTGATGGAGTGAGGAGGACTTTCTTGCAATAAACTTCTTATTGCTTTGATATTCAGTCACCTGCCCAAACTGTTTGTTGGTTATAGCGCCATGAACATTAATTCTTAATTATACTGTTTCCGATTAAGAGGGAGACTTTCAAAAGCACAAAAAGTGATAGGGGTACCACTGACTTTCAGTGGGCCTAGCGAGCCTAACTCCCAAAATCTACCTCTTAAGACCACCCAAAACTCTGAGGCTGTGCACAGGATGTGTCCCTGTGGTTTGTTTTTTGTTTTGTCGGGATATACTGTAAAATTACATTTTGAAGTAAATTGAGCTGGTTGGAGAATAGGTTTTCCCCCTCATCCATCCACTCACGGACAACTTTGACTTTATACAACAAAACTGAAAACTGTGGGGAAAAAAATTCATGTTGGCGGAATTTGTTTTTTAAAAAATTGAAAATTTTTGAGGTAGACATTTTGCATGGTTTTTTTGTTTTTTGAAACCTCACATTTTCCTTGAAAAAGTCAATAGATAATTTCCAACCAGTTGTGGATGTAAAATATATGCATCTGCCCTGTCTGCACACAGTATCTTCAGGAATGGCCAGTTTAATTGGACTTGCACTAGTCATGCAGAGAGAGGTAGAACATGAAATACACTTAAGTTCAGATACTATAATATGTAGAACTCTGTCAAGGGCTTTTAGCATTTATTGTTCTGGGGAAAAAATGTGAAGCTGTGAGTATTTCAGTAAAGGCTGAAGCAGAGTGATGTGAAAATGGACTAATTGAGAAGGCTAGGAATAAATGAACCAAAATGGTTCGTTAATTTGTTTTCATTTTAGCAACATCGGTAACCACCTAGAACTGGGTATTATGTCCCAGACCCGGGTCCATGAGAAAGAGAATGTGTTTTTAAGGTATGAATATAGTGCAGTATATGTGTGTATATATAAATAAATCTCCAGGAATTGGGACATGGGCAAAGTAGCTCAAATTAAGAGCCAATTTAGATAATCTATCCAGAATGAGGATTAACTGCCTCTTAATCTGAGGGATATCCAGAATGCATGTGGTCAGATTAGATCAAACCAATGCTTGTCCCCATCATGGACATTCACAAGAGGTATTGCATAAATAGCAATAGTGATAGTTCTAATTTACCTTCCCAGGCAGAATGCTTTTGAAAGCTGGAATGGGCTCTAGATGGTCTAGGTGGCACAATATATACCTGTGTATCTGTGTTGTCATGTCACCACTTTGGTAATTCGACCCATAAACCATATGTAAAGGAATGGCATATACAATGGGTTCACAATTTTCAGATTGTAGCTTTCTGAACAAGAAGATGGGTAGAGTACCACTTTTTCTTTGCCAGGTGGATGTTGGTCTGTACTTTCTTTTTTAGAGGTGACTTGTGAAGGCTGGCTTAAATTTTACAAGAGTTCATTTCTGAAAGCTGTCTAATACTTGAAGAGAGGGCTCTGATAATATAAACAATAATGCTGGTGCAAGTATTTCTCAGTGTTAAGAGACTGCAAGCATATCCCTGTTGCAGAGCTTTGAAATCAAAGCTGAGTTTTTGCCGGCATGAATGTGATTCTACTTTGAACATCAGTTCTTTTTAAAACAGATGCTTGACCTTGGATGCATTGGTTCTGATGGGGCTCTGTTGCCTCAAGATACTACACAGTAAACTTTTCAACATGGGCAGCACCTGCTGAATGGAATGAGGATGGGTTTGTGGAGAAGTTGCTGTATGGGTGACTTTGCCGTGGGAAGGTTTTGCTATTGACTCTATTACCATGAGGAACTGTTTAACAAGTTCAAATTGGTGCCATCTTAATTGTTAAAACTGGGAGGGTGGGAAGCAAATTTCTCCAGAGGCTATGGAAGCTATCCAACGAATTTCCACTCTGCTTCTCCACTTGGCAAGCCAACAGTTCACTGTCATTTCCTAGATATAGGTTTATTTTGAAGGGTCAGCTATTGCCACTACCCTTTCTCCCCTCACGCCCTCCCCAGTAAAGAAGGCTGATGAGCATTTAATTTCCCCAACAGCAGGTGCTTGTCATCCATCTGAAGAGAGCTGCCAACATCTGGTGCAATTGCCTCAGCAAATGCAGTAACAAGGCGGCCTGCAGTTCAAATGCAGAGAGAGCATCGCCTCTTTAATGATAACAAGCTGTTGGCTTCCCCTCTGAGATGAATTCATCTCACAGATGTTTGTCTAGTTTTGGCAATCTTATCACTGTAGCTTTGGTGATTATGCTCAACTGGAGACTATTACTATAAAAGAAGTTTGAACTTGTTCCATTTTTACTTTTTTTCCTTCCTAGATATAAATTATATCAACAACTGTAATGTTGGTCCCATTACCCAAGTACCCTTTACGTTTTTTATTGCATCTGTAGAACAGTTCACCACTGGTGAATGTCTTTCAGCCATGCTGACATTTTCCATGTTCCTTCTCAACAGCTTTGTGGTTTGAACCCTCTGTTTAGCACTATGTTTTATGCAATTACTTTTAGCTCATTCTGTGAGTTCTCTTTATGACTATGGGTGTGTGTGTGTGTGTATATATTTTTTGTAAAGCATGAATCATCGAGAACATTCTGAAAGCCTTCTTGTAGACAGTAGTACTTTTGTGACCGTAGCAATGGTTTATAAAGACTGCCTCTGACTGTCTAACTTTCGTATCCTAAATGCTTTCAGTTGCACCATGGATTTATGAAGCCATATGTCCTGTGATCTGAAAACTTGGTGCCTTGTACAGTATTGTTTTTAACATTTCTGCATTGCTACGCTATTTTTTTAAAGTAGGTATTTTGTCCCCCAAGTGTGTGGAATTTAATTCTGGTAAATAAGATTTATTTTCAGAAATGTGCTTATATGAGTAGGTGACTCACACTTGAGTGGAGATGTGTCACTGTTGGTGAGGACACCACATGTATAATTTCTTCATCCATAAATAGATACTCATCCAAGAATGGGTGATACCATGATGTTTTGTACTGACTGGCTGTATAATAGCTTCCAAGAAGAGGTTTGAGAGCTTCAGTCTCTTGTACAGGAGGAATTGTTTCTGAAATAAGTACCGTATTTTGAAATATTTGGTTTTTTTAAACATATAAAGTTTAACAAGGCAGTGGCACATCCAGCATTTTTAATAAGTGATTGATGTAAGTATATCTAATTGTCCTGATATGGCGGGACATTCTAACTCTGCTAAATCAGGGTGGGCCATACCAGGCAAGTAAGATCACTCCGGAATTCATTCATTACACAAGAGATCCAGGTACTCCTTGAAGATTTTAGTCCTAACATATTCTGCTTTGCTCTATAGTTAGAAAGAATGCTAGTGCATCACCTCTGAGTTACAATAATTATGCTTGTAGTTTTATTTTATTATGCCTTTCAGTTTCAAAGTATGGTATAAGCAACAAATTAATTCTCACACCAGCAGTGTAGGTCTGTGTTTTATTCCTATTTTGCAGGTGGAGAAGCTGAGTTTGGGAGTTCAGGAATTGGCTCAAGGCCACTCAGGATGTCAATTATAAGGCTATGAATAAAATTCAGAAATCCTGGCTCCCAGTCTGTTGCTTAGACTAATTTCTGTCAACGTTTAGAGAGCTTTTGAACTAATCTTTCAGAGTTCAAATTTGCTTTCTCCATGTCATTGGAGATTAGAAATTGATTCCCTCCAGTGCATTGTTCAATCACACAAATGCAACAACACAATTTGTATGACTTAAATTTCATTTTTTTGCTCCTGCTGTAGTTACAGTATTATTAAAAATACATTAAATTTTAATGGACATCATAAAGTATGTGCTCCTGTGAACGCGTGCACAGATAATTATTTCTGATGAATAAACCAAAAGGACAAGTATGTGAGAAGTTCATACTGCAGCTTTCAATTTTTATTATATACATCTCCTGCAGGGGCAATCATTGTGATGCTCCAGCTGGTTATTTCTGTGGCCTAGCTCTCCCTGGAGATGGCTGATGATAATGCAAACTTGAACTAGCAGAAGTGCCAGTGTTTTTACTGGTATATTTATAGATAAATTGTTTACCAGGGGAAGTAAACCAGGGCAAGGCGCAGGATACTCAGAGCACCTCAGTACAGTAGCTCCCTGCAAGGTTGTGGGGGGTTTTATTTGTTTCGTATTAACAAGGTGGAATCTTGTAAAAACTGTTATTTCTTATTGAAATAAACCCAAACCATAATGATATGCAAGTTATCGCTGCTAAAACACAACTGCAAACCAAGCAAACTACTTTTAGCGAAGAAAGTCTGTGGTAGGCAAGGGAATCGTTAAAAATAATACATTACATTGTCCATAAAGTTTCATGCGGTATGTAATGGTCCATGGGGGCCTCACCTAGTTTCCAAGATATGATACGTGTATTATGGTTACAGCTTCTCGTTTAACTTTCACACCATATTGAATACATCTCTCTTTAACCCCTCCAGGGTTCATGCTACTTGTCAAGCGTTTCTTAATAAGTGAACTTATATATTTATCATATTGCTCCCGCCGCCGACAGGCTGAAGAAGGTATCTCTGCCTCTCCATTTCATTTTCTATTCATGATCACGTTGGACAGAATCTAGCCTGGGCAAGAGCGATGGGGTCTTCCCCGGGATTCTCCTAGTCTAGAACGCCGGATTTAAAAATGGTTCTGTGCCTGGTCTGCTCTGGTCGGGCTGGCATTCTGAGCCGTGTTTAGAAGTGTGTCTGCCTGCGTGCGTTCAGCCCAAGCATGGAGGGGAGTCTAAACAGCTTCTAATGGACTGTGCCATCTTTCATTGCAGAGGCATGAGCGCTTCATGCTAATTCATACTCATAAACTCTCTCAGGCATTCAGCAGAACCCATCCCAGATTTGCCTGATATTAAGGGTATCCTTTTTCCCTTGGAGGTGGGAGTGGGAGGCTCCTTGCCAAAGCTCTAAGAATCCTCCAGTTTCTCTCCTATTTTCAGTTTCTTCACGCGTCTGGCCTTGTATCAAATCCACCATCCTTCAAATTCTGGAGAACAGACGAGAGACATCCTTGATGACTCATTCAGTGGTGCTTTTTAAATGGCAGGGGGTGGTCCCTTCTTCTGGCAGTCCAAGATCTAGGGTGAGTTCACCTAACCGTGTGCACAGGTGCAAGTCTGTTGAAATCAGTGGAGTGGAGCATGAGTTGGGCCTATTTATATTTGATTTAGCCATAAATTCAAAGGTGAGAAATGTGAGAGGGTTTGCATAGCAGTATGCGCCATTAAGCTTCCACGATATTCCAATTTCCAGGTCACGCTGTATGTTGCAGAGTTGGTGGCAGCTGAAGGAGTGGGATCATTTTGCCCACAGGACAGAGCATATTGTGGGCTAGAGTGGCCTGTAATTAGAGACTAGGAGTAAGAAAGAAAAGATGGGGTTTGTGGTTAAGGCCGAGAACTAGGACTCGAGATCTGGATTCAAATCCTGGCACTGCCACAGGTTTCCTATGTGACCATGGGCAAGTCAGTTAATCCCTCTGTGCCTCAGCTCAAATCTGTAAAATGGAGCAAACAATTCCTTTATCTGCCTTGCCTATTTAGACTAAACTCTTTGTTGTGGGCGCTGTCTCTGTATGTTTGTACAGCACCTAGCACAGTGGGGCCACGTTCTTGACTTAGTTATTTAGGCTGATACAAAAAGTAAGTTCACTTTTACATGGGTGAGGCCCTGCTAATTTTGCTGCCTATGACATTTCAAGCCCTCTCTGTGAGTGGTTCTGTTATTACTCCTGCGATTAAAGAGATTGTTCAACTCTATTCTGTTTAAAAGTTAAGCTTAAAAAGAAGGTGTGGAGGTGTGCAAGTGTAGGAATAAAAGTCTGAGCTGTGTTTGATCAGACAGACTACCTATTATAATATTCAGGCCCAAGAGTATGATGTCAGACCAGGGTTCATTATAGGAGTAAGACAGGTTATGTAGTATTTGTGCAGTGGTTCCCAAACTGGGGTTTGCGAAATGTTACAGAGAGTTCTTGGGGGAAACAATTCCTTAATGGCGGACAGAGATATCTCTAGGGACCCCAGGCAGCACGGGGCCAGCAGCACGGAGCCCCTGGACTTCCAAGAGCTAAGCAGATCAAAGCAACCATATCTATCACACTGAAGAGATTTCAACTTCAAGACTCCTTATAAGAAATGGAAAGAGAGGTGGATATTTTTTTCTGCTTTTAAAATTAAATAGGAAGCTAGTATTGTTTTTAAAAAGATTATGAAGAACAAGTTTAAGCTTTGTTGTAACGTGCGTTGTTTGCCTGGACTGCTCAAGACCTGAATGATTATGTAGGAGGAACTCTTTGAGTTGGCTTCTTAAATACCTTCCTGCTGTTTCACATCTGATACTCCTTGATGAAACATAGGAGCCTTGTCTTATAACAGGCTTATTCAAAGTGATACAAGCTACGAAAGTGAGATCTTGGAAGGGTGTTGCCATTTCCATAATGTAATAAAAGTACTGTAATGATAATTAATAATAAATAGTGTGTAATAAGCATATCATAAAAACAAATTTTATATTTCCAAGATCACTGCTTTTATAATTTATACTGAGTAAAAGAGAAAATCCCTGGAAATATTCATTTTTAGGAGGGAGTTTGCAGGACTTGACATTTTTGAGAAAAGGGGTTTTCAGGTTGCTAAAGTTTGGGAACCACTGTATTTGTGTGTAGTATTTTTTTTTCTCATGCTTTAAGGGGCTTGGGAACAAAACAATAATAATATAAAAACTTAAGTAAAATTTCAGAAGTACCTGAAGTCCCCCTGACTTTGTTAGACTCCTAAGTGTCGAAGTCATTTTTGAAAATGGGAAGTAGGCACCTAAACCGATTAGGCACTAGGCTGAAAATTTAATTATCCCTGAACTTCCAGCTGTGTTTCAGTTCCTAAAGGTGGAAATACTCTGTGAAGACCAGATCTCATGTTATTTCAGTTCAGAAATTGCTCCTTGATGTGCAAACAGTCCCCCATCCCCAAAGAAAGTGAAAACCATGCATTGTTTCAGGGTCACTTGAAATCATTCATGTTAACCCAAAGGCTATTTGGGTTCTTCTGGGCCCCATGCACACCCGACTTTCAGCTGCAACTTGCAGTTTTGTGTGTGTGCTTCAGTCAAACCCTGAAATCCATCACTTTTTTGTGCCACTTAATTTTCTTATTTCTTTTGGTAACTTAACATCTCTCCTCCTCCCCCCGGTCATAAAGCAAGTGAGTTAACAATAGACCGTGGTGTGGGAGTAAGTTACCATGGCTGTTTATAAAATCTGGATTCATTTACTTGACGGCCTCCGCTGGCTCCTCAGGCAGCGACGGCTCCAAAGGAGCTGATCGTGTCAAATGAAAAGAGCTGCAAAGATTAAATACCCGGTGATTGTGAAAGCAAGTGAATCAACACAAGCATCACTCTGTCTTTGGTTTCTGACTCTCTGGAATTTGACCTTGTCTTTTGATGCTGCGAGTTCCTGAATATCAGTCATGCCAGACGCTCTGTCAGAATAGTCACCCCTTACAGAGGAAGCGCTTTCCCACTGCTGATGTGACCTTGTGTCACTAGACACTGAAAATCACATACCCTGGGATGCCAGGGCTCTGTCCTCAGAAGTTACTTCTTAGTGAGAGGGAATAGGGCTAAACTGATTATTTGAGTGAGTGCTGCTTACAACCCCTTTTTTCTTTGCCTGCGTCCTGGTTGCTAGGAGTCTTGCTTTTGTTTTTATTAGCAAAGCATAATTTAAATTGGTCAGGGTAGTACCATCTTTAAATATAGCGGTATCAGGGAAAATTGGGTCATCCCTTTCGCCGTTGTTTAATGTTTTACTTTTCCTTCTGTGCTTGTAATTGCCAGTCATAGTAATTTTATACCTTGTGCCCCAGCTTTAAACCAGTGTTGTAAGGAGGCTCGTTCCTCTCAGACATAATCCTGTTCCCGGGAAAAGTTGGGTTCCTGGCTTTTTGTCAGTACAGAGTCTGAATATGGCCAGTTTCTTCAGTTGTCTGAATGTGGTTGCAGCTGGGGTTCTCTGCATCCATCAGCGTGGCCACGTGTGATAGAGATTATAGAGATTTCTGAGGAGGTAACGAGAGCAAGTTAGAGCAAGAGGAGAAATGTTTGAAGAACACACATCAGGTTAGGGATTCAGCAGTATGTGGCGCCATTGGTGGTTCGTGGACCGTAACTTCACGAAGGGCCACCTTCTTCCCTCTTCGGGCATGGTGAGACTTGCGAGTTAGAGCGTATTAAAGCAGCTCCGTTTGCTCTAAACTCACTCCCCGTCCACACTGGCAAGGCACGTAGAGCGATCTGACTCCGCGGCCAGAGCGCTCCTGGTAATCCACCTCGGTGAGGGGAATAACGTTTGATGCGTCCCTGCTGGAGCACCGCAGCACTAGTGTGGACACCCTGGTCTGTTAATGCGCTCTCATCGGCCTCCAGAAGTGTCCCACAATGCCTGTTCTAGCCACTCTGGTCATCACTTTGAACTCTACTGCCCTGCCCTCGGGTGACCAACTGTCAGACCCGCCCTTTAAATTCTCGGGGAATTTTGAAAATCGCCTTCCTGTTTGCTCAGCAAGGTGTGGAGTGCTCTCAGCTCATCTTTCCAGGTGACCATGCCTCCACGCGCCAGGCAATCCCCAGTATGGAGCAATGGCGAGGTGCTGGAACTCAGCAGTGTTTAGAGGAAGCTGTCCAGTCCCAGCTGCGCTCCAGCTGTAGGAATTATGATTCCATCATCTCCCTTGATATCTGCCCAAAGGTAAGGGGCCGTGACTGGGACGCACTGCAGTGCAGGGTTCAAGTGAAGGAGCTGCGGAACACCTACCACAAAGTGCAGGAGGCAAACTGCCGCTCCGGTGCTGCCCCCCACGACCTGCCGTTTCTACAAAGAGCAGGACGTGATACTTGGGGCGACCCCACCTCCACTCTGAGTACCACCATGGACACTTCAGAGCCCAGTTCAACAAGGCAGGAGGAGAAGGAGGAGGAAGAAAGCAGGAGTGAGGGTGCTGAGGAGGAGGAAGACACCCGGCATCCCTAAATGCATGCAGCCAGGAGGAAGGTAGCCAGTCGTGGTGGCCGGTGCTTGGGGAAGGACAAAGACCAGAGGAGGTGCCCGGTAAGTGGCTTTTATTTTGGGAAGGAAGTTATTCAGCGCAGGCTCTTGGGGCGAGGAGGGTCAGGGCTGCGTACATGCCTAGATGTGGAATAGGGTGTTGATGTGCTCTCTCACATTGTGGTAATTCGCCTCAGTGATCTCTTCAAAGGTCTCATCCAGAAGTTGGGCAATGCGCTTGTGCAGGTTTCTTGGGAGAGCCACTGTGGTCCTTGTCCCAGTCAGGCTAACATGTCCACGCTACTGTGCCATGAGGGGTGGGGGGACTATTGCTGCACGCAGGCAAGCTGCATATGGGCCACGGCGGAAGCCGCATTGCAGTAGAAGACCCTCCCTTGCTTCCCAGGTGACCCTCAGCAGCGATATATCTTCCAGGACGAACTCCTATGGAAAATGTGGGGACAGTGTCCGGTATAGGGGCCCCCTGCAGCTGTTGGCTCTCCCTAAGGCACAGAAACCCGGGACAGTACAGCCGTGAAACAATCAGTCCTCGCTCTGTGCTTACTCACCATTTTGGGGCTCCTGTGTGTTATGTCCGCTTGCTTTGGGATGGGCAAATTATGCTATTGTGTTGACGGTGCTTGCCCTTAAGTACGGGGAATCATTGCTCTGTCTGCTGGTAACAGTGCTGCCTCTGTTAAGTATTGCATTTTGCCTATACAGATACAACCTTGAGATCTCAGCCGTCTGTGTTATCAATGGCCGAAAGACTCTAACGAATTAGGAAGAGGCCACGTAGAAGCAAAGAAAACATGCTCCATGAAGTAATGCAGCAGTCCCTTAACGAGAACCTAAAAGCACAGGAGTGGAGGTAGAGTGAAAAGAGGATCCGCCAGCAGAATGAGGAGCACCGGCACAAAAGCGCGGAGCTTCGGCAGCAAAGCACAGATTGGCTGATAAGCATCATGGAGCACCAAGCGGACTTGATCCAGGCGCTCGTAGCCATGCAGGCTGAGAACTACCGCCCGCCCCCCACAGCCCTTGTCCCAAGACTCTTTCCTTTCAGCCTCAAATAGCTCCCTCAAAGCATCCCTAATTCTTGCAGCCCTGTGCTGGGCCCCTCTAATAGCCCTGCTCTCTGGCTGTTCAAATTCAGCTTCCAGGTGTTGAACCTCAGTTCCATGCCTGAATGAATCTTTCACCCTTCCCTTCACTAATGTTATGGAGGGTACAGCATGCGGATATAACCACAGGGATGCTGTCATCAGCCAGGTCCGCTTCCCATACAGAGAGCACCAGCGGCCCTTTAAATGGCCAAAAGCACACTCCACAGTCATTCTGCACCAGCTCAGCCTGTTGTTCAACTGCTCCTTGCTGCTGTCAAGGCTCCCTGTGTAGGGTATTAAAGAGTAAGCAGGGTCTCCAAGGATCACAGTAGGCATTTCGACTTCCCCTATGGTGATCTTCTGGTCTGGGAAAAAAGTCCTGGCATGCAGCTTCCTGAACAGGCCAGTGTTCTGAAAGATGCGTGCGTCATGCACCTTTCCAGACCAGCCTGTGTTAACGTCAGTGAAACGCCCACGGTGATCCACAAGCGCCTGGAGAACTATAGAGTAATACCTCTTCCCATTAACTACTCAGAGGCTAGGTGGGCTGGTGTCAGAATTAGAATATGCGTCCCATCTATCACCCCTCTGCAGAAACCCATTTGTGCAAAACCAGCCACAATGTCATGCATGTTACCCAGAGTCACGGTTCTTCTGAGCAGGATGTGGTTAATGACCCTGCAAACTTGCATCAACACGATTCCAGCGATCGAATTTCCCACCCCAAACTGGTTAGTGACCGATTGGTAGCTGTCTGGAGTTGCCAGCTTCTAGATTGCAATAGCCACCCACTTCTCCACCGTGAGGGCAGCTCTCAGTCTCGTGTTCTTGTGCTGCAGGATGGGGGTAAGCTCCTCACACAGTCTCATGAAAGTGGCTTTTCTCATTCGAAAGTTCTGCAGCCACTGCTCATCATCCTAGACTTACAGGACGATGTGACCCCACCACCCAGCGCTTGTTTCCCAAGCCCAAAAGCAATGTTCCACGGTGGTGAGCATGTCCACGAATGCCACAAGCAATCTTGTGTCGTATGCGTTACTCGAGTTGATATCGTCTGAGTCCTTACTGTCAGTTTGGATCTTAAGGAGTAACTCGACTGCCAAAGGTGACATGCTGGCGAGACTCACTCTGCATATTCCTCAGCTGTTCAGGCTCCATTCCCGCAGACCTAAAGGGAAAAGAGAGCGCGCGGTACAAAAAACTTTGAAAGATGGTGCCAAATGTGGACGGAAGCACAGGGATTGCTGGGATGCGAACCAATGCATCACGGGGCATTGGGAGAGGATCCAGAATGCCCCGCATCCCCCGCCTCCTTCCCATAAGCCACAGCTCCAGAATGGGAAGAGGTTCTCTGTGGGATAGCTGCCTATAATGCACCGCTCCCAATGCCGCTGCAAGTGCCGCAAATGTGGCCACGCCAGTGCGCTTGCAGGTGTCAGTGTGGGACAGACTGCAGTGCTTTCCCTCCTGCGCTCTCCGAAGGCTGGTTTAACTCCTGGCGCTCTACATCTGCAAGTGTAGCCATGCCCTTGTTTCCCTAGTGCAATCTCCTCCCATTTATGGATGCACAGCTATAGCTTAGGCAGGCATAATTTGGTCCTGTGCTTTGAACATTTTGGAAGTACCATGCTACATTACATAAATGCTTTTATAATAATGTTGTCTAAAGTCTCTTAAAAGTGACTCATGATTTTGGGTGTCCAACCTGAGAGATCTTAAAAGGCCTGCATGTCAGAGGGTGGATTTCCTCATCACATTCTGAAAATACAGGCTTCGTTAAGGTGTCTAAAGTGCGGCACTCAAAGACTGAGGCACCTAAAATCATTAATCACTTTTGAAACGATAGATCTATATATCATGTGGGTGCACATGCGTACAATAAGCTTGTAAGTCTAGTGTTTTATTATACTTGTAGATATGTTACCATTTTTATTTTCCCTCAATAATCTCACTATGTCCTCACTGACCTTAACCAGCCATGGAAACGTCAAGGAAGTGAACTCAGAGAATAGGAGTATCCCAGCAGTCTAATAAGGGGTCTCCAAGTTTCTGAACAGAAAAACTAATTTATTCCTCCATACTTTTTTTCTCACAGTGCAAACAGCACATCTGATTATCCCTTTAATAGATCAGGGGCACTAAAATAACCTAGTGATACTTAATGATGCAAATAGCCAGCTGTGGGCAAAACTTGCTAAAAAGATTCTTCATACTTTCAGCATGGTCTTTCTTTTAGATACATAGAGAATGCAGGAATATACTTGTGAAAGAATGTGACATGGAAAACCCTGTAGGTACTAATTGGGTAATAGTATTGCACGTTGGCTAGAACCATTAAGAGTAGAGTTTTTCCTGTCCTCTGAAGCAGCAGCGATTGGCAACTGCCAGAGGCAGGAGGATACTTGGCTTGATAAACCAACGATCTGAGTTGGTCTGGCACCTCCCATGCAAACCATCCCTTAAAATGCCACTGAATCAAATAGTTTAGGGCCAAAAATAGACCCACCAAAAGTGACTATAATTTTTGGTGAAGTTTCTCTGGATACTTCATAAAATAAGGATCTGCCTTAAGGATTTGTTTTCTCTTCCCCCTCTCCCCCCCCCCCCCAAAAAAATCTTATAAAATTAAATGCAAAAGCCTGTGATGTTATGGCTGCATGGTTATTCACATTAATCAGGAAATGTAAAAGCAAAGGTTCCCAGAGTAACGCTATATTTGTATGGTTGGCTCAGGAGTTATATTTTCTATTCCTGCTTTTCTCGTTAAATGTATAGATTAATATAGCTCTACTTGATCTAAAATGTGTGCCGTAAAACATAAAGGAGGTGTGAAGTAGCTGAGCTAACGTTGCTATTGGAACTGAGGCTTGATTTTTGACCTCCAGTTACACTAGTGTAAATCAAAAGTGAGTCCATGAAGCTGTGGTGTTGGAAGGCAGAGGCGAGTTGCACTAATTTTTGGTGACCGTGTAGCGTTAACACTGTGTTAATGCCATTTTAAATTTTAATATATAATGTTTTGCACTGGTCTGTAGTGCTTTAGAAATAAAAGTCTGGCTTGCGATTGACATGTTGGGCCAATATCTCAGCAGGTGTAAACTGGTGTAGCTCCATTGAAAGTCAGTGGTGATTTACACCAGATGCAGATAAATGAATGTGACCCTGACTTCAGTGGTGCTGAGAGCTATGTCAATTTCCACCAGCTGAGGCTGCATTCAAAATAAAAGCGCTGGTGTACTGTACGAAAGAACCAATCTGCTGAATGAAAAGATTGGTCTGTGCTCTTAACTTTTGCTGTTCTCTCTGCCCTCATGGACTCCACACACAGAAGTTGCTTAGCAAAGCATCATCGTCAGTCACATGCATGTTGTATCCTGAACAAGTTTGCTTACAGCCCAGGAAGAAATCTGTTTACTTGCTCATCGTGCTACTGAAACATTCACGTGGAACAAATCACACAGTTTAAACCGAACATCAAATCAAGGTGGGAAGAGATGGAGTGTTTTACAGTGCCCATGGCTTGTAAGAGAAAATGTTTGAATTGCCTTCGGTGGAATCCACTGGCAGAGTGCATTGTAGCTGAGAGGGTGGAAAGATCTTTTGCAGTCATGATGTGTAATTGGATAACTGCATATACTCCACCCGACACCCGTGCCTGCCTCCCCCTCCAATTTCCTCTTGGGAGCTAGGGTGAAATGGGAGGAAGAACTTAAAATCTCCCACCATCTGTGGCTAATTGTGAAAATATTTGGAAAAAGTTAAGGGCACTTGGACGCCAAACAAACTGTTTAAAGCCATTATTTCCCCAGATGGTAAATGCAGGAGACATTCTAAGCAAACTGCTTTAGTAACAATAATACTTATATAGCACTTTACATTTTCAAACCACTGTCCAAACATTAACTAATCTGTCCCATATTCTTTAGAGCTGTGTAGTTAAACTTCAAGGATATTGGTCTAGATTAATTTGTAGCACTTTATCAGATGTGTTGGTGGGTGAATTTTACTCCTGCTGCTTGGTACTATAGGAGGAAACATTAACTCCTCCTGAGTATATTGAAATTGATCCTAGAATTTGTAGTGAAAAGAGTGATCTTTAGTGGGAAAAGAGAAATTTCCACCCATTGAATAAAAGATCTTTAAAAGAAACACATTCACCCTTGGGTAGATTATAGAACATTTGTCTGAACATGGATCTTCCCTATCTGGACCCACTTTTCTCCTATGGAACAACCTGACTCTTTTTTTATACACATGCATGTATGTGATGAATCCTCACATGCTGTTTAAGGAGACGATGGTTAACAGCAACTTGTATCTTTTGCACAATTGTCGTGTTTCTCAGTAGTCAGTCTTCAGTTGGAACTGCCTGTTGTTGTACTTCTTGATCTGCAAAGCAGGGATATCTCTTTAAATTCAGCCTCACTAGTTAAATCTGTGTGTTGCCAAATTTTTGAATTGGCTATCTAGTTTATCCTATACTCATCACTGTGATATTTCTAAACTTCCCTTGGGATCAGTCTCACTTTAAATAATACCAACCACAATGAGTCTCTGCCTCATATCTTCCTATTTTATATAATTTCTCCAAGGCTTTATTTTTACCTTAAATGTATTTGCAGAGAATGTTACATATGGGGAGGAGAAGGAAGGAGGGAAGATTTGCACAGCTGCATGCAATTAAGTAGTTTGTGTTGTATTCCTTAATCTTTTATGACAGTCTCAAGGACAGTATGTTTAATGTGAAATTGTCATAAAGCCAAATGCAAAATAAACAAAACACTCCACACCCCAGTATGCATGCCACTTACGTTGTATCAGTGTTGCTCCCTGACTCTTCCAGGTATTATCCCAGATAGTAAAACAGAGTTCTGCTAAGTGCTGACACATGGCAAAAGTGCTGGAATGTGGACAGACAGATGTGAACTGATTTGCTGTGTGTTTAAAAGTCCATAACGATAGGGATAATAGTACCAGATATATAAGATCTTGGAAAGAGAACCTCGTGAAGAATGTGTAGGCAATGTGAAAATGTAATTAAAAGAAAAACCCTAATGGTTTGTTAGGGGGAGGTGTAGCTAGAACTAGAAATAAGCAAGTGTAAAGAGGAAGGAATGAGGCTTGTAAGCTTTCTGCTAAGGCCCCACTGGAAATACAGGGCCATATCCACAGCTGGTGTAGATAAACTTGGAAGGCAATGGAGCTTTGCTGAATTACTCCAGCTGTGGGTCTGGCCCATAGTGTGTATTCTTGTCATCGGTCTTTTTATAGGAAAGGGCTTTGGAGAAAGAAGATTTGGCATATTGCAGAGGTAACATGAAGGGCATTTGATCTCAAGGTTGAATGATAAGTGCTGTGAGGACATAGTAAAATATTTAGTTGAAGTGTCTTGTCTGGGGAGAGAGGTAAGTTGTTATAAGCAAGCTTAATTTAAGCATGCAATACTTTAAATTATCTAGATAATTCAATTGGTGTAGAGTTTATTTTAAGTAATTGACTAGATCTGATCCTGAGTGGAAGTAAAAGCAAACAAACAGCAAAACTTTAATTACCATTAGCACTTTCCTTTTACTTCAGAGGTAATAAAATACAGCAGAGAGAGAGAGGTTTTTTGTTTGTTTGTTTTTTTTTAGGATATGACAATTTTGCATGTGTTTCCAAATGTATTCTCATATGTGGTACTGGTTAGAATTCAGCACTTGCAGGGTCCAGATTGGGATTTTCCTTTCTAAAACATTTTGTCTCTACCAAAGTGGATATTTTTAAGTTTCTTAGCAGTGGTGGTCATTGTGGGGTATTGCTGAGTAGAAGGCAGTCCTTAAGTCTCGGCTTCCCCTGAACTTTACTCCCTTTGTGAGGATAATATATTTAGATGAGGTCCCTTTGATGCAGTTGGGTTAGGTCAGATGAGGTCAGAGCACTAGTCATGCCAGAAATCCCACAGATGCAGGAAACAAACTGCTGGAAGAGGAGAGTTGAACAGCTTTCAGACAGTTATTTCTGTACGTTTTCTCTCTCTCTCTGCATTTGTTCTATACGCTAACTTTCTGAAATGGAAAAACCCGAAGCAAGTGCAAATCAGCGTGTAATTATATTAATGTCTACCTCTTACCGAGCCCTCTTCGGATCTGAAAGCAGTTTACAAAGGTGGGTAAGAATTATCCCAAGTTAACAGATGGCAAAACTGAGGCTCAGAGAGGGGAAGTGAGTTGCCTATGGGCACCCGGCAGGCCAGTGGCAGAGCTGGGAGTAGAACCTAGGTCTCTTGAGTCTTCCCAACTGGACCACACTGTTAACTCCATCAACGGAGTTAGGCTGACTCACACTAGCAGAGGGTCTTGCTCCTAATTCCCACCCTCTCCCATACCTTCTTTGAATTTCACCTTCACAAATGTAGCCATAGCATCTGTCTCCTTCCTCTACAGTCTGTTATCTGAAGATGGAATGTGCTAATCATCCTGCCTTCTTTCTAGCTATTGTTTTTATAGTTACCATATGAAAGGGGAAAAAACACACACACAACTAAACTCAGGTGTCTCTCTCCCCCACCCCCCAAAACAGAAATCCCAACGCCAGACTTCACAGTAACTGAATAAACATGAATGCAAATGACGCCTTTGAGATGCGGTGACTGTACTGCCGCTACAGTAAAGCATCTTCTTTCGTTCATGCCACCTGTGCTAAGAGTCTCTGGATGTGAAAGATGGCTTTAACCGTATATCTAGTAACCAAACCCCTCTCTAGAAAAAGATGATGCTGGTGATAAAACCACAATGACAAGGTCTGTATTTTACCTTTCCTCCCTCACCCCTCCTTCTCCCTGTTTGAGGCCAGTAAGATTGGATCCAATGACATAGCTTCTATTTCTCAGATGCAGCACAAAACAGATTTTTCTAGTGGCTGAATTTAATCACTTAGATGCAGAGCACTGATAGACTGAATCAATTTAATTTCTATTGCTCGTGACTGGGTGGGGGAGATGGAAGAAGGAAGGTCATAATAATTTAGCAAGCAACAATTTGGTTTGAAAATGTTTCCAATAGAGAGAGAGAGAGAGAGAGTGTGTGTGTGTGTGTGTGTGTGTAAAGCCTGAACAGACAAAATAAACATGGCAATAACCTTAGGAACTTGGAAAGTAGGAGAGAGAGCATTCTGCTTGAGGCGATGGATGGTTTATTAGTCTGAGCATTGGGGCTGAAATGCCTTGGGTGCTTTTGAACCATAGGTTCATATCCCACCAGGGTACATGCAGCCCTTCTGCCTGCCCAAGTAATGATACTGAATATAGTGCCATTTCAGTATGTATTTCAGATGAGGTGTTTGAAAAACGAGTGCATCTATGTGTTAGGTACTTTATCCCGTCCCGGTTACCATAGCATCTGAGCACTTCACAACTTTTAACATATGTATCCTCACACCACCCCTGAGATGTGGCAAAGTGCTATTATCTCCATTTTACAGATGGGTCAGTGAGATGTAGGCAGGCTAAATGACTTGCTCAAGGTCACATAGGAAGTCTGTGGCAGAATAGGTCTCACAAGTCGTATGCTCGTGCCCTAACCACTGGGCCATCTTTCTCTCCTCAGAGTCCTGCTCTGAATAAACATGAAAACTCCCATGGTGATTGGTGCCTTTTATAAATTCATGTAGTGACAATAACCCTAAGGCACTTCTTGCAAACAGGGGCAGCTTGCCTTGATACCTTTCGCCAAAAATTCCCCCACTTTCCACTTTATTGTGGTGCAGCATTGAGTAAAGAGCCTTGAAGTGCAACAGTGTAATTTAGGTGGTGGTGGGGTTTTGTTTTGGGGGGGGGGGGGGGTTGGGTAGCCCAATGCTGATTTTTCTGACATAGTATTAGTCCTACGTTGAGATCCTAAACAGATCTACATATATAAAAATCAAATATAAATATAATAACACTCTCCTCCCTCCTTTTGGTATGTTGCTTGTCTTCTTAGAGTAGAAGGTCTTGCGGGGAACGGACTGTGTCAGCGTTTGGGGATAGTGCATTGCATAGTGGGGTCCCTGATTGTGACCAGCATTGCTGGTGCTATTGCAGTTTAAATAATAGACCCCCTACAAGTGGAGATATGATCTCAAACATTAACCCAAGCAGGCTACAAACATTTGTTGTATCCTTTTAAAAAAGTCTCTCCTCTTCCGCCCAGCCAATCATCAGCGAGTCTATTAATGCATCAACCCTTGAAAATTAGTCTTGGGGGAATCCTAACCATGGGACTATGTGCATGTTGTTACATAGCAGCCAATCCAATCGGATGTCGTAGTGTGCGATGTGTTAACGACAATGTGTAGGGTGGAGAGCAGCAGCTAAACAACTGTGGCTGTGTCCTGTGTGTTTAGCTGTTGTCCCTCAGATGGTGCTTCTCCCCATGCCACAACGCATGGAGATCCAATTGAGTGGGGAAACCTTACCTCCAAATTGCTATAATCGCCTTGTTGATGGGCTTTAGAAGCCGTCCTAATTTTTAAGCAAGACATGTCATAGTGACATGAAGTAATACAAGCAAACTTGGCCAGCTTAACAGCAAACTTGGTGCGCTGCCATATCCATCAGCCCGTATGCACCCCGGTAAATAAAAGCTGTGGTTGAATTTCTTTCAAGTGTTATATAATATTCATTATAATATATAAGTAAAGAGGGATCCCTCTTATACGTAAGCCTTAGCAATAAATAAATAAGAATAAATCTGATCCTTCTCCCTCTTTCTAGGTAGCTAATTGTAGTATGGTCTAAGGGTTAGAGCAGGAGACCGAGTCATATTCTAGGTTCTCTTATAGCCTCTGCCAGCGACCTGTTATGTAATATTGAGCAAGTCACAAGTTTCCTCTTTAAAACAGGTCTAATATTCCCCTATGCAGGGGCTCCCCTATGAGGTTTCACTTAGTGGAATGCTCTTGTCTGCGGGGAGCTGTGCATGACAGTTCTCCATTCGACAAAACATATGTGATATCAGGCCAGAAGACATTCACTTATGTGGCTGGTGAGCCCAGAATCTGCTCCTGTATCACTCGCTCAGCCCAAAGAAGATGAAGGTCGAGCAAGAGCTGAAACGATGGTGGTGACAGCGAGTGCTAAAGGATAGAAAGAGAAAGTGAATGCACTCATTGCAAGTCAGCTTAAAAATAAACCAGTCTATTTATAAAGTTGGCAGAGTGCCATGGGTTTTTTTTTTAATGAATAATAAACCCAGTATGCCCTCGCACTTTGTATATCCGTGAGTTTGCATATGGATGCAGAGATAAGTATGTTTTATATTCTCAGATTAAATATGCACATTTATTTGCTCTGTGAGAGGCTCTAGTGGCTAAGTGCTGGGCTGGGAGTCAGGAGGCCTGGGTTCCATTCTGGACATGGCCACTGGCCTGCTGCACGACCTTGAGCAAGTCACTTCACCTTTCTTTCCCCTCCTGATCTTTTGACTCTCTTGCACTCTTCAATCGTAAGTTCTCTGGAGTGTTTGTACAGTAGTTGGCACGTTGGGGCTGCTGTGATACAGTTCATAAATGTGCATTTATACGTAGGTGCACTGCATAGCTGCCCTCAAGCATAGCAGCAAGCCACTCTTTGTATTCAGACACGCTGTACAATCTAAAGCACTTGTAGCGACATGACTAGAGCCGTAGCAATAATACCACTGCAGTTCAAGCATTTGGGTGTCTTTTTCTTCTGTGCATGTGTTGTGAAATGCCCAGCTAATGTGTGGGTGGCCTTGTGCTCTGTTGCTGGAAACTAGAAAAGAGGTGTAATATAAACACTTGTTTAATTGCCACATGGTGATTGCAGATGAGTCTTCCAATTTCTAGACAGAAGGTAACATCAGAGCCCAGGTTTGTTTCACTTACAGCTAAGCAACATCAGAAAAGAAGGAAAAAGCCGGAAAGCGAATGATGTGCTACACAGACAGGCACCCAAACTTCCATACCCCCTTGTGCCCGCATTTGTCTGTTTAATGAAGCGAAGCTTTGTCTCAAACCGTGCTCCCTTAAATACATGAAGGGGGCTTGGCCCGATGGAGGACTCAGGACAAGGCTGGAAATAAAGTTAACACAACGTGTTCCATGTGATGATCTCCCTCTGGTACCTGGCCCAGCAGCTAAGAGAGCCTGCTACTGATTGACAAGTAGGGAGGATTGTGCTTAGCGGCGTTGGGGGACGGGGGCATTTTAGAAATTGCGTAGCATTGGTATAACTCTGCTCCCACTGAAGTCAACAGGAATTTTAGAACTGCCCTCAATGGGAGCAAAGTTAAGCCCAGACTGAATGAACGCTTTGGAAAATCTAACCACAGCCTTGTCCAGACACTGACTAATCCTCACAACACCCCTCTGGGAGGTGGGTAAGTAGTAGTCCTGTTTCACAGAGGCATGGAGAGGTGAAGTGACTTACCTGGGGCTACAGAGCAAGTCAGTAGCAGGAATAGAAATCAAGCCCTCTGAACCCTATACTTATTCCTCCATAGCGCATTGCCTCCCTCCTCGACGACTGTGATAAGCAGCTACAGTTTGTTACCTAGGCATCTTTTTTTTTTTTTTTTTTAATTATTAAAGGGGGACACTGTTGTTTTTTTCTTTCTTCCATGGTTCTAAACTGGTGGAGCTGATCTTTGCTGCCATTGTCAAAACTTCCCCAGACCATTTATTGCTGAGTGGAGAAGCCGTGTGAGAAAGTTTTGCCCAGTGGAAAGTTTGTGAGAAAGTCGCAAAGGGATGGAAATGGCAGCTTAGAAGCTCAAAGCGCCTCTTACTTCTGTTTGCAATGGCTGTGATGTTGCCTGCGCCAGCCGCTGAAATGGGGAGTCCGTAGCTGAAGATCTAAGGGAACCAGAGTTTGTTTCAGACTTTGTTAAAAGTGCAGCGTTAACAATTTAAAGCTGTTTGTGAGACTCCAAAACGGGGAAACAAACGAATTTTCCATTAGTGCTCAGCCTTCCCCTTGCAGCGTCTCATGTCAGAAGCGCTCAGGGTTGTGAAGAAAGGAGGGACGCGTATGTCTCCAGCAAGATTTTGTTCTTTGCTCCTCCGGATAGTGTCATGGGCCCACTAGCAGCAGCTGTTGATATTGTCTAATGAGCTTCGGTGGCAGCTGCTTTCCCTTGGTTTTAGAACAACTTTGGAACTCACGAAGCAGCTCATATTTAACAGCATGTTCTGTGCATCCCCCAAATGAATGAGATGCAGGGAACGAATGAAACTTTCAGAGGGAGTAGCCCTTACATAGGGAATACAGTGGCCTGTGGGAACCTCTCTGTTCTGAGGATGAGAGAGCAGGGGAAAAACCCCCTGCGATCCTGATGGCCAGTTTCTGGATGCCCGGATTTAATATGCTGGAGACTGTTAACCTCATTCTCTTACTATAATACAACTATAGGCTCCCTATCTGCTCCCCCCGACCCCACTATGGGGGGGCTGCCGGTGGGTGCTCAGCACCCACCCTTGTTTCCCTGTGGGTTCTCCAGCCCCAGAGCACCCATGGAGTCGGCACCTGTGCAAAGAAGAGTGGAGGACTGCAAAGGGATAGTACAGGGGTCCCCAACGCGGTGCTCGCGGGTGCCATCGAAAGGCGCCCGCGTCCTGGCAGGCGGTGGAGCATCCGCTAAAATGCCACCAAATTTCTGCGGCGTTTCGGCGGCGCCGCCTCTCGATGACGTCGCTTGTCGGCTGCAAGTGGCGTCATCGAGCGGTGTCACCACCGAAACGCCGCAGAAATTTGGCAGCATTTCAGCAGATGCTCCACCGCCGCCACAGTCCTTCGTCTAGCACCCGCCAGACAAAAAGGTTGGGGATCACTGGGATAGTAGGTAAAATCCTGCCCCCCACTGAAGTCAATGGCAAAATTTCCATTGACTTCAGTGGGGCCAGGATTTTGCCCCATGTGACTTGATCAGTATGTTTCTAAGATACATGTTTGTTTGTGCAGTAGATCACAATGGCTCTAGCAACAATTTGAGCCTTTCCAGTAAATGTTGATTTTTTTTTCTGCCTAAATACATTTTTGCCTAGAGGACCCTTTACCTAAATTAGATATGCATTTTCAGTAACATTTCATGTTGAAACTTTTTGCACTTGAAATAAAACCATCTGGTTGTATTACAAAGACAATGCAGGGAGGAGATGAATGCCTTTTTCTCTGTACACAATTCACAAAAGGGCTGTTTGTTTGTTTTTTTAAATGGGAGTTTGTAAATTTTTTTACATCACTGTCAAAGCCCAGGTTGTCAATTCAGGTTTGAAAGTTGTTTCACCCATTGACTAAATTTAAAGACAGAATGTCTGCCTTAAATTTTCAATTTCCTGAGCTTTTGTTGTTTTGCGTCACAACCTTGCATGTTTTTTAAACACTTATTTTTTTTAATTTGATCAGTTATTCTTTTAAGTAGTCTTAATTGTATAAAGATTATAATGCATAAGAGACATCTATAATTAGAAGGGGGATTGGTGCTATTAGACAGTGTTTTAGTGAAGAAAATTATAGTGTTCATAAGCAGTTTAGAGAATGGAGGCAGCATATATTAACATGCAACAAATTTTATGTAATCCAAGTTGAGGATTGATTAATGCTCACCTCATTGAAAATTGGAATATTCCTTAATCTTTGCCCAAATATTACAGTCCACTTCCTCCTTCTCATCCTACCTTTTGCTGTGGCACCTATATTTCTGGTGGGAGGGTGGACTAATAATTCCCAGTGGAGCTCATGGTGCTAGCTGGCTGACCATGCTATCTAAGAGCGATCTTCTTTCCTCCTGGAGTGGAGACAAGAACAATCTCATTTCAGTGTATTGTGTAGCCTGCTGCCGCTATGCCGCAGGGCTGACATGGAGGTTAGAATGTTAAATGAGGTTTACCCATTTAAAAAACCCCAAAAGCTGTGCTGGTCTGAGTGCTGATAAACCTTGCGCTCTGCATGTCTTTGGAGAAACGCTTTCTGAGCTCTTGTTCCCTGCAATTAGGATTTTGGAAATAGAATAAAATGCGAGAGCTTTGTTTGGAACCTTTTTATTTTTATAAAAGTAATAAATAAAGTTCCAAATCGCTGTCACTTTCCATAAGAATAACAGTACTTGGCCACTTACAGAGTGATGACACTTTGAACATGTTTGGCGAGATTAGCTTCTCTCTATATTCCCCATTTTTTATATATATGTCTCCCAGGCAAGTGAATACTTTCAAACCAGTAGAAGCTTCTTTTTATGATGAATTACTATTGCACTTTTCATCCATGCATCACAAAGGCCTGATTTTTCCATTGCCCTGCATCTTGTGTTGTCATTTGCACCAGTGCAAAGTGGGTACAAAATGCTCAATTATGTTCATTTTGCACTGGTGTAAATGTCTACAAAAGTTTCAGGAAAATGGAGAATCCTGAGCAAAATGCTTGAGAAAGGGGAGTAATTACCATTGTCCCCATTTCATGAATGAGGAAAGTGAGAGACAAAAGGAGTTTAGTGACCTGTGCGAGGATCCACAGCAACCCAGTGAGGGAGCCAGGAATTGAATCCAGGTTTCTAGACTCCCAGTTTCATGTCCCATTCACTAGAGCACACTGCCTTTTAGATTCCAGTGGCCCGCACAAGACCAGCTTACAGGCTGCCTATGATCTAGACTGCTAGCGCTCCACAATCTCTCTGAAACTCTAGTGTCACAGAATGCTCAGTTTGATTTTAATTGCCAGCTAGATACATGGCCATCCAGGGCTACTTGCATTTCACAACAGATTGCATGTTTTGTAACAGCACTGGGGACTTTATTCAGATAGGTAATGAAGCTATTTTTCTTAATGGGAATATTGAGAATAAGGAATATTTTGTATCTATGTGGCGTGCAAAAAATAAAATCACCTGAAGAGATATGACTATATATACAAGATGCTAGTATTCCAAAATATTAGAAACCTCAAATAGCCAAACACTCACCCATTTCCAAAACAATGGGGCAATGTTAGGACCGGACCACTTTATATTAAAAGTGTCCTGTTGTCCAGTTCTTTAGGCTAGCTCTGTACAATTGTCACTTCCTCCAAACCTTGCTGCATATGATATCTTGTAAACTGCTAACTTCAGACTTGTAGTATGTCTAGAAGGAGCAAAGGAGTGTTGGGAATATATTTGATGGAAGAGACTTTTTTTTTTTTAATTTATTCAGGTCAGGTCACTTTAATTTTCAGTCTATAAACCCAAGAAAATGTTGTTTAAAAATATGCTAACATAATGAATACAACTTATTTTGCATTTTCATTTCTTAATGTGATTTCAAATGGGTTTATTAGACAAGGAAAACCATCAATTAACACTTCAACAGCAAAAGGACAAATCTAGAGTTAATTGTGTGCTTGCAAGCCAGGTAGAAAGCAAACTGCTTCTCAGATTTATTTTTATTAATAGTACCAATGAATGATTATTAACGTGTGTGTGTGTGTGTGTGTGAGAGAGAGAGAGAGAGAGAGGGCCAAATGTGTTTTTGATCTGAGCCGAGGTTAATTTTTCCCAGGGAAATAGGTTTTGCAAGATTAAATGTGTGTCTAATAGTTTGGGGGAATGTGAAACACCTTTTAAAAACACTGATTGAGCTTCCTTCCACTCTGGATAAGATCTGCCCCCACTCTGTCTAAAGGGGCCCCAAACCCCTATGGTTGTCTTCCAAGGAGCTGGAGGTGGGAGAGGTGACCAGAGCTCTCAGTGCTGTGGAGATTCCCGGAGGCTGCTGTAACAGGCCCCCAAGGCAGCCCAGAGTACGTCAGGGGCCTCCCCAGCCCCAGAGCAGCACAGATCCCACCCCCCTTGGGTCAGAGTTCTGTACCGTTCCTCTTGGTGGTGCAGCCCCAAATCTCACTCTGTCTCTTTCTTTGGGTCTGGCTGCCATTGTTGTTTTCATCAGCATCCCTCTGCTGGCAGTTTAGATGTGCAAAAAAAATAAATAAATAAACGAAGCTGTTGTTATAATCCATGCACACGTGGGTAGTTTATTTAAAAACAATTAAAAAGCTCTGAAAATCGTTTGAGATGCAATGAACACGAGGAGACGGTGTGTTTTGTAGCTTGGCAGGCTGCCTGTAATATATGTTTTGTTAGAATTCTCCTCCCTACATTCCCCCTTTCTTCACTGAAATGACACTACGCTGGGGGAGCATTGATTTTTGCTCTCCAAGTTGTTAATGAAAAATTCCTTGTTGGCTCCTAGTTTCTCAAATCCTTTGAGACCAGCTGCAGCATTCTAGATACTTCAGAAGTAAACATGCCAGCCTGGGTGATGTATGACTTTGTGAACTTTCTAGGGACAAAAGCTTGGCTTTTCATTGTCCATAAAATTGAGAGAGCCTCTTATCCATGCAATTATTTTTCTTACTCAGCCTGGTTTGTTGAATTTATTTTGGTAACTCGGGGCATGGATGGAAAAGCACAAAGATCTCTTTAAACTTGGATGAGATAATAAGCTTTGTGTTTTAGTAATGGTCTGGAGCTCGCCAGTAAGAGCTGTGATCCTTATAGATGAGAATTTAAAGGACCCTCTTAAGGCTGAAAGGACTCAAATTGTGTTCTTTTTTTTCTGCAGCCCACATATCTACTTGTAAAGTTCAAACAATTCATTTTGGGGGAAGGGAACTATTCTTCCAGATCCCCTAGTAACATTTTAACCTGTGCATTTTAAACTCTTGGGCAGCCTGGTAGCTGAAAATTCTCCATTTATTCAGTGTAGAGTACAGATGGCAACTCATTAAAACTTTAAGCGACAATCATCCTTACCATGGAGTTACAACTTACATATAAAATCGGGTTAGTCAAGGAGCAGTACAGGTGTCACAGAAACATGCTACTAGGGGCGGCATAAAAGCCTACGGGATTGAGTGTGTTATATCGGCTCCGTTGTCAGGAGTCCTCAGAGCAGGTTGCCAGAATTGTTGAGCAGTTATAGTTTAATGGAGGAATAGGAGCTTTTGCTCTCAATCCTTTTGACAGTTAAGCTGTCATCTTCAAGTGCATTTAAAAAAAAACACTTTTAAATACAGCTTTCCAACAGAATAAATGGAAGCAGGAATAAGTATCTGAAGGCACCTTGTAAGGAGCTTTGGGGTCATTTCAAGGATGGGAAACGTTCTTGGGGGGGCGGGGAATGTCTTTGTTATTGATAGTCTATAAGAACAAGGTTCTTCGTATCATCTCTTAGTGAAAATGAGAAGAGGGATGGTCCAGTGGTTAGGGTTCTAGACCTGATTTCGGTCCCCTGCTCTGCCACAGATTTCCTGTGACCTTGGGCGAGTCACTTAGTCTCTCTGTGCTTCAGTTCCCCATCTGTAAAATTGGGCACAGAACTTCCCTACCTCTCAGGGATGTTGTGGATATAAATATATTAAAGACTGTGAGATGCTCAGATACTACTGTGATGGAGAATAAGTGTGACAGAACAACAAATCATCTCAGTTTTAGCTTGAGACATGCCATATTTGGTATTTTTTTGTCAAGCCCTGCCTTTTGACGGTCCATGATTATATGAGAATCTCAGCTTCCGATTAGTAAGTTGATAGCCCTAATGGTTGCAGAGAAAATCTTGAAATGATGATGCGAGAGCACCCTAAAGTCTTTAAAAAAAATCCAGAAGGCAAACATAAAACACATAGTGTACTGTTTGTGTTAAAATCTCATGATTTGTGGGGTCCTTGACTCATGGTTATTGGACTCTCAAGGTTGGCAACATTGGAAGAGGCGTTTTGAATCTCTACATAGTGGAAATCCTAAATCCTTTCTTGTGTAGGGTTTCCCCTTGTTACCTTCTCGTTGGTCTGACTGAAAAGGGTTTTTCATCTTTATATTAAACTTGTTTCTGATCCTGTTAGTCAAAAAGAGACAACAAGGCTGCAGGTCTTTCCTGTCCTTTCTACATCTAACGTTGAAACGGACAATGGGAATCTTCAAAGGTGTCTGGTCAGAAAAATGACAGCCAAAAGGCTAGGTAAGTTTTGCACATATTTGCAGAAGTAGCATACCCATCCCTTGCTCATAAGCTCACCACCAGCTGTGGAATCCAGCCAGCACCCACCCTGCATTCATCACTTGTGCCTCATGCAAATTATCCCTGCGAGTGATAGAAATGATCATTGACGTGCATTGCCAAAGCCGGGCGACTTCTGAGGACTTGTCCTGGAGTGCCCCTGTGTGTATCCCCTGCCTCAATAATTCTGCAAAGCTGCATTTTATTGGCGCTCAGCCAGAGTCTGGTAAGCCCACTTCTTCCCCCTGCTGCTGTTGGCTGCAGGTTTGCTGACATGTTCCAGCAGCCAGCATTTCTTCCAAGCCAGGATGTGTAAGGAATGGTGACCCTAGCCTCTGTTCGGCAGAGGATGGAGATGGATGGCAGGAGAAAGATCACTTGATCATTGCCTGTTAGGTTCACTCCCTCTGGGGCACCTGGCATTGGCCGCTGTCAGTAGACAGATACTGGGCTAGATGGACCTTTGGTCTGACCTGGTACAGCCATTCTTATGTTAAGCTTCTGTTTAGTTTCTAAAAGAACAAAGTTTTTTACCTCCTTTTGACACTGCAGAATCAATGAAGCTGCAGAAGATCAGAGCTGCATTCTCATCTGCTCCCTGCTACATCATTCCAGTTGCTAGGTAGGCTTTGGTTTTAGAATCCGTGGTGGTGATGTAGGAAAGGCAGCGTAGCTTTTTCAGGTCTCAGGCAAGTGGAGGAAGCTTGGGGGAAATTGTGGGTCAGAACAAAATTCTGACTCGTATAGCAGAGTAAATTTTAGATGGAAATTCATGGAGAAGAATGTGGCACAGCAAGATCTCTTTTAAAAACCAGAGAATTAACAATTTTTTCCCACCACAGCCATGTTTGAAATAATAATTGCTACTTAAATAATACCATGTCCGTATGTGTGGATCCATCCATCTAGATAGAGGGGAAATCTCTGCCAATGCACTCAGCCACTCGTTCAGAGACAACACATTCATGCCTTTGGGTGCCTTCTGCTTGTTTTGTAGATTAGGTAGTGTCTCATTCACAAGAGTCACAGCTTCAAAGCAAGCCCGAGACCTTTTTCTTACAGCACTGATGTGGCTGATAGACAGGAGAGGCTAACAGGCTCTCATACACTTTTATTTAGTGGCACTGTTGGATTCTTCTATGCCTTAACTTCTTCTAGGTTTTAGAACTGTTCATGACACTCTGCTGGCTGATTCAGAGATGCTGAGGCAGAACTTAGAATACTTGACAACTGCTGCAGTGAAGATATTCCCCTTTTTGCCACTGTGCTAGGACCTAATTTGCTTTGAGCTCAGACTTTGGCCTAGCAGCCTTGCATTTTGACTGCCCCAATTCGGAGTAGTGGCTTGATACCCTTTTTCTCAACCACCTAATAGACTGGGGTACCTGTTTGACTTGTAAGTGATTGGTACATTTACTAGGGCTGGAAATCAAAGACTTGTTTCTGGCATGTGATGTCACTAGGATGGCCCTCGGTGGTCTATGATGACTGGAATTTGGCCCTGAGTCTAAAGTTAGGACCACGGCACTTTCCTTCCTAGTGCTTTAGGTAAATCTAGGCTTGGTGTGTAGATATTTTTCCTTCCAGGAACAGGGTATTTTTGCACAGGAAGCCCCATTGTTCCTGAGTGAGACACCTTCCTTTTTCATGTGCAGTCAATCATCTGGACCTCTAAGAAGAATCAATGTTGATCCAACTGGTTGGCCCTGAGAAAGAGCTGTGACCCTCCCACATCTATGCTGGCCAGATGGGGGATGGCATCCTATGTCTGCATGAAAAGATTGAGGGTATTCCCGGCAGCTAGCTATACTAAGGGAACGCACATTCCATTAGGCCAGAAAAAGAGGAAGAGGCTTTGTAAGAAATATTGGATCTACCCTCTGGATGCCAGTTCTTGCTTTGTTTTCGGGATGCTACTCAGTTGGTGGTTTCTTTCAACAGACATAGACTTCACAGACTCTTGTGAGGTTGTTGGATGGCCAGATAGAGAACAGTAGTGAGGTCCTTTTTCTGTTCCAGCTGTGTGGGATGTTCTACTGTAGAACAAAGCCGTAAAGAAAGAACAGAAGTATTTCCCCAAGGTGCTGAAGTTTCTCTTAACTAGTGGCTTGTCTTTGATAGGTCAGAGGTGCAGTAAATCTTTTATGTGGAGTGTGTGGGTTTGATTTGGTGAAATTTTTTATATTTTTTTTTTAATGAGAAATTGTCCTAGCTTCAGCCTTGGTATAATGTTGTTGTTTGTTGTGTGCCAGTTGAGGGTTGGGTTAGAGAGTTTTTAGGGTCAGTGTTTTCTAAAATAAATATGTAAGTTTTAGCTGGTCATCCATCCATAACCATATGTGACATTCATATGGTGCCAGCTTTATATGGATTTTCAGAGCAACCTTCTTTCTGCAATAAGGAGGTGACAATAGAGGATTCGGGGACAGCCTATTATCTCTGGGGAATACGATGGTGCAAAAGAGACCCAAGTATGTACATGGGGAATAAAAACCACCTGTCACTACCAGTCACCCGCAGGTCTTGACTTGAAGGAAGATCTGAAATCGTAGTACCCTTTCAAACACTTACATACATACACACCCAGGCATGTGTGCACACATATTACTTCCTGTGCAGCTGCTCTCCTAAACACTCCCAAGTAGAGAAGTACAATTTTTTACTGCTTATTTTGTATGCAGCAGAGTGAGGAATAAAAGAATCCACCCTATTGAAAGGATATCCTCTTTAAACGAAGGCCACCTTAAAAAAATATTCGTTGTGTACAGTTCTTCCAACATAAACACACAGGCTCATCAGTGGCAGATGTGAGGGACTGTGGATCCGAAACAACGCACGCATGGCACACGCACAAATAGGGCAACGTAATGAACTGCAGAAAGCTGCTCTTGCTGATGCATGTTTGAATGAGTAGATAATGCTTTATTACCATCACCCAAAAAATAAAAACATCTGCTAGTGCATAATTACACATAGTTGGGAGACGAAGCCCAGCTTGTTCACTGCAGTTGAAAGATTAGAAGAGGGCATCTGTCTTATCATGTTAGTATGAGAGAGAGAGAGAGATTCGGTCCCTGTGTATGTGTGTATACGTTTTAAACATGCGTTAAGTCTAAATAAAGATCTGCAAAACTTGATGCTGAAGTGTGTTCTGTGTATTAACAATTAGGATCTTCTGTTGAAACAAACCCCAAAGCCTCTTCAGTGCTCATATAATGTACAAACACTGCTGTATGCAAAGGGTGGACAGTATCTTTCAGGATCTCAGCACATTAAATAACTTTCCTTTCAGGTCTGCTTGGCAAACTTTATTTGCTGTTATTTCAGGCAGAGCCCTGTCTCCCCTTCTAATTGCAGAAAATCATATTAAGTGTCTATCCAGTGTTCTCATCCCTTAAAACATGTTTTTGTTACCCACGGGCCCAGATTGCACTATTCAGTAGGGAAATTAAGACACTGTAAACAGAAAACATCCCCTCTTTAAAACTTATTTACTTACTCTTGCAGAAGTTCCACAGTAAAACAGTGTTGGAAGGTATGTGATAATGTGCCTTGGTATGTTATATAAGCATTTTTGTTAGGCAGGCCTTCAAAGGGAAATGCCATTTACCTTTAACCGTTTCTTGCATATTTCAAACATAGTGTGGTTTCTTTTCAGTTCCTGCCATTTTTGGAAGGAGTAGCATTCAGCAAGCATTAGCGAGAATTGTGGCAGACTGTTACTCAGATGATCTGTCTCAAATCTGAGTAATAGACCACCATGTTTTCTCACTAGTCATTCAGCCTCAATGCTAACATTCCTAACATTGTGCTGGTAATTGCTTAAGAAATCATCAATTCCAAACACTTGGAGGGAGGATTCTCCTCTCCCCCCCACCCGCATGGGATATTTGTGGATCACAGAAAACTCCCTCTGTAGCCAGTGAACTGTTCATGTTGAGTGCCTCGGCATTGTATAACATTGCTGTTTGGTTTTAGGTAACTATAGCAGCCTTGTTTAATTGCCACACGGATTTCATCACTCTTGGTCAGCTGGTGGTCTTACAATTCAGTTCAAAAGAATTCTTACCTATTTTTAAAAGCTTGGAGAATTCTAACCAGTGCTGTTGCAACGCCAAGAGTGTTTGGACTTAATTCTCCTCTTAGTTACGCTTGTTTAAATTGAGAGTAATTTAGGCCTAGTTTGCAAAAAGTTTTGCCAGCATAGCTGTGTGAGTTAGAGGTATGACTCTTTTCCCATATGATATAGCTATACCAGCAACCCCTCCGAGTGTAACACACGGTTATACCCACAAAAAGCCCCCTTGCTGATACAGATTGTTTCCTTTGGGTAACTATTACAAGCTATACTAGAAAAATAATTATTTTGCGTATAAACGGTCTCTCCACTAGAAACAGTTTGCTGATATAGCTGTATTGGCAAACCCCCTTCCCTTTCTAGAGTAGACAAAGCCTCCGTAGAAGTCCCTGGGGTTACTCTAGGGGAAGAGAAGATTCAGAATCATTTGTGTATGGAGTCGGGTGGGAGGTTATCTTTCAAGTGTTTTCATCTGGCTGATCATTTACACCCAAACAGCTATTGTAAATATGCTGGTGCAAATAGATGTCCCCTGTCCCTTCCCCCCAGTAACTAACTCTGATTTTCAGAAACTTTTGAAGGTGTGTCCCTTTTGTTTGAAGAGTAGCAGAGTTTCTGCTAGTTATTGTTCTAGAAATTGTTTCTCCTCTATTCCAAAAAGTTAGTCCAGGAACTGCTGGAGACTGACATCTCCAGAAGATTTTTGACTGTTTACCAGACACTTGCTGCTGTTACAGGGAGTACTTCAGTTTCTGCTGGATCAACTCTGAGGCCCAGCTTTTATTTTTATCCTTTTAAAATTCTGAGAGATTTCCCCCCCCACACACACACCCCAAGACAGGAGTAGGTGTTAATGGCCTCTGTGACGCTGCATTTCCTTTGTAAGCATTTGGCTCTGTGTACCATTCAGTTCTCCTTTCTGCTTTGTTTGTTCCTGTTGGAGGGGAACTGCCTTGCATGGGTGTTGAATTTTCATGGTGGCAGGGAAGGTGCAGCTTGCAAGGATCCCATACATGTGTGACTGGGGGCAGTCACTGAAGGAAGGGTTGCTTGCCCAAATAGCCCTCTGAATTATTCTTTGTAATTAACTTGTGAACTTATTTTAAGTTTGTTTTTAAACGTGTAGAACTCAGTAGATCAGGGGTTCTCAAACTGTGGGTTGGGACCCCTCGGGGTCGCGAGCTGTCAGCCTCCACCCCAAACTCCACTTTGCCTCCAGCATTTATAATGGTATTAAATATACAAAAAAGTGTCTTTAATTTATAAGGAGGATCGCACTCAGAGGCTTGCTGTGTGAAAGGGGTCACCGGTACAAAAGTTTGAGAACCACTGCAGTAGATTGACAACATTTCATCACTTTTTCCTGCTGATCACAAGGTCGTCTCCAACAGCTGTTCAGTTGTAATTAGCCAACCCAGACTTCATCATTTGAACAATTGAAAAATTACTGGGGTCAGTGACTCAGTGTCTTAAATTTTAATAAGTACATAAATACAAAGTGCTGACTTATTAAAAATTAATCTTGCTAAGAGGCTGTTTAGTCTTTTCAGAAATGGAAAACACTGTGGTCCATTCATCCACATGGGGGTGGAGAGTGGGTGGTTATCTGTCTGGCTTGTGCCGCTGTCAGGCCGTGGTTTAAATGAAATACCAAGTTGTTATTAATTTAATCAAGGTCATATTTTGTTTATGTGGAAGTAGAATGAACTGTGGCCCTTCTGTAATCCCCACCATGCTCGCAAGCTCAGCCTTTGTAATTCCTATAAACTGCTCCTACAAGCAGGGTTGGGAGATTCACATCGTCAAGTGGATATTGAGTAAGTGTTGATTATAGAGTGTGGAGCTCTCTGTTCATAAGTACAGAGACGTTCTGTTGAAACGGAAGGTAAATCTGTCAGCATTAACATTATAAGCCTAATTTTTTTTTCTTTCAAGGCTTTAGATCTCAGTTATAAAACTTGGTTCAGAGCTTAAAGCTTGGCAAATGTGCTCTCCCCACTCAGAGCATTCTTCAAAAAGCATTCAACTGTTTCATTTACACGAGCAAATTTGAGAACTTCTGGCTGCTGCTTTTTTTCTTCTCTCTCTCTCTCTCTCTCTCTCTCTCTCTGGTTGCTGTCCTATAAAACTTATGCTTAGTTTAAGTTACAAAAGAAAGGCAAAATCCTTCTGTGACCCACATGGCATTGTCTTTACAGGCAATTAAATGTAAATGACCTGCAAAAGAAGAGGTGGAGTGGGATGAAGATGTATAAAGAAGTCCTCAAATATTTTTAATGAGGCTCTTTCTTAAACCTTAGAACTGTGAGGATGACAAGTGCTGTGTGGTTTCCCCTGGGTCTGCGGAGAACTCATTAGGTGTCTCATATGTGTATTGTGAGTTTTCTGAGCCCTTAATTGAAGGGGAGAGGGGATGTTAAATCTTGCTTTTCAGCCGTCTGATTGTAGGGTCTATGAGTAAATCGGGGTCAACAAAAACAAACACATTTGGAATGGGGGAAAAAAATCACTTCCTGGCTTCATCAAGTTTCACTTCTTTGAAATCTTGCTGTCTGCCAGTTCTCCAGTACAGGTTTCCAAGATGGATTAGTGTTGACTTTCTAATACAGTAGTTCTGAAACTCTCCCACACCATGACCTCATGTTGCAACAGAATTTGGACACCCGCTCTCATCTTGCTATAAAGAAACAGAAGAAGAGAGGTTCCGCGGTCAGGGCATTAGCCTGGCACTTAAGCAACGCGGTTTTAATTCCCTGCTCTGCCACAGACTTCGTGTGATCTTGGGCAAGTCACTTAGTTTCTTTGTGCCTCAGTTCCTCTTCTATAAATAGCAATGCTCTGTTGTGTGGATAAGTACATTACAGATTGTGAGGCGCTCTGATACTGCAGTGATGAGGGCTATATAAATACCTAAGCTAGATGGGTAAATCATGAACTCTGGCTGGGGCGCTGATGTTCTAATGTCAAAGGGCAAGCAGAGGAGAAAAAAAATCTTTTTGCAGGGTGGGAGGGACTGTATGCAGTAAAGAAGCAAAGAGGGCACAGTTTTGCAGCTCATGTCTAAGATATTCGAACTGTAGATGCTGGGGGAACAGGAGCATAGGAAGAAAGGCAGCCATTGCTCCCATCTGTGCACCATTAGCAATTGTTTTCTTCCTTGGGGGTCCATTGATCCTTTCAGATGCAGAAATTCCAGATGTGACAAGAGCTGAGTACACCGAGTGCTAGGCACCCAAAAACATCTCTTCACAGGGTAGTGAACGAGGTGAGGAGTTTGTTCTGTCTTGCACAAGTGCACCACCAGCTTTCTGGTCAATTTGCTGCTTGGCAGTGGTATGTACTACAAACTGGAAGGGTTGGGGAAGGGATTCCCCCTGTAAAGTTAATTTCTTTTGCTATCCTAACCTATCAAACAGAAGAGACTGTTCTGCACCATGTATTCCTTTGTAGGCTTGTGCCACTCACTGAAACCTGTTCCCTAGTTAGGCCATGGCTACACTTGCAGATTTGCAGCGCTGCAGCAGGGTGTGAAGAAACACCCCCTCCAGCGCTGCAAGTTGCAGCGCTGCAAAGCGCCAGTGTGATCAGAGCCCCAGCGCTGGCTCCCAGCGCTGTACGTTAATCCCCATAGGGAGGTGGAGTACGGACAGAGCTGGGAGAGCTCTCTCCGACCACACTCGCGCTTCAAAGCGCTGCCGCGGGAGCGCTCCCGCGGCAGCGCTGTGCAGCGCTAAGTGTAGCCATAGCCTTAGCAATATATAGAAAACAATTGCTTTAAATTTTGATATGACTCTTTTCATCTAAACTGCTGTCTGAATGGATACAGTGAGGTAGACTAGGAAAGCTAGCTGGGGCATGTGTCTGTGCAGATCGGTTTTTTTTGCCCACCATTCAACTGTCATCCCCTCCCTGGATATTAGCAGCTGGGGTAGGCACAGTTTAACCTTATCAAGTGGCACAGCACAACAGTTTCAATAGAAACAGTCATTTCTTACCTCCTTGCAAGTAGAGGGCAGTTCACGGATTTCAGTAAATGTCCCTATTCACATTCTCCTTATTTATTATTTGTATTGCGGTCGCACTCCAGAGCCCAGTCCTGGACCAGTGTTGCTAGGGTCTGTACAAACACAGAACAAAGTGGTCTCTGCCCCAAAGAACCTACAGACTTCAAGATCTTCAGTGGCAACATGCAGTCACAATCTTCATATTATGTCCCATCCAAGGCCCTACCCCTAGACTAGAGAAAATGACAACAGAGGAGTCAGCAACACGACCCAGCTGAACCGATGCCCTGAGTGTACACAAAGACAAAATGTGCTTAGCACCATTCAGTAATTGTGACTAAACTCTGATCTGACAATGGGTAGGTCTTCTAGAGTAGACAGTGGATGAAGAAGTGCATCACTGGGGCATTCATTCAGCACTAATTCAAATGGAAGATCACCCCCTACTGAATTTCCTCCACCTTTTCGTGAGGCCGCGTGGGTTACATTCTCTTAAACGTTCTCTTTTTAAAAGAAGCAATGCCAAAGAATAGCAAGAGCCTTATTAAGATGTTTTTAGATAACGTTTGCTCAGCTGTGAGCTGGTAAAAAAATTTTCAGAGTTTATTAGGCAGCAAATGCTTTCAGTGCTTTTGAATTGTGAGGTTGATTTGAAAAATTGGCACCTAATGGTTTACAACTGGAATAAATTTCTGGAAAATGGAACACAGAGAAAAACTTTTTTTTTTATTTTGGGGAGGGTGAGAGAGGAGCATAATAGTGTATTTGAGCCCATTCCTGTTAGAAAAGGTGCCACTTGTCATTTCAATCAGCAATCCAATTTTTTCCCTTCTAATTGGGGCACAAGATGAGTTCAGATCAGCCTCTATTCATTTCTCCATTTTGACAAAACTGTTTGAAGGAGAGAGGATTTTTGAGAGACTGACTCATAACTGGAATTTCCCCCCCCCCCCCCCCTTCTTCCTTTGCACCGCCAGGTTTTGAAAAGGCCAAAGCCTGAGAATTCCTGAAAAATTAATAGGGTCTCAATAGGTTCTTTGCAGTTGCTGCTAACCTCTCCTCTCCCAGACCCACCATGGGTCACAAATGAAAAGTTTGTAGCATAATAGCTGCACAGCAGCTGCTCTTTTGTATGTAAATATGACCTAAAGCAGTGTGGGGAGCTCCTTGGCCCATTGTTGGCAAAGACTGTGCGATTTCAAACAGGCGCGCTTGGGATCTTTAAAATATTCCACACAGATATCGCAAATGTCACCAGCCGTCTTCTCCCACAGCCCACTCTGTGGGTTCCGCCGCCACCCTCTTTCATCACCAAATATAATCAGAGCACAGCTAAATAATTCAAAGACCTGCCTCAAAGGAACAGAGGGGCGGGGGGAAGAGGTCTTTGCCTTCAGAAAACACTGAGCATCTCCCCCTCTCCCTTATTCTTTAAAATATTCAGGAGCATCCCAGAGGGTTCTGAACTCGTAAGTGTCTGCATTTTTCCCATTACAGAGAGGACTCGGGGTTTTTTTTATTGAATTTTTCTAGTTAGCTGATGCCAAGGTTTCAGTCCAGCTTCAAAATGAAATGCACTTGAAATCTTTGAGCTTTAAACCGGACCCCGCTATGCACGTCTTCCTCCTCTGTCTCCTAAAAATTGTAAATAGCTTGGCACCCTCCTCTTTGGGACAGGGCTGCCTTTACTGGCTCAGCAGGCTTCCAGCTGACTGGAGCAGCCTGCTGTGCTCAGGCAGGGGGATTGGGATTGCTGATGCTGTTTGGTGGAGGAAAGAGGCTGCAGAAACCCTGACTGGGGCTTTACAGAGTTTTTGAAAATGCTTGATGGGAAGGGGGGTCCCACCGTAGGCATGAGGCTTTGGGAAAAAAGAAGAGGGGTTCTGTAGTTCCTTAGAACAGTGGTTAGTGATGCTGGATGCTGCCTGTTGTTAAGAAGCCTGCAATACTAGGGCCATTCATCGAATGCAGCGGGGTTGCATTTTTTTAATTTAGATTTACAATAATAAAATCTAAGGCTGCTGGCGTCCTAACATCATTCATAACACCACAAAGTTCCAGCAGCAGTAAGTGATCGTTTCAACAGGAACTCTTTTTCTGCCCCTTTCATCGACTAGGAAGCATGCCCTCAGCCCTCTCCAGAAACCCTCTCAAGAGAGGTTTTCGGCGGTGTGCTCAGAAGGTCACCAAATGCAGACTATTTTTGGCCAAAGGGGGAAGCGTGCTCCAGAGCTCTCACAGGGAACACCCTGCTGGCCGCTCCTCTCTCTTGTCTAATGAGAGATGTTAATACAGTTGAAAGACAAAGCCAGGCTTCCAAAGCCAGGCTGTAATTTTTAGGAGTGGGGATATCTCACACTTCATACCTATGTAAGGGTACATCTGCCCAGCAAATTAAGGTGTGGCTATAGTGAGGATAGTCATATTTGCGCTAGCTTTAATCTTGTTAGTGTGGGTAACAGTAATAGAGAGGACATGCGAGCACGGGTGCACAGGCTTTAGCATGGGCTAGTCACCCTAGTATGTACCCATGGCTTGTACTGGGGCCGCTGATCCGTGGTAAAGCCTGTGACACCATGTCTTCGCTAGTGCTGTTACCCACACTAGCTAGGTTAAATCTAGCACAGATACCTTGCAGTCACACCTTCATTTGTTGTGTAGACTAGGGATGTAAGGATCGTTTTAAAAGTTAACCGTTTAAACAATTAAAATTCTCTCATGTAAACGGTTAACCGATTAAAAGGAGAGGGGCTGGGGTTGCTCTGGCCGGCGAGGCCGGCATAGGCGCTGACTCCATGGGTGCTCTGGGGCTGGAGCACCCACAGGGAAAAATTGGTGGGTGCTCTGCACCCACCGGCAGCTCCCTGCCCCAGTTCACCTCTGCTCTGCCTCCTCCCCTGAACGTGCCGCCGAGTCCTGCTTCTCCCCCCTCCCTCCCACTGCTGTTTTACGTGGCAAGCGGTGGGAGGGAGGGGGAGGAGGAGGAACACGGCATGCTCAGGGAAGAGGCGGGGATTTGGGGAGGGGTCCAATAGGGTCAGGGAGGGAGCAGAGTCGGGGGCAAGCACCCACTGGCGCCAAGGCAAGTTGGCGCCTGTGGAGGCAGGGGCTGGGGCTGGGGTCAGTTGGCCGGTCATGGGGCTAGGGTTAACATTTGACATCCCTAGTGTAGACATACTTATAGGCTTCAAATGTTACCTGACTCTCCCCGATACTCGGTCTCCTCTCATTGAAAGAGAGCATCTCTGGGACCTCATTAGGGTTCTTCTACGTGACTGAAAGATGGAACCTGTTCTTTTCCAAGCGAGCAGTGATGAGTTTCCTGGTACCTCCAGAATATGACACTTTCATTTCATTCTGACAGCCTATAAAGGCAAGTGGTTTATGTAGGTCTGTAATAGATTTCTTCCTGCACTTTCAGTAGCAGAAGTGTCTCAGTATGGGCAACCTACGTTTTACTGCAGTTTTCTTTGCCTGTAGGGGATGCTAAATCCACTTTAGTTTGGTGGTTGGCTGAAAGTTGGATTTGACAGTTTGTACTGAGACCAGGATCCTGTTTCCCTCTGGGCAACTGGTTTGCTGTTTCACCTCGGGCAATTTTCTTCAGAGCTCCATGCCTCAGTTTCTCAGTCTGCAAAGTGGGGTTAATGATTAGAGCTGGTTGAAAAATGGGGGATTTTTTTTTATTATTATTATTATTTTAATAAAAATCTGTCCCTGCTTTTTGGTTGCAAATTTCAAAATTTTTCCCATCAGCTCAAATGATTCTTACCATTTAATCTAGAGATACAAAGCACAGAGTGTGCGCTAAGGATTGGTTTTGCTATCTTGTGCCCTGCAGATCCCTGGTTTAACATTGGAAGGTTTTTCTTTTAGCTTATGTTTTTATCCCATTCAAGCCTGGCTTATTTTAGCATTTATTAGAGGTGCGTTTTCGATATCCAGCAAGAGCTCCTTCATGTACTCACGCAGGTTACACATCCCTGCTCCTGCTACGAAGCTGCGCAGAGGTGTTTGTGAAATAGGCTGGCATCTCCTGGTATTTTCAACCCTTGACCTTCTGGATTAATGGCGAAGGACTGAACCTTTTCCCTCTCCTTATATTGGCTGAGGTGTTTTTTTTTCTTTGTTAATATAAAACCCCCAAGAAAAACAAAATAAAGTGAAGAGCCTCCTCAATTTGCCGATGTGTAAAGGCTTTTTTAAGCTAAACAAGAAAACCAATTATTTTTCTAACTGCTTTACTCCTTCAAATCTTTCACTGTAATGGAGATTTAGAATCCATCACTGTTTAGCTATTATTTCTGTGTAAACAGAGTCATGCCCTATTGCACCAAGCAAACAGTCAATTTTTTCCATTACACTTAGCTGCAAATAACAAGGGTACAGAGTAGATGATCCACATGGAGCGTGTTTCAGTCCACACAGCACTGTACGCGCCTGCCCACCTCAGTGGGGAAAGAAAAGGGTTAAAGGGGTGAAGGTGCTTTGCATTGGCTGTGCTGCACGATGTGGCGGTGATCTCTTGGTCGTACCTGCCAAGTGCCCCATGCGATGGCTAAGGAAGGAAGGTAGCTCATACTTAGGGTGCGGGCATGACCCAGTTCTGCGGTCTCATTCTTCAGTGAGGTTGAAGTTGACAGAGCAGTAGTGGTCTCAGCAGGGTGGTATCTTGCCCCATCTGTAGGGAGGCTGCATAGTGCAGGGCATGTGTCAAGAACAGAGGTGGGCAAACTGCGGCCCGCAGGCCACATCTGGCTCGCGGGACCGTCCTGCCTGGACCTTGAGCTCCTGGCCCCTCCCCTGCTGTCCCCCTCCCCTGCAGCCTCAGTACACCGTGCTGCCAGTGCTCTGGCCCACTGCTCCTGCCGGGCGGCGTGGCCGGCTCGGCGTGGCTCTGAGCTCCTGCTGCTCTGAGCAACATGGTAAGGGGGGAGAGCGGGGGGTGGGGGTTGGGTAAGGGGCAGGGGGTCCTGGGGGCAGTCAGGGCACAGGGAGCAGAGGGCGGTTGGATAGGCGTGGGAGTCTCGGGATATGGATAGGGGTTTGGGGCAGTCATGGGACAGAGGGCGGGGGGGGTTATATAGAGGGTGGGGTCCTGGGGGGTGGTTAGGGGCAGGGGTGTGTGGATAGGGGACAGGAAGCAGGGGGAGTTCGATGGGGCTGGGGTCCCAGGGGGTGGTTAGGGGTGGGGGTGTGGATAGGGGTCAGGGCAGTCAGGGAGCAGGGGGTGTTGGATAGGCATGGGGTGGGGAGTGTGGATAGCGGTCGGGACAGGAAGCAGGGGATGTTAGATAGGGGGGTGGGGTCCTGGGGGGCGGTTAGGGGCAGGGGTCCTGGGATGGGGGGCAGTCAGGGGACAAACAGCAGGGGGGGTTGGATGGGTGGGGGGTTCTGAGGGGAGCAGTCAGGGGGCGGGAAGTTGGAGGGGGCGGATAGGGGGCGGGGTCCAGGCTGTTTGGGGAGACACGGCCTTCCCTACCAGGCCCTCCATACAGTTTCGCAATGCTGATGTGGCCCTTGGGCCAAAAAGTTTTCCCACCCCTGGTCAAGAGGGCTTATTTGGCTTATCTGGGGAGACGGTGGTTGGGTTCAATCCTCACCTCTCCCCTACCTGGCTTGAAAGACAGAGGGTATTGCCGGGCAGGCTGCTGGTCTCCCATAGGGACCTCTTGGCCTCACTGTCCTTTCCCAAATACAGCTCCTAATACTAAACCTCATCCCTTCCACGCGTCTGACACAGTCACCTACACATGGCCACCCATCGCAAAGTGCCTCTGTTACGACACCCCTGCCCCATCTAGGGCTGTCAACGAGGTCAAGCACTGGAGCTTCAGCAGCAGAAGCGTTGGCCTCTACTACTGGAGCTAAAAGAGCCACTCCCTGAGCTGGTAGCAGTAGTTGGTTCTTATCCTCCATGTGGGCCTGATGGATGCATTTAGCCAGAGTGTTATAAGCACAGGCATCAGCCTGGCGTCTCTTGACCTCCTATTACAGAGATGAGGCCTATTTCTGTGTCCTTTCCCCACTTGTTACCCACTGGCTAGATGAAGCATATGGGGAATTTTTCTGATCTGATGAGTGCCTGAACGAAGTTTAAATTTACACTGTTTGCAGCTGAACTAAGAAACAATCTGTGGGTTAAAGCTTTTTCTGAGGGTGTTTGTTTCACCAAGTCTGGGCTGGTTTACACTGGGATTTAGTTGTTAACAGAGCAGCTGGACCCATGTGTACCCCTAATGTAAATGCAGTTTGTTCTGCGGCAGCTCATCTCTGTTTCAAAGTGGAATCTGTTTTTTCCCAAACCAAGGTCAAATGCACTGATGCAAGTCATTGTACACCAATGTGAGCAGTGTCTCTGCTAGGAGTTCACATCAGTGCTACTGCACCACTGCCTGAAATCCCACGGTATCCAAGGTCTTTGACTCCTGTTACATTCACAAATAGTTACCGTGAGGTGTGGGGCAGAGGTGTCTGGGGTTTGTAGGAGATGGGTATCCAGAATTAATTCTGTCTAAGCCCAGACTCTGACTCAGGTCTGAGCTCAGCCCTCCATCCACACACTCATCAGTTTGACTCAGGTCAGCAAGCACTCAGGACCCGGATCCTAGGACCCTGTTGAGGGGGTTGGTTAGAGTCCCAGTCCCGCTGTGCCTTGGAACCAAGTCCTGTCATTTGCAGTGTGGACGCAAGTCAAGCTGCAGACCCAAGTTAGAAGGTCTGCATAGTGCAGTATGCAGTTATGAGGCCAGGTCTAGCAATTGCAAGCACAGCTTTACAATGCAGCGTGGATGCTTGCTCGCGGGCTCAGAAACACTGAGGCCACAAGCCCGGGTCACACGGATCTGGGTTTATAATGTAGTGTAGACGTACCCACAGGAGCCAGCTGGCAGGAGTATGACTAACCCCTGTGGAAGCTTATAGAGTATGTTGCAGTAGGGCAATAGTCTGTAATTCCTGAATTTGGCTCTTTGTGCAAGATTTCTGCAAGCTACGCCATATGTTGTGTGACAATCAGTGTGTAACTCCTGTATGAAGCAATTGTTTTAATGTTAAATAGACATGTTAGGTTAAAAATCCACACGTTCTTCTTTTAAAATATCACTTCCCTCTGTACTGTTAGATATGGATTAAATCTGAAAACCTGATTGTTTTCACCATTGCAGCTGTTTCGTTTACTTTTTGCATTTAACTCACATTGGACTATTCAATTTCACTTTCTGGTTCCCATGCAGTAGCACTGTGCTGCATTGGTTTTGCTGCCAGTGCTGCAGGGGAAGTGTGCAAATCCTAGCACTTGCGATTTTTTTTTTTAATTTCATGAAAATTCTTAGCTTGGGTGTTGGGGGAAGGAGTAATATTTAAACAGAAATCCTATAGGGCAGTGGGTCTCAACCTTTCCAGACTACTGTTCCCCTTTCAAGAGTCTGATTTGTCTTACATACCCCCAAGTTTCACCTGACTGCAAAACTACTTGATTGTAAAATCAGACATAAAGATACAAAAGTGGAATATATTGGAATATAAATACCGTACTTACACTTCAGTGTATAGTATATAGAGCAATATAAACAAGTCATTGTATGAAATTTTAGTTTGTACTGACTTCACTGGTGCTTTTTATGTAGCCTGTTGTAAAACTAGGCAAATATCTAGGTGAGTTGATGTACCCCCTGGAAGACCTCTGCACACCCCCAGGGATATATCTACCATGGGTTGAGAACCACTGCTATGGGACCCGAAACTACCTGCCAACATCTCTTTAACTTTGAAGCTAGAGAGTATATTTCATTCCTATCCTATAGTATTTTGCTCACATGACTCTAAGAAAAGATTTCTTTTCTTTATAGAGCTTGTTCCCAACAGAGGAATTTATTTGAGAAATAAATGCTGCTGGTTAGCTTCTGTATGGATTAGGTCCAGCTTTAAACCATTGCCATGAGTAAAATTCATCGACTGCAGAGGAAATAAAAACAAACATTTCCTGACATGGGGCACTTCCGTCCATGGACCAGTGGGAATTTTTTTCCTTTAAAAAAAACCAACAAAACAAAACGATGGATTACACTGAGCTCAAACTTGGCAGCCCCTGGCAACATTGCAATATTGAAATGATTTAATTGTTAGAGGATACAGTGGAATGCCATGGCTACGTGTTTGTGTCTATATACATGCATATGGTGTGTTTGTGTAATTTAAAAACTTAAGCTGACTGCAGTGAACTTGGAAATATCTTTGTTGTGCAAACACTGGGGAAAGCATATTTTTCATAGCTTCACATTGCAGCTTAAAAAAACATATTTTTTTTACATTCTTGTGACTACACAGAAGCCCTGGTCAGCTGCTGAGAAGTATTTCTATTGCTTCTAATATGGTTTTGATCATAGACGGCTGATGGAACCAGCTGAGCTCATATGGACTGGGCTTTTTCATTTGAAAAATTTTTTCATTAACAACTTCGCTCAAGGGGACATAGTTCAGGCTGGAGTCACATGGATATTTGTACCGTTCGCACGCAAGCCTATTTGCATCTTTTGTTTTTTCTTTTACGGACTCGGGAAGGTCATGCTGCAAGACCTTCCTCTTTGATCCAGTTTTTTCCACCCTAAACAGGATGACACTTGCAACAAGCCACTGTCAGCAGAGTTTCCGGTAACCAGGGAAAGGAGATGAGCTAAAGACCTCATTCAGTCTATTCGGGACCTCACTGTGCCAATGTTATTAATGTGTAGGAGGAACTCGTGTGTGACATTAATGGGTGCCTGTACAAAACCCTGAGGATGTTGCAAAGCACATGATGGCTGTCAGGAGAGGGTAGGGGAGTATCTTGGAATGCTACCTGTTAGCCAGAGGATGGTGCTGGTTAGCAAGCTGTAGGCAGAGGAAATGATCTCTTGGACCACCATGGCAAGGGGGAAAAGAGGGCCAAGAGATGGAAGACGCCCCCCTCTCCATTTTGTTAATTCAGAATCTGCCACAAGATCAACACTGAACAGCTTCTCTGCTTCTGTTTTCTTTAATAAAAATAATTTCCCTTGCAACAAGATTCTTTTGTGGTTTTTCACTGCCCGTAACATGTTGCACACAAATTAAATGCAATGATTTAAAAAATAAAAGGAATGGAAATAACTTTATACAAACTGGCAGGGGAAAAGCGCTATCTGCATCATCTGTCCCCATGATGTGGTGCATGGCATATCAGCGCGGCAAAGACACTTTACATTTGCTTCATCTAAGAACCCCTGCGTGGAGACAATACTGCAGTACAACCATTTCTATGGTTTTTCAAAGGACTGTGATGTTTTGGGGGGTTTTAAAGCTTTTTTCTTCTTTGTTTTTTAGTTTTTGTTTTTAAAATCTGCTGGGCTTTTGCTCTTGCATATTCAATTAAGCTGTGTTTAAAAACAAAACAAAAAACCTCAAAACACGCCACCTCAATAACCCACCTACCTCCACTTCAGGAAATATCCTGGTTCACTTAATTGTTGGAGATATCAGGCTCTGTAGATGATCTGTTTCATGCTCACCAATAGGCAGTGATATTTTATTTGGAAAGGCTTATTTGTTGGGGGAGCGCTCACAATGCATACTCTGGGCTGTTCAGGAGGGCAGGGCGGTTTTCTGAAATGCCTGGAGCAGCAACTGTATTTTATTCATGCTGTTCTTTAAAAATATTAATAAATGAAAAAAGCCACCAGACCCCTTACCAGGATGGAAAATGAGGAGCAAAATTGCCTTTATTAAAAATGGTGCAGGATGGGATGCAGTCGTTCTGTTCTGGTGAACCTTTAATTGGCACAAAAGGGCAGTTTAGCCTTCATCTTTAAGGAAGGATTGTCAAGCAAAAATGGTAGTTGTCTGCCATTCAAAAACATATAGGGCTATCTACTCTGATTTGCATCCCTTTAATAGTGCTGTATGTTACTTGCTTGGTGTGAAAAGAGCTACTAATGAAGATGCCTCTCTATCTCTGATGCTATTTCTGCAAGTATAATTCTGATCCCTGGACTGGGGACAGCAGTCTTAGCCCCTTGTGTGTTGTGACTGCAAACTAAGGAAGTTCGAGAATGAATCAGTATGTGGCTAGAAGAGTTTCAGTGACCACCTTAGAAATCAGTCTGATATGTGGTGTTGCTGAGCACTGCTAAACTGCTGCATTTCATACCAGAGGTAGCTGAAGTGATCCCTGTCAATAAAGTTTGCATATTGCTTTAAGGGCCAGATTGTCAAAAGAATTTAATCAGCCAGCAATTGCCATTTGGGTGCCTTAAATGGGAGCAGAGTTCTTCTGAAAAAGAAAATCATGATTAGTAATACAGTGTTGTCATTGTGCTAGGCAATAATGATTCGTAGATATAAAGGCCAGAAGGGGACCACTGGATCATCTGACCTCCAAGGAAGGACAAGTCACTACCTGGAAGTCCTTAGGAGCCAAATAGACAAGACTGGCAGTCTGGTCTACACACAGCTATGCTCTTTTAACTAAACGTATGATGTTAAGCCAATGTGATTTTTGTGTGTGTAGATCAGGCCAAATGAAGGGGGGGGAGGCGAAGGGGCAGGGGAAGATATGAAGCAACTTATCCAAGGTCCCCCACAAGAGGTAAGTGATAGAGTTGCAAATAGAACTCAGGTTTCCTGACTTCTCCTCCAGGATCCCATCGACTAGATCCCTGGTTCTCAACCAGGCGTATGCAAAGGTCTTCCAGGGGGTAGATCAACTCATCTAGATAGTGGCTTAGTTTTACAAGAGGCTACATAAAACGCACTAGCGAAGTCAGTATAAACTAAAATTCATACAGACAATGACTTGTTTATACTGCTCTATAAACCATACAGTGAAACGTAAGCACAATATTTATATTTCAATTGATTTGATTTATAATTATATGGTAACAATGAGAAAGTCAGCAATTTTTAGTAACAATGTGCTGTGACACTTTTTTTGTATTTTTATGCCTGATTTTTGTAAGCAAGTAGATTTTAAGTGACCTGAAACTTAGGGAGACTCAAGACAAATCAGACTCGTGAAAGGGGTTCAGTGGTCTGAAAAGGGTTTTGACCCACTGCACTACATTTGATCACTTTGGCTTGAAAGCTGCTAGGTAAACAAAAAATGCTATGAGCCGAACTGTAAATAGCTCCCCTGAACAACCCCCCCCGCCCCCCGCCGTTTGGCTTACACCATTCTCTTTTTCCTTTCTCTCCCCCCCCCCCCACCATAAATATAACCTTTCTCGTATTTTGTTTGATCAGAGTATGGATGTTCTGAATCTTCTCAGTGCAGTCAAAGAAACAAGCAATTTCTTCTTTCAAACAAGCCTCTTGAAATGAAGGAATTCCCTTGTTTGAAAAAAAAACAAAACCCCGTTACGGAATTCTGCAGTGATTCCCCATAAACTGCAGCCTGTCCATTGTACGATGTAGTGTTTTGGATCATTACGGTTGTATTTTTAATAAGGGTTTTCTATCTCTGCTATTTTCTAAGGGGGGGCATCTAGCTGGAAACTGAGTAGCATCAGATGCCACAGGTGCTAATAAGATACCTCCGTGAATGTTTATTTTGACTCCTGGAATGTAAATGTGGAATTCAAGCCTCAAAGAGTCAGTCTGAGACTTCTTACCACTCTTCCAGACGCAACTGATTGTTAATGGATTCAAAGTCTGGCAGGTCCGTAGACTACTGCCTGCAAATGAGACAGTCTGCTCTCAAGTACTTGATACTGCTGATCCGAAATGGGTTTCCTTCTAAACTGTTTGGTGCTTTGTGTCTGGGCCTAGAAAATGGCCGTGATCAAATAGAGACATAGCTAAACTGGAATTAGTCTTTTTATTATTATTTTATAGCACTAAGAGGAGGCTTCTCTTCTTAGGATGGAGGGTGCTGTGAAAAAAGGTGTTAAAACTGGGGTGGTTCCCGTTTTGAGAAGCACAGCAAGTATCAATTGCATTATCCTGCCTAGTATTAGCACATACTAGCCTATGCTTTCGTGAAGGGAGTTATTGCACGAGTCTCTCTTGCCCTGATCCTGGCTAAATCACATAAGGCGGGAGATCATAGCCAGGTTGTTAGTTTAGTATCTTGTGCTCATTCCCTCACTCATATCATTGTCTCAGTAAAAGCTCAGGATCTGAAGCCTGTTTACAAGTCAGGACTGGTACGTTAGCAGAGCTGTGTGGTTTAGAAGAGCAGGGCATGCGTGTGTGTGTACACAGAAAGAGCGCATGCCTGGGCCTGAAATAATGGGGTGCTGCAGGTCGGGGTGTGTGTGTGTGTACACCTCTGCTAAAAGTCTGGTTGACCTTTTGAGGACAGCATTGTGTGTCTTCATCAAGAGAACTCCTATAGTGCAGAGTCAAGTTGTTCTCTGTTCCTAAGCATCTCTTCCAGTTCAGCTTTACACAGAGCTGAGGCTAGGGGTTAGCAACTCCTGGAAGAAGCTATAGAACCTAAACAGTTGGCCATTTATAGCAAACAGTGTAACAGTATGTCTTAGCCTTTAGGATAGGCAGTAATAGCAAAGATCTGTCCTTTCGGTTTCATTGAAGTGCATAGCAACCTTTTAACAACAGAGGAGCTGCAGTGATTCTTCCTGAGAGGGTGTTGAATGCTTCTTGTTGACTCAGGGGGTCACCAGCAGCGCACTCAGTTTCCACCCGGCTTATGGAACATAATTAAAACTTCTTGACACAACAATGAGCTGTTCTACTTAAAACCTCTATGCTGCCGTGTGAACAGTTCAGTTCTGTCAGGTATTGCTCTTGTCTCAGGACTTACTCATCCCTTATGCAGCGCCTTGTATATGCTAAAAGGAGGTGGCTTTGGAAAATGCGCTTAGCAGTGGGAGACAGAGAATTAGCCCTGGTCTACACTACAGAGTAAGGCCTACTCAAGGCAGCTTACATTGACCTAACTCTGTAAGCGTCTACACTAAAATGTCGCTCCTGCTGCTGTAACTCAACCGCTACACCGACTTAATAACCCCACCTCCACGAGAGGTGTAGCACTTAAGTTGACGCACTGTCAGTGTAGACACTGTGTTACTTACATTGACAGTTACTGGCTTTCAGGAGCCATCCCACAATGCCCCACACTGACAGTTAAATCGGTGCAGGTGCTCCTGGTGAGGATGCGCACCGCCAACCAGGGGCGGCTCTAGCAATTTCGCCGCCCCAAGCACGGCGGCACGCCGCGGGGGGCGCTCTGGTGGTCACCAGTCCCGCGGCTCCAGTGGACCTCCTGCAGACGTGCCTGCGGAGGGTCCGCTGGTCCCGCGGCTCCGGTGGAGCATCCGCAGGCGTGCCTGCGGGAGGTCCACCGGAGCCGCCTGCCGCCCTCCCGGTGACAGGCAGAGCGCCCCCCACAGCATGCCGCCCCAAGCACGCGCTTGGCGCGCTGGGGTCTGGAGCCAGCCCTGCCGCCAACGCAAGGCGCATACTGTGGACATGCAAAATTTAATTACTGCAGTGGCTGTATGTCGGCGTAACTTAGGTTGACGTAATTTTCTAGTGTAGATGTACCCTAAGTCACAGAACAGCGTGGAAACCAGTGAACCCATCTGTATGAAGCAGAGTGCACAGATTCTGATGTTAGCAAGAACTATGTTTTCAACAAGTGGCATGCTTCTGGTTTTGTATCTAATGTGGAAGTGACTGGCTGAGAGTGGCCTCTTAAAGGACTTGGGTCTTTAATAAGAGATGTTCAGGAATGTATTGGAAAATCAGAATCCCGTAGAAATTTAAATTTACTGTGTTTATAAATCAACTGAAGGATGGTCCCAAGGTTAGGGTGCTACACTGGGCCTTGTGCGATTTGGGTTCAATTCCTTGCTCCACCCAAGATTTCTCTGACCTCTCATTTGTTCACGGTGGTCTCTTTCTAGGATGGAAAGATGGCTCAGGTTATCATGCCAGTTTAAAACATTATGATTTTTTCAGCTTACTTCTGTGACAATGGAATTGATTCAGAGGTTTTAGTTGAATGGGGGCAGCCTTTAGACTTTTGTGAGGTCTCTTAAACCTCTGCTCTCTGACATTTTATTATTATTTTTGATTTTGGAAAACTAGCATTTTGGCTTTGGTCAGGTGAGCTTCCCTCACTTTTATCTTTTATAGAAGGATGCTGCCATTTGGATATGACAGATACCGGCGTTTGGGGATAGATTGCTAAGTGCGGGGTTTAACTGGTCTTTGTTTGCTATTGTCCAGCTGCGTTTCAGACAGCAGCAGAGACAGAGTGAAAAGAAGCGGAGATTTGAAGTTTTTCTTTCTGTGCCTGGGTTCTTGGAATCTGACAAATTTTCCTTTCCCTGACAAGTTAGGTTAATAAAAATAACAAAGCAAAGGTGGAGTCAACACAGCTTGACATGATTCCCTTTTTGGCCAAGGGTTATTTTATTTTTACCTGTGATTTTGAAGGTTGCTGACTAACGAACTAATTAAAAATCACTCAATGCCAGGTTGTGTTTACGGTAAAAGCCCAAATAGTCTTTCCTTTGTGACCCCCAAACATGATCAGAGTTGGAAGCTCACTCCTGTGTGAAGTGGACAGGGAAGAGATTTGAACCTCTTTAGTACATAGAGAAGGTGTAAAGAAGACAGGACTTATCGGGACATAATGGTTCAGTTGTGAATAATGTCAAAGTGCCTTATGAAAATGCTTTTGACAAAGTGCTGCACAAACTTTACCAAACTTTACCTTACCCCATAGAAGTACACCTCTACCTCGATATAACACTGTCCTCGGGAGCCAAAAAACCTTACCGCGTTATAGGTGAAACTGTGTTATATCGAACTTGCTTTGATCCACCAGAGTTCGCAGCCCCCGCCCCCAGTACTGCTTTACCACATTATATCTGAGTTCGTGTTGTATCAGGTCGCGTTATATCGGGGTAGAGGTGTAGTTGGCATTGCTGTTTTACAGGAGGGTAAACTGAGCCATAGAATTACAGGATTTGCAATGGAGCCAGACAGTAGTGGACGTCCATAAACACCTTTGAAACTCCCTGTTATCCTCCTGCCTGAGATAACAGTGAGTGATAGAGCCTGAAGTAGATTCCCAGAGCCAACTTCCACTGCACTGCTCTTCCCACTAGATAAAACTGCTTCTGAAGCCATGTGTGCATGCATGCTGTGTTTGTAATGTATTAGAACAAGTTCATATATCTGTTTAACATAATTCGTAATTACGTCTGCAAGCAGTGCTCTACCATCCTTAAATCGGTATCAGAAAAGTTCCCTTGCACACTTAATTTTCTATCACGGCATGTTTCATGTTTTTGTGGGTGTTTTCTTAACCTGCCCTTCTCAAGGCACCATAGCACTGCACTGTACAATTTCAGACTGAAATTTGAACGTGAACAGGATAGTTTTTTGATACATTACTATTTTATATGCCTAGCAACAGTTTTCTGGTGTATTATTGTGGGAGCTATATTTGTGTAATAGACCCTTACTTAAAGGTGCTTTTTATGTTGAGATCCAATATTTGTCCTGCCTTTTATCTTCCATCTGCTGGTGACATTTGTGTAAATCTCTTACACTCATAACTAATGATTAAATATTGGGATTTTTTTTTAAGTTATCTAGTTCTATTGAGCAGCTCTAAAATAACAAGCCAGCGTATGAGGTCCCATTCTCTAAGCCTCTCTACAGTAACAACCAGTGACTACAGTCCAGTACTGATGGGCAGCCCTACAATACCAATCCAGCATGTGCCCAAGCATGGCTGACGACAAGGCTTTTATTGTTTTTGTTTTAATAAATAATTAACTGATGTGACGGTAAAATATTCCTAGTTATGACCAAAACCTGTAGCTAGGGAAATGGACCTTTTGTTTCAAGCTTTGAAAAAGTTGCAAAAGAGGCTAAAATTAACATTTGGGCTAATGTTTCCAAAGCCCCACAAGAAATCTGGACATTAGTTCCAGTGGGAATGTGGCATTCAGATCCACTCAGTATCTTTGATAATCTTAGCCTAAATTAGGAAGAATAATGTGACATTCTTTCTCATGTTTAACCCAAAAGGCAGCCTCTCAAACCTGAGAAACAAACCAATGACAGGAAAGTTATCATAGCTAGTGAGATGAGGTTTTGGCTATAGATTTCTGGAGAGGCTCCTTATCTAGTTCTTTAAACTGTTGACTCCTTTTGGTGTGAAAGCTTTGAAAGCTGCAGCCCCACAGTATTGTGGAAACTCATCTGCGACTTGTAATGTATATCGAATGGAGATATCTGTTCTGCTGAAGAGGCATATAACGAAAATAATCTAACCTATTCCACCCAAATAAATAAGTCTGAAAATAAATCTTTCATTGTATTGTCTTTATAAATATCCTTTAAATTGAGTCTGAGTGACAAGATGTGCTTGAGCCACTAGAAGAGTAGCACTGATAATGTCGGAGGAGCCTTTTCAAATACATTTTATACCCCAATTGTCATTGAAACTATACTTATCTTTCTCACCCCCATTCCATCTCGCTCATAACTAGGTCTCTTTGGAGATTTTAAAGTCACAATTGGTAGAGCGAAGATGACAGTATTTCTGCCACATAATACTTCTGAATGCTACTTGGTTCATTCTTGATTTGTCCCGAATATCTAGGAAAGAAAAACATTTCTCTTTGAAGAGGTAACAAGGAATAAATACTTACTGGAAGCCATTCTCCTTCATCCAGCCCTCGCCTACACCCTGATAATCTACCCAGGTTTCTCTTTTAGGAGGCAGACAGTAGAAAATCTAGTGGGAATTGACCTGCAGTGAACACAACAAGAAGCCAAATCAATCTATACATTTCTCCCTCTTTGAGCATGGAGTTTTTATATGCTTATTAGATTTTCAAATGTTACTCAGCTTGATTGCAGCCTTTTATACAAAGGAGTTAAGACATGGATATAAAAGATAATAGAACTATAAATTGCAAGACAGGTTCTTATGAAATCAGTAAATTATTCATTTAACAGTTCTCTCCTTGTTAATTTCATGTTGCTATGGTATCTCAAAATGGAGGACTGTAGGTCATTCTGCAAAACACAGGGCTTGCACAAAATGTGCGGATCCTTGTGGAAGGCAGATAATGCATTACGCACAACCTTCAGCTGGATGATAAATTGCCTCTTTATCTAGCGTTGTCCAGGGAGATCCACTGAAGAGAACTGAAAGAGATGTTTCACACTAGCTAACATTTTTTGGAATTAGACCAAAAATCACACATCTCAGACTTGAAATCTGTTTAAGTATGCCTTGACTTAGTGGCATCTCTTCATGGTCTGTCTCTGGAGATGGACAAATCACACCAGTTTTAAAGATAACTTTTCAGACTGGTTTAATGTTTATATATTGCTTAATCGGTTATTTTAGATGGCCAAAGAGTTGCATGTGGAAAAATGGATTTTTTTAAGAGGTGTTTTTGGTTTTGATACAATTAGTGATGCAAAGAGAAAAAGGTATCTGCTAATCCATAGATTGTTTGCATATATTGTTTTGTTAACCTCACTGTGTTCTGTGTTTTTAATGCCAATAACTTACTTATTCTAAGGGCAGAATGAATGTTAAAGTGACCATTATAAATTTAAATCCTTCAAGAATATTAGACTTGGGGGCAAAACAACATTGTTAGGGAGCAATGGAAAAGAATCCCTCCTAGCGCTGATGTTCTGTTATTAAAAAATAACTGCATTTGCCACAGTCTTACATTTCCATGGTCATTGGTTTTAACAAACATATTTTGTAAAACTGCAAAGAGAGAACCTTGAAAAGTGATGTTATACTCTGATAGCTGATTTAGGCAGACACCACTTCAGTCATAAATGTTTTCCAGACTGTTCACTGGAGTAATATGACTAGGGTGACCAGATATTCTGTTTTTAAAGGGACAGTCCCATTTTTGGGGACTTTTTTTTTATATAGGCATCTATTACCCCCCACCACCTTCCTGTTTTTTCACAGTTGCTATCTGGTAACCCTAAATATGACCTATACAACAGGTGGTGCTAATGCAGGGAAAGAGGTGGATATCTGGAAAGGGTATATACAGAATAAATGTATGAAGCTTGTTAGATCTGATGAAGTGCTGTGGAATTTCAGTGGGGCTACCAGTTTCATTTGATTTTGTTAGTTGCATTAAAAGTTCCTGCTGTGCACCACCACTATCATTATCCAGCCAAATCCCAAAGGCATATAACCTCCTTGCAAATCAAGTGCTCCCAGATTGAACTGATCTTTAAGTAGGTCCTTAAGATAGTCTGACCATGTGATCACTGGCCATGTAAAGGAATTCCTTGGCATACACACTTTGTAATTCATTGGTCTTCCATCCCAATAATATATCTGTACCAAGAAAGTCACAGAAAATGACTATGCAATTCCACAAATCTTTGGAAAGCACTAAAAATTCCATATAACGGAACAATCTGGCAGTGGCCTGGGGGAGGATAAACTAGATGGCCTAAATTGGCCTTTCCAATCCTTAATTTCAGCGATTGTGTACAAATTTCTCTTCACCCTCAAGCCAGAGTGAATAGGCGTTGTGCTGAGAGCAATGAAAGGGTGGAAGGAGTATGAAATCCCTCTATCAGCCTTCGTAGCACAGAGCATCCCTGCAACCCAACCCCTGGGCACCCCTTTTGTATTATCGCCCCTGGATTCATTGACCAGGGTGCCTTGCAGTCCTGCCTGAGCTCTCCATTCCTGACTTGGCTTGTACAGAGCTGGTGCACAGTCCAGCTCCGTGGCATGCAGAGAGTGAGTAGAGTTACATTCACCCTTGCTCAGTATCTGGCTTGGAACAGTGACTGTTCCACTGTTGTGGTGGTATTTCGTAGCACTGGGTTAATTTAGCCCAATAGACACCCAATTTGAGATGTGTGATGGAATAATTGTGCTCTTTACATTGAGTAATCCTACATCTTCCTACTCGCACATGTGCCAGGAGCTGCTGCACTTCAGGTAAGAAGATAATGATCTCATCATTAAGATGCGACTAAAGCTGGCATTACTTGTTAGGTCAACATATTGATCTTGACATTATGCTGCAAAGTTATTTTTAGAGAGTGTCTGTCTGTCCTGCCTCTTGCTCCTGGGAGGGATTCAAGAGAAATAGGAAAACTAAAAGCAGCCTGACACAAACCTTTTTTCCGAAGTAAAAGCTCCCTGCTCCTTAAAAAGACAAATGTTTGGCCAACAAGCCTTGTTCTAAGATGAGTTCAGCAGCCAGGACTCTTGCTTCGTTGCTGTTGATTGACTTATCCCTGGCCAGCAGGTTTAATTTAAGTCAGTAGAAATCCTTACAGAGTTCCTAGGCTCATGGGTGGATAATATGGTCTTTCTAAATAAAGACTCTCTTTAAGTGTGTGTGTGTGTGTGTGTGTGTACACATACTGTCTGTGATTGGGCCGCATATGTCTAAGAGCTCACAGTTGGGTCTTTCAAAAGCTGCTTTAAGGGGTTTGAACACCCAGTTTCCATTAAAATTAAAGAAAACTATGCATGCAAATCTTATAGATGGCTTTGAAAATGCCACCCGGGGTGGCTGTGTGTGTAAGCGAGAGAGGTTAAATCTCTCACCTCAGCTGGTTCACATGGATGGAGTCATGCCAGTTAGGGCTAGATCCACAGCTGGTGTAAAGAGTTGAAAATAAGCCCAGTTTCTTGCTAGCATTTTCTCCCTTTCAATAATGCCCTTCTGCCCCTTGCAATGTCATGTTGGTTCTGTGGTCCCAAGCTCCTGGGTTTTCCAAAGCTGCCATCATGCTACTCTCTGTATTTAGCTCATTGTCACTGCTGTGTAAAGTACTTTAGAGATACTTGGGACTTTTAATAGACCCTGGTTTCTGATAGCTTCTATCTCTATCAAGGGCATCCACGACCCATGGGTGGTGAAATTACTACGGGGTAATATATGTAAATGATGCATCAATCAGGCAGCCCAGTGTGTAGCTTTTCTGTAATCATGTGGCTTTATTTTGAAGACTTTGTTTTATGTTTGTATCTTACTTTTACTCTGAGGATGTTAGAACCGGTGTAACTCTCCATTTCCTCTCCCCAGTAATGCCACATCCCTGATTTTGCTCTGGAGAATGAAAAGTGCTTTAACTCTCCTGAAATTCACTACTTCTGTTTTGCTATCCCTTCTGAATCAGGGCTGTGGGAGCCTGCTTTCTGATTTCACCTGTCTGCTTTTATAGTATACTAAATAATGGCATTTTAGAGTAGCAACAATAACTTGTAGTGTCTGACAGCCACACACTCGCTTTCCATGCTTTTAGTAGTTTATCATTTAAAGGGAGGCTTTTCAATAATGTTTGGTGTTTCTTAGCAATTGGCTTTTGTCATTGACTTCAGTAGAAGCAGAGTTAGGTCAGTGCTGAGTGGTTTTAAAGACCTGATGCTAAACATTTTCATTAAGAAAGCTCCACATGACAAGCCAGGGGACAGAGGAATATAGACTGTAGCGTGCATGTGTGTATTACTAAGAATGTTTTGATCCAATGTTCTACCTGTTGCAGCTTTTTGATATTTTAATCGTTGTCAGATTAGTGTTGTCAACTCTGACGATTTTATCACTCATTTTGTTATATCTGGTGTCTACTGAAAGCCACAGCTCCTGGATTCGTGTGATTACACAAGTCTAGTGCATGTATATCTGCCCAAGTTGCAAATGATACATCGCAGCTACTGCCTAGACATACACAAAAATCCAGAGTTTTAGAAGTGCTGTGTAAAAATAGGATGTCCTTGAATAGTTGTCTGTTTGCTGATGGATGCCTAAAACCAGGTAATGTAGAGGTTAGCCTTAGTGGTTAGAAAGGACAAGTTGCCTTTTTTTTTTTTTTTTTAGAAGAGAAAATAGCGCAAGTCTTTGGATGGCCAACATTGTGTATCTGGCAAATGAGACTCAATTCACTGAAAATTAGTCCCCTGTAACTCTGGATGAGGTAAATTAATAACTGGATATGTCAGAATTTGAAGATTAGCCTAACACCCAATGTTTTAATTGAAGATCCTAGATGACATTTGTGTCCTATTATTTTCCATCATCCATTTCCTTTTTACACACATTTTGCCCCCACTTTAAAAATCGATGTTAGTGATGAATGTACCCTGCCCCCCTCCCAAAAGGGCTGAAGCTAGGAGAATTTTTCCTGTTTTACTAATCATTCTGTGTCTGTTTACTGGAGATTAACTATGTGTCCTTGTTAGGAGTGAAAAAGATTTTAACCTTGGTTTCCTGCTGGCTGATTTCTTTAAACCATCTTCTTATATATTTATTTACTTTAAAAAATTTTTAATGATGTTTGCCAAGTTTGCCTCAAATGAATTCACACCAATAAACAAAACCGCCTGTCACTGAAATTTGCAATATTTTATACCTTTTGGACTTACTCCAGGAAGCGTTTGGAAGGTTCCCTTTAATTAGAGTCTGGAGAGTTTAAGGAGATGTTTTTGGATTTCTGAAGCTCAAGACAGGTGTGTTTTTGATCCTTATGGTCTCCCTTGGGGTCTAACGTGTAGCTCTAGAAAGTCTACAAATCCACTATAAAACAAGAGAAGGTTAGTAACAAAATGCAGATGTAATTTTTTTGTGTGTGAAGGGAGTATGTATGGGATAACCTTATTCCTAAGCATGGATTTTGGTGAATTAGTTGTAATCGCCAATGATTAAAACCTTTCAGAGATGTTAATGTTGCCCCCGGGTATAATTTTACCTTCCGATCTGTTAAATGGGTGTAACAGCACTTTTAGTACTACAGTGTTATCTATCAGACATAGTACTGTGGTATTTCATTGTTCTAAATGTATTTTAAGCTAGTGTACTAGAAATGATAGAGCTTTCTGACCAAAATCTCCACAAGCCACAGAGAGACATTAGATAAAAATATACAGAATTTCTATGGCAGATTTTTTGGGGTTTTTTTTGTTTTTAGTTTTTTGCTTTCACGTTTCAGTTTATGCTACTCTTCTACGGTCTGATCCCCAAAGCCTGTTGGAGTCGATGGGAGTCTTTCCATTTATTTAAATGGGTTTTGCCCCCTACAGGGGTAACAGCACAACAGCTGCTTGTAAAACAGGGAAGGGATAGTAGAACATGCAGAACATTCCTTCAGGACTCAAGAAACTCACAGTAGAGGCTGCCCTTGACTTTCAGGACTTGGTTAAAATCAAGGCTAATCTGAGCTGTCATTTAAATGGGGAGGGAGGAGGGAGTAAATTTCTAGGGGGGTAACATTTTATAAAGTGTCTACGTGATTTAGGAGCCAAAGTTCTATTTAAAAAATCTTAGCCCCTTAGAAACCTAAGTCCTATCGACTTTCAAGGATAATTAGGCTCCTAAATGCGTAAGAGCCAGTTTTTCTAAGGTATGTAGGCGTTTTAAGATGAAGCTAGGTACCTAGTGAAAATTTTCAAAAGCACATAAGTGCCTAACTCCCATTAGAAGTTAGACGCCTCATAATCCCAGTAATTGCCTATTTGCATCCTTAGGGGTCTAAATACCTTTAAAATCTGTCCCTAAGTCACTTTTTAAAAATGGGACTAGGTTCCTAAGTCACTTACGCTCTGTTAACAGTTTCCCCACAGTCTTCCCTGTTGCACAGAAGGTATGAAAATTAACCATAAACAGATCAATTAACAAGGGTCCTGTTGAAGGTCTGCTGACCTAAAAATATTTGGTTGTTCACATTTCTCCCCCCATTTCTACAGCCCCTAGAGGCCTATGAAACTTATGGCTGTGGTATGTGACCGTCCTATCCCTTTAAAGGGAAGGAGGGAAATAGGATGCAAATCAGTAAGTCACAGGGTGAATTGGCCCTTTAAGAAAGGTAACTGCCCAGAATCTTGTAAGATCAGTGCTGGATCTGGAACCTCCCTTAATAGGCCAGCAGAACTTGTAACTCGCCTACAAAAAGCATATGGTCCTCCAGCAGCAAGTGTCTCTTGCCTGTGCTTAAGGCAAATAAGGTTTCCCATGAAATATATGACAAGGATGGAACCATAAATAATGGCTCCATGTACATCTGTTCCCAAGAGCTGCTTTTATGTGGTAATTTGCTGGAGCGAGATTCAATCTAGTGCTATTTAAAAATATTATTAAAAAAAAACAAAACATGTTTTCTTTCATAGGTTTAAATGACACCAAGTCAGTGAAAGCTGAAAGGGACATATCCTGATAGATGATAATTTCGGTTGCTTTAACAAGGCATTTTATATTTCTGCACAGTACTTTATAAGGAGAAATGTAGAGTCTTATTCGAGTTGTCAGTAATCCTTATGTAAAATATGGAGACCATTTATATAACATTACAAAGTGAGCCTTTATGGTGATTAAGGGGCATAAATCAGTAACGAGTAAATAATGTAAAATATTTATTTTCCATTAGCTATTTACTCACTGGCATTAATGCATTAGGAAAGGCCTCTGGGCTCTTTGATGAGAGAACAGAAAATAAAACATTTCGGTAGCATTCTGTCTAATTACTACTGAAGTTTTTCTAAACAGGTTTCCCAAGTCTCTGGTAAACAGTGCACGAGGGAAGAAATAACACAATTAATTGTGGATGGGTGCTGAAGAAATAGGCTGAATGGACAAATCTGAGCGGGGCAGAAATCATTACAAATGTTTGTGTATCCTAAAACTTGTCCACAATGAGGGAGAATCTGTTAATATGAAGTTAATCAAAGCTTTATATGCCAGATTTTTTAAAGTGCTAAGCACCCACAGTTGGGGCCAGGTTTTCAGAAAGGGCCGCGTGATCCAACACATAGGGCACGGCATTGAGACATAATAGACCTGGGTTTGATTCCTGCTTCTGATGTGTTTTGTGACCTTTGACAAGTCTCATCACCTTTCTCTGCCTCAGTTTCCTCTCTCCCACTTAACTCATCTTGTCCGGTTATATTGGATTACAATTAGCTCTGACTTCTTGTATTGAAAAACAAAGTTATGGGGATGAAATGACAAGAGGGAGGTAATCTAGGCAGAATATCAGGAAAATGTGTCCGTATTGTCTGAGACAGAGAAACTGGCCCTAATCCTAACATCGCACCCTCATGTGAGCCAACTGAGCTCTGAATACTTCACACCTGCATGGATCGAATTGCAAAGCCAGGGGCATAAACTCACTGATGGAAGTGATATCACCCTCACTTCTCAGGACACTTGTACCTAGGTTGGTCAAAGCACTAGCAAAATATTGTAGAGAATGCTTTTGTACCATCCCCTAGGACGGGGGAGCTAGATGTGATCAAGTTCCCTTTTGTAATTTCTTTGAGCACTTGAGTGAATGTCCTGTGCTATTGCTGCCCTTTATCATATAATGTTTTCAGCACACACTCCTGAATTAAATTTGTACAATTTCCATGAGACTGATCATCCCTGTTTAAGTGCTATTTTAGAAGGTGTTAATTTCTATTGCAGTTGCAACAGCAGCAGCACTCAGCACATTTTCCCCTCCCTCCCTGGTACTTGGTTTGGCATGATCCATGGAGCACCGTTTTTAGCCCCTCCGTTCTAAATAAAAATGCAGGGTTTTTTTGCTGCAGACTCCCAACGACCCAGAAAGAGGAGCTGATTCTTTTTGTTTGAAGAAAGCTGCCTCTGTCACTTTTGATATCTTCTGGGTATTTTTTTTTTGTATGCAGAAACACAAAGCACAATTAGAATACAGTTATATATCCTCATAGTTATTAAAGCTTGGATTAACATGACATAAAGTTTTGTCTGGGGAGTCTTTTGCTATGGCTCAGGGAGCATTTTTGTATGACAGTAATAGGCTACAGTTAATATACTTGAATGATACTAGAATCTGTGTAATAAGACAGAACAAAAGGGGTTTATTTGAAGCAGAGTTACAAAGGTGGAATTATCATTGTGAACAATCCACTGAGATCGGAGTTTAATTATTGTATCTTGTGTTATTTCGGCACAATAAAGTGCAGTCATCAGAGCAAAGTTAAAAATAAAATCAGGGGGACATCTTGTCAATCATCGGGATTGATGCATAGACCTGTCACCTTCTGCTTAGCGCCAAAATCCTCCCTTTGCCCATTTCCGCAGTTTGTTTGATTTACAGAGCCCTGCTTGCCATGATTCAAGGCTCTCGCATAATGTTTTTAGGACAGATTCATTGCTGGGATGTAATCCATTAAAATAGCTGTTGGCAAAATATATATATATATATGCGCTTTTCTGGTTTAAAGGCAAGGAATTAAAAACAAAATGTGTGTTTAAAAAAAAAAAGCAGCTACTGGCCACTTTTGAGAAAGAAATAGGAGGTTTTTGTTCTGTGAAATTTAAAAAAGAAAAAGGAATGGATAGGTGGGAACTTCCTTTTAAAAGCTGTTTTCCTAGTAATGTTGGTTGAAGCATAGTTCTTTTTCCATTCTCCTCTTAATGTATTGGAAGCTAAAGGTGAATAATTTAAACCAGTCAGGGTCAGGAATTTCTCATTACTATACAGATTTTATTTCACACTTATAGCTATAACCTCTTAAATAGCTTAATTGTTTTGACAAGCCAAGGAGTTGAAATAACTTGATCCATGAACTGCACAGTTTAAAAAGAAAAAAGAAAAAGAGAGAGAGAGAGAGAGAGAGATTGTGGTTTGCTCAGGTGTTCTGCTCAAAGTGGTGCTTTTGAAAATATCCAGCATGAGCTGGTTTCTGCTGAAAGAGTGGCAGTATTCCACTGAATGTAAAAATGGATATGCAAGAGCAATGTCTGTCTGAACGGCTGACTCTGTCCGTCATGGTTCACTTCCTCTTAGTCAGAAGTTAGAAGGCAGCTACCAGTTTATTTCAGGGAAATGATATGTTAGGATTTAGTTTACATTACCGCTGGAGCAGTGTGGGTACAGTGGAAAAAAGAAGAAGTGTGTGTGTTTGTGTGTGTGTGTGTGTGAAAGAGATCATCTTTTAAGAAAAAAAATCCAAGTGTAAAATATATATAATTACAATTAAGTGTGGTTGCAGTTAACTGGGAGTGTTATGTCAGTTCAGTGACTAGGGCAAACTGCTTAGTGGTTAGAGTGGAGGTTAAAACTCCTGGGTTATTTTCTTAGCTCTGTCACTGAGCCTTTAACAAGATGAGCAAATTGCTTAACCTCTGGGTCTCAGTTTACCTGCCCCTAGCCTTTTAAAAACAAAGGTTTAATACATCATGGAGGTGCTTGATTGAAGTGTAAGTATTTGTATAGCACCTTGACATCCTCTAATGAAATACGCAACTTATCATAACTATTATATCCATTACAACTACATTATTGTTGCTCTGTTGGGCAGAGGCAGTTGCTTAAAATTGCTGGAATCTTTTTACGTGATGTTTTGTTTTTATTTTTTAAAAGGTTAGAACATCCTTGCATAACTTATCTCTGCCCTTCACAGGTTATATGGCTCTCAACTTTAACGTTCATTGCAAATGTCTCTTTTTATACCACGATCTTGCCTGGGATGCCAACTACCCACCTTCCCAGTGGTCCTATGGAGTATGTGCAGTGTGATTGAATCATCTTACTTTTGTACTAAAAATGAAACCTCTGCCTGCATGCAAAACCTCCTTTTTGTGACTAATAATAAAAACAAATGATCCTTTTGTATGAATATTTCATCTTCATGTATAAACCGAAAGAAAATAATTCCCTTTGCACCCAAATCGATGGGTTTATTTTAAGAATTACAGGAAGTTGAATGGCCTGAATTTGGAATAAATATTTGTCTTGCTACAACAGGGCCTTCAATTTAAAAAAAATAAAATCTAAATGTCATGATTACGCCTGTGTAATCCCAATGCTATCCAAGGGTAATTAAAAAATACAGCTGAAGCTTGTTGCCTTTCTTGTTTTCAAATGAATAGCTAAGTATCTGTCAAAATGATGAGCGCTTCCATTGTTGACATGTGTAAAAACTCAGTTTACACACCAATAAATGCAGTTTATGGTCATTAAACCTGTCACAAAACAATATGACACCTGTGCACAGCAGGGCACATTACCACTAGGAAAGTAGCTAAAGGGGCACCCCATTATGTATAGGTGCTGGAGGATGTGTGGCATGCTTCATCCAGTATTATGAAGTGCCTTCTTGTATTTATCTTGGCAAATTTCCTGGCCTAGAATTTACTATAGCATACCAGTACCGGTACTTAGAAATCAGGGAATAAAGGGTGGAGTTGAGGATAGTAAAATCAAGGTAGTTATTAAAAACCTATTCACGCAGACAAAAAATATTGCATATCACAGATTTTAGTGCCAAAGTTAAATGTGGCTGTTTGCAATTACCTTATGTATAAAAAATAAAAATTAATAAAAAAAATACAAATCTGAGAGCTTAAGAAATCAAAACAGCATAGCATGCCTGGCAATTCTCATTTTGTAAAGCACTTTAGATGAAAGGCACAGTGTAGGTGTAATATATTATTCATTGTTTGTTTATTGGTATTAATGGTCACAATTAGTGGTCACTAATATTGTTGTTTTCTGAGTTGCACAGGTTACAGGAGTATTTCCTACAAATGGTTGCTTGGTTCTTTAATTTACTAGTTTAAATTATGTCAGAAAATCTTTAAAGATCTGACCTAAATCCACAAAGTTCCTGCATTTACTTTACTCATAACTCTTGATCCTTAGTTGAGGGTTGGATTTTCACAAGTGTCTTGTGATTTAGGAGCACAAGGGCCACTAAGTCAAACAGTGCTTGTGTTCCTAAGTCACTTAGGCACTCTTGAAAATCCCTGCAGAATCCTGTTGAGCCTCATTATTTCAGCATCTCCCCACATTGTGCAAATAGCTGATGTCATCAGCAGATAGAAACCTTCACTGTGTTTCTTGGCTTCTGTGGGTTTTTCAGATCCTTAAGGTGCCTAGCACTCCTTTTCAACTTTAGTAGAATACTTGTGTCGTCGTTATTAAACCCAGTATGGCAGTGGCAAAGAATTAACATCTGATGATTCTTTACTAGCTTATGCATGGAGGAGACAGTATGGTCTGTTGCATAATAAACTGGACTGGGAGTCAGGAGACCTGGTTCTGTTCCCAGCTCTGCTACTTACCTGCTGCGTGCCCTTGGGCAGGTCACTTCAGCTCTCTGGCTCTCTCTTGTCTGTTTAGATTGTAAGCTCTCTGGAGGCAGAACTGTCTGTCGCTATGTGTATATGCAGTGAACAATGGGGTTAGGGTCTCAAATGCTATCGTAATGCAAGGCATAAATACGGGTCATGAGTTTGGTCTCAGTTCAGTTCTCATAAAATAAAATACCACTATAGTTGGCATGAATTTACACCTTGTTAGCAGCCTGAGCAGAAGCCAAAGACAGGATTGAGCTATGGATGCTCACCTTTGAAGAACCGTGGCAGAACAGGGTGAGGAGACTTGCCCTGCCATGCTAGGCTTGCTCTGTGGCTAACGAGAGGAGATCAGACTCCAGAGCTCTCATTCCAGCACCTTTCAGGAGCATGGTAATTCGCAACTCCGATATTTAAAAAATAGTTTTAAAAAAATCTGGATTATGATTTTTTCCCCATAAGTAAATAAGCAAACTAAATCCATAGCTATAAACCACAGTTGATTGTCTGGCTAAAAAAAAATAGCTCTGAAAAATATCACTTAATATGCAAGTCAGTATATGAAAGGAACAAAAAAAGTATCTAGCAGGAAATAAAATGAAACTTCTTTTCATTACAGCGGGGAAAACTTAGATGAGTTTTTCTTTGCTAATAAACTACCCTGTTTCATTTTGCAGCTGAGCCTTTTTCTGAAGCTGACTTTGGCAATTGTTCATATTTTTTTAAACTCTGTGCAATAAAAAAGCCCTTCATGCATCAGGAAACATAGTAATGTAATACTTGTCTTATCTTCACACTTACTCAGCAGGTATTTACAAAAGGGCAGTGGGAAAGTCTTTAAACTCTATCCTGTTACTTTGCTCAGGATGTCTCCTAATCAGATCTACTTACCTGTGTCTGTTCTACACAGGGATTGCACTGCAACGGTATCTTTTTATATATATATATAAAAATCATACTTGGGGTTTGTTGTTTTTTCAATCCTGCTCTAGCCAAAGATACTTTCTTTACAATAAACAAGATTAGTTTTGTGCTGCTGCGTGTCTGAGGGGCATTGAGCGAAAGCCTGTAGGGTTATTACGGTTCATTTAGTAGATGAGGGAGATCTATAATTTTCTGTTGTGTATTTGCACTCACAGATATGATAAAGAGGCTTGTATTTAGTGTATTTTCCCAGCTGTGTCATGGACTGGATAAACAAGAGTTCATTAGTTCTTTGCTGGTTAGTGTGATATAGTAACATGGATACACACCATGTGTTAAGGATTGTGCTGACCAATGGAGTCCCCTTAGTTTCCAGTTCAGAAATGTGCATAAGTATGTCCCTATTCAGCAAAGCGTTTATCACACGCTTAAGTCCCATTGTCTTCAGTATGAAAACATACCTGTTCAGGAAGGGTGTAATGGGGACCCAAGCATGTGCTTAAAGTTGAGCCATGCTTAAACATCCTTCCTCAGTTTGGCCAAGCATAAAAATGTGTGGATTCTGGTGACAGTGTATGTCCATTTTGGAGTGCATAGAGGATTTTTTTTTTTTACTCTTTCTGGCATGTGGCCTTTTATGGTCTCTTCCTTTCTTTATGTCTAGCATTTGGTGTGTTTTGTTGATGGCAAACGAAACTGTTGCTCATGATTTAGTGTTACATTGATAGAAAAAATGATTATTTGGTGGTGGGACCCTTTTACACTTCACTTCATTCAAGGACCAAGCAGTTAGCCTGTCCCAAAGGAGAGAGTTTTATCTTATTATTTACTCTAAACTTTGCTTCACCCAATTGACACGCTGAAACATAGAGGGTTTGGAACTCACTCAAAGTCATGCAGTTCAATGGCAGAACTGGAAATAAACTGGTCCTTAGCTGTGACCATTAGACAACACTCTCTCTGTAAGATAAGCGGAGAGTCATACTTTGCAGACGAGGCCAGATTTGAAAGAGCGTGGACTCCCTTCATGCCAAAATATCAAATACCGACAGTGGTACAACTGACAGCGACGTCAGTGGGAGAGGGTTCAGACCCTGAATACGTTGTAGTTAGTGCATAGTTGGTTAGTCACTTAACGTAGTTCCCTTGCGTAATTTTTGTGGCCTGTCCCAGTAAATCTCTGGAGCAGAATTCTCGTTTCCATCCTCTTTCACCTCCATTTATAATGAAAATTTTTTTTTAAATGTCTTCTGAAGTGTTTACAAAACCCCACATCTAGTAGCATGATACAGGAGAGTCGGCTGTTCCTGCAGATTTGTAAGAAGACACAGAGAGCCTTTTGCCTCTAAATCACCAGTTCAAATACTGCCTTAGGTTGTTCGTGAGGCTGCGGGTTCTTACTCTCTGCATATTTGGTGGCCTGGGTGAAAAGTGTGGGCAATGTCAGTAGAGTTTCCAGCAGACAAGTGACCGCATCACAAAAGATGCCACTACAGGGCTTGATCAGAAGCTTATTGGCTTAGTCGGCTTTGGATGAGGCTGAGAATTGCTAACTTGGCAACCTTATTGGCAGTCTTAGTGAAGAGGACAGGACTGTATTAGCCTTGGAGACAAAACTCTTCTTCTCCCTCATCTGAGTGTGGGGCAAGTTTGCACTTCCATTCCCAGTTCTGTATCATACCTGCACCGTGGCTAGCAGGCACACTGCAGCCCTCAGAGCTGGCTGTTTAGTGCTTTTCACTACAACTAAATTCACTTTCAAATGTTGAAAAAGAGGTTAAAGGGAAGAAAGGAATGGTGGAGGCAGTGTTTCTTAGTGGATAGAGCACTAGACTGAGATTCAGGAGAGCTGTATTTTTTGTTAAGTCTGCCACTGTCCTGGAAGGTGACCATGGGCAAGTCACTTCACTTCTCAGTGCCTCAGTTTCTCCATCAGTAAAATGGGGATAATGATACTGACCTCCTTTGTAAAGCGTTTGGAGATCTACTGATGAAAATTATGTAAGAGCTAGGGATTGTTATTTTATTAAACGATAAAAGTAAAGATTTTGACTGCTTATATCAATTTTACTTATTATTTCTATTGTTCTGTTTATAATTAGCAGCAACCAGTTGCACTGGGATGGGGGGATTCTCACAGTAATTAAAACTTGTGCCTAATTACAAGCTGCTACATTTAAAAATCTCTATTTACTGCCACAATTGTAAATGCAAAGCTTTGGGTGGAAAATTCCTTGTGCCTTCTAGGCCTGGGAGCCAACTTCCTGTCATTGTGGCACAGCAAACCGGTCCAGACTGAGCTTAATTTAATTACGATATCATTTCAAAAGGTGAAAGCCTCTTTAGTGAAGCCCAGAGAGTAGGGCAAATGTTTTCAACTTGTCTTTTTAATCAGTAGTACCATCTAAAGCTGAGCTTTATCCCATAGAAAGAGATTTTTTTAAAACTGAGACCTTGTCTACACACATACACATTGTACTGTTTTTGCATTATGCCATGATAGCTAAAATGATTCAACCCCTGTAATGTAGATGCAGTTATGCCACCCTAAAAGCGTTTATAACGGTGTAGCTGCAGTCCTGCATTGGGAGGAAATTTTTCTGGTATAATGCACCTGTATACTAACATAACTACATCCACACTAGAGGCAGGGGTGTGGGTGAGTAGTACTATATAGTTAAAATTATAACAATATAGTTATAAATATAGTAACTAAATATATAAAAAAACTAAATATATAACTATATAGTTAAAAATCACACCCAAACTGAAATAGTTTTATCAATACAAAATCTGTCTGTAGACCAGGCCTAATGGGCAGTACATCATAAGTATTGTTTGGAAAAGAAAACAGATTGCCACTTTTTTGTCCTCCTGGCATTAATATGCAAACGAGCACTTTGAAGGGAAAAAGAATTATTTCTGCTGACGGCAGCTAATGTTCCGTGAAAGTAAAATCACAAACTGCCTTGCACCTGGCTTGCTAAAATGCTGAAGGAGCAATGTTCTATCCAGTACCCTGGTGGTGGCATTGCCTCAAAGTTCATAGTAGGGGAAAAAACCCACTTTTATACCCCCCTTCTTACTATGTGACACTTGTAAGCTTAATACCGGATGACAGGATTTTTTAATGCTGGCTCGGACATGTGGGACAGATTTGACTGTCTGAGAGCATCTGATTGAATAGTGGAACTAGGGCAGGGGTTCTCAAACTGGGGGTCATGAGATTATTACATGGGGGGTCGTGAGCTGTCAACTTCCACCCCAAACCCCACTTTGCCTCCAGCATTTATAATGATGTTAAATATATTTAAAAGTGTGTTTAATTTACTTGGGGGGGTCACACTCAGAGGCATGCTACTCTGAAACCTGAACTAGGGTAAACTTTCAGTGTTGCCAGCTTTTGCAGTTATATCGCGAGTCTTGTGATAGTTTGTATTTTTTCTTAAAGCTCGAGTTCCTGGAGTGATGTGGTAAGATGAGAGCCTCCACTTTCATTTAAAAAAAAAAAAAAGTTCTAGTCTTCATTATAGAGAGAAGCTTGAAAATGTGTAAACCCTAAAGTTTCAAATTACAGAAAGAAAATAAAAAAAATATTCTAAATTGGTTTAGAAATCATAATTAAAAAAAATCTTGATTTGTTTTGTGCCCCACAAAAAACTCACAATTTTTGAATGCTAGAATTGACAATACTATTTATTAACAAATTAATAGAAGTGGGGAGAATTGTGAATGCTTCATTCATCCATGTTGAGAACTGGTCAGAGTGGGAAAATTTATTTTATGCATAGTTCAGTTTTGGGGAAAATCAATCTAAAATGATGCATGAATATTACTTGATCCACTTGTGTACGTGTGTGTGTAGGAGTTCAGGGTTACAAGTCCTTTGATTATGTAGTAAGAAATCCAAAAGTGCAAGGAGTGGGTCTTCTGCTCACAGAAGAGGGCTGAGGGTTAAAATTGCAGGGTTTGCCACTGAGTCTGTAGCCGTGTGTAAATCACATAAAGTATCTGTACCTTGGTTTGCTCATCTGCTGTCAGTTAAATGGATAAAACGCCCTCAAAGTGGTTTCGAGACCGAGGACTTAGGAAAGATGCTACCTACGCCAACAGAACTTCTCCTGTCAGCGTACGTGCTCCACCTCTGTGAGGAGGCGGTAGCTATGTCAACAGGAGAAGCCCTCCCAGCGACATAGCACTGTCTACACTCAGAGTTAGGTCGGTATAACAGCATCGCTCAGGGGTGTGGATTTTGCACATCCTTGAGCAACATAGCTGTAAGTGTAGACAGGCCTCAGTGACTTCAATGTTTGCAAAGGAGTTTTGAGATTCTCCAGTGTATGTTCTGGACCAGATTCTGATCTCGGTCACTCCAGTGTAAATCAGAAGAAGTACTTCCGCTGAATTTGAAGGAATTACTCCTGCTTGAGATCAGAATAAGTCCCTCTCCCCACCTTTTTGTACAACTTAAACAGTTGAAAACATTTAAAACTAAAAGTGTTTAAAAAGTTGTGAATTGCTCCCTAACAGATGCCTTTACATGTGCTGACTTCGATTCCAGACAAAACTTTTGTGGCACAGCAGAATGTTTGCTAGAAATGTTGATTGGAGTTTCACTATAGCAGTGATGGAGGGAGGTGCTGCTATAATTCAGAAACACATTTTGTTAACCAAATGCTGCAGCTTTATGTAAACACATGTATCACATGGCATTAGATCAGTTTATTTCTAGAAACAAGTATGGTTTTCTGCTTTCTGTCCTTCATATTTTATTTGAAAATATATCTTTAAAAGAAAACAGTTGGTTTAGGAAAGGGGCTCTTGCTGCTGCTGTGTTTAATTCAGTATACTAGATGGGAGAGACATGCAGTGATTTAAAATAGAGGAAGTATGGTACAGTGGTCAGGAAGGTAGCTCGGGAGATCCAGGTTCAATTCCCTGTTCCTCAACAGACTTCTTTGGGCATGTGCTCGTCTTCACTGCAGAGTTCACTCAAGTGTTGCCCCTAGCTTGTGTCTCATCCACAGACAAAACCCCTGAAGTAGGTGCATTTAACTTTTAAGTTGGCTGGCCCGTCAGGAGGTATAAGCTACAATTCCCATTAGCACAACTCGTCAGCTGCTAACACAGTCACTGTGTGCAGCTCGGGTGCAGTTTCTCAGTGTGGGTGCTCTCCCTTGAGCTAGGCGAACTCGAGAGGCATTCACTCGAGTGTAGATAACTTGAGTTAGCACTACAGTGAAGACATACTCCCTCTGCGTCTCAGTTCTCCTTCTGGAAAATGGGGATCATAGAACTTCCCTACCTCACAGGGATGCCATGAGGATAGACACGTTGAGATACTGCTAATAGGGACCATATAAGTGTCTAAGGGCTGGTCTACACTTGACAATTCGATCGACCCAGCTACATCGCTCAAGGGTATAAAAAATCCACACCTCCTGAGTGATCTAGTTAAGACAAAAGTCACCATGTAGACCATGGTAGATGGCCGGAAGAATTCTTTTCTCTACTAGCTATCGCCTCTTGGGGAGGTGAATTACCTACGCCAGGGGTCGGCAACCTTTCAGAAGTGGGATGCTGAGCTTTCATTTATTCCCTCTGATTTAAGGTTTCGCGTGCCAGTAATACATTTTAACGTTTTTAGAAGGTCTCTTTTTATAAGTCTATAATATATAAATAAACTATTGTTGTATATACAGTAAATAAGGTTTTAAAAATGTTTAAGAAGCTTCATTTAAAATTAAATTAAAATGCAGAGCCCCCCGGACCGGTGGCCAGGACCTGGGCAGTGTGAGTGCCACTGAAAATCAGCTCACATGCCGCCTTTGGCACGCGTGCCATAGGTTGCCTACCCCTGACCTATGCTGACAGAGAACCCTTCCCATCAGTGTAGGTATTGTCTACACTGCCGCTGTGGTATTTCAAGTGCAGACAAGCTCTAAGTTATTTTGTTAGAAAGAAAAGTATTTCAGTCAAGTTAAACTCTCACTTAATTTCAGATTTTTTGTTTGGCATTTGTCATGTCTGTATCTATTTAATGCATATTTTGAGCATGCTGGAACAATGCAACTGGACCTGTAACTCTCATTAGAGACAACTAGGTCTGTGAATGTATAGGCCACTGGACAGCATTGTCATCCCTTGGTATTCCACCCGTCCGGATGAAAACATGCCGTTATGTTTTACAGTGAGAGGTTAGTAAGTGTAGTGGGACAGACCTCCATTGCTGTAGGGCCGTAAATAACACCCCACACAGCACTCGGGATGAGTGTTAGACTAGTGGCTTCACGGAGATGGAAGAGGTAAAACTGGCGCTGTATCCTGGTCACTAGTTCTTGAGACATACGTTAACAGTGGGGTTGTGCGGTCTATGGCAGTGGCTCTCAACCATTCCAGATCATTCTACCCCTTTCAGGAGTCTGATTTGTCTTGAGTACCCCCAGGTTTCACCTCACTTAAAATCTATTTCCTTACAAAACCAGACATAAAAATACAAACGTGTCACTATTTTTGACACACTATTGTGTGTCACACTATTACTGACAAAATTCTCATTTTAACCTTATAATCATAAAACAAATCAGTTGGAATATAAATATTGTACTTACATTTCAGTGCATAGTACATAGAGCTGTATAAACAATACATTGTATGAACTAATAGTTTGTACTGATTTTGCTAGTGCTTTTTATGTAGCCTGTTGTAAAACTAGGCAAATATCTAGATGAGTTGATGGACCCCCTGGAAGGCCTGTGTGTGCCCCCAGGGGTACCCATACTCCCAGTTAAGAACCACTGGTCTGTGGCTCCTCATTCTCCCCCTTTTGCATTTGAGTCACTGGCTGTTGCACTGTAATGCAGGAAATCACTGCTGGAGCCTGGAATTAACCTTTAGGCTCCGATTACCTGGTGGAGTGGGATTAGGGTTGCCAACCCTCCAGGATTGTCCTGGAGTCTCCAGGAATTAAAGCTTCATCTTTAATTTATAATTATGCCATGTGGTGTCTCCTCCATGAATATGTCCAGGGCGGCTCTGTGTTTTTTGCCACTCCGAGCACGGCAGTCAAGTAGTCTTCAGCGGTGTTTCTGCTGGAGATCCACCAGTCACATGGATTCGGCGGTGGCTCTGCGGGTGATCTGCTGCTCCCGCGCCTTCGGTGTACCTGCTGCCGAATCCATGGGACAGGCAGATCTCCCGCAGAAACACTGCCGAAGACTGCCTGACGGCCACCCTCACAGCGACCAGCACGCTTCTCTCCCCCTCACCCCCCGGCTTGCTGCCCCAGGCATGCGCTGGTGCCTGGAGCTGCCCCGAATATGTCCAGCCAAAATTGGCAACCCTAAGTGGGATAGGATGCAGAAGGCCGCACTGGCAAACCCCTCTGGCTACAACTGGAATTAACAGTTACCCTGCTCTCAAATGTGCAGCAACGGTACCTAATAATTCCCAGCTCATATAGAGTGATTTTCGTCAGCAGATCTCAAAGTGCTTGACAAAGGAGGTCAATATCATTATCCCCATTTTACAGCTAGGGGAAGTGACTGGCTCAAGGTCACGCAGTAGGCCAGTGGCAGAGTTGGGAGTAAAACCTAGGTCCCAGTCTATTGATCTAGCCATTAAGCAACTCTACCTCCCCTATTCCTCCCTGTAGCTAGAAGGACCCAAGGGAAGGCCGTCCATGTGCTGTGGGGGATGGTTCTCAGCAGTGGGACCCAGGTGACAGAACTTGGTTCCAAAGGAGATCAGACTGGGTCCCAGGCTGACTTCATTCAGACCAAGGTCTGTGACGGTGTTTCAATGAACACCACCCCAGAAAGCAAAGGAAACACACACTTGTCTTGGAACACAGAGGGAAGAACAGTTTGTTAGGTCCCCAGTGCTTTCTTCACAACTGTTGTTCGCAACTTAAATCCCCTGGCAAAAGACACCTTAGAAAGATGGAGCCCAGCGAGTGAATGTGCCGTCACCCTTTGCTGGACCAATTTGTCCTGCACCTTTCTTGTAGTCTGAGTGTGCGGGGATGGGGAGCCAAGTGACAGTATCTAGAGAGCAGCTGAGTCTGAGCTCTATTGCCACATACCCTTTAAACAGCTACTTAATGTATACCAGAGAAACAGTTTTCCTTCTCTTTCCCCCAGCTTCCTCTGGTGCAGACCCCCCCTGCTCCCCAAGCTTTACTGGCTTTGCGACGGCTGATGCCTGTATCTTCTCCTTTTGAGGAATGTTACTGAAGGGTTTATTTAATGCGTTCCATTCTGCTGAATAGGGAACGAGATCTTTATCAACACAAACTGACATTCCTCTGTTTTACTGGGACTGGCCCTGTTTGTTTTTCTTACCTTTCTCTCTCTCTACTTTCCTTCCCTTCTGCTGGTTATCCAGCTGCACACAGCCATTCACATTGGTTAAGGGGCAATATGTGTGTGTGGGAAGGGGTAGAGGGAAGGGTACCCTTAGGTTTGCAATTTCTGCACAGAAGCCTAGTCTTCGCTGGGAGATAAGGTGTGTGTTTTTACCTGATGTTACCGAACTTGAGGTAAAAGCCTCATGAAGACAAGGCAGTTGTAAGCCTTGTCTTCACAGCTTAAAAAAAAAAAGTGCCTTTTTTTTCTTTTTTTTAATACTGTAGCGTGAGTAATACACATGAGCTATCCTGAGGTAAAACACAATGAAAACGGGAGTCTTTAGTTTTACTGTGTGGAGTTGACCTGAGTTTGTTTACCTTGAATAAAACTGAAGTGCCTGGTGCAGTGTTTTTACCTCAGGATAGTTCATGTGCATTGGTTACCCTGAAGTGAAAAAATACCCCCTTTTTTAGCACTGAAGACAAAGCCGTGGTTTTCACACAAGGTAGCTGCAGGTCAAGGTAAACCTTAGCTTCCCCCCTAGTGTTTCTACTTACCTACTATTAACATGTTTGTAAACTACATGCGTATTTGTTTTCACTAAGATTTTGCCTCATGCGAATTGCCTCATGTTAGCGAACATGAGGAAAGAGCAAACCTTTTTTTCCTGGTGAAGACACAACCATACAGGCTTCTTCCTATTTAATTTGTCTCACTATGGAAAGCGCCATGCCTTGTGGAGGGCACCACTCATTTTCATGTCTCTCCCAGCGCATGTTGAATTTTGCAGGGGCATTGGGAGTCCAGGACTAGCCGCTGTGCTTGTTGGCAAGCATTAGGGACGCTTGCTGCCATGCCATGGCTGGTAAGTGAGCTCTGAGATTAACGTGATTGAACGACGGTTTTAATTTCAGTCCTGATGGAGCAAAATTAGTTGCAATGATACGTGTGTGTTGAATAAAATTGTAGTTTTATTAGCTGTAATTGCTAAAGAAGACTTTTTAAAGACTTGACTGCTGGGGGGGAAGAATTACTGGCACTGAAATTTGTTCTTGCACAGTACGGCATTGATTATTATCATGGAGCATAATATGTTAGCCCCTGGTTGGTAAGCCAGCATTGTTATACATTGGGAAGCACTCAGCAAGGGTCTTAAGTGCATGCCTAACTATAAGTGTAACCCACAGGGGAATGCATGTTACTGGACCCACTCTGTGCCCAATCCACAGAGGATATCAATATGCTACAGCCCGAGCTAGACAGCTTGAACTCAAGCTGTAGTAGCTCATGCTTTTAGCTCTGGAAGGCTCCAGTTCAATCCCTGGTATGTCACCTAACATGGCGGCAGTCACAGAAATACATGGATAATCTCATCAAAGTCAATGGGAGTACTTGCATGCTTAAAGTTAGGCATGTGCTTAAGTCCTTAGTTGAATGAAGGCCCTAGTGCCAAGGTCCCCCAGCCACATTGGGGTGCTTAAACTCTTTTTAACTATCATCTGGCTGGCCAGTGGCACTTCAGTTGGGAGTGGGTCTGCCCATGCAGATGTCATTGCAGGTTTAAAGCCTGGGTTAGACCAAGGTTTGAAAACCATGTTCCAGCTTTGATTCTCACCCAGGCTAATACGCTGTTATGAAACATAGTTTGTGGTCTGGCCATGTCGCACTCACTGGACAAACCCAGTTAAGAGCAAGGGCTGTTGGCTCTATGTTTCCAAACTCAGGTTAAAGGCACCCGTAGAGAAGGCCAAAGAGTTAAAGGATTTGCGCAGCTTTGAGGGCATTTCAATAATAAATGAACAGCACTTTAACTGCATTAGGGGAAGGAAAAAACTCGCTGAGGGAAGTAGGGGGGCATCTTCTATAGAAAAGGAGGAAATAGTTAAAGTATTTGTTTCTTTGTTTCATTCCATTGTAAGCAAACCCTGAGGCTTTATACGGGGGAAGAATTTTTTTTCCCGACAGTCTGGCATGCTGCATGCATTTGTCTCTGTTAATTTATATGGGGGAAGGCAGTAAATCTGCATGAGCACGTTACTGGCTCTTAGATTTCACAAGGGTATTTAAAATAATAGTACCTGACAGTTTACTAGCAGCTAAGAGGTTTTTCTGCTTCAGAAAGCAAAATATTATATGAGTTGTGCAACGTGTATAAATAATTTGAGGAATTAGGCCAAAGCACCCAGTACGCTTTCAGTGAAGAGCTAAAGACTTGATAGAACTGTAAAGTTTGCAAATGGGGAGATGAGGGGAGTCCAGAACACAACCCAGATGTGTGTGGCTGAATGTCATCCTTGTTTAATTTCCTTTCTTCCCGAAACTAATCTGAATTGCCAAATGTTAGATTAAAGTGCATTATTTCATTTGTCTGGCCTAATTCCTCTTTACCTTGAGCAGTTGAAAAACATTGCACTAAATCAGCTTGACAGTGCTTGAAACGAAAAAGATCTTAATCCTTCTATGTGTTGATGCAGACTTAAACATGAAGAAAAACATATTTGTAAGTTCTCATGGTGGCTTGAATGTGTGGAGACTCGAGTTTTGAATTGGGACAAATTTCTTGATGGCATGACCTGAAGTGTGGAGGGAATGTGCTTGCTGTCTGTTCATTAGTTACATCTATAAAGGTGTAACATTTCCCAGTGTAGATTTTAATGAATGAAGGAGACTAAGAATCTAATGTGAAAGCAGAATTTAAATTCAGAAATATAGAATAATATGTTTTATGTTACACCTTTCTATCTCCCCAATTTTCTCTCTCTCTCACAGACAAACTTTTCATTTCCTTCTTTATATGATGCTTTTTCTTTAGATTCAAGCCTCATTCATTCAGTGAAATCTACACAATAACACTGTAACAGCAATGAAGTTATTGAATATACATGTTTAATATCTGTGTGGTTCCTTTTATTTTGAAAGGCTCCACAAGTGCTTTACAAAGCTATGTTCCTGAATTGCTTCACACATACCCTGTTTACCCTCTCTTCCCCCCAAAATGCATCTACTACTAAGATGTAACATTGACAATTGCTTAACAGTTATATTGTAAAATAGCGGGTGAAGACTTTAAAAGGTATCTAGCTAAAGCTGCATTGATTTATGGTTATGTTCAGTTCCCGTGGAAAGTTACCTTCAAAAGCCCTAAAAAGCCTTATCAATTTTCTTTAAAAACAAAAAACAAAACAAAAAAAATGTGCGGAAACTGATGGTGTAGACCCCCACTGCTTGCCAAAGTTCATCATTGGCAAGTGGGTGAGTAGATTTTTCAGTCTCTGTGAAAGTTGGCAACTCCCAGCAACACAATGGACCATAACACTACACTGGCTCCATACTGTGTCAGAAAGAAATCTGCCTCCTACTGATTCACCAGAACAACTTCTTGCAGCATTTTGGGTTTTCATCGGAGGTCTCCCACCCCAGTAACAACCATGGCTAACACTGCTTAGCTTGTGAGAGTTGGGTAGTTTGGCTGTAGACTTGAATCAGGGCTGAGGATTTTTGGCAGGGGTTCTGTTCTGGTGCTTTATTTCATGACTATCTTCTCTATACATATTAGAAAAGATTACAGTAGGACCACAAAGTTACAAACACCAGGGTTACGAACTGACTGGTCAACTTCGCACCTCATTTGGAACCGCAAGTATGCAATCAGGCACCAGCAGAAATGAGGAGGACGAAAAACCCCCGAAATATAAGACAGTACTGTGTTAAATGTAAACTACTAAAAGAATAAAGGGAACGTTTAAAAAAAGTGACAAGATAAGGAAATTGTTTTTGTGCTTGTTTCATTTAAATTAAGAAATGTAAATTTCTTCTGCATAATAAAGTTTCAAAGCTGTATTAAGTCAATATTCAGTTGTAAATTTTTGAAAGAACAGCCATAATTTTTGTTCAGAGTTATGAACATTTCAGAGTTACGAACAACCTCCATTCCCAAGGTGTTTGTAACTGTGAAGTTCTACTGTACTTTATTTACAGGTTGTGCATTTCAGCATTCAGTAGCAATAAACTCTCTTCTCCCACTCTTCAAAGCCTGAGATATGTTTGTGCAATTAGCAGTCCGGCATTTGTTTCATGGGAATGTAAGTAAATGTCCCAGCAGGCCAGTGTTACACGAATCAATGGATGTTTCTCTCCGAGCTTGGGCAGTTATACATTTATGCACTGCAGCCATGGCTCTGCTCACGTGGTGCATGGAGGTGATGATGCTTTTACTCACTTTGGGATCTCAGGCACTTTGAGATCTATAAATGTAAAGCGCCGTGGACAAGACTGTGGAACCTGTGCTCCCCCTTATTTACTCGTACAAGTAGACTCATTGGCTTCAGAGGGATTACTGGTGTGAGTAAGTGCTCACGTACAAGAGCAAGTTGTTGCTGTTCTTTATTATCTCCATGAGTATGGACTGCTCTATGTAAACTCTAAGTATTGCTATAATTTCATAGATGTGAATGCCATATAAGTCATGCATGCTTTATAGACTGTCGCTTACATAGCTCACCCCTTTCATGTGCCAGTCCATATTGAAGTCACATGATCACACATGAAACATGCATGTCTTTTCTGTAAGTCTGACTCAGAGCCACGAGAGGCAGGAAGCTTGGAAGCAAATCCGAGTTGTTTCCTTCCCCGGGTTTCGCTGAGGCGACTAGCCACAGAGAAATTGGATGACAGAGGAAGTAAGAGGTGGATTTTTGAAAGGGAGACGCGTACAGTCACGACTCAAGAAAGCCGCATGCCAGCAGCCCGACAGCAGATGCCACTTCCATGTGACAGCTGTCAGGGGCGCAGAAAGCAACCGTTTCTTGCCATAAGTGGCTGATATCAGGCCATTGTCTTCTGACTTGCTCTGTGATTTCCATCTGTAACTTGCTCTCCTTCCCTGCATTCACTAAACCACTTCTCTGCATTTTCCCACCAACTCTATGAATGTGGAGATCTCCGGCAATTTCCCTGTTCCACGATATCCGCTGGGCTGGTGCCTGCTTCCTTTTGGGTGCTGCAGCTCAATTACGTCCACTCTCATTAGCCCCAGTCCAGCAGTGCTTAAGCGTGTGCTTAAGTCATTGCTTCTCATTCTCCCCAGTGAGACTGCTCACGTGCTTGGAGTTAAGGAAACGCTTAAACAGCATGCTGGATGGCGGGTTCTATCCCATGGCGAGCCCCTGGGTGCAGGGCTGGCTCTACATATTCGGCCGCCCCAAGCAGTCATGCGCGGGAGACGCCCCGGAGCCCCGGGAGCAGCAGACCTCCCGCTGGCTTGACTGGTGAGGATCCGCTAGTCGCGCGGCTCGGCTGGACCTCCCGCAGCTGCGGACGGTTGTCCAGCCGAGCTGCGCGACCAGCGAACCGTCCGCAGTCATGCCTGCGGCAGGTCCGGTCGTCCCGGGGCTCCGGTGGACCTCCCGCAGGCATGACTGCGGCAGGTCCGCCGGCCCAATCTGCCGCCCCTGACGACAACTGCCGCCCCACGCGCGTGCTTGTCGCGCTGGGGTCTGGAGACAGCCCTGCTTGGGTGGAAAGGGGGGAGTGCTGAGCGTACGGGTGAATATTTACATTTACATTTGTGTCTTGCTGCTTTTTTCTGGCAATGGATGGGAGAGAAGGAGATGAGGATATTAGATACATGAGATCTCAGCCTGAAAAAGCAAGAGGCTGGAGCCAGCTGGGTTTCCCAGCCCACTTATGTTATACAATTCTGCTCCCAAGCTTCCCTGGTGGCGTGGTGCCTGGCAGTCCCAAACTGCAGAAGTCTAAAGAGGTATTGCTGGAGTTTCACAGGCATCATTAAACAGGCCCTGTTTTCCCCACTGCAGTCAATAGAGACACTCATGTTGATTTCAATTGGTTTTAAATTGAGGCTCAAGTCAGGATCATCGAAATAAAAGCTGCCAAAGAAAAGGGGTGAGATTTTCCTGCAGTCTAAGTCTGCCCCCAGCAAAGATACCATTGACTTCAATGGGAGGAGAATTTGGCCAACACTAAGGCTGTTTGAAAATCGCACCGGAGAGCGAGCTATAAAATAGCACCTTGCCTTTGCAGGAGGAAGAAGTCCATCTTCCCATTAGGACATGGTCCATATTAAGTTAGATCTCCTTTGGCTGTTTGGGCCTGCCCCATGGAAGAAGTGAGGGGAGTTACAAACCCTTATGAGGAAGGAAAAATGAAGTTCAGGAAGGATATTGTATGTTCTTCTACTGGGGAGAATCAAATGCATTCAATTCAGAGCCTCCTGAAGTACAATTAATAGTCATTTTATTTAGGTCATCCTCATTTTGTTGCTTTAAATATATGCAGCTGTTAAAGTGGAAAATATTAAGTACATTTATCTCTGTAGATCCTTTTGTGAAGGGGTCAGATGTATTTTAAATAACCCTAGGAACTGTTAGGATTATTAAAGCCTTTGGCTCTTCTGGTCTTTTTTCCCACCTTCCTTTTTCCCTTTCCCTTCTTCCAGACAGTGATTAAAGATAGTGCATCCCTCCCTTTTCCCAGGGCCCTGGGTGGACTGAAAAGAAACATTAAATAAACTAAAACCTATTACTTAAGCTTTATGTAAGAAACCTATTGTAGTTTTGTTCAGGGGCTGAGGTAGGTGCGTGTGGGGGTGTATGAAGGGTGGAAAGATGTCCTTTCAGACTCCTAAGTATCCATTTATTTATTACTAGTATTATCTTTTGAGTCATACGGCACTTCCCCCACCCTTCTCTCCCTGAAAGTGCTGAGACTTTGCGAGCGTTTTGTAATACCCTCTCATTTGCTGCTCTTAATTAGTTTGGATTAATCAACTCCTTAAGCTGCCACATCGAGCCATGTGGGGATAATTGTTTTTGGTTGTATATGTTACTATTTTTCTTTTATATAGCACTTCGGATTGCTGAGTCCTTTTTTGGAGGACTAGCCTCTTGTTAAGCACTTCTGCATGAAAATCGAGGGAGGTGACCTGCCTGGAGGTTGTGTGCTCAGAAATGAGCCATCCACGAGATGATTGTTTTTTCTTTTCCTACTTATTCATTCTTCAAACGGAACTTAGTGCCATTGAAAAGTGTCAGATAGGATAGCCCAGGAAAACGCTCCTTTCTGTCCCCACAAAGCTGAGGGGACATAAACCCTTAGGATTTGGACTTCTCCTAGGGTTGCCAACTCTTTGATTGCAGAAAACTGAACACTCCTGTCCTGCCCTGCCCCTTATCAGATGTCCCGTCCCCACTCACTCCCCCTTCTCTCCGTCGCTTGCTCTCCCCCACCCTCGTTCACTCGCTCATTTTCACCGGGCGGGGGTTGGGGTGCAGGAGGGGGCTCTCAGCTGGGGCCGAGGGGTTTGGAGCATGGGGGGGGGGTCAAGGCTGCAGCAGGGGGCTGGGATGCGGGCTCTGGGAGGGAGTTTGGGTGCAGGAGGGGGCTTAGGGCCGAAGCAAGGAGATAGGGTGCAGGAGAGGGTTCCGACCTAGGGTTGGGGTGCGGGAGGGGATGAAGGGTGCATGTTTCAGGGGACGCTTACCTCAGGCAGCTCCTGGAAGTGGCTGGCATGTCCCTTTGGCTCCTAGGAAGAGGAGCCAGGGATCTCTGTGTGCTGCCCTTGCCTGCAGGTGCCGCCCTCACAGCTCCTATTGGCTGTGGTTTCTGGCCAATGGGAGATGCAGAGGCTCGGGGCAGCGTGCGGAGCCCCCCTTGCCGCCCCTGCGCTAGGAGCTGGAGGGACATGCCGGCCTCTTCCGGGAGCCATGCGGAGCTGGCTGATGTGGCCAACCAGACTTTTAGTGGACCAGTCAGCTGTGCTGACCAGAGACGTGAGGGTCCTTTTTCAACATGGCATTCTGGTCGAAAACCGGATGCCTGACAACCCCACTTTCTCCTCCTGATGCATCTCAACCCTGTTTGAAGGGGTGAGAAAGTGCTTACTTTCCTTGTACATTTATACTTTGACATCCCTATTGCCTTCAAGGAAGGGCACCAGTTGCAGTTGTGGTTTTGTGATACAAACAGCTGCCCACAGCAAATCAGACAAATGCATTTTTCATAACAGCCACTGAGCACCCATCAGACCGTTCAACTTTCTGGCCTCTTAATAACCTGTTCTATTTTGAACTGTTCTCTTTTTCCTGCCTGGATTCCTATTCGTTCTTCACCAAACTTCTTCATAAAGCTCCATTGTTAAATGCCCAGTTCCCCAGGCTTTGATTAAGAATCTTTTCTTCTGATTATCCACAGTAAAATGGCTCCCACTTGCTATATCAGAGCAGAGACAGGAAGAGCAAGGCCTCCTCTCTCCACAGCATTTGAGGTCAGCTGAAATGCCAAGTTAATAGTCCCTAGATTTAAACATGAAGGGGTTGGGGGCAGATAGTTTCAGCTGAGGGACTTTGGAACTTTCTCCCCGCTCAGGGTATGTCTACACTACAAAACAAGTGTGTTCTTAACTCAGGTTAGCTAACTCGGGTTAAAATAGCAGAGAAGACACAGCAACTTGGCATTTAACTTGGGTGAGCAGCCCGAGTTCAAACCCCGGCGGCTCTATAGGCATTCACTCAAGCGGCTAGCCTGAGTTAAGTCGAGTTGCCGTGCCTTCTCAGGTTTTAACCTGACTTCGCTAACCTGAGCTAAGAACACAGTGTAGATGTACTCTCAGACTGACTGAGTTCAAGCATTGACCATCAGGGCGCATGTCAAAGGCCACTCTCTCAGGCTTGCTCTGTGAAGGCAGGTTCTCTGGCGGTGAGAAGTGTTTTACTTCACAATAAAAGCCTTGTAAAACTCTGAACACTTGTGCAATTTCAGTTATATGTAGCTGAGTATTTTTTCTCTGGTACCCAAAGAACATCTTTGTGTGATAGCCACCTTACCTAACACAGAATTGAACTGGGGATGCCTGCAACTAAAATCATTACCCTCTACAGCTTGAGCTAAAGATCCAGGCTCTGTAGCTGAGGGTTATGTAATATACATCGGTCAGTGGGTTACACTAAGCGTTTTACAATACAGATAGAAAAGCAAGCGCTTTAGTTAATTATATTACAGTACTGTTACATTATCCCTCTACAGCGCTTTTTTTCTGGTGATCTCCGAACAGTGAACAAACATTGTTGGCCTCACAAAAAGCCCTGCACAGTAGGTCAGTAGTTTATCTTTGGTAAGTCACTGCACCTCCCTGCCTCATTTAGCCATCTGTAAAGTGGGGATAATTATTCTTTTTAACCTCTGTAAAGCATGATGAGGTCAACAGATGAAACTGATTACGATTGGTGACTTGCTCAGGGTCACACAGCAAGTCAGTATCACAGCTAAGAATAGAAGACAGGAGTCCTGTCTTCCAGTCTCATCTCTCACCACTAGACAAACTTCCAGACTTTTAAGATAAGTTAGTGGTTGCATGTTTTTAACCAAGATCTGGAAGATTTGCTGCATCCAGCCACCCCTAATATAGTCGAACAGGAGAAATCCCAGGGTGAACCAAAGGGTTAACTCATGGATCTTTACTGGGCATAGCAACCAAACCTACTTGAGTTTCATTTGTGCAGATCTTTTATCCCCCTCATCTCCCGAAATAGAGCGAGAACAATATGCTTACTACTGGGTTTACTACCGGTTACCCTTACCGTGTCCCTTATTTCTCCTTGATGAAGACTTAAACAAGCCACTTGTGTTTGATTCACAGAGAACCGTGAGAAACAAGCTGTGTATGTGAAGCAGTGTGGGGGTTTTTCATTCTATTCAGCCCTTTGTATATTCAAATTCTTCTAGTTTCAGTTCTTGCTGTTCTGCCAGATTTCCATAGCATTGATAGGTTTTCTGAATTAATAAGTTTCTTCCCTCCCTTTCCCTTTACCTCTCCCTCTTCCCTTTTACTTTTGCAACTGGTGAAAAGTTTTTCTAAGTGCGCAGCCTTATCCATATTGATTTTTCTCTCTCCCCCTGTCTAACTGGCTCTTAGAGGTTTTATTTTGTGAAGCGTTAATAGAATTTTTCTTTCGCCATTGCACTTTATCTATTCAGGAGTCATTGAGAAGTCCTATTGTGTCACCGGACTGTGGAGGAAAGAGGCTATTCTTCTGTTACAATGGCTGCCCTAAAAATAATGTGGGGTGGGGTTAACTCAGAAAGGGCAGAGACAGAGATAAAATGTTCTGACCTTAGGAAACAGAAAAGATAACCAATTAGGCATTGCTGAAAGTGCACTAGCTGGCTTAAAAACACCCTGCTGCTTTCTGAGGGTCTATTTGAACTCAGAAACTCCGCTCCAACAGAACTGATTCACCCCTTTGAATTTTGCAGGGTTTCAGAGTCGAACCCCTTGATCTGTAACTCTCTTTTTTGTGATTTTTGCTTCTGAGCCAAACTTTTACAGTCCTGTTCCCAGTGTGGACAAAGCACAAAGCTCACGAAGATGGTTGAGCTCACGTGGTTTCCACCCGAAGTGGCAGAAATCTCCCCCAGCCCAGCCCAGGAAGTCTCAATGTTACTATTATTTATTTGCCCACTAAAGACCCTGACCAAGCCTGGGATCTCATTGTGGTAGGTGCTGTGCGAACACATAGCAGGAGCTTTGGACCAGATCTGTAAAGGTAATTAGGTGCCTAACTCCCATCGAAGTCACTCTAAGGGCGAGAGAGAACACATCGTCAATTTCCATTTGACAGATGGGGAACTGAAGCACAGAGTTGAAGTGTCTCTCCCCAGGACACACAGCAAGTCCATGGCTGAACCCGGAACTACATTTGCATCTCCTGAGAGCCAGTCCAATTCCAAGACCATCCCTCCTCTCTCATCAGGATTTGGGCAGTACTTGGAGAAGTGAGATGATGATTGACCAATAGTTTGAAGCCTGTGTTGTCACTCCTGCCATCCACAGATGAAGAGGGAAAGGGCTGTTGAAAGCTGCAGCCTATTGAAATCCTGCCTGATAAGACTCTCTTAGCCCTGGGTTACACTGCAAACTTATGTGGGTATAATGATGTCACTTGGGTTTGGAAAATCCAACCCCGTGAGCGATGCCATTACACCGCCGAACTCCCGGTGTAGGCAGCTCTGTGTTGATAGGAGGGCTTCTCCCATCAACATAACTGCCACCTCTCAGGGAGCTGGCATACCTACACTGACAAGAGCTCTCCCGTTGGCATAGCCAACGTCTTCACTGAGCGCTGCAGCTCTGTAAGCGTAGGCCAGGCCTCAGTCGCACAGCAAAAGGGAAGTTAGGATCAGAGTGTAGTGAAATTTTTTATGGACAACTTTTTTTCAGAGAAAAATGCAGATCCGGCAACACCAAAACGTTTCACTAATTCATGTCAGTTTCAATGAACTATTTTGGTTTATTTAAAAAAAAAAAAAACACTAAAAAATTGAAACATTTTGCTTTTTTTTTCAGATCAAAAGAACTTTTTGTTTTAAGATGTCCTCTAAAATATAAAACATTAAAAAGTACTTGAAATCCAACCTATGTATTTCATTCAGCCGGAAATGATTTTTTTTTTTAATTTTTTTAATGTTTTAGTTTGATCCTAAACAATTTTTTTTTCTTTTCAGCCCAAATGAAATCTGTAATTTGCACAGCTCTAGTCCAGATCTTGTCCCTCGTGGTGTTTTTAGTGGAGATGGGGAGAAATAAGTTAAGGGCCTGTACATTTCTTTTTTCCTTCTGTAGTTCACCTCTAAAGAAGGATGTGTATTTCCAACGCCCCTAGTAACTTGTTGTTCAGTAAAGAGGGAGGAGTTTGGGGAATTAGCAGTGCACAGAGACCAGCACTGTGCTAATCAGCTTAGTGCTGTCATCTGGGGTATGGATGAGATGTAGTACCCTGTGCATTACTTTCCCTTTGGACACAGAGTTTTTCCCCTTGTTGATGAGTGCTGCAGAGCGATGCCCTTTGGGCACCTGTTTGTTCAGCCCTTGTTTCCTAGCTACCAAAGCAGCCTTTTAAAACAACACAAACTTTAGCCTCTGTGTTGGTCGAGCTGCTACAGTAGGCTAAAGAATCATGCTCTGTTAGCCTGGGTCACAGGCTCCCCGTGGCCAGAGAAACTCACCCTGGGCTTCAGATGTCCACAGCCGTTCAAATCCCTGTACAAGGCATTACTTTGTAATGACACCTCTGGTCGAGGATTGAGGCTTCTGGCCTGGTTACAGTTGTGAGAACCGTTCCACACTGTATATTCTAATTCTGTTGCATCTGGGTCAGAAGACAACAGTGGTGGGACTGGGCCTCTTGTTCTGTTTGTATGTAGAGTGTGAATGAGCTCGGGGGGCCCTCTCCAGCTGGGGTTGGGATTTTGGACAAAGATTTTGTGGTGAGAAGTGTCATAAAGTTGTACTGTGTAGACTGACTAGTATGGGGACAAAGGGGTGTTCAGCGCACAGTTTTCCTCCAGTGATGCACAAGGTGGTTATAGGAGAAGAAAAGAGAACGCATGTTGTTCAGAGAAACCGGGCTAGTTGCTAAACGTGATTCTGATCCCTGTGTGCTTGAGGCCTTTGAGAATTTTAACAATCACTGATCAAACCATAATTCCAGGGCACAGATGAGTGCTAGGGGAATTGTCCTTATTTACTCTCTAACCTTACTGACACCTGTGTGTTGTTTCTTGGTTTTGTGGTGTTCTTTTATGGGATAAGGAAGGGGAGTGGGGCGACAGAACAATATACCTAATTTAGTTTGGATTGTCATTGTGCCAGTGGTTTAGGTCCCAGGCATGCTGCGGATGAAGCATATCAGAATGAAGGAAGCATGTTACATCCTTTCAGCTCAGGCTGTTTCCAACGCATTCATGCAAACTAATGTGAATGGGACTCATCAGTGTTAGCTGAAATGGGGTTTAAAAGGAGTCTAAGCACAGTTTGAGGTTTTACCTCCTTGCGATTTCTACTGTATCATGGAAGCTGCCTCCAACGCTGTAATAATAGGGACAGATCCACCCTGTGTTTTTAATCACTCTCCAAAGTTGTGCTACTGCCCTATAACACTGTGCATGCGTAAAGCATGCAAGATTGAGCTATCCTCGGGGACTGTCATCTAACTGCATCACTGGCATGGTAATTTTTACAGGGTGGGTGCCATTGCAGAGTGACTCTTCAAAGAAATCAGTTTTTCTAAAATGAGTGGGTAAATAACATCATGTTGTTAAATTTTTTTTGGTGGGGGGAATCCTCCGTAGAATTCAATAGGGATGAACCCAAGTATAGAAATTATTCTAAAAAAATAGAGTTGAATAAAGAATGAGATCCATTCTGTGGCTTGGAGTTTGTATGTTTGTTTTTTACCATCATCTCTTCTAAAGCAGAGAGATACTTCTTGATTAAATAGTAGTTAAAACGATCTATTCAAAGGTTATAATTTTCTGTTAAATTCTACAGGACTTTTCCATAAGAGTGCAGCAGTATCCTGCTGAAGTTCTGGAGTCTCTGAACAGTTTAAAATACAATATACTTAAAAAGAAATCCCCGCACAGCCTCAGTCAAAAATAAGTGTAAAATTTAGGTGTGGCTGCACAGATTAAATGTAGGTGGAATAAATCATGCAAAGAGTGATGAAACTTGAAAGTGATTTTTGTTGCACTTCAATACATTTCATCAGGCAGCCCTCTCTTCTGAAGTGGAAATGCCAAACCTGATGCAAATTAAACCTCTGTCCCCCTCCCTTCCTCCAGTTGCTTTTCAAAAGGCCTCTTGAAAACCTCTGAATACCTTTTTGGCTGACCAGATTTTGCCCCACACATACTTTTTGAAATCTTCTAATTCCCATCCAGCACATTGATAGCCGCTGGAGAAGTCATGGGCTTGATTTGCATCAGTGACTCTGGGGCCTCTCCTTATCTCTCTCCAGCTGCCTCAGAAGAAGAACGGAGGGAAAAAAAGCGACTTGGATGTTTGTGCTTTTTAGGGCAATAAAACTTTAAAAGTGCGTTTTCCCTCTAGGATCAAATGCCAGCTAGGCTTTGTGTTGACGGTGGCAGGTTTCCAAAAGAAAGAGCTGACTCCAGGCAAAGGAAATGAGAGATGATGAATCCATGTGGCCTGCCATACCTGAATTTACCCTGCCACTACCCCAGCCTTGCCTCCCCAGTACTTGATTTGTTTGTGTGTCTTCCTTAACCTTGTAGCAAATATACTAAAACACACCTCTTCTGTCTTGCAGGTGGAGGATGCCATGCTTATGTTTGACAAGACTACCAACCGGCATAGAGGTAAGAGAGAGCATCTGAGTTCAGAGGCCACATTTTATAATTGGCAAATGCAAAAACTCTGTGTGGTGAATGTAACACCATAGGTCTGGCTGGCCCAGTGGCCCCAACAGCAGTGTTCAGTGCTGCCGTGCCAGGAGACTGGGATCTGAGCCGCCTCCCCATGTGCTGTGGTCACGCGGAGGTGGGCGTGCTTGGGCCTCGGTTTTTGTGTGTGTCTGGGGATCGCTTGGATTTCTCAACAGTGACAACTCTTCTGGCCACTTGATAAAGTCCTGTCTTCGTGGCCCAAAGAAAGTCCTATTCAGCTTGACTTTAGTGGAAGGATGATTGCTGGGATATGTGGCCTTGTGTGGAGATAAAAGTGTGGCAGACTGGGGGGATCATTAGGCATCTGATGCTGGGGTGGAACGGGACAGAGTAACATTTAGAGATGGAAGAATTTTTCAGAGTTTTCTCCCTGGTCACCCCTCTTCTGGCCCAACAAAGATGTATGGCAAGTGAGTCCAGCCTTCAGTACTAAGGGGATAAACACTCATCAGGCCTCTCCATGTTTTGTACACATGATACTCTGAGACCCCATAGCAGATATCCGCATGAGCTTGTGATGCCTGTTTACACTTGAGGATGAGCAAGAACCTTAACGTGCAATTCCCTTACTTCAGTGTAGCTAGACCAGATTGGGCCCAATTGCCAATCGGCTTCCACCCACTCGCGAAACGTGTACACACACAGGGCACGTGCACACTTGAATGCATGTGCAAGTCTTATACTAGCAACTAGAAGTAAGGCTGGATGTGCAAATTGATGATGCCAGTATTAGAGGTTCATTTTTTTTCTTAGAAGTAAGACACCTGCCACCCTTTAGCCCGCTGCGATCTTTTTACAGCCTCTTCTTGCAGGAAAAGGGAGGATACCAGGGATATGTTGGCTGTCCCTCGTGCGTGGAAGATGGCATGGAGTGAGAAGTGAGCAAAGGAGGACGTGGGAGCTGTGTGGAGTGAAGTGTGACTGGGGGATTAGGGAGTAGGAAGAGATGAGGCAAGGAGATAGCAATTGCTCTGGCATGCGTGGTTCCCAGTTTTGAAAGCAAACGTGGCCTTGTGTGGTTAGATCCTGTAATTTAGGATAGGATTTTCCATGCCACCAGCATCACCCTAACTCAGCTGCTTTCCAGGTCAGTAGGCGTTTAAGTCAATGCTGAGCACTTTAGAAAATCTCACTCCGTAGTTTCCGCCTTTCATTTGCACCTTTGACCTGAGTTTTCTGCTTTGCTGGCAGGAGTCTGGAATTTATAAAACCCCAGTGGTTTGGGGGTAAGAATGTATGGGGTGCACGGGAAACAAGGGCTCTGGGAACCCCAGTGTATCACTTTGAGCCAAGCATCCTTAAAGCAAGTAATAAGGATGCATTCCATAGATATTTAAGGAGCCATTTGGTCTAATTATCCTTAATGAAGGAGTGGAGCGAATGCACCCCAATTATGAGGGACTTGGGTGTCAGTGCTAGAATAAATATAATTCCCTCACCCCATCTCCCCTCCTAACACTGCATGTTTCATGTCTCACTGGATCAGGTTAAGCTGTTTTCAGTCTGAAGGTCTGACAGCTCAGGAAAACGTCATGGGAAGATGTGGGGAGGGGGAAGCAGTGAGTGGTGGTGGTGGTTGTACTATTTCTTTGTACTGGAGTAATACCTAGGAGCCCTAGTCCTGGATCAGGACCCCATTGTGTTAGGTGCTGCATAAACCCAGAACAAAAAGATGGTCTGTGCTCCAAAGAGCTTCTGATCTAGTCTCAGTGTAAGACAAGAGCCAAAAAGTGGCTACATGCAGATGGATGGGGAGGATGTTTTGTGGCTGGTTTGGATTAATTGGTGTGCTGCTTGCAGGCAGCATAATGGTGCCATGTAAAATAGAAATAATGAAGGCACTTGGGTGGGTGGGTGTCAAGCACTGGGCTTTGCTGCTTGTTTAAAGGATTAATTAATGCCCTGGAGGTAAATGACAGTAACTTTCTATTGACACCTTTCCTTGCCTGCATCTTGAGCAAAGTGCAAGTAGAACCAGTTCCCTCCAATCACACCTGCATCTATCTATTGGTTAGCCTTGAGTTTCTAGTGTTGCCTTCCAGCAAAGTGCTCAATGTAACAAATGGGATTGAATATCGACTTGTGCCCACCAGGAGGGGAAGACAAGTTCGTGGAGCTGGAATCACAGCTGTGGTCTTCATATCCCCCCAGGCTGAAATTGCCAATTGACCATTATTACTGATTTATTTATATTACAGTAATGCCTGGAGCCCCCAACTGAGACCAGAGCCGCCTGGTGCTATATAAACACGTAGTGAGAGACAATCCCTGCCCTGAACAGCTTACAGTCTAAATAGATCAGACAGACAGACAGAGGGTGGGAGAAAAGAAGTACAGTTTATTCCCACATTGCAGGTGGGGAACTGGTACACAGAAGGCCTGAAGTGTCTCACCCAAGAAGTCGGTGATAGAGCTGGGAACTGAATTCAGATCATTGAATTTCCTGTTCAGTGTCTTAACCACAAAACCGCCCTTCCTTCCATTGATGTTAAATCTCTATTCACGGCTTTCAGGGAAGGATTAAGGCAGGATCTCTGAGATCAGGGCCTTGTGGAGCAGGGAGGGGCACTCAGTGCAGTGAAAATATTCAACAGCAGCAAATTACACAGCTATCTGCTTCACTTGAGAGGAGGCTCAAGGACCGAGGGCCGGTCTACACACAGTTTTTACACTATTTTAACTTTAAATCAGTCTTAGAAACCAAATCAGTGGAATTCCCGAGCAGAGGGCACAATTAAGTATTAATATCAGGCCTGGTCCACACCTAAAACTAGGTTGACATCGCTACAGCACTCAGGGCTGTGAAAAGCCCACACCTCTGAGCAACGTACCTATGCTGACCGAACTCTGGAACAGCTGCAGCTAGGTCAACTGGAAAGTGCATCCATTGACCTGGCTACCGTCACTTGGGAACGGGGATTTTCTACAGCGATGGGCAAACCACTTCCGTTGCTGTAGTTTGTATATATGCTATGGGATTACGCTGGTCTAGCTATGCTGCTGTAGCAGCCGCAGTGTAGACATGGCCCCAGTTAGATCGTGTGGATCGCAAGCTAAACTATTATACGTGTGTCCGTATCAGGGACTCCTGCTGACTTGACTCAATCCACTTTCGTTAAGTCGGTGCAAAAACGATGAGAAGACACAGAACCCATTAGAAGAAGACCAAACAGAACTATTTGGGAAGAGGAAACCAGTCATAAAAATCATTTTTCTTTAAAAATCCCTTCCCCCCCCAATTTGAAATTTCAACATTCAACAAAATTTTATTCAGCCCATAGTTGATCAAAGAAACAAGGGGGGAAATGCTCTTTGTTGTCCTTTTTTAGTTTAAAGGTAGCCATTCAGAAATTTTGTCAAATTTGAAATTTCACATATTTCAACCAGGCCCAGGCAAGTGTCTATAAAGGGGGAAGCGGACTGGGAGGGAATTGATCCTGGGCTTGTCTGGAAAAAGGAGAGGCCTGTCCTGAATTGCGAGTGGGATGGACAGGCTGAAATTTTGGTGCTTCCTGCAACCCATGTATTCTTAATCCATCCCCAATCTCTTTAAAAGTACAAATTGTGGCTAAGGATGAGCTGCCTCAAAGACCTGTTCATTTCCTTATCTCCGTGTACAGGAGAAACAGTTTAGCAGAAACTCTAGGTAGGTAGGCAGCCAGCACTTAGCTATCTGACCATGAGCATCTCGACTACACAGCCACTTACCTTGGGTGCAGCCCATCCATTCCCTTCCAGCCTTATATTCTGTACCGATTGCCTGGAACGTATGCTAAATGTAAAGTCTTGAGATGTAGGAATTAAAAACCAGAGTTCTTGCATTATTCATTTCCTTTAGGCTTGAAATTAGGTCTTAAATTTGGCATGTCTTTTTAATGGCAGCATAGTTTGTTTTTTCTTTGAAGTAGTGTGATCTGTGGGAATCAGCACCAAAAACTATTGAATTCTAATCTTAGCGGACTCACTGATCTTGGGCAACACACAACCATTCTGACTTGCTTTTCTCACCTGTAAAAGGTGATAACTGTACTACTTTAAAGATACCACCGTTATAGGACTCTTGGAGGTTTCAAGCATGCTAGAGTTTTAAAACCCAAAAATGAGAATTCTAGATGGATGGTATCACACAGGAAGCAGAATCTGTAGGTAATTTGCCCTTACCTACCACACCGGAGTGATAAAGATTCCTTATTGCTTGTACAGTGCTCTGAAAGTTGACTCAGGATTATTTTTAATGTGAATTTCCAGTAGTATTAAATAGTAAGCGTCTGTCTCAGTATATGGCTCCCTCTGTATGATATAGATGTTACACTACAAACACCTCTCTGCTTTAACATGTTACGGGGGGGAATAAAAACCTGACATGGCTCATGATTTCTTCCCCCAAGTGGAAACAGATCTTAACAGCTTATGTAATTTGTCTTTCAGACTCTACCCACTTAAGTGTTCCTGTGTTTACTCTTTGTGTGGGCTTGCTTGACTGATACAGTTATTGTCTGAGCCACAAAAGTGTCAGCTTCTTGGAGTAATGTATATAGCTCATTTGTTTAGGGAGGCTGCCAAGAAGTTTAGAGTATTCTGAGTAAAGTCAAGAAGTGCTACAAGCCCTGGAAATTAGTGTGGGGATAGCGGCCAAGCCCGATTTCCTAGAACACTAGGACCGCTGGCTTGAGCGTGTTGCCTCAACCTCTGTCTCTATGGCAGAATCAGGAGACTTGAGCTCATGACACACTCCTTCTAAATTATTCATTGTGTGTGTCAGTTTGCTTCAGTAGAGAGCCTAGTGACTGCTGGTTGCTGGAGTACAAAAACTTGCAGATAATCTTTTCCCCCCTCACCACTATCTCTTCCATAAAATACTTCTATTTAAAATTGCAGTACCCAACACCTGAGCAAAAACAAAACTCAAAAACTAAAAAACTTGAAGGGCTGAGATTTTCAAAGCCACCAAAGAAATTTGAACACCCAAATCCCATTAGAAATCAATGGGAACTCTTTGTCTAAGCCCTTTACCTAATTTTGGAAGTCCAGCCCCAAATGGTTTCCTTTATTTTGAGGATATTTCCAACCTCTTATTTTCAGCCACTCTGAAAACAAGCATGACATACCCTTTCCCAGTCAAGATCTTCAGTTGCTTATGATGTTTAAGAGCAATGTTACCTGGGGCTTGTCTTTGGCACAAGGAGGGCTAAGTTTCCTCTCTGACCTGGTCCAATGGGATGACAAAGTTAAAGGAGCACCAAGGGGCTAATTCCTTGGCAAGGTGGAGATTTAGCCAGACTGAATGTGCTCCGGCGATTTTTCTACCCACCACTCTCCACGTTCTTTGCGTTCTTTGCTTAAACTCTACAGACTAAGTGGCTTATGCAACACACGGCAGGTGGCCAAAGGAGTTGTATTCCAAAATGAATATGGATTTAGTACTTTTTCTTTCTTGAGGCATTTGCAGCTTCAGTTTGCAGGCTCCTACTCTGGGATTTTTATTGTCTACGTACTCTGTCTGAGAATTACATTTGGTAATTCGTGAAAGTTACTTCCTCTTCTACCTCAGAGGCTGTAGTCTTTGCCCTTTCCTGGCATTTATAGGTCGGGAGCACAGTAGGTAGAATCCTGAGATCCAAAGGAATGCATCATCTTGCAGCATAACCAGACTGCACAACTATAATGTGTTGGGTGAAGTCTGTAGGATTTTGTTGCCCTCTAGTGGCTGACCCAGAAAGAAGATAAAAGCTATACTCCCTAGGCAGCTGATGGAGATGCTCTGTTAGTTCAAATGGCAGAGGCTTTTGTTTTTGAACCCAAAGGTCCTGGGTTCTAATCCCCTCTAGGACCAGCAGTCTGATTCTGCACACACACATCCCATGTATATCTACCCTTGCTCTTGCCTGCTGACTCCAATGGCAGTCTCATCACAGGATTATCTGCTGCCCAAACCAAAGGATTAACTCTACGTGGTAGGGTAGTGCTGCTCTGCTGGGCGCCACTGTAGCATTAAAAAAATCAAACCGTGATGAGTTCGTCTTCCCTTGTGTCCTGCAGTCAAGATTCTCCTTGTGCCTTTCCATTCTGATCTCAAGGTGATCCTTGATGCGTCTCCTGTGTGTGGCACTGTGCTGCCGTAAGCACTTTCCAAACCACCTGGGCACTGGGAAACATTTATGTTTGTGCTTTAACAGCTCCAATTCAGCTATTTTTATATACACTTCAGGGGAAGATGGAATATTGTGTTTGGTAGCCCTGTGTTATCAGGTGCGAGCCTGAGTGATAAGCCCTTAGAGGATGGATTCTCCTGTCAAAAACAACTTTCCATTATCTTATCTGAAGAAAAGTTTCATAACTACTGAAGTTGAGGGCTATGTAGACAGAGGGCACCTTAGCTTCTAAAAAGCCCCAGTCCCTTAATGCAAACTGGGGGAGGGGGAGCCCTTTACCTGGAGGAAGGGAAGCAACAAGATTTTAGCAGTTCTGTGATATTTTTATTTTATTGGCTTTGATTTTTTTTTATAGTCTTGTTTTACTATATACACTCAGTAGTGTCTCTCTTCATATTAGCGTCCTTACATGAATTGTTTGAAAGAGTCCTGAAGGACTGGGAAGTGAAGACCCAGCCATTCGTTCAGGACTAACAGATGCTGAAATGCCCATTGAAAGAGATCTTGCCATTTCCAGTATAGGCCACTTAAACTGGACTTGGGTCTCCATCTTGTGTGGCATGGAGCACTTCAGTTGACTGGGGAGTTGCGAATGATCCACAACTTACAGGCGCATTTAACACCTTGGAGGATCAGTTCCATAAACTTACCAAGCTGTTTCTCAGAGAACTGACTTTATCCTAGTGGTAGTGAATGGCAATAACTGTTACTTAATTGAGACAGTATTAGCTCAAATTTCTCCTAATGGGGAGAAGCAGTTGGCTGGTGCCAAATCATTTTGCTGCTTGAGCAGATGCTATATAGATATTACATGCTAAACTCTGGATCTTTGTCTGCCAAATAAAGGTGAAAAGAAGGAACAAATATCACCTTAAATGAAATGCTGTGAGTCATCTTTATTCTTGTGTTTTATGTCATTAAGTCTTTGCAGACACTTTTTATTTGAACAAGTGGCCACTCCTAATCAGGCTGGTAAGCTGTCTACCGGGTTGTTGTAATGAAGAGGGTTCTGCTATATCGATCCTGTATAAAGCACCCCAGATTTTACCAGTTATTACATTCTGATTGGATTTTGAAACCTGTTTACAATGCAGGACTGTGTGGTGGCAGTGTGAATAGCAATCCTTGAAACCACTTTTGGGTTAGTCTTAATTCTCAAACAAGACAAGGAAAAGAGAAGTAGTTGATAAAATGTCTGTTGTGATTTGCTCTAGTTACTACACCAGAGGCAAGGGAACGGGGAAAAAATATTAAAATTCAATTTCTTTCTAGAAAGGATGATAAATACAGTGTAACTTGTCAAGATGTGTAACATTAAATACTAAATCTAAATAATACTCAATATTAACCAGTGATACAGGGTAGATTTCCAGAACTGCTCAGCATTGGCCTAGCTCTGCTCTCATCTGAAGTCTATGGGAAATTTTGGGAGTCCCACTCATGGCAATTTCCAATAACCTGGTATAACCACTGTTGGACCTCCAAAATATGAAAATAGCATGATTTGCTAACCATTTTGTTGCGTGTAGTGGTCTCTCATCTGGCTGTCCATTCCTAGATGCTGTCTAATAAAAGTAGTATTGCAAAGGTATTACATTTCATCCCTATCTGCCTTCCTGTACTTATTGGAGGATGCAGAAATCCATTTAAGTGTTTAATTGATGGAATGGTCTGCTCTTGCATTACTGGATGAAAAACTATCCTCTGGTTTATTCCCATGCAATATAATAATAGCTTGCAATGATTCTTTTTTTAGTTTGGTAATTTCATTGCAGCAACTTGCACCTGATGAGCTAATACTTATAAAGCAGAAGTTACTGGTTCAGCTTAGCTGATAATAATATTAGCCATTTCTTAGTGGAAGGAAAATGTTGCCAGTCTGCTTTTTCTGCACTCTAAGGAGAGAGAGAGAGACATGCTCAAAACTTTTTAGAAGATTGCTTTCTTTAGTCCAGAGAAGTTGATAGAGCCTGTTGAAAAATACTGGCTTAATCGTGAAAGGATTTAGTAATTGGAAAAAAAGTTGATTTTGTAACTCTTGCAGACCCCAGATAAAATCTTGAATTCTGCATTAGTTATTGATCTTGAGGGTTGGAAAGAATCTCACAAAATGATGTCCTTCTAACTTCATTATCTAAGAGTGCTCTAGAAGGCATACGAATTTGCTGCCTAGAGTGTCAAGCAAATGAAGCTAGACTGTGGCTGAGCCTACTTGCTTTTGCTGCATGACTCCTTGCTGAGTGATCCCAAGAACCATGGTGGTTGTGGCTTTTGCGGAGACTTGTTTGCCATATTTATCTAGGCAGCGAAGAATTGAGGGGTGGGTGTCGACTGCTAGAAAAGGGGAGGAGGGAACAATGGATGAAAGGTGTCCAGAAGAAAAGACAGGGGAGCCTGTTAACTATCTGCCAAGGTGTTTAATCTAGAGTTGAGGCAAATGGAGGTGGGATGCAGTATATGAAGATTCTCATCAATCTGGGGCAACTCGCCTTTCTAAGTCCCTCCCCCAAACTATCTATTAACAATGAGTCAGGAGGGCATAGGAGAGGGTGACTTGTTAATTTTGCACTTGCAAAGAAGACACCAGAACACACTTTAGCAAGCATTGAGAAGCACTGTTTTGGAGTATGCTGAAGCTATTCATGTGTCCTCCATTTAATAGCCAGGGTTGCACACAATGCATAGTTTTTCAGTGTTCCATGTTGAGCAACAGGACACACACAGAGAGAAAAAGAAAGGTTATAAGTGATTGATTCTCCCAAACTGTAATCACTGCTGTTAAATGTAGCATTAGCTGGTTTTAAAGTGTCAACAAAACCGTCAGTGTTGTTTTCTTAGTAGTTAACTACTCCCATGTGCATTGGAATGATCCAAGAAGGTAGGGTGACAGCATATGACCTGCGCCTCTTTCATCTTCTCTGGATGGTGCAAACAGTGTTGTGTTCGTAGCGGTTAACGGATCTCCCAGTTGCCACACATTCATTCCACTGGAGCCTTACATGTGGATCAAATTTGTGCATGGGCTTCTGCAAAGATGCAGCAAAAGTTCTCGCCACTTGTACATCTTGTGACAGGAGTCCTTTAGACAGAACTAGCAGATTCTAGACACTAGGGAAACATACATGTGTGCTTCAAGTGCCAGATTTTCAAGTGCTTGCCACCCACAATTGGGGTTTGATTTGTCAAGTTTGCTCAGCTCCCATTTTGGCGCCTAAACAAGGGCCAGGTTTACCAAAGTGCTCCGTGCCCAGCAGCTCCCTAAAACTCAGCACCCAGTGTACTAAACTCTTTGGATAATCTAAGTGCTTAAATAAGGGCCAAACAGGAACTGAGCTCTTTTGAAAATTGGACCCAAATTGCACGGTGGCATGTGCAGCTGTGTAACGCATATCATCTTGAAATTGCTTCGAAGAAGCTTGTTAGTAGAGACAGACACTGTTCTCTTGTGGAGACTTAACTTTTGTGCAGTTGTTTTTAATCTAAAAATAAATTATTCAGACTGAAAATATATTGCTGCTTTTCATGTGCTCTTTGTGCGCTTCTAGCATGCGTGGGAACTTTTTGTTTATATCAATAAGACTTAAACCCATATGTGGAAAGGGAAGCATAGTTTACTATTTCCTTTCCATGTATTCCTGTTAAAGAGGAGTTTAAGTGCCCTGCGCTTGGCATTTCGACCTCCCCTTTCTAGTGAATATCAGTACATAAAAATAAATGTCCAGGTACAAGCAATTGGTATAATCATTCTGCTTGTTGAAGGAGACAGGAGAGATATTGTTAGTAAGATATGGTCTAAGTTTTGACTAAGAAGAATGTTTTTCTAAGGAGAAAAATAGCCTTTCATGTTCTGTACCTCTGCCAGAAATTCACTTTTGTAACTGACCTCTCAAGTTGAAATTGACATTTTTATATCTTATACATAAAAATGATGAAGAATCTCTGAAATTATTTGTTCATTGCTGTCTGGTTCAAGTAAAACAAGGTCATGTGCTCTTAAAAAAAATTGTCCCAAAACAGCTTAGGAAAAAAACTAGATTTAAAAGAAGTAGAAATATTGCCTACATTTGCTAATTTAGTGTAATTTTTTTGGTAGAGTTGCTGCCACTCACGTCATCCTACTTTTTTGAAGCACGGTTAGGAAATGAATCTTAGGGCTTGTACACACGACCACTTACGTTGCTCAGGGCTGTGAATAAGCCACCCCGCTGAGCGATGTAAGTTGCACTGACCCAAGCGCAGGTGTGGACATTGCTATGTCCATGGGAGAGCTTCGCCCACCAACAGCTACCGCCTTTCACAGAGGTGGGTTTATTATGCCAACAGAAGAGCTCTTTCCCGTCAGCATAGAGCATCTTCACCAGACATGCTACAGCGGCGCCGCTGTATTGGTGTAGCTGTGCCACTGTAGCACTTCCAGTGTAGACTAGCCCAACGATTCTACCTAACCCAGGAGATTACGGGGTGGCAGCCATATGTATGTATCTATCAGTGACTCTTGCCTCTTTTTGTAAAGTGCATTGAGAGTTATGGATTAAAAGTTGTACGTAAGAGAGAACCAATGGGTGGTGGTGGTATTTATAGATGACACTACTTTTTATTCCCTTGTTAATTTTACCACTTTGTAAGGAGGCTCTTGAGAGAATAGTTGATTTGAGAGAAACATTCACTCTGCCCTAGGTGGTTCCTTACACACATTCCCCAGCTAGTGAAATGTATCCTAAGGATGTGTGTTTTTCAACACTGATATAGAATTTAACCCTTAGAGTACGGAGACAGTGGATACTTGTCCTCCGTGAACTGCACTGGGGATCTGAAGACGCTTAGCTGTAGCTAGGATTTTTCCAAAGTGGTTTACCAAACATTAGCTTAAAAACTTCACAGGGGTGTTGTGAGAATTCACTAGTTAATATTATTCACAGTTTACAGACCGTATCAAAGCAAGGAGGAATGGCTGAACTGTGTACAGTCATTCACACCTATATGCATACTTATTTAGGCTGTGGTTATGCTATGTGGTGAATTGATATTTGATATTAGTACATTTATAATATACTCTAATTTATTAGAAATATTACTATAATATTATACCGTAACTACTTATAGACATTCTATTCATAAACATTTCCTTAGATCAGGAGGTATCAGGTTCAAATCTATCCCAGGTGGAGAGCAGCTGAAAGCTGTGATCAGCCACGGCCGGCTCGGTCGTCCATATAGAATGAGCTGGTGGTTTCGGTCCAGCTCCTGATAGACAGGTGTCCAAATCATGTCTAGCCACTTCATATTTGGGGCGTTGGCGCCTGTTAGTGTCGGCATCAGCGGAGAGGCCAAAGAGCAAATGGAGACTGTGATTGAATTATCCCCCCTCCCATGCAGGCTAGCATTTAACCCTAATGGTAGAGTGGTGTGCATTGCTGATACTCATGTTGTACGGGTTCCACGAATAAAGGTGTCGGTTTCCACTAGGGTTGAAAACCGTGGTGCATTTCACCAGCACTGCATTAGTTAATAGGGAGGTGGAGGAAAAAGGGGGGGTGGGGAGGGAAAGCCAAGCAAGCTGCCAATTCTTGGATCCACTTTCCTTGTCTTGAATTTCCTGTACAGCCCCCATTGCCACTGCAACAGAGCACCTCACATTCGATGTACAAATAAACGCATTCAAGCCAATATGAGTCCTGCATCCCAGTAGATTCCATTTCGTAATAGTGAATACGGCTCCTGGCCATGCATTTCAAGGCGATTATTGAACGTCTCGAGTGGTTACAGTCACTCTGCCCCATGCCTCATGCTGTATAATGCCATCTGAGGCTTGGAATAATTGCCCAGCTATGTGCTGTCTGTCATACCTTATTGCTTAATTTTATACTAGTAATGAAAATTACATCCAAAAGAGAGAGAAGGAAGAACAGCTGCGCTAGCCAGAATGCACCTAAGGAGTAGATATGTCCAAACACTTTCCCTAAAGAAGGGAAGAGAATCTGCTTTCCAGAACAGCACTTGAGCGATGTCACTATTTTTATTTTCTTGTTAAATAAACAAATGCTTTAAAAACAAAAACAAAAAAACCCCCAAAACACAAGGTTGCAACGTAACCAGTGACTCATGTAGAAGCCCTCCAATTAAAAGATTGGGCTCTAAGCTGAGTATAAACTTTAAAGTAGTCAGGGATAATTGTGATTCCAAGAGCTTTCACTTGCGCTCTGTCCTTCCGCCTAATATTTACAAGCTAAAAACGCCTCCATTGTGTATTTAATTTTCTTCCGAGAGGGAGAACCGTACACATTAAAGATTTTCCAATCTGTTTAATTCAGCTAGTCCTCTTTCAGGTAGTTCCTGTGGAGGTGAAACAATCCATTCTGGACTCATTCCTTCCCCACACTCATTTCCCTATAAAATATAAGATAAAGGGGAAGAATCTCCATTGTCTAGTGCCTTGCCTAGTCATTAAAAGCAATGCAAAATGGGTGCAAAATGTTACTAAATCTGAGTGGTTAGTGTTTTGCATTCACTCTGTAGTGGTTCAGGGTAATGGAGAATCAGGTCTCAGAGTATGAATCTAACCAACAAGCAATGTGTCAAAAGAAATCTTTGAACCTAATATAACACTTATTGACTGCGGATATTAAAAGTCTTTTCAAGCATTAATGAAGCCTCTTAACATTGCTATGAGGCAGGTAATAACAATGATAGATGGCTGTGGTCACCAATCACGTGATATTTGAGTGCCTTGGATGGGCAAGCCAAACAAGGCAAATATTGAGCAAATTCTACTTCTTAACAGGCTATCAATCAGATTGGAGAACGCAACAGGAGTCTCTGCAATTTTTGTTGTTCTCTTTGAATTCCAGAAAGATTAAGGCTAGAGACAGTTTTCAGCAGAAATTTGTTACGAGGCTTTCCAATGAGTTTGATTTTATGATGATAGCACTGTTACATTCACTTCCTGAGAAGTTCTCTGCATTTGAGTTCTCCTAACACAGACGATCATAAAAATTACTCTTCATACTTGAAATACGCATGGAAACCAAACTTTAAATTTGCTTTCCCCGAGGATTCACGCCAGGAATCTGATGAATTATGCTGTTCCAATTGGGTGGGTGGGAGGGATATCATGTGATTTGAGTTTACCCATCACAACTGAGCAACACTACTCCGCTAACAAGCCAAAATACAAACAAATACACAAAATTTGTGAAATTCAATGGGATCGTTTTGAATTACAAATTAGCAGAAATCATGATGATCCATGAATTAGAAAGAGAGCAAGAATTTTGTGAATAAGTGCTTGGTGACAATTTCAAATTGATTCACTCAGCTGTAGTTAAGGCCAAAGTTGGTTGCATTTGCATTGCAAGAGCAGAGCTATTATCAGGTAGCTGTAGAAGTCTTGTGGGACTGTTTGAAAATGTTAATTGGGAGAAATCCAAAAACACAAGGGGAAGAACAAAATGCAACATTTACATAGGCAGATTTAATGCAATGAGTGGAATTAAGATGCCAACTATAATAAATCAGCACAGTGACCTTGAGAAAATAGGCAAATACCCCCAAGCACCAAAGAAAATGTATGTAAAAATATTTGAATGTACTGGATGATTTGTCTTGCATTTTCATTTCTTAGCGTGGTTTATTAAAGGCAAAGCTGACCACTAAGTACTCTCAAATATATCGAGAGAGTGTTTATTTGCTTTCTTTTGGGGGGGAAGGAGGGGAGAAAGAGGTTTTTGTTCACTTTCCTGCTATTTATGTCTACAAAGTTTCAAGAGACATCTCTATACCTTCTCATGGCCAGTAATCCTAAAGAGCCTGAGAGAGGATGAAAAGGGTGAGAGAAAGGAAGTACAGCCATTGGTGAACCAGAAAATAAGGGGCAAATCTGTCTTACTGTACATTGTGCCCTGCATCGTCCATGAAATAAATCACCTGTTATCTCTGATACATAAAAGCTGCCAACGTTATAAAGCCCTAATTAAGTATAGCATTTAAGCATGTGCTCAAATCCTGTTGACTTCAGTACGCGTTTAAGTGTTTTGCTGAACTGGGGCCTAAATCTGTATCTGGGGAGCAGAAATTACTTCCAGGTTGTCCTTCGCAAAATCCAAGCTTGGAATGATTGCTGGTGCTGCAGGAAGGGTTGGAAAAGGGGTTTATAAATGGTAATGCTGCTACCATATAATGAATGCTTTCCAGCTCTTGCATGGATAAATTCCACAAAATCAATCCTCTTGTTATATTAGCAAACTAGAAACTGTTAAATCACCAACTTAAAGATGTAAAGTATGTGCTGAAATAACACTGTGTAGTCTCTGGGCTAGCACATTGTACAACTTGCTGTCCTTTCCTCAACCACTAATATTGTCTTCGTTGGCCAAAATTTTCCCTACTTCCTTCGCAAATATTCTCATTTTGCAGTTAATTTATCTTAACAAATATAGACAAACCGATGTATCCACCGCTCTTCCCTCTTACTAATAATAATACTTAAATACAGCTTGACCCTGCTTCACTGAAGTCAATGGACATTTTGCCATTGATTTCAATGGGAGCAGAAGGAGGCTTGGTGTGTCCTTAGACCAAGGATCTCATCATATAAGTATTATTTCCTTATTTTTAACTGCTGGGGAATTTGGGCCAGCAGAGATGCTAAGTAACGCGCTCAAGCTGTCCAGTGTTTGTGACAAATTTTGGAATATAAACTATGGCACAGGAGGCCTGACTCCTAGTCTCTTCCCTTTCATGGAAAAAAGTCCTGTGGGATTTGATAGGGATTAAACAAATTGAGTTCTATAGAAATACCCTTAAAAGATGTAGAATTAGTAGACCTGTATTGTTTCTCTATATAACAGCCAGTGGCTGCACCATTGGTGAGGCTTGAACTTTAGCTGCAAAACACAGGCCTCTATCACTTGAGCTTAAATTTCTAACCTGAAGAAATAGAAGTCTAGTGCTCCCTTATGTGGCTTAGCCAGTAGAGGGAGAGACAGACTGACTTGGCATTACATTGGTGGCTTTTGAACCACCATCTAGAATTCTATAGCAATTCCAGCGCGTGGTCCAAAAGATGTCATTTTCTGTTGCATTCCATAGGACTTTTCCTCTAATCACAAGAGCCCAGAACTACATAAGGAACCTTCCAAACACAGGTCTCCATTGTTGGTGTTTGTAGCTGGGGAGGCGAGGGGAGAGTCTTCATCATCCTTTTGGGATTATAGACCCCTGAGGGAGGCTGCACCTCAGTAATCTGGCTTTCTGATTTTATTGTCCAAAACTGCAGGTCTCTAAGGGGTAAGGTCCTTTTGTTTTGAAGTTGTATCGTCTCCACCACTATACGTCTGTTGTATGTTAATACAATGCATTGGAGTAGTGGGGATGGATTTATCGGTGTGAGCTCAAAGCTGTTTTGGGGATGATTCATGGCTCCACTTTTCTCTGCCACTCAGTTTGACTCGTCACCTCCTCTGTGCTGTAAATAGATGAGCACCGCTGAATCCAGGTTTGATATCTTCTGCCCCTGTTCCTGGCTCAGCCAAACTCTTCTGCGTTTATAGCAACATCATAGACAGAAGGGCTGGAATTTGTATCTGCTCTGTGTGTGGCACTCCCCCGCAGTGAGCCCCAAAGAGAATAATTAATAGGTAACGGTGAACTCACAGGCCATAAATATGTTGTTGTGCTAAACCAGATGAGTGAGGCTCTGAGGATACATATCTCTGTTATTTTCCCAGAGAGTCTGCTGCCTTTTATAACAATATTGAAGAACGTCACAAATATTACAATGCTGCCCTGGTATTCTGTGTAGTTCATCCCGGGATGTCAATGTGCTGTACAGGCAGTTGAGCTACACAGGTGCTCCTGTGAGCATGGAGGTAATACTATCCCAGTTTCACAGCTTAAGGCACAGAGGTTTCTAGATCTGCATGCTGTAATTGGATCCAACCTGTGTGTGGACTGAGCCCTGCTGAAGTCAGTGGGGCTCCATGTTCGAGCCAGGGTCCATGCAGGGGTGTGTTCGAGCAGATGCATTTGCAGCATCTTTAACCTTAGGGATTATTCCCCAAGATCATACAGCCAATCAGAGGCAGAATTGTGGACAGACTACACATGGGCGGCGGGTGGAGCCCCCCCCCTTTGAAGAGGCTAGCCCCCAGCTCCAACCCCTCCCCCCCGTCCCCCTCCCCCCACCTGGAGAAGTCCCGAGTGCCCCCCGGCCAGAGGAGCCCCGGGCCGGCTGAAGCCCTGAGCCCCTCCCACACCCGCCCAGAGGAGCTCCAGGCACCCTCACATCTCCTCTGTCCCGCTAGGAGGAGCCCCGGGCCAGCCACAGCCGCGCTTCTCCTTCTCTCCCCAGACCCAAGCCGCTCCCGGGAAAAGCCTCTCTTCGAAGACGCTTTTGATAGGCCCCATGCAGGTTCCAGGGCAGCTGACGAAGCAGAATTTGCTACTCAGGGTATGGCTACACTTGCGAGTTGCAGCGCTGGTGGAGGCTTTCCAGCGCTGCAATTAGTAAGTGTCCACACCTGCAGGGCACATCCAGCGCTGCAACTCCCTGGCTGCAGCGCTGGCCGTACACCTGGCTCAGCATGGGGAATAAAGATTGCAGTGCTGGTGATCCAACTCCCTTTTGAAGCACGTTGCTGCCACTTGAATGCTGGGATAGCTGCCCATAATGCATCACTCCCAACAGCGCTGCAAATGTTGCAAATGTGGCCACACACCAGCGCTGGTAGCTGTGAGTGTGGCCACACACCAGCGCTGGCCCTGCACAGCTGGACGACCAGCGCTGCAACTACCAGCGCAGCAGATTTGTAAGTGTAGCCATACCCTCAGTTTCCTAAGTTCATCTGTAATCTCCCTGGAGTCCAGGGATGAACACAGTCCTCAGCCACCCCGGAACCTTCCTGGGGTATAATAAAACAAAATCTTCCCCCCAAAACCCCGCAGCCGGGGGTCCAGAGGCTGCGGCAATGCCTAGGGAGGCAGAGCATCCCCTGGCCTATTATACCAGCCACCCGTGAGACTACAGAAATGTTCTCTTTCAACACACTCCTGTAGGAACCAGCCTGAAATTAAGTGGTCCCAGAATTCACCCTAAACTGTGGTCTCTTACTGACAGTGTTTCCATTACTCTTGCTTATTATTTTGTTAAATGCTGACCGTGTGCTCGGGGTTGAAGATACTGAAGTCATGGGGGCAGATCCTTTGACTGGTGTAAATTATCATAGGTCCATTGGCTCCAAAGTCCACCTGAGGATCTAGAGAGGTATTACAATTTACACCACCGGAGGATATGCCCCGTGATCCCTTCCTAGAGGAACTTACAGTGAAAACAGGCAGGCGGCACCATATGTACTTGGAAGAGGGTTCCAGCCTAGAGCATTTTGGTGGTGGTTTTAGTGGCTGAGGTGACATGGCTTTTTACTGATGTGAGTAAATGCTGAGCTTTGTAGATAAAGGCAGGAAGGAAAAGAAGAGAGGGTGGTGTTATGAGAAGATGGTTGTGTTTTTTTCTTCCTCCTTCCCCTGCTGACGAGGAATAAAGATCCCATAATAACGGGATTCTATAAGAAGTCAACATCTATCCCAATTCTTTCTCCCACTTGCCCTAGAAGGAAATAATTCTTTGCCATGAAACCCTCTTGGCTTTATTCACTTTTCTACCAACAATCCCCGGTACAGGAAAGAACGGAATGTCTTTCTAAAAGGCGTTGATGGGGTTTTTTTGTTTTTTTTTTCATCCTTGTAATCCTCTCTTCCCTCCCTCCTTCCAATGAAACCTTTTGAACTAGTTTTTCCCAGGTATTTTATGATCCAGATTTTATGTCCGCTAAACACCTCCTCTTACAATATCTCAGTTGAAAAAGTTGCTTCAGATGGTACATTCTACAAGGTGAGCTGGAGGTAACTTGAATAGTTTTCGCTGTTCCCTAGCAGTGTAATTCCCTGTACTGTGTGTGTGTGTGTGTGTGTGTGTGTGTGTAACTTTTTTTTTTTTTTTTTAGAATGCTAAGTTTTTACTGAAGTTTTCTTTAATTGGGTTGATTAATATGTACTGGTAAGAACATCTGATTCTGCTAGTACAGTATATCTTATATATAAACTGCAATGGGAACATCTGGCACTTTTTTCCCCCTGGGTTTTACAATTTAAAAAAAGCAGCCTCTAAAAACTGCAGGTTAGTGGGTTGTTGTTTTGTTTTAAAGTTCCTAAGGTTTTTACTCTGGATCACGAAGAGCACACTAAAGCATTACAATATTTTTTGTCTGCAGTGACTTCAGCCTTATAGCACCATGCCCATCCTGCCTAATAACTTATATTTTCCCATTGTTGTGCATTGGAAGAGAACTATCAGCGAACAACTATAACAATAATACTTAGTCTATAGTACCTTCCATCCAGTGACTTCAAAGCACTTTGCAAACATTTACTGAATTAAGCCTCAAAACATCCCTGTGAAATAGGTGAACTAAGGGGAGACGATGGCACAGAGAATTTTATTGACATGCCTGAGGTCAGTGTCAGGGCTGAAAGAGAACCCAGATCTGACTCGAGTCCTGTACTTTAACCACAAGACCATCATTTCATATTTACCCATATTGGGACCATTTCCTGCTCCCACGACTGTCAAGGAGAGTTTTGTCGTTGACTTCAGTTGTGCTAATGAAAACATTTATTTTCTGTCACAGTAGTCTCAGCAAAAAGGGTTAGTGAGGTAGCTTGCTTCAAATTTGTGCAGGTTAGGTGAATATAAACTTGGCAAGAGAATGGTTTTCAGCTGCAACTGGAAAAGAAAGCCGCCAATTTAATATCTGTAGTCATTTCAAAAAAATAATTTCAGATTCTGCTCCTGCCCCCGAGTCCCTACTGTCATGGTTTTATGGTCAAATTTACCTATTTGTTAAAATGCTTGCCACTTCCTTTTGCAGAGTGACAGACCTGCACTGACTGACTAAACATAGGAAACCGCGAAGGTGCCTGTATGCAAAGGTCCTGTAGCCTGTTGGCCTGACAGCACGCCCGGAGTCTGACTCAGGCTCTTTCTCTGAGGGCATCCTTTATTGGTGGCACTGAACATCTTAAGCAACGACCCCTGCCCCAAATAAACAAATGATAAATCCAGCGGCTAAACCAGGTCCTTTGCCCAGACCCAGTGGCTTCCTTGCTGGAATCTCCCTGCTCCTGGCAGCTATTCCTCAGTCGTCCTACAGGCCATCTGCTTGGGAGACCCCCGTCACAGGAGCCGACCCACTTCCTATTGCTTCCCCCTTTACTGAACTCTTTCAGCCTTCATAGGAACCCATGATCATCAGGCAATCACCTGACCCCTTGCAAACTACCAATCCACAACCTGTTCATAAGTGGGCCCTGCCTCAGAATGGGGCTGATTGGCCATTTGGCCCTAGGCCTCCTGATCCTAAAAGAGGCAGACAATCCTATTACTTGTCCCAATTCAGGAAAACCCCTCTGAGCACACGTTTGAATCCATTCCTATCTATCTGAAAGCAAACTGAAAACCAGAAACATTTTTTTCTCCAATCTGAGTGTTCCTTGTAATGATAGTAGGTCAAATAAAAAAAAAAAGACAAAAATGCTTTTTCTTCCTTTTTTTGGTAAATTGACAGTTCCCGCTTTTTTTTTTTACAATGCATGTGGGAAAGATGTTGTCTGATTATTAGACTGACCATTAATAGTTGGTGTAGAATTCTCCCTTGCAATGTAAGCAGTATCCTGTCATGTTTTTATAGGCAGCACCTCTGGTTTCACAAGGTCCATAAGCAGAATGTGGGTGGCAAGAAACGGAGGTAGGCTAATAAAACCTGACTGGCTGCTCTGGGGAAGTAGCAGCTGTGAAGGGAGGATGAGAGCAGCTGTGGGTATGAAATTAGTCATTCTGTGAAGAAATGGATTTGATAAATAATAAAAGAGTGGTATTAACAACAGATGCTTTCCAGGTCAGATGACTCTGATAAAAGCACCTAACAACAGTGGGTAATGGTTTGAAAAATTTGTATATGAAAGACATGGTATATATAAATATGTTATATGTTGCGGGGCGGGAGTTGTGTGTGTATGAGTATATACATATTTTGTGTATGTGTATATATCTGTGTGAGGTATGTGTGTTTATATATGTACACGTTTATATATAAAATTTATAATCCTGGTTTTGAATGAAGAATCAAGTGGTTCGCTCTATTTCCTATCAAACATTATAAGCAAATTGCCAAAGGTTCCCTGAAGTCTGATCAATTTCTATTTAATCTGGGAATACACTCGCCTCCATCCTTTGGGCTTGACTCAGTTTGTTTTTATATTCATACCTTTTCATTCTGATAACTGTTTTGATTTGTAAAATACTGTGCCTTGTACAATGTTTCCTTTATGATGATTTAGTATGCTCTGCTTATCTTTCACCTTAAATCTTTGATAAGAGCATTTTAAAAATGAAATTGCTACCTGACACCATTATAAACTCTTGGCTGACTGCCAAAGAAGAATGGGCGTTGTGGGGACGGGGAGAGAGAGAGAGATGCTAGAATGCAAGGGAAGAGAGACTAAAGGAAGCCTTAAAATGTAACGTGGTAGCAGGGCGGAGCGGGGGGGGGGGCAAGTGGGGCAATTTGCCCCAGGCCCTGCAGTGGCCCCTACGAGAATATAGTATTCTATAGTATTGCAACTTTTTTTTATGGAAGAGGCCCCCGAAATTGCCCCCTGAATCCTCTGGGCAGCCCTGCATGATAGAGGGGGCTTTTGGGGGCACTTGAGTTAACACTATTATTGCCCTACTGATGGCAAAAGTTATTTAATGTTTACTCACATCAGGCCATTCATTCCTCCCTGGTTCGCTGCTTATTGGTGTCACCAGCCTCTAGTGCCGCACTGAAACAGGAACAAGAGTGCGTGTCCAGGGGTGGACATCTGGAACGTCTGGCCTCCAGGTGGATTTTATTTACATTTTCCTTCTGCCACAAAACAGCCTCAAAATCATTTGGTTTTACATGGCAGCCTAGGGTTGCATTTAACTTTCTAGCATCTTCAAGTAATTGAAATGTTTTTGGATGACTGTTCATCGTGGCTGGTGAGCATAATTTATCAGTGGAAAGGCATCAGCAGTGGGAATATCAGTAAATAGAACTGTCTGAAATGTCAGGTCATTTTTATTTTAATATAGTAGATTTAATGAACTCTTGTCTTTATAATTCATGGTACTTGGAGAATATATCCACTTGCTCGCCTAATGATGTTAGTTACAGATCTATCCTTTGTTAGAGGGCTTTATTACAGTTGGAAAACGTAACTCTGTTGGAGTTGCAGTGACACGCTTCCAAAGTGCAAAAGGTTGTATAATAAATTGTAGCATTTTATGTGCAACACTTTTAGTAATAAATGTAGCTGAAAAGTTCCTTAAGTAGTTTTTGCATTATTAATTATTATTAAGTCTCTTGAAAGGTCATTTGTACAAACCTGGTACTTCTTTTCCTAGCTTATTGGGGGCACATTTACAGGCTGCTGTTGTGATGACAACTTGCTAGTAGTTAGTGTGTGTAAGAGTATGTTTAGGTCATAGCCTATAGAAGACCCTGAATCTACTGTCAAGTGATTTAATAGCATTTGTGTCCAGCCTAAACCAATCTATCTCACCTCATGGAGAAGAAGAAAAAAAAATCCAGCATCAAAATTACTGCTTTTGGAACTGTCTTGTCTCTTTTGAGTAGGAACTGAAGACAACTAGACAAGCTTCAATGAAAGCGAATAAAGAAACATTACTTTCTGAACACAATCTTCTGTTCCCAGTCACTTTTCAACAGACATTCAATCAAAATGCTAATAGCAAAGGCAACAAGGGAGTCAGGTTATTGTAATACTAATTGATAGGCTGCAGGGATGGGTTTTGATAAGTGCTGCTGAAGATATATTTTTTGAAATATGATTCTCTTTAATTACAATGACACTAATAAAAATGAACAAATGATTTAATGATAGTTTCCTGGGTAATGGTTTAAAGATTTTGTTCAAGTTTAAAAACAAAACAAAACACAAAACAACCCACCAGATGATATGAAAATCACCTTAAAAATAAAGCCATAGTGCCTGTTAGTGACTTTATCTAGACTTGTGGGGCTACTTTGCATAAAAATTAATACTTTCAAATCTGAAGCTCTTGAATAAGAAATCCAATCATTTATTTATACAATAGTCTTTTCATAAAGCCTATAGTGAAGCAACATTGCATGTAGAAATGTATTTAAAATCTAATGCTTAGAAAAATTAGGATCAATTATACCCAGCGAGGTTTTTACAGTAAGTTTTGAGAGGGGGAATTGGCACTGGGGTGCTCACGAGGAATTAAAAAAGTTCACTCCCAACTTTTGGTTTGATGGTGTTTATCGATGGTTTACCAGGCTTGTTTGTTACTGGAGATTGGCTTTAAATGATGGGAAAACTCCCAGGCAGGCCCTGCTCCACAGTTGCAGCAGATTTTGCAGCCACATAAGCAGGGGTTTCTCACTGATGGAAAAGCTGTTCAGCTGAACCAGTCTCTGTTGTGGAACAGTCTCTTCTATTGGTTTCATGCACCTTTTTCCCGTGGGTTCCATTTCCATAAAAGAATCTTGCTGCTCTGTTTATGGTCCTTTATTAGTAAATATCATACACCCTGCTTTGTCCCCTATGAAATGGAAAACAAGGGGGAAAGAGCAGATCTGCTAATAGAGGGCTGTCTGTGTTTAGCTCATTTTTGATGAATTAATTGATAATAAAAGAAAGGGAAAATCTTGCCTTCGTTAGTGCGGGTGGGGGCTTTCCAGGGACAGGGGAGAACCATCTATCCTGCCTTTCAATTTGTCAAGCTTTCTCTCAAAGATCTGCCAGAGAAGAAAGGGTAATTAATAGGCTTGAAGTCATTTCCGATGTGTCAGTATTTCTGCCTTGCTTTCAAGTGATAATGCTCGCTGGCTCCAGGCCTCAAGGGAGCCTTCCATCTTATTAACTTGTCTAGGAGAAACACTGAGTGGGGACAGCCTGGGCCAGTGGGTGACATGAAATAAAGATTTGTGGTGTAGTGCGCTGTAAACACTGGGGCCTATTGAGTAAAAATAAAAAATAAAGAAAAAAAAAGAGCCTTGATCACAAATTAGAGCATCACGTCTCCTCAGAGCAAGGCCTTGCGTGGGGTAGCACGCAGAGCCCTGGATGCACCAGGGAGAGGGCACGCGGTGCCTCCATTCGTCAAGGTAAATAGCTTGTGACTTCTCACATTCTTAAAATTAGGCATGTGCTAGTACCTCGCTGAATCAGGGCCTTAGAGCTGTGCTTTGGCTGTGACCAGGGATGCTTTATAGCCCCCTAGGAAGTGACGTACAATAATTTGCATTCTCAGATGACAACATGTTTAAAATCAGAGGTGAGAGTTAGTCCGTGCTATTTTTTTGGCCCCTGCTTCCTGCAATCTAATCTTGTTGCTGTTTCTGTAATTCTCCCTCCCTCACTTGAATGTCAGCTAGCAGTGTTGATGCCTAGCCAAAAATGGTTTTTGTGGGGAAATTTTTTTTTTTTAAGCCCTCATTTTCACCTACCATTCTTGCTTCAGTAATCACTGTAGGCCAAGATTTTAAAAAATGACTAGTGGTTTTGGGATTCACAGGTAGCCTGTGTCAGAGATAGGAATTAGAGCCCAGGTGTCCTCCTACTGGACTCACTGTGTGTGGTGGTCCCTTGTAATGACTGGTTCACAGAAAGGACAAGGGATCTACCGTTTACTGTAGGCTAAGGGAGATCCCATTTGTCCCAAGTGCTAGAGCCCAGTGCTTTTGGAGCTGAAGTTCTAATCTCAAACCCTCAATATATTAGACTTGTCTGTTCCCTGCTGAATTTATGTTTCTGTCATCCTGATCCTGTTGTGCACTGCAAAGCCAGCCACCTTCTGCCTTCAACCCTTTCTGTGCTGTGCGGGGTAGAGAGAGCTTCATGTCCACCTGTTTTGGTACTGGGTTCTTGTGAAGAGAGTAGGGGCAGCACAGATGGGCAAAAGCATATGCTTCACCAATTTCCTCTGTGGACTTGCCCTTTAAAAAATTAAAAGCTATCTTGAGAGCAAATCACTTCTGCATATGCAAGAAAGTTTGCTTGAGCTGAACTCTGGAGAGGAGCATTTACACAAGTCAGCTAGAAGTTCATCTGTTCTTTTAGGATACCTTTTAAAATCTTTGAACTGTGTCATAAGTTCACATCATAATTCATGACACAAGACTTGGAGGATGCAAGAGTGCCTCATGCTACTTGGTTGTCCTTCATGCGATTTTACTCAGGAGAAGCTGCATTAGAAGAGCAGCTGTGTTCGCTCAGTTGGTAGAGTAATTTCACCTTTCAACTTAATTTCCCACTTAGGTCTAGAGAGCTCCAAGGTCTGTATTGGAAGACGAACAACGGTGAGAGGAGAAAGTTAACTTCTAGACAAAACTTTTTTTAGAAAGCTAAACCTGTAATCACAAGTGTGTGTCAACACAGGATTTTGATGAGATTTTGTTAAATAGAAATATAAAAAAAAAGATTTTTTTCTTTCTTTTTCACTTGTTATACTCTTCTGAACTAGAAAAAAAGGCTAAATGGCAACTCTCCCTCCTTCCTCAAGTGCACAACGTTGCATTACACACTCTTCCTAGTATTGGTCCTGGTTCTCCTGTCGCATTCTGGTCCTGCCATTGACTTAAATAGATTTATTTCTGAGAGAAAATGTGCGAGAAAAGAGGCAATTGGGAGAGAGCTCAACAGGATCCCAAACAGATGTTTTAGATTGGGGATTGCAAACTTGAGGAAGCACTGGAGGAAAAAACACTTCTATATAAAACCCATTTTCAGAGGTGCTGAGAATCGTGTGTGTGTGTGTGACATCTATTACAATAAGTAATAGATGTCTTGGAGCAGTGTCCTATGAAACTGACCTAATGTGTCTTGTGCAATGTTGATCATAACTGTTGAGAGCTCTAACCTTCCTGACAGATGTGAACTTATATAATTGTGATGCTAGATCTATATATTTAACCTTCCTTTTTTTTATTCTCCTTCATAGCAAAAGTGCACCAGAGGTATCATTAGCTATTAAAGGAAAACACATCATAAATGGCACTGGTTTCAGCTGAGTACAAGCTGTTCCTCACAGATTGTTCCTTTTTTTTTTTTTTTTTAATTGTTTAAAGTAGCAAGCCTTGGATTTTTGGGTCACTGGGAAGGAACCGGGCATCTTTCACGTATTTGACAGATTTCTTTTTCTTCTTTTCATTTCTAATCACACTCCTGTTTATAAAGCACTGTTTTCATTTTCTAGAGAAATGATTATGACTAAACATCTTTGACAACCTCTTTGCACAGTGAGAAGAATTAAAAAAAAAAAACCCCCACCAAAAACTCCTCAGTGCACTTCAATTATTAAACTACTTTATAGTGAAGATTTCTCTCCATTGTAGACCACACTCCAGCATAGTGGAGTTTCCCCCACAACCCCTTATTAGAAAGGGACTAGCGTGAGCTCTAATTAAAATTTCTTTTTAATATTCAGCTACAATTAAAACTGAATCCTTCCTGTTAGAAAGAATGACCATGCATGTGTTAGTCCTTTTTTTGTTGTTGTTAGCTTATTCAAATATGAGCATTGTTTGAATGCACAAAATAATAGTTTGCATCCATTAACAGAGCTTAATTCTCAAATTGAGTGATGAATGATAGGAGCGCGCGCGTGTGTGTGTGTGTGTGTGTCTCTCTCTCTCTCTCTCTAAATGATGATGTTAATTCCTGGAGGTAAACGAGGGGTGGGGTTGGGATTGTGCAGTATATTATCACTGTGAAATTATAATAAGGTCTCATTATTTGAGGTTGGAATTTAGTATCGGTGGATTTACTCTTCGTCTAAAGCTTCATCCTGAATTCTTCCAGCTAATTGCCTGCTGATTAGTTGAGAGACAGGCATTGCTAATGTCGGCCTTGAGCATCAAATTATCTGCTGCAAAGTCTTAGACTTGTATCATCTCACAGTTGGGTAGAAGCTGGTGGTGGGGGGAAGGGTGGGAAGTTAAAAAGGAAAAAGTGAACAGTGGGTGCGGTATTGCTGCAAATGAACAAAAGGAAATGATTATTAAAAAAAACCCCAAACAATCAGCTGGATCAAGAATCTGCAGCGAGTACATGAGCACATGAAGACAGTCTATTACAGAGAGCAACCTGAGCTCATTCCCTTCATCCCAGCGCTCTCTCTCTCATCCCTCCCCATTCCATCCCAGCCTCAGGGTATGGCTACACTTACGGTTTGCAGCGCTGGTAGTTTGCAGCGCTGGTCATCCAGCTGTGTAGGAGCAGCGCTGGTGTGTGGCCACACTCACAGCTACCAGCGCTGGTGTGTGGCCACATTTGGAGCATTTGCAGCGCTGTTGGGAGTGCTGCATTATGGGCAGCTATCCCAGCATTCAAGTGCACCAACGTGCTTTTCAAAAGAGGGGGGTGGAGGGTGGTGTACTGTGACAGGGAGCGGGGAAGATAGAGAGAGTGGATTTTTGGAGCCAACACTGAGTGTTAGCTTCCTGGATTGGAAAAATCACAAAATGTTCATGAGCCCTTAGTCTTAACTCTAATTGCAAACAGCCTGCCTGTTTGCTGTGATCAGTGTTTGTTTTTTTAGATAAGCAGTTCAACGGAGCGATCGGCTCCGTTCTGTTTCATTCACTCTTCCTGCCTGCCTCTCATTTGATCGTTCACAGCCAGGTATAGATAGCTCCTGTTTGCTGTGATCAGTGTTTGTTTTTTTAGATAAGCAGTTCAAACGGCTCCGTTCTGTTTCATTCACTCTCCCTCCCTGCCTGCCTCTCATTTGATTGTTTACAGCCAGGTACAGAACGGAGCTCCGATCGGAGCTCGTTCACAACAAAACAAAGAAAGGCTGCATAACAAAACAAAGAGAGTAATTTATAAAAGCATTCTGGGATACACCTTATTCCCTGGAGGCCAATCACAGCGCTGGTGTGTGGCCACACTTGATGACCAGCGCTGCAGCACCAGCGCTGGAATCCTTATTCCCCATGCTGAGTGAGGTGTACGGCCAGCGCTGCAGCCAGGGAGTTGCAGCGCTGGAAGTGCCCTGCAGGTGTGGCCACTTACTAATTGCAGCGCTGGTGGAGGCTTTCCAGCGCTGCAAATCGCCAGTGTAGCCATACCCTCAGTCCCTCTACTGTTGTTGTTCTTAGCTACTGAGCGCAGGTGTTGAGGTTAATAGGAATAAATTTCCCAGTTGGCCATTTGCTGAAGGGATGTCGGACTGGCCCGTGTAGGAAGAAGTGCGGAGACAGTGAGAGAGAAGTACCCATCAACCTCCCTGCCTCTGCAGAAGCTGCGTATGGGAAAGAGGGGTAGCGGATTGACACACGCTGGCTGGAGAGCACCTCTTCTTTTCCCGGTTGCAGCTCTGTAGCAAGATTAGCGACTTTCGTCATTCATCTCTCTGTTTACGCGCCGTTATCGGCCCTGTTTGTTTATGGTGCAAAGCGAGTCGACTGCTTGGCTTTCTTATTAACATCGTGGCTTTGGGGGTTGTCATAATGGAACCTGATGTAAGATGGCACTTAACTCAGTTTGTTTTATGGCTGTTGCAATAGATTTGAGCTGATGAAGAAGGTAGGCAGTTCGGACTGCTATGGAAATACTTCCAACTTCAAGTGACATGAGGCAGATTTCGGGTGTCCTGGACCTGCCTGTTGCTAAACCGCCATTAGAATGAGAGCATTCCAGGCTTCACCCACCTCCAGACTTCATTTTCTGTTTAAGTAGGGGCTTGGCCAAGTAGCCTGAGCACAGGACCGGGAGCCTGGATCTGCTGAGTTCCGGGGGTAGCCGTGTTAGTCTGTATCCACAAAAACAACAAGGAGTCCGGTGGCACCTTAAAGACTAACAGATTTATTTGGGCACAAGCTTTCGTGGGCACAGGCGCCAACTTTTTTCTGCGCCGGTGGGTGCTCGTGCCCCTGGCCCCGCCCCGATTCCACCCCTGCCCCAAAGTCCCTGCCCTAACTCCACCTCTCCCTGCCCCTATTGGACCCCTCCCCAAATCCCCACTCCAGCCCCGCCTCCTCCCCAAGCGCGCTGCGTTCCCTCTCCTCCCCCCTCCCTCCCAGGCTTGCCGCACGAAACAGCTGTTTCGCGGCGCAAGCACTAGGAAGAATGGGGAGAAGCAGGACGCGGCGGTGTGCTCAGGGGAGGAGGCAGAGGTGGGGTAGGGGGGGAGTTGCCAGTGGGTGCAGAGCACCCACCAGTTTTTCCCCATGGGTGCTCCAGCCCCAGAGCACCCGTGGAATCGGTGCCTATGTTCATGGGTAAAAAACCACTTCTTCAGATGCATGGAGTGAAAATTACAGATGCAAGCATTATATAACGACACATGAAGAGAAGGGGAGTTAAAGGAAACTAAAATTCATTTGCTAATTTAACACCATTAATTTGGGCTTGAATAGGGACTGGGAGTGGCTGGCTCACTACAAAAGCACCTTTGCCTCTCCTGGAATTGACACCGCCTCATCTATTGTTGGGAGTGGACTACATCCACCCTGATCAAATTGGCCCTGTCAACACTGGTTCTCCACTTGTGAGCTAACTCCCTTCTCTTCATGTGTCATTGTATAATGCCTGCAGCTGTCATTCTCACTCCATGCATCTGAAGAAGTGGGTTTTTTACCCACAAAAGCTTATGCTCAAATAAATCTGTTAGGCTTTAAGGTGCCACCGAACACCAGCACAGCACCAACACAGACCATCTCCCCCCACACCATGTATACTGGGGGAAGTCACTTAACCTCTCTGCCTTACATCCCTATCTTGGAAATTAAACAGTACTTACCTGCCCGCACTGAAGGCTATACACAGTGTCATTGTGGGGAGAAAAACAGGGACATGCTTATTAATGTCACTGAAATATATGGCCCAGAGACAGCAGTGTAGGTAATGGTGAATTATATTGCCCCCAAAAAGGAACTCTCTTTTTAAACGGGACAACTGGGAGAGGGTTACTTATGGCCAAACTCTGCCATCATATACGCTTATGCAACACCGAATGACTTCACAGGGAGTCGTGCAGATGTAACTGAAAAGGAATTTGGCCCTTAATGTAGGTTGAATTCTTTGAACATGAAAAATGCTGTATATGTAACTTCGTTATGCAAATGGGTAATATCAGTGCTTAAAGCAAATTTCTGTCCTATTATATTTTGAATGGATTTTTTTTCCTACCTCATTTTCTTTTCCTTTCTTTTGTATCCAGGTTTAACTGTTCAACGTAGCATTTTTGTGGGCCTCATTTAAGTGTCAAAATGTCTGTTAAGTCAGTGCTTCGCTGTCAAGCACTAATAACTGCGGCTCCTAGTTTTAGACCTGGGACAGCCTTACATTTAGCTGTTCCATTTAGAGCCCTGATGAAGATCGAAACGTCAGTGGAATTACTTTAATGGTGCAAGTCTTCAAAAAAAAAACAAAAAAAAAACAACCCTCCAAAAACCACGTCATGGATCCAGCTGTTGGAACACAACTAGATAACACTGAAAGTCAGAATTTCTGGATTCTGTTTCCACTGATGTTCTGTGCGATCTCGGGCACATCACATAACACCTCTGTTCCACAATTTACCCATGTGTAAAATGAATATGATACTCTAACAAATCCGTGGCCACTTCGAGCATCACAGTTGTCAATCAGTTATATACCATGGGTTACTCAGAACTTCACAGCAGTGGAGATCAAGCTCAGATTCTCCTGTTCCAAAAGCACAGTCCCTATCACTTAAACAAAGTAGGAGCTCCATTAGCTGCTGCAGAATAGGGGCTATGAAACATAGCTGAGCTGTTCTGATTCTTTCCAGAAGGTGGCAGTAGCACCTCACATATGCTAGTCTTCAGATTTTCATATTTAAGTAACTACCTCAGATAGGTATTTAAAAATAATTTGGCTAAGAGTATGAGTTTTTCAAAAATTAAAGGATAAATGGAAAATTTTAGTTTTAGAAATCTGTGTGAAAATGAAAAACAATATTGGATATTTAAAGCATTTTTTCAGACGTGTGGTTTGGGGTTTCTTTTTTGGAGGGAGGGAGGTGGGATGGTGATTATGGGAAAGGAATTATAGGATTTAAGGAAATCTGCAACCTATCCAAAAAATGTGGATTCTTTCCCCTTTTAGTCTTGCATTGAATGTGGAAAAATTATCACCCCTTTCCAAAAGTGCAAAAAGCTGCAGATATGTGATTTCCCCTCCGTCCCCCTCTTTCCCCAGCTGTCTTTCTGAACTTGATTTGAAACATGTTGAAAATATCTCTGTTCCTGATCTATTGAAAGTTTCCATTATTGACTGGTGGAAAGGCTGCTTTTTGTGTGTGTATTGCTTGTGGGCAAAAGATAATTTTAAAAAGTACCGTGTTTATCTCAACAGAGCAGTGTGGTCAGAGTAGTATGGTGAGGCAGGTGCCTCAGGCGAACCTTGATTGATGGATCTAAAACTTTCTTTGCAAAACTGAGACTCTGCACAAATTTTTTTACAAAAACAGTTAGTGCAAGAGAGAAGCTCAGCTAACTTCTAGTCCAATATTTAAGCAGCCTTTAACAATTCCAGTAGGCCAATAAAACCGAATATATGCCTTTCCCCCCACTCCTCCCCATGTGCTTCCTAACCACAGAGGTTTGACAAAGCTTATGGGGATTACTGCTCTTTAAACCTCTGAGTCTTCCTCCTCTTGGGATATGTGTACTAATAAAGCTGTACCAAGCTGAAAGGACACGTAAACAGTGCTTTGTAGCTATAGCAACATGAGAAACAAGAGCTACATGGAGTATTTCCAAGGAAAGTCCTTATTATCAAGAGTTTAAGGGGAGGGTTCTTAAAAATGCAGAGTGACTTGGCAAGGTAATTAGACTTGATGCTCTCAAATTAACTTTATAGTTTTTATGAAGCATTACCAGAATGTCTGGCTTCTCACTAGGAAAATACAGAACCTTGCAACAAAACAGCACATCAAATCCAATAGGTAGCAGCTACGTGAATGGATTTTCTTCTATGGATCTCCAAGTTTATACGGTCCTGCGTTATCAGTCGCCTTTGTTAGAAGCTCCACATTCCCATCTCTTCCTCCCACCCGCGCCCCTCCTTTTTCTTCTATTTCATGCAGTGCCTGCAACCTCTAACTTTGCTGGTATTGGGGAAAGCTGCTTTCCTTCTGTATTAAGGATGCTGTGAACCAGATCTTAAAAATGCTTACAAGTCTGGGAGTTATCTTTTTTTTTTTTTTTAATCCCAAGCAAGATCCTCTGACTGTGACTGCAACTTTATTTCTGAACCCAATGCTGCTATTAGACAGCATGATCCAGTGAATAGGAGACTAGACTGGTTGTCGGGAGACCTACATTCTGTTCACAGCTTTGCCACTGACTCACTATGTGACCTTTGGCAAGTCACGTCACATATCTGTGCCTCAGTTTACCTCATCTATAAAATGGGGAGGGATAATCATTTATTCACCTTTTGAAATCTACAGATAAAAAGTGCTTTGTAAATGCCAACTATTATTAAAGATGTGGATGCTGATAGTGGGTGTGATGTGGTGCGTAGGGGGAAGAGACAGTTTTCATCAGAACCCAAGGCCCTTTGGAATGACTCTCTCTTAAATCTTTGAAAATGTGGCGATGAAATTTGTCCTGGTGAAAGTTCTGGCCTGAGAGCCATAGAGAATGTAGTCCTCTCTTCATCTTCATAACAGGCAATAGTATTGCAAGCTTCCCTAACAATGGCCTGCCTCCACTGTAACCTCTCTTTCAGCTGTAATGAATCTCTGTACTTTTTTATTATGTAGCCTTTTGTTGTATCAACCAGGCAAGGTACTAACAAACTTCAACAGGACTTTATTTTTTAAGTGGAAACCTCTTTACCAAGCTGCTGCTGCACCCTCTGTAACTCTCACTCTGCCTCCTCAACTCCTCCCCCCTCCTTCCTGTTTCCTGTCCTTTCAGACCCCCAACAGCCAGTGCTCCCAGTTCTAATAATTACAAGCAACATCCAAGCACCACATTCCCTCCTCTCTTAAGAAACTCTTCCAATTAAAATAAACATTGTTGTTCTAACCACATGAACAAATAGGAAACAAGACACTATACTATTGGCAGAAATATTACACTGAAAACACTGTAGCTACTACATAACATAATCTCTAGTCCAGACAGGTGGTCCTCTGGGTCTGACAGGCCGTCTCTCAAGCCCCAGTTCCAATGCAATGTCTTGTTGTGTTAATATTACGGTGAAGTCATCCAACGCAGACCGGGTGTTGGCATAATCTCCTCTTGGTGCATAGGCAGGTGCAAGATAAGAAGCATTCCATATCCGCCCATCAGAAAGTTGATAGGTGTAAGGTCCCTTCTTCTCTATGATTTTAAGAGGAGCTGTGAATTTATGGTCCCCTTTGCGTAAAATTCCAGGTTTTCGTATTCTAATGAAGGAACCACATTCAGACTTTGGTTCCTTAGCACCCCGCCGCTTGTCTGTGAAAGCCTTATACTTTGCTTGGTTCTGTTCAACTGTTTTTCTCACATGATCCTCAGTTGGGGCCTCAGGTCGTGCCTTTAACAATCCAGCAATGTTCAGCTTAGTATTCATCTGTTTCCCAGGCAGTAACTCTGCGGGTGATCTTTGCATTGTGGCATGTTGTGTAGCCTGGTATGCTTTGAAGAAATCAGTAGTGAAGAGTATCCACAATTGCCCGTCCAGTTTAGCTGTTTGCAAACTCTCTTTCAAACTTCTGTTAAACCGTTTGATTTCCCCATTGGCTTGAGGGTAATATAAGGGATGACCTTCTGTGTAAAATGTTCCTCTCTGCTAGAAAAGTTTCAAACTCCAAGGAAGTAAATTGACTACCATTAGTAGTTCATAATTTAACCGGAATATAAGCCTGGAAACAAAAATGTGGTAGCTGATTGCCTTTCTTGCCTGCCTTTGCCTTCACCAGATGGTCCACTGGAGAATGAGGATGTAGTAGTTGCACTTATTACAGTTGCAGTTACAAGAGAACAATTTCAAGCTGCTTGTCCAGCGTGTCCAATTCAACAAAAACTACGTGAATTTCTGACAGAGATGGCCCAGTAACCCTAAAAACCTTGACCCAGTTTTGCTGCCTTATTTTCGAGTTCAGGATGAACTTTCTTTGCTCGATGGCTGTGTGCTACGAGGTACGCACCGGCTACAGTGTATTCTACAGTCGAAAAAGAAGCACTTGCTTGTGTCTGGGCTACTGAAAAATGGAGAACTTACCTGTGGGGCCGCACGTTCAAGTTGCGCACAGACCACAGCCCTTTGACGACATTGCTCACCACGAAAGGACTGGGAAGAGCAGGATATCATATTGCTAGATGGTCTGGACATCCTGTGTAGCTTGCAATGTGTTGTTGGGATCCACAGCGAAAGCACGCTTTTACTGTATTTTGAATTTGCTGATTCAGTGGCTTTTCATTAGTTTTCCTCCTGCAATTGTTTGTCTGCAGCGATAGTGAACTTTTCTGCAAAGACGTCACAGCCTGAACGGTGCCTCCTGTATCCCTGCTCATTATTTTGGCTTCAGCTGTAGCTGACTCAATCTGAGTAGCAATGGTTATTGCTTTTTCTAGTGTAAGTTGTGGTTCTAGAAGTAAGCATGCTCTTACACGAAGCCTGGGTGTTTTCTCAATGAGCTGGTCTCTAATCATCTCATCTGCCATATTCCCAAAGTCACAAGTTACAATCAGACTCCTCAGAGAAGCAATATACTGCATTATAGTCTCCCCTGATTTCTGCTCACGCTGGCGAAATCTGTAGCGATTGGCTACTACATACACTTTTGGCAGAAAAAAGTTCTTTAAGGCAGTGAGTGCAGTCTCATATGGGCTTTGCAGAAAGGGTGCAGGTGGGTTCAGAGGCAGAAGAGCCCATCCTCCTTGCCAAAATGCTGTATCAACCAGGCAAGGTCCTAACAAACTTCAACAGGACTTTATTTTTTTAAGTGGAAACCTCTTTACCAAGCTGCTGCTGCACCCTCTGCAACTCACACTCTGCCTCCTCAACTCCTCCCCCCTCCTTCCTGTTTCCTGTCCTTTCAGACTCCCAGCAGCCCGTGCTCCCAGTTCGAATAATTACAAGCAACGTCTAAACACCACACCTTTCTAGCCATTCACTCTTCAACTTCTCTCCTGAGGCTGCCAGCAGGATTGCCAAGTACTGCACCTCTTTGTGTGTTGCGCCCGTTTTGAACTAAACTGAGATTCGTGGCCTGCGTTCCACAGACATGCCCAAACAACCTTCCGATTGCTGGCAGAACGAAGCCAGATTCAAACTGTTGACAGTGTGATGAAAGGCTCCGTGTTCTTTTGTAACGGGGAAGCAGTGTGGTCAAGTTGAGTGGGAGTTGGTAGACCTTGGTTTTATTCTTGGCTCCGCCTCCGACATACTGTGTGACTGCAAGCAAATCATCTCACCCCGCTGTGCCTCTCGTTTTTCTTCCCACCTTTGTTTGTCTATTTAGATTGACAGTATGGGGCGGAAACCTGTGTATTTGTACAGTGCAGGGCAGAGTGGAGGTTGGTCGGATCCTCTAGGTGCAATGGTAATCTAAATGATAAATCATAATTCTTTTACCCATTCCCTTGCTCACAAAGTCCCCTAAAGCCTAAAATCACCTCTTTTAGACTCTCTCGCCTTGAACACATCGATCTGAGATGGTAACTGTGCAGAAGTGTTCATGGTGGTTGTGTTATTTTTAAGCCCTGTTCTCTCTGGCAAAGAATAAAGCACGCATCAGATGATAAGACGAAAACATGGTGTCAGGTGGGTGTTGTCAATCTTCACCAGATTGAAATGAGAATGGCATCATGTTGTGGATCGAAACTTCAAGTCTTTAGCACTGTGTGTTAGATGTGTGTCAGCACAGGAGCTTTATATTCTTGGCGACAACAATCAGCAGCATATTATCTGAGGCTTGTTGCTTGCAAATTTTTGTTTCAAGCTGATAAACTTTGAGCTGGATTGAAATCAAATGTAGCTTATTGTAAATGAATCCATCCGTGCTCAGTGGTTAAAACTAATGGTGACAGAAGAGAATTGCCACACTGGATCAGATCAGTGGTACATGTTGTCCAATGTCCTGTCTCTAGCAGTGGGTGGTACTAGCAGGGGTCAGCAACCTTTCAGAAATGATATGCCGAGTCTTCATTTATTCACTCTAATGTAAGGTTTCGTGTGCCAGTAATAAAGTTTTTTTCTATGTCTATAATATATAACTAAACTATTGTTTGTATATAAAGTAAATAAGATTTTAAAATGTTTAAGAAACTTCATTTAAAATTAAATTAAATGCAGAGCCCCCTGGATCGGTGGCCAGGACCCGGGCACTGTGAGTGCCACTGAAAATAGCTTGCGTGCCAAAGGCGGCACACGTGCCATAGGTTGCCTACCTCGCAGTAGTGCTTAGAAGCCTCACCTGAGATTGGGGCCCCCTTGTGCTGAGCATTGTACAAACACACAGAGCGACAGGTCCTGCCCCAAAGAGCTTAGAGTCCAAATAGACAAGACAGACAAAGGATGGGAAGAGCAACAGAGGCACGGGGAAGTGAAGTGACTTGCCTAAGGTCATGCCGGATCACTGGCAGAGCTGGAATGGCATCCCGTCTTTCTGCTCCAGTGCGCTCTCCGCTGGACCACACTGCCTCGAGTGAGTGCATGCACTTTATCCTTAAAGTTATAGCTCAGTAGCTGATGCAGCTACCAAAAAACGGTGAATATCAGTATTTCAAAAGAGAGCTGCTTCACTTGGCTTGGCATTTTAATATCTTCTAGCAGTATGCTGAAATTAGCCCTTTTTGGGGTCTATGCTGATGTATTTTGTTAAAAAGTGAGGCATTATTCATAATTATGCAGTTTTATGAGCATGTACATAGCAGTATTCTTCCAGTGCTAGGCTGTGAGAGCTGGCATAATATTTAAATAAGAACCCTGGGGAAAGGACAGGCTCGTATTCTGAGTAGAAGCTCCACACATTTGCGGGCTCAGCCTATTGAACTAGCATATAATTACCTCTATTCAGCACTGCAGCTCTAGTTATCAGCTGTCCGTCAGGGGGAAGGCCAGCATTTTAAAATGACAGAGATTGTTAGAGAACATCAAACTTTTTAATGCAGTTAATAATCTGCTGCTATAAATAGTATGTCCTACTGAATGGCAATGAGGCTTTTGTATTTTCCTTTGTATATCATAAGCCTTTTTAATATTATTATATACTCTAGTGCCTTCTATCTGAATTGTTTTACAAACAACACTCATGTGAGGGAGTTACGTATTTTCCACACTTTATTTCTATGGATGGTAAATCCATGCTTGAATAATAAGAATATAGCAGTAGGAATATAATACCAATCACCTGACCCAGATGGTGAAAGTGATTGTGAAATGCTTAGGGTGTTAGAGAGGCTACAAAACTAGAAAACACAATAATAAGGGGCGATTTCTACTATCCTCGTATTGACTGGGTAAATGTCGCCTCAGGGCGAGATGCAGCAATAACATTTCTAGGCACCATAAATGGCTGCTTCTTGGAGCATCCTGGAACCCCCAAAGGGAGAGGCAACTCTTGATTTAGTCTTAAGAGAAGCACAGGATCTGGTCCAAGAGGTAAATATAGCTGAACCGCTTGGTGATAGCAACCATAATGGAATTAAATTTAGCATCTTCATACGGGCGGGGGACAAAAAACCGAACACCTCAGTAACATTTAACTTCAAAAAGAGAGCCCACCCAAGAATGATGATGCTAGTTAGACGGAAATTTAAAAGATGAGCTACAAGGGTAAAATGCCTGTAAGCAGCATGGAGACTACTTATAAACATGATAATCGAAGCTCAGACTAAATGTGTATCCCAAATCAAAAAAGACAGTCAGAGGGCCAAAAGAATGCCACGATGGCTGAACAGCAAAGTAATGGAGGACATTAGCGGGGGAAAGGACCTGATTTAAAATTTGGAAGTCAAATCCTACTGAGGAAAATAGGAAGGAGCACAAAATCTGGCAAGTAAAATGTAAAAATATAATAAGACAGGCCAAGAAAGAATTTGAGAAGCAACTTGCTAAAAATGTAAAAACTACCAGTCATTTTTTAAAAGTACATCAGAAGCAGGAAATCTGCCAAACAGTCAGTGGGGCCACTAGACTACAAAGGTGTTAAAGGAGTTTTCAAGAGAACAGCCCATTGCAAAGAGCATAAGTGAATTCTTTGCAGCAATTTTTACTGCAGAGCATGTGGATGAGATACCCACATCAGAACTGTTCTTTTTGGGTGACAGATCTGAAGTACTGTCCCAATTGCTGTGTCAACAGAAGAGGCTTTAGTACAAATTAAAACTATACAGTAATAAGTTACCAGGACCAGGTAGCATTGACCCAAGAGTTCTGAAGGAATTCAGATAGGAAACTGCAGCACTACTAACTGTACTGTGTAACCCATCACTGAAATCAGCTTCTGTGCAGATGACTGGTGGATAGCTAATATAATGCCACTTTTTAAAAAGGGACTCAGAGGGAATCCTGGTAATTATAGGCCATTGAGCATAACTTCAGTACCAGGCCAAATTGGTAGAAATTATAGTAAAGAACAGAATTATCAGACACATAGATAAACATGATTTGTTGGGGGAGAGTCAACACAGCTTTTGCTAAGGGAAATCATGTCTTACCAATTAATTAGAATTCTTTGAAGGAGTCAACAGGCTTGTGAATAATGGTGATCCAGTTGAAACAGTACACTTGGATTTTCAGAAAGCCTGACAAGCCTCACCAAAGGCTCTTAAGCAAAGTAAGCAGACATGGGATAAGAGGGAAGGTCCTCTCATGGATCAGTAAATGGTTAAAAGATAGGAAACAAGGAGTATGAATAAATTGTCAGAGGGGTGAACAGTGGGGTCCCAGTACAGATCCTAGGGGGACCTGTGCTGTTCAACATAGTCATAAATGATCTGGCAAAAGGTGTGAACAGTGAAATGGCAACGTTTGCAGGTGATACAAAATTATTCAAAATAGTTCAGTCCAAAGCAGACTCTGAGGAGTTAGAAGCATCTCACAAAAACAGGTGACAAAATGGCAGATAAAATTCAACGTTGATAAGTACAAAGTAATGCACGCTGGGGGGGGGAGGGAAATCCCAACTATACATATTCGATAGGTTCTAAATTTAGAAGTTACCACCCAAGAAAAGAGATCTTGGAGTCACCATTCTCTGAAAACTTCTCTGGTAGTTCTCTGAAAACTTCTGCTTAATGCACAGCAGTAGTCAAAAAGGCTAACAGTATGTTAGAAACTATTAGGAAAGGGTTAGAAAATAAGACAGAAAATAGCATGATGCCACTATATAAATGCATGGTGTGCCCACATCTTGAAAACTATGTCCACTCCTGGTTGCCCCATCTGAAAAAGGAAATAGTGGAACTGGAGAAGGTTCAGAGAAGGGCAATAAAGATGCTCAAGGTTATGGAACAACCTCCATACAAGGAGAAATTAAAAAGATTAGGGTTGTTCAGCTTAGAAAAGAGACAATGAATGGGGCTATGATAGAAATCTATAAAATCATGAATGGTGTGGAGAAAGTGAATAGAAAAGTGTTATTTATCCTTTCACACAATACGAAAATGAGGGGTCACCCGATGAAATTAACAGGCAGCGGGTTTAATACAAACAAGAGGAAGTACTTTTTCATGTGGAACTCATTGTCCTCAGACATTGTGATGGCCAAAAGTATACCTGGATTAAAAAAAAGCATTAGATTAAGTTCATGGAGGATAGGTCCTTCAATGGCTATTAGCCAAAATGATCAGGGACACAACCCCCTTGCTCAGGGCAGCCCTAAACCTCTGCTACTGAAAGCCAGGAGTGGTAGAGAGGGGTGGATCACTCCATGGTTGCCCTATTCTGTACACTCCCCCGGAAGCTCTGGTATGCGCCATAGTTGGACCCACTATGGCAGCTCTTATATTCTTATGGAAAGGAAAATTGAGGTACAGAGTTCTAGTAACCTGCCCACGGTTATACAGCAGGTCAGTGATAGAATACGGGGATAGAACTCCCAGTCCCTTCTTCTAATCATTAGACAACACCTTCCCCCATTTTGACACTATACTTCTGTTATGGCCAGTGGGTATCCAAATACCAATAGACTTTGATGGAAATGACCAACACTTAAATTAGTAAGACTGACAGCTTTTTGCAACATATACTGTGCCTCCAAATTTAGCTTATTGTATTTCAAGTTGAAATATGAATGTAGGGTATTGGAGAAGAGGAGAGATTGGAGATAATATTGTTTGAGCTCATATCACTGCAGCAACAATAGGGACTGCATTTTTCAACTTCAGCCTTAGAGTCTGAAATGACGAGAACTTGGGTAGTTTGAAGAAACCCCATAGTCTTCTAACAGTACAACGTCTTGACACAGTAAATCCTTGGGCAAGTTTAAATTTGGAGAGAGAGAGAACAAAATGTCTTTGCTTTGAACAGTCTTGTCTGGAAACTATATAATTTGATTTATACCCAACATAAAAGTGGGTAACACATGAAAACTGTGTATGATTACCATAGCTCATGACAACTGTTCTCAAACATAGCCAGGCTTACATACTGTAGTTTAGTCAGTCCATGTTTACGTCCAGTAATAATTATCCCTCTCAGATATGGTGCAAAGGCTAGAGACAACTCTTTTTATAATACTCCTAAAAATTTGTACTTGTAGAAGGATTTCTCTTTGAGACTGGAAATCCTCTATCCACAGGAAAATACAGCGCAGACATTGCCAATCCCAGTTTATCCCATGCTACCATTTCAGTCATCTTCTGTCCTGCGTTGGTGTGCCACATCACACCGTTCTTTCTCCAGGCCCATCCAGTCCTTGTCCTCTTTGCTGAGGCTGTCAGCAGGGCACCACCTGTGGTTTGGGTTTTAGTGATGTGGCCCTTGGGAATTGTTCTGAGGCCACTCCTCAGCTTCACTACCTTGCTAGGTTGTCTGGAGCTGGTGATCATTCATGGCAGTTGTCTGAAACTAGCAGAACTGCAAATAAAACATGAAGGTGTATGAAAGATGGAATAGTGTAGATCAAGGCTATTTAGTTCAGGGAGTGTATGAGTGAACATGGGACATAAGAGATGCAGAAAATGAAAGGTATGGATAAGGTAAAATTATTATTTATTTATTGCAGTAGTTCCTAGGCGCTCCAATCATGGACCCAGACCTCTTGGTGCTAGGTGCTATACAAACACAGAATAAAAAGATGCCTCAATAAGCTTACAAATGGGATGCTTATATTTACCTTTTCTTGTAATAAAATAGGAGCACGTTACCACCAAAGTACAATCAACACTACAGGCAATAAGGGTAGCAACTATCAATGCTAGTAACAGGTACTAAACCTTTCCATTCATGAGATACATTCTGAAACCTAGCTTTATGGTGTATGTGCATATTTATGGTATATAATATAGCATATATAGTTTATATATTTTATTACACTTTTGATTGGGTTTAAATTAGCCAAGAATTCAAAGGGCATCAGCTGAGCCATTTCCATCCAAAAGGCCTATGAAAACTTGGACTTAGATGACCCTCGGTCTGCATGAAACTGTGTTAAGGGACTTCACATGATACCAGCGTTCACCTGGTGCTATGTTTTCCAGACAATGCAAGCTCCAGAATATTTTCTAAAGAAATAACTTTTCCAGTAATCATTAAATAACCACCTCTGAAAGAGCCCAGAAGTTGCAGTGAGATTCTACCAGAGCTTTGTTCTCAAGTGCTGCCTACGGACACCACAGGGGGAAGGGGTCATCACATAAGCAGAGCTTCACTGAAAGCAATTTCTTTGTCTGTTTTGAAAGCGGGGAGTACAGTGTATTCTAATTTAAATTGCTGCTGTGTTTGTCTGTGAGAGCATCACAAGTGCCTCCCAACCCCCGCTCCTCCTTACTTTTCTAGTTACATGCACCTCTTCAGGTCAACAGCCATGCACCTGTGAAAGCTGAAGAAGCGCATTTGATTCTTGTGTTTTCGGCTGCTAAGAGGCAGCATGTGTTTGCTCCTACAGTGAGTGAGAATGGAGCCTGTTGAGCTAATTCTGAGCATGGTAGGGTGGAAAATGCAGCGGGCTGTAATGTTAGGCCTGGGCAAGTAGCACCCATAAGGCTGTGAAAACGCTTCAGGGAATGTTCATGTGTATATAATTGGTTTACCTTTTCTCCTGCCTTTCTGCAGTTAATGGCGGTTTCATTTCTAACCTTAAAGATTTCAGGGTTTTCCCTACAGCTTTGAGCAAAGGTTGAATGGGGGAATCCATAACACAGTGTCAGTGTGGGCCAAAAATGGATGGAGTGTGGAAGTGTTTAAATAAAGATGTGGCTTAATGTGCACATCTAGGTATTGGCTTTGGATGAGTTCGAAATGGAGGATGGCTGTCAGGGAAGGGCCATGTGTGAGGGTAGAAGATGAAAATGTGGTGGGGCCACCATCTCTTGGGGACCTTGGGAGAAATACAATGGATTTAAATTGCTCAGTCGTCCCTCCCTCTGAAGTCTGTTTCCCATTGTTTCAAGTTCTCAGTAGAATGTCCCCCAGCAGGTCAGGTGCTTGGACCCAGGTTCTGGGTGGATTCGAAGCAAGGGGTACACAATACTGCAAGGAAACAAGAAAGACTTTACTGAAGAGCCTGAGGGTATGGCTACACTTTAAGCTGGGGGGTGATTCCCCCACTCGGAGACATACCGGTGCTAGCTCTGACTGAACTAGCATGCTAAAAGTAGAGCATAGCTGCTGTGGTGCAAGTAGTGAGAGAGACTTACTGCGCCAAGTACATGCCTAGTGTCTCGGATGGGTACACACTCATGGTGACTAGCCCCTCGTGCCACGCTACAGCTACAGGACCCTCTTTTTAGTGCACTAGTGTGAGTGTGTCTCCTCGAGCTGGGAATTACACTGACTTGTAACGGTGCTGGGGAACTAGGCGGTAACGTTGTCACTGAGGCATAACCAAGTCATGGATATGTGAGAGAGAATGGCCAGCCAAAAAAACCCATAAAAGCAATGCATTGTCACTTGCATTCCAGAATCCTTACGGAGTTGCACAAGGAGTGAAACTCCCTGATATATCCCAAAATGCTTGAAAAGAGATAGCTGAGTGCGTAATTACAGACCTGGTTATCAGTGAAGGGGATCTGAGTTTCGTGATGGATTCTAGCAAACACCCCCTTAGTTTCTTTCTCACCATCAGCAGCTCCATTTTATGCAGCCGTGCAGCACCGTGTGGTCCCTATTAAAGCTCCATTTCCCAGAGTGACTGCTCCTTTGTTGCATCTGGTACTTCAAATACTTTACAGAATCAAACAGTGAAACTGGCTTTATTGATGCAGCAAAGAACAATGGAATCTCTACAACAGTGCCCCAAAAATATGCTCTCCGATTTTGATGCGTGGCTTCCTACAATGGAAGAAAATGATTAGATAGGTTAGATTTACTGTGGTCATCTCAGCAAAGGATTGGCAGCCTCAACAAAGAATCCCAGCAAATGGATTAGCCACTCACTCCAGTGAGGCTGATGGCAGATGTACCTGGCCTGTCCGTACGCTTTGTGCGAGACAGACTGCTGAAACAGCACAACAAGCATCCACAGTTCAACAGTGCAGCTCAGTTTAGGCAAAGATGATGGGGTCGGGTTCATGTTGGGTCTCAGAAATGTGATTGTAAGCTAGTTGGAAATGCATGGTGGCTATTCGTAAAGCAAGTGCACCAGCATAGCTAGGAGCCACACGCACTATTCCTCTCCTAAATGCAATTTCTTATCCCAGGGAAGAGGGAAATCAGAGAAGATAAAAGAGGATGAACAGGAGGTTTAAACCAACAGTGTTAAAAATTTGAACTAAGGTTTTCCTTAGTATCTAGATACTCTGAATCTGCTAAGTGACTAGATGTCAGTAGAAGCCCATCTTTTGCTCTGGGGGAGAGGACTAAAAGGAAAGGTCGTATTTTTGAAAAGACCGCTATCTCGCTGCAAACATGGGAGGACTCTTGGCCACACAGGATATGTCTACGCTGCAGTTATAAACCGGCGCCTGGCCTGGGCCAGCTGACTCCAGCTCTTGGGGCTTGAGCTAAGGGGCTGTTTAATTGCGGTGTAAGTTGCAGCCCGAGCTCTGAGATCCTCCCACCTCACAGGGTCCTAGAGCCTGGACTCCAGCCCAAGCCCAAACATCTACATTGTAAGTAAACGACCCCTTAGTGCAAGCCTGAGTCAGTGGCACAGGAGCCAGCGGCGGGGTTTTAATTGCAGTGTAAACGTGCCCAGAGAGTGATCTCCATTAACATTGAACCCTTTGCCAACAGAGGGCAGAAAGAAGAAGGCAATGAAGCCTGGGGAGGGAGAATTTGGATTATTCTGATTGCTAATTATTTGTAGTGTGGGAGCGCTTATAAGCCCTAGACATGGACCAGGACCCCGGTGTGCTAGGTGCTGTACAAACATAACGTTCTGTATATAATCATTGTTGGTTCACTTTTTGTAGCCATTGCAGAAGAAGTGAATCTTCAGGGAGGATTTGAATGGAGAGAGAGGGCGTGAACTCAGCTTGCCATCAGATTTTATTTATTTACTTATTTATTTTACCGTTACACAAAATTAAAGGGAAAATAGTATGTGAGAGAGTTTAAAGCTCCTGAAAAATGTTGGATAGACAGGACTGGAGCCTGAAGTCTTTTTTGTCTGCAGAACAGGCACAACGCTCTAATCAACAGGGCAAGCTTCCCTGCCAGTATGTCTCAACCTAGGCCAAGACAGATCTCCCCCCGGAGTGAAAGGAGAACTCATTCTTTTTGCCCCATGAAATCCCTGAAACGATTGACAAAGGCTGATAATTAGCATCTGTTGCAAAGCTCTCCTCTGTAATAAGGAGCAGAACTTTCTTTCCAGAGCAAGTTGTAGTAACTGTTTCCAAAAACATCTCTTGTTTTGCAAAACATTTTAAAAATAGGAGCAAGGTTGCATTAATACTTTGTTGACTCAGCAGATGAGTATGTTTTTAGGGATTAGAAAGTGTGCAGTGTTTGAATTTTGTGAGGGTATGTGCTAGATAGCAGTATTTTTTTCTTTTCTGAATGCATTTATTAATTAATTCTGGTAGTGGTATCCCTCAAATGCAAGCTTGTACTGAAAGGCACCTATATGATCTTTCTTTAGTATGGTTAAGTGTGACGCCTGTGCGATTTGACAGCATGCTGCGTCTGGGCCTGCTATGAAAGAGAAGAGTTTATATTCAATGATTGAAGATTTCTTCTTTATACAGTACCTCTTTTTTTTTAAGTACTACCTTTGAAATCAAACCCCAGCTTTCTGTGATAAATGGCCTTTGAAATTGACTACGGTGTCCTTTAGAAAATTATATCTGCTTTTGATATAGATGTAGCTCGGGGAAAAGAAAATGAAAACAAAGCAAAAACAGGACAGACAAACAAACAAAGGATTGTCTCTGTTCAGAGGAATAAACAGGTGAGCATTGTTAATGAAAGTCATAAAGAGTGATCCAGTCTTCTTTATAACTAATGCTAATGTGTCTGATTCGATTGTATTTATGTACCTTTCAGCTCCCAGCAGATTGTCCCCCACAGAGAGACACCTGTGCTTTCAGTTTGGTAGTGTAAGGAAACTTCACTCCTTGTGCTCAATGACAGCTGTTGAGGAAATCCACCTTTTCTTTGTACCACCAGTTTATCCTTTAATATACATTAAAGGTGCCTTTGAGACAAGTCTCCAGCAGATGAATCTACAGGCAGTTCTCAAGTTGTCAAAGTAAAAACTGACACGAATTTTTAAATGGTGTTAATGTAATTGATGTTCTCCCCCTTTAACCCCCCATATTACGGTTCTAAATATATATGTAAGAAAGTGATTATCTTAATGTAATTCATCATTTGCTTGGAATGCATACTAAACCTGAACCTGCTTGCTTTGATAAGAATATATGTGCTGAAGGAACTGATGTTATCTTTCTTTGCCTGTGGTCTTGAACAATAAAGAACAGTTTTCAAGTTTTGTGTATATATATATTTTTTAAAATTGATTATTTTCTCTGCTTCTCCAGATTTAAGCTATAATAGGAAAAGTGGACCAGAGGTTTTTTAACGGGAAACAAAACAAAACAAGAGACAGCAGTTTCACCAGTTCCAGAGATGTTTGTGAGCCTGCATTGTGCACGTCAAAAAACCTCACTTGGTTCAGTAACAAAGCCAAGCTGTGATTTTTTTTTTTGATTTTTTTTTTCCAGTGAAGTCCTCGGTAAAGTCATTGTCTGCTCTTCCATGCTTCACTAAACAATTCCCTTCAGCTAGATTGCAGGATGCTGTCTTTTACTAGGTGGCTATATCTAGTTTTACAGGAATAGCTCCATAAATACAGTGCTCTTTGCAGGTACATCTGTAGGAATGCATAGTTGATTCATTTATAATACACAAACCAGTTCACATAAGCAGTATCCCTTCTTTCTTTGTGTGTAGATGTATATGTTACATCCTTTTTTTTTTTTTTTTTTGTACAAATGCTGCCTGGGTCTGGGGGCAATAGCAATATATTATTGGCTAAGATTTAAAATAGTGCCTGAGATTATTATATATTGCCTGAACTGTAGCTTGAAGATCATATTACACAACCAAAGGAATTACTTTAACCTAAGGGCAAGTATCTTATTTTTCTGTTCTTTGCTTTGATCTTAGTCAGTATTTATTATAGCTTCTTGGATTTTTCTAGTCTCTTTGCTACTCAGCCATTTACATCTTCACTGTATGTCATGTAGAGGAAAGTCAGCACTAATCTTCCCTATCTAGGCTCTGAGAATTTTGGTACCCACAGAACAGGGACGATGTCCACTGAACTATAGCCCTGTTTGTCTGTGGTATTACCTGTTTGCATCGGTTTCCCGTTCTTAGTCATGTGACCACATGTAAGTGGTTCAAAACAACTCCGAAGGGATGCACAAGTGTGGAAACTTAAACTGAAAATAAATGAAGAAAGTTCTTTTGTGACACAAGCCCCTTTGGGATGGGGGTGTTCTGGGTGAGTGTTTTTGCTTACTTGCTAAGGCGTTGATTGTATGTAGTCTTAAGCAAGTACATAATTTTACATACGTGTGTGATTTCAGTGAAGTCAGGGAGACTACTCGTGTGCTTAAAGTTACAGATGTGCTTGAAAGTCTTTGCAAGGTCAGGAGCTAGTTCAAATACTTCGGTAAATTCAGTAGGTCTCCCAGCCAGAAAGGCAGATTAGCAAGGTTCTCCTGGTCTGGAACTATTGTGCTCTTGGTTTCTGAAAACTTCCTGTTGAGTATTGAACGCTAACAGGTTTGAGACTGTGGGACTACAAGCATCGTGTCAGTACTTCTGACTTTCTTTTAGAAAGGGGGGAAATGCCTTACAAGAACATATTGTATTACATGGATGTTCCATTTTAGGAACCTGGTGATAACTGATAGTGATATCACAATAAGCAGGTCATGGAATATGATCCCTGTAAAGCCCGGTCTCTTGCCTTGTGATCTTTCTTTGGTAGAAGATATCGGTATGTTGGCGGAGGAAAGATTTAGTGCCTGCATGGTCATAGAAAAAATACGTCAGTTTGGGTCATCTCCATGGTTCTTCTCCAGGAAGAGCTTCATAGCCTCCTTTGGAAAATGGACATCATGGTAAGACTTGTTTAAGCTGCAGAAGTCTGTCTATGAAGTGCTTTGCAAAATGGCATTGTTTCTAAGCAAACAGTTCTGCTTTCCCTTTTGCACAGCAGGATGTGTGAATCTCTCTTTCCTCTAGTCCAGTGCCTATCTCGGTCCTGTTTGCAATAACCAAGTACACGGGAGTCACCTTGAAAGCAGCGTCTCAGCTGTTTGGAAAAATTCCCCCATGCGAAGTCGATTCTGTAGACACGTCATTTCTCTTGTGGCGCATCTTGCAGCTGCTGATCGTTTGAACTTTCAGGTGGTAATAATTAAATTTCAAAGAGGCAGGAGCAATGAGAAGTTTCTCTGGTGCCTAGTTTTACCTTTGAATCCAAAGGGGGTGTCCTTTTTGGCTTTCCCAGTATGGAAGGTTAGTGTCTTGACAGAGCACCTGCCTTCCGTTTCACCTCCTCAACCTAGTAAACATGGGCTGACGAGAGCCTTCAGAAACGAAATGGTGCACTCCCCTTGATTTTGCCGCAAGCTTACAGGGCTTTCTTCTGACTCGTCATTCTGGGGTGCATGTTACTTAGTATCTTGTGCGATCAGCTGCTGAGATCCCTGCCAATAGCTGGTTTTACAAGATGACTGGCACCATGGAACAGAATGTCTGAGATCGAGCCCTCCTGGCTCCGCGATGGCTGATGCAAATGGACCTTGATAGGAAAATACTGTGAGCTTGTTCCTTGCTGCTTCCCAGCATGAAGCAGAAGTTGCTCTGTTTCTTGGAAATCGGTTGCTCGAGCTGCAAACTGCGGTAGGTTGGTTTTTGGTTTGTTTTTAATGTGAATTTAGTGCTCATGAAAAGTGATGGATTTACACTCCTGGAGCCTCTGTTTATCCGTCACAGGTAAGCATCCGTCCTTCCTCCAGTGCAAGCCTGCCCAGGAGGGACCATGTCTCAGAGGAAGTAGGGGATGACACCTAAGCCCCTACCAGTTGCATCCTTAGTTTCTTTGAGGAGGATGCCAGTCAGAATGGAGTATTTTACCATCTGGGGACCTTTCCACTAGAATGGGAACTAATTCCACCAGCTATTTCAGGTGGTAGCAACCCTCTACCACTTCATGGGTTGGATTCAAACCAGTGACCGATAAGCAATTGATTCCCTTTCTTATTAAGTTCCCTGGAGGATTTCAGGTCCCAAATGGCTAACTTTTCAGGATAAGCAGCAAGGAAGGTACTGGGTGGGTTCTGCTGAGCTCCATGATGCAACTCATGATGTTCTGCAGTACCTTTTCCTGCAGGTGTTAAGTGGTGACTTGCATCCTCCTGCCTGGCAGAGATGGGGGCACCTATAGTTACAGGATCTATATTATTCAATGGTAGCATGGTCTAGCCGCTCAGGCTGGGAGTCAGATCTGGGTTCTACTCCTGGGTCTCCCATAGTCTCACTCTGTGGCCTTGGGTAAGTCACTAAACCTCTCTGTGCCTCCATTTGTAGAATGGTGATGTTAGCATGTCCCACACCTGGTTTTGAAGTTTAATTAGTTATGGTTGTAAAATGCTTTGAAAGCCTTGGCTTTCAATTAGAAAGGAAGGGTTGTCCAGTCTTTCACTCACTAGCCTGGGACTTAGGTTCAATTCCCTGCCCTAGACCTCCTGTGTGACCTTGGACAAGTCACTTAGCCTTTCTGTGCCTCAGTTTCTTACCTGTAAAATGGGGATAATGGGACTTCCCTACCTCACAGAGAGATTGTGCGGATAAACACATTAAAGATTTATAAGTATGCTAGAGAAATGGTAATGGACTTTAGAAGTCCAAAGCCTTTATTATTAAGGTGTTTTATTTTTCTGTTAGGTATATCTCCAATTATTATTATCTCTTAGAACTGGAAGGGACCCTGAAAGGTCATCGAGTCCAGCCCCCTGCCTTCACTAGCAGGACCAAGTACTGATTTTTGCCCCAGATCCCTAAGTGGCCCCCTCAAGGATTGAACTCACAACCCTGGGTTTAGCAGGCCAATGCTCAAACCACTGAGCTGTCCCTCCCTCTACAGCTAGTACATCTACTGTTTTACTAAAATATAAGCCATCAAATTTATCATCCAATTACCGCTCTTTTTGTTGTTATATTTGCTAACTATGTGTGTTTTAAACTCTCTCTCTCTATATATATAGTGTCACAGGAAACCTTACCATGACCTTTATACAAACCTTTTTTAAAAAAAAAAAAGGCGATTTGTTTGGTGACTCATACTGCAGCTTTGTTTTTGTGTGTTGTTAATTGCATTTGTAGTCCAACTACTTTTGAGATGCAGCTTTTCCAGTGTAAGTGGCTCACTTACGATGCAGCTTGATATATTTTGGGGGGGTCTGACAATGGCTTTGCCTCCTGGCACTGTTCCTCACTGCATGCATATGAGGATTCATGAGTCACTAATTCACAGTTCTACCTCTCCGCCTCTGTTTTGCAGAATTGAGTTTGCAAAGCAATCACCTTTTTGAGGGTGGGGGTAAAACTTTAGATACTAAAAACTAAATCTGAGTCCTGGGTCACCTACAGTAGTTATCTGTGAAGTAGCAAGCTTTTGAGGGCCTCTTTGTAGAAAATACAGTGTAGAAAATACAACTCTGTGAAAGCGGGTTTCCATATTCGTTACAAACTTATTTCTATAATTGAAGGGTTTTAGATTCCTTTTGTAAGAGCAAGAGCCTTCTTAAATATGGAAGCAAATACAACCAATAATATGTGCTCAAGATTTAATCCAAGATAATTCATTCTGGCACAGCCCCAGATATGCTGATTAAATGGCCTGTGAAGTGCTACACTATCTTGATAATGTACATTCTACATTTGATTATATAATCAGTTACGTTGCACCTAATAAAATTTTAAATCCGTTAAAAAGCCATGAACAGATTGTACCAGGTACAGGAAGGTCCATGGACACATTTAAAGAAACCTTTGTCATCTTAAATTGTGAGGGAGAGCATTTCACAAGCATTGGGCTTGTGTTAACTGTGATGGAGAAGGCAGCACGGAGAGACATTTTTGTGCTTTTAATAGCCTGATTTTCAAAGATGCTGTGCACCTGCAGCTTCTGCTGACTCCACTGGGACTCATGGGTGCATAGCACTCCTGGGAAGCAGACCATAAAGTCAATGTATAGCCGTTTATAGTTTACACACACTCCCAAGGATTTTACAGTTCGTTTCAGGATCTCTTCTTGTCTACCAACCCCTGTCTCTCTTCTCCAAATCCCTCCTTAAAACCCATTTTGTCTACAGAGTGTCATATGTTGGTCGCCTCCTCACGTTGGTCCATTAAGCTAATAATCAGGTGAGGGTTCCTGCAGTGTTCTCTCCTGCTCTCTTCACCCTCGCCCTCCCTACCCCAAGTTTAGCGGTAAGCTTTTCGTTGGCAGGACTGGATCTTATTCTATGGCCCACTAGGCAATAAAAGAGCTGGTCAGAGAAAAGGATGACGATTTTCACATGCTACCCTCCCCCTGCCAAAAAAAGTTATTCTTTTTGTTTTCATCAAAATTTGTGAATTTTTCAAACCATCGCCAATACAAATATTTTTTTTTTTAAATTGCCCTGAACTTGAATTTCCAAGAGTGGTGAATGATCCAAGGCACCTTAGAGGGGCCTGGTTTTCAGAGGGCAGGTGCTCAGCAGTGACTAGAAATCATGCCCCTAGTCATTTTTGTTGCCCTTCTCTGTACTCTTTCCAATTCTAATATATCTTCTTTGAAGTAGGGCAACCAGAACTGCATGCAGTATTCAACGTGTGGGAGTACTATGGATTTATATAATGGCAGTATGATATTTACTGTCGTCTTAACTATCCCTTTCCTAATGGTTCTTAACATTCTGTTAGTTTTTTTGACATATATTATATTAATCTGCATATTGAGCAGATATTTTCAGAGAACTATCTACAGTGACTTCAAAATTTTCTTGAGTGTTAACAGCTAAATTAGGCCCCATCATTTTGTATGTATAGTTGGGATTATGTTTTCCAATGTGCATTACTTTGCATTTATCAGTGTTGAATTTCATTTGCCATTTTCTTAACCAGTCATCCAGTTTTGTGAGATCCTTTAGTAACTCTTTGCAATCAGCTTTGGACTTAATTATCTTGAGTAATTTTGTATCATCTGCAAACTTTGCCACCTCACTGTTTACTCCTTTTTCCAAGTATCAGAGGGGTAGCCGTGTTAGTCTGGTTCTGTAAAAGCAGCAAAGAATCCTGTGGCACCTTATAGACTAACAGACGTTTTGCAGCATGAGCTTTCATGGGTAAATACCCACTTCTTCGGATGCAAGTAGTGGAAATTTCCAGGGGCAGGTATATATAAGCAAGCAAGAAGCAAGCTAGAGATAACGAGGTTAGTTCAATCAGGGAGGATGAGGCCCTGTTCTAGCAGTTGAGGTGTGAAAACCAAGGGAGGAGAAACTGGTTCTGTAATTGGCAAGCCATTCACAGTCTTTGTTTAGTCCTGAGCTGATGGTGTCAAATTTGCAGATGAACTGGAGCTCAGCAGTTTCTCTTTGAAGTCTGGTCCTAAAGTTTTTTTGCTGCAGGATGGCCACCTTAAGATCTGCTATAGTGTGGCCAGGGAGGTTGAAGTGTTCTCCTACAGGTTTTTGTATATTGCCATTCCTAATGTCTGATTTGTGTCCATTTATCCTTTTCCTTAAAAAAACATTGATCCCACATTCCTCAGATCTGTCACCTAAAAAGAATGGCTCAGGTGTCAGAATCTCCCTCAGAGCCTCTGCAGTGAAGACCAATGCAAAAAAATAATTTAGCTTCTTTGCAGCAGCCTTGTCTTCCTTGATTGCTCCTTTAGTACCTCCTTTGTCCAGAGGCCTCACTGATTCTTTGGCAGGCTTCCAGATTTGCTGTTAGTTTTTGTCTCTTGTGTTAGTTGCTCTTTAAATTCTTTTTTTGGCCCGCCTAATTACACTTTTACACTTGACTTGCCAGAGTTTGTTCCTTTCTATTGTCCTCAGTAGGATTTGCTTCCAGTTGTTCATAGATGTTGTTTTGCCCCTGTCTACCTCTTCTACCCTATTGTTTTGCCACGGTGGCATTTTTGGGGTCCTTTTACTGTTCTTTCTATTGGGGTATACCTATAGTTTGAGCCTCTATTATGGTGTTTTTTAAAAGTTTCCATGCAGCTTGCAGGCATTTCACTCTTGTGACTGTTCCTTTAAATGCCTGTTTAATTGGCCTCCACATTTTTATATAGTTCCTCTTTTTGAAGTTAAATGCTACTGTAGTGGGTTTCTTTGGTATTCCCCATCCCCAACCATGCAAGGATGTTAAATTTATTTAGATTATGGTCACTATTATCAAGCGGCTCAGCCATATTAACCCCTTGGACCAGATCCTGTGCGCCACTTAGGACTAAATCAAGAATTGCCTCTCCCCTTGTGAGTTCCAGGACTAGCTGCTCCAAGAAACAGTCATTTATGGTGTCCAGAAGTGTTATCTCTGCATTCCACCCTGAGGAGACATATTCCCAGTCAATATGGGAATAGCTGAAATCCCCCATTAATACTTTTCTGTTTTTGTAGTCCTTCTGACCTCCCTGAGTATTTCATAATCACCTTCGCCATCCTGTACTGATTTACTCTTATTATTCAAGCATGGAATTTCTATCCATAGAGATTCTATGGTACTGTTTGATTCATTTACAATTTGTCCTTTATTTGACTCTAGGCTTTCTTTCACATATGGTATTATTCCCCCGCCAGCACGACCTACTCTGTCAGTTCTGTATGTTCCGTACCTTGGTACTACCATGTCCTATTGAGTATCATCATTCCACCAAGTTTCTATGATGTCGATTGTATCAATATCCTCATTTAATACTAGGCACTCAAGTTCACCCATCTTAGTATTAAAACTTCTTGCATTTGTATACAAACACTTACAAAATTTGTCAATATGTAGTTGTCTGCCTTCATGTGATGTAATTGATCGGGTCTCTCTTTTGCTGGATTGTTTCTCTTCGTCTCTTATCTGTACATTATCTACTTCTTTCCTCTCCTCTGTGACCTAGCTGTGTGACTTGTTTTGATCCTCCCTGTAAGGGCATTTTGAAATATAGTTTTTATGGAAGGTATTATATAAAATGGAGTTGAATCTTATTGAGTGATATGAATATTACAGTTCTAGCTCTCCATGCAAATTCTAGGCTATGCCAGTTTACACCAGACGAGCGTCTGGCCCGATGTGTCTCTGTAGTGTGAGAGCTCTGGGTGGTTCTGGAATTTCGTATACATTATTGCTGTGTGTTAGGCAAATGTCCTTGCTATTTGGCACATGTTCCCCATCCCCATGCAGAAGAGCTACCAGTTTCTGGGTGAATAACTGTAGTAGGTTGTGGGGAAGGGAGGATCGGCATGCAGTTTATGGCACCCCAGAGTAGGAGGGCCAATTGGAAATAAGGGCATTATGTCCCACAGACAAGCTGTTGCTACATATTTTGTTTAATTTTAAAACGTTGCTATCAACCAGTTGGAATATAGGCCTAGAGTATCGCAGGGAGTAATCTAATTAGTATGAAGTCAATTCACTAGCTCCTTTTGTATCTCGTGATTAAATAAGTGGGAAAATGGCTTGAAAATTAGGTGCTAGAACGACCCAATTACATTTCTGTAGCTTTTTGTATTCAATTTCATAAACAATTTTGCTCTTCGCTGGTTAATCAGTGAATGCCTTTTTCCAGTTTGAAAAGCACTTTTGAAATTATAATGCAATTAAATTGTGTGTGGATGTTCTGGCATAGTGAGTGTGAAAGCTGGGGGCCTGGCAGACAGCCATATTGTACCTTGACAGTAATGAGTTCTTGAGCTGGCAGCTTGCTTGTGTCATTCATAATATTGTCCATGCTGGGTTACTATAAAGTGCAGCTGCTTTAACCAGTTGTTATCCAGGAATGGAATGCCGTGTTCTTTACTCCAGATGCACACTCTCCTGCTGCTACCAAACGTACTGAACTGAGCCAAAGGTCTTCGGAAAATGGATAACGTTCCCTCACAACCAAAGTCTCTTCTGCATGGATGTTTTCCTGATGGATATGATGTAAAGCTGTCTTTCTAGTAATTGTGAGGAGTTAACATTCCCTAGCAAGATGGGTGCATTTGTTCCCAGGATGTTCCCCCATTTTTATGGAGAAAAGTGCAGCCTATTGCCTAGAGGAAGGAGACTGTGAACCAGAGGTGAAATCTTTGCTCAATTGAAATCATTGAGAATTTTTCCATTGACATTAACAGGGCCAGGATTTCAGTGTAGGACTCTCATCTAGATCTGGCTCAGCCACTTACTCTTTCTGTGACCTTTAAGAAAGTTGCTTTTAAGATTTCTGTGCCAATTTCCCATCTATAAATTGGATCTTGGACATAGGAAATTCACAGGGTGTGAAGGGGCTGTTTGTAGAACACTTAGATATCCACTGATTATATGTGCAATATAATTATTATTAATTATCTATCAAATTTGAGACTTTACGTATCAGATTTTCTTTGTTGCAGCAGAGGTAAAATGTGCAGAACACACAAGCTACTGTTTCTCTCTCCCTGCTTCTCCTTAGCCTTTATTCTTTTAATTACGTCCCTCTTAAAAGCACACTACAACCTAAATTTGGTGTTCTGCTTCCTTTGGGGGGAGGCAGAGGATTTCAGCACTGATTTATTTTTCAGGCCTTTTTTGGAGTTAAAATAGATTTCAGGGTTGCCGTTTCAGTCAACGATTTAATTACTTTGGTATGTTTGATCTAATTTACTCTATTCATATTTTGAGCTAAAAAGTTGCCTGATTGCAATTAGAATGTAGATAGAGTTGAGTGATTTACTTTAGTATGTTCCTGGAACTTTGCAAGTTCCACTTGCCTGGCAGAAAGTCTCCTGCCCAGAAAGTTGAATACCATTGAGTTCCTGTTTAAATAGGGTTGGCCAGCGGGGGGAGAGCACATGCAAGCACTTCTTCCTCTGGATTTAATTAGTCAGCATTCTATATGACACTGAACTGGATTTGCTGAGCATTTAGTGAGGTTCTGGGGTAACTTCGTAGGCTGCCTCCATGCTGCTGCAGCATTTTTGTTTTTAGTGAGTCTCTGCAGGGATTGAGGAGTATGCTGAGGTTGGTGAGGTTACCTTTCGTTTTGCTGGGAGAAATAACTATAGTAAGTGGGGAAAACACTTTTCTAGTCACCCAGGCATCTGTTTTAGGTGGAATGCAAAACTGGCTCTTTAGGTGAATCATTAGATCCCTGGTGGGGAGAAGTGGAACTGAGTTAATGAGAAAGCAAGTCACAGTGTAAGTCACTCAAGTTTTGAAGCCTCTGCTGTCTTGAGCCTGACAGATGCTCCATTTGGCTCTACATGTCAGGTTGGGATAACATTAAATAACGTCACAAATGTAGTGACATCACCACTAAAACCCTGTCTGGGCTTATTTGATTATTACTGGTGGGGTGTTTGGTTAACATGCAGACTAATAATCAGCTTAACATCCCAGTGTCCTGTGAGTGCTGAGAATATGGCAGGGTATTTCTAGAGAAAATCGCACCAGCATTGTCTTCAGTCTATCTGAAATTCCCTTTTAGAATACCTCCAGTTGGACAAAGAGAAATGGGGATAGAGAATAGTTAGCCCTTGGGGTTCTTTGACATGTAGTCTTCAGCGGAGCAAGTGCCCGACAATTACAGCTTGGGTTTTTGTGTGTTGAATTGGTGTTACTCACACAATATTACAGTGAAACAATGGGAAATACAGCAGATATACTTGCAAAAATCCTTCTTATTCCCTTTAACCTCCAACTAACACTGACTCATTCTCTTATTTCCCCTGCCACCCTTATTTTGCCCTTATCAACCTGCAATGTCTCTGTACATCCTTGTTTTGCTTCTTTCCTCCTTTTTCAGCTTCTTGTCCTCCCTCAGATCCTTGAACAGTCCCCAACAGACCCATGTAACACAATTTTTGTTCACTTTAGGTGAAATCCTGGACCTACTGAAGTTACTATAGTGTTGCCATTGACTTCCATGGGGCCAGAATTTCACCCTTCATTTATCAGAGGAATTTCTATCTGTTGGGTCTTAATTATGATGTATCTTAGGGATTGCAAAGCTTTGTCCAGTGCTCATGGATTTTAATACTTCCTCCCATTTTACCAAGCTCACTAGGCATCTTAATTCCCTACGGTTTGCTCTTGTGTGCTTAGAAATAAGCAGAAATCTTTCATCCTTTTAACAAAGAACTCCCGATGGCTTTATTCTCTTTGGCAATCTGCTCCTCTGAATGGGCTGCTCAGTGAATGGTGTGCTGGGTGTTTGTGGTGGGGCCTCAGCTGGAACACTTGAGTTAGTGTGAGGCTCAGAGTTAGCATGGGAGCTTCCGTCCATGTAAACTCTTTGGCGTGTCCTTGTGCTATCTCTTGTTTAGAAACCCGTTAGTGTCACTTTTGCAAAGAGGCTTGAAAAGTCTCTCTTCTCTAGCTGGCAATAGCTAGGGAATGAAATCCTGCGTCACCAGCCAGGAGTGTGCTGGAGGGATTTGAATTCTGCCCAGCATTAAACCCCCTTGCAGTAGATTGATTTCAGGAAACCAACAGTTAAAATTAGTTGATCCCAAGATTGTAGGATGAGCTTCAGGCTTGTATTCATCTAGTAAGAGTCAGCGAAACACCTTGAGTGCTGAGTGTTTTACATACTCTGCTGTTTATACTCCTCTTCCCATAGGCCAAAAGCCAAGCGTCTGTGTGGACTGTACCTCAAGTGCAGTATCAGATTAATATCTGAGCTGAGGGTCATAGTCTGAAGTAGTTTATGAAGGCCCATCTGTTCTTTGAAGCATCCAGTCTATGGGACCACTGTCCATTCTGTGTCTGTCCCATTTGGTATTGTACCCCCTTGTGACTTTTAAAATATAGTTCTTTGGGACATGGACCCTTATATGTCTGGTGTACATATATTCAGTTTTCAGCACGAGGCATGCTTATGGTGCAATACAATTAATAATAATAGAATTTATAATAATATTCAGCCTTTTCAGGAGTGAGACTTAAGTTCTTCTGATCTCCAGCTTCTATGATTTATAGCCATGTACAGCAAAAGGAAAGGTAGCAAGATGCATTACATTGGAGGAGGGGTGTGTGTGTGTGGGGAGAAATGGTTCTAGAAATAATGACTTGCTTGGCAGGTTTTAACAAGTCAGGTAATAGTGTTGGGTGCCTTACTCTTAAGTGATCATTACTTGACTAATAAAAACCTCCAAGCAGGATTCTGTTTGCTTTGCACGATGTTTCCATCTTTCAGGAGGCAGAACATTGCATTTCTAGTCATGGAGCGGATTTAACAAGAAATTGAGCATTCACTCCGTCGCAACATTCCTTTAGCTCACAGTGACTGGACATGCAGTCTTGCCACTAGCACTTGGCTGCTTGTCACTGTGAGGTGTGGATGGGCGGTGCGGGGGGGGGGAGTACAAGTTGCTTTTCCAGCTTGTCATGTCAGCTTTGCTTGCAGCTCACACTTTCAGTAAGGAGTGATTCAGTGGAGGAAAGGAAGGAGGGGCTAGGGATCGAGGCCCCACTTCAGGAAAGCACTTAAGCACACGCTTAACTTTAAGTATGTTCTTAAATCTCATCGAAGTTGGTCAGATGTGCTCACGTTCTTGCCTAAAATTGGCATTTTCATGCATAAGCAGCAAAGAATCCTATGGCACCTTATAGACTAACAGACGTTTTGCAGCATGAGCTTTCGTGGGTGAATACCCACTTCTTCGGATGCAAGCATCCGACGAAGTGGGCATTCACCCACGAAAGCTCATGCTGCAAAACGTCTGTTAGTCTATAAGGTGCCACAGGATTCTTTGCTGCTTTTACTAGGATGATTGTGAGGGCTTAATTAATGGAAGCACAGCATACATGCAATGCGTTGCTTTAAAAACACTTTTTCTTTTTTCTTTTCTTATAGTTATTATTGTTACTTGCTGTGATTCATCCTGGTTGAAGCCTTGGGACTTTGTCCCGTTGGCACCATACAAACACACAAGAAGAGAAAGTCCCTGCCCTGAGGAGCTTACGATCTAATTAAAGGCAAGACACAATGAATGAGCATAGACAATAGGAGGAAGGTAGCGGTAATGAGTATACATGGCTATGTAGGCTTGTCAAATAAAATCATACTTGGGGAAGTAACAGGGTTGCTAGCAAGGGTATTTCTAAAGTGATACTGGGCAAAGGAAAGAGTACTTCAGCGTCAGAATGAATCCATGTGTACTCCTAAACTACTGTGAGGTCAAGCAGAGATTTTTAGATGATGTGGGACTTGTATTTGAGCCTAAAATTGACTTTTTTTGTATTTATTATAAGCTTTATTATTAAGAATACTTTGCCTTCTATAGCCCTTTCTACCTGAATTCCACATGAATTTTCCCTGTCCCTTCTCAGGCAGCTAACTATCCTGATTTTACAGCCTGGGGGGAAAGGAGGCATGGGGCATTTCTGTGGTAACCATCAGTGGACTCAGCGATAGAGCTGGGAATAGAATCAGGAGCCCTGGCTACCCGCTCCTGGCTCTGAGTGCTAGTTGATGCTACCAACAAGAATGGCAGAAAACTCGGATGTTACAATGGAGTTGGAGACGACAGAGCTAGGCTGGGAAATAATGTACTGGTGGTGTGAGAAAAGCTTGCCATGGGATCTTACCCTCCTGCTTAGGCAACCACCTGAGATCTGGCAGGCAGACCTCTGTTCAATACTTCATCTGAAGGACATCTCTGAATAGTACATTAACACCTTATGGCTGCATTGCAATGTCAATGCTGGATATTAGCTTAGACTCTAGTTTTTGACTTGAAGAATGCAAGCAGCTGAGTCAGCCGCGTGTCCAATGTCAACATAATATAAAAGCACCTGTTGCAACCAGTAGAGAGAGAGTTGTGACTACGTTTCTGTTATGATGCTTGTTTTTAGCTCAGCTGCCAACTTTTATTCCAGGCTGAAATTTAGCCTAGAAGGCTGAAGTCTAGGAATGTGACAATTTTTTAAAAAATCTGCATGGATGCTAATAATCCTTTTTTTTTTTTTTTTTTTGTGGTGGTGGTGGTAGGTTTAGGCATTTTTTCTAGTGCCCCTGGCCAAAATTTTCTTTCTCCTTCCCTCCATCCCTCACTTCAACTGATGCTGCATTTAGTTGTTACCGTAGATGCAGAATTTGTTGAAGTGCTTTTGGATTCTTTAGGATGGAAAGAGTTAATCAGGGATCAGATTAAGGCCTGGCTGCCGCATAACTCACCTTCTCCTGCTCCAGTATTGCAGGTGCCTGATATTCTGCGCTGTGTGCTGTACAGCGTGTAGACCTAGAGGGACAGGTCAGGCATGGAGTGCCTGCCTTTGTTTTGCCTTTTTCTTTTTTCTCTGCTTGCTTTGTGTCTCAGCTTTAAAGTCACTTCAAATGGAAGGTTTTTCTTTGTGTGATGATAAATAGAGTCTAAGGGTAACAGTTGCATCCTGAATACAGATGTAACATAATGGTGTTTTAAAAAATGTATCAATGAGCAGTTTACTTATGACTCCAGCACTTCCGAAAACTGCTGCTGGTTTCTGAAGTACATGGGGGAGGCCACTGTAGTCCCAACAGAGCCAAACAGACTCTGTGCCAGGACACTGCAACTTGTCTTTTTATATAATGCTTTGCAGGCAAGTGGGGTTTCAAAGAGAACCCGATACACTAGAGCAATAGCGGCAGAGGGGAGATAACCCTCCTGTGGCTGGAGGTGCATTTAGTTGATGCAGTTACTCCCGGTGCCATTTTCATGTTGATTATAACTGACTGTCTCGTGCCTCTCCCTGTGAATGTCCCAGGGTCATCGTTTAAAAAACAATCGCAGTCCTTTGATTTTTTTTTATTGTATTTTTGTTTTGTAAGGGATTTCGGCTCACTGCAGCATGTTTTTGTGTACTGTGTAAACAGCCTACTTGGAGCTGGCAAAGGAGTGGAAGGGGGAGTTGAAGGATGTGGCCATTTTCAAAGCATCAGTCCTTGGCAGAATAGGGAGAATAGGCACACAGCTTAGTTCCAATCCTTATTGCCAGTTTGTTGCCAATCGTGGTGGCTTTCCATAGTCCTGGGGAAAGTGTTGGGGAAATATATTAGTACAGACAACACTTCAGTAGAAGTCTGAGCTTGGAGAACACCCGTAGGTGTCTGCAAAGAGCAAGGAGTCTCTCGCTACAATAGCTCTCTCCAGAGGCATCTGGCTCCCTAATTCTTCATGCTGGCTGATCCATGCATCAGTTTTTTGGAGCCCAGGCCTGCCTGTGCTTCTAAGGGCTTCTCTACAGTACCGCGCAGGGTCATTCTAAGATACACAACTTCAGCTACATGATACTCTCCTGTCGACTCCGCTTGCGCTTCTCGTTCTGGTGGAGTACTAGAGTCAGCGGGAGAGCACTCAGCGGTCGATTTATTGCGTCTATACTAGACCCGATAGACACACACACACACGATTGATCGCTGCCCAGCGATCTGGCGGGTAGTGTAGACAAGCCCTAAGAGTAGGTTCAGTGAAAGCAGCGTCTTCAGAGACAGATAGACAGAGAACCCTCTGGACAAACAGAAATGTCCTGCTGAGGTTTCATCTAGGGAAGGCCATCTGCATCACATTGCTCACGGGCATTAAGTGCTGCTGCGCCATTTAAGGTGTGAGCGGGAGAAAAATATGGTAGGGGATGGACGAAGGAAACCCCTAAAACCACAGCTCGTCGCCACCTCTCCCTCCAAGTTATTGAGGCATTGTTAGTACCTGGCCACCCCCAGAGCTACTGCCCATCCTGCCCTCCAGTGGAAGCAGTAGGAAGGGGCAGTAAGAGTGCCATGATACCAGGTACTGTTGCTGTTATGCAGAATCAGGGGCTAGAAGCGCTGCATACTATCCAAACACGGTGCAATTCTTGAGCTAGTATCATAGCTCAAACATCAGATGCATAAGCAAGCACTGCTAACCCAGCACTGACTTTTTCTAGGGACTCTCTGCCAGCTTTATGCAGACTTTGTGATTTGTATGAAATACAAGCTTTGAAGGTCCCTTTAGTCAGCTTCAGGGAGTGGAGGGCTATTGCACATTTGTTAAATACTTCCAAACAGTGCTGCTCAGAGGGGGGTGAGAGCATTTTCATTTGCTGCTGATTAAATATCTCCCTTCCTTCCTTCCTGCAGGATGGGAAACAGCTTGAGGACACACAAGGAATTTAATTTATTTTTTATTTTTGGTGGTTGAAAAATGTTAAAGGAATCTCTTGAGCAAGAGACATCCTGGGTTCAGACCACAAATTGGGCTGAGCTATGAGTACTCAAGATGTTATAAATCAAGCAAAAGCACCTCTGAGTCGCATATGATTTTCCTTTCCAAATTCTTGTCTGAATATTTCCGCCCCCTCTCCCCCTTCCAAAAAGTGACCTGATCTAATCAGTTTACAGTCACTTTGAGTGACTCTCTGAAGCAAATGAAAAAAGCTTAGTTAGGAGAAGAATGAAATGGCTTTTTATTCTAAGGGACAATCCAAAGTCCTGGGATAATATGTAAATCTTCCACTCTTTGGTCACAGAAAGCTATCTTGTTCTCGGGAAAGGAGAAAATGTACACATCCGCTTTCTGTGAACCTCTCTGAAATAGCAGAACGTTTATTTTGGTGTTGCTGACAACACGGCTGCTCGCTAACAGTCACTTGAGAGCTTAATATTCTGGGATAGTATGTTTAGATAGCTAGCATGGGACTAATTTTCAACAATCAGGAAAATAAATGGAGGGGGAAGTGCACATACTCCACTGGCAAAGGAGTGACAAATATTAACTTGGTGCTAGATAAAGAAGAGATTTCCTATGTGCGGGCCAAAACTCCAGTGACATTTCAGTGGATAACAAGTAGGGATAAACCTTAAATAGCTCAATAAATATAAACCCCAGTTTACCCTGGCCTGGGTTTATGCATCAGCATAGGTGCGACTAAGCAATCTGCTAGGCACCAATGGCTGAATCAAGGCTATTCCTGAGGGTCCACAAACCAGGGAGCAGAATTTGTCTCTCGGTTCCCGCTTACGTTTTCTGTCTCTGTGTTTCTAGTTATCTATCTTACATTAGGTACTTACACTCATCCTATTGAGATACTGTCACATCTTGGGGTTTTGTTCTCACAATCTTTAATATGTTTATTAAGCATCGCCCCTGTGAGGCAGGGTAGTGCTATTGTCCCTGAGAAACAGGCACAGAATGACTTGCTCGGGGTCACACAGGAAGGCTGTGACAGAGCAGAGAACTGAACCCAGTCTCGCAGTTCCCAGACTTGTGCTTTCTTAATGCTCTATTTAATATCAGGTTTCAAAAGCAGGTTATCATACCGAGAAATGTCACCATTATAAACATTTTGGTGGGCGTCTCCTTGATAAGCCCGTCTTTTCAGCCCAGGCACATTTCCCATCTAGACTGAAAGCAAAGCAGCGTCTCCTTGCAATATTGTTAATCTGTTGTTAAGGGGGAAAAAAATCTTAACACCAGGCTTTTTTGTTAGCCCTGAATAGAATTATGCATCGTGAATAAAAACTGCTGTCAACATGCATTGGTTTCAAAACATTAGAGCATATGGTATGTGATTATCTGTATTGTCAAATGCAATAAAGGGGATTTGGATATAATAAAAAAATGTAATATTTTAGAAATCTGGTAATAAACTGTAGAAGAATTGACAAGCAGAGACTCAGTGAGGCCTGTAGGCAAATACATAGAAATGGCAGGACTTTTCAGCACAGCATGGAGTGATCACAACAGATGAATTAGAAAAGAACTTTGTTTTAATTCATGAACTTAACCTGGTTAACTAAAATCTATGGTGCAATGGCTTTTCATCCCAGCATTTGCAGGGGGGAGTGACCTTTCTGTGGCTACTCGCTGCCCTTTGCAGCAATGTTTCCCTTCGTTCTCACCCACTGCTTGGTGGATATACAGCTTCAAAGTAATTGAACTTGACTGATGGTTACCAGTTTAGAACAATAACTGAGGCCCCACGGAGGCCAAAATAGAAGAAGCAGTATTGTCTTGTGATTAGAAAGGAGGGCTGGGAACCAGGACTCCTGGGCTCTGCTTCCATCTTTGCTACTGACTGCTACTTTCCCTGACTGTGGAAATCAGGATGATAACTTATCTCAGAGGAGAGTGTGAGACTAAACTAAAATGTACAGGATCCGCTTGTGGAAGGTACCATGGAAGCAGAGAATTGTGACGTATAATAATATGCCCCAGGCACTCAGGAGTTCTGTGACATGAAAACAAGACTCCATCAACTACTGTAGGGACCATTTGTTGCAGATACCACTGATGATAGATGAGGTTTTGTGGTAAAGTCACCTGGTAGTCAGAGAATGAGGCCAAAGGTCAGGAAACATGAATTATACCCACATTGCTGCTGACTCTGACCTTTGGCTTGTCCCGCCTAATCTCTGTTCCTTGATTTCCCACTTCGTAAAATTTGAATAACACCCTTCCTTCCATCCTCCTTCATAAAGCTCTCTTCCTCTAAAGAAAGGCGCTATATCTGTACTTATGATTATTTCCATAGCCCATGCGATTGCTCTTTTTAACAGGGATCTCTGCTAAGCAACTGCCTGGATTGTGCACATTAAAGGTCTTGCTGGTGAACCTGAACAAGTAGCTTTCACTTGTGATGGAAAATTCACTTGGTAGATATAGATACATTAAATGAATTTAAAAACAATTTGGAGCTTTTTTTATTTCCTTTTTGGTGGTGAAAGAGGGCCAATTTATATCAAGGTCCCCTGTTTTCCATTATGACTCCTTGGAGGACCAGAACTAGAGCATTTCAGTCATCAGCTAAAGGTGCAGGGAGGGTGAGGAATATTGAACAAAGAGAGTTTTTCACCCAAGTGTTATCCAAAGTTGGAGTTAAATAGGTATAAACAAAAGAGCAAACATGTAATAGAGATTTAGATAATGTAACTGAACCCCCTTCCTCTCTCTCTAGCTCACATTTTAGTCTCCTGTGGTTCCCCAGTTGCATTAGTTTTAGAATTCCCCAGCAAAAACCTAGAAGTTAAGACATGATATTTCTAATGCAGAAAGCCAAGCAGGAAAAAGAAGACACTGTTGGGGAGGTTGGAGGGGAAAGAAACTTTCAGGCCTTCTTTATAGACAGAAACGAAGCAAGGAACCCTGACACGAATGCACCTCTCACGCACATACACACAATTTTTCTCAGGTCACTGTTAATGCTTCTAAATGATCTGTGAGTATATTAATGCCTTCTGTTAATTAACAATATAATAAAACTGGCATTTCGTAAACTGCCATGTAGCGCATGTTTTAGTCATTATGTACTCAGCGGTTTGGTTTCGGAATGCTAATCGAATAAAATTTTAATGAAGATTTGTTGCTATGAAAAATTTATCAGGAAAAGTTCAGGTGCTGCTTACATTAACGTGGCTTGTAATATGCAACGAGGTTTCCCCTTTCACACCAAGCGCTGAAAATACATTTTAGTTAAAACTATTCTTTTGATAGAAGAGCAAAACTGAATAATGAACTCTTAAGTCGGTGCCATTTTATTACTAGGAGCAATTATAAAAGGGGCTCCTACCTTTTATCTAAAAGTCATATTTTTGTTTAGTTCATGCAGTTTTGCCTCTCCGTTGATGCTCTGTCCTACTCCATCTTGGAGTCCACTCAACTGTGAAGCAAGTACACAGCAGAATCCAGCCTTTCTCTGCAAGGGTGGATCTAGCTGCCAAAGCCCTAAGGAAGGAAGGGAGTGTGTTTGTTGGTCAGAACAGGAGACTGGGCATAGGAGTCCCAGGCTCTGTTCATCGCTCTGAGAGTGAGTTGCTGTGTGAGAGAGGACGGTGCAGTGGTTAGGGAACGAGTCTGTTACTTAGGAGGCCTGTGTTCAATTCCCTGCTCTATCAGAGACATCCTATGTGACCCTTGGCCAGTCAGTGTCTCTCTGTGCCTCAGTTCCCCCTCTGGACCATGGGGATCATAGCACTGCCCTACATCACAGAAGTGTCATGAGGGTAAATGTAATTAGAGGATTGTAAGGCCCCTATTACTATGATAGTTGGGGCCACATAAGTACCTTGGGTAGCTCTCAACTTCTCTGTGAACATATGTAACATGCTGTACCTACCTTACGGCTTGTCTTCACTGCAGTGTTAGCTTGAGGTATAACTCAAATGTTGCCCCTAATTCAAGTCCCATCCACACACAAAAAGCCCTAGCTGAAGTTAGGTGGTGCTTTCTCTCGGGCTAGCTGGCCTGTCCCGGGGGTGAAGCTTGAGTGCTGCTGATGTTCAGGGTATTAAGGCTACTCAGAACTGCTAGTACAACCACTTTGTGCAGCTTGAGTGTATTTCACAGTGTGGCTGCTCTTGCTTGAACCAGGCTATCTTGGTATGTCTTCACTGCCATGAACCTGAGTGACTGGCACCCAGGTTCACCAGGCCTGGATGTGAGCATCCCCACAGCAAAGCCGTGACTGTGTCCACACTGCACTTGCCCGTGTATGTGTGTCCAGGGGCATATCCCTTGGTCCTTTGTGTTGAGATGCTGTAGGATTCTTTCTCAGTACTTTGTGTCAATTGCAGGAGAACCGGTCTGTCCTTCAGGGGAGGTTGTGAGAAGGCCACTGGAAGACTAGCAGCACTGGAGTGGTTTTGCCTCACTGCAAAGTGGGTAGTTCCAGTCCAAACTAAATCAGAGCCTGGGCTTTAACCCACACTCCCAGCCGGGTCAGCTAGCTTAGGCTTAAAGCACCTCCGGAGCTTGTCAGAGGTCTTTTTTGTGGGGGTGATGGTGAGGTCTGGGCTAACCGTGCAATGAAGAGTCTTAACAAATAAACACACCACGCCTTGAATTCTACAAACCACACAATAACACTAGCCTGCTGTGTGCTTCCACAGGTTTCGGTGCCTGAACACCAGCAGGCCACTTTTCAGAGGTGTTGAGCAAACACAACCCCTCCTGAAGTGAACAGGAACCCAGCACCTTTGAAAATCAGGCTGTTTTTAGTTAGGTGCCTTAACGTGGATTATAGAAGCTTAACTTTAAACACAGAGATTTGAAAAGTTTGGCCGGAAATTGTGCCTCTGAGGGAGGGGCACAACCCTCCCACCCCCTCCATCACACTGTTAGAGCGGAGTTTGCCATGGGGTCCGTTTAACAAGGAAAGTTTCACATTCTTAGAAAAGAAAATTTTTTTTTTTAATACCCTTGAATGACAGTCCCTTGCAGTAGGAGGATGGAAGGGGAATCTGAGCCTTGCGGTTCTCCAGAACAAAAGCTGAGGAATATCTTCCTGGTGCCCTTTATCCAGCTGTGTGGCTGACCTCAGCTCTTTGCTTTCCTGCTGCGTTAGTATTGAAATGCTAGCACCTTTTGTGGAGGTCTCGATCTGAAGCAGTTGTCTGCCGATTTAATTTTGAGAATTTACTCCTATATATTGGCACTTCTTAACTGCGGTAATATCTGTGTCTGTCATGAGAAGCCGACTATTTTCCTGACCAACCCAAGACACACATGCACTAAATGGATTTGTGAGCTAATCTTCTGCCTTGATGAGTGTCATTCAGAGAAATGCTGCTGTAGAGCACACTTTAGAATTAAATGCGGTTGGTATTTTCCAACCTAGACCACAGGCATTCCTTCCCACCCCCCGTTGGTTAACACTAGGCTGGGATGGGACTTTATTCTCAGTACAGAATATTGTGCCTTCAAATATAATCATCAGTATTCTCGGCATGTTTTCATATACTTGGGGTAGGAAGGGTGGTGGGGGAAGTGTGCTTATAAATAAAGTATTTTTTACACACGTTCATATATACGAATGTGTATATTATATATTTATATCCATATCAGTGGTGATACTTGGACCTGGCCTAATGGACAGCGCATTTCCTCACTCTGTAGTTGAGTCATTTCACTGTGGCTGTTGGTCTGATCTCCATTGGAGCCCCTAGGTACTATCTTGTTACAAATAATGAATAATAGCTCACAGTTTTTTGCGAAAGGCCGTGTTGTAATACTCCTGCCACCTGGTTCCTTCTTCTTGTCCATGTTGCTTTCTTGCCTAGGTTTGCTTGCTAATGTATAGTTGTGTTTACACCACTCCTTTCTGTGGGGTAGGGGCTGGGAGAACATCTGACACGCCGACAGCTGCGTGATGTTTTCTGCATGATGGAGGGGAGTGTGTCACACTCCTTGCTGAATAAACAGACAGGCATGCCAACAACAATGTAAATGAATCCTGCGGGTGAGGTTGCTGGTGGGACTAGAACATGGTCCCCAGCATTCCTAGGCAGCAGCGCTAATTGAGAAGCTTGAAAAGCTCACATAAACACTCCCCTCAGTTGCTCCCCACAGCTCCATGGCTGGTCTGGAGCCAATGCAGAAGGCAGACTTACATTCCAAATGAAGACTAAGCATACGTTCGGTATTCTGTACACCCAGCTACTTTTTGGGGGAGGAATCTCATAGACAGTAAAAGCTTTGTTGGGGGTGGGGGTGTGCCAGTGAATCCAATATTCCAGTTAACTGAGAGTTTTATGCTTTACCAATGGAATACCAATTTTCAAAGAATTCGAATACAATGAAATGAATAAAATATAAAATACAGTAGTACAGTATACAGGTATTTACCAATCCAGTAGTAGCACTGCACTGCAGAGTGATTGGATTCTTGAAGCTCTTAGGTGCATACAGGTAAAGTTTTCTATACAGTAGGTTATCTTATGACACTACATATCATTATGGGCAGCGTATGGTGTACACCCAGATCACTAAAAACACACTTAACACTAAAACTATACTGAACATAATTTAATCTTTCTTTGATGATTCAGAAGGCACTTCAAGATCTTGCAGTGCCTCAGGGTCGTCATTATCAACATCAATTATCGTTGTAGCTGTAGAAGGTGTAGGAGATTGGGCTGAATCTGTAATGACCCTATGACACACCCTGGAAGCTGCTTTTTTGAATAAATCCCTGATATCAGCTTGCTTACTTGCCTTCTGCCTCTTTTGCATAAAAGTAGACTGCAGAATATGCAATTGCACAACCTCCTGGGCAGTATACCAGTCCCGGTTACTAGATTGAAGATTTGTATTGGGAGAGATCAGAAATGCCAGTTAATAGAGTTTTCCGGTTGATAAAGTGCCGCATAACACAGCTTTTACTGGATTTTCATCTCTTGTAGGAAAAAAAATCTCTGTTAAAATTAAAATGATGGCAACTTTCATCCAAGGAATTCGGGTCTCTTTGCATACATTAATGAATTACGCACACTGCGCCTTAGAGAAGCAGACATCATTTATACCAAGTTGACAGGTGGGGAAACTGAGTCAGAGAGCAAGAGCGTGATTGTGCATAGGCAAGACACACAAGGCAGATACCACTGATGATAGATGAGGTTTGGTGGTAAAGTCACCTGGTAGTCAGAGAATGAGGCCAAAGGTCAGGAAACATGAATTCTACCCAGGAAACATGAATTCTACCCAAGAAACAGCTAACTGCAGACCAGTCAAGAAGATGTTAAGCTCAAGCTAGCTCTGAACGTGTTATAAAAAGAAGCATGATGACACGGTCTTTGATATATTTGGTTTCAGTCTCCATTTCATGCAGTAGCCACCTATCGCAGCCATATCACTGTTCAGGTTTTCTTCAGACTTGTGGAAGTCACAGTCCCTTGAGGCCAAGCAAAGATCATGGGTGTATGTGACCTGCCTGGTGATAGTGTTCAGTAGGTCATTGATAAATACATTAAATAGGTGCCGGCACTTGCAGGAGTCTGTTCTTCTGGATTCTCCAGGTGCTGGTTTTGAGGTCTGTGAGATAGAGGGGTTAAATGACTTATCCAGAGCTATATAGTAGGTCAGTGGCAGAGCTGGGGCTAGCACCCAGGAGTGCTGACACTCATATTCTTGCTCTAAGCACCAGATAACTCTTCCTTCCAAAGCCAGGAGTCCTGATTCTTAGGCTTTTTCACTTGATAAATAACTCTTCCTCCAGTAAAAAGTTTGGAACACGTCTGATTTTTTTTTTTTTTTTTTGGTCATTTGCTCTGAAAATGTTTCTTCCTAACTTAGTAAATTCTGTTTTTCTTTGTCTTTAAGTAGAAGATTTGGTAACAAAATTTACATCATCTGATTTCTATGCTCCCTACCCTTCTGATGTAAGTCTTTTATTATTATTATTATTTATTTATTTTATTATAAGAAGGAGGTTTGACAGCCTCAGGTGTTAGATAGCTTGATAAGTAACTTTTTCCCTTCTGATTATGAGGAATGTGTGAATAAAGTAGAACCATATTGATTCACACCAATCTATGCATCGACTGTGTGAGAGCCACTTGCAATTCCCAGCAGCACCAGAAAGCTTTGCAACAGGGAGAAATATGACCAGGCAAGTTGAGAAAATAAATTAAACTAGTGTCAACTTTTCTTGTTTCTTCCCTCATTATTAATGGATGGAATGGGGCTCGTTTATCAAGAAGAGGAAAAATTAATTGACACGGGCTTTAATATTATTATGCCTGGCTTGTCTGGTCACATTTCTTCATTTTTTTGAAAGGCATTTTATTACAGTTTACAGCGACCAGCTGCCAAAACTATTGGTGTAAACAAGAAAGCAGGTGCATAAATAATGCTGCAGTGGAACTAGAGGTTTTGTGCATCTAGGCTTAAGTAGCTTAAGTAGAGGAGAAAGGAGAGGCATAAAGCAAATACAGATTAGATCAGATACCAAGAAGTAATATTAGAAGGGAATGTGGTACTGTCTTAATATTTTGTCATTATGTAGCTGTGTCTCACAAATGGATATTATGGAGTAATTATTTACGTCCATCAGAACATCTGTATGTTGGCAGGTGGATAAACTCTGGAACTGATAGGTTTACTGGTGATGTAAGGTGGGGATCTACCATAGGCCTGATCCTGCACGGTGCACAGATAAGGTGGTGATGGGCGCAGTGCTAGGGTTGCCAGGTATCCGGTTTTCGACTGGAATGCCTGGCCAAAAAGGGACCCTGGCGGCTCCGGTCGGCACTGCTGACCGGACTGTTAAAAGTCCAGTTAGTGGCACAACAGAGCTAAGGCAGGCTCCGCACAGCTCCCAGGAGCTCCCATCCTCACCCAACCCCCTGAACCAGTGGTGAAAATGAGTGAGTGAGTGAGGGTGGGGAGCGCGAGTCACGGGGGGGGAGGGAATGGAGTGAGCAGGGGTGGGGCCTTGGAGGATGGGCGGGGCAAGGGTGTTCGGTTTTGTGCGAGTAGAAATTTGGCAACCCTACACGGTACAAATGCCCACACAAGGACTATGCAGCTGCAGAGCGTTGCATGTATGAGACAAGTGCAAAGAAGCCCTATCCTGCATTAACGAAAGCACTCCCATGCAACTGCCAAGTTATTCTTGCATAGCAGCAGAAGTGAGAGCTGAGAATTTATTACACTTATTTGCATGCTGAAGATGGTGCTTAAACCCAAGTCTCCTCCGATACACACTTTCTCCTTTCCATGCTCTGGTTTCTTTAGATTATTGTGTGGTCATGGAACAGGCTTGGTGATTATCGTGTATATTATTTGTATGACAGTAGCCTTTAAGGTATGTCTGCACAGGGATAAAAAACCCATCAATGGCCTGGGTCAGCTGACATGACTTCACGGGGCTCTGTCTCTGGGGCTGAAAAATTACTGTGTAGATATTTGGGCTCGGGCTGGAGCCAAGGCTCTGGGACCCTGCAAGAATGGAGTCTACGGTGGAGGTGGGAATTGAATCCAGCTATCCTAACTCCTAGTCCAGTGCCTTAACCACAGGACCATCCGCCTTCTATGAATCATTTCTGGGTGAAGATTTTATTTAGCTTATTCTCAGCAATAGTGAGTGCTTAGCCTCAGTTGCTCTCTTGCACTAGAGCACAACCGTGTTGCTTTGTTGGATGCATAGACTTGTAAGATCAAGACCTATATGTCCCAGTAAGGTGGGAAAGTACCTTTAGCACACTATGCTGCTTCCACATAATTCTATGGATAAGGGGTAAGCTCTCTGTGTGTGTGCGTGCATGTGTGTACATGTATGTAGATCTAGCTACACGTAACAAAATATACATGTACACAGAGAGAAACTCTTGACCGTACCGAAACTTTCTACTAACTGGCAAGAGAAAATAGCCATGTCTCATAACAATTGTGTCATCTCGGCTTTATTTCACCAAAGCTGACACAAACCCTTTCCAGTGATGACAGAGGTGTGAAATATAGCTGACTTCTAGTGTGAAAAACCCAAACACAGCACACAGAAGCATGATTTTCTGAGCAATTGACACTTAGCACTTATTTATACTTCTTCTGATTTTAAATTGTTTTAATCCTGTATGGCTTCAGTCATTTACTCTGAACAGTGTTTCTCTTATTTGTAGGGTACTGTGATAGAATGTCACTACAGAGTAACTCTGGCTACATAGAACTGTGGGTGGAAGAGGTTCTATGAAATGTACTTGGATAAACAGAGTTCTGGATCAGTGACGGATTTTCAGTGCAAAGGATGCTCGTTGGGGCGTATTCAAACCTCTGCAGAGGTGTCAGAAATGTTTGCAGTGAAAGTTGGAGCTACTTGAAATTCTGTGTGTTTTGGATTGTGTTAATGGATCTGATTCGTCAAAATTTGCTCTCTGGTGTGAATTTTGCACTAGAACCCGGTTCCCAGTGAAAGGAACTCTTTTGCAGTTTGCAGTTTGAAATGCTTGCCTGTTTTCTGTGTGAAAAGAGCACTTTCATCAAATAAATTGCCTGATGCCAAATAGTAATAATTTTTTTTTGCTAAACTTTGAGAGAGATATCACCCATTTCTTATAGATCTTGTGAGAAGGCTTGAGGGTTACTAGGTTCCGCTGTTAGCATTGTAACCTGTTTGGGCCAGGGGCTATCATTTAATATATGTTTGTACTGCACTTAGCACAATAGGACCTTGATGTGGTGGCCTCTGGGTGCTACTGCAAAATAAAAGTAAATAATCTAAATAATGTTCTTTAGATTGCCGTTACTTTAAACATCTGGCAGTCCCACAGCTCCATTCCCTGATATGCCAGCTAACCACTTGGATTCAGAGGAAGTCGCCTTGAAACCTATGGGCTATGTTCTACCCTTAGTCTCTGTATTCCCAGCGTCATTAAGAGTAGTACAAGAGGACTGAGAACACAATTATTCTTCATGCGGAGGGGGATGGTATTTTCAAGCTTAACATAAAAACTCCTGTAGCCCATTTTTCTGTATTTTCTCATGAAAAGAAAATCTTCCCAACTTAAGTTGAATTTTCAGCCATAAACATATGGCCTGATTTTCAGTGATGCTAAGCATCTGCAGCTCTCATTAAAGGTGGCTGCAAGATGCTCAGCCTCTCTGAAAATCCGAACCTCCTGGAAGTCAAGAGTAGACTAACCATAACGTGTTGTACAAGCTAAGTGGTTTTATTGGCAGTTTATAATAGTCATCAAGCGTTGTGAGGACTTTCTGAGACTTACAAGTAAGTTGCCATCTTAGACTGCAAAGGTTCACGATTTAAAGAAAAAGAGCTACAAAAATTATTTATCCACTAGAAGGCACATTAACAACCACCTTCAAAAGCATTGGTATCTTAGCTTACTTTCAGAAACAGTTGACTGAATGAGAGCCGCAACTCAGCTATGAACATTTTTTGGAGAGACTGAGAGGAAGAGGAAGATTATTCTCTAGAGAGGTAGTATAGAATTGTAGGGTTGGAGTGGTAATCTAGTCCATCCCCTGCACTAAGACCAGGCAAACTGTACCTAGATCATCTTTAACAGGTGTTTGTTTAACCTCCAGTGATGGGCATTCCACAACATCCCTTGGTAATCTGTTCCAGTACTTAACTAGCCTTAGAACTAGGGTGACCAGATGTCCAGATTTTATAGGGACAGTCCTGATTTTTGGGTCTTTTTCTTATATAGGCTCCTATTACCCCCCACCCCTTGTCCCAATTTTTCATATTTGCTGTCTGGTCACCCTACTTAGAACCCTCCATCCTCCCCTTCACACCCAATTTTTCTGACCCGCAGTGAGCTGGAGCTCAGTGAACGTGACATAAATATCCATTCATGTGCATGCGTAGCCTTTCCAAACCAGTGTACAGAATGAATCTAGAGGTATTTGCTTTTGTCTGTGATAGTGTTTACTACATCAATCAATCCCCCTGAAGAAGTTCTGGGCCCAATTTCAGTGTCTATCAACAGCCATTGACCAATATGTGAATGGGATTAAATGATTTTTTTGAGCAGATGATAAAGGAAGGTTTTTTTCCACCTGAAGGTCACGAATCCTGTCGCTGCTTCCTTCAGTGATCTCACTTGGCTCAGATGCTCTCATCTGGGGGCATTTGTTTCCTCCTTTATATATTTTCCCTATTCTTTGTCTTTTCTTTTACAGAAAGGATTATTCAAATGAATATTCAGTTTTATTCATTTGAATCAAGGGGGGGGGGAACCCAACTGTTTGACTCTGTTAAATGCTTATCTCTTAAATAGAGCTTGTTAGCTTCCAATAATAGCTTCATTCAGGAGGATGCAGTATAATTTCATTTTAAAATGTGTGCTCCTTGACAACCGGAATCCTATTTATGTCACCATTTTAAACAGCCTTCTTTGTTTTGTGTTAATCTCTTTCGTACACTTTCCATGGAATGTTTTTTGTTGTTGTTGACTCTTGGTACCTCTCATAAGAAATAATCAACTGTTTGAGCCAGAAAGCTTTAGAAGAGTTTGGGTAATTTAAAAATGAGCGTGTATTCATTGTACTGATTAATGGGGCATGCATACAATAATATTTTTCTTATGCAGTTGTTTAAAAGTTGGTAGCTGGGTTTTTTTAAAATTTTATTTTAAATATACCACAGATTATTTCATGAGGTTTTGATTCCGGAGCAAATGATCTGTTTGGAGTTGCTACATTTAAAATATGACGTGATCTCTTGGTGAATGTCCTGTGGGTTTTAAGTGGTTGTACATGTGTGGATTATAAGCTACTGGATGCTTTCCAATCAATTAAAAATGTCAGTGATCATAAAGCGAAGATGTTATTATGAGCATAGTGCCATTGATCCTATTGCACTTTGCAAGCTAGAGGCTTGACCCTGCATACACTGTAAAACATACAGCACTTGTTGAAATGTCACCACCTCTGGGGTGGAGATTAGCTGCAGGGGAATTTGTGGCCATGTCTGATGATTAGTATATTAGTCTAATGATTAGTATATGGAGAGGGGAACAAGCCTTCGGCTTTGACAAATGCTATGTCCATATATAGGGTGACCAGATGTCCCAATTTTATAGGGACAGTCCTGATATTTGGGGCTTTGTCTTGTATAGGCGCCTATTACCCCGTTCCGATTTTTCATACTTGCTATCTGGTCACCCTATCCAGGGTCACCCAGAGGATTCCGGGGGCCCGGGGTCTTTGGTGGTGGGGGGCCCCACTTCGGCGGTAAGTCGGCGGCGGGGGGTCCCTCCGTTCAGGGACCCGCCACCAAAATGCCCCAAAGACCCACGGCGGGGACCCCCCTCCGCCGAATTACCGCCGAAGCGGGACCCGCCGCCGAAGTGCAGCCCCCACCGCGGGTCTTTGGGGCACTTCGGCGGCGGGTCCCGGAACGGAAGGACCCCTCCCCCCCCCGCCGAATTACCGCCGAAGACCCGGCTGCATTCCAGCGGCGGGTCCTGCTTTGGCGGTAATTCAGCGGCGGGGGGTCCTTCTATCCCGGAGAGGAAGGACCCCGGCCAGCGAAGACCGGGAGCGAAGAAGCTCCGGGGGCCCGGGCTCCGCGAGAGTTTTCCAGGGCCCCCGGAGCGAGTGAAGGACCCCGATCCAGGGGCCCCGAAAAACTCTTGTGGGGACCCCTGCTGGGCCCGGGGCCTGGGGCAAATTGCCCCACTTGCCCCCCCCTCTGGGAGGCCCTGACCCTATCCATAAAGAGCAGATGGCACCTTGACTTTAAGGGCTGTTGTAGAGCTCCATGCTTGAACTGAGTCGGTCCCTCTCTGGAGGCGAAGTGGCTAAATCAGGATGTGACTCTGTGGTTCCAGGGGCAGTAGGTATTATAAACCCCAGTGCTTGAGTCCATCCCTTCCTCCTTGTTTTGATCTGACATGGCCTCCAACATGGGTTCGTTCTCTATAGGAATGCAGCAAACTAAGGTGGTTACTCGCTGCAGGGAAATAAAAATAAAAATTTTCATTTTCCTCAAGGGCTGCTACAAATAGAAACTAAAAGAGGCTTGTGCAGTCATAGAGCGTTGAATTCTTCTAATAGAGAAAGAGATTGTTCAGCACAGGTTGCCACTTGAAACCTCTGGCGGGCTGTAGCATGATTTGAAACCTATATACTTCAGTGATACTGGGGTTTTTGTTCTTTTAAGTTTTTGGCTAGGTTTAAAATTTCAGGTTAATGCCATATTACAGGAACGTGGGTAATGTATTTACACTGGGAATTTCAGCTTTGTTGCAACTTCCTGATGATTATTTTTTAAACGAGGGCCAAGGTTTGGGGTTCATTTAACCTTTTGTTTCTTCCACAGTGATTTGTTTTGAAGCACTAAGTCACAAGAGTAAATTCACCCTGTGCAAAGGACGGACATTAGGCCTTTGTACTACTGAAATCCTGAAAGTCGGACTTAGATGGTGGTGGCCCTTCAGGACAACAGTGAATGTCACCCATAATGAGCTGACGGTCCCATCTCAGCTTTATAATTCAGACCCCTCCTGTTTCCTTGTCCTGCCATCTAGCCACTAGCGCGCAGTCATCCTGCATTCTTCTTGTTTTCCTTTGTTAATCATCACTTTAACAGATTCATTGCAGATGATAATGCATCCACTAGGTAAAATGATTACACAGTTAAGGAATAGCATTTACTGATAATTAATTGTTTCGTTGCTTCTTTGCTTTTCCACAAGAGGAAGAAATAAATGTTTTTAGACATAATCAAGTTTGTTTTCTCTCATCAAGCCAGATAGACAGGCATGTTTGAAATGGTGTAGCTCTTTTAAAAACCTGCAAATGAGTGTTGACACCATTGGATTGTTCTGTTATTTCTATTATAAAACCTGTGAATCCAGAAAGCTGTATGTCTATCTTCTTTAATCAGACAAATCATTTCTTCATAAACCTGTATTTCTGCCTTATGCATGCAGATGGGAAGGAGTACCCCGTTTCCTAGTTTGAACATGTAATGATTTTGGTGGGTTTTCTGGTGGAGTTATGCACATTAACTCTAATCTCCTGAAAAATTCCCCTTCTCTTCTTGTTACTTGTAGTGAGACTTGAAAAAAATCGAAACTGAAATCCTCCACTGCAATATTCGCTAATGAGTTACTAATGATGAAGATGTTTCTGGAACTCAAACAATTAATGACTTGCAGAACTGGACTGGACATTTAATTCTGCTGGGCAAAACTGGTTCCCTGTGGTGTGCTGCTCTAATAACACCAATAATTACTTAACACAGTGTGGGTCCCTAGATTCCTGGGATGTCGTGTTTAGTCCGTTAACCACAAAAAATTTAGTTGCAACTGCAGTCCTGTGTAAGGAAGAATTAAGCAGAGCAATTTAGAAGACAAATAAAGGGACCAGTTTGAATAAGATGATTCAAGATGCTACATGCTTGAAGTACTGAGTAAAATAGCTTTCTGAACAAAGATGCAAAGGGAAATCTTTGGATGTTAATGTAACATAACAGTCAGATGTTGTGACTTCTAGGATATTTTGAAACCATTCTGAGTTGTAATTTACCTAAGGAGAGGTGTCGGGGGGAAGCATTCAACAGTATTAAAATTACTCTGTGTTCCTAAACCAATCAACTGGTAGGTGCTTAAACCTTGCTAGTTCACTCTAATCACTGAGAGACGCATTGAGGATAGCAGCGTTCTGTGAATTTATGAATAAGCAAACACGCATGCACAACTTCAAGGGCACTGTATTGCAAAATGTAGTTTGTTCACTTGCTCTGACAAGCACAGTTTAGTTTTAATTATTTGCTACTATGAAGTTTTCTAGCAAATGTACTGTGTGTGTTAAAGCAATGGAAGGCGTGGTAATAGAACACTTCACTAGAGCAACTTAATAGTTGCAGAATCTTTGCTGAGAGTCAAAGTGAGGAGAGCCAGGTTTTGGGAATGAAGAAACAGGTTAGTGGATGCAAAGTGAGAATTGGCAAGGTTTGGACTGTATTCCCTCATAACCAGAATCTCTGGGTTTGTAACATGCAACGGGCTGGATTCTCAGTTAGTGTTAGAATAGCAGCTCATGGAAGTCACCAGAGCACCATCAATTCCTGCCAGCTGAGTATCTCCCCCCGTGTCTGTGAACAAGATATTTACTTTCTCATGTGCAGCTGGTTTACTAGTGCAAAACTATTTATGTAAAATAAACTAGACAGTTGTGAGCTTATTTATCTCCTGTCCCTTCACCATCATTTTGGTTTGATTTAAAACACGAATTGCAATGGACTTATGAGTGCAGCATTCATTTCTATTCATATAGTATTGTGTGTGGAAGATACATACTTCCAATATCGAAGCCAAGACTTTTCTTGGTACTAATTTGGAGTTTGGGTTTTTTATATTGTTTTATTGGGAGCCTTTATGTTGTCTTAATAGATTTTGATATTTATCCACTGAGTGCTTGAAAGAAACACGGTGGTGCTTTGTGGTTGTTTTTTTTTAAAAGATGGGTGAAAATCAATATGCAGAGCTGTAGCTGGCTGCCAAACTTCTTTAGTGTGGAGTGACTCAGATAGCATGGACCCAACAGAGTAAATACAGTGTATAGCTGGCGGGCAGACAGCATGCATCAAACAACCTTAAACTGGCCCAAATCCATAGCTCCTTTGAAGCGGCAGTAGAGAAAAGATGAGTGATCAGATCAGAGGTCTTAAACTTTAATCGTTTCTTAGAGGCCTCCGGATGTCCTGATGAGGTATTTGAGGAAGTAATTCAGGAAGAAAGGGACAAATAACCACCTCCAAATCTTGGCTGACCCTTAGGGTTCACTGTGTCAATGTGCTGAAAGGACAAGCCAGGACCTGCTTTGATCCAAGAAGCACTTACTGTAGTGACTGCTTCCCTGTGAGAGCAAAGCCAGAATCTTTTGACCCTTATACATAACAGATGAGTAAATTTTTTGTTTGCTCAGAGGCAAACGTAAACAGAAAGTGCTGATACATGTTTGTGAAATCGTTAATTTTTTTATTCTTGCTGCTAGTGGTGTTGGGTAAATGAGGAATCATTTTCTCTCCCTTTTTGAATGTTTGTTCTTTGTCGCTTAATGAATCAACCCTAATGGAGAAGTCTCTTGGAATTTAAGAAGAACTGAAACTAATAGGGTTCCATAGAAATGTAACAGGGTTCTGTATGGATTACGCCAAACACCTATAAAATGTAATAGAGAATTATTTCTGTTCTCTAGGTTTTTGAGCCATCCAGTAGCAAGGAAATAACTGTCTATAACATTCTATAGAATGGATCCAAAAAATCGATAGAAAGGATAGAACCCTATTAAATATCTGATATTTTGTCTCATTCTTGTAATATATAGGAGTTTTCCATAATGGCACAATAGAAAGTGTGTGTGTGTAGTTGTGTGCATTATTATTATTAATAATTATTTGTATTTCTGTAGCTTCTAGGAGCCATAGTCCTAGACAGGACCTCATTGTGCATGTGTGTGTGAATGGTGACAAAAATCAAAACCGCCCATAAAATGCCATATTTAAATGAAGCCTCTGTTGTTTTAATATAATTAATATTTTCCTTATACTTTCCTTCTTTCTCTCTTTTAATAAATAGGATTTGGCTTCGTAACTTTTGAAAATGAAGACGTGGTGGAAAAAGTCTGTGAGATTCATTTTCATGAAATCAATAATAAAATGGTAAGTTTTTCCATTGTGCATGTCAGCAGTAGAGAAATCTCACCATTTATCACAAAAACATGCTGTGCCCGTGTGGTCCTTTGGGAAAATGTTCTCCATAAAATTAATTGTTTTTAGACATCTTGTGTCAGATGTTTGTCTTTATAGTGGGGTGAGCACCAGGTTATGAATTTCGCTTATTTAGCTCTTATTTTTCCCACTAACCTGAGGGCATATAGGGAGGTTTTCGTTACTCGGGTACCTAGTAATTGTCATACTGGGTCAGATTGGTGACCTGTCTAGTGTAGTGTCCTATCTTGGCCATGGTCAATGCCAGATACTTCAGAGGAAGGTGCACTTAGACAAAATGGGGTTATCAGTAGGGTTGCACAGGTGTATCAGAGAACAAGAATTGACTCAGCAACCACAGGGGTGAAGATGATCCAAATCGGGCCACTTGATTATTCTCAAATGCCATAATCTTCCAATAATCCAAGTTCTTGTCTCTCTTCTCCTGATTATTCCACTTTCCCCAATCTCCCCTATATAACATTTTGCTGTTGGGAAGAGGAGTACAACCCCATTTATGGCCACTGGATGGGCTTTTCAACACAGGAAAAACAACCGGAGTAGCTACTGCAGAATAAGCTAATTCAGATCAATTTCCCTGTGTAGACAAGCCCCAGTGCTGCTTAATACTGTAGCTGCCCACCAGAGGGAGCCAAAAAGAGTCATGGTGCACTGTTGTAGTCCTGCTACCATATAACCTCATATCTCTTTGAAAGCACCTCCAGATGCACCTGTCCTAATACAGGAGCAAGGCGACTCCTGAAGTTCTTCTAAAGCCCAGTCTTCTCCTGGGTAGAGGGTTGCTCTGTCAGCAAAGCCACCTAGCCAGATGAAAAAAAAAATTGTATGGAATAACTTTGATATTTTCAGTTAAAATATTCTTTTCCCTTTGTCAAAACATCCCTTGCTTCTCAAACATGTATTCAGATATGCATTGTATAGTGGTCTGATATGTGTTCACAGACTTTAAATTCAATAATAGAGCTTTTAGTGTGGATAAGATCAAAGCAATCTCCTTAGCATATGCTAGAGGCCTGATTCAATATTTGACTTGCTAATTTTTCCCAGGGCACTGAAATAATATTCTTCATATTGTTCCTCACTGCAATGTGCATCTGAAATGAAAATAACATCTCCATAGAATTCTATATGTTGAGATGTCAAACTCAGACTTTAAAGGTGGGGGCTGCACAAAGAGGACGGCTCTTACTTTGGGTCTGTTAACTTTAGTGCACTTTGTGCCTATATTAGGCTGTCTTTCTTAGACTGGTTTATTCAGAATCATTTCTTTTACATTTTAGTGTTTCCCAGTAGTCACCAATGACCCTTAGAAATGCAGAGTGAAACAAATATGGGCTGAAATAATGCCCCCCCAAATGCTTATTCTTTTGTATATTAGCTAAATGATGTTCGTCCTAATAAGCCATCCAATTAATTGTTTTTCTTTATTAAAAAAAGAGAGTTAAAACTAAAGGTAAAAGTGTTAATTTAAACAAGTGCAAGACTCGCCAGCTGGTGAAGGAAAAATAGTCTTTTCATATCCCTTTCTGCAGGGCTTGCTTTATTTCCAAAAATCCCAGACTGAAAACTGCAACAAATCAGTCTTGTCATGTGACATCAGATCACTTGTGTAATAGACTGGGACTTGGAAATCCTTTCCATGCCAATGCACCTTCACCGCATGTAACCATGGCCCTCTATGCAGATGTTTTTATATAATGAAGACCCTAATCAGGATTGGGGACTACTAGATACTGTAAAAACACAGAGGTATAATAAATAGCTCTTATATAGCACTTTTCCTCAGTAGATCTCAAAGCACTTTACAAAGGAGTTTGGGGAAACTGAGAAACAAAGTGACTCTTTGGTCAGTGGCAAACCTGGAAATAGAACTCTGCTCTCTTGAGTCCCAATTCAGTACTCTATCCACTAGACCACACTGCCTGCCAAGTGACCATGATAAAGATTCACAGAAAGCAGTTAAAGTGAAGGATGTGCTCTGCTATCTCGAGGGTATGGTGATTAACTCCTTGTAAGAGCACACCCACAGGAACTTTCAAACCCCTGGCAAAATAGTACCTCTCACCCCAGGACTACTTCCTTTCCTTAATAGCCTCTTATCTTTGTCTTTGTCAAATGATTTTCAAAAGTTTGAATAAATGACGACAGCCAGTTTTCCTTTATTTGCTGTTTTGGTGATCTGCTCAGAGAATCCTAATGGACGAGAGGCGCATAATTTTCCTTCACAAGAATTCATGCTGCTTTGTCCTTATGTCACATTCGTCTAGGTGTTTTGTTGTTCTATTTTGTAATTATCAACCAGCAGCGGATGAAATGTGAAATTTGGAATGATGCAGAAAATAGCTGGGAGATTACTTCAGTTATTTCACACTATGTGGTTTTTCTTAGATTCATATTCTTAGCTGATGTAAATCACCATTGCTCCCTGGATTTCAGTGCTGGCCCTCAGTGAGCTACTTAGTGTAGTACAGATATGAGATGAAAAAGAATTGTGCGGTAGAGTCCAGTTTAACTTCAACGATGTCGCGTTGGCAGGACAAAGTGAGTGAGTGGTCTGAGACACTTCATTTGATACGTTCATAGTGGAATGTCGGTCTGTTGTAGAATTTCAAACAAATTGCATGGGTTTTTTTTTTTGCTGCATGTGTGTCTTGTGTATTTATACACGATGGGGAGATTTTAAAAAGCACTCAACCTTGGCCTAGTTCTGCTGTCATTGAAGCCAGTGGAGTTTCACTATTGACTCCATTGGACATAGTTTTAGGGTATCACCGGTTCTGCAGGGATAGAGTTAGGTCAATGCAGGGTGCTTCTGAAAATCCCACCCTTTAGAATCTAATGTGATGCAAATTTTCCTGCAGACGTTATTCTTGCTAATTGGATACAGTGGCATCTGTGGAACATTCCCATGTCTGTCACAGGTTCTAGCAGTCAAACACAGACACACACAGTGGTATGTAAGCCATGCTCTCATTGTTGGCTTGGCCAGTCTGCAAGTGCAGGGCATCGGTTAGGAGGACGGACCTGAACTTCTCAGTTCCTGCAGTTACTCAGCAGTTTCTCATTCCCTGGGGGGTTTGTACAATACATAGCCCTCAGTGGGTGTGATGTTGCTGCACCCCTTCCTCCTGGCTTCAGTGGGGAGTAGGGAACAGTTTTCAGCTGGCACTCAGCTTCCCTACTAGAGCTGCCCTTCTGGCTTTGGTTGCGAGCGGTCCTGTCTTCATGGGGAAAGCTCATTGGCTTTCCACACTCCTCACCGACATTCTTCTAGAGACTGCTTAGTTTGCATGTTCTCTTCCTGATCCTTTCCCCACTATGGTAACACCAGAAATTGGCCTCTCTATTCAGCAGTGTCCATTTTATTGTCTCAGCCAGGCAGCGGTCAGACAAACCTAGTAGTCCGAGCCAGAGTCTGCAGTCATGAGACAGGAGTCAAGAGCTGGGTAGGTCAGGATACCAGGAGGCAGGAGACAAACTGGAGATCAGCACCACGAGTCAGATGCCAGGAGTCACGCCAGGTCGGGATGCCAGGGAGCAGGAGCAAGGTGGAGCCCAGGTTCCTGCTGCTGACTTACGTAGGGCCGGTGGGCCGATCAGCCTCTCTGGGATTCTGTCAACTGGACCTCAGGGGCGGAGCCTCAAACTGGGGCTGGTCTTCGTGGGTCCCAGTTAAGCAATTGTCAGCAGACTGCCAGGTGGAGGGCTGGAGTGCAGCTGCTCCCAGGAACCCTGCAGGCCCAGATTCGAGACCTGTAGGTCATGACACTTACCTGCTTCTCCACTTCCATGTATTTCAGAGGCTAGCTGGCCAGCTCCTCCCCTTCTGACTTCTCAAGACATCTTCTGACCTCCCTTTCTGGTGTTGCTGGACTAGACGCTCCTCCAGTGCTGCTGTTGCCATATTTACTGGGCCTGTAACCCTGTGAGGCTGAGATACACCAGACTAACACAAATGCCTTGCCTTTGGCAAGAACAGGGCTGCCCAAGGAGAGAGGCAGAAACTAGCCAGCTACCCCCTGGCGGTGCTGGGATGCCCAGTTAAGAGTATGCAATGTCCCCTGAGCCTTGCCCCAGAAGGCAGTTCAAGGAAAAGGGGCAAGAGCCCCCAGCCTCTAGTTCACCAATAACACTTACATTTCAGCTAGCTTCCGGTTCTGCTGTGGAATTTCACCCAGCTATTCTCCCACTCTCCCTGGGTGAGGAGGGGCTGGGAGACCTGTTAAAGGATGCCTGAGGAATCCCAGGATTAGGGCCTGTTAAGGAGCTTTGCATTGAGCAGGGGATAAAAAGGTGTAGGCTGTTTTTTGGTGTCATGGATAATTAAAATGAATCCTTATAAACAAAACATGTCATACCTACTCCGTCCATGATACGAAAGCCATGATGCTCTGAGCATCTTTTTTTGGTAGCTCCTTTCACTGCACTAACTTAAAAGCTGCCCACGAGAGAGTAGATGATGCATGATGTAGGCACAGGAGTGAGTCATTGCATTGCTGATGTGTCTGTGGATGAATTACCAGATCCACAAAAGAGAGCGAGAGCTGGTGTGTGGGTGGGAAGGGGAGCCGGCGCCGATGCCTAAAGATGACACACAGCTAGTTATGGAGCGCTGGGAGAGTACTTAACTTTAGCAGCTAGAAATCCATCCTGGGCTGACCACTGGGCAACCCACTGGTAAGTACGTGTTATAGATCCCCCGGTGTGCCAATTTGCAGAGGATACAAGTTGTTGCAGACCCCATCTACAGAGACTTGGTGGTTAAGCTCAAGCTGTAACAGCTCATGCTTTGAGTTCTGGAGGTCCCCTGGTCTGTCAGCGAAGAGGGCAGCCATCAATACTGCACCTCCCAATTTAGCAACTGACATTCATAATGTTGAGATCTCTCTCTCTCTCCCTCCCATCTTCAACAAGTTGTCATTCTACATAGTGGGAAAATGAAGGTAACTTGGCTACTGTTGTTTGTGAGCCTATTTCTAGGTTCGCTTCTCACTTGTAAGCTAATTTTAGCTCATCCATTCTGCTTCTGTTGCCATTTATAAAGCTTAGAATGTCAAACGCAATAGTAAATGAGTAGTATGAAAGCGAAAAAGAAAAAGCCAGAGAGGCATTTAATAAATGATGTGGGAGTAAGATTTAATAAATGTACGTGGGAGTAAGATTATCTCCAAACATTTAAAAAAAAAAAAAAAACAATCCCAGGATATGCTTTTTCTATACAAGTAGGCTATTTTGCAAATAGAAATGGAGCATGTTGTCTGTGTGGGGTGAGGGGTGGGGATATATGGCGGGGGTGATTCTCTCTCTTTAAAATATAATTTTGCACAGTGGTGTAGAATGCAGTAGATATTAATATTTATCATTTATGTTGTGGTAGCACTTATTTGACCACATCTGGGCTCCATTATGCCAAGGGCTGTGTAGCCAGAGAATAAACAGCCCTTGACCCAAATAGTTTACAGTCTAAAAGTTAGAACAGGTGGATCAGGGTAGGAAAAGGGGATCGCTGGCTAACAAAAATAATAGGATGCTTTAGCATAGATGAATACACACATTAGCTATTGAATTTCTCCCAAACTTCTGTTTATCCTTCATATACCCATAAAGTATAAGAGAATTTAGCACTTGGGAAAACTGGCCCTGGTTTGACAGATCTGGAGGTTCTCCGCCCCTGCCCCTTCCTGCCAATAACATGCACAGCAAAGGCGGCAGCAAAGGTAAACTTGTCCACACTGCCACCTCTGTTTAAACCCTGTCCTTGGAGGTACCTGCCTCTAGGGATTAGCCATTAGTTCAGCCAGAGTGGGCTGTCTGGTTCTTGGGCTCTCTGCCGAGACTGTCAGAGAGGTTGCCACACATGATGGATATTTTTTTTTTCACTAGAAGCTTGATTTGAAGTCAGGGGAAGGACTCTGACTTCAATGGGCTTTGGATCAAGATTGAAATACTGAAATGTGGCTAATTCATCCATTCATTAATACATAGGAACCACCAACCAGCATTATGGTGGTGGTGGTAACTTCCTGCTCTGAAGTGGAATAGATTAAAACTGCCAACCTAGAAGTTAGCTGTACAGTCCCTGAAATCCAATCACCAGATAGCGATCAACCCAGCAGACAAAGTGAACACTATCTTGGTCCTTAATCACAATGACTACGTCAACAAGGCCAATAGACAACTCTGGCACCACTGAGTCTATCAAGAACTAAAAGAAGACACCCCCTACCTCCCCCCCCCCCCCCCGCCACACACACACACCACAGTTCACACATGAATTTAAAGATACTGTGAAATCCTTCACAAACAACTCTACAACCCATCCCAGGGTTCTACATGCTTCCCAAGATACACAAACAAGGGAACCCAGGCAGACCCATCATATTGGGCCATGGCACTCTTACTGGAGGAAAATCAGGACTGCATAAAGGGCCAACTTGCTCCAAGACACTACTGACTTCCTCCAGAAACTAACAACCCCCTCCAGAACCCCATGCTTGCCACTATGGATGTCACCTCCCTATACGCCAACATGACAGCATAACAGCATTGCTCCCTGCCTCACATACTTACAAGATAATGTACAGTGCTCAAAAATCCACCCCAAAAACATTGCCAAGATCATGCATTTCATCCTCACCCACAACTTCACATTTAGCAGCAAACATTTTGCCTAAACCATGGGAACAGCCCTGGGTATTCAGATGGCTTCACAATATGATAACCTCTTCATGGGCCCCCTTGAGGAAGAATTTCTGGATAAATGCACCATGAAGCAAGTGATATACCTGAGATACCTACGGTGTTCTTTTCATCCCCTGGACAGAAAACCTAAACTACCTCATAGATTTCGGAACACCATGATTAGTTTCAATACTGGAACTCTACAAATGACTATAAGAAACCCACAAATCGCCACACTTACCTCCAAAGATACAGCAACCACCCCAGACACACCAAAAAATCTGTTATCTACAGTCAGGCACTCATATACTACAGAATTTGCTCCAAAGAAAAATTCCAGGGTACGCACTCAAACATGCTTAGTCACTAAATAAGGACCCTCCACCAGAGAAGTAGATCACATCATGAAAAGGGCCCTCCAAATGCCCCAGGAGAACCTGCTTCAATAAATGGGGGAAAAAAACCACTGACCAAACATTCCTAGTTGTCACCTGTCATCCAGCACTGGAACCCATACGGGGTATCGTCAGACAGTTACAACCCATATTTGGTGGGGACCACATCCTGAAAAAAAATGTTTCCTGACCCCCCCCCCTTTTGGCCTTCAAACAACCCCCCAACCTCATCATCAGAAGCAAGCTCCCCACAGATCAGGACCCACCAACTCAAAGTGGCACCAAACCCTGCCAGAACAACTGATGCAAAATCTGAAGACACATCTTCACTGCTACGATGATCAATACCGCCCCCACAACACAGCTCTCAAGGTTCTTAAGTCCTATACATGCCTAACATAACATGTGGTGTACCTCATCCAGTGCCCTAAAAGCCCCAGCAATAATCATGTGGGTGAAGCCAGACAATCACTGCGCTCTCAAATGAACTCACACAGAAAAATGATAAAAGACCAAAACACCACATCACTCATGGGCAAACACTTTTCACAAAGCAATCACTCCATATCTGATCAATACTCGTCCTCAAAGGAAACCTGCACAACACCTTCAAAAGACGAGAATGGGAATTAAATTCATTACACTACTGGATACCAAAAATCATGGACTGTCTTCATGGCTCATTACAACAATATGTAACACACACCTACCTGCTTACTCTTAATGGCTCACTTCAGATTCCTTTTCCATAACGGTCTCTTATTGCCTACTCCATTTCAAGTGGCCTCCTACAACATGTTACCCCTTATGCTTAACAGTCTGTCCCAATTTATATTTAGTTCAGACACTGATTTCCTTCCCCAGACCTGAAGAAGAATTTTGTGTAGTTTGAAAACTTGTCCCTTAAATCAACATCAGTTGGTCCAACGAAAGATATTACCCCACCTAGCTTGTGTGTCTGCTATCAGGGGACCATCCCGGCTGCAACAACTCTGCAAACAATCTAGGTTATAACTGCCAACCTAGAGCGTAAAAGCTTTGTGTGTCATTTGCAATCCCCTAAACTATTCAGTCGCCCTTTTTAAAAGCTGTGGTGTGTTTTTAGTAGGTGTAGTAGAATAGTAACCTGAGTCCCCAGCTGAAATTGGGGTTCTGTTGTCCACAAGCATAATAAGCAGCAGTGACTGCCCTTAAGAGCTTATAATAACAGTAGACAAGACAGTGAAATGGGGGGCAGGGAAAGAGAGGAGAAGAGACTTGTCTGAGGCAGGGCCGGCTCCAGACCCCAGCGCGCCAAGCGTGCGCGTGGGGCGGCATTTTAACGGGAGGGCGGCAGGCGGGTCCGGCGGACCTTCCGCAGTCATGCCTGCGGGAGGTCCAACGGAGCCGTGGGACGACCGGACCTCCCGCAGGCATGACTGCGGCGGGTGCGCTGGTCCCGCGGCTCGTGTGGCCCTCCCGCAGGCACGCCTGCAGAAGCTCCACCGTAGGCGCGAGACCAGCGGCACGTCTGCGGGAGGTCCCGCGGAGGCGCGGGACCGGAGCCCGGCAGCGCGAGCGGCGCGGTGCGCCGTCCTGCTTGGGGCGGCGGAATTCGTAGAGCCGCCCCTGGGGTCACACAGCAAGTCAGTGGTTGAACCAAGAATTCCATCTAGAACTCCTGCCTCTCAGTACAGTGTACCATCTACCAGACAACACAGCCTGTCCTGCTAGTATTTTACTTCCGCTCTTTGCTCTTTGTTGTTTTTCTTCTCTGTACGCACTGTAGTTCTGAATGCATTTTAATAATGATGAATGTAAAAGATACTAGGATTTATTGTAGGTGACAATATGCCCCGGGCTGCTTTACAGTTGAGGAGTGCAGTGTGGAGAAGCAGGCTTTCTGGGCACAATGTGGGAAATTGGCTCTTTACAGGGTTTGTCTTCAAAGAGACTTACCAAGTGGCCTGGCCGTCAGTGCGCACGCATCATTTGAGAAACGGTCGGTGATTTAATGTGGCTATAAGGTTGCAGTTGGGTTGTAACCTTGGCTTTCCCTTCAGACATGTAAAGGGACATTTTAAAGGCCCACTGGTTAAAGGGAGATAGCAAATGGAAAGTTATAGCCAAGCTAAGTGATAATGACTAGGACAGGAGAAGCCCCGCTCTATATGCATGTAAATATATTTAGATTTCGAGCAGTCTTCTATTTTGTTTAGTGCCTCAATAACAACACTTTGTCCTTTTCTAGTACCTGTTGTATGAAGATCTCAAAGCACACGCATTCGTTATGCTCAGCAGCACTCTGCAAGATAGGTATTATCACTCCCCATTTACAGATGGGTAAACTGAGTCACAAAAAGTTTTACGTGACTAGATCATGTATCAAGTTAGCGGCAGAGCCAGGAATTAAACACAGGAGTCCCAGCTCCAGTCCCTAGCTCTAACACTGGGCCACAGTGGCTTTTGATGTGTGTGCTCCTTGTAGAAGGGGGCTGCGTCTTCATTATGTGTCCGTAAGAGCGTAGCACAATGGGGCCCCACCCTGAATGAGGTTCTAGGCACTACTGTATTACTGCTACAGATAATGTGTACAGCTAGGATGCCGCAGATCACATCAAGCTGCAGCAAAACTTGGCTTCTTATCATGATCTCACATTCCAGAATTGCTTTGACCAGGCCATTGAGCCAAATACATTGCTAATGGTTCTGGGAGATTATATTACGCCAGCCTTGTGGACTGCAGTGTGAAGCGTCTGGCAGTAATGATAGGCACTGGCTGCAGATGTAGTCTCATTCAGGCTGGTTGAAGGCCTGCGGGAGAGGGAGTGGGGGAGGCAAGGCTGGAGTGAAGTTGTTTTAGACGCGAATGCTGTGGGATTGTTCAGGTTCGTCTGTTCTCTAAGAGATGCACAATGCCGGGCAGCAGCTCCCTCAGAGATCACAAGGCAGTGTAGGTCTGAGTGAAGGACACTGCAGAATGCCTGTAACTTGGATGCCTTCCTCCAAAAGCAAGACACAAAAAGACAACACAGACATGGTGCATTTAACTGCTGCAGACTATGGGATGTGCCGTGATTAAATTGGTTTTCAAAGCCTGCTGGATTGGGGATGGGGGTGGGGGGCTTGCCAAGGGGGACACAGCAAAGTAGAGGGACTGCGCCAATGCTAAGACTTGGCAAGTACTTTACTGGACAGATCAGAGTGATCTATCCCAAGAAAATATGGAAGATGTTGTTCCATTCTGTCCTGCAGTCACTGACCTCCCGGTCACAGTCTGAGCATCTATTAAGTGATCAGTTATTCCATACTCCCCACCTCTGGTTTGCCACACTTTGAAGGCCTTTTAAAAAAACACACACATTTTCCTCTCTTCCCTCATGTAAATAGACCTTTACAGCATTACTAGGTGAATATAGATTTTAGTATTACATGAACAGTGGTTGTGGCTTGCAGTTGCATGAACAACATGGCATCTCAGAGGTAAACTAATCCAACTTGCTGTCAATTATTCCTTGCTGGCAAGACAAGGTTGCCTTGTCTTTGGGTGGCAAGCAGTTTTTTGTGCATTGTAAATAGAAGAACACTCCCTCTCCCCTGGCTGCCACCCCCAAAATAGCTCTGGTTTCTTTGGTAAGCTGTAGCCATGTTTTCCTGAAACATCTGGGTGTTGAGAGCTGACAGCTCGTTTTGTTATGCTGGGTACAACAGGCTTTTCACTCCCCATCTTGACAGCCCATGGTTCCAGCAAGTTTGCCTGCTCAGACCTGACCCAAGAATACTCCAGTGTAATATTAATTCTCAAGACCAGACTAAACAAAAACAGTGAATTTTAGCTTCTCTCTATTTTCACCTTAGAGTTAAAACTTCCTTTGTTAGTTAACTAAACCTGAAGAACATCCCGCATGCAGGGAAGGTGCCAAAATCTGGAGATTATTAAAGTGAACTGCACACGCTGAAATGAAGAATTTGTTTAATATCCAGATTTATGGGCTGATTGTCCACATTAACCAGGCAGTTGGGAGTGTCCTAACTTTGAAATATCTATCTATCTATCTATCTATCTATCTATCTATCTATCTATCTATCTATCTATCTATCTTCACTTTGTGAAGTCCACTGGCACTTCCCAGTTCAGTAAAAATGTCCTAGATTGTATCAGGTAATGTAACTGATACTACATGGTTGTCTTCAATTCGACATGGTCCAGTGGATTTTATTTGATCCCAGCATGAACCATTTGCTACATGATGAAGCATGGGGTAGGTAACCAACTGCTCTGCATTTCTCAGGTCAGCGTACAATGGCAGCTTCTTCTGGCCCGGGTTGGTAGTGACCAAAAGTTGTTACCATCTGATGCCCATTCAAGGACTTGTGTGGGATGAGTTTGGTAATCTCCACTCAGTTCCCAATGAAAAGCTCTCTCTTATCACAAGAAAAGAAAAACAACTCTGCAGCTGGCAATGACAGACCTTTCTGCTGCAAGTCTCAGCAGAGAGGTGTGGTGACCACTAGGCCTATGGCAGAGGCCAAGGATCTACATCAGCATGGAGAGTGAACTACCGTCTGAGGCAGGGCACTAGCCAGGTGAGCTGAGTCTTGGGATCTATTCTTGGTCTAGCTCCTGATCCACTGGAGCAAGTCACTTCCCCTCTTTGTGCCTCAGTTTCTCCATCAGCAAAACAGGGATAATAATGCTTTAGCCATTTTTTGTAAAGCAGTTTGAGATCTATAGGTGAAAAATGTTCATCTGTTGTTAAAGGTGCTCCCTACAAGTCAGACTGGGGGCAAATTGACAGAGCAATGCAGGGAGAGCTGACGTTGCCACTGCTTGTGTTACACACTCCTTAGTGGTAAGAGAGTTAACCAGGGTTGCCAATCCAGCATCTTGCATGAGTATTAAATCCCCACCCAGAAGGATCCATTCCCAGCTCAGGGAGGAATGCTTAATCTCTTGATTATCATTAGTGTTGATTGGGTATGTTCATTTGCAAGGTTTTAAGAGTGACATTTTTCCCCCCAGTGAGTTTTTCGTTTTTAATTCTAAGTTAAAACTTATTTGCAGCTTGCTAACATTCTCCTTACGTCCTTGTGGGCTGTGAAAATCATAAATTAAGATCATCTTTCTGAAACCAGCGGTAGTCTGTTTTGTGGTTGCAGAAGCTAATTACTGGGTTATTGTTTCTAACGGTGTTAATCCAAACTTCATTTTCCTGTTAATTGTCCCTCTAGCCAGGCTAGATTGTTTTTTTATCATTCTGAACATTTGCAATGAAAACTGCTCTGAGGTGTAACCAATGACTCCGTGACATTTTGAGCAGTGGTGAAGCTGAAGAATAGGATTGAGAAATGAAATGATATACCTCCACTGATCACTCCACTTGAATTTGCCTGAGGAAATTGAATTGGGCATACTCCTGATAAATAGCCCTGTGATTAAAAACAAGCAAAGGGAAGTTGCAGAGGTGGTTGCTGAACTTTTTCATCTGGTACTTAGAGAGAACACACGAGAACATGGGATTGTGTTGTGTACTTGTTGCCTGAGGAAGGACCCTGGCTTTTATAGGATGATCTGGGAGCAGGGAGGAGGTAACATCAAGGTTTTTTTCCGTGGCCATTCAGGTTTCAACAAGAGGGATGGCAACTGTTGACCACAAAACTCAAATTCATGGGAAGCCTGCCATATTGCATTTAGACTCGAAACTCACTGGAAACGTTATTGATAGGTTATGTCAAAGATTATAGCATTTTGCTTGAATTTAGGGTCAGTTTCCCATTCCAGCCCTTCTGGTCCTCCTTAAAACCTTCCACTGCATGATGTCTACCAAAAAAAACCAAAAAACAACTCAACAGTGGCTAGGTGGCTGGCTTGCTATGACCACTGTTTTCATGAGGGTGTGTCATCGTTTCCTTGTGTTTCGCCCATCTGTTGTATCCACCTATTGTCTATATTCTTTAACACTGAAATTGTAAACTCTTCTAGACAGGGACTGTGTTGTTTGTTTAGTGCCTAGCACAACAGGCCCTAGCCTCTAGGTGCTTCTGTAATACAAACCAATAACAATACATGATCAGTTTCCCCTGAGCTTCACTTTGAATTTAGAGGGGGCTAGACCCTAAATCTTAATGAGGACTTTATGGAGAGTAAACCCTTATGAACCGAAATGGAAGCTGATGGTTGCCTGAATTGCTGCGAGGTGAAGCAGCCCTCATTAAGGGCCACTCAGGGCTGGCGCTTCCATTAGGCGACCCTAGGCGGTCGCCTAGGCCACGAGGATTTGGGGGGGCGACATTTTGGGCGTGCCCCACGGGGCGTACGGGAGCTTCCTGTTCTGCTCCCGTTGTGCTGCTGAAGAAGGACCTTCTGCTGATGTGCCGCGGAAAACAGCGGCAGGCAATTGAGCAGCTCAATGACTGCCGCTGTCGCCTGCGGCATTTCGGCAGAGGGTCCTCCTTCGGCGGCGTGATGAGAGTGGAACTGGAAGCTCCCGTGGGGAGCGCACAAAATGCCGCCCCCCGAATTCTGCCTTGGGCGCCAGAAACTCTGGCGCCGCTCCTGGGGCCACTCCAGATAGTGCTAAGAAAGTGGGGGAATTCTGAGCTTCATTCCTAACTACCACAGTAAACAGGTTGGTGTCTTCAAGTGCGGGGTTGAATTTGTGGGGAATAGAGACACTCAGTCGAGCTCGGAGGTGTGGTAGGTCCTGTTCTTCTTCCGTTTGATCTGTTTCTCCATTACTTTTTTTTTTGGTCTGTTTCTCTTATATTTATCTAGATACTTGTATGCTTCCTATCTCCGTAGTATCTGAGTATTTCACAAACACATGGGAGCCAGAGAAGCATGAGGCACAGAGGGATTAAGTGACTCACCCAGGGTTATACAGTAAATCTGTGGCAGAGCTGGGAATTGAAACCCAGATTGTCTGAGTCCAAGTCCAGGGCCTTAACCATCCTCTTCTCTAGATAGATGCAACATACACCTCCAGAGGCCTATGCTGAGATTTTGAATTAACAAACGTGGAAGGATTTTTTTTCCTCTTTTCCTTCTCTTTCTGTCTCTTTCTTTAAAAGAGACCAAGTGAAACCTTATCGCTCAGTCTGGTGACTGTCCGTGAAGCTCCCATTCACACAGCCCCGGACATTGTGAACCAATAAACATTTTGAGGAGAAGGGAAAAGGGCAAATCGAAGTTGGTCCCTCTGTGCTGTTCTAAACAGGGGGGAGCCTGACGCTATGAGAACAGACCCATTATTTAAAATGGTGGGGAAGTCACTTGCTTGTTTCTCCCTCTGCCTATGGATGTATTCCTTCACTGAGGACTCAGTGCTACCATCACCGTCGCTGAAGAGAAGAGGAAGGAATACACTGCTGGTACTGCCAGGGCTTTGCCTGAGTGTACAGGACATGCAGAGAGCGGGTGTCTCCATTTGAGATGCCTCTCTTGTTCATAATGTCTGTTTAACCTGTTTTGCCTGCCTCCTTTTAAATCTTTTACAGCTAGTCTCGTGCATCACCCACAATTCATATATCCAGCAAAGAGCACTCACAGTAACAATGCTTTTTCTTTACATAGCAGCATCCTTCTGAGGACTGCAAAATGTTTTGCACATCTGACTTCCAATCGCAACGCACCTGTGTTGCAGAATGCATATTGTCCTCATTTTGCAGATGGAGAAACTGAGGCACAGAGAAATGAAGCCACTTGTATAGGATTCTAAAGCAAGTCAGTGGCAGAGGTGGGGGTGTGTGGAGCAGGGGTGCTGAAACAATTTGTATAGTGGGGGTGCTGAGAGTCATCGAACCAAACTGTAAACGATGGAAACCACTTCAAGTCAGGGGGTGCGGCAGCACCCCTAGTTCCAGCACCCATGGTGTGGAACCCAGGTTTCCTGTACGCTTTAATCATAAGACTCAAATACTTCCAGTTTCCTCCAGTGGCTCCCCTTTCCTCTCCCTGCTCTTCTCCCACTATATCCACTGAGCAATCTTGACCCAGGCCCTCACTGGCAAAACAGTGACATCAGAAGAACTCTAGAGGCATTTCATTTCAAAGTTCGATGGATTCTGGCAGATCTGTTGGCAAGATGCGAGTGTTTTGACATCGTTGTTGGCAGAATCTGAGCATTATTGCTTTGTGAAGTGTTGTGAGCAAGCTAAGTAAATAAGATCTGTCGTGGGGTTTGCAATAGAAAGTGGAAGAGTGGGTGGTTTTGTTTAAAATACTCCCATTACAGTCAGTTAACCTTCATGTTACCTAAATGAAAATTATGTAAACCTGAAATTTTCACTGATCAGGTTGCCTAGGAACAGGCGGTCAGTTTTCATAAGACAATGAATACACAGTCACTGATAGGGCTATTAGGAACAGAGGCATTTAGCCATGTTATTCTACCTCCCTGGGTTTCTCTGGTGTAATTACCTGTTTTCACGTAGGAAGCACGCCCACCTGTGCCTGCTCATTCAAGTAGCGGGGCCTGTGGAAGAGATGTTTCCCTGCTTAAAGTGAATCCACCAGCCCAATCTGCATATGCTAAACATTGCCAATTCTGTTCTTCATTGCTGCGGGTTAGAGGTTGGTGTGTTCAATCCACAACCAGAAAAGCAGATGCTTTTGTAATTTGCGTTACAGTCGTGACAAGAGGCCCACGGTCAGGGCCCCACTGTGTCACTATACAAACATGTCGTAAGAAGCAATTCCCCGGAGCTTGAGTTCTAAATGGACCGAATCAGACAAAGGGTGGGAGGGGAGACAGAAATTTCACTTAGAAGTGAAGGGATTTGCCTAAGGATCAAATCAGTGGCAGAGCCCAGGCCTAGATCCCACGTCTTCTGATTCTTTATTCCATGCCTTATCCACGGGCTTGGATCTGGTGCATGAGACAAAAATCTGTTCTGAAGCGCACACTGTCAAAGCACCCCTGTACTCTTGGTTACGCTCGTGTTTGCAAGATTTTAAAAAGTTATTCATTCGAGATTTGTTTTATGATTTAAATGGTATTAAGAAACTTCAAAAGATAAAGGGAATAACTAGAAGAGAGAGAATGTGGATCATTTACTGGTAGGATTTAAAGAAATTCCTCTGCCGAGTAGAAATATTGATTCTTTATTCACATTTAAAATGGAGCTTTCTGTAATGATCACCAATAGTCATTTTCTGTTATCACTCGTAATAGAACTGTGCCAATGACTTTCCTTCATTCATTCCATGCCTGCAAAGAATCATTTGAGAGTAAACAGAGCATAGGTTTTTGTTTCAGAAACAGGACAACTTATTAAACCTGCATTTTATCATTTTAACAGAGTTTTGCTATGTGTTTAAAGAGACATGCACATATTTATTCTTTTTAGACTCGTTTACACTGGTGGACTATTTTTAAAGTTCACATTTGGGAAAAAAAAACAAAGCTAAAAATAATTTTCCCCTTTATCTAGCTCAGTTCTGCATTTGACATTTACATGGAATTCATTTGCATCTCATTTGTACATGTTTCTGCTCAATAGGTAGAATGTAAGAAAGCACAACCTAAAGAAGTGATGTTTCCACCAGGGACAAGAGGAAGGGCACGAGGATTACCATATACCATGGACGCTTTTATGCTAGGGATGGGAATGTTGGGTAAGTGTGAAGTAGCCATGGAACTACTAAAGAGAAAGCATCTATCTGTGTTGTCTTCCCCATTTAAAGGTGCAGAGGTGCGTGAATTACTGAGCTTACACACGGTGTGCAACTCTAAAATTTAAACGGTGGGAGTGGGGAAATAATCCTGTCTATGGTAAATGATTAACTTTTTTTTTTCTTCCTGGGATATCAAAATTTGCATTTAAATGGATGTTTTAAATAGCCTGTTTTACTCTTATTCACAAAAATAGAATGATGAAAGATGCAGCGTGTTCATTCTGACTAAAAATGATCTCTTTTCCTTTTTAGAGGAATTGAGTCACACATTATTCCCCTTCTCTTAAAGGTGTCTTTGACAGTTCAGCATAGATAATTGAAAATCTTGCAGCTTTAAATGGCATGCAGGATAGAGAAAGCAGAGGAGATGCATAATAGTGCAGGTCGCAACAATAATTACAAGTTTCAAGGAGACAGAACGGTATTTTAGTTTGGAGTATTGTGTCCAGAAAATACTAATTAAATGGGATAAATGATATTTAATGGCAAAATTCTATTTGTTCAGGAGGTCTTTTAGTTATAATTGGTTCTCATTTGTTTCTGCCTAGATAGTTTCTTCTTTCTATATAATCTGACAACCTCTTTATATACTTTCTTCAGAGTTACCGAGTCAGGATGCAGCAAATCCATTGCCAGCATATTTTTAGAAAAACATACATTGTTGCTCAATCTCTCCCCCGCCCTTTGTAATATTTAACTTTTCCAATGGTTGGCCCCTGCTGTGTTCATAGAGTGAGGGTGCTTGAAGGTGGTTCCTAGGCAGAACTGAGTCTTTCCTGTACTAACTAAACAAAAGTCCAAAGTCTGTGTGATTTTTCTTTTCCCTACTCCTTCCCTTAACGGGTGGGTTAACCACCAACGATACTTAAAGATGGAGGGTGAAAAGAGGGATCAGCAAAGCTGAGACCCCTGTTGGAAAATGTATCTAGCTTACCCACCAGGCCAATGGCACAGCCAGGAATGGAGCCCAGGTCTCCTGAGTCCCAGTCCAAAGCTGTTTCATCCATAGATCCCAAAGCATTTTACAAAGGAGGTACCAAAAAAAAACCATAGTTATCCCCATTATACAGATGGGAAAACTGAGGCACAGAGAGGGGAAAGTAACTTGCCCAAGGTCATCCAGCAGGCCAGTGGAAGAGCGAGGAATAGAACCCAGGTCTTGTGTGTCCTAATGCTGTGCTCTGTCTACTAGGCCACACTGCCTCCATTGCCTACAGTCCTGAAACCTTTTCTCTCCTTGCCTCTTCCCCACTCAGTGTTGTTCTGTGGAATTCACCCTGCAGGAGAAAGGGACGTGTTAAAGCTCCCGCAAATTCTGCAACAGATGGTTCATCCTCCACTCTTATCTCCTCTATATTGTGTTTAATGTTCCTCTTCCTGCTCCACTAACCAGCCCAGGGTCCTGGAGTTTGTTTGAACCAGTGTTACCAACTCTCACCATTTTATCATCTGACTTGAGATTGGAGGGAGAGGGTTCTTCACACCCCCTACCTGCTGGAATCATGTTGTTACCCAAAAATCTCAACTTTTGTGTGTGTGTGTGTGTGTGTGTGTATCTATCTATATCTATAAAATAAGCTTTTTAAAGATGCCAAAGGGCAAATAAAAAGAACCCTACATTGATACTTGTTAATGTCATGATTTTTAAGCCAACCTCATAATTTTTTTTGGTGAGGGGAGGGCTGACTTGTGAAGCGTTGTGAACTGTTGTCATTAAGAATAATAAAGAATTATTGTATTTGTATTGGGGTTGAGCTTAGAAGCCGCAATCCGAAGTTTGGAGCCCCATTATGCTAGGTGCTGCATAACAGCGGAGAGGGGGAAGAGATCCCGAATAGCCCGTACTTCCTTCAGTGGAAGGAGTTAGGTTAAGGGAACCGGGATCTCGCTCCCCTGCTGTTCAATCAGTGCATGCCAGCAGGCTGAAATGACGGTGCTTCCTGAAACTCTGCTGTAGCTGGCACACAGGTGGGGTGTTGGTGTCCCCACGAGAGAGGCTTATAACCTGGGAAGCCAATTGGTACCTTGGAAGGAAAACAAACTAACCTGGCTGTGGCTCTGTTTTTAGTCTGGGATTTGTAAGTGTTGTCCTCACCCCTTCTCAATCTACTAAATAATAAAGGCTGAAATCTTCCAAAATGTGGGTGATGCCTAAAGTTAGGCACCTAGATAAGGCCCCCAAGTCCTTCAGTGATCTTTGAATGGCTGGATCCTTGGCTCTAATGGAGCGGTTCAGGGTTCTTCCCACACGAAGTTCATTGCAGGGTCAGGGTGCAAGTGGCCTCACGTCTTCCAGCCGTGGAGCACACGGCACTCACGTTGAAGTCACTGGAAGTTGGGCGTGCTCAATACCTGCGACAATTGGGCCATTTATTGATGTGCCTGAAGTCAGGCACCACCAGACTGAGAAAGGACTTTCCCACGGTGTGTGTTTTTTACCCTGAATTAGTAGGAGGTCAGTTCAGGGGCCTTGAAGCCGATCTGTTCGTGGATGCAATAGATCAGTCTCTTCAGATGGGCATATTTTATTCTTTTCCACTGCCCCCAACTTCTCTCCCTTAATGTGATTCTCAATTTTGGAAATTAAAATTTAGGGTTAAATTATTCATCCTGTTCTACTAGACCCATGTTCATTTCAACCATCTACTTTCATGCTTTTTAGCACTTTGCTCTACGATGGTGTCTAGTTTTTTGTTCACGGGAGTTGGTTGAATGCAACCTTGTTAGCTAATTCTCCAAGACAGGGCTCGGTCACCTGCATTTAAAAGAGACGCAGTGGAATTATAGCCTCGGCAGAAGGACCAAGGGCAAAATTCTCTTTTCAGCTCACTATTGTGAATCCTGACCCTAATGTTCTGTTCTTCCTTTGACATCAATGAGAGATCAGTGCATGTTGAGCAGGAATTTTCAGAGCCAGAGCCCAGCACAGTGATCTGAAAGGAGAATTTAACCCTGAGGCATGTTCTGACTAATTTTCACTAGGGCTATCTCTTTGAATAAGGTTGCTTTGAACATTAAAACTAAGAGATGATGAAAGAAACCTTGGGCTAGTACATTTATTTCTGTTGAAAGCAAGCAATATGTATGCATTTTGGCAAATTCCTTTCTTGGCATACAGGTGCCTGTTACTCATGTGCAATGTATAACTTCATTAGATCAACCACACTGGTTCTGTTCCACTGGTTTTCACAGGACCACTCTTAACATGCTCTTATTATATTTCAAATCATGGGGACTTGCTCTGAATGAATGACTGATTCATGTTGAAGGCCACATACTTAATTATCTGCTCTAGCTATTTTTTTTTCCTTCTTCCAAGTTCCTGATTGCTGTAGTGGCACCATATTAAATACTTGCTAAATAACAAAGTCACAGCACAGAAGTCCAAGCCTATCTGCATGACCATTTTAACTCCCATTTTTCAAGGGCTGCCGGTAAAAGTACACTTCAAGGTTGGAAACTGGGCATGTCAGCAAAAGGCTCAGTGAGGAATTTTTGATTTCCAACCCCTGGCAATGACATGCAATGAGGCCCAATCCCTGAGAGGAAGAAGGGTGTAATTAACCCATCAAACAATGAGGCATACGAAGTAACATATTGCCAGAGGGAGATTTTGAAGTAGCTGAATATTTTGCTAAGATCCCAAGAGGCCTTTGTCAGAATTACTCCATTACTAGCTTTAGACATTTAGTTTCACGGAGACTGAGTGAACCGGAGCTGCTCTCGAAAGTTTTTATACGGGTCTCCAGAAGGCCTTGTCCAAGGTCACCTTCTCCAGATGCAGCTCATGGAAAGAAAAGAAAATCAGAAGAAAGAATACACCAGACCTCTCAAAGGAAAGAGTGCATAGTGCTTCCCTCAGAGCTATTAAGGAAGTTGGGTTCCTCATTAATCATTGCTGCCCCAAGAATCTAGCAGCAGCTGGAACCGAGAAGTACATAGCTATGTTCCGTGATTATTGGTTGATTGAGACAAAATCAGAGTACTTTTTAAAAGGATGTATCCTCTCTAAGAGCGTAGGCAGACTGAGCCCTGTGCCACAGCTGCTACTGGGCTGTCTCAGTCTTTTTGTCATCCAGTGTAAGAGACATGCCCTTCAGGGAGACTAAGAACATTATTTAACCACTCTGCCGAAAGAGCAAGTTGGAGCGGTTTTAAGCCCAACTATCGCCTACTCCCTGATGTCCTACTTCACAGGAAGGAGTAGTGGACTCCGAGACAATCTCTCCAACACAGATGCAGGGCCAACATCAATGGAGGATTCAGTTTGGGCCAGTCTCACAAGAGCGAGCCCTGGAAATACAGCAGGAAGCCCATGTGACTGCTTGTGAATTGGGTCTGTGCCCCTTATAGTTAGTGGTAGCACACAGGGTCCTCATCTGGCTGAAATCGGAGATGACTTGTGCAGGGAGAGTTGGCTTCCCACAACACTAAAACTTGCAGTCATCCAGCAGGCACTCAAGAAGCCACATCCTATCCAGCTAATGCCCTATTACCATATCCAGCCAGCAGCTCTGAACCGCACAGGGCATCTTTGACCTCCTTTAATATAGAGCATACAGATATGGTCACATTGCACCACTGCTGCTGCGTCTGCATTGGTTACTGACCTTTCCCAGGTCCTATGGCCTCATGCATATCTAAAAAAAAGCCCTAAATGGTGTACGTTACTGACAAACCTCCTCCAGCAGTGCCACTTGCTGGGAATGCCACAGCAAAGAGAGCCCCGAGTCAAACTCATGGGGGTTTTCAGTGGAATGCAACTGACTGTGGAACTTCCTACCCCGAGCGACTCAGCTGATCCTGAGTCTTACGGGATTCTTTCAGCAAGCTTCCTGCAGTGATGGGTACCTTAGAAGTACTGATGTTAATAATAAAGCTGGACCCCTTTAAATTGCAAATCCCTCCAGAGACCGAAACGCTCAGCCCGTAAAGTGTATATCCTTGGAATGCTACCTGATGTGAACACCGAATTTCAGAAAGTCTCCAAGAGATGTTTTATATCATTGCATAAGCCAGATTGGGGCTCTGCATTACTGCACATGTTCAATTTAGGTAGGCTGAGCTCATGCATAAAAGAAGCTTGTGCCCTTCAAGGAAAGTCATTCCTCCTCCTCCGCCCCCCCACCCCCATCAGAGTCTGTTTAATAGAGGAGAAGCTGCCTCTGGGACAAAATTAGGGAAGGGGAACTCTTTATTAGGCATACATTTCCTGGGTGTCTTGCAGAGTATTTAGGAACCTTTCTAGCCTCCAAAATGTAGCACCCTTTGTAGCATTCAGCATCTTCTTAAACAGCCATAGTCATCATTCAGTTAACTTTTCTATTTGCTTTATAACAGGAGGAAGATCAACTGTTTGGACTGAAAGAGAGGAAGGGAGAACATGTCTGCTCTGTAGCAGATGTTCCTCCACCGTAGTTGCTCCTCAATACACAGGGCCGGCTCCAGAGCCCAGCGGGGCAAGCACCCGCCTGGGGCGGCCCTTTCCCGGGGGGGCGGCAGGCTGGGCCGGCGGACCTGCCGCAGTCATGCCTGCGGGAGGTCCACCGGAGCCCCGGGAGCAGCGGACCTGCCGCAGGCATGACTGCGGAGGGGACGCTCGGCCGGCGGCTCCAGTGGACCTCCCGCAGGCATGACTGCGGACGGTTCGCTGGTCCCGCGGCTCGGCTCGATCTCCCGCAGGCGTGCCTGCGGCAGCTCAACCGGAGCCGCCGGACCAGCGAACCGCCTGCAGCTGCGGGAGGTCCAGCCGAGCCGCGCGACCAGCAGACCCTCCGCAGTCATGCCTGCGGGAGGTCCGCTGCTCCCGGGCATGACTGCTTGGGGCGGCCAAATTTGTAGAGCCGCCCCTGTCAATACATAATCTCCCCCATTCACCACTGGGAATTATCTTTGTTTCGCATGCACCTTGACTATGGGTTCTCAATTTGAGGGTCATAGCCAGTCTCCCTTTCTGCATGGGCATCCCAAAACCTTTAATTTTGTAATGTGGTACATGACAGAAAAGATCGAAAGCCACTGATCTAGTCCACTTATGAGGTTACAGTACCCCTCATACACCAGAGTCCAGTCATTTTGGAGTGGTTGGAAACTGAAAGATGCCTCTCAGTCAAAAATCACCTCCCCTTAATAATAATGCTGCTGTGTATAAACATCAGAGGATCCAGACCTTTTACAACTGAGCATCACCCCTCACAGTACGAGCCACAAGGTGGTGGAGAAATCCTATATTTGTCACGGCTGAAGAGCTTAGAAGAGGGAATGTACTTTAAAGGAGGTTGTTTCCACACAGAAGAAAGTAAGAGAACTCTTTGAGGGCAAAGAAGAGGCAGAAAAGAAGATGTGAAGATGTTTGGGAGAGGGATGCAAAGGGAGATGTTGTTTAAATATCTACAGATTGTGCCTTTCATCACAAAGGAGGCTTGTGCAAACACCAACTAGTGGTGGGAGGGACAGCTCAGTGGTTTGAGCATTGGCCTGCTAAACCCAGGGTTGTGAGTTCAATCCTTGAGGGGGCCATTTAGTGAACTGGGGTAAAAATCTGTCTGGGGATTGGTCCTGCTTTGAGCAGGGGGTTGGACTAGATGACCTCCTGAGGTCCCTTCCAACCTTGATATTCTATGATTACATCCAGCTACCTCTGCAGCCCATTGCACAAGAGGGTGGGGAGCATTTTGGCCAGAGACAGGCAAGCAAGCTATTACTGAAAGCATTGTGAGGTCCTTACTATCCATCCAGAGGTGCCAGGGCCTTGATTTTAAGATCTCCTCCGAATCTGAGTATCACATGTTTATCTACATTGGAAGGATGAATGGCTGAGTTAGCCCTGCTGGGGTTTGAGGTGGAGGTTGACAGCTCGTGACTCTCCATGTAATAAGCTCGCGACCCCTTGAGGGGTTGAGAACCCCTGTACTAGGTATTTTAAACGTGAGACTTAGGTATAGTTTACCTGGGGGATTCTTGCACCAGCGTCGCTGCCAGTGCAACCTGCTGGCAGAGACATACTGCAATGTTGTAATAAATACCTTGCACCATAATGCAAACCACTTCTTATACCAGTGCAGGATGTCTATGATAGATACTAGCATCAGCACAGTACTGCACTGGTGTAAATTAACCGCAGTCTAAACAAGCGCTTTGGCGACTAAGCCTTCTCTTCCAGCAGCTTAATATAGAATTTGTGCTGGCGCCAGAATACCTGAAATGGGATGTCTTCAGTACCGGCCTGTTTTTATAGACCAGAGAAAACACTTTAAACAACCACTTTGACAGCAGCCCTTCACTACAAACTGCATAATCAGAAGGTGTTGGGTTAACTCTTCCGTAGATACATTGTATCCTTCAAATAATAACTCAGATAAACCACTGAGCAGTGCTTACTTGTGTTGGGGAAACTATAATTTGCTTTTATTGATTTGAACATTTGAATTGATTTTAAAAGCGAGGATCTGTGAGCCTGGACGTGTTCAGACTATTCACATCTCAACAGTGAGTTTTGTTTATCTTGCACTGCCCATCATGCAGGTAAAGACAGAAAACTTCCAGGTGCAGCGCTGCTGATTTGTTGATTGTGTGGACAGTTTTTTGTTTTGGTTTTGGTGAGAAACTTTAATATATATTCTTTCCCTTCCTTCGTATTAGACTAAGTAAAGGCTTGTGCAGCATAAATGCTGTTTCTTTTTCTGAGGCGGCTACTTAATGATGGGGTGGATAAACCCAACACTAGGGACACGGGTAAGGGAAGAGCTCTGGGCCCAGGAAGCCCTGTCCCAACGGGCAAGCTGGAGGAGGGTTTAAGAGGCAGGGTGACCACGTGTTCAATTTTCAACCGGAACACCCAGGGACCCTGGCAGCTTCAGTCAGCACCACTGACTGGGCCGTTAAAAGTCCGGTTAGTGATGCTGCCCAGCTAAGGCAGGCTGGTCCCTACCTGGCCTGGCACCACGCTGTGCCCCGGAAGTGGCCAGCAGCAGATCTGGCTCCTAAGCGGGGGAGGCCCCCACCCTGAGCACTGGCTCTGCACTCCCATTGGCTGGGAACTGGCCAATGGGAGGGAGGGCGGTGCCTCTGGGCAAGAGCAGCGCGCAGAGCCACCTGCGTACCTCCGCCTAGGAGCCGGAGCTGCTGCTGGCCACTTCCGGTGCAGAGCGTGGTCCGTGATGCCAGGACAGGCAGGAAGCCTGCCTTAGCACCCGCGCTACACTGCTGACAGGGAACCACCAGAGATAAGCCCACGCCCCAACCCCAGACCCCCTCGCCATCAAACCCAGAGCCGGTTCCTGCACCCCAAACCCCTCATCCTCAGCCCCATCCCAGAGCCCTCACATACCCCCCAACCCCTTGCCCCAGCCTAAAGCCCCCTCCCACACCCTAAGCCCCTCATCCTCGGCCCCACCCCAGAGCCTGCACCCCTAGCCCAGAGCCCTCACCCCCTTCTGTACCCCAATCCCCCTGCCTCAACCATCAGCACTCTCCTGCACTCTGAATCCCTTGAACCCCAACCCCCAGTCTGGAGCCCCTTCCTGCACCCCAAAGACTCATCCCCAGCTCAGAGCCTGTACCCCCTCCCACACCCCAACCCCCTGCCTCAACCTGCGACCCCCTCCCACATTCCGAATCCGCCCCGCCTGGAGTCTCCTCCTGTAGCACAAACCCCTGCCCCAGTCTGGAGCCCCCTCCCACACCCAGAGCCCCTTATTTCAGGCCCCACCCCAGAGCCTGCACCCCCAGCTGGAGCCCTCACCCCCTCCCACACCCCAACTCCCTCCCCCAGCCCGGACCCCCCTCCTGCACCCTGAACCCCTCATTTCTGTCCACCCCAGAGCCCGCACCCGCAGTTAGAGCCCTCACACCCCAACTCCCCGCCTCAGCCCAGGGAAAGTGAGTGAGGGTGGGGGAGAGCGAGGCACTGAGGGAGGGGGAATGTAGTGAGTCGGGGGCAGGGCCTTGGAGAAGGGGCAGCACTAGGGTGTTTGGTTTTGTGCGATTAGAAAGTTGGCAGCCCTGTTAAGAGGAGGCATTGCAGCACAGGCTGTGACTATGACTGGCAGGAGGAGACAGACCTGTACTCATGACTAGCGAGGGGCTATACCAGGAGGAGGGACCATTACAGGACTCCTTATCCTAGGGGTTCTCAAACTGGGGGTCGTGACCCCTTGGGGTCACAAGGTTATTACTTGGGGGGTCGCGAGCTATCAGCCTCCACCCCAAACCCCGCTTCGCCTCCAGCATTTATAATAGTGTTAAATATAAAAAAATGAGTTTTTTAATTTATAAGGGGAGTCGCACTCATATGCTTGCTGTGTGAAAGGGGTCACCAGTGCACAAGTTTGAGAACCACAGCCTTAGCCCACAGAGGCCTTTGTCGCAGAGGACAACCACAAGCCACGACGCATCTTAGGGAGGGACAGAGCAGTAGGAAGAGACTCACGGGAGGTTGTTAGCTGGACTGTAGGTAGTGAATGCCATCCTTACGATACTCCAGAGGACCCTGGGTCAGAACCTGGTGGAGTGCGTGGGGCCAGATCCCTTCTCTCTCCCTGCAGATGTTGACGTGGACTCTAACCACGAGGCTGGGGACTCTCCTGCTCATAGAGTGGAAATGTGCTCTTGTGGCTAGAGCTGAGGACAGAGAGTCAGGAGCCCAGTTAAATGTCCTTTCCCTGACACCGACTCCCTGTGCAACCTTGGGCAAGTCAGTGTTTCCCAAACGATGGGTCCCAACCCATCAGTGGGTTGCCGGAAGGTTCTAGATTGGTCACCATGCCTCAGTGGGAATAAAAGAATGGCCTACTGCACCCAGTAGCCCTTAACTGGTCACATGTGCAGTGGTGCCAGCTAGTATAGCAGTCTTCTGACTATAGCGCACGGGCCACATGGCTTGGAGCGCTGCCAGCATGACACCTGGGCCCACTATGCGTTCTAGGCCCTCGATGTGCCAAAATGGAGGTTCCTGCTCCTCTTGGCACCAGAAACTGGGAAGCAGGATGAACAGACATGAGGCTCATGAGCTGGGAGGGGTAAGAAGGGCTCCCTCAGGGGCTGAGGAAGGCTCTTGGGGAGGGGTGAGAGTAGGGGCTAATGGGAAGATAAGATCCTGGCCCCCCCCAGGTGCACCTCTGCCAGGCTAATGGACGGTGCCTGAGAGGGAAGAGGTGAGTCAGGCGGAGAGGTGCGGCAGCACGGCTGGGGGATATCACGGTCAGTGCCCCCTGCTTCAAATGGCACAGCACCTGACCATGCCATGCTCCCACTCCCCTTCCCTGTCAGCCTGACCTATAGTCTATACATAACGGTGGGTCACAAAAAAAAGAGAAAATGCAGTTGGTGGGTCACCTTAGTAAACTGTTTGGGAATCAATGAAGTCTTAATCACTCGGTGCCTCAGCACTGTAAAAGAGGAATGACGACACTTCCTTTATCCTGCCCTTTATCCTGCCCAATCTCAAGGGCCTGTTGAGATTGTAAGCTGTTCAGGGCAGGGACTCGCTGGTTTTATGCATTTGTGTAGCACCCAGCACAGTGGGGATCCTAGCTGGGCCCTCTAGGCACTGCTGAAATACAAGTAATAATACTAATGACATGCCGTGTGATCTTGGATAAATCACTCAGCTGCTCTGTGTCTCAGATTCCCTGTTGGTAAAATGGCTTTAATAGCTTCTTTACAGAGTATTAACAGTTGAATATTTATTAGGTGCTTTGATATCATCAGTAAAATTAATTCTAAGTAAAAAAAAATAGGTAATATATTATTTCCCATTTATATTGTCCTATAAACTGAATGCAAGTTTCATCTCTATTGGATGCTTTTCTGTTTAAAGACCACTTGAATTTATTACAGAGTGGTATTTGGCTCTATGTGTTTCCTATAGCTACAAGAGGAAATGTTGTGCAGTGTAATTGTAATGGCTGGTCAATGTATATATTTAAAACAGGGTTCACTGTTCCATCATGTGTAAAGCTAGATGAAATTTTTTGGTGGGAACTTGTATGTGTGGAAAAATACAGATTCAGCAACACTGAAATGTTTAATGACTTCCTGTCTATTTTGCTGAATTGTTTGTGTTAGAAGAAAAATAATTCTGAAGTAGTGTAAATATTTCAGTCTGACATTTTCTAAATGAAACATCCTGAGTTTCTTGGTTGAAATGACTTGGTTTTGTAATTTCCTTCTATTTTACTTACAAAAATGCAAAAACATTTAAAAAAAAAACACTGAAAAGTTAAACAAAATATTTTGTTCAATCGGAAACTTTATTTGTTTGTTTGTTTGTTTGGCATTTCCATTGTGACATTTTCAAAACCTTTTGTTTTCAGGTCTAACAAGTCAAAGCCCAATCTGCACGGGGGAAAACTGTCTGGCTGTATTATCAATAGCACATTAACACCATGCCGGAAACATTTTTTTTCCCCAGTATTTTTTTGGAACTGTGAACAAACCACATAACTACATGTATGGCAGTACCTGTGGCAGAGATAAAGACAAAACTTCACCACTATGGTTTAAGGGTCAGATTCTCAGGTGGCATGTTCCATTGAGCATCTTCCGCCAGCTAAAGATCTGGCCCTAAATTAGCATGAACGTCGGCAAAGCTTCCGTCTGAGCTGTCTAGTTGGGTCAGTAATTTAACAACAGACTAGAGACACTTGCCAACTGACCTAAGAGATGGAATATATAAGATCTGCCATCTTCGGTTAGGGAGACAGAACTGAGTAAAAGTTGTGTTGTAAAACCGTGTTTGATTGTTGATTTAAGTTTGCACTTTCATGGACAGGACGATCTCTCTTCAAGGGAGGTAATCCAGGCAAAACCTTGATTTTTAGTTTAGCAACAAGACATAATTACTGTGAGATTGATCATCTGCTAGAAGTACTGAAGCAAATAAATTGCTCAGTGCCCAATGCAGGATGAGAATGGCGGCTAATGGAAATGGTGGATAGGTCGGCCGGACCATAATTTGGCTTGATGAAGCATCCACATGGGCATGGTGCTAATGTGCTATTGATATGCAGCCAGCCAATTTCCCCTGTGCAGATTGGGCTTTGACTCGTTAGAGCAGAGCTGGGCATCGCAGCAGTAAATGAAGAGGAAAATTGAAGTAATGCTGTATTATAAATTTATGATTTCATCTGCCTGACCTAGAGAATGTTCTGTGATGGGAGATACAGATTAGAACCTCTGTCCAGTCAGCTGTGTATTTTGTCTTTGTTGTTAGAAATGATACAGTTGGCGGGGGGGAGGAGAGGGGAGGAGAGGGTCACAAGTGTCTTTACAGTTGTCTCGGTGGTTGGCTTCAGGTATTTCTTTTCAAGGCTGTTCTATTAGGTCAAGAACATCGCTTGCCCAGTAAGCCTGCCCAAGGGAATGGGGTGTGAAGTTCTGTGGGTTTCTGTGTGGAAGGGAAGAATGGGCTTAGTGGGGTTGCTGCTGCCCTTCTCATCACATAGGTGGGCGATCAGGGAAAGGAAGTGGGGGTTTCACTCTGAAACTCTGCCCCGGAGTGTGCCACACTCACAGAGCTGAGCTGGCACAGAGGAGAAAGTAATCTGCGCATGGTAAAGGCCTTGTGCCGATTACTTCCCTTCAGAGTGAGGAAGGAACCAGATACTCCGAGTCACAATCCATTCCTTGGTCTGCATTCTGGAAAGCGCAGATACACGTCACCTCTTACTCAGCGAAGACTGTAGGTTACAGTCTAGCCTTTAATGATTAGAATGCAAAATCTCGAGTTCTGTGTGTGGCAAGCCCATTCCCCCAGCTACCCTAAATCCGTTTTTAAGTTGACAAATCATCTCATCTTTTAGAGTCCAAATAAAACTTGCTCTTTAAAAAGAGAATGAGCTCTGGTTGAAGTGACTCTGCAGAATTGAGGTTCACAGTGATGTTAGTGGGGCTACTTAGTTTGCAAACAATCCATTTATCACTATTATTGTTTTTAAAATGGTTTGTAAAGCTTCTCTCTGAAAGGTCTGATTTAATGATAGATTTCTAAGGGAATCCTGCTGTTGAGCTATGAAATAAATATTCAAGAGATAGCTAATGTAGGTATATATTTATTTAATGCACCAGTGTCCTGTGTTGTGGTCACATGCCTGCTTTTCTCCTACACCCCTTTAATCCAGTTATCAAAATTCATACAAGCATTGAATTTTCTGGTTTTAAAATATGATGAATGGTAAACTGCATGAAACATACAAATTCTATCTGAAATGGAGGGACTTGCTGTGTCAGCAAAATAACTGTAACATATATTAGAAATAGTTGCTTTTTAAAGAATAAATAAAAATAGAGGTATGAGACCTTGGAAGGAAATTTTCAGTTGTAAACAAACAAACAAAACGAACCATACATATCAATGCGCTTAAGGCCAAATGCAATTTCCTTTAATGTCAGTGGAAAAATTCCCATTGACTTCAAAGGGAGTTGCATCAAGACTTTCATGATAAGACAGTGGGTTTGGGGAGAAAGGCAGAAAGCTGAGCACTGCCCAGTAATTGTGGCAAAGACTGTGCAGTGTTTGTTGGCACTGGAAATATAAATACTATTCTGCTAAAACTAGGCAGGCAAAAAGTTTGAGAATTGTAGGTGATGTTTGAAAAACATGCCAGCTTTGTAGAGGGTAACACAAGGTGGTCACGGTAACTATTAGCCTTGGTAAATGGAGCACTAATGGAGCCTATGAAAAGGCAGTTAACTTACCGGCCTCGATGCAAATAGAATAAAGTATGAAGAAAACACATAACCCCTATGCAGCTGACAGAATTTTTTAGGCAAAAGTTTTGATTTCCAGAAGTGAGGCTGGCCAGGACCCTGCTGCCTTCAGAACAAAACCACATTGTTTAGACTGTCTTTGTTCAAAAACACTACACTGGGAGGGTGGGTGCGGGTGGGGTTGGAGGGAGATTGAAAATAAATGAAGTAGGGTCCTCACTGTCTGAACAGGAGGAGCAAGAGAGAAATCCACCTGTGTGCGCTGTTTTTATAACGTTTGGAGGCGGTCTGGTGGCTCAGTGACAGGGTACATTTAAGAACATAGATAGAACACTCATACAGAGAAATGGGACAAGACTCAGGACTTCAGTGGGAGTCAGATCTACCCCTTAATCTCTGATCTTTAAACCCATGGGGCTTTAAATTCTGCCTTGGTTTACTATATGTATGCATAGCTGCCATGGAAATTAACAGAGGTGGATGTAATTTAGCCTTTCCTGATCCTCTTCTAATGCTCACTCCATCTCCATTCAGCATTCCAGGGTCACTCACTCATGCTACCCAGTGCAAAGGGTGGGATTCCCAGGTGCTCCTCTAGACTCTTAAAGAGCCAGAAGGAGCTTTTTCTCTTGAGCATAGATAAACCTACTGTCTTTATATAATACAGTAGAATTCTTATCTATGATTGCCTATTGGACAAAAAAAGCCAAATGGCACAGTCTCTGTGCGTGACAACCCTGTCTACACTAGCAAATTGACGTGTCACTCTTAGCCATGGCCAGCAATGGGTTCCACTGAACATGAGTTCACGCCGGTTTACTTGTTAATGAGAATGTGACCAAACCAGCTTGCTCTAATTTGCAGTGCTGTTACCCAAATCTCAGTCATGCTTTCAGTAATATTGCTTGAAATGGTTTTGTCCTCTTTGCAACACCGTTTTCTTCCACCATCTGCAGTGTACCTCGGGGGTTTGTAGCTGCAGATTCGACAGGCTTTTTTTCTGTGTTACACTAGCATGTGGTTGGGGTTTTTTTTCTGCCATGTTATGTGACTGCTGAAACCTTATGTTAAATTGGACACCATGTGTTGTTCAATATATTTGCTTACACAATTTTATTTACAACAAAGTGTCCTTGAATGGTATTGCTCTAATAAGAAAATAGCAAATACTTTGTTTGATTGTAGCTGTTACAAATTGCTTCAGGAAAAATTTCTTATCTGTTGAATTTTACCTTCCTGAAAAACTAAAACCTCTTTGACTCTCTAGTTCCTTGATATTGCTGCCTCTAACTCTTTGATGTGTTAACTGTTGTCCTTCACACTCCTGGGATGAAGAATTACTAGTACCTTAATCTCCAACTGTCAATAACTCTGAAGCAAAGTACATTCATTGTAAGCTCTCCAAATGTCAGAGCAAACCTGTGTTATGTGTTTAGCCTTAGCATTTGGCATTTACTCTTCTAGCTAAAAAGTATGCACAGTCCTTGGACTTCAGAAACCAAAGTGCATGTTAATTATATGAGTGACAGATCTCATATGCATAGCAAAAGGAGAAAGTGATCAGGAAGAGTAGTATGTGTCTGCAGATGTTTTATTTTTCTTCAGGATGAAACCTTCCTGCAGTTGTGCATGAGAAGAGTAAACTGTGTTCTTTCATACCTTGTGTAAAAGTCAAATTTCTTTTTCACCCATCCTCTGTGTTACTGTTACATTAGATGTAGGAGCAAAGAGTAAAACCTTACTAATCTGCCTTTTTTTTTTATTCACATTTCTACATTCAAGGTTACCCAAATTTTGTTGCGACATATGGCAGAGGATATCCTGGATTTGCCCCAAGCTACAGCTATCAGTTCCCAGGTATGTACATTTCATTTGGAGATTGATTTATTTAAATCCATAGCTGCAAGTTGAGGAAGGAAAATCTGCAGGGAAGCATTTCATGCGATGACAAATTGTGACCATTTTGAAGATATATCTTCAAAAAAAATATATATATATATAGAAGGATATAGCCAAGATTGTTATTAATATAATGTGTTAATTGGTACTGGTTATTTGAAAACAAAGTTTTTAATTTAAAAAAAATTAACCAGAATGATAATTTAAGAGCTATTACCATCCCTTTGCTGGAGTTAATTTTTTTTCCTTTTTCTATGTACAGTAAGCTTACATTTGTTAGGGATGCAGTTCTGGAGTAAAAAGTCCAACGTGCGTGTATTTTATATAGATGTCTCTGGTGACCTTCATAGAGTTGGGTGTCTAATGGTGCTCAATCTAATTCTTTCTTCACGTTTGTTTGGTTCCTCCCTCCCTTCCCTTTTGTGTGGCTGTCAAAGATTTGCTGCATTTAGTGATTTCCATTCACTGGAAGTTTAATACTGCCACTCATAATTTTTGATCTCCTATGGTTCTAAAGTGGTAGGCCGGCTTTTAATGTAACACAGTGTGGATTTCATCTGGGGCACTTTGAAAAGGCAGTCACTGAAACTAGTTCTCCCTATATTTTACTTTATGCCAGTGCGGCTTAGAACTTAAATTGGAAATGACAGATGATTTTTTTTATTTCACCTTAAGAATTCTAAGGGAGATTTTTGAAGCAGAGTCTTGATTGCTGTGTTTACTGCTAACTAATAGCTAAGGCCTACCAGGACATCATGGAAAGGAAATCTATGTTGTGTTAAATTCATTAGCGTGCCATGTCACTTGGGTCACACATGATCAGTTCCACCACCTTGCACTGTTTATTTAATTGCTTAGAACGAGAATGTTAGAAGCACAAGTTTGCTTAGGTTAAGAACATAAAAAAGGCAATACTGGGTCAGACCAATGGTCCATCTAGCCCAGTATCCTGTCTTCCAACAGTGGTAGGTGCCAGATGCTTCAGAGGAAATGAACAGAACAGGGCAATTTATCGAGTGATCCATCTCCTGTTGTCCAGTCCCAGCTTCTGTTCTGGCAGTCGGAGACTTAGGTACACCTTGGCATAGGCTTGCATCCCCTACCATTTTGGCTAATACCCATTGATGGAACTATCCTCCATGAACTTATCTAGTTCTTTTTTGAACCCAGTTATACTTTTGGCCTTCACAACATCCCCTGGCAACGAGTTCCACAGGTTGACTATGTGTTGCATGAAGAAGTACTTCCTTTTGTTTGTTTTAAACCTGCTGCCTATTAATTTCATTGGGTGACCCCTGGTTCTTGTGTTATGTGAAGGGGTAAATAACACTTCTTTGTTCATTTTCCCCATCCCATTCATGATTATATAGACCTACATCATATCCCCCCATAATCGTCTCGTTTCTAAGCCGAACAGTCCCAGTCTTTTTAATCTTTCATCGTATGTTCCATACCCTTAATCATTTTTGTTGCCCTTCTTTGTCTTTCTTCCAATTCTAATACATCTTTTTTGAGATGAGGCAACCAGAACTGCACGGAGTATTAAGAAACCAAGTTTAACTGTCTCTTTAATGAAAATGCTACAGGTAAAGGACAGGGTTTTTAACCAAAGAAGAAAACAAGACCGTTATGGAGAAAAACTCTAGAATATAACAGAACTATAACCTTTTTATGTAATGTCTGAACCTACCTTTGGAATTCTGTAGCAGGAATACAACCCTCCTTTAAACTCCTACAGATTGGTTTAAATATTTTATAGAAAGGATTAAAATTGTTTATTAAATTCTACACGACGAAGTAATTTCCACATAACACTATCTAGTTCCTTTGGAACCGTAGTGGTTTCTATTGGGAGTTTTCCATAAAGGGAAGTGTTGTTGTTGATTATTTTGACATTTTACAAATGTTGAGACTCTGGTTTCTGTAAGTGTATAAGTGCTTTTGAGAATATCCATTTAAGAAAACTAACCAGAAAAACCCCTTTGTCGAAGATATTAAGTCTAAAAATTGACCTTCTTTGACCGTTTTTCTATACGTTTGCTCTTCTGGTAAGAAACACAGAAGGAATCAGAGTTCAGGACCAGCCTTCATTCCTCACGTCCCAGGCCAGCTGGGGCTGTGAGAGCTTCAGAGGCAGAAAGTTCAGCTCCCTCTTTGGCTCTTGTTAATTTTTGATCCAAAAGGGTGCTGAGGCTGATGTTGCTGTATAGTGATCTCCTTTGGCTAACTGCAGGTATAGTGTTCGCTTCCCCTCACCAGAGAAGAGTCATTACAGTGTGGGGGATCTTTTAAGAATGCAACTTGAAAGGGAAAATGCCATCTCAAAAGAGCCTTGTTTTATAGGTGTTCCTTTAAGCCACATACTGTACTCTTATCGCTCTACTATACATTTAAAAAAAATCATATAGCAGGGGTGTTAATCACCCAGCCCATTTGACATATACTGTATATCCAGCCCCTATGATGAATGTGGATCTGTAGGATTAAAAAAACAAATATTCCATTTCTACCTCTTGTGCTTGTAAATGTAACATGACCCAGCGTATTGCTGTCTTAGTTTGAAATAGTTCAGTGTGATGGCAACTGCTCCTGTTGCAATGGAGTGCTAATGCTGAATACAATGATATCACGCTGAGGTCCGTGTTTACAAACAACATCAATGTTCAATGGTGGGCATAATTTGCACATGCAGTTACTGCTGTTGTGCATGCAAATTTGGTAAAAGCACACACAAATGGTCAAATAAACAAAGGGCCGTAGTAGGAATTTTCCTAAAGGTGCCCTGCATCACTTTTATGATGGTTTTAAAAGGGTCATATTCTGCTGCTGTTCTTTGTACAAACCTCCCATTGACACCATTGGGAGAGCTGCTGTATCAAGGGAAATAGCACTGGCTGACAGGCCATAATTAAAAATGTTGTCAGCCCTCTTCACAAAACAGGTTTGACCGCTCAGCTGTATGATATATATGTCGTTTCCACAGTACTCTTCATAATATTAAAGCCATCCAGATATAGCACAAAAATGCACACAAGTTCATTTCAACACCTGTTTTGAGCTAATAGCATTTGAATATAAGGTGGTGAGATTTTTTTTTTTTTAAGTGCATTTGCACATTGTCTCAGGACTTGATTTTCAGGTTCTCATGACTTCTTGAATCAGATGGAGCTATATGAAGAAAAGACAAATAATGAAAAATGGTTTTAATAAACTGAATAAAATTGACAGGACTAGCAACTAATTGTAAAGATATCGTTTGACTCTAACTATCATTATATGTGTTTTTATTTAGGGTCCTCTAGCTTTTTCTTAGACTTGCACTTTATAAGAAACTGTATCATAATGTATTTATTCCCCACAAACAATTTTTTTTAAAATACGTTGGGTTTTTTTTAAAAACGCTTACTTCAGTTTTTAATGAAGCTCTAAAAATACTTGACTCTTGTGTAGCACATTTAAGGATCTCAAAGCATCTTATAAATATTAATCTTCACAGCACTCTCTGGAATGTTATCCCATATGCAATATTGAATATTGGAGTGTCAGACCCCTTTGATCAGTTGGTAAACTGAGGCACGGAATGTAAAGGTGCAGTTGTGCCCTTATGGCACAGCTGATGCTAAGAGGTGGTGCCAGTGGCAGTTCCCAGAGTTGGGCACAATATTTTCAGTACTACTTAAGGGGACAGCATGTTCTGAATCTTTGGAGCCAGCTCTGTCCTTTGCTCCTGCCTTTTTGCTAGCATCTGTGTAAAGGAGGCAAGCATGGACATGGTATCCCCGCTCTTGTACAAGGATGCATTGAAAGGACAAAAGCTCCTACATTGTTGTCTTGTCCTTTGTGTGGTGTTCAGCACAAGAAGACCCAGGGGAACTGATTCACAATTTCACTAGACACTACCACTTAAATGCCACAGCTTCAAGCCAGTACTTGGGGCCATATCTTGCACCTAGGACACCTATTGGAATTGTTGGGAGATTTAGGTGCTCAAGGAGTTCAGTATCATGCCCTCAGTAATGCCAAATACTTGTATCAATTCTGCATCCTACTATCTGCTACCACACAGAGACGGCAATGAATGATGTGCACACAGCTGTTCTGTATCTGACTGCAGTTCCCTGGTAAGGGAAAGGGGAAAGATGTTCTGGTGAGGAAATGCTGTAGGTAGGAGTGCGAAGCTCAATATGTTATCAGTGTCTCCAGAACTTAGAGAGGGTTTTATATGCAGAGTTCAGAGACTATTGCATGCTAACCTATATTTGTCACATCTTTCATATAAATGTTGATTAAATTAATGCTACTTTATCGATTTGTCTTAATGTACCTAAGCTGCTTTTGTTGTTCTCTGCATTTTCCTTTCGCATCCTCTCTACAAACCTGAGACTGGAAGCCATTTTTTTCAGGGTTTATTTTTTGAAAATGACCCTTCTCCCTGCTTTAGCAGAAATCAAGGTTTTGAACAGTACAGCCTGTTACAGACTAGCAGAGAAAAGGAAGCTTTTAATAAAACATAAGAAGTCGGTACACTGATTAAAAAATACTAGAGTATTCAACAGCATAGGCCAAGTTTTCCAAGGTGCCTAAATTGCATTCATAATATTTTCTCATGCATGTTTTTGCACATGCAGAAGCGCCCCTTTGCGTGCATGGAGGTGGGGTTCTGAGCATGGAAACAGGTGAGCATGCAAACTTTGCAGAGCAAAATATGGGCATGTATACCCTTTAAAAAAATAAAAATAAAAACGACCTACACACCCAGAACATTGCATTATTGTGATTAAAGAGGAACTGTTCGGGTTATTTCTACAAAATACTCTATTTTTTTTTCTTTTATTTTCTTTTCCTTGAAGGCTTGTCCCCAAACACTACAGTTTGCAATATCTTAGGGTTTTAGGCTGCTACCTATCACCAGAGTATTGAAGTAAAAACAGTGTACTCTGTGGGATTTCACAAAAAAGAAGACCCCCCCCCACACACTATTTCAGTTTGTCTGCATCTTCTCTTGGGTCATTCTACCAGCAGATCTCATGGCAAGGCTGAATGAAAGAGTGAGTTTGTTGTAGCTAAATGCCTTGATATGAGCACATACACTTATCCTTCATTATCTCTTATGTCAGAATGCTACTTTAAATGGTTTGTTATAGAGCAATCCTGACGTCGCTTCTTATTAGAGTACAGATGTGTCACAGACCCTTAATATAGTACGCTTCTGATGTCTGTGCTATAATAAGTCAGCTAATTTCAAGGAAATTATAGTGTTCCTCGTATTATAAAAATAAAGTATTGCAAAACTGTGCTATTAACAGTTACCATTTCAAAGAACTGTATTACGGTTGCATTTATTTTAATATCAGCTCCCTTTATTCCAGTTGCCTTTTCAGGTTAAACCACCCATTTTCTTTTTCTTTTATTTTTTTTAAATGCCAGTCAATATTGTGTTGTAATGTGATATTTACTGTTGTCAAAGCGAAACAATGCTACAAATGTCATGATCCACCTGTCTGCATTTTTGTTTTGGTAATTTGGAAAGAAGGCTCTTTGCTCTGTGACTATTTGTCTGTTTGAATGATGCCTCCTCTATAGATCTCCTGTATTATACTTCTATCAAAGTAGGTGACAGCCCTTAGCTTGAAAAGCGGCAGGAATGTAAATCACTTTGGCAACTGTTCTATCTTCTCTCATCAAGTTTTTTTTCTCTCTAGGCTTTAATAGCTTAGTACATAGTCATTTTTAAATTATTATTATTATAATCACTCCCTATTCTGTTTCATTTTTTTTTTAATTTCTGGGACTTATCTTTTCAGTTTAATCTATTAATTTCTGTTCTTATTTCACTTTGCAGACTATTTGCCGATTTCACAAGACATAATTTTTATCAACTAGTTCTTAAAGATGCATAACAAATTAATCGGGGTTTACTACAGTGCTAATGAGAGAAAGAGACAGACAGAGACAGCCTGGGTGGTCCATGTTTAATATCAATGTCCACTGAAAAAATGCTGCTCTTACTGGCTGGTTTGATTGACTGGACTTATTTTTTTTATTATTATTATTATTATTATTACTATTATTTTTAAAGGCTCCATATCCTCACTGCTTGAGTTTGCTTTTTCTTATTTTTGTTTCCTCTGCTTTATATGAGTTTTTAATGCCCACGTGGAATGTAACTCACAAAGAGAATGGAGGCGGGTGTTAGTTGACGTTATAAAGGCATGACTTCTCACAAACTTTGTAGAAATAATTTATTAGGGAAATGGAAATTATGATCAAGTCCTATAAAAAGCCCCCAAACTGAAATGTTGATGCTTTTTGATATACAGCATATCTAATATCAGTAAAAGTCATAATTATCATGCAGGAGGGCTGGTAACATATAGCTAAGATTATTGTGCAAGCCAGGGGAATGAATCTAATTATTCAAAGTATTATGATCATGTATCTGTGAAAATTTAATCTGTACAGTTGGCAATTGCATGATTATTACTTTTTTGGTTTTACAGATCTTTCAGTAGTTGAAATTCTAATAACTGAAAGTTCTGTTTTCAAAACAGAAAAGCTTGAGTATAGTGATGTCACCTTGAAAGTGTCAGGTATCAGGGGGTAGCCAAAACAGCAGAACTAAAATTCGTTTGCAAATTTAACACCATTAATTTGGGCTTGAATAGGGACTGGGAGCTGGCTTATTACAAAAGCAGCTTTGCCTCTCCTGGAATTGACACCTCCTCATCTGTTATTGGGAGTGGATCACATCCACCCTGATTGAATTGGCCCTGTCAACACTGGTTCTCCACTTGTGAGGTAACTTCCTTCTCTTCATGTGTCATTGTATAATGCCTGCATCTGTAACTTTCACTCCATGCATCTGAAGAAATGAGGTTTTTTACCCATGAAAGCTTATGCCCAAATAAATCTGTTACTCTTTAAGGTGCCACCGGACTCCTCATTGTTTTTACCTTGAAAAGTGCTCATCAACGTAAGCTGTGGATGATTAGAGGCTACCAAACACCCCACCACCCCACCTCCAAAACAAACACTATATCATTCCATTCTTCCACACATACAAAAAAACCAAAAGCAAACAAACAAACAAAAAAAACCCAACCCACCACCTTCAAAGCTCCTAGGCAGTTCCCTATCTTGGATTAGGCTATGCTTTCCGAAGGTCAGATGCTGTAGTAACTTTTACTTCCATGCTTCACTTGCAAACCATTGGCAGAATTAAAGTTCTAGCAAGAGCAGCAGGAACTGAGCTGCCAGCATGAGCTGTATCGCACCTCTTAACCTTTAACCTCTGCACAAATCTATGAAGTAGCTCTTCACCTGTTTTTATACGCTTTCCCATTATTGGCTTTGTTTCTAACAGAACTAAGTTCTGAGCTGTATGGTTGAAAGCACACGTTGCATTTAAATTCTCCTTTTTATTAAAAAAAAAAGTGCTTCTATCAATTTTATAAGTTTGTGAGAAGTAAATTGCATGCTTACAGTAGAACTGTAATGCATTTTAATGTTTGTTAATCCACTTGTTTAAAATGTCAGTGTCCAAGGCTCTACATACACAGCTATGCTGTTCTTTTCATTAAAGATGCTTGATGTAATAATTGGTTAGTTTTCCTTTTTATTCTTCTGCTTTTTTTAAATCTGTATGGCTTTTTTATTATTTTGTTTTTGTTTTGCTATGAATTGCTTTGCTTTTGTGAACTTTTCCTAGTGTGCATGATTTGCAAACATTTCGGCTATTGTCAATTTTCTCATTTTGTAAATAGTTCATCTGTGCTTTTTTTTTTTAATTACTTTTTTTTTCCTGTAAGCAACCGAGGTAGAAAAAAAAATAATAAATGGTTTACAATGGACAAGCTGTGTTGCTGCTCTCTTAGCTTGCAGTTTCGTATTTTGGTTTGGACATACCAAATAACCAGTACCAATGACAATTTAATAAAAGAATAAAAAGATCATCATCTGAAGTGTGTGACCCAGTGTTTGAAGAACTCACGGAGTGAATATTGCATATTAGATATGTTTACAGCAGAGATAATAAAAAAAGACACATTTTTATAGTGTTGGTGAAGAGTACCTACATGTTACAGCTGCATTATTCTTATAAAGTCTGATTCTGCACCATTAACTTCAATGGACTTTGTGCCATTGATAGCAGTGGGGTGAGGATCAGATCCATACACTGTGAACTCTTGTGCACTAATGGGGAGAAATCTGTTTTTGGAGTGAAACGCATTTAAATATTAAAAGAAAATAAAGAACAGCCCTGTCATCATTTAAAAACAGAATAACCTAGGTGGGAGTGCAAGAGTTGCCCTGTGCAGAGCCCTTTGCAGATCAATACCTGTCACTCCTCCTTGGAAGTTTGAAATTGAAATGTGTTTCTTTACCGGAATTATATTTTCCTCCATCATAGTCTTGGTGGTTTGTTATTGCAGGGTTACCCGACCTTTGGCTGTTGGAATTATTTCTTGGGGTTTTTAATTAATTCTTTTAAGCACAGTGAAGTGTTTAGATGGGCGGGGGGGGACAAATATTTAGATGAACGTTTAGAGAAAAGAAAAATGTATTTACTTATTATTTATATTGCAGTAGTGCCTAGGAGGCCCAATCGTGGACCAGAATCCCATTGTGCTAGGCTCTGTACTACCACAGAGCAAAAAGACCAGTCCCTGCCCCCAAATAACGCACCAGCTAAGAGAACTTTTAGGTTTTCCATTATTAACAGGATTTTTAAAAATATTATTTTAAATCTGAAAGCCTGAGTTTAGTTTGTTCCGTGGCAGCTACTCAAAACCACGTTACCTTGAAGCCTACTTAGTCTGTGAGTAACTGGTATAGAAAAGCAATGTTAATCTAACCGTAACTAGCCTATATGCTTTACAGATAATATAAATGGTTACACTGTGGATTTGGGGGTGAGGAGGAGGAGAGTTGGGATGTCAGGAATGGGGTAATTTTTGTAGTAATGGTATATTTAAGGCTCTGTTTGAGAATTTCAGAGAGGAAGGAGGAGGGTGGAGAAATAGTTAAAATATTTACCAGCCTATGATGTGAAAAAGAAAATGCCAAAAACCTGCAAGATTTATTCCCCCCCCCCCCCCGACAGCTCTTCACCCCTCGCTCTGTTGTGTGCTCCTCACAAGAAATCCACGGTGGGGACCAGCATGTGATTGAAGAGAAGGGAATATATCTGTAGTCTGAATGCATGGCACAAAATAAACATTTAGTTGTAGCTAGATAGTATAGCTAGATAACGTACTTGTAAAAGAGGGGGAGGGGAGCACTGTACTTAGTTTCTGAGAGTAAATATTGTTCAACTCTGAGGGGGAGATCATCCGTTGGTGTAGCACATCTCAGCGTAGTTCCATTGATCTGGTCCTAAATGCATTAGTGCTCGAGAGATATATGGCATTTTACAGCCCCAGGACGAAGATTCTCATTTACACGAAGGCCACTCTACAATTCTCTGGCAGCGTAAGGGTGCTTTAAAGTGGGAGTAAATTATATTCACACCGGCCCCTTTATCCTGACAGTGTTGTACAGAGGGGGCTTTAGTCAGGTCCCCAGTAGTTGAGCCATGTTGGAAGCAGTAACAAAGCTTGTCACAGTGTGATAATTTAATGACTGGTCTTAATTTTTTTTTTTTTTTAAAGTAAACCTGTCCTTGGCATTCTGTGGTTCAAAGTATTGTGGTTGGATAAACACTAAGTCCCATTAGAAGCTGTGCAGTAAATTGTTTAAACTTGTTATGGTAAGAAATGCAAGACAAAGTTAGAGCTGTTTCTCACTCTTCCTTCTAGCCCTTCCTACACTGCTTAAATGCTGGTCTAATCCTTCCAGCACTGCATGCCTTTGTTCACCTAAAACATGCAGGTGGCGTCTGCATGGCGTAAAATGATTTACAAAGAGCTTATTAAATCTACCAGAGTGAGCTTAATTATCATTCTTCAAACCTTTCAGTTTTAATTTCCATCAATGAAAGCAAATGGCAGACTGGACTCCCTGCCCTCTCCCCCTCCCCTCCAAATTAATTTGAAAGTTTGCATGTCTTTCACCTAGGATGAGAGGCTGAAGTGCATGCATTCAGGATACATGTGCTTCCCGTGAGCAGGGAACCCTTAAAAATGTAGGTAATAAAGTAAAAAATTAATATTTCAGTGCACATAAACCGCTAACCATGAAATACCCCATTAAGTTCTGCTCACTTGGCAGATGGAGTTTGGGTTTTTTTGTCACAGGAAAATAATTTTACCTAGATTTTAACCCCAATATAAATGCTGTAAGTAGTACTTTCCTTAAGCATACTAGGATCTGTTTGGAATAGTCTATTTCTGGATAGCCTTGTGGTAATAAGCCCTTCCCATTCGGCCTGTCATTCGTAAATGCAAATTATGTAGTATACACATGCACACACATCCACCTAATAGTCTCTCTGTGGAGAAAAAGACAGACAGATGGAAAGCACCACATGAGACAGTTGCTAGACATTCCACTTAATGCACTACTAGATAACATGGTGATGGGTGCAGGATAAGGAGCTGAGTAGAATTCTTACAACAGGTTAAAAAAGAACCAGAAACTGAGCCAGTCGTTCAGAAGGGTGCGGTCCCCTTACTCCCAGCAGAAGCCCCTTTGCATTCTTGGGATGTTTTAGCTCAGAAGAATCTCATTTTCACTTGTACAGGCAAGAGGAATGATCTGATCTGAAAAATATTACCGTGGCCAATAAATTTAGGATGGGATTTTCAGAAGCAATTGGTGTTGGTCCAACTTTGCTCCCACTGAGGTCAGTGGTAAAACTCCCATTATTTCAGTGGCAACAGAGTTAGGCCAACACTGAGCACTTGCAAAGTTTCCAGCCCCTGGAAGTTTCTGGTAGGACCCTTTGCCCATATCATAGCTTCCATGCGGTTTCCTGAACCTCCCACATAAGAGCTTGTGAAGGTTTCCCCAAATGTCATGTCTTGATAAAGTTTCAAACTTTACAAATGTTTTATATATGGGTGCCTTAAAAGTCACTTGATAGAAAACTTCCCAAAGCAGTAAAGAACCTCTCAACATCACTGAGTTTGTGTAGGCTGTTAAAACATTCCATGAGGTCAGACCTCCCCAGGGTTGTCTGTCCTCAAGGAATCTTGTCTGTCCTCAAGAAATCTATCTCCTTGGTTAGGTTCTAACTGTTCCATCGATCCATGACCCAGGTGTTGAGATTGCTATCAGAGCGAGACAGGGTCATTGCCCTGAAAATGAGCAGTCCCAGGTGGAGGGGAAAAACTAGCCTACCTATTTCATACTGTAGCCGTGTTGTTTGAACGTGAACTGGACTCTCTGGGTTTCACAACTTCAGTGCAATAGCAGAGAGAGTTCTTAGATAGTAACTTCTGCTCCTAAGAGGCCTCAGCTAGAGCAAATGGAAAATGTTATGGGGATAATTATTCACAGGAACAAAGAGGCATAAAGAAAACCCTCATGTATAGCAGAAATCATAGAAAGAGCAATGTAATCAAATAATGCTGACTGATGACAGCCTAAACCCTACCCCTCTAGAGTTAGTTGTACTAGACTGAATAGCATGCATATGCTGATATAAATATTAAAATACAGATTTAAAATGTAACCTAATGTAATAAGCATAGACCCCCCACCCCTTTTTATTTATTTATTTATTTATTTATTTGCATTGGACAATTTTGAAATTACAAATTTTTCAATCAGTTCAAGTAGTAAGATTTTAAATCGGTCGGTTACATTTTACGTTACCTCCCAGGAAACCTTTTCCAGGACTTATAATAATATGCAGACCACTCACTGGCACTATAAAGGTATAAAGACCAAGCGCTAGGCCTGTCTAACCTGACCTCCTGTATAGCACAGGCCCCACCATTTCACCCTGTGATTCCTGCCGTGAAGAGAATTATTCTTTCGTGCTATGTAAATGAACTCTGTTGAACCCAATAATGTGTGGCTGAACTAGAGCTTATCTTTTAGAAAGGCATCTGATCTCGATTTACGGCCTTCAGGTGATGGAGATTTTACCATCTCTTGGTAATCTGGTCAAATGGTTAATTGTCCTCTGTTAAAGTGCATCTTATTTTCAATTTGATTTTTTGTCTAACTTGAGCTTCCAGTCATTGGCTTTTCTTAGGCCTTTGCTAAATTCAAGAGATTTATACTGGAGCTAATATTGCAGATCTTCCCCTTTGTAGCACATATACATATAGTTGGAGAATGTTTTTTTATAAGTTAAATGTTTAAACTGAGAAGCTTGTCTTTTCGGTACCTTTTGAAGCAACTGAAATGAGGTCTGAAGCACTGGTGCCACTTGGCTGCACTTGAAATATATGCTTTAATGCTCTTCCCTTCAACCCCTTCCTTGTTCAGTCAACAACAGGTGGCCAGAATTTAGAACTTGCATGCTATAATGGCAAGCCTGAATGCGTTGATCTCCCCCTACAATGATAGTTTCATGAATCAATTATGTTTGTTAAAAATGTATGATAATGCCTAGGTGTAAAATGAGATGTTTCCATCCAACACATCAGCTTAGTACTGAATGGAGTTAGTTCCTCTTAGAACATGATTTAGTTTAAAGTCCCTTTCACCTACGTCGGCTGTGTTGATCTGAAGGCTATAATTCTGTCTGTTTCACTAATTACTATTAGGGGTCTCCAAATTATAGATCAAGGTAAAGCACTGCATGCTGGGAAATGTAGTATCTATGGACCACATGTGGATTAACAAGGCAGTTGGTGGCCACATGACAGAAATCTGTGGGATGTTCATTAAGCTGCTGTAGGCTGTGAACATTGTAAAAATAGAATGAAAAACAATAGCTACAAGCTTTAGGTTTCTTTAAAAAAAATAAATATTTTTCTTAGAACAAACCATTTGCCTTTGAGAAGTTTGCCAGTTCCGTATGGTGAAATAATTGCAAGGAGTTATTACACTTGAGAAGACACAACAATAATTTGCAGACAAATAGGCAGCTTTGTCTCACTGATGCATAAAGTAATTACTGGACAAAAGTGCATCGTTCCCATTTTAAAAGCCATCACCCAGGAGCCGTAAGCAGCTGAAAAATGGATCGTTTACAGGACATAAAGCAGAAGTGCCAAATTTTAAATTAACTGTATTTGGGTTTTATCATTTTTGTCCAAGTTCCAGAGGAGAAATATTGTTCATAATAACACCCATCTGCAACCACACACACGCTGTGTGAACTCCATTACTGATGTCTGACGTTGAGAATTCTCCTACAAAATCCTGCCATATGCCATACATAAATTTTACGTAGTGGGGGACTGTGCCTTGAACAACATGATGGGCTGTTTAATGAGGTTCCCATTATGCATGATGTGCTTTATCTGAAGTTCACTAATTTCCTGACCTGGTGAAACAGATTTTAATAAGCTTGATATAAGGCAGCATTTTAAGACAAAGAGAAACACTTAATGTGGCAGTCACAATAAAGAACTCTGAGCAGACTTGTAGATGTTAAAAATGTTAATAGGATTGATCAGAAGCTCAGGAAAAGAATTTTCCACTTCCCTGAAGGCCCACTTTCTAACTTCTTGTTTGTTCACCTCTGTTTGGAATTTTAAAGACTGGGCTGCCGCATTTCTTTAAAAAGTATATTGGTTTTACCTTCAAGATACTGTAAGATTTGCTTAGACATAACTTAGAGATGATTCTATGTCTGACTTTTACAGAGTTTTTAGAACTTTGGGTGGAATCTTCATTCCAACCCAAGCAAACTAATTAACATAAAATATTTTGCTGTGAACGCTTTGGTAGAATCCAGATCTTTCATCACCTTTGTATAAATTTTGATTTCTCTGGGGTTTTTTTCTCTCTCTCTAAACACTGTATGTTGGGTGTTTTTGTTAAACTTAGATGTGAGTTTTTTAAGGGGGAATTGAGAGAAAGATAGTAGAAAAGTTAGGGTTGTATATGTAGGGGGTAGTGTCTATTTGACATAGCCTTCCTCTGCACATGCACACAACTAAACATGACAGTTACACGGAATATCCCCAAAGAAGTTTCATACTGGGATGCTGCATGGTTTTGAGTCAGACACTTTCAAAAATTAAACCTAAAGGTCCTACAAAAAGGATAACTGGCTAATGAAAAGAATAATGCAAGAGAGAATCCATTTGGAATGACAGCTGTGAGCCTTTTAAAGCTTTTCTGTGCTGATCAAAGCTACTGCTAACATTGTTTGAAAAGAGGATATCAGTTCTCCCCCTCCACCTTCTTTCCTATTCAACCTACAGACAATTTTGAATTCTAGATTTCACACTTTTTTTTTTTAAGACCAAGTGAACATGGTCTCTACTTTTCCTAACTAACTAATGTTTAAAACAGTATATTCTAAGAAGCAAGAAAGAGTTTTTGGTATAAAATCAAGTGTTTTAAATGGCGAAGGGGAATACATTGAGAATTGGTTCTGTCTCCGCCCCCCTCCACGCCCCCCCCCCCCCAAATCCACAGTCCCTTCTGGAAATCCCAGTTTGGAAACATTCATGGCTTCATTAATTTTCACACAGTGCAGTGTATGTATGTATAAATACTGCCTACCTGTCCACACATTATTATTTAACGTTTAAATTGTAATAGCACCTAGAGGGCTCAATCCCCATTGGGGTAGGTACTGTGCATACAGAAAATCACAGTCCCTGCCTCAAAAGACTTTAGAGTCTGAAATACATATTTGTGTGCTAGGCTTAATTCTCTGGGCATGTTGAATGTATCCTCAGTGTTGCCAACTCTCATGATTTTATCAAAAGTCTTGTATTATTTGTTGTTTTTCCTGAAACCCAAGTAATTATGTGAGACTCTCACCTTTCATTTTAAATAAAGGAAATTTCTCCGTGGTTGTGAAGAAAAGCTGACCCAAGTGCAGCCCAAACACTCAGAAAACAGTAAACAAAACACTTCTATTTCCCCTTTCTTGGTTTGGTTGTAACTAAAGTCTCGATTCACTTCTTGTTGGGAAGCGCTGGGGAAACGGGGCAAAGTCTTTCCTTCCTCTAACTATGAGATCAGTTTGTTGCAGTCAGGGTGCACAATGGAGCCAAACACATGATGGATTAAATGCTCCCATAGCAGAGAGCAAGGGCACCATGTAAGGTCCACATAACCCTTAACGTGGGCTTATGTGGTATATCAGGACTTGCATATACAGCATTGCTCTTTCCATCTCTTCTCCCGAAGTTCCTATGAATCCCAGCTATATCCAACCTCATCAAGTGTATGGCTGTTTGAAAACGTTGGATGAGGCTAATTCCGTGCTTCATGTCAGGGCTTTGCACTGGCTCTTTAAATTCAGCATCCCCTGCTTTGGTTGTGTGTCACCCACTTGATTTCTTCCCAGACTTATTTGTGTGTTGGAGAAAACACTTGCATGTAGACAGCCACTCACTAAAATTGTGACCTTAGGGCATCGTAGTTAAAAACAGATGTGTCCTTGTTCTCCCACATGAGGCTGTTTCAGTATTTAAAGTGAAACTAGTGATGCAGGAAGCAGAAAAATTTATCTGTGAAAAATTGAACTCCAAATATTCATGTTAGCTCTTTCTGAGTAATAAGGCAGCATGAAATTGATCTGAATCCTCAGGGCTTTCTTGGACAGCATTTGAGCCCCTTTCAAAACATTTATTGTAAAATATCTGCTAATTGGAATGCCTAAATCCACTTTAGTCCTTTTGAACGGCTTAGGCGTCTTGTTTTCTCTAGGCAATTATAAGCAAAGGATACACAAAGAAGGACAGGGATCATTTCTGCAGGAAGGGGACAAATATGATGAATAGATTGAGCTCTTCCCTCCTCCTTTTTGATTTTTCAGTTGGCATAGTGATGGCTCTGGATAACAGTGGCTACTCGGAGCAAGAAGGGCTGGTGCTGTTTCCCCTTCTCCGATGCAGTGTGGCCTTCACCATGGATCTCATCCAAAGTCCATTGAAGTCAATGGAAGGACTCCCGTTGATGTCAAAGGGCTTTGGTTCAGGGTCTGTTGTAGGACGCGGTTGCTCGGAGCTGACCTTTTTATTGTTTAAGCCCTTTCAGATGCCAGCTGGCTCCAGGTGGACTCCTCCTCCCCGCTCAGCTCAGCCTGTGTTTTGCTTCACAGATTTTGGTCATGGGGTTCCTCCCTCCCCCAGCTTTGACTGCAGTTGCCCTGTTCTCTTTCCTCTCTCTGTGCTGTCCCCTCTCCCCTCACCGGAATGGCAGCAGGTGTCAGGTTACTAAGGCTGCCAGTGCCTGGTGTTCCCATGTCCCAGCTGAGATGCTGGGCTGCTGGAACAGCCTACGACTGCTGCTCATTGCCTTCACCTGTGGAAAGAGGTGGGTCTTGCACTTCATGCTACAGGGATGTAGGACATCTCCTGATCTCCACTGACAAGGAGTTCCATAACCCAGTACTTCCCACTGGTAATACCCTGCCTTGGGCCCCTGGGAGTTTTTCCCATGACTCCATCCGTGTCTAGATCCCCACTGATCATAATAAGTTGCGGAGCTATAGGTGGTCTCTCTCTGTAGCCAAATTTTAGCCTTCTACGAGGAACAGCACTTTGGACATAAAGAATGGCATATCCCTTTGGGACACTATGGCCCATGCTGTTTTAAACCCCAGGAGTCAGGGGAAATCACTAAACTGCTATAATGTAGAGAAATATTTTTTCCGAAGTATTTGTCTGATTTGTGTAAAAAACCGTTTCTATTGGATGCATGAAGATGCAGGTGGAGAGGCAGAGGTGTTGCATACACCTGCCTCTCCACAAATGAGTCACAGCAGTGAGCAGTAGCTCAGTAGTATGGTGGTGGGTGGGTCATGCCTTACCTCCCATGTGTGAGTACCTATGGCACTAGATCACCTGGGCACAGTGAATATAAGTGCAAGAGAAATATCGTATGATACCTAGGATGGGAGTGTTGATAATTCCGTGAATACAAGTGATGTTCTCTAAAGTCTTACTCAGGAGCGCAACAAAGAGTCCTGTGGCACCTTATAGACTAACAGAAGCATTGGAGCATGAGCTTTCATGGGTGAATACTCACTTCGTCAGATGCATGTTTACAGATCCAGACTAACACGGCTACCCCTCTGATACTACTCAGGAGTGGTCACTTTAGAGGTTTATAAAGTACAGCAGTGAGGGGACACCCCCTTACATAATGCTGAAGGAGTCGTAATGCTTTACTGACCAGGCTGGGAACCAGGAGACCTGGATTCTATTCCCAGCTCTGCCACTGACTTTGTGTGGCTTTCAGCAAGTCACTTAGCTTCTCCATACCTCAGAGTACCCTATCTGTAAAATGGAGATAGTGCTATTTAGTCACCTTTGTAAAGCTCACTTTGAGATCTAAGGGAGAAAAATAGTATGTAAATAACAATAATAATAATTATTATTATTATTACAGCCTCAATGCAGTGTGCAAGTATTAACTATGTTAATGTGAAGCCTGGCAAATCGATTTTCAGTAGGCAGCATTGATTCAAGGCTTGTGGGCTGAGGGAGTTAGTCTCTCTGAGTCAGGATCGGTAACCATGTTTTCCGAATCCTAGTTATTAATCAGTCCTCCCTTCTCCTCGCAACCCTTCCCCCCTCCCACACGCTGCTAACCGTCCTCTCGCCTTGCCCCAAACACTCTCGTCCACGCACAGGGGCAGAATTTCCCTAAGAGCACTTGAGTTGATCAGATTCTGTTTCAGTTGTTTGGAACTCAGTGTCACACAGAGGCTTTTCTCTGAGATTTGGGATAACGAATTCCTTTCTGTGAGCTAATTTTTCACACACCTGTCCAAAGCACACTCTGGAGTAGAATAATGCATCTTTTGTTCAGGGTCTTTCTGTTGGTTTCCTTCTCCATCTCCATTATTTCATTCTTCTTTTGCATGGTAATGATTTTTTTGCCCTTCATTTGAAGTAAATACTGGGAGTCCCTGGCACTTGAGCAAGAGAAATATACTTGCCGGCTCTATTTCTTATGCTATCTTTGAAGGAGGTTTGGCTGTCTGGGGCACACACTGGAAGGAGGCAGAGGCATATTATAATATGGAAAATCCATGTCTCATCTACCTTAGGGATGGCTTAGGGAGCCCACAAAGCCTGCAGTTGACAGCTTGCCTGTAACTTTTAACATTCTCTATGGACCTGTCCTGAATGGGATTTGGGCACGTGAAGGATGCTGCTTTCTGGGCAGGTGGGTTGGCTGTGCATCATCTGAGACAGAGAACAGAGAAAGGGATTTCTTTGAGAGAATGGGGACACCTTCTCCCCCAGCTGTTTGAAGCTGGCCCTGTGTGTTCCATCGGGCACTAGGGAATTTTGCTGATTGACTGATTGGTCCAAGTCTGGATCAGGGTTTGGGTTTGGGCTTGTTTCTAAGGGAAGAGAATATGGTTCCAGAGCCTTGCCTCTGACCTGCCAGCAGTTTTCCCCCTGGGAGAGTGAATTCCATTTTGTAACAGTGAGCTCTGGCTGAGAGGAAAGTACAGACTGGCAGGATACCGAGGCTTCTGCCTGTACCTGGGGGCCCATTTTCACTACCGGCACTACCGCAGCAAAACAGTGGCACCGTATAGGGGTTTCCCATCTAGAGTTAGTCCACCTGCCTGAGCAACAGTAGCTAGGTTGACAGAAGCATTCTTTGGTTGACTTAGCTGCATCTATGCAGGGTTCACTCGGGGGGCGTGAATTTTACATAGCTATGTCAATCTGCATTTTAACTGTAGACCAGGCCTCAGTCTGGGTTAGAGGAGTGGAGGAGACTTAGACTTAGACTGTGGCTACACTTAGCGCTTCAAAGCGCTGCCGCGGCAGCGCTTTGAAGCGCTAAGTGTAGTCAAAGCGCCAGCGCTGGGAGAAAGCTCTCCCAGCGCTGTCCGTACTCCACCTCCCTGTGGGGAATAACGTACAGCGCTGGGAGCCGCGCTCCCAGCGCTGGGGCTTTGACCACACTGGCGCTTTGCAGCGCCGCAATTTGCAGCGCTGGAGAGGGTGTGTTTTCACACCCTGCTGCAGCGCTGCAAATTTGTAAGTGTAGCCAAGCCCAAAGGCTTTTGATCCTATCACCCCAAATAAATCCTGCTGGGTGTCTCACTCTTCTGTGTTTGTAACATTTCAGCATCATCATAAGAGCAAACAGGCTCGTGTCAGTGTTGAATAATTTGATTTGCTGTGTTTGTGCACATGTTCTGTATGTTGGGAACAGGCGCAGACAGTAGCCTGAGGTAGCTGTACATATATTTACATAGACTTTTTTTTCCCCCCTAACAGCCCTATTACCGTATTTAAATGCAAGTATGTCTTTTTTAATTGATGTTTTAAAGTAGCTTAGAGTCACTCTAGCCTAGCTGTTCTTTGTTCAGTTTTTTCCCTGGTTACATGTAGCTGGGATGATAGCACTAGAGTTAGTGGGCTTGTAGTTTGCTGATTTATCTGGAACTCTTTCTCTCTCTGTCTCTCTCTCTCTAGTTTGTTCTGCTCTCTTCTGCTTCTTTCAAGTCTCAGTTGTTTTTCTGTGGTCTGTTCAGTGTGGCACAGAAGCTGTGTTCCCCGACAAGTTTGCCCTGTCTTGGGTCATCAAAACTAATATGAGCAGCTGGACTTCTGCAAAGACCAGGAATCCTTCAGAGCCTCTTGCTGTCTTTTGCAGCAAGGGCATCTGGTGTTTTTGTTGATCACCTTTTTCCCTGTCTTTGCTTACTTTAAAATAAAAAAAAATCCAGTGTCTCTGGCAGATTTTTTTAAATTAATTAAATTAGGAACCAAAATGTTGCTAGTGGCAGCTCATTTTTCTGCAGTTTCACAGTCCCCCTGCATCAGGACATGGTACCTGAAATTCCTTGATATGCTGCTGTTTTGCTTTAGAAAGCTTTTTTTTTTAATGCATCCGAGTGAAAAAATTTTCCTTTATCCCAGCAAACCTGTGATCTTGAAACAAGGACCCTCCTGTAATTCTGATTACTCTCTTGTCTATAAATCAGCATATTGCTTTCCTCTTGCAAATAAGCAAAGAATAAAATCAACGTATCCTTATTGTTTTGCAAACTGATCTGAGCCCTAACAGTTTGAAAGCAAGAAGATATAAACCACATCCTACAAGCTGTCTCTGTGAATTAATTCACTCCAGTATCTTGCCTTTAAAACTCGCAGTGGCTCAGAAGACCTATGCACAGGATAAAAAGGCATCATCAGAGCATGCAGACATTGAAATTCATTGCAGAGGATTTAGGGCAGGATTTTCAAAAGAAGGCCACAGGTGCTTCCATTTTGCATGCCCAAGTAGGCACACCATAAAGGGACCTGATTTTCAGCTCTGTCAGTAAATCAGGCTCTTTTAAGGTTCCTCAAATCAGATCCCGAAATCACCAACCCCTTTTGAAAATAGGACCATAGTTGCCCCCAAAAGTAGTATAGTATTTTGCCCCTCCCCTCACCCCCTTTTTTTGTTTGGTTACACCTGCTGTTCATTGGATTTTTCCCTTTACCCTTCTCCTTCTTTCCGTGGCTAGGTTTTCCGGCAGCAGCCTATGGACCAGTAGCAGCAGCAGCGGTGGCAGCAGCAAGAGGATCAGGTAGGGGGGCCGGTGGAAGCGGCGGCTACATGGCATACCCTCAGAATGCAGGGGAAGGTAAACACTCTGTCGGTATTCTGTGTGGCTGCAGCTGTCCATCATGACTCTGATTTTCCTCACACTTATCCTGGGGACCTGAAAAAAAACCTCACATGACAAGTAGAGGCCACGAGGCCTGGAGCACCTTACAGGAGGTTTACATAAGAACTGTCAAACCTGGGGAGGGAGGTGCGTTGGTATTGTTCATTTATTTATTTTAAATTGAAGATCATAAAGGACACACACAAAAAAAGTTTTCATTTCTCATGTGACGTTTGCACTGGGTTAACAATGCAGCATTTGCTCTCTGCAGTTAACGCTCCAGTGGCTGCGAGCTCAAACCACGCCACCCAGATTTGTGGCTTGAACGATTGCCACCAGTAAGACATCATGGCAAGTCGTCCTATGGATTTATTTTTTAAAATAACTTTCTTGGCCTCACCTCCCAACAAAATAGTATTCTTTCCCCTGGAACTAGCTGGTTACCAGGATGGTGAGTTACTAGAGCAGAGCTTCCTGTTAATCTGGAGACAAAAGCATCACATCTGCTACAGTATATTAGAAGAGATCCTAAAATGTTCATATGTGCACTCAAGATCTGCTTTCCTTTGAATTCTAATTGGGGTGGTACAGCTGTAAATGCTGCCTGAAGTAAAGGCAATCAATAAACGTTACCTGGAGCCAAATCAAAGTGGCCCTGCTGAAAGCACATGAATTGTATTGTTGGTTCCCAAAGTATCGTTTTTAATTTGCCTGCCATTTAAAGCTTCGTTTTTGTTTCTCAGACTACTGCTCTTGTTACCTACTGCAAACTGCGGCCTAAGCTTCACGAGAAATGTTAAAGCTTTTCTCTCTGTCCCTCCAAACGCTTATTTTTCCCCCCTTAAGGGAAATAAATAAATTGTTACCAATTACAGTTATTACCCTAGAATTTCAATGTAGGGAAACATGTGAATTAGCGCTTTGCTTAAGTAATTAAATGTTCAGTACAGTCATGAGTGGGCTGTTAACTTACCAGCACACCCTGTTCTGTGTCTGCATACTATCCTGTGTCTTGATTGTACAGTGGTGACTCAAAACAGTAAACGCTGAGCAAGAACAAAGGGTATAGTGATGCCTTCTCAGTAGATTTACCAGCTCTCACATGTACACTTAACATTTATGTATCATCCTGTGCATTCATCTTACCATTTGTTCTTGCTAATGACGAAGGGACATCTAGGGAGAAAACGTTCTTGCTACCTGACATTCAACTCCCCAACCGCTTCAGTGCGGTTTTGCTCAGCATTGTACACATAAGACACACAGCAAAGAATGTTTCCAGCTTACTCATGATTTGATCCTAGAGTAGAGGTTTTCAGTGACCTGTATGGAACTTCTACGCTGGCTAGTTAGGCTCTTAAAAAAAAAAAAGAAAAGAAAGAAAAAGAAAAAAGGCTATTGAGCACTAGCACCCAAATATGCATTGAGTGAGACCCTAATTCTGTGGAGTCCAAAGTAAGATGTCAGGAGAACTCCGTTCCATGCAAACTGGCACTGCTTGCGGGGCTACAAAGGATCATCTGTACCAGTTTTATTTTGTGGCATGTGGAGAAAGCCTAAGGGGTGACTTGCCAGACAGCTGTGGGAATATTTTTCCTTCTCTTTCTTTCTCCCTCCCACCTGTCTTTAAAGAGAAGAAAAATTGATTTCACATATGAATTGAGGAAAATTGACTTAATTGTCACTGTCTCTTCCTCGTGTTTTGCCCTTCAGGTTTTAAGTACTAACAGACCTGGTGAGTTGCCCCTTAGCAAGGCGCAGAGGGTTTGGCTAGATTAACGTTGCTTCCATTATTATTATTTTTTTTAATCAGAGTGCTTTTGGTTCCCCTTTAAAATTGAGCTGAGCATCAATCAATTCTGTGCCTGAAATCATTTGGGGTTTTTTAGTGTGTTTTTTTTTATTATTATTATTTTTATTTGAACGTGCAATACGAAACTAAATCTAACCCTAAATTAACACCACCCTTCCTGGCAAGTTTAAAGAGCAGTATGGAGTTTGGAAATGCCTTTCAAGTCTCAAAATTGTATACGTGCCCCAAAACAAACCAACAAAACTCACCAACCTCACCCGTAATCTCAAGGAGGAAGAAAGAGATCGTCAAACTTCTTAAACTAGAGGCTGTTTACATTTGTAGTGAAATGTGTTCTATGGAACGATGGTGTTTTATTTGCAGTCATTTCCATCTAAAGAGAATTGTTGAACAGGGCATCTTGGGCTTGTCACTTTCATACAGCAATGGTAGTGAATTGTATTCAGGAGCAATGGAGTATGATAAATCTCATCTTACAGTGTATGGGCCCGATTCATTACAAGAAAAATGTTTTTGCATTTGTGCACAATCCCCTCATATGCTTTTATGATTAAAAATGCAGAATGCAGCACAACTGGCACTCATTGGCTTCCTTTTGTTGTCAGTCTGAGTAAAGTGACCAGAGAACGAATGGGCAACAACCCCCCCCCCCCCTCCACACACACACACGCTATTCCACAGCACCTTACTGGGGCGGTTCTATTTGTGCTGCCCCTGCTATACTTTCTTTGTGGATAAACCAGAGCTCCACTTTCCACTTGTGCCAATTCATTTGAATATTCAGGCCCTGATCCTGCAAACACTTAAGCATGTGCTTAACTTTACTCCCACGAGTAGTTTCATTGATTTCAAGAGGGCTCTTTACAGTAGTAAAGCTATGGAAATGCATAAATGTTTGCGGGATCAGAACTTAAGTGCGCTCCGAGAACTTTCGTGTTCACTTCAATGCATTTTTTATATAGCTGCCTTTTTGGACATGAATCTTGGAACATTTCTAGTGCCAGATTTTTGCGAAGATCTCCGCACCAACAGCTCCCATTCAAACACCTAAACAGAGTGGCAGGATTTTCAGAAGTGTTTGCTGTTCAGCAGCTCCCGGCATTCCCAGTAAAAGCCTGGCCACTTTATTTAGGGAGTTGAGTTCTTTCAAAAATATGGACCGTAAGCAAACTAAGACCTGTTCAGCACCCAAAATGCATGCACACTTCCAGGCAAGACTTTGTCTAGTGCATTTCTAAAGCTCCATCACCCTGTTGTCCGGGCATTGATGACTGCTGTGTAACCTAAGATGCTGTTCTTATGTGTACTGTGGAAAATTTGCATGTTTGCTTAATAATCATCAAAAGAATATGCCTAGATTATTTCAGCCTCGGGTGCAGTTAACTTGCATGTCGGCTGTGTTAATGTCATGAACCTATTTTGGTCAGTAATCATTTTTGTGATTCTGCACATTGTGGGCTTCTGTTTCCTTCTGTCCTTCTTTATTTTTTTGTTTTGTTTTGTTATATTTCTGGTTGTGGGAATACAACCACCAATTACTATTATTAGATGGAATAAGGTCAGGTACCAATTGCAACAGTAACTCCTGTGATCAGTAGAAAGGGACATTTCCCTGTCCTTGTGTTCAGTGTCATTCATAAATTCTCACTTGCTAAACTCTTCTCCCAGACTGGGAGGTTTATGCTTTGGTGCTTCCCTTTATAAATCATGCACCTAACCAACACCCCCATGTAGAAGCAATGGGTGAAATTTTTCTAAACTGACTTAGATTTATCCATACAGTTTCCATTCACTTCCGTGGGAGCTGTGTGGCTAAATCCTCTAGTTGGCTTTGATAAACTCATCCCTCCTTGTATTTTTTTTTAATGAATTGGGACCTGGGCCATGTAAAATTAGCAAGCTTGAAAGTCTGAATGCTGCAAACTCCTCCTAGACAATTTCACTATCAGTGTCACGTTTCTTTTAATTTCACCTGGCATATTTTGAACATAATCATTTTTGTCTTGTAAGTGCTGTTTAAAAAACGGAAAACGGGGGGGGGGAAACATTTTTATCTTACACTTGGGAGGGTAGGAATTAATTTGGAAGAAAAAATGGAAAACAAAATAAAATTTGGCAGAAAGTTGTTGGGTCCCTCCCCCGATAGTCTTAGTGTGCTCCCCAGCTTGTTAGCATTAACTATTCCTCCCTGATGAGTGGAGAATAAAATAATAATACGACGGGCCTGATTCTTCACTGCTTGACACCTTGTGCAGTCGTTGAAAGTGGGGGCAAAAACATTAGCAAATCAGAAGGGCAACATTTTACACCCACTCTGCCCAGTATCAATGATGACAAGAGGTATGAAACAGCGAAGGCTCAGGACTCTCTTGTGGTCTGGAGTTAAGGGTATATACCTCTTTCCTCTCCTGCCCCCACCCCTAACACCTTGCCAGTCTCCAACTGCAAATGCTGCCTTTGAACCCTGAGCCCCCAACAACCCCTTACTGTACTTTATACTTGCCAGCTGTAACAAATCTAGTAACGTGAGCTACTGACCTTGATGGTGAGTGTGAGCAGTTATGTTTTTGTTGTTTTCTCTCTTGCTTGGTTGGGGCTGCTGTGAGAGAGGGTGTCTCTGAGGCATTCTTTCCGGCCTCTCTTACACTCGGACGTGCACACCTCCTCTCAAACACGCTTCTGAGCGCGCTCAGCGGGAAGGTTTGTCCACACCTCTTAATCCTCTCTCAGTGTCCAGCTTCTTGTTAGTAGCAGCTGGTTGCATGTTTTTTGCTTGTTCAGATGAAACGGTTCAAGAAACAACTCATATCAACTCTTGAGAAATGTCTCCTTTTTTTTGTACACTTTTTTTTATGTTTTTATTAATTTCCCTTACTTAAAAAAAACAAAACACCTGTCGTACCGTAAAACATTTCACATCTCCCCTTGCCTGTTCTTAGAGTGTATGTATCTGTGGGACTGAATTAAATGCATGCACTGTAGTAGTCGTACTGGTAGCAGTAGATGTAGTTGTAGAACATGCATTGTTGAGTTGATATTATAGGTATCATCAACTTGAAATAGAGTGTCAGTCAAAAGCATAGCATTGCTTTGATTGGAAGAGTAGGGCTATCAAGAAACCAGTGTACTCCGAAAGGCTTGGATCCATAGTACTGTATTTGTTAAACCCCATTATCTGAATTTATAAATTGAACATGGCTGTAGCTAAGCTACATCCTTTCCTACCACAAGAACTCACACATACTCTTTATGTTGATAGTAAATTTACCTTATTTTTCAAATTAAAAATCCTGGGAATTAGTTCTTTGACTATAAATACAGGATGTTCTGTTATTTTAGTTTGTATTAGAAAATTAAGATTTTGTTTTAAATCATTTGTAATCATGATTTCCTCATTAATCCCTCAACTGTCTGCATTAGCCCATAGAATCATTCTTTGGAGGTCTTAAACCGTTTGTACAAAATGCAAACCACCCCATAGGATAGCTAAATAATATAATGTATGTAAAACAGCTTCCTACCAGACTCTCCTGAGACACAAGGGAATTGTTTTTAGGTCATAAACCTCAAATCTTGTTATGCAACAGACTCTGTGCTAGTCATGGTTTGTATTCATTGCCATGTCACTGGGCTTAAGGGAACATTTTTAAATTAAGATTTAACATTTCATAAATACCAGCATTAGGAGTAAAAGACAAGTTCATCATCTTTGCCATTGAGCCAACAAATGTCTTTGCTTTTTGCACCCAGTTTTATGCACTTAACTTTTTAAATTGTTTTCAAAATGAAGCAGCAGTGACTAGATTTAACAGCTGGTAATTCAAGTCCTGAATTACACTTTTTTTTCCATTTTAGTTTGTTGTTTGTCAGAAAATATCCTGCTGGGAGTAGAAAAATTCCCCTACAGTGCTCATACTCCCCCCACCTCCCTCCAATAGAGTCAGGAGCTCTTCCTGTGGCCTAAATGTTAGTTTTGAGCACATTCATAGTCTGCTGAGTATGTTCAATGTATTCTCCAGGACACTTATCTCAGCAAAAGTATCTTGAATGTGCTTTCAAGATGCAATTAAGAATTTGTATCTGCTCCTTACCTCTGATAGAGCAAAAAGTAAATTAGCCAAAGAACTTCTTGGTTGTAGTTGACACAATCACAATCCTATAGACATCTAGACTGTCCGCTGGATGCATGGTGCACAAAATTTCTCTTATTGCTAGTGAAGAGTTGCAACATTTATGCATCAAAGGGAGAGCGGGAAATAATTTACCCCTTAGATTTCAATCTGTTGCAGAGATACGGGGACCCACTGTTTAATGTGAAAGACGTGATGAAATGAGGAATGTATCTAAAAGTTAGCTGAGCGGCAAATTGCAGAGGGTGTAGAAATCCGTGTCTTACACTTAAATAAGGGGCACTAAAAATATTTAGTCTTGTCGTTAAGCACTGATTGTGTTAGCAAATTATAGTAATAAAATAGTGGGACAACAGTTGGTCTGTGTGTGTGGAATGAGGGAAATCTAGATCAACACGCTGAAATGTCATAAGGACCAACAGCTGAACAATCTAATGATGAACCAACTTGGAATTCATACGGCCGATTTAGGGTATTTTCAATTGAAGTGACAGCTCAAATGGAACTGCACTCCTTTTTTTATTTTACTATATAAAAGTACATAAAATTTAATCCAAGCCATGCAATCTGAAAAACCAGAACCTAACAAGCAGACCACCTGGGAAAAAGAAGCAGGCTGAAATGTCTCACTCCACTGGAAGATCCAGTAATTACTTGACAGAGGCTGGCAACTGGAACTCTGCAGAGTTGATGCATCTAAAAATTAGCAGCTGCTTAAGATTTTTATCCTTTGCTCATCTTTATAATATTAAGGCTGCATCTGAAAATGCTGGTCTGAGAAGAAGGCATGAAATTGAAGAACCCACACCATTTTGTACCTACATAATGTGTGTACTTGCTGTAAGAATCCTCCATTCCCAGTAGGTTAAATGATCTATTCTATCATGTGGATTAAACAGTTGAATACAAACAAAAGGAAAATGTCTCCTGTTATAGGAATAGGAGTAAAAGAAACCAAACTCTGCACTGAATAAGCACATGTCTGAAGGGTAAATACTCCATTTTCTTCTTGGCGTATGCAACACGTCTGTAGAGATGAGGTCATTGTGCATTTCCTTGAGAGGTGTTTTTTTGGCCTTGTTAGTGACAACTCTCTTCTCCTCGCTATTTTATGTGCTCTGCAATTACTTCCCTGAAGGACGCGGGGTTGTTTTGTTTTGTTTTAAAAAGGGAATTAAAGCAGAATCATTTCTATTACGGGTCTAAAGTCATACGTTGATCCAAGATAATTTCAAAGCCATTATAGAAAACATACGCCTGGAAGTGCCTTCCAGTGCTCAAACCCCACAAAATACCTGTTTATCTTATTTTATTGTTGGAAACATTTTATTTATCCTTGAGGGACTGAACCTCTTACGCAGCCATATAAAAATTTCAGTAAATTTAAAATAATCTGCTGCTGCTGCCAGGCACTGACCTTGGCTCTAGTCATTTTACTGGGCTCCTGCTTGAAGTCTATTGTGGTTAAAATACATCAGCTTTAATCAATAACTTTGTAATAGAAAATCGTGGGCACTTGATAAATCATCTCCAGTGCAATTAGTGACCAGCTCTGAAGTACAGACTTAAGTACAGCATGAGTTAATCTTTAATGAATGTAGTAGCTAACTTTTAATGGTCTTTTCAATCAGTGGAATTATTTTCAATGGGAAAACACTTGTCCACAGAGATCATTCTGGCTGCCAGGGTGCCTCTCTTGACACACGCCAAGTGGTGGCTCCACATAAGCTTGAACTGTATTGTGATCCAAACAGGCTAATCACGCATTCAGGAAAACGTTTCTGTTTCAGAGCACTGAAAATTTTACGCTTGACAAGTAGATTTTACTCTATTCTAGCAATGGGCTGGAACAGCCAGATAATGTCATTTGATTTTTTTTTTTTTTTTTAGGGACAAAGCTCCTGGTTGTTGGAATGCAGCTTTATTTTACATAATGTAACAAACCCTTTCATGAGTTATCAGCACGGTTTGAAATGAAGACCTTCAGCAGTCAGGCCCCAGTTCAGGAAAGTGTTTAAGCACGTGCCTCAATTTAAGCATATGAATAGACCAGTTGATTTAAATGGAACTACTCACATGTTTAAAGTTAAGCATATGCTTAAAAATCTTGCCAAATCATGACCTAACAGGGCAGTACAAATTGAGCTGGATACCGTCTATGTGGAGTAGCTGCTAAAGGTGCAAACCACACACATTTTACAAGCTTTTACACTAGTATTTTCAAATAATTTGACCCCAAAATGCAGTAGGAAGTTAAATACAGTGAATACAGAGACAGTCTTTCTGTTTGAGATACAGGCAAGTAAAAAAGGATACAGAGGTCTTTTCACTACAGCAAACTTCTGTATTCGTCTGCCTTGGCATTAACGCAAATTTAACTTTAGATATACGGACCTACACTATTGAGGAAAAAAGTCAGACAGCAAGTTCATTTGAGGAGTGTTGTCTGGTAATTGCAGCAAAGGACCAGAACCAATGGCTGTATTCCTCTGAATCAATGTGTGACTATGCGCAAGTCACTTCAGCGTTCTGTGCCTCGGTCTTCCCCCTCTGTATGATGGGCGGAATATTACCTGTGAGGGTGGATGAGATACAATTGGCGTAGCCAAAGCACCTTGTGGGAATGTGCCACATGAGTGCAAAGGATTATTGTTATGCCCTGACTTCACTCAGCTGGTTTCAGTTTTTCTTTAGAAACCTCTCTAGGTCTCCAGTGACTCTCCCCTAAGGGCTGTGTCTCAAGTGTCATGGCAAACAACCATTGCCTTAAAGGGGACCTAATGATGGAGCCTATGTGGTCACCGCTAGTGTTTTGCCCTTATGCTAGAGAGATACCCAGTGCCTTCAATGGGTGCTGGATAAGGCCCCTCAGTCGGAGATTCATTTTCTCTAATGTCAATGGCAGCGTTCATGTGGAACAGTTCAGAAACTTCTAAGCATTATAAGGCTAGAAAAACTCCTCCTGGTGTCCTAGAATAACATCAGTGTGCTCCTTCTTCTTTAGGCATCATTGTTCAGAGTACATAACGCCGCACCCCTACCCCCCATTTAAGTCCTCTCACTGTCTCTTTTGCTCATAGAAAACTGAAATTACAACCTATGGTACCAAGGGCAAAATACTATGTGGGCAACTCGCCTGGAAAACGTGCAGCATATAAGGACAACATCTGATTCCTACTCAGTTTAACGCAGAGCTGTTTGATCGCATGGTGCTGCTTTCTCCTTACTTCCAGTTGCAGAATAGCATTAAAGGGGGAAGCCTAGAGTACTTTCCTAACACCATGTTACTTTTCCAACTAAACAAATGCAGGCGTGACTAGAATGGGAGGGTTTCCAAGAGACGATTTCTCTGTTAAAATGTGGTCTGCACTATGAAGGAGTTTCAGAACCTCTGGCTTAATTGTTTGGATTGGTCTCTTGTAGCTTCTCTCTGGGAATGACTTTCTTTTGCTTACCTGTCAGTGCAGTTGCGTCACCCATCATTGCTTAATATCATATACCTGTTTGGCTAGTTAATTCTAATCGGTTTAATACCTATGTCTTGTGTAAACTCCTGGTAGAAGGAGGAGGCTGGGTTTTTAAAAAAATTCCTTTCCCTTTTCTGTACAGTCCGGGATGTTTCCATATAGTGATCCATAGGTATGTGTGTGTATGAAGGAGATGCTTTAGGAGCAAAATGTGAATTACTACTGTGAATTAAAATATGCAGTAAAATGAAGTCCCAGTTTTGTTTTAATTTGGCTCTTCCACTGCCTGTTATTGTACAAAAGGCTTCAATTTAAAATTAACAGAAATGATAGCCGGTTAATGTGTTACAGTGGGAGGCCGAAGTTTCTGTTGCCATGGCAATGGAGTTCGGCTCATTTGTTTTGTAGATGAGTAATTACTACGCAATTAGAGTAGGCTAAAAATAAAGGGGCCCTTTGTTTCCAGTTACTCATTAATATTAATAAAAGGTCTGTCCAGGCTGTGATAAACAATTAATGCAAATGTGGTTGCCCATGGTATAAGTAGTGACAGATTTCTTATCGGCCAATAAGAGGCGATCATGCCAGAGAGGTTTGCTCTTTCCTCACTTTAAATAGCAAAATTATTAGTAAAGAATTTCATGTGGGAGCAAGATCGCAGGTAATTTTTTCCCCCGTTTGCCTCTTGGTAGGATGTCAGTAAAGGCTAAGACATGGACAGGCATGTGCCGAGTCTTTTAGGACTTTCCCCTGAAAATATGAGATGGGTCAGATCCTGCAATGTGCTGAGCACACTCAACACCCATTGAAATTGATGGGAACTCAGGGTTCTTAGCACTTCACAGGATTCAACCTGAGGTCCTGGTTCTGCAAACATTTGCATTTGTCCCTTGACATCCACAGGTAGCCCTATTGGGTTGAGTCAGTGGGGCGATCCACAGCCACCTTCCGAAAGCATTTGCAGGATTGGAGTCTTAATCAGCCACTGTAAAAGAGCATAAAGGATGGGGGAGCGTTGAGAGTTGATTTGGGGGCGCCAAGAAAGGAATCTGGTCTGAGATTTGCAAAGGGTCTCAAAGGAAGTTACGTTCAAAGGGAGTTGGGTGCCTAACTTCCTTAGGCACATTTGAAAACACCAGCTCTGAAGCCAAAGGGCTGAAATCAGAAAAGAGCCATTTACTTTATCTCATGATAAACGCTTCATTGCAGTACCATGTTAGAAGGAGAGGAAAACCTCATCATGTATTACAGTCATGTCAATATTAGGTGTCATGTCCCAGGTACACAGAGCTGATCTCTGCCCCAAAGAGTTTACAACCTAAATGAACTAAAATCTAAGTAAATTTCTTTTGAAATGTAAAGGCATTACAGTTATCCAAAGGAGAGGGAGGAGAGTGGGGAAGGTGCAGTAGAAGTGAAAGCAAACAGTCCTGAGCATTTAGCATAAAGTATCTAAATTTAAATTAACTTTAAATTCCCGCACTATTAGACGGGCACCTGTTTGTAAAGTAACTGAAAAGTCAGAATTTATTTGCATATATAATGTGTATAAATGATTATTATTATTTGGCTGCCTTGGTTTAACTGAGAAGCCATGAGAGTGTGTGCTATGGAGCTGTTTTGGTGCAGTATATGGACAGTAATGAAATGATCTGGTGATGATGCTGCAAGCCATGTGCCCGATTGAACTCCCACGTGCACATGTGTGCAGAATCCTTGGCAAGTGAAGCCCTGTGTTTAAGTTGTGGCTTTCTAGTCTGCTTTGGAGGCTTTGAGTTAGCTATCAAACTGATGGAGCACGGGCCCCATCCCTTCCGTTACTTGTGCTGCTCCTTGGAAGTGCCATAGTAAAGACAAAATGTGTCCTGGGCTGCTGTTTCCCAGAGTCCCTCTCTGCTCAGATGTGGCATCACTTCAGAAGAGTGGAGGGGACGCTGTGGCAACTTTGGGTGGAGGGAGGGTGTTTCCACAAATCAAACGTGCATCATACAGTCTGATCAACCAACCTGCCACCTACTAAACTGTGGTGGTTGTAGGTAGGATAGGCTCTTTTGAGCAGCTCTCAGCACTGCTAGCAGTAGTGTACGGACACTGGCATCTTTATCACTTGGTCACCCTCCTCTGCTCAGAACAGATATAGATGACACTGGGCCAGCAGCCACCTGAGCCCTGTCACTGCTATCAGTGGGAGATTCCCCCCGACCAAACACACCAAAAAAGAAGTGTAAACAAGGCCTAAGTATTCTCAATCCTTGTGTTTATTTTGTTGGAACTCACCCAAGCTGCCGCTCTGTCCTCCATCCTGCCCCTTTGACGTGTCACAGCAGAGCAGCGAGCATTCTGGGCTGTCTCCCTTTCCCTTATAATGCAAAATGTCTGCCTAGCCAGGTTTGTAGCCTCAGCCCCGCTAACCGGTACGTGCATCCAAGCCACAGACGTCACTGGCCTCGTCGCTCGACGGTAGCCTAACCAAGTGACGTCGTCCAGCCCGGAGATTAGATGAGGTGTCGGACTAGGGTGCAAGATGTTCCAGTGGGAAAAATGGCATCTGCATCCCTCCCAAACTGTTTAACTAATGGAGGAGAATGTAGCACAGCCTTTGTAAGGTTGACATTTGTTTGTTGTTAAGGATCTAATTAGAAACATGAGAGGGAGCTGAATGGCTGCTTGCTCGGCTAATTAGCGACATGCACGAAGACCACTTTGAACTTCAAGGACACAAAGCTATTAGTGCTTACATCAAAAATGGATTAAACTTCTGTGCTTTTATAATGATTAAAGATGAGCCGCTCGAGTGGAAATCCTTTTGTAAAGGCTGCGACAAGAGCTGGCTCCCTGATTGCAGTTTCTACAAGTGAAGCTTTGCATGGCCTCTGTGTAGTACTCTGGCCCCATGTGAGAGTGACACCATTAACTTGCAATATGGAAAATGTGATTAGGCAATAAATATTGATCGCTCGCAAAAAAATTACAGTTAAGCCGAGAAACGTATTTATTTCTCGTGGCACGTAATTACGGACTCAGAAGAGACAGGCTTGAATAGATTGTATTTTGTGTCTTTTTGCAAATCAGTGCACGTCAAGTATTTTTAATACTCCAGCATCATTCTAACAGGCCCATATCCAAGCTAAGGCTTGAAACAGGCTAACAACAGCGGTGCTCAACAGTAGTTGCTGCTAGTATAGTTACCGCATACAGAGAGACTTTTATACCACCTCTTCTTGTTGCAACCATGGATTTACCCCCCACTTACAGCCATTTTACTGTGACGTCAGACGGGTTGTGTGCCTGACTCTCAGATAACATAGCATAGGCTTGGCTATGCAGTGCATCTGCACTTCAGTTGGCTTGCACTTCACTGCACTTCAGTTTAGCCCAGCATAGGGAACGGGCAAAGTTCCATCTCCGCTCCACCAAAAGAAATGTGTGGAAAAGAGTCGGGGGCGGGGGAGGTCATGTTGTAACTGGGTCCCTGCCTGTAGTTGTAATTGTCATGTAGCTAGGCCCCGGTTAGTTTCTATCTGGTTTTTGAATATGGTTTGGATCATTATTAGGTGTGGATTTGAGCTTATAACTGTGCCTGTAGTGTGCATAGGGTTTCGGAGCATACCATTCCTCTGACGCTTTATCAGTTCTAGCTCTAACTGCTATGCCTAGCAACCGTTACACCACATGCCGCCATTTTGCTGTTATCCCTGCAATATGCTGATGTGCAAAGCTACTGCCAAAGGGACTGCAGGGAGAGGACACCCCCTGACCTGTGACTGCAGATAGAAAATACCATACAAATGGTACCTTGTTACTGCAGAGATCAGCTCCTTCAATGCCTTCTGGATGCACAGCTGCTTATTTTACTGACAAACCCAAGGTTTTATTGTAGGGCCAGTAGAGCTGCAGAGGAGAAAGAGCTGGGTGTCACTTTATCTCAGGCCTGACCAGCACAGCTCTGATTGTAGAACCCATGGCGGTGGTGACGTATGAGGCAGACACAACAAAGCATGGTTTTTGAGGGACAGGACTGAACTTGCTGACAGAAAAATATCACAGGCTTTCAATTATGAACTGGGGGACCTGTCTGGTGTGGGAGGGTCCCGCAGAAGGATGTCTGCTTTTTAAGCATACTGAGAAGAGGCTGAATAGATTTGCTGCAACTTGTAAATCTCCACCCTAGAGTTATTGAACAGAATCTATTGTTATATTTGTCGGACTGTTTGCTTTGCTGTCTTATGTTATATTTGTCTTAAGCATCTTCTGACTGGTTATCTGTGAGCTCCTGGGTATAATGTCGTGACCCTCCAGCATACCTGTATGTAGCAATCTTGTTATCTTCAGGAGATTCTCTGGTTTGATTGTTGATCTGAATTTGAAATTTCATAGAGTTTAAGCCCAGAAGTGACTATTAGATCATCTAGTCTAACCTCCTATATATCACAGACTATTCATTTTCACCCAGATACCTGTATATTAAGCCCAGAGACTTCAGTTTGACTAAAACATTTCAGTCCTTAGGAAACGTGCCCCAGGCAGGGAGCAAAGTATCTGGCAGCGGTCGGTCGTTGGCAGAAAGCGATATTCTGTGGGTGAAGATACACACAGAAGGATTTAGAGCTTCTGGTGCCTGATCACAAAAAAGAGCATACTGTATCTAGCAGCATAGCTATATAAGACTGTTGATATGTAGCAAATGGATTTGGAGGAGGCTGGACTTGGTAGCACCGTGATGTTTACTACTGCAGCAAGTCAGAGAAGCAGCATATTCTAATGGATCTGAATATGGGACTAAGAGCCAGGAGAGTCTGCAGACTGTTTCAGGCTCTGCCACTGACTTGCCTGTGTGCCCTTGGCTAGACACTTTGGGTATCTAGCTCCTCTGAAAACCAGGCTCTCTCCCATGAGTGCAAATGGGAGTTCAGGCGCACAGCACCTCTGTAAATCAGGTCATTAGCCTCTCTTTACTCACCTGTAAAATGGGGATAACAATACACCAAGGTGGTGGGGACTAATCAGTTAATGTTGCTACAGGGCTCTGAAGATGCAGAATGAGAAGCAGTATTATAATCAAATATTGTAGCTGCATTTTTAAAGGGTCTGGATAATGTTATGATCAGCAATAACCTCTGCAGTCATGCATGCTGAGTGATAATCAAATCTGATGCTTCAGAACACCATTTGATTACCAGAGGGGTCAGGAAGGAGGTCTCTGCCCCACCCCAACTTAACCAGTATTGCCCAATCAGCCAGGTGTATGACGTTTTCTTATCACCTTCCTCTGAAACATTTGCATATTGGCCACTGACACAGACAGCATACCAGATGTGAATGGCTGACCTACTCTGCTTCAGCAAATTCTGCTTCTGCATATTGCGATACCTGATGTGTTAGAGGAAGGCAAAACGATCTCTGAATGCCGATGGCTGCTTGTGTTCATCTCATGTCTTGACACATGAGATCTGCTTGCCTATTATTTTAGCTTCTGTAACTACAAACAATCTGTAACATTACCCAACTCCTTTTAAAATCCAGCTACAGCACTTGACTCTCAAACGCTACCTAGCTCTTTGCACCTTGAAAGCACTATATAAATATTAATGAATGGAAGCTACCCCTTGTGAAAGAGGAGTCGTCTCTCTCTTCCGACCTCTATAGCACTATAACGCTTGGCACTATTGGGGATATTAACTTACGTATGTATATGTGAGTGTGTAGACACGCGCACACGTTGTCTGAAGTGACTAGTGGTTTTGGATGCCCAGCCTGAGAGACCTTGAAGGAGCATGATTTTCAGAGGCAAGTGCTCAGCACTTTCTGAAAATCAGGGTCTTTTATGGTCTATCTAGTGGGCAATTAAAAATGGAGGCATCCAAAATCATTAGTCACATTTGAAAACGCAGGCCGTGTACGTATATCCCTCTATCCTAGCTGTCTGTACAAGCACCTAAGAGAACCAGAGCGGGAGCTCAATGAAAACCTCAGATGAAAATGCTCATGGAACCCCCCAATTCAAATGCCCCCGAAACTTCGGGAAAGTCTCCCTCTAGAACCCAGTTTTGTAGATTCAGCCTTGCCCTCAAAACATGAACTCGTTCAATATGTTATGCTAAAAAACTGACAGTCAACCAGCAACATCTTCAAATGGTGGCCACTTGTCTCCGGGAATGTGATGTTTGAGTGTCGTGCCGGGAGCTTTCCCCCTCCATTTCGTTTATGCCCCTCTCCGCGTGTCTCAGAGCTCCTTGTCGAATGCCATCTCCCTGATGTGTATAACCCTGCGCCGCTCTGGTATCCACTTTCATCTGTATCGGTAGCGTTAAATGTTGTTATATCATTTACTCCTTCGAGCAGGAAGATGTTTTTGCAGCATGTTTTATGAATTTTTCATAAAGATAAAAAGCGGCCTAATCTTGTGAGCTTTAAGTCTCAGTAGCGGGTAATGGCTTTGATTTAAAGCGTTTTGTCTTAATGATAGTTATATTGAAAATTTCCTGCTGCTTTCAAGCACGTGTAGTTATTATCATAAACACTGATGGTGGAAATGTCTGCCAAATTGTGCGTGGCTGTTTATGATAGGAGAGGGGAGCGAGTCATCCAGAAATTAGAGCTAGATCAACACGTTGTCAGGGAGCATGGACATGCAGAAAGCAACCTCCAGGGTTAATAGGATAAAGCAAGAGTGGAGAGGAGCTTGGAAGAAAGGAAGTTGATTGGAAATGACGGGTGTTGGGTGAGAGAGAACCATTGGAAAATGCTTGGCATGAAATCAGAAGGAAATTTCAGCCGAGGAAGAACTATTTTATAAAAAGAGAGATGCGGGAGGAAGTGGAGGAAGGAAGTAATTTCCTAGGCAGCTCACTCTGCTTAATTCTTATCCCAGCTGCCCACACCTTTTCATTCTCAGCACGAAAGTTGTTTGCTGCTTTTCCACATACTCTTGCTTTGCTTTGCTACTGGAGCCAGCCTTTAATTAGCCACACAGCAGACCAAGGGCATGTCTGTACTACAGTCAGGAGGCATTTCTGCAACGTTTGTAGATGTACCCAAGCAAGTTTTCATCTAGCTTGATCTAATATGATCTCGTATGTACCCAGGGTTCTGGGCAGGCAGGGCTAGCCCCTGCAGCCGCCCATGCTGCCCTGGCTTCATAGCTTTTGACACTCAAGCTGGCTTTGATGCAGCTATCACATCTCTGGACTGCAGTGTGGGCATACCGTGATACCGAGGGGCCTCTTTTGCTCAGCAGCTGACAAGACAGTAGATGTTAAATTTAATGTAATTTCTTTCTTTTCCTGTTATTCCTCCCCACCCCAACCCCCACATTCTCTTCTTCTCAGTTACTGTAGTCACAAGCTCAGGCCTGCTTGTGTTTTTAGTTTGAAACCAATTATAATTGTGGAAGGGCAGCAGGTTTGCAGGTGTTCGGAACATTTTCTTCTAGTGGCAGCTTGGGCCTCGTAATGCAAAGAGTAAACAATCATTTCCTCTTGTTAATTTTTTTATTGCTATTATTTTTAAAAAGTCTCAGATCTGCTCTGCTTGAAGGAAGGAACGTGTAGCCTGATTTGTAAAATTTATACAGGAGATGTTTACACAGGAATATTTCATTATTTCTTTTCTTTAAACTTAAGTCACTTTCCGCTCCTTGTGTGGTACTCTAGATAACCGTATAAGCTTTCTGAATAGCAGCACATCTATTAAAATGAGACTGGCGCAGAATGTTTATGGGCCAGATTCTGCTCTCAGCTGTGCCAGGGTCAACTCCACCGACATTAACAGTTATTCTGGATTTACGCTGGTGTAACTGAGAGCATAGTCTTGTTCTGATTGTACGTCATTAGATAAAGTGTGTAGATACAAGTGCATTGTTCAGGATAGATGGATGCATGCTTTTGGGAGTGTGTGTTCATACACACGTGCACACACAGTATACAGAGTCATATACACATATATTTCTAATGGGAGGGAGTGGAAGCTTACATGGATAAATTATACCGAAGGTAGCTCCAGTTGGGTCACTTCTGCTTTCAACTATTCCTCTCTATATGCAATGTATTTCTTACTGTAATAACCGGGACACTATATTTCATTCTAATGTATTGTGGAAGAGGAAGTCCAGTAATTCATCTGGTGGTTTCTCTAAAACTAGAGGTTTTCTTGCCTCTGCTTACACTGACTGGAATAAGTAGCCTTGATTTCCTCTAATCACATTTTGCACAATTCTTCTTCAGATTTTACTTTTCAATTTCTCATATTTGTAATTGTAAAAAGCAAAAGCACAGTATTTAACATTGAAAAGACTAATATAAGAAAGAATCCAGTATCCACAATGATAGAGTCACTGTATCTCCAGGGATCCCCGATTATGGTTTCTATTCTTCGCCCGGTGACCAACGGGCCCCGTTATCGTACGCGGACTATGGTTCCATGGGGCCTCGAGTGGCTCAGATGCTTCGTAGTGAGCACGCTGCTTCAGCGAGTAACTCCCCCCTCCACCACCTTCCCAGCCCGGATCAGTTTAAGAGCCCAGGTTTGTATAGCGTTTCATTCATTTGGGGGAAACAAAAGATTATATACATCACCTGGTTAATGGTGCACAAAACCAGGCCTGCATGTCAGTTCACAGTTGGCTATGGAACTTCACTTTAGCCCTTTACTTGATTCCACAACTTTTGATTGACTTTGCTTTAACCCTTAAGGTCAGGGTCAGGGATCCCTGCTCTTTGAGGACCTGATCCAAAACCCATTGGAGTCAATGGTAGCCTGATACTATGGAGTGCTGGTAAACAGGTTCTCATACTCCATTGGTGAGGACCATATAAATCCCTGGATAGATATATAGTCTTTTTGGTGACTTCAGTGGGCTTTAGATCAGGCCCTTAGTTAATTTATCCTTGAGAGTTGAAATGTGAGGGTTTAACTCGGTTTGGGTGACTTTTATTGCTTTTCATAAATTTTTAACTCTACTTTTTAGTTAAGCGAGTTTCTCAACTGCGTGAGGAAAATATATTTTTACCTAACGTTAAATGTAGCTCATATGTCCAGAGAAATAGCTATATCTATATAATGCCTGTTTTATACCTGTGTAAATATCTCACCTTGTTTGTTTCCTTTGAAATACTATGCACTTTAATGGTGCTTAAGAGTGTATTTTCTCATCAGGTGTAATTTATTTCCACAGTACCCAAAAGCCTTAAATGGATTGATCTTAATTCATGTATCATGCACGTTTTCCATGTAGGACAATAATCTTATGGCTAAATCTTTTAGTTCTTCTTCATGTGATGGTCCCTCCGTGGGTATGAATACACACCATGCGCCTGACTCTGGAATTTTTTTTACAAGCAGTGTCCGCTTGTCCATCCGTGTGCCATAGCGCTCCTCATGCTCCAAACTGAGGAGGAATCAAGGGTGGTGTGGGCCAATGCCTCTCCAAAGAGACTTCCTAAGTGTCTCTCTGGCTGTATTACCTTTTGTTACCAGCTAGCTCGCATTCACCCCCTAGGGGGTGAGGGCACATTCCACCACAGGGCAAGCTGCTTCAGCTGCATCTCTGAGAGACGTATCCCTACTAGAGATGTGTAGGGTGGCTTCTTGGAGCTCTCTGCCATCCTTCAGGAGACATTACGCTCTGGTCCAGACATCCACTGCGGATCCAGCTGTGCGGACAGCTGTACTAGAGTCAGTTACCACATCTATGGCCTCGCACTCACCTCCTGTTAGATTACTGCTGGCTAATATCCCATGTGTGGGATACACACAGGGGCCATCACTTGAGGAAGACATGGAGGTTTCTAACCTATAATTGAAGGTTCTTTGAGATGGGTGATCCCTATATGTATCCCACTACTTGCCCTCTTTCCCCTTTGCTGTGGATTGTTTGGATTGCAGTAAGAATGGGAAACGGGAGAGGTCTTGGTCTCGTGAGTGGGCTAATGGACTATGCTTTTAAAAAGAATTCCCCACTCAGGCGCGAGAACATGTCCCCACATGTGAAATTCAGGTAGGGCCCACACATCACAAAGAACCTCCAGTTACAGGTAAGTAACCTCCATTTCCCCCCCTCCCACTTCTTTGTATGTATTGAATTTGGATGAGCTGAGTTGAGTCGGGTGGCATTTATTTGCCCGACTTGGTCATGTTTTAACTAATGCCCTTTCCCTTCCCTCCCAGAGAGGCATTCTGACTCCCCCTTAGAGCAATACACCATATGCTAAGGCAAATGTCATAATGAGTCATGACTTAGAAATTTCTCAACACTTTATCGAAAAAGAGTTTATCTTTCAGTGGTGACCTTTCTTGTCCAACGCTGGATTAATTTGTGAGCAGGCTCTGTGTTAACATGGCAGTTCATAGGACAAAGCACCAGATAAGCTAGCCTCTACTTTCTCCCTGTCATTGCTCCCAGCAGAATATTTTGTAGCATTATGAGTCTCCACCTTCTTAGTATGTCTTGAACTGCTAGGATTATTATGTGAGCTCCAGCTATCGGCTCCTTCATGTAAATCAGGTGTTGGGAGAACCACACTTTGAAAAGTATGTTACATGCACATTAAGAGTTGGTTTAAAAAACTTCTTTAAAGGGGAACAAGGATGATTTAATGGTAAAATCCTATTAGTAAGAAAAACTGTCCTGACGTTATTGGAGTTTTAAAAATTTTCCTATCCTATTATTTCAGTAAAAAGCCTAGTTTCTATAGATATTCATGTAGGAATGTGGAAATCACTGAGGATACATCTGGAGGGAGTGTAATGAGGATGAACTTGTATTTCTGTAGCACCAAATGCATCCTAGGGAGCTTTGGAGATTTAGCTCCATGAATTGTACAATAAACTGTGCAGTTGTACAGTGCACAGAGATGAATCGCAGGAGGTGTGGCCACCTCTGGTGAGAAGTGGCCGTTGTTTAACAGTGCCTGGCAAGACTCCCCAGTAACTGAGTACAGGAAGTGACGCATATATTCTAGCAGTTCTCAGCCAGGGGTCCAGGGCCCCCTGGGGGGCCACAAGCAGGTTTCAGGAGGTTCCCAAGCAGGGCTGGCATTAGACTCACTGGGGCCCAGAGCAGAAAGCCGAAGCCCCACCACATGGGGCCTCAGGCCTTGCCACCCGGGGCTGAAGCCTGAGCAACTTAGATTTGTGGGGGCCCAGGCAATTGCCCTGCTTGCTACCCCGAACGCTGGCCTGGCTTTTATATGCAGAAAACCAGCTGTTGTGGAACAAGTGGGGCCTGGAGTTTTTATAGCATTGGGGGGGCCTCAGAAAGAAGAAGGTTGATAACCTCTGCTGATTTAAACTGAAATGGGCACGTCCACACAGGGGTGTGAACCAGTTTGTTCACATCAGCTTAAAATCACACCTGTAGCTAAACCAGTGCAACTCTGCATGCCGACAAGACCTAAGAACCTGGGGTCTTACAAACTAACATCACAACTTGGGAGTTGGATGCTTGCAAGTCCCATAATTTTTGTAGCTGTTTCTTTTCATGTGATTCTGGTGGGTCCTTTGTGTAACTTGGGGTTGACAGACCCAGATCTGTTCTGAGTACTAGCTTATGCCCAGACTGGATGCGATTGTGTAATATTGCTGTTTCCAAGAGTGAAATTTGAAACAGATGTTTAGTGCTTTGTTGTTTCCCACTGGAGACTCATTTGAGAACTGTGCAGTGCTTAGCAGGCTGCCTTTGACAGAAAGTTAGTTCCACTCTTCAATAAAACTAGAGATTACGTTTTCTCTTACCAATAGGTTCTTCCCATCCCCTTCTCAGTCATCAACCCCTACAATCTCAATTTAAAAGCAGCCCCCAAATAGTCATCAATCACTTTGTGTTCAAGCTTTTCCGGTTGTTTGTTTGTTTCAAAAATATTGTTTTTACCTTTACTTCATAAAAGTTCACGACCGCAAAATTGAACTGGCTTATTCCAGGGCTTCCTGGTACAATACAGACCTACAGATTCTTTTTAGTACCCAGTCATATGTCAGTGACATCCAGCCCCTTCCTTATAATTGCACTGCGATGGAAAAAGTCAACAAATACAACTAATAAATGCCAAAAGTGACAATTAAAAAGGAAAATTACGAGAGGAAGGATGGCTTTGTGATTAAGGCACTTGGTATGAGACCCGGGATCAATTCCCAGCTCTGCCACAGACTCCCTATATGAATTTGGGCAAGTCACTTAATCTTTCTGTGCCTCAGTTCCCAATCTGTAAAATGGGGATAATAATTCCTATTGCCAGCTGATCGAGTTAGACTGTAATCTCTTCCTGTGCCTATAGAGTGCATAGCACAATGGACCCTGATTCTTGGTTGGAATCGCTGGGGTCTAGTGCAATACAAATCATCATTAAAAATAGTGTTGCTAATGCAGGTTGCTCAGCTCCTGACATGAGAACTCATACGTTATCATCATTTTAATTTTTGCATCCTTTTTCCTTTCTCCTTTTCCATCACGGAGGCTTTGCCACCTTTCTGTGGTGCTGTCACTGCTGGGTGTTACTCATTTGGCTTCAACTTATATTGGGACTTTGTTGGCTTGCTGTGGCTGCAAGAGGTCAAACTGGAAGCTCCACCCCAATAATCTTCTCAATCTGGTCCCCACTATACAATCTCCATCCCTCTTACCTCCCTTGTGATACTGATGCACTGACCCTGCTGCTCCACTGACAGAGAAGCATTGCTTTCCCTTTGCAGATAGTGTGTGGTGGGAGAATTTCCCAAGTCATCCCGACCTGTTTTGTAGTAGCCTTTTAGTGCTTCCTAAACTCCAGTCCACCCAAATGGCACTGCTGTGGCAAAGACTCCCACTTCAGGTTGCTCACTGTAGGACAGTGAGGACTGAAAGTGCTGAAGAGGGAGCATATTCAGCCCATTAGCACCCATCCTGTTGATAGGGTGACCAGATGTCCCGATTTTATAGGGACAGTCCCAATTTTGGGGGCTTTTTCTTATATAGGCTCCTATTCCCCTCCACCCCCATCCTGATTTTTTACACTTGCTGTCTGGTCACCCTACCTGTTGACCAACTGAGAAGCAGAGCTGACAGGTTTCTGGAGGAGGTCAGGAGAAGGGCAGCTGCTGTGGAGGACCTCATGGGTGGGTATGTGGACTGGAGGAGGGAAAGGCAGGGGGAAAGGATAGTGTCAAGTTAGTCTTTCCTTTTGCACTGGGCCTAGACTGAAAATAGCCACCTTCAGCATATACCTCTTAAAGACAGGAGGTAAAAAATATTTGTCCCGCCCCCTATAGGCTGCACAGTGAATTGGTGCCTAATTCAGCCAACAGGCAAAACTTCATGTACAGGTGAAAATTTACTAGACACAGTGAATGATCAGAGCACAGCCAGTTGGTCTGTAACAAGACACACAACTAAGTCAAAACACATATTGAACAAAAAATGTATGCATCCCATTCTCTGCCCCATGTGATGGATCCTGCCCCTTGATTACAATTGCTCTAGGCACTGGACCATCTAATCCTCAGGGTAAGATACCACTGGAAAGGAGTGGTTGGGTCTGAGGAAATCTAGAAGATCCTCAGTTTTATGCTGAGGACTCCTGGGTTGTGGGTGAGATATAAATCACAGATGTATACAATCTTTCCCACATCTCTCTTGACACTACTCTGGTACAGTATCTGCTAGTAAAGACTGGGACCACAAATTCTGCATATGAGAAACTCGAAGGTTCGAGTTATTAGGCTGAAGTTCTTCTGCTGTGAAATGTTCTGTGCAGGATGGTTTCATGTACAATTGGTTAGTAAATTGAACCCAAACTTTTTAAGGCATGTGGAAAATGTGGGGCCTGATCATCAAGATTTCACAAGTACAATAAAATCCCTGGCAGTGGAGGAAGTTAACTGTGCCTGCCCATGTTTAATGCTGAATCATCAGTGATTTTATGCTAAGTAGAGACTTGCATCAGCTGGTTGGTGCCTTGGGTGGAAAGGGAGAATGGATAACACTTAATTCTTGATCTCCTTGGACTGACAGCCAAAAATGATATTGGAAAACAATAGTCCCCTACCTTTAGGTCAGCAAAACTCAATGGGGAGAGATTAGATAGCTTATAGAAATCTGTTTGGTGGCTTTTAGTTTTCTCTCTTCCTTTCAGGAAACCACTAAGCAAGTGTTTTCTTGTCATCCACTTATGATTTTTGCAGTTGCAAATTGAATGATTTTACCCTGGATGCTGATGTGTCTTCATATATTATTGGTTGTGGTGTTATAGCCACTTGTTGCTAAACGATTTGTGCTACTATTAGCAGCATATTGGCATCAGTCAGCAACTCCTGTAAGCGTGGGAAATCTTCCTTTGAGATCTTTTGAGTTCCCATTTTATCTCCCATGCAGGGTAGTAAATACCTAGGGGATACTCACATTCCATCCCCTCTTCTTGCTCTGTACGTAGTAGAATCCTCTTCTAGTAAATTGTTATTTTTAGTTATGTTTGCACAGAACAACTTCATTCTCAATATCAGCCTTACATTTTGCACAGGGCAGTGCATTGAAATGGGGTTTTCATTCATGACTATAAACAGAGCTGCTCTCTTGTGGACACTACAAATGGCATGCCACTGTACGTTACGATGATTATTTTATTTTAACAAGGGGAATTTGTTTCTGTCTAACTCACATTCCAGAGCTCCCTCAGTGTGATCCAGGGAGAACAAATGAGTGTCCTTAGCTCTGTTCCACCTTCAGTTTACCACAATGGGTACCAAAAGACAACCTCAAGAAAATCCATCAGTGTTAGGGGGTCATCTAAGGAGAAGTCTCTGCTTGAGGTGGCTTGCCATTTTCACTGTCCTAAAAGATCTGTCCCATATCCTCAGCTGTGTAAATCAATATTGCTCCACCAATAGTTACGGAGCGTTTCTGATTTACACTAGCTGAGGATCTAGCCCATATTGCTGCTCCTGTTAGACTTGAGGTGGTATTTTTTGAGGCTCATACAGTTGCTTCTTCAGTAATCACTGGATATACACTGTAAGCATCAGTATCCAGATCTGCCAGTCAGCCAGCTCCACCTCCCCAATACTTCATCCTTTCAAATACATTTTAAGTAAGTACAAATATTTGAAGCTTTGAAATGTTTCTCCCACTCCCCTCCACACACGCAGCACCACGTTAGTTGGATATGTGATTTCTTCTTGTGGGGGTCTCTAATCCACACATGTAGAAAGCTGGATGCTCTGATCTGGTCATTTCCATCTCTAGCTTCTCTCCTCTTATGGATTTTGACACAGCCGTAGAGTAGAACAGCCATGCTAGAATACAGCACAACTCTCTAGAAACTGGTCGTTGTTTTAAATAGTGTAATTTTATCATTGTATCTTGAAATTAATATTGAAAACAGAGGGACCTGTTCAGCCCAGGTGTCACCTCCATTGACTTCAGTGAGTTACACCAAGGAGAAATTTGGCCTATTTTGTAAATATTTTTTGTTTTTGTTGTCTTTAATTAAACCCTTGGCATATTTCTATGTATAATCTGCCTTGTGTTCTCTAGGGATTGCCACTGCTTCTTGACATTGTTATGACTTTGGGTTTTCCCAGCAAATCATGTTCTGAAATGGAGTCTTAAAAATTACCTTTAGTTAGAAGATCTGGCCAATGCAGTAACACACCATCACACAGAGGGTATCTATTATCCACATCATTAAGACACATTACAGTCAAAACCTGCACCGCTGGTCAGAGTGTGGTGTCTTTCATAATAATAGACACTTCTTTGTAAACCCTTTCCTGCCCTACACACATGCATATGTTTCAATATGAGAATTAAAAGCAAGTGAGAGAAATGACGGTACAATTATTTCAGTGTCATTGACGCCATTGCTAGGATGGAACAAGACTGAGAACTCTCTTAAAACTCAGCAGTGTTATTTTTTTTTAAGGTTTGCCACAAGCCATCTCTTGTGACTTTTGGCTGATGGTTGGACTGTTTGGGGTTATTTGTTTATCTACCCTGCACACGGTTAATTTTTTCCTTCTGGCATGGTTTGTTTCTAAGGAATGTGTGTCCTTACATCCTCCTCAGTAAAGGCCCTGTCTGCATTCTTTGCAAATCAGCATGAAGGAAATTTAAAATGGTTTCTTTCCCTCCCGTGGGCCTGTTAGAGACCCATGGATTTGCTCAACTGGGCAAACCAGGTTTTCTGTGTGACTTGGCAGTAAAACCTGTATCCATTTAATTGAACCAGAAAAAAGTGTGTGCTAGAGCAAGATAATAAAGGGCTTTTGAATATCTCAGCTGGATATTTTTCTTCCTGAGTGAGAAGGCCAAATGTTATCTTGACATTTAATCTTTAATATTAAAAAATGGTGCTTTGTTTGCCAGCGTGTTCCAAAATAATCTGTTTACTCTCTTCTTGCCTTATTTCTTTTAACTTGCTGAATTAGATGACCTACTTACTTCCTCCTGTTACCAGTTACAAAGAGCCACATTGCACAATTTATTTTGTAAAATGGACTTTCCGACCATTGCAAAGCCATTGGTTGCCATTTTACTTTTGCTGGTTAATTGATCTAGTTGAGGGGTCTTTAACTCTTGCTGATACAGCACAGTGAAAGATTGCTCAATTCTGAGCCAGTGGCGTAATGGGAAATCCTGAATGATCATGTCTCATTGGACTTAAGACTCCCACAGTGTGTGATGCTGAAGGCTATGTTGACTGTACCAAATTTGCATATAAATTGTTGTAATTTTTAGCAAGGAGCTGATCCAAAGCCCATTTTGTTCATTGGAAAGGTTCTTAGAGTAGGACTATAATCTTTTCTGGGTGTCTCTTGACAGAGAAGTAGGACTTGCTCACTCTTCGATTTCATCGGCAATAAAAACCTGCAATTGATCAGCTCAGTTCTTACCTGCAGATTACAGGGATAGGGCGTCTACAAGCTGCCACACTTCACTCATCCCCTGTTTAACTCCTAACTTCCCCTCCTACCTGAAGAGGGGTTACAAAGAGGATGGAGCTTGGCTGGTCTCAGTGGTGGCAGATGACAGAACAAGGAATAATGGTCTCAGGCTGCAGTTGGGGAGGTTTAGATTGGATATTAGGAAACACTATTTCACTAGGAGGGTGGTGAAGCACTGGAATGGGTTACCTAGGGAATCTCCATCCTTAGAGTTTTTTAAGGCCCGGCTTGACAAAGCCCTGGCTGGGATGATTTTGTTGGTGTTGGTCCTGCTTTGAGCAGGGGGTTGGACTAGATGACCTCCTGAGGTCTCTTCCAACTCTAATCATCTATGATTCTATGATTGTCTGCAGGAGACTCAGCAAAAGAGAGAGGCCAAAACCCTGGAGCTGTACAGCCTTGAACTTTTGGGGAAATACAAAACTTTGCAGCTCGAGCCTGTTTCTAATAGCTACTTTATACTAATAATTCAGAGATAATGAAAGGTTGGGTATGACTGTGCAGTATTAAATTTCACTTTTAGGTCTGTCTCTCTATACCTAGGTGGAACAGCCTGTGCAGTTAGATTTGAGAAGGATGGGTCTCTTCAGGGCATGGTGTGGATTCCATCTGCTATATTTAAGGGGTTTTTAAAAGGTGTTTAAATACCCGCCTCTTCGGAGCTGATGACTAAAACTCAAACCTCACTGTTACAAATAGAATGATAACTAAGGTTTATTTAATTGAGGCCTTGCCAGACTGCATATCTTTTTGATTTATTTGTCCTTTCACTGTTCTTATTTATTTGCAAGCATCTTGTTCGGTCTAGTCTAATTAAGTGAGGGAAATTGAAACCAACTGTGAGCAGTTTAAAATACATGCGTGTATATACACTAACTTTATCTGGCTTGCAAGGAGATGCTGAGAGAGAATAGGTGGGCTTTATGGTGCATACAGGCATGTCTCTATGCACTCTGTAAGGACCTTGGAAGTAACATAGGTTTATCTTGCAGCAGGCTATTTTCATTTGAGTCTTCCTAGCCTGCTAAGATATCTCTTTGCAGTCAAGTCTTTTACTCATAAATTTTACATTCCAGAATGATTGTGAGAAATGCCAAAATCTGATCATCTAAAATGCTTAAAGATCCAAATTTATCCGTTAGCATCTTTTCCTGACTTAAAAAAAATTATTTTACTTCCCCTTAAGGAGGTGAGTGTCATAGATCCTATGAATTCTTTTTTGGTTTTGATCTTCACTTACTTATTTTGTGCAGTTTTGGAGACAGAGGGAGATCCTCGCTCTCCAAATCTAAGGAACAAAACAAAAAAAATCTCCTTCATAACAATTAAAAAAAAAAAAGTTACTCCAAAATGTTCCATTCCATACCATTTTTTTTTTAGAAAAAACCAAACCTTTTCGATGATGAAATCTTTATATAGCTTACAGATAAAAGGGTGGCGGGGGACGGGGGGGAGGTTTGGTAAAGTATTGAATGGATCCAAAAATGATTTTACTAGATGTGATTTGCTTTATTTGCTGTCAACATTTTAATATCAATATTAACACAATGTGTAGTCTAAAACTAGTTCCTTTGTAGTTTGCATGGGATGTGAATGCTGTCTCGACGTGCCCAGATCTAGAAAACTTGTTACTACTGCATGAGCATCAAATCAGATGTTGAAAAATATCGATATAGTTTGTGATAATTTGGTGAAAATGAGCACCTACAGTCTCTGGTTGCAGTAGTGTGTTGAATGATTGTTTTTATATATATATATCTATCTATATATATTTGGAGCTCCAAGCTTCTTAGTAGTATGGGCTGACTATTATTCAGTACTTGCTCTCCTATCGCATGGCCTTGGTTAAGTGTTAGAAGTTGGGCCTAGGCTGTTTATTCTAGTGTTTGGCTTTGTAATAACTGTGCATGCTCGGCTTCTAGCCTCATACCCAGCTTTATTCTCTGCACACCAGTCTTGAATAGCTACAGTGCTCAACCGAATTTTGGCGCACCCGCTTCCCCGGCAGGCTCCAATCCAGCCCGGCCAGGAGGATTTCCAGGGGCTAACAGCCCAGGTCCAGTCGCAGACCTCTACGGTACAGCCAGTCAGGACTCCGGTGTTGGTAATTACATAAGTGCTGCCAGTCCTCAGCCAGGCTCTGGCTTTGGCCATGGAATCGCTGTAAGTAACCATTTCTTTCCCTTCTCCACGGGGGTAGTTTGAATTTAGTTCAGGAACCATTTTGTAGAGGGTTGTTTGTTTGTTTTTTAATGAAAAATGAATTGTGTGGTGCACTGCTCACGTAGCCTTTTACCATTTTGTGATACTATTCTATCTAACTTGCTCAATCTACTAATAGACTTGTTTCAAAATGGCACACTCCACTGCCCTGGCACTTGAATTATAAGCGGAATTGAAAATGCTTGTATGACCCCCTACTCCTCCATTATAGATTTGACATACATTAAACTGTAATATTTAAAAAAATGCTTAAAGTTTGTTCATTTTAAATTTAAGTCTCTCTATTTCTGTAGAACAAATATTTTAGGCTGAGGCACCGAATGGCATATAATGCCCCAATTCTTTATCTCTATCGAAGAGAAAGTGGTCCTTTGCTTTAGCATCTCCAGTTCTGCAAACATACATGTCCTTAATTTAAAACAGATGAATAGTCCTACTCATGTCAGTAGGACTATTTACATGCTTAAAGTTAAGTACGTGCACAAGTGTTTGCAGAATCAGAGACTTAGTATGGAATTGAAGAAGAAAAGTTAGCCTGAGATGATGTGTGCTCAACATGTTGATAAGTAGTTTATTGCTAACATTTCTTGAAATTGGAAGGTCACAAGTAAGTCTCTACTATTTTTTTTCTCAAGTCAATGGGAAATATTTTCATGGTTCTATCATCTAACTAATATAGGCAATGGAAATTTACTTAACAAACTTGCATGCTGTTTTTCAGATTGTATTGTTTTACCTCTGTGCGTTAGCATGAATGTGTTTGAATCTGTTTAGTGGCTGTCAGTCTCTGAAATGGGAAATCAGCTACCTGGAAAAAAAAATTTAAGCAAACAATGAGATTTTTTTTCATTGTGTGTTTTCCATCTTAGATGTATAGAGAAGTTTCAAAAGATTACTCAAAACCAAACAGGAGAGTAATGTTCATATTTTAGCCAAATTGGTTGGGGGAAAAAATGTAGTGCAGACAAAGCTCCTGAAATTAACTAGTGTGGTTTTCATTGTATTTTTTAAATACCTTTTTGCAGCCTTCTAGTTGTGCCCTAATGTTCTGAATTCTTGTTCAATTCCATTCCCATCGTAAGGTCACTTAAGTAACTTGACAATCTCATTGGATCAGTGGTGCTCTGAAATGTGGATTATTATTATTCTGCCAAGAGCTACATCAATTTAAACTGCCATCTATCACCACTTACAACACCCCTCATTTCCACTTTTCGCCTAAAGAAAAAGACCTGTTTGTTCTTGAAAACTTGTGCACTTTGACCTTTGCAACATCCTGATTGTCAAATAATAATAATACAACATTTGGCATCTTGTTTTGTCTGTACTATCATTTTTTTAAGGAAGTATTTTCTCTCTGATGTGCAGATTGGCAGCCTCCTAATTCCTCCTCTCCCCCCATAACCTTATCGAGAACATGGGGGTCTTTTTTATTCTTTATTTTTTTAACATTGTCCATTTACTAATCCTAATGTTTAAAAAACCCAAAATTTAGAGGGGGTGTGTGAGAAGATTAGTGTCTTGGAAAGGTAAGATTAGAATTCAACACATCAAGTCAGTGGTGACCAGAGAACAGCTTTCTTAAACACATATTCATGCTGGCAACACAGTCTTTCAAGTCCTTTGATAATTACTTGCCAAAAAATTAATAATAATCTGTTCCCATGTATAGAACACTGATGACCTTAATAATTGTACAATTTTAGGGACCTTTGATTGCAACGGCTTTTACAAATGGATACCATTGAAACGTTACACATGGTTGGTTGCCATCTCACTTTGAGGTATTACAATATATACCATTTGTATGTTATGCTAAGCTACTATTTCCCGTATATATTTTAAATTAAGAAAACACCTTTTGATCTTCACTTTCTTTTTTCCTTGGCCTTTAATCATTCCTTTTTGCAATTGTTTATTTTAAAATCAATCTTGTGGGTTGGAAACTGGAAGAGAATCAGGAGCTAGAACCCAACAAAATTAGTGTTTTTACATTCATTAAGCTTAGAGCAGTTGCTGGCATTCTTTAAAACCCAAAGGAATAAATGATGATTCCAGAAGTCTTTGGGGAAACAAATGAAAAAGTGTCAGTAGGCAGCATTGCTGTGAGGATTACGGATTTGCTATGAATGCAGTTTTCTAAAAATAAGTGAACACCGTTGCTTTATTGCAAAGAAAACCATAATTCATAATTAACTACTGTACCAAATATTACAGCTATGAGATAACATTGTTACTAGTAACCATAGAGCAATTATCTAGATTAAAAAATTAAACCTAAGCAAATTAAATTAAAGACATTACCTTAGTATTTGGATCACTGCCAGTTTCCTACCCTTTTAACTGAGCTTGAGTTAATTACATGTTTTTAAAAAAAATTGTTTGGCCTTTTGGCATATTCATTTTTGCAAATGAATATTCTTATACCTCTAATAATGTAAATTAAAAAGTCAGTCAATACAAAACAAAAGTTATACCTATTAAACCATGTGTTTACCTTTGTAGTTTACATTTTTCTATACGGATACAAAAATAAATTTAAATGTCAAATTTTATTTCTATTGATTCTTAGCTAGGAATAAATCTGATCAGTCACATTTTAAATTTCAAATAAATCTATGGAATTAAAATCATAATTACAAAGGGGAGTGGGATTGTTACAATACGTGTGGAGGGTACTTAAATGTGTATGTGTATCTACCAATATATGCAAAAAAAACCTGCCTAGAAAAACAATCCTGCGCGCACACACACACCCCTTATCCATCAAGCCATGATCACCCCACAAAATGCCCACTGATGCTGGGCTGCATGATTTTTGTATCTAATAGAGATAGTACATTGATCATTTTATAACTATTACTATGTTATGATCTCCTTTAATGTATGACAAGAAATGGTCATGAGTATCTCCTGCATAAATGTGTATTTTAAATTTTTAAGAATGTTTCCTGAACTAATTTGGTCCACAAAATATAATTTTTATGGGGAGAGTAAAATGGATAAGCACTCATTTTTAATCCTAGTTATTTTTGGTAACGTTATAGTGTGTGTATAGACACAGACACACACAGTAATTGGTCTATATTTTAATCATATTAAAAATAATATTTAATTTAATAATATTTTCACTATTGTTGTGTCTATATCCTTCATACAGACAAGCTGTGGAGCTCAAGGCATGTTGGGGATTTTTAAAGAAACAGTAATTTGAACTAATAATGCCGCAAGACAGGAAATGTTAACAAAATTAATATATTGCAATCATCTTAAACCTACCACAGCACATCAACCTGTAACCATTATTTACTGGCCAGTGTTACAAGTTTAATCATTAATGACTTAAAAACAGAAATAGCTGTTAACACCGCTAATTACTAATTAAAATAGATGGGGGGGGGATTGTCCGTATTATTAATTTCTCAAGGACTATTGAGTTTGAAATTTGTAATTGTGACAGTGCCTTCCAAAATATACTTCCACTTATCTCACTATGGTTTCCTCTTCCATCTGTGAGCAGGCTCCACTGCTCCAGCTTACAAGGGTCTGCTAATATAGTGGTTCTCCACATGCAGAGGACTTTCTGTAAAGCAAAAATCTTATCTTGATACTGAGATAGGATGTGATAGTATTTGAACTGGGTCTTTACAAATTACATTACTTAAAATGAATTGCAGTGAAGTTCATGTCAAAGCTCAGCCCTTCTGCATACTCTGTGTGTGCAAGATTTCAGCATCTCCTTCATCTCCCTCCTGCTGGAATACAACTCAGTATACACCTGCTCGGCAGCCACAGGTGTGATTTGCAGCTCGTGCAGACGTACCTGTGCTAGCTGTGTTCTAGCTAGCTCACTAAAGTGAGGACACTGCAGCACAAGCCCGCCTAGTACATACTCGCTTGTGCAGCCCATGCTGAAACCCACTTGCTTGATTTTAGCAAGCTTGCTAAAGCAGTGGTTCTCAGCCTGGGGGTACTCAGAGGTCTTCCAGGGGGTACATCAGTTCATCTAGATGTTTGTCTAGTTTTACAACAGGCTACAGAAAAAGCTCTAACAAAGTCAGTACAAACTAAAATTTCATACAATGACTTGTTTATGCTGCTCTACATAGTATACACTGAAATGTAAGTACAATATTTATATTCCAAAAGATTTATAATATATGGTATAAATAAGTAAGCAATTTTTCAGTAATTGTGTGCTGTGTGACACTTTATGTCTGATTTTGTAAGCAAGTAGTTTTTAAGTGAGGTGAAACTTGGGGGTACACAAGACAAATCAGACTCCTGAAAGGGCTCCAATCGTCTGGAAGGGTTGTGAGGCGCTGCGCCAGAGTACATCTACACGAGAGGCAAATCACACCCCTGCCTGCTTGCACTGTAGATAGACCCTCAATTGCAGGAGTGTTTTTTTTATTTTTGTCATAATTAAAATAATTTCCGTAGTGAAGTTTAAATAATAATTACCCCCCTCTGTCCCAATCCTGGAAAAATTGACCTAGAAGAGTAGTCCTGTTGCACTCAGTTGGATTACTGACATATGAAATTGTCTGCAGGATCGGTGAGTTAGGTGTTACACATCCACTTATAAAAGTGATCATTCCGTTGAAATGTACCCATGTAAAAGTTATCATCTAGAAAGTACTTGAACAGTTTTAGAATATGCATGTTATAAAGCTATGTAAACTCAGTAGTGTGACTGGTGTATTAGGAGATTTTCTAGTACTTCTGATGAATCTAGTAATATTTTATTGTTCCCAAATACTAGTGAACAAAATCCAAACAAACAAAAACCACCCTGTAAAAGTACAAAAGGAGCTTGTCAAAGGAGCACTGAATTTGAAACTGAGGTATTTACCTTTGTAAATGTATTTGAAAGAGAAGATCAATAGCTTAAATTCTGCTCTGCTATACTTTTCATTCCAGAGTAACCCTATAAGCTTCAATTATGTTACTCTGGATTTATACCATGTGATTTAGAACAGATTATGGCCCAAAACACAGGTGTCAAATGTTTAAGGACGCTTCTCATTTTGATATTAAAAAGTTTGCACAGTTCTCATGCACTGGCCCTTTGCCAACATCACCTGCTATTTACATAAACGGAATAGGTCATGTTTAGACTATTTCTGTTCACTTTTTGTATTTAAGTGATATTATCTTTTTCATATTACACATATGAATAGTGGGTTTGATACTGAAAGGGACTGAGCTCCCAACAAGAGCTACTGGTCCTCAGCACATCCCTGGGTCAGGTCTATTATATGTCAAGTTTATACTGTGTGGCACTGATTGCACAAAAGAACATACAAAGACCTGCACAGGAATTCTACTGAGCTATTTACAAATATAGGTACATAATAAACCCCGTGAGGAACTGCATTCGATTTGAGAACTTCTGTTGCTCTCAAAAAAATTGGTTATGTTATGTGTTCTTTTTATCCTTTATAGAGTATATCTGGATGTCCAGGCAAGACAGGGCGAAGTTTCTGAATGGTCCCATGTTCAGGTGATATCATCAGACTTTGAGCACTACATCATCACCAATAACATAAACAAACTGGAGGTGGCACTCTATGGACTTAGGTTGTTTAAAATCTCTCTCATCATCTCATGAATCTGCTGTACTATAAAAACAGCTTTTAAAATATGTATATATAATCCATTTCTCTTTTGTTTTATTTTCTTGATGGGTTCCCCCCCCCCTTTAAATCTATTTGAATCACATTTTTTCAAGGCATTTGACATACTCTCGTAGTCATGTAGTTCTAATTTGTGTATCTAGTAAAAGCCTAACCATAGTGTAACTGTTTATATTAAGGGGTTTTCTTTTCTTTTTTCCTTCCTTTTGTTTTACGTAGTTGTTGCTTAAAGGATGCTGAGATGGTAACATGAGTCTCAGTCTTTTGGTACCAATTCTGAAACTGTAAAAACTTTTCAGGTGGAATTTTAGCACACACTGAATTAGAAGTTGAGCAAGAGCAGCGGGTGGGCTGAAGTCAAGTTTCTAGTTTGCGTTGTATGGGAGCTGAGAGAGTAGTTGAATAGCAGGATCTCTAGCCGTTCTTTTGATTTGTGATGTCTTTGTTAACCTAATTATATCTATTTTCGGCAATAAGGTAAGGACTGCAAAATTTTTTTGTGTCCTTCTTTTTCTATAAGTGCTTTTTTTGGTTGAAAGAGGTGATATAAGGTTTTTTGAAATTGTGAATTCTGGAAAAAAAAAACAAAAAAAAACTGTAAATACAATTCCATTAACTACATATAAACTATTAAGAAAGAGAAAGAGAAATACAAAATATTTTTGTGATGGAGTCAGTCTAAGGCAGTTTCTCTACTAAATGGAAGAAAAAAAGTTTTAAACGTTTAGATCAACTGCCAGAGCTGGCCCATAAGAGTTAGATTAACACTGTTTAGCTTGCTCTGTAGGTGTGTTAGACCTTATAACTGTACTAGCGTCATACCAGCATATTAACTAGTCATATGTGCACAGCTTAAAAGGTAACAGTTTAGTTATATTTTTTAATTTA